>NC_092370.1:212106045-217106045 GCF_030028105.1 Mobula birostris
ACTTGGGTCCCCAATGATCCTTCTGGCCCTTTTCTCACACCTGTCTTTGTAAATGTCCTGAACCATGGGAAGTTCACAACTACAGATGTGCTGGGCTGTCCGCATCACTCTCTGCAGAGTCCTGTAATTAAGGAAGGTACAGTTCCCATAGCAGGCAGTGATGAAACCAGTCAGGAAGCTCTCAATTGTGCCCCTGTAGAAAGTCCTCAGGATTCTGGGGGCCACACCAAACTTCCTCAACCATCTGAGGTGAAAGAGGAGCTGTTGTGCCTTTTTCACCACACAGCCGGTGTGTACAGACCACGTGAGGTCCTCGGTAATGTGGATGCCGACGAACTTAAAGCTATTTACTCTCTCAGCACCAGATCCATTGATGTCAATAGGGGTTAGTTTATCTCCATTCCTCCTGCAGCCCATAACTAACTCTTTTGATTTTGCGACATTGAGGGAGAGGTTGTTTTCTTAACACCAATGTGTCAGAGAGATGACTTCTTCCTTGTAGACCACCTCATTATTGTTTGAGGTTAGGCCAATCAAAGTAGTGTTGTCTGCAAATTTAATTAGTGGATTAGAGCTCTGGGTAATGACACGTTCATGGTTATACAGGGAGTAAAGGAGGGGACTTAGTACACAGCCCTGAGGGGCTCCTGTGTTGAGAATCAGAGGGGTGAAGGTGAGGGAGCCCACTCTTACAACCTGCCGGCGATCTGACAGGAAGTCTAGGATCCAGCTGCATAAGGCAGGGTCAAGGTCGAGGTCTCTGAGCTTCCTGTTGAGTCTAGATGGAATTATGGTGTTGAATGCTGAACGGTAGTCCAAGAACACATTCCCACGTAAACATTCTTCTTCTCCAAATGTGTAAGGACCATATATAGAGCAGAGGCTATTGCATCATCTGTCAATCGGTTGTGTTGGTATGCGAATTGCAGGGGGTCCATTTTGGGTGGTAGCAAGCTGCAGATGTAATCGTTGACCAGCCTCTCAAAGCATTTGCTTATTATTGAGGTGAGTGCGACAGGACACCAGTCGTTCAAGCATGTTACCTTGGCCTTTTTGGTACAGGGACAATGGTGGATAATTTTTAGCGGGGGGCACTCCACATTGGGAGACGGAGAGATTAAAAATGTCAGTAAACATACCTGCCAGTTTTGCTGTGCTCATCCTGAGTACTCGCCCTGGGATGCCGCCCGGTCCTGCAGCCTTGCGATTGTCCAGTCGTTGGAAACATCTGCATTCAGCAGCCTCAGAGGTGACCAGGCTGCAGGTTGTAGTGACGGCTTTCCTCGGAGGCTCAGAGTTAACGACATCGAACTGAGCATAAAAGCGATTGAGCTCATCTGGGAGAAAGGCCGCGATGTTGGTGGCACCACTACGTTTGGCTTTGAAGTCTGCGATGGTATGCAACCCTTGCCACAAGTCACGTGAGCTATTCGTTGTGAATCTTGACTCAATCTTATTCCTGTGTTGTTGTTTCACAACCTTGATAGCTTAACGCAGATCGTAGCTGCTTTTCTTGAGCTCCTGCTGATTGCTGGTAATGTAAGCTCTATGTCACGTAGTAAGTGCTGCTCGCGCGGAATTATTGATCCAGGGCTTCTGGTTTGGGAAGACCCTGACAGACTTCTGGGGGGCTCTCATGAGACCACACCTGGAGTATTGTATGCTGCTCTAGTCGCTACACTGCAGGAAGGATGTGGTGAATCTTAGAGGTAGTTCAGGATAAAAATCACAAGGATATTGCTGGGACTGAAGGCCTTGAGTTATGAGGCGAGATTGGTTAGGTGAGAAGTGTTTTCCCTACAGCGAAGAAGACTGAGAGATGACCTCACAGAGGTTTTAAAAAAAAACAAGAGGAACATAGATCTTTTTCTTTCCAGGCTAAGGGAGACTAAACCAAGAGGGCATAGCATGAAGGTGAGAATGGAAGGATTTAAAAGGGACCCAAGGGATAAGTTTTTTACTCCGGGTGTAGTGTGGGTGCAATGCTAATGTTTAAAAGACATCTAGATAGCTACGTGGATAGGAAAGGTTTAGAACAGTGTTTCCCAAACTCTTTTGTGTTACCATCCACTTAGCTCCTGGACCAGATCCCTAGCATTCCCCTCTCCCTTTCCAGCTATTACATAAAAACTATAAATTATTTTGATTTATGACACACAGTGAAAGAAAATGGGAACTGCAAATTCAAAGCAGTGACAAATAATTGCAAAAATTATTCAAATCTATTTAAAGCTAAAATAAAATTATTTCCTTATTTAATTACAGTAAAAACAATTTTCATTAAGAATTTTAGAGCGTACATTAGTAGTTCAACTATTCAGTATTTCATTGCTTTTTCACCTTTCAGTGAGGACTTGGTGCAGTGACATCAGTTCTCAACATCAGGCTGAATGTCATTCAGGAGTCCATTTGCAGTCAGTTTCATTGCTTTGCAAGAAGTTGGGTGACTGCACTGAAACCGTGAGCCACTAAATGTTGGGAAGGCAATAAAGAACTTCTTGACCTTTTCGGCAGTGCAGGATAGCGTTCAGAAACTTCTTTCTGCAACCATAAGTCTTGATATGACTTCTTGAACCTCGGCTTCAGCTCAAAGTCATTTTGCAGTGATATCAGTTCTTCCTCCATCCTTCCTGTTAATTCCTTATTACAAGTGATCAGAAATGGATTTATTACCCGATCTGGAATGAGAATCGAGAGAAGATCCCGAACTGTCTCTGACATATATATAATTATGCAGTTCACCCAGTGGGCACAGTATAGTAGATCATCATCTGGTATTCATTCTTTCTCTTCCAACTCAGAGGGGCTCGTAAATTGGAAAAGGTTGCAACAGCCAAAGTTGCACTTAAATAGGGTTAACTTGGGCAGAAATGTGGAGACAACTGATTTGACTTTGGTAAGATTCGCTTAATTTCCTTGAAATTGAAGATTGATTTAATTAAACTTTGTGAATAATTCAGATGAAGTACATGAGGATTATAAAGGAAAGAAGTAAAGAAGGGAATTAGGAAAGTCAGGAGGGGCCATGAAAAATCCTTGGCAAGTAGAATTAAGGTGAATCCCAAGACATTTGATACATGCATCAAGAGCAAGAGGATAACTAGGAAGAGGGTGGGACACAAGAATAAAGGGGGGACATTTGCCTGGATGCAGAGAATGTGAGTGAGGTACTTAATGAGTACTTTCCTTCAGTATTTACTAAGGAAAATTACACAGAGGACCAGGAATTAAGTGTTGAGTGTGTAAATAAGTTAGGGCATTTAGAGGTCAAGGAGGAGGAAGTGTTGGGCCTCCTTATCAGTGTTACGGTGGTTAAGTCACCAGGACCTGATGGGATTTACCCCAGGTTATTGAATGAGGCAAGAGACAAGATTGCTGGGCCATTGACCAGTGTCTTTGTGTATCTCTGGCCACAGGCAAGGTCTCGGAGGACTGGTGAGTGGCTAATGTTGTACCCCTACTTAAGAAGAGGTAAAGGGAAAATCCTGGGAACTATAGACTGGTGAGTCTCACATTAGTTGTAGGGAAATTGATGGAGAAAATTCTTAGGGATAGGAAATTGTGTTCCCTTGAACCCTGTGGGAGGCAAGCGCAGAAATTGCCAGGGCCGTAGCAGAAGTACTTAAATCATCCATAGTGACAGGAGAGGTACCAGAGGACTGGAGGATATTCAATGTTGTTCTGCTGTTTAAAAAAATCCTCTAAACATAAAGCAGGAAATTATAAGCTGGTGAGTCTGACATCATTTGTGGGAAAGTTATTGGAAGGTTTTCTAAGGGATCAGATATGTAAGTATCTGAATTGAACTGACTTTATTTCTTATATCTTTCATATACCTGAGGAGTAAAAATCTTTACATTACATCTCCGTCTAAATGTGCAATTTATAGTAATTTGTAATAAATAGTATGTACAACAGGACAGTCAAAATAGTATTAAAAATTGTATCAGCGTAAATTAATCAGTCTCATGGCCTGGTGGAAGAAGCTGTCCTGGAGCCTGTTGGTCCTGGCTTTAATGCTGAAGTACCGTTTCCCTGAAGGTAGCAGCTGGAACAGTTTGTGGTTGGGGTGACTCAGGTCCCCAATGATCCTTCGGGCCCTTTTTACACACCTGTCTTTGTAAATGTCCTGAATAGTGGGAAGTTCACATCTACAGATGCACTGGGCTGTCCGCACCACTCTCTGCAGAGTCCTGCGATTGAGGGAAGTACAGTTCCCATACCAGGCTGTGATGCAGCCAGTCAGGATGCTCTCAATTGAGCTCCTGTAAAAAGTCCTTCGGATTTGGGGATTCATGCCAAACTTCTTTAATTGTCTGAGGTGAAAGAGACGCTGTTGTGCTTTTTTTTTCACCACACAGCCAGTACATACAGACCACGTGAGATCCTTGGTGATGTGTATGCTGAGGAACTTAAAGCTGTTCTCCTTCTTAACCCCAGGTCCATTGATGTCAATAGGGGTTAGCCTGTCTCCATTCCTCATGTAGTCCACAACCGGCTCCTTTGTTTTTCCGACATTGAGAGAGAGGTTGTACTCTTGACAACACTGTGTCAGGATGATGACTTCCTCTCTGTAGGCTGCCTTGTTATTATTTGAGATGAGGCCAATCTGTGTAGTGTCATCAGCAAATTTAATTAGCGGATCAGAGCTGTTGGTGGTGACACCGTCATGGGTGGACAGGGAGTAAAAGATGGGGCTTAGGACTCAGCCCTGAGGGACTCCTGTGTTGAGGGTCAGAGAGGTAGTGGCGAGGAGGCCCGTTCTTACCACCTGCTGGCGATCTGATAGGAAGTCCAGTATCCAGCTGTACAAGGCAGGGTAGGGTTTGCCAAATGTCCCGTATTGGCCAGGACATCCCGTATGGCTAAATTGGTTTGTCCCATACGGGACTGCCCTTGTCCCATATATCCCCCGCTAAGGTAGAGCGTTCCTATGAAACGGTTCGTAAGCCAAAATGGCATAAAGTGAAGAAGTAATGACCAGTTATTTATATGGGAAACATTTTTGAGCGTTCCCAGACCCAAAAAATAACCTACCAAATCATACCAAATAACACATAAAACCTAAAATAACACTAACATATAGTAAAAGCAGAATCGGGAAGATTAAGCCAAAACTGATTTGTAGAAAAAAATCGGCACGTACACGCATGCGCACACAGGTGCCCACGCAAGGCTTCATGGTCATGGTAGTCTTTCTCGGGGTAAACACAAGTGTCCCGTATTTGACTGCTACTTTTGTCCCTTCTTCGGGAGTGAGAACATTGGCAACCCTAAGGCAGGGTGAAGGCCGAGGTCTTTGAGCCTCTTGTCAAGCCTGGAGGGAATTATAGTATTGAACACTGAACTGTAGTCCAAGAACAGCTTTCTCAAATAAGCATCCCTCTTCTCCAGGTGTGTAAGGATAGACAGGAACAGATTAAGGACAGTGGATGTTATCTACATGGACTTTAGTAAGGTATTTGATAAGATCCCGCATGGGGGCTAGTCAAGAAGGTTCAGTTGTTCAGCATTCAGAATAAGGTAGTAAATTGGATTAGACATTGGCTTTGTGGGAGAAGCCAGAGAGTGGTAGTGGATGGCTGCCTCTCTGACTGGAGGCCTGTGGCTAGTGTTGTGCTGCAGGGATCGGTGCTGAGTCCTTTGTTATTCGTCATTTACTCTATATCTATGATCTGGATGATAATGTGGTTAACTGGATCAGTAAATTTGAGGATGACACCAAGATTGGGGGTGTAGTTGACAGTGAGGAAGACTATCATGGCTTGCAGTGGGAACTGCATCTGCTGAAAAATGGCAGATGGAATTTACTTCGGTAGGACCAAACAGGGTAGATCTTACAGATTAGGAGTGTGGGAGAACAAATGGATTTGGGAATACAGGTCCATAATTAGTTGAAAGTGGCGTCACAGGTAGATAGGGTTGTAAAGAAAGCTTTTGGCACATTGGCCTTCATAAATCAATGCATTGAATACAGGAGATGGGATGTTATGTTGAAGTTATATAAGGCAGTGAGGCCCAATTTGGAGTGTTTTATGTAGTTTTGACACTTACCTACAGGAAAGATTGAAAGACGTTGAAAGAGTGTAGAGAAAATTTACAAGGATGTTGCTGGGTCTGGAGGATCCGAGTTATAAGGGAAGATTGAATAGGTTAGGATTGCATTCTTTAGAATGTAGAAGATTGAGAGGAGATTTGATAGTGGTATACAAAATTATGAGGGGTACTGATACAGTAAATGTAAGTAGGCATTTTCCACTGAAATTGGGTGGGACTACAACCAGAGATCATGACCTAAGGGTGAAAGCTGAGAATGTAGAATGAGCTGCAAGCTCAATTTCAATGTTTAGGAGAAGTTTGGGGAGGTAAACGGATAGTAGGGGTATGGAGGGCTATGGCCCTGGTGCAGGTCGATGGGAGTAGGGCTTTAAATGTTTTCAGCATAGACTAGATGGGCAGAAGGGCCTGTTTCACTGTACTTCTCTATGACTGTGTACATGAGCATTTGGAAACCCATGCCCCAATCAGGGAGTGCCAGCATGTCTTCATGCGCAGTTGTTTGTGCCTTACTAAATTGATTAAGTTTTTTGACAAGGTGCCAAGACGGATTGATGAGGGTAGGGCAATGGATGTTGTCTACATGGATTTTAGCAAGGTGCTTGACAAGGCCCCTCATGGGAGGATAATCCAGAAGATTAAGATGCATGGGGTCCACGGCGAATTGGTTAGACCATAAGATATAGCAGAAGGAGGCCATTCGGCCCATCAAGTCTGCTCCGCCATTCAATCATGGGCTGATCCAATTCTTCCAGTCATCCCCACTCCCCGCCTTCACCCCGTACCCTTTGATGTCCCGGCCTATCTATCTCTGCCTTAAATACACCCATTGACTTGGCCTCTGCAGCTGCCTGTGGCAACAAATTCCACTGATTTACCACCCTCTGACTACAGTAATTTCTCCACAAGTCAGTTCTAAATGGACATTCTTCAATCCTGAAGTCGTACCCTCTTGTCCTAGAATCCCCTTTCATGGGATATAATTTTGCCATATCTAAACTGTTCAGGCCTTTTAACATTCAGAATGTTTCTACGAGATCCCCCTTCATTCTCCTGAACTCCAGGGAATACAAATCAAGAGTTCCCAGATGTTCCTCATACTGTAACCCTTTCATTCCTGAAGATTCTTGTGAATCTTCTCTGAATCCTCTCCAACGTCAGTATATCCTTTCTAAAATAAGGAGCCCAAAACTGCACGCAAGATGCTCTTATATTCTATACCTCTGGAAATGAATGCCAACATTGCATTCGCCTTTTTCACAATCGACTCAACCTGGAGGTTAACTTTTAGGGTATCTTGCACAAGGACTCCCAAGTCCCTTTGCATCTCTGCATTTTGAATTCTCCCCCCATCTAAATAATAGTTTGCCCACTTATTTCTTCCACCAAAGTGCATGACGTTACACTTTCCAACATTGTATTTCATTTGCCACTTCTTTGCCCATTCCCCTGAACTATCTCAGTCTCTCCGCAGGCTCTGTTTTCTCAGGTTGTTTGGATTCAGAGCTGGCTTGTGCACAGAGGACAGAGGGTGGTGGCTGAAGGGACTTATTTGAGCTGGAGTTTCAAAGGTTCATTTTATTATCAAAAAAACACAACTCTGATTTTTTTTTCTCTAGATAGCCATAAAACCAAGAAAGAAAAGAGAAGAACAACAGCACCATCATCAACCCCCAAATCCCTACCCCCCCCCACACAAAAATTAATGTTACGTAACTGGCAACAATGAATATCAATCGAGACAGGTTATATAAAAACAACCAAACATTTATTAAACACGGATAAACGATAAAAAAAAACAAACGATAACTTTAACCGGAAGGTAACCGTTATGCAGCCGTTCAACAAATTGTCACTCTGCACTGGTTCTTAAAGCGTTAAATGTGAAAACAGTTCTTAAAGTGATAAAGTCAGATATAGTTCTTAAAATGGTAAATTCGGAAGTCCAACAGATTTATATGTTCAATTGGGAGAGACTTCTCTGGAGAAGGATTTCTTCACAGACGCGACCTCCCTGCTGGTTCTGTCCACAGTATTCACAATGCAGTAAATAAATAGTTTAAAACAACTGACCTTAAATTCTTTTAGAGAGAGCAAACCTTTGCTTGAACTCTTACTCTTTTCGCAAGAGTTATCTTCGATGCAGGTCGCTACTCTTTCAATGGAGACTCAATAAGGTTGATCCTTTGTTAAACTGCCGAACAATGCTGACTCCTCTTGCTCTTTCGGTCCTGTATTTCGATAAAGTCTTCACTCTCCCTTCTACTGCTGCAACAGGGTAAATCAGCACACCTAGCCAAAAATTTCCAGTCCAATAATATTGTATTTTGCAACAGAACGCACAACCGTTTCAAAAATGAAACTGCGTCACAAAAACAAACACGCAACAGAAACGGAGACACAACACGTTCTACCCAGAAATCTACAAACTAAAAACTAACTGCGTCATCTGGGGTCGACCCTTATATACCCATGGTGCACATGTCATCACGTGACCTCACATCAGAGGGAAAATCACATCAGGTGACCTCCAAAAGACCATTACATCATTCTCACAAAAAAAAACAGATCTCCTTGAGGCATGTAACATTAACAAAAACAGAACAGGCACATCAACACTCAAATCTCCTATCCCACACAAAAAAAAGGTGAAAGATTGTGTGAAAAACACTGAATATATAAAAAAAACTATGAGAGTGATAAAAGTCTATAGTTCAAGTCCATAACCAAAATGCAGAGAACTGGGTGACATAACATTCTCCGGGACCAGAGGCAGACTTTCCCTCTCCATAGCAAAGTGATTTCACCAGTGATCAAAAGGCAGTCTCCCCTTTCTGGTCGCAGAGCGATCTCATTAGCAATTAAAAGGCAGTTTCCAGTCTCTGTAGCAGAACAGTCCCACCAGCAATCAAAAGGCAGGCAGCCGGCACTCACCTTCCTGTATTATGTGGTATTTCGCAGGGATCTGTCCTGGGATGTCTGCCGTTTGTTACGTCTATAAATGACCCAGATAAAAATGTAGATGGAGGGTTAGTAAATTTGCAGATGATATTGAGTTTGGTTGACTTGTGGATATTGTAGAAGACTGGCAAAGAGTACAGCACGATGTAGATCAGTAGCAGATATGGGCTGAGAAATGTCAGATGGATTTTAACCCAGATAACTGTGTGGTGTTGCAACTCACTAGGACAAATGTAAGGAGACAGTACACGGTTAAGGGCAAGATCCTTGACAGTGTTGCTGAGCAGAAAGATCTTGGGTGTACAGGTGGCTGTACAGGTCGATAAGGTGGTTAAAGAAGGTTTATGGAATACTTGCTTTTATTAGTCGAGGCACTGAGTTCAAAAGTCAGGAGGTTATCTTGCAACTTTATAAGACTCTGGTTAGACCACATCTGGAGTATTTTGTACAATTCTGATCACCCCACTATAGGAAGGATGTTGAGGCTTTGGAGAGGGTGTAGAAGAGTTTTACCAGGATGCTGTCTGGTTAAGAGGACGTGTGTTATTATGAGAGTTGGATAAACTTGGGTTGTTTTCTCTGGAGCACTGGAGGCTCAGGGTAGATCAGATAGAGGTTTACAAGATTATGGGAGCCATCGATAGAGTGGAGAGAGGGTATCTGTTTCCCAGGATTGAAATCTCTAATACCAAGGGGCATGCATTGAAGGTGAGAGGGGGTATGTTCAAAGGGGATGTGAGGGGTAAGTTTTTTACTCAGAGTTGTGGATGCCTGGAATGTGCTGCCTGCTATGGAGGTAAAGGCAACTACATTAGAGGCTTTTAGGAGATGTTTGGATAGGCGCATGGATGTAAGGAAGGTGGAGGGATATGGACAAGGTGTAGGTAGGAGGGATTAGAGTTTGGGTGTTTTAATTTGCTGTTTAGCTGGTTCAGCACATTATTGTGGGCCAAATGACCTTTTCCTGTGCTGTACTGTTCTATGATCTATGTTCTAAATAAGCAATGTGATGCCTAATATTCTTGAGTTGATGAATGAGTGACTCATTCGAGTCTTCAAAGAGTTTTATCACAGTTTCCAAAATCACAGAAAAGCGCCTCAGACATTTTCCTTTGGAGAGCCATATGACTTCCATGTGTAACAGCAAGCATTCAAACTGTTCTTTTTCTTAATACAGAGCTCTCAAAATAGTTGAGAATTGAGAGCATAGGACTTGATTTTATTTGCCACTGTGATAACAGTGTTTAATGATTTGTGAAGTGCAACCGATCACTTAGTATTTTTGCAGCAAGATGTTGTGTGGGAACTACACAGTGAATGGTAAATATGTTAGGCATAAGAAAGTGGTAACTCACATGATGGTATCATGTCATTGATGGGTGTCCCATCTCTTCCACCAGCAAAAACATGGATGAGTGGAATGTCCTTCTCTTTGAAAAATTAATCAACAACTCCAAATATTGACTCCCTTTCTTATCTGTTTCTAGTCCCTTTGCAAATAACAACTCTTGAACCATGTGTTCATTTTTTAATGAAGCAAGATAATCAAGAAGCACAGGTCTGTTGCCTGGCAAAATTGACTCTTCCAATTTCAGAGCAAATTCTGTTGTCCTATGCATGTTGTGCGTTGTGTCTTCCACTTTCTGAGACGTTTAATCTATTCGCCTTTGAACGGAGTTGTTGTGGAGCAGAATCACTTTAATTATTTGGTCTGGTGACTTAAGCAAAACTAAATACAGAACCTCCCTTACTGCTGGCACAATCAATTCTTCTCCATCTGTATGGAGCTTTCCAGATTTAGCAATGAGCAATGAAATGTTGTACAAAGCATGCAAGCCATCACTGCTTTGTTGTGAAGTGCTGGGAAGCATGTTTTGAAGTGTTTTCAGTTTTGGAAAGTTTTCACAAAATGAATGAAAATGCCAAATTCTTGTTTAGTTTATCAGAGAGTATTCTGTTCAATGTTCAAGGAGCCTGGATGATTTCATTGTCTCATTTGAAGAAACTTTTTCATACGACAGGCACATTGTGTGCTATTGGTGGCTTGGTGCTGGTATAAGTTCATATTTCAGATACTCCACCCCATATTGTCTACACTTTATCGTTTGGTCTGCTTCTGCTAACGACCATGGTCAGTCACCTACTGTTTAAGTCCAGCCTCAAGCATTGCGATCAATAAAGGGGAAAGTTATGACATCACCATACAGTAGCTCAGGCAAAACCTGACTCTCTGCCTGAAGGTACTTAATGTGGGACAGAGATATCTTGGTTGGGCCATAGGCCAGAAAAATATGGACAAGACCATTCAAAAGGGCAGGTTCTAAACTTTCATCCATTGAATGCTATATGATAATTCACAGAAAATGCGTCACTAAATGAATAGAGTATGGGAATCATATTAGCTAACACTGCACTACAGTAGTGAATGGCAATAATGGGCGGGCCAGTCACAGAAGTAACACAATTTTACTTCAGTCCAGATTTCCAATGATATGATAAATGCAGAACTGTCACATTGCTTTTCAACAACTATAATGTGCTTTGAGCAGGGTCTAAGAGAACGGTGGGTTAGCAAGGGATGAGGTGATTACGTTATCATTGTAATCAGTTCTGCGGCCCTGAAGATCAAATGCTTATGATAAATAATTTCCTTTCTTAAATTATGCCTGTAATCCCTCAAACTGCCCCCCTTGATAGTGAACACCCCCCACCATGCCGTTTATCTTTATTGCCACCTTAGAAACTCCCACCATCCCCATGTGGGCGGGAGGCAACATCACCCACTTTGGGAATCATTGGTTTAGAAGGATATGGGCCTAACTCAAGCAAATATGATTAATTCAAGAAGGCACCCTGGTCAGCATGGATATGTTGTGCCGAAGGGCCTGATTCTGTGATGACTAATTCTATGACACTTTGCAAAGCGCCACTGTAAATGAGAAAGGCAATGCAGTAAGCCTAGGTGGGAGCACCCAGCATCCAGAATAGTTTAAAAATGAAAGTAATAATGTAAATGAAAAGGGTAGATGTATCTACAGGCTTATGAGAGGTAGACAACAGGACTAATAACAAGTATACTTTGGAGTTAGAGGTATTAGTAACGACTCTATAGAAATGAAAATCTAGAGAAGGGGCAGTAGTATGACCATTACTGGCATAATAAAATCTCCCTGGGTCAAAAATAACCTCAGTATATCAGTGATTGCATATTAAATAAGGATATAATGATATGAACACCTAATTAGTTCTACAACTTTACCATGGAGAGCATTCTAACTGGTTGGATCACCATCTGGTATGGAGAGGCCACTGCCCAAGATCGGAAAAAATGCAGAAAGTTGTGAAGTCAGCCTACTCCTCGTGGGTACTAGCCTCCCCAGCATCAAGGACAGTTTCAAATGGCGATGCCTCAAAAGGCAGCATCCATTGTTAAAGACCCCCATCACCCAGGACATCCCCTTTCTTCATAGCTACCATCAAGGAGGAGGTACAGGAATCTACCGCCTTCCCCTTTGCCATCAGATCTCTGAGTGGACAATGAACCCATGAACACAATCTCACTACTTTTTGCTCTCTTTTTGCACTACTTATTTATTATTTTCTCTCTCTGTAAATCAAAGTTCAAAATATATACAGTCACCATATACAACCCTGAGATTCAGTTTCTTGTGGCATAGACAATAAATCCATTATGGAAAAATAACCATATTAGAATCAAAAAAAGACTGTGAACCAGTTCAACTGGTGTGCAAAAGACAACAAAATGTGTGAAAACAAAAAGAAAGAAATAATAATAATATATAATTAGTAGACAGTGTGTGAGGGAGGATAGGCAGGGGTCAGAGATCAGGAACAGTCAGACCAAAGATGTAGGGGACAAGGAAGAAAAAGATAACAAAGTTGTTTGCTCCATTAAGGATAAAAAGAGAGTAAGAGGTGGAGAGTTTCTTAAATGCATCTATTTTAATGCTAGGAGCATTGTAAGAAAGGTGGGCAAGCTTAGAGCATGGATTGATACCTGGAAATATGATGTTGTAGCTATTAGTGAAACTTGGTTGCAGGAGAGGTGTGATTGTCAACTAAATATTCCAGGATTTCGTTGCTTCAGGTGTGATAAAATAGGAGGGGCAAGAGGGGGAGGTGCTGCATTGCCTGTCAGAGAAAATATAACAGCGGTGCTCTGGCAGGATAGATTAGTGGACTCGTCCAGGGAGGCTATTTGGGTGGAGCTGAGGAACAGGAAAGGTGTAGTGACGCTTATAGGGGTGTATTATAGACCACCTAATGGGGACCGAGAACTGGAGGAGCAAATTTGTAAGGGGATAGCAGATATGTGTAGTAAGCACAAGGTTGTGATTGTGGGAGATTTTAATTTTCCACACATAGACTGGGAAGCCCATTCTGTAAAAGGGCCGGATGGTTTGGAGTTTGTCAAATGTGTGCAAGATAGTTTTTTGCAGCAAACATAGAGGTACCAACTAGAGAAGGGGCAGTGTTGGATATCCTGTTAGGGAATGAGATAGGGCAGGTGACGAAAGTATGTGTTGGAGAGCACTTCGGGTCCAGTGATCACAATACCATTAGTTTCAATATAATTATGGAGAAGGATAGGACTGGACCCAGGGTTGAGATTTTTGATTGGAGAAAGGCTAACTTTGAGGAGATGCGAAAGGATTTAGAAGGAGTGGATTGGGACAATTTGTTTTATGGGAAGGATGTAATAGAGAAATGGAGGTCATTTAAAGGTGAAATTTTGAGGGTACAGGATCTTTAGATTGAAAGGAAAGGTTAAAAGTTTGAGAGAGGCATGGTTTTCAAGGGATATAGGAAACGGTTTGGAAAAAGACAGGGATCTACAATAAATATAGGCAGCTTGGAGTTAATGAGGTGCTTGAGGAATATAAAGAATGTAAAAAGAATCCTAAGAAAGAAATTGGAAAGGCTAAAAGAAGGTACGAGGCAGCTTTAGCAAGTAAGGTGAAAATAAATCCAGAGGGTTTCTACAGTTATATTAATAGCAGAAGGATAGTGAGGGATAAAATTGGTCCCTTAGAGAATCAGAGTGGATGGCTATGTGCGGAGCCAAAAGAGATGAGGGAGATTTTGAACAATTTCTTTTCTTCGGTATTCACTAAGGAGAAGGATATTGAATTGTGTAAGGTAAAAGAAACAAGAAGGGTAGTTATGGAAAGTATGATGATTAAAGAAGAGGAAGTACTGGTGCTTTTAAGGAATATAAAAGTGGATAAGTCTCCAGGTCCAGACAAGGTATTTCCTAGGACCTTGAGGGAAGTTAGTGTGGAAATAGCAGGGGCTCTGACAGAAATATTTCAAATGTCATTAGAAACGGGGATGGTGCCGGACGATTGGCGTATTGCTCATGTGGTTCCATTGTTTAAAAAGGGTTCTAAGAGTAAACCTAGCAATTATCGCCTGTGAGTTTGATGTCAGTGGTGGGTAAATTGATGGAAAGTATTCTTAGAGATGGTATATATAATTATCTGGATAGCCAGGGTCTGATTAGGAACAGTCAACATGGATTTGTGCGTGGGAGGTCATGTTTGGCAAATCTTATTGAATTTTTTGATGAGGTTACTAGGGAAGTTGACGAGGGTAAAGCGGTGGATGTTGTCTATATGGACTTCAGTAAGGCCTTTGACAGGGTTCCACACGGAAGATTAGTTAGGAAGGTTCAATCGTTAGGCATTAATATCAAAGTAGTAAAATGGATTCAGCAGTGGCTGGATGGGAGACACCAGAGGGTAGTGGTGGATAATTGTGTCAAATTGGAGGACGGTGTGCAGCAGTGTGCCTCAGGGATCTTTACTGGGTCCAATGTTGTTTGTCATATATATTAATGATCTGGATAATGGGATGGTAAATTGGATTAGTAAGTATGCAGATGATACTAAGATAAGTGGCGTTGTGGATAATGAAGTAGGTTTTCAAAGCTTGCAGAGAGATTTAGGCCAGTTAGAAGAGTGGGCTGAAAGATGGCAGATGGAGTTTAATGTTGAAAAATGTGAGGTGCTACATTTTGGTGGGACTAATTGAAATAGGACATACATGGTAAATTGGAGGGCATTGAAGAATGCTGTAGAACAGAGGGATCTAGGGATAATGGTTCATAGTTCCCTGAAGGTGGAATCTCATGTGGATAGGGTGGTGAAGAAAGCTTTTGGTATGCTGGCCTTTATAAATCAGGGCATTGAGTATAGGAGTTGGGACGTAATGTTGAAATTGTATAAGGCACTGGTAAGGCCATATTTGGAGTATTGTGTACAGTTCTGGTCACCGAATTATAGGAAGGATGTCAATAAAATTGAGAGAGTACAGAGGAGGTTTACTAAAATATTGCCTGGGTTTCATCTCCTAAGTTACAGAGAAAGGTTGAACAAGTTAGGTCTTTATTCTTTGGAGCGTAGAAGGTTGAGAGGGGACTTGATAGAGGTGTTTAAAATTATGAGGGGGATTGATAGAGTTGATGTGGTTAGGCTTTTTCCATTGAGAGTGGGGGAGATTCAAACAAGAGGACATGAGTTGAGAGTTAAAGGGCAAAAGTTTAGGGGTAACATGAGGGGGAACTTCTATACTCAGAGAGTGGTGGCTTTGTGGAACGAGCTTCCAGCAGAAGTGGTTGAGGCAGGTTCGATGTTGTCATTCAAAGTTAAATTGGATAGATATATGGACAGGAAGGGAATGGACGGTGGTGGACCAAGTTCAGGTCGGTGGGACTAGGTGAGAGTAGGCGTTCGGCACGGACTAGAAAGGCCGAGATGGCCTGTTTCCATGCTGTAATTGTTATATGGTTATAATTAAGTAATAAATATTGAGAACATGAGATGAAGAGCTCTTGAAAGTGAGTCCATAGGTTGTGGGAACATTTCATTGCTGGGGCGAGTGAAGTTGAGTGAAGTTACTCCCTTGTGTTCAAGAGCCTGATGGTTGAGGGATAATAACTGTTCCTGAACCTGCTGGTGTGAGTCCTGAGGCTCCTGTGTCTTCGTCTTGATTGGCAGCAGTGAGAAGAGAGCATGACCTGGGTGGCGGTGGTCCCTGATGAAGGATGCTGCTTTCCTGCAACAACGCTCTGTGTAGATGTACTCAATGGTGGGGAGGGCTTTACCTATGTTTTACTGGGTCATATCTTCTACATTTTGTAGGCTTTTCCACTCAAGGGCATTAGTGTTTCCATACGAGGCTATAATGCAGCCAGTCAATATACTCTCCAACACACATCTATAGAAATTAGTCATTAGATGTCATACTGAATCTTCACAATCTCCTAAGGAAGTAGAAGCACTCTTGTGCCTTCTTCATAATTGCTGGGCCCAGGACAGACCTTCTGAAACAGTACACTGACCTTCTCTGTCTCTCATCCTGCAATGAAGACTGGCTTATGGTCCTCTGATTTCCTCTTCCTAAAGTCAATAATCAGCTCCGTGGTCTTGCCGACATTGAGTAAGAGGTTGTTGTTGTGTCACCACTTGGCCAGATTTTCAGTCTCCCTCCTGTATGCTGATTTGTCACGACCTTTGATTTGACCTAAAACAGTGGTGTCATATTGGAGCTGTGTTTAGCCACGCAGTCATAAGTGTAAAGCAATTCAAGCTGGAAAGCTAAGCACACAGCCTTGTGGTGCCCCTGTGCTGACAGAGATTGTGGAAGAGGAGATGTTGCCAATCCAACTGACTGGGGTCCGCAAGTGAGGAAATTGAGGATCCAATTGAACAAGGAGGATTTGAGGCCAAGGTCTTGAAGCTTATTGATTAGTTTTAAGGGGATGATTGTATTGATTGCCGTGCTGTATTTGATAAAGAGCTGTTGCAATGGTAGGCAAATTGAGAGTGGATGCAAGTCACTTCTCAGACAGGAATTAGTATGTTTCATCACCACCCTTCCCATGGCAAGGGAGTCTAGGACAAGAGGGCATGATCTCAGGATTGAAGGACGTCCATTTAGAACCTGAGATTTGGAGAAATTACTTTAGTCAGAGGGTGGTAAATCTGTGGAATTTGTTGCCACGAGCGGCTGTGGAGACCAAGTCACTGGGTGCATTTAAGGCTGAGATAGACAGGTTCTTGATTAGCCAGGGCATCAAAGGGTACGGGGAGAAGGCAGGCGAGTAGGAATGACTGGAAGAATTGGATCAGCCCATGATTGAATGGTGGAGCATACTTGATGGGCCGAATGGCCTACTTCTGCTCCAATACCTATGGTCTTATGGTCTTAAAACACTTCATCACTGTAGATGTAAGAGCTATTGGATGGTAGTCATTGGGACAAGTTACCACGTTCTTCTTAGTCATTGGTAAAAGTGAAGACGGTTCGAAGCAGATGAGTATTTCAGATTGCTGAAGTGAGAGGTTAAGGATTTCAGTGAACCTCCATGTTTTGACAGTCAAAGCGAGTATATAAGGTATTGACCTTATTTGAAAGCGAAGCCCTGTTGTTGCCTATGTTGCTTGATTTTACCTTATAGGAGGTGATAGCATTCAAGCCCCGTCACAGCTGTTGAGCATCCTTCGTTGATCGAAATTTACTCCAGAATTGCTACTTTGCCCATCAGATGGCTTTCCGGAGGTCGTACCCGGATGTCTCGTAACGTTCTTGGTCCCAAGACTTGAATGTCTCTGATCTGGCCCTCAGCAAGTTGCAGATCTCATGGTTCATCCAGGACTTCTGGTTGCAGAAGACCCTGAGTGAGTTTGTGGGGTCACATTTGTCTACAACTGTTTTAATAAATTCTGTGAGAACCATGATGTATTCATTGAGATCCACAGGTGAGTTTTGAACATGACACAGCCCACTGACAGAGCAATCCTGTAACCACTCCTCACCCTCCCGCAACCACCCCTTTACTGTTCTCATCTCTGGAGCCTTGCCCTTTAGCCTCTGCCTGTATGCAGGAAGAAGGACAGCCAAGTGATCGGACTTCTTGCTGTAATTTATAGTTTTTTAAAATATTATGTATTACAATGTACCACTGTTGCAAAACAATAAGTTTCACAACTAATGCTGGTGATTCTGATTCTGATTATTTTATGTTTGGAAGCATTTAAAGGAAACATTTTAAACCTTGAAGAAGCTTCCCAGGAAGGTCTGATTGATTTTTCTATTTTAATCTAAATTCATTGTAATAGTAATATTTGTTTAAACTGCAATTACACCCATTATATGTAGGGCATGGTTGTAAAGTCAGGTACAGAAGATGTTTAATTCATTTCTGTTATTGAAAATTAATCATTTCAGAATTGTATAATGACTGCTCACAAAAGCACAAATAGTCACAACTGAGCATCCAGTGTAATTGGCAGTGGAAATGCAGCTTTTTGCCATCCCAGCTTATTATGATATATACATCAGCCTTCACCTTAAAAATATATTTCTGAATCACCAATCAAAATATGAAGGGGCAGAAAGGGAGATTTCTCAGAAATGAGTAGAGATGTGATTTTGGGTGTAAATCAGACAGAGGGCAAAACCAGGTGCTAATGATCTCCTCTGTTAACTTTAGCACAATTTTTCCAAAATATTTCCGGATTAAACATTCTAATGTGTCAGTTGGAATGATGATAGTATTCTTTCATTGATATACATGACCTTCATTGGCACTTCAGCTAGTTCTCAAAATGGAGAGCACGAATGGAATCTCTCCCAAAGGGATTATTACAGCATTGGATTAATAGGAAGAGACATATTACTGACAGGGCGACTCTACCAGAACCTGGACTCACCTGCTCCATTCCTGAACACTGGTTGTACCTGCTGCCCGAGTCCCACTGTCTCCTTCTTCACCAGTTGTAATGGAAGATACTGTTCCTCTTCACTGGGCTAGAGAGAGCTGTGGAGGCGAAGAAAAAGAGGGGGCGGCAGGTGCTTCCATTACATTCCTCATGAGGTGGCTGTTATGTTTCGTAACTCCAGAAACACCTCAAAAGAAAACCACGGGAGCCCAAGGATACTTGTGTACCTAGTTGTATTTCAGTGAAGTTCTCAAATATAATGTGGTGGTGCAATGATGTATGCCATTCACGTACTTCCTACATATAACCAGTAATGAATTATGTAAACAATCAATGCTTAATATAATCATATGAAGAAAGACTGGATGAACTGGGCTTGTACTCGTTGGAATTTAGAAGATTGAGGGGGGATCTGATTGAAACGTATAAAATCCTAAAGGAATTGGACAGGCTAGATGCAGGAAGATTGTTCCCGATGTTGGGGAAGTCCAGAACAAGGGGTCACAGTTTGAGGATAAAGGGGAAGCCTTTTAGGACTGAGATTAGGAAAAACTTCTTCACACAGAGAGTGGTGAATCTGTGGAATTCTCTGCCACAGGAAACAGTTGAGGCCAGTTCATTGGCTATATTTAAGAGGGAGTTAGATATGGCCCTTGTGGCTATGGGGATCAGGGGGTATGGAGGGAAGGCTGGGGCGGGGTTCTGAGTTGGATGATCAGCCATGATCATAATAAATGGCGGTGCAGGCTCGAAGGGCCGAATGGCCTACTCCTGCACCTGTTTTCTATGTTTCTAAAACAGTATACTTACAATATTACTCAAATATTACTAAATATTAAATACACTACAATGATGAGTGAGATTGTAGCTTTTGACAGGTCTGTCAATGCATGGAGCAACTGATGCAGACACCATACTCACCATGCTACCCCAGGTGCAGCCCGCAGTCCCACACGTTGGTGTTGAGACCCACACCATTCAGCCTCGCCAACAGCAGCCTTCACTGGCAGCCTCACCACACTGAGCTGCGTGCCATTCATTGCTAGCATAAATAACAGTGGAGGACAGGGATTCCAGTATCTAGCTCTGGGAAGGGCATAATGGCTGGCAGTGAGAAGGCTTGCTTCAGCGCAGCAGTGCACAGATAGAAAGGATGTCTAATTTACAGTACAGGGGCAGCCCGAATTAGAAATGATCTGATTCACTGAAATGCGACTCTAATCAAATTCTCCCAGACTTTTTAATGCTATTGTTCAAGCTAGCAATAATAATAATAATAATAATAGTGTTTCATGGTTCTCATTTATGACTGGACATGGTATCTATTCTATTAATTTGATTATGGGTAGCATTAGACTATTTAATAAAATGAAAAGTACAGTGATAACAATGTATGTAAAATGAGTTACCATAGAAAATGGGCATTTCTGATTTACAGAGGATTTGGCTTAAGGACATTTCCGTAAATGGAACTCTTACATTAGCCAGTGACTGCCTGTAGAGGAGATTAGGTATCTGTGTGTATTTGGACTGGAGGACCAAGAGCGCTAAAAGAAATCAGCAGCCTGCAAGGTAGCACTAAGCTCAATATCAGTGTTACCACAAATGAGGGCTTAGTTCAGCAATGGTTGCCAAGTCTGGTGGCACTAATGAAATAGTGTACTAATGTGCGCTTGTGAGGAAAGTAGAAACCACAGACAGTAAAGAGAGAAAGAAACCCATTTCATCAGTGAGGGCAGCCTGAATGTATTGCCAGATGGGTAACCACATTTATTCTGTGCAATTTAAACTAGAAATGACACAACACACTAGCTTTGCCGAGACTAGTGTAAGTAGTGAAGAAGATCTGCAAAATTCTGTCTATGTGAGGATTTTGTTTGTCCATTGTACTTGCATTACCCCTGTAGGAAGTTGCATTTAACAGGGGTTGGGTTAATTTAATCAGGTACATGTAAACACATGCACTGTGACAATATACTACATCACTTCTGCATAAGAATCTGTATGGTATATGACAACAGCCTATATAGGTACAATGTATAAGTGTACTAATTCAAATATTTGTGCCGTGACAAAATTAAAAAATTCTGTTCCAGTTTTAACCACAGAAACTGGTGGAACCGGTCTGCCGATGACACCATCACCACAGCACTGTACATCCTCACTCACCTGCAGAAGAGGGATGCAGACATTAGAATGCTGTTCCTAGACTACGGTTTAGCACTCAACACCATAATTCCCTTCAGATTTGACAGGAAGCTCAGCAATCTTGGCTGCACCCCACCTTGTGCAGCTGGATCCTAGACTTCCTACTGGATTGCCGACAGGTGGTAAGGATGGGCTCCCTCACCTCTACTTCTGTCACCTCAACACAGGACCCCCGCAGAGTTGTGTCCTGAGTCCCCTCCTCTACTCCCTTTACACCTACAACTGTAGTGCCACACACAGCTCCAACCTGCTGATCAAATTCGCAGATGACACAACATTGATCAGCCTTACCTCTAGCAGTTATGAGACAGCCTACAGAGGAGAGGTTAACACCCCGACACAGTGGTGCCAAGATAACAACCTCCCTAATATCCAACAGACAAAAAAGCTGATTGTGGATTACAGGAGGAACAGAGACAGGCTTGCCCCAATCAACATCAATGGGACTGCAGTTGAGAGGGTGAGTAGTTTCAAGTTCCTCAGTATGCTCATCACCAAAGGTCTCAGCTGGACTGTACACACCGTTTGTGTGGTAAAAAAGCACAGCAGCGTCTCTTCCACCTCAGGCGACTGAAGAAGTTCGACATGTGCAACCAAATCCTCACCACCTTCCATTGAGAACATGCTGACTGTCTGTATCACTGTCTGGTACAGGATCTGCACCAACCTTGATGGCTGGGCACTGCAGAGAGTGGTACGGACAGCCCAGCACATCTGTGGATGTGGACTTCCCTCCATTGAGGACATTTACAGCAGCAGGTGTGTAAAGAAGGCCTGGAAGATCATTGGGGACACCAGTCACCCAAACCATAAACTGCTTCAGTCAGGCAAATGGTACCACAGCATTAAACCCAAGACCAACAAGCTATGGGACAGTTTCTTTCTACAAGCCATTAGACTTATAAGTTCACATGTTTGTACATTGTGACAGAGTAATAACAGAAGGATTATTACTCCCTCATGTTGTGGCACGGATGTAAGATTTAAATAAGTTCGATTCAATTATATGCCAATTGCCTCCTGAGCATATTGATTGTGATGGTGAATATACAATAATACCAGCTTCTGTGGATTCATAACTGCAGGTCATAGACCACTTAATCTATGACCTAATGTTAACGACATTTTTAAAGCATACATGTTCTACGTTTACTTTGGTGACTTCTGATCTGATGTTAGTGCTGGTTTCTAGGACGAGAGTAGAAGGCGTGTGGTTGTTTAGTGTTGTCTGCCTGTGTTTCATCGGTCTCCCTTCCCCCCTCTCCCCCCCTCCCCCCCTCTCCCCCTCTCCCCCTCTCCCCCTCACTGCTGCAAGAAGAAGGTGCCAGCATGCGACTGGTCTCTCCCTTTCCCTCTCCCTCTCCCCCTCCCTCCCCCTCCCTCCCCCTCCCTCCCCCTCCCTCCCCCTCCCTCCCCCTCCCTCCCCCTCCCTCCCCCTTCTCCCCCCCCCTCCCTTCCTCTCGCTCTCTCTCTCTCTTGACCTCACTTGATGCTGCGGAGACGAGGATCTTGGGCAAGTTTCAATCGATACAGTTTGTGGATTGGACTCTCTAGTTCATATCATGATGTGTTTCTGATTACTCCTTTTTTTAATTGTTATTTTGTGTGATTTTGATCGGGGCAGACTGGCTGTGCGACTTGTGGTCAATGAATGTCACAGCATCGAATTGAACTGAACGGAACTAACCTGAAAATACCTAGACTGTTTCAATGACTCTGTGGTTATGATGTTTTATATTCTGTATTTTTTGCTCTTTTTTTGCCATTTGCATGATTTGTTCTCTTTTTTTGTGCGTTGGGTGAATGACGTTGGACGGGTTCTATGGTTTTTCTTTGTTCTATGGCTGGCTGGGAAGACAAGTCTTAGGGTTGTATACTGCACACAAAATTGAATAATAAATGTGCTTTGAATCTTTAGTGTTTTAACCCAACTGTATAATAAAATATAAAGACTGAATATCAGGATAACACTTTTTTTCTTGTATTTGTCACCTGAAAATAAAACAAATCAATAAGCTTCAAGACCTTGGTCTTGCTATCTCCTGGATTTGGATTAAAAGGAAAGACAACAACTGGGTTGCAAGATGAAGACAAGAGGGTATGGAACTGAAGGGGGTGCATCTGGGACGCCAGGTAGCACCGTTGAACCCTCTGGAGACATTGTGGGCTTATCTTCAAAACGTCAAAGAAGGAGGCTGCCCCCCTGATGACCCCTGATGACGTACCTACCCTCCCTCCTTGTCACCACTCCAAGCCGACTACCAAAATTGAGAGTGGCAACTTACCAGAGGGATTGAAACATCAAGTCCTAGTAGCTCTACTATTGTGCAATTGAATCTTCAATTTCCTCACCTGCAGATACTAATCAGTTTGGATTGAAAACAACGTCTCCTCCACAATCATTATCACCACAAGTGCACAAGGCTGTGTGCATAGCTCCCACTCTACTTATGATTATGTGGCTAAGCACAGCTCCAATGCCATTTTTAAGTTTGTTGATGACACCACTGTTGTAGGCTGAATCAAAAGTGGTGACGTATCAGAATATAGGAGGGAGATTGAATGTCTGACTGAATGGTGTCACAACAACAACTTCTTAATGTAGCTGATTATTGACTTCAGGAGGAGGAAACTGAGGTCTATGAGGCAGTCTTCAATAGAGGATCAGCTAACTTAAATTCCTCTGAGTTATCATTTCGGAAGACTAGCAATTATGAAGAAAGCATAATTGGGAGGAGAGGAGAAGATGGCGGCGTGACGCAATGTGCGCGGCCACTCCAAATTGATATCGTATTTGTTAAGTAGGGGCCGTGCATAATCCTGATTGATGGAGATGGATGTGAGAAGCATGGAGGAACATCTGGAGAAGCTTCTGAAATGCCTACTTCGCTGCTGCTGCTACTGTGTGATCGAGAATCTCCACAAGGGAAGGCCCCAAATTCTCGGCTTTGTCTATTGCCTGTTGCCAGGGCCGGGTTCGAAGTGCTCGGCAGAGATGGTGCTCGGTGGTTGGTGTTGGAGGGCTGGTCAGAGGCTCGAAGTTTTTAGACGGACTCAGAATCGGACTGTGGTCGGATGCTTCCAGGATGCTGCATTGGCAAGTTTGCGGCACTGGAAGCTCATGGCAGGGAGAGTTTCTCCCTTCAACTGTCTGCATGAGATGATGGGACTTTCGAGAGACTTTGAGACTTTTTTTTTTACCGTGCCCATGGTCTGTTCTTCATCAAATTACGGTATTGCTTTGCACTGTTGTAACTATATTTCATAATTAAGTGGTTTCGGTCAGTATTTTTTAGTCTTGGTTTGTCTTGTGTTTCTGTGATATCATTCTGGAGGAACAAATTGTATCATTTCTTAATGCATGCATTACTAAATGACAATAAAAGAGGACTGCGTGTCCTCATAATCTAATCTAATCTAATTTAATCTAAGCATAGCTGTGTCCCTATTTCCTTTGGAGTTTACAAAGATTCAGCATGACACCTAAAACTTTGACAAACTTCTAAAGTTGTGTAGTGGAGAGTATATTGACTGGCTGCATCACAGGCTGCTATGAAAAGCTCTTGAATGAAAAATCCTACAATAAGTAGCGGATACAACCCAGACAATCAGGGGTAAAGCCCCCCCCCCCACCATTGAGCACATCTACATGGAGCATTGTTACAGAAAAGCAGCATCTGTCATCAGTGATCCCACCACCCAGGCCATGCTCCCTTCTCACTGTTAAATCAGGAAGAAGGTATAGGAGCCTCAGGATTCAACTTCACTTGCCCCGTCATTGAAATATTCCCACAATTTATGGACTCACTTTCAAGGACTCTTTATCTCATGTTCTCAATATTTATTGCTTATTTATTTATTATTATTGTTTCTTCCTTTTTGTATTTGCACAATTTGTTGTCTTTTGTATAGTGGTTGAATGCCCAAGCTAGTGTGGTCTTTCATTGATAACCTTATGGTTGTTATTATATTATGGATTTATTGAATATGCCTGCAAAAATGAATCTCAGGGTTATATATACATAACGTATACATAATTTGATAATAAATTTTCTTTGAACTTTGGAATTGGTTAGCAGAATTTCAGATGGTGATGAGGAGACGTATAGGAGTGAGATAGATTAGCTGGTTGAATGTTGTTGCAGCAACAACCTTGTGTTCGGTATCAGTAAAACCAGGGAATTGATTGTGGACTTCAGGAAAAGGAAGTTGAGGCAACAAACACCAGTCCTCGTTGAGGGATCAGCATTGGAAAGGGTGAGCAGTTTCAAGTTCTTGTATGTCAACATCTCTGAAGTTCTACCCTAGGCCTAACATATTGATGCAGTTACAAAGAATGCACAGCAGAGTCGAATGCACTGCATCAAGGACATCTTCAAAAGGAAATGTCTCAAATAGGCTACATCCATCATTATGGACCGCCATTCGCCCACAGCATGCCTTCTTCTCATTGCTGCTATCCAGGAGGAGGTACAGAAGCCTGAAGACACAACTTAACATTTTAGAAACAGTCTATTGCTAGTGTCTTAAAACCAGTTGCTTCGGGCAGATAGGTCAACCATTGTTGGCAGCTCACCCAGGAGAAGGAAAACCTTCATCTCAAACCTTCACTGCCTTGAGGCTATACCCATTAACGGGGGAGGCTTCAGGAGTCAATGCCAAAGAAAATCCAGAGCTGGAGTCCCTAAAGCAGTCCTACATTGAGTTCAACACTGACTAGCGACTCCTGCAATACTGCTGGTGCTAAACTGTATTGGTCGCTGCTATTCCTTTGGATTCCTCAGCTGTGTGGAGATGGAGAGCCTACTGCATGGGCAAACGGTTTGCCCTCCATATCATACTTCGCTGGCTTGTGCATCATGTAGCCAGCTATGATGCAACATCCATGGTCAGCCTAGACCAATGGAGTACCTCACATACTAATAAACCATATATATTCTTATTGTAATTTATAGATTATGTATTGCACTGTACTGCTGCCATAACACAACAAATTTTACAGCATATGCCAGTGATATTAAACTGATTCTGATTCTAAGAGCCCCTTAAATGCCCCTATTGTATCAGCCTCTACTACCACTCCTACCACAATGTTCTAGGTACTGTACATATCATTCTCTGTTTAAAAAACACAACCCTGACATCTCCCCTAAACTCTCCCCCTGACATTTTATAATATTAGAGCATGGTATTTATCTCCCAATGTTCTGGCCAATATTTACTTCCCAGTAAGTATTGTCAGAACAAGCTATCTGGCCATTAGCACATTGCTATAAAGTGTGTTTTCATATTAGCTGCAACACATCCAATATTACAGCAATGGAAGCTCTTCAAAAGAACTTCACTGTTCACTGGTTGAATGTCCTGGGGTTATATGAATGCAAGCCTTTGTTTCAATAAGCATGAAATGTGTTACCTTGATTTGACTTGTCTATCCTACATTAGCAGCATTTGCATTTTAATTAGCTATTCATGGAAATTCAGTGTTCTAATTTGCAAAGTATCTTGTTATCGCCTTGTGGTACCAAAGATTAGGGAGCAGAAAGAAACACTATTCAAATTGACTCATAGAAATCACAGATAATTCTTTCTTGCAATTTTGTCTTGGGGAAATTAGAATTGTACTCAATGAGCAAGGGAGTTACCTATATTGCAAAATTACTAATGTAAACCTACTGAGCAAGTGGCAGACAGGTAGATAGTCCACTAGTTAAATGAAAAACAAGTACTTTTGAAAAGACCTTATGAATGTGTCATATTGAGGGGTTTATTTTCATGCATCAAAAGAACTTGTGAAGAGGAAAATTGATTGGAATCCAAATTGTTAATGGCTGTTGCTGGAAAACACACATTTATATAGTACTGTTCTCCTCTATAGAATGACTAATGATCTCACTGCTGTTGATTTTGCAGGTTGAAATTGGCAGTCTGCAAACATCTGATGGTTTGCTATTGTTCTCTGAATGGGCAACTATTAGCATGTGTTGCCCTTCCATCGCTATCCACGTTATTGTTCCAATTAAATTCCTGCCTGAAGATGACACAGCATGTTTTCTAGAGGAGAGGAGCACTGAATGGTCATTGACCCATGAACACTACCTCACTTGTTAAAAAATACTTATTATTTCAGTTTTGCACTATTTAATTAATTCAATACACATATATACTTGGTGTAATTGATTTATTTTTTTTCTTTCTATATGATCATGTACTGCATCGTACTGTGGCTGCTAAGTTAACAAATTACACGACACTTGTCGGTGATAATAAACCTGATTTGATTCTGATTCTGATACAATGGAATTCATCCTGCATTTGAGAGGGAGAGGGTCAAATGTATCAACATCGCAGTGGAGTAAAGGAAATTACAGAGGCATGAAAGAGCAGCTGGCCAATGAAGGTTGGAAGGGGACACTAGCAAGGATAATGGCTGAGCGGCAATGACTGGAGTTTCTGGGAGCAATTCGGAAGGTACCGGGTAGATACATCCTAAAGAGAAGAATTATTCTAAGGGCAGGTTGATGCAACCATGGCTGACAAGGGAAGTCTAAGCCAACATAAAACAAAAGAGAGAGCATATAATAGAGCAAAAATTAGTGGGAAGTTAGAGGATTGGGAAGCTTTTAAAAAAACAACAGAAGGCAACTAAAAAAGACACAAGGAGGGAGAAGATGAAATATAGTAAGCTAGCTAATAATATCAAACAGGATGCCTTGAGAGGAATGGAGTCGTCGACACTAAGGTTTTCTTTTTTCCCATTTTCAGGTTGTTAGTATTGCCCAAGTCTTTTAGTTTAGTTGACTAATTCTGTTTAGTTTAGTTTTTTTGGGGGGATGGGGTTTGTTTTTTTTTCTTTTTCTTTTCTTTTTCATGATTTTTCTTCAGTTTTTTTTTGCTTTGTATTATTCTTTATTATTCTGCACAATTGGGAGCTTTGTTAATTTTTACTATTTGGTTTTATAATTACTCATTTTAAATGTAACAATGTATCTCCTACTACTTGTATTTTTGCTTGTTATGTTTTCATTCTATGAAATTAATTAAAAAAATTGAAAAAAGGATGCCAAAAGTCTCTTTTTCAGATATTTAAAGAGTAAAACAGAAACAAAAGTAGATAATGGACTGCTGAAAAATGACACTGGAGTGGTAGTAATGGGGAACAAGGAAATGGCAGACATACTGACTAAGTATTTGGCATCAATCTTCACAATGGAAGACACTAGCAGTATGCAGGAAGTTTGAGAGTGTCATAGGGCAGAAGTGGGCGCTATTATTAGGGAGAAGGTGGTTGGGAAGCTGAAAGGTCTGAAGTTAGTTAAGTTGCCTGAACCAGATGGACTACACTCCAGTGTTCTGAAAAAGATAGCTGAAGAGATTGTGGAGGCAGTAATAATGATCTTTCAAGAATCAGTAGATTCTGACATAGTTTCTGAGGACAGAAACATTACAAATGTCACTTCACTCTTCAAGAAGGGAGGGAGGCAGAGGAAAATATATTATAGGCCAGTTCGCCTGACTTCTGTGATTGGGAAGATGTTGAAGTCAATTGTTATGGGTGAAGTCTTGGGGTACTTGGAGGCACATGATATAATTGGTCAAAGTCAGCATGGTTTCCTTAAGGGAAAATCTGGCCTGACAAATCTGTTGGAATTTGTTGAGGAAATAACAAGCAGGATAGACAAACGAGAATTGGTGGATGTTGTGTACTTGGATTTTGATAAGGCCTTTGATAAGGTGCCATACATGAGGTTGTTCAGCAAGATAAAAACCCTTGGTATTACAGGAACGATACTAGCATGGATAGAGCATTGGCTGATTGGCAGGAAGCAAAGAGTGGGTATAAGATGAGCCTTTTCTGGTTGGCTGCCGGTGACTAGTGTTGTTCCACAGGGGTCTGTGTTAAGATTGATTCTTTTTACATTGTTTGTCAATGATGTGGATGATGGAATTGATAGCTTTGTGGCCAGGTTATGGATGATATGAAGCTAGGTGGAGGGGCGGGTAGTGTTGAGGAGGCAGCGAGTCTGCAGAAAGGCTTAATCAGAATCAGAATCAGAATCAGGTTTATTATCTCCGGCATAATAAAAAATTTAAAGCCTGAGTATTAGATCTTTGAAATTTGTTAACTTAGCAGCAGCAGTTCAATGCAATACATAAACTAGCAGAGAAAAAAAATAATACCAATAATAAATACAATAAAAAATAAATAGACAAGTAAATCAATTATGTATATTGAATAGATTAAAAAATGTGCAAAAACAGAAATACTGTATATTAAAAAAAGTGAGGTAGTGTCCAAATATTCAATGTCCATTTAGGAATCAGATGGCAGAGGGGAAGAAGCTGTTCCTGAATCGCTGAGTGTGTGCCTTCAGGCTCCTGAACCTCCTCCCTGATGGTAACAGTGAGAAAAGGGCATGCCCTGGGTGCTGCAGGTCCTTATTAACAATAGCTGCCTTTCTGAGACACCACTCCCTGAAGATGTCCTGGGTACTTTGTAAGCCAGTACCCAAGATGGAGCTGACTACATTTACAACCTTCTGCAGCTTCTTTTGGTTCTGCGCAGTAGCCCCTCCATACCAGCCTGTCAGAATGCTCTCCACAGTACAACTATAGAAGTTTTTAAGTGTATTTGTTGACATGTCAAATCTCTTCAAACCCCTAAAAAAGTATACTTGCTGTCTTACCTTCTTTATAACTGTATCAATATGTTGGGACCAGGTTAGTTCCTCAGAGATCTTGACACCCAGGAACTTGAAGATGCTCGCTCTCTCCACTTCTGATCCCTCTATGAGGATTGGTATGTGTTCCTTCACCTTACACTTCCATAATCAACTCTTTCATCTTACTGACTTTGAGTGCCAGATTGTTGCTGTGGCACCACTCCACTAGTTGGCATATCTCACTCCTGTACGCCCTCTCGTCGCCATCTGAGATTCTAGTAACAAATTTATAGATGGTACTTGAGCTATGCTTAGCCACACAGTCACGTGTATATAGAGAGTAGAGCAGTGGGCTAAGCACACACCCCTGAGGTGCACCAGTGTTGATCTCAGCGAGGAGGATATGTTATCACCAATCTGCACAAATTGTGATTGTCCAGTTCAGAAGTCGAGGATCTATTTACAGAGGGAGGTACAGAGGCCTAGGTTCTGCAACTTCTCAATCAGGATTGTAGAAGTGATGGTATTAAATGCTAAGCTATAGTCGATGAACAGCATCTTGACGTAGATGTTTGTGTTGTCCAGGTGGTCTAAAGCCGTGTGGAGAGCCATTGAGATTGCCTCTGCCATTAACCTATTGTGACGAAAGGCAAATTGCAATGGGTCCAGGTCCTTGCTGAAACAGGAGTTCAGTCTAGTCATGACCAACCTCTCAAAGCATTTCATCACTGTCAATGTGAACGTTACCGGGCGATAGTCATTAAGGCAGCTCATAATATTCTTAGGCACCGGTATAATTGTTGCCTTTTTGAAGCAAGTGTGAACTTCCGCCTGTAGCAGTGAGACAGTTTAGGTGAGTGGGCAAAGAAATGGCAGATGGAATACAGCGTCGAGAAGTATATGGTCCTGCACTTTGGTAGAAGCAATAAAAGTGTAGATTATTTTCTAAATGGGGAAAAAAACTCTAAATCTGAGGTGCAAAGGGACTTAGGAGTTCTCATGCAGGATTCCCTAATGATTAGTTGCAGGTTGAGTCACTGGTGAGGAAGGCATTCATTTCAAGAGGAATAGAATATAAAAACAAAGATCTAATACCCAGGCTTTAAAAGGCACAGGTGAGGCCTCACTTGGAGTATTATGAGAAGTTTTGAGCCTCTTATTTAAGAAAGGACATGCTGATATTGGAGAGGGTTCAAAGGAGATTCATGAGAATGAGCAACTCTCACAAAATGCTGGAGGAACTCGGCAGGCCAGGCAGCACCTATGGAAAAAAGTACAGTCAATGTTTCCGGCTGAGACCTTTCCGTAGGACTCATGGGAATGATATCAGGAATGAAAGGCTTATGGCTTTGGGCCTGTACTCCTTGGAATTTAGAAAATGAGTGGTTGTCATTGAAGCCTATCATATGTTGAAAGGCCTCTGTATAGTGTATTTGGAGAGAGTGTTTCCTATAGTTGGTGAGTCTAGGACTAGAGAGTGCAAACTCGGAATAGAGGGACATACATGTAGAACGGAAATGAGGAGGAATTTCTTTAGCCAGAGGTTGGAAAATCTGTGGAATTAGTTGCCATATGTGGCTGTGGAGGCCAGGGCTTTGGGTATATTTAAGGTGAGATTAATAGATACTTGATTAGTCAATCGTGAAAGGTTACATGGAGAAGGCAGGAGAATGGAGTTGAGAGGGAAATGGATCAGTTATAGTCAAATAGCGGAGCAGACTCAATGGGCCATATGGCATATTTCTTCTCTTATGGTCTTACTTTTGATCTGCACTGACTGTGGTCTCCGATGAGGAGGTCAATGGACAGAGTTGCATTGGAGTTTCCTCTTGAACTCTGGAATTTTTTACTCCAGAAGACTGTGGAGGTTTGATCACTGAAGGTGTTTGAAGAGAAGGCATCTTTTTTCTTTGAAAAATTTTAGAACTATGGAGCTTTCATAGAAGAGGAATGAGGCATAGGGCATTGAGCTGTGATTATATTGAATGGATTCAGGAGCCAGGTGGCCTTCTCCTGCTCCTGTTTTCTTATTCTTTCATTCTTTTAGCTTGTGCATTCATTCTTACAAGAAGAAAAACATCTGAGAAAAATTACGTTTTATTCTCTGATCTTAGGGATCTTACTTTTAATCCATAATCATCAGAGAAAAATAGAATTTTTAAAATTTTCTAGACGTTGTTGCTTTCGTTCTTTCACAATGAATTTTGTGAATTTCTGAATAATTTCTGTTTGGTGCTTAGCCTTGACATTCCTTTTCTCAGGCGAATAACTGCATTGCTTTGCTGGGTATTTCTGTGGAATTAAAATAGTTATATGTAGAAGCACATGTAGAGTCCTTGTATAGATTTCTATTTTCCAATTGAGGTACTTTTTATACCTGTTGTTAATTGTCACTGCTAAAAGGGGAGTAGTATAGATCTTCTAAAGAGAAGACAGTGGCCTATTTTAACATTTCATCTGAAAAGCAATGCAGCACCACTCTCACACTGCATTAGAATGTCAGTCCGTGCTCTCCTGCTCAGGGCGTAAGTTGGGAGATGGGACGAAATCATTTGGACTTACACTATCTGTATACCTACTGACTTACTGTCTTCCGTGTTGTGTTTGGTGTTGACAAGTGTAACCTTGGTGAGATATCAAAAAAGTGAAGTTATTAGAAATACTGGAAATATTCAATAGATCAGGCTGCACCTGAGCAGAGAGAATGCTGCAAATCTGATGAAAGACTGTGAGCTGAAATGCCACCTTTGATTCTGTCCTTACAGATGCTGCTTAAATCATTAAGTATTTCCTACATTTTCAGTTTTATTATGGATGAGATGATTTCGAATTCTATTCTGTTCACGACTGCTGACGAAAGGACAAAACTGATGAAATGTGCTGCTCTTGTGATAAAACTGGATCATAAATAGTAATTTTCATAATATATTCAGTGATTCAATTTCAATTAAATACACAACAATCAGAAATAATTCCTGTATGTTGAACCCTCCATTCAGTAGTTCCCTTTGGGAGAGTCTGATTGACACTTTAAGCAAGCTAGTCTAGCTCATCATAATGCAACTTCTAGTTACTTAGGTTTGGAAACTTTAATAAAAAATAGCTTGTTTTGAAGATGAGATATTAGCCCCTCTATTCTAATGACCAAGCTGCAGAGCTTCCTTTAGCAGTATAAAAATATAATAATCACGTAGCAAAAGATATATTCCTCAAGGACAATTAAATACATAAAGTCATAAATGTGATGCGGCAATGTAATTTCTATTATAAAATGCACACTTTAAATGTAGACTGTGAAGCAATCCTGTTATTCAGTATATTTTGCAGTGTATTCAGCCCTGTCTTTCCTTAGTTAATGGCTCACAGGTTTTTTTTGGAGGAATTTTACTATTACCTCTTCTACGTTCCAAGAAATAAAGTGGAGCTATGATATCGCCAGAGGGCGACTTCTTCGAGCTCACCTGTGAAGCAGCTTAATTTCTCTCCCTTAATATCTCTTTTTCCCTTTTCAAGGTGGATGGGCTTCTGTCGGAGTCCGTGATCTACAGCTGCACTGAAACTACGGTTCTTTATAGTGATGGTTCTCGCTCCCGGAGCTCGCCGACCAGCAGTACAGACGCACGCCTACAGGGTGAGGCCCTGCGGCCCTGTGATGGGCAGATTCCATGCCGGAGTCGCCAACTGAGGTGTTGCAGGAGATGAGACGGAACATTACGACAGCGGATGTAGCTGTCAGAGGCCTCTGTACTTGGGCGATCACTTTCGTTCTTTCTCTTTCTCTCGACGGTGGGGCACATTCTCAAGTTGGAGAACTCAGAATAAGAACGGCATGGCAGACTGTAACATAATAATCAGTGAGCTGTTTTGTTAGTCTCACCTCTCATTTTGGAAAGAGTGACACCTCTCTGTCCTTCGTTGGAGAGAGAGAGCCAATGGCATGTTGAGTATTTGGATGAACAATTAGTTTTTGTTGGACTGCAGATCATGGTCTCTCTTTGGGGGCTTTGCTATTGCTTGCTTGGTGGTTGGTGAATGCTGATGCTTCCTGCTGAAATACGGGGGGGCAGGGGAAGGGAGAGGGTTGATGCTTTGCTGTGTTTGTGTGTGAGTGGGGAGAGGGGGCTTTGGGATTCTGAAGCTTTACTGTGATTATTTCTTTGCTTTCATGGATGCCTGCAAGGAGCAAGAATTTCGGGCTGTATACTGTATGCATTCTCTGATATTAAATGGAACCATTGAATTTAAGTCGCCATGGATGGTCCCAAGCCTGGCTGTGAAAGGAGGGTTGAGCACAGGGCTTGTAACCTCACCCCATACAAACCCAGAGCTATGGAAATGCTAACAGAAGCTCCAAAGACCTCATCCCTGGAAGAGAAAGGATCTTCGCCTAGAAGGTGTTTGGAGTCGTGTGTTGAAAGCTGCAAGTCCGTGAATCCACCGGCTGATCAACCTTCTAAAAGAGGCTGGCCAAAGAACATCTGGTGACATAATCTTGAAGCTGACAACAAGAAGATGGGCTATACCTGGGGACAAATTGAAAGACTGGCCCAGATCAGAGGACTCTGAGGAACTACTGTCAGTAGCCTATGCCCAATTAGGGGTGATGGGCCTATCTAACTAACTAATGTATCTAATTAACCACAGTATTACAGATCTGAAGGAGCCTGACTAATGAAAAATTATTCAGTTGCTAGTACAAAATAACCCTAAAAAGTTTAGACCAGTTCCCTGGTCTATAGGATTGTTTCTTTTTTTCAATAATTTGCAAATATATTTTTTGAATTATCTGATTTTTCTAAGACTTCTAGGATTTGATTTTCTCTTATAAATTTTGTGAATTTTTGAATGATTAATTACTTTAATGGTTGACTTAATACTGCATTCCATTTTCCAATTAATGATTAAGGTTCATGCCTCAATGTATTTATTGCATTGATCTAAAATGACTTTTCTGTCTCACTGAAGTACTTGTTTAGCTCAAATTATAAGCTACAAACCCAGATATTACCAGAATGAAGTTGAATATTGCCTTTCACCTCTTCAGCTAGTGTTCAGTTGTGGTAACTCTGTCAAGAGGTCTCTGGATGATGATTCTCGACAGAAAACATCAACTGCCCTCCAGAGATGCCTCCTGACCTGTTGAGTTCCCCCCAACATCATGTACGTTACTTCCAGATTCCAGCATCTACAGTCTCTTCTATCAACAAAGAAAGTCAATGTGTTCTGTGTGATGAATAGATCAAAGAGAAATTATGACTGAAACTGTAAGAACTTCTTCCACTAATAGCAGGGTAATTTCACCATAAAACACCCGACGAATGGAGGATAGACGCTTGTCCCAACTGACATTCCACCAATCTCACCCTCACAACATCAATTTAACATCAACCCTCCCAAGCTGAGTGAGGTGGAAGAGGCAATGAAGAAGGCAAGGTCGGCATCAGCACCAGGCCCTAACGGTGTTCCGTATTGTGTCTACAAGAACGTCCTGGATGTTCTGAAATTTCTGTGGAGAAACATAAGGGTTGCGTGGGAAAAGCAAGTGATCGCCAAAGCCTGGAGAAGAGTGGAGTGGGGGGGGAGTTCTGATCCCAAAAGAAAAGAGTTCGTCCACCATCGAACAGTTTCGCCAAATAAACCTTCTGAACATAGAAGCCAGGATCTCTTTCAGCGTGTTGGTGCAAAGACTTACAAAGTACCATTTCATTGATACGTCAATCCAAAAGGCCGGCATAGCAGGCTTCTTGTAATATCTTGAACATACCAGCGTCATATGGCATCAAATCCAGATGGCTAAGAAAGAAAGGAAGGATCTGCATGTCTTGTTCCTCAACCTGGCCAACGCCTGTGGATCTGTTCTTCATTCCCTACTGTGGACTGCTTTTGAATTCTTTCAGGTGCCTGCAACAACAACAAATCTGGTAAAACACTACTTCCAGGATCTGCAAGTTTGTCTCACAACATCAGGCTTCACCACAGCAAATAGGCATCATGGCAGGGTGCACCATCTCCCCATTGGCCTTCATTATGGCAATGGAGCTCATTATCTGAGCCTCAAAATGGGTTGCGGGAGGAAACTGGCTACAGTTTGGTCAGTGGTTACCACCGATACGAGACTGTATGGACTATGTAACAATATTGACGACAACTGTCCCCCGCACCAAGAAAAGCTTCATCAAAACATCACATGGGTGAGGATGAAGACCAAGCCCAGCAAGTGCAGAAGCATCTCCATTGTCAAAGGTCAAGTCACGGATCAAAGATTTCATATTGACGGAACACCTGTACCCACTGTTCCAGAAATGCCAGTGAAGAATTTGGGCAGTGAAGAGTATGATGCAAGCTCAAGGACACTGAGCAGTTTGAACAACTCAAAAAGGGTACCATCATGTACATAGCTCGTATCAACAAGACCTGGCTGCCAGAAAAACTCCAGCTATGGTGCCTCCAGTTCGGCATACTCCCAAGACTCATGTGGCCTTTAACAGTGTATGAAATCCCCATCAACAAGGTGGAAAAGCTCGAAAGAGTGATCAGCACACATGTGAAGCAGTGGCTTGGACTTCCACGATGCTTAAGTCCTGTTGGACAGTATGGGAATGGCAAATTGGAAATACCAATTGCAAGTCTTGTGGAAGAACTCAAATGCACCAAAGCAAGGTTGGTCGTGACCCTCACTGAATCTGAAGGTACCGTTATTCGAACAGTGGCCCCCCGTGTGGCAACGGGGAGGAAGTGAACCCCATCTGAAGCTGCTTAGAGTGCTAAGTCTGCTCTTCACTTCAGAGATGTGGTTGGCCAAGTCCAACATGGGAGAGCCGGGCTCGGGCTCGTCCCAAAGGCTCCTCAATGGCACAAGGCAACATCACTGCAGAAGAGACGGCTCGTGGTGGAGGAGGTGAGAAGACAGGAGGAGACAGAGCGACATGGCAGGGCCATCTCAATGGCCAAGCAGGGCCAATGGACTAATTGGGAGAGCCTGGAAAAGAGGAAATTCAGCTGGCGTGACATCTGGGAGATGGAGGGATCTTGACTAAGTTTTGTCATCAGAGCCACTTATGACCTCCTACCCACACCCCACAACCTAAACCAGTGGTGGGGAGAAGTCTCCGCTTGTTCTCTTTGACAAGCACCTGGATCACTAAGGAGCATTTTAACATGATGCACCATGAGCCTCAGTCAGGAGCAGTATACTTGGCAGCATAACCAAGTTCTCAGGCAGCTGGCATCAATCTTGGAACAGAGGCAAATCACCACAAATGCTCTCCCACAACCATCGGCAAGAAATGTTGACATTACACGATTTGTACCCAGTAGGCCAACCTCCAGAGCATCATATAACATCAAAAGAGGTAAGCATTCTGCAGGTTGCTCAGGATTGGAAAATGGGCGTGGACTTGGGGAAAAAAAGCTTGTGTTTCCCCCAGACATTGTGGCTACAACACTCCGGCCAGACATGGTCCTGTGGTCCACAACAGCCAAGCTGGCATATGTTGTGGAATTGAGAACACCATGGGAAGATGGTATTGAAGAAGCTTATGAGAGGAAAAAGACCAAGTACTCTGAATTGGCAATTGAAGCTGCCCAGGATGGCTGGAAGACCAAGATTTTCCCTGTAGAAGTGGGATGCAGGGGATTCGTTGCTACATCTACGACCAGTCTATTGAGGAAGATGGGGGTGAGGGGTCACTCCCTCCAACAACCAATCAAGTCCCTGTTAAATGCAGCAGAAGAAAGCAGTAATTGGATTTGGATTAAAAGAAAAGAGAACAACTGGACTGCAAGATGAAGACAGGAGGGTATGGAACTGAGGGGGGTGTATCTGGGATGCCAGGTAGCACTGTTGAGCCCTCTGGAGACATCGTGGGCTTATCAACAAAACATCAAAGAAGGAGGGTGCCCACCTGATGACCCCCAATGAGGTACCTACCCTCCCTCCTTGTCACCACTCCAAGCCCACCACCAATATCCAGAGTGCCGACTTATCATAGGGATTGAAACATCAAGTCCTATTAGCTCTACTCCACAGAAAGCAGAGTCAGAGTCTGTGTGATGAATAGATGAAGGAGAAATTATGACTGAAATTGCAAGAACTTCTTTCACTAATAGCAGGGAAATTTCACCATAAAACACCCAACAAATGGAGGATAGAAGCACACAGAATCTCACTCATTTATGGTCATGCATTCAAATGCTGGATTAATGCAGAACACTCCGTCACCTTTGTTTAGTTTGGGAATGTTATTGCCACCATCTGCAGCTTTTCCATAGTGTATTTCATTACTTTGTAACCCTCTGGAGAAGTTTACAATTAAGGAATGATTTTGTTTTGGAGCGTGGTCTCTCTTGTAACTCAAGACGTACTGCGAGCAATTTACATTATCAAGCTCAAAGTAAATTCATTATTAAAGTAGTTATACAGTAGCATGCAAAAGTTTGGGCACCCCGGTCAAAATTTCTGTTACTGTGAATAGCTAAGCAAGTAAAAGTTCTATTCAAAAGGTTCAAAGGAACATCTAAACAAGCCCGATGCATTTTGGAAACAAGTCCTGTGGACGGATGAAGTTAAAATAGAACTTCTTGGCTGCAATGAGCAAAGGTATGTTTGTAGAAAAAAGGGTGCAGAATTTCATGAAAAGAACCTCTCTCCATCTGTTAAGCACAGGAGTGGATCGATCATGCTTTGGGCTTGTGTTGCAGCCAATGGCATGGGGAACATTTACTGGTAGAGGGAACAATGAATTCAATTAAATACCAGCAAATTCTGGAAGCAAACATCACACCGTCTGTAAAAAAGCCGAAGGTGAAAAGAGGATGGGCTTCTACAACAGGATAATGAACCTAAACACACCTGAAAATCCACAATGGACTACCTCAAGAGGTGCAAGCTGAAGGTTTTGCCATGGCCCTCATAGTCCCCTGACCTAAACATCATTGAGAATCTGTGGATAGACCTCAAAAGAGCAGTGCGTGCAAGACGGCCCAAGAATCTCACAGAACTAGAAGCCTTTTGCAAGGAAGAGTGGGCGAAAATCCCCCAAACAAGAATTGAAAGACTCTTAGCTGGCTACAAAAAGCATTTACAAGCTGTGATACTTGCCAAAGGGGGTGTTACTAAGTAGTTACTAAGTAGCAGGGTGCCCAGACTTTTGCTTCAGGCTCTTTTCCTTTTTTGTTATTTTGAAACTGTAAAAGATGGAAATAAAAGTTTTCTTGCTTAAAATATTAAAGGAGTGTGTCATCTTTAACTTTATGCCTTTTGGAAATCAGTTCATCTTTTACTCGCTTAGCTATTCACAGTAACAGAAATTTTGACCGGGGTGCCCAAACTTTTGCATGCCACTGTATGTCACCCTATACAACCCTGAGATTCATTTCCTTACAGGCATACTCAAATAAATTCATAATACAACAATAACCTTAATAGTCTCAATGAAAGACCACATCAACTGGACGTTCAACCAGTGTGCAAAAGACAATAAAGTGTACAAATACAAAAAGAAAGAAATAATATAAATAAATAAATAAGCAAGCAAGCAAGCAATAAATATTGAGAACATGAGATGAAAAGTCCTTGAAAGTGTCCATAGGTTGTAAGAACATTTCATTGATGGGGCAAGTAAAGTTGAGTGAAGTTATAGCTTTTGGTTCAAGAGCCAATAGTTGGGGGGGGGGGCGTCACGTGATGACGTGGGACTGAGACATGTAAATCCAGCTCTCCCGCAACAAATCAGTAAAGTACCGTTTAAACAAAACAAAGTTAGTAAATATTTTCTGAAAACTATTTATAAACTTTGTAAGACTACTTTACGATATGCCTCCTAAACCGCAACAAAAGAAGTCTGCTGTTGCGAAGCAGCCGTGAGACGGGAAGAAAAAAGGGCCTACTGCAACGATGGAGCCTCGGACTCAGGTTGGATCTCCTTCGGTAGAACAGGGAGCAATGGCGGTGGTAACGGCTTCTTTGAAGAAGACACCGGAAGTGTGCATGCGCAAATCGACACAACGCAAACTACAAGAACCGACAGCCACTGCAATTGAAAATGACTCAGAGTCAGAATTGGATTCTGCAGAGAACACAGATGAAGAAGAGGAGGAAGAATTGGAAGCGATTGGAAGTAAAGGAGATGATAGAGATATGAGAGAGGCTATATTGCAGTTAACAGCTGAATTAAGAAAAGTAAGAGAAGAGCTTAGAGATACGAAGATGTGCTATGATAAAGTTATGGCAAGACAGGACAAAATGGATAAGAAGCTTCAGAAGATGGAAAGAGCAATGGGGCATATGAATGATAGAGTGGAAAAAACAGAAAATGATCTGCTTGTCTGGAATTCGGAAAGAAACCGACTCTTGGAGAAAGTGGACATTTTGGAAAATTTTAGTAGACGTAATAATATTAAAATTGTTGGTCTTAAAGAAGGTACGGAGGGAGATAAACCAATAGAATTTTTTCAACGATGGATCCCGGATGTTTTGCAAATGGAAGAGGAGATTCGATCAATTGAAATTGAGCAGGCACATAGAGCTTTAAGACCAAAACCAAAAGATGACCAATATCCACGATCGATTTTAATAAAATTCTTAAGATTTCAAGACAAGGAAAGGATTCTACAGGCAGCTGCTCAAGCTGCCAAAGATAGAAAAGGGCCATTGATAATTAAAGGGAACAAAGTTTTTTTCTACCCTGATATAAGTTATGAACTTTTGAAGAGAAGGAAGAAATTTAATCCAGTGGAAAAAACCCTATGGGATCATGGTTATCAATTTACACTGCATTATCCTGCAACCTTGAAGATTTTTTTGCCTGGTGGAGAAAAAAGATTTTTTGATGACTACCAGAAAGCCAAGCAGTTTGTGCGAGATTCTCTGAATATTCACCAGATACAAGAACAAACCCAGGAGAGCGAGATAGATTGAAGATGAAGATTGGGTTAAAGAATAGACTTGTTGGATTTTTGAAGCTGGATGAATGTATAAATATATTATTAATTATACGAGGGGGGTGAGAAAGGTTAAAACTGAAGGAATATTAGTTGGGAATAGTAATACTAATTTCGTCTATATATATATAATGTTTTTTTTGTTGCGGGGGAGCTGGAAGAAGCACTGATCGATTGCTACGCTAGTCATGTGTGCAAGCGTGGCTTTTGCCACGACCCGTAAAATGGAGGGGGGTAGTGTTGTGTATCCTTTCATTCACAACATTAGTGGGGGGGTATTTTGTTTTTTCTTTTTTTGTTTTTTTTCTATCTTCTTTTTTCTTTCTGCCTGGAAGGTTGGGAGGGAGACACATAGCAACATGGTGAAGTTTAAAGAGATTCCCCAAGGAACTATGAGAGTTGAGAAGATAAATAATGTTTTAGATTGGAGTAACTTTGTTAAGAATAATGACTAATTTATTGAATTTTTTGAGTTTTAATGTTAACGGGCTTAATGGACCAGTGAAAAGAAAAAGAATCTTAACACATATTAAAAAAATGAAGATAGATTTAGCTTTTTTACAGGAAACGCACCTAACGGAAACAGAACATCAGAATCTAAAGAGAGATTGGGTGGGTAGTGTTGTTGCGGCTTCATTTAATTCAAAAGCACGGGGAGTAGCAATGTTGATCAATAAAACGTTACCAATTAGAATACAAAATGTAATAACTGATTCTGCGGGGAGATATGTGATTATACATCGTCAACTTTTTTCTGAACTATGGACTTCTATGAATATTTATGCACCAAATGAAAATGATGCAAAATTCATACAAGAAGCTTTTCTGAATTTGGCGGATGCGCATGAAAAAATATTAATTGGAGGAGATTTTAATTTTTGCTTAGACCCAGTCTTAGATAGATCAACCAAGGCTGGTATAAAATCAAAGGTAGTAAATTTAACTTTATCATTGATGAAGGATTTAAATCTGATTGATATATGGAGAAGAATTAATCCTAAAGAAAGAGACTATTCGTTCTACTCCCATAGACATAAAACTTTTTCAAGGATAGATTTGTTTCTATTATCAATGCATATTCAACACAGAGTGAAAAATATGGAATATAAAGCAAGAATATTATCAGATCATTCCCCTTTATTAATGACAATAATAATGGCTGATAAGGAAGAAGTGGCTTATAGATGGAGATTTAATTCAACATTATTAAAACGTCAAGATTTTTGTGATTTTATGAAAAAACAGATTCAATTTTTTTTTGGATACAAATTTTCATTCAGTGGATGATAAATTTATATTATGGGATGCGATGAAAGCATATCTTAGGGGCCAGATAATAAGTTATACGTCTAAAATTAAGAAAGAATATATGGCAGAACTAGATCAATTGGAAAAAGAGATTACAAAATTAGAAAAAGAATCTCAAAGATATATGTCAGAAGAAAAACGAAAACAACTTGTCAATAAGAAGTTACAATATAATACGCTTCAGACATGTAGAACGGAAAAAGCAATTATAAGAACTAAACAAAGGTATTATGAGTTAGGTGAGAGAGCACATAAAATTCTTGCCTGGCAGTTGAAAATAGAACAAGCTTCCAAAACAACAAATGCAATTAAAACAAGGGCAAATAAAATATCTTATAAACCTCTTGAAATAAATGAAACCTTTAAAAATTTCTATTCTGAATTATATCAATCAGAATCCCAAAATGATGTTAACGAGATAGAAAGGTTTTTATCACAAGTTTCTCTTCCAAAATTGAATTTGGAAGAACAGAAGGGATTAGATATGCCTTTTACATTAAAAGAAGTTGAAGAAGCTTTAGGATCACTCCAAAGTAATAAATCTCCAGGAGAAGATGGTTTTCCACCTGAATTTTATAAAAAATTTAAAGGTTTATTATTTCCTCTTTTTATGGAACTAATACGTCAAGCAGAAAAAATACATAAACTTCCAGAATCTTTTTCAACAGCGATTGTAATAGTATTGCCAAAAAAAGACAGAGACCCTATGAAACCAGCATCATACAGGCCTATTTCTTTATTGAATACGGATTATAAAATAATAGCAAAAATTTTATCGAATAGATTATCTAAATATTTACCAAAATTAATACATATGGATCAAACAGGATTTATTAAAAATAGACAATTGGCAGATAATGTAACCCGGCTACTCAGTATAATTCATTTGGCACAAAAAAGGGATGAGAAGAGTATAGTAGCAGCTTTGGATGCAGAAAAAGCATTTGATAGATTAGAATGGGATTTTTTATTTAAAGTACTAGAAAAATATGGGTTAGGAACATCTTTTATAAATTGGATTAAAACTTTAAATTCTAACCCTAAAGCTAAAGAAGTGACAAACTCTCAAATTTCAACACCATTCCAGTTAAAAAGGTCAACTAGACAAGGTTGTCCATTATCACCTGCTTTATTTGTATTGGCGATGGAGCCATTAGCAGAACTAATTAGAATTGATCCAGATATTATGGGTTTTAGAGTTAATCAGGAGGAATATAAAATTAATCTTTTTGCTGATGATGTTTTGATCTATTTAACAAACCCACAACATTCGTTACATAAATTATCTTCTAGATTGGATGAATATGGGAAGGTATCAGGTTACAAAATAAATTGGGATAAAAGTGAAATTTTACCTCTTACTAAAGGAGACTATAGTCAATGTCGATTAGTAACCCAATTTAGACGGCTGGTAAATGGTATAAAGTATTTAGGTATAAGACTTGATAATGATGTAAAGAATTTATATAAATTTAATTATTTACCACTATTGAAAAAAATTCAAGAAGATCTTGACAAATGGATGATACTACCAGTAACATTAGTAGGTAGAGTCAACGTTGTAAAAATGAATATATTTCCTAGATTACAGTATTTGTTTCAAACATTACCAATACAATTGCCACAGAAACTTTTTCAAGAGTTAAATAAATGTATGAGAAAATTTCTTTGGAAAGGTAAGATGTCAAGAATATCATTGGAAAAATTGACATGTAAATTTGGGTTAGGAGGGTTACAACTTCCAAACTTTAAAAACTATTATAAAGCAAATCAACTTAGATTTATTGCATCTTTCTTCGATGATCGAAAACCAGCATGGATTAAAATAGAACTAGACAAGATAGGAGAAAATAGACCTGAAGATTTTATATATAAATGGGAATCTAAATTGATATGGGAAAAGAAAGAATCTCCTATATTAACACATTTGATTGATCTATGGAATAAGATAAATGTTGATAATGAAACACAAAAATCTCTATTAGCAAGGAGGCCTTTGTTCCAAAACAGACTTATTCCTTTTATAATGGACAATCAACTTTTATATAATTGGTACCAAAAAGGGATTAAATTTGTAGGAGATTGTTTTGAACGAGGTATATTGATATCATTTGAACAATTAAAGGATAAATATAAAATATCTAATAATACTTTCTTTTGTTACTTTCAATTAAGGGCTTACTTAAAAGGTAAGCTGGGTCAAACAATGTTTTTGCCAAAACCTAATGAAATTGAAATTTTAATACAAAAAGGGAAAATTAAAAAAAATATTTCTTGTATGTATAATTTGATTCAAGAACAGACAATTAAACAAGGAACCCATAAGTCAAAGCAAAAATGGGAAACAGATCTGAATATTAATATTGATGAAACAAATTGGTCAAGACTTTGTCGTGACAGTATGACAAATACAATAAATGTTCAACTTAGATTAGTACAATATAATTTTTTACACCAATTATATATTACACCGCAAAAAATAAATAGATTAAATTCAAATCTATCTGATAAATGTTTTCGGTGTAATCAAGAAATTGGTACTTTTTTACATTCTACTTGGTCTTGTTTTAAAATTCAAACCTTTTGGATAAATTTAAGAACCTTATTGGAACAAATTACTGGAACTCAACTTCCACATAACCCTGTATTATTTCTATTAGGTGATATTGAAGGGATAAAACCGAAACTTAAATTGAATAAATATCAGAAAGAATCTATAAAAATTGCATTGGCAGTAGCTAAGAAGACTATAGCAGTTACTTGAAAATCTGGTTCGTATTTAAGTATGGATCGTTGGAATAATGAAGTGGCTAGTTCTATTCCACTCGAAAAAATTACTTATAATTTAAGAGATAAATACGTAACATTTTTGAATATTTGGCGCCCTTATTTACAAAAGATAGGATGGCATATTGAAGTGCTCCGATAAAGACTTTGGTCACTTGGGGAAAGTAACGAATAATTATACCAAATTTATTTTGAATCCCATGGAGCATGTGGAAACCTTCCAATACCCAGGCGGTTCTTTTCTTCCTTTCTTTCTTTTTAGGTAGGACTATATATGGGGGGGGGGAGGGTTAAGGGGAGGGGGGAGGGTAGATTCTATTTTTTCATGTATTCCTTTTGAAAATTCAATAAAAATTATATTACAAAAAAAAAGAGCCAATAGTTGAGGAGTAATAACTGTTCCTAAACCTGGTGGTGTGAGTCCTGGGGCTCCTGTACCTTCTTCCTGATGGCAATAGCGAGGAGGGATCATGACTTGGGTGGTGGGACCCTTGATGATGGATGCTGCTTTCCTGCAACAAAACTCCATGTATAGTAGATGTGCTTTGTGGTGGGGAGGGCTTTTTCATCATGGACCTGGAGTACTGGGTGCAGTTTTGGTCTCCAGATTTGAGGAAGGACATTCTTGCTATTGAGGGAGTGCAGCGTAGGTTCACAAGGTTAATTCCCGGGATGGCGGGACTGTCATATGTCGAAAGATTGGAGCGACTGGGCTTGTAGACTCTGGAATTTAGAAGGCTGAGAGGGGATCTTATTGAAACATATAAGATTATTAAGGGATTGGACACGCTGGAGGCAGGAAACATGTTCCCGCTGATGCGTGAGTCCAGAACCAGAGGCCACAGTTTAAGAATAAGGGGTAGGCCATTTAGAACGGAGTTGAGGAAAAACTTTTTCACCCAGAGATTGGTGGATGTATGGAATGCTCTGCTTGGCTGTGGAGGCCAAGTCTCCGGATGCTTTCAAGAAAGAGATGGATAGAGCTCTTAAAGATAGTGGAATCAAAGGTTATGGGGATAAGGCAGGAACTGAATACTGATTGTGGATGATCAGCCATGATCACAGTGAATGGCGGTGCTGGCTCGAAGGGCCAAATGGCCTACTCCTGCACCTATTGTCTATTGTCTATTGTCAAGGGCATTGACGTTTCCATAGCAGGTTGTGATGCAACCAGTCAATATACTCTCCACTATACATCATTAGAAGTTTGTCAAAGTTTTAGGTGTCATGCTGAATCTTTGTAAACTTCAAAGGAAGTAGAGACACTGCTCTGCTTTCTTCGTAATTTCTGGTCCTCTGAAATGATAACACAGAGGAATTTAAATTTGCCTACCCTCTCCTACATTTGCCTACACTGTGTGTCCGACAGAGTGATCAGCAGCACTGGGGCTCCGCAGGAGACTGTCTTGTCTCCCTTTCTCTTCACCATTTACACCTCGGAATTCAACTACTGCACAGAGTCTTGTCATCTTCAGAAGTTTTCGGATGACTCTGCCATAGTTTGATGCATCAGCAAGGGAGATGAGGCTAAGTACAGGGCTACGGTGGGAAACTTTGTCACATGGTATGAGCAGAATTATCTGCAGCTTAATGTGAAAAAGACTAAGGAGCTGGTGGTAGACCTGAGGAGAGCTAAGGTACCGGTGACCCCTGTTTCCATCCGGGGGTCAGTGTGGACATGATGGAGGATTACAAATACATGGGGATATGAATTGACAATAAACTGGACTGGTCAAAGAACACTGAGGCTGTCTACAAGAAGGGTCAGAGCCGTCTCTATTTCCTGAGGAGACTGAGGTCCTTTAACATCTGCCGGACGACGCTGAGGATGTTCTACGAGTCTGTGGTGGCCAGTGCTATCATGTTTGCTGTTGTGTGCTGGGGCAGCAGACACCAACAGAATCAACAAACTCATTCATAAGGCCAGTGATGTTGTGGGGATGGAACTGGATTCTCTGACGGTGGTGTCTGAAAAGAGGATGCTGTCCAAGTTGCATGCCATCTTGGACAATGTCTCCCATCCACTACGTAATGTCCTGGTTGGGCACAGGAGTACATTCAGCCAGAGACTCATTCCACCGAGATGCAGCACAGAGCGTCATAGGAAGTCATTCCTGCCTGTGGCCATCAAACTTTACAACTCCTCCCTTGGAGGGTCAGACACCCTAAGCCAATAGGCTGGTCCTGGCATAATTTACATATTACTATTTAACTATTTATGGTTTTATTAATAATTAATTATTTATGGTGCAACTGTAATGGGAAACAATTTCCCCCAGGATCAATAATGTATTACTATGACTATGACTATGACTTCTCTGATCTTCCTTTGAAGATTGACTCATGGCCCTCCGTTTCCTGCTCCTGAGGTCAATAATCATCTATGCCATCTTGCTAACATTGAGCAAGAGGTTATTGTTGTGGCATCATTCAGTCAGAAATCCAAGCTCTCTCCTATATTCTGGTTCGTCACCACTTTTGATTTGGCCTATTGACAGTGGTGTCATCGGCAAGCTTGAAAATGGCATTGCAGCTGTGCTTAGCCACACAGTCAAAGTGTAAAGTGAATAGAGCCTTATGCAGTTGTACTGATAGTGAGTGTGGAGGAAATGTTGTTTTCAATGCAAACTGACTGGTGTCTGTAAGTGAGGAAATCAAGGATCCAATTGCACAAGAAGATTTTGAAACCAAGGACTTGAATCTTATTGATTAGCTTTGAGGGGATGATAGTATTGAATACTGAGTTATAGTTGATAAAGAGCATCCTGATGTATGCACCTTTGCTGTCCTGATGTTCCAGGGTTGAGTGAAGAGCCAGTGAGATGACATCTGCCGTGGACCTGTTGCATCAGTAGCCAAACTGGCGCAAATCCAAGACACTCCTCAGGCAGGAGTTGATATGTTTCATCATGAACCTCTCAAAACACTTCGTCACTATGGATGTAAGTGCTACTGAATGATAGTCATTGAGACAGGGTTTCACATTCTTCTTAGGTGAAGACTGCTTGAAGCAGGTGGATACCTCAGACTGCCGATGTGAGAGGTTAAGAATCCCAGTGAATACTCAGCCAGTTGATCAACACAGTTCAGGAAATATTTGATTTTGTTAGTTATTTTATCTGAGCACTAAATATTGGCCATGATATTAAGAAAAATGTCCTCTTATTCGAACAGTGCTATTGGATTCTTGTCTCAGCTGAAAGAGAGCACTCACAAAATTCAAGAGTTCTGAAGGGTGCAATGCACCCAGATGAAAGCTGGGCAGTTGTTTCTTTGGCTTATGTTAGGCCTCAACTTCTGAGGGGTATAGATAGGGTAAATGCAAGCAGGCTTTTTTCTGTTAAGGTTGGGTGAAACTAGAACTGGAGGCCATGGGTTAAGGATCAAATGTGAAATGTTTAAGGGGAACATGAGGGGGATCTTCTACAACCAGAGGGTGGTGAGAGTGTGGAATGTGATGCCAGCCAAAGAGGCAGACACATTGTTGATTGCAACATTTAATTGAAATCTGGAAAAGTACATTGATTGGAGGGTTATGGGTGGCCACAGTCCAAGTGCAGGTTGATGAGACTCAGCAGGGTAATAGTTCAGCATGGACTAGATGGGCAGAAAGACCTGTTACTCTGCTGTAGTTCTCTATGGCTCTATAGTAACAGCACAGTAGGTCAAAAACTGAGAGATGTGTGAGTTAGAACATAGATAGAACATAGAACCGTACAGCACAGTACAGGCTCTTCGGCCCACAATATTGTGCCGACCCTTATACCCTGCATCCCATATAACCCCTCGCCTTAAGTTCCTGCATCTACCTGTTGATGAATTAAATTGGCAACCAGTAGGTTCCTGTCTGACTCAATATTGAATTCTCTGACTTTAAATAATACTCTTTCTTTCTTTTTGCATTAGATTGGTGATTTTTGCCTGCTATCCCCTTTCTGCATTATTTTTCCCATGTAAAGATTGACTTGTTGGGCATGTACCAGTAAAGTACATTACAAAGGCCTTACAACGTTACCAACATATTACACATTCAAATGGGACTAACTTGTTTCTCTCATATTTCATTTGAATGAAAGGTCCTGGAGCTGAACCATTAGCAGTTTCCCTCTCCACAGATACTGCTTAATCTTTTCTCCCCCCAGCATTTTCAGGTTTTCTTTCAGATTTTCAGCATCTGCAGATTCACAGTTTTCACCCAGGAGCTGGAATTATATGTAAGTGCATATAAGTATGCTATAATAGCAATAACAGAAACCTGTCTGACCTCAAAGGCTGGAGATGAATATAGTGTTAAAAGATATACTTCACTTAGGAAAGATAGACAAGAGTGTAAAGGTAGAGGAGCAGCTATATACAAAAGAGAGAATTTAAACATGATGCTTTTGATAAGAGATGAATCAAGACTCAGCAAAGATATCTGGGTGAGAATTGAAGGCTATAAGGATAAAGGAATAACATTGAGTGTATGTTATAGAGCCCTAATGTTGATAATGATTTTAATAAACAACTCTATCAGAATATTAGAAAACCAATTTCTGAGGGTGATGTTATAGTTATGGGTGACTTTAATTTCCAAAATATTGAGTGGGAGAACCCAGTGACTAATAGATTACGGGAAAGTGAATTCATTTAACTCTATCAGAATAATAGAAAACCAATTTCTGAGGGTGATGTTATAGTTATGGATGACTTTAATTTACCAAACTTTGAGTGGGAGAACTCAGTGACTAATAGATTACAGGAAAGTGAATTCATTGAGTTATTGAATGATTGTTTTTTGATCCAGTATGTAAATGCACCAACAAGAAGAGAGGCCTGTATAGATTTGATATTCCGTAACAATCAGGATAGAATTTTGAGTACAGAAGTTGTTGAGTCTTTAGGAACAAGGGATCATAATCTTGTTAGTCTGGAAGTTTTTTTTTGGGAGAGTTTTCAGTAAAAATCAAAGCCATTAAATTGAATTTCCAAAAGGCAAAGTTTGTGCAGATGCAGCAAACACTTCAGAGGGTAAACTGGAAGGAACTGCTTGATGTTGAGTCAGTTGGGGAACAATGGGAAAGATTTAAAGAGGTAATACACATAGTGCAGGAAATGTTTACACCCAAGGTTGAAAGAAGAATAAAAACAATAGATCAACTACATGAATGATTAAATATATACATATGTACAGGGTCTTTTTTTTGTATGTTAAATTTAAAATGGCTTCTTTGTTATGTTAATCTTTTAAATTGCTGTGTATGTGAATTAAAATGGCTTCTTTGTTATGTTAAATGCGGAGAAAGTCTCCAGCTAGACATTTGCTTGGGTTAATACAGAAAGCAGGGTGCTATTAGCCAATGGGTGTTCAGGTTATCATTCTTCGGCTGATAATGCTGCCACACCTTGAATACCGTATACAGTTTTGGTCTCCATATTTTGTGAGGGATGTGAAGGCATTGAAGAGAGTTCAGAGAAGGGTGATTGAAATAATTAAATCTTTTTAGCCCAAGTAGACGTAGAATGAGAGGAGACATGATAGAAATGTTGAAAAACAGTAAGGGGTAGGTAGCATGGATGCTAGCTACTAATCCAAAATTAATCCTTCATTGAGGACATAGGACTATAGGTGAAGACTAGTTGAAAGGAGACTTTGGACTTACATCAGGAAGCATTTTTTTTTACACAGCGTGTTGTGGGCACATAGAATAAACTACCTAGTTGTGTTGTTCAGGGTGGTACCTTAGAGAATTTCAAATCTTAACTCAATGGTTATTTTAACACACTATGTGAATAGGAATTTGGCAAACTTTACTGGGCCCAATGTTCTAATGTAAGAGTATCTAGTTCGCTTTCCTCAACAACTCTATTCCAAATTCTTCACTGATCATCCACACTTCAGTCTTTTCTAAAAGGACCACAACCTTGTCATGGTTTGGAGGCTTGTGTGCCTCAATGACCTGGAGAGCTATGTTGGCTGGAGTCAGGGCTTTATGCTATGGCTCTTGGTAGGGTCAACCATGCCAAACAGGTCAAAGGTTAGAGGCCAGACTAAGAACGGTCCACCTGTCTTCCAGGTTTGGGGGTTCAGCTCATGGCTGGTAAAAAAAAAAATTGTTATGGACATAGCAATAAAGAGTCTTTCTATATCTGAGAGTGATGGTATTCCTGAGTCTCCATCCGGAACTTGCATGACTGACCGTAGTGGAAATTGAAAGGAAGCTACTGACACGATGAAAGAAGCCCCAAACACTGTTAGAGATGCAGCTTCTCCAGTCCACACACCAGTTCCTTGGACTGTCTCATTTGTCAGAAACAAATGCAATAAAGCTGCCCTTCTTATTGAAATACTTATTGCTTGAAATACATTCATTAAGAAAGTTCTCAGGAGCAGACTTCCGAAACTCCAACCTCTGCTTTGCCAAAGATGATTTTGTTACATCCTGGTTTATATCTGGATTGTTGAATTCATCCATTTTCATGTTTTATCAGTTTCTCCCTTGTCCTCCTTTAGCTGTCTAATGAATAGTCCTGGCAATGCAATTGCATCTTTGTTTTTATCTTTGGTATTTTAAATTCATGGGGCATCCATTTCCTGAGCTTCTGAAAGGCAGCGTGAAAGACAGATACGATACCACCCCACCCCCCCACACCGGGAATTAGGGGTCGTTATTTATACTGGATGGTGATAGCAGTCCTGTAGAATTCCCTAGTTCCTGCGAGTCATATCCATGTCCTTAGGCTTTGGAATTTTCCTGCTGCTGTCTGTAAGGAGTCTATATGTTTTCTCTGTGACCACATGGGTTTCCCCAGGTGCTCCAGTTCCCTCCCACATTCCAAAGGTGTACGGATTAATAGGTCAATTGGTCACATGGGTGTAATTCGGCCGTGTGGGCTCACTGGGCTGGAAGAGCCTGTTACTGTGCTGTATCTGCAAACAAATAAAAATAAGTATAACCTCCCTGCGGAGCACCAGGAGACCACAATATTCTGACATTAGACAGCATCAGCTGGGCAGGTATCTTGACATTACAATGTCCTGACACCACAATGCCCTGACATTATGCAGCATTGGTTAGGCAGATGAAGAATGCCCTGCATTACCTGAGAGAGCCTCAATGGGAGATAGTGTGAGTAGGGAGGTGAGATGAAGCAAATGTGCAGATCATGTATTGACACGTATGGGCAGACTATGTCTAGATGTGCTTAGAGTTTATGTGCGTGTGTCTGCCCGTGTGTAGGTGTATGCCTGTGTATGTAGTATGACTATGTGAGTCTAGTTACATGTGTGTGCTGAGACAGTGTGGTATTGCTTGGTGTTCTATCATCCTGCATCTATCTGTCTTTGGACGAAGATCTCACTCTTCAATTCTGGTGTGTAGCAGACAACTCAAATTAAAATAAATCAGACACAGGCTTCTTCCACAGAACTAGTGGGGAAGCAAGTCATCCCTCACTGTGAGGGAATGAAGAAGACTCGAGAAAGTGAGAGAAGGAAGAAGACTATTTCTTAATTCTAGATGATTAGATTCTGTCCTGGGCTGTTCCAGGACATCTTTTCTCTTTTGCACAGCAAGATACTCCTTAATCAAAACCAACCTCCTTTAATAATGCTATATTACTGGACTGCAGTAAGAACAACTATTAAAATACTTTATACTTTATTGTCGCCAAACAATTGATACTAGAACGTACAATCATCACAGCGATATTTGATTCTGTGCTTCACGCTCCCTGGAGTACAAATCGATAGTAAATATTAAAAATTTAAATTATAAATCAAAACAGAAAGTAGAAAAGGGAAAGTAAGGTAGTGCAAAAAAACCGAGAGGCAGGTCCGGATATTTGGAAGGTACGGCCCAGATCTGGGTCAGGATCCGTTCAGCAGTCTTATTGCAGTTGGAAATCTGGCTGTACGAGTCTTCAAGCTCCTGAGCCTTCTCCCGGAGGGAAGAGGGATGAAAAGTGTGTTGGCTGGGTGAGTCGTGTCCTTGGTTATCCTGGCAGCACTGCTCCGACAGCGTGCGGTGTAAAGTGAGTCCAAGGATGGAAGATTGTTTTGTGTGATGTGCTGGGCTGTGTTCATGATCTTCTGTGCTTCTTCTGGTCTTGGACAGGACAACTTCCATACCAGGTTGTGATGCACCCTAGAAGAATGCTTTCTACAGTGCATCTATAAAAATTAGTGAGGGTTTTAGGGGACAGGCCAAATTTCTTTAGTTTTCTCAGGAAGTGAAGGCGCTGGTGGGCCTTCTTGGCCATGAACTCTGCTCGGTTGGACCAAGTCAGGTCATTTGTGATATTGACCCCGAGGAACTTAAAGCTTTTGACCTGTTCCACTTGTGCACCACTGATGTAAATGGGGTTGTGTGGTCCGCTACTCCTTCTGAAGTCAACAACCAATTCCTTCGTCTTGCTGATGTTGAGGGATAGGTTATTGTCTTCACACCATGCCACCAGGTTCTTAATTTAACATTTTTATCATGGTGCAAACATCCCAAAGCACTTTAGATGGGTATTAATAATGAATATCTCACTGAGCCTTGGAAAGTAATGTTATAGAAGACAACACAGGACTACATTTTAAGAACTGTTGTGAAGTAGAGGGAGGTAGCAGGTTCAGGAAGAGAATTGTAGAAACTAGGGTATTGATAACTGAAGGATGATTACCAGTAATGGAGTGATCAAAAGTTGCCTGCTCAGGAGAAAGTAACATAGAAGGCAAGGAGGAAAACCATGGAGGTAATGCAAACAAGGATAAGCACCTTTAACTCAAGAATATGTGCTCAATCCCTGGGAGAAGGACTTGAGCTCACAACCTACTGACTCAGGGCAGAAGTGTATTGATTGAGGCCTGATGTGGATAAACACAGGTGGTCCTAAAATGGAAATAAAAGAGAATGGAAGTTTAGATTGTATCCAACGGTATCATCACACAGTAACAGTTGAGTCTGCATTAGGGAACTGGAACCGTGACAAATAGGTGTCAGTGCACAGTAGTAAAGATCAAATGTAATGGAAATAGCCGACAGTGGAGGGTCAACCTACAAGAGCAGGAACTCTAGGACTTTTCCCAGTGTGTTTCAGTCCCCAGAAAAGTTGGCCTCATGATTAATTTATTCACCATAAAATCAATTTTACTGTAGATCAACATTGTCCTTTTTATTTTGTACTGGTTGCGAAATGTGCAGTAAAATATTAGTGCAAGATTTATCCTCAAATTAAATTTTTTTGTGGCATTGAATGAATAGATGACTATGTGATCCTGACATCAGTTATAGCTGGTGTTTCACACTACACTGCACATTGCAGATTGCTACTGCTAATCAATCTTAGGCAATAGGCAGCAATGTCTCCTGACCTAGCTTTCTTCCTGCTTACAGCCATCTTATCAAATAGGCGAGCAATTCAATTAGTTTGACTCCAACAATCTTTAATTTAATGATACTTAGGAACGTTACCCTTTACAACAAAATGATCCCTTTGCTGTCATTAAAAGGATAAACTATATCAATGTTATCAAAATACTGAGATTGATTGTCAAATGGCACAAGATTGCATCCTTTGCCTTTCTGAATGGCATGTATGATGTATGGTATGCTATTAAACAGAACTAGTTTGCAAAGCCTGGTTGTGCCTTCTATAAATCAGCACCATTCACTGCAATCTGGATAGTTAATATCAGCAATAACATTTTGACTGATAACAAGATACTGTTGAAGTTATACCTTGATCAAATGTTAGTACAATCATTGTAAGCAAGACCAGTCTCAAAGGATTAAGCCTATAATTTATACAATGTCTGGACAATGCAAATGATGCATAAAAATAACTCCTGCGTATATTATCATGGGTGTATTTGGGTGGTGCGGCCTCATTGGGCTGGTTAAAGTGCTGTCTCACTTAATAAATAAAAAACTATAATAAAATTAGGTGATTTCACTGTCAGTCAGACTTGCTGACCTCATTGCTGTTAATAACCAATATGGCTTTTATTCACATAATTGCATTCGACTCTTAACAATTCTAGTGAATCAACTGGGCATTTTTTTTGGAAAATCTGATCAACTTCAGCCATTAGTTGTACTTCCTCCACTCCTTATTTTCTAACTCCCTCTATTTGTTATGCAGTCTACTCTTTGCTGTGAGTTCAGGCATACATTTGATCTCCCCTTCAACTCATTGGATGTCATGGTGTGTTCAATGGACTCTCTACAGTACACTTTTTTTTAAGTACACGCTTGGAGACTGATTTGTATGTTACTGCTGATTCATTCATACTACTGGGACCTTACACGCGATCAACCTTTACCAACCTGTCCCTGATGCACAGCGGCATTCTCCTAGAATAAGGACCCATGATGAGACCCTGGAGAATGCAAACCACATGACATATCTTGAAGCTGCCTCACAACAAAGAGAAACTCACCATCAACCGCAGCGGGCGAGCATCTAAGGAACATGAATGTGCAAAGACCGAGTCCTCGAAGATGGTGCATGGTTTACAAGGCTGCAGTGATATATGCTTTGGAGACGTGGACTACTTACGGCATGCACCTCAAAGCGCTGGAGAGACACCACAAATGCACTTTCCACAAAATCTCCCTGCCCCATTGGGTGAGTGAACCAAAGTTAGCATCCTGTCCCATTGTCATTATCAAGGCTCTAATTATAGTTATAGACACAAGACATTCTGCACATGCTGGGAATCCAACTCAACACACATGAAATTGTTGGGCTGCAACCATTCGTCGAGAGGTCATGTGTCAGTAGAGCTACCTTTTCAGTCAGGTCCACAATCGAGATTTAAAAGGCAGAGCTTTGCGGCAGTTTCTCTGAGTTGAGCTGTGACCGATCAACAAGAGGGATCCATTAGGAAGGGCGAATAAAAATAACACAAGTGTAAGCAGAGCGGCTATTCTTGTGATTGTGCCAGACCCCCAGTCTTGGGGATAATCACGTCTTCACCAGGAACTCAGAGCTTCAGACCCTGAGAGAACTTATTAAGAATCTGGAGCTGCAGCTTGGTGACCTTCGACTCGTATGGGAGGATGAGGAGGTGACAGATAGGAGCCACGAGGAGGTAGTGACACTTAGGTTGCAGGAGACAGGTAATTGGGCAAATGTCAGGAGAAGGAAGGGAACTGCAAAGTTGGTGCAGAGTACCGGTGAAGAGAGATTTTAGGGAGCTAGGTAGAAAGTTGAAAAAACAGAACCTCCAGGGTAGTAATCTCTGAGTTTTTGCCTGTGTCATGTGTCAGTGAGGGTAAGAATAGGATAATTTGGCAGATGAATGTTTGGCTGAGGAACTGGTGCAGGGGACAGGGATTCAGATTTATGGATCATTGAGACCTCTTCTGGGGAGGGCAAAACCTTTACAAAAGGGCAGGGTTATACCTAAACCCGAGAGGGTCTGATATCCTTGCAGGCAGTTTTGCTGGAGTTGTTCAGGAGGGTTCAAACGAATTTGACGGGAGGATAGGAGCCAGAGTGATAGTGTTGAGGATGAGGTAGTTGGTTTACAAACAGAGGCAGTGTGTGCTGGGGCTTCTGGCAGGGGGGACAGGTGATAGAACAAAGTTGCGGTCAATGGGATGAGATGCAATGTAAAGGGTCGACAAATGAAAGGAGTGTATACAGGACTGAAATTGTCATATGTGAATGCACACAATGTATGGAATAAGATCGATGAATGTGTAGCACAGTAACAGATTGATATGTATGATGTTGTTGGTATCACAAGAAGGTTATAGCTGGGAGCTTAACATCTAAGGATACACATTGTATTGAAAGGACAGGCAGGTAGCCTGAGGTGGTGGTGGTGGTGGTGTGACTGTATTCGTAAAAATGAAATCAAATCATGAGGAAGAAGTGACATAGGGTCAAAAAATATTGAATCGTTCTGGGTAGAGCTAAGGAACTGCAAGGGTAATAAGAACCTGATGGGGGCTAAATACAGACCCTCAAACAGTAGAAAGGATGTTATCTACAAATTACAATGGGAGAAAGAAAATGCTTGCTAAAAGTGCAATGTTACAATAGTCATGGGGGATTCCAATATACAGGTAGATTGGGAAAATCAAGTTGGTGCTGGATCCCAAGAGGGGGAATTTCTAGAACTTTGAGAGGGAGAAGCTAAAGTCAGATGTATCTGCATTATAGTGTAGAAAAGGGAATTACAGAGGCATGAGAGAAGATCTGGGCAAATTTGTTTGGAAAGGGAGACTAGCAGGGATGATGGCAGAGCAGCAATGGCTGGAATTTTTGAAATCAATTCAGAAGGCAGAGGAATTATACATCCCAAAGAGGAAAACGTATTCTAAAGGCAAGATGACGCAACTATGGCTTAACAAAAGAAGTCACAGCTAACATAAAAACCAAAGAGAGGGCATATAATAGGGCAAGGATTAGTGGGAAGTTAGAGCATTGGGAAGCTTTTGAAAACCAACAGAAGGCAGCTAAAAATCATTAAGAAGGAAAAGCTGGAATATGAAAGTAAGCTAGAAAGATTTTTAGATACATAAAGTGTAAAAGAGAGGTGAGAGTGAATATCAGACTGCTGGAAAATGATGCTGGAGAGATAGTAATGGGGAACAATGAAATGGTGGATGATCTGAATAAATATTTTGCATCAGTCTTCACTGTGGAAGACACTAACAGTATGGTGGAAGTTCCAGGTATCAGGGGTCATGAATGCATGAAGTTGCAATTACTAGGGAGATGGTTCTTGGGAAACTGAATGGTCTACAGGTTGGTAAGTCATGTGAACCTGATGGAGTATACCCCAGGGTCCTGAAAAAGGAGGCTGAAGAGATTGTGGAGGCATTAGTAATGATATTTCAAGAATCACTAGATTCTGGAATGGTTCTGGAAGACTGAAAAATTGCAAATGTCACTCCACTCTCCAAGAAAAGAGAGAGGCAGAAGAAAGGAAATTATAGGTCAGTTAGTCTGACCTCAGTGGTTAGGAAGATGTTGGAATCTTGGATTATTAGGGATATGGTTTCAGGGTGCATGGAGGTACATGATAAAATAGGCTGTCGTCAGCGTGATTTTCTTGAGGGAGAATATTACCTGACAAATCTGTTGGAGTTCTTTGAAGAAATAACAAGCATGATAGACAAAGAAGAATTGTTTAATGTTGTGTATTTGGATTTTCAGAAGGCCTTTGAGAGAGTGCCACACATTAGGCTGTTTACCAAGCTATGACCCCACAGTATTAGGAGAGATACCTGCATGGATGAAGCTGATTAGCACGAGACAAAGAGTGGGAATAAAGAGAGCCTTTTCTGGCTGGCTGCCGATGACTATTGGTGTTTAACAGGACTCTGTGCTGGGACCACTTCTTTATGACATTATATGTCAAAGATTTGGTTGATGGAGTTGAGATCTTTGTTGCAAAGTTTGCAGATGATATGAGGGTAGGTGGAAGAGCAGGTAGTTTTGAGGAAGCAGAGGGGCTACAGAATGACTTAGACAGATTATGAGAATGAACAAAGAAGTGGCAGATGGAATACAGTGTCAGGAAGTGGATGGTCATGCACTTTGGTGGAAGAAATAAAGGGGTAGACTATTTTCTAAATGGAGAGAAAATTCAACCATTTATGGTGCAAAGGGACTTGGGAGTCCTTGTGCAGGATTCCTTAAAGGTCAATTTGCAGGTTGAGTCAGTGGTGAGGAGGGCATATGTGATGCTGGAATTTATTTTGAGATGACTGGAATATAAAAGTAAGGATGTAATATTGAGGCTTTATTGGTGAGGCACACTGGGAGTATTGTGAGCAGTTTTGTGCCCTTTACCTTAGAAAGGATTTGCTGAAACTGGAAAGGGTTCAAAGAAGTTTCATGAAAATTATTGCTGGACTGAACAGCTTGTCATATGAAGAGTGTTTGATAGCTCTGGGCCTGTCTTCACCAGAATACAGAAGAATAAAGGCTGCTCTAATTGAAATGTATTGTATGTTGAAAGGACTTGAGAGAGTGGATGTGGAGAGGATGTTTCCTATGGTGGGAGAGTCTAAGATCAGAGGACACAGCTTCAGAATAGAGGAGTGTCCTTTCAGATGATGAGGAATTCCTTTAGCCGGAGAGGTATCTGTGGAATTCATTACCATAAGTGGCTGTGGAGGCCAAGACTTTAAATATATTTACGGCAGAGGGCATGATGGGATATGGGGAGAAGGCAGGAGATTGGGGTTGAGAGGAAAAATGGATCAACCGTGATGAAATGCAGAGCAAACTTGACGGTCAAATGGGCTTTCTCTGCTCCTATATCTTATGGTCTTATCAAATGCTAGAAGGACTCAATAGGACCTGATGAAGGGTCTTGGCCCAAAACATCAACTGTTTATTCCTCTCTATAAATGCTGCCTGACCTGCTGAGTTCCTGATTATAGTTAGTTACATTGTCTATATGCTTAATGCCAGTCTCCTAATCAGGTATTCTACTCCTCTTCTACTTCTCCTTCGCATTCTATTTTCTTTCACGAAGTTTGCTCCATGTTGGAAATGTATTATCCACATTGACTTGTTGCAGTCCATGGCAGTTGATTGTTTAAAATAGTGAAACAATTGAGGTGTCACTGAACACTTCGTGTTCCTATGACAGAAGCACTCAGAAGCCAAACAGTCACTGCAGGAGGAAAGAAGAACCTCGCACATTTACAGAATGAAGCACCATCTGTGCTGGAGTCTGTGGAATTGAATTAAGTATATCAAATGCCTCAGGGCTCACAGAACGTGAGTATGCAGATGGCATCAACATTGGGAACATAGTGGACAGTGAGAAAGGCTATCAAAGCTTACAGCAGAATCTGGACCAACTGGAAAAATGGCAGATGGTATTTAATGCAGGCAAGAGTAATCTGTTGAACTTTGCGAGGACAAATCAGGGTAGGATTTACACGGTGAACAGTAGAGCACTGACAGTATGAGGGAACAAATGGATCTGGGAAAACAGATCCATAATTCCTTGAAAGTGGCATCACATGTAAATAGGGTCATAAAAAGAGTTTTTTTCTCATTGGCTTTCATAAATCCGATACAGATATCATAATACAGGATTTGGGATGTTATGTTGAAGTTGTATAAGACATTGGCGAGGCTAAATTTGAAGTACTTATGCATTTCTGGTCACCTACAGCATTTACAGGAAAGCTATCAATAAAATTGAAAGAGTACAGAGAAAATTAACAAAGTTATTGCTGGGACTTAAGAACTTGAGTTACAGGGAAAGGTTGCATAGGCTAGTACTTTATTCCCTGGAGTGTGAGGGGAGATTTGACAGAAGTGTACAAAATTGTGAGGGGTATAACTAGGGTAGATGCTAGCAGGCTTTTTCCACTGAGGCTGCGTGAGACTAGAACTAGAGGTCACAGGTTAAGGATGAAAGAGGAAATATTTAAGAAGAACATGAGGGGGGACTTCTTCACTCAGAGGGTCATGAGATGTGGAACAAGCTTCCAGTGCAAGTGGTGGATGCGGGTTCAATTGCAACACTTAAGAGATGTTTGGATAAGTACACGGATGGGGGGTGGGTATGAAGGGCTATGGTACAGGTGTGGGTCGATGAGACTAGACAGAATAACTATTCAGCATGGATTGGATGGGCAGAAGTGGGTGGTTCTGTGCTGTAGTGCTCTATGACTCCAATATGTAATGACAGACATCTTTAAACCAAAGGATACATCATATGAAGAGAATAAGGATCTACCTAGTTTTCAGTTCAAATCAGTCATCCACCTCTCTTTTCTAAATGCCGCAATTGACCCATCAATCAGATAACCTCTACAAGTTCTGATAGGAACCCTGACCACTTTAATTTACAAGTAACTTATTTACTCTTTCTCCTTTCTGACAAAGGAGTTTCAACCTGACAAGTTAACCCTTTGTTTTTTTTCTACAATGGCTGGGCGATCAACCGTCAGAGTGTTTCTAGTGTTTATGTTTTTTCTTTCAGATTTCCAGTACCAACAGTGTTTGATTTTCCTTCAAGAAAAAAAGGCCTGATTTAAAATCCCAACTTTTGAGCTCCATTGTTTATAATACAGTAATATGTCACTTTGTATGCTAATGCACTCGGTGCAATTGCTGAATATTATTCAGCTCTGAAAATAGGTAGAAAAATAACAAAGATAAAACAGCACATCTTTGATATGTTTTACAGACTGGTAGAAAAAATATGCATCAGCAACATATTGTACCTTTCTTCATACATTACTGAGAAAATATTGCCACTGGCAAGGTTGTAGTTTCGCTGATACGCTACAAGTGAAAGCAAGACACTGAGTCGAGCAGGGTCTGGTTGAACCGCTTACTGTTTGAATCGGCGCGCACTTAAGTACCCGCTCCCAGCAACCCCCGCTCTCTGCGGGGCGGAAGCGACGTCGGCCTCCGGGCCGAGGTCTGCCCCACACTCAGATTGCCGCTGGCTGCGGGTTCGCCGGCGACAGCTGGAGTCGGTTGGCTTGCTGCGTGGGCGAGCTGCCACATGACCCCCCCTCCCCGCAGAACTGATGATAGGAGGTGCAGAGTCCGCAGCCTGCACACTCTCAGTTCTTTTAGGTGGCCGGCCTCGACGTCATGGGGGTGGTACCGCAACCGGGTATTCAAGGTCCAGATGCGCCGGTTTGAGACGGTCAATGGTAAAAGTCTCGTCCCAACCGCCGATGTCGAGAACACAGGTCGCTCCATTATGGTGCACCACCTTGTAGGGTCCCTCGTATGGTTGCTGCAGGGGTGGTCTGTGCGCGCTTCGGCGAACGAAAGCATACTTGCTCTGTTATAGGTCCCTGGGCATGAAAGAGGGTGTTGTTCTGTGGTGGGATGTCAGGTCTGGAGCAAGTGTTCCAAGCCGCTCCCGGAGTTTAGTTAGGATCCCAGCAGGTGTGTCCTCCGGGCCACGGGGTGCAGGCACAAACTCACCGGGAACTGTGAATGGGGCACCGTAAACCAGTTCGACCGATGATGCTGCCAGGTCCTCCTTGGGTGCCGTGCGGATGCCAAGCAGCACCCAGTCTGGCCCTCGGAGGCGTGCCATCAGGGCCGACTTCAAGTGCCTTAGACTGCGGGTGGTAAGCAGTCGTTCGGTGGAGCTGGGTTCCGAGGAGTTGTGCCAGTGCAGACCACAAAGCCGATGTGGACTGCACACCCCTGTCTGAAGTGACGTGGGCTGGGAGTCCGAACCGTGCCACCCAGGTGGTAATCAGGGCTCTGGTGCATGTCTCCGAGGCCGTGTCAGCGAGTGGGACAGCTTCCGGCCACCTCGTGAACCTGTCCACCATGGTGAACAGGTACCTCGCTCCTCTCGAAACCGGCAATGGGCTGACGATGTCCACGTGGACATGTTCGAACCTCCTATGTGTCGGCTGGAGGGGTTGCAGTGGGGCCCTCACGTGCCTCTGGATTTTGGAGGTTTGACAGTGCATGCATGTCCTGGTCCAGTGCCCGACCTCCTTGCGTAGGCCGTGCCACACAAACCTGTCTGCGATCAGCCGGATGGTCGCCCGGATGGAAGGGTGGGCTAAACCGTGCAAGGTGTCAAAAACGCGGTGCCTCCACGCGGTCGGGAGAATGGGCCAAGGTTTCCCGGTGGACAAATCGCAAAGGAGCTTCTTACCTTCAAGCCCAGTGGGTATATCTTCGAGGCGGAGTCCTGAGACTGTGGTTCGGTACGCCAGCATCTCTCCATCCAGCCATTGCGCCTCAGCTAACGCTGCATAATCCACCCCCGGAGACAGAGAGTACACTGATTGGATGGAGGTTCGTGACAGCGCGTCTGCCACCACGTTGTTCCTCCCGGAGATGTGCTTGATTGTGGTGGTAAACTCCGAGATGTACGACAAATGGCGTTGTTGGCGGCCCGACCACGGGTCCGACACCTTGGTAAACGCGTAAGTGAGGGGCTTGTGGTCTGTGAAGGCCGTGAACTCGCTCCCCTCCAGGAAGTACCTGAAGTGCCGGATGGCAAGGTACAGGGCCAGCAGCTCCCGTCGAAAGCACTGTACTTAAATTTTGGGAATCGTAGGTGCCAGCTGAAAAACGCGAGCAGCTTCCACTGGCCTTCGATGAGCTGCTCGAGCACACCGCCAACTGCCACGTCGGAGGCATCCACAGTGAGGGCAGTGGGGACGTCGACCCGGGAGTGGACTAGGAGCGTGGCGTTTGCTAGCACGTTCTTGGCTTACTCGAAAGCCGCCTTCGCCTCCTCTGTCCAGGTGACCTCTTTGATCTTGCCGAACATCAAGTCAAAAAGGGGCTGCATGATCCAGGCCGCTGAGGGCAGGAAACGGTGGTAAAAGTTAGCCATCCCAGCAAACTCCTGCAGGCTTTTAACAGTGCTGGGCCTGGCGAATTGGCGAATGGCCTCAACTTTCGCCGGCAGAGGAACAGCTCCATGGTGGTCGATCCAGTGTCCCAAGAAGTCGATGGCGGGTAGGCCGAACTGGCACTTGGCGGGGTTGATAGCCAGGCTGTAGTCACTTAGGCGGCGGCAGAGCAGGCGTAGGTGTGCTAGATGTTCCTGGCGGGAGTGGCTGGTGATAAGTTTGTCATCCAGGTAGATGAACAGAAAGTCCAGACCTCGTCCTACTGCGTCCATCAAGCGCTGGAAAGTCTGCTCTGCGTTTTTGAGCCTGAACGGCATCCTGAGGAACTTGAACAGGCCAAAAGGGGTAATGAGGGCCGTCTTGGGTAGATCATCCGGGTGGACTGGGATCTGATGATACCCTTGGACCAGGTCAATCTTCGAAAAGATGTGTGCCCCGCGCAGGTTGGCCGTAAAGTCCTGGATGTGCAGTACCAGATAGCGATCGGACGTGGTGGCGTTCAGCCTCCGATAGTCGCTGCACGGTCTCCACCCTCCTGTGGACTTGGGCACCAGATGGAGTGGGGAGGCCCATGGACTGTCGGAACGCAGCACAATCCCTATCTCCTCCATCTTCTTGATTTCCTCCTTTGTGAGGCGGAGTTTGTTGGGCGGTAGCCTGCGGGCCTGGGCATGAAGGGGAGGTTCCTGTGTGGGGATGTGGTGCATCACGCCGTGCTTGGGGTCTTTTGAGGAAAACTGCGGCTCGATGATAGATGGGAACTCTGATAACACTCTGACGAACTCGTTGTTGGAATGAGTGACAGAGTCCAGGTGCGGGGCCGGTAACCTGGCCTCAGCAAGGGAGAAAGTCTGGAACGTCTTTGCATCGACCAATCGTCGTCCCTTCAAATCCATGAGCAGGCAGTGTGCGCGGAGGAAGTCCGCACCTAGCAGTGGCTGTGACACTGCGGCCAGCGTAGATGTCCATGTAAAGCAGCTGGAACCGAACTGCAAGGGGATGGTTCTTGTGCTGTAGGTGCGGATGGTGCTGCCGTTTGCTGCCATAAGTTCTGGTCCTGTTCCTCTAGTTCGGGTATCATGGCTCGAGGGAGGTAGGATACTGATTTCCGCCCCCGTGTCCACCAGGAATCTTCGCCCGGAGAGCTTGTCCCAAACATAGAGGAGGCTATCACGGTGACCAGCCGCCGTATCCATCAGTTACGGCTGGTCCTGGCGTTTTCCCTGAAACGAGCATGGCGGTCGGCAGCAGCAGTCCCCGGAACCCCACCCTTGACTCAGAAGTGGTGCCGTCCCTTGGTGTGGGTGTAAAGGTGCTCCGCTGCTGGGGTGTGGGAGAGCTGGGCTTTCGGCCGTGCTGCAGCACTAATTCCGATGGTGGTTTGGCCCATTTTTTGGCGTGCCAGAGCACGTCCGTGTGGGCAGCCACCCCGCGCGGGTCTCTGAAGTCTTCATCTGCTAGCAGGAGGTGGATGTCCTTTGGCATTTGCTCCAAGAAGATCTGTTCAAACAGCAGGCAAGGCTTATGGCCATCAGCCAGTGCTAGCATGTTGCAAATCAGGGCTGATGGTGCGCGGTCGCCCAGGCAGTCCATATGCAGTAACTGTGTGGCCTGCTCACGGCGGGAGAGGCCAAATGTGCGGATTAGCAGGGCCTTGAGTGCCTCGTATCTGTCTGTTGCCGGGAGCTGATGCAGAAAGTCGATAACGCAACTCGCTGTCTCCTGGTCGAGGGCGCCCACCATGTAGTAATACTTGGTGGCGTCTGCGACAACTTGCCTGACCTGGTACTGGGCCTCCGCTTGCTCAAACCAGACCAGGGGTTGAGTGGTCCAGAAGGTTGGCAGCTTAAGGGAAATTGCATTCAGCAGAGCCGAGTCGTTCATGTTGGGTCCAAATGCTGTTGGACTGTCGGGGTCACCAATGTATTTGCGCTGATACGCTACAAATGAAAACAACACACTGAGTCGAGCAGGGTCTGGTTGAACCGTTTACTGTTTGAATCGGCGCATGCTTAAGTACCCGCTCCCAGCAAACTCCGCTCTCTGTGGGGCGGAAGCAATGTCGGCCTCCAGGCCGAGGACTGCCCCGCACTCAGGTTCCTCTCGGTTGCCACTGGCTGCGGGTTCACTGGCGACTGCTGGAGCCGGTTGACTTGCTGCGTGGGCGAGCTGCCATAAGGTCATCATTTTACTGCCTAATGATGAAGTGCTGTCTAAACAGCTAATGGATCTCTGTTTATTTTCCGATCCTTAGGGTTCTTCCAGGAGTCAAAAATAGCAAGCAGTGTTAATTCCAAGATTTCAGTTTATTTTAGAGTACAAACAAACATAAAGTGCTGAGAAATAATGCTCAGAGGGGAATTAATGTTAAAACAGGAGAATAAAGATAGCACTTCTGAAAAACCTATCACTTTTATAGATAAGATAAAGAAATTCCTTTGATAGGATTGAATTAGTTAATAGGCTACATAATTCAAGCAATGACATCACATGGGTAATGTGTCAATGAAAAATGGGAAAGATGGTAAATTGTTAGTTTAGCTGCTATACCACTTTCTGCCAGTGAGTGTGAAAGATACAGGAGTTTGTCAAAAAGTACAAATCTTATAAAAGTGTTATTAAAGAAACAGTGGCTTCCACACATCTTTCCTCTTTATATTCAGATTGTTTGTGGGCTAACTGGTTTTACAGAAGTTGATTTCTAGTTCAGACCAAGCCTGAAAGGATGTTGCAGTGGCAAAGCTGATTGACTTGCTGTCTCAAAGACCTGTTGAATCATAGACATGCTGACCCATGGCTACGTTCACCATTTCTGACATTATCTACATAGAATATTCTCTGTGACTGCCTGGGGTTCCTCTGGTGGCTCTGATTTCCTCACAAATCCAAAAGATGTGTGAGTTTATCAGTTAACTGGCCACTATGATTCGGATAGTTGCAAAGAACTGGGTGTGTGAGAGAATGAATTTCATGAGTACAGAGAAATAAGAGGAGGAATGGGATTGAAGTGAGTTGATGGGAAAGTGAAAAGTATAAAACAAAATCTATGTAAATCTAAGATGAGATCTTCAAACAGTTTATGGAGAGCAGCAAAGTTCAAGTTCGAGTCTAATTATTATTCAATCATATGTGAATACCCATGACTACAGCCAAATGAGACAGTGTTATTCCAGGGCCAAGGTGCGAAGCACGTACCCAACAGTCATACACAGCACAAAACGTATAGCACATACAATGTAGTAAGCACATATAAGATAGCAGTGCAATGCATCGGGTGTGCAGGGAGGGGTAGCACCTCTAGTGCCGGGCTTGTTGTGCTCCGCCCAGGAGCAGGTCATCCACCTTTGGTCCCCACCTGCCACCCAGCTCTCACCTGTGGCTCCAAGTAACAGTTTGTATGCGACAGTGGCCACTCCCTCAACACTGCTTCGACAGACAGACTAAACCACGACAGGCTAGCCGGGAACCTCCAACCCCGGTGAGATAGGAATATGCGTCCCCAGCATGCAAAGCCAAATTCAGCGGACCAGGCGGATAAGATCAACTACAAGATCCAACGGCCAAGAAGGCAACCGTTCCTGGAGAGCAAAGGGCATGACAAGACACAGGAGGCATCATGTTTATCCACTACAGCCGAGGAAGTCTCCAGTTGTGATGATTTTTTTGTACCATTGGACCAAGATTTCTGAGGCAGAGAGAGTGGAACTGCCCCAGTGCGACGGCTTTTCACTTTAAAACTCCTCCCTCACAGATTATGTCATTGTCAGAGATGATGAACAACCAACACACGATTTAAGATAGCAGTAAAATACAGTTCAAGTCCCTGAGTCCCTGAATTTTGCAGCAGTCTAAAGTTGATCTCAATCCAGCTTCCCTTCTGCTGAGTGAACACTGACAGGCAGCACAGGCTCCAGCACGGACACCAGGCCACACTGTCTCTGGCACTCCGGAGGAGTGCCCGACTCTGACGCCTTCCCCTGGGTGGCAGCAAACAGGTAGCACCGCAGTTTGAGGTTTAGACTGAGTCCACACAGCTCCCCTACCATCTACCCCCACCGTTTTCCAGTAAACCAATGAATTGGACTTGTAAAATTCCACAGCACTAATGTTCAACAGGGTCTTGTGATCACAAGAAAAGTGACTGAGATGATCTCTTGCCGTTAGACTGTACACCTCCTTCGCACAACAACGCCTCTCTGTCACAGGCAGCTTCACGGTCCACACCAAGCCCACCTCCTTCACTTTCTCTGCCAACGAGCAACTCACTGATGGGATAGGCCTGCAGTACTTTAAGTTCATAATGTTCAGTAGGGTCTTTTGATTGTAAAACATTCTGGATTTGAGACCTGGCTTTGAGAAATGAGCCAGGCCTGGTAGCCAACCAAACAGTGGGTGAAAATTCTGTCAACAGTGATGACAACTAATTATGCTAAGATCATTAAGGATTAAAAATAAAAGATCTTGTGGGAGGATATTTAAATTGGGGGGAGGGCAAATTTCGACATAATAGGACAGAGCTAAGAGGCATTGATTGAGAGCAGCTACTGTCAGACAAGCGATGCCTGATATGTGGGAATTGTTTAAAGCCTGCCTGATCCCAGTTTAGGTTTGGCCTGTTCTGGTAAGAGTAAGGACAATGATAGTAAGATATGGAAGTTTGGAAGACACGAGAAGTCCTAAATTTAATCAGGAAGTTAAAAAAGGCATTCATTAGGGCTAGAAAGCTAAAATCATATGTCCCTGAGAGAATATAAAGATAGCAGGAAAGTGCTCAATCACACAACTCGGAAGGTCAAAAAGTGAAATGTCCTTAGTAAGCAGGATCAAGGAGAATCCCAGGGCATTTTATACTTATATTAAGAAAAGGGGTTTAACCCAGGGGATGGAATGTCCTTTCAAGGAAAAAGGAGGGAATTTGTACTTTGACCCAAAACAAGCAGCTGAAGTACTGGCTGGAGGTTTGTGACCAGTGGTATTCTGCAAGGATCAATGTTGAAAGCTCTGTTGTTTGGGATGTACACCAATAATTTGGATGAAGATGTAGATGGGTGGATTAGCAAGTTTGTAGGTGACACCAAGATTGGCGAAGTTGTGGGCAATGTAAAAGACTATCAAAGAACACAGCAGGATATAGATATGGGTAGATGGAGTTTGATCTGGGCATGTGGGAGGTGTTGCACTTTGGGAGGTTATATGAAAAGAGAAAGTATGCAGATGATGGTAGACCCCTTAATAGCATTGGGGTATAGGGGAACTTTGAGGTCCAGGTCCATGGTACACTGAAATTGCCTACACATGTGGATAAGATGGTAAAGAAGGTGTATGGTATGCCTGTCTTCATTGGTAGGGGTATTGACTATAAGAGTAGGAACGTAATGCGACAGCTATATAAAACTTCAGTCAGACTGCTCTTAGACTATTGCAGGCAGTCCTGGTCACCCTATGGATGTGGAAACTGTGGAGTGTGCAGATGAGGTTTACCAGAAACCTGTCTAGATTAGAATGTACGAGCTATAAGGGAAGGTTGGACAACCTTGGCTGATTCTTGCTTAAGCGTTGGAGGGTTGGACCTAGTAGAGGTTCTTAAAATCATAAGGATCATTGATAGGTAAACAGTCAGAATCTACGCTAGAGGACAAGCTTTTATGGTTAGAGAGGGGATGCATAAGGGTAAAATGAGGGCACGTTTTCTATGCAAAGAGATGTAAGTTTAAACAACTTTTAGATAAACACACAAAGGGAATGTGTTGAATGGATGATACTCAGGAAGAAGACTTTTACTATAAACTGGCTTCAAGATTGGCACACCATCATGAGTTAAATGGCTTGTTCAGTGCCATACTGTTCTAGGTTTTATGTTCTCCGTAAAAGGGTGCTTGATGGTCAGCACAGATATGGTAGGCCAAGGTGCTTGTTTCTCTGCTGTAAATTTCTAACCTTCTCTTTGATTAGGGTTGCAAACATTCGAGGGACACGTTATGAAGAACATGATTTTTGTTTGTTTTCTTTCACAAGATGAGTCTCCTCTGATTACAAGCCTTATAGTTCTCTACCACACATCCCAAAATATCCCTCCTGGCTACCTTCCACCCTTCTGCTCAACTCATTACCAATCAACCCTCATGTGAATGCTGGATTCTGAAGAAAATACTAGTATTGGCAAAGTGAAATGATAAAAAGGTAGTCATCCACCAAGGCAAAGGTTGGAGGATACGTTGTGGGGCAGAGAGGAACTAGTAGACGTGTGGGACTGGCATATGGACAGTCAATGACCATCTCTTCCAGTATGACACCTTTGGATGTGAAAAGAAGGCAAGTGTCAGCAGTAGCTGCCCGTCACTTGTTGGGATATTATGTGCTACCTTCAAGTGTTGGAGGACAAATTTCTACCTGTAATTGTCGTCAGGTGGCACTAGCAGCAGTAATAATCCTGTGCTCATCTGATCAGAGAGTTTTCTGATTTGCTACTGGAATCTCCACAACATTCCCTGAACCAAAGGCAATGGAGGGAACTGGTCTCCACCATGTCAGTTACCTCCACAGAGAATGGCTTGTGAAACTGAAAGCTAGTCTGTCTGTTGCTACTGCTTGTGGGGAGCTTGCACTGAACTACTAGAAGAAGCAAAACCATTGCCTTAGTTTGTTGATTCTGTGTAATCCACCAAAACTAATCAATAGCTCTACTTTAAACCGATCAATATTTAACAAGTCACACAAAGACTTCTCTGACGGGTTACTTGATATGGTTTAGGAGTAAACACAGCGATAATGATTCTTATTGAGCTGCTCATCTTTGAAATAAATGCTTTAAATGGAACAATGTTAATTTAAATATTTTGTTGCATCATATCCAAAACATTTTAATTTAAAAATATAGGAATGGTCAATATTTTAAAATGCATCTGATATTTCCAAACCATTGAAAAGCTGCAAGTACTCATATTTTTAAGAACACAATGATTTGAACAATTTATTCAATGGACATTAATTACATTAAACAGCACTGACTCATCATGGAAACGAGATAAATGCAAATTGACATGTAAATTAATAAAACTGTAAGGAAATACAAAAAAGGAGAGCTATTCCAAAAAGCAGCATGGATATAGCAGATAACTGCTGTTCTGTGACCTAATATCTTGAATGCTCCTATGTGAACTCCATTCTAATAGTAGTTTGCTTTTCCCAAGTATCTTTAAACCAATAAAACATGCTAAGTTTTCATTAAACAAAAATTGATGCAAAATTAAAGAGGACTTCAGGAGGTGGAGGCAAATTTTAGGAATTGTGTCTAAAGTCAGAAAGGGAAATGAATAGGAAAGTTCAAGGAAAGATTTCCGTGTCTTGGAATGCAAATGACAATCTATGTTAGCCAAGCTAAAGTTTTGGATCTGCAATTTATTATGCTTCCTAACTTAGTGCCACTTGTAAGCTTGGATAGTTAACTACCGCTTTATCCACTGGGGGATTGCCTAATGAAAAGAAATTGTATAGGACTGGCCACTACTCACTAGAGTTCAGACACCTCTCTGATCAGCTGAACAACTGAGGAAGGGGCTGATCCCCTGAAATGATCCCCCTGGCACTGCAAGCAATTAAGCTGCCCTCCTAGCCAGAGAAGATACACTGAAAGCTTTTCCCCTTCTTTCAGATAACTGGCAGCTGTCAGTACGGTGTAAGTGAACCTGACAGCTCTAACACCGTCAACAGCCCGCCTACTCAAACTTTCAACCAATCCCTGTCGCTCTCCCTCAACCGAGCACTGCCACTCATCTAACAACTGAGAGATCCACTCCACCCACGTCTCCTACGTCTGCGCCCCTTTAGGGGTGGACAATATCCCAAAAGCCAGGCGGAGCCTGCCATAGCTGGAACATTTATTCGCAGACACTATTTCCAAGTCAGACCACTCTTTCCTCTCTCTCCTAACAGTATGGACAGCCACTGCTCCCACCACCAACACGCATACAGTAATAACCAGCAATCCCACAGAGACACAGCAGCACTGATTTAAACAGGGCAATCACGCAGCACACCACTGAATTCAATCCCGGATGAGCCTCCAAATGTAGCCCCCTGGTAAGCCTCGGGCTCGCTCAACTCACTGTCGTCTAGGGGAAGCAGCCTTTGGCCCCTCCAAACTGGGTAATTAAGTTTGTGTGGATGCTGTGTGATGTACCCCACCACGCCAAATAACAGACTATACACCATATACGAGTAAATGATTACAATTTATAGATATTTCTGGAACTATGTAATTAATAGAGATAAAATATAAAAGGAAAGTAAAAGGTGCCAAACTTATCAAAGTTCAACCTCTTCGTGCACAATAGTTGGAGCTCTAGTAATGGTCCTCTTTTCACCATTTGATTTCCTCCGACCACCTCGACTCCCCTCCTGGTATCAAACACGATGGTTGACTAGACACTCCACACAAGTCCGTCTTCTTCTTCTCTCCTCGCCGAAGACCCTGGACCTCGGACTCTGACTCGGGGTCCTTCCTGTCGGCCAGCTCACAGCATCGCGTCTACTCTCTCTCTCCCCATCGCGTCTTCTGCCCAAAAACCCGCGCATCACAATAGCTTACAGACACCCAAGAAAGAATAACATCTATCCCACTTGGTTCTTTCTTTCTCTTATCAATAATATATCCTAAACAAACTACTAGCCAGAGATATTTCTCAGCGGTTAACATAACAAAGAAGCCATTTTAATTACCCTATGCAGTAACAGAAAAGAAGAAACCCCTTACTTCTGCATCAGAGAATTGTAGATGTTCATGCAATACATGATTCAAGGGTGAGACCCACATATTTTTAGATACCAAAGGACTCATGTTGTGGGTTTGGGATAACAGACTCTAGACAGAGGATAAATCATAACCTTTGAATGGCAGAGCAGGACTATGAGGTAACAGTCTGCTGAGAAAGTGAATATAGCACAAAGATGAGGAGAAGTTTCTTCACTGGGTGAATCTTTGGAATTCTCTACTGAGGGGAGATTTAAAAGCTCGGCCACTGAATGTATCCAAGACATGTTGATAGATTTGCAAATATTCACAGAATAAGGATTATGGGGTTTGTGAAGGTTAGTGGTACAGAAGGATTACCCACAATCTTACTGAATAGTAGAGAAGTTTAAGGGGCCGAATGGCCTACTCTTGATTGCATTTTTTATGTTCTTAAGATCTTAACCATGAAGAATCCAAGGTGCTGAGAGTGTGTAAGTCATGGCAGGAGGAGGTGAATGACATGTGTCACTGTGATGGGAGGTGTTTTAGAGAGAGACAAGGCTTAGAATTTCTTCCTCAGGCAGAAAAGGATCTAGTGCTTTCCTGGCATATATGATGAAGGTGACAGAGCTTGTTATTGAAATGTTGGTTAAAGTTGATATCTGTACCCGGCTGGAAGCCCGAGAAGAGTTTATTCTTCCTCAGCCCGTTACCTCTTCCAAATTTCACCTCCCAGCTTCACACTTACCCCTTTCTTCCACCCCTCACTTTTTCCCTCATCTGGTTTCACCTATCACCATCTAGCATATATTTCTTCCCCTCTACCTCCCCAACCCCCCACCCTCTTATTCTGTTTTCTTCTCCATTTCCCTCAGTCCTGAAGAATGGCCTTGGCCCAAAACGTCAATAGTTTATTCCTTTCCATAGAAACTGGCTAACCTGCTGAGTTCCTCCAGTTTTTTGTGTGTGTTACTCCGGATTTCCAGCATTTGCAGAGCCTCTCGTGTTTAAGGCTTCAGAAGTTTTTTAAGGTGTTGGGTAAAATCAAAATTAAGAAAGGTGCTGATAACAGTCTTATTGGAGCATTTTGGGCAGATCGTTAAACTGTATTTCAGCCTCACACTGGTTGCTGTTTTGTCCTATTGTATGCTTTACCACCTCTACCACCTCCGCCAGATGATTTGTTCTACAAACTTAGAAGCAGTACAAAAAGACTCCATTTGGTTATTCCAGTCTGAGCCAACTCTATGCAAGAACTATCCAACAAGTGTCGCTGTCCATCCTCTTTCCCAGAAGTTAGAACATAAGAACATAAGAAATAGGGGCAGGAGTAGGCCATGGCTGATCTGTCTGTAAACTCAGCTCCATCTACCTGCCTTTTACCCATAACCCCTTTCCCCTTAATTCCCTTACTACGTAAAAACCTATCTAACTGTATCTTAAAGTGAAGGAGCCTCAACCTCTTCCCTGGGCAGAGAATTCCACAGATTCACCACTCCCTGGGAAAAACAGTTTCTCCTCATCTTCATCCTAAATCTTCTCCCTTCACTCTTGAGGCAATGTCCCCTAGTTCTAGTCTCACCTACCAATGGAAACTACTTTCCTACTTCTATCTTAGCCATCCCTTTCAAAATTTTGTATGTTTCTATAAGATCCCCTCTCATTCTTCTGAACTCCAGGGAGTATAGTCCCAAGCGACTCAATCTCTCCTCATAGGTTAACCCCTTCATCCCCGGAATCAACCTGGTGAACCTCCTCTGCACTGCATCTAAAGCCAGTATGTCCTTCCTCAAGTATGGAGACCAGAACTGCACACAGTACTCCAGGTGCGGCCTCACCAGTACACTGTATCGTTGCAGCATGACCTCCCTGCTCTTGAATTCAATCCCTCTAGCAATGAAGGCCAACATTCCATTTGCCTTCTTAATAACTTGTTGTACTTGCAAGCCAACTTTTTGCGATTCATGAACAAGCACTCCCAAGTCCCTCTGCACAACAGTATGCTGCAATCTTTCACCATTTAAATAATAATCTGCTCTTCTATGATTCCTTCCAAAGTGGATGATCTCGCATTTACCAACATTGTATTCTATCTGCCAGACCTTGGCCCTATCTGTATCCCTCCGCAGACTCTCCATATTCTCTGTACAATTTACTTTTCCACTCAGTTTAGTGGCATCAGCGAATTTTGCTACGCTACACTCAGTCCCCTCTTCCAAATCATCAGTGTAAATGGTAAACAGCTGCGGGCCCAGCACCGACCCCTGCAGCACCCCACTCACCACTGACTGCCAACCGGAGAAACACCCGTTTCTATCAACTCTCTGCCTTCTATTGGTTAACCAATCCACTATCCATGCCAATACACTTCCTCCAACTCCATGCATCAGTATCTTATTTATAAGTCTCTTGTGCAGCACCTTATCAAACAACTTCTGGAAATCCAAGTATCCACCTGTTCCCCTCTATCCACTGCACTCATTATGTCCTCAAAGAACTCCAGTAAGTTTGTCAAACAGGACCTGTCCTTTCTGAATCCATGCTGTGTCTGTCTAATAGAACCACTCCTTTCTAAATGTCTCACTATTTCTTCCTTAATGACAGCTTCAAGCATTTTCCCGACTACAGATGTTAAGCTAACTGGCCTGTAATTGCCTGTCTTTTGCCTACATCCTTCTTTAAAAAGTGGCTTGACAATTGCTATCTTCCAATCCACCAGGACCTACCCAGAGTCTAGAGAGTTTTGATAAGTAATTATCAACGTGTCTGCTATAACCTCCGCCAATTCCCTCAGCACCTTGGGATGCATCACATCAGGACCAGAGGACTTATCAGTCCCCTCTACTCCCCTTCAGGCCCTCTAGTTTGCTTATCACTATCTCTTTAGCGACAATGATTTTATCGAGGTCCTCACCTCCTATTTTGTCCATAACATCCTTCTTCGTCATATTAGACGTGTCCTCCACTGCGAAGACCGATACAAAATAGTCGTTCAATGCCTCAGCCATTTCCTTATCACTCAATATCAATTTCCTCCTCTTGTCTTCCAAGGGACCTACGTTGACTTCAGCCACCCTCCTCCGCTTTATATATTTATAAAAACTTTTGCTATCTCTTTTTATATTTTGTGCTAATTTACTTTCGTACTTTTATCTTCCCTTTCCTTATTTCTTGTTTAGTTGTTCCTTGGTGCTTTTTAAAGTTTGCCCAATTCTCCAGTCTCCCACTACTCTTTGCAACTTTGTACACACGAGCTTTTAATTTGATACTATCTTTTATTTCCTTAGTTATCCAAGGCTGGCTCTCCCCACACTTACTGTCCTTACTTTTGACTGGAATATACTTCTGTTGAGCACTGTGAAAAATCTCTTTGAAAGTATTCCACTGTTCCTCAACTGTCCTACCAAATAGCCTGTGCTCCCAATCTACATTAGCCAACTCCTCCCTCATCCCGTTGTAGTCTTCCTTGTTCAAGCATAATACACCAGTTTTAGATTTAACTATTTCATCCTCCATCTGAATACAAAGTCCTTTAAAATACTTCTCCTATATTGAATATACATTTGTTTTGAATGCTACAATAAGTTTAATATCTGTAAAGTTGGTTATAGATCAGAAGACTATAAGACATAGGAGCAGAACTAGGCTATTCAACCCACCATGTCTGCTCCATCATTTAATCACGGCTGATTTATTTTCCCTGTCAAACTCATTCTCCTACCTTTACCCATAACTGTTGACACCGTCACTAATCAAGAACCTATCTAACGCCAGTTTAAGTGTACCCAATGACTTGGCCTCCACAGCTGTCTGTGGCAATGAGTTTCACAGTTTCACCACCTGAAGAAATAGCAGAAGAAATTCTCCCTTATCACTGTTCCAAAGAGATATCCTTTTATACTGAGACTGTTCCCTCTGGTCCGAGACTCTCCCACTACTGGAAACATCCTCTACACATCCACACTACTCAAGCCCCTCAATATCTGGTAGATTTCAATCAGATCCCCCTTCATCCTTCTCAACTGTGGAAATTATAAGCCCAGAGCCATTAAATGCTCTTCATGTTAATCCTCTGATCCCTGAGATTTTTCTTAGAAACCTTCTCTGGACCCTCCCCAATGCCAGCAGATCCTTCCTTAGATATGGGGGCCAAAACTGCTCACAATACTCCAAATGTAGTTTATAAAGCCTTTGTGTTACATCCTTGTTTTTATATTCCAGTTGTCTCAAAATGATTCCAATATTGCATTCTTTCCCCGTTTAGAAAATAGTCTTCATCTTGACTCCATCTACTGAAGTGTATGGCCATACACTTCCATACACTGCATTCCATCTGTCCTTTCATGGCCCATTCTCCCAAACATTCCAAGTCCTTCTGCAGATTTCCTATTTCCTCAATGCTATCTGCCCCTCCATTTACCTTTCTATAATCCTTCTTTTTCTAATGGGCTTGGTCACAAGCAGCCATCTTATAGGCACTCGAGATTCCTTCTTTTGGGATCCGTTGCCAACATGATTTTCCCAATTTACCTGCATATTGAAGTTCTCCATAACCTCTGTAATATTGCTTTTCTTCCATGCTTTTTCCATCTTCTTTTGTGATATGTACCCCACATCCTGGCAATAGGTCAGGGGCCTTAATATAATTCCATTCAGGCTCTTTTCAATATTGAAATTTCTTAATTCTACCCACACGGATTATACATCTTCTGGCCCTATGTCACTCCATGCTAAGGATTTGATTTCACTTTTTACAAACAGCATTCTCTCCACTCTGGCCACCAGCCTATGTTTTTGATAAAATATGTATCCTTGTTTAGGTCCCAGCTGTGTTGTTCTTCCAGCCATGACTCAGTGATGGCTACAACTTCGTAACTGTCAATTTCTAACTGCATTATAAGTTCATCTACCTTATTTTGTATTCTGTTTGCATTAGAATACAACAACTGATGGAATACAACAACTGATGGCAGATGGAGTTCAACCCAGATAAGGGTGAAGTGGTTCATTTTGGTCGGTCTAATATGATGGCAGAATATAGCATTAATGGTAAGACTCTTGGCAGTGTGGAGGATCAGAAGGATCTTGCGGTCCGAGTCCATAGGACACTCAAAGCAGCTGCGTAGGTTGCCTCTGTGGTTAAGAAGACATACGGTGTATTGGTCTTCATCAATCATGGAATCGAATTTAGGAGCCGAGAGGTAACGTTGCAGCTATATAGGACCCTGGTCAGACCCCATTTGGAGTACTGTGCTCAGCTCTGGTCACCTCACTACAGGGAGGATGTGGAAACCATAGAAAGGGTGCAGAGGAGATTTACGAGAATGTTGCGTGGATTGGGGAGCATGCTTTATGAAAACAGGTTGAGTGAAATTGGCCTTTTCTCCTTGGAGCGACGGAGGATGAGGGGTGACCTGATAGAGGTGTATAAGATGATGAGAGGCATTGATCATGTGGATAGTCAGAGGCTTTTTCCCAGAGCTGAAATGGTTGCCACAAGAGGACACAGGTTTAAGGTGCTGGGGAGTAGGTACAGAGGAGATGTCAGGGGTAAGTTTTTTATGCAGAAAGTGGTAAATGTGTGGAATGGGTCGCCGGCAATGGTGGTGGAGGTGGATACGATAGGGTCTTTTAAGTGACTTATGGATAGGTACATGGAGCTTAGAAAAGTAGAGGGCTATGGGTAAGCCTAGTAATTTCTAAGGTAGGGACATGTTTGGCACAACTTTGTGGGCTGAAGGGCCTGTATTGTGCTGTAGGTTTTCTATGTTTCTGTGTAACTTCCATCCTGTATTCATCACCCTCTTCTTGAATTTGTCTCCATGTTGTCTGAAATTAAATTCTTATCCGTTTCAAATCTTCCTATCTTTTTTTAATATTCTAGACAACTTAGTTAACTCTCCTGTGCTCTCCTTCCTTTTTACTTTTCCATTGTGGGCACTAACCTCCCCAGCATCAAGTACACCTTCAAAAGGCGATAACCCAAAAAGGCGCATCCATCATAAAGGACCCCCATCACCCAGGGCAAGCCCTCTTCTCATTGCTACCATCAAGGAGGAGGTACAGGATTCTGAAGAAACGCACTCAACAGCTTCTTCCCCTTCGCCATCAGATTTCTGAATGGACGATGAACCCACGAATACTACCTCACTATTGTTTTTCTTTTTTTAAAAACTCCCTTTTGCACTACTTATTTAATTTATTTAAAAATCTATTTCTCATTGTAATTTATAGATTGTTTTTATTCCTGCATATTGCAATGTTCTGCTGCCGCATAACAAATTTCATGACATATGCCGGTGATATTAAGCCTGATCTGATCAGAGTTGAGGCCATCTCCCTACTAATTAATTTAAGCCCTATCCACAGCTCTGATTATGAGATTAAACTATTAAGTTGTTGCAAAAGTGCATCCAGTTTACTAACGTTTTTATCCAGTCTGATCTTTGTATACACACCTCCAAAGCAACACACACAAAATGCTGGAGGAACCCAGCAGGCCAGGCAGCATCTATAGAAAAGAGTAAATAGTTGACGTTTTGGGCTGAAACACTTTCTTCGGGATGTATGTATAACCCCTATGTAGAACTACGGATCCACACCTATGTGGTTTATGCTAAATTATATTCTGAAAAAGCAGAGCAAACCTCACAGTGAAGATAGTGGTAGCAGCAATACAGGCCTTACTAGTGGTGTGCAAGTACTTGAATGAATAAACGTTAGGTTGCTTCCAATTAATCAGTAATTAATTCATTTGTTAAAGATTAGTTAAAAACTATCATTAAATGAGTTAGAACACCTTCAGCCTTTGTAAATATGGTTCAGGATTAACTTATTAATAATTAGCACTTTTCCCATGTCTGTCTGAACAGATACATTTGCAAAATAACCCAGCCACGGTCTTTCAGTGTTCTATCCCATTGCTCTTCTGAGCGCTGTGAAGTGTGAAAGTAATTCAGCACAAAATAAATTGCAAATGTGAGAATTCGGTTGTAGAAGGAGGAGATGAATCTAATTTATTCTGTTCCAGAATAAATAAGATGAGTCAGAGATAAAGTGGAACAAGAAAAATGTATGCTTTGAGCTTTTGATCTTATAATTGCAATTCTTACTGACTTTATTAATAGCACATAACCAGAATTAATTAACAGGTAAAAGCTTCTTGTCGACAATAGCGATAAAGTTGTACAGAGCTTGTGTCTCGGAATAGGACTGTCATTAAATCTCAACAGGCTAGCATTTATTAAATTGCCCTTCTCAGTGGAATATATAATCCTAGAGAGAACTGCTGCATCTCTAAAGTCAGAATTTTTAATAAACAGGATTATTTGTGATGTTGCACGGGTGCTCATCCTTTATAGTGCTAGCAAGGCTGTGGGATCCTAAGCCAGGCTGGATGTGTTAGATAAACTCAATTTTAGTCAGAATTCCCTAAAGTGGCAATAAGCCTCCTGTCTACATGTAGGAAAGGCCTAATGTTTGCTTTATTTAATTGCCTGGATACCTATATCTTACATACTTCTACCCATAAGCTAGGCAATGCACCAGGGTTGGTGTCGCTTAATATCCTTCATTCCAGAAGGTAGTAAGCTTAGGTATTAATTTAATTACTGAAAATAGATGATTTAATTTCCAGGCCAGTGTACTTGTGTTGCATAAGAAAATTACATTTTAAGAATTTGCATATGAAGTTTATGCTCAGCATTTCACTGCTGAATCCCAAAGCTCAGAGATCTGGCTTTGGATATCCAAATGCAATTTAAACTGTTGCCGCATCTCTGTATCATTCTACTGTGCATGGTTAAAGAGATAAGGTTGATATGTAGTCCAGAACTGGGAACATTTAGCTTGTGCGGTCCAAGTGACTCATTTTGTTATTCTCATGAGTGACCACTGATAAAATATTACCTTGCATTTTCACATATAATCATCTTGGAAGGTTTTCGTTGTATCTTTTACTGAAATGCTTTTGGTGTTTGAAATTTCTGACTCTATAATGAATTGGTTAAGGAGAGAAATATAACGGAACAAATGATGAAGGCTGACAAACAAGAGAAAATCTGCAGATGCTGGAAATTTGAGCAACACACACGAAATGCTGGAGGAACTCAGCAGACCGGGCAGCATCTATGGAAAAGAGTACAGTCAATGTTTTGGGACAAGACTCTTCAGCAGAACTGGAGAAAAAAGCTGAGGAGTAGATTTAAAAGGTGGGAAGGGGGGGAGAAATGCAAGGTGATAGGTGAAATCTGAAGTGGGAGGGATAAAGTAAAGAGCTGGGAAGTTGATTGGTGAAGGAGACACAAGGCTGGAAAAGGTGGGGTCTGTTCTGAGAGAAAGCCATGGAAGAGAAAAAAAGGGGGGAGGAGCACCAGAGGGAGATGATGGGCAGGCAAGGAGAAGTCAAGAGAGGGAAAGGGGATGGGGGATGGTGAAGTGGGCGTGCATTACCGGAAGTTCGAGAAATCAATGTTCATGCCGTGAGGTGGGAGGCTACCCAGATGGAATATAAGGTGTTGTTCCTCCAACCTAAGTGTGGCTTCATCACGGCAGTGGAGGAGGCCATGGATAGACATATCAGGATGGGAATGGGAAGTAGAATTAAAATGCATGGCCAGTGGGAGATCCCACTTTTACTGGTGGAAATGATGAAGGCTTCTCTGTAATTGATAATGGGAGTTTGAGACTTTGCAAGACCTTGGCACTTCCATGCTAATGGAACACCTTAAACAGTTGCATATTAATGAAATGTGAATTCAGTTGGTTTTTGGTAATTTCCACCTCATCACTCATTTGCAAAGTCAACTGTACTGATACTTTATACTTTATACTTTATTGTCGCCAAACAATTGGTACTAGAACGTACAACCAGCACAGCGATATTTGATTCTGCGCTTCGCACTCCCTGGATTACAAATATTAAATATTAAAAATAGTTAAAGTTAGTAAATATTAAAAATTTAAATTATAAATCATAAATAGAAAACAGGAAAATGGGAAGTAAGGTAGTGCAAAAAAACCGAGAGGCAGGTCCGGATATTTGGAGGGTACGGCTCAGATCCGGGTCAGGATCCGTTCAGCAGTCTTATCACAGTTGGAAAGAAGCTGTTCCCAAATCTGGCCGTATGAGTCTTCAAGCTCCTGAATCTTCTCCCGGAGGGAAGAGGGATGAAAAGTCTGTTGGCAGGGTGGGTCGTGTCCTTGATTATCCTGGCAGCACTGCTCCGATAGTGTGCGGTGTAAAGTGAGTCCACAGACGGAAGATTGGTTTGTGTGATGTGCTGCGCCGTGTTCACAATCTTCTGCAGCTTCTTTCGGTCATGGACAGGACAACTTCCATACCAGGTTGTGATGCACCCTAGAAGAATGCTTTCTACGGTGCATCTATAAAAATTAGTGAGGGTTTTAGGGGACAGGCCAAATTTCTTTAGTTTTCTCAGGAAGTAAAGGCGCTGGTGGGCCTTCTTGGCAGTGAACTCTGCTTGGTTGGATCAAGTCAGGTTATTTGTGATATTGACACCGAGGAACTTAAAGCTTTTAACCTGTTCCACTTGTGCACCACCGATGTAAATAGGGTTGTGTGGTCCGCTACTCCTTCTGAAGTCAACAACTAATTCCTTCGTCTTGCTGACGTTGAGGGATAGGTTATTGTCTTCACACCGTGCCACCAGGTTCTTAATTTCCTCTCTGTACTCAAACTCATCATTACCCGAGATACGGCCTACAATTGTTGTGTCATCAGCAAACTTATATATTGAGTTTGATAGAAACTTGGCTACACAATCATGGGTGTACAGTGAGTACAGCAGGGGGCTGAGGGCACCGGTGCTCAGAGTGATTGTAGAGCATTCTCTCTAGAACTGTTTTTCACATTTTGCTCTGAACAAAATGCATTTTCCTTTGACTATGTGTGTAGATGTGAAAGCTTGTTACAGCCACGTATTTGCTACTGAGTTTCTATTCATTTCTAGGTGACTACGTTCCATTATTCCAATTGCATCTGCTTTCAAATAGATTGTTGGACAAGGCAGGAAGTCAGGAAGTTTATACAGTGTACCAATGATCATACTGTGACACTACAGCAACTTTTAAGTATTTCTTAGTTATCTTTGTATTCCTTTGCCAAAATACAGTGGAATTAACAGGATATTGTTAACAGAGTATATAGTACTGGTGACTATAGAGTGGGGAGGGAGCAAAAATGAAAGGTGATGATTTTGCAACATTACACATGGCCTGTATTCATTTAAATAGCTTTAGAAAAGCATAGCCATTTGATATTAATGCAGTTAGCAATTAAGAGCTTCTATCTTCCATGTGCCCAACATCACTGTTGGATATGTTGCAAATACAATTATTTTTCATGGGGCTGCTTGGACAATCATATAAAAATGAATATATATTGTTTATGAAATTCACATTATGAATGTTAACACTAAATAAAACAAAACTGAGCTCCAATTATACATACATACACACACACACACATACACACACACACACAAATTCTACAGCAGCAGAATTAGCTATTGATTTTGGAATGTGTATTTCCCATTAAGCTATTGATCCAGATTTCTTGGCAGTGGCCAATTTACTATTCCCACCAATCATCTGTCTGCTATTCTCAAATTTGCTTTGTGTGTATGCTAGCAATGCCTCAGAGCCCTAATGGTTAACATCACAGAAACAGGCACTTCGTCCAAAATCAGACATGCCAACCAAGTTGCCTACGCGAGGTAGTCTCACTTGACCGCATTTGGGCCACCTCCCTCTATACCATTCCTATCCATGTACCAATCCAAATATCTTTTAAACCTTATATTTGAACTTGAACTTGTAATTGTTCCTGCCTCTACCATTTTCTTAGGCAGTTTGTTACACTTTTACCATTTCCCTCAGTGTGAGAACATCCCTTGGGTTCCCTTTAAATCTTTCCCTTCTCCCTACCCTGGGTAAAAACAGTGGCAATTCACCTTATCTATGCCTTTTGCCTTAACTGACGGCCAAAAATGTAAGCTGCGTCTGAGAGTCCTTAACATTCAGAGGCACTCAAAAGCGTTACAAGGTTCTTAATAACATTTGAAATAATTAAATAGTTTAAAAATATAAAATGTAAAATACCAAACTTTGATGGGTATACTGTAGGTAGGGTAAATATAACCAATGTTTCCACTGACAACACACATCAAAGTTGCTGGTGAACGCAGCAGGCCAGGCAGCATCTCTAGGAAGGGGTACAGTCGACGTTTCAGGCAGAGACTCTTCGACTGTACCCTTTCCTAGAGATGCTGCCTGGCCTGCTGCATTCACCAGCAACTTTGATGTGTTTTGCTTGAATTTCCAGCATCTGCAGAATTCCTGTTGTTAATGTTTCCACTGAGGCTGGGTGAGACTAGAATTAGAGGTAATGGGATATAGATGAAAGGTGAAATGTTTAAAGTGAAAGTGAGAGGGAGTTTCTTCACTCAGAGTGTGGTACCAGCTGCCAGAGGAAATGATACATAGAACATAGAACAGTACAGTACAGTACAGAAAAAGGCCATTTGGCCCACAATGTGCTGAACTAGCTAAAGAGCAAAACAAAAGCACCCAAACACTAATCCCTCCTACCTACACTACGTTCATATCCCTCCATCTTTCTTACATCCATGTGCCTATCCAAACATCTCTTAAAAGCTTCTAATGTACTTGTCTTTACCACCATATCAGGCAGCACATTCCAGGCATCCATGACTCTATGAAAAAACCTTACCCCTTGAACTTACACCCTCTCATCTTCAATGCATGCCCTATGGTATTAAGACATTTCACCCCTGGAAAACAGATACTCTCTGTCCTCTCTATCCTCTCTATCTATGCCTCTCATAATCTTCTAAATTTCTATCAGATCTCCTCTCAGCTTCCAACACTCTAGAGAAAACAAAAGTTTGTCCAGCCTCTCGTGATAGTACCTGGCCTTTAAACCAGGCAGCATCCTGGTGAACCTTTTCTGCACCCTCTCCAGAGCTCAATGTCTTGACTAATAAAAGCAAATATTTCATAAGCCTTCTTAAGTACCTTATTGACCCATGTAGCCACTTTCAAGGAGTTATGAACTTGGATCCCAAGATCTCTCTGCTCAGCAATACCATTCAGGATCTTGCCCTTAACAGCGTACCATCTCCTTGCACTTGCTCTACCAAGGCGCAACACCTCACATTTATCTGGGTTAAACTCCATCAGCCATTTCTCTGCCCACTTCTGCAACTGAACTATATCGTGCTGTATTCTTTGCCAGTCTTCTACAACTCCACCAATCTTGGTATCATTCGCAAATTTACTGATCCATCCATCTACATTTTCATCCAGGTCATTTATATATATCACAAACAGCAGACATCCCAGTACAGAACCCCGCGGGACACTACTAATTACGGACCTCCAGCTTGAGTAGGTCCCTTCAACCATTACCCTCTGTCTTCTATGCGCAAGCTACTCCTGAATCCAAGCAGCCAATTCGCCACGGACCCCATGCATCTTAACTGTTGGGATTAGCCTCCCGTGAGGGATTTTGTCAAACGCCCTACTGAAATCCATGTAGGCAGCATCCACTGCCCTACCCTCATTAATCCCTCTTGTCACCTTGTCAAAAACTCAACCAAATTGGTAGCTGCACCAATGGAGTCATTGGTGTAGCACAGACAGAGCTGGGGAGTGTTATCAGTGTAGGATTGGAACAAGGACTTCTCCATGTAGCTGACAAAAAGAGAGGCAAGGCCAGGGCCCACGGTTTCACCTTGGGTTTGGCAAATGTGGGAGAAGCTGGAAGAAAAATTGTTGAGGGTGATGACTGCTTCTGTCAGATGAAGGAGGGAGTAGGGTTTAGAAATAAGTGCTTTAGGGCTTTTCTGATGGGGTTAGAAATGCATAGGGACTCGACATCCACAGTTAAAATGAGGTAATCAGAGCCAGGGAACTTAATGTGATTGGGAGTGTGTAAAGTGTTATGGATATAAGTGGGAAGGGCTTGAACCAAAGGGGATAAAATTGAGTCAGGGTACACGGACATGAGTTCAGCAGGATAGGAGCAGGAGTACCTGGACAGTGGTTTGTGAATCTTAGGTAGGAGGTAAAAACAAGTAATGTGGGGTCAGGGAACTATGAAGTTGCTGGCAGTGGATGATGTGATGGTGTAGGAGAAGCTCCTTGGTGGGGTCCTGTTCAAGGGGTAAGTAACTGGAAGTATCTGAGGGTTGCCACCTGGCCTCAGCAAGGTAGGTATTAGTCCACCAGATTACAACAGCAACCTCCTTGTCTGCAGGATTGATGATGGCATATGGGGAGAGTGGATGCATTCAGGGGGTGTGAGGCTCAAATAGGTGAAAGGACTGTTGAAGTGGAGACGGTTGTCATCTCATTGGCAGAAAGGAATGAAAAAATCCAGAGCAGAAGAAGACAAGAGCAGAGTGTCCAAGAAGTGGAGGAATGCTGAAGACAGGAGAAGAGATTGATGGTGAATGCTTGCTAAAGAAGTAGACATGGAGACAGGGGCGACGGGAGAGCAGCTCAGCATCTTGTGAACACACTGAGGTGTGGACGCATGTGGACAAAGGTAAGGTCTTTACTGAGGACAGAAGAATGAGAGTGGTAATAATCAGGGATTGAATATCTTGCTTACTTTGAAGACTCTGCCCCATGATAGTTCTCGTTCTCTTCTTTTCAAAGGGAAGATCAAATTAAACTGCAGGGTGTCATAAACTCAAATGGCATTGGAGCATGTGATTCACTCCATCATGCCCTTCCTACTTGTTGAGAGTATATCCAGTTCCCTGAAGTTTCCAAGTCATAACAACTTGCTGATAAAGATAATCATCTCTTCATTTCCCTTCTGGTTTATAGCCTATTATCTTGGATCTGTGTCATCTAATTACCAATTGTGCTGCAGATGAAAACATTTTTAATTTATTTCAGCAAACCCCATCATAACTTTGAATACCACTCTTAAATCTTGCCTTAAATACCTAATATGGCATATTTATAGGTTAGGATATCTAATTGCAAATTATTGCTTTCCCAGTTGTTGCCAACAATCTAATCAATAGAGAACAATCCAAGCTTCTATTGTTCTGCCATCTATCAGTAATCACAGTCCATGCTATCATGATGGCAAATCTGTTCTGCCTCTCCAAATCTTTTACATAATTTCTAAATTATCGTGTCTTGACTATGCCAAAGTGGTCAAGCCTTATCAGTGGTTTGTAAACATTTTAATTTTTTGCTTATTATATATAAAGCTGTTATCTTTGAAAATCTGTTTTTAAGTATCTTCATGTCTCTTTATTCCCACATTAAATTAGATTTCATTATTTAACATATTTCTATCATTAATCCTTCTCTCTGAAAAGCATTATGGTTTAGAAATTCCAAATCTGTTGCATGTCAGAGTGCAAAATACTGTATTAGTATCTGTAAATGATGCTTCACTTAAAACATTCATTTCTATTGTTTCCAGAACTCACCCCCACTAAAGAGCAGAAATTAATTCTGAGTACCAAGTACAGCTAACACTGCATTTCACACTTAGCCTAAATGAGAGAATACTTTATTATCTAGTGACTAGACTAAATGAGAGAAGCTTTTATCATCCGCGACTTTATTCTTATTCAACGCTTATCCATAATGAAAGCTAATGTAAGAGAAGCCACACTTTGACCAGATTTTTATACTAAATAAAAAAAATATATCAAATAAAAACAGAAAATGCGATGAACACTCAATAGAGCAGGGAGTACCTGTGAAAAGAGCAGAAGTAACTTTTGGAGTTCAAAACTGGAAAAGTTAGAAAATGCATTATTTTAAGTAATAATGAAAACCTAATTTTGTAATCCTATTTAATGTTAACTTTGAAAAATGATTATATCGTTAGGTGAGTGTTCTTCAGGGAACTAGAAATTACTATATAGACTCTATTTGTACAAATGCTTATTGTTGAGCAGGTATTATAGGGTTAAATATTTGCTGACCAGGTTCCCATCCATCTAAATTGAGAATCTTATGGTTCTACTTATAAAATCCTGGTACACCCTTGAAGTTATCAAAGCATGTAAAGTAATTCTTTAGGTGCAGATTCATTTAAGAGGACTTTCTGGCCAATGCATGCAACACAAGTCTTCCTAAGCAAGAATAAGTTTTCAGATTAATTGGTTGAATTTATAACGTTCAAATAACACTGATAAATTGCTTTTTTAATGAGTAGATATAAAACATTAATTTTCAGTATTCAAATCATATTAAGGTGAGGCAATGCAGCAAAATGATGAAGAAAGAACTCCTTGATGAATTCGCTTAACTAGATTTATTCACAAAGTTAATATTGTAATGAAGCTGACTGGAAAGGCAGATAATAGAACTGTCCCTAATTCCACTAAGAACTGTTCAGTGTTAAATATATCACTGTGATTCAGCTAAAGTGTTGTGACATCTGAATGAGCAGAGACAAAAAAAACTCTAATCAATGTGAAGGGCAGCCAAGCTCTTCACTGGGAGCCCAGCGTATAAGAGCACTGCAGTACAAGGGATATTGAGAGATACTTGCCAATGATTGTGTACTCAGCAGTTAAAAAAAAATTTGGTTACATTTTGATATACGCCAGATTTACTGTGGATATCTAAATTAATTTGTAAAAATAATAATTACCACGGGACCACAAGACGTAGGAGCTGAATTAGGCCATTCAGAACATCAAGTCTGATCCATTTCCCTCTCAACCCCATTTTCCTGCTTTCTCCTTGTATCCTTTCACACCTTGACTAATCAAGAACCCTCAGCCTTGGGTATACCCAATGACCTGGCTTCCACAGCAGCCTGTGGCAACAAATTCCACAGGTTCACCACCCTCTGATAAAAGAAATTCCTCCTCATCTCCATTCTAAATGGATACCCCTCTGTGATGTCTGGTCTTAGACTCCTTTACTAGAATCAGAATCAGCTTTATTATCACCGGCATGTGACGTGAAATTTGTTAACTTAGCAGCAGCAGTTCAATGCAATACATAATCTAACAGAGAGAGAAAAAATAATAAATAAAATAAAGCATAAAAATAAATAAACAAGTAAATCAATTATGTGCATTGAATAGATTTTTTAAAATGTGCAAAAAACAGAAATACTGTATATTAAAAAAAGGTGAGGTAGTGTCCAAAGCTTCAATGTCCATTTAGGAATCAGATGGCAGAGGGGAAGAAGCTGTTCCTGAATCACTGAGGGTGTGCCTTCAGGCTTCTATATCTCCTGCCTGATGGTAACAGTGAGAAAAAGGCATGCCCTGGGTGCTAGACGTCCTTAATAACGGACGCTGCCTTTCTGAGACACCGCTTCCTAAAGATGTCCTGGGTACTTTGTAGGCTAGCACTTAAGATGGAGCTGACTATATTTACAACTTTCTACAGCTTCTTTCAGTCCTGTGCAGTAGCCCCTCCATACCAGACAGTGATGCAGCCTGTCAGAATGCTCTCCACAGTACAACTACAGAAGTTTTTGAGTGTATTTGTTGACATGCCAAATCTCTTCAAACTCCTAATGAAGTATAGCTGCTGTCTTGCCTTCTTTATAACTAACTCGATATGTTGGGACCAGGTTAGATCCTCAGAGATCTTGACACCCAGGAACTTGAAGCTGCTCACTCTCTCCACTTCTGATCCCTCTATGAGGATTGGTATGTGTTCCTTCGTCTTAACCATCCTGAAGTCCACAATCAGCTCTTTCATCTTACTGACATTGAATGCCAGGTTGTTGCTGCAGCACCATTCCACTAGTTGGCATATCTCACTCCTGTACTCCCTCTCGTCACCACCTGGAATCTACCAACAATTCTACCATAGGAATCAGAATCAGAATCATGTTTAATATCACTGGCACGTATCTATACATACAGTACCTATAAAAAGTATTCACCCCACCTTGGAAGTTTTCATGTTTTATTGTTTTACAACATTGAATCAGAATGGATTTAATTTGGCTTTTTTTTGACGTGGATCATCAGAAACAGACTCTTTTATATCAAGTGAAAACAGATCTCTACAAAGTGATCTAAATTAATTACAAATATAAAACACAAGATAATTGATTGCATAAGTATTCACCCCCTTCAAGTCAGTATTTAGTAGATGCACCTTTGGCAGCAATCACAGCCTTGAGTCTGTGTGAATAGGTCTCTATCAGCTTTGCACATCTGGTCACTGCAATTTTTTCCCATTCTTCTTTACAAAACTGCTCAACTTCTGTCAGATTGCATGGGGATCATGAGTGAACAGCTCTTTTCAAGTCCAGCCACAAATTCTTAATTGGATTGAGGTCTGGACTCTGATTTGGCCACTCCAGGACATTAACTTTGTTGTTTTTAAGCCATTCCTGTGTAGCTTAGGCTTCATGATTGGGGTTATTGTCTTGCTGGAAAACAAATCTCCTCCAAAGTCACAGTTCTTTTGCAGACTACATCACGATGTCCTCCAGGATTTCCCTGTATTCTGCTGCATTCATTTTACCCTCTACCATCACAAGCCTTTCAGGGCCTGCTGCAGTGAAGCATCCCCACAGCTTATGCCAAACATAGCCTTTAGTCTGATGGCCAAAAAGCTCAATTTTAGTTTCATCAGACCACAGAACCTTCTTCTAGCTAACTTCAGTCTCCCACATGCCTTCTGGCAGACTCTAGCTGAGATTCCACATGAGTTTTTTTTCCAACAGTGCCCTTTTCTTTGCCACTCTCCCAAAGAGCTGCGACTGGTGAAGCACCCAAGCAACCGTTGTTTTATGCGCAGTCTCTCCCATCTCAGCCACTGAAGCTTGTAACTCCTCCAGAGTTATCATAGGTCTCTTGGTGGCTGACTGGCAGGCGGCAAAGAGTGGGAAAAAGGGAGCCAGAGACAGAGATCACAGCATCACTGTGTGCTGCAGGGATTCTTATAGCTGTAGTTCTATTCTCCCTTTCAAAGTGAGCATAAAAGGTGTTGAGCTCGTCTAGGAGTAAAGCACGTCGGCAGTTCATGATGTTGGGTTTCACTTTGTGGGAAGTAATGGCCCACAAACCCTGCCAGAGTTGATGTGCATCCGATGTTGCCTCCAACCTCTCCTGGAATTTTTCCTTAGCTCTTGAAATAGCCCTCCGCAAATCATACCAGGCTTTCTTGTACAAACCTAGGTCTCCAGAATTCAGTGCACTAACTCTAGCCCTCAGCAGACTACGAACCTCCTGGTTCATCCCAGGCTTTTTATTTGGTTTGTCCAGTAAGCTCTTGTAGGTACATACTCATCCACAGAAGTCAGGGACAGCTATGGCATACTCATTTAGACTCCAAAAGGAATCACTGAATATTATCCAATCCACCGATTCAAACCAGTCCTGTAAACCACAAAACCATCAATTCCGTCAACCAGATCATTGACATACAATGTAAAAAGAAGTGGTCCCAACACTGACCCCTAGTCACCGGCAGTAAATCAGAAAAAGATCCCTTTATTCCCACTCTTTGCTTCCTGCCAATTAGCCAGTGCTCTATCCATGCTTATCTTTCCTGTAATACCATTAGCTCCTATCTTGCTAACCAGCCTCATGTGAGGCACCTTATCAAAGGTCTTATGAAAATCCAAGTCACAACATTCACCAATTCTCCTTTGTCTATCCTTCTTGTTATTTCCTCAAATAATTCCAACAAGTTTGTCAGGCAAGATTTTCCCTGAAGGAAACCATGCTGACTATGGCCTATTTTGTCATATGCCTCTGAGAACTGCGAAAACACATCCTTAATAATCAATTCCAACATATTTCCAATGACTGAGGTCAGGCTAACTGGCCTATAACTTCCTTTCTTCTGCCTCTCTCCGTTCTTGATGAGTGGAGTGACGTTTGCAATTTTCCAGTCCGCTGGAATCATGCCAGAATCTATTGATTCTTAAAAGCTCATTACTAATGCCTCTGTAATCTCTGCAGTTACCTCTTTTAGCATCCTGGAGTGTGGACCATCTGGTCCAGGTGACTTATTCTACCTACAGACCTTTCAGCTTCTCAAGCACCTTCTCCCTATTAATGACAGCCGCACTCACTTCTGTTACCTGACACTCTTGACTTCCAGCATACTGTAAGTGTCTTCCACAGTGATGACTAATGTAAAATACTTATCCAGTTAGTCTGCCATTTCCTTGTCCCCCATTACTACTTCTCTAGCGTCACTTTCCAGTGGTCCAATATCTACTCTCGCTTCTCTTTCTCTCTATTTATATTTCAGAAAAAACTTTTGGTATCCTCTTTGATATAATTTGTTAGTTTACCATCTATTCTCATCTCTCCCCCCCCCCATGGCATTTTTAGTTGCCTTCTGTTGGTTTTTAAAAGTTTCACAATACTCTAACTTCCTACTAAATTTTGCTCTATTATATGCTCTCTCTTTTGCTTTTATGTTGGCTTTGACTTCCTTTGTCAGTCATTGTAGCATCATCTTGCCTTTAGAATACTTCTCCCTCTTTGGGAATTATTTATCCTTCTGGATTGCTCGCAGAAACTCCGCCCATTGCTGTTCTGCCATTATCCCTGCTAGTCTCCCCTTCCAATTAACTTTGGCCAGATCCTCTCCCGTGCCTCTGTAATTCCCTTTACTCCACTGTAATACTGATACATCTGACTTTAACTTCGCCATCTCAATTTGCAGGGTGAATCTATCATATTATGATCACTGTCTCCTAAGGGTATTTTTAATTTAAGCTCGCTAATCAAATCCAGTTCTTTACACAACACCTAATCCAAAATAGCTGTTCCCCTAGTGGGCTCAATCACAGGCTGCTCTAAAAAGCTATCTCACAGGCATTTTATAAATTTTCTCCCTTGGTTTCCAGGTCCTTAATATATCTATATATTGAAATCCACCATGACTGTCGTAGTATTGCCCTTTTGAGATCCCATTGTACTTTGTAGCCCGCATCCTATCTACCATTTGGAGGCCTATAGTGGCCATCAGTGTATTTTTACCTCTGGAATTTCTTAACTCTACCCACAAGGATTCTACATCTTCCAATCCGATGTCACTTCTTTCTAAGGATTTGATTTAATTTTTTACCAACAGAGCCACATCTCCCTTTCTGCCTACCTGACTGTCCTTTCCATACAATATGTATCCTTGGATGTTAAACTCCCAAATATACTCTTCTTTCAGCCACAACTCAGAAATGCCCTCAGCGTCATACTTGCCGATCTCTAACTGCTACAAGATCATCTACCTTATTGCATTTACTGCGTGCATTCAAATATAACACTTTCAGTCCTGTATCTGTTACCATTTTCAATTTTGTCTCCCTTTCATGCTTTAACTCATCCCACTGACGGTAATTTTGCCCTTTCATCTGCCTATCATTCATTACAGTCTCACTGCATGCTGCCTTTGCTTGTAAATCAATAGCCCTATCCTCAGCCCTATCACTCTGTGAAATTATATTCTCCATCCCATCCTCCTTCCAAATTATTTTAAACCTTCTCCAACAGCTCTAGCAAACTTGCCTGCAAGGATATTGGTCCTCCTTGGGTTCAGGTGTAGCCCATCTCTTTTGTGCAGGTCATTCCTTCCCCAGAAGAGATCCCAATGTTCCAGATAATTGAAACTCTGCCCCCGCACTATTTTCTCAGCCATGCATTCGTCTGCCAAATTATCCTATTCTTACCCTCAGTGGCGCGTGACTCGGTCAGCAATAAGGAGGTTGCTTCCCTGGATGTCTTGCTTTTCGGCTTTCTACTTAGCTTCCTAAATTCTCTCTTCAGGACCTCCTTGCTTTTCCTGCCTATGTCATTGGTGCCAATATGTACCAAGACTTCTGGCTGCTCACCCCTCTTCCCTTTTAGAGTGTCATGGACCTGTACTGAGATGTCCCTGATCCTGGAACCATTACATTAGAAGTAATTAAACTACACTTTCATTTGAAATCTTGGATTTTGGAGTTTGAGGTATAATATATTTGTTCTCTTTTTAAGATGAAGACATCAGGAGAGTAAAGTTGGACTCACCAGTTGTTGGTCTCACACAAGAATTTGGATTATCAAATATTCTATTCAATCTAGTAGTAGCAAAACCAAAAGAATGTGTTTTTTTTCCTGTAACCGCTTTTGACTTGTCCATCTTTTGCAACTAATATCAAAATCTGAGTCAAGAGGTGGTGGTCATAATCATGTCCTAAGTTTTCATTTTCTCCCCCGTTGTCTTTAGGTTGGTCTCCTGTGCGCTAGTGCTGAACTCTAGCCTGCACATCTACCATCTCAAGTTCAACCATTGCCGAAGGGAATGCAGGCTATGATAGGCTATAACATGAAATCATAGAAATCACTTTAGCCTCATTTGCAACTGAGTTTGTGTGCACAGGTCTTTAAAATGTATTCTGCAATTTAAATGTGTGATATTTTTGTTAACTTCCCCATATTTTGCCTAGAATTTGAAACAAATCTTGCTGGCAACATGGTTTGAAATGTTGGTAAGTATGGTAATCACACAGCATTAGACAGCCATTATGCACCAGTCACATTTTCATACTTTAAACCCTCTGATCAGCAGCAGGTATTTGGCCAAGTACTTACTTACTATGCTCCAATATTTATGGAAACACATGGAGGGTCCTGGGTAGCCAGAAAATTCTTGAGCAACTGGAGAATCTTGGAAGTATGGTTTTCCTGGATATCCTGCCAGTTTGAACAGCAGGAGTAACTTAATTGTTGGATCTTTATTAAACTAAGGACTATGTGGTGGGTGATGACCTTGCCAAAACAGGGGAGAATTTGGAGAATTTGGAGAATTTGTAGAGATAGAACTTGTGGGATTTTTTACTGAAATATCATACAATTTTAACTGCTGCAGAGCACTCTTCCCGTTAATGCTTGAGTAGGTGTGCAAGGTTAATGGTGCAGAAGATAACCCATTGTTTCTTTTTACAGATCTGGATCTCAGGATAAATGTTTGATCTTTTGTGGCTACTTGGCCATATAGAAAGGAAGAAGGAAGAGGGAAGTCAGAGACAAATGGTGGGTGAATTTCCTTGCTGAGATAGATTATTAACTGGAATGGTGAGGATCAGAAAACTTGCTTTTGACTGGACAAAAACTACTAACTCCTGGAGAATTTGTGTGTCAAGGATTAACCCCTAATGATCAGTTAGGCACAGAAAGAATCTATATTTACTGACAAGTACCTTTATTGTCTCAACTAACTAGGATGTGAATTCACAAATGGACTAACTGTGTGCACAACTACTAGTTTTCCCTGATCATCTGTAAATGGTCAAGAATTAGAAAATGCCCAGGAAAATGAGTTTATGCTGGCCAGGCATTCCTTGCGGTCCTGATGTGATCTCCATGTGTCCGACGTGGCACCATTTGCATCTGAGATGGTTGGTCTCCAGAGTCTCACTGCTCTCACTTTTATACGCTCCTTATTAGCTCAAATGTTGTGTTTCAATCTCGTTGGTTCTGGCCTATCTGGCTAGCGTGTGTCAGCCTCCCATTGGCTCTGGTCCAAGCCAGCATTAATTTATTGCCCTTCTCTTAAGTAACAACTTGTAGTTAATGACTCTTTGCTCTAAATCAGAGCAGACCTGCCAGTTATTAGGCTCAAGTTACTCAGGCCAGATGTAGATTCAACTAGTCATAAATCTGCATGTTCTATCATATGAAAAAACACTTCATAAATAAACAACTTCTTATTCAGAAATTATCTCTAGTTCAGCAGATTATGAGGAACATCTTTGTACCCACTTTAAAGCTATTCCTGAGCAAAATCAGTTCCCAAGACAGCTCACAAAATGGAGGCTACAGAGCTGCTTCACAAAATAGCAGCCTCCATTTCCTTCAACCTATGGCAAAAAAAAGACAATTGGTTTGTTTACTTGTGCTTGACTCATTCCAGTTCACTGATTTGTAGCTTGTAATTCTTAGTAGTCAGCGTCTCTCTCCTCTTTATCCAAAGATATTTAACAGGGCTATTATCCTGCTCTCATTCAGGTGTGCTACACTTACATTATATAAAGTTAAAGGTAACACTTACTTACTGAACTCACACACTCTTTATACTGACAATTGTCTGTTCTGTTTTATAAGAACACCATTCTCTGACTTCCACATAATTTCAGCCTTCCACCTTCTTAGAACCATAGAACACTACAGCACAGAAAACAGGCCATTCAGCCCTTCTAGTCTGTGCCAAAACTTTATTCTGCTAGTCCCATTGACCTGCACCCAGTCCATAACCCTCCAGACCTCTCCCATCCATGTATCTATCTAATTTATTCTTAAAACTTAAGAGTGTCCGCATTTGCCACATCAGATGGCAGCTCGTTCCACACTCCCACCACTCTCTGAGTGAAGAAGTTCCCCCTAATGTTCCCCCAAACCTTTCCTCTTTCACCCTAAAGCCATGTCCTCTCATACTTATCTCTCCTAATCTAAGTGGAAAGAGCCTACTCGCATTTACTCTGTCTATACCCCTTATAATTTTGTAAACCTCTATCAAATCCCCCCTCATTCTTCTACGCTCCAAGGAATAAAGTCATAACCTGTTCAATCTTTCCCTGTAACTCAACTCCTGAAGACCCAGCAACATCCCAGTAAATCTTCTCTGCACTCTTTCAATCTTACTGATATCCTTCCTATAGTTAGGTGGCCAGAACTGCACACAGTACTCCAAATTTGGCCTCACCAATGTCTTATACAGCCTTACCATAACATCCTAACTCCTATACTCAGTACTTTGATTTATGAATGCCAGAATGCCAAAAGCCTTCTTTACAACCCTGTCTACCTGTGACGCCACTTTCAGGGAATTATGTGTCTGAACTCCCAGATCCCTTTGTTCCTTTGCACTCCTCAGTGCCCTACCATTTACTGTGTAAGTTCTATCTTGATTTGTCCTTCCAGAATGCAACACCTCACACTTGTCTGCATTAAATTCCATCTGCCATTTTCTGGCCGATTTTTCCAGTTGGTCCAGATCCCTCTGCAAGCTTTGAAAGCCTTCCTCACTGTCCACAACGCCTCCAATCTTAGTGTCATCAGCAAACTTGCTGATCCAATTTACCACATTATCATCTAGATCATTGATATAGACAACAACAACAATGGTCCCAGCACAGATCCCTGAGGCACACCACTAGTCACAACTAGTTCTTAGTTGATCTACATTAAATAATACAATTATCAATGTACATAAAGCTAGTATTGAAGCAGCATGCAGTACTATCCTCACTGACAGACATATCTGAACATTTGATCTCCAATTCCATAATTTATCCCAAGAGTCATGAATCACTCACTAGGCAAGGCAAGACAAGTTTACTTGTATAGCACTTTTCAAACACAAGGCCGTTCAAAGTGCTTTACACAAAACAAGATATAAAATTAAACATCAAATTTCAGACAATATTGAGAATCAAATCACATAAAAATAAAGAAATACAAGATACAATGCAGGAGATCCTTATTAAAATCTACAGAAAAAGAGAACTTTTAAGCCTCAATTTAAAAGAGCTTTAAGTTGGGGCAGACTTCAGATTATCTGGAAGGTTATTCCCGATATGTGGAGCATAGTAACTAAAAGCTGCTTCATCATGTTTAATTTTGACCCTGGAGACGGTAAGCAGACCTGCCCCAGACGACCTGAGAGCTCGGGAAGGTTCCTAATGCAGCAAGAGATCGGAGATGTATTTTGGCCCTAGACCATTCAGTGCTTTATAAACCAGTAGTAATACTTTAAAGTCAATCCTCTGATGGACAGCAAGCCAGTGTAGAGATCTGAGAACTGGAGTGATGTGTTCTACTTTCTCAGTCTTAATGATGTCTCCAGCAGCAGCACCATCCCATTCCTATTATTATTCAACTTATTTCTCTCTGAGCAGCAAGTCGGCTCTGCAGCTTTTGTATCTGCTTTAAAAACTTTGAATGATCTCCAGTATTACTGTTCTTTTCGAGTACTGATTTCTATATCACATTCATAGCCATCTTTAGATCACTGGACTGTTTCTTCAAGCTCTCCACTTCATTCTTAGCAACAACTTCTTGTTTCCTCTTTTCTTTTTTCAGAATTCAGCTGAAACTGGCATCAGATCTATATTTCTCTGCCCCAGTAAATCAGTAACCTTTTCCTTAAGGTGTATTACCCCCTGAAGCCTTTTGATTTCCTCTTTGAGTTTGTCATCCTCTACGTCGCTTTCTCGCTGACATTCTACCAAATCTTCAATTAAACAGCCAACTATAATATTGGCTTTTGTAATTGTTTAAGTTTCCCTTGGGCAATCGTCCAAAGAGCTTCCCAGCAGTTTTCCCTTCACTTTGATTGGTGAACCCTTCATATTGTGGCCACTTCCCCAATTCGTATTTCTGGAAGAATCAAAACAATCCAAGTCCTCTGGACTTGCAGAATTCTTTGAATTTTTCATCCTGGGTCAGTAGTAACTACCCATCCACAGATCTCTTCATACCTCACCCACATGGTCCAACTCAAGTCTCCCTCAGACTCATTGGAGAGATTTATCCTCTAGCCCACCAATGGATACCAATTCTGTTACAGGGATTACCTATTAGTGATAATAATCAATTAGGGACAGACAGTATCTGTATTTACTTGCAAGTACCTTTATTATCTCAACTAAGAAGTATGTGAATTCACAAACTGACTAGATGTGTACACTCCTAATAGGTTTCTCTGCTCCTCCAAGGACAGCCAAAGAATTGAAAAGGTGATACCCGGAAAAAAAGTTTACACTACACTAGCCAGGCATCTGCCGTGGGGTCATCCAGACCTGCGATAGTTGATCTTTGGAGCTGTTGCTTCTTTGCATTCAAAGACGCTCACTTTTATACACTGCTTATCAGCTCAAATGTTGTGTTTCAATCTCATTGGCTCTGGCCTATCTGGCTAGCATGTGTGAGCTTCCCATTGGCTCTGATCCAAGCCAGCATCACTTTATTGCCCTTCTTGTAAGTGACAAATTGTAATTAATATATCTTTGTTCTAAATCAGACCAGTCTAGCCAGTTACTAGGCTCAAGTTACTCAGGTCATACACAGACTCCCACTCCAGCCTTGAACTCCAGGCGGGGTCTTTATGTGCTGCTATTGTGACTCCCGTCTCCCCTTCCCCCACCACCACTCTGCAACTCCGTCTCCCTCAGATCCCACCGTCAGCTCCTGGGCCCTCAGAGGCTCCATCTTCCTCTCACCCCAACCATCCCCTCTCCACTGACACCCCCAGCCTCCCTCCTCCCCCCTCTGATCCCAGCTCTCAAGATTCCAGCCTTGAACTCCAGGCCGGGTCTTTATGTGCTGCTATTGTGACTCCCGTCTCCCCTTCCCCCACCAATACTCTGCAATCCCATCTCCTTCAGATCCCATCGTCAGCTCCTGGGTCCTCGGAGGCTCCATCTTCCTCTCACCCCAACCCTCCCCTCTCCATTGACACCCCCAGCCTCTCCCCTCCCCCCTCTGATCCCAGCTCTCATCCATGCCGGGTCTTTACCATCCCCTCCGATCTTCAACTGTCGGAGGCAGAGCGCTCTGTCCTCAGTAAGGGCCTCACCTTTGTCCCCCTCCGCCCACACCTCAGCGAGTTCCGTGTTCGCCATGATGCGAAACTTTTCTTCCGCCGTCTCCGTCTCCGAGCCTACTTCTTCGGCAAGGACTCTTCCACCCACACCGATGACCCCTTCTCCCATCTTCAACCCTCCTCGTCTTCATGGACACCTTGCTCTGGTCTTCTGCCTGCTCTGGATCTCTTTATCGCTAACTGCCGACGGGACATTCACCGACTCGACTTCACCGCACCTTGTTCCCATTCCAACCTCACTCCTTCGGAACGCTCTGCTGTCCACTCCCTCCGCACTAATCCTAACCTTATTAAACCCGCCGATAAGGGGGCTGCTGTTGTAGTCTGGCGTACTGACCTCTACCTTGCCGAGGCACAGCGACAACTCGCGGATACCTCCTCTTATTTACCCCTCGATCGTGACCCCACTAAGGAGCACCAGGCTATTGTCTCCCACACCATCACCGACTTTATCCGCTCAGGGGATCTCCCATCCACTGCTACCAGCCATATAGTTCACACACCTCGCACTTCCCGTTTCTACCTCCTACTCAAGATCCACAAACCTGCCTGTCCTGGCCGACCTATTGTCTCAGCTTGCTCCTGCCCCACCTAACTCGTTTCTGCATACCTCGACACGGTTTTATCCCCCCTTGTTCAATTCCTTCCTACCTATGTTCGTGACACTTCTCACGCTCTTAAACTTTTCGAGGATTTTAAGTTCCCTGGCCCCCACCGCTTTACTTTCACCATGGATGTCCAGTCCCTATATACTTCCATCCCCCATCAGGAAGGTCTCAAAGCTCTACGCTTCTTTTTGGATTCCAGACCTAATCAATTCCCCTCTTCCACCACTCTGCTCCGTCTAGCGGAATTAGTCCTTACTCTTAATAATTTCTCCTTTGGCTCCTCCCACTTCCTCCAAACTAAAGGTGTAGCTATGGGCACCCGTATGGGTCCTAGCTATGCCTGCCTTTTTGTTGGCTTTGTGGAACAATCTATGTTCCGTGCCTATTCTTGTATCTGTCCCCCACTTTTCCTTCGTTACATCGACGACTGCATTGGCGCTGCTTCCTGCACGCATGCAGAGCTCGTTGACTTTATTAACTTTGCCTCCAACTTTCACCCTGACCTCAAGTTTACCTGGTCCATTTCCGACACCTCCCTCCCCTTTCTAGGTCTTCCTGTCTCTGTCTCTGGAGACAGCTTATCCACTGATGTCTACTATAAACCTACTGACTCTCACAGCTATCTGGACTATTCCTCTTCTCACCCTGTCTCTCGCAAAAACGCCATCCCCTTCTCGCAATTCCTCCATCTCTGCCGCATCTGCTCTCAGGATGAGGCTTTTCATTCTAGGGCGAGGAAGATGTCTTCCTTTTTTAAAGAAAGGGGCTTCCCTTCCTCCACTATCAACTCTGCTCTTAAACGCATCTCCCCCATTTCACGTACATCTGCTCTCACTCCATCCTCCCGCCACCCCACTAGGAATAGGGTTCCCCTGGTCCTCACCTACCACCCCACCAGCCTCTGGGTCCAACATATTATTCTCTGTACCTTCCGCCACCTCCAACTGGATCCCACCACTAAGCACGTCTTTCCCTCCCCCCCTCTCTCTGCATTCCACAGGGATCATTCCCTACGCGACTCCCTTGTCCATTCGTACCTCCCATCCTTCCCCACTGATCTCTCTCCTGGCACTTATCCGTGTAAACGGAGCAAGTGCTACACATGCCCTTACACTTCCTCCCTTACCACCATTCAGGGCCCCAAACAGTCCTTCCAGGTGAGGCAACACTTCACCTGTGAGTCGCCTGGGGTGATATACTGCGTCCGGTGCTCCCGATGTGGCCTTTTATATATTGGCGAGATCCGATGCAGACTGGGAGACTGCTTAGCTGAACACCTACGATCTGTCCGCCAGAGAAAGCAGGATCTCCCAGTGGCCACACATTTTAATTCCACATCCCATTCCCATTCTGACATGTCTATCCACGGCCTCCTCTACTGTAAAGATGAAGCCACACTCAGGTTGGAGGAACAACACCTTACATTCTGTCTGGGTAGCCTCCAACCTGATGGCATGAACATCGACTTCTCTAACTTCCACTATTGCCCCACCTTCCCCTCGTACCCCATCTGTTACTTATTTTTATACACACATTCTTTCTCTCACTCTCTTTTTTCTCCCTCTGTCCCTCTGAATATACCCCTAGCCCATCCTCTGGGTCCCCCCCTCCCCCTTTGTCTTTCTTCCCGGACCTCCTGTCCCATGATCCTCTCGTATCCCTTTTGTCTATCACCTGTCCAGCTCTTGGCTCCAGCCCTCCCCCTCCTGTCTTTTCCTATCATTTTGGATCTCCCCCTCCCCCTTTCAAATCTCTTACTAACTCTTCCTTCAGTTAGTCCTGACGAAGGGTCTCGGCCTGAAACGTCGACTGCACCTCTTCCAGGAGATGCTGCCTGGCCTGCTGCGTTCACCAGCAACTTTTATGTGTGTCACAGACTCCCTATGTCCGTTTGTAGCAAAGAACACCTAACAAATAACTTATTCAAAAATAATCTCTAATTATACAGACTATCAGCAGCATCAATGTGTCCACTTTAAAACAGCTACTCCAGAGCAAAACCAGTTTACAAGGCAGCTCACAAAATGGAGGCTACAGAGCAACTTCACAAAATGGCAGCCTCCATTCCTTCTCTCTTGGCAAGAACAAAGACAATTAGGTTTGTCTACTTCTACTGTCCTTAACCAATTTTAGTTCACTGATTGGTAAATTGTAGCTCTTTCTGGCTAACAAAGGATTATTTAATTAATTAAAATCCATAACTTCTAATATTTAATAACTATCAATTCCTTTACATCTTTGGTATTTTGACCACTTCTATCACAGTGGAAATGGATGCAGAGTGTTCCTAAAACAATTTCTATTTCCTTATTATTCATTATTGTCTCATCTGCATTTTTTAATGACCCATATCCACCTTTATTACACTTTCTAACAATAGTTTTATCAGATTAGAAATATAGTCACAAGAACTTCTGAAAATGTTTTTGTATCTTCATCTTCCATGAAGGGGTGGTTAATACATATTACATTGGTATTATACAGTTTTTCCAACTATTATATACATAAAATAGAAAATTAATTGGGCAATGTAGTGATACACTAAAACAACCCACAGAAAATTAAGTCTTCGTGCAGTAAAATCAGTTGCAAGAAAAGAATAATGGGATTTTTTTTAAAGGAGAGAATAATGAAAAATATAATGCTTAATAGATGGTGTGGATTTCACAAAGCAAAATAATGTTCAACCTTATTGAATATTATAAGGGGATAACAGAAAAAGTAGACTATGGTGCTGCATTAGATCTCAATGTTTAACTATTTTCAAAAGGCTCATTATAGGCTAAAAGTAAAGGCTGAAGACAAGGAGTCAGGGAACATTTGCAGATTTGGAGAGGTGGATGGTTTCAAGATAAGATCAGAGAGGTGGGAGTCCTTTGCCTTTTGTTCTTATCAGGCCTGCACAAGCAGGCACCTCCCAGTCTCCATCCAGCTGACAGGAGTTACTTGCTGTTCCTTTCCAAATAATTACCTGTATCCTATTTAAACCCAGCTCTCATGCCCACTCCTTGTTCACCCATCGAACTTGTCAGCCTCAACCAGTTGCCCGTAGTGCTTAGTATCTGTTCTTTCTTGCTTTGTGGCCCCTTGTGTCTTGTTATTTTGCAGTTTATTAGTAAGGTATTGTTTACTGCTTAATCATCTCCACTGCTCTGCTTTTGGTTCAGGTTTCCTTTTCATTTCTTGACAGGATGGGTGAACCAGTGTTTGACCCAGCAGATATCACTTGCCTAAAGGAAGTGTCCGTCACCATAAGCAGATGATCCGGAAGCAGTAGGAAACTATTGACCATCTGCTTGTCATTCTCAACCAACTCTCCGTCTTGATACACCAACCTGCACCAGTCAACCCCCTCCCTCGAAGCTGTGGATTCTGGTGCACGAACACTTCGACAGATCCCCAACGCAATGCCACAACTTCCTGTTGCAGTGTATCTCGCATTTCAAGCTCCAGCCATCTCTGTATTTTATGGACGAGCCAAGATTGACTTCATCATTCCCATGACCAGGCGAGTTCCGAGCTGGGCCACCGCAGACTGGGACCAGCTCATATTCTGTGCTGGGCTACACTGTGGAATTCGGGACCCTTGCTGTGGGGTGCAACTGGAATGCAGAAGTACTGCTGGCCCGTTGCCACCACAGTCTCTTGGAGTGATTGAAAGACGAGCTGCCTACCTGGCAGATGACCATTGATCGTGAAAGCCTTGTCACTCTGGTCCTCTGAATTGACAAGCATCTTATTGAATGATGCTCTAGGTCATCAGCCAGACCCCCGGTTCTGATCCCAGAGCAGTTCTGGCTGCTGGGCCCTCACCACCCATGCCACCAGGATCCAGCAGTTAGGGAGAGCTCCTTAACCTTCCAAGAGCGAGAATGTCGATAGAAAAACAACTGTGCTTACAGCAGAGCAGCTGATCACCCAAACATCTGGAAAATGGCACTGTCAGGTGGAGATGAGGGCACTCTCTCTGGTAAGCTCCCATGGCCCCCTCATTTCAGGAATATAGCCTTCTCAATCTCGCTGTCCTCCTCCACACTGTGACGACTCTATGCACACAAGAGCCCCTGGTGGATTCCAGTACAGCAGTCAACTTTCTAAACCAGACACTGTGTGAAAATTGGATTCCCTACCCAGCCCATCTCTCACCCCCTCTGTATCACAGCCATTAATGGATATCTCTTTGGACCTGGGATGGTCAGAACATACACACAGCCTGCGCACATGAGCATCAGAGAGCACCGTGAATCCATCCATTTCCTCCTGATTGACTCACCCAACACTCCTCTCATCTTGGGATATCCCATGCCTTCCACTCATGACCTTCACTTCGCTTGGTCAGGCTCACTGGTAAGTTGGCGACCCACCTGCCAGACCACCTGCATGCATACTCAGAACCTTGTGAATCCGTGGAGACAGAGGAAACCTTCAATGTACCAAACTCCCACAGGAACACCACAACTTATCCATTGCCTTCAATAAAATGGAAACCAGCACCCTGCCGCCTCACAGACCGCATGCCTGCACCATCGACCTCCTCCTGGGCACCACCCATCCCCAAGGTTGTCTGTTCTCCCTTGTGCCTCCTGAGACCCAAGCCATGAATGACTACATTGCCAAGGTGCCACAGCATGGCTTCATTCACCCATCCCAGCTGGTGCAGGATTCTTTTTCTGGCAAAAGAAAAGATAGGGTCTCCATTCCAGCATTGATTACTCTGGACTCAACAAAATCACCATTAACAACCACTTTCCTCTTCCCTTGATAGATGGTGCAGTCAAAACACTCCCCAAAGCCCAGATCTTCACCAAACTGGATCTACAGAGTTGATCCACATCCACCAAGGGGATGAGTCCAGGCATTTTCCAAGCCTGCATCAATGCGATCCTCCTAGACATGCTACACAAGTATATGTTCATCTACGTGTACCTCAACGACATCCTCATCTTCTCCAAGGACGACCGGGGCCATGTCCATGCATTCATTTTGGTGTCTCTTTAAAAATCAACTTTACTGCAAATTAGACAAATACCAGTTCCACACTTGGTCATTTCCTTCCTGAGTTATGACCTTTCACACCAAGGCATAACCATGGACCCAGAGAAAGTGTGCACTGTTGTTGAATGGCCCTGACTGCGCTCCCTCAAACAGCACTTCTTGAGCTCCTGCAACTTCTACTGCCATTTCTTCAGTAAGTACAGCCAATTTGCTGCTCCTCGGACCTCCCGCACCAAGTCACCTGCCTCATGGATAACCTGCTCTGCTGCCATGGACCACGTTTTTGAGGAGCTCAAGTGATGCTTCACCACCACTCCCATTTTCCACCATTCAGACCCCTCCAGATCTTTTGTGGCAGAGGTAGATGCATCTGACATTGGTGTCCGGGCCATCCCCTCCCAGCGAAGACTGGATGGGAGGACACACTCTTGTGCCTTCCTTTCAGACAAGTTCAACTCTACACAGTGCTGTTATGGAATAGGAGACGGGGAGCTACTCACCATTAAATGGAGCTTGGAGGAATGGAGATGTTGGCTGATGGGACCCACCAAGCCTTTCCTGGTCTGGACTGACCACCAGAACCTCATATCCATTCAACTGACCAGTCACCTCAACCCACATAAGGCTTGCTGGGCCCTCTTCAAGTAATTCATCTTCACCATCTCCTACTGACCCAGCTTCAAGAGCACTAAGGCAGATGCCCTTTCACAACAGTTCAACACAGTGGAAATGGAGACCGACATTCAGCTCATCATTCCATCCTTGCAGATCCTCACCCCGACTGTCCGGCACCTTGAGAACCAGATCGGCCAGGCCCTACAGCACAAGCCTGTTCTGGCCCACACACCTGACAATGTATATATTGGCTGGTGGCTGAGTTCTCTGAGGAATTCCAGGGGCCTACTCCTCACCCTTCTCCAGGTATTCAGGTACCTGATGGTGTCTGAATTTTGTGAAACACCGGTTCTGGTGGCCCACCATGATTGTAGATGTACGTCAGTTTGTCACTCCATGCCTTCAATGTACCCAGTCCAATTCCTCCAACCAGTGGTTCTCTGGGCTCCTGTGGCCTCTATTGGTCCCAAATCTCCATGGATTTCATCACAGGGTCACCACCTTTGACAGAGCCATGGTGAACATGGCAGAGTGGTGGATCAGTTCCCCAAGGCATCCCACTTCATTGTTTTCCCCAAACTTCTCAGCCACTGAGACAGCAGACCTGGTTCTCCATCATGTAGTTTGCCTCCACAGCTTCCCTCAAGACATTGTGTTGGAGGGGGAGCCCACAATTCATCTCCCACTTCAGATGAGCCTTCTGCCCCATCCTTTGCACCTCAGTGGTGACATTATCCTTTGGCAAGCATCGCAGACCAGTGGTCTGTCAGAAAGAGCCAATCGGCAAGTGAAGGTTTCTGTGATGCTTCGCTGCCTCTAACCATTCTACATGGAGGAACTGGTCCACACCCTCAACAATTTCTCCTATAGCTCCGCCCACTTTCTTCAAACTCAAGGGGTAGCCATGGGCACCCGCATGGGCCCTAATTCTGCCTGCCTTTTTGTTGGCTATGCAGAACAATGCATGTTCCAAGCCTTCCCTGGCAATGCTCCCCAATTCTTGCTGCACTGTGCTAACAACTGCATTGGTGCTGCTTCATGCACCCGTGCTGAACTCATCAATTTCTACAGCTTTGCCTCCAACTTCCACCCTACCCTTAAAATCACTTAGTACATTTCTGACACCTCTCTCTCAGCCTCTCTCTGTCTCTATCTCTGGAGACAAACTGTCTACTGACATATTTTATAAACCCACTGACTTCCACAGCTTTTTTTGACTATACTCGCTCCCACCCTGTGTCCTGTAAAAATGTTATTCCCTTTCTCAGTCCCTTCACCTCTATCTCAGCTGTTCCCTAGCTTTCCTTACCAGGTCATCAGAGATGTCCTCCTCCTCCAAAGAACAGTTTACCTTCCTCCACTATTGATGCTGCCCTCAGCCCCATCGTTTCCCAGACATCTGCGCTCACATCATCTTTCTGTTGCCTAAACAGGGATAGTTTGTCCTCACTTACCACCACATGAGCATTTGCATCCATCACATCATTCTCTGTAACCTCTGCCATCTTCAATGGCATCCTACCACCAAACAACTCTTTACTTCCCTACCCCACTCCATTCTCCGCTTTCCACAGGGATCACTCCCTCTGATTGCCTTGTCCAATCGCTCCAGCCCCCCACTCATCTCCCTCCTTGCACATTATCCTGCAAACAGCAGAAATGCTACTCCTGCCCACTTCTCCCTCAGCTCCATTGAGGGCCCCAAACAGTCTGTCCAGGTGAGGCAACACTTCACCTCCGAATTGGTTGGGGTTGTCTATTGTATCCAGTGCTCCCAATGCATCCTCCTCTGCGTTGGTGAAAGCCAACGTAAAATTGGGGCCCCACTTTGATGAACACCTTCACTCTATCCGCCAAAAGCAGTAACTTCCTGGGGGCCAACCATCGTGATTCCTTTTCCCACTCCTGTTCCAGCATGTTGGTCCATGGCCTGCTCCTCTGCCATGAATGAGGCCACTCTCAGGTTGGAGGAACAACATCTCAGAATCTGTCTAGTTATCCTCCAACCTGATCACATGAACATTGATTTCTTCAGTAATTTATCCCCCCTCCCTCTTCCTTCAAGATTGGAAGGATTAATTAGCAATCTTGTCGTGAGAGGCCCCTTGGGTAAGAGTGACCATAATATGATGGAATTCTTCATTAAGATGGAGAGTGACGTAGTTAATTCAGAAACAAAGGTTCTGAACTTAAAAAGGGGTAACTTTGAAGGTATGAGACGTGACTTAGCTAAGATAGACTGGCAAATGACACTTAAAGGATTGACGGTGGATATGCAATGGCAAGCATTTAAAGGTTGCATGGATGAACTACGACAATTGTTCATCCCAGTTCGGCAAAAGAATAAATCAAGGAAGGTAGTGCACCCGTGGCTGACGAGAAATTAGAGATAGTATCAATTCCAAAGAAGAAGCATACAAATTAGCCAGAAAAAGTGGCTCACCTGAGGACTGGGAGAAATTCAGAGTTCAGCAGAGGAGGACAAAGGGCTTAATTAGGAAGGGGAAAAAAAATTATGAGAGAAAACTGGCAGGGAACATAAAAACTGACTGTAAAAGCTTTTATAGATATGTAAAAAGGAAAAGACTGGTAAAGACAAATGTAGGTCCCCTGCAGACAGAAACAGGTGAATTGATTATGGGGAGCAAGGACATGGCAGATCAACTGAATAATTACTTTGGTTCTGTCTTCACTAAGGAGAACATAAATAATCTTCCAGAAATAGTAGGGGACAGAGGGTCCAGTGAGATGGAGGAACTGAGCTAAATACATGTTAGTAGGGAAGTGGTGTTAGGTAAATTGAAGGGATTGAAGGCAGATAAATCCCCAGGGCCAGATGGTCTGCATCCCAGAGTGCTTAAGGAAGTAGCCCAAGAAATAGTGGATGCATTAGTGATAATTTTTCAAAACTCGTTAGATTCTGGACTAGTTCCTGAGGATTGGAGGGTGGCTAATGTAACCCCACTTTTTAAAAAAGGAGGGAGAGAGAAACCGGGGAATTATAGACCGGTTAGCCTAACATCGGTGGTGGGGAAAATGTTAGATCAGTTATCAAAGATGTGATAACAGCACATTTGGAAAGCGGTGAAATCATCGGACAAAGTCAGCATGGATTTGTGAAAGGAAAATCATGTCTGACGAATCTCATAGAATTTTTTGAGGATGTAACTAGTAGAGTGGATAGGGGAGAACCAGTGGATGTGGTATATTTGGATTTTCAAAAGGCTTTTGACAAGGTCCCACACAGGAGATTAGTGTGCAAACTTAAAGCACACAGTATTGGGGGTAAGGTATTGATGTGGATAGAAAATTGGTTGGCAGACAGGAAGCAAAGAATGGGAATAAATGGGACCTTTTCAGAATGGCAGGCAGTGACTAGTGGGGTACCACAAGGCTCAGTGCTGGGACCCCAGTTGTTTACAATATATATTAATGACTTGGATGAGGGAATTAAATGCAGCATCTCCAAGTTTGCGGATGACACGAAGCTGGGTGGCAGTGTTAGCTGTGAGGAGGATGCTAAGAGGATGCAGGGTGACTTGGATAGGTTGGGTGAGTGGGCAAATTCATGGCAGATGCAATTTAATGTGGATAAATGTGAAGTTATCCACTTTGGTGGCAAAAATAGGAAAACAGATTATTATCTGAATGGTGGCCGATTAGGAAAAGGGGAGGTGCAACGAGACCTGGGTGTCATTATACACCAGTCATTGAAAGTGGGCATGCAGGTACAGCAGGCGGTGAAAAAGACGAATGGTATGCTGGCATTTATAGCGAGAGGATTCGAGTACAGGAGCAGGGAGGTACTACTGCAGTTGTACAAGGCCTTGGTGAGACCACACCTGGAGTATTGTGTGCAGTTTTGGTCCCCTAATTTGAGGAAAGACATCCTTGCCATAGAAGGAGTACAAAGAAGGTTCACCAGATTGATTCCTGGGATGGCAGGACTTTCATATGAAGAAAGACTGGATGAACTGGGCTTGTACTCATTGGAATTTAGAAGATTGAGGGGGATCTGATTGAAACGTATAAAATCCTAAAGGGATTGGACAGGCTAGATGCAGGAAGATTGTTCCCGATGTTGGGGAAGTCCAGAACGAGGGGATAAAGGGGAAGCCTTTTAGGACCGAGATTAGGAAACACTTCTTCACACAGAGAGTGGTGAATCTGTGGAATTCTCTGCCACAGGAAACAGTTGAGGCCAGTTCATTGGCTATATTTAAGAGGGAGTTAGATATGGCCCTTGTGGCTACGGGGATCAGGGGGTATGGAGGGAAGGCTGGTGCAGGGTTCTGAGTTGGGTGATCAGCCATGATCATACCGAATGACGGTGCAGGCTCAAAGGGCCGAATGGCCTACTCCTGCACCTATTTTCTATGTTTCTTCTTCTATTTGCTGCTTTGGCCACTTGTGTCTTCTCCTCACCTGTCTATCTCTTCCCCCTGTTGTCCTTTCTTCTTCCCTTTCTCCTATGGTCCACTCTCCTTGCCTATCAGATTCCTTCTTCTCCAGCCCTTTACCTTTCCCACCCACCTGGCTTCACCTATCACCTTCTAGCTTGACCTCCTTCCTCTTCCCCCTTTCTTTCCAGTCCTGATGAAGTGCGTCAGACTGAAATGTCAACTGTTCATTCATTTCCATAGATGCGGCCTGACTTGCTGAATTGCTCCAGCATTTTATGTATGTTGCCATGGAAGAAGTAACTGCTCTAGGCCGAGCTGTCTGATATTCTTCACCCCACCTTTACCATGGGTATGGCACTCTTTGTAGTGCTTCATGACTACCAACCCCTGTTGTTCCCCATGGATGTGCCAATGATAGAAGTCCCATCTGCCAGGACCCTGGGATGCTTGGAAGAGGGCAGGAGAGACTATCCTAGCTGCCAACTGCACCTGCTGCCACCAGGCCAACCACTGATGGTAACCAGCAGACTACTCTGACCTGGGGACAGAGTTTGGTTGTCCACCAGAAATCTGCCCCTGCCACCGTCTCTTCGGATTATATCTACCTTCCATCTGTTCTGCCTCAAGCCCGTTGTCTACAGACCACTCGACCCACCTGAGTCTGCACCTTTGGAACCTAGAATGGTGGAAGATGTTCCAATGTAGACGGCTCGCTGGTTAATGGATTCATGTCATTGTGAACAGGGTGCAGTACCTGACCAACTGCCAGGGTTATGGCCCAGATGAGAAGCCTTGGGTGCCGTCCAGTTTTAACTTGGATCCCTTGCTCATTGCAGAGTTTCGCCGGACCCATCCGATCATGCTGGGCCGTAGGGTGCTGGCCATAAGAAGAGTGCTTCTGTCAAGCCTGCACAGGCAAGCACCTGCCAATCTCTACCCAGCTAGCCTGAATCAGCTGCTACTTGTTTCTAACTCATCACCTGCACCCTATTGAAACTCAGCTCTCATCCACAGTCCTTGTTCACCCATCGAACCAGCCGGCCTCAAGCAGTTGAACCTAGCCTTCAGTTACTTTTTTGCTGGTTGTGTTTAGTATCTGTGCTTTCTTGATTTATGGCCCCTCGTGGCTTGTTATTTTGTACTTTATTAATAAAGTATCGGTTACTGATTAATCACCTCCACTGCTCTGCCTTTGGGTCATGCCTCCCCTACATTTCCTGATAGATCTTGTACTAGTATAATTAAGCACAAACTGAAACTTAGCAGAAAATGGCCACAGGGTTCCTTTAGTCCTTTCTACCACTCGGTAGAAGTTGCGCTTCAAATACTGTACACTTGTTGTATGCCTCCTGTCCTCCCTTCTGGATTACTGATTCCAAAATTCCATTAATCTCACAATTAACTGGGATTATGAACATTTGTAGACCTTGACATAGAGAATTAAAGCTATTGAAAAAAGAATCCCTCCTTACCTTCATTCTGAATAGCTGACAGCTAAAACACCGCTCTAGAGTCTCCAGCCAGTGAACAGCATCTTGGTATTCACCCTGTCGATTCCTGTCGGAACTTTGAATGGCTCATTGAAATCATTTCTCATTCTTTTAAACTTCACCCTACATAAATGTTTGCACTTGATCTCTTTTTCACAGGGTAACCCCACAATTTAGGAATAATTTCACATTGCACTTCAACAAGTATAGCCTTCTTTTGGCACAGAGTCCAAAGCTACACACAATATTTTATATGACATCTCATCAAGATTCCCTTAAGTTTCCAGCCCCCCAAGCATTTGCTTAATTTCCTACTTGCATGTTGCACCCGCATATTTGCTTACCATGCATCAAGAATCATTTAAGTCCCTGGTTACCAACGTTTATTAATCTGTCCCTAGTAAAAGTCTGTTTTTTTGTGAATAACCTTACACTTTCCTATTTAATACTCTTCTGTCCTCACTGACTAAGACTGCCTTGGTCACTCAGCAAACTCTTAGTATCCTTCTGACAGCTCACTTCTTGTCAAACTATGTTTGATAAAGCTCCTGTTAAAAACTCTGGGATGTTTATCTCTGTAAAATATAAAGTTGTTTCTGTGTGAGGCAGTAGTGAAGGTATGATCTACTTCAATGATCAACTCTCTGATATGAAGTATTGGAGAGCTACTGCCCTTATCCAGCTTGAGGTAGTTTTATAAGAGTGGGTGTTCAGTGTCTCTTTTTAACTAATTATACTCCTCTGTTCTTTTTTTAATGACAAACAAATATCTTTTTGCAATAGTCCAAATTAGTATAGGAAAATTTTGAGAGCTATAGATGTTGGAAAAGTATTTGAATTAAGCCTTTGAAATAAATTTACACCAGGAAAATAATTGCGAAGTAACAGCATATTTGATTTGAGGTCAGATCCTAGGAGTGGGGAAGTCAAATGCTTTGTGAATATAATCTGTTTCTGATCAAATGGGTCACAGCTGAAACTCAGAAATGTCACCCAAACTGCTGCCCCCTACCCCCACCACCAACTACCTGTCCACCCCTCATTGCTCCTTTTGGAACAAAAATAAAAAATATCCCTTCCCAGTTGTGGCCAAGAAATATTAATTCCATTCACATACTCATAGATCATTTCAGCACAAAAGTGAGCCCTTCAGTCAGTCTAGTCTGTGCCAAGCTGTTATTCTGCCTAATGCCATCAACCTGCACCAGGACCATCTCCCTCCATACCCCTGCCATCCATGTACTTATCCAAATTTCTCTTAAATGTCGAAATTGAACCCATATCCACCACTTCCACTAGCAGCTCATTCCACCCTCTCACCACCCCTTAGTTCCCCTTAAACATTTCACATTTCACCCCTAACCCCTGATCTCTAGTTCTATTCTTACCCAACCTTGGTGGAAAAAGCTTGCTTTTGTTTACCCTTCCTATACCCTTGTTAACTTTATATACCTTTATCAAATCTCACTTCATTCTCCTATGCTCCGGGGATAAAGTCCTAACATATTCAACCTTTCCCAGTAACTCAGGTCCTCAAGCCCCAGTAATATCCTTGTGAATTTTCATGTACTTTTTCAGTCTTATTGATATCTTTCCTGTAGTTAGGTGACCAGAACTGCACATAATATTCACCAACATGTCTTAGCATTCAGTGTGTAATTCCACCTGTTTTATCCTCCCAAAGTGCAACACTTCACATTGTCTGCATTAAATTCTATCTGCCATTTTTCAGCCCAATTTTCCAGCATGTCCTGATTCCACTGCAACCTCTGATAGTCTTCCTTGCTGTCCACTGCACACCCAGTCTTGGTGTCAGCCGCAAACTTGCTGATCTAGTTACCCACATTATTGTCTTGATCATTGATATAGATGGCAAACAACGTACCCAGCACCGATCCCTGTGGCACTCCACTAGTCACCTGTCTCCACTCATAGAGTCAACCGTCTACTATCACTTTCTGGCTTTTCTCGCAAAGCTAATATTGAATCCAATTTACTTCATCCTGAATGCCAAGTGACTGAACCTTCTTGACTACCTTCCCGTACAGGACCTAGTCAACTACCTTGCTAAATTTCATGTAGACAACATCCACTGCCTTTTAAAAAAATCAACTTTCCTGGTAACCTCCTCAAAAAAACCCTACAGGATTGGTTAGACGTACCCTGCGAAGCACAGCCAATGAGACCCTTTCTATTCAAATACTTTTCTGTCTGATTTCTTAAAGTAACTTACTCATTACTGATATCAAGTTCACTGGCCTATAATTTCTTGCCTTAATCATAGAGCCTTTCTTAAACAGTGGAACAATATTAGCTATCTTCAAATCCTCCAGAATCTCACTCATGGCAATGGACATTTTAAATACATCCACTAGGGACCTGCAGTTTCTGCACAAACCTCCCACAATATCCTGACAGTTGTCAAAAATGACCTGGTTGGGTACACAAGAAGGGAAGGGAGAGGATTACGCACAAATTCTCCTATTCTCCAGAACAATATCAGCAGAAACCATGGGGGGATGTTAACAACCATTTCTCAAAAGACCTTAACAATTTTTTTCTCTCCAAAATTATGACAAGGGGAAATCTCACTGAAATTGATCAGCTGGATGCAAATGCACACTGTAACATATTAAAACATTTATCCATAATATATTGTCTAAAGTGTTCCTGCAACAAACCTGTTCTAAGGGTTAGTTGTCAAAATTATAACTGCGTAGTAAAAACAATGTCTAAAATATTTTCTAAATATTGCTGAGAATTTCATCCTTAGTTGAGTAATTTATATACATAAGAACATAAGAACCAAAACTTAGTACTAATGTTTAATTGAAACTGAATTTTGAAAGCAGTGTACTAAATACAAACTCAAGGAAATCTGCAGATGCTGAAAATCCAAAGAAACGCCTCTCAGTCTTGAAAAAGGGTCTTGGTCAGAAATGTCAATTGTTTACTCTTTTCCATAGATGCTGCCTGACCTGCTGAGTTCCTCCTGCATTTTGTGTATGGTACTAAATACAATCCATAATATATTATACATTTACCGGTACTGACATGTAGACAACTTTATCTCATGTTTGTATACGGTGGCATATATGTACTTTGATATTAAGTTTGTTTTGAACTTTGAACATCTAGGTACGGTTATTAAAGTGGAACTCCTGAAGAGAGCTGCTACTTTTGATCCCACTGAAAGTGAGCCAATTAGTATATTGCAACAATGGGTTTAATGGTGGTACATCAGCTTAATCAAGTTCCCAGTTAATTGCTGATGCCGGGAAACGTTCTTAGATTAGATGAGTCCATGGACCCTTTGGTTATAGGGATCCATGGCATAAAAAAAAGCTGGAAACCCCTGGATTAGATTAAAACAGGGGTCAGATATTTATTCCTTTTAAAAACTAAGGGCAATAAACAATGTAGGGAAAGATACAATATGCTACAGAGGAGAATTATTCACATTGGGGATTTGAGTCACCCCAACCACAATCTATTTCAGCTGCTACCATCCGGGAAGCGGTACCGCAACATAAAAGCCAGGACCGACAGGCTCCGGGACAGCTTCTTCCACCAGGCCATCAGACTGATTAACTCACGCTGATTTGAATGTATTTCTATGTTACATTGACTGTTCTATTTATTATAAATTACTATGATTGCACATTGCACATTTAGATGAAGATGTAACATGAAGATTTTTACTCCTCATGTATGTGAAGGATGTAGGTAATAAAGTCAATTCAATGACCATGCCTTCTTTTAACCGAATAAACACTATATATACAATGCACTATAACTTTTCTAATTTGTATTTTCATTTCCAATGTGGACTGCAAAGTTAAAAATTAAGTTAAAATTATTGTAGGTAAGAAGACATGAGTTAGAAATACTAGAACAGAATAAAAAGAAAAACAGACCAGAAGCATAAAGTAAAGGAGGAATGCAAGGACAAGTACAAGGATTTTAACTGCTGCTTTCCCTGTGCTTAGCTCTAGATTTCTCTCTCGTGCTGAAAAATTCTTCAGGGTTAGGAATATAAAGCGTTACACCTGGTTCAATCTCACCACCTTTTTTAAGAAGAACTGAAATGAAAAAGCATCCATCAGTCAGTAATATTGGGCAAATTTTTCAGCAATGCTGGTGATATTTAAACCAATGAGATTGGATTGGCCATTATCCATAAAACCAACTTTTCCTTCCATTGACTTCAACAGTAGAGTCCTTCTTCACCGGACCCGCCTGCTAGGTTGTCTCAACAAATTCCTTCTCTCCACTAAATACAGAGCACTGACCTAAAACTAAATATCAATATCACAGGCATGGTCTCAATTTTTCAAATAAGTAGCACTGTTGCCATTTTTCTAACCCAGTTTGAACTGATACTGCACACAGCAGTGGGATGACTGATGTATCAGACACTCCTGTATTGACTAACTGACTGGAGAGAAGGGGTCTTATGGTCTTATGGGTGAGAAATGTGACACTGACAAATTAAGTCAGCAAAAGTGATGGAGTTAGCATGAGCTACCAGACACAGGTAATGAAGTTGACAGTGGCCTTTGACATTGCCTGGTCTCGGAATCAGAATCAGAACCAGAAATAGTACCAGGTTATCATCACGGGCTTATGTGATGTGAAATTTGTTGTTTTGCGGCAAATTATCGTAAGTTACAAAAAAAAAGAAAATAGTGCAAAAAAAGCAATAACAAGATAGTGTTCATGGATTCATGGACTGTTTCTGAATTGTTGAGTGTGGTTCTCCAGGCTCCTCGTCTGACTCCCTGACAGTAACACAAGAAGATGGTGAGGCTCCTTCATTATGAATGTTGCCCTCCTGAGTTACTGCCTCTGAAAGATGTCTGTGATCGTGGCAAGAGTTGTTCCCGTGATGGTGCTGGATGAGTCCGCAATCCTCTGCAGCCTTGCGATCCTGTGTACTGGAGCTACTCTTGGCTGTGATGCAACCAGTCAGAATGCTCTCTACCGTGCATCTCCAGACATTTGTCAGAGTCTTTAGTGGTATAACAAGTCTCCTCAATCTCCTAATAAAGTAGAGCCAATGGAATGCTTTCTTCGTGATTGCATCAGTGTGTTGGGCCAGCAATAGGTCCCTCAAGCTGTTGACACCCCGGAACTTGAAGGTGCTCACTCTTTGCACTGCTGACTCCTCAATGAGAATTTCTGTGCGCTTGCTCGACTTCCTTTCCCTGAAGTCTGCAATCAATTTTTAGTCTTGCTGACGTTGAGTGCGAATTTGCTGTTGTGACATCACTCACCCAGCTGATCTATCTAGCTTCTGTATGCCTCCCTGTTGCTATCTAAGATTCTATCATTGGTTAATGTATAAATGGTGTTTGAGCTGTGGTTAGCCACACAATCATGAGTGTAGAGAGAATAGAAAATGTTGTCTAATGTAAGATGCTTGACATCAGATATTCCCCACAACAAAATCCAGCTTTTTGGCATTAGAATGTTTGTTCGATTTATTCTTTCAATATCCGCCATGTTGCAAAGTGACAGCTTTCCTGCTTTCTGCGATGTCTTTTCATGCCCGACGCTCCAATGTCTATGTTCCACTTCCAATTCCTCTCACTTTTGCACTATGCATCATTTGTATAGGATGTTTAAATTCATACCTTGTTTGTATTGGATTTTAACTTGAATTCTGCTTTCACAGTTCATGTCTTCTGTGATCCTTTCTGTCATAGTTGGTTAAATATTTTGATGCCATGTTGTAAGTGAGTATAAAGAGATTAGAACATTTCCCTGTTAGAAACATAGAAAACCTACAGCACAATACAGGCCCTTCGGCCCACCGAGTTGTGCCGAACATGTCCCTACCTTAGAAATTACTAGACTTCCTGTGATGGGATCTTAAGTTTCATTTGTTACGGACTATGCCTTTAAGGGGAGAGAGAGGGCGGGGGTAGAGAGAGAGAGAGAATACAGCGTTACGAAAAGCAACTGTCTTCTACTGCTAACTGTCTGAGCTGCTAGAGAGAGGAGGAGTTACATGATGGACAATCGATTGTTTAGACAAGTTCGCGGCTTGTTTTGAATAAGCAAGGTCAGGTGATTCTCTCACAGATACACAGAGACACATGGTCAGAGTCGAGATGGTTTCGATCATGGGAAGACACCAGTGACAGGGGGTCGCTGGTTTAAACTTTCAGTAGCCCAAAGGGGTGAGTGGAGATCAATCCAGAGTATTGATAAACAACTCTCACAAGTTGTTGCAACTAGAAGTTTGCAGAGAGGATGAGAGAGGAAAGTTTGAAACAGAAGAAACCTAGTGACTAAAAGATCACTGTTTAGACTCTCTCCAAGTAGCCCGTATAGGTGAGTTCGATTCTATTTGAATACAAAAGTGTGAGTGTCACATAGTTAATCCACAGGAGTGGGTTCTCTGGTGAGGGGAGACCTGTGTAAATACCACATGTGTGTTTACCCTTGTCTGGGTGTGGTAGTTCACTGAAGAAGGCACCCCTGTGGCAAATCACTTTTGGAGTTATTTCGAACGTCGTGGAATTGGATAAGTGGCTATCACGTTGTGTGATTGGGGTAACCTTGTGGAATCTACTGGTGTGTCTACCCCTGCTTGGGTGGTAGTTTCCGTTGAAGATGGTCCCCTTTGTGATAAGCTGCTGTTGGTGATGACCCACACATGCATTCGGTTTAAGTATCCTGTGGCCACCACTTTGGGATGACCTGTAGCTGAATTCTGGCATGCTATTGTGGTAACCACTTGTGAGGAAGGATATTCTGTGAAGATCACTGTTGGTGATACTTCGTGTGTGGATTCGGAGCTGACGACGGATGACCAACGGCACCTGTTTACTTGTTATTCTCCTATTGTGGATTTCACCTTGGATTACAAATATCTCTCTCATAACAACAATAACAACTCCATGGACTGAACTGAACTCTCTTACATACCATCGTAAGACTGAACTCTTGCCACCTGAGCTCGAATGCGTTTGGGAACTTTATCTATACACCTATATATGCATAACACCTAACTCTTGATTTACCTGGTTTAAGTTACCATATTACGTAGTTACTAATAAAATAGTGGTTTGTAAACAGTGACACCAGACTCCAGGTGTGTTCCATTGCTGCTGATATTTTTACAGGTTTGCGTGTGCGTAAGATTCCCCATAGCCCTCTATTTTTCTAAGATCCATGTACCTATCCAAAAGTCTCTTAAAAGACCCTATCATATCCGCCCCCACCACTGTCACCGGCAGCCCATTCCATGCACTCACCACTCTCTGTGTAAAAAACTTAGCCCATGACTTCTCCTCTGTACCTACTCCCCAGTACTTTAAACCTGTATCCTCTTGTGGCAACCATTTCAGCCCTGGGGAAAAGCCTCTGTTGTGGCAGACATGTGTGCTTATGATCACCTGGCTGGATTTCAGTCTCACTGGATGGTCTGAAGCAGTCTGCAATTGCAGAATGACATATATAAACATACAATACATCAAGAGATAAGACAAACATAGAACATAGAACATAGAATAGTACAGCACAGTACAGGCCCTTCGGCCCACAATGTTGTGCCGACCCTCAAACCCTGCCTCCCATATAAGCCCCCACCTTAGATTCCTCCATATACCTGTCTAGTAGTCTCTTAAACTTCACTAGTGTATCTGCCTCCACCACTGACTCAGGCAGTGCATTTCACGCACCAACCACTCTCTGAGTAAAAAACCTTCCTTTAATATCCCCCTTGAACTTCCCAACCCTTACCTTAAAGCCATGTCCTCTTGTATTGAGCAGTGGTGCCCTGGGGAAGAGGCGCTGGCTATCCACTCTATCTATTCCTCTTATTATCTTGTACATCTCTATCATGTCTCCTCTCATCCTCCTTCTCTCCAAAGAGTAAAGCCCTAGCTAGATAGATTTCTTGTCTCCTGTCTTTATAATAATAAAACATAAATATCAAATTGGAAAATGTGTCATTTTTTATACATTTTTCTCCATTTCAATTCTGTTTTTTGTGATTATTTCAACTTGATAGGACTAGACAAGGGAGAAATTTGAAGCTTAGTACTGCTATCACAATTTAAGTGTGGACAAAAATCATACTGCCAAATTACACCATTTTCCAATGACAATTCTGTAAAATTCCTCAAATACTCATATCAAAAAGCTAAGATCTCAATGTTCTTATTGTTATTCTTTGATAGTTGATCTGACAGCTATCCCATTGTGCAAGAAAATAACATTTCCAAAACAGCTTTGTGTTTAAATCTACAAGTGCTGTTGGACAACCTTGGCATTTGTAATACAAAACCCGAATTTGACGTCCAATGTGAGGGTGCAGGTTATTCAAATTGCAATAGTACTTTGTAAGGCCCCTGAGCATTGCCAAAGCTAATCCATTGTTAAAACTATCCTTCTAAGTTGGCTCACAAAGCAGATAGATGCATGCATTCCACCAATATGTTTGTCTTTCTTCCTTAAGAAAACTAAATTCAAATGATGATCTGCTGAACCAAAGACACCCATCAAGTGAATGTTCACCAGAAAACACAGTTCAGACTTCTGAAAGCTATAAGTTCGCAAGACATAAAATCAACATTACAATATCCATAATGATATACTGTATTCAATGGCCACTGAGTGTACGTTTGTGGTCTTATTCTGCTGTAGCTCATCCACTTCAAGGTTCGATTCAGAGATGCTTTTTCTCAAACCACTGTTGTAATGCGTGGTCATTTTAGTTACTGGTGTCTTCCTGTCAGCTTGATCCAGTCTGTCCGATCTCCTCTGACCTCTCTCATTAACAAAAAACAACAGGAATTCTGCAGATGCTGGAAATTCAAGCAACACACATCAAAGTTGCTGGTGAACGCAGCAGGCCAGGCAGCATCTGTAGGAAGAGGTGCAGTCGACGTTTCAGGCCGAGACCCTTCGTCAGGACTCACATTATCTCATTAACAAGGAGCTTTTGCCAGCAGACCTACTGCTCACTGGATAATTTTATTTGCTTTTTTGCACCATTCTCTGTAAACTCTGGAGGCCATTGTGCGTGAAAATCAGAGGAGACCTGTAGTTCCTGAGATTCTCAAACCACTTTGTCTGGCACCAACAATCGTTCCATGGTCAACATCACTCAGATTATATTTCTTCCTCCATTTGTTCTGAACAACAACTGAACCTCTTGACCATGTCTGCATGCTTTTATGCATTGAGTTTCTGCCACACGATTAGCTGATTAGATATTTGCATTAATAGACTGGTGTACATGCATACCTAATAACATGTACACCTGTACACCAACGTGTTAATACAAATATCAAGGAAGTTACTTTTAACAGTTGCTCTAGCATTCCCGACAGCATGTGCATTATTGCACTTTTGAAATTGTATTGGTTTAGACCATAAGACCACAGGACATAGGAGCAGAATTAAACCATTCAGCCCTTTGAGTCTGCTCCACCATTCCATCATGGCTGATCCCAGGTCCCACTCAACCCCATACACCTGCCTTCTCACCATATCCTTTGATGCCCTGACTGATTAGGAAACTATCAACTTCCGCTTTAAGTATACCCACAAACTTGGCCTCCGCTGCAGTTTGTGTCACAGCATTCCACAGACTCACTACTCTCTGGCTAAAACAATTCCTCCTTACCTCCGTTCTAAAAGGCCACCCCTCAATTTTGAGGCTGTGCCCTCTAGTTCTGGATACCCTCACCAGAGGAAACATCCTCTCCACATCCATCCTATCTAGTCCTTTCAACATTCAGTAGGTTTCAAGGAGATCCCCTTGCATTCTTTTAAATTTCAGTGAATAGAGGCCCAAAGCTGCCAAACATTCCTCATATGTTAACCCTTTCATTCCCGGAATCATTCTTCTAAACCTCCTCTGGACTCTCCAATGACAACACATCCGTTCTGAGATTTGGGGCCCAAAACTGTAGACAATACTCCAAGTGTGGCCTAAGAAGTGTTTTATAAAGCCTCAGCATTATCTGCTTGCTTCTATAATTCTATTTTCCTTGAAATAAATGCCATATTGCATTTGCCTTCTTTTATCACGGACTCAGCCTGTAAATTAACCTTCTGTGAGTGTTATACGAGGACTCCTAAGTCCCTCTACATCTTTGATGTTTGAACCTTCTCCCCATTTAAGATAATAGTCTGCACTATTGTTCCTTTTACCAAAATGCATTATCATACATTTCCCAACACTGTATTCTATCTGCCAATTCTTTGCCCATTCTTCCAATATGTCTAAGTCCTGCTGCAATCACCTTGCTTTCTCAGCACTACCTATCCCTCCACCTATCTTCGTATCATCCACAAACTTTGCCAGAAAGCCATCAATTCCATTATCCAAATCACTGATAAACAATATGAAAAGTAGTGGTCCTAATACTGACCCCCTGATGAACTCCACTTGTCACTGGGACCCAACAAGAAAAGGCCCCCTTTATTCCCACTCGCTGCCTCCTGCCTGTCAGCCATTCCCCTATCCATGCCATTATATTTCCTGTAACACCATAGGACATAATCTTGTTAAGCAGCCTTATCTGTGGCACCTTATCAAATACCTTCTGAAAATCCAATCAAACAACATCCTCTGCCTCTCCTTTGTCCATCCTGCTTGTTACTTCCTCAAAGAACTCTTAACAGATTTGTCAGGCAAGATTTCCCATTGTAGAAACCATGCTGACATTGACATATTTCACCTTTAGTCTCCAAGTATCCTGAAACTTTTTCCTTATTAATAGATTCTAACACTTTTGCAACCACTGGGGTTAGGCTAACTGGCCCATAATTTCCTTCCTTTTGCCTTCCTCCCTTCTTAAAGAGTAAAGTGACTTTTGCAATCTTCTTGTCCTCCAGGACCATGCCAGAATCAAATGATTCTTGAAAGATTATGACCAATGCATCTGTTATCTCTTCAGCAATCTCTCTCAGGACTCTGGGATGTTGTCCATCTGGTCCAGGTCACTTATCCACCTTAAGACCTTTGAGTTTGCCTAGCATTTTTTTCCTTTGTTATAGCAATGGCACTCACTTCTGCTTTCTGACACTCACGAACCTCTGGCACACTGCTAGTGCCTTTCACAGTGAAGAGAGATGCAAAATACCCATTAAAAAAACAAGAGAAAATCTGCAGATGCTAGAAATGCAAGCGGCACCCACAAAATGCTGGGGGATCTCAGCAGGCCAGGCAGCAGCTTTGGAAAAGAGTACAGTTGGTGTTTTGGGCTGAATCCCTCTAGCAGGAGTCCTACTGAAGGGTCTCGGCCTGAAATGTTAACTGTGCTCTTTTCCATAGATGCTGCCTGGCCTGCTAAGTACCCATTAAGTTCATCTGCTGTTTCTTTATCCTCCATTACTACATCTCCAGCATCATTTTACAGTGGTCCAATATCAACTCTCACCTCCCTTTTACTCTTTATACAATTGAAAAAACTTTGGTATCCTGCTTTATATTATTGGCTAATTTGCCCTCATATTTCATCTTTTCTTATAGTTTTTTTAGTTGCCTTTTAATGGGTTTTTAAAAGCTTCCCAATCATCCAACTTCCTACTCAGTTTTACTATCTTGTATGCCCTTTCCTCGGCTTTTATGCAATCCTTAACTTCCCTTGTCAGGCATGGTTGCCTACCCCTGCTATTTGAGAACTTTTTCTTCTGTGGGATGTATCTATTCTGCAATTTATGAACTATTCCCAGAAACTTCAGCCACCTCTGCTCTGCCATCATCCCTGCCAGTATCCTCCTCCAATCCACCTGGGCAAGCTCCTCTCTTATGCTTCTGTAATTCTCTTTATTCCATTCTGATACTGATATATGTGACTTATGCTTCTCCCCCTCAAATTGCGGTATGAGTTCAATCAAATTATGGCCACTGCCTCCTACGGGTTCCTTTACAATAAGATCCCTAATGAGATCTGGGTTATTATACAACACCCAATCTAAGATAGCCATTCCCCAAGTAGGCTCAAGCACAAGCTGCTCTAAAAAGCCATCTCACAGGCATTTATTAAATTCCCTTTCTTGTGATCCAACACCAACCTAATTTCCCCAATCTCCTTGCATATCGAAGCGTCATTATCCTTATTACATGCCATTTCCAGCTCCTTTTGCAATCTCAACCCCACATACTGGCTACTATTTGGAGGGCTATATATGATTCCCATAATTATTTTTTTAACCCTTGCATTTTTTTAACTCCACCCACAAAGATTCGACTGTGCTGTACTATTCTATGTATGTTCTATTCTAAAATTACAGCTAATTTGAGCATTGTACATTGATTATCCATTGAAGCAGCTATTCCAACACCTCCAGTTCCCACCTTGTACCCCAGAGCTCTGCACTTCTTGTTTGAATTTTCCATTGGCAATTCATATCATCATCAAAACCAAGCACTATTTTTTTCTGACACAACACCAAAATATTTATTTATTTGCACCTAGGATTCCTGTAATGTCCAAAGAAAATTGTTAAAAAGAAGCCTGCAGATGCTGAAAATCTGAAATAAAAACAGAAATTGAAGTACACACTTAGCTTAGAGCAGCGTCTGCGTGAACAACAATGGAGTAAACGTTTCAGATCTGAGACTCTTTGTCATCGTTTCTAGTACTGTCTCCAGTATGGCCAGCCTCCATGATACAACGGTTTGATTCGTGAAAGTTCGCCATGATGAAATCTACAAATCATAACCAATATATCTGGGATATGGAATAAAAATTCATTCTTATGAAAATTGTGTGGTAAAAATAAATAAGCAGAAAACATGCAACGTACATCAAAGTTGCTGGTGAACGCAGCAGGCCAGGCAGCATCTCTAGGAAGAGGTACAGTCGACGTTTCAGGCCGTTTCAAATCTCTTACTAGCTCTTCCTTCAGTTAGTCCTGCCGAGGGGTCTCGGCCCGAAACGTCGACTGTACCGTTTCTTAGAGATGCTGCCTGGCCTGCTGTGTTCACCAGCAACTTTGATGAGTGTTGCTTGAATTTCCAGCATCTGCAGATTTCCTCGTGTTTAAGCAGAAAACATAGTTTTCAACTTGCATTTTTTGACATATGCACAGGTTCATAGAACATAGAACAGTACATCACAGTACAGATTCTTCAGTCCATGATGTGCCAACATTTAAGCTACTTCAAGATCAACCTAACCTCTCCTTCCCCCGAAACCCTCTATTTTTCTTTCATCTATATTCTGGAAAATCACAATCTAGAAGAAATTCTATGAACAAAACCCCACCACCACCTCATAATGCAAGAGTCACCTGCATTTTTCTTTTTATCCTTTTAACATACTGCTGGTGCACCTTACCATGTTGTCAAAGCACCCTCTTCACCCTCTGCTCTCTCTTTTGTTTATCCAATACTAACACACATTATCTATCTGTTGATTTGAACTGGTTCTGGAAGAAGATGGCGCCAGCAAACAGCATGACCAAGAGTGACATCCTCTAGACAGTTCATGAAGGTACTTCTATCACTTCTTTTACCTCATCTTTTTCTTTTACACGTGGTTCTGCTACAGTTGGAGCCTATGATCCACATTTGGGTGTTGGTCAATCGAGTGATCTGGTGCTTTGCTGTCTCTGAAGGTGATCCAGGGAGCATGCCACCCTGAGGCCAAGCTGGGAGAAGAGGCACGAGCCAATGATTGACTCGTTTCTTGGCGACCTTGCCAATTAAAGTGCCGAGGTAGATTGAAATCATCGAGACAAGTGTGGAAGGCAGTCTGGTGTTCGGCACTGTTTACCAGCTCACAGCCTCTTGCTCACAGCTGCCAGAGGAAGGTATTTGCATGTGATGGTCTCTCTCTCCCTTGATGCTGTCAGAAGATGGTGCCGGAGTTCCAGCTCTTGAGCGAGGTTTAATTGAAGTGATGTTTTTCTGGTTTCTGATTTCTCTTTTTTTTGTTGCTATTTTGGACAACTTTGAAACAGGGCAGCCTGTGGATAACAAATGCTGAGCTGAATGTCCTGTGTCTTTTGCTCATTTTTTTTTTGTTGTCATTAGCGCAATTCATTTATTTTTGTGTGATTTGTTTATTTTTGCATGTGTGGGGTTTGATGTTTTTCTTTGAATGGGTTCCATGGTTTTTCTTTATTTTCTGGCTGTCTGTGGGGAAGATGAAATTCACTGCATGCATACTTCGATAATAAATGTACTTTGAATCACTGACCATTAAGTCTGATGATACAGGGTCATGACTGATTTAGTTAAGATGAGTGGAAGCAACTTATTGCCATTAATAAGTGATTGAAGAATTGAAAGGGAGTGATGGAGGGACAGATTTAAATTAAAAGATGCAGGGTGATATAAGGAAGGAATTTGTTCTTTCTTTCTTTCTTTTTAAATCTTTTTATTGGAATTTGTTTTCACACAAAGGCAGTTATAATCTGATAATCATTTGCTGTAGGTGCAGCGTGGACAGATTTAATTTGGTTTTCATAACGGAATTAGAGAGGCACCTGAAGAAAAATAATTCATACAGTTATTGGGAAAGGGTGGGGAATGGGACTTAGTGGATAGCTAAAAAGGGAGCCAACGTGGACTTGATGGGCCAACTGGCCTTCGGTGGCAACATAGTAATATCTCAACTAAAGTAGTAGGTCTTTAACTTTACTGTTTAATTCCGAAGACTTGCTTCGGAAAGATCGGAATTTCTCTGATCTATGTTATGGCTAGTTATCTGACCATCACAACATCTAACTTCTTTCAAAGCAGATATTAGTTAATTCATTCACTGGCAGTTCTTTCGATTGTCTTAATGTTGTCTCTAAGGTTTATTGCTAAATTAACTACTTTCTAACACTGCTTTACTACTTCTAAAGATACCAGGAAACACAAATCTGATGCAACCAGGCCTTTCTGAAGCTCATGTCCCGTTTTACCTTCTCTCTTTGGAAGTCAGTGTTTCAGCATTCCTCCATGTCCAAAAACTGAACATGTTCCATGGAAATGGCTCATGGTTTCTCCCTCAGTGTCCTCTCTACCTACCGGCCTTCTGTTTACTAATTGCAAAATCTTCATCCTTGTTTTCAAATCTCTCTCTATTCCTTCAGCTGTTTGGAATACTTTACAAACCAACAATTCTCCAAAGTCTGTACTTTTCTCCAATTCTGATCTAAAGCATTTCATCAATTTTAATAATTCTTTGTTTCTTTCCTTCTTAGATGGTTCTCTCAGGCCAATGCTGACTTTTTTCACTCTAATTCTGTGGTATCTGAGGAGACTGAAGGATCCTGTCTGGAATTTGCACACACTGCCATTAGTAGAGGAGAAGATGCCTGATGGGACAAGTGGGTGAGTGTCACAAAAAACTGAAGGTCAAATGTTTAAGAAAAATAACCAGATGGCTTGAATCACAAAAATAAATTGAGGTGCTTTTATTTACCTCAAAACAAGACAAAAACTGGGGGAAAAAACTATATATATAGCCACCCTCAGACTAAACACCGAAGACAACTGGTCTGTCTGTCTGTCTGTCTGTCTGTCTGTCTGTCTGTCTGTCTGTCTGTCTGTCTGTCTGTCTGTCTGTCTGTCTGTCTGTCGTTTTACAGCAGTTAGCATCCAGCTTAATGATGCATTACCACCACTACCCCCAAAGCCTTGGTGACCTGAGGTTTATAACTGCTAAGCCCCTCCCCTAGACTAACCAAAAGCTAATTAACTCAATTATCCAATTAAAGATGGTATCCTCCACCATCAGCACACCTGTGCAGATTGCTGCTGCCTCTATTTGAGACATCTCCATGCAGCAGCTCTGTTTCAGACCCAGTCACTATTACTGCTGGGGATGAGTGTTTTACCGAGTACGTCATGTGCCGTCCGTAGTCAGTGACGGGCCTTTGTCACGGTGAGAGAACCTCTGTTACTTCTGCCAGTTTGTGCATGGCCCCCACTTGCTTCTGTAGAGACCAAAGATGAACAAAGCTCTTCTGGTCCTTCAAGGTCTAGGGGCTCACACAAGTTGGTGATGATGCCTAATGTTTCTTTCTAAGGAGGCTGAGAATATCCTCGAAGCTTTTCCTTTGTCCTTCCACAATGGATTTTGGGGCAGACTGTCAGTTTTGGGAGTCTGGTGTCAGGTTGTAATTAAAGCCTTGATGATGGGTATATCGGTCTGAGGGAGGACAAAGTCTGGCAAATCCACTGGCAGATGATCCTCCTGGATCTTGAAGACGTTGTAGATAACCTGTATATGGTGCCCCTCTGGTGCTTTGAGGTGGCTACAGTGGGTAGTCCATGCCTTCCAGTCATATGACAGGGTACGGATCATCGCGTCTGGTGAACCTTAAGCATAGCACTGAACTTGTTTTTCAAACACACTTTTCCGCAGGCGGGCAAAACTGTGTTGGTGCACTGGAGATAATAAAACTTCTGTATAAGACCTTGAAAATCAGAATCAGATTCAGGTTTATTGCTGACATATGTCGTGAAATTTGTTGTTCTGTGGCAGTAGTACATTGCAATACATAGTAATAAAAAATAATAATTTACAGTGAGAAATATACAGTGGATTTCAGTTAATTGGGACACACTGGGCCCACTACATTTTGTCCCAATTAACCGGCTGCCCCAAATATCCAAAGTTTCATCGAAATAGTTAAAAAGACAAGCAACTATTTAACTGAGTAACATTTTATATATTTAAATGAAATACAGAACAAATTAGGACACTACCAATGGTGCTTGTCTCTCGTATCTGATGATGACAGGAAACCTATGCGTGTGCAGCCCTCCGGTGAAAAATGATATTGTATCTGTTAAATAGGGGCCATGGACAATTCTGATTTGATGGAGAATGGACTTAAAGCACAGAGGAACATCTGGAGAAATTTCTGAAATGCTCGTTTGCTGCTGTCGTTACTGCATGGTTGGGAATCTTTCGGAGGGTAGGCCTCAAAATCCCCGGCTTTGCCTGCTGTTGGCGACCGAGAAGGAGGTCGAATCATTCCGACAGAGATGGCGCTCAGTACTCGGTGTCGGACAGCTGATCAGAGCTCGAAGTTGTCGGATGACTCAGAGTTGGACTGTGGTCGGCATGGAAGGGAGAGTATTTCTTCCTTCTCCCGTCTGCGTGAGATGTGGGATATTTGAGAGACTTCGAACTTTTACTGTGCTCATGGACTTCTTCATCAAGTTATGGTATTGTTGCACTGTTGTAACTATATGTTATAATTATGTGGTTTTGTCAGTTTTTTCAGTCTTGGTCTGTCCTGTGTTTTGTGATATCACACTGGAGGAAATATTGCATCATTTCTTAATGCATGCATTACTAAATGACAATAAAAGAGGACTAAGTGTCTTCATAATCTAAAAAAAAAGTGGAAAAGCCATTCCACTGTGGCAGTTCCACTCTCTTGACCTCAGAAGTCCAGGCCCAGTGGTATGAGTGGATGTCACAACTGGGGTCTTCCCCAGTTGCAGTGTATGACCATGACTTCTATGCCTTGTCATGCGCTTCGCTGTCCATGTAGTGTTCCAGAACCACCTTCCTGGCCATTGGATCTCACTGTAGATCCCATCTGCTCAGACCGCCCCAGCTGACTTTTCATGCTATGTCAGACATGTCCCTTTCTCACCAGGGTTTGAGACCCACCAACTACCCAGACCTGGTTTCGCCCGCCTGTTGAGCATTGTATAGGGGTGTGGCCACTGTTGCATGCAATCATCTGCTTGGAGCCACAGGTGGGAGCTGAGTATCCGATGGGAACCAAAGGTAACATTTAAGATATTTGTCAATACCTTAAAATTCTTCATAGTTCCTAACTTGTTGAAGTCGTGAAATCATTTCATTTTCACTCTTGACATTTCTGGCACTTCCAAGTCAGAATGTTTCAAACCACAGCGAGCAAAACAGTTCCAAATTGTCTTACTGCTTATTTCCTGCCAATGATTTCTTGACAAAAATCATTGCTTTTGAACACAAACACACACAACTGACAGTATTTGAAAACTGTTTGCTCTAAGCATGGTGCAGTGTTTAACACCCACACAAGCTCATGCAACTGACGCTAGTTAGAAACTGTTCAGTAACAGTCTTCTGTCCCAGGCTAAGCGGCATAATGTCCCAAATAAACTCAGGGAATCCTGGCTATTTTCTTGATTAGTAAGAGTTGTCCCTAATAGCCAATTGACGCGATTAACTGATGGCCCAATTAACTGGAACCTACTGTGTATAAAAAATTAAATTAACTAAGTAAAGCAAGCAAAAAGAGAAAGGTAAAAGTGAGGAAGTGTTTATGAGTTCATTGTTCATGCAGAAATCTGATGGCAGAGGGGAAGAAGATGTTCCTGAAATGTTGAGTGTGTCTCTTCAGGCTCCTCTTCCTCCACCTTGAAGGCAGTAATAAGAAGATAGTGTGTCCTGAGCGATGGGGGTCCTTGATGAAGGATACCGCCTTCTTGCGGAATCATTTTTTGAAGGAGTCCTCAATGCTGAGGAGGCCAGTGTCCATGACTGAGTCTACAACCTTTATGCAGCTTTTTCTAAACCTATGCAGTGGGTCCTCCATGCCAGACAGTTAGAAAGCTCTCCATGGTACTCGTCAAACTCCTAATGAAATATAGCCACTGTTGTGCTTTCTTTGTGATTTCATCAATATGTTGGACCCAGGATAAATCTTCAGAGATGTTGAAACTCAGGAACGTGAAACTGCTCACCCTTTCTACTGCTGATTCCTTGATGAGGACTGGTGTGTGTTCCCTTTCCCGAAGCCCACGGTGAATTCCCTGGTCTTCCATTAACCTCACCAAAGTCTTCTGTTCTGTCAGTTCATTTCCTCAGTTTACATCTGCAAGATGATGATATGCAAACTGTTAGCAGTCATCGTCAACTTGATCAGGAAAATTGACTTCCACTAAGCATACATAAGACAGAGACCCATTATTAATTTGATCCCACTTTAGATTTTTATGCATCCTTCCTGCAACAATTGTTCACAGAAGAACCTGGAGACTGAATCGCTTTCCATGTTGTCAAAAACATCTTTCAGCAAAAGCAAACATTAATGATGAAACTCACTATTATGTGCATTATGTGCAGCATTATGCATCTGAGCAAGAGTCTTTGAAGAGCAAGATATCACTCCAGTCTTGTCATATTAATAAGTTATTATGTAATTTTAAGAACATTTTATTTTTCCATGAAGAATACTGTGTAATTGTGAGAGAGTATAATAGAGATGTTGTACAGTGGGCTCCATGTTAGTGTCTGCTCATTCTTCATTAATGACAGTGCCTTCAGTTGCTTGGTCTGGTTTCTGAACTCTGAATTCTTTTTCTAATGCTCTTTATGCCTCACCCTCTATGAACCTCAATTCTTTGATATTCTTTCGCTTTGAAGAAAAATCTTTTAATCATTCAGTGGATCTTTGTACCAAGCATTTAATTTCGAATGAGAAAAATAGCCTAAGAATGTTTGCGTAAATCAAAGGATGTTAATGGTTTTAAGAGTAGATGAATATATTTATTTTAATGACTTGACAATCTAAGGCTAATGCACTTATAAATTATAAGATTTATAAATGAGATGTTGTGTACTAATTCAATTTAATCAATATATTTAAAACTACAGATTAGCTAAGAATTTTAAAATTATAGCAATTAACAGCAAATAATTTATAGACTTTAAAGAAATGTTAATAATTCTCTTTTATAGACACAACATTAGTTTAGTTTCTGAATGCTGTTTTAATCCTGACTAACTGAAGGTCTTTGAGTTTGAATTTTTGCAGCTTTCAAGAGACAGAGACAAGCCTTAAACGGCCAGGTAAAGCTCTGATTTATCCAACTCAAATTGGGTCTTAGTTGCCACCACCTCCCCCTCCCCCTCCCCCTCCCCCTCCCCAAATGGTTTCTGCAGGCTCCTCTTCCTTAAATCAACTGCAAGGAGAAATGCCAAAATAAGTACAGTAAGATAAGAAGTGTGGTTCCAAATCCATCAGCACAGAACAAGAAAAAGATACAGGAGTTGGCACGAAAAGTATTCTCCACCCTTTCTTCACAGGAGGGATTAGGCAGCACAGTAGTGTAGTGGTTAGCACAATGCTTTACAATACAGGTGACCTGGGTTCAATTCCCACTGCTGCCTGTAGCAGTGTATACATTCTCCCTGTGACCACATGGGTTTCCTCCAGGTTCTCCAGTTTCCTCCCACAGTAGGTTAATTGTAAACTGTCCATGATTAGGCTCGAAAAGCCGGAAGGGCCTTTTCTGCATGGAATCTCAAAAAATGTATAAATATATAAACAGACAATCCTTCGCTCAGCATGACACTTGATCATATTGAATCCAAGCTCCTTCATGTGCTGCCTGTAGTGATTGCAGTATCATTGTCACTTTCTGGAACATTACCTCATGATCTAGCTTCTACTAGCCTAGGAATGTTCCTCTGTCCTACTAGAGCATGCACGCACTCCCTTTCAACACTTCTTAGTAGTGAGAACAATGCTGGTTTCTTTCAGAGCTCTGAGGTCAAGTTGACTAAGGTATCTGGTGCCATTGTCATTGCCGATTAACTGGGCTCTGAAAACTTGCACTTGTTCCTCCTTCAAACTTTATTTACTTGTGCAAGTTGACTTTGGTTTCTGGTGCCATCTCTTTAATAAGGTGTCTTTCTTCTGCATCTTACTCACTTTGGATTTGATAATGATGGAGCCAGTGTCCATTTTGCAGGATTTCTTCTAGTATTTTTGGGCACTGAATTTTAGAACAAGGAGAGACTGAAACTAATGGGTGCCATGATTCCCGATTGAATCAGTTTTTACAGAGTGTTGTGCAGCACCATGTTTATGACTGCAGGAGAAGTATGTCTGGCCCTTTAAGTAACACTTCTTTGGAGCCTCTAGCACTGTAAATCTGTACTTTACTGTGAATGAATGGTAGCAGTCTGATTAAAATTAATGTGGTTGAAAATGTTGTCAGAAACAAATTCTGGACATTGTTCTCTTTATTTTAAACTTGTCCAGCAACTACAGGCATTGGTAAAAAATGGCAAAAGGAAGGTTACTATGCTGAACTGACACTGATTTTTAATTTAGGTGAAGGCGAAGGGCAGACATGGAAACTGAATTATATTAGTTCCTATTTCTCATTTAAAAAAAATCTCTCCAGAAATGAATTATGGGTGTCTTAAAATAAATGAATCTTCTATTAAAAAACTACAACACTGTTTCATCCTTGCTTTCTGCTCTAAACTTCCTGAATAGTGCCCCCTGTATGTGATGTTCTCTTTCATTGCAGTTTGAAGACAAAATTTATCAAACTTGTAAATCTTGTAGGAAGACTTACTGACACATGTTGTAAATGTACTGAAACACTTGACTTATTTTGTGTTATTCAGGTTTTCTTTAATTTATCAAGATTAATGAAAGAGCAAAAGTGCTTATGGTGTTCATAGTGTCTTTTCTCAAAAAAAACAGGGAATTAAACAATTCATTAGAAGTTACAGCTAGGTTACAAAGTTTTTGGTACAGCCACTCAGGCTACGTCTACATTAGACCGGATAAATCTGTAACCAAAGCTTTTTCTCTTCGTTTTGACCCTCTGTCCACACTGAAATGGCGTTTTCCTCCCCCAAAAACGGAGCTTTTCTAAAACGCTGTCCAGAGGCTACATCCACACTAGACCAAATAATTTTGAAAACGCCGGTTTCGCGTAAAACAATAGGCGTCCACACCAGGTGTTTTTGAAAATACCTCCGTCCACATTAAAATGGGTAATTGGGCGTATCTCCTCCTACTGGGCATGCGCAGGACACATCCACAGAAAACAAGCAAAGAGGAAACGGTATACTATTTCTGTTTCCGCGGCGGCATTGTGCTATTTTCATTGGTCAAAAATTAGAGTACCTACAACAATAGTGAAAGTAAGTTTTCAACAATGTCTTCGAGGAATACAAAGAAAACCTCTGCTGGAAAAAGTAGACCGGATTTCTTCGTTTGGACAGACGATGAAGTCGAGCTGCTTCTGCGAGTTACAAATGACTACAAAGTCAGCAAAGCAGTGGAGAACGTGGGACTGGGAGTTGTGCCAAACCAAATGCAATGACATCCCCGACCGCTATAAAGAACGGTTTCTTTATATGCATTCAAGTAAACAATTAAATGCTGCGCTGCTACCGCCATCCGTTCTGGCACGTTATGACTGCGTTTTTAAAAAGCTCCAGTACCCTGTACACCCTACACCGCCCAACCAGTGTTTCCAGATTTACACACTCTGGAGAGCATTTTAGAAAAGCTCCGTTTTTGGGGGAGGAAAACGCCGTTTCAGTGTGTACGGAGGGTCAAAGCGAAGAGAAAAAGCTTCGGTTATGGATTTATCTAGTCTAGTGTGGACGTGGACTGACTGCGTAAATCTGAAAACGCCGGCTGGGCGGTGTAGTGTGTACGGGGTAACCGGAGCTTTTAAAAAACGCTGTCAGGACGTGCCGGAACAGATGGTGGCAGCAGCGTGGCATTTCATGGTTTTCTTGAATGCATATAGCGTTCTTTGTAGCGGTCGAGGATGTCGTTGTATTTGGTTTAGCACGTCTCCCAGTCCCACGTTCTCCACTGCTTTGCTGACTTTGTAGTTATTTGTAACTTGTCTGTCCAAACGAAGAAGTCCGGTCCGCTTTTTCCAGCAAAGGCTTTCCTTGTATTCCTCAAAGACATTTTTGAAAACTTTCTTTCGCTGTTGTTGTAGTTTTTGACCAATGGAGATGGTATACTGTTTCCTCTTCGCTTTGTTTTCTGTAGATGTGTCCTGCGCATGCCCAGCAGGAGGAGATTCGCCCAAGTACCCGTTTTAACGTGGATGGAGGTATTTTGTTTTTACGTGAAACCAGCGTTTTCAAAATTATCTGGTCTAGTGTGGATGTAGCCTCAGGCTCAGAATATTTGCCGCATATATTTCCAAATAAGTCAATTCATTAAAAAGGGAATGACAAGTGATTGTTTTCAAAATGAGCAGTTAATTGCTTTGTGTTTTATCTGCATAATTGCACCAACAACATGCATTCTGCAACAGTATATAAAAGAAAATTAGATTGTGTGCAAGATGAATTACATATGATGAAAGCTATGCTTAAAGTTGATAATGTCCTCAGGTATTTGAATTTATTCAAATATGTACATTTTTTAGATAAATTGTATTTTGTTTATTAGAAATTTGATTCCAACAAATGAATTTTTACACTTTCATTATCCTGTGTGAGCATTTGTTGGGTGGGCTGGGTATGGAGAAATCAAGCATACTCTTTACAAGCATAGTGTGGAAAGGGGTGGGAAGATGGGAAGAGTCCATACAGCTATCCCCAATCCTACCCTCAAGTATTCATCCAAAGGAAACAGTTAAACTGGAGTTATGGCTGTCTGCACACGCATTCATCACATAACATTAAAGATGCTCTGTAAATTGTCATTTCTGTATTCATGTGTACAACATGGTACATGACTCATAGAAGAAATTATTCCCAATCAAAGGTCAGGTCTAATATTGGCTTGCTCCCCCAATTTGTACCAGTGATGAAATTTAGTCACATCCCCTTTCGACGAGGTGAGAATTTTATTTTCAACTTGGAGACTGACCACATTGTCATGCTTTCTTAATACAAACAAGGCATTCTAAAGTCTGTTTCACACTTCTACTATTTTTTTTAATAATTGGAAATTGCTCCTGATGTCCCCATGTTACTGGTAGTCATTAACTTCCAGTCAAATACCATGGACCTCTTGATATTTCAACATTGTTTGATTAAAGAAAAACACTGGGCAGACAGTGGCCATTAGTTTCTATTTGCTTAACTGTATATCAAAGTTGATTTGTGCATGAGAGTTATCCATTTGTGGGATTTGGGTATTGCTGACAAGGGCAGCATTTATTGACCATCCTTAATTGCCCTGAAGAAGTGACGACAAGTTATCTTCCTATACCACTACAGTCCTTCTAATGATAGCACCATTACAGTGCTATTGGTAGGGAGTTCCACATGTCAGATCCAGTGACAATGAAGGAACAGCAGTATATTTCTTTGTTAGCATGGTATGTCCTGTTACTTGGATGGGAATGCACCTACTGCCTTTCTCTCACTTGTTGGAAAGGTCACACATTTAGGCAAGAAGCTGCTGTGAGTTTTGAAGGTGGTTTATTCTGCAGTTGTTTGTGGAAGAACTGAATGTGTATAGTAATGAATAGGCACTCCATCTATCAACTGACACATGCATTTCTGAACAGTGTCAAGCTTCTTAAAACTCATCCACAGTGCACCCATCCAAGGCAGAGAAGAACAGTCCATCATGTTGCTGCTATGTGCCCAGTAGATGGTGGAAAAGTCTTGGGGTGTCAGGAGGAGATTAAATCAATGTAGAATACACAGGCTGTGACCTGCTCCTGTAACCATGTTCCATCTGGGTCTCTGGTCAACACTGAAAATATATTCCCCTCTGTGTTATTATAAAGGCATTAGAGTGTGGGGATGGAAAGTGCATGCCAATGATAAGAGGGTAGAGAGTCACAGGGCCCACTGAAGTCTGTTGAGAGAGGCACAAATCAGTGGAAAGCACGCTGAGTTGATTGCCTGTAGTTCTGTGGGGTCAGTTAATCTGAACAGATGCCATCAGCTCTCACCAGCGATACGACCCTGTGTCAGGAGTTGGACTAATGGAGAAACACGGTGAAGCCTCAGTGGCAGCTGAAAATGAGAGTGATGTGGGAAAGTAAAGGTCAGTTGCCATATTGTATGTATGAAGCCATATACTGTCTCAGCCTTTATATAAAAAAAAAGTCCGAAAGGATTTGAAATATTTGTCAGACGTTGTCAAACTGTGAGGGAGATAGGAAAGGAAGTGTCAGGTGAAAATGAAATGAGAGGAAACTCGATGTGAAAGCACAAAGACAAGCCTGTGACTAGTCATGAAATGGCAGTCCTGGCTGTCAAAATAAATAAGTAAATATTCTGCTCCCTGAGGAGAGTGGCCTTTCTAATGCATTCTAGGAGGGCAGCTTTGCTCTAACATATCAGAAGGTGGCTCAGTGTTCTAATCTGTGCTTGTGTGACCAGGCTTCAGAAAGGAGAAAAGATATCATATTTTAAGAAAACAATAGAGTTAGGTGATCAAGTACTATTGTTAATCAAGCTAAATAACTTGTATCTAACTATGCAGCCAAGTTGTTCTACATTTGTTCTACACTGAGTTGTTTCAATTCAGTTATAATATGACATTTCCTAGATATTTTCGATTCAAAACAAGCCAAACTGGATTCCAACTGGGCTACATACCTGCCGATCAGTCTGTTTTCAGTTGTTAGCAAAGTGATGAAAACTGACATTCACCGAGTACACTGCTACATTTACAATGGCACAGCAGTGATTTGCTATTCCGTGTCCATTTTAGGGTTAGCTCCAGACCATCAGGATATTGCTGGTAGAGAACTCAGTAAAGGTAATGCTAGTGAATACTGGGGAGAGGGGGTTAGGCTCTTTCCTGTTGCAGGTGGACATTGACTGGTATTTTTGTGGTACGAATGTTATGTGCTACTGATTTGCCCATGCTGGATGTTATGCCTGAAGTTTTACTACAGGTAACCATGGACTGAATCGCGTAATGAGACATGGTGAATGGATGATTGGTAATCTTTAGTGAACTTTCCTATTTCTGACCATATAAGGGAAAGAAGATCATTGGTGAAGCAGCTGAAGATAACTGGATCTGAGTAGAAGTCTGCTGTGAGGGAGACACCTCTAGTCCTTAAGATAAAGCAGCAGAATTAGGTCATTCCACCCAATGAGTTTGCATAAATCATGGCTGATTTATTTTCCCTCTCAACCCCATTCTCCTGCTTTCTCCCTAAACCTTTGATGCACTTACTAATCAACCTCCGCTTTAAATATACCCATATAGCATGGCTTCCATAGCTGACTGTGGCAATGGACTCCACAGATTAACCACCCTCTGGCTAAAGAAAACCCCCTATATATATTCAGGTGCCTTGCTGTTCGGCGTGGGGCGATCATGTCTCTCCATCCATCACAGTCCCTGACCTTCCGAATTGTAGTTGTTACCTCCCCTGTTTCTAACCATGATGTTATTCCATCTATCATTTTCATTCTCTGCCTGTCTCTGCTTCATTTTCCTTCCAGCTTTCCAGTTGTAACTAAATGTTCTAATGTCTCTCTTCGCATGATGTGTCCAAAGAATTTTGATTGCTGTCTTCTGATTTTTTAAAGTAATGTACATTTTGTTTTCGTTCTCTGTAGAACTTCTTCGTTGGTTATCCTGTCCGTATATGATATGCATAGCATTCTTCTGAGGAACCCCATCTCTGCTGCAGTGATTCTTTTTTCCATTGCATTTGTGATGGTCCATGACTCGCAGCCATACATCAATATAGGAAGAATGTAGCAGCTGAGAGTTCTAAGGCGGATGTCAATTGCTATTTTCTTGTTCGTTAGGATGTTTCTCATTTCTGTAAATGCTGTTCTTGCCATTGCTATTCTTGCTTTCATGTCTGTTTCGCATTTGCCATCAGATGTTACCCATGATCCAAGGTACTTGAAGTGTGAACTTGTTTCAGGATTTCATTTCCCAATACGGTCCTACAGCTTGGAATATCAGGTTTCTTTGATATTACCATTACTTCAGTTTTCTTTTTGTTTAAGGTTAGACCAAGTCTTTCACTCTCTGTGTTGATGGTAGATACCAGTTTCTGTAAATTTACTTCACTGTTTGCTATCAGTACTGTATCATCCACATAGCGGAGGTTGTTGATATTGTATCCTCCTATACCTATTCCAGGTGGGTCTTGTATGGTTCTCATGATGTTTTCACTGTACAGGGAGAACAGGTCTGGTGACAGAACACAACCCTGTCTGACTCCTCACTTTACTGGCTGATATTCACCAATCTCGTTGTCTATCCGTATGGCTGCACTTTGTTGCCAGTAGAGATTCCTGATTATTCTTAGATCTTTTCCGTCGATATTAATATCTTTAAGCATTTTCATGATGACTTGGTGTTTCACTGTGTCAAAGGTGTTTGTGTAGTCAATGAAACAGAAGTATAGGTCTTGTACTTCTATTGATCTTTCGATCATATTCCTGAGAATATAAGTGGTGTTTGATGTTCCCTTGCCTTCGACAAAGCTGCACTGTTCTTCACTGATCTCTGGTTTAATTTTGTTTCTTATTCTGAGCATGATGATTCTAAGTAAACCCCCCTAATCTCTGTTTTAAAGGGGCATCCTTCTATCCAGAGGCTGTGCCCTTTAGTCCTAGACTCTTCCACTATTGGGAATATCCTCTCCCTGTCCATTCTATCTAGACCCTTCAACATTTGCTAAGTTTCATTGAGATCATCACTCATTCTTCTGAACTCCAGTGAGTACAGGCCAGAGCCATATAACACTTGTTATATATTATTAACCCTTTCATTCCTGGGAGCATTATTGTAAACCTCTTCTGAACCCTCTCCAATGCCAACATATCCTTTCTTAGACATGGAGCCCAAAACTACTCACATGTGGTCTGACTAATACCCTTTAAAGCCTCAGCATTACGTCCTTGGTTTAATAGTCCAGTCCTCTGGAAATGAATGCTAATGTTGTATTTGCATTCAAGAGAACTCAATCCCAACTAGGAATGCTGATTATTCACTTCATGTGCGTATGACTCTACAGTCTGGTGGCCCAGGCCATGGACACAGAGGTGCAGATGGAAACTGCTCTCAAAAACCCTCACAGGAAGCACACTAACTCACAAAATTGTCTGTGTCTTGACCCATTCCGGCCACCAGAGATAATGCAGGCCAAGGCCTTCACATGAGAAATGCCAGAGTGACACTAATGTAGGACAGCAAGGAAACATTTCCTGATCTTTGGAGGTTTCATAACTCTGGAACCCTACAGACTGCTATTTTGACCTGTGGATAGCTGGTCCCATTTAACCAAGAAATAACAGAATGTCATGTCTCTCAGCAAACTGGGCCAACCCCTCTATAAAATCTGACTTTTGAAAGAATAGGATCACATCTTGTTTCACTAGCAAGTAGTTCCCCAATATTTGATATGTAAGTTACTACTCGGCCATTGTTGTTCCTGCAGTACTATTACACAACAGCTGAGTCAATGGTTCCACATTTGCACGTTCCTATGAATGTCTCTACATGACCTTGTTGTAGATTGAAAAGGTCCAGGCCCAGCCTTGCCATCTCAGTGCTGCTAAGGTTGGCATTGATGATTTTAGCCCAGTTACAGTCTAGTTTAGTTCCTTATGGTTGTTATAGCCAGAAGTGGTAATGGGGACGTGTGGCTTAGCTACTAAGCCTGGTGGAACTGTTTCTACTGACAAGAGAAGGGCAAAGGCAGGTTACTGGTGCCTTAAAATTAGTCGCTTTGGGCAGATGGAGCTCATCAGCTCATCAGGCAGCTGATCTAAGAGAAGGAAAACTCTGATCTCAAAGCTCTGCTGCCTTGCGGCTACACCCACTCATGGGAAAGGCTTCGGGAGTTAACCTTGAGGGAAAAATCCAAAGCTGGAGTCTCTAAGGCAGTGCTACGTGGAGTTCAATGCTGACTGGCAACTCCTGTGACACTTCTGCTACCAAACTGTATCAGTCTCCGCTGTTCCTTTGGGTTCATCAGCAGCGTGGAGAGGGGGAGCTTGCTACATGGGCAACAGCTTGCTCTCCATATTGTACTGCCCAGGCTTGCGTCCCTGGACAACTAGGATGCAATATCCATGGTCAACTCTGACCGATAGAAGCCTCATACTCAGAGACAGCCTAGTTTGCAATAAGTCAACAGTTTCGATTCTGCCAACATAACATGAAATTTCTTGGTCCCGAAGATTACACTCAATGCTTCTTTTTCAGTTTCAGCATAATTACATTCACTTGGTGTCATGCTTCTGGAGACAAGAAATGATTCTACTCCTAAAGTTATTGCGAGGTGTGAGATGGCTGCAATAGCTTCATTTGGGCTGCATCACATGCAAGCACAAGAGCAAGAAACAACCAGCTGGAGGATCTCAGAAGCTTAAGCAAGCTCTGTGGGGGAGGGGGGGGGGGAACGGGAGGGGCCAAGTGGGGATAGGAAAGGAGTTGTCGATGTTTCAGTTGAGAACCCGCAGCGTGACTGAGAGTGGAGAGAGAAGATATAAAGAGGGGTGGGGAAGTGGTGAGAGCTGAACTAAGGAGGGGCAAAGGATGATGGGTAGATGGAGGCAGATGGGGGAGGAGGAGGGGTGGAGTTGGCAGACAGAGGCTGGTTTGTCATGAGAAAAGGACAAATGGATTCATGTAACTGGAGGGGGAGGGTGAAAAGCAGGGAACCAAGGCCACCAGTGCTGGAATCTCTAATAAGTAAGGAAGGTAATAATAGGAAGAATTTGGGGCAAGATGAAGGGCAAATGGAACCAAGTGGTGGAGGGTTCCAATGGGTGAAATGAGTTGATCATAGGTGGATGAGCGGGGACAAAACTGGGTGATGGGAGGCTGAAGCGGGAGTATGGGAAAGGGAAGAAAAATAGGAGAATCAGAAGGAGTGAGATGGGGGAAGTAAGCATACACATCAGAAGCTTCCTTGAGGTAGTGCTTGCATTGCTGAAATGCATTTTCATGCTGAGGAGGCCAACCCTATCCAGGCAACACACGTGCAAAATGCTGGAGATTTCCTCTTATTTGTAACTCTATCCAGGGTCTTCTTGTAATAATATAGTGATTGGAGCAAGATTGATTGGTTGATGATCTTAATTTTGCCATTTTGGTCGATAATGGCTGCTTTGCTGAATTTGCACTTAGAATCACACTAGTGACAACGGGTGAAAGATGTACCTAATCTCACATCTTGTACTGTTTACAACCTATCAGGGAACAAAGTGATCATATTTGGTATATCTTAAGGCTTCCTTTCTCTGAGCCCCAGATTCAGGTGATTACTGGTTCTTGTAACTGGATTTGTAAAGAAAATAAATCTTGTTTCTAGATTCCATCTCCCTCCTTTTCCTTCTGTTATCCTTCAAAGAGATGGTACCATATTGACAGTCCAGTACAATGCCTCATCCAGTTTATCCTAATTTATCCAGTTTACCCCAATGCACTGCGAATGGACTATCTGCTTCCACCTTCATTTGATACTTCACCAAGTATGTAGCATCCTTGTTAGTGGCACTGAACATTAGGGTAAGAACAGGGGAAGTAAGCATACACATCAGAAGCTTACTTGGAATGGGGATGCTCCTGACAGTTCATAAAAGGAACCTGATTTTTCATGAGGGTCCCATAACCAAGCCTGTCACAAATTATTTCCCTGTTTCAAGCCAGACCTAGAGTTCTCTTTCATTACTATAATAATAGTCAGCTCCTCTTCCTGCCTCTGAGGGCCTCGATCCAATTGGAAATACCTTAGAGAGGATCCGTGGTTTCTTATTTCACTGCAACTAAATGGCCAGAGTCTTATTGCTTTCAATTTAGAAGGCCTGTGAGACCTTTAGTTTTAATAAAGCCGAACTAATTTCCTAATTCATTACTGCCACTTAGTGAAGTTGAGAGTATGTGGCATTGGGGTATTGTTCGTCCTCATATGCTGGACTGCTTCCAGACAATGCTTATCGTTGTGTTTTGTAACTTCAAAACATTAATCTAATTTAAAGGAAGACATGAGAGTCCAAGAAACGTGGGTGTACCTTCAAGTTTACTTTAAGCAAGATGTGAACTTATCACCTAGTAGCATAATGACGTATGCAGTTCAAGTATTTTACTTAGAACCCGTAATGAATTACTTAAACAAACAAGAATGCTTAAGCAAATAATATATATACAAGATTACTCAAATATTATTGTAATATTAAATACACAACACTCCATCCTGCTTAGCTATAAACTTCGACTTGATAGAGAATACATCTCTATTTAAAAGAGGACAGTTATTTCTTCAGCGGTTTGATCGGGGCACAACTGCACAAGCGTGTGGACGTCAGCCAGTAGAACAGTGAGAAGAGTTTAAAAGGAGACAGCTTTACAGAGTGGGCAACAGAGTAGAGGGAGACAGAGTAGGAAGGCTTTGGCTCAAAGGGGCTTCAGCGATAATACGTCGAGGCGAGGTAGGTTGCCTGTGTAGAATACAGACAGGAAGTATATGTGTGAGGCTGGTGTTCTGTGCTCGATATCAGATGTGGGAAGTCCTGGAGACTCCCAGATTCCTGGACCTCCATATCTGCACCAGGTGCGTCGAGCTGCAGCTCCTTAGGGACCACGTTAGGGAACTGAAGATGCAGCTCGATGACCTTCATCTAGTCAAGGAGAGTGAGGAGGTGATAGAGAGGAGCTATAGGCAGGTAGTCACACTGGGTCCTCGTGAAACAGATACGTAAGTGGATAACAGTCAGGAGAGGGAAGGGCAGGAGTCAGAGGCTAGAGAGTACCCCTGTGGCTGCCCACTGGGGGAAGCAACAGTGGCCATGCCTCTGGCACAGAGTCTGGCCCTGTGGTTCAGAAGGGTAGGGAAAGGAAGAGGATGGCAGCAGTGACAGGGGACTCTATAGTTTGGGAGGATCACACAGGCAATTCTGTGGATGAAGGAATGAAACACGGATGGTAGTTTGCCTCCCTGGTGCCAGGGTCTGGGATGTTTCTGATCACGTCCATGATATCCTGAAGTGGGAAGATGAACAGCCAGAGGTTGTGGTACATATTGGTACCGACGACATAGGTAGGAAAAGAGAGGAGGTCCTGAAAGCAGACTACATGGAGTTAGGAAGGAAGCTGAGAAGCAGGACCACAAAGGTAGTCATCTCGGGATTACTGCCTGTGCCACATGACAATGAGTATAGGAATAAAATGAGGTGGAGGATAAATGTGTGGCTGAGGGATTGGAGCAGGGGGCAGGGATGTAGATCTCTGGATCATTGGGACCTCTTTCGGGGCAGGTGTGACCTGTACACAAAGGATAGGTTGCACTTGAATCCCGGGGGATTGATATCCTGGTGGGGAGGTTTGTTAAGGTTACTGGGGAGAGTTTAACTTAGAATTGCTGGTGGGTGGGAACCAAGCTGAAGAGACAGAGGAAGGGGTGGTTGCCTCACAAATAGAGAAAGCTTGGAGACAGTGTGAGAGGGAGGATAGGCAGGTGATAGAGAAGGGATGTGCTCAGACCGATGGTCTGAGATGTGTCTATTTTAATGCAAGGAGTATTATGAACAAAGCGGATGATCTTAGAGTGTGGATCAATAGTTGGAGCTATGATGTTGTGGTGATTACAGAGACTTGGATGGATCAGGGGCAGGAATGGTTCTTTTGAGTGCCAGGCTTTAGATGTTTCAGAAAGGACAGGGAGGGAGGCAAGCAAAAGAGGTAAGGGCGTGGCACTGCTGATTGGAGACAGTGTCACGGCTGCAGCAAAAGAGAAAGTCGTGGAGGGATTGTCTACAGAGATTCTGTGGGTGGAAGTTAGGAACAGGAAGGGATCAAATACTCTACTGGTTTTTTTTTTATATAGACCACCCAATAGTAACAGGGACATTGAGGAGCAGATAGGGAGACAGATTCTGGAAAGGTGTAATAATAACAGAGTTGTCGTGGTGGGAGATTTTAATTTCCCAAATATCGGATGGCATGTCCCTAGAGGGAGGGATTTAGATGGGGTGGAGTTTATTAGGTGTGTTCAGGAAGGTTTCTTGACACAATATGTAGATAAGCCTACAAGAGGAGAGGCTGTACTTGATCTGGTGTTAGGAAATGAACCTGGTCAGGTGTCAGATCTCTCAGTGGGAGAGCATTTTGGAGATAGTGATCCTTTACCATAGCTTTGGAAAGGGATAGGAACAGACAAGTTAGGAGCAACACACATCAAAGTTGTTGGTGAACGCAGCAGGCCAAGCAGCATCTGTAGGAAGAGGTGCAGTCGACGTTTCAGGCCGAGACCCTTCGTCAGGACTAACTGAAGGAAGAGTGAGTAAGGGATTTGAAAGTGGGAGGGGGAGGGGGAGATCCAAAATGATAGGAGAAGACAGGAGGGGGAGGGATGGAGCCAAGAGCTGGACAGGTGATTGGCAAAAGGGGATACGAGAGGATCATGGGACAGGAGGTCCGGGAAGAAAGACAAAGGGGGGGGACCCAGAGGATGGGCAAGAGGTATATTCAGAGGGACAGAGGGAGAAAAAGGAGAGTGAGAGAAAGAATGTGTGCATAAAAATAAGTAACAGATGGGGTACGAGGGGGAGGTGGGGCCTTAGCGGAAGTTAGAGAAGTCGATGTTCATGCCATCAGGTTGGAGGCTACCCAGACGGAATATAAGGTGTTGTTCCTCCAACCTGAGTGTGGCTTCATCTTTACAGTAGCGGAGGCCGTGGATAGACATGTCAGAATGGGAATGGGATGTGGAATTAAAATGTGTGGCCACTGGGAGATCCTGCTTTCTCTGGCGGACAGAGCGTAGATGTTCAGCAAAGCGGTCTCCCAGTCTGCGTCGGGTCTCGCCAATATATAAAAGGCCACATCGGGAGCACCAGACGCAGTATATCACCCCAGTCGACTCACAGGTGAAGTGTTGCCTCACCTGGAAGGACTGTTTGGGGCCCTGAATGGTGGTAAGGGAGGAAGTGTAAGGGCATGTGTAACACTTGTTCCGCTTACACGGATAAGTGCCAGGAGGGAGATCAGTGGGGAGGGATGGGGGGGAACGAATGGACAAGGGAGTTGCGTAGGGAGCGATCCCTGCGGAATGCGGGGTGGGGGGAGGGAAAGATGTGCTTAGTGGTGCGATCCCGTTGGAGGTGGCGGAAGTTATGGAGAATAATATGTTGGACCCGGAGGCTGGTGGGGTGGTAGGTGAGGACCAGGGGAACCCTATTCCTAGTGGGGTGGCGGGAGGATGGAGTGAGAGCAGATGTACGTGAAATGGGGGAGATGCGTTTAAGAGCAGAGTTGATAGCAGAGTTCATGTTAGACAAGTTAGGAAAGTGTTTAATTGGAGTAACTGGAAATATGAGGCCACCAGGCAGGAACCTGGAAGCATAAATTGGAAACAGATGTTTTCATTGAAATGTACAGAAGAAATGTGGCAAACGTTCAGGGGATATTTGCATGGAGTTCTACATAGGTACGTTCCAATGAGACAGGGAAAGGATGGTAGGGTACAGGAACCGTGGTGTACAAAGGCTGTTGTAAATCTAGTCAAGAAGAAAAGAAGAGCTTACGAAAGGTTCAGAAAAACAAGGTAATGCTAGAGATATAGGAGATTATAAGGCTAGCAGGAAGGAGCTTAAGAATGAAGTTAGGAGAGCCAGAAGGGGCCATGAGAAGGCCTTGGCGGACAGGATTAAGGTAAACCCCAAGACATTCTACCAGTATGTGAAGAGCAAGAAGATAAGACGTGAGAGAATAGGACTAATCAAGTGTGACAGTGGAAAAGTGTGTATGGAACCGGAGGAGATAATGGAGGTATTTAATGAATACTTTGCTTCAATATTCACTACAGAAAAGGATCTTGGTAATTGTAGGGATGACATACAGCGGACTGGAAAGCTTGAGCATGTAGATATTAAGAAAGAAGATGTGCTGGAGCACTTGCAAAGCATCAAGTTGGGTAAGTCACTGGGACCGGACGAGATGTACCCCGGCTACTGTGGGAGACAAGGGAGGAGATTGCTGAGCCTCTGGCAATGATCTTTGCATCATCAATAGGGACAGGAGATGCTCCGGAGGATTGCGGGGTTGCAGATGTTGGTGTCTTATTCAAGAAAGGGAGTAGAGATAGCCCAGGAAATTATAGACCAGTGAGTCTTACCTCAGTAGTTGGTAAGTTGATGGAGAAGATCCTGAGAAGCAGGATTTATAAACATTTGGAGAGGCACCGGTGGTGGAAGCGTATACAATAGGATATTTTAAGAGTCTCTTAGATAGGTACATGGAGCTTAGAAAAATAGAGGGGTATTCGTTAGGGAAATTCTAGGCAGTTTCTAGAGTAGGTTACATGGTCGGCACAACATTGTGGGTCGAAGGGCCACTGTTCTGTGTTCTATAATATGATTAAGAATAGTCAGCATAGCTTTGTCAAAGGCAGGTTGTGCCTAACGAGCCTGAATGAATTTTTTGAGGATGTGACTAAGCACATTGATGAAGGTAGAGCCGTAGATGTAGTGTATATGGATTTTAGCAAGGCATTTGATAAGGTACCCCATGCAAGCCTTATTGAGAAGGTAAGGAGGCATGGGATCCAAGGGGACATTGCTTTGTGGATCCAGAACTGGCTTGCCTACAGAAGGCAAAGAGCGGTTGTAGACGGGTCATATTCTACATGCAGGACGGTGACCGGTGGTGTGCCTCAGAGATCTGTTCTGGGACCCCTACTCTTCGTGATTTTTATAAATGACCTTGATGAGGAAGTGGAGGGATGGGTTAGTAAATTTGCTGATGACATAAAGGTTGGGGGTGTTGTGGACAGTGTGAAAGGCTGTCAGAGGTTACAGCGGGCCATTGATAGGATGCAAAACTGGGCTGAGAAGTGGCAGATGGAGTTCAACCCAGATAAGTGTGAGGTGGTTCATTTTGGTAGGTCAAATATAATGACAGGATATAGTATCAATGGTAAGATTCTTGGCAGTGTGGAGGATCAGAAGGACCTTGGGGTCCGAGTCCATAGGATACTCAAAGCTACTGCGCAGGTTGACTCTGTGGTTAAGAAGGCATATGGTGCATTGGCCTTCATCAATTTTGGAATTGAGTTTAGGAGCTGAGAGGGAATGTTGCAGCTATAGAGGACCCTGATCAGACCCCACTTGGTGTACTGTGCTCATTTCTGGTCACCTCACTATAGAAAGGACCTGGAAACCATAGAAAGGGTGCAGAGGAGATTTACTAGGATGTTGCCTGGATTGGGGAGCATGCCTTATGAGAATAGGTTGAGAGAACTTGACCTTTTCTCATTGGAGCGATGGAGGATGAGAGGTGACCTGACAGAGGTGTATAAGATGATGAAAGGCATTGATTGTGTGGATAGTCCGAGGCTTTTTCCCAGGGCTGAAATGGCTAACGCAAGAGGGCACAGTTTTAAGGTGCCTGGAAGTAGGTACAGAGGAGATGTGAGGGGTATATTTTTTACGCAGAGAGTGGTGGAGTGCGTGGAATGGGCTGCTGGCGACGGGGATGGAGGTGAATACGATAGGGTCTTTTAAAAGACTCCTAAATAGGTACATGGAGCTTAGAAAAATAGAGGGCTGTGGGTACCGCTAGGTAATTTCTAAGGTAGGGACATGTTCGGCACAGCTTTGTGGGCCAAAGGGCCTGTATTGTGCTGTAGGTTTTCTATGTTTCTATGTGTCTATCTCAGCTACACACTCAGGAGACTATTTTATACAACGACTATATATGGACATCAACAGCATAGTAAATTTTAATTGTCCTATTGAGCCTAAAGATTTAATTACTGCACAGGATTTCTTAATCTTGAGAGATAATGTCATTTCTGGCAAACGGGATCATTCTTCTTGGCAGGTGAGATGAGGTTATGAAATAATCTCAGGTCTGGGGCCTCCTCTATGCTGGTTGTAGGAGTTGATTCTGAGATGGCAGGGAGTGGTTCTGACAGCCCTGAATATATATCTTCTCCTTTTCTCCGTCTGGGTCTGCTTAGATCACTATCTTTTTTGTTCTAACATTCCTTCTTTCTCTCACACCTTTCTCTTTCACATTCACATTCTTCCTCTTCATCTCTTACCGCCTTTTTCTTCTAGTTTGTGCGTCTTGATCTCAGGAATGTGCCTTTAGTGCAATGGAACATTCCCTTATTCATCCTTTTATTGCTCCCTTTATGATCTGATATCTCCTCTTGGTTTCATCACCTACAACATCATCTGATAAACCCTCTGTTTTTGTATCTCCATTTACTCCTTTGTCTTTGGCCTTCTATTCATCCAGCTTGGCTTTAGTCTTAGCATTTACTTTTTCAAGCAGCTTTTTGTCTCCCACTTGGGTTTCATGCACTCAGGGTAGATTCGGGATCTTTATAATCACAAAAGCTGAATACTTGTGACTTTCCTGAAGTTCCTTGAACGCTCTATCAGCTTAAAACCAAGCCACATTTCAAAGTAGCTGCCTGATTAACATATCAGAAGCTTTCTCAGATATATTGTCTACAAAAACTGTTATAATTATACTAACTGCTTTTGTCTCTTTCAGAATTCCTCTGCGCAACATGGTCCTTCCTTGGCCCAATATGCTTTCCAACCAGAGGCACAGAGGTTGGCAACAACAACCATTTGTCCTCTGTTGGGCAATGGTTCATGGTGTACAGCATGGAGACATTTGTGGCATCATTCAGTCCATGTTTTAATTTGCTTTCACTTGGCTTCATTGCAGGGAAAATGTCTTGCAAGCTGTGGATGGATCTCAAATCAAGTTTTCGTTGTCTCAGCCGGTCACACCCCCACAAACTTTTCCTCTTGTTTTTACCACATACAACACTTTCTAACTGGAAGACCACAACCTGTGTGGATTGGTGATAACATATACTCCTCACTGACAATCAACACTGGTGTACCTCAGCCCACTGCTCTGCTCTCTATGTACACATGACTGTGTAGCTAGACAAAGCTCAAATGCCATCTTTCAATTTTCTGACGATTCTACTATTGTTGGTAGAATCTCAGGTGCTGACGAGAGGGCGTACAGGGGTGGGATATGCCAACTAGTGGAATGGTGCCGTAGCAACAATCTGGGACTCAACGAAGTAAGACAAAAGAGCTGATTGTGGACTTCAGGAAGGGTAAGACGAAGGAACACACACCAAACCTCATTGAGGGATCAAAAGTGGAGAAAGTGAGCGGTCTCAACATCCTGGGTGTCAAGATTTCTAAGGATCTAACCTGGTCCCGACATATGGATGCAGTTTTAAAGAAGGCAAGACAGCGGCTGTACTTCATTAGGAGTTTGAAGAGATTTGGTATGTCAACAATTACATTCAAAGACTTCTATAGTTGTACCATGGAGAGCATTCTGACAGGCTGCATCGCTGTCTGGTATGCAGGGGCAACTGCACAGGACTGAAAGAAGCTGCAGAAGGTTGTAAATATGGTCAGCTCCATCTTGGGTACTGGCTTACAAAGTACCCAGGACATCTTCAGGGAGTGGTGTCTCAGAAAGGCAGCTATTGTTATTAAGGATCTCCAGCACCCAGGGCATGCCCTTTTCTCACTGTTACCATCAGATAGGAGATAACAAAGCCTGAGGGCACACACTCAGCGATTCAGGAATTGCTTCTTCCCCTCTCCCATCCGATTCTTATATCAACATCGAATCTCTGGACACTACCTCACTTTTTCTTAATATACAGAAATTCTGTTTTTGCACATTTAAAAAAATCCATTCAAAATATGTATACTGTATTTGATTTACTTGTTTATTTATTGTTATTACTATTTTTATTTTATTGATTATTATTTTTTTCTCTGCTAGATTATATATTGCATAGAACTGCTGCTGCTAAGTTAACAAATTTCATGTCACAAGCTGGTGATAGTAAACCTGATTCTGATGTGGCTTGTTGGTCGTATTTCACTGTTACGATGTCATTCCTGCAGGAGTTATCTTTCCTCCAGTGTAAGTTCTTAATTGGACATCTGCAGCTTTCAGTTTGGTAAAATTGAAATGCTGTTCAAACTCATTTTGTGCAAAGACTGAACCAGTGTCTAATTCCATTTTAATTAATTTGCCGCTCGCTTCTGGTGTAAGCCATATTGTTTGTCTATTGTTCACTCTCACGCTTTAGATTTCAAGGCTACTCAGTCCTGTGTCACTTTCATCATTATCAGATTCTTCAACAGTATGCAGATTAGTACTCTTTAAAACGGGAACTTGACTTTTTAGCATTTTCTCTTTCCTGTGCAGACCATTTACTTTTGTCTGCCCGACGTGTTCTTTGTATGTGACCTACATTGCTGCATTTTATGCAAGTTTCACCTTTAAAGATGCCTTTCTTTGGTATGTGTGAGCTCCTGCTACAATGCTAACACAATTTGTTTGGCCAGGTTGGTTTCTGTTCAGACGCTGCAATATTTTTCAGGTTCAGTTTCATTCCTGACTGTGTCTCTGTCTACTGTTTCCATTGAGGCAGCCATTTCAATTAATTTATTGATTTTTGAATGCTTTCTTTTAAGGTTACACAAATTAAACAATCTCTCAGTACATCATTAAGCCTATTACTGAACTGATAATGCTCAGATAATCTCTTCAATTCAGCCACATATGCTGAACTGGACTCCAGTTCTGATTGATTCTGCTTATGAAACCTGAAGCCTTCTTCAATCTACAATGGCTTCAGTTCTAAGTGTTCCTTTAATACTATCAGCAGAGCTAATTTCTGCAAGTTTGGTTGGAACAGTTTTACTTTGAAGCAAACTATATGCCTTTAAACCCAATGCACTTTGCAAAATTGGTACTTGTTTCTCATTTACTACTTCATTTGCTTCAAGGTACTGCTCTAATAACTCAGTATACATGAGCAAATAACCCATTGTAAAATCAAACTCATCAATTCTTCTGATGTAGCTAACCATTTCTGATTTTTTAAAATGATTATTTTCACCCGGTACTCACTCCTTATGAGCCTGTGAATTCTTTTGTTTTATGACTTAAAAAAAACTTGGTTATGTCTTCCCTTCCGAAGGCCGTCTCTGTACGTTCTGCTTTTCCCTCGACCGTTCTTTGCTGTACTTTTCTTTGAACTCGAGCATCTCTCTGTGCTTTAGTGGGTCGGTAACTGTCTCAATTTCATTTTAAAAATACCTCTTTGCCAATTTTATTTTTTGTAACTGCAAAACACTAATCTAATTTGAAGAAAGACGCAGAACTCCAAGAAATGTGGGTGTAATTTTGAGTTTACTTTAAGCGAGACATAAACATATATGTGGTAGCATGATGACGTATGCAATTAACAGATAATGAATGATTTGAACCTGTAATGAATTATTTAAACAAAAAAGAATACTTAATCTAATAATATATATATACAAGATTGCTTAAATATTATTGAAATATTAAATATACAACAGTTATGCTTATTTCACAATGAATTAATTGCCTCTGATAGCTTCTTAATACCATTCCTGGTTCAGAATTCTATGGTCAATCAATGTTGGATATAGATTTCTTTGATTACTCGGTTATCAGTCTGTTTACTTACATGTTCTCAGTGTTCTGAAAGATGATTGTGGACTTCAGGAAGGCACAGGTCAAGCACTCTCCATTGCACATCTGCTGAAGAGAGAGTGAAGAGTGCAAAGCTCCTTGACGTGCACATAATGGACAACCTAACCTGGACCCACAACACCTCCTTACTAACCAAGAAGCACAGCAGCGTCTCCACGCTCTGAGGAGATTGGGGCATGTAAGGTTCCCTGCCCCCATTCTAACAATGTTTTACAGGAGCACCATCAACAGCGTCATGTGTGGCTGCATCATTTGGTGGTACAGAAGCTGCAGGGCGTTGGACCGCAAGACCCTACAGAGGATAGTTAAAACCACTGAAAGAATTATCGGCATCTCCCTTTCCTCTATTTGTGACATTTACTGAGAGCGTTGCAGAGGAAGGGCGCAAAGCATTTTTGAGGAAGCCTACCACCCATCCTACCAACTCTTTGGCCCTCTACCATCAAGAAAGTGGTATAGAAGCACCAGGGCTTGGACCAGACTGGGTAACAGCTTCTTTCCTCAGGATCTGAGCCTAATAAATACCTTGTACCAATGAAGTCTGGTTTCTAGGATAGCGAGCTGTTCACTGTTTACCTACGTTGCACTTTACTACATGCATTTTAATTATATTTTGTTAACTTATTTATAGTATAATATTTTGGTTTATGTGCTGTGTTTGATGTATGTAGTGTGGGTGCAAGGTGATCTAGAGGAATGTTGTTTTGTTTGATTGTATATATGTCCAGTCAGATGAGAATCAACTTGAACTTGGACTTGAGGTTCACAGATTATTAACCATCCTTGTATGTGGCAGCATTCTCCATTATTTTATTCTGTGATGGCTGGTTTAACACTCTGACTACCTCATTGTGTATTAACAATGGCATCCACTTCGCTCTGAGTTGGATGCATCATATTCCAGAGCTGGTTGCATGAATTGGCATTTTGCTAAATTCACTCTGATCCTGTATCGCCGAAACCTCAACAAGCAATAATTTCAGTGCCATTCTGCACTGAAATGGGGATGTTTCTTCACACAGAGGATGGCCTGTGGAGGCTCAATCAGTGAGTACATTCTAAAGAGAGATCAATAGATGTCCTGATGCTGAAGGAATCAAGGGAATGTAGGTAATGCAAGAACATGGTGTTAAAGTAGAAGATAGTCATGAATTTTTTAAAATCGGTGTGCAGGAGGACCCTAATGTGTAAATGCTTGTGTCATTACGTTCCTGTCTCCAAATAAATACACTTGTTTTGCATATTCCTCCATGTAAATATCCCTCTTCACTTTCCTTCGAATAATCTCCATAGGATGCTCCCTGATATTAATATGTCCAACTGTCATTCAAGTACCTTTATTATCCCAAGACTCTGCATCACACATCACAGCTAAAAGATACTACATTAAATTCAATTTTGACAAGTGCATTACTCTGACATATAAGACCATGCGACATTGGAGTGAAATTAGGCTATTTAGCTTTCAGGTCTGCTCTTTCATTTCATCATGGCTGATTCATTATCTTTCACAGCCCCATTCTCTTGTCTTCTCCCTGTAAGCTTGACACCCTTACTAATTAAGAACCTATCAACCTCAGCTTTAAATATAACCAATTACTTGTCCCCTACAGATGTCAATGCAATGAATTCCACAGATTCATCAGCCCCTGGCTAAATAAATTCCTCCTCATCTCTGTTCTAAAGGGACATCCTTCTATTCTGAGGCTGTGCCCTCTGCTCTTAGACTCACACATTATATGAAACAACCTCTCCACATCCACTCTATCTAGACCTTTCAATATTCAATAGTTTTCAATGAAACCTGCTTCATTCTTCTAAACTGCGGCGAGTACAGGCTCAGAGGCATCAAACCCTCCTCATACGATAACCTGTCGTGCCTGGACTCATTCTTGCGAACGCCTTCTGGACCCCCTGCAATGCCAGCACATCCTTTCTTAGATAAGATGCCCAAAACTACTCACAGTACTCCAAATGTGGTCTGACTAATGCCTTATATGCCTCAGCAAACATCCTTGCTTTTATATTCTATCCTTTCCAAAATGAATGCTAACATTGTATTGCCTTCCTTGCCACTGACTCAACCTGCAAGTTAACCTTTAGGGAACATGTATGAAGACTCCCAGGTCCCATTGCACCTCCGATTTCTGATTTTTTTCTGAATCTATTCAGAAAATAGTCCACGCATTTACCGAAGTGCATGACCATGCACTTCCCTACACTGTATTCCATCTGCCACTTCTTTGCCCAATCTCCTAATCTGCCCAGGTCCTTCTGTAGATTCCTTGCTTCCTCAACACTACCTGACAATTCACCTGTCTTCGTATCACCTGCAAACTTGGCCACAAAGTCACTAAAATCACTGGCATACAGTATAATGTAAAAAGAAGCGGTCCCAACACAGATCCCTTTGGAACTCCACTAATCACCGGCCATCAACCAGAAAAGGCCCCCTTTATTCCCCCTCTTTGTCTCCTGCCAGTCAGCCGATCTTTATCCATGCTGGAATTTTTCCTGTAATACAATGGACTGTAACTTTGTTTAGAAGCCTCATGAGCAGCACCTTTTCAAAGGCCTTCTGAAAATCCAAGTAAGCAACATCCACTGACTTTCCTTTGTGTATCCTGCCTGTTACTTCCTTAAAGAATTCCAACAAACTTGAAAGGCAATATCTCCTCTTAAGGAACCCATGCTAACTTCTGTGTATTTTATCATGTGCTTCCAATTACCCTGAAACCTCATACTTAATATGAAATTCAACATCTTATCACCACTGAAGTCAGGCTAACCGGCCTATAATTTCTTGTCTTTTGCCTCACTCTCTTCCTAAAGAGTTGAGTGACATTTGTAGTTTTCCAGTCCTCCAGAACCATTTCAGAATCTAGTAATTCTTGAAGTATCACTACTATTGCCTCCATAATCTCTTCAGCTACCTTTTTCAGGACCCCCAGATGTAGTTCATCTGGTCCAGGTGACTTATCTTCCTTCACACCTTTCAGCTTCCCAAGCACCTTCTCCTTAGTAATAACAACGAACCTCATTTCTACACACTGACTCTCATGAATTTCTGGCATGCTGCTGTTGTTTTCCACAGTGAAGACAGATTCAAAATACTTATTAAGTTTTTCCAACAGTTCTTTATCCCACATTACTACTGTACCTCTTTAGCATCATTTTCCAGCAGTCCTATATCCACCTTTGTCTCTCATTTACTCTTTATATATCTGAAAATTGTTTTTGTATCCTTTTTTTATAATTGGCTAGCTTACCTTTATATTTCATCTTTTCTCTTCCTATGCCTTTTAGGTTATGCCTTCTGTTGATTTTTAAAAGCTTCTCAATCCTCTAACTTACCACAAATCTTTGCTCTATTATATGCCCTCTCTTTAGCTTTTATGCAGCCTTTGACTTCCCTTGTCAGCATTGGTTGCCTCAGCCTCCCTTTAGAATACTTCTCCTTCTTTGGGATGTATCCTTCCTGAGCCTTCTTAATTACTCCCAGAAACTCCTGTCATTGCTTTTTGGCAATCATCTCTGCTAGTTTCTCCTTCCAATCAACTTTGGCAGGCTTCTCTCTCATTCCTCTGTAGTTCACTTTACCCCACTGTAATATTGATACATCTGATTTTAGCTTCTCCCTCTCAAACTGTAGGGTAAATTCTGTTATATTATGATCACTGACACCTAAGGTTCCTTTACCTTAAGCTCCCTATTCAAATCTGGTTCATTACACAATATCCAATCCAGAGCTGCTTTTTCCCCAGAGGGCTCAAACACAAGCTGCTCTAAAATGCTAACTCGTAGGCATTCTACAAATTCTTTCTCTTGGGATCAGAATCAGAATCAGATTTATTATTACCGACAGGTGTTGTGAAATTTGTTAACTTAGCAGCAGCAGTTCATAGTCATCGTCATAGTCATACTTTATTGATCCCGGGGGTAATTGGTTTTCGTTACAGTTGCACCATAAATGATAAATAGTAATAAAACCATAAGTAGTTAAATAGTAATATATAAATAGTTAAATAGTAAATTATGCCAGGAAATAAGTCCAGGACCAGCCTATTGGCTCAGGGTGTCTGACCTTCCAAGGGAGGAGTTGTAAAGTTTGATGGCCACAGGCAGGAATGACTTCCTATGACGCTCTGTGCTGCATCTCGGTGGGATGAGTCTCTGGCTGAATATACTCCTGTGCCCACCCAGTACATTATGTAGTGGATGGGAGACATTGTCCAAGATGGCATGCAACTTAGACAGCATCCTCTTTTCAGACACCACTGTCAGAGAGTCCAGTTCCATCCCCACAACATCACTGGCCTTACGAATGAGTTTCTTGATTCTGTTGGTGTCTGCTACCCTCAGCCTGTTGCCCTGGCACACAACAGAAAACATGATAGCACTGACCACTACAGACTCGTAGAACATCCTCAGCATCGTCCGACAGATGTTAAAGGGCCTCAGTCTCCTCAGGAAATAGAGACGGCTCTGACCCTTCTTGTAGACAGCCTCAGTGTTCTTTGACCAGTCCAGTTTATTGTCAATTCGTATCCCCAGGTATTTGTAATCCTCCACCATGTCCACATTGACCCCCTGGATGGAAACAGGGGTCATAATATAGAAGAAGAAGATAAAAAAAAACAATAATAAATAAATCAATTTACACTAAATGCATATTCACCAGGTTAAAGTCATGCAAAAAACAGAAATAATGTATATTAAAAAAAGTGAGGAAGTGTTCACTGGTTCAATGTCCATTTAGGAATCGGATGGCAGAGGGGGAGAAGCTGTTCCTGAATCGCTGAGTATTTCAGGTTAACCTTCAGGCTTCTGTATCTCCTACCTGATGGTAGCAGTGAAAAAAGGGCATGCCTTGTGTGCAGAAGGTCCTTCATAATAGGTGCTGGCTTTCTGAGACACCACTCCTCGAAGATGTCCTGGGTGCTTTGTAGGCTAGCACCCAAGATGGAGCTGACTAAATTTATAACCCTCTGCAGCTTCTTTCAGTCCTGTGCAGTAGCCCCCACCCCATACCAGACAGTGATGTATCCTGTCAGAATGCTCTCCATGGTACATCCATAGAAGTTTTTGAGTGTATTTGTTGACATACCAAATCTCCTTGATCATGAATCATTGATCATTGCACCAGAATTTGCAAGCAGGCGACGTGGCATAGCAGCAGTGGCCTTTCAGCTCTGGTGTTACTTTAATTTAATTTTAGGCACAATTTTTGATGAGGGCACATGGATAACATAACGACTATCTACCGTCGCCAGATGCTCCTACAATATAGATAGCGCCCAAAAACAAACCTTCATGAAGATCTGCTGGTTAAATTATGTGACCTCAGCTTGCTGAGGGGATCGGGCCTACAGTCCTCGGAGTCGCCTGATGCCAGTGGCCGGAGGAGGAGACGTCGTAAGCGGTGTGTGAGGAAGCAGAAGCGAGGCGAGCGGGCAGGAGACCGTGCCAGGCAAAAAGCAGATCCTAGCCGGCTGGCTATCCCGTCCATTCTGCTCTCCAATGTCTGCTCCCTGGACAATAAATTGGACTACAACCGACTCCAACGAAATACTCGATGGCAGTACAGAGTCTGCTGTGTGTATGTTTTCACGGAAACGCGGCTCACTGACGGAATCCCAGACACCGCCATTCAGCTGAACGGGCTTGTCTTGTTTCGAGCGGACGGAGATGCAGCTCTTTCTGGTAAGACTCGTGGTGGTGGCTTGTGTGTTTACATCAATACGGAATGGTGCAAGAAATCTGCTGGTTTCCAGATACTGCTCATCGCTAGTGGAGTTTGTGACTGTTAGATGCAGACCATTTTATCTGCCACGGGAATTCACCACTGCTCTTATAGTCGGTGTCTACATTCCCCCCAGCACTAATGCTAAGGAGGCGCTCTGTGAACTGTATGGGGCTATTAACGAACTGCAGAACGTACACCCTGATGGACTGTTTATTGTTGCCGGAGATTTTAACCACGCGAACCTTAAATCAGTGCTCCCCAGATTCCATCAGAATGGGGACTTTGCAACAAGAGGGGAGAACGCGTTGGACCTTGTTTACACAAATATTCCTGACACGTACCAGGCAGATCCCTGCCCCCCACCTCGGTTACTCAGACCACATCTCTGTTATGCTACTCCCAGCATACAGACCGCTCGTCAGACGCTCCAGATCAGTTCAGAAGCAGGTGAAAACCTGGCCAGCAGGAGCCATCTCTGCTCTTCAAGACTGCTTTGAGCACTCTGACTGGCACATGTTCAGGGAGGCTGCAACCAATGGCGACTCTACCAACTTGGAGGAGTACACGGCATCAGTGACTAGTTACATCAGCAAGTGCATCGATGATGTCACTGTAGCCGGGACCATCACTACACGCCCTAACCAGAAGCCATGGATGACCACGGAGGTGCGTGCGCTGCTGAGGACCCATGACTCCACCTTCAGAGCAGGCGACAAGGCAGCCCTAACAACAGCGAGGGCCAAACTGTCCCGGCCCATCAGAGAGGCAAAGCGTGCACACGCCCAGCGAGTCCACAGCCACTTCCAGGACAGCAGTGACATGCGGCGCATGTGGAAGGGCATTCAGGACATCGCCAACTACAAGACAACACCACCTGCCTGTGCTGGTGATGCCTCCCTCTCAGATGCGTTGAATAACTTCTACGCTCGTTTTGAGGCAGAAAATGACGTGGTGGCGAGGAAGACCATCCCTCCTCCAAATGACCAGGTGCTGTGTCTTACCATGACCAATGTGAGGAGAACCCTGTGCAGGGTCAACCCACGGAAGGCTGCTGGACCAGACAATATTCCTGGCAGAGTGCTTAGAGGATGTGCAGACCAGCTAGCAGAGATTCTCACTGACATCTTCAATATCTCCCTGAGCAGCGCCGTCATTCCTACGTGCTTCAAGGCCGCCACCATCGTCCCCGTGCCGAAGAAGTCTTCAGTATCCTGCCTCAACAACTACCGTCCCGTTGCACTCACATCCATCATCATGAAGTGTTTTGAGAGGCTTGTCATGAGGTGCATCAAGACCCTGCTGCCCCCCTCACTGGACCCCCTACCATTCGCGTACCATCCCAACCGTTCAACAGACGACGCCATCGCCATCACCTTCCACCTGGCCTCAACCCACCCGTACGTTCGAATGCTGTTCATAGGCTTCAGTCCAGCATTCAACACAATCATTCCTCAGAAACTGAGAGGAAAGCTGAGCCTACTGGGCTTGAACATCTCCCTCTGCAACTGGATCCTAGACTTCCTGACTGGGAGACCTTAGTCAGTCCAGATTGGAAGCAGCAACTCCAACACCATCACACTGAGCACAGGGGCCCACCAGGCTGTGTGCTCAGTCCACTGCTGTTCACTCTGCTGACCCACGACTGCTGCGACTCACAGCTCGAACCACATTATCAAGTCCGCCGATGACATGATCATGGTGGGTCCCATCAGCAAGAATGATGAGTCAGCATACAGAGAGGCGGTACAGTGGCTAACGGACTGGTGCAGAGCCAACAACCTGTCTCTGAATGTGAACAAAACAAAAGAGATGGTTGTTGACTTCAGGAAGACACAGAGCAACCACTCTCCACTGAACATCGACAACTCCTCCGTAGAGGTCGTTAAGAGCACCAAATTTCTTGGTGTTCACCTGGCAGAGAATCTCACCTGGTCCCTCAACACCAGCTCCATGGCAAAGAAAGCCCAGCAGCGTCTCTACTTTCTGCAAAGGCTGAGAAAAGTCCATCTCCCACCCCCCATCCTCACCACATTCTACAGAGGATGTATCGAGAGCTGCATCACTGCCTGGATCAGAAATTGCACCATCTCGGATCGCAAGACCCTGCAGCGGATAGTGAGATCAGCTGAGAAGATCATCGGGGTCTCTCTTCCCGCCATTACAGACATTTACACCACACGCTGCATCTGTAAAGCAAACAGCATTATGAAGGACCCCACACACTCCTCATACAAACTCTTCTCCCTCCTGCCATCTGGCAAAAGGCACTGAAGCATTTGGGCTCTCACGACCAGACTATGTAACAGTTTCTTCCCCTAAGCCATCAGACTCCTCAATACCCAGAGCCTGGATTGACACCAACCTACTGCCCTCTATTGTCTTGTTTATTATTTATTGTAATGCCTGCACTGTTTTGTGCACTTTATGCAGTCCTGGGTAGGTCTGTAGTCTAGTGTAGTTTTTGTGTTGTTTTATGTAGTTCAGTGTAGTTTTTCTATTGTTTCATGTAGCACCATGGTCCTGAAAAATGTTGTCTCATTTTTACTGTGTACTGTACCAGCAGTTATGGTTGAAATGACAATAAAAAGTGACGACTTGACTTTGGTCATGATTAGACTGAACTCATACCTCAGCAAGGACCTGGACCTATTGCAATTTTCCTCTCGCCACAATAGGTCAATGGCAGATGCAATCTTAATGGCTCTCCACAGGGCTTTAGACCACCTGGACAACACAAACACCTATGTCAGGATGCTGTTCATCGACTATAGCTCAGCATTTAATACCATCACTTCTACAATCCTGATTGAGAAGTTGCAGAACCTGAGCCTTTGTACCTCCCTCTGCAATTGGATCCTGAACTTCCCAGCCAGAAGACCACATTCTGTGCGGATTGGTGATAACACATCTTCCTCGCTGATGATCAACACTGGCGCACCTCAGGGGTGTGTGAGCCCACTGCTCTATTCTCTGTATACGCATGACTGTGTGGCTAGGCATAGCTAAAATACCATCTATAAATTTGCTGATGATACAACCATTGTTAGTAGAATCTCAGATTGGTGATGAGAGGGCGCACAGGAGTGAGATATGCCAACTAGTGGAGTGGTGCCACAGCAACAACCTGGCATTCAATGTCAGTAAGATGAAAGAGCTGATTGTGGACTTCAGGATGGGGAAGATGAAGGAACACATACCAATCCTCATAGAGGCATCAGAAGTGGAGAGAGTGAACAGCTTCAAGTTCCTGGGTGTCAAGATCCCTGAGGATCTAACCTGGTCCCAACATATTGATGTAGTTATAAAGAAGGCAAGACAGTGGCTACACTTTATTAGAAGTTTGAAGAGATTTGGCATATCAACAATACACTCAAAAACTTCTACATTTGTACCGTGCAGAGCGTTCAGACAGGCTGCATCACTGTCTGGTAGGGAGGGGCTATTACACAGGAATGTAAGAAGCTGTAGAAGGTTGTAAATCTAGTCGGCTCTATCTTGGGTATTAGCCTACAACGTACCCAGGACAACTTTAGGGAGTGGTGTCTCAGAAAGGCAGCGTCCATTATTAAGGACCTCCAGCACCCAGGGCATGCCCTTTTCTCACTGTTACCATCAGGTAGGAGTTACAGAAACCTGAAGGCACACACTCAGCGATTCAGGAACAGCTTCTTCCCCTCTGCCATCTGATTCCTAAATGGACATTGAATCTTTGGACACTACCTCACTCTTTTTTTTAATATACAGTATTTCTGTTTTTTCAGGTTTTTAAAAAACCTATTCAATATATGTAATTGATTTACTTGTTTACTTATTATTATTAATTTTTTATTTTATTTATTATTATTTTTCTCTGCTAGATTATGTATTGCCTTGAACTGCTGCTGCTGAGTTAACAAATTTCACATCACATGCCGGTGACAATAAACCTGATTCTGATTCTGATTCTTCAAACTCCTAATGAAGTATAGCCGCTGTCTTGCCTTCTTTATAACTACATCGATATGTTGGGACCAGCTTAGATCCTCAGGGATCTTGACACCCAGGAACCTGAAACTGTTCACTCTCTCCACTTCTGATCCCTCTATGAGGATTGGTGTGTGTTCCTTCATCTTACCCTTCCTGAAGTCCACAATCAGCTCTTTTGTCTTACTGACATTAAGTGCAAGGTTGTTGCTCTGACACCACTCCACTAGTTGACATATCTCACTCCCGTACGCTCTCCATCTGAGTTTCTACTAACAATGGTTGTATCTTGTTCATATTTATAGATGGTATTTGAGCTTACCTAGCCACACAGTCATGGGTGTAGAGAGAGTAGAGCGGTAGGCTAAGCACACAACCCTGTAGATGTGAGTGCTACCGGGCGATATTCATTAAGGCAGCTCACATTATTCTTCATAGGCAGTGGTATAATTGGCGACTTTTTGAAGCACATAGCAGTGAGAGGTTGAAAATGTCTTTGAATACTGCTGCCAGTTGGTTGGCACAAGTTTTCAGAGCCTTACCAGGTACTCTATTGTGATCTTCCACCTAGCATCCTCATTTTTCCAATCTACCTGCATTTTGAAATCCATCATGACTATCGTAACATTTTTCTTTTTACATGCTTTTACTATCTCCCATTGTAACTTGTACCCTGCAGATCCTGGCTACTGTTTAGAAGCCTGTAAGTGCTGGAGGATAGGATTAAAGTTGGTGGGTGGTCAGTGTGGATATGATGGGCTGAATGGTTTGTTTCCATGCTGTATAACACCCTAACTCTAAAGCACTGCAAATGGGAGGAAATAGAGTTGTGCTGTGGAACACACAGAGTGAATGTGAGCTGACTTTTACTGATAGTGAGGCATGTAGCTCGACATGATGGTTAAAAAGAAAAATGGAGGCATTACATACAAGTGCAGGGAGATCATGCCAGAAATGTACAGAACACTAGTTAGGTCAGAGTTTGTAGCTGAATTAGATTACCGGTACAATATTACAAGAAATTTGTGCTTGCACTAGAGAGGGTGCAAATGGGATCAATTAGGACGTTGCCAGGGCTGGAAAGTTGTAACTATGAGGAACAATGAGGTTTTATTGGGACAGAGGAGGATGAGATAATTGAACTGAGCTATATAAAATTATGAAAACCAGTGGAGGGGTCAAAAATTGGGGACCATACAGTCACAGGAGTTATCTAAAGGATTAGAGGGTAGAATAAGGAAAAATCCTTTACACCAGAATGTGGTGGCAGTATGGATCACAACTACCCGAAAGAGTGGTAGAGACATAAATGCCCTTTACATTTAAACAACACTTGGCGGACTCTAACCTACAGTATAACGGATCTAGTGTCGAAGGTGGGATCATGTTGGATAGCTCTTCTAGAACTAGGCACAACGGCCTCTGTGGTAGAAATGGTTAAAACTAGTGTATAATGGGATACTTGACCATACTGGAGCTGCTGGGGTCAAGACTGCTGATGCGTGTCGAGCATAACCTTGGATGATAAGCGCAGTACCAGGAACTCCAATAAACAAGAGACTAGGCCCCTGGAACCAGGAGGGAGGGTGCCTCTGGGGGTAAATTATGAGTCCTGATAACAGAAAGCAGGAAGAGCTGTTAGACCCGCACTGAGAGATAATTGACATGTTTTTTAAGCGATTGATTATGTAGTGACCCATGGGATGCCAAACAAAGTTATGTTGAAGTTGTTTGTCTTGCTGTATAAATATGAGCTCAGTATAACCTAAAAATCAGAGCTCTGGTGATGGTGGAGACTGCTACAGGCTCTCCATGATAAACTCTTAAAATGAAACTCGAAGTCACTCTGGGTGTTTCCACAACAGCCTCTTGTGTTGTAACATTCCTATCGTTCTGGGGTTCTGTGACAAGAGCAGCAGCAGCAGACCAACAGGCAGCAAGTCTGACCCTGTCAGTTAAAAACTGTTTCATGCATTATACTGACTGGATGCATGGGTCTTTTCCTGGCCATCCTATACGTATGATTTGTAAAGCATTCACCGTTCTCCTTTGATGAAAATGGAGCAATTTATGAACCTGTGCAACTGATTGGATCCTCAGACACTGACATCGTATGTGGGTGACGTGAGCACGCAGTGCTCATTCTCATTTGCGTTGCCATCAAGTGCGTAGATTTCAATGTCCGGATTGATCTGCTGATAGGAACTCTGCTCAGTATTTAGTCACAAACATGAGGGAATCTGCAGATGCTGAAAATCCAAGCAACACACACAAAATGCACTTTGGCAGAAGAAATAAACGGGCAGACTATTATTTAAATAGGGAGAGAATTCAAAGTTCTGAGATGCAACGAGACTTGGGAGTCCTTGTGCAGGATACCCTTAAGGTTAACTTCCAGGCTGAGTCAGTGCTGAAGAAGGCGAATGCAATGTTGGCATTCATTTCTAGAGGAATAGAGTATAGGAGCAGGGATGTGATGTTGAGGCTTTATAAGGCGCTGGTGAGACCTCATTTGGAATACTGTGGGCAGTTTTGGTCTCCTTATTTAAGAAAGGATGTGCTGACGTTGGAGAGGGTACAGAGGAGATTCACTAGAATGATTCCGGGATGAGGAACGTTTGTCCGCTCTTGGACTGTATTCCTTGGAGTTTAGAAGAATGAGGGGAGACCTCATAGAAACATTTCGAATGTTGAAAGGCATGGACAGAGTGCATGTGGCAAGGTTGTTTCCCATGATGGGGGAGTCTAGTACGAGAGGGCATGACCTAAGGATTGAAGGGCGCCTATTCAGAACAGAGATGCGAAGAAATTTTTTTAGCCAGACGGTGGTGAAACTATGGAATTTGTTGCCACGGGCGGCAGTGGAGGCCAAGTCATTGGGTGTATTTAAGGCAGAGATTGATAGGTATCTAAGTAGCCGGGGCATCAAAGGTTATGGTGAAAAAACAGGTGAGTGGGACTAAATGGGAAAATGGATCAGCTCATGATAAAATGGCGGAGCAGACTGGATGGGCTGAATGGCCGACTTCTGCTCCTTTGTCTTAAGGTCTAAAATGCTGGAGGAACTCAGCAGGCCAGGCAGCATCTATGGAAAACAGTACAGTCGATGTTTCGGGCTGAAACCTGCCGAGGGGCACTCTTTTCCATAGGTGCTGCCTGGCCTGCTGAGTTCCTCCAGCATTTTGTGTGTATTGCTCAGTATTTAGTTTTAATTCTTCAGAATTTCACTGATACACAGTATATATCAACAATCCATTAGAGATTCTGGAGGAACTCTTCCACAGACATCTCCTTCAGAACATTAGCAGAAATTTGGCAGAAATCTTATGTGTCTTGAATTAAAGACTGTTTGTACCATACCAACAAGCTTTCTATTTTGTGTTTTGGCAGGAAATCAAGACTCCTTTTCAATTTCCACGTATAGAAATGAATCTATTAGCCTGGTCTTAGTCACCATTTCTGGCATTCCATCAATTGCTCACCTGCATGCTCATATACTGACTATCATTTGTAGAGTGTAGAGCTTCACTAGTATCTCTGCAAAGGTAGAAGTAGGTTGGATGTCCAGCTGAAAATAAAACCTCACAGTAGTATTGTGCACTACTAATTCTACACAAATATATTATGATGGCTTCATTTACAACAGATTGGTTTGAGATGCTACGTTTATACACATACATGCTGAAAAAGGAGCAATGGCTCTGAACCATATTGGTTGAGTGAAGAACATTGTCCCAGATATTTGGGGGAATTACCTACAGTTGCTGTTTCCAGATCAAATCTATCCAAAGTAATGCATCTTGCAATCAGTCATCTGGAAGGACCGTTTGAAGCCCTGAATTGAGGTGAGGGAGGAAATAAATGGGCAGGTGTGGCATTACTCTCTCCTGCAGGGATATGCGCCAGGAGGGAGATTAGTGGAGAGGGATGAATGGACAAGGGAATCACGGATGAAGTGATCCTTGGAACTTGGTGCACTTAACTCCCTCTATGGTGGATCTATGTTTGCACAGACAGGGATGGTTCATCTGCACCTTCCAAAAGTCCGCAATCATTTCTTTGGTCTTCTCCACGTTCTGAGGGGACAATGGACTTTTTCAGAGAGATGTTGAAAATATCTCTCAACACCTCAAGTTAGTTGGTTTGCACATCTTTTACAACCCGTCCTGTAAAAGTTTGGTATATTGGGCCCTGCAGCTTTGTGTGGGTTGACCTGGCAGGGTCTACGTCATCTCAGCTTCAGCCAGACAGAGTGTCTGCTCACCTGGGGGCAGGGGTGCCTTCCTCACCAGCATTTTGTTCTGTGCATCAAACCGGGCGTAAAAGACATTCAGCATGTCAGGGAGTGAAGTGTCCTGCTCACTGACTTGTAGTACTTAATCCTCTGAATTCCTTGCCACCTGCATCTTGTGTCTCTGGTATCACAGAAGTGGTTGTATATTCTCTGTGAATACTAGAATGATTCCGGGAATGATATGTTAGATACAGAGGCTCCCTCCTTCTTTCCTTTCTCCCATGGTCTACTCTCCTCTCCTATCAGATTCCAGCTTCTCCAGCTCTATACCTGTCCCACCCATTTGGCTTCTCCTATCACTTTGTAGCTTGTCCTCCTCCTCCTCCTCCCCTGACCTTTTTATTCTGGCATTTTCCTCCTTTCTTTCCCATCTTGATGAAGTGTCTTGGCCCGAGATGTTAACTGGTGATTCTTTCTCATCGCTGCTGGCCAACCTGCTGAGTTTCTCCAGCATTTTGTATTTCTTGCTGCAGAATTCCAACATCTGCAGAATTTCTAGTGTTTAGGATTGAAACTATCCTTGAGCCTACTGGTGCATGCTTTCGATTCTAGAATGTCAAAGGTTGACTTTATGATTAAAGTGGGCAACAAATCATAACGAAATAGATGTTCAGGATCAAGTCAATAAAACGGTTATAAGAGGTGTTTTAAAGCAAACAAAATGCAAGAACAAGAACTTAACTTATCAATACTGGCTGAAGGGGGTGGGGGTGCACAAATCAGAGTCAAGTGCATGGCATTAGGCCTATCAAATTAATGATTGAAGGATGGGAAAGTGTGAGGACATGGAGGAATTAAGAATATAATCCATGTCCCAAGCCTGAAGATTCATTAGGCAAAAGTGAAAAGCAAAAACAGTGTACTTCCCCTTAAATCGCTGATGAATAGAAATAACTACTTCCCCTTAAATTGTTGATGAATACTCATAATGATCATAACATGGGCTCAAAGAATTTACATTTTCATTTACTACAATGAAAATAACCGCAACTTTAAATCTGAAATATTAATTCTCATTCTTTTGTCAAAGATACTTCCTGACGTGCTGAGACAATCCAGTATGTTGTGTTTTATTCAAGGCTCATTACCTTTGCTTATACAGTACATTCCCATGCTTACGTAACCAGCATTATTGTTCATAATTCAGCCACAACATGTTTGTATATTGGTTATTATGATCATGGATTTATTTAGGTCCATGTGTTTTTATTTCAAAACCAGTTATTACAAATTTTTCAGAATGATTAATCATAACTGCTACTTTAATGATCTGCAGTTAATCAACATTTAATTGTAGAACCTTCAACATGGAAAACATAATCCTATGCCACTATAGCTGTGTTTACGTGACAACTAATAAAATTTAATTTGCTTGTAGCTTTATACATGAAGCACAGATAGTTACATTAATACATTTGTGAACATCCCACTCTGCTGCTTGGTTTGATCACTAATGATTATTAATGCCCAACAAAAATCATTAGGTTTGTTTCATTTTAAAGATTTTTTTAGTTTTTGTATGAACTCTTCCACGTCGCCCTTTGTCGTTTGCATTCTATCTTCCACTGTGTTGATCATAAATCAAGAACTTATTAGTAGAATTGTAAATTCTGTCAGAGTCATTAGTAACAAGAAAGCTGAAGGCATGAGTTGTTAAAACCTCATTTTTTGCAACTAATTTCTGAAAATTATATTTGTGTAATCCAGAATTTCTGAAGTAGTGCTTAATAGGTTTGAATTCAATTCACAATTCCTTACAAATTCCAATTAGGAAAATCAATGTCGACTTGAATTCCTATTCGACCCTCAGCAGGTATATTCCATGTGCTAGTTGCAAAATAGAGTGTGAAACATAAGTGATGTTTGCATCTTGGCTCAACAAAGGTTAAGTTCATTTCCCTAGCAGAAAGGAAATAAAAGACAAACTTCAAAGTTCTTTTTATCCTTTTTGTAACAAGTCAGTTTTGTGTTTCAGGAAAGGACAATCAACTAGGCAATGAGTATTCATGCACACACGAGGAAATCTGCAGATGCTGGAATTTCAAGCAACACACATAAAAATTGCTGGTGAATGCAGCAGGCCAGGCAGCATCTATAGGAAGAGGTACAGTTGACGTTTCGGGCCGAGACCTTATGTCAGGACTAACTGAAAGAAGAGATAATAAGAGATTTGAAAGTGGAAGAGGGAGGGGGAGATCCGAAATGATAGGAGAAGACAGGAGGGGGAAGGGACGGAGCTAAGAGCTGGAAAGTTGATTGGCGAAAGGGATATGAGAGGATCATGGGACCCTATTCCTAGTGGGGTAGCGGGAGGTGCATCTCTCCCATTTCACACACATCTGCTCTCACCCCATCCTCCCGCCACCCCACTAGGAATAGGGTTCTCCTTGTCTTCACCTACCACCCCACCAGCCTCCGGGTCTAGCATATTATTCTCCGTAACTTCTGCCACCTCTAACAGGATCCCACCACCAAGCACATCTTTCCCTCCCCACCTCTCTCTGCTTTCCGCAGGGATCGCTCCCTACGTGACTCCCTTGTCCATTCGTAACCCCCATCCCTTCCCACCGATCTCCCTCCTGGCACTTATCCTTGTAAGCAAAACAAGTGCTACACCTGCCCTTACGCCTCCTCCCTCACCACCATTCAGGGCACCAGATAGTCCTTCCAGGTGAGGCGACACTTCACCTGTGAGTCGGCTGGTGTGATATACTGCGTCCGGTGCTCCCGGTGTGGCCTTCTATATATTGGCGAGACCCGACGCAGACTGGGAGATCGTTTCACTGAACACCTACGCTCTGTCCGCCAGAGAAAGCAGGATCTCCTAGTGGCCACTCATTTTAATTCCACGTCCCATTCCCATTCTGATATGTCAATCTATGGCCTCCTCTACTGTCAAGATGAAGCCACACTCAGGTTGGAGGAACAACGCCTTACATTCCGTCTGGGTAGCCTCCAACCTGATGGCATGAACATTGACTTCTCTAACTTCCGTTAAGGCCCCACCTCCCCTTTGTACCCCATCTGTTATTTATTTATTTGTTTATTTATTTATTATTAATTTTTTTCCTCTCTCTCCTTTTTCTCCTTCTGTCCCTCTCACTATACTCCTTGCCCATCCTCTGGGCTTCCCCCCTCCCCCTTTCTTTCCCCCTAGGCCTCCCGTCCTATGATCCTCTCATATCCCTTTTGCCAATCAACTTTCCAGCTCTTGGCTCCATCCCTTCCCCCTCCTGTCTTCTCCTATCATTTTGGATCTCCCCTCCCCCCTCCCACTTTCAAATTTCTTACTATCTCTTCTTTCAGTTAGTCCTGACGAAACCCTCCCACTTTCAAATTTCTTACTATCTCTTCTTTCAGTTAGTCCTGACGAAGGGTCTCAACCCGAAACGTCGACTGCACCTCTTCCTAGAGATGCTGCCAGGCCTGCTGCGTTCACCGGCAACTTTGATGTGTGTTGTTTGAGTATTCATGCACCTAGGTTGTAATGGAAATGAAACTATCTACATGAGATAAGTCCAGTGAGGATGAGCAATAGGCTTCAAATTGAAATACAGTTATAGTTTGAATTGTTAAAATTGCTATTTTTCTCTGAGGAACAGCAGAATAAAATCTTGGTATTTAGTGTATTTTGAAGCAATGAATAATTGTGAAAGAAACCCTTCCAAACTGTTGAAATGGAAAAAGACATGCAGAAAGGATATATGAAGATGCTACAGGGGTACTAATGGAGAACAGTTTAACAAAAAAAAGAAAAAATTGTCATTTTTGATAAAAGTAATTTTAGAACAGTTTTGAAGAATGATAAATATGGTATTAGTAAAACTGCTTTAGGCTGCTTCAAAACTTGATTAGATCATGATTGGTCTGTAGCCTCGTGTCATTTACCTGCCTTTGATTCATTTATCTTGATACCTTTGCCAACATGTGTGTAAAGTATATGGATTATAATGGACAGGTTCACATGGTCATTTCACTTTGCAGTAAATATTCCAACAATATTTTGACTTAAGTCAGAGGGATACGGGTTGGTCTAAACTTGACAGAGTCACTCCTGGAAGATTTTAGTGCTGAATTTTATCAGCACACCTGCATCATTTTCCTATCTTAAATTAATGTAAGATGAAAGATAATGAAATGAAAATTAGGGTAAACGTTTTAATTGAAGCATAAATGATTCCGAAACCAAGACCCGAACAATTAAATGTCTCACACATGGAAGATAAGTTTTAAAAGCACAGACTCAAAGACATAATTTGTGGAATTACATTTTGAAGCATTTCAGAATCAGAATCAGATTTAATCACTGGCACATGTTGTGAAATTTGTTATATTTCTGCAATTATACAGAAAGATCCTGAAAAAAGGCCAGCAATATCATGAATGATCCAAACTACCCTGCTCATGGACTGTTCGTCCCACTCCTGTCAGAGAGGAGGTGATGTAGCATCCACACCAGGATCATCAGACTGAAATACAGTTACTTTCCTCAATCAGTAAGGCGGATTAACACTTCCACCTAGTAACCCACCCAATCCCCAACCACCACTGCTTTATCATTTCCTGTCAGTCACCTTATGTATAGACTCTCCTGTGCCTAACATCACTTTATGCACAATCTACTGTATATGTGTAAGCTATCTTATGTATTTATATGTATTGTGTTTTCTATTATGTTCTTTATCTTTTGTGGATTTTTTTTGTGCTGCATTGGATTTGGAATAGCAATTATTTCATATTTGTTTACACTTGTCACCTGGAAATAACATTAAACAACCCTGAATCTTGAAACTTGAAGCAGCTTTCCCATCACTGTGAAAATTTTCCTCCTTCTTTTCATAATGTAATCCCTGTTTGAAGATAACATTTCAAGTTATTTCCATCACCCTGTTACATCAGTAGTAGGTAAGCCATGATCTAATTCGATAGTGGAGCAGACAGAGGGGCTGAATGAATGGTTCCCAATTTTGTCTTCTGGAATTTCTGTTATGTGCACCTATGTGTATCTCATTGGAAAGATTGATATAAATATCAGACAATGCTAATAATTCACTGACAGCTAACCACAGAGAACACCGGAAGTACTGAGCAGGTCAGACAGCATCTGTGGAGAGTATAAATTATTCAAAGGATCATTTCTGAATGATGATCATCAGTCCATCAAAGCCATGTGAGCCTATTCTTCCTCCCATCACTGTGAACATTTTCCTCCTTCTTGTCATTATATAGTTTCCTTTTGAAGATGATATTTCGTTATTTCCATCACCCTGTCAGGCTGAGCATAAATACTTGCTCTGTGACAAATGCTCTTGTCACCTTTGGTTCTTTTGCCAATCACTTCCAATTTGTTATTGACTGTAAGCCAAATGAACATTTTCTTTAATTAAACTATTGAAACTGTTCTGAATTTTAAACACCAGCTCAAAATTTTTGTTTCAAGAAGAATAATCCTATTTCTTCTCATTTATCCACATAAAGGTCCTGGGGATTTATTCCAGGAAATCTCCTCTGCATCCTTTCTAAAGCCATGATATCCTTTCTAAAGAAATGGACACAAACTTCCGCCAAAGGATACTTAGTGATTAGTAAATGTGCAGTCTAACCTCTCAGCTCATGCACTCAATGAATTTAGTGTGGCCATTTACAATGTCCAGAATCTCATGGGCTCATTAACCAATTCATTTGCTTGGTTGTCACCTTCAGAGCCAATCATAAACACCCCATCTTTGTGTTCATATATCTTCTGCCTGCCCCAGCCAGCTCCCTCACAAATCACACACACACACACACACACACACACACACACACACACACTTCTTTCTTCGGTTGTCCATCAAAATCCGATGACAACTTCCACTCCTTTAATGGTGAGATCTTTGATGACTATACAGTCCTATCCTGGACCCACAAGCTCTACTACAGGTGGGATACGTATATGTGATAGTGGTGGCAACCATGGCTGCATTTCTCCTGGCTCTCTTCTGCTGTCTTCTGGTTGTTCTTTCCATCTCTAGAATCATTGCAGCATCTGGTGACCCTGTAATCTTTAGAAACATAGAAAATAGGTGCAGGAATAGGCCATTCGGCCCTTCGAGCCTGCACCGCCATTCAGTATGATCATGGCTGATCATCCAACTCAGAACCCTGCACCAGCCTTCCCTCCATACCCCCTGATCCCTTTAGCCACAAGGTCAATATCTAACACCCTCTTAAATATAGCCAATGAACTGGCCTCAACTGTTTCCTGTGGCAGAGAATTCCACAGATTCACCACTCTCTGTGCGAAGAAGTTTTTCCTAATCTCAGTCCTAAAAGGCTTCCCCTTTATCCTCAAACTCTGACCCCTCGTTCTGGACTTCCCCAACATCGGGAACAATCTTCCTGCATCTAGCCTGTCCAATCCCCTTAGGATTTTATAAGTTTCAATAAGATTCCCCCCTCAATCTTCTAAATTCTAACGAGTCTAAGCCTATTCGATCCAGTCTTTCATCATATGAAAGCCCTGTCAACCCAGGAATCAATCTGGTAAACCTTCTTTGTACTCCCTCTATGGCAAGGATGTCTTTCCTCAGATTAGGGGACCAAAACTGCACACAATACTCCAGGTGTGATCTCACCAAGGCCTTGTACAACTGCAGTAGTACCTCCCTGCTCCTGTACTTGAATGCTCTTGCTGTGAATGCCAGCATACCATTCGCCTTTTTCACCACCTGCTGTACCTGCATGCCCACTTTCAATGACTGGTGTATAATGACACCCAGGTCTCGTTGCACCTCCCCTTTTCCTAATCGGCCACCATTCAAATAATAATCTGTTTTGCTGTTTTTGCCACCAAAGTGGATAAGCTCACATTTATCCACATTAAATTGCATCTGCCATGAATTTGCCCACTCACCTAACCTATCCAAGTCACCCTGCATCCTCTTAGCATCCTCCTCACAGCTAACACTGCCACCCAGCTTCGTGTCATCCGCAAACTTGGAGATGCTGCATTTAATTCCCTCATCTAAGTCATTAATATATATTGTAAAAAACTGGGGTCCCAGCACTGAGCCCTGCGGTACCCCACTAGTCACTGCCTGCCATTCTGAAAAAGTCCCATTTATTCCCACTCTTTGCTTCCTGTCTGCCAACCAATTTTCTATCCACATCAATACCTTACCCCCAATACTGTGTGCTTTAAGTTTGCACACTAATCTCCTGTGTGGGACCTTGTCAAAAGCCTTTTGAAAATCCAAATATACCACATCCACTGGTTCTCCCCTATCCACTCTACTAGTTACATCCTCAAAAAATTCTATGAGATTCGTCAGACATGATTTTCCTTTCACAAATCCATGCTGACTTTGTCCGATGATTTCACCGCTTTCCAAATGTGCTGTTATCACATCTTTGATAACTGACTCTAGCATTTTCCCCACCACTGATGTTAGGCTAACCGGTCTATAATTCCCCGGTTTCTCTCTCCCTCCTTTTTTAAAAAGTGGGGTTACATTAGCCACCCTCCAATCCTCAGGAACTAGTCCAGAATCTAAAGAGTTTGGAAAATTATCACTAATGCATCCACTATTTCTTGGGCTACTTCCTTAAGCACAATGGAATGCAGACCATCTGGCCCTGGGGATTTATCTGCCTTTAATCCCTTCAATTTACCTAACACCACTTCCCTACTAATATGTATTTCCCTCAGTTCGTCCATCTCACTGGACCCTCTGTCCTCTACTATTTCCAGAAGATTATTTATGTCCTCCTTAGTGAAGACAGAATCAAAGTAGTTATTCAATTGGTCTGCCATGTCCTTGCTCCCCATAATCAATTCACCTGTTTCTGTCTGTAGGGCACCTACATTTGTCTTGACCAATCTTTTTCTTTTCACATATCTATAAAAGCTTTTACAGTCAGGTTTTATGTTCCCTGCCAGTTTTCTCTCATAATCTTTTTTCCCTTTCCTAATTAAGCCCTTTCTCCTCCTCTGCTGGACTCTGAATTTCTCCCAGTCCTCAGGTGAGCCACTTTTTCTGGCTAATATGTATGCTTCTCCTTTGGAATTGATACTATCCCTAATTTCCCTTGTCAGCCACGGGTGCACTACCTTCCTTGATTTATTCTTTTGCCAAACTGGGATGAACAATTGTTGTAGTTCATCCATGCAATCTTTAAATGCTTGCCATTACATATCCACTGTCAACCCTTTAAGTGTCATTTGCCAGTCTATCTTAGCTAATTCACGTCTCATACCTTCAAAGTTACCCTTCTTTAAGTTCAGAACCTTTGTTTCTGAATTAATTATGTCACTCTCCATCTCAATGAAAAATTCCACCATATTATGATCACTCTTACCCAAGGGGCCTCTCATGACAAGACTGCTAATTAACCCTTCCTCATTGCTCAATACCCAGTCTAGAATAGCCTGCTCTCTAGTTGGTTCCTCGATATGTTGGATCAAAAAACCATCCCGCATACAGTCCAAGAAATCCTCTTCCTCAGCACCCTTACCAATTTGATTCACCCAATCTACATGTAGATTGAAGTCACCCATTATAACTGCTGTTCCTTTATTGCACGCATTTCTAATTTCCTGTTTAATACCATCCCCAACCTCACTACTACTGTTAGGTGGCCTGTACACAACTCCCACCAGCGTTTTCTGCCCTTTAGTGTTATGCAGCTCTACCCATATCGATTTCACATCCTCCCGGCTAATGTCCTTCCTTTCTATTGTGTTAATCTCCTCTCTAACCAGCAATGCTACCCCACCTCCTTTTCTTTCATGTCTATCCCTCCTGAATATTGAATATCCCTGAATGTTGAGCTCCCATCCTTGATCACCCTGGAGCCATGTCTCTGTGATCCCAACTATATCATATTCATTAATAACAATCTGCACTTTTAATTCATCCACCTTGTTACGAATGCTCCTTGCACTGACACACAAAGCCTTCAGGCTCGCTTTTACAACACTCTTAGCCCTTATACAATTATGTTGAAAAGTGGCCCTTTTTGATTTTTGCCCTGGATTTGTCGGCCTGCCACTTTTACTTTTCACCTTACTACTTTTTGCTTCTACTCTCATTTTACACACCTCTGTCTCTCTGCACTTGTTCCCATCCCCCTGTTGTGAACTAACCTCCTCTCTCCTAGTCTCTTTAATTTGATTCCCACCCCCCAACTGTTCTAGTTTAAAGTCACCTCAGTAGCCCTCACAAATCTCCCCGCCAGGATATTGGTCCCCGTCCCTACATAGCTCTCGCCAAGTGGTACGGTCAGCAGCAACATCCTCCAAGTCCTCGGGTCTGATCTTGCACTTCCTTAAAGCATTCTTCATCTGATCCTTATAGCGCTTCTTCGGCCCTGCAGCTGAGCGTCGACCATGATGTAGCTGGCCGAATAACACTCTGTGGGGTAGCCGACATGGGGGCACACACACACACACACACACACACACACACACACACTCAGTATCTCATCTCATGTTTCTGCCATTTCTGTCATGATACTTCTCTGCCTTGCCTCTGGCCATTCTCCCAACAAGTATACAGTATGTCTTTCTTAAGTTTACACCCGCTGCACTTCTAACTTTCAGGTCATCTGCAGCGTTCAGAGTTGTGGCCTCAACCTCTCCCTTAAGGCCAAGTTTGAGCATCATTCAGGAATTAGTTTAAGAACAAAATTAAGACATTTGATCAGTAGATAATCCAGACTAGAGCTAATTTCTGAGCTGGAAAACACAATTGAAATACAGTAATTCAAAAATGGGACATGCTTTGTCCAATCTGCAGAGGTGTTTGACACAGCCTGGGAAAATACTCTCACTGATTGCTATTAATTGAAATGATATCACTTAAATGTGTAAATTTGCAACCTTACCTTTATTGAGGAATCCTATTCAGAAATTATTCAATAATGATTGGCATTGGCATTGATCCAATTCACTCTAACCCCCTCAGTAAACCCCTGAGCACCATTGGTCATCATCATGATCTATATGTGCCATGTCAAATGACGTGGGGGATCATGGTCTTCCATCCATTTTCAATTTGGGAAGTTCTAATAAGCTGTTCAAAATTTTTCCTATCCATCCCTTGATGTAACTCATGAATGTCAAGTGCTGTCTTCTGTCAATTTTTCCTATCACTGTAAGATATTTGAGTTTCTCACTCCTCAATACCAGAAGTTCCATCTGCCGTTTCCAGATTGATGATATCAGCTCTCTTCTTCTTGCTAGGAAAACTAAAAATAAGTGTTTCATAAAGGCATTCTAGCAGGAGCAGTAACTTCCCAAATTTGACTGTAATTTCTTCACTCAAAACCCCTCTCTGAGATTATTGGAGGGCTTATTGCTAATGTAATATCTGGCAGACATCAACCCCCTCAAAACTCATGGTAATTCATTCCAGAGCTCCCTCATTTACATCCTGAAATCACCGGTCAGAATTGAGAATATTAATCGATTAAAGGAACTTTTCTGATGTTTTCCATACTTCTTTCCCTTCCATTCTGAATGCTCCCCTTGAACATGACTCCTTCAATGAAGGACATTCAATGTCCTGAATTTTCATTAAAATGTGGTTATATTCTTTCAGATCGATGTGTCTGGATAGCATTCCTTTTAACTGAATTCACAGGATTAATTTTGAGTAAACAACCCTTTATCATTACAGCTGACTGCTTCAGATAAATCTTCACAGAAATGATGCTGTGCAGCCATATTATTCAAGAATTGGCATACAAAAAAGTCTTTTAAAATCTCATACAGATCAAATCTCTATTGGTAACAGAACAGTGCATATAGTAACAGAAGTATTTTCTTTGACATGTAGTTTGATGTTTTGCATTATCAGGATTTTGCAGTAACATACAGCATTGAGCTGCAGTATAATCTTCACCTTGTCGCACCAAAAATCAATGTAGCTGCTTGGCTCTCTAAAGCTAGGTGAGGCAAATGGGGAAAGATAAAATGATAGAAACAGAAAATACTGGAAACATTCAGCAGCTCAGCAGAATTGTGCAGAGCAAAACATGATTAATGGAGGACTGGAGGATTGAAAATGTCACTCCACTCTTTAAGAACAGAGGAAGGCAAAAGAATAGAAATTATAGGCCAGTTAGCCTAACCTCAGCGGTTGGGAAAATGTTGGAGTCTATTATTGAGGAAGAGGTTTCAATTGGAGACTGATGACAAAATAAGTCAAAGTCAGTATGGTTTCTGTAAAGGGGAAATCTTGCCTGACAAATCTGTTAGAGTTCTTAGGGGAAGTAACAAACAGAGTGGACAAAGGACAGGCTGTGGATGTCATTTAAACTGGATTTTCAGGAGGCATTTGATAAGGTGCCACACATGAGGCTGCTTAACAAGATAAAATCCTATGGCATTACTGGAAGGGTACTGGCATGAATAGCAGATTGGCTGACAGGTAGGAGATAGCAAGTGGGAATGAAAAGGGCCTTTTTTGGTTGGCTGCTGGTGACTAGTGGTGTTCCTCATGGGTCAGTATGGGACCATTACTTTTCACATTGTTTGTCAATGATTTAGATAATGGAATTGTTGGCTTTGTGGCAAAGTTTGTGGATGATACAAAGATAGGTGGAGGGGTAGGTAGCGCTGAGAAAGCAATGGGATTGCAGGACTTAGACAAATTGGAAGAATGGGCAAAAAGTGGCAGACGGAATACAGTGTTGGGAAATGTATGATAATTCATTTCGGTAAAAGGAACAAAAGTGCAGACTACTTTCTAAATGGGGAGAAGGTTCAAATATCAGAGCTGCAGAGTCTTCGTGTAAGACTCTCAGAATGTTAATTTACAGGTTGAGTCTGAGGTAAAGAAGGTAAATGCAATGTTGCCATTCATTTCAAGGGGAATAGAATATAAAAATAAGGAAATAATGCTAAGCTTTTATAAGACTCTAGTCAGGCCAGACTGAGTATATTGTCAACAGTTTTGGGCCCTAGATGTGTTGCCATCGAAGAGAGTCCAGAAGAAGTTCGTGAGGATGATTCCGGGAATAAAGGGGTTAACATATGAGGAGTGTTTGGCAGCTTTGGGCTTGTACTTACTGGAACTTAGAAGAATGCAGAGGGATTTCATTGAAACCTACTGAATGTTGAAAGGACTAGATAGGATGGTTGTGGAGAGGATGTTTCCTCTGGTGTGGCATCAAGAACTGGAGGGCACAGTCTCAAAATTGAGGAACGACCCTTTAGAACAGAGGTCAGGAGGAACTGTCTTAGCCAGAGAGTGGTGAATCTGTAGAATGCTCTGCCACAGACTGTAGTGGAGGCCAAATCTGTGCGTATATTTAAGGCGGAAGTTGATTGTTTCCTGATTGGTCGAGGCATCAAAGAATATGGGGAGAAGGAAGGTGTATGGGGTTGAGTGGGATCCAGGATCAGCCATGATGCAATGGTGGAGCAGACTCGATGGGCTGAATGGCCTAATTCTGTTCCTATGTTTTACGGTCTTATGGTCTAATGTTTCAGGTCTGGAACTTTTTGTGGGGCAAGTATACAATCATATGTTGAATTAAGGCAAGCGTCAAATGCATTTGTAATGACAGTATGAGTTCTGTGAATAATATGTACAATTATTGAAGATAATCTACCTTGGTTTTGTTTAGTTAAATCAGTGGCAGCATTTTGGTTTCTGGAGGACTCCGGCCTCACATAGAGCCTTGAGGACTCTTGGTAAGATTACTTCACAAATGAGAACCTGCTCTGCTCCAAATCTCCATGATAAAATTATGATAGAAGAATTCTCTTAGTGTCCAGACCAATGATATCCTCACCAGTACAGATATAATGCTGATTATAAATTTATATATAACATCTATTTATGCTTCAACTACCAGTTAAAACATGTTTACCTAGAAATTGAATAGTGTAATGCTGATTTTTTATACAGAGCTATATGATCCAAGTTTGATTTCTCCCAGTATAAATAACAGGAACTATTATTTCCAGGGATAATCCTCCCAGTTGCATGAAAGGACCGGCACTTGCTGTCATTTGCAGAATGTCTTGCATCTATAAATAATTGCAAGTTCATTTTTACCAGAAGCATTGATGTGATTGGTGCACATTGCCATTTGAAATCTGCTTATAAAGCCTGTGTTTCTCCTGGTCAGCTGTGGTGTAGTTGGTAGCACTCTGATTTTGGCATTAGTGCAATTTGTCAACCATGCACATTATGTAACTTCAAGGGCTGAGCACAGGCGCCTAAACTGATCGAGTGCAGTACAGGCGGGATTACAGATGGAGAATAAATGTTAATTTTACCAGTAAGGCCTGAGTAAAGTTATGTAAATAGAATGGGAGTGGGGTATCATTTGATTTGCTTCTGGACCTTTCTCAAAGAAAAGCATTTTTTTTAACTTCCTAGCCATTGCAGTTCAAATTCTAGGTGTTCCCCCTTGTTTCCTTCAATGCTATTACATTATTAACCTGAAGGAAAGCCTTCATTCACTATAGACGATTCTGTGGTTTTACTTAAGGGAACTAACCTAACCAAAAATGAGGAAATTTTCAAATGGGAAAAGGACGCAACCGTGGTTGACAAGAGAAGTCACATCCAAAGTTAAAGCTAAGGAGAGGGCATACAAGGAAACAAAAATTAGTGGGAAGACAGAGGATTGGGAAGTTCCTAAAACCTAACAAAAGGAAACCAAGAAGGTCATTAAGAGGGAAAAGATGAACTAAGAAAGGAAGCTAGCAAATAATATCAAAGAGGATACTAAAAGCTTTTTCAAGTATATAAAAAGTAAAAGACAGGTGAGAGTAGATATAGGACTGATAAAAAATGATGCTGGAGAAATTGTAATGGGAGATAAGGAGATGGCAGAGGAACTGAGTGAGTATTTTGCATCAGTCTTCACTGAGGAAGACATCAGCAGTATACCGGACACTCAAGGGTGGCAGGGAAGGGAAGTGTGCGCAGTCACAATTATGACAGAGAAAATACTAGGAAGCTGAATAGTCTAAGGGTAGATAAATCACCCAGACCAGATGGAATGAACCTTTGTGTTCTAAAGGAAGTAGCTGTGGAGATTGCGGAGGCATTAGCAATGATCTTTCAAAAGTCAATAGATTCTGGCATGGTTCCGGAGGACTGGAAGATTGCAAATGTCACTCCGCTTTTTAAGAGGGGGCAAGAAAGCAAAAAGGAAATTATAGACCTGTTAGCTTGCCATCGGTGGTTGGGAAGTTGTTGGAGTTGATTGTCAAGGATGAGGTTATGGAGTACCTAGAGGCATATGACAAGATAGGCAGAACTCAACATGGTTTCCTTAAAGGAAAATCCTGCCTGACAAACCTATTGCAATTTTTTTAGGAAATTACAAGTAGGCTAGACAAGGGAGATGCAGTAGATGTTGTATATTTAGATTTTCAGAAGGCATTTGACAAGGTGCCACACATGAGGGTGCTAAACAAGATAAGAGCCCATGGAATTATGGGAAAGTTACATATGTGGATAGAGCGTTGGCTGATTGGCAGGAAACAGAGAGTGGGAATAAATGGATCCTATTCTGTTGGCTGCCAGTTACCAGTGGTGTTCCACAGGGGTCTGTGTTGGGGCCGCTTCTTTTTACGTTGGACATCAATGATTTGGATTATGGAAAATATGGCTTTGTGGCTAAGTTTGCTGACGATACAAAGATAGGTGGAGGTGCCGGTAGTGCTGAGGAAATAGAAAGTCTGCAGAGAGACTTGGGTAGATTGGGAGAATGGGCAGAGAAGTGGCAAATGAAATACAATGTTGGAAAGTGTATGGTTATGCACTTTGGTAGAAGAAATAAATGGGCAGACTATTATTTAAATGAGGAGAGAATTCAATGTTCTAAGATGCAATGGGACTTGGGAGTCCTCATGCAGGATACTCTTAAGGTTAATCTTCAGTTTGAGTCAGTGGTGAGGAAAGCGAATGCAATGTTGGCACTCATTTCTAGAGGAATAGAGTATAGCAGCAGGGATGTGAAGTTGAGGCTCTATAAGGCGCTGGTGAGACCTCACTTGGAGTACTGTGGGCAGTTTTGGGCTCCTTATTTAAGAAAGAATGTGCTGACATTGGAGAGGGTTCAGAGAAGATTCACTAGAATGATTCCGGGAATGAGAGGGTTAACATATGAGGAATGTTTGACTGCTTTTAGACCGTACTCCTTGGAGTTTAGAAGAATGAGGGGGGACCTCATAGAAACATTTCGAATGTTGAAAGGCATGGACAGAGTGGATGTGGCAAAGTTGTTTCCCATGGTGGGGGAGTCTAGTATGAGAGGGCATGACTTAAGGATTGAAGGGCGCCCATTCAGAACAGAGATGTGAAGAAATTTTTTTAGCCAGAGGATGGTGAATCTGTGGAATTTGTTGCCACGGGCGGCAGTGGAGACCAAGTCATTGGGTGTATTTAAGGCAGCGATTGATATGTATCTAGGTAGCCAGGTCATCAAAGGTTATGGTGAGAAGGCGGGGGAATGGGACTAAATGGGAGAATGGATCAGTTCATGATAAAATGGCGGAGCAGATGCGATGGGCTGACTGGCCGACTTCTGCTCCTTTGTCTTATGGTCTTATGGTCTAACCTTCCTCTCCCAGTGTTGAGTGCAAATACCACTATACAGGAGTACAGGAGTTACCTAATAAACTGGCCATTCAGTCCATGTTCCTGGTCTTTTGCTGCTGTAGTCCATCAACTTGAAGGTTCAATATGTTGTGTGTTCAGATATGCTCTTCTGTATACCACTGTTGTAATGCATGGCTATTTGAGTTACTGTTGCCTTTCTGTCGGCTTGAACCAGTCTGGCCATTCTTCTCTGACCTCCTACATTAACAAAGCACTTTCACCCATATCTCCGTGCTACAGGAGGTCTTTCTGAGCTCCTCTACTACTTTCCCTCAGCTAATAGGTTGCGGCTGAGTTGGTAATAGGCTGATAGACACAACAGACTTAACGTTAGGCTGTCTCATGATCCTGGTTCCCGGTTCATAATGGAGGAAGGAGTATTATCAAATCTCTAGCCTGGTCATTGGCAGCACTGTTGTAGTTGCACTGTGCTGATGGGTATAAACTTCGACGTTGTCATAGAGAGATACAGTACAGAAACAGATCCTTTGGCTCACTGAGTCTGTGTTGACCCTCAAGCACAAATTTCCCCCAGCACCATTTCATATTCTCCCCATATTCTTAGTGACAGGGATGTAGAAACTTGGCCAGTTATTGTTGCCATTCATATTGACTATTTCTTGTACAGATAGACAGATTGGTGTGTCTCATATTACGACATGTTTTCTCTTCTTGCTTCTCAAAGCTGGTGGTTCTTTCTACTCTAGTAGTGATATCATTCTATCATTTTAGTGTTCTGAAAGGAATGTAAGTAGGTGTACACCACTGAGTTATTTCATCAGCCAATTTTTAACCATTCTTTGTCCTTCCTTAGATCTATGATTTCCTAGAATCTGGGTTTTGACTCCCACACATCCGCTACAGAGCTGAGGCGTTCAGTTCATTGCGAATCAGGTGGTTGTGGAATGCCAATGTGGCTCTGGAGCCAACTATGAGAGGGCAGCAGTTACACACTGAAGTGGTGGGTTAGGACCAGTTCAATCTTGGCCCAGTATAGAACATAGGACGCAGAGCAATACAACCTATGATTTTGCTTTGACCTGAATAAACCGACTCCACGTTCAATCTAATCCTCTTCTCCTACACAGCCTATAACCCTCAATTTTTCTTAATTAATGTGCCTGTCGGTGCGTGGTCGCGTGGCCAAGTGGTTAAGACGTTCGTCTAGTGGTCTGATGGTCGCTAGTTCGAGCCTTGACTGAGGCAGCGTGTTATGTCCTTGAGCAAGGCACTTAACCACACATTGCTCTGCAACGACACCAGTGCCAAGCTGTATTGGCCCTAGTGTCCTTCCCTTAGACAACATTGGTGGCGTGGAGAGGGGAGACTTGCAGCATGGGCAACTGCCGGTCTTCCATACAACCTTGCCCAAGCCTGCGCCCTGGAAACCTTCCAAGGCGCAAATCCATGGTCTCACGAGAGTAACGGATACCTATATAAATGTTCCTGTCTAAGAATCTCTAAAATATCCCTGTTGAATCAGTCTCTACCACCACCCCCCAAGCATTGTGTTCCAGGTATATACCAATCGTTGTGAATAAAAAAACCTCTGTCATCTCCCCTAAACTTTTCTGCACTCACCTTAAATTCACTTTCCTTAATCATCCCTCTACCATTACTAAAAACAAAATTTTATAGGAGTTTGCTGTATGCAAATTGACCAACACATTTCTTTCATTCAATATATTTCAAAAATATTTAATTGACTCTATAACCAACTGTCTGTCAGAAAGGACGTAAGGTAAATACGCATCATAAACACACGAGATTTTAACAATGCTAGAGAACTAGAGTAACACTAGAGAACTTTCCCCTCTCCTGGATTCACTCATCACCCGACAGCTTGTACTCTTTGCACCACTCACCACCTTATTTTGGCTTCTTCATCTTTCCTTTCCAGTCCTGATGAAGGGTCTTGGCCTGAAACGTCAGCTCTTTATTCCTCTCCACAGATGCTCCCAGACCTGCTGAATTCCTCCGGTATTTTGTGTGCTTTGCTCCAGGTAAATGCAAGTGCTTTTTTATTTTAACTATTAGCTGAATTATTGTACTTCTGTTTTAGTTAAGTGGATGCAGGAAAAGGAAGCAATACAATAGTAACTTTCCATATCCAATTAACTCCCTTTGCTCAACTGAAAGTGCCTGCATAATTGTTCCCCCGAGCTAGTAGCTTAAATATTGTATTCAGCAGTCATTTCACAGCTAGAGATAAAACAAATGCAAATACAGAAAGCAATTACAACTTTGTCAGTGTAAATTTCTCCACGAATCTGAATTGCTTTATTGATATTCTGCAAAAGTAGCAAAAATCTATTCTTTTCCATTAATAAAGGTGGGGTTGCATCTTCTCACATACTTATACTTTCTTTTGACAAAATTATTCAAAGTTGAGCCATACAAAAAATTGTATCTATAATGAACTACAAAAATTTGTGATTTTATTATTTGTGACCAACATTTTTACATTTTATTTAACATCAATTTTGGCAGAAGGAGCTGCAGCCATATCCTTACTTGCTTTGGTGTGGAATGAGTTACTCATCAAATATAGAGGGTCAGGTCCACAATACCTATGGCTGGAAAATGGGTTGTTTTCTGAATCAGTTGTCTTCCCCTATACGAGTGGGTGACTTTCAGCACTCTGAATTCAGGTTGGCTTCCAAAATGGCTGTAAAGTTGTTCAAGCAACACACATCAAAGTTGCTGGTGAACGCAGCAGGCCAGGCAGCATCTCTAGGAAGAGGTACAGTCGACGTTTCAGGCCGAGACCCTTCGTCAGGACTAACTGAAGGAAGAGTAAGAGATTTGAAAGTGGGAGGGGGAGGGAAAGATCCAAAAAGATATATTGCTGTCTGAGCGAGTCTGAGTCAAAATGTGGTCGAAAAGTTGAAGAGCCGAAGAAATTACAGATGGGGAGCAGTGAGAGATGGTTTCACTGAACTCCAGTCGAAGAGAGGATCTAAACTTCTTCGGTGTAGGCATCACCAGAAGAGGCTTCGCAGTAGTGAACTTAAAAACGCAAACAACAGGAATTCTGCAGGTGCTGGAAATTCAAGCAACACACATCAAAGTTGCTGGTGAACGCAGCAGGCCAGGCAGCATCTGTAGGAAAAGGTACAGTCGACGTTTAGATGTAAAGTTGTTCAACCATTATGATGGTTTCATTAATAAATTTATCCTAGTGTTAACCAGTCCTGATAATGATTTACCAAACGCTTAGAGTTCTGTAAACTCTGAACTTCAGTACTACGCCTTTTAAATCTTTTAGATTCAACACACAATGTGAAAGCTTCACTCTATTGAGTATTTCTCTTTCTACTGTTTGAAGTAATGTTACCTAAATAGTAGCAGCCCCAGGGGAAACTTTATCAGTCTAGCTCATGAGACCAGTAGAACTCCTTTAGAATTACTGGATCTTATATATTCCTCGTTTTTGTGACCTGCATGCATTTTATTCTGTGTACAGAATTATGCTACCTGCTTTCCACTAGTGTGAACCAGTAGAATTCTTGATACCATCAATTGCCTGATGCACATTCCAAGTAAAGTAGTTGTAAACACTTTGCCCAGCAGTGCATTCTGCAGTGATTTACTTCATATTCTGTAGTGGCAACAGATCTGGTTAGGATATGTGCCTTGGGAAATGGGAATTATGTCAAGTGTGTGATAGGAAGGGTAACTAGTTACCTGCTACCCTATCTCTGCTGTTGTTTTTTTAATAAATGAAGACTACAGACAAAGGGCCCCACATTATGGTTTGAGGGCCAAATTAGCTAGCAGGAACTTTTTGTTTTGACCTGCTGAAAGAAAGCACTCCTGAAAGGATTGATGAAATATTCTGTCATTAGAACACAGAACATTGAGCATAGAATATAGGACATTCACTCCACGATGTTGAGCCGAACTTTAAACTTACTCAAAGATCAATCTAATCCTTCCCTCCTATATAGCTCTCCATTTTTCTATCATCCGTGTACCTATCTAAATGCCCCTAATGTATCTGCCTCAACCACTACTCCTGGCAGTGTATTCTACACACCCACCACCACTACCTCTAATGCCCTCTATACTTTCCTCCAATCACCACTCACATGGACAAAGGCCTTAATCTCCTGCCGTTAGAGAAAGGGGAGATCATGGAGGAAATGAATGTACGAGGGACCTGACGACAGTCAAGGTCATATTATTTGGTCCATTACAGACAATGCAAAGTTAAAGAAGGTGCTCAGATGGAGTATATCAAACTCTCAAGGGAGCAACTCAAGAAATGTTAAGACATCTAGTTAAGACCAGCATTACTTTTGAAGTTCATCCATTTGCCATGTTGAAAATCCCTAAATTTGTTACCGAAGTACAAAGTACCTGGTCATAACCTTGATAAAACTCTGTACACCAGCACACAAAAAGAGCTGTTTAGACAAGAGTGTCTAAGTAATTTCATTTTACAAAATCAAGTAGTCTGCACAGAAATCTTATAACTGGTAAATGATACTGTCTGTCAGCAGACTTCAGGTACTTATTACGGTGCACCAGTATACACATCCTCGATGGCGAGGAAGATGGCCTTTTTGATGTTCATACAGCAAAGCTTATCAGTCCAGTGGGCATTTAGTTTTGACAGGAAAAAAACCGGCAAAAATCCAGTTATAGGAAGCAATAATGAAAAGCAACGATCCAGGTTTCAAACTGTTTTTATTCCTTCCTTTACTCTGTAAACATCGGTTGGGCAGTAAAAGCTGGAGAAAATGTCAACGCCTAGAGTTCCCAAAATGGCTGAGTGAAAGCTTGTTTTTTTTAAAATTTATAAGTAACATCATGTCAACCTAGTGATCTAAAGAGAAATTAATGGAGATTTTGGGGATATTTCAAATCTATTGTTGTTGATTGTGCAATGGTCAGTGATTGTATTGTTTGTTTTTCTAAACAGATATGTATTACTAAAACGCAGTTTTAATAATTACAGTGATGCCATTTAGAAACTTAACAGATTTATTGCATTGTAAGTAATTAAAGAAAATTCTATCTTTCATCATATATAATTTAAGCGCTAATTGTGTGCAGTTTTGGTCACCACACTATTGAAGGGGTATGATTACACTGGAGACTGTGCTAAGAGGATTCAATGGGATGTTGCCTGGGCTGGAGGACTTTAGTTATGGGGAGAGATCAGCTAGACTGGGCTTGTTTTCCTGGAATGAAGAAGGCTGAGGGGTGGATAAAATTATGAGAGGCATAGATAGAGTAGATAGTCAGAATAATTTTCCCATGGCAGTGTCATCCAAAAACAAGAGGGTATAAGTTAACTTTGAAGGGAAGGCGTTTTCCAAGGGATTTGAAGGGAATGTTTATTCACACAGTGCTTGAAATTTGAAAGTCACTCAGGTGGTAGAATCAGTTAAGATAATAATGTTTGAGAGACGTTTAAACGGGCACTTAGAAAGACAAGGCAGAGAGAGATGCAGAATTAAAGTATGCAAATGGGATTCATGTGGCTGGGCCTAAAGGCCTGGATATACTAGGCCAAAGGCCCCACTTCTGTGCTATATATTTGCATGAATTACAACTTAATGAATGCAGTGGGAACATCCAACAAAACCGCTGGATATCTTCATTTAATACCCTTTGCCATGAAATGCCTGGTGATTGCCAGTACATATTCATCATAAGTTATGAAAATATCTAACCATAACAATTCGCATGTTCTGTGTGACTCCCAACTCACCCCTAACATTTTTATACAGTTAACATTGTGATTTAAGATGGTTTTTGACATTTTACAAATGTTTTAAGAATTAAAGCTATGACTAGTGTAATAGAGTGATGAAAAGAATACATATGTTTAATAAACCAGTAAGCACACAGATCAGATGCAATTAAAGAAAGTGTTTTACACAGTTGACAATATAATAATTTTCCATTTGGTGTTGTATGTATTACTCACAATGGTTTGGAATTTGCGATGAGAATAACAATGAGCTTTCAGCATTCTCTTTTCAACTGGAGACAATATGACAGCAGTTTCTGGCGCCTCCACATGTGCAGCAAAACATGGGGATAAAGAAACTGCGGTGAGTGATTCCTTCATTCTTCACTCTGTGTTGTTGCCTTCACCAAATTACACAGCCATCAGCAAATTACAATAATTTGCAAATTATTTTGACTGTAACAAAATCTGAAAATCATATGCTTTGTTGCTATGATGTGCAACTGAGCTTTTAGCAGAAACCTGAGCCATTGTTGACACAGACTGTGGGAATACAGGTAGGCACGGATGAGGATGGTGATGTGCTAGAAGATGATGTGGAGAGATTGGTGGAAAGAGCATGAGGCAAGTGGAGTTTAAGGGAGGGGAACCTGAAGTGATAAACTTTGGGAATATTAAGCAAAAGCAATAAGATATGAAAGGAGGCATTCTGAGGCAGTTGGAGGGGCAGAGACTATTGATGCACAAAATTTTTTATGGATGGCTCGACAGATTGAGAAAGTAAGTATTAAAAAAAAAGAATACCGGGCTTTGTAAATAGTGGCAGGTATGTCAATTCATATTTAATTTGGCCTAACTCAGCCTGTGGTTGCAGCAAACCATGATTGGCATAGAATTACATTGGATATAAGCTCAACAAATTTATTCAGCGAGTTGCATTCAGCACACAGACACAAGATTTACCAAGCACTCCTTCTCCATACTCCAGAGGTTCTCTTCCTTTTTTATGCATTGTTTTTCTCCCTCTCTCCTCCTCTTCCCCTTGCCCCCCCTCTCTCATTCTCTCTTTATCCATTCCTACGTGATTTTCCTCTTTGATCATATCAGCTACTTACCAATTTTCAGTTATCTTACTTCTCTTCCTTTCGGAAGTCAATTTTATGTTCTGTTTATTAATAGCCCCATCTCTTCCGTAGATTGAGCTTATCAGCTGTGCTTGCTTTCTCACAGAGTGAGCTTTTCCTTGAATGGTACCCTAATATCAGTTGTCTAGCAGTCTGTCACATATGTCACTTGTTTTAGTAACATTGACCCAACCCTCACCTCCTCCTTTCCCCTCTTTCTTATTACAGTGTTGTAATTCTACTTGCATTAAGTAACATACATCGTTGGCATGCTCTCTGTAATCATTCTGTCCTGTCGAACAGTTTCAAGCAAAACACTAGTCTCAATTAGTGCCTGGTCTTCCACATCTTGCAGGTTTTAACATAATTCTGCTTCAGCAAATTCTTTGTAGTTCTCATTATTTTTGACTTAAATGATCCTTGACCTTGCATCATTTTAATAGAGTTTATATGTGTTGTATTTGCTCTAACAATCTTTATAACACTGTTCCATTACAGAAATGACATTTAAACACTGAAGCACATCAGAATCCTTTAAATGTAGGTTTCTACATTCAAAATATGTTTCTATCTGTTCAGGCCACCTCTCACATTATAAAACAATGAGTCAGTTACTGATAGTGTTTCTGGTCACTGCTGATAGAGAGGGAAAAGATAGATAGATAGATAGACATACTTTATTGATCCCGAGGGAAATTGGGTTTCGTTGCAGTTGCACCAACCAAGAATAGCGTATAAATATAGCAATATAAAACCATAAATAATTAAATAATAATATGCAAATTATGCCAGATGGAAGTAAGTCCAGGACCAGCCTATTGGCTCAGGGTGTCTGACCTTCCAAGGGAGGAGTTGTAAGGTTTGATGGCCACAGGCAGGAATGACTTCCTATGACGCTCTGTGTTGCATCTCGGTGGAATGAGTCTCTGGCTGAATGTACTCCTGTGTCCACCCAGTACATTATGTAGTGGATGGTTGACATTGACCAAGATGGCATGCAACTTGGACAGCATCATCTTTTCAGACACCACCGTCAGAGAGTCCAGTTCCATCCCCACAACATCACTGGCCTTACAAATGAGTTTTTTTTTAATATATAATTTTTATTGAGTTTTCAAAGTAATACATGAGGAAATAATATCTACCCTCCCCCCTCCTCTTAACCCTCCCCCCCCCCCGGTATATACTCCTATCTAAAGAGAAAAGAAAAAAAAAAGAAAGAAAAAAAAAGAACCACCTGACTATTGGAAGGTTTGCACATACTCCTTGGGATAAAAATAAATTTAATATATATTTGTTACTTCCCCCCCAAGGAACCAAGATCTTCATCATCGGAGCTATAAATAAGGGCTCCAAATATTCAAAAATGTTTCATATTTATCTCTTAAAATCTAAAACATTACTTAGCTTCTCAACTCTCATAGTTCCCTGGGGAATCTCTTTGAACTTCACCATGTTGCTATGTGTTTACCTCCCAATCATCCAGGCAAAAAGAAAAAAAAGATAGATAAGATACAAAAACAGAAAAACAAAATACCCCCCCCCCACTAATGTTGTGAATGAAAAGATACACAACACTACCCCCCTCCATTGTGCGGGTTGTGGCTATTGCCACAGTTGCACACATGAGTAACGTAGCAATTGGTCAGTGTTTCTTCCAGCTCCTCCGTAACAAAAAATTGTATATATATAAAAACAATGTCATTATTCCCAGCTAATATTCCTCAAATTTTAACCTTTCTTCCCTTCCCTCATATAATTAATAATATATTTATATATTCATCTGCCTAAAAATCCAACAGGCCTAATCTTGATCCAGTCTTCATCTTCAATCTATCTCGCTCCCCTAGGTTTGTTCTTGTATCTGGTGAATATTCAAAGCATCTCGCACAAACTCCTCCGCTTTCCGGTAATCGTCAAAAAATCTTTTTTCTCCACCAGGCAAAAAAATCTTCAAGGTTGCAGGATTATGCAATATAAATTGATAACCGTGATCCCATAGGGCTTTTTTCACTGGATTAAACTTCTTCCTTCTCTTCAGAAGTTCATAACTTATGTCAGGGTAGAAAAAAATTTTCTTCCCTTCTATCATCAGTGGCCCTTTTCTCTTCTTGGCAGCTTGGGCAACCGCCTGTAGGATCCTTTCTTTGTCTTGAAATCTTAAGGATTTTATTAAAATTGATCGTGGATATTGGTCATCTTGTGGTTTTGGTCTTAGAGCTCTATGTACCCACTCAATTTCAATTGATCGGTCTTCCTCTTTCATTTGCAAAGTTTTCGGGATCCATCTTTGAAAAAATTCTATTGGATTATCTCCCTCTATACCTTCCTTAAGACCGATAATTTTAATGTTATTATGTCTACTAAAATTTTCCAACACATCCACTTTCTCCAAGAGTCGATTTCTTTCCGTGTTCCAGACAAGTACATCATTTTCTGTTTTTTCCACTCTATCGTTAATATGCTCCATTGTTCTTTCCATCTTCTGAAGTTTCTTATCCATTTTATCCTGTCTTTTCATAGCTTTATCATAGCACATCTTCACGTCTCCAAGCTCTGTTCTTAATTTTCTTAATTCAGCCATTAATTGCAATAAAGCCTCTCTTATGTCTCCGTCGTCTCTTTTACTTCTAGTCTCTTCCAGTTCTTCCTCCTCCTCTTCATCTGTATTCTCTGCTATATCCAATTCTGACTCTGAGTCACTTACAGTTGCAGTGGCCGTCGGTTCTTGTAGTTTAAGTTGTGTCGATTTGCGCATGCGTACTACTTTACGCATGCGCAATTCCGGCATCAATTTCCGAGAGACCGCTACCGCCGCCATTGCTCCCCGTTCTTCTACGCCAGAGATAAAATTTGTCTCCTCCGAAGGAGATCCAACCTGAATCCGAGGCTCCATCGCTACAGTAGGCCCTTTTTTCTTCCCATCTCACGGCGACTTCACAACAACAGACTTCTTCTGTTGTGGTTTACGAGGCATATCGTAGAGTAGTCTTACGAAGTTTATAAGTAGTTTTCGGAAAGTATTTATTAACTTTGCTTTGTTTAAACGGTACTTTGCTGATTTTTTACAGGAGAGCTGGATTCACACATCTCAATCCCACGTCATCACGTGACACCCCCCCACGAATGAGTTTGTTGACTGTTGGTGTCTGCTACCCTCTGTTGGTGTCTGCTACCCTCAGCCTGTTGCCCCAGCACACAACAGCAAACATGATAGCACTGGCCACCACAGACTTGTAGAACATCCTCAGCATCGTCCGACAGATGTTAAAGGACCTCAGTCTCCTCAGGAAACAGAGACGGCTTTGACCCTTCTTGTAGACAGCCTCAGTGTTCTTTGACCAGTCCAGTTTATTGTCAATTCGTATCCCCAGGTATTTGTAATCCTCCACCATGTCCACACTGACCCCCCTGGATGGAAACAGGGGTCACCGGTGCCTTAGCCCTCCTCAGGTCCACCACCAGCTCCTTAACCTTTTTCACATTAAGCTGCAGATAATTCTGCTCACACCATGTGACAAAGTTTCCTACCGTAGCCCTGTACTCAGCCTCATCTCCCTTGCTGATGCATCCAACTATGGCAGAGTCATCCGAAAACTTCTGAAGATGACAAGACTCTGTGCAGTAGTTGAAGTCCGAGGTGTAGATGGTGAAGAGAAAGGGAGACAAGACAGTCCCCTGTGGAGCCCCAGTGCTGCTGATCACTCTGTCGGACACGCAGTGTTGCAAGCACATGTACTGTGGTCTGCCAGTCAGGTAATCAAGAATCCATGATACCAGGGAAGCATCCACCTGCATCGCTGTCAGCTTCTCCCCCAGCAGAGCAGTGCGAATGGTGTTGAATGCACTGGAGAAGTCAAAAAACATGACCCTCACAGTGCTCGCTGGCTTGTCCAGCTGGGCGTAGACACAGTTCAGCAGGTAGACGATGGCATCCTCAACTCCTAGTCGGGGCTGGTAGGCGAACTGGAGGGGGTCTAATTGTGGCCTAACCATAGGCCAGAGAAGCTCCAGAACAAGTCTCTCCAGGGTCTTCATGATGTGGGAGGTCAATGCCACCGGTCTGTAGTCATTGAGGCCGCTGAGGCGCAGTGTCTTCGGCTGAGGGACGAGGCAGGACGTCTTCCACAGCACAGTAACCATGTGGAGACTCAGGCTCAGGTTGAATACATGGCGAAGTACTCCACATAGCTGAGGGGCACAGGCTTTGAGCACCCTGGTGCTGACACCATCTGGTCCTGCAGCCTTGCTTGGGTGGAGACGTTTCAGCTGTCTTCTCACCTGTTCAGCTATGAAGCCCACCATGGTGGTTTTATGTGGGGGAGGGGTATAGTCATGAGAGCAGGGTGGGGGGCTGTGAGGAGGGGTAGGAGGGGAGAGTGGAATATGTGTTGGTTGGGGGGCCGACAACAGATGAATCATGTGGGGGATGGGCAGGGGCCACAATGTCAAATCTGTTAAAGAACAGGTTAAGTTCGTTGACCCTGTCCACACTGCCTTCAGCTCCTCTGTTGCTAGTTTGCTGGAACCCAGTGATGGTTTCATGGAACATGGGCTTCAGAAAAGATGCAGAAGGGATTGAGATGAAGGGCTCCAGCTTGGTGAATGATCTAGTTGTTCTCCTCAGTGTAAAACTGGCTAAAGAGAGACTTGATAGAAGTATCCAAAATCATCAAAGTGAAACTGATTTTGTTGATAAAAGGGATCTAGAGCCAGAGTATATTGATTTAAGAGGACTGGCATAACAACCAGGAATAGCACGAAGGAAATCAGTATTGTGCCATGATTTGGAATTCACTGCCTAAAAAGATGCTGGAAGTATTCAGTTGTCATTTACAAGAGGGAATTGGGCCAAAACTCTTGGAAGAAAATAATGCCTAGCTGAGAAAGAGATAGAGCATGGATCTAATAAGATTTCTCTCCTAAAGAGCTGCTGCTGACTCTAGGGTTACAGCCTTCCTTGTTGTAGCAGTCACTTGAATCAACAATAAAGCCTGATTCATACTTGTGCATATGGGCTACGCCGTAGGCCTGATTTATACTTTTGCGTACCTCTACGCCGTAGCGAGCATGTGTAGTTGTGTCTGCATCACTCTGCAATTCACCGCCAAAACGCTAGTTGGTGGTGGGGTTTCTATGCCACTGTGTTGAATTTCTTCGTGAGAGACATGGTCGAGGAAATGCATTTGAAATATTTTCAGATGTCAGCAGGTAGATTTGACGATTTGGTTTATCGTCTCCAACCACTTATTTCGCTTCAGTGTACAAGCAAGCGGAAATGCGTAGGAGGAAATGCGATGCTACCAAGCGGACCAATCACAGTTGTCGCGGTCTGCGTCACCATGTTGCATGAGTTACTTTTTTGGGGAGGTGCACGTCATCCTACTTCGTAGGGTACATGGTACCTACATCGTACATTTGACGCAGAAGTATAAGTTGGGCTTTACTGCCCAATTTACATCTTTAAAGCTGTCATCGTGTTGTAGTTCCTACCTTTCTCATCTCAAACATTAAAGTTCTGAAGGTGCCAACGAACAACACCAGTAAGGGCGACATTCTCAAAGCTTCCCCTTTCATTTCTTTTGCACCTTCCTTTTATTTCAAATGTGGTTCTGCTACCATTGGAGCCTGTGATCTACAGTCTGGTAGTGCTTTTTCAGATCGACTGAGCAGGTGCGGAGGGCGAGTGAATGTTCTGCGCCATCTACCGGCCTCTTGCTCACTGCTGCAGGAGGAAGGTGTCTGTGCGTGACGGTCTCTCTGTCCTTCTTGCTCGCTGCTCCCAAGAAAACGTCCTGGCGTTCAAATGATCTCTCTCTCTCTCTCTCCCTCTCTCCCTTGATGCTGTCAGAGGATGGTGCTGGAGCAAGGTTTAATCGATGCTGAGAGTGTGGATTGTGGACTCTAATTCACATTATGGTGTGTTTCTAGTTTTTATATTCACTGCTTTTCTCTTATCTGTCGCCTGCAGACGTCCTGATGAAGGGTCTCGGCCCGAAACGTCGACTGTACTTCTTCCTATAGATGCTGCCTGGCCTGCTGTGTTCCACCAGCATTTTGTGTGTGTTGCTTGAATTTCTAGCATCTGCAGATTTCCTCGTGTCTGAGGTGAACTGAAACGTCTTTTGATTTTGTGTTTCATTTTCTATGCTTTTTGCTTATTTTTGTCGCCATTAGCATGAATTTTTTTGTGCGGGGAGGTGGGGTTGATGCTTTCTCTTTGAAAGGCTCCATGGTTATTTGTTTGTGGCTGTCTGTGGGAAAGACGAATCTCGGTGGTATGCTGCATGCATATTTTGCTCATAAATGTACTTTGAATCCTTTGAATTTAAGTGCAGAACTTTCTGTTCTCCCTTCCCCATGAATTCTTTCATGTGATTATCTGCTTTTCATGCTTCACAGTATCATCGTTGCTGTCACTAGAGATCCCCAAAAGCAGAAGCCTGTTGGAAGCTGTCTCTGGGAAGGGAGAAATTTGTATTGTAGAATCTCCCTGGTATTTGCTGGTTTCAAGTGCCGTCATCTTATCAATGTCCGCAAAGTCCAGCCCGTACGGTTCAGCATCACACTTTTGTGCCATCTATAGATGTTGATAACATTTAATTTCACTTGCTTCTTCCAACTATACAAAAATGACATACAAAAAGGTTAAGCAATTATGTACCATTACGTAGTATTAATAGTCACATCTAAGTACTCTGGATGCAAAATGCAAACATTTTCTCATCATGACAGTAATTCCATTACTACTGGAGGCAGTAAGATTATCCAGCAAATGTTTTCTATTGTTACAACCTATGTCTCCAGATATCAAGAGGACATGAGTTGAGAGTTAAAGGGCAAAAGTTTAGGGGTAACATGAGGGGCAACTTCTTTACTGAGAGAGTGGTAGCTGTGTGGAACGAGCTTCCAGCAGAAGTGGTTGAGGCAGGTTCGATGCTGTTGTTTAAAGTTAAATTGGACAGCTATACGGACAGGAAAGGAATGGAGGGTTATGAGCTGAGTGCAGGTCGGTGGGACTAGGTGAGAGTAAGAGTTCGGCATGGACTAGAAGGGCCGAGATGGCCTGTTTCCGTGCTGTAATTGTTATATGGTTATCCTGTCTTGACCTGGAATATGTAGATCTTGTTGTCAGGAATATGAAGACATTTTGGGCTGCCTTTAATCAACTATTTCCTCATCCAGCATTCTCATGGTACTTTCAGGAAGTGTGTTGCTTGGTAGTCTTTTGGTAGATTGTCTTTTCAGATAGTTTTCTTTAAGAAATTAAAACTCTATACAGCGGTACTCTTTATTTCTCTTCCATACATGGGGGCGGCAGTGGTAGTGTAGTGGCTAGCACAATGCTTTACAGCTGCAGTGATTGGGGCTCAGTTCCTGCCACTGTCTGTAAGAAGTTTCTACGTTCTCCCCGTGACCATGCAAGTTTCCTACATGTGCTCCAGTTTCCTCCCACGTTCCAAAGATGCGGAGATTAGTAAGGGTCAGCAGGCTGTGTTGGTGGCTGCCTCAGGCACATCCTCAGATAGACGTAAATGGTCCATTTCACTGTACTCTACATGTGACGAATAAAGCTAATCTTCAGCTTTATCTTTAATCTTCACATTACCCAGAAAATAATATCAACAGCATACAGAAAACAATACAGCAGCATGCGGTGATCATGGCTCAACTTCCAAATTAACCAACCAAACTAAATTAGTTCCAGATTAATTGGGTGTATGCATGTAATGCCCTGGTTAAGGTTTCTACTGTTATTGCCGTGAGGTATTGCATTTTAGCAGTTTTCTGAAAAAGCAGTGTGACCTGCTGGAAAGAGCGTTTTGGCTCTGGCTAAAGATATTCCCATGTTGTCCAACTTGGTAATGTGTGTCAGCCATTCAGGGTTGTGGGATGTGCGAGAGAGCTGAGGCGAAGAGCTTCCTGAAGGACTGTAGTCTGGTTTGGGCTCTTTTGGCGGGAGCTGCGGAGCGGGGCACAAGGGAAGACGCCGCAGAATGCCGTTAGTAGAGTCCTTGTTACAAGAAGTCCGGTGTGCAGATGAATGGTTCCAAGGAGGAAGGGCCAACACTCCTGAGAGAGAGCCAGTTTGTTCGAGATGGGCTCAGAGGGAAGTTCAAAACGTGATGGGTGCTTTCATGCAGAATGTGGGTCCAGTGCATGAATAAAATTATACACCCCCCGACTATTCCAATATGAGCTCCAATGTTTGTGTGCACATTGGACTCATTTAACTGTAATGGGCCCTTTCATTTCCCTTTTCTTTTTCTCTAACTGTTAAAGTCGCAAATTTGGTAAACGCACTTTCTTTATAACTTTATGTGGTGTACGATTTGTTATTTCTTGCTGACCAACAATTGTGTATGGGCAGCATTTACACAACATTTACTCAAATTGAGGTTCTTTTTATCTGACCATCACAACGTTAGTTTTTGCTTTGTCACATACCCAGTGACAGGAATAAAGAACCAGCAGAAATAGAAACACTTTGGAGTCCAATATTGCTATTAACTAATAATATTTATTAGTAACTATGCAATACAGTAATATAAATGTAGATAAATCAAACAGGTTAGTAATGATTATATATAAGTAAGTAAATCAGTAAGTGTGGAAATATATGCGAAAAACCAAGCTTCTTTAAGTCTAGGGGTAAAAAGATACAGTCTTACGATGATGAGTAAAGTTCAGTTCAGTTCAGTTTGTGATATTGAGTTGAGTAGTGATGGAGAGAGAGAGATTTGAGTCTTCAGGTGAGCTGATGCCGTCGACCTTCTCGTTGTCCTCCGAAATCCTTTAAAAGTCACCGACTGTGACCACAACAAAGGGGACCAGTTTTCTGTGGTGGAGCTATCACCCAGGCAAGGGTGGACACATGGACAACTCCCCACTGGGGAGTCTTTTCTTTTCACTGCAAGAGCCACTGATCGATCTGCCTGATCGATCCTCCAAAAACCCACTTTTCTGAGGGCACAACAAAGCTCATTCAGTGTCCAAAACATGTGCCCGAGGTCTATATCATCTGACCTCCTACTTATTCACCGTACTGGATACCAGCTGTCATTCAAATAACTTCTCCTTCCTCTCTCTGTGTAAGAGATGCACAAGCAGGCAAATGTCCTTGAGAAGCATCAACATGCTGCCGAAAAATTATAACATTATTTGTCCATTAAATAACGCTGCCTTCGGTCACCATAGCAACTTATGAGCTGCTCAGTGCCATCTCCAACTCAGCAGAAATCCAAAAGTTAGCCAGTTCTTTCTCGTGCCTTAAAGTGACAGTCCAACAGTTAGTCTTCGTCTCTCTCTCTCACTCTCTTTTCAAAAGCACATGTCGGTGTTAAATAACTCTCTCTCTCTCTTTTCAAAAGCACAGTTAATAGGGGTAAACGAGCACAGTTCATAGGGGTAATTCAGGACCCTGTCCACAGGTTGAACCCCTAATCATACTGACACTAGACGTATATTGTTTATGAAAGGTGTCCTTCTCACCGCTGAGTAACGTGGCTGTTAGCAGAGTTCGCTAACGAGCCGAGCTGGTGTACAAGCCCTGGTGAGGGGGTTACACGAAGATCTATTCACATCTATAAATAATGTGCATGCTATAGAGTTGTGAAATGTCCATTTTGTAGCTCCGGATATTATCTGCACTGTGTGAAAAAACTAATGCACCCCTCCACCCCTTCCCTCTGCCCCCTCCCTCCCTCCAGCTCACATGCTATCTTGATGTAGGTATTTTGGCTTCATACTGATCGCACACATTGTGGAGGTCCTATATCACACACACTGCAGTGGGTTAAAAGAGACGGCACCACCACCTTTTTGTCAGCTGCTGGTATGAGCATTATCACCAGATCTTGCAATGAGAATAACTGTGAACATTCAGAATTCTCCGTTCAATTAGAATTGGAATGATAGCAGTTTCTGGTGTGTCCACATGAGTTGTAAAACATGGAAATAAAGCAACTGCTGTGAGTGATTCCCTAGTCCTTCACTATGTGTTGTCGCCTGCACCAAAGTAACCCACAGACGTCAGCAATGGTAAGTTTACAAATTACTCTGATTGTTACAAAATCTGAAAATCGTTTTACCCTGTTTCACGATGTGTGATTGGGCTTTTACCAGAAACCCGAGCAATTGTTGACAGGATCTGTCGGCTGTAGTAAGCACTCACTGAGGAGGAGGATGATGTGCTACAAGAAACAATGGAGAGATTGGTGTAAAGAGCAATAGAACCAGACCTTGCCAATCATGTCCATATTCAGAGAGTGATTTTCTGCTCAAAGTCATGAATTAAGTTTCCTTTCTACATTTACTGCTCTACAGTAATCCAATTCCCAACTCTCAACCACAGGGGTAAAAATGTTTATGACTCTGTCTTGAGAACAATGGACATTTTTAGGTGTTAAGAAAACTTTAAATTTTGGGCCGACTGAATGACCTGGGAATTCGGTGTAGATTGCAGCTATGGCTGTTGCTGGGGGTGTACACTGTCTCGATTACTAATGGCAGAATATGAACTTGTGGTTGGCTCCATTACTCTGTGCCAGTTAAAGGGTCGAGCAATATTAAAACTGAGTATGAGTGGAAAATGAACGGGTGTTCAGTGCCATCTACCGGAGATTGACCTGTCTCTCTCTTGCTGCAGCCAGCAGAAGGTGCAGGAATCTTGGGTTCCACACTAGAAGGTTCAATTGCCGTAGCTATGGACTCACTTTTGACTGAATTGCTGTTTATTGTTCTCAGCAATAAACATGTTTTCCTATTTGTGTGATTTGATCGAGGCGCTTCAGCGAGGAATGGGATCTGCTGCTGTAGTCTGCGCTGAGCTGCCCTGATGGCGAGGGCTGCAGCCACGGCCTCCTGGTCTGGCTTTACTCACCTTGATGGCTTGTGGCTATGGACTCACTTTTGGGGATTCTACAGTTTGATGTTTAATGTTTTGTGTGTAGTTTCACCTTTTGATCTTTGCACGATTTGTTCTTTTTTTCGCACATCTAATGGTCTTGTATTGTGTTTTTCTGGGTTCTATGGTGTTTCATTTGTGGCTGTCTGCAAGAAAATGAATCTCAGGGTTGTATACTGTATATTTATTTTGATAATAAAAGTACTTTGAAATCTTTAATTGTTACCAGAACCTGAGGAAGTATTTTAATGCCAAAGTCTTGTATATCAACCCTCAATTGCTTCGTTCATATGAATTTTTACAAGCAATGTTAATAATGTTTTGAGAATTCTTCACACTAATTACTGAGCTCCAATTAAACTGGCAGGTTTTAATCAGCAGGATTATCGGCATCCAATTGCCCACCATTGAGAACATCTACCATAAACGCTGCCTGGGCAGGATGAAAAGCATTATCAGGGATATATCTCACCCTAACCATGGACTTTTCACTTTCCTCCCATCTGGTAGGCGCTACAGGAGCCTCCGCCTGCACTAGCTGGCACAGGAAGAGCTTCTTCCCTGAGGCTGTGACACTGCTGAACCTCTCATCACAGCACTAAGCAGTATTGCATCCATATTGTACTGTCTCAGTACTTTTATATTTGTGTGCTGTAGCACTTTTTTATGCGCAGTTATTTTGTAAATAACACTATTCTTTGCATTTCTGGTCAGATGCTAAATGCATTTCATTGGCTTTGTACCTGTACTCAGCACAATGACAATACAGTTGAATCTAATCTAATCTAATCTAATAATCTGGTACTTTAATTTAGGGAGCCTATGATGAGGTGATGTTTCCTCATGCTCATATGAAAGTATGATCGACCCTAAAGTACCTAACTGCACATTATCCAGGTATCTTGTTTGGTTAGGTTTTGCATCTTAGGCAAGGTGGGAAACAAATGTTCCCAGGCCAACATCCCCAGCACTATGGCCCTAATTTCAGCCAGCTGGCAGGTCACATCATTTACATGGTGATACCAAGTCTTCGTCAGGTGGACAGAGGAAAAAAATTCAAATATATTATCAAAACATCTTTGAATAAAAGCAGCATCTCCACTACCATGTGGAAAACCTGGTCCTCGACTGATCAAAGAGGAGAAAAAGTAAGGATACACTGGGAGAAAATAGAGGCCTAGTGTAATTGATGGGAGTAGCACAACTCTTTCCAAACATCCTCTTTGCCCACCTCCTACAAACACCTTCCACCCCACCTGTGGGAAGAGCTTGGGTCCCACATTAGCTTCAGGACCTATAAAGCTGTAGTGGAAAGAAGTCATCCTCATTCTCGAGGGATCACCCAAGAGATGAGAATAACAAGAGTGGACAGTTCCTCTTTGACTGTCACCCACATGCTGGGCAAATGGCCTTCTACCGTTCTATAATTCAATAAAAAGGAGCCTCAGCACTTTCTTGAACACCCCACCTACCAAGTTAAAGGAAAGCACTGAACAGGTGAGGCAAGGATATCAAAGGAGTTGTTTATAAAACAGAATAGGAAGCAGGATGGAGAAACAACTGAATGAATGAATGAAAGCTTAAAACAGACAAGTACAACTCAGTGCAATCTGAAAACAGCAGCATATAGGACAGTTTATAATTACTTGGACATTGTGAAGGATTTGTTAATTAAAAGTTCACATTCGTGTTGTCTTGATGATATCCTGCTGCTCCTATCTTTTTTTAAACCACTCACACTGCAGGGTCCTACAAGTTCAACTTCAGCATTGTGACAAGCAAAGATTATGCCTTTTATCACTATGTCACAAAAAGCTGTGGCCAATTCAGATATGCTGCCACAACCCCAGGACATTTCTGTTGGTGTACCTCAGGGAGTTAGGAATGACACAAATTCGCATCTAAGATAACATCTTAAAAATGGAGGGCCATGTGGGAGAGAAGGGTTAGATGGATCTTTGATTAGGTTAAAGGATTGATACTGTACTGATCTATGTCCTCTTCTTCATGAGTTCAGGAATGGGTTTCTTGGCTGATGATTGCACTATTTTCAATTCTATTCACAATTCCTTTGCAAACTAAGAGGTTCATGCTACATGCAGTAAAACGGGATAGTGATCAAGCATAGGCTGATAAGCATCAAATAATGTTGTGTCACGTGTGACTGACCATCTTTGTAAAGAGAGAGCCTAACAGACTTTCCCCGAGACTGAACGACATTGCCATCTCTGCTGCCTCCAGCTCAATATCTTTGGAGTCACTGATGATCAGAACATCTGTGATAGCAGCCATGTAAATTCTGTAACTACACAAGAAGTTCTGAGCCTTGTTAATTTGAGATAACAAGACTCACATCTTCTTACCTCTTGACTCTCCAAAGTCTAAGTCAAAAGTGTGGAATACTCTCAAATTGTGTGGATGAGTGCAGCTCCAAAAACATTAAAAATTAACCCTACCTAATGCAAAGCAGCCTGTTTGATTGACTCTTCATCTATCATGCGCTCCTTGTATAGTTTGTGGACTACAGCTGCAACATGTATCAGACTACAAAATGCACTGTAGCACTTTAAGACTTTTTGACAGCATCTTCTAAACCAAGATCAGTAACAACAGGTGTGCAGGAGCTGCACCACCTGTAAGTTCACCTCATAGTTACACATAATTATGATTTGGAAATGCTCTGTAACTCCCTCATTGATACTGGGCAAAAATCCTAGAACACATCATCCAATAACCCCCATTACAGAGAACTACAACAGCTCAAGCCATAAAAAATATTCAAAAAATCTTTTCAAAAAATGTAAATGAAACTATCTTAGACCTTCACATCAAATTCCATCCATTGAAATAAATGAAGCCATTTCTCTACCAAGTGCTTGTGCAGATTCACAGCAACAGTTACGTGGAATTGCTGCAGTTTTGGATTCCCTTGCTGGACTTGAGGAACAGATCTGTGGAAATAAAATGGTTCACCAAAGTGTTGGAATTTCTGTATTTGAGGGGAAATCTCAACATTTTTGACAGTAAGACAGAGAATAATCAGCAACTACATTTTAAGTGCTGCTGTTTCCCCTTAATATGAATGAATCACAGGAGGTAATCAACCAGGAGAGAGAGAAACATCAGTTCATACCATTATACTACACATATGGATATATAGTATGCTGTCTCCCTGAAGTTGTTGATAATTGAGTTTTTAAACGAACAACTTCTTTACTAATGGTGGGTAATTTGTGTTTAAACATGCAATTTTGTTGTTTCTGTTATTTTTGTACCATTTTGCAAATAAGAATACAAGGGGCACCCACTTTTCAGTGACTGATTATTATTCATTGACCACATAGCTAATCCAGATTGCAGCAAAACACATAACTTATTCAGGGGTGAAAATAACACTCAGCTTGGTAACATGGTCCATAATCAACCACTGATGATAATTTCAAAATTATTAGCAAAGAAGGGAACTAAGATACAACATCTGAGTACAGGTATAATCGATATACGTGGTGATTCAGCCTAACTCATTACTGTGGAGGCCAAGTCACTGGGTATATTTAAAGCGGAGGTTGATAGGTTCATAATTAGTCAGGGCGTTGAAGGTTACAGGGAGAAGGCATGAGAATAGGGTTGAGTGGGATCGGGATAAGTCAGCCATGAAGCAATAGCAGAGCAGACTCAATGGGCCAAATGGTCTAATTCTTCTCCTATGGTCTAAAATGCTGTCAATTTAACCTTAATACCTACGCGAAGCATGATCTTAATAGCTGAAAGCATTTTGTTTAATGATAAATTAATATTAATAACAATTTGGTTGAATCCAGAACTATGACAGCTTCACTTCACCCCAGCAACACGGAAGATAAAGAAGTACATTTAACCAACACACACAAAATACTGGTGGAATGCAGCAGGCCAGGAAGCATCGAAAGGAAGAAGCACAGTTGAAGTTTTGGGCCGAGACCCTTTGTCAGGACTAACTGAAAGAAGAGGTAGTCAGAGATTTGAAAGTGGGAGGGGGAGGGGGAGATCCGAGATGATAGGAGAAGACAGGAGGAGGAGGAGGAGGAGGGACGGAGCCAAGAGCTGAAAAATTGATTGGCAAAAGGGATACAAGGCTGGAGAAGGGAGAGGATCATGGGATGGGAGGCCTAGGGGGAAAGAAAGGGGGAGGGGAGCACCAGGGGAAGATATAGTGAGAGGGACAAAGGGAGAAAAAAGAGAAAGAAAGGGGAAAAAAAAAGTAATAAATAAAGGATGGGGTACGAGGGGGAGGTGGGGCATTAACGGAAGTTAGAGACGTCAATGTTCATGCCATTGGGTTGGAGGCTACCCAGACAGAATATAAGGTGTTGTTCCTCCAACCTGAGTGTGGCTTCATCTTTACAGTAGAGAAGGCCGTGGATAGACATGTCAGAATGGGAATGGAATGTGGAATTAAAATGTGTGGCCACTGGGAGATCCTGCTTTCTCTGGCGGACAGAGCATAAGTGTTCAGCGAAATGGTCTCCCAGTCTGCATCGGGTCTGGCCAATGTATAGAAGGCCGCACCGGGAGCACCGCACGCAGTATATCACCCCAGCCGACTCACAGGTGAAGTGTCGCCTCACCTGGAAGGACTGTCTGGGGCCCTGAATGGTGGTGAGGGAGGAAGTGTAAGGCATATGTAGCACTTGTTCCGCTTACAAGGGTAAGTGCCAGGAGGGAGATCAGTGGGGAGGGATGGGGGGGACGAATGACAAGGGAGTCGCATAGGGAGTGATCCCTGTGGAAAGCAGAAAGTTGGGGGGTGGGGGGAGTGAAAGATGTGCTTGGTGGTGAGATACTGTTGGAGGTGGGGGAAGTTACGGAGAAGTACATGTTGGACCCGGAGGCTGGTGGGGTGATAGGTGAGGACAAGGGGAACCCTATCCCTAGTGGGGTGGCGGGAGGATGGGGTGAGGGCAGATGTGCGTGAAATTGTAGAGATGCGTTTGAGAGCAGAGTTGATGGTGGAGGAAGGGAAGCCCCTTTCTTTAAAAAAGGATATCTTCCTCGTCCTGGAATGAAAAGCCTCATCCTGAGAGCAGATGCGGCGGAGACGGAGGAATTGCGAGAGGGGATGGCATTTTTGCAAGAGATAGAGAGATAGACCAGGAAAATTTGAGGGCAGGGTGAAAGTTGGAGGCAAAGTTAACAAAGTCAACAAGCTCAGCATGTGTGCGGGAAGCAGTGCCAATGAAGTCGTCGATGTAGCGAAGGAAAAGTGGGGGACGGATACCAGTATAGGCTTGGAACATGGACTGTTCCACAAAGCCAACAAAAAGGCAGGCATAGCTGGGACCCATACTGGTGCCCATGGCTACACCTTTAGTTTGGAGGAAGTGGGAGGAGCCAAAGGAGAAATTATTAAGAGTAAGGACTAATTGTACTAGACGGAGGAGAGTGGTGGTAGAGGGGAACTGGTTAGGTCTGGAATCCAAAAGGAAGTGGAGAGCTTTGAGACCGTCCTGGTGGGGGATGGAGGTATATAGGGACTGGACATCCATGGTGAAATAAAGTGGTGGGGGCCAGGGAACTTAAAATTATTGGAAAAAATTCAGATCCTGAGAAGTGTAACGAACATAGGTGGGGGGAAAAAGGTGTCGAGGTATGCAGAAATGAGCTCAGTGGGGCAGGAGCAAGCTGAGGCAATGGGTCTAATTGGACAGGAATACATTTTCCTGATTTCTATTAATAAACAAGGGAGTCAGAAGGAGAGAATGTCTATAAAATGCTGCGGCAAGGAAGCAGGCTTTTTAATCCATTGAGTCCACACCCACCACCATTTACGTTTATCCATTTAATTCACCCTATGTTTTCACCAAGTGACCTAGCATCTAACACTCACCTACACACTGAAGGCAATTTACAGTGACCAATTATCCTACCAACTCGCATATTTCTGAGAGGTGGGTGGAATCCCTAGCATGCGGGAGTGGGGGAAACCATTGTCACAGACAGCACCAGGCTGATCACTGGAGCTGTGAAGCAGCTCTTCTGCCAGCTCTGCCCTTTCAATAAAACATAGGGCTAAAGTTTTTCTTATGACCAGTATTTTATCATCAATTCAAATCAACCCTTTCTGGTTAACAAGAATAAAAGTTACATCATGATACCGAAAGGTTATTTGATTGCTTAAGGTTATCAGGAAGAAACTGCAATAAATGTAGTAACAATAAATGATTATTATGCAAATGCATAAAATGCAATAATTTCTAGATGAATGATATCATGAATTATTTATGGGAGCAAATACCCTACATAAACTAAATGCTGTGCAATGTATGAATGATGCTGGAATGAACATAATGCAACGTATAAAATTCTGCCATATTGGAAATGTAGCTGGCTCTGGTTTTTGTTTTTGTTTAGTCATTATCAATGAAGAGTTTTGAAAAGGGATCTACTCTGTTAAAAAGGCCAGTGTTTTAACTTCCCAATGTTGTCATAACTTTTCCTTCTCAGTGACTCTGAGGCTTCAAGTTGCTTTCTTGAACTTGCTGCTTGACATTCTTGGCAAATACTATTGGTACCTGCCTTCAGTCACCACTAATTATTTTAAATAAATTCCTTCCTTAAATTCTACTGCCTCTGAAAGCTTTTATGAAGTGGTCAGGTTTGTTGATTGTTGGAGGACTAGTCAGCACCATGATGGTGAAACACAATGTCTTGGAAGATATTGGAAGATCGTGAACATCTCATATGGTTATAGTTTTTGTGAGAATTCATTCAAGAAAATGTGTGATCAACAAGAGTTTGAGAAGAGGCAGAGTGGGGTGGATGAGGAGGTAGATGATGGAAATATGGAGGAACACAAAGTTCACTGGAGGAAATTTGGAGGGAAATGTTCTAGGTTGAGTTTCCTGATCTGGACTGGGGTGGGGGGGGGGGGGTGTGGGTGTGGATAGGAAACGTATGCAATAGAATCCAGAAGGAGATCTGATTTCAGGATTGGGTCAGTCTTTAATGGTGTCTATTTAGAAGTCCAGATGTTACAACGTTCCTGAGGCAAAACTAGATATGTGCAAGACTAACCAACAATGACCATTTTGAAATCTTGCAAATATGAACAGGTCAAAGTTGTGCAGTGCTACAAGCATAACCTTTGCATCTTTAATCATTTATCTTATATTTTAGGATAATACATTTTAAAAAATCTTTTTTTTTAAATATAAAACAAACTGGCAACGTTTGTAGAGGGAAAAGGTGTAAGCCTATATTTTGTTTGTGACACTGCATCAGGAATGAAAGGAAAGAGGAAAGATTGTCAGTGTACACCTTTTGGGAGCGTAGGGGAGAGTGGAGATAGAAGCTAGTTGATGATAGGTGGAACCAGGTGGAGAGAGAATCACTGGCAGATGGAACTAGGTAGAGGAGGAGGATGGGAAAGGAGAACAAAGGGAGAAGAATATTATGTTCTGTCTGTCCATCATTTTTCACAGATCATTCATCAGTCTCTTCCCCCCATCTGCTGTATACTGGCAATCTTCCCTTAGCTGTGATACAGAGTATCATCCTGAAACAGTGACTTGTATCCTTATCTGCTTGTCCTACCAAGCTCTTCCAGAATTTTGATATTCTTTCTTCTTCCAGGTTCCAGCAGTCTCTTTGGTCTTCTGTATTGATTTGCAGTGAAGATCTGATGATCAGATATCAGTTGTCTTTGCCTTTCAATATGCAGCTCCATCAATTCATTAGTGCTTTATGTTTTGCAAAAAGGGTCACTATACTCTTGATGTTGCAGAGAAATTACTTCTGTTGATATCGCAGGTGATGAATGATGAGGTCACTGTCAATCAGTTGTTAAGGCGAGTAAGTGCTGACCTAAATTCCCATCAGGTGAAAACCATTCACTGACAAATCAAAATCCTTTTCAACTGAGTAATGTAATTGACACAAGGGAGTGGGGGTGTAGTTTAAAGGGGTGTTTTCCTTCCTTAAAAAGCAAAGAGTAAAGGCCAGTTGTTATTTGATTGTTTGAAAATGTTCATTTAGAATTCAAAGCTGCTGGATTAAGGATTCAATATCATTTGAACATAAGAACATAAGAAATAGGAGCAGGGGTAGGCCATCTGGCCCACCGAGCCTGCCCCGGCATTCAATAAGATCATGGCTGATCTGTCCGTAAACTCAGCTCCATCTACCTGCCCTTTCCCCATAACCCTTAATTCCCTTACTATGTAAAAACCTATCTAACTGTTTCTTAAATATATTTAGTGAGGAAGCCTTGACTGCTTCCCTGGGCAGAGAAATCCACAGATTCACCATACTCTGGGAAAAACAGTTTCTCCTCATCGCCGTCCTAAATCTTCTCCCTTCAATCTTGAGGCAATGTACCCTAGTTCTAGTCTCACCTACCAATGGAAACAACTTTCCTGCTTCTATCTTATCTATCCCTTTCAAAATTTTGTATGTTTCTATAAGATCCCCTCTCATTCTTCTGAACGCCAGAGAGTATAGTCCCAGGTAACTCAATCTCTCCTCATAGGTTAACCCCATCATCCCTGGAATCAACCTGGTGAACCTCCTCTGCACTGCCTCCAAAGCCAGTATGTCCTTCCTCAAGTATGGAGACCAGAACTGCACGCAGTACTCCAGGTGCAGCCTCACCAGTACACTGTATCATTGCAGCATGACCTCCCTGCTCTTGAATTCAATCCCTCTAGCAATGAAGGCCAACATTCCATTTGCCTTCTTAATAACCCGTTGTACTTGCAAGCCAACTTTTTGCGATTCATGAACAAGCACTCCCAAGTCCCTCTGCACAACAGCATGCTGCAATCTTTCGCCATTTAATTAATAATCTGCTCTTCTATGATTCCTTCCAAAGTGGATGATCTTGCATTTACCAACGTTGTATTCTATCTGCCAGACCTTGGCCCTGTCATTTAACCTATCTGTATCCTTCCGCAGACTTTCCATATCCTCTGTACAATTTGCTTTTCCACTCAGTTTAGTACCGTCAGCAAATTTTGCTGCACTACACTCAGTTCCCTCTTCCAAATCATCAATGTAAATAGGAAACAGCTGCAGGCCCAGCACCAACTCCTGTGGCACCCCACTCACCACAGACTGTCAACTGGAGAAACACCCACTTATACCAACTGTCTGCCTTTTATCGGTTAACCAATCCACTATCAATGCCAATACACTTCCTCCGACTCCATGCATCCATATCTTATTTATAAGTCTCTAGTGCAGCATCTTATCGAACGCCTCCTGGAAATCCAGGTATACGACATCCACCTGTTCCCCTCTATCCACTGCACTCATTATGTCCTCAAAGAACTCCAGTAACTTTGTCAAACAGGACCTGTCCTTTCTGAATCCATGCTGTGTCTGTCTCATAGAACCAATCCTTTCTAAATGTTTTGCTATTTCTTCCTTAATAACAGCTTCAAGCATTTTCCCGACTACAGATGTTAAGCTAACTGGGCTATAGTTGCTCGTCTTTTGCCTACATCCCTTTTTAAAAAGTGGCGTGACATTTGCTGTCTTCCAATCCGCCAGGACCTGCCCAGAGTCGAGAGAGTTTTGATAAATGATTACCAACACGTCTACTATAACCCCCGCCAATTCTCTCAGCACCCTGGGATGCATCCCATCAGGACCGGGGACTCATCTACCTTCAGGCCCTCTAGTTTGCTCATCACTATCTCTTTAGTGACAGTGATTTCATCGAGGTCCTCACCTCCCATTTCGTCCATAACATCCTTCTTTGGCATATTAGACATGTCCTCCACTGCGAAGACCAACACAAAATAGTTGTTCAATGCCTCAGCCATTTCCTTATCACCCAATATCAATTTCTCCTTCTTGTCTTCCAAGGGACCTACATTGACTTCAGCCACTCTCCTCCACTTTATATATTTATAAAAACTTTTGCTATCTGTTTTTATATTTCGTGCTAATTTACTTTCGTACTCTTATCTTCTCTTTCCTTATTTCTTGTTTAGTTGTTCCCTGTTGCTTTTTAAAGTTTGCCCAATTCTCCAGTCTCCCACTACTCTTTGCGACTTTGTACACACGAGCTTTTAATTTGATACTATCTTTTATTTCCTTAGTTATCCAAGGCTGGCTCTCTCCACACTTACTGTCCTTACTTTTGACTGGAATATACTTCTGTTGAAAAATCTCTTTGAAAGTATTCCACTGTTCCTCAACTGTCCTACCAAATAGCCTGTGCTCCCAATCCACATCAGCCAACCTCCCTCATCCTGCTGTAGTCTCCCTTGTTCAAGCATAATATATCAGTTTTAGATCTAACTATTTCATCCTCCATCCGAATGCGAAATTCAATCATACTATAATCACTCTTTCCAAGAGGATCCCTGACTACAAGATCGATGTCATGTTTGATGTTTGATGTCATTTCTAGTACACAAGTGTAAAGGAGAATGAAATAATTGTTATGGTGGATCTGCTGCATCACAAAAAGAAACAGAATAAGATAAAGAACACAATAATACAAATATAAATACGAATACATAAAACAGCTTAATTTTCTGAATAGCAGTAAAATTGCTAACAGTTGACATGGAAGTTTTTAAAAAAAATCTGTTGACATTCAACATAAATTCTTAGAGTCATAAAACACTACGGTACATCTAGTCTGTGCCAAACCATTACTCTGCCTAAGACCACTGACCTGCACCTGGACCATACCCCTCCCATACTTGTACCTGTCCAAACTTCTCTTAAGTTTTGAAATCGAATCCACATTCACCACTTCCACTGCAAACACAATCCACACACTCACCACCCTCTGAGTGAAGAAGTTACCCCTTAAATACTTGACTGAAGTGCCTCAGCCTGAAACGTCGACTGTATTCTTTTCCGTAGATGCTGCCTGGCCTGCTGAGTTCCTCCAGCATTTTGTGTGTGTGTTGCTTGGATTTCCAGCACCTGTGGCTTTTCTCTTGTTTGCGGAGGAACCCCATGCCATCATGGGGAGAATGTGCATGCTCCTTACAAGCAGTGGCGGGCATTGAACCTGGGTCACTGCACTGTAAAGTGCGCTAACCACCACACTACCGTGTCGCCCTTGATTTCTAGGTTGGAATATACAGTTCCAGAAGTTTAGCTGGCCCATTTCTAATTATGAATTGTAGCTGTGTAACACAGGCATGGGATAACCTAATTCCCCATAGAACACTCCTTTGGAGCACTGCCTTGGACGCCACATCATATTGCTTTGATGTCTACTCTTATTGTACACTGTCAAAGCCACCAGAAAAATGATCCTGTTACAGTTTAATACAAATATGATGCCTAAAAGCTGTGTTAAAATGGCTTGCTTGGGAGGAAAATTACTTTCCAGTTCTGAAAAGTTTTGACTTCATTTATATTAACTTCATTTTTCACTCCATTGGTGCAGCTGACATTCAGGGAAAAAAAAGTGAGTTGCCAGGCGGGTTGCATGGGAGGAGTGCGAAGAAGATCAGAGGGTAGAGAGGACTGATGAATGGAGAGTGGGTTGGTAAGGTGTTCAAAGGGTCGATTAGGATATGCTTGGTGGAAGGGACTGGGACTGTTGGAAGATATAGAGAGCTGTGGAGTATTGGATATATTCAGTTGAAGAGCTTTGCTATCAACTGGCAACATGGACAGTGAGAGGTGGGGTGGGTGTAAAAGCTAAACTCTTGCACATTATTGTTTACCAGACCTGCACATTCTCTGTAGCTGTTATAGTTTATTCTTCATTCTGTTATAGATTTACCTTGATCTTCCTCAAGCACTGTGTAATAATTTGATCTGGCTGAACAAGCTTCTCCCTGCATCTCAGTAAATGTGACAATAATCAACCAATTCCAATTCCAATTAACCCAGGACTCATTTGATTGATAACAGATGTTTCAGACTTCCCAGCCGTAGATCTGATGAGGATGATTCTGCTCTATCTGAGCCAAAGCAGACCCTGGGTATCAGATTGTTGATTAATGTTTAGATACTAATGACATCCACACTCAGTTTACACCCATCAGGTAAAAAAACAGAAAGTACTTGATAACAACAGTGGCAATCTGCTGTATGTTCACAGTTAAATACATAGCGCAGCATATTATTCATTCTCAACAGGCATTTTTTTCTGTTTATTTAATGTTGATTTTTGTTATATTTTGGTTTCAGCAGGGGTTCTGTTTAATATGGAATCATGCTGAGCCCTTTTGGATACTGTTCTACAGAAGGATGCAAAATTACAATCAGAACTGGGTCAGTCATCTGAAGAGTGAAAACTACAGCAATGTCGTGCTTTTGATGCTAAATGAAAGCCTTTTAGCTTTGCTTTTCAATGTATGAAGAAAACTTCTGTATTGTAGAGTAGGATAGGTTTTGTTTGACAGATTAGATATAATGTTTTGCAATTAATGATGTATTTTCATGGGGAGGGTATTATTTTCTGTTACTGGAAGAGATGATTACATTTTTTTGCTCACAAATAACTTGAGTTTGTATGAGGCAAGAGCAAATTTTCTTATGTTCTAGCGTGAAAATAGTGCAAAATTCTACCAGACTTTGTGACCAGCATGTTATGGGTTTAGTTTGGAGGGAAATGACCGGTCAACGTTTTGGCCAAGACCCTTCCTCAAGACTGGACTGAAGGAGGGCAAAAACTAAAATCAAAGGGTGGGGGGGAAGGGGGAAGAGCAGAATCTGGTGGGTGGTGGGCAAATCCAGGTGAAAAGGCAAAGGTAGGACAGCTGACAAGGGGGTAACATGAGTCTCCAGGTGAGGCAGTATTTCACACATGAATCCTTTAGAGACATTTATTGCACCCAATGCTCCTGGTCTGGTCTCCTCTATATCAGTGAGACGTGACGCAGATTGGATATTGCTTCATCAAGCACCATCACTTTGATCTTCCGCTGGTCAGCCATTTTAATTCCATTTCCCATTCCCACACTGACATGTCTGTCCACAAGCTCCTCTATTGCCACGTTGACTCTAGACACATATTACAGGAACAACTCCTTGTATTCCTCCTTGATAGTTTCAGACTGATGGGATCAACATCGATTTTGCTAACTTTCAGGAATACTCTCCTCTACTATCCCCCCCCCCGCCCATTTTCTCCTATTTCAGGCCCTTTAACTGCTTTTCTACACCCTTCCCTCTAATCCATAGATTACTGTCCTCTCCTATCAGATTCCATCTTCTTCAGCCCTTTGCCTCTCTGACCTATCACATCCCAGTTTGTACTCTTTTCCACTTTCCCTGGCCCCCAACCTTCTATTCTGACTTCTGCCCTCTTTGTCTCCAGTCCTGATGAAGGGTCTCGGCACCAAAACATTTCCCTCCATAGATGCCGCCTAACCTATTGAATTCCTCCAGCAATTTGTGTGTGATGATTCATAATTGTGTTGAAGTGTTCAAAATTTGCTTATTATGCAGTTTAAATTTAAGGACTAAGCTGCTCTCCTTTGGGAATGTAATCATTTTTATGCAATGATATTTAACTTATTTAAAGATGTTTAAAAATGTTTACTGCTTTGTAAAATGTATATTTCGGATTTGTTCTCCAAATTTAAGAAACAGCTGACAAATTTGGATTTATAAGTTATTGTAATCTTATTTGCATACATTTTATTCTGCGATAAATCAGATGTAAATTTTATGCCATCGGTAAATATCCTGTCAAAGCAGACAATTTTACTGTGCGTTCCCAAGATGAAGGCTCACACCAGGAGTCCTGGGATTTATAGTGAAGTGTATGCAGCATTATGGAAACAACCACTGGCTACTCCTGGTGTTGCCTGGAAACCACACACATTTCCTTTTCTTTTTTTTTACACAGCAGTGTCCGTCTAGACTGAGCCCTGTTAATCATCACAGCAACTTCTTGAGAGGCGCAGCATAAAAAGATATCTGAGCATCTTGAAGGTTGACACAAGATTCTGCACACTCAAAACTGCTGGAAGAACTCAGCAAGTCAGACAGCATCTACGGACGGGAATAAACAGTCGGCAATTTGGGCCGAGGCACTTTAAAGTTCAAAGTAAGTTTATTATTGAAGTATTTAGATGTTACCATATATTGCCTCGAGGTTTACTTTCTTGCAGGCTTTCATAGTAAAACAGAGAAATACAATAGTGTCAATGAAAAAATACCCACAAAGACAGACAAACAAGCAATGTGTGAAAGAAGGCAAAATAAATAAATACTGAGAACGTGAGTGACAGAGTTCTTGTAAGTGAGTCCATCAGTTGTGGAATCAGTTCAGGGTTGAGGTGAGTGAAGTTATCCATGCTGGTTCAGGAGCCTGATGGTTGAAAGGTAATAATTATTGCTGAACCTGGTTGTATAGGACCTAAGGCTCCTGAACCTCCTTCCCAATGGCAGCAGTGAGAAGTGAGCATGGCCTAGATAGTCCTTGATGGTGCCTGCTGCTTTCTTCTAGACGTGCCCAATGGTGTAGAGGGCTTTGCATCAAGCATTTCATTATATTTTAAAGCTATGTTGTTTGAAATAAGGGATGGTTCAATCATGAGTCTAGATCCAGGGTCAGCATCTCTTGAGGCCTGTTGATGAGATGGTTCAGTCTAGGCTAATGAATGTTTTGATTGTGGGCCCGGCATTGGGAGGTCCAGCAGTGCCTGAGGACCAAAGCTTTATTTGCTACTGAGTGGATTTGCATGCTCCAGACATTTCTTCCATGCATCCAGCCATTGCAGAGAGAATCAGTTAGGTTATGGACTGAGGGCAGTGAGGTGTTGATAATTAGACATGGCCAGGGCTGCATGGACGTACTGGGATCTTAGGCAGGGTTGTGATGTATCACAGGCTGGTTGATCATGTTTTCCTTTCATGCTACCTTGATGTATGGCATGATCTGTCTGAATTGGCATGCAAAACAAAGCTTTCCACTATACGTTGGTACATCTGACAATAATAAACTGATGATCAATAACCAGGGTGTATGGGGTGTCCAGGGAGGGTTAGCACCTCTGGTGAAGGGGCTTGCTGTGTCCATTCTGGGGCATCTCACTCTCCTTTGGTCCCCACTGGATACTGTTTGCAAGCTACAGCAGCCCCACCCCAGGACAGTGCTTCGACAGGTGGGCGAAACCAAAGTATAGCCAGTGGCCTCGAAACCTGGTGAGATAGGGACATGCTGGTCCTAACATGCAAAGGGTAGCCAGTGGCCTCATACCCTGGTGAGATAGGGATGTGCTGGTCCCAACGTGCAAAGGGTAGCCAGTGGCCTCGTACCCTGGTGAGATAGGGACGTGCTGGTCCCAATGTGCAAAGTCAGCTTGGACGGACTGGGCAGATGAAATCCACACTGAGATCCAACAGCTAGGAAGGCAGTACTGCAATGTTCCATAGAGAGAGCAAAGGGCATGACGAGGCATAGAAGACAACACGGCCATGCACTGCAACCAAGGACGACCCCAGTTTGTGACGCTTCTTCATACCACTGGTCCTGGTCTTCTGAAGTTGACAGAGTGGAACTGCCCCAGAGCAATGTCTTTTCCACTTTAAAAATCTCTCCCGCACAGGTCTTCTATCATCGTCGAACTTGACGAGCAGCCACCGCAATCAATAGATAAGCTTGATCACCAGGATCTTGGTAGTCGGTGGGCTCAGGCTTGCTGATGCGAGGGGTAGTAACGGTAGGTAGTGGTGGTAAATGAGGAATATCCAGTTGTATAAGCTCAGTGGGTAAAGTTCATAAACTGTAAAAAGTATGGGTCCTCAGTCCATGATGTGCCAACCTTTTAACCTACTCCATGCCCAATCTAAGTCTTCCCTCCTACATAGCCCATAACACTCCATTTCACTTTTATCCATGAAGCTACTGTTCGGGTTAGGGGTTTCACTTAAAGAAGAGCAAGGAAATAGCTATTTTGAAGCAGATGGCATAAAGTGTTGGTTTGGAAGTGATCGGACAAATCGTCTATTCATCATTGTGAAGCTGGCTTCAAAAGCAATGCAAAATCTACTTCTTCGTGAATGGCCCATGAAGGCTGAAAGAAAAATCATAGACACTGCACAGCTTCCAAATACATGTAGTTTATATTGAAATTGCTTTGCAGAAATCTGACACTTTATGGTCTAAATTCTAGTAATCATATTTTATCTTCTGTGCAATTAACTGACTTTCCATTTGTAAACAAGATTAACAATAAACAGCAAACTTTACTGTAAAATGAATGCACTTGAAATTTAGATCATATTCCTAATATAGCATAGTTCATTTTCAGGATGCTTAGATAATATTATCTATTTTTATAATCAAATAGGATTGCTTTTCAGAATGAAGAGAAAACCTGCATTTGCTGGAAATCTGAGCAACACACACAAAATGCTGGCGGGACTCAGGCTTTTCATTCTAGAATGAAGGAGATGTCCTCCTTTTTCAAAGAAAGGGGCTTCCCTCCTTCCACCATTAATGCTGCCCTCAACTGCATCTCTTCCATTTCACCCACTTCTGCTCTTGCCTCATCCTCCTGCTACCCTACCAGGGATAGGATTCCTCTTGTCCTCACCCACCACTCCACCAGCCTCCGCGTCCAGCACATAATTCTCTGAATCTTCTGCCACCTTCAACAGGATCCCACCACCAAGCACGTCTTTCCCTCCCTCCCCCCTTTCTGCTTTCCGCAAGGATCGCTCCCTATGAGACCCCCCTGTCCATTCACCTATCCCCACTGATCTCCCTCCTGGCACTTATCATTGCAAGCAGAACAAGTGCTACACCTGCCCCTACACCTCCTCCTTCACTACCATTCGGTGCTCTAAACAGTCCTTTCAGGTGAGGCAATAGTTCGCCTATGAGTCTGATGGGGTCATTTACTGTGTTTGGTGCTCCTGGTGCGGCCTCCTGAGTATCGGTGAGACCTGACGTAGATTGGGAGACCGCTTCGCCGAGCATCTAACTCCGTCTGCAAGAACAAGCAGGATCTCCCAGTGGCCACCCATTTTAATTCCACTTCCCATTCCCATTCCAATATGTCCACCCATGGCCTCCTCCACTGTCGTGATGAAGCAACTCTGGTTGGAGGAGCAACACTTTATATTCTGTTTGAGTAGACTCCAACCTGATGGCATGAACATCGATTTCTCAAACTTCCAGTAATAAACACCCCCCCAACCCCTTCACCATTTCTCATCCCTTTTCCCTCTCTCACATCTCCTTGCTCATCCATCGTCTCCCTCTGGTGCTCCTCCCCCCTTTTTCTTTCTTCCATGGCCTTTAGCCTCTTTCACCAATCAACTTCCCAGCTCTTTACTTCCTCCCTCCCCTTTCAGGTTTCACCTTTCACCTTGTGTTTCTCTCTCCCCTCTCCCCCACCTTTTAAATCTACTCTTCTGTTTTTTTTCTCCAGTCTTGCCAAAGGGTTTCGATCCAAAACGTCAGCTGTACATTTTTCCATAGGTTGCTGCCTGGCCTGCTGAGTTCCTCCAGCATTTTGTGTGGACTGCTTCCCAGTCCCATTTGGGATGTAAAGTTTTACAAAGTCCACCCTAAAGTCTTCCTGACAATATACATTAGTAATCAACGCAGACAAACCTCAAGGGTTAGATCTTAGCCCCCTGCTCTACATTCTTTATGGTTGTGATTATTTCCCTAAGCACAGCTCAAACACCACTTATAAACTTGCAGATGACATAGTTGTTGTTTAAAATCTCAGATGGCAACAGGAAGGCATGCAGTAGTGAGATATATAGGTTGAATTGTGTGGTAGCAACACTCTCACACTCAAAGTGAACAAGGAATTGATTGTTGACTTCAGGAAACTGGCAGAATTTCATTTGTAGTGAAAGGGCAGACAGGAGCAAGATATACCAGTTAGTTGAGTGGTGTCACAGCAACAAGCTTGCACTCAGCTTCAACGAGACCCAGGAGCTGATGGTGGACTTCGGCAAGGGTAAGACAAGAGAACACTAACCAATCATCATAGAGGGATCAGCAGTGGAGAGAGTGAGCATTTCAGGTTTCTAGGTGTCAATATCTGGGAGGACCTAACCGGGACACGACATATCGATGCAGCTATGAAGAAGGCAAGACAGCAGCTATATTTCATTATACGTTTGAAGAGATTTGGTTTGTCAACTAAAACACTCAAAAACCTCTACAAACGTACCGTGGAGAGCATTCTGACTGGCTGCAGAAGATGGGAATAAGTTGCAGGAGCTTGCAAGATTAGTCAGCTCTATCATGGGTACCAGCCTCCATAGTATCCAAGACACCTTCAAGGAGTGGTGCCTTAGAAAGGCTACATCCATCAATAAGGATCTCCCCCACCTGGGACATGCCCATTTCTCACTGTTACCATCGGAAGAAGATACAGAAGCCTGAAGGCACACACTCCGCGATTCAGGAACGGCTTCTTCCCCTCTGCCATCCAATTCCTAAATGGACATTGAACCCACGAACACTACCTCACTACCTTTTTTATTTCTGCTGCCTTGCACTACTTCTTTTAACTTAACTAGTTAATTGACATATGTACAAATACTTAGTGTAACTTTATTTTCTGTATATTTATTTATCATGTATTTCATTGTAATGCTGTGGTGACCCACTTTCTGGCACACACAAACCGGCTCACAACAGCGTGCGCAGGCAGAGGGCCGGCCCCAGAAAGGGCGCCAGGCCATCTTCACCAGCAGGGGGAAAATCCCGCGCGCAGAAAGGGTCTGGGAATATACATTCCCCACAGCAATCCCGTCCCAGGGAGGGCGGGAACGGGAAGGCTTTATAGCAGGCCGCGAAGTTTGAATAAATCTCTTTCATCGCAACACTAACTCACTGACTCCGTGTGGTTATTCTAGCGCTGTGTGCAGCACACCGCTACAATTGGTGACCCCGACGGCCCAAACGATATTTGGATCAGAGATGACCGATGCTGCATCTGTTCACGTAGTTTCGTTAAAACTGCCAAGCTTCTGGACGCTGCGACCCCACTTATGGTTCGAACAAGCAGAAGCTCAATTCCACATTTGGCAGGTAACCTCGGAGTCCACTTGCTACTACTACGGGCTGAGCTCCCTCGACCAGGAGACGACTGCACAAGTTGAGGAGTTTATACAGTCGCCCCCAGAGGACGGCAAATACACAGCATTCAAAGCCCTGCTCATAAGGACTTTCGGACTCTCACGGCGCGAACGAGCACGCCGCTTAATGCACCTGGTTAGTTTGGGAGACAGGCCGCCGTCAGCATTAATGAACGAGATGCTGGCCCTGACTGAAGGACACAAACCCTGCCTCATGTTTGAGCAGGCGTTCCTAGAGCAACTGCCCAAGGACATATGCCTGCTGCTGTCCGACGCAGATTTCAGCAACCCCCGGGAGGTGGCGGCCTGGGCAGATGTGCTGTGGAATGCCAGGAAAGTGAGAGGGGCGTCCATCGCACAGATTACCAAGCCGCGTGCCCGACAGACCAGACCAGGCCTGGCAGCAGAGCCTACAAAACCCGGCGACGGGAGTGAGGAGCCCAAAGAACAATGGTGTTTCTACCACCAGCAGTGAGGCACAGAGGCCCGCCGCTGCAGACCACCCTGCAAATTCCCGGGAAACGCCAGGGCCAGCCGCCGCTGATGGTTATGGCGGCTGGCCATCAGGACAGCCTCCTATATGTCTGGGACAAGCAGTCGGGACGCCGCTTTTTGGTCGACATCGGAGCGGAGATCAGCGCCTTACCTCCAATGAGTTAGGACACCCTCAACAGAGAACCGGGACCCACCCTGAGGGCCACTAATGGCAGCACAATACGAACCTACGGCACCCGCACGGTGCGGCTACAGTTCAGCTCCAGCCGGTTCACGTGGGACTTCACACTGGCCGCCGTGGCCCAACCACTCCTGGGGGCGGATTTTCTGTGAGCCCACAGCCTGCTGGTCGACCTGCAAGGGAAGCGATTAGTCCACGCCAAGACTTTTCAAACGTTCTCCCTGGGTGAAGCACAGTTGCCAGCCCCACACCTGGACTCCATCACGCTGCCCGACGACGAATTCACCAGGGTCCTGGCGGATTTCCCATCAGTACTGACACCGCAGTTCACGGCAGCCATGCCCAGACACGTACAGCACTACATCCCGACTCAGGGACCACCCCTCCACGCCCGTGCTCGAAGGCTTCCCCCGGACAAGCTCCGACTGGCGAAGGAGGAATTCAAGAAGATGGAGGAATTGGGGATCATACGGCGGTCCGACAGCCCATGGGCCTCCCCCCTTCACATGGTGCCCAGGGCAACGAGGGGCTGGAGACCATGCGGTGACTACCACAGACTGAACGAGGCTACAACGCCAGACCGCTACTCTGTGCCACACATTCAAGACTTCGCAGCAAACCTACACGGCGCAAGGATCTTTTCCAAGGTAGACCTCGTCCGGGGATACCATCAAATCCCTGTACACCCGGACGACATCCCCAAAACAGCAGTTATCACCCCGTTCGGACTTTTCGAATTCCTCCAAATGCCATTTGGTCTAAAGAATGCTGCACAGGCTTTCCAGCGGCTAATGGACGTAGTGGGACGCGACCTGGACTTTGCATTCATCTATTTGGACGATATCCTCATAGCCAGCAGTAGTCGGCAGGAGCATCTGTCCCACCTCCGCCAGCTCTACTCCCGCCTGAGCGAATTCGGCCTTACAATCAGCCCAGCCAAATGCCAGTTTGGACTCGACACCATCGACTTCCTGGGCCACAGGATTACTAAAGACGGGGCAACCCGCTGCCCGCCAAGGTAGACACGGTCCACAACTTCCCCCGACCCAACACAATCAAAGGCCTGCAGGGATTCGTGGGTGTGGTGAATTTCTACCACCGTTTCCTCCCCTCAGCAGCCCGAACCATGTGATCCCTGTTCACTCTGATGTCAGGTAAGGGCAAGGACATTACCTGGGATGAAGAGGCCGCAACCGCTTTCGTTAAAACCAAAGAAGCCTTGGCAAATGCCACAATGCTAGTGCACCCCAGAACGGACGTTCCTACTGCCCTCACGATGGACGCATCCAACACAGCGGTTGGTGGAGTGCTGGAACAACTCATCGAGGGTTGCTGGCAACCCCTGGTGTTCTTCAGCAAACACCTACGACCACCCGAACTCAAATACAGTGCTTTCGACCGGGAGCTATTGGCACTATACCTGGCAATCCGGCATTTCAGGTACTTCTTAGAAGGTAGGCCCTTCACCGCGCTCACAGACCACAAACCGCTTACCTTTGCGTTCACTAAGGTGTCCGACCCCGGGTCGTCCCGCCAGCAGCGACATCTGTCCTACATCTCCGAGTACACGACGGACATCCGGCATGTCTTGGGAAAGGACAACGTCGTGGCGGACGCACTTTCCAGACTGACCATACAGGCCCTGTCCCAGGGGGTGGACTATGCAGTGCTGGCAGAGGCACAGCAGGCAGACGCTGAGATCCCCAGTTACAGGACTGCAGTCTCCGGTTTGCAGCTCCAAGACCTCCCCGTAGGCCCAGGTGAGAGGACCCTACTATGTGATGTAGCTACCGGCCAACCCCGCCCCGTCGTCCCAGCAGCCTGGCACCGGCAGGTTTTCGAGTCCATTCACAACTTAGCGCACCCCTCCATCAAGACAACCGTCTGGCTGGTCACCAACAGGTTCGTGCGGCATGGACTTCGTAAGCAGGTCAGTGAATGGGCCAAAACGTGCATGCAGTGCCAAACGGCCAAGGTGCAGCGGCACACCAAGGCTCTGCCGCAGCGGTTCGAACCCACCCGCCGGAGGTTCGACCACATCCATGTGGATATCTTGGGGCCCCTGCCAGTGTCGCGAGGAGCGCGGTACCTCCTAACTATGATAGACCGGTTCACCAGATGGCCAGAGGCAGTCCCGCTCAGCGACACCACCTCCGAATCCTGCGCCCAAGCACTGATCGCAACCTGGGTAGCTCGCTTCGGGGTACCGGCCCACATTACCTCCGACAGGGGCGCCCAGTTCACCTCCAGCCTGTGGTTGGCTATGGCCAGCCTTTTAGGAACACAGCTACACCACACAACTGCCTACCACCCACAGTCGAACGGACTAGTGGAGCGCTTCCACCGTCACCTGAAGTCGGCTCTCATGGCCCGCCTGGAGGGGCCTAACTGGGTGGACGAGCTTCCCTGGGTCCTGCTCGGAATCCGCACGGCACCCAAGGAGGATCTGCACACCTCGTCGGCTGAGTTGGTGTACGGCGCACCCCTGGTAGTCCCAGGAGAGTTCATACCAGCCCCAAGGGGGCAAGAGGAAGAACCCACAGCAGTCCTGGACAGACTACGGGAGAGGCTCGGTAACCTGGCCCCCATCCCCACTTCACAGCACGGACAGAGCCCGACCTGCGTACCCAAAGACCTGCAGAACTGTAAGTTTCTTTTTGTACGACGGGGCGGACACCGGGCACCGCTACAGCGGCCCAACGAGGGGCCGTTTAAGGTGATCAGGAACAACGGGTCCACGTTCGTGCTGGACATCGGGGGGAGAGAGGAGGTTTTCACGGTGGACCGACTCAAACCGGCCCATGTGGACTTGGCGCAGCCGGTCCAGGCTCAGGCACCGCGGCGCAGGGGCAGACCTCCCAAACAGAGGCCGATCCAGACTGCGGACATTGGGGGGGGTATCACCGGTTCTGGGGGGAGGGGTTATGTGGCGACCCACTTTCTGGCACACACGAACCGGCTCACAACAGCGCGCGCAGACAGAGGGCCGGCCTCAAAAAGGGCGCCAGGCCATCTTCACCAGCAGGGGGAAAATCCCGCGCGCAGAAAGGATCTGGGAATATGCATTCCCCACAGCAATCCTGCCCAGGGAGGGCGGGAACGGGAAGGCTTTAAAGCGGGCCGCGAAGTTTGAATAAGTCTCTTTCATCGCAACTCTAACTCACCGATTCCGTGTGGTTATTCTAGCGCTGTGTGTAGCACACCGCTACAATGCTGCCATTAAGTGAACAAGTTTCACAACATATGCTGGTGATATTAAATCTGATTCTGATTCTAAGAACCCATAGCTGTCCTTATTGAAGAGTCAGCAGTGGAAAGGGTGAGCAGCTTCAAGTTCCTGGGTTTCAACAACTCAGAAGATCTATGTTGAGCCTTATACGTTGGTGCAATCATGAAGGAATGTCTACAGCTCTACTTTTTGGGAGTTTGAGGAGATTTGACATATCACCAAAGACACTTGCAGATTTCTTATAGATTACAGAAGGGGGTATTCTGACCAGTTGCAGCACCAGCTGGTTTGCAGTCTCCAATGCACAGGATCACAAGAGGCTGCAGAGGGTTCAAGACACAACCAGCTCCATCAAAGACACAAACCTCCCCACCTCTGATGCCTTCAAGAGGCAGTGCCTCAGGTAGGAGGCATCCATCACTAACGACCCTCACCACCCAGGACAGGCTCTCTTCTTGCTTCTACTGTGGGGGAGAGGTACAGAGGCCTGAAGACCCTCTGTCAATGATTCAGAAACAGATTCTTCCCCTCTGACATCAGATTTCTGAACAGTCTATGAACATTATCTCATTATTCCTTTGTTTTTGCACAAGACACTTATTCTGTAATTCATTGTAACTTTGTCTTTGCTCTGAGCTCTTCCACAAAATAACAAAATCCGTGTTCCATAAGGAAGGAAGGAAAGGTACGTCGTATCAGGAGTTTCTCCGGCTAGCGGCCGATTTCCCTCTCCGCCTCTCTGACGTGATGGGGAACCGCGTACGAGGCAAGTTACAGCAGTGGTTTGCCGTTGCCTTCTGCCAGGTGAGTTTCCAAAGAGATCACCAGCTCGTAACCCAGCACGGATGGAAAGCGTGCAGGGGAGCAGGCTGGATTTGAACTCAGGACCTTTCGCTGCATAAGACAAGTGATAATAAATCTGCTTTTGATTATGATTCACCTACATCTCAGAATCTGTCATAACTGTCCTGCAGCTGGTCTAATACGAAGTTAATATAAAAATATTATCACTATTGATCAAGAACGTAACTGGGATAGTATTGGCTAGAATGGCAGTTATTTAGAGACTGGATATTCTTCACACAAAGGCGGGAATCAGGCGAATGATGGAACACTCTCCCTTACCTGGAGGAATGCACCTCCAATAGCACTCTAGAAGTTTGATGACATCCAGGACAAAGCCAACTTAATTGAAATCTGCCACCTGGAACTATCTCCCACTACAATGCCCACAGCTCTGACCAAGTCAACCTCATAATGATTAATATAGTGATGACATGTCTCAAAATATACCTGTAATATTAATTATGTGCATTTTCTACATCTAATAAAGATACTTAAAATATCTATCATTGATTTTTAAAAATATTTGTTCCAGAGATTCTCTAATCCACACTAAATTCTCAAACTTAACTTAGATGATGAATGGGTCTTTGGGGCACAAAATGCCAGCACCTGCAATAATGCAGGTGGTTTGACTTAGGTTGGTTTATAGTGATAGGACTGAATAAGCTAATCGCTGTGCTTTAATGACTGAGAGATATCAATACAATTTATTTGGGGCTGCTGAGACTGTCACATACAGCCAATGTTCTATGGCGAACGGATGACTAAACAGATTCCAGTAGATTATCCACACTTAGGTTGTCTGGGAAACTGACAACCAGAGGGACTGTTAAATGACCAATTTGATACTCCTGCTCCGAATAAAACCATCATTTGACGGATTCATTAATTCAACAGAATATTTTAATAAGATTACTCTGAATTATTCTAAATGCAAGGCTAGTTCCTGCTTTCAACATTGCACCACTTATTATGTAAATTATTCTAATATCGATAAACAGCAGTGAGATTCACTTCGCAAACCACAGCGTTACCCCGATTAGATTTATTGACCGTAAATCATTCTTACAAATCATTTCACTACTTGATTAAATTGGACTTAAGTACCCAAGACTTTTCCATTTATTTCTTAGGAGTATTCATTGGAATTTAAAGCCTGTAGGGCACTCATTTAGTGATGTATTTTGCTCCTTTTTTTTCTCTGCTATGGAACTACATTTTGGAGCCAAGACTACACAGGGTCTCCACAAAGCAGCTCATGCTGAATAGTTGCTCTTTACACAGACATGTAATTTTCTTTGCAGTATAAATTCAAATAGCAAGATGACTGAATTCATACTGCAATTTGAGAGGGAGATGCATAATTCACATGTATCAGTATCGCATTGGAATAAAGAGAATTACAGAGGCATGAGAGAGGACCTTGCCCAGGTGAATTGGAAAGGGAGATTGGCAGGAATGATGGCAGAGCAGAGATGGCTGAAGTTTTTGGGAAACGTTCACAAGGCTCAGGAATGATGTGTCCAACAGAAGTTGTTCTCAAGTAGCAGAGATAGGCAACTGTGGCTGATAAAGGAAGTTAAGGACTGCATAAAAGCCAAGAGAAGGGCATATAAGGTAGTAAAAGTGAGTGGGAAGTTGGATGACTGGGAAGATTTTAAAATCCAGCAAAAGGCAGCTAAGAAAGCTCTAAGAAGGGAAGAGATGAAATACGAGGGCAAACTAGCCAATAATATAAAGCAGGATCCTAAATGTTTTTTTTTCTGTTACATAATGAGTAAAAGGGAGGCGAAAGTTGATATTGGATCACTGGAAAATGATGCTGGTGAGGTAGTAGTGGGGGACAAAGAAAAGGCAGATGAACTTAATGGGTACTTTGCATCAGTCTTCACTGTGGAAGACACAGGTAGTGTGCCGGAGATCCAGGAGTGTCAGAGAGCAGGAGTAAATGCCATTGCTGTTACAAAGGAAAAAAGTACTAGGCAAACTGAAAGATCTTAAGGTGGATAAGTGACCTGGACCAGATGGACGACATCCAAGAGTCCTGAGAGAGATTGCTGAAGAGATAACGGATGCATTGGTCATGATCTTTCAAGAATCATGATTCTGGCATGTTACCAGTAGACTGTAAGATAGCAAATGTCACTCCACTCTTTAAGAAAGGCGGAAGGCCAGTTAGCCGAACCTCAGTGGTTGAGAAAGTGTTGAAGTCCATTATTAAGGATGAGGTTTCGGGGTATATGGAGACTAAAGGCTGATTTATACCTGTGCGTACAGGCTACGCCGTAGGCCTGATTTATACTTTTGCGTAGCCCTACGCTGTAGCGAGCGTGTGTAGTTGTGTCTGCGTTGCTCTGCAATTCACCGCCAAAACGCTGGTTGGCGGTGGGGTTTCTATGCCACTGTGTTGAGTTTCTTCGTGAGAGACATGGACGAGGAAATGCATTTCAAATATTTTTGGATGTCGGCAGGTAGAGTTGATGATTTGGCTCATCGTCTCCAACCATTTATTTCACATCAGTGTACAGACATGGCGGAGAAAAGCAAGCAGAAATGCGTAGGAGGAAATGCGATGCTACCAAGCAGACCAATCACAGTTGTTGCAGTCTGCATCGCCGTGATGCTTGAGTTACATTTTTGGGGAGGTGCACGTCACCCTACGGCGTAGGGTATGGCATAGGGTACGGCGTAGGGTACATGGTACCTATGGCATACATTTGATGCAGAAGTATAAATTGGGCTTAATAGTGAAGTAAGTCCATGTCAGTATGGCTTCTGTAAAGGGAAACCTTGCCTGACAAATCTGTTAGAGTTCTTTGAGGAAGTAACAAGCAGGGTGGACAAAGGAGAGGCAGTGGATGTTGTTTGACTGGATTTCCAGAAGACATTTGATAAGGTGCCACTCAAGATTAACAAGATTAGCAAGTATCGTTAACAGTTTTGGGCCCCATATCTCACAAAGGAAATGTTTTCATTTGAGAGAGTCCAGAGGAGGTTCACGAGGATGATACTGGGAATGAAGGGGTTAACATATGAGGAGTGTTTGGCAGCTTTGGGCCTGTACTCACTGGAATTTAGAAGAATGCACGAGGATCTCATTAAAACTTCCTGAATGTTGATACAGTGGATGTGGAGAGCAAGTTTCCTATGTTGGGGGGGTGGGGTATCCAAAACTAGAGGGCACAGACTCAAAATTGAGGAGTGACCTTTTAGAGAAGTACGGTGGAATTTTTTTAACCAGAGTAGTGTATCTGTGGAATGCTCCGCCACAGACTGTGTTCGCTGCCAAGTCTGTGCATATATTTAAGGCAGAAGTTGATAGTTTCTTGATCAGTCAGGGCATCAAAGGATATGGCAAGAAGGCAGGTGTATGGCGTTGTGTGGGATCCGGGATCAGCCATGATGGAATGGTTGAGCAGACTCGATGGGCTGAATGGTTTAATTCTGCTCCTATATCTTGTGGTCTAAGTCACTTTTAAAAGTGATCCCAGGTAATACACTTGCTGTATAAAAATGTTTTCTTCAGTTTGCCCTCTGGTTGTTGATTATTCTACCAAGGGAATGGTTTCCCTCTGTCCAGTTAGTCCATTTTCCTCATTGTTTCGAATACTATCATAGCTTCTCTTCAGGCCCGGTTTAAGTTTATACTTCAGATAACCAGAGGTATTTCTTGACTGCAAAGCAGGCAGAATTTGCCTCAATTGCTATATACAGTCTTGCAGAAATGTGGACAACTGCCCTGCCAGTAGGTTTCAAGACAAAAATAGAAAATGCCGGCAATACCCACTCTGAAAGGCCACTAACCTGTAAAAGTAATTTTTTCTTTCTCCACATCTGTTTCCTGGCCAAGTGAATATTTCCATTGTTTTCTGTTTTATATCAGATTTGCAGCTATCCAGTGCTTTCCCTTTGCCAAGTTTGATATGATTTGACTTAAAATTCTGAATATCTCCTATTGTGTAATATAGCAGATGTTATAAATAGCGGTTAATCCCTTCAAACATTGAGGGTGTGCTTCATTTTGGATTTGTGAATGATTTGAATTATAACCTTCAAATAGTGAACTGATGTACGTTTGTAATATCTTATATCAGAATCAGATTTATTAACACTGACATAAGCTGTGAACAGCATATGACAACAGCAATGTAAAGACACAAGTCTAAAGGCATTCGTTAGTCTTGCAAGACCACGGATCTGCGCCTGGAAAGTCTTCACTCTCCAGGGCACAGGCCTGGGCAAGGTTGTACAGAAGACCAGCAGTTGCCCATGCTGCAAGTCTCCCCTCTCCATGGCACCGATGTTGTCCAAGGGAAGGGCATTAGGACCCATTCAGCTTGGCAGCGGTGTCATCGCAGAGCAATGTGTGATTAAGTGCCTTGCTCAAGGACACAACATGTTGCCTTGGCTGGGGCTTGAACTCACGACCTTCAGGTTGCTAGTCTAATGCCTTAACTACTTGGCCACATGCCCACAAGTCTATAAATTACAATAATAAATAAATAAAACAGAGCAATGACAAGGGAGCGTGTATGGGTTCATGGATCATTCAGGAATATAGAAACATAGACATAGAAAACCTTACACAATACAGGCCCTTCAGCCCACACTGCTGTGCCGAACTTGTACTTAATTTAGAAATTACCTAGGGTTTAGAGCCGGATCTTGACACATCCTGACGTCACAGCAAGGAAGTGTGATCAATACTTGTCATGCCGAACTTAGAAGGAGCGAAACAGAAGAGCTAAAAGACAAGTTCAAGACAGCAAAGAAGAATCTCTTTGCCACCTACAACTGACTGAATGAAGAGGAACTAGCTGAGAGGATTAGAGAGGTAGAGGCTGCTAATGAAGAAAAGCAGCATGGAGAAGCATGGCGCCTAGTCAATGAGATCAGTAGACGGAAGAAGTCCCCATCAGGTCAAATCAGTGGTAAAACAGCAGAAGACCGTGTCCAGACATGGTTTACCCACTTTAAGAACCTGCTGGGAACCCTTCCAACGATCACGGAAGAAGAAGAGGACATACCCATGATACTAATGCAAGTCGACATCGATGATGGCTCATTCACCATTGAGGAACTGAAGAAGGCCAAATATACACTCAAACAGGGTAGGAGCACTGAACCAGATGGGATACCACCAGACGTCCTGAAGAACTGCGACCTGGACGACGTCTTGCTGGACATATGTAATATGGCACTGATGAAAGGCGACAAACCAGAACAGTGGTCACTGTCAAACATTATCCCAGTCCCCAAGTCTGGATCCCTCACGAAGACAGATAACTACCGCGGTATGAACTTGACCTGCATCTTAGCAAAGCTATACAATCGGATGATCTTGAACAGAATTCGCACTTCCATTGACCCTAAGCTAAGACTCAACTAGAATGGTTTTCGGCAGAAGCGCACAACAGTAATGCAAATACTTGCTCTCCGTAGAATCATCGAGGAAGTCAGGAAGAACAACCTACCAGCCGTGCTTGCTTGCATCGATTTTCGCAAAGCTTTTGACTCCATTCACCGAGGTAAAATGCTGAAGATACTGAAAGCTTACGGAGTGCCAGACTGTCTACTGAGAGCAATAGAGTCCAGCTATACCAAAACCATGGCGAAAGTTGTATCACCAGATGGAGAAACAGCAGTGTTCGAGCTTCTAGCTGGTGTGCTGCAAGGAGACACTCTGGCACCCTACATCTTTATAATTGTCCTTGATTACGCTCTGCGACAAGCTACCAAAGATCATGACAAGCTTGGTTTTACCATAAAACCAGGACAAACCAAAAGGGTCAGACCAGTTACGCTCACAGATCTCGATTTTGCAGATGACTTAGTCCTGCTCTCTGACCAGATGGAGGAGGCACAGCAGCTACTGACAAAAGTGGAAATTGAGTGCAATAAAGTTGGACTTCACCTAAATGCTAAAAAGACAGAGTACATGGCGATTAACTGCAATGAAGGTATTCTCAAGACCATAAAGAATGATACCATTAAGAAAGTCTTTAACTACAAGTACCTTGGGTCAAGAGTGATGAATTCGGAGAAGGACATAAAGATATGGAAGGCACTGGTGTGGAGGACTATGAACGACATGAAGGAAACCTGGAAGTCGAACCTGACCAGAGGGCTTAAAAAGAGGATTTTTATAGCAGTTATAGAGTCCATTTTCACGTATGGATGTGAGACGTTGGCACTCACCAAGATTATGCAAAAGTCTCTAGATGGTTGCTATATATGAATACTCCGGATGGCTCTTGACGTGAGTTGGCAACAGCACATGATGAACGTTGAGCTCTATGACGACCTACAGATGCTCACCACTAAAATCGACGCGAGAAGACTACGACTAGCGGGGCACCGTCTACACCACCCCGAGCTACCTGCCAGCCTAGTCATCATATGGGAGCCCAAGCACGGGAGGATGAACCCTGGGCGCCCTCCCAAGACTATGGTCAACACGCTCCTAGAAGACAGCGGCGTGGCTAATGTAGATGAACTGAACACACTGATGAGGGAGAGGGAGTAGTGGAGAGTCCGTCATCGTGCCCGACGCCAGCCCCCTAGGCCTGAGTCGACGTAGTAGTAGTACCTAGGGTTACCTATAGCCCTCTATTTTTCTAAGCTCCATGTACCTATCCAGGAGTCTCTTAAAAGACCTTATTGTATCCACCTCCACCACTGTTGCTGGCAGCCCATTCCACACACTCAAAACTACTCCAGACATCTCCTCTGACCTACTTCCAAGCACCTTAAAACTGCCCTCTCATGTTAGCCATCTCAGCCCTGGGAAAAAGCCTCTGACTATCCACATGATCTATGCCTCTCATCATCTTATACACCTCTATCAGGTCACCTCTCATCCTCCGTCGCTCGAAGGAGAAAAGGACGAGTTCACTCAACCTATTCTCATAAGGCATGCTCCCCAATCCAGGCAACATCCTAGTAAATCTCCTCTGCACGCTTTCCACATCCTTCCTGTAGTGAGACAATAGACAATAGGTGCAGGAGTAGGCCATTCGGCCCTTTGAGCCAGCACTGCCATTCACTGTGATCATGGCTGATCATTCACAATCAGTACCCCGTTCCTGCCTTCTCCCCATATCCCTTGACTCCGCTATCATTAAGAGCTCTATCTAACTCTTTCTTTTTTTAAATATAATTTTTATTGAGTTTTTGAAGTGATTACATAGAATGATAATAGAATGATAATATCTACCCTCCCCCCTCCCCTTAACCCTTCCCCCGATATATACCCCTACCTGAAAAAAAAAGAAAAAGAAAGAAGAACCGCCTGGATATTGGAAGGTTTCCACATGCTCCATGGGATTCAAAATAAATTTAGTATATTTATTTATTACTTACCCCAAGAGACCAACATCTTTATCAACGGAGCAACTAAATATGCCATCCTATCTTCTGTAAATATGGGCGCCAAATATTCAAAAATGTATCATATTTATCTCTTAAATTATAAGTAATTTTTTTGAGTGGAATACAACTAGAAATTTCATTATTCCAACGATTCATACTTAAATATGAATCTGATTTCCAAGTAACTGCTATAGCCTTCTTGGCTACTGCCAATGCAACTTTTATAAATTCTTTCTGATATTTATTCAGTTTAAGTTTCGGCTTTATCCCTTCAATATCACCTAATAGAAATAATATGGGGTTATGTGGAAGTTGAGTTGCATTAATTTGTTCCAATAAAACTCTTAAATTTATCCAAAAAGGTTGAATTTTGGAACAAGACCAAGTAGAATGTAAGAAAGTACCAATTTCTTGATTACACCGAAAGCATTGATCAGATAAGTTTGAATTTAATCTATTTATTTTTTGCAGTGTAATATATAATTAGTGTAAAAAATTATATTGTACTATTCTAAGTCGAACGTTTATTGTATTTGTCATATTGTCAAGACACAGTCTTGACCAATTTGTTTCATCAATATTAATATTCAGATCCGATTCCCACTTTTGTTTTGACTTGTGGATTCCATGTTTAATTGTCTGTTTTTGAATCAAATTATACATAAAAGAAATAAATTTTTTAATTTTTCCTCCTTGAATTAAAATTTCAATTTCACTGGGTTTTGGCAAAAACATTGTTTGACCCAGTTTGCCTTTTAAATAAGCCCTTAATTGAAGGTAACAAAAGAAAGGTCTAACTCTTTCTTGAAAGCATCTAGAGAATTGGCCTCCACTGCCTTCTGAGGTAGAGCATTCCACAGATCCACAACTCTCTGGGTGAAAAAGTTTTTCCTCAACTCCGTTCTAAATGGTCTACCCCTTATTCTCAAATTGTGGCCTCTGGTTCTGGACTCTCCTAACATCGGGAACATGTTTCCTGCCTCTAGCGTGTCCAATCCCTTAATAATCTTATATGTTTCAATCAGATCTCCTCTCATCCTTCTAAATTCCAGTGTATACAAGCCCAGTCGCTCCAATCTTTCAACATATGACAGTCCCGCCAACCCGGGAATTAACCTCGTGAACCTCCGTTGCACTCTCTCAATAGCAAGAATGTTCTTCCTCAAATTTCGAGACCAAAATGTGCACAGTACTCCAGGTGTGGTCTCACCAGGGCCCTGTACAACTGCAGAAGGACCTCTTTGCTCCTATACTCAACTCCCCTTGTTATGAAGGCCAACATGCCATTAGCTTTCTTCACTGCCTGCTGTACCTGCATGCTTACTTTCAGTGACTGATGAACAAGGACACCAAGATCTCATTGTACTTCTCCTTTTCCTAACTTGATACCATTCAAGTAGTAATCTGCCTTCCTGTTCTTGCCACCAAAGTGGATAACCTCACATTTATCCACATTAAACTGTATCTGCCATGCATCTGCCCACTCACCCAACCTGTCCAAGTCATCCTGCATTATCTCAACATCCTCCGCACATTTCACACTGCCTCCCAGCTTTGTGTCATCTGCAAATTTGCTAATGTTACTTTTAATCCCTTCATCTAAATCATTAATGTATATTGTAAATAGCTGCGGTCCCAGCACCGAGCCTTGCGGTACCCCACTAGTCACTGCCTGCCATTCTGAAAGGGACCCGTTAATCCCTACTCTTTGTTTCCTGTCTGCCAACCAATTTACGATCCATGTCAGTACCCTACCCCCAATACCATGTGCTCCAATTTTGCCCACTAACCTCCTATGTGGGACCTTATCAAAGGCTTTCCGAAAGTCCAGGTACACTGCATCCACTGGCTCTCCCTTATCCATTTTCATAGTTACATCCTCAAAAAATTCCAGAAGATTAGTCAAGCATGATTTTCCCTTCGTAAATCCATGCTGACTCGGACTGATCCTGTTACTGCTATCCAAATGTGCCGCTATTTCATCCTTTATAATTGACTCCAGCATCTTCCCCACCACTGATGTCAGGCTAACTGGTCCATAATTCCCTGTTTTCTCTCTCCCTCCTTTCTTAAAAAGTGGGATAACATTAGCTACCCTCCAGTCCTCAGGAACTGATCCTGAATCTATAGAACATTGCAAAATAATTACCAATGCGTCCACGATTTCTAGAGCCACCTCCTTAAGTACCCTGGGGTGCAGAGCATTAGGCCCTGGGGACTTATCAGCCTTCAGTCCCATCAATCTACCCAACAGCATTTTCTGCCTAATGTGAATCTCCTTCAGTTCCTCCATTATCCTTGGTCCTCTGGCCACTATTACATCTGGGAGATTGTTTATGTCTTCCCTAGTGAAGACAAATCCAAAGTACCTGTTCAACTCATCTGCCATTTCCTTGTTCCTCATAATAAATTCACCCGTTTCTGTCTTCAAGGGCCCAACTTTGGTCTTAACTAATTTTTTCCTCTTCACATACCTAAAGAAGCTCTTACTATCCTCCTTTATATTCTTGGCTGGCTTGCCTTCGTATCTCATCTTTTCTCCCCGTATTGCCTTTTTAGTTATCATCTGTTGCTCTTTAAAAGTTTCCCAATCCTCCGGCTTCCCACTAATCTTTGCTATGTTATACTTCTTCTCTTTTATTTTTATACTAACCTTGACTTCCCTTGTCCTCCCTTACTCCCCTTAGAATCTTTCTTCCTCTTTGGAATGAACTGATCCTGCACCTTCTGTATTATTCCCAGAAATACCTGCCATTGTTGTTCCACTGCCATCCCTGCTATGGTAACTTTCCAGTCAACTTTGGCCAGCTCCTCCCTCATGGCTCCATAGTCCCCTTTGTTCAACTGTAATACTGACACTTCCGATTTTCCCTTCTCCCTCTCAAATTGTAGTTTAAAACTTATCATATTATAGTTACTACCTCCTAATGGCTCCTTTACCTCGAGTTCCCTTATCAAATCTGGTTCATTACACAACACTAAATCCAGAATTGCCTTCTCCCTGGTAGGTTCCAGTACAAGCTGTTCTAAGAATCCATCTCGGAGGCACTCCGCAAACTCTCTTTCTTGGGATCCAGTACCAATCTGATTTTCCCAGTCTACCTGCATGTTGAAATCCCCCATAACAACGGTAGCATTACCTTTGCGACATGCCAATTTTAACTCTTGATTCAGCTTGCATCCTATATCCAGGCTACTGTTTGGGGGCCTGTAGATAATTCCCATTTGGGTCTTTTTGCCCTTACAATTTCTCAGTTCTATCCATACTGACTCTACATCTCCTGATTCTATGTTGCCCCTTGCAAGGGACTGAATTTCATTCCTCACCAAAAGAGCCACCCCACCCCCTCTGCCCACCTGTCTGTCCTTTCGATAGGACGTAGCACTTTGAATATTCATTTCCCAGCCCTGGTCCTTTTGCAGCCATGTCTCTGTTATTCCCACAACATCATACTTGCCAATTTCCAACTGAGCCTCAAGCTCATCCACTTTATTTCTTATACTTCGTGCATTCATATAGAATACTTTTAATCCATTACTCCCCTCACCTTTCACATCCATTCCTATTGCACTTGCCTGTACTCTCCGATCCCTTCCTGATCTTTCTGTCCCATTAATTCTGTTGTCTTTCTTACTTTCCTTATTCTCTCTTTCCCTTTAACTCCATCTTTGTATTTCCTCTCCTCCTCCCCCCCACTACTTAGTTTAAACACACCCGTGTGGCAGTGACAAACCTGCCTGCCAGAATGCTGGTCCCCCGTCTGTTAAGGTGCAACCCATCCCTTTTGTACAATTCATCCTTGCCCCAAAACAGATCCCAGTGGTCTAAGAATCTAAATCGCTGCTTCCCATACCAGCTCCTCAGACACACATTCAAATCCCCTATCTCCCTGTTCCTGCCCTCACCAGCATGAGGAACTGGAAGCAAACCGGAAACCCCCCGGAGGTCCTGCTTGTCAGCCTTCATCCGAGTTCTCTGAAGTCACGCTGCAGAATCTCTTTCCTCTTCCCGACATCATTTGTGCCGATATGCACCACCACTTTCGGCTGTTCACCTTCACCCTTGAGGATGCCCTGCAATCAGTCCGTGATGTCCTTGATCCTGTCACCAGGGAGGCAACGCACCATCCTTAAATCCCGCCTGTTGCCGCAGAAACCTCTATCTGTACCTCTCACTATGGAGTCCCCTACTACCTCGGCTCTGCCTGACGCCTGCCTCCTCGGCTTTGTTTCAGCGCCAATTTTTGACTCGCAGACCTGTCCGCCTCTCAGACTGGCAGTGTCTTCTGTCCCAACAGCTTCCAAGAGGGTGAACCTGTTTTCAAGAGGTACATTCCCCAGGGTTTCCTGTACTCCAAGCATCAATTCCTTCCTCACCATCGCCCCCCTTCTCTCTTCCGGTATCTTCGGTGTAACGATCTCGCTGCAGGTTCTGTCCAGAAAACTCTCGTTTTCCCGGACAAACCTGAGGTCATCCAGTTGCTTCTCCAGTGCCCCAACACGGTCCTTCAGGAGCTGAACCTGGACACACTTTCCACAGTTGTAGCAGACAGAGACACCATCAGTGTCCCTGACCTCCCACATCGTGCAAGCATCACACTGAATCAGTTTACCTGTCATTTCTTCACCACCTCTCACCCTCTCCGTGGCGTAGTCTCCTCCCTCAGCCTCCTCACCGAAGACTCTCGAGACAAAGACTCGCACTTTTCACACGAGGCACTTCCCTCAACAAGGCCGCTCCCCTAGAGCAAACCTTGATTATATTGGATGATAAATTGAATAATTCGCTGCACCTGCCGCACCTTTGCCGACGTTGAAGGTATGAGGTGCAGGCTGGTCCTGACCAGTTTTTAAATCACCCGCTCCTGAAAACAACAGAAAAAAGACTTCCAAGAGTTTAACTTCTCAACCAATCCCCGCACTCACGCCTTCACTTGGCACACCTTTGCCAACCTTGAAGGTATGAGGTGACCAGAACTGAGCGCAGTACTCCAAGTGGGGTCTGACCAGGGTCCTATATATCTGTAACATCAGCTGTTGGCTCTTGAACTCAATCCCACGGTTGATGAAGGCCAATACACTGTATGCCTTAACCACACAGTCAACCTGAGCAGCAGCTTTGGGTGTGCTATGGACTTGGACCCCAACATCCCTCTGATCCTCCACTCTGACAAGAGTCTTATCATTAATACTATATTCTGCCATCATATTTGACCGAGCAAAATGAACCACTTCACACTTATCTGGGTTGAACTCCATCTGCCATCAGTTGTTGTACTCTAATACAAACAGAATACAAAATAAGGTAGATGAACTTATAATGCAGTTAGAAATTGACAGTTACGAAGTTGTAGTCATCACCGAGTCATGGCTGGAAGAACAACACAGCTGGGACCTAAACAAGGATACATATTTTATCAAAAAGATAGGCAGGTGGCCAGAGTGGAGAGAATGCTGTTTGTAAAAGGAAAAATCAAATCCTTAGCATGGAGTGACATAGGGCCAGAAGATGTATAATCCGTGTGGGTAGAATTAAGAAATTTCAATATTGAAAAGAGCCTGAATGGAATTATATTAAGGCCCCTGATCTATTGCCAGGATGTGGGGTACAAATCACAAAAGAAGATGGAAAAGAGATGGAAGAAAAACAATATTACAGAGGTTATGGAGAACTTCAATATGCAGGTAAATTGGGAAAATCATGTTGGCAATGGATCCCAAAAGAAGGAATCTCGAGTGCCTATAAGATGGCTGCTTGTGACCAAGCCCATTCGAAAAAGAAGGATGATACAAAGGTAAATGGAGGGGTAGATGGTGTTGAGGAAATAGGAAATCTGCAGAAGGACTTGGAATATTTGGGAGAATGGGCCATGAAAGGTCAGATGGAATGCAGTATATGGAAGTGTATGGCCATACACTTCAGTAGATGGAGTCAAGATGAAGACTATTTTCTAAATGGGGAAAGAATGCAATGTTGGAATCATTTTGAGAGAACTGGAATATAAAAACAAGGATGTAACGCAGAGGCTATATGAACTACATTTGGAGTATTGTGAGCAGTTTTGGTCCCCATATCTAAGGAAGGATGTGCTGGCATTGGGAAGGGTCCAGAGAAGGTTTCTAAGAAAAATCTCAGGGATCAGAGGATTAACATGAAGAGCATTTAATGGCTCTGGGCTTATAATTGCCACAGTTGAGAAGGATGAAGGGGGATCTGATTGAAATCTACCAGATATTGAAAGGCTTGAATAGTGTGGATGTGTAGAGGATGTTTCCGGTAGTGGGAGAGTCTCGGACCAGAGGGAACAGTCTCAGTATAAAAGGATATCTCTTTGGAACAGTGATAAGGGAGAATTTATTCAGCTATTTCTTCAGGTGGTGAATCTGTGAAACTCATTGCCACAGACAGCTGTGGAGGCCAAGTCACTGGGTGTACTTAAAGTGGAGTTAGATAGGTTATTGATTAATGAGGGTGTCAACAGTTATGGGTAAAGGTAGGAGAATGAGTTTGACAGGGAAAATAAATCAGCCATGATTAAATGATGGAGCAGACATGGTGGGTTGAATAGCCTAGTTCTGCTCCTATGTCTTATAGTCTTCTGATCTATAACCAACTTTACAGATATTAAATTTAATGTAGCATTCAAAACAAATGTATACTCAATATAGGAGAAGTATTTTAAAGGACTTTGCATTCAGATGGAGGATGAAATAGTTAAATCTAAAACTGGTGTATTATACTTGAACAAGGAAGACTACAACGGGATGAGGGAGGAGTTGGCTAATGTAGATTGGGAGCACAGGCTATTTAGTAGGACAGTTGAGGAACAGTAGAATTCTTTCAAAGAGATTTTTCACAGTGCTCAACAGAAGTATATTCCAGTCAAAAGTGAGGACAATGAGTGTGGGGAGAGCCAGACTTGGATATCAAAGGAAATAAAAGATAGTATCAAATTAAAAACTCATGTACAAAGTCGCAAAGAGTAGTGGGAGACTGGAGGATTGGGAAAACTTTAAAAAGCAACAGAGAACAACTAAACAAGAAATAAGGAAAGAGAAGATAGTCTATGAAAGTAAATTAGCACAAGATATAAAAAGAGATAGCAAAAGTTTTTATAAATATATAAAGCGGAGGAGGGTGGCTGAAGTCAACGTAGGTCCCTTGGAAGACAAGAGGAAGAAATTGATATTGGGTGATAAGGAAATGGCTGAGGCATTGAACAACTACTTTGTGTCGGTCTTCACAGTGGAGGATACATCTAATATACCAAAGAAGGATGTTATGGACGAAGTAGGAGGTGAGGACCTCGATAAAATCACTGTCACTAAACCTGTGTCCTCTTGTAGCAACTATCTCAGTCCTGGGAAAAAGCCTCTGACTATCTACACGATCAATGCCTCTCATCACCTTATACACCTCTATCAGGTCACCTCTCATCCTCTCCCACTCCAAAGAGAAAAGGTCGAGTTCTCTCAACCTATTCCCATAAGGCAGGCTCCCTAATCCAGGCAACATCCTTGTAAATCTCCTCTGCACGCTTTCCACATCCTTCCTGTAGTGAGGTGACCAGGGATGAGTACAGTACTCCAAGTGGGGTCTGACCAGAGTCCTATATATCTGTAACATTACCTCTTGGCTCTTGAACTCAATACCACAGTTGATGAAGGCCAATACACTGTATGCCTTCTTAACCACACAGTTAAACTGAGCAGCAGCTTTGAGTGTCCTGTGGACTTGGACCGCAACATCCCTCTGATCCTCCACACTGACAAGAGTCTTATCATTAATACTATATTCTGCCATTATATTTGACCGACCAAAGTGAACCGCCTCACACTTATCAGTGTTGAACTCCATCTGCCACTTCTCAGCCCAGTATTGCATCCTATGTTGGATTAAGTGTGATGCCTTTGGGGCAACTTTGGTCTGTGTCTTTGCTATCGCTTAGCTCACGCTTGTGCTCGGTAGCAGGTGCACTTTTTGTTTTGCCGGTGGGGGGAAAGGGGATTGTTGCTCGCTGTCGCTTACGTGTGGGGGGGAGGATCTTTGGGGTTCTCACATTTAGCTGTCATTCATTCTTTGGGGCACTTCTGTTTTCGTGACCGACCTCCATGCAGAATATAACCCATCTACAATCACTCTTTCCCTTCGGTGGGCGTCAATTCTAGACCCACAAAGCAAGGTCTCCTTGGATCCCATGCCTCCTTTCATTCTCAATAAGCCTGGCATAGGGTACCATATGATCAGAGAAATGAAGGAGATGTTCCTGAATCATGGAGTTTGGATCTTCAGGCTTCTGTACCACCTCCCTGATAAGAAGAGAGCTTGTCACAGATGGTGAGAGTCCTTATGTCAGATGTCAACTTTTTGAGCCATCGCCTATTGAAGATGCCCTCGATAGTGGGGAGGGTTGAGTGTGATGGAACTGGCTGAGTCTATAACTGCCTGCAGCCCCTGGTGACCCTGTGCATTGGAGATTTGTACAAGGCTGTGATGGAACCCATCAGGAAGCTTTCCACCATACATCTATAGAAATCTGCAAGAGTCTTTCACACCCCAAATCTCCTCAAACTCCTGACAGAGCAGAACTTTAAATGTGGCTTTATCATTGCATCCACATGTTGGGCCCATGATAAATCCTCTGAGGTGCTGTCACCCAGGAACATAAAGCTGCTCATCCTTTCCACCACTGATGCCTGAATGAGGACTGGCACATATTCTCCTGACTTAACCCTTCCTCAAGTCTCAATGTTCCATATTTGACCATTATGGGTTGCTGTTAAGCTTCCCTGTGTGTTACATACTGAACGTAATGTGAGAAGACATTCTGGTAGATGGCTTACAAGTAAAATAGACAGTTGCACATTTGTTCCTCATCTCTCTGTCTCGTTATTCATGTGTGTGTTATTCATGGCCACCCAGCTTCACAGGATACGTCTACACTACGCCGGATAATTTTGAAAACGCTGGTTTCAAGTAAAAACAATAGGCGTCCGCACTAAGCATTTTTCAAAATATCTCTGTCCACATTAGGTGGATATTTGGGCGAACCTCCTCCTACTAGGCATGCGCAGGACACACAGAAAACAAGCAAAGAGGAAACGATATACTTGGTTCTCGTTTGTCCAGTTGCAGAGTAGAAAAACTTAAAAGGAATTGCTCTTGGCTCTCGTGCAGGAGGACTTAAAACTAAAAAAAAACAAATACTGGAGCGTATGGAGGCAACCAACAAGGAGTTCACGGACAGTATGACCCGGCTGATGACGAAAATTGAAAAACTGACTAACTCTGTTGCATTAATAAAGTACCTTGTTAAATGTATAAAACACTTCTGCATCAGTGTTATCTTGTGTTTGCATACAATGTTACATAGGGCTGTTACACATCTACTGTCAAGAGAAGTACTTGTATAACTAGGTAAAGCACCTTCATACAAGTAAGGACAGAAAACGGCAAAGTGAGTTTACTTATTTATTCAGTAAGCTATGGGTCAAAGTATTTGGTGAGTATATTTCTAACTTTTCTGGCTTCAGTCTCGTTGCCGTCTGTTCTGAAATTGTTAGGTTCTGCGAAACGCAGAAACAAATATCGCTGCGATGATTGTACGCTCTAGCATCAATTCTTTGGCGACAATAAAGTAGTAATAATAATAAGAAGAAAACAATGAAATGCCGCGCTGTCGCCATCTGTTCCGGCACATCATGACAGTGGTTTTAAAAAGCTCCGGTTACCCCATACACACTGCAATGGATATTAGGCGTTTTCAGATTTATTCACTCTTGAGACTGTTTCTGAAAATCTCCATTTTCGGGGGCTGAAAACGCAGTTTCAGTGTGGATGGAAGGTCAAAACGAAGAGATAAAGCTTCATTTTCAAAATTATCCGGCGTAGTGTGGACGTAGCCTCAGTACCACAAACGTAATGACTGGTGACGAAGTGACAAATCCTCATGTGATATTTATTGTCTTGCTCCCTTCGGCAAGAAAGGTCTATGTGCAACGCTGGTTGTGTAGCCGTGAATGTGGGTGAGCAAAAAGAAAATGGCCACAGGGAGCATGGTGAGTGAAGAGTCTCAGGAGAGTGAATGAGAATGTGATGGTTAATTCAAACAAAAGAGAGGGGGGAGAGGGAGAGAGAGATGTATAAGACTAGTTAACTCTTTTGGAATGTGATTGTATTTGAAAACAGCAACAGTGTTTGGAAGTATGGACCTGTACGATGAAACAACAGAGGAATGGAGTTCATATATTGAAAGATTTGAATACTTTGCACTGGCAAATCAAATTTCAGATGATATTCATGTTCCAACTTTTCTGACTGGGATGGGTACAAAAACATTTAGTTTATTACAGAATCTAGTGTGACATGCTAAGCCTGGCGATGAGTGTTAAGAGGACATAGTTGAAATTTTAAAGGACTGCTATTCACCAAAACCTTTCAAATTATTCCTGAGAGGTTTAGATTACATGAAAGGAATCAAGAGGAAGTTGAGTCTATTTCACAGTTTCTGGTGGTGCTGAAGCAATTTTCTGAACACTGTGATTTTGGGCGGTCGCTGAATGACACATTACATGATGGACTCATATGTGGTCTGCATTGTGAGGCAATTTGGAAATGTTTGCTTACAGAAGACAAACTAACATGTTAGAAGGCAATTGAGATTAATATACCTATGGCAATGGCAGCTAAAGAAGCACAGCTATTAAGTGTATCTTCCCAAGTTCATAAAGTTTCTACTGCCTTTAAGAATAAGACATCTATTGGCAATCAAGGTTACCATAGTGGCATTCAGCAAAAGAATGCTTGTATAAGGATTTAGACTGCTGAAGCTGTGGCAAAAAGGGACATATTGAACACACCTGTAAAAGCAAATAGACACTATCAACCAAACAAAAACTAACTTTTGGGAAAACAAAAAGAGACATGTGAACAAGATGGAGAATATTTAGGATGGACTGAGTGACTCTCACTCTGTGGTTGAAGAAGCTTTGCATGTTTTATCTGTTTCAAGACACAAAGATGGTCATTGGGTGACCCCATGGTTGGAAGGAGCCACAGTGAGGATGCAGTCGGACAGGGTGGTGCAGTATCACAGGTGTCAGAGACAGTTTACAAGGAGAAATTGCACCATCTCACCCCAGAAGGGACAAGATTGACTTTAAATACACCCTGGTGAGATTGTTCCAGTGAGGGGTGTAGTACATTTTATAGTGGATATTAAAAGAATAGAGAAAGAAAACTTCCACTGTACGTTGTTAAAGAGAGTTATTCAGTACTTCTGGGCCGCTCATGGAGCAACTCGAACTCAACTGGCATGAAGTGCACTTGATTGGAAGCATGGTTTACAAGAGGTATTGAAGAACTATGCACAAATATCCAACAGTGAACTGCACAGCATGAGAGGAATCACTATTAAGCCCAAGACACAACTAAATGCCTGGAAGGTAAGACAAATTCCTTATGCCCTCAACCCAAAGGTAAAGGCTGCATTGGAAAGTCTAGTCTAGAGTAAGGTATTGGACCAATGGGTGTAAGTAAATGGGCATGTCCAGTGGTTCCTGTTACAAACACGAGACAATCTGCTGATACTGAAAATCCTGATGCTGGAAGAACTCAGCAGGCCAGGTAGCATCTATGGAAAGAATGAACAGTTGACGTTTTGAGCCAGGACCTGAATGGTCTGGTGTATGTGAGCCTCAGCCACAATGGTAACGCAATTTGTTCGGCCAGGCAGGTTGCTGTATAAATGTTGTTATTTCATTCACACTCACTTTCATTCCTGACTGCAACTCAATTGTGTCTCTATCTGCTGTTTCCATTGATACAGCTATTTCAATTATTCTTTTAAATGTGAGTTGTACTTCAGTTAGGAGCCTTTCTGAATGCTTTCTTCTAAGATTCCAGAAACCAGACGGTCTCTCAATGCATAATTAAGACCATCACAGAACTGACAATTGGCGTATGCTGAAGTGGACTCCCCTTCCATTTGGTTCCACTTATGAAACCTAAATGTTTTGCAATTGACAATAATTTTGGTTCTAAATGCTCCTGCGTTACTTTGACAATATCAGCAAAGTTTATGTCAGTTGGATTGGTTGGAGCAGTCAAACTTCTAAGCAAACTCTACACTCTTTCACCCAATACTTTCAGTAAATCTGGCAATTGTTTCCCATTGGCTATTTCATTTGCTTCAAAATACTGCTCAATTCACTCAATATACATCAGCCAGTTATCATTTGTGAAATCAAATGCATCCATCTTTCCAACGTAGCCAGCCATTTCTGCTGTCTTTTTATTTATTATTTATAATTATTATCACCTGGAACTCACTGTTCATAAACCCATGAATTTTGCCCATTTTCTTTTTTTTCCCCTTAACTCGACTATTTCTGTCCCTTCCTGAAGAAGCACATGCTATGCTTTTTTAAAACTTGAATGTCTCGCTGTGTTTTATTTTTTTTTAACTCTAACATCTCACTGTAATTCAATAGGTAGGTATCATCTTGAATTCATTTAAAACTTTCTTGTTGCCACCGTAGAGACTTGTAACTCTAAAACATAAAACTAATTTTAAAAAACATGGAACCGGGAGGTAATGCATGTCTACTTTAGTCTTGTTTTTACTTTAATGAGGTGCAACATATGATGGTGGCATAAAGACATATGCCATTCATATTCTTTCACATATAACCTGTAATGAATTATTTAGACAAAGAACACTTAATCAAACAATATATTTACAATGTTTCTCAGCTATTACTAAAATACTAAATACACTACACCTGTCCTAAAAAGGAATGGGTCTTTTTAGGCTTTGTAGAACCTTCAAGGTAAGCATTAATCCAGTTCCTACATCTGAACAATGCTCTCATCCCCCTCATTGATGACCTTTTTGCAGGATTGGCCAGAGAACAGACATTTAGCAAGACTGATTTGTGTCAAATGTAGTTGTAGACGCACGTGGAGTCAGAGTCACAAGAAGGAATGTTCAGGTACTGAAAGCTTCCATTTGGCATCACCTTGGGTTTACAGTTGTCAGTGAGCAGATCCAGAGGGTTGACAGGGGTGCAATGCTATTTAGATGACTTGCTTATTACTGGGGAAAATGAGCGTGAGCACCTACAAAACTTTGGATGCTACACTACAAAGATTCAAGAAATATGGGCTAAAGATCTGGAAGGATAAGTGTGAGTTCTTTTAACCTTCGACTGAATATGTGGACCATGTAATTGACAGCACAGGCACCATTAAAAGTAAAGGCATTCATGGAGTCTCCATAAACACAGAATGTATGTCAGTTAAGATCTATCTTAGGACTACTAATATAGTACACAAAGTTTGTCCCCCTTAACCTAACCAGCATGCAGAAACCACTTCATGAACTTTTAAATAAATCAACACTCTGGCAATAGACTGTGATCATTGTGAAGGGGATTTTAAAAAGGCCAAAGCAACTTTGTTACAACCTGAGGCACTCACACACTTCAACCAATCATTGTCCATGCAGTTAGCTTGTGACGTATCACCTTATGGTTTGTGGGCAGTTATCTCACACATCATGCCATCGGGTGAAGAGCATCCAATCATTTTTTACATTAAGGATATTAGAAAGCCATAGAACAATTATGCCCAGATTGAGCAGGAAGCACTCACAATTGTCTTTGGAGTTAGGAAATTCCATCAATTCCTCTTTTGTCTACGATTTACCGTACTGACAGATCATTGTCCTATGGTGTCAATTTTTGGTCCACATCCAGGCATTCCTTCCCTGGCTGTTAATCAAATGCAACATTGGGCTCTGTTACTATCAATACAATACAAGGTATAGCAAATCCAAGTACCATTTTAAAGCTGATGGCTTTCCAGACTTCCTTTAACTGCTGCAGCTCCAGAGCCTTTCCTGAAAGAGATCTTTTACTCAAGGAAGTACCTACAACTCCAAAAACTGTGTGCAAGTCCGGAAGCACACATGTACTGACCCAGTTCCAACTAAAGTAGTGGACATGGTAAGAAGTGAATGGAAAGGAGATCCAACTATGGAATTGAAACATTACCAAGCTCAGTGGAAGAAGTTCAGTCTTAGTGGGATGTTTACTATGGGACTACCATGTTGTCATTCCTCCACCATTTAGAAAGCAAGTGCTTGACGAGCTACATACAGGACACCATAGCATAGTGCGCAGGAAAGAGATCTCATGCAGCTACTTCTGGTGGCCATTGAATAGAAGGCCAAAGCTTGCCACACTGTTGCTCTTTTGCATCCATAGGAACGGCCTAAAGAACCACGGCAGAGGATTCACATATTGTAGTTTTTGCAGGACCAGTAGAAGGCCACATGTTCTTCATCATAGTGGACAGACACAGCAAATGGCCTGACATTGTCATCATGAAGAACACTACATCTGAAAAATACATTGAGAAGCTATGTTCTATCTCCTGTCACTTTGGGCTTCCTCAAAAGCTTGTAAGTGATAATGGACCACAACTCCCATCTGAAGAGTCCAAAGCATTTATGGAAGCAAATGCTATTCAGCACCTTATCATCCAGCTACCAATGGTCTTGCTGAACAATTTGTACAAACAATGAAACAAGTCCTCAAGACTGCAGTGAAAAGTGACTCCCTCAGCCAGCGTCTTAGCACATTCTTGCTGACAAACCACAACACACCTCACTCCACCTCAAATAGCAGCCACTTCACTGATGAAGAGACAACTTCACACCAGACCCGACCTGCTTAGACTCCCAAATACAAAACAGATTGTGCTAAATGAGCAGAAAACCCAAGCAGAGAGACATGCCAAAATGAAGTACAGAGGTTTCATAACAAGGCAGAGAGTACTTGCCCCAAACCACATCTCTGGAACAAAGTGGATACCTGTGACAGTGGTGGCACAAACTGGTCCGGTGTCATACACAGTGGAAACTAGTAACCTCAACACGTGGAGAAGGTACGTTGGTTAGCTGTTGCCCACTTCTCAGGCTACTGAAAACCAACAAAAACTGACCAATCCAGATCAAGTTGTAGAAATGGGACAGGATTCTGTGATGACTGCAGAAACTTGTTAAGATCAAATGACACAGCGAATGTTCCCTCATCATCTGTGCTTTGAGCTGCCCCTGCTGACAATGCAGTACCCAAGCCAAGATCTATACTTATACCATCAAGTGATAAAATGACTTTGGTGCCATCCCCAGGATGATGGTACCCCCACATGAACAAACAGATTGAGCAACACTCACAACACACTGGATTTACTCAGCAGGTCGGGCAGCGTCCGTGGGAACGATGAGCCGATGTTTCGGGCCGGAACCCTTCCTCAGGACTGTAGAGGGAAGGGGCAGAGGCTCTATAAAGAAGGCGGGGGGAGGGTGGGAAGGAGAAGGCTGGTAGGTTTCAGGTGAAAAACCAGTAAGGGGAAAGATAAAGGGGTGGGGGAGGGGAAGCAGGGAGGTGATAGGCAGGAAAAGTGAAGAAGGAATAGGGGAAAACACAATGGGTAGTAGAAGGAGGCAGAACCAAGAGGGAGGTGATAGGCAGCTGGGGGACGGGGCAGAGTGAAATAGAGATAGAGGAAGGGAGGGGGAGGGAAGTACCGGAAGTTGGAGAATTCTATGTTCATACCAAGGGGCTGGAGACTACCTAGACGGTATATAAGGTGTTGCTCCTTCACCCTGAGTTTAGCCTCATCATGGCAGTAGAGGAGGCCATGTATGGACATATCTGAATGGGAGTGGGAAGCAGAGTTGAAGTGGGTGGCTACTGGGAGATCCTGTCTGTTGTGGCGGACGGAGCGGAGGTGCGCGAATCTCTAGTTTAGTGACCAACCCTCAATATGTGGAACAGAATAATCTCCAGAGTTATGTCTGGGATTCGAGGCAGTCTACTGTCTTTCCCTGGTTTAGAAAAAAATGTTTTTGGTGGTTGGTTGAATTTGAGGATTACTCCATAGTTCAGTAGCTGATCTGTGTATGGGAAGGGGGAGAAACCTTTAGAATAGGGGAGGGGGATATGTTATGTATTCATGTATAATTTGACCCTTATGGGTTACTGTCAAGCTTCCCTGTGTGTTATGTAGTGAACATGATGTGAGAGTGCATTCTGGGTTGATGACTTACAAGCAAAATAAACAGCAGCAGCTTTGTTCCTCACCTTTCTGTCTCTTGTGTGTGTTATTCATGGACACCCAGCTTCCCAGTACCAAAAACATAACACACAATCAATTCCTTTGTCTTGCTGACGTGTGTTGCAACACTACACAACAAGCCGATCTATCTCACTCTCTTCTGCTTCCTTGTTGCCATCTGAGGTTTTACCAACAACAGTGGTGTCATCTGCAAATTTACAAGTGTTTGAGCTGTGCTTAGCAAAACAAACATGAGTGTAGACATTAGAGCAATGGGCTAAGCACAAATCATCGAGGTGTATCTGTGTTGATTATCAGCGAGGAAGAGATGTTATTTTTGATCCGTACTGTCTGTGCTCTCCCGGTGAGGATTTGGTTGTAGAGGGGGTTACAGAGGCCCAGGTTTTGAAGTTTGGTTACTAGTTCTGAAGGAATAATGGTGTTGAACACTGATCTGTAACTGATGAACAGTACCCTGATGTACAGTCTGTTGTGTATATTTTAGATCCTCCAGAGCAGACTGGGGAATCATTGAAATTATATCTGCTGTAGACCTGTTGTGCCTGTAGGTAAAAGGTTCAGGCAGGGATTAATTCTAGCCATAACCAGCCTCTTGGCAGTAAAGAGGCATTAATATAGGAGCTCCTTGTGTTTAATTATGAAAAAAAGAACATCCTTTTAATAAAGACCTCAGCCAATGTCATTGCTTCTACTCTTTTTTTTAAAACATTGGTTTCCAGCTCAAATAATACAGAATGGCTGTTCAGCTTGTGAGACACCTTCCACAATGCAACATATTTATCAACAGAGGAATAAACCTGGTGCAGGTTGCATGGTCAATAGGAGTAGTTGAAGCAAATTGGAATGATGTATTTAAGGAACAATTAGACATACAGAAGAACAGTGGAATAAAAAGATGGCCTGCAATGGCTAAATGAAGAGGGAAGAGAGAGGTTGTATGGAACATTAACACTGGCATAGGCTGGTTAGCCAGATTGGTTCATTGTCAACTTGATGAAAATTCTACTTTTGACAAATGTAAATGATCAAAAATTATACTCTGCTTGAAGATCTGTGCTAAAATCTAGGGGCAATTCGTGGATCCTGCACCACATTCCTTCCAGGCTGTAGGTGAGCATTTCCTACAATAATGAGCTGCTATGCCTGGAGATCATTGAGTAGTGGTTCTCGATAGCATCTTCTGCTGGAAATAGAGAGGTGGCTTCAGGAGTGAACAGGCCCATCTCCAGAGGTCTCTTGAGGCTACTCAGACAACCTAGTGGTAGAGATTGATGCTCAGAAAGGATGTGACCAGCTACCAATTCCCCCTCGCATAAAAAAATATTCTGGAGGATTTAACCACAACATGTTGAGATACCTGGTCCACTGAAGCATTGGAGCTGAAGCTGTCATTGCCTTGTTTAATGTACTTCCTAATGAAAAGAAATAAAGGCACTTCCTTTAACAAGCTCCCTAGAAAGCTCTTCTCTACCTGTTCGGGCTTTTTTGATTTCTCATGGTTGATGGCATCTTGTTAAGTGATTGTGCTTTGATAACATCAAGTGTAGCAGCATGCCAATCACACGTTACTTTTTGCTCCGAATCTGTGAATATTGGCAAATATCATGTAGTATCACATAATTCAGAGTCCTGCAGAGAGTTGTTTTGTACGTGTAGAGAGCACTGATTATGATCTTTGACCAATTTTACATTGTGTAATAATCATAAGCTGTACCACATTCAAACTCATTTTCTGTCTACTAATCTGAAAGGCATTCACTAGCTTTTGATTGTCAGAATTTTTCAGTTCCCATCCCAACCTTGGAGATCTACTCTGTTCTTTGTCTAGCAATTCCATGTCCTTTTTATAACAGGTTGGCCAGAGCTGTGCACAGTAATCTAAGCATAAAAACAAACTGCTGGAGTGACTCATTGGATCTGCCACATCCAAGGTTGCATGTTGTTTCTACTTTCTTCTTAAAGTGCCTCACCTTATAGTTTAATAAATCACCGTGATGGAATAGTGGAGCAGAATCAAACAGCCAAATGGCCTGATTCTGCTCCTATGTCTTATGGTTTCATGGTCTCGTACTTGTTCAAATTAATTTCTCATTCACTCTGCAATCTACAAGTTTATAACGAATTATGTTGGATTCCACTGTTCCTCCAGCAGTCTGTGTTCTCTTACCTCTCCAGTCCTCCAAGTGCAGCCTAACCTGTCCTTTGCCAATTTAGCATAAGATCACAATTTTGACTTCTATAACCCCATAAATAATTCCCAGTGCTTTGTTAATATTTTAGTTGCTTCACTAACCCATGATGTTGTTCTTATTGACCCTGCACCTTTATCCCTTTGTATCTTGACTCATTCAGTCTATTAATTGCTGAGGTTACATGTTGTTTCTGCTTTCCTATCAAAGTGCCTCACCTTGTACTTATCTTTGTTAAGATTCATCTCTGACTAAATTGTAGTCCAAATTTTTATAATGAGTTATCTTGGTTTTCTCAGATATACTAGATATTCTTATTTTTAACTGCTAGTTCTTAAGTCCAAATATTGAATAACACTAATTCCAGCAGTGATCTGCTTGGAACTTCCCATCATTCTCTAACCTTTTAGCCCTGCTCTCTGATTTCCAGCTTTTAGCCAATTTGTTATCCATTCATTTAATAGCCTACTGATTCCATATGCTCTAACTTTTGCCAAAAATTATCTTGAAAATCACTGCTTTTAACACAGAGTATATCATTCTTACATATTCATGAATAATTCTTCAATAAAGTCCATTTTAATTATGTAGGAGTTATCTTTTCAGGGTCCATGTTAACGATGCTGTATTTTTTGTCATGAAGTTTTCATCTCATACTCCTCTTAGTATAACTTCCAATAAACCGCTAACCCTGGCAACGATTGGACATCCTGTAGTTCCCAGGTACTGCAGCTAGACAAGAAACACTTGCTGTCTGGTTTCAGACTCATATGCTTTTATTTATGTTTATCATGTGCAGGTAAACAGGACTGCCTAGGTGATTTTGCTTTTCACACTATTTTAACAGCTCTGCTGAACGGTGGCTGGGGTGGATCCATGAATTAAGTCAGTACACTTACTCTCTGCATTCTGGAAAGGAGGTTGAAGAATGTAATAAGCCGTAATTATTTCCAGGTCTTACAGTAATTCTACTGTGTATTTGAGCAAAACTTGGCAATAATAACTGTTTAATTCCATCTTTGAGGATCATTAGTCTATTCTTGATGAATTTATTTTCAAAATGATGAGCTAGCATGTTGCAATTACTTGGACAAATGTATACCCCAAAGAAAGGGGTGTATGGGGTGTCAGGGAGGGGTAGCAGCTCTGGTGGGGGAACATCTCACGTCCTTTTCAAGGCAGTTAGTCCACCTTTGGTCCCCACCTGGCACTCAGCTCTCACCTGTGGCTCCCCATAGCTGTTTGCATGCGACAGCGGCCACACCCCGGGCAACGGCTTCGACAAGCAGGCTAAACCAGGTGAGTGTAGCTGACAGGTCTCAAACCCTCGGTGAGATAGGGAGTTGTCTATCGCAGCATGTGAAGACAGACTCCAGCGGATTGAGCGGGCGAGACCAACTGAAGGTCCAACGGTCAAGAAGGCAGTCTCTGCAAGCGTCGTGGAACGTGTAGAGCAGGACAAGACACAGAAGACATCCTGGTCATCTGCTGCGCCTAGTCCCATCTCCAGCCGTCTTGACTCTGTCTTGCCCCTGGATCCAGATGGGAATTGGGAAGAGAGAGTGAGGCTGACGCTGCGCGACTCTCCTTCACTTAAATCTAAATCACGCGCTAATCTCAACACCATCATAATGGTGTCGAGGTCCTCATTGACATCGACGATGGACGAACACCACACCCCAAAGAAAATTATTGATACTGCTCTGGAGCATTGTCTCTACAGGGCATCCATTAAAACGATCGGAAATGTTAATATTGATCAGATAGGTTCTTTTACAACCTTCTGACCTGTGACACAGCAGACATAGTCCAGCATAAATCACAAATTTTTATAAGTTTTCAGACAATTACGTTTGCTCCACAATATGATGCACTTGAAGTGTAACTTTACAAGCCATCGGATTTGCCAATATAGCTCAATCCAAGGCAGATTTGAGTCCAACGCATCATGAACTCACCACAAGATGCTCTCGACAAGAGATTGAAAAGGATTCCTACTCATTGGAATGTGGAAGGTTGAGTGGTGGTCACAATGATGCACACGAGTTCCTGATTTTATTGAGTGATTAGGGATATCTAGAATTAAGGTACACCATCTCAAGACAGTGGTACAGTGCTTAGGGCCGAATTGAGGACAATGTAGTCACCCATGAGATAGGTAATTACAAGAATTAACAATCTTAGAGGGGTGTTTCTGCTTTGTAACTGAATAAACTCTAAGTTGAGAACAATAGATTTATGGACACCGAGATGAAAGCATATCTGGAATGGATAGGAAGTGAGGGAATGGATTAGACAGAGTAGTTCGGAGGGTTGCATAGCCTATTCTTTGGGAAGACAAAAATATGATCAACTGTTGCTGGAATGGAAGGATGCCAGGAACTTAGACTTTGCTGTTATTTCCTCTCCATTTGCACTGGCTTTATAAATCCAATATGATGATCTACAAGGGTCATATATCTGCCATGCATATATTAAGATGATAAATGTGGTAGTGATTGTTGGAAAACTTCATCCATTCTGTTTGCCGAAAGCTTTCAGGGGAATTCTTTTTAGCTGGAAGCTTACAATGGGTCTCTGCTGTCCATTTTATACCATTGCAACTACGTGACAGACCAGAGAGACATAAAACATACACCCTACTTATTGAAAAAACTGTATCTTCCATTTTGATCTAATGTGTTGTCTTCTAGTGTAGGTGGACATGTGTTCTGCTAAGTTGACAGATATAATCTACAATAAATTTTACAGTAACATTAAAGGTAGAGCAAAAGAAATCTAATTACCTGATGGCCAATTTTAATTCCTCAATTGCAAACTAATTCCAACATTATTTAGTGATTTTACTCTCATGCTATTTATAGGATTTAGATGTGAGCAAATTGGTTGCAATGTCCCTCTGGAGGACAATACAAAATGTACTTTTATGAAATCATAAAATTATTAAATAAAAAATATGAAACATTCCCTTTTTTGTGAAGGGTCATGGTATGCCATAAAACACATTCTTTTTTTCCTTCCCTAATGAAGCAATCCTGTTGGTTTGCACATATGGCAATTTGAAATTTCAAGTTGACATTTACATTTCGATAATTTGCTTTCAGCAATCATTTTTTTTTGTCTTTCTAAGAACTCTTGTTCTTTAGACAAAGCGGACATCAAAGAAAAATCAGACGGCTGTTGCTGGTTTATTAAAGTTCCATTTTACATCAGCTTTCCAGTATTGAAAGGAAACATCTAAGAGATGATGTTTCAGATGGTCAAAGACACAGCAAAGGTAAATGCAGAAAATGACTTTAGATTGTTCAGAAGGACATGAAGTTAAAGACTTCTGTAAAAGACAAATTAAGGACTGATCACAGGAAATGTTCCTCATACAAGCTCTGTTGACTATGGGAAGAATAGTGTCAGAATAGTGAAGTTGAAACCTGGCTTCATTTGGTATTTTTCTTGTAGATAGACTTGCACTGATTGATCTAAGTATGGGTTTGTGCAGTTCTTAGTTCTTGGAAGGTATGTGTACACTCGGGTATACTTGTACACCTGTTAATACAAATATCTAATCAGCCAATCATGTGGCAGAAACTCAATACAGAAAGGCTATCAGATATGGTCAAGAGGTTCAGTTGTTGTTCTGTCCAAACATCAGAATAGGGGAAAATATGATTTAAGTGACTTTGGCTGTGGAGTGATTGTTGGTGCTAGATGGGCTGGTTTGAGTATTTCAGAAGCTGCTGATCACCTGGGATTTTCATGCAGTCTCTAGAGTTTACAGAGAATAGTACAAAAAACATCCAGGAAGCAGCAGTTCTGTGGGCAAAAAACACCTTGTTAATGATAGAGGTCAGAGGAAAATGACCCAACTGTTTTAAGCTAACAGGAAGGTGACAGTAATTCAAATAACCATACTTCACAACAGTGGTGTGCGGGAGAGCATCTCTGAATACACAGCATGTTGAACCTTGAAGTGGATGAACTACAGCAGCAAATGACCACAATCATACACTCTAGGTGGAGAATACAGATGAGTTCTAAGCACTTTTCAACGATGTTTGGGAACAAACAGTTTACAGAAGAGATTTAATATAATGAAGATTTATGTGGAAACTGGAAAAGATGCTTTTTGTTCTCAGAAGAATAAGAGGACATTTCATTGATGGAACAAATTGACTGATAATTACATCCTCAAATAGTTGGTGGAAAGAACTTAGTTAAGGACAAATGATTTATTGATGATCTGGAATACATTCTCTGTTTCGGTGATTAAGAACATTTAATGTTTGAAAAGAAAAATTCGATTTATATTTGGAGCACAGCAATGTATGGAGCCATAAGTAAAGAACAGGGAATTAGTGTGATTAGATTTCACTTTCGAAGAGTCGGCTTCGGAGATTTGAGTCACATCTTTTAAATTGTATCTCTAGGATTCATTAACACAATGCAAACCCATTCATTTGTAAGACAAATAAATACTTGGTGAAACATTCTCTGAAGGAACAACCCTTTGTGTGTGCATGTAAGGGAGTCTAATGCTCATTTGATGCTCTTTATCTCATTGCTCTTTCTGGAATGCAATCAGTGCTGAGCCAGTTGACTTTGGAGAAAGTAATTACATGGGGACCAACTACTGAACCTTAGGGAAACTTTTAAGAGGTTGTCATCCAAAGTGCTAATGCTCTTAAACTTGTATGAAAAAGCAAAACTTATTCCAGCTCTAAGTTAGTACCATGGTGCTCTGATGGCTGCAGTTATGTTTCTGTTCCCATCATTGCTTGACGCCCTGTGATTGGTCATCCCTCTCTGTAAATGCAGGAGATGGTGGAAATTCAGAGCGACACATGCAAGATGCTGGAGGAACTCAGCAGGTCAGGCAGCAGCTATAGAGAGGAATAAATAGCCTGGTGTTTCTGGTAAGATGGTGGTGGACTTGGTTGTGGTGGCCTCTTTGGGTCCAACAAATGGAAGCAAGTGTGTGTTTTAAATGTTTTTCTTGCAATTGCAAGACACCATTGGACATTGGTAGTATAAAATACTGCAGTCCCAGTCCTGATGAAAAGTCTCAGCCCCTAACCTTCTAAACCTCGACTGTTTACTTTATTCCATAGATGCTGCCTGGCCTGCTGAGTTCCTCCAGCATTTTGTATGGGTTGCTTTGGACTTCCAGCATCTTCACATCAGCTTGTGTTTGTAAAATGCTGGAAGTCCTGTTCATTGGCGAGAGTGACAGCAGGGGAACAGCGTGGCCTTGGTTGTTGTGCTGACCAGGTCATCACTGTGCGGAGTCGCCTATTACAGCCACCAAGGGGAGAAGGCGTCGGAGGTGGTGGGGGAGGGCATAGAGTCACGGCGAGCGTGCTGAACTCCACTCTGGGATAGGGGCAAACCTCTCCTGTTGCTGCTGCCCTGCAGTGTTCGCTGCCTGGAAGACAAGCTGGATTGCCTGCCGCTGACCCAGCACGAGACCAGCTGTTTTACCTTCATCTGCTGAACCAGCATGAGATGAGGAACTGCTGTGTACTTGTTCTTGCGGAAATGTAGCTCCAGGACAATATCCCGTGCACCATCAATCATAAGGCTATGCCACTCAGGGACTTGCGCTAATATTATTTTTGTGTCTGTATGTGCTATTGTAAGTATGTGTGCTGTGTGTGACTGTAGCTACTATGTTCCTTGGCCCCAGAGAAACGCTGTTTCATTTAGCTGGAGCCTCACCAAACAGTGTCTGCATCTGTAGTGCTGCCAAGACCTAGTTAGAAAAAGCACCTGCTTTCTTCAGTGCATCACACAATCTTTGGAAGTACTGAAGAGGCTTCGGAATAAATCCTCTGATGATTCTATTCACCAGCATTGTGGAATCACAATGCTGAGGTTTACCTCATAAAAGCCTTCAAGGTGTATCATCCCTTCATTTATCTTTTGATGCAGCAGATCCAAATAAGGGAAGCTTATGGATCAGGAGGTCTTCGACACAATTATAGAAGAGTTGGCCCAGATTCTTGGCTGCAAGCATGAATTCTAAATAGCACAAGCCCTGCCAAATTGGTGATGCACTAATAGACTCCGAATCCTGAGGAGCAGCTCATTTGCATAGATTCAGATGCTTGTCAGTGACTGCATGATTGATGGGATAAGATAATCACATGCAGGAGGAATTAAAAGAGAGTTTGACAGTATAAAGGGAGCAACAGAATAAAACACCAAAATTACGACAGTATTTTTAAATAAGGTGTAAAATGCATTGGCAGTTGCAGGGCAAATCTGGGCAGTGGGTGATGAGAGAAATAAGAGGAGGCAGGTTACTGAAAACAAAGAATATAATGGGTGGACGTGTTGGGTTTAACACTAGTCTATAGAACATAGACCTTGATGTCCTGAATTTAGCAACAGTCTTCTCCAATCACAGAACACAGACAGAGTCCTCTGGGACTTATTAACATACTTCCATATGTAGCCCCCCGGCCAGCCTCAGGGTCGCTCAGCTCACTGTCGTCCAGGGAAACAGCCCTCGGCCCCACCAAACTGGGTAATAGTTTGTGTGGATGCTGTGTGATGTACCCCACCCCACCCAAATAACAGACAATACACCAGATACGATTAAATGATTTATAGTTTATAGATATTATCGGAACTATATAATTAATAGAGATAAAATATAAAAGGAAAATAAAAGGCACCACACTTATCAAAGTTCAATCTCTTCGTGCACAAACAGTTGGAGCTCAAGACCCTCCTTCTTCACCCTGCGACCCCCCGGACCACCTCGGCCTGCCGCCTAGGACCAACAATGGTGGTCGACCAGATGCTCTACACGAGTCTGTCTCCGTCTCCTCTCCCCGCTGAACACCCTGCTCGGGATCCGACCCCATTAGCGGACTCACAGAACCTGGTCCATCCTCTGTCTCTCTCTCCCACATTCACCCCAAAACCCCGCGCATACAATATCTTACAGACACACCAAAAGCATAACAACTATCCCAATTGGTTTGTAACACCTTCTTATCAGTAACGTGATCCAAACAAACTGCTAGCGGGAGGACTTTCTCAGCAGTTAACATAACAAAGAAGCCCTTTCAATTATAACATAACAAAGAAGCCATTTTACTTAGACTATGCAGTGACAAAAAAAAGAAACCCCTTACACATATAAATAAATCATACTAATTTCCAGGAGCTATATACAGTAATTGTTAACCTGTTCTTCTCATCTATTTCTCACTAGCATCCTGACACCAGTCTTGCATCTCCCGATTGCCATCCTAACCCCTTTCCTTCTTCCAACCCTTTCCCTATATCACCCCACTCCAGACGCTCTATCCAAAGCCTCCAGTTCCCAGTCCTCTTCGTCCCTCTTTCTTGGCACTGACATCCCTCAGCTCTGCCTTCAGTCTTTCCGCTCTTCTTTGTTCTGTTAAAATTGCCAGCAGATTGCTATTGGATGGGGAATGACCATTCAGAAAGGAAGCGGGCTGTCAGGAATGGTTTAAGTTCAGGTTTAATTGCCATTCAACCTATATATGTATGCGATTAATTGAAACAGCATTCATCTGGGGCCAAGATGCAGCATGCTACATACAGTCACACACAGCACATGGCACATACAGTCACAAAAATAATATTAGCACATGTCCCTGAGTGGCATGGCCTGAAGATTGATCATGCATGGGCTGCTGTACTGGAGCTAGGTTCTTGGTAGAGCAAGTACACAGCAGTTTCTCATTTTGCGCTGGGTCCAGCTTGCCTTCCGTGGAGCAAACACCAGAGTACACACCTGCTGGGAGAGCCGGCCTGCAGGATCCAGTTCCCAACCCAGCACAGATTCCAACACGCCCGCCATCGCTTTGTTCTCTCCCAGACCGCTTCCGGCACCTCCTCGTCCAGGGAGAGGTGTGGGAAGGGAACTAGTAGTGGTGGGGGGGGTTGCAGATTCCATTAGGAACTCACATTTAAAAACTTGAACACGAGGAAATCTGCAGATGCTGGAAGTTCAAGCAACACACACAAAATGATGGTGGAACGCAGCAGGCCAGGCAGCATCTATAGGAAGAAGTACAGTCGACATTTCGGGCCGAGACCCTTCTATAGTAAGAGATTTGAAAGTGGGAGGTGGAGGGGGAGATCCGAAATGATAGGAGAAAACAAGAAGGGGAGGAATGAAGCTAAGAGCTGGAAAGTTGATTGGCAAAAGGGATACAAGTCCGGAGAAGAGAGAGGATCATGGGACGGGAGGCCTGGGGAGAAAGAAATGGGGAGGGAAGCACCAGAGGAAGATGGAGAGCAGGCAAGGAATTATTGTGAGAGGGACAGAGAGAGAAAAAAGAGAGAGAAGAAAAAAAAGGGAAAATAATAAACAATAAAGGGAATATAATAAAGGATGGGGTAAGAAGGGGAAGAGGGGCATTAACGGAAGTTGGAGAAATCAATGCTCATGCCATTAGGTTGGAGGCTACCCAGACTGAATATAAAAAACTTGCGCAAGGTGTGCCCTCAAACTTTCCCAGTGAAGTTGCTGGAGTTCTTATCCATCTCTAGACCCACGAGGAATCATCACCTGACTTTTAAAGCAACTTCCCTGTTCCCAGAGCCTGCTAAAATTGTAGCCTGTGTTCTCTGTATTTTAAGTATCAGGAAAGAGAGATGTTTTCATCTCTGACTTCTGACAGTGTTATTGAAAGCACTCAGTCGTTTTAGATAGACTGATTTGATTTTGATCATTTTGTTCAAACCAGAGGAATTGCCTGCACTCTTATCTGATCAGTATGACAACCACACATTGACAAAATGAGAAGGAGGTTTGCAGGAAAGAATTTGGTCTAACTGATTATACCATCTATTAATAGTCAGTGCACTAAACTGTCAAAGGCTCTGATATTAAATCAATAAATATATTCTGTCAAACACAACATTTATTATTGGGGGAAGAATAAGCCAAGAAATATTGTACACTTCTCATTGTATTCCCTGTTACTGACAATCTCTCTATTAATGCTCTTGCACATCACCTATTAGAGCATCAGACTTTTTCTCAGTCTCTGCCTTACTTCCCTTTCTTCAGTCTTTGGCTGTAAATATTGTGATTAGAAAATTAACATTCCATGGTGGTTGGTCCAACCTGCAGCAGGAGCTTTAGGGGCTGTTGGGTAAAAATGGATGAAAAGTGGCGTAAAGTGCTATTTCAGCCCTCTCGAGCATAGCACAGAGTGCAGAGCACAGAAAAGGGCTCTTTATGTAACATAGAACAATTACACACAAATGGGGAAGCCACATTTTGGAGTATTGTGTATAGTTCTGCTCACTTCAGTATTGAATTGAATTGACTTTATTTCTTAAATCCTTCACATACATAAGTAAAAATCTTTACATTATGTCTCCGCCTAAATGTGCAATGTGCGGTCAAAGTAACATAATAATTTATAATAAATAGAACAGTCAATGTAACATAGAATACACTCAAATCAGCGTGAGTTAATCAGTCTGATGGCCTGGTGAAAGAAGCTGTCCTGGAGCCCGTTGGTCCTGGCTTTTTATGCTGTGGTCCTGTTTCCCGGATGGTAGCAGCTGGAATAGATTATGGTTGGGGTGACTCAGGTCCCCAATGACCCTTGGGCCCATTTTACACACCTGTCCTTGTAAATGTCCTGAATCATGGGAAGCTCACAACTACGTATGCGCTGGGCTGTCCACACCACTCTCTGTGATTAAGGGAGGTACATTTCCCATGCCAGGCAGTGATGCAGCCAGTCAGGATGCTCTCATTAATGCCCCTGTAGAAAGTTCTTTGTATTTGGGGGCCCATGCTAAACTTCCCCAATCGTCAGAGGTGAAAGAGGCGCTGTTGTGCCTTTTTCACCACACGGCTGGTGTGTGCAGACCACATGAGGTCTTCGGTGATGTGGATGCCGAAGAACTTAAAGCTGTTTACCCTCTCAACCCCGGTATATGAAGGATGTGAGGTTTTAGAAGGTGTAGAAGATGTTTACCAGAATGTTACCTGGATGGGAACATATTAGCTCTAAGAAGTTGGACAAGCTGAGAAGTTGAGCCAAGAGGCTGGTCCTGGACTTATTTCCTGGCATAATTTACATATTACTATTTAACTATTTATGGTTTTATTACTATTTGGTTATTTATGGTGCAATTGTAACAAAAACCAATTTCCCCGGGATCAATGAAGTATGACTATGACTATGACTATGACTAAACTTGGGTTGTGTCAGAGGCTGAGGAGCAACGTGAAATGATGATAGACATAGTTAAATAAGATAAATCATCAGAGTCTTTTACCTGAGGGTGGAAATGTCAAATACTAGAAGGGATATCTCTAAGGTGACAGGAGAGAAATTTAAAAGGGTTTATGTAGCAGAGAGTGGTAGGTACAGCCAGGAGAAACAGTGGAAGCAGATAAAATAACAATAGAATGGACAAGGAATGGAAGGATAATGGACTATTTGCAGGCAAATGGGATTGGCTTGGATTATCATCATGATCAGCACAGACAGTGTGGACTGTTTCTGTACTGTTCTGTTTTCCTCTCAATGAGTTCTAGATATAAAAAGCATTTATTTTTACAAACAGAATAATTGATATGCAGAACTCACTGCTGGATGAGGCAATCCATTTTTGGCCTTTTTCCTCTCACATTAGGCTAGACACATTAGGCTTTTGCATTTGATATCTCTACCATGGAAAATAGGGTTCTCACAATGTGCCCTTTCTATTCCTCTATCAGGTCCCCCCACCACCTCCTTCAGTCCAGGAAAACAAGCCCAGCCATTCAAGCTCTCCTCATAGCTAAAGTCCTCCAATTCATGTAAACTTCACTTGAGTCAATCTGAGTTCTCTACACTCTTTCTATTATGACCACATCATTTGTGTAGCGTGGCGACAAAACTGTGCAAAATACATCAAGTGCAGAGTTATCGGTGTTTTGTAAAGTTTCAGCATCAAGTCCCAACTCCTATATTCTGAGCTCTAATCAATGAAAGCAAAAATATCATGTGCCTATTCAGCATCCTATCCATCTGTCTGTCACCACCCACTGGAGATGATTTAGAGCTGCAGGGGATGAGGTTCAGTGGACCATTGGAGAATCCCTGCAGAGATTAAATACCCTTTGTAAATTGCATCATTATATATTTTTCTTAGGGTACTGAAAAGAAATATATAGTGAAGTGAAAATATCTCACTTCACAAAATATGCTGCTGTTGAGCCTTCACCTTGTATGTTCCTTCCAGTCACAAGAATTCACTAAATCAAAAACCAGGTTTAGATGTTAATCAAAAATACATCTTTACAATAAGGTTCTTGAACAAAAGCGAGAAATTAAATTGCTCAGCAGCAAAATCATCACAAGTCAGTTGCTTTTCATTTACACTTCCTTTAAGATGAAAAAACAGACCAGGGTGCAACACAATTAGCAATATATATTATAACATTTAGAGTGCCAAAATGATTACATGACACACACTCGTACACAAACGTGCATTTTGAAGTCATTTTCCAGAGAACGAGCATTCTGTTCTGCCAGCATATTGACCTTGAGGGGAAGGCAAAATCTTAACCTCTTTGTGCCCAGACGGAAATTAAGAGAAGATTGTAAAGTCTGACATACAGTTAGGAGCTTGCTTTAAATGTTTTATTGTCTAAAGTTCTAGTTATACTTAAATGACTGTAGAGGTAGTGGCAATCAAGTATACTTCATTGATCAGGATGATGTTGAGGTTTTTCATTGTTGTGAAAACTGCAGATGCTGAAAATTGAAATACTTACCTTATCAAAGTAAACATTTTTTGATTGGAGGCCTTTCATCGGAATGAGTCTGAATGTTGATTTAGTTTCTCATTTGACAGATATGGCCTAGTTCTTGTGTATTTCTGACATTTTCCATTTTTGATTTAACTCTTCTGTCTGTGCCAACGTTCACAACCTTTTTTATGTTATGGACCACAACCATTGACCAAGGGGTCTGTGGACCCCAAGCTGGAAACCCCTGGTCTAGGCAGATCGATCATATGCAATTACACTCCTTATGAGTTTTGTTAATGGTAGAGACCATAAGACCTAGGAGCAGAATTAGGTCATTCGGCCTATCGAATCTGTTCCACCATTTCATCATAGCTGATTTATTATCCCTCTCAATTCCATTCTCCTGCCTACTCTCCATAACCTTGGATGCCCTTACTAATCAAGAACCTGTCAAGCTCCACTTTAAATATACCCAATAACCTTGTCTTCACAGCCCTCTGTGGCAATGAGTTCCGCAGATTTACCATCCCCTGGCTAGAGATATTCCCCTTTATCTCTATTCTAGCGAGATGCCCTTTTATTCTGAGGCTGTGCCCTCTGGTTCTACAATAGGAAATAATCTGTCCACATCCACTCTCTCTAGGCCTTTCAATATTCAAAAGGTTCCAATGAGATTCCCTCCTCATTTTTTTTTAAACTCCAGTGAGTACAGTCCCAGAGCCATCAAACTCTCTTCACACATTAACCCTTTCATATGCAGGATAATTCTTGTGAAACTCCTCTGGATCCTCTCCAATGTCAGCACATCATTTCTTGGATAAGGAGACAAAAAAATACTCATTGTGATCTGAAAAATGCCTTATAAAGCCTCAGATTTACATCCTTGCTTTTATATTCTATATATCCTTGAAATGAATGCGAACATTGCATTTGCCTTCTTTCCCACTGACTCAACCTGTAAGTTAACCTTTAAGGAATCCTGCATGAGGACTCCCAAGCCCCTTTGCAACTCTGATTTCTGAATTTTCTCCGTGCTTAGAATATAGTTTATGACTTTATTCCTTCTACCAAAGTGCATGACCAGACACTTCCCAGAACTGTATGCCATCTGCCAATTCTTTGCCCATTCTCCTAGTCTGTCCAAGTCCTTCTGTAGCCTCTCTGTTTCCTTAACACTACCTGCCCTTTGACTTGTGTCTGTATCATCTGCCAACTTCGCCACAAAGCCATCAATTCTGTTATCCAAATTATTGACAATAATGTGAAAAGAAGTAGTCCCAACACGGACCCCTGCGGAACACCACTAGTCGCTGGCAGCCAGCCAGCTAGAGAAGGTTGGGACAATTATAATAGAAGTTCGGCAATAAATAATAAAAGAGCCTGTGCAGCTTTCTTTAATAATCAATACCATTACTATTGCTGAATCCTTTAAAACCCCCACCATTAACACATTGAGGTTGTGTCTTGTATTTTGTTGTCTCCATCAAAAGAAAGGAAGATATGGGAATGTCGAAAATTAAAACATTGTGCGCACTACCAAGAAATCTGTTCCAAATCCATTAGTGAATGTCATACATAGTCCGTATATTCAAGGAATGGATTCCCTTTCAGACAGATTGGAAGGAATCTGCAGCATTTTGTAAGAGAGGAATGTGGCTATTGAGCACTAGAATGCATTTAGCTTCGATTGAAGACTTTCTTCATTTCATTGTGTGCCATGTGCAGTGCATTAGCAGTGATACAATAGACAGGCTAATAATAGAAACAGTGCATTTGTTTCCCATTTGCATTAGTACTTGCTCCAAGGATGTCAAGTATTCTTAAACATTGTAGCGCCTGAGCTGCTTCCTACACAGTGCTGAACTTTACACCAAAGTCCCAAGCTTAAATTGTACAAGAAAAATACAAATTCATTTCAAGCAACTCTAAAAACTTTCCCATTTTTACAGCCGTCCTTTCATAATAGTGGACAGTTTAATTCTGAGTCCAATGTTTAGGGTTTTATTACAGTTATACAATATAATGTTGCACTGACTTCATACTTAGTGGTATAAAAGATCAAAACCAGCTTAGTTATCCAGTTTATTCGATAGGATTGAACATTTCAAGGTGTTTCACAGAGAGAATATGACATGCAAGCACTTAAGTCCCAGTTCACTTGCTTATCGCTGCTTGGTGTTGACCAACCTGACATCTACCAGTAAATGTGTTTGTGAGCTTTTGAAAAGAGATACTGCCATTGAGATCTGATCCAGTCATGCATTCTCCATTGGGGATGAGTGGGCATAGTAACAAAATAAACAAGGCTCCGGTGGCAGTCTGTTTAAATAATTCTCATCAATGAACATAGAGTTTAAATCAAGAAAGGTATTACAGATGTACAGAATGACAGTTTCGTAATAACAGGAAAGTGCTGTTAGCTCTTAGCAAATGAGATGTTATTAGTTAAGGTATGGACAGTAGAGTTTTAGACGAACTCAATTTATGAAGGGTTATAAAGGGGCACATGGCCAATCTTTCTTCTGCTTCTCTGGTGACCAGAGTACAGGCTCCTTCAGAATGCTGCAGTCTTTCCTGGGTCATTAGGTTCCTAAAGGCTTGTGCAGGAAGTTAATGAAGGGGACAGCTTCAGCGGTTCAGCCATTGCTTACCAAACTGACTTCAGCGTTAGCAGCTTTTTCTGTACGAGGGGAGATTGTGAAGAGTGGAACTCACAATCTCACACTCTCTGGAAGGTAAGAAGAATGAGAGGAGGTCTCATTAAAAACTCGTAAAGAGCGTCACAGGTTAGATGCGTGGAACTTGCTTCTTCTGGCTGAGGAGTTCAGGACTGGAGGCTTAGTTTCAGAATGAGGCACAGGTCATTTTGCAAAGAAATTTATTCACTCAGAGGGTCCTGCTTGCTATCTCAGAGGGCTAGGGACTCAGTCATTCAAAACTTTGGTTAAGGAATCAAGGGATATGGTGACGCTGCTGGTAAGTGGACAGAAGGAGAATGTGTTGGTGAATGGGTGACCAGGCTCAGGGGGCTGGATGGCCTACTGCTCCTATTTCAAATGTTCTCACATCTAAACTACCTTATAGCGGATATCTGAAATTGGATGGCTAGAACCACGATATTTTAAAGGAGTAAGACATACAAGAATTTTAAAAGCATGTGTTATTTTATGACTATTAAATATGCAAAACAATCTATTCATAAGTAGTTAGATAAATTGGGGATTTGAAAGTCAGCGGCAAGCACTCTCAACTCGTTGAAGTGTGACTGAACAACTCTCTCCATCATCCAGTACCATACCTAGTCATTAATTTAACCTCACGGCGTATACTCTGTGGATTGTGGGTGTGAAGGGAGAGCATCGCGGGTTAGACCTGGGGGCCTTGCAGTTGTTAGGACTGAAATGATTTGGTGTTCTTCTCACTGTGTTGGAAAGGCTTTAATCACCATTGTGGCAGGGTGGCGGCTGTGAAGCCCCATTTACACGAGAAGGATTGGTACTGGAATTGGTTTGTTACTGTCACATATACCAAGATGCAATGAAAAGCTTGTCCTGCGTACTGCTTAGGCAGATCAAAACATTACACTGGGCATCGAGCTTGAGTAAGGTAAAACAATAACAGTGACAACTGAAAGAGTGCAATTCAGGTAAATAACGTGCCAGTATCATAATAAGGTAGTTTGTGATGCCAAGAGTCCACCTTTTCGTATTAAAGGTTCATTCAAGACTCTGATAACAGAGTGAAAGATACTGTCCTTGAGCCTGCTGGTTTGTGCTTTCAGGATTTTGTATTTTGTGCCCGATGGGAGAGGAAGGAGAGAGAATGTCTGGGATGGGTGTGGTCTTTGATTATGTGGCCTGTTTTACTGTGACAGTGAGAACTCTAGGCAGAGTCTATAGAGGTGAAGTGGTTCTTGTGATATGCTGACCTGTAACTCTGCAGTTTCTTGCATTCACATGCAGAGGAAACCAGTTATTACCCAGAAGGGACTCCTGCTACGGAGCATCAATAAAAATTGGTAAGAGTCAACAGGGACATACTGAATTTCTTTACCCTCCTGAGAAAGTGGAGGTTCTGGAGAGCTTTCTTGCCTCTGACACCAACATGTGGTTGTAGTGGTTCCACTTTCAGGATGAGTGTCCGGCTGTGACGGTGGGGGGGGAGGTGTGGGTGGGGGTGTCAGTTTTAGTTAGTGCTTCAGTGATAATGGGGTTGAGGTGGAGACAAATGATGTTTGCCAGTGGTTTTATGGAGACCTAATGATAGTCTTTAGGAGTGACTTAAGTCTGCTTCACCCTGTGTCCATTATGTATTCCCACTTTAAGTTAAATGATCTCCATTAAACTCCACTGCTGTGTCTTCTGCTCGGCCTGTAATCACTCAGTCACTGGCAGCAATTTTACTTTATCATAAATCAAGATTTTGCTGTCTGGCTAAGTGTAGTCCATTAGAAGAGGACCTGATTCAACTGTGCCTGATGTTGCTGAACACGCTTGATTCAATGTGATGGAGATGGCAGGCAATTCTGAGTGTCAATTCACGGGGTTGGATGGTAACAGAAGAAGAAAAGCTGGAGGAAAAATGTTTTTGATCAGCATCCAGTTGCTGTGTGCTCAATTATACTGACCAAAGCTTAAAGGTCTTTGCAATGAAAATTTAAAGGTAGTTCCACTTTTAAGGAGACAAATTCTATAGATGACTAATGGGACAAAGGACCCTTTCACAAGAAGAAAAGAATTGAAAAAAGAACGAGCAATATTATCCCTAAAATAAGACAGCTTAAAAGTGACTCGTGGGCTCTGAATGGATATTCCTTTGGTTGCTTACAGATTTCTTTCTACTATTGCACATTACATTTTGGTTTCTGAAGAGGATTTGTCCTTTGTAACACCTACATTTCCCATTCAATCATTTCCAAAGCTTTTCATGCTTACAAAAATGGATAACAGAAACTTCCATAAGTATGACTATTATTTCTGTGTAGCACCAATACAAAACCAAAATCCTGAAATACTAACAATCTTAAATAAAATCAGAAAATGATGGAAATATACTGTACGTCAGATCAGGCCAAGCTAGAGGACAATTCAACACTTTGGGTCAATGACCTTTCATCAGAACAATTGATTTCAAAGGAAAAAAGAGGAAATTTATACCTGAAGCCAGAGGAAACGTGTGAAGTACTAAACAAATACATTGTATTGGTATTCCGCAAGGGGAAGGTCATGGAAGACAGAGAGAGCAGGGAGGGGTATGTTGATATTCCAGGTTGTTGAGACCATCATTGCTGCCCTCAACCGCATCATTTTCAGTTCATGCACATCTGCCCTCACCCTATCTTCCCACCACCCCAACAGCCTCCGCACCCAGCACATAATTCTCCATAACTTCTTCCATCTCCAACAGGATCGCACCCACCAAGCAATTCTTTCCCTCTCCCCCACAGGGATCGCACCCTGTTGGACTCCCTTGTCCATTCGTTCTTCCGTACTGATCTCCCTCCTGGTACTTAACATTGCAAGTGGAACAGGTGCTACCCCTCCCCGTTCACTACCATTCAGAGCCCTAAACAGTTCTTCCAGGTGAGGCAACACTTCACCTGCGAGTCTGTTACGGTCATCTATAATCAGTGCTCCTGGTATGGCCTCCTGTATAAGGTGAGCCCCGACATACAATGGGAAACTGCTTCACCGAGGACCAACGCTCCGTCCACCAGGAAAAGCGGGATTTCTCAGTGTCCACCCACTTTAATTCCACTTCCCAATCCCATTCCAACATGTCCATCCATGGCCTCCTCTACTGCTGCACTGAGGCCACACTCAGGTTGGAGGAGCAACACCTTATATTCCGTCTGGGTAGCCTTCAATCTGATGGCGTGAACATCGACTTCTTGAACTTCCAGTAATGCCCCCATCCCCCACCATTTCCCCTTCTTACCTTCTCTCCTTTCCTGCCCATCACCTCCCTCTGGTGCTCCTCTCCCTTCCCTTTCTTCCATGGCCTTCTGTCCTCTCCTATCAGATTCCCCCTTCTCCAGCCCTTTATCTCCTTCACCAATTGACTTCCTACCTGTTTACTTCACCCCTCCACCCCCGCCCCCCAAGTTTCACCTATTACCGACTCCATGATATCTCTTCCTCCCATCTCCCCACTCTGATTTCTCATCTTTTTTTCTCCAGGTCTGATGAAGGGTTTCGGCCCGAAGCATCGGCTCTTTACTCTTTTCCATAGATGCTGCCTGGCCTGGTTGAGTTCCTCCAGCATCTTGTGTGCACTCACGAGGAATTCTGCAGATGCTGGAATTTCAAGCAACACACATCAAAGTTGCTGGTGAACGCAGCAGGCCAGGCAGCATCTCTAGGAAGAGGTACAGTCGACGTTTCCGGCCGAGACCCTTTGTCAGGACTAACTGAAGGAAGAGTGAGTAAGAGATTTGAAAGTGGGAGGGGGAGGGGGAGATCCAAAATGATAGGAGAAGACAGGAGGGGGAGGGATGGAGCCAAGAGCTGGACAGGTGATTGGCAAAACGGATACGAGAGGATCATGGGACAGGAGGCCTAGGGAGAAGGAAAAGGGGGTGGGGGGGGAAACCCAGAGGATGGGCAGGGGTTATAGTCGGAGGGACAGAGGGAGAAAAAGGAGAGAGAGAGAAAGAATGTGTGTATATAAATAAATAATGGATGGGGTACGAGGGGGAGGTGGGGCATTAGCGGAAGTTAGAGAAGTCAATGTTCATGCCATCAGGTTGGAGGCTGCTCAGACAGAATATAAGGTGTTGTTCCTTCAACCTGAGTGTGGCTTCATCTTTACAGTAGAGGAGGCCGTGGATAGACATGTCCGAATAGGAATGGGATGTGAAATTAAAATGAGTGGCCACTGGGAGATACTGATTTCTCTGGCGGACAGAGCATTGGTGTTCAGCGAAACGGTCTTCTCCCAGCCTGTGTCGGGTGTCGCTAACATATAGAAGGCCGCATCGGGAGCACCGGACGCAGCGTATCACCCCAGCCGACTCACAGGTGGTGTGTCACCTCACCTGGAAGGACTGTCTGGGGCCCTGAATGGTGGTGAGGGAGGAAGTGTAAGGCATTTGTGTAGCACTTGTTCCGCTTTTCTGCGTGTTGCTTGGATTTCCAGCATCTGCAGATTTTCTCTTGTTGGTTTTGCAAGGAAGGTTATGCCTTACAAATCTGACTGAGTTTTTAGAGGAGGTGATGAAGATGATTGATGAGGGTTGGGTGGTGAATGATATTTACATGGACTTTAATAAAGCTTTCAACAAGGTCCCTCATGATAGGTTAAACTAGAAAATTAAGGCATATGAGACACATGGAGATCAGATTAGATGGAAAACTGTGTTGGCCATTGAACACAGAGGATAGTGGTGGAAGGGTATTATTCTGAATGAACGACTATGACCAGTAACATTCCACAAGCATCATTTGGACAAATTTGTTCTTTTCTGAAGGAGCAGTGGAAGTTGATGGGTGACATTGTAGAAGTATATAAAATTATGAGAATATTTTTACCAGGATGGAAATGTCAAATATTACAGGACATGGCCTTAAGATGAAAGGAGTAAAGTTTAAAAGGGATTTATGAGGCAAGCATTTTACAGGGAGCGAGGAAGGTGCCTGGAACGTACTGCCAGTGGAGATGGTGGAAACTGATATAATAAGATCATTTCTGACTGAGGCGCATGAACAGGTTGGGAATTGAGGATTGTAAACCGTGTGTAGGCAGGTTGGATTTGTTTAAGTTGGCGTCATGGTCAGTACAGACACAGCGGACCTAATGTCCTGTTTCTGTGCTGTACAGTTCTATGTTCTACGGTTTATGTTTCACCTTGGAGATAATAAAAACAAGCTTCAGGTGTCTGGTCAGGTTTAATGGCTCCCATCAGACCTTCCATAAACATTCTCCTGCATCTGTCTACCATGCTGTAACAAATATCTTTATGGGCTGAAGAGTAACCACGGGAGTTATAAAGAAACACCAACAAAAGGGACGCACATTCGGTACCTTGCACCAAGAAACACCCTGTGTCTTTTGATTGCTAACCTTTTGCCCTGTTAGCCATTAAATACACAATCAAAGTCTTTCTTCATTTGCACTCTCTTCTTAAATTCTCTATCTCATCTCGGTAGAAATTTTTTCTAGATTTCAGTATTTGAATTTCTGGCATTATCAAAAGTGCCAATAATTTTGACTACTTCAATAAATCTTGCATACTTGTTACCAAACCTATAAGAAGGTACTTCCATTTAACATTAATAACCATTGCATAACCTGATACAAAATATTGCTTTAATGGCATATGTAAAAATTCCCAACTATTCATTCCACCTTGAGATAGAAACATAGAAAAACTACAGCACAATACAGGCCCCTTGGACCACAATGCTGTGCTGAATATGTACCTACTTTAGAAATTACGTAAGGTTACCCATAGCCTCGATTTTTTAAAGCTCCATGTACCTACCCAAGAGTCTCTTAAAAGACCCTATCATATCAGCTTCCAGCATCGCCGCTGGCAGCCCATTCCATGTACTCACCACTCTCTGCGTAAAAAAACTTACCCTTGACATCTCCTCTGTACCTGCTTCCAAACGCCTTAAAACTGTGCCCTCTCGTGATAGCCATTTCAGCTCTACAAAAAAAGCCTCTGACTATCCACACCATCAAAACCTCTCATCATCTTATACACCTCTATCAGATCACCTCTCATCCTTCATCGCTCCAAGGAGAAAAGGCCAAGTTCACTCAACCTGTTTTCATAAGGCAAGCTTCCCAATCCAGGCAACCTCCTTGTAATTCTCCTCTACACCCTTTCTATAGTTTCCACATCCTTCCTGTAGTGAGGTGACCAGAACTGAGCACAGTACTCCAAGTGGGGTCTGACCAGGGTCCTGTGTAGCCATAACACTACCTCTTGGCTCTTAAACTCAATCCCACGGTTGATGAAGGCCAATGCACTGTATGCCTCTTAACAACACAGTCAACCTGCACAGCAGCATTGAGTGTCCTATGGACTCGGACCCCAAGATCCCTCTGATCCTCCACACTGCCAAGAGTCTTATCATTAATACTATATTCTGCCATCATATTTGACCTACCAAAATGAACCACCTCACACTTATCTGGGTTGAATTCCATCTGCCACTTCTCAGGCCAGTTTTACATCCTATCAATGTCCTACTGTAACCTCTGACAGCCTTCCACACTGTCCACAACAACCCCAGCCTTTGAGTCATCAGCAAATTTACTAACCGATCCATCCGCTTCCTCATCCAGGTCATTGATAAAAGTCACGAAGAGTAGAGGTCCCAGAACAGATCCCTGAGGCACACTACTGGTCACCGATCTCCATGCAGAATATGACCTGTCTACATCCTCTTTTTGCCTTCTGTGAGCAAGCCAATTCTGGATCTACAAAGCAATGTCCCTTCATATCCCATGCCTCCTTACTTTCTCAATAAGCCTTGCATGGGGTACCTTATCAAATGCATTGCTGAAATCTATATACACTACATCTACTGCTCTATCTTCATCAATATATTTAGTCACATACTCTAAAATTCAATCTGGCTCGTAAGGCACAACCTGCCTTTGACAAAGCCATGCTGACTATTCCTAATCATATTATGCCTCTCCAACTGTTCATAAATCCTGCCTCTCAGGATCTTTTCCATCAACTTACCAACCACTGAATAAGACTCACTGGTCTATAATTTCCTGGGCTATCTCCACTCCCTTTCTTGAATAAGGGAACAACATCTGCAACCCCCCAATCCTCCAGGCCTCTCCCGTCCCCATCGATGATACAAATATCATTGCCAGAGTCTCAGCAATCTACTCCTTGTCCTCCCACAGTAGCCTGGGGTACATCTCATCTGGTCCTGGAGACTTATCCAACTTGATGCTTTCCAAAAGCTCCAGTACATCTTCTTTATTAATGTCTTTATGCTCAAGCTTTTCAATCCACTGTAAATCATCCCTACATTCGCCAAGATCCTTTTCCGTAGTGAATACTAAAACAAAGTACTCATTAAGTATCTCCGCTATCTCCTCTGGTTCCACACACACACACTTTTCCACTGTCACACTTGATTGGTCCTATTCTCTCACGTCTTATCCTTTCGCTCTTCACATGCCTTGGGGTTTTCCTTAATCCTGCTCACCAAGGCCTTCTCATGGCCCCTTCTGGCTCTCCTAATTTCATTCTTAAGCTCCTTCCTGCTAGACTTATAATCTTCTAGATCTCTATCATTACCTAGTTTTTTGAACCTTTCATAAGCTTTTCTTTTCTTCTTGATTAGATTTTCAACAGCCTTTATACACCATGGTTCCTGTGCCCTACCATCCTTTCCCTGTCTCATTGGAACATACCTATGCAGAATGCCATGCAAATATCCCCTGAATATTTCCCACATTTCTGCTGTACATTTCCCTGAGAACATCTGTTCCCAATTTATGCTTCCAAGTCCTGCCTGATAGTTTCATATTTCCCCCTACTCCAATTGAACAATTTCCTAACTTGTCTGTTCCTATCCCTCTCCAATACTATGGTAAAGGAGATAGAATTGTGATCACTATCTCCAAAATGCTCTCCCATTGAGAGACCTGACACCTGACCAGGTTCATTTCTCAATATCAGATCAAGTACAGCCTCTCCTCTTGTAGGCTTATCTACATATTGTGTCAGGAAACCTTCCTGAACACACCTAACAAACTTCACCCCATCTAAGCTGTTATTATTACACCTTTCCTGAGTCTGTCTCCCTATCTTCTCCTTGACGTCCCTGTTATTATTGGGTGGTCTTTAAAATACACCCAGTAGAGTTATTGATCCCTTCTTGTTTCTAACTTCCACCCACAGAGACTCAATAGACAATCCCTCCATGACCTTCTCCTTTTCTGCAGCTGTGACACTATCTCTGATCAGCAGTGCCATGTCCCCACCTCTTTTCCTTCCCTCCCTGTCCTTTCTGAAACATCTATAGCCTGGCACTCTAAGTAACCATTCCTGCCCCTGAGCCATCCAAGTCTCTGTAAGCCTTCCATCAACTCCACAACATCACAAGTCTGTAAGTCTCCACAACATCATAGCTCGAAATACTGATCCATGCTCTAAGCTCATCCACTTTGTTCATAATACTCCTTGCATTAAAATAGACACATCTCAAACCATCAGACTGAGGACATACCTTCTCTATCACCTGCCTATCCTCCCTCTCGCACTGTCTCCAAGCTTTCTCTATTTGTGAGCCAACAGCCCCTTCCTTCGTCTCTTGCCTGGGTTGATAGCTCCACCACAGAAAAACGGTCCCCTTTGTTGAAGTCACAGTTGGTGACTTTTAAAGGATTTCGGAGGACAACGGGAAGATCAACGGCATCAACTCACCTGAAGACTCAAATCTCTCCCTCTCTCTCTCTCCATCACTACTCAACTCAATACCACGAACTGAACCGAACTTTACTCATTATCGTAAGACTATCTATTTACCCCTAGACTTGAAGAAGCTTGGTTTTCATATATATTCCACACTTACTTATATATAATCATTGCTAACCTGTTTGATTTATCTATGTTTATATTACTTTATTGCGTAGTTACTAATAAATAATATTAGTTAATAGCAATACTGGACTCCAAAGTGTTTTCCATCTCTGCTGGTTCTTTAACCTCTCACGGGGTACGTGACACCTGAGCAAACCTCCCTGCCAGAATATTGGTCCCCCTGGGATTCAAGTGCAACCCACCCTTTTTGTACAGGTCACACCTCCCCCAGAAGAGGTCCCAGTGATCCAGAAATCTGAATCCTTGCCTTCTGCTTCAATCCCTCAGTCATGCATTTATCCTCCATTTCACTCTATTCCTATACTCACTGTCACGTGGCACAGGCGGTAATTCCGAGATTACCACCTTTGAGGTCTTGCTTCTCAACTTCCTTCCTAACTCCCTGTAGTCTGCTTTCAGGACCTCCTCCCTTTTCCTACCTATATCGTTGGTACCAATATGTAGCACGACCTCTGGCTGTTTCCCTTTCCACTTCAGGATATCGTGGACGAGATCAGAAACATCCCGGACCTTGGCACCTGGGAGGTAAACTACCATCCGCGTTTCTTTCCTGTGTCCACAGAATCGCCTGTCTACCCCCCCCCCCCCACAAACTATAGAGTCCCCTATCACTGCTGCCATCCTCTTCCTTTCCCTACCCTTCTGAGCCACAGGGCCAGACTCTGTGCCAGAGGCACAGCCACTGTTGCTTCCACCAGGTAGCCCGTCCTCCTCAACAGTACTCAAACAGGATTACTTTTTTTAAAGAGGGACAGCCACAGGGGTATTCTCTAGTATCTGCCTCTTGCCCTTCCTTCTCCTGACTGTTACCCACTTATTTGTCTCCCGAGGCCCCAGTGTGACTACTTGCCTATTTACTCCTCTCTGTCACCTCCTCACTTTCCCTGACCAGTCGAAGGTCATCGAGCTGCAGCTCCAGTTCCCTGACGCGGTCCCTAAGGAGCTGCAGCTCAACACACTTGGCACAGATGTAGCCTTCCGGGAGGCTGGGAGTCTCCTGGACTTGCTACATCTGACATCCAGTACAGAACACCGGCCTCACAGGCATACGTCTGTTTCTATTCTTCACAGCTAACCTCAACCCATTATCACCGAAGCCCCATTGAACCAAAGCCCTCCTATTCTCCCCCCCTCTACTCCTGCGCCCGCTCTATAAATCTGTCTGCTTTTAAACTCTTCACACCAGTCTAACTTAGTCATAGTCATACTTTATTGATCCCGGGGGAAATTGGTTCTTGCTAACTTGCTGATGTCATGCGCTTGCACAGTCGTCCTTTGATCATACATAAGATGTTATACAAATTCTTTGGAGTAAGATCTCTGATAAAAGATGTAAAACACAAATGCCTATTGGGAAATAGTCAAATCAGTTTGGAAACAGGAAGGTACAGAAAGTTAATCTGTGTCATAACTACTGTTGTAATTGTTTAGCTAAGTGTGACTCTTCCCGGGGTCACAGCCAATATGCCATCAGGCTCCTTTTGGAAGCAGTGGCATTACATTTGTGCTATACGTCTCTCTCATTTCACTCACAAATCTGATGCACCAAGGACGCCAAGCTAGTTGGAAGAATTAATTGGCAATCTTATATAAAGCAACAAAGAGTAGGACTAGGACAGTTTGACTGTGCTGCTAGAAGTCACAGAAGCGCAAGTTCTGAATGCAAGTAATCATTTGGGTGATCTCTTATAAATTATATGATGGTTAAAATGTCTGGCTCAAAGTTCAGTTCCTCAGCTCAAGATCCTGTGTGTCTATTCGCTGTTACCATCACAGTCACTGCTTAAGGGTACATTTGTCCGCAACTGGTGGAGGAGGAGGATAGAATAAACACCATCTGGAACTGATATCAAATGAGACAGCTGTCAGACATCGCTACCATTTGCTGGTGTAGGGGAATAGGGGAGAGTTGGTAGTGGGGAATCATAGAAATAGAAAAGGAAAAACAAAGGAACATATTTTCAGGAACATGACCTTTAAGGCCATGTGGTGGATGCATAATTGCCAGATTGCACGGACGAAGCCTGGGTAGAGCAAGACCCTTTACCCTCTGATAAAGCCTTCTCCGATGTGCAGGCACACGCTGTTCACATGAACATGTTTAGTCATAAGAGTAACATCAAAAACATGCTTTGCAGTTGAACTTCCTCCCCTCAAACATAGCTATGCCAAATGAAGAGAGTAATTAACCATCTGGAAATGAGAACTATATACAAAGAATATCCGGCTGCACTGAGGAATCCTATTTGGATTAAATTCCATAGCTGGGCATGCAAACATTGCTACAAATTGGGACTTTTATACCACTTTATAGTCATTATTTGATTTGTGAGGTTGCAGGAATATTGCTGTTAAATCAGTAGCACAGCTTGGAGAAAATTGTCAAATATCACAGGGAAACTGCACTACAGTTAGAGTCAGAGAGTTCTACTGATGACTGTCACTAGGTTAGTCTCACTGCTTAATAAGGGTGGGGTGAAAGCTAGGAGATTCTTTAGAGCTGGCTCTAAATCATTCACTAAAAAAAATTACTTCCTGTTTTTTGAGTGTGTCTTTATATACTGCTGGTTCAGACTAGCAACCCATGGGCAGAGTGTGCCTGAAAATTTTATTGTGAAACAGAAATCCCTGGAAACAGAAGGGAAATCAGACTGAAGTATCAGCAGCAGCAACAGGGGGTAAAGAGTACAGTGCCTTTTTACTTTACTCCTTCCCTCCTTCCTGAAACTAAGGATAAAAATCAGCCCAATTACCTCTCTTGGCTATATTGTTAAAATTCACACAGGAATGACCTCATGCCTTGTAGAATTATCAAGAGCAGAATGCTAAATATGAGAAGCCAACGGTGAACTAGTTTCATCTTCACTCATTTTCACCTCATATGCATCTTCCTGTCATGGTCTTCGCAAGCTCTCTGCGGCTGGCACACTGCCTGGAGCAGAGGAAGCAAGCTTTGAGAATTTAAATTCCCCACATGATATGCATATTGTATTACAAAGTCAGCAGGGGAGCAAGTACAAAGCAAGTCCTTCATTTCATTGTTAATTTTTTGCATTTTGTAATCAAATTTAAGAACAATTATCCCTCACACTAACTATATATCTTTTTCTTACATCCTCTCCTTTTTCATCGAGGGTACTGGTGTTTCATTTTCTTCTTTAGCACTCCATCAAGATCAGAGTGACTTGCGTCCACTCTGGATTTGTGGATTCTGAGTTCCCTAGTGAGGCCAGTATGGAAATTGCAGTCTTCCACAGATGGGGAGTGGTGGGCTGGGAGGAGGGGTTTCTCGTTGTGCTGCGTAGTCAGGCACTCTGGGCACCTTAGATGTTTGGCCCAGGGTTTCACAAAACCATCCCAGATGCTCCTTTATCATGTTGAACAATCGTGGGCCAGAAATTCCCAGGAGCTAGTGGAAATGTGCCCATTCCCAAAGGAGGCTTTGAGTACACCTTTGAATCATTTCTTCCATCTGTCTGGTAATCTCCTCCCAGGACAGAACTGAGAACAGTTTTGGGACTGGCTATGTATCTATCTGTGTATATGGGGCCTTAATATTGGGGTAACACACACAAAACGCTGGAGGAACCTAGCAGCCAGGAAACATCTATGAAAAAGAGTAAACAGTTGACATTTCAGGCTGAGACCCTTCATCAGGACTAGAAGGGAAGATTTAAACATCTTCAGGGTAGGCATCTGTCAGAGACTCTGCAGTAGTGGTAGTATCATGAACTAGTGAAAATCTACAGATGCTGAAAATCCCAAGCAGCACACACAAAATGCTAGAGGTCAGGCAGTTTCTATGGAAAAGAGTAAACAATCAATATCTTGAAATGTTGACCATTTACTCTTTTCCATAGATGCTGCCTGGCCCGCTGTTCCTCCAGCGTTTTGTGAGTGTTGCTTTGGGTTTTCAGTATTTCCAGCTTTTCTTTTGTTTGTGGGTTAATTCAACTGAAACTCCACAAGTCATAAATTTAAGGCAACCAGAGACCAAATAACATTGGCCATGCATTTAAGACGAGAAGGGGAAAGTTTCAAGAAGATATTCAGGGCAAGTTTTTACACAGTGTGGGTGCCTGGAATGGGCTGCTGGGGGTAGCAGATATGATAGGTGCATTTAAGAGGTTTTAGTTAGCACATGAATGTGCAGGAAATGGAGGGATATGCATCATGCATAGCTGAAGAGATCTAGTTTAATTCGACATTGTGTTTGGTCATAAACCCTCTTCCCATACTATACTGTACTCTGGTCTATGTTGGCCAGCTCTGCAAGAAAACAAGATGTTGGAATGATATGGGCATAGCGGATTGAATCAGAATACTGCTTCCTCTCACTAAGAAGAGCTGTATTTGCAAAGCTCAATTGTACAATGCCTAATTTGCCAGCCTTCATTTCAAAGGAAATCCTATCATGTTAAATGAGCTGTGGACTGAGATGTGAGAATTCATGCTTACCCAGAAGTTTGGAAAAAAACTGTATGTCAGCGTACTCCCAGAATGGCACTAGGACACAGACCAGCAGGCTGATTAATCACTTCGGCTTGGTCAGTTAAAACCATTTCAACTTGTCAAGCGGGCTTGTGGTGAGCATAATATGAGAGCACTGATAAAATGTTTATAGCGTTCGGTAGATTTGGAAGTATTGAACCGTTTCTGGATACTGTCCAACAGCAATAGATGACAGCATAGAATGGAGGTCTATTGATATATAGTATCTCCATGAACACTTTTACAGCAGCCCATCATAAACCCCATTGTTTTTGCTCTCCATTTCACTGAACATTATTTGGTTGCTTCATGCTTCGGTTTGTTTTAGCTTAAAGGGCTCAAAAATCTAATCTCAACTATCATCAAGAAAAAGAACTTTTTAACAAAATTCAAAATAGATGAAAAAGTTTTCACTCAGTGATGGACGAGGACAAAACAGAACCTACAGCAGTTTTTTGTTCCATATTTTCATTTATATTTTACTATTAAATATCATCAATATATTGTATGCAATTAGAAAGGCAAGGCTGATTAGGGAGTGTCAGCATGGCTTTGTGCGTGGGAAATCATGTCTCATGAATTTTACTGAATTTTTTGAGAAGGTGACCAAGAAAATTGATGAGAGTTGTCAACATAGGGTTTAGCAAGGCCTTTGATGAAGCCTCACATAGTAGGCTTGTCCAGAAGGTTATGTCACATGGGATTCTGAGTGAGCTAGCCAATTCGATGCAAAATCGGCTTGCCGGTAGGAATCAGAAGGTGGTAGAACCTCTGGGGCTGTGACCAGGTGTTTAGATTGAGATTGGTGTTGGTTTCACCTGAGTATGTTATCTGTACCAATACTTTGAACGAGAATGTATTTGGCACGGTTAGTAAGTCTGCCAGTAACACCAAACTTGGTGGTATAATGGACAGAAAGTTGCCCAAGATTACAACAGGATCTCGATCAGCCAAGGAAGGAGGACAAGGAATGGCAGATGGAGCATTTTTCCAGTGGTCCAACTGAATCAGAAGCTGGAGAGGAGGTAACTCACATGTCCATTGGTGATATTTTTAAAGGGAGCATTAGTCGGCTTTCTATAGGAATAGGTACAGTCAACGTTTTGGGCCGAGACCCTTAATTAAGATTAACTGAAAGAAGAGCTAGTAAGAGATTTGAAAGTGGGAGGGGGAGGGGGAGATCCAAAATGATAGGAGAAGACAGAAGGGGGAGGGAGACAAATACAGAATTGATGGTGTTATATTTGAATGCATGTACTGCAAGGAAGGTAGATGATCTTGTGGTGCAGTTAGAGATCAGCCAGTATGTCATTGTAGGCATCAAAGATTATAGTTGGGACCTTAACGTCCAAGGATGCACATTGTATCGAAAGGACAGGAAAGTAGGCAGAGGGGGGTGGCATGGCTCTGTTGGTAAAACAAGTTGAAATCAAATCATTAGAAAGATGTGTCGTAGGATCAGAAGATGTACAAGCTTTGTAGGCAGAGTTAAGAACCTGCAAGGGGTAAAAAGATCCTGATGGGAGTTATATATAGGCCTCCGAACAGCAGTCTGGATGTAGCCTACAAATTACAGCAGCAGGTAGAAAGTGCATGTCAAAAGGGCAATGTTACAACAGTCATGGGGGATTTCAATATGCAGTTAGATTGGGAAAATCAGGTTGGAGCTGATTTTGTATTCCAAAAGAGCTCCAAAAGAGAGAATTTGTAAAATGCTTATGAGATGGATTTTTAGAGCAGCTTGTGGTTGAGCCAGGAGTAGGGGATCATCTATACTGGATTGGATATTGGGTAATGAACCAGATTTGATTAGGAAGCTTAAGGCAATGGAAGCCTGAACATGTAGTGATCATAATATGATAAAATTCGCCCTGCAATTTGAGAGAGAGAGAAGCTAAAGTCAAATGCATCAGTATTACAGTGGATTAAAAGGAATTACAAGGCACGAGAGAGGAGCTGGCCAAAGTTGGTTGCAAGGGGCTACTAGCAGGGATGACCAAACTGAAAGCAAAAGAGAGGGTCTATTGTCACGGTCTGCGTTGACAGATGACTGAACCCAGATGCAGAGGAATGACAGACTCCCATGTAGAGATTGAAACAAGTATTTATTCATAGGAATTCCAAATGAAGATTGGTGCCTTGACTGAGCGACACCATGCGATGAATCATTCTTGAAACACAAAGATCCTGCCATAGGTGCTAATTGGGGGTCTGCTTTAAATAGTCACAATAAATCCATGACAGTCAAAATAAACTTGACAAGATTAAAAGGAAATTACGAGAGCTTAACAACTGTAGGTAAGGCAACAATTAAAAAGAATTTCAGGATATGTATTGTATATATTTCTCTGACATTAAATGTACCTATTGAAACAAATCCAGGTGCACAGGCCTGTGGAGCTCATGACAGTACCTCCCTCCCTAAGGCCAACATCTGATGGCCCAGTGAGCCCAAGGGAAATTTGAAACACGGCTTGTAAATTCATGATGAACCTGATGTTCTCAAGACAGGGCTGGTAAACTTGGGAACATTGTATATAACTCAGGAACATGGAATAGTCCTTGGAAACGTGGAATAGTCTTTGGAAACCTGGAAGATTCCTCAGAATCCTGGACCGCCATGGGAGTCCCAGAAATCCATGATGGTCTTGAAAGTAGACTAGAGAACATCAGAGTGTGGACTCGAAGAACTTGGAAGGCAGCCTCAGGAAACTTGGAACGTGGCTTCCGGGAACTCGAAATATAGTATTAGGACAAGCACTGAGAATAGAATTCACTCTTGCCTCCAGCTGACTGATGTCCAAGGTGCTGTTGAACGTCAAATGGGTCCATTTATGGTGGGGTCTGACTGTCACAGTGTGCACTAACGGATGACTGAACCCAGGTGCGGGGGAACGACAGACTCTCATGTAGAGACAGAAATAAGAGCTTATTCATATGAATTCCAACAGAATATTAGTGCCTTGACCAAGCAACACCGTGAGATGAATCATTTCAAAAGCACAAGGATCCCACCCTCAATGCTAATTGGGAGTCTGTTTTAAATAAATACAGTAGGCGGTAAACCTGTGCTAGTTAAAATAGAGTTGACAAAGTTAAGCAGAAAGCACAAGGGCTTAAAGACTGTAGATAAGACAACAACAAATAAATACATGTGCACAGGCCCGAGGGACTCATGACGCATACGATAGAACAAAAATTAATTGGAAGTTAGAGTATCGGGAAAATTAAAAACCAACAAAAGGGAACTACAAAAAACCATATGGAGGGAAAGATGAAATATGAAGGTAAGCTAGCCAATAATATCAGAGGATACGAAAAGTTTTTTGGATGTATAATGAGCAAAAGAGAAGCAAGAGTTAGGTATTGGACGACTGGATGATGATACTGTAGAGGTAGGGGACAAGGAAAAGGCGGACGAACTGAATAAAATATTTTGCATCAACCTTCTCTTCAGAAAAGACTAGCAGCATGCCGTAAATTCAGAGTGTTCAAGCTCAGATGTGTGCAGTTGATGTTACTAGAGAGAAGGTGTTACTAGGGAGAAACTGAAATATCTGAGTCTAGATAAATCACCTGGACCAGATTGTCTACAAAGCAGGGTCCTGAAAGGTGTAGCTGAAGAGATTGTGGAGGTGTTATTAATTGTCACCATGTGCACTGGTAATATCGGAATCCAAGTGCGGAAGAACAACAGACTCGAATGTAGAGAAAGTGATGAGAGTTTATTGATAATAATTCCAAAAGGACATGGTGGCTTGGCTGAGTGACACTGCAAGAAGCCACACTCTCAAAACAAGGACCCTGTGATTAGCGCTATTAGGGCGTCCACTTAAATAATACAAATAACATGGATCTCCTCAGCATATAAAAATAAACCTAACAAGCTTAAACAGAAAGCACGAGGACGCCACATTACAAAGAGTGAGTTGTTCAAGAAAAACACAAGGAAATCTAAACAATTGAAGACTCTTGTTAAACGACTATTAACCAATCCAAATGTTTCAAAAACCTCGGAGCCCAATGTTCTCCAGCACCCTGCACATGCCCTCACACGCCTATATCCTGACATGGTTCTGGAGGAGTGGAAAATTACAAACGTCACTCCACTCTTCAAGAAGGGAGAGAGGGAGAAGAAAGGAAATTATAGGCCAGTTTGTTGGGAAGTCAATTGTTAAGCATGAGGTTCTGGGGTACTTGGAAACACATGGTAAAATAGGCCAAAGACAGCATGGTAACAACATCGTAATTCCACGTACTGATCCACATTCTAAGTTACCCTTACCCATAATACTCCTAGCATTAGAATACACACACTTCAAACTATCGGACCCATCATAACTGTTATTCCAATTTTGCCCTTCAATATTTCCCTGATTCTTTAACCTCTCTGTCTGATCCTTCACTAACTGACCTGCTAAGTTTTTCTGCCTATGTCATTGGTGCCAATATGCGCCACGACCTCTGGTTGTTCACCCTCCCCTTGAGAATATCTTGCAGCCACTCCAATACATCCTGGACCCTAGCACCCGGGAGCTGACACACCATCCTGATATCTCTGTTGCGGCCACAGAATCTCCTGTCTGTCCCTCTGATTCTAGAGTCCCCTATCACTATCACGTTGCCTGACTTTACCCTTCCATGCTGAGCCTCAGAGAGGGCCACAGTGCCACTAGCCTGGCCGCTGCTGCTGTGACCTTTTGGGTCATTCCCACCCACATCACCACCCAAGGAGGTATACTTGTTGCTGAGTGCAATGACCACAGGGAAACCCACACTGACTGTTTAACCCCCTTGCCTCTCCTGGTGGTCACCCATCATCTGTATGAAGCTTGTATTCTGTGTATGAAAAGTCTCATCTAAGATGTCTGCAGCCTCCCAGATGGTCCTGAATACAACCAGATCCAGCTCCAACTCCTTGACCTGGTCAGTCAGAATCTGAAGTTGGGTGCACTTCCTGCAGATGTAATCATCAGGGAAACCGTCAGGTATCCTGAATTCCCACATCTGAAAGGAAGAGCATTCCATCCCGACTACTCTGTACTTAAAAAAAGGCTTACCTCTTCTTCTCTGATGCCTCCACCTGTTCTCACCAAAGCCTGTTAAGCCAAAGTCATCCCACTCTATCATTGGCACAGTCCAACAATGGCTGCGCTGCTTGACTCTACCTTCCTTTTATTAGTTTCTGAGTTTAGATCTCTGACACCAACACTTACTGTATCGATGCAACTGAAAAAGAATGGCTTTACCCAAAGCTGGTCTTTCTTTACTCTCTCTCTCTCCTCTCCCGACCTTCGGTAGGGATCTGACACTGACACTTACCGTGCCTGAGCTGCCAAAAAAGTCCAGGACCAGAGCGCACAGCTTCAGAATAGAAGGATGTCCTGCAAGAACAGAGATGAAGAAGAATTTCTTTAGCCAGAGGGTAGTGAGTATGAGGAATTCATTGCCACAGACAACTATAGAGGCTAAGTCATTGGAGATATTTAAAGCAGAGGTCGATACGTTCTGGAATAGAAAGAGTGTCATAGATTATGGGAAGGAAGCAGGAGAATGAGCTTGAGGGGGATAATAAATCAGCCATGATGAAATAGTGTAGACTTAATGAACTGAATGGCCTAATTCTGCTACTGTCTTCTAGACTTAATGGTTTTATGGAAAGGTTTAGAGGGGTAAGAGACAAAAACAGGCAAACAGGACTAGCTCAATTGGGCGTGTTCGGCCAGCTTGCTTGCATCCAAGCTACGAAAGACTATGACTCTAAGGCTCTTTTACAGGATGATCAACTGAAAGTTAAATACAATGAGGCAATAGAATTATTTCTGCTTACTCACAGATTGGAATATTTTCATGTCAAATTCTGTATTGCTGCCATTGCATCCTTATTATCGTCTTGATAATGCTCCCGGTGCCTCTTTTCTGTAACAAATGTTACTAGGAGGATAACTGAATGTATCAATTTAATTGAGTTGAAAAACCAACATAGCTTCACTCAGCTATTCTTAGAAGATTCTCTGCAAAGGTTTCTTTTGGGTTGTGTTTTCTGTAATTCACTCTGCAGTGATGGTCTGCAACTGCATTCAACAATTGTGTAGATGATTACACTTGACCTTTGAATGGATATTTTCATGATTACTGATTCATGGAAGTGTGCCTATGTTTGTACCTTTTCGAAATAATCTCCCTTCACATTTGTATCAGAGAATAAATGGGGCCAGAAAATATCAAATCTGATAATACTTCCTCCAATGTAATTACTGATCAATGGAGGGAATTTGGACAGCAGGAATGATGGCCAATTTGACAAACTCAACATCAAGGCTCAAGCAGCTGAATATCAATGTCTTTTTAATGGAAGAAGAGAGGCAAAAGGATGGTATTGAGACTGGAGGGTTGGCCAAGCCTGTGGAGGGGCTGACTAGGGCAATAAATGCCAATTCCTTGAACCCAGAACTTCTCAGAAGAAGTCCAACAGTCACATCATATCTGCCAAGGTAAACAACCAGTCCTTTCAGATTATCACAGACAAAATGCTGGAGGAACTTAACAGGTCAGGCAGCATCCGTGGAACTGAATAAACAGTTGACATTTTGGGCTGAGAACTTTCTTCAGGACTGGAAAAGAAGGGGGAATTAATTGTCCCATTCTCTTCTTTGATGTGAGAGGTGAATGCAGGATCTGACAGCATCCATTGATGCTTAGTTCTCAGATGTATTGACTTAAATATCTAGAGCCCCAGACCTAAATGGATGCCCCTGAATAAATGTCATACTAACATGAAGGCACTGAGGTCCAATTCAGATCTGGACAAATGGCAGGTAGTACAGCAAGGCAATGGTGAACCTCCCTCCTGGTGGTAAATCAGCCCTTCACGACATCAGCACTTATAATTCACTTTCTTCATTCTCATTAATTTCTGTTTAATCTTTAACATGAAGACTAATCTCATTTTGTTTGCACTGCAATATGAATCTTGTTTTAGCATCTATAAGAGATGGAAGTTTTGAATTTTTATTTTCTACTTCTAGTATACTCTTTTCTCTCTGCCTTAACTTAGACAATCTAAGACATTATGACAAGGTGCAGTATCAGTCATTTGAAATGAAGATCTTCTAACTTTAAAGTAGACATCTCGATTTGAGTTGCTCTCTGGCAAGCTTTCTCATAAACAAGTTTATACGTATTGAGAAACATTGATTAGAGCCTTTCATCGGTCAATTCCCTCTCATCTCTCAGCTGTGCCTAGGGCAGGGTTTTCCAACCTTTTTTATGCCATGGACCTTTACTATTAACTGAGGGATCTGTGGACCCCAGGTTGGAACCCTTTGTATAGGGTCTCTGTTAAGAAATCCACCAAAGTTGCAATATACTGAAAGGCTCTTCAATGCCATACCTATACTGCTAATTATGTGTGCTGAACTTCCAGCTTCTAGATTTTTCTAAAGCTGAACAGTTCCTTGAATTGCTTTAACACATCAAAAGAAATATTGATTACTTTTGGAGTAGCATATGAGTAAAATGTTCAGGGTGTTATATATCTCAGGACAAATTTCAGTTAAGAAAATTGCTTTCTTGAATTACTCTTTATTCAATTCAAAGTTTCAATTGACTCAGTTGTGCTCAATATATGAAAGACTTTGAAACGTTGTGGTTTTCTGAAATAAAGAAACAAAGTTGTGACCTTGTTTGTTTATTTTTTAACTCTATTGTCATTAATATTGATGAGCTGATACAGGAGTGCAAGTTTCCACTGTTTCAGGAACATTAGTTCATTGTACAGCTGACATTGTCTCTTTCAACATAATTCCCGCATTATTGAAATGCTGGGAGCTGTGAAAACTGCTCTGCTGTCACTGATCACAAGAGCTTCCTTACTCTGTAAGATCTGAATTTCTGCATACTTCATGCATCACTTCTGTTAATGTTTCTCCCAGTGCCTTCATAGATGAAAGACAAATACTGCCACCATGCTTACAGTTCTGAGGCTCATGGACCATTTCAGTGAGAACTGTGTCAATGAGACTGATGGTGGGCCTCTGCATATTCCATCCTTCTTGTCCAATTTGTGATTTCTTCTGTTAAGTGTGGATAGCCAGAGACTTTTTCCTAGGGCTGAAATGGCTAGCAGGAGAGGGCACAGTTTTAAGGTGCTTGGAAGTAGGTACCGAGGAGATATTAGGGGTAAGTTTTTTACACAGAGAGCGGTGAGTGCGTGGAATGGGCTGCCGGCGACGGTGGTGGGGGTGGATACGATAGGGTCTTTTAAGAGACTCCTGGACAGGTATATGGAGCTCAGAAAAATAGAGGGCTATGGGTAACCCTAGGTAATTTCTCAGGTAAGGACATGTTTGGCACAGCTTTGTAGGCCGAAGGGCCTGTATTGTACTGTAAGTTTTCTGTGTTTCTAAGTGATGCTAATACATATTAATGGATGTCAAGGAATGAGGATGATTAATGAACAAAGCTCAACATTTAACATTTAACACTTGAACTTGCTACTCTTGCAAGCTTGTACTCTAATTTGATTGTCACTGTTTGAAAGCAGGTACATCATATGATTACAAACACGAACATTCTGCAGATGGTGAAAATCCAAAGCAACATACACAAAATGCTGGAGGAACTCTGCAGATCAGGCAACATTCATGGAAATGAACAAACATCGGGCGTTACAGGCCAACTTCAGGACTAGAAAGGAAAGGGGAAGACGCCAAAGTAAAAAGGTGGGGCAAGGTGAAGTGGGACAGCTATATGGTGATAAGTGAAGCCAGCTGGGTGAGAAAGGTAAAAGGCCGGAGAGCAAGGGATCTGATAGGAGAGGAGAGTGGACCAGAGGAGAAAGGGAAGAAGGAGGGGCACCAGGGGAGGTATAGGCAGTTGAGAAGAGCAATGAGACCAGAGTGGGGAATAGAAGAAGGGGGAGGAAGAGGGGAAAATATTTTTACTGAAAGAAGAAATGAAGATTCATTCCATTAAGTTGGAGGCTACCCAGATGGAATATAAGGTGTAGCTTCTCCACTCTGGGTGTGTCCTCGTCGTGACACAAGAGGAAGTCATAGACTGACATGTCAGAACAGGAATGGGAATTAAAATGTTGGGCCACCAGGAAGTTCCTCCTTTGGCAGATGGAACAGATGTGTTCGACAAAGCGGTCCCTCAGCTTATGACAGCTCTCACCATTGTAGAGGAGGCCACGTCAGGAGCAATGGATACAATAGCTGACCTCAGAAAGTGAAGTGTTGCCTCACCTGAAAGGACTGTTTGGGACCCTGACTGGAGTTGAGGGAGGTGGTGAATGGGCAGGTGTAGTGTAGGATAATGTAAGTGGTGGAAATATACATAATTCACACCACTGGCATTGAGTTGGGGTTCATTTTACGAGGCTGATCTGACATGATGACATATTACGTGAAGTTCGGTTACCACACTTTATGTTTTCAGTGTTTGTACGAAATAAATGAGTTGCTACAGTTTTTCTTAAACATAAAATACCTCACCATTTTATTTGTGAAAGACTACTGTACATTGGTGACACCGATGCTCTGGGCCGAATCCCAAGTTATTGAACCTGTCAGCCAACACAGTCGCTTTGAAACTGTTGGAGATTTGGGAGCAAAATGGCGTCACTTGATGTGTACAAGCTGGGGCACAATTCGCGCTACAAGTAATCAGCACCAACAACAACAAATATTTCTATGTGGTAGCATTGCTCGGCAGCTCCACAGCTGCAAGAGTGGTGAGTCTGCTTGAACACCTACCTAAACACTATAAATTCTGATCTCTCAAAACTCACCTTTTAAGGACCTTTGGACTATCAAAATCCGAGCACGCCAAAGAGTTGCTCTCCATGCCCAGCCTCAGCGGAGCTAATCCATCGAAGTTAATGGACCATATGCTGTCTCTCCTGGGAAATCACCATACTTATTTTATTTTTAAAGAACTCTTCATGTAGCAAATACCTGATCAAGTTCGCATAGCCCACTAATGCAGCCATGAAGGATTAGAGAGAGCTTGCTAAAATGGCTAATAGTCTACAGTCAGCCAGACAATGGTGCTTCCTTCCTCCTCCTTTCCCTACCACAAAAAAATCCAGTCAGCAAGGCCCCCCAAAATAAGGCATCTGTGGCTGCGAAACCGATGATGCCAGGCCTGTGTTTTTGCCACGCTTGCTTTGGTATGAATGCCAGGAAATGCCGACTACCTTGCTGCTTGACAGTGCCGGTGCATCTGAGCATCAGAGGTCTATGAACAAAATGGGTTCCAGCTGCCACGGTCGTCTACTGTTCATTACGGACACCCTTTCAGGGCGATGCTTCCTGTGTGACATGGGAACTCAAGTGAATGTGCTGCCAGCATCACCTATTGAGGTGAAGGCAAAGAGTGACAAAAGCTCGCTGGAGGCCGCCAATGGCAGCAGTATTCAGACTTACTGGATACGACGGGAGATGCTCTACTTCGGTGGGCAACATTACGCATGGGACTTCATCCTGGCTAATGTGGCTAGACCTCTGCTCGGTCCACATTTCCTGTGTGTCCAGGGACTGTTAGTTGATCTTAAGATGTCAAGGGCTTTGGGTCATTACCCAGTTCCCCCAGTAAGTTCCCCACAACGACACTGTCAAGCACATGCACCACCACACGTGAGTTTACTCGACTGCTGGGCGAATTCCCAAACCTCACTCAGCCCACATTCTCCACTACTGTCACAAACCATGGAGTCAAGCATCACATTTCCACTATTGGCTCACCAGTCTACGCCTGCGCACTTAGACTGGACCCAGAAAAACTGGCAACTGTGAAGGCTGAATCTGCCAACATGTAAAGACTGCATTGTACGCTGGTCAAGTAGCCGCTGGGCTTTGCCCCTCCATATGGTCCCTAAGTCCAATAGTGGTTGCCGCCCATGTGGTGATTACCAACGCCTTAATGAGGTCACCTCCCCTGATTGTCACCCAGCCCCACACACCCAAGACTTTTTGGCAGGTTTAGCTGGAAAGTGAATTTTTTCCAAAGTTGGCTTTGTTAGGGGCTAACTTCAGGTGCCTGTGTGCTTGAAGGACATTCCCAAAATGGCCGTGATAACCCCACTTGGCCTCTTTGAGTTTCTGCGCATGCCATTTAGGCTGAAAAATGCAGCACAGACTTTCCAAAGGCTGATAGACTCTGTATTAAAAGACTTAGACTTACTTTTTGTTAACCTGGATGACCCACTTGTCACCAGTGCATCCAAATCTGAACACATATCTCATCTTCGCACACTTTGTTTTCTTCTAGAGGGTTGCCATTTCACAGCGTTCCTTCACTACAAATCCCTCGTGCATGTGATGGCCACAATATCAGACCCTTGGTCTGCACAGCAGCAACACCACCTGGTCTACATATGAGTTCACAACTGATGTACAACATATCAAGAGGGAAAATAGTGCCATGGCTCACCTTTGAGGCCACACTCATAGGGGTTGACTGTACCAGCATGGCAGCCAACCAGGCTACTGACCCAGAGGTCCAAGTTTACCAAACAGTAGTCGTGGGCCTGTAATTAGCTGAGATTAATTTTGGTAATGCTAGGGTTTCTCTCTTGTGCGATATTTTAACCAGTTGCCCTCGCCCCCATGATGCCCACAAACTGGAGGTGGGCTGTTTTTGATTCCAAACCTGGCCTCTCACATCCGGGCCAGAAGACCTCACAGAAACTGGTTGGAAACTGGTTTGTATGGCATGGCCTTAGAACGGATGTACGTGATTAGACTGTAGTCTGTGTGGAGTGCGAGCAGGCAAAAAATTGCCATCCTGTTCAGGCACTATTGTTACCTTTCAAAGTCTCTGAGCAATGATTTGACCGTGTCAATGTGGAAAATCTTGGTCCTCTTCCCCAGACCTGTGGTCTCACACACCTTCTTACCACGGTGGCCAGAGGTCATCCCTCCAGCATCGATGGCGACTGCAGACAGGACTCGCACATTCATCAGCACCTGGGTTGCTCGGTTTGGCACCCCATCTGATATTTCCTCTGACCACGTTCCCCAATTCATATTGGACCTCGGGGCTGTGATGGCCCGGAACCTCGGCATTAGGATACATCACATCACGGCCTATCACCAGCAGTCCAATGGCCCATGCGAGCTGTTTCACCGCTTTTTAAAGGCTGCTGTGAGGGCTTGCCTGACAGATAAGTGTTGGCATGATCATCTCCCGTGGGCCCTGCTGGGTCTCAGAACAGCTCGAGAACCGGACATGCAGTTGTCTGCAGCTGAGTTGGTATATGGGCAGCCGTTACAAGTGCCTTCATTGCCTGGTCTGCTTCTCAGAAGTGTTCCACCCTCCTTTGTAAATTCAATTCCTTTGTACCTGCTCCTGCCTCCCATCATGGTGTACCATACTCTTGGGTTCCTCTTGACCCACATTCCGCCTTGTTTGTTTTCATCCGCCATGATGCAAACCAGTGTCCCCTTAGGCCCCCTTATGATGGCCCGTTCCATGTTTTGGAATGGAGAGAAAAGACTTTTATCGTAGATAAGAGGGGTAAACCTGAATGTACTTTGGTAGATGGCCCTAAACCACTCCTCCCTCAAGTGTTGGTGGACTACTACCTTGCCCTTGCTGTCACGACATGACCATGAGCATGTCAACACATCTCTGGGTGAGCCAGAGGCACCTGGCACTGTTTCCTCCCATGGAACACAGGACCCGAACCAGGCGCCTCATCCGAGCTGCAAACAGGCTTACAATGCTGCTTTTACTGAATTCTGGGGATGCCTGTGCAGGGTAATGTAACTGGTGGAAACACTGAGTTGGGTTCACTTTAATAGGCTGGTCTGACGTGACGACGTAATTACATGAAGATCTGCTACTGCATTTTTTTGTGTTCAGTGTTTGTAGTACAATAAATGATTTATTATGTTTTTTCTTAAACATAAAACACTTCATGTCATTTTATTTGCAAAAACCTACTGCAGCACCTTGGCCACTTGTAGGGTTAAGCACCAGGAGGGAGATTAGTCGGGGGGAGGAGCGGGGGAGCGGGTTGGAAACGAATGGACTGGGGAATCACAGAGGGAATGATCCCTGTAGAGAGTGGGGGGGGGCATGAGGCAAAGGTGTGCTCAGTGGTAGAATCCTTTTGGAGATGGCGGAAATTGCGGAGACTGATGTGTTGGATGCAGAGGCTCATGGGTCGGTAGGTAGGAACAAGCGGAACTCTATCACTATTAAGGCGATGGAAAGATGGGTGAGAGCAGAATGCCTTGAAAATGGAGGAGATGAGTGTGAGAGCAGCATCAATGGAGAATGAAAAGAAATATCATATGATTCTCTTGTCCATTAATTGTCTGTACTGTACAAAACTAAAATCCCTTTTCTCTAGAAATGTTTTAGTACGAACATTTAGCTGTCCAGAAACAGGCAAACTACTGGAGTGTGACCAGATTAATGTTTAGTAATGGTTCGTAGTGATTTATTTGCTTTTGCACTCTTTATCTCTGTTTATAAAGCCCAAGGTCCTGTAAGCTTTCCAACTGCTTTCCTGACCTTCACGGCTACATCTTATACACCACCGATCTCTTCGTTTCTCTACCTCTTTTCGAACCCTGCCCTCTGATTTATATTGCTTCTCCACGTTCTTCTCCGAATGCAAACTTTGCCCTTTTTGCTTTAAATTTTTTCTGCTGTATGTTTGCCCATTTTTCCATTCTGTCCATATCCAGTTGAATTTGCTTAATGTAACCTTTTTCAGCTTCCTAGTTTTGTACCAATGTAAATTTTGGAAATTTTGTTCTTTACACCCACACCGAAGACATTAATATATGTTAGGTATCAACTTCTGAAGTACAGTGTCTTTCAGTCTGAAAACCAATCAGTGTTGCAACAGTTGTGCTCTTACTCCCAAAAGCCACTGTTCCATACAAGGAGAGCTGTGTCAAAATGGAGGAGCATTCCCTATTTAAAGAGCTTTGTCTCCTCTGAGGTTTGGGATTAGAAATTACACTGGTCTCAGATCTAATGCCCAATTTTGAATTATATAATGCTCCATGGTGGCGGAGGTGAACTCTGGAGAGGAAGTCGTTCAGAGACCGAAAATAGGTGAAAAATATTACTGCTGGTCTCTGTATGCAAACAGCTGTGGGCTGTCTGCTGGGAGTCCATTTGTTAAATTGTAGACAGTAGTTGCCAGCAGGATATCGCAGGTAATTTCCCACAATTTGTCCATAGAGCTGTGACCATCCATTGGATTGAAATATATCTCCTTTAATATGTTGACTGTCCTAGGATCAGCAGTGGAGAACACCAGTAGCAGGCAGGATCATGTGATTGATGGCTGTGGTGTGTTAGAACAGGAACAATTCACACACAACTGATCCAATTCTGCTTCATTTTAATGGAATTCTGCTGTCTTTTTCAACATGATTCCTATCTGCATTCGGCTATTTCCATCTGCAGTACATCTACTTGCTAACATTCCGAGTTTCTCTCACCTTTGACTTCCATTACCTCAATATTTAGCCACGTCACCTAGTTCCTCCACCACACTTAGTCAACCTCAGAATAATTCTGTCTGGAACTGCCCCTCCAGAGGTATGTTTTACCCAAAACTGTCCACACTATTGCTCAAGTGTTGACGCTGAACGGTTAAATAATACTGGACTGTATTTATGGACAAATGTAAAAGAACTGAAGGTAGTTGAAAAAAAACCAGGATTACTAGGTTTGGATTAACCTGCTCGACTATTGAGTTGAATCAACTGTAATTAAACCAAAATCATTCCTGTGCTGGCAGCTCACTTTGTATCCATGTCACGGTCTGGATCGGGGTCACTTTAAATGTACCTTGTTTATGTTACGATCCGGACCGTTGATTCCCTGTTTTCCCGTGTCCCTCGACTTTGGTGATTAGAGGCAATTACCGCTCGGCTGAACCAGTAGTTTATAGTCTCCGGCTTTCAGCCATTCGGTGCCGGAGTGTCTGCAAAGTCACGGCGTGCCAATGTCATCTGGCCGGAGCAAGCCTCGTCTCCACCCAAAGTGAGTGCTGGTAATTCGCCCTTCCTTACCGGAGCAACCCTGTCCAGTTACCTCGCCGAAGCGAGCCTGCAAAGTTTCCTCATCAAGGTGGGTCCGTCAGTTAACCCGCCGGAGAGAATCAAGAACCGCTGTCTACTGTTCCCGGGCCGAGTCGAGAGCTCGACACTACCCGGAGGTTCCAAGCACCACGTCCTGGCTCCGGCGGCATCCAAGTACCACGTCCACGTCCTGGCTCCGGCGGCGTTCAAGTACCATGTCAAGTCCTGGCCCTGGCGGCGTTCAAGTACCACGTCCACGCCCTAGCTCCAGCAGCATCCAAATACCACGTCCACATCCTGGCTCTGGTGGCATCCAAGTACCATGTCAAGTCCTGGCTCCGGCGGCGTTCAAGTACCACGTTCACGTCCTGGTTCCGGCTGCATTCAAGTACCATGTCAAGTCCTGTCTCTGGCGGCGTTCAAGTACCACGTCCACGTCCTAGTTCCAGCGGCATCCAAGTACCACGTCCACGTCCTGGTTCTGGCTGCATTCAAGTACCATGTCAAGTCCTGGCCCTGGTGGTGTTCAAGTACCATGTCAAGTCCTGGCCCTGGCAGTCTGTGATTCCTGTCCTACCCCCTTGTCTGAATCCCTTCTCTGTCCCTCTCACCTCTAGCCCTTGTCTGCAGCCCCGCCTGCACTTCGGTCTAGTTCCATCACCGGAGCTAGATAGGTACTGTCTGGTGTTCATTCCTGTTGGTCTTGTCTTGTCTTGTCCTCGCCTCCGTGGGGTAAGTCAGGCATCTTGCCATTGCCCTGCGGGCAGTCGTGTCTTGTCTTGTCCTGTCCTTGCCTCCGTGGGGTAAGTCAGGCCGTCTTGCCGTTGCTCCGCGATGGGTCATGAGTCCCGGCCCTATGTCCTGTACCCAAGGAGGGGTCCCGGCTCTGTGTTCTGTGTGTGAGTCCTGGCCCTATGTCCTGTACCCAAGGAAGGGTCCCGGCTCTCTGTTCTGTGTATGTGTCCATGGTTCCATGTACCTGCTCTCCCAAGCTCTGTTGAGGCTCTGTTTTCCATGTTCCATGTTCCTCCTCTCCCTAGCCCATGTCATGTCCATGCCTGGTTCTGGGGTCCGAGCCCGAGGCAAGACCAGGTATTGGGTCCTTGCCCAGTCTCTGGCTTGGAGTCCATACCCTGGTCTCTTCATGTCTCCTCTAGTTCTGGGAGCCAATTCCGAGTCCGAGCCCAGACCCTTGGTCCCAGCCTAGTCGTAGTCCTGAGTCCTAATCCTGTTCACTATTCCTGCTTCTGTCTTGCTCTCCTGGTATCATACAGTAAATTAAACCTAAGTAACCTCACAAGATGTGTCTTGCATTTGAGTCTACCCTTGCTCCCAAAGCCCCCGCCATTGTGACAATTCATTGATGTTATAATGTTTTAAGGCTCAAAATCAGACTGGAGATAATGCAATAAAGAATGGGAATGAGTGAGATGAGAATTAAGACAAACAAATATTTTTTTCCAGCTTAAATCTTATATCTGCTGAGTTACCTGAATACGACCGCAGTTCAAAGATCTTTAAAAGGATCACGTGCTCTGTTAGGATGCTTATGGAAAGCAGCTCTTGAGCTTTGGGATATAGAAGAGTTGAACAAAGGCCGTTATCTTCCTGCAATACCATTTCTTGAAATTTCTGTCGAAGCTTGCACATCTTGGGATAAATCTTAGGAGATTGTGAGGGCTGACAGGAAGCTTCATTGGGCAATCCATTTAATCATCTCAAACATACCGGTATATCAGGAGGCCTCAGACATACAGCATCACATAGTTCTTTCATTGGAAGAAAAGCAATTCCACAGGTAGGTGTTAAAATAGAAAGGATCTGCAATCAACTGGGAAATTAGAATTCACGGCAGACAATAACAACACCAGCAATATAAATGGGCTGAGATGAATCATATGATATTGTATCTACTATTTTGATGTCCAATGCCTTATTGTTTTTCCAATATAGATGCTGAAAATGATTGTACATTTCTGCAGTCAGTTAGTAGTTCGGGATTTAAAGCTACCAAGCATTATAATTCACAACTCTTAAAAAAACATTATAAATCTGCAACCTGGCAACTTAAGCTTACACCCAAAATACTGCTCGGCATCTATGAGAATTAGCTGGATGATATTCTTTTAGATACGATTTAAATCATATCTCAAACCATTCAAGTTGTAACATCACTGTTCTATGTGCAACAGAGGCTAGTTCTAAAAGTGTTCAAACTATGCTATTAAACTCCTGACTGAACACAACTTACTTTTTTCTGAAGTGTCATCAGAAACATTTTTGACAATTCCAATACAAAAGATATAAAATCATTAAGGCATTGACATTTTCAGCTGCCATTTATTTTGCAGACATTAGAATTACCCAGTGCATATATTTTATGGTTACTGTGAGGCTGAAATATACACAAAATATATCAAGGCTGGGTAGACATTGCTGGACAGATATTGGAGTAAGAGCAAGGAGTTTAAGTTTCTTTTACTAATATCCTGAAATGTTGTAAACTACAAAAACAATTGAAACAATTCTCTCTGTGACTTGTCATTTCTTAGAATGACCATCATCACTAGTGAACTGAAATCAGAAAATGCTGGAGATGCTCAAAAGATTGGGCAACATTTTTGGTGAGAGAAGCAGTTAACATTTCATCCCAAAAAAACTAAATGAAGTATGTTTCAATGACTGTCTTTTCTCTCAGATTCTGATTATTTCCAAGACTGATTGCTTATGCTGAACGATTTATGATTTCAAAGCATCTCAGATAATTTTGCAGTCAATTGTGTAGTGTGATTGATAATTTAGGGTAATCTGCAGATCAGTTTACAGTGTGAGGTTTCACTAGTAACATTGAGCAAATAAATTATACTGAGTGTGGTTGAAGATGAATCATCTTTGACCAGCATATGCTGTGATTTGAGCTTCCTTATGGGTTTGTGGATGCTGTTAACCGGTATTTCTTCAGGATCCTGGGGATCCTTCTAGAAACTGTGGAAATATAGGGAGGCAGGTGGTAGGTTCCTCCTCATTGTTAGGTTTCCTGGTTGTTCCATCACCCCTACTAAGGGCCCTGGAATAAAGATGACCTGGGACTTAGGTTTGCTGGCGCTTACAGGATTCCCTGTGAATGCAGAGCAGCATATATTGGCCAGACAGGATGCATGGTGGAAATCCACATTGAGGAGCAAAGGAGCTGTATCTGTTAGAGTTTCTCAGAGAAATCAATGGTAACAGAACACTGCATTCGCAATGATTGAAGGATTGACTTCGACAACACAAACTACTGTGCTGCACCAATGGCTTTTGGGACTGCCCGGTGAAACAAGCTATTGAAATAAAACTAGAGGAAAATAATTTTAACAAAGACGAAGGTCTCACTCTGAGTAAGACTTAAATTCAATTGTAAGCAAGGTGGGAGAATGCAAACCTGATTGGATAAGGACGAACCAATCAGGAGGGATAGATAATGGGGGTATAAATACCTCTGGACTAGACATGCCCAGACATCATCGCTGATGAAGATGGCAGAGTTTGTCATAGAAACATTGGTAATAATCGATACCTGCGCCTGGCTGGAAGCCTGAGGAGAGTTTATTTGTCATATAGGCTGGGAAGGCACTAGGTCCTTTTGATCCTATTTTTATTTGCAACAGGGCTATAAATAAAAAAAACAGATTATTTCTGAAACTACTGTTCAAATATCTGTTAATCCAACAGATATTCAATTAAAGAAACAGATATCCCATGGTGTTGTTCAGGTTTAGCTTGAAATCTTCAATCAATTTGCTGAAGCTTAATACAGTCAGTCTACACACTAAAATTTAGCAATGATCTGGCCTTCCTTGTAATGCAGCAAATTTACTGGAGTGATACGTTTCCATGAAAATTATCACTTAAATACACAAGGGTTACTTGATAGTTACATTAAATTCGTTTCTAATGGGTGGGGAGAAAGGCAATTCATCCTTAATCCTATGAGATAATGTGCAGAGAGTCAAGTTAGTGTGTTATAGATGGATTTGTACACACCTCAACAAAGGTAGGCTGCCTTCAGAGTTCACTGCTTTCAGAGAGATATCAATTCCCATAAAGCTGATTTTCCTCTCCAATGTAACTGCTCAGTATTCAGGACCCAGAGCATGAGAAATCATGAGTACATTCTCGTTTATATTTCTCTGAAATTACTGACACTTAAGTAAGATGGGCTAAACAAAGGGAAGGCATGTCGCGGGTTAGAAGCGCCTCAGCACTAGGAGCCATGCAAAGCGATGGCTACTCTTTGAAGAGCAGCCAAGGTTCCAGGAACTAAATCTTGCTTTATTTCACTGTTGTGGGATCAGAGGTGCCAGTGAACTGGCTGCTGTTTCTAAGCCGAAATTGAAAAGGCTGGAAACTGACAGCTGTTCTTCCTACTCAAGGCTGCTCAGGAAGGCAACATGCAGTTTGTGCACTGAACTCAGGCTAACAAAGTAAAGCTGCAAGTACAGGGGTCATGGGTTCCAGAAGAACCTATGTGAGCACTTGAATTGCTAGAGCAGAGAAGGTCATGGGCCAAGTACTGGAAAAGGTCATGAGTGTAGAGGCATACTTGATGGGTGGAGTAGATATTTTTCTGTACTGTATGATTTCATATTTCTATGACTCTATGACACTACCAATGAGCCTTGACAGAATAGACTATCTTCTCCATCCTTCGTGATCTCCTGAGGAGGACAATGCCTACTGACATTGCAGAATGAAGTCCTGATGAAGGGTCTCAACCTGAAACGTTGACTGTTTATTCTCTTCTATTCACACTGCTTGACTTGCTGTGTTCCTCCAGCATCCTGTATGTATTGCTCAAGACTTTCATTATCCGCAGAATCTCTTGTGTTTACGGCTTGCTGATTTTATCACTGCACTGTGAGCTGCCTTGTTCGAGCTAATGTGCCCAAGTTTCTAGACCCTGCAGGACATTTCAAATGTTGTCTGAGAAACCTGCTTTCCTAACACTCAAATATACAGATCATATGTGACACAGCTGTAGGCATAGTCTTGCTGTCTAACATCATTGTATAAATATTTAACCTTGAAACTAACAGCCTAATAACACTATCTGGCAATGGTACTTGAATATTTTCTATTGGTGTCATTACTGACAGTCCCCTAAAAGTATAACTAGCACCTATCAGATATTACAATGCTCCCATAAGATGCTTTCTCTGCTGTGAGCTAATGTGAATCTGAAGTTTCACTCAAAGTAAATGATGCTACATTCATAAAACTCATATTACCAAATTCCCAGTGGTTTGATACTAGGGGAGTGTCGTCCCTCTCATAGTCAAGACACAGAAACACTGTAGGATAGGACACATTGCATTAGAAAATGTCCTCAAAGGTGATAAAGGCCCATTGGTGATGGTAGTCACCAAACAGTCTCAGTGGCAGGGAAGCAAGTCTATAGAAAGGACTTGCTGGGGTACCACCAGAGGTTTGAGAGTTAAAAATAGGAATACTCAACAGAACTGATAAAATTCAAGAGGAAAACAATAAAGATGATATAAGTGAAGCTGAAAATAGAAATGGTGTATCTACTGAGATACAGTGAGAAGCTTTTATATGCATGCCATCAAGAGGGGTTACTCCAGACATAGGTACATCAGCACTGCGAGGAGACATTTAGGCTGACATGTCAATTCAGGGGATGAATGCAGATATGTGCATTGATACCATGACATCATTCTCTGATGGAACAGAATGTGTAGTTGCAATCTTTATGCCACCTTCTGCTGAGGCAGCCTAATGCAACATAGCATTTGGGCTTGAGAGACATCCTCTAAATCAGGGTGAAGTGGGGTGCTAGGAGATTGGCTGGAGTGCAGAAGAGAATTCCATGAACAAGGGCACAATGAAATTGAGCAAGCTTACAATAGATGAATTTCCAATTGCATTACCAATATGAAGAGCTAACCACTTCCACAACTTCAAAATGTAAATAATTTAATTAATTGTATGCCTTTTTTTAATGAAGGGGGAATTAAAAGAAGACCACTAAGAACTGACTACTATCACATTACATGACTCACACTTCATTGGCATGCCCTGTAATTGTGGTAAAGGTTGTTGTTTTCTTTACCTGAATCTCTGCATATTAGCTTATGTAAAAAAAAAACAGCACAAAGAAAGTTATGGACTCTGCAGCTGGTATTAAAACTGGTTGTGCATCATTCTGTGAACTGTGGTAACTGCTGATGGTGGGATTTTACGTAGGCAAGCACTTCACCTGTCTGAACACAGTCAGGTGGTCCATCTGTCTACACATATGGACCCCTCTGCAGTATCAACAAGAGCAGTGAAAGCATGTGGTTAGTCAGCGTGGCACCTGTAAGTGTTAATCATATATGGTTGCTTAGGGGAGGCTGAAAAGCATGGGTTAGCCAAGCAGGGCAGAGTAAAGGTTCAGCTTGCTCCTATCCAGAGGATCAACTGACCTTGCAAGACACCCGGAGGCTGCAGAGTCATTTTAACTCCCTGGAATATGCATTAACCCATTCAGGGCACTGGGAGTTTTATGAATCATGCCCCGATTGAAACTGACTCATATTCTGGGCACCTTCACCACACTGCAGGCAATTGTGCAGTCTTCAGGTTGCCCACATAGGAACATTTCGATTGAATTCTCTAACAATTTCCAACACCATTGAACTGAAATACTCCTTCAAGATCTGAGGTGATTTATAATGCCAGTAGACTCATCACTGTTTCCTATATCTCCAACCCTACGATCACACGCAGTGCAAGGCACATATGTTGATAGAAAGCACATATAAGATATCGGTAAAATACAGTCTTTGTGTGACTTTTTTGTAGTCCAAGACCCCGAGTCCATGAATGTTTCAGCAGAATGCAGTTGAACCCAATATGGTTTGTCTTCTGCTGCGTGAACACTGGGGGGCAGCACCAACTCCAGCTTGGACGTGCCATGCTGTCCCCAGCACTCCAGTGGAGCACACGGACTCCAATGTCTCTCTCCTGTAAACAGGTGACACCACGGTTGGAGGCCTTGTCCTCACTACAACTGAAGCCATGCAGCCCCCGCTGTCCACACCTTCTGTCTGCCAGTGAACCAGTGAGTTGTACTTGCAGCCAATGGTCATCTAAAAACCCCTTAAACATGACCCCACCTCATGCACTCTCTTGGGCAGTGCATTACAGGTACTCGTTAGCCTCTGGGTGAAAAAAGTCCTCTTCACATCCACTCTGATTCCCTTTTCCCTTATTCTAAATCCAAGCCCTCTGGTTTTGTCTGCCTCTGATAAAGGGAAAAGTTTCTTGCCATCAGCCCTTTCTATACCCTTCATAAATTTATAAACTTTAGTTATGTTCCTCTTAAACTTCTTCTTTCCATGGAGAAATACCTAGGATCTCCAGTGTCTCCTCATGATTGAACTGTTCCATCCCTGGTAACATCCTGGTGAATTCTTTCTGCACCCTCTCTAGCATTATCACATCCTGTCTATATTATGGTACTCTATCTGATATCTAACCTAAGTTTTATAAAGATGGCCCATAACCTCCTGCTTATGCATTTAATGCCCTGACCAATTAATACCTTTCTGACCATATTACCTAATTGTGCATTCACCTCCTAGGATCCCTGAACTTGTGCACTGTTGAGCTGTGCTCTCTAAGACTCTACGATTCATGGTGTATGTCTCAGCCTTATTTGTATTCCCAAGTCGCATCTTTGTCTAGACCAGGGGTTCCCAACCTGGGGTCCGTGTTGGTGTGCGTGGCATCAAAAAGGGTGGGAACCTCAGAATTCCATCTGCCATTTCTCAACTCACTTCTCCCACACATCGATATCACTGTGACTACCCTCCAGGCTAGCTACGACTCTGCCAATCTTCATATCATCTGAAGACTTGCTGATCATATCTCAAACATCTGTATAAAATCATTCACATACTGTATATTGCAAAGGACGGAAGTTCAGTACCGATCTTTAGGGAATGACGCAAGAAACAGCCATCCAGTCACGAACAAATCTCTTTCTCCTCACCCTTTCTCTTCGACTGTCAAGCCAGTTTTAGATCCAGTTTGCCAAAATTGTCCTGCATCCCAAGGGTCTTTACATTTTGGGCCAACCTCCCACTGGGGATCTTGTCAAAGGCTTACTGAGTTCCACATAAACCACATTTGCAGCTTTGCCCTCGTCGATACATTTGATTACCTCTTCAAAAAATACAGTCAGATCAGTCAAACAAGATCTGCCCTTGAGGAAGCCATGTTGGCTGTCTCTGATTAAACCTTATCATCCCTAGCATGTAATACAGATCGGTTTATAGGTATCTTATCATGACAGCTTTATCTCCTGTTCAACAAGGTACCCACCACTGAAGCTCTTCCTTTGCAAAACAGGACATTTAGGTGCATTTAAGAGACAAGTTGATGGGCAAATAGATGAAAGAAAAATGGAGGGCTATTGAAGAGGGAAACATTAGAATGATGTTGGAAAAGATTAAAAGGTCATGGGTCGAAGGGCCTGAACTCTGCCATATTGTTCAATGTTCTAAAGTCTCAAATAACACTGTTGTTGAGATTGTTGCTGTTGGTTGCCAAGGGGAAACTACATCTAAAAGCAATCAGCCTGTTACAATCTTTCTTTTCAAATCTTTTTATTGTATATATAGGAAAAATAATATGAGTACATCGAAGTAACAACACTTACAATGCCTCAAAAAAAAACATTATCTTAAAGATTGAAAACAAAATTTTGTGATAACAAAAAAAACCTACTGAGCAGAAAAGTGAGAGAAAAAAAAGAGAACCCATTAAGTGTACAACCCCGGAGCCATGGGTCATACAAAAACCTTCTAAAAATAGCCTGTTACAATCTTGACCTATGCAAGCTGATCTCTCCTCAGCAATGGGAATTTTACCTTATGGAAGAGAACTATGTTGACGAATGTTTGTGTAGCAGGCCAATGTTGGCATTTGTTCTCCCACCTTATATTGTCACACCTATCAGAATATAAACTGCAGTAACGCACTAGTGTCAGTCTGTACCCTGTACTGTGCACCGCACATTCTCTGTGACCAGATGGAAGAATACCTCATATTACAGCACAGACATGAACCCTGTAATTAGAATCTACCTCACTGACTGAAGCATCGCATTTCTTTCAGATGTGTCTTTTCCAGTTGTTAAGCTCTGATGTAAGATCATAGATCCAAAACATTAGCAACAGTTCTGTTCCAGAGGCTGCCTGATCTGCTAATCCAGCATTTTGCTTTCATCCCATTTTGCTTATTCTTTGAGAAAGAAAATTGGTCATTCATTTCACGAACTGAATGCACGATAAGTCAACTTATATACTTTGCTTCTGAAATCAGGTTCTGTTACAGTATGACAGTAACTTCAAAACCTGAAGGGAACATGCAAAAGCTACACACATCGTGTATTTTATACACTAATACCTGCGTTCCACCATACTGCCCTGGTAACAGTACATCATTGTACGGCCATTCTTTCAGTTGCTTGCTCCGATTGGAGCAAACTTTCAGAGTTAACCACTGCCTGGTTGACATGAGATTTGTTATTTATGCTGTTTCTAGCTCCTCAGTTTCTCTGTACTCGTGAAGTCACAGCATAACTAGACTTACTGCAGCATCTGGCTAACAACCGTTTTCCCCTGGCTTGGTAGATCCTTCATTCTTTTGGAACCATCCTAGAAAGAGCCTCCAATCACAGAGGGATAATTTTTCAGAATCTGCCACATCTTTCTCTATAACTGTAATTTCTATAAAGTTGCCAACTGCATTGCCAACTCTCAGCAAGTACTCTTCTTCTTGTTTGCCTTTCAAACAGTAGAGGTCCCTGGTTTATCAAGACATAAGCAGAAAGATTTGGATATTTTCCACTGCTCTCACCCATGTAAGTAGTCTCTGAAATGGCTCCTCACTCTAACCTCGTTGCCTGGATTTCAGAATCACATGTATGGTGCATTTGCTATTATAATAATAGCTCAGGTAACCAGCATGTTACTACATGCCACACTCTTCAGGCTCTTCAGCAGAGATGGCTGGGCCAATGGAGTGACATGAACTTCAGCTAATATTGTGATTGTATTGAGGTGTCTCCCAGGTCCACATCAGTTTAACCAGCAGCCTTCAGGTCCAGCACATGCTTTCCCTGTCCTCTCAAGTGATGTGTAAGGATAGATTTAGTTTAGTTTCTATCATAAGGTTAAGGGTCTGATGAACTTTACTGTCATTTACTGGACTCGCTACTTTCTTGCCCTCTTCATAAAATATCAATGCTGCCTCTCTTTTTCTTTTTCTTTACTGAAAATAGGGGAAACAACTAATGGAAATCACAGAGCTTTTTGACCATAGACAACTGTTAATTATTTAGTGAAGCAAGCATGACGAAGTTCAACCCAGCACTAATTTTTGAATAATTACGTTAATCAATCAATTATTAATTATGATTATTGATTAACATGAGCCAGTATTTGTAGCGCCTCAACCAATTATCGCAGAAGAATAGTGATGTGCTATTAGTATTGTGATGCCAACATGTAAAATCAGCTGAGACAGTGACCATCAGGAGCAGCTCGAGCTCTAATCAGTGGTGATCATCGTTGATTATTCTTCATTTACACAGACGCTTTTGGACTACATGACAGAACCTAACATGTTGGTAGCAGACTCCTTGGTCTCTTCTTTTAATCCATTCAGACCAGACATTACATATCTGCACAATAGTGCCACAATATATAATGTAACAGCTTAGCATTTGGTCAAGGAGTGAAGTGTGGGACAACTACAGAAATAAAATCAGTGTTTAGAAATAAAAATAAATCCCCAGCCCTCTGCAATGTGCAGCAGTGGGATAATATGAATTATTCACTGCAGGGCGTAGGGATACTTCAACAGAATTATTTTTCTCTAAATTATTTCTTAAATTTCTCTATCATTAAATTTTCTGAATACAGTAGTAATAAAGAATGTTGTAAAGGAGAATCCTTAAAAAAGGAACCATAATTTGTAGCATGTGATATATATGGCTATTAATCTAATTAACAGCTATTTAAGGTGACAGAAGAGAATTTGAAAATGCAACCTTCCTGACCTGTTAAGATTTATTTAATTTTTCAATTTCAGAATCTGTTTAGATGGAAAATTGAGCACATTAATTAGAGCTCTGGCGAACATTCTGGATGCCATACGGCAAAGCTCATTATCTGTGGGCAAACAAAACAAGGCAGCATGCATCTCCGTGCTCTTTATAAAGGCAAAATTTAAAGGCACTGGAGATTTTGTTTTCCAGCTATTCAGGTGGTTTTACAGCTGGCCATAACTTTGCAGTAAAATCTAAATTTAGCATCTACTCATATCTCTTGAACATTGAACCATAAGGTGATGCTCACACTGAAATTATTAAGTAACAGTGTCTGACCAACAGTGTTTTATTCTCCCTTCTCAACAACTTCTCTCCCCATTACATCAGAGGATAAAACAAGGTATTATTTACTCATTATTAGAGCTGAAGAACATCTCCTCAGATTAGCAGACAATCCTCTTGAGGGCAGAGACACTACTTGACCTCATAATTCATGTGTCATGTGTGTACTTAATGAAGAACTTCATTTCCCAGTGGGCAATGCTGGCCATTCATCCCCGAACAGGAAGTGACAGTGGTGAGCTGGTGGCAAACACTCAGTGTGGGGCAGAAACTGCTTTTGTAAATAAAATGTTCGAACGTTTACCCACACTGTTTGTCTTTATTAAGAACAAGCATAATTCTGATCTCAGAAAGTGATTCATCTTTAATGCCCACATTCCATCCAACAATAGAAAATCCTTTCGTCTTCCCTCTGAATCTGAACAGCTGAAAATTAGTTTCTTTCTTAACATAATCTATACACCAACAGTGCCCAGCTGCATGTGCAGTGGGAGGAAGCAGAGGATTATTCTTTGTCGTCAAAATTATTAACCATATTACAGACCTACGTAGGTAAAGTACATGTTTAGCTATTGTGTGCAGCTGTTTAAAATTGCCCTCCAAAAAAAGTCAGTGGGCGCTGCTGCTGGCTTTTGCCTGACGTTTACTTCACTGAATATATTCACCTGAATAGAATCCAGTGAGTCATATCCCATTCACTCTCCATCCCCTCTACATGAACGGGGGATGATTTCTGCTCATCACATGTGTGGTTAGGAGGAGAAGACATCCCCAGCTGATAGCAATGGTGAATATTTCCCTTTCTCACAAGCATATAACCAGTTTAACAAAAGACAATGATGTCTCCCCACAAATGCAAGCACAATGATCATCTTCATAATATAGGACATCAGAAACAATCCGATAACTTTTTAAAAATGTCTCATGCCTACTCCGAACAGCTGAATTATGTATTTTTTAACTTGAGTTTACTTGGGGTAGAGAAATGAAACTGGCAAACATCAATGATCACATGTCTACTGAGAGAGAAGTGGAGAAACTACAGTTCAAGAAGGCAGAGGAGAGCTGAAAGGTTCAGACATATAAAAGCAGTATCATGAATTTCTGTCTTTATGTCATTGCCAGAAGTATTAGAAATTAACTTTAAGAAATTAAATTAATTAAGATGTTACTAAGATTGGTTTTATTGTTTTCAATGAAATATAATTCAGAACAGTAGGTGGAGCTGAGAGAATATGCAACTATCTGCAAAGAAAGACCTGTTAGGGGATTAGACTTAATTGCTTTGAAATGAAAGGGATAAAATATTTTTGATAAAAAATAATTTATGAGCAGTGTATTAATTGGGAATTCTGATTCTCTGAGGGTTTGAAAGTATTGATCTGATCTGATGACTCAAAAGCATCTGGTCTGGATTGGGCATGGTGATCCCCAATAACTTGGTGTTCAAAGGTTCGAAGGTTTATTTATTATCAATGTATGTATCCATATACAACTCTGAGACTTGTCTTCTCCAGATAGCCACGAAACAAAGAGAAAAGTATCAACCCACCCCCTGCACAAAAAAGAATGGCATCCTGATCATCAGCCCCCCCAACCCCCCTCCTCCCCACACAAAACAGAACAAGAGCATCGGCCTCAGGACCCCTCCCCCGCACAGAATGGAACAAGAATATCGACCCCCCCCCCCAAACTGCCTCCTTTTGCACAACAAAGCAGAAAGAAATGGGTGAAAAACACAGAGTATAAAACCTTAAGTTTGAAGTTGTCCCTGAGCCACTTGCTTACCATTTTCCATTAGGACAGACTTTACAGGACATTTGTTCAATTCTTATGGAGTTATGTTTTTCATAATTCTGAATGAATTAAGATTGTCAACATCATTTATGGTGGGTTCATTAAAGTGTGTGGTTAATGTCAGCCTGAGAGTCACATTACATGTGAAATGTATACTGACCAGTTTCTGCAACAAAGATGGCGATCTGTATGTTTGCAGTAAGATCCCTGCCTTCTGCTTGGACCTCAATTCCATTGGACATCCCCAGATTACTGATCTCTCTGACTCCATCCCCAGCTCTGACTGCTCCGGGCTCCTCCCGACTGGTAACCCTACTATTGCCAGTGTTGGTTCCAATGATCCCGTGTGGATCAAGAATCTGAATTCCACTGTCAACAACGCCGGTTCCTACGACCGCAGACATGTTCTGACTGCTCACTGCACAACCTCTAGCTCCAGCTCCAGTCTGGACGTCGACTGCCGGCATCTCCAGGCAGAGAATTTATACGCTGCTGCTGGACCGCTCTCTCCCCTTCCTCCACACCGCTCCGCAACCCTGGGTCTCTCAGGTCCCCCGTCACCTCCTGGGTCCTCAGAACCTCTATCATCCTCCCACCCCACCTTCCCTAAACACCCAACCCTCCTCTCTCTTCTAACACCACCAGCTTGTTTCCCCACTCTGATCCCTGTTTTGATCTCGGACACCATCTCTGACCACATCCACTCTGGAGAACTCCCAACCATGTCACCAAACTCATAGTTCCCTTACCCCGCACTGCTCACTTTGACCTCCTACCCGAGATCCACAAACAGGACTGTCCAGGTAGGTCTATTGTTTCTGCCTCCTCCTGCCCAACTGAACTCATACCTCAATTCCATTCTTTCCCCTTTGGTTCAGTACCTTCCCACTGACATTGGTGATATTTCTCATGCCCTCAATCTCCTCACTCACTTTCAGTTCCCTGGCCCTGACTGTCTTATCTCTACCATGGACGTTCAGTCCCTATGCACTACTATCCCCTATCAAGAAGGCCTCAAAGCTTTCTGCTTCTTTCTTGACAAAAGATCTAACCAATCCCCTTCCACCACTCCCCTCCTCCATCTGGTGGAACTTGTCGTCACCCTGAACAATTTTTACTTCAGCTCCTCCCCCGTTCTCCAAACTTGGTGGGGTGGGTGGGTGTAGCCATGGGTATTCACATGGGCCCCAGCTATGCCTGCCTATTCATTGGCTATGTAGTCTTCCCCAGTTATACTCCCCAACTCTTCCTTTGCTACAATGATGATTGCATTGTTGCTACTTCATGCACCCATACTGAGCTTGTCGATGTTATCAGCATTTCCACCCTGCCCTTAAATTCACTTGATCCACTTATGACAGCTCCCTCCTCTTTCTCGATCTCTCTGGCTCCGTCCCTGCCGACTGACATCTTCTATAAGCCGACTAATTCCCAAGGTTATTTCAAGTGTACCTTTTCTCACCCTACTTGCTGGTGAAATGCTCTTCCCTTTTCTCAGTTTCTTCGTTTCCATCTGCTCTCATGAACCAGCTTTTTATTCCAGCACATCTGAGACGTACTCCTTCTTTAACGAATGGGGTTTCCCTCCCTCTACTACTGATGCTGCCCTCACCTGCACCTCCTCCATTTCCCGTATATCTGCACTCTCCCCATCTTCCCACTGTCGTAACAGTGATAGAGTCTCTCTTGTCCTTGCCTACCGCCCCACCAGCCTCCGCATCCAACACATTATCCTCTGTAACATCCGCCTTCTCTACAGGTGTCCTAGTACTAAAGATATCTTCACCTCCCCCTCTCTGCTTTCCACAGGGATTGCTTCCTCCATGACTCCCTTGTCCATTCGTCCGTCCGCACTAATCTTCCCACAGGCACTTATCCCTGCAATTGGACTGAGTGCTACCCCTGCCCACACACCTCCTCCCTCAGCTCCATTCAGGCCCCAAACATGCCTTCCAGTTGAGGGAACACATCACCTGCCAGGGTCATCTACCATGTCCAGTGCTCCTGATGTGGCCTCCTCTACAATGGTGAGACCTGTTGTAAATTGGGGGACTACATCGTCGAGCACCTCCGCAACATCCGCCACAAGTCGGAATTCCTGGTGGCCAACATTTTAATTCAGATTCCTATTCTCACTCCAACGTGTTGGTCCATGGCCTCCTCTTGTACCACAATGAGGCCACCCTCAGGGTGGAGGAGCAACACCTTACATTCTGTCTGGGTAGCCTCCAACCTGATGGCGTGAACATCGCTTCCCCCTTCTGGTGAATAAATTCCACCTCCCCTCTGCTATTCCCCACTCTGACTTTTTCAGTCTTAAGGTTTATATATTCTGTGTTTTTGCCTTTTCTTTCTCTTTTTTTTGTGCAGGGGTTGATGTTCTTGTTACATTTTGTTATTTTTGTGTAGGGGAGGGGGTTTTGGCATTGCTGTTCCTTGGCATTTGTGTGGGAAGGGTGGGGTTTGGGGGTTGGCGATCATGTTGTCATTCTATTTTTGTGTGGTGGGTTGGGCTACCCGTTTCTCTTTGAACTAACCTCCATGGTTCTCTTTGTTTCCTGGCTATCTGGAGCAGACAAATCTCAGAGATATATATTGCATGCATATTTTGATAATAAATGAATTTTTGACTTTTTATTTTTCCTCACCTGCCTATTATTTCCCCCTGGGTCCCCTCCACCTTCCCTTTCTCCTATGGTCCATTCTCCTCTCCTATCAGATTCTTTCTTCTCCAGCCCTTAACCTTTCCTACCAACCTGGCTTCACCTATTAACTTCCAGCTAGCTTCCTTCCCCTTCCCCCACTGTTTTATTCTGATGTCTTCCCCCTTCCTTTCCAGTCCTGAAAAAAGGGGCTCAGCCCAGAACATCAACTGTTTATTCTTTTCCATAGATTCTGCCTGACCTGCTGAATTCCTCCAGCATTTTTTGTGTGTTGTTTTGCAGTGAGAGCTTGTTAGTTTCCTATGGATTGCAGGGGAGGTGAATGAGGGTGGAATCGACTCCACAATGGGCGCTTTACTATGTACCTAATTAAGTGGCATGTTGTGAATCCTGAACGTGTGTGTGTGTGTGTTCCATTTTGCATTTTTGAGATATCTGTTCGCAAAGTTATATAGAATAGCATATGCCTCGGGAATAGATAGTTATAGTGCCCATGCTATAGCAGATTTGAGGCACACAGAATAAAATCAATATCCCATTTGTCCACATTGTATCCTTGAGGTGCAATCTGCCGGTGATATTACACTGCTTTACAACACGTTGCATTCCTTAGGGAATTCTGTGAGCTTAAATTGGGATGAACAATACATTTTTCAATGGTGTCACATACTTTCTAAGGCTTCGGAGAGGCACCGGGAAGCATGAGCACACTCAATCAGAAATGGAATGTCTGCCAATTTAATTGTAACCAAAAAAAAAGCATTCATAGTTCATACATAAGAGAGGAGTAAAGGTATATCTTAATAAGAGACCCAAGGTTGATATTGGATTCTAGCATAACATTGATGATTGGTAATGACTTGAATTCAAATTCGCTGACACCCATCATTATGCTACCTTCTTTGTTATGAGATGTGAGGACCAGCTTGCAAGAGTACTCAGAGCTCACCATCTGTGCATACAATTTTTCAGCAAGGGTTGCATTGCGTTATAATATGTTGCCGTACTTTGCAGTGCATTATATTGCATTGGGACATAATTGTGTTATTTTGTGATAATGTATTGATATGTGATGTATTGTATTCCGAATGCTGCTGTCTCCAACATGAAATTTAATAACCTTAACCAAGTTTTCAAAATACTTGGCATTAGCAAAAATGGGATCGAGCTTTGAATTTGATGTGTTGTTTGAAAAGGAAATTATACTCAGACAAATTTATGCTCTTGCTTCCAGTGACAACCAGTGGGGGCAGTGAAGAACAAAGAAATTTCTTGGCTTTTCTGGAAGAAATAAGAGAAGTAGTAGGAGCCCTTTGTTTCTTCGACTTTCAAGAAAAAATGATGCAACTTTATATACAGTACTGTATAAAAGTAGTGTCATTAAAATTTATAAAATTGTACTTCGTGCTAAGGAAGGTTAATACAATAAAAATATATTGCAGCACTCCGCTGTATTTTTCTGCAAAGGCGTGATTACAAAATGACAGAGCGCAATCTTTCCGAAATGTGCAATCTGCCCTCAGGCCCAAAACACTTTACACTTCAATAATCTGTTATCATGCATTTGAGCTGACAAGTAATAAACTGCATAAATGCCCAGCGAGACCCAAGATTAGAAATGAGGCCTCCATACACAAAAGGTTGCATCCTCTTTAAGACTCAATACTGACAAGCCCGTAAAAGATTGATTAGTTTTACCATTTGTATTCTATTAGAGCATTTTGAGCAACAAATGGATCTCAAATCAATAAACAGATAAGCATCTGGAGAGTATATATTCCTTATTTGCTACAGGTGTCTCATATCTACTTCATTGTTTGCAGTAGATTATAGGTGAAACCACGAAGGTTCTGTTTTCCGTGTTCCTCAGTGGCTGATATAACATATAAAGAGGCTTTGAGGAAAGAGAAGCAGAATAAAGGGTGTAAAGGTAGTAAGGTAGAAGGGTTAAAGTGCATGTACTTCAGTGCAAGAAGCATCAGGAACAAGGGTGATGAACTGAGAGCTTAGATACATACATGGAATTATGATGTAGTGGCCGTTACAGAGACTTGGCTGGCACCAGGGCAGGAATGGATTCTCAATATTCCTGGATTTTGGTACTTTAAAAGGGATAGTGAGGGGGGCAAAACAGGAGGAGGGGTGGTATTACTGGTCAGGGATACTATTACAGCTGCAGAAAGGGTGGGTAATGTAGCAGGATCCTCTTTTGAGTCAGTATGGGTGGAAGTCAGAAACAGGAAGGGAGCAGTTACTCTATTGGGAGTATTCTGTAGGCCCCTTGGTAGCAGCAGAGATACCGAGGAGCAGGTTGGGAGGCAGATTTTGGAAAGGTGCAAAAATAACAGGGTTGTTATTATGGGTGACTTTAACTTTCCTAATATCGATTGGCACCTGATTAGTTCCAATGGTTTAGACAGGGCAGAGTTTGTTAATTATGTCCAGGACGGATTCCTGTCACAGTATGTGGACAGGCCGACTAGGGGGAATGCCAGACTAGATCTAGTATTAGGTAACGAACCGGGTCAGGTCACAGATCTCTCAGTGGGTGAGCATCTGGGGGACAGTGACCACTGCTCCCTGGCCTTTAACATTATCATGGAAAAGGATAGAATCAGAGAGGACAGGAAAATTTTTATTGGGGATGGGCAAATTATGAGGCTATAAGGCTAGAACTTGCGGGTGTGAATTGGGATGACGTTTTTGCAGGGAAATGTACTATGGACATGTGGTCAATGTTTAGGGATCTCTTGCAGGATGTTAGGGATAAATTTGTCCCGGTGAGGAAGATAAAGAGTGGTAGGGTGAAGGAACCATAAGTGACTAGTGAGGTGGAAAATCTAGTCAGATGGAAGAAGGCAGCATACATGAAGTTTAGGAAGCAAGAATCAGATGGGTCTATTGAGGAATATAGGGTAGCAAGAAAGGAGCTTAAGAAGGGGCTGAGAAGAGCAAGAAGGGGGCATCAGAAGGCCATGGCTAGTAGGGTAGAAGAAAACCCCAAGGCATTCTTCAATTATGTGAAGAATAAAAAGGATGACAGGAGTGAAGGTAGGACCGATCAGAGATAAAGGTGGGAAGATGTGCATGGAGGCTGTGGAAGTGAGCGAGATCCCCAATGAATACTTCTCTTCAGTATTCACCAATGAGAGGGAACTTGATGAAGGTGAGGACAATATAAGTGAGGTTGATGTTCTGGAAAGGAGATGTTGGAGTTGGTAAAATACATTAGGATGGATAAGTCCCCGGGGCCTGACGGAATGGTCCCCAGGCTGCTCCACGAGGCGAGGGAAGAGATTGCTGAGCCTCCGGTTAGGATCTTTATGTCCTCGTTATTCATGGGAATGGTACTGGAGGATTGGAGGGAGGCAAATGTTGTCCCCTTGTTCAAAAAAGGTAGTAGGGATAGTCTGGGTAATTATAGACCAGGGAGCCTTACGTCTGTGGTGGGAAAGCTGTTGGAAAAGATTCTCAGAGATAGGATCTATGGGCACTTAGAGAATCATGGTCTGATCAGGAACGGTCAGCATGGCTTTGTGAAGGGCAGATCATGTCTAACAAGCCTGATAGAGTTCTTTGAGGAGGTGACCAGGCATATAGATGAGGGTAGTGCAGTGGATGTGATCCACATGGATTTTAGTAAGGCATTTGACGAGGTTCCACACGCTAGACATTCAGAAAGTCAGAAGGCATGGGATCCAGGGAAGTTTGGCCAGGTGAATTCAGAATTGGCTTGCCTGCAGAAAGCAGAGGGTCATGGTGGAGGGAGTACATTCGGATTGGAGGGTTGTGACTAGTGGTGTCCCACAAGGATCGGTTCTGGAACCTCTACTTTTCGTGATTTTTATTAACGACCTGGATGTGGCGGTAGAAGGGTGAGTTGGCAAACTTGCAGATGACACAAAGGTTGGTGGTGTTGTCGATAGTGTAGAGGATTATCAAAGATTGCAGAGAGACATTGATAGGATGCAGAAGTGGACTGAGAAGTGGCAGATGGAGTTCAACCCGGAGAAGTGTGAGGTGGTACACTTTGGAAGGACAAACTCCAAGGCAGAGTACAAAGTAAATGGCAGGATACTTGGTAGTGTGGAGGAGCAGAGTGATCTGGTGGTACATGTTCACAGATCCCTGAAAGTTGCCTCATAGGTAGATAGTGTCATTAAGAAAACTTATGGGGTGTTGGCTTTCATAAGTCGAGGGATAGAGTTTAAGAGTCGCAAGGTAATGATGCAGCTCTATAAAACTCTGGTTAGGCCACACTTGGAGTACTGTGTCCATTTCTGGTCGTCTCACTATAGAAAGGATGTGGAAGCATTGGAAAAGGTACAGAGTAGATTTACCAGGATGTGCCTGGTTTAGAGAGTATGCTTTGTGATCTGAGATTAAGAGAGCTAGGGCTTTACTCTGTGGAGAGAAGGAGGATGAGAGGAGACATGATAGAGGTGTACAAGATATTAAGAGGAATAAATAGAGTGGACAGCCAGCACCTCTTCCCCAGGGCACCACTGCTCAGTACAAGAGGACATGGCTTTAAGGTAAGGGGTAGGAAGTTCAAGGGGGATATTAGAGGAAGGTTTTTTATTCAGAGAGTGGTTGGTTCGTGGAATGCACTGCCTGAGTCAATGGTGGAGGCAGATACACTAGTGAAATTTAAGATTCTACTAGACAGGTACATGGAGGAATTTAAGGTCGTGGGGTTATGTGGGAGGCAGGGTTTAATGATTGGCACAACATTGTGGGCCAAGGGGCCTGTACTGTGCTGTACTATTCTATGTTCTATGTTCTTTTATTGTTTGAAAGGCTATTATGTCACTTTGATATTTTTGTTTCTCACAAGGGGAACATTCAGCTAAGATACAAGGCCATTTCTTGAGGTTCACAAAATATTCTAGACAATTGCACTTTAACAAACATCGACCTGTATGCTAACTTAGTTAGCCTACCTTGTGATTTGCTTGTGACTAATGAAAAGTGCATAGACAAAAGGAGCATTCACTCCAATTATATGTCAAAATACACTCAGTGGCCACTATATTAGGTACACATGTACACCTGTTTGCTCGTGCAAGTATCTAATCAGCCAATCATGTGGCAGTAACTCAGTGCAAAAAAACCATGCCAATGTGGTCAAGAGGTTGAGTTGTTGTTCAGTCCAAACATGAGAATGGGGAAGAAATGTTATCAAAGTGACTTTGACCGTGGAATGATTATTTGTTCCAGTTGGGGTGGTTTGACTATCTTAGAAACTGCTGATCTCCTGGGATTTTCATGCACAACAGCCTGCAAAATTTAAAAAGAATGGTGCAAAAACAAAAGAGAAACCAGTGAGCGCCTGTTCTGTGGGCAAAAATGCCTTGTTAATGAGAGGTCAGAGAAGAATGGCCAGATTAGTTTGAACTTACACGAAGATGACTGTAACTCAAGTTACCTTACTTGACAACTTGGAAGAGCATCTCTGAATGCAAAACACCTCCAGCCTTGCAGTGCTACAGCAACAGAAGACCATAAACATACATTCAGTGGCTATTTTATTAGATCCCTCCAGTACCTAATCCAATGCCCTGAGTGTATGCCTTTTACCAAACTTAATTATTGCTGCATCACTACTGAAACCCAAAGGTACAGTGGATTCCAGTTAACTGGGACACATCAGGACCAGTACATTTTGGCCCCATTTAGCCGAAGTTTCATGGATATAGCTGAAAAGATATAAAAAAAACAAACTACTGTTTAACTGAGTTACAAATTATATACTTCAATGAGATACAGAAAATATTAGAACACTACTAATACTACTGATATCTGTCCATTGTATCGGATAATGACAGGAAACCTTTGCAGGAGAGATCTTAAAATGGAAAAGCCTTCACACTGAGACAGTTCTGCTCCCTTGACCTTGGGAGCCTGGTTCTAGCGGGATGAGTGTACATCACAAATTGGGTCATCTCTGGTTGCAGTGGATGATCATGACTTCTTCTGTGCTTCATTATGCCCTTTGCTGTCCACGTAGCATTGCAGAACCACCTTTCTGGCGGTTGGATCTTACAGTAGATCTCGTCTGCCCAGTCCACCGGAGCTGACTTCTCAGGTTGGGTCTAGCGTGTCCCTTTCTTACTGGGTCTGAAAACCGCTGGGGCTGCCCTCACCTAGTTTAGCCTGCCTGTGTACCAGGGAGTGGCCCAGGTTGCATGCAAACAGCTACTTAGAGCCATTGGTGAGGGCTGAGTGGCTGTTGGGGACCAAGGGTTACATTCAAGATGATTTTCAAATTCCTTGTAGTTGCTACCTCACTGAATTAGTGAAAATTGTTTCATTTTTGCTGCTGGCCACTTCTGGCATCTCCATGCCTGAATGTTTGAAGCTGCAGTGAGCAAAACAGTTCTGAATTGTCTTACTGCTTATTTCTTGCCAGCTATCAGTGACAAAAATCACTGCTTTTTGAACACAAATACACACAACTAATACCATTTAAAAACCAAGCAACACACACAAAAGGCTGGAGGGACTCAGCAGGCCAGGCAACATCTATGGGAAAGGAGTACAGTCGACGTTTCGGTCCAAGACACTTCAGCAGGACTAAAGAAAAAAAGATGAGAAATAGACTTAAAAAGTGGAGGGAGGAGGGGAGGGAGAAACACAAGATGATAGGTGAAACTGGGAGGGGGAGGGATGTAATAAAGTGCTGGGAAGTTGATTGGTGGAAGAGATACAGGGCTTGAGAAGGGGGAATCTGATAGGAGAGGACAGAGACCATGGAAGAAAGAAAAGGGGCCAGGTTGGGGGGAAGCACCAGAGGGAGGTGGTGAGCAGACAAGGAGATAAGGTGAGAGAGGGAAAAGGGGATGGGAGATGGCGAAGGGAGGGGGTGGGGGGCATTACTGGAAGTTCGAGATATCATGCCATCAGATTGGAGGCTACCCAGATGGAATATAAGATGTTGTTCCTCCAACTTGAGTATGACCTCATCATGACAGTAGAGGATTAACATATTGGAATGGAAATGGGAAGTGGAATTAAAATAGGTGGCCACTGGGAGATCCTGCTTCTTCTGGTGGACAGAGTGTTGGTGCTCGGCGAAGCTGTCTCCCAATCTACATCAGGGCTCACTGATAGACAGGAGCCACACTGCGAGCACTGGACAGAGTATATAACCCCAACAGACTCACAGGTGAAGTGTCGCCTCACCTGGAAGGACTGTCTGGGCCCTGAATGGTAGTGAGGGAGGAGGTGTAACGGCAGGTGTAGCACTTGTTCCGCTTGCAAGGATGAGTGCCAGGAGGGAGATCAGTGGGGAGGGACAAATGGACATGTGCATTGCATCGTGTGTGACCTCTGTGGAAAGCAGAAAGTTGGGCAGAGAGAAAGCTGTGTTTGGTGGTGGGAACCCACTCTTAAAAACTATTCACTCTAAGTATGGTGTAGTGTCTAACAACCGTACACTGTGCATGTGAGTGATGCTACTTAAAAATATTTGTTTCAAAACAGTTTCATGCCTCAGTTAAGTGGCATATTGTCCCAAAGAAATGAAGGAATCCTGGCTATTTTCTTGATTTAGTTTTGTTATTTTAAGAGTTGTCCTATATAAGCTGTTGTCCAATTAACTGAAAACCATTGTATTGGCAAAATTGCTTCTATCAATAATATTATTTACAAAGACAAAAGAGAACATTCTCCTGATCTTTGTGCTATCTGTTTCCGTAAATTTATTTCTAGAAGAGTGTTTACCATGGTCCGGATCCAATTTAGGTCATAGCAGTCTGGTGCTGCACTGGATTACTCTAATTACTGCACAATGAAGATCAAGGAGGTGGGGTTTCCCATTACTGAGACATCATGAGCAAAAGCAATGACTGGAGGCAAAGTCTAGATAGCTTGATATTGGAAGCAGCATGACACTTTTAATTTCACAGTATCACTTATAGGTAATAATCTCCAGTTAGAATGGAGATTCTGGATGTTCATGTTATTTTTAAGTTCAGAATTATTTTCAATGGCTCCTTGAACACCCGTTTCATCGTCCAGAGTCTATCTCCCTCAAGTCTGCTACCCGCTCCATGCTCAAGTAAGACTGAGAGTAATAAAGATGAGTAGATTAATCAGGAAGTACTCATTCAGTGTAAGATGTCTCAAAACCTTTAGAAGAAGAAAAGTCTGAGAATGATCAAAATTTCCCCTGTCTTGAAGAAAAATGTGCCGCTGGGAGTTTTGACTTCAAAGTGATGAAAGGAGGAGGGGTGATGTGGGTAGGTGCAGTTAATGCCTTGCTTCGTAATATTTCCAGGCAGTCTATAAGAAACCTTCACACCCAGCTGACAAACCTGCATTTCAGGATCCAGTTATCTAGTATTCAATCCCATAAGTCAACAACCAGGTTTCAGTTAACTGCAGATCACTTGAACAGCTCCAAAGGACTGACGATGCACCTGAGGTACAAGTGTTTTCTCAAACCTTTGCCTGGCTGTGACTGTGAAAACCCAGACCAAGCCATGGGGCGTATAATAACACGCTCGCCCGACAGAAAGAGACAAGCTGAAGAAACATTTGCTCTCTAGTTGGACATTGGACCAGCTGGAGGGCCTAAGGTAAAAGTGTGATGAAGCTTAAGTCATAAGAAGAAAAGAGAACTCAATTCAACTCACGAAAAAGAAAGCCATAGAATTCAGAGTTAATCATCAAGATCCTATAACTATGGTAGTGATGGACACATTCAGTTCTGATAAAGAGGGAAACTTGGTGGCAGCCAGAGAATGATGCAGTTCCTGTCAGCTAATGAGTTTGTTATTTTAAGCACACATGAACTCTAATCCCTTTATCCCAGACTTAGCTGATGCTTCTATCATTTGCTTATATCTTCAGTACATATCATGTGGAAGGACAGAAGTACATGTCAGCCATCATGTAGCTGATTGGCAAAGGGCAGGATTTGCCCGTTGCTCCTGGAAAGGAGCTCCAGCTCACTTTGAAGCTTGTTGGGACTTCCAAGTCCAAGTTCAAGTTTAATTGTCATTCAACGTGAACGGCTGTGAATACAGCCAAATGGAACAGTGTTACTCCGGGGAGAAGGTGTAAGACACTGTACCACCAGTCATAAAACACAGTACTAACAGTTCATTGCCATTGGAGGGAAGCCAACACATAGAAATCAAACAGCTGGGAAATCCTCCTGGATTGAGATCCCAATAATTGTCTCCACAGTTAACCCAGCTTCCCTTGTCGAGGTTTTGGGATCTGGTGGCTGGCAGTTCTTTGAGATGATGAGTCTTCAAAACATTGCTGGAACAGATCTTGTGCCAGATAAATTGGGTGGCTTTATACATCACATGTTGAACATGAACTATTCCAAATACTTGAAGTGATTGGAGAGGTGTTTTACAGGGTGTTTTCTTTCTCTTTATATTTCTAGATTTATTTCTCATCACAGAGACACATCTTATCTGGAGAAATGGTGTAGGTTTAAATCTTTTTACCTTTTGGGTAGGCATAAGCCTTGCCAACAAGATATTCTTAGCCCACTTTCTGAATTTACCACACCAATCATCCACAGAACAACCTATCAAGAGTTAATCCTGTCACCAAGGTATTTTTCCCATTTGCCAGAATCAATAAAATTAATATAATTTTTAATAAAGAGCCAATTATTGGTGGAATTAAAAATTAACAAATTATTTTTAGATGTGATATAGAATCAAGCAGTCTTATCAAAATTAACCTCAAGGCCAGTCTTTGGCAAAAACTTTCTAAGACCATGAAGTTTTTATTCATGCTTTTTACCCACTCCCTCCCTTTCAGTCAGCTCCAGAAAGTGTGTCCTTCAAATCTCTTAGTCTCCACCCTACCACAAACCCAGCCCTTCCTTCTCAGTTCAGTCTGCTTTCTCTACATTTTAATCATTTCTTCCCTTTCGCTTTTTCCTGTTCTGATGAAGAGTCTGAAATATTAATTTTGCTTCTCTCTCCACGGACACCACCTGGCCTGCTGAATATTTCCAGCATTGTCTAATTTCATAACTCTGGCACCTGTAGTGTTTTATTTTGGGTTATACCTCTGTTTCTTTGTCTCTTCCAGGACATTGGATAGAATTGGGGAATAGTTGAACGTAAATGTGCTCTGATGTGTTTGACATTCACCAGCCAGTTAGAAGATGGTAACACACTATCTTGTAGCTTTAAACAAGAAACCATACAGCTCTTGAACTCAATCACCCCAACTAATAAAGGCCAGCACACCGTAACTATCAACCACCCGATCAACTTTGAGGGATCTGTGAACATGGATCCCAAAATCCCTCTGCTCCTCTACATTACCAAGTATCCTGCCATTAACTTTGTATTCTGCCTTCAACTTTGACCTTCCAAAACGAATCACTTCATACTTTCTGGTGTTGAACTCCATCTGTCACTTTTCAATCTGCATCTTGTCAATGCCCCTTTGCAACCTACAACAATCCTCCATACTATCCACAATTAGAGTCATAGAGTACAGCACAGAAGCAGGCCCTTCAGCCCATCTAATCTGTGTCAAACATTTAAACTGCCTTTTCCCATTGACCGTAGCCCTCCATACCCTTACCAAATAGTAGTAGGCAGCTGTTGATGCCAGGAGATTATGGGTTTACGCCTTTGGTGGACTGTGTCCTCTCCAGGGCACAAGCCTGGGCGGGAAGATTTGAAGAACTGGCTGTTGCCCATGCTGCGGGCTTCCCCTCTCCACATCTCTGAGGTAGTCCAAGGGAAGGGCAAGTGCCGATACAGCTTGGCGCCAGTGTTGTTGCAAAGGTTGCCAGCGTGAAGTTGTAAACAACATCAAACTGCCTTAGGGAACCTAATTCCTATTTCTTCCTCGGGGTTTACTCCCCAAGCCTTTCCCATTGCCGCAAGACAGCAGAGGTTTAAAATGAGAGTTTTCTTTCTCCTAGGTGGGCTGCTGTTGAATGTTGACGAACCCCACCTGCCTGAAGCAACTGGTTTTGAGGCGCCAGTGGTCTGCCTTTGCCTCCTCTCTTGTCAGTAGAAACAGTTCTGCCAGGCCTAGTAGTTAAAGAACACGCGAAGGCCAAGAGTTGGACATGGTTGTCAGAGGCTGTTAGAGTCGCATGCCATTTGGAGCATTTTATAGGTAGTGGGAGCTTATCCCCACTACCACCCCTGGCTATGACAACCTTAGGAGCCATACCCTTATCATCCATGTACCTATCCAAACTTCTCTTAAATGTTGAAATTGAGCTTACCACTTGTGCTGCCTGCTCATTCGACACTCTTATAATCCTCTGAGTGAAGAAATTTCCCTTCATGTTCCTCTTAAACTTTCACCCTTAACCCAGGGCCTCTGATTGTAGCCCCACCCAACCTCAGCGGAAACAGCCTGCTTGCTTTTACCCAATCTATACCCCTCCTAATTTTGTGCATCTTCATCAAATCTCCTCTCAGTCTTCTACATTCCAAGAAATAATGTCCTGACCTACTCAATCTTTCCTTTTAACTCAAATCCTCCAGACACAGCAACATCCTTGCAAATTTTCTCCGTACTCTTTGTGCCAAAAGCTTTCTTTATGATCCTATCTACTTTCAACGAATTATGGACCTGTATTCCCAGGTCCCTTTGTTCTACCACACTGCTCAGTGCCCTACCAATCACTGTCTCAGACCTACCCTGGTTGGTCCTACCAAAGTGCAAAACCTCCCAGTTGTCTGCACTAAATTCCGTCTGCCATTTTTCAGACCATTTTTCCAGCTGATGCAGATCTCTCTGCAAGCCACAATAGCCTTTCTCACTGTCCACTACACACCCAAACTTGGTGTTATCCACAAATTTGCTGATCAAGTTAACCACGTTATCATCCAGATTGTTGATATACACTAGGTGACAAACAGCAATGGACCCAGCACTGATCCGTGCAGTACCCACTAGTCACGGGCCTCCAGTCAGAGAGGCAACCATCTCCTACCACTCTCTGGATTCTCCCACAAAGCTAGTTTATTACCTCATCCAGAATGCCAAGTGACTGAACCTTCTTGACCAACCTCCTATGCGAGACCTTGTCAAATGCCTTGCTAAAGTCCATGTAGACAACATCAGCTGCCTTACCTTCATAAAAGTTCCTCATAACTTCCTCAAAAAACTTTATAAGATTGGTTAGACATGACCTACCATGCACGAAGCCATGTTGGCTATCCTTAATCAGTCCATGTCCATTTAAATACTCATATATACAGTCCCTTAGAATACCTTCCAATAACTTTCCCACCACTGATGTCAGGCTCACCGGCCTATAATTTCCTGGTTTATTTGTGTCAACTGCAAATTTACTAACCCACCCTTCCATCTCCTCATCCAAGTCATTTCTCATTTTTAAAAATCACAAAGAGTAGGAGTCCCAGACCAGATCCCTGCGGAACACTACTGGTCACCGACCTCCAGGCAGAATACTCTCCAGCTACTGCCTCAACCTGCTTTCTATGAGCAGGACAATTCAGTATCCACACAGCCAACCTTTTGCTAACAGTTGAAAAGGAGGATTAAGGATAAATCTCTTTAATGGCAAAGCTGAAGTCATTTAATTATAAAAACGGTGAGGTGAGTGGATCTCTGCTATATATATAGATATTACATTACAATCCTTTAAGGGATTGTGTATCCTCAGCCATTATGAAAGAGGCAATAGTTAAAAAAGTCAGTGTTCAAAGTGTGCTTGCTAAACACGAGCAACATTTTAACAGTCATGCATAATTTTCCAATTCATTCAGCTACTAAGTCCAGACCTTATACATAAGGTACTGTCTTAGGCATATCCTGTATATATCAGGTGCCTAAGACCTTTGCACAATGCTGTTATAATTTTATGTATTGCGCTGTACTGCTGCCACAAAAAAAACAAATTTCACGATGTATGTGAGTGATGATAAACCTGATTCTGATATGGGTCCCGATTGTGGACTGAGAGCTGGAAGCGGGCAGGGACAGGGAATCATGGTTGGGAAAGGGAGAAAGAAGAGAGGAGGGAGCGCCAGAGAGACATTCCGTGATGATCAATATTCCAATTGTTTGGAATCAAATTACATTGGGTCTCAGGACTGGGAGTGCCTGCACCCATGCCACCCCCTCCCCTGGCACTTCTTCTCATACCCCTCAGGGCGCTCACCCTCACTGTTCTGAGCATCCATTCGCTCCACTTTTACAAGAACACAGCAAGTGCTGAGAGGTAGCATGTATGCACGTAAAAAAAAGCAACATTTTATTGTATTTAGTGCTATCAGATTCTACTTCGACCTAATGAAAACAGAGGGGAACTACACCAAGCATGTGTTTAGCACAATGGGTTAGAAATTCTTTTATGCTGCAAAATGTGTACCGAATTAATGATGCAGAGGAAAGCCATGCTGATTTCATGGGGTTGAAGAGATCAAAATTTCTTGTGTGTGCATCATGAAGTGAGTTGAGCATTAGATTCAAAGTCCCCTGCTTCATCTGTGATTACAATCTGAGATGGCGAGCTATTGCAAGGATGCACAAGAAGCACAGACTTCACATACCATCAGCCATCAAGGCAGGAGCTCTTAAAGCTGGAAATCCTATTTCATTTATTGCTTCAGTAGTGCTGGCAGAGGGAGTAGACACCTCCCTGACCTCCGGCCAGTAAAGAGCTGGGAGCTTGCGATGATGGTTATTGGGGTCTGTACCTCATCAGCCAAGAGAAGACTGACTATGAAGAGACCAGCGATTGCATCATTCCACAAAAGGGCTCTGGTAGGGACAGGTCATTAACTGGTGCAGGCCTTCACCCCTCAAGTTCCAAGGCCACACCATTTTCCAATTCTAAATCCTACTACGCATCCTTGCTGCCAGAGATCAGTGGGCTTTGTCCCCCTTTGACTTCCCTGGTAAGTGGCTATAAAAGAAATAGAAGCCTATAGCAGCGGAAGTGGAGGAGTGAGGGGTGTTGGTCAGCACGAGGGAGAGTTCATAGGGACCTGTGGGGCCGCAGCTCCTCGGGATACATCTCTGTGCCATCCAATATTAATAATTTACATTTTTGTACTCTTTTGATCATCCTTCACAATTTTCCATATTAATATGTGTGGAAAATGGCCCTTAATTGTGATTTGTACAGAATGAATGTGTATAATTTCCATACTCTGATGCCTTCACTGAGCTGGAGTCAGCCTTCATGACACGGAAGAATATCAGTGAGGTGACCAGGATAATAGTTTACCAGTCGGCCATTGAATCCTGCTCTGCACACTTACAAAGTGCAGACAACCAGTGTTATGACAAAAGTTATTTTTTTTGTACAGACTGAAGTTTATTTTCCAATCAGATAAGTGTGCTTTACTTAAAGTTATTACTGAGGGTGAATTTATTACCTTCACTAATTGATTACCTCCCTCAACAAAGAGTCAGGCAGTTCACAACAGGGAAAAAGCCCTTATAGGCAGTGAGTACATGTTGTTGTTGTTGAGTGCCATCAAGTCATTGTGACACGATGGGTTGTCCATAGGGTTTCCGTGGCAATATACTGCCAGGCCTTTCTTCCGTGCAGATACTGCTGCTGCCCAGGTTGGGACCCGAGCAACAACACACAAAATGCTGGAGGAACTCCATAGGCCAGGCAGCATCTATGGAAAAAAGTATGGTCGACGTTTTGGGCCAAAGCCTTTCGGCAGGACTGGAGAAGAAAAGCAGAGGAGTAGATTTAAAAGGGGGGCTGGGAGGGGAGAGAGAGACACACAAGGTGATAGGTGAAGCCTGAAGTGGGAGGGATGAAGTAAAGAGCTGGGAAGTTGGTGCTGCTGGTGTGGCCTCCTGTATATCAGTGAGACCCAGCGTAAATTGGGAGACCACTTTGCTGAGCACCTATGTTTCATCCACCAGAATAACCAGGAACTCCCAGTGGCCACCCATTTTAATTCCGCTTCCCACTCCCTTACCGTTATGTCCATCCATGGCCTCCTCCACTGTTGTGATAAGACTATGCTTAGATGGGAGGAACAACACCTTATATTCCGTTTGGGTAGCTTCTAGCCTGATGGTATGAACACTGATTTCTCAAACTTCTAGCAATACCCCCCACCCCCCTTCACCATTTCCCATCCTCTTTTCCCTCTCTCACCTTATCTCCTTGCCCAACCATCAGCTCCCTCTGGTTCTCCTCCCCCCTCTTCTGTCTTCCATGGTCTTCTGCCTCTTTCACCAATTAACTTCCCATCTCTTTACTTCATCCGTCCCCTTCACCTATCACCTTGTGTCTCTTTTCCCCTTTCTCCCCACCTTTTAAACCTACTCCTCAGCTTTTTCCCTCCAGTCCTGCCAAAGGGTTTCAGCCCAAAACGTCGGCTGTACTCTTTTCCATAGATGCTGCCTGGCCTGCTGAGTTCCTCCAGCATTTTGTGTGTGTTGCTCGGATTTCCAGAACCTGCGGATTTTCTTTTGTTTGTGACCAGGTTGGGGCCCAGCCGAATTTGAACTCAGGGCCATCCGCCTTGAAGTCCAGTGCTCATGCCAGTACACCAATGTCTGATTTCACTCATGCTGCTCTAATCTCAGTTTTATTGTGCATATTCGCATCAACATTCCCCGGATTCTACCATACACCCACACGCTCAGGATCATTTGCTGTGGATAATCTGTGTGATATAGGAAGGGCAAGGCATCCTGGGGAAACCCATACTGTCACAGGGAAGAACATACAATTTCCACACAGGTAGCACCAGAAATCAGGACTGACGCTGGTCATAGGAACTATGAGGCAGCAGCTCCACAGGCTGTATCACTGTGCCGTCTACTATGAACACTTTGCATTTTTAAGATTTCTTTTCATTATTTACATTTTTTAGCCCATCCTGAATATTTCTGATCATTAAAGACATTTAGTACCTGTCCAAGGCCTTTGGTGGCAGGAGCAGTCATACGTTTCTTGCCATCAGCAACCTCGCTGTCACTTACAGCCGACTCCACCTCAAGGGGTAACTAGAACTGTGCAGCCGCCAAAGGCAGGTGTGATTGCGGCAGCAACCAGGTCATTATCAAAGGCACATGTTACTTGATAATAATAATTTTGAACTTTGCAATATACTTTAATTACACTGATCAAAAAGTAAGTTGGACCATAAAGGTCATTGCTCCCTCAAGCAAAAATATCTGTTATTTTATTTTAAATTACATGGTCTTTGTTTCCCAAATATGTGAATAGTTTCTAAAGATTCCCAGCTGGCTTTATAGGCCTCAGCTATTATTAAATATATCCAACTCTCTTGTCTAATGGGACTCTGAACTTACATTTTCCTCCTGAGCACTTTTTTCTCTAAGCTGCGCAGGTCCGTGGCCATATAATAACAGAAATGCTCCCACACACATAGCCTTTGTTGTCGTGCAGCTGGAATTATCGTTTATATAATGTTAATGTAATTTTGAAATTATGCTAATATAATATTGAAATCTGTTAATATAATTGTGAAATATTCTGTAATTAATTATGTGTTAATGAATATAATCCATAAATTTTCTACATAATAAACATACAACAACTTTAAAACATTTTAGTGCTTCAACGGATTTAGATTGTTGGTGTTTCAAGTTACAACATAGTTACAAATTGTAACAATAAACATGGAATGGAAGTTGGTAGCTCATTGTTAATAAACTGCCAGCCCGCTGAATACCAATGCTGTCAGCCTAGGAAAAGTTTATGAAACATGAAGAATTTTTTTTGTTGTACTGTGTTTCATCATACCTTCCATTAAAATAAATTCAAAAGTATGTGCTTTTTCAATTTTCATTCCAAATATTCATAGTATACATATCACACACAAAAAAACATTTTAAATGTTGTGCAATTTTCAAGCTGTGCAAAAATTTCCTGCTCAGAGGTATGGTTGGTCTTCGTAGCTGTAGAAAAATATTAAAGGGAATATTACTCCTGCTTTGAAAGTGTTGAATAGATATTTCCTTTTCTCCTAAGGCGATCTTGTCAATAGTTTGTGGCGAGCTGACAAAAGGTGTGATCCTGGCAAATCTAAGTGTGTGACTTTATTTGCTCTAACCAAAAGATATTAATTCCTCCTACCACTGAGCTAGAGCACCCTGCGTAAGGTGGAAACAATAATTGACCCAAATGCATCTGCTGGTATGATAGACTAAGCTGAGAGTAGAGAACTGACAGCCAAGAACAGAGTCCAAGTTCTTTAACATTCTGGCCCACCTTTGCTGTAGCAAGACAGGCTATACATAGAAATATCTGATCCTGCTACTCAGTTATTTTCCTGAGCTTTGTTGTCAGTTGAGTAGAAAAAGAAAAAAAATGCATAGAAAGTTTTAAGAAAGTCTTTTTGTGCCCGATTTCCTGCAACATGCTCAGATAATGTTCAGTTCCTAGATGCAGAACATAGGAAAATTGGGAGACCTTGGGCTTGACCCTGGATTGCCAGCCCATTTCATCATGCAAGAGTGTCCAACAACGTGCGAGGAGCAAGTATGAATCCAGGAATGAAGTGGGTATAGAGAAAGGACGGACAATGAGAAGGGGCCCATGTTGAAAAGAGATCACCAACCTAATTTTCTTTACTGCTCATGCATTTTCAGAAGTGCCTTCAACACGGACGTTAGAGCTCAGATATTCACCTTGCTCCTCTGTGATGACACAGTTGAAGAGGAACTGCCAGAAATCCCACACTCTAAATGTAAATTCTTCCTTCACGCAAGTGCTTCATGGCAGAATCACTAGAAGATACTTTTTTGCAGCTTTTTTTAAAACAAATCAGATCCCATACTTGCTAACAGTAGAACTCACCTACCCCAGTATTTTACTTGTTTTTGGCACATTTTCTTTGTCTCCAACATTTTTGTTCTTGCCTGAGACCTTCTTCTTTTAGTCAGAAACTGGATGGAGACTTTCAAGTGAGCTCTAGCAGTCAGAAGTTGAAATAAAAACAGGAAGTGCCAAGAATATTCAACATACCCTATGTGCAGAGAGGAATAGAGGTGATGGTTTTGATTGCCCTTTCATGGGAACTGAGAGAAGTCAGAAATGAAGAGAGTTGAAAGAAGCAAAGATAGCAGGGAGGGACAGAGAGAATAAACGGAAAGGCTGTAGAAAGGTGGAGAATGAGGAACATGGTGCTGGTAGCGCCAGCTGAGAGAGGATCCTGGAGTAGAAACAACAACGAAAGGTCTGTCTGGGCAGGTGGAGCAGAGAAATGAGATCTACAAAACCAGAACAGGAGAGAGAAAAGAAGTTATTCAGTGGATATGTGAGATACAAACTGGCATAGCTGATTATTTAAAATTGCTGAGTTCTTTGTTGAGAACTGATGGTTGTGATGTGTCATTTGAGGAACTGAAGAACATACTGATTGGTTGCATCACAGCTTGGTATGGAAGTTCCAATGCACAGGATCATAAGAGGCTGCAGAGAATTGTAGATTCAGCCTGTTATATCATGGGCACAATCCTCCCTGTCATCAGAGACATCTTTAAGAAGGCAGCATCCACCAGACCTTTCATTGTAAGGTAGTAATGAGAAGAGGGTATATCCTGGATTGTGAATGTCCTTACTGGCGGATGCTGCCTTCTTAAAGATGTCTCTGATGACAGGGAGGATTGTGCCCATGATATAACAGGCTGAATCTACAATTCTCTGCAGCCTCTTATGATCCTGTGCATTGGAACTTCCATACCAAGCTGTGATGCAACCAATCAGTATGTTCAGTTCCTGAAATAATACATCACAACCTTCAGTTCTCAACAAAGAACTCAGCAATTTTAAATAATCAGCTATGCCAGTTTGTATCTCACATATCCACTGAATAACTTTTTTTCTCTCTCCTGTTCTGGTTTTGTAGATCTCATTTCTCTGCTCCACCTGCCCTCTTCTCATTACTACCACTGTGTCGGAAGTGCAGGAGCCTTCCTTCACAATTCAGGAACAGCATCTTCTTCTACACCATCATCAGATTTCTGAACAGTGCATAAATCCATGAACACTATCTCATCATTCATTTTTTGCACTATTCCTTTAAGTTTTGTAATTTATATTAATTTTATGTCTTGGTACTGATGCTGCAAAACATAAACATTCAAATCATCTTAGTCAGTGATAATAATTCTGATTCTTGTTCTTCCTTGATGTTAAGATGAATATCATTACAAAAATGTAGAGGCCAAAGACAGAGGTTAGGTGAGAAAATGAACTGGGTATTAAAGTAGGGAAGCTACAAAAGTGGATTCTTAGGGGTAGGATTTATGAGCAATAGGAAAACCATGGTCTAATTAGGGACAATCAGCATGGTTTTCTGCAGGGTAAGTCATGCCTTACTAACTTAATTGAGTGTTTTTGAGGAGGTGACAAAGGTCATTGATCTTCCAGTTTTAGATGGCACTGGTGAACTTCAGCAACTTCTGACTGGTGGCTAACGAAACAAGGAAATAACTAAATACCTAGTTAATCACACTTTTTCAGGTAAACTATCATTGCAAATAATAGTTCTGTAACTTACTTTTGGACTTGAAGGCAATTCTATGTGGCAGAACTGAGGCGAGGTGAGGCAGCAGACCCATTGCCAAGAGTGAGGAGGACCTGAGGTTCGTTCGATTTAAGTGCCGTGCCGAAGGCAGAATCGAGGCGGCGAGATCAGGCACCAAAGCATACTGATTCAACTGAACACAATGTCTGTATGGAGATTTAAGTGCCAAGCCGTATTGCAAGTGTTGATTACAAGCCAAATTGATGTGGTGGGGTCCAGGCCCCAGACCATACAGATTCGACTGAACTCGAGGTTTGACCGTTAACTTAGGTTGCCGGGCCAGATTGAAAAGGTCAGGGTGTCGGGACCCAAGGCAGGGGATGGACCAGTTCATATCACTGCTCATTGAGGTTTACTTGGCTCTGTGCGGAACTTTGCTAAACTATGCTAGTCTCTTGCAGACTTCTGTTCAGAATGCTATTTGCTTGCATTTTTTTTCTGCGCATCGGGTGTTTGGTGGTCTTTTTTATATAGGTTCTTTGTTTCATGGCCGCCTTTTAGGAGACAAATCTCAAGGTTGTTTAATGTATACATACTTCGAATCTTTGTATTTTTGATAAAGGCAGAGCTGTAGATGTTGTCCACATGGATTTTTGTCAGGCGTTGGCGAAAGTCCCTCTTCAAAGGGTTTTCCAACAGATTAACATGCATAGGATACAAGGTGGCCATTTGGATTCAGAATTGTCCTGCTCTAAAGAGGGTAGTAATCGATGGGACTTATTCTGGCAAGACGTCTGCAAATCATGGTGTTCCGCAGGAATCCATATTGAAACTTCTGCTAACACATACATATGGATGAAAATGTAGATGGAAAGGTTAGTAAATCCGCAATTGATAGGAAGATTGGTGGTGTTGTGTACAGTGTAGAAGACTGACAAAGGATATAGCATGATATAGATGTTGTGGCCATTACAAAGCCTTGGATGGCTCAGGGGCAGGAATGGTTACTTTGAGTACCAGGCTTTAGATGTTTCAGAAAGGACAGGGAGGAAGGCAAAAGAGGTGGGGGCGTGGCACAGTTAATCAGAGATAGTGTCACGGCCGTAGAAAAGGAGAAAGACATGGAGGGATTGTCTAAGGACTCTCTGTGGGTGTAAGTTAGGAACATGAAGCGGTTAATAACTCCACTGGGTGTTTTTATAGTGCAGCCAATAGTAACAGGGACATTGAGGAGCAGATAGGGAGACAGATTCTGGAAAGGTGTAATAATAACAGTGTTGTCGTGGTGGGAGATTTTAATATCCCAAATATCGATTGGCATGTCCCTAGATCGAGGGGTTTAGATGGAATGGGGGTTTGTTAGGTGTGTTCGAGAAGGTTTCTTGACACAATATGTAGGTCAGACTGCAAGAGGAGAGGCTGTACTTGATCTGGTATTGGGAAATGAACCTGGTCAGGTGTCATATCTCTCAGCAGGAGAGCATTTTGGAGATAGTGATCACAACTCTATCTCCTTTACCGTAGCATTGGAGAGGGATAGGAGCAGGCAAGTTTGGAAAGCGTTTAATTGGAGTAAGGGGAAATATGAGGCTATCAGGAAGGAACTTAAAGCATAAATTGGAAACAGATGTTCTCAGGGAAATGTACGGAAGAAATGTGGCAAACGTTCAGGGGATATTTGCGTGGGGTTCTGCATAGGTATGTTCCATTGAGACAGGAAAAGGATGGTAGGATACAGGAACTGTGGTGTATAAAAGTTGTTGTAAATCGAGTCAAGAAGAAAAGCTTATGAAAGTTTCAAAAAGCTAGGTAATGATAGAGATCTAAAAGATTGTAAGGCTAGCAGGAAGGAGCTTAAGAATGAAATTAGGAGAGCCAGAAGGGGCCATAAGAAGGCCTTGGCGAGCAGGATTAGGGAAAACCCCAAGGTATTCTACAAGTATGTGAAGAGCAAAAGGATAAGGTGCGAGAGAATAGGACCAATCAAGTGTGAGAGTGAAAAAGTGTCTATGGAACCAGAGGAGATAGCAGAGGTACTTAATGAGTACTTTGCTTCAGTATTCACTACGGAAAAGGATCTTGGTGATTATAGAGATAACTTACAGTGGACTGAAAAGCTTGAGTATGTAGATATTAAGAAAGAGGATGTGCTGGAGGTTTTGGAAAGCATCAAGTTGGATAATTCACTGGGACCAGATGGGATGCTCCCAGGCTACTGTGGGAGGCAAGGGAAGAAATTGCTGAGCCCCTGGCAATGATCTTTGCTTCATCAATGGGGATGGGAGAGGTTCTGGAGGATCGGAGGGTTGTGGATGTTGTTCTCTTATTCAAGAAAGGAAATAGAGATAGCTCAGGAAATTATAGACCAGTGAGTCTTACTTCAGTGGTTGGTAAGTTGATGGAAAAGATCCTGAGAGGCAGGATTTATGAACATTGGGTGAGGCATAATATGATTAGGAGTAGTCAGCATGTCCATAGGACGCTCAAAGCTGCTGCACAGGTTGCCTCTGTGGTTAAGAAGGCATACGGTGCATTGGTCTTCCTCAATCGTGGGATTGAGTTTAGGAGCTGAGAGGTAATGTTGTAGCTATATAGGACCCTGGTCAGACCCCACTTGGAGTACTGTGCTCAATTCTGGTCGCCTCACTACAGGAAGTATGTGGAAACCATAGAAAGGATGCAGAGGAGATTTACAAGGAGGTTGCCTGGATTGGGGAGCATGCCTTATGAGAATAGGCTGGGTGAACTCAGCATTTTTTCCTTGGAACGACGGAGGATGAGAGGTGACCTTACAGAGGTGTATAAGATGATGAGAGGCATTGATCGTGTGGATTGTCAGTGGCTTTTTCCCAGGGCTGAAATGGCTAGCACGAGAGGGTACAGTTTTAAGGTGCTTGGAAGTAGGTGCAGAGGAGATATCAGGGGTCAGTTTTTTATGCAGAGAGTGGTGACAGCGTGGAATGGGCTGCCAGCAACGGAAGTGGAGGCAGATACGATAGGGTCTTTTAAGAGACTCCTGGACAGGTACATTGAGCTCAGAAAAATAGAGGGCTATGGATAAACCTCGGTAGTTCTAAGGTAAGGACATGTTCGGCACAGCTTTGTGGGCCAAAGGGCCTGTATTGTTCTGTAGGTTTTCTATGTTTCTAGATCAGTTGTGTATATGGGAGGAGAAGTGGAAAATGGAATTAGCCTAGGCAAATATGAAATGTTACATCTTGGGAGATCAACTGTAAAGATACAATACACTGTTAATGGCTGGACCCTCTTTGTTTTGATGTGTAGAGGTATCTTGGGATCCAAGTTCATAGATCCCCGAAAGTCCTTACACCGGTGGTAAAGAAGGCATATCGCATTGTGGCCTTTATTAGCTGAGGAATTACGTTGCAGTTTTATAAAATTTTACTTAGACCGTGTGTGGAGTATTGCATCGAGTCATGGTCAACCCACTATAAGAAGGATGTGGAAGCTTTGGAGTGGATGCTGAACAGGTTTACCAAGGTGCTGGCTGAATTAGAAGACATTGTGCTATCAGAAGAGGTTTGTTAAATTTAGGGAAATCTGATAGAGCTTTATAAGATTACGAGAGGGTAGACAGACAGCCAGTGTCTTTTTTATTCCCAGGGTTGAAATATCCAATACTAGAAGACATGCATTTAGAGTGAGTGAAGTGAAATTGAAAGGAGGTGTGTGGTGCAGGTTTTTTTTACACAGAGAGTGATACACTGAGAATGCACTGCCCGGGCTGCTGATGGAGGCAAATACAACAGAGACAGTCAAGAAGCTCTTAAATGGGCACACAATTGCGCAAGAAATGGAAGGTTTTGGATATTGTGAGGCAGATGGAATTAGTTTAGTTGGACATTTGAATATTAATTTATTTAGCTTGGCACAACGTCGGGATCAGAAAGCTATTCCTGTGCTGTACTGTTCTGTTGTCACTACTGTTTTTTCAATTATTTCGGGGGAACATTATTCTGCTCCCTTCTCTGTCGATATGTGTTTCTCCAAATAGTATTTTCAAAATTCGAGGTTTATTGGCCCCTTGTTCCCATGCCAGCTCTTTGGCAGATCTGCCCAATTAATTCCAAGCCTCACAGCATTGAGATTATTTTCCTTCAGGTGTTCTCCAGTTCTCTTACACCATACCTCTCACACTCTCAAAGCATTTCACAGACAATTACATTTCTGAATTGTTTTTACTGGAATAATATGGGGCATTTGGAGGTAGCTGGTGAGAGGACAAAAAGAAACATGAGGAAATAGCAGTTCGTGCAGTAAGTGGTTTCACCTTAGAATCTGCTGCAGAAAAGATGGCAAACTAAATTCCACACTGGCTGCCGAAAGGAATTAAAGGGAAAAGCAAGCTGGAGAATGGAACTAAGTGGAATGCATTTTCACAATCCCAGGCTGAATCAGCTCATCTGTGCTTAACAATATTACGTTTTGGGCAGCTGGCAATTTGAATACAAAAGCTCCAACAAACAGCAATGGTTGAAATGAACAGATGGCCTGAATTAATTGATTGCTATTTAAATAATGGCCAGTACACCAGGAGAACTATGCTGGTTTTTGATGAAAAATGCATTGGCATCTTTGAGGCAGACTAGCCCTCAACTTCATAATTCCTCCAAAGGACAGCGCCTCTTGATGGTGAAGCACTCCCACAATTCTGAACTGGAGTGCCAGGCTAAACTATGTGATCAGAATGTTTGAGTCAACTAGAATCCACAGCCTTTTAGGTTGTTGAATTGTCAACATGCCCAGCTAATGCAGACATTTAACTGTCTAATAAAGGCATATGTGTGTATTCCTTTGTGTGTGTGTACATGTGTTTGCTTAACGTGTTGCTTTCTTCAGTAGAAGATATGCCACTTGCTACTTGCCTTCTGTGTTTCAACTAAGTGATCAGTTTAGGTTCTTTCTAAGATCTTTGATCCCCTGCAAGCCCAAGAGCACGGCCACATTCCAAGAGAAAACACATCCTGATGGCGTGATCAGAGTCCTCAGTAAGTAACAAAATGAGGTTAGCACAGCTTGCACTAAGGACTGCTCGGTACACAGTTTAAAAACTGACCTGATCACGGCCAATCTGACCACAGGCAATCCAAGATCAAATGGTCATCTTTTTTGGAATACCCAAGCCAACCATGGCTGTTATACACATGCATGCACTTAACATTCGTCCCCCTGCCATTAGATTTCTGAATGGTCCAAGCACCCATAAACGCAACCTTACCATAGAAACCATAGAAAAACTACAGCACAGAAACAGGCAACACACATCAAAGTTGCTGGTGAACGCAGCAGGCCAGGCAGCATCCCTAGGAAGAGGTACAGTCGATGTTTCAGGCCGAGACCCTTCGTCAGGACTAACTGAAGGAAGAGTTAGTAAGAGATTTGAAAGTGGGAGGGGGAGGGGGAGATCCAAAATGATAGGAGAAGACAGGAGGGGGAGGGATGGAGCCAAGAGCTGGACAGGTGATTGGCAAAGGGGACATGAGAGGATCATGGGACAGGAGGTCCGGGAAGAAAGACTGGGGGGGGGGGGGACCCAGAGGATGGGCAAGGGGTATATTCAGAGGGACAGAGGGAGAAAAAGGAGAGTGAGAGAAGAATGTGTGTATAACAATAAATAACGGATGGGGTATGAGGGGGAGGTGGGGCATTAGTGGAAGTTACAGAAGTCGATGTTCATGCCATCAGGTTGGAGGCTACCCAGACGGAATATAAGGTGTTGTTCCTCCAACCTGAGTGTATCTTTACAGTAGAGGAGGCCGTGGATAGACATGTCAGAACGGGAATGGGATGTGGAATTAAAATGTGTGGAGATCTTGCTTTCTCTGACGGACAGAGCGTAGGTGTTCAGCAAAGCGGTCTCCCAGTCTGTGTCGGGTCTCGCCAATATATAGAAGGCCACATCGGGAGCACCGGACGCAGTATAGCACCCCAGCCGACTCACAGGTGAAGTGTCGCCTCACCTGAAAGGACTGTCTGGGGCCCTGAATGGTGGTAAGGACTTCTCTAACTTCCGCTAATGCCCCACCTCCCCCTCGTACCCCATCCGTTATTTATTTTTATACACACATTCTTTCTCTCACTCTCCTTTTTCTCCCTCTGTCCCTCTGACTATACCCCTTGCCCATCCTCTGGGTTTCCCCCCACCCCTTGTCTTTCTCCCCGGACCTCCTGTCCCAAAATCCTTTCATATCCCCTTTGCCAATCACTTGTCCCCCTCTTGGCTCCATCCCTCCCCCTCCTGTCTCTCCTATCATTTTGGATCTCCCCCTCCCCCTCCCACTTTCAAATCTCTTACTAACTCTTCCTTCAGTTAGTCCTGACGAAGAGTCTCGGCCTGAAACGTCGACTGTACCTCTTCCTAGAGATGCTGCCTGGCCTGCTGCGTTCACCAGTAACTTTGATGTGTGTTGCTTGAATTTCCAGCATCTGCAGGATTCCTGTTGTTAGCACAGAAACAGGCCTTTTGGCCCTTCTTGGCTGTGCCGAACCATTTTCTGCCTAGTCCCACTGACCTGCACACGGACCATATCCCTCCATACACCTCCCATCCATGTATCTGTCCAATTTATTCTTAAATGTTAAAAAAGAACCCGCATTTACCACCTCGTCTGGCAGCTCATTCCATACTCCCACCACACTCTGTGTGAAGAAGACCCCCTAATGTTCCCTTTAAACTTTTCCCCCTCACCCTTAACCCATGTCCTCTGGTTTTCTTCTCCCCTTGCCTCAGTGGAAAAAGCCTGCTTGCATTCACTCTATCTATACCCATCATAATTTTATATACCTCTGTCAAATCTCCCCTTATTCTTCTATGCTCCAGGGAATAAAGTCCTAACCTATTCAACCTTTCTCTGTAACTGAGTTTCTCAAGTCCTGGCAACATCCTTGTAAACCTTCTCTGCACTTTTTCAACCTTATTTATATCCTTCCTGTAATTTGGTGACCAAAACTGAACACAATACTCCAGATTCGGCCTCACCAATGCCTTATACAACCTCATCATAACATTCCAGCTCTTATACTCAATACTTTGATTAATAAAGGCCAATGTACCAAAAGCTCTCTTTACGACCCTATCTACCTGTGACGCCACTTTTAGGGAATTTTGTATCTGTATTCCCAGATCCCTCTGTTCTACTGCACTCCTCAGTGCCTTACCATTAACCCTGTATGTTCTACCTTGGTTTGTCCTTACACTATTTATTTATTTTTTACATTATAACTTGTGATTTTTTATGTCTTGTACTGTACTGCTGCCACACAGCAACACACTTCACAATATACTTCAGTGATAAGATTATGATTCTGTAATAACATGTTATGATGCTTATAATTCTGTATAATCATAAGCATGTTATTATTTTATTTGAGGGTAAAGCAAAAAATATTGTTCAAGAACAAAGGACCTGTCTCATAAAACTAAGCAATTCACTTTGATCTGGATAAAGCACTGAGGCAGACTGATGCAGCTTAACCTGAACGTACACTTAATCCCAACCCAAACCTACGCACAGACATGTCCCATCAGCCACAGGTCAGGTAGACAGACAGGCACTGAGCTATGTTCTGGCTTGATGGTGGTGATTTACTACAAGCAGTGGCTTCAGTTCATTCCTGTGTTAACATAGTATTTTGTTAATAACCAGCTTCTAGAGTTTCTCTTTCATGCAAGGGGAGGTACCAAACGCAGCTAAGCCCAAACATGTTTTCAAATGAAATGATGGCCTATCCACAGCCAGAGGACAATTTTTCATTGAAAGATTTCAGATCCGCAGGATGTGGTTAATTATGGTATACCCATGTGGAACAAAACAAAGCCCTCAAAGAATTTCAAGCTTCCTGCAATTAAATGGGTTTCTGAAGAATAAGAGGCTGCTGTCAAACTGATTTCCAAATTATAAATTATGAGTGCATATCTTGGGAACCTAAACTGATACATCTATACATTTGTAGATTACAGAAAGGGCTAGGCTATTCGGCCTCTCAAGGTTTCTCCACCACTCTTTAATATAATGACCGGAATATCAACTCTGCTTTCCTGTCTCCCATTGGAACATTTCACCTCTTGCTTATCAAGAATGCATCCACCACTGTTTTAAATATACTGAAAAGCTTGGCTTCCTCTGCCCTTCAAGGAATAACATTTAGAGTTCAGAGAGAAAAGAATTTGAAAGACTAAGATGGAGAAGGCTACTGCTGTCCCAAATGGATGACCCTTACAGTAAGCCTTTGAAGAGCAAACATCCTTTCCACATCTACCTTCGAGTCATAGAGTCATAGAAAAGTACAGCACAGAAACAGGCCATTTGGCCCATCCAGTTCATGCCAAACCATTTAAACTCCTTACTCCCATTAAACTGCACTGGGACCATTGTCTTCCATACTCCTACCATCCATGTAGCTATCCGAACTTCTCTTAAACATAGAAATCGAGCTAACATGCACCACTTGTGCTGGCAGCTCGTTCTACACGCTCATGATCCTTTGAGTGAAGAAGCTTCCCCTCATGTTCCCCTTAAACTTTTCACCTTCCCTCATAACCTCTGGTTGTAGTCCTACACAAACTCTGTGGAAAAAGTCTGCTTGCATTTACCCTATCTATACCTGAACGTTGAATGCTGAAAGGCATCAATACAGTGGATATGGAGAGGATATTTCCTATGGTGGGGCAGTCTGTGACCAGAAGACATGGCCTCAGAATAGAGGGGCATCCTTTTAGAAGGGAGACGAGGAGTAATTTCTTTAGCCAGAGAGTGGTGAATCTGGGGAATTCATTGTCACAGGTAGCTATGGAGTTCAAGTCATTGGGTATATTTAAGGCAGAGGCTAATAGATTCTTGCTTAGTCAGGGCATGAAAGGAAATGGGGAGAAGGTGGGAGATTGGGGCTGAGAGGGAACATGATTCAGCCATGATGTAATGGCGGAGCAGGCTCAATGGACCAAATGGCCTAATTCTGCTCCTATATTTTATGGTATTATGGTCTTCAATCCCTCTTAATTTTGTATACCTCTATCAAGTCTCCCCTCAATCTTCTACATTTCAAGGAATAAAGTCCTAACCTATTCAATTTTTCTTTATAACTCAGGTCTTCCAGTCTCCGGTGACATCCTTATAAATGTTCACTGTACTATTTAAATCTTATTTACACCTTTCCCTTAAGTAAGTGACCAAAACAGCGCACAATACTCCAAATTAGGCCTCACCAACATCTTAAACAACTTCAACATAACATCCCATCTCCTGCACTCAGTACTTTGATTTATGAAGGCTATTGTACCAAAAGTTTTCCTTACAACCCTATGTGCATCTGACACCACTGAATTACAGACCTTTGTTCCAAGATCCCTTTGTGCTCTACTGTTCACTGTGTAAGACTTACCCTGGATGGTCTTTCTGAAGTGCAACACTTCACACTTGACTGCATTAAGTTCCATCTGCCATTTTTTAGCCCATTTTTCCAGCTGGTCCGGAAACCTCTGCAAGCTTTGACAGGCTTTCTCGCTGTCCACTACACCCCCAATCTTGATGTCATCTGCAAATTTACTGATCCCGTTCACCACATTATCATTTAGATTGTTGATATAGACGACAAACGACAATGGTCCCAGCACTGATCCCTGTGGCACTCCACTAGTCGCAGGCTTCCAGTCAGAGAGGCGAACTTTTACTGACTCTCTCTGGCCTCTCCCACAAAGCCAATGTCTAATCCAGTTTACTACCTCATCTTGAATGCCAAATAGCTGAACCTTCTTGACCAACCTCTCATGTGGGACTCTGTCATGTGCCTTTATCAATATCTACTGCATTGCCTTCATCATCTTTTGTGGAAACATTCTTGAAAAACAGTTGGATAATCCACACCAGAGGTGTGTGAAAAAAGTTACTTTTTAATCAGGGCGAGGATCAAGATTTTGAAGGCAGAGGTTTCACAGCAGTTTTTTTCTGATTTGAGGACCAAACAGCAAGCAGCAGTGTGTAAAAAGAGCTACCTTTCAGTCAGGTCCACGTCCAAAATTTAAAAACAGAACTTCGAACCGGTTTTCTCTGAGTTGGACAATCCATACCAGAGGTGCATGAAAAGAGCTACTTTTTAACCTGGGAAGCAATCAAAATTTTGAAGGCAAAGTTTTATGGCAGGTTTTCCTCTTTGAGAAGCGACCAATCAGCAAGAAGCATTCATTAGAAAGGGCCAATAAGAATAATTCAAGTGCAAGCAGAATAGTCACTCTTAGAGTAACCATTCATTAGGAGTGTGGCAGTCTTCAAAGTGGCTTTGGCTCATCATGCTTGGGTGAAGTAGATTTTCTTGTAAGTCTCTCTCTCTCTCATACATATCTGTTAGGGCATCATAGATTAGTAAGAATGGCTTCATGGACAGTGTTTTGTACTCTGTCTGGGAGGTGTCCAGTCTCCCAGATAACTCATCTGCAGCAGGTGCACTGAGTTGCAGCTCCTGAGATATTGTAGTAAGGAACAGGAGCTCGATGACCTTCAACCAATAAGGGAGAATGAGGCGGTAATAGACAGGAGCTACAGGGAGGTAGTCACCCCTAGACTGCAGGAGACAGATAACTGAGTGACTATCAGGAGGAAGTGGGGAAATGCACAGTGAGTGCAGAGTATACCTGTGGATGTTCCCCTCACTAATAAGTATACGACTTTAGATACTATTGAGGGAGAGAACCTACTGAGGGAGCCACAGTGACTGGGTCTCTGCACTGAGTCTGGTACTGTGGCTTAGTAGAGCAGTGTGGCGAAGAGGATGCAGTGTTGATAGGAGATTCTTCAGTCAGAGGAACAGAGACAAGGATCTGTGGGTGCGGCAGGGTCATCCGGATGGTATGTTGCCTCCCTGGTGCCAGGATCAGGGATGTCTTATATCGTGTCCATGGCGTTCTCAAGAGTGAGGGTGAGCAGCTGGAAGTCTTGGTGCATGTTGATACCAGAGACTTAAGTAGATAAAGGAGGTCCTGAAGAGAGGTTTTAGGGAGCTAGGTAGAAAGCTAAAAAATAGGCCCTCCAGGATTAGTAAAATCAGAATAGAATGATTTGGCAGGAGAATGTGCAGCTGTGGAACTAGAAGAGGGGGCACGGGTGCAGATTTATGCATCATTGGGATCTCTTCTGGGAAAAATATTACCTGTACAAAACAGACAGGTTACACCTGAACACAAGGGGACCAAAATCCTTGTGGGCAGGTTGGCTAGAAGTTGCTCGGGAGAGTTTGAACTAATTTGGCAGGGGATGGGAACCAGAGTGATAATGCTGAAGGTGAGGTAGTTGGTTTACTAACGGAGGCAATATGTAGTGAGACTTCAAGCAAGGAGAGGCTAAGGGTGTCCTGCCAAAGGGTTTCGGCCTGAAACATTGACTACTTTTTTCCATAGATGCTGCCTGGCCTGCTGAGTTCCTCCAGCATTTTGTGTGTGTTGCTCAGATTTCCAGCATCTGCAGATTTTCTCTTGTTTGAGGAGAGACAAGGTGAGTTGCAATGTAAAAGGTGGACAAAATTGATAAAGGTGAATACAGGACTGAAGATGTTACATTTGAATACGTGCAGTACACAGAAAAGAGGTCGATGAACTTTTAGCACGGTTACAGATTGGTATCAATGATGTAGAAATCACTGAATCATGGCTAAAAGGAATTTATAGCTGGGAACCTACTGTCCAGGGATTCATATTGTATTGAAAGGACAGGCAGTAAGGCAGAGAGGGTGGCATTGTTCTGTTGGTTAAAAAATGAAATCTCATAAGAAAGAGCTGAAATAGAGTTGGAAGGTGTTGAGTCATTGTGGATAGAGCTAAAGAACCACAAGGCTAAAAGGAGATATATACAGACACACAAACAGCAGCAAGGATGTGGTCTACAAGTTACAATAGGAGATAGAAAATGCCTGCCAAAAGGGCAATGTTGTATTTGACATGGAAGGTAAAGCAATGCTGGAGAGGTATTAATGTGGGACAAGGAAATGGCAGATGAACTGAATAAGTATTTTGCATCAGTCTTCACTGTAGAAGACACTAGCAAGCAGTATGGTGGAATTTCCAGGTGTCAGGGGTCATGAAGTGTGTGAAGTTACCATAACTAGTGAGAAAGTTCTTGGGAAATTGAAAGGTCTGAAGGTAGATGTCACCTGGACTAGATGGTGTACACCCCAGGGTTCTGAAAGAGATTGTGGAGGCATAGGTAATGATCTTTCAAAAATCTCTAGATTCTAGAATGGTTCCAGAATACTGGAAAATTGCCAATGTCACTCCACTCTTCAAGAAGGGAGAGAGGCAGAAGAAAGGAAATTATAGGCAAGTTAGTCTGACCTCAGTGGTTGGGAAAATGTTGGAGTCGATTGTTAAGGATGTGGTTTCAGTGTATTTGGAGACGCATGATAAAATTGGCCATAGTCAGCAAGGTTGCCTCAGGGGAAAATTTTGCCCGACAAATCTGTTGGAATTTTTTGAAGAAGTAACAAGCAGGATAGACAAAGGAGAATCCATTGATGTTGTATACTTGAATTTTGAGAAGGTCTTTGACAAGATGCCACACATGAGACTGCTTAACAGGAAAGATGGTATTACAGGAAAGATGCTAGCAAGGATAAAGCAATGGCTGATTGGCAAGAGCCAAAGAGTGGGAATAAAGAGAGCCTTTTCTGGTTGGTTGCTGGTGACTAGTGGTGTTCCACAGACGTCGGTGTTGGGGTAATACAAGATAATAAGAGGAATAGATAGAGTGGATAGCCAGCGCCTCTTCCCCAGGGCACCACTGCTCAATACAAGAGGACATAGCTTTAAGGTAAGGGTTGGGAAGTTCAAGGGGGATATTAAAGGAAGGTTTTTTACTCAGAGAGTGGTTGGTGCATGGAATGCACTGCCTGAGTCAGTGGTGGAGGCAGATACACTCGTGAAGTTTAAGAGACTACTAGACTGGTATATGGAGGAATCTAAGGTGGGGGCTTATATGGGAGGCAGGGTTTGAGGGTCGGCACAACATTGTGGGCCAAAGGGCCTGTACTGTGCTGTACTATTCTATGTTCTATGACTCTTTTTACTTTATATGTCAATGACTTGGATGATGGAATTGATGGCTATGTAGCAAAGTTTGTAGATGATATGAAATGAGATGGAGAGGCAGAAAGATTTGAGGAAGTAGATATGTTCCAGAAGGACTTAGATTAGGAGAATGGGCAAAGGAATACAGTATTGTGATGTGTATGGCAAGACACTTTGGTAGAAGAAATGAAAGGGGTAAATAGTTTCTAAATGGAATTAAAATACAAAAAACTGGGTGTAAAGGGACTTTGGAGCGCATGTGCAGGATTCCCTAAAGATTAATTTGCAGGTTGAGTCGATGGTGAAAAAGGCAAGTGCAATGTTAGCATTCTTTTTAAGAAGAAAATTAGAGCGGATGAACTTAGAGTATGGATCAATATGTGGAACTGTGATGTTGTGGCCATTACAGAGACTTGGATGTCTCAGGAGCAGGAATGGCTGCTGATTGTGCCAGGCTTTAAATGTTTCAAAAAGAACAGAGAGGGAGACAAAAGAGGTGGGGAGCATTGCATTGCTAGTTACGGATGGTGTCACGGCTGCAGAAAAGGAGGAAGTCATGGAGGGATTGTCTACTGAGCCAGTGTGGGTGGAAGTCAGAAACAGGAAAGGGGCAATAACTCTACTGGGTGTTTTTTTTATATAGATCCCCCAATAGTAACAGGCATATCGAGGGGCAGATAGGGAGACAGATTCTGGAAAGGAGTAATAATAACAGGATTGTCGTGGTGGGAGATGAAAAGAACCATAGTGTACAAAGGATGTAGAAAATCTAGTTAAGAAAAGAAAAGCTTATGAAAGGTTCAAGAAACTAGGTACTATTAGAGCTCTAGCAAATTACAAGGTTGCTAGGAAGGAGCTTAAGAATGGAGTTAAGAGAACCAGAAGGGGCCATGAGAAGGCCTTGGTGATCAGGATTAAGGAAAACCTCAAAGCATTCCACAAGTAAGTGAAGAGCAAGAGGATGAGCCATGTGAGAACAGGACCAATCAGGAGTGAGAGTGGAAACGTGTGCATGGAGTTGGAGGAGGTAGCAGAGGTACTTAATGAATACTTTGCTTCAGTATTCACCAGGAAGAAAGACCTTGGCAATTGAGGGGATGACTTACAGTGGACTGAACCACTGGAGCATATAGATATTAAGAAAGAGGATGTGCTGGAGCATTAAGTTACACAAGTCACCAGGACTGGATGAGATATACCCCAAGCTACTGTGAGAAGCAAGGGAGGAGATTGCAGAGCCTCTTGCAATGATCTTTGCATCATCAATAGGGACGGGAGAAGTACTGGAGGATTGGACGGTTGCAAATGTTGTTTCCTTGTTCAAGAAAGGGAGTAGAGATAACCCAGGAAATTATAGACTAGTGAGTCTGACTTCAGTGGTGAGAAAGTTGGTGTAGAAGATCCTGAGAGGCAGGATTTGTGAGCATTTGGAGAGATATAATCTGAATAGTAATTGTCAGCATGGCTTTGTCAAGGGCAGGTTATGCCTTATGAGCCTGATTGAATTCTTTGAGGATGTAGCAAAACACATTGATGAAGGTAGAGTAGTGGATGTAGTGTATATGGATTTTAGCAAGGCATTTGATAAGGTTCTTCATGCAAGGCTCCTACAGAAATTAAGGAGGAATGGGATCCAAGTAGACCTTGCTTTGTGGATCCAGAACTGGCTTGCCCACAGAAGGCAAAGGGTGGCTGTAGATGATTTGTATTCTGCATGGAAGTTGGTGACCAGTGGTGTTCTGCAGGGATAGGTAAATGGACTTCAACCCAGATAAGCGTGAAGTGGTTCATTTCGGTAGGCCCAATTTGAAGACAGAATACAATATAAATGGTAAGGTGGTGTGGAGGATCCGAGACGTTGGGGTCCATGTTGATAGGACACTCACAGCTGCTGCACAAGTTGACTGTGTGGTTAAGAAGGCATATGGTGTATCAGCCTTCATCAACCATGGGATTGAGTTCAAGAGCTGTGAGGTAATGTTACAGCTATATAAGACCTGAGTTAGACCCTATGTGGAGTACCGTGTTCAGTTCTGGTCACTTCACTACAGAAAGGATGTGGATACTATAGAGAGAGTGCAGAGGAGATTTACAAGGATGTTGTCTGGATTGGAGGATGTATTATGAGAATAGGTTGAGTGTACTTGGCCTTTACTCCTTGGAGTGACAGAGGATGAGAGGTGATCTGAGAGCGGTTTATAAGATGATGAGAGGTATTAATCGTGTGGATAGTCAGAGGCTTTTTCACAGGGCTGAAATGGCTAATATGAGTGGGCATAATTTTAAGGTGCTCGGAAATAGATACTGAGTGGATGTCAGGAGTAAGCTTTTCACACAGAAGTGTGTGTGTGTGGAAAGCACTGCCGGTGGCGGTGGTGGAAGCGGATACAATTGGGTCTTTTAAAAGACTCTTAGATAGGTACATGGAGCTTAGAAAAATAGAAGGGGATGTGCTGGGAAAATTCTGGGCAGTATCTAAAGTAGGTTAGTGGATGGCACAACATTATGGGATGAGGGGCCTGTAATGTGCTGTAAATTTCTATGTTCTGACTAGAATACAAAAGCAGGGATATATAGATGAGACATTATAAAGTACTGGTGAGGCCTCATTTGGAGTATGTGAGCAGTTTTATGCCCATTTTCTGAGAAAGGATGTGCTGAAACTGGAGAGGGTTCAAAAGAGATTCACAAAAATTATTCCAAGTTTGAACGGCTTGTCATATGAAGAGCATTTGATGGCTTGGGGCTGTATTCACTAGAATTCAGAAGAATGAGCAGTAACTTCATTGAATCCTATCGAATGGTGAAAAGCCTTGATGGAGTGGATGTGGAGAGGATGTTTCCTATGGTGGAAGAGTCTAAGACCAAAAGACAAGGCTCAAAATAGAGGGGTATCCTTTTAGAATGGAGATGTGGAGGAATTTTTTTACCCAGAGAATAGTGAATCTGTGGAACTATTTGCCACAGGCAGCTGTTTCAGCTGTCTTTGTGTATATTGAAGGCAGAGGTTGATAGATTCTTGATTGGTCAGGGAATGGAGGGTTTTGGGAGAAGGCAGGAGATTGGAACTGAGAGGAAAATTGGATCAGCCATGATGAAGCGGTGGAGCAGTCTCAATGAGCCAAATGTCCTAATTCAGTTCCTATGTCTTATGGTCTAAAACTCTTCAAGATTGGCTGGATACGACCTACCACCTTATCTAGCCATGCTGATTTTCCCTAATCAGTGCATGTCTATCCAAATACTCATATATCGAGTCTCTTAAAATATCTTCTAACTACTGATGTCAGGCTCACTGGCCTATATTTTTCCTAATTTATTGTCAAAGATGATTTAAGTATCTCTGATAGGGCAATTTCTGCACTTGCCTCTCACAGGGTCCAAGGAACACCTTGTCAGGCCCTGGTATTTATCCACCCTAATTTGCCTCACACAGAAACCCCTCCTCTGTAATTTGTATAGGATCCATGAAGTTGATTGCACTTTGCCTCACTCTATAGACTCTGTGTCCATCTCCTCAGTAAAGGGCAATCTCATCCCTTCTTTTAGCCCTCTTGATATCTTTAAGTGTTCCCTTGCATTTCTTATGCTCCACTATCACCTCATTTGCTCCAACCTGCCTACACCTGCTATGCACCTCCTTTTATTCATAACCAGAGCCTCAATATCTATTGAAAACCAACATTTCTCAAACCTGTTATTTTTACCTTTTATTCTGACAGGCACATATAAGCTTTGTACTCTCAAAATTTCACTTTTGAAGGCTTCCCACTTACCAAGTACATCTTTGCTAGAAAACAGCCAGTTCCAGTTCACATTTGCCAGGTCCTTTCTGATACCATCAAAATTGGCCTTTCTCTTAATTTAGAGTCTCAACCCATGGACTAGACATATCTGTTTCCATATTTACTTTGTCAAGACTATCCAGGATCTTGTATGTTTCAATAAAGTCTCCTGTCATTGTTCTAAGCTCCAAGCCTAGCCTGCCCAACTTTCCCTTATAGTATAACTCACTCATTCCAGGTGTCAGTTTAGTACACCTCTGAGCTGTTTTCAATGCGCTGACATCCTTCTTTAAATAGGAAGACTAGTGCCGTACACATCACTCCACCAATACCATAATATAGCCAGTGCTTAAACATCATTTTGTATCAGTTTCCTTAGCAATAGATAATAGCATTCTGTTGGTATTCCTAGTTACTTGCTCTACCTGCATACCAACATTCTATGAATCATACAATAGGACACAAAGATCTCTTTGCACCTCAGACATCTGCAACCTTTCACCATATTTTTCCTTCCAAAGTGATCAGTTTCATGCATTCCCACATTATATTCCATTTGCGAGATTAACCCAGTGGCTTGATTTACCTTTGTAATCTCCTTTTGTCATCTTTACAGCCTGCATTTTTGTATCATCAGCAAATTTAACTACATTTTTATTGTCTTCATCCATTTATATAAATTGTAAAAGGTTGAGGACACGGAACAAATCACTGTAAGTATATTACTCACTACATCTTGCCAGCCAATCAGAACCACATATGCCTACTCAGTTTCCTGCTAGTCAACCAATCTTTTTATCTAAACCAAAATTTTACCTCTTGCCCTGTGAACTTTAGTTTTCTACAACCTTTGATACGGCACTTTATCAAAGTGTATTTTGTTAACTGCAAATCTGCAAAGCTTGAAATTTTGACTTTTGATTAGCAATGAATCGGGGGGAACTAATATCTTTGCAGGCAAGTTTGCTAGTCATGTTGGAGAGAGTTTATACTCAGCTGACATGGGATGGGAACTAGAGTGATAGGGATGAAGATGGAGCAGTTGGTATACAAGTCTCTCTCTCTCTCTCTCTCTCTCTTCTCTCTCTCTCTCTCCTTTCCTCTTCTCTCCCCCCCCCCCCCCCCCCATAGGATGATGATGGTTCCTTTCAGTCAGTTAGTGGGGTGGTACCCTACTCCTCAGAAAGGAGCAGCGTGTGCATGAGTGGATTTTAGGTGACTAAGGGGTTGCACAGGTCCAGACCCACCCTCTCGACATCCCCTCCCGGATCCAGCGGCATGGTGGGGTCCAAGATGGCTGGGGGAAGTTCTGTTGCAGTGAATGTTCAGACCAAGCTTCCATGCAAGGGATGCCCTTCCTGCGCTTCACAGCATGTGTTTGCTAGGTGGCCGTTGAACCTATGAGAGGGTTCATCCGCCCTTTGACAGGTCTCATTTTTTGTCCTGCAGAGTGTCTAGCCACCCTCCTCACCAGGCAAGCCTGATGGGGGAGCCGGTTTAGTCGCCAACCACCCGACCATGTGACAGGTAGTACTGGGTTACATGGTACCAGTAGCACTCAGACGAGTGACCTGACCAGATCACAGGTATACAGGTAGATGCACCTTGTAGTGAGGAAGGACAGGCAGAAAATAGGGAAAAATTGCAGTCAGTGGGATAAGTTGAAGTGTAACATGGGGGCAAAATTGAAAAGGATGATGAATACAGGACTGAAGGTGTTATATTTGAATGCACACGGTACACAGAATGAGGTCGATGATCTTGTAGTGCGGTTAGAGATTGGTATAACATTGTCAGCATAACTGAGAGAAAGCTGAAAGAAGATCATACTTGGGAGCTGAACCTCCAAGGATACACATTGCATCAAAAGGACAGGCAGGTAGGCAGAGGGGTTGAGGTAGCTCTATTGGTTAAAAATAAAATCAAATCCTTAGAAAGAGGTGTCATGGGATTAGGAGAAGTTGAATCCTTGTGAGTAGAGTTTAAAAACTGCAAAGGTAAAAACACCTGATGGAAGTTATATACGGTAGCCAGAATGTGGGATACAAATTTCAATGAGAGACAGAAAAGGCATGTAGAGAGGGCAATGTTACAATAATCATTGGGGATTTGGAAAAATCAAGTTGATGCTCGATCCCAAGAGAGGGAATTTGTAGAATATCTATGAGATGGCTTTTTAGAGCATCCTGTGGAAAGGCAATTCTGGACTGGATGTTGTGCAATGAACCAGATTTCAATATGAAGCTTTAGATAAAGGAACCCATAGGAGTCAGTGATCCTAATGTGATAGAATTCATCCTGCAGTTTCAAATGGAGAAGCTAAAGTCAGATGTAGCAGTATTACAGTGGAGTAAAGTGAATTACAGAACTATAAGATAGGAGTTGGTCAAAGTTAATTGGAAGGTGACACTAACAGGGATAACACCAGAACAGCAACGGCTGAAATTTCTTGGAGGAATTCGGAAGGTGTAGAATAGATACATGCTGAAGATGAGGAACTATTCTAAAGCATGGATCATGCAACAGTGGCTGATAAGGGAAGTGAAAACCAGCAAGAAAGCAAAAGCGGGCCATAAAATAAAAACAACATTTTGTGGGAAGTTAGAGGATTGAGAGGCTTTTAAAAACCAACAGGAGGAAGTAAGAAAGCCATAAGGAGAGAAAAGATGAAACATAAAGGTAAGCTAGCCAATAATACAGAAGAAGTTTTTATATTACAGTAAGTTTCCATCATAAATTTTAGAGCTTTGACCAGCGACCAATCCGGTCATCTGAAGTTTGAGAGGAGAGGATTTCAGTCAGGTCCACTGCCCAAGTAGAAAAAGGCAGCAGTGGGTTGTGGCAGCATACTGGAGCTCTGACCAGCAATGAATTGGTGTTTGAGATTGATTAGGAAGAGCAAATTTAAGTAAGGCAGGGGCAGGTGCAGTGACCATCATCTGAGTGGACAGAGTCAGAGTGGTGATCTTGAGGCTTCAGCTCTTCGAGGCTTCAGTGAAGAGAGGCTTCAGTCAGAAAAATAAAAGAAAAGAAAAGCTCTAGGTTAAGTTTTTTTTTCCCCTTCTCTTATTTATACCTGCTCAGCTAGGACAGTAGAGATATCAAACAGGATAGTTGAACGTTCTTGCAGAATGTGGGAAGGCAGGGAGACACTCAGTGTCCCTGACGACTACAACTGTGAGAACGTTAAGAGAGGTATAGAGAGGTAGTTACACCTAACGTGCAGGACACAGGGAACTGGGTGACAGTCAGGAAGGGGAGAGAGGTTAAGGAGCCGGTACAGAGTACTCCTGTGGCCATCCCCCTCAACAACTGGTATATCACTTTTTACACTGTTGGAAGGGAGTTGACCTAACAGAGGAAAGTCACAGTAGTCGGGTCTTTGGCACTGAGTCTGCCTCTGTGACTCAGAAGGGAAGTGGGAGAAGAGGGCACAATGTGGTGATAGGGAATTTGTTAGTTACAGGAATGGACAGGAGGTTCTGTGGGCGACAATGAGACTGCCAACTGGTATGTTGCCTCCTGGGTGCCAGGGCCCAGGACATCTCGGATCGAATCCACAACAGTCTAGGTGGGAGGGTGAACAGCCAGAAGTCATGGTCCATGTAGGCTCTGCATAGGGAGTTCAGAGAGTTAGGTGCTAAGTTAAACGGCAGAACCTCCAGGGTTGTGATCTCAGGATTGCTACCCGTGCCACATGCTAGTGAGGCCAGAACAAAGAAGATTATGCAGTTTAATACATGACTAAGGAGTTGGTGTAGAAGGGATAGCATAAGATTTTTGGATCATTGGGTTCCCTTCCAGGAAAGGTGGAAAGGTGGAGAAGAGATGGTTAACACCTGGAGGGGGACTAGTATCTTAGCAGGAAGATTTGTTAATATTGCACAGTGGGATGGGAACCACAGTGTCAGAACAGTTAGTGAAGAGGTTGTGGAAGCAGATGTTGGTAAGACTTCAGACAAAGTCAGAAATCATAAGGTTGATCCTGGTGTGACTAGTGTCTTGAGCTGCCTGTATTTCAATGCAAGAAGTATTGTAGGAAAGGTGGATGGACAAACACCTGGAATTATAGCCACTAGTGAGATAGCTGCAGGAGGGGCAGGACTAGCAGCTCAGTATTCTGGGATTTTGTTGTTTTAGACATTGCAGAGCATGAGGGTTTAAAGGAGGAGGAATTGGCGATACTAGTCAAGGAAAATGTCACAGCAGTGCTCAGTCAGGACAGACTGGAGAATTCGACTAGTGAGGCATTATTGATGGAAATGAGAAATAAGAAAGATATGACCATGTTAATGGGGCTATATTACAGACCACACAACAGTCCTATGGATTTAGTGGAACAAAGTTGTAAGGAGATCTCAGATTGTTGCTAGAAACGGAAGTTCGTTATCATCATCATCATCAGGTGCCATGCCCAGTTTGAGCTTTGACTGCCATGGCCCACACACTCCTGTTTTGTGTCAAGTGGATCAATTCATTGGTATTCATTTCCAGTTCTCTGGCTGCTGTCTCCATCATCATTTGTCTTTGTCTTCCTTTTGCTTTCTTCCCTTCAATCTTTCCCATAATTACTGTGCATTCTAACTCCTCTTTCTTAATCACATGTTCAATGAAGTTACGTTGCCTTTTCATGATCTCATACATTATTTCTCTTTTTGTGCTTGCGCTGTTCATGACATCCTCATCAGATATTTGTTTTGTCCATGATATTCTTTGCATCTCCCTCAAAAACCACATCTCGGCTGCTTCAATTCATTTCCTCATGTAACTAGATATTGTCCAACATTCTGATCCATATAACATAACTGGATAAACGTAACATTTCAGTACTCTGAGGCAGGTTGTCAAGCCTAGTTTAGTGTTGGTCAGTATATTCTTCATTCTCGTAAAGGTGTCTTTTCCCATCCCTATTCTTCTTCTGATGTCCATGTTGCACCTGCCATCTGATATTACCCAGTTTCCTAAGTAGCAAAAGTTCTGCACTTGTTTTATGTCTTCCCTGTTTATTTTCAACCTGCAGATAGGAATCTGTATAAGATTGTTAACTATATAACAATAAGTTTGTTATAGTTGTTGATTTTAGCTTTCAACATATTGACTGGGAATCCCATACTGTAAAAGGGCTTGATTGGGTAGAATTTCTCAAGTGTGTTCAGGAATGTTCCCTTCAGTATGTAGAAGTCCCAATGAGAGAATATGTGATACTAGATCCGCAATAAGGAAATGAGGCAGGGCAGATGACTAAAGTTTGTGTAGGGGAACACTTTATATGCAGTGACCACAATGCCATTAGTTTCCGAATAAGTATGCAAAGAGATAGGTCTGGTCCACAGGTTGAGATTCTAAATTGGAGAAAGACCAATTCTGATGGTATCCAAAGTGATCTGGCAAGTGTGGATTGGGACAGGCTGCTTTTCTGGCAAGTGTGTACTTGGAAAGTGGGAACCATGTAGAAGCGAAATTTTGAGAGTACAAAGCTTGTATGTGCCTTCAGATTAAAAGGTAAAGATACCAAGCGTAGAGAACCTTGGTCTTCAAGAGATATTGAGGCCCTGGGTTTTTTAAAAAAGGAGGTACATAGCAGGTATAGGCAAGTAGGAATAATTTAGATGCTTATGTAGTATAGGAAATACAAAAAAAAACACCTAAGCAAGAAATCAGGAGGGCTAAAAGAAGGCATAAAGTTGCTCTAGCAGGCAAGATGAAGGAGAATCCTTAGGGATTCTACAGCGAGCTTAGAAGGATGATGGTGCCTATGGCGAATCCTTTGCTAACATTTTCAGAAACAGTTCTATTCGTATCTTTGATATCTCCTTTTGTGCTTTTCAAAGTTCTTTTGAAGACCCTGACCTCGAGTTACATGCTGACTTCAGTTCTTTGTGGAAATGGGACCCGCTCTTGGGGCCTCACAACTGGCCGTTTTTCGATAAGCCAAGGATATGGCTTGGAAGACTAGTGCGCCTTCAGGGAGCTGGATTTTCGTGGCTCTGGAGGTGAGCGGATTCAAGGCCGCTACCTCCACTGCCTGATGCGTCATGGGAGATGGAAGACCGAAAGCAGCAAGCTGGCTGTGTACTCAGATACCCGACACCTTTGGATGCAGAGCTTGGAAGAAGCGAGGCAACAAGTTTTTAACAGCATAAATCGGCGAGTTGCTTTGTTATATCTCCCCTCTCACTGTGAAATGGGGACACCTCTTTTTCCCTTATTAGAGAGCCTGTGGTATGTTGAATACTGGATGAATGAGTAGTCTTTGGTGTACTGCAAGTCTGTGTCTTTATTGATGCTTTGCTGCACGCTTGAGTGCTTAGTAGGGAGGGCCGATGATTTTTGCTAGTGATGGGTGGTGGTGGGGGTTATTGTTCTGCTGCTGCTAATGCGTGGAAGGGGGAGCTGGGTGGGCTTTGGGATTTTAACATTTAACTGTCATCCATTCCTTGGGGCACTCCTCTGTTTTCATGGATGTATGCGAAGAAGAATTTCAGGATGTATATTGTATACAATTCCCTGACATTAAATGTAGCTATTGAAACCTATTGGATGTTAAGAGCAAAAGGTTTGCAAAGGACAAAGCTGGTCCTCTGAGAGACCAGAATAGTAATCCATGTGCGGAGCCAAAACAGGTGGGGGAGATTTTACAGTATATGAATTCTTTGCATCTGTATTTACCTGGGACATGGAAGTGCTACCCTGAGGCAAATTAGGATGAATAAATCCCCAGGGATTAGCAAGGTGTTTCCTCAGACCCTATGGGAGGCAAATGCAGAAATTGCTGGGGAGTTAGCAGAGATAATTTAAAACATCCGTAGTGACAGGAGATGTACCAGAGGATTGGAGGATGGCCAGTGTTGTTCTGCTGTTTAAGCAAGGCTCTAAACAGAAACCAGAAAATTATAGGCCTGTGAATCTGACATCAGATGTGTGAAAGTCATTGGAAGGTATTCTAAGGGACTGGACGTAGAAGTATTTGGATAGATGCAGACTGATTAAGGACACCCAGCGTGGATTTGTGTATGGTAGGTCATGTCTAATCAATCTTACAGTTTTTTGAGGACGTTTCCTGGAAAGTTGATGAAGGCCAGGTAGCGGATGTTGTCCATGTGGGCTTTAGAAAGGTTTTTGACAAGGTCCCACATGGGAGGCTGCTCAAAAAGGTTCAGTTGCTCGACATTCAGGATGAGGTGGTAAATTGGATGAGACATCAGCTTTGTGTGAGAAGCCAGAGAATGAGTGTAGAGTGTTGCCTCTCTGACTGGAGGCCTGAGACTAGCGGTGTGCCATAGGGATCACTTCTGGGCCCTTTGTTGTTTGTCATCTGTATCAATGATCCTGATGATAGTGTGATTAACTGGATCAGAAAATGTGTGGATGACAAATTGAGGGGTGGGAACTGAACTGAAGAGTATGAGGAAGAGGCGATTGGCTCACAAATAGAGAAAGATTGGAGACAGTACAAGAGAAAGGACAGGCAGGTGATAGAGAAGGGACGCGCTCAGACCAATGGTTTGAGATATGTCCATTTTAGTGCAAGGAGTATTGTGAACAAAGCTGATGAGCTTAAAGCGTGGATCAGTACCTGGAGCTAAGATGTTGCGGCCAGTACAGAGACTTGGATGACTTAGGGGCAGGAATGGTTACTTTGAGTGCTAGGCTTTAGATGTTTAAGAAGGGACAGGGAGGGAGGCAAAAGAGGTGGGAGTATGGCATTGTTGATCAAAAATAGTCACGGCTGCAGAAAAGGAGGAAGTCATGAAGGGATTGTCTATTGTGTCTCTGTGGGTGGAAGTTAGAAACAGGAAGGGGTCAATAACTCTACTAGGTGTTTTTCATAGACCACCCAATAGTAACAGATGCATCGAAGAGCAGATAGGGAGACCGATTCTGGAAAGGTGTAATAATAACAGAGTTGTCGTGGTGGGAGATTTCAATTTCTCAAATATTGATTGGTATTTGGGAAATTAGAGCAAAGGGTTTAGATGGGCTGGAGTTTGCAAGGTGTGTTCAGGAAGGTTTCTTGACACAATCTGTAGATGAGCTTACAAGAGGAGAGGCTGTACTTGATCTGGTATTGGGAAATGAACCTGGCCAGGTGTCTGGTCTCCCAGTGGGAATGCATTTTGGAGATAGTGATCACAATTCCATCTACTTTACCATAGCTTTGGAAAGTGATAGGAACAGACAAGTTAAGAAAGCGTTTAATTGGAGTAAGGGGAAATATGAGGCTATCAGGCAGGATCTTGGAAGCAAAATTGGGAACAGAAATTCTCAGGGAAATGTATGGCAGAAATGTGGCAAATGTTCAGGGGATATTTGTGTAGAGTTCTGCATAGGTACGTTCCAATGAGACAGGGAAAGGATGGTAGGGTACAGGAACCAAGGTGTACAAAGGCTGTTGTACATATAGTCAAGAAGAAAAGAAGAGCTTATGAGAGGCTTAAAAAGCTAGGTAATGATGGCGATCTAGAAGATTATAAGTCTAGCAGGAAGGAACTTAAGAATGAAATTAGGAGAGCCAGAAGGGGCCATGAGAAGACCTTGGCGAGCAGGATTAAAGAAAACCCCAAGGCATTCTACAAGTATGTGAAGAGCAAGAGGATAAGACATGAGAGAATAAGACCAATCAAGTGTGACAGTGGAAAAGTGTGTATGGAACCTGTGGTAAACCATATATATGTTGTAACTGGGTTAACTGTCTGGCCACGCCCCTCTGCTGACTGCCCCTGTGGCTCCTCCCACAGAATCCTGTATAAAGGTGTTTCGCCTTGTCCCTCCCCCTCAGTCCAGGGCAGACACTCACCGTGGAGGTCGTGGAGGTCGTATTGTACAGTGAATAAAAACCTTTCAGTATTTTGCCAAACCTCAGTCTTTTGGAGTTATTGAAGGTGCTTCAGAACCGGAGGAGATAGCAGAGGTACTTAATGAGTACTTTGTTTCACTATTCACTACGGGAAAGGATCTTGGCGATTGTAGGCATGACTTACAGCAGACTGAAAAGCTTGAGCATGTAGATATTAAGAAAGAGGATGTGCAGGTGCTTTTGGAAAGCATCAAGTTGGATAAGTCACCGGAACTGGATGAGATGCACCCCAGGCTACTGTGGGAGGCGAGGGAGGAGATTGCTGAGCCTCTGGTCATGATCTTTGCATCATCAATGGGGACGGGAGAGGTTCCGGAGGATTGGAGGGTTGTGGATGTTGTTCTCTTATTCAAGAAAGGGAGTAGAGATAGCCTAGGAAATTATAGACCAGTGAGTCTTACTTCAGCCATTGGTAAGTTGATGGAAAAGATCCTGAGAGGCAGGATTTATGAACATTTGGAGAGGCATAATATGATTAGGAATAGTCAGCATGGCTTTGTCAAAGGCAGGTCATGCCTATGAGCCTGACTAAATTTTTTGAGGACGTGACTAAACACAATGTTGGAGGTAGAGCAGTAGGTGTAGTGTATATGGATTTCAGCAAGGCATTTGATAAGGTACCCATGCAAGGCTTATTGAGAAAGTAAGGGGCCATGGGATCCAAGGGGACATTGCTTTGTGGATCCAGAACTGGCTTGCCTACAGAAGCCAAAGAGTGGTTGTAGACATGTCATATCCTGAATGGAGGTCTGTCACCAGTGGAGTGCCTCAGGGATCTGTTCTGGGACCCTTACTCTTCGTGATTTTTTATAAATGATTTGGATGAGAAAGTGGAGGGATGGGTTAGTAGATTTGCTGATGACAGAAAGGTTGAGGGTGTTGTGGATAGTGGGAAGGGCTATCAGAGGTTACAGCGGGACATTGATAGGATGCAAAACTGGGCTGCGAAGTGGCAGATGGAGTTCAACCCAGATAAGTGTGAGGTGGTTCATTTTGGTAGGTCAAATATGATGGCAGCATACAGTATTAATGGTAAGACTCTTGGCAGTGTGGAGGATCAGAGGGATCTTGGGGTCCGAGTCCATAGGACACTCAAAGCTGCTGCGCAGGTTGCCCCTGTGGTTAAGAAGGCATACAGTGCATTGGCCTTCATCAACTGTGGGATTGAGTTTTAAGAGCTGAGAGGTAATGTTGCAGCTATATAGAGGACCCTGGTCTGAGCCTACTTGGAATACTGTACTCAGTTCTGGTCACCTCACTACAGGAAGTATGTGGAAACCATAGAAAGGGTGCAGAGGAGATTTAAAAGTATGTCGCCTGGATTGGGGGGCATGCCTTATGAGAAAAGGTTGAGTGAAGGCCTTTTCTCCTTGGGGCAATGGAGGATGAGAGGTGACCTGATAGAGAGGATGAGAGGCAGTGATCGTGTAGATAGTCAGAGTCTTTTTCCCAGGGCTGAAATGGCTAGCACAAGAGGGCACAGTTTTAAGATGCTTGCAAGTAGGTACAGAGGAGATGTCAGGGGTAAGTTTTTTATGCAGAGAGCGGTGAGTGTGTGGAATGGGCTGCTGGCAACGGTGGTGGAGGCAGATACGATAGGGTCTTTTAAGAGACTCCTGGACAGGTATATGGAGCTTAGAAAAATAGAGGGCTATGGGTAAGCCTAGGTTATTTCTAAAGTAAGTACATGTTCAGCATAGCTTTGTGGGCTGAAGGGCATATATTGTGCTGTAGGTTTTCTATGTTTCTAAGTTTTTATGACACCAAGATTGGGGATGTAGTGGACAGTAAGGAAAACTATCATGGCATGCAGAGAGGTCTGGAAAAATGGGCTGAAAAATAGCAGATGGAATTTAATGCAGGCAGGCACAAGGTTTTGCACTTCAGTAGGACCAACCAGGGTATGTCTTACACAGTGAACGGTAAGGCACTGAGGAGTGTAGTAGAACAAAGGTGTCTGGGAATATAGGCCATAATTCATGGCATCACAGGAAGATAGGGTCGTAAAAAAAAACTTTTGGCACATTGGCCTTCATAACTCAATGTATTGAGTACAGAAGATGGGATGTTATTTTGAAGTTGTATAGGGCGTTGGTGAGTCCTAAATTGGAGTACTGTGTGCACTTTTGATCACCTACCTACAGGAAAGATGTAAACAAGGTTGAAAGAGTGTAGAAAAAAATTTACAAGAATGTTGCTGGATCTGGAGGACCTGAGTTACAAGGAAAGATTGAATAGGTTAGGACTGTATTCTTTAAAACGTAGAAGACTGAGAAACTTGATAGCAGTATGCAAAATTATGAGGTGTAGATGTCGGGTAAATGCAGTCAGGCTTTTTTTTACAGGGGTTGGGTGCGACTACAACCAGAGGTTATAGGTTAAGTGTGAAAGGGGAGTTTTAAGGGGAACATGAGGGGAAACCTCTTCACTCAGAGGATTGTGAGAGTGTGGAATGAGCTGCCAGCACAAGTGTGCATGGGAGCTCGATTTCAACGTTTAGGAGAATTTTGGATAGGTACATGGATTATAGGGATATGGAGGACTGCAGTTCCAGTGCAGGTCAATGGGAGTAGGCAGTTTAAATGGTTTTGGCGTGGAATAGAGGGGCCAAAAAGTCTGTTTTTGTTCTGAACGTCTCTGTGACTATGGCTCTATAATGTCCATAAAATAAAGAATACTTAATCAAACAACATGCAGGTTGACTACCGATTTTCTGGCACCCTCAGTTCTTGAACCTTGCTGGATTAAAGTTTTTGCCCGATAAAGATAGGTCATTCAATGGTAATGACAAAAAAGGACTATAGAAGCCTAAAAGGGATTATTAATTAAGCAAAAATTAAATGTAAATTTATTAATTACTGTGCTTACAAAGAATATTTCTTCTCAGTTATCTTCTTAAATATTTCATCCAGGCAAAGTTAGTTCATCTGTTTTGATCTCTCCTATGTTTCTTGAATTAAATAAAAATTCATTAGCTCTTGTTCTATCACAAAGGTATGTTTCTCTAACGCTTTGGTTAAATCACCAACAACTCAATTAACTTGTTCAGAGTAAATCTTTCAGTTTCATTTGTTCATCACCATCACTGCATCTTCATCACTTGCAGTGTGTTTATCAGTGTTCAGAACACTCTATAATTCCTGAGTCCATAAGGAGGTGCACAACAGGTGTTTTGTCATCAACAATTATCCATTCACATAGGTTTTCTTCGTTTAAGCCAACGTGCTATATCTTTGAAAGCAGGTCCTGTAACATTTTTTGCATACACAAGCAAATCATGAACAACTACTTTCTCCTTTGGTACACAAAAGCCTGAAAAAATCGTCAAACTTTTCTTCAGGCGTATTACCAAGGAAACTACGCTTCGTAATTTCATCTGATTAAAAGAGGTGTCGAACCATCACTTTCAGGAAAATCGGTGGTCAACGTGTATTTACAAGATTACTCTAATGTTACTGAAATATTAAACACACAACAGGTGAGGTTTGACAATTCACCCAGCAGGCCAGTGAATTCACATGTGGTGATGTGTACACTGGACAGAGTCAGTGTGGGGAACTGACTGGGGTACAGGGTTACGACCTGAAGTTCTTTGATTCAACATAGTGGCTATTCTTCAGATTTACTAACAGTCCTTTGGCAGACAGGAAATCTGCACTGAACAGAGGCCTAACAACTTCAGCCAAGACAAATTCCCATGTGTAGAATCATCCACTGAAGCAAAGCATTACACGTCACGTCCCATAACTCTGGATCCTGCTGCTGTTGGTGGCCTCAAGTGGTGATCCGCAGGTCTCTGCCTTGTAATCAATAGGCGACGCTGACAGCACAATCACTTGAGCATCCATGTCACGTAAGAAGCATCACCCTAAAAAGATGTCTGTAATCAACAATAGATGATCCTGGCAGCTGGAACCCAAAGTTCAAGTAAAATTTATAATCAGAGTACATTCGTGTCACCACATCCCACCCTGAAATTCTTTTTCCTGTGGGCATATTCAGCAAATCTATAGAACAGTAGCTGTGAACAGGATCAATGAAAAAGCAAGGGCATAGAAGACAACAATCTGTGCAAATGCAAATATAAATAAATAGCAATAAATAACAAAAGCATGAAATATCAAGATAAAGAGTCCTTCAAGTGAGATCATTGGTTGTGGAAACACCAAAAGTAGATTGAGCGCAAACACGAGGAAATCTGCAGCTGCTGGAATTTCAAGCAACACATGTAAAAGTTGCTGGTGAACGCCGCAGGCCAGGCAGCATCTATTGGAAGAGGTACAGTCGACGTTTTGGGCCGAGACCCTTCGTCAAAGTAGATTGAGTGTAGTTATCCTCTCTTGTTCAAGAGCATGGTGGCTGAGGGGTAGTAACTGTTCTTGAACCTGAGGCATTTATTCTTGAAGTCCTGAGGCACTTGTGCCTTCTACCTGATGGCCACAGTGAGAAAAGTGCGTGGCCTGAGTGGTGAGGACCTTTGATGATGGATGCTGCTTTTCTACGACAATGTTTCATGCAGACGTACTCGATGGTTGAGAGGGGTTTACCCATGATGTTCTGGGCCGAATCCACTACCTTTTGTAAGATTTTCTGCTCAAAGGCATTAGTGTTCCCATCCCAGGTCATAATGCAGCCAGTCAGCACACCTTCCACTACACATCTACAGATGCTTGGCAATGTTTTTAATGACATGTCGAATCTCCACAGACTCCTGAGAAAGTAGAGGCACAGTTGTGTTTTTTTTTTGAAATTGCTTTCATGTGATGGGTCCGGGACAGGTACTTTGAGATAGCGACATCCAGAAATTTAAAATTACTGACACTTCCATCTCTGATCCTCCAATGAATGCTGGCTCATAGACCTCTGGCCTCCCTCTCCTGAAGTCTGCAATCAGTTCCTTGTTCTTGCTGACATTGAGAGAAAGATTGTTCTTATGACACCCCTCAACTAAATTTTCAATTTCCCTCCTGTATGCTGTTTAATCATCACCTTTTTCATGGCCCACAACAGTGGTGTTATCAGCTAATTTGCGTATGCCATTACAGCGGTACTTAGCCACACAGTCATAGGTGCAAAGCGAGTAGAGCAGGGTGCTAAGCACCCAGCCCTGTGGTACACCTGTATTAATGGAGGTTGTGGAGGAGATATTTTTGCCAATCTGAACTGACTGAGGTCTGCGAATGAGGAAATCCAGGATCCAATTTCTCAAGGGAATATTGAGGCCCAGGTCTTGAAGTTTACTATTAGCTTTAAGGGGTTGATGGTATTAAACGCTGATCTGTAATTGACAAAGAGCATCCTGATGTATGCACCTTCGCTGTCCAGAAGTTCCGGCATTGTGTGAAGAGCCAGTGAGATGACATCTCCTGTGGACCTGTTACTTTAGTGGGCAAATTGGAGTGGATCCAAGATGCCACTCAGACAGGAACTGATATGTTTCAACACCAACCTCTCAAAACGCTTCGTCACTGTGGACATAAGTGCCACTTGTTGATAGTCACCGAGGCAGGCTACCATGCTCTGCTTGGGCACCAGTATGATTGAAGCCTGCTTGAAGCAGGTGGGTACCTCACACTGCCGAAGACAGAGGTTAAAGATATCAGTGAACACACCAGCCAGTTGGTCAGCCCAGGTCTTCAGTACTCAGTCAGGTGCTCTGTCCAGACTGGATGCTCTCCTTGTATTCACTCTCTGGAAGGCACATCACCTTCAGATACCGAGAACTGAGAACAATAGTCATCGGGAGATGTAGGGGAGCATGTTGGTTCCTCCCTGTTCTGAACCTACAGTGTCCACGGACCTCCGACAGTCCAATGCACGGGCAGTGCTGAAGCTGCATGGTGGTCAGCAATTCTTGGCGATCTGGCCGAAGTGCGTGTGTTACTGACGTAGACCTGGCATCGTCTAGTTTGGAGCTGCGGGCGTGAGACTCCTGGAGGTTTTGCCAACAGGTCTTGCTGAGGCAGGGAAAGAAGGAGGAACAATGCATCTGTGCCTGGCTGAACGATCAGCCATCTTAGCAAGCTCCCTGTAGTTCTTTACGTGTGTATTAGCAAGGGGTGTATGAACGTGATCAGGGATTTGGTGTATCAAGAATTCTTTAAAAATAGAACAAGGATGGCGATTGCATGGGAGGGGTAGGATGTGGTCCATTAAAATTCTGAAGACCTAGCGTCACTCAGGTCGGGCAAGGAGAGCAACTGTTTGGCACGTTTGGACTCAGACAGTCCAAAAGGCTGTAATAGGTGAGGTTTCAGAGTGGCATATTTATCACATACAGGCGGGTCTTCCAGTAGACTCATCACTCTGGCTGCTGTGGAGCTACTCAGTGATGCTAAAACGTAGTAAAATTTGGTATTGCCCGTGGTGATTTCTCGCAGCGCAAACAGGGCTTCAGCCTGTGCAAAGCACATGGTATTATTCGGCTTTCAAAACTCTAGCAACTTCAAAGTGACTGCATGGGTTGTCATGCCATTGATTAACTCTTGAATTGCTGAGAGCATTGGGGTCACCAATGTAGGATTTTGTCAATAAAACATGCAAGAGTCATTTTATGTGCTTAACGAAAGCCGTAGTCCTTTACCATAAGACATAGAAGCAGAATTAGGCTATTTGGCCCATCGAGTCTGCTTCACCAGTCAATCATGGCAAATCTAATTTTTTTCCCCTCCTCATCCTCATTCCCCAGCCTTTTCTCTGTAACCTTTGATGCAATGTCCAATCAAGAACTTACCAATCTCTGCCTTAAATATACCCAACAACCTGACTTCCACAGCTGCCTGTGGTAACAAGTTTTACAAATTCACCAGCCTCTGGCTAAAGAAATTTATCTGTATATCTGTTTTAAATGGACGCCCCTTATTCTGAGGCTGTGCACTCTTATCCTAGGCTTCCCCACCATGGGAAACATCCTTTCCACATCTACTCTGTCTAGGCCTTTCAACATTCAAAAGGTTTCAAGGAAATCCTCCCCCATCCTTCTAAATTCCCAAGAGTACAGACCCAGAGCCATCAACTTTTCCTCGTATGATAACCCTTTCATTCCTGGAATCATCCTTGTGAACCACCTCTGGACCCTCTCCAATGCTAACACATCTTTTCCTGAGGAGCCCAAAACTGTTCACAATACTCAAGGTGAGGCCTCACCAATGTTTTATAAAGCCTCAGTATTACATCCTTGCTCTTATATTCAAGACGTCTTGAAATGATTGTTAAGACTGCATTTGCCTTCCTTACCATTGACTCAACCTGCAAGTTAACTTTTTGTGTGTCCTGCACACGGACTCCCAAGTCCCTATGCATTTCAGATTTTCTCCCCATTTAGAAAATAGCCTGCACATTTATTTCTATTACCAAAGTGCATGACAGTGTATTTTCCAACATTGTACTTCAAATGCCAGTTTCTTGTCCATACTCCTAATCTGGTTTTACAGGAAAGGTACTAGCATGGATAGAATTTTGGATGAGTGGTAGAAAGCTAAGAAAGGGAATAAAAGAGGCCTATTCTGGTGGGCTGCCAGTGCCTAAAGATGATCCACAGGGGCTGGTGTGGGACTGCCTCTTTTCATGTTATATGTCAATCATTTGGATGATAGTATTGATGACTTTGTGGCCAAGTTTGCAGGCAATACAAAGATAGGTGGCGGGGCCGATGGTGTTGAAGAAGCAAGGTGCCTCCAGGACTGCAACAGACTGGGAGGATGTGCAAAGAAGTGGCAGATGGAGTATTATGTAGGGAAGTGTATGATCATGCACTTTGGTAGAAGAAATAAGTGCATAGTTTTTTTTTAAATGGGGAGAAAATTCAAAAATCAGAGGTGCAAAGGGACTTGGGAATCCTTGTGCAGGATTCCCTGAAGGTTAACTTGCTGTTTGAGTCAGTGGTAAGGAAGGCAAATGCAATACCAGCATTCATTTTGAGAGGAATAGAATATAAAAGCAAGATTGTAATGTTGAGACTTTATAATACACACTTGGAGTATTGTGAGCAGTTTTGAGAGCCTTATCTAAGATGAGATGTGCTGGCATTGGAGAGGCTCCAAATGAGACTCACGAGAATGATTCCAGGAATGAAAGGGTTAATTTATGAGGAGCTTTTGATGGCTCTGGGTCTGTACTCACTGGAGTTTAGAAAGATGAGGGGAAATCTCATTAAAATCTATCGAATATTGAAAAGGCCTAGATAGAGTGGATGTGGAGAGGCTGTTTCTTTTAGTGAGTGAGTCTAAACCAGAAGGCACAGCCACAGAATAGAGGGACATACATTTAAAACAGAAATAAGGAGGATTTCTTTAGCCAGAAGGTAGTGAATCTGTGGAATTAATCGCCACAGATGGCTGTGGAGGCCAAGTCATTGGATATATTTAACGCAGTGGCTGATAGGTTCTTGAGTAGTTAAGGCATCAAAGGTTACAGGGAGAAGGCAGGAGAATGGGGTTGAGAGGAATCATAAATCAGACATGATGGAGTGATAGAGCAGACTAAATGTGTTGAATGGTCTACTTCTGCTCTTATGTCTTATGATCTTATGGAATCAGTATTAGGTCAATTCAGTTTACTTTTAGAATTAAAAATTATTCCTTCTCATTTGCTAATACTACAAGGTTTTAAGGAGGAAATAGTGCATTCCAATATATGGAAATCAGAGACAGTGAACCCATTGAGATATTGATGCTTTCAATTGGCTGAACTACACCATCTAGCATTAGGAAGCTTTTCTTCCCCACGTTTCTGTTGAAGAATGTTTCCAGAGCTCTTCTGTAGTTGCTTTGATGGTAACATCACAGATTCCTTATGGGTATTGGAAAGTACAACACTAGCAGTCAGAGTTAAAGTGCCGCAGTGACATTTTGCAGTGTGAACTTGAAGACGTATTTGTCCAATTATTAACTGCACACATCAGCCAGGTTTTAGAATCAATGTCAAAAAAAAAGTACAAAAATAATTTTGGCCAATTCTTCATCTATTGTCAATCTTCATCTACTGTCAATTTGTTGCTTTGTGTGTGGCAAGTTTTTACCTCATCCATCCAGATATAATGTATTAAATATGTAATGTACTTGTCTGATTTTACACAACTCATTCACTGGCATTGTCATTGCATTGTTGCTGATGCAGTGTGTCACATGATATATATTTTACTACTTATGATATAGGAGGAGGCAGCTGATAGAATCAACTCTTTGCTGACTCTCGAGGAGTGCAGACACACTGGCCCAAAAGGACTGTTCCATATTGTATCTTCCTGTGACCCAATTAAACACCAACTCTTTCTCTTCTACAGATGTTCGCTGACCTGCTGAATACTTTCACTATGTTCTATTTTTATTTCAGATTTCTGGCATTTGCAGTTTTTTTTTATTTTTCCTTCACTGAAATTATTACTCTAGCACACCAACACCTGCAGGGAAAAAGGCGAATAAGTTGGATGCTGAACATGCACTAGAGTTAAAAGTGCATACATGTAAATGCTACCCCCATACCCCTCCCTCCTCTAAACTCTTCCCCTTCCCCTTCATCCCCCTCTTTAAGTTCCTCTTTGTTGCTCTTCTCTCCTGTAATTTTATCAAACTTTTTTACCTAGCCCTACTTACTTATCTTTTATTTCAGTTAACAGTTTTTTAGTTCTCAGTTGAGTTGATTTCCAAAAGTTATTGAGCAATATTTCAGCTTTTATGAAACTATTAAAAAATAGATGGCTCTCTAATCTGAACATCCAGTTGTTGTTCTGCCTTTGTATTCCAGTCACTTAGGGTCGTAGAGTCACTTAAAGTCAGCATGAAGACAAGCTGCATGGCCCTACTTGAGCACAGTGAGCAAAGTACCCTCTCAGCTGGGCCTTTTTGGAACTGGAATTTGTTCACTATTGTCATGTGTACAGAGTGAAAAGTTTGTCTTGCATACAGAGCAGTGCACTGGGGTAGAACAATGTAAAATAATAATAATGCAGAATAACATGTAATAACTACAGAGAAAGTGCAGTACATGTAGACAAAGTGTAAGATCATAATGATGTAGATTGTGAGGTCAAGAGTCCCACTTATTGTTTCAGGGAACTATTTAAAACTCTTATAAAAGTGGGGCAGATGCTGTCCTTGAGCCTGGTGGGTTGTGCTTTCATGTTTTTGTATCTCTTGTCCAAAGGAAGGGAGGAGAAGAGGGAATGTCAAGGGTGGATGGGGTCTTTAACTATAGTGGTTGCTTTACTGAGGCAGTGTGAAGTATAGCTAGGGGAGCAAATAGTAAGCAGAAGAGATTCTGCAGATACTGGAAAGCCAGAGTAACACACACAAAATGCTGGAGGAACCAAAATGCAGTTGGTTTCCATCTATCAGCCATCAGCCTCTGTCCCTTAATGTCTCCAGCCACTTGTCCACCTGGCTCCATCTGGCCATCATCCCCCACCTCACCTGGTCCACCTATCACCTACCTGCCCCTGTCTCACCCCTCCCCACTACTCTTTATGCTGGCCATCTTCTCTCCATACTCTCAATCCTGATGTAGTCACAACCTGAAGTGCTAATAATCTTTTTGCCTTTGCAGATTCTGCTCGACTCACTGAGTTCCTTCAGCAGTTTGTTTTTCCTCCAGAGGTTGTAAGCAGAAAAGATTAGTTTGTAGGCAGAAGAGATTCACTTAGTTAGCCATCTGATTACTAAGGTCATCAGTTTGGCCCAGCATTGTGGGCCGGAGGGCCTGTTCCTGTGCTGTTTGTTCTAAGCTGGTAATGAGCTGTCTTCTTGAAGCAATACAATCTTTCTGTTGAAAGGTAAGTAGCTGATCCAGTGGGTTCCTGGTCAATATGAATCCCCAGGGAATCAGCCGGGGTCAGGCCATTGAATGTTCAAGGTAGATGGTTGAACTCTCCTATGTTGAAGATAGCCAATCTTTTGTGATGACCTACTTGTAAATGGCAAATAATATTCTACATGTAGCTGTCTTACACTTACTGTAACTTCCTAACAAAATTACCTTTATATTGAGTCACAATTTCTGTTTCTATCTATAAATACTTGTTACCAAGTAAATTACTTCTATTTCTTGTACAGAGGGCAGTGTGTCCAGTCATATTAAATCCCAACATACATAGTTTATCAACACAGAATATGTTCTATTCCCTGCCATGACCTTAGTAAACCTATGTCTCCAATATCTTTTCAGAAGATGAAACAAATATTTTTATCCTCCCATCCAATTACTGAATAACTTCTATTCCTCTACTTAATTGAATGTGTTACGCTTTTGGAGAATATTTTCATTATGCATTTCTTTCCCCAAATTTAGTATTTTGCATTTTGTTTATTTTATACATATCTGTAGGTTTTATATTGTCTTTTAAAATAATTAAAGTCTCCTATGCTCATTCCTGTTTGGTGTCTCTCTCCCTAATTTGGTATTCAGTTACATACAGCTATTTCATATGTCTCAGTAATAGGACTAGAGAGACTTTCTAGCACAGCAGGCAGTGCCTTCTCAACCTATTAATATATTGGAGCAAGTCTACATCAAGCAATTATGTTCACAGATGGGTAATTGGTAGAGAGGTTGGAGAAAGGGAATAGGGATCAAGGGTTGCTTCTCTGACTGCTCGGCAAATGAAGGCGAAGCTTGTCAGGAATAAGAGCAGAAAATGCTGGAATCACTCAGCAGATTAGGCAGCAGCGGCGGGAAGAGGAACAGTTAGCATTTCAGGCCTTTAACCCTTTATCAGAAAGTTCAGATGAAAGATCCTGAACCTGAAACATTGAAAATTTATTTTCCCACAGACACTGTCTGACTTATGTTTTGGTAGCTTTTATTTCCGATTTCCAACATCCACAGGTTTTAAAAAATTTTCATTTTAAGAAGCTTCCGAAGGAAATGTGCTAGGATCTCAACTTTATAGAGTATACTATACGTTCACTTTGTTAGGGACTGTACATCTGTACACTTGCTTGTTAATGCAAATATCTAATTAAGTGGGAGAAAGTATGGGTGTGTCAGAGTTTGGAATTTAATTCCAGGGTCCTCTGTAAAAAGTTTGTATGTTTTTCCCATGAGCACATTGTTTTCCTTTGGGTGCTGAGGCTGCCTCCCACAGTCCAAAGACCTACTGGTTAGTAACTTCACTGGTCATTGTAAATTGCCCTGTGGTGAGTCAAGAGTTAAATAGGCGGGCTGCTGGGCGGTGCAGCTCTTTGAGTCTGAAGGGCCTGTTCCGTGCTGTATCTCAAAATAAAAAAGTAAATAAAATAAATCAATGCATAAGAGCACACAGACATGGTCAAGAGGTTCAGTATTTGTTCAAATCAAGCATCAGAATGGGAGAAGGATTGTGATCGAAGTAACTTTTTAGTTTTTGGTGCAAGAGTGGATTTTCATTTACATGGCTCTAGACTTTACAGAGAAAGGTGCGAAAGATTAAAAAAAAACATCCAGTGAGCGCCAGTTCTGTAGGCGAAAATACTTTGTTATTGAGAATGGTCAGAGGAGACTGGCCAGACTAGTTCAAGCTGTCATGAGAGTGACAGTAACTCAAGTACCAGTGCATTCCAACTGTAGTGTGCAGAAGAGCATCCCTAAACCCACAAAACATCAGACCTTGAAACCCCAGAATACCACAAACATATACTTAGTGGCCTCTTTATTCAGTACAGGTGGAACCTAATAAATTGGCCACCAAATATATATTATTAACAGTAACGAGCAGTACTTAGGGAATGCTACAATATATGAGGTATCGTCTGTTGGATTTGGCTTTCAATCTGTTCCCATCTGCACACACAGTTAAATGTAAAAGATCCCATTGCAGTATTTTAAAAAAAGAGCAGACCATTTCAAAGTTCAAAGTTCAAAGTACACTTACTATGAAAGAATATGTACCATATTTTCTACCTTGTGATTCATTTGTCAGAAATACCGCAAATTTTTGCTTTCTTTCTTCTTCCTTGGTAGGATCCATTTAAACCAGTGGAAATCTTGAAAACAGTGTTAAGACAAGAAGCTGATTAATTAATAACCATTAGTTGATGAAAGAGTTGCTGATCCAACTGATTGAAAAGTTGAATATATTGTGCTATTCTTTGCCGTGGTAAAAAAATGATTCACACCACCAAATTACCAACTATTTTGAAAAGAGTTTCTGCAAGCAGCTCTCTGCTGATTAATTCATTGTTTGAATGGAATAGTCTGCTGTATCTGAAGAGCAGTTACACTGCTTGCAATAAGTGATTAACAAAGATCCCCAATCAGTTACTATGAATAACTGGTAAATTAATTGGCTCTAATGTATTCCCTACTGGTTTTCATTCATATTGCAATGCAATGAATCATTTTCACAGTAATTTACTGCACTCTTTTAATCGTGCAGTCAACTAATCAATAATTACTTATTGTAGTCCTTTCTGAAAACATACCCACAGGACTTTTTGAGATTCAGTTCCCAGAAAATGAAGTATCAGAAAGAGCTCCAATTCTACAAATTACTTTGTTAATTTACAAAACAGGTTTAAGTATTTGGGAACAATTCTATCCTCAGCTAGGTGTATTTTTATATCTTATCTAAAGCTTCAAATATCTAATACATCACAAATATTAGCTTTCTGAGTTTGCAAACAAGCTTAAAATGAAGACTTGCATTATGCAGGGCCTTCACATTTTCAGAACACCCCGAAGAAAAGGACATAAATCAAGATCAGAAGCTCAGTTTGGGCTCTGCCAAAGTCACTCAGCTCCTGACCCCATTACAACCTTAATCCAAGTATGGACAGAAAGGCTGAACTCCAGAGGTGAAGCAAAAGTAATGCTCTTGGCATCAAAGCAGCATTTGATTGAGTACAAAATCAAGGAGACAAAGCTAAGGTTCAATGGGAATTAGAGGGAAAATTTTCCATTGGTTGGAATCATACCTAGCACAAAGGAAAACGGTTGTCATGGTTGGGGTCAAACATCTCAGCCACAAGACATCTATGCAGCAGCTCCTCAGTGTAGTGTTCAAGATCCAATCATCTGTAACTGCTTGATCAATAACCTTCTTTCAACCGTAAGGCCAGAAGTAGGGAAGTTCACTGCTGATTGCAAAATGTTCAGCACCATTCACAACTCCTCAGATAAAGAAATAGTTCATATCCAAATGTAGCAAGACACAAGTGCAACATAATGACAATATCCAACAAGAGGAAACCCTGACATTCAATGGTATTAACATTACTGAATTTCCCCTGTCAATATCTCAGAGTTTCCATTCACCAGAAACTGAAATGGTTTAACCATGTACACAATATGACTACAAAGAGCAAATCAGAAGTTAAGAATCATGTGGTTATAGCCTCAACTCCTAACCTCCACAACCTTTATCAGCTAGAAAGATAAGGACAACAAAAGCATGGAAACCACCACCTGGAAATTCCCTCAAGCCATACACTGTCCTGTCTTGGAACTATATTCCTGTTCCTTCACTATCACTGGATCAAAATCTTGGAAGACCCTCTATAACAGCATTGTGGGTATACCCACACCACAAGAACCGGAAAAATTCAAGGAGGCAGCTCACCACCACCCTCTCAAACGCAGATAAGCAGTGGAGCCCATATACCTTAAATAAATTTTAAAAACTACTTTTAGAGCTTTAGTCACTATTGTAATGCAGGAAAGATCACAGACAATTTGTAAACTATTTAGTCTGTAAAACTCCAATGTGCAAAAGTGCTGATCATTTACTTGAGTGGTGTTGACTGACCTTTGCACCTGAATTAACTTGTAAATGCATTTTCAAAATTTGGTCTCAACCAAATGGCCTTTGAGTGAAAGGTTGTAAACTAGATTGTACTGGGGTGGGTTCAGTTAAGGAGAAAAGTCAAAAGTTAAAGAGAGGGATAGTGAAAGGGTTGCCGAAAACTGGAGGTTGTCAGGAAGGGACAGGTACGGACAAATACAAGAGTCACAAGAGATGCAGATATTGGATTCTGAAACAAACACTGATCTGCCTGAGAAAATCAGTGGGTCAGTAGAGTGACATGGACAGTCTATGATTCATATCAAGGTTTTTCATCTGAAGGAGTAGAGGGAAGATAGCCAGTGTAAAGAGGTGATAGTCAGAGGTGGGAAAGAGGTGGCAAGCAATAGAATAGGTGGTTCCAGGTGGCGGGTGGAGCTAGGTGGCAGAGGGAAAGGTGGAAATAACAATAGAAGCTGAGAGGAACTAAGTGGTGACAACACATTTGATAAGAAAACAGGGTGAAGAAGAGGAACCAAATGGAGCAAGTATAGAGGGCAGATAGAAATGGTGGCGTGTGGTTGGGGCTCAATAAGATGTGCATATGAGTGACGGACAGATAGAGTATATGGGGGTGGAGAAAGAAATTGCGAGATGGGGGCTGGGAAACACCGGTGTGTGTGTGTGTGAGACTAAACACAAACTAGAAGAACAGCACCTCGTATTCTGCCAGAGTAGTCTACAATCCAGCAGCTTGAGCATTGAATCCTCCAATTTTCAGATAACCTGCTTCCCCTCTGTCCCTTCAAGCTACTCAGCTCCTCTCAGCATTCCCTTCTTTCCAACCTCATGGTTGCAATCTGACAATGTTCAGGGAATAAATATGCTAAGATATTTAACTCTTTGAAGGGGTGGTCAAAATAGGAAAGAAGGAGAGGTTTTCTAATAGTAAAGGAAGAGATAAAAATGAGATAGAGAAAGGATCTTGGAAAATCATCAAGCTGTATCATTCTAGATACAGCTAGAAGCAGCAAAGGGCACAAAGATAGATAACAACTGTCCATGCAAAGTGGTAATGCTAGATTCTACATAATGCAAGAAATTAGAGTTGCATGCAACAAAAGTATTACAAGAATCATATGAAACTTTATTCTGCATACGGGTAGGGCAAACCCATCTAGTAGCCATAGCCTGGAGAGCAAATGCATGCAGTATATGGAAGATGGATTTTTTAGGTCAATGTGATGAGGAAACAATGAGGTAATTTGAGATCTATTACTGTGCAATGAGAAAGGCTTAAATACAAGTCTTGTGGTTAATTGATTTTTATTGAAGAATGATCATAATATGTTAGAATTTTATAATAAGGCTCAAGGTAATTTAGTTCAAAATGCAAGGTATGAACTGGCTATTGTAGACTAGGAATATATGGATCTAAGAAGTATGTCAATGGATCTTCTGTCATCATAGTGCATAAGTTCAAAGCTATGCAGTAAGTTAAACACTTTCTCAAAAGCCTCCCAAGATGGAAGCTTTCTTTAGGGTTTTTATAAGATTTTTTTTTAAATTATGAGGACACGCAGTCCTCTTTTATTGTCATTTAGTAATGCATGCATTAAAAATGATATAATATTCCTTCAGTGTAATATCACAGAAACACAGGACAGACCAAGACTGAAAAACTGACAAAAACCACATAATTATAACATATAGTTACAACAGTGCAAGCAATACCGTAACTTGATGAAGAACAGGCCATGGGCACGGTAAAAAGAAATCTTAGTTATGAAACTGCAGAAAGGTAAGTAAAATACGTACTGAATTCGATACAGAATCATTGCATACCTGAATATACTAATACCATTGATTATTCTCACAACTAATGCTAACTAAGTTAATACATGTATGCAGTACTCCATAATTACGCCATGTAAGGAAAGTAACTCGTGGTGTAACAATGTTTGCGGCCCAAGCAGCAGGAGGAACAGGCCACAGTGATGAGGTTTCTCACAGATTGGTGCAGCTTGTTTAAAAGGAGAGTTTTGCGGGTGTTCAAGCTCATTCCAGTGGCCCAGTCAGCAGGAGGAACAGGCCACGGTGATGAGGTTTCTCACAGATTGGTAAAGCTTGTTTAAAAGGAAAGTTTTGAGGGCATTTAGGCTCATTCCAGTGGCCCAATCAGCAGCAGAACAGGCCATGAGGTTTATCACAGGTTGGCAATGCTTGTTTAAAAGAGGAGTTTGGTGGGCGTTCAGGCTCATTCTGACGGCCCAGTCGGCAGCAGGTGCAGGCCACAGTGACGAGGTTTCTCACAGATTGGCAAAGCTTGTTCAAAAGTACAGAAGGGACAAGCGGGGCGGCCATTGATGAGAGTAGACTTATGGTGAGAGTAGGAGTGTCAGGCTTTGGCTCAAAGGAGGCTTCAGCTTGAAAGAGGTGTTGGCTCTGGGTGAGCTTCTCTTTTTTTCTCTTACTGTACCGAGTGTAGTAAATGGCTGTTGTGTGCTCTTCATGCCAGACGTTGGTCTTACCAACATCTGCCTCCACAGCCTCTTCACTAACTGTCCTGGCACTCTGGTTCCCATCTTCCTGCAACTTTCTATAGGGGCACAATTGAGAGCATCCTGACCAGCTGCATCACTGCCTGGTATGGGAACTGCAGTCGTACAGACCTGCCACTACCTTTTGTACTCGGGCAATGGACCTGATTGAAGTCTCCTCCTCTCAAAATTTCTGATGTCTGGTTTGGTCACTGGGCAAAGCTCTTTTTTTACTACACATGCCTCCTCCATGTCTAAACGAGCTTTCTCTGTTTGCATCTGAATGTCGCATTTAGCATAAGCCATTGTGATTTGTGCAACTTCAGCTCTGCTGTGGACTTGTGCTGTAGCTACGTTGATAATGGTTTTGCTTGAGCATTGTGAAGATGCTTTAGATGAACCAACTTCTGACCTCATTTCCAGGTTTTGGCGATCAATGTCACTCAGGTCACAAACTGACATTCAGACGCATCTCCAGACTACAGGCGATGCCTTTGAAGATGAGTTATCTTTTCACTCTACTGCTCCTCGCAGTGTGTATGTTCAAAGCTATGCAGCGAGTTAAACACCTTCTCAAAAATCACCTGAGATAGAAGCTCTCTTCAGGGTTTTTAATGAGATCTTATTTGTGAAAGTGCAGAAAGTTAAGTAAAATACATTATTAAATTCAGTACAACCTCATTGTGCGCTTGTATCTACAAATACTGTCTACTATTCTTACAATCAGTGTTAACCAAGGTAATACACATACACAGTACTCTATAACTAAGCCATGTAAACAAGAGAAACGTGGTGCAATGATGTCTTAATGCCAATAAAAGCTAAATGTAATACTTTGGTCAAAATATTTCTACTGAATGTTTACCAATATCAACAAAATTTAAGACTCACTGATATTGCTATTTCAAGGGCAAATGAAGAGAGGGTGGAGATAGTTGTCTTTCCACCGTGTGCTTCAAATTAAATTCAAATTAACCCTCCTCAGCCCAAGATCATTGACATCTTTCCTAACCAGAACTGCACACAATTCTCCAAATTCAACCTCACCAATCTGTGCAACTTCAATATCACAGTACTCCTGTACTCAATGCCCTGATATATGAAAGCCATTGTTCTAAAAGTTCTCTTTTATAACCCTATCTGTGATAATGCCACGTTCAAGGCATTATAGATTTACTCCCAGTTCACTTTGTTCCAACACACACCTCAGAGCCCTACCATTTACTAAGTAAGCCTTACCCTGGTTTGTCCTCCCAAAGTGTAACACCCACACTTGTCTGCGTTAAATCCATCTGCTACTTTTCAGCCCATTTTCCTAGTTGATCAAGATCTGTCATTACAGCTGGTGGAATGCTGCAGAGATCCAAGTTGTCCACAATCCCTATCAATGATGGGACCAAGTGTTCCCAAATGTTACTAAATGAAATGGCAGAATCAGTCTGAGGAGGACACAGTGTGACAGATTAACGGAAAGGGCAAGGAGATGCCAGAAGATATATAAATTGGGGAAAAGTGAAGTCTTCCACTTTGATAGAGAGAAAAGAAAAGCAGTTTATATTTTAAATATATGTTCAGAGGATCCTAGGTAACCTTTTGTGTAATTCCTTGGATTCATAATATATGGTTATGAAAAGTAATTAGAAAGGTAAATGACATATTGGCCTTTGTTATTGACTTGACAATAAGAGCATAGACATTTTACTGCATTTACATAGACCTCTGATGAGAATGGTGGAGAGAGTTAGCAGCTTCCAGTTTCTGAGTGTTAACATTTCAGATGAATGTCATTGAGCCACCACATAGATGTAGTCAGGAAGAAGGCATATTAGCGCCTTTACTTTTTTAGAAACTTAAGAAGAACTGGCATGTCACCAACACTCCAACACATTTTTAAGTAGCTACAAGGGGAATGTCAGAGGTAAGGTTTTCATATAAAGAGTGGTGGATGTGTGGAATGCACTGCCAGCGGAGATGGTAGAGATGGATACAATAGGGTCTTTGAAGAGACTCTTAGATAGGTACATGGAGCTTAGAAGAATAGTGGGCTATGCGTTAGGGAAATCCTAGGCAGTTTCTAGAGTAGGTTACATGGTCGGCACAACATTGTGGGCCAAAGGGCCTGTAATATGCTGTAGATTTCTCTGTTCCATGTTTCTAAACTTCTACAGATGCACTGTTGGAAGTATGCCGATGGGTTGCATCATGGCCTGGTTCGGCAATTTCAATATGTTGAACACAAGAGGCTGCAGAGACTAGTGGACACAGCCCGGTGCGTAATGGGCACAGTCCTGCCCACCACTGACAACTGGCACCACTGCCTCAAGGGGGCAGCATCCGTTATCAAGGATCTCCACCACCTTACTTGAGTTCTCGCTGCTTTCATCGAGCAGGAGCTACAAAAGCCTGAAGTCCCACACCACCAGGTTTAGGTACAGCTACTTTCCTGCAGCACTCAGCTTCTTGAATGAATTTGCACAAAAATAATCCTCCCTCAGCAACAGAACCACTTCTTGTACTGCTTTGGACTTGTCTTTAATTGTGGGATTTTAGCATTGATGCTTTAATTTATACATGCTTTTTATTCTCACTGTTTTGTTTAATTTGTGTTTATTTACGTTCCATGTGTTGTCTATCTATTGGTGATGCTGCTGCAAGTTTTTCTTTGTACCCATACCTCATCATACTTGTGCACATGACAATAAATTTGACTTAATTACAGACATGAAATAGAGGAGATATAGAGGGTTACCAGGTTAATTGTTGGGATGGGGTGGGTAGGGTTGTTAGAATTGTTCAAAGATGGGCAACTAAACAGATTGGACCTATATTCTGAGCGCTCTAGAGACTTGGAGGATGAAAGGAAATTTTATTGAAACATTCTTCCAGACTTGAAGGAGCAGGGGTGAGTTTGCCCTTGGGTGGGCTCTCTAGGAACAAGAGACGCAGTTTCAAAATAGGTTATTCTGGACTGGGTTTTGAGCAATGAGGAAGGGTTAATTAACAATCTTGTCATGAGAGGCCCCTTGGGTAAGAGTGACCATAATATGGTGGAATTCTTCATTAAGATGGAGAGTGACATAGTTAATTCAGAAACAAAGTTTCTGAACTTAAAGAGGGGTAACTTTGAAGGTATGAGATGTGAATTAGCTAAGATAGACTGGCAAATGACACTTAAAGGATTGACGGTGGATATGCAATGGCAAGCATTTAAAGGTTGCATGGATGAACTGCAACAAATGTTCATCCCAGTTTGGCAAAAGAATAAATCAAGGAAGGTAGTGCACCCGTGGCTGACAAGAGAAATTAGGGATAGTATCAATTCCAAAGAAGAAGCATACAAATTAGCCAGAGAAAGTGGCTCACCTGAGGACTGGGAGAAATTCAGAGTTCAGCAGAGGAGGACAAAGGGCTTAATTAGGAAGGGGAAAAAAGATTATGAGAGAAAACTGGCAGACAACATAAAAACGGACTGTAAAAGCTTTTATAGATATGTAAAAAGGAAAAGACTGGTAAAGACAAATGTAGGTCCTCTGCAGATAGAAACAGGTGAATTGATTATGGGGAGCGAGGACATGGCAGACCAATTGAATAATTACTTTGGTTCTGTCTTCACTAAGGAGGACATAAATAATCTTCCAGAAATAGTAGGGGACAGAGGGTCCAGTGAGATGGAGGAACTGAGCGAAATACATCTTAGTAGGGAAGCGGTGTTAGGTAAATTGAAGGGATTGAAGGCAGATAAATCCCCAGGGCCAGATGGTCTGCATCCCAGGGTGCTTAAGGAAGTAGCCCAAGAAATAGTGGATGCATTAGTGATAATTTTTCAAAACTCATTAGATTCTGGACTAGTTCCTGAGGATTGGAGGGTGGCTAATGTAACTCCACTTTTTAAAAAAGGAGGGAGAGAGAAACCGGGGAATTATAGACCGGTTAGCCTAACGTCGGTGGTGGGGAAACTGCTGGAGTCAGTTATCAAGGATGTGATAACAGCACATTTGGAAAGCGGTGAAATGATCGGACAAAGTCAGCATGGATTTGTGAAAGGAAAATCATGTCTGACGAATCTCATAGAATTTTTTGAGGATGTAACTAGTAGAGTGGATAGGGGAGAACCAGTGGATGTGGTATATTTGGATTTTCAGAAGGCTTTTGACAAGGTCCCACACAGGAGATTAGTGTGCAAACTTAAAGCACACGGTATTGGGGGTAAGGTATTGGTGTGGGTGGAGAGTTGGTTAGCAGACAGGAAGCAAAGAGTGGGAATAAACGGGACCTTTTCAGAATGGCAGGCGGTGACTAGTGGGGTACCGCAAGGCTCAGTGCTGGGACCCCAGTTGTTTACAATATATATTAATGACTTAGATGAGGGAATTAAATGCAGCATCTCCAAGTTTGCGGATGACACGAAGCTGGGTGGCGGTGTTAGCTGTGAGGAGGATGCTAAGAGGATGCAGGGTGACTTGGATAGGTTGGGTGAGTGGGCAAATTCATGGCAGATGCAATTTAATGTGGATAAATGTGAAGTTATCCACTTTGGTGGCAAAAATAGGAAAACAGATTATTATCTGAATGGTGGCCGATTAGGAAAAGGGGAGGTGCAACGAGACCTGGGTGTCATTATACACCAGTCATTGAAAGTGGGCATGCAGGTACAGCAAGCGGTGAAAAAGGCGAATGGTATGCTGGCATTTATAGCGAGAGGATTCGAGTACAGGAGCAGGGAGGTACTACTGCAGTTGTACAAGGCCTTGGTGAGACCACACCTGGAGTATTGTGTGCAGTTTTGGTCCCCTAATCTGAGGAAAGACATCCTTGCCATAGAGGGAGTACAGAGAAGGTTCACCAGATTGATTCCTGGGATGGCAGGACTTTCATATGAAGAAAGACTGGATGAACTGGGCTTGTACCCGTTGGAATTTAGAAGATTGAGGGGGGATCTGATTGAAACGTATAAGATCCTAAAGGGATTGGACAGGCTAGATGCAGGAAGATTGTTCCCGATGTTGGGGAAATCCAGAACGAGGGGTCACAGTTTGAGGATACAGGGGAAGCCTTTTAGGACCGAGATTAGGAAAAACTTCTTCACACAGAGAGTGGTGAATCTGTGGAATTCTCTGCCACAGGAAACAGTTGAGGCCAGTTCATTGGCTATATTTAAGAGGGAGTTAGATATGGCCCTTGTGGCTACGGGGGTCAGGGGGTATGGAGGGAAGGCTGGGGCGGTGTTCTGAGTTGGATGATCAGCCATGATCATAATAAATGGCGGTGCAGGCTCGAAGGGCCGAATGGCCTACTCCTGCACCTATTTTCTATGTTTCTATGTTTCTATGTTATTTAGACATAGATGAGAAGAAATTTCTCCCCCAAGGGGTTTGAAAACCATTGGAAATGTCTCCACAAGCAGGCTGTGGAGGCTCAGTCCCTGAGTAACTTAAAGGCAGAGATTGATAGATTATCAGCTAGTAGTGAAATCAAATGATATGGAGTTAGTGCAGGAAAGTGGCCCCCAGGGTAAAAGACCACCCTAACCTTAGTGAATAGCAGGGCAGGCTTGAGGGCCTGTAAGGGCCTTTCCTACTTTCACTTCTTATCTGTTTGTAATGTGATGGCATGTTTTAGCATGAAGTCTCAGGTTAATGTCCTGAACAAAAGGTAGCACATCTGCGAGTACAGAGCTTCTTCAGACCTTCACTAGTGAACCTTGATCTTTTTGCTTTTGTCTCAAGACTTATAATCTGGGGGAAGGGAGCAGAGAGTTATCAAATGTGTTATGTCCCAGTGAATTGTATAAAAAATGTCACATTCTTTCGAGGGGTTTAAACACATCTTTCAATTTTTAAAAATTTTAATATATAATGTAATATCCTACAAAAAAATTTGGAAAGATTATGTCATGTATTTCTAGTTGTATAATTCATGACTGTGAGCTGATTTCTGCTGAAGTATGGAAATATTACTAGTTGCTAACATATATCTCCACAACCATCAGCTTCCAGAGTCTGATATTCAGCCTCATGCGAAATTCAAACAAATAGTAATCCTTAATACAGCGAGTAATAAACGGACATTTCATCTGAGGACACATTCTGCCAAAAAGATAACACAGAAATATAAATTCTGGAGTATATCCTGAAGGCACTGTAAGAATAAAATTGAAGGAAGAGGGCTTGCCTCTGGTTATTAACCACTCACTCATTACTTCCAATGGTTATTAAAGTTACAACTCCAGCTCCTAGTTTACAGTCTGTAATGAGCAGTACTGAATGGCTCACCCACATGGTGGTGTTTGAAGTGTCAGCTTCTATTGCATCTTCCAGCCTCAAAAATAAACTGAAGTATTTGAGGGCATGCGCTAAAAGGAGGGGCTGGACAATCTCAGGTTGTTTTCTCTGGAGCAGCAGCAGTTGAATGGACATCTGATAAAAAATTTACAAGATTATGAAAGGCATTGATGAAATAGAGAGCTGGTATCTTTTTACCCAGAGTCAAAAAGTCGAACAGTAACGGGCATGCATTTCCGGTGAGGGGGGGGAGAATTCAAAGGAAATGCATGGGGCAAGATTTTATGCAGAGTGATGGGTGCCTGGAAAGTGCTGGTGGTGAAGACTGAGATGCTTAAAAGGCACTTAGATAAGTAAATAAATTTGCGGAGAATGGAGGGATATTTACCATGTGCAGGCAAAAGGGTCTAAGTATTACTCATAATTCCAATATTCTGCACAACATTTTTGGCTGAAGGGCCTGTTTCTATGCATAGAGCTCTATTCTATGAACACTATTATGCAGTCTAATCAGTGTGTTACATAGGTTCAATGTAACCTGCCTTGTATTGCATTCTGTTGCTACATTTAATCACTGGTCACATCAGAAGTCAAAGTACATGTTAAGCCCTAGAGAAAGAGGTTGTGGAAATGGCTATGGGAAACAAGAGAATGGTAGAGGAGTCAGTCAGATACTTCGCAACAGCCTTCACAGAAGAAAATACTGTAGACATCCCATTAAACCTAAACACAACATTGGAGGAATTAAATACCATCACTATCACTAGGAAATTAATATTAGGCAAACTAAGGCTGGCAACTACCAAGGACCTGATGGCTTACTGAAAAAAGTGACTGCGAAAATAGTGGATACAATGGCTGTAACCTTTAAAAAAATAGATTCTGGAGAGGTATTGACAAATTAGAGATGGCAATGAGGTACTCTAATTCAAAAGTCTGGAAGGCAAAGCTCGGTAGCCATACTCCAGTTGTCCTAATATATTGGAAAAGATGTTTGAATCACTTATTAAGGATACATTCGCAAAGCCATACTGGATTAAACATCACATAAGTGGAGGGTGACTTCATTAGGATGCAACAGAGAGGAAATGGAAGGGGCATCATCATACACGAAATAATAGCAGGCAGGTGTAACAGGTAACTGGGAAGTCTAATGGAAAGCTGGTTTCCTTTTCGACATGTTTGAAGTATAAAAGTCAGGAAATCTTAGTCCAAGGCACCAGTGAGTCCACACCTAGAGTACTATGTACAGTGTGGCCCCCTTATTTACAATCATCGGCCAGTGAAGCAGTAGCATCCGTACTGGATTTCAAGACAAATGGTCCAAAGTTTGAATCCGTCCATCTCCTTGCACACTTTCTATCTGTGCTGGGTTGAGTGTCGAGCTAACAACTAGGCCTCATTTAAAAAAAAAGACAAATGCTAAAGAAATGGCAATGCTGCTGCCCAATGTGCCACAAGGCGTGGAAAGGAACAACAATATTATTAGAGGAGGCTCCAAGAAGGTCCACTAGAATAATTGAAAATATGGAAGGGATGTCTTGTGAGGAAATGTTGAACAGATTAGGTCTATAATCAGAGTTTAGAAGAATGGAAGGTGATTGTATTGAAATATTTAAAAAAAAGATATTATTTTGGAGACATCTCATTTGTACATTTTGGCTTTTATTTCTCTTATAGCTAGGAGGACGCTCTTGCTTAAGTGGAAGGATGTCGTTCCGCTACTCATGCTCAATGGTTACATGATGTTATGTCATGCTTAAATTTAGAGAATTTCTGAATCTAGCGAAGACTTTCAAACATTGTGGGGACCTTTTTTGAAATATTTTCAAAACTTTTGATTTGCTGTTAAAGTACAGATGTTGGCTAATAACATATTTCACTATATGAGCAACACACATCAAAGTTGCTGGTGAACACAGCAGGCCAGGCAGCATCTCTAGGAAGAGGTACAGTCGATGTTTCAGGCCGAGACCCTTCGTCAGGACTAACTGAAGGAAGAGCTAGTAAGAGATTTGAAAGTGGGAGGGGGAGGGGGAGGGGGAGATCCAAAATGATAGGAGAAGACAGGAGGGGGAGGGATGGAGCCAAGAGCTGGACAGGTGATTGGCAAAAGGGATATGAGAGAATCATGGGACAGGAGGCCCAGGGAGAAGGAAAGGAGGGAGTGGGGGAAAAAAAACCCAGAGGATGGGCAAGGGGTATAGTCAGAGGGACAGAGGGAGAAAAAGGAGAGAGAGAGAAAGAATGTGTGTATATAAATAAATAACGGATGAGATATGAGGGGGAGGTGGGGCATTAGCGGAAGTTAGAGAAGTCAATGTTCATGCCATCAGGTTGGAGGCTACCCAGACGGAATATAAGGTGTTGTTCCTCCAACCTGAGTGTGGCTTCATCTTTACAGTAGAGGAGGCTGTGGATAGACATATCAGAATGGGAATGGGATGTGGAATTAAAATGTGTGGCCACTGGGAGATCCTGCTTTCTCTGGCGGACAGAGCGTAGGTGTTCAGCAAAACGATCTTCCAGTCTGCGTCGGGTCTTGCCAATATATAGTAGGCCACATCGGGAGCACTGGACGCAGTATATCACCCCAGCCGACTCACAGGTGAAGCGTTGCCTCGCCTGGAAGGACTATCTGGGGCCCTGAATGGTGGTAAGGGAGGAAGTGTAAGGGCAAGTGTAGCACTTGTTCTGCTTACAAGGATAAGTGCCAGGAGGGAGATCAGTGGGGAGGGATGATAAGGTTTTTTTTTCCTTTTCTCTTTCTTTACCAAACAGCTTCGATCTTGGTAGTGGGCTTAGATTCTTTTATTCTTGTATAATAAATTACCATATTTCAATATTACGATTTAATTTAATTTACATGAATATAGGGTAATGAGATCACAAGTGTGATTCAAATATAATGTATTTGGTATTATTTTATCTTTTTTTGACTTATAATATATATCTTGTACTCGGTATTCTTCTATATAGAAATTAATAAAAATATTGAAAATAAAGAAGAAAGAGAAAAGAAATATTTAAGATGGTGGTAGGATGTACAGGTGGCTTAACAGGGTAAATGCTGACCGAGTGCTTCTTGTCATGGGAAAGTCTGGAACCAGAGGACGTAGGATTCTCGATTTAAGCCTGAGATGAGGAAGAATTTCTCCTGTCAAATGGCCTATTAGTCTTTGGAATTCCTTTCTCCAGAAAGCTGTGGCAGCTGTATTGTTAAATATATCAAAACTTGAGATAGCATAAAAGAATCAAGAATAATGGAAATCAGGAGGGAAAGTAGACTGAGGAAAATTGGATCATCCGTGATGTTATAGAGTGGCTGGCTCAAGAACTGAATAGCCTCCTCCTATTCCCGTTTATGACCTTAAATGCTTGGTGCCTTAGAACATGTTTAGAACTAGTGAGTAAGGATTGAGAAATTAAGAACTAAATATGTTTTATATTTATGGACTTCAAGCACTCCAGTAATGTGCACTTGGTGTTAGATACAGTGTTTCATCATGAGATATTAATATTTTGGATCTAATCAAATGTAAAATCAAAACCATATTACTTCACCTGTTTTGTGTTGAATGCAATTCTGGGTGGCTCTCTTTTTCTGATAATTTTTCAGTCATTTCAGGAAGAATATGTACTCTGAATCATAAATTCTTCTTGAAATCTTTTTTTTCAGTGCTACCTCCTTCCATCCATCAGCATTCTTCAAATGAATAGGCAGTATTATTCAATGGTAATGACACGAACACTGGCAACTTCACATTCAGCTTAGATTTTGAAAGCAACATTTTTCACCACATTAATTCTGGAGTTCCTTTCTATCATGGTACAGCTTTGAAGGGAATTGTGGTGTGGAGAGAAATGCCGTTAGCAAAATAAATCTTTTCTACAGAACTGATCTTGTATAAAATATGTTGCACTTGAAGGATCTTGGAAAATATTGAAGTACCTTGCTTCCAAACATAGCAACTAGTAGCCAATATGGAGAGTACAGCAAATGATGTTTGCAGCTGATTACTGTGTTTGGCATCAGTATCAATGGAAGCAGCTGTTATTTGATCTATTTCAAAAGTATATGTGGTGAGGAAGATCAAAAATACTTACAGTATAATGTATTAAAAAGCAGTCACTAGTTCACAGGCAATATTTTTCAAGGAAGTGCAAGGAATATCACATGTTTCTCCACTTTGCTCTTACTGCGATTCAACATGTAAACATTCTGTGATATGTGCATATTTAAATAATCAAAGCAGTTGTTTAAACAGAAATTAAACCATTGGCTGCCATTTAATACAGTTGTAAAGTAATATTAATACAATACCTGGGATAGCTCTAGCAAAGTTCTTGTGAACAAATGGAGTATTCAAATGGCAACAGTTCATTGATTTCAAATTGACACTCATACACTTGGTTTGCTTATAGAGCTCTAAAAATTCACCTAATAGGGTCAGAACAGGAAAGATCCTTAAAGACAAGAAAAGTATCCTTCTCTTCTGATGCCTTTGAAAGCACCATTTCCGTCCTCTCCTTTAAACTCAGATCAATAAAGCAAGCTGGAAATACAGAACAACACTCAGTAAGTGCTGAAGGAACAGCAGGTCAGGCAGCATCTATAGAAATGAACAAACAGTCGATGTTTCAGACCGTGACTCGTCACCAGGACTGAAAAGGAAGGAGGAAGAAGCCGGAATAAGAATTTGATCGGGGGTGGGCGGGGTGGGTGGAAGGAGTGAACGCTACAAGGTGATAGAGGTGGGTTAGGAGGAAGGAAGAAGCAGGGAGGTGATAGGTGGAAAAGGTAAAGGGATATAGAACAAAGAATCTGAGAGGAGAGGAGAGTGGATCACAGGAGAAGGGAAAGGAGGGGCACCAGGGGCAGGTTATAGGCAGGTAAGGAAAAGAGAAGAGGTGAGAGGGGAGCCTGAGTGGGGAATAGAATAAGAGGGAAGGGGGATGGAGAAAAATTAAAGATAAAGACATCAATGTCCATGCCATCAGCTTGGAGGCCACCCAGACGGAAGATGAGTTGTTGCTCCTCCAGCCTGAGAGTGGCCTCACCATGGCAGTAAAGGAGGTCATAGACCGACATGTCAGAATGGGGATGGGGATTTGAATTAAAATGGTTGACCACAGAGATGCTGGTTTTTGTGGAGAGAGCAAGTATGCTTGACAAAGTGGTCCTAATCTATGTCGGATATCACCACTGTAGAGGAGGAGCACCAGATACATTAGACGACCTCAACAGATTTGCAGGGAAAGTGTTGCCTCACCTAGGAGAACTGTTTGAGGCCCTGAATGGAGGTGAGGGAGGAGGTGAATGGGCAGGTGTAGAAGTTCTTCATCTTGCTGGGATAAGCGCCAGGAGGTAGATTAATGGGGAGGGACAAATGGACAAGGGAATCCTTGCCAGAAGTGGAGGGCAGGGTGGAGGGTGGGAAGTAAGGATGTGTTTGGTGGTAAGATTCCATTAAAATAGTGGAAGTTGCGAAGACTGATGTGCTGGATGTGGAGGCTCATATGGTGATAAGTGAGGACAAGAGGAAGTCTATCCCTGTTAAGGCAGCTGGAAAATGAGTTGACGGCAGATGTCTTGGAAATAGAGGAGATGTGGGTGAAGACAGCATCAATAGTGCAGGAAGGAATCCCCTGTTCTTTGAAGAAAGAGGACATTTCTGACATTCTGGAAAGGAAACCCTCATCCTCAGAGCAGAAATGAAGGAGACAAAGGAACTGAGAAAAAGAAATGGAATTTGTACAGAAGACTGGGTGTGAAGAGGTACAATTAAAATAGCTGTGTGAGTCAGAAGTTTTATAAGAGGATCGATAGACAGTTTGTCTCTAGTGATGAAGTCAGAGAGATTGAAAAAGCGGAGTGAGCTGTTAAAAATGGATCAAGTGAATTGAAGGACAGTGTAGAAGTTAGATGCAAAAGTTGATGAAATTGATGACCTCAGCATGGGTGCATGTAACAGCAACAATGCAGTCACAGAGAGAGATGGGGAGCATTACCAGGGAGCTTAGGAGAACGATGGTGCCTAACGGCAATTCCTTTGCTCGCATCTTCGGAAACAGTTCTATTTCTATCTTTAATATCTCTATTATTCCCTTTCAGGGTTCTTTTAAAAACCTTAATCTGGAGTTGCATGCTGACTTCGGTTCTTTGCGGAAATGGGACCTTTCTCGGGGTCTCACAACTGGCTGTTATTCGATATGCCAAAGTCGTGGCCTAGAAGACTAACACGCCTTTGGAGTTCTGGGATTTTGTGGCTCTGGAGGCGGGCAGTGCCACCGCAGGAAATCAGTGTGTCATGGGAGACGGAAGATCAAAAGCAGCAGCAAGCTGGCTGCTGGCTGTGTGCTCAGGGACCTGAGTTCTTTGGGCACAGAGCTCGGAAGAAGTGACGCAACAGACTTTTAACATTGTAAATCAGAGAGTTGTTTGTTATCTCTCCCCTCTCGCTGTGAATTGGGGACACCTCTTTTTCCCTTATTAGTGAGAGAGAGAGAGCCTGTAGAATGTTGAATTACCGGGTGAACGAGTGGTCTTTAGAGTACTGCAAGTCTGTGTCTTAATTGATGTTTTGTTGCACATTTGAGTGCTCGGTGCTTTTTTTGCTGGTGGGGGAGGGAGTCGTTGCTTTGCTGCTGCTTATGTGTGGGTCAGGAGAATTGGGGGGGACTTTGGGGTTCTAATATTTAACTCTCTTTCATTCTTTGGGGCACTCCTCTGTTTTCATGGATGTTTGCAAAGAAAAAGAATTTCAGTATGTATATTGTATACATTTCTCTGACATTAAATGTACCTTTGAAACCTTTGAATGCTTGGAACATGAACTATTCCATGTAGCCAACAATAAAGCAGGTGTAGTTGGGGCTCATGGTTACACCTTGAACTTGGTGGAAGTGGGAGGAGCTGAAAGAGAAATTGTTGAGTTTGTGGATCAGTTCCGCCAGGCAGAGGAGGGTAGTGGTGGAGGGGAACTGGTGGGGTTTGTTGTCGAGAAAGAAGCTGAGAGCTTTAAGGCCTTCTTGAATGGAAATATAAGTGTATAGGGATTGGACATCCATGGTGAAAATGAGGTGGTCAGGGCCAGGGAATTGAAAGTTGTTGAGGAGATGAAGAGCACGTGAAGTGTCCCAGATATAGGAGGAAAGTACTAACCAAGGGAGATCGAGTGGGCCTACCTGAACAGGCAGGTTAAAGTGGCCTACTAGGAGAGTCATGTTAAAGAGGCCTTTATCTGAATTGCCAGAAATGTAGACACAGCAACAACAAGTAAAAGATTATTGACGGAATGGGCCGCTGTGAATTCTCTGCCATGAACAATCAGGGTAAATCTGACAAGGAAATTAATAGTTTTCTGAATACAATGCCTGAAACCTGACAGCTTCAATCTTTAATAGCTTTTCCTGTCTGGCTTTTGAGCACTCCTTTAGTTTTGACAATATCTTGGTGGCCCGTGTGGGTGAAATATTAGCCATACCTACAGCTCAGAGGTGACTAAATGTTTGCCCTGTATAGTATCATCCTCAGTGACAGCAAACCAATTGTAGCTGCCAGTAATCTTCTTTCAACTTCTGTATTGATTTATCTGTGTGTGCACACTATAATGCCTTTTCTATAAGATGCCTTCTCATGTGACATCCTTGAGTGCAAAGCACTGCTGCAAGGTTAATGCATACCTTGATTCATTTAATGAGTTGTGACATCATCCGCTTTGTGATACAGGGACATGTTACAAAACTGGACATTCAGGACTGGACATGCTGAATCTTAGAGAATAATGCAATCTGGAAATAAAAAGGGCTTGAATTTCTGTGAGAGCAATTTTGGCAGAGAAAGATTGAACCTCTGTAAAAATGTATACATAGCCTAATCCAACTACGTAAGGTACTGCCCTGAAAGACCCTTCAATCTTTTGTCATGGAAGATTATGAGGACTCCCAGGGAAAGATAAGAGCCATTGAATCCCTCTTATTGTAAATCTGCTCTGTCTTTTACAGGAAGCTATGAATCATCCTAATTCCCCTGTCCTCATCTTTAGTTCATCCTAAATTATTCATAAACCTCCAATTGCTATTCTTAAACTACCTTTATTGGTGAATTACCTGTCTGTATTTATAAACGTAGATCATTTATCTTCGGGCCAACTCTTTGATTGTTACAGGGGACGCAATCACTGTTCCAAGAATAGCCTCCTCCATCACAATCTGGATAAATTTGACACAGTATATTATCAGTCTGATCCACAATGCTAGATGATGAAATATATCAACCCTTCCCACAAATTAATGTATAGATTAGCCAGTAAAAGAACAATTCATTTCTACTGAAATCAGTTTATATAATGTGATTGGTCAACTAGAATTTGGTGCTCATTGCTCAGGTAGAGTTGACAATTGTTTTCCAGAGGCTTTTCCTCTAGTTAAACCTTCAGAGTAGCCACATCATTATGTCATTAAGACTCTCCCATTATCGAAGAGACTGCTAATACCTGTTTTGGAATGCCCCTGAGATGCCCGGTACCCAATGTATAGGAGTCTAGGCCTACTTTGTTCAGAGTTGAATGTGATCTAAAAGGGGAAGTTTTGATTTTTATAACATGTTTGGGACCAGGAAGAGCCAGGGGATTTCTCCTGGCTTCACAACACTACTTCGAAGTAATACCCTCCCAAAATCTGAACCCATCCCATTCTCTATCTTGTTTCCTGCCCTGTCCATGGGGCTGGCAGCTCAAGATTGATCACAAGAAAATTGCATCTGAATGCTTCACAAAACACTATTGAGATCATTGAAAATTGAATTCAGCCATTATTTTAGAGAAGCTAAGTGGCTTCTAGAGGGTGAAAGATGTTCCTGACCTACTATTAGTTGTCAATCCAACAACAGCTAGTACTCCATTGATCTGAGTTTTTCACTGCTGGTATCAGCTATGGTCATTGGTGTTCCGATGTATCGGTGGAGGGACAACATCTGATGGTATAAATATCAATTTCTCCTTCTGGTAAACAAATGTCCTGCCTCCCTTTCTCTATTCCCATGTTGACTTGTACCTCTTCTCACCTGCCTATTTCTCTGTTTCTCCAATGATCCACTCCCCTCTCCTATCAGATTCCTTCTTCTCCAGCCCTTGACCTTTCCCATCCACTGACTTCCCTATCATTTTCCAGCTAGCCTCTTTCTCCTCCTGCCACCTTTTTATTCTGGCATCTTCCCCCTTCCGTCTCAGTTCTGAAGAAGTGTCTTGGCATGAAACATCAACTATCTATTCATTTCCATAGATGCTGTCTGACCTGCTGAGTTCCTCCAGTATTTTATATAAGTTGTGTTCACAGGTTCTTTGTTTCTGCTAAGGCAAATTACAGAGGCAAGAGTTACGAGCAATATCTTTTATTGAAGGCAGTCAATTTGAGATCACCTCTGGAGTCTAGTAAAAGTCATACCACAAATGAACATGTAATTAATGCATTTTAACTACTTACATACATATTTCAACAATTAAATATTTATATATATGAAGGTATGTAATCAATTTAATATTAGGTACATATATTTGTAATTAATTAGTCTAATCAACAATTCATTTGCTCAATCTCAGAATTCTTCAGTTATGACCTGTACTTAACATCAATGCATAAAAATAAGCTCCAGTAAATTTAATGGATTACTTTTCCATGTAGACTTTGCATGCATCCTATCTCACATTTGGTGGTACATTTGTTACAATAACATATAGTGGTTGACACCATTACTATAAATATATTGTATTGATTAATTCTGAGACATCCTCTGTTAATATTGAATTTAATACAGATCAATTAGTAATAAGTACCAAAGCAGATCATTCTTCTTAGGCACTCTATTGGGATCCAGGATAAAGTTTCCACTTTCTTTCTCTGGATTCTGAGGTGAATGATAAGGCCAATATGCCATCTATGCCAGTGGAACATATCTGAACAGGAGCTGAGGGGTTGTGAGGCCCAGCTAACAGAGGTCTTAATGAACATCTTCAATATCTCTTTGCAACAGTCCTCTGTTTCTGCAGGCTTCAACGCAGCCACCATCATCCCAGTGCCTAAGAGAGCGATGGTAACTGGCTAAAACAATTATCGCCCAGTGCATTAACCTCAACAATCATGAAGTATTTTACGTGGCTGGTACTGGATCATATACATAAATTCCCACCTTCCAGGAATGTGTGCTCATGTTCATGTTGCTGACTCCTGATTGTACTGCTAGATTCAGCTCAAAATATATCAAGTTTGTTGATGATACAACTGTGATTGGCCTCATCAGCAATAATGAATGAATCGGCAGACAGAGAGGAGGTAGAGGGGCTTGTCAAATGGTTCAAGAACAAGAACCTGAGTCTCAGTGAGGACAAGAAAATCAAGACGTTTGTGGACGGGTCAACCACTCGTCATTACATGTCAATGGCTCTGCTGAGGAGAGAATGAAGAGCACAAAGTTCCCTGGTGTGCACATAATGGAGGATCTATCCTGGACCCACAACTCCTCCTCATTAGTCAGGAAGGCACAGCAGCATCTACAGTAACTGATGCGATTGAGGCATGCAAGGCTTCCCACCCCATTGAAGCAACTTTCTACAGGACCACCATCAAGAGTGTCCTGTTTGGTTGCATCATTGTATGGTACAGAAGCTGCAAGACATTAGATCCCAAGACCCTAAAGAGGATAGTAAAATCTGTTGAGGATTACTGGGCTCTCCCTCTCCCTGTTTGTGACATTTACCGGGAGTGTTGTACCAAGAGCTTGAAACATTGTTGAAGATCCCTGCCACTCATCTCACAATTTCATTGACCTACTATCATCAGGAAGCAGGTACAGAAGGTTCCGGGCTAGGGCTGCCAGAATGCATACAGCTTCTTCCCCCAGTCTGTGAGACTAATGAATATCCTGCCGAGGTCTCGTCACTAGTACAGCAAACTGTTTGCAGTACTGTTTCTTGTTTGATGCTTACCTGTGCTACTCACTACATGCGCATAGTATATATTTTTAGCTTATTTGTGGTAATATTTTATTTTATGTGCTCATGTGTGGCGTGTAGTAAATACACTGTGGCTGCACTATGGTGCTGAGGAACATTGTTTTAATTGGTTGTATATATGTACAGTGTGATGACAATAAACTTGAACTTGGTGAATGGAACAGATGGTGACCTGTTTGGGAAGTGTGGCTTTGGGGGTACTTCAAAGAATGGACTCAAGACTCTCAATTCCATCCCTCTCTATTTCAAACAGTCATGGGCTGCAGACTCCTATTTGGTCATTGTGGGACTACACTTTTTTGTGAAGGCTTTAAAAATGTTCATGAATCAGCCCCTCTGTAACCCTGCCATTACGGAGCTCAGGCATTACAGATTGGATACAGAACTTGAGTAGAGGCTAATAAACAATGTCGCTTTTCCAGTGAAGCCAAATTAGTGTAAATAGGACATGAATTCTGAGGGTGCTAGCCCAAGAGACATTGCTGACATGGGTTTACTTATTGTTCCAATGGATTATGATCATTTTGTAGAGAGGGCTTTGGTGGTATGCCTCTAGTAGCGCTGTAGGTAGTTCATGTTGTGTATTAATATTTCGGTATTATTGTAAACATATTGCTTGATTAAGCATTCTTTGTTACTTAACTAATTCATTACAGGTTATATGTACAAACCACTGTACGTGAATTGCATACGTCATCACGCCACTTCGTCATATGTATGAGTCTCGTTAAAGTAAAAATGAAACTAACGTACATGAGTTATCCTAGCTCCAAGTTTTTGTTTTCAATTACTTTATGTCTTGGAGTTACAAAACGTAACAGCGGCAATGAGGTATTTTAAAAAATGAAACCGAGATGACTACCTACCTGTTGAAGCATTGTAGGATGTTTGAATTTAAAAAAAAGTGCAGTGAGACTTTTGAGTTAAAAAAAGCACTGCAGACTGTATCTCTTCAGTAGGGAGAGAGAGAAAGAGGGACAATAGAATTAAAAAAGGCAGGAAATAGACAAATTAATAGGTTCATAAACAAGAATAGTGGGTGATTATAATCATAACTGAAAAAGCAGAAATGGCTGGCAAAATTGGAAAGATCAACATGTTTGATTGCACAAAACGTAACTGGCTGACGTATATTGAGCACATTGAGTACAGCTCGACCTTCACTAATCCGGCACCACTGGGACCTGAGGAGTGCCAGATTAGTGAAAATGCCGAATTACAGAAGAATCACATTAAGCATAATCAGTGCCAGATTATCGAAGGAACCGGATTACAGGTAGTCGGATTAGTGAAGGTCGACCTGTAGTATTTTTGAATCAAATGAAACAGCCAATCTGAAGCATATGCCAGTTTTGTTGTGCATTGGATTTAAAGACAGTTAGCTTAGAATTTTGACTGCTCCAACCAAACCAGCTGAAATGAGCTTTGCTAATAACATGAAAGTAAGCAGGGACATTTAGAACCTAAATCATTGTTAATTGCAGAATGCTTTAGGTTTCATAAGTGGAATCAAAAGGAATGAAAGTCCATTTCAGCATACAAGGGCGAATTGAAGAAATTATCTGAGCATTGTCAGTTCAGTAATGAGCTTAATGATGCGCTGAGAGATCATTTAATTCGTGAAATTTTGCAAGAAAGCATTTAAAAATGGCTTCTAACTGAAGCACAACTTACACTTAAACAGTTGAAATTGTTGTATCAATGGAAACATCAGACAGAGACATGAATGAGTTGCAGTCAGGAATGAAAGTGAGCATGAAAAAAATTGCAGCGTCTAAACTGGCTTGACTGAAGAAATTGTATTACCATCGTGGCAGGGGCTCACATATTGGTTTAAACGTGAAGCTTGCAGAAAATGCAACAAAGAAGGTCACATACAAAGAGCATGTCATGCAGTCAAAAACGATTGGACTGCATAAGGAAGAGCAAAAGATAAAGAGTCAAGTTGCAGTTTTAAGGTGAGCACTAACCTGCATGCTCTTGATGAAAAATCTGATAATGATGAGAGTGACATGGGACTGGGTAATCTTGACATTTATAATACAAAAACAAACAGGAGACAAGCAATATGTCTTACACCAGAAGTGAACAGCAAATTAATTAAAATGGAATTGGATACTGGCTCAGCTATATCAGTCATTTCACAAAATGAGTTTGAATGGCATTTTAAACATACTGAACTGATGCCTGCAGATATCCAATTAAGAGCTCATATGGGAGAAAAGAAAACTCCTGTGGGAATGACATTCTTAACAGTGAGGTACAACAGCCAGCAAGCCACATTGGGCTTGTAAGTAGTAAAATTAGGAGGACAGCATTGTAGGGATGTGAGTAGCTGGGACAACTACAACTTGATTGGAGATCCATCCACCATTCGCATGCCACAGCCTAAGCAATAAAGTCAACTGAAAGCAAACTAAGAAATGTACCAGATGATGCCACAACAGTGTTCAAGGATGGCATTGGAAAACTCAAACATATCAAGGGTAAAATAGTAGTAAATGAAAATGTCACACCAAGTTTTACAAAGCCACTTGGTTCCTCATACCATCCATCATAACGTGAGCTGGAATGCATGGAGGCTGAAAGAATTCTTTCCAAGGTTGAGTGGAGCCCATGGGCAATGTTTTGGGTCCCAGTAGCTAAGAAGAATATGTCTGTCAGGGTCTGTGGTGATTTTAAGGCAACCATCAACCCAGTACTGAAAGTAGATCGATACCCTCTGACCAGGATAGAGGATATTTTTGCAAAACTTTCTGGAGTAAAACACTTCAGCAAAGTGGACTTAGTTGAGGTCTACTTACCGATGGAGATTAGAACATTAGAAAGTTTTTGACAAGACCAGGCCATTCGGCCCAGCAAAGCTTGCCAAATTCCTATTCACATAGTGTGTTGAAATAACTATTGAGTTTAGATTTGGAAGTCTCTAAGGCACTTCTCTCAACTACACAACTATGTAGTTTGTTCCATGTGTCCACAACTCGCTGTGTAAATAAATGCTTCTGGATGTAAGTCTGAAATCTCCTTTCAACCAGAATCTCCACCTATGGCCCTGTGTCCTCGTTGATGGATTAATTTTGAAGTAGCGGCTGGCATCCACCTTACTTATAGCCTCAATGATTCTGAGCACCTCTATCATGTCTCCTCTCATTCTACATCTTCCTAGGCTAAAAAGACTGATTCTTTCAATCTTTCTTCATAGCTCATACCCTGCAGACCTGGAATGACTCGAGTCACTTTTCTCTGAACCCTCTCCAGTGCCTTCACATCCCTTACACAATATGACCAAAATTGTACACAGCACTTAAGGTGTAGCCTCACAAAGCGCATTACACAGCTTGTAGACTTGAACTCCACTGAGTGCATTATATAGCCCACATTCCACTAGACTTGCTAATCACTTCTGTGCGTTGTCTAGATGTTGATAGTGATGAGTCTATCAGGACAACAAAGTCCTTCTCGTACAGTGCACTTTGTAACTGAAGCCCCCCCCATTGTATATTTATATCTGATATTTCTATTTCCTATATGTAATATTTTACATTTACTTACATTAAATTTCATCTGCCATTTATCTGCCCACATATGGATTTTGTTTAGATCTGATTGCATTGATTCTGCTGCCTGAGTGTTATCAGCTCGTCCCCGTAATTTTGTGTCAGTAGCAAACTTTACTAGTTTATTTGTTATGTGCTTATCCAAATCATTAATGTGAATCAAAAAGCAGCATCAGCCCCAAAATTGATCTCTGCAGAACCCCACTTTTATCATCTTCTCGGTGTGAACATTATCCTCTAACCATATAACAATAACTCATTGTTTTCGGTTTTTGAGCCAGTTCTGTGCCCATTTTCACACCTTATCTCGAATCCCTACCTCCTGTAATTTGATTAACAACCTCTTGTGGGATGCCTTGTCAAGAGCCTTCTAAAAGTCCAACTAAAGGATATTAACCATTCTATTGTTATCATAAATTTTAATTGCCTCTTAATAGATCTCCAGTATATTAGTAAAAGATGATTTCCCCTTTCTGAACCCATGCTGGCTTTCTGCTAACATGCCTGTCCTTATCAGCTGCTTTTCCATCTCATTCTTTATTATTGTTTCTATTATCTTGCCTGCAACACACATTAAGCTAACTAGTCTATAGTAACCAGGGTCAGTGTGGTCACCCTTCTTATACACTGGGCAGCGTTAGCCCATTTCCGGTCCTTAGGGATTTCACCGGTCTTCACTGACTTCTGAAAAATACATGGGTAGGTTGTGTATATAACCTATACCCTCATAAGATAGGTTTGTATATATGATCACAGACCTCTTTATGTACCCTTGGTTATATGTTGTCTGGCCCTGGAGTTTTATTAATTTTTAGCCTTTTCGGCTGAAGCAGGACCTCACTTTCTAGGATCTCTAAGCCACTTAAAACAACCTAATTTTTTTATACCCTTACAGGCATATTAGACCATAAGACCATATGATATAGGAGCAGAAGTAGGCCATTTGTCCCTTCGAGTCTGCTCCGTCATTCAATCATGGGCTAATCCAATTCTTCCAGTCATCCCCACTTCTCCCCATACCCTTTGATGCCCTGGCTAATCAAGAACCTATCTATCCCTGCCTTAAATGCACCCAATACCTTGGCCTCCACAGCCGCTCGTGGCAACAAATTCCACAGATTTACCACCCTCTGACGAAAGTAATTTCTTCACATCTCTGTTCTAAATAGACGTCCTTTAATCCTGAATTCGTACCTCCCGAGAAGATGCCCCAATGATCCAGGAACCTGAAGCCCTGTACCCAACACCAGTCTCTCAGCCACGTATTAATATGCCTGAACATGCTATTCTTGCACTTGTTAGCATGTGGCACAGACAGCAATCCCAAGATTACTACCCTGGAGGTCCTGCTTTTCAGCTTCCTACCCAACTCCCTGAATTCTCTCTTCAGTACCTCCTCCCTTTTTCTACCTATGTCATTGGTACCAACACTCACCCTCTCCCTTCAGAATATTCTGCACCCGATCCGAGACATCCTGTACCCTGGCACCTGGGAGGCAACACACCATGCGGGTATCTCTATCAGGCTGACAGAACCTCCTGTCTGTTCCTCTCGCTATGGAATCCCCTGTGACTACTGCATTCCTTATCTTCTCTCCCTTCTGCATCACAGAACCAGGCTCAGTGCTAGAGACCCGATCGCCATGGTCGTTCTCTGTCAGGTCTCCCCGCTCAACCGCATCCAAAACAAGATAACGATTACCGAGGGAGATGGCTACAGGGGTGCTCTCTACTATTTGAGCTCTTCCCATCCCTTCCCTGACAGTCACCCACTCCTGCAGCCGCGGGGTGACCAACCCCTTGTAGTTCCTATCTATTTCCTGTTCACTTTCCCTAATAAGTTGTAGGTCATCAAGCCACAGCTCCAGATCCCTAGCACGGTCTCTCAGAAGCTGCATCTCGGTGCACCTGGCACAGATGTGGCTATCTATATTGCTAACTTCTTCATAGGTGAATAGCAAAATATGGGTTAAGAGTGTCTGCTATGTCCTACTCTGCAAAATTTATCACCCCACTATTATTCCTAATACACTTAACTTTCTTCTTGACTTTTATTTTTACTACTAAGTTACTAAATTATTGAAAAAAAAATCTCTTGGGGTCAATCTTGGCATTATCAGCAATATCCTTCTCAACCTGCTTTTGGCAATCCGAATTTCCTTCTTGACTATAGCTCTCATATTCTCATATGTCTTATGGTTAACATCATTACTATTTTTTCTGTATTCCTTATACAGCTGTCTTTTCATAATTTTTATGTATATCTTTACTCATTCATGTGGTTGATCTATTGTTTTTAATACTTCTCCCGGCATTGGGTATGAACATTGCCTGCACTATGTGCATTACCTCTAAATTGATCCCATTGTTCCTTAACCGACTTAAGATCAAGCAGTTATTTCTGGTTAGTCTTTGCCGCATCTGCACAAACTTTGCCTTTCTGAAGTTCAGTTTAATGGCTTTGGTTTTTACTGAAGTACACTCCCAAAAATACTTTGTAGACTAACAGTGTTTCGACTGCTTGTTCCTAAAGGCTCAAAACCTTCTATACTCAAAAATCTATCCTGATTGTTACAGAATATCAAATCTAGACAGCCCTCCCCTCTTGTTGATGCATTAAAATATTGGTCAAAAGAACAATCATTCAATAACTTAATTAATTCATTTTCCTGTTATCCATTAGTCACTGGGTTCTCCCACTGAATATTTGGGAAATTAAAGTCACCTATAACTATAACATCACCCTCAGAACTTGCTTTTTAAATATTCTGATAGAGTTGTGTATTAAAATCACTGTCAGCATTAGGGGTCTATAACATACACTCAATGTTATTCCTTTATCCTTATAGCCTTCAATTCTCACCCAGATATCTTCACTGAATCTTGATTCATCTCATATCAAAAGCAGTCTCATGTTTAAATTCTCTCTTATGTGTATGGTTACTCCTCCATCTTTACAATCTTGCCTATCTTTTCTAATAAAGTATATCCTTTAATACTATATTCATCACCAGTCCCTGTGGTCAGACAAGTTTCTGTTATTGCTATTATATCAAACTTATATGCACTTACATAAAATTCCAGCTTGTTTATATTATTCTTAATATTTATTGTATTTATGCAGACCATCCTTCTTATGTTACTAACATTTTTCATCCTATTCTGATCCATTTTTATATTTTTGAAGTCTATACTTAGTTTATGTCCTAATATACTGTTCTCCACTAAGGTGTTTAAGCTGTTGTGCCTGGCGTGTTCTAAGTTTCCTGACCCCACCCCGCAGCTCCCTAGTTTAAACAGTCCTCAACCAACTAAAGCATACGCCTGCCTAGTACATTAGTTCCCCTCTGGTTCAAATGCTACCCATTGTAGAGATACAGGTTCCATCTACCCCAAAAGGCATTAGAATCATGGTGTAGGTTAGAGGTGTAAAGTTTATGGGTCCCTAATGTGTAAAATCTTCTAACCTCCTCCATCTTACCTGGACTGGTGCATGACACAGGCAGAACTTCCGAGAAGACTGCCTTCTGTCCTTAAGCTTCCCACCTAGCTCTTTAAATATGTCTTGCAGAACTGACATATTACCGATGTCATTTGTTCTGATGTGGACAATGACCACTGGATCCACCCCAGCTCTGGCCAGGAGCTTATCTACTCATCCAGGGAGGTCTCCTACTTGGGCTCCCAGTACGAGGAGGAATTCAAAGAAGGAAGTCTGAGAATCGGAGCGGGAGTGCGCAGGAAGCCATTTTTGAATTTTTCAGTGTTTTTTCCATCGGCGTTCAGAGAGGCAGGACTGCGCAGGCGTGTACGTCGGGTAGTGAAACGCAGAAGATTTAAAAGGACCACAGCCTCATACAGCGGGCAGCATAGTTTGCGGGCGGTGGAGTGAGCCGGGAGCAGAGTGAAGGCTTAAGGGCTTTGGCTCAACGGGCTTAGGCGCAAACGGGCGAGGTGAGGAAGGTTTGGTATTCATTTTTTGTTGTTATCTGAGGAGAGGGGCAGTATGAGTGTGAGGGCAGTTTGTTGTTCTCGGTGCCGGATGTGGGAGGCCCTGGAGTCTCCAAGCCTCCTGGACGTTCATATGTGCGCCAGGTGCGCGGAGATGCAGCTCCTAAGGGAACGCGTTAGGGAACTGGAACTGCAACTCGATGACCTTCATCTGGTCAGAGAGAGTGAGGAGTTGATAGAGAGGAGTTACAGGCAGGTGGTCACACTGGGGCCATGGGAGGCAGACAAGTGGGTCACAGTTAGGAGGGGGAAGGGGAAGAGTCAGGTAATAGAGAGTACCCCGGTGGCTGTGCCCCTTGACAATAGGTACTCTTGTTTGAGTACTGTTGGGGGGGACAGCTTACCCGGGAGAAGCGACAGTGGCCGTGCCTCCGGCACAGAGTCCGGCCCTGTAGCTCAGAAAGGTAGGGAAAGGAAGAGGAGGACAGTTGTAATAGGGGACTCGATAGTAAGGGGGTCAGATAGGCAATTCTGTGGACGCAGTCCAGAGACCCGGATGGTAGCTTGCCTCCCTGGTGCCAGGGTCCGGGATATTTCTGATCGCGTCCAAGATATCCTGAAGTGGGAGGGTGAGGAGCCAGAGGTCGTGGTACATATAGGTACCAATGACATAGGTAGGAAAAGGGAAGAGGTCTTGAAAGGAGAATATAGGGAGTTAGGAAGGGAGTTGAGAAAAATGACCTCAAAGGTAGTAATCTCAGAATTACTGCCTGTGCCACGGGACAGTGAGAGTAGGAATACAATGAGGTGGAGGATAAATGCGCGGCTGAGGGATTGGAGCAGGGGGCAGGCATTCAAGTTTTTGGGTCATTGGGACCTATTTTGGCGCAGGTATGACCTGTTCAAAAAGGATGGGTTACACTTGAATCCTAGGGGGACAAATATCCTGGCGGGGAGATTTGCGAGGGCTACTGAGGTGACTTTAAACTAGAATGGTTGGGGGGTGGGAATCAAACTAAAGAGACTAGGAGAGAGGAGGTTAGTTCACAACAGGGGGATGGGAACAAGTGCAGAGAGACAGAGGGGTGTAAAATGAGGGTAGAAGCAAAAAGTAGTAAGGTGGAAAGTAAAAGTGGCAGGCTGGCAAATCCAGGGCAAAAATCAAAAAGGGCCACTTTTCAACATAATTGTATAAGGGCTAAGAGTGTTGTAAAAGCGAGCCTGAAGGCTTTGTGTGTCAATGCAAGAAGCATTCGTAACAAGGTGGATGAATTAAAAGTGCAGATTGTTATTAGTGAATGTGATATAGTTGGGATCACAGAGACATGGTTCCAGGGCGACCAGGGATGTGAGCTCGACATTCAGGGATATTCAATATTCAGGAGGGATAAACATGAAAGAAAAGGAGGTGGGGTAGCATTGCTGGTTAGAGAGGAGATTAACGCAATAGAAAGGAAGGACATTAGCCGGGAGGATGTGGAATCTATATGGGTAGAGCTGCATAACACTAAGGGGCAGAAAACGCTGGTGGGAGTTGTGTACAGGCCACCTAACAGTAGTAGTGAGGTTAGGGATGGTATTAAACAGGAAATTAGAAATATGTGCAATAAAGGAACAGCAGTTATAATGGGTGACTTCAATCTACATATAGATTGGGTGAACCAAATTGGTAAAGGTGCTGAGGAAGAGGATTTCTTGGAATGTATGCGGGATGGTTTTTTGAACCAACACGTCGAGGAGCCAACTAGAGAGCAGGCTATTCTAGACTGGGTTTTGAGCAATGAGGAAGGGTTAATTAGCAATCTTGTTGTGAGAGGCCCCTTGGGTAACAGTGACCATAATATGGTGGAATTCTTCATTAAGATAGAGAGTGACATAGTTAATTCAGAAACAAAGGTTCTCAACTTAAAGAAGGGTAACTTTGAAGGTATGAGACGTGAATTAGCTAAGATAGACTGGCAAATGACACTTAAAGGGTTGACGGTGCATATGCAATGGCAAGCATTTAGAGATCGCATGGATGAACTACAACAATTGTTCATCCCAGTTTGGCAAAAGAATAAATCAAGGAAGGTAGTGCACCCGTGGCTGACAAGGGAAATTAGGGATAGTATCAATTCCAAAGAAGAAGCATACAAATTAGCCAGAGAAAGTGGCTCACCTGAGGACTGGGAGAAATTCAGAGTCCAGCAGAGGAGGACAAAGGGCTTAATTAGGAATGGGAAAAAAGATTATGAGAGAAAACTGGCAGGGAACATAAAAACTGACTGTAAAAGCTTTTATAGATATGTGAAAAGAAAAAGAATGGTTAAGACAAATGTATGTCCCCTACAGACGGAAACAGGTGAATTGATTATGGGGAGCAAGGACATGGCAGACCAATCGAATAACTACTTCGGTTCTGTCTTCACTAAGGAGGACATAAATAATCTTCCAGAAATAGTAGGGAACAGAGGGTCCAGTGAGATGGAAGAACTGAGGGAAATACATGTTAGTAGGGAAGTGGTGTTAGGTAAATTGAAGGGATTAAAGGCAGATAAATCCCCAGGGCCAGATGGTCTGCATCCCAGGTGCTTAAGAAAGTAGCCCAAGAAATAGTGGATGCATTAGCGATAATTTTTCAAAACTTTTTAGATTCTGGACTAGTTCCTGAGGATTGGTGGGTGGCTAATGTAACCCCACTTTTTAAAAAAGGAGGGAGAGAGAAACCGGGGAATTATAGACCGGTTAGCCTAACATTGGTGGTCGGGAAAATGCTAGAATCAGTTATCAAAGATGTGATAACAGCACATTTGGAAAGCGGTGAAATCATTGGACAAAGTCAGCATGGATTTGTGAAAGGAAAATCATGTCTGACGAATCTCATAGAATTTTTTGAGAATGTAACTAGTAGAGTGGATAGGGGAGAACCAGTGGGTGTGGTATATTTGGATTTTCAAAAGGCTTTTGACAAGGTCCCACACAGGAGATTAGTGCGCAAACTTAAAGCACACGGTATTGGGTATTGGGTATTGATGTGGATATAGAATTGGTTGGCAGACAGGAAGCAAAGAGTGGGAATAAACGAGACTTTTTCAGAATGGCAGGCAGTGACTAGTGGGGTACCGCAAGGCTCAGTGCTGGGACCCCAGTTGTTTACAATATATATTAATGACTTAGATGAGGGAATTAGATGCAGCATCTCCAAGTTTGCGGATGGCACGAAGCTGGGTGGCAGTGTTAGCTGTGAGGAGGATGCTAAGAGGATGCAGGGTGACTTGGATAGGTTAGGTGAGTGGGCAAATTCATGGCAGATGCAATTTAATGTGGATAAACGTGAGGTTATCCACTTTGGTGGCAAAAACAGGAAAACAGATTATTATCTGAATGGTGGCCGATTAGGAAAAGGGGAGGTGCAACGAGACCTGGGTGTCATTACACAACAGTCATTGAAAGTGGGCATGCAGGTACAGCAGGCGGTGAAAAAGGCGAATGGTATGCTGGCATTCATAGCAAGAGGATTCGAGTACAGGAGCAGGGAGGTAATACTGCAGTTGTACAAGGCCTTGGTGAGACCACACCTGGAGTATTGTGTGCAGTTTTGGTCCCCTAATCTGAGGAAAGACATTCTAGCCATAGAGGGAGTACAAAGAAGGTTCACCAGGTTGATTCCTGGGATGGCAGGACTTTCATATGATGAAAGACTGGATCGACTAGGCTTATACTCGTTAGAATTTAGAAGATTGAGAGGGGATCTTATTGAAACATATAAAATCCTAAAGGGCTTGGACAGGCTAGATGCAGGAAGATTGTTCCCGATGTTGGGGAAGTCCAGAACGAGGGGTCACAGTTTGAGGATAAAGGGGAAGCCTTTTAGGACCGAGATGAGGAAAAACTTCTTCACACAGAGAGTGGTGAATCTGTGGAATTCTCTGCCACAGGAAACAGTTGAGGCCAGTTCATTGGCTATATTTAAGAGGTAGTTAGATATGGCCCTTGTGGCTAAAGGGATCAGGGGGTATGGAGGGAAGGCTGGTACAGGGCTCTGAGTTGGATGATCAGCCATGATCATACTGAATGGCAGTGCAGGCTCAAAGGGCCAAATGACCTACTCCTGCACATATTTTCTATGTTTCTATGTTTCTATGAGACTCCTTGTCAGTACACACCTGATTATCAACTTTCCCCCTCAATAATTGAGTCCCCTACTATCACTACTTTCCACTTACCGGGTTTAGGTTTAGGATTAGAGAGGGTCCTGTGGTGCTCTTCTGTCCTGCTTACAACTTCAGAGGTTTCATGGTCGTCGTCGAGCATCACAATATGTTCAAAATGGTTGTACAATTCCAGCTCTGGAATTGATACCCCAGAGAGTGTGAACCTTTTACCCTGCACTTCCTTTCCACAGTCACCCACCTGTCTCATCTTTCTGGTCTGCTGAGAAAATTCGAGCTGTGGTGGATGCCTCAAAGTCAAAGGATGTGTCACAGTTGCAGTACTTATTAGGATTAGTCAATTACTACAACAGGTTCCTTCCAAAACCTGGCTATTGTGCTCCACTCCTTGAACCCATTACTACAGATCAGGAAGAGATGTCAATGGACAAACCAGTCTAAGGTGGCTTTCAAAAAGGTAGAGGAAATGGGAACATAGAAAACCTCCAGCACAATACAGGCCCTTCGGATCAGAAAGTTGTACCAAACATGTCCCTACTTAGAAATTACTAGGCTTACCCAAAACCCTCTATTTTTCTAAGCTCCATATACCTATCCAAAATCTCTTAAAAGACCCTATCGTATCCGCCTCCACCACCATTGCCGGCAGGCTATTCCACGCATTTACCACTCTCTGCAGAAAAAACTTACCCCTGACATCTCCTCTGTACCTACTTTCAAGCACCTTAAACCTGTGCCCTCTTGTTCCAGCCATTTCAGCCCTGGGAAAAAGCCTCTGACTATCCACACAATCAATGCCTCTCATCATCTTATAAACCTCTATCAGGTCACCTCTCATCCTCCGTTGCTCCAAGGAGAAAAGGACGAGTTCACTCAACCTGTTTTCATAAGGCATGCTCCCCAATCCAGGCAACATCCTTGTAAATCTCCACTGCACCTTTTCTATGGTTTCCACATTCTTCCTGTAGTGAGACGACCAGAACTGAGCACAGTTCTCCAAGTGGGGTCTGACCAGGGTCCTATATAGCTGTAACATTACCTCTCGGCTCCTCAATTCAATTCCACGGTTGACGAAGGCCAATACACCACCATATGCCTTCTTAACCACAGGGTCAACCTGCACAGCTGCTTCGAGCATCCTATGGACTCGGACCCCAAGATCCCTCTGATCCTCCACACTGCCAAGATTCTTACCATTAATACTATATTCTGCCATCATATTTGACCTACCAAATTGAACCACTTCACACTTATCTGGGTTGAAATCCATTTGCCAATTCTCAGCCCAGTTTTGCATCCTATCAATGTTGGGCTGTAACCTCTGATATCCCTCCACACTATCCACAACACTCCCAACCTTTGTATTATCAGCAAACTTACTAACCCATCTCTCTACTTCCTCATCCAGGTCATTTATAAAAATCATGAAGAGTAAGGGTCCCAGGACAGATCCCTGAGGCACACCACTGGCGACCGACCTCCATGTAGAATATGACCCCTCTATAACCACTCTTTCCTTTCTGTGGGCAAGCCAGTTCTGGATCCACAAAGCAATGCCCACTTGAATCCCATGCCTCTTTATTTTCTCTATAAGCCTTGCATGGGGTAACTTATCAAATGCCTTGTTAAAATTCATGTACACTACATCTACTGCTCTTCTTTCTTCAATGTGTTTAGTCACATCCTCAAAAAATTCAATCAGGCTCATAAGGCATGACCTGCCCTTGACAAAGCCATGCTGACTATTCCTAATCATATTGTACCTCTCCAAATGTTCATAAATCCTGCCTCTCAGGATCTTCTCCCTCAACTTATCAACCACTGAAGTAAGACTCACTGGTCTATAATTTCCTGGGCTATCTCTACTCCCTTTCTTGAAATAAGGGAACAACATCTGCAACCTTCCAATCCTCCGGAAGCTCTCCCGTCTCCATTGATGATGCAAAGATCATCGCCAGAGGCTCAGCAATCTCCTCTCTTGCCTCTCACACAGTAGCCTGGGGTACATCTCATCCGGTCCTGGCAACTTATCCAACTTGATGGTTTCTAAAAGCTCCAGCACATCCTCTTTCTTAATATCTACATGCTCAAGCTTTTCAGTCCGCTGTATGTCATCACTACAATCACCAAGACCCTTTTCCATCGTGAATACTGAAGTATTCATTAAGTACCTCTGCTGAGACATCAGACAGTGAACGCACACATCATGATTCACATCAACCAATGAGGCTTACCATTCAAATTTGGGATGCCAACGCATCCAGATTCAACTTCAGAGTTGAAAGAACCACTTCCTGCATTCCCAGTGTCACATGGACAGGCACGATGGCCGGCATTAAGGTGATGGTAGATGGGCCTACTCTGTGCTGTGCAATGCTGTGACAGGTTCATACTTTGTTTTAGTTATTAAGAAAATCAAGGATCAGCCAAATCTTATTGAATGATAGAGCAGGTTTGGAGGGACATCTCGTCCAGGTATATTTCTCTATCTTGCCTTTTAACTTTCTTTGCAGACTTGGTTCACAAACTTATGATGTTTTTTATAGTTTCTCCTGATATTTCCTGCTTCAGGCTGACATCAGTTCTTCCATGCCAACTGTGATATTTTTCACTGTAACTTTGGGACACTTGAGTTCCTTCCATAACCGCACAGTCTAGTGTTGTTCTGGGCTATTCACTGACCCCTTAGACAAAGGCCATGTGGAAGCTGACCCTCTTTACCCACAAATGCTGCAGTTTTAACTTCCACAGTTAAGTGACAAATACCTTTGGGATTACCTGTGCTGAGCTTTTTGATGTTGTACTCTAGTGAACCAGCTCTCTTATACTATTCAAGCTTTTTTCTTTGAACTGCCTGCTGTCAAGATTTGAGAATATTATCATTGCTCTAAAAATGCATAATCATGATCTGAAGGATGAATTGGACTTGGCTTGCTCTTACAGATGGTCCTCAACCACCCCTGGTCTGCTTCTCCATCACTATAGTTGGTTCTGGAATGGACACCTTCTATCCTGGTATTTTACTGTCATAAATCTGCAATGTAAGTGCCACTTGCTGATTGGTGGTAAATTGTCCAGATGCAGATACCCAACGAGTCAGCTCTGCAAATCCCCGGCTTGTCATCAACTTTATGATATGTGTGAAATAGTCATTGTTGATATTGCCAACCCACTTCTGCAGACTTCAGATTTCCGTTCTCCATCTTCATGGTTTCACCATAGCCCTGACTCACATGTTTCAGACCTTAACACCAGGAACCATATTGTCTTCTTCTTTTAGTAATTGACCACAGAGCTCCATTCGGTGCCCTGATTCAGGAGCCTAAGAACGCTGTTTGCTTTCAGGAACATTTCTACCCATTCATTACATAGAGGAAATGGCAGAGGCCACATTTCTTGTGTTTACCAACCAATCTACTACTTCTACCTCTCACTATCATCTATGTTCTTTCTGTCTTGTTTACTATTTCCTTCAGACTGGAGTCCTCTTCTCAAGAAACGTCCCATTCTTGTCATCAGTGAAGTATCTGTAGACTATTTGTTATAATTATTTGCTAAAGGAAGTTAGAAAGTCAGTAAGCTCCCATCTTTGAGCAGGATTTGACATAATAATATATCAAAAGTCATACTGCATGGTGCCCTCGCTTTTTAAAGATATACAAACCTTCACCTATATTAAAATCATTGGCAGCCATCGATCCCATGGAATTAAGGGTTTGTGCCTCTGGTGGATTGTGTCCTCTCCAGGGCGCAAGCTTGGGCGGGAAGATTTGAAGAACTGGTTGTTGTCCATGCAGTGGGTTCCCCCTGTCCACGTCACTGATGTAGTCCAAGGGAAGAGCAAGTGCCGATACAGCTTGACACCATTGTAGTGTCATTGCAGAGGTTGCCAGAGTGAAATTGTAAACAACATCAAGCTGCCTTAGGGACCCCGGCTCCGGATTTCTTCCTCTGGGTTTACTCCCGAAGCCTTTCCCATGGGTGGGTATGGCCGCAAGGCAGCGGAGGTTTAAAATCAGAGTTTTCCTTCTCCTAGGTGGGCTGCCGTCCAAGGCTGTCGAGCCCCATCTGCCCAATATTACAATATCCAAACCTCATTATAAAGGTTTTTTTTGTAAATTATGTCTTCACTGAAGTTCTACATTCATTTTCTGTGAGTTCTTTTTAAAAAGTTTGTCTTTGCCTTCTTTGTAACTTGGCTAATACCCGGAGTTTTAAGAAGTAGAATAATTATTTATGAGTTTGTTTTATCAGAACTCTGGCAGTTACCACAAGAAATGATTTTATAATGAATTCCCCAGTGAGTTCTCAATTCATAGATCTGGACTAAGATTAGAAAGTAGGGAAGATAAAATATATTGGAAAGTTTGGTATGTTTATGTCCCCTTTACTAGAGCAGTCTGCTTTAATAACTTTCCAAATATTGTACTAGCTGTATGGTGAGAATTATTCTGAAGGCGTCATCTTTCAAAGGTGTGGAATGAGGCCTGTGTGAAATTATAATTTTATAGTTATTTTATGGGACTATTCAGGACTACTCCAAGGAATACTACCAATTTCCTACATATTCCATTGCAAGGACACCTTTGTTTAATATTGAAGTTTCTACAATTTGCAGTGCAAGAAGTTAAGATCATATCAACTACTCACAATGGTACTTTAATGTCGTTGTTAATGTTTTTCTGTTGATCTGTTATCTGATCTCTTTATTTTTCTTTATCTTTCATAGAGAAGAACATTGTGCAGACTAAGTATTGGAAGTGAAAACCAAAACAACTGACAACACTGGAATGAAAATCAGGTGACTTACTGTACAGCTTATTTCACTGGCTTCTATATATCTGAAGTATTCCTTTTGTCTTATTCATCTATCCCTCACCCACCCTACCTGCAACTTAGAACTAATTTGTTTTCACTCTTCCCTAGTTTTGGTGAAGGATTTTCAACCTGAAATATTAACTCTTCTTCTGCTCTCACAGAGACAGGTAAAATTAGTGATCTTGTAGTTAAAGATCCTCTTGGAAAGAGTGATAATAGTATGATTGAGTTTCTTATACAAATGGAGGGTGCAATAGTTCGATCTAAAACCAGTGTATTATGCCTAAACAGTGGAGACTATGCCTAAACAATTGGTGAAGGTGGATTTGGTTAGTATAGACTGGCAACATAGGCTATATTGTGGAATGGTTGAGGAACAGTGGAAGACTTTCAGAGAGATTTTTTATGGTGCTCAACAAAAGTATATTCCAATTAAAAGCAGGGACGGTAAAGGTGGGGTGAGTCAGCCTTGGATAACTAAGGGAATAAAAGAAGGCATCAAACTAAAAGCTCGTGCATACAAAGTCACCAAGAGTAGTGGGAAACTGGAAATTTGGGAAAACTTTAAAAAGCAACAAAGAACCACTAAGTGAGCAATAGAGAAAGGAAAGAAAGATTATGAAAATAAAATAGCACAATGTATAAAAATGGATAGTGAAAGATTTATAATTACATAAAGCAGAAAAGGGTGGCTAAGGTGAGTGTAGGTCCCTTGGAGGATGAGAATGGGGAATTGATATTTTGTAATAAGGAAATGACAGAAGCTTTGAATGACCATTTTGTGTCAGTTTTCACAGTGGAGGATATGTCTAACATGTCAAAGAGAGATGTTATGGATGCGATGGGAAGCGAGGACCACTGAAGTGGTAGTGCTGAGCAAACTTGTGGGCCTGAAGATAGATAAGTCTCCTGGTCCTGATGGAATGCATCCCAGGGCACTAAAAGAAATGGCAGAAATTATAGTAGAGGCTTTGGTGATAATTTATCAAAATTCTCTGGATCTGGGCAGGTCCCAGTGGATTGGAAGATGTTGAGTGTCACACTACTGTTCAAGAAAGGATATAGACAAAAGGCAGATCACTATAGGCCAGTTAGTTTAACATCTGTAGTTGTGAAAATGCGTGAAGCTATCATTAAAGAAGAAATAGCTAGGCATCTAGAAAGAAATGGATCCATCAGGCAGATACAGCATGGATTCAGCAAAGGCAGTCTCCGTTTAACAAACTTACTGGAGTTCTTTGAGGATATAGTGAGCACAGTGGATAGAAGGGAACAGATGGATGTTATTTACTTGGATTTCCAGAAGGCGTTCGATAAAGTGCCGCATAAAAGACTTATCCATAAGATAAGGATGCATAGAGTTGGGGGTGATGTATTATCATGGATAGAGGATTAGTTAACTAATAAAAAGCAGAGAGTTGAGATACATTAGTGTTACTCTCATTGGCAATCAGTGGTGAGCGGTGTGCTCTAGGGTTTGCTGCTTGGCCCCCAACTGTTCACAATATACGTTAACGACCTGGAAGAGGAGACCGGTGAAGTGTATCTAAGTTTGCTGATGACACTAAATTGAGTGGAAAAGTAAATTGTGCAGGAGAGTCTGCAGAGAGGTATAGATAGGTTAAGTAAGTGGGCAAGGGTCTGATATATGGGGTACAATATTGGTAAATGTGAGGTCATCCACTTTGGAAGAAAAATGGAAGAGTGGATTATTATTTAAATGGTAAAATATTGCAGCCTGCTTTCATTGCTAGAGGTATTGAATTTAAGAGCAGGGAGGTTATGCTGCAATTGTATAGGGTACAGGTGAGGCCGCACCTGGAGTACTGCGTGCAGTTCTGGTCTCCATACCTGAGGAAGGATATACTGTCTTTGGAGGTGATACAGAGGAGGTTCACCAGGTTGATTCCAGAGTTTGGAGGGGCGGAGGGGTTAGACTATGAGGAGAGATTGAATCAGTTGTGCCTGTACTGGCTGGAGTTCAGAAGAATGAGAGGAGATCTTATAGAAACATATTAAATCATAAAAGGGATAGTTAAGATAGAGGCAGGAAAGTTGCTTCCAAAGGTAGGTGAGACTAGAACTAGGAGACATAGCCTCAAGATTTCGGGGAGTAGATTTAGGAAGGAGATGAGGAGGAACTGCTTTTCTCAAAGAGATGAATCTGTGGAATTCTCTGCCCAGTGAAGCAGTGGAGGCTACCTCAGTAAATATATTTCAGACAAGATTGGATAGATTTTTGCATAGTAGGGGAATTAAGGATTATGGGGAAAAAGCAGGTAGGAGGAGATGACTCCATGGCAAGATCAGCCATGATCTTATTGAACGGTGGAGCAGACTCGACGGGCCAGATGGCCTACTCCTGCTCCTATTTCTTATGTTCTTATGTTTTTCTTTTAGACCATCCAAAATCAAAAAAAGAAATCATGAAGGCCTAAAGTGTGTGAGCAGCAATTTATCAACAGTGTTTGCTGCTGATCTTTGTGAGGGCTCTAAACTTTGCCCTTACCAGTTCCTACTTATATCAGATGTTAGTTCAACCGGATAATATTGTCCATCAGCTGTTAAACCAGCCAATCATCTGACTTTTTAAAGAGTTTCCACATGCAGTGAACCATTATTTTTTAATTAAAGTTTTAAACATTTTTTGGGCAGCCAATTAAAGATTGCAATAATGCATATCATTTAGATAGGAGCTGAAAATTTTAAAATATTTTGTTTTTAAAAGCCATTAAATATAGAAGGACTGTTAAGCAATTGCTTTCTATATCTATTACAAGGATTGCGTATGCATTAGATAATTTGATAAGTAATAATTAGGGATTAGTTTGCCATTAAAAGCTTCTCATGCACCAAAGCTCAATATTTTGAGAGTATTTTACAGCAATTAGTTCATAAATACACTTGTGATCATGCAATCCAAGTGATTTCCCTTGGGATTATTGGAGAAGGGTATAAAGAGTACAAATTTTGGAGTACGACCAATTCACTAACTGAGTTCACTTTGGGATTTAAAAGTGGATGCCAAGAGGCTTCAATGAGAAGCAGACAACTGGAGTGTGTGGGCAAGTGTATGGCGAAAATATCAGAATACAGAAAAATGAAAAGTCATCCACTTCCAAAAAGCAGAGAACTTTTGAAGTAATTGGGTAATGTTGATGTTCAAGAGAACCTGTAGTTGCAAAAAAAAAAAATTGTGAACCCTTTACATTTACCTTTTTTTCTACATTAATTACTCATAAAATGTGGTCTGATGTTCATCAGATGGGTGGGACGATTACTAGAAGTTTGAGAAATCGATGTTCACGCCAGCAGGTTGGAGGCTACCCAGACAGAATATAAGATGTTGCTCCTCCAACCTGAGTGTGGCCTCATTGCAGCAGAAGAGGAGGCCATGGACTGACATGTCAGAAAGGGAATGGGGAGTAGAATTGAAATTGGTGGCCACCAGGAGATCCTGCTTTTTCTGACAGATGGAGAAAAGGTGCTCAGCAAAGCAGTTTTCCAATCTATCTCGGGTCTCACCGATATACAACAGGCCACATCGGGAGCACTGAATACTATAGATGACCCCCGACAGACTCACAGGTGAAGTGTTGCCTCACCTGGAAGGACTGTTTGGGGCCCTGAGTGGTAGTGAGGGAGCAGGTGTAAGGGCAGGTGTAGCACTTGTTCCGCTTGCAAGGAGAAGTACCAGGAAGGAGATCAACAGGGTGCGACAAGTGGACAAAGGAGTTGTGTAGGGTTTGATTCTTGCAGAAAGCAGATAGTTGGGGGGAGGGAAAGATGTGTTTGGTGGTGGAATCCCATTGGAGATGGAAGAAGTTATGGAGAATTATGTGCTGGATGTGTAGGTGAAGACAAGAAGAGCCCTCTCTCTGGTGAGGCGGCCGGAGAATGGGTCGAGGGCAGATGTGCGTTAAAAATGAAGAGATGCGGGTGATGGCAGCGATGATGGTGGAGGAAGGGAAACTGCTTTCTTTGAAGAAGGAAGATGTCTCAGTTATTCTGGAATGAAAAGCCTCATTCTGAGAGAAGATGCAGTGGAGAAGGGGGGACTGAGAGAAGGGGATGGGATTTATCAGGTAACAGGATGAGAAGAGGTATAATCCAGAAGTTGTGAAAGTCAGTGGGGTTATAAAAAATTATCAGTAGATAGACTGTTTACAGAGACAGTGACAGAGAGATCAAGAAAGGGGAAGGAGGTATTGGAAATGGATCAAGTAAATTTGAGGTCATTGTTGAAGCTGGGGGCAAAATTGATGAAGTCGATGAGCTCAGCATAGGTGCAGGAAGCATTACCAATGCAGTTATCAATGTAGTGTAGCAAGAGTTGAGGACATGCTGCTGTAGGCTTGGAACATGGACTGCTTCACGTAGCCGAAAAAAATGCAGGCATAACTGGGATCCACGCAAGTATCCATGGCTACACCTTTGCTTTGAAGGAAGTGGGAGGAGCTGAGGAGGAAGTATTGAGAGTGAGGACCAGTTCCACCAGATGGAGGAGAGTGGTGGTGGAGGGGAACTGGTTGGGTCTGTTGTCTAGAAAGAAGTGAGAGCTTTAAAGTCTTCCTGATGGGGGTTGGAGGTGTATAGGGACTGGGTGTCCATAGTGAAAATGAGACAATCAGGGCCAAGAAAATATCAAGAGCGTGTGAACTGTCATGGATGTAGGTAGGAAAGGATTGAAACAGGGCGGAGGGGTGGGGAGGAATAAAACAGAGATGAGGTATGCAGACACAAGTTCAGTGCGGCAGGAACCAGCAGAAACAATGGGGCGATCTGAACAGGTGGGTTTATAGATCTTGGGTAGGAGGTAGAAACAGGTACGGGATGCTGGAAAAAGTGCAACTAAGATGCAATGAATGGAAGACCCCAGGGTCGTTCAGGTCGGTGATGGTGCAGAAGACAATGGCCTGGTGCTCATTAGTGGGGTCCTTTTCAAAGGGTAAGTAAGAGGAGGTGTCTGAGAATTGTTGCTGGGCCTCAGCAAGGTAGCAGTCAGTTAGCCAGGCTACTACAGCACCCTCCCCCCACCTTATCTGCCAGTTTGATGGAGAAGTTGGGATTAGTGTGGAGAGCAGTGCATTTAGAGAGAGTGAGGTTAGAATTGGAGAGAGCAGTTTTACAGCTGAGGTGATTGATGTCTTGTGGGCAATTAATGATAAAAAGATCCAGAAAAGGCAGACGACCAGAGCAGGCTGTCCAGGAAGAGGAGGAGGGTTGAATCTGGAAGAAGGGATCATCAGAGTGGGCTGCCAATGAAGCAGGGATGGAGATGAAGGCAACGGAAGAAGAGCTCACCATCATGGCGGGCGCAGAACTCACTAGGGACATAGAACTGAGGACTGTAAATTGGTTGGTGATAGGAGTATGGGGAGGGGTTTGATTGACAATGTGAGCAAGAGGGCCAGAGATGGAGGACTGGGATTGCTTGAGAATCAGCATTGACTTTAAAGCAAGTGGAAGAGAGAAATATGAAAACATAATACCTGGAATGGGGGGTGGAGTGGGGTTTATGTCATTAGGAAAGTTTAGACAACCTTTTTTTTAATTAACTGGAATTTATTAACAGGGATTTGATTGAAATATACAAGATCTTAAGGAGTTTTAATGGGCAAGATTGGAGCAGATTGAGAACCAGGATCCTCTTTCTAAAGAGCAGTGGAAAGAGAGCTTTTTTAATATTTTTGAGATGGTGTTAGATAAGATAGAGTATAAGGATGAAAGGTTAAAAGGGATAGACAGGAATGTGGACTTAAGATTGATCTTGATCAACCATGTTAGGAAGTGGCAGAGTTGCCTGCTCCTGCTCCTAGGCTGTATGTTCAAATGTCTCTTTGGGTTTCCACCCCATTACAGTCATCGCCTTCATTCTCTCCACCTCTCCACATCTATGAAACTTAAAGCATTTTTGATTATTAACTTTTCTCAATTTTGATGAATGGCAATGGCCTTCAATGTTAATATTGGGTAATGTGGAAATGGCCAAAGCCTTGAGCAACTATTTTGTGTTGACCTTTATGGTGGAGGACACAGTTGACATGCCCAAGGGAGATGTTATGGAATCAATGGGAGGTCATGAAAGAGGAAATGATGAACAAAATAGTGGACATTAAAGGAGACAAGTCCCCTGGTCCCAATGTGACAACCCCCAGGGTACTGAATAAAATAGCTGAAGTTATAGTAGATGCTTTTGTGATAATTTCCCAAAATTCTCTGGACTCTGGGTAGGCCCCAATGGATTGGAAGACAGTGAATATCATGCCACTGTATAAAAAAGGATGCAGGATCTTAACAAAAGGAGAGCAACTACAGGTCGATTAGCTTAATGTATGTGGTCGGAAAAATGCTTGGAACTATCATTACGAAAGAAATACTGAGTCATCTGGATAGAAGTGGTTCCATCAGGCAAACACAGCATGGATTCATGAAGGGCAGGTCCTGTTGGAGAAATTTACTGGAGTTCTTAATGAAAATAATAAGGACAGTGGAGAGAGCACAGCAGGTGGATGTGGCTACTGCACAGGACCGAAAGAAGCTGCAGGAGGTTGTAAATCTAGTCAGCTCCATCTTGGGTACTAGCCTACAAAGTACCTAGGATACCTTTAGGAAACGGTGTCTCAGAAAGGCAGCGTCCATTATTAAAGACCTCCAGCACCCAGGGCATGCACTTTTCTCACTGTTACCATCAGGTAGGAGTTACAGAAGCCTGAAGGCTCACACTCAGCGATTCAAGAACAGCTTCTTCCCCTCGGCCATCCAATTCCTAAATGGACTTTGAAGCTTTGGACACTACCTCACTTTTTTAATATGCAGTATTTCTGCTTTTGCACATTTTTAATAATCTATTCAATATATGGAATTGATTTACTTGTTTATTTATTATGTTTTATTTTACTTATTATTATTTTTTCTCTCTCTCTCTGATAGATTATGTATTGCATTGAACTGCTGCTGCTAAGTTAACAAATTTCACGTCACATGCCGGTGATAATAAACCTGATTCTGATTCTGTAAACTTGGATTTCCAGAAGGCATTCCATTGTGCCACCTAAAAGTCTTACTGTATCTATAAGATAAGGATGCATGGAATTGAGGATAATTATTACCATGGATAGTGGATTGGTTAACCAACAGAAGGCAGAGAGTTGAATAATTGCTGTTTCTCTGGTTGGTGGTCAGTGGTGAGCAGATTCAAAGCTCCAAAGGTTAATTTATTATCAAAGTATACAACTCTTAAGTTTTTCTTCTCCAGGTAGCCATGAAATCAGGAAAGAAAAGAACGGCAGCAGGAGCATCAACCACCAAATCCCTCCGCTCCACATAAAAGAAACTGAGCAAAAATGGAAAAGGCACCTCAATCCCAAAATCCCCCTCCCCTGAACACAATAAAACAAGAAAGATCACGTTAAAAGTACAGAATACAAAAAAAACCTGTAAGACTGAAAACAGTCCAAGTCCACATCGAAAATGCAGAAAACCTGGGCGACATTCTCCCTCTCCATAGCAGAGTGATCTCCCCAGCGATAAAAAGGCATGGAGACAGAGTTTCAGACTCCCTCGTCACTTTAATCAGCAAAATGGAGTCGAACATCGGCTTGCAACCTTTCTGCCACGCGGCTCCCTCACACTGCCTCTGTCTCCCAGAATCCTTTCAGAGACTGCAGAGCGCTAAAATACCCAAACAATCTTCAAACTGCAAATCACAGGCTCCAATAGTTCCAATCTCACATTGAAGATGAAAAACAAATGTAAAAGACATAAAATAAATGAAATACATGATTTCATGACCTATCCAGAAGATGTCAACCGAAGCAGTTTTGTAAGCAGCCGCAATCTTACCAGAAGTTGCTGTTATCGCCATAGGGGTGATGATGTGCCTGTAGCTGTTCATGATCTACATTAATGACTTGGGACAGTAGACAGAGTGCATTCTATCTAAGTTTGCTAATAACACTAAATTGCATGGAAAAGCTAATTAAGCAAAGAATGTGGAGAGTCTGCAGAGAGATAGAGTTAGGTTAAGTGAGTGGGCAAGGGTCTAGCAGATGGACTATGTTGGTAAATGTGAAGTCATCAACTCTGGAAGGACAAATAAAAGAGCAGATTGTTATTGTTTAAGTGGTGAAAGATTGCAGCATGCTGTTGTGCAGAGGGACTTGGGAGTTGCTTATGCATGAATCATGAAAGGTTAATTTGCATGTGCAACAGGTTATCAAGAAGGCAAATGGAATGCTGGCTTTATTGCTAGAGGGATTGAATTTAAGAACAGGGATGTTAAATTAATCGGTTTGATGGCCTGGTGGAAGAAGTTGTCCCGGAGCCTGTCGGTCCTGGCTTTTATGCTTCGGTATTGTTTCCCAGATGGTAGCAGCTGGAACAGTTTGTTGCTGGGGTGACGCGGGTCCCCAATAATCCTTTGGGCCCTTTTTACACACCTGTCTCTGTAAACGTCCTGAATAGTGGGAAGTTTACAACTTCAGATGCGTTGGGCTGTCCACACCACTCTCTGCAGAGTCCTGCAGTTGAGGGGAGTACAGTTCCCATACCAGGCAGTGTGGCAGCCAATCAGAATGCTCTCAATTGTGCCCATGTAGAAAGTTCTTAGGATTTGGGGACCCATACCAAACTTCTTCAACCATCTGAGGTGAAAGAGAAAAGTGTGCTTTTTTCACCAAACAGCAGTTACGTACAGACCACATGAGATCCTTGGGGATGTGACTGCCAAGGAACTTAAAGCTATTCACCCACTCAGCCACAGATCCATTGATGTCAATAGGGGTTAGCCTGTCTCCATTCCTCCTGTAGTCCACAACCAGCTCCTTTGTTTTTGCGACATTGAGGGAATGGATTTGTGACACCACTGTGTCAGGGTGATGACTTCTTCTCTGTAGGCTACCTTGTTATTATTTGAGATAAGGCCAATTAACATAGTATCATCAACAAATTTAATTAGCAGATTGGGGCTGAGCTAAGGAGATAAGGAGAACTTCTTTTCCCAGAGAGTAGTACATCTGTGGAATCCTCTGTCCCAGAAAACATTAAAAGCTACCTTAATAAATACATCTAAGACACAAATAGATAGATTTTTTGCATAGCAGGGGAATTAAGGGTTATAGGATAAAGGCAGGTATGTGGAGCTGAGTCTACTGCTAGATCAGCCATGCTCTTATTGAATGCTGACCAGGCTCGGTGGGTCATAAAGCTGTCTCCTGCTTCTCCTTCTTGTGTTATGTAGACAGGCTGTTTATCTAGTTTCCATGGAGACAGACTGAAGAAAATGTACAGTAGAAGACCAAAAATTTGATTTGAAACATGTCAACATCATCAATTCTTGCCAATTCAGAAGGTTGAGGGATTTGCGAAGGTCACATGGACATGGAAAGTTTGAAACAAGAGGTTTGGTTCTGTAATTAAAGCTGTGGGGATGTAACCTGAGACTAGTAAAGGTTAATATTCAGATCCAGAGACATATCACATCAGTAAAAATAACTTGAACTGTAAGGAATCTGTCCTAACTGAGATTTTATTCATGCAAATTTTCAGAAGTAGCACATCTATTCAGACTGAAACTTTCTGCTTTGAGCCATTAACTGCACATGTGTAACCACTCTGTACCACAGCCTGGTTCCCTCTTTAGCCTCAGTGTTTCTTCTTATTACAAATTATGGGGCATTAACTATTTATAAAAATTCTGCTTGATTCATTTCTGTAATATCCTGGCCATAAAATTTTTCATTTGTTATCAGCATTGGAATTGTCTGAATTTTACAAGAGTATGCACCTGTGAAGGTCCGTGGGTGTATATTCTGATCCCAAAGGTAAAAACGTATTGACGATAAAGTTCATTTTTCAATATCCATACTGACGCATTTCTATAAAAGGTAACAATTTGAAGGACTAATGTAAGGTGATTTACATTTACTTCAAGCAAAGGAGATGATTTTGCATGACAAATGACTATGGAAGTGCTTAAGGACGAAACATTCTGCAAAAGTAAATGCCCTTGGATAGTGTATGTCCTAGATTCAGTGGATTATAAAAAAGATTTTATTGGATTTAATCTGAAAGTCCTTCCAATTTTTGATGTTGCCTAAAATCTTTAAGATGTTTTTTATAACTTCATGGTATATTAGCATATTTTGGACTTAGAAGAGACAAGTTGGTACATGCAGTGTTGACGTTTCACAGCTCCAGACCTCCAATACTTTCTTTGTTGAATTCGCACACTCTTTATGTGACTGCATGGATTTCTCTCTGGTGTCATCCCATCTCCTCCTGGATGCCAAAGACGAGCTGGTATTTAGATGAACTGGTGATTGCAAACTACCTCCGGTGTCGTTGGATGGTAGGGGAAGTGGTTGTTGGGAGTTTGCAGGGGGTGTGAGAGAAAACAGGTTGCAGGGAAATAAGTGAGGTACAGGATTGTTGAAATTCAGCATAGAGCTGATAGACTGAAAATTTTCTTCTGAGTCACAATGACATATATCAAATAGACTAGGAATTCAATCCATTGCATATTTTTAAGGGAGATCAGTCAATTAAGTTAGATGATTACACAGAGAAAGCATAGATAGTGAGATAGGAAGAAATCAACAAGGTGGAAATTCTTATCCAGTATTGCAGGATCTAAAAGGAAAACTATTTTCTCATTCCTTTTGTGAAATGCACTACAACGTCTATTAAAGAGGCAGAGTACTGTGCTGACAAATGCTTGGTGATGAGGCAGTGGTAATGGACTTAACGTGTGAATTTTTAGTCATTCCATGCTGAATTTTTGGACTAATCTAAATGTAACATGGAAGATAGAACAGTACAGTGCTGGAACAAGTCCTTCCAGCCTGCCACACCTGTGCTAACCACAATGCCAATTTAACTCATGTGATCCATTCCCTCTATTCTAAGCCTGTTCACATGTATGTTTAAATGCCTTTCAATTGTCACAATTGTATTTGCTTCTGCCAGCTCTCCTGGCAGCACATTCCAGGTACCTAACTCTTTCTGTGTAAAATGCTTGCCTCAATAATCTCCCTTAAACTTCCCTCTTCCGGTCAAGATGGCGCTAGCGAACGATTCTTCGGGCGACATCTTCCATAGATGACCTTTTCCAATTAGTTCACTTTTTCTACGCCTTCTGCTTGTTCTTTTTGTCTTGCTTGTGTTAAGGAAATTGTTGGAAGCCGGTGACGTCCAGTTTCAATCTCCATCAAAGGATCCAGTGCTGTGCTGTGTCAGGAGAGCTGTCTCATGGAGATCAGAGACATGGAGCCGAAAAGGTCATAAGATATAAGGTTTAGGAGCATAATTAGGCCATTTGGCTCATTGAGTCTGCTCCACAAAAAGGCCTGAGAACACAAGCTGATTTGTTCACTGTTCTGTACTGTTCTCCAGCACTGTACTGTTCTATCTTCCATGTTGCATTTAGTTTAGTCCAAAAATTCAGCATGGAATGACTAAAAATTCACACGTTAAGTACATTACCACTGCCTCATCACCGTGCATTTGTTAGCTGATTTTGTGGAAAAGACCAGAGACCAGCGTGGGATTATGAATAACTCTAAGTTGAGGCAGTGAGGAAGATTGAGGTGAATGCCAAGGGGGTCAGCGATGACTTGGCACGAGACAGTCGGCAGCCGGATTGGCGTGTTTGGCCCCGAGTCAGCATTCTGATCCAGTTTGGCGTGGTTTGGCCCTGGGTGGACGGCGCTGGGGCCCAGGTCAGCAGTCACTCTTTACGATGTGGTTTCTGAGATTTATCTGACTATTGGACTGTATTTTGGTGTCCTTCAGGTTTTCTGTGTTTTCTCTCTTGTGGTTGACTGGCGAGTTTTTTTGTGTGTGAGGGGGAGGGGTGTTGGGGGATTTGCTGCTACTGCTGCTGTTCTTTTCTTTTTTTTAAGAGAACAGATGGTAATTAATAATTCCAACTCAACTAGGGCATTTTCTGCACAACATAATTTCAATGTTTGATAAAATCAGTGTTCTTTTCTGCCAGTGAAAGAGTTAGGGATGTTTTTGTAGAAGATTGTTGATTGTTTTTGTGCCTGTTTTTGCTGCAGGCAAGGGGGGGCGGATTTTGGGGCCTGTGAGTTTTTGTTTCTTTTCCTTTTCATGCAGGTTGAGGGTGAGTTGATGTCTTTTCTTTCAACTACACCCATGTACTTAATGGCTATCTGGAGTAGACAGTTATCAGAGTTATATTGTACATGCATACTTTGACAGTAAAATGAACCTTTGAACCTTTTGCTCTTTCAGGATATGTCCCCTCATATTTGACATTTCCACCTTGAGAAAAAGACTGCCTCTCACAACCCTATATACTTCCCATCAGGTCACCACTCAGCCGCTGTTGTTCTAGACAGAGCAATCCAGGTTTGACCAATCTCTCCACATAGCTAATACTAACTAGGCAACATTCTGGAGAACAACTTCTTTCGATAGTTCCGTGACCAGACCTACGCACAATACTCCTAATGTGGTCATCTAAAGTTTCGTACAAGACTTCCCAATTTTTATACTCAACATCCCAACCAATGAAAACAAGCATGCTGTATGTTTTCCTTACCGTCCGATCCACTTTCACTGAGAGCAATGGAACTGAGCCTCAAGACCACTTTGTCCATCAATGTCCTTAACACTCTTGCCATTTACTATGTATTTTCCCCTTTGCAAGTGACCTCCCAAAATGGACCATTTCATAACTGTCCAGATTTAATTCCATCTGCCTCTTCTCTACCAAATTTCAAACTGATCTACATCCTGCTGTGCCATTTGACAATCTTTCTCACTGTCCGCATAGTCACCAATCTTTGTGTCTTCTGCAAATTTACGACTCAGACCACGTCTCATTCAAACCTTATTTTTATCATGGAAAACATAGGTCACAACACTAATCCTTGTGCAACGAATGTTTAGCAAGAGAAACACTCCATCACCACTGCCTAGTACCTTCTATGACCAAAGCACCCTTGGATCCAACTTACTAACTTAACTTGTATACCATGTGATTTAATCATGCAGACTAGCCCAGCATGAAGTACCTTTTCAAATATTTAACGAAAGTGGGCAGGCTGCCATCAGCACATTGCAAGGTTTAAAAAGAGCTTTGGTGCTTTCAGGACTTATTGTCGGGCTGCAATCAGTGGGAGAGGTTGCTTGTTAGTGACGCAGGGCAAGGTATTAAAAGAGCTCAGGTGCTTTTGGGACTTTTCAGCAGGCTGAATTCAGTGCAAGGGAACATTTATTGATGACAGTGTGAGATTTAAAAAGAACTTGAGTGCTTTCTGGGCTTTTTGGTGGATGCAATCATAATAATCTATTAGGCACCTGGCAGGAGACAGTCAAAAAAAAAACGAGGTGTATATAAGCAGAGTGGCTATTGTGTGAGTGAACAGTGTTAGAGTTGTCAGGCTTTGGCTCAACAGGGTTGGGCAAGAACAGGCAGAGGTTGTAAGTAAGTTTTTAGTAAGTTTTTTTTGTTAGTGCATAGTTGGTGAGTTGAGAATGGGTCCAGAGTTAAGGGTATGTTCCCTGTGTGAGATGTAGAAACTTTGGAAGACCCCCAGTCTCCCTGAAAACTACATCTGCATGAGGAGCATTGAGCAGCAGCTCCTTAGAGACTGTGTTAAGGCACTGGAGTTGCAGATGGATGACCTTTGGCTCATAAAGGGAATAGACAGCTAGTGCAGAGTACACCTGTGGCTGTTCCCCTCAGTAATAGGGATACCACTTTGGATACAGTTGGGAGGGGATGACCTACTGGGGGAAGCCACAGCAATCTGATCTCTGGCATTGAATCTGTCTCTGTGGCTCAGAATGGAAGGGGGTAGAAGAGAAGTTCAGTAATGATAGGAGATTCCATATTCAGAAGCAGACAGCAGATTCTGTAGACAAGAAAGAGACACCTGGATGATATGTTGTCTCCCAGGTGCCAGGTTCATTAATGTCTTGGATCAGGTCCTCAGTAATCTAAAGGGGAGAGTGAGAGTGAGAGTGAGAATGGAAGTCATGGTGCATATCGGTACTAACAACATAGGTAGGAAAAGAGAATACATCCTGAAGAGACCTCCACAGTAGTAATCTGTAGACTGCTGCCTCTGCCACATACTAGTGAGGGTAAGAATAGGATGATTTGGCAGATGACTGTGTGGCTGTAAAACTGGTGCAGGGAGCAGTGTGTTATTATGTGTGTACGTAATAAAGAACTTCCGTTCCTAATGTGAAATGCAGGCGGTTCAGCTGGAACTGGAAAGACGTTGGTGAAATGGGAGTGCGCGCAAAAGTGCTGATCTGGAAGCCATGACTGTTAATAAATGTATTAGCATTTAATCTCATGCAAAAGACAAACTTTTGTCTTTTACCAAGAACAAACATATTGTGTCAGAAGTCAGTGTGAGTTCTAAATACAAAGCGTAAATGAATACCGTGAGCGACTAAAAAAGAGATGCTGGCTCTGACAGAGACCAGCCAGCAAGAGAGCACGCTGTCTCATAGTTCACCAAGAGATTTAGGTGAGAGAAGCATGAAAAATTCTGCTATGGATAACCTGTCCACCCGCACCCATGCAGTTTACTAGCAATCTAACAGATAACTGGAAAAGCTTCAAATTGCGATTCAATATATATTTAGTGGCCAGTAGAACCAGAGGGGCTGAGGAAAAACTGAAAATGTCTATTTTTCTACATGTAATTGGTGAAGATGCTATGGACATCTACAGCAGCCTTCAAATTGATGAGACAGCCTTGACATTGGACAATCCAAAGGAAAAATATGAGGAGTATTTTGTCTGAGGTAAAAGCATCACATTTGGAAGATATAAATTATTTTCCTGTGAACAGAAACAAGGTGTTTCTGTTACTTAGCTGAGCTTCACACACTGAGTAAGCCCTGTGAGTTTGGAGATTTGAAAGACTCACTAGTCAGAGACAAAATAGTTAGTGGAATCCCAGATAATGGGCTCAAAAAAAGCTGTTCCATGAAAAAAAAGGTTTAATGTAGAAAACGCTGTAGATATGAGTAGGGCAGTGGAGACCACACAATCTCAAGCTAAGGAGCTGCACAAAGCAGAAACAACAGTGCCTGCTGTGAAAACAGAGGGGTAGAGCACAAGGCATTTCCCAAGGCAACAGCAGAGCAGAGATAGCCTCAAACAGTAAATGAAGCAAATGTGGAAGTAGGCACATCCCAAAGAAGTGTCCTGCTTATGGAAAGTTCTTCAATAACTGTGGGAGAAAGAATCATTTTGCAAAGTGCTGCAAAGCTGGGGCAGGCTAAGTGAAAGTGCACACAGGTTGCTGAGGAAATGGAGCAAGTCTTTGCAGAATCTTCATAGACTGCTGGTGTTGGTAAAACAGAGTGGATTGTTTCAGTGACTGTGAATGAGACAGTAATTCCATTCAAGATTGACACTGGAACCCAGGTAAATCTGTTATCCATAGATTTTTACAAGACTCTCAAGGTATCAGAATCAGGTTTATTATCACTGGCATATTTGTTAACTTGATATTTGTTAACTTAACAGCAGCTGTACAGTGCAATACATGATAATATAGAAAGAAAATAAATAAATAACCAAGTAAATTAATTACAGTAAGTCTATATATGTATATTGATTATATTAAAATAGTGCAAAAACAGAAATAATATATTAAGAAAATGAAGTGAGGTGGTGTTCATGGGTCAATGTCCTTTTAGTCATTGTATGACAGAGGGGAAGAAGCTGCTTCTGAATCAATGAGTGTGTGCCTTTAGGCTTCTGTACCTCCTTCCTGATGGAAACAATGAGAAGAGGGCATGTGCTGGGTGATGGGAGTCCTTAATAATGGGCATTGACTTTGTGATGCACTGCTCCTTGAAGATGTTATGGATACTACAGAGGCTAGTACCCAAGATGGAGATGACTAAATCTACAACTTTCTGTAGCTTCTTTCGGTCCTGTGCCGTAGCGTTGCCCCACCCCAAACCAGACAGTGATGCAGCCTGTCAGAATGCTCTCCACAATATATCTCGAGGTTTTCAAGTGTTTTTGTTGACAAACCAAATCTCTTCAAACTCCTAATGAAATATAGCCACTGTCTTGCCTTCCTTATAGCTGCATCGATATGTTGGGACCAGGTTAGATCCTCAGAGATCTTGATACCCAGGAACCTGAAACTGCTCACTCTCTCCACTTCTGATCCCTCTACGAGAATTGGTTCATGTTCCCTCATCTTGCCCTTCCTGAAGTCCACAGTCAGCTCTTTTGTCTTACTGACATTGAGTGCCAGGTTGTTGCTGCAACACCACTCAACTAGCTGGTATACCTTGTCTCTGTATGCCCCCTCGTCTCCATTGCTGCTTGAGTCTACCAGCAATGGTTGTATCATCAGCAAATTTATAGATGGCATGTGAGCTATATCTAGCCATACAGTCATGGGTATAAAGGGAATAGAGCAGGGGGTTAAGCACACACCCCTGAGGTGCACCAGTGTTGGTCATCAGCGAGGATGAGATATTATCACCATTCTGTACAGATTGTGGTCTTCTGGTTAGGAAATTGATGATCCAATTGTAGAAGGGGGTACAGAAGCCCAGGTTCTGTTGCTTATTGATCAGGTCTGTGGGAATGATGGTGTTAAATGCTGAGCTATAGTCAACAAGCAGCATTCTGACATAGGTGTTTGTATTGTCCAGATGATCTAAGGCCATGTGCAGACCCATTAAGATTGTGTTTGCTGTAGACCTATTATGGTGATAGGCAAGTTGCAGTGGGTCCGAGAAGGTATGGACAAGGAAACACAGGAGAACCTACAGGACTGCTTTGAATTGGGGGTCTGGGCTGTACTCAGGGATTCATCTTCGAGTCTGGATGAGTATGCCACAGTTGTTACTGATTTCATTGAAACGTGTGGATGAGTGTGTGCCTATGAAAACTTGCTTTGCATTCCCAAACCAAAAGCCATTGATGACCAGGAAGTACGTCATCTGCTGACGGCTAGATCTGTGGCATTTTTGTCTGGTGACCCGAGTCTGTACAAGAAAACCAGGTATGATGTGCGGAGAAACAATTCCGAGCAGGGTTGGAGGCGACATTGAATCCACATCAACTCTGGAAGGTTTGCAAGATAATACTTCCTACAAAGTGAAACCCAATAGCATGAATGGCAGCGATGCTTCACTACTAGGTGCAGTCTCTGCCTACACTCAGGGAGCAGAAGTACAGCCAGGTGATCAGACAAATCCAAAGTGAAGGCATGGAATAGCATGGTAAACATTCTTGATGGTAGTGTCACAGTGGTCCAGTGTGTTGTTTCCTCTGGTATTACAAGTGACTTGTTAATGGTAATTATTTAGTGACTTTTCAGGCTGGCCTGGTTAAAATCCCCCAAAATGATGGTGAATGTGTCAGGGTGTGCTGCTTCATTCATGTTGATCCCATTGCTCAGATCATCTAGAGCTTGTCTAGAACCGTAAAGAGAAAGAATTAAAAGTGACGGGCTATACTGGAGAGAACGTACCAGTAAAAGAGGGCTGTATAGTGACCTTCAAGCCCAAGGGACAGCACCTAAAGGCATAACTACTGGTTGTAGAAAAGAAAGTACAGCCACTATTAAGTCTGAGTGCATGTGAAAAGCTCAGCTTGTTGGAAAGAGTTTTTGTAGTGGCTTCGCAGATGAAATATGACTACACTTCACTCATAGAAGAATATACTAATGTCTTTGAGGGGTGCGGATGCTTACCTGGTGTACACAAAATCCATATAGATGTGACAGTAGCTCCTGGTGTCTATGCATGCAGGAAAGTTCTGTTTCCACTTAGAGACAAACTTAAACAAGAACTAGCACACATGGAATGGATGAATGCCATACAGAAAATTGAAGAACCAGCCGGCTAAGTGAGCTCACCGGTCATTTTGCAAAAGATAAATAGAGCTTACGGATATGTCTAGACCCAAGAGATGTCGATAAAGCCATCAAAAGAGAACATTTTTAAATTGCCTACATGGGAGGAGATCATGTCCAGTATGTAGGTGCCGAGTGGTTTAGCAAGCTCGAGGCATTGTTTGGATTTTGGCGGATGAAGCTTGATGAGGCAAGCTTGAGACTGTATACTTTTCTCCACACCAGATGGCAGATATTGCTTTCTTTGGCTATCATATGGGATTCCGTCCACACCAGGAATCTACCATACCTAGTGTTGAGACCATAATGGGTGACATCTTTGTCTGGGGGTCCACCAAGGATGAACATGATGCACAACTGAGACAGGTGCTTGACATGACTCAAAATATCAATTTGAAATTAAATTAGATTAGATTATGAGGACACTCAGTCCTCGTTTATTGTCATTTAGAAATGTATGCATTAAGAAATGATACAATGTTCCTCCAGAGTGATATCACAAAAAAAACAGGACAAACCAAAGACTAACACTGACAAGACCACATAATTATAACATATAATTACAGCAGTACAAAGCAATCCCATAATTTGATAAAGAGCAGACCATGGGCAAGGTAAAAAAAAGTCTCAAATTTCTTATCGACTCCTGATAGTCCCAATAGCAGGCGGCAAAAGGGAGAAACTCTCCATGCCATAAACCTCCAGGCGCCGACAACTGCCGATACATTGGAAGCACCCGACTCAGAGTCCATCCAAAAAATTCGAGTCTCTGACTAGCCCCTCCAATACAGCCTCCCGAGCACCATCCTCTGCCGAACACTTCAACCCCGCCCCGGCCACCGAGCAACAAGCAAAGCCGAGGACTCGGGGCCTTCTCCTCCGGAGATTCTGGATCACACAGTAGCAGCAGCAGCGAAGAAGGCATTTCAGAAGTTTCTCCAGATGTTCCTCCATGCTCTCACGTCTGTCTCCATCAAATCAGGATTGTGCACGGCACCCTACTTGACAAATAACAGATATCATTCACTGGAGTGGCTGCTGCGTGCTGTGTCTCCTCTTAAATAAAGAGACATGTGAGTTTGGTGTTAAGACACTGACTTTTATTATATTGGAAAAGGGAGTGAAGCCTGACCCAAGAAATATGCCAGCCATTGAAAACATGGAGAGGCCCCAAAACAAGGAAGAGGTGAGATGTTTCTTGAGGATGGTGGCTTACCTGGTTAAGTTCATCCCTTGACTGTCAGCACTAACTGCTGTAGGTCACTCCTTAAGCAGAAAAATGAGTGGATTTGGTCTCATGAGCTAGAAGAGTGTTTCCAGAGGGTGAAAAGAATGCTAACTGAAGTGCCCATGCTGAAGTTTTATGATCCGGAAGGCTGTACGAGGATCTTGGCTGATAGGTCCTGGAGCAGTACTACTGAAGCAGCATGATGACATGGTAACCTGTGGTCTATGCATCAAGGGCTTTAACAAGTGCGGAAGCCAACTATGCACAGATAGCAAAAGAGCTTCTCTCCAGCACATTTGCATGTGAAAGGTTTGATCCGCACATCTATGGACAAGCTTTTGAAGTGGAGACAGACCATAAACCACTGGTCTCAAATATGTACAAATCTTTGAATGAGGATACAGGGCATGTTGATAAGACTGCAAAAATATGACATGAAAGTGATCTACGTGAAAATGATCTACGTACTGGGAAAATATACAATTTCTGCTGATACATTGTCTTGAGCAGTCAACAAGAGGAGAAAAAAAAATTACCAAGAGGTTAATGCGGATATATGGGCCTATGTTGACATGATTGTCACCTCCATTCCAGTATCTCCCGATAGGACAGAGAAGATTAGGACAGCAGCAGAGGCAGATGAAACAATGAAAGTACTTGAACAGACAGTAGAGAAAGGATGGCCAACAACTAAGAATGACTGTCCCTGCTGCATTTGGGACTATTGGGCATGCAGAGCTGTACTGTCAGTAGTGGAAGATATGGTCTTCAAAGGGAACTGGTTTGTGATTCTACTGTTGCTGTGTAAGGAAATTCTCCAGAAGCCACATGAAGGGCATCTTGGCGAAGAAAAAATGCAAATGAAGAGCTCGTGAAGAGATGTACTGGCCAAGAATGAACCAGGACATCAGCCAGACCACTGTTTCATGTAAGATCTGTCTTGCCTACAGACCAAAGCAGTAAGCAGAAACCCTTACACCACAACTTGTACCAGACAGGCCGTACTTCAAAGTTGGAGTGGATTTGTTTGATTGTAATGGGAAAAGTCATACTGTTGTAACAACTACTTCTGCAATTACCCTGAGGTTGCAACTCTGCAATTAAGATGCAGCAAAGCAGTCATCACCTTCCAGAAAGTTGTGTTTGTGAGGCATGGGGCTTCATGTGAAGTAGTATTAGACAACGGTCCACAATTTGAGTCATTTGCCAATGATTGGGTGTTTCAACGCATAACTTCAAGCCACATTACCCAAAATCTAATAGCCTCGCGGAGAGTTTGGTCAAGAGGGTGAAGGGTCTCATGAAGAAAGGGTAACATGGATGAGAGGACTTCCACAAAATTCTGTTGATTTACGGAAGTGCACCAAATTCTGATGGATCGATGCATATGCACTACCCTTCCAGTGCACAAAAACCTGTTGACATATAAAGGAGCACACAAGGTCAAATTGGCTAAAGAGAAAGAGAAAGAAAAACAGAAACAGTGAAAAGACTGTGAAAAACCTACCAGTCCTGAAGCATGGAGATCAAGTGCGGATCCAAGATCGTGATTCTGGCACATGGCCCATGCAAGGATATAGAACATAGAACAGTACAGGGCCTTCCGCCCATACTGTTGTGCTGACCGTTAAACCCTGCCTCCCATATATCCCCCCACCTTAAATTCCTCCATATACCTGTCGAGTAATCCCTTAAATTTCACTAGTGTATTTGCCTCCACCACTGACTCAGGCAGTGCATTTCACGCACCAACCACTCTCTGAGTAAAAAACCTTCCTCTAATATCCCCCTTGAACTTCCCAACCCTTACCTTAAAGCCATGTCCTCTTGTATTGAGCAGTGGTGCCCTGGGGAAGAGGTGCTGGCTGTCCACTCTATCTATTCCTCTTAGTAGCTTGTGTACCTCTATCATGTCTCATCTCATCCTCCTTCTCTCCAGAGAGTAAAGCCCTAGCTCCCTTAATCTCTGATCATAATGCATACTCTCTAAACCAGGCAGCATCCTGGTAAATCTCCTCTGTATCCTTTCCAATGCTTCCACATCCTTCCTATAGTGAGGTGACCAGAACTGGACGCAGTACTTCAAGTGTGGCCTAACCAGAGTTTTATAGAGCTGCATCATTACCACACCACTCTTAAACTCTATCCCTCGACTTATGAAAGCTAACACTCCATAAACTTTCTTAACAGCCCTATCTACCTGTGAGGCAACTTTCAGGGATCTGTGTACATGTACCCCCAGATCCCTCTGCTCCTCCACACTACCAAGCATCCTGCCATTTACTTCGTACTCTGCCTTGGAGTTTGTCCTTCCAAAGTGTACCACTTCACACTTCTCCGGGTTGAACTCCATCTGCCACTTCTTAGCCCACTTCTGCATCCTATCAATGTCTCTCTGCAATCTTCGACAATCCTCCACACTATCCACAACACCACTAACCTTTGTGTCAGCTGCAAACTTGCCACCCACCCTTCTACCCCCACATCCAGGTCATTAATAAAAATCACAAAAAGTAGAGGTCCCAGAACTGATCCTTGTGAAACACCACTAGTCAAAACCCTCCAATCCGAATGTACTCCCTCCACCATGACCCTCTGCTTTCTGCAGGCAAGCTAATTCTGAATCAACTTGGCCAAACTTCCCTGGATCCCATGCCTTCTGACTTTCTGAATAAGCCTATGTTGTGGAACCTTGTCAAATGCCTTACTAAAATCCATGTTGATCACATCCACTGCACTACCCTCATCTATATGCCTGGTCACCTCATCAAAGAACTCTATCAGGCTTGTTAGACACGATCTGCCCTTCACAAAGCCATGCTGACTATTCCTGATCAGACCATGATTCTCTAAATGCCCATAGATCCTATCTCCAAGAATCTTTTCCAACAACTTTCCCACCACAGACGTAAGGCTCACTGGTCTATAATTACCCGGACTAACCCGACTACCTTTTTTGAACAAGGGGCAACATTCGCCTCCATCCAGTCCTTCGGTACCATTCCCATGGACAACGAGGACATAAAGATCCTAGCCAGATGCTCAGCAATCTCTTCCCTCGCCTCGTGGAGCAGCCTGGGGAATATTCCGTCAGGCCCCGGGGACTAGGCCGTCCTAACATATTTTAACAACTCCAAAACCTCCTCTCCCTTAATATCAACATGCTCCAGAACATCAACCTCACTCATATTGTCCTCACCATCATCAAGTTCCCTCTTAGTGGTGAATACCGAAGAGAAGTATTCATTGAGGACCTCGCTCACTTCCACAGCCTCCAAGCACATCTTCCCATCTTTATCTCTAATCGGTCCTATCTTCACTCCCGTCATCCTTTTGTTCTTCACATAATTGAAGAATGCCTTGAGATTTTCCTTCACCTTACTCACCAAGGCCTTCTCATGCCCCCTTCTTGCTCTTCTCAGCCCCTTCTTAAGCTCCTTTCTTGCTACCCTCTATTCCTCAATAGACCCATCTGATCCTTGTTTCCTAAACCTCATGTATGCTGCCTTCTTCCACTTGACTAGATTGTCCACCTCACTTGTCACCCATGGTTCCTTCACCTTACCGTTCTTTATCTTCCTTATCAGGACAAATTTATCCTGTAAGAGATCCCTAAACATTGACCACATGTCCATAGTACATTTCCATGCAGAAACATCATCTCAATTCACACTTGCAAGTTCTAGCCATATAGCCTCATAATTTGCCCTTCCCCAATTAAAAATTTTCCTGTCCTCTCTGATTCTATTCTTTTCCACGATAATGGTAAAGGCCAGGGAGTGGTGGTCACTGTCCCCCAGATGCTCACCCACTGAGAGATCTGTGACCTGACCCGGTTCGTTACCTCATACTAGACCTAGTATGGCATTTCCTCCTAGTCGGCCTGTTAACATACTGTGACAGGAATCCGTCCTGGACACACTTAACAAACTCTGCCCCATCTAAACCATTAAAACTAATCAGGTGTCAATCAATATTAGGGAAGTTAAAGTCACCCATGATAACAACCCTGTTATTTTTGCACCTTTCCAAAATCTGTCTTCCAATCTGCTCCTCGGTATCTCTGTTGCTACCAGGGGGCCTATAGGATACTCCCAATAGAGTAACTGCTCCCTTCCTGTTCCTGACTTCCACACATACCGACTCAAAAGAGGATCCTGCTACATTACTTACCCTTTCTGTAGCTGTAATAGTATCCCTGACCAGTAATACCACCCCTCCTCCTCTTTTTCCGTCTTCTCTATCCCTTTTAAAGCACTGAAATCCAGGAATATTGAGAATCCTTTCCTACTCTAGTGCCAACCAAGTGGAATATGTGAACTTCACATTCCTACCAGATCCATATAGAGTGAGGGACACATCTGAAATGTGGATCTACAACCACAAGCTCCAACCCAGTGTAACAGGGGACCAAAATTTAAAGGGGTAATAAATACAGGACTGAAGTTGTTATATTTAAATATATGCAATATAGGGAAGTAGATAAATGATTTTCCCTTAAGGAAACCATGCTGACTTTATCCTATCTTGTCCTGTGTCATCAAGTACTCCATCACTTCGTCCTTAACAATTGACTCTAACATCTAAATTGGAAACTGTTGCAATAGTCATGGGTGATTTCAACATGCAGGTAGATTGGACACGTCTGGTTGGTGCTCGATGTAAAGAGAGGGAATTTGTAGAATGCGTACGAGACAGCTTTTTAGAGCAGCTTGTGGTTGAGCCCACTAGACGAATAGTAGTTCTGGATTGGGTGCAATGTAATCACTCCAATTTGATTAGGGAGCTTAAGTAAAGGAAATTTTAGGAGGCAGTGATTTAGGAATTAATTGAAGGCATATGATAAAATAGGCCAAAGTCAGCATGGTTTCCTTCAGGGGAAATCTAGCCAAAAAATTTGTTGGAATTCTTTGAGGAAATAGCAGGCAGGATAGAAAATTGAAAGTCAGTAGATGTTGTTTACTTGTAGTTTCAGAAGGCCTTTGACAAGGTGTTGCACATGAGACTGCTTATCAAGTTAAGAGCCCATGGTATTACACGAAAGATACTTACATGGATAGACAATAGACAATAGGTGCAGGAGTAGGCCATTCGGCCCTTCGAGCCAGCATCGCCATTCACTATGATCATGGCTGATCATCCACAATCAGCACCCCGTTCCTGCCTTCTCGCCATATCCCTTGACTCCACTATCTTTAAAAGCTCTATCTAACTCTTTCTTGAAAGCATCCAGAGAATTGGCCTCCACTGCCTTCTGAGGCAGAGCATTCCACAGGTCCACAACTCTCTGGTTGAAAAAGTTTTTCCTCAACTCCGTTCTAAATGGCCTACCCCTTATTCTTAAACTGTGGCCTCTGGTTCTGGACTCCTCCAACATCGGGAACATGTTTCCTGCCTCTAGCGTGTCCAATCCCTTAATCTTATATGTTTCAATCAGATCCCCTCTCGTCCTTCTAAATTCCAGTGTATACAAGCCCAGTTGCTCCAATCTTTCAACATATGACAGTCCCGCCATCCGGGAATTAACCTCATGAACCTACGCTGCACTACCTCAATAGCTAGAATGTCCTTCCTCAAATTTGGTGACCAAAACTGCACACAATACTCCAGGTGTGATCTCATCAGGGTCCTGTACAACTGCAGAAGGACCTCTTTGCTCCTATACTCAACTCCCCTTGTTATGAAAACCAACATGCCATTAGCTTTCTTCACTGCCTGCTGTACTTGCATGCTTACTTACAGTGACTGATGAACAAGGACACCTAGATCTCGTTGTACTTCCCCTTTTCCTAACTTGACACCATTCAGATAGTAATCTGCCTTCCTGTTCTTGCCCCCAAAGTGGGTAACCTCACATTTATCCACATTAAACTGCATCTGCCATGTATCTACCCACTCACCCAACCTGTCCAAGTCAGCCTGCATTCTCATAACATCCTCCTTACGTTTCACACTGCCACCCAGCTTTGTGTCATCTGCAAATTTGCTAATGTTACTTTTAATCCCTTCATCTAAATCATTAATATATATTGTAAACAGCTGTGATCCCAGCAGTGAGCCTTGCGGTACTCCACTAGTCACCGCCTGCCATTCTGAAAGGGACCCGTTAATCCCTACTCTTTGTTTCCTGTCTGCCAACCAATTTTCTATCCATGTCAGTACCCTACCCCCAATACCATGTGCTCCAATTTTGCCCACTAATCTCATATGTGGGACCTTATCAAAGGCTTTCTGAAAGTCCAGGTACACTACATTCACTGGCTCTCCCTTGTCCATTTTCATAGTTACATTCTCAAAAAATTCCAGAAGATTAGTCAAGCATGATTTCCCCTTCGTAAATCCATGCTGACTCGGACCGATCCTGTTACTGCTATCCAAATATGCCTCTATTTCATCTTTTATAATTGACTCCAGCATCTTCCCCACCACTGATGTCAGGTTAACTGGTTTATAATTCCCTGTTTTCTCTCTCCCTCCTTTCTTAGAAAGTGGGATAACATTAACTACCCTCCAATGCACAGGAACTGATCCTGAATTTATAGAACATTGGAAAATGATTACCAATGCATCCACGATTTCTAGAACCACCTCCTTAAGTACCCTGGGATGCAGACTATCAAGCCCTGGGGATTTATCAGCCTTCAGTCCCATCAGTCTATCCAACACCATTTTCTGCCCAATGTGAAGTTCCTTCAGTTTCTCCATTACCCTAGGTCCTCTGGCCACTATTACATCTGGGAGATTGTTTGTGTCTTCCCTAGTGAAGACAAATCCAAAGTACCTGTTCAACTCATCTGCTATTTCTTTGTTCCCCATAATAAATTCACCCATTTCTGTCTTCAAGGGCCCAACTTTGGTCTTAACTAATTGTTTTCCTCTTCACATACCTAAAGAAACTTTTACTATCCTCCTTTATATTCTTGGCTAGCTTACTTTCGTACCTCATCTTTTCTCCCCATATTGCCTTTTTAGTTATCTTCTGTTGCTCTTTTAAAGTTTCCCAATCCTCTGGCTTCCAGCTCATCTTTGCTATGTTATACTTCTCTTTTATTTTTATATTGTCCTTGACTTCCCTTGTCAGCAACAGTCGCCCCTTACTCCGCTTAGAATCTTTCTTCCTCTTTGGAATGAACTGATCCTGCACCTTCTGTATTATTCCCAGAAATACCTGCCATTGTTGTTCCACTGCCATCCCTGCTAGGGTATCTTTCCAATCGACTTTGGCCAGCTCCTTCCTCATAGGTCCATAGTCCCCTTTGTTCAACTGTAATATTGACACTTTCGATTTTCCCTTCTCCCTCTCAAATTGTAGATTAAAACTTATCATATTATGGTCACTACCTCCTGATGGGTCCTTTACCTCGAGTTCCCTTATCAAATCCGGTTCATTGCACAACACTAGATCCAGAATTGCCTTCTCCCTGGTAGGCTCCAGTACAAGCTGCTCTAAGAATCTATCTTGGAGGCACTCCACAAAATCCCTGTCTTGGGGTCCAGTACCAACCTGATTTTCCCAGTCTACCTGCATGTTGAAATCACCCGTAACAACTGTAGCATTACCTTTGCGACATGCCAATTTTAACTCTTGATTCAACTTGCACCCTATATGCAGGCTATTGTTTGGGGTCCTGTAGATAACTCCCATTAGGGTCTTTTTGCCCTTACAATTTCTCAGTTCTATCCATACTGACTCTACATCTCCTGATTCTATGTCACCCTAGCAAGGGACTGAATTTCATTGCTCACCAACAGAGCCACCCCACCCCCTCTGCCCACCTGTCTGTCCTTCCGATAGGACGTATATCCTTGAATATTCATTTCCCAGCCCTGGTCCTTTTGCAGCCATGTCTCCGTTATTCCCACAACATCATACTTGCCAATTTCCAACTGAGCCTCAAGCTCATCCACTTCATTTCTTATACTTCGTGCATTCATATAGAATACTTTTAATCCATTACTCCCCTCACCTTTCACATCGATTCCTATTGCACGTAGCCATGCTCTCTGATCCCTTACTGAGCTTCCTGCCCTGTTAATTCTGTTGTCTTTTTTAACTTTTCTTATTCTCTCTTTCCCTTTAACTCCATTCTTATATTTCCAGTTCGTCCCCTCCCCCCCACTACTTAGTTTAAACACACCTGTGCAGCAGTGACAAACCTGCCTGCCAGAACCTGGTCCCCCGTCTGTTAAGATGCAACCTGTCCCTTTTGTACAATTCATCCTTGCCCCAAAACAGATCCAAGTGGTCTAAGAATCTAAATCCCTGCTCCCCGCACCAGCTCCTCAGCCACACATTCAGATCCCCTATCTCCCTGTTCCTGCCCTCACCAGCACGAGGAACTGGAAGCAAACTGGAGATAACCACCCTGGAGGTCCTGCTTTTCAGCCTTCTTCTGAGTTCTCTGAAGTCACGCTGCAGAATTTCTTTCCTCTTCTTCCCGAAGTCATTTGTGCCGATATGCACCACCACCTCCAGCTGATCACCTTCACCCTTGAGGATGCCCTGCAATCGGTCCATGACGTCCTTGATCCTGGCACCAAGGAGGCAACACACCATCCTTAAATCCCGCCTGTTGCCGTAGAAACCCCTATCTGTACCTCTCACTATGGAGTCCCCTACTACCATGGCTCTGCCTGACTTCTGTCTCCTCGGCTTTGTTTCAGCACCAATTTTTGGCTCACAGACCTGTCCGCCTCTCAGACTGGCAATGTCTTCTGTCCCAACAGCTTCCAAGAGGGTGAACCTGTTTTCAAGAGGTACATCCCACAGGGTCTCCCGTACTCCAAGCATCAATCCCTTCCTCATCGTCGCACCCCCCCCTTCCTGTATCTTCGATGTAACGATCTCGCTGTAGGTCCTATCCAGAAGACTCTCGTTTTCCCAGATGAACCTGAGGTCATCCAGTTGCTTCTCCAGTGCCCCAACACGGTCCTTCAGGAGCTGAGCTTGGATACACTTTTCACAGTTGTAGCAGCCAGAGGCACCATCAGCGTCCCTGACCTCCCACATCATGCATGCAGCACACCGAATCAGTTGACCTGTCATTTCTTCACCACCTCTCACCCTCTCCAACTGTGGCATGGTCTCCTCCCTCAGCCTCCTTGCCGAAGACTCTCGAGCCAAAGACTTGCACTTTTCTCACAAGGCTGCTCCCCTAAAGCAACTTTGCTTATATTGGCTGATAAATTGACTAGTTCCTTTCACTTGCTGCACCTCTGCTGACCTTGAAGGTACGTGTTGCAGGCTGGTCCTGACCGGTTTTTAAATCAGCCGCTTCTGAAAACAACAGGAAAAATAGAAGTTCAGCTGACTGACTGGAGGCAAAAAGTGGGAATAATAGGAACCTTTTGCATTCTGCAGCGGTCAGTGTTGGGATTGCTTCTTTTTAGGTTATATTTCAATGATTTGGATGATGGAATTGATGGCTTTGAGGCCAAGTTTACAGACAATATGAAGATAGGCAGAGGGACAGGAAGTGCAAAGGAAGCAGGGTGTCAGCAGAAGGACTTAGACAGATTAGGAGAATGAGCAAAGAGGTGGCAGACGGAATACAATCTTGGGAAGTGTATGGGCAAGCACTCGGGCAGAAGAAATAAAAACTAGATTATTTGCTCTAAGGTGAGAAAATTCAAAACCAAAGGTGCAAAATGACTTGAGTTTACTTGTGGAGGATTCCCTGAATGTTGACCTGCATACTTAGTCAGTGGTAAGGAAGACAAATGCAATTTTAGCATTCATTTCAAGAGTTCTAGAATACAACAGCAAGGATGTAATGCTGAGACTTTATAAGGCATTGGTCAGACTGCAATAAAGTACTGGAGGAACAACGCCTTATATTCCATCTCAGTAGCCTCCAACCTGATGGCATGAACATTAATTTCTCTAACTTCCGTTAATGCCCCTCCTCCCCTTCTTACCCCATCCCTCCTATTTATTTATTTTTTTCTTCCTCTTCTCTCTTTCTTTCTCACAATAACTCCTTGCCTGTTCTCCATCTTCCTCTGATGCTCCCCTCCCCCTTTCTTTTTTCCCAAGGCCATCTGTCCTATGATACTCCCCATTCTCCAGCCTTTCATCCCTTTTGCCAATCAACTTCCCAGCTCTTAGCTTCATCCCTCCCCCTCCTGTCTTTTCCTATCATTTCGGGTCTCCCCCTCCCCCTCCCACTTTCAAATCTCTTGCTATCTCTTTTTTCCGTTAGTCCTGACGAAGGGTCTCAACCCGAAACGTCAACTGTACTTCTTCCTATTGGTGCTGCCTGGCCTGCTGCGTTCCACCAGCATTGTGTGTGTGTTGCTTGAATTTTCAGCATCTGCAGGTTTTCTTGTGTTTATGATACTACAGTATTGTTAACAGTTTTGGGCCCCTTCACTAAAAGAACATATGTTGACATTGGAGAAGGTTCAGAGGATATTCAGGAGAATACCTTTGTTAACCTTCTTAAACAAAGAAATAACATTGGTTATTTTCCAGTCTTCCAGTGCCTAACCTATAGGTAGAGAAATGGGGATCCACAGTAATCTCCTCTTTCACCTTCCTCAGTGTACTGAGCTAGATACCAGCAGGTACTTGGGAGTTTTCTCCTTAATGTTTCTCAATACACGTGATGCCTCCACCTTCTTAATATCAACATGGCCTAGAATCTCAACTCATCCTCCTTAATCTCATCATCATCAATGTCTTTCTCCATGGTCGGTAATGATGTGAAGTACTAACTGAGGGCTTCATTTACTTCCTCTGACTCCATACATAACCTCCCTCTATTGTCTTTGAAACGAACTACCCTTTTCCAATCTGCTCTCTTGCTCTATCTGAAATGTCTTGGGAATCTCTGTAATCCTGCTTGCCAGGCTTAAAATCCTTTCATTAGTTGCCAGTGTCCCAAACCCAAAGGTAGGGCCAGTTAATTGTTGTTTGAAATTACTCATGTCCAGATCAATTTGCTTTGGTCTTTCATCTCCATAAGAGTATTTCAGGCAAGCATATTATGTAAAATAACATCAACAGACTGAAACCAAGGATTCGGGGTCTGTGCTCAGTCTTCCATTTGTATCCATCCTGAATATGGAGAAGAGGATTCATTACATTGCACCTCGTCCAGATCTTTGAAGGAATCATCCAACTAATCACATTCACAGGCTGTTTCCTCATAATTGCTAAGTTTTCCTTTTCATGCATATAATGAACTTGCTTTTAAGCATTTCTCTTTTGTGTATTGCATTCGTATTAAAGCAATTTACTATACAAAAACCTTCCCTGACAGTTCACTCTCGGGACTTCCGGTAGAGCTCATGGAGTGAAGTCGTGTTCTTGACTCGCTCCATTACCTCTGAGTTTTTTTTCTTATGATCAGCTATATTTTAACTAACCATTAAGGCATCGACTTTTACAATACTTTGAAACAAATTGGACTCTTCAATAATCGGATGTTTTTAAAGTCTGCTATGTCTAAGAATGGAAAAAATGGGAAAGACGGCAAACCTCCGGTTAGATCGAAAGGTACCAATCTTCCTCCGACTGAACCACCGGTGACTTTGAAAGCTATATCGGATCTAATTCAAAGGGAAATTTCAACCTCTATTACGGAACTGATTCGTTCGGAAATTTCAATTAATTTCCAGAAAATTGCCGATTCAATCGATAAAGTACAATTATCTATTACGGAACATCAGTCGGCTATATCTAATCTTCAAAAATCCATGCAACAAAATGAACTCAAGATGGGGAAAATTGAAGAAACAATTACTATAATGAAGAAAAAACTTGACTTTCTGACCTTTAAAAACTCTGACTTAGAATCCAGAATGCGACGGCAGAATCTTCAAATGTTTGGTGTGCATGAAGCTGTGGAATCTGACAACCCTATGAAGTTTTTTTCTCAACTTTTAAAAGATGCATTTCCTACTGTATTTCCTGACCAACCACCGTTATTGGATCGGGCTCACAGAGTTCCATCAAACTCGTCTAAGTCAGAAAAACCTCGAAATGTCATCTTACGTTTTCATTACTTTCAAGACAAGGAGAAACTGTTTCGATTGGTTCGATCTAAAGGTTACATTGATTTTTCGGATCTTAGTTTCCGATTCGTGGAGGATTTCAGTAAACCAATTCTGGATCAACGGGTTCGTTACAGATCTGTGATGTCGGAACTCTACAAGATGGATTTAAAACCAGCGCTGCTTTACCCAGCACGTCTAAGGATCCGTACGTTGGATGGAGCCCTCCGGTTTTTTGAATCTCCATCAGGTGCCCAGAGTTATCTGGATAAAGTTTCACCTTCAACATCTTAATCGTAATTTTTAACTATCTCCATTTGATCGGAGGTTGTGAACCTGTCGGCCTTAATTTTTTTTTGCCTTATATGGGCAGAAAAGTTTATTTTTGATTAATTAATATGGCTGCTAAACTTTCTTTCTATCTGCGTCATTCCTTTCTTTTTCCCAGGGGATTCTGGGTGGTTATTCCCTCAACGTCATTCTACGTATTTCCTTTGAGGCCTTAAATTTTGTAGTTTTTAAATCTTTTTTTTGTAGGTTTTCATAGCTAGTTTATGTTAATATTTTCATTTCTATTTTTGTTTATTTATAGGGTCTGGGGTTTGTTGCAGTTTTTTTTATATTTTCTGGCTTTTTCTTTGTTATATTAAGTGTTTGTTTTAATTGATTTACTTTTTTTATTCTTTTACTGTTTTATAACTAATATCTTTTTTATATTTACACTTTTTTTTAGGGAGCGTCTATCGGAAGTCATGGGGGTAGTTTTAGTGCTTGCTTCTTTCTGGCTGGTCTGTTTTAGATTTAGCCTTGGGGTCATGGGGTGGGGGTTGGTGGGAGGGGCTTCACGTTTTAGTTTCTTTCTTCTTGGGCTATGTACACTATTGAAGTATTGGTTGCGTTCTCCTTCCCGGTATCTCTTATTTGTTCTGTTCCCTTTCCGGGTTCGTGGGTCGAGCCTATCGTCAATCCTCCTTTTTGCGGGTTGACTTTAGGGTTTATGGAGTCTATTATTAATTTTGTCTCCTGGAATACTAATGGTCTTAACCATCCTATTAAAAGGAAAAAAAGTTTTTAAAGTGTTCCGGAGACGTAAAGCACAAATTCTATTTTTATAAGAGACCCATGTGCGGAAGGGGGACAGACTACGTTTTTTTAAATTCTGGAAGGAACAACAGTTTCATTCGAACTCTAATGCTAAGATTCGAGGTGTTTCTATTTTTATAGACTCCTCAGTTACTTTTATACAACATGATATTATCTCTGATCCGAATGGTAGATTTCTACTGGTTAGTGGTCTACTATTTAATAAAAAGGTAGTTTTGGTTAATGTTTATGCTCCCAATATGGACTATCTGGAATTTTATAAATCATTATTCAATCAGTTCCCGAATTTGAATGAGTTTTCATTGATCTGGGGCAGAGATCTTAATACCTGTTTATCTCCAGCTTTGGACCGTTCGGCTCCTCTACGGACCTTACCTAATAAATCTGCAACTTTGATTAATTCATTCCTCTCTGATTCTGGGTCGATGGATATTTGGCGTTTTTTGCATCCTCAGGAAAAAGATTTTTCTTTTTTTTCACATGTTCACCATTCCTATTCAAGAATTGATTATTTCTTTATTAACTCTCATCTTATTTCTTCAGTGATTAAATGGGATTATGACTCTATAACCATTTCGGGTCATGCTCCACTTAAGCTTTCTATTAAAATTCAGGCCAATATACAAAATAATAGACAATGGCGTTTTAATTCGCTGTTGCTTCAGGATTCGGACTTTGTTAAATTTATGAATGAACAGATTGATCTTTTTTTTAACAATCAACTATACAGAGGATATTTCTGTGAACATTCTTTGGGATACTTTTAAAGCTTATATTCATGGTCAGATTATCTCGTATTCTGCTGCTTTGAGGAAGAATCTGAAGCAGGAGGAGTTGGTAATTGTGGACAAGATTAAGGAAATTGATAAGAAATATGTTACAGCTCCCTCTGAGGAGTTATATAAACAAAGAACTGAACTTCAAATGGAACACAGTTTATTACTTTCGTCCTCGATTATAAACCAATTAAAGAAAACAAGAAGTGAATTTTATGTACACAGTGACAAAATTGGCAAACTGTTGGCTAACCAATTGAAGTCTAATTATGCTAAATCTCAAATTAATCAGATTTATAATCAAAATGATCGACTGATACTTGATAATGCGGGGATTAATCAAACCTTCTTTGATTTTTATTCTTCCTTATATCAATCAGAGTGTCCTCGAGACTCTAAATATATGAATGATTTTTTAGATAAACTAGACTTCCCTGAGATTTCACAGGATATGTCTTCTATGCTAGATACTCCCATTTCCACTGATGAGATTAAGAATGTTATTTCCTCTATGAACCTGGGGAAAGCTCCTGGCCCTGATGGGTTTACCGCAGAATTTTATAAATGTTTTGCACCTTCATTAATCCCTTGGTTCTGAAGGGTTTTCGAGGCTTCATTAAAACTTGGTAAACTTCCTGAATCTTTCAATAGAGCGTCAATCTCTCTAATATTAAAGAAGGATAAAGATCCTGCTCGATGTGCATCTTATAGACCAATATCTTTATTAAATGTTGATTCTAAAATTTTTTCTAAGTTATTAGCAAACAGATTAGAAAAAGTACTTCCTTTTATTATTTCGGAAGACCAAACGGGTTTTATTAAAGGTCGTTACTCTTTTTATAACATTTGCACACTGTTAAATATTGCTTATACACCCTCACAAAATGTTCCTGAGCGTGTTATCTCTTTAGATGCTGAGAAAGCTTTTGATAGAGTAGAATGGCCTTACTTATTTAAGGTGCTTGAAATGTTTAATTTTAGCTTGAAATTTATATCCTGGATCAAACTGTTATATCATTCTCCTGTGGGCTCGGTCCATACTAACTCTTTAAGCTCACCTTTTTTCCCTCTTTTTCGAGGTACTCGACAAGGGTGTCCTCTTAGTCCTTTATTATTTGATATTGCATTAGAACCTCTTGCAATTGCCATTCGAGAATCTTCAAATATTACTGGGATAACTCGGGGCTTAAAGTCCCATAAAATATCACTCTATGCTGATGACTTACTTTTATATATTTCTAATCCTCAAAAATCCATCCCTGCTGTTTCAGAGTTATTAGCACAATCTGGTTTCTTTTCAGGTTATAAATTAAATCTTAGTAAGAGTGAACTTTTCCCGATTAATAAACAACTTCCTTTATATCATAACTTTCCATTTAAATTGATTAATAATTATTTTTCATATCTTGGGATTAAAATTACTTGTAAACACAAAGATTTATTTAAGATTAACTTTTTACCCTTAATTGACCATATTATTCAACTTTCATCTAAATGGTTTCCTTTATATTTAACTTTGATTTGTCGTATTAATGCAGTTAAGATGTTTTTTCTGCCAAAATTTTTATATATATTTCAGGCATTACCGATTTTTGTTCCAAAATCTTTTTTTGATAAAGTTGACTCAAAAATTTCTTAATTTATTTGGCAAATTAAAAACCCGAGACTGGGTAAAATACATTTACAGAAAGCTAAGAGAGATGGAGGTTTAGCATTACCTAGCTTTAGATTCTATTATTGGGCAATTAATATTCGACATATGAAATTTTGGTTACTTGACCAGGATATACTATCCATTCCCAAATGGGTAGCATTGGAATTACAATCTGTTCAGGGCTATACACTTGGCTCTATTTTAGGTTCCTCTCTTCCTTTTGATTTGAAACGCCTCAAACAGGTATCTAACCCGATAGTTAAATATACCTTACGTATTTGGTTTCAATTCAGGAAATTTTTTGATCTTAACCAATTTGGGCTAGGGATTCCTATTTTAGGTAACATATTTTTTCCTCCCTCTTTTATGGATCGTGCTTTTCAAATTTGGAAGACTAAGGGTATTTCACGGTTTTTGGATTTATTTTTAGATGGTTCCCTTATGTCTTTTGAACAATTATCTAACAAATATAATTTATCAAGAATACATTTTTTTAGATATCTACAAGTTAGAAATTTCCTAAGTACTATACTTTCTTCCTTTCCAATGCTTCCTCCTACATACATTTTAGATACTATAATTAACCTTAATCCATGTCAGAAAGGTGCATCGGCTATGACTTATAATATTATTATGAAACTTAGGAAAGTTCCATTTGATAAGATTAGGGTAGATTGGGAACAGGAATTGGGTTCTATCATTTCCGTGGATGACTGGGGTCAGATTTTACTATTAGTCAATGCTTCCTCTATCTGTGCTAAACATTCCCTAATTCAATTTAAAGTTGTTCATAGAGCACATATGTCCAAAGATAAATTAGCTCGCTTTTATTCTCATATTACTCCTTTCTGTGATAGATGTCCGGGGCAGATAGCCTCTTTAACTCATATGTTTTGGTCTTGTCCTACTCTGGAAACTTTTTGGAGAGACATTTTTAATATTATCTCAAAGGTATTGAATATAGATATCTCTCCTCACCCTATTACTGCTATCTTTGGACTACCTAAAATTTCCAGTAATCTTTCTCCTTCAGCCTGTAGAATGATTGCATTTCTTACTTTAATGGCGAAAAGATGTATCTTATAACATTGGAAAGAGCTTAATGCTCCAACCACCTTTTTTTGGTTTTCTCAGACGATATTATGCTTGAATTTGGAGAAAATTAGAAGTAATCTTTATGATTCCTCACTTAAATTTGAACAATATTTTCATTTAATGTAATTTTTTTTCCTTCTCTTTTTTGCTCCATATTTATATACCCTTCTTGTTTTTTTTTTACTGTTTTTAATGGAGGTCGGGTTTGAGGACGTGATTTTAAGTTCTTTAACTCTATTTGGTTCCAAGTTAGCCCATTGCTTTGCTTTGCTTTTAGTTTAGTTGCACTGTGGGTTTTTTTGGTTTTTTTTTTTTCCTTTTTTCTATTGATATATATAAATTAGTATACTATTATGTTACCTTAGTATGTTATGTTTAAATTACATTGTTTGTATCATTTTTTTTCTGTATTAATATCTCCTGTAATTTTATTATATTCTAACAGTGTATTAGTGCCTATATGGCTTACCTTTTTGTATACTTATTCAATAAAAAGATTTAAAAAGAAAAGAAAGACAGTTCACTCTCCTGGACAATTATTTTATAACTGCGTGATCTGTTTACTGATTCTCCTGATGGTGGTAACAGGTTCTCACCATTATTTGGTATGGGCCAATAACATCCAGTGTGATGCATGCTTGTGAGTATTTATTATGAATTTCCAGTTTTCTGCTCTACTGACCATTTTGGGGGAATGGCCATACCTCACTAATTGAAGCTCTAGCATCTCTCTCAGTGGTATTTTTGTTCACCCTTGCAAACTTTCTGGGGAACTCCATGCCTTTGCCCCCTGACCTTCAACCCCTATCGTTCTCTGAAGTTTGTCCCTTGGCAATGTAATATTGGGTATGAAGTAGATTAAAAGCCAAAAGCAAATACTGGAAACCTGAAAACAAATTTAAAAGAAGAGAATGTAGAAATACTAAACACATCAGGCTTCATCTGGAGAGAGAAGAAAATAGACTAAACGTTAAAGGTTGATGAACCTTCATCAAAATTAAAGAAGAGTTTTCGATCTAAAATGTGAACTGTTTTTCTCTACACAAAGTCTACCTGAGCTGCTGAGTGTTTCTGGCATTTGTTACCTACACATGCTGAAATATCTCCACAAAAGTGTTTGGATCAGGTGGGATGCATACCTTTAAGAAACCTAAATCCCAACAACAACATACCTCCAACTTACCCACTTCTAGCTTCAATGCAGGTGAGATGGTGCGTGGTCTATGAAAGTTTGGTTGGTCATTTTAATCAGTGGTCCCCAAGCTCCGGGCTGCGAAGCATGCGGGGGTGCAGCGGTAGCCGGAACCCATCCAGCACATCTTTAAGAAAAAAGCCGAAATTTCGGCTTTTTTCTTAAAGATGTACTGGGTGCGTTTCGGCTACCACTGCACCCCTGTATGCTTCGCGGCCCGGTATCAGTCTGCGGCCCGGAGGCTGGGGACTGCTGATTTAAATGATAAAGTGCTGGATGCCTCATATTTTATCTGTCTTCCAGCCTTCAACTCTGGCTAAGTCTTAAAGGAAGAAACACAGATAAATGGCATCTGAATGGAGCCAGTAAGTACTGTACTTCTCCAGCACATATGGTGCTCCAGGCATTCTGAACTTTCAACATGTTTCTCCTCATCAGGGTCACTGATCAGTCTCTTCTGGATCTTTAACCATCACCTCAGGGTAGATCTTTATTCTTGCATCACATTTGTATAGCCACCCTTATACGCACCCAAGTCCAGAATGTACCCTCCTGTTATCATTAGCTCCACTGGGTTCTGACTCATTCATGACCTCTGTTTTTACCTGGAGAGTTGCCCACCTAGAAAGGAGCCAAGGTATGTAATCAGACTTGGTTCAGATTTACATTGAGGCTGGCAAATAAAGGTAAACTGTGACTCAAAGTACATGGAAACTATAGCTCATCCTCACTATGTTAAACTTGCTGTGGACAACTGTAAATAATCCCTTTAATATCTCCTTCGGTATGTCTCAAGTGATTTGCAGTCAATTAATTGTTTTAGAAGTACAATTATTCTGTGAGCTAAGATTTATAGCAGCCAATTTACATAAAGTAAGATCTCACAAATAGCAAAATGAAAATGTTAATGTAATCAGGTTTGTTATAGAAGTAGTATTTAAGGGGTAAGTAAAGGGCAACTTTATTGGTCTCCTTTGGGTGACCTGACACAGCAAGTGACTTTCATGTGATGGCCCGTCTGAAAAATGGCAGCTAACATTTTGCAGCAGCTTTTCATAACTGCACAGATGTGTCAGGGAGGAAGGTAATGATTCCTGACTTTCATTCTCCATGAATGCAAATGAAACCCCACCAGTATTACTATGGTTGAGTTTTTATATTTGACTATTGATTTTTCTATGCTCAATTCTACAGTTCTTCTTGCAAATTACAGTAGTTTGATGATGTCAGCTTTATTACCTATATTGAAAGTGCTGGGACAGGACAAATGTGGATCCTCATGGTCAGGCCTTACCATATTGGCTTTAGCTAAATCAAAATCATAAAATTTCCTGGCCATCTGTTCAGGTTGATGTTTATTGGCTTTAATCTGAACATGAAAGCCAGTTGATTGTTGTCCTCAGTTTTCTTCATGGGTAGAGAGAATTTAATGACAGTTTAATTCACCAAGGTGCTCTTTCTGTGAGCGTTTCTCTTGGGTCACCTGAATTACCTTTTTATTCTGAGTGTCTGTTCTTCTGAAGGTGAGTAATTTTCTAATTTGCTGATGCCTGTGAATATGAATCCCCTTCAAAACAACTCTTCAGTTTTCAAGACACTCATTTTGTGCACCACAGTCCTGACACTGGATTGCTTGGAGGGCAAGAGGGTTTAAAAGAAGTGAGCAGGAACAGTCGGCATAATGTTGCGTACCATTGTCCTGGGGAGACACAGGACTGCTTGGAGGAAGAGAGAGTTTAAAAAAAAGTAAGTGGGGGCAGTCAGCACATTTTGTGCACCACAGACCCGAGGAGATATTGGATTGTGCAAAATTTGGCACTTGGTCAGGACCAATAAAAAGAAGTTAGGTTTAAGCAGAGGGGCCAGTGTTTGAGTAAGCCTTGGTTCATCGAGGAGAGGCTAGGCCACAGGTAGATGATTATTTTTGTTTGTTATTTACCTTTCTAAAAATTTCTTTTTGCACATTTAGAGCAGACGGGATGCCTGATAGGATACTAAAATGCTCCTCTTGTGGGATGTGAGAAGACAGGGAGACACCCAGTGTCCATGATGACTACACATGCAGGAAATGCATCCAGCTGCAGCTTCTAACAGACTGAAACTGAATGAACTCCAGAACATTCGGGGGCTGAGGATTTGATAGACAAGACATACAGAGAGGTAGTTACACCGAATGTGCAGGACACAGGTAACTGGCTGACCGTGAGGAAGGGTAAAGGGTATAGGCAGCCAGTGCAGAGTAACCCTGTGGGCATTTCCCCCCCCCCCCCCCACGACAGGATACTGTTGGGGGAAATGACCTAGCAGAGGAAAGTGGTCAGGGCTTCAGCATTGAGTCTGGCTCTGAGGCTCAGAAAGGAAAGGGGGAGAAGAGGTGAGTTGTAGTGGTTGGGAATTCATTGGTTAGGGGAAGAGAAAGGAGGTTCTGTTGTCAAAAGCAAGAATCTTGGATGGTTTGTTGCCTACCGAGTGCCAGGGTCCGGGACATCTTGGATCAGTTCCACAGCATTCTTAAGTGGGAGGGTGAGCAGCCAGAGGTCATGGCCCATGTTGGTACCAATAACCTGGCTGTGAAGCATGATAAGGTCCTACAAAGTGAGATCAGGGAGTCAGGTGCTATGTTAAAGGACAGGACCTCCAGGATTATGATCTCAGGATTGCTACTTGTGCCATGTGCTAGCGAGGCCAGAAACAGGAAGATTCTGCAGTTTTACACATGGCTAAGGAGTTGGTGCAGAGGGGAATGCTTCAAATTTTTGGACAATGAGCTCTCTTCCAGAGAAGGTGAGACCAGCACAGAAGGGATGGTTTGCACCTGAACCGGAGGAAGACTAACATCCTAGAAGGAAGTTTCTCTGGTACTGCACGGGATGGGGTGTGGGTGTGGTGTATAAACTAGGAGTGCAGTGGACAACGGGAAAGATTGCAGCGGGGTCTGGATCGACGAGTGAAATGGGATGAATAATGGAAGATGGCAAATGGCAAGTGTGAGGTGTTACACTTCGGGAGAACCAACTGAGGAAAGACTTGGATGCTGAGGGGTAGGACACTGAGGAGTATGGTAGGACAGAGGGATCTAGGAATACAGATCCATGATTTCTTTAAGGTAGTGCTACAGGTGGATAGCATCATAAAGAACTCTTTTGGCACATTGGCCTTCATAAATCAATATATTGAGTACAAGTCTTGGGTGTTATGTCAAAATTTTACAAGATGAAGTTGAATTTTGCAAGAAGAGGATGATGGAGCATTGTGTCCAGTTTTGGTCACAGACCTACAGGAAAGATGACAATAGGATTGAAAGAGAGAATTTACAAGAATGTTGCTGGGACTTGAGGACTTGAGTTATAGGGAAAGATTGAACAGGTTAGGACTTCATTCCCTAGAATGTAAAAGACTGAAGGGAGATTTGATAGAGGTGTACAAAATTATGAGGGGTATAGATAGGGTAAATGTAAGCAGACTTCTTCCACTGAGGTTGGCTGGGACTACAACTAGAGATCACGGGTTAAGAGTGTGAACACCATTGGCTGCGTAAGTCTAGGGAAGAAACTCCCTGGTCCCGCCAGACCCCTGAGATTGAGAGAGCTCTCCCAACCCAAACCCTGCCTTGTGTGATTTGCTGCCCTGTTAAAACTCAGAGCCAAGAAATAAAACACAGAACACTGCATACAATTAAAGGAATTATATTTATGAATCTTAACTAAAGGATTAGTAAAGAAAAGAAAGAAAAAAAACAAGAAGGGCTCTTTATAATTAAACAGTCAAATGTGCATAAGTTGGTGCTCAACTCTTTCAAAAGTCACACATATTCACCAGTCCTGTGTAGACCCTGGTACCTTGCTCCATCGAATCACGGTCCCCCACTGGTTCAAATCCTATGACCAGTTCTCTCCAGCGTCTTCTCTCTTCCTCTCTTGCCGAACAAATGCCCCAGCTTACATTCCAAATCACCCATTATTTCTAACCGTAACCCAAACACTACTTCTGTAAAAAGACCATTGCATTAGCAGTGAAACCTTTCCCAGGGTGTTAACGGTGAAAGGTTAAGTGTTTAAGGTGATCATGAGGGGGAGCTTCTTCACTCAGAGGGTGATCAGAGTCTGGAGAAGTTTGGATAGGTACGTGGATAAGAGAGGTATGGAGGGATATGGTTTGGGTGCCGGTCAATGGAACTAGGCAGACTGATAGTTCAGCACGGAGTAGATGGGCCAAAGGGCCTGCTTCTGTGCTGCAAGTGGATTAACCTTGGTCTTAGATAAAACTGTATCGTACAGTTGGTAATGTCATCTTATCTGATACTCTAATGACTGAAGCCACTGCCTCTGCCCCTCCAGGTACCCACACAACGGTGTGATCCACCGTGGTCTTGGCTGCTTTTATTTATTCATTTGTAATATCTGGACATCATTCCAATTCTTAAACACCTTTGAAAAGGGGGCAATTAGCCACCTTCTCTAACTATTGGAGTCCTTTTGTAAAGATATTGTATTGTGCTGTTATGTGGGAATTTGGGAATTTATATGCAATGTTTATGAAGACGCAGCAGTGTATTACCAAGTCAGGATGGTGATGTTTAAGTATGCCTGCTCTCCTTGTACATCTTGATGACAGAGGTTGCAGGTTTGGGAAGCAATATAACTGCAGTACCCAGATCCTGATCTCCTTTGTACTATGTTTCTGTGAATCCTTCTTCAGTTTTCTGATATAGCAAGTTCTAGACCAGCCAAAAGGCATGACAGCTCACCAGCAATGTTTGAATCTGCAACTGCATGTATGTTGGGCTGATTGAAATATTTTCAACAGAGCTTAAAAACAGCATCTCCTTGACGGAATGCTAACATGTGTGACCTTTTTGGTATGCCATCCAACTGAGAGGCCTTATTCTTGACGTAACTTAGGAAAGTGTGGCTCACCTTTGTGAAAACTCCTGCTGGGAAATGTACAGGTGTCTATTGAATTGGTCCCTGGTGATCAAATAGTTTCTTACAATTACCACTGGGCTCAAATATAACCACTGGCTTTGTGGACAGGCTGCTGGATGACTACTGAAGAAGAATCAATATCTACGAGACAGAGGAACATTTTAAAAGTAGAAATCTATTAGATTAAAAAAAACTGTGCATTTAGCTTTAAGTAATGGATAATTCTGAAATGAATCCATTGTATAGCATTATCACTAAAGTTTATTCCTGAACATCTTTATGGGAATGTCCATTTCTGGTTTTATTTATTTGATTTCATTTTCTATTTCAACCTGATACAATGCTTTGAACCATTGAAACTTGTGGTCACTACATTAAATTTATGCATTAAAATGCAGCAATTTCCAGCATACTTTATGGAATACTGTTTCTTATTCATGCAGTTAAGATAGAAAATTGCTGCCATTCTGTTTAAATTATGGTTATAACTCATAAAGAATGTTCAAGAGTTACAGCTCTCTGGAGAAAATTCGAGCCAGATATCTTACCCAGCTTATAAGGATGCACCCAATGGCTTAAATACATCTATCTATCTTATAGCAAAGAGCAAAAGATCATGATTAACAGATCAGGAATTGGAGAAAGCATCTGCTCGAGTAGAATTCTCTCCTCTATGCCAACACAACAGACTTTCAAAGCAATTTTGAGAGAATTTATTCTTGGCAATTCAATCTAAAAATCTTCCCAGGTGCCTGTACTTCCCAATTTTAATTGCGGTGACAGCTGTGCCTTCAATTTTCCTTCCCCAGTCTCTTAAATTTCCTCTAATTAACATCTCTACTGAGTAGATATTGAGTTGATACATCCTTCGAGATGAGAGCAGTCATAACTTTCCCATCTACTCTGTCTTGGGCATTATGGCACCACCAGTCTCCAATGTCTCTCCAGCTAACAAATTCCTCCTACAACTGAGACTCCAACAACTCCATCTCCTGCTCATATAGACAATAGGCAATAGACAATAGGTGCAGGAGTAGGCCATTCGGCCCTTCGAGCCAGCACCGCCATTCACTGTGATCATGGCTGATCATCCACAATCAGTATCCAGTTCCTGACTTATCCCCATAACCTTTGATTCCGCTATCTTTAAGAGCACTATCCATCTCTTTCTTGAAAGCATCAATAGACTTGGCCTCCACTGCCTTCTGAGGCAGAGCATTCCACATATCCACCACTCTCTGGGTGAAAAAGTTTTTCTTCAACTCCGTTCTAAATGGCCTACCCCTTATTCTTAAACTGTGGCCTATGGTTCCGGACTCCTCCATCAGCAGGAACATGCTTCCTGCCTCCAGCGTGTCCAATCCCTTAATAATGTTATATGTTTCAATCAGATCCCCTCTCATCCTTCTAAATTCCAGTATATACAAGCCCAGTCGCTCCAATCTTTCAACATATGACAGTCCTGCCATCCCGGGAATTAACCTTGTGAAGCTACGCTGCACTCCCTCAATGGTAAGAATGTTCTTCCTCAAACTTGGAGACCAAAACTGCACACAATACTCCAGCAACACTCACAACATGCTGGAGGAACTCAGCAGGACAGGCAGCATCCATGGAAAAGATCAGTCGATGTTTCGGGCCGGAACCCTTCGTCATTATTTTGTGTTTACACAGTACTCCAGGTGTGGTCTCACCAGGGCCCTGTACAGCTGCAGAAGGACCTCTTTGCTCCTGTACTCAATCCCCCTTATTATGAAGGTCAGTATGCCATTATCTTTCTTCACTGCCTGCTGTACTTGCATGCTTGCTTTCAGTGACTTACATACAAGAACACCTAGATCTCGTTGTACTTCCCCTTTTCCTAACTTGACTCCCCATGTCATTCTACTTACCAAAAATAAACACATCATGATTTTCCCTACAGATGATGCATTCACATTAACTTTGATAAAAGCCTCCACCCTCAGTCAAAATTATTCTCTTACCATTCTCTCACTGTTTCGCATGAATTTACTTCTAATTGTCTGCCCTCTTTTTAGTAAATCGTTCCTTCTTCTCCACTAAACCTTCAGTCGTCACTTCACCCCCTCTCTCCTCCTCCGCCATTCTCTTCTTGTCTCCAGGAGATCTGAGGGTAAAATGAAATCCAAGGGGTAAATCATTCACACAAGGAGTAGTTGGTATCTGAAATGAGCTGCCAGAGGAAGTGGTGGATACAGAAACAGTAACAACAGTTAAGAGGCATCTTAACAGGGAATAGAGTAAGCAAGGCATAGAGGGATGTGGAATGAATGCAGGAAATTGAGATTAGTATTGACAAGCAAGATGGCTAGCATAGCTATAGTGTTACTTTGCAGCACAAATGTACTGTTTCCTCTTTTCCATTAATGCTGTGTGGCCTCTGATTTCCTCCTGAATTTTCTGTGTGTCATTTCTCTGTAATTTCTTTTCCTTTATCCTCTCTATCTTAGTTGCGGCTTGCCTCTTGCCTTCTCCTCACTTCTCTTGTCCTCCTTCTTCCCCCTCTTCCATTAATCACTACCTCTCGCCTCATCCTCAGTTCCCATTGCAATTCTTACCTTAACATTCTGTTAACCTTCTGTCCGGTTGGGTTTTCTGCTACTTCTTTCCTCTTTATTTTTATATATTGTTCTTTCCTTTAATTTGTTCAACTTTTTTTCCTTTCTTCTCTTTCCCACCTGCATTCCCCAAAGTCTTTCTGCCAATCCCTTTTCTGTTCCATCTCCTGTATTATAATGCAAAAATGTCCCTGTAATGACCTTTATATTACCCTGTAAAAGTCAATTGTTGACTCCAAGTGTGTGTAAAAGCTGCTTTTCATGCTTTTTATCCAATTCTGTTAGCAGATGTTTCTCATCCTTTGCCCCGATTGTTCTTGTTATTGTACTATCAGTCAAAGCTGCAGTACTGTGTTACATTCTGGGCACCACACACGCAAGCTATAGACAGGGTGCAAAAAGTAATTTCATAATATGATTTTGATGTGAAGCATTATTAGAGTCCTGTGGAAAAACTGAAAATCATGAATAATATACCATCAGATAGCAAAATCTGAGAGGGAATATGATGGAAACAGGATCAGGATCAGAATTGGAATCAGGTTTAATATCATTGCCATAGTTGGTAAAATCTGTTGTTCTGCAGCGACAGTGCATTGCAATATGTACTTTAAAAAAAACTATAAATGACAATAAGAAATATATTCTATAAAGTTAAATTCAATAAGTAGTGCAAAAAGAGAGGAAAACAAAATAGTGAGAGACTGTCCATGGATTCAATGTCCATTTAGTAATCTGATGACCGAGGTGAAGAGGCTGTTCCTGAAATGTTGGGTGTGTTTGGCTTTAGGCTCCTCTACCTCCTTCTTGATAGTAGCAATGAGAAGAGCGTATGTTCAGGGAGAGGGGTATCCTTAATGATGGATGCTGCCTTCTAGAGGCATTACATTTTGAAGTGGTCCTCGATGCTGGGGAGACTAGTGCCCATGATGGAGCTGGCAGAGTTTACAAATTTTTGCAGCTATTTCTGACCCTGTGCAGTGGCCCCTCCATACCAGACGGTGATGTAACCAGTCAGAATGCTCTCCATGGTACGTCAGTAGAAATCTGAGAGTTTGACATTTGAATTCATGAAGCACTTAGATAAGGAAAATAAAGATTAACTGTTTCTATTAATCTAAGAGCACCAGTAATTTAGGGTGATTGGCAAAGAATCAGAGACAAGTATCCTAGGCAATGAATGGAGGGGGTTATCAATGCATTGACTGAGAGACAACAATTGGCAGAGATTTAAAATGCTTCACAAGGGCATCTGACAAACAATTCAATATGAAAACTGTAGAAAAGAGGGCCTGGAAGACATTCAAAACTAACTGGGCTCCTCAGTGAAGGTGATGGACTAAATAATCCTCTGTAATTTACATACACTTCCTTTCATATGCCTCTTCTTGGTAACTCCGTTCATATTCCTACTGCATTTTTGACAAAGAAGTTTATTTGGTATTACCTACAAGAGAAAATCTACAGATGTTAGAAATCCAAACAACACACACATAATGCTGGATGAAAGTTAGCTCTGACTTCTCATCTTTGTTTCTCCAGTTCTGATGAAGAGTCTTGGTCTGAAATGTTGACTGGTCACTCTTTTCCATAGATTCTGCCTGGCCTGCTGAATTCCTCCAGCATTTTGTGTTGGTATTACCGATCTGATTTGTTAGCCCTGATTTTATACTTAGCATATTTAGTTTTGGACTACCCAGAATTCAAAGCTTTTCCTATGAACCCCTTTCATTTTCTGAAAAATATCAGCCAATTTTCTCCTCCATCTAACAATACACATCAAAGTTGCTGGTGAACGCAGCAGGCCAGGCAGCATCTCTAGGAAGAGATACAGTCAACGTTTCAGGCTGAGACCCTTCGTCAGGACTAACTGAAGGAAGAGCTAGTAAGAGATTTGAACATGGGAGGGGGAGGGGGAGATCCAAAATGATAGGAGAAGACAGGAGGGGGAGGGATGGAGCCAAGAGCTGGACAGGTGATTGGCAAAGGGGATATGAGAGGATCATGGACTGGAGGTCCGGGGAGAAAGACAAGGGGTGGGGGGAAAACCCAGAGGATGGGCAAGGGGTATATTCAGAGGGACAGAGGGAGAAAAAGGAGAGAGAGAGAAAGAATGTGTGTATAAAAATAAATAACGGATGGGGTACGAGGGGGAGGTGGGGCATTAGCGGAAGTTAGAGAAGTCGATGTTCATGCCATCAGGTTGGAGGCTACCCAAACGGAATATAAGGTGTTGTTCCTTCAACCTGAGTGTGGCTTTGTCTTTACAGTAGAGGAGGCCATGGATAGACATGTCAGAATGGGAATGGGATGTGGAATTAAAATGTGTGGCCACTGGGAGATCCTGCTTTCTCTGGCGGACAGAGCGTAGGTGTTCAGCAAAGTGGTCTCCCAGTCTGTGTCGGGTCTCGCCAATATATAGAAGGCCACATCGAGAGCACCGGACGCAGTATATCACCCCAGCCGACTCACAGGTGAAGTGTCGCTTCACCTGGAAGGACTGTCTGGGGCCCTGAATGGTGGTAAGGGAGGAAGTGTAAGGGCATGTGTAGCACTTGTTCCGCTTACAAGGAAAAGCGCCAGGAGGGAGATCAGTGGGGAGGGATGGGGGGGACGAATGGACAAGGGAGTCGCGTAGGGAGCGATCCCTGCGGAAAGCAGAAGGGGGGGGAGGGAAAGATGTGCTTAGTGGTGGGATCCTGTTGGAGGTGGTAGAAGTTACGGAGAATAATATGTTGGACCCGGAGGCTTGTGGAGTGGTAGGTGAGGACCAGGGGAACCCTATTCCTAGTGGGGTGGCGGGAGGATGGAGTGAGCGCAGATGTGCATGAAATGGGGGAGATACATTTGAGAGCAGAGTTGATAGTGGAGGAAGGGAAGCCCCTTTCTTTAAAAAAGGAGGACATCTCCCTCGTCCTGGAATGAAAAGCCTCATCCTGAGAGCAGATGCGGCAGAGACAGAGGAATTGTGAGAAGGAGATGGCATTTTTGCAAGAGACAGGGTGAGAAGAGGAATAGTCCAGATAGCTGTGAGAGTCAGTAGGCTTATAGTAGACATCAGTGGATAAGCTGTCTCCAGAGACAGAGACAGAAAGATCTAGAAAGGGGAGGGAGGTGTCGGAAATGGACCAGGTAAACTTGAGGTCAGGGTGAAAGTTGGAGGCAAAGTTAATAAAGTCAACGAGCTCAGCATACGTGCAGGAAGCAGCGCCAATGCAGTGGTCGATGTAGCGAAGGAAAAGTGGGGGATAGATACCAGAATAGGAACGGAACATAGATTGTTCCACAAAGCCAACAAAAAGGCAGGCATAGCTGGGACCCATACGGGTGCCCATAGCTACACCTTTAGTTTGGAGGAAGTGGGAGGAGCCAAAGGAGAAATTATTAAGAGTAAGGACTAATTCCGCCAGACGGAGCAGAGTGGTGGTAGAGGGGAACTGATTGGGTCTGGAATCCAAAAAGAAACGGAGAGCTTTGAGACCTTCCTGATGGGGGATGGAAGTATATAGGGACTGGATATCCATAGTGAAAATAAAGCGGTGGGGGCCAGGGAACTTAAAATCATCGAAAAGTTTAAGAGCATGAGAAGTGTCACTAACATAGGTAGGAAGGGATTGAACAAGGGGGGATAAAACCGTGTCGAGGTATGCAGAAACAAGTTCGGTGGGGCAACAGCAAGCTGAGACAATAGGTCGGCCAGGACAGGCAGGTTTGTGGATCTTGGGTAGGAGGTCGAAACGGGAAGTGCGGGGTGTGGGAACTATAAGGTTGGTAGCAGTGGATGGGAGATCTCCTGAGTGGATAAAGTCAGTGATGGTGTGGGAGACAATGGCCTGGTGCTCCTTAGTGGGGTCACGATCGAGGGGTAAATAAGAGGAGGTATCCGCGAGTTGTCGCTGTGCCTCGGCAAGGTAGAGGTCAGTACGCCAGACTATAACAGCACCCCCCTTATCGGCGGGTTTAATAATAAGGTTAGGATTAGTGCGGAGGGATTGGAGAGCAGAGCATTCCCAAGGAGTGAGGTTGGAATGGGAACAAGGTGCGATGAAGTCGAGACGGTTGATGTCCCGTCGGCGGTTAGCGATAAAGAGATCCAGAGCAGGCAGAAGACCAGAGCGGGGTGTCCACGAAGAAGAGGAGGGTTGAAGAAGGGAGAAGGGGTCATCGGTGGGGGTGGAAGAGTCCTTACCGAAGAAGTAGGCTCGGAGACGGAGACGGCGGAAGAAGAGTTCCCCATCATGGCGCACACGGAACTCGCTGAGGTGTGGGCGAAGGGGGACAAGGGTGAGGCCCTCACTGAGGACAGAGCGTTCTGCCTCCGGATAAAGAGATCCAGAGCAGGCAGAAGACCAGAGCGGGGTGTCCATGAAGAAGAGGAGGGTTGAAGACGGGAGAAGGGGTCATCGGTGGGGGTGGATGAGTCCTTGCCGAAGAATTAGGCTTGGAGACGGAGACGGCGGAAGAAGAGTTCCCCATCATGGCGAACATGGAACTCGCTGAGGTGTGGGCGAAGGGGGACAAAGGTGAGGCCCTTACTGAGGACAAAGCGTTCTTCCTCCGCCTTACTGAGGACAGAGCGTTCTGCCTCCGCGTTCTCCTCCATCTTCCAGTTTGCAGAGAATAATGTATACCAGCTTTGTTTTCTAAGCATATCGACTCAGTTGAGGCAACATGCTTGCTGTTTTGCACAGGACTCAATATTAGTCTTCTACAACATAGAATTTTGTATAATCATTTTTAATGACGTGTGATCACTCTTTCTCAAACCCGCTCAGCAGGTTTAGCTAGCACTGTGTGTTCTCTGGACCCTTTCTCCAGAATTGCCCCACCTCATATGCGGTGCATAGATAGGTACTGTAAATAAACGTATCAACGAACAAATTTGCAGAATGGGGGTTTAATGGCATTTTTTGTTTAGGCTCAATACTCAGAAAAGTTGTTGTTATTTACAAATTTTAAAATTGTACTTTCAATTTCTAAGATCAAATCATAAATGTAGATTGGAAATGACAGTGCTCCCTGTACTGATCCCTGTCACAGTCTGAGTGACTCCAGTTTAAGCACTGCTCTTTTAACCTTCAGTTTTGTAGCCAAATGCCTTTTGTATATAAAGATGTACTTCCACTCCTGCAGCATCCTGCAGCTTCTTATCCAGGCTAGTTTCTGGATTCTAGCACGTGCTGCTTACTGACAGCAATTTTCCGATTTTTTAACTTGAAATAAAGATCCAATTGTTCTGGTAAAGCCCATCAAATGATAAGGAGCCAATTTTCACCTTCATAACCTTTCTGTATTTCTTTCAATGGATTATAAAGAAGAGATTTGCTTAAAAGTCAAGATAAAATGGGCTGCTCACATGAAAGATCATGAAGAGTGAAAGTTTATTTGCTGTAATAATTTATTTGGGTTCTATCTGTGGTTCCACTTGCTCTAAGATAACTGTCAAAATCTGCACACTCTCTATTCAATTGCATGCATGCAATCAATTCAAAGTTCACACTTTACTTAGACTAGATATTGCCTCTTGACCTTTCTTGCTGAAGTCCACTTGCTCTCCCAACCTTACCAAAAGAACATCTGCTCCCCACTTCCTCTTAAGTTAAGTTCCTCTTAAGGTTTGAAAAAATTGTACCATGCTCATTCCACAGCAAAGTAATCCACCATATTTACCACATCCTCTATTCAGCACATAAGAACAGGAGTCCTGTATGTCTACAAAAGGGATGAACTATTCAAAGCTGCAAGTTTCAGAATGACTGGAAATATCTTGACCCATATGGAAACCTCAAGTCAAGTAGATTAATAAATGGAAAACATCCGAATATACTGTGAAGCTACAGGAAGTTGTAAAGTTAGTTAGTTCCATCATGGGTAATAGTCTCCGTAATATCCAAAACATCTTCAAGGAGCGATGCATCAGAAAAGTGGCGTCTATGAATAAGGGCCTCCATAACCCACATGCTCTCTTCTCATTGTTACCGTCAGGAAGGAGGTACAGAAGCCTGAAGACACACAATCAGCGATTCAGGAACAGCTTCTTCGCCTTCTTCAAAATGGACATTAAACCCATTAACACTACCTCACTTTTTTTATTATTTCTGTTCTTGCACTATTTTTAATTTAACTATTTAATATAGAGAAATATATATATATTTACTGTAGATTATTTATCTTTCACTATATTATCACGCATGCATTGTACTGCTGCTACAAAGTTAACAAATTTCACGATTCATTTATCTACATTTTCTTTCACAACCATTATCGTGTTAATTTAATATCTATATTCCAACCTGTGGCCTTCAGGTTTCCTCTTGTAAATGAATCTTTGGAAGAAAAGGGAAATATCCAAGTATAGATCTCTAAGTAGAAACTGTGTTCATGGTGGAGGAGTCAAAGCACTTCTTTCTTGTGCATTTGTACAAATCACTCTTTGAATTACTTGCTTCTGCGATGGGAGGCATGGGTAGAAGGGATTGTGTGGATAAGTGAGATTGTGCAGCATCCTCTTCAATTCATTAACCTGAGATGAAGCAACCTTTCTCAAATCTCCCAAGGGTTGTGTAAATGCATTAGAAGTAATCTCCAATTTGATTTCTGTGAGGATTAGGAAGAGAAAGCTGAAATATTTGATGATTGCAATCTTTGCCCAAAGATTTACCAACTGTACATTCTAGTTGCATATTAAATCGATCCAGTATAAGTACAGAAAAAGTTTCAAACCATACAATACTTTTTTAACATTATTTAATACAGAGTAAACTAATAATTCAATTACAGCCACAAAGCTGTTTGCTGTTTCCCTAAAGCAAACTGTGGTTCAACTGTTTACAGTCTACCAGTGTGTATTTCTCAGGGTGGATGGCCTCTTTTAACTCCTAACTTCCAGTTCCTAGTATTTTATCAATACCTTGAGTAAATCCTTCTACTACCAAAGTCCTGCTTTGACAGGCTGACTCCTGATTTGTTTTTGGTGGTGCACCTTCCATAGTGGTGGAGAGTATCCCATCACACCCCTGACTTGTTCCCTGTAGATGGTAGAAAAACTTTGTGGAATCAAGAGGTTAGTCACTTGCCACAAGATACTGAGAGCTGCTGGGCGTGAAGGGCACAGTACTTACGCAATAGGTCCATTTGAGTATCTGGCTGATGAGGACCCTCAGAATGTGTCAATGATATTGAATGTCCATTTTAGTAGCTAAGACTTCTTAGGGGTGTTTATTGTCTGGCACTTTGGTGGCATTAATGTTTCTTGATAAGAGCAAATCAAATCTAGGTCATTCTGCTTGCAGGCATGGACTCATTTCCAGAAAAATGCAAATGAAATTGACCATTATGCAATTGCCCATTCTAAATTTATGATTGAAGGCGGGTTATTTATGGACTATATGAATATGGTAGAGCTGAGGGCACTGGCTTAGGTAATTGAATAGAAGTGATGTTCTCAATTGTGGTGTCTGACTAACAACCACAACTATCTTCCACTGTCCACCTGTGACTCCAGTCACTGAAATGTTTACTCTTTGATGTTCATTAACTTGACATGGCTCTTTGATGTTCATTTACTTGACATGGCTCTTTGAGGTCACACTTGACCAAATGCCACCTTGATGTCACTTTCATCCTGAATCTGGAATTCAGCTCTGGAGTCAACGTTTTGACCAAGTCTGAAGTCTGAACTCAAGTGATCCTGGTGAAATCCTCATTTTTGATTCTGCTTTTGATGGAGAGCGGATGATGGCACCAAATTAGGCATGTCCCTGCTTCTGTGAATGGAGAATCCCTGGACAATTATCCTGTGCTGCTCTTAATATTCTTATCTGTACTCCTCAGTAAATGTTCTGTCTTGAAAGTAATTTTAGAGTGGGGGAATGAGGATATATCATAATGGTGATCATACTGGTTTTCCAATGGTCATGGCACCTTGCCGATGGTCAGTTTTGAGGTGATAGGCCATTGCTATGTTAGTTTGTGGGGCAGGTCTTCCAGTTAAACATCAGTCCCTGGTTGCTAGTGACAAGGACCTAACTACATATATCAGACTTGGTGTTACTCTACTATGTCTGAACTTGGTTCCTAGGTCAATTGGCTATTAAGTTATTTCAGTGAACTAGCCATTTTTAAGACAATCCGATATTTCAGATTCCATCATGATTATGATTGTTTATTCCTTTAATTTCCAGATGATTGCCTAGTTTAAATTCTGCATCTACCAGGATAGGATTGGAATTCATGTGTTTTGAATCTCCATCATACAACCATAAAACCGTAAGACATTGGAACAGAATTAAGTCAATTCACCCTTCGGGTCTACTCCACATACAATCATAGCTGATTTACTTTCCTTCTCAGCACCATTTTTCTGCCTTCTCCCCAAAATGCACAACCTTTCACCTCAGGTGGTTGAAGAAGTTTGGTGTGGTTCCCCAACTATTAAGGACTTTCTACTGGGGCACAATTGAGAGCATCCTGACTGGCTGTATCACTGCCTGGTATGGAAATTGTACTCCCTTCAATCACAGGATTCTGCAGAGAAAGGTGCAGACAACCCAGCGCATCTGTAGCTGTGAACTTCCCACTAATCAGGACATTTGCAAAGACAGGTATGTAAAAAGGGCCCGAAGGATCATTGGGGACCCGAGTCACCCCAACCACAAACTGTTCCAGCTGCTACCATCCGGGAAATGGTACCGTAGCATAAACGCCAGGACCAACAGGCTCCGGGACAGCTTCTTCCACCAGGCCATCAGACTGATTAATTCGTGCTGATACAGTTGTATTTCTATGTTATATTGACTGTACTGTTGTACATACTATTTATTATAAATTACAATAAATTGCATATTGCACATTTAGACAATAGACAATAGACAATAGGTGCAGGAGTAGGCCACTTGCCCCTTTGAGCCAGCACTGCCATTCACTGTGATCATGGCTGATCATCCACAATCAGTACCCTGTTCCTGCCTTCTCCCCATACCCCTTGACTCCGCTATCTATAAGAGCTCTACCAAACTCTTTCTTGAAAGAATCCAGAGAATTGGCCTCCGTGCAGATTTTTACTCCTTGTATGTGAAGGATGTCAATTCAGTTCAATGATCTTTGGCACCCTTACTAATCAACAATCTATAAACTTCTGTTTTAAATATACCCAAAGACTTGGCCTCCACAGACATCTGTGGCAACCAATTAACACCTCCTGGGTAAAGTAATTCGTCCTCCTCCCCATTCTGAAGAGATGTCCTTCTATTCTGAGGCTGTGCCCCCTTGTCCTTGTCACTTCCACTATTGGAAACATCCTTTTCACATCCAACCTATCTAGTCTTTCAGTATTCATTAGGTTTCAATAAAATATAATCTCTGCTGCGCCATCACTGCCCCTTCAAAGTTTAGCTGCAACGCTTCATATTTCCACCATGTGCAAATTTAACTATAAATTACTCTGAAAACTTTATCAGTGTAGCTACTGCCAAAAGATATATTATACTTGAATAGCTTAACAAAAAATTGCTGCAGTTGTTCCTACTTAAGAATATGGAGCATTTCCTGCCTGATTTGAACAAAAGAGCCCTGTTGATTTTCTTATTGCTTTCAAAGAGTTTCTTCATGGCCAAGCTTCCCTGTGGTATACTATTTCAGTATGAATAAGGCATGTAATTATATTAGATAATTTGGCTTAACATGGTCAAGTCAGGTGGGGATCTTGATTATAATTTGCGATAGAATAACAGAGCTGAACATAGATTGTATTCTGATGCAATAGCATAGAAAGTTCAATGTTTAAAATAATGCATTATCGAATAGATTTGTCACCATATACTGCCTCGAGATTCATTTTCTTGCGGGCATTACAGGAAAATAAAGATATACAATTGAAATAATGAAAGACTATACCTAAAAAGACTGACAAAGAACAAATTGTGCAAATGATAAAAAGTAAATCATTGTGGGCTGTAGGGCCTCTGCTGTGCTGTAATGTTCTACCTAAATAAGTAAATAAATAATACTGGGAACATAAGTGGTAGAGTCCTTGAAGGTGAGTCCATAGGTTGTGGAATCATCTCAGAATTAAGGTGAGTGAAGTTATCCACACTGGTTGAACCTGTCTTCGCCTGTTTTATATCTTAGCAATTGTTTTGCTATTGACTACAAACACTATCATCCGCCTCATGCTGTTGCACAAAGTCAGAATTTATCTTGATCTTTTCCTTTATGGTTACTGAGTTCTGAAGAGGTTAATTTATTTCTAGAGGCTGAAGTCATTTTGCTATATATCTTCCTCCTCAGCTATCCTTTAGCTACACGGCTTTGATACTTGTGGTTCACTGCCAGTGCCAGCAGCTTCTCTAAGCATCCTGCTTGTGATGCAGCTATTAGATCTTCACTGGATCAACGTGTAATAACTCAGATCTGAATTAACAGGAAAAAAAGTGCCTTCCTGCTTAGCTGCTTAAATATGACTATCATTGTTCTGCATTGACTGCAGCCTCTTAATTTATCATCAGCTCAGTGAGTAAAATTGCATTGAATGAGAACAGCGGTATCAACATCTTGGGACTAATGGTATGCAGTCATGTTCTCCAAACTATATATTATGCCTTCATCCCTACTAGGCTGAATATCAACCCACAGCATCTATTGTATTTTATCTCCATAATAAGAATTGGGACTTGTGCCTTGGAATGACATAATATTAAAAAAAAACAATGTGTAAGCTTTTAATCTGCAGATTTCTACGCTTGAAACCATAGCATTAACATTAATAACTGTACATGGATAAAATATAACCTGCAAAATATAGTATATAGTGGCATACAGTATATAGTTCGAAATTATTCTAGTGCTGGTATAAATAATTATCCTTTTGTGTTTACATTTCACCCCATTACTTCTTTAACATGAACTTTTGGCATCAAGACTTGGTTTTCCTCTTTTCCTGTCACTGATATGATTTGACCAGCTTCGGATTCCGTATTTCAAAGAGTTTGAATACTGTCTCAAGCTCTTTTGATTAGTATTAATCACTTCAATAGATCTACCCATGGCTATTAATTACTGAAACCACAAATGGGTGTTAGGCCAACAGTGCAGTTTAAATTCTGCAATGTGAGAAAAATTACCCCTTATAGATAATAAAATAAATGAACGTAGCCTATCTTATGTAGCACACATTATGAGAGAGTTTCATTTTTTCCTAGCATGCACTCCATATTTCTCAAAATAGATTCTTTTCTGCGTATTAATTGATAATATTTCCATTTCGAACCTGCTCTGCCATCTCAGACATGATGAAATGGCAGAGTGGACTCAATGGGATAAATGGCCTAATTCTGCTCCGATATCTTATGGTCTTAATTTGGTTCGTAATTTGTGGGTCAGTGGTAATGTAAAATAGCACACAAAACATTTATTATGTAGTCCAACAGAGATCATTGTAATCCAAGTCATATGTTGTATCTCATTGAAGGGCCTGCAGTGGAAAGGGTGAGCAGCTTCAAGTTCCTGGGTGTCTACATCTCAAAGGATCTACGTTGTGTCCATTACGATTGAGAAAAACACAAAGAAAGCATGATCGTGGCTATATTTCACTTGGAATTTTAGGACATTTGGTTTATAACCAAATTCTCTAGCAAATGTCTACAAATGTACCATAGAGAGCATTCTGACTGCTGTTACCTCCACCTGCTATAGAGCCTCCAATGCACAGGATCGAAAAAGGCTGTAGAGGGTTGTAGAACACAGCCAGCTCCGTCACGTGCACAAGTCTCCCCTCCAACAAAAACAGTTTCAAGAGGCGGTGCATCAAGAATGGAGCATCTATCATTAAGGTCTCATTGTCTGGTACATGTCCCCTTCTTATTACTACCATCAGGGAGGAGGTATAGGTGCATACTCAATGTTTTAGGAACAGCTTCTTCCCGTGCACCATCAGATTTCATCAATACAACTTCATCGTTCCTCTTTTGCACTATTAATATTCTTATTGTTACAGATAGTATCTTCTATGTCTTGCACTGCACTGTTGCCACAAAGCAACAGATTTCATGACAGATGTTAGTGATAACAAACATGATATTAATTTTCGATCTATAGATTTCAGGAACAGGGCAGGCTGCTGACAAACCAATCAGATTATTGTTTCTGCACTCTTGGGAAAACAGTCAATTGGAAAAGATTTAGCTCATTACATTGAAAATAAGATGGTGATTGGAACACTTCCATGGAATTAAAACAGAAATTTAATCAGAGCAACAAATTATGACCGACTCTGATATTAAAATCTCAATTTCTCATAATTGAATAAGATTTACATTTTCTTTGGTTTTGGTGGGGTGCTGCTAACTAAATTAAATTCACTCCTTAAATAGGTGTTCCACTTTTGATTTTGTTAGCAAAGACTTCACCCTGAGGAGGCACAGGTTATCATTGACAGTAACTCCATCATTTCCGTGTTTAATGCGTGTGGGCCGTCATTAGAAGCTGAGGACAATTTTATTTGGCAGCAAAATGAGTACTGACAATCGTGGTGATACAAGTGGAACAGCTCACAGACTAATTTTCTAATTCTTGCAAGGGCACAGGGAACATCGTTGAACTTTTCATCCCTCCATTTAGTTTCTCCACAATTTGACCCTTCCTGAAAATATGCAATTTGGGTGTAAGCTTCAGTTTTTTTTTATGATAGCATAAAACTAACCTGCAGCCCACTTTACATAGCACTCAGTTTTTAACTAAACATCATGATTATTTTAGGATGGGTTTTAGTATTTTGATAACATTTTACACAAATTCACAATGTCAAGCTCTGCCACACAGTAGGTCCAGAGAACCCTGGTGTTGACAATGAGTCACACTGACTGCCTCTACCTCACCTGTAGCCTGTGTCCACATGAGTTTGACAAGCTCCTGATTGAATTCAGTAGACTGGAAAATGGGACCTTCAGCCCAACTTGTCCATACTGACAAAAATGCCTTACAGAAATAGTCTCATTTGCCTGTGCTTGACCCATCACCCTGTAAACATTCCCCGTCCATGTACCTGTTCAAATGTCTTTTAAGTTACATAATTATACCTGCATCTACTACTTCCTGTGGCAGCTTATTGTATATATGCATGACCCTCTGCATGAAAAAGTTGCTCCTCAGCTCACTTTTTACTTCTCACTTTAAAGCTAAACCCTTTAATTTTGGACTCTTATTGCAGGAAAGAAGACTAGTTATTCACATTATCTATGCCCCTCACCCTCCTATCCTGTAAGAAAAAAACATCCTAGCCTACCCAGCCACTCTTTATAAACCCAGACCAAGTAACATCCTCATAAATCATTTTTGTACCCTTTTCAGTATGATGGCATTCTTTCTAAATCAGGGTGACCAGAAAGCAATGTATGACTCCAGATGAGGCCTTACCAATGTCTTGTACATGATGTCCCAACTCCGGTATTCAACATCCTGACTGATATTGATAAATAAAGCATGTCAAATGCTTTCTTCACCACTCTGTCTACATGTGTTGTCATCTTTAAGTAATTATGTACCTGTACCCCTTGCTCTCTCTGTTTTACAACATTCCTCAGGGCCCTGTCTTTTACTGTGCAAATCCTGCCCTGTTTTTTTCGTAACTTTTGTCTGAATAAAACTCCAGTTGTTTTAGATATGCTGAGAAATATCTAAAATTTAAAGGATAGTAACAGACAAATGGCCATATAAATGTTTACTACATTTTCTTCGGTAATGTGACTTAAGCAAGAAATATAATGCAGAACATACTTTCATAGGACTGACCTAGAAAAGATATGGGTGAGGTAATTCAGCTGATGTTAAAAGTGGCGTCAGAGAAGACAATCCTGATTTCATGCACAAATGAAATATTTCAATTAAAGCAACAGAATTCTAAAGGATTGATTAAGTAGCAATGAAGTTTGATGTAGACAGTTATTCAATTTACAATTAAATTAATTATTAAAAATAAAAGAATTAGTACAAATAAGTTCTTTTAAATGGTTCTTTCATGTTTTTCAATTGTTGATTTAGTTTCTTAATGGAAAGATGTTTGGAAATGGAAACATGAGATTTAAAAGAGAAGTGAAGTGCTTTGTATGTGCAGCCAAGGTCATCTCCTGAAGCCAACTATCTATGTAACTTCCATTATTTTGAAAATAGTAGGATATGTTTCTTTTAAACCGGTGGAGTGGTGGAGTATGGGATGGTTTAGTCAATGGAGGGAGGGAAAGAAATAGCTAATTTTACTATTTAGTATCATAATATTAATTATGCTGAGTCTATTTATAGCCTGGTTAGAAACACAAGAAAACAGACACTGCAATATAAAGGCATGAAGATTATTAGACACCATAAGGGTTATGCATGAATCTCTGAAGCAGAGGCAAGCTTGTGAATTTAAACATAGATCTAGATATGTACGCTGTATACAGAAACAAGAAAGAGCACAGTTTCCTATTTCCCAACCTTTCAAAGAAAGGAATGAAATTAAATGAAGTGAATAGCTGTTTTGCTGTACATTAACATGTTCCTATGCAGTTCAACAAAGCTATTTATATCTTCAATAAAAAGTTTTAGTATCTCTTTGAAAAGATGGGAAAGGCACAATTGAGGGCATGTGCAAAATACGTGTTACTTATTGTGTTTCACCATTATGGTAGAGAAGGAATGGAGGAGCCGTAATTAATGGCTTCACACATTGCCTTTCACAGCTTCAACTTTGTACCAAATTAATTATTTATGTCATGTTGTGGCCACTGTACCGTAGGAAAGAAGGCAGCCAATATACCCAGCGCAATAATGAAAAGAGGTGAGATCATTGTGAGAGTTTAATTGTGGCCAGGCCAGTGTCCCAGGCCTTTTTCAAAATAGGATCCTTTAGAAGTGTAGAATTACTGCATTTCAATGATCTGGTCAGCAGTTCAAGATTCAAACATTCAAAGTGTATTTATTGTCAACAAATGTATAAATGGCACAGCCTTGAGAAATGTTTGCTTAACAGGCAGTCACAAAGCAAAGAACCTGAAAGAAGCCAATTAAAATAAAATTAAGACAAACTCCCAGTGCCCACAGAGAAAGAAGAAAAATCAAAACAATAGAAGCAAGCAGCAACAACAGCATTCCAAACCAAATTGACTCCTTAGATTGAAAACCCTGGAGCAGCCCGCAGTAGGCCCAAAGCCTCGGTGTTCTGTTCATCATATTAGCAGGGCGAAGTGTGCAGCTGGGTGCAACATTCTACCTGACTGCACTACAGCATCTACCTCAACATTTTCAGAACCTGCTGGAAACATGCAGTAGGCCAGTAGTAGCTATGTGAAAGAGAAACAGTGGTGATGTTTCAGGTTGAAATCCCTTCTCATTTTTATTTCAGATTGACATCCTCTTCAGTTTTTGATTTTCAGCTGAGATAATTTTTTGTTTTCACTGGATGGAGAGGACAGAGAAGAACCCACAATTTTGTGACTTTAGATCCGATGGTGCCAACGTAAGACATCAGAATGAGTAATGTAATCAATAAGTCCTAATTGGTCCCAACATTGAATAAATCAGTGAAAGGAATGAATCTCTTTGATTCAAAGAACAGACACTACAGTGACAGCAGCCAATAGAAGTTCTCAGTTTCTACGTAAGCTTTAATGGCTACCATAGAGGGCACTGAGCTAGAAGTGCAATCAAGCACTTAACATGTGACACTCAAATGTATTTTCTTTCTTCTCAATGGAAAAACAGAGGAATTCCAGTAGATTACTTGAATATTCGATGCGATGACAAGGGACTCCAGCTACAAATAATTGTAGCGAAGCAGACTGTTTGACAAGATTGAACAAGGCAGTGACTGAGGGACTGAGGGCACAGAAAGGCTGTGGTACCAATAAACAAGCCCAGAGCTTGCACACAACAGAACTGAGGCCTTCATTTAAACCCTTGAATAGGAGGATATAGGATCAATGATGCAGGACACTGTTCATTCAGCACAAACAACAGTTTCTTCTTTGAATAAAGGGATACTATTATATGCATTGTAAAGCAATGACAAGATTTATTTGTGGCTGCTTAAAATAATAAAACTACTTGAAATTGCTTCTGGCCAGCAATCCAGCTGCTGCTTGTGAAACAATGAGAGAATGAGGTATAGAATTTTGCAACAGAGAAGCAGTCACCCTGCTCACACGCTCCCTGTGGCCCTATGTTTTCCTCAGCTTCAGTTATTTATCTTCTTTTCTATTAATAGGTACAATGTAATCTCTCTCAACTATGCTTGGTGGCAAAGTGTTCTATGCTCCAGCAACTCTCTAGATAAAGAAATTTCTCTTAAGCTTTTCTCTAATTCTCTCCAGTGACAATTTTAAATTGCCAACTCCTCAACCAGAGGAAAAGCTCTTTCTTTATTCATTCCACTGAAATGTTTCATCATGTTAAAAACCTTCATTCATTCTACTCCAGGACATCGCCGCTCTAATGGAAATTGTTTGACTGTCTCAAGGATCTGCTCTCAAGAATAGATTTCCGTCTGTGACATTATTCCGGAGAGTTGCTTCATGCTCCAGAATAAAGTCGCTTTAGAATGGAGCACCCAAAATTATGCTAAGATCTGCATGGTGAATTATGTCTTTGATTAATTTACCACTATTTATTTGATCTTCATTCTATGTGGCTAAGCTCAACATTGCAATGATGTTTTTTTCTCATAAAAAAACAGAGTATTCCTCCAACCAACCTGGCATCCACGGACCCCTCAGTTAATGGTCAGGGTTCATAGCATAAAAAAGTTTGAGAACTCCTGTGCTAAAAGAACTCCAACAATTTTGCAGGGCAAATTTATGACATAACCTATGATGCCTTTAAAACCCCCTTAAAACTGTATGTGGACATGTGATCAAGTGAGTTGACCAATATCTCCAGCATATACTTAAAATCAAAAATCATGAGTTTGTTTAAAGAAGTCGGCTTCAGCACTGGTGAAACTCTGAATGGTGTATCAGCCACTGGAGCAGTCTGGCTAAACCACGAGAGAAACCAGCAACAGTTGCAAGTTGGGTAAGGACTTGGATGAGGAACAAACCGCTGGAGGAACTCAGGGGTCAGGCAGCACCTGTGGAGGGAAAGGAGCAGTCGACTTAACGTCCTCCAGCATTTGCTTTTTTTTTACTCCAGATTCTAATATCTTCAGTTTCCTGTGTGTCTATGTCTTGTTGTAGAGTTTCAATCCAAATATCAGTAATTTCTTTACCCCCAGAGATGCTGATCAACCCACTGAGTTCCTCCAGCAGATTATTTGCTGCTTTTGTGTCTCTGTGTTTAACTAGGCTCCATGTATGTACTGTGAGCCACTGGTGTCTTGCACTAATCACTCACCTCCTTATCATTGTAGGGTGTCTGAGTGGCTGAATCTGCACATCTAGAATAGTATTACGGAGGCACTTCAAAGATCTGACCAAACAAGAATAGGCAAACTGGCAACGCATGTCCAACCAAACACATTCAATGACTTAGAGAAGCTCGTGGTATTTCAACTGCAGCAACAGTACCAGAGATTGCTATAGCTGTTCTAGTTTGGATAAGTGTCTGAAATGCAGTTAAAGAATATGCTTTTTGTCATTGCTTGCTCATTAACATTGTCAAGTGTGGGCTTCAATGAGTTCTGTCCAACCTCAAGTTAAAGGCCAGGTCCAGTTCTTGTTTCCGTTGTCTCAACTGCAATGCTTCAGTTCAACAAACAACCCCAGAGTGGGGCAGAGGAACAATGAAGAAGCTGTGCGTTTTGTTTTGTGAAATAATGTTATCAGATCACTGTCACTTGTCATATTCGATGTGTGTTTGTGCTATGGGATTCCTGGCAATTACCCAGAGCACTATGAAAGGGTCTGTGCACCAGAAAAAGGAATATTGCTTATCGCTGACATTTGTTAAGTACAACAAACTCAGGAGAGTGACAAATGGGGTGAGGGTGCCATCTTTTTAAAGATATATTGATTCACTAATGCAGGTGATGCTATTAAATGCAGCCAGCACACTTCCTTTCATTTCTGTTCTCTGCGCAATTACAATACTATTTCAAGACTGAAATGAAGGTCAGGTTATCAAATAGCATACAGCACCTGCACAACTTGAATTGAATTGCATTTTCCTTTCTAATGCAAATAATGGCCAAGATCAGATATTATACTTTGAAGCATGTAGGACAACCGTTAGACACGTTTATATGACCCTCATTTCTCTTCTTGACTTCCAGTGAATAGTAGTGCTTTTTGAATCTTCTTCCTATTTACTAAAAAAATGTGCATGTTCATAACTATATAGCAGCATTGACAAATGAGCTGCCTTTTTGTATTACTGAAACTATAAATAAGAAGTGATTATTCCAGGGATGTAGTGAAGAGCTGAGCTGAAAAGCTGACACCAGTCTCTGTCCAAACAGTCACAGTAATAAATAGAGTATGTAGCAAAGATGAGAGCATGATAATGGCTGAAAACAGCTCTGAATCAGAGCACTTCACAACAAAACAGGATAACCAGCTGTTCCTGCATCCAAAAGAACGTGCATTTCTGATTTGAAATGGATTCTAGGGGTCAGTTAATTGAATTTTATGATCATCAGACATGCTACGCAAACTAACTAAAAATAATCTTTGTAAAGTGCTCTGACACCAAGAGGCACAAAGGAGTACACAGGTGTATGTGGTTCATTTATCTCCATGGCAGCAATTGTAAAATGCACAGGAACTGAATGTGGGTTTCAGCCCAAAACGTCGACTGTACTCTTTTCCTAGATGCTGCCTGGCCTGCTGAGTTCCTCCAGCATTTTGTGTGTTCTGCTCGGATTTCCAACATCTGCAGATTGTCTCTTGTTTGTCTGGGGTCTCCTGATTGTCTGCTGTAACATTGGGAAAAGCAAAAAAACTTTGGTTGCACCTCCTCATGCCATATCACTTGCCCCCAGAAACTCCACGGAATTTCTATCCTGCATAGCAATAATATAATCTCTGAAAATTATCAGAATGAAACACGCCTTCCTTCAGCTGGCTAATTTGTAAAGAACTGACTGCTTACACACTCTTCAGCTTATTTCTGACTTTACATCAGTTGCTGAGATCAGATGATTATGAAATGCATTTGTTCTTATGCCATAGTTTCCATGCCCATGTTCTTCTGGAAATGAGTGTGAGCCCCAGTTTAAAGTTGATTATCATGTTAAAATTGTTATCCCCTGCTTGTATTCTTTTTGCAATACACATCGCCATCATTTCTGAGAAAGGGTTCCTAGGTGTCAGAATGAAATATGAGGGAGGACACATGCTGAGATGCAACATCTGCTCTTCGTCTTCATTAAGAGTCCCTCAATTCATGCATGCATTGTAGATAAGAGGATTGAGTGAAAGAATGTCAGTGAGAAGTGATAGCTTGTACAGGAGGGCATCACACTACATTGATTAGATCCAGTTGTTGCAAAATAAGTGAAATGTAATGCTTCTACCACTGATATTTCATCAGACATGCTCCATTTGTGTAGCTTCAAACAGTCAATTGTTATAATGGCTTAAAATGAATCTCATCTGGACTCTCCCAAAGGACTTCTCATCATTGAATGACTGCATTTCATTGCCTCTCAGTGCATCTCCCTACCAAATGATACCTAATAATCTCAGTATGTTGTTAAGGGCTTTACTCTTACTGCTGTGGCCACGATGCAGACTGGATACCCTTTGATGTTTGGGCAGAAGTCCAAAGGGTTCAAGATTTACGGAAAAGAATCTTGACGATTGCAGGGATGACTTAGAATGGACTGAAAAGCTTGAGCATGTAGATATTAAGAAGAAAGAGGATGTGCAGGAGCTTTTGGAAAGCATCAAGTTGGATAAGTCACTGGGACCGGACTAGATGTACCCCAGGCTGCTGTGGAAGGCGAGGGAGGAGATTGCTGAGCCTCTGGCAATGATCTTTACATCATCAATGGTGACGAGACAGGTTTCAGAGAATTGAAGGGTTGCAGATGTTGGTCCCTTATTCAAGATAGGGAGTAGAGATAGCCCAGGAAATGATAGACCAGTGAGTCTTACTTCAGTGGTTGGTAAGCTGATGGAAAAGATCCTGAAGGGCAGGATGTATGAACATTTGGAGAGGCATAATATGATTAGGAATGGTCAGCATGGCTTTGTCAAAGGCAGGTCGTGCCTTATGAGCCTGATTGAATTTTTTGAGGATATGACTAAACATATTGATGAAGATAGAGCCATAGGTGTAGTGTATATGGATTGCAGCAAGGCATTTGATAAGGTACCCCATGCAACGCTTATTGAGAAAGTAAGGAGGCATGGAATCCAAGGGGAAATTGCTTTGTGGATCCAGAACTGGCCTGCCCACAGAAGGCAAAGAGTGGTTGTAGACGGGTCATATTCTGCATGGAGGTTGGTGACCAATGGTGCGCCCCGGGGATCTGTTCTGGGACCCCTACTCATTGTGATTTTTATAAATGACCTGGATGAAGAAGTGGAGGGATGGGTTAGTAAATTTGCTGATGACGCAAAGATTGGAGGTGTTGTGAATAGTGTGGGGGGCTGTCAGAGGTTACAGCGAGACATAGATAGGATGCAAAAATGGCCTGAGAAGTGGCAGATGGAGTTCAACCCAGGTAATTATGAGGGGGTTCATTTTGGTAGGTCAAATATTATGACAGAATACAGTATTAATGGCAGTGTTGAGGATCAGAGGGAACTTGTGGTCCGAGTCCATAGGTTGGCGGTGCTGGCTCCAAGGGCCGAATGGCCTACTCCTGCACCTATTGTCTATTGTCTATTGTCTATTGACACTCAAAGCAGCTGCGCAAGTTGACTGTATGGTTAAGAAGGCATACAGTGCATTGGCCTTCATCAACCATGTGATTGAGTTTAAGAGCTGAGAGGTAATGTTGCAGATATATAGGACCCTGATTAGACCCCACTTGGAGTACTTTGCTCAGTACTGGTTGCCTCACTACAGGAAGGATGTGGAAACCATAGAAAAGGTGCAGAGGAGATTTACAAGGATCTTGCTTGGATTGGGGGGCATGCTTTATGAGAATAGGTTGAGTGAACTTGGTCTTTTCTCCTTGGAGTGACAGAGGATGAGAGGTGACCTGATAGTGGTGTATAAGATGATGCGAGGCATTGATCGTGTGGATAGTCAGAGGATTTTCCCCAGGGCTGAAATGCCTAGCACGAGAGAGCACAGTTTTAAGGTGCTTGGAAGTAGGTACAGAGTAGATATCAGTTTTTTACACAGAGAGTGAAGTGTGCGTGGAATGGGCTGCTGGTGATGCTGATGGAGACGGATACGATAGGGTCATTTAAGAGACTCCTGGATAAGTATATGGAGCTATAGAGGGCTATGCGTAACCCATAAAAAATTGAGGGCTATGGGTAGCCCTAGGTAATTCCTCAGGTGAGGACATGTTCGGCACATCTTTGTGGGCCGAAGGGCTTGTATTGTGCTGTAGGTTTTCTGTGATTCTATGTTTCTTTCTCAACCAATGTTTGGATCTGCGGAGTGCAGTTGATCTTTGGAAAGGGCATTTACTACATGGGTCAAAAATCAGTGCCCCTTATCAGGGAATACAGAGAATCTGTATTAATCCATTACCGTTAGAGGATCAAAGAATCACATGTAACATGCAGTACAGGTGGATGTTCACAGCAGGATGCATGGTGATCTTATAACACCATCCAGACTCTCGTACTGTGATGATGTTAAAGACCATGGTGTGGAGAAGGTTTGTATGGGGATTGCGATTTTTAAGGCTCCTTAAGAAAATTACCTCTCTTTCAGAGTGTCCCTTGTGTCCCAGGCAATTTCTGACTCGTCTACTCACCCGGGGAAGAGGCTGTGGATGCTGAGCAGGGACAGCCCCCTTGTCACTTTCATTATTCTTCCTTTACCCCTCTGGGGCGCAAATGGAGCCCCTTGGGCTTCAGGTCACCTTACTCCTCTACCTGGTGCAGCACCTGCTGCCTTTGACTGGCAAGGTGACCTGCATGCAGCAGACAGCAACGATCTCATTGGAATGCAATGGTGGGTGCCTCTCGACAGGTGCAGCCAATGCAGCTGCAACCTAAGAAGCTCAATTAATCTTTTTTACTCCTAAACCTGCCTCCTTTTCATCCTCCTTGGAACACAGCCATTCTTCACACCCAGACTGTGCGTTTTGAAGAGGAGCTCTGGAGTTAACAAGCACTTCCAACTCTACAAATCAGCTTTGTGATAACGTGTCCATCTCTCACTGCTTCGGACTGGAGAATAAGAACATGACCCTTAGAAATCGGACCTTAAGTCCAATAGAAGGAATGATGAATTCTGCAATATACCATATCTGGATTTCTTCACACTGAGATCTCTAGAAATAATGTCAACGAAATGAAGCCCTCTCCATGACGCTCTCAATGCTGCCCTCAATCGCATCTCTTCCATTTCATGCACATCTGCTCTTACCCAATCCTCCAGCCACTCTACCAAGAATAGGATTCCTCTTGACTTCACCTACCACCTCACCAGCCTCTGCGTCCAGCACATCATTCCCCAAAACATCGGCCATGTCCAACAGGATTTCACCACCAAGCACATCTTTCCCTCCCCCCAACTTTCTGCTTTCCGCACCCTCTGCAACTCCCTTGTCCATTCATCCCTCCCCACTGATCTCCCTCCTAGCACTTATCCTTGCAAGCGGAACGAGTACTATACCTGCCCCTACACTTCCTCCCTCACTACCATTCAGGCCCCCAACAGTCATTCCGGGTGAGGTGAGTCTGTTGGGGTTATTTACTGTGTTCGGTGTTCCTGGTGGGGTCTTCCGTACATCAGTGAGACCTGACGTCGATTGAGAGATTGCTTCGCCGAGCATCTGCACGCCATTCGCCAGAACGTGCGGGATCTCCCAGTGGCCACCCATTTAAATTCACTTCCCATTCCCATTCCAATATGTCCATCTGTGGCCTCCTCCATTGTAGTGATGAGGCTACACTTAGGTTGGAAGAACAATATCTTATATTTCATTTGGGTAGCATCCAACCCGATGGCACGAACATCAATTTCTCAAACTTCCAATAATGCCCCCCACCCCTTCTCCTTTTCCCATCCCCTTTTCCCTCTCTCACCTCAACTCACCAATCAACTTCCCAGCTCTTTACTTCATCCCTCTCCATCCAGGTTTCACCTATCACCTGGTGGTTCTCTCTCCCCTCCCTATTCAGCTTTTTCCCTCCAGCCCTCCAGTCCAGCAGAAGGGTCTCGGCCCGAAACGTTGACAGTACTCTTTTCCACAGGTGCTGCCTGGCCTGCTGAGTTCTTCCAGCATTTTGTGTGTGTTGCCCTCGCCGTGAGGTTGGCTGCACTCTGGGCAAGCATGTGTTCAATGGTCCCCTGTATCTGTAGGAAGGCTGCCAGTACTGCAAACCCCAGCACCAACTCACTCTGACAGGTTTCATCACATAATTGTTTGCTTCGGTGAACAAGGCATCTGCTAGATGTTCGGACTCCAGAAGAACCAGGGCTCCGATTACTCCAGTAGAGACAGTTCACTAACAGGAAACTTCCAGGAATTTCCAGAGATCAGGCCCCGCCTGCTACCATAGCCTGGGCGTGCTCAGGCTGAAATCCGCATATGTCCAGGACAATCCATGGGATACTGGTCACTGGGATCTCCCACTCCATTTAACGGGGGTCAATGTTAAAGCTTCTGTCGTTCCCCAATCTTCTCTCAATCTGGGCTGCCCTACACAGAAAACCAGTGGGAAGGGGCTAAAAAAGCTGAAATTGAACAACAAAATTCACGGCATTCCCTAAAATCTACCAAGGTTTAAGTGAACGTGTCACTTTCACTCCTCAGCAACCATATAGCTGCTCCAGGAGAGACTGACAACTCCTCAGCCCCATCCGAAATCTCTGCGCACTCACCTTGTGTTCCATGGGGCTCTGAAAGCCTGTGTGCCTGAAGTTGAACCTGTGCAAATCTCACCCTCAGTGGGCAAAAGGCAGGTTGAGATAGATGGTCCAGCTCTCCCGAGGACGAAGACAATGAGGAGGGAGAGGGCCGTGGCTGCTACCTGGCCCACTCTGCTTAACTTCCAGAACCAACAGCTTTGCATTGGGTTTGTGAATTAGCCATATTTGTTTGCTGACGCCACCCCACCCTAACCAGCATACTGGCTGGTGCAAAACAAACACTGAGTTTAAAAATCTTCTTCCCTCCCACACATTTATTTCTTACATGCATAGAGCATTGTGACTGGAGAATTAGAAGAGGTTGGAGCTCCCAGATCTTCATTATTAAAGTGCTATTTTTTGACCTTAACATTGCTTAAAATTGCAAATAACAGTATGATTACAATTTCCCATCAGTCGTCCTTTGCTGGCTCATTACACAATATGGTCAAAATAAACATGAATTTTTAATCAGTTATATTCATCTATTTTTCATTGAAGATGAATACTGAAAGGTTACCAGCAGCAATATTCTGATGGTGCTGCATATTTAGATCGATGTGTCAATACACTGAACGCAAACACTAACTCAGATGTCATTCAGGAGTGCTTGTATTGATGATAAATGACATTACATTGCAATTGATGTCAGTTATGTTATCTTAATTGTGTAAATGAGAACAATTGCATGTTATATTTGTTCCTTTTGCTCACACCTTCTGCAGGAGGGAGTTTTATCTAACCACCCCTTCATGAATCAAACTGAATCCAATCCTGTCTTTGTGCGCAGCCTGAATTTAGCCCTATTGGCAGCACAGTAGGGTGGCGGTTAGCATAATGCTATTACAGCACCAGCTGTAAGATGGTGGTTCAAATCCCACTGCTGTCTGTAAGGAGCTTGTACGTTCTTTGCGTAACCGCGTGGGTTTCCTCTGGGTGCTCCGTTCTCCTTCCACACTCCAAAGACGTACTGTTAGGTTTAGTGAGTTGTGGGCACGCTATGGTGGCACCAGAAGCATGGCAACATTTGATGGCTGCACAGCACAATCCTTGCTGATTTGATTGGATGCAAACAACACATTTCGCTGGATTTTTTGAAGTACATGTGACAGATAAAGCTGGCCTTTAATCTGGTCAAACTGCATGACTGGCATTCCGTTCAATTCTTTGGTTTTCCAGTAGGATTCTGCTTCCCATTGAAATAGGTTAAATGTCCTCCAGTTCTGGGAGTGAATAATGTACTTCAATGAATAGTTTATTTTTTCTACAACTCAATGAACTTTATTGCAAGGCTACCTGATTTAACATCGGCAAGCAACATTTCCTGCCCAGATTCCTTCAACTATTTTAAGAAGCATTGGCCTAGAAATTATTCTGCACATCAAAAGGGACAATAATCTGACAGCCCTGGGAGGACCGACATATGTTTTGTGCCTCAGCCTGCTGTTGCAACATCTTATTACGCACAGTCTTGGGACGCCTGTCACAGTAAAACCAGGCACGAGTAAATGCACACAGAGGCCTTTTTGCCCACCAGAGGCCATGTTCCCGCTACCAGAGGAACTCAGAAATATTATGGAGGTCTGGGTAAGGCAGCAATACAAGGCTCAGAATAAGATGAGATGCAATGAGCAGGTAGGCTCAGAGCTTCAAGGCTCCTGATGGTTTGGGGGTGGAACAGTGAATTTAGACCTTGTGGGCTAATTCAGGAAATTAGGGTAGGTGAGGAATCAGCATTATTAGGGGTTTTGGGTTCTCAATTGGTTGCTTTTGGAAGGGGCCCCATGGAAAGCAATTAGGTCATGTTGAAAGGTGTGAGGTCTGAAGGAAAGTTAGGTTGTGAGGTTGTAAGTAAAAGAACATCTCAAAGGAGACAAACTTGCAGGGGGATCCAGGTGTTGAAATCCATCAACAGTCATTAACTGAATAAATAAATGGCACAGAAGCAGGCGTCTATGTTTTGCAAATTCTTGACTCTGCATCAAATCCCAATACCATTCATGGACTGCACATATGCAAATTAATTTCAGGCATGTGACCAGCTCTGAAGGTCATTTTATAGTATACTACATCTCCTGACACCCCAAAGGATAAAGAATTCGATGTCCAGAGAACCCATACTAACAATTATTCAATCCTTATTTATTTATTGAGACACACCCTTCTGGCTTTTCAAGCTGTGCTGCCCAGCAAATTCCAATTTAACCAGAGCCTAATCACAGGACAATTTACAATGACCAATTCAACTACTAAACTGGTACATCTGTGGAATGTGGGAGGAAACCAGAGCACCCAGCGGAAACCTACACGGTCACAGTGAGAACAAACAAACTCCTTACAGACTGCAACGGGAAGTGAAGCCGGTTTGTTGGTATTGTGAAGTGTTGTTTTAACCACTACGCTACCATGATGCCTAATGGCAGATCTTATTTACCATTTGGATAAATAATTTTTAATTTATTTTAGGAGCACGAGAATGTTGCATAAAGTTAATCTCTAGATCATACACTTTTCTTTATGTGACCCTCAGGTTCGGCCAGCTGTGTTAATCTAGGGGAAGTCAGTCTCCGGCCTGGCCAAACATGAGAAATCTTGTTTGGGTGGATGCTGTGTGATGTGTTCCCCTGTTACAAATCAGTACCACGAAATAACAGACAAACAAACAGTACACAATACGCAATTAAACGGTTGAGCTTTATAATTCTTAATTTGACTAGTTGACTAATCTGGTTAGTAAAGAAAACAAAAAGAAAAAGGGTCCATTTTAATGAAAACAGTCCAATGCACACATTGGAGCTCACTGTTTTCCTGTCTGGTCGCTCTCCATCGATTTCCCCCGGCATCGTCAAAGTCCAAGACCGAGTTCAGACCTGTATGTTCTCTGCATAACTACATGGGTTTCCTCCGGGTGCTCCGTTCTTCTCTCACGTTCCAAAAACCTACTGTTAGGTTTAATGAGTTGTGTCTCTTCCCAGTTCGCTCAGTCCTGTAGTCTGCGACTTCCCCATTCTGGCATCTTCTCTCTCCATTTTCTACTGAACCAAAACCTGCAAATTCCCTACTCTCGGGCACATAAGAAAGAAAAACATCTCCCCTCATTGGCCAGTGCACATTCCAAAGCCCCCATTATCTCTAGTCATAACCCAAACACTGCAGCTATAGAGAAACCATTACATTAGCAGTGAACCCTTTCCCAGGGCGTTACACTCTCTCCCCACCAAATTTAGTCATGTCCTCATGACTTTGAGATAATTTGCCAACCCTTCCTGCAAAGCACAAAGCCCAACCCAGATGTAAAAGGCAGTGACATAGCTCCCCAAAGCAGTAGGGGCCACTCTCTGTTCCCTCGGTGCAACACAGGCCAGCCTATCCGGTGGTGTTCTGAACCTGTGAGACCTCCGTAACCCCTCACCTACCTCTTCAAGTTCCGACACTACTGGGGATACTTCTGGTCTACTTGGCGAGGCCTCCCCTGGCCTCTCACTCATGCCCACTAGAAACTCGGATCTCTCTGTTCCCATGGCCAAGCCCTGCTTCATCCCTTGCAGGATCCCACTGCAACCCAGGCTGTCCACAGATTGCACCCCCCGCCCTCCAATTTCACCTGACTTGGTGGGAGAATTGTTGGGAGTCTCTTCCTCAATCAGTGGGGAGTTAGCAAAAGGCAGCACATACCACACCGCCAGGTCCTCATCCTCTGAATCAGTATCCCTCTCAGTGGCAGGGACCGGCCTAACCTCTCCTGCTGTTGGTCCTGCAGTCACCTCGCGTCATTGCAGAGTCCTCTTCCTAAGTGTAGGCTCCAAGTCGGGCTCTGAGTCTACCTGCACCTCTTGTTCCGGGGCAGCAAGTGTTTCCGATGGAGAACCTTGACAGGCCCATTCCCATCCTTTGGTTTCACCCGGAAAACTGGTAGGTTTGGCATTTGACTCTCCACCACGTAGGGTGTAGCCGCCCAGCGGTTAACCAACTTATGCTTCCCAAGTAGCCCCAAATTCCTTATGAGGACATGGTCTCTGGGCAGGAGTTGGGAAAGCCTTACCTTTTGTTCATACCTTCTCTTATTTCCTTGATTCTGCTTGGCAGTCGCAACCCCAGCTAGTTCATAAGCCCTTTTCAGCCCCCTTCTCATATCAGACACATAGTTCAGATAAGTCTTCGGTGGTAAGTCGCTCTCGTCAAAGAAAGGTCAATGGGCGACCTTGCCTCGCGTCCAAACATCAGATAGTATGGCGAATACCCAGTAGCTTCATTTTGGGTACAATTGTAACTGTGGACCAGATGTCCAATATGTTTACTCTACCTGCTCTTCTTGCTGATCTCCAAGGTCCCGAGCATGATTAGCAAGGTCTGATTAAACCTCTCAGGCTGGGGATCACCCTGCAGATGATAGGGAATGGTCGTCAGCTTCTTGACTCCAAGCAGTTCCAGTAACTCATGGATGAGCTTGCTCTCGAAATCCTGTCCCTGATCACTATGTATCCACCTGGGGAGGCAATAATAAATGAAATACTTCTCCCATAACACTTTGGCCACCGTGGACACCTCTGGTCCTTGGTAGGGAAAGTCCGCGCATATCTGGTGTAGTGGTCCGTGATGACTAGGTTATTCACCGTGTTGCTGGCATCAGGTTCTATTGACAGGAAATCCATACAAACCAGGTCCAGGGGCCCCATACTCTGCAAGTGGGACAAGGGAGCTGCTCGCGTAGGCAGTGTCTTCTGTCGTATGCTTCGAATGAACAATTTGCAGTATTCTTCGACCTCCAGCTTCATTCAGGGCCAGTAAAAGTCTCTGAGCAATCCATAGGTCTTTTCAACCCCCAAATGTCCAGAGTCATCACGAAGTGACTTCAACACAATCCTCCGATACTTCTCCAGCAGAATCAGCTGGGGACACCAAGGTCGGTCCGGAGGTGACGTGACCCGGTATAGGATCTGGTTCCGCAACTTCAACCTGGGTCATTCTCTCAGTAATGGAGGCACTGCGGCGTGCTTCATCTTCTCTACCTGAGCCATGTTCCCCTTTTCGAGCACTGACCAAATGGTACCGATGCCCAGGTTATCTCACTGAGCATCTGCCACTTCCCCAGAACTCAGTTTCGGCTCCTCAGAGTAGTCAGATTACAGTAAACCTGTGGAATGTCATCATCAGAAGCTCCCAATTTACCTACCGCCTGATCCAGCCCCTGCTTTCCATCTGCCTTCATCGTGATGGAAAACTAGCACATGGCTTTCACTCCCAGGGTCAGGAACGCTCTCCCACTCTTCGTCCCTATCCAGCCCCTCAAGCGAATGTTGGGACAAAGCGTCAGCATCAATGTTCCTACTTCCTAGCCGGTACTTTAGGCTGAAATCATAGGCAGACAATCCCGCCAACCATTGATGGTCTGTGGTATCCAGTTTCGCCGAGGTCAGGATATAAGTTAGGGGATTGTTGTCCATCCTCACCTCAAACTTGGCACGATAGAGGTAGTCACTCAGCTTATCCACCACTGCCCATTTCAACACCAGAAACTCCAAATTGTGTGTAGAATAGATTTTCTTGGAGGGCACCAGACTCCGGCTGACGAATACAATGGGCTTCCACCCAGTGCCCCGATCCTGATACAGGACGCCCCTTAATCCCTCTCGGCTGGCATCCTTTTGCATTAAATACGACAATCAGGGGTCTGCAAAAGCCTGGGTCAGCAGCTCCTTCAGCGACTGAAAGGCCTCTTCACATTTTGCATCCTACCTCGGTCCAAAGGGCTCCAATGGGCCAAGATACTCTCTACCCTCCTCTCTTTTTCCCCACTCCCTTTCTTCCTCAAGGGAGGGTAACCACACTGAAATTGATTCAACGTGTGACTCACTTTCGTGTAGCCCTTCACGAGCCTCTGATAGTAACCACAGAACCCGAGGAATGAGCGCAGAGCGCTCACAGTCTGGGGCTTGGCTAGGAGGCCACCAGCTCTATCTTATCCAGATCTGTAGCTACTCCCTCTGTGAGACTATGTGCCCAACGTGGCTAAGAGACGTTTGGCAGAACTGGCACTTGTCCAGGGAAAGTTTTAACCCTTCAGCTTTTAGGCGGCCCAGCACCTTCAGTAGCCTCACTTCATGTTCTTCCAAGGTGGACCCAAACACTGTGAGGTCATCTAAGTACGCCAATACATCAAGCAAGTTCATATCCCCCACTGTCTTCTCCATGACCTGCTGGAAGGTTGCAGGGGCTCCCGATATGCCCTGGGGCATCCTTTCGAGCTGGAAGAATCCCTGGGGACATATAAATGCTGTCTTCTCTCTGTCAGCCTCCTCTTCCAACCCGCAGGAACCAGTGAGTCCCTGAAGTTGAATGACTTAGCGGTCAACTTTCCCCCCTTTTCCAATAGTTTCTCCCTGGCTTGTCTCAAAGGTACACTAGACATTACCGTCACTGGAACAGATGTGCCGAGGCATCCCTCGCTTGAAGGTGACCTCCCTCTTCCTAGTGTTCCTGACAATTCATCCTGCTCGCCTGTACAACCAAGGGCTTCTGCAGTTCGGGCCTCACCAGTACCCCAGCAGGAAATCCCAACTTCTCCTCGTGGTCTTCCAGCGTGTCCACTAAGAGGGCCTTGCCCTCTGGCATGCTGGGAAATTTGGGGGCCCCATCACTCTCACTACTTCCCCAGGCCATAACACTATTGGCTTTGACTGGGTGAACCACACAGTCCCTCGTCTAAATTCAGTTTCCAGCCCAATGCAGCCATGCACTTCCTCAAAAGCAGTTCGAAACGTTGGGTGCATGGACAATTTTCCCGTAAAGCTCTCGCCAGCTTTCTCCTTGTAGGCCCCCATGAGCATCCTCACAAGAGGAGTGTTGGTCCCCACCAGGATTGAAACGTCGCCCTTCTCAATGGGGTCCGGACAAACCAGCACTCATGTATCAAGGACCTCAGACACTCCCACATCGGCCTCCGAAACTCCAGCTTCACTGACAAATAACCATCACCAGCACTGAGACGAAGACCCCAGATCTCCAGTGCAGTGAATGGTGTCAATGGTAAATGTGTCAAATACCGGTTATAAAACGAATGGTACAGCAATGTGATCTGCAACCCGGTGTCGAGTTTGGCTTTGGCATAAATACCCTCTATCCATAGCAATAGACTGGAGTATGGCCCCACTAAGCTTTTGAGGGTTCCTTGATATATCGCTGGGAACCTGTTCCTCCAGAAACATCAGGCCATTCTCTCACTGGGTCTCCTCTAAGTTTTCCCAACGACTTTCTCTGCTTGGGTACCCAGGGGCTCATGCTCCTCGCGTGACACCGGCTGCTCGCAGCCCTCCACAGCAAGTGGAAGTGGAGTTCAATGCATGAATCCTTCTTGTAGTCACCCAATCCACTGATGACCTCTTTCCTAATATGAATTTAGCAACAAGTGGCAAGCATCAACAGCACCATTGAATAGTAAATACAAGTGATTCTGCAGTTAATCTTGAGCAAAACATAGAGCATGCTGGGGGAATTTATGGTATTCAGTCCCTATGCACTTTTATCCTCCATAAAGAAGGCCTTAAAGCTCTCTGTTCCTTTTGCAATAAAAGAACGAACCAGTTCCCCTCCACCACCACCCTCTTCAATCTGGCAGAACTGGTCCTCACTCTCAAAAGTTTTTCATTCAGCTCCTCCCACTTTCTCCAGACTTGAAGGGTTGTCATGGGCACCTGCATGGACTCCAGCTATGCCTGACTCTTTGTTGGCTATGTAGAAGAGTCTACGTTCCAAACCTTTCCTGGTAATGCTCCCCAACTTTTCCTCCGTGACAACATTGGTGCTGCTTCATGCACCCACACAGCTTGTCAATTTCATCAACTTTGCCTCTAACTTCACTTGGTCCATTTCTGACTCCTCCCTCTCCTTTTTCAATCTCTCTCTCGCCATTTCTGGAGACAAACTGTCAACTAACATCTTTTGTAAACCTTCTGATTCCAATATTTATCTTGACTATATCCTCATACCTCAAATGCTATTGCCTTTTCTCAGTCTGTTCCCAGGATGCAGTTTTCCTTTCCAGCACATCAGTGATATCCTCTGTCTTCAAAGAACGAGTTTCCCTCCCTCCACTATTGATGCTGCCCTCCACTGCATTACCTCCATTCCTGGACATTTGCATTCACCCCATCTCCCCGCTGCCTTAACAGCGATGGAGTTCTCTTGTCCTTACCTACCACCCCATGAGCCTCCACATCCAACATATCATCCTCTGTGACTTCTAGAATCTCCAAAGGGATCCTACCATCAAGCGTATCTTTACCTCCCCCCCACCGCCCCCGCTTTCCACAGCGATCACTATCTCCATGATTCCCATGTCTATTTGCCTCTCTCCACTAACCTCCCTCCTGGTACTTATCTCTGCCAGTAACCAAAGTACTACACCTGCCCGTTAACATCCTTCCTCATCTCTAATCAAGGGCCCCTAAACATTCCTTCAAGGTAAGGCAAAACCTCAACTTGCAAATTTACTGGGGGTCATTTATTGTGTCTGGTGTTCCCAATGTGGCCTCCCCTACATAGAAACATAGAAACATAGAAAATAGGTGCAGGAGTCGGCCACTTGGCCCTTCGAGCCTGCACCGCCATTCAGTATGATCATGGCTGATCATCCAACTCAGAACCCTGTACCTGCCTTCTCTCCATACCCCCTGATCCCTTTAGCCACAAGGGCCATATCTAACTCCCTCTTAAATATAGCCAATGAACTGGCCTCAACTGTTTCCTGTGGCAGAGAATTCCACAGATTCACCACTCTCTGTGTGAAGAAGTTTTTCCTAATCTTGATCTTAAAAGGCTTCCCCTTTATCCTCAAACTGTGACTGCTCGTTCTGGACTTCCCCAACATTGGGAACAATCTTCCTGCATCTAGCCTGTCCAATCCCTTTAGGATTTTATACATTTCAATCAGATCCCCCCTCAATCTTCTAAATTCCAATGTATAAGCCTAGTTCATCCAGTCTTTCATCATCTGGAATCAATCTGGTGAACCTTCTTTGTACTCCCTCTATGGCAAGGATGTCTTTCCTCAGATTAGGGGACCAAAACTGCACACAATACTCCAGTTGTGATCTCACCAAGGCCTTGTACAACTGCGGTAGTACCTCCCTGCTCCTGTACTCGAATCCTCTTGCTATAAATGCCAGCATACCATTCGCCTTTTTCACCGCCTGCTGTACCTGCATGCCCACTTTCAATGACTGGTGTATAATGACACCCAGGTCTCGTTGCACCTCCCCTTTTCCTAATCAGCCACCATTCAGATAATAATCTGTTTTCCTGTTTTTGCCACCAAAGTGGATAACTTCACATTTATCCATATTAAATTGCATCTGCCATGAATTTGCCCACTCACCTAACCTATCCAAGTCACCCTGCATCCTCTTAGCATCCTCCTCACAGCTAACACTGCCGCCCAGCTTCGTGTCATCCGCAAACTTGGAGATGCTGCATCTAATTCCCTCATCTAAGTCATTAATATATATTGTAAACAACTGGGGTCCCAGCACTGAGCCTTGTGGTACCCCACTAGTCACTGCCTGCCATTCTGAAAAGGTCCCGTTTATTCCCACTCTTTGCTTCCTGTCTGCCAACCAATTCTCTATCCTCATCAATACCTTACCCCCAATACCGTGTGCTTTAAGTTTGCACACTAATCTCCTGTGAGGAACCTTGTCAAAAGCCTTTTGAAAATCCAAATATACCACATCCACTGGTTCTCCCCTATCCACTCTACTAGTTACATCCTCAAAAAATTCTATGAGATTCGTCAGACATGATTTTCCCTTCGCAAATCCATGCTGACTTTGTCCGATGATTTCACCGCTTTCCAAATGTGCTGTTATCACATCTTTGATAACTGACTCTAGCAGTTTCCCCACCACCGATGTTAGGCTAACCGGTCTATAATTCCCCGGTTTCTCTCTCCCTCCTTTTTTAAAAAGTGGGGTTACATTAGCTGCCCTCCAATCCTCAGGAACTAGTCCAGAATCGAAAGGGTTTTGAAAAATTATCACTAATGCATCCACTATTTCTGGAGCTACTTCCTTAAGCACTCTGGGATGCAGACCATCTGGCCCTGGGGATTTATCTGTCTTTAATCCCTTCAATTTACCTAACACCACTTCCCTGCTAACATGTATTTCCCTCAGTTCCTCCATCTCACTGGACCCTCGGTTCCCTACTATTTCCGGAAGATTATTTATGTCCTCCTTAGTGAAGACAGAACCAAAGTAATTATTCAATTGGTCTGCCATGTCCTTGCTCCCCATAATCAATTCACCTGTTTCTGTCTGTAGGGGACCTACATTTGTCTTAACCAATCTTTTTCGGTGAGATCCATGGTAAATTGGGGGAGAGCTTCGTTGAGCACCTGTGCTCCATCCACCAAAAGCGGAACCTCTCGGTGGCCAAACTCTTGAACTGAATTGACTTTATTTCTTACATCCTTCACATACATGAGGAGTAAAAATCTTTACGTTACGTCTCCTTCTAAATGTGCAATGTGTAATTTACAGTAATTTGTAATAATTTATAATAAATAGAACAGTTAATGGAACATAGAATACACTCAAATCAATGTGAGTTATCAGTCTTGATGGCCTGGTGGAAGAAGCTGTCCTGGAGCCTATTAGTCCTGGCTTTCATGCTGCGGTACCGTTTCCTAAAGTCTGGAATCTGGAATAGATTGTGGTTGGGGTGACTTGGGTTTCCAATGATCCTACGGGCCCTTTTGACACACCTGTCTTTGTAAATGCCCTGAATCATGGGAAGTACGCAACTACAGATGCGCTGGGCTGTCCGCACCACTCTCTGCAGAGTCCTGCAATTAAGGGAGCTACACTTCCTATACCAGGCAGTACTGCAGCCAGTCAGGATGCTCTCAATTGTGCCCCTATAGAAAGTTCTTAGGATTTGGGCCCATGCCAAACTTCTTCAACTGTCTGAGGTGAAAGAGGAGCTGTTGTGCCTTTTTCACCACACAGCTGGTGTGTGCAGACCATGTGAGGTCCTCAGTGATGTGGATGCTGAGGAACTTAAAGCTGTTTGCCCTCTCAACCCCAGATCCATTGATGTCAATAGGGCTTAGCCTGTCTCCATTCCTCCTGTTGTCCACAACCTTTGTTTTTGTAACATTGAGGGAGGGGTTGTTTTCTTGACACCACTGTGTCAGAGAGGTGACTTCTTCCCTGTAGGCCACCTCATTATTGTTTGAGATAAGGCCAATCAATGTAGTGTCATCAGCAAATTTAATTAGCAGATTAGAGCTGTGCGTGGCGACACAGTCATGGGTACATAAAGAGTAAAGGAGAGGACTTAGTACACAGCCTTGAGGGGCTCCTGTGTTGAGAGTGAGAAGGGTGGAGGTGAGGGAGCTCACTCTTACCACCTGCCAACGATCTGACAGGAAGTCCAGGATCCAGCTGCACAAGGCAGGGTCAAGGCCGAGGTTTCTGAGCTTCTTATTGAGCCTGGATGGAACTAGGGTGTTGAATGCTGAACTGTAGTCCAAGAACAGCATTCTCACATAAGAATCCTTTGTCTTCAAGTGTGTAAGGACGTTATGTAGAGCTGTGGCTATTGTGTCATCTGTCAATCGGTTGTATTGGTAGGCAAGTTTGTAGGGGTCCAGTTTGGGTGATAGCAAGCTGCAGATGTAATTGTTGACCAGCCTCTTAAAGCATTTGCTTAAGATTGAGGTGAGTGCGACAGGACACCAGTCGTTCAGGCATGTTACCTTGGTCTTTTTTGGTATAGGGACAATGGTGGATAATTTGAAGCAGGAGGGCACTCTATGCTGGGAGAGGGAGAGATTAAAAATGTCAGTAAACACACCTGCCAGTTGTGCTGCACACATCCTGAGTACTCGCCCTGGAATGCCCTCTGGTCCTGCAGCCTTGCGACTGTCCACTCGTTGGAAGCATCTGTGTACCTCAGCCTCAGAGATGGCCAGGTTGCAGGTTGTAGCGGTGGCTTTCCTCGGAGGCTCCGAGTTAGCGACATCAAACCGAGCGTAAAAACAATTGAGCTCATCTGGGAGAGAGGCCGTGATGTTGGCAGCACCACAACGTTTGGCTTTGAAGTCTGCGATGGTATGCAGCATTCTCCACAAGCCACGTGTGCTATTCGTTGTGAATCTTGTCCCTGTATTGTTGTTTCACAGCCTTGAAAGCTTTGCGCAGATCATAGCTGCTTTTCTTGAGCTCTAGCTGACCGCAGACAATGTAAGCTCGATGTCGCACAGTAAGTGCTGCTGGCACGGAACTATTGATCCAGCGTTTCTGAATCGTGAAGACCCTGACCGACTTCTGGGAGACAATATTGTCGGTGCACTTCTGGATGAAGCATGTGACTCCATCTGTAAACTTGGAGACATCCTCATCATGGAAGACATTCCAGTCGACGTCATCGAAGCAGGTGGGAATTCCCATTCCCATTCCTTTTCAGACACGTTGCTCCATGGCCTCCTCTTGTGCCAAAAGAGGCCACGCTCAGAGCAGAGAAGCAACACTTTATGTTCCATCTGGGTAACCTCCAACCTGATGGCATGAATATCGATTTCTCCTTCCGGTAAAAAAAATTCCCTTCCCCTCCTTTCTATTCCCCACTCTGGCCTAATACCTCTTTTCACCTGCCTATCTCCTCCTCCTTCCTTTCCAGCCCTGTATCTTTTCTACCCACCTGGCTACACCTCTCACCTTCTAGCTAGCCTCCTTCCTCTACCACTATCTTCTTATTCTGGCATCTTCCCCTTTCCTTTCCAGTCCTGAAGAAGGGTCTAGGCCAAAACAGTGACTGTTTATTTATTTCCATAGATGCTGCCTGACCTGTTGAGTTTCGCCAGCATTTTGTGTGTGTTGCTTAGGAACTCAACTAGTTGGGCAGTGGCTATGGAACAGAATAAGCTATGGGTACCTGATGAAGTGTCTCAGCCCAAATCACCAACTGTTTATTCCCCTCCATAGATGCTGCCTAACTTGCTGAGTTCCTCCAGCATTCTCTGTGTGTAACACCAGAGGAAGATGAAGCCAATCTTGACAATTACTTCACATTGCATTTCTTATCACCAAAATTCAATGCTTTTTCTCTAAAGGCAGGGAAAACATACAGAGCGCTGACAACAGGTCATAAATTTGATCAGATTTACATAACCAAAATATAGAAAGAACAATAACTTTAATAGAGCATTTTGCTTAGTAAAAGAAAAGATAAATAATCTATTTTTCTGAATTGGAACTGTGTGGTATTCTTCTGAGTGTTTTTCCCTTTTCAAGGACCATTGTCCACTGCTCGCTTTGAATGGGTAGTTTCTGAAGTGGTTTGTTTATTTAGTATATCTGCAAGAATTAATGCAAAGCAACAAGAAATTGAAATTAAAATCAACAGTGTGCTTAATGTAGACATCGAATTTGGTCGCGGAAAAAATTAACTGAAAAATTAATTTGTGGCTTGGCAATCCTACCATGCAAGCAACTTGTTTATATGCGTTAATCTGAATCTGAAGCAGATTTATTATCACTGGCTTAAAAGGTGTGTAATTTGCTGTTTAGTGGCAGCAGTACAAATGCAGGGACGTACAATTACCCTAAATTACAAAAGTAAGTAATACAGCAAAAAAGGAATAATGAGATAGCTTTCATGGACCAGTCAGAAATATGATCGTGGAGCGGAAGAAAGTGTTTCGGAATCTGGCTGCTGTACCTCCTTCCTGATGGCAATAATGGGAAGAGGACAAGTCATGACTGGTGTGGGTCTTTGGTGATGGGTGTTGCCTTTCTCAGTCACTGCTGTGGTGATATCATGTGTCACGTGTAAGAACGTGATTGGACAGAGTTCAGAGCATGCGCAGAAATGACAGAATGATCTAGAAACTGTATGGTGAAAACGTGGTTGCTGTTTGTAAATAGAAGTTCTAGTTTTAATTCTTCCAGAATATGGTTTGTTCTTATTAACTCACGGTACGTATAAAGAACATAACATGGTGTCAGAAGTCGGTCTGGAAGAATAATTCGTTTCGCTAACATGGGAGATGCGAAGATTATCGAAAAAAAAGAGCGCAAACTTTTTTGTTGTTTGCTAATAGCTTTAAAAATGGAAGTTTTGCAACCCTCATCAATGCTTCAGGTGACTGGAAACATAGCTGAAGACTGGAAAAGATTTAAACAGCATTTTAAAATTTATTTATCAGCAATTGGAGCAGAAAATAAAACGGAAAAAACGAAAGTAGCAATCCTACTCCACGTAATAGGGGATGAAGCAATTGAGGTATATAACCATTTTAGTTTTGAAAATGGAGATAATTTGAATCTAAAATCGATAATTGACAAGTTTGAAGCATTTTGTATACCGAAGCGCAATGTGACGTATGAACGGTACAAATTCTTTACATGCAAGCAGAAAGCTGGTCAAACGATTGATCAATTTGTTATGGAATTGAGACACCACAGTAAAACTTGCGAGTTTGCAGACCTCACAGACTCTCTCATTAAAGACAGAATTGTTTGTGGCATTTTGGATAATGGTCTGAGAGAAAGACTGTTAAGAGAACATGACATCGACTTGGAAAAAGCTTTGAGGCTGTGCAAAGCTTCGGAAACTGTGATGTCACAGGCAAAAGAGCTTTTTATTGAGAGCTGCAACATACATGCTGTGAGTAACTGAGAACATGTTAGAAAAAATAATGAAGTGGCAACGAAACCAACAGTGAGTAAGACGTTACCTGAAAGGAAAAAAACTTTGTGATCACTCTCGGCGGGAGCACCGACCTAAAAAATGTCCAGCATATCGTAAAATGTGTAACAACTGTGGTCAGAGTAATCACTTTTCACACTGTTGCAGAAGTAGAAAGGAAATAAAACACATAAATGCAGTGCTTGAAAATGAACGCGAAGGGTTTTATATAGATGTGCTTTGTGAAAACAAACAAAGTAAGAATGACTGGACTATGCCATTGCAAGTGAACCAAAATGTTATTCTGTTTAAACTGGATACTGGAGCACAAGTAAATGTTCTTGCAGAATCTGAGTTTAATGCATTAAAGCCTAGGCCAAAGTTACATCAGACAAATATAAAAGTGACTGGGTATTCAGGTGCAGACATTCCAGTTAAAGGAACATGTGTGGTGAAAGTATCACACAAAAATAGTGTGCACACGCTTTCATTTGTGGTCATGCAGAAAATGTACAGTCAATACTTGGTTTATCTGCCTGAGAGAGACTGAATTTGGTGAAAAGAGAATTAGTCCTGGATAGTGACACAGAGTCAGAAAACAGAGCAAGAGAGAACAGAATTTGATTCCAACGCGACAAAAGTAAAAGAAGCTATAAAGAAAAATCCCAGACCCATCCCTTTGTTACCAGCATCTGACAAAGCAGAAAAAAGAGATTACACAGTTAATGAATGAATTGCGATTTCTTCTCAAAGACCTCAAGAAAGATCCAACTTCGGAGTTTCAGTTAACTGATGCAGACCAGACGAAACATGAAAATAATGATGAAATACAAGAACTATGCGAACCAGTGTTCGTAAACCCCCATAGAGACATGTTAAATTATGCATTTATTCTGGTTAATGTTGCTAATTGTTTTTCTTTTTAAGGAAAGGAAGATGTGGTGATATCACGTGTCACATGTAAGAACATGATTGAACAGAGTTTGGAGCATGTGTAGAAATGACAGAATGATCTAGAAACCGTATGGTGAAAATGTGGTTGCTGTTTGCTGTTGTAAATAAAAGTTCTAGTTTTAATTCTTCCAGAATATGGTTTGTTCTTAGTAACCCACGGTACATATAAAGAATACAACAACTGCCTTTTGAAAACATCATCAGCGGAGGACAGGGTTGTGCCAGTGATAGAGCTGATTGAGACGACAACCCTCAGTATCCTCTTGTGATCCTGTGCATCGTAGCCTTCATACCAAGATGTGATGCCAGCTGGTCAGAATGCTCTTCACTGTATGCGAGCCTTTGATGAGATACTGAATCTCCTCAAACTCCCAACAAAGTAGAGTAAATGGCATGGCTTCTTTATGACTGACTCAATGTATTGGGCTCAGGACAGATCCTCTGACATGTTGACTTCCAGGAACTTGAAGCTGCTCACACTTTCCACAGATGACACTCAATGGGAATTCCTGTGTGTTCTCTCAATTTCCTCTTCCTGAAGTCCACAATCAATTCCTTGTTCTTAGAGTCATAGCATTATAGAACACTACAGCATAGAAACAGGCCCTTTGGCCCATCTAGTCCATGGTGAATTATTAGTCTACCTAGTCCCACTGACCTACACTTGGTCCATAGCTGTCCATCCCCCATTCATCCTTACTATACCTATCCAGATTTCTCTTAAATGTTGAAATTGAACCCACATCCACCACCTGGGCTGTCGGCTCATTCACACACTCACCACCTTCTGAATGAAGAAGTTCCCTCTCATGTTCCCCTTAAATATTTCACGTTTCATCCTTAACCCGTAAACTCTAGTAGTAGTCTCACCCAACCTCAATGGAAAAAGCCTGCTTGCATTTACCCTATTTATCCACTCATAATTTTGTATACCTCTTTCAAAATCTTCCCTCGAACTCCAAAACTCTAGGAAACAAAATCCAACCCTATCCTACCCTATAACTCAGGTACTCATGCCTTAGCAACATCCTTTTAAATTCTCTCTGCACTCTTTCAACTTTATTGACATCTTTCCTGTAGGTAGGTGACCAAAACTGCACACAATACTCCAGATTAGGCTTCATTAACATCTTATACAAATTCAACATAACATTCCAACTCCTGTACTCAATACTTTAATTTGTGAAGGCCAATATGCCAAAAGCTTTCATTATGAGCCTATCTACCTGTGACACCACTTTCAAGGGAAATTATAGATACGGATTCCCAGATCCCTCTGTTCCACTGCACTCCAGTGCCCCATGGCTCACTGTGTAAGCCTTACCCCGGTTTGTCTTCCCAAAGTTCAACAACTCCCACTTATCTGTATTAAACTCCATCAACCATTTTTCAACTCATTTTTCCAGCTGGTGCAGATCCCGCTGTAAGTTTTCATAGTCTTCGCCGCTGTAAACTATATCCCCAATCTTGGTGTCATTTGGAAATTTGCTGATCCAGTTTACTACGTTATCATCCGTCCACGTACCGCCCCAACCGTTCAACAGACAAAGCCATTGCCTTCACCCTCCACCTGGCCCTAACCCACCTGGACAAAAAAGACACGTACGTTTGAATGCTGTTCAATTAGAACCTCAACCCAAAGACCAGACTTATTTTTCTTCATAAATATCTTGAAACTAATGGCATTGTTATCACTAGATGCAAAATGTACCCCTACAGAAACGCCTGTCACTTACCCTGTCTCGTTCCTTAATTGTAGATCTAGTATCACAGCCGGGAACTCTCTGTACTGACTAAGGAAACTTTCCTGTGCATGTTTGACAAACTCTATTCTATCCAGTCCTTTTACAGTATGGGAGTCCCAGCCAATATGTGGAAAGTTAAAATCCCCTACTATTACAACCATATACTTCTTGCAACAGGTCGCAACTATCAACAGTCATCTATACTATAATCCCATTAACATGGCCATCCCTTTCTTATTCTTCAGTTCCATCCACATAGTTTCATTTGATAAGCTCCCCACTCTAACCTATCTGAGCAATGCCATGACATTTTCCCTGACTAGTAATGTCACCCCTCTCCCTATAATCCCACTCGCTCCCTCTAAGACAATGAATCCCTAAAATATCCCTCGGAATAAGAAACAGGTTTAGTATCACTGGAATGTCAGGAAGTTTGTTCTTTTGCTGCATCAGTACATTGCCATGCATAATAATAAAATAAATTACAAAAAGTACATATGAAAGTAATATAAAATTAAATATGTAGAGAGGGAAAAAATGGTGAGGTAGTGTTCATGGACCCATTGTCCATTCAGAAATCTGATGGTATTGGGGAAGCAACTGTTCTTGAAACATTGAGTGTATGTCTTTAGGCTCCTGTACAGTAGCAATGAGAGGAGAGCATGTGCTGAGGGACCATGGGTCCTTAATAATGGATGCTGCCTTTTTGAGGCATTGCCTTTTGAAGGTGTTCTCGATGCTGGGGTGGCTATTGCCTACAATGGAGCAGGCTGTGTTTAAAACTTTCTGCAGCCATTTCCGATCTTGGGCAGTGGCACCTCCATACCGGATGCTGGTGTAAGCAGTTAGAATGCTTTCCGTGCTACATCTGTAGTAACTTGTGAGTGTCTGGTGATGTACCAATGCTCCTGAAACTCCTAATGAAATACAGCCTCTTTATAATTGCATCAGTATGTTCGGCCCAGGTCAGATCTTCAGAGATGTTGGACACCCCAAGAACTTGAAACTGCTCACCTTTCCACTGAAGTGAGGACTGGTGTTTGTTCCCTCGACTTGTCCTTCCTGAAGCCGACAATTAATTCCTGTACAACCTCTTTAGCCATGCTGAAGATGGCTGTGAAGTTAATGTTGTAACACCTCTCAACAAACATTCTAATTTAAATGCAGAAAACAGAGGTTCAAGAGGTCTTGGGAGACCCGGTGCAGGATTTCCTAAAGGTTCAGCTGCATGCTGCATCAGTAGTAAAGGAGGGAAATGTATTGCTAGCATTCGTTTTGAGTGGATAAGAAGATAAAAAATGTAATGCTGTAGCTTTATAAGGCAACACACACAAACTGCTGGAGGAACTCAGCAGGCTAGGCAACATTTTTGGCTTTCTGTCCTCTCCTATTAGATTCCCCCTTCTCCAGACCTACATCTCTTTCACCAATCAACTTCCTAGTTCTTTACTTCACCCCTCCCCTTCCCGGTTTTACCTATCACCTTGTGTTTCTCTCTTCCTCCCCCCTTCCCCCTCCTGTCTTCTCCTATCATTTTGGATCTCCCCTCCCCCTCCCACTTTCAAATCTCTTACTATCTCTTCTTTCAGTTAGTCCTGACGAAGGGTCTCAGCCCGAAATGTCGACTGCACCTCTTCCTAGAGATGCTGCCTGGCCTGCTGTGCTCACCAGCAATTTTTATGTGTGTTGCTGTCCCCAAGTATTAACTCCACTCCTTATCATTTTCTCTCCAGTCCTGCTGAAGGGTTTTGGCCTGAAAATTTGACTGTACTCCTTTCCATAGATGCTGCCTGGCCTGCTGAGTTCCTCCAGCATTTTAACCATATAACCATATAACAATTACAACACGGAAACAGGCCATCTCGGCCCTTCTAGTCCGTGGCAAACTGTTACTCTCACCTAGTCCCACCAACCTGCACTCAGCCCATAACCCTCCATTCCTTTCCTGTCCATATATCTATCCAATTTAACTTTAAATGACAACATTGAACCTGCCTCAACCACTTCTGCTGGAAGCTCGTTCCACACAGCTACCGCTCTCTGAGTAAAGAAGTTTCCCCCTCATGTTATCCCTAAACCTTTAACTCTCAACTCATGTCCTCTTGTTTGAATCTCTCCCACTCTCAATGGAAAAAGCCTATCCACGTCAACTCTATCTATTCCCCTCATAATTTTAAATACCTCTATCAAGATCCCCCCCTCAACCTTCTACGTTCCAAAGAATAAAGACCCAACTTGTTCAACCTTTCTCTATAACTTACGAGATGAAACCCGGGTAACATTCTACTAAATCTCCTCTGTACTCTCTCAATTTTATTGACATCTTTCCTATAATTCGGTGACCAGAACTGTACACAATACTCCAAATTTGGCCTTACCAATGCCCTATACAACGTCAACATTACATCCCAACTCCTATACTCAATGCTCTGATTAATAAAGGCCAGCATACCAAAAGCTTTCTTCACCACCCTATCCACATGAGATTCCACCGTCAGGGAACTATGCACCATTATTCCTAGATCCCTCTGTTCTACTGCATTCTTCAATGCCCTACCATTTACCATGTATGTCCTATTTTGATTATTCCTACCAAAATGTAGCACCTCACATTTATCAGCATTAAACTCCATCTGCCATCTTTCAGCCCACTCTTCTAACTGGCCTAAATCTCTCTGCAAGTTTTGAAAACCTACTTCATCATCCACAACTCCACCTATTTTATTGCCATCTGCATACTTACTAATCCAATTTACCACCCCATCATCCAGATCATTAATGTATATGACAAACAACATTGAACACAGTACAGATCCCTGAGGCATACCACTAGTCGCCAGCCTCCAATCTAACACACAGTTATCCACCACTACTCTCTGGTGTCTCCCATTCAGCCACTGATGAATCCATTTCACTACTTCGATATTAACACTTAACAATTGAACCTTCCTAAGTAACCTTCCATGTGGAACCTTGTCAAAGGCCTTACTGAAGTCCATATAGACAACATCCACTGCTTTACCCTCGTCAACTTTCCTAGTAACCTCATCAAAAAATTCAATAAGATTTGTCAAGCATGACCTTCCACGCACAAATCCATGTTGACTGTTCCTAATTAGACCCTGTCTATCCAGATAATTATATATGCCATCTCTAAGAATACTTTCTATCAATTTACTCACCACTGACGTCAAACTCACAGGCTGATAATTGCTAGGTTTACTCTTAGAACCCTTTTTAAACAATGGAACAACATGAGCAATACGCCAATCGTCCGGCAGCATTCCCCTTTCTAATGACATTTGAAATATTTCTGTCAGAGCTCCTGCTATTTCCACACTAACTTCCCTCAAGGTCCTAGGGAATATACTGTCAGGACCCGGAGACTTATCCACTTTTATATTCCTGAAAAGCCCCAGTACTTCCTCTTCTTTAATCATCATACTTTCCATAACTACCCTTCTTGTTTCCCTTACCTTACACAATTCAATATCCTTCTCCTTAGTGAATACCGAAGAAAAGAAATTGTTCAAAATGTCCCCCATCTCTCATGGCTCCGCACATTGTCATCCACTCTGATTCTCTAAGGGACCAATTTTATCCCTCACTATCCTTCTGCTATTAATATAACTGTAGAAACTTTTTGGATTTATTTTCATCTTACTTGCCAAAGCAGCCTCATATCTTCTTTTAGCTTTTCTAATTTCCTTCTTAAGCTTTCTTTTACATTCTTTATATTCCTTGAGCACCTCATTTACTCCAAGCTGCCTGTATTTATTGTAGATCCTTCTCTTTTTCCGAACCAATTTTCCAATATCCCTTGAAATCCATGGCTTTCTCAAACTTTTAACCTTTCCTTTCAACCTAACAGGGACATAAAGATCCTGTACCCTCAAAATTTCACCTTTAAATGATCTCCATTTCTCTATTACATCCTTCCCATAAAACAAATTGTTTCAATCCACGCCTTCTAAATCCTTTCACATCTCCTCAAAGTTAGCCTTTCTCCAATCAAAAATCTCAACCCTTGGTCTAGTCCTATCCTTATCTATAATTATTTTGAAACTAATGGTATTGTGGTCACTGGACCTGAAGTGCTCCCCAATGCATACCTCCATCACCTGCCCTATCTCATTCCCTAACAGGAGATCCAACATTTCCCTTTCTCTAGTTGGTACCTGTATGTATTGCTGCAGAAAACTATCTTGCACACATTTTACAAACTCCATACCATCCAGCCCTTTTACAGAATGGGCTTCCCAGTCAATGTGTGGAAAATTAAAATCTCCCACAATCACAACCTTGTGCTTACTACAAATATCTGCTATCTCCTTACAAATTTGCTCCTCCAATTCTTGCTCCCCATTAGGTGGTCTATAATACACCCTTATAAGCATCACTACACCTTTCCCATTCCTCAATTCCACCCAAATAGCCTCTCTAGACGAGTCCTCTAATCTATCTTGCCAAAGCACCGCTGTTATATTTTCTCTGACAAGCAATGCAACACCTCCCCCTCTTGTCCCTCTGATTCTATCACACCTGAAGCAATGAAATCCAGGAATATTTAGTTGCCAATCACACCCCTCCTGCAACCACATTTCACTAATAGCTACAACATCATATTTCTAGGTAGCAATCCATGCTCTAAGCTCATCCACCTTTCTTACAATGCTCTTAGCATTAAAATAGATGCATTTAAGAAACTCTCCACTTCTTACTTTCTGTTTATTCCTTATGGAGCAAACAACTTCGTTATCTTTTTCTTCCTTCTCCCCTACGTCTTTGGTCTGTGTGCTCCCATTCTCTGTCCCCTGCCTATCCTCCCTCACACACTGTCTACTAGCTTCCTCTATTTGTAAACTAACCTTCTCTCTCCTAGTCTCTTCAATTTGATTCCCACCCCCCCCCCCCCAACCATTCTAGTTTAAAGTCACCTCAGTAGCCTTCACAAATCTCCCTGCCAGGATATTGGTCCCCCTAGGATTCAAGTGCAACACGTCCTTTTTGTACAGGTCATACCTGCACCAAAAGAGGTCCCGATGATCCAAAAACTTGAATCCCTGCCCCCCACTCCAATCCCTCGGCCACGCATTTATCCTCCACCTCACTCTATTCCTATACTCACTGTCACATGGCACAGGCAGTAATCCCAAGATTACTACCTTTGCGGTCCTTCTTCTCAACTCCCTTCCTAACTCCCTATGTTCTCCTTTCAGGACCTCTTCCCTTTTCCTACCTATGTCATTGGTACCTATATGTACCACAACCTCTGGCTCCTCACCCTCCCACTTCAGGATATCTTGGACGCGTTCAGAAACATCCCGGACCCTGGCACCAGGGAGGCAAACTACCATCCGTGTCTCCTGACTGCGTCCACAGAATTGCCTATCTGACCCCTTAACTATAGGGTCCCCTATTACTACTGCCCTCCTCTTACTTTCCCTACCCTTCTGAGCTACAGGACCATGCTGGAGGCACGGCTATTGTTGCTTCCTGCAGATATGCTGTCCCTCCCAACGGTACTCAAACAGGAGTACCTATTGTCAAGGGGCACACCCACTGAGGTACTCTCTAGTACCTGACTCTTCCCCTTCCCCCTCATAACCGTGACTCACTTGTCTGCCTCCCGTGGCCTCGTGGTGACCACCTGCCTGTAACTCCTCTCTATCAACTCCTCACTCTCCCTGACCAGACAAAAGTCATCAAGCTGCAGCTCCAGTTCCCTAACGCGATCCTTTAGGAGCTGCAGCTCGGCACACCTGGCGCAGATGTGGACGTCCGGGAGGCTGGGAGACTCCAGGACCTCCCACATCCGACACTGAGAACAACAAGCTGCCCTCACACTCATACTTCCCCCTTTTCCTCAAATAACAGGGAAAATTGAAAACCAAACCTTCTTCACCTCGCCCGTTTCCGCCTAAGCCCGTTGAGCCAAAGCCCTTAGGCCTTCACTCTGCTCCTAGCTCACTCCACAGCCCTCAAACAACGCTGCCCGCTGTATAAGGCTGTGTTCCTTTTAAATCTTCCGCGCTTCACTGCCCAACGTCACATGCCTGCGCAGTCCGGCCTCTTTTAACTCCGATGAAAAAACGAAAAATTCAAAATGGCTTCTGCCGCACTTCCGCTCCGATTCTCATACTTCCTTCTCCGAATTTTGTTTGGGTTGCTTGGATTTCCAGGATCTGCAGATTTTCTCTTGTTTGTGAGCTTTATAAGGCATTGATCAGACCACATTTGGAGTATTGTAAGCAGTTTTTGAAACATAGAAAACCTACAGCACAATACAGGCCCTTCGGCTCTCAAAGCTGTGCTGAACATGTCCTTACTTTAGAAATTACCTAGGGTTACCCATAGCCCTCTATATTTTTAAGCTTCATCTACCTATCCAGGAATCTCTTAAAAGACCCTATCATATCCGCCTCCACCACCATCACTGGCAACCCCCATTCCACGCACTCACCACTCTCTGCGTAAAATAACTTACGCCTGATATCTCCTCTGTACCTACTTCCAAGCACCTTAAAACTATACCCTCTCGTGCCAGCCACTTCAGCCCTGGGAAAAAGCCTCTGACTATCTTGTAGACCTCTATCAGGTTACCTCTCACCCTCAGTTGCTCCAAGGAGAAAACGCCAAGTTCACTCAACGTATTCTCATAAGGCGTGTTCTTCAATCCAGGCAGCATCGTTGTAAATCTCCTCTGCACCGTTTCTATGGTTTCCACGTCCTTCCTGTTGTGAGGCGACCAGAATTGAGCACAGTACTCTAAGTGGGGTCTGACCAGGGTCCTATATAGCTGCAACATTAACTCTAGGTTCTTAAACTCAATCCCATGGTTGATGAAGGCCAATGCACCGTATGCTTTCTTAACCACACAGTCTACCTGCGCAGCAGCTTTGAGTGTCCTATGGATTCAGACCCCAAGATCTCTCTGATCTTCCATACTGCGAAGAGTCTTACCATTAATGCTATATTCTGCCATTATATTTGACCTACCAAAATGAGCCAACTCACACTTATCTGGGTTGAGCTCCATCTGCCACTTCTCAGCCCTGTTTTGAATCCTATCAATGTCCCACTGTAACCTCTGACAGCCTTCCATAATATCCACAATACCTCCAACCTTTGTGTTATCAGCAAATTTACTAACCCATCCTTGCACTTCCTCATCCAGGTCATTTATAAAAATCACGAAGAGTAGGGGGTCCCAGGACAGCTCCCTGAGGCACAGCTCTGGTCACCGACCTCCATCCAGACTATGACCCACCTACAACCACTCTTTGCCTTCTTTGGGCACTTTACCATCTGAGTTTTGTAAATAAAAAAACATTTACAGTTGACAGGTGAATGAGATATAAGGTGCAGGAGGATACAAGTGTCGGAAAATAGAGTTTAAGTCAGAGCGAAGTTATAAATGTAATATCAGAAGTATGCATTATAGTTTTATCATTCAATCCAGTGTAACAGCTTGCAAAACAGAGGCACAAAAGATGGTGCAGATGAGTGAAATCTTGAGCAACATGCATAAAGTCCTGGAGGAATTCAGCAGATCAGGCGGCATCTATGGAGGGAAATGAACGGTCTACATTTTGGACCTTACTATCAGCCCCTTTGTCTCTTCCACCTTTCAGCTCCTAGTTTCTCATATCATTCCCTTCCATACTATTATTCCCTCCCCTACCTATCTACTATCCTATTCACTCTTCTCACATTAGTTCCTCCCCTACCTATCTACTTTCCATTCATTCTTCGATCCACCTTGTGCTCTTCCCCTCCCCCAAACTTTTTGTTCTGGTTTCTGCCCCCTTTCTGTCCAGTTCTGATGAAGGGTCTCGTCCTTTCCCTCCATAATGCTGCCATTCCTGCTGAGGTCCTGCAGCATTTTATGTGTGTAGCAGCTTGTGAATTTTCTCACGGTGAATATTGAGGTTAGACAATAAGTTTTGGTCCATCAAATTGTATATGCATTGATCTCGGGAAGTCTGAGGCATGAGCAGTGTTACAACCACAACCAAAAATAGCTGAAAAACTGTCTTCAAACCTAGATTTATTGACATGAATACACTTCTTTAACGTTTGGCAACTGCAGAATCTGGGAAAAGCATTTATGAATAGAAATAGATTGATTCTTTATAGAACAGAGAGCAGTAGATGGATAAAATCAGTATTGCAAGATAAAGGGGAATTGGAAATTGAGTGAATTTTGTGTCTGGACTTAGGTATCATGAGTTAGGTGAATTCAAGCCTTCTCATGTAATCTTTGCTCCATCCATTATTGAACTGACATTTATTTCTTGATCTTATGTGAGAACTTCTTTTAGAACTTTGATACATTATATTTTGTGCTTGACTATTCAGGTTTTAACTGGAAAAGAAACAGCTTAGAAGACCTAATCCATAAAAATCTATTTTTTTCACCAATAACATTCAATAATAAAGGTCAACAATGAGAAATTTACATATTCATTATTACTTAAATTAAACATGCTACTTTCAAAATATGCAGACAAATCACTGAACCTAGATGTTAGTCTGATGTGTGGGTAATTGCATAATGGCAGTTACTTGGTAAGTTTTACTGCGAGTGTGACTTTGAAAAATACATAATAATATTATTGCCAAGTTCAGTTCAGATGGTGTTACGTACCCCGTAACTGGGTTGCCAAACCAGCAGAAATGGATCACTCAGTTGGAGTCTGGATTACTAGAACTAAGAAAGTTTTATTAAAGAAACAAGCAACACAGTAATCCAAAGGATAATAAATGCAACAGTTCAGCAATAATAAACACACATGTGCACAGAATTAAGATAACAGCATCAATCAAGCTCTATCGTTGTCTAGGGGTAAATGACCAAATTTCAAAGTGACACAAAAGTTCAGTCCAATTTAGTTCAGTTCGCAGTAATCGTTGCCATGGCGATGGACAACATGGGGGGAGGGAGAGAGAGAACGGGAACGACTGATCATTCAGACACGGCTTCCACTCACAGACCGGCGATAATTGCTCATAAGAAGCTTTCGGGCGGGTCCTTTGTGATGTCACCTGAGGTCACCGACTGTGATCCCTCCTCCAGATGCGGTCAATCCTCTGCAGTGAACCCGGCACCCAAGCGAGGGTGGACACACACCGGGTTCCCACTGATCGTACCTTTCCACCCTGAGCGTTTAAGGTCCGGTACTTCTCACCGACTCGTGAGAGGCGCACCGCTTCCAGGGTCTCGTTACCTCGGGTGTCGTGTGTCCTGCCTTAGCGAACCTGTCCCTTTCTATCCCCATGCTGGGGTATCGCCTGTCCATCGCTTCAAACAGTTCAGGGTTCAAAGGGGGAGCTGCTCCAGACAGCTCTCTCTCCCGTCCCTTCATTACACATCTTCAGATCGCCTGTCCATCACTTCAAACAGTTCAGGGTTCAAAGGGGGAGCCGATCTTGGCAATACCCAGACTGATGGCTCCTTCATTAACATCTTCACATGCTGCTTCATTGTTCCTTATCTCTCCTTCCCCCTGAGGACAGGTGGCAGACCAACTGCTGATGCCTCTGGTGCAAGCCCAGGCCAGCAAACATCTTAATTTATGTGTATTCTCGTCACAATGGCAAAGTGCATTAAATTGCCAAAATGCTCCATAATTTCCTAAAACATCAAGTAGTATAAACTTTATCAAGGACTTGATTTCTCTGTTCTGTTCTGAGGTGCGCATTCAACATTTAAGAGGCATCAAGATAAGGTACTTGAATGAGAGAGACATAGAGGGAGAAAGAATCAATGCAGGAACATGGGATTGGCATAGGTAGGCATGAGTCTATTACTATTTACTGTGGAGAAGCCCCTCAAGAGGGGTTACAGCTGGAGAGGATCCATACCCAACATGGATCCAGACTCCACCCATTCAAAGTCCTGAGGGGATGTGGGTCCAGTTGCCACCAGGTGTAGAGTGGAAATGGTGGGCAGTGGTGGCAAGTAGTGGTAAGCACAAGAGTTCTACGGATGCTAGAAACCTTGAGTGACACATACATAATGCTGGAGAAACTTGGCAAGTCAGGCAGCATTGACAAGTAGATTGGTTGTGCACTGTGTGTGCCCAAACTCAGGGGATATATTCAAGTACTTTCCATTTGTGCCCACTTGCAGCATTCTACAAAATCTCCACTATGTACCAACTTACTTTTCTCAAATGGCAACCCAATTTTCCATAATAGGCCTAAAAAGAATTAAGGCTTGTATATGGAAATGGGCTCTTACCAGTAACCCCTGGACAATGTTAAATCCTCAGCTAATATCCCTAAAATAAATTATCTGCCTATAAATCTCATTATTCTTTTTTGGAATTTGCTGTGTGGAAATGTGTACAATTTTCCCTGTTTTACAACAATGAGACACTTTAAAGCAGATCATGTGAAATACTTAGAGACATTCTAGGATGTTGGAATGTGTTAATATGTACTTGTCCCATAAAAAGTTACTTTTGAGCACTGTCATTGTAATTTGCTTTTAATCATTAGTAAACATCTTCTTTAGTAATCTTGGATCTCATAAATTAACTCTTGTGAATTTTTAAAGACAACTCCTTGAAATAAAGGAAGTTGAAAGGATGTTTAATAGAAAATCATAGCTGGTCTAGATAACGTAAATGGAGGGAAAATATTTTTAGTAGCAAATGTTTCAAAACTAGTTGTTCCAAAGACACAATGTGAAGATAAACATATTTTCATACAGATTTCTTATGAACTAGAACTCCCTCCAGATAGGGTTGGTGGAAACAGAATTAGAATTAATCAAAGGACTGTCCTCGGATGGAGAGTAGTTTTCAGAGAAGGAATGAGGGTGTGGATTGAGGTGATATTTTATCAGGGGTTGGCATAAAATGAATAGGCTGAATGACCTCTTTTTTTACTTCAATAATGTTATGCTTCTTTTAATAATCAAAACCCAGAAGAATTCCATTAATTTGAACAATATTGCTGAAACTGCTAAAGGTTACAGTTATGTATGTTCTTCTTTCAAGTACTGATGCATCATTTTTGTCCAAAATGACATTTATTCTTTAAGTGTAGCTCTCTTGCCATAACAAATGTTGTTCTTTGTGACGAATGGCTCTGGTATGCTTAAGAATATGGAATTTGCTGAGACAATAATCTCTATCATTTGGGGTAAAGGCACATTTGGACAGTTATCTGAGATTAACTGAGCGTGTGCTAAGCCGAGTTAGTAGGGTGAACTAGTCTGTTATTTGACTAAGCACTGGTGATGTTGGTATGTCAGCTGAAATGATTCAGACAGGCAGTTGCATTTGCATCATTTTCCAGTCGTTGAATTCATAAAATTTCTAATAGATTTATAGTGCTTTTTATAGATATCTGTCGCTTGCTTTCATTGCCTTTATCTGTGTTGAGTGCATTTAGGTGGATCAATTTAATGGTTCAATTTAAGATCAGAGAATATATACAGCATACATCCTGAAATTCTTACTTCTCACAGATGTCCACAAGACAGGAAAAAACCCAAAGACTGAATGACAGAAAACATTAGAATCCCAAAACATCAGCCACCATCACGCACAATCAGCAACAAAAACATCACCACTCCCTCCTCCTCCTCCTTCCCCCCCAATTGTTCCAGCAAAAGCATTAACTCCCACCACCCACTATGCAAGCTTAGGCAAAGCCCCCCAGAGACCATGATCTAGAGTCCATCAAACACTATTGTCCATCCTACACTTCACATTTCAGACAGGCTCTCTCTCTCTCTCTCACGAGCAAGGGAGCGGGAGTTATCGCACCTGTAACAACAAGAGGGGAGCCCAAACATTCGCTGTTTCAGTGTTACAATCTGCTGTGTCACCTGTCCAAATTCCTCGACTCAAGGAGCAGCAGGTTCTCACTCACCATCGAGAAAGAGAAAGAGAGAGATTGCTGAAGTGCAGGCGCCTTCCTTCGACAGCAATGTACACTGCCCGCTGTCTTGCTGTTTCAATCTCCCATGATGCTTCAACAGGCGACATCGGTGAGGACACAAGGCTGCACCCCGAATGCACACATCCTCCAGGCCACACCTGGGTACAGTGAAATGCCAGGCCACTCAGCCAGTCCGAAAGCGAGAGCCCATCCTCTGTGAAGAACCATAGTTTGAGCTGCAGCTGTAGATTATAGACTCTGAAAGGATCCTAGCCACTTTAAAAAGAAAAAGGAGACATGAACAGAGGAATGTCTCCTCTTCTTTTGCCATACATGCCAAATTAGCAGGCACACAATATACAAAATCAAACACTTGAGCTTTTTTGAAAAATTGAAACAGTATCAGCTATTTTTCAATTTTCTGACACTAATACTTTGTTTTAAAATCAAGACAATGAGAATGGGAGTCAATGCTGTCTTCACTTGCCGCATTTCTCCTTATTTCTGTAAACACACTTGAACTTACTATATGTGGCCTAGTTTCCCATTGAACATCCAATCAGGGCAAGTTTAATGACTATTTCATAATGGATCTCCCTTTCACAAAGAATTTAAAAGCATGTCTTTTACTTTTAAACTTGCAAAAGAAAAAAAGTCAATACCCCAGTGAAAACTGTGCTAAAGATATTGTTGCAAAGTATCTGCCCTTATCGTTGTACAGTTTTGATTCATGTCATCTGATCGTTATTAACCATTGTCTCATCACAATCGTTCTTTCAATAAAGTACATTATTTTTCTTCTCAGATTGATGTTCACTGTGAGGTCTCAATGTCACAAATTATATTCCAGTAACTTCAGCACAAACACAATGTTGACATCAATGCATTACTGAGGCACTGCTGCATCACTGGTGATGTTATGTGTTAGTTATGTTACCATAAGACGATAAGACCATAATACATAAGAGCATAATTACATCACTCAGCCCATCGAGTCTGCACTGCCATTCCATCTTAGCTGATTTATTAGCCTTCTCAAAACCATTCTCCTGCCTTCTCTCTGTAAGACTTGATGGCCTGACTAAACAAGAACCTATCAACCTCTGCTTTAAATATACTCAATGACTTGGCCTAAACAGCCATCCATGTTAAAGAGTTCCACAAAATCATCACCATCTGGCTAAAGAAATCCATCTCATCTCAGTTCTAAATGCCCGTTCCCTAATTCTGAGGCAGTGTCCTCTGGTCTTGCAATCACCGCCATAGGAAACATCCTCTTCACATCCACTCTATTTAGGCCTTTCAATATTCCATAGGTTTCAATTAGGTCCAGTCTCATTCTTCTAAAATCCCATGCTTATAGGGTCAGAGCTATCAAAGGTTCCTCATGTGTTTACCCTTTCATTCTCTAAATCAGTCTTGTGAACCTCCTCTGGAACATCTTCAATGCCTTTTCTTAGATAAAGGACTCAAAACTGCTTATTTATGAAGGATCAGCATTACGTCCTTGATCTTATATTCTAGTGTTCTCAAAATTAATACTAACATTGCAATTTCCTTCCTTACCACTGAACTCAACCTGCAGATTAACCTTTAGGGAATCCTGTGAAAGGACTCGCAGTTGCTTTGCACCTCAGCTTTTTGAATTTCTTCCCCATTTAGAAAATAGTTTCTGCTTTTATTCCTTGTACTAAATAGCATGACTGTACACTTATACTGTAGCATACTGTATTCCATCTGCCACTTCTTTTCCCATTCTCCCAATCTACCTAGGTCCTTCTGCAGACTCTGCTTCCTCAACACTACATGCTTCCCACCAATCTCTCTATCATCCTCAAACCTGGCCACAAAGACATCAATTCCATTATCCAAATAATTCACATATAACGTGAAAAGGAGCAGTCCCAACACCGACCTCTGCAGAGCATCACTAGTCACCGGTGGCTAACCAGAAAAGGCCCCTTTTATTCCCACTCTTTGCTTCCTGCCACTCAGCCAATCTTCTACCCATGCTAGTATCTTCCCTGTGATACTAAGGAAGCAGCCTCATGTGCAGCACCTTGTAAAAGGCCTTGTGAAAACCCAAGTAAACAACATCCACTGATTCTCCTTTGTCTTTCTTGCCTGCTTTTTACTCAAAAAATCTCCCTTAAGGAAATAATTTTGAACTTGGCCTATTTTATCATGTGCTTCCGAAACCTAATCCATAATAATCAACTCCAACATCTTCCCAGCCACTGAAGTCAGGCTAATTGGCCTTTATTTTGCTTTCTTCTACCTCCCTTCTTCAAGAACAGAGTGGCATTTGTAGTTTTCCTGTCCTCCAGAACCATTCCAGAATCCAGTGATAATGAAAGATCATTACTAATGCCTCCACAATCTCCTCAGCGGCCTCTTTCAGAACACTGAGGTGTAGTCCATCTGGTCCAGGTGACTTTCAGCTTTCCAAGCACCCTCTCCTTGGTAATTACAACTGCACTCACTTCTGCCCCCAGGCACTGTTGAATTGTTGGCATTGCGCTCGCACCTTCCACAGTGATGACTGATACAAAGCGCTTACTAAATTTGTCTGGACTTCCTTTGTAACCCATTAGTATCTCTTCAGTGTCATTTTCCTGCGGTCCAATATTCACTCGCCCCTCTCTTTTACTCATTATGTATCTTAAAAAAAACTAAGGATTTGTTTTTATTTTTTTACCAGCTGGGCCATCCTACTCCCACTGCAATTATGTGCCATCAGCCTTCTGAAGTGAATTCAAAAGATTCAGAAACAATTTCAAAGAATAATGAGCCTAACCAGGTGACTGACGTTTACGTGGGTGAGCAGTTAGGGAACAGTGATTTCAACTCTTAACTTTCAGGATAGCTATGGTCACTACCAAACCTGATGAAGGAACTTGGCTCAAAACATCGACTGTTTACTTTTTTCCATAGATGCTGCCTGGTCTGCTGAGTTCCTCCAGCATTTTGCGTCTGTTGCTGCAGATTTTCTCTTTTTGTTCATTGGGAACACCTTTTTGCTGGCAAGTCTGCATCAGACACGTGGAGGGTGTTTAAGGATCAATTGCAGAGCATAGGAAAGGTACGTTCCTGTTAAAAGAAATGACAGGTACGGAAAATAAGAGAATCCTGGATTTCCTGAGAGGTAATGAATGTACTCAAGAAGAAAAAGGAAAGGTATGTAAAGCTTTGGAAGTTAGGATCAAATGAAGTACACAAGTTGTATAAAGAAGCAAAAGGCAGAAAAGAACTGAAGAAAGCAATTAAGAAAGCCGGAAGGGGCAATAAAAAGTCCTTGGCAAGTAGTATGAAGGTGAATCCCAAGGCATATTATACATACATCAAGAGCAACAGGATAACTAAGGAGAGGGTGGGACCACTCAAGGATAAAGGGGGGAATATTTGCTTGGATGCAGAGAATGTGAATGAGGTACTTAATGAGTACTTTGCTTCAGTAATTACCAAGGAAAAGAATATGGAGGACCAGGAGATCAGTGCTGAGTGTATAAGTATGTTTGGGCATTTAGGGCTTGAGGAGAATGAAGTGTTGGACCTCGTAATGAGTATTAAGGTGAATAAATCCCCAGGACCTGATGAGATTTACAAAGTACTACAGGTTATTGAAGGAGGAAAGAGATGAGATTGTTTGGGCCCTTGACCAGTACCATGTCCTCTCTGGATACAGATGAGGTTCTGGAGGACTGGTGAGTGGGTAATGTTGCACCCCTATTTAAGAAGGGAACAAGGAAAAATCCTGGGAACTCTAGATTGGTGATTCTCACGTCAGTTGTAGGGAAATTCTTAGGAACAGGATATTTGAGCATTTGGAAGTCCACGGCCTAGTTAGGGAGAACCAGCATGGCTTTATGCAGGGCAGGTCGTGTTTTCCAATTTTATTAAGTTTTCTGACAAGGTGACAAAAGAGATTGATGAGGGTAGGGTAGTGAGTGGATGTTGTCTACCTGGATTTTAATAAGGCATTTGACAAAGTCCATCATGGGAGGCTAATCCAGAAGATTAGGGGTCTGCAGTGAATTGGCTGTTTGGATTCCAAACTGACTTGTGCATAGAAGACAGAGGGTAGTGGTTGAAGAGACATTCGAACTGCTGGTCTGTAATTAGTGGTGTTCTGCAGGGATCTGTGTTGGGACCTCTGCTGTTTGTGATATGCATAAATGACCTGACATAAATGTAAATGGATGGGTTAGTAAATTTATGGATGATACTAAGATTGGTAGAGTTGTGGATAGTGTAGAAAGCTGGCAAAGAATACAGTGCAATATAGATTCATGGCAAATATGGGCAGAGAAATGGCAGATGGAGTTTAGCCCTGAAAAATGTGAGGTGTTGCACCCTAGTAGGGCAAATGCAAGGAGTCAGTACATTGTTAAGGGCAAAATCCTTATAAAGTGCTTTGCCCAATGGCCAATCTGGACATTGGAAGTTTTGAGAGGAGGGGACTTCAATTTAGTCCACTACCCCAGTAGAAAAGGCAGCAGAAGGTAGCAGCAGTGAATAGGAGCTTTGACCAGCAACCAGCAACCAGCAACCAATTAGCAAGAGCAAATTAAAAGAAGGCAGGGGCAAGCACATGGGCAATAGTCACAGTGGCCGTCATCTGAGTGGACAGATTCAGAATGGAGATCTTGAGGCTTTAGCGCTTCGAGGCCAATGAAGAGAGGATTCAGCCAGAGAAAGAAAAGGAAAGAAAAGAAAAGCTCAAGGTGAAGTTTCTTTTTCTTTCCTTCTTTATATCTGCTCAGCCAGGACAGTAGAGATGCCAGGCAGGATAGTGGAATGCTCCTCTTGCGGGATGTGGGAAGGCAGGGAGACCTCCAGTGTCTCAGACAACTACAACTATGAGGTGCATCCAGCTGCAACTTCTAACAATCCACGTTAAGGAGTTGGAGCGGGAGGTTGAGGGGGTGATAGATATGACATATAGAGAGGTAGTTACACCCAAGGTGCAGGACACAGAAGACTGGGTGGCAGTCAGGAAGGGATAAGGGGTTAAGGAGCCAATGCAGAGTACCTCTGTGCCATCCCCCTGAATAACATGTATATTATTTTGGATACTGTCATGGGGGATGACCTAATAGAGGAAAGTCACAGTGGTCGGGTCTCTGGCACTGAGTCTGCCTCTGTGACTCAGAAGAGAAGCGGGGAGAACAGGAATGATGTTGAGATAGGGGATTCATTAGGTAGGGGAACGGACAGGAGGTTCCGTGGTGGAGAACGTGTTTCTTGAATGATAAGTTATTTCCCGGGTGCCAGGGTCCAGGATATCTCGGACGAGTCCTTAGCATTCATAACTGGGAGGGTGAACAGCCAGAAGTCATGATCCATGTAGATACTGATAACAAGAGTAGGATGAGTGACGAGTCTCTGCATAGGGAGTTCAGAGAGTTAGGTGCTAAGTTAAAGGGCAGGACCTCTAGGGTTGTGATCTCACGATTGCTACTCGTGCCACATACTAGTGGGGCCGGAGCTAGGAAGATTATACAGTTTAATGCATGGTTAAGGAGTTGTTGTAGGAGGGAAGGCATAAGATTTCTGGATCATTGGACTCTCTTCCAGGGAAGGTGGGACCTGTACAAAAGGGATGATTTGCACCTGATCTGGAGGGGACTAATATCCTAGCAGGAAGGTTGGTTAATGCTGCATGGTGGGGTTAAACTAGAGTTGCAGGGGGATGAGAACCAGAGTGCCAGAACAGTTAGTGAAGAGGTTGTGGAGGCAGATGTTGGTAAGAGCTCAGACAAGTTAGGAATCAAAAGGTTGAGCATGGTGTGACTAGTGTCCTGAGCTGCCTATATTTCAATGCAAGAAGTAAGAAAAGCAGATAATAGTGCTGATGATGAGGTAGCTGGTTTACAAACGAATGCAATGTGTAGTGAGGAGAGACAACAGGACAAGTTGCAACATAAAAAGGTGTAAAGTGTGAATGCTCCTCTACAGAATAAGGTAGATGAACTTGTAGCACAGCTGCAGATTGGCAGGTATGAAGTTGCAGATATCGCTGAATCATGGCTAAAAGAGCTGGGAGCTCAATATCCAAGGATACACATTGTATTGAAAGGTCAGGCAGGAAGGTAAGAGGGGATGGGGTTGCTCTGTTGGTAAAATTGAGATCAAATCATTAGAAAGAGTTGACATAGGGTCGCAAGGTGTTGAATCATTGTGGACAGAGCTAAGGACTTACAAGGGTAAAAAGACCCTGAAGCGAGGTGCATATAGATCCCCAAACAGTAGTAAGGTTGTGGTCTACAAGTTCCAACAGGAGGTAGAAAATCCATGCCAAAAGTGCAATGTTACAATAGTCACAGGGGCCTTCAATATGCAGGTCAATTGGGAAAATCAGGTTGGTGTTGGATTCCAGGAGGGGGAATTTCTAGACTGCCTACGAGATAGCTTTTTTGAGCAGTTTATATTTGAGCCCACTTGGGGAGCAACTATTCTGGATTGGGCATTGAATCAGAATTGATTAGATAACTCAGGGTAAGAGAGCCCTCAGAGGCAAGTGATCATACTATGATCGAATTCATCCTGCAATTTGAGAAGAAGAAGCTAAAGTCAGATGTTTCAATATTTCAGTGAAGTAAAGGGATTTAGAGAGGCATGAGAGAGGAGGTGATTGAAAAGGAACCCCGGTGGGGATGACAGCAGAGCAGCAATGGCTGGTATTTCCAGAAGCAATTCAGAAGGCATAGGATATATACATCCCAAGAGGAAGAAGTATTCTAAAGGAAAGATGACACAACTGAGGCTAAAAAAGGGAAGTCAAAGCCAACATAAAAGCCAAAGAGAGGGCATACAATAGAGCAAAGATTAGTGGGAAGTTAGATAATTGTGAAACTTTTAAAAACCAACAGACAGGAACTAAGAAAGTCATTAAGATGGTAAAGATGGAATACGAAAGTAAGCTAGCCAATAATATTAAAGAGGATACCAAAAATTTCTTCAGATGCGCAAAACGGAAAAGAGGTGAGAGTGGATATTGGACTGCTGGAAAACAATGCTGGAGAGGTAGTAATGGGAAAAATGAAATAGTGGATGAAGTAAATAAGAATATTGTGTTATTCTTCACTGTGGAAGAGACTAACAGATTAGATTAGATTATGAGGACACGCAGTCCTCTTTTATTGTCATTTAGTAATGCATATGTTAAGAAATGATACAATTTGTTCCTCCAGAATGATATCACAGAAACACAAGACAAACCAAGACTAAAAAAACTGACAAAAACCACATAATTATAACGTACAGTTACAACAGCGCAAAGCAATACCGTAATTTGATAGAAGAACAGACCATGGCACAGTAAAAATTGTCTCAAAGTCTCTCAAAAGTCCCATCATTCCCACGCAGATGGTTGAAGGAAGTTTCCAGCGCCGCAAACTTGCCGATGCAGCACCCTGGAACCACCCTGACCACAGTCTGATTCCGAGTCCGTCCGAAAACTCCGAGCCTCCGACCAGCTCTCTGACACTGAGCACCGAGCACCATCTCTGCCGAGCGCTTCGACCCCGGCCCCGGCAACAGGCAATAGGCAAAGCCAAAGATTTGGGGCCTTCCCCTCCGGAGATTCTCGATTGCACAGTAGCAGCAGCAGCAAAGCAGGCATTTCAGAAGTTTCTCCAGATGTTCCTCCATGCTTCCCACAGCTGTCTCCATCAAATCAGGATTGTGCACGGAACCCTAGTTCACAAATATGATATCAATTTGGAGCGGCCGCGCACACTGCCTCATGCCGCCATCTTCTCCTCCCCCCACTAGTATGGTGGAAGTTCCAGGTGTCAGGGGTCATGAAGTTACCATAACTAGAGAGAAAGTTTCAGACAAACTGAAGGGTCTAAAGATAGATAAGCCACCTGGACCAGATGGTGTACAACCTGGGTTCTGAAAGAGGTGGCTGAAAAGATTGTGGAGGCATTAGTAATGATAATTTCCAGTTATGAAAGACTGGAAAATTGCAAATGTCACTTTTCAAGAAGGGAGAGAGGCAGAAGAAAGGAAACTATAAGCCAGTTAGCCTGACCTCAGTTCTTGGGTAGATGTTGGAGTTGATTATTAAGGATGAGGTCTCAGGGTACTTGGAGGCACATGATAAAATAGGCTGTAGTCAGCATAGTCAAGGGAAAATGTTGCCTGACAAACCTGTTAGAATTCTTTGAAGAAATAATAAGCAGGATTGACAGAAGAGAATCATTTGATGTTGTGAACTTGGATTTTCAGAAGGCCTTTGACAAGGTGTCACAGATGAAGCTGTTTAATAAGTTACAAGCCCATGGCATTACAGGAAAGAATCTAGCATGGATAAAGCTGTGACTGATTGGCAGAATGCTATGAGTGGAATTAAAGAGGAATCATTTCTGGTTGGCTGCCAGTGATTAGTGGTGTTCCACAGGGGTCTGTGTTTGGACTGATACTTTTTACGTTACATGTCAATGATACGGATTACAGAATTGATGACTTTGTTGCAAAGTTTTCAGACGATATGAAGATAAGTGGAGGAGCAGGTAGTTTTCAGGAAGTAGAGAGGCTCCAGAAAGACTTAGACAGATTAGGAGAATGAGCAAAGAAATAACAGATGGAATACAGTGATGGGAAATGTATAATCATGAACTTTGGTAGAAGAAATGAAAAGGTTTACTATTTTCTAAACGTAGAGCAAATACAAAAAAAGATGGAGACACAAAAGGACTTGTGAGTCCTTGTGCAGGATTTCCTAATGATTAATTTGCAGGTTGAGTCTGCGGTGAAGAAGGCAAGAGGACTAGAATATAAAAGCAAGGATGTAATGTTGCGACTATAAATCACTGGTGAGGCCTCACTTGGGTCTTGTGAGCAGTTTTGGGCCCCTTATTTTAGAAAGGATGTGCTGAAACTGGAGAGGGTTCAAAGGAGGTTCATGAAAATGATTCTACGATTGAATGGTTTGTCACATGAAGAGCTTTTGATGGCTTTGGTCCTGTATTCACTAGAATTCAGAAGAATGAGGGATGACCTCATGGAAACATCAAATGGTGAAAGGCCTTGATATAGTGAATTTGGAGAGGAGTTTTCCTGTGGTGGGACAGTCTAAGACTAGAGAACACAGCCTAAGAATAGAGGGATGTCCTTTTAGAATTAGAAGGAATTTCTTTAGCCAGAGAATGGTGAATCTGTGGAATTCTTTGCTACAGGTAGCTGTGGAGGCCAAGTCTTTATGTATATTTAAATCAGAGTTTGATAGATTCTTGATTGGTCAGGGCATGAAGGGATACAAAGTGAAGGCAGGAGTTGGTGGCTGAGAGGAAAATTAGATCAGCCATGATGAAATTGGCCTAATTCTGCTCCTATATCTTATGGTCTTATGTCCTTATTTTCTTAACAGTGTTGCTGAGCAGAGACATCTTGTGATCCAAGTTCATAGCTCCCTGGAAGAGGTTATACAGGTTGATAAGGCTATACAGGTCAGAGTGCTATTTCCAGGGCAAAGAGACAATTTTAAATGAGGTTGGAGACAGCACCAGATGTACGACAACTCTGGCAGGGTTTGCAAGACATTACTTCCTACAAAGCGAAACTCAATAGTGTGAATGGCAATGATGCTTCACCACAGATGAACTCAATGCCTTCTACGCCCGCTTTGAAAGGGAGAACACAACTACAGCTGTGAAGATCCCTGCTGCACCTGATGACCTTGTGATCTCTGACTCAGAGGTTGATGTTAGGCAGTCTACTCTATGTTAGGCAGTCAAGATCTCTGAGGACCTAACCTGGTCCCAACATATCGATGTAGTTATAAAGAAGGCAAGACAGTGAATATAGTTCATTAGGAGTTTGAAGAATTGGCATGTCAACAAATACACTCAAAAACTTCTATAGATGTACTGTGGAGAGCATTCTGATAGGCTGCATCACTGTCTGGTATTGGGGGGGGGCTACTGCACAGGACTGAAAGATATTGCAGAGGGTTGTAAATTTAGTTGGCTCCATCTTGAGTACTAGCCTACAAAGTTCCCAGGATATCTTCAAGGAGCAGTGTCTCAGAAAGGCAGTGTCCATTGTTAAAGACCTCCAGCACCCAGGGCGTGCCCTTTTCTCACTGTTACCATCAGGTAGGAGGTACAGAAGCCTGAAGGCACACACTCAGCAATTCAGGAACAGCTTCTTCCCCTCTGCCATCCAATTCCTAAATGGACATTGAACCTGTGAACCCTACCTCACATTTTTAATATATATTATTTTTGATATTTTGCACAATCTTTAATCTATACATATACTGTACATATTACATATACTGTAATTGAGTTACTTATTTATTTATTATTATTATCATTATTATTTTTCCCCTTTTCTTCAGTAATATGTATTGCATTGAACTGCTGCTGCGAAGTGAACAAATTTCATGACACATGCTGGTGATAATAAACCTGATTCTGATCCTGATTCTGAAGATGGTTAAGAAGGTTTATGGAATGCTTGCTTTTATTAGTTGAGGGATTGAGTTCAAAAGTCAGGATGTAAAACTCTGGTTAGGCCACATCTGGAGAATTGCATACAGCTCTGGTCACCCTGCTATAGGAAGGATGGTGAGATTTTGGAGAGGTTGCAGAAGGGGGTCACCAGGATGCTGCTTGATTTAGAGGGCATGCACTATCATGAGTGGCTGCGTAAACTTGGGTTGTTTTCTCTGCAGCAAATGAGGCTGAGGAGAGATCTGATAGAGTTTCATAAGATAATGAGTAGACAGGGAGTATCTGTTTCCCAGGGTTGAAATGTCTAATATCAGAGGGTATGCATTGAAGGTGAAAGGGGCTAGGTTCAAAGGGGATGTGAGGAGTAAGTTTTTTTCCTCAGAGAATGGTGGATGCCTGGAATGCGCTACCTGGTATAGTGGTAGAAGCAAGTACATTAGAGGATTTTAAGAGATGTTTAGATAGGCACATGGATGTAAGGAAGGTGGAGAAATATGGACATTCTGTAGGCAGGAGAGATTAGATTTTGGGTGTTTTTAATTTGCTTTTTAGCTGGTTCAGTACAACATTGTGGAATGAAGGTTAGTTCCTGGGCTGTACTGTTCTATGTTATATTTAATATGACAATATTTTTCCTGCTTTTCATTACAATATTTACCAGTTAACAATGAGGAACACTGAAACCAGCAAATATAATAATCTTTTCAATAAAGCACAGTGAAAATCACAGTCACTCATTGTACAGCGACCAAATGCAATAAAAAGATTCAGAAAAAAATTACTCTTTCATAATGAAATGTTTAGAAAAATTGAATCACTTTTGTTTTGAAAGCAGAAATAATATGATAGAAGAGAAGGTAAGTTGTGCCTGTTGTCCTGGTCAATGCTTTTTCCTCACTTAACACCACAAGAAGAGGTTGGCTGGTCATTATTTTATTTCTATACATGGGAGCTTGCTGTATGCATGCTGGTTGCCTTACTTGCTACATTACAGATGATTAAACCTCAGAAATGCTAAATTGGATGTGAATCCATCAAACGTCATTAAAGGTCCTGTTTAAGTGTCAGGCTCACCTTGATTTTTTATGGTCAGAACGCGGCAGAGAGGAAGCAGGGTTGGTTATTGGACCAGGTAACCTTGTAATGTTCATTAAGAACAGAGGTAAGGAGGAATTTCTTTAACCTGAGAGTGATGAATCTGTGGAATTTGTTGCCACAGGCGGTTGTGGAGGCCAAGTCATTGGATGATTTAAGACAATGTTTGACAGACTCCTGATTAAACAGAGCATGAAGGGTTACGGGTAGAAGGCAGGAGACTGGGGCTGAGAGGGAGACAGATCAGCCATGATGAAAAGGTGAAGCAGACTCAATGAGCCAATGGCCTAATTCTGCTCCTACGTCTTATTGATGTCTTATTGGACTGATTGCAGCCCACTGCACTCGCTGATTTCAATTATTCCCAGAGAATGTTTGGTGAAAAGGGGATCAGTACTGTTGGGGGAAAGTGAGCAGAGTTATTTTTTTGGATAACTATTATTGGTCATCTTTCTTTTTTCTGTGTCATAAGATTCCGTCATTCCACACTACACCATATTCTGAGTGAGTAAGATAGCATTCCCTCATTCCACACTACACCACCGTCTGAGTGAATAAGATAGGATTCCCTCGTTCCACATTACACCACCCTCTGAGTGAATAAGATCCATCCTCAGGTTCCCCTTAAATATTTCACCTTTCACTTTAAACCTGTGACCTCTAGTTCTGGTTTCTCCCAACCTCATGGGAAAGAGCCTGCATGCGCTCACCCTATCTATATCCCATAGAATCTTGTATGCCTCTGTCAGATCTCCCATCATTTTCCTATGGTAAGGAAATAAATTTCTAACCTATTTAACCTTTCCTTATAGCTCAAGTCCCGGCAACATGCACTCTTTCAAGCTTATTGATACCTTAATCTACAAAATTATCTACAATAATCCAGTGAAGATCCTCAGTCAAAAAAAGACATGGAGCAGAAAGTGAAAGAGAAGAATGAAGTGGTGGTGCAGTGAAGCACCTTCTCATTCCTAGGATTGGCACGAGGGTTCGGACATACAGTGAAAGAGTTGACCCCTCTCCTTCACATCTCCACCTACGGGTCAGTACTCAACAACAATGGCTCCCCACAATGACACCAAAGGAACCGTGACAATGTTCCTACCTTTTTGTATCCTGATGCTCTCACCTGCAGACCCCAGTCAATTCGGATCTCCTCCACAATCTCCAACATCACAGGTGCACCACAAGGCTGCCTGTTTAGCCCCCTGCGCAACTTGCTTTACATTCATGACTGTGTGGCTAAGCACAGCTCCAGTACCATATTTAAATTTGCTGACAACACCGCTGTCATTAGCCGAATCAAAGGTGGTGATGAATTGGCGTATAGAAGGGAGATTGAAAATCTGGCTGAGTGGTGCCACAATAACAACATCCCCCTCAAGTTCAGCAAACCAAGGAGATGACCATTGATTTCAGTAGGCGGAAACCGGAGTTGCATGAGCTAATCCTCATCAGAAGATCAGAGGTGGAGAAGGTCAGCAACTTTAAATTCCTCAGTGCGATCATTTCAGAGGACCTGTCTTCGGCATAGCATTTGTGTAGTTATGAGGAAAGCAGAGCAGTACTTATACTCCCTTAGAGATTTTTAAAGATTCAGAATGACATCTGAACCTTGACAACCTTCTACAGGTGTGTGGTGGAGATTATATTGACTGGCTCTATCACAGCCTGGAATGGAAACACCAATGACTTAGAACAGTAGCAGGGTTTAATAGCAACTATTTATGATATAATTATGAGAATACAGCCAGGTATATCTGATAAAATTAAGAATGAATGGGAAAGGGAACTTCAACTTCACTTACCTATAGAGAAATGGGAGAAAATTTTTCAATTAGTTAACTTTTCCTCTATATGTACTAAACATACGTTGATACAATTTAAGGTGGTGCATAGGACCCACATGTCTAAAGATATACTAGCTCACTTTTACTCTCATATAAATCCTGTTTGTGACAGATGTCACTCTGAGGTGGCTTCTTTGACTCATATGTTCTGGTCTTGCCCTCTTTTGAAAAAATTTTGGAAAGATATTTTTGATATTATTTCAACAATTTTGCATATTAATTTACAAACTCAACCTATTACCGCAATTTTTGGTTTACCAATGATGGAACATAGTTCTTCATACTCTTCAACTCGTTGGATGATTGCATTTGTTACATTAATGGCTAGAAGATCCATTTTATTAAATTGGAAAGAGAAAAATCCCCCTACTACATTTCATAGTCATAGTCATAGTCATACTTTATGGATCCCGGTTGAAATTGGTTTTTGTTACAGTTGCACCATAAATAATAAATAGTAATAGAACCATAAATAGTTAAATAGTAATATGTAAATTATGCCAGTAAATTATGAAATAAGTCCAGGATCAGCCTATTGGCTCAGGGTGTCTGACCCTCCAAGGGAGGAGTTGTAAAGTTTGATGGCCACAGGCAGGAATGACTTCCTATGACGCTCTGTGCTGCATTTCGGTGGAATGAGTCTCTGGCTGAATGTACTCCTGTGCCCACCCAGTACATTATGTAGTGGATGGGAAACATTGACCAAGATGGCATGCAACTTAGACAGCATCCTCTTTTCAGACTCCACCGTCAGAGAGTCCAGTTCCATCCCCACAACATCACTGGCCTTACGGATGAGTTTGTTGATTCTGTTGGTGTCAGTTACCTTCAGTCTGCTGCCCCAGCACACAACAGCAAACATGATAGCACTGGCCACCACAGACTCGTAGAACATCCTCAGCATCGTCCGGCAGATGTTAAAGGACTTCGGTCTCCTCAGGAAATAGAGACGGCTTTGACCCTTCTTGTAGACAGCCTCAGTGTTCTTTGACCAATCCAGTTTATTGTCAATTCGTATCCCCATGTATTTGTAATCCTCCACCATGTCCACACTGACCCCCTGGATGGAAACAGGGGTCACCGGTACCTTAGCTCTCCTCAGGTCTACCACCAGCTCCTTAGTCTTTTTCACATTAAACTGCAGATAATTCTGCTCACACCATGTGACAAAGTTTCCTACCGTAGCCCTGTACTCAGCCTCATCTCCCTTGCTGATGCATCCAACTATGGCAGAGTTATCCGAAAACTTCTGAAGATGACAAGAATCTGCGCAGTAGTTGAAGTCCGAGGTGTAAATGGTGAAGAGAAAGGGAGACAAGACAGTCCCCTGTGGATCCCCAGTGCTGCTGATCACTCTGTCGGACACACAGTGTTGCAAGCACATGTACTGTGGTCTGCCAGTCAAGTAATCAAGAATCCATGATACCAGGGAAGCATCCACCTGCATCGCTGTCAGCTTCTCCCCCAGCAGAGCAGGGCGGATGGTGTTGAACACACTGGAGGAGTCAAAAAACATGACCCTCACAGTGCTCACTGGCTTGTCCAGGTGGGCGTAGACACGGTTCAGCAGGTAGATGATGGCATCCTCAACTCCTAGTCGGGGCTGGTAGGCAAACTGGAGGGGATCTAAGTGTGGCCTGACCATAGGCTGGAGCAGCTCCAGAACAAGTCTCTCCAGGGTCTTCATGATGTGGGAGGTCAATGCCACCGGTCTGTAGTCATTGAGGCCCCTGGGGCACGGCGTCTTTGGCACAGGAGCGAGGCAGAACGTCTTCCACAGTACAGGAACCCTCCGGAGCCTCAAGCTCAGGTTGAGTACATGGCGAAGTACTCCACACAGCTGAGGGGCACAGGCTTTGAGCACCCTGGTACTGACACAATCCGGTCCTGCAGCCTTGCTTGGGTTGAGACATTTCAGCTGTCTTCTCACCTGTTCAGCTGTGAAGCCCACCATGGTTCAATGGTTTTCCAATGGTTTTCCATTCTAATTTAAATTTAGAAAAAATCAGAAGTGTCACTTTTGATCCTTCAGTTAAATTTGAAGAGACTTGGAGGCCATTTATTCAACACTTTCATATGATGTAGCTTGACCTTTTCCGAATCATTTTTATTAACCTAGAATATATGGATAGAGGAGCGGAGTTAACAACATTAATGATTGTATTCAATGTAATATATTAGCCCAGCCTTGTTCTGTTTTGTTTAGATCAGTTTTTGGTTCAGTTTAGTTTAGTTTTTTTTTACTTTGGGGGTTTTTTCCTTGATATTTTTTCATTTTTTTTATCATGGTTAATTATATTAAGAGCTTGGGAGGTCTAATATACTCGTATTATCTGTAGTTTTTGCTTGCATATGTCAATTATCAACAATGTAATCCCAATCTTTTTGTATTAGTACTGTTATTATGTTTACGAATTTGAAAACTAATAAAAGATTAGAAAAGAAAGAAAGACTTAGAACAGAAAATCCCATCCATCACAGTTAGAGATATCACCACTATTGAGCCCATCTACACGAAGTATTGTGAGAGCAAAGCAGCATTCACCATCAGGGAATCCCACCACAGAGGCCATGATCTCTTCCCTCTGCTGCCATCACGAAGAAAGGACTAGAGTCTCATGATCCACACCACCAGGTTCAGGTACAGTTATTACTCCTCAACCATCAGGCTCTTGAACCAGTGGGGATAACTTCACTCGCCCCATCACTGAACTGTTCCCAAAACCTACAGACTCACTTTCAAGGACTCTTCATCTCATATTCTCAACGTTTATTGCTTAGTTATTTATCATTATTATTTCTTTGGTCTTTGCACAGTTTGTTGTCTTCCACACACTGGTTGTCTGTCCTTTTGGGTGCAGTCTTTCGTTAATTATATTATGGTATTGGATTTACTGAGTTTGCCCACAAATAAGTGAGTCTCAGGGTTGTAAATGGTGACATAAATGCACTTTGATAATAAATTTACTGTAAACTTTGAACCTCTCCCTTGGGCCTCAGTATGATCAAATTTGGGGCTTGATTAGGTTCCACACACATCAAAGCACAGATGGTGAGGGAAATTTACAATTTTGCCACCTTTTGGAGATCATTGCCAACCAGTAGTGCCAGTTCCCAGAGACTTCTATGGATAAACCGTGGAGAACATTCTGACAGGCTACATTACTGTCTGGTATGGGGGGGGTGGGTGGCTACTGCACAGGAGTGAATGAAGCTGCAGGGGGTTGTAAATTTAGTCGGCTCCATCTTGGGTACTAGCTTACAAAGTATCCAGGACATCTTCAAGGAGCGATGTCTCAGAAAGGCAGTGTCCATTATTAAGGACCTCCAGCACCCAGGGCATGCCCTTTTCTCACTGTTACCATCAGGTAGGCGGTACAGAAGCCTGAAGGCACACACTCAGCGATTCAGGAACAGCTTCTTCCCCTCTGCCATCTGATTCCTAAATGGACATTGAACCCGTGAACACTACCTCACTTTTTAAATATATATTATTTCTGTTTTTGCATGATTTAAAATCTATTCAATATACATATACTGTAATTGATTTATTTATTTATTTAATATTTTTTATCTTCTTCTTCTATATTATGTATTGCACTGAACTGCTGCTGCTGCTAAGTTAACAAATTTCACAACACATGCTGGTGATAATAAACCTGATTCTGATCCCAAGTTGCTCTGAATATTCCCATTATTTGTGACAGAAATCAAAGTAGAGAAGCCATAAACGCAATCCCTTATTCACCAAGTGAGCAAATTTTGATGCCAGTGGTTGATGCTTGAGTTTTCTTACATGTCTTGTCCTGATATCAGGGTACCATGTTCTTCCAAAAATACCAATATGCCCTCTCTGCCTCCCCCATCTGTCTGGGCACATTTTACACCAGACCATCGAGGCTGAAAACCAAGACAAATTGCTACCTAAAACCTCCACACTGTGCGAGGAGACCATTTAAAGACCCTTCCCCACCTCCACAGCTCATCTCACATGGTACCTCCCTCTTCTACTAATAATGTATATGTGAGGAGCAGGTTAAATTTGAGGCCTGTCCCTATACTTAGTCATAGGTTCGTGGAAATTTCTAAAACAGGCAAGATTAATGGAAGGAAAAATCATGGATTTCAGATAAATACCAACTTTTATTAAATGTTACATTCTTATTTACTTTAATTAGTTTAAATAATATCACATTAATTGTAGCTAGTTTCAGGTAGTAACAATAGCACAATGTGAGTTGGACAGCTGCTGTTCTTTCTTGTAAAAGATCTGTAGGATGTGAATAGGAGATTCAGATTCATCCTCAGCACCCGTGCAGCTTTGAAATACATTTCAAGTGAAGAGTTTCTTCAAGAAGAATCAACACTTTCAAACAGAATGCGTGAAAAGTTTGAAAGCTGTTTTACTGCAAGTTTAAGCTAACTCCAACTAAGCTTGTCTACAGTAGGGTTGGGAACCCTTGTGATATGTGAGGTCTGGTTCCTGTAAACCCCACAAATACTCTGTGAATCCAGGACCATCAGCAAGTCCAGGACAATTTCCTTTAACTTCTTTAACAGCATAACACAATTCTTTACAGGAGTCATGTGAACTAGATATCACTCCTTTAATGAACAGCCTATACCTTATCTGTTTTGGTATCATGAAGAGGGACATTTATGAGGAGGATGAGAGGTGACCTGATAGAGGTGTATAAGATGATGAGGGGCATTGATCGTGTGGATAGCCAGAGGCTTTTTCCCAAGGCTGAAATGACGAACACAAGAGAGCATAATCTTAAGGTGCTTGGAAATAGGTACCCATGGGATGTCAGGGGTAAGTTTTTCACACAGAGAGTAGTGGGTGCATGGAATGCACTGCCAGCGGCGGTGGTGGAAGTGGATATAATAGGGCTTTTTAAGAGCCTCTTAGGTAGGTACATGGAGCTTGGAAAAACAGGGTTTCTAGAGTAGGTTACATGGTTGGCACAACATTGTGGGCCGAAGGGTTTGTAAGGTGCTGTAGATTTCTACGTTCTATGTTGTATTTATGCAAGCAGTGTGAAGTTGTTTGATGAAGGATGATGCTAACAGTGTGAAAGACATAAAACTATTTATTTTCTTAGACAGGATGCTGGAGTCACTAGCTAGCATTTATTTTCCATTCATTAGGATATCCCAAGTCATTTTACATCCAATTGTACTTTGTGAAGTGATGTTAAGTGGGAAAGTTACAAGAAACTTCACATAACCAACAAAGTTGTACTGAATATATGAATAAAATCTGAAAGAAGTTTAATATTGCCATTGGAAAAGACGACAGCTCTCCTTTGAAAGTTTGAAACATGCTTCACCTCTGCAATGTTTTTTTTAATGTGCATTTTTCCTCTTTTTCTGTGACCTGTTGTGAGCTTATTAGGCCAACACCATGATTATCAGGAGTGGCATGGAAGCAGACTGGCAGTGCTATGTTGTCATGCACTGCTTTAGCAACCTGGGTTCAATACTGACCTCCCTTGGTGTCTGTCTGCAGTTTGTACCTTCTCCCTGTTCTCCCAGATGTACCGAGGTGACACCAGGATAATCCAGGTGGAAAGGACGGACAGGTGAAAGCAAATCATTTTTAAAAATTTGCATAATTTGTCTACTTTTGCGCATTGGTTTTTGTCAGTCTTCATTTGGTGTGTAGTTTTTCATTGATTCTTTTGCATTTCTTAGTTCTATGAATGCCTGCAAGAAAATGAATCTCAGGGTAGCTCATGGTAACATACGTACTTTCATAATAAATCTACTTTGAGCAAGTAGGGTAATCCAATTATATTGAGAATTGGCACAGATTTGATGAATCAAATGGTCTTCTGGGTGTGATGAGAAATAGGAGATACTAATTCACTTGTAGCATTGATAAAAGTCAAATGGTGTCAATGCCTCATTTTTCTGAACACCATAGAATAGAAAAGAGTATAGCACAGAAACAAGCCCTTCGTCCTATAATGTCTGTGGCAACTATTATGCCAAATTAAACTAATCCCATCTGTCTGCTCATGAACCAAATTCCTCCATTCCCTGCCTGCTCATATATCTGTCACCACCCTCCCCATCCAAGTTTCTATTACTATTACTTTCTGTTAGAAAACCTTATCCAGCTCATCTGCTCAAAACTTTCCTCTCTCTCTCACCTGAAGTCCTCTGGTATTTCATATTTCCATCCTGGGCAAAAGACCATCTACCCTATCAATGTCATGAACATCTATCGGATTGTCCGTCAAATGCCGACACTCCAGAGTAAACAACCCAAGTTTGTCCACCTTTTCATATAGCTCGTATAAATAGGTGCAATTAGTTAACAAAACTGCAATTTCGTAATGAAAAAAAAGGTTTCTTAGTAAAAGTTCAAGATAGCTTAATGTCATTTCCAGTACACAAGTGTAAAAGAGAATAAAATAATTGTTACTCCTGATCCTATACAATACAAAAAAAGATAAAGAACACACTAATAAAAACATACAATGAATGTAAATATAGGATGGTTTATTTACACAGATTGGTTTATGTACATGAAGAGACATTAGGCACGGCATGTCTGGTCATAAGGTGACCCTGACAGAAAATGATGAAGTAGTGGTGTTTGATGGTGTGGAGGGGTGTGTTAGTGGGTGGAGGTGTTAATCAGCCTCACTGCTTGGGGAAAGTAACTGTTTTTGAGTCTGGCAGTCCTGGTGTGGACGCTGAGTAGTGGGACAAACAGTCCATAAGCAGGGTGGGTGGGATCCTTCATAATATTTCTGACCTTTCTCTGACACCTTTCTGCATAGATAGTATGTCCTGGCGCATGTGATGCATTGGGCAGTTTTGACTACCTGTTGTAGAGTATTCCTGTCCACCGCATTGTGGTTTCTGCACCATGGAGTGAAGCAGCATGTTAGGCTGCTCTCTACTGCACAGCTGCAGAAGGTGGACAATATTTGCACTGGTTTTTGAAAGCTATTACAATTTCCATGATTTGTATTTATTTTAAAATAATTTATCAGACTTAGTTACCTTAACGTGCACCTAACAAGGATTTTACACGCTAACTTTAATAATCCATTATAGATAAAACACCTTGTTCACTCTGCTTTTTGTTTCCCTATATGCTTTTGCTTTCCTTTGTCTTTTGCTCTCCCACTTATCCTGCAACTTAAAGCCTATTTGAAATTTAATTTCCCATTTCTGATGAAAAGTTATTAATATTAAATATATTAACTCTTTGTCTCCACATATGCTGCTTGCCTTGTTGAGTATTCCCTGTTTTTCTCCGACTAATTTCAGATTTTTATCATCTGCTGCATTGTACCACAATGGAAAATAATTTCCAGAAATGTCACATCATTGAAAGTATATGAAAAATTAGAGTGGAAAAATAACTTGGATGTAAACTTCTCTATAAAGTACTCAAGCAGAGAAGGTTAAGAGATAATAGCAAATTTATCTTTGTGGAGCTTATGAACTTTCATTGATCCGGGTGAAAATACTTTTTGCAAAAATCTTCGACAGGAATGCAAGAATATTACATTACTCAGAAGTTAAGTTTACATGTGGATAACCAGTATAGGGAGTAGAATTTACCAATGTTGGAAGAATAACCTTTAGTGTCACGATGAGAATCATTATTTATTTTTCTCTTTCTGTAGTAACTCCAAATCTTACTGAAGAAGTTGTGTAGGTATACATTAAAGCCAGCAGACACTGAAGATGGGGAAGTGAGTAAATTACATAGCAGTCTGTCTGAGTCCCTGAAATGGTTAGTGTTCTTTAATTACCCACAGGCAAATTTAACTTAGTGGTAATTGCCTACCCAATTGCATTAAATGCTAATTAGCATCATTTCCAATTATAAACAGAAACTATGAAACTTTTTGAAAAGAGTACCAAGTAGGTAAGGCAGCATAATGGTCCAAGTAACTCTCTCATAAATACCCTTTTCTCTCTGGAGACCTGAAACTGAATCGATCTGCAGGCATGAGGTGGTTCATTCATGCCGATAGCTGTAAAATGCTGGCTCCATCAATCCAGCAGACATTTCTCATCAATAAAGGCTCTAGGCTAAATTAACAATCCTGGTTCAGACACCTAAGGTGAATGGAGAGAATGGTAATAGCAGCTCCATTGAATGTTACAAAGCATGATAAACACCAGTTTTGTGGTTCTGTAACATTTCATCCCCAAAATGAGGTTGAGCCTTCATGTATTACTACTGCTATTTCTAACAGGGGTCTACTGTTACATGACGTGATTAAGGATGAGTTGTCGAAACTTCAGGCGATTTTCACCTCCTCCCTATCCTGGAAAACATTGTTCTGGAACACCAGTTTATCAACCATTGAGTCTGAAACTGTGTGGCAAAGTTTGTATGCAAGTGCAAGTACTTCAGGTGCTAATAAGGTGGTCTTGTTTCTAAGTGATTAATGTGCTATATGTTCATTTGTCGGGTGATGTCATATGGTGAGGTTGTTAAAAGTTGACAAAGGACACGTGCAGTGTAGGTAGATTGTCTCATCAATCACTGCACAAAGCTGTTTGGGACATTTTAGAAGTCAAGAGTCTTATTTTAGTAGTCGTATAATATCACAATAGAAATCATAGAAATCTACAGCACATTACAGGCCCTTTGGCCCACTATGTTGTGCCGACCATGCAACATACTCTAGAAACTGCCTAGAATTTCCCTGCCGCTTAGCCCTCTATTCTTCTAAGCTCCATGTACCTATCTAAGGGTCTCTTAAAAGACCCTATTATACCCGCCTCCACCACCGTCGCTGGCAGTGCATTCCACACACCCATCACCTTCTGTGTGAAAAACTTACCTCTGACATTCCCCTTGTACCTACTTCCAAGCACCTTAAAACTAAGCCCCCTCGTGTTAGCCATTTCAGCCCTGGGAAAAAGCCCCTGGCTATCCACATGATTGATGCCTCTCGTCATCTTATACACCTCTATCAGGTCACCTGTCACCCTCCGTCATTCCAAGGAGAAAAGGCCAAGTTCACTCAACCTATTCTCATAAGGCATGCTCTCCAATCCAGGCAACATCCTTGTAAATCTCCTCCGCACTCTCTCTATAGTATCCCCATCCTTCCTGTAGTGAGGTTACCAGAAATGAACACAGAACTCCAAGTGGGATCTAACTAAGATCTTCTATAGCTGTAACATTACCTCACGGCTCTTGAGCTCAATCCCATGATTGACAAAGGCCATCATACCATACGCCATACAATGATGAATATGGTGACAATATGATTGATCTTTGTAAGGTGATCATTATTTAAAATATTCATTAACTATACTCAAGTACGGCTACACACTGAAGTGCTTTATTCTACCTACAAAACTTCTTTACAAACCTAATGCTCCATGATAAGGAGGCATATATAGGCATTTCCTTTGCAATATTGCATGTCTGAGAGAATGAAAAGGGGTGGGAAAAGGAGAGTTGTCTTCTCATTATTATTATTTGTTTACAAAATGAGGGTAGTTCTGGTAAGAATTGCATTTATTAACCTTCCTTAATCATCACTGGAGGAGAAGAGGTGAGCTTCCTTGGTGAAAAGATGCTCTCACAGCTTTGCTGGGTAGGTAATTATAAGATTTAGTACCCTGTACTGATGATTTATTTCCAAATCAAGTTGGGGGATTTACATAAAATAAGTAACAATGGAGCAATTTCCCCAGTTGAAGTTCAGCAAAAAACGTAGTAAGGACGTCTTAACACTTGGTCCAAGCAAACACAGGATTCACAGGCAGCATGATGTTGATAAACCACCAGTCTTGTGTGTTTAATTGTACATCATATGCTCAGGTCTGTCCAGTAGAATGTTCCTGTTTTATTTTACATCATTTTAATAAGAAACTGCTTTATGTTTTAGAACAGACAAAAGTGGTGTTGTGATGAGCTTTTCAGTGTACACCTCCAGAATGTTAATAAGTTAGGTTATGAAAGAAGCACTATGTAAGATTTTAATATTTAAAGAATAGAAACAGTTAATAAAATCAAAACAATAACCCAAAAATAATTACTAACATTGCACGGCTTCTCATTGTTCCTTAAATAATTTCCAAACCATTTTCAGATCCTCACTTACTTAAGATGCTTTGCTAATGCATGAAGCGGTTCCGATGTTCATCTTTGATGAAAGATTGCGTGCACGGTCAGGATTAACAATCATGCACATTTGATACACTTCCATGTGGCAGTATATCACACAATGAATCAGGACCCATGCATTAGTACAACAATGAGCAGATCTTTTCTGACAAGGTCAGACATGATCGTCAGAATGATTTTCTCTGGAGCGATGGAAACATCATCCACAACAGAGTCTTGACATGGCAAAGGATTTTGGGTTGCTTGCTGTGTAATGAGAGGATTTCAGATATGGTGGAAGGATGCTTTAATAGATGATTGCAGTCTAAGGCACTTGCCTTGACTTGTCAATTAAGTTTTGTCCAATGGCATCGATTGCAAGTGCATGAAAGTCACCGCATTATAGTCATAAAATTCCACAGCAATAGAGCACAGAAACACAAAGCCCAACTCATCCATGTCACCAACATGTCCATTTAAGCTGGTCACATCTACTCACATTTGGACCATATCCTTCTAAACAAGGGGCTCCCAACCTCTTTTATGCCATAGACCCCTACCATTAACCCAGGGGTCCGACAACCACAGGTTGGCAACCCCTGTTCTAAACCTTCCCTACCCATGACCTGGTGCAACCTTTTCCGTAATACAGTAACCAAAACAGTATTCAATATCCCAGGTGCAGTCTCACCAACGTACTGTTCAGGCCTCAGGCTGGATTAGGGGTAATTACAGTGTCTTTCTGCAGTTGCAGGGGAGTGAAGTTGGCAAACCAGCATGCCCTGAGCACCTGATCTGTCAATGGCCTTACTGGATATCTGAAGAGGTTGGCAGACTTCAGGTTCATCCCGGGAGTGGATACCTTTGTCGCTTCAGCACAATGAATGTTGGATGTAATTGATTATCGACCCCAGCGTGCAAAGGGACAAGTTTAATAACTGAGGAAGCACAAGGGCTGCACAGATGATTGCATGCAGCTGTGATTGATTCCTGACTCGGGAATTCATTTTAGAAGGCAGAAATGGGAGGAACAAAAAAAGTTAGAAACAGAATTAAACAGCAGTTCAAGTTAAAGTCTCTGGTCATTCAAGCATATATTTGTATACTTCCAAATGGGACAAAGTTCCTTCAGACCAAGGTGCATAACACAGTACAAATAACTCATACACATAATACATAAACTAATATTACCACAAATGAATTAGCAATTAATGAGGTAAACAGTATAATGCTACTGACACTTCATATGTATTGAGACATGGGTGGTGGCGGGGAGTTATGGCCTGGGGGAAGAAGTTGTTTCCCATCCTAACAGTTCTTGTCCAAATGATATGGTACCTCCTTCCTGATGGTAGTAGGTCAAAGAGATTGTTGGATGAATGGGAGGGATCACTAATAGTGCTAAGAGCCCTGTGCTCCTGATACATCTCTCTAACGAATGGAAGAGAGACCCCAGTGATCCTTTTAGCAGTTCTCACAATCTTTTGTAGGGACTTGAGATCAGATGCCCTGCAATTCCTGTACAAGATAGTGATGCAGCTGGTCAAAATACTCTCGATGGTAGTCCTGGAAAAACTGGGTAAAATAATGGGGTGGAGGGGAACCTCACTCACCTCAATCTCCTCAGGAAGTAGAGATGCTGCTGTGCTTTCTTGAACAAAGAGGTGGTATAGAGAGACCTCACACAAAATGCTGGAGGAACTTGGCAGGCCAGGCAGCATCCATGGAAACGAGTATAGTCGACATTTTGGGCTGAGACCCTTCGGCAGGATAGGAGAAAAGAAAATGAGGAGTAGGAGTTGCGACTTTTTTTCTCCGGTCCTGCCGAGGGGTCGCGGCCCAAAACGTTGGCTGTACTCTTTTCGATTATTGCTGTTTGGCCTGTTGAGTTCCTCCAGCATTTTGTGTGTGTTGCTTAGATTTCCAGCATTTGCAGATTTTCCCTTTTTTGTGTTGAGACACCAGGTGAGATCATCCGTTATCTGCACTCCCAGGAACCTGGTGCTCCTTACTCGTTCCACAGAGCTGCAGTGAGAAGTAGTGATCCAGTACCTTCCTAAAGTCCACAATCATCTCTTTGGTCTTGTCCACGTTGAGACGCCAGTTGGAATGCTTGCACCATTATATCAGCCGTTCTACTTCCCTGCTGTATTCCATCTTGTCGTTGTTGATGAGGGCAACCACTGTTGTGCCTTCGGGAAACTTGATGATTCAGTTCAAACTGGATCCAGCAATGCAGTCATGAGTCAGCAGTGTGAACAGCAGTGAGCTCAGTGTGAACACAGCCCTCAGGGGGGCCATTGCTCGGTGTGATGGAGTCAGGGATGTCTCTGTCAACACGGGCTGACTGTGGCCTTTCTGTCATGAAGTCCAAGATAGAACTAGAGAGGTGTTGAGACCCAACAAAGACAGTTTACCCAACAGTTTATGAGGTATGAATGTACTGAATGCCAAGTGCAAGTCAATAAACATCACTCTGTTTATTGAAGTTATGGAAGATATTCCTCTTGTGGAGTATCTCACCCTGCTTATTGAAGGCAATTACCTCATGCACCATGTAACCCTCTGGACAGATCCTCTGCTTCCATTTATATCTGTCATTTTATAAAGAATGTTAATTATTGTCAATCTAAGATAGCTAAATGCTATTTAGATTGACAATATGTTAATTGACCATGTTCTTCCTTTAACAGTTTTGATTTTAGCTGATCTACAATCTCTTTCCATTGCAGAATTCTCATTCACTTTCAGCTGAATGGGAATTCTGTTGTCCAGCTGGAAGCACAACTCAGCCCTGGGGATCTTCTGAAATCAATTTCAGCACAATGTGAGGATGAGCTTGAGGTCAGCTGCAGCAAATTCTCTGAGGCCCACAAACACCAGGCCATGATGTTACATTTTAATTTAGTTGAAGTCATGCCATGAATTCATTGTACAAGCTTCCTGAGTGTATACACCTGCTGCTGTTTCAAAATGTACATTTTTCTTTGATGCCCTCAAGCAATGCTGGATGCTAGAGACACCCTGGGATCGTTTCAGTTATTGTTGTATGATGTTTTTCTGACTTTTTGTAATATCTAGCTTTATGGATTGCACACCCAACATCACTTCCTGTTAAAGTACTGAGTATCGGATGTTGGGGGTGGGGTGAGATTGTGTGAGAAGATGGGATGGACAGGGAAAAAAAAGAGTTGCAATCCAGCAATACAATCCAAAGCAAAATACTACCAAACCAGGGAATGTGAAATAAAATCTGGTAATGCTGCAAATACTCATCAGGTTTGGTAGAAGCTGAAGGAAGAAGCCAAGCTAACATTAACTGTTTCATTCTCTGCTGATGCTGCTGCAATAGGAGATAGAAAAACATGCCAAAAGGGCAACGTTACATTTCAATATGCAGGTAAATTGGGAAAATCAGGTGGAAGCTGGATTCTGCAAGGTGGAATTTATAGAGTGCCTGCAAGATGGGTTGTTAGAGCAGCTTGTGGTTGAGCCCACTAGGGAACTGGAATTGATTAGAAAGTGACCACGTAAGGACAAGAGATCATTATATGACCAAATTTACACTGAAATTTGCTAAGGAGAAGCGAAAGTCAGATGTACAGTGGAGGAAAAGAAATTACAGAGGCATGCGAGATGAAATGACCAGAATTGATTAGAAAATAACCCCAAATGGTAGTAAGGATGTGGTCTACAAATAACAATGGGAGATAGAAAACATATGCCAAGAGGGAAATGTTGAAATAGTTGTGAGGTATTTCAATATGCAGATAGATTGGGAAAATTAGGTTGGTGTTGGATTCCAAGAAGGGGAATTCCTAGAACGCCTATGAGATAGCTTTATAGAGGAATTGTGGTTGAGGCCACTAGAGGACCAGCTATTCTGGATTGGGTGTTGTGCAATGAACCAGAATTGATTGAAGGGGTTACGCTAGAAGAACCCTTAGGGGTGAGTGATCATAATATGATTGAATTCACCCAGAAAATTGAGAAGGGGAAGCTAAGCTCAGATATATCCATATTACAGTGGAGTAAAGGGAATTACAGAGGCATGAAAGAGAAGTTGGCCACAATTGATTGGAAAAGAACACTGGCAGGGATGATGACAGAGCAGCAATGGCTGGAATTTCTAGAAGCAATTCAGAAGGCACAGGATACATACATCCCAAATAGGAAGAAAGGCAAGTTGACACAACCGTGGCAAACAAGAGACATTAATGTCAACATAAAAGCCAAAGAGAGAGCATATAATAGAGCAAAAATAAGAGGGAAGTCAGAGGACTGGGAAGTTTTTAAAAACCAACAGAAGGCAACTAAAAAGTCATTAAGAAGGTAAAGATGGAATACAGAAGTAAGATAGCCAATAATATTAAAGAGGATACTAAAATTTCTTCAGATACATTAAGTGTAAAAGAGAGGTGAGAGTAGATATTGGACCACTGGAAAACAAACCTGGAGAGGTAGTAATGAGGGACAAGGAACTGGTGGATGAACTGAATAAGTATTTTCATCGGTCTTCACTGTGGAAGACACTAGCAGTGTGGTGGAAATTCCAAGTGCCAGGGGTCATGAAGTGGCAATAACTAGGCAGAAGGTTCTTGGAAAATGGAAAGATCTGAAAGTAGATAAGTCAACTGGACCACATAGTGTACACATCTCAGTTCTGAAAGCAGTGGCTGAATAGATTGTGGATGCATTATTAATAATCTTTCAAGTATCCCCAGATTCTGGACTGGTTCTGGAAGACTGGAAAATTGCAAATGTCACTCTACTCTTCAAGGAGGGAATGAGGCAGAAGAAAGCAAACTACAGGCCAGTTAGTCTAACCTCAGTGGTTAGGAATATGTTGTAGTTGGTTATTAAGAGTGAGGTCTTAGGATACTTGGAGGCACATAATAAAATAGGCCATAGTCAGCATGGTTTCCTCAAGGGAAAATCTTGCCTGACAACGTGTTGGAATTGTTTGAAGAAATAACAAGCAGGATAGACTAATGAGAATTGACTGATGTTGTATACTTGGATTTTCAGATAGCCTTTGATAAAGTGCCACAGATGCGACTGCTTAATAAGCTATGAGCCAATGGTATTACAGGAAAGATTCCAGCATGGATAAAGAAGTGGCTGATTGGCAGGAGGCAAAGAGTGAGATAAAGGGAGCCTTTTCTGACTGGCTGCTGGTGACTGGTGGTGTTCCACAGGAGTCTGTTGGGATATTTTACGTTATATGCCAATTTAGATGATGGAATTGATGGGTTTGTTACAAAGCTTGTAGACAATATGGAGGCAGGTAGAGGGGCGTTTAGTTTTGAGGAAGTAGAGATGCTACAGAAGGACTTAGACAGCTTTGGAGAATGGGAAATGACATGGCAGGTGGAGCACAGTATTAGGAAATGTCTAGTCATGCACTTTGGTAGAAAAATTGAAAGGGTGACTATTTTCCAAGTGGAGAGAAAATATAAATAATTGAGGCACAAAGAATATTGGAGTCCTCAAACAGGATTCCTTCAAGGTAAATTTGTAGGTTGAGCCTGTGACGAGGAAGGCAAATGTGATGTCAGCATTCACTTCAAGAGAACTAGAATATAAAAGCAAGGATGTAATGTAGCAACTTTTATAAAACATTGGTGAGGCCTTACCTGGAGTATTGTGAGCAGTTTTGGGCCTCTTATTTTGGAAAAGATGTGCTGAAACTGGAGAGGGTTTAAAGAAGGTTTATGAAAATGATTCCAGGGTTGAATAGATTGTCATATGAAGAGCGTTGATGGCTCTGGCCCTGCATTCACTAGAATTAAGAAGAAAGAGGGGTAACTTCATGGAAGCCTATTGAATGGTGAAAGGCCTTGATATAGTGGATGTGCAGAAGATGTTTCCTATGGTGGGAGAGACTAGAGGACACAGCCTTGCAGTAGAGGGGCATCCTTTTAGAACAAAGATAAGGAGGAATTCCTTTAGCAAGAGAGTTGTGAATTTTTGGAATTCTTTGCCAGAAGCAGCTGTGGAGGTCTCGTCCTTATTTATATTTTCAAGGCAGAGGTTGATAGATTCTTGACTGGAAAGGGCATGAAGGAATACATGGCAAAGGCAGAAATTGGGGCTGAGAAGAAAATTGGATCAGTCATGATGAAATGAAGAAAGAGACTCGATGGGCCAAATGGTCTAATTCTGTTCCTATATCTTATGGTCTTATGGACCTGCTATATATTCTTCGTCATTTTTCATTTTTAATATATTTTGACCCAAAGAGTATTTATCTGTTTTAACTGCTTTGAATGTAAGATATGAGCAAAATATTTTATTCCTCTCAGAAAATACTGGATTGTGGAAATTATCATTCACATAACTTTATTGTTATCACTCTATTAGACTTAAAACATAGGAACAGAATTAGGCCATTCAGCCCATCGAGTCTTCTCTGGCATTCCATCATGGTTGAGTTATTATCCCTTTCAACCCCATTCTGCTTTCTCACTGTAACATTTGATGTCCTGATTAATCAAGAACATATCAACCTCCACCTTAAATATACTGAGTGGCTTGGCCTGCACAGCCGTCTGTGGCAATGAATTCCACAGATTCACCACCCTCTGGCTAAAGAAAATTTTTCTTTATCACTGTTCTAAGTGTAAGTCCCTCTATTCTGAGACTGCAGCCTCTGCAACTAAATGCCCCCAATGTAGAAAGCATCCTCTCCATATCCACTCTATCTAGGTGTTTTAATATTCGATAGCTTCAATGAGATACCCCTCACTCTTCTAAACTCCAGTGAATACAGGCCCATCAAATGCTCTTCATCTGTTAAATTCTTTCTTTTCTGGAAGCATTCTTGTGAACCTTTCCTGCAATTTCTCCAAGCCAGAAGATCTTTTCATAGATAAGGGGCCCAAAACAGTTCATAATACTTCAAGTGTAGTCTGAACAATGCCTCATAAAGCCTCAGCATTACCTCCCTTGTTTTGTATTATAGTTGTCTCTAAATGAATGATAACATTGAATTGGCCTTACTTACCACTGACTCAATCTGCAAGTTAACCTTTAGGGAACTCTGCACGAGGACTCCCAATTCCCCATGCACCTCTAAGTTTTGAATTTTTCCCCATTCAAAAAATAGCCCATCCCTTTATTTCTTCTATCCAAGCGCATGACTAAAGTACGTTATATTCCTCCTACCACTTATTTGCCCATTCTCCTGTACGGGGTCTTTCTTTTTTGCATGTTAAATTTAAAATGGCTTCTTTGTTATGTTATACTGGGGAATGCTTCTTTGTTATGTTAAATGCTGAGAAAGTCTCTGGCTAGACTTTTGCTTGAGTTAATACAGACAGCAGGGTGCTATTAGCCAATGGATGTTCATGTATCGTTTCGTTTTCGGATGATAATGCTGTCTCATATGACTGGGAACGGGGTTTTGGCGGGGAGTCTGAGGAGAGACAGAGAGGACGGCGGACGTGCGGAGAGGCTCCGGTCGATCACTCCGGGTGGTCCCGGGCCGTGAGTCGACAGGATCCAGGTGGTTGTCACGAATTGATTGAGCTCCAACGGTTGCGCACGAAGAACTTGGACTTTGATAAGTCTGGCACCTTTTTTTTTCCATTACTTCCTTTTCTATATTGAATTTATATTAATGTCATAGAATTAGTAATATCTATAAAGTGTGCTTGGTAAAACGTACTGGGTGTGCTGGCTGATGATTGATGTTTGGGATTGATTCGGGCGGCAGTGGTGCAGCAACCGACTCCATGGGAAGCGTTGAGGCAGGTGCTGGGTGGGATTTCCCCTAGACATATATGAGCCAATATAACTGAGCGTTACACTCCTAATCTGTCTAACATCTTTCTGCAGACACACTGCTTTCCCAACTCTTTCTGCCACTCCAGCTATTTTCGTATCATCTGCAAACTTGGCCACAAAGTCACCAATTCTGTCATCCAAATTATTGTCAAACAATGTGAAAATAAGTGGTCCCAAAACTGACCTCTGCGGAACACAACTAGTCTCTGGCAGCCAACCAGAAAAGGCTCTCTTTATTCCCACCCAATACCTCTTGTCAATCAGACAATCTTCAATCCATACTGGTATCGTTCCTGTAATAACATGGGCCTCTTATCTTAATAAACAGCCTTGTGTGCAGCCTCTCATCAAAGGTCTTCTTAAAATCCAAATAAACAATGTCCACTGACTCTCCTTTGTCTGTCCTGCATGTAACTTCCTCAAATAATTTCAACAGATTTTCACTTGAGGAAACCATGCTGACTTTGCAAACACAAGAAAATTTGCAGATGCTAGAAATCCAAAGCAATGCTGGAGGATCTCAGCAGGCCAGGCAGCATCTACGTAAAAGAGTATATAGACAATATTTCTGGCTGAAACCCTTCATCAGGACTTTGATCTTTTTTCTTCTTCCTTCTCTTCATAAAGAGTAGAGTGACATTCACAATTTTCCAGACCACCAGGACTATTCTGGAATCTAGTGAGTCTTGGAAGATCATTACTAATGCCTCCGCAATCTCTTCAAACACCTCTTTCAGAATCCTGGGGTATAGTGCATCTGGTCCTGGTGACTTATCTACCTTCAGGCTTTTAACTTTCCCAAACACCTTCTCCTCAGTAATAGCAATGACACTCATACCCCCGACACTGTCACATTTCTGACGTTCTGCTACTGTCTTTCGAAGTGAAGGCTGACGCAAAATACTGAAGTTCATCTGCCATTTATTTGCCCCAATTACTACCTCACCAGCGTCAACTTCCAGCCGTCCAATATCCACTCTTGCTTCTCTTTTACTCTTTTTATATCTGAAAAAGGTTCCCATTCCTCTAACTTCCCACTAGTTTTTGCTATATTATATGCCATCTCTTTTGCTTTTTTGCTACCTTTGGCATCCCTTGTCAGCCACAATTGTGCCATCCTCTCTTTAGAGCACTTCAACATGTTTGCGCTCTGTCTTTCCTGTACCTTCCAAATTGCTCCCAGAAACTTCACCAATAGGATTTCTATCATTATCCTTGCTAGTGTTTCCTTCCACTCAATTTTGACCAGTTCCTCTCTCTTGCCTCTGTAATTCCCTTTACTCCACTGTAATACTGATACATCTGATTTTGTCTTCTTCCTCTCAGACTACGGGATGAATTCCATCATATTATGATGATTGACTCCTAAGGGTTCCTTTACCTCACGCTCCCTAATCATATCTGGGTCATTACGTAACACCCAATCCAGAACTGCTGTTCTCTTGTGAGCTCAACCATGAGCTATCTCGTAGGCATTTAAATTCCTTCTCTTGGCATCCTACACCAACCTTATTTTCCCAATCTACAGGCATATTGAAATCCCCTATGACTATTGCAACATTTTCCTTTTTACTTGTCTTTTCTGTCTCCACTTTCGTTTGTAACCCACATCCTGGTTACTGTTCAAAGGCCTGCATATAATGCCTATTAGGACCTTTTTACCCTTACGTTTCTTAACTATACCCAGAAGGATTCAATATCTTCCTATCCAATGTTACTTCCTTCTAAGGATTTGATTTCATTTTTTACCAAGTCACACCACCTCCTCTGCCTACCTGCCTGACATTTCAATACAATATGTGTCCTTGGATGTTAAGCCCCCAACTGTGATCTTCTTTCAGCCAGGACTAAGTGATGCCCACAACATCATTCTTGCCAATCTCTAACTGCACTACAAGATCACCTACCTTATTCCATATACTGTGTGCATTCAAGTACAACACATTCAGTACTGTACCTATCACGCTGTTCAATTTTGACCCCTGTTACACTTTAACTCATCTCACTGACTGTAATTTTGCCCTATTATCTACCTGTCCTTCCTCACAGTCTCACTACACACTGCATCTAGTTGTATACCAACTGCTCCATCCTCAGGCCTATCATTCCTCTATCAAATTTATTTGAACCCTCCCCCAACAGCTCTAGCAAACCTGCCTATGTGGATATTGGTCCCCCTCAGGTTCCTTTTTGTATAGGTCATACCTTCCCCAGACGAGATCTCTGTGATCCAGAAATCGGAAACCCTGCCCCCTGCACCAATTCTTCAGGCATGCATTCATCTAGCAAATCATTCTATACTTACCCTCACTGGTGCGTGACATGGGCTGTAATCCAGAGATTACTGCCCTGCAGATCCTGCTTTACAGCTTTCTACCTCACTCCCTATATTCTCTCTTCAGGACCTCCTCCCTTCTCCTACCTGTCATTAGTTCCAATGCGTACCAGGACTTTCAGATGTTTACCATCCCCCTTCAGAACGCTGTGGATTTGATCTGAGACATCCCTGACCCTGGCACCTGGGAGGCAACATACCATCTGGGTGTCTCTTTCATATCCATGGAATACTGTCTACTGTCTGCTCCTTTATCACTGCTGCACTCATCTTCTCCCTCCTTCCCTCCTGAGCCACAGAGACAGACTTGGTGCCAGAGATCAGCCTGCTGTGGCTTGCTCTGGTTGGTCTCCCTCACCGCCCAGCGGTATCCAAAGTGGTATACTTGATATTGATGGGAACGACCATGGGGTGCTCTGCACTGGCTGTCTACGCTCTTTCTCTCTCCAGACAGTCACACAGGTACCTGCCCCTGCAACTTATGGGTGACTACCTCCCTGTGATCCTATCCATCGGCCCTTCATTTTCCAGTATGAACTTAAAGTCATCCAGCTGCATCTCCAGTTCCAGAACATTGTTTCAAAGAAGTTTTAGAATGTGAGTCACCTTCTATGGCTTGTAAAGTAACATTTGCAAATTATACTCAGAGAAATTTTCAACTGTAGTAAATAAACTAGTATTTTATCGTGGTATTATGCTCTTTTAAAAAAAATATATACTTACTTTCTGATAGTTTTGACACCAAGAAAATGTGGCCTCGTATTTGTAAACATGAGTCTATTACAGGTAACAATACCTATTTCTTTAAGATCAGAAGGTTATATATTTGATGTTCCATTGTACAAAGTCTCAGATCTCTCTATATAAATACATAAATATACATACCCCAGTCTCACTCATAACTACATCTGCATGAGGTACTTCTGACTCATATTCTACATCTTCCTTAATTTACATATCTTTATCATTAAGGTGTTGGTCAGAAAGAACTACAATCTACAAGTAAGTGAATTTGAATGAATCAAGGACAATGGAAGCAGATAGATCAATTGCCTTTGTCCTTGCCATGCAGCCGAAGGAATGGAGACTACCGTTTTTGTTGCAGGGACGAGGCTGAGAACGAACCCAAGTGCAGGACACATGCGCAGAGGCAGAGTCGTGAGGAGTTAGCACTGCCGCGAACGGGGTATCCAGGAGAGTCTTTACATGGAGACAAGGTTTACGTAGATTATCCAGGAAATGATGCAGAGCTCAGAACTGACAGTCCCAAGGAATCAGGAAATGAGGTTTACTCACACTAGAGTCGACCAACAAACTGGCAAAGCATGGCTGTGCTGCCCGAGTTCTATCCTATGTTCACTAATGGGAAGCAGATATGCTGTAATTAGTGGAACTGGGAATGACTGGAAATCAGGCGAGGGGATTAAGGCCCAATTAATGAGGTAATAGCAAGGTGGGGAATTGCCAGACGGGACCATGACAGTATCTCCCCCTCAACGGGAGCTTCCAGGTGATCCTCCAGACTTGTCCGGATGGTCCTGATGGAAGTTTTGCATGAGGGAGGGGTCCAGGATGAAGGAGCAGGGAACCCAGGAGTGCTCCTCTGGGCCGTACCCTTCCAGGTCGAACAGGTATTGGAGGCCCCTGCCTCAACGGTGCACAACCAGTAGCCGCCGGATGGTTGTCGATGATCCGGGTGGGTGGAGGTATGTCGGTCAGAGATCACAAGGGGCTGATGGAAAGTGGTTTTAATTGGGAAAAATGAAAAGTAGAGTGGATGTGCATAGATATTGGTAGTTTAAGTTGGACTGCTGTGGGGTTGATGATACTTTCCACCTTGAAAGGTCCCAGGAAGCGAGGGGCGAGTTTCTTAGGCTTGTTTTTGAGAGGGATGTCTTTGGATGAAAGCCACACCATCTGCCCAGGTCGATATTCAGACGCAGGAGCCTGGTGTTGATCGGCAATCCTCCTATTGCAATCAGTTGATCTGAGCAAGGCCGTGCGTTTGTCCTCCCAAGCCTTATGGCACCAATTGACATGGGCATGAACAGACAGCACCACAATCTCCTCTTCTTGCGCAGGGAACAGCAGGGCTTGGTACCCAAGGGAGCAGTCAAAGGGAAACCTTCCGATGGCAGTACTAACCAGAAAGTTGTGGGCGTACTCAACCCACGCGAGGTGGTCACTCCAGGCAGACGGGTTGTTGGTTGTAATACAACATAGCGTCGCCTCCAAGTCCTGGTTGACTTGTTCCGTTTGCCTGTTCGTCTGTGGGTGGAAGCCAGATGACAGGCTGACCGAGGCACCTAAGGCTTAACAGAAGGCGTTCCATACCTACAAGATGAATTGGAGACCTTGATTGGAGACGATTTCTGCGGGGATTCTGTGGAGGCGGAGACATGGCGGATGAGAAGGCCTGCGGTTTCCTGAGCAGAAGGGAGTTTAGGGAGGGCTACAAAGTGCACCGTCTTGGAGAACTGGTCTACCACGGTGAGTATGGTGGTGTTTTCGTGTGAAGGGGGTAGACTGGTGACGAAATCTAGGGCGATGTGCAACCAAGGACGACCAGGGACAGGTAGGGGATGAAGTAATCCTGCAGGTGGCCGATGGGAGGCTTTTCCACGGGCACAGACGGAACATGTAGAGACATAGGAACGGGTATGCGCCTCCATGGAAGGCCACTAAAAGTGTCTTTTCAGGAGAGCCAGGGTCCGATCACTCCTGGGGTGGCATGCGAACCAAGGTGTGTGCCCCCACCGGAGAACCTGAGATCTGACGGAATCAGGCACAAAAAGACAATTGCTAGGGCCATTGCTGGGGTCAGGGTCATCTCGTTGGGCTTCCTTTACTATGGACTCAATCTCCCAAGTGAGGGTTGCCACCACACAGGATGGTGGGAGGATAGTCTCTGGGCTGGAAGTGTCCTCCTTGCAGTTGTATTGGCAGGAGAACGCATCCGGCTTCCCATTCTTTGACCCTGGACGGTATGTGAGGGAAAACTTGAGCCGTCCAAAAAATAGTGCCCAACGGGCCTGGTGGGAGTTCAAACATTTGGTGGTCTGAATATATCCCAGGTTCTTATGATCAGTCCAAGCAACAAACAGGTGTTCCTCCCCCTCCAGCCAGTGCCTCCACTCCTCCAATGCTAGCTTGACTGCTATTAGTTCCCGATTCCCCACATTGTAATTCTGCTCGGCGGGGGACAGTCGACAAGAAAAGAAGGCACAGGGATGAAGCTTTTCCTCTGGACTTCATCGTTGGGACAGGACTGCTCCTACCTCAGAGTCAGAGGTGTCAACCTCAACAATGAATTGACGGGAGGGGTTCGGTTGGACCAGGTTGGGAGAGGTTGTGAACCGCCTCTTCAGGTCAGTGAATGCCGAATCAGCTTCGGAGTCCCAACAAAAAGGTGTGGTAGGCGAGGTAAGTCGGGTAAGGGGCGCCGCCACCCAGCTGTAACCCCTGATAGATTGGCAATAAAAGTTTGCAAACCCCAAAAACCGCTGAAGTTGTTTGCGGGTCGTGGATCTCGGCCATTCTTCTGCTGCCCAGGTCGTCTCGAGATCTGCCCTCACCTGCCCGCTCTCGATGATGTAGCCCAGGAAACTGGCCAAAGGGATGTGGAACTCACATTTCTCCGCCTTCACAAATACCTTGTTCTCCCACAGTCTCTGGAGGACTAGACGGACATGGTGAATGTGTTTCTGGGGGCTGCTAGAAAATATTAAGATATCATCTAGGTAGACGAACAGGAAGTGATTAATAATGTCCCTCAGTACATCATTGATGAGGGCTTGAAAAACGGCGGGGGCATTGGTGAGGCCAAACGGCATGACCAAGTATTCGAGGTGGCCCAAAGGTGTATTAAAGGCCGTCTTCCACTCGTCTCCATCCCTCATCCTGACTAGATTGTAGGCACTACAAAGGTCCAACTTCGAGAAGTTGGTGGCTCCGTGAAGTGGTTCAAATGCGGGTTAGTGAGGGGTAGTGGGTACTTATTTTTAACTGTTATATTGTTTAGGCCTCGGTAATCAATACAGGGACAAAGCAACCCATCCTTCTTCTCTACGAAGAAGAAACCGGTGCCCACCAGGGAGGATGAAGGTCGAATAATGCCCGTCGCGAGGGACTCACTGATGTATTTCTCCATTGCCTCTCTCTCCGGTCGGGATAAGTTATAAAGACGACTGGTGGGTAACTAGGCCCCGGGCAGGAGGTTGCTAGCACAATCATATGGGCGGTGCGGAGGCAGGGAAAGAGCCCGTTGTTTGCTGAATACCTGTCCCAGGTCACGGTATTTTGCGGGGACTCCAGTCAAGTTGAGGGATTCCAAGTCAGGCAGGGTCACGGTAACCTCCATAGGGGATGGAGGCGACCGCAGACAGGTGGTGTGGCAAAACGGGCTCCAGCTGGCTATCCTCCTGGTAGACCAGTCGAAGTAGGGGTTGTGGTGGTTCAGCCAGGGATATGCTAGAACTACAGGGGCTTGACGAGAATGGATGAGATTAAATTGTACCTCCTCTCGATGGTTTCCAGACAAAATCAAGGTCAGGGTTGGGGTGCAGTGGGTAACCCGGGCCAGCAGTTTCCTGTCCAGCGCCCAGGCCTCTAGAGGGGTACTTAACGGCTCCCGAGGTATTCCGGCCTAGGAGGCTACGTCCTCATCCAACAGATTTCCCTCGGTACTGGAATCCACCAAGGCGGATAGAGACAGGGACTGTTGATAATTCACGGTAGCCGGGATCTGCATCCGGGTCTGGGGGACTGAAGGGAGTGTCGCCTGGCTCACCAGGGTCCCCCTTTCTACTGGTGAGCCCTCCCTTTTGGCCGCAGAGGACAGGTATCCCGGAAATGTCCCAGCTGGCCACAATAGTAACAATCCCCATCTCTCCGCCTCCGAAGTCTTTCAGCAGGGGAGAGACGGTTCCGTCCCAGCTGCATCGGTTCCTCCCCCAGGGTAGTGGGGACGGTCGGAGCAGAAGCTATAATTGGAGCGGCTGGGGAACGGAGGCTGGCTGAAGATGATAAGGTGGGATGTGGGCTGACCCGAGGGACTGGTCTTTTCTCTTAGACGCCCTTGAAGTCAATTATCGAGCCTGGTGGCTAGAGGGATCAGAGAGTTCAGGCTGTCCGCGTCACCCCTCACTGCCAGTTCATCTTTTATCTTATCTGAGAGGCCCTGTCGGAACACTTCCCGTAGTGCCTCGTCATTCCACCCAGAGTCGGCCGCTAATGTTGGGAACTCGATGGAGTATTTTGCTACACTTCGTGAACCCTGACAGAGAGTTAGCAAGCGCTTAGCGGCATCCTTATCGTGAATGGGCTGTTCAAAGACCTTCCTCATTTCAGAGACGAAGGAGGGGAAGGAGGAACAGGCCTCTGGTCGGTTGTCCCAGATTGCGGTGGCCTATGCCAAGGCATCCCCTCGTAACAGCCCCATGATATATGCAATTTTTGATCTGTCCGAGGTGTATGTACATGGCTGTTGCTCAAAGACCAAACAGCATTGTAATAAGAAGGCCCGGCACCTTCCTAGGTCCCCAGTGTAGGGTTCCGGTTTGGGTATGTACGGCTCTCGAGGGGATTGTGTTGCCGATCCGAGGGGCGTAGTCATCCCAGGCTGTGCGGTTTGGTCAGTCGGGGTTCTTGGAAGGGACAGAGTAAGGGAAGCAGATACCCGGTCAACCTGCTCATTGACCTTCCTCACATTCGTGGACAGCACACGAAGGTCTTTCATGACCTCTCTGAGCAGTTGGTTTTGGGTGCCCAGTAGATAGCCCTCGCTGGTGAGGGCCTGTTGCACGTGGTCTGTATCTGCTGGGTTCATTCTTGGTCAGTTCGTTTTGTTGCAAGGACAAGGCTGAGGACGAACCCAAGTACAGGACACAAGTGCAGAGGCAGAGTCATGAGGCGTTAGCAGCGCTGCGAACGGGGAACCAGTATCCAGGGGAATCTTTACACAGAGATAAAGTTTATGTAGAGTATCCAGGAAATGATGCGGAGCCTAGAACTGACAGTCCCAAGGAATCAGGGAACGAGGTTTACTCACACTAGAGTCAACCAACGAACTGGCAAAGCATGGATGTGCCGCCCGAGTTTTATCCTATGTTCACTAATGGGAACCAGGTGTGCTGTAATTAGTGGAACTGGGAATGATCAGAAATCAGACGAGGGGATTAAGGCCCAATTAAGGATGTAAAAGCAAGATCGGTATTGCCAGACGGGACCATGACAGTTTTGTGAAGCTGCTCTGCATCCTCCATTTTGTGAACTGGAGTTGCTTGGCTAAATTAATGTTTTAAAGTGGACACAATGATGCTTCAGGTAAACTGCTGGACTGGAGATAATTTTCAAATAAAAAGTTATTTGCAAGGTGTTCTTTGATATAATATAACATGTAACTTTGTGAATGGTGTGGACTGTGTCTGCCCTGAGTGATTGAAACTGATTATTGATTTGAGCCAAAGTCAAAGAGAACGAACAGTCATAAACTACCGGTGGTCATTTGTGGAAGAAGGGCAATACTGTAAATATATGCTGGCTTGGACCAGAACCAATAAGAAGATGTTAAAGGTCAGTCAGCTGACCTTACCCAGTTACACTGAAATGCAACATTTGAACCGGTAAGGAATGAATTAAAAGCAGATGCTTCAAGTGCATTAGCAGAGATAACTCTCCCCGGAACCCAACCATCGTAGATGTGGAGGACTTCATGGACATGTAGAGATCAGAGTAGCGTACATTCCTTTTACTGGTATTACCTTTTCTTTTATTTTATTAGTTTGAAAATATTTGACATGTAAACAAATACACCCAAAAACTTCTATAGTTGTACCGTGGAGAGCATTCTGACAGGCTGCATCACTGTCTGGTATGGAGGGGCTACTGCACAGGACTGAAAGAAGCTGCTGAGGGTTGTAAATCTAGTCAGCTCCATCTTGGTAGTAGCCTACAAAGTACCCAGGACATCTTCAGGGAGCAGTGTCTCAGAAAGGCAGCGTCCATTATTAAGGATCTCCAGCACCCAGGGCATGCCCTTTTCTCACAGTTACCATCAGGTGGGAGGTACAGAAGCCTGAAGGCACACACTCAGCGATTCAGGAACAGCTTCTTCCGCTCTGCCATCTGATTCCTAAATGGACATTGAATCTTTGGATACTACCTCACTTTTTTTAATATACAGTATTCCTGTTTTTGCGCAATTTTTAAAAATCTATTCAATATACGTAATTGATTTACTTGTTTATTATTATTATTATTATTATTTTATTTATTATTATTTTTCTTCTCTCTGCTAGGTTACGTATTGCATTGAACTGCTACTGCTAAGTTAACAAATTTCACGTCACATGCCAGTGATAATAAACCTGATTCTGATTATGTTTGTGAAAGATCAGGAAAACTTAGCAGATGTGCACACAGGTACTTAATTGTGTAAATTCATGTGTTCTTTTGTTGAGACAATAAAAGGTATCTAGTGATGATCATGTATTGCACCTGAGCTTTTCAATGTATCAATGCCCTCTGATGTATTTTAGTCTGCTTGTTATGCCTTTCCTTTTCATTTCATTGTGATAGTACTTAACTCCATTCATATCATCGTAGTATTTGTTGAGTCTTGGGCATAGCTACCCTTCGCTGTCTGCATTCGACCTTGCCTGAGAAATTGAACTGTCGAGTTAACTGTCTCTGAAGACTAGCAACATTCGTTTTATTCTTAGTTGTTGTTTTCAGCCGCAGTTTAGGCCTCGTTGTCCATTTGAGTGTTTTAGTTAACGGCCCTGTTTGTCCTAGCGTTCCTTGTTTTCTTTTCCCTTTAACATTGTTCGCATGAAAGTATGTGAACTATCGACCTGCCTCAGTGTCTCTCACTCCACACTTGGGCCAAATCCGAACCTGGTTACAGTAAGTCTCAACCAGACGGACCCAGCGGAGAGAGAGCAGCTGACCTTGGCCATGAGGTTCATTGGTCAGAGTGATTCATTGAGGCAACAATGTTCCATTGGAATTCCTATATATAAACTCTTGTTTCTGTCTCCAGCGTGACAGAAGGATCTTGCCAAGTAATGGACCTAGCAAAGTTTGAACAATGACGTTTTTACATTGGTGGCTTGAGGAGAGGGTGCCTTCTATTCTCAGTGCATGTCCTGACTCTGCATTCTGGTGCGTCCTGAGTCTATATACCGAGCTTCTCTAGTCTACATTGAGTTTCTCTGATATCCATTCCAAGCTTTTCAAGTCACAAGTACCCAGGTTCCCAGCAATGTGGTCTTGTAATCTACATAACGAACACTTCAAGCAAGCTTTTAATTGATTCAACGTTCAAGTCAAGCGTAAATTCTGGAAGAGTCCTACTCCAAAGACTGATCTCTGGCTGGAGTGTGCAAATACACAAGTGAAGTAACCTTATCAAGAGTATTTTTAACCCCTTGATGAAAGTCATGGTACAGAATGGAAAAATTGATCTGACATGCAGCAAATTAAACAGATCTATAGAGAACCACCTAGCTTAGCGATGAAAGAAACCTGTCAATGCTGTCTTGATCTGTAAAATTGAGAGTATATCCTAATTGTCTCTCGAAAAAAAAATTGTGAAAGATGAAGCACTGTGAACAAGATTTTAAAAGGTTCTTTCTCTAGGTTTCAAGTTTCATAGTTTCAAGGTTTCCCAAGAACTTTTCTTTATGTCTCCAGAGTTTTCTTTTTCTGATCATTTCCAAAGCCTATTCAATGTGTTTAGGATTTTTCAATGACCTCCCCATCTCGAGGATTCCCAAGCCTCCCTTTCAGCCCCACCTGAGGTTTCTTGATCTCAGTCTGTTGGGGTTCCCAGGTCTCAGTCTCTCTGGATCATCGAGTCTCCCTGCCTCTCGAGTTCCCCATGCCTCCCTCTCAAGTTCCCCGGGATCTTGAGTTTGCAGGTCTTCCAGGGCCATCAAGTGCCAGCTATAGGGAGGGGGGTCCTGTAGTGACTTCTTCAGGCCTGTGCAGGGCATCAGAGAGATTTTGGGCTCTGAGGTTTTTAGAGCACCTGAACTGGTTAATTGTTGCTTAACAGTTATTAATGGTTTTAGAGTTTCTTGTGATTTTCTCGAGCAACTCGCTCTTTGTAATGCTGTTTCCTGGTGCTTTCTGTTTAAATTTAAGTTTATTTTGATAAGTTGAGATTCTATGTTAGTTTTATTCTTGAAGTGGATGCCGGATTAGCTCCAATCGGAGGGTCCTCATTTTGAGAATGATTTGTCTCACGGTGTCACTTGGTCGAGCTACCTCTGTCTAAGCTCCTGCTTCTGTCTCTACATGGAAGTCTTTGGCTCCGATATTGGCAACACACACCATGGCACTTGTCTACCAGCATCACTGAAGGACATTTTGGACAAGTCCCTCATTCAGGACTTCCAGCGGACACAGATCTGTGGCGCCTCTTGCAGTGTTCGTTTTATTCTTAGCTGTTCTTTTCTGCCGCAGTGTAGGCTTCATCTTCCATTTGAGAGTCTTAGTTAACGGCCCTGTTTGGCCTAGCCTTTATTGTTTTCTTTTCCCTTTAGCACTGTTCGCATTAAAGTCTGTGAACTATTGACCTGCTTCAGTGTCTGTCACTCCGCACTTGGGCCAAATCCGAACCTGATAACAAGAACTCATAGAAAGAGAAAAAAATCCATCTGAGTAGTCTAAGCCTGATTCAAATTTAAACTCCATAGATAAAGGAATAGCATTAAAATTCATGTCAGATCCAAATTATTGTTGCTTCAAATGAGTTTTCTCAAATGTCTTTGTACCAGAACAATAACAGTGTACAAAGCACAATAGGTCATGATTTTATTTGAAGCTCACATTACATTACTTTCATTTTTGTCACAATACTCTTCACAGCAGCTTTATAAGCTTTGCAAGCCCATAACCACAAATATTTAATCCTCGTGGATTTTCATCAATCATCATTCATAACAGCTGCTTTTCTCACTGGACCCTGTTATACTATGAAATGCACGGAAGCTTTTCTGAAAGACGTATGTTTTGTCAGACTTGCAAGCTTCCACCGGCTTCTATTATTGGTAACATACTTCATCCCCATTTCTTCTACTCTGTATTAAATTTTATCCTGTTGTTATTAACCATTTATTATCATCTTCTTATACTGAATTTTTTTAATATACTGTATTTTTTTAATATCAGATTTGAATTGTTACAGGATTACAACCAAAGTGTGTCTTCTAACCTCTTTCCATTTGGAAATTAACTTCAGGATAAAACAAAATGATTTTGTAGAGAATTATTTCCATTAAGTTGGGAAATGGTTTTCCCTAAAATTTACAAAGAAAACAGCAGAAACCTCGCCATCGAAAATACCGAACCCTAACTTTATATTATTCACTTTATATCTGAGACTTTTGCTACCAAAGGTTAGTAGTAGTAGGCAGGTAAGATAATAGGTTGGAATAGGGACACTGAGCTTTCACATCTTCCCTGAACAGTGGAACAGGCAGAAAGGATGCAGTGGAATACTCCAGTTCCCATGTTCACAAGGAATTAGCTCCCATCTGAATTTGGACATGCTTTAAAAAAAAACAAAAGCTAGTAAAATTGTATTGAAAATCATTTCTAATCTGTGCTTGTTTCCATTACCCCACAAAATGTCCAGCTTCATAATAAACCTGGAATTGTTACTATGGAGACTTTCAATTACTTCTGCTGCTGCAGGAAAACAAACTCATTGTAATTTTGTTGTGAATTTGTGGAGAAATTAATGAAAGAAGAAATAAAAGAATGAAGGGCCAAACAAAGGAAGTTATGGAGGAAGACCTATTAAATATGGATTTCTGTTAACTCCAATGGGATTCTACCACCAGACATATGTTCACTTGCACTTCTTTCAATTTAGCATATTTCATTTGATGGTCATGATGTGGGCTTCTCTGTTGGAGAAAGTAAACAGAGATTGGGTGACTGCTTTGCAGAACACCTCTGTGAAATTCATAACGGTGACGCTGGGCTTCCTGTCTGTTGTCACTTCAATTCTCCACTCTATTCCCACTCTGACCTCAGCTAATGTAAGCTCAAGAAACAGCACCTCATCTTATCATCTGATACATGCCAGGCCTCAGAAATTAATTTTGGATTTATCAATTTCGGGTAACCAATCATCTTCATCTTTGTATCTCCACAGTTCCTACCTCTTTGTTTCAATTTTGTTTCTTTTCTGTCTCTAACTACTGGTATTTAAGATAATTGTCATCTTGATTTAAGAAAAAGCAGAGTGTCATTGGAATTCAGTAGGTCAAAGAGCATGTGTGGAGGTTCGAGACCTTGCATCAGGATACGAAGTCCTGAAATATCCGCTTAGACCATTTGCATCCACAGATGCTTCTTAAACCACTGAGTCCTTCTAATGTTCTGGATTCCACGTATGCAGTCTCTTTTGTTTTCCTGTTACCTTGCTAAATTTGGGTTGCTTCCCATGATATTCATTGTTGTTTTTCTCTCTCTTCAGCTTTCCCACTTTGTAACTTAATGCATTTGTTTTCTCACTTTTTCAGTCCTGATGAGCGGTCCTTGTTCCAAAGCATTAGCTCTGGCTCCCTCGCCATGGATACTGCTGGCTTAAGTGCTCTAATTTTAATTTTCCTTTTGGTTTTTGTTTTGTATCAGCAATATTTTTCACATCCGAGGGGCAGATGTATCTTCTCAAATGCACCCATTTCGCCCAGGCTCACAAAGCTATCAAAGCATTTGCACCAGAAATCCCTGAGAGATGTCTGCTCACAGCGTGTTAATCATCTGGATGCATTTTAGAAGCCTAATGAGGCTATTGCACATCTTCTGTAAGGGAAATTTAGCCATCTGAACTTTCCATTGGGACACTGAGTTCTTTTATAAACGGATAAGAAGTTTATTAGTTCAGTTTCCCAATATTTCTGTAACTGACCCTGGTGATATGGTCCACATAACATCTCAGGATTCCTGCTAATTAAATTTGATAATGTTTGAGAGTATGTGCAAACCATGTGATGTCTGACCTGGTTTAGGTGGTAAACCAAACCTACAGGGTTTGTTTATTGTAATGATCTTGGTATCCAGCCTGTTCATCCTTGCCATTTCACCCCAGCCATCAACCTCCGGCAGGACGACCATAGTCTTTCCATGCTTGTCACTCATCAGTGCTCTTGTACTGTCTGTCAGTCTGCCGTTCAGGATGTACGGTAGCTGCCAGGAGCATGCAGTCTGAAGCAGCTCCATTTGATGTTGGAAACATTTTACCAGACAAGCTGCAGCTACTGGGGGAGAAGTGAAAACTACTGACCCACAGAACAGTATTCTGATGATGTGAATTGGTAAAACCTTTACACTGTGCTACAATATCTGCTCCTTTCCATGCTGGCCGGCCTTTGACTCTTTGTTTTACCAGGCTCTCAGTGGCTCAACTGCCTTTCCATTCTGAAAGGGTGTAACCTTATAACGGCAGACGGCTTTACTTCTTTCAAATGCTGACATGCAAATGCTGTTTTTTGGAGCCACAGGCAATCTGCTCGAGGAACTCAGCGGGTCGAGCAGCAGCTGTGGGAGTACAAGCATTGTTGATGCTTCGCGTCAAATCTCTGCATCAGCAGCAAAAAAGTCAACAGCTCCTTCCCTGCCACAGATGCTGCTCAATCAGATGAATTCATCCTGCTGACTGTTCAAGGTTCCAGCATCTGTAGTCTCCTGAGTTACCCAAAGGCTACTTTCCATATTTAGTTTTTGCTAAAGCTGAAAGGAATGGAAGTAGGCAATAAAGGAAGAAGAAGCTCACCAGAAGAAAATGCTGGTTAGGAAAATGAATGTGCATTAGGGCGTAGAGAGTATGCAAAGGGATCTAGACAAGTTAAACAAAGGACAAGGTGGCAGGTGGAGTAAATGTGAGGAGAGACACATCTATTCATGACAGCAAATTAACTGACAAAGCAATTGTTCTCAACGGAGAGAAACCATTAAATGGTTGAATACAAAGAGGATGAGCTTAGAGCATGGATCAGTGCTTGGAGCTGTGATGTTGTGGCCACTACAGAGATTTGGATTGCTCAGGGGCAGGAATGGTTACTTTGAGTGCCGGGTTTTAGATGTTTCAGGAAGGACGGGGAGGGAGGCAAAAGAGGTGGCGACATGGCACTGTTGAGCAGGGGTAGTGTCACGGCTGCAGAAAAGGAGGAAATAATGGAGGGATTGTCTACTGAGTCTCTGTGGGTGGAAGTCAGGAACAGGAAGGGGTCAATAACTCTACTGGGTGTTTCTTCCTAGACCACCCAATAGTAACAGAGACATCGAGGAGCAGACAGGGAGACAGATTATGGAAAGGTGTAATAATAACAGGGTTGTCGTGGTTGGAGATTTTAATTTTACAAATATTGATTGGCATCTCCCTAGAGCAAGGGGTTTAGATGGGGTGGAGTTTGTTAGGTGCGTTCAGGAAGGTTTCCTGACACAATATGTAGATAAGCCTACAAGAGGAGAGGCTGTTCTTGATCTGGTATTGGGAAATGAATCTGGTCAGGTGTTGATTCCCTCCGTGGGAGAGCATCTTGGAGATAGTGATCACAATTCTACCTCCTTTACCATAGCACTGGAGAGGGATAGGGACAGACAAGTTAGAAAAGCGTTTAATTGGAGTAAGGGGTAATATGAGGCTATCAGGCAGGAACTTGGAAGCATAAATCGGGATCAGATGTTCTCAGGGAAATGTACAGCAAAAATGTGGGACATGTTCAGGGGATATTTGAATGGCGTTCTGCATAGGTACATTCCAATGAGACAGGGAAAGGATGGTAGGGTACAGTAACCGTGGTGTACAAAGGCTGTTGTAAATCTAGTCAAGAAGAAAAGAAAAGCTTACGAAGGGTTCAAAAAACTAGGTAATGATAGAGATCTAGAAGATTATAAGGCGAGCAGGAAGGAGCTTAGTAATGAAATTAGGAGAGCCAGCAGGGGTTATGAGAAGGCCTTGGTGAGCAGGATTAAGGAAAACCCCAAGGCATTCTACAAGTATGTGAAGAGCAAGATGATAAGACATGAGAGAATAGGACCTAACAAGTGTGACAGTGGGAAAGTGTGTATGGAACTGGAGGAGATAGCAGAGGTACTTAATGAATTCTTTCCTTCAGTATTCACTAAAGAAAAGGATCTTGGCTATTGTAGGGATGAATTACAGCGGACTGAAAGGGCTGAGCATGTAGATATTAAGAAAGAGGATGTGCTGGAGCCTTTGGAAAGCATCAAATTGGATAAGTCTCTGGGACTGGACGAGATGCACCCCAGGCTACATTGAGAGGCAAGGGAGAAGATTGTGGAGCCTCTGGCAATGACCTTTGCATCATCAATGGGGAGGAGAGAGATTTCAGAGGAATGGAGGATTGCAGATGTTGGTCCCTTATTCAAGAATGGGAGTAGAGATAGCCCAGGAAATTATAGACCAGTGAGTATTACTTCAGTGGTCCGTCAGTTGATGGAAAAGATCCTGAGAGGCAGGATTTATGAACATTTGGAGAGGCATAATATGATTAGGAATATTCAGCATGGCTTTGTCAAAGGCAGGTTGTGCTTTATGAGATTGATTGAATTTTTTGAGGATGTGACTAAACACATTGATGAAGGTAGAGCCGTAGATGTAGTGTATATGGATTTCAGCAAGGCATTTGATAAGATACCCCATGCAAGGCTTATTGAGAAAGTAAGGAGGCATGGGATCCAAGGGGAAGTTGCTTTGTGGATCCAGAATTGGCTTGCCCACAGAAGGCAAAGAGTGGTTGTAGACGGGTCATATTCTGCATGGAGGTAGGTGACCAGTGGTGTGCCTCAAGGATCTGTTCTGGGACCCCTCCTCTTCATGATTTTTATAAATGACCTGGATGAGGAAGTGGAGGGATGGGATAGTAAAGTTTGCTGATGACGAAAAGGTTGGGGGTGTTGTGGATATTGTGGAGGGCTATTAGAGGTTACAGCGGGACATCGATAGGATGCAAAACTGGGCTGAGAAGTGTCAGATGGAGTTCAACCCAAATATGTGTGAGATGGTTCATTTTGGTAGGTCAAATATGATGGCAGAATATAGTCTTAGTGGAAAGACTCTTGGCAGTGTGGAGGATCAGAGGGATCTTGGGGTCTGAGTCCATAGGACACTCAAAGCTGCTAAGCAGGTTGACCCTGGTTAAGAAGGCATAAGGTGCATTGGCCTTCATCAATCATGGGATTGAGTTTAGGAGCCAAGAGATAATGTTGCAGCTATATAGGACCCTGGTCAGATCCCACTTGTGCTCAGTTCTGTTCTCCTCACTACAGGAAGAAAGTGGAAACCATAGGAAGGGTGCAGAGGAGATTTACAAGGATGTTGCCTGGAGTGGGGAGTATGTCTTATGAGAATGGGTTGAGTGAACTCGGCCTTTTCTCCTTGGAGCGACGGAGGATGACAGGTGACCTTACAGAGGTGTTTCAGATGATGAGAGGCATTGATTGTGTGGATAGTCAGAGACTTTTTCCCAGAGCTGAAATGGCTAACACAAGAGGGCACAGTTTTAAGGTGCTTGGAAGTAGGTACAGAGGAGATATCAGGGGTAAGTTTTTTATGCAGAGAGTGGTGAATGCATGGAAAAGGCTGCTGGCGATGGTGGTGGAGTTGGATACGATAAGGTCCTTTAAGATTCACCTGGATACGTACATAGAACTTAGAAAAATAGAGGTCTATGTGTAACCCTTGGTAATTTCTAAAGTAAGTTCATGTTCGGCACAGCATTGTGGGCTGAAGGGCCTGTATTGTGTTGCAGATTTTCTATGTTTCTATAGCAGTATGTGGTGTCTAATATGAATAATTGAAAGTTAGCATCAGAAGCAAGCAATTATGAGGCTTAATACAAAATACTCTGCCGATGCTGGGGTCAAAGCAACACTCACAGCATACTGGAGGAACTCAGCAGGTCAGGCAGCATCCATGGAAAAGATGAGTCGACGTTTCCGGCCGAAACCCTTTGTCAGGACTGTAGAGAGAAGGGGCAGAGGCCCTATAAAGAAGGTCGGGGGAGGGTGGGAAGGAGAAGGCTGGTAGGTTCCTGGTGAAAAACCAAGGGGTGGGGGAGGGGAAGCAGGGAGGTGATAAGCAGGAAAGGTGAAGAAAGAATAGGGGAAAACACAATGGGTAGTAGAAGGAGGCGGAACCATGAGGGAGGTGATAAGCAGCTGGGGGAGGGGGCAGAGTGACATAGGAATAGAGGAAGGGAGAGGAGTGAATTACCGGAAGTTGAAGAATTCTATGTTCATACCAAGGGGCTAGAGGCTACCTAGATGGTATATGAGGTGCTGCTCTTCCAACCTGAGTTTAGCCTCATCATGGCAGTAGAGGAGGCCATGTATGGACATATCTGAATGGGAGTGGGAAGCAGAGTTGAAGTGGGTGGCAACCGGGAGATCCTGTCTGTTGTGGCGGACGGAGTGGAGGTGCTCGACGAAGCAGTCCCCCAATCTGCGTCGGGTTTCACCGATGTAGAGGAGGCCGCACCAGGAGCACCGGATGCAATAGATGACCCCAACAGACTCACAAGTGAAGTGTTGCCTCACCTGGAAGGTCTGTTTGGGGCCCTGAATTGTGGCAAGAGAGGAGGTGTAGGGACAGGTGTAGCATTTACGCTTACAGGGATAAGTGCCGGGTGGGAGATCCGTGGGGAGGGATGTGTGGATCAGGGAGTCGCGGAGGGTTAATAGTCTGCTGCCATTTACTGCTAGGAGTAGGTGTAAAGAGTAAGAAACCCCACTAGCTATTCTGTGTGATTTGGGAGAATGCTATTCTGCCTACAGAAGTATATGCTCTCACACATAACTAATATATTGTATGTGATAGAAAGTGCTGGAGCAACACACACAGACTAGTATCATGGTGCACTACAGCACAGAAAGAGTTCCTATGGCTGACAATATCCTCGTAAATTTTCTCTGCACTCTTTAAGACTTTTGGATATCTTTCCTGTTGGTTGGTGACCAGAACTGCACACAATACTCCAAATTTAGCCTCACAAATGACTTATAATTTGTTGGAGGAACTTGGCAAATCAGGCAACTTCTATGGAGGGAACTGTAGCATGGACTTTTCAGACTAGGACGTTTCATCAGGACTAGAAAGAACTTCTTATCCTGGTTTATGCCCCTGACCGTTTCAGTCCTAATGAAGGATCTCCACCCCAAAACACTAACTGTTCATTATCCTCCATAGATGCTGCCTGACTTACTGAGGATATGTTCATGTACTGTACTAGATTTAAGAGGATCCACAATAGGTACTTGGCGAGGTACATGGATGGTAGGGGTATGGAGGTCTATGGTCCCAGTGCAGGTTGATGGAAGCTGGCAGCTTAAATGGTCTGGCATGGGCAAGATGGACCAAAGGGCCTGTTTTGCACTGTACAACTCTATAATTCCATAACTCTATGTCTTAGAAAATAACACATGCTCCAAATTAATTTTAAAATATGCCATTACATTGAAACATATCAATTTATCAATCTGAATGTGGACATGATAGCTGGAACTTATCACCATGACACATCTATGTTCCCACTTAGATTCATAAGTAGACTGATTCATGAACACAACATCATTGATATCCACATTAATGCAATTACACACATTTTTAATGGATGTGTGTTTATTCCTCATATCTGCCTGAGTAATACTTGGAGGAGATATGTGGAAACCTCTGATGTTATGTGTGTTTGCAGAGAAGTTATGATGACCTCAGTGTGAGCTAAGTTATAAATCTCATTACTCTGATAAAGGATCCCACAATGAGATATAATTATCACAGGTAATCAGCACTAAATGATCTAATGCAGTGGGTAAGAAAACTTGTGTCCAATGTCCTCATCAATTAACCTCACATCTGGCAATGATTCTAAACCACTCTACCTTTTATCTCACTGCAAGGATTGAATTAGGCAGACTTCTACTCATAATTCTTAGTGAGAAAATAAATGTCATTGTGATAGATTTCAGCTGCATCTTCAAATGGTAAACTGAAGGCGAGGAGCACCTGACATCAGTTGAGGTTCTAAACTGGAAAAAGGCCAAATTTGAAGAAATGAGAAAGGATCTAAAAAGCATGGATTGGGACAGGTTGTTCTCTGGCAGGGATGTGATTGGTAAGTGAGAGGCCTTCAAAGGAGAAATTTTGAGAGTGCAGAGTTTGTATGTTCCTGTCAGGATTAAAGGCAAAGTGAATAAGAATAAGGAACCTTGGTTCTCAAGGGATATTGGAACTCTGATAAAGAAGAAGAGAGAGATGTATGACATGTATAGGAAACGGAGCAAATGAGGTGCTTGAAGAGTATAAAAAGTGCAAAAAGAAAGAAATCAGGAGAGCTAAAAGAAGACATGAGATTGCTTTGGCAGTGAAGGTGAAGGATAATCCAAAGAGCTTCTACAGGTATATTAAGAGCAGAAGGATAGTAAGGGATAAAATTGGTCCTCTTGAAGATCAGAGTGGTCAGCTATGTATGGAACCAAAAAAAATGGGGGAGATCTTAAATGGGCTTTTTGAGTCTGCATTTACTAACAAAACTGGCATGGAGTCTCTGGAAATAAGGCAAACAAGTAGTAAGGTCATGGAACCTATACAGATTGAAGAGGAGGAGGTGCTTGCTATCTTGAGGCAAATCAGAGTAGATAAATCTCCAGGACCTGACAGGATATTCCCTCGGACTTTGAAGGTGACTAGTGTTGAAATTTCCAGGGCCCTGGCAGATATACTTAAAGTGTCGGTATCTACGGGTGAGGTGCCGGAGGATTGGAGGATAGCTCACGTTGTTCCATTGTTTAAAAAAGGCTCTAAAAGTAATCCGGGAAATTATAGGCTGGTAAATTTGACGTTGGTAGTAGGTAAACTATTGGAAGAAGTACTAAGAGGTAGGATCTACAAGTATTTGGATAGACAGGAACTTATTAGGGAGAGTCAACATGGCTTTGTGCATGGTAGGTCATGTTTAACCAATCTATAAGAGTTTTTCAAGGAGGTTACTAGGAAAGTGGATGAAGGGAAGGCAGTGGATGTTGTCTATATGGACTTCAGTAAGGCCTTTGACAAGGTTCCACATGGGAGGTTAATTAGGAAGATTCAGTTGCTAGGTATACATGGAGAGGTGATAAATTGGATTAGACATTGGCTCAATGGAAGAAGCCAAAGAGTGGTAGTGGAGGATTGCTTCTCTGAGTGGAGGCCTGTGACTAGTGGTGTGCCACAGGGATCAGTGCTGGGTCCATTGTTATTTGTCATCTATATCAATGATCTGGATGATAATGTGGTAAATTGGTTCAGCAAATTTGCTGATGATACAAAGGTTGGAAGTGTAGTGGACAATGAGGAAGGGTTTCAAAGCTTGCAGAGGGATTTGGATCAGCTGGAAAAATGGGCTGAGAAATGGCAGATGGAGTTTAATACAGACAAGTGTGAGGTATTGCACTTTGGAAGGACAAACCAAGGTAGAACATACAAGGTAAATGGTAGGACACTGAGGAGTGCAGTAGAACAGAGGGATCTGGGAATACAGATACAAAGTTCCCTAAAAGTGGCGTCACAGGTAGATAGGGTTGTAAAGAGAGCTTTTGGTACGTTGGCCTTTATAAATCAAAGTATAAGAGTGGAATATTATGGTGAGGTTGTATAAGGCATTAGTAAGGCTGAATTTGGGGTATTGTGTGCAGTTTTGGTCACCAAATTACAGGAAGGATATTAATAAAGTTGAAAGAGTGCAGAGAAGGTTTACAAGGATGTTGCCGGGACTTGAGAAACTGAGTTACAGAGAAAGGTTGAATAGGTTAGGACTTTATTCCCTGGAGCGTAGAAGAATGAGGAGAGATTTGAAGGAGGTATATAAAATTATGATGGGTATAGACGGAGTGCATGCAAGCAGGTTTTTTCCACTGAGGCTAGGGGCGAAAAAACCCAGAGGACATGGGTTAACGGTGAAGGGGGAAAAGTTAAAAGGGAACATTGAGGGGAGCTTCTTCACACAGAGAGTGGTGGGAGTGTGGAATGAGCTGCCAGATGAAGTGGTAAACGTGGGCTCACTTTTAACATTTAAGAAAAACTTGGACAGGTACATGGATGAGAGGTGTATGGAGGGATATGGTCCAGGTGCAGGTCAGTGGGACTAGGCAGAAAAATGGTTCGGCACAGCCAAGAAGGGCCAAAAGTCCTGTTTCTGTGCTGTAATGTTCTATGGTTCTATATATGGCCACAAAGACGCGAAAATCTACAGATGCTGGAAATCTAAGCAACACAAAAAAATGCTGGAGAAACTCAGTAGGCCAGGCAGCATCTGTGGAAAAGAGTAAAAGTCGAAGTTTCGGGCTGAGATCCTTCATCAAGATTGGGGAAAAAAGATGAGAAGTCAGGGTAAGAAAGTGAGAGGAGGGCAAGAAGAAGTACAAGGTGGTAGGTGATTGATAAAACCGAGGGAGGGAGGCAGAGGAGAGGATGAAATAAAGAGCTGGGAAGTTGATTGGTTAATGTGATAAAGGGCTGGAGAAGGGGGAAACTGATAGAGAATATAGAAGATGATGGAACAAAGGGAAGGAGGGAGGGACACTAGAGGGAGGTGATGGGCAGGAGAGTGAGGGAAATGGGGAATGGTGAAGGGGAGGGGGCAACTACCAGAAGTTCAAGAAATTGATATTCATACCATCAGGTTGGAGGCTACCCTGATGGAATATAAGATGTTGCTCCTCCAACTTGAGTGTGACCTCACCGTGGCAGAAGAGTAGGCTATGGACTGACATGTCAGAGTGGGAGTGGGAAGTAGAATTGAAATAGATGGCCACCAGGAGATCAATTTTTTTCTGGTAGAGCGTAGGTGTTTCACGAAGCAGTCTCCCAATCTAGTTGTGTCTCACCAATATACAGGAAGCCACACTGGGAGCACTGGATCAGGTAGATGACCCCAATAGGCTCACTGGTGAAGTGTTGCCTCACCTGGAAGGACTGTTTGGGGCCCTTACTGCTAGTGAGGGAGGAGATGAAGTGGCAGGTGAGACACTTGTTCTGCTTGCAAGGATAAATGCCAGGAGGGAGATCAATGGGGAGGGACGAATGGACAAGGGAGTCAGGTAGGGAATGATCTCTGCGGAAAGCAGAAAGTGCAGGGTAGGGAAGCATGTAGGATCCTGTTGGAGGTGGTGGAGGTTACGGAGAATTATGTGCTGGAGATGGTGGCTAGTGGGGTGGTAGGTGAGGACAAGAGGAACCCTATCCCTGGTGGGGTGGTGGGAGGATGGAGTAAGGGCAGATATATGGCCAACCTGAACTGAACAGCTTCCACAATCAACTATCACTTCAGCCAGTTAATACCTGAACAAAGACAATGAAAATTGCCTTGTACAGTTTGTAAATGCTGGTAAATGTGATACCATTCACAGCCCATGATCAACATTGCCACGGGCATTCAGGTTTCTGAATTTGAATGAAAGTACATAAAGAGTAAATCCAGAATTTTTGAGAGCCAGACAGTATTCAACATATGTTCTTGCTCAGGACCTGATCCTGTCTAGGAGTCAAAACTATTATTTTGGATCTGAACCACATACTTTTCACCCAACAGAACCAAGAAATATTGCTCATATCTTGTGCTTAGTTCCCCATGACCAGTTCATCATATGGAATGTCCCCTTGTTTCCGCGGTGTGGCTAAATTCCTTATTCGCTTGTGAGTCTTTGCCCCACACACACTCAGGAGAATAGAGCACTTCTTAGCCTCCTCAGTAATTCCATTAGCACAGAAAAAGTGTCCCAACCTTTCCTCGTACACTGGCCAGTCCTCCGTTAACTCAACAAATTCAACCATAGTCCCAAATGTAGCCATCTGAACATGAGGCCCCTTATTGGCGCTGCTGCTCCCATTCGAAACGTGCTGACACGTCCACAAAACCAGTTTACCTCATCGCCAAAAACAACACTCAAACAGCATTCAGTCCTTTTGGCACCACTGTTTTTCATTTTAACTAGTTACAGGTATAAAGACATTTATCATTGATTCAAGAGTAAAGGTGACTTATTTGTGTAAGAACTAATGAGGTCTACTCTTCAACATTAATGAAGACCCGATCATTGATGTCGTGCCCATGAAAGCAACTTCCTAAGTAAAGGATTCTGTTCAGTCAATGTAGGGATGCAGAAACAGCCATGTTGCAGTATGTTAGAGTGATGCTCATTGATGGCCATGTAATGTTTGCTTCTTTGAGTGTAGCAAATATGCGATTATACTAGAATTCTGTGCCTATAGTGATTCACAATCTCAAGTCCTCTAAAACTTTTGAGCAGAATGCCGATAAGAATTCAGAGCTGGATCATGCATTAAGATCCTGGCTGATCTTTTCTCTTAAAGCCATTTCCCTGCACTATCCCTCAATTCCATAAAAATCCAGAGATATCAATTTAATCTCCATTTTGAAGGAATTCGACAAATGGAATTCCACAGCCCTCTGCAATAGTGAATTCCAAATCTTCTTCACATTCTGGGTGAAGAAAGTTCTTATCATAGTGCTAAATAGCCTAACCCTTATTTTAACATTTTTTGTTTATTCTATTATGCAAATCCAATAAATATTTTACTATCTTTTTTTTTCAATATAGCACTGATGATACACAGTGACAACTTGCAGGAAGCATACATAAAGTAGTGGATACAGAACACTCCATCACGGTTAAAATCCTGTCCACCATTGAGCACATCTATAAGGAGCACTGTCATAGGAAATCAGCATCCCATATCTGAGAGCCCACCACCCAGGCCATACTCTCTTGTCACTGTTGCCATAAGGAAGGTGGTACAGGAGCCTTGGGACCCACACCACTATGTTCAGGAATAGTTATTACTCTTCAACCAGCAGGCTCTTGAACCAGAGGGAATAACATCACTCAACTTAACTCACTGCAACACTGAACTGATTCCACAATCTATGGACTCACTCTTGTCTACATGGACTTTAGTGAGGCCTGTTACAAGGTCCCACGTGGGAGGTTAGTTCAGAAGGTTCAGACATTAGGTATCCATGGAGAGGCTGTAAACTGGATTCGAAATTGGCTGTGTGGGAGAAGACAGAGAGTGGTAGTGGATGATTGTTTCTCAGACTGGAGGCCTGTGACTAGTGGTGTGCCTCAGGGATCTGTGCTGTTTTTGTTGTTTGTTGTCTACATCAATGATCTAGATGATAATGTGGTAAATTGGATCAGCAAGTTTGCTGATGACACTAAGATTGGAGGTGTTGTGGACAGCGAGGAAGGCTTTCAAAGCTTGCAGAGGGATCTGGACCAACTGGAAAAATGGGCCAGAAAATGGCAGATGGAATTTAATGCAGACAAGTGTGAGGTGTTGCATTTTGGAAGGACAAATCAAGGTAGGACATACACAGTAAATGGTAGGGCACTGAGGAGTGCGGAAGAACAACGGGATCTGGGAGTTCAGATACATAATTTTCTGAAAGTGGCGTCACAGGTAGACAGGTTGTAAAGAAGGCTTTTGGTATCCTGGCATTCATAAATCAAAGTATTGAGTATAGGAGTTGGGATGTTATGGTCAGGTCGTATAAGACATTGATGAGGCCAAATTTAGAGTATTGTGAGCAGTTCCGGTCACTTAACTATAGAAAGGATATCAGTAAGATTGAAAGAGTGCAGAGAAGATTTACTAGGATGTTGCCTGGTCTTAAGGAGTTGAGTTACAGGGAAAGATTGAACAGGTAAGGACTTCATTCCTTGGAGCATAGAAGAATGAGGGGGGATTTGATAGAGGTTTACAAAATTATGAGGGGTGTAGACAGAGGAAATGCGAGTAGGCTCTTTCCACTTAGATTAGAAGAGATAAATATGAGAGGACATGGCTTTAGGGTGAAAGGGGAAAGGTTTAGGGGGAACATTAGGGGGAACTTCACTCAGAGAGTGGTGGGAGTGTGGAACGAGCTGCCATCTGATGTGGTAAATGCGGGCTCACTCTTAAGTTTTAAGAATAAATTGGATAGATGCGTGGATGGGAGAGGTCTGGAGGGTTAGGGACTGGGTGCAGGTCAATGGGACTAACGGAATAAAGTTTCTGCACGGACTAGAAGGGCCAAATGGCATGTTTTTCTGTTCTGTAGTGTTCTATGGTTCTTAAGGACTTTACAACTCATGTTCTCGATATTTGTTGCTTATTTATTAATTTTTTTTCTTTTTGTACTTGCACAGTTCACTGTATTTTGCACACTGGTTGTTTGTCATTATTGTGTGTGGTTTTTCACTGATTCTATTGTGTTTCTTGGTATTTACAGTGACCGTACACAAGAAAATGAATCTCAGGGTATTATATGGTGATATATATGTACTTTCATAATAAAGTTATTTTGATCAGTAAGGGAAAACACTGAAGTGATTTGATGTTGCGGTGTTCGCTGAGTTTGGCAATTAGCTTGCAGATGTTTCATCACCAGTTCAGGTGAGATCCTCAGTGCATAGTTGTTAGTGTTTCTCTCTGGGAGTGCTTGTGTTCATTTCGGCCCCATTTGTTTGCCTTGGTCCTGATTGGCTAGCCCAACAGTTGACCTTTGAACTCCATTGGCTCATGTTTCTTTGGCTGTTATGGCATCTATTTCAATGTTTGTTTTTGGAGTTATCAGAAGAGAACAATGCTTCTAAAAATTCTCACGCCTATTTTGCATTTGCTTGTGCTAGAAACTTTGCAGTATCTCAGTTAAAGTGGTGCCCTTGGTCTTACAGTGGATGCTGTCTCTGTACAGCCAGTTCGTGTTTCTGTAAGTTCTCTGGAGGCAAACATGAAGCACGTGAATTTTTGAAAGCGTGGTTCTTTTCTGATAACTCCAAAAACAAACAGAGCTACAAATATTCACCACCATTCTAAACACTGAAGTAATAAGGTGTACAACTGAACTACACTGAATTCAATATTTTTCTCAGAGATAAATTCACTAGAACTGGAGTACTGGCACTATTATGCTGTGACATAATCTGCAGTAAAGAAATGAAGTAAATGGCATAGAATATCTTTTTGAAGGAGCAAGTTTGTTTTGAAATGTTTTGATGCTAAATCCAACATGTGAAGTTTTGTGCCACACTTGTATCCCACAGGGAAGCTTCAAATCGAAAACACGAACAAATCTGCTGATGCTGGAAGTCCAAAGCAACACACACAAAATGCTGGAGGAACTCAGCAGGAGGAACACCTTAAGGCAGTCTGGGTAGCCTCCAACCTGATGGCATCAATATTGATTACTCCTTCCAGTAAAATAAAATTCCCCCTAGCCTTTATCTTCTATTCCCCACTCTGCCGCTTTACCTCTTTTCACCTGCCTATTCCTTCCCGCTGGGTCCCATCCTCCATCCCTTTCACCCATGGTCCACTCTCCTCTCCTGTTAGATTCCTACTTCTCCAACCCTTGACTTTTCCCACCTACTTGCTTCATCTGTCACCTTCTAACTAGCCACCTTCCTCTCTCCACAACTTTTTATTCTGGCATCTTCCCCATCCATCTCAGTCCCGAGAAAGGGTCTCAGCCTGAAATGGTGATGTTCCATAGATGCCGCCTGACTCGTTGAATTCCTCCAGCATTTTGTTCATATTGCTTCAAGTCAAGGTATCTTCAGTTAATAGAGGGGGGGAAAAGTCATTGTCTTGCTTCATCATTTGCAATAAACATTATGTGGGGGGTTATATGGGAGGCAGGGTTTGAGGGTCGGCACAACAATGTGGGCCGAAGAGCCTATACTGTGCTGTACTATTCTATGTTCTATGTTAATGTTGGAAAATAACATTCAAATAGCGAACTGTGGAGAACAACAAAATCTTCTCTTGAATGTCAATGAAAACCACAAAACAAAAGTGTTGGAAGAACACAATCAATCAAGCAACATCTGTATAAGGAGAAACTGATTCATGTTCCAGGTCAAAGACCATCAGCACTGAGAGAGAAAGCCAGTTAAGTACCAGAGAAGGTGGCAGAAGTCAATGGATGAAGCAAAGAGACTGTCAGTAACAGGGTGAACTGACAGCCACTGTCAGTTCACTCTATTACCAGCTTAGCACAATTTAGCTCCCATGCCTATATAATGTGTTGCCACTTCTGTGAAGTCTGGGTTATGTTGTATAGTCTAGATTACTAGGACATGCTAAACAGACGAGGATACACAAAGCAGAAGAAGGGGAGAGGAACAGTACATTTAAGTATACGGCCCTGATCCAAATAGAAAGAAAGAGCAACTTATCTGAAATTGGAAAAAATCAATAATGAGTCTTGCCAGCTGCAACGTGTTGCTAACATTCCCTTTATAACAGTACAAGTCATTCACTGGCAATGGCCCCGTATCTTTTTTTCTGAGTCATGACTGGCTATCAGATGGTGCTGACCCAACTCTATGCCCTTCAAGAGGAATATTAAACTTTTCTGTACAAATAAAACATCAGCTTTGCTCTTCAACCAGTCAGATTATGGAACTTATGTAGAGACTGGGCTTCTAAACTAGAACATATGAATTAGATTTGGATGATATAAAGTGTAAGAAAGGTGAGATTAAGAGAGTAATAGCTTCCATAACTCTAACCCAATTTCCTTATTTTTGACATTAAGCGTTTACGAGCGGGTGCTAGAAGTTGAAGTTTGATTTCCTTTGCAGCATGGGTGATTGCTGCTAGCCTCATCATTGTTCCCATCATATAGAGTCAGACAAAATGGAAACAGGCCCTTCAGCCCATCAACTCCATACTGACCATCAAGCAGTGCAGTCCAGCGAGTCTATGCAGATACTAATCTTTTCCGCATAATAGTCTCAACTCCCCCCACCCCGAATACTGCCACTCATCTAAATACAAGAGATAATTTGCAGTGGCCATCCTGCATGCCTTTGGGATGTGGGAAGAAACTGGAGCACCCTGAGGTCACAACCACAGGGAGAAAGTGTAAGCTCCAGCACTTGATGTCAGGATTGAGGCAGAGGGCCACCAGCTGACCCACTGTGCTCTCCACTTGTTCTACTTCAATCTAATGGCGTTATGATTAGCAACATTACATGACTGTTATTCACCAGGTCATCTTGTGTAACAATTAAAAATATATATTTTAACTTAAAAGGAGAGGTGAAGTAATGTTCTATTGCTGTTAATGATTGAAATTATACCTTATTTACAGTAGAATCTAAATCATGAAATCTAGAAGCTGATGGAATATTGCAATAGGATTTTCAGACAAAGTTTTGAAAGGGTATTTAAAACCAAAAGCAAAAATAGACTATTCTTAATTATGTAGTGAATTGGAATTCCTGGATAGAATTATCGAAAACACAAGAGCTGAAGTACTCATGGAAAGGCCAAAAATGTAAACACTGTGGCAACTAATAGTCCGATTTGGATTATGTCAGAAAGTGGTAGAAAAATGGTGAAGTGTTTGGCTCAAAATTCATCTAAAATTGAGTTTTATCCACATAATGTTGCAAGGTGCAAATGCCAATTGGCTAACATAAAAAATATCATGGGTTAGGGCCTCTGTGCATCATGCCACCCCTGCTCAAAAGTGGGCAATGGGTGGATCAAAGAAAGAGGTTTGTGTCTCACATCACTTTTGTAAAGTCAGAGGATCCATCTTAGAGCTTAGGGGTCACCATTTCATAGCGCCTGTCTACAGACAACCACAATGGGATTCCACAAGTAACACACAGCCAGTTAAATCCTGAAGATCCAGATGTTAACTCCTGTTAACCTCATCCTCTTGCTTTGTTGAAAGGAGCATGTCTGCTTGTCTTTCCATAAAACTTAAGCAACAACAAAATTAAAATAAACATGGGAAAATCTGCGGATGCTGGAAATCCAAAGCAACACACACACACACACACACACACACACACACACACACACACACACACACACACACACACACAAAATGCTGGAGGAAACCAGCAGATCAGACAACATCTATGGAAGTGAAAAGATAGTCGACGTTTTGGGCCGAGACCCTTCTTCAGGACTGAGAAGAAAGGAGGAAGGTGCCAGAATAAAAAGATGGGGGGAGGAGAAAGCATCTAGCTGGAAGGTGATAAGTGAAGCCGGATGAGTGGGAAAGGTCAAGGGCTGGAGAAGGAGGAATCTGATAGACCATAGGAGAAAGGGAAGGAGGAAGGGATCCAGGGGGAATTAATTGGCAGGTGAAAAGAAGTAAAAGGTCAGAGTAGGGAACAAAGGGAACAAAATTAACATCGTTTATCAATCTTCTTGCATTACAATATCAAGACCACTATCAACATAGAAAAAATGAATAAAACCCATTGATATATTTAAATGTCTTGATGCCTGAAGTCTGGCAACTAGCATTTTTCTGTGTGGAAGCTGTGGAATCAAACTACGGTTCACTGCCAACAAACACATCTTAGATGGGGACTGAATATGAACAACTGCATGTGGAAATTCCCTTCCACTAATTTGTTAAAAATACCAGCCATGGTCCTTCTAACATGTGAAAAGTCAGTCTTACCAAACTCTTCAATAATTGTAACTCTCATGAAGAAATCTGTAAGAAAGGATAATTGTAATGTATCAGTACCATTCTCAAAATTTCACTAACAAGTTAGTTAACAGGGTATTCCAATTACCTTCAGTTCCTGATCCAAAATTATGCTTAGTTTAACAGTAAAAAATAGAACTATTCAATTTTCTGTTTGTCAATGACCAACTAGAGTTCAGTATTGAACACCCAAAACCTCTAAGACTTTGATCTGTTTAAGAGATAACTGATAATAAACTGGATCTGATATAATAAACTATTTATTTCAGTAGTAATTCTCAGAGACTTTGTCATATAGATTAGAAGTTATGTTTTGAAATAATACTTAAGACAAGTCAAACACCTATTTAATCCAATCGCACTCACTATGCAGTAAATATCATTCGAAAAGTCTTGTACTCCAGTGAACAAACAATATCCTCCTCAACTTACATACAGCCAGTCCAATCCCTGTTAACCTTGTCTGTTTGCTTTGCTATCGAAATTGATATAAAGTACATCTATCTTTGAAGTTCCATCACCAGGCCTTTCCTTTTCACTACTTCTGACTGGAACTATAAATGAAATCCTATTGAAAAAAATCACCTTCAGATTCAATACGGCTCCAGTGATCATGAATATTGGTTTAATCGATGAAATCTCAAATTAAACAGAGTACTATATAGTCAATCACTCATGCCTATGATATAGATTTATGTGATACAGTAACACTTGTGAAGCACACATGTGGCGGTTCTGTCTCAATCCTGTTTACCCGACCTGAAATATCTAGCGGTCAAGTGTAATCTATTTTATCTGCCAAGGGAGTTTTTTGCTGTCATCCTGGCAGCGGTGTACACGCCACCTCAGGGCAATATCAGACAGACTCTGGCAGAACTGAGCAGCATAATCAACAGTCAGAAAAACCTGCACCCTGAGACCTTCCCTACCATTGTGGGGGATTTCAGCTGAACAACTACCAGTATGTCACCTGTGGAAACAGAGGAGCCTACACACTTGACCACTGTCATACCACAATCAAGAACATTTACCATGCCATTCCATGCCAACACTTTGTAAAGTCCAATCACCTGGTTGTACCTCTACTCCCAGTGTATAGACAGAGACTAAAGACCACAGAACCTATGGTAAGATCCCAAAAGGTACGGTCAAGGGAGGAGGGACTCATCTTCAAATCTGACACAGTTAACACTGACTTCATCAAGACATTTGTGGATGCATATGTGCCTTCAAGAACATACTGGACATACCCAAACCAAAAGACAAGAATGAACCAGGATGTTCGCAGTCTGCTGAGGGCCAGTTCTGTGGTATTCCTGTGATTCAGAACTATGAAGGAATTCCAGATATGACCAAAGGAAGGCTATTTTAAGGGTGAAAAAACAATTCTGATTGAAGTTAGAGATAGAATCGGATGCACGTCTGCTCTGGCAGGGTTTGCAGGCCATTAGTTCCTACAAGGCAGAAGTTAACATCATGAATGGTTGTGATGCTTCACTCCCAGATGAGCTGAATGCCTTTTATGCATGCTTTGGTAGGGAGAATAAAACTGCACCTGTGTTAATCCCTACAGCATCCAGTGACCCTGTGATCTCTGTCTTGGAGGTCAACTTCAGAACATCTTTCAACATAATGAACCCTTGCAAGGCGTCAGGCTCTGATGGTGTACCTGGTAGGGCATTGAAAACCTGCGAAACTAAGCAAGGACCTAGACCCTCTGCAATTTGCTTATCACCACAATAGGTCTACAGCAGATGCAATCTCACTGGCTCTCCACTCAGCCTTCGATCCCCTGGACAATAGCAATACCTATGTCAGGCTGCTGTTTATTGATTACAGCTCAGTGTTCTACACAATCATACCCTCGGTTCTAATCAACAAGCTCCGAAGACTGAGCCTCTGTACCTCATTCTGCAACTGAATCCTACACTTCTTCAGCAGCAGACCACAATCAGAGTGGATCAGAAATAACATCTCCACGCTGACAACCAACACTGGCACACCTCAAGGATACATGCTTAGCCTACTGCTCTAACCTCTCTACATCCATGACTGTGCGGTACAACTCAAACATGATCTGTAAATAGATCTATGAAGATCTATCCTGGGTCCAACATATTGATGCAATTACAAAGGAGACATGACAGCAGCTACATTTCTTTGGGAGTCTGAAGAAACTTGATATGTCAGCAAAGACTCTTGCCTATTTCTACAGATGTACTGTGGAGAGAATTATAACTGGTTGCATCACTGTCTGGAGTGGAGGGCCCACTGCACAGGATCGGAATGAGCTGCAGAAAGATGTAAACTCAGTCAGCTCCATTATGGACACTAGCTTCCCCAGCATCCAGGACATCTTCAAAAGGCAATGCTTCAAGAAGGTGGCATCCATCATTAAGGACCGCATCACCAAGGACGTGTTCTCTTTTCATTGCTGATTTCAAAGAGAAGGTACAGGAGCCTGAAGACACACACGAATCTCTTACATTTTGTAACTCCAAAACATTGAACTAATTAAAAGGAAAACGCTGAGCTGGGATAACTTGTCTGCATTCTCAGTTTTACTTTTAGTGAGGAACACATGTATGACGTTGGGGCATGATGACACTCGTGCAATTCTTGTGTGCCAATGGTGTGACCACAATGAGTGATACTTGGTTTAAAGAAACCAAGTTTCATCACACTCTGAGCCTAGAATCTTCTAAACTTTTTAATACTGTCTTGAGATTTCTTGTTAAGTTCCTTATTATCCTCACTGGTAAAAATCACGTCATCCAGGTAACACTGAGTGACGGGGCAACTTTCTGCCAGAGTGCAGGTGCATATGCTTCTTCAAAAATTATCCTATTATAGCGATAAACCCCTTAGTGAGTGTTTAAGGTGAGAAATACTTTGGACTTTTCTTCCATCTCCATGCAGACCTCAGCCAAGACCACTTTGCTGAAGTGATTTCCTCCAGAAAGGTTTGCAAAGATATCCTCTATCCTGGGCAGAGGGTATTGATCTCCTTTCTGTACTGTGTTGATGGTGACCTTAAAACCACCATAGATTCTGACAAACCCATTCTTTCTGGCTAGTTGGACCATTGGCATTGCTCATGGACTCCAACCAACTTTGAAATTAATTCCTTTAGTCTACAGCTGATCTATCTCACAGGCTGCTTTATCACGAATGGTATAAAGAACCGGACAGGATTTGTAAACTTGGGTGTGTCATTTTCACTTAACACTATTTTACCCTTAATATGCTTAAGTTTTCCATTGCCATCCTTGAACACCATTGTGGCATCATTCAGTACCTTTCTTAATTCATTTTCAGTTGACTTTATTGCAGGGGATGTGGCATGCAAATAGAGGATAGATCTCCAAACAAATTATAGTTCTCTCAGCCATCACAGCCCCACAATGCTGGCCCTCCTGTTTTTGCCACGTGCAAGCTCAATGTGATTTGCTGGTTGTTGTATTTCACAGTTATGAATATCATTCCCACAGGGATTATCTTTTCTATAAATAAACCTTGGAGAGAATTCTGACAGGCTGCTTCACTGTCTGGTATGGGGGAGCCACTGCACAGGACCAAAAGAAGCTGCAGATGTTTGTAAGTCTGGCCTACAAAGAACCCAGAACATCTTCAGGGAGTGGTGTCTCAGAAAGACAGTGTCCACTATTAAGGACCTCTGGCACCCAGGGCATGCCCTTTTCTCACTGTTACCATCAGGTAGGAGGTACAGAAGCCTGAAGGCACACACTCAGCAATTCAGGAATAGACAGCTTCTTCCCCTCTGCCATCCAATTCCTAAATGGACATTGAACCCTTGGACACTACCTCATTTTTTAAAATACACAGTATTTCTGTTTTTTGCATGCTTTTTTAAATCTATTCAACATATGTATACAGTAATTGATTATTATTATTATTATTTTTTCTAGGTTATGTATTGCATTGAACTGCTGCTGCTAAGTTAGCAAATTTCATGTCACATGCTGGTGATAATAAACTTGATTCTGATTTTGATTCTGATTCTGATCCAGTATAGGTTCTTAATATTCTTAATTGCTTATCTGCAGGCTTCAGTATCTTTGAGATGCTGTTCAAAATCATTTTGTGTAATGAATGAAACAGCTGAGCCAGCATCCAATTCTATTTTAATTACTTTTCTGTTCACTTCTGGTGTAAGCCATATTGCTTATCTATTGTTAGTTTTCACATTTTAAACCTCAAGGCTACTCAGTCCTGTGTCACTCGCATCATTATCAGATTTTTCACCAACAGCACACAAATTAGTGCTCTTTTTGAAACTGCAACTTGACTTTTTATCTTTTTTTCTTCCCTGTGCAGTTCATCTGTTTTTTTCTGCCCAACATGCTCTTTGTATGTGTCATACTTTGTTGCATTTTCCGCAAGTGTTCCCTTTAAACCTACATTAGTCTCGTGTATGTGAGCCTCAGCTACAACAATAACACAGTTTATTCTGCCAGATTGGTTTCTGCTTAGACATTAGAATATTGTTTGCGCTTACTTACTTTTCTGACTGCAGCACAATTGTGTCTCTGTCTGCTCTTTCCATTAATCCAGCAATTTCAACTGCTCCTTTAAATGTGAGGTGTGCTTCAGTTAGGAGCCTTTTTGGAATGCTGTCTTGTAAGATTACTGAAATATTAAATACAAAACATCAACATTTCAGGAACAGCTTCTCCCCCTCTGTCATCAGATTTCCGAATGGGCAATGAAAGCATGAACACTACCTCATTATTTTTCTGTCTCTGCATTTCTGCTTTAATTTTGCACAGTACAGCTGCCACAAAAAAAACTTAATTTTATGACGTGAGTGATAATAAATCTGATTCTGATATGCGTCTCTATTATGAACTGAGAGTGGGAGAGGAACAAGGGAGAGGGGAATCATTGTTGGGAAAAGGGAAAGAGAGAGGGAAGGGAGCAGGAAGCACCAGAGAGGCATTATATAATGATCAATAAGCCAATTGTTTGGAATCATATGGTCTTGTCTGATGTCTCAGAGATGGGTGTGTCTGCACACATGCTAGCTCCTACCCTTGGCAATCTTTCTCTGCCACCTGCCCCACACCTCTCCCATGGTTCTTCACCCACACCATTCCCAACATACTTTGCTCCCACCAGACCTACTCCACTCCACATTGACAAATACAGTACCCAGCAAAAATCTTAGCCACCCTAGCTATAGATACTATTTTCTCTTGTAATTTATAGAATTTGTACTGCAATATACTACTGCCACAAAAAAAATTACAATATATGCCAGTGATATTAAACCTAATTCTAATTCTGATTCATGGGAAATTATGATAAGCTTTGTGACTTTCATCAGAATGCTAAAGCTGCAAATGCAAAGGTCCAGACTTTCCTTAGCCCTGTTTTTACACTTTTCTGCAAATTCTTGGCCTATTACAACTGTAGGTTTATGCTGTATGCTTGAATAATTTACAAGTCCATAATGTCATCATCCCCCCCATTGTATACTTTGTCCTACAGCTTTGAAGAGCATAATGCTTACTTTAACATATTAGCTCAAGATGACAACAGATGATGCTACATCTCATATGTCACGTTTTTATAACTGTTTACGAGTCTTCTACAATATATACTCCAATAAGCACAGCACAGTAAAGAAACGTCAATATTAGCATGCATTCTTGGGTAACTGCAATACTTCCAGGGTGAATACTTAAGTTAGATGAGAACAAGGGATATTCATCACGGTTATACAAATAATGTTAAATATAAAAGATTAAGATGAATTCCTAATCATATTAGACTTGTTGCAGAATTCACACTTTAAAAAATATCTGTCCCCGTAACATTCATTAGAGCATACATCAACATTTGAGCTTACCACATAAAATTTCACCATGCTCCTGTTCCATTCTAGATCTGTTCTACACACACACACACACACACACACACACACACACACACACACACACAAACACACACACTCTTCTCAGATTTTCAGACCAGAAGTCTTGCATTTCAACAAAAGTGCTGGGCTCGGTTTGAACATGGAATGTGAGACTGTGCGGGAATTCCTCTGACCTGTTTCTTCTCTGACCTTCTCTTGACATTTGTATGTGATTCTTACAACATTGTTTCAAGTGATGTGCCTTGCTGTAGCTTCTTCAACAACAGCAGCCCCAAGTCTCTATGTCTACAATTTGTCTTTTCTCTGTCCTAGTGATTCAGTGTATCTTCCTACCTTGTGGGAGATAATTCGACTATAAGACATAGGAGTATCATAAGGCCATTCAGCCCATTAAATCTGCTCTGCCATTCCATCGTGGTTGATTTATTATCCCTCAACTCCATTCTCCTGCCTTTTCCCCATAGCCTTTGATGCCCTGACTAATCAAAAACCTATCAGCCTCTGCTTTGAATATACCCAATGTCTTGGCCTCCACATCGACCTGTGGCAATGAACTCCACACACTCACTACCCTCTGACTAAAGAAATTCCTCCTTATCTCTGTTCAAAATTGGTGTCCCTCTAGTCTGAGGCTCTGTCCCCTAGTCCTAGACTTACCTACTATGGGAAACATCTTCACTATATCCACTCTATTCAGACCTTTCAATTTTTGGTAGGTTTCAATGGGTTACTCCCTCATTCTTCTAAACTCCAGCAAATACAGGCCCAGATCCATCAAATGCCCCTCATAAATTAACTGGTTTTATCTGAAATCATTCTTGTGAACCTCCTTGGACCGTCTCCAATGCCAGAATTTTTGCCCATTTCGGAAACAGACTACACCTTTATTCCTTCTGCCAAAGTGCATGACCATTCATTTCCCTACTCTATATTCCACTTACCACTTCTTTGCCCATTCTTCCAATCTGTCTAAGTCCATGCCTCCTCAACACTACTTGCCCCTCCACCTACATATCTTCATGTTATCTGCAAACTTGGCCATAAAGCCATCAATTTCATAGTCATAGTCATATTCATAGTCATATTCATACTTTATTGATCCCGAGGGAAACTGGTCTTCGTTACAGTTGCACCATAAATAATTAAATGGTAATAAAACCATAAATAATTAAATAGTAATATGCAAATTATGCCAGGAAATAAGTCCAGGACCAGCCTATTTGCTCAGGGTGTCTGACTCTCCAAGGGAGGAGTTGTAAAGTTTGATGGCCACAGGCAGGAATGACTTCCTATGACGCTCTGTGTTGCATCTCGGTGGAATGAGTCTCTGGCTGAATGTACTCCTGTGCCCAACCAGTACATTATGTGGTGGATGGGAGACATTGTCCAAGATGGCATGCAACTTGGACAGCATCCTCTTTTCAGACACCACCATCAGAGAGTCCAGTTCCATCCCCACAACATCAATGGCCTTACGAATGAGTTTGTTGATTCTGTTGGTGTCTGCTACCCTCAGCCTGCTGCCCCAGCACATAACGGCAAACATGATCGCACTGGCCACCACAGACTCGTAGAACATCCTCAGCATCGTCCGGCAGATGTTAAAGGACCTCAGTCTCCTCAGGAAATAGAGATGGCTCTGACCCTTCTTGTAGACAGCCTCAGTGTTCTTTGACCAGTCCAGTTTATCATCAGTACGTATCCCCAGGTATTTACAATCTATCATGCAAATCATTCACATATGACGTGAAAAGAAGTGGTCCCAACACCGACTCCTCCGGAACACCACTCGTCAACCAGAAAAGGTCACCTTTATTCCCACTCTTTCCCACCTGGCAGTCAGCCTATCTTCTATTTATGCTAGTGTAGCGATGTGCTACACACAGCGCTAGAATAACCACACGGAATCGGTGAGTTAGAGTTGCGATGAAAGAGATTTATTCAAACTTCGCGGCCTGCTATAAAGCCTTCCCGTTCCCGCCCTCCCGGGACGGGATTGCTGTGGGGAATGCATATTCCCAGACCCTTTCTGCACGCGGGATTTTCCCCCTGCTGGTGAAGATGGCCTGGCGCCCTTTTTGGGGCCGGCCCTCTGTCTGCGCGCGCTGTTGTGAGCCGGTTCGTGTGTGCCAGAAAGTGGGTCGCCACATAACCCCCCCCCCCCCAGAACCGGCGATACCCCCCCCCCCCCCCCAATGTCCGCAGTCTGGATCGGCCTCTGTTTGGGAGGTCTGCCCCTGCGCCGCGGTGCCTGAGCCTGGACCGGCTGCGCCAAGTCCACATGGGCCGGTTTGAGTCGGTCCACCGTGAAAACCTCCTCTCTCCCCCTGATGTCCAGCACGAACATGGACCCGTTGTTTCTGATCACCTTAAACGGTCCCTCATAGGGCCGCTGTTGCGGTGCCCGGTGTCCGCCCCGTCGTACAAAAAGAAACTTACAGTTCTGCAGGTCTTTGGGTACGCAGGTCAGGCTCTGTCTGTGCTGTGAAGTGGGGATGGGGGCCAGGTTACCGAGTCTCTCCCGTAGTCTGTCCAGGACTGCTGTGGGTTCTTCCTCTTGCCCCCTTGGGGCCGGTATGAACTCTCCTGGGACTACCAGGGGTGCGCCGTACACCAACTCGGCCGACGAGGTGTGCAGATCCTCCTTGGGCGCCGTGCGGATTCCGAGCAGGACCCAGGGAAGTTCGTCCACCCAGTTAGGCCCCTCCAGGCGGGCCATGAGAGCTGACCTCAGGTGACGGTGGAAACGCTCCACTAGTCCGTTCGACTGTGGGTGGTAGGCAGTTGTGTGGTGTAGCTGTGTTCCTAAAAGGCTGGCCATAGCGAACAACAGGCTGGAGGTGAACTGGGCGCCCCTGTCGGAGGTAATGTGGGCCGGTACCCCGAAGCGTGCTACCCAGGTTGCGATCAGTACTCGGGCACACTGTGAAAACCTCCTCTGTCCCCCCAGTGTCCAGCACGAACGTGGACCCGTTGTTTCTGATCACCTTAAACGGTCCCTCGTAGGGCCGCTGTAGCGGTGCCCGGTGTCCGCCCCGTCGTACAAAAAGAAACTTACAGTTCTGCAGGTCTTTGGGTACGCAGGTCGGGCTCTGTCCGTGCTGTGAAGTGGGGATGGGGGCCAGGTTACCGAGCCTCTCCCGTAGTCTGTCCAGGACTGCTGTGGGTTCTTCCTCGGAGGTGGTGTCGGTGAGCGGGACTGCCTCTGGCCATCTGGTGAACCGGTCTACGATAGTTAGGAGGTACCGCGCTCCTCGCGACACTGGCAGGGGCCCCACGATATCCACATGAATGTGGTCGAACCTCCGGCGGGTGGGTTCGAACCGCTGCGGCGGAGACTCGGTGTGCCGCTGCACCTTGGCCGTTTGGCACTGCATGCACGTTTTGGCCCATTCACTGACCTGCTTACAAAGTCCATGCCACACAAACCTGTTGGCGACCAGCCGGACGGTTGTCCTGATGGAGGGGTGCGCTAAGTTGTGAATGGACTCGAAAACCCGCCGGCGCCAGGCTGCTGGGACGACGGGGCGGGGTTGGCCGGTAGCTACGTCACAGAGTAGGGTCCTCTCACCTGGGCCTACGGTGAGGTCTTGGAGCTGCAAACCGGAGACTGCAGTCCTGTAACTGGGGACCTCAGTGTCTGCCTGCTGTGCCTCTGCCAGCGCTGCATAGTCCACCCCCTGGGACAGGGCCTGTATGGTAGGTCTGGAAAGTGCGTCCGCCACGACGTTGTCCTCTCCTGAGACATGCCGGATGTCCGTCGTGTACTCGGAGATGTAGGACAGATGTCGCTGCTGGCGGGACGACCAGGGGTCAGACACCTTAGTGAACGCAAAGGTAAGCGGTTTGTGGTCTGTGAACGCGGTGAAGGGCCTACCTTCTAAGAAGTACCTGAAATGCCGGATTGCCAGGTATAGTGCCAATAGCTCCCGGTCGAAAGCACTGTATTTGAGTTCAGGTGGTCGTAGGTGTTTGCTGAAGAACACCAGGGGTTGCCAGCGACCCTCGATGAGTTGTTCCAGCACTCCACCGACCGCTGTGTTGGATGCGTCCACCGTGAGGGCAGTAGGAACGTCCATTCTGGGGTGCACTAGCATCGCGGCGTTTGCTAAGGCTTCTTTGGTTTTAACGAAAGCGGTTGCGGCCTCTTCGTCCCAGGTAATGTCCTTGCCCTTACCCGACATCAGGGTGAACAGGGGTCGCATGGTTCGGGCTGCTGAGGGGAGGAAACAGTGGTAGAAATTCACCATACCCACGAATCCCTGCAGGCCTTTGATTGTGTTGGGTCGGGGGAAGTGGCGGACCGTGACTACCTTGGCGGGCAGCGGGGTTGCCCCGTCTTTAGTAATCCTGTGGCCCAGGAAGTCGATGGTGTCGAGTCCGAACTGGCATTTGGCTGGATTGATTGTAAGGCCGAATTCGCTCAGGCGGGAGTAGAGCTGGCGGAGGTGGGACAGATGCTCCTGCCGACTACTGCTGGATATGAGGACGTCATCCAAATAGATGAATGCAAGGTCCAGGTCGCGTCCCACCGCGTCCATTAGCCGCTGGAAAGTCTGTGCGGCATTCTTTAGACCAAACGGCATTCAGAGGAATTCGAAAAGTCCGAATGGGGTGATAAGTGCTGTTTTGGGGATGTCGTCCGGATGTACAGGGATTTGATGGTATCCCCGGACGAGGTCTACCTTGGAAAAGATCTTTGCGCCGTGTAGGTTTGCTGCGAAGTCTTGAATGTGCGGCACAGGGTAGCGGTCTGGCGTTGTAGCCTCGTTAAGTCTGCGGTAGTCACCGCATGGTCTCCAGCCCCCCGTTGCCTTGGGCACCATGTGAAGGGGGGAGGCCCATGGGCTGTCGGACCGTTGTATGATCCCTAATTCCTCCATCTTCTTGAACTCCTCCTTCGCCAGTCGGAGCTTGTCCGGGGGAAGCCTTCGAGCATGGGCGTGGAGGGGTGGTCCCTGGGTCGGGATGTGGTGCTGTACTCCGTGTCTGGGCATGGCTGCCGTGAACTGCGGTGTCAGTACTGATGGGAAATCCGCCAGGACCCTGGTGAATTCATCATCGGACAGCGTGATGGAGTCCAGGTGTGGGGCTGGCAACTGTGCTTCACCCAGGGAGAACGTTTGAAAAGTCTTGGCGTGGACTAATCGCTTCCCTTGCAGGTCGACCAGCAGGCTGTGGGCTCGTAGAAAATCTGCCCCCAGCAGTGGTTGGGCCACGGCAGCCAGTGTGAAGTCCCACGTGAACCGGCTGGAGCTGAACTGTAGCCGCACTGTGCGGGTGCCGTAGGTTCGTATTGTGCCCTCAGGGTGAGTCCCAGTTCTCTGTTGCGGGTGTCGTAACTCGGAGGTAAGACGCTGATCTCCGCTCCGGTGCCGATCAAAAAGCAGCGTCCCCACTGCTTGTCCCAGACGTACAGGAGGCTGTCCTGATGGCCAGCCACTGTAGCCATCAGCAGCGGCTGGCCCTGGCGTTTCCCGGGAATTTGCAGGGTGGTCTGCAGCGGCGGGCCTCTGTGCCCCACCGCTGGTGGTAGAAACACCATTGTTCGTTGGGCTCGCGGCTTGGTGATCTGTGCGACGGATGCCCCTCTCTCTTTCCTGGCATTCCACAGCACATCTGCTCGGGCCGCCACCTCCCGGGGGTTGCTGAAATCTGCGTCGGACAGCAGCAGGCATATGTCCTTGGGCAGTTGCTCTAGGAACGCCTGCTCAAACATGAGGCAGGGTTTGTGTCCTTCAGCCAGGGCCAGCATCTCGTTCATTAATGCTGACGGCGGCCTGTCTCCCAAACCATCCAGGTGCATTAAGCAGCGTGCTCGTTCGCGCCGTGAGAGTCCAAAAGTCCTTATGAGCAGGGCTTTGAATGCTGTGTATCTGCTGTCCTCCAGGGGCAACTGTATAAACTCCTCAACTTGTGCAGCAGTCTCCTGGTCGAGTGAGCTCAGTACGTAGTAGTAGCGAGTGGACTCCGAGATTATCTGCCAAATGTGGAATTGTGCTTCTGCTTGTTCGAACCATAATTGGGGTCGCAGCGTCCAGAAGCTTGGCAGTTTTAACGAAACTGCGTGAACAGATGCAGCGTCGGTCATCTCTGGTCCAAATATCGTTTGGGCCGTTGGGGTCACCAATTGTAGTGGTGTGCTACACACAGCGCTAGAATAACCACACGGAGTCAGTGAGTTAGAGTTGCGATGAAAGAGATTTATTCAAACTTCGCGGCCCGCTTTAAAGCCTTCCCGTTCCCGCCCTCCCTGGGCGGGACTGCTGTGGGGAATGTATATTCCCAGACCCTTTCTGCGCGCGGGATTTTCCCCCTGCTGGTGAAGATGGCCTGGCGCCCTTTTTGGGGCCGGCCCTCTGCCTGCACACGCTGTTGTGAGCCGGTTCGTGTGTGCCAGAAAGTGGGTCGCCACACTAGTATCTCTCCCTTAATACCACAAGTTCTTATCTTGTTAAGCAGCCTCATGTATGGCACCTTGTCTAAGGCTTTCCTCAAGGAAACCTATGCTGACTTTGGCCTATTTTATCATGTGCCCCCAAATACTCCAAAACCTGATCCTCAATAATGGACTCCAACATCTTCCCAACCATTGACGTCAGAATAAGTGGCCCATAATTTCCTTTCTCCTGCCTCTCACTCTTCTGTGAAATGGAGTGACATTTGCAATATGCACAGAAGCAGTCATTGTAGCCTCTTTAAGAAAAATCATCGATGGATTTATGTGATCAGTCTGCATATGAATACTTATGTATATTAATGAACTTCTCAATCCTATGTCTGCTGGCCAAATGCTTCAAGGTTCCATGTCTCAGCTACTGGTTAGTCACCCTGCATGACATCTGATTCAAGACTTTCTTCTGAAGCATCGGCTGACTGTGTCAGTTCTTTTCTTTTAATGAAGTAACAAAGGATTGAATCCTCTGTGACAACTTCTTTGATTTAAATAATTTATTTAATGTGAATATTATTTCATGTTGAGAAAAGAAAAGGGATAATACTTGAAAACATGTACATGTTGAAATTTCTGAGAATGTGTGTGCAAGGTATTGAGCTCTGAATCGGCCATTGACTTGTAAAGCCTTGCATTCAATCTTCAGCACATGATTGATTGCTCGCGCTTGCCAGAATGGCTGGGGCGGGGCAGTATGCGCTGTGCTCATCCACCGGAAAGTAACTGAAGCGTGGACTTCACAGTGTTTATGTTTTATTTGTCTCCCCTTTTCAACTAGGGAAAGAAGTACATAAAATAATGGGAATTTTAAGTGAACAGGCACATTCATGTTCTCAGAAAAAAGTTGTTAAGTATTTTTTCTGAAGTTTTGTATAATTCTTTGAGTTATATGTTTGTCTGAACCCATGAAAAAGGCCGTCTTCACCCACGTGACTTGTATGATTGCAGTGTTAAAGCCGCATGGAGACAGGGCCATAAGCGCGCAACGTAACTGGATGCTGATAACAGATGATAGTTTATTGGAGTATTTTTATATTTTGTGTTATATTTTTGATAAATTTAGAGTTAAAGTGACATGTTCCCGTAGAATAACAGAAATGGGCCTGAATGATAAGAGTAACAGTATACACAGGAAAAGGATTGAACTTTATTTAATGCACATCTCATTGTCTATAGTTATACAGTTAGCTGGATGTGCTGTAATTTATTTTCATTCACCGTAAAGTGACCCATGAATGAACATTACAGCGTTTATGTTTTATTTCTCTCTCCTTTTCAAGTGTACTACACTTGGTCTTGGATGTCTAAACAGCACCATTTAACATCTTTCCTAGTTATTTGCCTCAGTGGTTCACTCAGACGAGACAGGAATTTGCCTGAGCTAAAGAATCATTGGGTCCTAGCAACATTAGTTGGGTTTGGCATTTCTATTATCGCTGGATCCACTGTGCTCTACTACAAGACTCACATGGGAACTTCAATTTCTGCAGCTGATACTGCAGATTAAAGACTAAATGAAGTAGGAGCAGAAGTATCAAGATCATTGCTGATCTTCCTTAGCACCATTTTCCTGCACTATTCCATATAACCCCTGAATCTTTTAATGTCCAGAAATCCATTGGTCTGTGCCTTGAATGAAAATGAAAACCGCAGCTGAGACATCACACCCTCTGGAGTAGATAATTCTAAAGGTTCACAATCCCCTGCATGAAGAAGTCATTTTAACCTTAATTATAAATGAATAATACTTCATTCTGAACCTTTGCCTCATGGTTCTTGAACCTTCAGCTGGAGAAAACATTCTTCCCATGTCTAACTTGTCAAGCCCAATAAGAATTTTGCAAGTTTCAATGAGATCTTCACTCATTCTCCTTAATCTTTGAGAGTACAGGCCCATCTGCTCTATCTCTCCTGGTCAGGTCACTCGTCTGAGTGCTACTGGTACCATGTAACCCAGTACTACCTGTCACATGGTTGGGTGGTCGGCGACTAAACCGGCTCCCCCACCAGGGCTTGCCTGGTGAGGAGGGTGGCTAGACACCCTGCAGGATGAAAAACAAGACCTGTCAAAGGGCAGATGAACCCTCTCGTAGGGTCAACGGCCATCTAGCAAACACGTGCCGTGAAGCGTGGAAAGAGTATCCCTTGTATCGAAGCCTGGTCTGGCCATTCACTGCAACAGAACTTCCCCCAGCCGTCTTGGACCCCACTATGCCACTGGATCCGGGAGGGGATGTCGAGAGGGTGGGTCTGGACGTGTGCAAAGCCCTACTCACCTAAAATCCACTCACACACATGCTGTTCCTTTCTGAGGAGTGGGGTACCACCCCACTAACTGACTGAAAGGAACCATCATCACCTTATGGGGTGGACAACGAGAGATATACATCTCTCTCTCTCTCTCTCTCTCTCTCTCACACACACATACATGGAGCTCAGAAAAATAGAGAGCTATGGGTAACTCTAGGTAACTTCTAAGATAAGGAATGTTTGGCACAGCTTTATGGGCTGAAGGGGCTGTATTGTGCTGTGGGTTTTCTATGTTCTATGAATCCTTGCTGCACTTCTTGATAGCAAGCACATCCTTTCTCTAGTAACAAGGTTGAAACGATTCTCCAAGTAGAGTCTTAACAGTATCTAATACAACTGCAATAAGACTTCCTTGCTCCTGTATTTAAATCCTTCCTTACTAAATGCTAACATTCCTTTTTGCCCTCTTAATTGCTTACTGCAATTACACCTTGGCCTTCATTGACTTTGGTACAAGCACATCTAGGATCCTTTAAACATCAGTCCTACCAAATCACTCACCATTTGAGAGATTTTCTGCTTTTACACATTGTGTACCAAAGGCAATAATCTTGTACTTTTCCACATTATATTCTATCTGTTATACCTTCACCCAGTCACTCTCCGTGAAGCCTTTAAGAACCCATTCCCTACAGTTTCTGCCCAGTTTAGTCAGTGAACTTGGAAATATGATGTTTGGTCTCCTCAGCCAAATCACTGACATAAAAAGCTGTGCCAAGCACCAATCCCTGTGGGACTCCATTTGACATGATTGACAATCTGAGAACCATCTATTAATGCCCAATTTTTATTTTATATTCCCATCAACTCCGATCTACCTCCTGGGCAGGACATTATTAACTTTTAATATTAACTTTTTAATGTCATTTTCTTCAATAACGTATTTAACTGAATTTATCATTTTAGTTATACATATTTTTATTACTGCCTTTGATCATCAGATGGTCCATAGGCAGTTCATTAGTTTCCAACCCTCTTTCAAGACAAATATTGCCAGTAGTGCAGGATGTATTCAGTGTAGTATGGTGTTGCCAAATAACCTTACTATTCTTCACAGCAAGAGGTGCACTGACAAATAAAAGCCTGACACTGATTTGAAGTCAAAATGCTTAATAACAGAGTGGTTAATGCAAGATACTTCACATCATATCAAGCTCCGTGCTTAACATAAATGTTGCCTTGGAGATATTGCAACCAAACCAATTTGATGAGACAGTTGATTGGTTGTAGAAGATGGGAGGGTAGTTGTGTGCTACACAGTAATTACTGGCATTCATAGCCAGGGGTAGCCTTCCTAGAATGGAACTCTCACTCCTCCTGAGAGAACACAAACTAAATTTTGAGAAGCTTTCTGTCACCTTCCAAGTAGCCTATAACAATTCATTTAAAGATTACTGTTCAACATTTACCACTATGTTCCTTTCAAAATTTGAGATAAGTGATTCCTGCAGGTTCTGAGCAGCTTCAAGTATATATGTCTATCATTTAATATTTATTTTGTCAGCAGTAAATGTGTATGACACAAGCTTCCAGCCATCATAAGATACCCCCACCATCTGGGCCATACCATCTTCTCACAGCTACCATCAGATAGGAGGTACACAAGGCTGAACTCCAACAACCACCAGTTTCAAGAACAGCTATTTCCCTTCAACCATTTGGTTTCTAAACCAACCAGTTACAGTTTAATAACACCATGCTCATTTTAATCATTTTGCACCAAATTTTGTGTATTTTTGATGTAATTATGTTCCTTCTTGTAAAAATTTAAAATAATTCATATTTAATATATGTTCCTTTTCTTGTAAGTGCAGCTAATATGATATGTCCCTGTGATGCTGCTGCAAATACTGTAAGTTTTGCATTGTTACTGTGTTTATGACAATAATCTGAGCTTTCACTTTGAGTTGGTGTTGGTGGCGTTAGGCAGCGACATGTCTTTTAAAAGCTTGATATTAACATCAGATTAATTATTCAACAAGAAGATCTATAGGCAATAAGTGTAAGGTAAATAAGCAAAAGATATATCACCGGCTTCTTGTGCCTTGATAACACTGGTCAGTTGGTTATTTCAGTTCATTATTTTAATAGAAATTCATCTTGAATGAGAATTTTTCATCTTATTCCATACTGTTCCATACTGAATATAAAATAAACTCCTAAAGTATTAGAGAGTACACTAAATTTATGAAGTAAGAAGTGCACAGAGATTTCTTCAGGAGATTCAAGGAACTCATAGCCAAAGAACAACCAGACTCCAAGCGCTGAGAGTTGGGATTAATATGGGTGGTCAGTGTGGACAAGTTAGGCTGAATGGCCTTTTCTGTACTGGTTGATTCTATGACTCTATCCCAACCAGACATCTGATTTCAAGAAATGCCATATAATTAAAATTGTTCAGTGTTTTTCTCCACATGTCTACACATTATTTGGGAAGACAAACTGGCAGAAAAGAAAAAAGTTGCACGTGGTGACTCTCAAAAGTAATTATAAGAAGTACAAATGTTGCGAAGAACACTAAATATTTAATGAATACTGTGAGTTGAAGAATGATTTCCTTCAAGTTCAAAATTTATTGCCTTACAGACCACATCAATAACAGTCTACATAACCAAGCAGGATGGAAAACAATGGCTGAGATTAACTTTTTTTTTTTGGCTAAATAAATTAGATTAAAATTCTCCTGAGTATGTTGGAAAGTGTTTATGGTCATTCCTCCAGTTCACTCTGATATGATGACCCTGCTGTACCATTCAACAAGATCACTGCTGAACTCTACTGATCTTAAATTGACTTTCCCACTCTTTTGGTAAACCTGTAGTTTAAATATCATCTTTCTCCACCTTGAATACATTCAATGATTTTGCCTGTCTTGGTGGAAGATCTGTTCTGGGCACAGCACTTAAGTGCAATTATGAAGAAAGCACAATGGTACCTCTACTTCCTTAGAAGTTTGCAAAGGTTCAGCATGACACTTAAAACTTTGCAAACTTCTAAAGATGTATGGTGGCGAGTATATTGACTGGTTTTATGATGGCCTGGTATGGAAACACCAATGACCTTCAATGGGAAATCCTACAAAAAGTGGTGGGTAGAGCTCAGTCCATCATGGGTAAAGCCCTCCCCACCACTGAGCACAACTACACAGAGCGCTATCGCAGGAAAGCAGCATCTATCATCAAGGACCCCCACCACCCATGCTCTCTTCTTGCTGCTGCCATCAGGATGAAGGGGCAGGAGCCTCAGAACCCTCACACCAGGCTCAGGTATAGTTATTACCTCTCAACCATCAGGCTCTTGAACCAGTGGAGATGACTTCACTCGACTTCACTCGCCCTACCACTATACTGTTCCCACAACCAATAGACTCTTCATCTCATATTCCTGATATTTATTGCTTATTTATACATGCATTTGTACAGTTTGTTGCCTTTTGCACACTGGCTGCTTTTCCATCTTGTTGGTTCTTTCATTGATTCTATTGTGTCTCCTGGGTTTGCAGTGCATGCCCACAGGAAAACAAATTTTAGGATTATATACTGTCTGGTGACATATATGCACTTTGATAATAAATTTACATTGAACTTTGAATTCCAATGATCCATAGCCTCCAGAGAGACAAAATTCCATCTCATTTCCAACTGAAAAGCTAAGTCTTTATTTTGAAACTCTGCTCTCTTCTTCTAGATATCCCCTCTAGGGTCAAGATAGTTTTAGCTCTCATCCTGACAATATCCCTCAAATTCTTATGTGCCTCCATAAAATTCACTCCTATTTGTCTTGTATAGCAATAGGTCCAAACTGCTCAGTTTTACTTCGTACGTCAAACCCCACCCCCAATGCAAGATTTGATCTATTTTCTCTGCATTTCTCCTGTGCGGGCACGTTTCCTTAGATATGGGCAGGGAATGTACGTCAGGTGCTTTCTTACCAATGTCCTGCAAAGTTGCATCAAGCCTTTTTGCACTTTTATACTGCATACTCTTCAGCCAATGTTCCATTTTCCTCTCCTTATTTGCTGTCCTAACAGCATACTAATTTTTTGTGTTTCATACAGTAGTATCTCCAAATCTCTTTCTACTTCAGTTTTAATCATAGAAACATAGAAAACTTACAGCACAATACAGACCCTTCAGCCCACAAAGCTGTGCCGACCATGTCCTTACCTGATAAATTACCTAGGGTTACCCATAGCCCTCTCTTACCCATAGCCCTCTCTTTTTCTGAGCTCCATGTACCTGTCCAGGAGTCTCTTAAAAGACCCTATCATATCCGTCTTGTATAATAGTTGCTTTATCATTCTTTTATCCAAACTAGATAACCTCATGTGTTTTCACATTATATTCCATCTACTCCATCATTTTAGACCATGATATCATAAGATGACAAGATGTAGGAGTAAAATTAGGCCATTTGGCACCTTGTGGCTGATGTACTTTCCCTCTCAGCCCCAATCTCTTACCTTCTCCCTGTATCCCTTCATGTCTCAACCAATCAAGAACCTATCAACTTCTGCCTTAAAGACTTGGCCTCCACAGCTGCCTGTGGTAAAGAATTCCACAGATTCACCACTCTGGGGCTAAAGAAATTCCCTCGCCTCTGTTCTAAAAGGACACTCCTTTATTCCGAGGCTGTGTCCTCTGGTCTTAGACTCTCCACATTCACTTTATCAAGGCCTTTCACCATTCATTAGGTTTCAATTAGGTTACCATCTTCTGAATTCTAGTGAATACAGACCTAGAGCCATCAAACACTCTTCATATGACAGATCATTCAATTCTGGAATCATTTTCGTGAACCTCCTTACTGAGATAAGGGGCTCAAAAATGCTCACAATACTGCAAGTGAGGCCTCACCAGTGCATTATAAAGTCTCAACATTACATCCTTGCTTTTATATTCTAGTCTTTTTGAAATGAATGCTAACATTGCATTTGCCTTCCTCATCACCAACTCAACCTGCAAATTAACCTTCAGGAAATCTAGCACTAGGACTCCCAAGTCCCTTTGCACCTCAGATTTTTGTATTTTCTCTCCATTTAGAAAATAGTCAATGCTTTCATTTCTTGTACCAAAGTGCATGACCAGACACTTCCAAACACTGAATTCTATCTGCCTCTTTTTTGCCCATTCTCCTAATCTATCTAACCCCTCTGTAACCCTTCACTTTCTTCATATAATCTGCAGACTTTGCAACAAAGCCACCAGCTCCATCATCCAAATCATTGATATATAATGTAAAAAGAATTGGAGCCAACACAGACCCTTGTGGAACACCACTAGTCACCAGCAGCCAACCAGAAAAGGCTCCCTTTATTTCCACTCTTTGCCTCCTGTCAATCAGCCACTGCTTTATTCATGCTAGAATCTTACCTGTAGTATCGTGTGCTTGTAGTTTGTTAAACAGCCTCATGTGTGGCACCTTGTCAAAGGTCTTCTGAAAATCCAAATACACAACATCAACTGATTCTCTTTTGGCTACTCTGCTTGTTATTTTTTTGGAGAATTCCAACAAATTTGTCAGGCAAGATTTTCCCTTAAGGAAACCATGCTGACTATGACCTATTTTATCATCTGCCTCCAAGTACCCTGAGACCTCATCCTTAATAACCAACTCCAACATCTTCCCAACCGCTGAGGTCAGACTAACTGGCATATAATTTCCTTTCTTTTGCCCCTCTCCCTTCTTGAAGAGTGCAGTGACATTTTCAACCTTCCAGTCTTCCGGAACCATTCCAGAATCTCGTGATTCTTGAAAGATCATTGCTATTCCCTCGCAATCTCTTCAGCCTCTTTAGAACCTTGGGGTGCACACCATCTGGTCCAGCTGTCTTATCTACTTTCAGACCCTACAGTTTCCAGAGAACCTTCTCCCTAGTACTGGTAACTTTACACACTTCATGATCCCTAACATCCGGAACTTCCACCATACTGCTTGTGTGTTCCACAGTGAAGACTGAAGCAAAATACTTACTCAATTTGGCTGCCATTTCCTCGTCCCCCATTACTACCTCTCTGGCATTGTTTTCCAGCAGTCTGATATCCAGTTTTGTTTCTCTTTTACACTTTTGTAAATACTTTGTGTCCTCATAACTTGCTAACCCACCTATATTTATTTCATAAACAAGTGGAGTGTTGTTCCCTGCTCCTTCAAATGCTCTTGGACTCTATTAGTACCTTCAGCAGTCTGTTTGTTGCTGTGAGAATACTTGTTCCCCTTATTGAAGGCATCAGCACTGATTGTAAATAGTTTAGGCACTCCATTGATCCTGGCAGTGCTCAGCTTGTTACTGGTTGCCCATCTAAAAATACCCATTTATCCCAAATCTCCTTTCTCTGTTAGTTAGCCACATCCTTTTACACATCAATATATTACACTCCGCCTGTGTACTCTTTTGAAAATCCATGTACATTACATCTATTGTTTCCCCTTTATTCACCCTGTTTGTAAAGTTCTCAAAGCAGTCTACAACACTGACTGAGTGAGGGGTCACAAGGATGTGCAGAACACCTGCACCATGACACATGGACAAGAAACAAAAAGGAGGGCTATGTGGGAGGGAAGGGTTAGATAGATCTTGGAGTAGGTTAAAAAGTCAGCACAACATTGTGGGTCAAATGAGCTCTAGGTCCTATGACAGCTACTAATGATCATGGATTGACCATTGTCTAATCCACACTATTAATAAGTTTTACTTATTTAAGGGTAAAAATCAGTTTGATGTTTTGAGTGTATTTGTATTCTTTAATTTGAAACATTAATATTATGAATATTTAAATAGCTTTTGAATGTCTCCAAATGTCAGAAATAATTGGAAACATTCAGTTTTTGATATCTTCACAGCTGGCTAATTGGCTTAACCATGATCAAAGCTTTCTTATGTTTGTTTCTGCTAACCTCTCACTAGCTCCCACCTCTATCCTAATTCCATAAGATATAGGAGCAAAATCAGGCAGTTGGCCCATTGTGTCTGGTCCACCATTTTATTGTGGCAGATTTAAGATTGGATTAGCTCTTGAAATCCCTGAGACTTTTCAAGGCATATTGAATTGAATTGAATTTACTTTATTACTCATATTCTTCACATACATTTAGAGTAAAAATTTGTACGTTATGTGTCCATCTAAACGTGCAATGTGCAATTTAGTAATTTGTAATAAATAGTATGTAAAACAGGACAGTCAATATAGCATAGAAATACAATTCTATCAGCGTGAATTAATCAGTCTAATGACCTGGTGGAAGAAGCTGTCCTGGAGCCTGTTGGTCCTGGCTTTTATGCTGTGGTACTGCCTAGATGTGGAGAATAGATGCAGCGAATAAGTTGTCCTTTCTCGAGTAGGTGAGCATGGGCTGAGGACATAAGGTGCAATGGGTACAGCCAACTCATCACTGAAACCAAATTTTCAGCATTTAGCAGAGACACAAGAGATTCTGCAGATGCTGGAAACTTTGAGAAAACACAGAAAATGCTGGAGGAAGTCAGCAGGCCAGGCAGCATCCATAATTAAAAAGTCAATGTTTCATGCCGAGATCGTTTATCAGGACTGGTAAGAAATGGGGCTGAAGCTAGGATAAGAAGTTTGGGGGAGGAGGAGGAGTACAAACAGGCAGGTGATAGGTTACAGCCCAAAATGTCAACTGTTTATTTCCCTGCACAGTTGCTCCCAAATCTGCTGAGTTCCTCTAGCATCTTTGTGTATGTTGCTTAACATTTAGCAGCTTTGACAGCACAAATAAAAATTATGTCCAATGAGAGACAGAAAGAAAATTCCAATCTTTTACGTCAATGATTTGGCCCTTTGACAGTGATCCCTTCACATAAATCTGATTATGTAAATCTACCTCTTCACTCATAATGCCTCAAAACCTGCAATCTCTTCAAATGTGGTACTCATTGGTGGTAAAAAAGTCAAAAATGCAGACAACCCCCAGAGAAATTACTCATAACAATAATTCTTTCAGCTGCACCAGTATTTATAATTTGTGATCTTAATGAATTCAACTTGGTATTTATGAGAAGTAATCAAGCATTCATTTGATTTTATTTTCCTCTTAAGATATACAAGCTTATAATGAGACATAGTTGCACCTGTCTAACAGTCATAAAGCAGTTTTCTAGGCATCAAATATGGCACACAGGTGCTATTCTGTCTGCAGAATGACATCTTGATAAAGATTTTTCTATAACTAGCCATGTCAGCTCTGAAACTGGGATCCTGTTAGCACTCTTTGCAAGATGCATTTATATCTGACAGAATTCTGCACAAATAATTCTAAGGTCACTTTCTTTAAAGCATCAGGAAAACTAATCCATAGTCATTAACAAACCAATCACAGAAGTACTCTTTGATTCATTCCCCACCTTTTGTCTTCTCCTTGCATCTGCACCTGTTTTACAAACGTAATACATTTCTGTCTTCACACTCTTGATGAAGGAAATTATCATAAAACAATGATTCTGTTTTTCTCTCTCCAAAGATGCGGTTTGACCTGCTGGGTATTGCAAACATTTTAAAACCATTTGTAAAAGAACAATGGATGGCTGAATGATAACCAAAGCTCTTTATACCTATTACGGGACAGACTCTCTGGCTGTTTATTCAGTGTGTGTCTACTGCCTCCAACCCTGCCCCATCTGAATCCACCACTTTGTGCAATCTCCATTTCACAGTTTTAGTCTATTTTCTTTTCTGTGAGACATAGGTGTGACACAGATATCAAATACAGAATAACAATGGCGAAAGAAGCTTTCCAAAAAATGAAGACCATATTAACAGACAGAAAGATGAGCACGTACACTAAAAACAGAATACTGCAGTGCTACATTTATTCTATCCTGACTTATGGAAGTGAATGCTGGACCATTTCTCCAGCAATGGAAAAGAGACTAGAAGCAGCTGAATTATGTTTCTACAGGAGAATGTTAAAAATATCATGGACCACACATACATCAAATGAAGACGTTCTCAGAAGAGCCCAAGCAGTTCGATCACTCATACCAACAATAAGAGAAAGACAACTCAGATTCCTAGGACACATCATGCGGAAAGATGAACTAGAAAAACTCATGCCCTCTGGAAAGATTGAGGGGAGTAAACCTAGAGGAAGACCTCGGCTTATGTACATCAAAAGCATAGCCAGGTGGCTACGCATCGAGGAAATGGAAGTCATCCAAAAAACGAAGGATAGATCCATATGGAAAACCATGGTCACCAAAGTCCGCATCGGATATGGTACCTAGACAGATACAAAGACACAGTTGCGTGGAAACCACTAGAATTGCAGGAAAAGTTTCCCTCTTGCTACCTGAATAGGATTGATGTATGCTGGGAGCATCACTGTGCTTCTCTGACATCAAATTCTCTGCTTCTGATTGGTGGACAGTTCTTTTAAATATTAATGAGGTCTGAACTTCAACATTCATGCCTCCTGCACTGCATCAAGTTCCACTGGTGGGCTTTTCATTGCATTCAATGATTTCGATAAAAGGTTGCATCTCCAGAGACAATTTATTTCTTTAATAATTTTATTGTGGGGTTTTAAGTTTGAACTTGGGGTTTATTTTATGGGCTGCCCGTTGGTTACAAACACCCTATATATGCATATTCTCACATAAATGCTTTGTTACTTTCCTACCTATGAATGAGTTCTGGTAATGTTATTAAGTCCAAAAGTTTGTCTTGCATACTTATGTTCGTTCCAATGAGCGGGATTTATATTGTTCCTCTTTCTCTCCACTTCTAGTCACTGTTCTTTCTCATCAGTTTGATATAGCTACAGAAGAGATTGCCTCCAAGTGCTGGTGTCAAGAATGTATCTGAGTGGCTGCAAATAATTCTTGAGCGGGACGACACACAGCCAGAGGTCTGTTGGTACAAGTGACATAGGTAGAACAATGGAGGTAGTTCTGCAGAATGAGTATAGGGAGTTAGTCAAGTCAAGTCAAGTCACTTTTTATTGTCATTTTGACCATAACTGCTGGTACAGTACACAGTAAAAATGAGACAATGTTTTTCAGGACCATAGTGCTACATAAAACAATACAAAAACCACACTGAACTACGTAAAACAACACAAAAACTACACTAGACTACAGACCTACCCAGGACTGCATAAAGTACACAGAACAGTGCAGGCATTACAATAAATAATAAACAAGACAATAGAGGGCAGTAGGTTGGTGTCAGTCCAGGCTCTGGGTATTGAGGAGTCTGATGGCCTGGGGGAAGAAACTGTTACATAGCCTGGTCGTGAGAGCCCGAATGCTTCGGTGCCTTTTGTCAGATGGCAGGAGGGAGAAGAGTTTGTATGAGGAGTTAGGTAAAAGTTAAGAAGCAGAAACCCGAGGATGGTGTCCGGTGTTATGTGCCAGCTAATTTAAAATATAGTCATAGATGAGATGAATTAGTGGCTAAGTAGCTGGCTGGTGCACAGTAAGGGGGAGGGCAGTGGTTCAGGTTCATGAGAAAATCTGCAGATCCAAAGCACAAAATGCTGGAAGAACTTAACAGGTCAAGCGGCATCTATGGAAAGAGTGAACAGTCGATGTTTCGGGCTGAGACCCTTCATCAGGACTAGAAAGAAAGATGAGAAGTCAGAGTAAGAAGATGGAGGGAGGGGAGGAAGCAGGTGATAGGTGAAACTGGGAGGGAGAGGGGTGAAGTAAAGAGCTGGGAAGATGTTTGGTGAAAGAAATAAAGGGCTAGAGAAGGGGGAATCTGATAGGAGAAGACAGAAGACTATGGCAGAAAGAGAACGAAGAGGATTACCAGAGGGAGGTGATGAGCTGGTAAGGAGATAAGGTGAGAGAAGGAAACAGGAATGGGAATGGTGCAGGAGGCAGAGAGGGGCAATTACCAGAAGTTCAAAAAATCAATTATGTTGGAGGCTACCCAGACAGAATATTCCTCCAACCTGAATGTGGCCTCATCACAGCAGTAGTGCAGGCAATGGAGTGGCATGTCGGAATAGGAAGTAGAATTGAAATGGGTGACTACCAGGAGATCCCACTTTTTCTGTCAGTGTAGGTGCTCAGCAAAGCGGTCTCCCAATCTACATTGGCTCTCATCGATATACAGGATACCACACTCCCTCTCCCACACCAGATACAGTAGAATACTCCAACAGACTCGCAGATGAAGTGTCACCTCAGCTGGAAGGATTGTCTAGGGCCCAGAATGGTAGGGTGGGAGGAGGTGTAAGGGCAGGTGTACACATGAAGGAAATCAGTAGGGAGGGACGAATGGACAAGGAATCGCATAGGGAGCGATTGCTATGGAATGCAGAAAGTGGGGGTGCTGGAGAGAAAGATGTGCTTGGTGGTGGGGTCCCTTTGGAGATGGCAGAAGTTACGGAGAATTATGTGCTGGACACAAAGGCTAGTGGGATGGTAGGTGAGGCCAAGAGACTTTCTGTTCCTTGGTGCGGGAGAGGGAGGATGGGGTCAGAGCAGACAGGCATGAAATGGAAGAGGGCAGCGTTGATGGTGGAGGACGGGAAGCCCCTTTCTTTGAAGGAGAACATCTCAGTAGTTCTGGACTGAAAAGCCTAATTCTGAGGTTCTTGAACTGCTGGGATCATTTCTGGGGTAGAGGTGACCTGTACAAGAGTGACAGGTTGCACGAGCCAGAGAGGGACGAGCATCCTTGAAGAGAATCTTGCTAGTGCTACGCAGGAGGATTTAGACTAGATTGATGGGAGGTGGGGGGAGCTGGTGGCATGTGACCCTGAGCAGGAGCAGGTTGTGGGGTAAAGCAGTAGCCAGTTTAGTAATCAGGGTAGCCAGGGACAGAGTAAAATAAGAGAAAGGAATATTTACTTAAACTGCATTTAGTTCAATGCTTGAGGTTTAACAGGTAAGGCAGGCAGGCAGACTCAGAAGGTCAATTGGGTCTGAGGACTGGGATGTTGTAGCTATAACAGGAACACGGCTGAGGAAAGGGTAGAACTGACAGCTCAATATTGCAGAATAAAGATGCTACAGCTACAGTTAAACAAGGATGGGGTGTTGCCTTTTCAATAAAGGAGGAGATAACAGTAGTATTAGAGATGACATTCTTGGTGGGGGGTACTGGGTGGGGTTGTCATATAATGAGGCCGTATGGATAGAACTTGGGAACAGGGGGAGGGCCACTCGGGTGGGACTGTTATAGAGCCAACAATAGTCAGCGGGAACATGAGGCACAAGTGTGGAAAAATTGCTCATTGTTGTGAGAATAATAGGCATGTATTTGTGGGAAATTTTAACTTCCCTCATATTAACTAGACTAACTAGAATATTAAGGGCCTGGAATTGGGTAGGATTTGTAAAATGTGTCCAGGAATGTTTTCTGAGTCAGTATATGGCGGGCCTTACTAGGGAGGGTGCAATACTAGATCTTCTCTTGTGACTAAAATTCTATTAATTTTAAAACAGAGATGGAAAGGAAAGGACAGGACTACTGGTTAGGGTCCTAAACTGGAGCAGGGTCCTATTTCAAGGGGATTAGGAAGGATCAACAGCTTAACATCACTCAGACAAAGGAGTTGGTGGTTGACTTCAGGAAGGTGAAAATACTCTACATTCCCTTCTCCATAAAAGGAACAAATGTTGAAGTCGTTCAGGACTACAAATATCTGGGAACTCACCTGGACAATAAACTGGACTGGACTAAAAATACAGGGGCTCTGCACAAGAAGGGACAGAGCCAACTGTACTTCCTGAGGAGGCTCTGGTCATTCAACGTCTGCAGTACTATGCTGCTGATGTTCTACGACTCAACGGTGGCCAGCGTTCTATTCTACACTGTAGTCTGCTGGGGCAGCAGGGTGAGAGCAGCTGATGCCAGGAAGATCGATAATCTCATCAGGAAGGCTGGTTCTGTTCTGGGGGTGGAACTGCATTCTCTGGTGTCTGTGTCTGAGAGGAGAATGCTGCAGAGGCTACAGAGCATTACGGACAATCCCTCTCACCCCTCCATCACATACTGGACAAACAGAGGAGCACCTTTAGTAACAGATTGACTCCACTGAGGTGTACCACTGAACACCACAGGAGATCCTTTCTCCTTGTGGCTATAAGACTCTGCAACTCCTCCTCCTTACGTTTATAAGTATATGGTTTCATTGCACATCTCTATTTTGCACTATTAATTTTTAATGCACAGTTTGTACTATTTTCTGTATTTTAAAGTATATATTTCTGACTGAACAACCTTGTAACAATAATTTCCTTCGGGATAAATAAAGTTTTATCTTATCTTATGGATTGATTGATTTTGTTTGTTTATTTTTTCGAGATACTGTACAGAGTAGAACAGGCCCTTCCGATCCAACAAGCCAAAGCACCCAGCCACCCACTATTTAACACTAGAATAAAGGCAGAATAATTTACAATGACCAATTAACCTATTAACAGAGACATTTTTGGACCGTAGGAGGAAACCGGAGTATCTGGAGGAAATCCACAGATGGTGCCAGAATTAAACCTTGGGCTGATTAGGAGGTGTCAGCATGGCTGTGTGTGTAAAGTCTTGCTTGACAAAAACTCTTAAAGTTTTTGAAGAGGTCACCGAGAAGTTAAATAAGGGTAGGGCAGTATATGCTGTCCATTTGAACTTAAGCAAAGCCTTTGACAGGGTCCTGTCTAGTAGGCTGGTCTGTAATGGTTTGTCCCATGGGAGCCAGGGAAAGTTAGTTAGCTGATTAAAAACTGGCTCAGAGGTAGGAAACATAGGGTGATGATTGAAGATAGTTTCTTAGAATGGAGGCAAGTGACCAGTGACGTACTGTACAAGTCAGTATTGGGACCTTTGCAGTTTGTTTCTTATATAAATTATTTCAATGCAAATATACACGGTGTGAGCAGTAAAACTGCAAAATTAGGAGGTGTTGATAATGAAGAAGGTTCTCATAGATTACATGAAATCTTAGTCAGTTAGAGAAATGCATTACAGAGTGGCAAATGGGTTTCAAAATAAATCCAGTAAATGTGAGGTGATGTGTTTTGGAAAGTCAAACCAACAAAGGGCTTGTACTGTGAAAGGTGGGACACTGGGGAGCGCAATGGTATGTGCAGGGGTGAGGCTGAATGCTGGAAATAGGGTCTAGATGTGTTGGCTCTATGGTACTAGGAGTATAAGTGCATAGCTTATTGAAGGTATTGACATAGGGAGATAGTGTGATGAAAGGTACACCAGCCTTCATTAGTCAGGGCATTGGATATAGGAACTGGGAGACTATGTTGCAGTTGTATAAGCAATCTGAGCACTGTGTACGGTTTTGGTCACCCTGTACACAAAACTGGAAAGGGTACAGAAAAGATTTACAAGAATGTTGCCAGGACTAAAGGGCCTGAGTTATAGGTGGAATTAGGGCAGGCTGGTATTTATTCCTTGGAGCACAGGAGAAAGAGCAATGACCTTCTAGAAGTTTATCAGATCTTCAGGGACATAGTAAGGTGGATGATAGGAGTATTTTCTCCAGTGTAGAGGGGTGCAAAATTAAGAGGCATAGATTTACAGTGAGAGGGGAATGATTTAAAAGAGACTTAAGGTCAGCTTTGTCATAGAGAAGGTGTTGAGTAAATTGAATGAGCACCAGAGGAAGTGGTTGCCGCAGATGCAAATATCATTTCGGAAACACTTGGATAAGTACATGCAGGGGTGAAGCTGAATGCAGGAAGTAGAGACTGGATGGGTTGGCCCAATGGTCACTGGGACAAAGGGGTTTATACTGCTCTATGACTACGACTCTGTTGTCACACGTGCTTTTGACACATTTATTATAATACTGCAGTGGTATGGTTACTGTATTGAGCAATTTAAGTGTATTTTCCAACTTACAACTTAAAACTGTAAAAAAAAACATTCTTACCTGAGAACAGCCTGTATTATCTATGAGCATTCATGCTAGATGAAACGAAAAAAAAAAGATGTAATAAGTTCTACATTGTGGCTTGCATCATTGCTTTCTATAATTAAATGGTATTCTGGTTTAGTGACTTCATCACTCTTGTAACATTAAGATCAGTTTCAACCCAAACTGACTATCACACTTAGACAGGAATTGCCGTGTCTGCTTCAGACTTCGCGGTTTGGATTTGGGTTTTTGTACAACAACCTGTCATTACCCTGCAAAGAACCTCACACAAATCATACTTTAGTCTGAGTAACCCGTTCAGTTCCTACAAGGTTTAACTAATTATGTTGACTGAAACAGGTTAACAGCAACTGCTGTGGGATCTGCTAGTGACTACAGAGAACCAAGGAAAAAGGCAGTATGAGAACCTTCTCCATTAAATACAAGTTAGAATTCACTTATATTCTTCAATTGTAAGTAATTCAAGTCATTACAAAACTCATCAGGTTCCCCAGGTGACTCACTTATATCATTAATTAAATGAAGAAATCACTGCAACTATGACTATGCAAGTTCTGATAATTTTTGAGACATGTAGATAACAGTGTAATTTGACAGACTGTGGACAAGGAGACTCTAAGAAGGAGACACAAGGGTCAGCAGATGCTGGGCAATGCAGCAACAAACAAGAAGCTGGAGGAACTCGGGGTGTCAGGCAACATCTGTGGAGGGAAATGGACAGTGAACATTTTGGGTCTCGACCCAAAATAAATCAGCTGTCTATTCCCCTGCACAGACTGCTTGACCTGCTGAACTCCGCCAAACTCTTGGTTCTAATTCTAAGCTGATGGTTCTACAATCATCAACATCAGATCGATCTATTGATTTTTCAATGGGCCATTTGAATTTCAGCTATCAGCTTCCAGATCAAAAGGTTCCACTGGGTTTAACATTTTGGCTGGTTACAAATCCATTTCTAATACCCTTAATGTTGACTATTCCTACAATCAAATTTACTATTCAAGATCCTTCAAGTTGATAAATCCTCGCAAGTCGTCAGAACCCCGATGGTATACCTGGCACAATACTGAAAACCTGTGCTGACCAATTGGCTGGAGTGTTCAAGGACATCTTCGACTCCTCACTGCTGCCGTCTGAGGTCTCCACCTGATTTAGAGGGGCATTGATCATACCAGTGCCCAAGAAGAATAGGGTAGGCTGCCTCAATGACCATCACCCATATTAGGTACACTCAGGACACGATTTGGACACATGCTCTTTCAAAAGTGGATAGATATCAATTCTTACATATGTTCTAATTGATAACAAAGAAGAGAATAGGCAAAGTAAGGAAACAATGCAAAGAGAAAGGAAATTGTTAAGACATCAGTGTGGAAAATACTATTGATTATTAATATCAGCCTGTAAATCTTAATTTAGTAAAAAGTTACTTTACTTTGCAAAATTTACATAAAGGAAGTGTAGTAATGGACAGATTTGACATACTTTAATTATCATATAAATACCATGCAGTGGACAATGTGCTTCGATTGCAGTGTGATCCATCAAGTCTATTTTAGTCTAATCAGTCTCTTGAGCAGAAGAGCTGTCTGCCGAAAGTCAGTTACTGTGCAATCACACCGTGGTTTCTGTTGTGTTTGCATGTGCTACTGCACAGAGGTTATTCTACTGCAACAGACTCCTGAGTATGGAACTACCAGCAGCTAAAAGGATTGATTACCAACCATATGTTTACTTTGAAAGCCCACAGAGAAAATTAAGGTTAACTGCAGATCTTTGCGGGAGGATATGATTATTTCAGTATTAAGCTTATGATTCCCGCAGATATGTATAATTGACTTCCTGCAGAAGATTTGATATACACCTCATTTTAGGACGGAGGTCAGTCCCCTATTTCCTTTTTGTTTATATATATTTTTTTCTGAAGGTGCTAAAGAGAAGTAACCTTTGGGAAATTAAAGGACCACAAATACATCAACACCAATCGTATATTCCCAGAAAAACAGGAACTTAAATTCAACAGGAAATAAGATCTAGGAACACAGAAGACTACAGATGCTGTAATCTGGATTTAGAAAACTGCTGGAGGAATTCCACAGGTTAGGCAGCATATATTGAAGCAGAAGGATGGTTGACAGTTCGAGTCAAGACCCTGCATCAGGGAATATACCATTCATTTATGTAAAAGACACTTTGATTCTTACAGATATTGTAGGTTTAATAGAATATTGAAGAGTACAGCACAGTATAGACCCTTTATCCCATGATGTTGTGCTGACATTTTAACCTTTTCAAAGATTAATCTAACCCTCTCTCCTGCATAGCCCTCAATTTTTCTTTCATTCATGTACCTATCTAAGAGTTTCATAAATGTTTCTAATGTATCTGTCTCTACCACTTCCATGGACCCACCACTCCCTGTAAAAAATTCAGTCCCTAAATTCAGTCCTGACTAATGAAGGCAAACACACCATATGCCTCTGAACCAACTTGTGTGGCAACTTTGAGAGATCTATGGACATGGAGCCCAAGATCCCTATATTCCTCCACACTTCTAAGAATCCCATTGTAACAAAAGATAAACTTCTACACTATCCACAACACCACCAACCTTCGTGCCATCTGCAAGCTTAGTAATGCAGTCATTCACTTCCTCATCCAAGTCATTTATAAAAATCACATTGAGCAGGGGTCTCAGAACAGATTCTTGTAGAACATCACTGGTCACCAACCTCCAGGCTTCATACACTTTGAATAATACCATCTTCTTCCTTCAAATTAAGGTTAACAGGCCAATTCTGAATCCATGCAGCCAAGTTTCCCTAAACCCTACGTCTACCATGGAGAACTTTGTTAATCTTAATTTGTTCTGTGAATTGTTGAGTGAACCTGCTCTGTTTCTTTAATGGCTTCACCCAGAAATGTTACGAACTGATGGTGTTGGTCTGGTGAAAAGCCAACACAGGGTTGAGTAAAATCAAAAATCGCATGAAACACAAAGTCAGGCAGCATCTGTGGAAAGAGAAAACGGGAAACATATTTTAAAATTGTGGAAGTAGTAGTGAAAATGACAGGTGGAGGCGCTACATCAATGACTGCATTGGTGCTGTTTCCTGCACCCATGCTGAACTTGTCAATTTCATCTACTTTGCCTCCAACTTCCACCCTGCTCTCAAATTCACCTGGTCCATTCCCGACAATTCCCTTCCCTTTCTCAATCTCTCTGTCTCTACCTCTGAAGAAAGCTTATCCACCAAAATCTATTATAAACCAATGGATTCTCACAGCTACCTAGACTATACCTTGTCCCACCCTCCTACTTGTAAAAATGCCATCCCCTTCTCTCAATTCCCCCATCCCCACCACATCTGCTCTCAGGATGAAGCTTTTCATTCTAGAACGTAAGTATTGTCCTCCTTTTTGAAAGAAAGAAGCTTCCCTTTCTCCACCAACAACACTGCCCTCAAACACATCTCCTAAAATTCACGCATGTCTGCTCTTCCTCCCCATCCTCCTGCCAACCTACCAGGGATAGGGTTCATCTTTTCCTCACCTACCACCCCACCACCCTCCATGTCCAGCACATAATTCTCTGAAACCTCTGCAAACTCCAACTGGATCCCACCACCAAATACATCTACCTCCCCCACAACTTTCTGCTTTCTACAGGGATCGCTCCCTACATGACTCCCTTGTCCACTCGTCCCTCCCCACTAACCTCACTCCTGGCATTTATCCTTGTAAGCGGAACAAGTACTACACCTGCCCCTGCAGCTCCTCCCTCACTACCATTCAGGGCCCCAAACAGTCCTTCCAGGTGAGGTGACACTTCATCTGTGAGTCTGTTGGGGTCATATACTGTGTTCGGTGCTCCTGGTGTGGCCTCCTGCACATCGGTGAGACCCGACGTAGTTTAGGAGACTGCTTTGCCAAGCACCTATGCTCTCTCTGCCAGAACAAGCGGGATCTCCCAGTAGCCACCCATTTTATTTCCACTTCCCATTCCCATTCCGATATGTCCGACTATGGCCTCTTCCACTGTTGTGATAAGGCTACACTTAGGTTGGAGGAACAACATCTTATATTCCATTTGGGTAGCCTCCAACCTGATGGCATGAACATCAATTTCTCAAACTTCCAGTAATGACTCCCTAGCTCCCCTTCACCATTTCCCATCCCCTTTTCCCTCTTTCATGTTATCTCCTTGCTCACCCATCACCTCTCCCTGGTTCTCTTCACTCCCCCCCCCACTTTTTTCCTTTCTTCCATGACCTCCTGTCTCACCAATCAACTTCTGAGCACTTTGCTTCATTCCTCCCCTTCCAAGTTTCACCTATCGCCTGGTGTTTCTCTTTATCCTCCCCCCACCTATCAAACCTACTCCTCAGCTTTTTTTCTCCAGTCCTGCCGAAGGGTTTCGGCCTGAAATGTCGTCTGTACTTTTTTCCATAGATGCTGCCTGGCCTGCTGAGTTCCTCCAGCATTTTATACCTGGATGTGTTGGTGGAACATTACTTAAAGTGCACCAGAGATACTCCAATCGTTGGGTTAACAAGGCATTAGAAAGGGGGATACAAATGAACAAAAGGTGCGAAGTGAGGGTTGTTAGCAGTGTGGGAATAAAAGCAATGGAAGATGCAGAGCTCTAGGACATGCCCAGAAGATCAGCCTATGCCAATGAAGAGTGAAAAATGAGGCAAAATCACAGATGGTGAATTAGAAGCAACAGTCATGTATAGAGAGCTAATTCATCAAATCCAAGGTAAGGAGGCTTTTCCTAGCCTATTAGTGGGGATTAATGGATCAGCCACAATAGAATGGTGGAGCAGACTCAATGGGCCAAGTGGCCATATCTGCTCCTATGACTTATGGCTGGTCTGATACAGATGGAGAACATTCCGGAATCTGATAGTGAGCTGAGAGGCTGCAGTTGTGATGTTCAGATTATTACATTATTATCACTCTTAATTTCAAAAATAAATTTGGGATTACATTACACTTTGGAACAATATAAACAGACAAATTTAGTACTATTAAATGGGCCAACTTCTTTTCACCATATGATATAGTAATTCCTAACCAGGGAATTAAATAATTTCTGCATTTTACGCTTGGGGAAATGCAAATGAGAATTTTGCACTTAATGAATAATAATGTTTTAATAAATAAATATTAAAAACTTGAGTGCCTAAAGAAAAGTAATGCATCCCATTGATGCAATGGATGCTGAAAATAACAGCAAAGAAATTAGACTCGTTCATGGCCATTTAAGACTTGGAACTGTAAACTTCTACCCAACACTCAGGTTGCTGTTCATTGAAACCATGCCATCTAATTTATAAACTCTTCTGAGTTTAAGATGGATCAAAAACAGCTCCATCTAAATATTCTTAATATAAACTGCAACCTAGGATAAAATATATTTTCAAAATCAAAGTTCTTTTGGTATAAATATGGATTGTACTTCCTGCTAGATTTAATTGCCAAGATATGAAAATAAATAAAATTTGCCAAGACCAGGGGTGCCCAACCTGGGGTCCATGGACTCCTCGGCTAATTGTAGGGGTCCATGACTGTGATGGGATCCTGAATTATCCCTTATGAACTGTGCTTTTAAAAAGAGAAAGAGAGCTATACAGCACAAACACCTTTTTATTAAGAGGGAGAGAGGTGACGAATGCTCACAGTCTGTTTGGAATTTCTGCAAGGACACTGCCAGTTTCTGAGTTCCTACAGAGAGAGAAGGGAGCAGCTACTTGATGGATGGCTGGTGTTCAGCATGGTGAGATAAATACAAGGTCAGCTGGTAGTGTCATAAGGACATGGCTGTGAACGAACCCAGGTGCAAGACAGAGACATTGAAGTACTAGGGACAGGACTAGGATACAGGATGGGGGCTAGGACATGGACACAAAAACTGGGAACTCAGAACAGGACTGGACAAGAGAGCTAGGAGCCCAGGCTTGGACTCTGAGCCAGAGAATGGACAAGGACCCAGAACCTGGGTCTTGCCTCTGGCTCGGACCCCAGAACCAGGCAAGGACATGACTTGGCTGGCAGACAGGATGAGGCTGGAGTCTTCAGACTTGAGGCCAGGCTGGAGACCAGAGGCTTGAGGCTTGGGGTGAGGCTCGGCGAGAGGCTTGGGGTCTAGAAGCTCCTTCTGGGCAGGGTGCAGTACGCCTGGGCAGGGTGCGGATCTCCACCCGATGGAGGCAAGGGACAGGAAGGGACAGAAACCACCACAGGGTAATGGCAATCTGGTCTGACTTACCCAACGGAGGAAAAGGACAGGAAGGGAGCTAGGTGCAGGGTGGCTCCAGGACAAGACCGCAGGCGAGATGAGGTGAGAGTTACCAGCAAGACAAGGCAAGGCTTCAGGCAATGCAAGGCGAGGCGAGAGTTACCAGCAAGACAAGGCAGGGCTTCAGGCGAGGAAACAGAAGGCAGGGGAAGGGATACAAGGTATAAGGACAAGAACAATCAAGCAGCCACACCCTGGTCTCTGGAAGTATTTATGCAGCCAGCCCCAATGAGAATCAGCTGCCTCAATTAGTGCTCAACAGGAACAGAAACAGGGTAGACAGGAAAACCTGGAGCAAGGGTCAATGAACCGGAATGCGGACTTCATGGACCGGACCATGACAGGTAGACAGAGAGACACATGATTTTGGACACTGAATGAGCTTTGTTGTGCCCACAGAAAGGTGGGTTTTTGGAGGATCGATCAGGAGAATCGGTCAGTGGCTCTCGCAGTGTGGAAAAGGTGTGACCGGTGGGAAGTTACTAGTGTGTCCAACCCTTGCCTGAGTTGATAGCTCCACCACAGAAAACGGTCGCCTTGTTTTGGTCACATTCGGTGACTTCTAAAGGATTTCGGAGGACAACGGGAAGAATCGACAGCATCGAACTCGAACAACCACAACATGTCTCTCTCTCCATCACTACTCAATTCAATACCACGAACTGAACTGAACTTTATTCATCATCGTAAGACTGTATCCATTTACCCCTAGGCTTGTTTTATATATATATACACACACACAAACGGTATCTATAATCTTTGTTAACCTGTTTGATATATCTGAGGTTATATTACTGTATTGCATAGTTACTAATAAATAGCGTTAGTTAACAGTAATATCAGACTCCAAAGTGTTTTCCATTTCTGCTGGTTCTTTAACCTGTCACGGGGTACACGACAATGACATTAAAAAAGTTCGGAACCCCTGGTCAAAGTGAACTTCCAATTTTCCCGAGATTCTGTTTTACTTTAGCACCTAGCCCCATTGTCCCTTATTTCCATTATAACTTTAATGTTGCTCTATTTATTGTGGCTGCCATGGTGATGGTTCTGTATGGGCAAGCTCACTTCCTAATGTTCAAGGTGAAAATAAAGCTGTAGCTGCAGAACTATAAAAGTTTTACACAAGGTTCAAGCTGAAAACCAGCCTATGTTTTTTTTTAATAGAAGAGATTCTGAAGATGATGGAAATCCATGAGCAACATACAAAAATGTTCGAGGAGTTCAGCAGGTCAGGCAGCAAATATGGAGAGGAATGAACAGGCAATGATTCAGGGCATAACCCTTCATCAGGACTGGAGAGGAAGTGGGGAGAGGCCATAATAAGGTGAGGGAGGGGAGGGTGTACAAGCTAGCTGGTGCTAGCTTAAAGACCAGGTGAGGGAATAGAGGATGAAGTGAGACGCTGGGAAGTGATAGATGGAAGAGGTAAAGGGCTGAAGGAGGAAGATCATAGGAGAGGAGAGTGGAAATGTGAGAAAGGGAGGAAGAGCAGAAGAAGGAGATGATGGGCAGATGAGAAGGGGTAAAAGGGAAGCCAGAATGGGGAATGGTTAAAGAGAGAACAGGGAAGGTAGTTAGAGAAATCGATGTACATTCCATCGGTTAGAGATTACCCAGACAGTTTATGAGATATTGCTCCTCCAGCCTGAGAGTGACCATAGAGGACGCTATTGGCCGATATATCAGAATAGGAATGGGAAGTAGAATTAAAATGGGTGTCCACCAGGAAATCCCACCCTTTAGTCAGAGCGAGCAAAGAGACTTGATGAAGCAGTTCTCCTATCTTTATGGGTCTCCCTGCTGCAGAGGAGGGTGCACCGGGAGCACTGGATATAATGGATGACTCTGATGGACTCACAGGTGAAGTGCTGTTTTACCTGGAAGCACTGTTTCGGTTCCTGAATGGTGGTGAGGGAGGAAGTATAGGGACAGCTGTAGAACTCGTCACTCTTGCAGGGATAAGTACCAGGTGGGAGATCATTGGAGAGGGACAAGTGAACAAGGGAGTCACGTAAAGAGCGATTCTTGTGGAAAGTGAAAATTTGTGGGGGGTGGTTGGATCCCATTGGTTTAGTGGTATAGTGGTAGGATCCCATTGAAGATGGTGGAAATTTTGAAGAATGATGTATATTAAACTTCTAATAAATTTAATAACAAAGTACATATATGGCACCATATACAACCCTGAGATTCATTTTCTTGTGAGCATACTCAATCCATGATCGAATCAATGAAGGACTGCTCCAGCTAGGCATTTAAACAGAGTGCAGAAGACAATTGTGCAAATGCAAAAAGAAAGAACTAATAATAATAAATAGTTAAGCAATACATATTGAGAATATGAGATGAAGAGTCCTTGGAATTGAGTCCATAGGTGGTGGGAGCATTTCAGTGATGGGGCAAGTGAAGTTGAGTGAAGTTATCTCATTTGGTTCAAGAGCCTGATGGTTGAGGAGCACTAACTGTTTCTGAACCTGGAGGTGTGGGTCCTGAGGTTCCTATCCCTTCTCCCCGATGGCAGTAGCAAGAACTGACTATGTCTTGGGTGGTGGGGAACCCTGATGGTGGATGATGCTTTCCTGTGACAACACTCCGTGTAGGTGTTCTCAATGTTGGGAAGGGCTTAACTCTTGATAGAATGGGCCATATCCATTACTTTATGTATGATTTTCAACTCAAGAGCATTGGTTTTTCCATACCAGGTTGTGATGCAACCAGACAATCTACACTCCACCACACATCTATAGGAGTTTGTCAAAGTTTTAGATGCCATGCCAAATCTTCGCAAACTCCTAAGTAAGCAAATGCGCTGTTGTGCTTTCTTCATAATGAACTTACGTAGGGCCCAGGACAGATACTCTGAAATGATAACGCTGGGGAATTTAAAGTTGCTGACCCTCTCAACATCTGATCCTCTGATGAGGACTGGTTCATGGACCTCTGGTTTCCTCCTCCTGAAGTCAATAATCAGCTCCCTGCTCTTGCTGACATTGAGTAAGAGGTTGTTTGTCATGGCACCACTCAGCGAGAATTTTTTCTACCTCCTATACGTTAATCCGTGATCATCTTTGACTTGGCCTACAACAGTACTGTCATCAGCAAAACTGAATATGGCATTGGGGCTGTGCTTAAGAACTCTTTGGGGCAAATGCTCACAATGTGATTGAATTTATCCTGAAATTTGAGAAGGAGAAGCTAAAGTCAGATGTATCAGTATTAGAGTGAAGTAAAGGGAATTACAGAGGCATGAGAGAGGGGTTGGTTAAAATTGATTGCAAAGGAATACTGGCAGGGATGACAGCAGTGCATCAATGGTTGGAATTTCTGGAAGCATTTTGGAAGTCACAGGATGTATATATCTCAAGATGAAGAACTATTCTGAAGTATTCTAAATTCTAAAGTGGTTAAAGTTACCATAACTAGAGGGAAGTTTCTTGGGAAACTGAAAAGTCTGAAGGTAAATAAGTCACCTGGACCAGGTGGCTTATCTACCCAGGGTTCTAAAAGAAGTGGATGAAAAGATTGTGGAGGCATTGGTAATGATCTTTCAAGAATCACTAAATTCTGGAATAGTTTTGGAAGAATGGAAAATTGCAAATGTCATTCCACTCTTCAAGAAGGGAGATAAAAAAACTATAGGGCCGTTAGTCTAACCTCGGTGGTTGGGAAGATGTTAGAATTGATCATTAAAAATAAGCTCTCAGGGTACTTGGAAGCACATGATAAAATAGGCTGTAGTTAGCATGATTTCCTCAAGGAAAAATCTTTCCTGAAAAATCATCTGTAATTCTTTGAACAAATAACAAGCAGGATAGACAAAGGAGAATCGATTGATGTTGTGTATTTGAATTTTCAGAAGGCCTTTGACAAGGTGACACGCATAAGTCTGCTTAACAAGCTATGTGCCCATGGTATTACAGGAAAGATTCTAGCATGGATAAAGCAATGGCTGATTGGCAGGAGGCAAAGAGTGGGAACAAAGGGAACTTTTTCTGGCTGACTGCCATTGACTAGTGGTGTTCCACAGTGGTCTGTGTTGGGAGCGATTCTTTTTACTTTAAATGTTAATGATTTGGATGATGGAATTCATGGATTTGTTGCAAAGTTTGCAGGTGATATGAAGGGAGACAGAGGGGCAGGTAGTTTTCAGGAAGTAGGAGGGGCTACAGAAGCACAAGTTAGATTATGAGAATGGGTGAAGAAACGGCAGATAGAAAACAGTGTAAAATGAGTAGAGCAGGGGGCTGAGCTCACAGCCCTGTGGTGCATCTGTGCTAATGAAGATTGTGGAGAAGATGTTGTTGCCAATTCAAACTTAATGGGTTCTGCAGGTGAGGAAATCGAGGATCCAATTGCACAAGGGGGTATTGAGGCCAAGATCTTGGAGCTTATTGATTTGTTTTGAAGGGACAATGGTATGGTCATGCATTTTCCTAGAAGAAATAAAAGGGTTGACTATTTTCTAAATGGAGAGAAAATACAAAAATCTGAGGCACAAAGGGACATGGGAGACCTTGTGTAGGATTCCTTAAAGGTTAATTTGCAGGTTGAGTCTGAGGTAGGAAAGGCAAATGCAATGTTAGCCTTCATTTCAAGAGGACTAGAACATGAAAAGAAGGATGTAATGTTGATACTTTATAAAGCACTGGTGAGGCCTCACTTGGGGTATCGAGAGCATTTTTGGGCTGCATATCTTAGAAAGGATGTGTTGAAACTGGAGAGGGTTCAAAGGAGGTTCGTGAAAATGTTTCCAGATTGAATGGCTTGTCATATGAAGAGTGTTTGATGGCTCTGGACCTGTATTCACTTGAATTTAGAAGAATGAGGGGTGACCTCATTGAAACCTATTGAATGGTGAAAGGCAGAGATTGATAGATTCATGATTGGTCTGGGCATGAAGGGATTTGGGGAGAAGGCAGGAGATTGGGCCTGAGTGGAAAATTGGAAAAGCCATGATGAAATGGTGGAGAAGACTCGATGGACCAAATGGCCTAATTCTGCTCCTGTATCTTATGATCTTAAGTATAAAGTGAGGTGAGCAGAGCATATAATATGGAGAATTATGATTTTTTTTAACAGAAAGAGAAAATGATGGAAGGTTCAGCAATCAGGCAGCATCTGTGAAGAGAAACAGTCAACATTTCAGATCTGTAACCTCGGGTCACTTTCCTTCTGGCAGCAATCACTTCCATTCTCTTTTCCCCGGGTCCTGATCCACCTACAATAGGGACAGAAGATGCTGGAAATACTCAGGAGATCGGACAGCATCTGCACAGAGAGAAAAACCATTTGATTCCCCTTCCATTCATAAATGTTGCAGCACACTGACAGGAGTTTGAACCAAACACAATTTGTGTCTGTGGCTAGCATGTAGAGATGATGAGAACTGCAACCCTGACAGACTAGTGGGAATGATTAAGGCTACGTTAATATTAAGGCTATAATTATCAATAGTTTTCAATAGATTTGAATAGGTACATTTAATGTCAGAGAAATGTATACAATATACATCCTGAAATTCTTTTTCTTTGCAAATATCCACGAAAAGAGGAGAGGAATTGAAAACTGGTTTGAATGGTGCCACAACCACCTCTCAATCAAGATCAGCAAAAGTAAAGAGCTATTTATTGAGTACAGGGAAAAGAAACAGGAGGTCTATGAGCCAGTCGTCATTCGGGGAGTGGAGGTGGATAGGGACAGTAACTGAAAATTCCTTCGAGTTATCATTCCTGAGAATCTGTCCTGGGTCCAGCACATAAGTGTGATAAGAGTCCTTGACGAGGATGGCTTGGACCCAACTGCTGGAGTATCCGAAGCAAGAATTGAGACACAGTATTAAACTGGATTGAGAACTGAGCACAAAACAAACGCCAGATTAAATCATGAGTAAGGTTTACAATTGAGCACCGAACTTCAGTTCAGCAGCTCCTTAAATAGCCAATTCCTGGCATCTAAAACATGAATGCCAATAAACAGGATGATCCTGAATCTTAAAGGAGCTGCACCAGCTATCCATATTCCAGGGAATAAGAGAGTCTAAACCCTGGAAGCTGGCACGGCTGGGTGTGCATCATAACAGGACACTCCCCAATAAGGCCATAAGACCATAACACATAGAAGCAGAATTAGGCCATTCAGCCCATCGATTCTGCTCTGCTATTCCATCATGGCTGATCCCGGATCCCCCTCAATTCCATACACCTATGGGGCCCAAAACTGTTGACAATACTACAAGTGCGGCCTGACTAGTGTCTGATAGAGCTCGAACATTATCTCCTTGCTTTTACATTCTATTCCCCTTGAAATAAATGCCAACATTGCATTTGCCTTCTTTACCAGAGACTCAACCTGTAAATTAATCTTGGGAGTCTTGCATGAGAACTCCTAAGTCCCTCTGCACCTCTGATGTTTGAACTTTCTCCCCATTTAGATAATAGTCTGCATTATTGTTCCCTTTACTAAAATGCATTATCATACATTTCCCAACACTGAATTCCATTTGCCACTTTTTTGTCCATTTTCCAATTTGTCTAGGTCCTGCTGCAATCTCATTGCTTCCTCAGACTACCTATGCCTCCATGTATCTTCGTATCATCCACAAACTTTTCCACAAAACCATCGAATCCATTATCTAAATCAATGACAAACAATGTGAAAAGTCGCAGTTCCAGTACTGACCCCTGAGGAACATCACTGGCAGTCAACCAGAAATGGCCCCATTTATTCTCACTTGCTGCTGCCTACCTGCCAGACATTCTGCTATCCATGCCAGTATCTTTCCGGTAACGCCATAGAATTTTACCTTTTTAAGTAGCCTCATGTGTGGCACCTTAGCAAATGCCTTCTGAAAATCCAAGTGAATGACATCCACTGCCTCTCCTTTGCCCACCCTGTTTGTTACTTCCTCTAAGAACTCTAACAGATTTGTCAGGCAAGACTTCCCTTCACAGAAACTATGCTGACTTTATCATTAGTCTCCAAGTACCTCAAAACCTCATCCTTAATAATAGACTCCAACACTTTCCCAATCACTGAGGTTAGGCTAACTGGCTTATAATTTCTTTTCTTTTGCCTTCCTCCATTCTTAAAGAGTGGAGTGATATTTGCAATCTTCCAGTCCTCTGGGACCATGCCAGAATCATGATTCTTGAAAGATCATGACCAATGCATTTGTTATCTCTTCAACAATCTTTCTCAGGACTCTGGGATGTTGTCCATCTGGTCCAGGTGACTTATCCACCTTAAGACTGTTGAGTTTGACTGGCACTTTTTCCCTTGTAATAGTAATGGCACCCACTCCTGCTCCCTGACACTCACGGACCTCTGGCACACTGATAGTATCTTCCAAAGAGAAGACAAATGTAAAATACTCATTAAGTTCATCTGCCGTTTCTTTGTCCCCCATTACTACCTCACCAGCATCATTTTCCAGTGGTCCAATATCAATTCTCAGCTCCTTTTTACTCTTTATATAATTGAAAAACTCTTTTGGTGTCCTGCTTTATATTATTCCTAGTCTGTCTTCATATTTCATCTTTTCCCTTCTTATAGCTTGTTTAGTTGCCTATTATTGGATTTCAAAAGCTTCCCAACCATCCAACTTCCCACTCACTTTTGCTACCTTATATGATCTTGCCTTAGCTTTTATGCAGTCCTTAACTTCCCTTGTCAGCCATGGTTGCCTACCTCTGCCATTTGAGAACTTCTTCCTCTATCGGACATATCTGTCCTGCACCTTTCAAACTATTTGCAGAAACTTCTGCTCTGCTGTCATCCTGCCAGTATCTTCCTCTAATTCACCTGGGCAAGCTCTTCTTTCATCCTTCTGTAATTCCCTTTATTCCATTGCGATACTAATATATGTGACTTATGCTTCTCCCTCTCAAATTGTAGTATGAATTCAATCGTATTACAATCACTGTCTCCTAAGGGTTCTTTACATTAATAAGATCTGAGGTAGCCTTTCTAGGCTCAAGCACAAGCTGCCCTAAAAAGCCATCTTGTAGGCATTCAACAAATTCCCTCTCTTGTGATCCTACACCAATTTGATTTTTCCAATCCCCCTGCATATTAAAGTTCCCATTACAATTGCATCATTATGCTTATAACATGCCTGTTCCTGCTTTCTTTGCAATCTCAACCCCATATCTTGGCTACTATTTGTAGACTTATATATGATTCCCAAAATGTGTTTCTTTAACCTAGCAGTTTCTTAACTCAACCCTCAAAGATTCAACATTCTCTGACCCTAGATCGTCTCTTTTTGAAGATGTAATTCCATGTCTTACCAAGAGAGCCACATGGCCTATGCATTCCTGCCTGTCCCTTCGATACAAAGTATTTCCTATGATGTTAGACTCTCAATTATGGCTTTCTTTCAGCCACGACTCAGTGATGCCTACAACATCATGCCGACCAATCTTTAATTACGTCACTAGTTTATCCACCTTATTCCGAATGCTACATGCATTTAGATACGGCACCTTCTGTCCTGCATTCTTCACCCTTTTGAATTTTACCTCTGTGGTACAATTTAACTCTTTGCTCTGTGTGTATTTATACCCAATCATTGGCTTGTTCTTCCATACATCTGTGTTACATGCATCATCTATTTGTAAACCTGCTGGCTTATCTTCAGCTCTATCATATCTCCTGCCATATGAGTTTAAACCATTCCCAAAAGCTCTAGTAAACCGACCCGCAAGAATATTGGTCACCCTTAGATTCAAGTGCAACCTGTCCCTTTTGTGCAGGTCACACCTGGCCCAGAAGGGGTCCCAATTATCCAGAAATCTGATTCCCTGCCCCCTACTCCAATTTCTCAGCCACGCATTTATCTGCCACCTCATCCTATTCATATCCTCACTGTTGCATGGCGCAGGCAGCTATCCTGAGATTTCTACACTTGAGGTCCTGCTTCTCAGCTTCCTTCTTTACTTCCCTATATTATTTCTTCAGGACCTCCTCCCTTCTCTATTCATGTTGCTATAGCTGACTCGTGATGGTCCTGGCTTACCAGAGAGATGACGATTGTAGTCCTGGATGAGAGTTGGATCCAAGATGTCCCTCTCAGTAACCCAGCACTGTTCCTCAGGTCCAAATCGCTCCTAGTCCATGATGAACAGCCAAAAACAGCAAACAGTTCATGACTCCAAAATTCTTCTCACGGTGAAGACCTGTTCTCCATCGACAAACCTGAGTGGTGGCTGGACTAATGGTAGTGGGGCTAGGGGGGTGGTGTTCACAGGCCTTAATCTGGAAATGTGGAAAGTGGGATTGATCTTGAGGGCCTTGGGGAGCTGCAAGGTGTAGGCCACCAGTTTACTTTCTTGAGAATCTTGAAGGGTCCAATGAACTTGGGCACCAATTTCCTGGAATCCACTTGGAGGATCAAATCCTGAGTTGACAGTCAGACCTGTTGCCCAGGCCGCAACACTGGTCCCTGTCTTTTCTTGTGGTTAGCTTTTATTTCTGTTTTCTGGGTAGAAGCTAACAAAATCTCTCTTGCCCTATCCACCTCTCCTTGCTATGTCAGATGAGATCTTTGGCTCCTGCTCAGGGAAGAGTGACAGAGGATCTCCAAATTCGCATTCTAAAGGGGACACCCCATGCGCCAAATGCCGTAAAGTGTTGTGCGTGACCTCTGCCCTCATCAAATGGTTGCTCCACTCATTTGGTCTTTCGGAGGCCAGGCATCTTAGGGTACATTCCATATCTTGGTTCACCTGGTCTGTCTGGCCATTGGACTGTGAGTGAAACCCAGAAGAAAGACTCACTGTTTCTCCAATGGGTTTGCAAAATGCCCTCCAGAAATGTGATGCAAATTGTGGATAGCGATCCAACACAATTTCCACCTGAAAATCGTGGATTCTGAAGACCTTGTGCAAGACAGTTTCGGCCATCTCTGCTGCAAATGGTAGTCTGTCCAAGGTGATGAACTTGCAGGCCTTTGAAAAATGATCCACAGTTACCAAGATAATGGTCTTCACCTTGAAAGGAGGAAAACCCGTGAGAAAGTCCATGGAGGTGTGCACCCATGGTCTGTCCGGACCAGGTAGGGGTGGAGTAGCCCGGGTATGGGGCTCCTTCTTCTGGATGCACATATTGCATACCTGCATGTGCTGCTGAACTTCCTTCATTATTCTGGGATCCTGGCAATCCCTGGGTGAGCCATCATTCTCAAGGAATGTCCCCATTGGAGTACCTGAGACCGAATGGAACTTGGGACAAACAGCCAACCTGGAGGACCACTCTTAGGAATCTCCTCTTGCGCTTGGACCCTGCAAACAAGGGCTTCAATTCCCTAGTGAATTGTCGCTGCTATCTTGGCCTGGGGAAAATGGTGGTGGGCTGCTCTTCTCGTTACGGTTCATCACACTGATGGGACAAGATGTCTAGCTTCTGGTTCTTTGACCCCGGTCAATATGTCAGGATGAATTCAAAGCCGTAAAAGAACAAAAATCACCTGGTCTGCCTGGAATTCAGCCTCTTGGCCTCCTTTATATAAGCCAAGTTTCTGTGGTCTGTCCAAACAATGAAAGGGTTCTTGGACCCCTCTAGCTAGTGCCGCCATTTCTCCAATGGTAACATAACTGCAAGGAGCTGCCGATTCCTAATGTCATTATTCATCTCTGCTGGGGATAGCTGCCAGGAAAAGAATGCACGCAGGTGCAGTTTATTGTCAGAAGGTTGTCGTTCAGACAACACTGCACCTACTCTGACGTCCAAAGCATCCACCTCCGTGATGAAGGGAAGGTCAGGTTAGATGCAGTCAAGATGGGAGCTGTAGTGAACCACTGTTTGAGCTCTGCGAAAGCAGCCTCTGCCTTGGAAGTCCAAACAAAAGGGCCAAGGTTCCCTGTCAGCAGAGCCACCATTGGGCTGAAGTTTCTGATAAACTTTAGGTAAGACATGGCAAATCCCAGGAATCGTTGGACTTGGTTCACACTAGATGTTTGTTGGCCAATCTCCAACTGCCCATGTCTCACAAGGGTCCATCTTGACATTGCCATTGCAGATGATGAAGCTCAAAAATAAAAAGTTGGTTACGTGAAATTCGGACTTCTCCAGCTTGATGTAAAGTCCATGTCAATTAGTCTCCTTAGGCTATCTCTGACATGAGCGATGTACTTCATTGACCGAGAAAATTAGAATGTCATGCAAGTAGATGAAGGCATACTTATAGACAGCATCCCAGAGTACGTCATTTATAAAGGCCTGGAAAACTGCTGGCCTATTTGCACGGCCGAAGGGCATGACCAGGTACTCACAGTGCGCTGTAGGTGTGCTGAGTGCCATCTTTCACTTGTCACATTCCTCTATGCGAACCAGACTGTATGCACTCCACAAGTCTAGCTTCGAGAATACTCTTACCCCTTGGGGAATCTCGAAGGCATTGTTAATGAGTGGACGCGGGTAATAAATTTTGACTGTTAAGCGATTCAGTCTCTATAATCAATGCATGGCTGCAGACACCCGCCCCTCTTCTGTTCGAAGAAGAAGCCAGCACCAGCTGGAGAGATGAAGGGACAAATTAATCCCAGGGCAGCAACCTCCTTAATATACACCTCCATAGAGTTTATCACTGGGCTTGGGAGGGCGTATAATCAACCCCCCTGCCCCCCCCACCAGGAAATCAAGTACCAGACAGCAGATCTATAGCACAGTCATAGGGTCGGTGCAATGGAAGAGTCGAAGCCTTTCTCTTACTGAAGGCCTCTGCCAAAGCCTTGTAGGTGGAAATGATTTCAACTGGCTTGAGTGCTGCAATTACCTCCAAAGCTTCCTCTGAGGATGACTTCCTCGAGAATGATGGCTCACCCAGGGATTGCCAGGATCCCAGAATAATGAAGGAAGTTCGACAGCACATGCAGGTATGCAATGTGTGCATCCAGAACAAGGAGCCCCATACCTGGGGTACTCCACCCCAACCCGGTCCGGACAGACCACGGGCGCACATCTCCATGGACTTTCTCATGGGTTTTCCTCCTTTCAAGGTGAAGAGTATTATCTTGGTAATTGTGGATCATTTTTCAAAGGCTTGCAAGTTCATCACCTTGGACAGACTACCATTTGCAGCAGAGATGGCTGAAACTGTCTTGCATAAGGTCTTCAAAATCCACAATTTTCAGGTGGAAATTGTGTTGAATCGCTATCCACAATTTGCATCACATTTCTGGAGGGCGTTCTGCAAACTCCATTGGGGGGGGCGGGGATGATTTGGCAGACCTCAGAGACTCTCCCATAGGTCCCCAAGAGTCTTTAGTGAAAACAGAGGCCTCATCACAGTATAAATCCTTGTCTGTTTCCTCAGGAATTGGCAATGAGGTGCGACAAATGGTCCTTGTGCTCCTGGGACTAGGTTCCAAAGATCTCCATCTAAGAGCCTTCCACTTAGATGGGACCAGGCAAGTGGAGCCCCTTGGCTTAGCTGTTAGAGTTTCAGATTGCTTGGGCACCTCCTTGGTTAGCTGCTGAGGCAGAGATCTAGTACCAGCATACCCCTGACTGGACAGGGTCAGGACTCGCACTGGCCTATTGGCTGGAGCCAACTTGTCTTCCCTTGAAACTTCCAGGTTACCCTGAGTAGAAATTTGCCCCCTCATTGGCTGGTGGTCTTGGGAGAGTCTGGGGTTTGGAACACCAAGCCAAAAGCATACCATTTTCTAGCACTGGACCATGTAATGATCCTCCCTTCCTTCCAGTTCACAGAAAGGTTATGCGGGGACAGTCAAGGGTGCCCAAGGATTAGAGATACGTGGGGAGAAACAATGAGGTAGAAATGGATGTCCTGCCATTGATCCTCTATCCTTATCTGCAAGACCAATGTCTGCTGCTGGATCTGACTGGAACCAAGCGGACGACCGTCTGAGACATTTGCGGGCATGGGCTGGCTCAGCTCCTGCACTAGTATGTGGAGCCAACAAGCAGCGCCCAGGCCCAGGAAATTTCCCGCTGCTCCAGAGTCCAAAAAAGCATTCACCACTCATCAGTTCATACCCCAAGCGATCGCCACCCTCAATGTGACACCAAAATCTATGAGATCGGAGATGGTTGCTGGTACCATCACAGTCCTCTCAACACTGGATGGTCTGAACATTTCTCCTGACAGCCGCAGCTTCAGACATTTGGCCCACAGGCGACCTGCTTCCCCTCAGTAATGGCAACAACCTCACCTCCGACGTCCGATCATCTCACTGGCAGAGATTCTTATGCGGCTGATTTGATGGGCTTGACAGGATCCCGAGCAGGAGACAGGTTGGTCATGGTCCGAGATTGGGGGAATGGAACAATGATGTGTTGAGTCTGGTCTCGGGCTAGCCCTCTTTGACATCTTGGTGCTAGTCCCACTTACGCTCTGCCCTATGATTATTGAGATGAATGGAGCGGTCGATCAAAGTCTCTAAGTCCTCGGCTGGTCTCCGCAGGTGAGAGCATCCTTCAGTAAAACTCGCAGTCCATGGTGGGTCAAGGCTTCCCTGTTCCAGCTAAGGACTGAAGTTCAATTGTGTAGATGGCTGCTGGCCGTCCACACTGTTGAATCTTCATCAAGCAGTGTGAGGCTTGGCTGGCAGCCACGAATTCCTCAAGCAGATCTCCGATCTGCATTCCCACCTGCCTTCCAGCCAGAAGGGAGATAATGAAGGCCACCTTTTCACTCTCTGAAGGGAATGGGGATGGCCATAATTCAAATCGTAATGAGCACTGAATGAGGAAACTGCATCAAGAGCCCAGACTACCCTGGAATTACTCTGGAGTCAGAAGATGGACTAGCTCTACAGAACGACTGACAGCCTCATCCGAGCGACTTTGGCTTCCCTCCTGCAATAGTTAGCCCAAAGCGACCTGGGGATCATGTATCTCCAGGCTCTGTCTTGAAATTCTTTTCTCGCTGTGGCTGGCCACGGCTGACAAAAGGCTCTAATACCCCGCCGGGTCTGTGTTGGCTCAATCGTATCGAGAGTCCTTAATGAGGATGGATTGGACCCATGTGCTGAAGTATCCAAAACAAGGATCGAGACATGGTATCAAACGGGATTGAGAACTGAGCACAAAACAAACACTGGGTGAAATCACTGATAAGGCTTATGATTGAGCACCGAGTCTTAATTCAGGTGCTCCTTAAATACTCAATTCCTAGCACTCAGAACATGATTGCCAACCTGGCAGGACGGTCCTGAATTGTTAAAGGGGCTGTGCTAGTAATCCATACTCCAGGGAGTTAGAGCTTCTAAAACCCCAGAAGCTGGTGCAGTTGGGTGCATGTTGTAACTGTGTCGTTACAAATGCAGCACGGCAGCAGCACCTCTACTTCCTTAGAAGTTTGCTCAGATTTGGCACGCCACCTAACGCTTTGACGAACTGCTATGGATGTACCATGCCGAGTATCCTGACTGGTTGCATCATGGCTCGGTATGGAAACACCAATGTCCAAGAGCGGAAAAGCCGACTGGAAGCGGTGAATACAGCCCAATCCAGGAAAAGCACTCCCTGTCATTGAGCATATCCCGAAAGATTGCTGCCACATGAAAGCAACATCTATTACCAACAACACCCACCATCCAGCCCATACACTCTTATCGCTGCATGAGACTTACATCCCACACCACCAGGTTCAGCAACAGTTATTACCCTTCACACATCAGGCTTCTGAATTCACTCAACTCACCATCAACTGATTCACAACCTTTCCACTCACTTTCAAGGACTCCACAGCTCACAATATCAGTATTATGTGTTCCTTTTATTTTTTGTTTTTGCATGGTTTGTCTTTTTTGCACATTGGTTGTTTGTCAGTCTTTGTGTGTAGTTTTTCATTGATTTTCTTTGTTCTGCTGTGAAAGCAGCAAGAAAGTGACTCTCGGGGTAGTATATGCTGACATATAGGTGACATATATCTACTTTGATAATAAATTTACCTTGAACTATGAACATTTGGGTAGAAAGCGGGATAAGAATATCGAGTGCAAGAAGGACGAGACTGTGCAGGCGCATGACGTCAACAGGACAGCATGGAAAGTTTAAAAAGGAGACCACCCTATACAGCGGGCAGCTGTCGGAGCGGGCAGTGGAGTGAGTGGGAGCAGAATGTAGGGCTTTGGCTTCAATGGGCTTCGGCAGTAAAAGGGAAGAGGCGAGAGCGAAGCACCAACTCTTTTTTTCTCCCCCCCCCTTTCACAAATCGGCCCAGACAGACAGGAACAGCAGGGCTCTCACAGCTAACGGTACGAGCTAACGGTTTAAAAAGTGCGTCTGTTTGGCAAGGTAAGTGGGTGAGTAGACTTATTTTTCCTGTTTCATTCCTGTAGAATTAGATAGCATGCCTGCAGGGTTAGTGCTTTGTTCAGGGTGTCAGATGTGGGAATCCTGGGAGACCTCCAGCGTCCCTGATGGCCACGTCTGCGCCAGGTGCACCGAGATGCAGCTCCTCAGAGACCGTGTTAGGGATCTGGAGCTGCAGCTTGATGACCTACTGCTTATCGAGGAAAGTGAAGAGGTGATAGACAGGTCATCCCTAGGCTACAGGGGTCAGAAAACTGGGTCACTGTCAAGAGAGAGAAGGGAAATGCCCGGATAGTGGAGAGCACACCTGTGGCTGTACCCCTCAGCAACAAATATCTTGTTCTGGATGCTGTTGAGGGGGATGACCTGACAGGGGACGCCCACGGTGACCGGGTCTCTGGCACTGAGCCTGGCGCTGTTGTGCAGGAGAGAAGAAGGGAGAAGAGGAATGCGGTAGTCGTAGGGGATTCCATAGTCAGGGGAATGGACAGGAGATTCTGTGAGCCTGATAGAGATACCTGCATGGTGTGTTGCCTCCCAGGTGCCAGGGTACGGGATGTCTCGGATCGGGTCCTGAATATTCTGAAGGGGCAGGGTGAGCAGCCAGTTGCCTTGGTACATGTAGGTACCAATGACATAGATAGGACAAAGGAGGAGGTCCTGAAGAGAGATTTCCAGGAGTTAGGAAGGAAGCCGAGAAGCAGGACCTCCAGGGTAGTAATCTCGGGATTGCTACCTGTGCCACATGCTAGAGAGGGCAAGAATAGTAGGATCAGGCAGCTGAATGCGTGGCTGAGAGACTGGTGCAGGGGGCAGAGCTTCAGATTCTTGGATAATTGTGATCTCTTCTGGGGGAAGTATGACCTGTTCAAAAAGGACAGGTTACACCTGAGCCCAAAGGGGACCAATATCCTGGTGGGAAAGTTTAATAGAGCTATTAGGGAGGGTTTAAACTAATTTGGCAGGGGGATGGGAACCGAAATGACAGAGCGGAGGAAGGGGAAAACAGAAATAAATATAAGATAGTGAGCAGTAGAGATGTCAGGAAAGACAGGCAGGTGATGGGGCAAATTTGTAGATATTGGGATGAGTTACAGTGCAATAAAGTTGCAGTGAAATCAAAGGGAAAAGTACCAAATACTGGTCTTAAGGTGTTATACTTAAATGCACGCAGCATAAGGAAGAAGGTGGATGATCTTGTCGTACAGCTACAGATTGGCAGGCATGATATTGTGGCCATCACTGAGACGTGGCTAAAGGATGCATGTCTCTGGGAGCTGAACGTTCAAGGATACACGGTGTATCGGAAGGATAGGAAGGTAGGCAGAGGGGGAGGCATGGCTTTATTGGTAAGAAATGATATTAAGTCATTAGAAAGAGGTGATATAGGATCGGAAGGTGCAGAATCTTTATGGGTTGAGCTAAGAAATAGCAGGGGTAAAAGGACCCTGATGGCAGTTATTTATAGGCCTCCAAACAGCTACAGTGATGTGGACTACAAATTACAACAGGAAAAAGAAAAGGCTTGTCAGAAGGGCAGTATTATGATAATTGTGGAGGATTTCAACATGTGAGTGGATTGGGAAAATCAGGTCGGCACTGGATCTCAAGACAGAGAATTTGTAGAATGTCTGCGAGATGGCTTTTTAGAACAGCTTGTTGTTGAGCTCACTAGGGGATCAGCTGTACTGGATTGGGTATTGTGTAATGAACTGGAGGTGATTAGAGAGATTGAGGTGAAGGAACCCTTAGGAGACAATGATCATAACATGATTGAGTTCACTGTGAAATTTGAAAAAGAGAAGCCAAAATCTGATGTGTCGGTATTTCAGTGGAGTAAAGGAAATTACAGTGGCATGAGAGAGGAACTGGCCAAAGTTGACTGGAAAGGGACACTGGCGGAAAAGATGGCAGATCAGCAGTGGCTGGAGTTTATGCGAGAAGTGAAGAAGGTGCAGGACAGGTATATTCCAGAAAAGAAGAAATTTTTGAATGGAAAAAGGATGCAACTGTGGTTGACAGGAGAAGTCAAAGCCAAAGTTAAAGCAAAGGAGAGGGCATACAAGGAAGCAAAAATTAGTGGGAAGACAGAGGACTGGGAAGTTTTTAAAACCTTACAAAGGGAAACTAAGAAGGTCATTGAGAGAGAAAAGATTAACTATGAAAGGAAGCTAGCAAATAATATCAAAGAGGATACTAAAAGCTTTTTCAAGTATATAAAGACTAAAAGACAGGTGAGAGTAGATATCGAACTGATAGAAAATGATGCTGGAGAAATTGTAATGGGAGATAAGGAGATGGCAGAGGAACTGAACAAGTATTTTGCATCAGTCTTCACTGAGGAAGACATCAGCAGTATACCGGACACTCCAAGGTGGCAGGGAAGAGAAGTGTGCGCAGTCACAATTACGGCAGAGAAAGTACTCAGGAAGTTGAATAGTCTAAAGGTAGATAAATCTCCCGGACCAGATGGAATGCACCCACGTGTTCTGAAGGAAGTAGCTGTGGAGATTGCAGAGGCATTAGTGATGATCTTTCGAAAGTCAATAGATTCTGGCATGGTTCCGGAGGACTGGAAGATTGCAAATGTAACTCTGCTATTTAAGAAGGGCGCAAGGAAGCAAAAAGGAAATTATAGACCTGTTAGCTTGACATCGGTGGTTGGGAAGTTGTTGGAGTTGATTGTCAAGGATGAGGTTACAGAGTACCTGGAGGCATATGACAAGATAGGCCGAACTCAGCATGGTTTCCTTAAAGGAAAATCCTGCCTGACAAAACTATTACAATTTTTTGAGGAATTTACAAGTAGGCTAGACAAGGGAGATGCAGTGGATGTTATATATTTGGATTTTCAGAAGGCCTTTGACAAGGTGCCACACACGAGGCTGCTTAACAAGATAAGAGCCCATGGAATTACGGGAAAGTTACATACGTGGATAGAGCATTGGCTGATTGGCAGCAAACAGAGAGTGGGAATAAAGGGATCCTATTCTGGTTGTCTGCCGGTTACCAGTGGTTTTCCACAGGGGTCCGTGTTGGGGCCACTTCTTTTTACATTGTACATCAATGATTTGGATTATGGAGTAGTTGGCTTTGTGGCTAAGTTTGCTGACAATATGAAGATAGGTGGAGGGGCCGGTAGTGCTGAGGAAACGGAGAGTCTGCAGAGAGACTTGGGTAGATTGGAAGAATGGGCAAAGAAGTGGCAAATGAAGTACAATGTTGGAAAGTGTATGGTTATGCACTTTGGCAGAAGTAATAAACGGGCAGACTATTATTTAAGTGGGGTAAGAATTCAAAGTTCGGAGATGCAACGAGACTTGGGAGTCCTTGTACAGGATACCCTTAAGGTTAACCTCCAGGTTGAGTCAGTAGTGAAGAAGGCGAATGCAATGTTGGCATTCATTTCTAGAGAAATAGAGTATAGGAGCAGGGATGTGATGTTAAGGCTCTATAAGGCGCTGGTGAGACCTCACTTGGAGTACTGTGGGCAGTTTTGGTCTCCTTATTGAAGCACCTTCAATTACTCCAAAAGACTGAGGTTTGGTAAAATACTGAAAGGCTTTTATTTGCTGTACAATACGACCTCCACAGTGAATGTCTGCCCCCGGACTGAGGGGGAGGGGGCAAGGCGAACACCTTTATACAGGACTCTGTGGGAGGAGCCACAGGGACAGTTAGCAGAGGGGTGTGTCCAGACAGGTAACCGAGTTACAACATATATACATGGTTTACCACACTTATTTAAGAAAGAATGTGCTGAAGTTAGAGAAGGTACAGAGAAGATTCACTAGAATGATTCCGGGAATGAGAGGGTTAACATATGAGGAACGTTTGTCCGCTCTTGGACTGTATTCCTTGGAATTTCGAAGAATGAGGGGAGACCTTATAGAAACATTTCGAATGTTTAAAGGCATGGACAGAGTGGATGTGGCAAAGTTGTTTCCCATGATGGGGGAGTCTAGTACGAGAGGGCACGACTTAAGGATTGAAGGGCGCCCATTCAGAACAGAAATGAGAGGAAATTTTTTTAGTCAGAGGGTGGTGAATCTATGGAATTTGTTGCCACAGGAGGCAGTGAAGGCCAAGTCATTGGGTGTATTTAAGGCAGAGATTGATAGGTATCTGAGTAGCCAGGGCATCAAAGGTTATGGTGAAAAGGCGGGGGAGTGGGACTAAATGGGAGAATGGATCAGCTCATGAGCAGACTCGATGGGCCGAATGGCCGACTTCTGCTCCTTTGTCTTATGGTCTGATGGTCTAAGAATATGGATTTGCAGGGTGCAAAAGCTGGAATAAACCAGAAAGTGCTGATAATTGTGAAATGAATGGCTGAAGGTTTCCCTGTGAGAAAGGACACAGCTGGTTCACAGTCTCCGAGTAAAATTGTAGCTTCCTAAGCTACTACTCTTCCGCTGATGCCAGGTAACTATGCATGAACAGTGCAGCATGTTAAATCTCTGGACAATGGTCCTTTCACATTAGCCTCCATCCCTGGCAATTTGTTCCCACTTATCCTCCACAGCCAAGTCCTGTGACAGGGAGGCACTGAATGTGCTGTACACATAGAAGCTCCTGTTAAACTCTGGGAATTCCTCTGGGCTCTCTTCCGGAACAGATGCTGGCACAGCTCCAATTTCCAAATTATATTGCTGAAAGTAATAACATACACAATCCTTGTAAAAGTTCAGAAATGAAGGCCCAATCTCCAGCACTCCTTAACTCAGCAATTAGTCAATCTGAGTCATGTTTTAACTACAATGCATATCTTATTGCACGGAAACTGTTCTCTCTCTGCTAGCAATACATCACAGGCCGGTGAAGAACTGGAATATCTGCATCAATAATGTCAGGGACCAAATGGAGCATGAGATTGTGATTGGTTTGGGATCAACAGAATTACAGAACTATAATGAATCTTATTAACTGGAGGTTACTCATCTGACATCTATGAGTCTTTGGAGAAATGTGGGACTGGTGCTGACATAATCGTGCCATTTGTTTCCTTAAAATGTACTTGACATAAATGTAGACAGATGCACACCTCAAACAACTGTTTAAAATTATGTATATGCATTTGACCTTAATAAAGCATTGCCCGAAATCGTTCAGCTTTTCTTCAACTAAGTATGTATATAAGCAAATGTATTTTCATTAAGTTCAGGAATAAAGCACTTAATCAGTATTTTAACTTAAATGCTCCCTATGTAATTCAGAAAACTGTGCACGGTGCATATGTTTCGACTTAAACCTGTTCAACAACAGTACGGTACTGGCAAACGCTTGCACTACTATGAATTTGTCTCTGCTGTGTCTTTTTGCACTAATGTCTTGATTTGCATACTTTTTTCTTCAATTTCTTCTGCAGCTTATACATAATTAATATATAATATACAAACTGGATTTTGTCTTTACACAAGTCCCGTGATGCTGCAGGCCAGGAAATGATATAAAAGCCTAGACTTCTAGGATTTCGGTTGAAAAACAGTGTGAAAGTTGCCTTGAAAAGACTGAAAAGAAGTTGAAGAACATATTATTCAACTTACAACACACACAAAATGCTGGAGGAACTCAACAGGCCAGGCAGCATCTATGGAAAAAAGTACCGTTGACATTTCAGACCAAAACCCTTCAGCAAGACTCGAGAAAAAAAGATGAGGAGTATATTTAAGAGATGAGGGAGGGGAGAGAGAAACACAAAGTGATAGGTGAAACCAGGAGGGGAAGCGATGAAGTAAAGAGCTGGGAAGTTAATTGGTGAAAGAAATACAGGGTCGGATGAAGGTGGAGTCCGATAGGTGGGGATAGTTGGCCATGGAAGAAAGAAAAGCGGGGAGGAGAACCAGAGGGAAGAGATGGGCATGCAAGCTGGTAAGGTGAGAGAGGGAAAAGGGGATGGGAAATGGTGAAGGAGAGGGAGAGAAGGGGGGGGGGGCATGACCAGAAGTTTGAGAAATCAATGTTCATGCCTTCAGGTTGGAGGCTACCCAGACAGAACATAAAGAGTTGTTATATTCTGTAGGTATTTCTCCAATCTGAGTGTGGCCTCATTGCGACAGTAGAGGAGGCCATGGATGGACATATTGGAATGGGAATGGGAAGTTCTCAATTTAAAATCCTAGCATTGGGTGGGAGGGTTCTGACCTAAATTGTGCGCTAGGTGCTTGCTCTCAGCTCTTGTTGCTCGGTATGACCATGTGAGCCACTTGAGGGGGTCAGGTGCTCCAGCGCCTGACTATCCACCTGTCCACTGAGCATCTGGCTGCAGCTCTACATGAGTCAGAGTCATAGTCATAGTCATAGTCATAGTCATACTTTATTGATCCCGGGGGAAACTGGTTTTCGTTACAGTTGCACCATAAATAATAAATAGTAATAAAACCATAAATAGTTAGGTGGGGTTGCTAATATGGTGCAAAGAGCACATAGGTGTCAAGCTATCTTACTTTATTTTAATGGGTGCTATACAGATTTTACAATATAACAGTTGAGAAGTCACTGCAGCTGTACATAATTTTGTTTAGTCCATACTTGGGGTACTGCGTGTGGTTCTGGCACCTTGTTTCATTACAGGAGGAATGTGGAGGCTTTTGAGATGGTGCAGAAGAGATTTGCCAGCATATTGCCTGGATTAAAGGGTATTAGCTATATAAGGATAGGTTGGACAAACATGGATTGGTTTGTCAGGAGCAGTGGAGGCTGAGAGGCAACCTGATAGAGGTATATAAAATTATAAGTAGCATAAGTAAAGCCGGTCTTTTCCCAAGTTAGATATTTCAAATACAACAGGGCATGGGTTTAAGGTGAGAACGGGAAAGTTTAAGGAAGATTAATGAGATATTTAATACAGAGAGTGGTAGACGGCTGGACTGCACTGCTAAGCAAAGTGGTGGATGCAAATAAAATAAGAGTTATTTAGACAAATCAATGACCAGGCGGAGAATAGAGGGATATTGACCATGTGCAGGCAGATACGTGGTTTAAATTTGTATCATGGTCTGTAAGGCAAACTAAGCTGAAGGGTATGTTCCTGTGTTCTGTGTTCTATTCTATGTTCTGTGATGGTACATGACCCAGCTATTCCCATTGGGTTAGGTACACTGCATTACCCAAGCACCATCTCTACTCAAAGCCCATAAAGCTTAATGCTTTACAGAATCTTAGAAATTTTAGCCAAAGGAAAAAGTCATTCATCCCATTGTGTCCAAATCAGCAATTATTTACCATTGTTGCATAAGGCTATAGTTTAGAAATATGCTTTTTAATATCTTGGTTAAAAAAACCTGACCTTAATGTTAACACACGTCAGTTCATTAGGGGTAAAGGATTAATTCTTGTATAAAATACTTAATCACTGACTTGGGAAATACATTTTTCCAGCCACAAACAAAAAAGATCAGTGTGTGATACATTTACATTGTTTAACACAGTACATGGCTTAATGTACTTACCATGTACACAGTCCATTGGATTTCGTGATCCAGCTCATTTAAAAAATCAATTACCAGCAGTGTCGATTAATATTATCAGGGCTTCTCCTCCATCTAGTACATTTTGTACAAAGGCTAAGTGTTAATGACACCATCGAGGTAACTGAGCTGGAAATGTAAAGCGACTGAGATGATACCAGCAGTTGGTAGAGTTCCCATCTGGAGATGTTTCAATCACCCTATTTTAATGATGTATACTATTTGACTTCCTCTGCAGGGCAATGTAGACCTGAACCAGTGCAATTAATTTCTTTAAATCTGCACATGTTCTGGCATTATTTCACCAGGTGCATTGGAACCTTGTTCATACACCTTCAAAATGAGGAATTTACTATTTTGAAGAGAAGGAGGCCCTTCCGCCCATCATCCATGTTAGCCAGTGTTCTTGTCCATATCGGTCCACTTACCTGCATTTGACCAATGCTGTCTATGTTTTGACAAGTGATTGCCCAGCTGCTGTTTAATGTTATGAGAATGACTGCTGTCACCAGGCTGAGCATTTCCAGATTCTAACCACTCTACTGGTGGGGAAAAAATCCTCCTTGGATCCCCTTTATGATTCCTAGCTTTCAACTTATATGTATGTACTTTTGTTTCAGACACCTCACCACGGAAAACAGGTCCTTGCTCACTACGCTATCAATCTCCCTCATTATTATCTTTATCTCTACCAGGTCCCTCTTCAGTTTAAATCACCCGATTCATTCTCTCATTATCACTGTAATGTTCCAGGTCTTGCAACATCCTTATGAATTTTCTCTGCACACTCTCCAGCACAATCACATCCTTCCTATCATGTGCTGACCAGATCCACACATAGTGGCGAGGTCTTAAGAAAGTCTTCATACGGTTTTTCCATAACATTCTTGCTCTTAAATTCTGTGCCATGGTGATGAAGGCAATCACCCTATAACCGTTCTTTCCCTGCCTCTCTATCTGTAGTGCCACCTTCATAAATTTGTACCCCGAGGTCAAACTCCAGTGGGCCCTGCCATTTACTGTGTACCGCAAATGCATCACTTCACACTTGTCAGGATGTAGCTATGCAAACTAGGTGTATGAAAGTTCATGAAATGCCAAAGGTAAATTCCCTAATAGCTTCAATTCCAGTTTGTGGGAACAAAACTGTCATTCAGGAAAGGAGGGAGAGGAAATACTTCCAGAGCAATTAGTCAGATATCTGTTGTTGGGAAAATGTTTGAATCCAACAAAGAATATCAAAATATGATTAAGCAACATTGTTGTATGTTTATAAAGGAGAATTATATTAAGGAAATGGTTGGTTAGTGGATGTAAATGGCATGATGAATAATAGAAAAATCAGGGTATTTAGTTTTTCAAAATCTGATTGATAAAACGACACAAGAGAAATGCTCTTGTGATTAAGAGTCCATAAAGCCTGGACACCTGTATTACATGGATAGAAACTATGAGTTAGCAAATAATATGAACTAGTGGAACAATTTTAGATTGGAAGGCTTTTCCAAGTGGAATGCCACATAGATTATAAGAGTCCTCAGTAACTTACAAACCATATTAACAAACTGTGTGAAAGGACAGAGGCCGCTTATCCAGGTTATCCATATAATGCTGAACAGGAAAATGAGCTACCATAGAGAATATTGGGTCTTTGCAAAGGAATGAAGATGTACTGTGCATTGGGGTATGAGGGTGGCAGATAATGTAATTAGTAGGAAATGGTGGGGTTATTTGTTTTTATAGCAGCATAGCAAGGACAATTCATTTTAAAAGATAAATAAGCACTGATAAATCACATAGTATACTAGGTAAACGACTGAAAAAACAGTCATTCTATTAAGATAGGCAATACATCTTCATTATATAAAATATTATTTTACTAGCGTTGAATGATTGCTGAGAGCCTCATTGTGCATACATTATAACGACATTACAATATTACTTATTAAGCAGTGTACATGCATTACAATTTAGTGTAAACTGACAAGAATAAACCCACACACATCAGTAGGAGTTGGAGGTGGAGTGGAAGAATTCGTGACTGGAGAGATGAGCCTGACTGCAGTTGATTCTACTGGGGGAAGTGAAAGGTTGTGACGTTTGGTTTGAAGAAGAGGCTTTGGATTAACTATCTTGGCTGAATTTTGCTCTTGAGGATCATTTCATTGTAGCAAGTGTTAGCGTCAAGCAGCGTTCTCTACACTGATTAGTTTAAGTTCAAGTTCAGTTTGTTGTCATTCAACCATACACATGTATTTTACCAAATGAAATAACATTCCTCTAAAGCATTCCAAACCTGGGTCTTTCTCTCCATTACCTCCTTGATTGTATTTAGTGATTCCTTCTGTGTTCACATAACAGTAACCAACACAGTAACGGAATCAACACATAATATGTTGGTCTCAAGATGTATGTGGAGGAAACTGCATGAAGGCTTTGACATCAGCTTGCTAGTAGTCATGTCTTTATACGGAAGGTGTAACTACCCCTGTCAAATATGTGGACAATTGACCTTTGACACATTGCTTCATTGTGCTGGATCATGCAGTTGACTAATCTGTACCTTTTCATTGTGTTCAACTGCTTTGAACACAGAACATACATCAGTGGCCACTTTATTAGGTATACCTGTACACCTACTCAATTACATAAGTATTGATCAGTGTATCATGCGGCAACAAAGACCATGAGACCAAAAGACCATAAGATATAGGAGCAGAATTAAGCCATTTGGTCTATTGAGTCTACTTCACCATTTCATCATGACTGATCCAAATTCCCTCTCAGACCCAGTCTCTTCCCTTCTCCCTGCAACCCTTCATGTCCTGACCAATCAAGAATTTATCAATCTCTGTCCTTAAGAGACATAAAGACTTGGTCTCCACAGCTGTCTGTTGCAAAGACTTTCACAGATCCACCACTCTCTGGCGAAAGAAATTCCTCCTCATCTCCATTCTAAAAGGACGCCCCTCAATTCTGAGGCTATGTCCTCTGGTCTTAGACTCTCCTACATACATGGAAGCATCCTCTCCACATACACTCTGTCAAGACTTTTCACCATTTGATAGGTTTCAATGAAGTCACCCCTTATTTTTCTGAATTCTAGTGAATATAGGCCCAACAAACATTCCTCATATGACAAGCCATTCCATCCTGGAATCATTTTTGTGAACTTCCTTTTGACCCTCTCCAGTCTGAGCACATCCTTTCTAAAATAAGGGGCCCAAAACTGCTCGCAATACTCTAAGTGAGGCCTAACCAGTGCTTTATAAAGTCTCAACATTACATCCTTGCTTTTACATTCTAGTACTCTTGAAATGAATGATAACTTCACATTTGCCTTCCCCACCACAGACTTCACTGCAAATTAACCTTTAAGGAATCCCACACAAGGACTCTCAAGTCCCTTTGTGCCTCAAGTTTTTGTACTTTCTCTCCAATTAAAAAATAGTCAGCCCTTTCATTTCTTCTACCAAAGTGCATGACCATATACTTCCTGATACTGTATTCCATCTGTCACTTCTTTGCCATTCTACAAATCTGTCTCAGTCCTTTTGTAGCCTCTCTACTTCCTCAAAGCTGACTTTCTCTCCACCTATCTTTATATTGTCTGCAAAAAATTGCAACAAAGCCATCAATTCCATCATCCAAATCATTGGCATATAACATAAAAAGATTGGGCTCAACACAGACCCCTGTGGAATACCACTTGTCTCCAGCAGTCAGCCATAAAAAGGCTCCCTTTATTCCCACTCTTTGCCTCCTGCCAATCAGCCACTGCTTGTATCCATGCTAGAATCGTTCCTGTCATACCATGGACTTGTATCTCCTCTGTACCTAATTTCAGGCACCTTAAAACTGTGCCCTCTCATGCTAGCCACTTCAGCCCTGGGAAAAAGCCTTTGATTATCCACACGATCAATGCCTCTCATCATCTTGTATATCTCTATCAGGTCACCTCTCATCCTCCATCGCTCCAAGGAGAAAAGGCCAAGTTCATTCAACCAATTCTCATAAAGCATACTCGCCAACCCAGGCAACAACCTTGAAAATCTCCTCTGCACCCTTGCTATGGTTTCCACATTCTTCCTGTGACCAGAATTGAGCACAGTACTCCAAGTGGGGTCTGACCAGGGTCCGATATAGCTGCAACATTAACTCTCGGCTCTAAAAACTCAGTCCACGATTGATGAAGGCCAATGCACCGTATGCCTTCATAACCACAGAGTCAACCTGCGCAGCAGCTTTGAGTGTCCTATGGGCTCAGACCCCAAAATCCCTCTGATCCTCCACACTGCCAAGAGTCTTACCATTAATACTATATTCAGTCATCATATTTGACCTACCAAAATGAACCACCTCACACTTATCTGGATTGAACTCCATCTTCCACTTCTCAGCCCAGTTTTGCATCCTATCAATGTCCAGCTGTAACCTCTGACAGCCCTCCACACTATCCACAACACCTCCAGCCTTTGTGTCATCAGCAAATTTACTAACCCATCCCTTCACTTCTTCATCCAGGTCATTTATAAAAATCACAACAAGTAGGGGTCCCAGAACAGATCCCTGAGGCACCCCACTGGTCACCAACCTCCATGCAGAATATGACCCATCTACAACCACTCTTTGCCTTCTGTGAGCAGGCCAGTTCTGGATCCACAAAGCAATTTCCCCTTGGATCCCATGCCTTCTTACTTTCTCAATAAGCCCTGTATGGGGTACCTTATAAAATGCCTTGCTAAAATCCATATACACTACAACTATGGCTCGACCTTCATCAATGTGTTTAATCACATCCTCAAAAAATTCAGTTAGGCTCATAAGGCACGACCTGCCTTTGACAAAGCCATACTGACTATTCCTAATCATATTGTGCCTCTCCAAATGTTCATAAATCCTGCCTCTCAGGATCTTCTCCATCAACTTACCAACCACTGACGTAAGACTCAACTGGTCTATAATTTCCTGGGCTATCTCTACTCCCTTTCTTGAATAAGGGACCGACATCTGCAACCCTCCAATCCTCTGAAACCTCTCTCGTCCCCATTGATGATGTAAAGATCATTGCCAGAGGCTCAGCAATCTCCTCCCTCACCTCCCACAGTAACCTAGGGTACATCTCGTTTGGTCTCGGTGACTTACCCAACTTGATACTTTCCCAAAGCTCTTGCACATCCTCTTTCTTAATATCTACATGCTCAAGCTTTTCAGTCCACTGTAAGTCATCCCTACAATCGCCAAGATCCTTTTCCATAGTGAATACTGAAGCAAAGTACTCATTAAGTACCTCTGCTATTTCCTCCGGTTCCATACACACTTTTCCACTGTCACACTTGATTAGTCCTATCCTCTCATGTCTTATCCTCTTGCTCTTCACATACTTGCAGAATGCCTTGGGTTTTCCTTAATCCTATCCACCAAGGCTTTCTCGTGGCCCCTTCTGGCTCTTCTAATTTCATTCTTAAGCTCCTTCCTGCTAGCCTTATAACCTTCTAGATCACTATCATTACCCAGATTTTTGAACCTTTCGTAAGCTCTTCTTTTCTTCTTGACTGGATTTACAACAGCCTTTATACCCCACGGTTACTGTACCCTACCATCCTTTCCCTGTCTCATTGGAATGTACCTATTCAGAACCCCATGCAAATATCCCCTGAGCATTTGCCACATTTCTTCTGTACATTTCCATGAGAAAATCTGTTTTCAGTTTATGCTTCCAAGTTCCTGCCTGATAGCTTTGTCTTTCCCCTTACTCCAATTAAATGCTTTCTTAACTTGCCTGTTCTTAACCCTCTCCAAAGCTATGGTAAAGGAAATAGAATTGTGATCACTATCTCCAAAATGCTCTCCCACTGAGAGACCTGACACCTAACCAGGTTCATTTTCCAATACCAGATCAAGTACAGCCTCTCCTCTTACAGGCTTATCTACATATTGTGTCAGGAAACCTTCCTGAACACACCTAACAAATTCCACCCCATCTAAACCCCTTGCTCTAGGGAAATGTCAATCGATATTTGAAAAATTAAAATCTCCCACCACAACAACCCTGTTATTATTACACTTTCCAGAATCTGACTCCCTATCTGCTCCTTGATGTCCCTGTTACTATTGGCTGATCTATGAAAAACACTCAGTAGATTTATTGACCCCTTCCTGTTCCTAACTTCCACCCACAGAGACTCTGTAGACAACCCCTCCATGACTTCCTCCTTTTATGCAGCTGTGTCATTATCTCTGATCAGCAGTGCCATGCCCCCACCTCCTTTGCCTCCCTCCCTGTCCTTTCTGAAACATCTAAGGCCTGGCACTTGAAGAAACCATTCCTGCCCCTGAACTATCCAAGTCTCTGTAATGGCCACAACATCATAGCTCCAAGTACTGATCCATGCTCTAAGCTCATCTGCTTTGTTCATAATACTGCTTGAATTAAAATAGACATATCTCGAACCATCAGTCTGGCACATCCCTTCTCCATTACCTGCCTATCCTCTCTCTCACACTGTCTCCAAGCTTTCTCTATTTGTAAGCCAACTGCCTTTTCCTCCATCACTTCAGTTCGGTTCCCACCCCCCCAGCAAATCTAGTTTAAACTCGCCCCAATAGCCTTTGCAAACCTCCCCGCCAGGATATTGGTCCCCTTGGGATTTAAGTGCAACCTATCCTTTTTGTACAGGTCACGCCTGTCCCAAAAGAGGTCCCAATGATCCAGAAATCTGAACCCCTGACCTCTGCTCCAATTCCTCAGCCACACATTTATCCTCCACCTTATTCTATTCCTATACTCACTGTCACGTGGCATAGGCCGTAATCCCAAGATTACTACCTTTGTAGACCTGAATCTCAACTTCCTTCCTAACTCCTTGTAGTCCATTTTCAGGACCTCCTCCCTTTTCCTACCTATGTTACTGGTACCAATATATACCACAACCTCTGGCTGTTCACCTTCCCACTTCAGGATATCATGGACGTGATCAGAAATATCCCCAACCTTGGCACCTGCGAGGCAAAGCACCATCCGTATTTCTTTCCTGCGTCCACAGAATCGCCTGTCTGACCCCCTAACTATAGAGTCCCCTATCACTGCTGCCATCCTCTTCCTTTCCCTACCTTTCTGAGCCACAGGGCCAGACTCTGTGCCGGAGGAGTGGCCACTGTTGCTGCCCCCAGGTAGTCAGTCTCCCCCAACAGTACTCAAACAGGAGTACTTTTTTTTTAAGAGGGACAGCCACAGGGGTATTCTCTAGTATCTGACTCCTGCCTTCCCTCTCCTGACTGTTACCCACTTAACTGTCTCCCGAGGCCCCGGTGTGACTATCTGCCTATAACTCCCATCTATCACCTCCTCACTTTCCCTGACCAGACATAGGTCATCGAGCTGCATCTCCAACTCCCTAACCTGGTTCCTATGGAGCTGCAGCTCGATGCACCTGACACAGATGTGGTCGTCTGGGAGGCTGGGAGTCTCCAGGACTTCCCACATCTGACACCGAGCACAGAACACCAGCTTCACACACATTCTTCCTGTCTGTATTCTACACAGGCAACCTACCTCCCCTCAATCCGTTATTGCGAAGCCCTGTTGAGCCAAAGCCTTCCTACTCTGTCTCCCTTTACTCCAAAGCCCGTTCCTCTGATGCCTGCTCTATAAAACTGTCTTCTTTTTAAACTCTTCTCGGTGTTCTCACTGGCTGACATCCACATGCATGCACAGTCGTGTCCCGATCAAACTGCTGAAGAAATAACCCATAGCCCATTGTCCACCATTTTTCTTTCCTAGAATATAGAAATCTACAGCACATTACAGGCCCTTCAGCCCATAACATTGTGCCAACCATGTAACCTATTCTAGAAACTGCCTGAATTACTCTACTACATAGCCCTCTACTTTTCTAAGCTCGGTGTACCTAAGAGTTTCTTAAAAGACCCTATTGTATTCTCCTCCACCACCACCACTGGCAGTGCTTTCCACACATCCACCACTCTCTGTGTCAAAAACTAACTCCTGATATCCCTTCTGTACTACTTCCAAGCACCTTAAAACTCTTCGCCTCCTCATGTTAGCCATTTCAGCCCTGGGAAAAAGCCTCTGGCTATCCACACAATCAATGCCTCTCATCATCTTATACACCTCTATCAGGTCGCCTTTCATTCTCCGTCACTCCAAGGAGAAAAGGCCAAGTTCACTCAACCTATTCTCATAAGACACGCTCTCCAATCCAGGCAGCATCCTTGTAAATCTCCTCGGCACTTTCTCTATCATATCCACATCCTTCCTGTAGTGAGGTGACCAGAACTGAACACAGTTCTCCAAGTGGGGTCTGACCAAGGTCTTATATAGCTATCACGCTACCTCATGCATGTATCTATCATTAACACCATCCTGTACCAGCACTCCTGGTAAACCTTTCCAGGTATTCACCACTCCCTGTGTAAGAAGGAAAGAAAACTACTATACTTCTGACATTTCCTCTAAACTTTCCTCCACTCATCTTACAATGATGCTTTCTGGTATGAGTCATTGCCACCCTGGGATAAAGGCACTGGCTGTCCACATCATCTATGCCTTTTATAATCGTATAAGAGGGTGGTGAATCTGTGGAATTTGTTGCCACGGGCAGCAGTGGAGGCCAAGTCATTGGGTGTATTTAAGGCAGAGATTGATAGGTATCTGAGCAGCCAGGGCATCAAAGGTTATGGTGAGAAGGCGGGGGAGTGGTACTAAATGAGAGAATGGATCAGCTCATGATAAAATGGCAGAGCAGACTCGATGGGCTGAATGGCCGACTTCTGCTCCTTTGTCTTATGGTCTTATGGTATACACTTCTATCAATTTTCCTCTCTTCCTCCTTCATGGGTGGAGAGGGTTGATCTGAGGAAGAGTTTTTTTACTCAGCGTATGTGGTTGGAATCTGGGATGCACTGGGAGTTTTGAATGGCAGAGGGTGGTAGTAAATGGTTGGAATCTGGGATGCATTGGGAGATTTGAATGGCAGAGGGTGGTAGTAAATGGAGCATATTCTGCGTGGATTAGAGAACATGTCTTATGAGAAAAGATGACAGTGCTCAGTCTTTGCTCTTTGGAGCTAAGGAGGTGATGTGATAAGGTTATTCCATGCATAGACTGAGCAGGCAAACAGCAATGGCCAATACCAGGGGACATCCATTGAAAGTGAGTGCAGGAAAGTTTAGGGGAGATGTTGGAGGTAAGTTTACTTTACACAGATTGATTGGTGCCTGGTATGTACTGCTGGAGGTGGTGGTATAGGCTGATACATTTAGGGATATTTATGGGACTCACAGTTAGGCACATGCATGCATGAAAAACCATGAGTCATGAGGGAAGGGTTAGATTGATTGCGAAGTAGAGTTACATAGGTTGGCACATCACAGTGGGGCAAATGACCCATGCTGTGCAATGTTCTAATGAATATTCCACATAGCATACCATGTATGGGGAAGTACCTCAGCAAATGTGCTAATACAGCAGGTAGTTAGGACTGTGATATACCATCCTTCATTACTAAGGTGTTGGAGTCGAGAGACAAGGAGACTTGATGTGAACGCACAAGACTTTGGTGTGCATTTCTAATCTTAATATCTATAGGAAGGTGGACACTTTGAAGCATGGCAATGTAAATTCCTTGGTTGACTCATGTTTGAGGCCTTTCCCAATGAGTAGTAATTGAGTTGATTGGGTCTAAAACTTTAAAAAAAAATCTACAATCATATTCATGCATGCAGGATTCAAAAATACATAGAACAAAGCAGCACAGGAACAGGCCCCTCGATCTGTGATGTTGTGTTGAACCACATAAACTAGTAATTAAATACCAAATTCAACTAACCCTTCTGCCTACACAATATCCATATCCTCCATTCTCTGCATATTCATCTGCCGCTTTAAGAGCCTCTTAAATGCCTCAACCATATTTGCCTCCACTACTGCTTCAGCAGCATGTTCAAAGCACCCACTAGTCTCAGTGTTAACAAAAATCTTGCCCTGCATATATCTGTTTAAACTTACCCCCTTGCCTTTAATTCCTGCCATTATTAGACAATTCCACTCTGCGACCTCCCATAATCTTCTGAATTTCTATTAGCATATGCCCTCTAATCCAGGCACCGTCCTGCTAAACCACTGATGCGAAAGTCTTCACATCTGTCCTATTATGGGTGGTGACCAGAAATGAATGCCATACTCCAGGTGTGACCTGACCAGATATTTAAAAAGCTTCAGCATAACCTCCTGATTCTTGAACTCAATTCCTCAATTAATAAAGACAAGCATGCAATAATCCTTTATAAGCCAATTAACACAAGCAGACACTTTCAGAAAGGTTTGAATCTCTAAATCCTTCTGTAAATCAACACTTTTAAGGGTCCTGCCATTAACTGTGTGCTATCCTTTTACATTTAATCTCCCGACTGCAACACCTCACACTTGGCTGGATTAAAATCCGTTTACCTTCTGCACGTTTCTTCAACAGATCCATCCTACTGTATCTTTTGTCAATCTTCTACACTGTCCACAATACCACCAATCTTAGTATTGTCTGTAAACTTACTAAGTTACCGATCCACATTTGCATCCAAGTTGTATATTACGAACAGCAGAAGCCCCAGTAGACATACCTGCAGAACAGCACTAATCACAGACTTCCAGCTAGAACACTAGCATTTTCCTTCTATGGCGAGACCATTCCAAATCCAGAAGGCCAAGTCACAGTGGATCCCATACATTTTAGTCTTTTGGGTGAACCTCCCATGAGCTACCTTTTCAAATGCTGCACTAAAGTGTGGGTCAGTGGTAGGAGAATCCAAAACTAGATTTGATGGGCATATATGAGAGAATAATTTGCAAAGAAACAAGTGGCACAATAGGATTGCTCTGAGAGCCAGCATCGGGCTAAATGGTGACATCATACATCATAACAACAAATGAAATGAATGTAGCAAGTTTATCAGGCAGAGCATTTGGAAACTATTCCCTGCTTAACAACACCACACATGAACTGAGAACTCTAGTTGAGTATCCTAGGGACCAACAGCACTGTATTCTCTGCTTGGAAAATTTAAATTCTTAGCAAGAAATTGAGGAGAAAGTAATAGGAATAAGATGCTAAATGTTGTAAAGTTGGTTTTATTAACCCCATGGAGATGTGCTTCATAGATTTAATTGTAGTTGAGGCAATTTTCAAAATAAGAAAGTGTGTTCTGTTTAGGTAGGAAGAAATAAATACATGACCACACTCACTGTCTATCAATGATCAGTCTATGTTGACAGAAAGGCAATGACCACTTTGGGGAATTGTTCCACACAATGGTTCATGGTTACTTCCCCAACGATATGCAATCTGTAACAGAAGAGTCTTCCAAGGACTTCTGTATATAAAGTCTTGGAGTCCTTCATATGCTGTTTCTTTCCACCACGTCTGCAAACTAGTGTCCATCAAACTACGGCAGAGTACTAAATAGTCATTATTTGTACTGAATGCAGTTTATCTTCAGGTAATAATGGAGACACTCTCACAGTGGCTTATCACAATGACTACAGTTCCTTTACAGACAACTTCTCATCCCAAAGGCATTCCTAATTAGTGGACAAAATTAAACCTGATAATTACAGAAAATGGAAGAAAATATTGTTGACATTGTTAATTGCTGCATTTGAGGCAAAGATTTGACAGTATAAACATCCATAATTGATGCATTGGTTGAAAAATAATTTATGCAACATTATATTGCCATTTGAATGTGTAACAAGACAGAATTACAAATGTAGAAAAATGAGCTATTAGTTACAAAGGGCGAATGGAAATACTGCACAACTGTCTACTTTTCAACATGTGGATGTAAGTAGCAGTCTGTGGTCTTGGTCACATGTCAATATTCAATAAGAAATACAATGATTTTTAAAAAATCCTATGTAATTTTATATCCAGTGAATTAAGTAAATCAAATAATCTGATTTTTTTAAAGATTAAGTTTTGAATATCTTGGTTAAGTATTTGAAGCCAAGTGAGAGATTATTAGGACCTACACAGCTTTTAAACGTTACATTTATTGTTGGTCATAACATGCAAATTTTAATTCTGAATACTAATTTCTGAGAGGTAAAATTGTAATAACATTTAAGTAACTAGAAATGCCTCTAGGTATCCCTTTTCATGCTAGTGGCTATGTTAACTACAGGCTTGGCTACAATATATGAGGATCTATCCCACTTGTGCAAAACAAGTAAAGCAGCAAAATCTTGCTCTTGGGAGAATGTCCTCCTGTACAAGGGAGAATGGAAATGCTTACAGAGTTATCCAACAATTGCAATGATTTCCAAACTTTGTAGTGTAACTAGTCTCCATTATCCCTCTTTTGCTTCAAACCTTGAATACAAAGTATATATATGTTTTACTTTCTATCAAAGAAGATTGAGCAAAAAAAAATAATGCTTGACTCAATTTCGAGGATGCTGCAGCTTGTATTCTCAGTATAGAACCATAGAACACTACAGCACAGAAACAGGCCATTCGGCCCTTCTAGTCTGTGCCGAAACATTATTCCACTAGTCCCATTGACCTGCATCCAGTCCATAACCCTCCAGATCTCTCCCATCCATGTACCTATCCAATTTATTCTTAAAACTTAAGAGTGAGCCCGCATTTACCATGTCAGATGGCAGCTCGTTCCACACTCCCACCACTCTCTGCGTGAAGAAGTTCCCCCTAATGTTCCCCCTAAACCTTTCTCTTTTCACCCTAAAGCAATGTCCTCTCATATTTATCTCTCCTAATCTAAGTGGAAAGAGCATATTCACATTTACTCTGTCTATACCCCTCATAATTTTATAAATCTCTATCAAATCTCCCCTCATGCTTCCTGTTCAATCTTTCCCTGTAACTCAACTCCTGAAGACCCAGCAACATCCTAGCAAATCTTCTCTGCACTCTTTCAATCTTACTGATGTCCTTCCTATAGTTAGGTGACCAGAACTGTACACAATATTCCAAATTTGGCCTCACAAATGTCTTATACAACCTTCCCATAACATCCCAACTGCTGTACTCAATACTTTGATTTATGAATGCCAAGATGCCAAAAGCATTCTTTACAACCCTGTCTACCTGTGACGCCACTTTCAGGGAATTATGTATCTGAACTCCCAGATCTCTTTGTTCCTCTGCACTCCTCAGTGCCCTACCATTTACTGTGTATGTCCTACCTTGATCTGTTCTTCCAAAATGCAGCACCTCACACTTGTCTGCAGTAAATCCCATCTGCCATTTTCTGGCTCATTTTCCCAGTTGGTCCAGATCCCTCTGCAAGCTTTGAAAGCCTTCCTCGCTGTCCACAACACCTCCAATCTTAGTGTCATCAGCAAACTTGCTGATCCAATTTACCACATTATTATCTTGATCATTGATATTGATAACAAACAACAATGGTCCCAGCACGGATCCTTGAGGCACACCACTACTCACAGGCCTCCAGTCTGATAAGCAATCATCCACTACAACTCTCTGTCTTCTCCCACACAGCCAATTTTGAATCCAGTTTACAACTTCTCCATGGATACCTAGTGTCTGAACCTTCTGAACTAGCCTCCCATGTGGGACCTTGTCAAAAGCCTTACTAAGGTCCATGGACAACATTCACAGGCTGTCCTTCATCTATTTTCTTGGTAACCCCCTCAAAAAACTCTACAAGATTCATTAAACATGATCTACCACGCACAAAGCCATGCTGACTATCCTTAAACAGTGCTTGGCTGTCCAAATACTTGCATACGCATTATTTATTGTGTTTTATTTATTTATTTATTATTTATTGCATTTGTTGTTTGTCTACATTTGCACATTGGTTGTCAGTCTTTGTATGCAGTTTTTCATTGTATTTCTTTGTTCTACTGTGACTATCTGCAAGAAAAATGAATCTTAGGGTAGTATTTGGTGACATACACATACTTTATGCTTAATACTGTTCCACAAAGTTGACAAATTCCTATCTAAAATTTGAGTACTTGTTTTAGTTGGGCATTGACAATAGCTTTTTTTTAAATAAGAGATGTGCAGAGTTAATAAATGAGCTCTCCAGAGGTGAGGAAGAATTTCTTTAGCCAGAAGGCGGTGAATCTGTGGAATTCATTGCCACAGATGGCTGTGTAGTCCAAGTCATTGGGTATATCTAAGGCAGAGGTTGACAAGTTCTTGGTTAGTCAGGGTGTCAAAGATGATGGGGAGAAGGCAGAATAGGGTTGAGAGGGTTAGTAAATCACCATGATGGAATGGTGGAGCAGACTCGGTGGGTCAAATTGCATAATTCTGCTCCTATGTCTTATGGTCTAATGCATCTTTGGAAAATAAAAGAAAATTAACTTTGCCTCTAATATGTCTTATAATCCAGAAGTGATCTCAAAGAGGGTACTTGTGTCATAAGAGGTGAGTTGGATTTGACGGGCTGAGGAGGAATTGCCATATTTGAGACTCATTAATATTATCAGCACAATTCTGGGACAGTTATCAAAAAGCTAGGCTTCATTACAGCTTATCTTGAAAGCTTTTGCTGCTGAACCCACTTTACACATCAGTACTTTGTACTCCACTTGAGCCTTTCCTTCAGAACTTCTCCCATCTAAATCCATTAGCAGAATCCTCTATTCTTTTCTCAATTATTTTTGTCCAAACTCCATCCATTCTCTTCCCTTTAACCAACCACTCTTGGTCTCCACGTTCTACATTCTTGTTGCTCTTTGGGTATGGAACATTCTTCTGAATTCTCTTTTGGAATTTTGGTGACAAATTTTTATTGGCAATCTCTAGCTACACTCTTCCCTCCAAAAATGAAAGCATTTGGTGTCTTCTCCAGCAAAACCTTTCATACTTTTAAAGACACCTTTTGAATCTCCCCTCATTCTTTTCTCAATTGGTGAATAGGTACTCCAAGATCCCCATGTTCTTTTACTTCATCCAATTTTTGGATTGATATCAGGTGTCGCAGAAGATTGTCCCTTAGTGGTTTGTTATCACATTAGAAAGTTCAAAGGTGAGGTGCACCACTGTCAGCTTTTCATAGTCACCGAGCACCTGAAGCAATGCAGGATCTTCCCTCAAGTTAGGAGTCAGCTTAAAATTTACACTGATAATACATTGATCATTAGCACGTGTCTTATTGATTTTCCATGATCCACTATGATTTGCTGACAATGAGCATGAACATCACACTGCCAATGGCATTGGAAGGAAGTACCCAGAATAAGTCAAAGAAGACACAATGCAATTATAGAGCTTTACAATTTTTAATATAGATGTATAAATGGCCTGAGAAAAGTGATAACTGCAATTTCAATGTGACTACTGGTCCACGCCAACTGGGGTTTAAAAGACTGTACAAAAAATCCATGGTCTATGCTTCAGCTATCATTTTTATCATTAGCTGCTTTTGTGACTAATTCCGGCTAAAGAACAAAAAATAAGATGTAAATTTCGACGTAAAACACACTGAAAAAGATATTCGTTGTGACCCAGATTTATGATAGAAAGATAAAAGAAAATGTTCTTTCTCTAACACTATTTGCTTTCTAAGTACAGGAGACCAGCACTGGCTATTCAATTATTCAATAAGAAGAACACTATTATTTCAAATGAACTGACAAACTTTGTAAACTGAATATTCCTTTTAGTCAAAAAAAACAGCAAATGGAAATGATAGAAAAGGGTCATGTGCACAGCTGGATTCATGACTGCAAGAAATCTGTCACTTCACATTGGATAAAATGATGAGATTAAAAAAACTCATTAATACAAAACAGGTTTGGAGAGCTAATTAGAAGAATTTCACATCAAGTGCAACATACTAGGCATGAAGGTGGCTGCAGGAATCAGCAACAGAATTCAGCTCATTGATAGTGAATCTGCAAGCTTTGGGAAATAGTTGAATTTTATCTTCCAGTTTTAATTAAAATCTCCCATAATAGCAATCAGACATGCAATAAGTCACACCATACCTGAAAAGAGGTTTATTGAACATGGATGTAAAATCATCTCTGCAGCCATTAGTCTTGAAAATGGACAAACTTTCCATGGAATTTAAAGTAAAAGTTCAAGCCTCATCAATGTTTATTACATCTTGTGCTTTTTATATCAATATTCAGTAATCACATTAATGCTCCAATGTAATTTTTTATAACTCTAGTCCAAATTTTTGCATATAATTCTTTTTGTCAATACTCGGGATTTCAGAGAGTACAATTATGCAATTTTAGACTAAAAAGTATTTCTTGAATTAATTTAAAAGATCAAATAATTTAAACAAAAAGATCACGGAAGTTTAAAACCAGCAGGATGAGGAATGGTGGAGAACAGTTTGAGACCACTTGGCTAACGTCTGATGTGTTTTCCTGTGACTCCAGTGTAATCTTGTCCTTTTTGAGCTCCAAAAGGCAACACAATGCTTTCCATGCCCACTAACATAATAAAATAAGATTTAACAATCGGCACAGATTTGGATAATGGGGCAGGATAATGGGGTGTAGCCTTCTTGTAGTCTTCAGTCAAGACTCGAGTCCCAAAGAAAAATTGGTGCTTGCAAGCCTAAAAAATTGCAGGGTTATTCAGCAGTGTTTTTGTTGCTACAGTGCTCTTCACTGCTTGCCTATTTTTTCAATCTGAATGGAGATTACGGTAAATAAGTACAATCTATCATCTGTTTGAATCCTCTGGGCTATGCACACCTGTAGAGATCTTGGCTCTGGTCATTGTGTTTGCACTCAATATCTGTACAAAGTGATGCTCCCAATATCAGCCAACGTGGTGGAATTTATTTTTTTCCACAGAATCACATGCTCACAGGCTGCGACCACCTTGCTGGCTTTAAAGAATGCCTTGCCAAACGACATTGATCGTAACTCGAGTCTCTGCTTGGAGGAACCATACAGTGGCTACTTGTTTTGCCTGTTAATTGTAGGAATCGGCTGCAACATATATACAAAAGGTTTTACACACACTCCAAAGTTAGCAGTGCAAAGTATTTTCTATTTAAATGATTCAGGCAATTTTAATATTTTTTTTTTCAAATTGAAGGCACTTGGTTTTATGGCATGTTATGAACAGAAGGTGGTTTGGTTTCTTCACTTCAGACAGATGACCAGTTGTGTTCTTATGGCCACAAGCAAAATCCTATTTAGCCCATGTACTGTTTGTGCCCAGTTCACATACAATGGGCAGAAATGCATGCAGAGAGACCAAACATGTAATAAAGCACAGCAAATTTGACAGTGGAGGGACAGGAAAGAAATTAAACACTTGCTATGGACAATCGTGAAATCATGTATTCACAGCAGAAAGAGCAGCTGAGGACGAAACCCCACAGTTTTCTAATGCTTTGCTGAAAATTTCTCATGGGGAGTAATTGTCAGCACTTCATTTACCCTGTTTCCAGTAGGACTTTCTTCTCTGTCGGCCATCCCTTTTGCTTCTTGTTGACAAGCATCTCCATTCAGCTGTAATAAAGCAGCTAAATATTTGTGCTTTGAAAAATTTTCTAAGCTCACTCAGAACCAATCAAGATGCAGTTGTATTTTCAAATCCATCCAAAGCAACAACGACAATAACAAAATCTCCTTCTGGGGTTGACTACTTTTCATAGGAACATTTTGTATGTTTTTTTTTCCAAATCTGGCATCCTTCTCACTCCCATGATGCTTTTTTAATCACCAATTGTACTGTCAGAATCTGCAGTCAGCTGATGAATCTTTGGTAATTATTTTTGAAGGTCCATGTATAAAGACTCATTCTTTGTGCAATGCCTGATGAATCTTTTCATAGCCTCTGCCATAATAAGGTCACCTTCGATGGCTTAACATGGCGATGAGAAGTGTGATTGAAAACAGCCATATATGTATTAATACAGAGACTGCACCACCAGTTTTCAAATCTACGTTAAGAAAGAAATCTAAATTAGTAAATTTCTTAAAAGCAAGACCATTTCAAGTCTACATTACTTTAAATAATCATTGTTTCTATTAAATAATGAATAGCAGCTATCTACCCTACAATTTCTCATTTTGAGTAGTTATATATCAGAATTCAATAAATGAATTCCACCAACATATGCTTTTCACATAAAGGAGAGAATGGAATACTTGATTAAATATTCAAAACTTACAGTGCTAGAAGTACAGACTTTGGGATTGGGAAGGAAAGGTGATCTTAATGGAGTGCAGAATGGACTTTTGTGGCTGGCTAATTTGCCTAACTTTTACACAGCCTTTCAATTTTGCTTCCATCCAGGTACCATTTGGGACTGTTGTTTTAAAAGAACACCTGATAAAATGGGATAATTTAGAATTGCTGATAATACTATTAGTTGGTTCTACCCAGAGCTCTCTTAGAACTTCTTTGTTCTTGAATTGTTAAACACTGATAACATACAACTTCTTGTAGAAAGAATAAAGATTGAAAATCAAAATAAGCGTACTTGCATTTATACAGAACCCCTCATGGCTTCATTGCTTCCTGAAGTGCCATGCAGACAATCATCTCCCTTTGAAATGTAGTCACAGTTGTCCTTTATGAAATACTGCTGCCAGTTTACTTACATTACCCCTGAACACAGTGCTGAAGTAACTAACTATGTTATATGAAGAATTTTGTTTAAATCACTAATTTATAGTTCGGGTGAGATCAAATATTTCAGAGATCTTTAGTAGCCTTTAGCAAACCAGTCTTTTCAGCATGCACTCTTAAAGCTCTTTTACTATTTAAAAGAGAAGCAGGAACATTTTTTTCATTGAAGGGGTTGTTGAGCTGTGCAAGTTGATTCTAAACATGGTCTTTTATCTAATGTTTTCTGATTATTTTGTGAATTATTTTGATAGGTTTATCCAGCTGCCAGAGTTCCCTTCCTTGGAAAGAATCAGTCCACAATATGGTGATGGAATTATCATTAATGAAATCAGAAGGTACCGGATGACAACTTGCTAGAAGTGAACCACAAGTACTTAGCAATTTGAAGGACCTGAGTGTATAAAATGCAAGGTTAATACTTTCTGACTGATAGTGCTAAAGTAGGGTCCCCAATCTTTCATATAGCATGGACCAATACCATTAAGCAAGGAGTCTGCAGATCCCAGGACTCTGAAGAACTGACTCTGACTATCATCTTTGTTAACTACATCTTCTTTACTTAGTAAATCTGTTATGCTTGTAACCAATAAACTTGGATCCATTGTGGTTCGTTGCAGACATGAACAAGTCTTCCAACTTGGGTTAAGTGAAATCTTGAAAAGAAAACAAATTATATGCCCTTTTCTCATTGCTACCATCAAGGAGGACGTATAGGAGCCTGAAGACACCCATTCACCGTTTCAGGAACAGCTTCTTCCCCTGCGCCATCAGATTTCTGAAAGGACAACAAACAGCACCTCTCTATATTTTCTCTTTTGCACTACTTATTTAATTCAAATTTTGAAAATATATATCTTTTTTCAATTTATAGTTTTTATTTATTATGTATTGCAATGTACTGCTGCTGCTGCTAAATAACAAATTTCACGCCAGTGATATCGATGCCAGTGATATTAAACCTGATATTGATTCTGATAGGTGGACAAAATATCCTATTTGTGCACTGTGTACTTTATACAGTTCTGTTACACAAATCTGCATAACAGAAATAATGCATCAATATGAGCCTGGTATGAACTTTATAGAATTCCAAGCAGTAACTTTGTTAGGTGCAAAATATTGCCACATAGTGCAATCAAATGTATGACTTCTATGTCAATTATTGAGAAGCAAATACAATGAGCTTTCATCAGATTACAGTTTGTCTGTCAGTTCATGACACAATGGCTGATATGCACTGAAACAGCAACACCACTTTGGACATCAGAATGGCAAGAATCACACATTTTATGTACTTACAAGGTACATGGCACTGATAAATAAGAAAGAAAGAGGCAGAGGTATAAGTGACTGTCACATCCTCTAAAAGACTCAAAATAGTTTGTTCAATGATTTCTACTTTTCATTAAAGTTCTTACCTGGTCCAGCTAATACGTACCTAAAGGAGACCTTGATGTGATTGTTCCTGAACGGAGGAAGTAGGTAAGAGTGAAATGATTGCCAGTGTTGTCCATAGCCCAAGAATGAATGAATAAATTAGTGTAGTAGAAATGCTAGAAATTAGGGCACCTTCGCAGTGTAGCTACAGCTTGGGGCATCGGAGTTCAGAGTTCAATTCTGGCATCCTCCGTAAGGAGTTTGTACATCCTCTCTGTGAATGGGTGGGTTTACGCTGGGTGCTCTGCTTTCCTCTCTCAGTCTAAAGACATACTGGTTAATTGGTTGTTATAATTGTCCTGTAATTAGGCTAATGTTAAATAGGTGGGTTGCTGTGCAGCACAGCTCATTAAGCCAGAAGTGCTTGTTCCACACTGTAACTCTAAATCAAAATCAAACCAAAAAATCATAATGGTTTCTCGAATGGAACATAATTGGAAGAAGACAAAGGATCAGCTCCTGACCTGGAATACTTTGATGCAGGCAACAGCCATCTAACATTACTCCTGAATTTTATTTTCATTTACTTCAAAGGAAACAAAAATCAGGACATTTATCAAACAGCCTTATTCTCCCGTTTGAAGTTGTATTTTAATGAGTGTGTGGTGTGGAGAGGGCAGAGAATAAATAACCAAAGCCCTAGAAAATCTGCTGCACAGCTTGGGCTCCCTGTAACAAATATTACATTAACTGAATCAAGACTTCCAAAAATTAAACTTCAATAGGCTGAGATCATGTATCAAAATGCCTGAATCACAACAATATTATTTCAGCTATAAATACTACTTGCTAATTCAATGATTTAGCCATGTTTTAAAACTATGGAAGTGCTGGTTTTTGTTTCCAACAAATTGTACTTACTGTTGCGAGGCTGATCCATTTTCTGACACTGCCCTTCTGTTACAGTTATGTCATCGATTGCAATATCTCCCTCTATACCAGGCCCCCGAATGCCTTCGAAAATCAGCTATATAAACAGACAATAAAGATCAGTCCTGTAAGTTCAAACCTCCTTGTGTCACCATGCTAGTGACTAGGAGTAGCAGCACGGGACAAAGGGGATACATGGCTGAAGAGATGGTGCGGGTGGGAGACAGTGTGTCAGCCACTTGGACCACAGGGCTTTTTTGGGGCAGAGGTGACCAGTACACGAGGGATGGGTTCCACCCAAACCAAGATGGCACTGCTGGCACGTGGCAACTTTTTGCGGGCAGCTCACAAAACTACAAAATATTCTACTAGATATACCTCTGAACTATGATCACCACAATCTGCAGCCTGTAATATCCCTTTAAGGAGTGTATTTTTGAACTGTTGAAATGAACTAACAATTTTGGGTAAAGAATTCTGCGAACTTGACTCAGGAAGGCAGGTATGACACCTTGGAGGGTGGCCATCGCTGGAAAAGAGGGGTGGACTTCAAGCCAGACTAAAGCGTTGGGGTATGAGACTACCTTCCCCTACCAATTTGTTAGCTAATGTAGTCACCGGAGAACAAGATAGAGGAACTAAGGGCAAGATTGCTGTATTGAAAGAAAATGAGGGATTCCTGCATCTTCTGTTCCACTTTTTTAAAAAAAATGTGACAGGGTGAAGTTTGAATATCCTTTTGGGGAATTTTGCTGGTGCTGCTCAGGAAGATTTGAACTAGTCTGGTTTGACAGGTGGGGTAGGGGGAGATGGTGTGGAGGAGCAGGAATGCGAGATCCGAAGTAGAAGTTCATCAGATGAAGGTAAAGATGAAATAAAAGTTAAAGCAGACAATTCCAATAGACAGTGGCAGGTTAAGCAGATAAATTCGGGTTAATCAAATAGTTGAGGAATAATTAGATTCTAATCATAAGTCAGCAACAGTCACCAAAATTAAAACCTTCTCTGACATTAAATGTGAAGGATTTAGTGCTAAAGGATTTGATAAGGCATTGCTTTTAAGTGTGTCAAGGAAAGTTTTCTGAAAAATATATATGAATAGCCTTATCAGGCATCCTCTTCAGAAATGAGGCTGGGCAAATGTCTGATGTCTCAGTGGGGGATCACTTGGGATAGTGAGCATAATTAAATTAGTTTCAAGATAGTCATGGCAAACAGTAAGATTCACCATAGAGTTGAATACCTAAAATGGGGGAAAACTAATTTTGATGGCATCACACGAGGAATTCTGCAGATGCTGGAAATTCAAGCAACACACATCAAAGTTGCTGGTGAACGCAGCAGGCCAGACAGCATCTCTAAGAAGAGGTACAGTTGACGTTTCAGGCCAAGACCCTTCATCAGGACTAACTGAAGGAAGAGTTAGTAAGAGATTTGAAAGTGGGAGGGGGAGGGGGAGATCCAAAATGATAGGAGAAGACAGGAGGGGGAGGGATGGAGCCAAGAGCTGGACAGGTGATTGGCAAAAGGGATATGAGAGGATCATGGGACAGGAGGCCCAGGGAGAAGGAAAAAGGGAAGGGGGAGAAAAACCCAGAGGATGGACAAGGGGTATAGTCAGAGGGACAGAGGGAGAAAAAGGAGAGAGAGAGAAAGAATGTGTGTATATAAATAAATAACGGATGGGATACGAGGGGGAGGTAGGGCATTAGCGGAAGTTACAAGCAGCTATTTGAAAAAGGCCAATTAAGAGAGGATGCTCTCAAGTGAAGGTAAGTCTGGCAAGAATGAGGCTTTTAGAAATGAGACAATGAAGTCAGTGCCAGTACGTTCCTGTTAGAATGAAGAGAAAGGCTGGCAAGATTTAGGAAACCTGTTAGACAAGGAATATTGAGGATCTGGTCAGGAAAAAAGGAGGAGGCATATATCAGGTATGGTCAGCTGGGATTAAGCAAGTCCCTTGAGGAGTATAAGAATGTAAGAGAATACTTAAAGAAATTAGGAGGGCAGAAAGGGGCCACAAAATATTGTATTCTTGGGAGATCCGATAAATGAGAATCACAGAAGATTTGATAGGTACATTAAGAGCCAAAGGCTAGTTAGAGAGAGAGAAGCTCACTTTAAGGATGAGTGTATGTGCAGAGCCAGAGGAAATAGGGAAGGTCTTAAATAAATATTTCCCTTCTGTATTTATCATGGAGAAGGGCATAAAAGAAAATGCATTCAGGGGAGGAAACAGTGCTATCCTAGAGCATATCAACTTTATGAGGATGAGGCAGTGGAGTTTGAAATGCATGTTAGTGAATAATACCCAAGCCTCAGTCAAATGCCATGGGAAGAAAAAAAAATGGAGACTGTTGGAGCCCTGGCAGAAAATTTTTCTATCCTCACTATCCACTGGTGAGTTATGGGAGGATTGATCATATTGTGATTTTATTCATGAGGGGCATCAGAGATAACCCTGAAAATTACAGGCCAGTGAGCCATTCAGCAATGGTGGGAATGTCACTGTAATGGATTCTGGGAGGCAGAAATTATTTACATTTGAAAAGGCAAGGACTGATTGGGGATAGTCAACATACTGGGAAATCATGTCCCACAAATTTGATAGAGCGGTTTGAAAATATGACCAAGGGGATTGACAAGGGCAGGAGATGTTTACATAGAGTTCAGCAGGGCTTTAAATTGTCTTTCTGGTAGGACACGGAGGGTGGTAGTGGAGAGCTGTTTCTCAGCCTGTGATCAGTAATCCCTGTTGTTTGTCATATGAATGAATGCCTTGGATGAGAATTGAGGTCGTATGGCAAGTAAGTTTGCAGGTAACAACAAAATTATTGGCACATTGCACTCAAAAGGTTGTGTAAGTTACAATGGGATATGGATCAACTGGAAGATAGTCAAAATAATGGCAGATACAATTTAACTCGGTAAGTGTGGAGCATTGCATTTTGGGAAGTTAAATCAGGGTAGGACATACACATAGTAGAACAGAGAGTACTTAATCCCTAAAATTTGCAACATAGGTAGAGAGGGTCAGAGTGAAGGCATACTGTGTTATGCTTGTTTCATGAACTGAGGCATTGAGTACAAGAATCGGGATGTCATGTTGCAATTGTACCTAACACTTGTTAGGTTGTACTTACAATATTGTGCGCAGTGTTGGCTGCCATATTATAGGAAAGACCTGATTAAGCTTGAGCAGTTACATAAATATTCACAAGCATGTTGCCTGGATTGGCAAAATGAAATCATAAAGAGAGATTGGATTGGCCGGGCCTGCTTTCCCTGGAATGAATGAGACTGAGAGGTGACATGATGGAAGTGTATACAGTTGTGAGATGGGGTCAATGGCTAGTGTCTGTTTCCTATACCAGGGGTGTTCATAAACTAGAAGGCATTGGTGAGAGAGAGATGGTTTAAAGGGCACTTGAGGGGTAAAATTTCATACAAAGAGTAATTGGCATCTGCAACGAGCAGCCAAAAAAGGTGGTGGAGACAGTAACGGCACTTAAGAGAAATTGGGACAGGTACTTAAATGTACATAGAGTGATATGGAATTAATCCAGGCAAGTGGGATTACTGTAGACAGGCCTGATTGTCGGTATGAATATGATGGGCTGAGGTCCCTGTTTCTGTGCTGCACAACTCTATCATAATTTTCTAAGAGGAGGTTAAAGGAGACATTGTAAAACAAACACCAAAATAGAATTTAAGAAATTTGCATTCAATGGGTGATATACAAATCACCTACATGAAAAGGCTGTACTTTCTAACTTCAAGCTCTATAAAACTTGCTTGTATGGCAAATCTGTGCTCCCAGTGAGAAGTTAACCTTGCAAGGTACATGCTTCTAAAATAGCCTGGGAAGTGCATTTTATGCTTGCAATGGCAGTAAATGATGAAAGGCATATTTTCCTTACTAGTAACACCACCTTCCCAAACTTCTTATGTCTGATTTTATGTTCATTTTATCCTGCTTAAAGTGCCAAAGATTCCATTTTTGTGGGACACCTAATACCAAAACACATTGATTCTTCCATTTGAAGTAATGCTAACCTTATTAGTCTCAAATATCAGAATGTATTGAAGTGGACTCACAGCCACTGTTGTGTAGTGTTAAATTGCCCAAAGCAATTTAGAATCCTGAAGACCTCTCATCGACCAGGAGCGAATTTGAACACTGTTCCAGAAATCATTTCCCAAGAAGCAATGTGCTACATCGGAGCATTTCTTTTAATAAACCTGGCCTGTTATGCCACTCCATTTCAATTTGAACCTGTCTAGTTCACTCATTCCTCTTCAGTCTGCAATGACCAATACGTTTATATTTGAATTCAGAGCTGAAACTGCTTTGGAAAGAAGAGATTACATTCTCATACAGCCCTTCACTTCCTCAAAATGTTTCACAACCGAAGAATTATGAATTCTACTTACGGTTTTGTAGCCAAATTTTTGGAAAGTTAAATTACCCACAGGTACACCCTACAATAATAAATAGAATAATCAGAAATCCTGTATGTCGGCAATACTTAATGACCAAGTGCCCTTAAGGAAAATGTTTTGTTATCTCTACCTCCTTGTACAGACAGACAATGGTTTGATTTAACTTTTCCCTGTAAGTGCTCCAGAAGGTAGCAGCGCCCAGCCGCACAGCATTCCTCTAGCATACCACTGAAATATCAGCATTGATAACATGCTCAAAACCTCCAGTCAGGTTGAAATTTCACGCCTGCATCCTCTGCTACAAATAAAACGCCTGTTCGTTCTCATAATAATTACAATAGTCTCTCTAGCACGGCTTCGACTTGCGAGTTCACGAGGTTCCGAGGGTGGTGCCATCTGGAGCTAAGCTCCTGCTAGGGTCCCCGTCAAGGGGCAGGTTCCGGAGAAAGGGTAACCCAACTCAGACCTTGACGGTGGAGATGGAAGAAGCTGATGTCACATCGTAATGGCAGTGAAGGTGGAGGAAGGCTGCAGCAGAGAAAGATCCCCGGTCGTCTTGCTCTCTATGCCACTTATATTCACTAATACATGAAGGATTATTGACAATCAACCAAGTATTAGTGAATATCAGTGGGAAATTCATGATTGTAATTGCAGTGTGATCATGCAAGTTGAGTATGATGTTCTCCTTAGGGGTCATTTCCTTAATGGAGAATGCCAGTGTGTGACTTTGCTTAATGTGGGGAAGCTAATGCATGTGCAGCCACCACAGGGTCCCTGACAGTTCAGGATCAGGAAACCCTGGAAAATCTGGACAGCAAATGTGCACGCATCAGGATGCTCTTCAATGATGAACAGCTCATTATTCATTACTATCATCCCATCATCCCGTCCAAACTAATCATAAGCTTCAAGACCTTGTCCTCAAGACTTCCTTGTACAACTGGATCCTTGTTTTCTTCTCTTGCAGACCACAGTCAGTTCAGATCAACAACAATAGTTCCTTCACAGTCTTCAACAGCACAGGTCCACACGGCTGTGTGCCTAGTTCCCTGCTCTACTAACTTTATACTTATGACAGTGTGGCTAAGCACCGCTCCAAAGCCATTTTAAACTCGCTGATGACACCATTGTCATTGGCCAAATCAAAGGGGGTGATGAATCAGCATATGGGGGGGGGGTCTGAAAATCTGACTGTGTGGTGCCATAACAAAAACCTTTCACTCAATGTCAGTGAGACCAGGGAATTGATTTTTGACTTCAAGAAGGAGGAAACCAGAAGTCCATAAGCCAGTTCTCATCAGGGGATCAGAGATGTCAGAGGTGGAGAGGGTCAGCAACTTCAAACTCTTTGGTGTTATCATTTCGGAGGACCTGTCCTGGGTCCAGCATTTAAGTGGCATTATGACGAGAGCATGACAGTGCCTTTGGTATCTTACAAGTTTGCAAAGGTTCTGCATGTGCAGAGACACATTCCACCGAGATGCAACACAGAGCGTTATAGAAAATCATTCCTGCCTGTGGCCATCAAACTTTACAACTTCTCCCTTGGAGGGTCAGACACCCTGAGCCAATAGGCTTGTCCTGGACATTTCCTGGCATAATTTACATATTACTATTTAATTATTCATGGTTTTATCACAATTTAATTATTTAAGGTGCAACTGTAACAAAAACCAATTTCCCTCGGGATCAATAAAGTAATACTATGTCATTCAAACCTTTGACAAATTTTTGTAGATGTGTGATGGAGATCACACTAACTGGTTGCATCACAGCCTGGAATGGAAACACGAATGCCCTTAAATGGAAAAACCTACAAAAAGTACTGGATATGGCCCAGTCTATCATGGGTAAAGCCCTCCCCACCATTGAGCACATCTACATGGAGCACTGTTGCAGGAAAGCAGCATCCATCATTAGGGACCCCCACCATCCAGCTCATGCTCTCTTCTCATTGTTGCCATCAGAAAGAAGGTACAGGCGCATCAGGACCGGCACTACTAGGTTCAGGAACGGTTATTACACCTCTCCCAACGGGATCTTGAACCAGAGGGGATAACTTCACTCACCCCATCACTGAACTATTCCCACAATCTATGGACACTTTGAAGGACTTTTCATCCCATGTTCTCAATATTTATTGCTTATTTTTATTATTATTATTACCCTTTTTTTCTTTTTGCATTTGCATAGTTTGTTGTCTTTTGCACATTGATTGTTGGGGGGCTGTCTTCAGTCTTTCATTGACTCCCTTGTTTTTCTTTTATTTATTGTGAATGCCAGCAAGAAAATGTGAACCTCAGGGTTATATGTGGTGACAGATATGTACTTTGACAATTAATTTACCTTGTACTTAAATGGAACTGAGCCTTTTGTACTGTGGCCAGCAGGCAAGATGTGAGAAATAAGAGCACGAGTGGGCCCTCAAGGCTGCTCAGTATGGCAACGTGTGAAGCGTGGGTGAATTGCAATGAACAAGTAGAAATCACAAAGAGGTTATTCTTTGTGAGGAACCCACAATAAAAAACACGATTTATGTCTCCATCTGCCAAGCTTTGCCACTTCAGTGCAAGTGCAATTTCAAAGGACAATTCCACCAAATATATCGACTGTGAACATTTCTCAATCTATGAAACATCCTGCGAAATAATGAGACAGAATTGTCAGGTGTTATGACACAAATCCACAGCTGCAGCTTGAGTTAGGAATGTAGGAAAAGAGGCTGGTGTGTAAGTTGCAAACCTTCCCAGATTGGCTGGCCAGGAGGATGGAGTATGGCTGCTATCAGACTCTGATATAAACCTTGTTCTGGGCTCGCTGGTGGTTCTCAGTGGCGATGGCATACTATTTGACACAATTTCACCAGAACGACATCTATGAGCATCATTCTCCCAGTCCTTACCGAAAATGATGAATTTCTCTACAAGTTGCTTGAGTCTTTTTTGGAGTTTTGCCCTTTCTTTGCACTGCAAGTAATTCTCAAAATAGCCATGGAGCACAGTTTTTAATCAGGTGACCTTGCAGCACACTTCATCTGTTCCACATTTCTGTGAGCATCCAGAGTCGTTGACTAAGTCAGTCTAATTGAGGTCATCCATTGTCCTCAAGTGATTCCATGGATTTTTCTGAGACTTCCAGGGTGGAAACTGTTTAACCTTCACTCCGGCTTGCAGCACAGCAGAAAAGAAGAAAACGCAGGAACAATCTTGATGATTGTTCAGATCAAGAACTTGCTTTTCCAGTCACCTGAAGTTATTTTGCTAAAAGATACTGTGATTTGTGCCAATTTTCACACCATTCCCTATCAAGGTCACAGAATAATCTTCATTGTCCACAGTTTCACCTATGGCACAGGTTTTAGGTGTGGTATTACTACTCTGCGACACAGTTGTTCACTTGGCATTGATTGTGAGATAATTTGGTCCAGACATACAAAAACCTGTTCATTGCAAACTTCAGTTCATCAATATTATCCTGAATAGTGAGCTGGTGAGATGCTTTTTGCTTTGACAGTGTCTGATTTCCACGAGGTAATGAAGCCAACTTTCCAGGATGAGCAACATGCACAAGATCTGGAGGAACTCAGCAGGTCAGGCAGCTTCTGATGGAGGGCCATAGCTGCTGCATGTCCTGCTGAGTCCCTGCAGCACTCTGTGTGCGTTGTTCAAGATTTCCAGCAGATGCAGAATCACATGTACTTCCCAGATGAGCATCATCCAAGATCAGCATTAATATTCATAGAAGTCAAGGCTGCAGCTTTACACTTGCAGGTTTCAGCATCTTTTTCATTGTTCTCCTTTCGAAATGATCAGTCGAGCAAAATAATCAAATCAATGGACAGCAGCACCAGACAATTTCGCAGAAAGCACAAATTACTAGACAGTGGGCGAAAATATATGACATATTCATACATGTTCAGTCAGCTCATACTCAAATAAACAAGATACGTGTATCTCAGCAGAGTTCCGTATCTTAGCAATTCATTGTGTTCCTAATTTTTTTACAGTAAAGTTACAGGACCCTGCCTATATGTTACAAAAATCTTTCATTCCTCACAAAAGGAATTAATTGGAATTGATTTTCATGGAGTTACATTCTGCTTTATCCTCGTATTATTGCAGAGCATCAACATATTCATGTCAATTGGATGGCTTGACAATTTAACTCGCAACCAAGAGCTCCTGCTGTCAGGGACAGCTCAACACTTTGGGCAATTTCAGCCTTCAGTCTGCTACTGAGCAAAGCTTCAAATCCTGCGCATAGTCCATCAACAGTTCAGTCATTCTCGTGGCAGTACCCACTTCCAGTCCCTCATCAATCCATTTATTGATAAAGCTTCAGGTCTGAATTTCCATCACCAAATAACATGCTTGCTTGTCTTCCAAGTTCTACACACACCAAATGGTCACAGCTCTGAAGGTCACTGCATAACATGGAAATATGTGTTTGTCAAATACTCTTCCTGGATTTTATTTATTCCCATTGATGTTGTGAGTTGAGTGTTTTAAGTTGATAGGAATCAAATCACAGCGACCCCCCCTCCCCCCAACTATTTATATGGTGGCAGGAACCAGGAATAGAATGGAGTCAGAGCTGCCCTCCTAGGGTTTTGCTTGGCGGAAGACAAGCTCTGTTGTGGCCACCTGCAGGCTTTTTTAGCGGCACTCGATGGACTTAGGCCTCAAGCTGCGAGGTTGCTTGTTTTTCAGCCACTGGGGAGACACCCGAGCCATCGCACTCTACTGAGGGCGGCGTAGCACAGTTGTGGCAACTGAAAATTTAAGATGGACTGATGGGTCTGGACTGTATACATATGGGTCTGGTTGGGTTTTTACTAACATTCTATATGTTCTTGTACATGCAAGGACGAGGCCTCAAAGCCACGGATTCACCTTGTGGGTATCGACAGATGATATCGGTGGGCTGGGGGGTCTGGACTGTATATATACATACATATTCTGTGTCATTGTATTTTTACTGATATTCTATATGGATTTGTTGCCTTCTATGCATCAAGGCACAGCGTTGCAGTGGAGAGGAGGGAGGTTGGCTTCAGGACTCTTATTACATGATTGCGATCTTGCGTGTGACTGTTAGTAATATGTCTTTTTACCTTGACTGTGGTAATACTGCCTAGTTTGGCTGTATTTGTGAGTATTCTAATATGGTTTAATGACAATTAAATTTGAATTTCATTGAAACTTCCTGCCAAATTATCTCTTCACTTGTTCTAGTCTTTTATTAATTGGAGAATGCAGGATGTGAATACATGGCAGAAGCAGCTTCAGTTCTTTGTTGCATATTTCTGCAGTGTTATATGCAGTCCGCGTTTATTTATAAGTTCTCAGTTATACTCTGGTTTTAAAGGGTTTGGATCAGTTCATGAAGAGCAGCAGGCAAAGGCAGTTCACCTCTTAGAGTTAACTGAAACAACTTGAAATATCGCAGGATGCATCAATTATTGGAGCCTAATGGCTTTGATGAGTTGAATTGAGGAAGCGAGGTGTCTGTCAGGGGGGTTGAGTGATGGAGAGATCGTTGAGTGAGAGGGTGCCTTTTCGAGGAAGAGACCTGGGACAGGAATGGTGTAGAGAAGGGGTTATGATAGTTTGCCGGGGGAGGGGGTGACATTTGTGACACTTGTTCAGTTGTGTTGGAGGGACAGGGATGAAGCAAGAAACAAGATGGGTCAGACCTCCTTTGCTTATTAGAAGGAGCTCTATTAGAATACAAGTACATTATAGAGCCAGAAAGATTATCTTAAACTGTGTTGGCCAGTGATTGATGGCCAAGGTAAGTTTAGAAAATACCATGACAGTAAGGAACAAAAACACTCTCTTTCATGATTGAAATTCAATCACTCTCCCACAGGCTGCAAACAATTCAATGATGAATGTTATTTACGGCTTTGTCCCTGAAACCACCATATAAAAATAATGTCTTTTTGAATGTCTCCCAAAAAACATTCCAGTGGGTCTTTTATTAATTAAGTGCCTCAAGTTTGAAGCCTATACATACCTTTGAGGAGTGTGATGCGAGGGATGCTAGAGGTCACTACTAAATTTTGTTTTAGCAGATTTACTCAAACCCCAGTAGACTGCAAGTCAAAAACACACAATAGCTTAATTTAGTAGTCTGGGCTTTAAAAGACCTAGGTTTCCCTTGTGAATAAAAGCCACCTTTTACAAAAGAAAATAATCTTCTGAGGAAACAAATGACTGTGCCTAGCCAGAGTGAAGTTAAGGTGGCAATTATTCTCATAGAATTGCACTGTGGTGCAAAACATTTTATTCTGAAACATGTTTCAGTGCTGTATCCGTGCTGTAATTGTTATATGGTTATATGTTTCAAATCTTATTCCACCAATAGAACAAAACTACCGCTCTACATGGAATTCTTTTCTGTAGATTCATTTCAGGGCTTGAGCAGACTCTGAAATGAGCTGCACGGTGACCCAGTACCACCCAGTTCACATCACAAGGGGTCAGAGCTTCGTCAGAGCTAGCTCCGCCAGTTACTAAGTGGTAGAGCAAAGACCTCTGTGTGTCAGGTGGTTAAGCCTCACTCCAATCACCAGAGCGGTGTTATAAGATCATAAGACATAGGAGCAGAAATTGGCCATTTAGCCCATCCAGTCTGTTCTGCCATCCCATCATGGGTGATTTATTATCCCTCTCAACCCCATTCTCCTGCCTTCTCCACGTAACCTTTGACACCCTTACTGATCAAGAGCCTCTGTTTTCAATATACCCAATGACTTGGCCTCCACAGGCACCTGTGGCCGTGAATTCCATAGATTCTCCACTCACTGGCTAAAGAAATTCCTCCTCATCTCTGCTCTAAAGGAAAATCCTTCTATTCTATGGCTATTTCCTCTCACAGATTCCCCCCCCCCCCACCTCACCACTATGGAAAACATCCACTCTATCTAGGCCCTTCAATATTCAGAAAGCTTCAGTGAAGTTTCTCCTTCGTTCTTTTAAACTCCAGCGAGTACAGGCCCAGAGCCATCAAATGCTCAAGACCATTTCCATACATAGGGAAGCCTCATGTCACTGATTCAGATGGAGTCGCAGCTCCATGGGAGGTTAATTGAGCCCTCTTACAGACCACAAATTAAGTAGTGCAACTTTGTGAAATAGTTGTCTTCAGAATTCTCACTCACCTTCTCAGTGTCTTTACTTGGACGGCACTGAAACCTATGTTTGCTGCGCAGTGTCCACCTTAGCTAGGCATTGAAGCTGGATTTTTTGTAAAAATAATACAAAGATCCCTGGATATTTGTAAGGGGCAGGCAGACCTGCTCTGTGTGGGGTGGAAACTAAAACATCCCCAGGCTGACAGAGGTTTAGACTTCATTTCCTAGTCTGTGGAGTCCAGAATTGAGGACAATAGTCTCAGCATGGCCTGCTTCTATGCCGTCGTGTTCTATGATTCTATTCGCTACATAAAAAAGAAGGGTATGGAGGGCTATTGTCCAGGTGCAGGACGATGGGACTGGACAGATTAATAGTCTGTCATGGACAAGGTGGGCTGAGGGGTCTGTTTCTGCGCTATGACTCTATGGACAGATCAAGTGGGTCTCAGGTAGAAAGCTTCTTTACTAGGAGTTTCACAAATCATCAGATTTCCCAACTCCAGAGTTCAACACATCCATGGTCATTAACTGAGATTGATAGGTTTTGAATAAATGTTTTTGGTACTGAGAACTGAGCAATCTTTGTTCTCCAGTGTTATTGGTGATGTTCACTCCCAGGAACCTAAGGGTCTCGACCCTCTCGACCTCAGTACTGTTGGTGTAAATAGGAGCAGGCACACTGCCCCCACCTGAAATAGATGACCAGCTCTTTTATTTGCTGACATTGAGGGGAAAATTGTTGTTATGATACCATATTATCAGGCTCTCTGTCTCCTTTCTGCACTCTTACCCATCAATCTGAGACTCAGAGGCGTCATCAGAAAATTCGAATAAGTCAGAGCAGAGTATGGCCACCCAGTTGTGAGTTGTGAGCACATAGGGAGGCTGATTGTGCAGCCTTGTGGGGAATCAGTGATGAGAATAATCGTGGTGGAGATGTTGCTGCCTATCCTTAGAGATTTGTGGTCTGTTGGTCAGGAAGTCAAGGATTCACCCATAAAGGGAGGTGCTGAATCCCAGGTCGAGGAACTTGGAGGTAGGTTTGCTTGGAATTACAGCGTTGAAGGCAGAGATCTAGTCATTGAACAATAGTCTGATAAAAGTGCCTTTGCTGTCTGGATGCTCTCGAGATGAGCATAGGGCCAGGGTATGGATTAGATGGGCCAAGTAACTTGCTTCCATGCTGTATGTCTCCATTTTTAAAAAAAGCAGTGACCTTCAAACTACAGTGTTGTGCACCAGAATTCAGATATGGTGGAAATTTTACCTGGCCTGGCAGGTGCTATTCATGAAACTGTATGGGCAAAGCACATAATATGTTTTTTGCTGCTATTCTGAACAATGTTTTGTGTAAGAAGCATGGGTGCCAGCGCCATTTACTTCTTGTAGGCAACTCTCTTGTTATAAATGCAGAGTGGCTATGGAGCCTTTAATGCCATCTTGGGAATCAACAGGCACAATTTAGAACAGCCAGGTAGACAACACTGAATAATTAATATAAATTTTGGAACAATTAGAGCAAGAAACGCAAAACATGGAGCACCTTCACAAAATACCACAGCCCCAATGACTCTGGGATTGCAGTCTCTGAGGCCGACGTGAAAACAGCATTCCAAAGGGTGAGGCAAGGAAATCATCTGACCCAGTCAGTGTACCTGGCCAAGTATTGCTTACCTGTGCTAATCATCTGGCTGAAGTGTTCAATTTCTTCAATCTCTCACTTTGGCAATCTGAGGTACCCACCTGCTTCAAGCAGGCTTCAATCATACCAGTGATTGAACATGGTAACCTGCCTCAATGACTATTGTCCAGTAGTACTTACATTCACAGTGGTAAAATGCTTTGAGGGGTTGGCAATGAAGCACATCAACTCCAGCCTAAGGAGTGACTTAGACCCACTCCAATTTTCCTACTGTTGTACATTTCATTGGCTCTTCACTCAGCTCTGGAACGTATTGAAAGTGAAGATGCATACATCAGGATGCCCTTCATTGATTACAACTCGGCATTTAACACGGTCATCCCATCAAAACAAATCAATAAGCTCCAAGACCTAGGCCTCAATACCTCCTTGGATCCTTAATTTCCTTACTTGCAGCTGTCAGTCAGCTCAGGTTGGCAACATCTCCTCCACAATCACCATCAGCTCGGGTGCACCACAAGGCTGTGTGCTTAGCCCCTGCTATACTCACTTTAGGAGGCTCTGCCCTGTAACTAGCTCCTGGAAAAATTACAAAGAAGGCACTGCACCACCTCTGCTATCTCAGACGTCTACGCAGATTAGGCATGCCATCTAAAACTTCGATAAACTTCAATAGGTGCACAGTGGTGAGTTATCCAGACTGGTTGCATCTCGGCCTGGTATGGAAACGTCAATGCCCAAGAGTGGAAAGGCCTACAAGAAGTGGTGGATATAGCCCAGTCCATCACAGGAAATGCCCTCCCTACCATTAAACACATCTACAAGTGGCGTTGTTGCAGGAAAGCAGCATCCATTATCAAGGAGTCTCACCATCCAGGCCATGCTCTTTTCTCACTGCTTCCATCGAGAAGGAGCTATAGGAATCTTAGGTACAACACCAACAGGTTCAGAAAGTCATTATTCTACCACCAACAGGCTCATGGTCCAGCATGGATAACTTAACTCACCTCATCACTAAACTATAGGCTCTCACTCCAGGACTCTACAACTCATGTTCTCAGTATTATTTATTTACTTATTTAGTCATTATTATTACTATTATTTGTTTTCATATTTGCACAGTTTGTCTTTTCCATGTTGGCTGTTTGTCAGTCTTGGTGCGCAGTTTTTTCATTGATTCCATTGTATTTCTTTGTTCTACTGTGAATGCCCACAAGAAAATGTATCTCAGGGTAGTATATAGTTATCTATACACACTTTGATAATAAATTTTGCTGTACATTAAGCTTTGAAGCTTGAGTGTTCCATTGAACTCTACAAAAACAACAGGCTCCCTCTACCATGAACCTCCTCTCAATACCCAAACCATATCCTTTCAGTCAAAAGGTCCTCTAGCTAATGATACTATGATGACCTAGAGGTTTTCCCAAGAAGACCCCAAAGGGACAACAATGAGGTCAAACATCCTACAAGGAATCTGTCAGGATGTTGGTAAATTGTGAAAGTACCTTCCAATAAATTGGCCACATTTTTTTTCCTGCTAGATTTTCCACAGATCCTTTAAATGAAGAAATGCATCTTTTTCTTTATGCTTTCAACAAACAATAGGTGTGGATAATATTTAAGATACACCGGCAAATGCCAATCTCTGCCACAATGTATTACAGTTTTTTTTTGTTTCCTCACCTGAAAAGTTCCACTTGGATTGATGTTGATACTTGCATGCAGCCACTGATCACCTTGGTTGCCAGACATACTCCAAATGAGATTCTCCATTATGGCCGATCCTTTGAATCGTAGAAAAAGGTTCAAAGTACCTAGAAAGCAAAATGCCACAAAGATGTAAAAAAGTTGAGAATCTAGTCCAAGATTTTCTGAGAAGTGAAACAATTACTATAGTCAGGCAGAATGCTCTTAATTATTTCTTCGAAATCACAGGTGCATACATACAAGGCAGCCGCCAGTGACAAAATCATCACCCTGACACAGTAGTGTCAAGAGATCAACCTCTTCCTCAATGTCGTAAAAACAAAGGAGCTGGTTGTGGACTACAAGAGGAATGGAGACAGGCTAACCCCTATTGACGTCAATGGATCTGAGATTGAGAGGGTGAACAGCTTTAAGTTCCTCGGCATACACATCATCGAGGCTCTCACGTGCTCTGTACATACTGGCTATGTGGTGAAAAAAGCACAACAGCACCTCTTTCACTTCAGATGGTTGAAGAAGTTTGGCACAAGTTGCCATATCCTAAGGACTTTCTACGGGGGCACAATTGAGAGCATCCTGACTGGCTGCATCACTGCCGGGTATGGGAACTGTACTTCCCTAATCACAGAGAGTGGTGCGGACAGCCCAGCACATCTGTAGATGTGAACTTCCCACTATTCAGGACATTTACAAAGGTAGACGTGTAAAAAGGGCCCGAAGGATCATTGGGGACCCAAGTCACCCCAACCACAAAGTGTTCCATCTGTCACCATCCGGGAAACGGTACCGCAGTATAAAAGCCAGGGCCAACAGGCTCCGGGACAGCTTCTTCCACCAGGCCATCAGACTGATTAATTCATGCAGGTACAATTGTATTTCTATGTTATATTGACTGTCCTGTTATACATACTATATGTTGCACCTTGCACATTTAGACAGACATAATGTAAACATTTTTACTCTTAATTTTTGTGAAGGATGTAAGAAATAACGTCAATTCAATATGGCCAACAGAAAAATACAAGCTGTACTGGCATTCTCTCCATTAAGCTGTTTACACTGCCATAAGGGTACTTTGGGACAAATACAAGATCAAACATATTCTGTTTGATTTCATTCAAGTCCAGTTACCCATACGAGCATATGAAGTTTGCTACCAGATTGAAAACTGAAACCAAAATACCGCAGGTACACCAAACCTGAAGTAAAGTGGGGTGGGGGAGCAGTGTGGTTTGTCAGGCAGCAACTGTGGAGAAAGAAAAAGTTAACATTTCAGAACGATGAGCTATCATGGGGATGAATTCATCAGTTTGAAACATTAATTCTAGTTTTCTCTCTTCAAAGTGCTGCCTTGCCTATTATGAAATTCTGGCATTTTCAAGGGTTCAAAGGTTCATTTTAATGTCAAAGTATGCATGTTACATACAACACTGATATTCATCTTCTCCAGATAGCCATGAAATACAGAAAAACAAAGGCAGTTGTTGAAAGAAAAGACATCAACCACCCTCCATGCATGAAAAAGAAAAAGAAACAAAACTTGCCAACCCCAAAACCCCCCACCCCCTCCCTCACAAAAAAACTACCAGATTGCGCACATGGATAATGGCAGCTGGAACATCAAAATGCCAAGCCCTCCCTCACAAATAAAAGAATAACATCAAACCCCCAGCCCCTTCCCTCGCAGAAAAGAACTGTGACAATGGCATCAAAACCCCCAACCCCCTCATTCATACATAAAAAACTAAGAGATCGCCCACACAGAAAAACACCAACAAGACTGTCAGACTCCAAATCTCCAACTTCTCTCTCACTAAAAAGTAACATATTGCTCACCCACCAATTAGCAACAAGAAAGAAAATACCAAAAACTAAAGGAAACCTAATATAAAGTACAGTCCAATAATCACATGAACCTCAGAATTTTTAAAACATCCTCCCATCAGCATTCGCAGAGAGCGGCTCTACGAGCTCAGTCCTTCCATGAACGGTGACCACCACGTTGGGTCTGAATGCTATCAACTCTGACCACCACTGACCTCCTCTGCGTTTGCCTCAATACTTCAATCTTCTCCATTGCTTCGAGATGGAGTCAATCATGGTCACGCGCCCTGTGTCTGGTCACGAAGCAGTTCATTCTCTCAGTCCTCTCCGGGACCCCACCTCTAGTCTTCTGCACGAGGCAGTTGCGCTCTTGGTCCTCTCCGGACACAGCAGAGCGCTAGGTCATTCAATCAAATTCCAAACTGCATGTCACAGGTTCCAACTTTTCATAACACAATCAAGACAAAAATTCATTTACCAGGAACGTACAGAATATCTATTTTGTCAGGACTAACTGACGAAAGCTAGAAGGTGAATCAGTTATTGGCAACACATGAAAACTTGGTGTCAACACGCTGGTACAGTGAGTATAGCCTGCTTCACACCTTGCAATAAAGAACACCTCTGATTGGAAAGTTAATAAACTGACCTTAAAGAAAGTGTGTTACTTCCTTTGCAAAAAAAAATGTCTCCAACGTACAGATCTGCTGACTCTGTGATTTCTTTCCATTGGTAAACCAGGTCAGCTCTAGGAAGAAAACTCAAACTGTCAAATTTTCAAATGTTTTGCCAAATTATTTTTTTAAATTGTATATAAGATGTAGACCCCAGCAGACACGTTGACATTCATCATCCATTCCTAAGGAATGGCCAGTGAAATGGGGAGGCTGCCACCTTAGTGGATCTGGGGTCACACATAAAGCACAGAAAGGATAACATGCTGGCTTCCGAGGGACAGTAGTGAACCAGATGGTTTGTTTTTATAATAATTCAGAAGTTTCACATGTATCATTGCTGAGATTAGGCTTTAAAATCCAGTTTTATTTAATCATTTCAATTCAAACTCCTATGGTGAGCTTTGAACTCATGCCTCTCAGTCTGTCATGCAGAACTCTGCTCATTCAATAACTAAATGATGAGACCATAAGATGTAGGAGTACGATTAGGCCATTCAGCCCAACAGGTTTGCTCTGGCATTCCATCATCGCTAATTCTTAAATATCTCAACCCCATTGTCCCACATTCTCCCTATCATCCTTAACTCCAATCAAGAAACTATTGATCTCTGCCTTAAACAAAGCTAATGACACGGCCTCCACAGTCCCGAGTGGCAATGAATTTCACAGACACACGCCAATTCCTCATCGCAGTTTGATTTTATTTAGAAATATAGCATGGATCAGGCCTTTCTGGCTCAGCGAGTCGCGCCAGCCAGCAACTCATCTATGTAAAATGAGCCTTAACCAGACCTTAGCCTATTTACAATGACCAGTTAAACTACTAACCGGTACTTATTTGGACTGTCGGAGGAAACTGGAGCACACAGAGGAAGCCCAGGAGGTCACACAGGGAGAATGTATAAACTCCTTACAGAAAGCACTGCAGTTGAACTCTGAGCTCTGGAACGCCCCAAGTTGTAATAGTGTCATGCTAACTGCGATGCTACCATTTTACAGGGGTGTCCTTGTATTTGAGACTGTGCCCTTGCAACCTAGACTCTCCAACTGAAAAAAAACATTATCTTTACATCCACTATATCCAGGCCTTTCAGTATCTGAAAGATCCGATGAGATTTGCCCTGAACTCCATCAAGTACAGCTCCAGAGACATCAAATGTTCCTCATACATTATGCCCTTCATTTCCAGGATCAGGCTTCTGAACTATCTCTAGTCCATCTTTAGGGCAGCATACCTTTCTGTAGATGTGGAGCCAAACAATAGTCATAATATTCCAAATGCTGTCTTTTAAGGTGTCAACTCTGCATCCTTGCTTTTATGTTTTCGTCATCTTGAAACAAATGCTAATATTGCATTTGGCTTTTGTACTACAGACTCAACTTACTGGTTAACCTTACGGAAATCCCGAAAAAAGATTTCCAAGTCCCTTTACACCTTTGATTTCTGAGTTCTGTCCCTGATAGGATGTTATCTTACCTTGATGATCAGTAATGGAAAACGTAGTTGTTGTTCAAGAATAAGTTGGGAACGTGATATTCCTTTGATGAAATTGTCTCAAAAAATTGAGGGCAGCTGGTTTGGAATTATGCAGTAGGTTACTTCGTCAGCTGCAAATATTCCAACTTGAGAACAAACCTATGGGTCTGGAGATCACCTGCAGCGTACTTCATGCAGAGTTTGCTTCTGTTATATGGGTATGGCCAATTAGGACTGCAAATCTGAATTGGACAGCTTGCGGAATAAAGTTGCTCCCAGTTCTTCTACCTGAAATAGCACCATCCACTTTGTTTTGGGTTTTGCCAAGAGCCTACTTCACTTACACACTGGCAACAGTAAAAATATATGGACCAACAAGCAAGAACCCATCCATGCATTGTTTTGAGAGAGGTTTATTGGTATCTCTCTTCCACTGAGACACATTTTCCAGGCTCTGGGATTTTTATCCTTTGCAATGAATTTCTACTAATACCTGAACATGACATTTTGATTGCCACTTAGCAAAACTGAAATATGAAACAGTTCCTTCGTTCTGAGAGGTCAAGTGCAAGTGCGATGACTATAACGTTCTTTAGCATGTGATATTACTTCTGAAATGATTGGTCTTAAAGCATCTACCTCTGCTCTGTTGCACATATGCTGAGGAAACCAGCCATTGGTGAGACAACTGCACAAGGTCCAAGAAGGGCAGTGATTACAAGTGCTATTCAGTCTGGACCAAGGAGTTTGTGTGCCAGAAGCCAGCCTAAACATTCAAGCTTTACTAAAGTCTATGACCAATCATGATTGTTTTTGGGATTAGATGATACTTCTAAATCCATCCTTCTTCTTGAACTAAACCAATTCCTGGAGTGAAATTATTGGAAAGATTACTGGACAAGCAAAATTGCATTTAAAATATAGTTAAAATTCCAGTCTCCACAAAAAAACCTTTCCCAGACATTATTATTCAGTAAACATTCTCTTTTTTGATTCGGACTAAATATTTGTGAGGAAGACCAGCATAAAACAAAATTCATGGTTAACCTCTTAGACTATAGAATGATCATATCAAATGTTAATGACCTAGTTCTTTAATTTTCTTTCTTTAGTTTATATTAAAGGCAATTTGAAACATTTTAGTTGATTAAGCCCAGAATGGTTGGACCAAGTCAGGTCATTTGTGATATTGACCCCGAAGAACTTAAAGCTTTTGACCTGTTCCACTTGCGCACTACTGATGTAAATGGGGTCGTGCGGTCCGCTACTCCTTCTGAAGTCAACAACCAATTCCTTCGTCTTGCTGACATTGAGGGATAGGTTATTGTCTTCGCACCATGCCACCAGGTTCTTAATTTCCTCTCTGTACTCGAACTCATCATTACCCGAGATACAACCTACAATTGTGGTGTCATCAGCAAACTTATATATTGAGTTTGATGGAAACTTGGCTACACAATCATGGGTGTACAGTGAGTACAGCAGGGGGCTGAGTACACAGCCTTGTGGGGCACCAGTGCTCAGACTGATTGTAGAGGAGAGCTTGTCCCCTATTTTTACAGCCTGGGTCCTGTCTGTGAGGAAGCTGAAGATCCAGCTGCAGATCTGAGTGATAAGGCCCAGGTTCCGGAGCTTAGGAATCAATTTATTTGGAATAATGGTATTAAAGGCAGAGCTGTAGTCAATGAAAAGGAGCCTTACATATGCGTCTTTATTCTCCAGGTGTTCTAAGGAGGAATGTAGGGCCAGAGAGATGGCATCTGCCGTTGACCTGTTGCTCCGGTAGATGAATTGCAAAGCGTCGAGGTTGACCGGTAGGCTGTGGTTGATGTGTGCCATAACCAATCTTTCAAAGCACTTCATAGCAATTGATGTCAGAGCCACAGGTCGATAGTCATTCAGGCATGCCACCTTGCTCTTCTTCGGCACTGGGTTTATCATTGCCTTCTTAAAACAGGAGGGGATCTTAGACTGAAGCAAGGAGCAGTTGAAGATGTCAGCAAACACTCCAGCTAGCTCGCTTGCACAGGCCCGGAGAACCCATCCCAGGACGCCATCTGGGCCTGTCGCCTTCCTTGGATTTATCTTCGGGAAGGCCCTTCTAATGTCTTCCTCGGTGACGATGAATCTCGATGCCACCAGGCCCGGTTCATCCGGAGGGAGCGGGACGCTCCTCTTCTGTTTGAATCTTGCGTAGAATACGTTAAGTTCGTCAGGAAGAGAAGCACCACAGTTATTGATATTCCCAGCCTTTTCCTTGTGCCCAGTGATCTCATTTAGACCCTGCCATAGTCTACCGGCATCCCTCTGGTTAGCCTGGGCTTCCAACTTGGCTCGATATTGCCTCCTGGTACCCTTACTGGCTTTCCGGAGTTCACGCCTGGATTCCGTGTAGTGACTGGTATCCCCAGATCTAAAAGCCGCAGCTCTAGCCTTCAAAAGGGACTGGACCTCATAATTCATCCAAGGTTTCTAGTTAGGGAATACCTGGATCATCTTGCAAGGCACACAGTCCTCTGTGCATTTCCAGATAAAGTCCGTGGCAGCTGAGGCATACTCATCGAGGTTAGCTGCCGAGTCCTTGAATACTAACCAGTCCACCGATTCAAAGCAGTCACGGAGGTCCTCATCCGTTTCCTCCGTCTGACGTGACACTACTTTTGACACTGTGACCTCCCGCTTCAGTTTCTGTTTGTAAGCCGGGAGGAGGAGTACGGCCTGATGGTCCGATTTTCCGAAGTGAGGTCGTGGGATGGAACGGTAGGCATCCTTGACTGCTGTGTAGCAGTGGTCAAGTATACTCGGGCCTCTAGTGGGGCAGGGGACATGTTGGTATAACTTTGGCAGCGCTTTTCTGAAGTTGGCCCGGTTAAAGTCCCCGGCTGAAATGAGCAAAGCCTCCGGATACCTGGTCTCAAGTCCACTGATGTTGGTATACAGTATGTTCAGAGCACACTCCATGTCTGCCTGAGGGGAAATGTAGACCGCTGTCAGTATGACCGAGGTGAATTCCCGTGGCAGATAGTAGGGACGACACTTCACCGACAGGTGTTCCAGGTCCACGCTGCAGGAGGTTTTCAGTGCCACTGTGTCCGAGCACCACGCAGTGTTGATCAGTAGGCAGACACCACCTCCCTTTGTCTTGCCCGAAGACGCCTTGCGGTCTATCCGAAGGATCAAAAATCTCTCCGGTCAGATGGCACAGTCGGGGGTGGCAAGGGAGAGCCAGGTCTCAGGGAAACAGAATACATAGCAGTTCTGCATCTCCCTGCAGTAGGTGAGTCTCCCTTTAAGATCATCCACCTTATTCTCAATGGCTTGCACATTAGCTCGTAGGATGGTAGGCATAGGGACCCTGAAGCCCCTCAGCTTCAATCTGACCAGCAGCCCAGCTCTTTTCCCGCGCTTCCTTTGTAAATAGTGCATCTTTCCAGGTTTCCATCGATGCAGTATGTCATTGTCAGCTCTTTGAGGTTGGTGGACGCGTCCAGTGGAGATCGATCGACCGGTCACGTCATCGGGCGCTCCGGGTCAGGCCAAGTGACAGGGGAGGCTCCACTGCCACTTCCAGCTGCCGGGGGCCCGGGCTGTCGATTGGGTTGGGCCCCGAAGCCGACACTTAATCCTGGAGGTCTGGGCTCATGGCTGAAACAAGTCCGTGAGCTGAGTCATGGTTGCGAAGGCCTCTGCTCCAGCTGAGCCTCGGGCTCGATTTCCGAGGTCGGCGGTGGAGGCCTCACTTCCGGCAGCTGTGGATGGCCACCAACGGGGCTTTACGGTGGTTGCTCCGGGGAAGCATCTGGGGCACCTTGAGGTCTCCGACCTCACTTTGTTTTGGTTGTCTGCTCCGGAGTGGTGCTGGTCAGAATGGGCCACGTCTCCAAGCGCTCCAGCATGGTAGCAGGCTGCGGGTCTCCGGGAATGTGGTGGGCCTCGGACCAGGCCTTGCTGGTTGGGTCCAGGTGCAGTCCGGAGTTGAAGAAGCAATTCTGGCATGATGATCTCCAGCTGGGTCAGTAGCTTCGCCAGGGTTTTGTGGATCTTGCTAGATGTAGCAGATTGGAGGTTTAAAAGGGTTTCTCGGGTGTAGGATAGTGTAAAGGGCAGTTTGCTCGGGAGAGCGTGCACAGAGTCGCCAGATACCGGCGCCATCTTGAAAGCCGAAATGATCTTGTTTTAATGAGCTAACATAGCTCAGCCTTACTCTCCTGTTTCATATTATCAATTCCATTTTTATTTCAGCAAACAGACACAATTCTGAAGGGGAAATTGATTGTGCCTAGGTCAACGTAAGTGCGCTTAAACTAAGGGTGAGAACTCTTAAGTTGACTTCTGGAGCAGAAATCAAAATCATTCTTGACCTTGCTTTTAGTATTGATCGAAGACATTGGCTGATAAATTGTTCCACACTATTCTATGGCATAAAAATATTGTGCAGTTATGTGTCATTCGAAGTTGCTAGTGAAAGCCACATTAACTGTACATGTGTGGTTTGCAGATTTGTATCATCGTGTTTCTCTGTGTAATTGTTTGTTAATTCTCACTGGTAACTGAGTAAGTGCAATCCTTCTTGACATTTCTACGTAAAGAGAGAGCCTCCGGCATGTCAAATCGATTAGGTGAATGATTAGTTTTCCATCCTGCAAATCATGGTCTCTCTTGGGGCCTTTACTATTGCTTGCTTGGTGGGTGGTGGGTGCTGATGCTTTTTGCTGAAATAAGTGGGGGAGGGTTGATACTTTGCTGTTGCTTGTGTGTGGGAAGGAGGAGAAGAGGGGCTTTGGGGCTCTACTGTTTTTACTGGCATTCATTCTTTGGGGTACTCCTCTGTTTTTGTGGATTTCTGCAAAGAGCAAGAATTTCAGGTTGTACTCTGTACATTCTCTGATATTAACTGGAACAATTGAACTATAGTCCCAGCCATGGATAATGTTGCCACAGAATGAATTCATGCCACAGAAATTGTAGGAGGTGGTGGGAGTCAGACAGGCTGAAGTCCACAGGAAGCACATCCACATATTTTTCTATCAGATGCACTTGGCATATTTCCAGTGAAGTTTCTATACATGTATGAATGCCTTTAGGAATGCAGCTTCGGAGATTTCCTGGTGGTGGCTGATAGAGTAACAGCAATCTGCCGTTGCTCCAATCCTAATTATCTTACTATTTCCAACCTGTCTTGAAACTTCCTTTTTAAGTATGATATTCTTTCATTATGGATATAAGGAGGGACAGAGGTACTAAAAAGGATGATTCCCCTGTTCCTTTGGATTCTATTATGGATTTGCTGCAAAGTCATACACGAGAAGCCTCTGAGAAGTTTCAACAATTCAGCACTGAATTTAAACAAATAGATGGTAAATTGGATTCCATTCAACAAACTTTTAACGAACATGATAAACGTATAAAAATACTGAAGAAATTTTGTCATCTCTGGAAACAGAAGTGGATGAATTGCAGAAGCTTTGTGAAAAGCAATCGAAGTCCAACAAAAAGTTAAGGCAGAAGATTATCAACCTAGAAAATAGAAGTAGAAGGAACAATCTATGGGTTCTGGGTCTAGAAGAATTAATCGAAGGTAATCATCCTATGGAGTTTTTTACAAACTTTTTGCAAGAGTTATTTCCGGAGATTTTGATGTCTGTGCCTATGATTGATCGAGTTCACAGATCTCCTGCGTTTAGACCTCCTAAGGGTCAGAAACCAAGATCAGTAATAATGTTTTCAGGAATTTAAAACAAAGGAACTCTTAATTCTTGAATCTCGTCGAAGAGGCATGATTAATTATAATGGTCGCAAGAGTAGAACTGTCGAAGATTATTCGCTTGAGGTTATGCAGGAACGTGTTAAGTTCAAGGAAGTTATGTCCGAGCTTTTTAATAAGGGTTTCAAGACTTACACTTACAGATGGATCTTTCAAATGATTCCGCTCGATTGTTGAAACACAAAGGTTTTTAAAATCCGAAGGCTAGCTGTTTAGTTTCTCCTTACCTGAAGACACAAGATTAAATGAGAAACTTTCAATTCGCAAATCCCGTCAAAGGGACATGATTGGTGGAATATTAAGATTCTCAAAGATTATTTGCTTGTGTTATGCAGGAACGTGCTAAGTTTAAACAAGCTTTGTTGAAATTTTTGTAACAAGGGTTTTAACCCGTCCCTTGGCCATGCAGTTTGACTGAGAATCTCATTAAAGATGGACCCTTCGAATGGTTTCGTTCGAATGCTGAAGCACAAAGATTTTTTAAATTTGAAGGCTAACTGCTTAGTCTGTTTTTCCATGAAGATATAAGATTAAATGTTTAATGTCTTTCTGTATGAATAATTGTATCTTTTACTTTTGGTAAACCTTTTTAACTAATTTCCTTTTGTATTTTTAATACTGTATTTTTGACATACAAGAATTGAATCTCTCATTCGGGTATTGTTTAGTCTAGGTTGGAATATAAATAACCTTGGAACTAATTGGAGCAATCACCAGTTTTTTTTTTTGAGGGGTTGTCTGTAGTTGTAGATGCCAACTTTCTATTGGTCAGTTTTCTTTCTTTGGGAGGTGGGCGGGTTATGTTTTTTTTTCTCAGAAGCTGTTTTCGAATTTTTAGCCAACTTCTTGCTTGGTTACCATTTCTTAGGGCTTATGGCTTGGTTTTCAACTGACATTTTAACCCTTCCTTTAAATAATATTAAAAATGGACCAAACTATCAATTTACTTAGTTTTAATGTGAAAGGGTTAAATCATCCTGTTAAGTGTAATAAGATTTTTGCTTATATTAAGAAATTTAATGTCCCTATTATTTTCCTACAAGAAACTCACATACGCAAATGTGATAATCTACGTTTTTTTAGCTGTTGGAACGGACTTTGCTTTCACTCTTCTTTTCAGGCCAGATCTAGAGGAGTTTCAATACACTTTCCTTTGTCCAACATAAAGTAGTGTTTGATACTAATGGACATTTTGTTATAGTTTCAGGAAAACTAGATAATAAATTAATAGTATTTGCCGATGTGTATGCCCCAAATGTAGATGATCCAGGATTCTTTGAGCATTTTTTTTTTGTTTTTACCAGTTCTGAATCTTTATTCTTCGGTGATGGGAGGAGAGGAGATTTTAACTGTTGGCTAGACCCAATTTTAGACCAATAATTTTCTAAACCAGCGTCTCTTAATAAATCAGCTTTGTTTATTCAATCCTTTTTATTGAAATGTGGTATTGTTGATGTTTGGCATTTTTTACATCCTTTAGACAGGAAGTATTCGTTTTTTTCCCCATGTTCATCATACATATTCCAGGATTGATTATTTTTTATTGATAGTCAAATGATTTCATCAGTTCACTCCTGTGAATATAAAGAGATTGCTGTTTCAGATCATGCTCCTATATTTCTATCTATAAAACTCCCTGGCCTTCCTCAAACCAACAGATTTTGGCGTTCTAATACAACTTTGTTATCTGATAAGGAATATTTAAAATTTCTAGAGAAGCATATTATTTTGTTTTTTGAAGAGAATAAAAAGGAAGAGACTTCTAATATTATTGTATGGGATACTTTCAATGCCTATATTAGAGGACAAATTATTTTTTATACTGCGAGTGTTAAGAATAAAGCTAATAAAGAAAGAATGGAATTAGCCAATCAATTGAAACAGTTAGATCAAAAATAAGCTATAGCTCCACCTCCTCCTCGTACCCCATCCGTTATTTATTTATATACACACATTCTTTCTCTCTCTCTCCTTTTTCTCCCTCTGTCCCTCTGACTATACCCCTTGCCCATCCTCTGGGTTTTTTCCCCTCCCCCTTTTCCTTCTCTCTGGGCCTCCTGTCCCATGATCCTCTCATATCCCTTTTTCCAATCACCTGTCCAGCTCTTGGCTCCATCCCTCCCCTTCCTGTCTTCTCCTATCATTTTGGATCTCCCCCTCCCCCTCCCACTTTCAAATCCCTTAATAGCTCTTCCTTCAGTTAGTCCTGATGAAGGGTCTCGGCCCGAAACGTCGACTGTACCTCTTCCTAGAGATGCTGCCTGGCCTGCTGCGTTCACCAGCAACTTTGATGTGTGTTGCTATAGCTCCAGATCCTGTTTTATATAAAAGACGTGTTGAAGTTAAAAACTAAATATGATCTTCTGTTAACATACCCAATTGAAACTCAACTTCTTGATGATAATTTTACATTCACAGAGATACATCAGGCAAAGTATTGGCCAACCAATTGAAAACTTCTGTAGTTAGATGACAACTTAAAGAAATTTGCAAAACTAATGGTGGTAGGACAACTGATTACTCTAAAATAAATGATACCTTTAGAGAATTCTATTCTGAACTTTATAGTTCTGATTCCCCTAAAGATAATACTGTAATGAATAATTTTCTGGATCAATTAAATATCCCTACATTTTCTGCAGACAATTGCAAACAGATGGATCAACTCATTTCTTAAGAGGAAATCACCAAGGCTATACGTTCATTACACTTGGGGAAGGCTCCGGGTCCAGTTGGATTTTCTGGAGAATTTTATAAGGCTTTTTCTTCATTAATTATACCGCGGTTATACTTAAGTCTTTTTGGATTCTTTAAAATTGGGTAGTTTGCCTCAACCTTTTTATGAAGCTTTTATTTCGCTTATCCTAAAAAAGAACAAGGACCCAGCTGAACACTCTTCATAGAGGCCAATTTCATTACTCGATATTGACACTAAAATTCTTCCTAAAGTTCTGGCTTGTAGGATTGAAAATATTTTACCTTCTATCATTTCTGATGATCAGATTGGATTTATTAAAAACCAACATTCCCATTTTAATATAAGCCGTGTATTAAATGTTATTTACTCTCCTTTTTAGGAGGTATCAGAATGTGTGATATCCTTAGCTGCTGAGAAGGCCTTCGAGCCTTCGATCGGGTTGAATGGAATTATTTATTTACAACCTTAGAAAAATTTAATTTTGGACCAGATTTTATTCAATGGATTAAATTACTTTATTTATCTCCTTCTGCTCGGGTTCTTACTAATTTTTAAAATTCCAAACCATTTAAACTTCACCGTGGAACTAGACAAGGCTGCCCATTAAGTCATTTGCATTTTGATCTAGCTTTAGAACCCATTGCCACTGCTTTTCGAGAATCTAATGGTACTTGTAGTATTTTAAGGAGAGGTATCACCCACAAAATCTCGCTTTATGCTGATGATATATTGCTTTTTATCTCTAATGTTGAGACCTTGTTACCTTGCATACTTTCTTTACTCTCCCGCTTTAGCCGGTTTTCAGGATATAAATTGAACCTACATAAGAGTGAATGATTTCCTTTAAATAATTTGGTATCAATTAATACTAATCTCCCTTTTAAAATTGTAAGGAATCAATTTACTTATTTGGGTGTAACAGTCACTAAGAATTACAAACACCTGTTTAAAGAAAACTTTCTTACTTTATTGAACCATGTAAAAAAGATATCATTAAATTGGTCACCTCTTTCAATATCATTGATTGGATGAATTAATTCTACTAATATGAATATTCTACCTAATTTTATATATCCTTTTCAGGCTTAACCTGTTTTTGTTCTTAAATCCTTTTTTGACTCCCTTGAATCTATTTTATCCTCCTATATATGGATAAGTAAACGTCCTCGTTTAAATAAAGTTCATCTTCAAAAACCTAAAAAGTCTGGAGGTTTAGCCTTACCTAATTTTAGGTTTTATTACTGGGTAGTTAATATACGATATCTTACGTTTTGGTTATAATATATTAAACCTGTAGACTGTCCATGGGTTTTTTTAGAAGCTAACTCTGTTAATAAATTTTCTATTATTTCTCTTCTTGGATCCTCACTTCCTTTATTTGTAAGTAAACTAACTGATAATTTAATAGTTAAACATACTCTGAGGATCTGGATACAATTTAGAAAATATTTTAGTTTGTTGAGATTTTCCCTTTCTAGTCCCATTTATTCTAATTTTTTTAAAACCCTCCATAACTGATTTAGTTTTTAAAGAATGGGACAAGTTGGGTATTAAATGTTTTTGGGATCTGTTTGTTGGAGGAAATTTTTTCTCATTTTTGCAATTGTCAGCTAAATATGGCTTACCCAAAACTCACTTTTTTAGATACCTACAAATCAGAGACTTTCTAAGATCTCAATTATGCATATTTCCTATAAGCTCAGATAAGAACTTACTAGGCGTAATTTTTAATTTGACACCTTTTCATAATGGTTCAATATCTAATACTTATGGTATATTACTGGAGACGAGGAATGTTCCTTTAGACAAAACTAAGAATCTCTGGGAACGAGATTTACAGACATCAATATCTGAGGAAACTTGGAATGAAATTTTTAAACTGGTTAATACTTCATCGCTACGTGCTTGCCATTCCCTCATACAATTTAAGGTGGTACATAGAGTCCATATGACTAAAGATAAGCTATCTCGTTTTTATTCGGATCTATCTCCCTACTGTGACAGAGGTAATAATGGAGAAGATTCATTAATTCATATGTTTTGGACTTGTCCGTGTCTTGAAAAATATTGGAAGGAAGTTTTTCAAACTTTTTCTTTACTTTTCAAAGTCAATTTTAAGCCTAATCCTCTGATGGCCCTATTCGGTATTGTTGCAGGACAAGAAATCAAGCTGAAGACATCTGATTTACATATTTTGGCCTTTAGCTCTCTTATAGCTAGGAGGGCGCTTTTGTTTAAATGGAAAGATGTTTTTCCTCCTACTCATGCTCAATGGTTATGTGACATTATGTCATGCTTAGATTTAGAGAAGATTTGTTGTTCTATTTCTGAACCTCGTCAAGACTTTCAAACATTGTGGGGATCCTTTCATTTATTTTCAAAACTTTCAAAACCCTCAATTCGTTGTTTAAATTCGGATGTTGGCTATCATTAATTTTTTATTATACGAGAAGATACTTTACCTTTTTTCCCCTTAATAAACAGCTTTGGTCTTGGTAGGGGTTAGAGTCCTTTTTGTAATAAATTAGTATATTTCAATATAACTATTGACTAACTTACATGAATATTGGGTAATGAGATTGTTATTATGAGTAGATATACTGTAACTGGTAGTTTTTAAAAATCTTCTTTTTGAATATTTATATACACTTTCTTGTACTCTGTATTCTTCTATGTAGAAACTAATAAAAATATTGAAAGGAAGAATGCTACTTCAGGATCTTATGATCTCTGGGACCCTTCCCTGACTCCAATTACTGGCAACATCAGGGTTAGTGGGTCCAACACTAATTAAATTAATCTCATCATGTAAGCAGAATAGCCAATCACACCAGAGAACTTTCACGAGACAGCAAACCCAAGAAAAGAAGAAACAAAATTTACACAGGCAGTAGTTAAAAGATTGGAAACTCCATACGAGACTGAAGTTGAAGTTGAAATGCCATAATTAAGCATCTTAAAGATCCATTGAACTTCTCCATTCCTAGGGAATGAAAATTAATTTGTACAAAATTAGCTTTGTATAGGGTGGAGAGATCACTGTGCAGTAATCATGGCTTAATACAGCACTGAAGTTTCAATTACATCAAATGGAACAAACTGTCACTTTTCAGAGTCTTAGCAAGTGAGAGTAGCAGGTAATTCTCTGATTCTCCAAAGATCAAAGATCATTTACTCCCTACAGTGCCTCAGAAGGCCACGACACTGCTCTCTGCAGCAGGCAATCACAAGTGGCAGCTCTGGGATTTCAGCATTGATCGACATATTTGGATGGGACTTCCACTTCTTGTGATGTAAAGACAACAAAGGTTGGTACTTCATCATTAACGCAACCACGACTCTTGGATCTATAATCTTTACACTGAACATTAACACACAGTTTATATGAAGGACAGCACATAATTAGTACTCTCAAAATGCTGAGTTCCTTTATAAAATCTCAGAGAATGGAAAGCAATCGAGGGGTTCTAATGGTAACCCTGAATCATTCTTCGTTCTGCGACTAGATTTAGTCAGCTGTTCTGCTACTTAAATGACTTCCTTAGAGGACACAAACATAAAGTATTTATCTCCTTATGACAACATGTTCACAGGAGCCCCTCAGAGAGGTGCACTTGGCTCTGTGCTGTTTCTCATGTTTATTATAATTTGATGGATTTTATTCTGAAAAGCAATATTGTTCCTGCCACCAGCTTCCACAGACTAATTAATATGTCTAGGAAAATACAAGCAGCAACCAAATTACTGCAGGCAAACACATGTGATATTGGACAGTGGGTGGACAAGTAAAATGTTATCGTTAGTTAAGGGAGGGCTATGCCAGTAATTCTGTCAAGTAAGATTGGCTTTTGTTAACAACCCATCTCAACAAGATAATGATATGGAAATCTAAGTCCAAAAAAATGAGACTCAAGCTTGGCAATCATATTCAATCCAGTGAAGTAAATGGTAAAATTAGCTGGAAATCTGGGCTTTAACTCACATCATCAGCCTCCTTAGAATTTGTAAGTGAGGAAATATCTATCAGTCCCTGAAATCTACCCAATCAAAGTCCAACTCTCATAATCGTGTGTATGTATGTGTACATGATTAGGTGTGGACTGCTCTTTTTGCTGAGGAGTTATCAATGAAATTGAACAATGTATAATCATCCGAGAACATTCCACTTGTGACTGTGAGGAACAGCTGAAAATGGCCATTGTTCAATTGTTCAAGAAAGGGAGTAGAGCTAACCGAGGAAATTATAGACCACTGAGTCTTATTTCAGTGGTGGGCAATTTGTTGGAGAAGATCCTGAGAGGCAGGATTTATGAAAATTCGGAGAGACATGATCTGATTAGGGATAGTCAGCATGGCTTGTCAAGGGCAGGTCATGCCTTACAAACCTGATTGAATTCTTTGAGGATGCAACAAAACACATTGATGAGCTAATGCAGTGGATTTCAGTAAGGGATTTAATAAGGTTCCCCATGCGAGGCTCACTCAGAAAGTAATGAGGCATGGGATCCAAGGAGACCTTGCTCTGTGAATCCAGAATTGGCTTGGACACAGAAGGCAAAGGGTGGTTGTAATGGTTCGTATTCTGAATGGAAGACAGTGACCAGTGGTGTTCTGCAGGGATCTGTTCTGGGTCCCCTCCTCTTTGTGATTCTAAATAAATGACCTGGATGAAGAAGTAGAAGGATGGGTTAGTAAGTTTGCTGTGACACAAAAGTTGGAAGGTGTTGTGGATATTCTGGAGGGTTGTCAGTGGTTACAGTGGGACTTCGATAGGATGCAGAACTGGGCTAAAAAGTGGCAGCTGGAGCTCAACACAAATAAGTTTGAAGTGGTTTATTTCGGTAGGTCAAATTTGAAGAGAGAATATAATATTAATGGTAAGACTCTTGGCAGTGTGGAGGATCAACTAGATCTTGGGGTCCATGTCCATAGACACTCAAAGCTGCTGCGCAAGTTGACCATGTTGTTAGGAAAGCGTATGATGTGTTGGCCTTCATCAACCGTGGGATTGAGTTCAAGAGCCGTGAGGTAATGTTACAGATATATAAGACCTTATTTAGAACCAATTTGAAGTACTGTGTTCAGTTCTGGTCACCTCATTACAGGAAGGATGTGGATACTATAGATCGAGTGCAGAGGAGATTTACAAGAATGTTGTCTGGATTGGAGAGCGTATCTTATCAGAATAGGTTGAGTGTACTTGACCTTTTCTCCTTGGAGCAACGGAGGATGAGAGGTGACCAGATAGAGGTGTATAAGATGATGAGAGACATTGATCATGTGGATAGCCAGAAGCTTTTTCCCAGGGCTGAAATGGTTAACACAAGGGGGCTTAGTTTAATGTGCTTGGAAATAGGTACGGAGGAGATGTCGGGGTTAAGCTTTTCACACAGAGTGATGGATGTGCGGAATGGGCTGCTGGCGACAATGGTAGAGGTGGATACAATAGGGTCTTTTAAGAGACTCTTAGATAGATGCATGGAGTTTAAAAAAAATAGAGGGCCATGCGGGAGGGGAATTCTAGGAGTTTCCAGAGAAGGTTAGATGATCAGCACAACATTTTGGGCTGAAGGACCTGTAATGTGTTGTAAATTATGTTCTGTGTGTGTAGAACCCTGAGAAATCCCTGTGATAATGTCACAGGACTGCGAAGCTTGGTCTTCAGCAACCATAAATATCTTCCACTCATTGGAACACATTCCCTTGATCCCCACCAATATGAGATTTATCAGGGCTCCTTCATATCACAAATGTTCAAAAGCTAGTTGATGCCACTACATCTTTGGGATTCAGTTCTTTGAGGACATGTTTAGACCAAGGCTGTACTGAGGTGAGTAATCCTTCTAAAATGAGTATCAGTGCACATATTACTGGTGTGAAGGCAATGTCAAAACATCTTCCATCACTTTGCTGATGATTGAATCATTGGGAGATAATTAGCTCATCTGGAGTTGTTCTGCTTTTTGTGGACATCTTGACAAATACACTTACAGATTTGTTTGCAGCATGATAAAGCAAGATCATAATCATAAACACTCCTAATAACACTGCAGTCAAATACTTTTGCAGTACCTGAGAAAACTGTGTTGCTACACCTGTCAATCACAAAGGATCTGAATACCTGACCAAAACTTTGTAGCCACTTTCCTTCCTGTGAATCTTCACTAGATGGTATTATAACCTTTGTTTCTCACATATGAATGGCGAGATTTAAATGCAAGAATGCTACCAAGTCTGGAGGGCTTGGGTTACAAGGACAGACAGAATAAGCTGTTGCTTTTTTTTTCTGTCAAGCCGAGGCGGCTAAGGATTGATATAAGACCATGAAGCACAGAGGTGTTACAGTCTTTTCCTCAGGGCAGAAGCCAAAGAGTGGTAGTAGAAAATTGCTTCTCCAAGTGGTGGCCTGTGACTAGTGGTGTGCCACAGGGATCAGTGCTGGGTCCATTGTTATTTGTCATCTATATCGATGATCTGGATGGTAATCTGGTAAATTGGATCAGCAAATTTGCTGATGATACAAAGATTGGAGGTGTAGTAGACAGCGAGGAAGGTTTTCAGAGCCTGCAGAAGGACTTGGACCAGCTGGAAAAATGGGCTGAAAAATGGCAGATGGAGTTTAATGCAGACAAGTGTGAGGTATTGCACATTGGAAGGACAAACCAAGGTAGAACATACAGGGTTAATGGTAAGGCACTGAGGAGTGCAGTGGAACAGAGGAATCTGGGAATACAGATACAAAATTCCCTAAAAGTGGCGTCACAGGTAGATAGGGTCGTAAAGAGAGCTTTTGGTACATTGGCCTTTATTAATCGAAGTATTGAGTATAAGAGCTGGAATGTTATGATGAGGTTGTATAAGGCATTGGTGAGGCCGAATCTGGAGTATTGTGTTCAGTTTTGGTCACCAAATTACAGGAAGGATATAAATAAGGTTGAAAGAGTGCAGAGAAGGTTTACAAGGTTGTTGCCGGGACTTGAGAAACTCAGTTACAGAGAAAGGTTGAATAGGTTAGGACTTTATTCCCTGGAGCGTAGAAGAATGAGGGGAGATTTGATAGAGGTATATAAAATTATGATGGGTATAGATAGAGTGAATGCAAGTAGGCTTTTTCCACTGAGGCAAGGGGGGAAAAAAACCAGAGGACATGGGTTAAGGGTGAGGAGGGAAAAGTTTAAAGGGAACATTGGGGGGGGGCTTCTTCACACAGAGTGTGGTGGGAGTATGGAATGAGCTGCCGGGTGAGGTGGTAAATGCGGTTTCTTTTTTAACATTTAAGAATAAATTGGACAGATACATGGATGGGAGGTGTATGGAGGAATATGGTCCGTGTGCAGGTCAGTGGGACTAGGCAGAGAATGGTTTGGCACAGCCAAGAAGGGCCAAAAGGCCTGTTTCTGTGCTGTAGTTTCTATGGTTTCTATGGCATGGGTGTCTAAAACCCGAGGCCATAGACATAAGGTGAGAGGGGAAGGATTTGAAGGGTACCTGAGGTGCAACTTTTTCCACAGAGAGGGTGGTGGGTATATGGAAAGAAATGCCAGATGAAATGGTAGAGATGAGTACAATTACAATGTATAAATTGCATCTAGACAGGAACATGGATAGGAAAAGTTTACAGGATTATAAGCCAAACGCAGGCAGATGGGATTAGCTCAGATAGTCAGCTTGGTTGGCATGGTTGAGTGGACCTGAAAGGCCCATTTCCATGCTGCATAAATTTAATGCAGAACTGCTGCTGTTAAACAATGCAACTTGCTGAAAGTCAGCAGAAATAGAGTCCGGAAAAAAATAAAATCCCTTTCCAGATGCTGTGCAATTGGTGTGCATTTAAAATTCTTTGCAACTGGAGCTTACCCTCCTTCAATTTAAATCAGAAGAAATCTGCATTTGCACTTGCCTGGCCAAACGAAATGTCTCTAAGTCACTGGTTTGCCAAGGTTGGACGACACTTGCCTTTGGTCCTTTTTAACATCATTATTCATAGTAAATAGTTCTAATGCTCCACTCATAATTGAGAACCAGCTGGTGCAACATAGAAATGATGTGAAATATGAATGTTGTAGATGTGATTTGATATATGGTGCTGCATCTAATGTTACTTACGGTCCCCCTTTGTGCTCATTTTACGGGTGATTACAGTATTTACCTGATCACAACTTCTTCGTGGCATAACCTTAGCCTGGAAAACAAATCCTCTTCCCTATTTACACTTGGAATTGATACTTCACATCAACAGACATAATTAATCTCTAAGTCACAGGGGGGGGAAGTTCAGCATCCTTTTAGTTCCCCAGGAGGTGGAGCTACAATGGGTAGATTATTTAATATCGAAGATGCACCGCTTTCAAATCACATCAGATAATGATGCCACGTACATAATCAGCAGCTTGTGCTGAGCCCAAAGGATCTACTTTTCTGTCCGCCTGCTATCAGAATAACAGCTGCTGTGGGCTCAGTTCCTGATTAGTTCCAAATGTCAAATGAGCTGGCTGCGAAACGCAGAGGCAAATTCTGCTGAGAGAGAAGAATAAGTACAAGAGGAGCATTTTTATTTACAACTGCGGGCTTTTTGATCCTGTTCGGTTCTTCACTTCTCAGTAAGGACCCAAACATGCTCCCTCAGCTCATATAAACAGCTGACAATCATCCTCCTTCCCTGAGCATAATTACTATGCTTCTGACAGCTTTGTCTAAAATGGCTGAATGTTGCCTCTCCCAGTCACCACATCGAACAGACTAATGGTGGACGGGGCTATCAGGTTGGGAGATATGTGGCTGGAGGTGCTGGGTGGAAGTTGTGAGCTTACGGGAGCCAAAAGTAGACCTGGGTCTGAGGTCGGACTTGGTGGTGGAATAGATGGTAGGCCCGAAGGATTCTGCAAGGAATAACTTGCCTAAACTGATCACAGGAGTTGGATTCCCAGCATTAGCCTGGGATCTACTGAAGAAAATCCCCTTTAAATCAAACAGCGGGCTTCACAGATTGCTGGAACACATTGAGACATGCACAGCACATTGTTCAATACTGTTTTGCACTCATTTCCAGATTCACGGAGAAGTTCTAACTTTACACAACCAGCATTCAATCCTGATTTTCATTAACATCGTACTTTTGGTGGAAGTTGGACAGTATTATAAATGCGTAATTTGATGAGAACCAAATACAAAACAGGTTATCTTTACAAAGATGGGGAATGATGATGGGTTGCAACACAGATAAACATTGTTAATGAAAGCTTCATTTGGTTTTCAGTGACCCTTAGAACACCCATTTTCAAGACTTCATGATTTAGCATCATTCCCAGTTAAAAAGTTGTTGTAAAGTAAAAGCTTTATTGAAGTCACAGTCGTATAACACAGAAATAGGTCCTTCAGTCCAACTTGTTCCTGTCAGTCTTTTTACCCTTCTATTCTAATCTCATTTTCCTGCATCAGGACTGTATCTGCATACATTTTTTATTCAAACGCATGTCTAAATGCCCCTTCAACATAAGATTCCACCACCTCCTCTGCCAGTGAGTTCTGGACTTCAACCAGTCAACGTGTAAAAACCTTTCCCCTGAAATCTCTTTCAATGCTCCTTCCTCTCACCTTAAACCTCTGCCCTCTTGTTTTCGATACCCCTATAATGGGTAAACAATTCTGACAATCTGTTCTATGTCTCTCATAACTTTATTTTCCTCTATCTTGTCATCCCTCAGCTTCCTTTTCTCCAGGGAAAACAAACCTTCCCTGCCCAATCTCACTATACAAGTTTGTAGGACAAGGCCGGCCAAACTGGTCCAGCTTTCAGCTGACTAATATAGATACATGTTTGAACCAGTCCAGACAATTAAATGGTCACCTTTGTCTCAGGCTGGGATGGGAGATGGAAAAATATGTTTTTCAATCTACCTTAGAGTTCTAACGTATTGTTTTCTGAAATTACAGAGAACTTTGAGAAACTCCAACTGATAAGAGCTATGTACCAGGTAGGCTGCATTCACAAAGATAGAAAACGTTGACCTCCTGTCACATATAATAAATGTCATCAGTGCAGAGCATAATTCAGTTTTCTTTAGACCTCCATAGGACAACGCACACTGTCAAGCCTCGTGGTTGCTACCCTGTAGCCTCCTGTTGTCTGCAGTTCAATGAACTGTGCACATGTCAAGCTTTAGGCCTATTCTCCACTGATTGGACTGCGTAATTGGATGCAAAACCATTCACCAGGCTGCTGAGAGGTAAACCAACAATGCTCTCTCACAAAATAAAGTAACTATCCAATTAGGGTCACATTAGATTTATGAGATCTGGGAAAACAGGATAATCCAATCACTCCTTCTAAAATTAGACCCCTGATTACATCAAGGAAGAAGTGGTGTGGAAGACTGAACAAGGACATGTTAGATGTTCAGAGGAGGTATAGTGTTGTGGAAAGTGTGTCCGATAGAGCTCCCCATAGTAATAAACTGTGATGGCCTATGTATCTGGTAGAGTTCCCTATAAAGGTGCAGAATCTCAGCTAGTGTTATCTTTATGGACATTATGATGCTGACATAAAGGAATATTTTATTGATTGCAGTATTTTGACTGGATGCTCATGTCAGGCCAGCCAGATAGTTCAAATTTAATGCAATTTGTATGATACGATATTCTTGTTTGGGCCCTGAAATAGACATGAGCATTAGCCAGAAAGTTGTAGGATAAAATGATAATGACAGGCCACTGAGCAAAGAGAATATTGCTTTGAAATTGTGTGTTTTGAAGGCCTGAACTATCCTCAGAAATGGCAGTTCCTTTCAGAAACCATTGCCCCAGAAACTTCCCAATCCAGCCTTTCCAGATAATAAAGTTCTGTAAGACACAGCAAGCTACAGCTATTTGTTACTTCCTTGAGAAACCCTTCCTGATTCCTTGGAGAACCTATTGTTTTATTCAATAGTCGCTCAGGTACACTATCCAACAATAACACACACTCCTGTACTTGTATTCAAATAATGTTGCACCATTAGCTGGTACTATGAAAGTAGCATTGAAATAGCCAACATTGGTATAAATTAGCGTACTTCAACCTCCAAAGGAACCCGAAGTACAGTGTTACTATGAAATACAGTTTCAGCTACAGCCCGAGGAAATGTAGGAGGCAGGTTTCCTTTGTAACATTTAACAAGTATCTAGAATCACCAAGGCATATAGAAGGCAACGTGCTGGTAAAAGGGATTAATAAAGATGGGTACAAGATAGTTAGCCAAAAAGCCCATTTCTCTGCTGTATGACTCTATAGCTCTTGCTCACTAGCATCACCTTCACTAGGCCCGTAGGAAGCCATAGATTAAACTGATAAAGAGTGTGCAACATTCCATCCCTGTTGATTGGCCTTCCAAGTCTTATCTTCAGTTCTTCAAATGAAGCCCGGGTCTTTCAAATGTTAACAGACCTATCAGTTCACCAGGCCAGTTTAACTTTCTCATTAACTTACTAATTTAATTATCTGGTGTTGTCCTTCTCTTTTAAATTGTCATTAAATTCATAAAGCATTTTACTTCAATTAATTAAACCTCAGTTTGATATATTAGTTTTAACAGTGTTCTATCCTCTCTCTGCAATCCCAGTCTTCTTCCTATTTCTTCCCAACAGTTTTGGCTCCATTTCTGCTTTCCACTCACCTGATCATTAATCATTTTCCTCTTCCCTCTGCAGGTTCTACTTTCTTCATGTCCCCATGAGATACCTGGTTTCTTCTCTCCTCCCTTTTCCCTCTTTAAAAGGTTGTGCTGTTGGTACTAGCACTACAACCTCTTCCTTTGACAAGCCTCCTCAAGCCTGCCTCCAACTGCTGAGCTGTCAATGTCACCTCCACACGCCACAAATTCACTTCCTTCGGCTTCACTCATGCCTTCCGCCTTTTTCTCTCTAACTCACACATTTGGATATTCTTTTGCCACCATACTCCTTGCCTCCCACCATGCTTCACTGGAATGGTTCCTCTGTGTTACTGTGATCCTCTACTCATGGGCCTCCTTCTCTCTTGGTCTACTTATATTTCACAGGTACTGATGAGCTGGCGAACGGTTAACAAAAAATTCTTTCATATTTATTTTAGAAAACATTTTCAGGCTATCTACTTGCATACAAAAGGTTTACAGAAAACAATTTAAGATAATGAAAGCAGATGTAGTTGGCATTCTCACTCTCTCTATGCAGATGACCCCAACATTATAGAATGGAAGAGGTGGGTGTAGGTTATGTTTCAATAAAACTGTTCGTATTGTGATTTGCTGCATGAAGCAAGAGCTGAAAAAGATCAATTTTGTTTTTATTTTTTCACACCAATTTCATAAGAGGGAATATTTATTCCACATCCACATCTTTTGATTTGTGAATTCTGTGAGAGTGTACCACCATTAACTGAACTGCCTTAATGCACGGATCACCTGTGCATGAAATCATTAAACCAGCCTGGAGTTCTGGATAATCATATTGTATTAACCTAATTAAACATTAACAAGCCTCATAAGAAAATATTGTTTGAGCTTATTAAAAAACATAGGAATGCTGCTGATTTTAATTTTATCTCTTATTTAAGCTGTTACTGACCCTGCTTTTGCAATCAATTGGGCAAAGAGATACACATTGAAGTTAGGGAAAGTACTTGAAGTTCTTGTTCGAAAAGAGGAAATAATTACTTGTTTTCTAAAACTAACCTATGTGCTTTCCATACATGTTATAGTAGAAGCTCACGCAGTAAGCGCTGTTCGTCGAACCATATGGATTTTTAGGCAGTGTACTGAAAATAGGACTCAGTAGCCGAGCCTTTTCGCCTTCCTTTCGAGGACGAGAAGTTTCTATATACATGTAGTAACCTGCAAGAGAAAAAGGAGTAATTCAGATAATTACCAAATACTCAACAGACTCAACTTCACTTCACATGATGCTTCCAGATATGAAGCCAACAAATTATAGTGTAGTATCCTCATTTTTGGTACTTTACATATGTAATGGCTTCTCTGTAATGTTAACTGCTGAGGTATTGGGTTCCCTGTAGCAGACATGTTTGAGTTCTGACTAGAAAATGGGACTTAAGAATTCAGTGGCTAGCCAATGGGAGAGATGTTATTCTTGCTTGTGTGTCTGAAAGCTGCTGGTTTCGCGGGCTCCTGCCAGAAGGTGTGAGGGGAATGAAGAGAGGAGATGAGAGCTGAGGAGAGCGGTGGGTCGCCCGACTGGGTGGGACTCTGGCGGGAGTCCGGGGGTCGCCGACACTCAGAGGAGATCGAATGGCGGAAGGAAGATCTTGCTGAGTGAACTCGAACGATTTGTGCACGAACTGTTTAATAAAACTGGCGTCCTTTTATTTTATATTTTGTTTCTCTACTAACCACATAGTCAAAGTAAGAATTATAAAATGTTAATTGTTTAACCGCATATTGTGTACTGTTTGTTATTTCTGGGTACTGATTTGGAACAGGGGACACATCGCGCAGCATCCACCCAAACGAGATTTCTAAAGTTTGCCTGGGCAGGGGGTTATCACCCCCGAGATCATGCCACTAGGCAAAGCAAGTGTTACACATAAAAGAACCTTTATATAAAAATACAGAGATTGTGAGTGAACACCTCTCAGCCCATTTGTTGTTTTGTAATATTATTTTATCAAATGGGCTGCCTTGGATCCTTAAAACGTGACCATCCTTTGAAGGAAATTATTTTTACTGCTCTACCTACAAATCAAATGGACACTTAATCAATTTAACTTGACCTCTGAAAACATCTGGCGTGACTTGTGTGAAAGTAGTGTTTCAGGCTGAGTACTTTTGAACTAACCAATATCAATCAATGCAATAGCACCTTGCTGTCAAGGCACACTGTAAAGAAACAGTACACTCTAGGGCAATTACACACTCTAATGGCATGTCTATTATATTTTGTGTGAACTAAAATGTCTTGTTCACTACTGGCAGGATTAGACATTTATGCCTTACAGCCGATTAAAAACTACTCCAGTGAAAGGAAAATGATTCAGTGCCTGAAAATCAATGCCTGAATGAGGTATGAATTTGACTAAATCTGATGCAATTTGTATTTGTTGCTCAGTGTTAGTTACTGTATATGTTACTCCAATATCCATTCAGAAAATCAGGAGTGTTTTAATATTTCCCCACATGCACAGGGAAAATGCTATTATTCGACCTAGCCATTCTCAAAGTTGGACGGATGAGGACAATTGTCGATGTTTCGGCCCGAAACGTCATCTGAACTCTTTTCCATAGATGCTGCCTGGCCTGCTGAGTAGCCCCAGCATTTTATGTGTATTGCTTGGATTTCCAGCGTCAGCAGACTTTCTCTTGTTTGTGAATGGTAACTGTCTGGTTGTATTAGCTTTGAAGTTCAACCTGAATGTCTATCTGACACAAGGTTAATGAACCCCTAGTAGATTAAAACCGCAAACTGAGGCACTGAATGAGAAGCATACCCCACTACAGCACTCCTGTACCCTTTATATGCACTCAGCTTTGATTTGGCTTAAATATCAGAAGTGGCCTGTGTAGTCTTTTATTCTAACTTCCCCTTTCACTGATGTTCAACAGTATTAAAATTCATTAATTTATTTGACGATTACATTGAATTCAGCTCAAATGTTTTCTTTAGCTTTATAAATAACCTGGGAGCAAATTATAGAATTTTCAGCAGTCACTCTTACCTTAAGTACCATCCATAATGAGTCAGCATCCTTTCACTTGTCTCAATTTTATAGTACCTACAGTTTTCAAACTTTCATTGTATGGGCTACCATTCCAAATTACCTCAGAAAAGTTGTAAGAATAAGGACCAATTTTAAATGACTTCCTCGCTGAAAACTAGAACAAATAGTGCAGGAGAGGGAGATGGAATAGTTTAAATGTAGCAGGAGAGCCACCCAGAGACCGCACACCATAATCTGAGGGAGATATGGAAGCAGACGAAAAGCTGAAGGGACTTAATTTAATCCATCAGTTGTAATTGTAAAAACAAGACAATTGATGTTTGAAATCCAGAATTACTCACACCAACTGCAGGAGGAACACAACAGGTCAGGCAGCATCTATGGAGAGGAATAAAGAGTTGATGTTTTGAGCCAAGAGCTTTCGTTGGGACTGGCCAGCAAAGAAACACAATCAGTCCTGATGAAGTGTCTCAGCCCAATCTGTTGCCTCTTTATTCCTCTCCATGGATGCTGCCACACCTGATGAGTTCCTCCAGCATTTTGTGTTAGTTGTAATCTTAACCCAAGGTTTTTGTGCCAGTTCATACATTTTTAGGTTAAAATGAAAGTAGAAATTTAAACCTGAAGAAATGTACCCTTTTATTTGTTTCTTTGCTGGTCAGGAGGAGCAGAACTACTCCTCAGTGAACTGTGAGGGAAGCCTCATCTTCCCCTAATTCCACAATTTCACACGACTGTAATCTGTGTCAAAGATAAACATATTGTATTCGAAAGCAGGGGCATTTAACATGAATTCTTGACGGGCAATGAGGTGAATGATCACAACACAGCCAGCTCAGAGACCTGAGAGAATTCCTCCAGCTCTACTTCATGTGTCCTTACTTCCAATTGAAGGAAGAACAGAAATGTCATCAGTTGATCTCCAACATATTATAAAGTGCAGCCCTGCTGATATTGCAAATATCTGTCTTGTCTGCCTACTGTATATTACCCCTTAACTATAATTTATGCTCACTTATCTCATGAAATTAGTTCATCAAAAGCTTCGGATGGGCATCCTTTTCCCCAGAGGCACAATTACATGTCCTTCAAGAGTTAAGAAGCTCCTCAATGCAGAGAGCTCAAAATACAGGAAACTTTGTGCTTTGCAACTGCACTAGATGAAACAGGATGCAATAGCTAATATAAATATTAGCAGCTAGCTTCACGAATGTTAAGTAGAGAAAGAGCTGTTTAAAACAGATGAATTTTTGCAAAGGAATAAGTGAGTATTTTGTGAAGAGTTATTTCAAGACTGAAATAAATTTCCATCTTTTCACAGTTGTATGAAACAAACCCTATCAAACTAAAATGTAGAAAAGCTTAAGAAGGCAAAGATCACACCCTCTATTGATTGGCCAAGAGTTTTAAATCAGAAGACACCAGGACAGCTAAGGAGTGCATGTTCAAAATAATTAAATCCCAGACTAATTCACTAATTGGAACAGAGATGGCTAGGTAGACAACATGTGGTAGTTACAGTGTATGGGAACTGGTGAACCCCATTGATTCATAGTCACCATATCTGTATTAAGTGTCAGCCGTTTGAAGAATCTCAGTTTGGAGTTGATGAGCTGTAATCCAAACGTCAGGCAGAGTCTTGAAGGCCAGGTTGCATGCCCATTACCAGGGTTAACAAGATCTCCTCTGACCTGGAGAGGAACTTGGAGTGGGAAAGGTCAGAGTGAGCTACCGTTGGTTGCTAATGACACATGTATGTTGAACTAGGGAGGAGATTTTATAGGGATTATAAGGAGGTCAGTCAAAATTGCAGAACCACAAAGATTATAATTTCCATATTATTACCTAAGACACAGATAAATTACTAGAGGGAAAGTAAGACTGGGAATGTGAGATAAATATGTGGTTCAGAGACAAGCCTGGGAGAGATCTTTTTCAGCTCATGAGATTTCCTCACTAGATCCTTGGTAGATCACATAACCAGGATTATAGACAGGGCTTTAAATCAATTGGTGGGGCTATTTCAGGTAAAGGGAAATTTAATAAATCAGAGAGAGATGATAGGGCAAAGGGGTGAATGAAAGGGACACAAAACCTAAACATAAGCTTGCAGTAGAAATTGGAACCATGCTAAATAGCTATTATAAAATGTCTCACTTTAAAGCTCCCTATCTGAATTCACACAGCATTTGTGGTAAAATAGCTGGATTGACAACACCAATAAAAACAAATGTATCTGATTCAATAAATCAGATATGTTTGTTTCTATTTGTACAATCAACTCATCTATAATACATCTAATTATAGAGCTATACTTGCATGCTGACCAGTTTTCTAGATTTTTTAATGTTCTGAAAGAATAGGTAAACAGCAGCTAAACAAGGAAGGCTTCAATGTACTGGTGAGACATGTTATGGGACAGATGCCCACAACATAGAATTAGTTTGAGTGGAAATAAGGAAACTCCATTGAGTGAAGTCTATCATCATGGATTAAAGACTGATGATCACATAGAGAGTAAGAATTAATGGGCTTGATTTCAGACTGTAAAGATATAGCTGATGGAGAGCCCCAAGGATCAGTTCTTGGCCATCAGCTGTGACTACCTATATTAATGATCTTGAGGAGTGGAACAGAGTGTAAGGTATCCTGATGAAGGGTCTTGACTGGAAACATCCACTGTTTATTCTTTTCCATAGCTGGCCTGCTGAGTTCCTCCAACATTGTGTGTTGTTTGGATTTCCAGCATCTGCAAATTTTCTCTTGTTTGAGAGTGTAAGGTATCCAAGTTTTAAATGGGTGGGATGGCATGCTATGATGAGATCTTCGCACTCTGTAATATGATATAGCTAAGTTGAGGGAGAGGACATAAAATGACAAGTAGAATTTAATGCGAGAAAGTGTAAGGTCTTATATTTTGATAAGTGGTATCAAAATGAGTGGATTACAGGTGTTCCTCTGTATGGAGCACAAAAGGTTAGCATGCAGATACAACAAACAATTAAGAAGGAAAAGAGTAAACTGGTTTTCATTGCTAGTTTATGGAGTTTATAAATGAAGAATTATTGTTGCGATTGTACAGGGTTTTCCTTGGGCTACACCTACAGAGTTCTGTATATTTTTGGTTCCCTATTTAAGAAAAGTATACAAGCACTGGAGGAAGTCCAGAAGAGATTCATTTTGCTATTCTATTATGGATGACTAAATAATTTAGATCTGTATTCTTTGGAGTTTAGAAGTATCAGGAGATTTCTTACCAAAATAGATACTCAGTGTTATAGACAAGCATCAGCTTTGATACAGACTAGGCAAATTAACTTGCCTTCTGGGATCTGTAAACTGAAGGTGGGTGAATAAATACTAAGTGATTTCAACACAATGAATGTAATTGCTGCCTTTTTATCTTTTGATGCTATATTATTAGAAAATTCAAGAACAAGTTAAATTTGAAGCTTCTTTTCCATGACTGTAAGTGCTGGATTGTTTTGATTTTACTCTGCGTTAAACTGAAGATAGTGGGAGTTCAAAGCTATGTGTATTTGTTTTTATGTATATAAATCTTGCTTATCTTAAGAGTATTTAGTTTTTCAGTAATCATGGATATCGTGAATTATATGGGCACTATTCAAAATAGAGCACAGTTAATTAAATATTCATGCAAGGCAGGTATTTTCTTTTATAACTGGGAATACAGCCAGCACTTGCTTTTGGCAATGAGACCATCTTAAAAAACACCAAATGCAGCATAATGCCCTCCACCTGAACCCTTCCCTATTGAAGTGATGAGGGATTGATATTATTGTGGATTTCTGTTTAAAATGAAATGCTCAAAGTTGAAACTTCCATTCAGAAGCAATCATAAAATAGAGAAAGGTGGAATAATTACTGGTGAGTTTACAAGGAGCAGATTGAATTGAAACACAGCAACTCTGAGAGATGAAATATCCCTGTACACTTACTTCATGATAGATGCAACATTACACAATTGCTTTCTGAGGATAATCTGTTGCTATAAAACACTGACATGTTGGACTCTTTTTTTTTTACCAGATGCAGCCAAACAGCCCAATGTCTAATGCTAATTATAGAAACAATTCTTCAGTATTAAAATGGTTAGCAAAATTTGGGTGAAGTACAAGATGAAAAAAATAGTGATCAAGCTGCATAGTACTCTGTGTTCATTATACGTGGATAACTATGAGCTGTGACACCAACCAAAAAGCAAAGGAACAAGGGAGCAGGCAAACACTTGAGGAGGTGCAGACCTGACACTGATCGTTCAAAGGCAATTCGAGATTTAAGGTATTTATATAAATGATTGGCAAAAAATCTGTTCCTAAGAGGTAGAATGGTTGCTAGAACCTTTTACTTGGGTGAATATCCATATTTGTACTTTGGATGCACTTGGCAGGAAGTTTGGAACATAAACAGAGCACATACTTTGTGGGGGGGGGGCAGAAGATATTGCAAGACATGCTGGAATCTGGAGCAACAAAACAATCCATATCAGTTTATTGACTAATGCTTCACCTGCAATAAGCAAACTCATAACCAGACTCCACACCCTAGGAGTCAATGCCTGCTTCTGCAGCTGGATCTGTGATTTCCTGACCAACGGACCACAATCAGTAAGGGGTAGGCAACAACACCTCGGTTATAGTAATTCTAAGCACTGTTACTTCACAAGGTTGCACTCTCAGCCCCTATCTAAACCCTGGACACTCATGACTGCATGGCTAAATTTTGCTCCAACTCCATCTCCAAGAGTTAAGATGATACCACTGCAGTAGGCCATGTCTCAATTATTAATGAGTTGGCGTATAGGAGAATATTAGAGAGCTTAGTCATGACAACAACATTTCCCTCAATGCCATCAAAACAAAAGAGTTGGCCATGGATTTCATAAAAGGGGTGGTGCACATGGTCCTGTTGACATCAATGTTTTTTGAAGTTGAGAGGTTTGAAAGTTTCAAGTTCCTCGGAGTGAACATCGCCCATAGCCTGCCCTGGTCCAACCATACGGATGTCAAGGCCAAGAAGGCTCACCAACACCTCTGCTTCCTCAAGAGGCTAAAGAAACTTAGCAATTTTTTATTGATGCACATAGAAAGCAGCCTACCTAGATACATAGTGGGTTGGTACGGCAACTGTCTACCTGGGACTATAAGAAACTGCAGAGTAGCAGACATTGCTCAGCACATCATGGAATGCAGCCTCCCCTCTGTGGACTCTGTCTTTACTTCTCACTGTCTCAGTAAGGCAACTGACAGAATCGAAGACACCACCCAACCTGGTCATTCCCTTTTCTTCCCTCTTCTTTTGGCTTGAAAGCACATATTGCCATGTTGAAGGCCAGCTTCCACCCTGCTCTTATATTGAGAAGCTCCATTGGATTCTCAGCCTCACAATCTACATCATTATCATCTTGCACCTTATTGTTTACCTACAGTGCATTTTTTTCTCTGTAGCTGTTACACTTCATTCTGTACTGTTATTGTTTTACATTGTTCTACCTCAATGCACTCTGTAATGATGTGATCAGTACGAACACTATGCAAGAGGAGCTGTTCACTATACACATGGGAATAGTAAACCATTTCCATTTCTAAGCTGTTGGAAGAACTCAGTGGACTGAGTAGCTACTGTAGGAGCCTCCCCCCACCCCCCACGATCACCAGCACCACCTTGCTCCATCTGTTTTCCTCTTTCTCTTAGCCTCTATCTATTATTCACCTGCCACTGTCTCACAACTCCACGCCCATTCACTTCCCCTTCCCGATACTATCTGCCTGTCATGTTGACATCTTACATGCCTCCACAGTACATCAATCACCTTGGAATGTTCCTCTCCTACCCCTATCTGTGCTGGCCATCTCGGCTCTCCACTTGTCCTGGTGCAGGGTTTTGACTGAAACGTTGACAATTCCTTTTCTGCCACAGATGCTGCTTGGCCCACTGATTTCTTCCTGCAGGTAGTTGCTTCATTTAGGCTGAGATACAGGAAGATGTCCGTGGCTCAAAATGAGTAGGTTTTCTCTAGAAGCTGAAGCAAGTTGGTAAATACAACCACGTGGTTTCCTCTCAAGACAGGTACCATCAGACAAGCCATTGTCAAGTATACCCCAATTATTAAGTACCAGAGTCATACAGCGTGTAAACAGGCCAATCAGCCCACAACACTGGGACTACCAGAGGGAACGCATCTGAACTAATCCCATTTGCAGGTCTTGTTCCATACTCTTTTATGCTAAACCAATTTCAGTGTTTATCTAGAAGCTTCTTAATTACTGTCAGTTATTAAGAACTGATCCACTTCAAACCCTCTTTCAGGTTGCGTATTCCAGGTACCGGAGATTCTCTGTATTGTGATAGATCAAAGTGGCTTGAATTTCCAGCATCTGCAGATTTCCTCGTATTGTGATAGATATTTGCTTGCAGACCAGACAGAAGTGAATGATTTAGCATATCAAATAATTGATGCGTTTATAGTTGGAAGTTTTATATGCTCCAGGAAATTAGCTTCCAACATTAATTGAAATCTATGTCTTCAAAGATGCATTTAGATCATTTGTATTAAAAGGGTATCAAAGAAAATACCATATGCATGTGAAGTCACCGAGTGGTAGAAAAAGGATATAAATGAAGCAAGCAGTTCAAGTTTATTGGGAATGAGGTAAAGAATATCAAGAAACCTGGAATAATCACAGGATGAACTAGAATCTATTCCTCTGGCTTCAGTTTCTGCAATGGAGATTTGTTCGTCTGCAACTCTTTGGTTTATAGGAATTGTACCTGTGATTTGGAAATCCTTTACCCTTTGTACTTTACCACCTTCTGCTTTAGAAATGGTTCGTAATCTGAAAATGTTTAAGATATAAATCCTCTGTGAGTTTAAAATGTATCATTTAGAGTTAAGTGTGCATCACTGATAATGAATGAACTGTGTTTTAAGCTACTCTGTTAGCTGTAAATATCTTCTTCTTGGTAGGGAGAGTGGACCCACGAATAAATAGTGAATATTGGCAGCTAAACTCACTGAAGTGAACTAGCTTCTGAAGAGTCAGTAGTTACAGTAAAATATCCCCTTCATGAGCGTAATCGTGGCTATTTATATCCTATAGCAGCGGTCCCCAACTACCGGGCCGCGAGAAAACAATATGAGTCAGCTGCACCTTTCCTCATTCCCTGTCACGCCCACTGTTGAACTTGAACGCACGCGAGGTCATTACCTGCGCGTCATCCGCGTCAGCGCGGGAAGAAGATCAACACCTCGAGCTTGTAAATGATGGCGGGCTGAAAAGTATGTTTGACATAACATCTCTGCCGGCATTCCGGATCAAAGTCAAGGGTCAATATCCTGAGATAGCCATGAAAGCACTGAAAACGTTGCTTCCATTTCCAACATATCTCTGCGAAGCGGGGTTTTCTGCAATGAATGCAACGAAAACTAAATTGCGGAATAGACTGGACATACGGAATCCCCTTCGAGTATCGCTGTATCCCATCATCCCTTCGATGGGACCGTCCTGTTGTAGGAAAACAAGCCCAGGGCTCCCACTGATTCAGCGATATTGGTGCGTTGCAATGATTTTATATGTTCATATGAGGAAAATATGTGCTGTGTGTTTAATATCCAAATGTTACTTAAAATGTTATGATGCTATTATAAGTGACTTATACAACCATTATGGCACAGAAACAGGCGATCTCGCCCCTTCTAGTCCGTTCCGAACGCTACTCTCACCTCGTCCCACCGACCTGAACTCAGCCCATAACCCTCCATTCCTTTCCTGTCCATATACCCATCCAATTTTTCTTTAAATGATTATATCGAACCTGCCTCTACCATTTCTACTGGAAGTTCGTTCAACACTTAAAGCTCCCCTGATAATTGTCTTATCGCTATATTCATGCGAGGAAAATATGCGCTGTGTGTTTAATATTAAATTCGTTAGATAAACCCTTTTAGAAACGAAATTGAGTGTATTAGCCACTTATCACCTATATTCTGGTCGTGATTAACACCCCCCCCAACCCCAAGCAGAATCGGCAAAAACAATTTTTAAGAAATTGGCAAGCAAACGCATGTGCAAGTTACGCATGCGCACTGGTGCCCGCGCAAGGCTTCATGGTCAGTGTTTTTTCCCAAAAATACTTTATTCAGAAATATTACAAAATAAAAATAATTACATACAGGAAAAGAAAACCATTCATTGACTGTGAGTCCTTATTCAATACAGTTATTAACAATAAAAATTTTGCGTTGACTCTCTGTTCATTTACAAATGAAAGATGTTTACAGTAAATCATGCGTTTACTCTCAACCCTTGGTCAAGAGTTAAGACTTATAAAACAATCAAAATTTTCAACAATAAAGGCAGGCAATGGCTCTAATACTTTCCCAAATTAACAATTCCACCCACTCCTTGGGCACCATGTTGATTATCTGTCCACACCGCTGATGAGGGTAGGTCTCCTCCCCACCCAACCTCTCCCCCTCCTACGGGTGATGAACGTTAAACTGTGGTCCTTCCCCAAAACCCAACGTATTTGACTGCTAACAACAGGAATTCTGCAGATGCTGGAAATTCAAGCAACACACATCAAAGTTGCTGGTGAATGCAGCAGGCCAGGCAGCATCTGTAGGAAGAGGTGCAGTCGACGTTTCAGGCCGAGACCCTTCGTCAGGACTAACTGAAGGAAGAGTGAGTAAGGGATTTGAAAGTTGGAGGGGGAGGGAGAGATCCAAAATGATAGGAGAAGACAGGAGGGGGAGGGATGGAGCCAAGAGCTGGACAGGTAATTGGCAAAAGGGGATACGAGAGGATCATGGGACAGGAGGTCTAGGAAGAAAGACAAGGGGGGGGACCCAGAGGATGGGCAAGAGGTATATTCAGAGGGACAGAGGGAGAAAAAGGAGAGTGAGAGAAAGAATGTGTGCATAAAAATAAGTAACAGATGGGGTACGAGGGGGAGGTGGGGCCTAGCGGAAGTTAGAGAAGTCGATGTTCATGCCATCAGGTTGGAGGCTACCCAGACGGAATATAAGGTGCTGTTCCTCCAACCTGAGTGTGGCTTCATCTTTACAGTAGAGGAGGCCGTGGATAGACATGTCAGAATGGGAATGGGATGTGGAATTAAAATGTGTGGCCACTGGGAGATCCTGCTTTCTCTGGCGGACAGAGCGTAGATGTTCAGCAAAGCGGTCTCCCAGTCTGCGTCAGGTCTCGCCAATATATAAAAGGCCACATCGGGAGCACCGGACGCAGTATATCACCCCAGTCGACTCACAGGTGAAGTGTTGCCTCACCTGGAAAGACTGTTTGGGGCCCTGAATGGTGGTAAGGGAGGAAGTGTAAGGGCATGTGTAGCACTTGTTCCGCTTACACGGATAAGTGCCAGGAGGGAGATCAGTGGGGAGGGATGGGGGGGACGAATGGACAAGGGAGTTGTGTAGGGAGCGATCCCTGCTGAATGCGGGGGGGGGGGAGGGAAAGATGTGCTTAGTGGTGGGATCCCGTTGGAGGTGGCGGAAGTTACGGAGAATAATATGTTGGACCCGGAGGCTGGTGGGGTGGTAGGTGAGGACCAGGGGAACCCTATTCCTAGTGGGGTGGCGGGAGGATGGAGTGAGAGCAGATGTACGTGAAATGGGGGAGATGCGTTTAAGAGCAGAGTTGATAGTGGAGGAAGGGAAGCCCCTTTCTTTAAAAAATGAAGACATCTTCCTCGTCCTAGAATGAAAAGCCTCATCCTGAGAGCAGATGCGGCGGAGACAGAGGAATTGCGAGAAGGGGATGCACCTCTTCCTACAGATGCTGCCTGGCCTGCTGCGTTCACCAGCAACTTTGATGTGTGTTGCTGGTATTTGACTGCTACTCTTGTACGTTGGCAACCCTAACCCCCCCGCCCCCGGTCGGCCGTTCCGCAAGAATATTGTCAATATGAAACCGGTCCGCCGTACGAAAAAGGTTGGGGACTCCTGTCCTATAGGGCTTCAGGTCATCGTTTGAGTTTAGAACTTTGCAGTTGGCAAAGCCAATACCAAAAGCCCCCCTCATACCCCCAATTAATTTCTTTCCCCTCATCCTAAATCTATTTTTTTTTCTGACTCTGACATAGACATAGACATGAATAGTACAGCACAGTACAGGCCCTTCGGCCCACAATGTTGTGCCGACCCTCAAACTCTGCCTCCTATATAAGCCCCCACCTTAAATTCCTCCATATACCTGTCTAGTAGGGACATAGGGAAAAGTTTGTTATAGTAACCCTATCTATACCCCCATAATTTTATTTATGTTAGTCATGTTCCCTCTACTCCAGGGAGAACAGACCCAGGCTCTCTGCTCTCTCCTCACAACTGAACTGCACCATCCCAAGCAACATCCTGGTGAATCTCCTATGCACTTTCTTTAGCACTTCACAGGTAAGTACCCATAAATGGCCCTTCTGAGATCTTTTCCTGACCCTCTGTGATCTCAGATACCCAAAAGTCTTTCATTTTCATGTGATCAGCCAGCCACATCATAATGGTGACCCTAACAATAATATCTCAATGAAGCCAATGTGCGCTTTGGCAGTGACCTTTTTACCTTAAAATGTGAAGTAAGCAAGTAAAAGGTTCAGTTCTTATTTCATATTTAAGGTATCAGCAATATTTTCCCTTAGTTTCCCCAAAGACAAAAAGGCTGGATCTTTCACAGATTTGGATACAAAAGCTATCTAAAGACTTTTTGGATCACGTGCACAGGCTTGTAATTAAGTCAGCAGTTTTCATAGAATTATACCAACCTTAAGCTGTTGGTCAGCAGCCTACGTTAGTGTTTCATGCTGGCATGGCTTCATTTTAAATACTGGTCTGTAACATTACAATTGTATGGTCAAGAGAGAATTTCCACTTTTACATTGCCACAAGCTGTGTGAATGGATGCTTCTATTATAAACTTCATTGCTGCATTTATGCTATAATAACATTTCCCCAGCAGTTGCTTTTATTAAATTTTACGTTTTCTGAACTGTTTTCCCATGAACAAACACAATTATGCAAGCCACACGCTGGAGTAAATCAATGAAGGATCCAGCAATATTTTACATCTGCAGCTAATTTTATATCCATTGCTAATATTTATTTAAATAGCAAAATGGGGGCAGTAACTAAAGAACAGTGAACATTTGTTTTGTACTAGGGTAACAGACCCTGAGGGTCTGCTGTTTGGATAATTGATCGTGATGGGATTCATTAAATATGATGAAGATGTAAAGAAAGAAGAAAGGAAATGCTGAGCCCAGTGTACAAGGTTGGGGGGGGTCTGTTAAGTCTATCACTCCATGAAGAAAGCTATTTGAAATTTCTTTGCATGAAATGTTTCTAAATTTCTTTGCTGCAATGCATTTCAGAGGAAAAAGGCTCATTTATTTAAAAAGTAGATGCACTCTTAATTCTAAATTGTGGCTGAATTCACTTTGAGTGACTAGACTAAAAAACAGCAAGATGTTATTCATCTAAAAGCATATTGGGCCAGACTGTCTGATTGGATGTGCTCCCATGAGTCTCTGTTGCCTGCCAGCTGCTCAGTGATAAGCCTGCTGATCTTACTTGGCATTCATTGGCAAATGGCAGGAAGTCACATGACCATCTCTTGCATACACTAATGATATCACTTCCTTTATTTTACAGGATATTAGCATTGAAATCCTTGATAATGTCTCCCAGCTGTTTCATTTTGTAAGGTGGGGAGTGGCCTTATACTATACCTGACCACAAAAGATAGGACACAGTGGAGAAAGAGCACAGGTTTCCATTGTCAATAATCTGGGAGAAAATAGCATTTGAAAATATTGTGTCAAAAATTACAAAATAGAGCCAACCATTGACTCCATTTAACTGGTTCTCCAAAACATCGTAGTTTTGTTGAGTGTTAATTGGAGAAACAAAACTGTAATGTTTTAGACAGACAATTACATAGACAATGTTAACCAGATTCACGTATTCCTCTGGCCAACACTACCATTATACACCTTCACAGCCAGACTCTTGGACTGATCCAGGCACCTGAGAAAAGTGAGGGTCTTCCTGGGCCCGAGTTCTCTTGCTATTCAGCTGCCTAATTGTATTAAAAAGTCTTGGTGAATCTGGATTACCAAATGGTACCACAAAGGCCAGAGTTTCCATTTTTCTGTGTCATGGTGATAGACCATAAAGTCATTCGGTGTGGAAAAAGGCTTCTTGGCCCAATTCATCTATGCTGACCCAGGTAAATTTCCAAGTCAGTTCTATTTGCATACATTTGATCCATTTCTCTAATAACCTTCCCTATCTATGTATTTCTCCATGAGGCTATTAAACCTGTTTCATCTGCATGTGGGAAGATGAAGGGTGGCCTCCTTGACAAATATCAAGCTACTTCACCACCTTTCTCCAGAAATAAAGCCATCCCTGCAGTTACCCCAGCAAGACCCGTCTCCAGAAATCCTATTTACCACACATGCAGATGCAAAGGAAGAAATTGCTGGAAGTACTCGGGGGGCAGATTGCATTTAGGAAAAAAGAATGAATCAATATTTCAATTTTGATGAAAGTTTACAAATCCAAACTCTGTTTCCTTCTCCACAGATGCTGCTTGACCAGCTGAGTATTTCAAAAGTTTTCAGAATTCAATTCTGATTTCTTGTATCTGCACTACTTTTTTAACTTAGCCTATTAATATTGGTTGGGCACTGAAATCACAACAACAAGCAATTGTAAGAAGATGGCTTGCTACCTGTATTGTGATCATCATGCACAGGTGAAGAGCATAAGAAACGGGAGCAGGAGTTGGCCATTTGGCTTCTTGAGCTTGCTGCTTCATTCAGTAAGATCACAACTGATGCTGTCTTGACTTTAACACCACTTTTTGAGCAATTTGCCTACCACCACAAGTCAAAGTAGACACAACTTCATTGGCTCTCTACCCAGTTTTGGAGCATCTAGACAACAGCAAAGCATACATCAGTCTGATGTTTATTGACTGTATAGAACTCAGCTTTCAATACCATAATCCCTTCAGTACTAATCAACAAGCTTCATAACCTAGGCCTCTGTACCTCTCTCTGCAAATGGATGCTTGAATTCCTCATTGGATTGCAGATCAATAATAATGTGCCCTCCTCACTGATAATCAACACAGACTCACCTCAAGATTACATGTTTAGCCTATCGCTCTACTCTCCCTACTATTATGAATGCATGGCTAGGCACAGCTCAAATGTCATCCATCTATTCACCGATGACACCCTGATTCTGATCTCAGCTCCCACAATGACAATGCTTCCCAGCATGCTTCAATATTGTAGTGAGCATTTGGTCCAGAGTGACAGATGAGGAAGCTCTTTAACTCAACAACAGTTTTTATTGTGATACATACACACCAAAATAGACTGGACCGATAATCCGGATAGAGAATAGCTCAGTTTCATACCGATGGGGAAGGAGACCATCATACACCCTGGTTACAGTTAGGGTGACCCCCAAATACACAAGCAAATAACAGTATAACCCAAGCTAAAATGTGGCAATAAATGAATTGACACTTCCCACCATAATTCCACAAAAGCATATTAATGCATGAACCATTAACAGTGCTGGTCATTAGAAATGCAAGGGCGGGCTGTCGACCACGCCCCTCCCCCGGAGAATCACACTATACTTCAGGAAGATCCATCCCATTTTGTCTATATTCCAATGAGTATAACCTAACCTGCTGAATCTTCCTTCATACATCATCCTCTTCTTCCCAGTTAGTCATCAACCTGGTGAACAGTTTCTCTGTATATTATTTTTATATTATTCCCTGTATATGGAAACTAAAACTTCAGCTGTGGTCTCACCAGTGCCTTGTGAAATTGCTTCAGAACTTCCTTACTCTTATATTTGAATCTTCCAATAAAAGCCAAGGTTCTAATTATCTACATACTTATGTGCAGGATTTGCATGCTGATTTTTACTGGGACCACCCACAACTCCCCACAAGTCACTAACTAACACAGCAGTTTTTAGTTTGTTGCTCCTGATCCCAGCATCTGCTGACTCTTGTGCTTTCATTTTGTAGTTCATTTCATTTAAGAAAGGATATTATTCTTCCTTCCAATGTGGGAAACCTCACATTCTCCCATATTATACTCTATCTTCCAATTTCTTTCCCACTCATTAACCTATTTATATTCCTTTGCAGGCTCTGAGTTCTCTTCTCAACTTTCAAATCTCTTCTCCTTGTACAACCTGGTGAAGGGTCTTTTCATCTTTGTGTCCATATCATTGATATAGATTATAAATTGTTGAGGTCTATCCTCAATGGAACCCCAATAGTTATTGCAAAATTAATATACAGATTTACAGATTTATCCCAACTCTGTTTGCTCTTAGGTTACTCCCCTTTCCATGTCTCAACTAAATGTGTCGTTTACCTTATTGAGTGCCATCTAGAAATTCAAATTCACCATCCTCTTTTCCATCCAATTTGTTACATCCTCAAGGGACTCTAGCAAATTTGACAAGGCCAATTTCTCATTCATAAAACCATTATCACTTCATCATGATCCCAAGCCCATAATGAAGATGATTGAATTCAGTCCCTGTGATGGCTAGCAACAACTGATTATATTAACTGAAGCACAATGATGATATTGAATGTAAAATTAAGATGCAACCCTGCTAAACTCTGCTGCAGCCAACCTGAACCTGAAGATTACTGGTAGCACAGTAGCATAGGGATTAGCACACTTTATCATTGATCAGCTGGCGATCACCAGTCGGGATTCAATTCCCACCGCTGTCTGCACTGAGATTGTACCTCTCCAAATGACTGCATGGCTGCCCTCCCAAATTCCAAAGACACATGGTTCCAGTCAGGTCTGGTAAGTTGTGGACAAGCTATACTGGCACTGGAAAAGTGGCGACACGAGCAGGTTGCTCCCAGCACAATTGACACGAACTTGATTTGATACAAGTGATGTATTTTGCTTTATGTTTTGATGCACATGATGAATAAAGCTACTCTTTATTTAGATTATGAGAACACTCAGTCCTCTTTTATTGTCATTTAGAAACGCGTATACGTATTAAGAAATGATACAATGTTTCTCTGGAGTGATATCACAGAAAACAGGACAAACCAAAGACTAACACTGACAGAACCACATGATTATAACATATAGTTACAGCAGTGCAAAGCAATACCATATTGATGAAGAACAAACCATGGGCACGGTAAATAAAGTCTCAAAAGTCCCAGAGTCAATTGACTCCCGAATCCCTGATAGCAGGTGGCAAAAGGGAGAAACTCCCTGCCATAAACCTCCAGGCACCGTCAACTTGCCAATGTCTTGGAAGCAGCTGACCACAGCCGACACTGAGTCCATCTGTCCAAAAACTTTGAGCTTCCAACCAGCCTCTCCAATGCAGCCTCCCAAGCGCCATCCTCTGCCGCGCACCTTCGACCTCACCCTGGCTGCTGAAACACGCAAAGCCGAGGATTTCGGGGCCTTTTGCTCCGAAGATTCCAGTTACAGTAGCAGCGACAGTGAAGCAGGCATTTCAGAAGTTTTCCAGATGTTCCTCTGTACTCTCACGTCTGCCTCCATCAAATCAGAATTGTGCACAGTCCCCTACTTGACAGATAACAGACATCACCACCGAAGCGGTCGCGCGCGCTGCCGTCGTGCCGCCATCTTCTCCTTATTCAAAGCCTACTTAACCCAAAACCATGACATGAAGTTGGGCTTGGTCAGATTCAGCTAGGTAGCCAGGCTCATGTACAAAGACAAGGATTATCCATAATGAAAAGCAAGTCAAAGCAAATTGAACAGATACTTAAGATGCAACCAAGATATGGTGGCACTTATCACTGAGTCAGAAGTTGCAGTATTTAGTCTCTCTCGCTCTCTCTCTCTCTAGAGCAATGCTCTCCTGCTCTGTTGAATGTACTGCCTCTTAGTTTCTTAAGTAGATGTATAATATTGCATTGAAGTATTCTGAAGAACAGCAGAATAGTTATTCCTGGTGTTCTGGCTGATATCTCAATTATTATCATAAAATCCAGGCTACCTAGTCATCATCTCATTGCTAATCTGTGGGAACTTGTTGTGCATAAGTTAACTGCCACAGTCTCATACAATGCCTTCGCATCAGAGATACTTCAGTGGTTATGAAGAGTTCATGTAAGGTTGTGAAAACTGCTATAAAACACAGGTTATTTGATGATTTGTCGCAAATAGGAAAGAAATTGGCACTTGAGTCCAGTAAGGCACTTGCTGTGACGGCAGAAGGGTATTCAAATCTAAGAAGCACATTTTCATATCTGTCCATACTTTGCTTGAGCAAACATGAATGCAAAAAGGTTAGAACAGGAATAAGTCTTCAGACTCTTCCAGCCTTGCCCTGCATTTAATATGATCATAACTAATATACTGGACTCAACTCTTCTTCTGCATCATTTTTCCATACTCTTCTATTCCTCAATCCATCAGATACTTATTTAGTTCTGCTTTAAATATTCCCAAAGATCCAGCACCCACCACCCTCAGGGGCAGAGAATTCCAGAGATTCCATTTCCTGCTAGAATATCTGAGCTCTTGTATTTACATCCCATTGTTTGAGACTCTCCCACTGGAGAAAATATCCAACATTAAGACTGTCAAACCCCCTTGAGAGCTTCAGTTTTTGAATAAGATCACCCCTCATGAAGACTGGACAATAATATGGAGGTATCAATGGAAGTGTACCAGTTCACAGAAATGGAGGGAGTTCGGGTGGAAAAACTTGATAAGATATTTTATTACACCCTCTCAGGAATCCCATTATAATAGTAACCACCCTGCTTGCTGGAGGAATTGTGGAAATCAAAATGCAAGCCATTATCATATTTTCTGGGAATGCCCCGTTATCATAATGGGGTATACATAATATAATAAAATAAGAGAGTTAATTATTTTGTGTTTCATATCTCTAATTAATTTAGATCATTTTGGCGAAATCTGTTTTCACTTTGAAACAAAAGTCCTTTTCTGTTGATCAGTGTTAAAAAGCCAAATTAAATCCACTGTAATTCAAGTAGTAAAGCAATAAAACATGAAAGCTTATGGGGGGGGGGTGGGTGGTGGTGAAGACTTTTTACAGGCACAATATATTATAGGTAACATTTCATCACAGCCCACCCATTTTCTCCTCCCAACCCAGCTTCCTGCCTTCTCCCCATACACTTCATGCACTGACCAATCAAGAACCTATCAACATCTGCCTTAACTATATGTAGAAATCTGTCATCGGCATCTGTAGCTGCCTGTGGCAATGACTTCCACAGATTCACCACTCCCTGGTTAAAGAAATTCCTCCTTGTCTCCGTTCTAAAAGGATAGCCCTCTATTCTGAGGCTGTGTCCTCTGATCTTAGACTCCCCTATCATAGGAAACATACTCTCTACATCTTCTCTCATGGGGCCTTTAAACATTCAATAGGTTTTAATGAGGTCACCGATCATACTTCTGAATTCCAGTGAGTACAGGCCCAGAGCCATCAAATGCTCTTCAAGTGACAAGCCTTTCAATCCCGGAATTATCTTTGAACTCTCTCCAATGGCAGCACATCCTTTCTCAGATAAGGAGTCCAAAACTGTTCACAATACTCCAAGTGAGGCCTAACCAGTGCCTTATAAAGCCTCAACATTACATTTCTGCTTTACAGATCAGCTGTTTGAGTATCTGCCAATGTTCAGCTGCTGATCTGTCTTTTGGCTTGTTTACTCAATCCACCTTAGACAACTCTACCATCATACCAGTATAATTGCCTTTATTTAAACTGAAAACATTGGCTATGGGTCAATTGTATTCATCCTCAAAGTGCACTTTGTGTTCTTTCATGTTGTGGTCATTATCCTTGAGGGGATATTTAACCACCAGAAAAAACCCTCCTCAGTACAAACAACCAAATCTAAAATAGACTGTTCCTGAATATATTATGCAATGTACTGTCCTAATGGGCAATCTCCAATGTTTGCCATGACCACTATTTCCACAATACTCTCGTCCACTGATTCATCTGATTAATATGTAAGTTACAATCTTCCAATGAGAACTGCAGTTTCCTTCTAAAATGCCCTTGATACTTCCACATTTACTTCCTATTGAGCGGTCACATTTCAGGGGTCTATAAATTATTCTCACCTGTGTTTTCCTGCCCTTGCTCTTCAAGATCTCAAGCAAACTGATTCCACCTCATTATCCACTGTCTTTATCTCATGACCCAGCACAGCTCCAGTGACCTTCCTTTATCACGATTCAGCGTTTCTCTCTCTTTTCTCTTCTCTTCAAGATTAATGAAGGCAAAACAAAGGCACTCTGGACTTTACAATGCTTGGTTAATTTAACATCAGACAAGTGAACAATTCAACTCACCTAGACAGTGGACAGCACCCCTGATGTACTGTATACTCTCCAATATTTCTGATATATTTATATACTCAAATATTTTGTTTATCTTCACAACTGTTGCTTTCCAGAGATGATTTTGGTGTTTCGCCAACAAGTAAGCAGAGATTTTCTTTTCTCATCTCACCTTATCTGCCCTTGCTTCAAAGTGCTTATTTTGATACCAAAGTATACCAAACATTTCACATTATTGTAGACCATCTGTTCAGTTGCTAATCCCTAAGCACCTCCTTACATTTCACTGACTTCCTTCCTGCAGAATTCTTTATCTGATAACTTTGAAAAATTCTCTTTTATATTTTTATCAGTATTTATAACCATCATGAACAGAAATAGAAAACCTGAGTTAAGAGATACCAGCAGAGCACAGGTATCCAGAGGAGTCTCTCTGCTACCTGGGCCTTTTGCTCTGAAAGTGCCTTCCTTAGGTTATCCACTTTTCCATCTCTCACCTTGAGAAGCCACCTTTTTAACCAAGCCTTAGGGCTCTACTTTTTTTTCCTGGTAACTGGCCCTGAAAAGTACTGCCATGTCACTGATGCATTTTATTACTTAACCATTTGCTATTTCCTCCTTTGCTCAGGCAACATTTTCCTTTCGGGTGAGACACATTAATGAATGTCTGCTGAAAATTATGAAACACGCTGCGATGTAACTATTAGACATCAATTCCTCTATATCATAAAGCCACACAAATGGAAACAAGTCCTTTGGCCCACTGAGTCGACACCAACAACTTACACCAATCCTACATCAATCCTATTTTTATCCCGATAAACTTCTCAGCTGCAATCTAACCTTTCCAAATTTTGTTCTAAGCTAGCTATTACATTTCTCTCAGAGAGTGCTTGTACACAGCTTCGCTCACTTACTTTGAAATGAATTCCAGTGCTGTTTGCTTCCTGGTCTGCATGTCAAGCAGAACAAAAAAAAATCATGCTTTTGAATAACATTAGTTACCTTGTGTTCTTTTGCTGTAACAGTTATATTTAATGAGCACCATAAGGGTTCAGCCACACGTTCTCCCTTCCCAGCATTACCTGTATATCTCTGAATATATTCTAGCTCCGGATTCATTTCCTCCTATTATGATTGTTTAATACCCCAATCACTCAGGTCTGCACATCACATTGGCACTCACTTTTATTGTACTTCACAAGTGTCTCGAGTCACCTTAGAGTTAAGAACAAACTCGTCAAGGAAAATAAGTGTTATCTCAAAATGTCAGACTATCTCCCTAATGAATGATAATTTGCATATTGAGTAGCAAATAGATTTATCACATTTTTGCTGGGCATGCAAGGTGATTTTTACACATTAGATTCTAGTTTCCTTTCAACAACATGTACATAACCTAATGCTCGAAAAGGCCCAAATTAAAGAGTAAATTTCTCACTCATTTACTTAAATCAGATTTCCCCAAACATCAGGAATTCTGCAGATGCTGGAAATTCAAGCAACACACATCAAAGTTGCTGGTGAATGCAGCAGGCCAGGCAGCATCTCTAGGAAGAGGTGCAGTCGACGTTTCAGGCCGAGACCCTTCGTCAGTCCTGATGAAGGGTCTTGGCCTGAAACGTCGACTGCACCTCTTCCTAGAGATGCTGCCTGGTCTGCTGCGTTCACCAGCAACTTTGATGTGTGTTGCTTTCCCTAATCATTTTGGTTTTAGATGGCAGAAATACCAAATTTGGAAGTTCTTCAAAAGATTTTGCTGTGTCCCAGAATATATTTTTTTCAAATTATCTCGAATCCCATTCGCCACTTTGCTTATAGGCACAGAATAAAAATCACTAATTTCTATATTTGCATCTTCCTGTGCCCATATTGACTATAAACTGCTCACAGTATACCAAATGTGGTCTGAATGTAGTTGCCGATTAAAGATCTCATTGCTTGCCGATCAAGATATAGGAACAAAATTAGGCCATTCAGCTCATCAAGTCTGCTCTGCCATTCAACCTTGCCTGAAATTTTTTAACTGAATCACATTCTCCCCATAACCCTTAAACCTTTTACTAAACAAGAACCTATCGATTTCTGCTTTAAAAACATCCAATAACTTTGCCTCTACATCTCTCAATGGCAACCAGTTCCACAGAGTCTTCACCCTCCGACTGAAGAAATTCCTCCTCAAACCAGTTCTAAAGAGATACCTCTTTATTCTGAGGCTCTGCCATTGAGTTCTATCAGTTCAAACTCTTCTACTGTTGAGAACATCCTTTCCATGTCCACCTGATCAAGGCCTTTCAGTATATGGTAGATTTCAATGAGATTCTCTGCATCCTTCTAAACTCCATCGAGTAAAGGCGCAGAACCCTCATACTCTTTTCATATGATCAATCTTTCATCCCCAGGATGAAAGCGTTAGGGTTAGGGTTGAACATATTCTGGACCCTCTCTATGGCCAGCAAATGCTTACTTAGATACAAGGCCCAAAACTGCTCAGTATACCAAATGTGGTCTGAATGTGGTTGCTGATTAAAGATCCCATTGTTCGACGAATAAAGCGATGGGGAGGATTGAATCATTGAATCATTGCTTTTTTTGTGAGGGAGGAGGGATTTGGGGGTCGATGTGCCTGAACTTTCTTGTTTGTTTTATTTTTTTGTGCTGGATGAGGAATTTGGTGATTGATGTGCCTGATCTATTTTGTTCGTATTTTTTCTGTGGGAGGAGGGATTTGGGGGTCAATGTGCCTGAACTTTCTTGTTTGTTTTATTTTTTTGTGCTGGATGAGGAATTTGGTGATTGATGTGCCTGATCTATTTTGTTTGTATTTTTTCTGTGGGAGGAGGGATTTGGGGGTCGATGTGTCTGAACCGTTTTGTTCATTTTTTTTTGGTGCAGGAGGAGGGATTTGGGGGTCGACATGCCTGATGCATTTTGTTCATTTTCTTCTGCGGGAGGAGGGATTTGGAGGTCGATGTACCTGATCAGTTTGATTCGTTTGTTTCTGCGGGAGGAGGGATTTGGGGGTGGGGGGGGGTCAATGTGTCTGATTGGTTTGGTTTGTTTTCTTTCTGCGGAGGAGGGATGGGGGGGCACGATGTGTCTGTTCTGTTTTGCACAGCTTTTGCGCAGGAGGTGGGATTTGGGGGTTGATGTACCTTTTCCGCTTTCTTTTGTCTTTTTTGTGGGACTGTGGTGTTTGGGGGTTGACGTGCCTTTTCCGCTTTTTTCCGGGTTTTTTTGCAGGGCTCTGGGATTTGGGGGTTGATGATTGAGCTGCCTTTCTTTCCCTTCCTTTCTTGACTTCATGGCTACCCATAGATTTGAAGAATTTCATAGTTGTATACTTCAATAATAAATGAATCTTTGCACGTTTGAATCTTGAACCTTTGAGAAACACCTTAAAAAGCTTCGGTCAGGCATTCTTGCTTTTATGTTCTAGTCCTCCCGAAATGAATGCTAACACTGCATGCATCTTCTTGACAACTGACCCAACCTGCAAGGTAAACTTAAAGAGAATTCTGAACCAAGAAAAGTTCCTTTATATCTCCAAGTTCTGCATTTTCATCCCATTTAGGAAATAGTCCACACCTTTATTCTTCCTAACAAAGTGCATACCTTACTAAGCTGTATTCCATTTGTCCTTTCTTTGACTACTTTTCTAACCTGTCCAATTGTTTCTGCAAACTTCCTGCCTCCACAAAATTAGCTGTTCCTCCACCTCTGGGAGGAGGTTGGGGAGGTCTTCAATGAATACTTTGCTTCCGTATTCTCCAGTGAGAGGGTCCTTGACAATGTATGGACAGTGTACAATGGACTGATATATAGGAACATGTTGAGGTTAAGAAAGAGGATGTGCTGGAACTTTTGAAAACATTAGGATAGATACTGTAAATCCCCAGAGTTGAACAGGATATCCCCAGGTTACAATAGAAACAAGAGGAGAGATTGCTGCACCTTTGGTAATGACCTTTGCCTCCTCACTGGCCACAGGGGTAGTACCAGACAATTGGAGGTTTGCAAATGTTATTCTTTTATTCAGGAAAGGCAATAGGGATAATCCTGGGACTATAGACCAGTGAGACTAATTTCATTGGTGAAGAGGATTCATAGAAACAAGATTTATAAGCATCTTGGGAAGCAGAGCCTGATTAGAGATAATCAGCATGGCTTTATGAGGAACAAGATATGCCTCACAAGCCTGAGTGAATTCTTTGATGATGTGGCAAAGCACATTGATGAAGGCAGAGCAGTGAATGTGGTGTATATGGATTTTAGTAAGGCGTTTCAGAAGATTCTCCATGGTAGGATCATTTAGGAAGTCAGGAGGCATGGGATCCAGGGAAACTTTGCTGTGTGGATTCAGAAATAGCTTGTCCAAAGGAAGAGGGTGGTTGTACTGTAGATGGAACATATTGGTGACCAGCGGTGTTCTGCAGGGATCTGTTCCGGGACCACGGCTCTTTGTGGCTTTCATAGGTGACTTGGATCAGGAAGCAGAAGGGTGGGTGAATAAATTTACTGATGACACAATGGTTGGTGATGTTGCGGATGGTGTAGAAGGTCGTCTAAGATTACAATGGGTCATCGATAGGATGCAGAGGAGCTGCAGATGGAGATCAATCTGGAAAAGTGTGAAATGATACACTTTGGAAGGTTTGATACATGTCCAGCAGTCCCTTAAAACTGCCACCCATTGATAGGATGTTTAAGAAAGCTTATAGTGCGTGGGCCTTCATTAGTAAGGTGATAGTGTTCAGTGGCTGTGAGGTAATGTGGTGGCTCTATAAAACTCTAGTTTGACCACACTTGGAATATAGTGTTCATTTTTGGCCCCCTCATTATAGAAACTTAGAGAGGTTACAGAGGATATTTACCAGAATGCTATCTGTACAAGACAGCATATTTTGTGAAGGTAGTTTGAATGAGCTAGGGTTTTTGTCTTTGAAATGAATGAGGATAACTGGTTTTCAGCAGGCTGCAATCATTATGAGCAGTTGTTTGTTTGGCTCAGGTGGCATAAAGTTTAAAAGAACCTTTCAGAAGTTTTCGGCAGGCTGCAGTCATCACTTGTTTGGCAGAGACCGCACAAGGTTTTAAAAAGAGCTCGGGACCTTTCAGAACTTTTCGGGGGGGGGGGGGGGTTGCAATCATAATGATCTATTAGGCATTTGGCAAGGGTCAATAATAAGAAGCGAGGTGTAAATGGAGACACCCGGATGGTATGTTGCCTCCCAGGTGCCAGGGTCAGGAATGTCTCAGCTTGGATCTACAGTATTCTAAAGGGAAAGGGTGAGATACCAACAACATAGGTAGGAAAAGGGAGAAGGTCCTGAAGAAAGAATACAGAGAGTTAGGTAGAAAGATGAAAACAGAAATCTCTGGATTGATGCCTGTACCATGTACCACTAATGGTAAGAATAGGATAATTTGGCAGATGAATGCGTGGCTGAGGAATTGGTGCGAGGGAGCAGGATTATAGATTTCTGGATCACTGGGATATCTTTTGGGGAAGGTATGACCAATAAAAAAAGGATGGTTCACATGTGAACCTGAGGGGACTAATATCCTTGCAGGCATGTTTGCTAGAGCTGTTGGGGAGGGTTTAAACTAATTTGGCAGGAGAATGGGAATGGAATGATAGGACTGAAAAAGGGACAGTTGGCATACAAGTAGATGCAGTGTGCGTTGAGACAGATGATAGGGCAAATGACAGTCAGTGCAATGAGTTGAAGTGTAACTTGGAGGCAAAGGATGATGAATACAGGACTGAAGGTGTTATATTATGCAGAATAAGGTAAATTATCTTACAGTGCAGTTAGAGATGGACAGGTATGATGTTGTGGAAATCACTGAGTCATGGCTGAATGAAGATCATAGTTCGGAGCTTAACATCTAAGGATACACATTGTATAGAAAGGACAGGCAGGTAGACAGAGGAGGTGAATGGCTCTGTTGGTAAAAAATTCAATCAAACCCATAGAAAGATGTGACATAGGATTGGATGGCACTGGTGAAGCTCATCAATGACTCGCTGGTGACCAATGAAACAAAGAAAACAACTAAATACCTTGTAAATCACTCTTTTTTTTCTGGTAAATGATCGCTGCAAATATAGCCTGTAACTTCCATTTGGACTCGGAGACAATTTGATGTGGCAGAACCAAGGCCAAGCGAGGCAGTGAGCCTGTTGTCAGAGCGAGGAAAGACCCAGAGCAAGGGAAGTCAAAGATATTGTAAAAGTAAAAGAAAGGACATACAACAAAGCAAAAATTTGTGGGAAGAGATAGCGATAGCCTAGGAAATTTAGACCAGTGAGTCTTATTTCAGTGGTTGGTAAGTTGATGCAAAAGATCTTGAGAGGCAGGATTTATGAACATTTGGAGAGGCATAATATGATTAGGAATAGTCAGCATGGTTTTGTCAAAGGCAGGTCATGCCTTACAAGCTTGAGTGAATTTTTTGAGGATGTGACTAAACACTTTGATGAAGGTAGAGCAGTAGATGTAGTGTATATGGATTTTAGCAAGGCATTTGATAAGGTACCCCATGCAAGGCTTATTGAGAAAGTAAGGAGGCATGGGATCCAAGAGGATCTTGCTTTGTGGATCCAGATTTGGCTTGCCACAGAAGGCAAAGAGTGGTTGTAGACGGGTCATATTCTGCATGGAGGTCGGTGACTAGTGGTGTGCCTCAGGGATCTGTTCTGGGACCCTTACTCTTCGTGATTTTTATAAATGACCTGGATGAGAAAGTGGAGGGATGGGTTAATAAATTTGCTGATGACATAAAGGTTGGGGGTATTGTATATAGTGTGGGTGGCTGTCAGAGGTTACAGCGGGACATTGATAGGTTGCAAAAATGGGCTGAGAAGTGGCAGATGGAGTTCAGCCCAGATAAGTGTGAGGTGGTTCATTTTGGTAGGTCAAATATGGCATAATATTAATGGTAAGACTCTTGGCAGTGTGGAGGATTAGAGGGATCTTGGGGTTTGAGTCCATAGGACACTCAAAGCTGCTGCGCAGGTTAACTGTGTGGTTAAAAGGGCATACGGTGCATTGGCTTTCATCAACTGTGAGATTGAGTTTAAGAGCCGAGAGGTAATGTTACAGTTATATAGGACCCTGGTCAGACCCCACTTGGAGTACTGTGCTCAGTTCTGGTCATCTCACTATAGGAATGATGTGGAAACTATAGAAAGGATGAAGAGGAGACTTACAAGGATGTTGCCTGGATTGGGGAGCATGCCTTATGAGGATAGGTTGAGTGAACTAGGCCTTTTCTCCTTGGACCAACGGAGGATGAGAGGTGACCTGATAGATGTGTATAAGATGAGAGGCATTGATCGTGTGGTTAGTCAGAGGCTTTCTCCCAGAGCTGAAATGGCTAGCATGAGAGGGCACAGTTTTAAGGTGCTTGGAAGAAGGTACAGAGGAGATGTCAGGGGTAAGTTTTTTTTACGCAGAGGGTGGTGAGTGCGTGGAATGAACTGCCGCCGGCGGTGGTGGAGGCGTGTACGATAGGGTCTTTTAAGAGGTTCTTGGATAGGTACATGGAGCTTAGTAAAATAGAGGGCTATGGGTAACCTTAGATAATTTCTAAAGTAAATACATGTTCGACACAGGACCGTGGGCTGAAGGGCCTGTATTGTGCAGTATGTTTTCTATGTTTCTATGTTTCTATAGAGGATTGGGAAGTTTTTAAAAACCTATTGAGAACAAATAACAATATCATTAGAAGGGGAAAGATGAAATATGAAAGCAAGCTAGCAAATAATATGAAAGTGGATAGTAAAAGTTTTTTCAAGTACGTTAAAAATTAAAGAGAAATGAGAGTAGATATAGGACTGCTAGAAAATGAGGCAGGAGAAATAATAACGTGGATAAGGAGTTGGCTGATGATCTAAATGACTATTTTGCGTCAGTCTTCACTGTGGAATACACTAGCAGTATGCCTGACGTTGCAGTGTGTGAAGGAAGAGAACAGGGTGACAAGAGAGAAGCGTTACAAGAGAGAAGTTGCTCAAAAAGCTGAAAAGGTACATAAGTCACCTGGACCAGAGGAACTGCACCCCAGGGTTCTGAAAGAGGTAGCGTTAGAGATTGCGGTGGCATTAGAAATGAACTTTCAAAAATCATTGGACTCTGGCATGGTGCCAGAGGACTGGAAAATTGTAAGTGTCACTGCACTCTTTAAGAAAGGAGGAAGGAGGAAATTATAGACCAGTTAGCCTGACCTCAGTGGTTGGGAAAATGTTAGAGTCAACTTTTAAGGATGAGGTGATGGAGTATTTGGTGACAGAGGATAAGATAGTACCTTCAGGGAAATTCCTGCCTGACGAACCTGCTGGAACTCACTGAGGAGATTACTAGTAGGATAGATAAAGGGGATGCAGTGGATGTTGTACTGTATATTTGGACTTTCAGAAGGCCTTTGACAAAGTGCCACACATGAGGCTGCTTAACAAGTTAAAAGCCCAAAGTATTACAGAAAAGTTACTAACATGGTTAGAGCATTAGCTGATTGGTAGAAGGTAGCAAGTGGAAATAAATGGATCTTCTTCTGGTTGGCTGCCAGTGACTAGTGGTGTTCTGCAGGGGTTGGTGTTGGGACCACTTCTTTTTATGCTGTATATAAATGGTTTAGATGATGCAATAGATGGCTTTGTTGCCAAGTTTGCAGATGATACGAAGATTGGTGGAGGGTCAGGTAGTGTTTAGGAAACAGGAAGGATGCAGAAGGACTTAGAGAGATTAGGAGAATGGACAAGAAAGTGGCAAATGAAATACAATATTGGAAAATGTGTGGTCATGCACTTTGGTAGTTGAAATAAATGTGTGGACTATTTTCTAAACAGGGAGAAAATCCAGGAATCTGAGATGCAGAGGGTCTTGGGAGTCCTTGTGCAGAACAGCCTGAAAGTTAACTTGCAGGTTGAGTTGGTGGTGAGGAAGGCAAATACCATGTTAGTATTCATTTCAAGTGGTCTAGATTGCAAGAGCAAAGATGTGACACTGAGGCATTATAAGGCACTGGTGAGGCCTCACCTTGAGTATTGTGAACAGTTTTGGGCCCCTCATCTTAGAAAAGATGTGTTGACATTGGAGAGGGTCCAGTGGAGGTTCACAAAGATGATTCTAGGAATGAAAGGGTCATCATACAAGGAATGTTTGATGGCTCTGGGTTTGTACATGCTGGAATTCAGAAGAATGAGGAGGGATCTCACTGAGACCTTTCAAATGTTGAAAGGCTTAGACAGAGTAGATGAGAGAGTCTAGGACAAGAGGGCACAACCTCAGGATAGAGGGGCGCCGTTTCAAAACAGAGATACGGAAAAAATTCTTTAGCCAAATGGTGGTGAATTTGTGGAATTTGTTGCCACATGCAGCTGTGGAGGCCAGGTCGTTGGGTATATTTAAGGCAGAGATTGATAGGTTCATGATTGGACCTGGCATCAAAGGTTACAGGGAGAAGGCCAGGAACTGGGGTTGAGGAGGAGATTCAAAAAAGGATCAGCCATGACTGAATGGTGGAGCAGACTCCATGGGCCAGATGACCTAATTCTGCTCCTGTGTCTTATGGACTTCAGGTTCAATCCATACAAGTGCCAGGTCGAATTGGAAAGGTCAGGTACTAGCCAAGTCGTGGCAGTGGGATCCAGGCCCCAGAACATATTGAAGCAAAAAAACCTGATATTTGGCCACTGGGCCAGATTGAAAAGGGAGTCAGGACCCAAGGTTAGGGACAGGACAGTCCAGCTCACTGTTCAGTGACATTTGCTTGGCCCTGCACTTAACTGAAGTTGCGACTTTGTGTCTGGGAATGGACTTCCTTTCATGAACATCAATTCTGAATGCTATTTACTTACTTTAATTGTTTGCACATTTTCTTGCTCTCTACACATTGGGGGTTTGATGGTCTATTTTTTAATGGGTTCTTTTGGGTTTCTCTGTTTTGTGGCTGCCTGTAAGGTAGACAAGTCTCAAAGTTGTATAAGGTATAAATACTTTCATAAAAAATCTACTTTGAACTTTGAATCCTTGTGGTTAGAGTTAAGAAATTGCAAGTGTAAAATGACCCTGATGGGAGATATGTACAGGTCTATGAAACTTATCCAGGAAGCAGGATACAAATTACAATGGGAAATAGAAAAGGCATGTAAAAAGGGCAATGTTACAATAGTCATAGGAGAGTTCAATTAGAAGGTAGATTGGGAAAATTAGGGTGGCACTGGATCTCAGTAGAAGGAATTTTGTAGAATGCCTATGAGATGGCTTGTTAGGGCAGCTTGTATTTGAGCCCACTAGGGGAAAGGCAGTTCTGGATTGTGCATTGTATGATGAAACAGATTTGATTAGGGAGCTTAAGGTAAAGGAACCGTTAGGAGACATTGAATATGAAAGAATTCACACGGCAGTTTGAAAGGGAGAAGCTAAAGTCAGATGTAGCAGTATTACATTGGAGTAAAGGGAATTTCAGATGCATGAGAGAGGAGCTGGGCAAAGTTGATTGGAAGGAGACACCAGCAGGGATGATGGTAGACCAGCAAAGGCTAGAGTTTCTGAGAGCAATTCAGAAGGTGCAAGATAGGTACATCTCAAAGATAAAGAAGTATTCTGAAAGGAGGATGAGGAAACTGTGGCTGACAAGAAAGTCAAAGGTAGCATAAAAGGAAAAGAGAGAACATATAATATTGCAAAAATTAGTGGGAAGTTAGCGAATTATAAAGCTTTAAAAAAACAACAGAAGACAACTAAAAAGCCATTTGGAAAGTAAAGATGACATATTTAAAAGTAAGCTAATCAATAATATAAAAGAAGATACAAAATGATTTTTTCAGATATATAGAGTTTAAAAAAGAGGTGATAGTAGGTACTGGACTACTGGAAAATAATGCTGGAGAGGTAATAATGGAGGACAAAGAAATGGTGGATGAATTTAATAAGTATTTTGCATCAGTCTTCACTGTAGAACACATTTGTAGTATGTCAGAAGTTCAAGAGTGTCAGGGTGCAGAAGTGAATGTCATTGCTATCATGAGGGAGAAGGTGCTTGTGAAGCTGAAAGGTCTTAAGGTAGATAAGTCAGCAGGACCAGATGGACTACACCCCATGATTCTAAATCTAGTAGCTGAAGAGATTGTGGAGGAATTATTAATGATATTTCAAGAATCACTAGATTCTAGAATGGTCCTGGAGGTCTGGAAAATTGCAAATGTTACTTGACTCATTAAGAAGAAAGGGAGGCAGAAGAAAAGAAATTATGGCCAGTTAACCTGACTTCAATGGTTGGGAAGGTGTTGGAGTTCATTATTAAGGATAAGGTTTTGGCATATTTGGAGGTATATCATAAAATAGGCCAAAGTCAGCATGTCTGTTTGCATTATTTGAGGAAATAACAAGCTGATAGACAAAGGAGAATCGGTGGATGTTGTTTTCTTAGATTTTCAGAAGGCCTTTGACAAGGTGCTGCACATGAGCCTGCTTAACATGATAAATGCCCATGGTATTACAGGAAAGATACTTGTATGGATAGAAGATTGGCTGACTGGCAGGTGACAAAGAGTGGGAATAAAGGGGCCTCCTCTGGCTGGCTGCCAGTGATAAGCGGTGTTCCACAGGGGATCAGTGTTGGGACCGCTTCTTTTCACGTAATATGTCAATGATTTAGATGAAGGAATTGATTGCTTAGTGGCCAAATTCAAGGATTAAACAAAGATAGGAGGAGGGGCATGTAGTGTTGAGGAAGCAGGGAGGCTGTGGAAGGATATAGACAGATTGGAACAACAGGCAAAGAAGTGGCAGATGAAATATTGTATGTGGCGAGGATATTTCCTACAGTCCCACAGTTTAGGACCAGAGGGCACAGCTTCAGAATAGAGAAATAGAGATGAGGAGGCATTTATTTACCAAAAAGGTAGTGAATCTGTGGAATTCATTAACACTGAAAGCTGTGGAGGCCAAGTCATTTGGTATACTTAAAGCAGATATTGATTGGTTTAGTCAGTGTGTCAAAGGTTACTTGGAGAAGGCAGAAGAATGGAGTAGAGAGGGATAAGAAATCAGCCATGATAGAATTGTAGAGCAGCCTCAATGGACTGAATAGCCTAATTCTGCTCCAATGTCACATGGTCTTATGGACTTACTTTCCCCAGAGAGGAAATGGCTAATTCAAAGGGCATAATTTTAAGATAATTTTAGGGATAAGAACAGTGGTGATGTCAGAGATAAGTTTTTTTACACAAAGAATGGTGTGTGCCCGCAACACCCTGCCAGGGGTGGTGGTAGACATGGGTATACAATATTAAGAGTCATCTAAGAAATTCTTTGATAAGAAATAGATGATAGAAGAATGGAGGGCTGTGTGAGAGGGAAGAATTAGATTGATTTAAGATATAAAGTTCAAAGTAAATCTATTATCAAAGTACATATACATCAACATATAGAACCCTAAGATTCATTTACTTGCACGCATTCATAGTAAATACAAAGAAACAACAAAAAATGAGCAGAATAACAAACAAGCAAATAGGTATCAAGAACGTGAGATGGAGTTCTCGAAAGTGAGTCCATAGGATGTGGGAACAGTTCAGTGTTGGGGTGAGTGAATTTGTGTGAAGTTATCCCTTCTGTTTCAAGAATCTGATGGTTGAGGGGTAATAGCAGTTCTTAAACCTGGTGCTGTGGGTCCTGAGGCTCCTGTACCTCCTTCCTGATGGCAGTAGTGAGAAGAGAGCATGGACTGGATGGTGGGCATCTCTGATGATGGATGCTGCTTATGTGCTGGTTTAAAAAGTCAGCATGAACATTATGGGCCAAAGAGCCTGTAGTGCGCTGCATTATTCTATTTTCGATTTCAGTATCGCCTGCAAATTTGGCCACAATGCCATTAGTTCCTTCAACCAGAACATTGACGCGTAAAGTGAAAAGTTGCACCTACCTTGTTAGATGGGATGTCCACGTTATTGTTTCCTGCACTGTAGTTTCCCTGTATTTATTCTGCACTTGGTTATTGTTTAACCTTGTATTACCTAATGCGCTCTGCAAAGATTTTATCTTTGTGTACAATAGGCAAGATAAGTTTTACATTGTACCTCTGTACGTTGTAATAATAAAGCAAATCCGATTCCACACTGACCCCTGTGGAACTTCACCAGGCATTGGGAACCATAAAAACATAGAAACACAGAAAATAGGTGCAGGAGTAGGCCATTCAGCCCTTCAAGCCTGCACTGCCATTCAGTATGATCATGGCTGATCATCCAACTCAGAACCCTGTACCTGCCTTCTTTCCATACCCACTGATCCCTTTAGCCACAAGAGCCATATCTAACTCCCTCTTAAATATAGCCAATGTACTGGCCTCAACTGTTTCCTGTGGCAGAGAATTCCACAGATTCACCACTCTCTGTGTGAAGAAGTTTTTCCTCATCTCGGTCCTAAAAGGCTTCCCCTTTATCCTTAAACTGTGACCCCTCGATCTGGACTTCCTCAACATCGGGAACAATCTTCCTGCATCTAGCCTGTCCAATCCCTTTAGAATTTTATACGTTTCAATAAGATCCCCCCTCAATCTTCTAAATTCCAGCGAGTATAAGCCTAGTTGATCCAGTCTTTCATCATATGAAAGTCCTGCCATCGCAGGAATCAATCTGGTGAACCTTCTTTGTACTCCCTCTATGGCAAGAATGTCTTTCCTCAGATTAGGGGACCAAAACTGCACACAATACTCCAGGTGTGGTCTCACCAAGGCCTTGTACAACTGCAGTAGTACCTCCCTGCTCCTGTACTTGAATCCTCTTGCTATGAATGCCAGCATACCATTCGCCTTTTTCACCGCCTGCTATACTTGAATGCCCACTTTCAATGACTGGTGTACAATGACACCCAGGTCTCGTTGCACCTCCCCTTTTCCTAATCGGCCACCATTCAGATAATAATCTGTTTTCCTGTTGTTGCCACCAAAGTGGATAACCTCACATTTATCCACATTAAATTGCATCTGCCATGAATTTGCCCACTCACCTAACCTATCCAAGTCACCCTGCATCCGCATAGCATCCTCCTCACAGCTAATACTGCCGCCCAGTTTCGTGTCAGACGCAAACTTGGAGATGCTGCATTTAATTCCCTCGTCGAAGTCATTAATATCTATTGTAAACAACTGGGGTCCCAGCACTGAGCCTTGCGGTACCCCACTAGTCACTGCCTGCCATTCTGAAAAGGTCCCATTTATGCCCACTCTTTGCTTCCTGTCTGCCAACCAATTCTCTATCCACATCAATATCATACCCCCAATACCGTGTGCTTTAAGTTTGCACACTAATCTCCTGTGTGGGACCTTGTCAAAAGCCTTTTGAAAATCCAAATATACCACATCCACTGGTTCTCCCCTATCCACTCTACTAGTTACATCCTCAAAAAATTCTATGACATTCGTCAGACATGATTTTCCTATCACAAATCCATGCTGGCTTTGTCCGATGATTTCACCGCCTTCCAAATGTGCTGTTATCACATCTTTGATGACTGACTCTAGCCTTTTCCCCACCACCAATGTCAGGCTAACCGGTCTGTAATCCCCCGGTTTCTCTCTCCCTCCTTTTTTAAAAAGTGGGGTTACATTAGCCACCCTCCAATCCTCAGGCACTAGTCCAGAATCTAAAGAGTTTTGAAAAATTATCACTAATGCATCCACTATTTCTGGGGCTACCTCCTTAAGCACTCTGGGATGCAGACCGTCTGGCCCTGGGGATTTATCTGCCTTTAATCCCTTCAATTTACCTAACACCACTTCCCTACTAACATGTATTTCCCTCAGTTCCTCCACCTCACTGGACCCTCAGTCCTCATCCTCAAAGGGAGCCCATCATCTCCACTCTCTACCTTCTGGCAGTCAGCCAATCTTCTATCCATGCTGGTACCTTGCCTCCAACAACATGGGCTCTTACCTTGTGTCGCAGCCTCGCGTGTTGTACCTTGTCACAACATAGCGAGCCCCCATACAATTCTCAATCCTCCCAGTTTAAACACTAGCGCCTAAAGCATTGATTATTGACAAGATATTCATGCTGCTTTCCGCATGTTTCATGTTTCACTCTGGTAAACAGAAATGCCCAAAGACATTTTTAAAATTTAAGGGATGAGTTGTAGATCAATTAAAATAATTGTGGAGGTGATGCAACACACTCGCAAATGCCTACAAGGCAAGCTCTATCTGAGAAATACTTTAGCCAACCATCATCTTAACTTATTAATCAGACTGTCAATTGCCTATACTCAGTTCCCTCTCCCTTGAGGAACAATTACTTTAGAAAGATTTGAAGTGAGAAAAGACTTTGAGATTAAAGGGAAAGGAAATTCTGAAAAATAAAATGGATGCTAAACCACAATGTTGAGAGAGTCTCAGCAATGGGGACTGTTGGACGCTATTTTGAAATACTTGACATCACTTTAAGGTACCCAGCCACATTCACTTAAAACCTTGTCAATTTGAGCGAAATATTGATGTATGTGGCTGGGTACCTTAAAATGGCACCAAAATGCCATTTTCCCCTAGTGCTTCCATGACCCAAGTGGACATCCCAGCTTTACTGAAGCCACATTTAGTTGTTACCTTTTCTCAAATACTTTAGGCTCTGAAATGTGATGTCAAGTATTTCAAAATAGCGTCCAACAGTCCCCATTGCTGAGACTCTCTCAACATTGTGGTTTAGCATCCATTTTATTTTTCAGTCAATGTTTCGGGCTGACTCCTTTCTTCAGGACTTCAGTTCTCGACCTGAACCATCGACTGTTTATTCATTTCCATACATGCTGTCTGACCTGCTGAGTTCCTCCAGCATTTTGTGTGTGTGTTGCTTCGGATTTCTAGCATCTGCAGACTTTATCGTCTTTACGCCATTGTATGATCTTGCTGGCCAAGTTCTCCATGTAAGTTTTGAAGTTTTAGAAGGAGGAGGAGGCATATGCTGGAATTTTCCGTCCTGCTATAATGCCCCAATTCCTAGCAGCATGCCACCAACCAGCTGCAGGAATATGGAATCTTATTTGTTTTTTCTCCCAATAATACTTTCGTTACACATTACCTGTTCTACAAAAGCTGCGATATGAATGGAAATGCCTCCATCGCATCCCTGCATTATCTATCAGCATACAAATCTAGCTGCTTTTAAACTTATGATGGCTTATCAGAGAAACTTGCTAATTTGCTTTCGCTTTTATCATAGAAAGCTTTATGCATGCATTACTTTGATTACTTACATCAAACCAGCAGTAAATTATGTTTTTTCTGGTTATAATTCACCCATATGCATTTGAGAACACATACTCATTTACAACAAGTAATCTTCTGTAAATGTCCTCTCTGATATTCATTAATTCTGAAAGCTCACACAAGGAATAAAGTGTGCTAATGGGTGTAATGGAAAAAACAATGCTTTCTTATTACACACTCTGTACAAAGTCTTGCTATGTTAGATGACCAGAGTAGTTTTAAAATAGTGATTATCTTGGCTGGATGAGTTCAGCTTAGCTTTGATTCCACTATTCTAACAGAAGGTCTGAAAAGTGGAGGTTGAAAATCTTTCAGTCAATGCATTCTTTTTCCCATCATGGTATATATAACTTGCACACGGTTGCAATTTCTACTTCTGCTATACTCCCTCATAGTTTGGAAAAATATTCCTCTTGGTATCAGATACAAGGATACAGTGGGATATTGAGGTGACATCAATACTCAGAATAAAGGGACATCCCTTTAGAACTAAGATGAGGATCAAGTTAGTATTAAGAAGGAGAAAATTTTAGATGTCATGGGACACATAAAGGTTGATGGAACTTAATCGCCACAACAGTATTTAATTCCATCAACCTTTATATCTCTCATGACAATCATATGTGTTGCATATTTGGGAAGTCAACAGGGGTAAGGACATCCACAGTAAATGCTAGGATGCCAAGGAATGTGGACAGTAGAAGGCAATGATACGGAATACGAGGGGTGAATGATAAGTTCGTGGCCTAATGTAGAAGGAGGTGTTATTAACGTCACACTTTCTGCATTATCACTCAAACAGTTGAACTGCATGTGCATGTAACGAGAGCTATATAACTCATGTCCTTCTACCCTAGGCCACAAACTTATCAATCACCCCTGCTGTGGACCACTTCTGGAGGTCCAAAACGCCGACTTCTACAAAGAAGGGATCTGTATGCTCCACGACCGCTGGACTAAGTGTGTAAATGTAGGAGGGGACTATGTTGAAAAATAAATGTGCTAGGTTTTCTAAAATTGACTCCTCCTACTTTAGGCCACAAACTTATCAAGCACCCCTCGTATAAAAGCTGGGGCATAATGTTGCAACTTTACAAAGTACAAAACTTTACTTGTATTGTGTTCAGTTCTGGTTACCACACTATGTGAAGGAGAGAGTGCAGAGGAGATTCATTTGGATATTGCCTTGATCAGGGGACCTTAATTGTGGGGAAAGAATAGATAGTTAGGGCTTGATTTCTCTGGGTTGATAGAGAGTGAGGGGTGACATGAGAATAAAATTGCAAGAGGCATAGATAGTCAAAATCATTTTCACACGCCAGCAAATATGATTAGTGTAGACGGGCAAAAAAGTTGACATAGACAAGGTGGGATGAAAGGTTAATTTCTGTGTTCACAACTCTATGACTCCATGCACAAATAGCTCCACTCAAACACAAGATTACCCCATGGATTCACATTTTCTCCTAGTCTCCCAAGATACTATATACCAAGCCACAATGGATAAAATTGTGTGAGTAATGTACCATTGTTAATCGTGATCTCTAGATAGCCACTAAAACAGATGAAAGTCTGAATTTGGAATAAATGTTTAGGAGGTTACATGAGGATGAAGTGAAGTAAATGCACATCTTTGCAATCAGATCTATAGTGTGTCCTAGTTTTAAAATCAATACTAATCATTTGCAACTTGTGAAGAAAACAGTAGGAGCCAATGGTAATGTATCAAAGCTTGAAAATTTAGAACTCAGGTCACTGCTGAGAGTATTATAAGCAATTCCTTCTAGATCTTGTGAGGCTGCTCCAACCTTTGCATCACTTTGTGGCAGAGGGTATGAAAAAAGAGGTGGAGCTGGAGGCAGCAAAATGCACATAAAAGCAAGAAAAGACCTGCAAATGAAGCTCTCTTTCTTTATTATGCAAGAAATCTTCATTACTGCATGTGAGCTGAAGTCAGAATATGATGCATGAAGCCATGTGAAGATGCAGCAATAAGACATGATAGATGATAGTCAGAAGAAAACTACCAGTCTTCCACCTCACATTCTAATAAATGGCAATTAAACATGGATCGAGCAGGAACTATTTGGAACAGTATTTGGAAACAAATAACTCCATCATTTTTTATGAGGGATTTGTAGCCCTAGTGATAGATTATAACTCATTAGCATCCCAAATGTGGTTAACTGGCAGCTCAGTTGGATAAGTTGCACACATGGTCAACATGGGTATTGGAATTATCCCTAATTTCCAAAATAGTATTGGAGAAGTATTATATCAGCCACATAACATGTAAAAAGAAACATACTTAAAAAACAAAACAGGCCAGAGGTGCTTGCATTTCACTCCAGTCTTATTCATGCAGTTTGTTGGAAACATACAGAACACACTGTAGGTAGAATTGGCTGAATGTATGATTTAGCTAGAAGTACCCATTTTACTTATGTTTCTACAAAGAATTCATTGCTACATTCAAGGCAAATGGTACAATGAAAGTTATAGTTACTGCAATGGCAACCGCATAATGGACAACATTTGAAAAGCAGTTAAGATACTGGAAATCTAAAATAAAAATAGAAATTGCTGGAAACACACAGCAAGTCAAGCAGTATCCACAAAGACAAAAAACAGAGTTAATGCTTCAGATCGATGACCTTCCATTAATAGAGTATTTCAAGTATGAATGTCTTGAGATGGAGGAAAACCACAGTCAAAGTTATGCTTACACTCACTAAAATCTGAGAATGAATGGTGGTTGTAAGCTTCTGATTAGACAGGCACTTGCTCTCTGAAATGAAACGGACACTTTACCTTGCTTGGAGCCACTTCGATCAGCACTTGGTCCTGTATTTGGAGTATACTTTGGATTCCTAGTTGAAGCACTTTGCCTCGTCCAATCAAAATTATCAAGCCGGTCTTGAGTGAATCCACAGATCTTATCATTTTCAAATGCACAGTTGAATTCTCCTGTTAACAGACACATGCACATCTCTAACTATGTTATACTGGATGCATCTAACATTACATATCTGAATACCTGTAGAAGCTTAGGTGCCTATTGAGTGATTTGAAAAACTTCAGATCCAGTAGTTTAAAAAAAATCTGATGAGAGGTTAATTTAACATTCAAAACAATTTTCCCAGCATTACTTCTTCAACTGATTTCAACTTAATTGATTCTAGAATTCCATACAAACAGAAAAAAAAGTCTCCCTGATGGACAACCTCCTGAATGATAAGTTTAGTTGTAGAAATTACCTTCAAAGTTATTGTGACCAGCTGGCATTAGATAGTAAATACAATTCCAGTCTAATCATAAACACAAGAGATTCTGCAGATGCTGTAAATCCAGATCAACACACACAAAACGCTGGAGTAACTCAGCAGGTCAGGCAGCATCTATGGAAATGAATAAACAGTCGATGGTTCAGGCTGAGATCCTTCTCAGGACTGTCTGGGGAAATTATCCTTGTAACATACAGTGTAACATTTGTTAAATGATTTCTATATATAGGAATAAAAATGTTGAGAAAACAACACAGAACCCAATATTAACCCACACATTAAGGCTGCACTATCATATTTACTGCTCCTACAGCTGTCTAAAATTTAAAAAAAGGCAAAAGCAAAAGAGAAAGAAAGCTACCTGCTAATTTTAGAATGAACTAAAGTAATAAGTGAACTGTGAGAACGCCATGGACATGGAGTACTTGAAATTATTGATATGCTTCAACTTGCATTGTCATTACCAGGGTAATGACAGTGTATAAAACTTTTGGAAAATGAAGTAGTTACTGATTAATCTCTCTGTTACCAACTGACCTACTTATGTACTTCAAAATTGTCCTCCTTTTCATCCATTGTATATGGACAATAGACAATAGGTGCAGGAGTAGGCCATTCAGCCCTTCGAGCCAGCACCACTATTCACTGTGACCATGGCTGATCACCCACAATCAGTACCTGTTTCCTACCTTCTCCCCATATCCCTTCACTCCGCTATCTTTAAGAGCTCTATCTAACTCTTTTCTTGAAAGCATCCAGAAAATTGGCCTCCACTGCCTTCTGAGGCAGAGCATTCCACAGAACCACAACCCTCTGTGCGAAAAAGTTTTTCCTCAACTCTGTTCTAAATGGTCTACCCCTTATTCTTAAACTGCGGCCTCTGGTTCTGGACTCCCCCAACATTGGGAACATGTTTCCTGCCTCTAGCGTGTCCAATCCCTTAATAATCTTATATGTTTCAATCAGATCCCCTCTCATCCTTCTAAATTCCAGTGTATACAACCCCAGTCGCTCCAATCTTTCAACATATAACAGTTACATTATATGGAGTTGCATTAAGATCAGTCCAGTGGTGTAGATAACTTCACATTAACAAACTAACCTCATCAAATCATCAACAACTCCCATTCCTGTAAGGCACATCAACTGAAATCATTTATTAATGTTGTTTGTCTATCTAACCAGTCTTGTAGAGATTTTCGAAGAAATTACCAGGAAAGTTGATGAAGGAAAGGCATTGAACATTATCTACGTGGACTTTAGCAAGGCCTCTAACGAAGCCCCACATGGTAGGCTAGTTCAGTCGCTTGGCATTCTGGATGAAGTAGTCAATTTGATTCACCATTGGCTTAATGGGATAAGCCAGGGGAGGCAGTAGATGGCTGCCACTCTGATTGGAAGCCTGCGATTGGTGGTGTGACACAGGGAATGCTGCTGAGTCCTTTCCTGTTTATCATCTATATTAATGAATTGGATGATAATTGGATTGGTAAAATGGATCAGCAAATTTGCGGATGACACCAAGTTTGGGGTTGTAGTGGACAGTGAGGAGGGCCATTAAAGCTCGCAGCAGGATCTGAACTAGCTGGGGCTGACAAATGGCTGATGGAGTTTAGTGCTGACAAAAGTGAGGTGTTGCACTTTGGGAGGACAAAGCAGGGTAGGACTTACCCAGTGAACAATAGGGTACTGAGGCACGTGGTAGAATACATGGATCTGGCAAAACAGATCCATTATTCCTTGAAAGTGGCAACACAGATGGATAGGGTGGTAAAGCAAGCTTTTGGCAAATTAGCCTTCATAGATCCGAGCTTAGGTACAGGAGTTGGAATGTTAGATTTAAGTTGTATAAGACATTGGTGAGACCAAATTTGGAGTATTATATGCAGTTCTGGTCACCTACTGACAGGAAAAATATTAATAAGCTTGAAAGAGCGCAGAGAAGCTTTACCAGCATGTTGCTGGGACTTGAGGACCTGAGTTATAGGGAAGGGTTGAAAATGTTTCCACTTTATTCCATGGAGCGTAGGAGAACGATAGGAAATTTGATAGTGGTATATAAAATCATGAAGGATATAAATTGGCTAAATGCAAATAGGCTCTTTCCATTGAGATTAGGTGATAGTGGTTGTAGGATAAGGGTGAGAGGGGAAATATTTAAAGGCAAACTGAGAGGCAACTTCTTCTCTCTGAGGATGGTGTTAGTGTGGAATGGTCTGCCAATGGAAGTAGTGGATGTGGGTTTGATTATGCTTAAGAGAAGTCTGGATGTGTACATGGCTGGGAGGAGTATGAGGGGCAATTGCCCTCGTGTGGGTCAATGGGAGCAGGCTGAATAACAATTCTGTCTGGACTAAATGGGCTAAGGGGTCCGTCTCTGTGCTGCAGTGCTTTATGATGATTCTATGTGGGGTGTTCAGCTATGAACAGCAGCAGCTTTTCTATAGTTTGAGAGTTGAGGTATCACTGTAAGCTCCCAATGTGAATAGCTTTGTGCTAGATTCATCAATCTGCCAGCAAGTTTTATGTGGTTTAACCAAATCAGCTTTTATGAGTTTAGAAAATTAACTTTGGAAATTGCAAACCGTTGCAAGAATTTTTTTTCCCCATGTACAGTAAAACTCTGATATCCAGGCACACTTGGGACTTTAGTTTTGCCAGGCAAGCAGATTTTCTGGACTATTGGATACTGTACCTGTACCATGTCAGTCTCTAATGTAATATTAATTCACTTTTTTTATACTGTACAATGTTACACCATATAACATTTTAAAGGAACATAAGATCATGAGAATAGAATTAGGCCATTTAGCCCATCGAGTCTGTTCCACTATTCAATCATTGCTGATCCTTTTGTCCCTTGCTCAGCCCCATTCTCTGACCTTCTCCGCGTAACCTTTGATGCTGAGTCCAATCAAGAACCTATCAAGCTCTGCCTTAAGTACACCCAACGACTTGGTCTCCACAGCTGCCTGTGGTAACAAATCCCACAAATTCACCACCCTCTGGCTAAAGAAAATTCTCTGCGGGCATCTCTGTTTCAAATGGACACCCTTTAATTCTGAGGCTGTGCCCTCTTGTCCTAGACTCCCCCCCCCTATGGAAAACATTCTTTCCACATCTACTCTGTCTAGACCTATCAACATTCAAAAGGTTGCAATGAGTTTCCTCCTCATCCCTGTAAATTCCAGAAGGTACAGACCCGAAGCTATCAAACGTTCTTCATATGATAACCCTTTCATTCGAAAATCACCCTTGTGAACCTCCTCTGAACCCTCTCCAGTGCCAGCACATCTTTTCTAAGATGAGGGGCCCAAAACTGTTCGCAATACTCAAGGTGAAGCCTCACCAGTGCCAATGACAGAGCCCTCAAGAGTGCTGTGGAACAAAGAGACCTAAGGGTACAGACACATAGTTCTCTGAAAGTGGAGATACAGGTATGTAGGATGGTGAAAGTGGCATTAGTGTGTTTGCCTTCATCTGACAGGACATCAAGTGCAGGAGTTGGGATGTCATATTACAATAATACTTGTTGTCGATGAGACCACATTTGAAGTATTGTGTGTAATTCTGTTACACAGTTATGGGAAGGATATCATTAAGTTGGAAGGAGTGGAGAAAGAAGTCACGGGAATGGCACCAGGACTCCAGGACTTGAGCTACACCATGAGGCAAGGTAGGTGAATAGCACAGGAAGCTGAGGGGATGACCTTACAGAGATATTGAAGCCTAAGGGGTCATAGGGTCAGGGACTCCTAAAACTACAAGACAAAGACACAATCTATTACAGAAGAAAAATTGAAGGGGACCCAAGGGGAAGATTTTTCAAATAGAAAATGGTTGGTATGTGAAATGAGTAGCCAAAGGATTCAATTACAATATTGAAGAGAAATTAGGACAGGTACATGGATAGAAAAGATTCAGTAGGATATGGCCCAGACTTGGGACTTACATGGACATACATCTCGACTAGTATAGATGATGTGGTTTAAAGGGCTTGATTCTTTACTATACAGCTCTATGATTCTGTGACTGGATTTCATCCAGTAATTTTGCATCACCTCTCTGAAAATACTGCAGATTTGATTTCACGAGATTGTAGAGGACTGCTGGATTGTCACTGACTGATCATGACCCTTGATTTGGAAGCTGGTGCCAGCACAGTACTTTCAACAGCATATAATTTTTGACATGAAAATGTCAAGCTACAGAGTCTTCCAGCAGCAAACCCAAACTAAATGTCTCAGAGGCACGGCAACACAGAGATAAATTATTTGATCATCTCACTGGGTTCTGGACCATTGATCCAGAGACACAGGTCCAGATGCTCCATGGCAATTGGAAAATTTAAGACAAAGTAATAAATACATTGGAATTAAAAAAGCTAATCTCAGTAGCTATGAAACAACTGGATCATCATTAAAAAAACAATCTGATTCACTGATGTGCTCTAGGGAAGGAATTCTGCCATCCTCTCACACTGTCTGTCTTATATGCAGTTCCAGACACACCAATAAGCTTGACTCTTAACTTCCACCTCAGTTTTGGGATATTTGGGATGGAACAACAAAATCCAGACCGTGGGAAGTGTGGTGATATCACATGTCACATGTAAGAATGTGACTGGACGGAGTTATGAGCATGAGCAGAACTGACAGAATGATTGAGAAGCTTGTATGTTAAGACGTGGTTGGTGTTTGCTGTTAAATAAAAGTTCTAGTTATGTTTTTCCAGAATATGTGTCTTTACAGCTTTAACAATGGAAGTTTTGCAACCCCCATCAACGCTTCAGCTGACTGGAAATGTAGCTGAAAACTGGAAAAGATTTAAACAGAGTTTTGAAATTTATTTATTGACAATCGGAGCAGATAATAAAATGGAGAAAACAAAAGCTGCAGTTCTATTCCACGTGATTGGGGATGACACAGTTGAGGTATATAACCATCTTACTTTTCAATATGGAGATAATTTGAACCTAAGAGCAATAATCGACAAGTTTGAGTGATTTTGCATACCGAAGCGCAATGTGACATATGAACAGTATAAATTCTTTACATGCAAGCAGAAAGCTGGTCAAACGGTTGATCAATTTGTTACAGAATTGAGAAACCACAGTAAAACAAGCGAGTTTGCAGAGCTGACGGAATCTCTCGTTAAAGACAGAATTGTTTGCAGCATTCTGGATAATGCTGTGAGAGAAAGACTCTTAAGGGAACCAGACGTAAATTTGGAAAAAGCTTTGATTCTCTGAAAAGCACCGGAAACCGTAAAGTCACAGGCTAAAGAGCTTTTTATTGAGAACTGCAGCGAACACGCTGTGAATAACCATGAACATGTTAGAAAAAATAATGAAGCGACTACGAAACCAATAGAGAGCAAGACGTCGTTTGAAAAAAAAACTTTGTGATCACTGTGGGTGGCAGCACCGACCTAAAATGTGTCCAGCATATTGGAAACTGTGCAACAACTGTGGTAAGATTAATCATTTTTCACGCTGTTGCAGAAGTAGAAAGGAAATAAAACATGTAAATGCAGTACTTGAAAATGAACGTGAGGAGCTTTACATTGATTTGCTTTGTGAAAACAAAGAAAGTAAGAATGACTGGACTATGCCATTGCAAGTGAACTAAAACAATATTCTGTTTCAACTGGATACTGGAGCACAAGTAAATGTTCTTGCAGAATCTGAGTTTAATGCATTAAAGCCAAGACCAAAGTTACATCAGACAAATATAAAAGTGACTGGGTATTCAGGTGCAGACATTTCAGTTAGAAACATGTGTGGTCAAAGTATCACACAAGAATATTGAGCACATGCTTTCATTCGTGGTAGTGCCAAAAAATGTATAGTCAATACTGGGTCTATCTGCCTGTGAGAAACTGAACTTGGTAAAAAGAGTTTTAGTCCTGGACAGTGACATAGAGTCAGAATACAGTGACTTGATGAAAGAGAGAGAGAGAACAGAATTTGATTCCAATGCGGCAAAAGTAAAAGAAGTCATAAAGAAAGATCCCAGACCCATCCCTTTGTTACCAGCATCTGACGAAGCACTGCCACCAAAACCAAACTTACCGGTACAGTACAATACTGATCTGAAGTCGAAGAGTGACAAGAATCAGGATCCATTTGAAGAAGTGAAAGCACAAGTGAAGGAATTGAGAAGTTTTATTGAAATGATGAAGTCTCAGCATAAAAAAGAGATTACACAGTTAATGAATGAATTACAATTTCTTCTTAAAGACCTCAAGAAAGAGCCAACTTCAGAGTTTCCCCTTACTGATGCAGGCCAGACGAAACATGAAAATAACAACGAAACACAAGAACTGTGTGAACTACTTAGGTCTACTCGTGTTAGTAAACCCCCAGAGAGACTGATAGAGACATGTTAAATTATGTATTTGTTCTGATTAATGTTGCTAATTGTTTTCTTTTTAAGGAAAGGAAAATGTGGTGATATCACATGTCACATGTAAGAACGTGATTGGACGGAGTTATGAGCAGGCGCATAACTGACAGAATGATTGAGAAGCTTGTATGTTAAGACGTGGTTGCTGTTTGCTGTTAAATAAAAGTTCTAGTTATGTTCTTCCAGTATATGTGTCTTTATGAGTAACTCACGGTTCCTATAAAAAACACAACAGGAAGGAATATAAAAAATTACAGAGAAAGGCCAGATATATAAATACTTAGCCAGGAACCAGGCAGTTTAAGAATTACAGAGAACTAGAAAAAGACTAACTCCAAATTGAATTCCGTTCTGTTGACATGAAGTACACCTACTGAAACAAAAATCTCATGGTCATCTGGTCTAACAACTAATGCATCTCAGTGTCTAATATTTAATTTTTTTATACCTGACTACCAGGAGGTGAATTACTTTGTCAAAGATATGTGACATAGAGAAGTTCTTACGGTAATGGGAAAAATTGTTTTCACATTTCAGTCAAAAGCAGATCTTCATAAATCCAGTGTCTCTTGCATGTTCACTTCAAACTGTCCCTTCAAAGTCATTTTTGGCCACGTTCAACAAAGGGAAAAATGAGACTGAAATGATGAAAATAAATCAAAGATGGTATCCACATACCAGAGGTTCATTCTATTCCTTAGTGCAAATCCTTTAGAACTTGCCAGTTTTGTCATCCTTTCATCTATGAGCTCAAAGGATTTAGCAACTTAAAATGTAGTGTTTTATGTGACTAAGCTTTACAGAGCCAGATTTGCATGATCTATGATAGCTATGGCAGCTGCATGTGCCATAATTAGATTGTTCAGAAGCCTTTTGGTTTTTGCAGGCACTTTTCTCAAAGATATTAAAGTCAATTTTTAATGCAACTTGAATCCATATAAAGAACTACATTTGCAATAGATATGCATTACCTTTATGAATTTAGTAGTTACATAGTCCTATCATTCAACCATTTATTAAACTATTTGAATTAACAATTCTGTGCCTTGGTTAAAATAGAAGGTAAATAGAAATAGTGTAAGCATACTATACAAACCATTCAAAGTTCAAATTAAATCTATTATCAATATACACATATGGCACTATATACAACCCTAAGATTAATTTTCTTGCAGGCATACACAGTAAATCAGACAAACACAATAGAATCAGTGAAAGACTACACCCAACAGGATGCATAAACAAAATGCAACAGACAAGAAAATTGTGAAAATACTAAAGAAAAAATAATAAATAAGCAATAAATATTGAGAACATGAGATGAAGAGTCCATAGGTTGTGGAGACAGTTTAGTAGTGGGTTGAGTGAAGTTATCCTCATGGTTAAGGTATAGTAACTGTTCCTGAACCTGTTGGTGTTGGTCCTGTAGCTCTTGTACCTTCTTCCTGATGGAGACAATGAAAGGAGAGAATGGCCCGGATGGAGAGGGGCCTTGATGATGGATGCTCCCGCCCCGCAAAAGCACTCTGTATAGATGTGTCAGTGATAGGGAGGGCGTTACCTGTGATGGACTGGGCCAATTCCATTACTTTATGTAGGGCTTTCCATTCAAGGCTTTGGTGTTTCAATATCAGGCCATGATGTAACCAGCCAATATACTCTCCACTACACAGAAGTTTGTCAAAGTTTTAAATATGTGAATCTTCTAAGAAATAGAGGCACTGCCATGCTTCCTTCGCAATGGCATTTATGTGCTGGACCCAGGGCAGATCCTCTCAAACAATAACGTCAAGGAAGTTAAAGTTGCTGACTCTCTCCACCTCTGATCTCCCAATGAGGACTGGCTTATGGACCCCCGCTTTCCTCCTCCTGAAGTCAATAACCAGCTCCTTTGTCTTGCTAACATTGTGTGAGAGGATGTTAATGTGGCACCACTTGGCCAGATTTTCAAACTCCCTCCGATGTGCAAATTTATCACCACCTTTGATTCGGCCGACGACACTGGTGCCTTCAGCAAACTGAAATATGGCATTAGAGCGGTGCTTAGCTCAAACATTAGGAACTGCGTAGTATTCTTGAAAATTCCCAGTCTGAGCTTGCTTTAAAAACTTCAGTGTTTTGTAACCCATGTGTAGTCTGCATGAAAATGCAGTTCAGAAAAGTATTCTTTTTATAATCGCAATGTGAATACAATAGAGGTGACTGTAATTAAATGTGACCTCTTATTAAATACCCTGTAAAGCACCACAGAGAAATTTTGAGTGGACCAATGTATAAGCAGCCTTAATCATGCCCTGATAAGTACTGTAATGGCTGAGAAAACAATTTAGCAAATGCTAACTTTCATTTATAAATCTACACTTAAAATAGGCACTTAAAAAATCCCTCACTCTGGGATGTGAGGAGCATCCTGTAAGCCTTTGTGTTCAATTTATTGTAAAAATATTTAGCGCTATTCATAGTGAGATAGATAAATATTGCAAGTCCAATTACTGCTACGATGTTTTCAGCAGTGGCCTTGTGCAGCATTAATATACTAACTACATTTTACCAATGAAGAAAATGGGCATTGTATTACATGTGCATTGCACGAATAATAATTCAGAATGAAAAGGAGGTACTGCAGAGCAATGAAAAGCCTAGAGACAGTTGTGTCAATTTAACCTAAAAGTCAAAATATTACCTTTCTAAAATAGAACATTCTATTTCAACTTTATAAATTCTATTCTATTCTATTACTTAATGATAGAAATAGTTTTGCAAAGTTGGAAACAAATATAAGTTAATTATGCTAATACATCTTTGTTTTAATTATGACAAAATATAAGTCAACAGCTCTTTACTCTTAAAGCAATATCCTCATTAGTTTTAAAGGAAGAGTGTTCAATTATATGAGAGAATAATTTCCATTTCAAATGGGTGACGATTTATAATCCATATAAATGAAGTTATAATTAAGCTTAATTTACATAATCCAATTCTATTTGTGAGGTAGATTTGTTTTTGCTAATTTAAAACTAGTTGGTTCAGATAGGTGCATAAAAATGAACAATTACATGAAGTTTAACAAATTATGTAGCAACAATATGCTCCCTCCAGTCTTTCCCACCTATTGCTCACTCTACCACATCCTTGAGATCTGGCTGCAATTTACATCATTTACCCCATCCAAACTAACACAATGGCATTGTGACCTATAGTACTCATTCTGGTGCTCCTTTCTCTGAATTCAGAATTCTCTCGTCAAAGTCAGTAATATATATTGTAAACAACTGGGGTCCCAGCACTGAGCCTTGCGGTACCCCACTAGTCAGTGCCTGCCATTCTGAAAAGGTCCCATTCATTCCCACTCTTTGCTTCCTGTCTGCCAACCAATTCTCTATCCACATCAATACCACATCAACATATATGTACTTTGATAGTAAGTTTACCTTAACATTGAAATCAAATCAGCGAGGATTGTGCAGGGCCTCCTGCAAGTGTCACCACACTTCCAGAGCCAACAAAGCATAAGCACAACTTAATAACACTAACCACAGGTCTTTGGAACGTAGGAGGAAACTGGAGCACCTGGCGAAAGCCCATATGGTCATGGGGAAAATGTATAAGCTCCTTACAGACAGTGGCAGGAATCGGACCCTGATCTTACAGCTGACACTGTACAATGATATGCTAACCGCTGTCCAAAATCCAACCAGTTTTCAAGAAGCCATAATTTCTTCCAACTAACTATTGAGAAGCAACTGATGCCATCACATCAGAAACTTTATTCTTTCTTTCTCTTCACAGTCTTGACAGAAATTGCATCAAATAAACTCATTCATTGCTGAGAGCCAAACTTCAAATCTTACATTATTTTCATATATAAAGAATGTCCACATCTACTTCCATAATCTTTTCTGCCTTCAATCTCTATTTCATTTTACTTTCTGCTGAAAATATTTTCCAAGCCATTGCCATCTCTTGATTCAATCATTGCTGACCTCCTTTTAAGGAGGTTGTGGCCACATATCACTGAGCAAAGTCCAGGGTGTAAAAGCATAATCAAGCCATGCTTTTCAATTAGTCACTTTAATTATTCTCACCTGTTCCAAAACTCTACTTTCCCAATTTCCCCCCTCCCCAATCCATGGTTGTACAACTACATCAGCAATCAATATAAAAATCATCAATTCATTGATATTACTTTATGGCTTCTCTTGGCCCAATGTTCATTTTTAATGATTACTGTTGTGATGTGGCTTGAGATATGTTTGTAGTCTCAAGGTACTATTAAAATACTAGCTGTTTTATTTATTAGCTACATTGTGAATATAATTTCACATTATATTTTATTGTGAATCCTATTAATAAATTTTAAATATTAGTATAATAATTCCATGCCCATTTTATCTTTTACACAACTGACCACACTAAAATCCAGAAGACATTGCATACTGAGTGAAACAGTTCACAGGTCTAACTTGACCCTCTAACAGAAAGTCTCTTTAACAGTTCATTACTCACTAATTAAATTGTTCATGTTGTTATTAATATCTTGATGCCATTCTTCTCATTGGAAATATAACATTTTATTCCAAATTAAATTAATAATATTGTCACTATATCTTAATATCTTGCCAACACTGAGCTAACTGTACATCAGTGTAATTAACTGTATAATGATGTTTTAATTTAATATGATCGAATCTGATATTACTGCATTTACTGATACATGATGGACATCAACTATGGTCTACATCACAGTTAATGAATTTAGCAAACTGTCATTCCAGTGATTTTTTGATCCATTTGAAACAAATATACATTTATGGAGTTTTGTGGAAGCAGAAACACAATATTCTAATGTTTCATGATGTTTTAATTTCATGTCTGTCTGTACCTTTCACTATATCAATGGATATGTCTCCCTATTAATTTTTTATCTTGGTATCTTATTCGTATCTATCCATCTCATTCATATCACGTAGCACTTTATCTCTTCAATAAATATTACACTGACACTTGAAAGCATCCGCTCTAAAACCATCTTTTGCTGACCTTCTGATAACTGCTGAAGTTGCTCCATAGAGCAGTGTTCTGATATATCTGTACTGCCTTTGATGTAAATTCTGTCTGATTTTTGTAATTCAGCCCAAGGAGTGTTCAATGATCCATTACAAGTGACCTCCTTGAAGGGATGCCATGGATGGCTCACACAGCGGAAGCCTGTATTTCATTTCTGAAAGGTTGTGTAAAAACCCTGAGCTGTAATTAGGCTTCAGTCTCTGTAATTAAGCTGGTTAATATCCCACCAAACTGGGTCTTTTTCTGCTCTTAGTAATGAATTATCACTGACGGGAACATTGCACATTTGGAATTACCAGTACACAACAGTTAATGTCCATCGTGATTATTAAACTCATCAATATGATAAGCAATATTTAGATTTCCTGAGCACATAAGGTATTAACTAAGTTTTACTTGCAGAATAAATTAATTGCATTAGTGTCTTGTGGATGTATTGTACTCACAAAAAAACTAATATTTTCAGATTAGCTATAATTTAGTTCATCATAAAAAGCATCTGGTCGTGCTGTTGAATAAACCTTGTCAATGTTAAAATTGCTTGGTGCAGTTGTCTGCTGGTTATACTTCCATAAATTATGTTTCTTCAATTTCAACATTTTCTGTTGTTCTTCACTTTATAATTCCCACTTCAATTTTTCTCTCAATTAAAGGTCCTCACCAACCATTAAAAATTCACTCCTTCACAGACATGAACAGTCTCACCTACAATTATCAAAAACTGTTAGAATTAACAAAAAAATATAAACTGGACTTGTCTGACACACTGGATTTCTATGTACTTTGTCAATTCATAAGCACTTCACATCTTTGCCTGAGAAATTTGTAGACCAGTTCCATGTACCATGTATGTATTTTGTATGTACCATGTATGTTCCATGTATGTATTTTGTCTCATGACAAAATCATGAAGGTACACCTCCCTGTCAATTCCCTGGCCCAACAGAGATGTTTATAAATGGAAGTCATTGTATTCAATCGTTATACACAACTTCACTAAAGTACTCAGTTTAACAGAGTTTTCTTTTCAGCTAGTAGTTCCCTGGTAGTTTAGTTTATGAATGCAACTGATATACTGTTAATCTCTGATAACTTGACAAACTCATTGTTTCAGCATTTGGCTCACTGGGGCTACGTCCACACTACGCCGGATAATTTTGAAAATGCCAGTTTTGAGTAAAAACGACAGGCGTCCACACTAAGCGTTTTTCAAAATATCTCTGTCCACATTAGACGGATATTTGAGCGAATCTCCTCCTACTGGGCATGCGCAGGACACACAGAAAACAAGTGAAGAGGAAACAATGTACTTGGTGCACATTTGTCCAGTTACGGAGTAGAAAAACTTAAAAGGAATTGCTCTTGGCTCTCACGCAGGAGGACTTAAAACTAAAAAACAACAAATACTGGAGTGTATAGAGGCAACCGACAGGGAGTTCACAGACAGTATGACCCGGCTGACGACAAACATTGAAAAACTGACTAACTCTGTTGCATTAATGAAGTACCTTGTTAAATGTATGAAAACATGTCTGCATCAGTGTTATCTTGTATTTCCATACTATATTACATTAGGCTGTTACACATCTATTGTCAGAGAAGTACAGTACTTGCATAAATAGACAAACCACCTTCATACAAGCAAGGACAGAAAACAAGGCAAAGTGAATATACTTATTTATTCAGTAAGCTATGGGTCAAAGTACTTGGTGAGTACATTTCTAACTCTTATGGCTTCAGTCTCGTTGCCGTCTGTTCTGAAATTGTTAGGTTATGTGGGGAGTTGTGTTCAAGAAAACAACGAAATGTCGCGCTGCGGCTATCTGTTCTGACATGTCATGACAGCGTTTTTAAATAGTCAAAAAAATCTCACTTTACAATTTAACTCTCGCACAGTTCACACCGACTGCGCGTTATTACAGCTGTACGGCAGTGCTTGCGCAGTACCAAGCAGAAGCAGAAAAAGCATTGTTGTTGTGGTGTTGTCATAACAGCATTTTTAAATCTCTCCGTTTACCCCATACACACTACACCGGATATTAGGCGTTTTCAGATTTATTCACTCTGGAGACCGTTTCTGAAAATCTCTGTTTTCAGGGGATGAAAACGCTGCTTTAGTGTGGACAGAGGGTCAAAATGAAGAGAAAAAGCATCGTTTTCAAAATTATCCGGTGTAGTGTGGACGTAGCCTGGGTCAACAGATTGAGGTTCTATTTCTCACTACTATTTCCCTTATAATCACTACAGCACCATTTTCCCACACTCCCCTAGAATACATTGGGGCCCGATTGCCCAATTTCCTGAAACCCTTTAAACTCATTGCAGCCTGTTTCCCACACTTGCTTTAAAGCAAAACAGCTCCTGTTTCCTACACCTTTGTGGATTCTTAACAGGTTCTGTTGACTTGCTCCCTTTATATGAACCAAGGAGCAACCTCCTCTCTCCCTTTGAACTCACCTGGCCCCTGTTTCCCAGAAACCCTTGAATCTAACAGGGTTGTCTCCCACACTCACTTTTAAAGCTCACCTGGATTATGTTCCCTGCATTTGTTTTAAACTTACCCGGTTCACTGGACAATTTAATGTCCTGTTGTATAACATCTGAAAGAAGAATTAAAAGTGGGGTGAAGTATCCAATAATCTGTGGATTACAGTATATTGGGAGATGACTATAAGCACAGAAAGTCATTTTGAACTTTGGAGCTGTCAAACCTTTCTCAATGGGTCTTTTTCAATCCTCTCCTTCCCAAAGTTTCCCAGCATTAGTTTTAAGTTACAGGACCACATGCACATGGAACTGGACAGATATTTGATTCACCAAAACAACTTCTGACCAGGAAAAAAGAACAAAGTATTTTCCATCACATTAGATGAGGCTGGGCTTAAAGCTAGGTCCTCAAGGTAAAAAAGGAAATTGCAGTGTTTTGGTTGCCTGGTTCTCAGACTAAGTTGCTGTAAGACATCATTTAATGAGATGTACCTTAGATCTTGGCGATCCACCGGTACTGCAGGTAGAAAGGGGAAGGGTGAGCAGTGATTTAGAAGAGCTGGAAGATGTGTGGTACCGTAGTGCAGCTGGCCGATTTGCTGCCTCACAGCTCAGTGATCCAGATTCAGTCCTGACCTCCAGTGCTGTCTGTGTGGAGTTGTGACCACATGCTCCAGATGCTCCAGTTTCCTCCTATGTGCCAGGGATGTGCTGTAGGTTAATAGGTCACTGTAAACTGCCAACAATGTGCAGGTGAGTGATGGCGTCTGCGGGAAATCGATGAGAGTGTGGGAATAAAATGGGACTGGTGTAGGATCACTGTAAGTGGATGCTTGACAGTCAGCGTACAGCTGGTGGGCTGAGGGGCCTGTTTCTTCTTGTACATGTCTACCACACCATGACTCTGATCTTTTCTCAATTCCCACCTGTTCCAATTGTTTGAATGTTCCACTAGAAGGATGGACAGTCTGTCAACACATCAAAACATTGCTTTATTACGAAAAGAGCACAATATTGTAAATTCCTGTTTGAAAATTTCTAAGCACGTCATCGAAAGGGGCCCCCTTTAGATGAAAGGTTGATCTAAATTTACTGTTCACTACTCCGCGGTATGCGCGGCCTGTATCGCTATAATCACTCTGTGATGTACATCGTGATATGCCTGCAAGCAGAGAATGAAATGTAGATGACTGTCACTTGGCCATTGTTTTGTCCCTAAGCAAACTTGTCACAGAGTATTTGACAAGTACAGCACAGAAACAGGCCCTTCGGCTCATCTAGTCCATGCTGAAACAACTTAACCTGCCTACTCCCATCGACCTGCACTGGTCCATAGTCCTCCATACTCCTACCATCCATGTACCCATCCAAACTTTGCTTAAACATTGAAATCGAGCTCACATGCACCACTTGCACTGGCAGCTCATTCCAGACTCTTACGACCCATTTGAGGGAAGAGGTTTCCCCTTATGTTCCCTGTAAATATTTCACCTTTCCCCCTTAACCCATGACTTCTAATTGTAATCCCAACCAACCTCAGTGGAAAAAGCCCGATTGTATTTACCCAGTCTATACCCCTCATAATTTTGTATACCTCTATCAAATCTCCTCTCAATCTTCTACATTCCAAGAAATAAAGTCCTGACCTATTTATGTTACAATGGCTTAGGGAAGTGGACCCAAGTGCAGGACACAGACACGTAGGTAGCATTAACAGAAGAGTGTTTATTAATAGTTGCAAGGAAAGCCAGAGAGCAAGGATTAGGTGCTTACGTGGACATGAACGTTGGACAACAAACTGGAGGAGCCTGGACTTGGACATGAAGCCTGGACTTAGACATGGAACCCGGACTTAGACACGGAACCTGGACTTGGACTCGGACACGGAACCCGGACTTGGATTCGGGCACGAGCAAACAGCCTGCAATCCTCAGCTGGACACGAGACGACAAAACCAGACAACGACAGACAATTCGTATCTTGAAACAGAGTAGCACCTGAAGCGGCAAACGGCCGGCAATCACTTAACTGGACACGAAGGGACAGAGTTCACGACTCAGAGTAGCGGCAAACGGTCAGCAATCCTCAGCTGGACACGAAAACGACAGAACTCGCATCTTGACTCGGAGCAGCGGCAATCGGCTGGCAACACTCAGCTGGACACGAATACGACAGAATTCCCAAAGCGACCCCAGGCACCGAAGCAACTTAGAGTCCACTATTCTCGGCAGCCCGGAATGTGCATTGCCGCACTGGCTGAGGTAACGGTCTGGCCCTGAGTAGAAGTAAGCCGGAGTTTTTACGTTGCCGGTTCGGATGAGAATCAGGTGCCTTAATCAAAGAGCCAGGTAGAACACGGGGGAAAGGAAATTAACCGAAATGAGGACTGGACTGTGACAATTTAATCTTTCTATATAACTCGGGTCCTCCAGACCCGGCAGCATCCTTGTAAATGTTCTCTGTAGTCTTTCATCCTTGTTTACAATGGATCATTTCAAATTGTCTCGTGATTATGCTAGGGTTAAATTTGGGTGTTGCTGAGCGACACAATTCGAAGGGCCAGAAGGGTCTATTCCGTTCTGTATCTCATTGAATGAATGAATGAATGAATGAATAAATAAATAAATAAATAAATCCTTCCTGTAGCTAAGTGACCAAAACTGCACACAATACTTCAAATTAGGCCTCACCAGCGTCTTGTACAACATCCCATCGCCTGTACTCAATGCTTTGATTTATGAAAACCAGTGGACCAAAAAACTATTTTATGACCCTATCTATCAGCCAAACTACAAGGTAAACAAAGTTCAGTCTTTACTAACAATTATGCAGTGTTTAGTGACACAGAGAAATATTCATATGTTTGCATAGGTTTTAGAAGATAAATCTCTGAGTAAATTTCATTTAATTAACCTTGCTCACTGTTAAGTATACACCTTTCACGAGAAGCTGCTTAGCCAATAGAGTACAGAGAAAAGGAATATGGGCATATGAACATGAAAGTAGACAGGGAGGCTGATACGATAAGTCCATTCCAAAGTTACCCTTTTTGGAACAAAAGTTTTCTGACATCTGTCCTGATGCTACACTTATAAAAATTTGTCACTTTATTTAGACTGAACACATTTTCATCCTCTGACGGGTTTACATACCTTAAACAAAGTCTGCTTTAGTAAAAAGACACTTCACTAAATCTATTGAGAGACTACTGTGGTGTATTTATAGTTACGTAACTGAGTTATTAAATTAGAGGACTGTATGACTTCATAGCATATCTGATACAAAGACAAGGTGTGGGGAATTCCTTACTGTTGCATTTAGAAGAAATAATGCTGCTTGCAATTCCTGCGACATGTATTTGATACCATACGTGTAAATTACTGGCAGTTTTAGCAGAATGAAAGATCCATTTTAGGATACATTACAGATGGCAGAGAATTAGAAAGAGAGAAACAAAAATATCTGTAAGCCTCATGGACTGTACAAAGTCTGTGGCTGCAACAAATGTGTCCTGATCTTGAAAAACCTTAGTTGTAGGCTCAGTAAGTGCAAGTAAAACAGGCAGATCAGTGGGAATAGATGCTTTTCTTAGTCAATTGGCTACAGTCATTCTTGATGCAAAATCAAAACATAGGAAATGGCCTAAGTTTGCAATTAGTGGAAGAAGCTGAGGGCAAACATATAAGTATAGAGGAAGCTCGAGTAGAGTGACACTTCTTTAATGTGCAAAGAAAAAAACCCAGCACTGGCACAAACATGTTTCAAAATCAGCATGTACTGTACAGCAGTTGTATAACAAGGCATATGAATCATTCATATCCTACCCGTAGAGAAAGTCAAACCAGCTAAGGACAGTAGACCCAATCTGTAATGACAATGTGTATTTTCTTTTACTTACTTTTCTGCAAAGAAAGTAAGCAGTGAGGTGTGAATAGGACTTGGTTAGTATCAGCATCAAGTGACATCATCAATACGATCTATGTACCGTATGCATGAAGTTCTTTATTGCTCTAATCAGAATAAGTGACTCTCCTTGAAACTCCTGCGTCCTGTAACTGTTTTGGTAACTGAAGAGCTGAAAGGATATACTACAGCAATATCATCACTGTTGGCATTTATTCTGCAGCTGTCCAGGGCTGTTTCAATTCCTACAAGATGAGGGTATTCTGTGTTAGATCTGCATGAAGTCCTGTACAACAAGTGTCAGAACTTGCAGCGAATGCTAAGCTGCCTATGCTCACTGTCAATGTTGGAACCAACAATAAACTTGGATATTGTAGGTCCAGTTAGATCAATTTGCTGCTATTTGCTGATGCTCGGTGTGAATGTCCCACACACAAAAATGCTGAGTTATGCTAAAAGATTTGCCAGGTGTTAAAAGCTATTAAGAAATACTTTTCAATACTCCACTGATACAGATTCACAAAAATAAATTAGGCAATTACCAAAAATAATTAAAAATCTTCAAAATCAACTAATTTTACTCAAAAATATAAATTCCCATAACCATGTCTTTTGTTTTGCAGCCATTGTCCATTGTTCAAATGAATGGTCTTGGTGTTCCTGCGAGGACTAACCCCTGGCTATGAGAATGCATCCAATTCTATATTTAACTCTACATTTGCTCTACAAGCCCAGATGGCTCGATCTACTATTTATTCAGTCAGTCTTGGATAATAATCATTTGTAACCCAGAACAAAGCAGTTGCTTCAGGGCATTGGGATCAGAGGTCTGAAAAGTTTTCAACTGTCTCATGAAAAAGTGAACGATGGGAGAGAACAGATTTGCAAGGAATTGTTATACTGGGAGGTAATAAAACAAAAAATATTCATGTCTTTCAATGTTAATATTCTGCAAACTACTGGAGCATAAACACATGTAAGTGAAGATATTTTGTTTCTAAACATCATATTTTGTAAACACTAAGTGACATATATCCAATTCAAACAGCAAGGAAAATCGTAGGCTTAATTGTCCAGCCAGGGAATTAACCAATCAAATATAACAGAATGCTTTTGTCATAAAAAAGAAAATGCAGAACTTACCCAAATGTGGATTTGTCATGGGAGCTGTGTAAAAAAAATAAAAGCTAGTGTGAGACACGTAATATTCAATCCTCTAAAATATTTCTCCCCACTCCATTTTCTCACTGCTTGTAACCTTTTTTTTTGCTATCACTTCAATTCAAACCAAACCAAAGATATTAATTCAGTTGCAATTTTCTCCCCTCAAACTCACCAGAGCAATACAGTGATTATATCTAATGAAACTTCTACTTCAGGACCAAAATATTTAATTTAGGAAATAGAATGTAGCTACTATGAACAATTTTCAATATAACATAAAAATTGTATTTTGGACTTTATTGCTTTTAATGCAACATTTTTTTTTTTGGTTTCCATACTTCCAAGTACTAAATATGAGAGCCATAGCTTTTTGTGTTTTGGAGATTATTTTGCATCTACACAGAGAAACTCATATTGCATACTGAAATCAAAAAGAAAGCATTTTTCATTTCTATTTTTCCATGTTAACAATAACATAGAACATAGAACAGTACAGCACATTAGAGGCCCTTGGGCCCACTATGTTTTGCCGACCCTCAAACCCTGCCTCCCATATAACGTCCCCACCTTAAATTCCTCCATATACCTGTCTAATAACAAGCAGGATACATAAAGGAGAATTAGTTGATGTTGTGATTTTCAGAAGGCCTTTGACAAGGTGCCACACATGAGGCTGCTTAACAAGTATTACAGGAAAGATTTTAGCATGGATAAAGCAGTGGATGATTGGCAGGAGGCAAAGAGTCGGAATAAAGGGAGCTTTTACTGGCTGGCTGCTGGTAACTAGCAGAGTTCCACAGGGGTCTATATTGGCTCCGATTCTTTTTACATTATATGTCAATGATAGAATTGATGGATTTGTTGCGAAGTTTGCAGATGATATGAAGATAGGAGGAGAGGCAAGTAGTTTTGAGGAAGTAGAAAGGCTACAGAAGGACTTAGATTTGGAGAATGGTTAAAGGAGTGGCAGATGGAATGCAGTGTTGGGAAGTATATGGCCATACACTTTGATAGGAGAAATGCAAGGATTGTCTATTTTCTAAATGGAGAGAAAACACAAAAATCTGAGGCACAAAGGGATTTGGAAGTCCTTGTGCAGGATTCTTTAAAGGTTAATTCGCAGTTTGAGTCTGTGGTGAGGAAGGCAGATGTGATGTTAGCATTCATTTCAGGAGGACTAGCATATAAAATCAAGGATGTAATGTTGAGATTTTATAAGGCACTGGTGAGGTCTCATTTGGAGCATTGTGAGCAGGTTTGGGCCCCTTATCTTAGAAAGGATGTGCTGGAACTGGAGAGGGTTCAAAGGAGGTTCACACAAATGATTGGTTTGTCATATGAAGAGCATTTGATGGCTCTGGGCCTGTATTCACTATAATTCAGAAGAATGAGGGATGATCTCCTTGAAACTTATCAAATGGTGAAAAGCCTTGATAGAGTGGATGTGGAGAAGATGTTTCCTATGATGGGAAAGTTTAAGACCAGAGAACACAGCCCCAGAATAGAGGGGTGTCCTTTTATAACGGAGATGAGGATGAATTTCTTTAGCCGGGGAGTGGTGAATCTGTGGGATTCATTGCTGCAGGCAGCTGTGGAGGACAAGTCTTTATGTATGTTTAAGGCAGAGATGAATAAATTGTTGATTGGTCAGTGTATGAAGGGATGCGGGGAGAAGGCAGAGGATTACGTCTGAAAGGAAAATTAGATCAGCCACGATGAGATGCTGGAGCAGATGTGATGGGCCAAATGGCAATTCTGCTCCTATATCTTATGGACTTATGGTCTTATATTAGTTCTATATCATGCTTCCACATATTCTTTGCTGGTTATGGAAGCAGCAGAACAAGAATACACTGAACTATGTTCACAAAATATATAAGAAACATAAGAAATTAGAGCAGGAATACGTCATTTGGTACATCAAACCTGCTCCACCATTCAATAAGATCATGGATGATCTGGCCGTGTACTCAGCTCCACCTATCTGCCTTTAGCCATAACCTATGAACTGTAACCGCCAGTAAAGACCCTTACTATCTGGGACATGCCCTTTTCAATTTACTGCCATTGGGAGGGAGGCCTAAAGACCCACAGTCAACAACTCTGCACCAGATTTTCTCTTCTGCTGTCAAATCTCTGAATGGCCCATGAAGCCTTGAACACTAGCTCATTAATTCTTTTTTTTTTTTGCAGTATTTGTGTTTGTAGTTTATAGCAACTTTATTTTTGCACTGTTCTGCTGCAAAACACATTTCACGTCATATAAGTCATTGACAAGAAATTCCATTCAGATTCTACATCCTTAAATAGAAACAGAATAATTGGATAATGGCACATCTACTTACAATAATTCCATACTATGTATTAAATATGCTTTGGTCCCTCTGTGGTGAACAATAATAAGTTGGATAGTAAAATATCATATCCATAATTTTGTTGAATTGCAGTTATTTTTAATTTCTCTCCATCTGGAGATGTGAAGTGGCCTGAATGCCTTCCTGCTGGAGGTACAACTTCCTTATGGTGACAGAGTCATGGAGAGGTACAGCACAGAAACAGGCCCTTCGGCCCATCTAGTCCATGCCAAAACCATTTAAATTGCCTACACCCAACAATCTGCACCTGGACATTATTTGAAAAAGGCAGGTTGATATATACCATACTTTAAAAAAAATGGCTATCAACAGTAGATCTAAATAGCAGCCTGCTCAATTTAAAAAGCAGTGAAACACATGGTTGAACAAACCCCTGAAGTATTTAAAAGGAATAGCTTAGGCTAATGCAGACAGAAGTCTTTAACAAACCAATTAACTACTGCCACAAAACTGTCATTCAGTATCATTTCTAATTACTTGTGCATAGTGACACTTGGAAAAAAAAGTGTCGTCATACGAAATACCAGATAAAAACCATGGTGTCCTAACCAAAATTATTCTCTCATCCACGGTAATCAAAACAGAATGATTTACCTGGTAATTTATCTCTTTGCTACAGCTATTTGTGATGTGAAGAGGGCTGTCACATTCACTTAAACTTCAACAAAGACTGCAGTTCAAAGTAAATAATTCTACGTGAAATGAATACACAATCCAGAATCAATACCTTTAGAAACACGTATAAATGTACAAAGTTATAGGTCTCCATTGGTCCAAGTTGACCTAAAAAGACTTGAGGCATGTTGGTAGGCAGATGGGAAAGGAAAAAAAGAATGACCTTAGAGGATTATTTGACAAAATTCAGGATAAAGAGCTTGGAAAATTATTGGAAATGTTGCTACTGCTTCCACTTCTTGGTGCTCTTGGATTTGGATTTGAGCTTAGGGCCAAAATCTTGAAGTTTGTTAACAAAATAGAAATTGAAGGTATGGAAATCAGCAACATGGCGTGTAAAAGATTTCAGGAAAAATGGAATCTTCAGGAAGATTCTGATTTAACCTGACTCTGACAGATTAAGGAAGTTAGGGAATGCCAGGTGTGTTGTAAATCCCATTCTGATTGGAGAAATTGGGTTAATAATGGAAACCTGGAGTTACCTGCTATTAGATGGAAGTGCATATGTCACTTCATGCCTGGTGTGTGGATTAGCAGAAAACACAGGTGCTACAAGCTACTTCCATTAGAACACCTTAGTATTATCATGCATCATAATCCACACATAAGCTTTGCATCTTTATCCACTTAGTTATAATATGCTTAGAAAGAATTTAGTTAAGAAATGCATGACTGTTCTTAATGAAAAGAGTCGTGTAGGTTAATGAAACCAAAAGAAGAGTCTTGATATGTTGAATAAATATGTAAACTAAAAATGTACAAGGGTAAAGAAGCAAGTCCCAGTTGGAGATCCACTTTGTATGAAGGCTTCTATATCCGTTTAAGGCCAAAGAGAGGACTTAAACACAAACTGAGCAAAGCATTGTGAAAGATGATGGGTGGTTCTTCACTTGCAAAGATCAGGAGGGAAGAAGAGTACTCTGGAGTGACAGCAGGATTGCTGGTGCCTGTAGAGGCCATTTCTGGATCTGCAGTCTCTGGAACAGCAGGGACATGGGAACAGCTGAGATCCGAGCGCTTGAGTAGTAAGGTCCTTCCTGCTTCTCCTCTTCTCTTTAACAGTCACTCTGCTAGATTTCTCAAATTTCTTGGCTGCTCCGTGGATCAGCTTTCTCCAGCGGTCTCTGTCACAAGCCAGCTGCTGCCACTCATTGACCTCAATATTTGCCTGAGAGAGCTGCTGTTTGAATTGGTCTTTGTACTCTTGTGCAGGGAACCATGATCCCTTTTGCCCTGAGAGAGTTCTCCATAGAGTACTGCTTTCGATAACCTGGAGTAGCCCGTGTGAAACACGTGGCCTGACCAATAGAGCTGCTTGAACAGCAAAGTGGTTTCAATGCTTGGAAGTTGAACTTTCTCCAGGACCTCGTTGCCTCACTGCTGGAGACACGATCCTGCAGCTGATACCCATGATGGAGAGGAGGCATCGCTGATGGACATGCTTGAGCAACTGGATTTACTTTGGGTACAAGACCCAGGCTTCAGGGCCATATAGCAGTGTTGTGACAATGGCAGCCCTGTACACCTGGACTTTTGTGGACAGATGCAGCTGGTGTTACCCCACCAGAGCGAACAGAGGTACATCTGACTTGACCTTCATCCTGCGCCAGATACAGAAGAAGTGTCTTGAACAGAACATGGAACTGTACATGGAGTTCTTTGACTTAACCAGAGCCTTTGATACAGTCAGCAAACAATGGTCACTGGAAGATTCTGTCGAAGCTTGGCTGTCCCCCGAAATTCCTCACCATCCAGCAACAGCTCAATGAAGGCCAAAGTGGTCAGGTTGGGTCTGACCCATTCCCCATCAGTACTGGGGAATGACACCATCTTTTTCAGCATTGATGCTACGGGAAGTGAAAGAGATCACCTTGAAGAGCATCTACATTCAGTTCTGCACTGAACAGAAATATCTTCAACCGTCACCACCTTCTCCCCCAAACAAAAACTATGCAAGAGCCCATTCTTGAGCTACTATATGTGGAAAACCATGCTCCTCTCACACACAGAAGATGAGCTACAGGCTGCAAGGGCTTTTAGATTAACGGTCAGTCTGAAGAAAACAATGAACCTCCATCAGAAGTCCCTCTTGGCGTTTACAAACCACCTTGGATCACCATTAATGACCAACTTCTCTCCATGGTTGAGCAGTTCACCTGCCTGGGCAGTGTCATCTCCAGCAATGCAGCGGGATTTTTTTTTCAATTCACAGCAAGCAGGTAATGGAGTAAATCACCATTTTTCGGGAGAAAATTCAGATTTTTTTTTAATCTACTTGGGATAAAGGAGGCACAACTGTGCAAGCGCATGACCTCAAAGTGCGGAAGGCCTCCATATCCACCATATCCATATATGGAACACCATCATATCCAGCGGGCAGCGTCGGAGTGGGCAGCGGAGTGAGGGGGTGCAGAGTGATAGGGCTTTGGCTCAACGGGCTTAGGTGGAAACAGGAAGAGGTTTCCTGCGACCGCTGAGTCTCATAGTAAAGGGGTAGGTTACAGGTTACTTATTTAGTAATAACAGTAACATTAGAGGTATGCATCTAGGATTAGTGTTGTGTTTGGAATGCCAGATGTGCGGACCCTGGGAGACTCCCAGCCTCCCCAAGGATTACATCTGCACCAGGTGCATTGAGATGAGGCTCCTTAAGGACCGTGTTAGGGATCTGGAGCTGCAACTTGATAACCTTTAGCTAATTAGGGAAAGTGAGGAGGTGATTGATAATACCTATAGAGAGACAGTGGACAGCACCTCTGTGACAGTCCCCCTCAGAAATCGATATATCGTTTTAGATACTGATGGAGAGGTTGAGCTGATAGAGGAAGACCACAGCGAATGGGACTCTGGCACTCTGCCCAGTGCCGTGCTCAAGAGAGCAAGGAGAAATGCAGTAGTTATAGGGGATTCCATAGTGAGGGGAACAGTCAAGAAATTTTGCGAGCCAGACAAGGATACCCAGATGGTGTGTTGCCTGCTTGGTGCCAGGGTACGGGATGTCTCAGATTGGGTCCAGAGTATTCTGAGGAGAGAGGGCGAGCAGCCAGAAGTCTTGGTACATGTTGGTACCAATGACATAGACAGAAAAAGAGAGGAGGTCCTGAAGGAAAATTACTGGGAGCTAGGAAGAAACTTGAAATGCTGGACCTCCAGAGTAATAATCTCAGGATTACTGTCTGAGCCACGTGCTAATGAAGGTAAGAATAGCAGAATTAAGCAGATGAATATGTGGCTAAGTAACTGGTGCAGGGGGCAGGGCTTCAAATTCTTGGATCATTGGGATCTATTTTGGAGGAGGTATGACTTATACAAAAATGATGGGTTACACCTGAACTCAAAGGATAATAATATCCTGGCAGGATTGTTTAATATAGCTGTTAGGGAGGGTTTAAACTAAATTGGCAGGGGGAAGGAAACCAGGGGGTTAGGGTCGAGGAAGAGGAAAATAGAAATAAGACAAAGATACTGTGCAGCAAAGATGGCAAGAAGGGCAGGCAGGTGAATGGATAGGATAATTTGCTGTGCAACAGAAATATAGCAAAATCAGTAACAGATATTGATCTAAATGTGCTGTACTTAAATGCATGCAGCATTAGAAATAAAGTGGATGACCTTGTTGCACAGCTGCAGGTTAAAAGATATGACATTGTGGCCATCACGGAGTCATGGCTAAATGATGGATGTGATTGGGAGCTGAATGTCCAAGGATACACAGTGTACAGGAAGGATAGGAAGGTAGGTATAGGGGGTGGCGTGGCCCTGATGGTAAGTAACGATATCAGATCACTAGAAAGGAGGGACATAGGATCAGAAGAGGTAGAATCCTTATGGGTCGAGTTAAGAAATGGCAAGGGTAAAAAGACACTAATAGCAGTTATATACAGGCCTCCAAACAGCAGCCAGGATGTGGACTACAAGTTACAGCTGGAAATAGAAAAAGCGTGTCAGAAGGAAAATGTCAAGATAATTATGGGGGATTTTAATATGAAAGTGGATTCAGAAAGCCAGGAAGGTACTGGATCTCAGGAGAGTGAGTTTATAGAATGCCTACGGGATGGCTTTTTGGAGCAGCTTGTCCATAAGCCCACCAGGGGATCGGCTGTTTTGGATTAGGTGCTGTGTAATGAACCGGAGGTGATTAGGGAACTGGAGGTAATGGAACCCCTTGGAAGTAGTGATCATAATATGATTGAGTTCAGTTTCAAATTTGAAAAGGAGAAGCTGGTATCAGGTGTATCAATATTTCAGTGGAACAAAGGAAATTACAGTGGTATGAAAGAAGAACTGGCCCAGGTCGATTGGAAAAGTAAACTAGATGGAGTGGCGGTAGAGCAGAATTGGATGAAATTCCTACAAGAAATAAGGAATGTGCAGGAAAAATATATTCCAGAAAAAAAGAAAATCATAAATGGAAAAATGGCACAAATGTGGCTAACGAGAGAGGTTTAGGCTAAAATAAAAGCAAGAGACTGCGTACAAGGAAGCAAAAATTAGTGAGAAAACTGAGGACTGGACGACTTTTAAAAACTTACAGAAGGAAACTAATAAAGTCATTAGGAAAGAAAAGATGAATTATGAAAGGATGTTGGCAATTAGCATAAAAAAGGATACCAAGAGTTTTGTTAAATATATGAAGGGTAAAAGAGTGACACGGGTAGATATAGGACCGACTGAAAATGATGCTGGTGAAATTATAATGAGTAACAAAGAGATGGCAGAGGAACTAGATGAGTATTTTGCATCAGTCTTCACAGTGGAAGACATTAACAACATACCTGATAGCCAGAGGTCTCGGGGAATAGAATTAGGTACAGTCAAGATTACGAGAGAGAAAGTGCTTGGGAAGCTAAAAGGACTAAGAATAGATAAGTCTCCTGGACTGGATGAGGTGCACCCATGGGTTCTGAAGGAGGTGGCTTTGGAGATTGTGGAGGCATTGGAAATGTTTTTCCAGGAATCAACAGACTATGACATGGTTCTGGAGGACTGGAAGGTCGCAAATGTAGTTCCGCTGCTTAAGAAAGGAGGGAGGCAGCAAAAAGAAAATTACAGACCTATTAGTCTGACATCGGTAGTTGGAAAGTTATTGTCCTCAAGGACAAGGTTATGAAATACCTCGAGGTGCATGACAAGATAGGCCCAAGCCAGCATGGTTTCATGAAGGGAAGATCCTGCTTCACCAACCTATTGGAATTTTTTGAGGTAATCTCAAATAAGATTGACAAGGGAAAGGCTGTGGATGTTGTGTATTTGGATTTTCAAAAGGCCTTCAATAAGGTGCTGCATAAGAGGTTGGTTAATAAGATGAGAGCCCATGGAATTACAGGAAAGATATTGGAATGGGTGGAACATTGGCTGATAGGCAGAAAGCAAAGTGTGGGAATAAAGGGATCCTATTCTGATTGGTTGCCGGTTACTAGTGGTGTTCCGCAGGGGTTGGTGTTGGGGCCGCTTCTTTTTACAATGTATATCGATGATTTAGGTTATGGATTAAATGGTTTTGTGGCTAAGTTTGCGGATGACACCAAGATAGGTGGAGGAGCAGAAAGTGTTGAACAAAGGGAAAGATTGCAGAGAGACTTGGTCAGTTTAGGAGAGTGGGCAAAGAAATGGCAGATGAGATACAATGTTGAGAAATGTACGGTTGTACATTTTGGAAGAAGAAATAATTGGGCAGATTATTATTTAGATGGGGAGAAAATTCAAAAATCAGAAGTGTGAAGTGACTTGGGGGGTCCTCGTGCAGGATACCCTAAAGGTTAACCACCAGGTTGGATCGGCAGTAAGGAAAGTGAATGCTATGTTGGCATTCATTTCAAGAGGAATAGTGTATAAGAGTAAGGAGGTGTTAATGAGGCTTTATGGGACACTGGTGAGCCCTCATTTGGAATACTGTGTGCAGTTTTGGGCCCCCTATCTTAGAAGGGATGTTCTGATGTTGGAGAGAGTTCAGAGAAGATTTACGGGGATGATTCCTGGAATGCAGGGGCTAACATATGAGGAGCGTTTGTCGGCTCTTGGCTGTATTCATTAGAGTATAGAAGAATGAGAGGGGATCTCATAGAAACATTTTGAATGTTGAAAGGGTTGGACAGAGTAGATGTGGAAAGGCTGTTTTGCTTGGTGGGTGAGTCCAGGACCAGAGGCCACAGTCTTAGAATTAGAGGCTACCCATTTAAAACAGAGATGGGGAGAAATTTTTTTAGCCAGAGGGTCATAGATTTATGGATTTCGTTGCCACATACAGCTGTGGAGGCCCGATCATTGAAGGTGTTTAAGGAGGAGATCGATAGATATCTAATTAGTCAGGGTATCAAGGGATATGGGGAAAAAGCTGGGAACTGGAACTAGATGGGAGGATAGTTTAGCTCTTGGTGGAGTGGTGGAACAGACTCGATGGGCCGAATGGCCTACTTCTGCTCCTTTGTCTTGTGAATAAGAGACATTGACAATCAACTCACCAGAACCATCAGTGGCTTCAGACACTTCACCAGAATTATGAAAAATAGGATAAGAACTACAAGGGCAATTTCTACTAGAACAGAGAAGGTGAAGAGGAAAGTAGATATAATTATTACTTCATGAAGGATTTTGAAAGACTGAGAGGTTACAACGTATTTCTGATCTGGAATCAGCAATGACGTCCCCTAATTTCAATCATTGACATAAGATAGAATTGAGTAACCCCGACAGATGCCACTCAATACACTGTTTCTCCAGCAGCTTGTTTGTTGGTCCAGATTCCAGCTCCTGCAGTCTCTTGTGCCTCTGGGTTTGGATAAATTTGATTACTGAAACATATGCAATACAAAAAAAAGAGTAAGGGCAGAGGTAAAGATGGCACCAGAGGGCAACTTCTCCCAGCCGATCAGTGAAACAGTTTAAATTCTTCTCCTTTAGATTTAGATGGTTAAGATGGGGTGGAGTTTGTTAGGTGTGTTCAGGAAGGTTTTTTGACATAATAAACCTGGTCAGGTGTCAGATCTCTCAGTGGGAGAGCATTTTGGAGATAGTGATCATAATTCTATGTCCTTTACAATAGCATTGGAGAGAGATAGGAATAGCCAAGTTAGAAAAGCGTTTAATTGGAGTAAGGGGAATTATGACGCTATCAGGCAGGAAATTTCAAGCTTTAATTGGGAACAGATGTTCTCAGGGATAAGTACGGAAGAAATGGTTGGCAAATGTTCAGGGGATATTTGTGTGGAGTTCTGCACGGGTACGTTCCAATGAGACAGGGAAGTTATGGTAGGGTACAGGAACCATGGTGGACAAAGGCTGAAATAAATCTTGCCAAGAAGAAAAGAAAAGCTTACAAAAGGTTCAGCGAGCTGGGTAATGTTAGAGATCTAGAAGATTATAAGGATAACAGGAAGGAGTTTAAGAAGGAAATTAGGAGAGCCAAAAGGGGCCATGGGAAGGCCTTGGCGGGCAGGATTAAGGAAAACCCCAAGGCATTCTACAAGTATGTGAAAAGCAAGAGAATAAGACGTGAAAGAATAGGACCTAACAAGTGTGACAGTGGGAAAGTGTGTATAGAACTGGAGGAAATAGCAGAGGTACTTAATGAATACTTTACTTCAGTATTCGCTATGGAAAAGAACAGAGAAAAGGATTCACTATGGTGATTGTAGTGATGACTTGCAGTGGACTGAAAAGCTTGAGCATGTAGATATTAAGAAAGAGGATGTGCTGGAGCTTTCGGAAAGCATCAAGTTGGATGAGTCACCAGGACCAGATGAGATGTACCCCAGGACACTGCGGGAGGCGAGGGAGGAGATTGCTGAGCCTCTGGCGATGATCCTTGCATCATCAATGGGGATGGGAGAGGTTCTGGAGAATTGGAGGGTTGCAGATGTTGTTCCTTTATTCAAGAAAGGGAGTAGAGATAGCCCAGGAAATTATAGACCAGTGAGCATTACTTCAGTGGTTGGTGAGTTGATGCAGAAGATCCTGAGAGGCAGGTTTTATGAACAATTGGTGAGGTATAATATGATTAGAAATAGTCAGCATGGCTTTGTCAAGGGCAGGTTGTGCCTTACGAGCCTAATTGAATTTTTTGAGGATGTGACAAAACACATTGATGAAGGAAGAGTAGTAGATGTAGTGTATATGGATTTCAGCAAGGCATTTGATAAGGTACACCATGCAAGGCTTATTGAGAAACTAAGGAGGTATGGGATCCAAGGGGACATAGCTTTGTGGATCCAGAACTGGCCTGCCCACAGAAGGCAAAGAGTGGTAGTAGATGAGTCATTTCTGCATGGAGTTCGGTGACCACTGGTGACCAGGGATCTGTTCTGGGACCCCTACTCTTTGTGATTTATATAAATGACCTGGATGAGGAAGTGGAGGGATGGGTTAGTAAGTTTGCTGATGACACAAAGGCTGGAGGTGTTGTGGATAGTGTGGAGGGCTGTCTGAGGTTACAGTGGGACATTGATAGGATGCAAAACCGGGCTGAGAAGTGGCAGGTGGAGTTCAACCCAGATAAGTATGAAGTGGTTCATTTTGGCAGGACAAATACGATGGCAGAATATAGTATTAATGGTAAGACTCTTGGCAGTGTGGAGGATCAGAGGGATCTTGGGGTCTGAGTCCACAGGACGCTCAAAGCAGCTGTGCAGGTTGACTCTGTGGTTAAGAAGGCATACAGTGTATTGGCCTTCATCAATCATGGAGTTGAATTTAGGAGCTGAGAGGTAATGTTGCAGCTATATAGGACCCTGGTCAGACTCCACTTGGAGTACTGTGCTCAGTTCTGGTCGCCTCACTACAGGAAGGAGATGGAAACCATAGAAAGGGTGCAAAGGAGATTTACAAGGATGTTGCCTGGATTGGGGAGCATGCCTTATGAAAACAGGCTGAGTGAACTCGGCCTTTTCTCCTTAGCAACGGAGGATGAGAGGTGACCTGATAGAGGTGTATAAGATGATGAGAGGCATTGATCGTGGGGATAGTCAGAGGCTTTTTCCCAGGGATGAAATGGTTGCCACAAGAGGACACAGGTTTAAGGTGCTGGGGAGTAGGTACAGAGGAGGTGTGAAGGTTAAGTTTTTTACTCAGAAGGAGGTGAGTGTGTGGAATGGGCTGCCAGCAATGGTGGTGGAGGAGGATACGATTGGGTCTTTTAAGAGACTTTTGGATAGGTACATGGAGTTTAGAAAAATAAAGGGCTATGGGTAAGCCTGGTAATTTCTAAGGTAGGGACATGTTCGGCACAACCTTGTGGGCCAAAGGGCCTGTATTGTGCTGTAGGTTTTCTGTGTTTCTATGTTTCTCTATTTCTCCTATTGTCTCGTTTTCCCTTTTCAAGGTGACTGGGGTCCTGTCGGTGTCCGTGATCTACAGTTGCACTCAAACGGCGGTTCTGCACAATGGCATGTTTCTGTTCTTGGAGCTCACCAATCGGCCATGTTTTTGATATCTCCAGGAGCTCCCTGAAGATGGGCGCCTTCGTGGTATGCCCTAGTGCGGTCCTGTGTACCCAATTTCTCACCAGTGTCACTAATTGAAGCAAAGCAGGGAGCCAGAACATCAAGGCAGTGAGTTCGGCTGACAGAGTCCTCTGCACTCAGCTGATCACTCTCCTTCTCTCCCTCTTTCTCTCGATGGTGAGTGAGAGTTTGTTGCCGAATCTCGAGTCGGGGGAACTTGAAATAAAAGCAGCAAGACAGACAGACTGTAACAGTGAAACAGTGACTGTTTGTCTCCCCTCTTGCTGTGGAAAATCTGTTTGGAGAGCAATCAATTCAATTATATACGTTTCTGTGATTCTATAGCATGTGATCAGGTATTTCAGATTTTTTTTAAATGTGTTATAGATTATTAACTAATTAATTAGTAGATCAGTCACCTCTCATACATCTAAAGCTGGGTATCATGAAGTTTTAGGTTTAACATCTGTGTGTCATCTCAAGTTTAAGTTTATTTTCATTTAACCATGCATATGTATACAGCTAAACGAAACATTGTTCCTCTGGAGCTAAGGTGTAAAACATAGTACATATAGTCACACACAACACATACATTATGATCAGGTGCATACAGTCACAAAATAAAATGAGCACAAGCCCCTGAGTGGCGTGGGCTGAAGATCGACAGATTGATATCAAGTGCAAAGAAACAGTATAATGTTACTGGCACTATTATATTCAAACACTGTGGCTTGCAACAAACTGCAATCACTAATCTGTCATATATGAAGAATGCCCACAGTTCTCATATATTGCCAAACATTATCTTTATCAATTTGTTATGTACCTTTTAATATTTTACACACTTCATTTTGCCTCAGCATAATAAAATTAAGATTAACAAATGTCAGACATGAAGAGAAAATACAGAGAGTGAGAAGAAAGGAAGGGAAAGGGAGACAAGGATTTAGAAACACAATAAAAGTCTGACTGAAACAGACGGGAAACAGAAGTGTTGAAACGAACAGTTGCTGGGTATCAGTGTGTGTATTAATAATAGTCTGAACTCCTTCTTATAAATGGATTAGAAGGTCATAGATGGCCTTGAGGGCAGATTGCCAAATCCATATCTTACTGGTGTTCATTGAATAATTGTCTGTTGGACCATGTATCAGAGAACGGTAACTCTTAAACCATTCCATAGAAGAATCAGCATCAGGTTTATAATCACTGGCATGTGTTGCGAAATTTGTTAACCAAGCAGCAGCAGTGCAATGCAAAACATGATAATATATATAAAAAAAGTAAATTACTGACAGAAGGTATATTAAATTGATTTTAAAAAGTGCAAAAACAGAAATAATATATATTTTTTAAAAAGTGAGGGGTAGTATTCATGGATTCAATGTCCTTTTAGGAGTTGTATGGCAGAGGGGAAGAAGCTGTTCCTGAATTGCTGAGAGTGTGCCTTCAGGCTTCTGTACCTCCTTTCTGATGGTAACAGTGAGAAGAGGGCATGCCCTGGGTGATAAGGGTTCTTGATAATGGATGTTGGCTTGCTGACACACTCTTCCTTTATACTACAGAGCTAGAACCTAGGATGGGGCTGACTAATTTTAGAATTTTCTGTAGCTTCTTTCGGTCCTATGCAGTAGCCCCCCCCTCCCACCATACCAGACAGAGATGCAGCCTGTTAGAATGTTCTCCATGGTACAACCATAGAAGTTTTTGAGTGTATTTGTTGACATACCAAATCTCTTCAAACTCCTAATGAAGTATAGACACTGTCTCGCCTTCTTTATAACTGCATCGATATGTTGGGACCAGGTTAGATCCTCAGAGATCTTGACACCCAGGAACTTGAAACTGCTCACTCTCTCCACATCTGATCCCTCTATGAGGATTGGTATGTTTTCCTCTGTCTTATGCTTTCAGAAGTCCACAATCAGCTCTTTTGTCTTACTGATGTTGAATGCCAGGTTGTTGCTGTGGCACCACTCCACTAGTTGGCATATTTCACTCCAGTACGTCCTCTCGTCAGCACCTGAGATTCTACCAACAATGGTTGTATCATCAGCAATTTTATAGATAGTATTTGAGCTATGCCTAACCACACAGATATGGGTATAGAGAAAGTAGAGCAGTGGGCTAAGCACATACCCCTGAGGTGCATCAGTGTTGATCGTCAGTGAAGAGGATATGTTATCACCAATCCACTCAGATTGTGTAGTTCCGGTTAGAAAGTCAAGGATCCAATTGCAGAGGGAAGTACAAAGGCCTAGGTTCTGCAACTTCTCAATCAGGATTGTGGGAATGATGGTATTAAATGCTGAGCTATAGTCAATAAACAGCATCCTGACATAGGAGTTTGTGTTGTCCAGGTGGTCTAAGGCCATGTGAAGAGTCATTGAGTTTGCATCTACCGTTGATATATTGATATAGGCAAATTGCAATAGGTCTAGGTCCTTGCTGAGGCAGGAGTTGATTCTAGCCATGACCAACCGTAATGCATTTCCTCACTGTAAATATGAATGCTACTGGGCAATAGTCATTAAGGCAGCTCACATTACTCTGCTTGGGCACTGGTACAATTGTTGTCTCTATTAACTGTACAGACCATAGAAGCAGTTGTGATTTTCAGCAGAATAAGGATGAAATGGGAATATTTAATTGTATCCATCGAGCTGTGTTGCATATGATCGCATTCAATGTGCCCCAGAGCAAACACATTCAGGACAGACAGCAATTGAGGGAACAAAAATACATAAAACTGAAGAGAGCTCCATGCCTACATTTGGAAGAGGGGTTACCTAAATTGTTAGCAAGTGCAAGGCTGGTTACAGTAATACAGGAAACACCAGATGCTTGCCACTCTGATGAAAGAAAAAGACTTTCTAAAACTAATGCTTCATTTCAAGACATTCAAAAATTGTTTTGTCTCTTTTGTGACATCTTGGGATTTTTCAATAACTTGAAGAAGGTATGTTAAAACAAACTTTTGTCATAAAAATAATGTTGAAACTGCACAACTAATTTGTAAACTGATGAAGCCTAGAGATTAATAGAGAAGCCCATGCATGAGACAGACAGGGGAAACAAAATGCCCATCAACACAAAGCAGTGGTTCCCACAGAACTGGCCAGGAGACAATAATTTCTTTGTATTGTGGGTAGAGTTATAGAGAATGTGCAGGCCAGCTTGAAAAAATCTTCCACCAAGAAGGACCAAAAGGCCTGTTTCTGTACTGTAGTTTTTCTATGGTTTCTAAGTTTGGCTGCTGACTAAGCTCCTTCCCAGAATGCGTTCAGCAGCCATTGCACTGCTGTTCCTAAACTTGAGCCGGAAAATATTAACAGAGATTGATGGACAAGCAAAGCAGATGAGCCAGGCAGATTCAGAAACAAGAAGGAGGGTAAATTCATAGGATAATATCAACTAGACAAGGAGAGAAAATAGAGTGTAAGAAAGAAAGAAAACTGGAAACATGTATTCAGAAAGTTATAAAACATATACAGGAGATTCTGCAAATGCTGGAAATCCACAAGAATGCATGTAAAATGTTGGAGGAATTTCTTATTTAATATTTTAGTAATACTTGTTTAATATTGTAAATATATTGTTTGATAAAGCATTCTTTGTGTTTAAATGATTCATTGTCGGTTAATGTACATGAACAGCATACATTACATTACATCTTCACTTCATATCTGCATGCTTGCTTTGGAGTTACTAAACAAAACAGTGGCAATGAGTAACTTTAAAAACAAACCCAAGACAACAACCTACCTGTTGAAACGCAGCCAGACGTTCGCATTAAAAAAAAATAGCACATGCTTCTTTGGGAAGGGACAGAAATAGTTGAGTTAAAGAAAAAGCAAAAAATAGCCAAAATTGAGGGTTTCATAAACTGGGTAATAATAATCATAAATAAAAAAAGAGCAAAAATAGCTGTCTACATTCGAAAGATAGATGCATTCGATTGCACAAGTGATAACTGGATATTGTATACTGAGTGAATTGAGCAGTATTTTGAAGAAAACAAAATTGCCAATGAGAAACAAGTGCTTTTTTGCTGAATGTAATAGTTGGAAGAGCATATGGTTTGCTTAGTTGTTTGACTGTGCTAACCAAACCAGTCAAAATGAGCTTTCCTGATATTGTGATAGTAATGGAGGAACATTTCGAACTGAAACCATTGTTGATTGCAGATCACTTTGGGTTTCATAAGCAGAATCAAAAGGAAGGGGAGTCCATTTCAGCATAGGTGGATGAACCGAAAACATTGTGAGCATTTTCAGTTCAGTGATGTGCTTAATGATGCTCTAAGAGATTATTTAGTTTGTAGAATCTTACAAGAAAGAATTCAAAAATGGCTCCTAGCTGAAACAGGACTTAGATTTAAAAGAGCAGTTGAAATTGCTGTATCAATGGAAACAGCAGACAGAGATGCAATTAGGTTGTAGTCAGAAATGAAAGTGAGCATGAGTAAAATGGCACTGTCTAAACAGGGACCTGCCTGGCCGAACAAATTGTGTTACCATTGTGGTAGGGGCTGATATACACCAGACTAATGCAGGGTTAAGGGCAAAACTTGCAGACGATGAAACGAAGTAGGACACATACAAACAGCATGCTGGATCGACAAAAATAAATAGTCACCACAGGGAAGAGGAAAAGATAAAAAGGCAAGTTGCAGTTTCAAAAAGAGCACTAATCTGCATGTGTTGGTGAAAAATCTGATAATGACGAGAGTGACACAGCACTCAATAGCCTTGGATTTACAATGTGAAAACTAACAAGAGACAAGCAATATGGCTTACACTAGAAATGAACAGCAAATTAATTAAAACAGAATTAGACTGTTTCAGTCAGTCCTCTAAATGAGTTTGAATGGCATTTCAAAGATACTGAACTAAAACCTGAAGATAACTATCGAAGAACTTATACTGGATAAAAGATAACTCCTGCAGGAATGACATTCATAACAGTGAAATACAGCCAACAAGCCACATTGGGCTTGTACAGCATATGGTAAATTTAACAGGGCCAGCATTGTGGGGCTGTGATTGGCTAAAACAACTACAACTTGATTGGAGATCCATCTACCATCTGCATGCCACATCCCCTGCAATAGAGTCAACTGAAAGTGAATTAAGAAAGCTACTTGATGATGACACAGCAGTATTCAAGGATGGCATTGGAAAACTCAAACATAACAAGGGTTAAATAGTGCTAAATGAAAATTTAATTGGGATGAACTTGCTATTAATGGAGGTTGCTTTATGTGGGGATTCAGAGTTGTTGTACTTTTCAAGCTGAGAGCTAAAGTGTTGAAAGAGGCACATGCTAGTCATCTAGGCATAGTCAAAATGAAAGCGTTGGCTCGAAGCTTTGTCTAGTGGCCTGGGATAGATCAGGAGATCTAGCAGCTTGCCATGCACTGTTCACAATGCCAACACATCCAGAAAAAAAAGTGGCCAGAGCTGTCAGAACCACTTCCTACAGTCCCAGAGTCACCTCTTACAATCCCCATGGAGAACACCCCAGAAACTGAGGCTGTTTCACAGACACAAGGCTCTCTGCCAAGGACAGTATCTCCCATTGTCAAGAAAGATAATAACCTACAAGAGTAAGGAATCCTCCACAGTCTTCAGGCCTGCATAGGACAATTTAAAATTTACTATGCTGCGGATGTTCACATAGATAGATAGATAGGTAGATATACTTTATTGATCCCGAGGGAAATTGGGTTTCGTTACAGCCGCATCAACCAAGAATAGAGCATAAATATAGCAATACAAAAACCACAAACAATCAAACAACAATATGCAAACTATGCCAGATGGAAATAAGTCCAGGACCAGCCTATTGGCTCAGGGTGTCTGACCCTCCACGGGAGGAGCTGCAAGTTCGATGACCACAGGCAGGAACAACCTCCCGTGACGCCCAGTGTTGTATCTTGGTGGAATATGGCTGGAGTCCAACAGTAAAAAGTTCAATATCTGGACTACAAACACGTTCCTCGATCGTAATATGACCAGGATTGCACCATCCATTGTTAACCAGAACAGTAAGCCCCCAACTCCTTTACGCTTACCACTCTCAGTGCACTTCCGGTCAGCCCGAACATAGTAGCTTGTTACCTAGTATATATACTGTATATATGTATACAAGTTGAGATGCATTCTATATTGCTTTGGAGGTTATTGCTCAGCTGAAAGGAGTGTTATGAATATTTGAGTAATATTGTGAATATATTGCTTGATTAGCATTCTTTAGTGTTTAAATAATTCATTATGTGTTATATGTTTCTCAATGGCAAATGTCATTTCGCCACTACATCATAAGTGGGTGCCTCACTAAAGTAAAAATGAAATAGACATGGATCTCCTGGCTCTTCATTTTCTTTAAATTAGTATTATATTTTGGAGTTATAAAACAAATCATAGCTTAGCAGGTCAGGCAGCATCTATGGAGAGGACTATACAGTTGAAGTTTCAGTCCCAAAGAAGGGTCTCAGTCTGAAACATCAGCTTCTTATTCTTCTCCATAAATGCTCCTTGACCTGCTGAGTTCTGCCAGCATTTTGTGCGTTACTCAGAAAGTAAAACAATGGTTTAATTGAAGAGGTAGGTATGGAAGAAACACAAACACACAATTAATGCTTGCTTACCCGAATTGGGTATAAACTCTTGGCTTCCTAAATAAGTCACTGAGACTTTTTAACAGTCATTTGACAGATATGTTGTTGCCATGCCAAAATTAACCCAACGTTCAAGCCAACTCTTGGTATCATTTAGCAATTCCATAAAGCTCACATAAGAAATTTGGCATTGAAATATATTTCCAGTTACTAGCTGCAATATAGTCCTGTCGGCGCATTATATCCTGCATCCAGAACTCATTGCATTGATTGCATTTGATTTGTTTCTAGACATTACAGTACAGTGTCCAATAGGATTGTTTCAGTCATCTATAATAACATTGGGTTAGGATTTCAGACTTAGCAACAAAGAATCTTAAACTTCAATGTTAATAACTTTTGGATCAAGCCCCAGGAGCAAGTAATAGTTGTGTTTTCAGTCTCTTTTGCTAATCCCAATCATTACGTGAACACAAACATTACAATAACTTATAAAAGCACTTTTGGGGTAACAGCAACGTCCTGTTAGCGTAAGTATTGGCAATTTAGTCCAATTCTACATTGCATATAGAATTGGAAATTATAACATTTTGCTTAATAAATGACATCCTCTTGTAGCCAAAACATTTGTATAATATTGCCACTAATTTTCCAGATGTTGTAAATGGAAATTTTAATATATATTGAGCACCTTATTACTTTATACTGAGCTTTCCATTGTTGTGTTACTATTACAAGAACTTTTTCTACAAATAGTGCACAATGTTAAGGGAAATCTGCTAAACAAATGAACAGAAACGACTTGCTGGGTCTCTTGAGAATTAACAGTACCAACATCAAGTAGTAAGCCACTTTCTCCCATAAAAACCAGCTTGGTATTCATAAATGGAAAATATGTATGGTGTAGCTGCTTAAAGCTAGAAACTCCCCCCAAAATGCTGCATGATCCACAATTAGCTCGAATTAGCTAAGCTGCTCCTGCAGCTAAAGATTGAAAGAATTTCAAAAGGCAGTGAGCTAGGCATTGGTTTTTGAGAGCTTCAAGCAAGGGCCTGTTCCATGCAGTGTCACTAAGTAAATAAATAAATTATTGCCACCCATCAGGGCAACATCAATTACTCCGGCTAGATGGAACTTGTTTTGAAGAACTATAACTGCAGGTGCATGAAATATGAAATGAAACCAAGTATTGAAAATAATCAACAGGACAGGCAGAATCTGTGAACAGAGGAACAGAGTTAATGTTTCAGGTTAATGACATCTATTCAGAAAGGAACCTATGGACACTATAACTGGAGCTTTTACTTATTCATTCATTACCATGACCTTTGTATATTTCTAACTGCGACCACATCATATATCTGTGATGCAATATTTCTGTTGCATTGGTGTTGGTCAAGCTGATTTTATACAATTTGAATAAATTATTCACTGCACAGTAACATGATATTCCTTACATGGATGTAAACATTATTTGTCAGTACTTATAAACTTTTCATTTGCATTTTGTCATCTTTTGCACATTCATTGTTAGTCTTTGTGTGTAGTTTTTTATTGATTCTATTCAACTGTGAATACCTGCAAAAATGAATCTTAAATTTACTTTGAACTTTGCATTGGAAGAAGGTTATGTTAGAATTGTTCAAAGATGAATAAAGTCATCTGAAACTTGGAGTCCAAAAGTTAAGGAAATTCTTGGGATAAGATCAAGTTTGCTGGACATTCTGCTGGACAAATATAATGACACCATGCTCAGCAAAAGTTATTGGTCAGCGGGTTGCGTGGGTTCAAGCACTTCTCTAGGGCTTGTAAGTTGGAATGCATTCATCTGCAACTGCACTGATGCATGATGAGGACTATTACACCATCAGTTTGCAGGCCAAGACACTCAGGGACTTGGGCTATATACATTTTTTGTGACTCTATGGTTTTCAGCTATCATAACTCTGTGTGTTGTGTGTGACTGTTGGTTCTGCATTTTGCACCTTGGTCCTGGAAGGATGCTGTTTCATTTACCATGTGTATGGTTCAATGACAATTAAACTTGAACTTGAACTTCAGGTAATTGATGCAGGCACTCCAGTGCAGATTGGAGGGAGTCCTGCACTATCAGAGATGAGGTCTTTCAGGTGATTTGTTCCCAGATGGATGTACAAGATGCCTGGCAGCTTCGAAGCCCTCCATCCAACATCACTAAACAACTTATCTGTTCAATATTTCAGTAGTTTTCAGGACCTTGCTGTATAGTGAGGTGCACTTCAGTACATGTAATGCTATGTTTAAATAGTTGAAACAGGTTTTAGATGGCCTGAAGTAATAAAAGACACTATAATTAAAAACTTTCATTGTTTGATATCCATGTAAAAGGAACAATCCTCAGCAGTTAACAAATAGTAACTCTTTATTAAACAGAGAACACGGCACAGTACAGTCCCTTGTTGTGGTATTGCCTGTAACTAATAAAGTGGCCATTGAGTGTATGTTCATGGTCTCCCACTTCAAGGCTTAACATTTCGTGTGTTCAGAGACACTCTTCTTAACACCATTGTTGTAATGTGTGGTTATTTGAGTTGCTGTTGCCTTCCTGTCAGCTTGAACCAGTCTGGCCATTTCCTTCTGACCTCTCTCATTAACAAGGTGTCTTTGCCTGCAGAGCCGCAGCTCACTGGATGTTTTATATTCCTTGCACCACTCTCTGTAAACTCCAGAGACGGTTGTGTGTGAAAATCCTAGGAGTGCAGCAGTTTCTGAGCTAATCAGAACTCCATCTGTTACCAACAATCCTTCAATCGTCAAAATAACTTAGAAACATAGAACAGAGAAATCTACAGCACATTACAGGCCCTTTGGCCCACAATGTTGTGCCGACCATGTAACCTACTCTAGAAACTGCCTAGAATTTCCCTATTTTCTATATGCCCTCTATTTTTCTAAGCTCCACGTACCTATCAAAGAATCTCTTAAAAGACTCTAATGTATCTGCTTCTACCACCATCGCTGCCAGTGCATTCCACACACCCACCACTCTCTGTGTGAAAAACTTACCTCTGACACCCCCCTTGTACCTGCTTCCAAGTACCTTAAAACTATGCCCCCTTATCTCAGCCATTTCAGCCCAGGGAAAAATCCTCTCGCTATCTGCACAATCAATGCTTCTCATCATCTTAGACACCTCTGTCAGGTCACCTCTCATCCTCCATCACTTCAAAGAGAAAAGGCTAAGTTCATTCAACCTGTTCTCATAAGGCACGCTCTCCAATCTAGGCAACATCCTTGTAAATCTCCTCTGCACTCTCTCTATAGTATCCACATCCTTCCTGTAATGAGGTGACCAGAACTGAACACAGTGCTCCAAGTGGGGTCTGACCAAGGTCTTATATAGCTGTAACATTACCTCATGGCTCTTGAACTCAATCCCACAGTTGATGAAGGTCATCACACCATACGTTTTCTTAACAAAACTGTCAACCTGTGCAGCAGCTTTGCATGTCCTATGGACACAGACCCCAAGATCTCGTTGATCCTTCTCACTGCCAAGAGTCTTTCCATTAATATTATATTCAAATTCTTCAAATTTGATCTATCGGTTTGAACAACTTCGCACTTATCTGAGTTGAAGTCCATCTGCTACTTCTCAGCCCAGGTTTGCATCCTATTGATTTCATGCTGGAACCTCTGACAACCCTCCCTCCAGACTATCCACAACACCACCAACTTTTGTGTCATCAGCAAACTTATTTAGATCACATTTCTTACCCTTCTGATGTTTGGCCTGAAGAACAAATGAATCTTTTGACCATGTCTGCATTCTTTTATGCATTGAATTGCTGCCACATGATTGGCTGATCCTTGCAAGCGGAACAAGTGCTACACCTGCCCCTACACCTTCTTCCTCGCTACCATCCAGGGCCCTAAACAGTCCTTCCAGGTGAGATGAAACTTCACTTGTGAGTCATTTACTGTGTTCAGTGCTCCTGGTGTGACCTCCTGTACATCGGTGAAACTTAACGTAGATACTTAGGTCGGGACACAGCTTCACCGAGCACCTACACTCCATCCGCCAGAACAAGCGGAATCTCCCAGTGGCCACCCACTTTAATTCCACTTCCCATTCCCATTCCGATATGTCCATCCATGGCCTCCTCCACTGTCATGATGAGGCCACACTTAGGTTGGGGGAATGACACTTTATATTCCATTTGGGTAACCTCCAGCCTGATGGCAGGAACATCGATTTCTCAGACTTCCGATAACGCCCACAACCACCCCCCACCCCTCTTCTCCATTTCCCATCCCCTTTTCCCTCTCTCACTTCACCCCACCAATCAACTTCCCAGCTCTTTACTTCATTCCTCTCCCTCCAGGTTTCACTTATCATCTTGTGATTTTCTCTCTCCTCCCCCTACCTTTTAAATCTACTCCTCAGCTTTTTTTTCTCCAGTCCTGCCAAAGCGTTTCGGCCTGAAATGTTGACTGTACATTTTTCTATAGTTGCTGCCTGGCCTGTTGGGTTCCTCCAGCATTTTGTGTATGTTACTTGATTGGCTGATTATATATTTACATTAATGAGCAAGTGTACAGGTATCCCTAATTGGACATTGAGTGTGGATTAACCTATTCCACCATCGTATTCAAGTCTTTCCTCTTGTATAGTCCATAAGCCTTCATTTTTCTTGTATTCATTTGCCTTTCTAAGAGTCTCTTAAATGTCCCTCATTGGCCTCTACTACTACCCCAGGTAGTGTGTTCCATGCATCCTCTGTGTGGGGTGGGTGGTGGGGAGGAGGGCAGAAACTGCCTCTGATTTCCCCTAAACTTTCACTCCACTTAGCTTTAACAGATGTCTTCTCGTATTGGCCATTGCAACCCTGGGAAACACGCTGCCTGGCCACTCTGCTATGCCTCTCATACAAAATCACCTCTCGTCCTCCTTCGCTCTAAAGAGAAACTCCCTAGCTCACTAAACCTATCCTCATATTCTCTAATCCAGGCAACATCCTGATAACTCTCTGCACCCTCTCTGAAGCTTTCTAAGATGAGGTGACTGGAACTGAATATAATATTCTGAGTGTGGTTTAACAAGTTTTATAGAGCTGCAAAATAATCTCACAGCTCTTGAGCTCAATCCCCTGACTAATGAAGGCCAACATTCCATACACTGCCTTTACATCTCAACTTTGAGGTATCTATGGATTTGGACCCTGTCATTGTACTTTGCCTTCAGCTTTGATCTTCATTTGACATGTTTCCAGATTGAACTCCATCAGCTAAATCTCCAACCAGCTCTGCATCCTGCAACATGTACCTTTGTAACTTAACACAACCTTCCACACCAACAACACCACCAATTTTCATGTCATCTGTAAACTTACTAACATACCCTTCCACTTCCTTATTCAAGTCAATTATAAAAAAAAGTCAAAGTTTAGGGTTCCCAGAATAGATCCCCGCAGAACTCCACTAGTCACCAACATCCAGGCAGAATATGCTCCACCTACTGCCATTCTCCGCCTTCTGTGGGCCAGCCAGTTTCAAATCTACACAGCCAAATTTTCATCGATCCCATGCCTCATGACATTCTGTAAGAGCCAACCATGGAGCAACTTGTCATACGCCTTAGTAAAATCTATATACACCACATCCACCGCTCTACCTTCATCAATTGTCTGTTGCCTGGGGATTTGAAGATGCTTGTTTAGGCACGTTAAACAGGTTATTCGCAGTGATCTCATAAAGACTTTGCATGAACCAACTGTAAGTTCTGGGAAATTTACCAATACAGCAAGCTCCAAGACTGAGTGAGCATAGGCCTTTGCTTTTCATGCTTGATATTGCAGATTGTGCACTGGAAACTCTGCAAGTTGACTTGTGAGGGTGAGAGAGCAGAGACTGTGCAGAGGTGGGGTGAGAAATTGCAAAGGGTTGGAAGGAAGATCAGGAGGCTAATAACATTAATGCAATCTGTAGCTGTGTCAGGTCTAATTATGAGCGGAAGGGTCAAGATCAGTGGCTAGAAAGCTGATCATAGGTGGACAGGATGACGTGTATGGACAGAGGGGTTAAGGTTGATTGTAGTTGGAGAGTTTATGAGATTGAGGTTGGTAATTGAAAGGTTAGGTCTGATCACAGTGGAGGAGCCCAGATTGGTGGGTGAAGTTTGTGTGGGGCCAGTAAAGAGAGGTCGACAAAGGTGTCAGGACCATCAACTGTGTGGAATTGTACAGCTACATTCCTATTTTCCGTAAGATTTATTTTTCATTAACATCGGAGTGGGTTGAGCATATAAAGACGATGCTATGCAATTCATTTTCTGGTAAAATATATTGAATGTAGCACAAACAGGTGAGGGTATTCACAAAAGGTTCTAGTACTCCTGGAATGCTGCACAGCTTGGCTTTCAACTCATATTGTTTTGATGTCCATTGCTTTGTTCGCAATTTATAACTGGTGACTTTTTGATATCATTGCATGTCTTGAGAAAACTCTGGTACAGGAGACTGGATATATATTTAGTAATTCATTGAAAGCCATACTATGAAAACCTATCAAGATCCTATTATGAAGAGTCACATAGAATCAAGGAGTATTTCAGCTCACTAAAATCAACATGGAAATGGATTGCTTTATATGCGCATGTAATATTAATGTTAGTTTCTATGATTTAAAGCTATGTGCAACAAAAATCAATTGCATAAATTACCTCAAGCAATTCAAATTTTCATGGCTCTCTGCAGCAATTTTCAGAATGCGAAATACTATTGCATGACAGTTCTTACCATCGGTGTACTTAATGACTCGGATGGTGGAATCGCCTTCCCCGAATCGTGTAATAGGTGTCAGGCGAACCTCGTAGGCCTCCGGCTTCAGGAGTTCTGTGAGATTGTGTGTGATTAACTCCCCTGTCTGGATCATTGTATTCATGGAGATTTCTTGTTCCCACCAGCGCTGCTGGCCAGTCTGAAGAGAAAGCAAAGAATGAGATTGATTAGCAGTGAGAGTTACTCTAACAGTTTATTTTTAGAATTGTGTTAAAACGTGGGGAATTGGAGATGGAGAGTCACTTTAAAATACTTGCTTCATTTTGAGCTTGATGTAAGAAAGATTAAACTCTCCATTCTGTATTAAGACCAAGAAAGCAATTGTTACACAGGCAGATTTCTACCTCCATTGCTGGCCTGACTTGCACATGAATGAAATAAATTTATATACAGTAGTGAAGGAGGAAAGGTCTAGTGGATTTGTGGCAAGAGGTTAACCCTTGAGCGGAAAGTAAAATGGCTTCTGAGCAGACTTCAGACAAGGGATTTTGGAAACCCATTTGCAGTGTGTGGTTCAACTCGGGACAGCAAGTTTTGATGGAAGACAGGTCTTGAGGAGATATTAAGGGGTAATATAAAGCTGAGATCAAGTCACAGAATTGAAATGGTGATATCATTGTGGCTAGTAGAACATTCAAGACAACTCTAGGACAATAGGGCACCACGGGGATTCATCTGAGAGCCCATAGAAATGATGATGCACAGTTACACTACAGTGGCTGTTGGAATTCCTTCATGTAGCCAGTCCATCTCCACCTGCTGTCAGGGTCACACTTCTGCTAAAGGACGCACAGTGATGCTGAGGTGATTGATTCCAAAATGGCATTTCACTGATACTTGTTCATAGTGAAATCCAGATGTACTATCCCTGCAGTAAAAGATTCTGCACCAGCCCCTACCCTGTTCCCTTAGCACAGGCTTCATTTTGGAATTCCAAGGACACACACAAGACCCTTTCAATATTGCTTTCAAGTGCAACTTTCCACCAGAGGCCATATCTGTCTGGTTCAAACTGAGCATGCAAGTCAGGAGTCAGTGAGGAATTCCCAATAAGGTCAGAACAACATTGTGTAATCTGCTTTCAGTAGTTTTTTATTATTGATGTTATCAAGATTAATAACTCAGGAATGTGATTCACGTCTCTGGATGGACACATTGCATCATTCAGGAAGCTCGTAGAGGATAAGACAATCTGCCCGATGCATCCACTCTTGAATTATGCACACACTTCTCCACTAGCACCAGGTTCCCAAACCATACTATATCTATAAATACATTTCCAACAATCAGTCAATGTTTCATTGTCTCTATCTTTCAATCTTCTACAGCTTGGAAGGACAAAGACCCATAGACTAATGGGATTTTTATCAGCTTCAAGTCACACACCTCCTTGGCCTGAACACGTACCACATATCCTTCACCGCTGCTGGATTTCCTGCCTAATAACAGTGCAGCAGCACGTTCAACACAGGGACACCAGTTCAGAAAGATAGCTCACCACCCCTTAAGGGCCGACTTGGATGGGCAAATCATGCTGGTGTTGCCAAGAATGAAATAATAATAATAACAATATGTTATCAGCCTGTCAGAATCAAGTTTTCAGCCACATAATTATGCTGAAATTGGTTGTGGTTTACACTTGAATGGTACTCAGCTCTGTGAAGACACACTTGAAAAGGCTGCCATATTACAGTTCAGTGTGCTCTTGACCATTCCCCAAATTATACTTGTTAGGACAAAAACAAACCAGGGAATGCTCAGCAGGTTGGAGAGTGTCTGTTAAAAGAGAAACAACATCAAAGCTTCAAGCTGAAGACATTTGTCAGAACTGGGAAGGAGAGAAAACAATTTAGAGTTACAAATAGGGTGGGGTGGAAGGAGGAATGGATGGGAAAAAGGAACTACTACATATCCAATAGAGTGAGGTGCCTTTTCTCGGATTTAGCCCTCCCCAGACACTCAGTAACTTAAAACTAACATGTGCTCTCCCTTATTCCCACCTCTGACCAAGTGGCTTCAACCTGAAATATTGATTTCTGTTTCCACAGATATCACCTCACCTGAATTCTCCACATTTCCTGTATGTATTTCAGATTATATTCTAGCATCTGCAGCATAATTTTAAATTTCATTTACTGTATTCAGGGTTCAGGGTGGGTAGTGATTTATTGCTCTAGATGTCGCTTAATAGACTTCACTCCCGCATCTCACATTCTTCATAGCTCTGAACTTAAACAGGTGTGGATCTGTGTGGTTTGTTTTGTTGTCCAAGGTCATAGGTAGCAGATATAGCATAGAAACAGTCCCTTTGGCCTACTGAGTCCAAATTGACCATTACACCATCCACTTGCACTTATCCTAGTCTGATCTCATTTTTTTTTATTTTCACCATATTTCCAACAGAGATAGCGAGGCAGAGATAAGTCTCTACCAAAGGAGGGGTAAGGTGCTCCTTCCTTCTGCTAGTCTCCTTACCACCTGATCATGGTCACATGAAGCCCTGCAAGCAGGTGGTAGATGATCATATAAGTAGCTGGTTCATATCACAAGTCCTGGTTATGCAACCGGTGACCCAAGGCAGACAACCCTGGAAAAGTATTGATAATGGCTGAGCTCACCTGTCTTACGAAGAAAATGTCCAGAAGAAGGCAATGGCAAACTACTTCTGAAGAAAAATTTGCCAAGAACAATCATGGTCGTGGAAAAACCGTGGTTGCCCATGTCATACACCATAGCACATAAAGAATGGATGATTCCCATCAACTCCCAGCAGATTCTAGCATTCACCAAAACACAGGGAACTACAGTGGCCAATTAGCATTGATTAGTAAAGCACCGGAGGGTTAAAGTAAGGCATGAGTTTGCTCTAGCAGACAATGTAAAGTAGAATCCCAAAGTCTTCTACAGGTAGAGCAAAAGGATAGCAAGGGACAAAATTGGTCCTCTGGAAGATCAGAGTGGTTATCTATTCCTGGAGCTGAAATTGATGGAAACGATCTTAGATGGATTTTTTGCATCTGTATTTACTTGGGAGATACACACAGAGGCTATAGAAGTGAGGCAAAGCAGCAGTAAGGTCATGGACCATATGCAGATTGCAGATGAGGAGCTGTTTGATGTCTTGAGGGAAATTAGGATGGATAAAACACCAGGGCTTGACAATGGGCTCCCTTGGACTCTTACAGAGGCTAGTGCAGGATCCTAGCACAGATATTTAAAATGTGCTTAGCCAAAGGTGAGGTGCTGGAGGATTGGAGGATTGTTAATGCGCTATTGTTTCAGAAGGGCTTTAAGAATAAGCCAGGAAATGAGGCTGATATCAGTAGTGGGAAATTTATTGGATAGTTTTCGAAGGAACTGGATATATAAGTACTTTGATATTCAGGGACTGATTAGAGATAATCAACATTGCTTTGTTTGTGTTAGGTTATGTTTAAACAACCTTGTAGAGTTTTTAAGGGAAGTTACCAGGAACATTGATGAAGGCAAAGCAGTGGATGTTATCTACATGAATTTTAGCAAGGCATTCAATAAAGTCCCACATAGCAGGTTGGTCAGGAATCTTGAGTTGTTTGGCATTCAAGATGCGGTTGTAAATTTTATCAGACATTGGCTTTATGGGAGAAGCCAAAGAGTGGTAGTAGATGGTTGCTTCTCTGACTGGCGGCCTGTGGAGTGCCACAAAGATCAGTGTTGGGTTTATTGTTGTTTGTAATCTGAGTGTGCATGATAATGTGGTAAATTTGAACATCAGATTTGCATATAAAACCAAGATTAGGTGTGTAGTGGACAGCGAGGAAGACTATCAAAACTTGTAGTGGGATATGGATCAGCTGGAAAAATGGACTGTAAGATGCAGGTGAAATCTAATGCAGACAAATGTGAGGTGTTGCATTTAGTGAGGACAATCCTGGGTAGGAATTGCATAGTGAGTAGTAGGGCACTACGGTGTGCGGTAGAACAGAGGGATCTGGGAATACAGATCCATTATTCCCTTGAAAGTGGTGTCATAGATAGATAGGGTGGTAAGGAAAGCTTTTGGCACATTGGCCTTCATAAATTTAAGTCCTGAATATAAAAATTGGGATGGTATGTTGAAGTTGTATATAGCATTGGTGAGGCCTAACTTTGAGTATTTGCTGTTTTGGTCATCTACTACAAGAAAGATGTCAATAAGATAGTAAGAGAATTTACAAGGATGCTGCCAGGACTTGAGGATCTAAGTTCTAGGAAAAAGTTGAATAGGTTAGGACCTTATTCTCCAGAGCCTGGAAGAATGAAGGAAGATTTGATAGGGGTACACAAATTTATGAGTGGTGTAGACAGGGCAAATGCAGGCAGGCTTTTTCCACTGAGGTTGGGCAATATGAAAAGTGGAAGTCATGGGCTAAGGGTGAAAGATTTATGGGGAACATGAGGGGGATCTTCTTTATTCAGAGGGTCATGAGAGTGTGAGATGAGCTGTCAGTGGAAGTGGTGGATGTGCACGGACCAGATGGGCCGAAGATCCTATTTCTGTGCTGTAGTGCTCTACGACTCCAAGAATAGACCCTTGGCTCATGATGTTATGGTAAACTAATTAAACTAGTAATTAAGTGCACAACTGAACTAGAGTAGCACATAATGGAGGAACTCAGTAGGTCAGGTAGTATCTATAGAGAGGATTGAACAGTCATCTGATTAAACCAATCCCTCTACCAACACAATGCTCATATCTCTCCATTCTATGCACATTCCTGTGCCTACACAAGAGGCTCTTAAATGTCACTACTGTATTTGCCTCGATTACCACCATATTCCTAGCTGGCTGGTGGTGTAGTGGCATCAGCACCAGACTTCAATGTGAATGGTCCCGAGTTGTAATCGACCAGTTCCTTGCATGCTTTCCATCAGTGCTGGGTGAGTGTCCAGCTAGCTACTTGGCATCATAACAAAAACAGTCAAATGCTATGGAAATGCTAATTAAAACCATTAAAGCAAACATAAAAAAGTAAAAATGAGCTTTCTTCCTTGCCATTATACCATTGGCAAAGCAGTGAATCAATATGTGGATAATGCTTGCAGTCACGAGCATTAAGCACTTGGGGTACCTCAGCAAGCTTCCACTACACCACTGAACTTGAGGCAGAGTTCAGCGAGGAAATTAGCAGTGGAGCTCGGACAATGACACAGGGATCTCTGCACACGGACCCGCTTGGAAATGTCGGCAATACCTGGGCCATATTGTTCAGTCAGTAAGTGCTAAACTGACTTGCAAAACTGAGCCGGAATGTTACTCTGTAGGCTTCTGAAAGCCCTTGAACAATACCACTGAAGATTCTTAAAGATTTTGAGGATCATCTGGAAGGACAGATGCACTTACACCAGTGTACTAGAGGCTAACATGAACAGCATCTCCACCACCGTAAAATAATACATAGTTCGTGTCATTGGGATGCCTAACTCGTGTCTCCCCAAACAGATTCTTTACTCCCAGTTGACAGAAGGTCAGCGAGTCCCTGATGGGCAAAGGAAATGCTTCAAAAATTACATCAAAATCAGCCTGAAGAAATTCAATGTTACATCTAAAAACATTGCACTTGGTAGATACACCAGAGGAAATCTATTCATGAGGGAGACGTGCTACATGAGAACGACCTCTGCTATGCCATAGAGAACAAGAGGTAGCTGCGAAAAGAGAGAGTAAACAACAAAAAGCCTGACGATGAACCACAGCCACCACTTACTCTTGCCCATACTGCACCAGAATCTCTGGATCCTGGATCAGCCTCCACAGCCACAGGAGGACACACTGACAGACAACCCCTGAGGAGAACATCATACTCGACTCGAGAGATTGCACTACTGCAAGTCCTACACATAAATTTCTTCCTCATTAAAACTAGGTTACTGTTCAAGTTAATTCTTTCACAGTTGAAAACGCAAGAAAGAACTGTTACAGAGTATGCTACTAGAACAATATGGTTACTGATGAAGGCTGCATCAGCATTTGTATTTATGCTGTCACATCATAACCACAAGCAATACTGTCACCACTGAGACACAGAATAGCTTTCCAGCCATGACGACAATGTCCACGATTCAAATGCTTCATAGCTTTCCATTCTTACATGTTTAAGAGAGTGAATAGATGCTGTCATTACAATAAAGAGAAAATAATTTGCATATCTGAATACAAAAGAAATTCAGCGCTTTATGGGAGCAAATAAAACTACTGGTTAAACCAAGTGAGACAATAGACCATGTGTCATGTCAGGGAAGTTGCTGAGATGCACTTAGGATTTTCAACTCCCCTGCAGTCAATAATGCAATTTACAGTTCTGAATTCAATTATTGTTTATCATTTCTACAAAAATTATAATTTCATGGGTTTCTGCTCTCCTGTTATGAACTCTTTGAATATGATAATATGTCATGCAGAAGGAAAATTAAACAGCTGGAGGGCTTTATTCTACAGTTGATTGGTGGTTCAAAATAACCCTACATAGTTAATTAATATGAACGATGTTACATTCCAGTTATATTAAAGGGTTCAGAGATCAGTTCACTTTTATTATAAAGATAAATTCACTGAGCTAAATTATGGCTGTTAAGACTGTGTTTGCTACTTAACACTGTAATGTATTAGCACCCCATCTTGAAATCTTTATTGCTATAAAACTGAGAAACTGCAAATATAAATGGAACTTCTGACAAATGGAGCAGCACTCAATGTTTTGTATCAGCCCCAAAATCTATCCTTAGTAAGTCCAGTTATTGATCTAAGTGGAAAGTTCAAATCAGATATTCATTTGAATCTCCAAGTGGACCTTCCTGCTCATTCCCAGGTCTTTTGTTTAAATTAGTTTATAACTGTGATCAGCTGCTGGTAGAAACAACTTGGGCAGAGATGCAAGAAGATTGAGCTTGACATGTTTAACCCAAAATCCTATTGGACACATAACAGGTTCCAGCACAAACAATGGGTTCCTACATCATGGTCATTCCAACAATTGGACCAGGTAGTAGTCTTAAGTAACAACTGTGACTGCAAGACTTCTGCAATTGACAGTAAAAATGTGGTTCCTTCGATAAATGTGACTTATTCGCTCACTATAAGACAACGTGGATAACATTTTTGTCTTGTAATCAATTTTGCTCATTTTTGGTACATTAACTGGATGACACATTTTGTTTTCATGTCCGATTGAGCTTTTTCAACAATAAAGAAATCACAAAATTGGGAAAACTTTGCTTGAAACATTTGTAATTATAATTTCATTCATTAAGAAATCATTAAATCAAAACCTGTGTAATTAAGCATGTATTTGCCAGCTGACTCAGGGTCATTGCTATTAAAGAACTCTCTCCTTGACCACCTAGAATCTGGAAATAACGGGAGATAGGTTGTAGGAAAAGATTGGATGTGGCTAAAGAGCCTTCAGACAGTGAAGATTAAAGATTAGATTTATTTGTTAAAAGTACATCAAAATATTCAGTGAAATGTGTTGATTGCGTTAAATCAAATCGGAGAAACGTCAACATGCTTCCAACACCAACACAGCACGGCCAAAACATATTAACCCTAACCCTACACCTTTAGAATGTGGGAGGAAACTGGAGCACATGGAGGACATCCACACGGGAGGAGTATAAACTCCATACGTACAGTGGTGGGAATGGAAACCTGATCAGTGATCATTGGCGCTGTAGAGCAATTGTACTAACCGTTGTTACTGTGCCATTTCTACTGTACTGACCCAAACACATAGGGTTGGCCGATTGGGCCATGTCACAAAGGAAGGGACCCCAAGCTCCAGGTGTCTGTGTCATGAAAATTACACAGCTTTGATGTGATTTCAAGGCTGGTAGCTGCAAAACCTTTAATTCATTGACGTCATGGGGCAATGCCTTAAATTGTGCATGATTCACTGTTTACAATATGATTTTACCCAGAGTTAGAAACAAAGGACATGGATTACAATGTTTTGATTTAAATTTGCTGCCAAATAATCAAACTGATGATGTCAGCCAATGTACAGGTTATGATGGAATAAATGACAGTGTGCTGGAATGAATTGCGACAGAAAGAACTCGGACAAACTTCACAACGACATGTTCTTGTTGCAGGATTTATGCTTAAAATAAAGATGTAATTGGATCCAATTTTTAGCAAAAACACACACAAAATGCTGGAGGAACTCAGTGGGCCAATTTCTAGGCATTGCTTTCGCAAACTACCATATTCCCTAAGTATCTGCAAGCATATTCATTGCATCCTAGACATACCACAATCGTGAATGCAAATTTTTTTGCACCATCAGCCTGGATACTCCTTGGGGTTCGATAACAGTAAACATCCCCTGTGACCCACAGTGACCATGAACTAGGTAAACAACAACGAAACCCATTGCATCGTGAGCTGGAACCATTGCTCTGTACATGATAATCTGGACTCTACAAGAGACCTCTCTGTTTGGGAATTGACTGAGATTTAGACTTCTATAAAATGTATTTTTTTAACTTACTGATAAAATTTTAACGATAATGAACAATGATATACAGATATCTTCTTCCCGATGTGGCAGGCAACAGAGACCTACACTGTCTTTCTCACCACAGGCATTAAACAGAGGATGTTTGCCATAGCTTCATTAGCTTTAACTGCTTGTCACCACATTTTCATTTGTGAGCTGGAAAAGTGAATGTGACAACAAACGACTCTGAGGGTTAAAACAGAGCCTGCCACAAAAAGGCAGCTCAACGAGTTACAAAGTGACACAGGAACAAATGGGTGGCTGCATCTCAGTAATTAGCTCAACCATTATTCTGAAAAAGACATTGCCAACCTTTCTGGTTCGCTCCAGCATCTCAGGGAAATGCCTCCAAGGCAAATTGCTACAGTCAAACCCGGAGGAAACTCATGCAAGAGGATATTAGAATATAGTTATTGATAATAATTATAAAAATAATGGACATGGAGGCATGAGGAAGAGAGTTAATTTTGCAAAGGCTAAAAAGCTGTCCAATTTGGATATTTATTTCTAATTCTTATGGGAAGGTGGCTCCTCACCTCCTCTCTCCCCGGGTTTTGTAAGTAGCTGATCTCCTGAAACTCTCCAGCAGCCTCTATTTAACTCAATGAAATGCTTATTTAAGAACACTGGCCTCAAGTAACATTTGGGCAATTATTTTAACAGGTAGCTAGTGTCAAACCTGCCTGCAGTTGGCATTCAGTATCCCATTCAGCGAAGGGCACTGGCACAAATATTCATTAATTGTGGACATCCACTCCTCCTGGAAGAACATTGATTCTGACAACTCTGCATGGCTCAGCTGACATCTGACTCTAACTATAATTGACAGTGGGGAATAAGCCCATGCATTTTGATCCATTCAATGTTGCAGTGTCACGTCATGTTGGTCCTCTTTTCTTTTGAAAAGTTAATTATATGCACAGAACAAATTCAGCAATGCTATTAGTACTCTGCGTCATTTACATTTCAAAACTTTTCAAATATTTGTATGACCTGGGCTGTTTTTGAATATTCCTACATCTTCACCTGATTCCATGTTTTTCTGTATAGTGTACATTTGACTTGAAACTCACTGTAGTTGCTCAGTTCAGCACAAGGAGAGCCCAAAATGTTCTCTGCTTCTATCTCTTTATAGACATACCTTCTTAATCTCTCCATTCTATTTTCCATCATTTTTCTTCCTATGCATGCACACGTTTACCAAGGCACAACCAGCAATAGCCTGCAGGGGTCTGGACAAAGTCATCACTATCAGAGCTAATGAGATCTGCTAACATAATGAAAAAAGATGATAAAGTTATGCTTTGAGTTCCTGTGGCTTCTGTATGTTATTAGAAGTAAATAAATATTGCATTTTTACTCAAGATATAAGTGATATAGCTCACTGTCTATCAAGCATTTAGGAATTCTAAGATCAATAACAACATTCTTTAAATGTATACTTCAGTTGTTAAAGCGGCCAAAGGCAGAAGAAGTGAGTGAAATTATCCTGACAATAAATAGAACTAAATTGGCCCAAAAGTGCTGTTTCTTTATAGAGAAAAATATCAGAAGTTGTATATCGTTCTAAGGGCACTTTTTACATACTTCGCATTTGTCTTTGCCAGGGATGACACCTCTTCTAAAACAGTAGCAAAGCATAAAATAGTTGAGGCATTGGATGCAATAAAAAACATTACGAGGAATGTTTTAGAAAATTTAACTTAAAAGTGGTTATGTTACCAGTTCCAGATGGAATATATCATTAAATTTTGAAGTATTTATTGGAGGAAATCAAAGTGGAACTGACTGTGAATTTCCAGTGGTCTATGGATACTGGAGTGATTGCCAGTAAACTGAAGAAGAGTAAATGTCACTCTATTGTTCAAAGAAAAAGTAAAAATAAATAAATATATGCCAAGCATACAAGCCTCAGTAGTAGAAAAGCTTTAGGAGACATTGGTCCAGTCAGGATTGCTCACTAACTGGAGGAAACTTCATACACCTAAGGCAAGCTACCATGAATAGAGTTACACACATAAAAGTTGCTGGTGAACGCAGCATCCCTAGGAAGAGGTGCAGTCGACGTTTCAGGCCGAGACCCTTCGTCAGGACTAACTGAAGGAAGAGTGAGTAAGGGATTTGAAAGTTGGAGGGGGAGGGGGAGATCCAAAATGATAGGAGAAGACAGGAGGGGGAGGGATAGAGCCAAGAGCTGGACAGGTGATTGGCAAAAGGGGATACGAGAGGATCATGGGACAGGAGGTCCGGGAAGAAAGACAAGGGTGGGGGGGACCCAGAGGATGGGCAAGAGGTATATTCAGAGGGACAGAGGGAGAAAAAGGAGAGTGAGAGAAAGAATGTGTGCATAAAAATAAGTAACAGATGGGGTACGAGGGGGAGGTGGGGCCTTAGCGGAAGTTAGAGAAGTCGATGTTCATGCCATCAGGTTGGAGGCTACCCAGACGGAATATAAGGTGTTGTTCCTCCAACCTGAGTGTGGCTTCATCTTTACAGTAGAGGAGGCCGTGGATAGACATGTCAGAATGGGAATGGGATGTGGAATTAAAATGTGTGGCCACTGGGAGATCCTGCTTTCTCTGGCGGACAGAGCGTAGATGTTCAGCAAAGTGGTCGCCCAGTCTGCGTCGGGTCTCGCCAATATATAAAAGGCCACATCGGGAGCACCGGACGCAGTATATCACCCCAGTCGACTCACAGGTGAAGTGTCGTCTCACCTGGAAGGACTGTTTGGGGCCCTGAATGGTGGTAAGGGAGGAAGTGTAAGGGCATGTGTAGCACTTGTTCCGCTTACACGGATAAGTGCCAGGAGGGAGATCAGTGGGGAGGGATGCGGGGTACAAATGGACAAGGGAGTTGCGTAGGGAGCGATCCCTGCGGAATGCAGGGAGAGGGGGGGAGGGAAAGATGTGCTTAGTGGTGGGATCCCGTTGGAGGTGGCGGAAGTTACGGAGAATAATATGTTGGACCCAGAGGCTGGTGGGGGGGTAGGTGAGGACCAGGGGAACCCTATTCCTAGCGGGGTGGCGGGAGGATGGAGTGAAAGCAGATGTACGTGAAATGGGGGAGATGCGTTTAAGAGCAGAGTTGGTAGTGGAGGAAGGGAAGCCCCTTTCTGTAAAAAAGGAAGACATCTGCCTCGTCCTAGAATGAAAAGCCTCATCCTGAGAGCAGATGCGGCAGAGACGGAGGAATTGCGAGAAGGGGATGGCGTTTTTGCAAGAGACAGGGTGAGAAGAGGAATAGTCCAGAGAGCTGTGAGAGTCAGTAGGCTTATAGCAGACGTCAGTGGATAAACTGTCTCCAGAGACAGAGACAGAAAGATCTAGAAAGGGGAGGGAGGTGTCGGAAATGGACCAGGTAAACTTGAGGGCAGGGTGAAAGTTGGAGGCAAATTTAATAAAGTCAACGAGTTCTGCATGCGAGCAGGAAGCAGCGCCAATGCAGTCGTCGATGTAGCGAAGAAAAAGTGGGGGACGGATACCAGAATAGGCACAGAACATAGATTGTTCCACAAACCCAACAAAAAGGCAGGCATAGCTAGGACCCATACGGGTGCCCATAGCTACATCTTTAGTTTGGAGGAAGTTGGAGGAGCCAAAGGAGAAATTATTAAGAGTAAGGACTAATTCCGCTAGACGGAGCAGAGTGGTGGTAGAGGGGAACTGCTTAGGTCTGGAATCCAAAAAGAAGCGTAGAGCTTTGAGACCTTCCTGATGGGGGATGGAAGTATATAGGGACTGGACATCCGTGGTGAAAATAAAGCGGTGGGGGCCAGGGAACTTAAAATCATCGAAAAGTTTAAGAGCGTGAGAAGTTTCACAAACATAGGTCGGAAGGGATTGAACAAGGGGTGATAAAACCGTGTCGAGGTATGCAGAAACGAGTTCGGTGGGGCAGGAGCAAGCTGAGACAGCAGGTCGGCCAGGACAGGCAGGTTTGTGGATCTTGGGTAGGAGGTAGAAACGGGAAGTGCGAGGTGTGGGAACTATAAGGTTGGTAGCAGTGGATGGGAGATCCCCTGAGCGGATAAAGTCGGTGATGGTGTGGGAGATAATGGCCTGGTGCTCCTTAGTGGGGTCACGATCGAGGGGTAAATAAGAGGAGGTATCCGCAAGTTGTCGCTGTGCCTTGGCAAGGTAGAGGTCAGTACGCCAGACTACAACAGCACCCCCCTTATTGGTGGGTTTAATAATAAGGTTAGGATTAGTGCAGAGGGAGTGGAGAGCAGAGCGTTCGGAAGGAGTGAGGTTGGAATGGGGACAAGGTGCGGTGAAGTCGAGACGGTTGATGTCCCGTCGGCAGTTAGCGATAAAGAGATCCAGAGCAGGCAGAAGACCAGAGCGGGGTGTCCATGAAGAAGAGGAGGGTTGAAGACGGGAGAAGGGGTCATCGGTGGGGGTGGAAGTGTCCTTGCCGAAGAAGTAGGCTCGGAGACGGAGACGGCGGAAGAAAAGTTCCGCATCATGGCGAACACGGAACTCGCTGAGGTGTGGCCGAAGGGGGACAAAGGTGAGGCCCTTACTGAGGACAGAGCGTTCTGCCTCCAACAGTTGAAGGTCGGAGGGGATGGTAAAGACCCGGCATGGATGAGAGCTGGGATCAGAGGGGGGAGGGGGGAGGCTGGGGGTGTCAATGGAGAGGGGAAGGTTGGGGTGAGAGGAAGATGGAGCCTCTGAGGGCCCAGGAGCTGATGGTGGGATCTGAGGGAGACGGGATTGCAGAGTATTGGTGGGGGAAGTGGAGACGGGAGTCACAATAGCAGCACATAAAGACCTGGCCTGGAGTTCAAGGCTGGAATCTTGAGAGCTGGGATCAGAGGCGGGAGGGGTGAATAGAGTTGATGTGGATAATGCTGGCTTCCAGAAATCCTATCAGCAAAGCTGAAGCACATGATATAAGAGGAACATTTAGGGCCTAGGTACAAAGTTGGCTATGAAACAGAGAGCAAAGGATCATGGTGAATGATAATTCTTTACACCAGGGAGGAAAGACAAAACCATCATTCTCCCAGATTCAGTGTTGAACCCATTGTTGTATTTAATTTATATTAATTCCGCAGATTTGGGGGTGGAAACCACATGTTCTAAATTGGTGGATAATGCAAAACTTACCAGTAGTGTGGAGCGCAAAGAGGACTGTGGTAGCTTACAGCAGGAGGCAAGTAGGTTGGGGGAATGAGCGGATGAATGCCAGCTAAAAATTAATGCATATCAATGTGAAGTGACGCATTTTGGAAGGAAGAATAAGGAGAGGGAATATAGAATAAAGAATACCAGTCTAAAAGGGTTTCAGGAGTAAAGGAAATTGTAGACAGTTTGAGAAAATGTTTAATGAGGCATATACAATTTTGGCTTGCTCAGCAAAGCTAGAGAGCATAAAACAATAAACCTGTGTAAAACATTGGTTTGGTCTTAATCCTGCAAGAAATCAAATTTTGTTAACCCAAAATTCTTATTTCATTTAAATACGTTGTTTCAGGTATCTATATTTTTTTTATTTTTGTGATTAAATTTAATAGATTATAAGATGATGAGAGGCATTGATTGTGTGGATAGTCAGAGGCTTTTTCCCAGGGCTGAAATGGCTAGCACGAGAGGGCACAGTTTTAAGGTGACTGGAAGTAGGTACAGAGGAGATGTCAGGGGTAAGTTTTTTACGCGGAGAGTGGTGAGTGCATGGAGTGCACCAGCATCCAGCGCTGGTGGTGGGGGCGGATATGATAGGGTCTTTTAAGAGACTCCTGGACAGGTACATGGAGCTCAGAAAAATAGAGGGCTATGGGTAACCCTAGGTAATTTCTAAGGTAAGGACATGTTCGGCACAGCTTTGTGGGCCGAAGGGCCTGTATTGTGCTGTAGGTTTTCTATGTTTCTATGATTATATTTTCATTAGTTTTTATATCTTCAAACAGTTTGGGAGCGGATTAACATATTTTGAATGTTGGAATTAATAGCTTCTAATAACTCCAGAGTGTGATTCCACTAAGGGGTGTGGTTTGGCTAACAATCAAAGTTTTACCAACTTCTTTGTATTGAGTGCCTCCTGCACATGATAGCATTTATATTTGGAAGGCACAACTGCCAGAATCCTCTAAGAGAACCACAACCTTGTCGCGGTTTAGAGGCTTGCGTGCCTCAATGACCCGGAGATCTACGTTGGCTGGAGTCAGGGCTTAATGCTTTGGCTCTTGGTAGGGTCACCCATGCCGAACAGGTCTAGGGTAGAGGCCAAACTAAGAATGGTCCATCGATCCTCCAAGTTTGAGGGTTCAGCTCAGGGCTAACAATCCTGAGTGATCAAACAAAATTGTTGTGGAAAACATAATGAGGAATCCTTCTACATCTGTGTGCAACAGTATTCCTGAGTCTCCACCTGGGACTTGCATGACTGACAGTACTGAAAACCGAGAGAAAGCTACTGACATGATCATGGAAACCATAAATGTTGCGAGCGATGGAGGACCTTCATTGTTGCCCTAAACGCTTCTGGAAAGGGCTCAAAACAGAGGATGAAACCAGGGTTGTACAGAAGAGCTCTTGGCTCATTCATGAGTGCGGCCAGGTCACTACTGACATGAAAATTGAGACCTATGATCCAGTTCTGGAATGAAGTTGTAAAATATCAAGAGCACATGTAATGCTGATTGCATGTAGGATTTGAATAAACAGCCTGCTATAATGTCAGTTTTGCCAAGAAGTAGTAAAGAATATCAAATCTAGTGTCACCAAAGTGTTATACAGAGTGCTAGAAAAAAAATGATTGTAATTATTTGGTGAGATTGTTTCTGATGTCATTCCAGTTAGAACATTAGTGATCTCTTTACTTTGTCATCAAACATCACGAGAAAGGCCCTTGACAACAGAGCGATACTCAAGACTGGAAGGAAAAACAAGGAACAAGATTGTACACAATTGTTTTACTATTACATTTGTACATTTAACACACTAAATAATAGGATCAACTTCCATAAGCAAGATATCATATTACCGGACATCTTGGCAGCTGTAGTTGAAATGGAAATAATGGAGAAAATACCTGTTGAAGAGACTTATTTTATCAAAAACTATCAAAATTTAGACTTCCAGTGAGGCATGAGGCAAGATGGCAGCACAGCACTGAGCGCTGACATATAACCCTCCTTTTTCATGTTCCTTAGGGCTCACAGATGGTCTTAATACAAGGTTGAGTTGGAGAAAGATCTAACTAAAGACATGACCTCAAAAAAAGATCCAAATTCAACCAAGAAACAAGATACCAGCAGACGACATCAAGCTAGCGACTCATCCAAGGAAATAGTTATGCTAATTAAGCAAACAATGGCAACGGAGATGGAATCACTGCAAGAAACGGTAGCCCACATGCTAAAGGAGTCACTGGAAAAAGCTCTCGACCCCATACAGAAGCATATGGCAGAGAATGGCAACATTCTCCGGTTGTTAAAGGAGCAAGCGGACATTCATGCAAAAAAATTTAGCACGGTCTTCAACAAAATAGACAACATTCAGGTTTGCTTACGTAAGAGTGAGAACAATATTAGCTCCTGTCTTGCGGAGGTGACTAAGATATGGAAGAAGCTAAACGACTTGGAGGACAGATCCAGGAGAATCAATGTGCGGCTGGTCAACTTGCAGGCGCTGAGGGCGACGATCCGAGAGGTTACCTCCAGGATATGCTACCTAATTGGATTCCAGCGCTCAAGAATTCCCACAGCACTCCTCTGGAGATCGATAGAGCACATAGGATCTTTTCCAACAACACCTCAAGACCACGGACCATGGTTTTTAGGCTTCTCCGGTACACCAACCAGCAGGCTATCCTGGAGGGTGCCAGGAAAGCCAAACCTACTCTCCCTGATGCCACCCAGCTGCGGTTCTTCACCGACTACAGCCCCGGTATGAGGCAGGAACAACAGGGATATAAGGAGATCCACGCTAAGCTTTGACAGAAGGGGATCAACTCATTCCTCATATACCCAACGATTTTGAGAGTGAATATCAAGGGCATGAAGATGTCGTTTAACTTGGCAGAGGAAGCGAAAGAAGCCCTGAAATCATTGGTGCTGGGAGGTATGGAAGAAGACCCTGGGCAAAGTCCACATGCCCCTCTGGAGGAGATGGAACTGCATTAAGAACTCGGACCAGCCTGTATGCATAATCTAACAGGCACGGGCAAGTTAACGTCCTGGGTGTGAAGTTTTCTGGTTATTCTTTTGTTGGAAAGTCATTCGATGCACTTTTGTACTTAGTTAATTAAGGGGCCAATTTGTTCCTGAGTATTGCAGGTCAGAATTTTAAGGTAATGGCTCAGTTAACTTGTTAGTACAAGGATAACATGTTAAGCTGATATAAGTCCGCCTAGAATATACTTTTGATCTTTTACGTTCTAAGGTGATATTCAATACACCCAAATGTCATACTTCATCAAGAATGAAGCTGAAAAACAGCAGTTTGTACTGAATAACTTTAGTTGTACGTGTTCATTTCGGGTTATGTCCCCAGTAGGCTTGTCTACATTCCTGGGCATGGGATAAGACGTCACTGGCATCATCGCTAAGCAACGGTCTATTAAAGCAACAGTCTCCCGCAAGTGAGCTGTTGGGATCTTGATTATGTGTTATATTTGAGACAGGAATGGTTTTAATTATATAAGTTAATGGGTTTGACAGGTTTTTTTTTCTTGTCTCTTTGATATGATTGTCTATGAGAACCACTCTGCCTTTCTAATTTGTTGGTGCTAGAGGGGGGTGGTTAATGTTCAGTGTCTGACATTGCTAAGTGACACTCACAGACGTTAAAAAGTAAAAGAGTGTATGTGCTGGGGGTGGTGGGAAGGGGGTAACTCAGGCTCCACCACCAACTTACAACAACAGATCCAGGGGAAGATGAGCAATACAAATAATTTAGAAAATCTTACTATTGTATCATTTAGAGGATTAAACTCTCCCTACAAGCATTGAAAGGTTTTAGATTTCTTATGCAGAAAGAAAATAGATATTGCACTGTTACAGGAAACACATCTTAAACCTAATGACATTCTCAGGGTTCAAAACTGCTTTTATAAACCCAATGTAGCATCAGCTGATGGTACTCCTGTGAAAGGAGTTATGATATTAATGAGACGTACTATTAATGTATCAATTGAAAGGACTGGCTCCGACAATGCAGGACATCTAGCTTTTTGCTGTACATCCATTCAGGGTAAAAAAGTTGCATTTATTAGCCTATATGCCCCAACTATATTCGAGGTTGAATTTTTTCCCTCAATTACCTCACAATTACTGAAGTTAAGTGACTACCAACCGTATGTTGGTTCGGACATGAATGCTTTGGTAAACCATAACCTCGATAAATCTTCCTCAACTATATCAAGCTCTCAAGAATCTGCTTCCAAAGCACTTAACCTTTTTCTAATGGATTTAAATTTAACTGATGTGTGGAGGGTGCATAATCCATCTGCTAAAGACTATACCTCCTTCTCCACAAGACATAAAACTTTCTCTTGGATAGATTACTTACGTTCTTATATCCTCTGGTTTGCTGCCTTTGGTACACTCAATAGAATTTTTGCCCAGACATCTATCTGATCACAACCCAGTCATATCTACTTTTAATTATGACAAAATTAAAAATAAGGCTACAAGGTGGAGGTTTAACTCCACCCTTCACACAACTGAGAACAAAACTGACAGAATTTATAAATTTAAATAAAAATAATGTTTCGGATGTGACAGTGATTTGGGCCTCCATCAAGGGTTTCTTACGAAATAACGCTGTATGGTTCAGTTCCCACCTACATAAAAGCCGGCTTCAAAAGATTTCCACCCCAGAAGAACAATGGCAGGTTTTGGAGAATGATCTCAGAAGGAGATACAACATAACAAAAGAAAATAAGCAGAATTAAATGATTTATTAAGAAGCAGGGCAGAATATATGATCTATATAACCAAACAAGGTTTGGTTCCAAGGTTGTCAAGCCGAGGGGTGGTAATGGGGACAAGCTCCTCACGGCATGTGCCTCAAATAGCCTCTGACAACCAAGTCCATCTCCTGGCCTTCTCATGTGGCTTAGCCTCTAAGCCTGGCGAAACTGTTTCTACTAACAGAAGAAGGGACGAAGGTGGGTCCTGGTGCCTTAAAACCAATGCTTCGGGCAGATGGAGCTCAGCAGCCTGAGAAGGCAGTCCATCTAAGAGAGGGAAACTCTGATTTCAAACCTCCGCTGCCTTGCAGCCATACCCACTCATGGGAAAGGCTTCGGGAGTAAACCCTGAGAACAAGTCCAGACCTGGAGTCCCTAAGGCAGTCCAACCTCGTTCTGGCAACTCCTGCGATGACATTGGTGCCAGGCTGTATAGGCCCCTGACCTTCCCTTGGACAACATTGGTGTCATGGAGAGGGGAGACTTGCAGCATGGGCAATTGTCGGTCTTCCATACAACCTTGCCCAGGCCTGCGCCTTGGAGAGGACACTCCAGCGTCACCTTACCACGAAGGTTAGACTTCCAGGTGCAGGTCTATGGTCTCGTGAGACTAACAGATGCCACCAATAACCAAACATAAGTATTATGCAGAAGGCAGCAAACTGAGCCATCTTTTGGCACTAATGCTCAAACAGCAGGAAGCCAGAAGGTCTATACCAGCTATTAGATATGCTAAACGTGGCATAGTATCTTCAACAGAGGAAATAAATGAGACATTCAAGAATTACTTTAAAGAACTGAATACAAGTGGCTCAGTTCCTTCTGAGAATGACTTCACTGATTTTTTTAGTGGATTAGACCCCCCTACATTGTCATTAGAGGACACCAAAACTCTAGACTCTCCTATTACACTGGATGAGCTACTTAAAGCGGTCAAAGCTACAAATAAGGGCCGTACACAAAGTACAGGTGACATACCTGTGGAACTTTACCTAGCACTTTGGAATATTCTTGGACCAGTATGGATAGAAACATTCAATTATACTATTGGAAATGGTGACTTCCATAGAGATTTAAACACAGCCCCGATCACAGTTATACCTAAGCCGGGTAAGGACCCCTTGGAGTGTGCCAATTACTGTCCAATCTCCTTGATAAATGTCAACCTCACGGCATTTTCCAAAGTTTTAGCCAGTAGACTTGAGACAGTAGTTGGGAAAATAATTAGCCCAGATCAAACGGGCTTTATTAGGGGATGTCTTGCATCTGATAATATTCGCCGGCTCTAACACGTAATGAGTGCAACACATAAAATCCCACTTGCCTGTGGCCTGCTATTTCTAGATGCTGAAAAAGCATTTGATTGCCTTGAATGGCCATGTCTTTGGAGAGTTCTAAAATAATTTAAGTTCGGCAATAAATTTATCAATATGAATCAAACAATGTATGCTAATCCTTCAGCCCAGGTATGTGTGGGAGGAGGTTTCTCAGAGTTATTTGGCATAGAACGGGGCACACGACAAGGGGACCCTTTGTCTCCTTTAATTTTTACTATATCTATTGAACCGCTTGCACATTTAATGAGAAACTCTCCTCAGGTCTTCCCTATTACAATAGGTACAACATCACATTCGATATCACTTTACACTAGTTTATTTGGCAAATGTTCAACAAACTCTCCCCTATGTTTTAAAAACACTGGAGCAATTTGCATTTCTTTCAGGATCAGGGGCGGCGCTGAGGTGGTGCTAGCTGGTGCTACAGCTCCAGAAGAAACTGCAACAGCACCAGCGTAGCACCACCAAGAAATTAACTGAAATTTCACATACAAATTTCAGCTGCTTTGTTTTCTCTGTATAGTTTTGAATACAGCTTGTTTCTCCAGTTGATCCAGTGAAACAGCGCCCCCAATTACCATAGCACCCATGCAGCAATAAAGTTATAAACTGTGTCAGATCCACTCTACACTTCTGCTTATTCGTTCGTTGTCAATGTCTTGCCGTTGCTGTCCTCAGATCAGTTAATCTGATCTAAGATCACTTAAGGTGGTGATGTCACTCACTCTCTCTCAGGCGAGAGATTGACAGTATACATCCAGGCGAAGATCCATGGTCTCGCTAGACTAACGGATGCTCCACACACACAAATTGTGCTTTTACAAGCTAGCGTCGGCCTGGCACGTGCATTATTTTGGCCGGCATGAAAAACGGATCGCTTTTTAGTGAGAAAAGGCCTCATCCAGAGGAATCAGTGGTGTCTCAGCCTGAGCATGTCTTAATTGAAAGTGACATGCAGAAAGAAGTAAGTGGGGATGAGGACGACAGCAGTTTATTGAAGGAGTGTGAGGGTGAAGTAGAGGAACAAGAAATGGAGCGGGATTCGGAAGAGAACATGGATGAAGCTGCTCTTAGTGCGAGTGGGAATACTGTTAGCGATCTTATCCAGAAGACTGAGGAAGGACCCCGTCAGCCAGCATTGAAAAAGTACCCTTCGCTGCTCGCAACAGTTTGGCAAGCAGCAAAGGAGTTTTATTCGTGGCTGCTTTGACTGACTGGAATATTCGATCACGAAAGATACTACGTTCTGCTTCGCATGCAGGCATTTCCTGTGTGGAGGCCATGGGTTCCACTCTGAGTCTACCTTCACTGTCACCGGTTACCACAACTGGCAGAAAGCTACAACAGCTTTCAAAACTCACCATGTACGTGCAGCTCATAAGTTTGCTATGGAGACATGTGTCAAATTCAGATTGAGAAAACAAGATGGTTCAAGATTGAGAAATATGCTTGACAAAGGACATGCAAAGATTGTCCAAGAAAATCGTGAGTATATGAGAGCTGTGGTTGAGTCTCTAGCAAGAAGAGACAGTGAGTGACACAGTGGAATCTCTAGCTCCAATGAGACCCTACCGCGATGCATTTATAGATTTATACAAACTAATCTGCATATCACTGACTCTACCTGTGACATCTGCCTCATGCAAACTGAGTTTCTCTTGCCTCAGACGCCTCAAAAACTACCTACAGAATGGCAGCGGCGATGCTTGGAACAGCAACTTGGCCCTGTTGGCCATAAGCAACCGGAGGACCAAAACACTTGACATCCAGAACATCATTGATGCTTTCACCACCAATCACAACAACAGACGGATTGTGCTTCTCTGAAAACATCAATGGTGAGTGCAGTAGATTTTTTTTTTAAATTTGGGCCAAGACTAATCCTGATTATTATTATTATTTTGTGGTGGATACCCCATAGTCCTTATGTTTCCTGCAAATCCTAAACTATTACATTTACTGCTATTAAGCCTATTGGTTTTGCTTAGACTTCCAAGCGATGATTCTGTTGATTTTTGTTTTAAATTCAGTAGCCAAATTAATTGAGGTATTGCATGGTCAGAGGACGATTTGTCCAGCTCCTGGTAAAGCCTTGCATCTGTTGTTTGCCTTATTTGACTTCAATAATGATGTATCTTTTGGCATTGTCTGTCTATGTAATGCGAATAGCAGTGGACATTGTGGGTTAGTGTTGTGTTTTTCAGTTGAAAAACATTAATGATATGATAAATACACAGCCTATATAAAGTAGAATTAATGTATGTACAGTGTATTTTCACTGAACAGAATTGCCAAAAACGATTTGTAGAAAAAAATGGGAACGTACCCGCATGCGCACATAGGTGCCCGCGCAATGCTTCATGGTCATGGTAGTCTTTTTCGGGGTAAACACAATGTATTTGACTGCTACTCTTGTCCGTTGGCAACCCTAACGTCCCCAGTCGGCCGGTCCACAGTGCGAAAAAGGTTGGGGAATCAAAAAAAGGTTGGGGAACCCTGCCACAGGGTACATCCCTCAGCACCATCACTGAATAATTCAGCCCCACTGTAGCACCAGCAAGAGAAAATCTCTGGCGCCGCCACTGTTCAGGATACAGTGTTAATCTGTCAAAATCAGCACTGATGCTGATTAATACAGATATATGTAAGGTGTCTCTCCTTCCCCAGATTAATGTTACAAATGAGGTCCTCTACTTGGGTATTAAAGTTAATACTTCCTTATTATCTGTGGCTAAAACAAGTTACTCTTTAATATTGAAAAAAATAGAAGAAGATAGTAATAGATGGAGACACCTGCCAGCATCAGTCCCAGCCCGTATATTGGTCATTAAAATAAACATCTTAATTTTATCAGCTCAATGATCCCACTTGCGCCTCCAGCAGGATATTGGCAAAAACTGGACTCCTTACTACGATGCTATGTTTGGAACGGTAAATGACACAATATAAAATGGTCAGCTCTACAATTCAAAAAGTCGGATGGGGGATTGGCATGTCCAAATTTAAAATTGTATCACTGGGCATTTGTATTAAAAAGTCTTAGCTATTGGACGGAGGAGGATAAAATTTCATCATGGAAAAATATAGAACAAGAGCTAATAGCACCAATAAGGTTGAAGGACTTTCTCCTTATAGGTCTGTCTACCAAAAAATGTGATTTGTATTACGGTCCAATTTTAAACCATATGCTACAAGTGTTTAAAGCAGCAGAAAAATTCCTAAAATTTAAAAGCATATGGTGCAAATCATCTCTATTATGGAACAATAATCATCTTCTATCTGGAAGGAAACCATTCACTAACAGAAGTTGGGAGGATAAAGGTATTACTACTCTTCAAGATATTCATGGGGCAAGTACAATCCTTAGCTTTCAAGAACTGATATCTCGATATAATATTGACAAACACTCTCTTTTCTTCTATTTTAGAATAAGATCAGCTTGTAAAGCCTACGGCGTTCCCTGGGGGTCAGATTTAAAGGACCATCCCATTTAAAGTTGGATACAGAGTTCTCCAGGACAGATAATGTCATATATCTATGATAAACTCCCAGAAATATATGCCCACATCAGAAATGAAAGCCTGGGATAGGGACATATCTGAATTAGGACAAGACTTAGACTGGGATGCGATTTGGGATACAGCTGCCGGTGCTTCGAAAAACCCAAATCACCGGTATATACTCTTGAAATTTTGTCATAGAGCTTATCTAACACTGAGAATTAGACATCAAATGGAATTGGTTTCTGACCTTTATTGCTCATTTTGCCCCCATGGAACCATTAGCTCTTTTATACATGTTGCATGGGAATGTCCAGGGGTTTTTGGTTTGTGGGGGAAGGTTATCAGTACTCTTACAGAACTAACGGGGGTACAATTACCAATGGATCCCGCTGTACATCTTCTAAATGATGACTCCCACAGTTCCCTTACGGAAAAAACATGCTAAGTCTTGCTGGCAGGCCTGACTGCAGCTAAGAAGACTGTAGTCCAGCATTGGAAACCTCCCAATGATATTTCAAATACTCACTGGCTTCGGAGCTTTTTGGACATTTCTTACCTGGAACTAACATCAGCAACAGTAAATGATGCACAACCAAACACAATCTTAATGTGGACAAATTTGATATCTAACTTAAATGATCTTCTGTTAAAGTAGGAATGCTCTGTCTGTGTATGCACTACTATTCAGTTGGTTGGTGGAGGGGAGGGGGATGGGGGTGGAGAGGGGGGTGGGGATGAGGATGAGGGGTGAAGGGGGGATGATGAAGAGGGTTGGGGGGGTGGCTGCGTTAAACAGTTATAATGTAATTGGCAACTGGTTGTATTGAATGTAAATTGTTGGTGTTGCAATAAAAAATTAGTGATAAAAAATTATCAAAATCTGGGGGAAAAATGTTAAAATTAGAACAGAAACTTGCTTTATTTGAATTCAAATGACACATTAATTTTTGGTTAAGCTGAGGGAAGAGTTTTATTTTTACTGTGCCTAATCATGTGTGCATATCCTCCATGCCTGAAATAGTTAACTCCTTTTTGGCAAAATTATGGTTATTTACTGTCCTTACAGTTCAACTTGCTTCCTAAACCTTCTGCACTGAGTAATCACAGATTCCACAGGTCCTAGTGACCGAACTTTTGATTTAAAGTTTTTTCTCGAAAACTGTTTCAATGTAGCTGCAATTTACCAATAAGTTAATTCTTCAATTCTGTCCAGTTTTTGCCTTGTGAAATGTGAGGCTATCATTTCTTCCCACTCCTTATTATAAAGTGGAGGAGAACATTTGTAGAGAGTCAAACATCACCCTAATTCTGTACTTTAATTCCTTTTGGGAATGACAATTTCTTTTATGCTCATACCATCAAAAGGAGGTTTTGAGATGGCAGGATACATTACATATCAATTCAATTCAAAATGTTGACCTCATGAATTCTTAAATAATTGTTCACATTCATTAACACAAATGATTCTGCAGATGCTGTAAATCTTGAGCAACATAGTAGTTGCTGGAGGAATTCAGCAAATCAGGCAGCATCTAAGGGGGGCAATAAACAGTTAACATTTTGGGCCAAGAGTCCTGATGAAACATCCCCTCCATAGATGCTGTCTGACTTGCTGAGTTCCTCCAGTATTTCTTTTGCATTCACATTCATTAGTTTTGATTTTTCATGTGCACTCTAAACAAGCACCTAAGTTTTACCTTAAACTACCTAAGCTCTGAAATTTTTAAGGTAATCTTTTTCCATGTTCCAACTCGTTCCCTTTCACATTTCTCAAAGGCTCCTTTTGAAGAGATTCAGCAAATATTACTATTAATATTACTAATATAAACCTCTTTGATCAGTTGTCTTAATATCTCCTTGTTTGTTAACGTGCTTGTGAAATGCCTCAGGACATATCATTAAAGTGCAGATTGTCGTTGTTGGAGAACTATATGCTGTGTTATGCTGTTTCACTTCAATATATTCCATTGGGGGATCGTGGGTGCAGAGTGAGAATAAAGCATAGATTCTAATGGTATTTTCTTGCCAGTGAAGTAAAATGCAAGAGAATACCAGCCTGAAAAGACAGATCAGTCACTACACATTAATATACATATATGAATGCAGAGCATTATTGAATATTACATAAAGAGCTTTCAATGAAAACGAAGATTGAAAGCAGCTTACTAAGAGGATGTAGATTATCAATCACAGTTTGTATAGTATAAATGAATACCCTTATGAGTTCATGGATAAACTACTGACACTTTATAGAGATTCAGATATTGAAATTACAATATCTTATTGTACCTTATTTTAAAATAATGATTCACCTGAAATTAAATTATTGAAACATCCTTAATATTTAATAAGCAGACAACCTTATAGTACCTTTTTACTTATGGATAACTGGGTCCTTCATCCATGAAACAGTCCATTTGTAAGAAATTCATAGTCATTCCAAGTACAAGTGAAATAACTTGTGCACTCTGGCTAATTTATGTTTTGCAATAGAGCACATAAAAGAGAGTGGATATTGATCTCCGGGAGGTCTATGCAAACAATACCTGCAAAATCTTTCCAAATATGTGGAATAAAAGTTCAAATTTTAAGCTTAATTTAACTCTATAATGTAATTATGAATTATTGAGATACAGCACAGAATAGGTCCTTCCAGACCTTTGTGCCACACTGCTCAGCAATCCCTGATCTCTTCGTAGCCTAATCATAGCACAGTCGACAATGACCAATTAACCTCCCAACCAGTATGTCTTTGGACTGTGGGACGAAACTGAAACACCCATGGGAAACTATGCAGTCATGGGGAGAACATCCAGCTGCCTTACAGACATCTGAATAAATTGAACCCGGGCCACCTGTACCGTAACGCGATGAGCTAACCTTGTGTCTGAAATAGTAATACTCGTCGAATCTCTTCGAAATACTGGTCCAAAAACCAAATCATTGAACAGTAGAGTTCTGAAGAATAGTAAGTGTATTATTATACCCACTGGAGTTCTTTCATAATCTATGGATACTCCATATTGTTCAGCATGGCATATCTGTATCAAAATTCACATCTAGGATGTCCCAAAGTAAACAAACAACTTTTCAAAGCCCTTTCTCAGGGCTGGAAAGGAAGTGGAAAGAAGCCACAGTAAGGTGGAGGGAGAGTAATGTCTATGAGCTAGAAGGTGATAGGTGAAGACAGGTGGGTGGAGGAGGGGGAGGATGAAGTGAAAAGGTGGGAGGTTTTAGGTGGGTAAGGTAAAGGGCAGAAGGAGGAGGAAGATAGAAGAGCAGAGTAGCCCATGGGAGAAACGGTAGAAGGAAGGACATCAAGGAGAGGTGATAGGCAGGTAAGGAGAAGAGGAAAGAGGGGAGCCAGAGTGTGGAATAGAAGAATTGAGAAGGGGGAGGGAAAGCATAAGAAGTCAGAAAAGTTGATGGTCATGCCCTCAGTTTGGAGGCTACCAAGACAGGATATGAGGTGTTGCTTATCCAATCTGAGAGTGGCCTTATCATGACAGTAGAGGAGGCCATGAACTGGCATGTCAGAATGGGAGTGGGGTTTGGAGTTAAGATGGATGGCCAGCCGGAAATCCTGCTTGTTGCAGATGGAGTGAAATTACTCAATAAAGAGGTTCCCCCCCAATCTACGTTGGGTTTCACCTGTGTACAGGAGGCTACAATGGGAGCACCAGATACAGTAGACGACCCCAACAGATTCCCAGGTGAAGTGTTGCCTCACTTGGAAGGACTGTTTGGGAGGAGGCGAATTGGCAGATATAGAACTGTAGAAAAAGTGCACCTACCTCACCTCAGAAAATTTCTGATTTATAAAAGATTTTTAGATTACAAAGGACTCATTAACTACAAAGGATTTTCAAACACAGGTACAATTTTTATGAACTAAAACAAGATACCAATGAGTTGCTGACAAATTAGTCATCCGTTGCAGAAACTGAATGTTGAAGAATGAATTTTAGTTCTTATTTCAGTCACCCAATATTTCTTTCATTTTCTTGACATTTCTAGCAAACCCCAATGCTTTTGAACATTTATACTCTTTTGCTACTGCATGTACCTGCATTATCTGCATACGATATTTTTCAGATACATTTGCTGGGACAAGGTAATTCACACAGATGGTCTGAAAGATTCTGTGTACAGAAATTCCAGACACCCACAAATAATGCTGTGAGGGCTGACTCTCTGAGTAGACAATTATCACAACTGTTGATTAATCACTATACTTGTGACCATGTTTGATGTGCTAAGTGACAAAAGCAATATTGTCTGCAAGCCTCCTTCAATTCTATCATATGGGAGGGGGGCCACACCCGCTGATAACAACTGGCGGACCCCCTAAGGGGACAGACTACACAGAGGGCTGCTAGTCAGTGTTAGTCTGAACTAAGACAAAGTCTGTGCCCGTCATTTTATCAAACCTCCACCCCACAATTGTAACTTTCCCTACAGCTTTGACAGTACTTAAAAGTCGAATTAACAATTCATTAGGAGTACGAATATCTACCCCACTCAACATGCATGCATTCGTTACCAGTAACCCCGTGGATTCACACCACCGCTCAACCCCAGCAGTATCCATATGCATATTTTGTAATCACTTTACTGGACAATAGTTTAGCACAGACTTAAATACACAACCCGCTGGTTCAATGCTCAGGGCAATCACACAGCATCCAACAAAATCGATCCTGGACGAGCCCCCACAATTGCAGCATTCGGGTTCTGCTGGCTGCGCAAGTCTAGGGACGACAATCTCTGGCCCCACCAAACATGAGAGATTGAGGTGCAAAACCTCCTGTTTGGCTGGTTGCTGTATGATGTGTTGCCCTGTTACAAATCAGTACCATGAAATAACAGACAGCACACCATATGAAATTAAACGATTTAGCTTTATAATTCTTAATTTGACTAAAGGGTTAGTAAAGGGAAACAAAAAGAAAAGGTCTTATTTTAATGAAACAGTCTAATGTGCACAAGTTGGAGCTCACTGTTTCCTTTTGCCAATCCTCCATCAATTTTCCCAGGCTTCATCAACTCCCGGCCCCACTCCAAGTCCACTCTTTTCCGGTGTCTTCTCTCTCCATCTCCCACTGAACAAAAGACCCACAGCACGAAAACAAGTTCCATTCATTGGATGGCTAACATCCAAAGCACCCGTTATCACTAACCATAATCCAAACACTGCTTCTACAGAAAGACCTTTACATTAGCAGTGAAACCTTTCCCAGCAGTGAAACTTTTCCCAGGGTGTTACATGTAACAGGTATAGAATTTGTTTTGACGTTAGAAAAGGAGCATTAAGAGCCATCTGTAACTGGCTAACATACTTTGCGCAAGCCCACTGTTGCAAATTCCATTGTGCATTAAGCCCAAGGCATCAAATGCAACAATATGCATTGGTCATCAACATCAATGGAACTGCGTCAACCATGCACAGATATAGTCTTGCATGTCGAATGCACACAAAGATTCATCCTCTGCTTGTTCAACAGTGGTTGTGGTTTGGAGTGGGGGGTGGAAGCTGCAGAGGTAACAGCCTTCCTGTGTAATTACTCACAATAACTGCATGCCAATGTTGAGTGTTTCTGGTACAAGGGCACTAGGACCTTTATCCATCTCAACAACACCAAATAATATCTCTGCATTATCTTTCCTAATAAAACTGATAATCTCACATTTATCTACATTGCATTCCATCTGCCATGCTTTTTTTTCCTGCTAACTTTGCCTGAACAGACTTGCTGATCTAGAAATTATAGGACATTTAAATGAGTGTACTGAATGGATATAGCCATGCATTACAACGGGCATAGTGTGCTGCTGACCAGATCTGCCATAAGCCTACCGCTGAAAATCCCAGCCAAGACCCAAGACATACTTATAGTATTTATTTAGAGATACACAGCCTTTTGTCCCGATGAGCCGCACTGCCCAGTAATCCACCAATTTAGCCTGAGCCGAATCACAGGACAATTTACAATGACTAATTAACCTATTAAATTATATGTTTTTGGAATGTGGGAGGAAAGCAGAGCACCCGGAGAAAAAACCCACATTTACAAACTCCTTACAGACAGTGCTGGAATTGAACTCTGAACTCTGACACCCAGAGCTGTAATAGCATGGCGGTAACTGCTACTCCACCATGGCACCCCATAATAATACCTAGTTGTCCTCAGGTGTCCCCAATAATGATCACCTCTGGAGAAACTCAGTCCTCACAACTCCTCAAAAGGAGCAGGAGAGCTCCTAAAGCCCGTGGAACTGCATCTGACAGGTTGACATCTTCAAAGCAAGAGATGATACAAGAGGGGAAGGAAACTTATCCTGCACACTGTGTTATTCCTTAATCTTATACCCTAATAATCCAACACTGACAAGCAATGTCTGTGAGGTATGCGGTTGCTTTTTATTGTTTAACAGTTTTGGAGTGTAGAAAAGAAATTCTTTTTCCAATATTTTTTATTGATTTCTATATAGAAGAATACAGAGTTCAAGAGAATACATATTATAAAACAAAAGAAAAAATATAATGATACCAGATACAGTATATTGAATCACATTAACAAACTCCTTACTCTATATTCATATGGATTAGATTAATTCGTATATTAGAATATAAACAATTTTATTGTTAAAAGAAATTAAGTCCCCACCTTGTTTTTGATGCTGTCTACTAATTTACTTACCTGGTTCACTGGTTATTCCCTAGAACAGATTCATGAGCACATGCTTCTGCCTCATGTAATCCAGTGCAAGTAACGAACTCATACACGAGACAGCACTATGTGATATGTCAGTGGACTTTCATTGTCATGAGGAGGCCTGCCTTAGCTCAGTGTCACCTTTGAGCCAGATGGTTGTGGGTTTAAGTACCATTCTATGGCCTGAATTGCATACCTTAGCTGACACCAGCACAGATGGAGTATTAAGTTGTTTGATGTGCTGTCTTTCAGAAGAAATCTAAAATCAAGACCCTATCCAGCAATTTGGATATACAAATGTAAGTTCTCAGTCTCCACAGGGGACTTGTCTTGTCTCCCTTTCTCTTCACCATTTACACCTCGGACTTCAACTACTCTACAGAGCCTTGTCATCTCCAGAAGTTTTCGGATGACTCTGCCATAGTTGGATGCATCAGCAAGGGAGATGAGTGTGAGTACAGGGCTACGGTAGGAAACTTTGTCACATGGTGTGAGCAGAATTATCTGCAGCTTAATGTGAAAAAGACTAAGGAGCTGGTGGTAGACCTGAGGAGAGCCAAGGCACCGGTGACCTCTGTTTCCATCCAAGGGGTCAGTGTGGACATGGTGAAGGATTACAAATACCTGGGGATACGAATTGACAATAAACTGGACTGGTCAAAGAAAACTGAGGCTGTCTACAAGAAGGGTCAGAGCCATCTCTATTTCCTGAGGAGACTGAGGTCCTTTAACATCTGTCGGAAGATGCTAAGGATGTTCTGAGTCTGTGATGGCCAGTGCTATCATGTTTGCTGTTGTGTGCTGGGGCAGCAGGCTGAGGGTAGCAGACACCAACAGAATCAACAAACTCATTCGATAGACCAGTTATGTTGTAGGGGTGGAACTGGACTCTCTGACAGTGGTGTCTGAAAAGAAGATGCTGTCCAAGTTGCATGCCATCTTGGACAATGTCTCCCATCCGCTACATAATGTCCTGGTTGGGCACAGGAGTACATTCAGCCAGAGGCTCATTCCACCGAGATGCAACATGGAGAGTCATAGGAAGTCATTCCTGCCTGTATCTATCAAACTTTACAACTCCTCCCTTGGAGGGTCAGACACCCTGAGCCAATAGGCTGGTCCTGGACTTATTTCCTGGCATAATTTACATATTACTATTTAATTATCTACGGTTTTATTACTATTTAATTATTTATGGTGCAACTGTAACGAAAACCAATTTCCCCTGGGATCAATAAAGCATGACTATGACTATGACTATAGCAGTTCCCATGCCACTCTTCTGAGGAAAGTGTAGGAGTTCCCTGTGTGCCCTGGCCAACATTTATCTCAGTGGTTAGTATAGATCATCTAGAATGCTTTTCGCATTGATTGTTATGAGATTTTCCTATGCAGAATTTGCCTGCTACTTTTTCATATATTACAGCAGTAATTCTTTGGCTGTGAAGATACCCGAGACATTCTGAGAAAATTTCAGTTGTCCCTATCTCTGTTAAAGCAGCAGATAGAAGAATTGCATATAAATCGATTAACTTTGGTTAAGAATAAAAATTCAATCGAGCTTGGATAATAGGACATGATTTCCATCAAACACAGTGACATACTTATATTTATCTGTTTTAGCTCCAAGCACTCAGCATTCACCAAAGTATTTCAAACCGATAAAATCATTTGAGAAATTACTTGAGTAAATATTGGAGGAACTTCTGCACAGATCAACACTGCCTTCATGAATTAAAGAAACTTTGTTTTTACTTTTGAAAATACAGTAAATATTTAAAAAATTATAAATATGGTAAAAACTGACAAATTTTAGCATGCTGCATCAAGATTAATTCAACATGCCAGACCTCTTAAATCCATCTTATTTTGTGCAATAAACATAGAAACATAGAAATCTACAGCACATTACAGGCCCTTTGGCCCACAGTGTTGTACCAACCATATAACCTACTCTAGGAACTGCCTAGAATTTCCCTGTTATCTACATGCCTTCTTTTTTTCGAAGCTCCATGTACCTATCTAAGAGTCTCTTAAAATAACCTATTGTATCTGCTTCCACCACCGTCACCCGTAGTGCATTCCACGCAACCACCACTCTCTTGTGAAAAACTTACCCCCGATATCCCCTTGGTACCTATTTCCAAGTTCCTTAAAACTATGCCCCCTCGTGTTAGCCACTTCAGCCTCTGGCTATCCACACAATCAATGCACCTCATCATCTTATACATCTCTATTAGATCACCTCTCATCCTCCGTCGCTCCCAAGGAGAAAAGGCCAACTACACTCAACCTATTCTCATAAAGTATGTCCTCCAATCTAGGCAACATCTTTGTAAATCTCCTCTGCACTCTCTCTATAGTATCCACATCCTTCCTCTAGTGAGGTGACCAGAATTGAACACAGCAGTCCAAGTGGGGTCTGACCAAGGTCTTATACAGCTGTTTCAATACCTCATGGCTCTTGAACTCAACCCTATGGTTGATGAATGCGAACACACCATATGCCTTCTTAACAACATGGTCAACCTATGCAGCAGCTTTGAGTGTCCTATCGATACGGACCCCAAGATCTCTCAGATCCTCCACACTGCCAAGAGTCTTATCATTTATTTTATATTCCGTCTTCAAATTGGATCTACCAAAATGAACCACTTCACATTTATCTGGGTTAAAGTCCATCTGCTACTTCTCAGACCAGTTCTGCATCCTATCGATGTTGTGCTGTAACCTCTGACAACCCTCCAGACTACCCACAACACCCCCAACCTTTGTGCCATCAGCAAACTTATGAACCTACCCTTCTACTTCTTCATCCAGGTCATTTATAAAAATCACAAAGAGGAGGGATTACAGATCCCTGAAGAACACCACTGGTCACTGACCTCCGTGTAGAATATGAACCATTTACAACCACCCTTTGCCTTCCGTTGGCAAGCCAATTCTGGATCCACAAAGCAAGGTCTTTTTGGATCCCATGCTTCCTTACTTTCTGAAGGAGTTTTGCATAGGGAACTTTATCAAATGTCTTACTGAAATCCACGTACACTACATCCACTGCTCTGCCTACATCAATGTGTTTTGGTACATCCTCAAGGAATTCAATCAGGCTCGTAAGGTATGACTTGCCCTTGACAAAGCCATGCTGACGATTCCTTATCAGATTATGTCTCTCCAAACGTTCATAAATCCTACCTCTCAGGATCTTCTCCAACAACTTGCCCATCACTGAAGTAAGACTCACTGGTCTATAATTTCCTGGATTATCTCTGCTTCCTTTCTTGAACAAGGGAACAACATTTGCAACCCTCTAGTACTTCTCCCATCCCTATTGATGACGCAGCAAAGATCATTGCAAGAGGCTCAGCAATCTCCTTTGCTTCCCACAGTAGCCTGGGGTATATCTCATCTGGTCTCAGTGACTTATCTAACTTTTCAAAAGCTCCAGCGCTTCCTCTTTCTTAATGTCTATATGCTCAAGCATTTCAGTCTGCTGTAAGTCACTCCCACAATTGCCAAGGTCTTTTTCCCTGGTGAATACTGAAGCAAAGTATTCATTAAGTCTCTGCTACCTCCTACGACTCCATGCACACGTTTCCACTATCACACCTGGTTGGTCCCATTCTCACATGGCTCATCCTCTTGCTCTTCACATACTTGTGGAATGCTTTGAGGTTTTCCTTAATCCTGCTCACCAAGGCCTTCTCATGGCCCCTTCTGGCTCTCCTAATTCCATTCTTAAGCTTCTTCCTAGCAACCTTGTAATTTTCTAGAGCTCTAACAGTACCTAGTTTCTTCAACCTTTCGTAAGCTTTTCTTTTCTTCTTAACTAGATTTTCTACATATTTTGTGCACCATGATTCTTTAACCCTAGCATCCTTTCCCTGCCTCAATGGAACATACCTAAGCAGAACTCCACGCAAATGTTCCCTGAACATTTGCCATATTTCTGCCCCTGCATTTCCCTGAGAACATCTGCACCCAATTTATGCTCTCAAGTTCTAGTCTCATAACATCATATTTTCCCCTACCCCAATTAAATCTTTTCCCAAATTGTCTGCTCCTATCCCTCTCCAGTACTTTGGTGAAGGAGGTAAGAGTTGTGATCACTATCTCCAAAATGCTCTCCCACTGAGAGATCTGACACCTGACAGGTTCATTTCCCAATACCAGGTCAAGTACAGCCACTCCTTGAGTTGGCCTATCTAGATATTGTGTCAGAAACTTTCCTGAACACACCTAACAAACTCCAGCCCATCTAAGCACCTTGCACTGAGGAGATGCCGATGAATATCAGGAAAGTTAAAATCTCCCATCACAACAATCCTATTATTATCGCAGCGTTCCAGAATCTGCCTCCCTATCTTCTCCTTGAGATCCCTGTTACTATTGGGAGGGTGTATAAAAACACCCAGTAGAGTTATTGCCCCTTTCTTGTTTCTGACTTCCACCCACACTGACTCAGTAGACCATCCCTCCATGACTTCCTCCTTTTCTGCAGCCATAACACTATCCCTAAATAGCAATGCCACACTCCCACCTCTTCTGTCTCGCTCTCTGATCTTTTTGAAATACCTAAAGCCTGGCACACTCGGCAGCCATTTCTGCTCCTGAGACATCCAAGTCTCTGTAATGGCCAAAATGTTGCAGGGTACAACTTTGCTCTAACATTTGCCTATCATTCCTCACAAGCTCCCTACAAGCTGTTTCTATTTGTGCCCATTTCTACCCATCTTCTGCCTCTTCACTTCGGTTCCCACACCCCCTGCAAATCTAGTTTAAACCCTCCCCAGCAGCACTAGCAAACCTCCCCGCCAGGACATTGGTCCCCTTCAGATTCAAGTGCAACCTGTCCTTTTTGAACAGGTCACATCTGCCCTAGAAGAGGTCCCAAGGATCCAAAAACCTGAATCCCTGCCTCCCTGCTCCAGCCACGCATTCATCCTCCACCTCACTCTATTCTTATACTCACTGTCGCATGGCACAGGCAGCAATCCCAAGAATACCACCTTTAAGGTCCTGCTTCTCAGCTTCCCTTCTAAAACTCCCTGTATTTTGCTTTCAGGACCTCCACCCTTTTTCTACCTGTGCTGTTGGTACCAATATGTACCATGACCCCTGGCTGCTCATCCTTCCATTTCAGGGTTCCATTTAAATAATCCTTGTTTTTTCCCTGAGAAAGTTAATTGCTACTCATTGGTTACTTGCCTATCGCAACCTGGAGATCACACACCACAGTTATAAAACTATTGAACAGGCCCGTAGATAGACTCCTGATCTCACAATCTACCTCGCTATGGTCTTTCACCTTATTGTCTGCCTGCACTGCACTTTCTCTGTAACTGTAACACTTTGTAATCGGTTTCTCTGGTATTAACTCATTGCACTGATGTAATGAAATGACCTTTATGGACAGCACTTTAAATTTGTCACTGTACTTTGGAATATGTAGCAATAATAAACCAATTTAAATTTAACTTCCAATAACAGCAGGCAACAAGACATTGAAATAAATCCAGTGTGGTCTCTTTGAAGCTTTACTGCCCTTCATTAAAGTCATATGTAATTTCAGCACCACTTCCCCATGTCCTTTGCTCCTTTAACATCCAGAATTCACCAATCTCCATTCTAAATGAAGACAATGACTGAGCTTCTACAACCCTCTGGGTAGAGAATTCCAGTGATTCACCTACATCTAACTTGTGACATTTTACGTCAGCTTACCCTAAGCGGTCCGTCTGAAACTTATTCTGAAACTGTGCTCCAGCTACAAGAGTCCTTTGCCGGGAAAAACATCTCTGCGTCTAACTTGCAAGACCCTTCAAGAAATTTTTAAGTTTCAATTTGATCTCCTCTCATTCTCCTAAAACCTGGGGAATATAATCCCAAACTACTAAAAATGATGGTCTCTGCCTGAAATATTAATTCCATGGAAGTTGCCTGATGTTCTGAGTTTACCCAGGGCTTTGAGTGTTGCTTCCAGATCTGCTGTCACAACCGCAGTAGATACAGCAATTGCACTTGTGAATATGCACGTGTCAGCTAATTATTATTTAATCGTGATCTTATTTAACTCCATACTTGTCATCGTAGTGCTTGTCAAGACTTGGACAGAGCACAGCAACGCTTCACTGCCTGTTTGCTATCGGCCTTCCCTGAGAAACTGGACTTCTGAGTCAACTGACTCTGAAGACTAGTGGTATTCGTTTAATGTTTAAATTTTCTTTTCAGCTGCAGTGTAGGCTTCATTTTCCATTTGAGAGTTTTAGTTAACAGACCTGCTTGGCCTAGTGTTTATTGTTTCATTTTCTCTTTAACACTGTTCGCATTAAAGTTTGTGAACTATCGACCTGTTTCAGAGTCTCTCACTCCGCAGTTGGGCCAAATTCGAACCTGGTAACACCTGTAGTCTCTTGTGCCTCTATTAATGATAGGTTAGCATGGTTAAGGTAGACACTGGGCTTATTTCTTTGATGTATAATTGTAGTATCCCCATAAATTTTCCTTATACATACAAAAGGAACAGGAATGCTCTCCTGGATCCTACCAGAAAAGCTTAGATCTCACCAACCCCAAAGCCCTTCCCTCCCTGCTCCACATTTTCCCACATAGACCCTTGGGACTCACTATTTCACATTGGATTGACGAAGAAAGATCAGTATCCTGAAACATTAAACTCTGATGCTATCACCACAGAGATTGCCTGAACTGCTGAGTATGTCTCAAGATGGTAGGCAACCTAAACAGCTGATTGCCACAAAGTCAGCAGCTATTTAATATCCATTCTAGAGAGAGGATCAGCTGAGCAGTAATGGCAGCAACTTGGTTCATCCGCAAGGCAAAATACTAAATAATCTTTATCTTTCTTTCTTTAAATCTGACATCATGACTAACCTTAGAATCCAACCCTTTGCTAATGGATCTGTGCTTCAGCTTGATTGTATATAGAGATTTTAAGAAAACCCTGCAGTTATACAAGGGCTACACACTGATGTTCTGCTGTTGGTGGAAAAAAATATGAAAAGCAACTCGGCTTTAGACGAGATTACGCTAAGGGCTTATGATCTAATGACAGCTTTATTTGGAGAATAGATGAATCTGGATTTCTGGGGAATGAACGGAATCTGAGATTAAACTCCACGTCTGCCACATTTACTTCAGGCTTAAATAATGGATTGGAATGTTAACACACCCTGATCCCCAAAGCAATGAACTAAACATCTAGGATATTAACCTCTCCACATATCTGTAATTCTATTTTGTCATGTAGTCCTTCAAAGATGACAATTTTATAGAAGCGCTAGTACAAATATGTCCCAATGATGTTGCATCACCTGAATTTGTAATCCTTCTTATAAATGTCCAATCAGAGCCCAAAATATATTTAATCTAGCTCTCTTTCTGAAAAATTTAATAGACTTTTTTTCTGGTTATATATGTGACTTTTCACAATAGGGACAAAACATTTTCAGTAAATGTTTTGCTAGTGTACACCATAAATGTCTGATGTCCCAAGGGAGCTCCTCTGTATCCTGTCCCCTAATACAAGAAATGGCTCTTCTGCCAGAACACAAGTGGTTGTCTCTTTCTCATGGACATCTCCTCTCCTGAGATGCTGCTACTTGCTTCATGCTCCTTCAGATCATTCCCTCTCACATTGCCCAGATGCCTATCAAGTGATACGCGTATTTCTATTAGAACAAAAGAAACAGTAGGCAGGACCTGGGAGTAGTATAGGGATCCTCAAGCTGACAGGCAGTAATACGAAAATCAAAAAAAAACTGCAGATGCTGGAAATCAGAAAATCTTTGGAAATGCAGGTCAGGCAGCAGGTGTTGAAAGTGACACAGAGTTCATGTTTTGTGTGGAAGACACTTTATCAGAACTGAGAGAACAAGTTAGTTTTAGTAGCGAGAAGGTGGAGGTGAGAAATGGATGGAACAAAGGGTACCTCTGCAATAGGGTGAAGTGACGTAGCCATTAAATGGGCAGTGAAGCTCCTTTACTGTTGCTAATTGTGTATTAATTAGATCAGAGTTTATCTTCCAACTTAATTCATCCTTCCATCAGGAAGGAGGTACAGGAGCCTTAGGATCCACACCACCATGTTCAGGAATAGTTATTACCCCTTAACCATCAGGCACTTGAACCAGAGGGCATAACTTCTCTCAGATTCACTCACCACACACTGAACTGTTCCCACAACCTATGGGCTCACTTTCAAGGCCTCTTCAACTCATGTTCTTGATATTTATTGTTTATTTATTTATTTATTTATTTATTTATTTTTCTTTTTGTATTTGAACTTTGTTGTCTTTTGCACATTGGTTGTTTGTCCATCCTGTTGTGTGTGGTCTTTTAGTGATTCTATTGTGTTTGCATTACTATGAACACCCACAAGAAGATGAATCTTGGGATTGTATGTGGTGACATATATGCATTTTAATAATAAATTTACATGGAACTTTGGCGTTTGATCTCTATTTCTCATGGTTTGAATAAAATGTCAAAATAATGAGGCAATTATCCAATAAATTTGGAAGCAAACTGAACTACTGACAATATTCCACCCTGTAGGAGGGAAACCATTTAAATAATTATCTGATGAAAATGTTTAGTTTCTGGTAAATTTGGCAAACATTTAAAATTATAAAACAGTCCAAGACCCGGCCTGTTCTCATGGATAAATAATAATAAAATCACAAGCGTTTTGAAGAAATAGAGGAGTGGTAATTATAGCTAAGTGAAAGTTGGTCTTTGTCCTCTATACTCCATTTTCTTTAAATTTCATGCTGTGTCCTTTTTAAGCATTTACTCCTGAAAGCAGGTGCTCTATTTCAACTTAAAATTTTTAATACTTTAGTTATTTAACAATTCCTGATTAATGCTTAATTCCCTTAAGAGTCGGGTCAGTGACAAGCTAAATGTGATGATATTTGAATATGGTATTCCTGAGCAGCTCTGTGCCCATTTTAATCTGAGATATTATGCAAATATAAATCAAGATAAAATTAAAATGGTGCCTTTCTTGTGAAAGAGATTGTTTGCTGTTTTCATAATTCTGAACAGAAATTCCCTTTCAATCCAGCTAAATGTATATCCTGCTACAAAATTAATTACGAATGCCACATGCAGCTCAACAACTGCCACTCCAATTTAGACATAAACAGAAAGGCCTTCAGATAAATTTCTGTTCAACAGTCCAATGGTAGAAACCATGGAACACTGAAACACGATGTATAAAAGGGAGAATACTTGGATAATGCAAAAATTGTAATCCTTACCATTGGGAGTTGGCAATGTACTTCTTTTAATGAAAACAGAATAAGAGATGAATATAGAAACTAAGGAATTGTACAAAGAAAATATATTGCCTACAGACACAGGAGACTGCAGATGCTGGAATCTGGAGCAACAAACAATCTGCAGGAGGAACTCAGCAGGTCAAGAGCATCAAGGGAAAGGAACAGTCAACATTTTGGAACAAAGATGTACATCAGGACTAAGAGCAGAATGGGAAGATAGCCAGTTTAAAGAGAAGGGAATGGTGAGATAGGTATCTGAGATGATTGATGGACCACGTAGGGGTGAAAGATGCTTGGCAGAATGAACCAAGTAGGGTGGAAGGATGTGGAGTTGGGAGGTGGGTGGATAATAGATGGAAGCAGACCATAGAAATGAGAAACTGAAGGAGCCAGGTGGGGAAGGGGGGGGGGGATGATGGAAAGGGTGGAGACAGATGAGGCAAAAAAAAGATGAACACAAAGTCTGGTGGGGTGGGGGACTGAAGGGTTGGAGGAGTTCATGGCTCATAGGTGGATGGAACCAGAAGGTATAAGACAAAGTGGGTGTGGGGCTAGGGGTGTCATGGGGACTATGAGCAAGGTGACCAATATGGGAGGACTGGAGGTGAATCGGAAGGACAGAGAGTGTGTGGGGATGGGTGGGGGTGGGGTGTTCTGGGAAACAAACTGGAGGTGAGAGTTATCAGAAAATGGAAAGTTTAATGCTCATACCATAGGTTTGAGGACCACCCAGGAGGAATATGAGGTGTTTTTCCTCAGAATTGAGTTGGGCCTCACCTGGCAGTGAGAAAAGCTGAAAATGGACAGGTCAGTGTGGAAACTGGAATTGAAGTGGCCTGTAACAGGGAGCTTGGAATGGCCATTGCAGACAGAGCACAGACACTGTGCAAAGTGGTTGCTTAGTCTGTGCTTGGTCTCCCTGAACTAGAGGAGGCCATATCGAGAGCACTAAACGAGGTTGGAAGAAGTCCTTGTGAATCTCTGCCGCATGTGGAAGGACTCTTTAGGTCCTTGGATTGTGGTAAAGGGGGATTTTAAGGACAAGTGTTTCACCTCCTGCGATTACAGAGGAATTGCAAATCATCAGGAAACGATGAGCAGTCCTAGAAGTCATGAATGAGTGGTCCTTGCATTTGGCAGAAACGTGTGGAGAGAAGTAGCTGGAATGGGATTTGGTCGAAATAACAAATTGGAATTCAAGATGCCTAACCAATGATCTTTGACCTGTTATTTTAATTTAGTTTCTCTTTCCACTGATGATGCCTGAGTTGCAGAATATTTGCATCATTTTGTTTTTATTTTAGACTTTCAGCAGTTATAATTATTAAAATTTGTTTACAATATATTACCTAGCAGTTGCATTTGTATTAATACAACCTGAATAAAATATTAACCCTGTTGTTTTAAGCCCAAGCATGTATCCTTCATTAGTTGAAGTTTTATTTCCTGTCCCCCTTGAGGACATGTTCTGCTTCAATATAAATTTGGCACATTTTGCACTCCTTCAAACACTGCAGTATTCAGCAAATGGGGGTAAGGAGTCCCATACTCATGTCAAATTTGATTTTGATTTTATTCCATGACTTATTACTGCAAAAAAGACTATAAAAACAGTGTGGCTAAGCTTGGTGCTTCCTGCCAAGCCCTGTTCAGCTGAAGAGCAGCATTCAGCATTTCCAGCTTATATGAAAATTGCATTGATTGTAAGAAAAATTATCAGCGTAGTAGAGATCCATGCTTGGTTGAAATGTAGTAAACAAGCAATATGGTGAACTAGACCACAAAAATCCACTGCTGAAATAGAGTTCCACTGACTTCCAAGAGAATTCTGAAATGAAATACAAACACCCTTTGTATTGCAGGCTTAGCTATATCCCATTGTCTATGTACATTGAAATATATACAGTTACTATTTTCTTCACTGTTAGGGAATTCACTTTTATAATGTTCCTGGGACATTGCTTTCTTAAATTCTAATCTAAAGCTACTAATTCACCTGCTAATAAATAAAGTCATAGACAACACCTCAAGGAAACAGGCTTTTTAGTTCAACCTGTCCATGCTGACAATGATGGCCATCTAAGTGAGCCCCTACCCCATTTTCCCACATTTAGCCCATACCCCTCTAAACCTTTCCTATCAATGGACATGTCCATGTCTTTTAAATGGTCTTATTGTACGTGTCTCAGTTGTTAACTCTGGCAGATGATTCCATATGTGCACTGCCCTCTGCCTGAAGAAGCAGCCTCCTATGACACTTTCAAACCTTTCCCCTCCCCTTACAGCTATGCCCCATAGTTCCGCCATCCAGGCCATGATCTCCTCTCACTGCTGTCATCTAGAAGTACAAGGAGCCTTGGGTGCCACAACGCCAGGTTCAGTAACAGTTATTACCCCTGAACCATCAGCCTCCTGAACCAGAGTAGATAAATTCACCTCTGACACTGAACTGATTCCACAACCTACGGACTCACTTTCAAGGACTCTACAACTCCTGTTCTCAATATCATATATTACCTATGTATGCATTATTATTATTTTGTTTTTGTTTGTATTTGCACAATTTGTTGTCTTTTGCACATTGGTTGTTTGTCCGTCTTTGTGTGTAGTTTTTCATTGAATCTACTGCGTTTCTTTTTATTTATTATGAATGCCCACAAGAAAATGAATCTCAGGATAGAATATAGTGGCATGTGTGTACTTTGATAATAAATTTACTTTGAAATCTTTTTCTTTCATTTCCCAAGGAAAAAGACTGAGCATTCAGCTCACATAGTCCCTTCATGATTTTACCTTGATAAGGTCACCTTTCAGTCTAATAGGAGGGGAAGAAAATAAAGAAAGGAAAAAATCCAGTTACAGTACATAGAGGGTATAGCACAGGAACTGGCCCTTCAGCTGCAATGTTGTACAAACTAATTAAATTTGTAATCAAATGGCAAACTGATCCCTTCTGCCTATACAATGTCCAAATCCTTTCATTTCCCCCACATTCATGTGCCTATCTAAATGTCCCTTAATAGTCCCTAATGTGTCTACCTCAGGCAGCACATTCCAGGCATCCAAAACTTGCTATGTAATAAACTTGTCCCTCACACCTCCTTTGAACTTACCCCAACTCACCTTAAATTCAGGCCCTCCGGTATTAGACATTTCAACCCTCCGAAAAAGATGCTGGCTGTATATCTATTCCTTTCATAATCTTGTAAACCTCTATTAGATCTCCTCTCAGCCTTCACCACTCCAGAGAAATCAACCCAAGTTTGTCCAACCTCATGTTATAGCACAAGCCCTCTAATCCAAGCAGTAAACATCCCAGTAAACCTTTTCTGCACCCTCTCCATAGCCTCAACATCCTTCCTATAATGGGGAGACCAGAACTGTATGCAATACTCTAGTGTGGTCTAACTGCAGTTTTATAAAGATGCAACATAATCTCCTGACTCTTGAATTCAGTGCCTCGACTTACAAAGGCAAGGATATCATATGGAAATGAATAGTTCTTGTTTCAGGCCGAGACCCTTCTTCAGCATCTACAGATGGGTTCTGAAGAACAGTTGGCCTGAAAAATAGTCTCAGCCCAAAATATTGACTGTTCGTTCATTTTCATAGATGCTGCCTGACCTGCTGAGTCCAACATTTTATGTATGTTGTTTTGGATTTCTGGTTTCGGCAGAATTTCTTGTGTACAAACATGTCATATACCTTCTTAACAACTCTATCAACCTGGGCAGATCTTTTAACTTGGACTCCAAGATCCACTGCTCATCCACACTGTTAAGGGTCTTGCCCTTAACACTGTACTGTCTGTTTGTATTTGACCTACCAAGGCATAACATTTCATATTCGGCCAGGTTGAACTCCATCTGCCATTTCTGTGTCATATCTGCAACTAATCTATAGCCCAGTCTTCAGTGCTATCCACACCACCACCAATCTTCAGTACAGGAGTGATCTGGGACACATGAGAAACTGGACTGTATACCTCTGACTTCTGGGCTCCAGTGTGGCCAGCAAGTCAAGTGAGCCCGGTTCAGATAAGAAGTGTGCTACCTGCTACACTGAATAAGGGTGTAATATTTACAATCCTCTCCATGTTATGGTAGGGTTCCACTCCCAAAAACTGCTTATAACTCGAACAATTCGCAAGTCAGAATTGTGAAGGTGAAGATGTCTGTAGCCATGCAGTAACCAGCAAATCCATCCCACCTGTCTCTCAAACCTCATTGGTATGTACAAGCTATACATAAGTTGGCTACTCATAACCAGTAGAAGACCTGTATATTGTTTACTGATAGCAGGAATATGCATCAGATTCCCTCCAAGATGGGTTCCTGCTTTGGAAGTTCTCCTAACTTTACATTAAAGCAGCCAATTGTCACTGCATTTCGAGTTTCTCAACACTGCCACCACTTGCTTTTCTCAAGACTTCATCAGTCAGTAATAGTGAAATGGTTGGAAGTGTTGTACACAAAGCACTGGTCTGATGCCAAGCCTTCCCTCATAGATTATTGTTTGAAATCCCACACAACTATTAATTGAAAACAATAATCACTACTTTCTTTACCACTATTTATCTATTAGCTAACATCTGAGCATCAATAAGTGACCGCAGATACCTGGAAAAAATGAAAAGAAAAAGCAGAGCTTGAAGAAAACATTAAGCAAGTTGGGTAATATCTATGGACAGAGAAGTCAACTTAATGCTTTTATTTTCTTCACCATTGGCAGTGGTTTCTTCCCTGAAACCTTACTTCCTTAAATTCCTATTGAAACCTCTTAATTCCACAAGCCTGATAATTTTTCTTTACAATATTGTTGCTTTGTTCGAGAAACCTGAATACGTTGTTCACAAGTGAATTGATGTTAGCTCTTGGAGAGATTATTCAAACGTTTGGACTTTTTTTCTCTGTCCTCTGAGAGAATAATGCAATCTCAAATATAGAATTAAAGGTGGAGAGCGAATGTTATCTCGGCTCTGGCTGATTGAGAATGATGTTCAGTACATCCAGACCATATCATATTTGGCTTGTCCAGGATAAAAGATTTCAATAGATGGAAAGCTTTTGTTCAAACAGCACATTTCAGTAACATATTGCTTTTAAGAATTAACTTTAGAAAGATTCAATGTGTATAGCACATTTCAGATTGTATGTTAATAAAGGAAATGCAAATTATTGAAGATATCATCAGTTATTTCTAAGTCACTTCTTTTGAGCCAATATATAGCTTGAATTAATATATTATCTCATGAACAACACTGCACAATTGTAATATCTGTTCGATTTTAACAGCTCGAACTCGAGCAAGGTGATCATTTTATATTTTCTGTGCATCTGCTCCAAGCCAGCACCATTGAATAACACTGTAAACATCAGTGATAATTTTGACACAACTGCTTAGATTAAGGATAAGCTAGTTTTGTTGTCTTCTTTTCACACTTCAATTAAATGGGCAAATAGCAATGCCAGTTAATACATCCATTCATTCAATCAAATACATTAAAATTTTCCAAAAAAACACTGTACTTTCCTCACCTTAGGGTCAACATCTGTTTAAGTTAAAAACCCTTCAGTGAATTAAGGGCTCAGAATCTTTACATGATTTATCTCCTCATTAGAATGTCATGCTGTAATTGGAGTATAGAATATGCCCGGGTTCAGATTGTGATATACCTATATATAAAGCACCTAGACTATTTCAGATAGTTACAAATGGCTTGAAAAAGATAAGAAGGTTGGTGGTGTTGTGGATTATATAGAAGACTGCCAGAGGATATAACTGATTCAGATTAGTTACAGATATAGGCAGAGTAATAACAGATCGAGTTTAACCCAGCCAGACGTAAAGTGTTGCACTTTGGGAGTTTAAATGTAAAGTGACAGAACGCTGATAATGTCAAGACTTTTAACAGTGCTGATCTGCAGAGGGATCTTGATGTCCAAGTCCATAGCTCCATAAAAGTGCCATCTGGTATGGCAATTGCAAGGCATGTGACTGCAAGACCGTGCAATGGATTGTGAGGATTGCTGAGAGAATCATCGGGATCTCTCTCCACCCCATCCAGAAACACTTCATTCACAGAGCCCTCAGCATTTTCAAGGACCCCTCCCACCCATTTCACAATCTCTTTGACCTCCTACTGTCAGGAGGTACTGCAACACAGTGGATTCTGGGTAATGGAGACACATCGGGACCAGTAAATTTTAGCCCAGTTAAGTGGCTGCCCTAATTACCTGGCTTAATGGAAATGGTTAAAAAGGTACAAAAAAGACAAACTATCATTTAACTGAGTAACAAATAATGTATTTAAATGAAATACAGAATGAATTAAAACACTACCAAAGCTACTACAGTATTATAAAATCTCCAAGCCTGAACACTTGAAACTGCAGTGAACAAAACAGTTCTGAATTGTCTTACTACTTACTTCTCACCAACTATCAGTGACAAAAATCACTGCTTTTGGGATGTAAGCACACTCAACTGACATTATTTAAACACTGTCCACTCTAAGCACACTGTAGTGTCTAACTGCCACACAATTGCAAGCATCTGATGCTAGTTAGAAACTGTTTGGCAACAGTCTCCTGTTCCAATTAAGCAGCATAGTGTCCCAAATAAAAGAAGGGAATCCAGGCTACTTTCTCAATTAGTTTTTGTTCTTTAAGAATCAGCCCAAATAAACAGCTATCCCTGATTAACTGATGGCCCAGTTAACCAGAATCCACTGTATATGAGCAAAGGTTGTTAGCCTGGGTAACAGCTTCTTCCCCCAAGCTGTGAGACTTCCGAACATGATGTTACTACCCAGTACATATATTAATGACAATCTCAGTAGTAGTATATTTAACGATATGTCATATATGCCATAAGACCATAAGACGTTGGTGCAAAATTTGGCTATTTGGCCTATCAAGTCTGCTCTGCCATTTTATCATGGCTGATCCAATTCTCCCTCAGCCCCAATCTCCTTCTCCCTGTATCCCTTCATGCCCTTCTATCAACCTCTGCCTTAAATATACATAAAGACTAGGCCTCCACAGCTGCCTGTGGTAATGAATTCCACAGATTCACTACTCTCTGCCTAAACAAATTCTTCATTATCACTGTTCTAAATGGATGTCTTTCTATTCTGAGGCTGTGTCCTCTGATCATAGACTCCCCCAGCAGAGAAAAAATCCTCTCCAAATCCACGCTATCACTGTCTTTCAACATTTGGCTTTATGCACTTTATGCCAACTTGTACATCTACAGAAAATTTTTTTTAGTTGTTAATACTATTGTGCTAATATTATTTTATGTGCTGTATGTGAAATATGTGCTGCGTTTTGCACCATGGTCCCGGAGAAATGTTGTTTTCTTTCATGATATACATGTGTAAAGTTCAACAACAATAAAGTTCAACTTGAAACTGAGGCTTTGGACAGGATGCAGAAGGGGTCGGTCAGAATGTTGCCTGAACTGGAGGGCATGTACTATAGAAAAGGTTGGACAGACTTGGGTTGCTTTCTCTAGAGTGACAGAGGGTGAGGGGGATATCTGATGAAAGTTTATAAGGTTATGACAGGCGTAGACAGTGAGTATCTTTTCCCTGGGGCTAAATGTCTAATATTAGTTGGCAGCTATTTAAGGTGAGAAGGGATAAGTTCAAAGGAGATGTGCTGGGCAAGTATTTTTTTTTAAACAAATAGACTGCTGGGAACCTGGAATGCACTGTCAGATGTGGTGGAGGAGACAAAAAAGCTCTTAGATAGGCACATGAACATGCAGGAGATTGAAGGATGTGGACATTGTGTAGGTAGAAAGGATTAGTTCAGCTGGCACGTCATAGGCCGATGGGCCAGTTCCGATGCTGTACTGCTCTATTTTCAATGTTCTCGCACCAGCTCCTGTGTTAGACACAGCAAACAAAGCTCTCCTACAGAACCAAACCCCTCTGCATCGTTTCAACAAAATCTGCAGCCTTACGAGAAAATCCCACAGCTCCAGCTTGAAAAACAATCTACACAATCTCCTGTGTAGGAGAATGGCCAGCGGATGATCATTTAATAACCGTGGCAAGGCCCTATTGCTTTAGATAGATATTGAATTCTGAATGGATTTGCTTTATTGTTTCCTCTGCCTCATTCCTAACTTCTATTATTGAAATGCAATTCCAGGATCTGTTGTAAATGTTTTAACATTGCAGCATTTCTTCAAAACTATTTTATCTGGATGTTTATATTAAAAACATGTTGTTTCCTTTGGGGGAAACTGCATCTCCATACCTCCACGTCTTGCTGCATTATGAGTCAGAGCATGTCTCATTCTCTTCAATCATGTCCACATTCAACATGTCAATCAAAATACCAGCAGTAGCTGCTGTATTCCTGGAATTCCTTAATGGTAGCCTTTCAAAGGTAACTCTAGTGATTCAGTTTAGCCTTGCTGGTGGAGAAATCTTTAGAAACCATAATGTGGATAAAACTAACAACTGTTCGTACGGGGATGGTATAATAAATCTGCAACCTTATAAGCATGACTTCTTAAACTGCTGGATGAAATCAGTGGGTCAGGCAGCAGCTGCAGGGGCAAAGAGATGGTCGACGTCTTGCAACAGGATTGAGCGTACAGAGAGGAGATAGCCAAAGTAAAGAAGTGAGAGGAAACAGGGAAGCAGGAGGAACCAGGTGAGAAGGAGGTGAGGGGCAGGATCAGGAGGAAAGAGAAAGATGTGGGTAAGAGGTAATTGAAAATTTTAATACCCATACCACTAGCCTGTAGGCTATCCAGGCAGAACATGAGGTGTCGTGCTTCTAGTTTGTGTTGGACTCAACTTGGTCATAGAAAAGGCCAAGGCTTAATTAAAAAAAAAATAATTTTTGCTGAAGTAAATGAGGGCTGATGAAGTTCATGTGCACATTAAAGTATGAGTTTGTCAGAAAATGAAGTTCGTCGAACGGAGGAAGTGGAGGGCGCATGTGGATATTTGCCCTGGGCCCCAGATCATTACTGTGTCTCATGGTTATCCTCTTCATGGCTGTCATTAGCAGAGCAGTCTTTCCTGCTGGTAAATCTGCTTCAAAGTTCAAAGAGATTGAGGAGGATGGGCTGTGCACGGTGAAAGTTTTATGGAAGCAGCCCAGGACTAAAAATCCACCAAAAGACAGGTGTCAGTTGGTTATCAACCAGATGCACATCAATAGAGTGGATACTCCTCTGACTTACAAGCTCTTCGCACTCTCAGGTTGCCCTCGGTATCGAGGCTGATCTGCTTGCACTCCAGCTCTGTGACGTCTGAGCTGGCTGGTGAGGACAATGCAGGAGTTGCAGATGTGACCGGAGTTGCGCTGATGATGCTTGTGAGCGGGTATTTTGGTGGGAGTGCACGCCTTCTACTGTTTACACTGAGTTGCTGTGTGCCCCTGATATATGGATTCAAAGTTCTCAATGTCAGACTGAATACTGCATCTCCATTTTGCGGAGTGGGAACATTACACATTCTTTATGATTTATTATTTGATTTAGCGATACAGCATGATAACAGGCCCTTCCAGCCCAATGAACCTGCACCGCCCAGTTACTTTAACCTAATCTCAAGTACACCATTCTAACCAATTAACCACAAGATATAGGAACAGAATTAGGCCATTTGGCCAATCGAGTCTGCTCCACCATTTATTATAGCTGATCCCTTTTCCCTCTCAGCTTGAATCGCCTTTCTCTCCATATCCCTTCATGCACTGACCAATCAAGAACCTATCATCAACATCTGCCTTAAATATATGTACGTATATGGCATCCTCAGCTGCCTGTGGCAATGAACGCCCGATTCGCCACTCTCTGGCTAAAGAGATTCCTCATCATCATCATTGCTGACCGGTACAACCATTCTTGGTGGAATCTCAGACAGTGATGAGAGGGCGTACAGGAGCGAGATATGCCAACTAGTGGAGTGGTGTCACAGCAACAACCTGGCACTCAATGTCAGTCAGATGAAATAGCTGATTGTGGACTTCTGGAAGGGCATGACGAAGGAACACATACCAATCCTCATAGAGAGATCAGAAGTGGAGAGAGTGAGCAGTATCAAGTTCCTGGGTGTCAAGATCTCTGAGAATCTAACCTGGTCCCAACATATCGATGTAGTTATAAAGAAGGCAAGACAGCTGCTATACTTCATTAGGAGTTTGAAGAGATTTGGTATGCCTACAAATACACTCAAGAACTTCTATAGATGTACCGTGGAGAGCATTCTGACAGGCTGCATCACCGTCTGATACCGGTGGGGGAGGGGGTTACTGCACAGGACCGAAAGAAGCTGCAGAGGGTTTTAAATTTAGTCAGCTCCACCTTGGGTACTAGCCTACAAAGTACCCAGGACATCTTCAAGGAACGGTGTCTCAGAAAGGCAGCATCCATTATTAAGGACCTCCAGCACCCAGGGCATGCCCTTTTCTCACTGTTACCATCAGGTAGGAGGTACAGCTGAAGGCACACACTCAGCAATTCAGGAACAGCTTCTTCCCCTCTGCCATCCGATTCCTAAATGAACGTTGAATCCTTGAACACGACCTCTCTTTTTTAATATATGTAACCCTCAGGTTGGGTTGGGGGTGTTAGTCTAGGGAAGACAGTCTCTGACCCTGCCAAATGTGTGAAATCTGAGGTGCAAAACCTCTAGTTTGTGTGGATGCTGTGTGATGTGTTCCCCCCGTTATAAATCAGTACCACGAAATAACAGCCAGTACACAATATACAAATAAGTAATTTAGCTTTATAGTTCTTAATTTGACTTAAGGGTTAGTAAAAAGAAACAAAAGAAAAGGGCCCATTTTAATGGAACAGTCCAATGTGCACTAGTTGGAGCTCACGGTCTCCTTTCCGTTAGTCCTCCACCGATTTCCCCGGTCCTTGTCGACTCCCGTCCCCACTCCACGTCCACTCCTTTCTGGTGTCTACGACCTCTCCTTTCTGGCATCTTCTTTCTTCATCTTCCACCGAACAAAAACCCAGATCACCTCGGTCTCAGGCACACAACAAGAGAAAACACGCCCTTCCTTGGACAGTGCACATTCCAAAGCCCCCATCATCTCTAGCCGTAAGCCAAACACTGTTGCTACATAAAAATCATTATGTTAGCAGTGCTACCTTTCCCAGGGTGTTACATATATATATTTGCTATTTTTGCACTATTTTTAATCTATTTAATATAGGTATACTGTAATTGATTTACTTATTTATTATTAATATTATTATTCTTCTTCTATATTATGCATTGGATAGAACTGCTGCTGCTGTTAACAAGTTTCATGACACATGCCGGTGAATATAAACCTGATTCTGATTCATCTCTGTTCTAAAAGGACACCCCTCTATTCTGAGGCTGTGTCCCCTGGTCCCAGACTCTCCCACCATTGGAAATATCCTCTCCACTCTTTCAAGGTGTTTCAACATTCAATGGACTTCAATTAGGTCACCCCTCATTCTTCTGAATTCCAGTGAATTCAAGCCCAGTGCCATCAAACACTCTTTATATGACAAGCTGTTCAATCCTGGAATCATTTTCATAAGACTCTTTTGGTCTCCAGTGTCAGCACATCCTTTCTCAGATAAGGAGCCCAAACCTGCTCACAATACTTCAAGTGAAGCCTCACCATTGCTTTATAAAGCCTCAGTATTACATCCTTGCTTTTATATTCTAATCCTCTTGAAATAATGCTAACATCACATTTGCTTTTCTCGCCACAGACTCAAATTAACCTTTAGGGAATGCTTCAAAGGATTCCCAAGTCCCTTTGTACCTCAGATTTTTGTATTTTATCTCTATTTAGAAAATAGTCAACCCTTTCATTTCTTCTACCAAAGTGCATAGCCATACACTTCCTTACACTGTATTGCATCTGCCACTTCCTTGCCCATCCTCCTGATCTGTCTAAGCCTCTCCGCTTCCTCAAAATTACCTGCCCCTCCAAGTAACCTTGTACTGTCTGCAAACTTTGTAATAAAGCCATTAATTCCTTCATCCAAGTCACTGGCATATAATGTAAAAATGGTCCCAACACAGACCCCTGTGGAAATTCACTAGTCACTGGCAGCCAATCAGCAAAAGGCTCCTTTTATTCCCACTCTTTTCTTCCTACCTATCAGTGACTGCTTTATCCATGTTAGTATCTTTCCTGTAATACCACAGGCTCTTAACTTCTTAAACAGCATCATTTGTGGCACCTTGTCAAAAGCCTTCTAAAGATCTAAGTACACAACATCCACTTATCTTCTTTGTCTGTACTGTTCATTATAGATAACGAAGTCAAACAGAATTGTTAGGCAAGATTTTCCCTTGAGGAAGTTATGCTGACTACAGCCTATTTTATCATGTGCTTCCAAGTACCATAAAACCACATCTTTAACAACCGACTCCAACAACTTCCCAATCACCGAGGTCACACTAACTGGCCTATAATTTCCTTTCTTCTGCCTCACCCACTTCTTGAAGAGTGGAGTGATGTTAGCAATTTTCCGGCTTTCCTGAATCAAATCTAGTGGTTCTTGAAAAATCATTACCAATACCTCCATAATCTCTTCAGCCACCTTTCAGAACCCTGGAGTGTACACCATCTGGTCTAGGTGACTTAGCTACCTTCAGACTTCTCAGTTTCCCAAAACCCTTCTCCCTAGTAATGGCAATTTCACACACTTCTAACCCCTAACACACCTGAACTTCCAGCATACTGTTATTATCTTCCACAGTGAAGACTGATACAAAATTCATATCCAGTTCGTCCATCATTTTCTTGTCCCCCATTATTACCTCTCCAGCATTGTTTTCCAGCAGTCCAATATCCACTCTCACCACTCTTTATGTATCTGAAAAAACTTTTGATATCTTTAATATTATTGGCTAGCTTACTTTCGTATTCCATCTTTTCCTTCTTAATGACTTTTTAGTTGTCTTCTGTTGGGTTTTAAAAGCTTCCTAATCCTTTAACTTCCCACTAATTTTTGCTTCATTATATGCATTCTCTTTGGCTTTAATGTTGGCTTTGTCTACGCTTATTAATAAGGAGGCGGAGCTAAGTAGTTATGGCGCCCAACGGTGACTCTTTTGCTTGCATCTTCAAAAACAGTTCTATTTCCATCTTTAATACCTCTATTTTTCCCTTTTGGTGTTCCTTTGAAGACCCTGACATGGAGTTACATGCTGACTACGGACCTTTGCGCGAATGGGACCCGTTCTCAGGGTTCCATAATTGGCTGTTATTTGGCATGCCAAAGCCTCGGCCTAAGATTTCAGCTCAAATTCAGAAGCCTGGGATCTTGAGGAACTGGAGACGGGTGGATCAAGGGTCGGTGTCACCACAGGAGACCAGTGTGTCATTGGGGGAGTCGGAACATCTGCTGTGTGCCTGGAGACCCGGGATCTTTGCGATCTTTGGGCACAGAGCTCGAAAAAAGCGACGTAACGTATTTTTAACATCATAAACCAGCGAGTTGTTTGTTATGTCTCCCCAGTCATTGGAAAATGGAGTCACCTTTTTCTCCCTTATCAGGAGAGAGAGAGCCTGCGGCATGTCGAATTATCGGGTGAACAATGCAGTCTTTGTGGTAACTGCAAGTCTGTCTCTTTGCTATTGCTTTGCTCATGCTTGAGTGATGGTAGCAAGTGCACTTTATTTTTGCCGGTGGGGGGAGGGGGACTGTTGCTTGCTGCCACTTACACACAGGAGGGAGGGGAGCTGGGTGGACTTTGGGGTTCTAACATTTAACTGCCGTTCATTCTTGGGGCACTCCCCTGTTTTTGTAGCTGGTTACAAAGAAAAAGCATTTCAGGATGCATATTGTATACATTTCTCTAACATTACATTGTACCTTTGAACCTTTATTAGCCATGGTTGTGTCGTTTTGCCTTTAGAATACTTCTTCCTCTTTGGGATGTATATATCCTGTGTCTTCAGAATTGTTTCCAGAAATTTCAGCCACTGCTGTTCTACCATCATCCCTGCCAGTGTTCTTTTCCAAGCAACTGGGGCCAATCCACTCTCAGGCCTCTATAATTCACTTTATTTCACTGTAATACTGATACACCTGACTTCAGCTTCTCCTTTTCAAATTTCAGGGTAAATTCAATCATATTATGATTGCTTCCCCTAAGGGTTCTTTTATCTTAAGCTCTCTAATCAATTCTGGTTCATTGCACAACACCTAGTCCAGAATAGTTTATCCCCTAGTGGGCTCAACCATGAGCTACTCTAAAAATCTCATCGGCATTTTAGAAACTCTCTCTCTTGTGAGATTCAGCTCGAACCTGACTTTCCCAATATACCTGCATATTGAAATCCCCATGACAATTGTAACATTGCCTTTTTGGCATGCGTTTTCTATCCCTGTTGTAATTTGTAGGCCATCCTTACTACTATTTGAGAGCCTGTACATAATTCCCAACAGGGTTTTTTTACCCTTGCAGTTCCTGAGCTCTATCGACAATGTTTCAACATTTTCAGACCCTATGCCACGTCTTTCCAATTATTTGACTTCATTTTTTAATTTTTTAATTTCATTTTTGTCAAGTGTGACAGTGGGAAAATGTGTATGGAACTGGAGGAAATAGCAAAGGTACTTAATGAATACTTTACTGCAGTATTCACTATAGAAAAGGATATAAGTGATTGTAGTGATGACTTGCAGCAGACAGAAGAGCTTGAGCATGTAGATATTAAGAAAGAGGACGTGCTGGAGCTTTTGGAAAGCAACAAGTTGGATAAATCGCCGGGACCAGACAAAATGTACCCTAGGCTACTGTGGGAGGTGAGGGAGGAGATCGCTAAGCCTCTGGCGATGATCTTTGCATCATCATAAGGGACGGGAGAGGTTCTGGAGGATTGGAGGGTTGTGGATTTTGTTCCTTTATTCAAGAAAGGGAGTAGAGGTAGCCCAGGAAATTATAGACCAGTGTGTCTTACCTCAGTGGCTGGTAAGTTGATGGAGAAGATCCTGAGAGGCAGGATTTATGAACATTTGGTGAGGTATAATATGATTAGGAATAGTCAGCATGGCTTTGTCAAGGGCAAGTCATGCCTTACGAGCCTGATTGAATTTTTGAGGATGTGACTAAACACATTGATGAAGGAAGAGCAGTAGATATAATGTATGTGGATTTCAGCAAGGCATTTGATAAGGTATCCCATGCAAGGCTTATTTAGAAAGTAAGGAAGCATGGGATCCAAGGGGACATTGCTTTGTGGATCCAGAACTGGCTTTCCCACAGAAGGCAAACAGTGATTGTAGACGGGTCATATTCTGCATGGAGGTCGGTCACCAATGGAGTGCCGCAGGGATCTGTTCTGGGACCCCTACTCTTCGTAATTTTTATAAATGACCTTGATGAGGAAGTGGAGGGATGGGTTAGTAAGTTTGCTGCTGACACAAAGGTTGAAGGTGTTGTGGATAGTGGCTGTCAAGAGGTTATAGCGGGACATTGATAGGATGTAGAACTGGGCTGAGAAGTGGCAGATGGGGTTCAACCCAGGTAAGTGTGAAGTGGTTCATTTTGGTAGGTCAAATATGATGGCAGGATATAGTATTAATGGCAAGACTCTCGGCAGTGTGGAGGATCAGAGGGATCTTGGGGTCCGAGTCCATAGGACACTCAAAGCAACTGCGCAGGTTGACTCTGTGGTTAAGAAGGCATACGGTGTATTGGCCTTTATCAATTGTGGAATTGAATTTAGGAGCCGAGAGGTAATGTTGCAGCTATATAGGACCCTGGTCAGACCTCATTTGGAGTACTGTGCTCAGTTCTGGTCGCCTCACTACAGGAAGGATGTGGAAGCCATAGAAAGGGTGCAGAGGAGATTTACAAGGATGTTCCTGGATTGGGGAGCATGCCTTATGAGAATAGGTTGAGTGGACTTGTCCTTTTCTCCATGGAGTGAAGGAGGATGAGAGGTGACCTGATAGAAGTGTATAACATGATGAGAGGCATTGATCATGTGGATAGTCAGAGGCTTTTTCCCAGGGCTGAAATGATTGCCACAAGAGGACACAGGTTTAAGGTGCTGGGGAGTAGGTACAGAGGAGATATCAGGGGCATGTTTTTTACTCAGAGAGTGGTGACTGTGTGGAATGGGCTGCCAGCAACAGTGGTGGAGGCCGATTCGATAGGGTCTTTTAAGAGGCTTTTAGATAGGTACGTGGAGCTTAGTAAAATAGAGGGCTATAAGTAAGCCTAGTAATTTCTAAGGGCACAACTTTGTGGGCATAAGGGCCTGTATTGTGCTGTAGGTTTTCTATGTTTCTACCAATAGAGCAACGGTACCCTCTCTGCCTCCCTACCTGTCCTTTCAATACAATGTCCTTGGATGTTAAGCTCCCAGCCATGACTCAGTGATGCCTACAACACACATATGCCAATGAACTGTGCTCGAAGTTCATCTACCTTGTTCCATATACTGCGTGCATTGAAATCTAACACCTTCAGTCCTGTTTTCAACCATTTCAATTTTGTCTGCCTTTAACATTGCAACTCATCCTGTTGACTACAATTTTGCCCTACCACGAGCCTCTCCCTGCCTCGATCCTCACTACACATTGTCTCTGTTCGTAAACCAACCACCTTATCCTCAGCACTATCATTCTGATTCCCATCCCCTTGCCAAAGTAGTTTAAACCCTCCCAAACAACTCTTGCAAACCTGCCCACAAGAATCTTGGTCCCCCTCGTGTTCAGGTATAAACCATTGCTTTTGCACAGATCATACCTTCCCCTTAATAGATCCCAATGATTCATAAATCTGAACCCCTGCTCCCTGCACCAGATCCTCAGCCATGCATTCACATGCCAAATCATCTTATTCTCACCTTCACTGGTATAAGGCATGTGCAGCAATCCAGAGATTACTACCCTAAAGATCCTGTTTTTCAGCTTTCTACCTTGCTCCATAAAATCTCTCTTAAGGACCTCCTCACCTTGTCTGCCTATGTCATTGGTGCCAATGTGTATTAAGACTTCTGGTTGTTCACCCTTGGGAATCACATGGACCCCATCTGAAACATTCCTAATCCTGGCATCAGGGAGGCAACACACCATCCAGGTGGCTCTATTATGCCCACAGAACCTCGTCTCTGTTCATCCGACTATGGAATCCCCTATCAACACTATATCCCTCTTCACCTCTCTGCTCCTCTGAGTCACAGCACCAGACTCTATGCCACAGACCTGATCACTGTGGCTCACCCCGATAGGTCGTTCCCCTCGACAATAATCTAAAGTGGTATACTTATTACTGAGGGCAATGGCCTCAGGGTACTCTGCAATGGCTGTGCATTTCCATTCCTTCTCCTGACACTTACTCAGTTACCTGTCTCCTGCAACCTCAGGGTGAATACCTCGTTTTAGCTCCTATCACCTTCTCGTTCTCCTGTATGAGCTGAAGGTCATCTAGCTGCGGTTCCAGTTCCTTAATATGTTCTCTCAGGAACTGCAGCTCAGTATACCTGTTGCAGATGTGTTTATTCCTGAGACTGCAGGTCTACCAGATTTCCCACATCTCCCAAACACTGCTCCTGGAGCCATTCACACTGCACCACTATGCCCTAATAGACAAAGAATAAGCAATTAAGAACAAAAAGAGAAATTTACTAGGTACTTTACCTCACGCAAGCTTGATCTTGCCTAATCCTAATGAGCCCAAACCACTCTAAACACTGGCCTGTTCAAAAGAACGGCCACTCTGCCTCCATGTGTTATTTTTATTTATTTCCTTTCTAATGAATCCCACTTGGTGCTTGGTTACAATCCAACTCCGAGAAACTGCAGCAAAGTTTTTAATTTTGATTGCGGACCTGATTAAAGAGGTAGGTCTCTTTACGTGCTCCCACTCGGTGACTAGCCCATAAACCTTTAGCATGTGGGAGGAAACTGCAGCACCTGGAAAAACCCATGCAGCCTTCCAAACAACATACAAACTGCATTTTTTTTTCATGGTGATGAGTTCCTGTTATTGGAGCTCAGCGACCGTCCGACTGATAATCTCCAGAGGACGCCAGAGTACAGGGTACAGCCCTGTGGATGGCAGATTTCAGGCTGGCACCACTGATGACTGAGGCATGGCAGGAGATGGATCATCAGGATTTCGCGGCGGCAGATGCTGTATACAGAGGTCTCTGTAGTCATATGACCGCTTTCTCTCTCTTTTTCTCTTGAATTGTGGGGAGTGTTTGCTGTTGATTGTCGAGTGAGAGAATCACGGAATAAAAAAGCTACGTGGTGGACTGTAATTCCGTAACAGTGACTGCTGGTCTCCGCTTTCGCTGTGGAATGGGTGACACCTCTCTGTCCATTGTTAGTGAGAGAGAGAGAGCCTGTGGCATGTCAAACAGTAGGGTAAACAATAGACGTTGTTGACTGCAGATCATGGTCTCTCTTTGGAGCTTTACTGTTGCTTCGTGGGTGGTGGGCACTGACACATTTTGCTGAAGTGGATGGGGGGGAGGTTGATGCTTGCTGCTCCTTGCGCGGGGGAGAGGGGGCTTCGGGGTGCCAATGTTTTTCTGTCATTCATTCTTTTGGGATTTTTCTGTTTCTCGTGCATGACTGTGAAGACTAAGTATTTCAGCTTGTATACTGTATGCATTCTCTGATAATAAGTGGAGCCGTTCTAACTCCTTACAGTGGCAGGAATTGAAGCTGGGTCGCTGACACTGTGAAGGCATTGCACTAACCGCAATGGAAAGCTTGAGAACATCCCTGATGTTCACTCAACCCACCAAGTAATCTATTAGCATGAGAAAGCTCAGAGAACAGTGCCTATTTTATGTGTTGTATATGCAAATGATATGGCCTGCCCATTAGAGCTGACTGTGGTTAAGCTCTTAATTTTCAAGTGCTCCTCTTCAAACTATCAAATGTTAGAGCTGGTGCACTGAAATGATGCTGAACAGGTGGCAACTGTGATTTTGGGAAGCAGTTCATATACTGTAGCACAGTATCATTGTCCCATATTGTTGGAATACCATGCTGTTCAGTAGCATCAGATTGGTAGGGAAGCTTTGTTTCCCAGTGCCACATAAGGCACATTCTCCAATATGCTTCAACAATAAACACTGTCTGATCGACTGGAGTGTGCGACAGGTGTCTCCCTGAACCAGCAGGAGAGTTCTCCATGATGCAAACCACTCATTTCGAGTCGTTTCAATTTAAGCCAAGTTCCCTTCCGAGAAAATATGTGTCATGCCAATTGCAAAATGCTATAAAAGGTAAATACAAAGGAACTTTTGGGATTATCTTGCGGCAAATGTAGCCAACAGCCTTGTCCCAGGAAGCTGCAAGTGTCTGTCAGTACTTTGTATGGTCTTCCGACCCTTAGAATCAGATTTAATTGGTGTATAAGATAATGAGAGGCATTGATCATGTGGATAAACAGAGGCTTTTTCCTAGGGCTGAAATAACTAGCACAAGAGGGCACAATTTTAAGGTGCTTGGAAGAAGGTACAGAGGAGATATCAGGGGTAAGTTTTTTACACAGAGAGTGGTGAGTGCATGGAATGGGCTGCCAGCGAGAGTGGTGGGGGCGGATATGATAGGGTCTTTTAAGAGACTCCTGGACAGGTATATGGAGCCCAGAAAAATAGAGGGCTATGGGTAACCCTAGGTAATTTCTCAGGTAAGTACATGTTCGGCACAGCTTTGTGGGCCGAAGGGCCTGTATTGTGCTGTAGGTTTTCTATGTTTCTAGTATCACCGACATATGTCATGAATTTCTTTGTTTTGTAGCAGCAATACAGTACAATACATAAAGAACTATATATTGCAATAGGAAATATATATATTTTATTTTTATCTTTTAAATTTAATTTTTTAAATTAATTTTTTGATCCCACCAGGACATTTCTGTTCAAACTTGTTGAGGAAGCCTTCCCTCTGTTTAATCATTGTGGTAATTTGGCTAGTTGTAGCTGTGCTGCAGGTGTATGAGGATCTGTCCTCTACTATTCACTATGGTTCTGCTCCATAGTGTGATGTGGACACTGAGACCCGCAAACTGCAGGTTATCAAGTCATCTCCAAAGTTTGGATCCAGGACTTTAATTGCAACCATGTTTGCCCCTCTGAATTGTTCTCACTGCATTATTTCAGTCTGACCTGCAAAGCATGAGCTGGCTAGCTTAGCATTCAATAGTTCATTAAAAATTGCAAATTGAAGATGAGTTTTTGTGTCAAAAGTGCATCGAACCATGCTGTGAAATGCGCCATTTGAATCAAGTCAAATCAGCGAGGATTGTATTCAGCAGCCCACAAGTCTTGACACATTTCCAGGACCAACATAGCATGCCCACAACTCATTCACCATAACTGAACATCTTTGGAGCATGGAAGAAAACTGGAGCACACAGAGTATTTTGCACGGTCATGGGGAGAGCGTACAAACTCCTCGCAGGCAGTGGTGGGGATTGAATCCCAAACAGTGAATGCTGACACTGTAAACCGAAGCGCTAACCACTGAGCTATTGTGGATTATTCGAATTGATAATGAGAAATCGCCTCTCTGGCGTTCACCCAGAATCCGTCAGCCATACTCAGGTTAAATGCCGCATATTTATCTTCAAAACTACCCCATATTCAGCAGTTAGGGTCAGGAATTCTCCGAACTTTTCTGCCTCTCCTTCACTCCATGGGCATCATCCCCTTATCCCATGTCTTCTTTCATCCAAGTAACACACTCAGCAAGGCTCCCATGACTTAATTATCCATCTCTCCTAGTGACCCTTTACAAGTTACGAGACTTCACTGTTCTGAAGGGATGCCCGCAGAGAATTTCAAGGATAAATGGATGTTAACTTAAGTTTACTGTTACGTGCATAAGTATGGCAAGGCACAGGTATGAGGAACGTCTTGCTTGCAGCAGTGCCATAGGCTCAGACAACATGCGGAACATAAATGATGTCAGGCAGTCAAGACGAAAGACAGCACAGGATCAGACATTAGTGCAAACAAAAAACCATAACCAGAGACAAGTCCGTGCTAGTGCAAGAGGTGGCCCATCATGTTTTGTCGCTGAGATCGGATTAGTTGTTGTTGCATGTGAGAGCTCTGATGTAAACACAGGATAGACAACTAAATTCCAGTTGTTAAGTGAGAAGAGAAGGTTGAAGACAGCTGCATAAGGCACTCCTCGTAACCACCAATAACGATTTGCTTATTGTTTATAGGGGAAGTTGATAATTACAGTCCTTACTAATACACATGTGCAAAATCTCTTTTAGGAGTATTAGAAGCCAATCAATTCATATCAGAGGCTTAATCACACAGTTGTTCCAATACCATGAATGTGTTTTGCCACAAAGATGTGCTAATTTGCCATTGTAGTTCAGGAGTATATTTTTGGTCTCTTTACAGCTTTGATAACACCTAAGCTATCAGGGAACACAGTCTACAGTAAGGAACAACTGTGTCTATGAAAGACTAATTTTTAGAGAGCCTGGCTAAATTTGTGCAGGTTATTTTGTAGCTTATGCAGCACATGCAAAGAGGCATTCCCTAGACTGGAGCACGCTAAAGGCCAGATCACCTCAATTATATAGGTTAAAAGAAATAGCACAAGTCTGTGTAGATTTGCTTCTCTGGAATTTTGTTAATTTCTTTTTAAATTGTAATTAATTGAAAGAAACGGTAGATAAGACAATGCTCTCCAGTGTGCTGAGTTTTAAAGAATATATTTCTTATGCCTTACAGCTAAGTGTACACGAAACAATCTCCAAAACTTCATTTCAATTTTACAGAATCATAGAATGGTTAAGGCACAGAAGGGAACGATACGCCCATTCAGATGGTCCTGGCTTTGTATAAGAGTAATTCAACCACTCCCCACAGCCTTATACGTTCTTTCACTTAAGAAACAGAAGCAGAAACCAAATCCTCGTGCCTGCTTCACTCTCGAACAAGACAACTCACTTTTTCATTGAATGAATTAAGCATACTTACCCCCAGATCTCTCTGATCTTGTGGCACTTCAGAATTGTGCCTTCTTGGTTATATTACTTGTCCCTGTTCTTCCTTCCAAAATGTAGCACGTCATATCTCTCACTGTTAAATTTCTTCTATCACTTGCCTTCCCAATTCGGGAGTCTTCCTATATCTCTTTGAAGTCCTTTTATATCTCCACACTTATTATTAACTGGAAACTGTGCCTTGTACACAATAGTTCAAATGACTAATATGCTTGAAGAAAAGCAGCGATTCTGGGGAACTGCACTGAATACAATATTCCAATACCCCACAATATACACTTCCTTGCAGTCAGTACAAGAACTTTATCACTACTCCTACAGTGTTTCTTATGACTTTGAGTCATAGAGTGGTACAGAAGAGTAATAGTCCCTTCATACCAATGTCTCCATGCGGAACGTGATGTCTATCTACACCTGTCCAAATGCCCTTTAAATGCTATAACCGTAATTCTCTTTACAACATTATCTGGCAATAACCCCTATTGTATCCATGTCACTGCATTTTATTTTACTCAATACTCTTAAGTCTTGGTAACAAGTGACAATGTGTGCCTGATCAAGTGTACTTTCAGAAATCCATTGAGACCATATTTCCTTCAATGACCTGTTTCTATGCTGTGTTACTCAGTGACTTTATGACCACTTAAAAGAAGAGAACAGGAACAATCCCTTGTTCCCCCCAGAGGGCACAGCCTCAGAAAAGAGAGGCATCCTTTTAGAATGGAGATGAGGAGGAATTTCTTTAGCCAGACGGTGGTGAATCTTTTGAATTCTTTGCCACAGGTGGCTGTGGAGGCCAATTCACAAGGCAGAGGTTGATAGATTCTTGATTAGTGAGGGCATGAAGGGATAAGGGGAGAAGGCAGGAGACTGGGGCTGAGAGGGAAAATGGATCAGCCATGTTGAAAAGGCAGAGCAGACTCAATGGGCCAAATGGCCTAATTCTGGAGGACTGCCCACAGTTCTGGTCTCCTTACTTGAGGAAAGATATACTGGCTTTGTAGGCAGTGCAGAGGAGGCTCACCAGGTAGATTCCAGAGATGAGGGGGCTAGACTATGAGGAGAGATTAAGTCACCTTGGTCTGTACTCACTGGAATTCAGAAGGATGAGAACAGATCTTATAGAAATAAAATTATGAAAGGGATAGATAAGATAGAGGCCGGAAAGTTGTTTCCACTAGTAGGTGAGCCTAGAACTAGGGGACTTAGCCTCAAGATTCCGGGGAGTAGATTTAGGACGGCAATGAGGAGGAACTACTTTTCCCAGAGAGTAGTGAATCCGTGGAATTCTCAGTGCACTGAAGCAGTGGAGGCTACCTCAGTAAATATATTTAAGACAAGGCTGGATAGATTTTTGCATCGCAGGGAAATTAAGGGTGATGGGGAAAAGGCAGGTAAGTGGAGATGAGTCCATGCCAAATCAGCCAAGATCTTATTGAATGGCAGAGTAGGCTCGAGGGGCCAAATGGCCTACCCCTGCTCCTATCTCTGATGTTAAGTTCCTATACATTATGGTTTGCACCAATTATGACACCAGCCTAAACTAATCCCATTTCCCTGTGTCGTGATCCTGACTGGACAGTGGCAGGCACCAAGTTTCAGCACTCCAATTCCCCAGAGTATGGTTAGTTGCTACTGTCGCTTTAAGACTCAGATTGCCAATTATTGCCTGCCACATTTCTTCATGGAAAGTCTGTACTTAAAGGCCTCGTGCTGAGCATTCAGTGCTCAATTGTAGGCTTGCCATTTCTAGTACTACTATTTGTGATTTTGCCTTTGGATTTTGTTTGTGTCATCTTGTTTATTTCGAGTCTCAGTTGGAATTAATTCTAGACCTCATTCTACACTTCAGTTTAGCACCATCCATAGCTCTCTCATTACAACCTACATGTGGTCCATATCCTTCTGTTCCCTGCCTGTTCATGTATCTGTCTAAATGGCACTTAAATAGTGCTGTTGTATATGCTCTTACTGCAACCTGCCCCCATCAAGATGTTCCAGGTGCCCACCTGCCTGTGTTTAAAAATAAACTTGTCTCTTTAAATTCTGCCCCCCCCACCCCCACACTTCAATTTAAATCACCGCACACTAACATCTGATATTTCCACTGTGGGAAAATACTTTGAGTATCTACCCTCCCAATGCCTCTCATAATTTTATGTAATTCTCTCAGGTCATCCCATCTGCCTCGAGTGCTCTAGAGAACACGGCCCAGGTTTGTCCAAGTTCTCTTTATAGTGACTAATCTCTAATCTGTGCAACATTCTGGTGAGCCCCTCTGCACCCTCGCCAAAGCCTCCACACCCTTCCCATATTGTGTTGACCAGCACTGGACACAATACTCCCAGTGTGGCCACACCATTGCACATGACTTTTCAATACTCATACTCAATGCTCCAACCAATGAAGGCAAAACTTGTTTCCTCAAGAAATATGTACATGGTATAAACAAATCTATGCTGATATTCTTTATTCAGTACAAACTTGTCTGACTGTGGACTATGACTATCCTTCCTCAGATTATTGCGTTCAGCTCTCTCTCACCACTGAAGTTAAACCTACTGGTCTGTAGCTACCATGTTCATTTCTACATCCTTTATTGAAACTGGGTGTAAAATTTGCAGTGTCCCTGTGCTCAGAGTTATGGAGTTTGAGAGATTATGGCCAGGGCTTTTGTAACTCCCTCTTCAACCACCCTCAACAAACAAGGATGCAAACCACCTGCTTCAAGTGGTTTAACCACTCCAGTGGAGCTTATCTTTCTAGTCCTTCCTCCTTGACAGTTTTCAGCCTATCCAGAACCTCAATTACATCTCCCTTTTTTTGCAATATTTTTGGATTCCTCTTTATACTTTCTGCCAGCCTTTTATCTTGCCCTCTCCTACTTCTGTATTTTCCTCCCCTCTGAATTTTCTGTAATCAGTAAGTTCTTCACTTGTCTTTCAACCTGGGAGCTATTGACTGCTCTTCATTCTATTTTATTCTCCATCTTTTAGGTCATTCATGCACCACAGAATCTAATTTTCCTGTCCTTGTCCCTCATGGGAATGTACCTGAACAGTTGCAGAAACACCTTTAGATGTCTCCTATTGTTTAATAGGAAATAAAACAGTGACACTCAGTAAGAGCAGCAGTTTTGTTTATTATTCTGTGTGCTAATCTTTGCTTCCTGTCAATCCATATCAGATTTGACTTCATCCTATGGAAACTGGCCCTCCCGCAATTGGTTATTTTTTTCTCTGCCCATATCCTTTTCCAGAGCTATTCCACATATTTATCATATAATAATTGCTATTTCCCCATGGCTAATTGTTCCACTTGGCCTGGCTCATTTCCCAAAAATGGAACCAGAGATGTTGCCTTCCTTGTTGGTCTAGATCCAAACTGATCAGTGATGTTCTCTGCAGTATACTTCAAAGTCTCCTCACAACTTTTGCCCAGTATGTTATTGTTATTTCTATCTGTGTCTGCATAGTTAAAAACTATGGATTTTGTACATCTCTACAGTTGTTTGCAAATCTGCTGTTCAACGTACTTCCTAGTATTGGAAGCACTAGAGAACAGACCAAGTAGTTTAAACATTCCTTTGTTGTTTCTTCTTTCTAAACATATAGATGCTGTTCGTGGTCACCCCAAGACATCCTCTCTCTCCTGCATACAATTCTCCTTTAACCAATTCTCACACTGAGTCTGGCTCTATCTAAAAACTTCTTATGTCCTGTTCTGGGATTACTCATTGATTCTGATCCATCTTGTATCTTTTCCTTTTCAGGCTACCTGTCATCAAACCCCTACCAAATTAAGTAACACTGACCCATAGCCTCTCAAGCCTGTTCCACCATTTACTAAGATTGTGGCTGCTCCAAATGCATCGTTAATTTTATATTCCTATCAAACCTTGCATCTGTCTGCCACCGTCCCAAAATATTCATAACTTTCACTCTACATTAACAAAGAGAAACGTTGACAAATCCTTTCCTTCCACTTATTTTGCTTGACCTGCTGAGTTCTTCCAGAAGACTGTGTAGTGTTCTGGTACACTAATTCCAGATCAGTTGAGATCGCAACAGGTCCCACCTCTCCCAATGTTCCAGGAACCTAAAGCCCTTCCTCCTGCAGCATCTCTCCAGCCACACATTTTGTGCTCTCGCCCTGAATCCATACTCACCAGCACAAGGCATGGAGTGATCAGTAATTACTATCTTTGAAGTCCTGCTTCTTAAAGGACCTCAGGGTTCAAGTCCACAGCATACAGGAAGACAGGGTGCTGACAAAGGTGTATTGCACGCCTGCCTTCATTGGCCGGGGCACTGAGTATAGGAGTAAAGAAATCACATTGCAGCTACTGAAAACTGTGGTTAAGCTGCACTTGGAGCTTTGTGTGTACTTCTGGTCACCCCATTGCAGGAAGCACGTGAAAGCTTTGGAAAGGATACAGAAGAGCTTTATAAGGATGCTGTCTAGATTAGAGTACGTGAGTGAGTTGGCTTGTTTTCTCTGGAGCATTCAAGTTTGGGGGGACACCTAAAAGACATTTATAAAATTACAATGTGACAGGCATAGATAGGGTAGACAATCAGTTCCCCCCCACCCCCCCAAGGTAGAATATCAATACCAGAGGATATGCATTTAAGCAGAGAGGGGGGAAATTTAAGGGAGACGTGTGGGGATTTTTTTTTATTTACACAGAGAGTGGTAAATACCTGAAACAGGCAGCCAGCCAGGGGTAGTGCTGGGATCAGATATGACAGTGGCATTTAGAAGGCAAGGGATGGACGAACAGGCAGAAGAGATTTATCTTAATTTATCATGGGTTAAAAGATCTGTTCCTGTGCTGTACTATTTTATGTTTCAATCTCTTTCCTAACCTCCTAAAATCTGCCTGCAGGATTTTATCATTTTATCGAGGTACTAACATTATCAGTATCAATATGGAGCACAATATCTAACTACTTCTCCAGAATTTCCAACTGCTCAAAATATATATTTATAAACACTGACACCAGGGATACCACATGCCATCTTGGAATCACGTTTGCTTTTACAAAAACAATTGGCTGCTTCCAAACTATGATTACCTTTGCTCTCTTAACTTCTTTTCATCCTTCCTGTATAACAGGGCCTTGACTCTGCAGTACTCCCAGGCAAATCCGCTTTGTTATCAATACTCAAAACTGAAAAATGAGAGTGAGAAGCCCTCGAGATTGTCCTGAACTGCCTGCCTTTTCCGTTTCGTCTGTCTGGCAGTCACCTCCCACTTGAGCAGCAGGACAACCACCTTCTGACACAAGCTATACACAAAACCCAGGCCTTGCAGTTGGATCATGGTGACACCAATTGTTGTGTTGCTTAAGCTCTGAAATCCAGAACCTGAGCTCTTGTATTTGACACGTGCAAGCCTAGGGTTGTCCAGGAGGCACAAGAATCACAATCCACAGTTCTGTGGGTGCCCACCATGACTCTAGTGATGAAATCAACTCAGAAAGAGTATCTTTCATGTATTACGTTACTTAGTATTTCGCATACACTGAAAGAACGTTTTAAATACCTATTTAAACCAAATTCTTCTTGAAACACAATAAACTTCCATTTCCTAAGCTCCATTTACTAATTATAAGCATTCATTATAATTAAACTGAAAATTGGAACTGGTGTGAAATGTGAACAGTCACCTCTTGGTATATCTTAAATCTACAATATATACTGTATGACTATAAAAACCAATTAAGTTATGAAAACCCAGTTCAATATTTCAGCAGCTAAAAAGGCAGACTTGTGACATAAAACATTATAGCATTTAATTGTCAGTGCAGGAAAAAATGAGGAGAAAGTGAGTTCTTCTGAATTTAATTTCCATTCCTAGAATCAATAATCTTGCTTGATGAACACCATTACAGGCTCTGGCGGGTATTTTAATCCAGACATCATTCCAAAATGCAATATATTTTACTTTAAACTAGTGCCTCTTGATATACAGTGACATGAGATACTAATTGATTGGGCAGCAAATAGAATGCTATAAATGGAACTGTACAGTGCAATTTCTCTCTTGCTGATCAGAGTCAACGTAACATACTTCAATCCTGAACTCATGCTACACTACAAACACATTACAAGAAAAACAATAAAAGCTATAGTTATATTGCATCTTGAACTTGCTAAAATATTAAAGTACTTCTCAGGAGAATTATCAAACAGAGCATGGCACTTTAGGAGACATTAGTGGAACAAGACAACCAAAAACTTGGTCAAAGGGATTAGATTTAAGGAGCATCTTAAAGTGAGGGCTATGAATCAGACACCAATGCTGAAGAGATTATAATCAGGGATGATGAATCAAAGAGCAGAGATATTTCAGAGCTCTTGGGGTGCTGGAAGAGATTTACGGACACTCTAAGTTGGAAAGGTCATGAAGGGATTAAAAATTAGGATGATGAAAACTGAGTTGCTTATTTGCTTGGGTTTAATGAAGGTCAAGTGATAGGTAAGTGGGAACTATTGAGCTAAGACACGGATAGCAAAGTTTTTGATGAGTTTAGGATTAGAAAGAATGCAAGGTGGAAGGCCAACAAAGAGAATATTTGAATATTTCATTTAGAGTTAACAAAGGCAAAGATTAGGGTTTCTATGCTGACAGGCGGAGGTACCAGTGTTTCTTGCCAATCCAAACCAACTCCCTACCCCACCAAACTGGCATTGAGAATGACAATTTATTTTCTGCAAATGAATAAAGAAGTCAGACAATATTCGGGCCATGAAAATAAAACTGAATTCAATCTGTAGCCCCACAACTTAATTGTATATATCATTTAATTTACCCCGAATGCATTGGTAATAATGTGTGAAATGGAATCCGCAAACTCTAGATAGCAAAGAGAATAAATCCATAGCAATGAAAATCTATGGGCATAGATGAGCCACATTTGGTGATCTGAGATATTAAGGCTCAAGTGTTGGAATTGAAGTCTCCTTTTGGTTGTTGCTTTTGGTACGTCATAGTAGTGCAGATATGGAGGTTAATTGAGCATGGGTGAACTTAAAAAAATAGCTTTACACGTGGCAGGTAGTTGTTTCTAATAAAAAGTTTTGTTTGTGTGTCTAAAATGGGGTTATCTGATGTTGATAGTGGAAATATTCTGTTCTCTGTGTATATAGTATGTTACCTTGATGAGGAGATAAATCTTGTAAAATTTCTGAGCCCTCAATTCAATACAAGGTTTTCAATTTAAGCTAATGATTGAGCAGGTTTTCCCACTAAGGTGAAGCAGGTAATAAGGCCAATCTCCATTTAACATATTTCAATAGAATGAATGGATGTACCAGCCAGGTTTGGTGTTTGCCCATTTAGTTGAAATGTTGAGCGAAGTTAAGAAAAGAGTGATGTCAAAAGTGAGCCTTGATTGCTCCAATATAATGTACTGGGGCATAAATAGTGGGAATGCACATCGTTCTCTTCCCAGGCACAGGGAACTAAAATCTAGAGGACACAGGCTAAATGTGAGAAGTGCAAGATTTAAAAGGGGCATGTAGGGCAAAGGGTATGGAATGAGCTGCCAGAGAAAGTGGGTGGAGCAGGTACAATTGGATAAGCACATGAATGGGAGGACCTTAGATTGACATGGGCGAAATAAAGCAATAAGACTTGTCTGGCTGGCACCATGGTCAGCATTGGTGAGTTGGGCTGAAGGGCCTGGTTACATACTGTATTAGTCTATGTCACTCTAATGGTGTTAAGGACCAGATTCACTAAAAAATACAAAAGGAATACTTGCTTTAATTTCAGCTGTAGATCTAGAACAGACAATACAACTACGCACAAGTAATAATTCAGTGTTATTCGTGATTAGATAATGCACAAATTCAAGCAGCATAATAGCTCAATAGAAATTAATTAGAAATAACATTGAGTTATATCTTTAATAATTTTCATTTCCTTCATTAGCTTACACTATCCACAATGCACACTGTACATTGAATTTTCCTAAGTGAATTTAAATAGGAAGTATGTTACTTGAAGAAAAGCTTTCCTTGATATTGAGTACTTCTGTCCTGGATAAGTTTGACATGATATCATCTAGACGGAACTGAGCACTTTTCTCAGTCAGCCAGAGCTGAGGTAACTTTCATTCTCTTCCTTTTGCTCTATTCTAGTTTGCCTGATTTTCTCAGAAGACAGCAACATTTTAGGCAATCTCTCTATGAGACAAACACTTAATTGGTGAACAATATACTTTGGTTTTTACTAACAAAGCAACATTACTGTAAAGGAAAATGATCAGACTTGTGCATTAGAAGGTTCCAATTAGAATTTAAGAAAATGAAGTTCCGTGAATTGGGAGAACCCACCAACAATGTTGAAGATAGTATTTTATTAGTTTATGAATTTGTCTCCACAAACACGAACAGAATCTGAGATATAGTAGAGCAGGTGTTTTGTACTCTACTCTCAAAATCCTGTACCTTCAAAGTTAATGGAACTAAACTTCAAAGTTCAAAGTAAATTTATTGTTAAAGTGCAGATGTCACCATATACAAACCGGAGATTCATTTTCTTGTGAGCATACTCAATAAACCCAATAACTGTAATAAAATCAATCAAAGAATACACCAACAGGGTGGACAACAACCAATGTGGAAAAAAAAACTGTGCAAGTACAAAAATAAAGAGAAGGAAAAAAAAAGGACATAATATTAAATAAATAAATAATACCAAGAATATGAGATAAAGAGTCCTTGAAGGTGAGTCCATAGGTTGAGAGAACAGCTCAGTGATGGGGGTGAGTGAAGTTATCCCCTCTGGTTCAAAAGCCTGATGGTAGAGGGGTAGTAACTGTTCCTGAACCTGGTAGTGCAGGTCCTGTACCTTCTTCCTGATGGTGGCAGTGAGAAAGCAGCATGGCCTGGATGGCGGGGGTCCTTGATGATAGATGCTGTTTTCATGCAACGGTACTCCGGGTAGATGTAGTCAATGGTTGGGAGGGCTCTACCGTGATGAACCGAGCCATAGCCAGTACTTTCTGTATGAGCGCACTGGTGTTTCCATACAAGGTCATGATGCAGCCAGCCTATATACTCTCCATCACACATGTGTTGCAGTTTTCCCAAGTTTTAGATGATATGCCAAATCTTCACAAGATTGTAAGAAAGTAAAGGTGCTGCCGTGCTTTCTTCACAATGGCATTTACCTTCTGGACCCAGGACAGATCCTTTGAAATGGTAACACCAAGGAGCTATGATTTCCTATGGCCTAGCCTACCATAATGTTCGTTTATGAATTTGACCAAAAGCAATTTTCTGCCACTCTGTATGGTGTTTTTGTAACCAATATAATTTTTCATTTTACATTTACCTCAGAAAAAAAATCAAAAAACATGGGATTAGATGTTCATATCCCTCATGCCAAAGGTTCATGAGCACTTGCTCAAGACTGCCTTGATGTCGGAAGTGGCACAGGATTGACACGCAGGGGTTTTCAAGTGGGCACCCTCCTTCGTTGATGTTTCATCAATTAACCCACTAGATCTCCAGAGGGCTCGACGATGACTTCTGGTGTCCCAGAATCACCCCCTCTTGTGTCCTTCCACTCTCTTGATGCTATCTTGAAGCCCAGGAGAGGAATTTTGCTGACACTGTTGGAATTGGGTCATCACCGATGAAGAACTTTATGACTTTCAGCCTTCCCTTGACCATGCTGGTTTTGATTTTTGTTTGGCCCACTTGATGCTTCCCTGCAGCTTTCCATGTAGTTGCTTGGTGCATGCTGCAGTAGTGGTCAGTGTTGTTATATTGTCCATGTACCCCCTAGGGGGAAGGTGAGGGGAGACAACGTCCAGCACTTGTTCTTTCACCGCCTAACACCCATCTTGAAGCCCTGATAATGACCTCCATGGCCACTGTGAAGGCCAGGGGTGATATTATGCAACCTGCCATAATGCCTTCTTCCAGTCTGTGCCACATTGTGGTAAATCTGGTGAAGCACAAATTTCAATCACTCTGTATGATTTTTTATAGCCGATATTATTTTTCATTTTACATTTACCTCAGTAACATTTGTTCAAAAGAATTGAGCCACTTCCCATTTTGGGCAACATCGCGACACCAAACAGAACAGGACAGCCCAGGAACCTTTCGCCTGTAAATTAAAACTAAACCTACCTACCTGGATATAATCCACATCCCTCCATTCCATGCATGTTCACAGCTTGAATAAAACTTCCTTTTTCCCTGTTGTAACACCCTGAGTCTCAGGACAATCCCTAAACAGCATCTGGGTGACATTTCTAATGCATTTGACAGTGCACTTGCAGGCACATGCGTAGCATAATCACGGTGAAGGAAGAAATGCTGATACTATAGATATTAAAAGAGCATCATTCAAACAGCTGATGAGAAATAATGGGATAAAATCCATGCAAAAGCCATCATCCTTCCTCTGATAAAGAGAGAGAGAGGGAGAGGAGAGACAGAGAGAGAGGGAGAGGAGAGACAGAGAGAGAGGGGGAGGAGAGAGAGAGAGGGGGAGGAGAGAGAGAGAGAGGGGGAGGAGAGAGAGAGAGGGGGAGGAGAGAGAGAGAGGGGGAGGAGAGAGAGAGAGAGGGGGAGGAGAGAGAGAGGGAGGGGGAGGAGAGAGAGAGGGGGGAGGAGAGAGAGAGGGGGGAGGAGAGAGAGATGGGGGAGGAGAGAGAGAGGGGGGAGGAGAGAAAGGGGGGAGGAGAGAAAGGGGGGAGGAGAGAGAGAGGGAGAGGGGAGGGGGGGTAGAAAGAGAGAGAGAGAGAAAGAGAGAGAGAAAGAAAGAAAGAAAGAGAGAGAGAGAGACTGACTCTGTCACAAACAGACATCTTCCTCCGGCAGCAATGGGTGACAGGCTGGTAGATGGCGCTAACACACACTTGCCCTCTGTACCCGCCTCGATCACTTCAGTCTTCCCGGCACTTTAATCAGTGAGAAATGGAGTCCATCATGGGCTCGCGTCTTGTCTCCAGGCTTCTTGGCCTGAAGGCTACACAATTCACTTGAAATCTCATGGAAAACCCTTGGCGATAGCAAAGTGCCAGATCGCTCAATCGACCCAAAGACACACCAGCAGAATGTAAATCACAGGCTCCAACAGTAGTGGAACCACATTTGAAAGAAAAGGACATGAAAGAAGTTGTCTCATGAACCGTCTGTAGGATGTCGCCCATGGTCGCGTTGTTCACTGGCACCATCTTCTTGATTAGATTAGATCGTCAATATGTGTATTTAGAAAGCATGGTTGAATTTTTAGAAAAACTGAGGCAACAAGATAGTTGTTCACTTTACCTGCTCAAGTGGGTTCAGATACCCTTTGTGTCCCTTGCCCAACATAGATGAAACTAAACAGGAGTCAAGTATAACCCAGTGGTTGATACAGAGATGCTCTCTGAATTCCATTGACCAAAGGTGTATGTTATTACCAGCCCTCCCTCCCTCCCCCAATGGGCCGGGTTTAAGTTGTTCAACAGCACAATATCTCTGAAGACCTACCCTGGGTCCAGTCTACTGATGCAGCATCATTTCATTACGAGTTTGTGGAGATTTAGTCCCCTTCTTCTTCTTTGGTTGTCCATCGAAATCCGATGACGACATCCACTCCTTTAACGGTGAGATCTTCGATATATCACCAAAGACTAGCAAATTTCTAGAGAGGTACTGAGGAGAGCATTTTAACTGGTTGCATCACCCATCTGGTATGGAGGGGCCACTGCCCAGGGTCAGTAAAAACTGCAGAAGGTTATAAAATCAGCCAGCTGAATCATGGGCACTTGCCTCCCCAGCATCAAGCACATCTTTAAAGTAATACTTTTAAAAGGGGCCATGCATCATTAAGGACCACTCACCACCCATGACATGCCCCCTTCTCATTACTATGATCAAAGAGGAGGTACAGGAGCCTGAAGACACACACTCATTGTTTTAGGAGCAGCTTATTCCCCTCCACAATCGGATTTCTAAACAGACAATGAACCCATGAACAGTACCTCACTATTTTTGCCCTCTTGTATGACTTATTTATTTTTAAATCTAGTTTATAGTATATTTTATGTGCTGCACTGTACAGGGGCTGCAAAATAACAAATTTCACAACATATGTTCGAGATAATAAATCTGATTCTGATCCAATAATTATAATGGCATAGAATGGTTGCATTGTTAAATAATTCACAAGTACAATTCATGCTGATGTTTAGAGCAGAGATTATTTGATCCGACAAAGGCTAACTGAAATAAAATTGACAAAGGACAAATTCTTCCACAATTGAACGCACACACTGAAATGGTCGGTCTCACCTAGGTAGGTGATGGAAGCTGCTGCTTTTGTCGGTAGGTGGATGGTGCATACTATGTGTCTCTGACATTTAATGAGTATGTTCCCAGTAGAGGGCTGCATGCAGGAAGGTGACTTTAGTGATCAAAGACTATCCTGAAGAGAAAGAGGAATTCTTTTTGAAGTGGATGACAAGAGGCAATTGGTTCAGTGCATCTACTAGACCGGCAGCTACACATACTTTTTGCTGTCCTGTGGATCCAGTGGTGCTGGTAACTACATTCAGGTGTCAATCACAAAAAGAGATGATATATCAGCTGTGACTTGGCATGAAGTGTTGAATCTTAAAGCTCTGACAGCCCATTAATAGCTCTCCGCTATAAAAGGTCTAAGAACAATTTTAAGTGCCGCAGGCAATCAAAATCTGATCAAATTGTATTTAATAATTGAAATGAAGAAAAACAATAGATTAAATGTGGTTAAGAGGGCATACTGTGCATTGCCCTTCATCAACCATGGGATTGAGTTTAAGATCCGAGAGGTAATGCTGCAGCTATGTAGGATTCTGGTCAGACCCCACTTGGAGTACTGCGCTCAGTTCTGGTCGCCTCACTGCAGGAAGGACATGGAAACCATAGAAAGAGTGCAGAGGAGATTTATGAGGATGTTGCCTGGATTGGGGAGCATGCCTTATAAGAACAGGTTGAGTGAACTCGGCCTTTTCTCCTTGGAGCGACGGAGGATGAGAGGTGATCTATAGAGGTGTACAAGATAATGAGAGGCATTGATGGTGTGGATAGTCAGAGGCTTTTCCCCAGGACTGAAATGGCTAGCATGAGAAGGCATAGTTTTAAGGTGCTTGGAAGTAGGTACAGAGGAGATGTCAGGAGTAAGTTTTTTACGCAGAGAGTGGTGAGTGCTTGGAATGGACTGCCAGCGGCAGTGGTGAAGGTTGAAACGATAGGGGTCTTTTAAGAGATTCCTGGATGGCTACTTGGAGCTTAGAAAAATAGAGGGCTACGGATAAAGCCTAGGTAGTTCTAAGGTAGGGACATGTTTGGCACAGCTTTGTGGGCCAAAGGGCCTGTATTGTGCTGTATATTTTCTAATTTTCTATGTTTAAATTAGAAATACAGTTAAGTACATTAAAACACTAAAATCAAATAAATATAAACTTAGCTTTTCAATCATGGTTGGCTACCCTATTCAAATCCAATGGATTTATGCCACATACACCAACCAGCTTGACATAAAACAGGTTGGAGCTGGGAGTGAACATGAAATGCATCTAGCCTTCTATCTGCACTCTAATCTTGGACTCAGTGCTGTGTCCAGTGGCAGAGACTGAAATCAAGATTGCTGGCAACTGCCTTCTAAGCTTGTTTCTGACTTCCATTTACAGTGTACATATCTGGATTTGAGGACTAAATTTTGGCCCATACTGCGGTTAACTGGCAGTTCTCTGCATAACTGTCTGCTGAAGATCAACATATTCCAATTTATTTGTGAGAAATTCATGGAATGCTGCTGTAGCAATGAGAGATAGTCATTTTTAACTTAGTGGTCAGGGATTCACTCTGGCAATGGATTCCTTTTGAATTCAATAACCAAGCCATTTCTGAAGCAAACATGCACAGTAGAATTTGCGGCACCTGTGTGTTTTATGTTAATTGTCATTCTATGTAGTGCAGCCCCCATTTAAAAGTACATTATATATGACATATATAACAATATATATGACTCCATTTGAAGTATATTGTATATACTATGACAAATGACTTGCCACTCATTTCTCATAAGCTATTTTCAAGACTAGAACTATAGAGCAGTGCATGCAAATACAAAACTATGTAACAAAATTTCTAAGTTGTCAGGCATTCAAAAAATGCTTCTGTCTGAAGCATTATATGGATGACAGGTCTGGTAGATCCATATTGCATAACATTTTAGTTGTATATAGAAATAGATTTGCTGCGATTGATATTGAGCAAGTTCATTATTTACATCAGATGCTCAGAACAACTCGGAGGTAATATTCCATTGTCAAGACAATGTTGTGCAGTTTCTGTCTTATGAAAAAAATCTGTTCTCTCCTTATGCTTGATTAGCTGACATCAAATTTGAATGTAGTCAACACAAAGTAAATGGCCCTATCTACTGATGAGCCAGAAACCCCAACATTTTAAAACACAATTTAATTGATCTGTCCAAGCATTGGCACAATACACGGAAAGGAAAAATAAAAACACTTATAGAACTCCAATAAAAAGTGAAGAGAATTGTTCTTGAGCAATAACCTCTATTTTCTTTGGGGCAAAACAAGAAACTGAAAAATTTTGGTCAAATAAAATGCTCAGAGATCACAGCAATTTTATAATCAGTGTCATAAGCCTCAGATCTTTCCAGACTGGAATTACACAAGGGACTGAAACAAGAATCAACAGCCAAAAATATCTCATCAGACTTACATTATATACAGCCGATGAAAGCTACAAAAGCCATCATCCTCTGACATTGTAATCTACTTTAACTCATTTTATGAGTTCAACTAACAGAAGAGCTAGGACCGCTTCTCTAGGTTATTATGCACATGGGTATAACAGAATGGAAATAGCACGCAACTCCACAAAGATATTAAGACAAAACATGAGAAAATATAGAGCAATCAGTAACTCTTTAGTCAGGCCATGCAATTTACTTTCCTATAAAGGCACTTCAAGCATTAAAATAGCTGCAGCTATTTATATCATATTTCATATGAAAGGTGTCTTTGTTGCAAACATTTAATTTATTTCCCAATCCAATTCTACTTCAATTTCCTTTTTAGCATAGAGTTATCATTTTGGTCTCTCATTTGCCAAAAATACATGGATTTGTTGTTAAGTGCTTCTGCATATTTGTGTTTACTCGGAAATGTATTTTTATCCAATCGGTGCACTGTTGGCAGAATCTCAGATGGTGATGAGGAACTGTATAAAAGTTCAGATGATAATGAGGAACTGTATAAAAGTTCAGATGGTGATAAGGAACTGTATAAAAGTTCAGATGATAATGAGGAACTGTATAAAAGTTCAGATGGTGATAAGGAACTGCATAAAAGTTCAGATGATAATGAGGAACTGTATAAAAGTTCAGATGGTGATAAGGAACTGTATAAAAGTTCAGATGATAATAAGGAACTGTATAAAAGTTCAGATGATAATGAGGAACTGTATAAAAGTTCAGATGGTGATAAGGAACTGTATAAAAGTTCAGATGATAATGAGGAACTGTATAAAAGTTCAGATGGTGATAAGGAACTGTATAAAAGTTCAGATGATAAAGAGGAACTGTATAAAAGTTCAGATGGTGATAAGGAACTGTATAAAAGTTCAGATGATAATGAGGAACTGTATAAAAGTTCAGATGGTGATAAGGAACTGTATAAAAGTTCAGATGATAATAAGGACCTGTATAAAAGTTCAGATGATAATGAGGAACTGTATAAAAGTTCAGATGATAATGAGGAACTGTATAAAAGTTCAGATGGTGATAAGGAACTGTATAGAAGTGAAATAGATTGGCTGCTTGACCGATTTTGCAACAAGCTCATATGCAACATCAGCAAGACCAAAGAACCTACTGCAGACTTCAGGAAGGGGAAGTTGAGAGAACACACACCAGTCCTCACTCAGGCATCAACTGTGGAAAGGTGAGCAGCTTCAAGTTGCTGACTGTCAACATCTCAGAGGCCAAACAACTATGCTAACACATTAATGCAATCACGAAGAAGGCACACCAATATCTCTACTTCAAGTTCATTTATTGTCAATCAACCATATACATGTATACCACCAACTGAAACATCGTTTCACTGGGCCAAGCTGTTATGTTTTGTAACTCCAAAACATAAAACTAATTGAAAGAAAAACACGTGAGCTGGGGGTAACTCATGTACGTTTAGTTTTAATTTAGTGAGGCATGCAGATATGATGGGGTGGCGTAATGACATGCGCATGCATGAACTTCTATATATAACCTGTAATGAATTATGTAAATAACAACGAATGCTTAATCAATGTATTTACAATATGACTCAAATATTACTGAACTATTAAATACACAAGGTGCACAAAGCAGTATATAATAACTCACAAACAATATTACTACAAATAAATTAACAAATAATAAAGTGCATTTATGACACAAATTTTAAAAAGTAAACAGTATAATGCTCCAGGTTCTTCATGCGTGATGAGACCTGGATGGTTGTAGGGACTTCAGTAGAGTCATGTCTGTTTCCCATCCTAACAGTTCTTGTCCTAATGCCATGATACCTCCTGCCTGACGGTAGTGGGTCAAAGAGGTTGTTGGATGGATGGAAGGGATCACTGATAATGCTAAGGGTTCTGTGTATGCAGCATTCCTGGTAAATATCTCTGATGGTGGAACAGCTACTCTGATGATCCCCTCAGCAGTCTTGCAATCCTTTTATAGGGTCTTGTGCTCAGATGCCTTGCAATTCCCATACCAGATGGTGATGCAGCTGGTCAGCACACACTCAATTGTAGAAAATGGGTAGAATCTGGAGGTGGGTGGGCCTCACTCACCTCAATCTCTTCAGGAAGTGGAGACACTGTTGTGCTTTCTGGACTGAAGAAATGGTGCTAAGAGACCAGCTGAGATCACCTGTTATGAACAGTTCCAGAAACTTGGTGCTCCTAACTATTTCTACGGAGCAGCCATTTACGTTCAGTGAGGAGCTGTCAGCCTGCACCTTCCTAAAGACCACAATCATCTCTGTAGTCTTGTCTGTGATCAGACTCCAGTTGTGGGACTCGCACTCTTCTACCAGCCACTCTACCTCCTCTCTATACACCGTCTCGTCACTGTTGTGGGTGAGGCCAACCACTGTTGTGTCATCAGCGAACCTCATCATTTGATTTGAACTTGACAGTCATGTAAAAGCAGTGTGAATAGCAGCTAGCTGAGCACCCAGCTTCGGGGGGCAGAGGGGCTCAGTGAGATGTTGCTGCCAACACGGACTGACTGTGGTCTTTCTGTCAAGAAGTCCAAGATCCAGTTATAGAGAGGTGCTGAGACACAATAAGGACAGTTTATCCACCAGCATTTGAGGATAATCATATAAAATGCCAAGCTGAAGTGGATAAATGGCATCCTAGTGTATAAGGAACCATTGCCCAGTTGGGACAGGGCTGAGTGAAATGCAGAGGCTACGGCAGCTTCAGTGGACAGATCTGGGCAACAACTAAACTGAAAGGGCCCAACGTAGCTGGAAGATGGGATTTGATGAAATCCATAACCAGTCGCTCAAAAGCACTTCATTATTGTTGAAGTCAGTGTCACTGGATGATAGCCATTAAGACAGGTACTGTCGTCCTCTTGTCACTCGGCCTTGAAGCTTGCGAAGATAGAGGACGGTCCCAGAGAGATGTTGAAGATGTCTGATAGAACCTCTGTTAACTGGGCTGCACAGTCCCATAGCACCTGTAAAGGTAGCTTATCAGACCCTGCAGATTTACATGGGTTGATCCTTGAAAATGCTAAGGGCCCTGCATATGCAGCACTCGTGATAAGTATCTCGAATGGGTGGAAGAGGGACCCTGATGATCCTCTCAGTAGTCCTCACAAACTTTTGTAGGGTCTTGCAGTCAGATACCTTGCAAATCCCATACCAGATGGTGATGCAGCTGGTCAGGACACTCTCAGTGGTGCTCCTGTAAAAATTGGTTATTATGGGGGGAGGCCAAGCCTCATTTGCCTCAGTCTCCTCAGGAACTGGATATGCTACTCTGCTTTCTTGATTAAGGAGGTGGTATTGAGGGTTCATTAGGAGTTTGAGGAGATTTGGAATGTCACCAGACACTTACAAATTTCTACAGATGTGCAGTGGAGAGCATTCTGACAGGTTGCAGAATCAAGTGAGGCTGCTGGACATTGTTTCTCAGCCAGCTTCATCATGGGCACAGCCCTTCCCTGCCATTAAGGAGATCTTCAACAGGTAGTGCCTCAAGAAGGCAGCATTGACCATCAAAGACACTTACCATCTGCAACATGCCCTCTTCCCCTACTACAATCTGGGAGGTTGTACAGGAGACCAAAGACACACACTCAGTGTTGTGTCTTCACTTTAATAAGCAATAATCTTCATTTTACCTTCTTCTGGGAAGTAAAATGCATTAAACTCAAAGATTAACTTAAAAGGAAGGGCACCCAATTCTAAAAGTACAGCACATACTCCTCTTTAGACTATATCCTATAGACTGAAACAGATGAAGATGCACAATCTTTTCTCTTATGTCAAAACACCAGAGGTTAACAATTCATTTTGGGTCATGCCCAGTGCTTAAGGTGCAATGTAGTTACAAGAATGTTGAACCTCATTTCTGCAATTCAAGGCTTATATTACTACATAGTATTATTAGCATGTACAACATGAGATGAAATTCTGACCCATCACACATTATCTACCAGTACCCTAAAATTTGTCATAAATAACTTTCATGAAATATTATGGAAAACAAATAAAACTGGAGATGCTGCAATCTGAAATGGAAACAGAAATGCCAGGAGAACTCATCTAATCAAAGCAGCATCTATGAAAAGAGAAACCAGTTAATATTTCAGGTCAGAAACCTTTCCACACAACTGGAAAAGGATAGAGGGGCGTTAGTTTGGAAAGCACAGAATGACTTTCCCTCTCCTCTCCATTTTGCACTTCATAGTGCCAGTTCACTTTGTGATTCTCTAATCCATTCTCCCACCCTCAGCCACCAGTCCCTGTCCCATGGCACCTTGCAACACATCTGGAGAAGATGCAACACCTGTCCATTCACGACTTCCCTCCCCACCACCCAGGAACCCAAACATTCATTCCAGGTGAAGCAGTGATTCACTTGCTCTCCTTCCAATTTAATTAACGGCATTCGGTGCTCATAATGTGGCCTATTCTACATGGAGGTCAAATGCAGATTGGGTGATTGCTTTGTGGAACATCTATGCACAGTACTGAGTTCCCTGTTGCATGCCACTTTAATTCTCAATCATACTGTTATTCTGACAACAACTGACTCTCTATGGCTTCTCCACTACCATAATTAAGCACAACATAAACTAGAGGAACAACAACTCATCTTTCATCTAGAGGTTGTGGCCTGTTGGGATGAATATTGAATTTCCCAAAGTCAAATAATCTGTTCTCTCATTGTGGCCCATTATCACGATTATGTCATTATGATGGATAAAGACTTGAAACTTCAAGAAGTACACCATAGAAGTGGAGTTGAGGCCACTATAGATTGGCAATGATTAGTCTGAATAGTTGACCAGGCCTAAATGATCTAATGACCTACTCCTGCCTCTCAATTTCTTGCATTCACATGTTCCCTTTCATACTAAATTTTATAATAGTCAGTATACATGCTCCATTTCACCTGATCTGTCTCAGCTAATATTCACATAGTATTTTCTGTTGCACCTCATCCTCCCCCAGAGCTTTGCTTTGAAAACTATAAACCACTCTTTCCCAAGTACAGAGAAAGGATCACTGACACAAGACATGATCTTTCTTTTTCCTTCCACAGGTGCTGCTTGACTGGCTGAATTTTTCAGGCTTTTCTGTCCTTGTTTCATGAAATGTACCTGACCTACGGCAATAATTTCTCAAAAAACTGCCCACAGTATTTATTCCCCCAAAATAATAAAGTAATACTGTACAAGGCAGGCAGAATCAAAGAATACAAGGTGGAACAGATTTGTTTGGAAAAGGATAAGAATTAAAACTATGTTTTGAGATGAAGAGGTTCAGCTGTGACCACAGATAACCAGTTCTCAGAATTACAATGCTTCTCTCTACACATCTGTTCAGCCGTTATATCTCATGTCGAAATAATTCCTTAATCTGCTACCCAATCTCTGCCCTTCATTGCAGTCGAAAGTATCAAAGTAACCTATTCCTCAGCTCATTCAAACGAAATCTCAACTTTACAGGACAGTCACACTCCTTTGCAAATTTTCTTCTAATATTTCTTCATTCAGCTCCTGTATTCATCTCCAGCACCAAAACAGAATCATGGCTTAAGAGTCTTACAAATTTATTTTCGGTCTCTTAGCTTTCTTCACGTTAGCTACCTCCCTTTTTTTTCAGGCATTTCAATCTCACCCTTAGTGCACATCCCTCTTCATTTAAAACGAACATAATGTCATGCTATTGACCATCATTAAAATTGATCTCTGAAAATCTTTCTATTGCAAGATTAAATAAAATTATTTACATTTTTTTAAAGTATGGAATTGCACATAAAGATGTCTCTTTATACTAAGCACCATGCAGTTTAAAATAGAGGAGAACACTTAACTGTAAACACTTGAAATAACATTATACCATAAAGTTTTCAATGAGACTTCATGATGAGGTGATCTATAGAGAGGAGGTGGAAGAGCTCGAGGCCTGGTGCCAGGCTAATAACTTCTTCCTCAATGTCAACAAGTCAATTGAGATGGTTATCAGTTTCAGGAGAACTCACATCACTCACATCCCTCCTTACATTGGCGACACAGCAGTAGAAATTGTGAGCAGTCAGACCCCTGGGAGTGCAGATTTCATACAACCTCTTATGGTTCCAGAACACAATCAAGAAAGCTCACCAATTCCCCGACTTTCTCAGGAGACTGGAAAGAGCTGTACTATGCATATCTAGATTAGTAATCACGGGACTGCTGCCTGTGCCAGGCAACAGTGAGGATAGAAATAGAATGAGGTGGCAGATACATGTGTGGCTCAAGAATTGGAGCAGAGGGTAGGGATTCAGATTTCTAGATAATTGGAACCTCTTCTGGGGGCAGGTGGGACCTGAACAAAGGGACAGGTTGCACTTAAATCTGAGGAACACCAATATACTTCAGGGCAGGTTTACTAGAGCTGTTGGGAGTGGTTTAAACTAATATGGCAGGGTGATGGGAACCAGGATGATAGAGCTGAGCATGACCCAGCAGGTTTACAAGTAGGTGATGAATATAACATGAATTTAAGGAAGGACGAGCCAATGATTGGGTCAGACAAAGCAAAGAGTTAAATTGTACCACAGAGGCAAAATTCAAAAGGCCAAGAATGCAGGATTGTAGGTGTTGTATTTAAATGTGTATAGCATTTGGAATAAGGGGGACGAACTCGAGGCGCAATTAGAAATGGGTCGATATGACATTGTGGGCATCACTGAGTGATGGCTGAAAGAAGGCCATAGTCAGGAGCTTAAGATCAAGCGATATACTTTGTATTGAAAGGACAGGCAGGAAGGCATAGGTGGCAGTGTAGTTCTGGTGGTAAGAGATGGAATTACATCTTTAGAAAGAGATGACATAGGGTCAAAGAATGTTAAATCTTTGTGGGTGGAGTTAAGAAACTGCAAGGGTTAAAAAAAAACATTATGGATTCATATATAGGCCTCCGAATAGTAGGCAAGATATGGGGTTGAGATTGCAAAGGGAGCTGGAAAAGGCATGTAGTGATGGTAATGACACAATTGTAATAGGGGACTTTCAATATGCGAGGGAATTGGTAAAATCAGGTTGGTGTTGGATCACAAGAGAATGCCTACGAGATGGCTTTTTAGAGCAGCTTGTGCTTGAGCCTTCTTGGGGAATGGCTACCTTAGACTGGGTGTTGTGTAATAACCCAGGTTTATTAGGGAGCTTAATGTAAACGAACCCTTAGGAGACAGTGATAATATGATTGAATTCATACTGCAGTTTGAGAGGGAGAAGTATAAGCCACACATATCAGTATCGCAATGGAATAAAGGGAATTACAGAGGCTTGACAGATGAACTTGTCCAGGTGGATTGGAGGAGGATAGTGGTGGGGATGATGGCAGAGCAGAGGTGGCTGAAGTCTCTAGGAATAGTTCACAAGGCGCAGGATAGACACGTCCCACAGAGGAAGAAGTTCTGAAATGGCAGGTGTAGGCAACTGTGGCTGACAAGGGAAGTTAAGGACTGCTTAAAAACAAGGAAAGGGCATATAACAAAAGTGAGAACTTGGATGATTGGGAAACTTTTAAAATCCATCAAAAGGCACCTAAAATCACTATACTAGGGAAAAGATGAATATGAGGGCAAACTGGCCAATAATATTAAGCAGGTTACTAAGAGGTTCTGGAGGTGGAGATGATGTGCATCCTGCAGTCTGAAATGGTTCTAGGAACAAAAGTGGAATTCTGGCTGGTTGTTTCATTAGAAATGTGTCCACTTAGAAGACCAGAGTGATGAGGCTTGCGAGGTTGGTGGGCATCTCCGAGGTAGACAGCTTGTCTCTCAATTGTGCTAAGAGTCCGTGATGGGAATTGGCCAGCAGCACTTCTGATTTCCAGCTCTACACGACCATGGAAGGCCCTGAGTTCCACAGTGTAAACCAGCATTAAGCGTGAGCTTTGATGCAGGCGAAGTATACAATCTGCTGCCCCCTTCTACTTCCTGCTGTTGAATTCCTCATACGTATTGCAAATGGTGGTTTTATTGTCACAGTTAATGGTGGCCAATGTTGGATGTTGCCCAGTGAGGGGAGAGATAATGAAGGAGATCTTGGCTCATGGCATGGAATAGAGAGATGGCTGGAGCTCACTGTGGTGCTGCCTATCACCCAGGCATCAAATGCCCACTGCGTCTGGGAAAGTAGCACTACCACTTACAGAGGAAGGGCCCTTCATCTGGTAAACAACCCCTGGTCTCTCGATCCAGTGCCATAGCCCATTTCACCTTCTCCATTCTCCTCCACACCCTAATGGCTTTACATGCACAGGAGACTCTGCTGGGTTCCAGTGCAGCAGGCAGCTTTCAGGACCAGACTCTGTTGAGCAACTTGGACTCCCTACTGAACCTATCTCTCACCCCTTCTGCCATGACGGGCGTCCCTTGGTGCCCAGGATGGTTAAAGTGCATACACAGCCTGTGCACATGAGCATCATGAGTCTATGCAATTCCTCTTGATTGACTCACTCAGCACTCCTCTCATCTTGGATTACTCCTGGCTGTCCACTCATGACTATCACTTCACCTGGTCATCCAGTTCACCATTGAATTGGGGACCCATCTGCCAAACCTCCTGCCTGCAACCTCAGCTGACTTCACTCCGTAAGTTTATGGAGATGGAGGAAACCCTTGTTGGATAGCGCATTTGAAACACTGCAGGGCCAAGATCTTCACTAAACTGGATCTACAGAGTGCATACAACATGATCCACACTCTCCATAGAGATGAATGGAAAATGGAATAGTCCAGCCATTTTCCCAAGACTTCATCAACAAGATCCTATCAGACATGCTACACAGGTATGTGTTCATCTACCATGACAAATTCCTCATCTTCCCCAAGGACTGCCAGATCACATCTCATGTTCATTCAGTCCTTAAGCTTCTCCTCAAAAACCAGCTGTGCTACAAGTTATAAAAATGCCAGCTCCACACCCCAGTCGTTTCCTTTCATCCCAAGGCATAACCATGGACCCAGACAAAGTGCACACCATCATTGAATGGCTCCGCAGACCATGCTTTTGAGGAGCTCAAGAGGTGCTTCACCACTGCTCCCATTCTCCACCATTTGAACTACTCTGGACTTTTTGCGGAAGAGGTGGACTCATGTTATATCGGTGCTTGGGCCATCCTCTCCCAGCAAGGACTGGACAGGAAGAACACACCCACCTGCCACTTTCTACACAGTGCCGTTACGGAGTAGGAGACAGGAAGTTACTTGAAATTAAGTGGGCCTCGGAGGCATGGAGACATTGTCAGATGAGAAACACCGAGACCTTCCTGACCTGGATTGACCACCAGAACCTCGTATCCATACAACAGACGCACCAACTCAACTCATGTCAAGTTTGCTGAATGCTCTTCGAGCAATTCAATTTCACCATCTCCTACTGACCAGGCTCCAAGAACACTGAGGTGGAAGCCTTGTCATGACAGTTTGACCCAATAGAAACAGAAATCAACCCTCAGCCCATCATTATAATCCTCGGAGAACCTTGTCAGGATCATCTGGGATCATGAGAACCACATCCACCAGGCCCTACAGCACAGGCCTGCTCCGGCAGATACACCTGTCATCCACATGTATATGATGTCAGCAGCCGTGCACTCTGAGGCACTCCAGAGGCCCACTCCTCAACCCTCTCCTGTGGTCCACTCTTCAGCCTTCTCCAGCCATCCAGACGCGGGACAGACTCTGGGTTTTCTGCAATAATGGTTCTGGTAGCCCAGCAAGATCATAGATGTTTATCAGTTCATCTGCCTGCCCTAAATATGCTCAATCCAATTCCTCCAAACAGAGGTCCTCTAGGCTCCTGTAGGTCCGACTGGTCCGCTAATGCCCGTGGTCCCACATAGGCACGCATTTCATCAAGGCTTGTCACCTTCTGATGGGGCCACGGTGATTACGATGGTGATAGACTGGTTCTCCAAAGCAGTTAACTTCATTGCCCCCCCTAAACCTCTGTCAGCTGCTGAGATGGCAGACCTGGTCATCCACAGGTAGTTCACCTCCACTATTTCCCTCAGGACATTGTGTTGGACCGGGTTCCACAATTTATCTCTAGCTTCCAGAGAGCGTTCTGCTCCCTCCTCCGCACCTCAGTGAGTTTGTCCTCTGGCCATCATCTGCAGACAAACGGCCAGTCAGAAAGAGCCAATCAGCAGTGGAGAAGTTTCGGCGATGCTTTGCCACCTCTAACCCTTCTGCATAGAAGAAGCATCTGCTCTGGCCCTGCACCTCCTCTGCCACAAGCATGGCAAACTTTGAAATGCTTCATGGCTACTAACCCCTGTTGTTCCCTGCAGAGGAGCCAGCAGTGGAGGTCCTATCTATCCAGGCCCTGGTCAGCTGATGCTGGAAGGCTTGGAAGAGGACACAGAAGGCCATCCCAGCTTCCCATTGCACCTACTGCTGCTACTCCAGCCTGGAGACTGCACTTGGCTGTTCACTTGAGATCTGCCCTTGAGCACTGACTCCCACAAGCTCTCAACCCAATTATCAGATTACCCATTGCACCAACCCAGTCGTTTACCATCTCCAGCTGCCACCATCCCTCAGGATCACATCTACCTTCCATGTGTCCTGTCTCAAGCCCCCATTGTTCATAGACCACACAACTCACGTGAGACTGCACTTTCAAAACCAAGGATGGTGGAGGGTAGTCCAATGTATACGGTTTGCCAGTTGATACATTCATGTATCCCTGGATAGGGTGTGCAGTATCTGGTTGACTGGAAAGGGTACAGCCCAGAGGAGAGGTCACCAGTGGCCATCCAGTTTCATCTTGGATCCATTGCTCAGAGGAGTTCACCGACCCACCTGGATTGTCCTGGACATCAGGTGCTGACCGTAGGAGAGGTGAGTTCTGTGAGGCCTGCACAGGCAGGCACCTCCTAGTCTCCATCCAGCTAACTGAAATCACCTGCCACTCATTTTCAACTCATTACCTGCAGCCTATTTAAACCCATATTTCATTCACAATCCTTTGTTCATCAATTGAACAAGCCAACCTCAACCAGTTGCTCCTAGCCTTCAGTTACCTTGGTGCCTTGTCATGTTAAGTATTTGTTCTCTCTTGTTTTGTGGCCCCTTGTGGTTTTTTATTTTTCATTTCATTAGTAAAATATTCTTTACTAATAAATCATCTCCATTGCTTTGCTTTTGGATCCAGTTTCCTCTACATTTCCCGACAATATTGTTCTACATATGCACTGCAGAGAGCATCCGAACTTGCTGCATCACTGCATGGTATGGAAACTGCACTGTGACAGACAGGAAGGCTCTACAGTGAGTAGTCAAAACTGCCCAATGCATCACCAGCACCAGCCTATCCACCATCAAGGATATATATACAGAAAGGTGCAGGAAATGGGCCAATAACATGATGAATTTCACCCACCCTGTTCTAGAACTGCTTGTCCCACTCCCATAAGGGATGAGGCTATGTAGTGTCTATGCCAGGCCCACCAGACCCAAAAACACTTTCCCCAAGCAATGAGGCTGATCAATACTTCCAAGGCTGCACATCACCCAGCACCACTGCTTTATCATTTCCTCTCAGAGTTATTTTATGCACAGACACTCCTTTGCCTAGCATCACTTTATGGGCATACTATAAATATATGTACATAAGCTCACTTATATGTTTATATTTATTGTGTTTTTATTATTGTCTTTATCTTATTATGTTTTATGCTGCATCGGATTTGGAGTAACAATCATTTTGTTCTCTTTTACACTGTGTACTGGAAGTGACAGTAAACAATCTTGAAACTTGAATTGCTGTGTAATTAAATTGAAATGTGCAGTATAAATATTATTGTATAAAGCACGGCTCTGGTTCAACAGTCTACACTTCAAAACTGTCATTAGAATGGAGGAAAGTTTTGCAATTAATACGCCAGCTCCATTGAGAAGGATTAATATGGGGATTACAGCTTTTGGAATTATGTCAAGAAGCTATTTCACCAAGTTTCAGATTACTAAAGAAGCTTTTCTCTAAGCACAGTGCAAGACTGAATTTGTCTCATTGTAAATGACATGCCCCGAATCCCTTCACTTGTACGGTTGGAGACTATTCCTGCATTCCGGGTGTTATAGAAATTCGGCTTATTGTTCTTCAACTTGTTGGCTAATTTCCATCTGTTGGTCCAGCAATGAAATTATTACTTTGTGAACTGGTGGTGTTTTAAATGACTTGCAATTAGATTGGTGTTTCATCGATAATGTGCAGCTGGCTCATTTATACATTTATGCTATTCCTGGTATTATTATTTAAGCTTTTCAACTCTGTCACCAGCAATAGACTCAATTGCTTTACTGATTTTAACAACTTTTAATAAAATATTGATCAAAAATTTGTATTTAATCCAATTGCAATTAAACAGCACAAAGCATAATCAGCCAAATACCCTGGGGGCAGATGAGCCACCCACACTCATTCAAAACCCAATCTAACTGGATCGAGTGTCTGAATGCAATCAAGGCCGCCAAGCAGCCATCTCCCAGCTAACTGGCAAGACTCCATTGGGTGTATCTATATGAGGCACTGCCTCAGGAGGGTATAATCTATCATTAAAGGTTCCCATTTTCTGGGCCAGGGCATCTTCTCACAGACGCCATCAGGCAGGAGGTGCAGAAGTCTCTAGTCCCACACCATAATGTTTTAGAATAGCTATTTCCTTGCAATCATTTGTCTCTTGAATGAGCTGGCACAACCTTAATTACTACCTCAGTCTAGCAACAATAGTACACCATTTTGCACTGCAATAGATTTTGCTTTTTATTCTAATTGTGTTCTTTCTTGCATAACTTTGTATTAATTATGTTTATGCTTTTCTTGTGAACGCTGTGTACTTGATGCTATGTCCCTGTGATGCTGCCGCGAGCAAGCTTTTCATTGCTCTTATACATGCATGTAGTTGTGCGATGGACAATAAACTTGACTTTGGCTCTTGATTGTCTGTAGAACTGCTTTGAGAGTAGGTTCAGCTCTGAACCTGTCAAAGCTGGCAAGGAGATTGCACATCAGTGAACGTGTTTGACATTCGTCAGCATTCACAAATGACTAAAAACTAAACAGTGCATTATAAGACAATTGTTAAAAAGAGGGGAAACAATTATGAAAGCTCAAAAACAATTAGAAATAATAATATATTAATATTTAATTCAATTTAATTAACAAGTATGCAAAGTACCTGTAGTAAACACTGTTGAACTCTATGAGGAGTCTAGTGGCAGAACAAAATGGCTCTCCAAGAAGTGATCAACTGATTAAATACCAGCAGCCAGAACACTACTGAGAGTTTTTAAAGGGAATGATCCTGGCCTCCATTATCATCTCTATTTAACTAAGAAAAGGAAGGCAATCTAATCCCTGCAAATACGATGGTTATAATTTGTAATTATTCTTTAGAACTACATTTCTTACATTTATTAGGATATATGAGAAGGAACAGAAAGCTATGATTCTTCAAACATTAAACTGCATTAAAATATCTTTACTGATGCAAAATATTTTAAGTTGCTTAATAAAAGAATAATCAAACAAAATTAATTCTGGACTATATTAAAAAAGAGAGACAAGTTTAGTCAAAGTAATAGTCGTTAAGAAATGACTTGCAGGAGGAGATAGATGTAGAACAGTGAAGTGAGAGAATCCCAGAGCTAAGCATCACAACATGACTGGGGTCGACATAACAAAGAAACCAGAACTGGGAGACCCTTGTCAAAACTGAATTTCAAATGTTAAGAGATTTCTGCAGGTTATAACTTCAGTCTTTCAAATATTTCTCACTCAAGTTCCTTAATTCTTATCTGGAGAATTTGTACATACATATCTTAATGTTCTCCATAAATTTTTGATGAATATCTGACATGATAAGAATTGAATTACACTGCCAGAAGAATTCTACCAAATACTATTGTTCTAATCCTATTGGGATCATGGAAATAGTATTTATGGAATAAAGCAGCCAGTTTTGAATAATTCTCACATTTTCATGTTAGATTGATATCCTAATGTTTTCTTGAATTGTCACCTGGGGCTAAGGAGAAATGCCATTTTTATTTACGCAGAGGTTGTGTTGCTGGTTATTGACCTCTCATGGGAATAAATAAATTCTGAGAAATCAATAATGCATAGGTGACTGGGAAGAGTGTGCTTGATGGGTTTTTATTGTTCCTCATTTTTCTCTTGCTTTGATATTTTGGAAAATGTAAAATAGCAATAAGAAAGCAATCTTATTTAGATCTGTGGCATTCTGTGCAAAGGAAACACAAATCTTTCCAATATCTAATATTAAGCTTAATGGAAAAAAAACAAATCTATATAAGTAAAATGGATTCGAATCACATTTCTACAATCTTCCGTGCAGTCTGTACAAAAAAAAAATGCTGAGTCTAAGAAGCAGAATGATATTTACAAAAGAAATTATGTTTTAAAGTTTGAAATTATTAACATTCCCAGAAAGAAATAATTCATATCTTCACCATGTTTTAAGGGCTACTCAAAACATTTTAATGCCGACAGAAGGTTTTTCATAAATACAATGCTAAATAAAATTTGGCACCATGATGTGTGAGGAGATATAAAGAGCAAATGACCGAAAATTTGATCAAACAGCTTTTAAGGAGAATTTTACACACAAAAATAAAGGGAAAGAGATGTGATGGGTTCAGAAGAAAATACACAGCTTACAACCAATGCACCTCAATATGGTGTTGTCTTTTTTCATGGAGCAATGAAATTGGGACCAGAAACAGAGAAAAATAGATATCCCCAGACCTGAAAATCTATTAAATATGGAAGAGTGAGACTGTGGATGGATTTGAAAATAGAGATGGAGTCTTTAAGATTGAGATATTACTTAATCAGCACTCACAAAGAAGAATGGTGGGTGAATGGGGCTATAGAGCTGAGGACATTGGCTGCAGAGTTCTGAATGAGAAGGGCCAGTCAGGAAGGCATTGGAATATTCATAGTTAAAGGCAAACAAGAGCCCAACAGGTACGTATAAGAGTTTCAATAGAAGATGGGCTGAGGCACTTGCAGAGTCTTTCAATGTTGTAGAAATAATACACAGCTCAGTGGTAATAGGGAATTGTGGTCAGGAGCTTATTGTGAGGTTAAGTGTGACACCAGTAATGCATGTGCCCAAATTTAGTTTTAAGCTATTGCCAGGCATAGAGGCCAGGAAACAGAATGCATGCAACAGAGATCAAAATCATTGGCTTCAGTTGGCCCAGCACTTAGTTGAAGGAAATTTCTGCTCATCCAGAACTGGATGTTGGACAAACAATCTAACAATATAGACAGTGGATTAAAGCTGTGTGACACAAGTGTGCGTGTGGGAGTTGACACAGAGATGGTCAAACTTTAGGTCAGAAATATCATGGACTTGAAGCAGGGGATAAATAGGCACATAGACGATAGAAAATGGAAGTGGAGGAGGGAAGGGTTTGATTGCTCTCAGAGTAGGTTAAAAGGTTGGCACAACATTTTTGGCTGACGTGTCTGTATGATATGATAATGTTCTAGTTCTAATAACATGGATTTGGGAATAGAAGCCATGGCAGGCAATTGGTGAAGTGGCAGTGAATCAACAAATATGAGAAGCAGTGAGGGTGATGCCACACCAGGCAAAGCTGGAGAAGACGGGGTGTCAAACATGTCAGAAGCTGCAGACTGGGTGAAAGGTCAAGGATGATTATATTACTTTAGTCACAATCACATGAAATGTCATTGTAGAATATGAGTGGAGCTTTCCAAATACTGTGGTATGGACAGAAAGCTAGCTGGAAGCACACATTTGGAAGACTAGGTTAGTCAACGATTGTGAAAATTACAGTAAGGTTGAAGACAGGGTAGTAACATTCAAGAATGGGGAAGTTAAGGATATCTTCTGAGAGAAATGCTGATGGAAGATTTGAAAGGGAGGACAGCAGCTTTAAAAGGGAAAACCATTAAATCATCTGAAGTTTACCCCTTATGAAGTGTAGTGGTATTTTGCAGTACAGGGTCAGTGACAGAGATCTTGTGGACAGCAAGTTTTGATCAACACAATGCCACATTCTTTTATTTTCTTGATTCGAGGATAAATATTGCATATCTTCTAAGGGTATAATTGGATCTTGTAAATGCACCTAAAGCCTCAGTTTCATATCTAATTTGAATGTATCGGAGAGAACGTCATTTCTCCTGTGTACATGGAGATGTCTCTTGTGAAGTGTACATCTCGATGACATATCAATCTGAAATATTAGTTCTGTTTTGTTTTCATCCTGACCCCCAAGAACTCAAGAAGTAAAAGCAGGAGAAGACCATTTGGCCCCTTGTGACTGTTCTAGCAGTAAGAAAGATCAAGCTATATCTTCAACCTCAATGCTATTTGCCCGTACTAACACTTTTTCTTTGATTTTGTTAATAGTTATACTAGGCATCAGAACCTTCACAGCCCTTTGAGCAGAGAATTCCAACGATGCATTGACCTCTGTCTGAAGAATATTCTTCTCTTTCTGTCCTAAGTGACGGACCCCTCATTTTGAGTCCATGACTCCTAGTGTTCACCAGCATAAACATGGTCACATCTTTTTACCTGTGGGGCTCCATAACAGTCACTGAGCTCACCACCTATTCTCCTAAACACAAGACCAGTCTTCTTAATTTCTCCTCATGCAAAATGCCATCCTATTACAATCAGGTGCCCCGTTACTATTTCTTACTCCACTACTGTTTTCAGACTAATATAGGTCTTCCCTGGGTTACAAGTGATGAGTTTATGTGTAGCCCGTACATACAGTCGAGATTCTGCAGGTCAGTGGGATGGAAATGTGGCTGCTGTGGGGCTGCAGACACCTTCTGCTGTCTGGGAACTCACTTTGCGACCATATCAAGCTCACTTTGATGCGTCTGATGACTCTTAATAATTTTTATCGATGCACCATAGAAAGGATTCTGACTAGATGCAGAACAGCTTGGTATTGCAACTACTTTGCATGTGACTGCAAGAAACTATGAAGAGCTGTGGACATGGCTCAGCACATCACAGGAACCAGCCTCCCTTCTAACAACTCTGTCTACACTTCTCGCTGCCTCTGTAAACTATCCAACATAATCAAAGACCCCTGCCACCCCTCTCCTTCCCCCTCCCATCGGGGAGAAGACACAAAAACCTGAAAGCCCTTACCAATAGACTTAAGGACAGCTTTTATCCAACTCTTACTAGACTCTTGAATGGACCTCTCCTACGTTAAGATGGACTCTTGGCCTCACAATCTACCTTATTATGATCTTGCACTTTACCTGCACTGCACTCTTTCAGCTCAGTTTCACTTATTGTCATTTAGAAATGCATGCATTAAAAAAATGATACAACGTTCCTCCAGAATGATATCACAAGAAAACACAGGACAAACCAAGACTAAAACTGACAAGACCACATAATTATAACATATCGTTACAACAGTGCAAAGTAATAAAGAGCAGACCATGGGCACGATAAAAAAAAAAGTCTCAAAGTCCCGGTAGACTCATCATCCCACACAGGCAGCAAAAGGGAGGAACTCTCCCCGCCATGAACCTCCAAGAGCCACCAACTCGCCGATGCAGCACCATTTGAAGCACTCATCCACAGCGGACTCTGAGTCCGTTCGAAAACTTCGAGCCTCCAACACAGCCTCTCCGAGCGCCATCCTCTGCTGAGTGCTTCGACCCAGCCCTGGCCGCCAAGCAACAAGCAAAGCCGAGGACTCAGTGCCTTCCCCTCCAGAGATTCTGGACCACACAGTAGCAGCAGCAGCAAAACAGGCATTTCAGATGTTTCACCAGATGTTCCTCAATGCTCTCACGTCCGTCTCCATCAAATCAGGATTGTGCACGGCACCCTACTTGACAACTAACAGACATCACCACCGGAGTGGCCGCTGTGAGCTGCGTCGGGCCGCCATCTTCCCACCTCCATAAGCTTTAACACTTTATTCTGCATTCTTAGCATTTTATCTTATTCTAGGTCAATGCTTTGTGTAATGAATTGTTCTGTATAAAGAGTATGCAAAACAATATTTTCACTTATATAATTTCCAATATTGTTGAAAATATTGCGGACTGCCTAGGTTACAAAAGGTTCTGCCATAACTTGGGGAGGACCTGTACGTGAGGATGTTCTGCTTTTCACTGTTGAATTATGCGGACGAGGGTCCAGGTGGAACTTAAATCTCCAACTTTTCAATTCAGAACTGATAGGCCTTCTCTTGGACTAACCAAGGTACACTGATTGTATGAAAACCTCCCTGTATAAATTTAATTTAGTGCAGAAAATGTTTTACCCTTGGTGAACGTGGAACTAATTTGATGACCATCCTTCTCAGGGTTTTCAAAGTGGAACTTTGCTTTCTCTCTGCATTGTGCCAAGTAAACAGTGTCGAGTGTAAGCTCAAATGAGCAGACTTGCTGTATCTCTCACTGTGCACTAGCATCTCTCACAGTGACTGTGCAGCCTCAGTAAGCTGTTTGTATAATAGATGTGTTCGCAGGGGACCTGGCTTAAGACCATCTAAATTCATTACAGCTCAGATATAAAACCATCTGTTAGGGGTAAGAATCTGCTGTTATTTACACAGAGAGTAATTCCAGAGATGGAATAAAAAGAAGTTACAACATTACATTATGACAGTAGAAATGCAAACCAGGCCCTGAAGATAACAACATTCTGTGACAACACTGTAGAAAATATCCACACAGAAGAGTGATGCTGTACTTTATGCACACCTTCCATTAGGACAACTGGGATCAGGTCCAGGAACGGATGAGCACAAGCTGGGGAGTGTGAATGAATGCTGTGGACATGCCCTTAGGTACTGCCTCACTGCGTTCAATAGCTCACAAATGCCAGACTAGGTTTCTCAATGTTCTCCTGAAATATGAGAGGTGATTGATGTTCGTGGCCTAAGGTAGAAGGAGTCAATTTTAGAAAACCTAGCACATTTATTTTTCAATATAGTCCCCTTCTACATGTACACACTTAGTCCGGCGGTCGTGGAGCATACAGATCCCTTCTTTGTAGAAGTGGTCCACAGCAGTGCTGATTGATAAGTTCGTGGCCTATGGTGGAAGGAGATGAGTTATTAACTTCAAACTTTCTGCATTTTCACTCAAAGAGCTGAACTGCACGTGCATGTAACGAGAGCGTCTTGGACCTCCAGGTGGTCCACAGCAGGGGTGATTGATAAGTTTGTGGCCTTAGGTAGTAGGAGATGAGTTACACAGCTCTCATTACATGCACGTGCAGTTCAACTATTTGAGTGAAAATGCAGAAAGTTTGAAGTTAATAACTCACCTCCTTCTACCATAGGCCACAAACTTATCAATCACCCATGCTGTGGACCATTTCCTGGAGGTCCAAAACGCCGACTTCTACAAAGAAGGGATCTGTATGCTCCACGACCACTGGACTGAGTGTGTAAATGTAGGAAAAATAAATGTGCTGAGTTTTCTAAAATTGACTCCTTCTACCTTAGGACATGAACTTATCAATCACCCCTCATATGCTGGGTGGTACACTTGAACCTCAGTCAACTCTATACGATGGTCCCTACATTTACCCACAAGGCAGAGCCGCTCGAGGAAACCCACTACATGAAGAATCACAACCAGTTGCTGAACACATTGAAATAGGCAGGCTCACTTGAATCCGTTTTAACACTTGATGCAGCAATTTTAACCCCAGTGATGTTTCAGAAACTCAACAGCAGAACAAGGGCAGCAGGCACATTGGAAACAGCACCAAATGTAGATGCCCCTCTATCCACACATAATCTTGACATGGAAGTATGTCATTGATCCTAAATCCTAAAAACCCCTTCTCAACAGCATCATACCAAGTACCTCCACCAAACGAATTGCAGTGGTTCAAATGGTTACCACAACCTTTTCAAGGATAAATAAAGGTTAGTAATAATTACTCATGCCCAGATCAAAAAAAACAAAGAATAAAAGCAACAATACCAGTTATTCCCTTTGCAGAAACCCCTTGGATTTACAGGCACCTTCTCCATCAACAGAGATTTGAATGCATGATGACCTAATCCTCACAAAGTTATTTTATTCATAACTTCTGTCAGAATGTGGCATATTCATTTGTGTTTTATGCTGAACTTCTATCTTTTCCCACAGGTCTCACTTTTAGCTACTGTCTGTTGAGATGTAAGGAAGTCACTATCAATGGCAGTGACTGAACTGTGTGATACTGAAATACAAATGAGCTACAAACAATGTCTTTTGTATGCAAATGCCAACTCATGAAATCTGTCACAGCCTTCAGAAGTCATGTCAGGATGCTTGCCAAGTCAATTACAGAAAAAGACTCTTCTACACAATCGTGTATGCTGGTTAGTTTGATAAATCATTGTAATTTCATGAGTGTTAATGATCAATTTGGTAACAATTCTGTTTTAACTGTATGCTTACTTTTTGTGGCATGTACAAAAGATTACAATATTTCATCGCAATATCTTTTGTGTACTGAGATAATGAATTGTTTACACATCGAACTTTGAAACTCCCTCACATCAAAGCAACCAAACAGATAAACAGCACATGCATAAGCAGTTCAGTTTCACTGCTTTTAAAAGGAGAGGTTCTGAACGATCCACACAAATATTCCTTTAAGTGACAATAGAACATCAAGTTTTCATACCTGCCTAATCCCCAACCGGTATGCTAGGATTCGGTCAACAGCATTAGGGTTCATCTGGGTCCACTGTAGCATGTAGGAATAGACTCGGGCTCGGTTTTGCCAAAGTGGGTTGGGTGTATCATAATAGAATTCAGGAGGATAAGCTTTGCCTGAGAAAAAGAGAGATTATTACAGTTGCACAGAAGATTATTCACAATTTTTTATACAGTGCACATGAAGGCAAAAAAATGACAGAGAAAGTGCAGGTTAATTCACACAGCATGCTAAGGATTATTAGCCAATGATGGTATTGAAGCAATGGACCCTTCTATCGCTCCATCATATACCAATTCAGGATGACATTCTTCCACACACAAATGTGGATCAATGATCCGTAAAGACTTCCATGTGATGAGCAGTCGAGTAAGTCATTGCATGAAATGAGATTTACACAAGAGCTAATAGGGAGTTGAGTGGCATCGTAATGAAATTGATGAATAAGGTTTCATAACGTAATGCAAAAGGCTTTCTGTAAAAGCTAGCTGGCATTGCTTGAAGTTATTTCTGGAACATAATATAAAACAAATAAGGTTCTTTGTCCTTTGTGCACATTCCAGTGTTCAGTAGATGCCTGCCTGATCCTCTACCGGAGCTGCACCTTCAAGCTTGGATCCCTTGAATATACTGAGCATAGTGCTTCAGAGCAGAGAGTTCCAAACATTCACAGGTCCTGAGTTAAGAAAATTGATCTCATTTCTGTCCTAGACACTGGAAAATTCTTCTCATTCCTGTACTAGACACCAGCTCCTTATCCTGAAGATTTCCAACTCAGGGAAACATTTTCTCAGTATCTGCATGTCAAGCCCAAAGCCCCTGAAGAAGTAAAAAAAATATATATTTTGAAATCACCTAAATTCTATCATACAGAAGTGTAGTTGTCTCAATCTCTTCTCAGAACAATCCTGTCAGCTTGGAGATCCAATCTATCTTAATTGTATTGTTTTTCAGGCAAACATACGCCTTCTTAGTAAGGAGATCAAAACTGCAAACATATTTATAAAATAGGGAGTAAAAAGAAACAGAAATCAGAGAAAATTTAATTGAATGCAAACATAAAGCCTAATCAGATTTAATTTATCAAGACCAATATTGGGTAACGTAAAAAGTTATTTCTAGGTAATGCCTTATATGAAGATGCTGAAGACAGATCTCCACCTGTCCCAAGGGTCATTTTCACTAAAGGGGAGGTACCCTGAATAAGTAGTTGCCCTCTCCTTATTGGATAATGACAAAGCACAGCTATTCATCACCACTGTCTTGAAAGTCCTGTTCCATCTATTGATGTCTATCAAATATCATTAGGCTGACCAGGCCTTCTGTCTTACTGCTGGTGGGTAGAAGTATTATTGACCAATCACCAGTCAAAGTCAAGTATATTGTCATATGTATAATTACATTTATGCACAGGTGTAAGGAAAATTTTGCTTGCAGCAGCATTACTGACACATGGTGTTATATAACAATATTCACAAGAAAAATATAAATTAATCATAAATAAAACACATTCTTTACAAGAAAGAGCACAATTAGTATTAAAAAAAGCTAAGTTTTAGTGGTCACAGTATTGCAAAACTGTTGTGACGATAGTTGTGCCAGTTGGTTCAGGAACCAAATGGTTGAAGGGAAATAGCTGGTTTTGAACATAGTGGTGTGGGAAAACCTCCTTGCTTTAGCTCTTTGAGGCTTCAGTCAGAGAAAGCAAAGAAAAGGAAAACTCCAGGTTGTCTTTTTTTCCATCACTTCTTTACATTTGCTTAGTTAGGACATAGAGATACCAGGCAGGATAGTGGAATGTTCCTCCTGCAGGATATGGGAAGCAGGGAGATCTCCAATGTCCCTGATGGCTACCGCTGCGAGAAGAACTACTAGATGCAATTTCTAAAAATCGATGTTAAGGAGCTGGAGCTGGTACTGGAATTGGATGAACTCTGGATCATTTGGGAGGATGAAGGGGTGATAGATGGGACATACAGAGAAACAGTTACACCCAAGGTGAAGGACACAGGAAGATGGGTGACAGTCAAGAAGGGTTAGGGAGCCAGTTCAGAGTAAACCTGAGGCCATTCCCCTCAATAAAAGGTATATCACTTGGGATATTGTCCGGGGAGATGACTTAACAGAGAAAGGTCACAGTGGTCAGGTCTCTGGCACCGAGTCCGACTCTGTGACTGAGAAGGGAAGAGGGGAGAAGAAGCACACGGTGGTGATAGGGAATTAGTTAGTTAGTTAGGGGAACGAACTGGAGGTTCTGCAGATGAGAATGAGATTCCTGGATGGTATGTTGCGTCCCACATGTCAGGGCCTGGACATCTCAGACTGAGGCCTCAGTATTCTTAAATGGGAGGGCGAACAGCCAGAGGTCATGGTCCATGTAAGTACCAAAAGAGATTGCAGACTGTAACAAGAAACATAAGGTTGTTATAGTAGGTGATTTTAACTTTCCACATATTGTCTGGGAATCCTATTCTGTAAAATGACTCATAGAACAAAAAAATATAGAATAGTACCGCAAAGTAGAGGCCCTTCAGCCCACAATGTTATGCCGACCCTTAAACCCTACCTCCCATATAACCCCCCCACCTCATATTCCTCCATATACCTGTCTAGCAATCTCTTAAATTTCACCAGTGTATCTGCCTCCACCACTGACTCAGGCAGAGCATTCCACGCACCAACCACTCTGAGTAAAAAACCTTCCTCTAATATCCCCTTTGAAGTTCCCACCCCTTAGCTTAAAGCATGTCCTCTTGTATTCAGCAGTGGTGCTCTGGGGAAGAGGTGCTGGCTATCCACTCCATCTATTCCTCTTAATATCTTGTATACCTCTAACATGTCTCCTCTCATCCTCCTTCTCTCCAAAGAGTAAAGACCTAGCTCCCTTAATCTCTGATCATAATGCATACTCTCTAAACCAGGAAGCATCCTGGTAAATCTCCTCTGTACCCTTTCCAATGCTTCCACATCCTTCCTATAGTGAGGCGACCAGAACTGGACGCAGTACTCCAAGTGTGGCCTAACCAGAGATGTATAGAGCTGCATCATTACCCCGCGACTCTTAAACTCTATCCCTCGACTTATGAAAGCTAACACCCCATAAGCTTTCTTAACTACCCTATCTACCTGTGAGGCAACTTTCAGGGATCTATGGACATGTACCCCCAGATCCCTCTGCTCCTCCACACTACCAAGTATTCTGCCATTTACTTTGTACTCTGCCTTGGAGTTTGTCCTTCCAAAGTGTACCACCTCACACTTCTCCGGGTTGAACTCCATCTGCCACTTCTCAGCCCATTTCTGCATCCTATCAATATCTCTCTACAATCTTCGACAATCCTCTACACTATCCACAACACCACCAAACTTTGTGTTGTCTGCAAACTTGCTAACCCACCCTTCTATTCCCACATCCAGGTCGTTAATAAAAATCACGAAAAGTAGAGGTCCCAGAACCTATCCTTGTGGGACACCACTAATCACATCCCTCCAATCCGAATGTATTCCCTCCAACACGACCCTCTGCCTTCTGCAGGCAAGCCAATTCTGAATCCACCTGGCCAAATTTCCCTGGATCCCATGCCTTCTGACTTTCTGAACAAGCCACCATGTGGAAACTTGTCAAATGCCTTAGTAAAATCCATGTAGATCACATCCACTGCACTACCCTCATCTATATGCCTGGTCACCTCCTCAAAGAACTCTATCAGGCTTGTTAGACACGATCTGCCCTTCACAAAGCCATGCTGACTGTCCCTGATCAGGCCATGATTCTCTAAATGGCCACAGATCCTATCTCTAAGAATCCTTTTTAACAGCTTTACTACCACAGTCGTAAGGCTCACTGGTCTATAATTACCCCAACTATCGCTACTACCTTTTTTGAAAAAAGGGACAACATTCACCTCCCTCCAATCCTTCAGTACCATTCCCATGGACAACGATGACATGAAGATCCTAGCCATAGGCTCAGCAATCTCTTCCCTCGACTCGTGGAGCAGCCTGGGGAATATTCTGTCAAGCCCCGGGGACTTATCCGTCCTAATATATTTTAACAACTCCAACACCTCCTCTCCTTTAATATCAACATGCTCCAGAACATCAACCTCACTCATATTGTCCTCACCATCATCAAGCTCCCTCTCATTGGTGAATACTGAAGAGAAGTATTCATTGAGGACCTCACTCACTTCCACAGCCTCCAGGCACATCTTCCCACCTTTATCTCTAATTGGTCCTACCTTCAATCCTGTCATCATTTTGTTCTTCATATAATTGAAGAATGCCTTGGGGTTTTCCTTTACCCTACTCACCAAGGCCTTCTCATGCCCCCTTCTTGCTCTCCTCAGCCCCTCCTTAAGCTCCTTTCTTGCTACCCTATATTCCTCAATAGACCCATCTGGTCCTTGCTTCCTAAACCTCATGTATGCTGCCTTCTTCCACCTGACTAGAAATTCCACCTCACTAGTCACCCATGGTTCCTTCACTCTACCATTCTTTATCTTCCTCACCGGGGCAAATTTATCCCTAACACCCAGCAAGACAGACTCGATGGGATAAAGTTTGTCAAATGTGTTCAGAGAAGTTTCCTTCATCAGTTCATAGAAGTCCCAACGAGAGAGACTGCAATACTAAATCTCCTATGAGGGAATGAGATAGGACAGATGACAGAAGTTTGAGTAGGGGAACACTTTGCATCCACTGACCCCACAATGTCATTAATTTCAAAGTAAATATGAAAAGAGATAGGTCTGGTATGCTGGTTGAGATTCTACATTGGAAAAAGGCTAATATAGATGGTATAAGAAATGAGCTGGCAAGTTCATTTGGGACAGGGATAGGCTGTTTTCTGGCAAAGGTGTACTTGGTAAGTGGCAGGCTTTCAAAATTGAAATTTTAAGAGTACAAAACTTGTATATACCTGTCAGAATAAAATTAAAGATAACAAGTGTAGGAAACCTTGGTTTTCAAGAGATATTGAGACCCTGTTTAAGAGAAAAAAGGAGGTGCATAGCAGGTACAGGCAAGTAGGAACAAACGAGGTGCTTATGAAGAATAAGATTTACAGTTAAGAAATAAATCCAGAAGGCTAAAAGAAGACATGAAGTTGACCTAGCAGACAAGCTGAAGGAGAATCCTAAGGAATTCTACAGGTATGTTCAGAGTAAAAGTACTGTTAGGGACAAAGTTGGTCTACTAGAAGACAAAAATGGTAATCCATATGAGGAGCCAAAACAGATGGGGAAGATCTTGAATGCAATCTTTGCATCTGTATTTACTCAGGAGACAGATACAGAATCTATAGAAGTGAGGCAAAGTGACAACAACTTCATGGACCCTGCACAGATTACAGAGGAGGAGGTATTTTCTACTCTGAGGCAAATCAGTGTGTCTCCCAGGGCCTGACAAGGTGTTCGCTTGGACCCTAGGGGAGGCAAGTGCAAAAACCACCGGAACCCTAGTAGAGATATTTAAAAGATCCATAATGAAAGAAGAGGTACCTAGAGGATTGAAGGATTGCCAATGTTGTTCTGCTGTTTAAAAAGCTCTAAACATAAACCAGGACATTATAGGCCGGTGAGTCTGACATCAGCTGTGGGAAAGTTATTGGAAGTGGATGTTGTCTGCATGGACTTTAGCAAGGCTTTTAACAAAGACCCACATGGGAGGCTGGTCAAGAAGGTTCAGTCGTTCAGCATTCAAGATGAGGTAGTAAATTGGATTAGACATTGGCTTTGTGGGAGAAGCCAGAGAGTGGTAGTAGATGCTTGCTTCTTTGATTGGTGGCCTGTGAATAGTGGTGTGCCACAGGGATTAGTGCTGGTTTCTTCGTTGTTTGTCATCTATATCAATGATCTGGATGATACTGTGGTTAACTGGATCAGCAAATTTGTGGATGACACCAAGATTAGGGGTGTAGTGGACAGTGAGGAAAGCTATCATGGCTTGAAGAGGGATCTGCATGAGCTGAAAAAATGGGCTGAGAAATGGCTGATGGAATTTATTGCAGGCAAATGCGGGGTTTTGCATTTCAGTGGGACCAACCAGGGTAGGTCTTACACAGTGAACGGCAGAGCACTGAGAAGTCTGGCAGAACAAAGGGATCTCGGAATACAGGTCCATAGTTCATTGAAAGTGGTGCCACAGGTAGATAGGATCATAAACAAAGCTTTTGGCACATTGGCATTTATAAATCAATGTATTGAGTACAGAAGATGAGATGTTATGTTGAAGGTGTATAAGATGTTGGTGAGGCCTAATTTGGAGTATTGAGTGCAGTTTTGGTTATGTACCTGAAGGAAAGATGTATACAGATCACCAAGGATCTCACTTGGTCTGTACATACTGACTGTGTGGTGAAAAAAGCACAACAGCGCCTCTTTCACCTCAGACAGTTGAAAAAGATCAGCATGAGTCCCCAGATCCTAAGGACTTTCTACAGGGGCACAACTGAGAGCATCCTGACTGGCTGTATCACTGCCTGGTATGGGAATTGTACTTCCCTCAATCGCAAGACTCTGCAGAGAGTGGTGCGGACAGCCTAGCGCATCTGTAGATGTGAACTTCCCACTATTCAGGACCTTTAGAGTGACATATGCGTAAAAAGGGCCCGAAGGATCTTTAGGGAACTAAGTCACCCCAACCACAAACTGTTCCAGCTGCTACCACCCAGAAAACAGTACTGCAGCATTAAAGCTTCGGGCAAGACAAGGGGAGGTGGTGTCTGCCTACTAATCAACACTGTGTGGTGCTCGGACACAGTGGCACTGACAAGCTCCTGCAGCCCGGGCCTGGAACACCTGTCGGTGAAGTGTTGTCCCTACTCTCTGCCACGGGAATTCACTTCGGTCATATTAACAGCGGTCTACATTCCCCCGCAGGCGGACATGGAGTGTGCTCTGAACATACTGTATGCCAACATCAGTGAACTTGTGACCAGGTATCTGGAGGCTTTGCTCCTTAAAGCTGGGAACTTTAACCAGGCCAACCTCAGAAAGGCGCTGCCAAAGTTATACCAACATGTCTCCTGTCCTACCAGAGGCCCGAATATATTTGACCACTGCTACACAGCAGTCAAGGATACCTACCGTTCTGTCCCACGACCTCACTTCAGAAAATCGGACCATCAGGCCGTACTCCTCCTCCCGGCTTACAAACAGAAACTGAAGCGCGAAGTCACGGTGTCAAAAGTAGTGTCACGTTGGACGGAGGAAACGGATGAGGTCCTCTGTGACTGCTTTGAATCGGTGGACTGGTTAGTATTCAAGGACTCGGCAGCTAACCTTGATGAGTATGCCTCAGCTGTCACGGACTTTATTTAGAAATGCACAGAGGACTGTGTGCCTCGCAAGGTGATCCGGGTATTCCCTAACTGGAAACCTTGGATGAATTATGAGATCAAGTCACTTTTAAAGGCTAGAGCTGCGGCTTTTAAGTCTGGGGATACGAGTCGCTACACGGAATCCAGGCGTGAAATCTGGAAATTCATTAAGGGTGCCAAGAGGCAATATCGAGCCAAGTTGGAAGCCCAGGCTAACCAGAGGGATGCCAGTAGACTATAGCAGGGTCTAAATGAGATCACTGGGCACAAAGAAAAGGCTGGGAATATCAATAACTGTGGCGCTTCTCTTCCTGACGAACTTAACGTATTCGACGCAAGATTCGAACAGAAGAGGAGCGTTCTGCTCCCTCAGAATGAACCAGACCTGGTGGCATCAAGATTGATCATCACTGAGGAGGACGTTAGAAGGGCCTTCCTGAAGATAAATCCAAGGATGGCGATGGGCCCAGATGGCATCCCAGGACGGGTCCTCAGGGCCTGTGCAAGCGAGCTAGCTGGAGTGTTTGCTGACATCTTCAACTGCTCCTTGCTTCAGTCTAAGATCCTCTTGTGTTTTAAGAAGGCAACGATAATCCCAGTGCCGAAGAAGAGCAAGGTGGCATGCCTGAGCATGCCTGAATGACTATCGACCTGTGGCTCTGACATCAATTGCTATGAAGTGCTTCGAGAGATTGGTTATGGCACACATCAACCACAGCCTACCGGTCAACCTCGACACTTTGCAATTCGCCTACCGGAGCAACGGGTCAACGGCAGATGCCATCTTGCTGGCCCTACATTCCTCCTTAGAACACCTGGAGAATAAAGACGCATACGTAAGGCTCCTTTTCATTGACTACAGCTCTTCCTTTAATACCATTATTCCAAATAAACTGATTCCTAAGCTCCGGAACCTGGGCCTTAGCACTCAGATCTGCAGCTGGATCTTCAGCTTCCTCACAGACAGGGCCCAGGCCGTAAAAATAGGGGACAAGCTCTCCTCTACAATCACTCTGAGCACCGGTGCCCCACAAGGCTGTGTACTCAGCCCCCTGCTGTACTCACTGTACACCCATGATGGTGTAGCCAAGTTTCCATCAAACTCAATATATAAGTTTGCTGATGACACAACAATTGTAGGCCGTATCTCAGGTAATAACGAGTTTGAGTACAGAGAGGAAATTAAAACCTGGTGGCATGGTGCGAAGACAATAATCTATCCCTCAACGTCAGGAAGACGAAGGAATTGGTGGTGTGCAAGTGGAACAGGTCAAAAGCTTTAAGTTCCTCGGGGTCAATACCACAAATGACCTGACTTGGTCTAACCAAGCAGAGCTCACTGCCAAGAAGGCCCATCAGCGCCTTTGTTTCCTGAGAAAACTAAAGAAATTTGGCCTGTCCCCTAAAACCCTCACTAATTTTTATAGATGCACCGTAGAAAGCATTTTTCTAGGGTGCATCACAACCTGGTATGGAAGTTGTCCTGTACAAGATCGGAAGAAGCTGCAGAAGATCGTGAACACGGCGCGGCACATCACACACACCAATCTTCCATCCTTGGACTCACTTTACACTGCACGCTGTTGGAGCAGTGCTGCCAGGATAATCAAGGATATGACCCACCCAGCCAACACACATTTCGTCCCTCTTCCCTCCGGGAGAAGGCTCAGGAGCTTGAAGACTCATACGGCCAGATTTGGGAACAGCTTCTTTCCAACTGTGATAAGACTGCTGAATGGATCCTGACCCGGATCTGGGCCGTACCCTCCAAATATCCGGACCTGCCTCTCAGTTTTTTTGCACTACCTCACTTTCCATTTTTCTATTTTCTATTTATGATTTGTAATTTAATTCTTTAATATTTACTAATTTTTACTATTTTTAATATTTAATATTTGTAATCCAGAGAGTGGGAAGCACAGAATAAATTATCGCTGTGATGATTGTACGTTCTAGTATCAATTGTTTGGTGACAATAAGGTATAAAGTAAGCCGGAACCAACAGGTTCCGGGACAGCTTCTTCCACCAGGCCATCAGGCCGATTAATTCACACTGATACAATTGTAGATCTAAGCTATATTGACTGTTCTGTTGTATATCTTACCGTACATACTACTTATTACAAATTACTATAATTTGCATATTGCACATACAGACAGAAAGGTAAAGGTTTATACTCCTCACGTATGTGAAGGATGTAAGAAATAAATTCAATTCACACACAGAGTCGTGAGAGTGTGCAATGAGCTGCCAGCACAAGTGGTCCACATGTACTTGATTTCAACATTTAACAGAAGTTTAGATAGGTGCATGGATATTAGGGATATGGAGGACTATGGTCCTGGTGCAGGTTTAAAATCGTTTCAGCATGGATTAATGGGCTGAAAGCCCTGTTTCTGTGCTGTAGTTCTCTATGATTCTCTGATGGTAGCTGTGAAAAGGCGGCGTGGCCCTGGAGATAGGAAGCTTTGCTGGTGATGGATGTTGCCCTCTCGAGGCAGTGCCTCCTGCCTGATGCTACTGACATACCAGACAGAGCCCACTACTTTGCGCAGCTTGTTTTGTTCCTGTGTATTTGAATTGCCATACCAGACCATGCTGTGACCAACAAGAATACTCTCAACAGGACATCCATAGAAGTTTGTAAGAATGTTTGGTGACAAGATGAACCTCCTTAACCTCATGCGAAAGTAAAAACGCCGGCATACTTTGCTTGCCATTGCACCTGCCTGCTGGGTCCAGGGCAGGTCGTCTGCTACGTTAAAATCAAGGAGTGTAAATCCGCTGACTTTCTCCACTACCAGTCCCCCAATGTGGAGTGGCATACGCTTCTCCTCCTTTCGTTTCCTAAGATCAACAATCAGCTCTTTGAGTGAGAGGTTGTTGCTGCAGCATCGCTCAATCAAATGTCCTATCTTACTGACTCATCACCCTCTGTGATTCATCCACCAGCAGCAGCGCTGTCAGCGTATCAGTTGATAATCATCTAGCTGGTGTGTAAAATCCTCTTATGAAGAATTCAGATACTTATGTCTCTCATGTGATCTTTCCCTTTCTACTTTGTATATGTAGAGAGATAGATACAGATGGGCACGTGGCCAAGTGGTTAAGGCATTGGACTAGCGACCTGAAGGTCGTGAGTTCGAGCCCCAGCCGAGGGAATGTGTTGTGTCCTTGAGCAAGGCACTTAATCACACATTGCTCTGCAATGACACTGGTGCCAAGCTGTATGGGTCCAAATGCCCTTCCCTTGGACATCATTGGTGTCGTGGAGAGGGGAGACTTGCAGCATGGGCAACTGCTGGTCTTCCATACAACCTTGGCCAGGCCTGTCCCCTGGAGAGTGAAGACTTTCCAGGTGCAGATCCATGGTCTCGCAAGACTAACGGATGCCTTTAAAGACACAGATATATATACATACATGGCTTGCTTGTTTGTTTGTTTATGTATTATGTATGAATTTGCGGCTCCGTCTGTCTAAGTAGACAATGGATGCGCCCGGTTTAGGACTCAACTGGGTGTGGAACAGCCTCGGCTGTGGCTGAATAAGCCGATTCTTGAGCGGCAGTCCTTGGCACAGCTGCAGCACACGAAGGCTGATGGCTGCGGCTGGGTAGTCACTGCCTCAGCTTTCCTTTTCTCTCTTCTGACCGACCACAGTCGAGTTCGTTTTTCCTCTGCATTGGTAATGCCTGTACGTACAGCCTGTCGCCAGGTGCAGTGATTTGCAGCTGTCCCTTCCCAAGTGTCCAGCCTGTTATCAGCAGACTTCAGATCACGTTTACAAACATCCCTGTAACACAGCAGTGGGCGCACTGTGGCCTGGGATCCTGTGGCGAGTTCTCCGTATAGGATGTCCTTGGGGATGCAAGCCAATGCAGTCATTGCTGTGTGAGAAGGACGAACATGCTTGGCATGCTGGCCTGGTCCAGGACATCCTTGTTTGGCATGCGCTCTTTCGAGGAAATGCCCAGGATCCAACGCAAGCACCGTAGGTAGAAGGTGTTGAGGTGGTGCTCTTGGCGCGCGTAGGTTGTCCAACTCTCACTGCCATAGAGAAGAGTACTCAGTACGCAGGCTCTATACACTGCAATCTTGGTGGCTGTGGTGAGCTTGTTGTTTTTCCACACTCTCTTTGACAGCTTGGCCATAGCAGCAGTGGCTTTCCCTATTCGCCTGTTGAGCTCTGGATCGAGGGACAGATGGCTGGAGACTGTCGATCCTAGGTAGGTCAATTCATCTACCGCTTGCAGGGTGTGGTCGCCAATACTGATGCTGGGGGCTTCGCTGACGTCGTGGCCCATGATCTCTGTCTTCTTCAGACTGATGGTAAGGTCAAACTCTTGGCAAGCATGTGCCAGGGAATATCTGGAGACCAGACTGTGTGTGTGACATCAGAGCGGCATCATCAGAGACGAGTATCTCCTGGATCAGGACCTGATGCACTTTGGTCTCTGCTCTGAGGCGTACAAGGTTGAAAAGCTTGCCGTCGGACCTAGTGTGTAGGTGCTCTCCGTCATCAGATGTCCTGAAAGCGTACAACAGTACGAAGGAGAAGAAGATCACGAAGAATGTCGGGGTGATATATATATATAGATATATATCGTTATACACATAGTGACTTCAAAATCTATTTTACAAAAAAAATTGCAATAAATATTAGTTGTGTACAGCCAGTTTCTCACCAGGTTTGAAATAAAGTTATCATGAAAACATAAAGATGTAGAGATGTAAAGATCAGCGTTATTTGTCACATGTACAAAACATACCGTGAAATGTGTCATTTGCGCCAAATCAAATCAGTGAGGATTGAGCTGGATAGTCTGTAAGTATCAATGTGCTTCCGTGCCAACATAGCATGCCCACAGTTCACTAATCTCACCATATAGAACATAGAACATAGAATAGTACAGCACAGTACAGGCCCTTCGGCCCACAATGTTGTGCCGACCCTCAAACCCTGCCTCCCATATAAGCCCCCACCTTAGATTCCTCCATATACCTGTCTAGTAGTCTCTTAAACTTCACGAGTGTATCTGCCTCCACCACTGACTCAGGCAGTGCATTCCACGCACCAACCACTCTCTGAGTAAAAAACCTTCCTCTAATATCCCCCTTGAACTTCCCACCCCTTACCTTAAAGCCATGTCCTCTTGTATTGAGCAGTGGTGCCCTGGGGAAGAGGCGCTGGCTGTCCACTCTATCTATTCCTCTTATTATCTTGTATACCTCTATCATGTCTCCTCTCATTCTCCTTCTCTCCAAAGAGTAAAGCCCGGCTCCCTTAATCTCTGATCATAATGCATACTTTCTAAACCAGGCAGCATCCTGGTAAATCTCCTCTGTACCCTTTCCAATGCTTCCACATCCTTCCTATAGTGAGGTGACCAGAACTGGACACAATACTCCAAATGTGGCCTAACCAGAGTTTTATAGAGCTGCATTATTACATCGCAACTCTTAAACTCTATCCCTCGATTTATGAAAGCTAACACCCCATAAGCTTTCTCAACTACCCTATCCACCTGTGAGGCAACTTTCAGGGATCTGTGGACATGTACCCCGAGATCCCTCTGCTCCCCCACACTACCAAGTATCCTGCCATTTACTTTGTACTCTGCCTTGGAGTTTGTCCTTCCAAAGTGTACCACCTCACACTTCTCCGGGTTGAACTCCATCTGCCACTTCTCAGCCCATTTCTGCATCCTATCAATGTCTCTCTGCAACCTTTGACAATCCTCTACACTATCTACAACACCACCAACCTTTGCGTCATCTGCAAACTTGCCAACCCACCCTTCTACCCCCACATCCAGGTCGTTAATAAAAATCACGAAAAGAGAGGTCCCAGAACAGATCCTTGTGGGACACCACTAGTCACAATCCTCCAATCTGAATGTACTCCCTCCACCACCACCCTCTGCCTTCTGTAGGCAAGCCAATTCTGAATCCACCTGGCCAAACTTTCCTGGATCCCATGCCTTCTAACTTTCTGAATAAGCCTACCATGTGGAACCTTGTCAAATGCCTTACTAAAATCCATATAGATCACATCCACTGCACTACCCTCATCTATATGCCTGGTCACCTCCTCAAAGAACTCTATCAGGCTTATGTCTGGATTATGGCCGGAAGACCATAAAACACAGGAGCAGAATTATACCATTCAGCCCATCGAGTCTGTCTGCTATTTCATAATGGCTGATCCATTTCCCTTTTAACCCCATTCGACTGCCTGCTCCCCATAACCTTTCACACCTTGATTTAATCAAGAACCTATCAACCTTTGCCTTAAATGAACCCAGTGACCTGGCCTCCACAGCCAGGTATGGTAGGAAACCAGAGCACCTGGAGGAAATCCAAGTGTTTATGGGGAGAAGGTACAATCACTTTACAAGTAGCAGCAGGAATTGAACCCATATTTGCAATTGCTGGTGCTATAATGACTTTACACTAATCTCTACGCTACCCTGCTGCCCCATTCTAGAAAGTGACTGCTTATCGCAACCCGGCAGAAAGAGGCTGGTGGCTAGCCCGGTGTTAGACTGGCCAAGGGCCTATAAAGCATGAGAAGCAGGAACAGGCAAAACATGCAAGCTCTCAAGCCCTCTCCCTCATCCAACAAGATTATGGCTCTTCTCTTTCAATTCTATTTTACCAGCAACCTCTTTCAATTCTCCTGAATTTGAATGATCTCTCATTTTGAACATATTGCCTCACTCTCCCCCTGATCCTCCAGTCCTCCCATTTTCTGTCCTGCTTCCCTACCTCTATCCTAGACTCCCTTCATCCATCTTTGTCCCTTTCTCCCTCCCAGCTCGATCTGCCCACTTCACAGAAAAGATCACCCCACCACCCCACCAACCAACTGGCTCTGTTGTTCATCTCTCTCCCTTCTCCTCCGATGGCTCTTATTTTCACCTCCTTTACTCATCCAAATCCAGCACTGGTAATGCTTTGTCTTCTTGCTTATCTCCCCCCAGCAACTGTGACCTATCGTTACAAGCTCCTCGTCCATATTGCTTCATGTGCTTTTTCTCCTTTTTCCTCCCATCTGTGCCCAATTATCATTCACCTACTGCTGTCTCCCAGCTCCACCTCCAGTCACCTCCCCTACATGTTACTACCTGCCTTCCAGGCTACACGCCTTCTTAGTCCATCATTCACCTCAGAATCATTTCTGGCCTACCCCTACCCCTCTCAATGCTGGCTGTCTGTCTTCTCCACTCTCAGTTCCGATGCATTAACAAATTCTTTCCATTCACGGCCTGCTGAACTCCTCCAGCATTGTTTGTTATTAAATGACTGAGGCTCCAAGAAAGAATTCTAAAGATCCAAAACACTCCAAATGAAGGGGATCTTCCTGATGTCATTCATAAATACTCAACATCTCATCTGAGATAAGGACTCTTCAACCATGGGAAGCAGCCTCTCAGCATCCCTCCACCACATCCCTTCAGAATCATATGTTTTAATAAAATATTATCTTAATACACACACAAATACTTGAGGAACTCGGCAGGCCAGGCAGCATCTATGGAAAAAAGTACAGTCGACGTTTCGTGCCAAGACCCTTCAGCAGGACTCCAGCAGGCCCAAAACTGCTGACTGTACTTTTTTTTTCCATAGATTGAGTTCCTCCAACATTTTGTGTGTGATCTTAAATGTGAGATTAGGTTATGTGCCAAGGATATCAGTAACAAATAATTAGCATAAAATCCATCAAAATAAATTAATGTCTTCTTGAAGTGCCTTTGGCAATTCGGTAAAGCTAAAAACGAAATTATCAACATTAACTTGATCTATTTGCCTGAGGTTTGGAATTTCTAGGTCGTTTGCAAAGTTTTTAAAGTTCTAAAAATATTTTAAACTATCAACATATTTAATCATTAAAAAATAAGTTAACTACAAATTACATTAATTGTTTTGGTGTTCTTGATGTCCAACATTTGGAATTGTCAAGCAGTTGCAATGTCAATCAGCTCCAGCCAACAATCAGAGTGAAGATAATTTTTGTTGTGTTAGTGGCACAAGCACAAACCCTGAGGCGTCACAAAGCAGACACTTTTGCAAATACAAGTCAGTATTTTGACAAGAAGATCGTTTTGACTCATCTTGCTAACTAATCAAAGGAGAATAATCCTCCAATGGCGTGACTCCTACTATTGTTTTAAAATCATGCACGGCTCATACCCGTACACCTAGAGTGCAGACCAAGATATTTCCATCCTCATTTCGGCTCCATACCTGAAGTACTGCCTGTGTTACATCTGTAAATCAATCATACTGGCTACAGGAGATAGGCTTTAATGGTAATTCCTTTTCTTGTAGTACTGTTCCAACTGACTGATGTCTTTTAGTTATAACTGTTGCTGTGTGTAGGAACACTATTAGCTGATCAGTGGTAGTTATTGGATGGCCAAGGACAGACATTGCTTGCTGGAAGGAGTAGCTGAGACAGTCTGTATTTGAAATAACAACTTAAAATTAAAGCCAAATTCTGCTGTTTCTGATATGGTCATTCTTTCCTTCATTACATTTATGGAGTAAATCTGCATCTAATTTTACGAAGACAAATTTGCAATTCCCATATAAATTATACAAGCAACTGGTAGCTTATTGCCAAAGAAAGTCAATTATCAAACAATTTAACAGAAAATAGTTTTAAGCTAAAAGAAATCTATATTCATAAGCTGTGTTTTATCTAAGAACAATAACATGGAATAGATAATAGGTCCATTTACACACACATCCAACTACTGTACTCCAGTACACATATCAATTTGAATGATCTCAAACCGCAGTATGCTCAGACAAACATATTGGAGTTTTGAGACACGTTCTTCACAAGGTCTTTCAAAGTCATCTTCAACTGAGCTTTGCAGGCATGATGGTGGAAAGTGTTAAAAAGTTGACCTTATAAAATGTGGTAAACCATATAGAAAAGGTAAATCTGATAAACTAGTTTCTACTAAACTGGAAGTATGACTAGATGCATTGAAGGAAAGAGCAAATTAAAAGATTGATATCTGGAATTCCACTTCAGACAAAGAGTAGCCAATTTAGTGGACTCTGAAATTGTTAGAAAGACAACCAGATTCTGCAACTGGGGGATAGTAGGCTCCATTAGAGTGAACAAAGAAAAATGGATTAGCAATCTCCTTCTTCTGTAGACTTACAATCTCCTGGTTTTGTGTTTTCTCTGCTCTCCAATGACTTCTTGACTGGTTTAAATGACATTGGAACCATACAGATTCATGTGGTTTCAATGTCATTTTGTCCCCCATGACAAAAGGATACTCTCTGTTAAGTTGAATGCATCCATTCAGTAGGACCTCACTAAGACCTTGTAGTAATCATTATCTGCCTTGTGTGCCAAATGACACCGAGAGCTCAGTCCATCACTGCTGGAAGAATGAATAAGGTTAATGTCTCTCTTCTCCACATTTTACATTTGTGGTGATGACCAAAAGAAAATGCCTAATCTGCCTCTGTGAAACGTTCTCCCCGCTTTAGAATGCGACGATGGTGAAATGTCTGCAGGTCAATTACACCACTACTGTGTTTGTTTCTCAGAGTAAGCTTGACTGCGTAGTGTGTGTGAAAGTGAACTGATTAATTTGAATGAATCAATTTGCATGTAAAATATAATCCTCACTGTGTAACAAAGTATGAGTTGTGAATGTAAGAATACTGGTCTTGAGGCAGAGAGCTGTACATTTTGAAGATAACATGCTCTTTTTAACCGCTCATTTTTTTTTCCTGGATTGTCAGTAATCCTATATGACAGAAGCAATTTCATAGAGAAAAGTGGAGTGCTAGAAGAATCAGAATCATGCACTTTATGCTTTATCTGCTTTCTTGCTAATTACAGCTTTAAAAAAATGCATTCTTTTCCACGTTGCCAGTGACGTCATGTGTAGTTATCTTTACTGACCTCATTATTTTTTCAGCTCTCTCACTAGTTGCATGCATGTATTGTTCAAACTGAATGCAAATAGTCACTGCCCTAACTGCCTGTGCTCCTTGCCATTTCGAGTCAAAAGGTGGGTGGATCAATCAGGTCCTTTGGCATTTCTATGCCACTGACCTTCCGCTCACTCTCAAACCCCTTGGAGCTCAAGCTCCTAGTTTTCTGCATCTCCAAGTAGACACCGCTCATCAGTCAGTGATTTTGTCGAGTGCTTTTAGTGCAACTGAGCCACTGAGTGGCAAAAGGTCTCGGAATGAATGAGGTCCTGTGTGGCGGAGGGGGGTTGGGAGAAGATGGTGGTGTCCGGCTCACTCTGTGATCTGGGGAACAACAAGAGGGAGAGTAAAGATTTGTCAGCATGCAGGAACTTCAAAGTTGATGGGAGGCAATGACTGGGCAAAGGATGGACTAATAATGGGAAGCTTGAGAGCTTGAGCCCATAGTTCTAATTTTCTTGAGGGAGACTTATTGAGTTGAATACAAGTGAAGAAGCAAGTAGCCATTGGGATCAATTTCTTTTAAAAAAAGATTTCTTGGCTGTAGAATCATTAATATGAAATTAAGTTCATTTGTAAAACTACAGAAATGGCAAATATAACAAACCTTATTTTCAGACAAAAGGTGATCAATGTAATATATTTTTGCCTACATCTACTTTATATCTTCATATAACTATACGTTCAACGTGGGAGGGAAGATAGCTTTAGATGATTTGCCACTGAGTTTGGGTATGGTTGGCACCACATTATGACTCAATCCAGCAGCTTGAAAGTTCTGTCCACTGATGGCAATGTCTTGTCAAAATTGAAATTCACTGTGACAGTGGAGTGGTTATTTCAGACGTGGTGGAACTGGTGAGCATTGATCCAAGGTGATCAAGGTCAACCATCTCAAAGAAAGTGATGGAAACAGCCCAGTGCATCACAGGTGAAGTCCTTCCCACCTCTAAGTATACTTCCATGAAGCACTGTCATAAGAAAGCAGCATATCATCGGACAGGAGGTACAACATTACACCCCACACCACCAGGTACAGAAAGTGTTATTACCCTACAACCATCAGGCTCCTGAACCAGTGCAGATAACTTCACTTACTTGCCTCAGATCTGAATCTATAACCCACAGATTCACTTTCGAGGCCTCTTTTCAACTCATGTTCTCAGTATTACTTTTATTTGCAGTTTGTCTTCTTTTGCACATAGGTTGTTTGTCAGTCTTTGTCTGTTTATGGACAGATTTCAGTAAAATTCTATTGCATTTCTTTTTTCCTGTAAATGCATGCAAGAAAATGAATCTCAAGGTGGTATATATGATATGATATGATTATGAGGACACGCAGTCCCCTTTTATTGTCATTCAGTAATGCATGCATTAAGAAATGATTAAAATGTTTTTTCAGAATGATATCACGAAAAACACGTGACAAACCGACTTAAAAACTAACAAAAACCACATAATTATAACATATAGTTACAACAGTGCAAAGCAATACCGTAATTTGATAAGAACAGACCATGGCACAGTAAAAGTCTCAGGGTCTCTCAAAGTCCCATCATCTCACGCAGACGGTAAACTCCCAGCGCCGCCAGCTTGCCGATGCAGCATCCTGGAAGGATCTGACCACAGTCCGACTCTGAGTCCGTCCGAAAAACTCCGAGCCTCTGACCACCTCCCGACACCGATGCACCGAGCACCATCTCTGCCGAGTGTTTTGACCCCAGCCCCGGCAACAGGCAATACGCAAAGCCGAGGATTTGGGGCCTACGCCTCCAGAGATTCTCGATCACACAGTAGCAGCGGCAGCGAAGCAGACATTTCAAAAGTTACTCCAGATGTTCCTCTGCGCTTTCACGGCTGTCCCCCATCAAATCCGGATTGATGCACAGCCCCTAGTTACACATATCGATATTCATTCCGAACGGCCGCACGCGCTGCATCGCGCCGCCATCTTCTCCTCCCTCCTTTATATGTTTCTTATATGTACTTTTACGCACGCGCGCACACACACACACACACACACACACACTTTGATAACAAATTTACTTTAAACTAATGGCCAAATATCCAAAGCTCCTACCCAAAGGAGAACTAAAAATAGAAATGAATTCATTAGGGACAGAAGCAGTCAACATCAATTCAGCACTGCGTTCAAATTTCCAGCACAGCCCTTGAATGCCTGACATAAAGGATGTTCGATGATTAAGAACTCTGACTTGATACAAAGCTCATAGTTTGCCAGCCATGATCCCTGTCCTTTGTACTTTTGAGGTCTGGCCTACCTACAGATGAAACTTTAAGGCTCTTAAATATCCCATCAACACTGAGCGCCACAGTGGCGTAGCGGTTAGAGCGACGCTATTACAGCTCCAAGTGTTCCAGGCTTCAGGGTTCAAGGTTCAATTCCGGTGTCGTTCTGTAGGGGGTTTCAGAACATCCTCTCCGTGGAATGCGTGGGTTTTCCCCGGGTGCTCCAGTTTCCTCCCACAGTCCAAAGACATACTGGGCAGGTTAATTGGTCATTGTAAATTGTCCCGTGATTAGATTAGAGTCACACACACAAAATGCTGGAGGAACTCAGCAGGCCAGGCAGTATCTGTGGAAAACAGTACAGTTGACATTTCGGGCCGAGACCCTTCAGCAGGTTAGAGTTAATCGGGTTTGTCAGGGGGTTCCTGGGACGGTGCCGACCATAAGTGGCAGAAAGAACACTATTTTCCAAGGAACTTATGCTTTCAAATTTTGCTAGTTCACTGCACATTTCTCCTTCCAATAATCTTTCTATATCCTAAAGAGTTAAATCCTGAGTATCTGAGCTTTTGGTAATACAAAACTTATCTCAGATTGGTCAGATGTGTCATCAAAGGTCCTTCCCTTTTGATTTAATGCTGAGACATCACACATTTGATTAACTGAAAACTTGTGCACCAGAACAAACTGCAACTAAATAACTAAAGTGGAATTCAGGAGTGTGCACTCAACTCTGGATATTCTGCAAAGAAATATTTACATGGGAAGGATGCAATTGAAATTCAATGATGTGTTAAAGTGTTCACTTGTCAAAAACAAGTTGAAAATACATGGTTTATACTCCAGAGTGTGTACCTGCTTGAAATGAACCTATGGGATTACAAGAAAATGTCCTTTTCAGTGGGCATCCAGAATTAGAGAGCATGATGTTATAATTAAATGCAGGCCACTTCCAAACAAAATAAGTTACAGATTGGTCATAATCTAACTGAATGGCTGAACAAATGCCTCATGTGGTATTAGGAACGGGTGGAGAAATTCAATCTGGTTCGGAATGCTGTTGCTCACTTCGATTGTTCGCATGATTTGTGTTTTTTTTTTCTCTTTCTCTATGTATTGGGTGTTGGTCTTTACTTTTTAAATTGGGTTGTTTCGGGTTTCTTGTTTTGTGGCTGCTTGTAAGTGGACAAATCTCAAGGTTGTATAATTTATGCATACTTCGACAATAAATGTACTTTTTTTGATTCTTTGAGAAATAGAAATAAATGTACCTCTGTAAAAAGAATGTGAGACATGGGCAAAGCACTTTGTATTACGTACCTATAAATCTTTATTTCTTTGTTGTAATGTAGAACACAGGACAAAACAAAATAAGGATAACAGCCAATTAAATTAATAGTATAGCACAGAGTAGAGGCTAGCACTATTGCTTTACAGTGCCAGAGAGGGCCAAAGGGCCTGTACTATGATGTAATGTTCTAAGTACTACGCTCTATGATCACTGATTGGGGTTCGATTCTTGTTACTGTCTGCAAGGAGTGCGTATGTTCTCCTGGTGACCACCTGGGTTTCCTCCGACTGCTCCGCTTCCTCCCACATTCCAAAAGATGTACATTTAGGTTTAGTGAATTGTGAGCATGCCCTGTTGGTGCTGGAAGTGTGGTGACATTTCGCGCTGCCCCCAGTGCATCACAAAGAAAAGGTGAGGCAAACAACACATTTCGTTGTATTTCCCAACGTACATGTGATAAATAAAGCGGATCTGTGTATTTTTAGGATGAATATCAAAAATTAATGCTAGAAAACTAAAACATAAAAAACAGAAAATGTTGGAATTACTCTGCAGGGCAGGTCACATTCATCGTAAGAGCATCAGAATTAATGTTTCAGATCGAACACCCATCATCAGAATTGGGTTCTTCATCATGAAACATTAACTTTGGGCTCTTTCCACAGAACATGGTGATATTGCCATGTTCGCAAGAACAAAGAATCAAGTGTCTCTAGTACTGTCTCAGGAAGACACCCTTTTCTATCTTCTTTGTCTGATTTTGATATCTTTAATACTTTTTCCTTGCTATCCTCATCAGATTGACACTGGTTCAATTGTTTCTACTATTGGCTAGGTTAATGAAGACTCTGCGAAGTCAAACCTTTGGGGATTGTTTCTTTCTTTAAAAGATTTCTCCAATAGCATTGATTAGTACATATTCTCATAACATGCTCTGGTGTCAGGTTATTGAAAAATACTGGTTCAATGACAAAGAAATCAAAGCCCCAAGGGAGCATCTACCCATGATGGAAATTAATTTAAAATACAAACACCCATCAACCTTTATAGACTTATCCAAGGCATGAATATTTTAAATGCATTATATCTGACCTTTGAGCAAATCTTTCAATCCCTTTCCACTTATTCAGTAACATTTCCTTATCCATATTTCCTTTTGTGTGCAGCATACACAGGCTGCTTATCTTTTTCATTTATTACTGTTACTGTTTTCTAATATTTTAGTTCATTGGTGCTGCAGCACAATGCTTGTGCTGTGTGTGTTATGATTGCAAACAAGGTGCATTCAGTTCTACCAACCCGAATGGCTGAAGGGGAAGGGGGTTATAAAAAGCGACTTGCAAGGAGTGAAGGGGCATCCTCATATACACTTCAGAAAGGATGAAACCAGGCAAAGTACAAACCTACCAGTTCCCAGGTTGTGAGGTTCCTAATTCCTTATGGTCTGGCTTTAGTCATTCACCTGATGCTCAGGCCCAATCCAGATACAGCCTAACAATCAGCATTGGAGTCAGAGGTTTTGGCAATTTCAGTCATTGTTTACAATATAATAACAAAAAAAAAACATTATCACTTATGCATCTGATCCAGCTTCTTCTATATTCAGTCCCAAAGTGACAACCAGGCTCCGATTCCTGCTACGAGAATCAGATTTTCACATTCAGTTACCCGCAATAAGAAAAGTTGGCTGCCCAAAAGTAATCGCTGCAAAATGGCAGTGGACAGAACATTGGTGCTGACAAGATAGTGAATTTCCCACTGTTCTGAGATTGTTAATATCTTGTTAACACCAACCTCAGCAAGTTAATAAAATGGTCTCCTTGTCTCTCCCAGGCATTGTTCTGCAAATGTAGCTCTGAAACCAATTTCTGCCTACTAAGCTACACAGTACATACCACTAGGGCTTGAGTGCTTTAACTTGATTGCTTGTCCTGCTATTGTCACTGCCACAGAATAAATTGAAAATTATATCCACGATTAATTTATCTAGTTGCTGGGCTGAAAGCTGTGGCAGTGTGATCAACCTCACTGGGGAGTTACATCCCTCAGATAGCCTTCCTACATCAATACCCTTTCAAACAGGGAATTCTCCTGCTTACATCGACTGAAGTTCATTTGACATCGTAATAGGAGCAAAATTGAAAGAACTTGTGAGATATAAGGATTTTTACACTGCACTTTGAATTTTAAACAGCAATGCTTCTGTTCACCAGGGTTTAGTAGCCCAGTTTTGGGTAAGCAGTCAGTTCAGGTGGGAGTTGCAGGGAATGGTATATAGTTTTCTTCTGCTGTCTTCTGATAATTCTTGTACTGGTTTATCCCTGCAGAAAGTACTCCTACTGGTGTTGTGCAAATTTCCATTAACTGTGAACTGAATCTGAACAAAATCAACATTTAAAACAGGCTAAGCTCATAGTGATTTGAATTGCTGGTGCCTTCAGTTCAATGGCAAAAGTGAAATGCCACTAGATTCAAACATTGGAAAATGAACCACATAATATGTAAACAGGCAGAGCTAATGTTGAAGTTAAAGACACATTTATCCAGAAATGTTGACATTTAAGAAGCTTTGCTCCTTTTTCTGTGGTGATTGTAATTTGCCTCTCACTCATGTAATCTTCATTCCTATCCCATTCCCTTTCCTTTAACTGTTAATTTGGTCAGCAGTATTTCTTGTCTCCTTTTCTTTCCCAATTTGATTAACATGCTTATCTTACCTTTTATTTTGCAGTTCAGGAGGTGGATTGAACTGAATGAATGGCTTGGGTCACAAGACCATAAGACTGTAAGATATAGGAGCAGAATTAGACCATTTGGCCCATTGAGTCTGCTCTGCCATTTCATTATGGCTGATCCAAATTTCCTCTCAGCCCCAATCACCTGCCTTCTCCCCGTATCCCTTCATGTCCTGACCAATCAATAATTTATTAGCCTCTGCCTTAAATATAAGTAAAGACTTGGCCTCAACAGCTGCCTGTGGCAATGAATTCCACAAATTCACCACTCTCTGACTAAAGAAATTCCTCCTCATCTCTGTTTTAAAAGGATGCCCCTCTATTCTGAGGCTGTGTCTTCTGGTCTTAGACGCTCCCACCACAGGAAACGACTTCTCCACATCCACTTTATCAAGGTCTTTCACCGTTCAGTAGGCTTCAATCAGGTCACTCCTCATTCTTCTGAATTCTAGTGAGTACAGGTGCAGAGCCATCAAAAGCTCTTCATATGACAAGTTGTCAAATCCTGGAATAATTTTTGTGAACCTCCTTTGAACTCTCTCCATCCTGCTAAGATAAGGGGTCCAAAACTGCTCCCAATACTCCAAGTGAGGCCTCACCAGTGCTTTATAAAGCATCAATGTTATATTCTTGCTTTTATATTCTCATCCTCTTACAATGAATGCTAACATCACGTTTGTTTTCCTCACCCCAGACTCAACATGCTCTTCCAAATGCCAATGCTGGTGTTTCCATCTGGAGCCGTCCAGGAATTTCTGAGCTCCAGCACAAATATGGAAAGTACTGAAGATAATGACAGAAGTCCTCCAATATTTAACTCATCATTGTGCTGTACCCCAGCTGAAGTTGTGGAATACCAACTTCTGCACTTACTGCTGTCATGTCAGACCTGGTTAGACTCAATGATTGCATTCATCTCAAACACTGGGAACAAGTGTAAAGGAGATCATGAAGAAGGGTCTTAGCCTGAAACATCGACTGCTTATTCATTTCCATAGATGTTGCCTGAACTGTTGAGTTTCTCCAGCATTTTGTATGTGTTGTAAAGGGAGAATATGTTTGAATATACTTAATATCTTATACTGCACAGCTCTCTTTAAGTGAAGACACTTCTCTTTTCATGCCTGAAGTGGCAACATCTCACTTTCAAAATCCTTCTTGAGAGCCCAGGTGGGAAAAACAAAATTGCTAAATTTATTCTGTCAAGACTTTTGTATGTTTCAATGAGACCAGAAAGGTAATCAACTGTCAAGTTCACTGTATGCATTTTCATCAGATTTTGTCAAATGCATATAAAGCACATTGGATTCAAATCCAGTGACATTTAAACAAATCCTCATTTTCATTACATATGAATTTCATTTTAGCTTCACATTAACTTGTTAGTTATTAAGAGTTACATCTTGTATCACATTAGCCTGACTGTTTAGGTTAAGAAACTTTAACTTGTTTCTGAAATCTGAAGTGGTTCAACAAAAATTCACATCATAGTTAATTTGACTTTATCTAGGAATTAATTAATGTGCAGTTCTTTAATCTACAAAATCAGTCTGCTGACATCAATCATTGGATTATTTTAATCTGCTTGTCAATGGTCTGTAAAGAATCATATCCTTCTCTTGTGATTGCAAACTAAATCTAGTGAGCTTCATCAAAAGACGCAACAGACAGTCAGCATTACAGTGTTTTTTTTAAATTTAAGTATTTTAATATTATAATCTCCAAATGATAAATTTGCAGGGATGATGTTTCCCTAGGATGATGTGAAGAGTTTAGGAATGTGCATCACAATATAAGGATCGGCCATTCAGGATAGATTTCAGAATTAATTTCTTCATCCTGAGGGCAATGAACCCTTGCTGCTTTAAATCCAAGAAGCTATGCAGTGATAGATGCCAGAATACTCAAGGCAGAGATCATTAACACAAGAAATTATCCAGATCCAGGACCCATTATATAAATATTATTGTGAAGAAAGCACAACAGTGCCTCTACTTCCTCTGGAGGAGTCTGCAGAGCTTTAGCATGTCATCGAAAATCCTGGCAAACCTCTATAGATGTGTGGTGGGAAGTGTGCTGACGAGCTGCATTATGGTCTTGTATGGAAGCACCAATGCCGTTGTGTAGAAAATCCTACAAAGTGTGGTGGATTTGGCACAGTGCATCACGGGTAAGACTCCACCAACCATTGAGAACATCTACATGAAATGTAGCCATAGAAAAGCAACATCCATCATCAAAGATCCTCACCACCCAGGCAATGCTTTTTTTCCTCGCTGCTGCCATCAGGTAGAAGGAACAGATGCCTCAGGACTAACACCACCAGGTTCAAGAACAGTTACTGCCCTCAGCCATCAGGTTCTTGATCATAATGGGAAATACACTCATTAAAGGACTCTGTTATATTGTTATTTCATGCTCATTTTCATTGCTATTTAATTATATCTGCATTTACACAGTTTGCTTACAGTTTACAGTTACTGTTCTATAGGTTTGCTAAGTATGCCCACAGAAAAAGAATCTCAGGGTTATATGTAGTGGCATGTATGTACTCTGATAATACATTTTATTTTGAACTTTTGAACTCTGAACTTTGAGACGCTGGAAATTTGGAGTAACACTCATAAAAAGCTGGAGGGAAAAAAAAGTCTTGGACCAAAACATTGACTTTTTATTACTTTCCAAGGATTCTCCCTGACCTGCTAAGTTCCTCCAGCATTTTGTGTGTACTAGTCAAAGCAGAGATCTATAGAATCAGAATCAGGTCTTTGTCAAGAATATCCGCCATATGTCAACTCTACGGCAGCAGTACAATGAAATACATAGTAAATAAATATAGAGAATAAAACTGAATTACAGTAAGCATAAATAAATAAATAAATAAATATATGTAAAATAGTTAAGTTAAAATAAATAGTGCAAAAAAATCTGAAATTGAAAAGTAGAGAGGCAGTCTTCATGGGTTCAATGTCAATTTAGAAATTGGATGGCAGAGGGGAAGAAGTTGTTCCTTATTGCTGAGTGTGTGCCTTCAGGCTTCTGTACTTCTTTCCCAATGGTGACAATGAGAAGAGGGCATTTCCCGGGTGGTGGGGGTCCTTAATGATGGACGCCACCTTCCTAAGACACCACTCCTTGAAGATGTCTTGGGTACTGCAGAGGCTAGTACCCATGATGGAGCTGACTAATCTTACAAATTTCTTCAACTCACTTTGAGCCTGTGCAGTAGCCCCACCCCTCTCCCAATACCAGAGATTGACGCAGCCAGTCAGAATTGCTTTCCACAGTACATTTGTAGAAGTTTGAAAAGTGTTTTAGTTGCAAACCATATCTCCTCCAACTCCAGACAAAATATAGCCACGGTCTTGCCTTCTTCATAGCTGCATCAATATGTCGCATCCAGGTTAGATTTTTGGATATTTAGTAATGGAGGAGCATGCATGCATTCAACAGGCTCCAAGTGGACTTCAACTACAGTGTTTCATGAAGTATTCAATTAAAAGCACCAGAGCCTAGACATAAAAGCATTTGATTGAAGCATAATCTAAACTACCCATCATGACTTGCTGACATCTGAGTGCAGTACCACCTTATGATTAAGTTGTGTGTTTATCAGATTTATCTGAACAGCAAGATAAAAGCTTACCAGATTAATTTAAACTCCCTGATCCCATGGTACGCCAGTAAGGTCAGGCTCTAAATCCATAGGTGAATTGTAAATCCTCTTGCTGCGCAGTTATGATGGAGGAGTAGATTTGTAGATATACATGATCCTGATATTACTTAGGTTGCAGGTAGAAAACAGGAATTCATTACAACTTTCAGAGTAAGGTGAGATACCTGGAGTTTACGGCATTGTAATGGAGTTGCTGAATTTTCCAACACTTGGTATGCTTTAGGGAAAGATATCCCTGATTTGTAAGATAGGATACAGGCGCTGCCTCATTAAACCATTTCAATATCCAATTAAACTGAATTTCTGGCCCCTTCTTTAAGTTAGAGAATGTGTCTGGGCCCTGGAATGTGCTTTATTAGCCAAACAGAATCAGGACTACTACAAAATTAGCACAGCTCTGTCTGGGTGAAAAATCAGAAATAAATCCCAATGTGCCTTAAGTGCTGGTGGAGAATCTGATTGTAAGGCAGTCTTATCATTTTAAAGCTGGAAGCACTTCTCCTTTAAATCAGGAACATTATACTAATCCATACCCATAACATATCAAAAACTGCCATCGCTGATCAGTGCCTTCCTTCTTATTCTGCACAAGGTGCAACTTTCGACCAATGCACAACTTTAATACAGGGGTAAAGTGCCATTCGAGAATAATGACATAGCATTAATAACGGGACAAGCTGGAACTCCAGACCAATGTCACCACTTTAACAATGAGGCAAGGTGCTGTTCAAATATTTGCACAGAATAAGAAGGATTGATTTAATAATGAGTCATTCTAGGCTAATGATAGTCTGATAATATGATGATGTGGCATTCTATTCCTTAGCCTTTCTGTTAATACTGGGAAAGGCACCCGACTAAACTAATACCTTCCTATTGTTACTGGGTCTCTCTCTGTCTCTCTCTCTCTCTGGCTATCCATCCCATAGGATGATGATGGTTCCTTTCAGTCAGTTAGTGGGGTGGTACCCCACTCCGCAGAAAGGAACAGCGTGTGCGTGAGTGGATTTTAGGTGAGTAGGGGGTTGCACAGGTCCAGACCCATCCTCTCAACATCCCCTCCCAGATCCAGCAGCATGGTGGGGTCCAAGACGGCTGGGGGAAGTTCTATTGCAGTGAATGGCCAGACCAGGCTTCGATGCAAGGGATGCCCTTTCTGCGCTTCACGGCACGTGTTTGCTAGATGGCCATTGACCCTATGAGAGGGTTCATCCGCCCTTTGACAGGTCTTGTTTTTCATCCTGCAGGGTATCTAGCCACCCTCCTCACCAGGCAAGCCTGATGGGGGAGCCGGTTTAGTCGCCAACCACCTGACCATGCGACAGGTAGTACTGGGTTACATGGTACCAGTAGCACTCAGACGAGTGACCTGACCAGAGGTTACTGGGTCTAGAGTGCCCCAGTAATAATAGAAAGGCATTGGTCTAGTGTCTAGACTGATGCTATACTTTTACTGCTGGTGCCAGGTGTCACTCCAAACCAAAGCAAATCCTTTTATATGGTAAAGTGATCCCAAGTGAGATGCTACTGGAATCGCAGACAAGGCATTTCACATGACAGAACTAAAACAGTAATTAAGATCTGTTCCAAAACAAGGTACTAAATTTCATTAAAAAGAACTTTGGATGGAATTAATTGAGTCTTCATGTCTAAGTAAATTATGTAAACTGAATATTTCTATTATAAGACATTATATGGGCATTCACCTGCAGTTGAACCTAGTTTGTGAAAGAGGAACTTCCCAATGGAAGGCCCAAGCAGGACGGATGATGCTTCCCCGGACTGAGAGGAATCGGGAACAATGGGTCAACAGTCTCAGAGTAAGAGGAAGGCCATTTGCCACTGAAATAAAAAGAGATTTCCTTACACAGAGGGTGGAAAATCTTTGTAAATCCCTAGCTCAGAACCATTATGAAGGCTCATTGAGTTCATTCAAAATAATAGATTTCTTATATAAAATAAAAAGGGTATGGGAGACTCACAAAGTGTAGGAATGCTCATTTACAATATTCAGAATGGCAGAGCAGAATCATAAAAAAAGGTAAGACCATATCATATAGGGGGTAAAATTAGGCCATTCAGCCCTTTGAGTTGTTTCCGCCATTCAATCATTGCTGATATTTTTAAAGCCCATTCTCCTGTTTTCTCCCAATATCTCTTAACCCCCATTACCAATCAAGAATCTATCAATCTCTGGCTTAAATATACCCAATGATTTGGCCTCCATGGCAACTCATTCCACAGATCCACCCCTTCTAGTTGACGAAATTCCACCTCATCTCAGTTTTAAGCAGATGTCCTTTTATTCTGAGGCTGTGTCCTCAGTTCCTAGACTCCCATAATACTGAAAACATCCTCTCAATGTCTTTTCTATTTGGCCTTCCAGTGTGCCATGAGTTAAACCTGCTCCTAATTTTCATGTTCTAAAACAGGAACAGTCCCTTGGCAATTCTAATTGCAGAACAGCTTGATAGTCTTTGTTTGAATTAATCTACTCTGTGGAAGAATTATTTTGTGGGGATGCAGAGGCTTTAATATTTGGTACTCAGTTTTGCCTTCTTCCTGTGTTTTCAGTGGACTGTGTTCCCAGGAGAACTTCTGCCTCATAGTTTTAACCCAGCAGTTCACCCAATCTATTGGTGAATGGAAGATATCAGCAGTGATGGCTAACACAAAATTATACTCCTCTATTGCAGTTAAATTAGCTTGAGCCGAAGCACTATTCCATTCCCTCCCTTTTTAGAGACATTAGTTACTGGAATGAGAAACATTAATTAAATTCAATGGACAGGTACTTGATTTGACAAACCACATCCCCAGCTAAGACCCTGAGGCACTGAAATTTAACAGAGGCTGTACTTTTTTTTTAGCCATCTTTAAGATGTATAATTTATAGCTGCTAATTTGTTTGTGCTAATTCATGTTTGCCTTTGACTTGTAATGTATTGTGCTGCTGCTGCAAAGAGCTGATTTTCCTGACATTTATACCCCACGTATGTATAACTATGACAAGAAATAAATTTGATTGCTTGATCAGAATAGATACAGGATCTCAGAAGAGACATACAAACTCATAAGGTAGGGGACAACAGAGAGAACTGTGGGTAGCAGGACAGCGGAGAGTGACAACTGTGGGGAGCAGGACAGCAGAGAGTGATAACTGTGGGGAGCGGGACAGCGGAGAGTGATAACTGTGGGGAGCGGGACAGCTAATTGGAGTAGGAACCAGTTCATCACAGGAAAATGTGAAAATGTAAATCTGCAGTTTAACGTGAAAAAGACTAAGGAGCTAGTGGTAGACCTGAGGAGAGCTAAGGTAACCCCCATCCAGGGAGCTGGCCCCCATCAGTGTGGACATGGTGGAGGATTACAAATACCTGGAGATACGAATTGACAATAAACTGGACTGGTCAAAGAACACTGAGGCTGTCTACAAGAAGGGTTAGAGCCATCTCTATTTCCTGAGGAGACTGAGGTCCTTTAACATCTGCCGGATGATGCTGAGGATGTTCTACGAGTCTGTGGTGGCCAGTGCTATCATGTTTGCTGTTGTGTGCTGGGGCAACAGGCTGAGGGTAGCAGACACCAACAGAATCAACAAACTCATTCGTAAGGCCATTGATGTTGTGGGGATGGAACTGGACTCTCTGATGGTGGTGTCTGAAAAGAGGATGCTGTCCAAGTTGCATGCTATCTTGGACAATGTCTCCCATCCACTACATAATGTATTGGTTGGGTATAGGAGTAAATTCAGCCAGAGACTCATTCCACTGAGATGCAACACAGAGCGTCATAGTTAGTCATTCCTGCCTGTGGCCATCAAACTACAACTCCTCCCTTGGAGGGTCAGACACCCCGAGCCAATAGGCTGGTCCTGGACTTATTGCCTGGCATAATTTACATATTACTATTTAATTATTTATGGTGCAACTGTAATGAAAACCAATTTCCCCTGGGATCAATAAAGTATGATTATGGCTATGACTATGACTATGAAAAGCACTCCCCAGCAATGAGAACATCTATGAAGAGTGCCACCACAAGAAAGCAGCATCCATCATGAAGGGCACCCACCATCTAGGCCATGATCTCTTTTCACTGTTACCATTGGGAAGGAGGCACAGAAGCCTTAGATCCAATACCACCAGGTTCAGGAATGGTTATTACCCTTCAACCACCAGGCTCCTGAATCAATGTGGATCACTGAACACAACCTATAGACTCACTTTCAAGGACTCTACAAATAATGTTCTCAGTATTATTTATATACTTAATCAATTTTATTATTTTTTTATTTGCACAGTTTTAATTCTTTTGCACATTGGTTACTTGTTAGACGTTGTATGTAGTTTTTCATTGATTCTATTGCATTTCTTTGTTCTACTGTGAATGCCTGCAAGAAAATTAATCTCAGGGTTGTATTTGGTGATGTATATGTACTTTGATAATACATTTACTTTGAACCTTGAACATACGATTGGGTGGGGGAAGCAACAGAGCTCTGAGGTAGATAGATGAAGGTCAACCAACATGTGTCAACAGAATTTGTTCTCAGAATTCACACCTGTTGGCCTGCAGACTGCTCCATTGTCAGCTTGTTCTGACCTCAACAGATCTAGAAATGTTTCAGTTAGCCGTGGCAACCCATACAGCGCTAGCTGGTTCAGTCCAAAGCAGGTGAGGTGGGTTTCCTCACTGCAGGGCTTCATGGGAATTAGAAGTATTGAGGCATATGTTGAGTGGGACAAGGTGGGGAATAAGTATGCCCCCCCCCGAAGTCACATTGAAGTTTGTAATGAACTGGCAAATGGAAATAGATTACTGTGGTTAGTCAATGCCACCGGGAGCATTGCATCATGTGTCTATTAGGGTTGTGAAAGGAAAACTGGATGGACCTTGGTCTTGAATCTTGATGTAATTACTCTCACTAGACAGGAATTTCTCACTTATACCAAGAATATGTATGTCAGAAACAATATGAATGGAAGCAATCTGCCATGTTGTCATTCATTCTCTTGCTCTGAAAGCAGAAGCACTGAGAAGCACTGGATAAATGAAGCAGGCAGATATTTGATTTGTTCAATCATATCTCCAGTCTCTTGCAATGGCTTACTCTAAAGCCGGAAAAGGACAAAGTAATGAAAATTTCACGAACAGTTATTGTCACTAGAATCATTTGCTGTGTTGTCCACTAAGAGCATATATTCATTTTCTACATGGATTAGCTTTTCTTGAAATGCATGCAAAATAATTCAGAGATACACTGCACAGTGAGTATAAACAGTTATGATTGCCTCCATAGGATTTTGTTTCAGATTATTTGAAAGAGATGCATCATCATCATTATAGTAAGCAAGGAATAATTTGTGTTTGATCAGGACTGCAATAAAGATCCACAATATTTATTACCCTGGGCAAAAATTGAGCTGCTGCTGTAATGCCACAAAACTAAAGTTCACCGACTTACTAATCCTTGACATGCTTCAGAGGGGATTTTCAAAATCAGACTTCATAAACCATCTCTTTTCATAACAGTACCAAATTTGGAATATTTGCAAAGTGCAGATAGAATAACTTCTGTGCTATGGTCCTGGTTTTGAGCAGTCAGGTACTAACTATCATTTAGACCAGAGTAAGTGCCTGTACCATATAGCCTACTGTATAATATGGGGCTATTTTATGTTGTGGTAACACATTATTGAGCATGCGCTATTAGGCGCGTATTGATCTGTGTGTGTGTGTATATATATATATATATATATATATATGTTCAGTTCCGGTTCCGTAAGTAAAAGCCCCTGTTAACTTAGCTCCAGTCTCCAGCGTTTCTATTAATGATATTGTTTTGTAAACGGCCACATACACAACAAATTGGTGATGAGGTTAATGAAACTGCATCGTATCGGCACGCCGTGTCGGGAACGACAGGAGACCGAAAGACACAGTCGGAGCCGCAGCGCGTCTGGGCAAGACCACAGCCGGCGCTGAGTGCCAGGGCTGAAGGTCTGCCTGCCTCGGAAGCAGCGACACACACATCTACTCAGAGTATGCCCACGCCGCAAGCAAAAAAAAAAATGTCACGTGAGTCAGAAAAAAAAAGAAAACAAGGGACCGGGGCTAAATTAACACAACAAGGATGGTGTTAATTGGAACCATTATAGCATTTGATAGTGGCATTGAAGACTGGGCAACTTATATTGAAAGAATAGAGTTATATTGTGATGCTAACGATGTTAATGCAGAAAAGAAAGCCAGCATCTTACTTAGTGTAATGGGCGTGAAAACATACGGCCTACTACAGAGTTTGTTAACCCCTGAAAAGCCAGCGGACAAATCTTTCAAGCAAATGGTAGACACTCTCCAACAGCATTTAAACCCCAAACCGCTGGTCATTGCTGAAAGATTTAAATTCCATAAACGGAATCAGAGCAAAAATGAAAGCATTTCTGAATATTGTGCTGAATTGCGCAAATTATCAGAACATTGTCAATTTGGAGCTGGTCTATCAGACGCATTGAGGGATAGGTTAGTGTGTGGCATGTACTGTGAAACCACACAGAACAAGCTCCTGTGTGAAAAAGACCTTATATTCGAGAAAGTGCTCAATATCATTAGAAACAGCCGCACGAGGTGCTTCAGAGATACAACAAAAATCTCTGGAATACGCAACGAATAAAATGTCACTGTGCAGAAATGAAGGAAAGAAATGTTACCTTTGTGGGAACAGGTCACATGATCCTGATGGTTGCTGGTTTAAAGATAAAGAATGCCAAAACTGTGGCAAACAGGGCCACACTGGCAGAGTACGCAAAGCTAGTAAACAGCAGGAAAAGGGCAAAATGCAGAGAAACAAGAAACCTCAGAAAGGAAAATACTGTACAACAATGTGCACAAAATGAAAGAAAGCAATTCTGATGAAACTGACTCAGACAAAAGTGAATTGTCTTGTCTGCCACTTCACAGCGTGGAAGAGATAGATGATTGAAGAGTAATATGGATCACTCCACAAGTGCCAGGCGTGAGACTGAAAATGGAGTTGGACTCAGGCTCAGCCTTAACAGTGATCTCTGTTACAAACGACCGTTTTCTCACATACCTCTGAAATGAACCAAACTACTGCTAAAGACTTACACAGGATAGAAAGTGCGTCCCGAAGGCAAAATTAAAGTGACAGTGACCTACAGAGGTAAAATACAGCAGCTGAACCTCTATGTACTGAAAAATGGAAAACCACCGTTGCTGGGACGTGAATGGCTCAGGAAAATCCAGTTGGATTGACACACCATCAAGGCACTAGTTGTGTCAGCAAAGGAGGGCAGCAAGGCCCTCTATCTAATAGACTGTCACAAATACTTGCTGACTCTCAGGAAGTGTTCATGAAAGGAACAGGAACATTTCGGAGCATGAAAGCAAAGATTGAGATTGAGGAAAATGCATGTCCAAAATTTCACAGAGCCAGGCCAGTGCCATATGCAATCTGTCCTACAGTAGAGGCAGAGCTGAAAAATCTGGAGCAGACTGGGGTCCTGTCAAAGGTGGATTGGAGTGAATGGGCCACGCCTATTGTTCCAGTGATGAAGAAAACCTCCAGCACAAAACCAGGAAAACTAAGCAAGATGCACATATGTGGAGACTTTAAAGTGACTATTAATCCAGTTCTCCGCACAGTACAGTATCGTCTCCCTCATATTGAGGACATTTTTGCATCCCTGTCAGGAGGAGAACATTTCACAAAAATTGATTTGACATAGGCTTACCTTCAAATGGAAATCGAGGAAGCATCCAAGAAATACCTGTCAATAAATACACACAAAGGACTTTACCAGTACAACAGGTTGGTGTTTGGGATAGCATCAGCACCTGCAATCTGGCAAAGGGCAATGGACCAGGTCCTGCAGGGGATTCCAGGGACTCAGTGTTACCTGGATGACATTATTCACCGGCAAAGATGACGACGAACATCTTTCTAACCTAAAACAAGTGCTCACCAGGTTACGAGAATATGGGCTCTGAGCTAATTGACAGAAATGTGAGTTTTTCAAAAAGGAAATTTCACACTGTGGGCATGTGATCAACAAGGATGGCTTACACAAGCCATCTTTTCTCAAGACAAGATAGAAGCGGTGCTTAAGGCACCACCACCTGAAAAAGTGTCTCAGCTGAGAGCATATCTTGGTCCAGTGAACTGTTACCACAAGTTCTTGCCTAACCTATCCACAGTCCTACACCCACTAAATGCACTATTACAGACAGGGACACAATGGAAGTTGACTGAAAGCTGTGAGAAAGCGTTTCAAGAAACTAAAAGACTCATAACTTCAGACGGGGTGCTCACGCACTTTGACCCCTCCTTACCTATCCGACTAGCTTGTAGTGCCTCACCCTATGGGATAGGAGCTGTGTTATGGCACAAGTTTCCAGATGGCTCCGAAAGACCAATAGCCTTTGCCTCAAGAACGCTAACTTCAGCTGAACGCAACTATGCACAGACTGACAGAGAGGCCCTAAGCATCATGTTGGGGTTCAAGAAATTTAGTCACTACCTGCATGGCCAAAAGTTCACTCTGTTGACTGACCATCAGCCGCTCGTGTCAATCTTCAATCCAAGAAAAGGCGATCCAGTGATGACAGCACAAAGACTACAGCGATGGTCCCTTTTCTTAGGAGATCACAGGTACGACATCGAACACAAGGGGACCAAGCAAAATGGCAACACAGATGGTTTGTCGCGTTTACCACTGTGCCCACACAAAATAATCTGCAGATGCTGGGGTCAAGGCAACACTCACAACATGCTGGAGAAACTTAGCAGGTCGGGCAGCATCCGTGGAAACGATCAGTCAACGTTTCGGGCCGGAACCCTTCGTCAGGACTGTAGGGGGAAGGGGCAGAGGCCCTATAAAGAAGGTGGGGGGAGGGTGGGAAGGAGAAGGCTGGTAGGCTCCGGGTGAAAAACCAGTAAGGGGAAAGATAAAGCGGTGGGGGAGGGGAGGCAGGGAGGTGATAGGCAGGAAAGGTGAAGAAAGAATAGGGGAAAACACAATGGGTAGTAGAAGGAGGCGGAACCATGAAGGGTTTAGGCAGCTGGGGGAGGGGGCAGAGTGACATAGGAATAGGGGAAGGGAGGGGGAGGGAATTACCGGAAGTTGGAGAATTCTATGTTCATACCAAGGGGCTGAGAACTACCTAGATGGTATATGAGCTGTTGCTCCTCCAACCTGAGTTTAGCCTCATGGCAGTAGAGGAGGCCATGTATGGACATACCTGAATGGGAGTGGGAAGCAGAGTTGAAGTGGGTGGCTACTGGGAGATCCTGTCTGCTTTGGCGGACGGAGTGGAGGTGCTCGACGAAGCGATCCCCCAATCTGCATTTTGTTTCACCGATGTAGAGGAGGCCGCACTGGGAGCACCGGATGCAATAGATGACCCCAACAGACTCACAAGTGAAGTGTTGCCTCACTTGGAAGGACTGTTTGGGGCCCTGAATGGTGGCAAGGGAGGAGGTGTAGGGACAGGCGCTTACAGGGATAAGTGCCAGGTGAGAGATCCGTGGGGAGGGATGTGTGGACCAGGGAGTCGCAGAGGGACCGATTCCTGCAGAAAGTGGAGAGGGGTGGAGAAGGAAAGATGTGCTTAGTGGTGGGGTCCTGTTGAAGGTGGCCACTGTGCCTACTTCCGAGGTAACTACGCAAATGGATTCAGCAGAGATGTTTCACACAATAGTTGAACAATTACCAGTAACAAAAAGCCTCATTGAAAGGGAAACAAGCTATGACTCTACGTTGTCAAAAGTGTATGACATCACGGTAAAGGGATGGCCAGTGTGGGGTAACACACTGTTTCCAGCCTTCTCAGTGAGGAAGGATCAGTTGTCAGTGTATCAGGGAACACTAATGTGTGGCTCACGAGTTGTGATTCCTCCCAAGCTACGCACCAGAGTGCTGGAGGAACTGCACAAGGGGCACCTGGGTATCGTGAAGATGAAAGGTCTTGCCCGTGCCTATGTGTGGTGGCCAGGAATCGATAAACAAATTGAGGACATGGCCAAGAACTGCTCTGGATATCAACAGATCCAGAACATGCCACAAGCCCCTCTCCATCCATGGGGGTGGCCCTCATCACCATGGCAACGAGTGCACATCGACTTTGCTGGACCATTCATGGACTCTATCTTTTTAATCGCCATTGATGCATGTTCCAAATGGCCAGAGGTCATCAAAATGGAAAAGAACATTACAGTTCTGAGGGCCCTGTTCACCAGGAGTGGCATACCAGAACAAATCTGCACAGACAATGGACGGCAATTTATCTCTGAAGAATTCCAAAGTTTTGTGAAGAACAATGGAATCAAGCACTTTATATTGGCTCCTTACCATCCATCCACAAATAGCTTGGCAGAAAGATTTGTGCAGACATTCAAGAAAGACCTCAAGACAAGGGACAGCGAAAATCAACCACTACAGCACAAGATAGACAGCTTCCTCCTTGCCTATCATAATGCAGTTCATGTAACCACTAACCAGACTCCAGCGATGATGTTTCTGAACAGGAACCTGAGGTCCCGCATGGATCTTCTCAAACCAAATGTATGGCGTGTTGTAGAGGACAGTTCAAACACTTGAATGCTAAGTCAACATGGAGCTTCAATGTGGAACAGTCAGTTGTTGCACAGGATTACCAGACTGAAAAGTGGCAGCTGGGTATAATTTCCGCCATAGACGGGCCACTGACGTATAGAGTACAGGTGGGAGAGAATGTATGGAGACGTCATGTGGATCAAATCCTGGATTTTCAGGTGAAAAACTCAGCAACACCTTGCCCAGACTCTCATGACATAGAAGCACGTTATGTGGATCAAATCCTGAATGCTCAGGTGGAAAACACAACAACATCTTGCCCTGACTCCCCGGACATAGAAGCAAACACTCCTGGTGTGACCACATCAGCGTCGTCCACAGATAAGCCTGTCATCAGTGCTGAGGACCCACCTGATGTACCTGTGGAGACTCATTCCCCAAATCAAACGCTGCAGGGCAGACGTTACCCAGACAGGCAGCGAAGCCCCGCCCCCAGAGACTTCAGTTATAATTATTATAATAATTATTATTACGTTACTTTGTTATAATTTCATATTATTAAGTTACTAATTAAACGGTTGGTGGACGTTTGTATATTAAGGGTACACATACAGTATTTGTTTAGCGTAATGCCCCTGAAAAAAACAGTTGAAACACTTTTAAAATAAAAGGGGAGGAGTGTACCATATAGCGTACTATATTATATGGGACTATTTTATGTTGTAGTAACACGTTATTGAACATGTGCTATTAGGCACGTATTGATCTGTATATATGGGTTCAGTTCGAGTTCCGTAAAAAGCCCCTGTTAACTTAGCTCCAGTCTCTAGCATTTTTATTAATGATATTGTTGTGTAAACGGTCACATACACAACAGTGTCACATGCCTTTTCTGTTGTATTAGCTGGACAAGGGGAACCTCTGCAGAATTTTACCAACTGTAGCTGGGCCAACTGAGATAAAGCTATCTCAGTTTTAGCCTTGTATCCCTTTTGCCAATCAACTTTCCAGCTCTTGGCTCCATCCCTCCCCCTCCTGTCTTCTCCTATCATTTTGGATCTCCCCCTCCCCCTCTCAAATCTCTTACTATCTCTTCTTTCAGTTAGTCCTGACAAAGGGTCTCGGCCCGAAACGTCGACTGTACCTCTTCCCAGAAATGCTGCCTGGCCTGCTGCGTTCTACCAGCATTTTGTGTGTGTTGCTCAGTTTAAGAGATAACGTGTTCAATTTCTTTTGTTATGTTCAATTTTTGAACAGTGCATTGGAGAATATCTTGCTTCAGTTGAGTTAGCTATCTGAATCTGAAGCAAATAGATGTGTAGAGCGATCCAGTGGATGGTCAGCAGCTAACATGCACACCAATTAAAGGTTAATGTTCAAACACCCAGCATATGATCAATGTACTTTGCAGGGTGGGTGAGAGTTATGAAGGAGTACTGTAAACCTACAGTGTATTACTCGTTTGTGTAATAACTCCAATTGTTATGGACTATATCCTGAGCTTCAGTCATTCTAGTTCAAGGTCAATGGGTGGAGAAATAAAACATTCCCTTTCTGGAGACAAAAATCAAGGACAGGGAATTATGTTGGCCAGTATACAGTCAGATCACAGCTGCAGTCAGAAGGGTCAGAACCTGGGGGATGCAGAGAGTAAGGAACCCAAAAACTGGACCTCTCCAATGTTGAAATATTTTCCTAGGGCAATAATGATCGATGTTGGAGCTTGCAGATGGAGGTAATGAGTAATGTTGATTAGAAAAGTCATAGTTTTAGAGTATCAGATATTAGGGGAAAAGACAGTGAAATTTGGAGCCGTGATCAAGAATCCAAAAGATGTCTACCTTGTGGTCAGAAACTGAGAAATTTTTAAGCAATCTAGAGGAAAGATGGGAGGCTTGGTGCATGGCACAGAATGCCAGAAGCAGTAGACTGAAAGGAAGGAGAGCAAGAAATGGCATCCAAAGAATAGTACTGTCATATGAGAAGGATTGGAAAATGATTCAGTGCAAAAGGAATCAGTCAGTCAGTCATTGACTAGGTGAGTGACATTAAGAGTGCTTTTCACATTGATCTCTGCTGATAGCTATCAGCGTTAAAGAGTGGATTTATCCAGCTTTAACAGTAAAATAATGAATGATGCTTTCATTTGCTTTGCAGTCCATTCCCTACCTGGACTCAAAAGTCAATAGCATGTGAAAAACAGTGACTGAATCTAATCAATAGGAAATAATGTAGCCAATCAGCCTCTTTATCTATTGTTTATCCACCAGTCTGATGAGCAAATGGTGCAAGAATACAGTCTGGGAAATGAAACCTCAATTATATTATAGGAAATTTAAATACTTTGAGAACAAAGAGAATTAAAGTTATTTACTGAAGGAAGCAAAGAAAATGCATTGATTACTGAAAGGATTTGCTATAAAGTCAAAGTTAATGGATTCATAAGAAGTATTCATGAGACCAATTACACTAACTACCACCATTCTAGGCTTAATGAGGTAGATATTTCTGTTATCAGGCCAATAACTATCACTTTATTGCTCTGACCCGGAAGAGAAAATTTCTGGATCCTCTCTGTTGGCCCAGCGTGGCTGGGTGTTGTACAAGGACGAGTGATATTAAAAATTACAATATAAGTATTGGTCAAATTACGGATCCAACCAATCAGAAATCAAATTTGAGTATTGAGATCCTCTGATAAATTAACCAAGCAATTAGACTGCAAAATAGCTCTAATTACATAAATACAATTCTTTTTCCAACAGATTATATACACACACATATATATGCGCTTAATGTAAATGACTATTGTAAATAATGTATAACATAAATAAACATTAACTATTTTTGAAGAAACTTTGATTTAATCAATGCAGTAAGATGAGAAAGAAATGCCTTATTCTCACACAGACTCAGTACTAAACAACAAGCCTCAAAACCTGGGCCTCTGTACCTCCCTCTGCAACTGGATCTTTTACTTCATCGGCAGGTTACAGTCAGTGCAGTTCAATAATAACATCTTCACCTTGCTGACAATCAACACAGGTGCACCAGAAGGATGCATGCTTAACCCACTGCTCTACTCTGTCTACATTCATGATTGGGTGCCCAGGCATAGTTAAATGCCATCTATAATTACTTTAATTTATAAAGTAATCTATAAATTTAATTCATACATTTGCTAATGACACCACTGAAGCTGGCAGAATCTCAGTTGGTGACGAAGAGATACACAGGAGCAAGACAGATCAGCTGGTTGAGCGGTTCAGCAACAATAACCTTGCACTCAGCGTCAGCAAGGCTAAGGAATTGGTTGTGAACTTCGGGAAGGGGAAGTTGGGAGAAAGGCAAAGGTAATCGGCTTCAAGTTGCTTGGCATCAACATCTACCCTGTGCCCAACATATCAATGCAATCATGACGCAGGCATACGAGTAGCTATACTTTCTTAGGGGTTTGAGGGGATAATGGTATGTTACCAAAGACTCCAGCCAGTTTCTACAGATGTATAGTGGAGAACAATCTGACTGCTTGCACCACCGCCTGGTATGGAGGCTCCAATGTACAGAATTGAAAAAGACTATAGAGGGTTATAGAACTAGCCAGCACCATCAGCCCCAGAAGTCTGCCCATTGTTGAAGAATTTTTCAAAAGGCACAACGTCAAGAAGGCAACATCCATCTGTGAGGACCCTTGCCATCCAGGACATGCTCTCCTCTCATTGCTACCATCAGGGAGGAAGTACAGGAGATTGAAGATGCAGATGAAATGTTTTAACAACAGCTCCTTCCTCTCTATCATCAGGTTTCTGTATAGTCTATGAAACAATGAACACTACCTTACTATTCCTCCTTTGCACTGCTTACTTATTTTATATTTTTCTTGTAACTTACAGTAATGTTTTATGCCTTGCATTGTATTGCTGCCACAGAACAACACATCGCATGATACAGATCCATGATAATAGACCTGGTTCTGATTCTGAGAATTATACTAACCAATATCATTCTGTGGATGTCAAGAAAGTCTCCCCAAACTGCTAAAGTGTATAGAATAATATTGCATACCATGCCTTTCAGGAGCTATCATCTCTATATGCAAGACCAAACTGAGACCTGGTGGAGGTCAAACTGGTGGGGTGAGGGGCAGATGCTTTTGCCAGAGCAAATGGGGAGGGGGAAAGGGATTGAGATGATAGTTTTGCTGCTGCTTGTGCATGGGAGGGGGGGAGGGGGCTTTGAAGTTCCAACATTTTTCTGTCATTCATTCTTTGGGTTTTTTTTCTCTGTTTTGTAGGTGTCTGTAAAGAGTAAGGGTTTCAGGTTGTATAGGGTATACATTCTCAGATATTAAATTGAACCATTGAAATTTATTACTGGGTCATTACAGGAATGAATAAATAGTCAGCCATTTACCACAGGCTGATGCATTGGAATCGGGGAGAGACAGATACAGCACTAGCAGGAAACACAACCGCATTCTTCAATTTAACTCTGCCATACAATAACATTCTGGATCACCAAATGGAAGTGTAGGCAAATAAAACAAACTTGGATTTATGTGGTGCCTTTTCATGACACGCATAAGAACTTTTCATTTACTGAATTAGTTTCGGAATACCGTCACTACTCTAGTGTAAGAAACATCAGCCAATCTGTGCACAACAAAAGTCTACTGCACATGCAACACACAAAACATCTGTTTTGATACTGCTGATTTGGCCAATATATCAGGGACAATCTGTTTGCCCTTTTTCAAAGTCAGATAACTTTGACTATGTGAAATAATTTTGATCATTTTGGCCATTTAATTGTGACCATGTATGCTTGCCAAATGTCTATGACAGGATGGGGACCGATGGAAAATGGGAGTTAGCAATTGTCATTTGGGAGTGGGAGGTGAAGTTTTGTTTGTTGCAGTAAAAATGTTAAATTAAAAGGAGGCAAAAATGGAGGAAGAACAGAGGAGGGAGAACCAAAGATGTAAGCTCAAGGAACAGCATTTCAAATTCTGTCTAAACATGTAATATTAAACAATCAGGTAGAATCTTTGGCTAAGAGGAAGGATTGGTGTTTTGTTTTGACAACCTTTCATGGCAGGGAGATCATTGGCCTAGGCATTTGCTCTGTCTATATTTTTCCACGAATGCTTAGCCTGTTAGGTATTCCAGCATTTTCTGCCCATAATCCCACTTTGCACCACATACAACTTTTCCCCCCACAAATTGATTGCAGTTGTGTCATGGAAGGGGTGTCATTTCCCCATAATGACTGCAATATTTTTCCTTTAAGGTGCTTAACCAACTCCGTTTTGATAGTTATGACTGAATCTGAAGGAACAATGAATGAATGAATTGTTAGATTCTTTCAATTAGAATCATTTTAATGGCTCAACAGGAATGAAAAAATTCAAGGATGCTAAAGGAAGACACAAATATCTTCAGCGAAGATTAGATGAGACTGAAAGTTTGGAGACAGGAAACTGCTTTATGGAGACTCTTTGATGGAGGAAACATTTATTTCTTTAGGAAGAGAAGAATCACCCCCCAAGAAGAGAGAACCATGTATAATGTCAACCAGACTAGAGATGGTTAAAATTTTAATGAGAATGGAGCTTGATTGAGGTCCAGAAATTGACCTTTAAGGGATTACGGTGATGGTAGGAGAAAAATAAGAGTTCTCTGGAAAGTCCGACTACTTTACACTAAAATGGACTTGTTTTTGTTCTAATTGTGTTTTCTTTTGTGCTTGTGTTCCATTGGGACTTTCTAAAATCCATTCCTTTAATCAGGAAAGGATCCATACATATACCATGGTTTTTTGGTTTTCCCTGGATTGGAAGGTTGCATGCTAAAGTTTTTTTCCAGATTCTTGAGAACAAAAATCGAGTCTCACAGTCAGATACAATGGTGAGGGAGTGCTGCACTGTCAGATGATGTCACACTAAAGAGATGGCCTTATCTCAAATAATGATGAGTCAGAGTACAGGAAGGAGAAAAGAGAGCCTTGTGACATGGCATCATGACAACAATCTTTCCCTCAGTGTCAGCAAAAGAGATGGTCAGTGACTTCAGAAAGGTGAGCAGTGCACGTGCTTCTGTTTATATTAAAGGGCTGAGGTCAAAAAGGTCGAAAGTTTCAAGTTCCTAGGAGTAAATATCACCAACAACCTGTCAGATCCAACCTGCTGGGGAAGGTCACCAACACCTCTACCTCCTCAGGAGGCTAAAGAAATTGTTCCTTTTGAACCTCTGAGTTTTATCAATGCACTATGAAAAGCACCCTCTACAGAATCATCTCAGCTTGAAATGGCAACTGACCACAAGAAACTACAGAGTTGTGGACACAGCTCAGCACATGATGGGAACCAATTTCCCCTCCATGGACTCTGTCTATACTTCTTGTTGCCTTGGTAAAGCAACCAGCTGAATCAAAGACTCCACTTACCCCAGACATTCTCTCTTCTCCTCCCTCCCATCAGACAGCTTCTGTCCATCTGTCCTGTTCTTAAGCCTATTCAACAGTTCTCTAGTTTGAGAAGATAGACTCTTGAACTCGTAATCTCCCTTGTTGTGACCTTGCAGCTAACTGTCTGCCTGCACTGCATGTTCTCTGTAACTGTAACACTTCATTCTACATTCTGTTACTGTATTTCCTTGTACTACCTCAATGCATAGCTGTAATGAATTGATCTGTCTAGGCAGAATGCAAAGCAAGTTTTTCACTGTATCTTGGTACATGTGACAATAATAAACTACTTAGCAATTTATCTTTGAGCCACCATGTCAATCTAGCATTAAATAATCAACTATATTAATCCCCTTCACGAGTCCTTGGTTCATAACCTTCTAAGCTTTGGTGATTCAAGTGCTCATCCAGAAATATTTTAAATGCTTTGAGAGTACATGGCTCTTCCATCTTCTCAAGCAGTACATTCTATCTTGTAACCACCTGAGGTTAAAAAATTCCTCATTTCTGGGAACCTCCTCAGTTGTATCCCATCATATTGGCAGAAGTTTAGAAACACCAAAGAATCAATAAATATTGTACTTAGTGGTTTCAGCTATGATGATGTGGAGATTTTAAATTTCTTTGTACTAGCTGAATGGTATTGTGGGGAAGGTGGAAAAAGGCGGAGAGAGCTGTTTGGTCAAAAGTAAAATGTCACTCAAGTTTTATTGCTCTTTAGAGTAATCTGAGAGAGTGGCAGAGGAAAGAAAGGTGTGTTAGATGACAATACAAACTGTATGTCAGGGACATTTATGTTCAGGCCAGCAGCACAGGGCACTGTGAAAAAGATAGCTACAGAGTGGATTGACAGAGATCTAATGGGAATCTTGGAGGGAACAAGGGCGAGAAGTGAAAGTAAATCAATTAACAGCTTTAAATGACTGCACTGAGGGGACTGGCCAGGCACATTAGTCGTCAGTGGATGCCAGGTACTCGGACATTCCTCCAGGATGAGGTACCAGTCCATACAGACTGATACTGTGCCACTCTAGGTAACAGTTACGCTTTTCTTTAACTAGATCTGGTTAAGCCAGCATTTCAGGACATTGCCACTAAGCTCCAAACCTCCAACACCAGAGCACATATTCAACAAATGCACCTTGAATTCCTCATCTATTATCTAAGATAACACAGACAAACATTAGGCCATTACCACAGCAGGAGTTGATAGGGAGGTCGAACCATTTGGGTCCAATGAGACTCCCTCTTATCATGGTGATTCATGGTGCCCTTAAAACATATGAATCATCAGTTAAATATATAAAAGGATGGTTGCTTTACTAAAGCTATCCAAGATGCGTGTGGGCGTGATTCTGAGCTTTGAGTCCTCGGTCACATTGTTTCTTCATTCAACTTTTGGTCAATGCAAGCACAATGTTCCCTCAAAGGACAGCCTTGATAGTGAATTGCACAAACTGAATCAGAAATACTATTTCCACCAGTATCAGGTACTGAATTGAACAAACTGACTCAAAAACACTATTTCCTTAAGCAGCAGGTTCTGCCGCCATTCCTGCACTGATTACTTACTGTAGAATCCTGTTGCTTATTCGATTCATTGGTCAGTGAACCCCCTCACCTTCATCACTCCCATTCTCCACACTATGACAAACTATCCCCTTTGTACTTTCTCCCATATTCCTCGGCCTTGAACTTACTTAGAATTGCTCCTCTCAAATTTCTTCTAGTTCAGATCTTAGGTCATTAACTCGATATAATCTTCCCCAGATACTATCTGACTTTCTGATGGTTCCAGCATTTTTAGAACATAGAACATTGCAACACAGTACAGGCCCTTCAGCCCACAATGTTATGCTGACCCTTTAATCTACTCTAAGGTTAATCTAACCCTTCCCTCCTACAGAGCTTTCCATTTTTTTTTCTATCATCTATGCGCCTATGCACCTGGGTTTTTTAAAATATCCCTTATGTATCTCCCTCTACATTTAATTATAGGCCGGCGGGCCCGGCATAAGTTGTGGGAAAGTTGTTGGCAGGTATTCTAAGGGACTGGATATAGAGTATTTGGATTAACAAGGATTAATTAGGGATAGTCAACATGGCTTCATATGTGGTAGGTTCTGTCTAATCAGTCTGATAGTCTTGTTCAAGGAAATTATCAGGAAAGTTGATAAAGGCAAGGCAGTGGATGTTGTCTACATGGAATTTACAGCAAGGCGATTACAAGGTCCCACAAGAGAGGGTGGTCAGGAAGGATCAGTCAGTTGGCAATCAAGATGAGGTAGTAAATTGAATTAAGCACTGGCTTTGTGGGAGAAGCCAGAGAGTGGTAGTAGATGGTTGCCTCTCTGACAGGAGGCCTGTGACTAGTGGAGTGCTCCTGAAATCGGAGCTGGGTCTGTTGTTGTTTGTCATCTATATCAACAATCTGGATGATAATGTGGTTAACTGGATTAGCAAATTTGTGGATGACACCAAGATTGGGGGTGTAGTGGACAGTGAGGAAACTATCAAAACTTGCAGCAGGATCTGGACCAGCTGGAACAATGGGCTGAATTGGAATTTTTTTAAATATATCCTTTTTATTTTTTTTTATTACAAATAAACAAAAAAACTAAAAAAATACAGCACATCCACAAAAACCACGACCTTAACAAAATCAAATTAAATATTGAGCAGCAAAAGGGAGAAAAATATAAAGGCAAAAGTAAACACACACAGCAGAGGGGCACCACTCCAAAAATGCAGACAAGTAAGAAGTGTTGTACTTTGGGAGAAGAAAGCAGGGTAGGACTTTCACAGTGAACAGTAGGGCGTTGAGAAGGGTGGTAGGACAAAGGGCTCTGGGAATACAGATTCATAATTCCTTGAAAATGGTGTCACGGGTAGATAGCATTGTAAAGAGAGCTTTTGGCACATTGGCCTTCATAAATCAAAGTAGTTGGGATGTTATGTCAAAATTGTATTAGACATTAGTGAGGCCTAATCTGGACTATAGAGTGCAGTTCTGGTCACCTATCTAGAGGAAAGATATCAATAAGATTGAAAGAGTGCAGAGAAAATTTACGAGGAAGTTGCCAGGACTTGATTTGAGTTTTAGGGAAAGGTGGGAAAGGTTGAATAGGTTGGGATTTTATTTCCTGGAGAGTAGGAGAATAAGGCAGTTTTGATAAAGATTTTCAAAATTATGCAGGGTATGGATAGCAAGCAGACTTTTTCCACTGAGGTTGGATGAAATGGGAACTAGAGGCCATGGGTTAAATGTGAAAGGTGAAATGTTTAAGATCAACATGAGGGGGATCTTCTTCACTCAGAGGGTGGTGAGAGTGTGGAACGAGCTGCCAGTGGAATTGGTGGATGCGGGTCTGATTTCAACATTTAAGAGAAGTTTGGATAGGTACATGGATGGGAAGGGTATGGGGTTATGATGTGGTGTGCAGGTCAATGGCACTAGGCATAATAATAATTTGACACAGACTAGATGGGCCAGGAGGAATGTTTCTGTGCTGTAGTAATCTATGACTCTACCATCACCCTAAGCACGGCGTACCACACATCAACCACTCCCTGTATATCTTTGCCAACTGCCACTCTGGGCAACCATTTCTTTTTTTATACTGGAACTGGTTGAGCTAGCATTCCAGGTTACTGCTCCTCGTAAATCACCATCTGGTATCTAGAACTAGTTTCCATGCTTGAACAAAGCTCACAGAGTTACAGTGAACCAGTTCGAGCTGGGATGGTGAAGCTCATCTCTGAGGAGCAGATATCTACATATACCATAGCTAATTGATGCAGAGCTTCAAATTTCTGAACTAAACCCTATAAAGCAACGTTCAACAAATAAATCTTGAATACCTACCTAATACCTGCTTTTAGTGATCAAAATAAACAAGTACTATTATGGTGGTGCTCTAGAGGGAGATAAATCATGCTTTGTAAAAGGAGGCCTAAATGATACATCACACTTCTGTCATATGATGAATATTGTTCATTGCCGGCTTGCCCAATCTTGCCCTCTGTTACTGCACTGTGCATGCGCCTGCCATCATACTTGACAGCATAAAATAAATTAGCAACAACCAAGTCCCAAATGTAAAGAACTCTTTAATAAAAGCAAACAATGCCACATTGGCAGAGAATTCTTACTATTTCACTAAGCCCAAGTACAGAATGAGCTGTGGATGGTTCAAAAGATAATTTGGTTATCCACACAATACTGAATACATGTTGGTGTCTAATCTGAAATACTACATTATATTATCTGGGAATCGGGTTTCTTGAAATGATGCAGTATTAGATGATGCAGAATCCAAATCAACCTTGTTAATAAATTATCTGAGCTCTTTTAACATTTATTCACAGAAGGTAAGGCCAGCAATTATTGCCCTAGATGCATTTGAACTTAATATTTTATGTTAAAGGGAAGTGTTTGTACTTCTGAAGTCACATACAACCTTGTTTTTCTGACATAATAATATCGAACCAGATAGGCACTTAGATTAGTGGCGGTTTCATAGTCTTTATTATGGGGACTTACTCCTGTACAAATTATTTCAAACTGAATCTAAAATTTCATCTGTTGTAGTAGGACTTAATCTCTTGTCTCCAAATCATTAGATATAAAACACGCTCACACTCACATAAAATTAAAATGAACATGTGCCAGAAACTGTATCAAAAACCTTCAGAAATATCTGGTGTCTGTATTGTTATTCATAGATATAACTTCAGCTTCACTTTCATGAAGTAACACATGTTGTATCCCCTGATACTCTCAATAGTTAAATATCTACCCAAATGGCCTTGAATATATTGAGTAACTGAGCCTCTTGGATAACGAATCCCAACGTTTTCCTCCATTTGATGAAGAAATTTCGTCTCATCACTGACTGGAATTCTTGACCTCTTATTCTGAGATGGTGAACTGGGTTGCTCGAACCGCTCACCCAGGAGAAACCTCACTTGAGCCTTGCAAGAATTTTGTACATTTCAATAAGATCGCGTTCCATTCTTCTGAACTCAATTAAGTCTGGGCTTCATTTGTTTAAATTCTTCTACCACAAAACCACCTTCCCAGAAATGGACCTTGGCTGAAAATCCCTCCATATCAAGTAGGTGGGGAGACTAGACCTATTCACAATACAACACACATCAAAGTTGCTGGTGAACGCAGCAGGCCAGGCAGCATCTCTAGGAAGAGGTACAGTTGACGTTTCAGGCCGAGACCCTTCATCAGGACTAACTGAAGGAAGAGTTAGTAAGAGATTTGAAAGTGGGAGGGGGAGGGGGAGATCCAAAATGATAGGAGAAGACAGGAGGGGGAGGGAAGGAGCCAAGAGCTGGACAGGTGATTGGCAAAGGGGATATGAGAGGATCATGGGACAGGAGGTACAGGGAGAAAGATGGGGGGGGGGGAACCCAGAGGATGGCCAAGGGGTATAGTCAGAGGGACAGAGGGAGAAAAAGGAGAGTGAGAGAAAGAATGTGTGTATAAAAATAAATAACAGATGAGGTATGAGGGGGAGGTGGGGCATTAGCGGAAGTTAGAGAAGTCGATGTTCATGCCATCAGGTTGTAATCTTTTACTAACTCTTCCTTCAGTTAGTCCTGACGAAGGGTCTTGGCCCGAAACGTCGACTGTACCTCTTCCTAGAGATGCTGCCTGGCCTGCTGCGTTCACCAGCAACTTTGATGTGTGTTGCTTGAATTTCCAGCATCTGCAGAATTCCTGTTGTTTGCCTATTCACAATATTCCAGATGCATTCTCAGCATTATCTTAAATAACTGGCACAAGGTGCCTTAATATTTATTTTCAAATCCTCTTTCAATAAAGGTGAGGGTACGGTTTAACTTTTAAATTGTTTGCTGTGCATGCACGTTAACTTTCAGTGATTCATGCATGAGAACACCCAGTTGCTTGATACCCCTCTCAAATCAGACACCTTTCAATATCTACCATTTTAAAAACTTATTTTAACTAATTTTTGTCTACTATACCAATGAAGATAATAATAGAAGGAGATTCATCACTTAACTGTACAAAATGCTGCTTAGACCAGGCATGGAGTGCTGTGCACAGTTCTGATCTGTGAGTAGTTCTGTGCACACTGAAGAGGGTTGTAAGATGTTGGCTGGATTGGAAGTACTTCGGTTAAAGGGAGATTTTGGATAAGCTGGGTGTTTCTTCCTTGACAGGAAACCTGACAGAGGTATATAAAATTATCACAAGCATACATCGGGTATATAGTCAGAATTATTTCCTCCCATGGTATGGGTATCAAAAAGAAGAGGGCATAGGTTTTAAAAGATAGGAAGAGGTTTTAAAGGCGACTTAGAGGAAAGAGATTGTTTGACAGAGAGTGGCTGATGGTGGATATAATAACCACTGTATGCTGAAGAGACATATAGACTGCCACTTAAGTTGCCAAGGTATAAGAATGTGGACCTAATGCAGGTAAACATGTTTAGTGTGGAAGGACAAAAAGGAAATAGTGAGACAAAGGGCTTGGTTCTGTGTTACAAAGCCTATGACTTAAGCATGTGGACAGGTTTAAGCTAGATAGGGATAGTCAACTTGGTTTTTGAAGAGCACGCTACTCTTACCAGCTGGGGTCTAGGTGAACAGGGCAAATAACTTGAGCATCTTCACAGTGGTGCACAGGCTAGGTCAGCATATTTAATTCAATATTAAGTCATATGGAACAAGTGATGCTGAGATACATCATAGGAGGCACTGGGACACATCATCCGCATTATAACCTGGGGTCATCAGGTGTTTCGGGTCTTTCAGCATCAGGCTCCCTCGTCCAGGCAACCCAGTGAGGGATGATCAGGCCCTGGCTGGTGTCCCAGGAGCATTGGTCTACGGTCATACCTTTGATCCATAGCCACCTGGAGACTCTCTCCGCTGCCTCTGAGATGGTTCTGATGGCTCTTTTATTTGCAACCTCATAATGCTGAGAAGAGAGCAGGTTTTGTACAATGAGCAACCAGCAAAACCTCTACACCTCACCACTGTAGGCTCGCATCATGCCCTCCACCCCTGTCTCTGGCACTGCTCTACCAACTTCTGGTACTTGGCTTTCTTATGCTCAAATGCCTCCTTATCCAGTCTTCCCAAGGAACTGTCAGTTCTACCATCATCACCTGCTTCAATATTTCTGACACAATGACCATGTCAGGCCTCAGTGATAATGATTTGATGAAGTCAGGGAACCTTAATTGCTTGCCAGAATGAGAAGTATAAAATTAATGGGGATTTCAATGTCACCAATATCAATTAGGATCACCAGGAGTGATTTTTTTTTAAGTGAATGGAGAATAACTATTTGAGCCAGGGTGTAAATAGTTCCGCCAAAGAAGGAAGCAGTGAAGGAAGTAACCTTCAGGAATGTAGCTGAGCAAAAGGTGGGAGTGCTAACGGGGAATTTTTCCAGAGAGAATGACCACCGTTCTAAAGGTCTTAAAGCATTATGGAAGTGAACAATGATGAGACCAGAAGTTAAAGTCCTGAAGTGCAAAAAGGCTAAATTCCATTACACAAGACAGAGTATGGCGCAAGTAAACTCGCAGCCACTATCTACAAAAAACCACTGGGAAGGACTCACAGATGAAATTATGAGGGTTCAGAGCCAGCATATTCCCATATTGGTGAATGACAAGGTCAACAGTTGTGTGGAACCATGGACGTCAAGGGCTCGATAGAGGTTTGAAAAGGATAGGATTATGGGGGGTCTACAAAATGAGTAGAGCATGTGTGGAGGGATGCCGAGGAAAACAACCGGGCTGTGGAGGATGGCAGAATGACACTGGCCAATAAGGTAAGGCAAACCCCAAAGCATTTTGTTAGTGTGCTACAAGTAAGTGGTTTCCAGGGTAAAAAATAGGGACATTAAAGATGGAAGTGGCAGTTTCTATATGAAACAGGAGGAGACAGGTCTCCAATGGATACTTCCCATCTCTATTCACTATGAGATTGCTGTTGTAATTGTAGAATTTAGGGCGGAAACAGTGGAATTCAACAACGTTATCATTGAAAAGGCAGTATTTGATGTCATAACAAGATTTTTTTAAGCGTCTGTCCCAAGCCTTGTGGCCCATCAGGGCCGGTGCTTATGTCGGTTTCTGTAGGGTGGTACTGGATGACAGCAAATTTGGTACCTTTAAGAAGGGTTACAAGCGTAAGTCAGATCATTACAGACCAATGAATTTATTGTCAGTGATAGGAAAGTATTGGAAAATTTCTGAAGTATAGCATGGCTCTGTGTGTGTGTGTGTTTTTGTGTGTGTGTGCTCCTGACTATTGTGATTGAATTTTCTCGGATGTGACTATGTGTGTTGATAAGGGGATCTGTTGATGTAGTCCACATGGACTTCAGTCAGGACTGAACGGCAGACAGATCTAAAAGGTCCTCTGGATCTCAATTAGTTTTGTGATAAGAGGCAGAGGGGTTAGCTGAGGGTCATTTTTGCTATTGGAAGCCTGTGACCAGAGCTGCACCACAAGGATTAGTGCAGGAATATTGTTATCTGTTTTACAATCTTGATCCAGAAGAAACAATGGGTAAATTCGATGATGACATAAAAATTGGTGGTGTTTTTGACAGGTAGGGAGATAGTCTTCAGTTGGAGAAATATTGATTAAAGAGATAATTTAATACTGAAAATGTGAGATGTTATATTCTGGGCAGGCTAATCCACATTGAAGGTGGGATGTACAAAAGAACAGAGGGATCTTGACGTACTTCCTACAAAGTGAAACCCAATAGCATGAATGGAAGCGATGCTTCACTACCAGATGAACTCAATGCTTTCTATGCCCACTTTGAAAGGGAGAATATAACTACAGCTGTGAAGATCCCTGCTACACCAGATGATCCTGTGATCTCTGTCCCAGAGGCCGATGTTAGGCTGTCTTTAAAGAGAGTGAACCATCACAAGGCAGAAGGTCCCGATGGAGTACCTGGTAAGGCTCTGAAAATCTATGCTAACCAACTAGCGGGAGTGCTCAAGGACATTTTCAATCTCTCACTGCCACAGGAGGAAGTTCCCACTTGCTTCAAAAAGGCAACAATTATACTGGTGCCCAAGAAGAATATCGTGAGCTGCCTTAATGGCTTTATCACTCAGTAGCACTCACTTCTACAGTGATGAAATGCCTTGAGAGTTTGGTCATGACTAGACTGAACTCCTGCCTCAACAATGACCTGAACCCATTGCAATTTTCCTGTCGCCACAATAGGTCAACAGCAGATGCAAACTCAATGGCTCTTCACACAGCTTTAGACCACCTAGACAACACCAACATCTATGTCAGGATGCTGTTCATCGACCATAGCTCAGCATTTAATACCATCATTCCCACAATCCTGATTGAGAAGTTGCAAAACCTGGGAATCTGCACCTCCCTCTGCAACTGGATCTTTGACTTCCTAACCAGAAGACCATAATCTGTACGGATTGGTGATAATATCTCCTCCTCGCTGACAATCAACACTTGTGCACCTCGGGGGTGTGTGCTAAATCCACTACTCTATTGCTCTACTCTCTATATGCACATGACTATGTGGCTAGGCATAGCTCAAATACCATCTATGTATTTGCTGACAATACAACCATTGTTGGTAGAATCTCAGGTGCTGACAAGAGGGCGTACCGGAGTGAGACATGCCCACTAATGGAGTAGTGTCGCAGCAACAACCTGACACTTAACATCATTAAGACCAAAGAGCTGATTGTGGACTTCAGGAAGGGTAAGACGAGGGAACACATACCAATCCTCATAGAGGGATCAGAAGTGGAGAGAGTGACCAGATTCAAGCTTCTGAGTGTCAAGATCTCTGAGGATCTAACCTGGTCCCAACATATTGATGTAGTTATAAGGAAGGCAAGACAGTGGCTATACTTCATTAGGAGTTTGAAAAGATTTGGTATGTCAACAAATACACTCAAAAACTTTTATAGATGTACCGTGGAGAGCATTCTGACAGGCTGCATCACCATCTGGTATGGGGGGGCTACTGCACAGGACTGAAAGAAGCCGCAGAGGGTTGTAAGTTTCGTTGGCTCCATCTTGGGTACTAGCCTACAAAGTACCCAGGACATCGATAAGGAGCGGTGTCTCAGAAAGGTAGTGTCAATTATTAAGGATCTCTAGCACCCAGGGCATGCCCTTTTCTCACTGTTACCATCAGGTAGGAGGTACAGAAGCCTGAAGGCACATACTCAGCGATTCAGGAACAGCTTCTTCCCCTGTGCCGTCCGATTCCTAAATGGACATTGAATCTTTGGACACTACCTCGCTTTTGTAATATATATACGGCGGGAGGAGAGAGAACAGCGCACTGCGCGTGCACAGCCCTCCGGTGAAAAACGATATTGTATCCATTAAATAGGGGCCGTGGACAATTCTGATTTGATGGAGAGGGACGTGAAAGTACAGAGGAACACCTGGAGAAATTTCTGAAACGCTCGTTCGCTGCTGTCGTTACTGTGTGGTCGGGAATCTTTTGGAGAGTAGGCCTCAAAATCCCTGGCTTTGCCTGCTGTTGGTGACTGACATTGAGGTCAAATCATTCGGACAGAGATGGCACTCAGTGCTCGGTGTCGGAGAGCTGATCAGAGCTCAAAGTTTTCGAATGACTCAGAGTCGGACTGTGGTTGGCATGGCAGGGAGAGTTCTTCCTTCTCCCGTCTGCGTGAGATGTGGGACATTTGAGAGACTTTGAACTTTTACTGTGCTCATGGACTTCTTCATGAAGTTATGGTATTGCACTGTTGTAACTATATATTATAATTATGTGGTTTTGTCAGTTTTTTCAGTCTTGGTCTGTCCTGTGCTTTGTGATATCACACCGGAGGAAATATTGTATCATTTCTTAATGCATGCATTACTAAATGACAATAAAAGAGGACTGCGTATCTTCATAATCTATTATTTCTGTTTTTTCCATGATTTTTAATCTATTCAATATACGTATATCGTATATTTATTTTTTTTTCTTCTATATTATTGCTGCTGCTAAGTTAACAAATTTCACAACACATGACAGTGATAATAAACCTGATTCTGATTCTGTATAGGACCTACAATCTTTGAAGTTAACAGCATAGGTCCGTAAGTTGTTTAAGAAGGTGTAGGGATATTTGCCCCCATTAATCAGGGTGCTAGCTATAAAGAGCAGAGAGGTTATGGTATGATTTGATTAAATGGAGTGGAGAGGGTACAGAGTAAATTCATCAAGATGTTGCATGGGATACACTGTTTCAGCTATGAGGAGAGACTGAGCAGACTAGGTCTGCTTTCTCTGAAGCAAAGATGGCTGGGGAGTGACTTAATTGAGTAGTACATCAAGGGGAGATAATCAGAAACTTCTCCCTGGAGCAGAGGTGTCTAGGACCACAGTTTATAGGTTTAGATACAGAGATCTGGAGATTTGAGGAAGGATTGTTCACCTGGAGAATGGTTGAATCTAGAATGCACTGCCTGAAGTGACGGTGGAAGCTCACACTCTCACAACAATTTAAAATTGTTTAAATGAGTGCTTTAAATACAATAGGCTACAGGATGAGTGCTGGGAAATAAGATTAGTATAGATCGGCTGGCATTGATGAGGTGGGCTCAAGGGCCTGTTTTGTTTTACTCTATAATCAGGCAAAAACAAGATAAAAGAGGTTTAGAAAACAATTATTTAAATTATTTACATTTATTAAACCTCCAGCAATAAGTGGAATTTGGAGGACTGGAAAGCCACACATTTGTAAATCAATTTTTAGTGCTAGGGGTTGTTTGGCAACAATTAAACCATTAAAGATTGACTTACACTTGAATGAACAGTTCTAATATTTAAAAAAAATATCCTGGTAAATTAAATTATTCTCCTTCTCCCATTTACACCTCCTTCATACTGACCTTTTGTTATTCACTTGTTCACCCCCTCTTCCCCCCAGCACACCACACAATTATCACTTTTTTCCATTGAAATTCTCCTATCCACCAGCCAATCATAAACCATTACACACCGTTATTTTCTCTCCTCATCTCCCTCTCCCTATTTTGCTTTATCTCTGCCTTCTCCCAGCAGAAAGATTAATTAGCACAGAGCTGGACTGACTGAGGTAGGACACTGCCCAGACTCACTGCCTGCAGTCTAGTTTGTCTGAGTTTAGATTAACTGGATGTGTGCAGCTGAAAGAGCTGAGTGTCCCAGCCAGTGTCCAAATCCTGAGGCTCTGTCCTTGGAGGGTGTTGAGGAAACCTCTATGCTGACCGTGATGCCAACTTGCCTGCACTTGGTTCATCTCCCTCCATTCTCTGCCTGTTTACATGCCTCTAAAGTGTTGCTATTGTATCTGCTTCCCTCACTTACCCTGGCAGTGCATTCCAGGTACCTCGAACTCCTGGTGTAAAAGACCTGCTTTGTAAACAATTTTAAACTTCCCCCCTCGCCTTAAAACTATTCCCTCTAGTATTTGGTATTTCCCATCCACGGAAAAAATACACTATCTAATGGATTTATGGTGCGCATCGGGTATCCTTGTCGGCCTCCATTGCTCCGGGAAAACAATTCAAGTTTATCCAGCCTCTTCTTATAGCTGATCCTCGCTCATCCGGGCAATATCCCAGTGATCCTCACCTGCACTCTCTCCAAAGCTACCACATCCTACTTGCAGTCTGGAAGTCAATTTAAAAAATTCAAATGTTTTTAATAATTGAAGAGCAAGACTAAGAAATAATCCATGAATAAAATAAAAATAAAAGAGCCTTAGAATGCTAATAACTAAAGCCAATAAAGTAAAATAACTCCTTTAACATGCTTTGCAAGTCTTCTTCACTAAATGGAAATGGGATTGCTGTCATTCTTTCCTGGAGAAACTCTGAGGTGTTGAATAGGAAGTGCCTGTGGCCTCTCTCCAACTCATTCCTGACATCCCACAGCTCAACGAGTCCAGAAGTAAGTAGGAACATAGAGCATAGAAATCTACAGCACATTTCAGGCCCTTCGGCCCACGATGTTGTGCCGACCATGTAACCTACTCTAGGAACTGCCTAGAATTTCCGTACCACATAGCCCACTATTTTTCTCAGCTCCATGTACCTATCCAAGTGTCTCTTAAAAGATTCCATTTTATCCGCCTCTACCACTGGCACTACCAGTGCATCCCATGCACCCACCACTCGCTGTGTGAAAACCTTATCTCTGACCTCCCCTTCTACCTACTTCCAAGCACCTTAAAACTATGCCCCCTCATGTTAGCCATTTCAGCCCTGGGAAAAAGCCTCTGGCTATCCACAGAATCAATGCCTCTCATCATATTATACACCTCTGTTAGGTCACCGCTCATCCTCCATCGCAGCAAGAAGAAAAGACCTATTCTCATAAGGCATGCTCTCCAGTCGGGGGTCAGAGTCCTGGTAGACAGTTACTATCACAAGACCCACACTTTCACTTTGCACAGACATTGCCTGATCTGCTGAACACTTCCAGCTTTTCCTGATTTTACTACAGATTTTCAGCATCTCTTTTGGCCGTGGATATTTCTGCCTGATTTAGTGGGCACCTAATTGGTAAGCACCTCTGTTTCATGCCCATCACACAAGTAGAGTCCTTCTTGATGAGTTATTAGTATAATGAAGGTTCTGGACGATGATCATCCAATGATGATGATCTTCCAGAACATTAAACACCAGAAAAGCAATATCCCATTTAATCATGTTGTGCAAACTCAATCAGTTTCTGACTGATTTGCTCTTCAGTATGAGTGAATAGTGTTCATCTTGTTTGTTTAAAATAATTTCAACTCCATACATATGCTGTTGACCTCCAGAATACATTATCAGAGAACTATTCTTAGTGAACTTGCCACTGTCGGTCCATCTAGTTTCTGACAGGCCTAACATATCAACTTCCAATCTATTCATTTCATTTAATGTGTTGTCCAACTTTCCTTTCTGGTAAAGTGTACGGATGTTCCATGTTGCTACCCTTAGCCTTTCCCTATTGCTTACAGTCTCTAGATGACGGTCTGGTGTCACCTGCAGCACATGACTACCCCTGCCGAGCGAGGTGTTGTTCTGTTGACTAGAATCAACCCCATTCATGCTGTTGTCTGGTTTCCTCCTTTTGTTTCTTTCCATGATTGACTGGGCAAAAATTTCAACAGTGGACCGACAGTGGCAAATTCAGTAAGAATAGTTCTCTGATAATGTGTTCTGGAGGTCAACAGCATATGTATGGAGTTGGAATTATTTTAAACAAACAAGTATCAAAATGTCTTACGGGATATTGGGCGATATCCGATTGGCTGATTTTAGTTAAATTAAGGGGTAACACATTTAACATTAGCATAATCCAAGCCTACGCGCCAACAAATGATGTGGATGAAGAGGATACCTACAAGCTTTATGAAGATCTCAACAGTGCTTATGAGCAATGTAAATCTCAGGATATAAAACTAGTCATGGGAGATTTTAATGCCAAAGTTGGATAGGAAAGGGTTGATAACATCATAGGACCCTTTGGATTAGGGGAGAAAAATGAAAATTGAGAAAGGTTTACTGATTGCTGTGTCAGAAACAACAAAGTGATCACCAATACTTGATATAAAAACCATCCACATAGATTGTGCACTTGGATTAGCCCTGGAGATAGAACAAGGAATCAAACAGATTTCATTACCATCAATGAACGCTTTAGAAATCATATCACGAATTCTAAAGCCTACCCAGGAGCAGACTGGTTCAGATCACCATCCAGTAATAGCTACCATTAAATGAAAATTAAAGAAACTGAAACGTGGAAAAAAGAGAAAGAAGTATATGTTGGGAGAGCTTAAAAAAGATAGCATACTTAAGCAACAATTCAAGACAGCTGTAGAAGAACACCTCAAAGAAAATGTAACAACACTTATTTGGAACAGATTTAAATATGCTAAACAGCAATCAGCAGAGGAGATAATCTTAGTACAAGAAATCCAACACAACAACAAGGGGCGGATAACTCAAAAAATTCTAGATCTGATGGAACAAAGAAGGTTAGTGAAGGATAATGAAGTGCAATACAGAGAGCTAGACAGACAGACCAGACAAGTGTGCAATATTACGAAGGAAGAATGGCTGAATCAAAAATGCAATGAAGTAGAAGGCCATATTAACAACAGCAAAGAAATGCACAAGAAAATTAATGAAATTACTGGAATTAAGAAAACTTCCTCTACAGGATGCATGAGATCAGCAGACGGACCCATACTAACAGATCCGGATAAAGTATGTGAGAGATGGATTCAGTATATAGAGCAGCTTTTTGAAGATAATAAAGGGAAACCTCCAGGTATTAAACACCCTAATTCTGGCCTACCTATTACCAAAGAAGAAGTAATGAAAAGCATGAAACTTGGTAAAGCCACTGGACCTGATGGAATTTCAGTGGAAATGATACAAGCCCTAGAAGATCTGGACATAGATATTCTTTTTGAACTGTTTAATGGCATATATAAGTCTGGTGTATTGCCTGACGATCTCTTGAAATCAGTATTTATAACTCTGCCAAAAATTCCTGGAACGATTGACTGTGAAAATTATAGAACAATCAGTCTTATGAGTCACATAATAAAGATTTTGTTGAGAATTGTTCTGAATCAAACTAAAAACAAATTAACGCCAGAAACTTCTAAACTGCAATATGGGATTTATTGAGGATAGAAGGAACTAGGAATGCAATTTTCCTACTACGAATGCTTTCAGAAAGAGCAATTGAATATCAAAATGATGTCTTTTTATGTTTTATTGATTTCACTAAAGCATTCAACAAAGTGCAACATGAAAAATTATTTCAAATTCTTGCTAAACTAAACATCGACGGAAGGGACCAACAACTGCTTCAAAATTTATATTGGAACCAAATGGTGGTGGTAAAAATTGATGATAATATCAGCAGTTGGACTAAAATTCAAAGAGGAGTTAGATAGGGATGTGTTGCCTCATTGGAATTATTTAATATCTATAGTGAAATGATTCTCAGAGAAATAGAAGACCTGGATGGGATAAAAATTGGAGGTGTTAACATCAACAATATAAAATATGCAGAGGATACAATCCTAATAGCAAGTGCAGCAGAAAGACCTACAAATCCTCCTAGGCAAAGTAGTACAAACAAGTGCAGATTTTGGTCTAAACATCAACTGTAAAAAAAAACAAATATATGGTAATATCAAAACAGCAGGATATTCCCAACTGCCAATTGTACATTGGTAATCAAGAGATTGAACAAAAGACCAGCTTTAATTACCTTGGTAACTTTATATCATAAGATGCTAGAAGTAAAGTAGAAATAAAAAGAAGAATTGCCATTACCAAAATCAACTTCCAAAAAATGAAACCGAATTTTACCTACAGACACATTTGTATAACAACAAGGCTTAGGCTACTAAAATGTTACATCAGGTCAATCTCGCTGTATGCTTCCGAAACATGGACTATAACACCAGAACTCCAAAGAAACTTAGAAGCAACAGAAATGTGGTTTCTTAGAAGATTGCTGAAAATGTCATATAGAGATAGGGTAACTAATGAGACAGTACTCCAACTTGTCCATACAAAAAGATCTTTAATGAGAACATTAAATGAGAGGAAACTTAAATTCCTAGGCCATGTCCTCAGAAAGGGAGAAACAGAATGCCTTACATTACAAGTCCATATGCCTGCGAAATGCGGAAGAGGAAGGCAAAGAAAAAGATATGTGGACACTGTGAAAGAACTAACAGATCTAAGTGTGCGAGATATCATTGACGCCACGTGGGATCGTTTGATGTGGAGAGTCATGATCGCCCAAGCGTGCAACGCGCAAGGCACATGAAGAAGAAGTTTTCATCTGTCACTCTTTTTGCAATTGCCAGGCCATCATTTTGCACCATGTTTTTCTGCAGAATCCTGCAGTTTCAGCTTGAAACCAGCAGGTGGTGCTTGCCAATTACATCCTCCATCACTGCAAGCTCTGCTCTCAGTGCTGTACTTCCACAACGACGATGATACACACAGGAAGAATTCAGCACACATTTCTGGACTATATATTTTATATAGCTGACTGACTTTTGAACAATTTATATCTACACAGGTGCTGCATAATAGAAAAATTATTCATCAGACATTCAGAAAAACAGAAGGATCTTCTCAGTTCTCTGGAGTCCTTTCAGTCTTGTGCTATTTGACTTTCAAGCTTCCTGGATATACATTTTCAAACATCACTAAGCAAAGGGATTATGCAGAATATAAATGGAATAAAGATATCTTTATTAAGATAACGATGTCCTGAAGAAGCATTTCAGCAGGAAACGTTAACTGCTTGATCATTTCCATGGATGCTGCCTGACCTGCTGAGTTCCTCCAGCATTTTGTATGTGTTGCTAAAGATATCTTTATTCTCCATAGCTCCTGGGATGTGAATAACTATTCAGAATCATTTCCTTCTAATGGTTTGATAATGCAATGCCTGAGTAAGAGGACCACAACCTTGTCATTGTTTGGAGGTTTGCGTGCCTCAATGACCTATGTTGGCTGGGGCGAGAGCATTATGCTTTGGCTCTTGGTAGGGTCACCCATGTCAAACAGGTCAAAGAGTAGAGGCCAGACTAAGAGTGGTCCACTGGTCCTCCGGGTTTGGGGGTTGAGCTCAGGGCTAACAACGCTGACTGGTCAGACAAAAATATTACGGAAACAGTAATGAAGAATCCTTCTACATCTGAGTGAGATGCTATTCCTGAGTCTCCACCTGGGACTTGCATGACTTACAGTAGTGAAAACCGGGAGGAAGCAACTGACATGATGAAAGAAGTCCTGAATACTACCAGAGATGGTGAACCTTCATTGCTTCCCTAAATGCCAGTGGCGTATTGGGCAGTAAGGAAGAGTATGCACTGGTTTTCTAATTTCTCTCTGCAATATATGAAGTAATGGTGAAATCCTGTTGATTCCTTGTTTCAGGCCAGTGCACCTTCTAGCTTAGGGTGCCTGAGGTGTTTTGGAACATTGATAATATTTTACAGCCTCTCTTAAGATAAAGTACAAGAGTTATTGGTTAAATTTCCAACCCTCATGGGAAGGACCCCAGTGATACCCTTCCAACGTTAGTAGTAATCAGAAGTTTCAAGTGCTGGACAGGAGCCAGCTTGGAGCATATTGTCACCTTTTCAATGTACCCTGTGAAAGGAGATTTTTTTTTATTTTACAAAACTAAAAAGCCAGTTAGGATGAGTTGTAGCTCAAGGTTCAATCAGAGTTCAAACTGCAGCAGTGTTCATTTCCCAAATTCAATATGCACTCATATAAATCAGCTTGCATTTACAGATACAAAATCGGGTGCCATATTATAAAGCAAAAGGCAGGTACTGTAAAGTCAGTGCAGCATCACAATGTGTAAAAATTGACTCTGGAATGCAAATTGTCCATAAGACCATAATAAGATGATATGACATAGGTGCAGAATTAGGCGATTCAAACCATCAAGTCAACTCCACTATTCCGTCATTGCTGATATATTTTCCTACTCCATTCCATTCACCGGCCTTCTCCCCAAAACCTTTGACACCTCAAATATACCCAATGACTTAGCCTGCACAGCCATTTATGGCAATGAATTCCACAGATTCACCACCTTCTGGTGAAAGAAATTTCTTCTTATATCTGTTCTAAATGGATGTCCCTCTATTCTGAAGATGTGCCCTCTTATCTTAGACACCTGCACTATAGGGAACATCCTCTTCAGAGCCATTCTGTCTAGGACTTTCAATATTCAATAACTTTAAATAAGATGAAGCGTCATTCTTCTAAACTCCAGTGAGTACAGGCTCTGAGCCATCAAACACTCCTCATATGTTAACCCTTTCATTCCTAGGATCATTCTCATGAACCTGCTCTGGACCCTCTCCAGTGTCAGCACATCTTTTCTTTGATAAGGGGTCCAAAAATGCCCACAATACTCCATGTGCGGTCTAACCAATGCCTTATAAAGCCTCAGCATTACACCCCTGCTTTTGTATCCTAGTCCTCTTGAAATGAATGCTAACATTGCATTTACCTTTCTTACCACTGACTCAACCTGCAACTTAATCTGGGGAATCCTGCATGAGGACTCACAAATTCCTTTGTATCTCTGAATTTTGAATGTTCTCCCCATTTAGAAAGTAGTCCACTCCTTTATTCCTTTTACCAAAGTGCAACACCATGCTCTTCCTTAACCTATATTCCATCTGCCACTTCTTTGCCCATTCTTCCAATCTGCCTAAGTCCTTCTCCAGACTCCCTGCTTCCTCAACACTACTTGCCCCTTCACCTTGTATCTTTGTATTTTAAACCTGGTCACAAAGCCGTCAATTCCTTCATCCAAATCATTGACATATAATGTAAGAATAAGTGATTCCCAACTCTGACCCCCGTGGCACACCACTTGCCATCAACAGCCAACCAGAAAAGGCATCCTTTATTCTTTTTCTTTGCCTTCTGCCAATCAGCCAATGTTCTATCTATTCTAGTATCTTTCCCGTAATAGCATGGACTCTTAGCTTGTTAAGCAGCCTCATGTGCGCACCTTAGCAAAGGCTTTCTGAAAATCCAAGAAAGCCACATCCACTGACTCTCCTTTGTCTCTCCTAGCTGTTGTTTCTTCAAAGAATTCCAAAAGATTTGTCAGGCAAGATTTCTCCTTAAGGAAACCAAGCTCAGTTTGGCCTATTATGTCACGTGCTTTCAAATAGCCCAAAATCTCATCCTTAATAATAAACTCCAACATCCTTCCAATCACAGAAATCAAACTAACTGGCCTATAATTTCCTTTCTTCTGCCTCTCTCTCCTCTGGAGTGATGTTTGCAATTTTCCAGTCCTCCAGAACCATTCCAGAGTCTAGTCATTCTTGAAAGGTTATTACTAATGCTTCCACCACCGCTTCAGCTACCTCTTTCAGAGCCCCGGAACCCTTAAATCCTTCATGCAAATCACAGGAAAATACGAGGGGTGATTGATAAGTTCATGGCCTAAGGTAGAAGGAGTCAATTTTAGAAAACGTAGCACATTTATTTTTCCTACATTTACACATGTGCATGTAACAAGAGCCGTATCATCGCCTTCTATGTAAGGCCATGAACTTATCAATCACCCCTGCTGTGGACCACTTCTACAAAGAAGGGATCCGTATGCTCCGTGACTGCTGGACCAAATGTGTACATGTAGGAGGGGACTACGTTGAAAATTAAATGTGCTAGGTTTTCTAAAATTGACTCCTCCTACCTTAGGCCACTAACTTATCAATCACCCCTTGTATGTCTGTATTCCAACTCAAGTCACTAAGCTGGAATGTGTGTTAGAGAAAGTGCCCATGCACTGGCAAGAGGGAAGTTATGAATCGTTCAGTGCAGAAGCCAGTTTCATCAATGTGAACAACTACAAGGACAAGGAGAGGAGTACAAGAGCTATGGTCTGGAGGATACACAAAATCTCAGGGTGGTTAAGAAAAAGGATGTACAGAATGTGGCTGTAACCAAGTGACATACCTGCAACTTGCGGATAAAGAAATAAACAGCAAGGACAAAAAACTAACCAAAGAACAAGAAACTACTGGCAAAACAAGAACTGATGAGAATCCAAATTAACCCTGGGACATGCTTCAGCATGAAGAGGGGAAGAAGCAGCCACAGCACAGACAAAAGGAACACAAAGAGATTTTGCTGATGATGGATATCTTCAATAACACACACAAAATGCTGGAAGAACTCAGGCAGCATCTGTGGACGGGAATAATCAATTGACAATTCGGGCTGAGAGCCTTCATTAGGACTGGAAAGAAAGGGGGCATAAGCAGGTAGGGAGATGGGAAGGAGCACATGTTGGCAGGTGAAACCAGGTGAGGGGAAAGGTGGATGAGGGGGCAGGGCGCATGAAGTAAGATGCTGGGAGGGGACAGGTGGAAGGGGTAAAGAGCTGAAGAAAGAATCTGTTAAGAAAGGAGAGTGGATCATGGAAGAAAAGGAATGGCAAGATGCAACGGACAGGTGAGGAGAAGGGGAGAGAGGATAACCATAATGGAGAGTAAAAAACGATAACAGTGGGGGGAATGATAAAGAGAATTTAGTCAGACTGCTGTTGAGCAACAAGTGATGTGCCTCAGCTGCGTGTACTGATATCTCAGTTCTGCAAGGATCTGGCAGGACAGGTAGTCACAAAGTAGATTTTGCTAATTAAACAAATAGAATTAAACGTTAGGAAGGATATGATTTGCATATGTACAGACTACAATTTTTTAATAGAAATACACTACAAACTTTTATATCATCTCAATGTGTACTTAAGAATGTATAAATAATTGTAGTTTTATACATATAAAAAATGGAAAAGGTTATATGTGTGAAAAAAGTACATGATATTTGTGAATTCCTTATCCAAATAAAAATAAAATTAAAAAAAAAGAAATACACTACAAACTATGGAAGAGGGTATTATCATTAAAGCAGGATGGTCGTATAAACAATAATCAAAACAGTTAGTGGAATAATTTTCATTTCACGTCGGTTATAATTACGATTTAATTAAACAGTAGATGCATTGTAAGGTCATTAAACAATTGCAACATGACTTGATTGGACTCCACCTAGACACTGTACCCTGGGATTTCCCTTTGAATAAGTACAGTGCTAAATGACTGCAGCGATACAAAGATTTCAAGGATTAACTAATGAGTAAGGGATACATACATTTGCCTTTTCTTCCCTTGGTTTTGGAAATCTATGGACTGAAGAGAGGTTTTTAAAATAAAAATGCCTTCTTCTGGGTATGTACCCAGGAATATTTCCTCTTCTTTGGAATTTTGCACAGGCAACACGAATCCTGAAATAAAAATCTCAACCTTTCAGAAGTGAGAGCCAAATTAAGGTTTGTTCCATCCTTTACTAAAATCAAGGCCTCTCTACCCACATGAGCTGGATGAACTAGAACAATTGAATTGCAGAGGTGTAAGCTGAAGGATTAGTATTATGAATGGTATCAAAAGTTAGGAATCAGAGAAAGGCAAGGAGAGTTAATGGACAGGTAAGCAATGATCTAGCTGCATGCTTAATCCAGCTCTCATAATCACAGAAGAAATACAAATTACAAAGATAAGAAAAATCAATGTGAACACTGGAAATTTAGAATGAAAGGGCAAATATGGTCAAATAAGAATGTACTTTTGAACTGATTCAATGATCTGGTGCTTTTGCAATCTCCTGAGGAACTGGGTAAACTAAAGTGCAGGTACAGCCAGGGCAGCCATTGCTGGGGGTGGACTGGATGCTGTGTTCATGCCTGGTGGCAGAACACAACCAATAGTTGGCTCTATTACTTCATCCTGATTAAGGCATCAAGCAGGTTAAAACTTATCGTGGATGAGAGTGGAAAACAGACAGGTATTCAGCGCCATCAACCTGTACATGACTGTTTTCCCTCTCTTTTCGTTACTACCATCGGGCGGGAGGTGCAGAAGCCCTGCAGCTATTGGGCTCCTGGCTGGTCTTCACTCTGCTCAGCGCTGAGTGAGCTCTGCAGCTGTGGACTCACTTTCGGGAGTTTGCAGTTCACGTTCCATGTGTTTTTGTTTACTTTTTTCTTACTCTCTGCGCGATTTGATCAAGGCGTTTCACTGCTGAACTGACTCAGGAGCTGTGGCTTGCAACCATCAGCACTGAACTGACTCCATGGCTGTGGCTTGCAGCCAACCGTCTCCTGGACTGGCTTCATTCACCTCAGCTGAACTGGCTCTGTGGCTGTGGACTCACTTTCGGGGACTCTGTGGTTAACGTTCTGTGTGTTATTTGTTCAGTTTTTTAAATTGTTTGCACAATTTGTTTTTTTTTCACACATTGTGTGTTTGACAGTCTTTACTGTGTGTGATCTTACAATGGGTTATATCGTGTTTTTTTGTTTTGTGGCTGCCTGCATGAAGACAGATCTCAAGGTTGTACGCAGTGTACATACTTTGATGATAAATGTACTTTGAACTTTGAAACATGCAGCTATTCACATTGGGAAGAGGAAGGAAAGGGTCACCTCATGTTCTGTTCTGTTACTGCAAGCTGAGGAAATTATCAGGTGCAGAAATGGCCAAATCAAAGCAATGACAAAGAGCACCATCTTGGATCATGTAGGAGCATTGCAGCTACTGTTCACTTATCTGAAACTTAGCAGAACGTTGTGGGAAGCCCAAACCTTAAACTCAGAATCATTAGGAATTTTCAGTGCCTAAATCATATTAAGCTATTGGTCATACTACAAGGGGTGTAAGAGGCTCTGGATAGAGGTAGTACCTTTGATGTCTGGGAGCTGCACTCTACTGAGTAGGGTGAATGGGCATTACTAGTCCTCATCCATCTCCTAAATCTCTCATATCTTCCTCCAAGTAGAACACCCCGGTACACTGCTTCAGCTGGCGGGCTAAACTATTTGAGGGGGTGATGTGTAGGTCTACTGTCTGATTCTGATTGAACTATGTTTGTTCCTCCTGGCACAGGCACTTGAATAGTTTGGGGATCAAACACACAAGTAGGGTGACTTGAGCATCAGAGTGCTGCACCTCCTGCCTCACTATGTCAGAGCCCCGGGTTCAATCCCAGTCTTGGGTGTTGACTGTGTGGAGTTTGCACGTCCTCCTCATATCTACATGGCTTCCTCAGGATGTTTGGGTTTTTTCCCTACATCCCAAGGACTGAGGATTGGTAGGTTAATTTGCCAAAGTAAATGGGGGAATTTCCCTCTTCAAGCCCATTTAATGTGGGAATTTTCCACATTAGTACTAGCTACAATAAGATAATCTGATGAAAGGTTATTGACCTGTTTGGCTTCTTCAGAGAGATTCAGCCTGAGTTGCTGAGTATTCCCATCATTTTTCCGGTTTTGTACAAAGTCATGCATCTGGTTTTGGTACAAGGGTTTCTAATTCCATGGCACACAAGCTACTGAAGAAGTATTCCCTCATTATCATTGGGAGCCATTTCACAATCTAACAGGTAACTTAATGATTCAACTTTAAAAAAAAGTTTTCAGGTTGTTTCTGTGTGAGCAAACCAAAATGTGATTTTGATGGAGGTATCAGAAGTCCAGGATCAGGAAATATAAACTGGTGTGCATTAGGTTTGGAGCGCACATGTGAAAATCCATGATGTGTGACCATTAGGGAGGTCGAGTAGCAGATATAAATGGCCACACAAAATATAATTGATTGCTGTCTTATGGTTCAAAAGCAAGATTGAATGTTTTATGCAACACACACAAAATGCTGGAGAAACTCAGTAGCTCAGGCAGCATCAATGGAAAAGAGTAAACAGTCGACGTTTTGGGCCAAGACCCTTCATCATATACCATTATATGCATATTTGGGAAAGGCAGTGCAAAGAGAAAAAATGAGCTAGGCTTTGTGATTAAAGAAATAATTACCACACTAGAAAGTGTAAATGTTGCTGAGGTGGGCAGCAGAAGGTTAGACAAGGAACATTAAGGGGCAAAATTTGGTAGCAAGACTGTCTCCAATTCCCCCACACCTTAGGAAGAATGAAAACTGCTTAGGGAGGATACTAGAGTAGTTACAGGATGAAAGATTTCAGATACAGGATTAGAGAGAGAAGCAGGCATTGCTTACATCAGCTCAAAGGACCTTGTGAAGAGATTTGAAAGAGAAATAAAGATCACAACTGGTTCTGGGAGGCTAAATAAAATAAAACTTTTCCTTTGTTAGTTATTCAAGGGTTTGTGGACACAAATATATTTTTCAAGATTGCACTGTGCTGTGGTCTCCATTGAGTCATGGGTCAGACTTAGTTATTTCTTTAGTTATTTTGGTTCATGGTTCAAAGGGATGGTTTTGAAGACAGAGGAGGGTCGGGTTAGGGTTTAGGGACAAGGATGTTGTCGAATTAGACGAAAGGCCAGAGTCTAAAAGCCCCTGTTCAATGTTCGAAGGCCAGTGGCGAGGCATAATTCGATGTCACGCTCACAGACCTATGAGCAGCGGGTCCCTTCATCAGTGAAACCAGAGACTGAGGCCTAGTTTTTGGAGTCTAGTCATTGGCGAGTCCAGTGTTTGAGGCCTGGCATTTGGACCCTCATCCAAGGTCTTTATTCGTCATCGTCTGCAAGTCCCAAGTAGATCGACGGTCCGGTTCGAAGCCTGAAGGTCGATTAGAGGTCCCAATCAAAGCTTGAAGGTCAATCAGAAATCCATTAGTCGAGGCTTGATACATGGAGCCTGCGTCTGTGAATTTATGTAAGACTACTTGGGCAGCTCTGCCAGTGTCTGCAAAGCCACAGCTCCACTGGAGATCAAAGAAGAATGCCTATCCTCTGGGTAGAGGAAAGTGTACGTGTGCAGGGAAGGAGGAATACGTCTTGTTTCACTGTTATTACTTATTTGCTTTATATGTTGTGTGGTGTCGTGTTCTGCTGAGCATTGCGGGTGTGCAATGTTGGTGCAGAAAGTATGGCTACATTTGTGGACAGCCCCACCACATTTTTGGGTATGTTGATTGCTAATGCAAATGGAACATTTCACTGAGTGTTTTGATGTGCATGTGATAAGGAAATCTAAATATGAACCTCAATCTGGATCTGAATTAAAAATTGCAGATAAAGGAAGGTGCAAAGGAAAAGGTTTTGATGCAGGCGATTGGGATTTCATTGCCTCTAAGGGTGGTGGAAACAGGATGAATCAGTGCCTTCAAAAAGGAGATGGATGAGCACTTTGGCAAGAGTAAGGCTTCAGGGAAAGGGTAGAGAAATGTGATTGACGGCATTGATCTACAAAGATCTGATATAGAGGTGATGGGCTGAATGGCATGCTCTTGTTCCATGACAATCAGAATGACAGCTCTGATAATTTAACACAGAGAGTGGGGAAAAGTTATAGAATTGTTATTGTGAGTATAGAATTAAAAGATATAATGAATTAGTCTCATTAGCAAAATGAAGCACTTGGGTGTTTGAGATAATGAGATACAAAACTGGTTAAGAAGGAGATTAAGAAAATTGTACTGGCAGCTATATTTCAGGCTGGAGGAAGTTCTAATGGAGATTCCCCAAAGTTCTGTACCAGGACCATGGCAGCTGTACTGCCAAATTTATGACTTGGATTGCAAGGCACAATTCTAAAATTTACAGATGATACAATATATGGAGTGTAGTTAGCTCCCAGAAAGACAGTAACAGGCTCCAAGAGGACAGAGGCAGGTGACAGAATGGGAATGTTTACGTCAAATAAGTACAATCTAGAAAGCCAAAGTGAAATATTTTGACCGGAAATAATGAGAGGAAAGTAGTGTGAAATGATAATATTATACCCGTGAAGCCCCCTCACCGGACTCGTATGCAAACTTGGCTCATTGCCGCAAACGGCCACAGGAATCAGCGGTGAGAAGGTCACCTGACATAATCAATAGGCGTATGATTTGGGGTTCAACCAAATAGGAACATCATGATGCTCTGGTTAAAGAAACATCGATTTAAACAAATGCTGTGTAAATACTGCCCATACACAATTGTTGGTCAGCAAGAAATAACAAATCGTACACCACATAAAATTATAATGAAAGCATATTTACCAATTTCAGCTTTATTGATCTGTTAGTAGGAAACAGAAAAGGGGAAGAAAATAAAAGGGCCTATTACAGTTAACCCAGTCCAAATGTGCACATAAAGTTGGGGCTTATTCTGGAGTTGTCTGTAACTAACACGCTGGACCCACTGTCTGCACGAAAGCACACACATCCCGAACGTCACTTGAAATCCATCTCAAACAAACAGGCTGTCTCTCAGGAGTATTGGCCCTTCCTCCTTGAAGCCATTCATCTGCAAGAAGCACCTTGTGCATCAGGGATGCTCCTTCCCATGGCATCCTCTGCCATCTTCCCTCCTGTCCTCTCCGCAGCTCAGACCAAAAAAAACCACAAACCACACTGTCCGCTCTCTCGAACTTTTGCCCGGTTCTGCCATGCTGATTGTCTGACACAACATTCCTAAGTTGAGCATCGTAGCCCCTTATCTTTTAGCTGAAACATCCTAAAAACAGAACACACTGTTTTTACAGAACTGCTAAAATGAAATACCTACAGCATTGCAGTAAAATCTTAACCAGGCCGTTACACTTGTTTTCTAACTTCTTGTGAAGGGTCTTCAGTCTTAAATGATAATTCTGCTTCTGATGCTGCCTGATCTGCTTAGTGTTTCCAGCCGTTTTGGTCTTAACAGCTTGATGTTTGATTTGGATGCAGATCAACCTTGTTCGGGTATCTATGCAGTTGCTGCACTTGGCCAAGATCCAAAGCACTGGCATATAACTGAGTTCAAAACTCTCTTACAAGAACAATGTGCATGAGGTAAGTGGTAATGTAGGAGGAGACCTGGTCTTTGAGAACCTACCAAACCATGTTACTGATGGAAGAGCACTTGTCTAATAATGCTAAATAGGAACTTTACAAACATTGCACTTCTGCCTAACAGTTTGCCTCTTGTACAAAAGGGCACCATTTGTATTGAAAACCAGAAGTGTGCTACATTCCACAGTGCTTTGAACACTTAGTTGATGACGACTAAATGGAGCACACTACTATTTATAGACCGTATGTATGCAAGCTTTTACACTGAATGTCATATAGATCAGAGAAGTGGCACAAATACCAGCACAACACTCATGGCCAAGCTTTGTTCAACCTCCAGCAACATCAAAGCAGATTATTTGTCATCAAGTCTGTACTGCTCATGGGCTTTTCCTGTGTAAATATGTCACTGCATATTTTACATAAGGAAGGAGGTCGCAAAATCTGATTGAAGAGTGACTTTGCAATTGATGAATGATTTTACATATTGAGGTGCTACGCCTTGGTATGAAGAATAAGAAGGGAGAAATTCCTTGGAAAATAAGCAATAGTCAGCAGGATCCAGAGACATCAGCCATAGCATTGGATGCAGAGCCACAGTAACGTAATGTTGCAAACACGAGGAAATCTGCAGATGCTGGAAATTCAAGCAACACACATCAAAGTTGCTGGTGAACGCAGCAGGCCAGGCAGCATCTCTAGGGAGAGGTACAGTTGACGTTTGGTCCGAGACCCTTCCCGACGAAGGGTCTCGGCCCAAAACGTCAACTGTACCTCTCCCTAGAGATGCTGCCTGGTCTGCTGCGTTCAACAGCAACTTTGATGTGTGTAATGTAATGTCATAAGGCCATAGAAATAGATAGAACATTGCAGTTTCTAGAGGGTCATAGTCAAAAAACAGAACATTTACGTTGCTTTGAACCTTGAGTGGGTTATATTTGAAAGCTTCAGAAAGGTTATAAGGTATATATTATGCACAAGGGGTATAAATTTGGTGGAGCAGGTGCAGCACTAGTTTACCACAATGATACTGAATTAACTAGTAAGTTGACTAGGTTAGAAGAACAGGCTGGAGTGGTTTTCGCTTGAAGAGGTTATTGAGGTCACCTGATGGTTTTTAGGAAAAGGCAGAACATGGTAGACATAGAGACATTTCTCCTCTAGAACTTGGGACAATGAATGTGAGACAATCACTAACAAAACCAAAACAGGAATTTAGGAGAAACTCTGTGACCCAGAGGTAGTCTGGAATGAGCAACTCACAACCGCACGGAATAGCTGAGACAAATAATACAAATCCGAGAATGCTGCACCAAACCAGACAGTAATGGCTGACGTGAGGATGCTCACTGTGATGGCAGTGTAGAATTGCACCAGTATGTTCTGCGAAAGATGGAATTTTACTTGCCATTGCAAAGATACTTCAATATAACCAAAGGTAGTATATGCAAGGACAAATCATTTTCTTATTTCCTTCGGGGAACCAATACATCAAAAGATGTGACTAACTTCTTAAATATCCCTAAAACATGCTGTTAACAAAAATTTATCTGCGGAAGGCTTTTCCTCCTGCAGGCCTAACAGGTCCCCACAGACTCTATTTGCACCTGTCAATCCAAAAGCCCAAGAGTCTGTGATACGGGAGTGAAACAAAGCTAACCTTACTGAGCAGGTACTGACCATCCGACAGGGGGTTAAGGAAGAGCTAGATCAACACACTCCAGATCTCTAAGGCTGTGCACAGTAGCACAGAAGTATGGAGGTACAGAGATTTGATTCACCACACTCATTCCTTGGGTAGTAGGATGGCCATTTTGGAAGGATTGGATCAATTCACTAGAAATTAGAATGATGAGAGAGGATCTCATTCAAATATGAAAAGTCATAGCAACAATCATACAACAGGCCCCTTACCCCATCAAGTACAAAAATAACGGGCAGCCTACAGAGAAGAAGTCACCAACCTGACACAGTAGTGTCAAGAAAACAACCTTTCCCTCAATATCCCAAACACAAAGGAGGGGTTGTGGACAACAGGAGGAATGGAGACAGGCTAGCTCCTATTGACATCAATGAATCTGAGGTTGAGGTGGTGAACAGCTTTAAGTTCCTCAGCACAAATATCACCGAGGATCTCACGTGGTCTGTACATACCGGCAGTGTGATGAGAAAGGAACAACAGCACCTCTTTCACCTCAGACAGTTGAAGAAGTTTGGTGTGGGCCCCCAAATCCTAAGAACTTTCTATAGGGACAGAATTGAGAGCATCCTGACTGGCTGCATCACTGCCTGGTATGGGAACTATACTCCCCTCAATCGCAGGACTCTGCAGAGAATGGTGCAGACAGCCCAGCGTATCTGTAGATGTGAACTTCCCACTATTCAGGACATTTACAAAGACAGGTGTGTAAAAAGGGGCCAAAGGATCATTGGGGACCCGAGTCACCCCAACCACAAACTGTTCCAGCTGCTACCATCAGGGAAACGGTACCGCAGTATAAAAGCCAGGACCAACAGGCTCCGGGACAGCTTCTTCCACCAGGCCATCAGACTGATTAACTCATGCTGACACAACTGTATTTCTATGTTATACTGACTATCCTGTTGTACATAATATTTATTATAAATTACTATAAATTGCACATTGCACATTTAGACAGAGACGTAACATAAAGATTTTTACTCCTCATGTATATGAAGGATGTAAGTAATAAGGTCAATTCAATTCAATACTCAGAATGGATCAAACACCTATCTACACTGACACTCACAACACACTGGAGGAACTCAGCAGGTCGGGCAGCATCCCTTCGTCAGGACCGCCCAAAACGTCGACCGATCTTTTCCACGGATGCTGCCTGACCTGCTGAGTTCCTCCAGCGGGTTGTGAGTGTTGCTTGATCCCAGCATCTGCAGAGTATTTTGTGTTTATTATCTACACTGACACTTTACTAATCCTATTCTATTCTTCCACATCCCAATCAACTCCCTAGATTCCACCATTCACCCAAACACTATAGGGAATGCACAGTGTCCAATTAATGTATCAAATGTGGGAAATCCCAGAAGTACCCCATATGGTCACAGGATGAATGTCAAACCTCCAAAAGGCACCACTGAATGTTGGGACTGAACTCGTCACTGGAGATGTAAGGAAACAGATCCTGTAGTTGTATCATTAGCACATGAAATTCTGCAGATGCTGGAAATTCAAAGCAACACACACAAAATTCAGCAGGTCAGGCAGCAAATATAGAAATGAATAAACAGTTCATGGAATGCAGAGACCCTTCTTCAGGACTGGGAAGCAAACAGGAAGAAGCCAGAATGAAAATATGGGGAGGGGAGGGGAAGGAGTACTAGCTCGAAGGAGATAGGTGAAACCAGGCAGGTGGGCAAGGTAAAGGATTAGAAATGAAGGAATGCGATTGGAGAAGATAGTAGACAATGGCAGAAAGCAAAGAATGAGGGGCACCAGGGGCAGGCGAGAAGAGCTGAGAGGCCAAAGAGGTGAATAGAAGGAGGAAGGGGGGAGGGAAAAATGTTTACATTAAGGAAAAGTTGATGTTCATGTCAGAAGGTTGGAGGCTACCCAAATGGAATATATGATGTAAGTCCTCCACCCTGAAAGTGGCCTCATTGTGCCACAAGAGGAGGTCATGGCCCAATACGTTAAAACAGGAATGGCCACTGGGAAATTCTGCTTTTGACGGATGGAGCGAAGGTGCTCGAAAAAGTGATCCCCCCCCCCCCCCAATTTAACACGGGCCTCATCAATGTAGAGGATCACATCAGGATCACTGGATACAATAGACGACCCCAACAGGTTCACAGGTGAAGTGCTACCTCTCCTGGAAGGACTGTTTGGGGCCCTGAATAGAGGTGAGGGAGGAGGTGAATGGGCAGGTGTAGTACTTTGTCCTCTTGCAGGGTTAAGCAAGTGCCAGGAGGGAAATTAGTGGGGAGGGACGAATGGACAAGAGAATCACAGAGGGAGTTGTATCATTATGCTGTCTGAATCACAACAGGGTACAGAGAGGATTTTTCGTTTGGGTGGGGTGTTTGAAAGGAAGGGTCTCTTGCCGCACAAGAGACTGTAAATAAGATACAGATGCATGGAGTCGGAGGAAGTGTATTGGCATGGATAGCGGATTGGTTAACCGATAGAAGGCAGACAGTTGGTATAAATGGGTGTTTCTCCAGTTGGCAGTCAGTGGTGAGTGGGGTGCCGCAGGGGTCGGTGCTGGGCCCGCAGCTGTTTACCATTTACACTGATGATTTGGAAGAGGGGACTGAGTGTAGCGTAGCAAAATTCGCTGATGCCACTAAACTGAGTGGAATAGCAAATTGTACAGATGATGTGGAGAGTCTGCAGTGGGATATAGATAGGTTAAGTGAGTGGGCCAAGGTCTGGCAGATGGAATACAATGTTGGTAAATGCGAGATCATCCACTTTGGAAGGAATAATAGAAGAGCAGATTATTATTTAAATGGTGAAAGATTGCAGCATGCTGTTGTGCAGAGGGACTTGGGAGTGCTTGTGCATGAATCGCAAAAAGTTGGCTTGCAGGTATAACAGGTTATTAAGAAGGCAAAAAGAATGTTGGCCTTTATTGCTAGAGGGTACAGGGTACTGGTGAGGCCGCACCTGGAGTATTGTGTGCAGTTCTGGTCTCCATACTTGTGGAAGGATATACTGGCTTTGGAGGTAGTGCAGAAGAGGTTGATTCCAGGGACAAAGGGGTTAACCTATGAGGAGCGAATGAGTCACCTGGGGCTATACTCTTTGGAGTTCAGAAGAATGAGAGAGGATCTTATAGAAATATACAAAATTTTGAAAGGGATAGTTAAGATTGAATAGGAAAGTTGTTTCCATTGGTAGATGAGACTAGAATGAGGGGACATTGCCTCAAGATTCAGGGAGAAGGTTTAGAACGGAGATGAGGAGAAACTGTTTTTCCCAGAGACTGGTGAATCTGTGGAATACTCTTGCCCAGGAAAGCAGTTGAGGCTTCCTCCCTAAATATATTTAAGAAACAGTTAGATAGGTTTCTACATAGTAAGGGAATTAAAGATTATGGGGGAAAGGCAGGTAGATGGAGCTGAGTTTACAGACAGATCAACCATGATCCTATTGAATGGCGGGGCAGGCTTGATGGGCCGGATGGCCTACTCCTGCTCCTATTTCTTATGTTCTTATGGTCACCATCTCTCCATTCAGGCGAAAACCTTTAGGTCTGAGATGTGGAGGGATTTCACCACTCAACGTATAAAACTCTCCATTATCAGTGGCTGTGGAGGCAAAGTCTCTGAATGTATTTATAAAGGAGGCTGATAGATTTCAAACACAGAGCTATCGGGGGAGGGAAGGTGAGAGGGTGAGGGTGAGGGAGAGGAAAGAACATAAAGAATGTGGTTTTGAAATGGAGCATCATCCACCATTGTATTGAATATTATAGCAGGCTTGACCCCAGTTAGTTTCTTCTGCTATGGATATGCTGGAGGTCAGACGCAGATAAAATTGTTTTCTCATGCTAACCCTGGATTTTACTTTGGGTCAAGAGACATTCTGTAATGAGCTGAGCCAAGGCCCCTGAGGAACATCACACCTGGATCTTCAGTTTTATGTGAAGTAAACTGGCACATCCACTGCTATCCCACTTATCGGAATCAATTTGTCCTTCATTAAAATTACCAGTAACAAGAGAAATGGGAGCAGATTTTTGTTTTATCTTCAACAGTTTAAGGTTAAAATTGATTTGCAGCAGTTCATTGCTATGTGATTTAAAAAGATAATAATAATCTTTAATTTTTTTCCCAACTATTTTTAAATGTCTCTGCAGCCAGTTGCAGGCAGGCCCGTTTAACCAGCCGAGCAGTGAGGCTTCAAGGTCACAGGAAAGCAGGTGGATCTAAAAGTTAGAGTGCCTGCCAAGGATGGCTGGCAACTCCGAGGACAGGCTGGTTCAGCAGAGCTCAAATCAAAATGTTAGCTTAGGCTGAAGGAGAAGGTAACTGTGATGACACCTATGCAAACAAGAGACATACTGAGGAATAAAAATAAAACCAGTTGGCTACTGCAGAATATGAATGAGTTAAGTTATCAAATCCATCATAGACCATTGAGCAATTCCCCAAACAACCAAGCTGATAACGCTCATTAATGCTCTGGCAATGCATTATTCAAGTCACGCCTGTGACAGATATCTTGATGTTACTGCAGGAAACTGCATGCAGTCCTAAAATTAGCTTTTGATGATGTGAAATCAGAGAACTGCACTTAAATTTTAACTTCACTTTAACTGCATGCTTACTACAGGAATAGGCCATTCACTCAGCAAGTACTGGGGTTACATTTCCTCCACGTATTCCACCAGGTCCAACACATTTCTCCTGATTAATCTCTGCAACATTTTCAAGGAGCAAATCACATGTGAAAATCAACATGGGCTACATTTCAAATGTTGTTTTGGCAGAGGGATCTAATTAGTCCATCAGAATCCCCCCACATGCTATCTAATATCAGGGATAGTTCAACAGAGCCACAGCTCAAGTTACCCAACGTTGCTGGTTACGTGAGGCTCATCATATGTTCAACAGAATATCAAGCAGATGTTTGTGTTCAAAATCGGACTGCTCTCATTTCAATTCCTTTTCCTTGCCCTTTCTCTGCATGGCTTTATACTACTTATCAAGTTGCTTCTGTACTATGTATTCAGTGTTTATAGTGTATGTAGTCATAAGCTACAGCTCTTACATACTAGTTGATGCGTGAGTTGCTATTACCTTAGGAAGCTGAGACACATGATTAACTCAATAATACTCTATAAACTTCAGTTCAGTTTAGAGGGCTGATGCCCTCCTTAAGGATGTGCTCTCTACACTGGCAACGAGGATGGGATCCATACTATGAGAGCTTGTATTGCAGAATGAGACTGGTGAATCGGGACTTAAAGAAAATGTGGTAAAACACAAGGGCAAATTCCTCAATGCTAAAACAATGAAGTATGTTTAATATGGACTTAACCTGAGATGGCAGAAATAGTACAAATGGAATGCAGTGAGAAAATTAGTAAATATGATCGAACACAATAAGCATTTTGTGTTTACCTTCTTCAGGGCTAATGACAAAAACAATCACAAAGATGATCCACGAGCAAATGAAACTCACACTGTGTTGGATGTGGTTTACACAATGCTGTAAGTGTAAGCCAACCTTTAGTGTGGCTCCTTACCAAGTAACTTCTGGAAATTTAAATACACTACATCTATCAGTTCACCTTTATCCACCCTGATGTTACATCATTAATAATTTCTATCAAATCTGTGAAATAGTTCCGATTTTATAAAACTAATTTGATTCAAATTGATGTTCTTGTAATTTTTCTGAACCATGCATTCTCCAAACTGCTTTATAAGAGGGGTGAATCTGTGGAATTCTTTGTCACAGGCAGCTGTGGAGGCTAAATCTTTCTGTATATTTAAGGCAGAGGTTGATAGATTCTTGATTGGTCAGGACATGAAGGAATACGGGGAGAAGGCAGGAGACTGGGGCTGAGAGGAAATTTGGATTGGCCACGATGAAATGGCAGAGCAGCCTCAATGTGCCAAATGGCCTAATTCTTCTCCTGTCTTCTTGTCTTCTAATGGATTCCAACATTTTCCCAATGACAGGTGTTCTGCTGTTTGTGTTACCCTTTTCTGGAATGGTTTTCCAGACCTCTGGGACTCTCCAGAACCCAAGGAATGTTGATAGTTTATGATCAGTCGAATTACTATATCTGCAGCCGCTTCCTATAGGACACTAGGGTGCATTTCTTCAGGTTCCGGGGACTTATTGCCTTTATCCCCATCAGTTTTCCTAGCACTTTTTTTTTAGTAATGGAGATTGTTTTATATTCCTCACTTCCTATAACCCATGATTATCTAATTTACTGAGGAGATTTTAAGAGACTTCTACCTTGAAGACTGATACAAAATAATTACATAAAACTTCTGCCCTTTCTCTCTTTCCCATTACTGATCACTTAGTCTAGCTAAAGTCAATGTAGGTCCCTTGGAGGACCAGACTTGCCTATCTCTTCACTATTTATAAACCAGTTGAAGTTCTTGCTGCCACTTTTGTGTTATTTGTTAGTTTATCTTCTCTCATTTTTCTATTAGTCACTTCCTAAATCTCTGGCCTACCAGTAATCTTCAACCCTTTAGCTTTTAACACCTCTGGCAGCAGCTGGTGCGGTTAATATCCCATCTTATAAGTTGAGTTGAAAATTTAAACTCACATTTCAGTCCAGCATCATTTAAAATACTTAAATAGTACTTAATTAATACTTAATTAGTACACATAATCTGTTTTAAAATGGGATAATCACCAACAGCATTGTGAATTTGAGAAAATTACTGACACATAGCAATTTCGGAATGCTCTTGGATCAGACATTATGAGGCAGATTATTATTATTATTTATAGAGCATTTTTCAGACAAATAATGTAGTTCAAAGTACTTCACAAGGGGATAAAATACAAATATGAAAATAAAATAAAAAATAAAAATAAATATAAACACAAAACCATGAAAATAAAAGACAAAAAGATAGTAGTTAAAAGCAAGATTAAATAAATAGGTTTTGAATTGGCATTTAAAAGTGGCAACTGAATCTAATTCTCTGAGTGGCAAGTAAAGGTGAACATGAATAAACAAGAGTGATTCAGCCACCCCAAAATGCAAATATGAAAGCATTTTATGACTATGTCTGCTTCATCAGAATCTGGTTATGTGATAGCCAAAGGAAGTTTCAACAAGGAATATATAAAATCATTATGGTGTTTGACAGGGTAGATGCAGGGTTGATGTTTTCCCCTGACTGGGATGACTAGAACCAGGGTCATTCTCAAATTCAGTGAATAGCTATAAAAGCCTAACATGACTGAACAATATATGTGGAGTTTGGGTTGGCTGGGGTTATGTATTTAAAACATTTCAAGTCCTTGGTCTTAGGACAGCTTCAGACTGGTCATAGTTCAGTTTATACCTGAGCAGACCTCTACTTCAGCATAATGTGTAAAGATCATTATTAGGTTAGTGAGCTCTGTATTATTTTAACAGGCCATGCAATTTGGTTAACATGGCAAAATTATACCAAAATTCGGTTTCGTTTAGACAACTTTCACAATAAAGACAACTTTGATGCTCCACATCCAAGTGAATTTAAATTATAGTCTATGGTACCACTACAAGAATAAGTACACTATAGTGATCACTACCTCAGCAGTAACTTTTGATAGAGAGCTCCACATTCTGGAAATCCTGAGGAGAACAGAAACTAACAATCTCCTTCATTCTTCTGTTGATAATTCTGATCTCATGCTTCTTTGTTCTTGATTCAGCAATGACTGAATGAAGTATTTCCTTGTTTAAAATCCCTCATAATTCTGAAGGTTCCTATTAGGTTTCTATTGCAGTTAAGAAAATCCAGTTTGAAAAAAGTGTTTCATGAATATACACTTCCTAATATCATACCAATTAGTCTTCTGAGATACCTTTAATATCCATCCTAAAATGGGGTATGAAGAATCGGTTACACCATTCCACCTGTGACACAGCTACAGGTGCACGTTCCATTATCCGAAATTCTGAAATCCAAAAAGCTCTGAAAACCGAAGTTTTTTTGCCAACAGCTGACGTCACGCAGGTGTGACGTGGCAGCACTACCAGAGGCCAGCAGACATCAGTTGTGGCTCAGCGCTTGTACTGGTTACACGTGCATTTGCTGTTCGCTGATATTTTGTGTTCACTGTTGACTTTGTGTTTAATTTCACAGTGAAAATGTCAAAAAGAGCTGCAGATACCCCTATGGGTAACAATGAGAAAAAGAGAAGGAATCTTCTCTATCAATAACACAGAAAGTGGAGTTACTGCAGAAGCTTAATAGTGGTGTGTCTTTGCGGCATCTTACTGAAGAAAATAGTGTCGGAACTACCACTGTATATGATTTAAATAAACAGAAAGACAAGTTACTAGAGTTTTACAGTGACAGTGACGTTCTACATTTATTCCAATAAGTCATTTACCATGTGTTTGATTGGGTCTGTTTGAAGCTGTAGATTTTTATGTTTTATTGAATGTTTTTGTTGGAAATAAATGTTTTCTTGTCATTATTCCCTAAACAATACAGTATAATGACTATTTACATTGCATTTACGTTGTATTAGGTAGTATAAGTAATCTGGAGGCGATTTAAAGTATACTGGAGGACGTGCATAGGTTTGGTGCGCCACCAGGTCCTAAAGTGCAGTGCACTGAGGCAGGTTAAATAAGGGACCTGAGCATACGTGTTTTTTGGTATCGGGGGGGGGGGGCGGGGGGAGGGTCTGTGGCCATGCTGCAAAGCTCCAGCCCTTCTCTAGTTTTAGCCCCCATTAAGGACTTACTAAAGGAAGTGGGATTTTTTGAGATGGCGATAAAGGGGAACATAATTTCGCGGGAAGGGTGGAATCTCATTATCAAGTATTCCTCCTTGCTGACCTGGAGAGCTGTCAGGCAGAAACTGAAGTCAGGGAGGAATTGGACATAGTTGCTGCCGTTGGATGCATGGTCAGGAGGAAAATGGACAGGGATCAAGTTAAGGGCTATTTTCAGGATGAAGGGTGGGTAGGCTCAGCAATCCTGGTAGAAAAGTGGTCTGAGAGAGAGAGAGGGAATGGAGGAGAGGGAAGATTTCAGAGTGATGTTTGGGAAAATCCTTTAAGGTAAGGCCAGTCTTTGGGAGTATTACCTGTTGCCCTGAACTATAAAAATGCATGTATTGAAGGAATTTCCAAAGTGCTCCTTGGCCTGAGGTCCAGGATTCTGATTTGATTATAACAGAGGAGCACAGGTATGTTTCCACTTTGGGATTGAGATAATCTTAAAAGGTGCAGGTAACTGCATACATTTTGTTCATGAATTTCAAGTCCCAGTTTTTGCAAGTGGTGTTACGGTTGTCACATGTTACATATGGGACATAATACAGAATGTCTAAGATGATGGATGGATGGATAGCATTGAGTAGTAATGAAGATAGCCTTTATCCAAGCAAATAAAAAGAATCAGTGTCAGTGTCCTATCCTGAGGCAACACCCAGGCACTGAAACGTGAGTTACACTGTTGAGTTAGCCTGTTGCTCAGGCTACGTTGCACAAATGCCCAATAACAGACCACCAAACAGATGTACTAATTCTAAACTGTCATCGGAAGTGATTCCCTAATGAACAGAGGGAATTACTCAAGAAGATGCTCAAGGCCTCCTTGAACAAAATCTCCAGAGAGTCTGAGGAATCCCTGACCCAAACAACCCTAAGTGGCAAAGTAGCATCTGGGATGGCATTGAAAACCCTGAGCCCATGCATTGGAAGAAAACAGAAGATGAGAGAAACAACAGAAAGAACCCACCACATCACTAACAAGAGAAAATCTGCAGCTGCTGGAAATCCAAGAAACGCACACAAAATGCTCGAGGAACTCAGCAGTCCAGGCAGCATCAATGGAAAAGAGTAAACAGTCAAGGTTTTGGGCCGAGATCCTTCAGCAGGACTGACTACCACAGCACTAACTAGCCACCAGCATGTCCCAAGTGTAGAAGAGGTTGTATTTCACACATTGGCCTCAACAGTAGCTCAGAATCCACAAAGCCAGTGAAACTTGATCCTCAGAGACTTCCAAAAAATACACACAATGAAACCACAGAAATTCTGCAATCAGAAATGATGTGATGATTCAGAACGCAAGAGGTTCAAACCTTTCTTAAGAGACGTGAATGGAAAATCCAAGTTGCTGCTGCACTGGAGGACTACGGGAGCACTGCTCTTTGGATAACATTTCTTTCTGATGAATCATGACTCCAAGGTCCTGTTTCCCTTATTAAATGGCCGCAAATGGACCTTCAACACTATCTATCAGTAACTTAAGTAGCTCTCCCTGCTGCTCTTAACCAATAATACTGGAAATGTTATCTTGTCCCTTTAACATTGTGTGTCTTGCTTGAATTAGCTCAAATTGAGAGTCTTGTTTCTTACAGCAAATATATTTTAACTATTTTGATTGCGTAAAGCATTTGGAACATCCTGTGACTGTGAAAGGTATCTTTTAAGGTTTTTTTTCTTAATGTTTGTCCTAATACTACAGCTTGACATCACTAAATCTGGTTATGTTCTACCTGGGCAGGCATTGAGCACTAACACTAAAGAAAGATTGTTCTATATCAGAGAGCACAAGTCTTCAATTAGATATTCCGCCCTCAAAACTTTTCAGCATTCCTAAAATTGTCAGACCACCCCTGGCTGAACTCATTGCAATTTATATGAAATCAAGTCCCTCTGTAGTAATTAACACCTTTGGTTAAGTCTATTTCTACAGCTCTGAACACACACTTACCTGCCTGACACTTCCATGCTCTGCAGGATTCCTGGGCTTCTACTGTTTTCCTGTACTTTCCTGTATTCTTATCCTCCCGCTCCATTACAACAGTAACTCTATTTGGAATGCATTTAATGAGCTACAAAGTCTGCTGGGTAGTCTGAAGTCACTCTATAAATACATGCCTTTTTGTGATGCTCTAGCTTGTGAAAGATACTATATTGAATCTTTTCTTCTGGCATCTTGCATGACCACCTGTCAAGAGGCCTCTGCTGTGTATTTAATATTTCAGTATTATTTGAGTAATATTATTAATATATTATTTGATTAAGTATACTTTTTTTTTACATAATTCATTATTGGTCATATGTAAAAGCATGTGAATGGCATACAACATTACACCATCATGTCATACGTATGTGTCATTACACCACCACATTGTAAGCACACACCTCATTAAAAGTAAAAACAAAGAGTGGACAAGTTACCCCAGCTCTGTGTTTTTCATTCGATTAGTTTTATACTTTGGAGTTACAAAACATAACAGTGGTGATGAGCAAGTTTTAAAACAAACTCAAGATAAGTACCTATGTTTTCAAGTACAGTGAGCCATTTGAGTTCAAAAAAAGCTCAAAATGTTTGTTTCTTCACAAAAGGAAGAGAAAAACAGCTAAATTTTAAAAAGGCAGAACAAAGACAAATTCACAGGTTCATAAACAATGAGCACCAGGTGACAATAATCAAAAATGAAAGAAAAGAAGCAGAAATGCGTGGCTACTTCAGAAAGATAGCTGTGTTCGACTGGACAAAAGATAACTGGATTTTGTTTACTAAGGTAAATGAGTAATATTTTGAAGCAAATGAAATAGCCAATTATAAATGAGTGCCAGATTTGTGCATTGGATGGAAAGGCCTTCAATTTGATTACAAGTTTAACTGCTCCAACTAAACCAGCCAAAATGAACATTGCTGATATTGAGAAAGTATTGCAGGAACACTTAGAGCCAAAAGTTGACTGCTGAATGCATTAGGTTATATAAGCAAAATCAAAGGTAAGGGGAGTCCATCTTAGTGTACGTGACTCACTTGAAAAAATTGTCTGAGCATTGTCAGTTTGGTAATAAGCTTAATAATGCACTGAGAGAGCGTTTCACTGAAGCATAACTCACATTGAAAAGAGCAGCTGAAATCACTGTATCAATGGAAACAGCAGAGAGAGATGTGAATTGAGTTGTGGTCAGGAATGAAAACCAAACAAATTGTGTTACTGTTGTGGCAGAGGCTCACATACATCAAACCAAAGCGGATTTAAAGGCGAAGTTGCGAGAAGTAGGACACGTACAAAGAGCATGTCAGCCAGATCAAAATAAATAGACTGCATAGGGAAGAGAAAAAGATAAGAAGTCAAGTTGTAGATTTGAAAAGAGCACTAACCGGCATGCTATTGATGTAAAAATCTAACAATGATGGCAGTGACGTAGAACTGCATAGCCTTGGGATTTACATTGTGAAAACTAACAATTGATAAGCGATAAGGTTTGCATCAAAAGTGAACAGCAAATTAATTACAACTGAATAGCACAGTAGCTAGGAGGTTTCAGTCTATCCACAAAATGAGTTTGAACAACATTACAAAGATACTGAACTGAAGCCTGCAGCTATCCAACTAAGAACATATATGCAATCATAAGATTGTTAGTCTCAAATATTATAGGAGAATTTAGCAGTAAAAACCAAAACCATTAAATTGAACATCAGAAGGGCAAAGTTTGTGCAGATTTGGCAAAGACTTCAGAAGTTAAACTGTAAGGAACTGCTTGATGTTGAATCAGTTGAGGAACAATGGGAAAGATTTAAAGAGGTAATACACACAGTGCAGGAAAGGTTCATACCCAAGGTTGGCAAAAGCAGTAAAAACAATAGATGAACTACATGGATGAATAAAGGCATACATAAAAATTACTGAAGAAAACACAGCTACATACAGAATACAGAAAATATAGTAATGATGATAACCATGGGGCATATGAAAATATAAAATCTATAGTCAAGAGGGAAATTTTGATTCCCAAAGTCAGGTTGAGAAAGAAATTACTGATAAAGCTAAGACTGACCCCAAGAGATGTTTTCAATACTTTAGTAGTAAAAGAGAAGTCAAGGAGAAAGTTGAGTGTATTAGGAATAATAGTGGGGTGATATGTTTTGCAGATAAGGACGTAACAGATACTCTTAACTCATATTTTGCTAACGTATTCACCTGCAAAGGTGTTAGCAATAAGCCAGTAAGGGTAGAGGTTGTTTTAAGTGACTTAGAAGGTGAGGGTCCTGCTTCAGTTGAAAAGGCTGAAAGTTAATAAATCTCCAGGGCCAGACAACATATATCCAAGGGTACTTAAAGAGGTCTGTGATTATATATACAAACCTCCAATATGCATTTTTCAGAAGTCAATGAAGACTGGTGAAATATCTAAGGACTGGAAATAGGCTAATGTCCTGGTGTATAAGGAAGGTATCTGCACTGACCCTGATAGCTATAGACCTGTAAGCTTAATGCGAATCATAGGGAAGATAATGGAAACATTAATAAAGAATGAGTTGGAAAAGCAGAAGATAAGAACAGGCATGTTAGCAGAAAGCCAATATGGGCTCAGAAAGGGGAAATCATGTTTTACCAATATGCTGAAGTTTGATGAAGAGGCAAATAACAATAGGGCATGATAACAATAGAGCGGTTGATATCACTTACTTGGACTTTCAGAAGGTTTTTGACAAGGGACCTCATGAGAGGTTGTTAATCAAATTACATGAGGTAGGGATTCAGGTAAAGGAGTGAAAATGGGTGCAGAATTTGCTCAAAAGCAGAAGACAACGAGTTATGATGAGAGGATTATTTTCACACCTGGAAGATGTTAAAAATGGGTTTTGCTGGGATCAGTTTTGGGGCTGCTTCTGTTTTTAATTTACATTAATGATTTGGATAAACACATCACAAATAAATTAGTAAAGTTTGCAGATGACACAAAATTAGTGGGACGCACTGCTAACATTCAGGTAGCAGAATCAATACAGTTAGATCTCAACAAAATCCAGATGTGGGCAAATAAATGTCAGATGAAATTTAAAGTAAGTAAATGTAAAATATTACACATAGGAAGTAGCAATATTAGATATAAATATACAATGGGGGGGTCTTGAGTTCAAAAGTGCACTGTACGTGTGCTTGCAACATTGTGTGTCCGACAGAGTGATCAGCAGCACTGAGGCTCCACAGGGGACTGTCTTGTCTCCCTTTCTCTTCACCGTTTACACCTTGGACTTCAACTACTGTACAGAGTCTTGCCATCTTCAGAAGTTTTCTGATGACTCTGCCATAGTTGGATGCATCAGCAAGGGAGATGATGTTGAGTACAGGGCTGTGGTAGGAAACTGTCACATGGTATGAGCAGAATTATCTGCAACTTAATATGAAAAAGACTAAGGAGCTGGTGGTGGACCTGAGGAGGGCTAAGGCACCGGTGACCCCTGTTTCCATCCAGGGGGTCAGTGTGAACATGGTGGAGGATTACAGATACCTGGGGATACGAATTGACAATAAACTGGACTGGTCAAAGAACACTGAGGCTGTCTACAAGAAGGGTCAGACCCCTCTCTATTTCCTGAGGAGACTGAGGTCCTTTAACATCTGTCGGACGATGCTGAGGATGTTCTACGAGTCTGTAGTGGCCAGTGCTATCATGTTTGCTGTTGTGTGCTGGGGCAGCAGGCTGAGGGCAGCAGACACCAACAGGATCAATAAACTCATTCGTAAGGCCAGTGATGTTGTGGGGATGGAACTGGACTCTCTGACGGTGGTGCCTGAAAAGAGAATGCTATCCAAGTTGCATGTCATCTTGGACAAATGTCTCCCATCCACTACATAATGTACTGGGTGGGCACAGGAGTACATTCAGCCAGAGACTCATTCCACCGAGATGCAACACAGAGCGTCATAGGAAGTCATTCCTGCCTGTGGCCATCAAACTTTACAACTCCTCCCTTGGAGGGTCAGACACCCTGAACCAATAGGCTGGTCTTGGACTTATTTCCTGGCATAATTTACATATTACTATTTAATTATTTATGGTTTTATATTGATATATATTTATATTCTATTCTTGGTTGGGGCAACTGTAACGAAAATCAGTTTCCCCCTGGATCAATAAAGTATGACTATGAGAAGGTCCTGATAGACTCATCACTATTGACATCTAGACAATGCATAGAAGTGATTAGGAAGGCTAATAGAATGTTGGGCTATATAACACGCTCAGTGGAGTTCATGTCCGGAGACATTCTCCTTAAGCTGCATAATGCACTTGTGAAGCCACACCTTGATTACTGTGTACAATTTCGGTCTCCTTATTTTGTGGGGGATGTGAAGGTACTAGAAAGAGTTCAAAGAAGAGCAATGAGGCTCACTCCAGGTTTGCAGGATATGAGCTATAAAGGAAGGTTGAAAGAGTTAAATCATTTATTGCCCAAATAGATGTAGAATGAGAGGAGATATGATAGAGGTGTTCAAAATAATTAAGGGTATAAGTAACACGTATAAAAGCTGCTGGTGAACGCAGCAGGCCAGGCAGCATCTCTAGGAAGAGGTACAGTCGATGTTTTGGGCCGAGACACTTCGTCAGGACTAACTGAAAGAAGAGCTAGTAAGAGATTTGAAAGTGGGAGGGGGAGGGCGAGATCTGAAATGATAGGAGAAGACAGGAGGGGGAGGGATGGAGCCCAGAGCTGGACAGTTGATTGGCAAAAGGGATATAAGAGGATCATGGGACAGGAGGCCTCAACTTCCGCTAATGCCCCATCTCCCCCTCGTACTCCATCCATTATTTATTTATTTATATACGCACTTTCTTTTTCTCTCTCTGTCCCTCTCACTATACCCCTTGCCCATCCTCTGGGCTTCCCCCTCCCCCTTTTCTTTCTCCCTGGGCCTCAATGCGAGACCCGACGCAGACTGGGAGACCGCTTTGCTGAACATCTACGCTCTGTCCGCCAGTGAAAGCAGGATCTCCCAGTGGCCACACATTTTAATTCCACATCCCATTCCCATTCTGAAATGTCTATCCACGGCCTCCTCTACTGTAAAGATGAAGCCACACTCAGGTTGGAGGAACAACACCTTATATTCCGTCTGGGTAGCCACCAACCTGATGGCATGAACATCGACTTCTCTAACTTCCGCTAGGCCCCACCTCCCCCTTGTACCCCATCTGTTACTTATTTTTATGCACACATTCTTTCTCTCACTCTCCTTTTTCTCCCTCTGTCCCTCTGAATATACCTCTTGCCCATCCTCTGGGTCCCCCCCTTGTCTTTCTTCTCAGACCTCCTGTCCCATGATCCTCTCGTATCCCCTTTTGCCAATCACCTGTCCAGCTCTTGGCTCCATCCCTCCCCCTCCTGTCTTCTCCTATCATTTTGGATCTCCCCCTCCCCCTCCAACTTTAAAATCCCTTACTCACTCTTCCTTCAGTTAGTCCTGACGAAGGGTCTCGGCCTGAAACGTCGACTGCACCTCTTCCTAGGGATGCTGCCTGGCCTGCTGCGTTCACCAGCAACTTTGATGTGTGTTGTTCTAAGAATGTGTCCCTAGTCTCCCTGTTACTAGTCGGAAGTTTTAGGGCACTTGTCTTCCCTTTGTCTGCAAAAGCGCTTACAGCATAACATCCTGTATATGTATGCAACCCGATGAGAGCCCTACAAACCTCTATGCCTACAGTGGCAGCAATCTTCCTGATGTCTACAAGTGTAAGGGGGTTTCGACTTTTATGTTACTGCGGAGGCTAATTAAAATGGCCTCTTTGTTATGTTAATCTGGGGAATGCGGCTTTGTTGTGTTAAACGCTAAGAAAGTTTGCGCTAGCGGCTTGTTTTGGTTTAGAGGGTGATAAGAGAGTGCTATTAACCAGTCGGGATAGTTGTTATGGTTTTAGTGTATTTGAAGATACTGTATGCGCCGGGTTGTGGGGCAGAAGGCGGGAGAGCGAGACAGAGGATGCACGATGTGCTGTGATGTCCGCTAGCGGGGTCGGACCCAGAGGAGGACGTTCGGCGAGGAGACGGAGACGGACTCGTGTGGAGCGTCTGGTCGACCACCGTTGTTGGTCCCAGGCGGCCGGTCGAGGTGGTCCGAGGGGGTTGCAGGGTGAAGAAGAAGGTCCTTGAGCTCCAACGGTTGTTGTGCACGAAGAGATTGAACTTTGATAAGTGTGGCGCCTTTTATTTTCCTTTTATATTTTATTCTCTCTTAATTATATATTTCCAGTAATATCTATAAACTGTAAATCATTTAATCATATCTGGTGTATTGTCTGTTGGGCGGGGTGGGGTACCTCACACAGCATCCACACAAACGAATTATCCAGTTTGGCGGGGCCGAGGCTGTTTCCCTAGACGACAGCAAGCCGAGCGACCCTGAGGGTGGCCGGGGGGGCTACATTGTGGGGGCTCGTCTGGGATTGAGTCTGCTGGTATGCTGTGTGGGTGCCCTGTTTAAATCTCGGGAAACAGCCATTTGATTTCACTTCTCTCTTCTTACACATATCACTGAATGTTTTCAGCTTGTTGGTTTTCATTGGGTTATGGAATTTCTTTACTGGTGAGACATTCTTGAAGGTTGCATAGCATTGCTCACCAATTTCATATGCCTTCATCAGGTCGGAGGCAATGTCCCTGGGGGCTGCTTTTGCCATAGAGATGCAAATGAGGTCCTGCTTCTCAGTGACCCATTCATGTATGAGGCTAACCACTGCTGAAATGGCTTCCTCATCTTTCTGGATTCTTGGCCGCTCTGTTTTGTTGCCTTGCACCACCTCCCTTAACAGTCCCAGGAATGCACTGTGGTGCTCAGCTGTATGTAGTAACGCTTGATAGCTCCAGCATTCAGGCTGAACTGTGATGTGCCTCCAGGAGTCTGTGTGTCTTTGTTCACTGTGGCTTCAAAAGCCTGATCCACAGGGATCTGTCCAAAGGGGTTGTTACTTGACAGCTGCGCTGAGAATTGGCCTGTCTTGAAGGCCTCATACACAGAAGGATTCTTCTCCGGGAGGTTCATCATCTGAGCAAAGTAGGGGGACAGGTACCTGGCATAATGCATCTTATCATAGGCAAAGCACCATAGGATCATGTTTCTTACAGCATGGAGGTGCAACTCCCAGTCCCCCTCATGAGAGATGTGCAGAAGCCCAAGTATTAAGTTCCCTACCATGTCAATGTATGATATCCAGAATGCGGATAGCTCTCCATTGTGACACACAGAAAGCTACCACCGCTGCAATGCTATCACATATTTTCTAGTACTAGAGGTATATACCTTGCCAAAAATCACTATAAGAATTATTCCCCCCAGATGGTACCGGTCGCCCAAATTTGGGGTCCTGGCTCACCGACTAAATATAATAACATATATATTTAATTGTTCATATTGACGACTTGGAGTGAACATATGTTCTTTTTTACCAGATAAACTGCTAATTATAGAAGGTCATATAGTGCAAATAAGCATAAGATTTTCAGGATACTTTACAGTGGAGCTGCCTGATGGTAGTGGGTCAGAGACATTGTGAGATGGATTGGAGAAATCTTTGACAATGCTAAGAGCCCTGCATTTGCAGTGATCCTGATAAATATCATGGATGGGTGGAAGAGATACCCTGATGATCCTCTCAGCAGTCCTCCGAGCCCTTTGTCGGGCCTTGCAAATCCCATACCAGACAATGATGCAGTTGGTCAGCACACTCTCAGTGGTGCTCCTGTAAAAATTGGTTATAATGGGGGTGGGCAGAACCTTGTTCACCTCAATCTCCTCCAGAAGTGGAGGCACTACTGTGTTTCCTTGACTAAAGAGGTGGTGTTGAAGGAGCAGGTGAGATCGTCCATTATGTGCACTCTCAGAAATTTGGTGATCCTAACTCTCTCTATTTATCTGCAGTAAGGTGTGGTCAGCCTGTACCCTTCTACATCTAGAACTATGTCTTTTGTCTTGTCCACGTTGAGACTTAAGTTGTGCACGTACCATTCTACAAGCTGTTGTATCTCCTTTCCATACACCGTCTTGTCACAATGGTTGATGAGGCCAACCGCTGTCATGTCATCAGCAAACTTGATTATTCAGTTTAAGCTGGAATTTAGCAGTACAGTCATGCATCAGCAGTGTGAACAGCAAGGGGCTGAGCATTTAGCACTGGCTGGGGGGGCGCCAGTGCTCAGCGTGGTGGAGCCAGAGATGTTGCTGCCAACACAGACTGACTGTCAAGAAGTTCAAGGTCCAGTTACAGAGAGAGGTGTTGAGACACAACAAGGATAGTTTACCCACCAGCTTCTGAGGGATGATCATATTAAATGCCGAGCTTAAGTCAATAAAGAGCATAGTGCATAGAAACATAGAAATCTACAGCACATTACAGCCTCTTCAACCCACAATGTTGTGCCAACCATGTAACCTACTCTAGAAACTGCCTAGAATTTCCCTAACGCATAAGCCCTCTACATGTATTTTTCTAAGCTTCATGTATGTATCTGAGTCTCTGAAAAGACCCTATTGTACCTGCCTTTAACACTGTCACTGGCAGTGCATTCCACACACCCACCACTCTTTATGTGAAAACTTACCTCTGATATTCCCCTTGTATCTTCTTCCAAACACCTTAAAACTAGGCCCCCTCATGTTAGCCATTTCAGCCTTGGGAAAAAGCCTCTGGCTATCCACATGATCAATGCCTCTCATTATCTTATACACCTCTATCGGGTCACCTCTCATTCTCTGTCACTCCAAAGAAAAAAGGCCAAGTTCACTCAACCTATTCTCATAAGCATGCTCTCCAATTCAGGCAACATCCTTGTAAGTCTCCTCTGCACCCTTTCTATAGTATCCACATCCTTTTTGTAATGAGGTGTCCAGAACTGAACACAGTATTCCATATGGGGTTTAACTGAGGTCTTATATAGCTTTAACATTACCTCACGGCTCTTGAACTCAATCCCACAGTTGATGAAGGCCATCACACCATACGCCTTCTTGTGCCATTTCCAGTGGGACAAGACGGAGGGGAAGCAGAGGCTATGACATCATGAGTGGATGTTTTGGATAATAAGCGAACTGGAAAGAGTCCAATGTAGCAGGAAGGTGGGATTGAATGTGGTCCATAACTAGTTGCTCAAAGCACTTCATTATTGTTGAGGTCAGTGCCATTCGGTAGTCGTTATGGTAGATAACCATTGGTAGTCGTTAAGGCAGATTACCATCACCCTCCTGGGCACCAGGATGATAGTGGCTGCCTGGAAGTCTACTGGGACAGTGCAGTTTTCCAGACAGAAATTGAAGATGTCTGTTAGAATCATTATTGACTGGGATCCACAGTCTCTCAATATCCAACCAGGTATTTTAGCAGGCTTCACAGCTTTACATGGCTTCACATGGATTGACTTTGGCTGATGTCTTTCTCACATCAGCTGTGGCCAGACAGAATGCCTGCTCCTCGGGGGGCGAGGGGAGGAGGCTGGCCTTCTTAGCTGGCACATGGTTCCATGCATGAAATCAAAACCACATGATTCCAGTTCTCACTATTTATTAACAATGTGTGTGTGATTGGTTTGTCTGACATTTTAATTTCTTAGTTGAGAAACTGGTAACAATTAGAGCTTATTTTTCCTAATCCCACATCATACTGAAAATAGAACTTTCTGAGCAATGCGTTTCTTTACTAAATTGCATCCATGAAAAGTAGCTTCTAAATTAATTGTTCACATTAGTCAAAGTCTATTTTTCAAATCAATGATTTTGTTTGTAGTCATTGGACTCAATATTAGACTCATACAACAATCCTAATCCACACAAAGTGTTCTTTATCTTGGTCATGTACATAAAGCAAGGGATTATAGTGTGTAAATCATGAACAAAATATGATTTAATACAATGGCAGCCATTTCTAGTGGAAGTCCATTGATTCAGCCTAGCACACGTGATAATTTTCTAGTATCTTATGCACATGTAACTACACTACTGATCTCGTCAAACACACCACAGACCGGAGTAATAACATGCAACCTATTACCTTTGTTTTTGCCTTTGGGAAAAACATGGAGCAAACCCTGCAACAAGTCAGCAAGGATTTGTGAATTAAAGAGTTTCCCTTGGTGTACTGATGTGTTACTATCTGTATCAGTCTGACCAAGCTTTCAATGATACATGCACTTATTACACATTAGACGGGTCCCACAGTACATTCTGCAGTCATACAAAATTGGCATAGTACAGAGATCTCTTCCTGAAAAATGAATTTGCACCTCCTAGTGACATGGATGATTGGTGGGGATGGGAAGAGGCTGTTGTCACTTATGCTGCAGACACATGTTTCTTCCTGTAACTCCCATCTCCCACTTGCTTTTTCTCATTACTCTCTTTAAACATTGATTTGCTTTCAATGGATCTTCATGGCAAGGAACTAGCAGCAGAGGTTGAGAATTCACATACTGCATTTTAATTCAACAATCTGCGTGCCAAGCATTTTAACAATCTTTTATATTTTCCCAATTTCACAATGTTTGCTCCCTACATGTGAACTATGGGATTGGTACCACAAGTAGGAGTGAAATCTGATTTCTAGGTGAGAATGCTGTAGACTTAGTCATCAGTCCAAAATTGTGTGCTTGTCATTTATACAAAATTCAAAGTAAATGTATTATCAAGGTACATATACGACATGGTATACAACCCTCAGCTTCATTTTCTTGTGGGCACACTCAGTAAATCCATAATAGAATAATAACTATAATAGAATCAGTGAAAGACCTCACCAACTGGGCATTAACTGTGCTAATACAAACATTTCAGGGTCTTTCTTTTTTGTATGTTAAATTTAAAATGGCTTCTTTGTTATGTTATACTGGGGAATGCTTCTTTGTTATGTTAAATGCTGAGAAAGTCTCTAGCTAGACATTTGCTTGGGTTAATACAGACAGCAGGGTGCTATTAGCCAATGCATGTTCATGTATCGTTTTGTTTTCGGATGATAATGCTGTCTCATATGACTGTGGACGGGGTTTTGGCGGGGAGTCGGAGGAGAGACGGGGAGGACGGCGGATGTGCGGAAAGGCTCCGGTCGATCACTCCGGGTGGTCCCGAGCCGTGAGTCGACAGGATCCGGGTGGTCGTCACGAATTGATTGAGCTCCAACGGTTGCGCACGAAGAACTTGGACTTTGATAAGTCTGGCACCTTTTTTTTTCATTACTTCCTTTTCTGTATCGAATTTGTATGAATTTCATAGACTTAGTAATATCTATAAAGTGTGCTTGGTAAAACGTACTGGGTGTGCTGGCTGATGATTGATGTTTGGGATTGATTCAGGCAGCAGTGGTGCAGCAACCAACTCCGTGGGAAGCGCTGAGGCAGGTGCTGGGTGGGATTTCCCCTAGACATATACGAGCCAATATAACTGAGCATTACAGAAAGAAATAATATAAATAAATAAATAAATAAATAAACAGTAAATACTGACAACAAGATGAAGAGACCTTGAAGGTAGCCCATAGATTGTGAGAACATTTCAATAATAGGGCAAATTGAGTAAAGTTTTCCCTTTTGGTTCTAGAGTCTGTTGGTTGAGGGGTAATAACTGTTCCTGAACCTGGTGGTGGGAATCTTGAGGCTCCTGCACCTTCTTCATGAAGGCAGCAGTAGGAAGAATGCATGTTCTAGATGGTGGGGTCCCTAAAAACGGGTGCTGCTTTCCTGCAACAGGAAATTATTACTCTTGTAATGGTATAATTTTTTCTTTTTTTGGATGCTATTGTACTGTTTGATATTTATTCATCCATTTCTCTAGCAAACTCATCTTTGTTGTTGATAAACAAACATTATCACAACCATCCATGACATCAATCGCTCACTCCCATCCCTCAATAAAATTCAGTTCCTATTATGTAGTTGGTGGGCATCTGCCTCGCTTCCATTCCCGCAATGGAACACTTCCACAGACAGTTTCATGGCCAGCCTATTGCAGAAAAATCACCACTGACTCAGGCACCATGGAAAACACCATCTTGCCCGCTTCATGTAACCCAAAATAAAGCCGTTAAGGAATGGGACCAGAATGAAAGCTATGCCTGGAACGGATTGCACACTTAATTCCCATCATCCCACAACAGGTGTGTTCTACTCTACTGCTACCATTCAGTGAAATTGTTTGTCAGATATCTGCAGGACCAGCAACATTGGCAAGATTATAATTCTGCCCATGGTCTGCAATTCTGCATGCTGTAAGCTCTTTGAGAACTCTACGGTACTGTACAGTACAGTTATAATCGGGACTGTTTAGCTACCACAATGCTTTAGTCTGCTGATCACACACAAACTGCCACTTGTGAGGCATCCCCTGTCAGAAATGACTGATTAAAGAGCCCATTCTTCACTACAATCAGCTCAGTGAATAAAGTCCAGTTTACCTACCAGCGAATTTTAAAGTATGGAACAAGTGACCTCTTAGTCAAGCACACTGAATTACTGAGCGTCAGTACAGTGTCCAATGTGCACAGTGCTGACATTCAAAGCAGAGTACTGAACTGAGAACAGATAGGTATTGTGTCATGCAAGGAAAGGCAGTTTAGCTATTATCTGCTGTTGCATCTATAAGGCGTCATTTGGCATCAATGCATTCTTCTCACAGGCACCACATCAAGGGCTAAAAATGTAACTCAAAACAGGCAAGTATGCATTACCACTGTTTTGTGACACCATCTGATAGGGGTGATTTTACAGGGAGAAGAGACACAGTATTCTGCACCAATGATTGTCATGCTTTAAGTTCTTGATCATACAGTCTGGCATTGACTTCTGCTTTTCTTCCAGAAGATATTCTGCCGCCCAGGCCACGTATTGTGGTCAGAAGATCAGAAGCTGAGAACGATATACAAAGGGGCTGTGTGTATGGTGCACTGAAGTGGAAGCGACGCAAACTTTAATGAATCACATCCTTAGATCCTGATGCTGTGAATAACCTGAAATCTACTTCTCCTTTGTTGCTGACAGACCCTGGCCCAGTCACTAATACATTGCTTTAATGCCCTTTCAGTTGCCTTCTCTGTGAGCCCAAGTGTCAGCACAGTGAATATTGGGCCCTGTGTTTAAGGAAGGGTGTGCTGGCCCTGAAGAGATTTCGAAGGAGGTTCACAAGAATGATCCCAGGAATGAAAGGTGTAACATGTGAGGGGTGTTTGAAGTCCCTGAGCCTGTAATCAATCAAGTTCAGAAGAAGAATGAAGGGGGATTGCATTGAGACCTACTGGATACTGAAGGGCTGGATCAGAGTGAACGTGAAACGGATGCCTCCATTAGTAGGAGAGCATAGGAAAAGGGGGGCACAGTCTCAGAATAAAAGGACTTCCCTTTAAAACTCGAAGAATGGGTTTCAGATTTATAAAAAATCAGACATTGTTGAATGGCGAAGCAGACTTAATGAGATGGATGGCCTGATCCTGCTCCTAAATCTTTTCCTTTCCAACCCTCCAAGTGCTGTAGACATCCTTCAGCCTGTCTGTCACTGTCACCAAACCTATCTTCTTTTAATATGACCCTTTGTTGACTGTGTACAAGACAAAGTCCACGGCCTTCTGATCTTCTCCATGACCTCATCCACCCACCTTTGTAAGCAAATGCTAGACCAGGGGTTCCCAGTCTTTTTCAAGCCATGGACCAATACCATAGAGCAAGGGCTCCATGGACACCAAGTTGGGAGCCCTAGCGCTAAACTGATATCGCTCCATCTGAGTTCTGTTTTACTATCAGAAATTGCTTATTCAAGCTACATCGTAAAGGCCTCTAACTTTGTTCCAGTCCTTCCTTCCCTTCACCCGGAAGCCATCCCTTCACCCAGGCATTATTCTTCCCCATTCTGATTCCAGCTGGCCTCCTACCTCAGTCTCAATACCCTGGTTAGTGATCTGAAACATCAATCTCCATCAGTGCAATGATGTATAATTGCTGCTAAACAAATTATTTATGAAATGTTGTGAATTTAAGCTGGCACTTTTGCATTATGTACAATTCTTGAATTCAGCTGAAATACCAATTGCTTATTTCTATTTTTTTTGTCCGTGGCTCCAGTGACAGTAATAAAAATATCTCCTCACAGCCACTTCCACCACATCCCTTCCCCTTTATCAGTCCACTAGCTGTCAAAAGTATATGCACATTCATAAATCCAAAGCTTGCTTCTTTCTCACTACCCTCCTAGACTCTTTAATCTTGGAATTTAAAGTTCAAAGTAAATTTGTTATCAAAGTACATACATGTTACCATTTACTACCTTGTGATGCATTTTCTTGCAGGCATTTACAGGAAAAAGAGAAATGCATTAGAATTTTACCAGAGAGATCTTACACGTAAACAGACAAAGACTGACAAACACACAAAATGCTGGAGGAGCTCAGCAGGGCAGGCAGCATCTACAGAGAGCAATACACAGCAAACTTTTTGGACCGGGACCATCCATCAGGACCACAACATCAAGACTGACAAACAACCAACAGGCAAAAGAAAACAAACTCTGCAAATCAAAATAATACTGGCATCATCAGTTGTAAAGGGAGTCTGTCGTTTTGTAAAAATAGTTCAGAGTGATAGTGAATGAAGTTACCCATTCTGGTTCAGTGGTCTGATGTTCGCAGTGTAATAACTGCTCCTAAATTTGGTTTTGTGTGGCCACCTGCCCAGTGATAGTAGTGAGAAGAAGGCATGGGCTGGATGGATGCATCTTCCACCATTGCCCGTTACAGTTACCACTGAGTTCTGCTTACTCCTCAGCAATTTGCTCACTAACCTTCAGTAGAAAACATCTTGATTTAAAAATTCTTACGCCTGTGCTGTAATCATCTATTCTGTCTCAGGTCCTAAAACCCTCTAGATCATATAGTTATTGCTCTGATGGTGTCAAAATGGTTGTTGTGTTGCATCTGGCATGGCAGAATACGGGGTAGTGCTTGTCACTCTCACTTTCAGCTTCCACCGTTGGCCAGCAATTTCACGAAAAGGAGAGTTGCCAGTACATAGCCTCTCCTACAGCAAGCCTCATGTGGTGCCTCCTCACTGGTTTCACATGGAAACTGAACTCCTTTCGGACTCAGGCTGAACTACAGAGGGTGGGGAGGGGTCTGGCCCCTGCACACATAGTACGCAGGCCCACCAGCGTGTGGACACTCCCTGGTGCTCATGAACCAGATCCCCATCTATGGGTAAATAGCCCCACTGCCTTGTGGGCAGCCTTGGGAGAGACAAAGGCTGTGAGAGTAAACCCAGACAGCAAATCTGGAGTGGAGCCCCTAAGGCAGCTGGACGTTATTGAACATCCTTCCAGCAGCTCCTGCAGCCAAGCTGGTGCCAAACGTATTGCTTCATAAGCTTTTCTTTGGACTATGCCGGTGAGGACAAGAGGATCTTGACAACTGGGAATTCAGGATCTCCATACCTTCCGCCCAGGCTTGTGATGATGATTATCATCACCCATTGTCCGTCGAGACAGACAACCACTCACCATTGATCCCCTTCTGCCAGCTAAGCTTAGGCTGAAGAGGTGCTCCCTCTCTCCTCCTTTAGGTTTTCCATTTATACCTATATTTTCCATCTGAATACCTCTTCGAGCAACTCAATGTCAAATTTTGGGATGTTTTACCTCCCTGCATGAATGCATGTCATTGCATATTAATATTTTGATTATTTTTTTGAGAACCTAACAGCAGCCATTTTAGTGGTAATTTTAACTTCCACGATTTCAATGGTGAGCAGAGAAACCTCAGATTTTGTAACTTACAGTCATGCAAGCAAGAATAGATTCTAGGCTGACAAAATTTGAGAATCTGAAAGAGGCTATAAATTTGCATGGAAATTTGGAGTGTGAATTTACTACTTAACAAAATCTAGGGAAGCAGAGAATATATCTCCTTCATTATTTATGTCAGAATCAGAAAAATCAGCACTGACTTATATGATGTGAAATTTGTTGTTTTGTGGCAGCAGTGCAGTGAAAAGACATAAAATTACTATATATTACAAAAATAATAGTGCAGACATAAAGAATTAAAGAGGTGATTTTCATGGGTCCATGGACCATTCAGAAATTTGATGGTGGAGGGAAAGAAGCTGTTTTTGAATTACCGAGTGGTGGCTTCAACCACCAGCAGCTCCTCTTAGATGGTAGTAATGAGAAGATGGCATGTCCCAGTTGCTGATGGTCAAGGAAGAGGAGCTCTTCTGGATAATAGTCCTAAGGACTCATCTTCAAGTCTGAATGAATATGCCACATATGTCACCAACTTCATCAAGACCTGTGTGGATTAGTGTGTGCCTTTGAGAAGGTACTGAACATACCAAATCAAGAGCTGTGGATGAAGCAGGAGATTCGTAGTATGCTGAGGGCTAGATCTGTGGCATTTGAGACCAATAATCCAGAACTATACAAAAAAATTCAGCAGCAACATACAGAGTGCTATTTTAAGAGCATAAAAACGATTCCAATTTAAAAATGGAACTGGATGTGCGTTAGCTCTGTTAGAGGTTACAGGCCATTGTGTCCTACAAGGCAAAACCTAACATCATGAATGGCTGTGATGTTTCAATCCCAGATGAGCTCAATGCTTTTTATGAAAGGAAGGAAAGAGCACCTGTGCAAATCCCTACAGCATCTGATGCCAACCTCAGAACTTTTTTCAAGAGGATGAACCCTCACAAGGCGTCGGGGCCGGATATTGTACCTGGTGGGGCACTGCAAACCTGAGTCAATGAACTAGTGGTAGTGTCAAAGGACATCCTCAATAACTCACTGCTGAAGTTGGAGTTGCCAACCCGCTTCAAATGACAATCGTACCTGTGCCGAAGAAGAGCAGGGAGAGCTGCCTCAGCAACTTTCACCCAATTGTACTCACATCTACTATGGTGAAGTGCTTTGAGAGGTTGGTCATAGTTAGAATCAACTCCTGCCTAAGCAGGGACCTGGACCAGCTGGAATTTGCCTCTCACCACAATAGGCTTACAGTGGATGCAATCTCATCAACAAGTGCCAAAAATGGAGACTGACTACCTCCATCTGCAAATGGATCCTTGACTTTCTCATCGGGAGACCACAGTCAGTGCAGATAGGAAATTATATCTTCTTGCTGACAATCAACATTGGCGTACCTCAAGGATACATGTTTGGACCACAGCTCTATTCTCTCTACACACCCATGGCTGTATGGCTAGGCACAGCTCAAACATCATCTATAAATTTGCCCATGACACAACTATTGCTGACAGAACTTCAGATTGTGAGAAGGAAACTTAACAGGAGTGAAATAGATCAGCTGGTTATGTAGAACAGTCCCTGCCCAAGCCTTTCCTGGCAATGCTCCCCAACTCTTCCTGCTCTACACTGGTGACTGCATTGGTGCTGCTTTAAGCACCAATGCTGAGTTCATCAATTTCATCAACTTTGCCTCCAGCTTCCACCCTGCTCTTAAATTCACTTGGACCATTTCTTACACCTCTCTCCTCTTTCTCAATCTCCCTGTCTCCATCACCGGAGACAAACTAATTGCTGATATTTTTAATAAACTCACTGATTCCGACAGCTCTCTTGACTATATCTCTTTCCACCCTGCCTCCTGTAAAAATGCCATTCTCTTTTCTCAGTTCCTGCATCTTCCAACATGTTGAGGTCTATGGCCTCCTGTTCTGCCACGATGAGGCCACTCTCAGGTTGGAGAAGCAACACCTCATAATCCAAATAAGTCACCTCCAACCTGATGGCATGACTAACAACTTCTCCAACTTCTGGTAACTTTTCCCTTCTTCAGTCTCCCACTCTGGCCTCTTACCTCTTCTCCTGACCTGCCTATCACATCCCCCTTGTGTCCTTCCTCCTTCCCTTTCTCCCATAATCCACTCTCCTCTCCTATCAGATTTCCTGTTCTCCAGCCCTTTGCCTTTTCCTCTGATCATCTCCCACCTTCTTATTTCATCCCCTCCTTCCCCCACCCACCTGGCTTCACCTACCACCTTCTATCTTGTCCATCTTCTCCTCTCCCCACCTTCATATTCTGGCATCTTCCCCCTCCCTTTCCAGTTATGAAGAAGGGTCTTGGCCTGAAACTTTGACTGTTTATTCATTTCTATAGATGCTGCCTGACCTGCTGAGTTCCTTCAGCATTTTGTGTGTGTGGTACAGGAGAAACAGAGATCCCACGTTTGAAGCTTGGTGATTAGTACTGAGGGGATCACACACAAAATGCTGGAGGAACTCAGAAGGCCAGGCAGCATCTAGGAAAAGAATACAGTCAACGTTTTGGGCCGAAACCCTTTGGCAAGACTGGAGAAAAAACAGAGGAGTAGATTTAAAAGGTGGTGGGGGGGGGAGGGAGAGAGCGAAACAGAAGGTGTTAGGTGAAACCTGGAGGGGGAGGAATGAAGTAAGGATCTGGGAAGTTGATTGGTGAAAGAAACAGAAACATGGAAGAAAACAAAGGGCAGAGGGGCACCAGAAAGAGGCGATGGGTGGCCAAGGAGATGGGGTGAGAGAGGGAAACAGGGATTGGAGATGGTGAAGGAGGGGGGTGGGGGGGATTACCAGAGGTTTGAGAAGTCAATCTTCATGCCATCAGGTTGGAGGCTACCCAGACAGAATACAAGGTGTTGTTCCTCGAACCTAAGTGTGGCCTCATCACAACAGTAGACGAGGCCACGGATGGACATATCGGAATGGGAATGGGAAGTGGAATTAAAATGGGTGGCCACTGGGAGATCCCATTTTTTCTGGCAGATGGAGCGCAGGTGTTCAGCGAAGCGGTCTCCCAATCTACATCAGTTCTCACCGATATACTGGAGGCCACATCAGGGACACCGAACACAGTATGTGACCCCCAACAAGCTCACAGGTGAAGTGTTGCCTCACCTGGAAGGTCTGCTTAGGGCCCTGAATGGTGGTGAGGGACGAGGCGTAGGGGCAGGTGTGGCACATAAGACTATAAGACCACAAGACTTAGGAGCAGAAGTAGGCCATTTGGCTCATCGAGTCTGCTCCGTCATTCAATCATGGGCTGATCCACTTCATCCAGTCATCCCCACTCCCCTGCTTTCACCCCATACACTTTGATGCCCTGGCTAATCAAGAACCTACCTATCTCTGCCTTAAATACATCCAATGACTTGGCCTCCACAGCCACTCGTGGCAACAGATTCCACAGATCTACCACCCCCTGACTAAAGTAATTTCTCCGCATCTCAGTTATAAAAGGACGTCAATCCTGAAGTCGTGCCCTCTTATCCTAGACTCCCCTACCATGGGAAATAACTTTACCATATCTAATCTGTTCAGGCCTTTAAATATTTGGAATGTTTCTATGAGATCCCCCCTCATCCAGGGAATACAGTCCAAGAGCTGCCAGATGTTCCTTATACAGTAACCCTCTAATTCCTGGAATCATTCTCATGAATCCTCTCTGAACCCTCTCCAATGTCAGTATATCCTTTCTAAAAAAAGGATATACTGACATTGGAGTATATGTTCTGCTTGCAAGGATAAGTGCCAGGAAGAGATCAGTTGTGGGGGGGGGGGGGGGGTGGTTGAAATGAATGGACAAGGGAGTCGCGTAGGGAATGATCCCTGTGGCAAGCAGAAAGTGGGGGGGGGGGAGAAAGATGTCTGCCTGGTGGTGGGATCCCATTGGAGGTGGTGGAAGTTTTGGAGAACTATGTGATGGACGTGCATAATTCCCTCTCCCCTCCAGGTTTCACCTATTACCTTGTGCTTCTCTCTCCCTTCCCTCTACCTTTTATATCTACACCTCAGCTTTTCTTCTCCAGTCCTACTGAAAAGTTTTGGCCCCAAATGTTGACTGTAATATTTTCCTAGATACTGCCTGGCCTGCTGAGTTCCTCCAGCATTTTGTGCGTGGTGCTCAGATTTCCAGCATCTGCAGATGTTCTCTTGTTTGTGATTGTAGTACTGAGGGGATGAAGATATACCATGTCAAGCTGTAATTATCAAACATCAACCTGACGTTTGTTATACGGTTGTCCAGGTGCTCCAAAACAGCTTCGAAAGCCAACAAGATTGGATCTGCTGTAGATGTGTTGCTGTGGTAGGTAAACACCACGAAGTCCAGGTCCTAGCTCAGGCAGGAGTTAATTCTGGTGATAACTAATCTTATGAGGACTTCATTATTGCAGATGTGAGTGTTGCTGGGCTGTAGTCATTGAAGCAGCTCACCCTTCTCTTCTTGAGCACTAGTATATCCCAGTAACAAATCAGAAACAGCACTGCACAGAAGTAAAGTTTTTTTCAGCATACCTCAGCTCAGTCTAACATCTTTTCCACTAAGATATAGTTACATTCCCAATCGCCACTTTGAATAACTAGAAACATCCTGGGTTATTATAGATCAAATTATAAATGCAAGGCAGGCAGCATCTATGGAAAAGAGTTGACATTTAGCTAGTCGTGATGAAGGGTCTCTGCCTGAAACATTAACTATTTACTCTTTTCCATAGATGCTGCCTGAGCTGCTGAGTGCCTCCAGCATTTTGTGTGTGTTGTTTGGATTTCCAGCATCTGCAGATTTTCTTTGCTTGTGATAGTTACCTGATGGTTGGTTTGAACAGGAGGGGTTGAAGGACCTGCTTCTGTGTGGTATACGTTATAGACACCTTTGCTCAGGAGCTCGACAACACACAGAGAATTGTCAATGGCTCAGAGTTTGTAGTCAGCAGCAAGACATGCACTGGCCCTTGAGCTATGACTGCACTTGCCTTTTGAAGTCCTCCTGAGGCTAATTTGCTGGAAGAATGCCCATTGCAAGCTTATCTCTCAATTCAGTAATGTGGTCATTTGGAGTGGAGCGGAGTGGTCTTCAAGTTGTAAATCTCATTACACATGTGCATCGGTGGGATGCAGAGCCACCTCCACAAACACAATTAAACAATAAACATTGACTGACAGCAAGGTTATATTCCCCGGCTTAGTCAACTGTCAAAGCTGTCAAAAACTTTGGATATTTCTGATTGTTTCATAATTTTGGAAACATTCAGAGATGTTCCAGAAATACTAAAAATTAATCAAACTGTTTAAACACTTCAAATTAAAAGAGAAATTCAAATTGTTGGAATAATTAAATAATTAGAAATACTAATTCTAAACTACACAGTATTGTGGGCTTGTATTGAAGATATTCAGTAAGGGTACTCTCCCTGTACAAAACCTAACATGGAGCAGGTTATTCAAGTAGATTTCTCAGCACAACTGTTTGCATACTTATCCTCTGCCATCACCTTGCTAATTCTATAATGCCCAGGATTTAAGTAAAGTACAGCAAGCACTTAAAATCTTCAAAAAAGGAACTATCTTTGAGACTCCAAGTGATGTATTTCATGTAAAGTCTGACTCAGCATCCTCACTGAAAAAAGCATTATTTCCCAGATTATAAAAAAGGTGAATTTGAATCCAGTAGATTTTTAGGTTTAATCCAAATTTCTGACAAGCTATAATAAATGGGGGTGGTTCTGGGTTTTCAAGAGCTTTCATGTGTTTGACATGCTATGCTGAACTGTCAAAGGTTGAAGATTTAATGAGCAATAACTGAGAAAGAAAAGAATGATGCAATGGTTCAGGAGTAGATCTGGGCACCATACAGAGCTTTTGACTGCAAATTGTACATGATGATTAAAACAAAAAGGTAAATTGGCTGAACAAGGGCACAACCAAACCTGCTCAAAGGAACTTTTATAGCTACTTAACTGAATGAGAAGCAAAAGTCTTTGAAAGGCAGGTTGTTGGTTGTTACTGTTGACTTCATTATTTGACCACCACGCAAATATTACTGACAAAGCATTATAGAAGGAATTTCCTTTGAACTGTGCGTTTGACCTCTATAATTTAGTAAGCTGCTGAACAATGTTTAGTTTGTAACCTGTAAGTAATGCTAACTATGTCAGAGTAAAGATCATATCAGGAAAAGAATATCACTGGTGGCATTTACAAAACACCTGAATGTTGATTTCAAATTAAGCATTTATTTTGTATTTGTTCAATTACTCAAAACAATAGATAATAATTCAAATCGGATTTTCATTGTTCCAGTGCATTTTTGCCAAAACTATCTTCTATCTCACACTGCTGGACAACAAATTCTCTCCCAAGAGTCAGATACTTTCTTTGCTGCAGAGATTCTGGAGTGTGACTGGAAGGACAGTGAAGGATATTGCTACAATGCTGGTAATTTAATGGCATCCTATGTCAGTGAATGGAAATCAGGACACAAGCAAAATATAGAACAGGAGATTTTGGTGAAGACTTTTGCTGAAGACAAAGGAATTAGACATGCACACTCAATTATCAAACGTGTGCTGAAGATCAGAATCCATTTAAGACTAATGTGCTGCTCATGAACTTCCTTTTCGGCGGAATTGTTTTAATTTTTTCCCTTTTTGTGGCTTGGGTAAAGCCACTCTTGAATGTTGCTATATTTCCTGTGAAGGTTCTTCCATGGTACAGACATCCTAGACCTAGAACCAGAGACAATGAAAGAACAGCAGCACATTTCCAAGTTTGCATGGCATGCAACTTTGACAGGAACCAAGAGGTGGTGTCATTTCAGCATAGCTGCTCCCTTGAACTTCTTGATGGCAGAAGTTGCAAGTTTAGGACATAGTGTTGGACAAAGTTTGGGACAAACACTATGTCATACTACTAGGTGAGTAACTGCAGTGCATTTTGCAGATGGCACACACTGTACCACCGGTGAAGGGTATGTATAGTTAAGAGTGGAGAGGGTTGCCAATGTGGACTGTTTTTACTTGACTGGTGTTAGATATTTGAGTGCTATTAAACCTGCATTTATTCTGTTCAACAAAGAATATTTCATTTGCTCCAGACTCAGACCTTAAAGATGCTGCAAAAGATGCTATGAGGTGCATTCAGCAAAGAATACGTGGTCCTCTGACTTGCTCTTATTGCCACAGTGGCTGATCCAAATATAGATTCACAAAGTTATTGATGGTAAGGTGCTGGGTGATGCTATTGCCACTGAACGTCAAAGGGGAGCTGAACATTATGACATTATTTTCCCTTGATTTCGACAGACTAGTTTTATCAGGGTTCATTGATGTTACCCTCTTGTCATTTTAGTGGGAAGGGCAACCACTTTCATTCTACCTCTGAAATTCAGCTCCTGACCAAACTTTAGCTTCAGTCTGGATCTGAGTGAACCCGGTGCAATCTAAAACAGGGGTTAATCAAAAGAGTACTGGCGAGTAAGTTCTCCTTGTTAGTGCTCTTGTCGATATTTGACTGATGACTCAGAGTAGATACATTAGGTTGTAAATAGCCAGATTAGACTTATCCTTCCCGATTAAAGAGTAGATGCCAGTGCAGTTGTGTTGAGGGAACTTTGGTCTGGAGCACATGCCTTCAGTATTAGAGCTAAGCTTTATCTAATTACATATTCTTTATTGTATCTTTTTGAAAACTATAAGAAAGTGAATGATGGCATAGATTGTTCAATGTCAGAAAACCAAAATGCATGGTGGCCCTCATTTCAAAGAAGAAGCAGAGATATCAAGCCATTCTGGTATGGACTGAGAGGTGTTGACATCTACAGTGGACACATCATAGAAAGCCAGGAAATCGGAAATTGTTGATATTGCCAGAAATAATCAGAAATCTGAATGGGATGAGGAGAAAGTTCAAAGTTGGACCAGATAAGATCAGGAATAAAAACAAAAGGCTGAAGTGATGGTTCAAGTAGGGCAGTCTGGCTTGTGGATGTTAGAGAGGATGTAGGGAATGGCTGTTTATAGTGAGAGATAATGAGGCCAATGGCTCTCAAAGGATTATTTCTAGGTGACTATCTGGGCTACAATTGCCTGAAACTCACTGGAGGGCTAAAGGTCCAGAGGAAGGTATGAGGAGGTGTCAGAGAGCTAGAGTAGCAGAAGTCAAATGTAATGCCTAGCTGGCAGGTTTGAGATCAGTGTCAGCATTGTTCCTTCGTGAGCAAACTGCTCCAAGTTCTGAGAAGAATAGGTTAGAGCGAAGAAGTGTGCGGCACTGCAGCGTAGTGGTTAGCACAATATTTTACAGCACCAGCAACCCAGGTTCGATTCTTGCCTGCTGCCTGGAAGGAGTTTGTACGTTCTCCCTGTCACCACGTGGGTTTGCTCCGGGTGCTCCGGTTTCCTCCCCCAGTCCGAAGATGTACCAGTTGGTCGGTTAGTTGGTCATTGTAAATTGTCCCGTGATTAGGCTAGGGTTAAATAGGTGGGTTGCTGGGTGGTGTGGCTCGAAGGGCCAGGAAGGCCAATTCTGCACCATATCTCGATAAATTTAAGAAATTTTAAAAAGTGATGTGCAAAAACTCGGAGAGTTAATATCATAATGGCAGATCTAGAAGGCAAGAGGCTTGAAAGAGGGCAGCAAGTGAAAAATGGGAGCTGGGGCGGTGACTCATGGTCTAAGAAACGTCACTGTTTGTTGTCTGCATACATTGAGTAAGGACAACACTTGTTTTCATCATGATTTGTGTTTTATCATTATCCAGCAACTACAGGATTGAAAACAGTGGAATCACAACATTGCTATAGAACCTTCCCTCAACTAGAATTACCACAGTGGTGAGGAAGAACTCACTGTCATGACAGGCTCAAAATTCATTGAAATGGGAATTCAGGGATGTGAAGTCAGTACAGTCGACGTTTTGGGCCGAGACCCTTCGTCAGTACTAACGGAAGGAAGAGCTAGTAAGAGATTTGAAAGTGGGAGGAGGAGGGGGAGATCCAACTCTTGGTTCCATCCCCCCCCCTCCTGTCTTCTTCTATCATTTTGGATCTCCCCCTCTCCCTCCCACTTTCAAATCTCTTACTAGCTCTTCTTTCAGTTAGTCCTGACAAAGGGTCTCGGACCAAAACGTCGACTGCACCTCTTCCTAGAGATGCTGCCTGGCCTGCTGCGTTCACCAGCAACTTTGATGTGTGTTGCTTGAATTTCCAGCATCTGCAGAATTCCTCATGTTTATGTGGAAGTCAGGACTGATTGTTATCTCCACCTGTTTTCAGCACCTCCCAGACTTGCCATTTGCTGTTCACAAGCCTACACTGTCCTCTTTATCAAGTTCTACCACTCCTTGGGTCACATCATCTTGCTGGTCTCCTTCCCACAAACACCACCCCTTTTGTCCTTTGAGTATCCAATATTCTTTTTTAATGTCAGATTTTCAGCATCTGTGGAAGAATTTTTTTCGATGTTCAAAGATGAACAGAGAGAGTCAAGGATTTGTGGAGATCAGGCAGGAAAGTGGCCCTGATATAATCTGCTTGGTGAATGATAGAGAAAGTTTGAGGGAGTTTACATTCTATTCTTTTCTATTTCTTATCTTATTCTATCCTTAAGCAATTTCATCATCATTATGTGCTGTAACCAATTTACTTCTACATTTACATAACATTCTCATTTGATCTCTGCTCCTTCTTATATAATTTGGTTGAAATAACTGAACCATGTAAACGCAGTCTGGTTACATCATTATTTGATGATTCTTAATAAAATGGAGCCAAGTTTTTGTTTTGTTTTCAAAATATAGGGACCCAGATGTTTGTGAATATCTGGGTTGCAAAGATGTATTAAATTCAAAATAAATCTTGTTGCCTTTACCCCTTATCCAGAGCCTTAGAATCCCCCAGAGCCAATCCCAGATGCACAGATTATTCCAAATAAAATCTAGCTAATGCAAGGACAAGCTTGTTTTGCTTTATTGTGAAATCTCCTGTGGTTAGAATGTACACCCCTCTTTACGCGAGCAATCGCTTCATTGCTTTGAATATGCAAGTGGTGCTTTGTAATAGGAAAGGTTTTTTTTCTTCTGAAAGTCAGAAAAATCGCAGATGTAGGAAACCTGGAATAAGAGCAGGAAGTGTTGGAAACAGTGGTCAGGCAGTACGTAGAAAGAGAAAGAGAGTGATGAACATCAGAACTAAGTGTTCACCTTGAAATATTAACTCCATTTCTCCACTGATGCTACCTGGCCTGTTGAGTTTCCATCATTTTCTCTTTATAAGTCTTTTTCTTTCATTATATTCTTTAATTTTGTTCCCTTAAGTATTGGTATATTTGCTATTCTACCGTACCACGTGACTGACACTATGTTTTTATCACCTTGACTTAATTTTGCAAACCTTTCCCAAAACATTAATTTATTTATCACCCTCCACAGCTGTGAAACATGCACATACCTTTGGATCATCCTCACTGTCTTTCTAGCATCTGGATCAGGGTAATTATGGAAAATAATCCAGAACAAAGACCGCAGCATCAACCACTGCAGGAAATAACTGATAATGGGCTCCCATGTAGAATTAAATCCATTTACAGCAACTTATTGTCTATTGGCAGTGAACCAATTCTCAAAAATGCTTCAGCCTGCAGTCAGGTTCCTTCAGTAAGAAGCGCTTAATTCCTGATGAACCAAATATGACAAAGATGTTCCATTGCAGATTCTATGGGGAAACCAGGCTATGATCTGAAAGGAAACCTCAAAGAGTCCATTCATACTGTTCACTGTGGCTGGCACCAAGGTTTGAGGGGCAACTCAGGAGTAGCAGGATGGTTGTTTCTGTCTCCAGTAGCCTTTTGAAAATGACAAACACCAGAACTATCCTGAGAATATTTTTTTTTAAGATTCAAAATTCAAAATTGTTTATTGTCATTTCCAGTACACAAGCAGAAATGAGAACAAAACAATTTTACTCCAGACCTGATGCAGCACAAAAAAACATAATAAATTTAAGTACAAAAGATAGCTTATGTACATAGACTGTATGTCCATGAAGTGCCACAAGGCTGTACATAAGGTGACTGACAGGAACTAATAAAGTACCAGGGGTGATTGGTAAGTTCGTGGCCTAAAGCAGAAGAGTCAATTTTAGAAAACTTAGAACATTTATTTTTCAACATCGTCCCCTCCTATGTTTACACACTTAGTCCAGCGGTCGTGGAGCATACGGATCTTGGACCTCCAGAAACTGTCCACAGCAGGGGTGATCGATAAGTTTGTGGCCTAAGGTAGAAGGAGATGAGTTATACAGCTCTCGTTACATGCACATGCAGTTCAACTCTTTGAGTGATTATGCAGAAAGTTTGAAGTTAATAACTCACCAGGGGTGATTGATAAATTTGTGGCCTATGGTAGAAGGAGATGAGTTATTAATAATTAACAAGATCTGTATCCTCCACGACCGCTGGACTAAGTATGTAAATGTAGGAGGGGACTATGTTGAAAAATAAATGTGCTAGGTTTTCTAAAATTGACTCCTTCTACTTTAGGCCACAAACTTATCAATCACATCTCGTAGTGGTGGAGATGGTGGGTGGAGCTGTTGATTGGCCTTACTGTTTGGGGAAGTAACCGGTTTTGAGTCTGGTGGTCCTGGTGTGGATGTAATTGCTGTTGAGTTCATTCATATTTACCCTCTACACAAAGGCTGAACCACAAACACTGGTCTATTGGTCAGTTCAGGGTCCTATTAGAAGCAAACAATGTGAAGAAAGAAAAATCAGAAGAAAGGGTTGCAGCCAACAAATTGAAATGGGTGTGCTTTTTGGCATAAGCAGTTTTCAAGGCAAGATCAAACAACTTGAAGAATCCGTGGAAAGAAAGGACTCACATTCCAAATTTAAGCCAGGATGAGTTATGTACAATATCATCTACGGTTAAAAATAAAGTAATATTCGAAGTTAAAGAAAACTTGCAAGGAAATGTGTGCATGAATGTATGCCACGGCTATATTTAACATCTGAAGTTATACAGGACACAGAATCTCTCATCATTGTACAATAGTATTTGTCATAAATCTTTGGCAGTATCTTTGGCAATTTCATGTAATTTGTCATAAATCAGTAGTGGTTGTATTACATTATTTTATTATATTCTTTTAGTGTTTGTATTATATTCTTTTATTATCACACTAAATCAGTCGTGTTTATATTATATTCTTTTATTATCACAGGTATGCTCAGTGCACCTTGTCTAGTTTTTCCCTCCCAAGTGGGTTCAGACTATGTGTAAAAATACCTACAAGCCCACTGCCACTAATTCAGTGTACTATCCATCACTGAAGTTCAGATGGTAAGACCATAAGACCATAAAGACAAAGGAGCAGAAGTCCTGGGTCTGTAAATGGGCATAACGCATTGGTAGCTCATCTTGTACCCAAGATAGACTCCTAGGAATGAGGGAAATCACTAAAGGCTGCCATGATGCACTGCAGGCTCAGCTGTTGAGAACCAATCAGGTCATTCATTCTCCTTCACAAAGCAAATTGCTGGAGGAACCCACTAACCCACTGGGTCAAGTAGCATCTTTATGGGGGAGGGGAGAGATGCTTCTGGTTGAGACTGTATATCAGAACAGACAGTGTAGTGGAAAATCAGAGAGTAGAGAGGAGGAGAGCTGAGGCCTCTAGGCGATAGAGGCACCAAGGAGAGGGGTGATGAATGATGGGCAGGTAGCGAATGGAATTTGGAGACAGAAGTAGGTGGATGATCGGCAGAAGAAGATAAAGAGGGAGTAAAGGGCCAGATGGAGCCATGTTAGGGGAATTATGGAAGGCAGGGGTGGCTGCGGTATGGTAATAAGTGGGAACACAAAGACTGCCACCACTAGAAATGGCTAAGTAAGTAGGGTGATAAAGGAAACCATTGGGGGAGAGAGGAAGGGCAGTTGGAACGAGAGGTGAGAGTAATCTGAAAGTGGAAAATAGGAAGTTCATACCAATGGGTTGGAGACTACCCAGGAAGAAAATGTGTCTCCAATTCATTTTCATTACTGAATCAAATGTGAACAATATGGTCACATTCCACAAAGCAATACATTTTGAGAAAACTTTTTTTGTGCGTTAGTATTCAAACAGTAAAAATAACTTTCTGCCATACCCTGTACACTATAGTGCTTCAGCCTGATCTGGGACTAAGGATGGTATTGCTGAGATATTCAGTTCCGTCTCATCACATTTTGAAAATTAGAACTCGCTCCGAAGGGAACAATGGTTGCTTCAATGACCTAGTAAAAATAGCAATGACATTATCATTACTGACTCCCCATCGATAACAACCTCAGTGTCATCTTTGACCAGAAACTTAAATAGACCAACCATCTGTAACTACAGCAGCTCTAAGTGCAGGTAATGTGGCAAATAACTCACGTTTTGACACACCAATACCCTTCCACTGTTTGTAAGGAATAAGTTGGGGGTATGATCGAACACTCGTCATTACAGGATGAAACCTGACACCATTCAGGTCAAGGCAACATTGCTGAATGACACCTTATTCATTACGCCAAGCAATTCATTACTCTTTCTCACACTGTTGCTGCCTTGTGTACCAAATGCATGACTATTACCTGCCTAGGCTACCGCAACAGCATCTTGCTTCAGCACCAAGTTGGAAGGGAAACAAGGCATAGAAGGACACTACTTATTGTATGTTCCCTGCAAAGTGGGGTGGCATGGTAGCACAGCAGTTCGAGTAATTCTATCACAACATCAACTGTAAGATTGGGGTTTAATTCCCACTGCTCTCTATAAGGAATTTGATTCAAAGCAAAGCTCACCACCATCTTCTCAATGATCATTAGTGATGGGCAATGAATGTTTGTCTTGCCAACAAAATCTTTGATCTGTAAATGACCCAGGAGATAGCACCCATATTATACGCTTAATTACCTGGGTATAAACATCTCTGTTGGCAGGTAAATTTTATTTTTGAGTGTCTTTTCAAACATAGCCTTTAACCATATATATTTTCCTAATTAAGAACTTTTCTCTCAACAAAACCATATATGACCATGGGCCAGTGAGAAAAAAATATACAATTCAACTTATTACTCTACTAAATGTTAAGTATCCTTTGCTTCAGTATTTTTCAAAGGCCAACCTGCTGATTCTCTGATTCTGCAGGTAACTTGGACTTACTTGTCCTATCACTATGACAGCTGTCCATCAAACTCTTTTCAATTTACCTTTGTGTTGATCCCATAGCAACCTCTGTCTTCCTGGCTAGCTCACTGTACAATGTTTTCCTCATTATTATGCTCATGGTGTATAAATCACTTCTGTTTACATCTCATTGTCTTTGCCTGTGCCTGTCATCACCTTGGGTTATTCTTACCACACTTCCATTTGAGATTCGGGACATGCATTTTTCCTGCAGGCTTTAATTCAATTCTGAAAAGCAAGCTATTTTTACTTCAGCTCTGCTGCACCATCACATAGTAGTGTTGATCAATGCACCTCTTCCAAATACTCCAACCTTTCACAATGTTTATACCACTTGTTTGCAAATGATTTTGAGAAATATTTTAAGCACATTTTCAAGGACAGAAGTGCAATCCTCTAAGTGCTGACATAACATCATATTTTTTATGTACATAACGATTTTCTAAAGCGATGTGATGTTGTTGGTTATTATACCTGTGTCCTTCATAGAATGCTGACCAAGCTGTAAATGGCTGCTTTTCCTACCACGAATTACAATGACCAGCTTAAGAGGAGAATGGCTGCACTATCAACACGTGAATGACAGAGAGCAATGCATTTAATTCAGAAGCTCGGAGCCCAGTAGAGAAACAGTTGTACAGATTGCCTTTGCAAAGGCAGAACTTCAGTATTTTCAGCATAGTTGGCCTCTGTTTACCTGAAGTTTGATAAACCAAAGCAATATCAAGTCTTCCGCATATGCTGATGGGTATCTCAATGGAAAGTTATTTATTTTAGTTATTTAGATCCTGACCTGGATCTGGGCCGTACCCTCCAAATATCTGGACCTGCCTCTCAGTTTTTTGCACTACCTTACTTTCCTTTTTTCTATTTTCTATTTATGATTTATAATTTAAATTTTTAATATTTATTAATTTTTACTATTTTTAGTATTTAATATTTGTAATCCAGGGAGTGGGAAGCGCAGAATCAATTATCGCTGTGATGATTGTACGTTCTAGTATCAATTGTTTGGCGACAATAAAGTATAAAGTAAGTTTATTAAGTGGTTGAACAATAGACATATCATACGCACTGGGCCATTGAAGACGTCCGTGGTCAGATACAGTATTGATCTGTCATCACCTGTGGGATCAGTACTGATCCAATCTCACTGCATCATCTTTCTAGCCCCCAGAAGAACAAAATCTTCTATTCACATAAACTGATTACTAGAAGCGCCACCCCCCGCATCCACTAATCCACCCCTCCACACCCCCACTTTATCATTTGCTGTCAGTCATCTATTGTATAACCACTCCTGTGTCTAGCTTCACTTTGTGGGTATGACATCAATCTAGTAAATAGATATCTTATGCATTTATATTTATTTATTGTGTTTTTATTCGTCTGTTCTTTATTTTATTGTGGTTTTATTTGGTGCCGCAACGGATCTGGAGTAACAATAATTTTGTTCTCCTTTACTGGAAATGGCATTAAACAATCTTCAATCTTGGAAGTGAAGCACCTTTTAACCAGGGACCCAGAAACCCTGGATATATTTCTAGGTATGTTCATTGTATTCTTACAGGGAGTAAGTTATTCATGTTGTCAGTGTGGTAGACTTAGTAAAGCTACATGCAGCTACAGACTGCTTTTTGTAAAGATGTAAACCCTCTGTCTTTCCTAGTCCTCCTACTTCTGCTGTTCAGTAGTTTCAACACTATCTACAATGATCTACAATCATAAAGTAAATCGAGAATATCTCATTGAATAATGCTAGGGGATTTAACATTTAGATTAGATTAGATTAGATTAAATTCAACTTTATTGTCCTTGTGCCGAGTACAGATACAAAGCCAATGAAATGCAGTTAGCATCTAACCAGAAATGCAAAGAATAATGTTATTTACAAAATAACTGCGAATAAAAAGTAAGTGCTACAGCACACAAGTATAAAAGTACTGAGACAGTACAATATGGGTGCAATACTGTTTAGCACTGTGATGTGAGGTTCAGCAGGGTCATAACCTCAGGGAAGAAGCTCTTCCTGAGCCTGCTAGTGCAGGAGCAGAGGCTCCTGTAGCGCCTACCGGATGGGAGGAGAGTAAAAAGTCCATGGTTAAGGTGAGATGCATCCTTGGTAATGCTTTTCGCCCTGCCCAGGCAGTGTTTATGGTAGATGTTCTCAATGGTGGGCCAATTGGGTGCCGATAATCCACTGGGCAGTTTTCACCACACGCTGGAATGCTTTGCGGTCCAATACGGGACAATTGCCATACCACACTGAGATGCAGTTGGTGAGTATGCTCTCAATGGTACAGTGGTAAAAGTCCGTCAGTATCCTGGGACAGACGTGAGCTCTCTTGATGCTCCGCAGGAAATAAAGGTGCTGTTGCACCTTTTTGATCAGGATGGAGGAGTTCAGGGACCAGGTGAGATCCTTGGAAATGTGGACACCAAGGAACTTGAGGACATGCTATCGACTTCCTGGCACATTAGTTTGACCCAGCCCCACACTAGGTAGTAAGATTGCTTTTGGTTGATAGGGATTCTATTGGGAATGCACATGCAGGCAAGCCAGATGTAATAGTCACAGACCCACAATAAAGCCTGCTTGGCTTCCCTTCCATCCACTTATATGGAAAAGAAACCAAGAAGATTGTAGCACCTGCAGTGCATTCTCCTTTCCTCATGACTGGGATTTCCATAAGGCTAAAAGACCACGAGACACAGGAGCAGATTTAGGCTAGTCAGCCCAATTCTGCCATTTCATCATGGCTAATCCATTCCCCTCTCAGCCCCATTCTCCTGCCTTTTCCCCATAACCTTTCATGCCCTGACTAATCAAGAAACAATCAACCTCTACCTTAAATGCACCCAATGACCTGGTCTCCACAGCTGTCTGTGACTATGAATTTCATGGATTCACCACTCTGGCTAAAGAAATTCCTCCTGGTCACTGTTCTAAATGGATATCTTTCTATTCTGAGTCTGTTGCCTCCGGTCCAAAACTCCCCTACCATCCTCTCCACATCCACGCTCTCTATTTCCACATTCAAATTCACTGATGGCCAGCTGACTGTTACTTCTGCGGATGCAAATGACCTCCCACTCAGTACCTGGACTCAGCATTATGTTGAAGGGCGGTTCCTCACAGCATTAAGATTCAGATTCAGATTCAATTATTCATCACATTGAAGCATACAGAGAAGTGCGTTGTTTGCATTAACAATCAACCAGCATAACCTAAGGATGTGCTGGAGTTGTGCAGGAGCCATTTAAAAGAGTTCATTAAAAAAAATCAGGGCATCTCGAATACAATTCAATCCATGTTTCAATTTGTATTCAGCAAGTGACCTTTTAAGTCCAATCATTAAAGTGGCAATTCTTACCCAACCAAGGCTCTCCAAAGTTTATTTAACTCCAGACCTGGAGCCAGTCGGGTTTTTCCTATTCATCCTTTGAGCAACCTCTGATTATACATATTATCAAATCCCCAATTTCTTTACTGCTTTAGACTGCAAAGCATTAGGAGACTCCAGAGGGTCTGAAACTGAAGCACTAAGAAATAAATCAGCACTAGAAGAGCTATTTATCTATTTTATCAAAATGATTGTCAGAAACACTACTGCCCAACTTGAGAACATATCCAACGGCAAACTGAGTATTCCAACAAAGTGAATCCACTTAGAACAAAGAGTGCTACTACATGTGGGTTTCAAAATCAATGTGAATTGCAGAATGTGATTGCAGAATGGTATTCATTTCACTAGAAGTGCAGTCACCTTGTCAGGATGTAGAACCTCATTGGTTTCAATAACTGTGTTAGCACACGATATAACTTTTCCACATTTTCATATCCGAACATATTGCCAAGCATGTACACATCACCCTGCCAAAGCCTTCAACAAAAGATAATGCTTTATTCCAGAAGAGTCCAGTCCCATTCATGATCTTTATACATATAACAATATGGAAAAAAGGACAATGTAGTGCACAATCATAAGAATATTTAATAACCTACATCTAAAATTGACAGAAAATTGGTTCAATATTCTCAACAAAGAAGTGCACATACACTACATTGCCCACTGAAAGTAATTATACAAATCCTGCAGAAAAATCAAACTTCATTACATGTTTTGGAAAGTAGTTAAAAGTATATCAGTGTCTCAACTTGATATTTAACTTACTAGATGGACACAGCAGTGCGACATCAGCAAGCACTCAGGTCACTGGTCCTCAAATGAACACTTTCAGATGATACACTTTTGGTTAAGTCAGAAAGGAAGTTGAGAGGCAGAGATAAGAATGCTGCAAATAGATTAGGTGAGTGGAATGCAGAATATGAAATTGTTAGCTTGGAGATGCACAGTAATTGGGAAAGCCAACAGAGTGTTAATGTTTACTGCCAGCAGAGCTGAATGTAAAAATCAGAGGTTACACTTCAGCTCCATAGGGCACAGATATACTGAATCTGGAATATAATGTGCAGTATGAGTTTCCTTATTTTAGAAAGGAGGTTAAGTGCCTTGGAAACATTTGAGAGAAGGTCTATCAGACTGATAGCTGGAATGAGCAGGTTATCTCATTTGGAAAGGTTGAGCAGGCTGTGCTTGTCTCCACTGGATTATAGAAAAGTGAGAGATGACTTAAATGAGGGGATTGACAAGGTGAACATGGAGGGGATGCTGCATATTGAGGAATAACCTGGGACTGGGAGCAGCGGAGAGGCACTGCTCATTTAAGACAGAGCTCAGGCAATGTTATTTTCTCTCTCATATGGTCATTAATCTTTTGAATTCTCTTTGTCAAAGGTCAGTGGAGAATGAGATACTTGGCAGACAAAGAAGTAAATTGCTATTAAGGAAAAATGGCAAAGCAGAGTTGAGTTTGCAGTCAAATCAGCCATGATCTTACTGTAGAATGGAGCAATTTCAAAGGACCAAGGGTTTTGCTCCTGACCTTAATTATGTGCTTGTATCTTTATACATCTTTTCAGTGACTCATGTTGTGAAGAGTCAAGCTGAATTTCCAGACCAATACAAAGTGGCAAGGAAATTGTCATTCATTACCACATGTTGCTTCCTCCCAAGTGCATTTTCAATGGCATTCTGCTTTTAAAAATGTTGTACTATGCAATCAGATTTTTAGCCCTCCTTCCTTTGACATACTTAGCCTCACTTGCGAAACTACTTTTCAGATTATTTTGTGTGAAGACTTTATATTTTTAAAGGAGCATAGGACTGGCTTGGTGCAACATTTGCATCAATGGATTTTCTCCTTTTCAAAGTGAAGTGCACCTTCAATAACGCCAAAAGACTGAAGTTGGGTAAAATACTGAAAGGCCTTTATTCGCTGTACAATACGACCTCCATGGTGAGTGTCTGCCCCGGACTGAGGGGGAGGGGCAAGGCGAAATTACTTTTATACGTGAATCTGTGGGAGGAACCACAGGGGCAATCAGCAGAGGGGCGTGTCCAGACAGTTAACCCAGTTACAACATATATACATGGTTTACCACATTCACCCCTCCTTTTTTTAAAAAAGAGTCCCGCGGGGTGAAGTGACTGACAATATTTAAAACAAGTATATTTACAGGTCAAGTCTATCAGGCTGTCCGTCGCTGTGATCTACGTAGCACCGGCAATGACGGTTGTGCTGGCTCCGGCCTGACTTCAGGTGCCAGCACGTTAGGCGTCAGTAATTCCTCGTGCGTGTGCGTCGTGCCCGGTATGGGAGTGTCGTGTGGTGTCTGTATAGGATTTGGAGTGCACGGTGTCTCGTAGGTACATACATTGGTGGGTACGGGGTCAATAGTCACCACGGAGTGTTCAGGGTAGGGGCCCAGAGCTCCTGCAGGCGCTAGGTCACAGATGGAGACCATGTCCTCCCGCCCATCAGGTAAAACCACATAGGCATACTGAGGGTTCGCATGAAGTAAGTGAACCCTCTCGACCATCGGGGAGTATTTATTGCTCCTTGCATGTTTCCGGAGCAGCACTGGCCCCGGGGACGTCAGCCAAGTTGGTAGGGTGGTCCCAGTGGTCGACTTTCTGGGAAAAGAAAAGAGCTGCTCATGAGGGGTGGTATTGGTGGCTGTGCATAACAGGGAGCAGATGGAGTGGAGTGCCTCGGGAAGGACCTCCTGCCAGCGGGAGACCGGCGGTCCCTTTGACCTGAGGGCTAAGAGTGTGGCTTTCCACACTGTGCCATTCTCCTTCTCTACCTGTCCATTCCCCCGGAGATTATAGCTCGTAGTCCTACTAGTTGCAATTCCCCTAGCCAGTAGGTATTGGCATAGCTCGTCACTAATAAACGAGGACCCTCTGTCACAGTGGATATAGCATGGGTATCCGAACAGAGTGAAGAGCTTGTGCAGGGCTTTAATAACTGACATGGTAGTGGTGTCGGGGCAGGGGATGGCAAAGGGGAACCGCGAGCACTCGTCGATAACATTAAGAAAGTAAACATTGCGGTCGATGGAGGGAAGGGGGCCCTTAAAGTCAACACTCAGTCGCACAAAGGGGTGGGTGGCCTTGATGAGTTGTGCCTTTTCGGGTCGGTAGAAGTGCAGTTTGCACTCTGCGCAGACTTGGCAGTCCCTGGTTATCATCCTGATCTCCTCAAGGGAGTAAGGCAGGTTCCGGGCTTTCACGAAGTGGAAAAGCTGGGTGACCCCCGGGTGGCAAAGATCAACATGTAGGGCGTATAGCCGGTTGATCTGCGCGCTGGCGCACGTTCCCCGGGATAGGGCATCAGAGGGCTCATTGAGCTTCCCAGGCCTGTACATGATGTCATAGTTATAGGTGGAGAGTTCGATTCTCCACCTCAGAATTTTATCATTTTTGATTTTGCCCCACTGTTGGTTATTAAACATGAATGCGACTGAGCGCTCGTCAGTTAGCAGGGTGAACCTTTTGCTGGCAAGATAGTGCCTCCAGTGCCTAATAGCTTCCAGTATGGCCTGGGCCTCTTTCTCCACCGCGGAGTGCCGAATTTCAGGGCTTTGAAGAGTACGGGAGAAGAACGCCACTGGTCTTCCCGCCTGGTTGAGGGTAGCAGCCAGCACAAAGTCGGAGGTGTCACTCTCTACTTGGAAGGGAATGGACTCATCCACCGCATGCATTGCTGCTTTGGCAATGTCCCCTTTTATGCCATTGAAGGCCGCGTGGGCCTCGGCTGAGAGGGAGAATGTGGTGGACTTGACCGGGGGCGGGCCTTGTCTGTGTAGTTAGAGACCCATTGGGCGTAATATGAAAGGAAGCCCAGGCACCTTTTCAGGGCTCTGAGGGTGTTGGGAAGAGGGGGTTCCAACAGGGGGCGCATATGGTCAGGGTCAGGGCCAATGTTTCCATTCTCCACGACACACCCAAGGATAGCAAGTCAGGTGGTTCCGAACACACACTTGTTCTTGTTATAGGTGAGATTGAAAGCTTTGGCCGCTTGGAGAAATTTTTGGAGGTTGTTGTCGTGATCCTGCTGGTCGTGACCGCAGATGGTGATGTTATCCAGACATGGGAACGTGGCCTTCAGTTGGTACTGGTCCACCATCCGGTCCATTTCCCTCTGGAAGACAGATACACCATTCGTGACACCGAAGAGGATGCGCAGGAATTGATAAAGCCTGCCGTCCGCCTCGAAGGCGGTGTAAAGGCGGTCCTCCCGGTGGATGGGGAGCTGATGGTAAGCGGATTTTAGGTCTATGGTCGAGTACACCTTGTACTGTGCTATCTGATTGACTGTATCCGCGATGCAGGGTAGAGGGTATGCGTCGAGCTGTGTGAACCTATTGATGGTCTGGCTATAGTCCACGACCATCCTATTTTTCTCCCTGTTCCGAACAACGACCACCTGCGCCCTCCAAGGGCTTGTGCTTGCCTCAACGACCCCCTCCCTGAGCAGCCGCTGCACCTCCGACTTAATGAAGGCTCTGTCCCCCGCGCTGTACCTCCTGCTTTTAGTTGCCACAGGTTTACAGTCGGGGGTCAGGTTGGCGAACAGCGGTGGGGGAGGGATCTTGAGGGTGGAGAGGCCGCAAGTGGTATCGGTCGTGCGACAGTTGGCATGGTGTTGGGTGGGATGTGCGGGTCGGTGTATGTGTGTGTGTGGTCAGTAGCGGGGTACGTGACATATCTCTACAAAACAGGGGATTTATGACTGTAATTGGTGGGAGGGGCCCATCATACTTCATTGTCACACTTTTCAGGTGGCTCTGGAAGTCGAGCCCCAATAGCACAGGGGCACACAGTTGAGGCATGACCAGTAACGTAAAGTCTCGATATTCTGTGCCCTGCAGCACTAGCGTCGCTACACAACCCCCCCGGATGTCTGTTGTATGCGACCTGAAAGCCATGGTGACCCTCTGACTTACCGGCCATATCACGAGTCCGCAATGCTGCACCGTGTCCGGGTGGATAAAACTCTCTGTGCTGCCTGTGTCAAACAGGCAGCTTGTCCTGCGCCCCTCCACCAGAATGTCCATCAATGACCTTGTGAGCTGGTGGGGAGCGCTTTGGTCGAGGGTCACGGAGGCCAGGGTTGAGTCGCTGTCTTGGTCCGGCGCGGTGGGGTGCCCCGTGAGCACCCGTTGCTCGTAGGTGGTGGGAGGGGGCACCGACCAAGATGGCCGCCCCCATGTCTCGCACATGGTGGCGGCGTGCAGGGAAGATGGCGGCCCCCATCTCTCACACGTGGTGGCAGCGTGCAGGGAAGATGGCGGCAGGCAAGATGGCGAACCCCATGTTTCGCACATGACGCTGCTCAATCTCACTCGTGGTTTGGACTTACAGACCTTGGCGAAGTGGCCATTCTTTCCGCAGCTGGAGCAGGTAGCTTGTCGAGCCGGGCAGCGTTTCCGGGGGTGCTTCTCGAGTCTGCAGAAGTAGCACTTTGTGGACTCGCGACTGGCAGCAGCCAAGGTCGATTCGCCAGCGGGTTGCAGAGTCTGCGGCGCCCATGAGGCCATCGGGGGAACGCGTGCCTGGAGAGCCTCAGAGTTATGCAGAGCGGCCTCCAGCGTGTCTGCCAGTTCGATCACTGAACTTAAGGTAAGATTGGCTTTTTCCAACAGCCGCTGGCGCACATACACTGACCTGGTCCCCATGACGAAGGCGCCTCTGACTAGGAATTCTGCATGCTGCGCCGCCGTCAGCTCCTGGCAATTTCAGGCTCGCACGAGCGTCTGTAGGGCCTGGACAAACTCAGCACTCGATTCCCCGGGCCGTTGTTGCCGTGTCGCTAAGCGGTGCCGGGCATAGACACTGTTTATCGGCCGCAGGTATTGTCCTTTGAGGGCACTCATCGCGCCCTCTTAGCTCGGCTGGTCTCTGATCAGCGAATAGACCCGTGGATTGACCCTGGAGAGTAGAACTCTGCACTTGGCTACAGGGTCGGTCGCTTTAATCTCCTCTAGATATGCTTCGAAGCAGGCCAGCCAGAGTTCGAAAGTGTTTCCACCTTCAGGCGTTTGTGGATTGAGGTCTAATTTGTTGGGTCTCAGCGCATGTTCCATGTTTTAAAATGTACAGCGAATAAAATTGAAGCACACCTTCAATAACTCCAAAAGACTGAAGTTGGGTAAAACTTTATTCGCTGTACAATATGACCTCCATGGTGAGTATCTGCCCCTGGACTGAGGGGGAGGGGCAAGGCCAAATAACCTTTATACATGAATCTGTGGGAGGAGCCACAGGGGCAGTCAGCAGAGGGGTGTGTTCAGACAGTTACAACATATATATGGTTTACCACACAAAGTACATTAATTTTGAGACAACAAGCACAGAACCTTTCTACAACTTGCTTAGCAAGAAGAAAGTGATGATAATGTAGAGCATAAGTTAAAAAGATTGGTCTGGAGAGGTTTAAATAGCACCATTGCTACAATTACCTTTCATCCACCTTGTTTGCAACTGGACCAGATGATCCTATAAGAGCTTTAAACAGTTTACATTCAAGAATGTGTCTCTTTGGTCCAATTTGTACTTTAGCAAAATCTAGGCTAAAGTACAAATTTAAAAAATCACCTCTATTAAACTAGCTTTCTATCCCGAATCAAGTTGTGGAAAAATGAGGCCCCTTCTGCATTTCTCAGCTGAAGGTCTATTGTTCTGGTGTCAGGAACTTTCAAATTCCTTATGCACATGGAATTTGCCTCAGGCATCCGTGGAGAACCATTGTATCATCTCCGTCACTCCTGTGGGGTGAGGGTACAAAGTAGCTTGCAGTATTGTTTAGACCAGGGCTCCCCAACCTTTTTTGCACCGCGGACTGGTTTAATGTTGACAATAATCTTGCGGACTGGCCAACGGTGGGGGGGGGGGGGGGAGTGTTAATCACGCCTAGAATATAGATGATAAGTGAACTATAAGTCATTTAGTCATAGTCATACTTTCTTGATCCCAGGGGGAAATTGGTTTTCGTTACAGTTGCACCATAAATAATAAATAGTAATAGAACCATAAATAGTTAAGTAGTAATATGTAAAATTATACCAGTAAATTATGAAATAAGTCCAGGACCAGCCTATCGGCACAGGGTGTCTGACCCTCCCAGGGAGGAGTTGTAAAGTTTGATGGCCACAGGCAGGAATGACTTCCTATGATGCTCTGTGCTGCATATTGGAGGAATGAATCTTTGGCTGAATGTACTCCTGTGCCCACCCAGTACATTATGTAGTGGATGGGAGACATTGTCCAAGATGGCATGCAACATAGACAGCATCCTCTTTTCAGACACCACCGTGAGAGAGTCCAGTTCCATCCCCACAACATCACTGGCCTTACGAATAAGTTTGTTGATTCTGTTGGTGTCTGCTACCCTCAGCCTGCTGCCCCAGCACACAACAGCAAATATGATCGCACTGGCCACCACAGACTCGTAGAACATCCTCAGCATCGTCCGACAGATGTTAAAGGACCTCAGTCTCCTCAGGAAATAGAGACGGCTCTGACTCTTCTTGTAGACAGCCTCAGTGTTCTTTGACCAGAAGAGTTTATTGTCAATTTGTATCCCCAGGTATTTGTAATCCTCCATCATGTCCACACTGACCCCCTGGATGGAAACAGAGGTCACCGGTATCTTAGCTCTCCTCAGGTCTACCACCTGCAGCCTTGCTTTATAAGTGGCTAATACACTCAACTCTATTTCTAAAAAGGTTTATCTAACAAATTTAATATTAAACACACAGCGCATATTTTCCTCACATGAATATAGTGATAAGTCAATTATAAGTCACTTATGAGTCAATAGCATCACAACATTTTAAGTAACATTTGGATATTAAACACACAGCATATATTTTCCTCGTATGAACATATAAAATCGTTGCAACACACCAATATCGCTGAATCAGTGGGAGCCCTGGGCTTGTTTCCCTTCAACAAGACAGTGCCATCGAGGGGTGATGGGAGACAGTGATACTCGAAGGGGGTTCCTTATGTCCAATCTATTCTGCAATTTAGTTTTCATAGCATTCATTGCAGAAAACCCCGCTTTGCAGTGATATGATGTTGGAAATGGAGGCAACGTTTTCAGTGCTTTTGTGGCCACCTCAGGATATTCAGCCTTGATTTTGATCCAGAATGCCGGCAGAGATGTTATGTCAAACATACTTTTCTGCCCACCGTCATCTGCAAGCTCGAGGAGTTGATCTTCTTCCCGTGCTGACATGGATGATTCACCAGGGACATTCACAAATGGGTCACGGACCCATTCCTTTGCACATCTTGGGTCATTTGCGGTTGGGAAGTAATGCTCGAATTCTATCAACAGCGAAGATATGTGACCGCGCACCAGCTGTGAGGACGGTGCAGCCTCAGTCTCTCCCAAAATCCCAGCTAATGTTGGGAACATGTTAAATGTGCCCCTGTCCACTCGCCGTCCCCAAAGTTCCAGTTTGGCTTTGAAAGCAGACACTTTATCTGCCAACTTGAAGACAGTTGTCATTCTCCCCTGAAGTGACAAATTGAGTTCACTGAGCAGGTTGAAGATGTCACACAGATAAGCGAGTTTTGCTATCCACTCCTTGTCACTGAAGTGTGCTGCCAGTGGTGACTTTTTTCCTGAACGAAATCTCTGTAGCTGCTCTCTTAACTCAAAAACCCTGGCCAGGGCTCTCCCCCTTGATAGTCACCCGACTTCAGTGTGTAAGAGAAGGTGTTTGTGCTCTGCATCCATTTCCTCGCAAAGCTGCTCAAACAGACATGAGTTAAGGGCTTTTGCTTTGATGTGATTGATTATTTCAACATCATTGAAGCTTCTCCCAACAGTTCATGGCACATGTCCTTGGCAGCAGGCAGAATCAATTCTTCACCAACAGTGAAAGGCTTCTTAGCCTTAACAATACGGCTAGCCACTAAGTAGGATGCTCTCAGAGCAGTAGCATTTATGGAGGTGGTGGCTCTCAGCACTTGCTTCTGTCCCGCTTGCTCATATTTTTTCCGCTCGAAAAACTCAACGGGTTTGACTTTAAGTGCAGGGTGCTTGGACTCAGGGTGCCCAAGCAGTTTTGAGGGCTTCATTGCCTCATTAGACAGCTTGTCTCTACATATCACACGCAGGGGGCTTGGAGTGTGCGATAAAGCCATATTTTATGTACGACTTGTATTTTCTGTTGAAGTAAGCTTTCTTTTTTTTTGCAGTCTCAGCCTCAGCTGTCTCTGCGTTATCATCATTGTTAGGCCTTTTATGTCCCCTACCATCTCTTCCAAAGAAACTCTCAAGCAACGTTTGTTTTTTACTCATCGAGAAGTTGAAGGTTAATGACTGACTGATGACCTCACATGGGAAACGATCTCATGTGCGTAATGACCTTGCATGCATTCAAGTTCAACAGTGGGCGTGACGGAATGAGGAAAGGTGCAGCTGACTCCTATCGTTTCATATCACCAAATCATATCATTTCCTCGCGGCCCGGTAGCACATGCTTTGCGGCCCGGTGGTTGGGGACCACTGGTTTAGATGAGTCAGTTTATCCAAACACTGCTCATCTAGTTTTAATCAACAGAAGTAATGAGAAACAGGAAATATGAACAGGAGTTGGCCACCAGGTCCTTTGAGCTTGCTACAACATGCATCAGTTTCCCCAATGCTACGCTCATATCTCAATTCCTTTAATGTCCAGAAATCAATCAATCAAGCCCAGAAATAACCCTCCATGGCCCTCTGGGATAGAGAATTTCAAAGGTTCAAAACTCTCCTAATGAAAAAACTTCTCTTCAATTTATCCAAAATGGCCTATTCTTCATTCCGAAACTTTATTCTGGCCTAAGACTCTCCCGTCTGGGAAACTATCTTTGCCACATCTATCCTTTCAAGCCCTTTTAGAATTTTGTGTTTCAATGATGCAATTCTTCTAAGTTCTATAGAGTACAATCCCATTCCACAAATCTCCTCTTTTGGCAAACCTACCATCCCTGGACCTATTTCAGAAATAGTTTGCCTAACTCCTTCTGGGAAAAATACATCCTTTTTGTTGGAAAGGAGAGTAAAACTATAAAACTCTTGGTGCAGCCTCACCAAGTCCCTTAATAATCACAATAAGACTTCCTCACTCCCATACAAATCCTCACTGGGTTACATTTCTGAGAATTGTTCATAACTTGAACAGTTTGCAAATTAGAAATGTGGCTGCCTGGCAAAATATTTAAATTTAAAACATAATAACAATAGGTATCCAAACAAGTGTACTTAACTCAGTCATTCAGATTTTTCTGCAAGGTAGAATGATATTGCCTCACACTGAGTTCCCACACAGCAGAAGATGCCTGCAGCTCCACAGCAGCTAGCAAGTCCATCCCACCAAACTTCCAGATACTTGCTTGTATGTACAGCCTGCTCATAAGTCATATATTCATAACCTGGGATAGACACACAGTTAAGATTATAATAAATGTTTGTAAGAACACAGATCGGTCTTCATTGTGGGGTCAGGGGTGAAAAAGATGAGCAGCTTTATGTTCCTGGGTGTCAACATCTCAGATTCAATCACTAACAAGGCAAGCCAATGGTTATACTTCATGAAGAGTTTGAGGAGATTTGGTATGGTGTCTAAGAATCTATTTAATTTCTACAGATGTATAGTGGGGAACATCCTGACTGGTGAAAGCACAGCCTGATGTACAGGATCAGAAGTGGCTGCAGAGGGTTATACACTTAGCCAGCTCCACAACCCTCCCCACCATAAAGGACATCTTCAAAAGGTGGTGCTTCAAGAAGGTGGCATTTATCAATAAGGATCTTCACCATCTGGGACATGCCCTCTTTTTATTACCACTATCTGGGAGGAGGTACAGGAGACTGAAGATGAATACTGTACTCAACATTTTAGGAAAATCTTCTTCCAATCAACCTCTCATTTTCAACGTCTCACTACTATGGGCGGAAGTTACCACATACTTCAAAAAGGCAACAATTATACCAGTGCCTCAGAAGAATAATGTGGGCTGCCTTAATGACTATCGCATGGTAGCACTCACATCGACAGTGATGAAATGCTTTGAGAGGTCGGTCATGACTAGACTGACCATTTATTGGTTTGAGGTCAGGGCTTTATGATGGCCACTCCAATACCTTGAAATTTGTTGTCCTTAAGCAATTTTGCCACAACTTTGGAGGTATGCTTGGGGTCATTCTCCATTTGGAAGACCCACTTGCGACCGAGCTTTAACTTCCTGGCTGATGTCTTGAGATGTTGCTTCAATATATCCACATAATTTTCCTTCCTTATGATGTCATCTATTTTGTGAAGTGCACCAGTCCCTCCTGCAGCAAAGCACCCCCACAACATGATGCTGCCACCCCCGTGCTTCATGGTTGGGATGGTGCTCTTCGGCTTGCAAGCCTCACTCTTTTTCCTCCAAACATAACGATGGTCATTATGGCCAAACAGTTCAATTTTTGTTTCATCAGACCAGAGCACATTTCTCCAAAAAGTAAGATCTTTGTCCCCGGGTGTACTTGCAAACTGTAGTCTGGCTTTTTTATGGTGGTTTTGGAGCAGTGGCTTCTTCCTTGCTGAGCAGCCTTTCAGGTTATGTTGATATAGGACTCGTTTTACTGTGAATATAGATACTTGTCTACCTGTTTCCTCCAGCATCTTCACAAGGTCCTTTGTTGTTGTTCTGGGATTGATCTGCACTTTTCGCGCCAAAGTACATTTGTCGCTAGGAGACAGAATGCGTCTCCTCCCTGAGCGGTATGACGGCTGTGTGGTCCCATGGTGTTTATACTTGTGTACTATTGTTTGTACAGATGAACGTGGTACCTTCAGGTGTTTGGAAATTGCTCCCAAGGATGAACCAGACTTGACATCATTTTCTGACCTTAATCCGATAGAAAATTTGTGGGCAGAACTGAAAAAGCGTGTGCAAGCAAGGAGGCCTACAAACCTCACTCAGTTACACCAGTTCTGTCTGGAGGAATGGAACAAAATTCCAGCAACTTAATGTGAGAAGCTTGTGGAAAGCTACCCAAAATGTTTGACCCAAGTTAAACAATTTAAAGGCAATGCTACCAAATACTAACAAAGTGTATGTAAACTTCTGACCCACTGGGAAAGTGATGAAAGAAATAAAAGCTGAAATAAATCATTCTCTCTACAATTATTCTGACATTTCGGAATCTTAAAATAAAGTAGTGATCCTAACTGACCTAAGACAGGGAATATTTTCTAGGATTAAATGTCAGGAATTGTGAAAAACTGAGTTTAAACGTATTTGGCTAAGGTGTATGTAAACTTCTGACTTCAACTGTATTGCAGGATGCTGTTCATTGACTATAGTTCAGCGTTTAGTACCTTCATTCCCACAATCCTGATTGGGAAGTTGTAGAACCTGAGCCTATGTACCTCCCTCTGCAATTTGATCCTGGACTTCCTAACTGAAAGACCACAATCTGTGCAGATTGGTGATAATATCTCCTCCTCACTGATGATCAACACTGGTGCACCTCAGGGATGAGTGCTTAGCTCACTGCTGTACTCTCTGTATACACATTACTGTGTGGCTAAGCATAGCTCAAATACCATCTATAAATTTGCTGATGATACAACCATTGTTGATATAATCTCAGGTGTTGACGAAAGGACATACAAGAGTGAGATATGCCAACTAGTGGAGTGGTGCCACAGCAACAACCTGGTACTCAACATCAGTAAGACGAAAGGGCTGAATGTGGACTTCAGGAAGGGTAAGGCGAAGGAACACATACCAATCCTCATAGAGGGATCAGAAGTAGAGAGGGTGAGTAGCTTCAAGTTCCTGGGTGTCTGAGGATCTAACCTGGTCCCAACATATTGATGTAGTTATAAAGAAGGCAAGACAGCAGCTATACTTTATCAGGAGTTTGAAGAGATTTGGCATGTCAACAAATACACTAAAAAACTTCTATAACTGTACCATGCAGAGCGTTCTGACAGGCTGCATCACTGTCCGGTATGGAGAGGTGACTGCACAGGACCGAAAGAAGCTGCAGAAGGTTGTAAGTCTAGTCAGCTCCATCTTGGGTACTAGCCTACAAAGTACCTAGGACATCTTTAGGGAACGGTGTCTCAGAAAGGCCCCGTCCATTATTAAGGACCTCCAGCACCCAGGACGTGCCCTTTTCTCACTCATCAGGTAGGAGGTTCAGAAGCCTGAAAGCACATACTCAGCAATTCAGGAACGGCTTCTTCCCCTCTGCCATCCGATTCCTAAATGGACATTGAATCTTTGGACACTAACTCACTTTTTAAAAAAATATACAGTATTTCTGTTTTTGCATGTTTTTAAAATCTATTCAATATATGTAATCGATTAACTTGTTCATTTATTTTTTTTCTCTCTGCTAGATCATGTATTGCACTGAACTGCTGTTGCTAAGTTAACAAATTTCACGTCACATGCCGGTGATAATAAAGCTGATTCTGATTCTGATTCCACTCTGCCATCAGCTTTCTAAACCATCCGTGAACAAATAAACACTACCTCATTATTTCTTTTATTTCTGCTCGTTATTTATTTATTTGTAGTTTATAGATTTCTATGTCTTGTACTGTACTGCTGCCACAAATCACCAAAGTTCATATCATACAGTGATGTTAGTGATAATAAATCTGACTCTGATTCTGTAAAAGTTAACATATTTTCCTTCCTGGTTGCTTGCTGCACTTGTGTATTGGTCTTCAATCACATGTACAGCCCTCTGAATATCAACATTACCCAACGATTCAACAAATACTCTGCAGATGAAGGGTCTTGCCAAAACTTCAACCATTCATTTCTCTCCACAGATCCTGCCTGGCCCACTGAGCTTTCTCCAGCACTATAGTCTCATGCGTCTCCATCATACTCTGACCTAGTGTGATATCTCCAGGAAACTTGGAAATACAACTTTTGGTTCCTTCCGACAAAACATTGAGATAGATTGTGACCAGCTACAGTCCTAGCACTGATCGTAGTTGTCATAGTCTGTCAATTTGAGAGTGATTGGCTTATTTCCCTCTCAATGGTTTCAGCCTGATATCCAGTTCTCAGTCTGTTTTGGTACATTATCCCAATTCTATGTATTCTAAATTTATCTTTCAACTTTCTGTGTGGGACTTTATCAAAATTCTTCTGTAAATTTAATTGCACCATATACTCTGACTCTATTCTACTTGTCACATTGTCAAAGGAATGCAGCACATTAGTCAAACATGATTTCCTTTATATCTCTGCATGCTCAGTTTGCTCTTTTTATTCCTTTCACTGTGTTCTATTATGTCTTTTACGAAATGTTCCAGCATCTTTTCAACAATCAGCATTAAGCAAATAACTCAGTAGTTCCCTGTTTTACCTCTCCATGCTTTTTTAAAGACTGAGGCAATGACTGCCACCCTCTAACCTACAGGAACTATACTGAAATTGAAAGAACTTTACTAAACTATAGTCCGAGTTTCCATGAACTCTAAAACCATCAACACTCTGGGATAATGATCATGGGATCCCCGGGATGTATCACTGTTCAGGTTTACTGAACAGTGTTCTGGGACCTCTACTTTTCGTGATTTTTATTAATGACCTGGATGTGGGGGTAGAAGGGTGGGTTAGCAAGTTTGCAGACGACACAAAGGTTGGTGGTGTTGTAGGTAGTGTAGAGGATTGTCAAAGATTGCAGAGAGACATTGATAGGATGCAGAAGTGGGCTGAGAAGTGGCAGATGGAGTTCAACCCAGAGAAGTGTGAGGTGGGACACTTTGGAAGGACAAACTCCAAGGCAGAGTACAAAGTAAATGGCAGGACGCTTGGTAGTGTGGAGGAGCAGAGGGATCTGGGGGTACATGTCCACAGATCCCTGATAGTTGCTCCACAGGTAGATAGGGCAGTTAAGAAAGCTTCTGGGGTGTTAGCTTTCATAAGTGGAGGGATAGAGTTTAAGAGTCGCGATGTAATGATGCAGCTCAATAAAACTCTGGTTAGGCCACACTTGGAGTACTGTGCCCAGTTCTGGTCGCCTCACTATAAGAAAGATGTGGAAGTATTGGAAAGTGTACAGAGGAGATTTACCAGGATGCTGCCTGGTTTAGAGAGTATGCATTATGATCAGAGAATAAGGGAGCTTAGGTCTTTACTCTTTGGAGAGAAGAAGGATGAGAGGAGACATGATAGAGGTGTACAAGATAATAAGAGGAATAGATAGAGTGGATAGCCAGCGCCCCTTCCCCAGGGCACCACTGCTCAATACAAGAGGACATGGTTTTAAGGTAAGGGGTGGGAAGTTCAAGGGGGATATTAGAGGAAGGTTTTTTACTCAGAGAGTGGTTGGTGCATGGAATGTACTGCCTGAGTCAGTGGTGGAGACAGATGCACTTGTGAAGTTTAAGAGACTACTAGACAGGTATATGGAGGAATTTAAGGTGGGGGGTTATATGGGAGGCAGGGTTTGAGAGTCAGCACAACATGGTGGGCCGAAGGGCCTGTAATGTGATGTACTATTCTATGTTCTATGTTTACCAGCATCTCTAGTCCCATCATTAGCTCCTTGAGTTCCACATTCAGACAAGGTGCTTTTTGTTTCTAATTTACCTGCAAGCTTTTATGTTTTCTTCTGTGGAAATCTTCATTTCCAGAAGGCTTCACCATTTTCTTTACAAAATGGCTAATTCCTAAATTCTATGTCGAAGAGTAATCATAAACCTTGAAAATGTTCCCACTGTTATTTCAATACAGAGCCTGAGGTCTGTTTCTATTTGCCACTGCCATCTGTTACTATAAGTATATCATCAATTTTAATGATTGTTATTAATCCGACATATTTTATGTTTGGAGTTCAGACAGCACAAAAAGACCTTTAATCTTCTGCAGGTGAGATGTATAATGGTACTATAAAATGAAAGCATGTGACTGGCAGTTAGATGTTGAGCTAACATCACAGTCTAGCAAACAGAGAATGCAAAATCTCAAAACACAGTGGATATCCTGAGCAGAACAGACTACAGCAGTATAGGAATAATTTTTGCATTGCTAGACCAAAATGACAGGGTAATTAATATGCAACATGAAATACAGAAACATTCGGAATGGGTACCTGTCACAAGGAAGCTGCATGTACCAGCCCCGGCCTCATTACTGATGCTGCAGCTGTAAACTCCATAGTTGTCTTTGGAGAGGTGGTCTACTCTGATCTGCGTATAATCCTGCGACTCGAAGCGCCCTGTTAATAAAATTTTATTTCCCAGTTTCCACTCAAAGTCCAGCACACGAGTCGGATATGCTTTCAGAACTCTGCAGGTCATGGTGATGGTCCGGCCTTGACCCTGACGAATTTCCAGAAATGTAGGCTCCACGCTTGGGGGGTCTGCAGAATTGACAAACACAATTGGGTCACTTATAGGCTTGGATCCCCATGGTAAACAAAGAACTTGCAAATGTTACTTATCAATCATTCCTTTCTTTTCAGAAACATGATTTAATAGATAAAGGCTGGTATCTATAAAAAGGCATTTAGGATTAGTAATCAAAGTTTTGTAAGATAAATAATGAAACTGAAAGAATGGAACAGTTAAACTTTTGCAGCACCTTATCAAACCTGTTGAAAATATCTATGAACATCAACTGGCTGTAAAGGGGCAAGGACAACTCTCCCTAGTCTCTACCCAGGAAGATCAAGAGGGACAGAAATTCGTCTGGGCATTAGAGAAAGGCCGTGAACAATTCTGTAAACAGACAAGTTGAACGCAATCCCACTTATGAGCCAATGCCATACTACAACGCATGGAGTTCGCCATGCAACCAATCAGCAATGTGATCTCCTCCCTCCATCACAATTGAGTTTCTGTAATAATGACCAATCAGTTGATTGATCAACATATAAAGGCCAAGCATTTGGAGGACACACCACAAATGAACAGTGCATTAATAATGCCTCCTTGTATGGTAACAAAATATTTGCAAAGTAATTGGCAAGATTGGAGAACAACTCAACCCAGCACCAAGTCTCAAAAGATTTCAGAAGTATTGAACCAGATTACATTCAAAGTAACGTCTTCCAGGAAGACACATACTGGTAACAATATGCTAATTAGCTAGCAAACTCCAGTGAGAGGTAATTTATAATCTGGAGGGGTTATACTTCACACATTTAAATACTTAACTTCTAAAACGCAGAGGTCAGTAAACATTTGCAAACCATCATAAATGGCTGGATGATTTAAACAGCTCCCACAAAGCTTTACAAAACAACTCATTGCCCTTAATCTCACAATGATTTTCATAAAGTTGGTGCATTTGCACTTTAATTGTCCATTGGTTGCCCATTAAATGCATCACATAATGGTAAGAATAATTAAAACATACAGTATATATCCTTCTAACAACATGATTTTTGTTAATCAATGTCTATCAAACTTTTTGCTCAGAAAGTAAACTATTAAAAGCACGGAGTTTCAATCTCTCAGGTTGTGAATGCAGTTAAGAATACAATATTTTAAATCTATGTGTATTTTGCTTACACTTAACTGATGCTTTAGTTATGTTTTGATTTTCTTTCAGATTCAGTTTCAACACTGAATTCACTCACCTCTGTTCCCTTCCTTTCCATTTCTACTATATTTCACAAACTTGTAATCTTACTAGACAAGAAGGAACAGTATTGACCCTGTGGAAAGTAAAGATACTGTCTTGACTTTGCTGTAAAATCCATTCTGTTGCCATTGACTCTATTCTTCTCATTGGTTACTGTCCAAAAATAAAACACAGGATTCACCAGCTTGATACTCCACTCACCAGTACTAAGATGAGCTTCTGATCACTGTTCTTATTAACAATAAAATCATCCTCTACAACTCCATAAATCGACTCAATCCCATGACACCACATTTGCTGACGAAGTCGTCAGCCGTCCCATTGTCATTCCCTGTGGTTATCGCAGCGCAATGCTGGTCCATCTCCATCCTTCGACCATCTCTGATGCTGAGGCCACACATTTCTTTAATGTGCCCACTGCCACATGAAGTCATACAACCGCAAGTGAATGACAAGATGATCTGCTCTGATTGCTGTAAATGGGACATTGTGCCAGAACAGAAGTGGAAGACATTACTCTTCCTTGAAACACTGCCAGGGTCACTTTATGTCTAATGAGAGGGCAAGAAGGGGGAATTAATTTACTGCCTCAGCTGAGCTTTGGAAATGCAGCGCTCCTGTACAATGTGGTACAGTACTGAGCGCAAACATTCAAGGAAAAACTAAGCCATCTGAATCAGCACATCACCAGCCAATTCTATTGCTTGCAATAAAAACAAGTCCTGATTCAGCTATTTCATTTCATGCACTGAGCAGGCTTGCACTGAATAAAAAAGGAGAAAGAAAAGCATAGGCAGCATTTTTATATAAATATCCACTGAAAACATAATAAATATTCCACCACACAAAAAAATGTTACCTAAATCTTATAACTTTAATAAGTGAACATCTGGCCTCAGCTCTTCAATAGGATTAAGATTGGTCAAAGATCATATTTTTATCTAATATTATTGCAATTATAAACAAAATTCATTGTAAAACGTATCTATAGATTACGGTTATGCATATTGTGTAAAAGGAGAAGAAATAAATTATATTTGTCCCTGGAATTAGACTTTGCCACTAAGACACATATTTTAGAAGTAAAAAAGCTTCAATGAATATATTGTGCATAAACAATTAAGTAACATAATATCTAAATTAAAAAGTCACAAGGAATTGAAGCCATTTGTGCTATAAATAGATCCAAATGCGATAAGCTGTTGTTCAATTGTATATTTATGATTACTTTTGAAAATAATTGCTAGCACAGAAAAGGCCCCAAAAACTAATTTTGGAATGTAGAGAATGTCTTTCATTTGAGAAACAGAATAGCTACCCATTCGATGCTGTAGCTTCTGTATGAAAAATGCATTGCTATTTTCTGTGTTGGGTAATGGCACACAGCTGAAAGTGCTGCATTCTTCCTTGAAATTGATCATTCAAGGGTCACTTGTTAGAACTGGCCTACTCCGGGTATTTCATTGGAATTACATTACAAATTTGGATTCAATACAGAAAATAACATTTAAACAGCTTTTATTCCCAGTTTATAAAAGTGCAAGCATCACATTTGCTTCACCCTCCATATCAACACGATTGCCTTTAGTCATTTGTCAATCTAAATCTATTTGTAAGGAGGTATTTCTTTTATAGCCCAAGAACATTTATTTTATTTACTATCAGTGGAACTATCAATATAGTGGAAAGCAGTTATGTGTAATGGCCAATTGTGGAGAGAACAAGAGTCTCATCAAAACAGGACGGAGTCATTGTGCACTCTCCCCTTGTTGATGAGTTAACAAGACAGCATTAGCTCTCATCATGCAGAATGCCTATATCCCTCACTTCATTAGGAATATTCCCCACGGCTTACTTCTATAATCAGAAATAATTCCACGTTTTGCAATGATTTCACGCTAGATCAGCTATGCTGTTGCACACAATATTTTAAACCCCAAGATAATGTGAATGTTAAAACCCAGTCAGGGATTGATATTAAATGATGGCAGGTCAAACGATGCATTCCATATATCCCGGTTCAAGACCAGATTAGTGTCACTACAAACAATATTTATTGGCAGCCATTTACCCATGTCTAATATCTAATACAGTAGAAAATAATGACACCCAACTATTCCAGCACACACCACCTTTCGAACGTTGCTTGCAATCGATCTCCCTCCGGCTCTCCCCAGCGTCTTTTCTCTTCATCCCCTCTTGAACAAATGCCCCAAGTTCAACCTTAGTGTCCCTCACCAGAGAAACCTCCCCTTAATTCGACCATCCTAATTGGATGGCAGATATTTCTCTTCATCTCTTATCTTCAACAATAACCCAAACAAGGATGAAAACTGAACAGACTGCTCTTACAGAACTGCCCAAATGTAATACATACAGCATAACAGTAAAAATACAAAACAGGGCATTACACTGATTTACAAAAAAAACTCAGCCTAAAAGGATAGCAGAAACGTGCTAGCACTAAGATTCTGAGGTACAAAATAAAAGTTTAGATTTGAAGAAAAAAACACCAATTAGAACAGGTTATGAGAAGACTATTAAGGGCAAGCAGAGGAGGAAGACGAAGAGATTTAAATGTCTCATAATTTATTCAACAATAAAATATCCTGTCAGACAATGAAATAGAAAGCTGACATGTGAGACGTTGGTCGAAGAATCCAGTTTTCGTTCTTCAGCACCAACAGAGGTCAAGTTGGAAATCAACTATAAAAATTCTCCATTTCAAGCAAGAATGTTAACAAATACTTTCCCTGCATCCCATCCAGAAAAAAAGTTGCTTGATCTACTGAGTTCCTTCAGTGGATTTGGTTGTTGCTTCAAAGATGTGGTCAGATATGTGTGTTCTAACCTGGCCTATTAGAGACATACGTACGAGACACACAGAGCACAAACAATGTGTGTACAGTTTGCTCACGGATTCTTCATAAAATGCTTTGCTGCAATTTATGCTAAATATTGTGGAAACCCAAACAGAGTTAGTCACAAGACACAGTACTTAAGAAGGTGTTAGAGACAAAGCAATAACCATACGGTCATCAGAAGAGACTGCAGTGCTGGAATCTGCTGAAAAATACAAACAGGTGGAGAAGCTGGATGGGTTAAACAGCATCTGTGGGGGAAAGGAGCTGTCAGTATTTCAGACAGCACTTCCACATTTATAATTAAAAATTTAATTAACAGCTTTACAGGTTGTATTATTTTAACTGAGTCACATATTTTTGCATTTGCAGTGATCTTTGCAGTGGTATTAGTGTTGAACTTACAGATTCATTACATCCATCTCTAAACCCAGTTATGATATTTCACCTTGAGTCTTGCCTGAAATAATATATGTGAGTTTACCTTGAAACAGACCTTGATTTACCTTTGATCTTATGACCCTTTTCACAAATATCCCTGGTACCATATGTAGAGAACTGCAGGCCTACAAGAACTTTTCCGAATGTATCACCAATCTTCATGAGATTATTATTGACATCATATACTTCCACTATTTCACTAATATCATCACTTATTTCTGATCTGTAAAGAGGTGTCAGCACATTAACTCTATCATGCAAGCTAAGGCATTCTTGGCTACATTCAGGCAGCAGTGTCATTTAACTTCCTCCTGAAATCTTCAAAATCACAGAAGTTAGACGCTATCCAAATCACAAACAAGGGGAAACCTGCAAATGCTGGAAATCCAATCAACACACACAAAAAGCTGGAGGATCCCAGCAAGCGTACAGTCAACGCTTCGGGCCGAGACCCTTCATCAGGCCTGGATGTGGTGAAGTCAGGGAGTGAAAGGTTATGGGGAGAAGACAGGAGAATAGGCTTGGGAGGAAAATGGATCAGTCATGATGGACAAAATGGCCGAATTCTGTTCCAATGTTATATGGTCTTATGGTGCTAAGTGATTAACAGCAGCAGCCACAGCACGAGTAAAATCCTTGATATAGTACTGATGATAAGCACTTCAGAACCAGATGTGCTGCCAGTCAAACTGTTCTAGTACAGCGACAACACCATGGAAAGTTGCCCAAATATGTCCTGTTTGCAAAAAGCAAGTCAAATCCATTCTAATTATCAGTTTATCAATCTAGTCATCAGCATGGTGATAGAAGCAAGGGGGATTAGACAGCAAATTTTAAAAGCAACCTCTCGTGTAAAATAAATAAAGATTATCTTTAATCTTTCTCAGGCCTGCATAATGTCAACAGGACCAGAAGAGTGAAAAGGTAGGCAAGTAACAGAGAAGTGAAAAAAAATAAAACACCAATAGGGGATATCAACTTCCTCAAGATTAATTGTGATCATCGCAGTGGGTGGAAATTTTAACGTAAATCCAGGAGCTTATTGCACAAGCACACAACTAGTCCAGCCAGAGAATGAGCAATTCTGGATCTAATCTTTTGAAAGTTATCCCTGGCGGGTGGTGAAATGTCACTGGGAGAGCTCTTCAAAGTTAGCACCATATTTTCATCCAGCTGACTGACACATTTTGGTGTGAAGAGGTTTCTTGGTTAATTGCTAATCGATGAAAACATTTTAAGATGTGTCAAACGTTCAGATACAAATCTATAAGAAAACTACAGTAGCACAGGTGGGAAAGCAGCTGCCCCATAGCGTCAGAAGCATCAGTCCAATCCTGCCCTCGGGTGTTGTCGATCTACAGTTTATACCTTTCTTCTGAACATCTCTTTTTCCTGAGTGCTGTGGTATTCTCCCACTTCCCAAAGTGGGAGGTTAATGAAAATTGTCCCTTGCGTATGTGTGAGTGGTAGATTCTGGCGGGAGCAGATGGAACTGTAAAGGGATTTTAATGGAAAGATATTGGAGTAGTGTAAATGGGAGCTTGGTTGTGGTGCGGACACACTGGGCTAGACAGAACCTTGCAGAAGAGGACTGAAAGCATTCACCTGCAGCTAAGTAAATGATGGATGCCTCAAGAAGGCAAACATTAAGGATGCTCACTATTCAGGACTTGTCCTCTTCTCATTACTACCACTAGGGAAAGGAGCCTGAAGACTTGCACTCAAGGTTTTAGGAATAGCTTCTTCCACTCTACCTTCAGATTTCTGAATGGTCCATGAACCCATGGACACTACCTCACTGCTTATCTTTTGCACTATCCGTTTTTAAAAATTACAGTAACTTTTATATCATGTTGCCATAAGGCAACAAATTTCATGGCATATGTCAGTAATAATAAACAATTCTGAACCGGGCGATGCATTCAAAAATGAATCACTGTCTTCCCATAATGATGAAAGATATGGCCAGACGGTCTAAGAAACCATAGATTTCAGGGATATCAGGTGCTGCATGCAAGAAAAGGAGACATTAAAAATGCCAGGGGACACAGGATTATAGAGAATATGCAGAAGAGATTCTGCGGATGCTTGAAATCTAGAACATTATACACTATGTGCTGTATGAATTCAGCAAATCATGCAGCATCTATGGAGGGGAATAAACAGTTGTAGTTTTGGGTGAAGATTTCTGCCCAAAACGTTGACCATTTTTCCCTCCATAGAAAATGAAGAGGAGATATATAATAAAAGGATATAGTAAACCAGAAACATAAGATAGCACTGCCAGACAAGTTTAATAAATACACCCAAATTATTTTGTAAGTATATTAAGGACAAGAAGTAACCAGGGAAACAGCAGAACCAATCAGAGGTAAGACTGCCAATCTCTGCACAGAAGTGGACAAGAAAAGATAAGGTTGGAAACAAACATTTCTCATCCGAATCCACCTGGAAGAATGCCCTTGTACTTGAAAATTTTGGAGAGATGGGGTTGGTGGAATTCTAAATCTAATTACGAACTGACAGCAGGACTTGTTACAAGAAAGAGAAACTCTGCAGATGTTGGAAATCCAAGCAACACACACAGAATGTGGCCAGACAGCATCTGCGGAAAAGAGTACAGTCGATGTTTTGTGCCGAGACTCTTCAGCAATAGTGGAGGAAAAAAAGATGAAGAGTCAGAATAAGGAGGTGGGGGAGGGAAGTGGAGGAAGCAACACAAGGTAATAGGTGAAACTGGGAGGGGGAGGGGTGAGGTAAAGAGCTGTGAAGTTGATTCGTGAAAGAGATACAGGGCTGGAGAAAGGGGAATCTGATAGGAGAGAACAGAAAAGGGGGAAGAGCACCAGAGGGAGGTGATGTACAGGTAAGAAGATAAGGTGAGAGAGGGAAATAGGAATGGAGAATGATGAAGGGGGGTGGGCTGGGGCATTACCGGAAATTCGAGAAATTGATGTTCATGCCAATATTTTGGAGGCTACCCATACGGAATATAAGTTGTTGCTCCTCCAACCTGAGTGTGGCCCCATTGCAACAGTAGAGGCTGCCATGGACTGACATGTTGGAATGGGAATGGGGTGGAATTAAAATGGGTGGTTACTGGAAGATCCTGCTTTCTTGGGTAGACAGAGCGTAGGTGCTCAGCAATGCGGTCTCCCAATCTACATCAAATCTCACTGATATACAGGAGGCCATGTTGGGAGCACTGGATACAGTAGATGACCCCAGCAGGCTCACAGATGAAGTGTCGCCTCACCTGGAAGGAATGTTTGGGACCCTGAATGGTAGTGAGGGAGGAGGTGCTACAAAGCTAAGTGCCAGCAGGGAGATCAGTGGGGAGGGACGAATAGACAAGGGAGTCGTGGAGGGACCGATCCCTGTGGAAAGCCGAAAGTTGGGGGGGGGGGGGAATGGGCACAAGGGAAAGATGTGATTGGTGGTGGGATCCCACTGGAGATGGCAGAAGTCACGGAGAATTATGTGCTGGGTGCGGAGGTTGGTGAGGTGGTAGGTAAGGACAAGAAGAACCCTATTCTGGATGAGGTGGTGGGAAGATGGGGTGAGGACAGATGTGTGCGAAATGGAAGAGATGCGGTTGAGGATAGTGTTGATGGCAGAGGAAGGGAGGCCCCTTTCTTTGAAGAAGAGGACATCTCCTTCCCTTTGGAATGAAAAGCCTCATCCTGACAGCAGATGCGGTGAAGATGGAGGAATTGAGAGAAGGGGGTGGTCTTTTTACAAGTAACAGGGTGGGAAGGAGTATAGTCCAGGTAGTTGTGAAAGTCAGTGGGTTTATAATTGACATTAGTAGATAAATTGTCTCCAGAGATAGAGAGAGGGAGATCAAGAAAGGAGAGGGAGGTGTTGGAAACAGACCTGGTAAATTTGGAAGTTGGAGGTAAAGTTGATGAAGTTGACGAGCTCTGCATGTGTGCAGGAAGCAGCATCAATGTAGTCATCGATGCAGCATAGGAAAAGTTGGGGAGTGATACCAGTGTTGGCTTGGAACATAGATTGTTCCATGTAGCTGACAAAAAGGCAGGCATAGCTGGGACCCATGCGAGTGACCAGAGCTACACTTTTTGCTTGAAGGAAGTGGGAGGAGCTGAAGGAGAAATTATTGAGAGCGAGGACAAGTTCTGCTAGATAGAGGAGAGTGGTGATGGAGGTGAGCTGGTTGATTCTGGCACCCAAAAAGAAACTGAGAGTGGTGGATGGAGGTGTATAGGGACTAAACATCCATAGTAAAAATAAGATGATCAGGGCCAGGGAACTTGAAATCATTGAAAAGATCAAGAGTGTGTGAGGTGTCACAGATGTAGGTAGAAAGAGACTGAACCAGGGGAGATAAAACTGAGCAGGAGTAGTTAGATATCTTAGTAGCCTTAAAGGTGGAAAAATCCCTGGGGCCTGATGAAATAATTCCAGGACTGATTTGGGAAACAAGAGGAGTGATTGCGGAGACTCCTGCAGAAATTGTCAAATCTTCTTTGTCCTCAGAAGTGGGAGGTGACTGGAAAACAGCAGATATGGTAAAGATTTTGCCAAATATTTTGACAGGTACTTGAATGAACAGAGCATTGAGGGATATGGAAACAATGCAGGCAAGTGGGATTACTTTATACTTTATTGTCGCCAAGCAATTGGTACTAGAACGTACAATCATCACAGCGATATTTGATTCTGCGCTTCACACTCCCTGGATTACAAATATTAAATATTAAGAATAGTTAAAATTAGTAAATATTAGAATTTTAAATTATAAATCATAAATAGAAAATAGAAAAATGGGAAGTAAGGTAGTGCAAAAAAAACGAGAGGCAGTTCCCGATATTTGGAGGGTACGGCCCAGATCCGGGTCAGGATTCGTTCAGCAGTCTTATCACAGTTGGAAAGAAGCTGTTCCCAAATCTGGCTGTACGAGTCTTCAAGCCCCTGAAGGGAAGAGGGACGAAAATTACGTTGGCTGGGTGGGTTGTGTCCTTGATTATCCTGGCAGCACTGCACCGACAGCGTGCGGTGTAAAGTGAGCCCACGGACAGAAGATTGGTTTGTGTGATGTGCTTCGCCGTGTTCACAATCTTCTGCAGCTTCTTTTGGTCTTGGACAGGACAACTTCTATACCAGGTTGTGATGCACCCTAGGAGAATGCTTTCCACGGTGCATCTATAAAAATTAGTGAGTCGAGAAAGTCTGATAGTTGGCATAAATGCGGTGGGCTGAGGGACATGTTATGATATTGCACAGCTCTACAACTCTTTATGATACAAAAGTATTACTGGCACACAATGTGCAGTTCTGTTTGCCACACAATAGGAAGGAAATGAATGTACTGGAGGGGGAGCAGGGGAGATTCACCATTTTTGGAGTGTTTGAGACTGGATGGGCATTGCTTTCTTTGGAACCCACAAGACTGAGAAAGGACCTGTTTGAGATACAGTATACACAAGAAGGGGATTTATAGGCTTGAAAGCAAGGAACGTTTTTTCCCTTAGCAGAGGTGTGCCAAACTAGAGGGCATTGATGTTTCAGGTACAAGGCAGGAGATTTAAAGGGATTCTTCTTCCCCCACACAGAGGGAGGTTGGAGTCTGGAGCGCGCTGCCTGAGGAATAGTGTCAGCAAGTACTCTCACAACATTTGTAAGATGAGCGTCTGAAACACAATAGCATTGTAAACCATGAGATAAGTGCTTAAAATAAATAGGATTCACGTACATTGGCACCTGATGTTCAGCACAGGCATGATGGCCAAAGGGCCTGGCTCCATACCATTTGACCCTATGACCTACTGACCAATAGCTGACTCACTGACCCACAATTTGGCAGCATGGCTCAGCTTCAAACATTACCAGTTGCTTAGACCAAAGAGCTAAGTTCCAGAGATGTGGTGAGAGTAACTGCACTTGATATCAAGGCAGAGCTTGATTGAGTGCGGTATCAAGGTACACAATGAAACTGACAAAACATCAAAGAGAAAACACTCCTGTAAAAGGAGTCATACCCAGACATCCCACCTCTCCCGGAAATTCTGGGAGCCTCCTGCGCATTGACAGCGGCTCCCTGATGCCCGCAAATTATATACAATATCCCAGAAATCGATTTTTTCGGGAGCGAGAGAGAGAGAGCGAGGGAGCGCGAGTGACAGAGAGAGAGCACCATGGCAGAGTGTTCCAAAAAAAAATAAAACTTACTTCACCCCAGACTGCACTAAAGTGCACCCCTGCCTAATAGGGGTCAAAAATAATGACAGTGTTGCTCGCTGCACTGTTCGCAACGGTGACTTTTCTATTGCCAGCGGTGGTTTAAGACTGTAAAAGACATGTTGAGGTGAGCTTAACAGGTGTCATTTGTTCATTAGCATAGCTAACATTTTTAAACTGGCTGGCTAGCTGCTCAGGAGCTACTCTATTGCAGACATCCCACCTCTCCCAGAAATTCCTGGAGTCTCCCGCAAATTGATGGTGCTACCTCCCTGAAATGAGTTTTTGCAGGGTGGGATGTCTGCATACCTCACGTAAAGGAAGATGGCCATGCACGAAGATCAGCCCCATCCCTGGGGATCACAGCAGCATTCCAGAGCAATATTCTGGGTCTAACCACCTCCAGCTGCTTCATTAATACTTTTGCTCCCTGACCCTCTGTAACCTAGAGTACATTCAACCATGGGTTGATAAAAGCTGCAGATACACCCAGCGGGAGTCAGGGATCGGGAAGAAGACTGGGCCTCACAGCCATGGTGTTGCCTAGCAGGTGTCAGGGGCTGGTTGACAGATGATATCGATGGGCTGAGGGGGTCTGTATTATAAATATGCATATTCTGCATCATTGTGTTTTTACTGATGTCTTATATGGGTTTGTTGACTTGTATGCATGAAGACTTGGGATCAAGCCATGGCATCGTGATGGGAGGAGGTGGACCTCGGGACTCTTTTGATGTGATTATGATCTTGTGTGTGCTTATTGCGTGTGACTGTCAATAATTTGATTTTGCACCTTGACCCCGTAGTAACACTGTCTCATCTGGCTGTATTCATACATGGTGAAATGAGAATTAAACTTGAGTTGAATAAGTGGCAGTAACACACACTCTACAAAAATGCCAGGCAGGGATCTCCAAGTTGAAACAGTCCAGCCTATGATTTACACTGAACACTGGGCTTCCTACCAATAGCTCCCAGAAAGCAGACACATAAACATTATGACCACACGACAGCCATAGGCAGGTGGTGTAAGTGTCATAGAATCATACAGCACAAAAGTAGGCTCCTTGGCCCACCACACTCATATCACCTCGAGTGCCTTCCTGCACTACCCTGATCTACCCACATTAAAACTGGAGCCTTTCCTGCCAAAGCAACTCAAGTACTAGCACTGTGGGTCTTGCCTCTGCCTCTTTAAGAGCTTTCTGCCACCTAAAAGTCAGAAATCAGACGCAGCAGGTGCTGGAATCCGGACCAGGTAGAAAAAAAAAAACAGAATACTGGAAGAACTCTGAGTTAAGCAACACCTGTGGAAGCAAAACAAAAAAGTGCTTGTTCTCTTTCCAAGTCAAGATCCTACATCAGGATTGAAAGGGATAAGGGAAGATTTCCAGCAAATAAAGAACTGAGGAAGGCTTTAGACAGAGGCAGGTAGGTGACGGGTAGAACTAGTGGGGGGGGGGGGGAATGATAGGCAAATGGAACCAGGTAGAGAAGGGAGGGTTGAGAAAGGTGAATAGAGGGAAAGGAAAACTAGGCAGGCAAGTGAGTTTTTGTAAAGAATAGTATTGGGGGATGCGGGTCTTCTGAAACTGAAACTACCGGATGGGAGGAGAGTAAAAAGTCCATGGTTAGGGTGAGATGCATCCTTGATAATGCTTCTCGTCCTGCCCAGGCAGCGTTTATGGTAGATGTTCTCAATGGTGGGCAATTAGGTGCCGATAATCTGCTGGGCAGTTTTCATCACCCGCTGGAGTGCTTTGCAGTCCGATACGGGACAATTGCCATACCACACTGAGATGCATGTGGTGAGTATGCTCTCAATGGTACAGCAGTAAAAGTCTGTCAGTATCCTGGGACAGAAGTGAGCTTTCTTGATGCTCCACAGGAAATAAAGGTGCTGTTGCGCCTTTTTGATCAGGATGGAGGAGCTCAGGGACTAGGTGAGATCATCGGAAATGTGGACACCAAGGAATTGGAAGCTTGATACACGCTCCACTACAGCTCCATTGACATAGATGGGGACGTGAGTGTGGCTCCTAGCGTGCCTGAAGTCCACAATGATCTCCTTGGTCTTCTGGGTGTTAAGGGCCAGGTTGTTATCAGCACACCACGCGGCCGGGTGCTGGACCTCGTCCCAGCAGGCCGTCTCATCACCTCGTCTAATCAGGCCAACCACTGTGGTGTCATCTGCAAACTTGATTATGGAGTTAGAACCATGTACAGGAACGCAGCCATAGTTGAAAAGGGAGTACAGAAGAGGGCTCAGCAACCAGCCTTGAGGCACACCAGTGTTCAGGATGAGAGTGGAGGAGGAGAGGTTGTCTAACTTAACTGATTGGGGTCTGTTAGTCAGAAAGTCCAACTGCAGAGGGATGAGCTAATACCAAGCTGGCGAAGTTTGTTGATCAGCTTGGAGGGATCACAGTATTGAATGCCGAACTGTCACATTTGATTGGTCCTATTCTCTCACGTCTTATCCTCTTGCTCTTCACATACTTGTAGAATGCCTTGCGGTTTTCTTTAATCCTGCTCGCCACGGCCTTCTCATGGTTCCTTCTGGCTCTCCTAATTTCATTCCTAAGCTCCTTCCTACTAGCCTTATAATTTTCTAGATTGCTATCATTACCTAGTTTTTATTAACCTTTCATAAGCTTTTCTTTTCTTCTTGACTAGATGTTCAAGAGCATTTCTACACCATGGTTCCTGTACCCTACTATCCTTTCCCGTCTCATTGGAATCTACATATGCAGAACACCACGCAAATATCCCCTTAAAATTTGCCACATTTCTGCCATACATTTCCCTGTGAACATCTGTTCCCAATTTCTGTTTCCAAGTTCCTAACGGATAGCTTCATATTCCCCCTTATTCCAATTAAACACTTCCCTTATTTGTCTGTTCCTATACCTCTCCCATGCTATGGTAAAGGAGGTAGAATTGTGATCACTATCTACAAGATTTTCTCCCACTGAGAGACCTGACACCTAACCAGGTTAATTTCCCAATACCAGATCAAGTGCAGCCTCTCCTCTTGTAGGCTTATCTACATATTGAGTCAGGAAACCTTCCAGAACACACCTAACAAACTCCACCCCGTCTAAACTCCCTGCTCTAGGGAGATTTCCTTTGCTTTCTGTGTTTATTGTGGCTTCTATACTGTTCCTCTTTGTTTATATGCCCTTCACTCAATATCTCAGGTCATCTTGAGACAGTAAAATGGTTCATCTCTGCATTAAAGAATGTTCTCCCAGCAAGAACTGGCAAAAGCTTGTGATTATTTATTAAAAGGCTCTTTTCACTTTTCGGTCACTGTGCCTGACACATGAACAATAGGTCTCTCCTGGCCTTTGTCCACTACATTGATAATCGCTGCCTCACCTCACTCACTGGAAGCATCTCAAACAAGTTTTACTATCTGTTGATGGTTTAATATACCAAGACAAACTAGATGCTGTCTTTACATGCAGAAATTGTATGTCATTTGCTGATATTATCTCCACTGCCACAGTTTGTCTATCTTTTCATATAGCTGAAGTTGAGTCATGTGACTAGCTCCCTGATCTTGCAACACTGTGGCAAGGTCAGGGAGAAATCGAGCTAAGTACCAATGATACACAGTCGAGACCAGGATTTATTTTCTCTCTAAATGGCTGCACCCTCTTACTGTCTCGTCACAAGCAAAAACAAATCACTTTCTTCAGCTCATTTGTTTTTCTATAATCAACAGACATTTTTTCCAGACGTAAGTAATATTGTCAATGTAAAAAGGAAATTTACTTGCACTCAATGACCAGAAGATTACTATCTCATTTAATGAAGTGGAAGAAAGGCTACAAAGTCAGTTTATTTAGTTCTGTTAGAGATTGTATAATGATTTCCAATACATCCAGTCAGGTACTGAACTGCCATCTTGCACAGAATTCCACTTCGATAGTTACAAAGTTTTGTAGGCAATGGCTGTGTTTTCCTTCATGGTCAAGTCCACTTCTCAGGCTTGCTGATACCAACTTCTCATATTCACCTAATAATGCAGTGGTATGATTATTCAATGCCCTCAACCAGTTTGTAATTCTAATGCTTCTTTATTTGCCAAAGCAAAATGTGCTCTCAGTGAATTGTTTATCTCCAACCAAGTCCACTGCAAAACAGAGAATCTTATCCATGTGAGACACTTAAAGGAGGTCAAACAAACTGTGTAAAGTCAATTCAAGGGCTCATTAGAGACATTGACTTGTATTGCTACAGCCCAGAAGGTAGTTATCACACAACACACACTCTATGTTCACAACCAGTAATACATAAGTTTGACAGCAATCTTCCAATACGAACTTTAATCTACACAGCCATCCTAGACACTGCAGCAAGTAGCATTCTAAAAGACCATCTTAAATTTGTTCTAGTGTTTGATTGTCATTATATTATCAAATCAATAATGTTAATCAGGTATCAGCCTTCCTGAAGACCTGGCAAATTTGGGCAGACCATAAGACATAGGAACAGAATTAGGCCATTCAGCCCATTGAGACTTTCCACCATTCTATCTTGGCTGATCCCGGATCCCACTCAACTCCATACACGTGCCTTCTCGCAATATCCTTTGATGCCCTGACCGATCAGGAAACAATCAACTTCTGTCTTAACTATACCCACAGTCTTAGCCTCCTCCACAATTTGTGGCACAGCATTTCACAGATTCACTACTCTTTGGCTAAAAAGTTCCTCCTTATCTCTGTTCTAAAAGGTCACCCCCCACTTTTGAGGCTGTGCTCTCTAACTCTGTATAGCTCCACCATAGAAACATCGTCTCCACATCCACCTTATCTAGTCCTTTCAACATTTGGTGGATTTCAATGAAATCCCCTCGCATTCCTCTAAATTCCAGTGAGTAGAGGCCCAAAGCTGCCAAGCGCAATTTATATGTTAACCCCTTCATTCCCAGAATCATCCTCATAAACCTCCTCTGGACTCTCTCTAATGACCACACATCCTTTCTGAGATATGGGGTCCAAAACTGTTGACAATACTCAGTGCGGCCTGACTAATGTCTTATAAAGCCTCAGCATTAACTATTTGCTGTTATATTCTATTCCCCTTGAAATAAATGTCAACATTGCATTTGACTTCTTTACCACAGACTCAACCTGTAAGTTAACCTTCTGGGAGTCTTGCACGAGGACTCACAAGTCCCTCTGCACCTCTGATGTTTGAATCTTCTCTCCAGTGAGATAATAGTCTGCACTATTGTTCCTTTTATTAAAATGCATTATTATACATTTCCCAACACTGTATTCCATCTGTCACTTTTTTGCCCATTCCTCTAACAAGTCCTGCTGCAATAACATTGCTTCCTTAGCACAACCTACCCCTTCACCTATCTTTGTTGCATCTTAAAACTTTGCCACAAAACCATCAATTTCATTGACAAACAACGGGAAAAGTAGCAATCCAAATACTGACCCAAGGAACATCACTAGTCACTGGCAGCCAAACAGAAAAAGCTTCATCTATTCCCACTCGCTGCCTCCTGCCTGTCAGCCATTCCTCTATGCATGTCAGTATCTTTCCTGTAACACTAAAGGATTTTAGTTTATTAAGCAGCCTCATGTGTAGCACCTTATCAAATGCCTTTTGAAAATCCAAGTAAATGACATCCACTACCTCTCTTTTGTCCACCCTGCTTGTTACTTCCTCGAAGAACTCTAACAGATTTGTCAGGCAAGATGGCCCTTCACAGAAACCATGCTGACTTTGACTTATCTTATCTTATCATTAGTCCCCAAGTATCCCAAAACCTCATCCTTAATAATAGATTCCAACATTTTTCCAACCACTGAGGTTAGGCCAACTGGCCTATAATTTCCTTTCCTTTGCTTTCCTCCTTTCTTAAAGAGTGGAGTGACACTTGCATTCTTCAAGTCACCTGGAACCATGCCAGAATCAAGTGATTCTTGAAAGATCATGACTAATGCATCCATTATCTCTTCAGCAACCTCTATCAGCACTCTGGGATGTAGTTCATCTGGTCCAGGTGACTTATCCACCTTAAGACCTTTGAGTTTGCCTGGCACTTTTTCCTTTCAATTGCAATGGGACTTGGACACTCCCTGACACTCACAGACCTCTGGAACATTGCTAATGTCTTCCACAGTGAAGATTGATGCAAAGTACCCATTAAGTTCATCTGCCATTTCTTTGTTTTCCATTATTACCTCATCGGCATCATTTTCTAGTGGTCCAATATCAACTCTCATCTCCCTTTTACTCTTCAGATGCCATTCACTATGCTTAGCCCAGTCCCTGCAGGTGGGACTTAAATGTAAGAACCGAGCATAGCTCAATGATATTAATCAGGACAAGAGCATGCGCTTCAAACAGTTCTTTGATTCTCTCCTTGATGTTGTTCACCTTTTTTTTTTAAAGTAAAGCCTTTGTACATCCTGAAAATGAATTGACAGCTATGTTTTAGGGACCAGAAGAGACAGGGGTTTAGTGACCCTTTGTAGCCACATTTTTTCACCCTCTAAGAGAAATTCCCTTTGTTCCACCCATTTCTCTCTGCACCTTCTCTGTTACCTGGACCATGAAGGACTTCAAGACTGAATGAAGGATTCTAATGAAGGTTTCAAGACTGAATAACTAATTGTTTCTCTTTCCAGGTATACTGGCTGACTTACTGAGTTTTAGGGACCTGACTTTGAAAACTTCGCAGTACTTTAATTTGTGCACTAAAGGAAAATCTGTATCTCATTGGGTACAAAATGTGACACTGCTTTAATCCCAGTAATCTCCTTAAAATCTGCTGAATGTCTGGGGCTTCCAAGCAAACTGTGAATCTGAAACCCTTGTCTGCATTTTATCTCCGAGGTAGTGAGTGGCAGCTTGCGTGCTGCTAGTAGGAAGTGTGTTTGGTGCCACTTAGTGGGGACATCCAAACAAGTGACAAACAGGGAAGGATATCTCCCAGATAATGTGAGGAGTAACTGCCCATACATTCATTACCAGTTAATGATGCTAAATTGGTCACATTAGTATCTGCCTTTAAAACTCAATTTCATTCATTTCAGCCAACATAGAGCAGTTAGCACAGTCAAACTAGTAATGAGTTTCTGTGCAGTCATGTTTAAGTGTTTATGCATTTTCTGAGTAAATAGCAATTACTTTGAACAGTTGTATTACACTATAATTATACTTAGAATGTAACTGGTAGAAATAGTGCCATAATTTGTTTTCAGAATATTTAAAAATACTTCAAATAAAAAAATCTTCTGACTGTAATGGAAGTAAGTGTTCAGGAGCAAGTTTCACTGGCAGCTAATGTTCTTCCTTGTGTTCACCAGCAGAAGACACACTAGGATTTCTCTCTCATTATCTACTGGCTGTAACGTTACAATGCATTGCGGGAGGGATTTATCAAGAGATACTGCAGAGGCCTGCAAATTTTGTGGGAGGGCAGTGAAGCAAAAGAGTAAGGAGAAAACAAGCTTTTACTAGTGCTTGCAAGCTCTGCTGGATCCCAGTTGGAGACACTGCTCCTAATAGGCACACCCGGTGCATCTCTAGATTTACTAGAATTGTTGAAGGAGCTAAATAAATTGAGAATGCTGTTGATGTTGCTGAAGTCTGTGATCTGAAGGCTCTCAGTGTCAGTAAATGTATAAGTTACACATTTTATTTACAGCTGTAGTTCTCTGTCTTGTCTGCAATGTGCAGAAGCCTAATTTCCCATTGGTTTCCACTAGCTCTTATATTGATGCCATTTGACCAGAGGAAATCAGTGTCCCATGTTCCATCATTAGTTGTCATCATTGCTCTAGACTTGCCTTCCTTCAGCATATAATGTACAGCAATGCTGTCACTCCTCAGCAACAAGCTGTAGGTTTCCTTTTTGGAACTACCAGTCTCTCTGTGAGCAGGTTATTATAAATCTGCTGTCTGAGACAACCTGGCTAATAATCATGTTAGTGATGAAGATGAAGAATAAATAAGTTCCTACCACCAGCTCCACAGGATCATCATCATCATCAGGTGCCATGCCCAGTTTGAGCTTTGACTGCCATGGCCCACACACTCCTGTTTCAGGTCAAGTGGATCAATTCATTGGTATCTATTTCCAGTTCTCTGGCTGCTGTCTCCATCATCATTTGTCTTTGTTCTCCTCTTGCTTTCTTCCCTTCAATCTTTCCCATAATTACCGTGCATTCTAACTCCTAATACCTAATCACGTCCAATGAAGTTACGTTGCCTTTTCATGATCTCACACATTATTCCTCTTTTTGTGTTTGCTCTGTTCATGACATCCTCATTAGATATTTGTTTCGTCCATGATATTCTTTGCATCTTCCTCAAAAACCACATCTTTGCTGCTACAACTCGTTTCCTAATGTTACTAGATATTGTCCAACATTCTGATCCATACAACATAACTGGATAATCATAACATTTCAGTACTCTGAGACGGGTTGTCATGCCTAGTTTAGTATTGGTCAGTATACTCTTCATTCTCATAAAGGTGTCTTTTGTCATCCCTATTCTTCTGTTGATGTCCATGTCACACCTGCCATCTGATGTCACCCAGCTTCCTAAGTAGCAAAAGTTCTGTACTTGTTTTATGTCTTCCCCATTTATTCTCAGCCTGCAGATAGGATTCTCCTTCTTTTTGGATATCACCATACATTCTGTCTTTTTGCAATTGATAGATAGACCTATTTTTGCACTTTCTTCAACAATTATATCAATTAAGTTTTGTAGTTCTTCCTCCGTACTTGCAATTAACACAGTGTCATCAGCATATCTGAAATTATTGATGTTTTCACCACCAACTTTGATTCCCAAGATGTCTCTTATTTTTTGTAATATTGTTTCCTGAATATACTCAGTCCATCTGTTCATAATCTCATCTTTTTCCATGATAATGGTACCATCCTTTGCTTTCAAACATCCACCTGAACAACAGAGGAGCTTTTTACCAGTGATATTCTTGATTTGTTGATGTAACCTTTTTGGATCAGTAATAGGGATTCTTTCTATTTGCTCACATTCCTGGTTTAACCATTCTTCTTTGGCTTTTTGACATAAGCTTTTAGCTTTTTTATCTAAGGACTTATATTCTACTTTCTTCTGTCTCCTTTCTTCCATTAGATTTTTGATTTCATCTGCCATCCATTCATTCTTTGTGCTTTTTTTCTTTTTTAGGAATCACTGACTTTGCTGATTCTACCAAGGCATCATTTCTACCTGATTGCTATCATCTTCAACAGATTCTATTTCTCGACTTTGAAGTCTATTCCTTACTTCAATTGTAAATTTTTGTCCCAAGTTTTCCTCATTAATTAATTGCAAGCAGTCAGGTTTTTGCTTCTTTAGTTTTTTTAGTTTTACTTTCACATGACATACTACTGGGTTATGGTCACTATTACAGTCTGCACTTGGATATGTTTTACATTGAGTCGCTTGGTTTATAGTAATAAAGTCAATTTGATTTCTAGTGTTATCACCTGGACATTTCCAGGTCCACAAGCATCTTGGATGGTTTTTAAAGTAGGTATTCATAATGACCTGATTATTCATCTTGCACCATTTCTTGCCTCTGTAAGGGGGTTTCGTCTCTTATGTTACTGCCTAGGCTAATTAAAATGGCTTCTTTGTTATGTTATACTTGGGAATGCCTCTTTGTTATGTTAAATGCTGAGAAAGTCCTCCCGCTAGCAGTTTGTTGAATCACGTTACTGATAAGAAGATGTTATGAATCAACTGGGATAGTTGTTATGTTTTTGGTGTATCTGTAAGATATTGTATGCGCGGGATTTTGGGGGAGAAGGTGGGAGAGAGAGACAGAGGATGGACCAGGTGCTGTGAGTCTGCTAATGGGGTCTGAGCTTGAGGAGGGTGTTCAGCGAGGAGACGGAGACAGATTCATGTGGGGCGTCTGGTCGACCACCGTTGTTGGTCCCAGGCGGCCGGTCGAGGTGGTCTGAGGGGTTGCACAGTGAAGAAGAAGGGTCCTGAGCTCCAACTGTTTGTGCACGAAGAGATTGAACTTTGATAAGTGTGGCGCCTTTTATTTTCCTTTTATATTTTATTCTCTATTAATGATATAGTTCCAGTAATATCTATAAACTGTAAATCATTTAATTGCATCTGGTGTATTGTCTGCTATTTGGGCGGGGTGGAGTACATCACACAGCATCCACACAAACTAATTACCCAGTTTGGCGGGGCCAAGGGCTGTTTTCCTAGATGACAGCGAGCCGAGCGACCCTGAGGTTGGCCAGGGGGGCTACACCTCTTTCATTTCTTTCCTCAGTCCAAATTTTCCTATGGTATTTCCATCAGCACCTTGTCCTACTTTAGCATTTAGATCTCCCATGATAATGACAATATCTTGAGATTTGCATCCATTCTTTGCTTTTTCAAGCTCTTTATAGAATTTATCTATATCCTCATTTGTTCCATCTGTTGTTGGTACATATACCTGTATAATTGCTAAATCAAATGGTTGTCCTCTGAATCTAACAAGGAGCACTCTTTCTGATATTGCCCAATGTCCTAAAATACTTTTTGCCATGTTTTCATCCATAAGAATTCCTACTCCATTAGTATGGGATGTTCCACAAGAATAAATTAGTGTTTTATTTCTATTCTGACATGTTCCAGCACCTATCCAACGAACTTCGCTAATTCCCATGATGTTAATCTTTAGACTTTCTATTTCATTTATCACATTGTCCAATATTCCTGCTTGATCTAGGGTTCTTACATTCCAAGTGGCAATAATTTTCTTTTGTGTTACTTGAATTTTATGAGCAGTAGCTTGATGACGGTCAGGGATCCTCTGCTGACCAGAATCAACCCTACTGAGCGAAGCATCTTCAGAATTGTCTTGAAGATCCTCTTGTCGCTGTTGTTGTGCGATACATTTTGTGAGTTTGACCATGGTTTTCTTAGCAAATAGATTCTAGGAAACCTAGTATCTAGCAACGGTGGTTTGCGATTGCCTTCCGTAGGGTGAACTAAAGAAATCGCAATTTCTCTTCCCAAACGTTCATCCGCCTGTACTATAGCCATTGACATTTGAGGTCCTAGCTCATCCACCTTCTCCGTCATAAGTTCAGTTACTGAACCTGCCGGATCTGTCATTGACCTTTGCTCGTATGCTGAGCAGGAACCCTCGCAGTTGCTACTCTTCCAGGTCAGAGCGGCCCTGGGAGCAATGAATGACTAAGGGGTAACTCCACTTTCCCCAAAGCTCTGAAAGTCTCCAATCAGAGCCTCATTACCGGTTGCAATAGAGTCATACCCAGCCATACCCATCCACAGGATATGTTACTTAAAAAAATCAAATACTTGAAATAATTGCAAGGCTTTGACCTTAATTTGGAAGCTGTTGTCTTACTTTAGGATTGATTGGGCTAATGTAATCTCACCTCAAGATTTAAGTGTTTAATGTAACTGCTTATTGGCAGTGTTTACAATTCATTATAATCCTCTGTAGCACCTGATGAGATCGCGTTGCTTTGTAATCTGCCCCAAGTTATCATTATTTGCCATTTTTCATTTGATCAAGAGCAACTGTGCTTAGCTCATTGGGATTCTGTGCTGTTGAGCTGATCTGTAGGCTGAGCTGATCTATCAGGATCCATTAAAATCAGCAGGGAATATGCACGAAGGCAAGCTGCTAGCTCCCTCACTCACCAGACCAAAGCGTACAAGCAGAAAGGAACAACTAGCTCTCCAACAGGACAAAAAATACTCAATGAAAGCCAATATATCACAAGCAGGAAAGCAATAAACCATTCCACTTCTGGAGTACCTCTGGGACATTTGCTGTTCTATACATTTAAACAGTGATAAATTATCATTGGTCAGTTGATAAACTAGCAGTCAATGGATGAGCCAGGTGATTACAACAGCTTCTAGTCAGTACTAATGCGAAGTAGTAAAAATCCTGTTGTTCCCTGATGAAACCAGCCTCCTCTCCATGGACTGCCTATACTTCTCTCTGCCTCAGTAAAGCAACCAGCATGATCAAACACCCCACCTAGCTCAGATATTCACCTTTCTCCCCTCTCCAATCAAGAAGAAGATACAAAAGCCTGAAGCCATGGATTCATAACAAGATTAAAACTCATCTTTAAAGTTTAGTTTTATTTGTCACATGTATGTTGAAATATCGATGTATACAGTTAAATGTTTAATTTTATGTCAATGACCAATACAGTCTGAGGATTGTGTTGGCAGCAGCTCGCTAGCTCCATCACACTTCTGCACCAACATAGCATGCTCACAACTCACAATCCCTGACTGCACATCTTTGGAATGTGGGAGGAAACCGGAGCACCCGGAGTAAACCCAGACAGGAGGAGCGTACAAACTCCTCAAAGGCAGCAGCAGGAATTCAACACTGATCGGTGATCACTGGCACTGTAAAGTGCTGCGCTAACTGCTACATTCATCAGTGAAGAAGAGGAATCCAACATAATAAGCTGGGGGAGATGTCACAAAAAAGTTCACTCTTCCTTAATTTCCTTCCTTACCGACAATATTGCCAAGGTCATTTAAAGCGTATTGCATTCAGTATTAAACAGTGAATTGATGGCTGCCTGAGACTAGGCCACAGAGTATTTATGCACTGCCAACAGCCCACTTAAAATATGCCAAAAATGACCTATGGCTTTCACAGTTTGCACATTTCATTGCCAGGAAATTAAAAAAAAAACATATATACAGGTTTATAACTCATTCAAAATCCCAAAACTCCAAGAAAATAAGAGAACACTAAATAATGAAATGGAAAGTTGTTCCAATATTCTATCTAAAAAAGAAACATACAGACACATTCAAATGAGAAAGTAAAAAGGAGGGGAAGATTGGGAAACTGTATGGGACCATAAAATTATGCACTTGCCTTTTACATAAGTATTAATATTTAAATGTTTTAAACTACTGCTTCTGAAATCATGGCCAATGTTTCATGGAATTGCTGCTAAATGAGAAGTTTAAAGAAGTTAATGTATGTACTGTTTCTTTTATATTACGTAAGTAATAAGGAGTATGTAACTCATGTATGTATATACATATCATGTATATATGTACTCATACTCATACATACATTACCAGCCTGTGAGTTTGACGTCAGTGGTGGGTAAATTGATGGAAAGTATTCTTAGAGATGGTATATATAATTATCTGGATAGACAGGGTCTGATTAGGAACAGTCAACATGGATTTGTGCTTGGAAGGTCACGTTTGACAAATATTGAATTTTTTGATGAGGTTACTAGGAAAGTTGACGAGGGTAAAGCGGTGGATGTTGTCTATATGGACTTCAGTAAGGCCTTTGACAAGGTTCCACACGGAAGGTTAATTAGGAAGGTTCAATCATTAGGCATTAATATCAAAGTAGTAAGATGGATTCAGCAGTGGCTGGATGGGAGACACCAGAGAGTAGTGGTGGATAACTGTGTGTCAGATTGGAGGACGGTGTGTAGTGGTGTGCCTCATGGATCTGTACTGGGTCCAGTGTTGTTTGTCATATATATTTATGATCTGGATGATAGGGTGGTTAATTCGATTAGTAAGTATGCAGATGATACTAAGATAGGTGGAGTTGTGGATTATGAAGTAGGTTTTCAAAGCTTGCAGAGAGATTTAGACCACTTAGAAGAGTGGGCTGAAAGATGGCAGATGGAGTTTAATGCTGATAAATGTGAGGTGCTACATTTTGGTAGGTCTAATCAAAATAGGACATACATGGTAAATGGTAGGGCATTGAAGAATGCAGTAGAATAGAGGGATCTAGGAATAATGGTGCATAGTTCCCTGAAGGTGAAATCTCATGTGGATAGGGTGGTGAAGAAAGCTTTTGGTATGCTGGCCTTTATAAATCAGAGCATTGAGTATAGAAGTTGGGATGTAATATTGAAATTGTATAAGGCATTGGTGAGGCCAAATTTAGAGTATTGCGTACAGTTCTGGTCACCGAATTAGAGGAAAGATGTCAATAAGATTGAGAGAGTACAGAGGAGATGTACTAAAATGTTGCCTGGGTTTCATCTCCTAAGTTACAGAGAAAGGTTGAACAAGTTAGGTCTTTATTCTTTGGAGCGTAGAAGGTTGAGGGGGGACTTGAGAGAGGTATTTAAAATTATGAGGGGGATAGATAGAGTTGACGTGGATAGGCTTTTTCCATTGAGAGTGGGGGAGATTCAAACAAGATGACATGAGTTGAGAGTTAAAGGGCAAAAGTTTAGGGGTAACATAAGGGGGAAACTTCTTTACTCAGTGAGTGGTGGCTGTGTGGAACGAGCTTCCAGCAGAAGTGGTTGAGGCAAGTTCGATGTTGTCATTTAAAGTTAAATTGGATAGCTATATGGACCGGAAAGGAATGGAGGGTTATGGGCTCAGTGGGACTAGGTGAGAGTAAGCGCTCGGCATGGACTAGAAGGGCCAAGATGGCCTGCTTCTGTGCTGTAATTGTTATATGGTTATATGGTTATATAACCTATACCTGTTAGTATAAGCAACCTATCACATCCTTGAACCTGCAAAGAGCTAAAACAGAGATTGAGCCAGGTTTTTGTGTAAAGTGTCTGTGGCTTGGAAACCCCTCTTGCCTACACCTAAGTAGACTGGATGTGAAGTGATGATCTTCCCGGTGCTCTGTGTTCTGGAAACCCATGACATGATCCACGTGGTGACTAGGAGTAGTGACAGGATTCTGTAGCCAAATATTATTGGCTCCACAGGGCAGGCTAATGTAAGCATCTGCTTGTACCCCTGGGTTTTAAGACAGCTTAAGGAATGAACAGCTAGGCACATCCAGCATCTGCGCTACCATACTTTCAGCTCAGAATTTTCAATTACCAGTTCTCTGTTGATCAGGGCTTAATATTGAAACAGAGTTTGGCTTGGATAAACATTGTTCACCTTACAGTAATGAGCAAGTCTATCTGGCAGACAATGCTTGGGCCAATACTAAATTAAAATCAGCATCTTATCTCCGGTGACATAAAGCATCAATTTTCCTATTTTTAAGGTCATGGCAAACAAAGGTTATGAAGTACTCTGTCAAGCATTACAAATCAAAAGATCACTCAATAGCTAAATTTACAAGAGGAACTCTTTAAAATTGTACAAACTAAACAAGACAACTCTATTTGTAACAAAGTCGTCATAGGCCAGCTCGAATATTATAGGTTATAAGCTTGAATTTCCAGAATTATAACTTATTGCTTAAATCCACATCAAATTGGCTTTGATTTAGTATCAGTTGTTAGTTCACCTTCATCATTTACCACATTATTCAGACACTTTCCAAGCATTTTAAGCATTGCTCATTAAACTTCAAATTAATATTCACAAACTATTCTAAATAGGTTTGTTCTAGGTTACTCTCAAAATTTTAAATGCCTCTGTGGCTGCAGCAATCTGCATTTATAATCTCTGGCAACTCCCTTACATACTTCTCCAACTCCTCCTCCTATGAAGCTGCTGGCTGCTGCTTAAGCGTGGTGTCAGGGGCATTTGCACCAGGATCACAATTATACATAGGTAGATAGATACTTTATTGATCCAAATAGAAATTATAGTGTCACAGTAGCATTACAAGTGCTTCTTCTTCTTCATGTTGCTTGCGTGCTACACGCTTGGGCGATCATGGCCCTCCATATCGAATGATCCCTCACAGCGTCAATGATCTCTCGTACATTTAGATTTGTGAGTTCTTTTACAGTGTCCATATATTTTCTTCTTTGCCTTCCTCTTCCACGTTTCCCAGGCATAAGGCCTTGGCATTCTATTTCTCCCTTTCTAATAACATGGCCCAGGAAATTAAGTTTCCTCTCATTTAATATTCTCATTAAAGATCTTTTTGTATGGGCACATTTGAGTACTGTCTCATTAGTTACCCATCTCTATAGGATATTTTCAGCATTCTTCTAAGAAACCACATTCCTGTTGCTTCTAAGTTTATTCGGAGTTCTGGTGTTATAGTCCATGTTTCGGAAGCATACAGCAAGATTGACCAGATGTAACATTTAAGTGGCCTAAGCCTTGTTGTCATAGAAATGTGTCTGTTGATAAAAATGGGTTTCATTCTTTGGAAGTTAGTTTTGGCAATGGTGATTCTTCTTTTTATTTCTACTTTACTTCTAGCATCTTGCGATATAAAGCTACCAAGGTAATTATAGCTGTTCAATCTTTTGGCTACCAGTGTACAACTCCCAATTGGGAGTATGCTGCTGTTTTGATATCACCATACATTTGTTTTTTTTTACAGTTGATGGTTAGACCAAAATCTGCACTTGTTAGTACTACATTATCCAGGAGGATTTGTAGGTCTTCTGCAGCATTTGCTATTAGGGTGGTATCATCTGCATATCTTATATTGTTGATGTTAACACCTCCAATTTTTATCCCATCTAGGTCTTCTATTTCTCTGAGAATCATTTCACTATAGATATTAAATAATTCCGGTGAGGCAACACATCCCTGTCTAACTCCTCTCTGAATTTTAGTCCAACTGTTTATATTATCATCAATTTTTACCACCACCATTTGGTTCCAATATAAATTTTGAAGCAGTTGTTGGTCCCTTCCGTCAATGTTTAGTTTAGCAAGAATTTGAAATAATTTTTCACGTTGCACTTTGTCGAATGCTTTAGTGAAATCAATAAAACATAAAAAGACATTATTTTGATATTCAGTTGCCCTTTCTGAAAGCATTCGTAGTATGAAAATTGTGTTCCTAGTTCCTTCTATCCTCAATAAACCCATATTGCAGTTTAGAAGTTTCTGGCATTAATTTGTTTTTAATTTGATTCAGAACAATTCTCAACAAAATCTTTATTATGTAACTCATAAGACTGATTGTTCTATAATTTTCACAGTCAATCGTTACAGGAATTTTTGGCAGAGTTATAAATACTGATTTCAAGAGATCGGCAGACAATACACCAGACTCATACATGCCATTAAACAGTTCAGGAAGAATATCTATGCCTAGATCTTCTAGGGCTTGTATCATTTCCACTGAAATTCCATCAGGTCCAGTGGCTTTACCATGTTTCATGCTTTTCATTGCTTTAGTTATTTCTTCTTTGGTAATAGGTGGGCCAGAATTAGAGTGTTTAATATCTGGGGGTTTACCTCTATTATCTTCAAAAAGCTGCTCTATATACTGAATCCATCTCTCACATACTTTATCTGGATCTGTTAGTATGGATCCATCTGCTGATCTTATGCATCCTGTAGAGGAGCTTTTCTTAATTCCAGTAATTTCCTTAATTTTCTTGTGCATTTCTTTGCTGTTGTTAATATGGCCTTCTACTTCATTGCATTTTTGATTCAGCCATTCTTCCTTTGTAATATTGCACAATTGTCTGGTCTGTCTGTCTAGCTCTCTGTATTGCACTTCATTATTCTTCACTAACCTTCTTTGTTCCATCAGATCTAGAATTTCTTGGGTTATACACCCCTTGCTGGTGTGTTGGATTTCTTGTACTGGGATTATCTCCTTTGCTGTTTGCTGTATAGCATATTTAAATCTGTTCCAAATAAGTGTTGTTTTGTTTTCGTTGAGGTGTTCTTCTAAAGCTGTTTTGAATTGTTGCTTAAGTATGCTATTATTTTTAAGCTCTCCCAACATATACTTCTTTCTTTTTTCCATGTTTCAATTTCTTTAATTTTGTTTTGATAGTAGCTATTACTGGATTGTGATCTGAACCACAGTCTGCTCCTGGGTAGGCTTTATAATTTGTGATATTATTTCTAAAGCGTTCATTGATGGTAATGAAATCTATTTGATTCCTTGTTCTATCTCCAGGGCTAATCCAAGAACACAATCTATGTGGATGGTTTTTATACCAAGTATTGGTGATCACTTTGTTGTTTCTGACACAGCAATCAGTAAACCCTTCTCCATTTTCATTTTTCTCCCCTCATCCAAAAGGTCCTATGATGTTATCAACCCTTTCCTGTCCAACTTTGGAATTAAAATCTCCCATGACTAGTTTTACTCCCTGAAATTTACATTGCTCATAAGCACTGTCGAGATCTTCATAAAACTTGTTAATATCCTCTTCATCCGCATCATTTGTTGGCGCATAGGCTTGGATTATGCTAATGTTAAAAGGGTTACCCCTTAATTTAACCAAAAGCAGTCGGTCAGATATCGCCCAATATCCCATAAGACATTTTGATACTTGTTTGTTTAAAATAATTCCAACTCCATACATATGCTGTTGACCTCCAGAATGCATCATCAGAGAACTATTCTTACTGAATTTGCCACTGTCGGTCCATCTAATTTCTGATAGGCCTAACATATCAACTTTCAACCTTTTCATTTCATTTAATGTGTTGTCCAACTTTCCTTTCTGGTAAAGTGTACGGATGTCCCATGTTGCTATCCTTAGCCTTTCCCTATTGCTTACAGTCTCTGGATGACAGTCTGGTGTCACCTGCAGCACATGACTACCCCTGCCGAATGAGGTGTTGCTCTGTTGATTAGAGTCAACCCCATTCGTGGTGTTGTCTGGTTTCCTTCTTTAGTTTCTTTCCACGATTGACTAGGCAGAAATTTCAACAGTGGTTTGCCGTTGTCTTCTGTTGCCGCAGTGCTCATCTAACTAGAGCATTTGACCTCTACTGGTGTTCCCAATTGGGAATCATACACTAGACGTCGCCTAACCTTTGCTGTTGTTGTACAAGGTCAACCCTCCACCAAAGCTTGGAATCCTTCTCCCTGCTGCCGGAGACTTCATTGATTTTAGGTGACACCACCACCATCGGTGTGGTTATTTATCTGGCGCCAAACATTCGCCCTAGACAGAGCTCCTTCAGCGAGATGGTGCACCCGGACCTAAGTCTTACGTGAAGGCGGAGTTGCCTTGGGTGGTTGAAGCTATGTAATCACTATTGGCATTGCCTGATATTTAGTCAGGACCAAAACACCCCATACACCCCATTACAAGTGCACAGATATACAAATATAGAAACATTTTTTCTTATTTCTTTTAATAGTTTCTCAATGGCAAAGAAACTTCACTCTTAATACAGAGATGGTTTTGATTACCTGGGTGGACAGCCAGTAGTGGTGGTGGTGGTGTTGGGGAGGGGTGGTTGTTGGACTGAGTCACTCAGAAGTGCTCCTGCTTCTTATTCTGTTTCTACCAGCCAACCTTCATCTTGAGCAAGTGTGCAGTCTCATCTCTTGACAGTTCATTCTACCCTTCCACAAATGCAGGTGCTGTCAGAGTCTAGATGTCTTGGACAAAAGATTCCAGGCCAGGAATCTCATCAGATTCAAGGAGGATGAGAGGTGACTTGATAAAGATGTATGAGATGATAAGAGGCATAGGGTGGACAGTCAGAAACATTTTCCAAGGGCATAATTTCAAGGTGATTGGAGGAAAATATAGGAAGGATGTCAGAGGTTGACTTAATGAATGACCTCCATTAAGATGGCGCCAGTAAGTGATGACATTTTATGTGCAGTTCCAGTGGGAATCATCAAATATTTCCATTTTGGACTACTACAGCTGAAATCCAGTCACAGCCATAGGTATTTCAGAGAGCAACGTCATTTTAAAATGATTAAAAAATCTATTGATACTCAAAATCAACAAACCACAGACAGCAGACTCAACTTGCGAGGGCAATACCCTTTATGAGAACCACAGCATTCTACAAGAATGATACAAACACAGAAGCTTTAGACCATGTTGCTGACGAACGTACGCACTCGGGAAAATAAGACTACAAATCTCAATGCAGGATTGTTGTACCAGAGAGACATCAAGAATAGCTCCATACTCTGCTTTACAAAAACCTGGCTCACACCAGCAATTTTGAATGCAGCAATGCAGCCCAATGGCTTTACTTTTCTTAGCAAAGGTAGAACAGCTCAGCCTTTTAAAAGCAGACAAGGTGGATTATGTTTTATAATTAACTCATCATGGAACATCCAGCGGTCAAATGTCATTTATCTTATCTGCCAAGGGAGTTTTCTGCCATCATGCTGGTAGCGATGCACATTCCACCTTAGGCCATCAACAGATGGGCACTGGAGGGACTGAGCAACATAATCAGCAGGCAGAAAACAGTGCACCCTGATGCCTCCCTTAACATTGCAGTAGATTTCAACCAGGCCACCACCAACATATCACCTGGGGAACCAGCGGAGCCAACACACTAGATCACTGTCATACCACCGTCAAGAGTGCTTACTGTGCAATCCCACCTCACTCTTCTACTTCAACTCCCAGGCATAGGCAGAGACTAAAGATCGCAGCACCAATGGTGAGGACTAAAAGGTATGGTCAAGGGAGGTGGAGGTGAGGTGTGCTTACAGGACTGCTTTGAGTCGGTGGATCCGACAATATTTAAGGATTCAACTTAGAATCTGAATGAATATGCCACAGCAGTCACCAACTTCATCAAGATGTGTGGATAAGTCTGTGCCTTTGAAAATGTACCCAACATACGCAAACCATCGATGAACCAGGAAATTAGTAGTGTGCTTAGGGCTAGATCTGAGGCATTCAAGACCGGTGATCCAGAACTATACAGAAAGTCTAGGCACAACCTATGGAAGTCTATTTTAAGGGTGAAATTTAATTCCAATGGAGGTTAGAGATGGAGACAGATGTACATCAACTCTGACAGGATTTGCGGGACATTATTTCCTACAAAGAGAAACCTAACATCATGAACGTCCATGATACTTCACTCCCAGATGAACTCAAAGCCTTTTATACACGCTTTGAAAGGGAGAAGAAAACTAGAATCCCTGCAGCATCTGGTGACCTTGTGATCTCTGTCTTGGAGGCTAACGACAAAACAGCTTTCAAGAGGGTGAACCCTGGCTATGCATCAGGGCCTAATGGTGTACCTATTCGGGCTCAGAAAACCTGTGCCAACCAGCTAGCAGGACTGTTCAAGGACATCTTCAATCTCTCACTGGTTCAGTCACAGGTTCCTACCAGCTTCCAAAAGGGGACAGTCATTAGAGTGCCCATGAAGAGCAGGGTGAGTTGCTTCAATGACTATTGCCCAGTGGCACTCACATTTACTGTAATGAAGAGCTTGGAGAGGTTGGTCATGGCCAGAATAAACACCTACCGAAGCAAGGACCTAGAGCCACTGCACTGGCTCTCCACTCAGCTTGGGCCAGTGGGACAATAGTAATATCCGATAGACTACTGTTTATTGACTAGCTTAGCATTCAACACAATCATACCCTCAGTTCCAATAAACAAGCTCCAAAACCCCGAGGAATCTCCATTTCCCTTTGCAACTGGATCCTTAATTTCCTCACTGGAAGACCACAGTCAGTGCGGATTGGAAATAAGACCTCCTCCTCACTGACAATCAATACTGTCATACCTCAAGGATGTGTGCTTAGCCTACTGCTCTACTCTCTCTACACCCACAATTGTGTGGATCGGTACAGCTCAAATGACATCTATAAATTTGCCAAGACACAACTTTTGTTGGCAGAATTTCAGACAGCAACAAGAAGGTGTACATGAGTGAGACGGATCAGTTGCTTGACTGGTGTCGCAGCAATAACCTTGCACTCAATGTCAGCAAGACCAAGGGATTGATTGTGAATTTCAGGAAGGGGAAATTGAAGAAATGCACACCAGTCCTCAGTGAGGGATCAGAAGTAGAAAGGGTGATCAGTTTTGAGTTCCTGGGTGATCTATTCTGGCCCCCACATATTAATACAATTACAACGAAGGCACTACAGTAGCTATATTTCATTAGGAGTTTGAGAAGAATTGATATTTCAAAGACACTCAAAAATTTCTATTGATGTATCATGATTTCTAACTCTTTTCATCACCATAATGGAGGAGCCACTGCACAGGATTGGAAAAAGCTGCAGAAAGTCGTAAACACAGCCAGCTGCACCATGGGCACTAGCCTCCCCAGCATCAAGGACTCCTTCAAAAGGCAATGCTTCTAAAAGGAGGCATCCATCATTGACTCCCATCAGCCAGGACATGCTCTCTTCCTTCTCATTGCTACCATCAAGGAAGTGGTACAGGAGCCTGAAGAGACACACTCAATGTTTCAGGAACAGCTTCTTCCCTTCTGAATAGACAATGAAACCATGAACACTATCCCAGTATTTTTATTTCCTCACTTTTTGCAGAAAGCTTACAAATGAAAGGTTTGCACAAGGGTCTTCATCAAAAAGTTTGGAGTTCTTCTTCAGTCAGTTCTGATTTACTGTTTGGCACAGTTTCTGAGTGTTCCCTATGGACATTCATGCTCCAAGTCCCCTGGAAACCTGGTACACTCCTGGATCCTCAATAATGGAACAGAATCCTGTAGTGGGTAAAATATGGCTGATCCGCCCTTGTTTTATAATAATATGCTCTCCTGATTATACCCCTGGGTTGCAGGAAGTCATCCCAGCATGATGTGCATTTTGGCCGTTGTCAATGCAGAGAAGGTTGGCACATGCTGGTGCCTGCCTACAACTTTCCTCATTTATTGAATTGCATTGACTGAGACATCACTAAAGTGCCTTTGGAACGAATCAATAGCAATGAGGCAATGAAGTGAATGGCAGCAGTCAGCTGAACAGCCATAGACAATACTTCAAGCAGGTTAAGCAAGGTGTTTTTTTGATGGAGGCTGCAATAGCTCACAATCACATACCATGCTAATCCAAGGATGAGGAGAAAGAGTCCCTTTCTTCACTTCTGCACTGTATTCTGTCCATCACTTTCTTCGAGATCTGCCACATACACCTCCTCCTTTTGCACCTACTGAAATGGCCACAGTTGCTGTGGGTGGTGATGGTCTTTATGCTCCACATTAATGATCTTCCATTCCTAACCTTGCACCCACTCCACCTCCAACATTATTGTTCATCCTGTAGGCCTGAAAGAACTAAAATCTGCAGATAAGGGACAAGAATGAGGCAAGGTCAGTGGAAGCAGATAATGTAAATGTTTTGTTCTTGTCATGTGGTTGCAGGAATGGGGGCTGCCATTTTGTGAGACTGTTCTTTCAGCCACCATTTTGTAAATTGCTTCTTGCTCAGGGATAGCTTAATCAGAGCAACTGAATGTGGATACAATAAGTTTTCTGCTGATGATCTGCTAAGCCCAAGACCATTTCCAGATAAGAAGCTGCTTATTCAGTAATGTAAAAATGGGAAGCTTGAAAAAGGAACAGCCTGTGATCAGAAGTTGCCTGAGCCCAGGATTTGGCTGACCTGGAAAGAAGAAAGGAAATTACAAGATGTCCAAGTTTGACAGAAGGGATGCCGCTTGTAGCCTTGGTCCAAATCTAATAAGAAGCTGACACAGGTCAATCAGATGAGCTTGAGCCAATGACATTGAAAGATAACAGATGGATCTGATAATAATGGAGAAGTTCTGGAGTACAGGTAGTGTCAGTTCTCAGGAGACAATCCATCGCAGATGGTGATCCCACATCAGAAACAAAGATATTATATCAGGATCAAGAGGAATACCTGGCTGGCAAAGTCTCCTTTTTCCCAGGTATTAACTTTTCTATCCTTTGACTGTTCATAAAAGGTCAAGGAGTCTAGTGGGTGTGTGCATAGTTTTATAAATTCATGTGTTTGTTATCTGAGCTAATAAAGATTTAGTCAGAAAATACAGATTCTCTCTGTGCCTAACTGATCATTATTGTTGAGGATTAACACCAGTAACAACCCCAATTACTCCATTCTAATTTGAAGGCCTCCAAGTTTCACAATGTTTATCTTTTATATTGACTACAGTACATTCCACATCACTTGCTAGAAGGAAATTAGAAAACAGCTGGAAGCCCTGAACAATGCTTTTGAAAACAGACAACATTAACACAACCTTCAAGTGCCATTTACACTTTGCTTTAATTTTAGTAGTAAAGTTAAAGTAGTAAAACCCTGATCAGAAGTGGTGGTGAACAAGTTTGAAGTCATTTTCAAATTACCATTTATGATGTGGATCTGTCTCCAACAAACACTATTAAACCAAGAGGTGAGATGCAGTAACACTTAAAATTATTATCAATTTTACTTTTCACTCAACCCAGAAGCATTTGTTCTTGGAGATTAAAATTCTGAATGTTCCTCAAAGACAAGATTTTACCAAGGGAATAAAGAAAAACGTTGCAAGAGGTTCTTTCTTCACCTATAGAGAATTCAAACATTTTTAAGTTAACAAACATCCTTTTGGGAAAAAAAATACATAAAAGAATAAAGTGAAGAGAAGGACACCAGAAAGAGGATAAAAAGTACTGAGCGAGGAGTGTGTTAAACAGTGAGAACCAGGGCCTTTATCTGTGCAGTAAATCCTCTGGCTCCTTTATTTAAACAAATATGAAGAAAAAAAAGTTATCCCTTGCTTTAATTCAGAAACGGCCATAGCTGATGCTTATTTGTCCTGTCAGAGAAAAGATGGCTTAACAGAGCTGCCAAATAAAGATACGGCTCTCTAGTTATGTAATTTATAGCTATTCCTTCTGTCTTGTGAAAGAGACATCACTCATAACCACTGGTAAGTTATGAAGCTCTTTCACACAAGTGAAAGAAAGCCTTGACCTCTTCATCGTGGTTAAAAATTCTGTTTGCTGCACGGTTGAAAGATTCCTAGTAGGATTTGTGGAATGTTGAGCACTTTGGCCAACCTTTCACTGCAATTTTACAGGTATAACTGGCCATTTGTCATTTTCCCACCCTTTGAGTTAAATATCAATCTGATGAGTAGTAAATTCTGGCATGTTCATAGAATAAACATAAAGCATGCACAAAGGTCTGTTCATGGGCCATGTGCCATAATGATCAGCTTTATTTGTCAATAAATGGACCGTATTATAACCCTTGGAAGTAGCAGCAACCAATCCAGTGCCCCAGGAATGGTTGGTAGCTGGTGACACAGATAAAATATTGATGAGCAAGAACGAATCATGGCAAAGAGCCCTGCTAAAGGGTCATTTTCTTAAAATGAACTTTCAATGAACAACCTTATTACCAATTACCTTAGACCTTAGTTAGACCCCACTTGGAGTACTGTGTTCTGTTCTGGTCACCTCATTACAGGAAGGATGTTCGTACTATAGAGTGAGTGCAGAGGAGATTTACAAGGCTGTTGCCTGGATTGGAATGTAAATCTAGGTTATGCCTTATGAGAATAGGTTCAGTGAACTTGGCCTTTTCTCCTTGGAGCGACGGAGATGAGAGGTGACCTGATAGAGGTGTATAAGATGATGAGAGGCATTAACTCTGTGGATAACCAGAGGCTTTTTCCCAGGGCTGAAATGGCTAACATGAAAGGGCATAGTTTTAAGATGCTTGGAAGTAGGTACAAAGGAGATATTAGACGTAAGTCTTTCACACAGAAAGTGATGGCTGCATGGAATGCTCTGCCAGTGAAGGTGGTAGAGGAGGATAGAATAGGGTCTTTTAAGAGATTCTTAGGTAGGTACATGGAGTTTACTGAAATAGAGCATTGTGGGCTGAAGGGCCTGGAATTTGCTGTAGATTTTCTATGTTCTATGTTTTATATGCCAGTAAAGTGCTTTGCTTATCCACTTCACAACACAATGAATCACTCCTGTATCATGCAACTGAAAGAGCTGTAGATAGATAGATAGATACTTCATTGATCTTAAAGGACATTATAGTGTCACGGTAGCATTACAAGTGCACAGAAATACCAATATACAAATATTAGAAGAGAAGTGAGAAAGAATTAAACAGTCTAATAGGGGTCATCACTTCCCCAGCTCCAGGTTCACTCATTATAAAGCCTAATGGCCGAGGGTAAGTATGACCTCATATAGCGCTCTGGGGCTGCGCTGTTGTCTTAGTCTATTACTTAAAGTGCTTCTCTGTTCAACCAAGGTGGCATGCAGGGGATGAGAAACGTCCAGAATTGCCAGGATTTCCTGTAGGGTCCTTTGTTCTACCACAGCCTCCAGTGTGTCCAGTCTGACTCCTATAACAGAACCAGCCTTTCTAATCAGTTTAATGAGCCTTGTCGATGCCATTGCCCCAGCACACCACCACATAGAAGATTGTACTGGTGACAACAGATGGTAGAACATGTGAGGGAGGGGCATGCATACTCCAAAGGACCTCAGTCTCCTCAGGAAGTAGAGGTGACTCTGGCCCTTCTTGTACACAACCTCTGTGTTGGTGCTCTACTCACGTCTGTCATCCAGGTGTACCCCAGGTACCTGTAGGTCCTCACTACATCCACATCCATGTCATCACCATCAATAGTAACAGGCAGCAATGCAGGCTTAGTCTTCCTAAAGTCCATCACCTTCTCCTTTAGCTTACTGAGGTTGAGCTGAAGATGATTCGTCTAACACTGTTTGATGAAGTTCTCCACCAGGGCCCTGTATTCATCCTCCTGTCCTACCTTTATGCACCTAACTATTGCTGAGTCATCAGAGACTTTCTGCAGATGATACGGCTCAGTGCTGTATCTAAGGTCCGACGTATACAGGGTAAACAGGAGGGGAGCCCCAGTGCTACTTTTAGCCATGTCTGGCACACAGCTCTGAAGCCACACTAACTACAGTCCGCCAGTCAGGTAATCCATTATCCAGGATACAATGCAAGTGCCAATCTTCATTGAATGGAGCTGTTCCCCCAGCAATGAGGGCTGTATGGTAAGGAAGGCACTCAAGAGATCAGAAACCATGATCTTCACAGTGCCGTCCTGCTTATCCAAACGGGAGTAAGCTCTGTTCAGCAGGTAGATAACAGCATTGTCGACTCCAATGTGTTCCAATGTATTGTAAAAGGATATTCTCCAAACCCAATTCCGACAGTAGTTGTTCCTTCCTATTTGCACCTTCTTTTGCTGTGCTTTGGCTATAGATTCTGCACTATTAAATGAAATACACTTACAGACGTGTTTATAGCCTTTTTTTGATGACATCTTTGTGTCTGACCCACACATAAATGGGCAATATGAACATCATGGCCTCCTGATGTCATTCTAATTGTCAGAAATGCCTCTACAATGTACCGCAAAGCACGATTGCATGACTGACTCTTGATTCATGTCAGATATTACCGGTCACCCAAGTACATGCCAGTAAGAGCAAGACGGAGTGGACTGCGTGACTTCGCAGAGGGCACTTTCCGAATTAATGTTACCAGCCTGACTGGTTTCAAATTGAAGGGAACAGATAATGGGCTAACTCAATATGTTATCCAGTACTCATCTCTCCACTTCACAGATGGTGACTATGTAATCATCAGTGAAAATCTAAAGCAATACAAAAAATACTGGAGAAATTCAGCAGGTCGGGCAGCAGATATGGAAGGGAATAAACCGTCAGGCTGAGACGCTTTGTCAGGACTAAAAGTGTAATTTCCATAATTTTCATTGTGACAGAATAGAATACAGGAACACAAGAAACTCTATTGGCTTGCTTTTTCAGTCCAATAGTTTTTTATATTCTGAGTTCCCCTTCTCCCCATCTTCTCAAGATTTTTAAATACGGGCGGGGAGGGGGATTTGAGGGTTGATGTGCTTGATATATTTTTTTCAGTTTTTGTGTGGGGTGGGGGATTTAGTGATCCTTGTACCTAGTTCATTTTGCTCGCTTTTTTTTGAGTGGGGAGGGGGATTTTGGTGTCAACGTGCCTGATCCGTTTTGCTTGTTTTTTGTGTGGGAGGGGGGATTAGGGGGGTTGATGATTGTGCTGACTTTCTTTTCTTTCTTGGTTTCATAGCTACCTGGAGATTTGAAGAATTTCAGAGTTGCATACTTTGATAATAAATGAATCTTTAAATCTTTGAAGATAAGAGTAGCAATAGGCCACCGGCCCCCTCAGGAGTGCCCCACCATTTAATGTCATCATGGCTGATCCATGCTGACCTCAACTCCATATCTGTTTGGTTCCCCTTAACCCTAATTTTCCAAATATTTATCCATCTTCACCTTAAGTAAATGTAATAATCTGGCCTCCACACTTCTCAGGAGGTGGGGTGCAGAGAGAATACTGGCATTTTCTACTCTACCAGAATTTTCCACTCAATGTAAACAACAACCACCCCACCACACACACCCCCTCCCCAGATATTCTTTCTTCTCTGCTGTCTCATTGAACAGAAGATACAAAAGTCTGACAGCACGTATCACCAGACTAGGGATCTTTTATACCATTATTATAACACTATTGAATGACACCCTAGTATGAAAAGATGGACTCTTGACCTCACAATCTACATCCTCATGCACCTTATTATCTACCTGCACTGCACATTCTCTGTAACTGTAACCTTATACCCTGCATTGCTTTTTCCTTGTACTTCCTTAATGTACTAATATGATAAAATTACCTGTATGAATGATTGCAAAACTAAGTTTTTCACTGTATCTCAGTACCTGTGACAATAATAAATCAACTTACCCTCTGAAAGAAGATACTTCTACTTACCTCAATAGAAATTGTTTCTCCTCGTTCTTTACTCTTGCACCAGTGAAAGCTTCCCTGTGCCCAGGCAGGTGATAGAAAGATGAACTACTTTGCCTTCGGATGAAAGACGTTTGGATGAAAGTTACTCAGATGAAAGACGAACGTCTGTCGAAACAAATCTTCTACTCCCAGCTTAAAGAAGGCAAACGTAAAAGAGGTGGACAACAGAAGAGATTCAAAGACGTCTTAAAAGCCAACATGAAGAAATGTAACATCATCATCAACAATTGGGAAACCAATGCCGAGGACAGGAAACCCTGGCGAGCCATCATTCGAGAAGGAACAGCAACTTTTGAAGCAAACAGATGTGCAGAATTAGAAGAAAAGAGAAGAGAATGGAAAGAGAGGCAGCAACAACCAAAGCCCAATCTGCCATCTGGAACTACCTGTCCTGAATGTGAAAGAATTTTCAAAGCCAAGATTGGACTCATAAGCCACTTGGGAGCCCACAAGTAGATCAACAGAATGAAGATCATCATCCTCGACCTCGAGGGATAGCCATGACGACGACTTTGCCTTCCATACTATGTTCATAATTGCCCAAAGCATTTGATTGTTAGGGAAGTATTTCTAAATTGTAATCCCTGTATTCATTTATATCTGTTGAAACAACAATACTTTACATCTGCATCTTGTCTGTATTCCACTTGAGAGGCGAATGCAGTACATTGTTGCAGTGTGCAAGTGTCTGAGACCTCACATTTTATTAGGCAGATGGCATTCAGGCATCCACAGAGGTACAGATACCAGATATCCTAATGGATGGAATTGATTCCTACCCACTACACAATCGACATTTAATGCAGCAATGAAGGTCCTCCATCTCTCTCTGTTGTGTGCACACAGAAAAAGAAGGACTTTTCATTGCTGGTTCCACAACAATTTTTTTGGCTAGTCAGGGTTGTTAGCCATGAGCTGAACTCCTGAACCTAGAGGACTGACAAACCACTCTTAGCCTGGTCTCTATCCTTTGACCTGTCTGACATGGGTGGCCCTACCACGAGCCACAGGACAAAGCTCTGACTCCAGCCAACATAGTTCTCCGAGTCACAGAGGCACACAAGCATCTAACCCTATGACAAGGTTGTGGGCCTCTTGGAGGAGCGGATTGAAAGGTGATGTGAGCCCTATTGCATCCTAGGAAAGGCAGGTTGATGTGCACGCAGACATCACTAATCACTGTAACAGCATCCAGTAGTGAAATGAAGAGTTGGCCGTGTGGAAGTGACAGCCATGGCTGCTCCACAGAATGCAGTCTGAAGACTCTTCTCTTTTTTCCTAGACTTTGCCGAGATCAGGGTGTGGCCAAGGGGGCCCACTGGAAGTTATTGGAAGATTACTGAGAGGATTAATGATTCTGAGATGAGTTCAAGTCTCATAATGACATCTGGGGAATTTAAAAGTATTTCTTAATTTACTTGAAGATGCAAGGCAGAACAGGCCCTTCCAGTCCAATGAACCATGCTGTCCAACAACCCACCTATTTAACACTAGTCAAATCGTTTGCAATGACCAATTAATCTACTAACTCGTTTGTCTTTGGATTATAGGAGGAAACTGGAGCATCTGGTGGAAGCCCATATGGTCATGGGGAGAACCTACAAGCCCTTTACAGATGGGCCTTTTCTGGTTGGCTGCCAGTGACTAATGGTGTTCCTCAGGGCCAATACTGAGACCACAGCTTTTCACATTGTTTGCCAATGATTTAGATAGTGCAATTGAAGGCTTTGTGGCAAAGTTTACAGATGATACAAGGATAGGAGGGGTAGGTAGTGCTGAGGAAGCAATGCAGTTGCAGCAGTACAAATTGGAAGATTGGGAAAAGAAGTGGGAGATGGAATACAGTGCTAGAAAACGTATAATAATGCATTTTTGGTAAAAAGAACAAAAGTGAATACTATTATTTAAATGGGGAGAAAGTTCAAACATCAGAGTTGTAGAGGGTCTTAGGAGTCCTTGTGCAAGACTCCCAGGAAGTTACTTCACAGGTTGAATCTGTAGTAAAGAAGGCAAATGTAATAATGGGATTTCAAGAGGAATGGAATATAAAAACAGTGAAATAATGCTGAAACTTTATAAGTCACTAGTCAGGCTGCACTTGGAGTATTGTCAATAGCTTTGGGCCCCTTATCTCAAAAAGGATGTGTTGTCATTGGAGAGAGTCCAGAGAAGGTCTATGAGAATAATTCTGGGAATGAAAGGGTTAACATATAAGGGGCGTTTGGCAGCTTTGGGCCTGTACTCACTGGAATTTAGAAGAATGAATTGGGAGCTCATTGAAATGTATCGAATGTTGAAAGGACTAGATAAGGTGGATGTAGAGAGGATGTTTCCTCTTGCGGGGGTATTGAGAACTAGAGGGCCTCAAAATTGAGGGGCGATCTTTTAGCTAAATCTGTGGAATGCTCTGCCACAGACTGCGGTGGAGGCCAAGTACGTGTGTATACTTAAAGCAGAAGTTGATAGATTCCTGATTGGTCAGGGCATCAAGGGATATGGTGAGAGGGCAGGTGTATGGGGTTGAATGGGATCTGGCATCAGCCATGATGAAACGGCAGAGCAGACTCAATGGGCTGAATGGCCTAATTCTGCTCCTGTGCCTTATGGTCTTATGGCACCAGAAATAAATTCCAAACTTTGATGCCCTAAGCTGTATTGTATTGCACTAACAGCTACACTACTGTAGTGCCCAGTGTAGTTAATTTGGAATGAGAAGCTGGTATCTGTAATGGTGAATAGTAAACCTTAAGGTAGTCATACCTGATTCACCTGATTCACTCATATTCATCAGGGAAGATGTGTTCATCAGGCAAGAAAACACACTTCAAGGTTGTTTACAGTATACATACTTCGATAATAAATGCCCTTTGAACTTGAAATGTTGCATCCTAACTTAATGAGATTCTTTACGGTTCCTGAGGCATAACAATAAGCAGCTTTTTACTGCATTCCAAAATAATTGACTCAAAGATAATTAAGGAAGAACATTAACTGCTGGACTTGCCAGTAACACCCACATCGGGCGAGTAACTAAATCAAGCATTCTATAATATTCATGAACCTGGGGAAATTAAACTGGATTATCTTAATGATAAATGCACACACACACACAAAAAAAAAGGATTTTACAGAGGACTGCCTATGACTAGTAAATTCCTAACAAATGACTGGCAGCTTGTTGTTGCTGTGCAATAATTGTACGTGTGCTCCCTATAATTACACGTATTTATCTTCTAGATCAGTCTTGGTTTATCATTGCATTTCTTTCTGCCTCTAGCAAATCTCTGATGATAGCTTTCAAGTTCAAGTTTATTGTCATCTGACTGTATATACATACAACTAAATGAAACAATGATCCTCCGGATCACAGTGCACTGGCAAAACACACATCCATAACAATCTTTATCCAGTATCTTTTGCATTTAACTCTCTGCTTTTTCCCTCAATTCTGATCCCTTGAACAGAGATAAATGTGCATTTTCCTTCCGTGAGATATTATAAGTTCAAATCACTACCTTCAAAAATACTTTTGTTTCACCCAAAACAACCTAGCTGTACTGACAGTTTTCGATGTGAGTAAATCTACACCATCATGTCAGTGTCTTTGAACTCCAAAAGTCTGCACTGTTCTAAGTGCAGTCTTGCAAAATTTACGTGGATTAGTCATTATATTTTGACTCTCCACATCACATTGTCCAGACTAAAATAATCCACTCTAGTACATCTAAGGCAATTTTTTTCATGTTGAGAATACTTTAGGCATAATTTCAACTGGTTTCTTGACTTAGACAATAACCCAGCAGGATTCCTGTGAAGCTTAAGGGTAAGGAAGGTGAGGGGATAAGGGATCAGTGAAGAAGACTACACCCCAACCTGATTACACTTTGCTGACATGTGACTCCATGTGATTTTTATCCTCCAATCGAACTGAATCCAAAATAGAATGATGCACAGGAGGCCAGTCAGTCCCTAAGGACTGATTTGGCTGACAAAACTCTCCAATTATCTTCATTGTCCTACTGTCTTGCGTGATTTCCTCTTCAATCTTTTTTGTCCAATTCCAATTTGAAGGATTATTGATTCCACCTTTTTTTAAAAAATCTGCATGAAAGAACAATTATGGTTACCCATTTTCTTCTAGATTCATGGCATGAATGGCTGCTGTCCTAATATTAGTAGGATTCCAATGGGTTTAGAAATAAAATGGCTACAAGTTTTAGAAGCAATCATATCAAGAGAACTTCTGTGAAATGTTGATTCGTCTAATGTGCATTTTTAACATTTCTAGATTCACCATGGACTTCTGATGTTCAAAAAATGCACTAAGTAGCTACTTTACTAGATATCTCCTGTACTTAATAAAGTGGCCTCTGAGTGCATGTTCATGGTTTTCTGCCACTGTAGCCCATTCACTTCAAAGTTTGACATGTTGTGCATTCAGTGATGGTCTTCTGCACACTACTGTGGCAAGGTGTGGTTATTTGAGTTATAGTTGCCTTCCTGTCAGCTTGAACCAGTCCGGGTATTCTCCTCCATTCCAACTCTCCCATGCACAAAGCATTTTTGCCCCACAGTACTGCCACCCACTGGATGTTTTTGTTGTTCACACTATTTTCTGTAAACAGCAGAGACTGTTGTGAGTGAAAATCTTAGGAGATGAGCAGTTTCTGAGATACTGAAACCACCCCATCTGGCACCAACAATCATTCCATAGTCAAAGTAACTTATATGACATTTCTTCCCCATTCTAATGTTTGGTCTGAACAACAACTGAACCTCATGAACATGACTGCAGGCTTTTATGCATTGATTAGCTGTCACACTTGGCTGATCAGATGTTTGCATTAACCAGCAGGTATACCTAATAAAGTGGCCACTGACTGTACTTTATATCAGATAAGATGGGAAAATAACCAGAAGAAATGAAAGATTAACAGCAAGCCAATGAACAAACTTAACATCATTCCTAACTACGTCGTTAAAAAGTAAGCACTTCAGACCTTCCATTTTATTCAAAAATATCTCAAAGAAAGTTCATGGTTTGCTATTTTCGGTGACACTCCTGTCACAGTGTAACGTTCTGATACAAACTCTTAAATATTAACTCACTTTGAAAAAATACATCACCAGGCTCTGTGTGCACATCGAGGTGATCAGGACTGCGCAAGCCCTGCTGATCTTCAATTTCTTGCCTGATCTCACAAGTTTGTTTATGATTTATTTTCAACAATGCTGAAAAATTGCATTTTCTGCTTGGCCCTTTCCGAAAGTCCCTGTGTTGTGCTTTTTGATTTTAACCGATCTGTTAGAATTGTGATCAGCTGCGTCCAGAAATGACATTTGCTCTCACAGTTCTTCTGATGCATGGGGCCAACTGTGACATTCTTACACTCCCATCAGCCTCACTTAATGGGTCTCCTGTCATGGCTCCACTTAAAAGGTGGGCCCTTCCATTGTGAAGCTAATTACTTCCTATACCTTTAGCAAGGTCACACACTTGGATACTCTGCTTCATTTATCAAAATGCTTGCTTTTGCATGGTTACCAATCACATGCACACATGCAAGGCCCTTTGCTCAGACAAGGCAACTTTGCCTGTCTATGGCAAGACAATCATTCGCCGAATGAACTAAAAGTGGTAATTTGCTAAACACTGTCATTGTTAGCTCATACTATCCTTGTTTGTTGTGAAATGCAGTGACTGCAGAAGTTTCAGATGACAGCAGCTGCCAGACACTTCTGGAAGAACCTGATATGATGGAATCAGTGTAAATCCAAGAGAAATTCACTGCAGTCAAAGGAGCCCTAGATCCTTTGGGACATTAAAAACCATAGCCTAAAAGTGAGTAAGTAACAACAACAAATATGAGGAAATCTGCAGATGCTGGAATTTTAAGCAACACACATAAAAATTGCTGGTGAACGCAGCAGGCCAGACAGCATCTATAGGAAGAGGTACAGTCGACATTTCGGGCCGAGACCCTTCGTCAGGACTAACTGAAAGAAGAGATAGTAAGAGATTTGGAAGTGGGAGGGGGAGGGGGAGATCCGAAATGATGGGAGAAGACTGGAGGGGGAAGGGATGGAGCAAAGAGCTGAAAAGTTGATTGGCAAAAGGGATATGAGAGGATCACGGGACGGAAGGCCTAGGGGGAAAGAAAGGGGGAGGGGGGAAGCCCAGAGGATTGGCAAGGAGTATAGTGAGAGGGACAGAGGGAGAAAAAGGAGGGAGGGAGGGAGGGAGAGAGGGGGAGAGAGAGAGAGAGAGAGAGAGAGAGGGAGAGGGAGAGGGAGAGGGAGAGAGGGAGAGAGAGAGAGAGAGAGAGAGAGAGAGAGAAATAAATAACGGATGGGGTACGAAGGGGAGGTGGGGCATTAACGGAAGTTAGAGAAGTCAATGTTCATGCTATCAGGTTGGAGGCTACCCAGACAGAATATAAGGTGTTGTTCTTCCAACCTGAGTGTAGCTTCATCTTGACAGTAGGGGAGGCCGTGGATAGACATATCAGAATGGGAATGGGACGTGGAAGTAAAATATGTGACCACTGGGAGATCCTGCTTTCTCTGGTGGACAGAGTGTAGGTGTTCAGCAAAACAGTCTCCCAGCCTGTGTCGGGTCTCGCCAATATATAGAAGGCCACATCGGGAGCACCGGACGCAGTATATCACCCCAGCCAACCCACAGGTGAAGTGTCGCCTCACCTGGAAGGACTGTCTGGGGCCCTGAATGGTGGTGAGGGAGGAAGTGTAAGGACATGTGCAGCACTTGTTCCGCTTACAAGGATAAGTGCCGGGAGGGAGATAGGTGGGAAGGGATGGGGGGGACGAATGGACAAGGGAGTCGCATAGGGAGCGGTCCCTGCGGAAAGCAGAAAGACTGGGGTAGGGAAAGATGTGCTTAGTGGTGGGATCCCATTGGAGGTGGCGGACGTTACGGGGAATAATAGGTTGGACCCGGAGGCTGGTGGTGTGGTAGGTGAGGACAAGGGGAACTCTATTCCTAGTGGGGTGGCAGGAGGATAGGGTGAGAGCAGATGTGCCTGAAATGGGAGAGATGTGTTTGAGAGCACAGTTGATGGTGGAGGAAGGGAAGCCCCTTTCTTGAAAAAAGGAGGACATCTCCTTCATCCTGGAATGAAAAGCCTCATCCTGAGAGCAGATGCGGCGGAGATGGAAGAATTGCGAGAAGGGGATGGCATTTTTGCAAGAGACATGGTGAGAAGAGGAATAGTCCAGGTAGCTGTGAGAGTCCGTAGGCTTATAGTAAATATCAGTAGATAAGCTGTCTCCAGAGATAGAGACAGAAAGATCAAGAAAGGGGAGGGAGGTGTCGGAAATGGACCAGGTAAACTTGAGGGCAGAGTGAAAGTTGGAGGCAAAGTTAATGAAGTCAACGAGCTTAGCAAGTGTGCAGGAAACAGCGCCAATGCAGTTATCTATGTAGCGAAGGAAAGTGGGGGCCAGATACCAGTATAGGCTTGGAACATGGATTGTTCCACAAAGCCAACAAAAAAGCAGGCATAGCTGGGACCCATATGGGTGCCCATGGCTACACCTTTAGTTTGAAGGAAGTGGGAGGAGCCAAAGGAGAAATTATTAAGAGTAAGGACTAATTCTGCTAGACAGAGCAGAGTGGTGGTAGGGGGGAACTGGTTAGGTCTAGAATCCAAAAAGAAATGGAGAGCTTTGAGACCTTCCTGATGGGGGATGGAAGTATATAGAGACTGGACATCCATGGTGAAAATAACGCGGTAGGGGCCAGGGAATTTAAAATCATCGAAAAAATTGAGAGCGTGAGAAGTGTCACGAACATAGGTGGGAAGCAATTGAACAAGGAAATAACAACAACCAAGCTTTTCTAGGTTATGCCATCCAATCTACTAGAATTAGTGGACATTGTTGAAAGGGGAAAGTTGAAATATTTAAGGGGAACATGAGGGAGAAAAATTCTTCATTCAGAGGGTGGTGTGAGTGTTGAATGAGTTGCCAGTGGAAGTGGCACACATGGGCAACACACACAAAATGCTGGAGGAACTTAGCAGCCCAGGCAGCATCTATGGTGGATGTAGGTTCGATTGGATCATTTAAGAGAAGTTTGGATAAGTACATGGATCGAAAGGGTATGGAGGGTGACGGTCCGGATGCGGGTCGATGAGACTAGGCAGAATAACAGTTTGGCACAGACTAGATCAGCTGGAGAGCCTGTTTCTGTGCTCTATGACTCTCACCTGCTGCTGCAGTTCCATCAATTGCTGCAACTCATCTGATTCTATGGCCAGGAGATGAGCACTTTAGTGAAGACCCATGCCAAATACTAATCCTTCAAACCTCCAACCAGGTCCTTCTCCCCTACTGCCCTCCCACCCCACTCTCAATTGCACTGCCAAACTCCTATGATGGAGCCTGGAATCTCCTGGTCTTTGTGCCAATCAACCAGGAACTCATGATGTTTTTGGTGCACTTGAATGGTTGATTGAAGTGAGCCTCTTGACTATGAGACGCTAGGCTTGTTGGCTTAGTCTCAGACGTTAGTGGGGTGAAGTGGTTTGAACAATGTTGGGAAAATACACCATGGACTGTGCATAAAAAGTACATAAAATATGGAAAAGAGCAAAAAATTGAATGCAAGGTATGATACATTACTTGAGTAATCAGTGCATAGACCACAGAAGTGCTTTGGTTTGTTTATCATTGTTTTCTTGAGTATCTGGCCAGTAGAGTTTAGTCAGTTTAACAGTTTAAGAAACTATTGAAGATGAAACTCGAAATCTGCAATTAAGAAGTTAATATAGTACAGTCTTTGGATAAGTTAATTAACTTAATCAGTCTGGAATCAATGATGATATTTAAGAATTCTCTGTTGTTTCCAAGGGTTTTTTTCAGCGAATTGCCAGAATCTTGCAATTACGTTTTTAACTTTCTATGCAGTAATGGCACAATGACAGTTAGGTTATTCAGAGGTTGTGTTCAGTACAATTGGTAAAGATGTGGACAGTGAATTCCCAATTTAAATGCAATCTACATAAAATTACACGCATCATGCAACTTGTACATAACAGCTGTGGAGAGTATAAGGTATAATTTACTTAATAATTTATGAAATGACCCATTGATTCCTTCAGTCGATGTAATATCAGAATCTCCCAGTAACAATATGCTTTTATAATCTGCTTACAAAGGTCAACCCTGCAGAACCGAGGGCATGAAATAAATGTCAGTAGCACATACCAGGGCCGGTTATGTGACCTCTTGGGTGCAACAAAGAAGCTAGTATGGCATGGAATTCAACAATAAATCTTACAGTTTTAATAAGGTGAATAAGCAAACATCACTGGAAGGTAGACAAGATCATTCTGGGCTCATGGAACATTGGATATAACTGAAGAGGAAAAATCCAGAGAGGTGAGTGTATTATATTGTTGTATGCAATTCCCAAGAATGGTTCTTCTAAGAAAGAGATACGGATTCATTTATTTATCACAAGTACATTGAAATATACAGTGAACTGTGTCGCTTGCACTTAACAACCAACACAGCCTCAAGGATGTGCTGAGGGCAGCTGCAAGTGTTGTCACACATTCTGACACCAACATAGCATGCCTACAATGTTCAGCAGAAACAACACAAGCGGCAGCAACAGCAGTAACAAATCAACCATAGCAAAATAAGCCTTTTCCTCCCTCCATATGTTACACATCTACTCTCTCTCACACACACACACACACACACACACACACAAAAAGGTGGGTGGGTGGGAGGAAAGGGCTTGTATTGCTGTTGCTGAAAGTTGTTGCCATGTTACACTGGTGCTGGAATCTCTGGCGACGCTTGTGGGCTGTTCCCAGCTCTTGTCCTTTATGGCAAAGTAATGGCGCAGACACCTTTTGTTGCAAATGTTTCTGACTTTGACTTATAGCTGACACAAAAGATTTCACGTATATTTCCCCATGCTATCTGTCATCAATCTCAAATTTACACAACAATAGACATTAGTGTCAAAGTTTATCATGATATCAGTTGAACACCTTAGAGTTCATTGTCACAAAAAATTCTGTAAGTCCTATCATGTCAGAAAAACTAGGATAAAACCAGAAAGTCAAAAATTGGTAGAAATCTGAAATCAAAACAGAAACTGCAGCAAACACGCAAAAGGACTGGCAGCATCTGTCACCTGAGAAACATGGCTAACCTGTCAGGTCAAAGGGGCACCATGGTAGTCCAGGGTTAGCACAATGTTATTACTACTCAGGGTATTGGAGCTCAGAGTCCAATTCCAACACTTCCTCTAAGAAATTTGTACGTCCTTCCCGTGAACAGCATATGGGTTTCCTCCACATGCTTCGGACTCCACCCATATTCCAAAGGCGTAGGGTTAGTAGGTTAAATGGTCATGATAAATAGTCCTGTGATTAGACTAGGGTTAAATAGATGGGTTGCTGGGCAATGCAGCTCATTGGGCTGGAAAGTCCTGTCCGCAATGTATCTCCAAGCAAATAAATAACAAAGGTAGTTTATCAGACCCCTCTGGGAGATAATGCTCCCTTCATAAGAAAGATGCTGATGGTCTTTGGTTTGAAAGATTAATTCCACTTCTCCTTCCACATGGGTGTTGCTTGATCTATTGAGAGTTTCCGGTATTTTCTGCTTTTATTTCAGGGTAAAAAAAATAAGACCTGATGTTCAAACCTGATGATTTGCCTGACATACAGCAAACTTTTTAAATCTGGCTCTGTATCACGGCTAAAGACTGACTTGGAAAGACAGAATAAAGAGAAATGCAACATCCTAAATCAACACCAATCTTTTTTATTACTCTTCAATCCACCTTGGTTGCCACCTGGCCAAGTCTGAAATGCTGAGTATAAATTGCAAGCCAAGAATGTGTCAGTCAGAGTCCTTAAGTAGATACAAGATAAAATTCTTAAACCAAGTTCTTTTGACTCTTGTTCCTCCTCCTCCTCCTCTATATTATGAAATGCTAATAGGATGTCTGAAGCAATCTGCTTAATTTGACAAGTTGCTCCTACTTATATGTTTAGGAAGTTTACTGCTTTGAAAGCCGAATTTGAATTCTCAAACTATCATTGTATTTGGAGTCAGAGGAGATTGAAGGTGCCAGAACACAGAGCAAAAAATAAACTGCTGGAAGAAATCAGCATCTGTGGAGAAGAATCGGCAATAGACATTTTGGATCGACGTCCTGCACCAAGACTGGATCAAGAGGCTGCATCAAGACTCCAGATTATTAGATTATTACAGCCAGTAACCAATAAAATCTCATGCCCTCTTGGGCATTTTGTTGCTGATTGAAAATAAGTATAGTATTGTGCTTATATCTTTAGAATTGGTTAATTGAAGGACTAACATAAGGCACTTCCACATGTACAGGTTTCTGGGCACATTATATGATGTGTACAATCCTATGTGCACCGTAACACCTTTCAATGAGGAAGGAATAAAGTGAGAGGTAAGTAAAGACATTGAGGTGCGATGCAAGGAATTAGAAGTGAAATGACAATAGAACAGATTGAAAAGTGGGGGGTGACAAGAAGGTTTGTGAAATGATAAGAGGGTAAGAAGACAAATATTGTAATTAGGAACTGAAGGGAAGATGGTATGGAGGGAAAGGGACAGGGAGGTCTAATCTCAACTAAATTCTTAAGCACGAGAATAATAATTTGAAGGTATTCACACAGTCAGTGCTAAATCTGTTTTCTGTCCATTATAAAGCATTTTACATTTGTTCACTAGATTTAAGTATCTAGAAGCGCACTTGATACACTAAAGCTTGGAGGTCAAGTGCTGCCAGATGGGATTAGTAGAAACGGATTTAATGACTGACATGGACAATGTGGGTTGAAGGTCTATTTCTGTAATGTATGGGTCTGCAATCTCTTGTGCCTCAATGATGTCACCACTCACTTTCCACTGTGAGCAAGATGAGGAAGACCGAGTTGCGGACTAATGGAGAGTTCTCGAATTCTTAAGCATTTAATAGAGTAAAGAGAAAGAATAAACAGAAATAAATCTACAAAGCAACTCTAGATCTCAAAGGAGTTATTGTACAGTATATACTTTAAATCCAAATAGAGCAGTTAAGGAAAGTAGTGTACGAGTACATTTTAACAGGAAGATAAATAGGTGAATAGAGAAATTAGAAATATGCTAGTAGGGTTTGTGAAGAATAGGCTGGATATGCTGAATAGCCTTTTTCTGGTGTACAAGTTTAATGTCATCACAATGACATGTCCAATATTTTTGCTTTGTATCAAATTCTTATCATCAACATTGAATCTAACTCCCAATTGCAATTTAATTTCTTCTTGCTTGTTATTTCTGTCAAAACTGCTCCTCACAGTTCATGCAAGTAGGAGGTCACATCTGGCTTGGCAGAACATCAGATCCCTATTCTGGCTCTTTTTGTGAGCTATTTTATGTTCCTGGGTGTCGATATCCTTGAGGATCTATCCTGGGCTCAACATATTGGTGCAGTTACAAAGAAAGCATGATGGCAGCTATATTTCATCAGGAGTCTGAGGAGATTTGGTCTGTCAGCAAAGACACTCACAAATTTATACTGATGTACTGTGGAGAGCATTCTAACTGGCTGCATCACCATTTGGTATGGGGGTGGGGGAGGGCACTGCACGGGATCGAAATAAGCTGCAGAAAGTTGTGAACTCAGACAGCTCCATCATAGGCACTGGCTTCCCAGTACCCAGGACACCTTCAAGGAGTGATGCCTCAAAATGGCAGTGTTCATCATTAAGGACCCCATTACCCATGACATGCCCTCTTTTCATTTCCACTGTCAGAGAGGAGGTACAGGTGCATGAAGGTACACACTCATTGATTCAGTAATAGCTTCTTCCCCTCTGCCATCAGATTTCTGAATAGACATTGGATCCATGAGCATTATCTCACTGCCTTTTAATTTTTTTTCCTCTTTTGTACTACTTAATTTAACTTAAAAAATATGTATACTTCTCCCTGTAATTTACAGTTTTCATTATGCACTGCATTGTACTGCTCTTGCATAACAATAAATTTTACGACATATGCCAGTGATATTAAACCTAATTCTGATTATTTTCTGGTACTAAACAAGCTAAGCATACTCACATTCTTTTGCTCTAGCTATTTGTGGCAGCACTAGGAAAATGTTAGATATCCTTTGCTCTGTAATAGCATTCAGATTTGTCTGTTAGGCCTGTTCTTTACAAAGCAATCAGGATATATTGAAACTTCTGAAGATTATTTTCCTCCAAAATCTATGTCTTGTGGCGAAGCTTCCTGGAGTGACATTTATCATCATCTTTGCTTTTATTGCCACTGTGCTACACAGAGCATTTGTTGGCTGCATATGTCTTTGTTTACCTAAACTCAGTTTCTGATTGGCTCAATATTCTTAATGTTGTAATATTGAAAGCAGAACATAACCCCATGAATTCTGTACACAGTTCAATACCTGCATCTCTTTTGGCATATCTAGGGCTATATCTTTTATTTAACAGGAAATTTCTTAAGCCACATTTAATAGTAGACAATTAAAACACCACTTTTCAAGGATTACAAAGTTGAGCAGGTGTTAAAGGTGGTTAAGTTTCACTGCCCTGCTGCGATACTCCTGAGTGGAAACTTTTGTCTTTGTTAACATTTAAAACAAAATGGTAAGGAGGAGGTGAGTAATGCAGAATTTATCCACAATATCTCATCACTTGTACTGTAAATACCATTGTGTTTATTGCTAGAATAATTTCAGTTACAGATCTTGTTCAGTTTTAATGAGATGGACATGGCTGGCTTTAAATACAGCCATGATTTTAAAATCCCCTCAAAGCAGCTTAGAGGTGTACTTAGTCTGCAGAGGATTGTCTTGAGAAGCTGCATTAGCAGAAGTACTGCACTATGTCCCGTTTCATTCTGACTGTCTCTGATAACTTCAATGGATCTATATATCATTTTCCTATAACAAAATGTGCAAAAGCAGCATGCGGTTTTCAAAAATATAAAGACATGAAAGAGAAACCTGCTTTTAAAAAGATGTGGCCACTTCGTTTTCTGTGGCTGCATTAAAATTAAATCTGCAAAGGGATTATTAATGCACATGACTCTGTATTAAATGCCATCCACTTTTTATAAACCCTTGGGAATGGGTGGTGTAATGTATTGTGTCAGTATTCATAGCGTCAGAGTGCGTATGACATCAGGACATGGAGAAGTAAAAATGGAAGTCTGGTGAATAAACGTGGTTGTTCAAGCTACGGTGGTGTCCGAGTCACAGCAATATTACATGGTGTCAGAAGAAATTGCGATAAAAAGGAAGAGAAGACACGTAAAAGATGTCACAGTTACAACCACCGTCAAGTTTAAGCCTACAGGGTAATCTTGCTGAGAACTGGAAAATATGGATCTGGAAGTTTGAGCTGTTTGCACCGCTACCGGCGTAGCTGAAAAAACGGAGAAAGTGCAACGTGCTACGTTTCTGCATGTGGAGGGGGAAGAGGCAATAAAGGTTTGCAACATGTTTGTCTTCCAAGATGATGAGCAAGATAAAATTGAAGTGTTGAAGAAAAAGTTTCAAGATTACTGCGAACCGAGAAGAAACCTACCGTACATCCGACACCGGTTTTTCACGAGGGCTCAAGGACCAACGGAGACCATAGACGCCTACATAACAGATTTAAAGAGCAAGGCAAAAGACTCTGAGTTTAGACAACTGCATGACTCTTTAATACGTGACAGGATTGTATGCGGCATACGAAATGATCAAGTGAGAGGCAGGTTATTGAGAGAGGCAGATCTTACATTAGAAAAGGCATTTGATGTTTGCCATGCCAGCGAGATCACGTCAAGTCAGGTTAAAGTGCTCAATGAAGAGATTGAAGTGCACAAAATAAAAACTGTGAAAACTGACAAGAGTAGGACAAAGCCAGCTCCACAGGATGATCTAAAGGAAGTTAACTGCAGCAGATATGGTTATAAACATGGATACAGAAAATGTCCAGCCTTTGGTCAGACATGCAAGTTATGTCAGAAACGAAATCACTTTGCAAAGATGTGCAAATCGAAGGAGCACGCAAGGAAAATGCATGCTGTGGAACAGAGTGAGGGCAACAGTGACATGTTCACTGGCACAGTTTGAGTGGAACAGGAGGTATGCATCAAGAATATTGACAATGCAGAGATGGAGGATGAAGATGATTGGACTCAAGATCTGATAATAAACAGGAAGAATGTGACATTTAAGCTTGACACTGAGGCAAAGTGCAATGTAATGTTATCAGAAACATTCAACTCCCTGGATATCAGAGTAAGACTGAGAAAATCCACCTGCAAGCTTGTTGCATATTTCGGCCACAAGATGGCGCCACTGGGCAAAAAGCACTCACCTGTGTGTACAAAGGTCAACAATACAAGATCGAGTTTGAAATAGTACAGCAACATGTTTCAGCAATACTGGGCAAAGCAACATGCACAAAGCTAGGCCTGGTGAAGCGAATCTATGGTGTTGAAAAAGAAAATGACATCCTCAAAGACTTTGATGACTTGTTTTCTGGATTAGGATGTTTACCAGGGAAACACCATATCCAGATTGATCCAACTATCACACCAGTCGTGCATGCCCTGAGAAAGATTCCAGTAGCTCTCAGCGATCAAGTAGTGGAGGAGCTACACAGTATGGAACAGATGGGAGTCATAACAAGACAAATAGAACCGACCGACTGGGTGAATAGTATGGTGACGGTGGTCACAGAAAAAAAGACGAGGATTTGCATGGATCCACAAGATCTCAACCAAACCATCAAAAGAGAGCACTATCCGCTGCTCACGGTTGAAGAGGTTGTCTCCCGCATGCCTAATGCAAAATACTTTTCAGTATTAGACACAAATCAAGGTTCCTGGCAGATCAAGCTGGATGAAGTAAGTTCCAAATTATGCACTTTCAACACGCCCATAGGGGGATATCGTTTCCTGCGTCTACCCTTTGGGATTTCTTCTGCATCAGAGGTATTCCAGAGATCCGTGGCACAAAAGATTGAAGGCTTGGACGGGGTGGTCAACATCACTGATGATTTGCTGATATGGGGTGACACAATTGAGGAACATGATCAGAGACTGAGGAAGTTCCTGGAGAGAGCACGTGAGTACAACCTAAAACTGAACAAAAGTAAATGTCAGATCAGAACTACAGAGATCAAATACATAGGTCATGTACTTAGCGCTGATGGGCTAAAACCAGATGATGAAAAGGTCAGAGCTGTGGTACAGCTACCACCACCCAAGGACAAGCAAGAACTATTGAGGTTCATGGGCATGATACAGTATCTTACCAAATTAATTCCCAACTTATCAGAGATCAGCGCTCCACTCCGAAAGCTACTAGAGAGCAACACTGAATGGCATTGGGAAGACGAACAAAATAAAAGTTTTGACACATTGAAGCAGTTGGTTACCAAAACACCAGCACTCAAGTTCTATGATGTCAATAAACCAGTGACGATGTCTGTGGATGCCAGTTCGGAAGGAATAGGAGCTGTTATACTGCAGGATGGGAGGCCTGTGGCGTATGGTTCACGAGAACTTACGGCCTGTCAACACCGATATGCTCAAATCGAGAAGGAATTATTCGCCATAGTTTATGGGTGTGAGAAGTTCCACCAATATGTATATGGCAAAGAAATCCAGGTTGAGAGTGATCACAAACTACTTGACAGCATCTTCAAAAAGCCACTCCACCAAGCTCTTATGAGGCTGCAAAGGATGCTTCTCAGGCTACAGAGGTACACTCTCACAGTCACCTATAAACCAGGAAAAGAACTGTACATTGCTGATGCTTTGAGCCGTGCTTACCTCGAAGAGCAAAAGGAAGAGTTGCTAGGAAGAGAGCTGGAGGTCAACTGGGTTACACCTCAGCTACCCATCTCTGAGGAGAAGTTGAACATGTTCAGGAAAGTGACTGCAGATGATCCTGAAATGCAAATGCTAAGAGACATTATAATGAATGGATGGCCAGCAGAAAGAAAAGACATTCCAAAGGAAATGCAGAAATACTAGATATTTAAAGAGGAAATCAGCTATGCATCAGGACTAATGTTCAAAATGGCAAAACTCATTGTACCAAACCAAATGAGACAGGAAATGCTCAACAGAATTCATGAATCACACCTGGGGATAGTAAAATGTAAAGAAAGAGCAAGGGACATTCTCTATTGGCCAGGCATGTTAACTCAGATAGAAGACATTGTGTCTCAGTGTACTGTCTGTAATGAAAACAAAAACAGCAATCCAAGAGAGCCTCTGCTTCCCCACCCACTACCAGGAAGACCACGGGAGAAGATTGGCACAGATCTCTTTCACGACAATGGTGCAGAATATCTGCTTTGTGTGGATTACTATTCAAAATATCCGGAGATCACCAAGTTAAGTGACACGTCCAGTCGAGGTGTCATTACCGCAATGAAGTCGATATTTGCAAGACATGGTATTCCAGATATTGCCGTTAGTGACAATGGTCCACAATATGCCAGTGGTGAGTTCAGAGGGTTGTCAGAAAACTGGGAATTTCAACATGTTGCTTCCAGTCCAGGGCATGCTCAGTCTAATGGACAAGCAGAGAGAACTGTACAAACTGTCAAGAACATGCTCAAGAAGGCACAAAGCAGCAACGGTGACCCTTACATTGCTCTGCTTGAATATCACAACACACCGATTGAGGGTGTGGGGTTCTCTCCTGCGCAGCTGTTGATGAGACGTTGTCTGAAGTCCAAACTGCCAACATCCACAACTCTACTGACTCCTGAAGGTAATGCTCAAGTACATGACAAGCAAAAGTACAAGCAAATAAAGCAAAAGGGCTACTATGACAGACATACAAGACAGTTGCCAGATCTGCATACAGGTGAAAATGTCAGAATACAGAGAGGGGACACTTGGCAACCAGGTGTGGTTGTGAACAGACATCAGCAACCAAGATCCTTCATAGTTCGCACGCCGGATGGAAGAGTCTACAGGAGGAACAGGAAGCATCTGCAAGAGGGAGTTTCCACGTACAGATGCACAGGACATTTCCACAGATACAGACATGGAAACAAACGACACCAAGAGTGATGCCGACCACAAAGACACAGAGGGCACTCGAGAGACCGACACTGATGAAGGACAAGCACAGTCACTGTTGTATCACACACGGTCTGGGAGACAAGTCAAACTTCCAGCTAGATACAGAGACTAGACATACATACAGTCTCACACAGTTTGAGGCAAAGTCACACATGTTATAAGTTCCAAGGTGTGAAATAAAAAGTTTATTAGTCTATGTTAGTAAAAGAAAATACACTGCTGTTAGTATTGTAAGACACTATGCAGAATACAGTACAAGGAGGTAAGATTTTTTTAGTTTATGTCATGGTCGTTGCACTGTAAGAAGGACATACCTAGAGGCATTGTTTTGGTAATTCACAGTGTTGTAAAAAGAAAACAAAATTATGAGAAGGGGAATGTAATGTATTGCGTAAGTATTCGTAGCGTCAGAGTGCGTATGATGTCAGGACGTACAGAAGTAAAAATGGAAGTCTGGTGAATAAATGTGGTTGTTCAATCTACAGCGGTGTCCAAGTCACATCAATATTACAGGTGGCACCCTGGATTGTTTAAAACACAATTCTCTCATATTAATAAGCACATTTCTATATACATCTCCGGTCATTAGTTTGTGCTAATTCCAGCTACAGATTGCTGACAAGAAAAAGTAAATAATCCACACTGGTAAACTGCATGAAAAGGTAGGTGTACATGTTTGAGACATCTACCATATTGTAACAATGGGAAACACAAAATACTCTGCAGATACTGGGGTCAAAGCAACACTCACAACACACTGAAGGAACTCAGCAGGTTGGGCAGCATCCGTGGAAAAGATCGGTTGATGTTTCAGGCCGGAACCCTTTGTCAGGACTGTAGAGGGAAGGGGCAGAGGCCCTATAAAGAAGGTGGGGGGAGGGTGGGATGGAGAAGGCTGGTAGGTTCCAAGTGAAAAACCAGTAAGGGGAAAGATAAAGGGGTGGGGAAGGGGAAGCAGGGAGGGGATCCCCTCTGTGTTAAAGAGGTGGGGGAGGGGATCCCCTCTGTGTTAAAGGGGTGGGGGAGGGGATCCCCTCCCTGCTTCCCCTCCCCCACCCCTTTATCTTTCCCCTGACTGGTTTTTCACCTGGAACCTACCAGCCTTCTCCTTCCCACCCTCCCCCACCTTCTTTATAGGGCCTCTGCCCCTTCTCTCTTCAGTCCTGATGAAGGGTTCCGGCCCGAAACATCGACTGATCCTTTCCACGGATGCTGCCCGACCTGCTGAGTTCCTCCAGCGTGTTGTGAGTGTTGTAACAATGAGAATAATTTAACCAGGCTGCAGTTCCAGCTTGTAGCCTTTGCCACTCAGTAAGTTTATTAGAAATTTCAGGAATTAGTCATAATGAAAGCAGCTTATATTCAGAATGTGACTTACTGGTGATAGTTTCTTCACCCAGAACACAAAATTTACAAAAATTGCATGTGTCTTGACTCGGTAGGAGCTCTCATTCTTTGGAATCAAATCACTGTGCAGATTTGAGCGCATTACTCAGGCTGGCCACAGTCCAGGGGAATGGGAAATCTGCTAAGTAAAGGCATGAAAGTGAAGCCTCACCTATTCTCCCCGCTGGATGTGAAAGACCCTGTATTGTAATTAAAGAACCGAGGATTTCCTGATTTTATCTTTGAAAAGATAAAAGACTGACTTTTCCTCTTTAATCAAAATCGCAAAAGCACAAGAACAGGCCATTATCTCATCAACTGAGGTGCTTGCTGTGGGCAAATAGGTTGCATTTTCCTGATTCAAAACAGTGTTATTACATCAAGGAAGTATTTAATTTTCTCAAGCCCTTTGAGATAAGACCATAAAACCACATGACATAGGAGCAGAATTACACCACAGAGTTCATCGAGTCTGCTCTGCCATTCCATCATGGCTGAATTATTATGCCTCTCAACCCCATTCTCCTGCCTTCTGCCGATAACCTCTGATGCCCTGACTAAGCAAGAACCTCTGCTCCACAACCATCTGTGGCAATGAATTCCATAGATTCACTATCCTCAGGCTAAAGAAATTCCTTTTCATCTCTGTTCTAAATGGATGCCCCTCTATTGTGAGGCTGTAACTTCTGGTCATAAACTCACCAACTGTAGGAAACATCCTCTTCAGATCCATTCCCTCTAGGCCTTTCACTATTCGATATGTTTCAATGATATCCCCTCTCATTCTTATAAACTTCAGTAAGTAAAGTCCCAGAGCATTCAAATGCTATTCACATATTAAACCTTTCATTCCCAAAACCATTCTTGTGAACCTCCTCTGGACCCTGTCCAAGGCCAGCACATCTTTTCTTAGATAAGGGGCACAAAACTGCTCACAATCCTCCAAGTGTGGTCTGACCAATGCTTTATAAGTCCTCAACATCACATCCTTGTTCCTTATATTCGAATTCTCCCAAAGTGAATGCTAACATTGAATTGCCTTCCTTACCACCGACTCAGCCTGGAAGTTAACTTTAGGGAATCCTGCACAAAGACTCCCAAGTCCCTGTGCACCTCTGAATTTTGAATTTTCTCCCGCTTAGAAAATAGTCCATGTCTTTATTCCTTCTACCAAAGTATATTCTCCTACACTATATTCGATCTGCCACTTCATTTCCCATTCTGCCAACCCGTTGAAGTCCAGCAGACTCCTTGCTTCCTCAACACTACCTGCCCCTCCACCTTTCATTGTGTCATCTACAAACTTGACCACAATGCCATTCATATCGTCATCCAAACTGTTGCCATATAACTTGAAAAGAAGTTGTCCCAAAACTAACCCCAGCAGAACACCACTAGTCACCAACAGCCAACCAGAAAAGAATCCTTCTATTCCCATTACCATGGGTTCTTATCTTGTTAAGGAGCCTCATGTGCAGCACCTTGTCAAAGGCCTTCTGAAAATCCAAGTAAAAAGATCCACTGACTTTGCTTTGTCAATCCCTCTTGTTACATCCTCAAAGAATTCCAGCAGTTTTACCAGGAAAGATTTCCTTAAAGGAAACCATGCTGACTTTGACCTACTTTATCATGCACCTCCAAGTACCCAAAAACCTCACCCTTAATAATATACTCCAACATCTTTCCAACCACTGAAGTCATACTAACTGGCCTATAACTTCTTCTCCTCTGTCTCCCTCTTTTCTTAAAGACTGGAGTGACATTTGCATTTTCCCAGTCCTCCAGAACCATTCCAGAATCTATTGATTCTTGAAAAATTTTTACCAATGCCTTCAGAATCACTTTTAGCTACCTCTTTCAGAACCCTGGGGGGGTAGTCCATCTGGTCCAGGTACTTACCTACTTCCATACCTTTCTGCCCTCAAGCTCCTTCTTCTTAGTAAAAGCAACTAAATTCTCTTCAGCCCTCTGACATTCTTGAATTCCTGGCATCACAGTGAAAACTGCTGCAAAATACTTACTAAGTTTGTCTGCCATTTCTTTGTCCACCATTACTCCCTCTCCGGTGTCATTTTCCAGTGGTCCAATATCCACTCTCACCTCCCTTTTGCTCTTTATATATCTGAGAAAACTTTTGGTATCTTCTTTTATATTATTGGCTAGTTTACCTTCATAGTTCATCTTTTCTCTTCTTTTGGCTTTTTGAGTTACCTTCTGTTGATTTTTAAAGGCCTTCCAATCCCCTAATTTTACTACATTATATGCTCTCTCTTTAGTTTTTATGGTGTCTTTGACTTCTCTTGTCATCCACAGATGCCTCATTCTCCATTTAGAATACTTCTTAGAGATGTATTTATCCTGCTTCTTCCAAATTGCTCCCAGAAATTCCTCTATTCGTCTGGTACCTCCTCTGCTAACATCCCCTACCAATCAACTTTGGCCAGCTCTTCTCTTATGCCTCTATAATTCCCTTTACTCCACTGTGAAGGACTTGTGATGTCCTGACATTACAAATATATTTTCCTAATACTATATGTAAAGCCCACGTTCCCCTTCGTCTGTATACAAAAATGACAAAAGGTTCAAATATTCACTACTGCCGTCTTTCAAAAATGAACCGTGAGGAAATATAAGACTATGTCAGTAAAATATTATGTCATTGATGAAAGGAGACAGCACCTTTACAAGGAACTCTTCCTTTTTTATGGCCAGTTCTGGGAGCACTTATCTCCCAATGGCATTACTGAAAAATCATGAGGAGCTTCATGGGGAATGGAAAACAGAAATCTATCTTCCAGGTGTTCATTTCAATGTGGTGTTGACCCTCAACAGCAGCAGAGTGGCACTGATTGGAGTGGCTGACTCACACGGCCAGGAACCTAGCTCAATCCTTTCCTCAAAAGCTACCTGTGTGGAGCTGGCATGTTTTTCCTTGATCGTATGGGTTTCCTCCAGGTGTGCTGCTTTTGTCTCGGGTCCAAAACTCACATGCAGGAAGGTAGGCTGGATGGTCACTGAAAATTGTCCCTAGTGTGCAGGTGAATGGTGAAATTGAGGGTTAGGAGTGGGGAATGCTGATAAGAAACTAGAAAGAATGTATGGGATTATTTGGTGCTCCTGCTTTCTCTTTTTTTCCCCATAATCAGAATCAGGTTTATTATCACTGGCACGTGACGTGAAATTTGTTAACTTAGAGACAGTAGTTCAATGCAACACATAATCTAGCAGAGAGAAAGAAATAATAATAATAAATAAAATAAAAAAATAAATAAGCAAGTAAATCAATTACGTATATTGAATAGATTAAGAAAAGTGCAACCACAGAAATACTGTATTTTTAAAAAAAAAAGTGAGGTAGTGTTCAAAGATTCAATGTCCATTTAGGAATCAGATGGCAGAGGGGAAGAAGCTGTTCCTGAGTCGCTGAGTGTGTGCCTTCAGGTTTCTGTACCTCCTACCTGATGGTAACAGTGAAAAAAGGGCATACCCTGGGTGCAGGAGCTCCTTAATAATGGACGCTGCCTTTCTGAGACACCACTCCCTAAAGATGTCCTGGGTACTTTGTAGGTTAGTACCCAAGATGACCAGATTTACAACCTTCTGCAGCTTCTTTCGGTCCTGTGCAGTAGCCCCTCCATACCAGACAGTGATGCAGCCTGTCAGAATGCTCTCCACAGTACATCTATAGAAGTTTTTGAGTATATTTGTTGACATGCCAAATCTCTTCAAACTCCTAATGAGGTACAGCCGCTGTCTTGCCTTCTTTATAACTACACAGATATGTTGGGACCAGGTTAGATCCTCAGAGAACTTGACACCCAGGAACTTGAAGCTGCTCACTCTCTCCACTTCCGATTCCCTCTGTGAGGATTGGTGTGTGTTCCTTCATTTCACCCTTCCTGAAGTCCACAATCAGCTCTTTCATCTTACTGATGTTGAATGCCAGGTTGTTGCTGCCGCACCACTCCACTCGTTGGCATTTCTCATGCCTGTACGCCCTCTCGTCACCACCTGAGATTTTATCAACAATGGTGGTATCATCACCATATTTATAGATGGTATTTGAGCTATACCTAGCCATACAGTCATGGGTATATAGAGAGTAGAGCAGTGGGCTAAGTATACACCCCTGACCAACCTCTCCAAGCATTTCATCACTGTCAATGTGAGTACTACTGGGCGATAGTCATTAAGGCAGCTCACATTATTCTTCTTAGGCACTGGTATAATTGTTGCCTTTATAAAGCAAGTGGGAACTTCCGCCCCTAGCAGTGAGAGGTTGAAAATGTCCTTGAATACTCCCGCTAGTTGGTTGGCACAGGTTTTCAGAGCCTTACCACGTACTCCATCAGGAGCTTCCGCCTTGCGAGGGTTCACTCTCTTTAAAGGCAGCCTGCTGCTGCTAAGTTAACAAATTTCACGTTACATGCCAGTGACAATAAACCTGGTTCTGATTCTGACATCAGCCTCTGAGACAGTGATCACAGGGTCATCAGGTGCAGCAGGAATCTTCACAGCTATAGCTGTGTTCTCTCTTTTAAAGTGTGCGTAGAAGATGTTGAGTTCGTCTGGTAATGAAGCATCACTGCCATTCATGTCACTGGGCTTTGCTTTGTAGGAAGCAATGTCTTGCAGAGCCTGCCAGAGTTGCTGTGAGTCTGATGCCACCTCCAACCTCTTTCAAAATTGTCTCTTTGCCTTGAAGTAGCCCTCCGCAGATCATACCTGGTTTTCTGGCACAGGCCTGGGTTGCCAGACTTCAATGCCACAGATCTAGCCTTCAGCAGACGACGTATCTCCTGGTTCATTCATGGCTTTTGGTTTGAGAATGTACAGTAAGTCTTTGTAGGCACACACTCATCCATATAGGTTTTAATGAAGTCAGTAACAACTGTAGCATACTCATCCAGGTTCGAAGATGACTCCCTGAATACGGCCCAGGCCACCGATTCAAAGCAGTCCTGCAGGCACTCCTGTGCTTCCCTTTTCCATACCTTCTTAGCCCTCACTGCAGTCGGGTGGTGCAGTCTTCAGTCTCTGCCTATACTCGGGGAGTAGAAGTACAGCGAGGTGATCAGACTTCCTGAAGTGAGGGCATGGGATAGCATGGTAGGCATTCTTGATGATGTTATAGCAATGGTCCAGTGTGTTGTTTCCTCTGGTATTGCAAGTGATCTGTTGATGGCAGTTGCTTAGTGATTTTTTCACACTAGCCTAATTAAAATCTCCCAAAACGATGGTGAAGGCGTTAGGGTGTGCTGTTTCGTGCAAGTTGATCCCATTACTCAGATCATCTAAAGCCTGATTGACATTGGCCTTAGCCCGCAGCTCTCACCTCTGGTTCCACCTATCATCTACCTTATTTATCAGAGTGCAAAACTCACACTTCTTGTGCCTCCCCTCATCACCCTCCAGCCTCTATCTTCACCATCCCCTCTCCCCACTTGGCTCCCCCTGCCTTGCTTGTTTCTTCCTTCCTTTTCTGTGACCACCTCTCATTCCAGTTTGTGATTCCCAACATCACCAACCCCACCCCATCGGTCTCCATTCACACACCATCTTTATTTTCCCCCACCTATATCCACCCAGCTCCTGTCACACCTCTTCGCCCTCCCCTTTGTACTGGCTCTCGGTCCTGATGACACGAAACATCGACCATTCTTTTCCCTCCACTGATGCTGCTCAGACATTGTGTTTTATTAATGCTCAATTTATTGCCTGGTTGCATAAAATATTACTAATTGGCTTATTTTTCTATTGTAAAGACTTCTGGCTACATTTCCAATATTATGTTTGTATTTGGTAATTTCAAAAGCACCATTGAGCGTTATGCACAAGATTTCGTCAGTTCATATATTACTGGAAACATTTTGGACTTGCAATGTTGCATTACTTTGGGCGTTGGGTCTTATAGGAGCCGTCACTCATGCCTGAGATCCTGCTCTCGCCCACTGAACCCCAACAATCCAAGTTGGGCCACAAAAATCACCTGCACGATCAGGGTCGATTAGTTTCCTCCTGCAATGCCTTTCACAGACTCGACAGAACCCCAAGCCACACAGCATCAATTAGAATTTGATATTTATGGGTGACCTCAGAGGACAACTGGAATTTTTCTATCCAGTTGCCTACTGGAGCCACCATCAAATCATTGCTCGCAGATGCTTGACCTTCAAAAGCCAGTGCAGTGTGGCATTACATTGGCAGCAGCAGACAGCCAGCAAAAGCTGGTCATTTAAGGCTTTCCACCCCGCAGGATATCAAGTATAAAGCACAAGAAATGTCACTAAAATATTTAGAGGAAGTGATTTTATTGCACAGTGGCACAGCTGTCAGAGGAATACACAAGGAACGAAGCCACTTAACCCATCACAGACGATGACTCCAAGGTTACGTGGATAGTGCTAATTTATAATTAGAACTGCAGAATTATATAGCACAGTCCCTCGTCTGTAGATGTCAGTTCTCCTCCTCTTTTAATCTTCCATCCTTCCCCAGCTCCTCTCCTCCCACCTCTTTCCAATCTCTTCCTCACTCTCATTTGTCATCTCCTCCTCACCCTTCCCCAGATTGGCCTTCCTTGCTCCAGACTCTGAAAATCCCCAAAATCTGTGCAATGACATCTAACATCAGCTGCCTTTTCTTTCAGATCAAGTAATTAAAAGAAATCTTGACAATGCTGTTGACTGTTGTGAGGTGTCTTGACTGGTTTAAATCTTTCTAATTGATCAGAAGAGCCCTTAAATTTATTTATGAACAAAAAAGGTTTCAGTTCATAGCTTAACTGACATGTACGAGACAATGAAGTGGAAACTTTGTCATTTGTTCTGTCGTACTGTGCTGTAGCATGTTTTATTAGGCTCAAAGCAAGCAGCCAGCTCTAAGCTCAAATCATCTCAATTTAAGATTGGGCGAGAGACCATGACTGCAGTCTTGCAGCCACTGACAAACGCACTGCAGAATTTTGGATGATCTTGCAAGAAAGGTGGTAATTTTAAATTCCCACAGTGAAACACTGACAATAGGTTATCTCAAGCATCTGCCAGCTTCTTGCTTTATTTCAGATTTCGTGCAACCGCAATGCTTTATACATTTCTGAATACTGTGTAATTCACAAAGCCTGGTTCCTTCTGCATCCTAAATTATCGTTTATTGGAACAAGTCCAATGAAGAGATTTACATGATCAAATAGATGAGTTCCAATTCACAGTACATCTGCTCCAAACACTGGTGCTCGAAAAGACTCTAACATCAGGCCCTTAATCTACTCTCTGTGCACATATGATTGTGTGGTCAGATTCTGCTCCAGCTCCACGTACGTTTGCAGTGGCCTGTATCTCAAATAACAATGAGCCAGAGTAAAGGAAGCAGATAGAGAGCCTCATGACTATGTGATATGACAAAAGCTTTCCCTCAATGTCAGGAAAAGCTGGTGAGCTGGTCACTAACTTCAAGAAGGGAGCAGTGCACGTGCTCCTGTTTGCACCAACAGTCAAGAGGATTGAGAGCTTCCATTTCCAAGGAAAAAATATCACCAATAACCAACCACCTAGAAGCCAGGGCCAATAAAGCTCACCAGTGCCCCCATGTCCTCAGGAGGCAAAAGAAATTTGGCACATCCTCCTTGACTCTCACAGACTTTTATTGTTGCACCATAGCAAGCCTCCTGTCCAGAAACACAACAGCTTGGTATGGCAACTGATCTGCACGTGACTGCGAGTAACTGCAGAGTAATGGGCACCGATCAGCATATCATAGAAACCAGTCTCCCTCCCTGGACACTGAATACACTTGCCTACACAAAAAAAACCCTGCCTCACTGAACATTCTCTCTTCTACCCCCCCCCCCCCCACCTCGGGCAGAAAGTACAAAAACCTGAAAGCACCTGTACCGCCAAGCTCAAGAGCAGCTTCTGTCCTACTGTTGTCAGATTTCTCTATTATGATAACACACACCCTTGACCTCAACATCTATCTTATTGCCTGCCAGCACCGCAGTGCACCTTGTCTGCACTCTACTGTTTTACCTTGCACACTACCTCAAAGGAAGGACAAGAAAATGACTGGTATGAACTGTATGCAAGATACGCCTTTTTTACTGAAGATAATAAACCAATTTAGCAATATCCATAGTCCTGTGCCTCAACTTTCTGCATCTTCTCCAGATCTTCAGTTTGTTTTAAAGTTTTCAGCTACCTGTGTGCAATAACTGGAGCTCATCTAGATGTAACAACTGGCTGTAATGTTTGGTCTTCCTGCTCCCACTCCCAATTTTACAAGACACCATTAAAACGAGATTTTCAGCAGCTTTCTATTCACTTTTTTAATGCTATGACAATGTGTGATTCCGTTTCTTCCTCATATGCCATCTTTCAATGTCCCACTCAGTTGAAAGTGCTCTGCAACCTTAAGCTGTTGTTTAAGAGAAGCTGCAAGTAAAGGTATTAAAGCCCCAGCCACTATGATGTTACTACCTGCATAACATTGCGAAGTTGCTTTCCATGGCTGCTTACTTCTAAGTATGGTAAATACAATGGGCGAACAGTTCAGCGGAGTTCTCAGGTAAAGGTTTTCAATCTCATTTTTAATAAGAATCTAGAAGTAAGAAATCAATGAAGGTTGCAGATGATTTGACCCACAGTGAAGAAACTGAACAACCTCACAACCAACTTGTTTCAGCAGTTATTAGTTCCAAAGTAGAAACCCAAAATGAAGAAAATGCCTGAAACGTTGAATCACCATGTGGAAGAAGGAAAAAGGAAATTAATATTCCAGGCAAAAAACTTATAGGCAAAGGTCACTGCCTGACAAATCAACTCTTTAAGTTAGACCACTTAATAATAATAGCGTGCCATTCATCTACTAGTAGTTCTGTCAATAGTTCTTTATTGTTTACTATTGCCAAAGAAGTTAATGGTCAATAGAGAGTGGAATTATCCATAAGTTCCATCTGCACCAGCAGAGAATGATGGGGGAATGAGATAAGAACAGAACAGGGTCCAAATATATCTTCCTAAGGTTGACAATAAAGAAATCAAAACCATTTAATATTCAAACACGAGAAAATCTGCAGATGCTGGAAATCTGAGCAACACACACAAAATGCAGGGGGAACTCAGCAGGCCAGGCAGCAACAATGGAAAAGAGTAAGCAGTCAATGTTTTGGGCCAAAACCTTTTGGCAGGCTGGAGGAAAAAAACCTGAGGAGTAGATTTAAAAGGTGGGGAAGGGGAGAGAGAAACACAAGATGATGGGTAAAATCTGAAGGGGGAGGGATGAATAAAGAGCTGGGAAGTTGATTGGTGAAGGAGATACATAGCTGGAAGAGGGGGAGTCTAACAGAAGAGAACAGGAAGCCATGGAAGAAAGACAAGGGGGGAAGAGCACCAGAGGGGGGCAATGGGTGGGCAAGGAGATAAAGTGAGAGAGGGAAAAGGGGATGGGGAGTGGTGAAGGTGGTGGAGGGGGAATTACTGGAAGTTTGAGAAATTGATGTTCATGCCATCAGGCTGGAGGCTACCCAGAATATAAGGTTTTGTTCCTCCAACCTAAGTGTGGCTTCATCACGACAGTGGAGGAGGCCATTTGCATCTCCTTTAAGAAACTACACGTCCAGCACATCTCAGCATGAACAAGGTTCAGGAAGTCATGATCCAATTTTTTTTTTTTTGGCAACTTAAGAGTCACAAATTTCAGAATCAGAATCAAAGCTGACAAATGTTGTGAAATTTGTCTTGTGGCAGCAGTATGGTACAAGACATAAAATTACTATAAATTATAATAATAAGTAAATAAGTATGATAGAGGAATAATTCGGTAGTGTTCATGGACCATTCAAAAATCTGATTGCACAGGGGAAGAAGCTGTTCCTAAAATTTTTGGACTGTGAGACTAAGTGTGCTTAAACTGACTGACCTGTCCTAGCATGATAAATATATATTTCAATGCCATCTCAGATTCAGATTAAATGCTCACATTTAACATTTTAGTTGATTATAGTAGTATAACATGAAACAACTGTGTCAGAAAAAGTGAAAACCTCCCTGTGATAAATTGTCATTCTGGTAGTCAATTTCAACATTGGTGTTTGATATAAGAGCACAAATACAATACCAACATTCTTGACAACCCTTTGAAAACACTTCCCCCAGAGTTTCAAAAAGCTATCAAAACTCATTTATCATCCACTGCTCCCGTGTGTCCTCCGAGAAGTTACATTTCCAGTTCCAGGGCTCACCAAGCACGTCACAATTGGTTGGTTTCACACTGAGAGTTTGCCTTCTAAACCAGTATTTTTTTTCCCCATTTACTGAACACAACACTGCTGTCATTTTATTTAAGACCTTTGTTGCTTTATCAAGTCTGTGAACAAAAATGGTGCATAACATTTAATTGATAACTCAATTATGTTTGTGTGCCGCCAATCTTATCTATTAACACCAAGATAAAACAGTTAGAAATTGATTTACACAATTAAAAAAGCTCTAAAAAAGCCTCAGTACAATGCTTCATGGTACAGTAGATTATCGATCTGCTACAGAAGAAACTGCGCTGTTAGCTTTTGAGGGGATTTCAATATAATGATTCCACTTTAAAACCCATCCTTGCTTTCAAATCTCTCTTTGATTCAGTTGGCTCAATTTTGTATCCTTCCTCAACCCTGCAATCTTTGGGGAAATTTGCCTGCTTCCATTTCTGGGCTCTTGAATGCTATTTAAATTGCTCCATGTTTGCCGCCTTCTGGCAAGATGCCAAATTCTTGAATTCCCACACTAAACACACCACCTCTGACTTGTAATAGGGAAGATATGGGGCTTCATCTTAGTGAAGAGTGGTGAGAGTGGAAAAGTAGGGACAAAAAGGGATTAAGGGCTTGATTTCTAGAGAAAAAGAAAGCTTGAATTTTGACAAATAGGAACACAATTTGTTGTTTTTGGGAATAAGCAGCTAAAATTAAGTTTCCATACACAAGAACATGTTTATTCCACTCAACACCTCAAAGCTACACTTTCATTCAGTTCAATTATGGCAATGTTATTTACCTAATTTGGTTCAATATCTAACATTCTGAACTGAAGTCGATTCATCTTATGACGAACCTTCAAACTGATCTCTCAACAGTTGTTCAAAACTAAGATGACCAAATTTCCAGTCATTTCACAGATTTAAAGAATTACGCAAAATGGGAAAGGACCCAGTTTGTACATGCTGACCAAAATGCTGAATTACATTAGTTCCATTTGGTCCATATCCCTTTAAACCTTTCCTATCCATGTATCTACCTAAATATCTTTTGAACATATTTACCTGCCTTTACCACTTCCTCTGGCAATTCGTTCCAAATACCTACATCCACCATGTGAAAGCTTGTCCCCTGAGTTCCTGTTAATATTTTCCCCTCTTATCTTACATTGAAAACACAGAAACAATGGAACACAAGAACAAGCCCTCTGTTCCATGATGTCCGTACAGTACAAACCACAATTTCAATCTAACTACGGTAATCCTATCTGCCAATGACCAGCAATATTATAATTACTGAACTGGACTGTCTGCTGTAAGGTACTACCCAGGCTCAAACCCGCAGACCAGCTCATTTGAGCTTACGTTAGGTAGCTGAATGGGGCTATAATAACTGAATGTCACAACCAAGAGAAATCCCAAGGCCTGTCCCTGGAGGGTGTTGAACAATTCAGTATAGGAACAGGACCTTCAGCTCAGGATATTTGCACCACCCATTGTTCCAGGGAAAAATACAGCCATAACCTACCCAAATTTGAGTGAGGAGTTCTGGCTGACCAAACTTCATGGTTAAAATCATGGTTACTCCTATAAATCTTTCAATCTAGAGAAGGCAATAAAATCTTTGTGCAACCAAGGTTTTTGCCGATGCAAGATTCCGCAATTACTGGAATCTGGAGCAACACACGAGAAGAACTCAGTGCTCAGTCAACATCTGCAGAGCAAAATGAACAGTCAATGTTTCAGATGAATACCTTTCATCAGGACCGAATCAAGATCAAGATTATTGTCGTTGAATTATATGACGTGAAATTTGTTGTTTTGTGGTAGCAGTACAGTGCAAGGCCAAAATTACTATAAATTAAAACATAAATAAATGGTGCAATAAAAATAAATAATGAGGACGTGATCATGAATTGTTTGTGCAGGCATCCAGTCAAGATGAAGGGTCTTCACTTGAATTGTCAACTGTCCATTCCCCCTCAATGATGCCACCTAACCCGCTGCCTTCTTCTAGCATCTCATGTATTGACCAAGATCACGTCATTTAACAGTGAATAAAGATGCTGTTATAATTCATGGTCCTCACTGGGACTGTAGGATTGTTCAAAGCTTTCTGTTATCTCTTCTGTACTACTTCAGTTCACATTAGTTGACTAATGAAACATACACTGTGAATTTTCCAAAGTAATTTATTCCATAAAAGAAACAAGAATGAATCTACTAATCACCACTTTTCTTAGTCATGTTGTTCCACATCACTAGGCCAAATATTATGGGTGTCTTTGGGTCATCTTTAGCAATTTCCCCCAAATGAACCTTAAGGACCCATCCTTTCATCATTAACGAGCAAGTACTTTCATTAATCCCCTGGACTGCACTAGACAGAAGGAATAAAGTATTGATTGAATTACCGAAAAGCATACCGTCAGAGGAACTTTCCAATTCTGAGAAAATCTGACTCAAGTTAGTCATACTGCATAAATTAGTTACTGCCACTGCTGTAGAGAAGAAGCTGGCTGCACTTAGCAAGTAATTCAATGTCTGAGAATTACGGAGCCATCCAAAGGTTGTGAGAGACACACTGTTAAGGTGCATTCCCTTAGTTTCCTTCTTGAGTCAATTATTTGTTTGGTTTTCTTGGAAAATGCAACAGTAGGAAATGGAACCATGTAAAAGAGAGAACAGTGAAATTAGAGTTTGCTTCCACAGTGGTACCAGTTAAGAAATATGATAATATAATAATCTCCTCTAATTGTCATTAAAATTCAGAGAAGACAATTCTTATGCGGTGATTGATGAAAGAACTGAACTGCATATTTCAAAAGCAGAAAATGTGTGCTGGAGCTTTTGGCTTCTGTTTACAGGACTCTTCCTTATGTATCACTTTGACAACAGAATCTAAAGAAAGGCTATGAATTGCTTGCTGAAGTAAGGTTACTGTTCCTTGGCTGTTACAGTTATATACAAGAGAAAAGTGTTTGCCTTGAAGCAATTGTCTAAATGCTTGTTCTATCTGTGCTCAGAAGCTTGTCAGTATGAGAAGGTACTGTTGTTTCTTCTTCAGTGAAAATATTTAGGGTCTGCAGCAGCACTTTTAAAAGTGAGCCATTAGCTTCACTTTTGCTTTATTTACAGGTCTTTACATATTATAGGTTACATGGAGCCAAGCCATTATGCAACAGTCAGGATGCTCTCCACTGTGCACCTGTAGAACTTTGTCAAAGTTTTATACTACATGCCAAATTTGTGCAAATTTCTAGGGAAGTAGAGGCACTGCAGTGCCTTCTGCATGATGACACTAATGTGCTGGTCCCAGGACACATGCTCTGAGATGATAATACCAAGTTACTGACCCTCTCCAACTCTGTTCCTGTAATGAGGACAGGTTCATGGACCTCTGATTTATTCGGTTGTGCTACAGCTGGAAAACAACATATTTCACAACATACATCAGTGATAATAAAACTGATTCTGATTCTATATGAAATATCTGTGACAAGACAGTAACCAAGTTTCTCCCTCTAGAGATATGGCTAATCATTTGCAGGACCTTATTTTTAATTATTTCAGCAATGGGAGATTAATTTACAATTAAAATACATTCAAATGTCTCATCGCTTTCCAAAGCTTCACTTGTCCTGCCGTAATTCTCTCTGCAGTGAGGAGGGAATTGCATTGTGGTGGCACTATTACCTCTTAATGGAAACAGCATGCTCTCAGAGGTGCCGATGTATATAATAACTTCATAACATTTGCATGCGTAGAGGTATATATTTGCATTTTATTCCCTAATTATGCTGAAACATGGCAGGACAGAATGTGGCCATTCAGTCCTGCGGTTTATGCGGTCAGATTTTAGTCAAGCAATCTACAATAACGTCATTTCCCTGGCCCCTTTCAACGCCTGCTAGCTCAGCACCAAGCTTACTCTTAAGCACTGGTCTCTTCCTCGGTGCCCCTAATGAACAACTGAAACAAATGATGTTCACGATGGAAGCGGTTGGTAATGGAGCAAGTGAAACGTCAAAGCATTGATGTGGAGGAGGTGGAAAAATCTGAATCATTATCTGAAAACACTATAGCTGCGATAAATCTGAAATTAAAAAGTTTTGGTCACTGACATGAAACATTGACTCTTTTTATATCTCCAGAGATGTAGTTGGTTATAATTTCAGATTTCATTTTTTAAAATCTACTCACGTTTCTGCATATCTACTTTACTCCCATCTTAAATCAGTCGCCCTATAATGGTGGGTAGGGACCGCTAGTTCCAGATTCTCCCACAGGAAGAAGCCACCATCCTTTCAAGATCCTTCAGAAATGTACAGTATATCAGTCAAATGCAGAGCCAGCCTTTCCTCATAAGACAACCTGCCTGTAGTGCTGTCTGTACTCCAGGTCCAAGTCTGTGAGAAAAATCTGTAAGTGCGACGTTGATATTCTAATATCCTTCATGGGAGGACATCTGTCCCCTACATTCCCTCTGAAATGGCCCAGCAAGCCATTTAGTCATATCACAAACATTGCCATAAAACAGATAAGTGATATAATGGACAGACCATTGGGCTCCAATGCTTGCAGAGGTAAAAAAAAAATCAGCCATGATTGTGTTCAATCGCTCAGCAAGCATGAAGGGTCAATAGTATATTACTCTTCTAATGTCAGACACTGATTGCAGACACGGCTGATCTTCCTGTGCCCAGTCAAGCTGCAAAATAAAACACAGGGACTTGTGTTTAAATAGGTGTGGCTATTCAATAGGCTGACTCCACAGTAATCACTGAACACATAACAGGCAACATGCCAGAATTCTCCATCACAATGTCCGAGTTCACCCTCTTTTATTGCAGCACAGACTCAAAGAGAGTGCAAAATAGTATAGAGGTGGGAGTGAGTGGTCCTGAGAGTCCTCAACATTGACTCCAGCGTCCACAGAGCTGCATGACATCAAGGCAAACCTCAGCTAGAAAACATAACCCCTCACTACCCTGTATTACGAAAGGAAGGAGTTCTAATGGGGTTGTGAGGAAAATAATTTTTACAAAGAGAGTGGTTGATATTTGGAATATACTGCAAGAAGAGGTGGCAGAATCAAATACAACTACTATATTTAAGAAGCATTTAGACAAACACAAATAGACAAGGCTTAGAAAGATACTATACTAATACTGGTGAAGTGCAAAATAATTGGCAGAGATGTGGTGGGTTATAGAACCCATGTCTCTGCCGTACAACTTGATGACTCTATACGTACTGTAAACTACTAAAGACAGTTCAAAGGCCGCGTCTCAAGTGAAAGACTCACCTCCTGATAATTAAAAGCCTTTCCAATTGTAAGGGGTTTCTTCTTTTATGTTACTGCATAGGCTAACTAAAATGGGTTCTTTGTTATATTTGAAATGGCTTCTTTGTTATGTTAATTGCTGAGAAAGTCCTCCCACTAGCAGTTTGTTTGGATTATGTTATTGATAAGAGGATGAGCGAACCAATTGGGATAGATGTTATTCTTTCTGTGTGTCAGTAAGTTATTGTGATGCGTGGGTTTTTGGGCAGAAGGTGCGAGAGAGGGGGAGAGGATGGACAAGGTGCTGTGAGTCGGCTGACAGGGTCAGACTCCGAACAGGAATCCGAGGTCCAGGGTGGTCGGCGAGGAGAGGAGGTGGAGACAGACTCGTGTGGAGCGTCTAGTCAACCACCGTTGTTGGTCCCAGGCAGCAGGTTGAGGTGGTCCGAGGGGATCACAGGGTGAAGAAGGAGGGTCCCGAGCTCCAACTGTTCGTGCATGAAGAGATTGAACTTTGATAAGTGTAGCGCCTTTTATCTTCCTGTTATATTTTATCTCTATTAATTATATAGTTCCAGTAATATCTATAAACTGTAATTCATTTAATCGTATCTGGTGTATTGTCTGTTATTTGGGCAGTGTGGGGTACATCACACAGCATCCACACAAACTAATTACCTAGTTTGGCGGGGCCGAGGGCTGTTTCCCTAGACAACAGCAAGCCGAGCGACCCGGAAGCTGGCTGGGGGGGGCTACACAATAATTACAAGGCAAATGTCAGAACCGTAAAGAGACACTTGGATGAACGCAGCTACAAAAACACTCCAGAAACCCAAAACCCTTCCTGCACCATGTAGCCAGCCTGCTTGGCATGCTCTCCCGCACCTTATACAGCCAATGTCTTCACCATCATTGTGCCATCTTTGCAATAGGTGCCATCCATAAAATGCATTGTGATTGCTTGCTTAACCGACATCAGTACCAGTCTACTAATCTGTGACCTCTACTGTTGAAGAGGATAAGTACATCAGATACAGGGGGACACCTCCACCTACAATGTCCCTCCTGACTAGAAATATAAAATAGTTTACTAAGGACTTCAAGTATATTCTGTTATAACTATGTGTCAGGTTTAGCAAGGTTACTAAAATTCACTATTAAAATAATTTTGTCAGGGTTAATGAGATTGCTGAAGTTTATTCTGCTAAACCCTCCTGCTATGAATTTTCAATTTATTTACCAGTACATGTGAGATAATAATGCATATATAATATGCATAAGACATGGATCAAAAATGGACAGAGTATATTGTCAGTCACATCAATTCCTGATAGCACAAGTATGACAAATGAATTGCTGGGAGTCTTTTAACAGTAAGAGCTCTCTCCCTGCATGCTAGTAAATAAATGTCTCCTGCTGCCAGCTCACCTCTTCCCCTGAAACTCTTTTTGTTTTAAAATACCATCAGGCACATACCATCACAGCGTAGGATCTCCCTATAGAAACACAGAAACATAGAAAATAGGTGCAGGAGTAGGCCATTCAGCCCTTCGAGCCTGCACCGCCATTCATTATGATCATGGCTGATCATCCAACTCAGAACCCCGCCCCAGCCTTCCCTCCATACCCCCTGACCCCCGTAGCCACAAGGGCCATATCTAACAACATTGTGGGTGTGCCTTCACCAGAATGATTGCAGGGGTTAAATGCAAGAGTGCATCACCCAAACCTTCTGTAGGATAATCTGGGAAAAATTGAAAAATGAATAAATAAAAGGAAACCTACAGCAGTCATGTGAATTCAAACTCACAACAACCACGTGAATTCATAAACTTTAGCAAATACTGATGAGATTGAGGAAAACTACTACCAAGAGATTTGTGTTTATCAATCAGTTTGCAGCACTTACAAACAAATTCTATAGCCAAAATAAAACTTGATTATCCTACAGAACATTAGTATGAGCATAGGAACTCTTGATACTAAACTTACTATTTGCTTTCCAATATGCAATAAAATTCATAGAATTGCCAGAGAGAAGGCAACTTCTATTCCTACCAGAAAAGCAATGGACTTCCCAGCGACGTCTGTCACAACTCTGCTTGTTGGTTTTACAAGTGAAAGCTACTGCAGAATTAACCATAAAGTATAACAGTCACTTCTGGTTACACAATCTAAATTCAGTCTTTTGAATGCTCCATGTACAAATAAATGGGCATAAATTTATTAATGTTTAAAACGATTTGTCCCAAACTACTTACAGAAAATGATTCACAAGTTCAAGTTTATTGTCAACTGCCTGGACATATATACAACCAAACGAAACAATGTTCCTCTGGACCACAGTGCACTCACAAAACATATATCACACACAGCACATAACTTATTTCCATAAATAAATTAATAAAATATCATTCAAAATGCACGTAGTGCAGTGCACAGCACAGGTAAACAGTAAACAGCCCGCCCTCTTAGTGACAAGTGGTGGTAGGGTATTCATTAGTCTCACACCCTGAGGGAAGAATCTGTTACCCAGTATGGCAGTCCTAGTCCTTCTGCTCCTGTGCCTCCTTCCTGACAGTAGTGGGTCAGTAAGATTGTGAGATGGGTGGTAGGTGTCCTTGATAATACTTCATGCCCTTCGTATACAATGCTCCTAGCAAATGTTACAAATAGGGGGAGGGAGATTTTTGTGATCCACTTGGTGGTTTTTACTGTCCTCTGTTGGGTCTTGTGGTCCGATGATTTGCAGCTTCTGTACCACACAATTGTACAGAGAACGGTGCTCCTGTAGAAGGTTATTAGAAAGGGGGCAGGGAGCCTTACCCACCTCAATCTCCTCAGGTAGTATATATGCTGTTGTGCCTTCTTGAGTAATAAGGCAGTGTTCTGGGTCCAGGCTATATCGTCCATTATATGCACTATAGGACTTTGTACTCTTTACTCTCTCCATGGCAAAGCTATTGACGTGTAATGGAGAGAGGTCAACCTGCACTTTCTTGAAGTCCACAATCATCCTTTTTGCCTTGTTCACATTAAGACTCAGGTTGTTGTTCTCATACCATTTGACAAGCCTCTCTACCTCTTTTCTGTATGCAGCCTCATCATCACACAGAGGAATATGATAAGCTTTACATAACTACCTTGACTAAATCTGGGTAGTTCTATATATATACTGTATAATTTATCAGTTTGTAAAATAAATTGCATGCATCTTGCTGTATTTCTAATGTATTTTATGCTTATCCCACTTTAAAACATCCCCAATACATTATTGAAATATCCAAGTACTTATTAGCTTCAATCTTCCACTTGAAAATGCATAAAAGGGTCTCTCAGTCTATGAAGTCTCATTGTCAAAAGGTAATGTAATGTGGTTGAGGGAGGCTGGTAGAGGACCATTATCTTAGAGATATGCCACTTATTACTCTGTACAGTGCGTTCAATTGAATGCTGGTTATTTCAGATTCAACTATTCACTGCAGCTGCCATAAAGTTATAAGAATCTGTGAAATTATTCCTTCCTCGGCAGTCTTTCAGGATGGAGGATAACTTGCTTCCATTCTGGTTTTGTGGGCGCTGATAAGGTCATCATGGGAATTGCAATCTCTTCCATAGAGTAGGTTAAGGGTGTGACTGTTAAGGTGGCTGGACAGGTATTTTGTGAGATGGTGTATCCCTTCTGCCACTCATGTAAAGCTTCTGTGAATTTCTGATACTTGATGTGAATTCTCAAAACTATTCCAAATGTTCCTTCAACTCCTTTGAGCAGTTTTTGTCCAGGATTTCTTCAAACGTATCTTTGTGAATATTTTCATCCATATTTCTGGTAACATTTTCCTGCGCTGGGGCTCAGACTTGCTTGCATGTTTCAGGATCATGCTGATTGGAATATTAACAACATGGCCTGACCAACAGAACCATCCTGAAGTTTCAGTGTTGGAGCTACTGGCATGGAAGAGAAAGCTGGCATTGCTTTGCTTGTTCTTCAAGTGATTTTGGAGGACTTTGCAGAGAAGGCAATTGTTAGTTTATTTTACAAGTCTTTAAGTGCTTGTCCATAAGAGGTCTAGGTGTCAGAAAGACAGGAATGTAGGAAGCATTGTTGTCTAGGAGAGCATGAGTTTCTGTGCCAGATCTATGGCTTCAATCTTCAAACACCCTTATCCTTAATCATTTAAAGGATCTGCTGGGGTACTGAAGATGATATTAAAATTCATTATTAAGTTGTACCCCCAGGGATTTGGAAAATGGTCAAAGACTTAAACTTATATCGTCAGATGATGCAGTGGATTTGGGTCAGATTGGTAGGGAACCTTTCCATTGCAGATATTGACTGTGAGGCCTGTCATCGTGAATGTGAAAAATGGGTAAGTTAGCAATGAATGGAGCTAAAAAGCAGGTATCATTTACATATGTTACTGAGTTTGGAGTTACCTTGGTCCTAGAGTGTAGCCATCATTTGGTTAATAGTTTCCCACAGGGATTGAAGATTAGCTCTACTTTCATGGGAGATCAGTCTGTGGTGAAGTGTGATATTCAGAGAGAAATGCTGAGAAAACTGATTGGGCAGTGGCAAAGATTCGTTTGAGCCAGGTCTTCACTGGGATTGACTCTGTTACGGGCTGATCGATTAACATCACTGCTAACACACCATTGTTGAAAAATAAAAAGAGGTGACAAATTAAAGGTCTTTTAGGAGACTCTTAGATAGGCACATGGAGCTTAGAAAAATAGAGGGCTATGCAGTAGGGAAATTCTAAGCAGCTTCTAAAGTAGGTTACATGGTCAGCACAACATTGTGGGCTGAATGGCCTGTAATGTGCTGTAGATTGTTATGCTTCTATGTTTCTGTGGGCAGCTGAATTTGAGGAGGGCTTTCCCACAGTCCCTGCTGATTAGTGGAATTCAAGACGTCAGTAAGGTTGAAACAAGCCCTGCATAGTATGGTTGCTTTCTGCATTTATCTAGGAGTTGCTATATGGAGAAAATCTCACATCTCTGATGACAATACTATCAGCTGATCATGGTTGAGCTCCTGCTGTTTATTCAGTAACTTGTGACTCCTTTACCGGAAAGTTTCCCAAATACATCCAAAATCATGAAAGCTTTGAGGTTAAATAACAAAACCATCTGCAGCAATTAGCAAACAAAAGGACACCAAAAAAATGTCTTCACAGAGAGTGAATGCAACATGGAATGTTTTAGCACATGAGATCAATGAGGGAGAAAATATATAAACAATAAAACAAGAAACCTGCCAAAGTATTTGAGAAAAGCAACAGAATAATGCAATAATAGGAAATAGAAATGAGATTAGAATGTCATATACTGATATAAAAGCTAATACATTAACTGATATGACTAGCCAAACTCTCTGAATCTATTATCCTTTGCTTTATATTTCTTGAAATCTTTGCTTCACACCCTTCAATACATTTTAAAATTTAAATTTAAAATTAACAGTTAATCTAACATCAACTGTTGGGGTTGAATTCAAGATTCCAAAATTTCTAAAAATCTTTTCCATGCACAGCACTTTTCTGTCTTTAGTCTTGAAAAGTCTGGCTTTTCAGTCTGTTTATTTAAGTTCAAAACTGATAGGAATATTTCTCCTACATTTCCACCTTCTACTTTCTTTTATATTTTAAAACTTCTATCAAATTATCCTTTACTATTCTAAATCTATGACTAAAGTAGTTACACTTGACCATGCTAAAACCCATTTGCTGCAGTTTTAAACATTATTTCTATAATTTTTGCACCACACTTCTTACCAACATTACCTAGCTTTCTGTCACTGGAAAAAATGGAAATATAGTTAATTTATAGTTTTATTATGCTGAATAGTTAAATGCTTAGTACAGACCAGAAAGATATACAAGTCTAAAAACTGGTGATCGGCAAAAGAATCAGGAAATTGAAAAAAGCAAGATATAAGCATACATTCAGTGGCCAATTTATTAGGTACAGGAGTAGAACCCGGTGTGCTCTTCTGCTGCTGTAGCCATCCACTTCAAGGATAAAAGAGTTGTTACTTCAGAGATGCTCCTCTGCCCAACACTGTTGTAACATGTGATCATTTGAAATACTATCGCCTCCCTGTTAGCTATTCTCCACTGACCTCTCTTGTTAACAACGTGCTTTTGCTTACAGAACTATCACTCACTTAATTTTTTGCACTATTCTCTATAAATTCTAGAGAGAGTTGTGCATGAAAATCCCAGCAGACAGCAGTTTCTGAGATACCCAGTCAAAATCACCTAGATCACATTTCTTCTCCATTTTGATGTTAAGTCTGAACAACAACTCAACCTCTTGACCATGTCTGCATGCTTTTATGCAATGAGTTGCTACCACATGATTGGCTGATTAGATGTTTGCATTAATGATGTAGACAGGTGTACCTAATAAAGTGGCCACTGAGTCTAGACAAGGTGAGTTTCACCCATAATCATATGTTGAAAGTTTGTGTAGTCCCTGAAAGAAACTACATAAATAGACCATGCAGAATTGAAGACTATCACTCAAGTACAGTCACAGAGCACTGAAGAAACAATTCACATGGAGAAGATGGAACAATAGACAATAGGTGCAGGAGTAGGCCATTCGGCCCTTCGAGCCAGCACCACCATTCACTGTGATCATGGCTGATCATCCACAATCAGTACCCTGTTCCTGCCTTCTCCCCATATCCCTTGACTCCATTATCTTTAAGAGCTCTATCTAACTTTTTCTCGAAAGAATCCAGAGAGGAGGACCGCCCCTGTCTGCCAATGGAGTAGCAGTATTTTTCTACTGCTCTTAGTTTTCTTTCTTTCCCCCTAGTTTAAGCTTTGAATTTAAAATTTTTACTTATTGATTCTTGAGGGTGATCAATATGTCTATGTCAACAAGAAGTGGGAAGAATTTACCTGAAGCTAGTGATAAAGGTAATGGGAAAGGAAAGGTGCAAAAGGAAAGATCTGATGAAATGCCATCGTGGGCTGAAGATATCGTTCGGACACTGAATTCAATTAAGGATCAGAATGGATCAATTAAAGACCAACTGGAAAAGAATAGTAATGAAATGAAGTCGTTTCTGGGAAAACTTAAAGACCTGGAAACTCAAGTTATTTCACACGAAGAGGAATTGAAGATAACTAAGCAAAAGCTGTCTGAAGCTACAACTCGTTTGGAAAGATATCAAAATAAGATTATAGACCTGGAAACTAGGTCTCGACGAAGGAATATAAGAATTGTTGGGCTGCAGGAAGGAGCTGAAGATGGAGATCTAACGGCTTACTTTGGTAAGCTTTTCCACACTTCATTTCCTACCATTCTATCAAAGGCCCCTGCTATAGAAAGGGCACACAGGGCGTTTATCTCGAAATCGAAGGACTCTAGTAAACCAAGATCTGTTCTGGTTTGCTTTCATCACTTTAAAATTAAAGATCAAATAATACGACAGGCAAGAAAACAGAATTTTTAGATTTATGGAATCTGAGCTCCGCTTCTACGAAGATTATCCAAGAGAGATAATCGAACAAAGATCAAAATTTGCCCTGGTAATGAAACAAGCATATGATAAGAATCTTTTCCCGTCTCTGAGGTATCCGAAAGAATCCAGAGAATTGGCCTCCACTGCTTTCTTAGGCAGAGCATTCCACAGATCCACAACCCTCCGAGTGAAAAAGTTTTTCCTCAACTCCTTTCTAAATTGTCTACCCTTTATTCTTAAAACTGTGGCCTCTGGTTCTGGACTCCCCCAACGTCGGGAACATGTTTCCTGCCTCTAGCGTGTCCAATCCCTTAATAATCTTATATGTTTCAATCAGATCTCCTCTCATCCTTCTAAATTCCAGTGTATACAAGCCCAGTCACTCCAATCTTTCAACACATGACTTTCCCACCATCCCTGGAATTAACCCAGTGAACCTATGCTGCACTCCCTCCATAGCAAGAATGTCCTTTGTCAAATTTGGAGATCAAAACTGCACACAATACGCCAGCTGGGGTCTCACCCGGGCCTTATACAACTGCAGAAAGACCTCTTTGCTCCTATACTCAACTCCCTTTGTTATGAAGGCCAACATGCTGTTAGCTTTCTTCATTGCCTGCTGTACCTGTATGCTTACTTTCAGTGACTGATGAACAAGGACACCCAGAACTCGTTGTACTTCCCCTTTTCTTAACTTGACACCGTTCAGATAGTAATCTGCCTTCCTGTTCTTGCCACCAAAGTGGATAACCTCACATTTATCCATATTAAACTGCATCTGCCATTCATCTGCCCACTCACCCAACCTGTCCAAGTCACCCTGTATTCTCATAACATCCTCCTCACATTTCACACTGTCACCCAGCTTTGTGTCATCTGCAAATTTGCTAATGTTACTTTTAGTCCCTTCATCTAAATCATTAATGTAAATTGTAAATAGCTGTGGTCTCAGCACCGAGCCTTGTGGTACCCCACTAGTCACTGCCTGCCATTCTGAAAAGGACCCGTTAATCCTTACTCTTTGTTTCCTGTCTGCCAACCAATTTTCTATCCATGTCAGTACCCTACCCACATACCATGTGCTCTAATTTTGCCCACTAACCTCCTATGTGGGACCTTATCAAAGACTTTCTGAAAGTCCAGGTACACTACATCCACTGACTTTCCCATGTCCATTTTCATAGTTACATCCTCAAAAAATTCCAGAAGATTAGTCAAGCATGATTTCCCCTTTGTAAATCTACGCTGACTCAGACCTATCCTGCTACTGCTATCTAAATATGCCACTATTTTATCTCTTATAATTGACTCCAGCATCTTCCCCACCACTGATGTCAGACTAACTGGTCTATAATTGCCTGTTTTCTCTCTCCCTCCTTTCTTAAAAAGTGGGATAACATTAGCTACATGCAGGGGAAGGGAAAAAGTGATTTCCAGGAAATGCAGCCCCAAACATGATCACCTGCCCTGATTCAATCCCATACTCCAATGATCCTTCAACACTAAGAAAAAGGCTAATCTGTCAGGTAGACCTGAAGTAGACCAATTAATAATCTTTAGATCATCAAAGGAACACTGAAATCCTTATGCATATAAATTGAACATTGAAAGATGAATTTAACAAGTGCTTGGAGCAAATCATCAATGTCCTGATGAAGCGTCTTGGCCCAAATGTTGACTCTTTATGCATTTCCATAAATGCTGCCTGACCTGCTGAGTTCCTCCAGCATTTTTGTATGTGTTACTTTAGATTTCCAGCAAGTGTAGAATCTCGTGGTTAAAAAAAAACCTTTAGACATAAAGTAATTACAAAAAAAATCTACACCATAGAGTTCACTAAATATCCACATTCAAAAGCATGGTGCCTCTGATCCCAAGGCAGGTTTGAAAAACCAGGCTCCCTAGCATAAAACTGTGGAATCCCTGCATAATTCAACTCTGCTGTTGAATTCAACTCGATGCACTTCGACAAAGTAATAGTAGATCCACCGGCAAAAGTGACTGACTATTGTACATCCAGGGCATGGGCCTGGGACGCATTTCAGCAAGTGCAAGAAGTTCCACATGGAACTCTTCTTTTAAGCCTGTCTTTATACCAAAGTCTTGCACTTTTACTGAGAAATTAAAACCTCCTTTAGTTTTGCCAGGAATCCCATTGCACTGTTCAATCTTATTGCTCCTTATAATGAGTGAACAATGCTCTAGGATTTATAATCCATTCCTCCCGACGTTTGGTTTAGCTTCATTATCTTCCTGCATGAAAGAAACCACTTCAGTGACTACTTTTGAAATTACTTCCATGGAGAAGGAACAATTCTAGCATTTAAACAGCAATTTGTCACAGCCTCAGAACATCCCCAACATACACTATAATCATTGAAGAGCACTGGCAGTAATAGCACTTTGGCCAATTAATATATGACCTGTCAGATCTAAACTCTCAGTGATATAATCAATCATCTTTTCTTTCAACATGGAATGGCAGAATTGAATTATTCAAAGTCCAAAGTAAAATTTATAATCAAAATACATATATGTCACCACATACAACCCTGAGATTCATTTTCTTGTGGGCACATTCAATAAAAATGTAGAATAATCATCAATGAGAGACAATCCAACTAGAGTTTTCTTCCAGAGTGTAGAAGACAACACACTGTGCAAATACAAATATATAAACATTTTGAACATAAGTTGAAGAGTCCTTGGAAGTGAGTCCATTGTCTTTGGAAACATTTCAATGATGGGGTAAGCGAAGTTGAGTGAAGTTATCCCATTTGGTTCAAAACCCTGGTAGTTAAGGGGTAGTAGCTGTTGTTGAACCTGGTGGTGAGAGTACTGAGGCTGTTGTACCTTTTTCCTGATGGCAAGCAGTGAGAAGACAGCAAGTCCTGGGTGATTGGGATCCCTGATAATGGACGCCCCTTTCCTGAGACAGTGTTTCATGTAGATATGCTCAGTGGCTGGGAGGACTTTACCCATGATGTACTGGGTCGTATTCACTACTTTTTGTAGGATTCTCTGTTCAAGGGCATTGGTGTTTCCATACCAGGCTGTGATGTTGCCAGTAAATATACTTTCCACTAAACATATATAGTAGTTTCTTGATGACAATGACTGGCTTATTTTGCTTGATCTGGAAAATGGTCACTCTGGTAACCAGCCTTTACTCTCCATCCTGAAGTAGTGGTGAGCCTTCTCAAACTGCGGCAATGTATGGGAAAAGGAGTCCTTAGTTAGGGTTAGATATAAAAGATGGCTCCTATAATACCATGATCAACTGATGAAAGAAGAAGAAGAATGTATGACCAGAACAGGAAGGTGTGGAGGAGAACATATATTGACAACATGCCAATGACTTTACCACTCAAGAGTAGAAAGTTGCAAAGGCCTCAGGGTCCGGAGATTCCACTGAAATATGTTTGGGAAAAGCCGCAGTGTACACTTTGGAAAGTATACAGTGCAGCCACTGAAGGAGAGTGATCATTCTGATGGAAGAACCACCCAAATGTATTTCTGTATGGGATCCTGTTAAGCCTCTTGAGAGTAGTTGTTGTTGTATAGTTGAGTAAGAGGTGCTCAAAAAATATTAAAACACAACCCTAATCTTTCAGTAAGAATCCAGTTGTGATCTTGCATTAATTATAACCTCATCTCCATCATTCTCTAAATTTAGAAATACACCAGGCTCATCTAAACAGGTGTGCCTTTCTGATGGATTTTCTGAAAACTTTGCTACTTTCTCATTCACTTCCACTGAAATCCCAGGTGCCTGCTTTCATATTCAGCCATCTATTGTCTGCTGTCAAAGCATTAACCTTCTTAATAATACTTCAATAAATGCCTGTCATCTACATATGCTCACTTGGTGGCCAGCTGTCCAATTTGCTGGAAGAGACACGACTGCACAGTTGCCTCCCGTAAAAGCAAACAAAAATAAAGAGCTAACAGACAATGTCAGCCTGCCACTATGTGACTAACTTCTAATGCCTGTCCTTGCTGAGCGCAGGTCCAGTTCAATTGTCAACTTACTGTCAGCACAAAAATGCTAAAATCATTCTGATTCTCCAAAAAAAAGAGCAATGTTTGTAAATTAGGCTTTCCTTTTGTAATTTTAATTTCATAATTTATCGGTGTACTAGAATTCTGGCAATCCTTTGTAGTGTGTGGTTTATAGGTCGACACATCCACGCTGCGTTTAAATGTGAAAACATGAAAATCTTTATGCAAAGCACTTCCAATAAATTGCAATATTTCAGGGACTATAGTCAGTTATGTAGCAAAGGAAACAAGTGTGATTTTTGTCACTGGGTTGACAACAGAGATCTCTGCAGTGATAATCCAGAGATGAGAGTTCAAATTCCATCACTGCAACTGGGGAATTTAATTTCAATTAATCAAATAAAGATGGAATTAAAACTCCAGTATCAGTAACAGTAACTATGAATCCAGCAGATTGTTGCAAAACCCAATTGGTTCAGTACTGCCTTTGGGGATAGAAAATTTGCCTTCTTAACCATTACTTGCCTGCTTGTGATTGACTATCCTCTGGAATAGCCAGGCAGCCCACTCAAAGTGAAAACAATTAGGGGAGGACAATAACTGCTGGCATTGTCAGCGATAGCCAAGTATCATGAATGAATTTAAAAACATTGAAATATTTACAGCAATTTAGCTGTTTATATTTGAGAAGTGATTACAGAAGTGGGTAGGTTATTATTTCATTATAAATGGCATTAATGAAACTATATCTGCATAGTACTGGTCTTCTTATTTTAGGAATGACTTTGGGGGTGCACTGGGAGAAGTTCAGAGAACTTACTCGATTGATACCTGGAATGAGAGGAAGATTGGACAGGCTAGGCTTGTACTTGCTGGAGTTTAAAAGAGTGAAAAGAGTCTTTGTTGAAACAAACGAAATGCTGAGAGACTGAAGAGTCACTGCAGGATTGATTTGCAAAGGATAATCCATCTTGTAGGAGAATCAGAAAGTAGGAGTCATTATAAATAAATAAGGTCGGTTGAGGGCATTTTGTTCTCTTGGGGGGGCTTGTGAGTCTTTGGAATTTTCTTTGTCAAAGAGTGATGGAGGAAGTCTTTGAATATTTTAGGCAAGGTCAATGGATAATTGATAAGGAGCTGACTGAAAAACCACCATGGGTAAATGAGAAAGCAGAGTTGAGGTTACCATCACGGTTTCAGCACCACATTCGCATTTGATGTATTGTAAATGGTGGAGACTACTCTTGCTCTTGATTCCAATATATATAGAATAAATTGAAGGTTAATCAAAAACTGATTATTTTTAAAACTATGAAAACATAAGGGGTTGGAAATTGCCTTACATTTTGATCTGGTGTTAAAGGATTGTGAGTTACCCCAAGACAAGTCACATTGAGTTGAATCTTTAATCAAAGCAAACAGTATATGATAGATAGATAGATACGTTATTGATCCCAAAGCAAATTACAGTGTTACAGTAGCATTGCAAGTGCACAGATATACAAATATTAGGAAAGAAGTAAGAAAGAATAAAAATATAAGTTACCTCAAACAGTCTAACAGGAGGGGGGTCATGACTTCCCTGTCTATAGATTGACAGAGTTTAATGGTCGAGGGTAATTCCAGTTGTCTTAATCTATTATTGAAAGTGCTCCTCTGTTCAGCCAAGCCAATACTTATCATGTTTCCCTGCGTAACACTACATTGAAACTAGCATCAATGATTTTAACCCTCCATTCACAATTGATGTGTTGTAAATTCTTGCATTTGCCAGCATTTACCTTCTATTCTAATGGAGGTCTCAGCCCAAAACATCGGCTGTTTACTCTTTTCCACAGATGCTGCCTGGCCTGCTGAGTTCCTCCAGCATTTCACGTGTATTGCTTGAATTCTAGCAGATTTCCTCTTGTTTGTGATTTACCTTCAAAGATGTGTTCTTTGCAACCACATCTCAAATATTCTCACATTAAAACAACGTGTTCTTACATTAAGAAAATGTTTCTTACATTAAGAAAAAGAGGAACACTAAGATGTTTGATCCCTCCTCAGGGTTAAAGGAGAAGTTTGTGCTTGGAGTCACAGTAAGCGATTGAGGTACTAAATCAGTACTTTATGTCAATAATTACTGAGGAGAAGGATTTGGAGGATAGTGAAGGCAGTGTCGGCATGCTAATGTGCTGAGACAGTTTGAGATTAACGAGGAGGTAGTGCTGGGTCTTCTGAAAAGTACTAAGATGAATAAATCCATGGCATATATCCTGATATAAATCCCAGAAGCAAATGAGGAGATTGTTGAGGCTTTGACAAAGATCATTGTGTCCTCCCTAGCAACATGAGAAGTCCCAGAGAATAGAATAATTGCAAATGTGGTGCCTTTGTTTGGGAAGGGAAATAGGGATAATCCAGATAATTATAGGCCGTGAGCTTCGTGTATGGTAGCAACAGTATTGGAGATGATACTTACAGATAGGATTCAAGTGTATTTGGAAGGCCAAGGCACACCTGGGGACAGTCAGAATGGCTTTGTGTGGGGGAAGGTTATGCCTTACACACTTCATCAATTTTTTTGAGGAGGTGACAAGGGGTCTTGCTGAAGGTGAGGCAGTAGGTATCATCTACATGAACTTTAATAAGGCATTTGATGAGGTCCCTCATGGTAGGTTGATTCAGAAGAAAGATGCAATTCACCCTGGATCCCTTGCAAGCTTGGATTCAGAACTGGCTTCCTCATAGAAAACAAACAGTAGAAATGGAAGGCTGTTACTCTTTTGGAAAGCCATGATCATTCGTGTTCCGCAAGGCCCTCGGTTATATACATCAAAGACTTGAAAGTAAAAGTAGATAGGTGGATTAGCAAATCTGCACATGAAACAAGGTTATTGGAGTAATCCAATCACAAACCCATCCTGCTGAAGGGTCTCGGCCCGAAACATTGACTGTATTCTTTTCCACAGATGCTGCCTGGCCTGCCGAGTCCTTCCAGCATTTTGTGCATGTTGCAAGGTTATTGGAGTTATGGGTGGTGTAAAGGGCCATCAAAGAGTGCAGTGGGATATAGATCAATTACAGATATGGGCATAAAAGTAGCCGATGGAGTTTAATCTGGGCAAACATGAGGTGATGCACTTAGGGAAGTCAAATGAAGGATATATGTTCACAGTTAACATTAGGCCCCTTAATAACATTGAAATATAGAGGGAATCGTAGTGTCTAAGTCCATAGTTCCCTGAAAGTGACTGTCAGTGGATGATGAGATACACAATATGTTTGCTTTCATTGGCAGGTGCGCCAATGGGAATATAAGAATGAGGAAGTCATGGTGATGTTGTTTAAAACTTGAGTCAGATGCACTTGGAGTATTGTGAGATCTTTTGGTTACCCCATCATAGGTATGATGTGGAGAGTGTAGAAAGGATGTAATAGTGTTTACCAGGATTTGAGGACTTGCTGGATTAGACAACATAAATTATAAGGAAAGGTTGGTCAAACTTACATTATTCACCCTGGAACTTCAAGGCTGAGTAGAGGTCTGATAGACATTTTTTTTAAAATTCTGAGAGACATAGAGTCAGAATCTTTTCCACAGGATAGAAGTATCAAATACCAGAGGAATTTTTAAGGGTGGGGGGGGGGGGGGAGAGAAGTTTAAAGACTAACATGAGGGGCAGGTATTTTTTTTATATACACAGAGTGGTCAGTGCCTGGAATACATTACTGTTGATGGTCATGGAAGCAGGCAGTTTGGTGGAGTTTAAGAGACCTTCAAGAAGACATTTGAATATGAAAAAATGGAGTAATATGGGTGATGCACAGGAAGAGGCCAGTTAGTATAAATCAGCATCATGGGCTGAATGGCCTGTCCCGAGCAGCACTATTCAATATCAACGCAGGCAATATAAGAAACAGACTTCGTAAAGCTGATGCCCCATGATTAAGAAAGACCTGCCATTTTTCAGATCAGGTTTGAAAATCCAACTGGAAACTAAGGATCTGAATTTCAGAAGTGAGGTGATAGTGAACGCTTCTGGCATCGAGGAATCAGAAATTTGAATGCGGCATCAGAACCCCTCAGTGAAAGTGCAGTCAAGGTAAACCAAATTGAAAATATTTTGATGGCTGAAGTTATTCCTCGCTCAAAGGAAAATGGTTATGGACTAAAGTTAGCTGGATGACCATCAACCAGCCCCAGAGCATCACTGCGGGAGTTCTTCAGAACACTTTCCCTGATCTAAGCATCTTCTGCTACTTCATCAATGAACTTCCTTCCATCATCAGGGTGGCTTAGTGATAAATACACTTTCAATTTTACTCACAAATCCTCAGAAAATGTTGCAGCCTAAACCTGCATGCAGGAAAAACTAAACAACATTCAGACATAGATTGATAAATGGTAGCATTTGTGCCAGAAGAGTAATGGGTAAAGACCTTAAAATAAAGAATCTTTTCACATATCCTTGATATTCAGTTGTATTATAATTGACATCTTGGAGGTTAGCTGGAAACTGAGCTGGAACCAGCCATATAAAGCAATGTGGCTACAAGATTAGGTCTGAGGCTGGGACTCCAGCAGTGAGTGATTCAACACTGAACCATCCAGTGATTTTCCATCATGCATATGGCATATGTCAGGAGCATGACTCTCCACCTGTCTAGATGAGTGCAGTTGAACAGCCCTGAAAACACTTGACCTCAATCCCTCCAGAATCAGCACATATTGCTGTAATGTGTATTATCTATCTACAAAATGCACTGCATTCATTCACACAGAGTACTCTGATTTTGCCTGCCAAACCTGCAACTTTGACCACCCAGAAGGCAAGTTCGTCGGAACATGATGTCATGTTACCATGACAATAAAAGCTTTAGTAATTGACTTTAGAAAAGGAGGTGCTGCACATGCTTCTGTCTACATCAACAGTGTTGAGGTTGAGAGAGTCAAGAGCGTCAAGTAGCTAAGTTTGAACTTCACCAATAGTTCGTCCTGGTCCAAACATGCTGATGTCATGGCCAAGAACTTTTTCACCAACTCCTCTACTTCCCCAGGAGGCTAACAAAATTTAGCATGTCCCTGTCAACCCTTACCAATTTTTATTGATGCACCATAGAAAATGTTCTGTCTGGATGCACAACAGCTTGGACTGCAAAAGCACAGAGCTGTAGATATAGCTCAACACATCACAGGAACCTGGCTCCCCTTTCCGAACTCTGTCTATACTTCCTGCCACCTCAGTAAAACAGACAGCATGATTAAAGAACTCACCCAGCCTGACATTCACTCTTCTCCTCTTTCTCATTGGGCAGAAGGTAAAAAAAAAAGGCTGAAAGCACATACCACCAGGCTCAAGGACAGCCTCAATTCCACTGTTAACAGACCCTTGAACAGACTTCTTGTACAATAAGGCAGACTCTTGGCATTACAATTTACCTCATTATGATGTTGCACCTTATCATTTACCTGCACTGTACTTTCCTGGTAGCTTTTAAACTTAATTCTGAATTGTTATTATTTTACCTTATTCTAGCTCAATGTGCTTGGAATGATTTGATCTGAATGAACAGTCTGCAAGACAAGCTCCTCACTGTATCTTGGTACCTGTGACAATAACAAACTAGCACCAATATCAGTACCAACACCACTATCTGTCCCTCCCAAGTCACACAGCACCATGTTGTTCATTTTGCATTGGCCCTAAAACCTAAAACTCACCCACCACCTCCCAACAGTGCCATGAAATACCAACATCAGAGGGACTGCTGCAGTTCAAGGCAGTGGCTCATCACCACCTTCTCAAAGGCAGGTAGGAATGGACAGTAGATGTTGGTTTTGCCAGCAACACCCCGGTCTCAAAAACGAATCCATGCAAAAATGTGAAATATACAATATAGTAACAAAGCATTGACTCAATTTTATTTTCTCATTCTATACATTAATTCCACCAGGTAACCAATAGAAATGGAACAGACTAACTAAGGAAAAAATGGGTGCTTGATAGTTGGCATAGATTTGATGGTAAATTGTCTCTTTCTGTGCGATACCTCTCTTTGGGCCCTTCATCTACAACACTCCCAGTAAGTGTCACAAATAGGGGGGAGGGAGACCCCAATGATCCTCTCAGTGTCTTTTCACTATCCACTCTAGGGTCTTATGATCCGATGCCTTGCAGTTCCCATACCATACAATCATGCAGTTAGACAGGACAGTCTCAGTGGTACTCCTGTAGAAAATTGTTAGAATGGGGACACAGAGCCTTTCCTGCCTCCTCGGAAAGTGTAGATGCTGCTGTCCCTTCTTGGCTTATGAGGAGGTGTTGTGGCTCCAGGTTATATCATCTGTTATGTACACACCAAGGAACATCATGCTTTTCATTCTCTCCTTGGCAGAGCCATTGATGCTGACTTTTGCCTTCCTGAAAAACTTCAATCATCTCTTCTGTCTTGTCCATGTTGAGACTCAGGTAGTAGTTCTCGCATGATTTGACAAACATTTCTATCCCTCTGCATGCCGACTCATTGTTGGCAACGTGGCCAGGCACTGTAGTACCATCAGCAAACTTGATGATGCAGTTTGAACTGAATCTAGCAGTACAGTCGTGAGTCAGCAGTGTGAACAGCAGCAAGTAGAGCCCTGGGTTCACTAGTGCTCAGCATGATGGAGCTTGAGCTGTTGCTGCCAACTTGGACTTACAGGGAGTCTTTTTGTCAAGAAGTCCAAGATCCAGTTACAGAGAGGGGTGTCATCAGTACCCTTTAGGCTTTTATGAGTACACACTTTTGAAAAAAGCAACCACTAATAACGAGCACGAGAAAATCCGCAGAAGCTGGAAATTCAAGTAACACACACAAAATGCTGGTAGAACACAGCAGGCCAGGCAGTATCTATAGGAAGAGGTACAGTTGACTTTTCGGGCTGAGACCTGACGAAGGGTCTTGGCCCAAAACGTCGGCTGTGTCTCTTCCTATGGATGCTGCCTGGCCTGCTGTGCTCTACCAGCATTTTGTGTGTGTAGCTAATAATGAGCCACAGTTACCTGGGTTTACCAGCTAAGGCAGTAAATTTGAAAAGGCCAGGCCAGGTCAGTAGGTTGTGTTGTTCTTTTACTTCCATGAAGAAAAAGGAGAAAATAACATGCAGCTTTGCAAGTTCTACTGATTTGGTTTCACAATTACTTAAAAAAAAGTATTGACAAGGAGGCCAATTCACACGATGTCAGTTCATGTTCCAAATCCTCAGACAGAAATATGCTGACTTCTATGAAGTTACAGCATAGGAAACTTGAGGAGCTGAACCCAAGCTACTCTTGGCTGTCAATATGTCAGTAGGGTTCATCCAGAGACTGGAGCTCAAAAATCCAGTCTGACACTCTATAGAAGTCCAGGCTAGTGCTGTGCTGGCTGGACAGACCATCCATAATACAATTGGGGCATAAGACATAGGAGCAGAATTAGGCCATTGCAGTCCAAGAGCCAGGACCCCAAATTTGGGCCACCAGTACCATCTGGGGGGAATAATTCTTATAGTGATTTTTCGCAAGGTATACACCCCTAGTGCTAGAAAATAAGTGATAGCATTGCAGTGGTGGTTGCTTTCTTGCCTGCAAGAAGAACCTGGTGTGGACACTTGCAAGGCAAACAGATCCAAAGAATCAGACAGTCCGAAACAGGACTGGCTTTAATATCAGCACCAGGGACCAAGAACCAATCTCATAAGATATTGTTGGGTATCTGCCAACCATCAATTCACCAGCCACAGAGTTGACCACAGTATTTGAAATCCTGAACCAATCAGAGCTAATCAGGAAGAAACTTCATCTCGAAACAATTGTGGTAGTCATCGATCAAGCACTCTATACAAAAGCCACTGAAATTGCCTGGAGGCACAAAGAGGACTTCTCCAACATTCTTCTCAGGGTGGGGATATTCCATACCATATGTAATGCCTTACCCATCCAAGGAAAGCGATTTTGGGATGCTGGTTTAAAGGACGTATGCATTGAGGCTGGAATTGTCGCAGAGGACTCCATCAAACACTACAATCGTGCTGTCAGGGTCCGCAAGTACATCTACGAAGCACCGATGAGACTCGCATGGGCAGAGTTCACACCGTGGGTTGAGGACAACGTTCCAGAGAGGAGTGGGATGATCATATCATTCTTAGACCATGTGAACGACATGGCCAGTGACTTGAACCAACTGAAGTTGAACAATCTGCTGCACTAAGTCCACTCTTAGCTGAGCTGATAATCTTGTGGACAGACTTTCAGGAACACCTCCATCACAACAATGGAGAGCTGTCCACATTCTGGATATCATACATTGACATGGTAGAGAACGTGGTACTTCTACGTAGTGCTTCTGCACGCCTCTCGTGAGGGGGACTGGGAGTTGTACCTCCATGCTATAAGAACCATGATCCCATGGTGCTTTGTCTATGATAAGATGAGTTATGCCAGGCACCTGTCCCCTTACTTTGCTCAGATGGTGAACCTCCCAGAGAAGAATCCTTCTGTGTATGAGGCGTTCAAGACAGGCCAATTCTCAGTGCAGCTGTCAAGTAACAACCCCTTTGGACAGATCCCTGTGGACCAGGCTTTTGAAGCCACAGTGAACAAAGACACACAGACTCCTGGAGGCACATCACGGTTCAGCCTGAATGCTGGAGCTATCAAGCATTACTACATACAGCTGAGCACCACAGTGCATTCCTGGGACAGTTAAGGGAGGTGGTGCAAGGCAACAAATCAGAGCTTTGTCATGCGGAGCTACAGCGGCCAAGAATGCAGAAAGATGAGGAAGCAGTTTCGGCAGTGGTTAGCCTCATACATGAATGGGTCAACCCATTTGCAGAGAAGCGGGACCTTATTAGCATCTCTACGGCAAAGGCAGCCCCCTACGACATTGCCTCCGACCTGATGAAGGCATATGAGATTGGTGAGCAATGCTATGCAACCTTCAAGGATGAGAGACTAGAGGAAGACCCATCAGCAAAGAAATTCCATGACCCAGTGAAAACCAACAAGCTGAAAACATTCAGTGATATGTGTAAGAAGAGAGAAGTGAAATCAGATGGGAGGGTGATCATCTTGAAAGCAGACAGGTCCTTGCTTGGATGCATCATCGAGATGGCACAAGGGCGTAGTCTACGTATGGAGGATATCCTTTCTCTCCTGTATGCCCCAAAAGCATCAACCACCAAGGTCAATGAGCTCAGGTATCTATGAAATTGAATGTCATCAACTCCCACCATGCAAAGACTGCTTAACAAAACATGCACAGCGAGCCAACTACCAGGCTGGTATATGGAGAAGATGTTTGGAGAAGGACCCACAAGTGCCAAGCCCTGTTGGCAGAGGATGGAAGATGGAGAGAGAAGAGGAAGCTGAACAGTTGGTGGTGCACTGGATGGAAGGCCAGCCAGCACCGGATGCCGTCCTGGATCTACTGGCCTGTAACTGTCCAAAAAAATGTTCACTCCCAAGATGTATGTGTGTTGCAAATTGCCTCAGGTGTACTGACATGTGTAGACTGGCAGACTGTGAGAACCAGGCATCCACCTCAGAGAGTGTGGAAAGTTCAGATGAAGATGTGGAAGACTTGGAAAATTATTATGATTATTAATAGGTTATGAAATTATGGAAAGCAGTCTTTGATTAAATATATTCATTTTACAACCAAATGGGGTCTAGGTTATGGCCGTGTGGAACCCCACATTTGAATTATTGTACTGTAATTCTATGTTCTATGACAAAAGCTTAAAGCTTAAGATTGTTTTGATTTGATACAACAATATGGAAAGTATCATGACATTGATAAAACTCCAGAAATCTCTCCAAATGACGTTTTTTACCTTTTTGGGGGGGGATGGGGTAACATTTTCTGCTGTACTGATGTTAATATGGAATATATACAAAAAGTGATTACTGAATAAATGCTCTACAAATCCATGTGATTATATGTGTCCTAGGGTTTTTATTGACTTTCCAAAAAAAAAATACCAGACAAATATTTATCTAAAAATGAAATGATTCACTCTACTGAAATTGGGCAATGTACTGCGAATGCCACCAATGACATAGTTTTCAATGTAGAATTTTATAACAACATTTGTTGAAAAGCGTTTGAACTTGGCTATCATTGTGACAAATTTCAATGTTGAAGGATCACTGGTGACAAAATACTACTAGGTTGAATATATATGTTGTTCTTTATATTGGCCACTTTTTAGAAATGCTTATTTTCGGGTAGTGTTATAAAATGCATGATAGCACACATAAAGCTACCACTGGTGCAATGCTATCACATATTTTCTAAGTCTAGCAATGTATACCTTGCCAAAAATCACTATGAGCATCATTTTCCTCAGATGGTACCGACCAACCCTACTGGCTCACGGGCTATTGACCCACTGAGTCTGCTCCATTATTCAATCATTGCTGATTTATTTTCCTTCTCAACCCCATTCTCCTGTCTTCTCCCCATAATTTTTGACTCTTACTAATCAGGAGCTTAAATATATCCTACCATTTGATTCCCACAGCCGTCTATGGCAATGAATTCCACAGATTCATCATTCTCTGGTTAACAAAATTCCTCCTCTTCACTGTTCCAAGGAGACGTCCTTCTATTCTGAGTCTGTGCCCTCTGATTTTAGATTCTCCCACTATAGGCAACATACTCTCCATGTTGACTCTAATTAGGGCCTTTCAATATCAGAAAGGCCTCAATGAGATCTTGTAAACTCTAGTGAGTACAGACCCAAGGGCATCAAACATTTCTCATATGTTAACCCTTTTCCAAGATGCTGTGGATCATTCTTGTGAACCTCCTCTGGACCCTTTCCAATGCCAACACATCTTTTCTTAAACAAAGGGTCCAAATTTGCTCACAACATTCTGAGTTCAGTCTGAGCAATGCCTCATAAAGACTCAGGATTACAAAGCATCGAGGATAAATATCTTATGCCGATGATAAGATGTTTATCCATGAGCCTGCCTGACTCTCAGATAGCTAACAAAGGCTAGTGTCTTCAGTTACGAAAAACCATGAGGTTCTGCCTATTATTCTGGTGGATTTCTTCTTCAAGCAGCACCTGATCAAAAGTAGATTATCGCTTTGTAACTTGTGCAATCCTGCTGTAGATATTGCTGGTGATCCTTTCAATTTAGTGTGAAACTGAGACCTCTCCTGCTCTTGGGACATCACAAAAGATCTCATGGCATTAATTAAAAGAAACAGCAGTGCAATGTCCCAACCAACTTTTCTATTTGCATCATTAAAACCTTGTCAATTTTCAGAGGGTAAAGCTTTAGTGCCTTTGGTTCTGGTGTTAAATGGGCACTGAGCATCCACCATATATCGTACTCACTACCAATTTTCATTCCATTGGAGTTGCAAGTGTGGAAAGTGAAAACACTTTACGAATACTAGTATCTTTCTTACACACACACACACACACACACACACACACATTAATCCCGTCCTTCTTCCTTCCTCACAACTGTGTACAAACAATGATATTAATCAGTAAGAATCACTTTCAAAAATTCTGATCTGCAAATTCAAACCTGAAAGATAGAACATCAGAATTTGTCACTTGAACAAAACAATTATCCACAAGACTGCACTTGGCATCTTAATACATATATCATATTTATGATACAATGATGGTTTCTTGCTTCAGTGAGAAACTAGATTAAGTATTCTTTAAAATAAGCCTCTTTACTGAAAAGTACTTTAAACCAAAATTACTACCTTTTTTTCTTTTCCTTCTTCTTCATAGGCAGTCTCCCAGGACCACTTATCAACAATGGGATTAACCAGACTCTGATCTTCCATCAGTTTTGAGGTAATAATACTCATAACTACGATTCCAGTTAGGTCATGGGTCAGAGGTAATGGAGAGATAACAACAGCTGTGTAAGGTATCACAATGTTCCATAATCTAATTTTATCCACCTTTTCTGAAATTGTCTGAAATTTCACTAAATTGATAAAGAGGGAAGACAGTAAACCACAGCAGAAGAAAAGGATGCAATATTCATTAGAAATGATGGCCATAATTTGACCCAAGACAATAGCTAAATATATTTTTGATGCAGTGGTACAGGGGCTGTACTATCATAGACTCAGAGTATTACAGCCCAAAAAAGGCTTTTTGGCCCTTCTAATCCATGCTGAACTATTCTTCCTAGTCCTATCGGATTGTACCTGAACGATATTCCTCCATTCTCCTCCCATCCATGTATTTATCCAATTTTCCCTCTTATGTTTAAGTTGAACCTGCATCTACCACTTCCTCTAGCGACTCATTCTACACTCTCACAACCCGCTCAGTGATGAAGCCCCCCACCCTCAGGTACCCCTTAAATATTTCACCTTTCACTCTTAACCTAAGACTTCAAGTTCTGGTCTTGCCCATCCTCAGTAGAAAAAGCAGGCCAGGAAGCAAGACTGTCCCTCTTCCTAGAGATGCTGCCTGGCCTGCTGCGTTCACCAGCAACTTTTATGTGTGTTGCTTGAAATTCCAGCATCTGCAGATTTCCTCATGTCTCAGTGGAAAAAGCCTGCTTGCATTTATTCTATTTTACCCTTCATAATTTTGAACACCTCTATCAAATCTCCTCTCAAGTTTCTCCATTCCAATGAATGAAGTTCTAACCTATTCAATCATTCCTTATAACTCACGTTCTCCAGACGTGGCAACATCCTTGTAAATTTTCAGTGTCTTATACAACTATTGGGTGTTCTGGGCTTTATTTCCAGGAAATAAAGTACTAATTGATTCAATCTTTCCCTATAACTCAAGTCCTTAAAATTTTCTCCTTACTCTTTTAATCTTACTGATATCTTTCTTGCAAGTAGGTGACCAGCACACAGTACTCCAAATTAGGCCTCACCAATGTCTTATACAACTTCAACATAATATCCCAACTCCTGCACTTAAGACATTGATTTATGAAGGCCATGATTTATGAAATTGATTTATGAAAGCTCTCTTTATGATTTTATTTAATTTACATAAAAAATAAAGAATCACAAGTGAAGTACTGTACTATGCAGTCAGTACAATGCCTTCAGAAATATTTGAGTCTAAAAAATTTTGTGGGACTTTGCTCCTGGCGTGCAGCTTCAATCAGGGTTATTTAATTCGATGTAGTGACTTTAACCCTGCCAGACCAGGTCTGCCAATTCATGTTCCAGCCAATCAAAGATGGCTTCATAGCATTTCACTCATACTGTTAATGGCTCTGGCTCTGGCTGCTATCAGGGCTCACCTTCCATCAGCTGTGGCCTGACTTGTCAAGTCCATTGTTTTTTTCTGTACTTTTCACATCTACTAGCAGCCCAACATAAGTCCTAGGAAATGAAGATAATTGTTCTCACGTGAAAATGAAAACAATATTTTAATTGAAAAGTTTAACTAGCTTTGAAAGCAAAGGGCTTACATTGAAATATATCGTAGTGTAATGTTATCTGTGGATGACTGAAAAATATAGACTGTGAATTTTGCTGTTGCCAAATTATTAAAATCCTGCTTTATGACTGATACTTCTCCAGCACTCCTATTATTTTAGCAGTATTTATTATGTCCATTTCTTCATGAATCTTGCTAGAAGACTCCAAAGGATACACAGCTATAAAAATGCCAATTTCCTGAATAAACTTTATAAATTCAATGTAACCATAACAGAAAAAAAGTTGTTCTTTTATTAAAACACATTATTTTCTAACCAAGATTAATCTAAAAGATTAAGATCTTGAGGTTTAATTTATTTATATTTTCGTAAACCATCTTATACTTCATATCACTTTAAAAATGAATCCAAAAAATTATCCTAAAACTCATATTCAATTAATTATAGGGTACATATTTGTTACAAAGCTGACTGGGTGACCAGTTTGCAAAGAATAGCAAAGTGCATCTGAGCATAGCAAATAGTTCATCAGTAGGTCAATGTTTTATAAGCATGCGCTATGTACAACCCAAGTTATAGATTTGGGATTCCAGAGAACAAAGTGCTCTGAAACAGTTGCCCATATGAATTTATTTTCACAGTGTATGGAGGTGGTTCAGCACTATGAAAGTTGGGAGGTTAGGGAATGGTGGAAGTCACTACCCATTCTTCATAGATCTACTTTTGTTTATCCCAATAATATTTCTAAAGCAAAATCAGGGTGACCTGAAAATATACCGTGCAATTCAGTTCACTCCCCTTCATTTCAAACATTAAAATATTAATAATACAAGTCTGGCTAAACATGGACTGTGACTATACTCCAGATAAACAGAAGCCAATGATCTGATTTTTAGGCATCTCATTCTTCATTCAATTAATTGATATATAAAATTATAACTTGAAATTATACCACGGATTACTGAGAAACATCACTTCCCATGGAGAAGAGAACAAAGCCTTTATTGCCCTCTCCCACAGGATTCATTTCCTTTCTAGGGGCTCCCATTTCCCATCTAGAAAAATAACTATGTTAACTGCTTTAAAACATTTATTAAGAAACCCAATTTTTCATGAATCAATGTCTTTCCTTGATCAATGGTCATTCCTTGAAGGTAAGAGGAACTAATCTGATTGCTAATGTTGTTGGACATTTTTCAGTAGGTATTTTCCTGTAATTACAAGATGTCTAAAGTCATCCCACAGTTCTGCATATGGACAATGAGCATAGATGAAGAAAGATTAGGCAAGGTGTTGCATTGAGACATTAAGGAATGCTTCAATATATAATTTGTTGCATATAACCTTCAGCCAGTCAAAGCCACACCAAATTCAAACCACCTTAATGGCCAGTTCTTCTTCCAGCTGCATCACAAGAGCAAATGTGTCTTTGAGTTGGATTCATAATGCTATTTAGCCAAGTCTTAGCCTAATACATAGTCATAACTCAATTCTATTGACCTGCTTGAATTGCATGAGCTCAGACATTAAACTTGGATTTATGCTAATTCCAAACTGGGCTCCAGGGACACATGCCTCTAACCTAGTTTTCTGTCAGCAAAGTCCTGAAAAGGTGAAAATTACTTTCTACAATAGTCTGTTAAAATGATATTTTATATTTTTGTGTTATCATCACATCTAAATCATTAATACACAATCATATCACCAATTTCATTCCTGGTGTATTCATAACCAATACGATCTCCCTCTGGTGACCCTCCCCCTTCCCTTTCTCCCATGGTTCATTCTCCTCTCCTATCAGATTCCTCCTTCTTCAGCTCTTTACCACTTCCACCCATCTCCTAGCTTCTAATTTCAACCCCCTCCCCCTCACCTGGTCTTATCTATCACCTGCCAGCTTGTACACCCTCCCCCCAACCCACCCTCTTATTCTGGCTTTTTCCCCCTTCCTTTCCAACCCCGATGAATAGTTTCAGCCTGAAACATCGATTGTTTATTCCTCTCCATAGATGCTGCCTGAGGTGCTCAGTTACTCCAGCATTTTGCGTGTTAGTTTGGATCTACAGCATCTGCAAACTTTCTCACATTTATGTATTTTAAGATGCCTCATTTCTTTCCTCTTGGAATAAACAAGCTTTGTTGGTTTTAGTTTGTAAGGTTAGCAATTGTCATTACAAGCTTAAGTCCAGACTCGCCACTTCTGTTCTTGTGGGTAATTTTTCTTTTAATCATGCTGACTACCTGCAGCTTAATTCAGTTGTTGCCCGAGTTTGTTGTAATTCCACAGAAATTTGTGTAATTTGTCCACAGAAGTACAAAGTGATAAAATAGTTTTATTGATGCTATCTTCCTGCCTCTGTGATTGGATACAAGGATATTGCATGAAGCAGTTTTATCATTAAGATTAAATTTCTCTATCAAATTCATACATCCATAAGAAAGGCAGACTCTGTTGTTTATTGTACAGTGAGACAGAATTTCCCAGGCTTCATAGTAACATTAATTTCCTAAGACAATCTTATCTCATGTTTAATGGCTGTAAACTTGTATTACACTAGAAGTAACCTCGACTCAAAAAAAACCACTCAAAACAGCAATAAAACAATGGCTAGACATTGCACTGGACATTTCTATGTGTATCTATTCAAACTAATTAGTCATTTTTACAGTCCATTCTGATTGAACTCATTCTGACTCATTCATTTGAATTTGGAATCTAACACCAAAGGAAATTATGGAACACTAAAATCTGGAAATTGGATTAGAAAAATTATTTTGCATCTTTATTCAGCATAAATTGTTCATAAATATATTTGCTGATGTTTTGCTTGCAGCTATTCCTTGTGGTATCATCGCCCACTGGGAAAATGGACCAGGAACTTGCAGCCACAAAACAAATGAATCATAAACAGACACAGCACAGGTTTCTGACTTACAGATAGAAATCAGGCTGTAAAGCTGCAGTGTTTATTTTTTTCATTCACAGTGATACAGAACAATATGGAATTTAAAGGACTCTAGATGTGGTGTCTATATTATAATCACTGCACTGCCTTGATACAGACAGGTCACACAGAGAAGGACTGTAGCATCTGAGAACACCTCAGCTTAGTGAGATGCTGCAAACCTTAACCTCAATGATCACTGTAACAGTAGCCTAATCATGATACAGACCTGACTGCAGCTCTTCCACGGGGTGGGAGGTTCTTTCACACTCTGCTGCACCCATTAACTCATCACCCCTTCAAGCTTTTCTCTCTATGAGTTCTCTCTCACCTTGAACTTCCATTTGCCATAACCCCCCACCTCCCTCACTTCCATGAGTGCTATGGAGAGTTCACTGTAACAACTCCGACCTCAGGGCACTTTGCAGTCAGCCAGGCATGAATGAGACATGAGCTGTGAGACCAGTAAGTGCCTGTCTTCCACAAACTCACAGTTCAGATACGACCACGTCCTCCGTGCTGACGATCAACACTGGTGCACCTCAGGGGTGTGTGCTTAGCCCAATGTTCTACTCTCTCTATACCCATGACTGTGTGGCTAGGCATACCTCAAATACTATCTATAAATTTGTTGACGATCCAACCATTGTTGGTAGAATCTCAGGTGGTGATGAGAGGGTGTACGGGCATGAGATATGCCAACTAGTGGAATGGTGTCACAGCAACAAGCTGGCATTCAATGTCAGTAAGACAAAAGAGCTGATTGTGGACTTCCGGAAGGGTAAGATGAAGGAACACATACCAATCCTCAGAAAAGGATCAGAAGAGGAGAGAGTGAGCAGTTTTAAGTTCCTGGGTGTCAAGATCTCTGAGGATCTAACCTGGTCCCAACATATTGATGCAGTTATAAAGAAGGCAAGACAGCGGCTATACTTTATTAGGAGTTTGAAGAGATTTGGTATGCCAACAAATACATTCAAAAACTTCTATAGATGTACTGTGGAGAGCATTCTGACAGGCTGAATCACTGCTTGGTATGGGGGTGGGGGGTGGGGGTGGCTACTGCACAGGAGCGAAAGAAGCTGCAGAGGGTTGTAAATTTAGTCGGCTCCATCTTAGGTACTAGCCTACAAAGTACCCAGGATATCTTCAAGGAGCAGTGTCTCAAAAAGACAGCACCCAAGGGCATGCCCTTTTCTCATTGTTGCCATCAGGTAGGAGGTACAGAAGCCTGAAGACACACACTCAGCGACTCAGGAACAGCTTCTTCCCCTCTGCCATCCGATTCCTAAATGGACGTTGAATCTTTGGACACCACTTTTTTTTAATATATAGTATTTCTGTTTTTTGCATGATTTTTAATCTATTCAATATATGTATACCATATAAGGAATACTGAATAAGATTTACATAATTATTATTATTTTATTTTTTTCTTTTATATTCTGTATTTCATTGAACTGCTGCTACTAAGTTAACAAATATTACATCACGTGCCGGTGATACGAATCCTGATTCTGCAGCTTGTTGATTAATAATGTGTAGCAGCCATTTAATGCGCCAAAATGGCAAAAATCACAAAGGTTAGGATATCAAAATGATATTCATTCTTTTAGTGGTTGCACATTGAACAGAGCTTGTCTCTTGCATCAAATCCTTTATCAATACAATCCAGAGAATTTAATAAACAGACTCATGAAAGAGTGATGTTCTTCTCCATTTCCAACTGCAACGGCTTAGGAACACACAAGACAGCTCAGATCAAATTTACTGAACACTGGCTGGCACCAGAAAAGTGAAGATATCTCCAACACAAGCCCTTCCCATCAGTGTAGCCTGCTCCCAAATAAGGATGCAGAACCTATGGAAAAGGTGCTGGAGAAGACCAGGTTGGTGAACACAAAATGGGGACTGTAGGCTACTGAAGTATTAATGTGACAATGGTTAGTCTATTAGAAGGCAATACCATTCTCCTTAAATAATCACCAATTGTCAGTAATAAATTGAACCAGTGTACAAGACAAACTTGTGCTATAATACTTAACATAGAATTAGAATGCAAATGTGACTTGCAAATATTTCTTCTGTCAGACACTGAAGTGACTCCCAATCATCAGCAAGCTAGTGAAAGGTGTTCACATAGTGCTATCGAGCAGCTTGTATCCATCAAAGACTTGCATCAAATCTGATGGTGGAGGGGAAGAAGCTGTTCCTGAATCATTAAGTAGGGACCTTCAGACGTCTGTACCTCTCCCCCAACAGTAGTAAAGGGAAGAGGGCATGTCCTGGATGGTAAGGTTCCTTCATGATGGATACTGCCTTCTTGAGGCATTGCATCCTGAAGATGTCCTCGATGGAGGGGAAGGTGTGCCTGCGTCAGGTTTAGCTGAGTCAACAACTCTGTAGCCTCTTGTTACCCTTTGCATTAGAGCTTCTGTAGCAGGATGTGATGCAACTGTACAAGCGTAGAAATTAGCGGGAGTCTTGTGACACACCAAACCTCCTCAAACTCCTAAAGGTATACCTTCTTCATGATTGCATAGATGTACTGGGCTCAGGTTAGATCGTCTAAGATGTTGATGGTAAGGAATTTGAAGCTGCTCACCTTTTCTACCACTGATTCCTCAAAGAGAACTGGTGCGAGTTCCCCCAACATCTCCTTCTGAAGACCATCATCAATGACTTGATCTTTCTGACATTGGGTGTGGGGTTGTTGTTGTGACACACTCTACCAGCCAGTCTATCTCAGTCTTCATTGGCATCTGAGATTCTGCCAACAATAATGGTGTCATCGGCAAATTTATGTATGGCATTTGTGCTGTACTTAGTCATATAGTCATGAGCACAGAGTAATGAACTAAACATACATCCTCGTTCATTGCCAGCAAGATGTTAATACCAAGCTGCACTGACAGTGATCTTCCGATAATGAAGTCCAGCTGCAGAGGCCCAAACTATCAGCATTGGCCTGACCAGTCCTTCTAATCTGCTTCAATAGCTTCAAATGCAAACTTATCAGTGATATTAAACTAAGTAGGGAATGAATATGGATAAAATACTTTAAAATGAGATGAATTATTATTTAGTCTTAGAAAGTAATGAGAAAACCTGAGGCAAATGAGGTCTAGGTAGGTTAATACCCATAACTAGGTATAGAAATGGGGATGTGTGGAGAACGCGCAGAGCAGGAAGCACACACACTTGCTGCTGCCTGATTAGTGTGTTTGTAGAGGGCAGCCAGAACTAATCGTGTTGCTCTTCGGTTGCAGAGACTACAAAGGGGATGAATCACAACTTCTTCAAAGGACTACTTAAAACCAGGCTGTGAATTATAAACTTAGCTCACACAATATGCCGAAGGAACTCAGCAGGTCAGGCAGCATCTACGAAGAGGAATAAACAGTTGACATTTTGGGCCCAAAGCTGTTCATCAGGTTGAGATCTCAGCCCGAAACATCAACTGCTTATTCCTCTCCATAAGTGCTACCTGAGCTTCTAACTTCATCCAGCATTTTGTCTATATTCCTCGAGATTTCCAGCAACTCATGTTTTTAAAGGCAGTTAACACCTGGAGCCAATTTAGGGCTTCATTTATGTCCATCTGCAACCTCTTCACTGATAACTGGAGTCAGTAACTACACTATCATGCCAGGTAGCCCCCACACCTCATTCAAGAGATCATGACTGCAAACAGGATGTGAGCATTAACTGCATAAAGTCAGTCTGGGCGGGCAGTGGTGTGAGGAGTGTGCGGATCCTTTTGATTTAAGTTGAAACCTGCCAATCACAAGTCATTGCATGTGAAACCTGCATGCTGGGAAGCCAGCAATCCTCTGGAAGATGTGAGCTTGCCTGTCTGCTACTCTCCAGCAAATTGCAGCAGTTGTGAAATTGGACTAGGCACTTCCAGTCAAGAGACAAGTTCCATGTTGGAAGTTTTCCTGGCAAAGGATGCACACTTCAATCATCAGGGAATGCCTGTTTGAAACCTTCTTAACACGAATTGGACGTCAAGATCCTGGAAGGAGAGAGCGCCACCCATCGAGTTCAATGTTTACACACACTACACTTCACCTGCAGAGTTCTTATAAATTAGAACACTTACTCTGCTTCCCGAGTACTCAGATTTTGGGAAAACTGACAAAGTGTGCTTTACAGAATGTGCAATTACATAGGAGTTAATTCAATGGGTTCCTCAGTTGTCTTTCTGTCCCTGAGGAAGACCCGTCCTTCTTGACTGGTGAGGGACTGTATATGTGAAGTCCCTTCCCATCCAGCAGGACTTCCTCCACTCCTAGCTGTTTCTGCTCCAATAGAGGGCATGAAGTGAATAATTTTTTTATTGATTGCATTCATTTATAGAATTTGGGAAATTATCAGCATTAAAAAGATATATTAATTAGGTTGATGAGATTTTCAGTGAGGTGATGGTATTTTCTTTTTGCATCACATCTCAGCCATGGTTTCTCTCTCCCAAAGATGATCATTCTCCAACACTTCAATTTCTTTTTCAGAAATTCTAGATCTTCTTTGGTCATTCTCTTGTCCATTCCAGTTGAGAGAGCCTGACGTGCATCTGCAATGGGTATGGAGGGGGTGTGACATCAAGGGCTGACGCCCTTCTCTGATTGCCATCCAGTGGCATAGTGGCAGTGTGATAAATCAGGGTGACTCGCACTGTGACCTTGGCAGGCCACAAAGTAACACATTATTTTGAGGATAATCTTCACTAAAAGCTGCACATCTTCCATCAGTTTTATGATCTTCTTGCAGGGCTATAATTTGCCACCAGCCAAGCAATGTGTTAATGCACCAGCAAAGGTTAACCCCAATCTCTCTGCCCTTGGTTTCTACCTATGAGTTCATTTTTGCATGGATTACCAGATGCTCTGAACACTGATTGAGCAATAAATTTCTTATCTTTGGCATCTTACAGGTAATGGCTTTCTCATATGTTATGCAGGTTGTAAGTTTTGTGTTCATGTAATCAAGGCACACGTTTGTAGCATTTGTGAGAAAGAAATAAATATAGTATTTCTCATAAATGCCACAAACCTAAATAGCTGTGATTAACAGCAAATGCAAAAAAAAACACTTCCACAGCTTGGGGTAACAGAATTCAGAGTTGAATTCTGACACCATCTACAGGATATTTGTACGTCCTACCCGTGACAACGTTGATTTCCTCAAGATGCTCCAGTTTCCTCCCTCAGTCCAAAGATATACCAGTTAGTAGGTAAATTGGCCATTGTTAATTGTCCTGTGATTAGGCTAGGGCTAAACAGGAGGATTACTTGGTGGCGTGGCTCGTTGGGCCAAAAGGGCCAGTTCTCTACATAAATTAAGTCAATAAATAAAATGTAATAACATTTCTGGGCTTAATTACAGTTCTTCAACAGATGCATTTGAAGTCAGTCATGTACAGAAACAGGCCTTTTAGCCACACCCCTTCACATCCACACCAACCATATGTATCCATCTATTTATTAAATCTGTTCAGCAAGATTTGACCCATAGCCCTCTGTGCCATGTGCTAGTCTGGACACTTAAATGTGTGAGTTGCTGCCTCAACCACATTCACAGATGATCCCAATTATCTGTCAAGTGAATAAATTCTTTCTCAGATCCCCTCCAAATCGTACCATAAACTACGTTCTCTGGTTTTAAACTCTTCTGCTAAGGAGAAGGATTTCCTACCATCAATCAATCACTGTCCTGAATAAAGTCAGCGACAGAGTCTTCAAAGTTCTCTTAGATTAAAAAAAAATCCAAAGATTACCTTTGTTTGAGTAGAGATATTTTTCTTCCTCTGTTTTGAATGGCCACTTTGTTTTTGAGGCCATAGTCTGTGATTCCCAATAGACCACTGGGGGAACATCAATGTCACATTTACCTTGTCAAGCTCTGCAACAATTATGTACATTGTAATGAAAACACCTTCCATTTTTCTCGAGCTAATCTCAATGGGTCTCTATATAATTACAGTAAAGTATCTTTACACTTGTACAGTAATCTCAGAATAAAGGCCAACTTGATATCTTAATTGCTCACTGTTATTGCACATTATTTTTCTACTTCAAAGAAAATGAGGCCTCTCTTAGCACCAGCAACTTCCAATCTCTTACTATTTAAAAAATAGTCTTGCTTTTGTAATTTTTTCTACTAAAGTGGAACACATCACATCTTTCAAAATACTGCAAATTCTACCAGCTAATTCCTTGACCATTCCATTAACGGCTCTATAAGCCCCAAAGTTTCTCTGCATCTGAGACAACAAACACAGAATGCTGGAGAAACTCAACAGGTCAGGCAGCATCTTTGGAGAGGAAAAGCAGTCGATGTTTCAGTCAAAACGCTTCATTAGGACTTCATCTTGTGTTTCAATTTCTATGCATCCATCTGCACCTTAACAATATTTAATGATCAGGCCTTCATCACCCGTGGGGGCAGAGAATTCCAGAGATTCACATCACTCTTACAGAAGAAACATATATGCTTCTCCTTTTTAAGAGACTGGCCCTAATTCTGTTGTAATGCCTCACATTTTGTGACTTCCTACTAGTGAAAACATCTCAAATCTATCCTGGAAGAACTCAGCAGACCAGGCGGCATCCATGGAAAAGAGTACAGTCGATGTTTCAGGCCAAGATCCTTTGGTCCTTCCAAAGGATTGCTAGGATTTCCAGCATCTGCAGATTTTCTCTTGTTTGTGATCAAATCTATCCTGTCAAGCACATTCAGGATCTTATATGGTTGAAAAAGCCCCATTCAGACTCACCCCAAAATTCCAATCAGAGCAGCAACCCAGTGAATCTCTTCTACATTCTTTTTAGTGTAATCATGTGCTACATATAGTTTGGCAAACCCAACCACACAGATGTGCCATCTAACCAGTGTTTTGTAAAGTGGTAACATATTCCATTCCCTAATCTTTGAAGGCAAGCATGCAATATGCTTTTTTCACTACTCTTCGTATTGTGTTGCCTCTTACAGGGAACTATGGACTGAACCCAAAAGTTCTTCTGTTTACAAACATTCCTCAGTGCCCTATTTATAGTATATGTCCAACCTCTATTGAACTTCCCAAAATGCAACATCTGACAATTGTTGAGACTAAATTCTATCTGCAAAACTGCCCGCCTCTCCATCTGACCTATAACCTGTTGTAGCCCTGGACAACCTTCCTAGCTACCCACAAAATCACAAATTTTCACATCATTCACAAACCTACAAATTATTCTTCTTACAACTAAATCAGCCATTAATATATATCACGAACAATAAGGGTCCCAGCACCAATCCCTATGGTATGTCACTATTTTCAATGAGTAAAGCATTCTTCCATCATCATCCTTTGCCTCCTACCACCACGCCCAGTTGGGAATTAATTAGCCAACTCATTTTGGATTTCACATGCCCTCACCTCAACTACTCTACCACGAGACACTTTATCCATCAACTTAGTAAAGTCCAGGTACGTTTGTAGACAATGTCTATTGCCCTGCCTTCATCAATCTACTTCGTCACCTCCAATCATAAGTAACTTTATATATTGCATTTAGTAAATATACTATGCTTAAAAGCACAGGGTAAAAGGAAGCTGTACTGGGTTAAGTTCAAGTATTTAAATGTAGTCAGTATTAATGACAAATCAATGATGTCAACACACTTGATATAAAGTTGTCTGCCTTTCAAAGTTCAAGTTCAAATTTTCAAATTAAATTTATTATCTACGTGCAAATACGCCACCATAAAAGACCCTGAGATTCATTTTCTTGTGGGCATACTCAATAACTTCTATAACCATAACAGAACCAATGAAAGACCTTACCAACAGGGCAGACAACCAATGTGCAAAAAACAACATATACTGCGCAAATACAAAAATAGGAAAAAAAAATATACAGATAGGACAATCCATAATAGCCATCTAGGTATAATAATACAGGATAAACAAGCAAGAACAACTTACTTAATAGATCTAGCCATTCTAAACACACACAACTTACAGAAATCAATAAGTGAAAAACACCAGAAATAAGCTGAATTAAAAGAGGAAATTGTAAGACTTTGGAACATGAACAAATTGTACATTGTCCCAACAATAATACCTACAAAGACACAATAGCATTAAATAATTAGGACTATACAGTAATTTCTATGTAAATCTTAAATATTAAGTACTATGAGAATAGGCTGAAAGTTCCTAGCACAAATGAGTGTGCTTGGCTATGCCTATATCTCAGGTTTAACCAGCCTGAGCTGAGAAAAGAAACAAATATAATGATAATAAATATAATGATAAATCAATAAGCAATAAATATTGAGAACATGAGATGAAGGGTCCTTGAAAGTGAGTACATAGATTGTGAGAACGGTTAAGTGAAGTTATCCCCTCTGGTTCAGGAGCCTGATGGTTGAGGGGTAATAACTGTTCCTGAACCTGGTAGAGTGAATCTTGAGGCTTCTGTACCTTCTTCCTGATGGCAACAGTGAGAAGAGAGCATGACCTGGGTGGCGGGGGTCCCTGATGATGGATGATGCTTTTCTGCAACACCACTCTATGTAGATGTGCTCGATGGTGGGAAGGGCTTTACCTGTGATGGACTGAGCTGTATCCACCAGATTTTGTAGGATTTTCCATTTAAGGGCATTAGTGTTTCCACATGATACAGCCAGTCAATATGCTTACCACCACATATCTATAGAAGTTTGTTAAAAGTTTTAGATATCATGCCGAATCTTTGTAAATTTCTAAACAAGAGCTGCCATGCTTTCTTTGTAATTGCACATACGCCAAGGACACATCCTGTGAAATAATAACACTGAGGAATTTAAAGTTGCTGACCCTCTCCACCTGTGATCCCTCCAATAAGGATAGGCTCCTAGACCTCTGGTTTTCTCCTCCTGAAGTCAGTAATCAGCTGCTTGGTCTTGATGACATTGTCATGGCACCACTCAGCCAGATTTTCAGACTCCCTCCTATATGCTGACTCGCCACCTTCTTTGATTCTGCCGATGACAGCTGTGTCATTGGCAAACTTAAATATGGTATTGGAGCTGTGCTTAGCCGCACAGGAATAAGTATAAAGTGAGCAGAGTAGGGGGTTAAACTCACAGCCTTGTAATGCATCTGTGCTAATGGAAAGCATAAACATAAACAAACATATTTGCACATACAAACACACGTTCGCATATACAAGACCATAAGCCATAAAAGCAGAGTCAGGCCATTTGGCCCATCGAGTCTGCTCCACCATTCCATCATGGCTGATTTAATTTCCCTCTGAACCCAAATCTCCTGTCTTATCCCCATAACTTTTGATTACATGAGTAGTCATCAGCCTCTGCTCTAAATACACCTACTGACATGGCTTCTACAGCCATCTGTGCAATGAATTCCACAGAGTCATCACATCCTGGTTAAAGAAATTGTCATCTCTATTCTAAAGGGATATTGTTTTATTCTGAGGCTGTGCCCACTACAGGAAACGTCCTCTGTGGGTCCACTCTGTCTTGGCCTTTCAATATTCAATAGCAATAAAAGCTTAGAGATCAGACTCCTCAGCATTTGAGAAAGCATGCTTGCTGAAGAAAGCATTCTGCTGAAAAGGGAAATGACTATTAAGGGAGCTTCCTGACCATCAGAAAACATGGCGGTAGGCAATGAACAAGGGTAGAAGGGGAGTGAATATCAGCAGCCATGTATAACATACTGAAGCAACTTTATAGCTAGTTTAGCACAACTGGCTAGGGGAGAATATTTTGGTGTGTACATGTAAAAAGATCAAATAATAAGTACAGCTGGAATCTTGACATTATTTTAATAGAAGCTACTCTGTAAGATTTTGTGTTGTAATGGGTATTGACATCACATTCCATTTTTAAAAGTACCGAGGCTAGGCAGTTCAAAACACATCTGACAAGTGTTCTGTAGAAATCAATGTAGAGCAGTCAAGATGTATTACTTGCAAAATCAATGAATATTCATGAAGCAAGTTTAAATAGGACGAAGACTGAATCTATACAACTGTATGAATGCAAGTGGGTTTCAGGCTATAGAACAAAGTCCACAATGACAAAGAATAACGAATGAGCTAACTCTTGCATAGAATGTATTTTACATGATGTTTATCTAGAAAATACTACACAAATAAGCTTTATTAATTGTTGAGAACTCAGCAATGCTAAATATGGATCAATACAGAGCCGCAGGCATAGTAACTTACAAAACAGGCCAATGCCGGGATAAAGGTTAATATGTAATAAGGCAATGAAGAATCTATTTGAGAATCTATCGTCAAACAGCTGTTAGCACCTCATGGCAAAATAGTTACCATAGTAACAGAACAAGTAAAAACAGCTTCACACAGTTTTTCCTTTAATCCATCACTAAGGTTTATAGTTTGCTTCAGAAAATAACTGGATATACAGAACTCAATCCCCAAAGCAGTGATAAAGCTTCCAGAATTCGATGTTATTAAAACTGAATTTGACTTATCTGGTCACTCTGGATCAGTTGCACCCGTCAGCATATTGAGCACACAAAACAGATTTCCAGAAGTCACTTGCAAACAGCCACCTAAAGCGTTGTAAAACACAGACCACTTTCCTATGGGATGGACAAGGTCAGCAAGGAGCCCGACGGAGGTCCTCAAAAAGAGGAAGTCTTCGATGGGCTACATGTAGACAAATTATTTTGTGAGGGGGGTGAATACCAAATACAAAACAACTCACAAAAAAAGGAAAATTAGAGAGAACAAGGCATTTAATTGCAGGTCGAATAGTTGAAGCAGATGGCATTGAGGGAGATAGTCAGACAGATGGGAGACAGTAAAGATCAGAGGCATAGTGTGGGTAGGAGAGGAAATTATGGAGACTAGTAGCCAGTTTATCTAGTGTTTACACATGGCTAGAGATCAGCTGGGCTAAATGGCCTAGTTCTCTGCTCCAGATCTATAATCACATGCAAAAACGATTGGATCACTGTGATTGATTAGTGTTGACCAATCCCAGTTCTCACATTCAACATTCTCATCATGACAGCAGTGTTAGCTAACTCTTTTCACGTACGTTCTCCTCTCTATTACAATACCACCACCTTCTCCCTCCACCTCAGAGAGCAACTGAATTGGTGGCTTGACTGCCTGGTAATCCGCAACAAGATTAGGCTAGAATTCCTTAAAACAGTACTCCTCACCAATATTTATTGTACAACTCCAATATTATTTACTGCCTGGATAAAAATAAAATTAATGATAGCTATTGCTCTTTCTTAGAGCTTCACCATCACTTTTCCAGAATCTCATGGTGAACCTTTTTTGCAATGCAGTTTCCTGCACCATGATCCATTCTCATAAAATGATGAGATATAGGATCAGGAGAAGGTAGTACAGAATCTGTTCTACCATCTAGTCAGGCAAACACGAGGAAACCTGCAGATGCTGGAATTTCAAGCAACACACATAAAAGTTGCTGGTGGACGCAGCAGGCCAGGCAGCATCTCTAGGAAGAGATACAGTGGACGTTTCAGGCTGACATCTTTCGTCAGGACCATCAAGTAAGAATGGCTGAACCTTTCTACGCTATGTTCTCAACACTCCTATTCTTGGCAATTCTAATTCTAATTCAGTCTCAGAAATCTCTCAGGTCCTGATAACTCCCTGACTGAATAACATTCTCCTTGGCATTCTTCCACAGGCAATAATTTTAAATCTTCAACTTCTGTTAGTTCACCAAAAGCTGAAGAAAACAGTTTGAATATCTCTACGCACAAGGGTGGATAAACAAAAGTTGAAGATTCAAAATTATTGTCAGTAGAAGGTAGCCAAGGAGGATTTTCTTCAGTCATAAAGTTATCAGGACCTGAGCGATTTCTCAGAGGGAATTCGCATTTGCCAAGAACAGGAGTTCTGGTATTGGTAAGTGAAAAAGAAAATGCGGGCTAAGAGACAGGAACAAAATGGATTGGTAACTGGCATGAAAGGGAATCCAAAAACCTTCCATAGACACACTAACAGGAGAATAATTGTATGGAGAGTGAAAAAGGAAATTATTTCATCGAGGAAATAAAAGGCTGAGGTATGAAATGAGGATTTTGCATGGTGCTTGCTAAAGGAACGATGATCAAGGTGTGTCAGGGTTCTGGAGATACATATGAACATACAACATGAAATGCAGGAACTGAGAGCAAAGGGAGGAGCATTGTGTCAGAATAGTAGCAGAGATTAAATCAGATAAAGCGATACCTAGAACGCAATATATACAAGTCAGCAACAGAATAGATGGAAAGCATCCTATCTTTCAGTTACCTAGAAATCATTCAATTGGGACAAAGTTATCAATCTTGACTAAAACTAATCGTTTTTGCAGGTTTCATCTGTCCAGACTTAATTTATTCATAGTTTACATTCAAAATGTCAGGTTAAAACTTCTTAATAGGAGGCAAATTAGCTGATTTCATATAGTAAGCACATCTTAGTTGTACCCCAGGTGTAAATATCTTAAGTAATGTAAGAAATTAGTCTTTGATTACATTATCATATAAAAAACACATGAAATTTTGCCTGATTACAGCAATTAAAGACAACGAATTGACTCATTGATGTCACTTCCACACATAAATATGCTGGTTTGGATGTCTCACATAATCTTGCTTTGGTAATCAGTGTATTTCATTTTCCTTTAATTACATAAAGGGTAAATGTTAAGTTTTACAAGGGCACAACATGGATGGATGAGAATCATATCATAAATGTGCTAGCAACATCAGCGATTTAAGTAGCCAGAAAGTAGCACAGCCACAAATGAACCCATCAGTACATATTTTTAAAAAAGTCTACATTTATATTCAATCACAAACAAAAGAAAATCTGCAGATGCTGGAAATCCAGGCAACACACACACACGTACACAGGATAGGGGAGGAACTCAGCAGGCCAGGCTGCATCGATGGAAAAAAAGTACAGTCGACATTCTGGGCTGAGACCCTTAGGCAGGAAATTTATATTGTGTACAGATCTTGCTCTTCTTTTAGAAAACATGCACAGGTCCTGAGAAGGATGTGATAAACATTGGAAACAAATCCTGATGTGATGAACACTGAAGGCAGATGGAGTTTAATGCAGACAAGTGTGAGATTGCACATTGTATGGACAAACCAGGGTGGAACTTGCACAGTGAACGTTGGGGCACTGAGGGATGTGGTATAACAAAGGGATCTCAGAATATAGAACCCTAATTCCTTGAGAATGATGTCATAGGGAGAGCCATAACTAGATCCTTTGGAACCTTGGCCTTCATAAGTTAAAGTACTGATACGTTGAGCATTGATATGTTGAGGTTGTATAGACATTGGTGAGACCAAATATGGTTTACCTGTGCAGTTTTAGTCACAGAAGATATATCAATGAGATTAAAAGTGTACAGAGAAAATTTAAAAGGATGTTGCTGGGACTTGAGAATCTGAGTTATTGGGAAAGTTTGAATAGGTTAGGACTTTATCCCTGGAGCGTGGGAGAATAATGGGAGATTTGATAGAGATGAAAAAAAGTCTGAGATAGATAGATAGTGTACCTATGTAGTGTATGTATAGATAAAGGTCAAAGTAAATTCATTATCGAAGTACATACATGTCAGCATATACTACCCTGACTCATTTTCTTGTGGGCATTCACAGTAAATACAAGAAACACAATAGAATCAGTGAAAAACCATACACAACAAGATTGACAAACAACCAATGTACAAAATACAATAAGCGGTGCAAATGCAAAAATTAAAAAAAGAAACAAAATAGTAATAGTAAACAAATAAGCAAAAATATTGAAAATATGAGATGAAGAGTCCTAGAAAGTGAATCCATAGGTTGTGAGAATGGTTCAGTTTTGGGGCAAGTGAAGTTATCTCCACTGGTTCAAGAGTCTGATGGTTGAGGGGTAATAACCATTCCTGAACCTGACTGTGGGGGTCCTGAAGCTCCTGTACCTCCTTCCTGATAGCAGCAGTGGGAACATAGCCTGTATGGTTGGGATCCTTGATGATGGATGCTATTTTCCTGTAACAGCGCTCCTTGTAGATGTGCTAAATATTGGGGAGGGCTTCACCTGTAATGCACTGGGCCATACTCATTACTTTTTGTAGGCTATTCCGTTCAAGGCGATGGTGTTTCCATACCAGGCCATGATGCACCTAGTCGGTATACTGTCCACTGCAAATCTATATAAGTTTGTTAAAGTTTTAGATGATATGCCAAATCTTAGCAAGCTTCTAAGTAAAGTAGAGGCATTGCTTTGTTTTCTTTGAAATGGCACTTACATGATGGACCCAGGACAGACCCTCTGAAATGAGAATGCCAAGGAATTTAAAGTTGCTGACCCACTCAGGGTAAATGCAAGCAGGTTGGGTGAAACTAGTACTAAAGGTCATCAGTTAAGGGTGAAAGGTGAAATATTTAAGGGGAACTTGAGGGGAACTTTCTTTACTCAGAGCATGGTACAAGTGTAGAATGAGTTCCCAGCAAAGGTGGTGAATGAAGGTTTGATTGCAACATTTACGATATGAGTCAGCTGCACCTTTCCTCATTCCCTGTCACACACTGTTGAACTTGAACATAGGGTTGCCAACTGTCCCGTATTAGCCGGGACATCTGGTATATTGGTCTAATTTGTCTAAATTGGTTTGTCCTATACCAGACAGTCCTTGTCCCATATTTTCCCCGCCAAAGTAGAATGTTCCTATGAAACCTCTCGTGCCGAAGTGGCGTGAAGCGAAGAAGCAATTACCATTAATTTATATGGGAAAAATTTTTAAGCGTTCCCAGACTCAAAAAATAACCTACCAAATCATACCAAATAACACATAACACCTAAAACAACTCTGACATATAGTAAAAGCAGGAATGATAAGTTAACTACGCAGCCTATATAAAGTAGAAATAACGCATGTATAGTGTAGTCGGGAAGGTTAAGCCAAAACCGATATGTGGAAAAAAAAATCGGCACGTACGTGCATGAGCACGTCACATATGCACTCGTCATGCATGCGCACATAGGTGCCCGCGCAAGGCTTCATAGTCATGGTAGTCTTTCTCAGGGTAAACACAAGCATCCCGCCAACACACACAAAAAATGCTGGTGAACGCAGCAGGCCAGGCAGCATCTACAGGAAGAGGTACAGTCGACGTTTCGGGCCGGGACCCTTCATCAGGATGTGACTGCTACTTTTGTCTCTTATTTGGGAGTGAGAAAGTTGGCAACCCTAACTATAAAAAACATCATGTTGAGGTGAGTTTAACCCTCCTTGAACACCACCCCCGGTCGGCTGGCCTGCAAGAATATTGTCAATACTAAACCGGTCCGCGGTGCAAAAAAGGTTGGGGACCCCTGACGTACACTGTATAAAGTATACTGAATAAGATTTATTTATCATTATTATTTTATTTTTTCTTCTATATTATTTATTGGATTGAACTGCTGCTACTAAGTTAACAAATTTCATGTCACATACTGGTGTTAATAAACCTGATTCTGATTTAGATTCACTGATTCATTCAGTATGATTCAAACTTGAACTTCACTTTATCATTGATTTCTATCACATCTATTGTTTGTTTTCAGTAGGACATGAAACACAACCATTGCAGACAAGGTCAGTGTTAATTACCCAATCCTGATGGTGTGACACTGAATTAGCTCACTGAGTTGCTGCAGTGTACCTGGTGAACGTACCCCTACAGTCCTGCTCAATGGTGTGATCTAGCAGTCTTCTGCAAGAACTGTAACATATGAGGCTTATGTAATATTGGGTGTGCCCACTTCATGATTTTTACTGGGTGTCCAACTGCTCTGTCTGAAACCACTTATGCTTTGCCATAGAAGAGGCAACACTGATCGACATGTGTGGACTACAGCAAAGATAATCCACTTAACTTTTCTTTTGTTGAGATCAGTATCTTGCAGTACTTTGGAAGAGATTCTAAAGCATAGCTTCAGAACAAAACTATGAAACGTATACAATGTTCTGAAATCTGCTTGCAGCAACTCAGCTGGGTGCTTCCCAATGGAGATAATGTGGGAATGACTGCCAAGAAACCGTGAGCTCTGTTGTTCGACTGGAATAGTTCACAGTGGAACAATAAAGTGAACTGCTGGATTTCCAAGCAAGCGACTTTTCTGAAGTTTGGAGTCAGTCGTATGAGAACTCCACACTATTTATTGCTAGGCTAGATAAACCAGAGTAGATGGAAGTAAAGACAATATTGTATCCCGAAGATCACAAAGGGAGAAAGCTGTACCGCACCACAGCTGAGACTCCAGAGAAAGCACCAAATGTATCACAAGCACGTAACTTCCTGCTTAAAACAGATTTAAAAGAGGTCAGATTACTTTGTAGAATCCTGCAGTTTGACTACTAAATGAGACAGTGGTCCCTCTGTCAGGGCAAACATGCATGCAAAACTGCAGAACTATCCACAGCCTGGTCAGAAATGTTGGATGGCGAGACAGGAATTACAGACATGAAGCATAAGGCAGAACAGGTCTAAGTTGCTTAATTATTGCATGTACTGTGGACATCCTCACAGGATGGGTAATTATTTTTCACCATGAAGAGAATATCAATAGAGGAACGAGTGAACAAGATGACCTGTGTAGAGATGGAAGCAGGGCCAGATTCAAAGTATCTGTTGATCAAAATGCTTTTGGTGCCAAACAAAATCAATTCAGTGGAAGACAGATCAATGGCACTGTGTGCAAGGGCTGTCAATAACTCCTCATCTCATCTGCACTGAAAACAAGGTAGAAAAGCTTCCTGAAGCAAGCCATCAGTCTCAAAGTAATATTCAACAAGACTATGTGGAACTACTGTAAGTTGGGAGAATACTCCCTGAGGTTGGTACATCCAAAGAATGAAGAGGACGTTGATTTGGATTTCACCGTCGCCGTTTAGAAAGAAGCCAAAACTTTCATTTGGAAGTGGTAGAACTCATGAGACTGATGTAGAACATGACAAGATCCTGAAGATTGCTTTAATGTAAAGTTTTCATATGAAGGTATCTTTCACGGAACAGGAAATTAAAATACAAATACCATTTTGTCCTATGAGAAGCAGCAGTAAACTTATATGCATCAACAGTGGCCTTCAAGAACAAACTTAACATCAAAGAGGATAGAATAACTAAGGCACAGATCGATACTACACTTATTCATTTATTTATTGAGATACAGCATGAATAGACCCTCCAGACCTTCGAGATGCGCCACCCTGCAACACCCGATTCAGTCCGAGTCTAATCATAGGACAATTTACAGTGACTGATTAACCTAGCAACCACTACACCTTTGGGCTGTGGAGGAAACCAGAGCACCTGGAGGAAACCCAAGTAGATACAGGGATAACATCGAAACTCCTTATAGACAGCAGTGGGATATGATGTCTACCCACTGGGTATCCACTTGGTGTCTGTAGAGAAACCAAGTGGCAAGCTGAAGATGTTCTTCGATCCAAGAGATCTGAATGAAGAGGCTTCACTATCTTACAAAGATGCTGAAAATGCAAAGCTTTTTTGCTGGATGCAAAAAATGTAGAGTTTGTTGAGGAGAGTTCCACTGAGCTCAAGACGTCAGATAGAGCAGACCATGACTGATAACGTATTGGCCTTTGGGGAAGGAAAAACAGCAGAAGGAGAGTGCTGAGGAACAGATATAGGAGAAGCAACCAAAGCTGATAAAGTAAAAGTTAGTTTGGCCAGCTTCAGCAAAGGTCAAGAGTCTTGTAACATCCACCAGACTTGGAAGTAGTGTAAGGAGATTGGTCAGTGAGTTGTCAAGTCTGGAGTTCAGGGTTCTGTAACCAGCGAGTATGAAGTTTTGAGGCCTGGAATCAGTGGGTTCTGGGGTCGAGACCAAAGATTGAAGCCAGAAGGTCAAAGACCGAAGTCGGTGAGCCCAGACATGTCCAATGGCCAAAGCTTTGCATCTGCGAGTTTACGAGTCTACTGGGCAAAGTCAGAGGTGAAATGTCTGCAAGCTCCACTGAAGGACCAGAGGTGACCTGTCCTTGAGTTGGAGGACTGTCTGTTTATTAATTTATTTCTTGAGACACAGAGCAGAATAGGCCCTTCTGGCCCTTCGAGCCACACCAGCCAGCAGTCCCCCAATTTAACCCTAACCAAATCACAGGGCAATTTACAATGACCAATTAACCTACCAACCAGTACATCTTTGGACTATGGGAGAAAACCAGAGCACCTGGAGGAAACCCACGTGGGCATGGGGAGAACATACAAATCCCTTACAGGCAGCAGTGGGAATTGACCCCCTGTTGCCTGTAGTGTAAAGCGTTGTGCTAACCACTATGCTACCGTGCTACCCTGAATGTGTGAGTGCGTGAGAGGGAGGGACGATAGGGGCTTGTTTCGGGAATGATATTTTCTTTGTGTTGTCAGCTGAACATTGTGCGCATGCTATGTTGGTGCTGGAATAGTTATTTTGTCCCACCACATCCTTCGGTTTTGTTGGTTGTTGAGATAAGTGACATATTTCACCTCACATTTCAAAGCACATATAATAAATAAATGAATCTGAACTCTGTTGGCTCGAAGGGCCGAATGGCCTACTCCTGCACCTATTGTCTGTAACACTACTCAACCAGACAGTCTACCTCATCCCTGTACCCCTCTACCAGTGATCAATGAACCTGAATTTCCCCCCCATGCACCTTGCACCCTCTCTTCAGCCACACAATCATCTGACCTATCATTTTTTACTTGGACTCAATAGCATGTGGCAGTGCAAATAATCTGCAAATCACAACCCACAGAATCACAACTGGGTTTAATATCACTGGCATACATCATGAAATTTATCGTTTAGCGGCAGCAGCACATTGCTGTACATAATTTAAAAAAGTATAGATTACAATAAGAAAATAAATACCTAGTGAAAAAAGAGAGCAAAAAAATAATAAGGTAGCTTCAATGGGTTCATTGTCCATTCAGAAATCTGATGGCAGAGGTGAAGCAGCTATTCCTGAAACATTAAGTATGTGTCTTCAAGCTCCAGTACCTCCGTTATTATGGTAGCAATGAGAAGAGGGCATTTCCTGGGTGATGGGGGTCTTGAGGTCCTGCATTTTAATTTCTTACCTAACTCTCTGCACTCAACCTTTAGGACCTCATTGCTTGCTCAACCTACATTATTTGTGTCAATATATACAATGAAATATGAACAAGAACATAAGAAATAGTAGCAGGAGTAGGCCATCTGGCCCATCAAGCCTGCTCTCCCATTCAATAAGATCATGGCTGTTTGGCCACGGACTCATCTCCACCTACCCACCTTTTCCCCATAACCCTTAATTCCCCTGCTGTGCAAAAATCTATCCAACCTTGTCTTAAGTATACTTACTGAGGTAGCCTTCACCGCTTCATTGGGCAAAGAATTCCATAGATTTACCATTCTCTGGGAAAAGTATTTCCTCCTCATCTCCATCCTAAATCTACTCCCCCAAATGTTGAGGCTATGTCCCCTAGTTCTAGTTTCATCTACCAGTGGAAACAACTTTGTTGCCTTTATCTTATCTATCCCTTTCATAATTTTATATGTTTCTATAAGATCTCCTCTTATTCTTCTGAATTCCAGTATATTTCAGAAGACCCAGGCGACTCAATCTCTCCTCATAGGCTAACCCTCCTCATCTCTGGAGTCAACCCAGTGAACCTCCTCTGCAACACCTCTAAAGCTAGTACATCTTTTAAGTATGGAGACCAGAACTGCACACAGTACTCCAGGTGTGGCCGCGCCAGTACCCTGTACAGTTGCAGCATAACCTCCCTGTTATTAAATTCAATCCCTCTAGCAATGAAGGCCAACATTCCATTTGACTTCTCGACAGCCTGCTGCAGCAGCAAGCCAATTTTTTGTGATTTATGCACCAACACTCCCAAGTCTCTCTGCACAGCAGCATGTTGAATTTTTTTGCTATTTAAATAATAATCTGCTCTTTTGTTTTTCCTTCCAAAGTGGATGACCTCTGCTGCTTGCTCACCCCATCCTCAAATTTTCTGTAGCTGCTCTGAGGCATTCTTGACACTGGTACCCGAGAGAGGCACACCCCACCCTGGCATCTCTTTTGCCGTCACCTCTCACCATCTAGTCTCCTATCGTTATTGCCCTATCATACTGTACACTTTTCCTCTGACTGTCAGAGCAAATTACAGTGCCAAAGACTGGACTACTGCTGCTCACCCGAGAAAGACCATCACACTCAATGAGGTCTATCTATTTGTGAAGGGGATGGCCAAGGAGTCCCTGCACTGACTGCCTTCTCTGCTTCCTTCTCTTGACAGTCAGCCATCGATCTGAAATTGGTCCCTTGGACGTGATCACTCCTCAGCAAGTCTGTGACTTTCAGTTTCCCAGATGGTACTGTGTAGCTCCAGACCCAGCTCCATTTCCTTGATCTAGTTTGTCAGGAGCTGAACCTGAGCGAACCTCCCACAGACGTAGACATTAAGGAGATTGTCGGGTTCCTTGTCTTTCCATATCTTCCAGAGTGCGGGAATCTGTATAGACCTTTGTTTGCAGAATAAGATGGCATACAATGCTGGTTTTCAAATGCCCTTTTGCGTCCATTGCTGTCTTATAAATAAGTAGCAAGTTCATCAAGCTATTACTGTTTTTGTGCCCTCCGCCCCCATCCCAATTCTCAGATTGAGTCAGAGATACAAGAGATTCTACAGATGATGGAAATCCGGAGTAATAAACACAAAATACCGGAGGAAATCAGCAGGTCAGAGACTGACTGATCCACAGGGCTGAGACTCTTCATCAGGGCTATTTGCTTTAGCAGGGTTCTTCGCCAAGTAGAGGCCTCTAAGCTCTTCTGTGACATGTGCAGTCAATGCACAGGTCTTCGCCGATCATCTGCCCAATCACTCTTCCGACTTTCACATTGAATAACGTCCCCCAAAGTCCTCTCTACTTCTCTATGGTCTTACTTTCATCCTTTTCACCACCCCAAATAAATAAAATATTCCTCCTCTTAGAAGCCATATAGCCATTAAGATGATGCTCCTATTGTGTGGAGACTGTGTACCATTCCATTAATCTTGCACTTGCGTTCTTTACATGCTGAGTGAACTCATTCGATCAACCCATTTGATTTTATCTCCACTTAAGCAGACGTTAGCTGCCTCAATGGGGCATGATCCTCCTAGTCTGCGTTTTGACTGTTTTCTACACTTGTTGAAGTAGCAAAGCTGCCTATTTCCAAGGTGAAGATGTGTTTGAAGTGGCTAAACTATTAAGTGCAATAGATGAAAAACTTTTACTGTACTGCACTCTTCTTTACTGTAACAATAAGGCCACTCTCAGATTGGAAGAGCAACACTTCATATTCCCTTTGAGTAGCCCCTAACATGACATCCTCAATCTGTCCTTTTCCATTCCCCATTCTAGCTCCCCTCTAAACTCTTCTTTTCTCCTCGCCTGCCTGTCACCACCACCCCACCACCCCCAGTGGCCCTGCTCCTTTCCTTTCTCCTATGGTCCGCTCTCCGATTCCATCAGCCCCTTCAGGTTTTTCACCAATCACCTCCAAGCTTCTCACATAGTCCTCCATCCTCCACCCACCTACCATCCTCCTCATTTGACTTCACCTATCACCTTCCAGCTTGTACTCGTTACCCTCCCCCAATCTTCTTATTCTGACAGCTTCCCTTTCCTTCCCTGTGTTGATGAAGGATCTCTTTATTTTTCCCCACAGATACTGCGAAATTCCTCCAGCATTTGTATGTGTCACTCTGGATTTTCAGCATCTGCAGAATCTCTTTTGTGTTATTTCATTGTCTCTCATTGATGTGTGATGGCACTCACATACTGAGGCTTCCTGGAGGCTAAACTCTGTAGTTGATGGAGGCTTAGTTCAGAGCAGGTATGAAATAAATAAGACCATAAGATATAGGACCAGAATTAGGTCATTTGGCCCATTGAGTCTGCTCCAACATTTCTTAATGGCAGATCAATTTCCCTCTCAACCCCAATCTCCTGCCTTCTCTCCATATCCCTCATGCTCTGACCAATCAAGAATCTATCAACCTCGGCTTTAAATCTACCCAGTGACTTGGGCACCACAACCACCTGTGGCAACGAATTCCACAGGTTTAACACTCTGGTGAAAGAAATGCTTCCTCAGCTCTGTTCTATTGCTGAATTATGTGTTCTAAGACTCCCCCACCATAGGAAACATCCTCTCCATATCCACTGTTATCAAGGCTTTTTAACATTCAATAGGACTCGATGAGATTTCCCACCCCTCATTCTTCTAAATTCCAGTGAGTACAGGCCCAAACCCATCAAACACTCCTCATCTGACAAGCCTTTCAATCCCGGAAATGTTTTCCTGAACCTCCTTTGAATCCTCTCCAATGAGGGCATCCTTTCTTCGATAAGGGGCCCATTTTTGAAATTTCTCCCCATTTAGAAGACTGTATTTTTACTTCTTCTACCAAAGTGTATGTCTACATACTTCCTGACACTGTATTCCATCTGCTACTCTTTGCACCCTCACCTAATCTCTCTAAGTCTTTCTGTAGCCTCTCTGCTTCCATAAAGCTCACTGGCCCTCTACCTACCTGTGTATCATAGCAAATTTGGCCACAACGTCATCAATTCTGTCATCCAAATATTCTCTCTTTGCATAGGATTACGGAAGTCTGAAGGAAGCACTAGTAAACACTTGATTTTATTTTCTTTTTTCAAGGTGTGATATTTATTATTAAGTTCTCTATGACTTTAAGCCTTGTAGGAAATACCTTCTGTCAGCAGGTGCAAATATTAGACATTAAGACCATAAGATATAGCAGCAGAAGTAGGCCATTCGACCCATCAAGTCCGCTTTGCCATTCAATCATGGGCTGATCTACTTCACCCAGTCATCCCCACTCCCCTGCTTTCACCCTTTGATGCCTTGGCTAATCAAGAACCTATCTATCTCTGCCTTAAATACACCAAATGACTTGGCCTCCACAGCCGCTCGTGGCAACAAATTCCACAGATTTACTACCCTCTGACTAAAGCAATTTCTCCGCATCTCTGTTTTAAAAGGATGTCCTTCAATCCTGAAGTCGTGCCCTCTTGTCCTAGAATCCCCTACCATGGGAAATAACTTCGCCATATCTAATCTGTTCAGGCCTTTTAACATTTGGAATTTTCTATGAGATCCCCCTTCATTCTCCTGAACTCCAGGGAATACAGCCCAGGAGCTGCCAGGCGTTCCTCATATGGTAATCTTCTCATTCCTGGAATCATTCTTGTGAATCCTCTCCGAACCCTCTCCAATGTCAGTATATACTTTCTAAAACAAGGAACCCAAAACTGCACACAATACTCCAAGTGTGGTCTCACAAGTGCCTTATAGAGCCTCAACATCACATCCCGGCTCCTATATTCTATACCTCTAGAAATGAATGCCAACATTGCATTCACCTTCTTCACAACCGACTCAACTTGCTGGTTAACCTTTAGGGTATCTTGTACAAGGATTCTCAAGTCTCTTTGCATCTCTGCATTTTGAATTCTCTCCCCATCTAAATAATAGTCTACCCATTTATTTCTTCCACCAAAGTGCATGACCATACACTTTCCAACATTGTACTTAATTTGCCACTTCTTTGCCCATTCCCCTAAACTATCTAAGTCTCTCTGCAGGCTCTCTGTTTCCTCAACACTACCCGCTCCTCCATCTATCTTTGTATCATCAGCAAATTTAGCCACAAATCCCTTAATACCATAGTCCAAATCATTGACATACATCATAAAAAGTAACAGTCCCAACACCAACCCCTCTGGAACTCCACTGGTAACCGGCAGCCAGCCAGAATAGGATCCCTTTACTCCCACTCTCTGTTTTCTGCTGACCAGCCAATACTCCACCCACAGTAGTAGCTTCTCTGTAATTCCATGGGCTTTTATCTTGCTAAGCAGCCTCATGTGCAGCACCTTATCAAAGGCCTTCTGAAAATTGAAGTACACCACATCTACTACATCTTCTTTGTCTACCCTGCTTGTAATTTCTTCAAAGAATTGCAGTAGGTTTGTCAGGCAGGATCTTCTTTTCAGGAAACCATGCTGGCTTTGGCCTATCTTCTCATCTGCCTCTAGGTCCGCCGTAATCTCATCCCTAAAAATTGATTCCAACAACTTCACAACCACTGATGTCAGGCTAACAGGTATATAGTTTCCTTTCTGCTGCCTCCCAACCCTTCTTAAATAGCAGAGTAACATTTGCAATTTTCCAGTCATCTGGTACAATGCCAGGATCTTTCAATTCTTGAAAGATCATCGTTAGCACCTCTGCAATCTCTCCAGCTACTTCCTTCAGAACCCAAAAGTGCATTCCATCAGGTCCAGGAGATTTATCCACCATATTCTGCTCTGATCATCATGTTTCACATCTGAAGATCCGCTCTGGATCATCTCTTACGTGGGCACGTCGTCTGAAGACAGGTTAAGTTATATGTTATTCTACTTCCAATCTCAACTGAGTTATTTGCCAGGGACACCGCTGCTTCAAATCTGGTAATCTCCTGGACCATTAGCCAAGAGACTGAATTATGCTTCTCCTTGTTGAATGTCTGAAACACTGTAATCCCTTGTAACCTTGCTGAACGCTTGGCCACATGCAGTCTTTGCAAGAGTGATAGCTGTACACAGTCCTTTCCCATATGGATCAGGCTCAGGAGGTTGTAAAGCTACATTCCTCTTGGCATTTCTGTTGAGCTAAGGGGAACTGATCATCAAATGACAGCAATTTCTGCAGCTTCCTCCCCTCCACCATCACATTTCTGAACAGTCCATGCACACTATACTCCATTGCACAATTTTTAAAAAATTATAACTTACAGTAATAACCCAGGGAGGGTTGAAATTCGATTGGCAGGGTTGGGACTTTAGAGAGAAAAGTCAGTGAGAATATAGGGGTACATGCAGCAAGCAAAGAGTATAAGCCTATCAGTCAGGATAGCCACGTGTACATTAAAAGGTCAGATGGGACCATATATTTTGCATTATTTCAGACAGGACCACTGCTTTAAATTGCATCTATTTCAATGCACAGGTAAGGCAGATGAACTGAGGGTGTAGATAGCCTCTGGGAACAAGGATATTGTGGCCACAACAGAAACATGGCTGAGAAAAGGAAAGAACTAATAGTTCAGTATTCTGGGATACCGATGCTTTAGGTGAGATAGAAGAACAGGCAAGAGTGGAGAAGGCATTGCCTTTTTGATAATGGAGAACACAACAGCAGTGCTTAGAGAGGATATTATTCAGGGATAATCCAACAAGAACATTTGGATGAAACTTAGAAATAGCTCCTCTATTTCCTCTGTAAGGCCTCCCTCCATAATCAGTAAGAACTTGAGGAGTAGATATGTCAATGAATTGCATGTAATTATGAGAACCGTAGGTTTGTAACTGAAAAGATTCAAAGTACATTTATTATCAAAGTATGCAGTATACAACCCCAAGATTCATCTTCTCTACAGACAGCCATGAAACAAAGAAAACTATGGAACCCATTCAAAGGAAAAAGCATCAACACCCACGCCCCCCCCACATGCAAAGAAACAAATCACGCAAATGGCAACAAGAACATCAACCCTCTTGCACCAAACACAATCAAGTCAGGGTAGGGCTTATATATTGAACAGCAGAGGCACTGAGGAATGTTATGGAACAGAGGGTTCTGGGAACACAAGGGCACAGTTAGCAGAATGAAACCATGCAAGGAGACAGGATGGTGAAGAAGGCATTTAGCATATTGGCCTTCATCAGTCAGAGCATCAAATTTAGGATCAGGCACATTATTTTGCAGTTATTAAGTTGTATTTGGAGTATTGTGTACCATTATGGGAAAGACATTGTCATGCTGGAGGGGGTAAAAGAGATATTTACAAGGATGCTGCTTGGACGAGAAGGCCTGAACTATAGGGAGAGGTTGGCACTTGCTCTTTATTCCGTAGAGTGCAGAAGAATAAGCAATGACCTCACAGAAATGTATAAAAACATGAGGTTATGGATAAGGGGGATGCTCATAGTTTTTTTCCCCAAGGCTGGAGAGTCCAAAATTGGAGGGCACAAACACGATATAAAAGGGGAGAGATTTATGAGGTAAGTTCCTTACACAGAAAGTAGTGAGTATCTGTTATGAGCTTAGAGGGGAAGTGGTCGAGGCAGGTAAAAATGCAATATTTCAGAGGCATTTGGATAGGTACATGGAGGGAAGGGGGCTTGGAGGGTCATGGGCCAAATGTGGGCAATTAGATCTATTAGGGAGGATACCGTGATCAGCATGAAGTAGTTGGGCTGAAGAGCCTGGTTCCATGCATTACTTTATGACTCTGTAGGTTTGACATTACAACCTTTTCCTTGGTAAAATGGCTTCACCAAGTCAAGGGTCATTTACCAGATTACCCTTGGCCCTGTTCTGTTCTTGCTCTCATAGTATTTATACAGTTGCTCCTGTTAAGTTCCTGTTTGTTCCCTTGCATATATATCTTCCTAATGTATGGACATACATTGTTAAACATATATACACCATCTGTATAGTATGTTATTTTCGTAAATGTTACCAATCACCTCTACATATTATTCCACAGCGTGGAATAGTGTTCCGTTTTCTTTCGATATGTGGATACTACGGTTGGAGGTTACCTCAATTTGTGAGGCATTGTTAATGATAACATGCTCAGGCTCTGAATAAGCCTACACACAAACAGAAAGATTTGTGGTGTAATCAATGGTTTAAATTAGTGTTTTGCTTCTAAATGCAATAATAACGATTCATTCTCACAGGATTAACAGACAAAATTACTTTGTAGTAAAATAAAATTTGGTATGGTTAGCTAAGAGGCAAGCCATTTGGGAGTTTTCCAAAATTCACTGCTCACAACATTATATTAGGATTGAAATTTGCATATTTCCAACATAAGGTAGACAGCTTCATCACTCCTTATTACATATACCCCTCATCTAAAATAGCAATACAAATTAGAAAAAAGCACCTCAAATAGGCAGACACTTTGGCGTTATTTCATTTCCTTTTCTGAACTGTAGGCCAAATCAAAGGTGGCCATGGATCAGCATACATGAGGGAAAATGAACATCTAGCTGAGTGGTGCCAAAAAAAACAACCGCTTACTCAATGTCAGCAGGACCAAAGAGCTGATTATTGACTCCAGGAGAAGGAAACCAGAGGTCCATGAGTCAATCCTCATCACAGGATCAGAGTGCAGAGCGTCAGCAACTTTAAACTCCTCAGTGTTATTATTTCTGAGGAATTGTCCTGTGCCTGGCACATAAGTGCAATTACAAAGAAAGCACAACAGCTTCTCTACTTCCTAAGGGATTTGTGAAGGTTCGGCATGACATCTAAACCTTGACAAACTTCTACGGATGTGTGGTGGAGAGCATATTGCATGACAACCTGGTATGGACACACCAGTGGCCTTGAACGGGAAACCCTACACAAAGTAACAGATGTGGCCCAGTTAATCCTTGGTAAAGCCCTTTCCACAATTGAGCACATCTACAAAGAGCATTATCACAGGAAAGCAGTATCCATCATCAGTGACCCCCATCACCCAGGTCACACTCTCTTTTCACTGATCCTGGATTCATGCTCTCATCAGGAAGAAGATCCAGGAACCTCAGGACTCACGGCGCCAGGTTCAGAAATAGTTACTTCTTCTCAACAATCAGGCTCTTGAACCAAAGGGGCTAACTTCACTCATCTTCACTTGCCCCATCATTGAAATGTTCCCACAACTCATGGACTCTATCTCATGTTCTCAATATTAATTGTTTATTCCTTTATTATTCTTTCTTTCTTTTTGTACTTGCACAGTTTGATGTCTTTTCTATCCTGGCTGAACGCCCAAGTTGTTTCGGTCTTTCATTGATTCTACTATGAATACTATTCCATTATGGATTTGAGTATGCTTGCAAGAAAATGAATCTCAGGGTTGTATATAGTGACATATATGTACTTTGATGATAAATTCCCATTTGAACAACATCGCATGCTGAGATACAGGGTAGTGGCCTTTTCAGGAGCACTTTTTTTTGGAGATACAGTGTGGAGTAGGCCCCTCCGGCACGTTGAGCCACGTTACCCAGCAATTCCCTGATTTACCGCTGGTGTAATCACGGGACAATTTACAGTGACCAATTAATGTATCAACTGGTATGTCTTTGGACTTTGGGAGGGAACTGCAGCACCCAGAGAAAAACCATGCAGACACAGGGAGAACATACATATTTCTTCACAGGCAGCGGTGGGAATTCAACACAGGTCACCTGTACTATGAAGTCTTGTGCTAAACACAACGCTACTGTGCTGCCCCTGCTGCACCAGCTGTTACTAATCAATGCTTTCTTTATAACTTAGATTTGGAGACCTGCCAAGTTAAAAAAAAACTTACATAGGTAACTGCACTTAATTTACAATTTTTAATACAGCATTTAAGACCATAAGACATAGGAGGAGAATTAGTCCATTCAGCCCATCGAGTCTGCTCCATCATTCCATCATGGCTGATCCTGGATCCCACTCCACCCCATACACCTGCCTTCTCGCCATTTCCTTTGATGCCCTGACCGATCAGGAAAGGATCAACTTCTGCGTTAAATATACGCACTGACTGGGCCTTCAATGCAGTGTGTGGCAGATTCACCACCCTCTGGCTAAAAAAAATTCTCCTTACTTCTTTTCGAAATTTTGAGGCTATGCCCTCTAGTTCTGGATACTCCCACCACAGGAAACATCCTCTCCACATCTACCCTATCTAGTCCTTTCAACATTCGGTAGGTTTCAATGAGATACCCCCACCCCCACATTCTTCTAAATTCCAGTGAGTACAGATGCAAAGCTGCCAAATGCGCCTCATATGTTAACCCCTTCATTCCCAGAATCATCCTCGTGAACCTTCTCTGGACTCTGTCCAATGACAACATCTCCTTTCTGAGATACGGAGCCAAAAACTGTTGACAATACTTCAAGTGCAGCCTGACTAGAGTCTTATAGCCTTCAGCATTATCTCCTTGCTTTTACATTCTACTCCCCTTGAAATAAATGCCAACACTCCATTTGCCTTCTTTACCACAGACTCAACCTGTAAATTAACCTTCTGGGAGTCTTGCACGAGGACTCCCAGTTCCCTCTGCACCTCTGATGTTTGAACCTTCTCCCCATTTAAATAATAGTCCGCACTATTGTTCCTTCTATTAAAATGCATTGTTGTACAATTTCCAACACTGTATTTCATCTGCCACTTTTCTGTTGTTTCTTCCAATTTGTCCAAGTCCTACTGTAATCACATTGCTTCCTCAACACTACCTACCCCTCCACCTCGCTTCATATCATCTGCAAACTTTGCCACAAAGCCATCAATTCCATTATCTAAATCATTGACAAGCAATGTGAAAGGTAGCAGCCCCAATACTGATCCCTGAGGAACACCACTAGTCACCGGCAGCCAACTAGAAAAGGCCCCCTTTACGAATAAAAGCCCAAATAGAACATTAACCATGGTTCTGTGCTTTGGAAGTCAGAGGACTCCTCACTTTAGATACCATGTTCCTGCTCCAGTGACACAGAATATCACAATGGACCTACAGAATGATATTGATTCCTCACTGATGGGACATTTCTTATTGTATAGAATTATGAAAAACCTGCAGTACTCAAATTGGGCAGCAGAAATTAGGAAACACTGCTTCATGCAAGGATTGCAAAGTGTGAAGCTGTCTCCTGTAAGAAGCAGCAGGTTGATAATGTTTCAATTATATTCTCAATCAATAATTTTAAATCTGGCATTCTACAGTATGGTGCTACTGTTGCCTCACACCATCTCTCCACCAACCCTCCCTCTCATCCTCTTTTTCCCCCATCCCTCAATTAATGATCAAAATGTTTGTTAAGTGCAAACATCTAACACAAATTAACGTTTTTACATAGATAAGTCATTGCAGTGGGTTAAAACTGTCACCTCAAAAGGCTCGAGTTTTATTAACGGAGATACTGCTGACATTAAAAGATGCAACCAAATGTTATTATCAACGTTATGAAATTTCTCTAAAATATTTATAATTTTTTTCTCTGTTGATGGTTAATTAGTACTTGAGTTGTTGTGTGTTAGACCTATACACAAGCAGAAAGATTTGTGAAATGTTACTGAGGAAGAACATTTCCCTGTTTGACAATTACAGTGATGCAGCCGAAGTGCTGGAGGTAGATCACAAAAATGTCCAGACACTCCACGTATTTCTTGAGCGCCGCAGTCTATCTGTAACAACATCAGTACACTGGAGCAGCTGTACAGAAATATGTTGTGTCAAATGATACCGCTGAACCATGCGAGAGGAATGAAGACTCGGGTAATTTCAAACATAGAAAAGTTTTCTTGATTTTTTTTGACAAGGTATCCTTTCACAATCTGTTTGGCAATGAGTTTGTGCCATGAAAATGCAGCAACACCTCACACATCTAAAAGAGCCAGCAGTACTTATTTACACAAGTGCATCCTTCATCCTAATTGATAACATTGCTGCAGTGATGTATCAGACGTGAATTTAAGAATTCTCTGGGAAGATCTGCTGAATAAGTATGGCACTAAAGGTTGTTCATGTCATTTTTGATCTATATGTGACCTTACTTGTGTACAAGCTCCTGTAACATGATCCTCCCCTAGAATTTTATCCCCTCTAATTTACCAATTAATATGAGAAAGGCTGCCATAAACTCTTTGAAGAGTGCACTTCATAAACAGCATAATAACTTCACAAGAGGCACTTAGGGATTTGACTTTTACAAAAATTGAGCTTTCTGTTAACATACTGTGTCTTGTATTGACCATCAACCACACCTACCCAAGGCCACACATTGCAACAATCTGATTTTCTTGCTGAATTCACAACGAGATGTAGATTCATTTCTGGCACTAGACAAACTTGAAGTCCCACATTGGTTCCTCTCCAGCAAATCACTTCAGAATTAGCAGGACCATCTACCAAAATTTCCTTCATGCTCAGAGGGAGAACTGAAGCAGTGCTTCACCCACAACACATCTTTCAACAATCTCATTTTGGAGTCATGTAGTCGACATGCAAGATCATTAGTTGCTGAACATGAAGTACTGCAGCAACCTCTGAATTTACTCAGACCTTGTTCTTCTTAGTCAACATTTCCACATCAATAAAAATATATTTGTTCTATTGTTTGTAGCTTTAATTCTAAGCAACTTTTCTTTACACTATTCCACTGCAAAGTATCCCCGACCAAAAGACAATTTAGCACAATTCGACACATTTCCTCATCAGTCTATTTACTTAAGAAATACAATTTTAAAAATCACATTTCAGATTTTTTTAAAAATGACCAATGCATGATATGTTATGTTCACCAAGCATTTTCAATATTTGGAATGCAAAGATACAATATCAATGTTAAAGCATGAAATATTTCTTGAAACGTTTGTATGTAGTGCTTAAAACATTTATTTAGCTGAAAGGAATCACGATGTATTCTATTGTGAACCAAAGGTCCAAAATAGATGTTAATCTGATTGGCTGTATACTTACCAGGAGCCAATCGTACTTTTAAAGGATGGAATAACATAAAGGCAGTATTTTGATTGTAAAATTCTCTGACACAATTATGGGAAAGAATCAATAATTATAAAAGTTCATAAGGCTATTCCTCAAAGAGAAATCTGAATCACTTACATTGCACAATGAGCTGCACAGCTGCTTCACGTGGTTTCACGTTAAATCCATTGTACTGGCTCGTTTGGCATTTATATATTCCATTCATGTCCCTGGATACATTCACAATGCGCAATAATCCATCATAACTTTCCATCTGCATGGAGCCGTCAGGCATTGGAAGTTCCTTCTCTTTCTCTTTATCATAGCGAGACCAGAGGATTATGGGCTTTGGCTTCCCAGAAACCAAGCACTGTAGCTCCACTGTGTCAGCTTCACGAGCAACCATCAGAGATTTCTCTTTTGGGACAGACAGCGTTGGCGGAACTTGTAAACAGAAAGAAGGATAACATAGTTTCATTGAACGACTTGACATCCCTGTGCAGCAGTGTGAACAGTATATATATACTGGAAATAGGTGTATTATTTGGAAAAGCACAAATTTCACATCATTTTAAATGAGGACATATGAGTTAGGAGCAGGACAAGGCATGCGATCTGACTGTAACATCAGTCCTGCTTCCTACCACTGAGCCAATTATGAATCCAACACACTATCTTCATTTGGATACCGTGGAATCTAACCTTTCAGACTATCCTGCCTTGAGAGACCTTGTCAAATGCCTTGTTAAAGTCCAGATGCAGTAGACAACATCCACTACCCTACCCCATCTATCCTTTTGGTTACAAGGTTGGACAGATTTTTGCATAGTCGGGGAATTAAGGGTTATGGGGAAAAGGCAGGTAAGTGGTGACTAATCATAGTCAGATTAGGCATGATCTTATTGAAAAGTGGAGCAGGCTCGATGGGCTGAATGGCCAACTCCTACTTCTTATGTTCTTATGTAAGAGATCTGTCTGACACAACTTCCCACACACAACCAGTCTCCAGTCTTCTGGAACTTTGTCTAGTGCCAAAGATGAAGCAAAAATCTCTGCAAGGGCTTCAGCAATTTTTTTCTCTAGCTTCCCACAAAGTTCAAGAATGCACTGGGTCAGACTGTGGAGATTTATCCCATTAGTGCACTTTAATGCTTCCAACTCCTCCTTCCTGCTAAGGCAGCACGTCCCATTACCCCCATTACTTTAGCTTTCAACATTTTCTCCACAGTAAAAACTGAAGGGAAATATTCATTAAAAATCTCAGCCATTTCTTTTGCCTCACCTTGCCTGCCTGATCCTTCTCATATCCTCCTTTTGCTCTTCTAACTTCATCTCATGTTCTCAATATTTATTGGTTATTTACTTATTTATTATTATTATTTTTTACCTTTTGTATTTGCACAGTTTGTTGTCTTTTGCACACTGATTGAACACCAAAGTTGGTGCGGTCTTTCATTAATTCTATTATGGTTATTATTCTATTATGGATTTATTAAGTATGCCCATAAGAAAATGAATCTCAGGGTTGTGTATCATGACAAACATGTACTTTAATGATAAGTTTACTTTGAACTTTGAGCTCTTCACTTAAGAGCACTCCTCCGTTTGTTGTAATTGTCAAGAGATTCATGATTTCCAATTGTGTACACACAGTGTATGCCTTCCTCTTTCTCTTAACCAGATCCTTAATATCTCTCATCAACCAGGGTTTCCAAAGCTTAAAAAGTTCAAAATTCAAAGTAAATTTATCAGATTTGCCCTTCACCCTAACAAATACATACAAGCCCTGAACTCTTGACATCACAGCTCTTGACAATCGCCACCCACTCCATCCAGCCCAACTGATCCTTCACCTAGTTTGCCAGTTCACCATAGTCGGCACTACTTTCAAGCCCTTACTTAGGTTTGAAACAATGGACTCATTCATTTTTCCCTCAAACTAAATGTAAAAATGTATATTATATCAAGTTGGAGGGCAAGAAGAATAGGTCCAAAATTTTTTTAAAAATTGTTAAATATTTTCTTAAAAAAAACTTGGAAGTTCCTTGTTGTATTATTTCAACTTATTTACATAGCTTCCCAGCCTTATCCAATTTGATGTAATGTAGAACTCTTTCAGATTAGAAATGTCTGCATGATACAATGAATTGTTTTTAATATTTAATTTGCCATCAGTTTTTCAAAAGGTATTTTTGTTAGTAAAAATAGAAGAGAATTCACAGGAAATACTTGATCTTTTTTCACAGATAAAATGTTTCTTAAAGGTTAATACGAAGATCAAATTTTGTTTGAATACCGTATTTATTGTGAGGCCAAAAATGTTTTTAAAAAGCTGTGACTGCTGGAAATCAGTGACTGTCTTTATCGAGATTCAGGCCTTTACCTACAAATAATGTGCTTTCACTCAGAGTTTTCAATAAAGTTTGAAGAGCAGTGAGCTATTTAATTATAAAGTTGATTCCTTGCACACCGCTGTGTTTGAATGCATTTGACATTTAAGCTGTCTAGGGAACCGTTTTGTCACTCTCTGCCAGATACAAAGAAAGAACGCAGTTCTGCTTTGACTAATATGAACGAATGCTATTTAGACATGGTTGACTAAAGCCTTTAGAATAATGGAACTCTGCCATCAAATATTATTACTCAGTCAGTTTTAGTCAAACGAGTAAACAGCATTGAATTAATGAAGCCTTGTATGCATTTCAGAATCTTCTTTTGCTTAATATTAGAGACTTGTCTTTTACAAATACTAAATCTCCTTTTCTTCACTGTCAAATTAGAGTAAACTTTAATGCACCGAAGGTCAAGAAGTGAGTTACATGGGCAGTTTATTCAATATCCAGTGCACATTATGATTCAAGAGGTAGCAGAAACATCAGCATTGACTGGAATGCTGTCTTTACTAAATGAACAGTATGAAAAATGGGAAAGCAGGAGCTACAATGTAGGCTGGAGCTGGGGGAGAAATTCACTTGAGAAAAATAGCATAAAGCTTTGATTGATTTTGACTAGATTGTCAATAGGAAAATCTGATCAATGAGGGACCCTTGCTATTTACATATATTGGAAATTTTCAGCAATACAGTAACATTAAATGTACTGGTACAAAAGAATTTACAGACTAATAACAAATGGAAATGAGACCACCTTCACAGTGACTGGGATCAAATGCGGAGACAGATTTCAGTGCGGATATTTGCTGTATAAATGTCACCTAGGGTAATGAAAAAATACTTGCTCTCTTTAAACCATTATTAATTACCAAAGTTAAACTAGATGAGCTGCCTTGATTTCATAGCTGTGATCTCCCAGTGGGAAGGTCAAGGATCCAGTTGCAGAGGGAGATACAGAGGCCCAGGTTTTGGAGCTTGTTGATTAGTGCTGAGGGTATAATGCTGTGGAATGCTGAGCTGCAATCAATAAACAGCAGTCTGATGCAGGTATTGCTATTGTCCAGGTGATCCAAGGCCGAGTGGAGAGCCAGTGAGATTGCATCCACTGTAGACCTATTGTTGTTGTTGCTAACCACGCCTTGTGGTGCATCGGACAGCAACCTTGCTGTTTCCTTAGCATTTTGTTAGTTTTTTAAAAATCGGACAGAGTTGCTAGCTCAACACTCAACTCAGCATAGATAGAGAACGGCCGGATTCGAACCCAGGATCACGCACCTCGAAATCCAGCGTGGATGCCACTATGCCACCAGCCAGCATATAAGCCTAATGTGGGAATCGGCAGATTGCAGTGGGTTCAAGTCCTTGCTGAGACAGGAGTTTTACCTAGTCATGACTAAACTCACAAAACACTTCATCATTGTAGATGTGAGTGCAACTGGCCGATAGTCATTGAGGCAGGTCACCCTGCTCTTCTTGGACACTGTTATGATTGTTGCCTTTTTAAAGCAGTTGAGGACCTCTAACTGTAGCACTCATAGATTAATGATATCCTTGATAACTCCCATACGTTGGCTGGCACAGAATATCAGTGCCCTACCAGGTACAGCATCAGGACCAGGCGCCTTGTGAGAGTTCATCCTGTTGAAAGATGTTCTGATGCTTGCCTCCGAGACAGAGATCACAGCGTCACCAAATGTTGTAAAGATTCACACAGGTGTACCTTTATTCTCCATTTCAAAGTGTGCATAAAAGTCACTGGGCTTATCTGGCAGTGAAGCATCACGGCCATTCATCACATTAGATTTTGCTTTATAGGAACCAATGGTCTGCAAACCCTGCCATAGATGACATGCATCCAATTCCATCTCTAATTTCAATCGGAATTGTTTTTCACTCTTAAAATAGTTTACCACAGGATGCACTTGGAATTCTTGTATAGTTCGGGATCACTGGTCTTGAATGCCACAGGTACAGCCCTCAGCAGACTATGACTCTCCTGGTTCACCTATAACTTTTGTTTGGGTATGTCGCTATGTCTTTGAAGACACACACTCATGCACACGGGTCTTGATGAAGTCAGTGACAACTGTGGCACATTCATTCATATTTGAAGATGAAACCCTGAATATTGTCCAGTCTGTCAACTCTAAGTATTCCTGTAAGAACTCCTCTGCCTCCCTTGGCCATATCTTCTTCACCCTCACCACTAGTGCAGTGGTCTTTAGTCTCCTCCTGTATGCTGGAAGTAGATGTACAGCCAGGTGACTGGACATTTCAAAGTGCAGGCGCTCGATGCCTCAGTAAGTGTTCTTGATGGTGGTGTAAGTGTTCTTGATGGTGGTGTAACAGTCATCAAGTGTGTTTGCTCCTCTGGTTCCCCAGGTGATATGCTGGTGGTAGTTGGTCAGAGACTTCTTCAAGCTGGGCTGGTTGAAATCTCTCCACCTCTCCACTCTCACCTTAAACCTACACCCTCCAATCCTGGAAAAAATAAATGAACCCTATCTATGCCCTTCATGATTTATACACCTTTATAAGATCACCCCTTATTCTTGTAAGCTCCAAGGAATTAAGTCCCAAACTGCTCAACCTCTCTTCATAACTCAATTCATTGCAACATCCTTGTAGATTTCCTCTATACTCTTTCAAGGTTAATGGCATCTTTCCTATAGTAGAGTGACCAGAACTGAACAAAATATTTCAAATGCCATCTCACCAACATCTTGTGCAAATGCAACAATGAATTCTAGGATAAACATGCTTATTTTCAAAATTTCCTCAAGTACTCACCTGTACTGCTAGATATATTGACATCAATGCTGATGTCAGGCACAACCTTGCTATTTAGCGAAGCTACACAAGTGTATGTCCCAAAATCGGTGAACCTCAAGTCAATAATGTCCAGACTGGTTGTGCCCGGTGAGACATCAGGATCTGTTGTGGAAATAACCATCCTTTCCGAGCTCCGAAGTGGACGTCCATTCTTGAACCACGAGAATGTCAACTCATCTGGGGGAATGGCCTCCACCTGACAGGAAATTTTAACCTCACGGCCAATCTGAATGTTATCATCATCGTGGTAAGGATCTGGGGTAATCCAGAAACGGCCCTTTTTCAGAGCTAGGATAAAGAACAGAGTTGATGTTCAATTTTTTTTTACATATAAAACAAAGAATAAGCAAATTAAATTTATCCCTCTGATGAGTACACCTTAATTTTTTTTAATGTGTGTGCATGACCTACAAACATGTGTATTAAGGAAACAATCAGGCCACTTAGACCCATAGAAAGCTCCACCATGTAGTAAGAACATGACTTATCTGACTGCAACCTTAACTCTGCATTCCTGTCTGTAAAGAAAAATCTTACGCCCGCTTGCTTATTACTCCTGGTACTATCATCTCTTTATGATTTTTTGAGAGAGAACATTTTGCCTCATCCCTATCATAAATGGGCCATTCCTTATTTTCATACAGCAAACCTTGATTCTAGTTCATCTCAAAATAGGAAACATCCTTTCCACTGACTTCCCTCAGAAAATTTAAAGCTCTGATCAAATTCCCTGCCACTCTTACACACTCTAAGGGATATAAGCATAGTCATCAAACCTTGCCTCATAAGACAACTTGCTCATTTCATGTATCAGTTTAATAAACCTTCTCTGCATCAATTCCCTGCTTAAATAAGGAGACCAACAGTTAAGAGAGAACTCTAGATGTGGTCTTAGTACCTCATATAACTGAAGCAGAACATCCCTTCTTTTCTGTTTTATCCCCCCAGCAATAAACTATGAAATTGTTATTTTTTCTAATCGTTTACAGCTCCTCTATACTAGCCTTTTGTGAATCATGCACTGGGACACCCAGGTGCATCTGCAATGCACACCTTCACAGTTTCTCACCATTTAGATAATGTGCTCCTTTTTCATCTGTACTGCCAAGATGAACAATTTTATTTTTCTACATTTTACTCCACTTTGCCTACTCAGTTAACCCACCTATGTATGTCCTTTAATGTACTGCTTATGTTCTGTTCACAGCTAACTTTCCTTCCTGTCTTTATGTCCTCAGCAAATTTTCATTTATGCCATTTCTCTGCTTACTATCATCCAGGCCAGTATGTTTTCTCCTACACAATGAGCTTTTGGTTTATTTGATAATCTTTGCTGCAGCATTTTATTAATCCTGTAAATCTTAGACCATATACTGGATTATGCTTAGTCCATAACATATATCACCTCTTCAAAGAACCACATGTGTTAATGTCCAACATAAGTCACCAGGTCACCACGAGACATCAGTTGGATGTGCATTCTTAGTATCTTAGGAACTATCAGCATTATTAAATGCAGCATGAATTTAATGTCTAATTCTCTGGGATTCAACTGCCAATGAGCAGGAATATCTGTAGTGAAAATTTTAACCTAATCAAGTAAGACATGGAACAAGAGCTCAATGTTGATCCTTGCTGTCTAGCCTCATCCAGGAAGAATGCCAACTGAGGCAATCACGTCGGCCTCTTTTGACAAAGAACCTCAGCATGAGCACAAACTGCAGAATGGCCACCATAATAAACAGGTTATATTTACTGACAGAATAATCACACAGACTATTCATTTTAAGAGCAGTGCAGTGTGAACCACATTTGAAATTGCAACATTAAAACAGTAAAAACAAACAACAGAAATTTCACCAAACTCCTTTTAAGGCAATGAAATACGAGTTATTCCTTTGAAATATGTTAAAAAAAGATTGAAGATGCTGGAAATGAGAAATAAAAACAAAATGTTGGAAACTCTCAGCAGGGCAGGCAGCAAATGTGAAAAGAGAGTTTCATCTCAAATATTAACAATGTTTCTCTTTCAACAGATGCAAACACTAATGCTCAGGAATGAAAATGTCTACAAAACATGGTGGATACAGCCCAACCATCGCAGCAAAGCCAATCTTACATTGGGCGTTCCATCACAGCAAAGCCCTCCCCGTTACTGAGCACATTTACAAGGAGGCAGAATCCATCATCCAGGCCGTGCTCTCTCCTCACTCCCACCGTTGAGCAGGAGGTACGTGAGCCTTAGGTCCCACACCACCAGGTTCAGAAACAGTTCTTACCCTACAAACTGAACCAGCATGGATAATTTCACTCACCTCAATGCTGAACTGACTCCACAATCCATAGTCTCACTTCCAACATCTCGACAATTCATGTTCTCAGTATTAGGTATTTAATTTCTAAATATTTACACTATTTGTCATCTTTTGCACATTGGTTATTTGTCAGTTTTTGATTTATGTACAATTCTTAATTAATCTATGGATTTTTTGTTCTACTGTGAATGCCTGCAAGAAAATGAATCTCAAAATACTATATGGTAACATATATGAACTTTGAATTATGTACTTTCAAACCTGATGAAGGGTCTTGGCCCGAAATGTTGACTGTTTACTCATTTTTATAGATACTCCCTAACCTGCTGAGTTCCTCCAGCAGTTTGTATGCGTTGCTCCAGATTCCCCGCATCTGCAGTATCTCTTGTGTATAATATGTGTATATATATACTTTCTTAGAAGTTTGCAAAGATTCAGCATGTCATCTAAAACTCTGACAATCTTCTGCAGATGTGCTGTAGAGAGGGAGAGTTAATTGACTAGTTGCATCACGGCCTGGAATGGAACTCTTGAATGGAAAGGCCCACAGAAAGAAATGGGTACAGCTCAATCCATCATGGGTGAAGCTCTTCTGACCATTGAACGCACCTACAGGGAGTGCTGTCGCAGGAAAGCAGCACCCATCATCAAGGTCCCCCACCATCCAAGTCATGTCCTCTTCTTGCTGCTGCCAACACAAAGGAGGTACAGGAGACTCAGGACCCACATCAGGTTCAGGAATAATTATTACCCCTCATCCGTTAGGCTCTTGAACCAGAGGGGATAACTTCACTCACTCCAACACTGAACTGTTCCCACAACCTGGGGTTTACAACTTTGGGTCCACTTACCCCTTGCTTAATGGGGTATTGGTCCATGGTATAAAAAAGTTTGGGTAATCCTGCTGTAGACTCACTTTCAAGGTCTCTTCATCTCAGGTTCTTAATATTTATTGCTTATTTATTTATTTATTTCAGGCAGTTGGGGCTTGTTAACCATGGTGGCGGCTCATCTAGGAGAAGGAAAACTGACCTCAAGCTTCCACTGCCTTACAGCTATTCCCACTCATGGAGAAGGCTACAGGAGCAAAAACCTTCGGAAGAATCCGGAACTGGAGTCCCTAAGGCAGTCCTATGTTGAGTTCAATGCTGAATAGCAGCTCCTGCGAAGCTGCTGGTATCAAACTGTGTCAGCCTCTACTGTTCCTTTGGATTCATCAGCTGCATGGAGTGGGGGAACCTGCTGCCTCGGCAACAGCTTGCTCTCCATATTGTACTGCCCTGGTTTGCGTAGACAGACAGGACACAACATCCATGGTCAACCACAGTTAATGGAGGGCCTACTACTATATATTTATTTCTCTTGTTTACTTATTTATTTATGTTTTATTTTTCTCTTTGCACTTACTATGAAAGGCCACAAGAAAATGAATTTCAGGGTTGCATATGGTGACATATTTGTACTTGGACAATAAATTTATTTTGACTTTGAGATGCTGCCTGACCAGTAGAGTGTTTCCAACATTTTCTGCTTTCTATTAGCATAATATTGTAATTTTGTTTTTGAACATTTTTCAGCACAGGCATGACTGGAGAAGTGGCCTTCTGCTTTCCGAATGAGTCAATGATACAGTATCTGATTAATAATACAATACACATCCTTCCCTAAATTCAATGTTCCCTCATATTCTTGATACTTTCCAGCACACTAGCAGTGGACACTGATACGAAGAGACCGACATCATTATAAACAAGTAAACATTGAATCTAAGAAATTAAACGAAGCAAAGATGAAATGGAGTTCTCTTTGCTCAGAGTGTGTTTATATGGGTGCCACTACACTGTGGCTGAAAGAATTAATTGTTTTCAACTAGGAAAGCCGGGTCCTGGGAATCGGAATTTTGGAAATGGAAGCAGACCATAGATAATCATTGTTATCTGTTCAGAGACTGAGGGAGTGCTACATATTGAACATTTAATATTTTGGTAAAAGTTATAAAAGCTTGTCCATGCTTGCCAAAAATGGACTTCAGGTTCATCTCACTCCCCAACTCATAACCCATAGTTTTACAAATACAGTCTTATTCAGTATTTCTTAATTGTTACTTTAATCTGAGGGACTCTCTGCTTTCTCGGATTAATACAAAAGATTCACTACATTAAAGGGAAGGAAAAGTATATTTATTCTGGTCAATATTTCTGCTTAATTTTATGATGAAAAGGGTAAATATGACCTGTGTTCCATTGTTCCTTATAGGGGTGGGGATCTGGCATTCACTGCCCGGTAAGGGTGGGGAAAGCTGTCACTGAACCTGCAGAGGGAAAAATTGATTGAAATAAAGGAAGGACATGGTCAACAAAATCAATATAGAGGTGATGAATTGTCAATATTAGCAATATGGCTATACTGGTGAGAAATGTTATACACTTTCACTTCAGGCAAAAGAATATAAACTGGGAGGTGGAGGTGGGATCTGTTTTATGAACAGAGTGGATATCAACAGTTACAACTTATTCATCAGGAAACTGGGGCTTGACACAGCATCAGAAACTGAAAGCAAGCTGCACAGAGGACATGTTTCAAAGCACAGTACATTTATTATCCAAGTACGTAAACATTATAAAACCTCGAGATGTCTCTCCTAACAGACAGCCATGAAACAAAGAAACTCAAAAGAACCCATAAAAAGTGAGGGTCATTGAACACCCAAGGTGCAGAGAAAAAACAAATCATGCAAACAATAAACATAAGCAAATAATATTCTGAACTGAAGTCCCGAGTCCATCCACAGCACAGAGCCAAATAAACCTCAAGGAGCAGAGAGCAGAACCAGCCTGTTCCTCACCTCAGGCCCCGACACCCTGAACTTTGCACTCAGCCCAGCGCCTAAACCATCATCCAAACATTGGGTTCAGTCACTTCAATACTCTTAGGCCTGGATCCCACCACCTCAAACTGGAGTAAATCATATAAATTAAACTGAATCCAGCTGAGATTAGGTTAAGAGTGCGCAAAGTGTGGTTGGTAGAACCATTAGCATATAACTTCACAGAGCAAAGCAAAAGCACATGAAACCTATCCCTCAGTACCCTCTCCAATAGCTTGCCAAACATACGGAAAGCTACTCGGCAAGTTGGGCATGCAGGAGTGAGATAGATCAGATGGTTGAATGGTGTTGCATAAACATTCTTGCAATTAGCATCAGCAAGAAAAAAGTAATTGTTTATGGCCTTCAGGAGGGGCAAATCAGGGGAACATAAACCAGTCTTCATGGTGGGGAGGGGTTGGGGGGGGGTAGGGTGGAAGGGGTGAGAAGCAAGTTCATACCGTCAACATATTGGAGGTTCTATCTTCGACCCAGCACATTGGTGCAATCACAAAGAATGAACCCCAGGGAGTTTGGAGTTTGAGGAGATTTACAATGTCACCGAAGAATCTCAAAACATTTCTACAGATGTGCAGTTGATAGTGTTTTGACTGGTTGCATCACCGCCTGGAATGGAGATTCCAACTGTGCAGGATGAAAGAGGCTACTGAGGGTTATAGACAGTTGTAGACTCAGCCAGCCCCATCACTGGCACAACACCCTCCCCCACCATCAAGGACATATTCAAAAGGCTGTGCCCCAAAAAGGGAGCATCCATCAGTAAGGACATCTGGGACGTGCCCTCTTCTCGTCTCGTTACAGCTACAGATGCCTGAAGAGCCACCCACCACCAATGCTTTAGGAGCAACTTCTTCTCCTTCGCCATCGGATTTCTGAACCCATGAACACCATCTATTGTTCTTCAATTGTACTATTAATTTATTTTTACAACATAATTGTTATGTATTGCACTGTATTCCTGCTGCAAAACAACAAGTTTCATGACACATGTCAGTGATTATAGATTTGATTCTGATTCCTATTCAGACTCTGACCACCAACATGAGGTTTAGAACATAGTGGATAGAATATAGCACTGTTCTGTGTACAGCACAAGGCCAGGCCCTTCGGCCCACAATGTTGTGCCAAACCATTTAGTAATCAATCAGCCAACTAAACTAATCCCTTCTGCCTACATAATGTCAGTATCCTTCCACTTCCCTCACATTCATGTGCCTATCTAATATCTCTTAAAATTCTTTCATGTACTTCTCTGCCTCCACCAGCATCCCAGGCAGTGCAGGGTTAGACACTTCATCTCTAGAAAAAAGTTAGTGTTTCTCTATCTATCTTTTCCTCAAATAATCTTATAAGGCTCTATCAGGTCTCTCCTCAGCCTCCACAGCTCCAGAGAAAACAACCCAAGTTGTACGAATACAAGAGTATTGAGGTTATGCTGCAGCTATATAAAACTCTAGTCAGGCCACACTTGTGAGTGTTGAGTACAGTTATAGTCACTCTCATTACAGGAAGAATGCAAAAACTGTGGAGAGGGTGAGTGCAGAAGACTTTTACCAGGATGTTGGACAAACTTGGGTTATTCTCTCTGGAGCATCAGAGGCTAATGGGAGACCTGATGGTAGTTTTTATAGTTATGAGAGGCATAGTTAGCGCCAAAATCTTTTCCCCAGAGTGGAAATTTCAAACACCAGAGGGCACGCTTTTAAAATTACAGAAGGGTGTTTAAAGGTGATGTGAGGGGTAGGTTGTTTCATTTTTACATAGAGTGGCAGGTAACTGGAATAGATTACAAGCAGACGGTTTGGTGGAGTTTAAGAGACTTTTAGAAAGATACATGAAGTTGAAGGAGAAGGATGGATACACATGAAACAAAGGAGGAGAACAGGCATAAATTAGTATCAAAACTGGCACAACACTGTGGGACAAAATGGTTTATCTGGTGTTGCACTGCTCGATGTTGTATGCTCTGTAACAAATGTAAATACACAGCATCCATAGATAGAGTGAATGCAATGACTGGCAAAAAATTCTCATTAATGAAATATATGTAAGCATGGATAGAGAGGCAAAGAGCTAGAGGGGTACAGATAAGATATTCTAGTGTGGGTGAGGGGGGAGGGGTGCAGAGCAGGGGGCATTAGAGTAGTGTAGTGCAATCGCTCTAGTCAAGTAAAATGTTGTCCTAAGTGATTGTCAATTGGTGAGTCCACAGGTGAGTTTAGAGTCCAACCAGAGATCCACATCTTCTGGTGCAGTGAGGATACAAGTAAGTGGTGGCCACGGTTAATGTTGAGTCATTTGATTGTTCATTCTTCCCTTTCGTACCTGCCACTTGCTCTTCGCGTAACTTCCTCTTGAACAGATTTCCTCCAGATGCATCTATGCCTTCCCAGTTTTTAGGTGTAAGGTTGAATTCCTACAGGAGGATTTTGATGGTATTCCTGAAACCTTTCCTTTGCCCACCAGGGGCTCAGTGACTTTCCTTCAACTAGGAGTAAAAGATCTGTTTGGGGAGATGTTAGATAGCCATCTGATGACATGACCTATCCATCAGAGTCAGTGTTGCTTTATTATGGTGGAAATACTGTTCATGTTGGCCTTCTCCAGTACCCTGGTGTTAGCACATCTGTCATTCCAATTGATCCTCAAAATCTTTCACAAGTCTCTTTAAGTGTTGTTCTTCCAGGGCTTTCAGTATCTCCTGTAGGTGGTCCATGATTCAGATCTATACAATAATATAGGAAGGACAATGGCTCTACAGACCAAAAGTTGTGCTTGGACCTGTAGGCCATGGTCTTGAAAGATTCCTTTTCTTAATTTTACATAGGCTCCAGCAGCACCACTCATGTGGTGGTTGATCTCTGCTTTTGAGGAGAGAATGCTGCTAAGGCAGGGAAGGTGGTCTACATTTTCAAGGGCGATATCATCCTTTTATGACAAATGGCTGGTTGGGAATTTGCTGATATAGGACCTGTGTGTAACCCAGGCTAATTAAGCCCGAAGTTGTAATATTAGAAAGTTCTACCTGTGGAGGGATGAAAACAAGGTTTATCAATTTAAAAAAAAAGAATTTGATAAAAACGCTATGCGAGGGCAGGATATGGTTGATACAGGACGGACGAGGAGAGAAACGCAGCAATGATTAAAAGCTGAAGACATGAACTGTTAAGAGTGGAATTGGTAGTGAGTATCTTTACCCTAAAAACTTGAAACCCTCAGGGTGAAACCTCTGGAGGAGAGACAATAGCAGTGAAAGATTTTTTGAAGCTACAGCTATAACATGCAGCAGCTTTAACAAGACAATATCGGCAGAGACGAGTGTCCACAAGCCCCACTGTGTAGTCAGGAATTAGTTCTGCAAAATCAAACCAAGAGATTTGATCAAGTTTTGGTACAAGTTTGTGAACTGACTTTCTGTGGATGATCAACTATTTCATTCCAATGAACCAAGAAACTAGATGGCGAGCCACCCAAGGTGAAGAACCAGCATGGGAACGAAATGTGTAATGACTCAGAGGATTTAATATGGTTGGATGTGTAAGTTTATTTTCATTTGAAGAATCCAAATTTGATTTTCTGCAAGAACTGATTATTTTTGCAAAGATTTTGATAAGTTTCTGAACGAGATTTACTTTGTTTAAGAGTTGTGATGTTGGAGAATTGTCGTGAAAGGAGTTAAACTGCGTATATATAATTTTTGAATTTGAATTTAAACTTGTAGATATATTGCCTGGAACTGAAACTGAAGTTAACTATAATACTTGAGAATAGGAATTATATTTGGTTTTCTAATTAACTAGGGATAAGTAAAAAGGAAAGTTTAGTCTGTAAATTTTTAAATAGGGAATAACACTAGATCTAATTAGTTAGAGAAATTGGAGTAACAAAGGTTATTGTAATGAATGTCACTGATTCTAACTAAACAGGAATTTTGTTGATATCTAAGATTTGGAACCTGAACAGAATGTTTGAATTTTGAATTGTTGTTATCATGTAAATATTTTGTGTGTGTGTGTGTGTGTTTCTCTCTCTCTCTCTCTCTCTCTCTCTCTCTATATATATATATATATATATATAGACACACACACACACACACACACACACACACACACACACACACACACACACACACACACGTGGCCATTCCGAATGAATATCGTATGTATAACTAGGGGGCCGTGCACAATCCGGATTTGATGGAGACTGCCGTGAGAAGCACAGAGAACATCTGGAGTAACTTCTGAAATGCCTGCTTTGTTGCCGCTGCTACTGTGTGATCGAGAATCTCCGGAAGGGAAGGCCACAGATTCTCGGCTTTGCCTATTGCTTGTTGCTGGGGCTGGGGTCGAAGCGCTCGGCAAAGATGGTGCTCGGTGCTCGGTGTCAGAGAGCTGGTCGGAGGCTCGGAGTTTTCGGACGGACTCGGAGTCGGACTGTGGTCAGATGCTTCCAGTATGCTGCATCGGCAAGTTGGTGGCGCTGGAGGTTCACCGTCTGCGTGAGATGATGGGACCTTCGAGAGACTTTGAGACTTTTACTGTGCCATGGTCTGTTCTTATCAAATTACGGTATTGCTTTGCACTATTGTAATTATATGTTATAATTATGTGGTTTTTGTTAGTTTTTAAGTCGGTTTGTCATATGTTTCTGTCATATCATTCTGGAAAAACATTGTATCATTTCTTAATGCATGCATTACTAAATGACAATAAAAGAGGACTTCGTGTCCTCATAATCTAATCTAATCTATATTGTTCTTTTCTTATAAGCAAAATTTATTTCCTGTAGTGTGTGGTTTCTATTCACTGCCTCCTTCCAATACCTAGAACCTTCTGATAGCCTATTAGCACCTAGTGTAATTTGATTTTCTCAAAAGAGTGCGACAACTAATCACACACGAAAAAACTGGTTCTACACAGGTGTTACATGTGTCTTTTTTATAATCAGAACAAAACCCAGAATCTATATGCCTTGGCAAAGGTATTCAGGATACACTGGAGGTCTTCTGCATACTGAAACTCAGTGACAGTGGTGGTGCTGGCCTTGTTCTTGGCCTTTAACTGGTTGAGGTTGAAATGTCTTTTGTCCATTTTATACATGATTGGGATTCCCTGTGGCAAGTCTTGGCAAATGTGCAAATCTGCCCCAAAAGCTGCTGGTAAACCTTTATCAATGTGCAATTGAGAGCATACAGACCTACTGCATGACAGTATGATACCCTAGCAGCAACAACATTGATCAAAGTGCACTTCAGCGAGTGATTAGAACATCACTGGGACACAACTACCACACATGGAAACCATCTGCAACTCATGATGTACGTATATGGTGGGCTCACAAAATCATGATAAACTCATCCCACCCCAGTAATCACCTGCTCAATCTCCTACCATCCAGCAGGAGATACAGAGTCATCTCTGCACAGACATCCAGGCTGAAGAAGCAACTTTTTTCCAGGGCTGTTGCGCAATGGAACAATGCCTTTTTTTTAAAAAAAAAAGTTGTTTGCTTTTTAAAAAAAATTTAGTTGCAAGTTAGATGTCATTCTAAATAATTCAGACATCATTTTAAACATAGTCATTGTGTTTTTAGTAATTGAATTGCCAGTAAGCTGTTTTGCACTGTATGGAGTAGATCTGCAGTCTCGTTGTCCTCAGCAATGACAATAAAGCTGGAACTAACGAACTATGAGGTGAACGATGGCAGCAGTAAAGATGCCAAATAGGGTGGACACAAGGATTCAGCCCTGCTTGACTCCTGTCTTAACAGAGAAGCGTTCTCGTTCAGCATCGTTATTGCTGAGTACTGTGGCTGACGTGCCATCATGCAGAGGCCTCAGTATTTATGAGTACATACTTGTCAGGACAGCCATGTATTGACAGTATATGCCAGAGAACTAGGTGGTCTGCTGTATCAAAAGCCCTTGTCAAATCTATGAAAGCCAAGTACAAGGGTTGCCTTTGTTCACGGTATTTTTCCTGTAATTGTCTTGCTGTGAAGATTATGTCTGCAGTATCTCTAAATGGACGGAAACCACACTGTGATTCAGGGAGTACTTCTTCAGACAGCAGAAGAAGTCGATTCACAAGGATACGTGCAAGTACTTTGCCTATTGTTGACAACTGGGAGATGCCTCTGTAATTGCCACAATCTGCCTTGTCTTCCTTCTTGAATATGGTCCCTGTTAGAATATCCCTCAGCTCTGAGGGCAGTTATCGCTTTTCCAAGACCTCTGGGAGCAGGGCGTGTAGGTGGTGCAGGAGTGGTGGTCCACCTTCCTTGATGATCCCTGGTGGGGTCTTGTCAGGACCAACAGCTTTGTTGCTTTTCATTCTCCCGATGGCATCATGGACCTCATTCATACAGGAGATTCTCCCACGTCTTCTCTCACAAGTCTCTGGAGGATTGGGTTAGTAACCTCTGCTTCAAAGTAACTGATTCTGAACATGGTAAAAATTTCAGCAACAGAAGTTGATTTGAGCAGTAGGCGGCTGTGAAAGATATGGCCAAGAGAAGCACATGGATGAAGAAATAGGAAGTGAGGATTTGTTGTTGGTGGTTGCCCAGGAAATGGTATAATGTGGTAAAATGCATTCCATTGGAAGAAAAAACAGCAGAAAATAAAAATTCAAGTGAGATCAGTCTCTGTGAGGTAAACAACTGAGGAGAGGTATTGTACAGAGTTACATTCAATAAGTGTGTTTTAATAGGTGAATCAAATTCAGATTCTTCAGCCACCTCTATTACCCTCCCAACTCAGATCATGGCTCACCATCTGACAATCACTGGAAAGTCTATAAATTTCTGAAAATAGATCCACAAATTTACAATCACTATCAGTATTGAAAGATTGCCTGGATGTTACTATCTATTCACTGATCAGCTGCTCTGGAGATCGACAATTTCCACCATCCGGTGAATCTTTTAAAAAATAGCCTAATTTATTTGGAGTGCTTGTCTGACTGATCCCACCATATCCTTTAAGATTAGTTTCAATTAAACCCTACATCACTTCTGTGCAATAATTCAAATAAGTACAATTATAAATTTAAAAATCTCTAGCATGCACTGACCTGTATACTTAACACATGCAAACAGAAAATGCCTATTACCGTTTTATGCTAATTCACAGATTTAAGTATGAGTTCAAATTTATAACATTAACAATTCACAGTGCCGATTATTAGATTGTTAGACTAGATCCCTGACTGACCTAACAAGTGTGGCCCAACATTTAAAGATCCGTCTACCATTGATGCTGTGCTTACCTGAACATCCATGCTTACTTCATCATCCTGCCGTCTTAACAGTGATAGTTCCTCTTGTCCTTGCCTATCCTTCATATTCAACACATTATTCTCTGCAATTTCTGGCACTTCCAAAGGGATCCTACCACTAAACATATCTTTACCTCTTCCCACCCCCAACCCCACCAATCTCGCCACTTTCCACAGAAATTGCTCCTTCCATGATTCCCTTGTTCATTCATCCAGCCTGGCACTTATCTCTGCAAGCTTCCAAAGTGCTACACCTGCCCATTCACCTCCTCCCTCATCTTCATTCCACATCACAAACAGTCCTTCCAGTGAATCTGCTGGAGTTCTCTGTTGTGTCCAGTGCTCCTGATGCAGCCTTCCCTACATCGGTGAGACCCGTTGTAAATTGGATACTGCTTCGTCGAGCAGCTCCACTACATCTGCCAAAAGCAGAAATTCCTGACGGCCAAACACTTTAATTGTGATTCCCATTCTCAAACAGTTAGTCCATGGCCTCCTTTTGTGCCACGATGAGGCCACCCTCAGGGTGGAGAAGCAACATCTTATATTCCGTCTGGGAGGCCTCCAACCTGATGGCAAGAATATTGACTTTTCCTTTCGGAAAGAAAAATTTCCTACCCTTCCCCTCTTCTTTTATTCCCCACTCTGGCCCCTTACCTCTTCTCACCTGCCTATCACCATCCCCAAATGCCCCTCCTTCTTTCCTTTCTCCTATGGTCCACACTCTTCTCCTGTTAGATTCCTTCTACTCCAGCCCTTTTCCTTTCCTACCCACCTGGCTTCACCTATCACCTCTAGCTATCCTTCCCCTTTTTACTGTCATCTGCCCCCTTCCTTTCTAGTCCTGATGAAGGGTCTTGGCCTGAAACATTGTATGTTTATTCATTTCTATAGATGCTGCCTGACCTGCTCAGTTCCTCCAGCATTTTCAGAGTGTTGCTCTACCTATCTTGGCTATCTTTGTTTTCTTCATTCCCTTGCCCGATTAATAGTGGACCATTCTGAGATTAAAAGAAAGCACAGATGGTTTGTAAAAGGTCAATCTGTTGGAGGAACTCAGTGGGTTAAAGCAGCACCTGCAGGTAGTGGCGTATCTAGGGTTTGGCAGGTATGGCACGTGCCCTGGGTGCCACTTGAAGGGAGGGCACCACTGAGCAGTTTCTATTAAAGTCAGACAAGACATCCTCGGATAGTGAAAAAAGGATTTTCTTCAGATGTATGATCTGCCTTTGATGATCATGGGTGAGAAGCACTAGGATGGCCTTTTTTCAGAGCATTGTGTAAGAAGACCATGAAACGTTTCTTCACAAAGGAGGAGGAAAGTGGAGCTGAAAGACGTCAGAGACGAAAGAAACGAATGGCTAATGAGAACTCGAGAGACACTGGGTTAACAGCTAAGGAGGAAATGGAAAGAGTCATGAAGGGAACACTCAACTGTCTTCACAGAGAAATGGACGAAAGGTTCGCTCATTTGCACGACACTGACGCCAAGTTTGGGTTCCTTCTCGATGTCGAGGGACTGTGTTACGGCACTGACAGTAACGACCTAAAGAAGAAGTGTGAAAATTTGGGCGAATTGTACAGCTCTGATGTTGATGGACAGCAGCCATATGAAGAAATTTTGGATTGCAGAATGTTGCTATCAAGATGGGTCAACATGAAAATATCAAGACCTGAAGAGCTCCTTGAATTTATTGTTCAGTATGGAGATGAGAGTGTCTTCCCCAGTCTTCACATTGTTATTCAGATAATGCTAACCGTTTCAATTTCCATCACCAGCTGTGAGAGATCATTCAGCAAGTTAAAACTAATACCTTCGTATTTGAGAGCCTCCATGGCTCTGTGCTCTTGCTCTGCTGAGTGCAGGAAGAGAAGAAACTGAAAAAACTGACTTTGATCACATCATAGACCAATTTGCATCAGTGAAAGCAAGGAAGGTGCAGTCATACTTTTCATGTAGTGCCATAATTTGTTAATTAAAAGATTAACGAGCTTGGCTTGTATTTTTGAGCTGATATTATGGTAAGGTTACCTAAAAGATGGGTGTCAGATGTCTGGACAGGGGCGCAATTTCAGTGCTTGCCATAGGCGCTATTTTCTGTAGATACGCCCCTGCCTGCAGGGGTGGGGGAAGAGTAAAAGTGTCGACTTTTGACCCAGTATTAAGACCCTGAACAGGACTGAACATCATGAAGGAACAGTGCTGGTAACAAAAAGGAGGGGTGGTTAGTGAGTCGGGGGTCAGAAGGCAAAATAGTCAAGGAGCATGAGAGTAGTAGAAACCACAAGGAGAGGAGCCACAAGAGAGGGAATCACAGTTTCTGTCACAGAGAGGAGGAAAGCTTCATTCAAGTCAACACTTGCAAAATGAAACTTCTTGAAATATTCAGGTCAAAATTAAACTACTCTGTACAAGTCTCCATCTATGTCCTTTCAGTAAATAATATGTAAAAGAGATGGAGTTGAAACACATCATGCTACTTAAAAGCTAACGTTTCTAGCTACTACCGTACTCAAGGGATTGGCTAAAATAATATGCTTCAGGTCGAAAGTTACTGATTACAGCAGAAAATTCTCAATCCAAGCAGAACAGCTCATTGAGGCAAGGGAATCATTTATCTTTTTATCAGTTCCTGGATCAAGTTTGGGCTTCACTAGGTAATCAAAACAAAGCTAGCACCTTAGACATGTGGGTGACACAATGCAGGGTGGAGGTACATCTCTACTAAAGGAGATGTAAGGTGCTCCTTCCCTCCACTAGCCTACAAGTCACCCTTGGGCAAGGTGCAGCACTCACTTAGCCCTCCCCCACCCCCTGACCAGGGTCACGTGAAGCTACGGGAACAGGTGGCGGATGGTCACATGAACAGCTAGTGCCTATAGCAAGTCCTGGTTATGTGACCACTGACACCAGGCAGACGATCTCTGAAGAGTATTGATTATGGCTGGGGTCACCTGTCTGGTAAAGAAACTGCCCAGAAGGCGGCAATGGCAAACCACTTTTATCGAAAATTTGCCAAGAACAATCTTGAAGGGTCTCAGCCCGAAACATCGACTGTTTACTCTTTTCCATAGATGCTGCCTGACCTGCTGAGTTATCTTTAGCATCTTGTGTATGTTGCATGATCAAAGACCATGATCACCCCTGTCATACAACATGACACATAGCAATGATGATATTGATGACCTGAGGCATGGTGATCAGACCTATTGTGAGGAAGACAAGTAGCAGAGAAGTGAATTGCGTGTATCAGTAAGACAGGGGTCTAAAAAGGGTGACAGTGAGCAAACAAGGGGACAGTAGATAAGGTGGTCAGAGCCTGTATTGTGAATACTGACAGGCCAGACCTGGAGATGGGGGATGGGGGAGATGAGGTGGAGTGCAGGTGACAAATGAAAAGGCACGTGGGTGCAAGATCAGTGGGAGCTGGGGGGACGGGAAGTAGAACAAGGTCAGACTTCGGGAGGGAGATTAGAAGATAGGGGTAACCAAAGGATCAAATCAAAGCCAAGCCTGAAGCTTACTTGATGTGGTCCCAGTCCAGCATAAAGTAGTAAAAATTTTGTGAAGAACTTCCCATTGATGATCACCCCTAGACAACTTAGGTTAAGTTCTCTCCTGCTTAAGGAGTGAAGTCTCATCTCCTCACCCACAACAGAAAGAAACGTCACATCAGGCTCTTGCTGGAGAACGAGGACTGGAAATAAGCTGGATATGCAGCACGGAGGAACTCATCCTGAAGGCAGCCGCAATCATGCTCTGCCTGAAAACATATCCCTTTTCTTCCTAGTTTTCCACCAGTATTACCCCTCATTTCCTAATCCAACATTCTCCTTTGCTTGTTACCTTGTGCTATCTCCAACCTCAGCACTTGCCTTTGCCTGCTGACCTTCTCTCCATCACCAACCACCGGCCCACTTCATCCTTAATCTCAGCCCATGGGAGGGAAATCAACCTGAGTAGGCTTAAGGTATGACTGAAATTTGCAGTGGCAAGTGTAGAACCAGAACAATCACTGACACATCAAACATCAATGCTGCAACCATCGTAGTGGAATGGGAAGTGGAATTCCTTGGCCACAATGTTCAGAGGTCTATACATTTTACAAAGTGTTAAATCGAGGTGGGAACATAAATATGATTGAAGTAAAACTGCACAATCACCAATTCCCTGTTTATAAGTGCAAAATATTAAAAGTAACTACATTTTGAAATGTGCAAAAAAACCAATAATTGCCATACATGAAACTCAATTCTTTGGTTGTTAAGCAGCAATAAAAGCTTAGTAGAGCACAAAAGCTCGCAGACATACTACAAATCACCAGATTTTCAGGTTGTTTTACGGCAGAACTCATTCATAAATAGCTTCTTGATGCGACAATTCACATCTATAACCTAAAAATAGAGAATTGCACTCTGCTGTGGAGTTTCCTACTGCAGATACTGCTGCATTCACTGCCCATGGAGACCAGCAACTATGAATATTGTTCTGCTGAAGGGTCTCAGCCTGAAACGTTGACTGTACTTTTTTCCGTAGATGCTGCCTGGCCTGCTGAGTTCCTCCAGCATTTTTTGTGTTGCAAAAATTGCACCCCATTGATCCCGCGCCTACTAGGTGCTTGCCCTGGCTATCAGCATCATGATAACCACAGTTGCCTTCTGTGCAGCCTCCTCTGTATCGGTGAGGTCCTACGTAGATTGTGAGACCACTTTCTTGAGCACCTTTGCTCCATCTGCAACAAACAGGATGTTCCGGTGGTCAACATTTTAATTCCACTCCCCATTCCCATTCTGACATGTCAGTCCATGGCCTCCTCTAAAGTCACAATGAGGACATACTCAGGTTGGAGAGCAACACCTCATATCCCGTCTAGGTAGCTTCTAACATGACAGCATGAACATCGATGGTGAGGGGCGGAGCTGCGATGGTGCTTAACAGTGACTCCTTCAAGTTTATCTGTGGAAACAGCTTAAATTCTACCTTTATTGTCTCTCTTTTTCCTTTTCAAGGTGGATAAGGTTCTGTTGGAGACTCTGACCTAGAGGTACACACAGTCTTCGATATCCCAAGGGCGTGTTCTAGAAGACGAGTTTTGCCTTCAGGGTTCCGAGGCTTCATAGACGTGTGGACAAGCTGACTCTCAGCCGGTGTTGCCAACTGAAGCATTGCGGGAGTAAAGAGAACACTGGGAACAGCGGATCAGCTGTCGGGGGCTCTGTACTCGGTGAATGAAGCACCCTCTCTCTCCTGTTGGTGCAGGTGAGTTTGTTACCAATTCTTGAGTCAGAGAACTCAGGAAAAAAAAAAGTGACACAACAGACTTTATCATCATGAATCAGTGAATTGTTTTGTTTACGTCACCCCTCTCGCTTGAAAAGGGTGACGCCTCCTTGTCCCTCTATTCGGGAGAGAGAGAGCCTGTGGTATGTCGAATTATCGGGTGAATGATTAGTTTTTGTTGCACTGCAGATCATGGTCTTTCTTGGGGGATTTGCTATTGCTTCCTTGGTGAGTGGAGGATGCTGATGCTTTTTTTTTGCTTAAGTGGGGGAGGGGAGGGTTGTTGCTTTGCTGCAACAGGGGGTAGGGGGACTTCAGAGGTTATACCATTTTTACTGTCACTCATTCTTTGGGGAACTCTTCTGTTTTCGTGGATATCTGCGACGAACAAGAATTTCAGTTTGTATATTGTATACACTTCACCTATATTAAATGGACTATTGAACTATTGATTTCTCTAACCTGGTAATTTCTCATTCCCTCTCTTCTCTTTTTCATTCCCTATTCAGGCTCCTTGGTTATCCATTCTCTTCTCAGCTGCCTATCACCTTTCTCCTGTGTCCTCCTCCTTCCCTTTCTCCAAAAGTCTACACTCCTCTCCTGTCAGATTCCTCCTTCATCATCCTTTTACCTTTTCCAGCTATCACTCCCAGCATCTTACTTCATCCCCACCTAGTTTCACCTGTCATCTTCTAGCTTGCACTCCTCCTCCTTTCCAGTTCTGATAAAGTGTCTTGGCCTCGAAGCATTGACTCTTTATCCCCCTCCACAGATGTTGCCTGACCTATTAAGTTCCTCAAGCCTTTTGTGTCGCCAAGACTGACTGCTTCCCAGTTGCCACCCATCGGTCTCAGTCACAGACATTTTGAGGTGGTGGAATAAAGGTGCGCAATGGGATAAGGTTGCAATGCCTCTCTCAGCATGGTCTCCAGCCCAGCCTGGAGCAATACAAAACTCACAATCAAAACGAAGTTGGTTGTGACCAAAGCTGCATCCTCAGTTCTCCTCAGTACAGCAGTGAGATGCAGTGTATCAGATGGATACCAGGATGCCCTGTGTGAGTGACTGTGCATTAAGCAGTAAAGTAGAATCATTCACAAAGATCATTACTGTGGCACCTCTATCTTCTTAACTATTACAGTATTTCTAATCTAGCATCCATTACCGAAGGAGATTTGGGCCTAAGTACTGAGGATATTGCATGAGAAAGAGCATTGACAATGGTTCTTTTATCTTTCCAGTGAATTTGAAGGATATTGCATGGACAATATTAGTCCTATTTTGCCTTGGGGTGCCTTCTCTGCAATAGAAGGTCCAGTTCTTTGATCCCTATGAGAGCAGGGATTGGTGCTGTCTTGTAGCTCATGAATATTGTGTTAATCAAAGGCTGCACTGACAACATTGAAGGTGGTGTTGAAGTTCATCAGAGGCCTGTCTTCATTGACGTGGTTCCCAAGATATAGGAAGTGGACCATGTTTACCAAGGTTTGAGGACCTCTCCATTCTGTGTAAGATGCATCCTCTCATAGACTTCAGTGAAATTGACAATAGTAGAACACAGAACATAAAACAGTACAGCATGGGACAAGCCCCTCCGTCCACAATGTTGTGCCAAATCAATTAAATTAGTAATCAAATGGCCAACTAAACTAATCATCTCTGCCTATCCAATGTCCATATCCTTCCATTTCTCTCAAATTCATATGCCTATCTAATGTTTCTTAAAAATCCTTGATGTATCTGCCTCTACCAACATCCCAGAAGTATTCCAGGCATCCACAATTCTGTTTAGAAAATTTGCTCCTGACATCTCCTTTGAACTTACCCCATCCCACCTTAAATACATGCCCTCTTGCATTAGATATTTCAACTCTGGGAAAATGATACTGTCTGTAAACTTTACGCCTCTCAATCTCATAAACCTCCAGCAGATCTCCCCTCAGCCTTACACCGCTCCTGAGAAAACAACCCAAGTTTGTCCAAACTCTCATTATAGCATATGCCCTCTAATCCAGGCATCCTCTTCAAAGCCTCGACATCCTTCCTACAATGGGGTGACAGAATTGTAAGCAATACTCCAGATGTGACCCAACCAGAACTTTATAAAGCTGCAACATAATTTCCTGACTTTTGAACTCAAAGACTTGACAATTAAAGGCTAGCTTGCCATATGCATCTTAACCATCCAATCAGCCTGTGTAGCCATTTTCAGGGAGATCCCAAGACTCTCTGCTCATCAACACTGTTAAAGGTCAATGTACTGTCTTTTTACATTTGACCTATCAAGGTGCAAAACCTCACATCTGGCCAGGATAAACTCTATCTGTCATTTCTCCACTCCTATCCCATTTCATTCTTTGCCAGTCTTTTATGCTACCCACAACACCCGCAATCTTCATGTCATCTGCAAACTTACCAAGCCAACCATCTATATTTTCATCCAGCTAATCTGTATATATCCCTAACAACAGAGATCCTAGTACAGATCCCTGTGTAACACCACTAATCACAGAACCGCAATTAGAATATGTTCCTTCGACCAGTTCTGAATCCAAATAGCCAAATAAGATTAATAAAAAATATAAATTCCCATGGATTTCATGCATCTTAATCATCTGGATGAGTGTCCCATGAGGGACCTTGTTAAACATCCAACTAAAATGCATATAGACAACATCCATAGCTCGACATTCATCAATCACCCTCATTGTATCATAAAACTCCATCAAATTAGTAAGGCACAACTTGCCCGACAATCTACTGTACATATTGATTTAAGAAACTTTCCCAGATGCACCTAAAAAGAGAGCTTTCACCAGCAACAAATCTGGACATCAGAAGTTTAGGGAGGAGGGGATTTCACTCAGGTCCACTGCCTGAGTAGAAAAGGCAGCAGCAGGTTGCTATAGTGTAAAACAGCTTTGACTGGTGACCAATTGGCACTTGGGTTTGATTAACTCGAAGGTAAAGGAAGGCAGGGGCAAGCACAGTGGTCATCATCTGAGTGGACAGAGTCTGAGTAGTGATCCAGAGGCTTTAGCTCTTCGGAGCTTCAATAAAGAGAGACTTCAGTCAGAGAAAGCAAAGGAAAGAAAAGCTCAAGGTTAAGATATTTTCCCCCTTCTTCAATAATCGTTTATAGATTATAGCTATCAACCCTTTTTGAAATGGTTTAAACTGAAAGAGAGCATCTGTCCAATTAGGTGGATAAGCAGAAGGGTAATTCGGCAACAAACCACGTAAAAAATTCCTAATTTGTAAATATCTAAAAAAGTGTACATTAGATAAATTATATTTATCCACTGACTGAGAAAAAGACATTGAACAGTCCCCAAAAAACAAATCTGAAAAAGTTATTATTCCCTTGGTTTTCCAAATTAAAAAGGTCTTATCTAAAATTGATGGTTTAAAAAATAATTGAGATGGATATTACTAGAAAGAATAAAATTATTTAACTCAATAAATCTACGAAACTGAAACCAAATTCTTAATGTATGTTTAATAATGGGATTAAAATCTTGTCTACCAATCTTAGAAAACAAAAAGGGAAGAGGAGCTCCCAGTAAAGAGGCCAAAGAGAATCCTTTTCACTCAGTTTTCCTCCAAATCCAACCATGAAGGACATTCATGTATATCTGAATAGTGAATCCAAAAAGTAATATATTGAATATTAATTGCCCAATAGTACATTCTAAAATTAGGCAAAGCCATACCACCATCCCTTTTTAATTTCTGCAATGAAGGGTTTACTCAATCTAGGATTTTTATTGTTCCAAATATAAGATTATAGAATCTATTCGGTCAAAGAACTTTTTAGGAACAAAGGAAGGAAATATTAAATATTATTCATTCTTCTCCATCTAAAGAATCTGAATGTGTTGTTTCTCTTCATGCAGAGAAAGCCTTTGATTGGGTGGAATGGTCTTACTTATTTGAGGCTTTGGGAAGACTTAATCTTGGCCTGGGATTTATTTCCTGGATTAAACTGATCTATCATGCTCCTATGGCTGTGGTTATAACTAATAATCAAAAATCTCCCTTTCTTCATATCTGCTCAGCTAGGACAAGAGAGATGCCAAGCAGGATAGTGGAATGCTCCTCTTGCAGGGTGTGTGGGAAGGCAGGGAGTCCTCCAGTGTCCCTGAGTACAACTATGAGGTACATCCAGCCGCAGCTTCTAACAATCTGCGTTAAGGAGTTGGAGCTGGAACTGGATGAACTCTGGATCACTTGGGATGCTGAGGAGGTGACAGATAGGACATACAGAGAGGTAGTTACACCCAAGGTGCAGGATACAGAAGACTGGGTGACAGTCAGAAAGGCGAAAGGGATTACGGAACCAATGTTGAGTACCCCTGTGGCCATCTCCTCAACACTTTGGATACTGTCAGGGAGGATGACCTGAAAGTCACAGTGGTTGGGTTTCTGGCACTGAATCTAGCTCTGTGGCTCAGAAGGGAAGTGGGGGAGAAGAGGCAAGCTGTGGAGATTGGGGATTCGATAGTTAGAGGAACAGCCAGGAGGTTCTGTGGGTGACAACGAGATTCTGTGGGTGGGAACGAGCCTCTCAGGTGCCACAGTCTGGGACATCTCGAACTGAGTCTTCAGCATTCTTAAGTGGGAGGGTGAATAGCTAGAAGTTGTGGTCCATGTAGGTACCAATGTCATGGGTAGGATGAGTGATGAAATCTCCACAGGGAGCTAAGGGAGTCGTGTGCCAAGTTAAAAGGGAGGACCTCTAGGGTTATTGTCTCAGGATTGCTACCCATGCCATGTGCTAGTGAGGCCATAACTAGGAAGATTATATGGCTTAATACGTGGCTAAGGAGTTGGTGGAGGAGAGAGGCCATAAGATTATTTAATCACTGGATTTTCTTCCAGGGAAGGTAGGGCAGGCACAGAAGGGACTGTTTGCACCTGAACTGGTGCAGGGGGAACATTAGAGGAATATCCTAGCAGGAAGGTTTGTAAATGCTACATGGTGGGGATTAAACTACAGCTGCAAATGGTGATGGGAATGAAAGGCGGATAATAGTGCTGAAGATGAGGTAGCTGGCTTACAAACAGGCAATGTGTAGTGAGGAGAGACTGTTGCTAGGGCAGGATGAGTTGCAATGTTACAGGCAGACAAAATCAAAAAGGGTGAATTCAGGACTGATGGCATTATATTTAATGTGTGCCGTATATGGGATAAGGCAAATAAACTTGCAGCACAGTTGCAGTTTGGCACGTATGATGTTGTAGACATTACTGTATCATGGCTGAAAGAAGATCATACCGGAGAGATTAATGTCCAAGGATACACATTGTTCTGAAAGGACAGGCAATAAGACAGAGGGGGCAGCATTGCTCTGTTGGTAAAAAATGAAATCAAATTATTAAAAAGACATGACATAGGGTTAGAAGGTGTTGAATCATTGTGGATAGAGCTAAGGAAGTGCAAAGAGTAAAAGGCCCTGATGGGAGTTGTAAACAGACCCCCAAACAGTAGTAGATGTGGTCTTCAAATAACAACAGGAGATAGAACATGCATGCCAAAAGGGCAATGTGACAATAGTCATGGGGGATTTCAATATGCAGGTAGATTGGGAAAATCAGGTTGGTGCTGGATTCCAGGAGGGAGAATTTCCAAAGAGTTTTTGAGATGGCTTTTTAGAGCAGTTTGTGCTTGAGCCCACGAGAGGATCAGCTATTCTCGAGTGGGTGTTGTGCAATGAACTTAAGGTAGGTAAAGGTAAAAGAACCCTCAGGGGAAGTGATCATAGTATGATTGAATTCACCCTGAAATTTGAGAAAGAAACTGAAGTCAGATGTATCAGTATTATAATGCAGTAAAGGGAACTATGGAGGTACGAAAGAGGAATTGGCCATAATTAGAAGATAGACCATAGAAATCTACAGCACATTACAGGCCTTTCAGCCCACAATGTTGTGTTGACCATGTAGACTACTCTAGAAGCTGTCTAGAATTTCCCTACCTCATAGCCCTCTATTTTTCAAAGCTCCATGCACCTATCTAAGAGTCTCTTAAAAGACCCTATTGTATCCACCTCTACCACCATCGCTGGCAGTGCATTCCACGCACCCACCACTCTCTGAGTAAAAAAAACTTAACTCTGACATCTCCTCAGTATCGATTTCCAAGCACCTGAAAACTGTGCCCTCTTGCGTTAGCCATTTCAGCCCTGGGGAGAAAGCCTCTGACCATCCACACGATCAATGACTCTCATCATCTTATACACCTCTATCAGCTCGCCTATCATCCTCCGCCGCTCCAAGGAAAAAAGGCCATGTTCACTTAACCTACTCACATAAGGCATGCTTTCCAATCCAGGCAACATCCTTGTAAATCTCCTCTGGACTCACTCTATTGATCAGAAAAGAACATTGGCAGGCATGTTGGCAGAGCAGTAATGGCTGAAATTTCTGGAAGCAATTTGAAAAGCACAGGATATTTACATCCCAGAGAGGAAGAAGTATTCTAAAGGCAAAATGACAACTGTAGCTAACAAGAGAAGTTAAAGCCAACATAAAAACCAAAGAGAGGGCATATAATCGAGCAAAAATTAGTGGGAAGTTAGAGAATTGGGAAGCTTTAAAAACCAACAGAAAGCAACTAAAAATGTAATTAAGGTAAAGATGGAATGCAAAAATAACCGAGCCAATAATATTAAAGAGGACACCAAAAGTTTCTTCATATACATGAAGTATCAAAGAGAGGCGAGAGTGGATATCAGGTCACTGGAAAACAATGCTGGAGAGGTAGTAATGTGGGACAAGGAAATGGCAAATTAACTGAATAAGTGGTTCTTGGGAAGCTGAAAGGTCTGAAGGTAGATAAGTCACCTGGACAAGATGCTGTACACCCCAGAGGTCTGAAAGAGGTGGCTGAAGAGATTGTAGTGGCATTAGTAATGATCTTTCAAGAATCACTAGGTTCTGGAATTAAACCATGAGACTGCAAGGCATAGGAGCAGAATTAGGCCATTCAGCCCATCGAACCTGATCCACCATTCCATCATGGCTGATCTCGGTTCCCACTCAACCCCATATACTTGCCTTCTCGCCCAATCCTTTGATGCCCTGACCGATCAGGAAACGATCAACTTCTGCCTTAAATATACACACAGACTTGTCATCTACTGCAGTCTGTGGCAGAGCATTCCACAGATTTACTACTCTCAAGCTAAAAAGAAATTCCTCCTTACCTTTGTTCTAAAGGGTCCCACTCAATTTTGAGGCTGTGCCCTCCAGTTCTGGATACCCCCACCATAGGAAACATCCTCGCTATATCCACCCTATCAAGACCTTTCAACATTCGGTAGGTTTCAATGAGATCCCTATGCATTCTTCTAAGTTTCAATGAATGTAGGCCCATAGCTGCCAAACGGTCCTCATATGTTACCCTCTTCATTCCTGGAATCATTTTTGTGAACCTCCTCTGGACTCTCCAATGACAACACATCTGTTCTGAGATTTGGGGCCCAAAACTGTTGACAATACTCCAAGTGTGGCCTAAGAAGTGTTTTATAAAGCCTCAGCATTATCTCCTGGCACCTTATCAAACACCTTCTGTAAATCCAAGTAAACAACATCCACTGCCTCTCCTTTGTCCACCCTGCTTGTTACTTTCCCAAAGAACTCTAACAGATTTGTCAGGCAAGATCTCCCTTCATAGAAACCATGCTGCCTTTGACTTATTTTATCATTAGTCTCCAAGTCCCCTGAAACCTCATCCTTAATAACAGACTCCAACACTTTCCCAACCACTGAGGTTAGGCTAACTGGCCTGTAATTTCCATTTTTTCCACCTTCCTCCCTTCCTAAAGAGTGGAGCAACATTTCCAGCTTTCCAGTCCTCCAGGACCATGCCACTATCAAGTGATTCTTGAAAGATCATGACCAATATATCCGTTATCTCTTCAGCATTCTCTCTCAGGACTCTGGAATGTTTCCCATCTGGCCACCTTAAGACCTTTGAGTTTGCCTAGCACTTCTTCCTCTGTAATAGCAATGGCATTCACTCCTACTCCCTAACGTGACGCCATCTCTTACCAACAGAGCCACACCACTGCCTATGCCTTTCTGTCTGTCCTTTCGATACAAATAGTATCCCATGATGTTGAGCTCCCAACTGTAGCCTTTTTTCAGCCACGACTCAGTGATGCCAACAATGTCATACCGACCAATCTCTAATTGAGCCATGAGTTTGTCCACCTTATGCTGAATGCTATGCACATTTGTATACAGCACCTTCAGTCCTGCATTCTTTGCTCTTTTGAATTTTGCCTCTGTGGTACAATTTAACTCTTTGCTTTGTCTCCATTTGTACCCAGTCATTGGCTTGTCCTTCCTTACATTCATATTACACCCATCATCTACTTGTAAACCTGCTGGCTCATCCTCAGCTCTGTCATCCTGGTTCCCATTCCCCTGCCAAATTAATTTAAACAATGGCTCTGGAAGACTGGAAAATTGCAAATTTCATTTCAAGAAGGGAGAAAGGCAGAAGAAAGGAAACTGTAGGCCAGTTAGTCTGACTTCAGTAGTTGGGAAGATGTCGGAGTCGACTATTAAGGATGAGGTCTCAGGGTACTTGGGGGCACATGACAAAATAGGCCATAGTTAATATGGTTTCCTCAAGGAAAGTCTTGCCTGACAATTTTGTTGGAATTATTTAAAAAACATAGCAAGCTGGATAGACAAAGGAATATCGGGTGGATGTTACATTACAGGAAAAATTCTAGCATGTATAAAGCAGTGGCTAATTAGTAGGAGGCAAAGAGTGGAAATAAAGGGATCCTTTTCTGACTGGCTGCCAGTGACTACTGGTGTTCCACAGGGGTCTGTGTTGGGACTGATTCTTTTTACATTATATGTCAATGATTTCGATAATGGAATTGATGGCTTTGTTGTAAAGTTTGCAGATGACATGAAGATAGGTGGAGGGGCAAGTAGTTTTGAGGAAGAGAGGCTACAGAAGGATTTAGACAGATTATGAGAATGGGCAGAGAAGTGGCAGATAGAATACAGCGAAGGGATGTATATGGTCATGCACTGTAGTGGAAGAAATGAAAAAGTTGACTATTTTCTAAATGGAGAGACAATAAAAAAAATCTGAGGCACAAAGGGATTTGGGTGTCCCTGCGCAGAATTCACTAAAGCTTAATTTGCAGGTTGAGTCTGTGGTGAGGAAGGGAATGCAATGTTAACATTCATTTCAAGAGGACTAGAATATAAAAACATAGATGTAATGTTGAGACTTCTAAAGGACTGGTAGGCCTCACTTGGATTATTGTGAGCAGTCTTGGACCCCTTATTTTTTTAAAGAATGTGCTGACACTGGAGAGGGTTCAAAGGAAGTTCACAAAAATGATTCCAGGATTGAATGCCTTGTCATATAAAGAGCATTTCATGGCTGTGGGCCTGATTTCACCAGAATTCAGAAGGATGAGGGATGACCTCATTGAAACCTATCGAGAGGTGAAAGGCCTTGATAGGAAACATCCTCTCCATATTCACTCTATGTGGTAGCATCTCAATGCAGTAAAGTATGCAGACATCAATAGGTTCAGTTGTTGTTCAACCAAACGTCAGAGTAGGGAAGAAATAGCTTTGTGACTTTGATCGTCAAATGATTGTTGGTGTCAGACAGGGTGGTTTGAGTATCTCAGAAACTGCTTGTGTCTTGGGATTTTCACACACAACAGTATCTGGAGTTTACAGAGTATGAAGTGAAAAGCAGTATAAAAAACATCCAGTGGAGGTAGTTCTGTAGGTGAAAATACCTTGTAAGTGAGAGCGGTCAGAGGAGAATGGCCAGACTGGTTCAAGCTGACAGGAAGGTTACAATAACTCAGCTAACCATGTTTTATTACAGTGGTGTGCAGGAGAGCATCTCTGACCTCACAGTACGCTGAACCTTCAAGTGGATGGGCTATGGCAGCAGAAGACCATGAACAGGCAATCAGTAATGACCGTATTAGGTATAGGAAGTACCTAATAAAGTGGCCACTGAATACTTAACATATTGCTTTCTCCAGTAGTGTTATAACCATCATTATATAACAAATTTCGTACATATAACCGCTCATTAGCCAGATATCTACACACATCTCTGCCCAGCTAATACGCTGTGTTGGCAGCATGTCCTTGCCCACTATCACATATCCTGTGTAACTGACAACACCCTTCACTGAAGAGTGCTAAATTAAAATAACCTCTTCAAAGCTCTTCCAATTTTTCCATAGTAGACCGCTGCTCTGTTTTACAGTACTAGCTATTGTACAGAATGTCTCTGTCATAATCAGTAGTACAACTCCTTTTGCTTTCATGGACCATGACAATGACCTCCACTAACTATTCCACATACAAAGCAAATTCCTGCAACCTGCATGCCGTTCCAGTTTGCCAGCATATCTGCCCTGCCATTTGCCTAGAATCATTATCAGTCTCTCTCGAGAACTCTGTTCTCTTCTCTCACACCTAATTACTGCCTTATTATTTCCTCAGCTGCAGTAGTCCGAATGTATTCCATTGCAGGATCTTCTACATTGTTGCTTATGAGGTAAGAAACAAGGATAAAGTTTCTAATTAATATTTTTCTATTGATGTTGAACAATATTCAGAGGCAATACAACAAAGTATCAAAAATCAGACAATTTTATAAAATTTCTTTGCACTCAGTATATGCTACAAAGCCAACCTGCAAAATATTAGCACAGATTGCAGTGGCCTGCTGACCTCTGTAGGAGCAAAGATGGCAAATTTCTGATGGCAAGAGATTATGGTGTCCAGAACCATACTTCAAAGACTTGTGTGGCCACAGCAGGAGATGAGACAGAGTGGCGCTCCCTCTCAATCATGGGCTCCAACGAGAAATACATATTTGGCTGTAAACAGAAGCATGTCTGAAGGGAACTGCATGCCACTAGACAAGCCCCAAATGGCATGCAAGCCTATACCATTAGTCTAACATTAGCCTCAAGAAGAGAAAATGTACCACACGATAGTGCAACTGCAATACTCACTGGCATTCATAAATGACCAGATATCAAAAATCATAATTAAAATAATTTTGCTTAATCAATTGCAGATAGCATAGTCCATTGAACAGTGCTACTTCAGCAATAGCAGCTACGGGAAATCCCTAGAACCTTGTTTGTTCTACAGAATAATGACAGTGATTGTCATTCTCTCTCTGTCATTACTATCGCACTGTCCTTTGGAGGTTTTAGTCTTTTCCTTTAGAATATAACAACGAAGCCGGGCTACCTAACTAATTTATGCTAATTTTAACTCCACTCACTTTTTTCTAACTCGTCACTATATTCACTGTCCATTCGCTTCTCCCTCACTTGTCAAAACTTCCTTTAACTGTATTAAATTCTATTTCAACTACTTCCATGGCAGTGAATTCACAATCTCAACATTCTCTCAGGAAGGAAATTTCTTTAGAGTCTCCTCTTTGACTCTTACATGATCATTTAACATTGATCTCCTTTGGTTCTGATCTTGCTTTTTTATATTTGCAAAACATAATTAACAAACTTGAATGTGTTTCCATGAGCTTGGAAGAAAGTAGTAAAAATCAGAGACCCTTTGCCAAGAGCCATGGGATTCCTTTTGTGCTCTTGCCTCTCACCAGCTTTCCTTCCACTCCCTGAGGCTAGACCAAGTGTAGGTTTGAAACCGTTTCTGTAGAACTTAGTTGGATGAATCTTATCTGTGAACTCATGAATGAAATATTCACCACTTGACTATCCCCCATCTCTGTTCATGAACTGCTGGACATCAGCTACCTTTCACAGACCTCTTCCTCCTCTCTCACGTTATTTATGATTTCTAAGTGATCACTTATTCTGTCCCCAGTGATGAACTCCAGTTATGTTTCTATTATTAATGATAATCTCACTGTCCCGGAATTACTTAGTCTGTGCCTATTGTTCAATCTCCTGGTAATAACATTTCTAAGAACATGTGTTACGCATCAGCAAATTTCCACCAATTTGTCTTCTTAAAAAGTCACAGCTGGACTTTAGCCTCTGATTCAGATCTCCAGCATATGTATACATTATACAACATTGTGATTTGTGTCCTTGCAGGAAGAACAAAGAAGCCCAAAAGATCCCCAAAAAAGACTGTCAAATGCACATTGTGCAGAGAGAAAAAAAACAAAATCAATAGTGCAAACATTAAAAATAAATATCATTGAGCATAAAAGTAAGTCCATAGACACAAAGTTGCGAGCAGGCCACAGCCTCAGCCTCAGTTCACCACAGAACCAAGTAAACATCACAGAGCCTCAGACATGGATCCCTGAGCAGGCCAGAGCCTCAGCCTCAGTTCAGCACAGAGTTGAATAAACATATTATCCCCATCACATTTTGTGTTTGTTTACCATCTCTGTGCTCTTCTACCACAATAGTTTTCCATCTCCCCCTCTTTACTTTACCTTCTCTTCTCTTGTTTCCTTGATGTATTACCTCTCATTTTCTCATCTTCCCACACATCCATATTTCTTGTCCACTTCTGTCTTGATACCATCTCTTTAGTTTCACTCCGTTGCTTGTTTAGGAGAACGGATTTTCACTCAGGTTTGCTGACCGACTATAAAAGGTGTTAGGGATTGATTAGGAAGAACAAATTAATGGAAGGCAGGGCAAGTGGAGTGCCCATCATTGCAGCTGCCATCGTCAGAGTGGGCAGAGTTAGAGTGGAGAATTTTGAGGCTTTAGCTCTTCAAGGCTTCAGTCAGAGAAAGAAAAAAGAGAAAATCTATAGGTAGATCTTTTTTTGCCCATTAGAACAGTAGAGATGTCACGCAGGATAGTGGAATGCTCCTCATCTGGGATGTATGAAGGCTGAGAGACTTCCAGCGTTCCTGACTAATACAACTGTGAGAAGTACAACTAGCTGCAGCTTCTAACAATCCACATTAAGGAGTTGGGCTTGGAACTGGATGAAATCCAAATCATTCAGGAGGCCGAAGGGGTGATAGATAGGAAATATAGGGAGGTAGTTATATCCAACATGCTGGATACAGGAAACTGGGTGACCGTCAGGAAGGGGAAAGGGGTTAAGGAGGCAGTGCAGAGTATCCCTGTGGCCAACCCCCTCAATAACTGGTATAGCACTTTGGATACTGTTGAGGGGATGGTGGTTGACTTAGTAGAGGAAAGTCACAGTGCTGGAGTCTCTGGCACTGAGTCTGCCTCTGTTACTCAGAAGGGAAGGGAGATGAAGGGGTTTGCTGTGGTGATAGGGGATTCTTTATTTAGGGGAACGGAAGGCGGTTCTGTGGGCAAGTATGATATTCCTGGATGGTATGTTGCCTCCCAGCTGCCAGGGTTCAGGACATCTCGGATCAAGTCCTCAGTATTAAGTGGGAGGGAGAAAAGCCAGAAGTCATGGTCCATGTTGTCCAATGACATAGGTAGGAAGAGTGAAGAGGTTCTGGAAAGGGAGTTCAGGGAGTTTGGTTCTAAGTTACAGGACTCCCCAGGGTTGCGATCTCAGGATTGCTACCCATGCCATGGGGTAGTGAGGCTAGAACTAGGAAGATTATACAGTTTAACATGTGGCTAAGGAATTGGTGTAGAAGGGAGGGCATAAGATTTTTGGATCATTGGGCTCTCCTCCAGGGAAAGTTTGGATGGGGACTAATATTCCAGTGGGAAGGTTTATTAATGCTGCATGGTGGGATTTATACTAGAGTTGCAGGGGTATGGGAACCAGAGTGCCACAACAACTTGTGGAGAAGTTGTGGAGTCAGGTGTTGCTAAGACTTCAAACAAAGTCAGGGGTGAAAAGGTTGAGCATGGAGTGACTAGGGTCCTGAGCTGCATATATTTCAATGCAAGAAGTATTGTAGGAAAGGCAGACGAGCTCAGGGCATGGATCAACACCCGGAATGATGATATTGTAGCCATTAGTGAGACTTGGTGGTAGGAGGGGCAGGACTGGCCACTCAATATTGCAGGGATCCATAGCTTTATACGTGATAGAGTGGAAGGGATTATAGGAGGAGGGGTGGCATCACCAGTCAGGGAAAATGCCATTGTAGTAAGCAATTTTAACTTTCTGCATATTGACTGGACTCCCATACTGTAAAAGAGTTAGATGGGATAGAGTTTGTCAAATGTGTAAGTTTCCTTCATCTGTACGTAAAAGTCCCAACGAGCGATACCGTTAGCAGCAGAATTAGGACATTTGTTCTGCTCTGCCATTCAATTATGGTTGGTCCATTCTTTCCAATCCCCGAACTTCTCCCCATGACCTTTGATGCCATGTCCAATCAAGAACCTCATCTTAAGTACACCCAACGACCTAGCCTCCACAGCTGCCTGTGGTAATAAATTCCACAAATCCACCAACCTCTGGCTAAAGAGAGAGTGTACAATACTAGATCTGCTACTATGGAATGAGACAGAGCAGGTGACAGATGTTTGTGTAGGGAAACACTTTGCATCTAGCGATCACAACGCCATTAGTTTCAAGATAATCATGCAGAAAGACAAGTCTGGTCTGCAGGTTGAGATTCTAAATTGGAGAAAGGCCAATTTTGATGGTATCAGAAATGATCTGGCAAGTGTGGATTGAGACAGGCTGTTTTCTGGGGAAGTGTATTTGGTAAGTGCGAGGTCTTCAGAAGTAAAACTTTGAGAGTACAAAGCTTGTATGTGCCTGTCAGAATAAAAGGTAAAGATAACAAGTTCAGGGTACCTTGGTTTTCAAGAGATATTGAAGCCTTGCTTAAGAGAGAAAAGGAGATGCAAAGCAGGTATAGGCAAATGGGAACAAATGAGGTTCTGATGGAGTATAAAGATGCAAGAGAACACTTAAGAAAGAAATTAGGAGGGCTAAAAGAATGCATGAAGTTGCTCTAGCAAACAAGGTGAAGGAAAATCCTAAGAGCAAAAGGATTGCAGGTGACAAAATTGGACCCCTGGAAGGCCAGCATGGTAATCCATGGTGGAAATCTTAAATGCATTCTTTGCATATGTATTTATTTGGGAGATGGACACGGAATCTATAGAAGTGAGGCAAAGTGACACTGACTTCATGGACCCTATGCAGATTACAGAGGAGGTTGTGTTTGCTATCCTGAGACAAATCAGTGTGGATAAATCCCCAGGGCCTGACAAGGTGTTCTTTCAGACCCTGTGGGAGGCAAATTATCAGGGCCCTTGCAGAGATAGTTCAATTATTCTTAGCAACAGGTGAGGTACCAGAGCATTGGAGGACAGCCAATGTTGTTCTGCTGTTTAAAAAAAGGCTTTAAACATAAACCAGGAAATATGGGCAGGTGAGTCTGACATCAGTTGTGGGAAAGTTATTAGAAGGTATTCTAAAGGACCAAATATGTAAGTATTTGGATGGACATGAACTGATTAAGGATAGTCAGTATGGCTTCATGTGTTGTAGGTCATGTTTAACCAATCGTATAAGGTTTTTCGAGGAAGTTACTGGGAAAGTGAATGAAGGCAAGGTGGTGGATGTGGTCAATGAGAACTTTGGTGAGGCATTTGACAAGGTCCCGCATGGGAGGTTGGTCAAGAACGTTCAGTCGCTTGCCATTCAAGATGAGGTAGTAAATTGTTTTAGACATTGGCTTTGTGGGATAAGCCAGAGGGCAGTATAGATTGTTGTGTCTCTGACTGGAGGCCTGTGACTAGTGAAGTGCTGTAGTGATCAGTGCTGGGTCTGTTGTTAGCATCTTTTTCGATAATCTGGATGATAATGTAGTTAAATGGAATAGCAGATCTTCAGATGACACCCAGATTGAGGGTGTATTGAACATTGAGGAAGGCCATCATGGTTTACAGTGGGATCTCCATCAGCTGGAAAAATGGCAGCTTGAATTTCATGCAGACAGATGCGAGGTGTTACACTTCAGCAAGACCATCCAGGTTGGGGCTTACACAGTGAACTGTAGAGCACTGAGGAGAGTGGTAGAACAAAGCAGAACAAAGAGTGCGGTAAAACAATACAGGTTCATAATTCCTTGGGAGTGGCATCATAGATAGATAGCATTGTAAAGAAAACACATTGGCCTTCACGAATCGATATATTGAGTACAGGAGATGGGATGTTATGTTGAGGCTGCATAAGATGTTGGTGAGGCCTAATTTGGAGTATTATGTATGGTTTTGGTCACCTACCAACAGAAAAAATGTGAACAAATTTGAAAAGGTACAGAGAAAATTCACAAGGATGTTGCTGGGCTTGGAGGACCTGAATTATAAGGAACAATTGAATAGGTTAGGACTTTATTCGTTTGAACATAGGAGATTGTGAGGAGATTTGATAGAGGTATACAAAATTATGAGGGGTATAGAAAGGGTAAATGCAAGTAGGCTTTTTCTACTGAGGTTGGGTGGGACTACAAGCAGAGATCATGGGTTAAGGGTGAAAGGTGTAAAGTTTAAGGGGAACATGAGCAGAAACTTCTTTACTCAGAGGGTAATGAGAGTGTGGAATGAACTGTCAGAGCAAGTGGTGCATGCAAGCTCAATTTCAATGTTTAAGAGAAGTTTGGATAGGTACATGGGTGGTAGGGGTATGGAGAATTATGGCCTAGTGCAGGTCAATGGGAGTAGGCAGTTTAAATGGTTTTGGCATGGACTAGATGGGCGAAAGGGTGTGTTTCTGTGTTGTACTTCTCTATGTCTCTATACCTGTATTTTCCTTGTGCTTCTACAAAATGTGAACGCCCACACTTGACCTCTGATTCAGATTGCCAGTTATAAAAAAATCAGGTTCTCACAATTCTTTAAAGCATCATTGCATTCAATATATGCTGAGAGTCAACCTGAAAAATATTAGCACAGAATGCGACAGCTTGCTGACCCTTGTAGGTGCAAAGATGTCAAAAGTGGGACTAATAACTGCCACATTTAGTTAATGTAGGATGCAGTCAGCAGCAGAGTTTGTTTGCATGGGAGGAGCTTGGATTAGAACAAAGTTACAGCAGAAGAAATCTTCTATTAAAATCAACAAACTAGCTCCTTCACAGATTTGGTGATGTTTTTCTGAGCTTTACAAAAATGCACTCTTGACACTCAGCTTTATCCGCAAATACGCTTTCATTTCTGCTGAATTATGGCCCAAATATTCTGAGGACCTCAGCATGTGGAAGTATTCATTAATCCTGACACGGAAATGTTTTTATATAACACAGTAATTTAATATCTAGAATAATTCCATTGTTGGACTGTAGACATTTCAACTGATAACTTATTCTGCCTGATCCTCTCTCATCCTTTCAAAGTTAATCTTAATTAAATCCAAGACCTTCTTCCTCTCCTTCAAGGCTGATTGAATTCATCACCATATTAAGACTGCTCCCTTGATGCTCTCTTACTACCAGATTAACTATTTCTAGGTCATTACTTACATCAAAATCAAGTATCACCTGTTCCCTCATTGGAATGAAACCATACTGCTTTAAGAAACTAACAGCAATGAATAAATCTATATCCTTTCTCACTTCTTCTGCTGTCTGTCTTCACTCATCACATTTTCCCATTGCTGCCTATTTGTTTCATGTAGCTTTTGCACACTTTAATAATAAAGGAATTTTCTGAAAATACTTAGTAGTGCAGGCATCACCTGCAGGGAAAGAAAGATATGTACAATTTCAGTGTGTGTGATGACCTTTCATCACAAACTGGGTAAAAGTTAAATGAAAGCAAGTTTTAATCTGCAGAAAAAAAAAGCAGTGAGGGTGGATACACTGAGTGGGAAGATTTGTGACTGGGTGGTGACTCAGAGAGATTGATCAACACAAGTAGTCATGCTGTAGACTGAGAGACCAAACTTCTGGAGGAGAGCAGAACACAAAGAGACACATGAATTCTGAAACAATTTAAGAGAACAGGGAAAAATTATTCCTTGATTATATCAACATAATACTCTGCCTGACAATACCTTTCTCTAAAAAGCCAATTATGTGGCAGCATTTCAATAGATAAAGGCATGCAGACATGGTCGAGGGGTTCATTTTTTGTTTGGACCACACATCAGAATGGGAAGGAAATATGATCTAAGTGACTTTGACCATGGAATAACTTGGTGCCAGATGGGGTAGTTTGAGTATTTCAGAAACTGCTGATCTCCTGGGACTTTCACACACAACAGCCTCTAGAGTTTATGGAGAATGATGCAACAAACAAAAAAAAAAATCCCGTTCGCAGCAGTTCTGAGAGCAGTCAGAGGAGAATGGCCAGACTGGTTCAAGCTGGCAGGAAGGCAACAGTATCTCAAATAATCGTGCATTACAACAGTGGTGTGCAGAAGAGCAGCTCTGAACATATGTGTTGAACCTTGAAATGGATGGGCTACTCAGCACAGACCACAAGCATACACTCAATGGCCACCTAATTTGGTACAAGAGGTATCTAATATAGTGGTCACTGACTGTATGATTACAAGTAGATAACACATTAGTACAGCACAAAACTAGGCCCTTCAGCCCATCTAGTCTGTGCTGAACCACTCAAACTGCCTACTCCCATTGATCTGCACTGGGACCATTGCCCTCCATACCCCTACTATCCATGTATTTATCCAAATTTCTCTTAAATGTTGAAATCAAGCTCACATACATCACTTGCGTTGGCAGCTCCTTGCACTCTCTAATGACCCTGTGAGTGAAGAAGTGAAGGATTTATGTTTTACATTCCCGAATGTCTAGTATCTGTTTTCAAATAGTCTTTATAATGTGATGGCATCTGGTTTTTTATGTTTCTTTGTTTTCCCTACTGCCATTCACTCACTCTTACTACCACACACTCTCCCTCAATTCTGCTGGTAGAAATGAAAGTTGCCTTGTTCTCCACCTCGTGAGTTTAGTTTAATTTACTGCTTCTGAATGACCATTATCTCTAGCTGTTCTTACGTGCAGCTTGTTCCATTTATGTTGCTATCCATTACCTCGCAGGTGGAACCAATCCTTCAGCAAGCTAAAGCTCCCTTCTATGCAATCTGAGCATCCACATATTACGGTATTCAATCTGCAGTTCTCTAACTAATCTAAAGCATAACACCAGGATTACTCCTCGATACAGAAGTGTGCCTTAGTGTGCCACTAAATGTGTCCAAAACACTGCAGCCTAAAAGTGTTTATCTGACCAGTAGAACTAAATATGCAGTCTTGTTATTCTGTTTCTGAAATTCATTTTAAGTAGCTCTGTAATTTGCAGGATGCCATTATTTTTCATTACTGGGGAAAACACAATGGGTTTATCTGCACAAATATGAAAATCTGGTAAGACTACTGATGGTCTCTTTGTACGATAAGATAAACGCTTGACTTCAGATCTACCTCGTCATGCCCTTGCACCTTATTGTCTGTCTGCACAGCAACCGTAACACACTATTCTTCATTGTTATTGCCTTTCCCTTGTACTGCCACAATGTACTTAATATGCATTAAACAATCTGTTAAGTTAAAGCCTGTCCCGAGCCTTATAGGCTCATAAGCCTGTCCTGAGCCTTATATGCCGGTTTCCATGGCGTGAAGCGACTAAGAGTACAAGACTAACCCCACGCCCCCCCCCCACCCCGGATAGGATGCCAGTCTATAGCGAGGTCACAACACGCTGCCTCGGCTGGGGCTCAAACTCACAACGTTCAGATCACTAGCCCAATGCATTAACCACTTGGCCACACGCCACACAAACAATCTGTATAGATGGTTTATTAAAACCAAGTTTTACAAGATTGTCATTGAACCTCAGTAGATGTGACAGTAATAAACACATTTACCAATTAATTTACCAAAGGGACAGGGTGGTGGATTTGGGAAGGACACAGGAGGAATCCTGAAGTTTGGTGCAACCCCAGAAATCACAGCACTGATTGCGAGAACATGGTAAAGCAAATTAAATCTCTGTTTCCTGTGACAGTGATTACATTTCAAAACCACCACATTGTCTGCAAAGCTCTTGGGATATCTGTAGGCTGTGAAAGTTGTAATTTCTTTTTTTTCCTTGAACATCAATCCTAGCTCAGAAAAGGAAATGGAGTAATCATTATTTCATTTTGGTGGTGATGAATCAAAACAAAGCAATTTTATCTCACCACTACAGAAAGAGTGATGCATTTATCATTAAAACCTAGTATGCGATAGGAAAGGGTTATACCTGTGTATAACGGGAAAAGTTCTAATTTAGAACTGTGTTACTACAGGCTCTTTTTCTAGTCACCTTACCACTACTTCTGGCATGTTATTTACTACAGTAATTCTTTCAGTATCGTGCTTGGTCAAAGCAGCATGGGTCATGGATGTAATTTTAATGGATTATAGATTTCTTATTTTCTTTGATCTCACATGCTTAGTTATAATTGTTGCCAAAACGTTCAGTTCCATTTTGCTTAACTAAAATGCGAAATGAAATCCATGTAAAGATACTATGTTTGTAGTAACTGTAAAGTAAAAGCTTAGATGGGCATTGGAAAACAATAAATACAATTAAAGTTATTAGAAGATCTTGCTTCTAAGTATACTGTTGAAACAGGAACTGTAAAGAACTGTGGAGAAATCAATAGTGTACTGTTAAGGCACTTAAAACTAATGTAAGCAGTATTTCCTTTAGGGATGACCACCCAACCATTCAGTCAGGGTTGGGAGCCCATCAGATCCGTTTGCACTCACCTTCAACAGAAAGAACCTATCACAAGCAATGAGGCAACTAAAACTTCCCTCCAGCTCACATACACTCTTCGTCCTGGCTCTAAAAACATGCATTTCTCAAGATTCTCTTGTCATGGTTTCTGTGAGGTGATCAATGAGACTCACCAACTACTGCTTTAATTACATTTCTACTAAGCTGGAAATACCACCATTTTTTTTCCTCTGTTCCCAGGGCTTTCATGATCAGTGAGATTTTTTATCAAAACAACAACTACAGTGGGCTGTGGACATAGTTCAACACATTATGGGCACCAGCCTCAAATTCATAGACTGTGTCCATTTCTCACTGGCTCGGTTAAACATTATCAAAGACCACACCTGCCCTGGCCATTCTCTCATCTCACCCTGCCTATCTGCAGAAAATATAAAAGCCTGGCTCAAGGCACAAGAACAGCTTCTATCCTATTGTTACGGGAATATTGAATGATTTCCTAATTTAATAAAATGGATTCTTGACCTCACAATCTACCTCGTTATGACATTGCATCTTAGTATTCATCTTCACTGCACTTTCCCTGTAAGTGTAACACTTCATTCTGCATGCTATTGCTGTTTTTCCTAGTAGTACCTCAATGCACTGTTGTCATGAAATGCTAAATAATGTATTTCACTCTACCTCAGTACATGTGACAACAATAAACTAACTTATCAGTTTAGATTGCTCCTTGCCCAGTGTCCTCCACACCTACAAAAGTGCATTTTCTCAAGCGTTCTTGACCGTTTCTTCATCATCACATCTTTAATTTCACTTTCCTCTCCTCAGTCTTACCACATCAATTTGAGACCAACTTTTCCCAAATCCATGTTTCAATCCCTCCAATTTGGTTTCTACTTCCTAAAGAAATTCAGAAACAATCCCTTAAGTGACCAAAATGCACTATCCTCCACAATCTATCTGCCTCTCCACAGCTTTGAACAGATTCATTCAGCTCCACTGTCACAAGGATCATTGCAGAAAATCTTTCCTACCAAATGCAATAAGCATATACAACAGTCCATCTCTGTGCAAAAGTAGAACACACATCATTGTAAATACTGTATTCTGTTTTTTTTGTGCATTATTGTTGCACATTGATAAATTGTTGTGTATATTATACTATATTTTATTAGTTAACATTATTATATTTATTATTATTGCTAAGTTTTAAAAATGTTGCTGCTGTAACAAAATAATTTCCCATTCGGGGTCAATAAAGTACTTATTATTATTATTATTATTGAAACTGACCACATTATCTTTCTATGATGCCTCTCCCCTACTACCCAGATTCATTGGGGTAAAGTTTGATCGAGCTTCTTCAGCAAAAGATTGTTTCTTTTATTTTCCTTTCTTTCTTTTCCTTATTTATTTGTTCCTCTAATTAATGCATTTTTATCTTGAATCTCTTCTATTGATAATAGAAAGATGGAACACAATTTGTAACAAAAGATACTGGAATAATAATGATATATTGTTGAATAATGCAAATCCACATTTATTGATTGGGCTGTAGAATGTAAAAAAATCTATTAAAATGGGCATCTTCCCTGTACATTGCACAGTAATCAATAGGTGACTGGACAAATGGGTGTCTGTTTCTGCATCTCATCAGTTGTGCACTGTGGCAAGCCGCCAAGCCGTCAAAGGGAAAGATCTGACTACTCTCTCAGATTGTACCTCCTTTTGAGAGTTAAATTCCTGTACCACTTCTTTTCTTGCTCGTTCTATTACCAAGCAAGTAAAACTATTCAACCAAAGCATAACAGCACTGTGCCCTATTCATAATACCTCATAAGCAGTGTGATTTTTTTGTGAATACAGTGAACATGGAATCAGTTCACAGTCAACTAATTGATTATTTGCAAAATGATTTGATGCTTTCTTCAATAATCCATTTTCACTCCCAATCTTAGGACTTCATATCCTCTGGCAACCAAAATCAGCATGAAAGGTACCATGTAGTTTCACTAGCTGAATTGTGATTCATATTTCATTAAGGTTTTACACACCTAGTTATGGCATAGACAAGACACAGAAAGATGGATAACTGATCTAAGTCAGTATATACCATCGGTTTCTCATACTATGACATCATGTTATGAACATAAACTTGAGAAATATTCCAATTAATCAAACAAAACAGAGAATATTCATCATGAATGTGTTTGCTGCCTAATAAGGCTGCTCACTTTTTCACATCCCTGCCACATTCACTGATGTTGGAAAGGGAAATGTTGCCAAAAGTGACTCACTGTTTGCATCCTGCCATAATTAATCTGCCAGACACTCATTAAGAATCATTATCCATTTTCTACAAATCAACAAAGTGCTGATGTCTACTCATGTGAACACTTCTTATGTGTAGTTTGCTTTCTATGCCACCCCTCCTCATGTCCACATACACCTACACTGCACACAACACATTGCGTATTGTGCTCCTTGTATTCATCAATGCACTACCCCAGTCCAATGACAAGTGAGCACAGTTTGTATTTGAACAATCTAACCCAGGTGTTTTCAGTATTGCTCTGGGTGAATATTGGGCAGGTGTTTGTGTGGAAATATTGGAAGCTTGGGAATGTTCCTGCCCTGAAGTTGCAGCTAACTGCTTCCAATTATTTTTGTGAATGTGTTCCAGCCCTGAACTTCTCAAGGTGCTGAACCAGGTAATAGTTCACCAGCATTTATGGTTTAGTTGGCTTCATCAGCAAGGGCAACAACTATAAGAGATTGATCTATGGATTTATTGGTTTAGATTTGAGCTTGTTTAAACATTTTAAAGTGGTTTTAAGTGTTCAGGCAATCAAAAACAGTGGTTCAATTTATTTTTTAAAAGTTTTTGGTAATTATAATCATTTGGCTGTTTTGTAACATCAGAACCATTTATAGCTGCAGAGGAAGTATTTTAACCAGCTGATAAACTTCTTCAGTGGGTGTCAAATGCCCATGAATTTAATCCCATTACTTTACTGAGGGCACTGGATGATGGATCCAGCTGTGGACTAAGTTCTGATGAGAGAAGCACACACGAATGAATCTTGTTTGGAGACCAGCAGTCAGAGTGAGGGGTTGGGGCTTTGTGCTATTAATTTCAATCTCATCTGTACCCTACTGGAGATTACTTGTGGAGTTAGGTCATCAATCATATTCCAACTCACTCCTAATGTAATTAATAATAATAAAATAACAACTCTTTCAAAAGATCAAACATTTGGCTATACTCAATGGCTACACTTCAGGAAGTTTAAAGGGTTAACTTACGAGGACAGTTTACATAAATTTGCTTCTGAACTAATTACAGGATATTGAAGGGGAACAACCAGCACTGTTTTAAAAATCAAGGAACTTAAATGGATAAACACTATAAACTACATCTGAAGGCAGGAATTGAGGTCAAAGGGAATAATCTTGAAATTAGAAGGATGCATTTCAGGAAATTATTTGAAGTTTTTGGGCTTAGGCAATGTACAGTCGAATTTTTCTTCTTTTAGAGGCCATGAATGAAGAGTCAATTGAAATTTTCAGGTTCAACATTTTCAATAGGCAAGAAATTCACCCAATATAGATAAAAGACTGCCTCATAAAAGTGATGCTCAGATTAATCCTATCTCCATTAATCCATTAAATGAATGATGGGACAGGTCCAAATAGCAAAAAAGCCTATTCTTGTTCTTGAAGTTTAAAACTGTGAGAGTCCCAAGCAACATAATGTGCTGGAATTCACTCAGTTATTTGACAATCCCATTTCAGCAGAGACACAAAAACAATAGAAAACTCAGGAATGCACTTAACAGGAAACAGGAGAGATTTCATGTTTATAATAATCAATGCAGCTTCTCTTTGTACTTTACTAGAATATCAAAATGGGGCTTCAACATGTAACATTCTGACTACCATCAATTGAACTAAATTTCAATAGATACTGTCTGATTAAAAGCAGAAAATCTTCCTGCATCTGAACATTTAAAATGGTATTCGTGAGTAGGTGAAAAGTCTAAATACATCCTGCTGTGACAAAAAAAACTGAAATGCAGGGTGTTGTAAAAACTGGAAAGCAGGCAACTGCAGATGGTGAAAATTTGAAATAAAAGCAGAGAACATTAGAATTACTTACCGGGTTAAGGCAGTATTTGGTGAGAGAGAAATAGAGCTAATATTTTTAGGACAATGACCTTTAGAAAGACATTTCTGAACTGCTTAAAATCTGACGGCTTAAAAAAGTCGCTTTTTGCAGATGGGGCTTGTCAGCTGTGGTTGGCAAAACTCTGATCTCAAACCTCCATTGATTTGCAGCTAATCCCACGCATGGGGAAGGTTTCTGGACTAAACCTCAAAGTAAAATTACGGAGCTGGAGTTCCTAATTCAAGTTCAATGCTGACTGGCAACTCCTGCAACACTGTTGGTATTGTATAGGTAAGTGTACAGTGTATGGGTAGAGTGAGTGGGTATGAAAATGGATATGGTAAAGAAATAGTTAACAAGTAGGAATTTATGTTACACACCCAAAAATTCCTCGCGTCCAGGAATTTATGTTGTTGGGCAGATTGACCCTTGATACTAAATAAAGGGAGAACAATATATGTATGCCCCCGGTATACCCGATGACATGCATGAAAACAAAACTAAAAATGCTGATTTACATAAAAGCAACCAATTACCTTGTCTCTAAAAATGTTCTTCACATTGTTTGATTGTATGCTCAATAGGATGTATTGTCCCTGGGGAGGCAGAGGCCACCCAATTGTGGGACCTGCAGGTGTGAAGGATGTATGTTGGCCTAATACGTGACCAGGACTTGGAATTGGCCCAAGCTGGGGTCGTGTAGGTGTTGGATTGGATGCTTAGCCCCTTCCAGCTGGACTGGGAGGTGGCAATAGACCTATAAAGGTGGGCAAGTTCTTTCCTGCGCAGACCACTCACCTGGGTCCCACCTTCGGGCCGAGCAGCTGAACCGGCGCCAAGGACCGCCACCCTAGCCAGTCCACGGTCGATCGCCTGCTTCAGGGACCACGCAGACGTTGCTAAGTATACTCGGCGGTGTAGACTACTAGGGGTTGCTTCAGTTAGCCCTACCTATTAGTGGTGTAGGTAGTGTACAATATAAAGCATTTCTCGCAACTCTCTATTTTCTTCTCTGTATTAACAATAAAGTGGGTTTTGAAGGAACTATCGAGTTTGGGTCCATTTGTTCACGTGAAACCAAATAGTCGCAGCATCCACTTGTCACAGTTATTCTATTTAGATATTAGATTTGTGGAACAGGTACCAAACTGTATTTGTCTCTGCTGTTCTTTTCTACATGGGCAACAGCTTGCTCTCCATATCGTACTGCCCAGGCTTGCGTATCTAGACAGCTAGGACGTAACATCCATGGTCAACCGTGACCGATGGAGGCCTCACTCACTGAGTTACTGCGTGAATTTTTTGTCCATATTATTTTTTGTTTCATATTTTTCAGCTTCTGCAGATTGATGCATTCTTACAAATGCATTCAGATGCTGCCTGACCTGCTAATGGTCTCCAGTATTTTCTGCCCACTCTGCTAATGTCAAACAGGCATGCTTAAAATTATTTATTTTTATACATCATTACTCAATTTTTCATGGAAATACCACTCCCCTTGTGCTATTACTTAAATTTCCTTATTTTGCAAAGGACAATCACCAGGCTGCTACATTTTTTGGCATCCTCACCAAATTTATGAAAAAGCCATTACAATTAAGTTGGGGGTTCTTCAATAACAAGTGGGGACACATCGCAACTCTTCAGAAAATTAAAGCCATAATTACATTTGAACTTTCATACTCTGAAAATGTCCCCAACGTATTTCATATCCAACAAAATACTTTTGGACTGTCATTATTGCCACAAATGGTGACAAAAGTCTGCTCTTTTATGCATGGCATTTTTCCAGAAACGTGATTATCATTTGAGAAATAAATACTGGAAGAACTTCTTTGAATAGGTCGTTGCTGCAGCCACTGAGAGGAGACACTGCCTCTGGTCTATCAGAGAGAGTAGCTCTATCAGCACATTAAATGGATAAAGTTCAAAGTAAATTTCATCAAAATACTGTACATATATATGTCACCATATACTACCTGGAATTTATTTTCTTGTGAGCATTCAAAGTAAATACAAAGAAACACAATAAAGTCAATGAAGAACTGCATACAACAAGAATGAGCAAACAACCGGTGTGCAAAAGACAACAAACTGCGCAAATACAAAAAGAAAAAAATAACAAAACATTAATAATAATAAATAAATAAATATTAAGAACGTGAGTTGTAGAGTCCTTGGAAGTGTCCATAGGTTGTGGAATCAGTTCAGTATCACATGTGAATTTGTCCACTCTGGTTCAGGAGCCTGATGGTGAGGGGTAATAACTTCCTGAAAGTGGTAGTATGGAAACTGAGGCTCCTATAGCTCCTTCCTGAGGGCAGCAGTGACAAGAGTGCATGTCCTGAGTGGTGCGGGTCATTGCTGATGGTTACTTCTTTCCAGGGACAGCCCTCCTTATAGATGTGCTCAGTGGTGGAGAGGGCTTTACCTATACCCTCTCTATATTTGTAGGCCTTTCCGTACAAGGGCTTTGGTCTTTCCATATGAGACGGTGAGGCAAACAGTCAGTATATTCTCCGCCACACATCTATAGAAGTTTGTCAAAGTTTTAAGTGACATGCAACATCTTTGCAAACTTCTAAGAAAGTAGACACGCTGTCATGCTTTCATTGTAATAGCACTTACATGCTGGACCTAGGACCGATCCTCTGAAATGATAATTCCAAGAAATTTAAAAGTTTCTGACCCTCTCTACCTCTGATGCCCTGATGAGGACTGGCTCATGGATCTCCAGTTTCCTCCTCGTGTAGTCAATAATTAGTTCTTTGGTTTGGTGACATTGTTGTTGTGACACCATTCAGTCAGATTCTCAGCCTCCCTCCTGTGTGCTGATTCGTCACCACCTTTGTCTCAGCCAACGACAGTGATGTTGTTAGCAAACTTATATATGGCATTGGAGATGTGCCTAGCCTTACAGTCGTAAGTATTGTGACGGGGTCCTGAATTACCCTGATGAACTGTGCTTTTGAAAAGAGAAAGAAAGTTATTTAACACCGACATCTTGTTTTTAAGAGAGGGAGAAACAAAGTCAGCTTTAGATGATGTTATGGGTTGTCTGCAGCATGTTTACATTTCTACAAGGACGCTGCCTGCTTGGAAATTCTTACAGACAGAGAAGGGAGGAGCTGTTTGAGTGACAGCTAGTATTCGGCACAGTGAGATATATAGAAGGTCAGATGATAAACGGACAGACACATGGTCTTGGACACTGAATGAGCTTTGTTGTGCCCACAGAAAAAAGTGGGTTTTAGAGGATCGATCAGGCGGATCAATCAGTGGCTCTTGCAGTGTGAACAGGACATGACCGGTGGGGGGTTATTTGTGTCCGACCCTCACCTGGGTTGATAATTCCACCACAGAAGAATGGTCCCCTTTGTTGTGGTCACAGCTGGTGACTCCTAAAGGATTTCGGAGGACAACGGGAAGATCGACGGCGTCAGCTCACCTGAAGACTCAAATTTCTCCCTCTCTCTCTCTCCATCACTACTCAACTCAATACCATGAACTGAACTGAACTTTACTCATCATCGTAAGACTATCTATTTACCCCTAGACTTGAAGCTTGGTTTTCATATATTTCCACACATATTTATATATAATCATTGCTAACCTGTTTGATTTATCTGCATTTGCATTTATATTACTGTATTGTGTAGTTATTAATAAATTCCATTAGTTAATAGCAATACTGGACTCCAAAGTGTTTTCCATTTCTGCTGGATCTTTAACCCGTCACGGGGTACATGACAGTATAAACTGAGTAGAGCAGGGAGCTAAGCACACAACCTTTTGGTTGCACCTGGTGTTGAGGAGACGTTGCCAATTCAAGCTGACTGAGACCTGCAGGTGAGCAAACTGAGTATCCAGTTGCACAAGGAGGTATTGAGACCTAGATCGTGGAGCTTGTTGATTATTTTTGAGTGGATAATTGTGTTGAATGCAGAGCCGTATGCAATGAAGAGCATCCTGATGAATATATCTTCATTGTCCAGATGTTCAAGGTTTCAGTGAAGTGCCAATGAAATGGCACCTGCTGTCAATCTGTTGTGATGGTATGCAAATTGGAGTGGATCCAAGTTGCTTCTCAGGCAGGAGTAGATATGTTTCATCACCAACCTCTCAAAAGCACTTCATCACAGTGGATGTAAGTGCTACTGGATGATAGTCATTGAGGTAATTTGCCATGTTCTTCGTGGGCACTGATATAATTAAAGCTTGCTTGAAACAAGTGATACCTTAGACTGCCAAAGAAAGAGGTTAAAGATCTCAGCGAACTCTCCAGCCAGTTGATTAGTACAGGTCTTCAGTACTTGGCAAGGTAAACTGTCTGGGCTGGGTGCTTTCTGTGGGCTCACCTCTCTGATGGATGCTCTCATGTCATCCTTAGAAACCAAAATCACAGGGTTGTTAGGGGCTGTAGGCGTTGTCTCCATGTTTTGTCAGTCAAAGTAAGCATAGAAGGCATTGAGCTCATCCGGGAACAAAACTTTATTGACACATATATCACTTGGTTTTACTTTGTAGAAGGTGATAGCATTTCAAGCCCTGTCAGAACTGTCGAGCATCCATCTGTGATTCGAGTTTGGTGCAGAATTGCCACTTCACATGCAAGACGGTTTTCCAGAGGTCGTACCTGGACCTCTTGTATTTTATTTTGGATTCAACTGCTGACTATGTAGTTCAGCACATTGCATGAATTAGTTGACTGCTCCATAGTTTTGGTTCAGCATGTTTGTTACTGACTACAACAAAGCTCATGCATCTTACTCAGCTTCACCCTTGTCCTTTTCGTTATTCCTCATTAGTTCATATATTTAATTATTTTGTATTTCTTCAATATTTATTTTCATTACTTTTCAGCTCCCATTGTTCAAGTTATCTACATATTTTGTCCAATTTATCTTGCAATATCTGCATTTTCTCCAATTATCTCCTGCTTTCATCCACCTCTCATTAAGTCTCTGAATCCCAACTGTTAAAGTACAGAGTAAATTAGATATAGCGATCCTAAATTTGGAGGCATTCAACTTGCCTCTTCAATCCCTTGAGCTGTGCTCATTATATTAGTGCGTATGCGCCAGTCGTGCATGCAGCCTGGTACAGCCGTTCCGATCTATTCTTACTTTATTCTTCTTACTTTTTAATTTACGTTATGTTTTGTTTTTTTTTTCTCACTGTAACACGATGAAGCTGCACCCTCTCTAACATGCTGATAGAGAGAGTTTTATTTGCGTTTTCTTTAACGCTAGAAATGGTTGTATCCCGACATGCGGGACAGAAGCAAGGTCACATTGTGTATTCCACAGACCAGCAAATACCGGCCGGTTTAGCGAGCAGAGCAGCGGACACCCCTGCTGAAATCCGGAGGAAAACACACAGAAGGGGATCACAAAGCCGAGGAAAGAGGACCGGGTCGAGACAACAGAGACTTTTGGAGAAGAGGAGTTCGGTGGGTAATACCGTTCCGGCTGACCGGAAGTGCACTGAGAGCGGTAAGCATAAAGGAATTGGGTGCTTACTGTTCTGTCTAACAAAAGATGGTGCAATCCGGGGCATATTACGATCGAGGAACGTGTTTGCAGACTGGATATTGAACTTTTTACTGTTGGACTTCGGCCACATTCCACCGTGATATAACACTTGGCGGCACAGGAGGTCGTTCCTGCCTGTGGCCATCGAATCTGCAGCTCCTCCCGTGAGGGGTCAGACACCCTGAGCTAGTAGACTGGTCCTGGACTTATTTTCCATCTGGCATAGTTTACATTTTGTTGTTTGATTGTTGGGGTTTTTTGTATTACTATATTTACGCTCTATTCTTGGTTGGTGTGGCTGTAACAAACACAAATTTCCCTCGGAATTAATAAAGTATATCTATCTATCTATCTATTATGTCCACACACATCTTTAAGCATTCATAGTTTGTCACATCTCCCGCTAGTTAGACTTCAGATAACAATTTGCTTTTTATAGGGAACTTTTCCAAATACCTACTACAGATTCTATTTCACTTGATGGAAGTGGCTGAGGAGTAGCAAATACAGTTAAGTGGGAGGTGATGAAGACAAGAGCTTCTGCAGGTGCTGGAGTTCTGATGAAGGCTCTCGGCCCAAAATGTTAACCATTTATTCCCCTCCATAGATGCTGCCTGGCTTGCTGAGTTCCTCCACACATTTTGAAAAGTCAAACCAGCGTAGGACCTATACTATAATGGTAGGCTGAGGGACCAAGCAGTACAAGTGCATAGGTCATTGAACAGTGGTGTCACGGGTAGAACGGGGGTGATGCTGGCCTTAATCAGTCAGGGCACTGAGTACAGGAGTTGAGGCATAATGTTGCAGTTGTACAAGTCATAGGCGATGCCACACTTGAGGTACTCTGATATGGTCAAACTGGAGAAAGTGCAGAAAAGGATGTTGTCAGGACTAGGGAACTAGACTAGTTATAGGGGAGGTTGGCTAGGCTAGGTCGTTATTCCTTTGAGAGTAAGAAAATGAACTGTGACATTATAGAGTCTTATTAAATCATGAGGGGCATAGATAAATTAGGTGATAGCAGTCTTTTCCCCAGGGTAGGGAAGTATAGAACAAGGGAATGTAGATTTCGGGTGAGAGGGGAAAGATTTAAAAGGGGCCAGACTGGTAACTTCTTCATACGGAGGATGGTGAGTGTACGGAATGAACTGGCAGAGGAAGTAGTTGAGGCAGGGACAATAATATCATTTAAGAAGCACTAGACAGGTACATGCAAGTCTTAGAGGGACATAGGTTGAACACAGGAAATTACAACTTGCTGAGTCGGCACCATAACTCATTGGGCCGAAGGGCTCCATGACTCCACACATCATTTTCCCAGTCCCTGGCTTAGATCCTAATGTGTCCATACAGTGACTGAACAAATTATTTTTAACAAGCAGCTTTTGGATTTCATATAAGATCAATTGTTTGGCCTGGCTATAGGAGGCAGCAGCGTAACTAATTAGGACTGCCTTTGCTATAAATAACAATGCTATAAAAGAACCAAGTGTTCCCCTGAGGTAACAACAAATGATATGTGCTGGAGGAATGCAAAGTGTTGAGCAGCATTTGTTGGGAGACAGGAACTGCTGATGTTTTGCATCAAAGACCTTGATCAGAGTTTCATAGTGATGGAGGGTTTTAACTCAAAACTTCGATAATTCCTCTCCATCCCCAACCTATGTGGGCTTGGCCCACTGAATTCTTTCAGCAGATAGTTTGTTGCCTTATGTTCCAACGTTTGCAGCCTCGGGTCTCTTAATTGCCTTGAGTATCACCCATCATTCCTATCTGAGCAGGATGCCAATAAAATTCTGCATCAAAACGGAAAATATAAAGGGTTTCAACACCTGTAGTCCTGATTTCTGTTTGAGGTAATTAATGGCTTAAAAATTAAAACACTCCACTGCATGATTTACTGGCAGTACAAGCTACTTTCAGCGTTTACCCATGCCATTACCATCCTGTTAGATAAAAATATCTGTTTTGTAAAAAGTCATAAATCATATGTTTAAAATAAACTGATTAGACAAGCAAACCGAGTTGAATTAGACTTTGCAAAGTACAACAGCAACAAAATTGAATCTGTCCCATTTAGAAAACCTATAACACACAATAATTGTAGCACTAGATCATTTTGAAATGTAACTTGATAAATTTTGGTCACAGGTAAATGTTTTAAGATTTCAAGCATTCTGGATGGTCTAGATAATCAATTCGTGATTTGCCTATAAACTATATAACTGCACAATTTACCACATTGAGCTTTACACTTATGCAAATCAAAACCACAATTTTCTTGTTTGTGCCTGCTACACTCTAGGTCAGGTATTATGCGTTCAGTACTTGAAGATAATTAGTACCTGCTTTATATCCTACACAATGCATGCAACAGCCAAGACTGGGAAGACCAACGGATACTAATTCTGCTACGAAAGTGCCCGTGCTCAGAGCAAATATATTTACTACTTGTCATTTAGGAGGTCAAAACAGAACTAAATATTCTGCAGTTACATTGTCGAGATGAACGGCGGCTGCAAAGGCATGATAAAAAATAGATACTGTAGATAGAAGTCAGCACTAGCTTCCGCCATTAAAAGGGTGCATGGGTGCAAGGGACCATCAGTGTCCTTCCCTTCACACAATCATTTCATCTGCTGATTTGAATGGAAGTACCTGGTGGGATGGGAACACGACTGGTTGCTTACTTTGTCAAGGTGACGATGGGCCTAGTGATGTAAGACTAATCCTCCCTTTTTTTCTACTCTTCACTGGCCCAAGGATCCTTGAAAAGGCTTTGACACGATACTTGAGTCGCAAATAAAATGTAACATTAACTTATTCCAAAAAATAAGTTAGTGAGCAAAGCTGACCAACCGGAAACAAAAACATCCAGGAGCACATTCTCCAGTGATATCAAAGACCTCTGACCGGTGTTTGAGCTCTAGGAGAATTACAGAAACATGTCAAATAGATTGCTGTCTTATGCTGCTTAGATGGTTCGATTGAAAAGGCAATAGTTATGCAATCTTACACATGCTTAATCTACTTGGACTTCAGTTTCTTACTTCCAACTCCAAGGATGGAATGGATTATCTTTCACATCTGAAAATTCACCCCAATGTTTGAGAAACTAGGACTTCATTTTGATGCACTGTGATACCCCGAAGCAAATTCCAAAAGGACCAATTCCAAGATGCTCGACTTACTATCAGCAACCCGAAGGAAGAAGAAACAGAGGCTGAGTTATAGGCTTACACTGGTGTTTGGGTGTCTGTGTGATGGATGTAGAAATTCTCCAGCTTCTCCCATTATTTTTCCCCAAAAAAACTGCACCCCAGTTTAGCAGAGGAGGCAAAGAATAGGAAACTAACTTCTTGGCTTTATTGATATATCCCTCAATTTACTTTTGATTGTCAGCATTTATCATCCATTCCTAGTGTCCCTTAAGAATGTTGTGGTAAGCTGTCCTTGGTGAAAGTACTGTATACTGTCAAAAGGATCAGTGTGAACTGGATGCTTGATGTGAGGACCCACTGGGTCAAAGACCATTTTCCATCCTGTATGACATGCTGACTGTATGGCAATGTCCTGTGCTGAGGAGAACATTCATTGCTTCAGATCTAGAACTGAAGAATGAACAGGATACATTTCCAAGTCCCGACACTGTGCACTGAGGACCTGCAATTGGTGGTGTCACCACTTACCTGTTGCCTTTGACCTTAATGTTAGAGGTTACATTAAATCTGGATGGTGTCAAGTTAGGAAAAGGGGAAGTACAACGAGATCTGGGTGTCCTTGTTCATCAGTCGCTGAAAGTAAGCATACAGGTACAGCAGGCAGTGAAGAAAGCTAATAGCATGTTGGCCTTCATAACAAGGGGAGTTGAGTATAGGAGCAAAGAGGTCCTTCTGCAGTTGTACAAGGCCCTGGTGAGACCCCACCTGGAGTATTGTGTGAAGTTTTGGTCTCCAAATTTGAGGAAGGACATTCATGCTATTGAGGGAGTGCAGTGTAGGTTCACTGGGTTAATTCCAGGGATGGTGGGAATGTCATAGATTGAAAGATTGGAGTGACTGGGCTTGTATACACTGGAATTTAGAAGGATGAGAGGGGATCTGATTGAAACATAAATGATTATTAAGGGATTGGACATGCTAGAGACAGGAAACATGTTCCCGATGTTGGGTGAGTCCAGAACCAGAGGCCACAGTTTAAGAATAAGGGGTAGGCCATTTAGAACGGAGTTGAAGAAAAACTTTTTCACACAGAGGGTTGTGGATCTGTGGAATGCTCTGCCTCAGAAGGCAGTGGAGGCCAATTCTCTGGATTCTTTCAAGAAAGAGTTAGATAAAGCTCTTAAAGATAGTGGAGTCAAGGGATATGGGGAGAAGGCAGGTACAGGGTACTGATTATGGATGATCAGCCATGATCACAGTGAATGGTGGTGCTGGCTCAAAGGGCTGAATGGCCTACTCCTGCACCTGTGGTTTATTGTCTATTATTACAGGTTCAGGAGGTGTTGCAACTGTATCCTATGTGAGTAAGTGTAGCTTATTTTGTAATTGGTACACTCTGGGTGAAAGTGGTGGAGAGAATGAATTGTCAGAGTGATGCAGTAACAATTATGTGGCTGATTTGTCCTAAATTGCATCAAGCTTTTCGTGTGTTGTTGAACTACAGTCATCCAGGTTCTTCGAGTATATTCCATCATACCCCTAATGGCTTAAGTGCTGTGGACAGCAGGAAGCGAGTCTCCCACCACAGCCTCCCAATTGCCGGTATTTATGTAGTTGATCCAATTGAGAAGGTCAATAGTGATCCCCAAGATTTTGATTGAGGGGTGCAATAATAAGGCCACTAAACATCAAGCTGGTTATCCTCTCCTAAGCTGGAGATGGTCACTATCTGGCACATCTGTGCTACAAAAGCTACTTCCCACTGATGTGCCAGACTGTTGTCAGGGTGTTGTTACATGCAACCACTGAGGAGTTGTATATGTAACTAGACATTGCGCAATCATTGCTGAACAACAACCCACTCCTCCTCCCACCAGATCTTCTGATGAAATGGATGAAGATTATTGTTCTTAGTACTGAGGAACTCCAACAGTGATTTGCACTGTTTTCTATGTTTCTATGTAACGTCCTAGTACTTAAAGAACAGAGATAATTAATCACCACAACCACGTCCATCTACCTTCAAATGAGCAATACACACAAAAAATGCTGGTGAATGCAGCAGGCCAGGCAGCAACTATAGGAAGAGGTACAGTTGACATTTCGGGCCGAGACCCTTCGTCAGGAGTAACTGAAAGAAGAGATAGTAAGAGATTTGAAAGTGGGAGGGGGAGGGGGAGATCTGAAATGATAGGAGAAGACAGGAGAGGCAGGGATGGGGCCAAGAGCTGGAAAGTTGATTGGCAAAAGGGGATATGAGGCTGGAGAAAGGAGAGGATCATGGGATGGGAGGCCTAGGGAGAAAGAAAAGGGGAGAGGAGCCCAAGGGATGGAGAGCAGGCAAGGAGTTATAGTGAGAGGAACAGAGGGAGGAAAAAGAGAGAGGAAAAAAATGGGAGGGGGGATAAATAAATAAGGGATGCCATCACCAACTTTATCAGCTCAGGGGATCTCCCATCCACTCCTACCAACCTTACAGTTCCCACACCCCACACTTCCCACTTCTACCTCCTACCCAAGATCCACAAACCTGCCTGTCCTGGTAGACCCATTGTCTCAGCTTGCTCCTGCTGCACCAAACTCATTTCTGCGTACCTCGACACTGTTTTATCCCCCCTTGTTAATCCCTTCCAACCTATGTTCGTGACACTTCTCACACTCTGAATTTTTTCAATGATTTTCAGTTCCCTGGCCCCCACCGCTTTATTTTCACCATAGATGTCCAGTCCCTATATACCTCTATTCCCCACCAGGAAGGTCTCAAAGCTCTCCACTTCTTTTTGGATTCCAGACCCAACCAGTTCGCCTCTACCACCATTATCTTCGGTCTAATGGAATTAGTCCTTACTCTTAATAATTTCTCCTTTGGCTCTTCCCACTTCCTCCAAACTAAAGGTGTAGCCATGGGCACCCGTATGGGTCCCAGCTATGCCTGCCTTTTTGTTAGCTTTGTGGAACAATCCATGTTCCAAGCCTATACTGGTATCTGTCCCCCACTTTTCCTTTGCTACATCGACGACTGCATTGGCGCTGCTTCCTGCACACATGCTGAGCTCGTCGACCTCATTAACCTTGCCTCCAACTTTCACCCTGCCCTCAAGTTTACCTGGTCCATTTCCAACACCTCCCTCCCCTTTCTTGATCCTTCTGTCTCTATCTCTGGAGACAATTATCTACTGATGTCTACTATAAGCCTACGGACTCTCACAGATACCTGGACTATTCCTCTTCCCACCCTGTCTCTTGCAAAAATGCTATCCCTTTCTCATAATTCCTCCGTCTCTGCCGCATCTGCTCTCAGGATGAGGCTTTTCATTCCAGGACAAAGGAGGTGTCTTCCTTTTTTAAAGAAAGGGGCTTCTCTTCCTCCACCATCAACTCTCCTCTCAAACGCATCTCTCCCATTTCACGCACATCTGCTCTCACTCCATCCTCTCGCCACCCCACTAGGAATAGGTTTCCTCTTGTCTTCACCTACCACCCCACCAGCCTCCGGGTCCAACATATAATTCTCCGTAACTTCTGCTATCTCCAAAGGGATCCCACCACCAAGCACATCTTTCCCTCCCCTCCCCCTTTCCACAGAGATCGCTCCCTACACAACCCCCTTGTCCATTCGTCCCCCACATCCCTCCTGGCACTTATCCTTGTAGGCGGAACAAGTGCTACACATGCTCTTACACTTCCTCCCTCACCACCATTCAGGGCCCCAGACAGTCCTTCCAGGTGAGGCGACACTTCACCTGTGGGTCGGCTGGGGTGATATGCTGCGTCCGGTGCTCCCGATGCGGCCTTCTATATATTGGCGAGACTCGACACAAGCTGGGAGACCGTTTCGCTGAACATCTACACTCTGTCCACCAGCGAAAGCAGGATCTCCCAGTGGCGACACATTTTAATTCCACGTCCCATTCCCATTCTGATATGTCTACCCATGGCCTCCTCTACTGTCAAGATGAAGCTACATTCAGGTTGGAGGAACAACACCTTATATTCCGTCTGGGTAGCTTCCAACCTGATGGCATAAACATTGACTTCTCTAACTTTTGTTAATGCCCCTCTTCCCCTTCGTACACCATCTCTTATTTATTTATTTATTTCTGTTTTTTTTTTCTCTCTCTCTTTTCTTCCTCTGTCCCTCTCACTATAACTCCTTGCCTGCTCTCCATTCTCTGGGCTCCCCTCCTGCTTTCTTTCTCCCTAGGCCTCCCGTCCCATGATCTTCTCCCTTCTTCAGCCTTGTATCCCTTTTGCCAATCACCTGTCCAGCTCTTGGCTCCATCCCTCCCCCTCCTGTCTTCTCCTATCATTTCGGATCTCCACCTCCCCCTCCCACTTTCAAATCTCTTATCATCTCTTCTTTTGGTTAGTCCTGATGAAGGGTCTCGGCCCGAAACGTCGACTGTACCTCTTCCTAGAGATGCTGTCTGGCCTGCTGCATTCACCAGCATTTTTTGTGTGTGTTGCTTGAATTTCTAGCATCTGCAGATTTCCTCATGTTTGTGTAAGTGAGGTTCATCTCTACCATTGAAAATTCCTTTGTAGCCATAGGAGAGGGCAATTAGTTGTAATGTTCTTAAAAGTGGAAGCATTTGAGTTTGTTCTACCAGACTTATGCAATGCATCCAGGCCACTTCTCCACTACACCCACTCACCATATTCCCTGACTCTTAATGCCAAAAGACTATTAATTTCCTTTCAGCATACTCAATGAATCAGTACTAAAAAGATTTATAAAATTCTGCATAGAGTATTCCTCACTTTAATCCAAATTTACATTCCTTTATTCTGACACTACACCCCTAAATTCTACAGCTAATGGAAATAATATCTTCCCTGTTCATCCCTCTCAGTCTTGTATGCTTTAATAAGATGTTTTTAATACAAAAATAAACTTCATTCATAAGCAGAGCAAGACTCTTTCCAGTGTTAGTGAGATGTGGTCAATACATTCAGTAGCATTCATTTTTTTAAATTGATACCACCACTGCCACTCAGGCAGCCCCCTAGTGACATACATCCTTTCAGTCTCTGAGAAGCTTGCCACCAAACTCAACCTCCCCACTCTATGTTCCACAGCTGACTGATCCTCGACTGCGTGATCCTACACCACAGAGCCTTTTGATTGCCTGCACCAAGTTTCAGTGCATCCCACAACAGGTACTTCTGCAGCTTAGGATATGCCAGTCAGCAGTATTGCCTTACAGACATCTTGATTCAGTAACACCATGTGGCTGAAAGGACAATGGGCAAGTATTCTAGTTCCTGATCCTAAGAATGTTGAAATCCATGGCGATTCTGTCACACTCAGCTATCATTCTTTATCACAGGTTTGTCCTGTGTTTTCTTGTGATATCTTTCTGAAGGAACATTGTATCATTTTTTCAATGCATGCATTTCTAAATGACAATAAACGAGGACTGAGTGTCCTCATAATCTAATCTCCCAGCTCCATGCTAATATTCACCATTTGGGTCACAGATGAGAGACAAGATCTGAATAATATATCCCAGCTTGAAGCCACAGAGTTAAGAGGCAGAAAAGAGAGAAACTGGCTGAGAAAGATACAAGAAGGAAAAGATACAACATAAAGAGGGATACAACACACACAAAATGCTGGGGGAGCCCCCCACCTTCTTCTTCTGGCCTCTTATCCTTTCCTTTCCTGTCCAATGAAAGGTCTAGGTCCGAAATATCAACTGTTTATTCACCTCTTTAGATGCTGCCTGACCTGCAGAGTCCCTCCCACATCTTGTGTGTGTTGCTCAAGATTTCCAACATCTGTCGAGTATCTTGTGTTTTAAAAAAGGATGCATTACTAGAACCCATGAATGGACAAATTCTTTCAAACAAGTTGTTTGGAATCAGAATGGCAAGAGCCATAAGGAGCTGTTACTTTGAAGAGTTGTTCAGATTTCAAAGTGAGAAACACTGCTTTGAATGAATATGTCACAGAGATTGCTTCTCATCCATTTCTACCTATTGCATTTACCTGAAAATAAGGAGGTGGAAATGGGACTGATAAGATTATTCTGTTGGGAGCTGCTATGAATCTGATGGGCCATATGGTCTCTGACTGTGTGGTTGTAACTTAACAAGATAGTGGTGAAAATCTGCTCTCTTGAACTACTGCAGTCCTATTCTCAGATTGAGCATGAATAAAAAGCGCTGGGGTTTATACCAGTGACAGTAAAAGACATTTCAAATCTGATTGACATTGAGTTGGAGGTGGGGGTGCTCCCATGTGCAACCCGCTGCTCTTGTCCTTCTTGGTGATAGTGGTCACAGGTTTGGAAGGTGTTTTTTGAGTAACAACAATTCACTTTGTAGATGGTGAAACTCTGCAGCCAGTGTGGTAGAGGGAGTGCTTGTTTAGGGAGGTGGAGATGGAGTGCCAATCACCCAACTGTTTTGTCCTGATTGGTTCAGTTTCTTGAGTGGTCTTGGATTTACACTCATTTATGCACGTATTTTGTCACATTCCAGATTTGGTCTTCATGCATTACATGGAGGAATGAGAAATCTCCATTTTTGGCAATTTAACATGTCATTATTTTGCCTATTATTCCTGCTAATTCTGGAAATGTTGCTTTCTGTTCTTTACCAAATGATGTTGAATTACTGAGCCAGTTATTTCCCCTTCTCCTAAGACGGAGCTCAATAAAGAAAAACATAATAAGAGTTTGATTTTTTGAGTCTTTACCCAGTTTGACAAAGCTTTGACAGATGATGAGTTTAAACAGCAAACATATCGAGAGCTCCCTTCTGTTATTGCGCATTATCTCTACAGCAACCCTCATTCTTCAACAGAAGATTCTTCTCGCATCAAATAACCAGTCATTTTGATGGAAATATTTTGCTGCAAAGCAGTAATTTACAAATGCACAGCAGTGATCATTTTTACTGACGCATTTTAGTCTTGTCTGCTTCTTTGTATCTCACTGCTGGGGCAGTTTGTTTATGTTCACCTTTTGAATTGAAATACAGGAAAGCCTTCTGATAAATCAGGTGACATATTGGACAAAATATCTCACTGATTAATCCCCTCCATTGGAAGACCAATTGTGATCTTGAATGTCCAGATAGTTACCACTTGGGGAACCACACTGTAAAACAATCAGTGAATCAATCGTGCCTCCCATTTTCATAAATAACCCTCTCCCATTCAAAATGTCATGGGGTAGTAAGTAATATTAATTTCTATGTCATGTGGCTTCTCAACACATTTTGAACCCTATCAAATATTGTAGCTTGAATTTGATCACTGGCTGGATACCAAACCAGGAGTTAAGAATATAGAAACTGCAAATAAAGAAATTCCCTTTATTCACAAGACAATCTACTTCCAGAATGTAATGATAGAAAAACAGATGCAATGCAGGTTCCAAAGCTGGTAGCAGTGTATATTCCACCTCAGGGCAATGTTGCCAGGTACTGGGGAGCTGAGCACTTTGATCAGCGGTCACAAAAACAGTGCACCCGCTGGCATTGTAGGGGATCAGTCTGAAGAAGTCTCTGAAAGACTACCACCAACATGTTACCTGCAGAACCAGAGGAGCCAACACACTTGACCACAGTTACACCACCACCAGAAATGCGTACCATGCCATCTCACACTTTGGGAAGTCCAATAACCTTGCTGTACAGGCAGAGACTGAAGACTGTAACATGAGCGGTGAAGAACACGACGGTATGGTCAAAGGAGGTGGAGGAGTACTTATGGGATTACTTTGAGTCCGTCTCATCTTTGAATCTGAATGAATATGGCACAATTGTCAACTGACTTCCTTCATCAAGACCAGTGTGGATGAGTGTGTGCCTTTGAGAACATACCAGACATAGCCAAGCCAAAAGCCGCGGATAAACCAGGAGATTCATGGTGTACTGAAGGATAGGTCTATGGTATTCAAGACCAATGATCCAGAACTATACAAAAAATCCAGGTACAACCTACAGAAGGCTATTTTAAGAGTGAAAAAAAACTCCGATTGAAGTTAGAGACAGAATCCGATGCACGTCAGCTCTAGCAGTGTTTGCAGGCCATTACTTCCCGCAGAGTGAAACCTACCATCATGAATGGCTGTGATGTCTCACTCCTAGATAAGCTCAATGCTTTTTATGCACATTTTGAAAGGGAGACTAAAAGTACACCTGTATCAATCCCTGCAGCATCTGGTGACCATGTGATTTCTGTCTCCGAGGCCAATTTCAGAACATCCTTCAAGAAGGTGAACCCTCACATGGTGTCAGGCCTCTGATGGTACACCTGAGAGGGCATTAAAAACCTGTGCCAACCAGGGGGGTGTTCAAAGATGTCTTCAATTCTCACTGCTACAGACAGAGATTCAAAAGTGTTTCAAGTCATCAGCTTTCAACACAACCATACCCTCAGTTCTGATCAAGAAGCTCCAAGACCTGGGCCTCTGTACCTCCGTTTGCAACTGGACCCTTGACTTCCTCACTGAGAGACCACAATCAGTACAGATCTGAAATAGTATCTCCTCACTGACGATCAACACCAGTGCACTTCAAAGATGCATGCATAGCCCACTGTTCTACTCTCTCTACACCCACGACTATGTGGCCAACCATGGCTCAAATGCCATCTATAAGTTTGCAGATGACACGTCGATTATTGGCAGAATTTCAGATGATGATGAGGAGGTTTACTGGAGTGAGACAAATCAGCTGGTTGAGTGGTGTCGCAGCAACCTTGCACTCAATGTAAGACCAAGGAATTCATTGTGGACTTCAGGATGGGGAAGGTGAGGGAACACACACCAGTCCTCATCGAAGGATCATGAGTGGAAAGGGTAAGCAGTTTCAAGTTCTTGGGGGATCAACATCTCTGAAGATCTATCCTTGACTCAAAATATTGATGCAATTGTAAAGAAGGCGTGACAGTGCGTATATTTCATTAGGAGTTTGAGGAGAATTGGTATGTCATCAAAAACACTTACAAATTTCTACTGATGTACCGTGGAGGGCATTCTAATTGGTTGGATTGGATAAAGCTGCAGAAAGTAGTAAACTCGGCCAACTCCATCATGGGCACTAGCCTCCCAACCATCGGGGACACCTTCAAAAGGTGAAGCCTCAAAAAGGTGTCATAAATCATTGAGGACACCATCACCCAGGATATGCCCTCTTCTCATTGTTACCATCAAGGAGGAGATACAGAAGCCTGAAGGCACACACACAACATTTCAGAAACAGCTTCTTCCCCTCCACCATCAGATTCCTGAATGGACAACGAACACATGAACACTATCTCACTTTTTCTTTGGCTTTCTTTTTTGCATTACATATTTAATTAACTTTATATAGAAATATTTATATATCTTGGTGTAGTTTATAGTATTCTATTATGTGTGGCAATGTACTCGTGCCGCAAAACAACATATTTCATGACATATGCCGGTGGTATTAAATCTAATTCTGAGAAGGTATAAGGTATAATAAAACAGGTGACTAAGTCCAACCAATATGTTTAAAATGTGGACGTGGCAGAATGAAATTAATTGATGCCTATGCAGACTTAGACTAAAATCTATAATAGAATCAAAATGCATTGTTCTCTGGTAAAATTCTTGTTGTAGTTTCATCCAATAAATATTCCATATATTTATTTCAGAATCTATATCTTTTGTCATGCAGAAAGTAACCTTATTGTATTCCTTCATCGGAGCAAGTGGGGAGATTTGGTGGTTATTTAAATCATTGAATCTCCAATTACTGACAATAAATAAAACATAAGCAAATACTCAAATCTGGAACTTCTACCTTCCCAGACACAAGTGAATTACCCATGAACATTTATTAAAGGATCAATTATGGTTTCAATGGAGATAGGTATAGGACATTACTCCTTAATTAGTGAGACCAAAGAGTCCTATATTATTTTCTGGCAACCTGCTGTTAAGAGGTACAATAGCACAGGTATTAAGTTACTGAAGTAGCATGTGTAGCCTAGATTATTAATATGAGTTTATAACTTGCTATTCAGAAGAGCTGAACTTTTGGGATATCACGTTACCCCCTTAAAAAAAACTGTATTGTAGATTATTTAAATTTAATTAATTAAATAAATCTGGCTGATTTCAGATCTGGTGACAAAGAAATGTCCAGATTTTTATAGGAATCCAGCTATTTTACCAATGGCCTTCAGGAAAGGAAATGTGACATCCTAATTCAACTTATATATGCTCCAACGCTTCACTGTGGCTACTCCTAACTGTCCCTAAAAATGGTCACTCAGTCCTCTGAATTTAGAGGTAGCTCAGAGAAGACAAGATGTTCCCTCCTCACAATGTCCATATCTATGAATCACCAAACAATGCCAAGAGGAGCTGTTAACTTTTCACTTATCAATCTATAGGGTGTAATCATGATCCATGGTTCATCCAATGCAATGGACAGTTACATTCCATTGACCTGAAATGTATGGAACGAGGCAACTTGAACAGTGGATCTAGAACCAGATTCTCCATTCCTTCCTTGACCACTGGATCATTAAACAATCCATTGCTATGTGCAGAATGTAAACATCTTTCCTTCTGTCACTACTATCCTCTTAATTATTTTCCAACAGATTTAAGTTCACCATAGCAATCAATGTTCTGGTCACATGCTGTTAACTTTGACTTATGCCCTCCCTATGAATTCAGTTACACATCCACCTACTGCTGACATTAACGTTTTCTCTGGTGGACATCAGTGTCTTTGGGTAAATCCATTTTGGGAGACTATTTTCAACCATGGTAAGTAGATGCAAGTCCCCAGCTCTCCGCAAAACATAAACTCTCCAATGCCATTATTAACCCCAAAGTGAGATAACAACCAAACTGAAGAGAAGTCCTGCTAGGATTCTGCATTCAATAACTTCAAATCATATTGAAGCATCTACTCAAACCTATGACCAAACCCATAATCTCCATGTTACCTTGCACTGTCAATGTCACATTTCACATTTCAATGGCAGGTTCTACAAGCTTCAGTGCACAACTAACGTTCAATGTTTTACGTGTCCACCATAAATGAGCAGATTAATTATGAGTATTCTAAATATAGAGCATCTAAAGCTGCAGTCAAACCACTTAATCGTGCCTCTCAATATACAAATTGTCTGATAGTGGTAAAAACTACATTCATCACATCATGAAGGTAATTAGCTTTCTTTCAGAGTATATTCATACATTCTCTATTTCTCAGTTTAGATTCTCAATTTAATTTACAAATGCATTTAATAATAACTGAAACTAAATTTCAGAATCTGAAAGTTCTACATATATTGAGAATAGTTTATAAAGCTATAAATAGAATTATATTATTACAAAAATGATGCAGGATAACAAGTTATTCCTATTTTTAAATGTGATTGTTGATTTGGGGAAATCTACCGTTAATACTCCACTTGTTAAACTGTCACTTTTGTAACAAGCTATTTCAATCCAAGAGGAATTTTTTCAATTTATTCAGTGGCCCAGCAAATTAGATTATGGCCTTTCAGTTCCATCAACACATTTTGAAGCACTTCAGATTCTCCTTGCTGAAACTGGAGGATTCATTGGCAACTGTGTAGAATTAATATTGCCCCAAGGAATTCATGTTGGACTCATGTCCAATTTTCAGGAATGCAGAGTGGAATATACCGGATCAAAGCAAAGTTTGCACAGTAATAATGTTTTGCTGTCAATGATACCTCTTATATCCTGTGAGAACATAGCTTAAAGTTTTCAACCCATTTAAAATAGCTATGGTACCACCAACATTAAGGTAATGCCAACTAAGAAACCTACGTTCTAGCATTTAACTGTTGTGTGAGTATACTGTAGCCAGAGATGCAGAAAATCAATCACTCCTCTGTACAATGCAAATACTTTCTACAGGATTTAAATAGAATTTCTAACAACCAGATAGAAGCACAGGAAAATCTAATGACTAATTTGGTTGTGGATGGTCTTCTGAGGTATTTACCACCTCTTAATTATGTAATCTTTAATGTTTGAGGAATACATTTGAAAGCTTCTAATACGGTTACAACTGCACATTATGGTTTCTTATATCAGATCCTCCAATTATTACTAATTTTAAAGAAGTAGGAATTAGCTGACTGTAAAATTCACAAATGGCTTCTTTGGAGGTCCCGTGTGGTAGCATAGTGGTTAGCTTAACAGTTTACAGTACAGGCGACGCAGGTTCAATTCCCACCGCTGCCTGTAAGGAGTTTGTACATTCTCCCTGTGATAACATGGGTTTCCTCTGGGTGTTCTGGTTTCAGCCCACAGTCCACAGAAGTACTGGTTGGTAGGTTAATTGGTCATTGTAAATTGTCCTGTGATCAGGCTCAGATTAAATCAGGGGGATTTTGGGGCGGTGCAGCTCATAGGATTGTAAGGAATCTCAATAAATAAATATATAATAGAACAACAGGAATGATTTGAATGATTTCAGGTCCCCACTCTTAAACTGAAGATCCCTGCTTTTAGCTCTTGCTTTTTCTTAGCTATGCACAATCCATTGCTCCCACACATTTTCTGACTTTGAGCACTCTGCTCCACTTGCCCCATCTCACTGCAGTCAGCTGTTGTCTCTGACAACTGGTATATCTTGCTTCAAAATCACTCTGCTGACTTTGCCATCCTCTGCTGTCTTTCAAATATGAGAAATGCAATTCCCCAAGCCATCCATTGCCTAGTTACCTCACCTCATCTCATCTCAGCGCCATCTCTTCCAAAACCCACTTTGAAGAACACAACTTGGGCATGTCCCAGCTGCTTTGCAGCTCTCTGTGCTCCCTTGGCTATTAGCCATTAATCTTTGTCCCCACATTCCTTTGCTAGCTGCCCTCACAGATCCAGGGTCTAGCTGAAGAAAAGAAAAACAGCCCTACTGAGCACATGTCAGCACTGAAACACCAGTTCATAAATTGCCACCCCACGCCATTCAAAAGCTCAGTTGGAAATCCTCAACACAATCCTCAGGATCTTGAGTCAAATGGTTAGGACCCCCACAATAGGCTTGGTAAAGAGCTGATTTAATCCCCTCCTGCAGAATGGGTTGAGTGCTCTTTTTAGAGTCTCAAGCTCTTAAAAAAGAATTTCTGAAGGCCTGGCGCTGGTCATGTATGTCAGTGTACACGACAGGCCAGCACATGGAGGTATTCACATGGAGCACAGGAACATTTCAGTCAAATGTAGACTGCGTGTTTGGCTCAACAGACACTGCACAATGGCCCACAGAACGACAGACACAGGTCACACCTCTAATAGTTTCACTGGAAGTTCACACTGCTTTTTCCAATGATCCAGCATTCAAAGGAAGAAGTGAAATATGGATTTGATTTTATTTTGATTTTATTTAGAGCCCAGCGAGCTGCACCAACCCCAGCAACACGCCTATTTAACACTAGTCTAATCACAGGACAATTTACAATGACCTACTAACCGTTATGTCTTTCAAGTGGGAGGAAACTGGAGCAGCAGAGGAAATCCACATACTCACAGGGAGACATACAAACCCCTTACAGAAGGCACATGAATTGAAATCCGAACTCTGGAACATCTCACACAAAATGCTGGTTGAATTCAGCAGGCCAGGCTATGTCTATCGGAATGAGTAAACTGTCGACGCTTTGGGCCGAGACCCTTCATCAGGACTGGAAAGAAAGAGAAGTCAGAGTAAGAAGGTGGGGGAGGCGAGAGAAAAGAACAAAGTAGTAGGTGACGGGTGAAACCTGGAAAGTAGGAGGGGTGAAGTAAAGAGCTGGGAAGTTAACTGGTGGAAGAGGTAAAGTGCTGGAGAAGGGGGAATCTGATGGGGGAGGATAGAAGACCATGGAAGAATGGGAAGGGGAGGAGGAGGAGAAGGTGAGGTGCAGGAGGGGGAGGTAATGGAGAGGTAAAGATACAATTTGAGAGGGAAATGGGAATGGGGAATGGTGGGGGGGGGTGGTGGCATTTACGGAAAGTTCTAGAAATTGATGCTCATGCCATCAGGTTGGAGGTTACCCAGACAGAATAAATAGTGTTGCTCCTCCAACTTGAGTGTGACCTCATCACAGCAGTAGAGAAGGCCATGGACTGACATGTCGGATTAGGAAGTAGAATTGAAGTGGATGGATACTGGGAGATCTTGCTTCTTATGGCTGACAGAGCGTAGGTGCTAGGCAAAGTGGTCTCCCAAATGTACATCGTCTCACCAATATACAGGAGGCCACTCCAGCAGCACCGGATACAGTAGGTACCAGGGATCAGATTCCTCTTGTCCTCACCTACCTCTCCACCAGCCTCCGTGTCTAGCACATCATTCTTCTTAACTTCTGCTGTCTCAATTTCTCAAACTCCAGTAATTACCCCCCCCCCACTGTCCTTCACCATTCCCATTCCCCTCTCTCACACTATATCCTTGCCTGCCCATCACCTCCCTCTGGTGCTTCTCCCCCTTCCCTTTCTTCCATGGTCTTCTATCATCTCCCGTCAGATTCCCCCTTCTCCAGCCCTTTATCTCTTTCATCAATCAACTTCCCAGCTCTTTACTTCACCCCTTCCCCCTCTCCTGGTTTCATTTCTCCCTCCCCCTACCTTCTTACTCTGACTCTCATCGTTTTTTCCAGTCCTGATGAAGGGTCTCAGCCTGAAACATCAACAGTTTAATCTTTTCCATAGATGCTGTCTGGCCTGCTGAGTTCCTGCAGTTTTTTGTTTGTGTTTCTTGGATTTCCAGCCTCAGCAGATTTCCTCGTGTCTGTGCCTGGAACGTCCCAAGCTGCAATGGCATCATGCTAACCCCGATGCTCCTGTGGTGCCCAATTTTTGGACGAATTGTGCCATTTTACTCCTGACCCTAATCTAGGTAGGGCACTGTTCATGCTGAGGTGCTATGGCAGGACAATGCTACACAATTCCCCAGCCTCCCACACAGTTGGTGGCTACAATCAGCCACACCAACTCAATCTCCATCAGATCATCAGTTTGTAACCAGATCATCTAAGCCAAAGGGAAACTACTGGAGGAATCTCAGCCGCTCTCGGCAGAAGTTTGAATCTCTCCTACCACCTAAGCTGTTGCCACAGGGGAAGAAGTTCGTTAAAACAATGGAACATGATACTCAGCACAGAAAACAGGTAGCAGAAGTTTTGCACAAAGATCGTTTTTAATTCTGGAGCTCCACAAACATGAATTTTGAAAAAAAAAGTCATTATATACCAGCTTGTGGTTTTCAATAGTTCATTGATTTTGTGACAGTGTTCACCATCTGAGTATAATGAACAGGCTGGAAGGACGGCTGTGCTTTTGGAGAAGGATTGATAATACTCAGGTAGTCTTTAATGATTTGCTGACACTGACTATGGGCAGGTGGCTGTCTCATTGGCCTCTTCAGTTTCTGTTTTGTCTTGGATTCCTGATCACCTCTCCTGCCTGCCGTGTCACAATCACCTCCTAAAGTGACTCCCAAGATGGTTTCAGTTGGTTCTATGTCTCTCCTGGGCTCTACTAAAAGTGCCTCAGTATTGATTAAGATAGCAGAAGCTCCTTGTCTTCAACAGCACCGTGACCGGTTGCATACAGTCTACTACCTGTGATCACACATCAGCTGGTCAAGGGATAGAGTGTCTTCCTCATTCCCCTTACCTGTCCATCATCACATTTGTCTTGTAGAGATCCATCTATTGCAACCACATGCAACTGGCAGCAAAGTAAGATCAGGCACCCACCCCCCCTCTCCCCCCATATAGTGTACCTTCAGACATAAGTTGCATTCCTATAGACTTTTTGGGTCTGTTACCATTTTTCAATCTGCAGAGAGCAATTAAATCTGTGATTGTTGTTGATCTGGAGTTGTAGTTGCCAAGGTGCTAATCTGTATAAATGTTTATTTATAAAAGAAATAAATTCAGCACTTTGTCATCCTCCAAGACTCCCAAGACAATGTTGCAATAAATCAAAATAAAAGTGGAAATAACGATTCCAAAGAAAGGAGAAAGGAGGAAAACTAGAGTAATTATAACATGAGAAGTATCTTTCGGATTCTTATTTTCCATAGGTGAGGACAGGTTATCTCAAACCATGTGAAGAATAGCAGTGGAACCAATGGAGATCACGTCAATATGGTTCTAATATTTCTCTCAAATTAATGCAGCAAATCAATAAGGTCGACCTTTTTAATTCATCTCAACATTAGCAAAAGTCATTGGTTACTTTTTGAATGGAAAGACACATCTCTGTTATAAGCTCCAGTGTCATATTCAGTCGAAGGAATAAAAGATTTATGGCTTTAGCTTTCTCTAACACCAAATTTAATTGCAAGACTGTTACCAATGCTCATATTAAATATCTCAACTGAAATCAATTTGTGCTTATTATATTTCTCTACATCATTAATCTAATTTAGAAAATAATCTCCATTCTGTAATATTGGTTGACGTATAAAACATACGGCTCCTGTTCTTGGCTAAATTTCATTGCAAACTTTATTTTTATGCTAACTTTTCCAAACCAATGATATTTCAGTACCAGTGAAAACACAAAATATTGGAGGAATTCAAAGTCAGCCGGCATCTATGAAGGAGAATAAACAGTCAACAATTCAGGCTGAGATTCTTCATCAGGACTAGAAAGGAAGGGGGCAGAAGAAGGAAGAACTACTTAGTAGTAGTAGTAACACAATCACTCAAGTCGAGTATGATATTTTCCTAAGGGCTTGCCCTTAATGGAGAATGCCTCGGTGTGACATTTTTCAATGTGGAGAGGCTGAAGCTTTGTCTTTGACAAATTGACGTCAGGGTCCAGTGGCATGGAGTTCAAGATGACATGGGATCCTTCACTGCTGCAGTCTTCCTTCAGCTTCACTGCCATCGTGATGTATAATCTTCCACCAGCTCCACTTTGAAGTCTTTGTTGGATCGCTCTTTGCCTGGAATACCCCTCCCCCATTTACCTTACTGTTATGGATGACCCTACCAGGAGCTAATCTCCAGATGGCATCACTCTCTGGATGTCAGCAACTCACAAGCCTCTCCACCATGACAAGGTAACAGTCTTCAGGGAAGGATCTCACTTATCACCTGCCAGCTTGTTCTCCTCCCCCACCTTCTTATTCTGGCTTCTGTCTCCTTCCTTTTCAGTTCTGGCCTGAAATGTCAAATGTTTATTCCCCTCCAAAGGTATTGCCTGACATGCTGAATTCCTCATGCAATTTGCGTGTGGTAATCTAGACGTACATGTATCTTTGGGTCCAAGGTGGTGAGAACGGAAGGGATAAAAGGAAGGATGTTGTATTTCTTATTGTTGCATGGGAAAATAATATAAGAAGATGAAGGCTTATTGTTGGAAATGGAAGAATGAACCAGAGCTCTTGATTGTATTACTGTGCAGACACAACAGAAGCGTGCCCTCACAGGTCTAGTAAAGAGCTTTAAAAAACCAGTCTCTATTAAAGAGGGGTATTAAACCAGATCTTATTGGGGCGCTAAATGAAAAGAAACCCTTAGGAGGCAGTGATCATAATATGTCTGAATGCATAATGCAATTTAAGAGTGGGAAGCATAACTCCCAATGTATCAGTATTGCAATGGAATAAAGGGAATTACAGAGGATCGAGAGAAGAGCTTGCCCAGGTAGATTGGAGAGGGATACTGGTGGGGATGACAGCAGAGCCGAGATGGTTAAAGTTTCTGAGAATAGTTTATAAGGTACAGGATAGACATGTTCTACAGAAGTAGCAGCTCTCAAATGGCGGGCTTGGCAACAGTGGCTGACAAGGGAAGTTAAGGACTGCATAAAAGCCAAGGAAAGGGCATACAAGGCAGCAAAAGAGAGTAGGAAGTTGGATGATTAGGAAGCTTTTAAAATCCTACAGAAGGCAACTAAAAAGAGACAAGAAGGGAAAAGATTAAATAAGGAGCAGACTAGCCAATGATATAAAGTACAATACCAAAAGTTTTTTCAGTTATATAAAGAGTAAAAGGGAGGTGAGAGTTGACATTGGACTACTGGAAAATGATGCTGGTGAGGATGTAATGGGGGCCCAAAGAAATGGCAGATGAACTTAATGGGTACCTTGCATCAGTCTTCACTGTGGAAGACTCTAACAGTGTGCCAGAGGTCCGCAGGTGTCAGGGAGAAGGAGTGAGTGCCATTGCTATTAGTGCTAGGCAAGCTCAAAGGTCTTAAGGTGGATAAGTCACCCAGACCAAATAGATTACATCCCAGAGTCCTGAGAGAGATTGCTGAAGGGATAATGGATACACTGGTCATGATCTTTCAAAAATCACTTGATTCTGGCATGGTGCCAGAGGACTGGAAGACTGCAAATGTCACTCCACCCCTTAGGAAAGGAGGAAGGCAAAAGAAAACAAATTATAGGCCAGTTAGCCTAACCACAGAGGTTGGGAAAGTGTTGGAGTCTATTATTAAGGATGAAGTTTCGGGCTACTTGGAAACTAATGATAAAGTAAGTCAAAGGCAGCATGGTTTCTGTGTTTTTTGGGAAATTAACAAGCAGGGTGAACAAAGGAGAGGCAGTTCATGTCATTTACTTGGATTTTCAGTAGGTATTTGCTAAGGTGCCAGACATATGAGGCTGCTTAACAATATAAAATTCTATGGTGTTACTGGAAAGACACTGGCATGGATAGAGGAATGGCTCCGAGGCAGGAGGCAGCAAGTGGGAATAAAGGGGACTTTTCTGGTTGGATGCCAGTGACTAGTGGTGTTCCTCAGGGGTCAGTGTTGGGACTGCTACTTTTCACATTGTTTGTCAATAATTTTGATAATGAAATTGATAGCTTTGTGGCAGAGTTTGTAGACGATAGAGAAATGCCCTGGTCTACATCTTTATTGTTATGCTGTAGGTGTTTCATCTGGCAGCTCTGTGGGAGCGATTTGTTCTGCTTTCAGCCTGTTTGGGTTATTGTTGAAGATAAGGGATAATGTGGAATGTGTGCCATCTAATTAGCAGAAGGTTTTCCTCGGTGAGGGACAATAAGGTTGGGCTTGGGCTTGAGATTGGCTGGAGTTGAAGAGAAAAGATGCTGGGGAGAACTGGTCATAGGACACAACCCAGTGGGAGACCCTTCTGTTCAAGATGGATGTGAGCGACGTGCTGAAAGTGCTGTGTGCTTTCACGCAGACCATAGCTGGGGGCAGAGACTTCAAAGACAGGTTGATCTCGTTTCTGTGGAGCAAGGAGGAGGAGTCGTCTGATTTGAAATGTCTAATGAGTCCCTCAGCGAGGAGTGAGTTAGTATCAGCTCTTACCTCTCTGGTGAATCAATCGCCCAGTGCACAGTCGGAGGGTCCTAGCTATCAAAAGCTGAGAATGTTCTCAGGGGTGAAGCTCAGCCCCTAGGGGGAAGAGGAGTATGGGACTTGGACAGAGCAGACCTCTCAGATGCTGGATGAGTGGCAGTGCTCTGATGCCATAAAAAGATAGCGATTGGTTGAAAGTTTGATGGGACCAACTGCTGATGTAATGAGATCCTTAAAGACACAGAACCCCTTTGCTACCTCTGCAGGCTACATGCAAGCACTAGAAAATGTGTTTAGTGTGAAGGGAAGCCCATTGGAACTTATGATGGGGTTTCAGAACATGTTCCAGGAAAAGGGGGAGAAACTTTCCACCTACATTTTTTGGCTAGAGAGGCAGCTGAGTGGCTTGCGGAATAAGGAGAGGGGGCATTCAAACAGCTGAGGTGAATCAGTTCAGAATGGACCAAGTGGAGAAAGGTGCCCAGTCACTGGACCTGATCACTTGGGGTCTCCGAATGTCTTGTAAGATGTGCCCCCCTCCTTCATTTGTCGAGCTGATCAGAGAAGTAAGAGAGGACGAGAATGCGATGGGGGCGTGGGAGGCCTCGGTCGGCAGGGTACAGTCCTCGGTAGTAGTCCCCTTGGCTGAAGTGACCACTGATAACCCACCCTGGGGAGTGGTAAAGGATAAAGGAGCTTGTGGCAGAGTTTAGGACTGAGATGTCCCAGTAGCTATCAGCGGGTGTGACACCCCCCCCCGCCCCACATAATAAAGCTGACAGGGAGTCAGACTCCCTGAGGGGATGCACTAAGCAGAGGCTGCAAGCGAACGGGGTCCCGCAAGAAGGGGAGCTGCTACCGGTATTGTCTGTTATAATTGTGGTGAAGCGGGACACATCGGGCGGGAGTGTGAAGGATGGTAAATTCCCCCAGAGAGTGATCCCCCGGGTACCTAAGCGGTGAGACCCAGTGAGGAAATGGCCTGGCATCTTGAGGGGAGCATGTTCCCATCAATATATTAAGGAACACCCTAGTCCTGAAGGCTCAGTGGGGCCAAGCTCCAGTGTATCGCTACAGGTCGAGGGTATTTATGCCAGAGCCATACTTGACACCGGCTCTCAGGTTGCTGTACCGTTGGTTTTACAACCGGTATTTGACACATTTACCATTGACGTAACTTAGTGCACTAGAGATCTGGGGTCTTAGTACGGATGACTATCGGTACGATGGTTACTTGTCATTGAAGCTGGAGTTTTCAGAGGCAGATGTGAGAGTAGCTGAGGTCCGTGATGCATTAGTGTTGGTTCGTTCAGACCTGGCTGAGAAGGACAAAGCTTCAGTTCTTGTGGAGATGGATTTTCCTATTGTGAGGGGGCTAGTAGGAGCCTGCAAGGTGAAAATTGGAGAGAGCTTTCTGAAAACATTGTCCATTCACCGTGTTCCAAGCTGCTTTTGAGGAAGTATATGGCCGCACTGGGCTGGACGATGAGCATAAATGACGGACAGTGTGGTTCACCAAGTCTAAACCAATCAGGATACAACCTAGGGAAATAGCGAGAGTGACGGGAAACCCCAAATTTCCCAGAATGCCTGACGCTGAGGCCCTGTTGGTGGATGCTCTGGAAGACCATGAATAGGAGTCCTGTTTACATGCTGGGGTACTGGTGAGACCTGAACTGCAGAAGCCCTCGGTTGTACAGGTGAACAGGATGACAATGAATGTCAGGAATACTTCACAGCGGGAGGTCACCCTCAGGCAGGGTATGCCAATGACGCACCCCTTCCTGGTGACGGTAATCTCTAGTGTCCCTGTGAGTCAAGCCGGGGAGAAACTCTCTCCGAAAAGAGGAAAGTTGACTGCTGAGTCATTCAAATTTGGTACCTGGAGGTTGGAAGAAGAGGTTAATAGAGAATTGAAGCTGGAAGATGTCTTTTCTACTGACGAGTTTGACATGGGTTGTTCCAAGAGTACTTGCCACACTATCCGGATGACAGAGGACACCTGCTCAGAGAAAGGTCAGTGCAGAGGTGGAGAACTTTTGGCAGCATCTGCGGAAGCTGAAAGAAGCTGGGATCATCACTGAGTCCAGAAGCCTTTAGACGTCTCCAATATTGGTGGATATTGGTGGCCAGGAAGAAGAATGGGAAGGTACGGATGTACGTGGACTATCGGACTCTGAACATACATACAGTCCTCGACCCTTATACAGTCCCGAGAATCGAGGACGTGCTGGACTGCCTGAATGGTGTGAAGTGGTTCAGTATGTTGGACTTGAGGAGTGGGTATTACCAGATCCTCATATGTGAGGCTGATAAAGGGAAGGCGGCATTCATACGTCCACTGGGATTCTTCCAGTTCGAAAGGATGCCCCATGATATATCAGCAGCCCTTGCAATTTTCCAGCATGTCATGGAGAAAATGGTGGGGGGTATAAACATGCCGGAGGTATGGGTGTATCTGGATGATCGGGTCTACCTTGGAAGAACATGAAGTGAGCCTACTGAAGGTACTGGGCCACTTGAAATCTGAAGGGTTAAAACCTTCCCTGGACAAATACCAGTTTTGCAAGATGTTTGTCAACTATGTTGGGCACATAGTCTCACGGCTGGAGTAGTTACAGATCCGCCTAAGATAGAGGTGGTAACCAGATTGCCAAGGCTCCAGACAGTGAGTGCTCTGCGCTCATTCCTTAGATTCTGTGGGTACTACTGGGTGTTCGGGAAGGACTACTCTCAAGTGAGTCACCCTTTAAATCAGCGTCTGTGTGGTTACCTTCCCTTGGGGAAGAACAGGAGGACAAAAGGAGAGGATAGTAAAGATTATCTTAGTCCTTCGGAGCCTTTTGGAGTGAGATGGGATGCAAAATGTGAAGAGGCCTTTCAGTTGCTGAAAGAGTTGCTGGCTTTTGCAGGTGGTGTATTTATTGCATACAGATGCCAGCAGAAAGGGTTTAGTGGTGTATCAGGATCAGGGCACAGGGTTGAGATCTGTTGCGTTTGTCAGCCAGAGTCTGTCTCCCTCTGAAAATATTATCCCACACACAAGTTGGAGTTTATGGCATTGAAGTGGGCTGTGGTGGATAAACTAAGTTACTACCTCTATGGTGCCAAGTTTGAGGTGAGGATGGACAACAATCCTCTAACTTATATCCTGATCTCGGCGAAATTGGATGCCACAGGTCATCGGTGGTTGGCGGCATTGTCTGCCAATGATTTCAGCCTGAAGTACAGGCCAGAAAGTAGGAACATTGATGCTAATGCTTTGTTCCAATGTGTGCATGAAGGGCTGGACAGGGACGAAGTGTGAGAGACCAGTTCTTTCTTTCTTTCCCACCCTTGGAGTGAAAGCCATGTGCCAGTTTTCCATCACTGGGAAGGCAGAGGAAAGGAAAGGGTAGAATCGAGTGGAAGATCAATTGGGAGCTTTTGATGGTGCCATTCCAGAAGCTTACTGCAAACTGACTTCTCTGAAGCCAAAGCAGTTGCAAAAGGGGACATGACCCAAGCAGACAAGATGAAACACTTTGCGATGTCTCTACTACTGAGAGAATGGCCCAGATTGGGGTTGAGGAACCAGATCCTATACCGGGTCACATTGCCTCTGGCCCAGCCTTCGCACTCCCAGCTGGTTCTGCCTGAGAAGTATTGGAGGAATGTGTTGAAGTCACTTCATGATGATTCTGGCCATTTGGGGGTTGACAAGACCTACGGATTGCTCAGAGACCGGTTCTACTGGTCCCGAATGAAGCCAGAGGTTGTACAGTACTGCAAGTCGTGCATTTGATGCACACAGAGGAGGACGCTGCCTACAAGGGCCGCACCATTGTCCCACTTGCAGAGTGCGGAGCCCCTCTGGTGTATGGATTTCCTGTCAACAGAGCCAGATGCCAGCAACGTGGAGAATGTCTTGGTTATCACTGATCACTACACCAGGTATGCGCAAGCCTTCCCTACCAAGGATCAGAGGGCATCCACGGTGGCCAAAGTGTTATGGGAGAAGTATTTCATTTATTATGGCCTCCCTAGGCAGATACATAATGATCACTGACGGGATTTCGAGAGTAGGCTCATACGTGGGTTACCGAGCATGCTTGGAGTCAAGAAGTCAAGGACTACGTCTTATCACCCACAGGGTGATCTCCAGTTCGGGACGTTCAATCGGACCTTGCTGGACATGCTCAGAACCTTGGAGATCAGCAAAGAGAACAAGTGGAGTCAACATATTGGACATCTGGTCCACTGCTTCAACTGTGAACAGAATGAAGCTACCGGGTATTCACCGTATTACCTGAGGTTTGGGTACGAGGCGAGGTTGCCTGTTGACCTCTGTTTTGTGACTGGGGAGGAAGATCTATCACAGAAGACTTATCTGAAGTATGTTTCTGATAATGAGAAGGGATCTGAAAAAGGCTTATGAATTAGCTGAGGTCTTGGTTACCAAGCAGAATCAAGGAAGTAAGAGGAGGTATGATCAAAAGGTTAGTTTCTCCCAACTCATGCCTGGAGATCGAGTCCTCAAAGAATTTGGGACTACCTGGGAAGCAGGAGTTGGCTGACCGCTGGGCAGCTCCGCCCTATGCAGTGGAGAGTCAGATGTCAAATATAACAGTTTTCTGGGTGAAACCAGAGGATGGGAATGGTCCTGTCAAGATTCTCCATCAAACCACCTTCTGCCTCTGAGACAAGAGGTGCGGGTTGACCCAGAGCCCGACCTGGAGCCTACACCGAGTAAAAGGACTCTGCGGCAACATGGAGAGACTGAAGGACCAACAGCAGGAAAAATTAGACCCGGCCCCACCCCTGAATGGGATACAGATTCAGAGGATGAGGAAATTAGGATGTGGTATATGCTACTTTTTGGTAACTCCCCACTAATTGAGGAAGAGATTCCCAACCCTTCTCAAACTCAGGCAGTTGAAATCGGCGGTGGGGGGAACTAGCAGAGGACAGGCAGGTTTGCAGCTGGACCACGAAGGGGAGCTGGGCTCTAGAGTAAGCTGAAGCTGAGTTCAGTCAAGTGGCAGAGGGATCTGAGTTGCTGGAAGGCACGAGTAATAGATGGGGGTGGCCTCGCCAGGTAGACCAGATGTATCCCAAGGAGTATCTGAAACTGAAGGCATAGATAATGGGATAAGGAGGTCTCAAAGAGTCAGGAGACCTCCAGATGGGCTGGCCTATGTAGCACCGGGGGAGCAGAGGATTGCGACTAACCCCCTAGTAAGATATGTCACTGCCATTTACAAATGGATTAGAGGTTCTGACATCACACAATTCCTTTGAAAACAGTGTTATTAATGACGGGATGACAAATTATTTCAAAGTCATGAGGACATGACTATTCGTGGTGGGGGGGGGGGAGGGGAGTGCAATGCCCTGGTTCACAGATGTACTGTTATGCTGTAGGTGTTTCATCTGGCAGCTCGGTTGCACTTAGGCTTGAGTTTAGCTGGAGATGAAGAAGGATGACACTGATCATAGGGAACGACCCAGTGGGAGACCCGTTTGTTCGAGATGGATTGCGAGTAACGTGCAGAAAGTGGTGCGTGGTTTCACACTGACCGAGGGTCCGGTGTGTGAGTGACAGAGAAGTTCCAGATGAGCTCCAACTTGTGCATATTTGACTGTTTAATTAAAATGGGCCCTATTCTTTTTGTTTTTCTTTACTAACCCTTTAGTTAAGATTCATAAATTTAATTCCTTTAATCTTAATGGGGTAGCAAATTACACAGCATCCACACAAACAGGTGTTTGGGGTGGGACAAACCATCACAATCTCTTGCATTTGGTGGGACTTGAGAGTGTCTTCCCTAGACTTATGCAGTCAAGGAAACCAGGGTGTTTCAATACGAAGATAGGTGGAGGGGTAGGTAGTGCTAAAGAAGCAATGTGAGTGCAAAGGACTTAGACAAGTTGGAAGAATGGGCAAAATAGTGGCAGATGCAATACAGTGTTGGGAAATGTATGATAATGAATTTTGGTAAAAGGAACAATCGCGTGGACTACTATCTAAAAGGGGAGAAGGTTCAAACATCAGAACTGCAGAGGGACTTGGGAGTCCTCATGCAAGACTCCCAAAAGGTTAATTTACAGGTTGAGTCTGTGGTAAAGAAGGCAAATGCAATGTTGGGATTTATTTCAAGGGTAATAGAACATAAAAGCAAGGAAATAATGCTGACCCTTTATAAGACACTAGTCAGGCCGCACTTGGAGTACTGTCAACAGTTTTTGGTCCCATATCTCAGAAAGGATGTGTTGACATTGTTCAGAGTCCAGTGGAGGATCACAAGGATGATTCTGGGAAATGAAGGGGTTAACATATGAGGAGGGTTTGGCAGCTTTAGGCCCATACTTACTGGAATTTAGAAGAATGTGGGGAGATCCCATTGAAACTTACCAAATGTTGAAAGGACTAGATAGGGTGGATGTGGAGAGGATGTTTCCTGTGATGGGGATATCCAGAACTAGATGGCACAGTCTCAAAATTGAGGTGAGACTTTTAGAGATAAGGAGGAACTGCTTTAGCCAGAGAGTGGTGAATCTGTGGAATGCTCTGCCACAGACTGCAGTAAAGACCAAGTCTATGGGTATATTTAAGACTTCCATTGATCGTTTCCTGATTGGTCAGGGCATCAAAGGATATGTGCAGAACGCAGGTGTGTAGGGTTGAGCGGGATCTGGGATCCGGGATCCGAGATCAGCCATGATAGATTAGAGGAGCAGACTAATTCTGCTCTTTTGTCTTCTGGTCTTATGGAAAACAGGGGAACATATGCCTGGTGGTAGCATCATACTGAATCTAATAGAGATTATGGAGGATAGTCTTTTGATTGTAAAAGTGATAGGGTGAAGGATGAAGACAAGAGGAGAGCCATCCTTATTCTGGGTCGAAGGGAAAGGGTAGGAGATGGAACGGGTGTGGGTGAAAATCTTTTAAATCATGGCACAGAAGAAACCGCCATTAAGAAACATCTCGGAAGCTGCGCAGGGTACCAACACTAGACAGGTACAACAGAAATGGAGAAACTGTGTGTACAGGGAGCAGGAATACTCAAGGTAGCTATGGGCTTGTAATGTTATTGGTCACAAATCCATCCCCCAAGATGGAGGGAGAAGTCTAGGGAAGGAGGATTCAGAGATGAACCATTTGAAAGTGGTAGAAGGATGGACATTTGTAGAAAAAGTGATGGAATTGTTATGTTCCACACAGAAGTAAGAAATGGCACCAGTACATTATCAATATACTGGGCAGATATGTGAGTACAATGGAACTCAACTTTTTGATATATCCCACAAAGAGATAGGCCAGAGGATTCTGAACTTCCAGTGGTGCAGTGAGGAAGCTGGTCACTGGTGGGTGGGAGTTCTAACACTGAGTTAACCTACTGTAAGCATTATGCTTCTCTATTTCACACTATTCATCATGTATTGACTGAAGAAGTCAACTTCTAATGATCATTGGAACCATTTTCATCTGGATTTTTCACTAGATAATACAATGCAAGAGAATAATGTTTTCTAAAGAATGTTAACAAACCTTTGTGTGAAAAATCTGTTCATTAAATAGAAGGCACTGTATTAGGAAATTAAACATATCAGTTTTCATAGTTCCCATGTCACCTCAATATTACTGTGGTGCTAGAGTCTGACAAATTGTTCAGTTCAGCTCTCCAGAAACTGCCAACATAAATATACTCTCCAATTCTCACACACAGAACAAAAAAAAGAGACAAATTAAAATGAACAAAATGCAGTCTAAACTTAAAAATACAAATCCCGTTGCTTAGCTTTCATCACTCACCTTTCCAATTTCTACTATATGTGAACCTTCATTAAACCAATCCAGGCCAGCGAACATAACAATTCCATATTTAACAGATGGAAATGATCCTGTATGACATTCAAATCCAGTTGAATATACTCTAGTACCGTATTTAATCATTTAAATATTAAGTTCACTGCATTATAGATTCACAAGATCTGATGTGATAGTGTCCACCCAATTCCTGTTTCCCAAACATATGATCTACACCCGTAACTAGACTAACAACCAATAAAATCCCAGTGCAGAATGTTTTATAATAAAGGCCGAATCTCCGAAATACAGTTAATGAGTTGGAAGGATATAATTAAAGTGATGCTTGATTCAGAAGGAAGATTGAAAAGCATTCTTATTCATTCCTTCTAATTGTTATTTTTCTTTTGTCTTTTGCTGCCTTCCTGGTCTGCTGTTCTCAGAACCTCTGCATAATCCCTTCACTTCATACTTGCTTTCACATGCCACTCTTTCCTTTTGTCACTCTTACATCTGAGTTTTGGAATAGCATGGGAGAGAACATAGAACCTTACAGCACAGACAACATGGAACCTTACTTCAGCCTGTGGTGTAGAAACCTATTCCATCTGCCCGTGTGTGGTCGATATCTCTCCGTTCCCTACCTGTTCACGTGCCTGTCTAAATATCCCTGAACTTTTATGTTGTATCTGCTCCCACCAGTTCCCCTGGCAGTGTATTCCAGGCATCTGCCATTCTCTGTGTAAATCATCTGACATTGTAGATCTCCTTTAAACTTTTCCCCCTCTCACCTTAAAGCTAAATCCCTCAGTATTTGTCATTTCCTTCCTAGGGAAAATGACTCTAACTACCTCCTCTATCTACAGCTTGCAAAATTTTACATTGTTCTACAAGGTTGCTTCTTAAGTTCTGACATTCTAAAGAAAAAAAATTCAGTTTGTCAAACCTCTCCTTATAAGAAGTGAACTCCAGTCCGGGTGATGTCCTAGTGAATCACTTCTGCGCCCTCTCCAAAGCCTCTGCATCATTTCTGCAATGTTGCCACCAGAACTCCACACAGTACTCTCAACATGGCCTAATCAAAGATTATGTAGCTGCAAGTCCTGCCATTCACTGTATACTCTTGAATTTGACCTCCTAAAGTGCAATACCCCAGTATTCTCCAGATTAAACTTCATCTGCCTTTTTTCTGCCCAAGTTTACAACTGATCTACATTCTGCTGTCTCCTTTGACAACCTTCCTCATCATTGTTGATATCACTGCCAATTTTTGTGTCATCTACAGACTTACTAAACCATAAGCTAAACTTACCATATCATAAACAACACCATGCTGACTATTCCTAATACGCCTACCACTGTCAATATTATGTCTTCCACAGGTGCAAAAAGACAGACTGAACAACCAAGCGACCCAATTGCTAACCACAGCCACTGTTACTCATGCCCATACTGCTCCAGGATATGTGGATGCTGGATCTGCCTCCAGAAGAGCCCTTAGGAGAACATCATACTTGACACGAATGTTTGCACTGCTACCTATCACCATTGTACGGCTCATTTGCCTACGTTGCTGAGTTATCATGATTGACTTTCTGAAACAAAGAAGTAACAGTGGCTATTCTCCAATCTTCTGAGATAATGCCTGTGGCTAAAGAGGATACAATGATCTTGATTACAGATTCAGTCATTTCCTGCCGTGACTATCTCAGTATCCTAGGATGAATCCTGTCAGATTCTGCAGACTTATAAGATTCCCAACACCTCTTCCTAGTATCACATGCACTAAAATATCAACATTCTCCTTCTTGATCTCATTATTATTCATCCTCCTTGTGAACATTGATGCAAAAGTAATAATTTAGGATCTTACCTATTCCCTCTGGTTCCAGTCATAAAGCACCAGCTTCATCATTGAATGGAGTTAATATTCCCCTTGCTAACCTCTAGCTTTCAATACATTTACAAAATGCTTTGGGGTTTTCCTTTATCCTACTTGCCAAGAATATTTCATGGAACTTCCATCCTTTCTGATTAGTTGTTTAAGTTCTTTTCTGTTTCTTTTATATTCTTTGAGAGTCTTGACAATATATACCATTGATCTTGTACCAGCCAGTCCTCGTACTTCAGTCTTTGTCATATACTAATCTAATTTCCTGCAAATAATAACCTAAATTCCTTTTAAGGGCTTCAGTCAAATCAATACCCAACAGCCTCTCAGGAAGTGGATTTCAAATCATAGCCACAAACTGGGTGAAAATCTATTCCTCGCATTGTCTTTAGTCTTTTGTCAGACACTTTAAGCCTCTGTCTTTCTGTCATTGGACACCGTTAATTCAGTGCAGGCCCAAATTGTTTTGAGGATTTTATTTTAAAGATTAGCTTTATTTGTCACATGTAATTGAAACTTGCAGTGACATGCGTCAATTGCGTCACATCAAGTCAGAGAGGATTGAGTTGGAGGTAGCCCAGAAGTGTTGTCACACTTCTAACTCCAACACAACATGACCACAGCTTACTAACCCTAACCATACATCTTTGGAATGTGGAAGGAAATTGGTGCAACCAAAGGAAACCCCCTGTGGTCACAGACAGAACATACAGATCCCTTGCAGCCAGCTGTGGAACTGAAACCAGTGATTGCTGGCATTGTAACCATTACTTTTCAGTTCCGTCACACAATTTTCTGACAGATTTGCCAGTATTACCCAAATTTCAGAGATAGTGTCAAGCCCCCTTGAGGATGATGTGAAGGTTTCTGAAGTGACTTTTGAGTTGACTGACAGGTACATGAATGAAAAAGCAACCAAAACCTTTGAGTTTAGTCATTATTTATGATCCCTGTGCTTCCAGGTGACAGTATTTATCTAAGCCGCTTGTAGCTCTCAAGCCAACAGTGTTATTCCTGTGCTTGAGTCCCTTGGATTCTAACTTTGCGCTGGGAGCTGGCAACAAACCTGTAGGCAGAAACCCAGCTGCATTCTTAGAATTTGTCTTTCAAATGAGATTTTAAACTATCTGCTTTGGCCAGATAAGCATAAAACATCCCACAACACCATTCTGAAAAAGAGCATGTGGAAGTTTTCCTCATTGTTCTGGCCAAGTATTTATCCCTCAGCTAGCATCACTGACAGAAATAGATGATGCAGTTATCATCATATCTCCGCTTGCTTACCTGTGTTAACAGCTCTGCATCCTGCACATACACTTCAATAAATATTAAATTGGCTGTAAATATAAAATTCTTTGGGATATTCTGAGGCTATGGAAAGCACTATATAAATGCAGATCTGCCTGACTTTGTCCTTTTAATCCAATTTCTTTACTTATTAATGCACAACTAATTTCAATGAACGATTCTTTAGTCATCCATATTTGCAGATTGTGATGGTTGACCAAGGACTAGGCAAAGAGCATTCTAATTGACAGATTAATTCTTGGATAGGTTTATTCCTAAGGTAGGGGTGTTTGTGTTCTGTGGAGAGATTAAACAGTGTGAGCCTAGCTCTCAAGAGATTAGCTGGATAGGAGGTGATCTCACCAAAACGTACAAATTCTTCAATCGCTTGCCAGGGTATTGTACATACTTCTCCTGCCTGGTATTTCCAAAATCAAAGTGAATCCACCAATCAGGACCGAGATGAAAAGACAATTCTTCACCCAGGGGTTTGGGATTTGTTGGAATTCTCGGAATTCTCCACTAAAGGCAACTGTAGAGCTTCTGTACATTCAAAATGATGACTGAATGATCACTGATTGTTAAGAAGTATGGGATTAGTGCAAGGAAATGGCACGAGGTCAAAGGTCTCCCATGATTTTATTGAAGGGTAGAGCAATGCAGAAGGGCTAAACAGTCTACTCCTGTTTCTGCTTCTGTCTTTGTGCCTTATAGCTCACAGAACTACCTGAGACAGTAATGATGTAGCCTGCAGTCAGTCCTAGTGAGAGGCTGCTGTGGGGGCCTCAAGCAGCTCCTCCATACATTCCACAAGTATACCAGTATTTATTACATGCAAATAAGTCAAAGTAAACTGTATTAAAATGACAGTATTGCAACTGACAATTAAGAAAATATACAAAGTACATGAAAACACCCTCCATGAAATCAAAGAAGTGCAATATAGCACAGCCCACAGTAAATACTGTACACAATCTAATGGTAGGAATGAGGCAGAGGAGGGTACCTATTGGAGATTTTAGATCACCAGTGTTTATTGCAGGATTCATCTTCACCTTGTGCCAAAAATAAAAACCTATAACAGAGAGCACACTTTGAGTTCATTCTGTCTTACAATCCAGTATCCTGGGTCAAAAACAGAAAATGCTGGAAGTGCCCTGCTTCCCTTATTGCATCAGTTCTGTATCTGGTGCTCAAGTAGCAGGCACCCTAATAAACAAGAGTTTTTGGAACTTGCACACTGCTTCTTCAAGTGGAAGCTGTCAGTGTGTCTTTATTTTACAAAGGAGCCTTCATGTTAGTTGCTGGGTCATCAGTCTAACCGGTACCACAGGAGTGGCCATTTGTACATAAAATGCTGCCTTTCCACTCTCCATACATCCCATTAGGTTCTGAAATGCCAATTCCCTAGACTGCAGATTTCATGTACCTTCCACCATACTAGCCTTCCAGTTTGTAGACCTCGGTATATTCAATGTCATTGCATAGAAAACATTGAGCCAATGCTTGTCTATATGAGGGCCCGTACTCTGAACACAGGACACACTCACAGATATGACACACAATGGATTCCACTTTGATTGGGAAGGATGGGAGCTAGAGTCATAGTAGTGTATTACATTGGGTTGCCTATATAACAGGTCGTATCTTATCTCCCTTTTTGAAATGGTTCATTTACAAACTGCTCTTCTTTACTGAAAATTCTGTACCGAGATGCACATGCACAAGAATATCAGTTAGAATTTTAATCCTATTGGATATTGTTTGAAAATCTAGAAATTCTGCTTCTCAATACAAGAGGCATCATGATGATATGTTGGAGACTAATCCTAAGTGAAGATATAAGAAGATGCTTTCATGTTCTTCTCCTCCACACTTTTCGCTCTCACCCCTATTCTTAGTCGCTCTGCTGGGACACCATATTACGTGGTCATTCTTGCGAACCTTGATGTTCATTATTTGGATCTGCCCCCATTCTCTCTGCTTGCCCAAACAGTGACTTGTTCAGCAGGAGCCGTTATGCAACAACTAGGAACACAGCCTTTAACCAACATGACCCTCCCTGGATCATGGGCACCAAAACCAGTCACAATCCATCCCAAGCAACATATATTAAATACTGGAGGAACTCAGCAGGCCAGGCTGCATCTGGTGCTGCCAGGCCCACTGAGTTCCTCTGGCATTTTGCGTGCATGAGTTTTGGATTTCCAGCATCTGCATATTTTCTTGTGTTTACAATTCATCCCATCTGAAGCTCAAGAGCCAGTCGGATGATGAGGTATTGTTCTCAACTGAATTAGTTTAAACGGACAAGTTGACGTACCTCTTACAGTGATTGTACTGGACTTTTTAGCAGGGTTGCCCACGTTGTTGTTAGCAAGGCAACTGTATGCCCCGGCCTCCTCGGCATTGATCGAGTGCAGGGTTAAAGTCCCTCCCTTCAGAACGCTCGTCTCAGGAAGAGATCCAATAGCTTTAATCCAGGTGAGAGTAGGAGGGGGATCCCCTCCGGTTGTGACACACACCATTGAGACCGAATCTCCAGGGTTCACGACTATCTGCTCAGGAATCAACAGCTTGATGGAAGGGGAAGCTGTGAGATACAAAAGCAGAGAAAGAAACCTGAATGTAAGTACATGCTCCTTCATCCTGACTGTAATGAACACACTTTGTATCAAAACTGAACGCTTAGTGTGCTGAGAGGAAGCTCTACAAACAACCAGTTGTTAAAAGAATCACCAAAAAGAGAAAAAGACCCGAGCCCATGATTCCTCTCCTTGGAGTAATTGATCAGCTCCATTGTTTAGCTCTTTCAAAGCAACCACGACTTACTTTTCCTCAGTTCGCTATCCAATTTCCTCTTGAAAGAGAAACACACAATGTAGGAAATCCTCATCAGGTCAGGCAGCATCCATGGATAGGGAAACTCTTAACAGTTCAGCTCGGAAGGGTCCTCAACCCAAAATGTTAATTCTGTTTCCCTTTCCACAGAGCTGCCTGACCTACCTGCATTGTCTCTGCAGTGTTTTCTAGCTTTTATTTCCAGCACAGTTTTATTTTTAAAATTTCCTTTTGAAAGGCCAGATTAATCTATTTCCACTGCTCTTACAGGCAGAGTTCAATATCATCGCCATTCTCTACACAAGTAAGCTTTCTCTCACATCTTACTTTTGTGCTTTTTGACCTTCATTACTTCCACTAGTTCTTGAACTATTTACTAATACAAACAATTTTCCTCTATTTAGTTAATTTAAATCCATCATGATCTGCACACCACTTTTCACCTATTCATTCCCTAAGCAACCTTTGTTCCAATAACAACACACTCAGGTTCTCTAGTCTACCTTAAAGTTGAAATCCAATATTCTTATAGCACCATACAACACAGAATCAGCCCTTTTACCTCTCCCTGTGTATGCAAAACACCAAGTCCCAAGCAGAGTACTTGTCCAAGAGCCTGTTCTGATAAACCTTGTCTGTATCATCTCTGATATCTTTGCATCCTTCCAAAGATGTAACGAACAGAAATAAACATAAATTCCATTCATCCAGGACCAGCAGATTTCCTGAACTATTGAATGTTATTCCCGTTAGTTCTCCAAACACACTTACATTCTACTTTTTTTAAAGACATGATACAGTGGTGATAAGTGCTCCAATGCATCTGATTTGAAAAGAACATGGAAGAAGTTACAATTGAGCTCGGGAACCAGGTCTACAGTGAGTGGGAAGGAAGCACGGAGAGTAGGGCTGCAGTGAGTGAGGAGTACAGGAAATGGGCCTCCAGTGACTATGAACAAAGTTTGGAAATCAGGGGTACAGTGAACAGGGTGCCCTGTGATGACTTGGATGACAATGCAACAACAGTTGTACAATGAGCCAGATATTGAACGATAAAGATTTCCAAATTGTTGCAAATTATCAGAGATTAATTTGCAGATCAGAGGTTATCAAGGTAAAGCACATTATTCAAGTTTTTGACGGTTATTAGTTGTGGTCTGGCTGGCATTTCAATCTGGTACAATCTGAGTACAATCTCCCTGTACTCAGTAGCCTTAGAATCAAAAGTAGACGTTCTGTATTTCACAGTTCCCTCAGAGACCTTGGGCTGCACAGCAGGAGGAGGATTTCAAAAGAAGCAAGCAGAGACAGTGGGAACATTCTGCGTGTCCCAGTTCTCATGGAGACATTAGATTGTGCATAATTAGGCACTTGTCAAGGGCTAATAAAAGGAAGATAGTTTTAAGTGGGTGGCCATTATGGCAGAGGCCATAGTGGAAATGCACCAGTGTTACAGTGGGGAGCAGAGACTGTGGCTCACAGGGCTTTTGGTGAGGAGAGCTGAAAGCTACAGATAGATTTTCTTATGTTGAATTTTTGATTGAACTCTGGATCATTTGGGAGGCTTGAGAGGTTGATCAATAAGACATATAGGGAGGAAGTTACTTTTACGGTGTGGGACACAGGTAACTGAGTGACTACAAAGAGGAGGAAAGGAGGTATGCAGTAAGTGCTGAGTACCCCTGTGGACGTTCCGCTCTACAAAAGGTATACCACTTTGGATACTGGTGGGGGGAATGACTTAGTAGAGGAAAGCCACAGCTGTCAGGTCTTTGACATTGTGTTGGGCTCTGTGGCTCAGAAGACAAATGAGCTTAGGGCATGGATCAGCGCGTGGAATTAGGTCATTGTAGCCGCGAGTGAGATGTTGGGGGTCTTAAAGTGATTTTTTGCATCTGTATTTAATTGGGAGACAGACAGAGTCTACAAAAGTGAGGCAAAGGACCATATACAGAATAGCAGGAGGTATTTGATGTCTTGAGGAAAATTAGAGTGGATAAGTTCCCAGAGCCTGACAAGGTGTTCCCTTGGATCCTCTGGGAGGCTAGTGCGGAAATTGCAGGGGTCCTAGCAGAGATATTTTAAATATCTTTAGCCACGTGTGAGTTGCCAGAAGAATGGAAAATACCTAATGTTTTTCCGTTGTTCAACAAAGTTACTGAAACTAAACCAGGAAATTATAGGCCGGTGCACCTGACATCAGTAGTAGGTAGATTATTGGTAGGTATTCCGAGGGTGCAGATATATATGTATTTGGGTAGACAAATTAGAGAGAGTCAAGGTGGCTTTACGTGTGGTAGGTTGTGTCTAGTGTCTAACTGATTTTATAGAGCTTTTCAAGGAAGTTTCCAGAAAAGTTGATGAAGACAAGGTAGTGAATGTTGTCTACAAGGACCTTAGCAAGGCCTTTGATAAGGTCCCACATGAGGGGTTAGTCATAAAGGTTCAAACACTTGGCATTCTAGATGAGGTATTAAGTTGGATTAGAAATTGGCTTCAAGGGAGAAGCCAACAAGTAGTAGTAGATGGTTGCCTTGCTGACCCGAGGACTGTAACTAGCGGAGTGCCACAGGGATCGGTGCTGGATCCATTGTTTGTCATCTATATCAATGATCTGGATGATAATGTGGCAAACCAGGTCAACAAATTTGCAGATGACAACAAGACTGGGGGTGTAGTGGGTGTGGACAGTGAGGAAGACCATCAAATCTTTCAGCAGGATCTGGACCAGCTGGAAAAATAGGCTGAAAAACAGGTCAAAAGCTTTAAGTTCCTTGGGGTCAATATCACAAATGACTTGACTTGGTCCAACCAAGCAGAGTTCACTGCCAAGAAGGCCCACCAGCACCTTTACTTCCTGAGAAAACTAAAGAAATTTGGCCTGTCCCCTAAAACCCTCACTAATTTTTATAGATGCACTGTAGAAAGCATTCTTCTAGGATGCACCACAACCTGGTATGGAAGTTGTCCTGTCCAAGACCGGAAGAAGCTGCAGAAGATCGTGCACACGGTGCAGCACATCACACAAACCAATCTTCTGTCCTTGGACTCACTTTACACCGCACGCTGTTGGAGCAGTGCTGCCAGGATAATCAAGGACACGACCCACCCAGCCAACACACTTTTCATCCCTCTTCCCTCCGGGAGAAGGCTCAGGAGCTTGAAGACTCGTACGGCCAGATTTGGAAACAGCTTCTTTCCAACTGTGATAAGACTGCCGAACAGATCCTGACCTGGATCTGGGCTGTACCTTCCAAATATCCAGACCTGCCTCTCGGTTTTTTTGCACTACCTTACTTTCCATTTTTCTATTTTCTATTTATGATTTACAATTTAAATTTTTAATATTTACTATCGATTTGTAATCCAGGGAGCGGGAAGCACAGAATCAAATATCGCTGTGATGATTGTACGTTCTAGTATCAATTGTTTGGCGACAATAAAGCATAAAGTATAATACAGACAAGTGAGAGGTGGTGCACTTTGGAAGGACAAACCAGGATAGGGTTTACATGGTGAGTAGTTGGTCACTGAGGAGTGTGATAGAACATAGGGAACTGGGTATACAGATCCATAATTCCTTGAAAGTGCATCACAGGTAGATAGAGTCATAAGGAAAGCTTTTGGCATATTGGCCTTCATAAGTCAAAGTTTTGAGTACAGTAGTTGGGATGTTATGTTGAAGTTGCTTGAGACATTGGTAAGGCCTGATTCGGAGTACTATGTGCAGTGTTGGTCACCTACCCGCAGGAAAGATGTCAAGAAGATTGAAAGAGTGTAGAGAATGCCAGGACTAGATGACCTGAGTTATAGGGAAAGGCTGAATAGGTTAGGATTTTATTCCCCAGAGAGTAGAAGAATGTAGGGGAGATTTAATCGAGGGGTACAAAATTATAGACAGGATAAATTCAAGCAGGCTATTTCCACTGAGGTTGGGTGAGACTAGAACTAGAGGTAATGGGTTAAGGGTGAAGGGTGAAAGGTGAAAGGGGAACATGAGGGGAAACTTCTTCACTCAGAGGGTCATAAGAGTGTGGAAAGAGCTTCCAGCGCAAGTTGTGGATGCAGGTTCAACTTCAAGATTTAAGATTTAAGAGAAATTTGGACAGATACATGAATGGGAGAGGTTTGGAGGGCTATGATCCAGATGCAGGTCAATGGCACCAGCCAGATGAATAGATTTGCACAAACTAGAAAGTCTATCGACGAACGTTGAAGATCATCTGCGTAGGGAAAGTTTCAAGTGAGAGGGTTTTGTCTGAAGTTGATAGACCACGGATACTGCTGGAGAAGATTATGAAGTTAAAGGTTGCTTATTGTGGACACATTATGCGGGGAGATAACATCTTGTCAGACTTGCTATATGGAGAGGTGGAGAGAAAGAAAGGAAGAAGGCAGTAAAGAACAACGTGGCCTGATAGCATCAAAGATTGGACCAAGCTGGACAAGACTAGGGATGTTGTGGACAAGTGTCGGGACAGAGCGGCGTGGAGGGAAATCGTCCGCCAACTGGAAATTCCAGATGCGACCTAGTGACGAGAAAGGCCAAAATGTCTATTTCTGTGCTGTAGTGTTCTATAACTATGACTCTAGACAAAAATACAGTAATGTATTGTTAACCAATTTGAACATGTTTCTACACAAATTAAACCTAGTTATTGATGAAGATGGGTTTTTTGAGTACAGGGAATGCATGAACCGTTGCATTGTTTCTTTGTTGTACATTTTATCCAAATGAATCAAATAGCTTGTATAAGGTGGCCATGGAGCTGGAGAGGAAGTTGCAGAGGCAGTAACAATTATGATGTTAAGGAGACATTTGTTCAGGTACTTGGATAGGAAATGAGTACTGGGATACAGACTGATGGATGTAAATAGGATTAGCACAGACAAGCATCATAGTCGGTAAGGACAATTTGGGTTGAAAGGGCTGTTTCCTTCCTGACTTTAACTTTGAATCAGTGTCAACGCTGGCACTTACCAGCAAAGACAACCTGCAAAGTTCCTGAGGCAAAGTTTCTAAATGAGAACATGACCCTGACTTCCACTTTGAGAGCAAGAGCAGGTTGGGCACCAGTGGTTGCTGCAAGTTCATACAAGTGCATGCTTGCTGATCAAAATAAGTTCCGTGATATCATTTCATGGTCATTTGTTAAAAATATACTAATCAGGGTGTGTGTCAGTGGGCTGCAGTGCAAAGTTATTTCTTGCAAGGTAGTTATGAAAACAGATGAAACAGTTCCCAATGGGCCAAATTTATTCCTGTGTTGAAATTGTTCCCATTTCAAAATCCCTTTGCGCAGCAGTATTGAAAAATCACTGATACTGAAGATGGAAAGTCCAAGCCTCAAACAGATTTCAGTAAACCATTCACTAATGCACTTGCTCCTGTAGGGTAGGTAACCATCTTTAGACAGGTATAGACAGATGGTATAGATCATCAGAATAAGATGCAAAGTGGGAAAAAACTTAGAATAGGATCTTTACCCTGTCTCAGGTAAATGTGTTTTACACATTGGCTTGGTCTTTATTTTAACCACTATCCTCTTTGTGATATTTTTAAAGCTGCACCCATATATTTATGAACGCTATATATTTATACAATAGCAACCAATAAGAGTCAATAGACACCCTGCGTTCCTTTTTAATCTACTGAACATCTTCAAATAATTTCAGTAAAGTGTTATTAGTTTTCTGTTACACCATTGGTACTGTTTAATATTGATTTTTAGGAAAAGCAATAAATGGCCTTGCTCATTGGAAGTCCCCGGGAAAGAGCTGGTACGAAGCTGATCATCTCTGGTCTATTTTTAGCACTGATTCCTCGGTGGGGTGATCTGGCCTGCAGGGAGTGAATGTCATTATTTATCTTCCCCGTTGGTAATAATCAGGGTGGCTGGTGCATTGTGGTATATGATGGTCATCCTGCCTGAAGCATCAGCCTGTTTTCTTACTAATAATGCTGCCGCAGAGAGCGTCAGAGAGAGAGATTATTTGCAAGTAACTCATCTTGGCCTTCCATAGTCACTTAAACTTGGCTCTGCCTTTTAACTGTTACGCAGGTTCTGCAGGGTGAAGAGGCAGAACAGTGCAATATATAAAATATACCATCGATTATAAGAAATACCGTATACTGTATAAAATATGAATAAATAGTGCAAAAAGAAAGCAAAAAATAGTGAGGTAGAGTGTTCATTGCCCGTTCAGAGATCTTGCAGTGGAGGGGACGAAGCTATTCCTAAAACACTGAGCATGTCTTCAGGCTCCTGTACCTCCTCTCTGATGGCACTATGCTGCGCCCACAGGGAAAACAGCCTATTTATCCACACTCAGCTTAAAGCCCAACACAGTCAAAAAGGTGGGACTGCAGTGCAACTTTTCACTGAAATGAAACCTCTAAAGGACTGACACGATTTTCTTAACCTGAAGATATTGACATTTCAGACGTCCATGGGTTTAAATGATCTCAACCAGGTGAAGGGTATTTTATGGGGGGGGGGGGTCAGAAATTCATACATTGTTGAAAGCACTAAACAGACATTGCAGTAAGTTGTAAACTAAACACCAAAATATGGTTCCATTGATTTCAATGTGTTCAACATTCAATATATGTTATAAACTTCTATCCCTTCTGGTTTCAAAGCAGGTCATCGATCAGGTGAAATATTTTCATTAGGTGTCTTCTACCATAAACTCATCTTCACTGCCAAACAGCAATATGACAGATTCCCTCAAGTTCTGCTTCAAAGTGCTAGAAATTCTTCATTTAATCGTTTATTCCACAGCATCTCAGGCTTCTTGTGTTTCTCACAATAACCTCCGGAGGGTTTCTTTCTGCTTAATTATCCAGCCTAGGCCACAGGGAAGTGTGATGGACAAAAGTCTAGAAAGTGAAAGACGAGTAACAGCAGTGAGCCATTATGATGGGACTGGAATGAGAAAAAAAACATTTCTTTGTTCTTTGGGATGAGGAATGTCTATTGTTTTGTCAAGATTTGTACACCACTTCAAGTAGTGACACAAATCCACAGCCTGGTAGCCAAGTTGGGAAAAATACAATGCACTACTTTTCCATCACATTCATACTCAAACTATTGGGAATTCTCATTGCGCAAGGCCAGTGCAAAAGTGGAATTCACTGGAGTCAGGTCTAATAAAAAGCTCCCATCATATGGCTGGTTCATAGTGCTTTTACTGTACAATAAAAACTGAAAGAGCCACTCTGTTACTATGGCAGTCTTGGACAGATCATTAAGATATGTAGCTGGGTGCTGAGCGAGGTTATTGAGGCTAATGAAAATACAGTTGTATCAATTTAGCTCAGCAAGCTCCAACTGCAAAGCTTTGGGGGTCTCCACCTTCAGGTAAATGACCCTGCATGGAATTGGAAGGGTCACATCAATCAACAGAATAGGTGGACATCATTTATGACAGAGAAACAAAAAGCTGAAAGAAATATAATAAATTGGCTGGTTGATATCACTTTCTAATGGTAGAAATCTTTGGTAATTATTGCTTATAATTCAATGCACATCTTTCACCATGAGCAACTAATATGACTCATTAATTCCTTTCGGATCATTCATCATTGGGTGTTGCTTGGCATCTGTTTTGGGGAATTATTGTCAACCTGTGAGGTAACAATTACATCAAAATATCAAGAGGGATGTTCAGTTTAAAAACAATGTTTAGCTTAAAAACTTTGGCATACATATGAAAGAGGACAAATCAACATCTGAACTATCTCATTTCACATTATTCATCCATGAATAGATAGGCAAGGGTGGAGCCAAAAACAAGATGACACTATGAAAGAGAATTAACTTTCATTGTAATAAAATCCAACCAAATTAATGTTTCTCCTTTGTAATTCTGATTCTGCAGCAGATGTAACACAATTACCATAACATTGGTACAAAAATATATAAACAGGATCCTTGAACTGCAGTCTTGATAATTTTTTAATGAAATATTGGCCAAGCCAGAAGGCAAAGCATTTGAATTGATAAATAATTTTTTAATCAAACACTTCTTGAACTTCTAAAAAAGTTGCACAGGCTAATTTGTCAACAATGGCATTGAACACACACAAAATGCTGAAGGAAGTCAGCAAGTCAGTCAGCAGCTATGGAGGAGAATGAAGAATCTCAATGAAAGGTCTAGTCCGAAACATCATCTGTTTATTCCCCTGCATAGGTGCAGTCTGACCTGCTGATTCCCTCCACCATTTTGTGTCTGTTGCTCTAGATTTCCTGTGTGTGTAGAATCTCTTGTGCTTATGACTGGCAATAGATTGGCCTTGCTCATTTTATGTATAGTTTGCTCGGTAACTTTCCAACTGGCCAATCGATATCCCTAATGATCCGGTGCCGATTTCTCCAGAGTGATGCTCTCTACAGGGAATCTTTATCACTTGTGAGCGGGTTAAGCACTTAGGAAGCTCTTCAGAATAGGCAGCAAAAAGAAAAATTAAGGGGCATAAATGGGATTGTAGCCGAGATGTTAAAGAATAAGACCAAGGTCCCTGTATAGGCCAAAATTTAATTGGCTCATAGCATTTAAAAATATTTTGTTTTTCTACTCATTCTTCTGAATTTTCAACCCTTCTGACAGCTCCATTTCCCCATTCTTCTTTCATCAGCAGATCTGGGATGATACATTTTGTTTGCTTCGAAGTGATTACAATGAATTTTGAATAACACAGTAGCTGAGAGATAGCTCTCCACTAGTTACATTTTAGTTCTTTTTTTTTTATTCTGTCTTTTAACTGAACCTTCGCTTAGGCTTAAAAGCTGCACCAAACCTCATGAATCCTTAATTTAGGAAATAAAATTTCAGCGCAGTACCTTATCGATGCTTTCTGAAACTCCAAAGACACTACATCAACCTCTTCCTACTTATTTACCCTGTTAGTTACCTCTTCAAAAGGCTTAAATCTATCAAAAATGTCATTTTCATAAAACTAATGGACTTCTGTTTAATGATACCATGATTTTAAGTGCCCTGTTAATTAGTGAATTCAAAATATTTCTAAGAACTGATCTCAGGTTAAGTTCTCTATTTTTTCTTTTTCCTGCTCTCTTGAAAAGGAGTGTTGAATTAATTACCTAGCACTCTCACAGTGTTCCAGAGCCTGGTGAATTTTGGAAGTTCACCTCTAATGCATCGGCTGCCTCTGCAGCCAGCACACAGTGCTAAAATTGTGCAGATGAACCCCAAAAATCTTTCAACAAGGTATCATCAGCAGCTGCTTGGAAATCACAGTGTTTAACCAGGCACTCTGGATAACAGTGGCTTCTCTCACCTTGCGCTCACTGTGCCCCACCGACACAGACACACACAAGCTCGGCCAGTGTTTTAGATTCGAAACAGGGTGCTCTTGAAAGTGCTAAACAAATTGAAGTGTGCCCCTGTCACTTTGCATATTTTTTCTCTCACTTCATTGCTTAAACTCTTCTAAAATTCTTCTTTCTATCATTTGTGTTTTTCATTCCTCTGAGCCAATTAAGCAAGCTGGAGCTTTGCTCTTTGGGATGACGAAAATGAGAGCAGACTTAATCAAGGTATCTATGATGATTAGAGGCATAGATAGGGTGGATAGCCAGCACATTTTTCCCAGGGTGGCAATGCCTAATAAGAGAAGACATACTTTTAAGTTAACTGGAGGAAAGTACAAAGACAATGATATCAGAGGTTTTTTTTATATAATAGAGTGGCTACATGGAACACATGGCCAGGGATGGTGGAGGAGGCCGATACATTAGGGATATTTAAGAGATCGATCACTCTTGGAGTGGGTTAAAAGGTCGGCACAACATTGCGGGCCGAAGGTCCTGGACTGTGGTATACTGTTCTACAGAATATTCTACGATTTATATACCCTACCTTCTCCAAGTACTGAGAGATAAGGTGGTTAAATTCAACCATCTGAAGTGTAATCACAGAATCATCCAATTCAGAAGAGGCACTTTGTTCCACTTGAACTTATTTCAGCTCGATGTCAGACCAGTCCAACTCTGTCCTATGCAACAGCATGAGCACTGAGGTACATAATTCCAACAATGATCTGGATGAAAAGGAAATCTGCCCACATACTATTGAAACTTCTTTCCAATTTTATTACACCTATGCCATCTAATTTTAGACATATTTGCTGTTGGAAAAGTCTACATAATCTAGCTCCATTATAATTTGAGTACCTCAGTTCTCGTACAGTTGCACAGGAAATGAAACACCTTTCCTTTTATCTTGTTCCTTTCCACCCTTCGGCAACCAAAATATTACTTCCAGGCAAAGCAACAATTCATTTGCAATTTTTGCAAACTGGTGTATTGCATTTGGGGTTCACAACATGGTCAACTTCTTAGTGGTGAGACGAACCACAAATTCAGTGAGTGCTTGCAGAATACATATGCTCAGCCCACAGTCCACAGAAAGGAGCATTCACTGCCACCTGCCCGTCACTTTAATTCTCCATCTACTGTTACAATGTAATGTCGCTTCCTACATTTGTTTTAAAAAAGCCGAACATAAATTCGGGGAACAGCATTGATCTCCCATCTAGGCATAATGCAGCCTTTTAAACTCAACATATTCTGCAAGTTCAGGTCACTGAATGTTCTCTGTTAGTATCACACTATGATATTGGTTCAGTTTCTCCTCTCTCTATTAACACGGCCTGACACACTGGGCATGTCCTGTGGCTCTGCATTTCACAGCTTTTGCATTCCTTTGTACTCTCATTCTCTAACTTCCCTCATTTCATTGCTTTTGTGACGAAATAAACATTTTCTCCACTGTCCATTATCCCCATGCACCCACTGACAAGATGACCTCATGTTTTGTTTACTCTCGGACTTACAGAGATATTCCCTTCTCCCTACTCATCCTGTGATTTGATACTAACTTCTTTCCACTTGTCTCCGGAAAGATCATCTTTCTGATCCTTTATGGGCATTATATAATAGTTTTATCAGTATCATATTCAACGATACCAGAGGATCTTTAGTATGTTAAAATAATGAAGTACCTTATTAAACTAAATAACTTACAAACAAAAAACAAGGCATTCCATTTTCAGTGTGCCATGCCAAGCAATTGGTTCCAGTCTGTCTAATTCTCACTTTGTCCTACTGAGGTTGGATGGTCACATGGTACAGTTCATAAAGGGATACGGTCTCACTATCAACGAGCATGATAAAGTTATAGAACTTGTTGTTTGAGATGGTTGCACAATTGTCTTTGTTTTTTATGTCATAAAGGACAAGTTGGGCCAATGAAGGAAATACATTGTCAGTCACAACCATGGAAAAAGAGTCAGAGTTAAAGGTTCAGGTCAAAGACCTATCTGACAAAGTTCTGACCAAGGGTCTCTTCAATCTGAGCATAAGAAAATGCGAGCAGAATTAAGCTAATTGGCCCATCTAGTCCATTCTGCTATGACTGTTCTATTGTTCCTCTCATTTCTCCTGCCTTCTCCCAATAACTTAAACAAGCCATTTAACCACAGCTGTATATTTACCAAAGTTGCAAAATTCTTGCCTCTTTTAAATATAATCTGTCAATATCAAATATTAAGAATGATGCATAATTATAAAGACCTAATATTTTACAATCGTATTTGGGCATTCATTAAAATTATCCCAGAGTTTCTATAATGGGATGCTCTTTTATGCTGTCAAATAAAAAGTTGTGTATTGGTAGTAATGCAAGAACTGGCAAATATAATAACCTGTGTTTTTCCTTCACAGTGGCTGAAAGGCCTGCTGTGTAAATCAGCTGTTCATGTTTTTATTTTAGACAAGCACTGGGTACATAATTTATAGAAGGATATTTCTGGCAAAACTTCTGCCATATGGCTGGTGATGCAGTACATTACGTACTAAAAGGATACAAAGTGATGTACCATGAAATGAATATTGGAATATTTCAGTTTGCTTTGTAAGTAGGATATAAACCAACACATAGTTTAAAGGTTTGGCAGCTATTTCAGAATTAAATCCTACTTCAACTCTCAAAGTAACAGTGATTACTAATAATACAAAAATATATTAGTCTGGTTAATTGAAAGTCAGAGTCATTCAATGAACCAGGTCATTTAGAAAGACACAAAGCAGATAATGGGAAAAAAGTACAAAAGTACCTTTTATCTTTAAAGGCAGCTGGGTTATGTGAGTACCTCAACTGACATCCTTCTGAAGGTGGGATGATTTTCATTTTTAATGAGTTCCCACATCTTCAAATGCATAATTTTTCAGTTGAGGCTCAGAGAAAAGCACAACTTTTGTTATTGTCTGGGTGTGTTTTTCTGTCCATCTAGGGTGTCCAAGAGAAGGGTTTTTCCCCTTTGGGCTTCCTGTCTTAACTTCGACAAAATGAAATTAGTTGATTTAACAAACTTGTATGAGCATACCCCTACAATCCATGGGAGCAGTTAGCACTTGTTGTTATTTAATGCCATTATATCTATCGCTACTGACGATCATAAGGCTAAGCGGGACATGGAAAGCCACTCGAATGCAGTGGGATGATCCCGAATCAACCACAGCAATAGAATTTTGAGAGCTAAACACTGCTTCCTTTGCTTGTGACCAGAAGACAGTTAATTATTACACAAATCATCGCAGTTTTGCCGAACTGGGTATATTTAAACATCTTTCAAGGACAACAGTGACCACTGTCCTTGCACAGATATATTATTGAACAGATGCTCACTATGCTTGTAAGCTTCACCCATGTAGTAATCAACTCAGCAATCTGAGTTGCTCTTCCAGTCATCAGCATGCATTGCTTTTCTTGGAAGCTGGTCACAGAAGGAGTGTTTCCAATTGCCACTGGCTTATATCCCTTCTCACACTAGATTGCCTTGACCCTCCACAAGCTCCAAAACTATGAAGGAATGGCTGAAGCATGTGATCTCAAAATTGCTTGTTTTACAGCCGCAGCTGAACGAACAGAGAGTGAGTGACAGAGTGTGAGTGATACTTCAAATGACGCAGGGACAGATATCTTCAATGACAAAGCCTTCGCAGATAGATATCCCAGAGTTCAATCGAAGGGCATAATATTTATTCTGATCGTTGATCTGTCTGGCCCAGTTGAGTCTGAGTTTGACTTTTAAAGCATATTTTAAAAATGGTGTTCGTAAAAAGATTATATTCCACCTAGTTAATCAATTCTATTAGAAAAGTATCGGATGGTACAGTTCAATTAAAAAGTGTTCCAGGTTGCTAAATTGCAGTGGAAACCAGGGAAAGCATTTAAAATCTATTTGAACTCCAAATGCTCTGAAGTATAATTTCCATTATGTGTCAATATTTCAATATTACATTACCAGGAAAATCAACTCTATTCTGAAAGCTACCTTAAAGATCAGCACTCAAACAGTTCATATTCACATTCATAAAACCCACAGTGACCATTTCCCATTAGAAGTGCAATATATCAGTGAGTTTGACTAGTAGAAACATTTGAAAACTACCTATCTACAAAACGCAACTGCAAATTGTCCCAATGTTGCCATTATAAACAAATTCATTGTGTTGTTTTATTGTTTTACAGCTCATCCCTGTGAGGCTCCAAACTGCAGAACCATGACCTTGAACCTACATCCTCTGACAACTCGTATTGAATAATATCAATAATACTCATAAAATTGCAGTGCCTGGGAAAAACATAGTTATATTTCAAACCCCATCACACTAACACATCTATCTAGGAAATACAATTGATCTGCAAGACAGAACGATATATGCTGGAGTTTGAGGTAATAATCAATGGTGGACATTAGAACTATGAGGTCAGTTTCAATTATATGAGCAAGGCTATTAGTTTAGTGAATGGCTTACAGACACGATGTTATCAGCCTCAAGAAGATAATCGTTATGTGCATAAGAAATGGAAAGCATGCCCCGATAAGATACATCGATCCCACTGATATGAATTGGGTTTGTAAGGTTATCATGGCCAATGATTGCATTATTATGATGCTCTGTTTGGGACACAGAAAACCACGGTACTGTGACAGAAATGGCAGTCCTTGTTACACTGTAGATTCCATGGCAAATTGCTCCCAATGTGGCAGACACATCAGGCAAAATCCCTCTTTAATACCAATACAACACTTTCACCATTTGGCTAAGCAAGTAGTTCAGTGGTAGGATAGTGCAGCAGTAGAATCTTGCCTACATGCTGGAGATAGGTTGTTGTATCGTAAAATCACAAAATCTATTTCAATCACTCCATGTCTACCCACTAGTCTGAATCTGGCTTTGCAGAGGATTAAATCTGTAGTAAATAATATTCACAGTTGGCAGGTTAGAGCAACCCCAGATGCAGATTTCCCCAAAATTAGAACGCAAGTCCACATGTACGGCAGGATCTGTACTACTGGACTATGCTTCTTCTCAGTCTGCCTTCTATTCAAATGAAATTTTCTTATCTTTATCTACAAATCCCTCTGTTGCTTCCTCCTCCTATCACTATACAACTTCCTCTAGCTCTATAAGCTGATAAGATCCGTCACTCCTCCAATTCTTGTCTCCTAGTCATTCCTGATTTTATCTCTTCACCAAGTGCCTTGATCAAAAACTAGAATTCCTTCCCCAAACCACCCAACATTTGTACCTTTCTCCCTGATTTCCCCTTTGAAACTCGCATCTTTTACAAAGCCGTAGTGAAGGATGCAGAAGTGTGGATTTGAATAAGGGAGAATAAAGTGAGATTTGTATAAGATTAATGTAAATGGTTGTTAATGTTGATTTGGTTGATTGAAGGACCTAGTTCCATGCTGTATGCATCTTAGACTCTTTAGGACACTATGACCTGCTCTAACATCGCTATTGTCAGCTTGGTGTCAAATTTCATTTGGTAACTCTCCTGCGAAGTCAGTCAGAATCAGAATCAGGTTTAATATCACCTGCAAATGTCATGAAATTTGTTAATTTTGAGGCAACAGTACAATACATGATAAAAATAGAGGAAAAAACTGATTTACAGTATTTATAGATACGTATACTAAATAGTTACATTAAACAAGTACTACAGAATCAGAAATAAAAAGTAATGAGAGAGTGTTCTTGGGTTCAATGTCCATTTAGGAATCGGATAGCAGGGAGGAAGAAGCTGTTCCTAAATCACTGAGTGTGTACTTTCAGGCTTCTGCACCTCCTTCCTGATGGCAACAATGAGAAGAGGGCATGTCCTGGGTGGTGGGGGTCCTTAATGATGGGCACCACCATTCTGAGGCACCGCTCCTTGACTATTTGAACACATTCAACATCTTGGATTCGAGGGAGCTGGTATTCCATGAGGAACCTGACAATTTTACAACTCTGCAGCTTCCCTTGATCCTGTGCAGTAGCCCCTCCCTGACCCTCGCCATAACAGACGGTGATGCAGCCAGTCAGAATACTCTCCATAATACATCTGTAGAAGTTTTCGAGTGCTTTAGGTGTCAAACAGAATCTAGAAATATAGAAAACCTACAGCACAACACAGGCCTTTTGGCCCACAAAGCTGTGCCAAACATGTGGGAGTCGACTGTGCCTCTTCCTGGAAGTGCTGCCTGGCCTGCTGCGTTCACCGGTGGCTTTGATGTGTGTTACTAGAATGTTACCTGGGTTTCATCACCTAAGTTACAGAGAAAGGTTGAACAAGTTGGGTCTTTATTCTTTGGAATGTAGAAGGTTGAGGGGGGGACTTGATAGAGGTATTTAAAATTATGAGAGGGATAGATAGAGTTGACGTGGATAGGCTTTTTCCATTGAGAGTGGGGGGAGATTCAAACAAGAGAACATGAGTTGAGAGTTAAAGGGCAAAAGTTTAGGGGTAACGTGAGGGAGAACTTCTTTACTCAAAGAGTGGTGGCTGCGTGGAAAGAGCTTCCAGCAGAAGTGGTTGAGGCAGGTTCGATGTTGTCGTTTAAAAGGAATGGAGGGTTATGGGCTGAGTGCAGGTCAGTGGGACTAGGTGAGAGTAAGAGTTCGGCACGGACTAGAAGGGCCAAGATGGCCTGTTTCTATGCTGTAATTGTTATATGGTTATATGTACTTACTTTAGAAATTACTCATAGACCTCTATTTTTCTAAGCTCCATGTACCTATCCAGGAGTCTCTTAAAAGACCCTATCGTATCCGCCTCCATCACCATCGCCGGCAGCCCATTCCGTGCACTCACCACTCTCTGCATAAAAAACTTATCCCTGACATCTCCTCTGTACCTAGTTCCAAGCACCTTAAAACTATGCCTTCTTGTGCTAGCCATTTCAGCCCTGGGAAAAAACCTCTGACCATCCACATGATCAATGCCTCTCATCATCTTATACACATCTATCAGGTCACCTCTCATTCTCTGTCGCTCCAAGTTGACTCAACCCATTCTCATAAGGCATGCTTCTCAATCCAGGTAACATCCTTGTAAATCTCCTCTGCACTCTTTCTATAGTTTCCACATCCTTCCTGTAGTGAGGTGATCGGAACTGAGCACAGTACTCCAAGTGGGTCTGACCAGGGTCCTATATTCCTGCAACATTACCTCTCAGCTCTTGAACTCAATCCCATGGTTGATGAAGGACAATGCACCGTATGCCTTCTTAACCATACAGTCCTTTGGACTCGGACCCCAAGATCCCTCAGATCCTCAACAATGCCCAGAGTGTTACCATTAATACTATATTCTGCCATCATATTTGACTTACCAAAATGAACCACCTCACACTAATCTACCACTTCTCAGTTCAGTTTTGCATCCTACTGATGTCTTGCTATAACCTCTGAAAGCCCCCCACACTATCCACAACACCACCAACCTCTGCGTCATCAGCAAATTTACTAACCCATCCCTCCACTTCCTCATCCAGGTCATTTATAAAAACCATGAAGAGAAGGAGTCCCAGAACAGATCCCTGAAGCACACCACTGGTCACCGACCTCCATGCAGAATATGACCCGTCTACAACGACTCTTGGCTTTCTGTGTGCAAGCCAATTCTGGATCCACAAAGCAAGGTCCCCTTGGATCCCATGCCTTCTTATTTTCTCATTAAGCCTTGCATGGGGTACCTTATCAAATGCCTTGCTGCAATCCATATACACTACATCATTACCTAGTTTTTTGAACCTTTTGTAAGCTTTTCTTTTCTTCTTGACTAGATTTTCAACAGCCCTTATACACATGGTTCCTATACCCTACCATCCTTTCCATCTCATTGAAACATAACTCTGCAGAACGCCACACAAATATCCCCTGAACATTTGCCACATTTCTGCCATACATTTTCCTGAGAACATCTGTTCCCAATTTATGCTACCAAGTTCCTGTCTGATAGCTTCATATTTCCCCTTACTCCAATTAAACACTTTCCTAACTTCTCCGTTCCTATCCTTTTCCAATGCTATGGGAAAAGAGATAGAATTGTGATCACTAGCTCCAAAATGCTCTCCCTCTGAGACCTGACACCTGACCAGGTTCATTTCCCAATACCAGATCAAGTACAGCCTCTCCTTTTGCGGGCATATCTACATATTGTGTCAGGAAACCTTCCTGAACATACCTCACAAACTTAACCCCATCTAAACCCCTCTCTCTAGGGAGCCGCCAATCAATATTGGGGAAATTAAAATCTCCCACCACGACAACCCTGTTATTATTTCATCTTTCCAGAATGTCTCCCTATCTGCTCCTCAATGTCCCTTTTACTATTGGGTGGTCTATTAAAAAACACCCAGTGGATTTATTGACCCCTTCCTGTTCCTAACTTCCACCCACAGAGACTCAGTAGACAATCCCTCCATGACTTCCTCCTTTTCTGCAGCCATGACACTACCTCTGATCAGCAGTGCCATGCCCCCACCTCTTTTGTCTCCCTCTCTATCCTTTCTGAAACATCTAAAGCCTGACATTCTTAGTAGCCATTCCTGTCCCTGAGCCATCCAAGTCTCTGTAATAACCACAATATCATAGCTCCAAGTAATGATCCACACTCTAAGCTCATCTGCTTTGTTCACGATACTCTTTGCATTAAAATAGACACATCTCAAACCATCAGTCTGAGCGCATCCCTTCTCTATTACCTGCCTATCCTCCCTCTCACACTGTCTCCAAGCTTTCTCTATTTGTGAGCCAACCGTCCCTTCCTCTGTCTCTTCAGTTTGGTTCCCACCCCTCAGCAATCCCCAATAGCCTCCCCAAAAGTTCTCCCCAATAGCCTCAGCAAACCTCTCTGCCAGGATATTGGTCCCCCTCAGATTCTTTTTGATAGGTCACACCTGCCCCAACAGAGGTCCCAATGATCCAGAAATCTGAATCCCTGCTCCCTGCTCCAATCCCTCAGCTATGCATTTATCCTCCACATCACTCTATTCCTATATTCACTGCCACGTGGCACAGACAGTAATCCCAAGATTACTACCTTTGAAGTCCTGCTTCTCAACTTCCTTCCTAACTCCCTGTAGTCTATTTTCAGGACCTCCTCCCTTTTCCTACCTATGTCATTGGTATCAATATGTACCACGACCTCTGGCTGTTCACCTTCCCACTTCAGGATATTGTGGACGTGATCAGAAACATCCTGGACCCTGGCACCTGGGAGGCAAGCTACCATCCGAGATTCTTTCCTGCGTCCACAGAATCACCTGTCTGACACCCTAACTATAGAGTCCCCTATCACTGCTGCCATCCTCTTTCTCTCCTTACCCTTCTGAGCTACAGGGCCGGACTCTGTGCCAGACTCTCTTCAAACTCCTAATGAAGTACAGCCACTGCCTTGCCTTCTTTATAGCTGCATCAATATTTTGAGACCAGGTTAGATCCTCAGAGATCTTGACATCCAGGAACTTGAAACTGCTCACTCTCTCCACTTCTGATCCCTCCATGAGTATTAGTTTGATTTCCCTCTACCTACCCTTTCTGAAGCCCTCAATCAGTTCTTTGGTCTTACTGACACTGAGTGCAAGGTTGTTGCTGCGACACCACTCAACTAGGTGGTATATCATGCTTCTGTATGCCCTCTGAGATTCTGCCAACAATAGTTGTATCATCAGCAAATTTATAGATGGCATTTGAGCTGTGCCTAGCCAGACAGAGTCAGGGTGTAGAGAGAGTAGAGCAGTGGGATAAGCACACATCCCTGATGTGTGCCATTATTATTGTCGGTGATCTGGAGATGTTATTACGAATCTGCACAGATTGAGGTCTTCCAGTTAGGAAGTTGAGAATCCAATTGCAATGCACAGGAATCTACCCACGCTTAAAATCACGTCACTAAGACTTTAGCAAATTTCTACAGATGTAGCACAGAGAACATTCTTGCTGGTTGCATCACCATCTAGTATCGAGGAGCCATTGTACAGGACTGGACAAAGCTACAGAGGGTTGTAAACCTAGCCTGCCCCATCACAGCCACTAGCCTCCCAGCAGTGAGGACATGATCAAAAAGTTATGCTTCAAGAAGGCGGCATCCACAACCCAGGATATGCCCTCTTCTCATTACCACCATCAGAGAGGAGGTACAGAAGCCTGATTTAACACACTCAATATTTTAAGAATAGCTTTCTCCCCTCTGTCATCAGATTTCTAAACAGTCCATGGATCCATGAACACTAGCTTGCTATTTTTGCTCAGTTTTTACAAAACTTTTTATAGTATTATTTATTACTGTAATTTATAGTATATTTTCTTTATTGTACTGTATTCCTGCCAATAAACAACAAATTTCATGACATACATCTGTTAGTGGTTATAAACCTGATTCTGATTCTGATTCTGCTTCCAAGGTTAAAAACAGTGAATTTTCCAGTTTCAGTTAACCTACACCCCTCGTCCCCCTCCTCCTCTCCCCCCCCCCACCCCGGCACTCTCCTCCTATGCACACTCACCTGCCCACCTAGTTGCCTTCTCAATTTGTTCACCTTTCCCATCCCCTCCCTCATCTGGTTCCACTTACCCATTTCCTACCCCATCCCTCATTTTGTTCGACCTACCAACTCTGTCCGACCCTTCCATCCTCCTGCTATATGCTGGCAATGTTAATGCTTCTCTCTGAATCCTGATGCAGAATCTCAGTCTAGAACATCAGCTTAACCCCACTGCTGCCACAGACTGTGCAGTTTTGTTTATTTGTTTCTTGAGCTGCAGTGTGGAACAGACCCCATTGGCCCTTTGATCCACTTAGCCCAGCAATCGCCTGGTTCAATCCTAGCCTAACATGGGTCAAGTTGCAATGACCAATTAACCTACCAGCCAGAATGTCTCCGGACTGTGGGAGGAAACCGGAGTACCTGGAGGAAACCCATGTGGCCACAGGGAGAACATACAAACTGCTTACAGGCAGTGGCGGGAATTGAACTTGGGCCGCATGTACTGTAAAGCCTTGAGCTGACCACTACGCCTTTCTGGCAGTATGATTTTGTTCCAGATTCCAACACTTGCAATCTCTTTTGTCAGCATTAAAAATGAAACTGCCTGCTCTGTGCAGTACACTGATACAACCAAGACACTAGTTTGACACAGCGTGGATGGCATGCTGGAGACTGATAATGACCCTATACCCATTCCAAATGTTTACATCGATCATTAGTTCCTTTTAGAAGCCTATCACTTTATACTTGTGTAGTCCTGCACACTGAGGAGTTGCAGAGTTCTTTCTGCAGTACAATAAATCTTAAAAAAAAAGCTTGGTCAATGCAGAATGCGTATCAAGAGAACTAAGTCTGTGACCGGACAGGCATCATCTTTCTACACGAACTGATAACACTACCTACCTGTCGCATTGCTGAGCTTGAATGAGACCATCTTGTCGGGGATGTTACAAACATTTCTCACTGATGCGATGCAACTGTAATTTGCATAATCCTTGGGCCGAAGATTCTTCAGTTTCAGAATCTTTATTTCGCCCTGTTTAAAAAAGCAAACATTGATTTCAAATCAGCTGATTGTAAAAGTTGTCTAAAAGCATAATGGAAATCAGTACTGGTTAAAGTGCAATAATCAAAGCTATTAAGTGAGGTTTTGAGATGGAAAGGGTTTAAGTAATATCCAATAATATCAAACCTTTACTGTGTGAATGTAAATCATATTCTTCAACTGATCACATTTTACACTTCAAAAAGAATGTAATGCTTAGAAAGAAAAGTCAAAATTGTCATATGCACAAGTAAATAGAGTCATAGAATACGAGTGTACAAACAGACCCTTCAATCCATCTAGCCCATGCCGAACTATCATTCTGCCTAGTCACATTGGCCTGCACTCAGCCCAGAGCCCTCCATACCCCTCCTATCCATGTGCCTATCCAAATTTCTCTTTAGTGCTGAAATCTAACCCGCATCCACCACTTCCATTGACAGCTTGTTCCACATTCTCGCCACCCCCTGAGTGAGGAAGATCCCCCCCATATTCCCCTAAACACTTCACCTTTCACCCTTAACCTCGAGGACCTCTAGTTCTAAGTGCATCATTTCATTTGTACATGTAGCAGGCACAGGCACAAGCAACAAGTTCACTGCCTTTTGGACTCTAAACTATTCAATCTGAAATCCCGCAAGAAAAAGCATAATTAATGAAAATAAGGTTAAAAATAATTGTGGTTGTTTCATCCTGAAATAAGCACAAAAACCTTACTCAGCTTTTTCCCCATCTTTCAGCTACCTTCCTGATAGCAGCTTCTTCTGCAGTTCAAAGACGATAACAAAGAGGACTGCGTGTCCTCATAATCTAATCTAATATCACTGTCACATGAACCCTTGGGAAATGAGTCAGAACTCAGAGGAAAGCAGCATAAACGTTTGCCAAGGAGCTGAGGGAAAACGTAGTGAAGGGGGTTCACATGGTCTTCCACTGTGTTGTGACCTGATTCATTCCCCTGTTGCAAATAGACACAAGCCACTTTGAGCTACCAGCTCATAAAGGGGGCCAGTTATCACAGAACCTTGTACAATATAGACACACTGCCATCACTGTCAGTGATGTTTCTGGACAAAAGTGGAGTACTGAAAAAAATAAATCTAGTGTCCATGGTCTTTAATTTGCATCTATTAATATCCCACATCTTCAACAGTCAATTTCTCTTCATAAATATGGAAAAGTCCATTTGTACTGAATGATGTCATTAGATATGCATCTTGCATCAAGCAGTTATCAGATGTGTGAAAGTGATATACCCCGGCCAATTTTCCCAGTCGACCCAAAAATGATTGCATGCCTAGTCTAACATTTATAAATGAATTTTACATGTAAATTGTAAACAAAACAACATTTAAGAGGACATAATTTTAAGACACAAGAGCATTACACATGAATTGCATGCTGTCAATTTTTCTAGTTATATTCAAATTGAACTTTATTTTAAAATTTCATCTTAACAGCATGCATTGCAAAGAGCTAATATAATGTTGATAAAGCTCGTCAGTTGTATTGATTTTAAGAAAATAAACATACACTTTTTTAATATTTTGAACAGCAAAAGGTAACACAGGTAATTATCCGAATTCAGCTGAAGTTCAAGGGTGGCTGATGATTAGGATTGCTCATCTTATATAAAAATATTGCAAACAGTGAGCAGTTTAGGGTATTTTCCAGAGAGAAAGATGGACTTAATGCTTCAAGTTGATGACCAATTGACTGTTCTGATACAGAGTCCCTGGCTTGAAGCATTAATCCTATGTATTTCAATTCACCAAGGCTGTTTGATGTGCTGAAAGTTATTTATTTTCATTTCACTTTATGCAGAAACTGCAATATTTTATATTCAACTCCTTCCCTCACCATCTTTGATTAAAACCATACACTAGGATTGAACTTTGCTGCAATATTTCTCAGCTCATTTACCTGTGGTTTGAAAATGGAGAATACAAGCTGAGGTTGATTTGTGAAACGGCTGAGTTTTGGTATGTACTATGCTCTGGGATCTACCCAGGTTCAAGAGTAAATCATTTTAATTGTCAGACTGAATTAGCGTGAATGAGACTCCAATGGAAATTACAACTCTGGAGCAGAAGACTGAGGGGAGGTTAACTGGGTGATCCATTGGGTAAGCAGCTGGAGAGGACAGATCTGGGGTAACATGGCCTTATTATTTTGCTAGACTTCATGCATCTTGGGTCCTTTTAAACTTGAAAAGTTCACTTACTTTCAAAGCCTCTGCTTCTGTTCTTGCTGATTTAATTAGTTGGGCAAGTAGGTCACATAAACTACCTGGAATACCTTCTGACTGACACTCTAATGAAACATACCACACTAAAATATTACAGCAGTAGCATCAGAGTAACAAAATACTCCACAACAATGTTTTGTCATTGTCTCTGTTCCTTGTTAGTGATAACTTCTAAAAATAATAATTTTACAGGAACACAGAAGTACACTCAGTTAACTTTGGTTAACCTGGTCATCATGCTTTTGGGAAAATGTTGAAATTCATCGCTGAAGAAGTAACAGAGGAGTTAGTAAATCATTCTAAATGGATTAAACGTGGCTGTATGAAAGGAAAAGAAAGTGTTTGACAAAGTTTAGTAGGCTTTTGAAGATCACCATTGCACAGAGCTGCAGTATTTAGAAAATGCACTCTAGTTATTTACCCGGGCTATTCTGATAGTACTTCTCAAACTCAAAACCTCTAACTCCAATTGCAAGGGCTGCAGATGTACAGAAGCACCACCACTTACCCTTGCCACCTTCCAATTTGCACATCACACTCACCTTACAATATATCCCTATTCCTCTATTATTGCTGGATCAAAATTCTGGAATTCCCTTTCCAACAGTACAGCGGGTGCACCTTTATCAAAGGAATTTCAGCAGTCATGAGTATAGACGGATTCACTAATAGATAAAAGGATACACCAACAGTCTTTAAAGGGGAAGTTTTGCTACAACTAGAAAAGGCATTGGACCACTACATACAGATTCACCATGTTTATTTATGAACTTACATGCATTAGAGATAGTTTTGAGAAGATTCACACTGTTGATTCCTAGAATGAGAGGGTTGTTTTGGGAACAGGTCAGGCCTGAATAGGAGGAGGAGAGGTAATCTTTTGAAACATAAGGCTCTGAGTACGATTGGCTGGATGGATGCTGAGAGGATGACGCCCCTCCTTGAGTTAATGAGGCTATCTCAAACAAGGAAGCTGAATAAGCAGTTTTAGAATGTGGGGGACGAGGGAGCTGCGGATGTCTTTCTTGTCTTGGGATTTTGCATCCTAAGAATTCTCTACCACAGTTCTGAAGCACGGATCACAGTTAAGTGGGATGCACTTTTGAACTATTGGGAAATAAGGAATCTGGGCAGCAGAGAGAAAAGTGGGTTTGAGACCATGGTCAGAGATATGAATGGTATCTAACTGGTAATGGAGTCAAAAAGGTCTGAATGGCCTACTCCTGATCCTAAAAAAACCTCAGCACCTTAAGAAATCACAGTCTGAGATCAAATAACTGATAAGAGGAAAGGGTGAGTGTTAAGAGGGGAGCCATGGAGTCATAAGTAGCTAGCCATCTGGACACAAGCTGGGGTCTGATCAGCCCCGGCCGGGTCACCTGGAGGAGGTTGTATGAGGTTGTATGATGTTGAAAGACCCGAAACACCCGATGATTCCAGGAACATCACTGAGGATGTGTCCAGAAGCATCAATAGATGTATGTACACAGCTTACACCCTGAGTTAATCAGTGACAACCAGGAAAGACTGGGTGACAACCACGAAAAGAGTGGTGACAACTGGAGAGTCAGTGACAGCCCGGAGAGATGGCAACCAGGGCAGAACGGGCTGGCAACCCAATCTGCGTCCTCTGAGAGGAGGACCCCCACAAAAGCCACAAAGAATCTAAGGAAAAGAAACCCCCAGGGGTGCCCGAGAGGCGGGGGGAGGATGAGCACCCCAGTCGGATGGACACAACGACATCATACCCAGGCAATGAACAAACGACGATGAGGAACCAGTGTGCATGTGGCAAAATCTGCAAGAACGATCGCGGCTTGAAGATCCAACAAGCGAGGATGAAGTGTTTGGCGGGAGCAGGAGCAGCACAACGCGCAGGTGTCCAACCTGGTGAGACGAAGGAGGGGCCAGGCCCAGAGTCACCCCATAGTGCCCAGAACCTCCAAGTGTTGCAAACTAATCCCTCGAACATGAAGTCTAGCAGGAGGTGGATCAAATGGCCTGCAGCTAACATGACTTCACTGTGGAAGCAGTTTGATGAAGATATTAACCAAATTCTGGAGGCAACGGCGAAGGGAGGGGTTGTTAGGAAGCTGCAAGTCATGACAACAATTAATGTTAGTATCGCAGCTGAACGGTTCGGAGAAGAGGAGAAGGAAGGCTCCAAAACATCTTACTCGAAGAACCAAAGAGCACTGAGGATCCACAACATCAGGCAGGAGATGAAAGCACTGAAGTCCCAATACAAGGAGGCAGGAGAAGAGGAGCGATTGGCTTGGCCCAGCTGATGTGCATACTACGAAAGAAGATCAGGGTCCTCCGCCGGGCAGAGTGGCATCGGAGGCGGCGTCGTGAAAGGGCTCGAAAACGTGCTGCCTTTATCGCTAACCCCTTCAAGTTCACCAAGGAGTTGCTGGGGGAGAAGCGCAGTGGGAAACTGGCCTGTTCACAGGAAGACATAGACCAACATCTGAAGAAGATATATAACGATCCTGAAAGAGAGCAGGAGTTGGGAGAGTGCAACATCCCAATAGACCCACCTGAACCGGATGTGCAGTTCAACGTGTCAGAGCTGCAACTAAAGGAAGTCAGAGAGGTCGTCTGCAAAGCAAGGGCAAGCTCGGCTCCAGGACCAAGCAACACCTCGTACAAAGTGTACAAGAACTGCCCCAAACTCCTGCTGCGTCTGTGGAAGATCCTGAGAATCTTCTGGAGAAGGGGGAAGATCCCAGAGCAGTGGAGAGTGGCTGAAGGGGTGTGGATCCCGAAGGAGGAAAATGCCACCCAGATGATTTCACATCATCTCCCTGCTGTGTGTCGAGGTGAAGATCTTCTTCAGTGCAGTTTCCAACCGGTTGTGCACCTACCTAGCAAAGAACACCTATATTGATACATCAGTCCAGAAGGGTGGCATTTCAGGGATGCCAGACTGTCTGGAGCACATCGGTGTGGTGACACAGCTCATCAAGGAGGCCAGAGAGAACAAGGGCAACCTGTCAGTGTTGTGGCTCGACCTGGCAAATGCATATGGCTCCATTCCGCACAAGCTGGTGCAGCTCACACTGACCAAATATCATGCCCCCCAGCAGAATCAGAGACCTTATCGCTGATTATTACAGCAACTTCTCTTCAGGAGCATTTACATCAACCTGGCACAAGGTGGAGATCGGCATCATCACAGGGTGCACTATCTCAGTGACACTGTTCTCCCCGGCCATGAACATGCTCACTAAGTCTGCTGAACCAGAGTCCAGAGGGCCCAGAATGAATTCCGCTCAACGGCAACCACCTATCAGGGCATTCACGGATGACCTCATAGTCACCACAGAATCAGTCCCAGGCTGCCAGGGGATTCTGCAAGGGCTCGAAAAGCTGGTGGAGTGGGCCCGGATGCGTTTCAAACCTGCCAAATCAAGCTCGATGGTGCTGAGGAAAGGGAAGGTGGAGAACAAGTTCCGGTTCAGCATCACAGGCACAGCTGTCCCAACCATCACAGAAAAGCCAGTCAAGAGCTTAGGCAAAGTTTTTGACAGCTCTTTAAGGGATACGACATCCATTCAGGCAACCTGCACCGAGTTGGATGGCTGGCTGAAATCTGTGGACAAGTCTGGCCTACCTGGGAAGTTTAAAGCCTGGGTGTATCAGCATGGCATTCTTCCCAGAAACCTATGGCCCCTCCTCGTCTATGCAGTTCCGATCTCGACAGTCGAAACCTTAGAGAGGAGGGTTAGCAACCACGTCAGGAGATGGCTGGGGCTGCCAAAGAGCCTGAGCAGCATCGCTCTCTATGGACACCACAACAAACTGCAACTGCCCTTCAAATCCTTGGAGGAAGAATTCAAGGTAACAAGAGCCAGAGAAGTGCTACAGTATAGGGACTCAAGTGACCCGAAGGTGGCTAGAGCAGGGATCCAAGTAAGTACTGGCAGGAAGTGGAGGGCAGAAGAAGCTATTCAGGAGGCAGAGGCGAGGCTGCGTCACAGGAGGCTGGTGGGAGTGGTCACACAAGGCTGAGCTAGGCGAGGATCCTTTCCAACTCCCCAAATGGACACCAGAGGGAAGGAAAGGCATTGTCTAGTTCAGGAGGAGGTGAGAGCAGTAGTGGAGGAGACGAGAGCCTGCAAGGCGGTGGGAATGAAGCAACAGGGAGCTTGGACAAGATGGGAGAATGCGGTTGAGAGGAAAGTGACCTGGGCTGATCTTTGGAAAGCCGAACCACACCGCATCCAATTTCTCATCCAGCAGTGTACGATGTGCTTCCAAGCCCATCAAACCTGCACACATGGGGCAAGGCAGAGTCATCTGCGTGCCCACTGTGCTCCAAGCAAGGAACCCTGGAGCACATCCTCAGCGGCTGTGCAAGGACACTTGGTGAGGGACGGTACAGGTGGAGGCATGATCGCATGATCAGGTCCTGAAGACCATCGCTGAAGCCATCAGCGCAGGAGTTGAGTGGGCGAAGTGGTCCCGACCCTCCAAGCAGACCATTGCCTTTGTCAGAGCTGGGGAGCAGCCAATACCTGCCAAAAGAACATCTGCAGGCATTCTGACCTCTGCAACAGACTGGCAGCTGTTGGTGGACCTCGAAGGGCAGCTGAAGTTCCCCAACCATATCGCAGCCACCACCCTGTGACCAGACATTGTCCTGGTGTCTGAGTCTACTAAGCAAGTGGTGCTGCTGGAGCTGACAGTCCCATGGGAAGATAGCTTGGAGGAGGCCTTTGAAAGGAAGCTCTCCAAGTACGCAGGACTGGTCAGCAACTGTCAGCAGGCTGGATGGAGAGCGAGGTGTCTCCCAGTGGAGGCTGGTTGTAGGGGATTCATAGCCCATTCTTTAGTTAGAGCCTTCGCATTTTGGGCATCGAGGGAGAGAGGAAGAGGAGAGCCATCTGCAGTACCACCGATGCGGCAGAGAGGGCCTCAAGATGGCTGTGGCTCAAAAGAGGGGAGCCATGGAGTCATAAGTAGCTAGCCATCTGGACACAAGCTGGGTTCTGATCAGCCCCGGCTGGGTCACCTGGAGGAGGTTGCATGATGTTGAAAGACCCGAAACACCCGATGATTCCAGGAACATCACTGAAGATGTGTCCAGAAGCATCAATAGATGTATGTACACAACAGTTAACGATTATATTTCAGGTGATATCCAAAATTCTAGTTCAAAATCCTCTAACCAACTCAATTACATCCAATAAAAATAAAACTTAAACCTAAAACTTCTGTTGTAAAATAAAATCTTTTAGTTTTGTTTTTTTTTCCCCTCACCTCGTTATCACTTGAGGACTATTAGAATTAGAAAAGTTATGTTGCTGTCATTCTAAAATAGAAAAATGCTCAGAAATCAGTAAAACATTAAACTGTGAAATCAGAGTATCTCATTCTCAGAACCATCCAATCAGGATCTAATTTTATAGAACAAATAACAAAAAGTAATATTCAGACTAAAATCCTTGCAATATTATATAATATTATAAAGGTTTGTAAACTTGTGTTTAATTGCCAAATCATTTTCTCTGCGGCCTGGCCGAGTGGTTGCAGGTAATTTTTTAATTCAAATATTGAATTCATAACACTAAGGGTTCTGTATTTTTAAATGTTAATTTGACTATCAAAACAAAAGATGTAATTATACGTTAATCCAATTTGCCATATTATTTATTCTACTGTAAGCACAACTTCACAGACTGAACTACAAATTAAATTTGGAAGGCAAAATGACTTCTGGGTGCAGATGTTTTTTTTCTAAATTGCAAGTCGAAGTGTAAAGCTGACAGCTGGAGCAGGTTTGAGGAGCTGCAATGCTGGTTGTTGTGGAATGCTGCAATTTTTAAACTAAATTATAGTGCTGGGACCTTCCTTTGAATCAATGAAATCTGAAACCCAGATGAGTAACCGATACCATGAAAGCCATAATAATAGGTTTATAGTGAATACCCTCACAATTTATTCCCCACAATCAAGGGCAGATTATAACACATAATTTGTCACGCAACAATAAGCCTCTCTTCAGTCCCATTTTTATGAAATGGACAAGCTGATTAATAAAATGAATACAGTCGTGAGTTGAACACAGGTTAGAAAAAATAAAAAAGCACTGGGTATTTCTCATCTATCCTGCCATGTTCACCATAAACACAATCTGATCTATTCCCCAATGCATAACTAAGTGGATAAGTCACAGGTCAATAAGAATGCTTTACTTGTGGATCACTGAGTCACTTTGCAGATGGTAAATAAATCTGCGTTGTTGATGCCACGGTGTTTTTAAGGAAGAGAGAAATCTGCAAATGAGTGAAATCCACCTTTGAGGAGAATAACCCTTCAATCAGTATTTAGACATTTTTAACTGGAAGCTAACTCTTAATAGAAAATAATGAGATCTTCAGTATTTGCCTTTTATAGAATTAAAGCTAAATGAAACAAAATTAGTACACTAAGATATTTAATTTTCATTGCACAAGCAATGTTGCAGTATTTAGATTGTGCTTTGTTTTTTTTTATCAGGACAAATAGAAAGATTTAGATTTGGTAGAGCCTTTTGTTTCATACTGTGGGGTGGCACAGCAGACTAGTGGCTAGCTCAACACTTTACAGTACCAGCAACCCAGGTTCAATTCCTGCCACTGCCTGTAAGGAGTTTGCATGTTCTCCTCATGACCACATGGGTTTCCTCAGGCTGCTCTGGTTTCCTCCCACAGTCTAAAGACGTACCGGTTGAAAGGTTAATTGGTCGCTGTAAATAGTCCCATGGATTAAACGGGGGGATTTGCCAGGTGGCATGGCTCGAAGGGCTGGAAGGGCATATTCCACATTGTATCTGAATAAATGAATAAATAGATTTACTTAAGCCATCTTTGAATGCTGTTCAGCCAATGGAACAGGTTTTGTAATGTACTCATTACAGCCATGTAGGAGATGTGGCAGCTAAATTATGCACAAGAAGCCCCAACAAAAGGAATTATGATAGATAGATAGATACTTTATTGATCCCAAAGGAAATTACAGTGACACAGTAGCATTACAAGTGCACAGATATAAATATTAGTAGAGAAGTAGAAAGAATAAAAAATAAGTTACCACAAACAGTCTAACAGGAGGGGTTATCACTTCCCATCTATAGATTAACGTATTATAGAGCCTAATGGCCGAGGGTAAGCATGACCTCATATAGCGCTCTTTGGCGCAGTGCAGTTGTCTTAGTCCATTATTAAAAGTTGCTAATCTGTCCAGCCAATTTGGCATGCAGAGGGTGAAAAGCATTCTCCAGAATTGTCAGGAATTTCTGTAGGGTCCTTTGTTCTACCACAGCCTCCAGTGTGTCCAGTTTGACTCTTATAACAGAACCCATCTTTCTAATCAGTTTATTGAGTCTGTTGGCATCACCCATGTTGATGCCATTGCCCCAGCACACCACCACACAGAAGACTGTACGGGTGACAACAGACTGGTAGAACATGTGAAGGAGAGGCCTGTATACTCCAAAGGACCTCGGTCTTCTTATGAAGTAGAGGCAACTCTGGCCCTTCTTGTACACAGCCTCTGTGTTGGTGCTCCACTCATATCTGTCATCCAGGTGCACTCCATGTACTTGTAGGTCCTCACCATCAATAGTAACAGGGAGCAGTGCAAACTTAGTTTTCCTAAGGTCCATCTTCATATCCTTTGTCTCACTAATGCTGAGCTGCAGATGATTTAGCTTTCACTATTTGAGAAAGTCCTCCACCAGGGCCCTGTATTCATCCTCCCGTCCTCCCTTTAAACACCCAGCTATTGCTGAGTCATCAGAGAATTTCTGCAGACGACATGACTCTGCATTGTATCTGAAGTCCAAGGTGTACAGGATAAACAGGAAAGGAGCCAGTACAGTTCCCTATGGGGCAACAGTGCTGCTTATAGCCATGTCTGACACACAGCTCTGAAGCTGCACAGACTGTGGTATGCCAGTCAGGTAGTCCATTATCCAGGATACAATGGAAATACCAATCTGCATTGAATGGGACTTTTCCCCCTGCAGTGAGGGCTGTACAGTAATGATGGCACTTGAGAAATCAAAAAAACACGGATCTTCACAGCGCTGCCCTGCTTATACAAATAGGAGTAAGCTCTGTTCAGTAGATAGAAGAACATTTATTTTTTATGCATTGCTGTCTGATGGCGAAACACTGCCCTGGATATATTTTCATCTTTAAAATAATGCCAGGAAGGAGTTTGGAAGGAGTAAATAAGAAGAGTTTTAACAGAATGGACAAAATCAAGAGTATAGCTTGAATTTATTGGAAGGATTAAAAGGCAGATGAGGAAAAACATCTTCCATCCAAAGGATGGTAAGGAATTCGTACTCATTGTCTAAAAGCAAAATAGAAAGAGAAACTTCCATCATACTTAAACAGGATATAGATGTGTACTTGAAAACTGTAACCTGTAGGTCCTTGGCCCTAGTGCTGGAAGGTAGGAACAGGTTAGGAAACATCTCTTTCCATCCAGAACATGCACAATGGTCTGAACGGACTCCTTGTCTATCAAAATTCTTTATGAATCATCTACATTTAAGCACAAATAGAGATTTAGTTACATGTCTCGTCTTTCTCACCCATTCAGCACCGCACTGGACTGTCTGCTGAGAATTTTGCACCCAGGTAAATGAAATGCCGTTTAAACTCGCCGCTTTCTGACTCATAGAAAAGTGTGCAGAAACTGTGCAACGCTGCTGTAGAAACGTAATTTGCTGTTGCTTTGCACCATGACACTATATTTTACAATTGTTTCATATGATTAAACTGTTAAGAAGTTACTGTGGGACAGCTAATAACAGACAATTGTCTAGAGCAGGAGTTCCAACCTTTTGTATGCCATCAACTAATACCATTAAGAAAAATGTCCATGGACTCTGGGCTGGGAACTCCAGGTCTAGAGACCCAGAATGAAATACTAAGGTAGTTTTGGTGGAGATTTAATAGACTGTCTATCAGCCACTAGTTTCAATTGGAATATTATGTCCACCACAGCATTACTAGTGAAAGAATATTCAAATACTTTGGTCACAGAAGTAAAATTTTAAAATGTACCTGGGTAAAAAATGGCTCATAGATTTCAACCCCTTTGTCTGATCCTTGTGACAGAATTTCCCTTCCACGGCGCCAACTGTATCGGACGGGTGGATTTGAATTGACTGAACACCGAAGGAACACAGTCCTCTCAAAGTAAAACTGTTCCTTTGCTTCACCTATACTCTGATGTACTGTCAGCACAGGGTCGTCCAAATCTAGAAAAGACAAACAAAAACTGAAATTTAATATCAACCATTTCTAATATTGGAAGTGAAATTGAAATCTTAGGTAATAGTCTTGATTTCAAAGGTAGAGAATTTTGATGTGCAATTGATTTTAATCTTCCACAACTTCTTTATATATTCATCAGGATGATTCATGCGAATAGACAAGAGGATTTGTACTAATTCACACTAATCCATTCCCAGATAACAGTAGTTTCCTGAATCTTGTAGCTATGAAAGAATGTCCAAGATGCATCAATGTTGTATCAGGTACTCCATTGCCTTTCTGATCAAATTTGCCATTTTGTATCCTACTAGAATGCTACTGGCAAAATTCAAACTATGATGGTACAAACAAAATACGATGCCTTCTAACATGAGTGTACACATATAAAACAGTATAATCTGGATATTTTGTGCAGAATTTTATGCCTTAAAACAGATGAGAGGACAGGCTCTCTCTCACTAGCAAGATCTTGGATTTTGTTCTCTCGGTTACTCTTTCTGATCCTAGCAGTTGAATATCTTGGACCTCAGGGAACTTAATAACTAAAAAAAGAGATGAGGAGTGTTGTATGCAATAGTTTAAAATCCAATAGCAGGCATACTTCCCATTGGCTCAGCCAGAAAGCCTGTTAGTACTGCTAATGATCAGACTTCTAAATGATCTGATGCCCTCTTGATGTGCTCCCCAGACCTGCCCTCACTAAAATCTATTAACATTAGCTGGTGGTGAATGTCAACCTCTTCTGCATCCAGACAGTCTCTCGGGATGGCAGGAAATGGTCACCACACTGGTTCCAAAAAGGTTTATCAGGTCCCACCATTAAATTGACTGCAGTCACTAAAACCTATGCTTTTTGATTCCTGACTGCAGATCCAACACTGAATCCAAGCCAACATCAGGGTAATAAAGATGCAATTTATGGGAACAACAGATTGTAGTGTGATTGTAAACACAGAAGAACTCAAATAGAGGATTTGGAAAACATTAGAGACTTAAATTATACGTTCTCATTCAAGTGATGACAATTTACTTCAGCCAAAACAAAAGAGAGGAGGGAGTGATTACTTCAAATCTCTCTGCTGGTAGCTGGTTTTTGAAAAGCGTGAAAAATGAAGTCGATAACAATTTTAAAAATAATTTTAAATGCTCTGGTTAGGCTGAAAGGGCAGACAAAATCAGAATAAAGGAGAAAAATATGACATAAGACATCTAATTCAAGCTTTTTACTGAAGAATAACATCACCATTGCATTCGTAAGGACTAGAATTGTTTTTTCAGCCTTGTTTGCAATCATTACATTTCAAATTAAAATGTATTGCTGATTATAATTGATGAAAGACTTTGAGTAACTTTCAGCATGTCTAACTAACAAAGGAAGCAGATAATAATTGCAGAGTTAGCAAACAAGAACTTGCATCTGAAACACTTAGTAATTGGTCAATACCTGTATATCAAAGTCATTGCAAGTCAGTTTAGACTGATGGCTAATGCACAATACTCATGACAGTACAGTATATTAAAAATAGAATACTGTCTTCTTCCAATAATGAAGTAGCATGCTAAAGGGATGAGTGTTCACCTCATTACACAGGAATCACAGGTTTCACTTCGATCTGGCACAGCCTATTGTGAGAAGTATAATTACAAATCCTTGGTCAGGTTGCACCTCATTTAACTGCAATGTTTCATGCTGCTGGAAGATGAAGCACCATCACTTTCCTATGTAATAATTTGTGATCCTTTATATCGTATTCTTGCACAATGTAAGGCAGACAGTCCAAGCATGTTTTGGTCAGCAGTATCTAGACAAGAAGCTCATTGCAATTCTGGAAAATAGACTGCAGCCAGGCTGTGCTAGTAACAGGGTTTCAACATGAGCTGAACAACTATTGTAAGGCAATAACCTTTTTATTGCTTAACCTTAAGTTTCACTGATCTATCAAAACATTGGTGATTGATGATTGAAATTGGAACTCATAATATTGCAACGTTAAATGAAAGAAGAAATCTTTGAGTTTAAAAAAAAGTTTTTACTTATTATATCATCCCCCAATTGGTTTGCTTATGCTACACTTCAGATATTTAAGAAAATAATAGCAGAAACATATCAAAAATTGCTTTATAATTGAATGTCTTATTTATTTCCTAATACATCCTGGGCATCAGGTTCCGTGTTTTAAAAAATGCAATTAAAATCTTATGGAAAGTGACTGTACATCAAAAATAAATATGACACTTACAAAAGATGAGAAAAACATGCTTAGAAAAATAGACTGGCAATTACTAAGTCAAAACATGATTGACTCAATACAAAATGCTGGAGGAACTCAGCAGGCCAGGCAGCATCAATGGAAAGCATACAATCGACATTTCAGATTGTTTTTAAAAGTAGTCAGCCATAGAAGAAATTCTAACCTTAAATATGGATAAATTGATTGTAATGTATTAATAAAACTATAAATTATAAAAATACAATAAAGTCATAAAAATAACTCAAATCTCTAGTTTGAATTGAATAAAGCTTCTTGATTCCCCTGAAAAGCTTCTTGAGGTATACACAGGGGGAAAGTTTTCAGTGCATATCTATCAATTAAATATTACATTACAGTTAGATTGATTTGAAATATCAATTTTAGAAATAAGATGAATGACTAATCTTACATTGCTGTGTCACTACATCAGTTTTACATGTGTTTGAAACAAAACACATTTTATTTTTAAGTTCCAATTTCTTCATCACCTCATTCTATCATTTCATTAACTTCTGATAATGTTGGCCTCCTGTATCTTTCTACTTTATCTAATCGAGAAGTAGATGCTGGACTATTCATAAACTAGTTTTAGAATTATGTATCATCATTCCTTCGTTGTTCACACATATGAAAGGTCTTGTCTTCCCAATTTCATTCTGCAAAGAAATCTACACAATCTAAATTGGATCGCTAAAATGCTTCTGTGAATATTAATTCAGAGATTTTTATCATCAATTCCTTAAATAAATATGCTATTGAGTAATAATCCCTCAGATAGCAACCTAAAGATTCTCAAACACAAGTTGAAAATAGAGACATAAAACACTACAGCACAGAAACAGGCCCTTCAGCCCATCTAGTCTGTGCTGAACCATTATTCTGCCTAATCCCACTGACCTGCACCTGAACCATACCTCTCCCATGCATCTACTTATCTAAAATAGTGACTTAGAGTTTGAACTATAACTTTTAAATTTGAACAATAGCTCCAAATATTGAACATAACACTGAACATGGTATTGCTGCAACTTTAGAACACTGGGAGTTCTTATCCTTCAGGGACTGGGGTCTTGAATGATTGTGAATGCATAAATAGATACATCATTAATATTTTTCTTTCCCAATAGCTCTGCTATAGCGCCATTGTGGGATTCGAGCAACATGTACAAAATGCTGCCGAACTCAGCAAGTTGGGCAGCATTTATGGAGAGGAATGAACAGTCAATGCTTTGGGTCAAGACCCTTCGTGAGCTTTGATGAGAAATTCCCCTCCATAGTCTACGCCTGAGTTGCTAGGTTTCCCCAGCATTCTGTGTGCACTGCTCACAATGTCCAGCACCTGCAGAATCTCTCGTGTTTGTTGCGGGATTTCAACTCAGTTTCTAGATCATGAGCGCAGAGCTCTAGGTTTCTGACCCAGCACATTAACCACCAAGATGTACACATTATACGCATTGTATTATGTTATTTGGTGCTTCTAATCATAGAAACTTAAAGCACAAAAGGTCTAATTGCCTCTCTTGCCTTCACCCACTCTGAAAGATATCTTTTTGTTAGAATTTCATATTGTTGTCTTTCTCAAGCAACTCTGCAACTTGGTTCTCTTTCATTACGTTCTCTTCATTATCTTTTTTAAGGTTGATGATTTCTCTACACTTTCTGATAATGTATTCCAGATCAGAATAACCCGAAAACATGGAGACATTTCTCATCAAACTCCTGTTGTTTATTTAATACGCAAGTAAATTTGAGTAATCTTGTATATGTGTGGATATGTGTGAATGTGTGCATTCTTGTTCACTTCAATAATTCATTATGGGTTATATGCATAAATATCTGAATTGTATACATCAACATGCTAAAACATGATACGTGGACACCTCACTTAAAAGTAAACTCGAATCTAGACCCACATTTCAGACTCCCGTGTATTCCTTTGAATTAGTTTAATGTTTTCAAGTTACAAAACATAACATCTCCTATTTCTTTTACCAGTCATTCAAAATCAAAGACCTTGAGTTTCTGAGCCAATTGCTAAAGAAAGTAGCTGCCTATATATTTTGTCAAAATTTCCATGATTACAGTTCCTCTTATGAAGGCTAATCCCAATTCTCCATTCTCTCCCCACATCACAGCTGTTCTCCTGTTAAACTTCCTTAATGCTCTTTCTGGGGCCTTGATCTACTTCCTATTGTGTAGCATTCAGAACTGTGCCACAATATTACAGGTAAGGCCCAACAGGACCTTGCAAGTATTACCATGATTTATTTTTAATTTTGAATGTCACAACATACAATCTTGTGCATTTGACCACTATCTCAGCTTATCTTTCAACTTGCCAGCCTAAATCTGAAAGCTAGCTAGATGTTGCCACACGTTAGCATGGACTATTTCAACAGCCGAGGAGATAAGTCCTGTGCTGAGTACTGTACATGCATTAGCGGAGAGCCCTGTTCTGACTTCTGATGAAAAGATGGTTACTAATAAAGCAAATGAAGAGGGTTAGCTCAAGAACATTGTGCTGAGGTACTCAATTCCTTCCATTCCATTCACAATCAAAGGTCAAAGTTCAACTTCAAATTTATTGTCAATGTACACCATACACTACTCCAAGATTCATTTTCTTGTGGATTAATCATAGTAGATACAAAGAACCTCAATGGAATCAATGAAAAACCACACACAACATAGACAAAAAACAACAAATGTTGCAAATACAAAAGCAAAAAAAAATAATAATAAATTAGCATTACATATCGAGAACATGAGGTGCAGAGTCCTTGAAAGTGAGTCCATAGGTTATGGGAACAGCTCAGTGTTGGGGTGAGTGAAGTTGCATGATATTATCCCCACTGGTTCAAGAGTCTGATGGTTGAGGGGTAATTACTGTTCCTGATCCTAATGGTGTGAGTCCTGAGGCTCCTGTACCTTCTTGCTGATGGCAACAGCAACAAGACAGCGTGGCTGGATGGGGGGCATCCTTGATGATAGATGTTGCTTTCCTGTGGAAGTGTTCATTGTAGATATGCACAATAGCGGGGACTATTTTACCTGTGATAGACTGAGCTGTATCCATTTCTTTTTGTAGGATTTTCCATTCAAGGGTATTGGGGTTTTCATACCAGGCCGCGATGCAAACAGCCTCTACTGCACAAATATAGAAGTTTTTCAGAGTTTTAGATGATATTCTGAATCTTCCCAAACATCTGAGAAAGTAGAGACGTTGCTACACCTTCTTTGTAATGACATTTATGTAAGTTATAATGCTGTGCCTTCTTTGTAATGGCACTTATGAACTGGGTTGATTCCAGCGCAATCTTCACAAATTGTACTAAAGGTACTGTTGCTTATTATTAAATTGCCATGGAATTAGTTAAAACTTATTTCTTGCTAAATGTGCAATAAAGACATAATAACAATGAACCTTTCATTGTTTTCAGCACTTTGAATTTATTGAGTACACTGACAGTTTAATACCCATACAACTAAGCTGTTGTCAAAATCAACTCAAGAGATAAATTACCCAGTATACTAATAGTATCCTGGAGTTTATGCTGATCAAGACTCTTAAGCTTCATGTCCATCAAGGTTCTTTGCATTTTGATAGTGATAGCATTAAATGCTACCCATTTTTTCATTGTCTGGCCTTATCTATATTACAGCCATCAAATCAAACATGCAACAATGCAAAACTGCAGTTGCGACACAAATGCTGCATTTTGAAGCTCCATTTTTGTCTTATTTACTTCCTGATTGCCAGCGCCATCTACAATGTGACTAAGAGGCTAGTCTCAGCATTGTCTGGACTGTTGAGCAATGTCACGTGACCAGCAACAATGAATATCAATTGAGTCAGGTTTTATAAAAACAACAAACATTTATTAAACTTTGCTCAAAAATAGCAAAATGTATTTAAACGACTAACTTAACCAGAAGTTAACTGCTATACGGCAACTCTGGAACAGTTCTTAAAAGAGTAAATGCAAAAACAGTTCTTAAAGTGGTAAATTCAAACACAGTTCTTAGAATGGTAAATTCGAAAGTCCAAGAGATTTATACAGTCAATTAGGAGAGACTTTCCTGAAGTAAAGAATTCCTCGAAGACATGTCGTTACTGATGATTCCAGCCAAAACCCGCCTTGTCCGCAGGATTCACGACGATGGAAATAAAACGGTTTAAAGGAACTGACCTTTTCCTCTGGTGAATGGACACTGCACTATCCTTCCTACTTTAGCAGGGGATATCTCAGTTGCAGATCACTTTTACTTGAACGAAGATTCAATAAAGGTCGATCTTCTCCAAAATCGCTAAATGATATCAGCTTTACTCGACTTGGTGAATTCCTGTATTTTGGTAAGGACTTCACTCTCCAATACTACTTACAATAGAAAGTAAAACTCCACTTTAGAACAAAACTGCGTCATCAGCCGAATACGCAGCAAAACAGAGTATCTAACATGAAACTAGACTGAAAACTGACTGTGTTACCAGGGGTCTCCCTTCTATATACCTGTTGAGAACAAGTCATCATGTGACCTCACTGGTGGGAACATTACATCATATGACCTCTGCAGGACCATTACATCATCCTCATAAGACAGTCACAAGATATCCATGAAGTATGTAACACCTCCCTCCAAAAAAAAATTTGGTCTTTTTAAGAGCAAAATGTTAAGAATTAACTATTTACAAAAAAATACAAATGTATAAAATTTACAACTTACACAACATACACAGTACTATCATACAGCATCTTGCAAACTAACATACAGTAGGAGTGTTACAAATGTTAAAATACCACTCCATAAAAAAAATTACACTGTACATTTAACATCTATATAGACAACCAGCAATCACATTATCTTTACCTTTAATATGAGTTATCAAAATATTATACTCCTGTAACATCAAACTTTGTTGCTAAATTGCAGTTTGATTTATTTCCTTAACCATTTTCTTTAACTGAGCTCTGGCCTACAACATAAGCAAAGTAAGTCACTGTGGCATGACCAAATTCACTTTTAGCTAAGGTAATAGTTAAGTTAGCTTTTGAAAGTCTCTCAAATAGTTTCTCCACTGCAGTAATATGTGCTTTCCACGTATTATTTCCTTTCACTAAATCATCAATATAGGCATCTGTATCTTTTAACCCATGAATCACACTATTAATCATCTGCTAGAAAGTACCTGGTGCATTCTTCATCCCAAATGGAAGAACATTATATTCATATAACCCAGATGGGGTTACAAATGCAGAAATCTCTCTATCTCTATCCGTCAATAGAACACACCAATAACCTTTTAACAAATCAATCTTTGTAAGGAACTTTGCTTGTCCAACTTTATCCACACAATCATCAACCCTAGGGATTGGATATGCATCAGTTTTTGTCACAGCATTCACCTTCCTGTAATCTGTACAAAACCGAATACTATTGTCTGGTTTAAGCACCATAATCTAATAATATTATTCTCTAACATATACTTAATTTCTTGTTCAACAAGTTCACATTTTTCCCTGTTCATCCAATATGGATGTTGTTTTATGGTTTTGCATCTCCAACATCTACATCATGCGAAGCTACAGTGGTTCTTCTAGGAACGTCTGGAAATAAATCCCTGTATTTAAAATTTAACTATTTCATCTGCTCTCTCTGCTCTGGCTGTAAATGAGCTAATTTCTCATCAATATTTTCCAGAATTGTGGAGTTTGGTAACCTGGCAGAAATAATGTTGGATTTAAAATGAGTTTCAGATGAATCATCCATTTAGTTTTTAGAAAGATCAGACTCATTATTATTGACCACAACAGTCATCGTAGCACCCTATCTCTCATAATATGGTTTTATATTTATATGACACAGCTGTGTAGCCTTTCTTCAATCTGGGGTTTTTAAATCACATAATCCACATCATTTAATTTAGATTTAATCTCATAAGGACCATGAAATTTAGCTTGTAATGGGTTCGTTTGCACCGGGAAAAGAACCAACACCTTATCTCCAGGCTTAAATCACTTCATCCTAGCTTCCTTATCATACAACATACATCAAAGTTGCTGGTGAACGCAGCAGGCCAGGTAGCATCTCTAGGAAGAGGTGCAGTCGACGTTTCAGGCCGAGACCCTTCGTCAGGACTAACTGAAGGAAGAGGTAGTAAGAGATTTGAAAGTAGGAGCGGGATGGGGAGATCCAAAATGATAGGAGAAGACAGGAGGGGGAGGGATGGAGCCAAGAGCTGGACAGGTGATTGGCAAAGGGGATACGAGAGGATCATGGGACAGGAGGCCCAGGGAGAAAGACATGGGGGGGGGGGAGAGCAAGGGCTATAATCAGAGGGACAGAGGGAGAAAAAGGAGAGAGAGAGAAAGAATATCTGTATAAAAATAAATAACGGACGGGGTACAAGAGGGAGGTGGGGCATTAGCAGAAGCTTGAGAAGTCAATGTTCATGCCATCAGGTTGGAGGCTACCCAGACGGAATATAAGGTGTTGTTCCTCCAACCTGTGTGTGGCTTCATCTTTACAGTAGAGGAGGCCGTGGATAGACATGTCAGAATGGGAATGGGATGTGGAATTAAAATGTGTGGCCACTGGGAGATTCTGCTTTCTCTGGCAGACAGAGTGTAGGTGTTCAGCAAAGTGGTCTCCCAGTCTGCATCGGGTCTCGCCAATATAGAAGGCCACATCGGGAGCACTGGACGCAGTATATCACTCCAGCAGACTCACAGGTAAAGTGTCGCCTCACCTGGAAGGACTGTTTGGGGCCCTGAATGGTGGTAAGGGAGGAAGTGTAAGGGCATGTGTAGCACTTGTTCTGCTGACAAGGATAAGTGCCAGGAGGGAGATCAGTGGGGAGGGGTGGGGGGGACGAATGGACAAGGGAGTCGCGTAGGGAGCGATCCCTGCGGAAAGCGGGGGGGGGGGGGCAGGGAGGAAAAGATGTGCTTAGTGGTGGGATCCTGTTGGAGGTGGCGGAAGTTACGGAGAATAATATGTTCGACCCGGAGGCTGGTGGGGTGGTAGGTGAGGACCAGGGGAACCCTATTCCTAGTGGGGTGGCGGGAGGATGGAGTGAGAGTAGATGTGCGTGAAATGGGGAAGATGCATTTGAGAGCACAGTTGATGGTGGAGGAAGGGAAGCCCCTTTCTTTAAAAAAGGAGGACATCTCCCTTGTCCTGGAATGAGAAGCCTCATCCTGAGAGTGGATGCGGCGGAGACGGAAAATTGCGAAAAGGGGATGGCATTTTTGCAAGAGACAGGGTGAGAAGAGGAATAGTCCAGATAGCTGTGAGAGTCAGTAGGCTTATAGTAGACATCAGTGGATAAGCTGTCTCCAGAGATAGAGACAGAAAGATCTAGAAAGGGGAGGGAGGTGTCGGAAATGGACCAGGTAAACTTGAGGGCGGGGTGAAAGTTGGAGGCAAAGTTAATAAAGTCAACGAGCTCAGCATGCGTGCAGGAAGCAGCGCCAATGCAGTCGTCGATGTAGCGAAGGAAGAGTGGGGGACAGATACCAGAACAGGTACGGAACATAGATTGTTCCACAAAGCCAACAAAAAGGCAGGCATAGCTAGGACCCATATGGGTGCCCATAGCTACACCTTTTGTTTGGAGGAAGTGGGAGGAGCCAAAGGAGAAATTATTAAGAGCAAGGACTAATTCGGCTAGACAGAGCAGAGTGGCGGTAGAGGGGAACTGATTAGGTCTGGAATCCAAAAAGAAGCGGAGAGCTTTGAGACCTTCCTGATGGAGGATGGAGGTATATAGGGACTGGATGTCCATGGTGAAAATAAAGTGGTGGGGGCCAGGGAACTTAAAATAATCGAAAAGTTTTAAGAGCGTAAGAAGTGTCATGAACATAGGTAGGAAGGGATTGAACAAGGGGGGATAAAACCGTGTCGAGGTATGCAGAAACGAGTTCGGTGGGGCAGGAGCAAGCTGAGACAATAGGTCTGCCAGGACAGGTAGGTTTGTGGATCTTGGGTAGGAGGTAGAAATGAGAAGAGCGAGATGTGGGAACTATAAGATTGGTAGCAGTGGATGAGAGATCCCCTGAGTGGATAAAGTCGGTGATGGTGTTGGAGACAATGGCCTGGTGCTCCTTAGTGGGGTCATGATTGAGGGGTAAATAAGAGGAGGTATCCGCGAGTTGTTGCTATGCCTCGGCAAGGTAGAGGTCAGTACGCCAGACTACAACAGTAGCCCCCTTATCGGCGGGTTTAATAGTAAGGTTAGGATTAGTGCGGAGGGAGTGGAGAGCAGAGTGTTCAGAAGGAGTGAGGTTGGAATGGGAACAAGATGCGGTGAAGTCGAGGCAGCAGTTAGCAATAAAGAGATCCAGATGCAGGCCAGAAGACCAGAGCGGGGTGTCCATGAAGAAGAGGAGGGTTGAAGACGGGAGAAGGGGTCATCGGTGGGGGTGGAAGAGTCCTTGCCGAAGAAGTAGGCTCGGAGATGGAGACGGCGGAAGAAGAGTTCCGCATCATGGCGAACACGGAACTCGCTGAGGTGTGGGCGAAAGGGGACAAAGGTGAGGCCCTTACTGAGGACAGAGTGTTCTGCCTCCGACAGTTGAAGGTCGGAGGGGATGGTAAAGACCTTTAAAGATGGATGAGAGCTGGGATCGGGGGGAGGGGGGAGGCTGGGGGTGTCAGTGGAGAGGGGAGGGTTGGGGTGAGAGGAAGATGGAGCCTCTGAGTACCCAGGAGCTGACGATGGGATCTGAGGGAGACAGGATTGCAGAGTATTGGTTTGGGAAGGGGAGACGGGAGTCACAATAGCAGCACATAAAGACCCGGCCTGGAGTTCAAGGCTGGAGTCGTAGTTGGTGGTTGCACAATCGCTTTGAAGGTGTCCATGGTCGTTGCTGGAGTCCGGGTTTTGAATATGCCCTGAGGTGTTGGAGCCGGCGAGATCAGTGGCAAAGGCAACCTGAAGTTCATGCCAGCAGGCTCTGGGGGTCCGCAGATGCAGGATCTTGCAATCTTTGCCTAACATGACAAAGTCAAATAAACGGCGATTGCAGGTGTGAATCCGACGGAGGATGAAATAACGGGTAGGACCATTACAGACGGCGAAGAAAGTGTCCCGAAGGTGTGGAAGGGTCTGGGATAGGGACACCAAATACCTCCTCATGGCGGAGAGAGTCGCCTTCAGAGCTTGACGGGAGAAGCGACGAGAGGCAGAGTCAATAAAATGTGAGTACCTGGGATCCTCAGAAGGTTCAAAATTGAGAGGCTTGGAAACGAATCTTAAAGCCAACTGGAGTAAGTTGGCAGCAGAGGCACGTTCCAAGAAAGGATATATGGCTGTGATAGCAAGTCAGAGTCAAAGTGTGGTCAAAAAGTCGAAGAGCCGAAGAAATTACAGATGGGAAGCGGTGAGAAATGGTTTCACTGAACTCCCGTCAAGAAGATCTAAACTTCTTCCGTGTAGGCATCAGCGGAAAAGGCTTCGCAGTCGTGAATTTAAAAACGCAAACAACAGGAATACTGCAGATGCTGGAAATTCAAGCAACACACATCAAAGTTGCTGGTGAACGCAGCAGGCCAGGCAGCATCTCTAGGAAGAGGTACAGTTGACATTTCAAGCGGAGACCCTTCGTCAGGACTAACTGAAGGAAGAGTTAGTAAGAGATTTGAAAGTGGGAGGGGGAGGGGGATCCAAAATGATAGGAGAAGACAGGAGGGGGAGGGATGGAGCCAAGAGCTGGACAGGTGATTGGCAAAGGGGCTATGAGAGGATCATGGGACAGGAGGTCCGGGGAGAAAGAAAAGGGGGGGGAGGGAAACCCAGAGGATGGGCAAGGGGTACAGTCAGAGGGACAGAGGGAGAAAAAGGAGAGTGAGAAAAAGAATGTGTGCATAAAAATAAATAACAGATGGGGTACGGGGGGGGGGCATTAGCGGAAGTTAGAGAAGTCAATGTTCATACCATCAGGTTGGAGCTACCCAGACGGAATACAAGGTGTTGTTCCTCCAACCTGAGTGTGGCTTCATCTTTACAGTAGAGGAGGCCGTGGATAGACAAGTCAGAATGGGAATGGGATGTGGAATTAAAATGTGTGACCACTGGGAGATCCTGCTTTCTCTGTGGACAGAGTGTAGGTATTCAGCAAAGTGGTCTCCCAGTCTGTGTCGGGTCTCGCCAATATATTGAAGGTGACATCGGGAGCACCGGACGCAGTATATCACCCCAGCCGACTCACAAGTGAAGTGTCGCCTCACCTGGAAGGACTGTCTGGGGCCCTGAATGGTGTTAAGGGAGGAAGTGTAAGGGCATGTGTAGCACTTGTTCCGCTTACAAGGATAAGTGCCAGGAGGGAGATCAGTGGGGAGGGATGGGGTGACGAATGGACAAGGGAGTCTTGTAGGGAGCGATCCCTGTGGAAAGCAGAGAGGGGGGGGGAAGGAAAGATGTGCTTAGTGGTGGGATCCCGTTGGAGGTGGCAGAAGTTACGGAGAATAATATGTTGGACCCGGAGGCTGGTGGGGTGGTAGGTGAGGACCAGGGGAATCCAATTCCTAGTGGGGTGGCGGAAGAATGAGAGCAGATGTGCATGAAATGGGGGAGATGCGTTTGAGAGCAGAGTTGATGGTGGAGTTGATCCTTATCATACCAAGTTTTCATCTTCTCCTGAGCCGATTTTAAGTTTTCCTTGGCTAAACTACAAGCTTTAAGTAATCTTTCTTTAAATTTTAAAACATAATCCGACAAATTGGTGTGTACCTCTTTATTAATCCACTGTTCTTTCAACAAGGCCAAAGATCCTCGAACTCTATGCTCAAACACAAGTTCAAAAGGACTAAAGCCTAATGATTCCTGTACTGCCTCCCATACTGCAAAAAGTAGTAAATGTACACCTTCATCCAGTCCTCTTCATTTTCTACACAATACGTTCTAATCATAGTTTTAAGGGTAGCATGGAATATCTCCAAGGCTCCTTGTGATTCTGGATGATATGCAGATGAGGTAATCTGTTTTCCTCCCAGTTTATAAACTACCTGCTGAAACAATCCAAAAATAAAATTACTACCTTGATCCGATTGTATTTCCTTAGGCAACCCAAAATAAGTAAAAAATTTTATAAGAGCCTTTGTCACAGTTTTGGCTGTTATATTCCCAAGAGGTATTGCTCTGGAAACCTAGACGCTGTGCACATAATGGTCAGCAAATATTGATGCCCAGTTTTAGTTTTTGGCAATGGGTTTACACAATCTATAATAATTTTGGAAAACAGCTCACCAAATGCTGGAATCGGTTGCAGTGGGGCCACTGGAGTAACTTGATAAGGTTTACCCACAATTTGACATGTATGACACGTCCTGCAAAATGTCGCCACATCCTTTCTTTAACTAGGCCAGTAAAAATGTTTAAAAACCTTATTCATAGTTTTCTTTACACCTTGATGGCCACCCAAAGGCATACCATGAGTCATAGTTAAAATCTCATTTCGATAAACTTTAGGAACTACTACATGATGATTAACTTCCCATTCCTCACTAGCAGGAATTGTAGGTGATCTCCACTTCCTCATCAATACTCCCTTTTCAAAATAATATCCTACCGGCACATTCTCAATTTCACTATCTGGAAGAGCTTGTTCCTTTAATTTGATAATCTCAGGGTCTCTACTCTGCTCTGTTATCATCTCCTTCCCAGATAAAGACAAATCTTCATGATCAGACTTACTACCAAAACCCTGATCAAATAATGAAGGGAAGAAAGTCTCTGGCACATCCTCAAAATTCGCATCCCGAGTTAAACAGCCATTGGTAACAACCCCATCCTGTACATCAGACTTTTTAGCCGTAGCTCGGATTACAACACAGGAAGGATCTGTGTTAGCATCCCTCTGTGGATCCTCAGAAATGAGCTTTATAGAAACAAAGAAACATAGAAAATAGGTGCAGGAGTAGCCCTTTCAGCCCTTCGAGCCTGCACCACCATTGATTACGATCGTGGCTGATCATCCAACTCAGAACCCTGTACCTGCCTTCTCTCCATAACTCCTGATCCGTTAAGCCACAAGGGCCATATCTAACTCCCTCTTAAATATAGCCAATGAACTGGCCTCAACTGTTTCCTGTGGCAGAGAATTCCACAGATTCACCACTCTCTGTGTGAAGAAGTTTTTCCTATTCTCGGTCCTAAAAGGCTTCCCTTTTATCCTCAAACTCTGACCCCTCGTTCTGGACTTCCCCAACATCGGGAACAATCTTCCTGCATCTAGCCTGTCCAATCCCTTTAGGATTTTATATGTTTCAATAAGATCCTCCCTCAATCTTCTAAATACCAACGAGTATAAGCCTAGCTGATCCAGTCTTTCATCATATGAAAGTCCTGCCATCCCAGGAATCAATCTGGTGAACCTTCTTTCTACTCCCTCTATGGCCAGGATGTCTTTCCTCAGATTAGGGGACCAGAACTGCACACAATACTCCAGGTGTGGTCTCACCAAGGCCTTGAACAACTGCAGTAGAACCTCCCTGCTCCTGTACTCCAATCCTCTTGCTATGAATGCCAGCATACCATTTGCCTTTTTCACCGCCTGCTGTACCTGCATGCCAATTTTCAATGACTGGTGTACAATGACACCCAGGTCTTGTTGCACCTCCCCTTTTCCTAATTGACCATGATTCAGATAATAATCTGTTTTCCTGTTCTTGCTACCAAAGTGGATAACCTCACATTTATCCACATTAAATTGCATCTGTCATGAATTTGCCCACTCACCTAACCTATCCAAGTCACCCTGCATCCTCTTAGCATCCTCCTCACAGCTAACACTGCCGCCCAGCTTCGTGTCATCCGCAAACTTGGAGATGCTGCATTTAATTCCCTCGTCTAAGTCATTAATATCTATTGTAAACAACTGGGGTCCCAGCACTGAGCCTTGCGGTACCCCACTAGTCACTGCCCGCCATTCTGAAAAGGTCCCATTTATTCCCACTCTTTGCTTCCTGTCTGCCAACCAATTCTCTATCCACATCAATACCTTACCCCCAATACTGTGTGCTTTAAGTTTGCACGCTAATCTCCTGTGTGGGACCTTGTCAAAAGCCTTTTGAAAATCCAAATATACCACATCCACTAGTTCTCCCCTATCCACTCTACTAGTTACATCCTCAAAAAATTCTATGAGATTCGTCAGACATGATTTTCCTTTCACAAATCCATGCTGACTTTGTCCGATGATTTCATCGATTTCCAAATGTGCTGTTGTCACATCTTTGATAACTGACTCTAGCATTTTCCCCACAACCGGTCAGGCTTACCAGTCTATAATTGCCCAGTTTCTCTCTGCCTCCTTTTTTAAAAAGTGGGGTTATATTAGCCACCCCCCAATCCTCAGGAACTAATCCAGAATCTGAAGAGTTTTGAAAAATTATCACTAATGCATCCACTCTTTCTCGAGCTTCTTCCGTAAGCACTCTAGGATGCAGACCATCTGGCCCTGGGAATTTATCTGCCTCCAATCCCTTCCATTTACTTAACACCACTTCCCTACTAACATGTCAAATTATTGTCAAATGCACTTCAGGAAAAACGTGTCCACCTGCTAAATCATTCCCTAACAAAAGAGAAACATCATTTATGGGTAAATTGGGTTGTAGTCCTACTTAACAGGCCCTGTAACTAACCCTGACCCTAAATTTACTCTATGCAAATGTACCGACATATGGGCACCCCCAACTCCTCTTATATCGTTTACCTCATCAATGTCAGACTCATCACTAAACTTTAGAACACTGTCTAACATTAGTGATTGAGAAACTCCAGTATCTTTAAGGATTCATATTGGTACGGGATTGGATCCCTCTTTCAAGGATACAAATCCTTCGGTTATAAACTGTTCATATCCCCTCTTAACTTGGTCAGACTCTGACAAAACTTCATTGGTATTTATCAAACTCTGTGGATTTACAGGTGTTTCAATATGCTGCACACAAGCATCTGGGACTGCTTCCTTCTCTTTCTTTTTCAATGCAAAACAGTTAGCTATTACATGTCCAGGTTTCTTACAATAATTACCATTAAGACCAAAATGACTTTCCTTCACATGTCTCCCTTCATCCTTACCTTTCTCACTAACTTCAGATTTAATTTCTGGTTTACCTTGACTCTCTGTGCTATTTTTCTTTTTAAAAGTTCTACCTGGAGAAAATTTACTCTTAGGAATTAAAGCATACTCATCAGCTAATTTGGCAGACTCCTGCAATGTAGCGGTGTCCCTTTCATTTAAGTATGTCCTTACTTGAACAGGAACGCTCCTTTTAAATTCCTCCAGTAAAATCAACTTTTAATTTATTATACTCCCCATTCACATTTTTAGAGGAAACCCATCTCTCAAAACACACAGATTTCTCGTATGCAAATTCCACGTAAATTTTTTCCACAAATCTCTTCAAATTTCTGAATCTTTCTCTATAAGCTTCTGGAACCAATTCATATGCTTTCAATATATGCTGTTTCACAACATCATAATCAAGTGCTTGCTCAGCATTTAAAGCTGTATAAACTTGTTGTGCTTTGCCTCTAATTACACTTTGTAACATCACTGGCCATCTCCCTTTCAGCCACTCTAAACTCAGACCAACAATTTCGAAATGTTGGAAATATTTGTCCACCTCTGCTTCATTAAATGGAGGAGCCAAAATAACCCCTCGACTAGCAACAAACTATTTCCTAGAACCAGAGGACTGATTCTCGGACTTTAATTTCTCCGTCTCTAGCTCAAACTCCCTCTTTTTATTTGCTTCTCTTTCTTCAAATTCCTTTTTCCTAAGGGTTTCTCTAGCCTCGAATTCTTTCTGTTTATTTTCAGCTTCTAACCGACTTCTTTCCAAATCAGCTTCTAATTGCTTTAACTTTATTTGTTCAATATGTAACTACAGCTCTAGATTACTCAATGGAAACCTATCTAACACTTCTTCATCAAAAACACCCAAGTCTTTATAGTGTGCCACAATTTGTCTCTGAACTAGTAGCTTGGTTGTAACCTTTGTAATTCCTTTAGGATCCAACCTTCTAGCAATCTCGTATACAACACCCTTTCTCGCCGTCGCTAAAAACTCCAGGTTTGGCAATTCCATAAAATTATCAATATTCATTGCTGCCAAATACCACCCACAGACCAATCAAACAAAAGAATTGGATATTTCCATTTTCCAAATCAGGTTGATACCTAAACAAGCACTTAAGCTCAAAATTGGAACAATCCCAGATGAGCCCCCAAATTTATGTCACGTGACTGGCAACAATGAATATCAATTGAGTCAGGTTTTATAAAAAACAACAAACATTTATTAAATTTTGCTCAAAAATAGCAAAATGTATTTAAACGACTAACTTAACCGGAAGTTAATTACTATACGGCAACTCTGGAACAGTTCTTAAAAGGGTAAATGCAAAAGCAGTTCTTAAAGCGATAAATTCAAACACAGTTCTTAGAATGGTAAATTCGAAAGTCCAAGAGATTTATACAGTCAAATAGGAGAGACTTTCCTGAAGTAAAGAATTCCTCGAAGACATGTCATTACCGATGATCACAGCCGAAACCCGCCTTGTCCGCAGGATTCATGACGACGGAAATAAAATGGTTTAAAGAAACTGACCATTTCCTCTGGCGAAAGGACACTGCACTATCCTTCCTACTTTAGCAGGGGATATCTCAGTTGCAGGTCACTTTTACTTGAAAGAAGATCCAATAAAGTTCGATCCTCTCCAAAACTGTCAAACAATATCAGCTTTACTCGACTTGGCGAATTCCTGTATTTTGGTAAGGTCTTCACTCTCCAATACTACTTACAACAGAAAATAGAACTCCACTTTAAAATAAAACTGTGTCATCAGACAAATACACAGCAAAACGGAGTATCTAACACAAAACTAAACTGAAAACTAACTGTGTCACCAGGGGTTTCCCTTTTATATACCTGTTGAGAACAAGTCATCATGTGACCTCTGTAAGACCATTACATCATCCTCATAAGACAGTCACAGGATATCCATGAAGTATGTAACAGCAAGAGCCAGCCTTGACAATTTTTAAGGATGAGAGGAAGATTCTGTGAGAATGTGCTCAGAAGGCATGAGTAAGGAATGAGTAGGGAGAATGCAGCAGAGAGAGTTGAGAAAGGCACATGGTTTGTTACTGAAGTACTGCAGATGAGAATAGGTTATAAAATCAGAAGAAATGCCACAGATGGAAGAGAGAGGAGAGTGAAAGACATCAAATGTATTTCAGTGGGGTTTACAGAAAGAACTTGCACTGCAGAGGTAGTATTTTCTATCTAATATTACATAAAGGAATAGAAGTGCACTATATACGGCTGAGAACAAAGGAGCTGAGAGACCACATAAAAAGCCCTGGTGGAGCAGTTGGAATACTGATAGGGAATTCATACTTTGGAACAAGTGAAGGATGGACAGTGAAATCAGGCACTAAGGTGAGCGAACATGGAGATGGAAATAGAGATGGGCAATGGTGGATCACTTAGTTTAGAAACAAAGAATAAAAGGCAGAAATTATGGGTCAAGGTCTTAAGTTAAAACCACAAGTTCATAAGACAAAGGAGCAGAATTAGGCCATACGGCCCATTGAGCCTGCTCCACCATTCCATCATGGCTGAATTACTATCCCTCTCAACACCATAGTCCTGTGTTCTCCCCATAACCTTTGATGCCCTGATTAATCAAGAACCTATCACTCTCTCTAGCAACAGATTACAGCTGCCTAGCACAATTTTCTGTGTAAAACACCTTGCCCTCATATTGCTTTTAAACACACTCCCTCTCACCACTCTCTTACCAGGGGAATTTCATGATATAAGCCACACTTTGACCCTCGTGGGCAGGGACAACAACAAAATTGCTTCAGCAGGTGTGAAGATTCCTGGCATGTGTTCCAGATTCCTCATTTGTTCTGAGGATATTTCTTCCACAGCTAAGACTCTGCCTTGTATTGCATAACCATCTGAGATTAGATCAATTTGTAGTAGGCAGACAGTTATAACAACAAATACAAGCTCAAGTGGAAGAAGCAAGCAGAAAGTGATTACCTAAATTCTTCAATTAGAATACATCTCATATCCATTACATGGATGACTTATGGTGACTTTAGATAAAGGTGATACTATTCATAGAAATTGATTGTAGTTATTTAGCTATTAATGCATACATTTCAGAGAGTTAATCATGCACAAAATAGATCAGTTCACTTAACAGTAGTGTCTCCCATTTAATTGCTTGAGTCTTTCCTTCCATCATTTCTGATCTGATCTCTTTAATTTAACAGCATTATTTGCACAAGGCAATTAGATCTTGCTTTTAAAATTGATTGCTGTCAATTTATTTGGATGAACTACTCTTTGTTCAAACAACTTTGAGGCAGCATTCCATTTGGAATATTATTTGCACAAAGGGATATTTAACATTATTCATCTGCCACTTCAATCCTCCGATCAAATGAAACAGCATGAAGGAGCCAATTCAATAGACAGACTAAGAAAATATTAGCAATCAAAGAATTCCCAAGGCTTTGGAGAAAATCCAATCAGGAAAGCAGCAAATCTGTTCGAAATCAGTTAAGCCAAACTGTTTACATTCTCTCCAAAGTCAGATTCTGACCCCTACATCCCCTGCTTAACAAACACCACCTGCTTCTACCATCACTACATTACCCAAATTTACCCATCATATTATGCTGCCGAAACCCTTCACCATGCTATTGCCACCACCAGTGTTGACGAGACCAATGTTCTCCAGGGTCGCCATTCATATGAAATAATTCATAAACATCAGCACACAGACCGTATAACCACTGCCCATTGCTCCATTTTTTATGTTGGCTCACACGAGCTCCTCATCCCTGAAGCCTCTTATTCCTACTGCTGGCATCACCCTTACTCTAGATCTGTAATTCTCCAGTGGCATGATCACAGTCCTTGCACTTTCCCTTCCTTCTGACAATTAGTTCCCTTTTGCTGCATGGTCAAAGACTTTACCTACCGTGTCTTGAGTTCCATGTTGTGGAATTCCCTTCACAAACTCCTGATTTTCCATCTCTTTCTCCAATTTAAGGCCCTCTTGCAAACTCTTCTTATCACTCTAAATCCCTTTGGCTCAGCATCTTGGTTGTCTCTCCCCGATCCCTCAGAGATTCCCCTACAATTTGTGTCTACACTAAAAATTGCTCTAATACACTTTGGTTGCCAGCACAATGACAATCCAAAAAAATTTCCCCATCATCATCCTGATGCCCTATTGAACCAACCTCGTGAAAAAGAACTAAATAAATAAAGAACAAGACTTCTGCTGTACAAATCAAAGAAGATTATTTCCCTTTCACAATGGTGGAAACGGAAGCAGATTTATGATTATGTACTCAAGAGATGATATATTTGAACACAGGTCTCTACTCTATGAAGTCATTTCATCACAAACAGCATGAATAATCTGCCAATTAAGGATGCAGATATAATGCATTTCAAAACTGTTAAAGCACAACATTCTAAAGTATATTTTTAGATAGGGATGTGACCAGCAAAACTATTCTGATGTGCTTACAGAAAGAATCACTGTGAAAAAGGAATGGGCCACATTTTGGCTCTCAGTGATACTTATTCAGAGAGACTAAAGTCGAACATGAGCATTTAATTGAGAAATTATGCTTTTTTTTTCGAAATAATGCATGGTCTGTCTTTACAAGACATTTCAGAAAAATGGGTCCGTAGCCAGACCAATTCAGTTCAAACAATTATTGATGAGTTATGATATAAAGCACCATTCACTTCTTCTTCAAAAGGGGAAGTCAGTTCATACAGTGAAGTAGAAATTGAAGCGACAAGACATGGAATAAAAAAATGCCCATGAAACATTAACAACTGGAGAGTTTCAGTGAAGAGGGAGAATGACTGGAGACTAGAAGGAAGAAAAGGAGAGACACCAGGGTCTGCCAATGGCTGCAGGGGAGAGGAGGCAACACCAGACTCTAGGGGAAGGCTGCAGTGCAGAAGAGGAAATTACTGGTCACCAAGTAAATTCTGCAGAGCGTTGCACTGAGGAGAGTGGGCAAGACTGAAGCCTGTTGAAAATTGTAGAAGTTATAAAGCTGGTAAAGGAAATGGAGCTCAGCAAAGTTACAGAATTTTTTATCATATGTCTCAAAATATCAATAAAACCTTTCAAAAAGAGAATTTGGAATCTCACTAAATTAACTCCCAGAAAAGAGGGCTCCATTGCTCCAAAGAGGGGTTCCCAGCCTAGGGCCCACAGACACCTCGGTTAATAGTAGGGGTCCATGGCATAAATGAGGTTGGGGATCCTGCTCTGAAGGAATTCTGTTCTGATGCAGTAACAGAAGGGCAGAAAAAAATCATGGAAATCAGATATAAAGACAAAAAAGCAATGCCAGGTCACCACCTTAAAATGTTAACTATGTTTGCTTCTCTGATATGTTCTGTATTTCCAGCATTTTTGTTTCTTTACACATCTGATAGACATCTGTCAATGTACTAAAGGCCTCATAAAATTTTTGTGCAATAAATATACTTACTAATAATATTTAATTAAACACATGTGGGCAGTGTGGTAACGGGCAATCCAAAAGACTAGACTAACAATTTGAAATCAAGCTCAAATCCAATGCAACAGATGTAACATTTAAACTGTATTAATTAAATAAAGTAGAATAGTATAGCACAGGCATAAGCTGTTCAGCCGAAATGTCTGTGCTAACTACAATAATAAATTAAGCTAAATCTCTTCTGCCTGCACAGGATACACATCCCTGCCTTCATATTCTATCTAAAAGCCTCTTAAATGCCACTGTTCTGAAATGAAAACCAGTGTCAACGATGTTGATTGTCAATAAAACTCAGCTGATTCCCTGATGCACGCTAGGGAAGGAAATCTGTCATCCTAATCCCATTTAGCCAATATGTAAATCCAAACCACACAATCAAGTGGTGTTTGATACTTCACTGCACTTTGACATAGCCCAGCAAGCTCTTGGGTTCAAAACTAGTCAGGATGATCATTAAATGCTGGCCTTGCCAGTGATAGTGGGCAAATAAAAGAAGTTTATAAAAGGCTGTAAATCGTGACACCGCCAATCCTATTTTTAATCCAGATATTAGGATTCTTCTGTCAATCACACATAAAAGACTACTCTGCTATAAGTCCATCATCAAGGACCAATATCATCCAGGCCATGCTCTCTTCTCGTGATTACCATTGGGCAAGTGGTACAGTAGCCTTAGGTCCCACATCACCAGGTTCAAGAATAGTTATTACCCTACAACCTTCAGCCTCCTGAACCAGCATGGATAACATCACTTACATCAGTGTGGGTGGAGCCACTTAGATAGGTACACAGAGCTTAGAAAAATAGAGGGCTATGTGCTCGGAAAATTCTAGGCAATCTCTAGAATAGGTTAAATGCTCGGCACAAGGTTGCAGGCCAAAGGGGCTGTAATGTGCTGTAAGTTTCTGTATCCCTTGCTGAACTGACTCCACAACCTATAGACTCACTTTCAAGGACTCTACAACTCATGCTCTCAGTAGTAATTATTTACTTTTTAAAAATTAATTTCACAACTGATCTATTTTTGAACTTCGGCTGTGTGTCGATCTTTGTGATGTATAGTCTTCATAAGTTCTATTGTATTTCTTTATTTTCCTGTAAATGCTTGCAAGAAAATTAATCTGAAGATAGTATATCATATGCAGTACATTCTTTGATAATAAATTTACTTTGAAATTTGAATTGAGGAGAGCATCTTATTAAGTATTGGAAAGAGTGTCAATCGAAGATATTGTACTCTTCCCCAATGGCAGCAACTTACCTCTGTACTGCTAGTTGTCTTAGAAATCAAATAGATCAATATTGTTTGTAAAGTGTTATACTTCCACAACCCACACCTCATTCTTAGGAAGTACAGTGGGATATTGATTATGACAAAATTATTCCTATGGTAATGATCCAGGAACAGAAGTTCAATGACAACACGGCAGCATGGCAGTTAGCACAATACTTTACAATGCCAGTGAGAACAGAAGTGTGATAGAACAGATGGTTAAAAGTTAGAGGTGAAGGATATTAAGCCTTTCTCTTGCATCCATTTGCAGATGAATAATAGAAGCCAGAAAAACCTTCCTGCTTATGGGCACCAACATTGATGAAAAAAGACAATTATTGTACGCAATAAGCAGAATACATTTTCTTCCATACTGCACTTGTAGTATTTCCAATAGACCAGAATATCTCTCTCTCTCTCTCTCTCTCTCTCTCTCTCTCTCTCACACACACACATCAGAAATCCATCTTTTGTTTTCAAGTTTGTTAACCATTCCAGAGTTTTTAAACAGTACACTTTCATTAAGGGAAAGAGAAATATTCTCATGACAGTTAACATTTGAAAAACAGTTAAACTTTAGGAGGTTCTATTTATTATGTGCTAAAGTGTGACGTTCTCTGTCATTAACACAGGTCGGCAATGCAGTCTCATTAGCACTAAAAAAAAGATGTATTGTTGACTTAATAAATAAATAATGAGACCATAATAATAGCCTGGTAAAATGCCAATTGTTTCATTACCTTCACCAGAATTTCATTCATCTGCTAAAACAGATCAGTTCATCCATTCATCACCAATGATTGTCATGATTTTAACACCAGCGTTTTATCAGAAAATGAAAATCTACATTAGTGAGAGCTGCAAGTTCAAGAGAAGCATTTTAAAATACGAAAATATTACAGATTTTGTGTACTGAAGAGATTTGAATTCCTACAAAGAAAAAAGCTGGATTAAAATTAAAAACTCATATTGTTGTGAGCACCACCTGCTCTAGTTATGTTAGTGAATAAAACAGACAGCAAACGATAATGAATCAAAAGATGAAAAGACCAGCATTCGACACAGAGTCTTACTGAGGAAACATGACCAACTTTGTATCATTCCAAGGCCTATTACATTCTAGAGTTGTCATTAGCTACCGGCAAAAATCATGCTTGACTAATCTACCTTAATAACTTTGGTCCTCAGTTTAATAAAAGTGAGCCCATAAAGCCACTTCAGAAGTCACTTATTACCTGTTAAGTTTATCTCTTAAAATTACATCATCAATTTTTCTTGACAATCTGAAACTACTATTAGATTTATGTCTGAGATAAAATGCATTATCCTTAATTTTAATTATTTAGTGGTGCATTCCTTTTGTATAGAGTTCAGTTGGAATACAGGTCCTTTGATAATCCCTCCTTGCAAGTCAGAAAGAGGAGCATAAGACCATAAGACAAAGAAGCAGAATTAAGCCAGCTGGCCCATCAAGTCTGCTCCACCATCATGACTGATTTATTGCCGCCTCTCAATCCTATTCTCTTGCCTTCTACCTGCAATGTTTGATGCCCTGACTGAGAACCTATCAGCGTCTGCTTTAAATACAATATACTCAATGACATGCCTCCACAGCCATCTGAGGCAATGAATTCCACAGATTCACTACTCGCTGGCTAAAGAAATTCCTCCTCATCTCTGTTCTAAATGGGCATCCCTCTATTCTGAGGCTGTGCACTCTGGCCCCAGACTTCCTCACTATAGGAAACATTCTCTCCACATACGTTCTATCTAGGCCTTTCAATATCAGATAGGTTTTAATGAGACTCCCATTCATTCTTCTAAACTCCAGCAAGTCCAGGCTCAGAGCCATAAAACACTACTCATACATTAACTCTTTCATTTCTGGAATCATTCTTGTGAACCTCCAATGGATTCTCTCCAGCGGGGACTGGATCCTGGGATTGGATCTCCCAGTGGTCACCCATTTCAATTCTGCTTCCAAATTGTTACGTAGAAAAGAGCCCAAAACTGCTCACAGTCCTGCAATGCCTTACAAAGCCTCAATATTACATTCATGCTCTTATATTCTATTTCACTTTCTAGTTCTCTCGAAATGAATATCAACATTGCATTCGCCTTCCTTACCACCAATGCAATCTTAAGGTTAATCTGCACATGGACTCCCAAGTCCCTTGGCACTTCTGATTTTTGAATTTTCTCCCCGATGTTGAAAATAGTCTACGCCTTTAATCTTTCTACCAAAGTGCATGACCATACACTTCTGTTGTGTATTTAATATAACAGTAATATTTGAGTAATATGGTAAATATATTGATTAATTAAGCATTCTTTGTGTTTACATGATGTATTGTAGGTTATGTGTAAAAGTACGCAAATGGCAAATGTTATCATGCCACCACATGATACATATGTGCCTCACTTAAAGTTAGACTCGCATTCCGGATTCTTTTGTTTTTTTTTTATTTTTTCTTTCAGAGTTAGAGAACATAACAGTGGCAACGAGTAAGTTTTAAAATGACACTTGATCTTTCTTGATCTCCCTCCTGGTATTTACCTTTGCAAGCAGAACAAAAGGCATCTATTCCATCATCTAAATCATTGATCTACATCATAAAAATAAGTGGTCCCAACACTGACCCCTGTGGAACATCACTAGTCATTGATAGTCAACCAGAAAAAGATCCTTTTATTCCCACTCGCTGCTTCCTACCAATCAGCCAATGCTCTGACCATGCCAGTAACTTTCCTGTAATACCATGGGTTCTTAACTTGGTAAGCAGCCTCATGAGTGGAACGTTGTGAAAGGCCTTCTGAAAGTCCAAATATACAATATCTACTGCATCCCGTTTATCCATGAAATCTCTTCAAAGAATTCCAACAGGTTTGTCAAGCAAGATTTTCCCTTAAGGAGACTATGTTGACTTTGTCCTACCTTGTTCTATGCCACCAAGTACTCTATAATACAATACAATCCAGGTGAAAGATTTTTGCATCCTCTCTAAAGCCTCAACATTCTTCCAACCAAACTGCACAAAATATTCCAAATGTGGCCTAACGAAAGTTTTATACTGCTACACGTGACTTTCTGACCCTTATACCCATACCCCAACCAATGAAGGCAAGCGTGCCCTATTCCTTCGTTACCAACCTATCCACGTGTGCTACCACCTTCATGGACTTGTACACTAAAATTCCTCTGTAATTCAGTGCTCCTAAGGGCTCTACCACTTACTGTATTCTTTCCTTTTGCATTTGGCCTTGCAAAATGGATGACCTCACCTTTGTCTGGATTAAACTCTGCCTGCCACTATCATGTAGAAGTGTTCTTATGGAAACATAGAAAACTCCACAAAGTTGTGCTGAACAACTTTGCTTCTTTTCTTCTTTGCTTTTAATGTGTATTTTTTTCTGGACTGACAAGGTGTTTCATATCACTTAAAACTCTTCCTGCTTTTTGCTAATGCAGCCTTAGGTTGATCCAGTTGGTCACCTTTGGTCTTGAAGTCTGCTTTCATTGTAATCCGACCTCCTCAATTTACTCTAAACATTAAACTGCATATTTTTCTGATGCTGATTGCACATTAAAAATCACCTGCTGCATCTACTTGAATGCAAGTGATAGAATATATACATACACGTCAGTTTCTGCTTTTCTATCCTATTATTTTATTATATTAATGAATAACTATTCTCCTAAATTTCAGTTCAATCACCCCCAAATTTTAATCAAATCATTATTTTACTCACTGACTAATCCTTAGGGCGTCTTTTTCTTTTACTTGAGACTGAATTTCAAAACATGATATCAGTTATACAGTATTCCTAAAAGATCAAATTCTCGACACGCGCCACTTACAGAAACTACATGTATTCATTGTTAACACAAAGGTGTAGCAATCACCATTTATGTCCCTCAATAACAAAATTACCTCAATTGGCTTCCTAATCAGCCTTTTGCAGCTGCATAACATCTTGCGTGGATCAGACCTGAAGTGGATATCAAAAAATGAAACAAGGTCTCCAAGGATGAAATTATGAAGAGAGGATAATATAAATTAGGGTTGCATTTCCTGGATTCTAAAATGTTAAAGGGTGATTTGATTGAATATTATTAGATATTAAGAGTAACTTTGAGAATCTATTCCTGCTGGATGGCAATTCTTGAATTTTGGAACATGGTCCTAAGATTCAGGCATATTTTGCAAACAGGTCTACATTTATTTACTCTATTTAAGTGGCCATTCATTCCCCTTTTAAAGTACTCAACTGAGCTCCCACCACTGTGTCTGAGAATGCATTCGAGACACACTACATGAAACTACCTCTCTTACAGAGTCACAGAGCAGCAACAGGCCTTTGAGTCCACTTCACCCATTTTGACTGCATTGGTCAGCCAAGTTTGTTCCATCTGCCTGCTTTTGGCCCACAGCCCAATAAACCACTCTTATCCATGTACTTCCCAAATGGATTTTAAATGTGGCTTACATGCCTGACTTACATGCCTTTCTGGCAACCCATTCCAAACCTGTTCCACTCTTTGCATGAAGAAGCAGACGTTGATGATACTTTTAAATCTCTCACCTCTGCCCTCCTATGCCCTCTTGTTTTTAGCCCCTCTTCTTTGGGAAAAAGGAAATGTGATTTCACCCCATCTTTGCCCCTCATGATCTTGTCACCCATCAATTGTCTACGTTCCAAGGAATAAACCCCTAGTCTACACAACCTCTCCTTGTGACTTAAGCCCCAACTCCAGACGACATCCTGGAAAATCTTTTCTGATTTCCTGCTAGTTTAGTAACATCTTTCCTAGAATAGAGTGACTAAAAACATAAACAGTACTCCAAGTGTGGCTTCACCATCTTATATACAGTAACTGCATCATAATTTCCTAACTATTGTACTCAGTGCCACAATTCTTGAAGACTAGCATGCAAAATGCCTTTTTCGCTACCCCATCCAACTTTCAGTAAATGATGCACTTGCACTCCAATTTCCCTCTGTTCCTCAATGCTTCCCTGGATTCTACCATGCACTGTATAAGAGAATACCCTGGTTTGATCTTCCACAATGCACCTCACATTTATCTGGATTGAAAGCCACTTGCTAACCCTCAGTCCACATACCCTACTGATCAAGATTTCCCTTATTGTTTCTCATAATCTTCTACTCTATCTACAATATCACCCATTTTAGTATCATCTACAAACTTACTAACCATACTTGTACATTCACATCCAAAATTGTTTCTATAAATTACAAACAGTAAAGGTCCCAGGATCGAAACCTGTGGGACACCACTAGACATGGGCTTCCAGTCTGAGAAACAATCCTGGACCATCAGCCTCCACTTCCTACGGCTGAACCAATTAGGAATCCAATCTGCTATCACCCCCGGATCACCACACTATTGAAGACTTATCATGTGGTTGATGCTTCTTTCACTGCAAGATCTACTCCAGTTCAGAACCTTGAACTGTGAATAAGCCATATCTCACTTCATAACTGTTTTAAAACCAATTTAATTATGGTCACTGGACCAAAAGTGCTCACTGACAGACAGCTCTTGCTCTAAGTCATTCCCCAGGAGGTCCAGCGTTGCACCCCCTAAGGTGGATCCCTCTGCATATTGATCAAGGCAGCTTTCGTAGAAACATAGAAAATAGGTGCAGTAGGCCATTTGGCCCATCGAGTCTGCACCACCATTCAGTATGATCATGGCTGATCATCCAACTCAGAACCCTGTACCAGCCTTCCCCCCATACCCCGATCCCTTTAGCCACAAGGGCCATATCTAACTCCCTCTTAAATATAGCCAATGAACTGGCCTCAACTGTTTCCTGTGGCAGAGAATTCCACAGATTCACCACTCTCTGTGTGAAGAAGTTTTTCCTATTCTCGGTCCTAAAAGGCTTCCCCTTTATCCTCAAACTCTGACCCCTCGTTCTGGACTTCCCCAACATCGGGAACAATCTTCCTGCATCTAGCCTGTCCAATCCCTTTAGGATTTTATATGTTTCAATAAGATCCTCCCTCAATCTTCTAAATACCAACGAGTATAAGCCTAGCTGATCCAGTCTTTCATCATATGAAAGTCCTGCCATCCCAGGAATCAATCTGGTGAACCTTCTTTCTACTCCCTCTATGGCCAGGATGTCTTTCCTCAGATTAGGGGACCAGAACTGCACACAATACTCCAGGTGTGGTCTCACCAAGGCTTTGTACAACTGCAGTAGTACCTCCCTGCTCCTGTACTCAAATCCTCTTGCTATGAATGCCAGCATACCATTCGCCTTTTTCACCGCCTGCTGTACCTACATGCCTACTTTCAATGACTGGTGTATAATGACACCCAGGTCTCGTTGCACCTCCCCTTTTCCTAATCGGTCACCATTCAGATAATAATCTGTTTTCCTGTTTTTGCCACCAAAGTGGATAACCTCACATTTATCCACATTAATTTGCATCTGCCATGAATTTGCCCACTCACCTAACCTATCCAAGTCACCCTGCATCCTCGTATCCTCCTCACAGCTAACACTGCCACCCAGCTTCGTGTCATCCGCAAGCTTAGAAATGCTGCATTTAATTCCCTCAACTATGTTATTAATATATATTGTAAGCAACTGGGGTCCCAGCACTGAGCCTTGCGGTACCCCACTAGTCACTGCCTGCCATTCTGAAAAGGTCCCATTTATTCTTACTCTTTGCTTCCTGTCTGCCAACCAATTCTCTATCCACATCAATACCTTACCTCCAATACCGTGTGCTTTAGTTTGCAAGCTAATCTCCTGTATGGGACCCTGTCAAAAGCCTTTTGAAAATCCAAATATACCACATCCACAGGTTCTCCCCTATCCACTCCCTGAACACATTCATGAATTTCACTCCATCTAAGCTTTTCACAACATTAGGAAAGTCAAAAATCTCCCTCTATTACTGCCCTATTATGTTTACAAGTAACAACAATCTCCCTACATATCCGCTCTGCCAAATCCCACTGAGAATGGTGGGGAGGATGATATATAACACAATCCAGTCGGAGTGACCATCCATTTTCTCTTTCTAAATGTGTTCTCATTGTCTACAGTATTATCCTCTGATCTCTCATCAGCCACCCTATTGCCCAGGACCCCACAACTGTCCCACTCCAACTGAAATCCTTCTAAGTAGCACTGGCAAATCTCCCAACCACAATATTAGTTCTCCCTGGTGGAGGTGGAACAGGTGTTCAGGTCACCCCTATATTAGAAGAAATCACCATGATCCAAGAACATGAATCTTTGAATCCTCAGCCACGCATTCACCTGACCTATCTTTCTGTTTGTACTCTCATTAGCATATGGCACTGGAAGTAATCCGAAGGTTACTAGCCTTGAGGTCCTAACTTTTAGGCACTCTCCTAAATTCTTGCATTCACTCTGTGGGACCTCCTCCTCTTTCTGTCTATATTGTTAGTCCCCACCATGACCTCTTAATAATGGTCTGCAGCTGCCCAGAGACATCTTGGACCCGAGCAACTAAGAGGCACCATGATCTCCCTGATCTCCCACATAGGCAGGAGGACTTTCCACTGCCTGAATTGCCAACCCTGCTACTCAAATAGGGAGAGTAGTTCTAAGGAAAACATTAACGGGACCTAACTGCTCAACCTCCCCTCACAGAAGCCTTCTGTGCCAAAGCCTCAGGACTTATACTCAGAACAGAGCACTTGCAGCTCAAATATGGTCACTCCAAAAAAAGGTCACTCCACTAGAGCCAGAAATTAACATGCTACTGGCACCTCCCCTCTGTTACTCTGGCTTCTGCAAAGGGAAAAATGTCCACATGCAGAGGTGATAAAATCAAACTCTCCTCGGCAAATGACAACTGCTCTGTTACCAATTGCTAATTTAACATATGAGATAAAGTGTTTTGTTAATGTAACATATGGGGCGCAGGCAGAAGCAGGCAAATATTATTTCACAAATCAGCTACGATTTCACTGAACTGCAGAATAAGCCTGAAGGACTGAACTCTCATTCCTAGTTCATATGTATCAGTAAACATCTGACAACATGGTCCCAATGCATAGAATAACATGGGTTGTTTTTCTCTGAACTTGTCCAATATATTTATCACAAACAAGAGAAAATCTGCAGATGCTGGAAATACGAGCAACATGCACAAAATGCTGGGGGAGCTCAGCAGGCCAGACAGCATCTATGGAAAAGAGTAAGAGCTGATGTTTTGGGTTGAGACCTTTCACCTTTTAAAATGCGATGCCTTGAAAATATACTGGTTCTCTTTCTTCCCTTCTTTATATCTGCTCAGCTAGGACAGTAGAGATGCCAGACAGAATAGTGGAATGCTCCTTTTGCAGGATGTGAGAAGGCAAGGAGACCTCCAGTGTCCCTGACATCTACAACTGCGAGAAGTGTATCTAACCACAGGTTCTAACAAACAGTGTTAAGGAGCTGGAGTTGGAACTGGATGAACTTTGGATTGTTCAGGAGGTTGAAGGGGGTGATAGATAGGACACATACAGAGGTAGTTTCACCCAAGTTGCAGGACATAGGAAACTGGGTGACAGTCAGGAAAGGGAGGGGAGTTAAGGAGCCAGTGCAGAGTACTCCTGCGGCCATCCCCCTCAACAACTGGTATATCACTTTGGATACTATTGACGGGGCGGTGGTTGACCTAACAGTGGACAGTCATGGTGGTTGGGTCTCTTGCACTGAATCTGCCTCTGTGACTCAGAAGGGAAGGGGGCAGAAAAGGGATTTGTTAGAGACAGGAGGTTCTGCGGACAAGATCGAGATTCCCGGATGTTATGTTGCCTCCCGGGTAAAATGGCCTGAGACATCTCAGATCGAATCCTCAGAGTTCCTAAGTGGGAGGGTGAACAGCCAGAGGTCGTGGTCCATGTGCGTGCCAATGCTATGGGTAGGACAAGTGACCAGGTTTTGCACAGGGAGTTCACGGAGATGGGTGCTAAATTAAAAGGCAGGACCTCCAGGATTGTGATCTCAGGATTGCTACTTGTGCGAGGCCAGAACTAGATTATACAGTTTAATACATGGCTAAGGAGTTGGTGTAGGAGGGAGGGCATAAGATTTTTGGATCATTGGGCTCTCTTCCAGGGAAGGTGGGACCTGTACAGAAGGGACGATTTGCATTTGAACTAGAGGGGGACTAATATCCTAGCAGGAAGGTCTGTTAATACAATATTGGTGGGGGGGGGGGAGGGGGGTTAAACTAGTGTTTCGGGGGATAGGAATCAGAGTGCCAGAAAGTTAGTGGAGAGGTTGTGGAGGCAGATGCCAGACAAAGTTAGGAATCCAAAGGTTGAGCATGGTGTGTCTACCGTCCTATGCTGCATATATTTCAATGTAATAGAATAGTAAGAAAGGCAGATAATAGTGCTGAAGATGAGGTAGCTGGTTTACAAACAAAGGCAATGTGTAGTGACAGGCTATTGACAGGGCAAAATTGCAGGCAACAGGATGAGTTGCAGTGACAAAAAAGGGTGAATACAGGACTGAAGGTGTTATATTGAATCCATGCAGTATAAGGAATAAGATAGATGAACTTGAGCTCAGTTCCAGTTTGGCATGTATGACGTTGTAGGCATCACTGAATCATGGCTGAAAGATTATAGCTGGGAGCTTAATGTCCAAGGATACATACACATTGTATCAAAATGACAGGCAGGAAAGAGAGGGGGTGTCATTGCTCTGTTAGTAAAAAATTGAAATCATATCATTCAAAAGAGGAGACATGGGGTTGGGAGGTGTTGAAACATTGTGGACAGAGCAAATGAACTGCAAGGGTAAAAATTTCTGATGGGAGTTACATTAAAACCCCAAACAGTAGTAAGGATGTGGTCTACAACGGGGGTTAGAAAATGCATGCCAAAAGGACAATGTTGCAATAGTCGTGGGAATTTCAATATATAGGTAGGTTGGGAAAATCAGGTTGGTGCTAGATTCCAAGGATTCCAAGAGGAGGAATTTCTAGAGTGCCTACAAGATGTTTTTTAGAGCAGCTTGAGGTTGAGCCCATTAGGGGATCAGCTACTCTAGACTGGATGTTGTCCAATGAACTAGAATTGATTAGAGAGCTTAAGGTGAAAGTGCTCTTAGTGGAGAGTAATCATAATATGAATAAATTCACCCTGAAATTTAAGAGGGGAAACTAAAGTCAGATGTATCAGTATTTCAGTGGAGTAAAAGGAATTACAGAGGCATGAGAGAAGAGTTAGCCAGAATTGATTGGAAAAAGAACACTGGCAGGGATGACGGCAGAACAGCAATGGCTGAAATTTCTGGAAGCCATTTGGAAGGCACAGGATATATACATCCCAAAGAGGAAGAAGCATTCTTAAGGCAAGGTGCTATAACCATTGCTAACAAGAGAAGTCAGAGCCAACATAAAAGCCAAAGAGAGAGCATATAATACAGCAAAAAACAGTGGGAAGTTAGAGCATTGGGAAGCTTTAAAAACCAACAGAAGTCAACTAAAATAGTCAATAAGGTAAAGATGGCATACGAAAGCTAGCCAATAATATTAGGAGGATATCACAAGTTTTTTTTTCAGATATATAAAGTGTAAATGAGAGCCAAGAGTAGATATCAGACCACTGGAAAACAATGCTACAGAGGTAGCAATGGGGAACGAGGAAGTGGCAGTCAAACTGAATAAGTATTTTGCATTAGTCTTCACTGTGGAAGACACTAGGAGTATGATGGAAGTTCCAGGTGTCAGGTTTCATGAACTGTGTAAAGTTATCATTTATAGAGAGAAAATTCTTGGGAACCTGAAAAGTCTGAAGGCAGATAAGTCACCTGGACCAGATGGAGTGCACCCCAGGGTTCTGAAAGAGGTGGCTGAAGAAATTGTGGAGGCATTTTTTCAAGAATCACTAGATTGTGGAATGGCTCTGAAAGACTGGAAAATTGCAAATGTCACTCCACTCTCCAAGAAGGTTGAGAAGCAGAAGAAAGAAAAGTATAGGCTAGTTAGTCTGATCTCAGTGCTTGGAAAGATGTTGGAGTTGTTTATTAAGGATGAGGTCTCAGGGTACTTAAAGGCACATGATGAAATAGAACAGAATCAGCATGTTTCCTCAAGGGAAATTCTTGGCTGAGATGTCTGTTGGAATTCATTGAAGAAAGGTTCCTTAAAATTGTTATAGCTGGGGTGATAGTGGGGATAAGCTCCCACCAGCTATTAAGTGCTCCCGATGGTGTGCATCTCAAGTAGCCTCTGACAACCATGTCAGCTCTTGGCCTTCACATAGCTACTCTTAACTACTAAGCCCAGCGGAACCATTTTTACTGACAGGAGAAGGGGCAAAGGCGGGTTACTGCTGCCTTCAAACTGGTCGCTTCGGGCGGATAAGGCTCATCAGCCATGGTTAGCAGCTCACCTAGGAGAAGGAAAACTCTGATCTCAAAACTCTGCTGCCTTACGGCTATATCCACTCATGGAGAAGGCTACAGGAGTAAACCCTGAAGAAAAATTCCAGAGCTGGAGTCCCTGAGGCAGCCCTACGTTGAGTTCAATGCTGACTGGCAACTCCTGTGATGATGCTGATGCCAAACTGTATCGGTCTCCTTCGGGTTCAGCAAATGCATGGAGAAGGGGAGCTTGCTACATGGGCAACAGCTTGCTCTCCACATTGTAGTGCCCTGGCTTGCGTATCTAGATGGCTTAGATGCAAAATCCATGTTGACTACCATCTTTAAAAAAATAACAAGCAGAATAGACAAAAGAGAATGCTATATACTTGGATTTTCAGAAGGCCTTTGACAAGGTGCTACACATAAGACTGCTTAACATATGAAGAGCCCATGGTATTACTGAAAAGATTCTAGTAAGGATAAAGCAATGGCTGAATGTCAGGAGACAAAGAATGGGAATAAAGGGAGCCTTTTCTGGTTGGCTGCTAGTGACTAGTGGTATTCTGCAGGGGTCTGTGTTGGACTCAATTATTTTTTATGTTGTATGTCAACGATTTGGATGATGAAATTGATGTCTTTGTTGCAAGGTTTGCAGACAATGTAAAGGTAAATGGAGGGGCAGGTAGTTTTGAGAAAGTAGAGAGTCTACAGAAGGGCTTAGACAGATTAGGAGAACGGGCCAAGGACTGACAGATGAAATATAGTGTCAGAAAATATACAATCTCATATGGTAATCCTTCATTCCTGGAATCATTCTCACGAATCTTCTCTGAACCCTCTCCAACGTCAGTATATCCTTTCTAAATAAGGAGCCAAGACTGCACACAATACTCCAAGTATTGTCTCAATAGTGCCTTATGGAGTCTCAACATCACATCCCTGCTCTTATATTCTATACCTCTAGAAATGAATGCCAACATTGCAATTGCCTTCTTCACCAGCGACTCAGCCTGGAGGTTACCCTTTAGGGTATACTGCACGAGGACTCCCAAGTCTCTTTGCATCTCTTCATTTTGGATTCTATCACCATCTTAGTCCGCCCGTTTATTTTTTCCACCAAAGTGCACGACCATACACTTTCCAACATTGGAAAAGATGTACTGAGACTGGAGAGGGTTCAAAGGAGGTTCACAAAAATGATTCCAGGATTGAATGGCTTTTTATATGAAGAGTGTTTGATGGCTCTGGGCCTGTATTCACTAGAATTAATAAGATGGATGGGTGACCTCATTGAAACCTATCAAATGGTGAAAGGCTTGGATAGAGTAGGTGTAGAGGGGATGTTTTCTATGGTGGGAGAGTCAAAGACCAGAAGACACAGACTCAGAATAGAGGGGCGTCCTTCGAGAAGGGAGATGAGAAGGAATTTTTTTAGCCGGAGAGTGGTGAATCTGGGGAATTTGTTGCTACAGCAGCTATGAAGGCCAAGTCATTGGGTATATTTCGGGCAGAGGTTGATAGATTATATTGTTCAGAGCATGAAGAGATACAGGGAGAAGGCAGGATACTGGAGCTGAGAGGAAAATTTGATCAGCCACAATGAAATGGTAGAGCAGACTCGATTGGCCAAATGGCCTAATTCTACTCCTATATCTTGTGAGCTTATGGTAATTATCTTTGCAAAGAGCTCCAAATATTTTATAATGTTTAACCTCACATTCATAACTGGAAAAAAAGCCGAAATGTGACGAGCTATTGGGAGGATTTCTGAGTAAGTTGCAACTAAAGGAAACATTTGAACTGATGGAACAAATCCACTCCATTTCGAATTCCAGTCCTGGGGACAGCAATGAAGCCTCAATCTTCTAAGCAGCAAGCTGTGTCTTCTTACTCATGTTGGAGTCAAGTGGTCTCAAGATAATCTCTTTATTTGATCTGGCAACTGTTCAAATCTCCAAATAGTGTTTTGAATTTCCCTTTATCATTGGTTTTAGCTTTTTTTTTAAAAACAGCCACCAACTCTTACTTGAAGATACTTTATAACAGAACTTCCCTATTCATTCACTGTTTGATGAACGAGAGCCTCTGCATAAATCTGCTCACCACAGATCAGTCCATAAAAAGTTCCCAACAAAATAGTTAGACTTGCACAATCTTCCCTAAGGAAACCATTCAGTTTTCACTCAAGACTGACAGCAAGCCGGATGAAAAGCCTGCAATAATTACTCGTAGCAAAGAGAAAGTGGGTCAAGGGAAAATACACTCTGGCAAAGAAAATCACCTCTGATCAGGAGATCTACTTGTGAAATGGTGAAGGACTACCTCTTTATTGACCTATCTATTACTTTGATATTTGTGATATATCAAAGCCTGAAGACCTGTCCTGGCTTGAGATGTCGACTCTTTATTCAAAGTTCAAAATACATCTGTTATCAAAGTACATATACGTCACCATATACAACCCTGAGATACATTTTCTTGTGGGCATACTCAATAAATCTGTAGAATAATAACCATAACAGGTTGAAGAGTAATAATCATTCGTAAGGCCTGTGATGTTGTGGGGATGGATCATTTGTAAGGCCAGTGATGTTGTGGGGATGGAACTGGACTCTCTGACAGTGGTGTCTGAAAAGAGGATGCTGTCTAAGTTGCATGCCATCTTGGACAATGTCTCCCATCCACTACATAATGTACTGGGTGGGCACAGGAGTACATTCAGCCAGAGACTCATTCCATCGAGATGCAGCACAGAGCGTCATAGGAAGTCATTCCTGCCTGTGGCCATCGAACTTTACAACTCCTACCTTGGAGGGTCAGATACCCTGAGCCAATAGGCTGGTCCTGGACTTATTTCATAATTTACTGGCATAATTTACATATTACTATTTAACTATTTATGGTTCTATTACTATTTATTATTTATGGTGCAACTGTAACGAAAACCAATTTCCCCCCGGATCAATAAAGTATGACTACTACTACTACTACTACGACTACTACTACTACTACTACTACTACTACTACTACTACTATTCTTCCGGAACATGGTGGTGCGAGTCCCGAGACTCCTGTACCTTCATCCTGATGGCAGCAATGAGAAGAGAACATATCCTGGGTGGTGGGGGCCCCTGATGATGGATGCTGCTTTCCTGCGACAATGTTACATGTAAATGCACTCAATGCACGCTGGAGGAACTCAGCAGGTTGGGCAGCATCCATGGAAACGATGAGTCGACGTTTCGGGCCGAAACCCTTTGTCAGGTCCCTTCCTTCCAGCCTGAAACATCGACTGATCATTTCCACGGATGCTGCCCGGCCTGCTGAGTTCCTCCAGCGTGTTGTGAGTGTTGCTTTGACCCCAGCATCTGCAGATTATTTTGTGTTTACAATGCATTCAATGGTTGGGAGGGTTTGTATCCATCACTTTTTGTAGGATTTTCCATTCAAGGGCATTGGTGTTTCCATACCAGGCTGTATGCAGCCAGTCAATATACTCTCCACTACTCATCTATGGAGGTTAGTAAACGTTTTAGCTGTCATTCCAAATGTCTGCAGACACCAAAGGAAGTAGAGGCAGTGCCGTGCTTTCTTCCTAATTGTTTTTATATGCTCTCCACAGATGGTGCCTAACATGCTGCATTCTCCAGCATTTTGCGGATGTTAATTTAATTGCTTAAAGTAATCCTTTTTAATTGTAAATGTAGTAAATATAACTAGTTCCTTTTAATTTCACTTTCACTTTGTGTAATAGCGTATCTTCCATCATGCATACTGCGTTTACCCAAATCAATGATTTTCCCTACTGGAGGGCACAATGATGCCTCCTTCAGAGGTGTGGCTATGATCAAGGATCAGAGTGCTCAGACAAGAAACAGCTTTTGTCTCAATGCTCACTACGTTCTCAGTGAAAGTGGAATTTATTTGAAAAACATGGAGGAAGACCTACATTTATACGAGGGGTGATTGATAAACTCGTGGCCTAAGGTAGAAGGAGTCAATTTTAGAAAACCTAGCACATTTATTTTTCAACATAGTCCCCTCCTACATGTACACACTTATTTCAGCAGTTGTGGAGCATACGGATCTTGGACCTCCAGAAAGTGTCCACAGCAGGGGTGATTGATAAGTTTGTGCCCAAAGGTAGAAGGAGATGAGTTCTACAGCTCCCGTTACATGCACATGCAGTTCAACTCTTTGGTGATTATGCAGAAAGTTTGAAGTTAATAACTCATCAGGGGTGGATAAGTTTGTGGCCTAAGGTAGAAGGAGATGAGTTATTAACTTCAAACTTTCTGCATAATCACTCAGAGTTGAACTGCATGTGTGTGTAACAAGAACTGTATAACTCATCTCCTTCTACCTTGGGGCACAAACTTATCAATCACCCATCTGCGGACATTTTCTGGAGGTCCAAGATCCGTATGCTCCACGACCGCTGGACTAAGTGTGCAAATGTAGGAGGGGACTACGTTAAAATAAATGTGCTAGGTTTTCTAAAATTGATTCCTTCTACCTTAGGCCACAAACTTATCAATAACCCCTCGTACTCTTGCTTCACATTTTTAATAGTCCACCACTGTTGCAAAGATGACAGCTTGGCAAGACCTATAGCTGAACTTGTACTGCTTTAATCGGTATTTTATAGTCTTTCAGTAGCTTGGACAGGAACCAACAACAACAGCATTATTGCTGTTCCTGCTCCCTGCTCATGTAAACATGAGGACTGCTGTGACAAGATCATCCAGTCAACAAACCTGATCCTTCATTACTACAAACCATTCAGCCTTTTCCCCCACAGATCTTGAGTTTACTTAAAATCTTTACACAGTGACATGTGTGCAGATATTGAATGAAGTGCATTTCAATGAATTATTAGGCCCCTTGGTAACTATTCTATTTACATAAAGATCACAACCCAGAGTACATGGGAATCGCTCAGTTTATTAAAATTATCTCTGGCCTTGGTTAAGTCTATATGAACGCAGAGTCCCAGTGGATCAAGAAAATGGGTTCATATAGTCAGGTGAACAGCTGTCCTATTTATCAATACACTTTATCATAGAATTGATGGAAACACATAAAATATATACATACCTTTATTTTACCCAATCAATCTGGAATATACCAAAATAACCAGGTACTTTTAACTACTTAGGTAGTGTAGAAGCAAAAATAATTGTCTACAGGTAACACATTTCAAGATAAGCAATGCTATAGATCTTCTGCCAGCTAATTAGAAAGGAATAAAATAAAATCATCCAAAGGATATTTTATCTCTGAAACTAGCAAGACCTCAAAGTATAATCTCTTTCCAAACAACTTGTGACTCAAAAATAAAGCAGAGGTGTTGGGAAATGTGTTATCCTGGGCAATGTAAATTGGCTACAAGGGAGAGTGAATCCACTGTGCACCTCAGAGATCAGCTGCAAACTATCAGTCCCAAACACCCAATGGCACAGGAATATTTGCAGACAAGTAAGTTCTGAAAACAGGAGCTTGAGATTACAAAGAGAAATGCATTGTGGGGAGAAAGTGCACCTGAGTTATAGGGAGACATGGAACAGATTGGGATTTTTTTTTTCTCTGGAGCGTAGGAGAATGAGGGGAGCCTAAGGCAATTTGAAAGGTGAGTTCTTCACTCAGAGGGTGGTTCGAGTGTGGAACATTTGTAACAAATAGTGTAACATTTAAGAGAAGTTTGTTTAGGTACATGGATGATGGAGGTATAGAGGGCTGTGATCTGGGTACAGGAAAATGGGACCAGGCAGGCATAGACTAGCTGGAATAAATAGCCTGTTCTGTTTCTGTGCTATAGTGCTTCATAACTCTAGATGGAGTTCAAACGCAGTTTTGAGGGGTGGAGGGTGGAAGGGTGGTGGCTGTTGAGAAGTTATCCATTAGAATCTTAGAGTCATAGAGAAGTACAACACAGTAACAGGCCCTTCAACATCTAGTACATGCCAAAATCATTTAAATTACCTATTCGCATTGACCTGCACTGGGACCATAACCCTCCATACCCCTACTATCCATGTACCTATCCAAGTTTCACCTAAACGTTGAACTCGAGCTCACATGCACCGCTTTTGCTGGTAGCTCATTCCACACGCTCACGATCCTCTATGTGAGGATGTTTCCGCACATTTAAGTTCTCCTTAAACTTTTTACCTTTCACCCTTTTTGGTCTTTAAAGACACAAGTTGGATTCCCTTCCAAATAATAAGGCTAATAGCTTTAAATGGAGCAAAGGAATTGTGTGTCCACATGTGTTTGCAAAAAGTAATCAAAAAGGCTCATGTCAGAACAGTAAAGTGACAAAATCAAAAAAAAAAATAGCAGAATCTGAAAATCTTAATTAAAAAAAGACAGTAGTTTTGAAAGCACTCGGCAAGTCAGGCAACACATGTTCCTCTGGCAGCTGGTAGGCATCTGATGGGTCAAGTAGCCTCATTGGTATCGTTATGAGATCAATGATACTTTATTTGGAGTTTTTCATCAGAGATGTCATGAGAAGTTATCGGAAATGATCTCACTTGAAGTGTGACAGAGACGTAAGCAAAATTGTGCGGGGTCAAATTTCTGGAGAATCCAAAAAGGATACCAGAATGGTTACAATTGTTCATTCTGTAGTGAATAGGCCTCCTGTAGTGCCAAAATGTTCAGCACCAGGCAACCTGACAACTCAGATATTAATAACCGCATCAAACTGAATTTAGAGCCACTCCTCAAAATGGGCTCTGCTCTGAATCAGAGGTGTGTGCAGGACAGGGGTCTCCAGAAATATTTGCATGCTCATTATCATTAAACACGTCGAGGGCACACCTTTATGTCCAATAAGTGTTCACTTAAAATACCTCCTAAAGTGGACACTTCTCTATTCCCCTGTATGTCTGCAACTGAGTTATTTATCATTACAAATTTTCACCTCTGACAAGATACCAATGGTTCCATCTTCAACCTCAGGATGCCAAGTAGAGTCTTATATCCATATAAAACAAATTAAAACAATTACTTGTTATGACGTAGGTACATAGCAAGATCCCACAAGCAAAACTTGTTTTCCTAATATCAATTAGGGAATGGGTATTGGCCAGGATATTGGGACAAGTTCCACTGCTATTACTTTGAATAGAGCCTTGAAATTTTAGCTTAACACATAAACTCAAATGTAGCACTCCTTCAGTGTGGCATGGAAGTGGCACCGACATACAGCTCTGAACCACACTTACCATGTGTTCCAGACACAGGAACAGAATTAGGTCATCTTGACTGATTTATTATCCCTTTCAACCCCATTCTCCTGCCTTCTCCCCCTAACATGACTTGAACTCTACAGTCATCTGTGGCAATGAATTTCAGAGATTTACTACCATCTGGCTAAAGTAATTTCTCCTCCTTTCTATTCTAAATGGTTGTTCCTCTATTTTGAGGCTGTGCCCTGTGGTTCTAGACCAACACCTCCCTCACACCACCCCCAACTATTGGAAATACCCTCTCCACATCCACCTTATCTAGGCCTTTCAAGAAGGCGGGAGGAGAAGATAGCGGCGTGATGTAGCTCACAGTGGTGATGTCTGCTATTTGTCAAGTAGGGTGCCGTACACAATCTTGATTTGATGGAGATGGACGTGAGAGCACGGAAGAACATCTGGTGAAACTTCTGAAATGCCTGCTTCACTGCTGCTGCTACTGTGTGGTCCAGAATCTCCGGAGGGGAAGGCCCCGAGTCCTCGGCTTTGCTTGTTGCTCGGTGGGCAGGGCGGAGTCAAAACACTCGGCAAAGGATAGTGCTCGGAGAGGCTGTGTCAGAGGGGCTGGTCAGAGGCTCAAAGTTTTCGGACGGACTCAGAGTCCGCTGCGGTCGGGTGCTTCCAATGGTGCTGCATCGGCAAGTTGGCAGCGCTTGGAGGTTCATGGCAGGGACAGTTCCTCCCTTCGGCTGCCTGCATGAGATGGTGAGTCTGTTGGTATTTTGAGACTTTTTTTTAGCCGTGCCCATGGTCTGCTCTTTATCAAATTATGGTATTGCTTTGCACTGTTGTAACTATATGTTATAATTATGTGGCTTTGTCGGTTTTAGTCTTGGTTTGCCCTGTGTTTTTCTTGTGATATCATTCTGGAGGAATGTTGTATCATTTTTTAATGCATGCTGAGGACTGAGTGTCCTCATAATCTAATCTAATTCAACAGGATTCAGTGAGACCTCCCCCCACCCCCCCCAACTCATTCTTCTAAACTCCAGCAGGTACAGGGCCGTCAAATACTCCTCAAATATTAACCCTTTCATTCCCAAAATCATTTTCATGAATCTCCTCTGAGCACATCTTTTCTTGGCTAAGGGGCTCACAATATTTCAAGTGTGGGCTGACCAATGCCTTATAAAGCGTCAGCATTATATCCTTGCTTTTGTATTATAGTCCTCTTGAAATTAATGCTAACTTCGCATTTGCTTTCCTTACCATGAATCATTCTGCAAATTACCCTTTAGGGAATCCTGCACAAGGACTACCTAGTCCCTCTGCAACTCGGATTTTTCAACTATCTCCCCATTTACTAAATAGTTTACATCTTTATTCCTTCTACACTAAATTCCATCTGCCATTTCTTTTCCCATTCTCCCAATCTGTCTAAATCCATCTGCGGACTTAGATACCATGCTTCCTCAACACTACCTGCCCTTCCACCCATCTTCATATCATCCTCAAACTTGGCCACAATTAGGTCATTGAAAAGAAATCATTCCAACACCAACCCATGTAGAACACCAATAGTCATCAGCAGCCAACCAGAAAAGGTCCCCTTTATTGCCACTGTTTGCCTCCTGCCAGTCAGCCAGTCTTCTATTGATGTAATTATCTTTCCTGTAATACCATAAGCTCTTATCTAGTTTAGCAACCTCATGTACGGCACCTTGTCAAAGGCTGTCTGAAAATCCAAGCTAACAACATCCACTGACTCTCTCGTCTATCCTGCTTGTAACTTCCTCAGAGATTTGTTGGGCAAGATTCAGGAAACCATACTGAATTTGGCCGATTTTATCATGTGACTCCAAATACCACAAATCCTCATCCTCAATAATGGACTCCAATGTCATCCCAGCCACTGAAGTCAGGCTAACTAGCCTATAATTCCCTTCCTTTCTCCCTCCCTTCTCAAAAAGTGAAGTGACATTTGCAATTTTCCAGTCCTCCGGAACTATTACAGAATATAAAGATTCTTTAAAAATCATTACTAATCCCTCTGAAATCTCTTGAGCTAGCTCTTTCAGAACCTTGGAGTGTAGTCCATCTGATTCGGGCAACTTATCTACCTTTAGACCTTTCAGCTTCCAAAGTACCTACTCTTTAGTAATGGCAACTACACTCACTTCTATCTACTGACACTCTCGGATTTCTGGTGTTCTGCCGGTGTCTTCCACAGTGGTGACTAATGCAAACTACTCAAGTCTGTCTGCCATTTCTTTGAGCCCCATTACTTCATCTCCATCATCATTTTCCAGTGGCCCGATATCCATTCTTTGAATCTGGATGAGTATGCTGCAGTTGTTACCAACTTCATTAAAACCTATGTGGACGAGTGTGTGCCTACAAAGACTTACTGTACATTCCCAAACCAAAAGCCGCGGATGAACTAGGAGGTACGTAGTCTGCTGAAGGCTAGATCTGTGGCATTCAGGTCTGGCAACACAGGTCTGCACCAGAAAACCAAGTATGATTTGCAGAGGGCTATTTCAAGGGCGAAGGGACAAATTTGAATGAGTTTGGAGGTGATATCAGATGCACAGCAACTCATCCAGGGACTGCAAGACATTACTTCCTACAAAGCAAAACCCAATAGCATGAATGGCAGTGATGCTTCACTACCAGATGAACTCAACGCCTTCTGTGCACGTTTGAAAGGGAGAATATAACTACAGCTGTGAAGGTCCCTGCTGCACCTAATGACCCTCTGATCTCTGTCTCAGAGGCCAATGTTAGACTGTCTTTAAAGAGAGTGAGCCCTCACAAAGCAGAAGGTCCCGATGGAATATCTAGTATGGCTCTGAAAAACTGTGCCAACCAACTAGTGGGAGTATTCAAGGACATTTTCAACCTCTCACTGCTATGCGCAGAAGTTTCCACTTGCTTCAAAAAGGCAACAATTATATCAGTGCCAAAGAAGAATAATGTGGGCTGTCTTAACGACTATCGCCCGGTAGCACTCACATCGACAGTGATGAAATGCTTTGAGAGGTTGGTTATGGCTAGACTGAACTCCTGCCTCAGCAAGGACCTGGACCCATTGCAATTCGTCTATCGACACAATAGGTCAACGGCAGACACAGTCTCCATGGCTCTTCACACGGCTTTAGACCACCTAGACAACACAAACACCTACATCAGGATACTGTTCATCGACTATAGCTCAGCATTTAATACCATCATTCCCACAATCCTAACTGAGAAGTTGCAGAAACTGGGCCTCTGTACCTCCCTCCATAATAAGATCCTCGACTTTCTAACCGAAGACTACAGTCTGTGCAGATTGGTGACAACATATCCTCTTCACTGACGATCAACACTGTTGCACCTCAGGAGTATGTGCTTAGCCCACTGCTCTATGCTCTGTATACACATGATTGTGTGGCTAGCCACAGCTTAAACACCATCTACAAATTTGCTGATGATACAACCATTGTTGATAGAATCTCAGGCGGTGACGAGAGGGCGTACAGGAGTGAGATATGCCAACTAGTGGAATGGTGTTGCAGCAACAACCTGGCACTCAACGTCAGTAAGATGAAAGAGCTGATTGTAATCTTCAGGAAGGGTAAGACAAAGGAACATGTACCAATCCTCATAGAAGGATCAGGAGTGGAGAGAGTGAGCAGCTTCAAGTTTCTGGGTGTCAAGATCTCTGAGGATCTGACCTGGTCCCAACATATTAATGTAGTTATAAATAAAGCAAAACAGTGGCTATACTTTATTAGGAGTTTGAAGCGATTTGGCATGTCAACAAATACACTCAAAAACTTCTATGGTTGTACTATGGAGAGCATTCTGACAGGCTGCATCATTATCTGGTATGGAGGAGCTACTGTACAGGACCGAAAGAAGCTGCAGAAGGTTGTAAATCTAGTCAGCTCCATCTTGGGCACTAGCCTACAAAGTACCCAGACATCCTTAGGGAGCGGTGTTTCAGAAAGGCAGTGTCCATTATTAAAGACCTCCAGCACCCAGGGCATGCACTTTTCTCACTGTTACCATCAGGTAGGAGATACAGAAGCCTGAAGGCACACACTCAGCCTTTCAGGAACAGCTTCTTCCCCTCTGCCATTGGATTCCTAAATGGACTTTGAAGCTTTGGACACTACCTCACTTCTTTAATACACAGTATTTCTGTTTTTGCACATTTTTTTAATAATCTATTCAATATATGTAATTGATTTACTTGTTAATTTAATATGTTTTAATTTATTATTATTTTTTCTCCCTCTCTGCTAGATTATGTATTGCATTGAACTGCTGCTGCTAAGTTAACAAATTTCACGTCACATGCCAGTGATAATAAACCTGATTCTGATTCTCTGATTGTGAATCTTTTACTCTCTATATATCTGAGAAAACTTTTGGTATCCTCTTTTATATTATTGTCTAGCTTACCTTCATATTTTATCTTTGAATACTTTCAGTGGACCTTGAACACATGACAAGTGTGATTCGGAGCTCAGCAATGATTAAAATTTCTTTACCATTTTGGTTCATGCATCATTGGCAACTGTTCTGTTATAAAAGTTATATGGAAAACTCTACATAGCGTTCTAGCACAGCCTCAGGATGTTAATTTGTAATTATTTGTTTTTTTTTAAATACTTATTCTCTTCAGTTTTAAATGCATGTGTTTGTCCACTTAAGAGCAGCAGAGACTGATTGAAATAGCTCTTGCTGTGCATTACGAAGCGAGTAACATTAAATAATAATTCACTTGTTTTCCACTTACACTCATCAGTAGCATGTGCCATCTGAAGGATAATGGCCACATTGGGCAAATGATCTCAAAAGCAGGTTTCTACAATAATTAAATTCAATAAATTTTATTTGACTTTTTGCATGGCCATTAATGGCAGTAATTTTTAAATATCTTTGGGGAAAACAATGATCCATCTGACTTTCACTGATATAATAAAGGAGGGCAGTTTAACCATATTAACCAGCAGATACCAGGTTCAAGCACAACTTCCTCCCTTCAACCATTCGGTTCTTGAAGCAACCTGCACAATTGTAATCATGCACAGTATAGCAATGTTTTAACCACTTTACACTGCAATGGACTTTATTTTTCTTTTCTAATAGGGTAGATGCAAGCAGGCTTTGTTCCACTGAGGTCGGGGTGAGACTACAACTGAGGTCATGGGTTAAGGGTGAAGGGTGAAATCTTTAAGGGGAACATGAGGGAACACTTCTTTCAGAGGATGGTGAGAGTACGGAACTAGCTGCCAGTGCAAGTGGTGGATGCAATTTCAATTTCAACATTTGAGAGAAGTTTGGATAGGGACATGGATGAGAGCGGTATAGAGGTCTATGGTCCGGGTGCAGATTAATGGGCTAGGCAGTTTAAATGGACTAGAGGGGCCAAAGGGCCTGCTTCTGTTCTGTAGTGTTCTATGACTCTAACTGTGTTTATGTTGTATCTCTAATCCTATATGACTGTTATTGCTATTGCAAGTAAATTTTTCATTTGCATTTCTACATACGTGTACCTGTGAATTTCACAATAAAGTTAATGTTGTAAAACCAGTTTCTGATAGGATTGTTGGGTTCTAACTGCAGTTGGAAGTGTACCAGAGTGAGGAACCTTTCCTTATGTAACAAATGTCTTTCCAAAGATAACAAGCTGGTGAAGCTTTCTGTTTTCCTTTAGGGACCCATGAGCACTTTGTCTCCTGTGCTACTGTTGTAAAGGTTGGAACACTCTGCCCCATACTGCTGCTCCTCTCTCGATCCAAAAATATCCCAAGAACCCTTCATCACCATACTTACTTGACAATTACTTCTTATCTGCCACGGGCATGATTCCGACATGTCAAATTAATTAATTGCAGTTACTAAAATTGCTAGATCCTCATTTTGCAATAAGAGAAAACATTGGAATTAAAAACAAATAACTCATATATAAAAACAGCAAACATCATTTACTAAATAATCATATCTAATGCACTTCACGATGTAAAAAAATGAAATGCAGTAAAATTACAAAATACATTTCAAGTCTGGTGAATAATAAGCTTTACAAATTAATCTCCACATTCACGTTGAGGCCAGCCAGCACCACCAGAGTTCAAATCTGGGACACAGATGGATTAAAAACTAATTGCCAAGTAGCTACAAATGAGCTTTCATAGTCAAGAAACAATTATTTTGGAGATGAGCAAACAATTCTTATCCTGTAGTCACCAGAGATGCATACAGCACTCTTGATGAAAAGCAGTTACTTAAAACGTGTTGTGTTTTCAGAATAAGCATGGGTAAATAGCTTTTCCCTGATGGAAGGCAGAGAAAAGCCAATCAACAGTTTGGTCACAAGGTCAAACTTGTTTACGCCTTTGGGGTAAAAATTCAACTCTACCGATCGTATATGAATGGCTGTCATATTATTGACCTGATGTTCTTTCCCATTATGTTAGAGTAAAGAGCATTAGATGCAACCTGCTAATTTTAAATTCACAATTAATAAACCATGGTGGATTCAGTACATCGAGCTTGTACTAGCTTGTTAAAAAATCTATCCAATTCGTTCAATTTCCTTGATCTTTTCCCATTGGTGCTGCTGATGTCTCCTTGGTAAATACCTACAGTATCCAGGTGCCTCCTCAAGGGGAGCTCTGTCTACCTGTCCATGATATCCTCATTTCAAAATCAGTCAGCATTAAGAAAAATACAGGTTAAAATTAGTCAGCAGATCACGGTTGAAGATTTATTTGTAAATGAGAAGTATCACAAAGGAATAAGTTTAAAATTAAAATCAGAGATATCAGAGAAATTCAAGATGCGTGTTTTAAAAAGAAATCAAAGAAATTTGATAGATCAATTGAAGCCGAATGTGAATGTTTCTTTGCTTGCACTGGAGAATGATTAGAAATAAATCCATGCTGTTGGCTCTTGACATATGGATGCCTTGCATTTTGACAACACCAAACTCCATCTCAGAATTTGTTGATGTTTCCAAAGCAGGCAAAAAGCCAAAGTCTTCAGGAAGCCATTGCTCAGCTATCATCATAATGTTCTGGAGATATGTGTGGGTGGAAGAACTAGGAATACAATTTTATCAACATCATATTCAATAAAAGGAAGTTAAACAAAAAACAAATCATACTGGGCTGTACAAACTGAAGGATAGAGTTCAAGAATGGAGGAATAATTTCTGTACCAAGTACCGACCTGGCCACAAATAGAGGTATCAGTGTGCTCCCAGTCATTATGTAAATAATATCAACAGCATAGAAAGTTAATAATATAAACAACGGGGTGGCAACCTTTATTCATGAGAAAAGACATTTGAAGCCACAAGGATTCCTTATACTGTTGCATAACAAAGATGATTTAAATTATTAAATATTTTGATTCAAGTAGATGGAGAAAGTGAAGGGCCAGCAAGGAGACCCATTAATTTAAAATTGTCATTAAGTGCAACTTAGTAAAATTGCTCAGGTTACTGGAACATGGAATGAGGAGCCAGGCAGTGGGAATGGTTTGAAAATGCTGTTACACATATATAATTGACAGTGGACTGGATAAATTCCTTCAGTGCTATAAGCTTAAATGGTTCTAAATATCAACATCTATCTGCTACCTTGACAGAGGCATTAAATACTTAATTAACACACAGAGCAAGGTTATTATAGGCAAAACAATGGTGCATTCCACATGAATGCATTAAATACTTCCAACATCAGGTCTTGGCTCACAGTGGACAATGGCTAAGGTTGCCATTCCCATAGATTTCAAAAACAGAATGCAACATATTGTACCTTCAATCCTTAAGTTACATTAAAGCAAACATTTACTTTAAAATTATATTGCATTTATTTTAATAAAAAAAATCAACTTGCAACTACAGAAAGTAATTAGGAAGGCAAATAAAATCTTGACCATTTGCAATGGAGATGGTGAACAGGAGCACAGAGCCTTGCTGCAAATATAGAAGGCTTTCGTGTGCACTATCATTTGCAATTTTGATCTCCTTATTTAAGGAAAGATACACTCATTGGCCACTTTATTAGATACTTCCTATACCTAAAAACCAGATGCCTCCTGTATGGAGACACAGACATGCCAATTGATGCACAAAGTTGCTTCAGCAATTGATGATGTCTCATTTTCTGTGGCACAGGTTTTCTGATCAGAAACCACAGCACCTGGTGTGTCAGTCTCCTTTAGAAATGGCTGCTGATGAGATCTGACCTCTAGTCTTATTTGTAAGGTTTCAAATCCTTCAAAACAATTATACCATTTTGATAATTTCAATGCATTAAACTGAGGCCAGCTTTGATTTAATTAAGAAACAGAGATATTCAGAATTAGAAAGACTGAAGGTCAGTGCCAATGTGTAATGTGGAGAGAGAAGCTCATGATGTTTATATTTTGGTTATACACTCTGCACCAGAATTGTTATTTTCAGCAACCGCACCTTTCTTTTTATCTTTGCATCTACACATTCAGAGATGAAAATCTAAATCCAAACTAGTTTGTGTGCAACTGTGACTCTAACCATAATAACTCTCACAGATGAAGATCCCATTTCAATCCCTTGGTGTGCACACCTTTATAATACTAGCTAGTGTCCCATTTATAATATGCCACTTGTGTCCTAGGAGGCTCTCAGCTCAATGGCATATCTCCAAACAAGATATAGAAAAGGAAATTTGTGAATAATTAATTACAGATTTCTCTTCTGCCACTTATTTCAGTCTCATTGCCGCTTTCTTTTCACAATAAAAGCAAAAACCAAGTATCAATCCTCCACACAATCATGAACTTTACTGGGATTGGATCTATGTGGTTCTGAACACAGTGGGTGAAAATGATCGAAGGGCCTGATTGTTACTTACAGTATACATCTACTCGGATGGACTTGATTGCAGGGGTGCTCAAGCCATTGTCGGCCTTGCAGTAGTAGCGGCCTCCCTGGTGGCGCTGTATTCTGGTGATCCGCAGGGTCTCGTTGAAAACACTGTTATCATGGAACCGGTCAGAGGCACTTCCTGCTGTTTTGGTCCATCTGATCTGAGCAAGCATCATTAGAAATGGTTATTACACTTGATACAGAAGGCTGAACCACAGAAAAAGCACCTTCTTTCAACAGGCAGAATTATTTACAATGTGTTACTTTTGTAGTACATCAGCAGGAAATCTAAATTTGGTGCAAAGCATTTTAAGTCAACATAAATCAAACTATTGAGTACAAGAGATGGGATGCTATGTTTAAGTTCTCTAAGATGGTAAGGCCTAATTTGGAGTATCATGGGCAGCTTTGGTCACCTACTTACAGGAAAGATGTAAATAAGGTTGAATGAGTATAGAGAAAATTACAAGGATGTTGACGGGATTGGAAGACCCAAGTTATAAGGAAAGGTTAGGACTTTATTCCTTGGAAAGTAGAGGATTGAGGGGAGATTTGATAGAACTATACAGAATTATGAGGGGCATTTATAGGGTAAGTGCAAGCAGGCTTTTTCCACTGAAGTTGGGTGCGACTACAACTAGAGGCCATGGATTAAGGGTGAAAGGAGAAAAGTTTAACATGAGGGGAAACTTCTTCGCTCGGAGGGTCATGAGAGTGTGGAACGAGCTGCCAGCACAAGTGGTGCATGCAAGCTTGATGTCAACATTTAATTGAAGTTTGGATAGGTGCATGGATTGTAGGGGTATGGAAGGCTGTAGTCCTGGTGCAGGTTGATGGGAGTAGGCAATTCAAATTGTTCAGCACAAACTAGATGGACCGAAGGGCCTGTTTCTGAGCTGTATTTTTCTAGGACTCTATGCCTCTATAAGATAAAAGTTACTAAGGAACATGCTGACAAAAACAAGATGGATCCAAAGTTCAAAGTTCAAGATTCTTGTTAATGCATCAAGAGCAGAAAATACTGAAAATATCCAGGAGGTCAGGCAGCATCTCTGGAAAGAGAAACAAAGGTGTAGTTTCAGGACAGTGACGTTCATTCTGGACTAGAAAATTTAGAAAAAGAAGCCTGTTTAAAGTTGCAGAGGTGAGGGATGTGGAGAGAAAAAAAAAGAATGCCTATAATAAGGTCAAGACCAAAGAAACTGGGTTGCACAGTTCATTGTTGAGTAAGAAAAGGTGAAGGCATGGTATGGACAGTTAATTAGTCCTGGAAAGGTGCTAACAGGGAGGTCTGAGGAAAGCAGAAGCTAAGGGACAGAGCAGTAGCAGTCGCCAGATACTGTATGTGGAATAAAGGGGGATGATGGAAACTCTGGTAGTTCAGGTACAATCTTTGCACGGTGAAAAATTGAATTACATCATAATCATCCAAGGACTGAAAAGCAAAAAGAAACATATCAGATACCAAGAAAACAACAGATTTGAGAAGAAAGCAACACAGCTGGAAACTCTTAGTAAGCTACGCTGGATCTGTGAGAGATAACTAATAATAACACCCCAGGCTATGAGCGTAAGTATTCCCCCATGGAAAAGTCATTACTGAAATATCAATTCACCACGCTCTCCCCACAAAATCAGACTCAATCCCATTTGACTCTCTCCACAGGTGCTGCCTTACCTGCTGAGGTCTTCCAGTGTTCCTTACTTTGTCCCACAATCAGCTGCTGTGTGGGATAACTCACTAGTCAATGTTTTTTTTTAAGTTTTCCTGCCTCATGTATCTTTCTTCTACTTATTGTCTCCATGTAGTTAAAGCTGTAATTAATTTATGGTTAGCACCCTCTCTAAGTCAATGTGTCCCTCGTCTTTGTGGTCTGCATTATAATAAGGAATTCCCTGTGTTCTCTCCAAAGATGCCTATTAAAAAAGATCAGTTTCACGCGTAAACAGGAAAATAGGGAAAATTCAACAGATATAATGTGATCATAAGACCATAAGCAATAGAAGTAGGCTATTCAGCCCATCCAGTCTGTTCAGCCATTCCACCATGATTAATTTATGTTCCCTCTCAACCCCATTCTCTTGCCTTCTCCCCAAAACATTTGATGCCCTTACTAATTACTTATCAACCTCCTCTTTAAATATATCCAATGACTTGGCCTCCACCACCATCTGTGGCTATGAATTCCACAAACTCACCACCCCCGGCAAAAGAAATTCCTCCTCATCTTTGATCCTTCTGGTCCTAGACTCCTCCACTATTGGAAACATCCTCTGTCCACTCTATCTAGCTCTTTCAATATTCAGTAGGTAAAATAAAAGAGTAATAGTGAGATCCATAGCTCAAAAAAATTTTAAAAAATGCATCTGAATCTCCCTTCATAGATGCTGCCAAACCTGCTGAGTGTTTCTGCCATTTTCTGTTTTTCATTCTTCCAGCAATTGCACCCTACTGCTTTCCAATTCCTGTTAACAGGATGGGTTTAGATGCCATGATGACATTAAGTTCTGTCAAACTGAAAGCAATTTGCACCATGCTACGACTTAGACCAATGAAAACCATGAGGAAAATTAGTGATCACAGATCCTAGAAGAACACAGTGGTATATTCCTTAGACATCTGCACTTCCATTCTCTGGTTTAAATCTTTTTATAACAAGCTGCTGCATTTGTATTACAGGCTATGAAGCTGCTTCTGGATTTCAGTTTAGCATTCAACTTCATGAACTTTGGTGAACAAACTCCTACTCCTTGGTCTAAATACACCATTGTGCAATTGGGTGTTGGACTTTCTGACCAACAGACCTCAAATAGTCAGGATGCACAATGTTCCTCTCTCCCGATCATCCTCAAAATAATTGTTCCTCAGGGCTGAGCGCTGAGCTCATTGCTGTGCACTCCGCTCACACGTGACTGCACGGCTAATCACCCGAGTAATCGCATTGTCGAATGCGCCGATGGCACGACAGTGGTGGGGCTCATCAACAACAATGATGAGACAGCCTACAGAGAGGAGGTGGAAGATCTCAAGGCCCGGCCAGGCAAATGACCTCTCCGTCACTTCAGGAGAACTCGCAACACCCTCTCACCTCTACATCGGCGACATGGCAGTTGAAACTGTGAACAGTTTCAAACTACCAGGAGTGCACATCTTGCACAAACTCTCATCCTACACAATCAGGAAACCTTATCGATGTCTCTAATTTCTGAGGAGGCTGAATAGAGGTGGACCATTTACAGATGTGCAGCAGACAGCACCCTAAAATGCTCCATCACTGCAAGGTATGGAAACAGCACCGCAGCAAACAGCAAGACTTTACAACAGGTAGTCAAAGATGCCCGAAGCATCACCGGTACCAGCATACCAACCATCAAGGGCATATATACAGAAAAGGGACAGTAACATTATAAAGGATCCCAGCCACTGTGCTCATGGACCACTCGCATCAGGGAGGAGGCTACGTAGCATCCACGCCATCAGACTCAAAAACAGTTACTTCCCACAGATGCTGCTCAAGCCACTGAGCTCTTCCGGCAGATTGGTTGTTGTTCTAGACCCCACCATTTGCTGTCCCTTGTGTTTCTGTGCACTTCCTATACAGCTGCTGAGTCAGCTATAAATGGTGAAAAGTGCCTGCATCACCTCAGAAAGAATACTTTCAGTTGTACCAATAAACAAAGTAACTGTGTGTATGAAGAGAAAGCAGAAGCTGACAAGTTTTGATTACCCCATGTGCAATGACTGTGAATGTATAATTTTATTGCAACTTTTTAAAATTTGAAAATGTATTGAAGTAAAAAGTGTAACACGGCTAAAAAGTATATTTGACCATTTGTTTAGTATTTCAGAAATTATGACTGGAATGTTATAAAAATATTATATAATTATAACATTGACGACCTGAGTTATAGGGAAAGATTGAATAGGCTAAGACTTTATTCTCTGGAGTGTAGGAGAACGTGGGGAGTTTTGTTAGAGGTATTCAAAATTATAGAGTAAATGCACACAGGTATTTTCCATTGAGGCTTGGTGAGATTAGAACAAGAGGTCATAGGTTAAGAGTGTTTTGTAGCCTGGGGAAAAGTACACACTCAGGACAACAAATACTTTTTTGGGTTTTAATTCCTTTATCTGTTTTAGATGTTTAAGTGCCAGAAGAGGGTCACAAAACAAAACGAACGAATTTACAACCAGTTCTTGCCGTTACAATCTCAGCTTAACTTTCGATCCACACCCTGGTGTATGGACATAGTTGCGTATGCAGTATAAAAAATACCAGAACTAGTACGGTACTAATATGGTAGTGGCAGTCCTACTTGGATGGTGAGGAACTTTGTATAAGCCACGCGATGCAGCGTCGATGCCTTTACTCATGAAAATCCTTCCTCACCATGCCCAGTCTCAGGGAGGAACTCAATTCCAACACCCCACCAGAGTCTTCAGCAGAAAACAAAATGGTCTCCCCACTATCCCACGCGTGCGTAATGACATCACCGTCTCCCTTAAAGGCACAGACATCCATTCTAGCATTACCCAGATGGATGCCTAGGTACACTTTTAACGACACTGAATAAGATCCAACGGTCACCCGGTTACAAGTGAAAGATGAAATATTTATAGGGAACATGAGGGAGATCTGCTTCAATCAGAGGATGGTCAGAGTGTGGAATGAGCTGCCAGTGGAATAGGTGGATGTAGGTTCGATTACAACACATAAGAGAATTTTGGATAAGTACATGGATGGGAGGGGTGTGGAGGGAGATGGTCCAGGTGTGGGTCAATGGTTCTAGGCATATGTAGCCCCCCCTGGCCACCCTCAGGGTCGCTCAGTTCGCTGTCGTCTAGGGAAACAGCCTCGGCCCCGCCAAACTGGATAATTCGTTTCTGTGGATGCTGTGTGAGGTACCCCACCCCGTGCACCTAACAGACAATACACCAGATACAATTAAATAATTTACAGTTTATAGATATTACTGGAACTATATAATTAAGAGAGAATAAAATATAAAAGGAAAATAAAAGGCGCCACACTTATCAAAGTTCACTCCTTTCGTGCACAAAAACCGTTGGAGCTCAAGGACCTGCTTCTTCACCCTGCGACCCCTCGGACCACCTCGACCGGCCGCCTGGGACCAACAACGGTGGTCGACCAGACACTCCACACAAGTCCGTCTCTGTCTCCTCGCCGAATGTCTCGCTCGGGGTCCGACCCTGTTAGCGGACTCACAGCATCTGGTCCATCCTCTGTCTCACTCTCCCGCCCTCTGCCCCAAAACCCCGTGCATACAGTATCTTCAAATACACCAAAACCATAACAACTATCCCAATTGGTTAATAGCACTCTCTTATCACACTCTAAAGTAAAAATAAGCTGCTAGCGCAAACTTTCTCAGCGTTTAACACAACAAAGCCGCATTCCCCAGATTAACATAACAAAGACGCCATTTTAATTAGCCTCCACATGTAACATAAAAGTCGAAACCCCCTTACACATAATAATAGTTCGGCACAAAGTAGGTGGGCTAAAGGTCTGGCTCTATAACTCTATGATTCTAAAAGTATTAAACAGCTGAGACCAATTTCCAGACAGGATCAGGCTGATCAGTGAGAGTCAGGAAGGGGAAAAGATAAATTATCAGCACACGTTAGTACTGGGACCACTCGCAAGTGCTGCATCAGGAAGAATGACAAGGTCAGCCACCAGAAGTCATGTTTTAGTTGGCTGTCAGCAGATTGAACCCACGACAGCTTTGGGCATGTGTATCATTCGGCAGAGAAGCAGGGAGAAATTGACCAGCTGCATCAAGGTTACTGCAATCCCCCAAACTCAGTTAAAGATAATTCACCCACAAAATAAGGTTATGCTTTTGGTCATTTATTAAAGGTTCCCTGGTCATAACTTCAATACAACCAGCAATAATTATTTACTGGCCTGTTGGAACTTAAGTAGGCAGGGAAAGACTATTGTCTTGCACAAAGCTCAGATGTCAGGCCTGCATCAGTGTTTATTTGTGAAATCTTTCGTCTTGGAACATGGAATGAAGCATAACACAGTAAACAGAGCAAACCAAATGCTCTGTTACCAAAGGACCACATGACTCAGAATATATCATTCCGGTCAGAAAATGTCGGAATTTTCCTGACAAGATTTTTCTTTGAAGAAAGAGAGTGTTCAAGTTTTATCAGCTTCAGAAGGCATTTTAGGAACAAGTTGATTATAGCTTTTTTCTTTTTGTTACAAGGCTAAATTGTTAATTCAGAAAGCTGGAGAAACAAAATCCCAATACATCTCTGAACCTAGTGTAAACTTCAAAGTTAACTGAAAACATTCCAAGTGTTACCAGTGCTATGTAAGCTCCAGATAAACCAAATCAATATTTTGAGTGAACTTCTATATTATTTTGTTTCGATTTCTATCAAAATTATTCAAGATTTAAGTTGCTCCCACAGCTCCAAAACTTGCGAAAGTTAGCGCGCAGGCTCATCTGATCCAATGTGCTTGGAAATGTTTACAAATCTGGTGCTTCACTTTTGGATGGATGAAATAGCAACTACCTGAGTGCACTGTAGATTCACTCGACATGACCCAGGTAATGGAGAAAATTGAAATTATATTAAGTGGCGACCCATTGGGTATTCATGACAGACCTGCGGATCATTCAGGAGAATGAGGAGATTATAGATCGTAGCTACAGGGAGGTAGTTACGCCAAAGGAGCAGAGGACAGGAAATTGGGTCACTATCAGGCGAGGGAAGAGGAAAGGGCAGGCAGAGCAGGGTTCCCCTGTGACCATTCATCTCAACAACAAGTATACCGCATTGGATATTGTTGGGGGGGATGACTTACCTGGGACTAGCTGCAGTAGACGGATCTCTGGCACTGAGTCTGGCTCTGCAGTGCAGAAGGGAGGGGCGAGAAAGAGGAGAGCGGTAGTGATAGGGGACTCGATAGTTAGAGGTGCAGATAGAAGGTTCTGTGGTCATGACAGAGAATCCAGGATGGTTTGTTGCCTCCCAGGTGCCAGGGTCAAGGATGTCTCTGATCGATTGCATGACATTCTGAAGTGGGAGGGTGATCAGCCAGATGTCGTGGTGCACCTTGGTACCAATGACATAGCAAAGAAGAGTGAAGAGGTCCTGGACAGTGAGTATAGAGAGCTTGGTAGGAAGTTGAAAAGCAGGACCTCAAGGGTGGTAATCTCAGGATTGCTACCTGTGCTAGGTGCCAGTGAGGGTAGGAATAGGATGCTCTGGAGGAGGAACAAGTGGCTGAGGAACTGGCGTAGGGGGCAGGGTTTCACATTTCAGGATCATTGGGACCTCTCCTGGGGCAGGTGGGACCTGTACAAGAGAGATGGGTTACACTTGAACCACAGGGGGACAAATATCCTTTCAGGGAGGTTTGTTAGTGCTATTGGGGAGGCTTTAAACTAGATTTGCAGGGGGATGGGAACCAGAGTGCCAGAGCTGACAGTGTGGCTGGGGTGAAAATAAATGATGTTGAAAGTTTAAGCAAATCCACTGATAGAAAGGTTGTGAGTGGTGCTAAAAATCTTCTGAGGTGTATATATTTCAATGCTAGAAGTATTGCGGGGAAGGCGGATGAGTTGAGGGCGTGGATTGACACGTGGAATTATGATGTTGTAGCAATTAGTGAAACTTGGCTACAGGAGAGGCAGGACTGGCAGCTTAATATTCCAAGGTTCCGATGTTTCAGATGTGATCGAGGCAGAGGAGCGAAAGGTGGGGGAGTAGCATTGCTTGTTAGGGAAAATATTACAGCAGTGCTCAGGCAGGACAGATTAGAGGGCTTGTCTACTGAGTCCTTATGGGTGGAGCTGAGAAACAGGAAAGGTATGGCCAGATTAATGGGATTGTATTACAGACCACCCAATAGTCAACGAGACTTGGAAGAGCAAATCTGCAGAGAGATAGCAGGCAACTGCAGGAAACATAAAGTTGCGGTGGTAGGGGATTTCCCATACATTGATTGGGACTCCCATACTGTTAGGGGTCTAGATGGTTTAGAGTTTGTAAAATGTGTTCAGGAAAGTTTTCTAAATCAATATATAGAGGGACCAACTAGAGGGGATGCAATATTGGATCTCCTGTTAGGTAACGATTTAGGGCAAGTGACAGAAGTCTGTGTAGGGGAGCACTTTGGTTCCAGTGATCATAACACCATTAGTTTCAATTTGATCATGGACAAGGATAGATCTGGTCCTAGGGTTGAGGTTCTGAACTGGAAGAAGGCCAAATTTGAAGAAATGAGAAAGGATCTAAAAAGCGTGGATTGGGACAGGTTGTTCTCTGGCAAAGATGTGATTGGTAGGTGGGAAGCCTTCAAAGGGGAAATTTTGAGAGTGCAGAGTTTGTATGTTCCTGTCAGGATTAAAGGCAAATTGAATAGGAATAAGGAACCTTGGTTCTCAAGGGATATTGCAACTCTGATAAAGAAGAAGAGGGAGTTGTATGAAACGTAAAGGAAACAGGGGGTAAATCAGGTGCTTGAGGAGTATAAGAAGTGCAAGAAAATACTTAAGAAAGAAATCAGGAGGGCTAAAAGAAGACATGAGGTTGCCTTGGCAGTCAAAGTGAAGGATAATTCAAAGAGCTTTTACAAGTATATTAAGAGCAAAAGGATTGTAAGGGATAAAATTGGTCCTCTTGAAGATCAGAGTGGTCGGCTTTGTGTGGAACCAAAGGAAATGGGGGAGATCTTAAATAGGTTTTTTGCGTCTGTATTTACTAAGGAAGCTGGCATGAAATCTATGGAATTGAGGGAATCAAGTGGTGAGGCCATGGAAACTGTACAGATTGAAAGGGAGGAGGTGCTTGCTGTCTTGAGGAAAATTAAAGTGGATAAATCCCCGGGACCTGACAGAGTGTTCCCTCGGACCTTGAAGGAGACTAGTGTTGAAATTGTGGGGGCCCTAGCAGAAATATTTAAAATGTCACTGTCTACGGGTGAAGTGCCGGAGGATTGGAGAGTGGCTCATGTTGTTCCGTTGTTTAAAAAAGGATCGAAAAGTAATCCGGGAAATTATAGGCCGGTGAGTTTAACATCAGTAGTAGGTAAGTTATTGGAGGGAGTACTAAGAGACAGAATCTACAAGCATTTGGATAGACAGGGACTTATTAGGGAGAGTCAACATGGCTTTGTGTGTGGTAGGTCATGTTTGACCAATCTGTTGGAGTTTTTCGAGGAGGTTACCAGGAAAGTGGATGAAGGGAAGGCAGTGGATATTGTCGACATGGACTTCAGTAAGGCCTTTGACAAGGTCCCGCATGGGAGGTTCGTTAGGAAACTTCAGTCGCTAGGTATACATGGAGAGGTGGTAAATTGGATTAGACATTGGCTCGATGGAAGAAGCCATAGAGTGGTGGTAGAGAATTGCTTCTCTGAGTGGAGGTCTGTGACTAGTGGTGTGCCACAGGGATCAGTGCTGGGTCCATTGTTATTTGTCATCTATATCAATGATCTGGATGATAATGTGGTAAATTGGATCAGCAAGTTTGCTGATGATACAAAGATTGGAGGTGTAGTTGACAGTGAGGAAGGTTTTCAGAGCCTGCAGAGGGACTTGGACCAGCTGGAAAAATGGGCTGAAAAATGGCAGATGGAGTTTAATACTGACAAGTGTGAAGTATTGCACGTTGGAAGGACAAACCAACGTAGAACATACAGGGTTAATGGTAAGGCACTGAGGAGTGCAGTGGAACAGAGAGATCTGGGAATACAGATACAAAATTCCCTAAAAGTGTCGTCACAGGTAGATAGGGTCGTAAAGAGAGCTTTTGGTACATTGGCCTTTATTAATCGAAGTATTGAGTATAAGAGCTGGAATGTTATGATGAGGTTGTATAAGGCATTGGTGAGGCCGAATCTGGAGTATTGTGTTCAGTTTTGGTCACCAAATTACAGGAAGGATATAAATAAGGTTGAAAGAGTGCAGAGAAGGTTTACAAGGATGTTGCTGGGACTTGAGAAACTCAGTTACAGAGAAAGGTTGAATAGGTTAGGACTTTATTCCCTGGAGCGTAGAAGAATGAGGGGAAATTTGATAGAGGTATATAAAATTATGATGGGTATAGATAGAGTGAATGCAAGCAGGCTTTTTCCACTGAGGCAAGGGGAGAAAAAAACCAGAGGACATGGGTTAAGGGTGAGGGGGGGAAAGTTTAAAGGGAACATTAGGGGGGGCTTCTTCACACAGAGAGTGGTGGGAGTATGGAGTGAGCTGCCAGACGAGGTGGTAAATGCGGGTTCTTTTTTAACATTTAAGAATAAATTGGACAGATACATGGATGGGAGGTGTAAGGAGGGATATGGTCCGTGTGCAGGTCAGTGGGACAAGGCAGAAAATGGTTCGGCACAGCCAAGAAGGGCCAAAGGGCCTGTTTCTGTGCTGTAGTTTCTATGGTTCTATGGTTCTAATGAGGGATGGATTTAATTGGCTGCCCAATCAAAACAAACAAGTGGAGGCAAATTTAGGAGAATTTAAGGGAAAGCAAGAAAAAGTGTCTTTACTAGAGTAGTGGTAATTGTGTGGAATTCTCATTTCAAAAACTTTGTTGAAGTAGGGTCCATTAATTCTCCCAAGTGAAGACAAAAGAAGAGATAACAACCTGTAAGACCAGCAGACCATAGGATATAGGAGCAGATTTAAGGCATTTGGTCCATCGAGTCTTCTTCGCCATTTCACCATGGCTGATCCATTTTCCCTCTTAGCGCCAACCTCCTGCCTTCTCCCCATATCCTTTCATGCCCTGACTAATCAAGAGTCTATCAACCTCTCTCTTAAGTAATACCAACGACTTGGCCTCTATGGATGCCTGCAGCAATGAATTCACAGACTCACCACTTTCTGACTAAAGCAGCTCCTCTTCATCTCCATTCTAAAAGGACACCCCTCTATTCCGTGTCATCTGGTCTTAGATTCTCCTACCTTAAGAAACATCTCCTACCATAGGAAACATCTTCTCCATATCCACTCTATCGTGGCTTTTCAGCATTCAATAAATTACAATGTGGTCATCCTCATTCTTCTGAATTCCAGTGAATACAGGCCCAGAGCCATCAAACATTCTTCATATAACAAGCCTTTCAATCCAGTAATCATTTTCGTGAACCTCCCTTGAACTCTCCCCAATGTCAGCACATCCATTCTAAGATAAGGGCCCAAAACTGCTCACAATACTCCAAGTGAGGCCTCAGCAATGCTTTATAAAGTGACAACATTACATGTTTGCTTTTATATGCTCTTGAAAGGAATGTTAACATTGCAATTGCCTTCCTCACCACAGACTCAACCTACAAAGTACCCATAAGGGAATCCTACACAAGGACTCTCAAGTCCCTTTGCACCTCTGATTTTTGAATTTTCTCTCCATTTAGAAAATAGTTTGCCCTTCTATTTCTTCTACCAAAGTACATGACCATACACTTCCCAACACTGTGTTCCATCTGCCACTTATTTGCCTATTCTCATAATCTGTCTTTCTATAGCCTTTCTGTAGCCTGAAAACTACCTGCCCCTCCACCTGTCCACAACCTTTGTCACAAAGCCATCAATTCCATCATCCAAGTAATTGACATATAACGTAAAAAAGAAGTGGTCACAACACAGATTCCTGTGGAACACCTCTAGTCCTTGGCAGCCAACCAGAAAAGGCTCCTTTTATTCCCACTCTTTGCCCCTTGCCAATCAGCCACTACTTTATCCATGTTAGTATCTTTCCTGTAATACCATGGACTCTTCATTTGTTAAGCAGCCTCATGTGTGGCACCTTGCCAAAGGCCTTCTGAAATTCCAAGTACTGTACACAACATCCGCTGGTTCTCCTTGGCCTATCCTGTTTGTTATTTCTTTAAAGGATTCCAGCAGATTTGTCAGGCAAGATTTTCCCTTGTGGAAACCACGCTGTCTATGACCTATTTTATCATGTGCCTCCATATACCTGAAGACCACATACTTAAAAATTGTCTCCGACATATTCCCAACCACTGAGGTCAGACTAACTGACATATATTTTCCTTTCTTCTGTCTTTCTCTTTTCTTGAAGAGTGGAGTGATATTTACAATAGTCCTGCAGAACCATGCCAGAATCAATTGATTCTTGAAAGATCATTACTAATGCCTCCACAACCTCTTCAGACATCTCTTTCAGAACTCTGGGGTGTACACCATCTGGTCCAGGTGATTTATTTACCTTTCATTCTTTCAGTTGCTCAAGAACTTTCTCCCTAATAATTGCAACTTCACACAATTCTGCCTCCTGACACTCTCAAACTTCTGGCATACTGCTTATGTCTTCCACAGTGAGGACTGATACAGAATATTTATTTATTCATTCATCATTTCCTTGTTTCAAACCTCATTTTTCAGTGGTCCAATATCCACACTCGCCTCTCTTTTAGACTTTATGTATCTGAAGAAATTTTTGGCATCCACTTTAATATTATTGATTGGCTTAACTTCGTATTCCATCTTTTCCTTCTTAATGATATTTTTAGTCGCTTTCTGTTGGTTTTAAGAAGCTTCCCAATTCCACAAATCTTTGCTGTATTATATGCCCTCTCATTGGCATTCATGGGGCTTTGACTTCTCTTGTGAGCCACGGCTGTGCCGCTTGCATTTAGAATACTTCTTCCTCTTTGGGATGTACAATATATATCCTTCACGTTTGAATTTCTTCCAGAAATTTCAGCAATTGCTGCTCTGCTGTCATCCTTGCCAGTGTTCTTTTCCAATCAATTTTGGCCAGCTGCTCTCTCATGCCTCTATAATTCCCTTTACTCCACCCTGATACTGATACATCTGACTTTAGCTTATCCTTCTCAGATTGCAGGGTGAATTCTATCATATTATGATCACTAATATTCCCTCAGGGTTCTTTTACCTTAAGCTCTCTAATTAATTCCTGTCCATCACACCAAATCCAGAGTAGATGATTTCCCTAGTGGGCTCAACCATGAGCTGCTCTAAAAAGCCATCGCATAGGCATTCTAGAAAGTCCCCCCTCTTGGGATACAATACCAACCTGATTTCCCCAATCTACCATGACTATTGTAACATTTCCCTTTTAGCATGCATTTTCAACCTCCCATTGTAATTTGGGAGCTATGTAATTTGGCTCACAATTTGTTCTTTCCACTACTTCAGTCATTATTTTGCCAATGGTGAAGTCTGTTGAGTAATCAGTAAAACATCTTTCTCAGGTTTATTTGTTTATTTAGTAATACCACGTAGAGTAGGCCCTTCCACCTCCTCGAGCCACACCGCCACAACAACTCCACAACCACAATTAACCCTAACCTAATCATGGGACAATTTAACATGGACCAATTAACTTACCTGGTATGCCTTTAGACTGTGGGAGGAAACCAGAGCACTGGGGGAAAACTTATGCATTCATTTCATGGGGAGGACGTACAGAGTCACCTTACAGAATAGCACCAGGATTGAACTCCAAACCCTAGAACATCCTAAGTAAGGTTGCACTAACCATGGCTCCCAAGTTTTAACAATGTGGTTAACAAATCTATGCAATATTTTCCAGGCGTATTTCCTTCCTGGTAAGATTTACCAGATAAATCTTGAAATATTTGTACTAACATTTTTGAGCCTGCATGATAAGGCAGGCCTTTCACCAGTCTGTTAACAGATTTGCAGTATGCATAAACAACTGTTGTCTCATTATCTCCGATTATTTACTACTCTGCTTTGAATATTGATGGTAATTCATTACGACACCCTACATTCCAGTGCCTCTGGCTGCTGTTCATATTCAGTCTGAGTTTTCAGCACCAGATAAGCTTTTTCTAGAAAACACTATTAATGAATATTAAGTTATTATTCTCAATTGATGAGAATCAGAACAAAATTTTCTAAAGAAAAAGTTATGTCACTTTCATCTCAAGCAATTCTTGTATTCTATCGAAATCATGTCAAAAATATGTTCATACATAAGGTAATTCAAGAAAACCTTTGTTGCCTTCACATAATACCTCCCACCTCCTGTTGGTATCCTCCCCCTTCCTGCCCCCACCTGGCACCACTGCCCATCAACCTCTCCTCATGTGGATTCACTTATCACCTGTCAGCTCTTATCCTTGCCCTCCCTCTCATCCCTTTGTACTCCCTCCCTTCTTACAGTCCAGACAAAGGGACTCAACTCAAAATGCCCTGTGTTCATTTCCTTCCCCAGATGCTGCCTGACCTGTTGAGATCCTCCAGCTCACTTTCTTTTGCACAGAAAACCTTTTGTGTGCACCCACTGTAAATTTTAAATGAGCACAGAGATTTTATTTGCAAAGTACATTGAAGAAATGTTATTGCTTGAATTGATGTGGTAGTGGACAGGTGGACAGGTGAACAGGTTGCATAAAATAAATGGTGGAAAAGATCAATCTATAGCAGCTTGGGAATAGAGAATTAGCTTTTACTTTGAGTGAAGATCCTTTGCCAGACCAAGAGAGGTTAGATCAATCCTCCAGTTAATCCCTGTTATAAACAGTTGCCATCTAACGTTTTCAGCTCTCTCAATAACTATAGCCCAGGTCATGTCCTAGTGCAGGAAAGATGAACCTTTTTGAGAGTGTTTGCTCAAACTGGAAATAATCTTCCAAAAAAAATCTCTCATGTCATTATTTATTATCATTGATTAATGAATTAGTAATAATAATAATGGACTTTAAGGAAGCAGATCAGTCTTTTTGTAAGGATGATTTTTCATGTATAATTTTTGTTTTGCTATTAATAAAAATTTAACAGAGATAGAATAAAATAAAACATTTTATAAAACCTGTTCAAAAATCATTGACATTAATCTTTTAAAAATACAATTGAAAAAAAAGTTTTTAAACAGTTTGTTATTGTAACTCACTTATAGTTTAAGTAATCTGAATATAAAATTATAAGCTTTGGTGCATATTCATAAAACATCAAGGAAACGAAAATAAATGCACCTGACTCTCCGTGGGACTTTTGTTGCTGACAAATATTTTATATCCAGCTTGTATTTGGTTGTTTTGAGAACTCTGCACGTAGTATTAGTTTCATCAGCAAGTCTAATCCTATAATTTGGCTTGAGCAAGTTCATCACTGAAAACAATAACTCACATGAGGAATCATGGAGGCGTTAAACTACGTCCAGTGCTTACTGTTATTATCAGTGAATATCCAGTGTTCACTCACAAATGACAGAAAGAAAATATATAAGCAGAGAGAAACCAATGCTACCTTGCCAAACTGTTTACTATCCAAATACTGATATATGCACCAGGTCTACGATATCGTCCAGCTAGCACCAAGCCACTGTGAAATATTTCTTGTGACAACTCACTGTTCTCGGGTTGTAAAAGATCACCTGCTCTTTCAGTTGGCAGTGGAGATAATCTTAATGCATCTCTTTATTTATATGTGGGGTTTAATAACTCAAGGGGTAACACTGCACGCCACGTCCTAACAAAATTTTTGTATGTGCCATCTTGGGCACTCGTGATATAGGTTTGTGACTAGTGAATCTACAGTGTATCACGCTATCTCCTGCTTATAAACTTATCAAAACAGGGCAGGAGAACTGCAACTCTATTACAGGAAACTTGTACATTTTTGTATTGCCTCATTAAATATGTTATTCTCCCACAGATAATCTTTCAAAGCAAGTGGGTGGAGCAGGGGATTGAGCTGCACCGAGAAATATGTCTTTAGAAATTATAAACTAGAGTCATGGAGCCATAGAGCACTATGGCACATAAACAGACCCTTCAGCCCATCTAGTTCATGCTGAACTGTTATGCTGCCTAGTCCCTTGACCCACACCTGGACCATGGTCCTCCATACCATTCACATCCATGTACTTATCCAGACTTCTCTTAAAGTGTTACAATCAAACCTTCAACGACATCTGCTGGCAGCTTGTCCACACTTGTACCACCCTCTGAGTAAAGAAACATCTCCCCCCCACCCCAGGTTTCCATTAAATATTTCACCTTTCACCCTTAACTTGTGACCTCTAGTTCCAGTTTCACCATGCCTGCTTCCATTGACCCTGACAAGGACAGCAACTTTAAATTCCTCAGTATTATCATTTCAGATTTTGCCCATTGTTATTCTTTTGCTTATAACATATCTGTTGAAGCCCTTCTGATTCTTGTTCACTTTGTCTGCCAGAGCAACCTTGTCTTCCTTTAGCCCTTTAGATTTTTCTTCTAGTGTTTTCTTGCAATGACCTCAAATGAAAAAGCCGACAAGAAGTGAAATTTTCCTGACTAGTAACGCTACGCCTCCCCCTTTAATCCCTCCTCCTCTAACATGTCTAAAACAACAAAACCCCAGAACCTGAGACGGCCAGTCCTGCCCCTCCTGCAACCAAACCTCACTCATGGCTACAATGCCATCATTCAACGTGTCCATCCTTGCTCTAAGCTCATCTGCCTTACCTGAAATAGAATCAACTCAGAATGTTATTCCAACCATACTCAACTTTTCATTTCCTGTCTTTGTATGGAGGCTTAATATCTATTTCTCCCACAACCCCTCCACAAGCTGCCCTGGCACCAAAGCTCCCATCTGTCTGCGACTCTAGCTTACACCCTCCAGAGCAGCTCTGCAAGGGTATTGGTCCCCCTCCAGTTCAGATGCAAACTGTCCCATTTGTACAGGTACCACCAGGCTTAGATGAGACCCCAATGATCCAAGAATCAAAAGTACTCTCCCCTACATCATCTCCTTAACCACATGTTGAACTATATTTTCTTTCTTTTTCTAGCCTCATTAGCATGTGGCATGAGATCACTATTCTGGAGATCCTGTCCTTAAATTTGCACTTAACTCCTTGAACTCACTTTGAAGAATTGTATTAACTTTCCTACCTATGTCATTGGCACCAATATGGACCAAAAAACTGTTGCTGCTCTGTCCCTTAAGAAGGCTATCTGGGATGTGTCTAACCTGGGCACCTGGGAAGCAACACAAAATAATCTGCGGATGCTGGGGTCAAAGCAACACTCACAACACGCTGGAGGAACTCAGCGGGTCGGGCAGCATCCGTGGAAATGATCAGTCAAAGTTTCAGGCCAGAACCCTTCATCAGGACTGTAGAGGGAAGGGGCAGAGGCCCTATAAAGAAGGTGGGGGGAGGGCGGGAAGCATATCATGCAGGAATCTCATTCTCATCTACAGAACTTCTTGCTTGTTCCCTAACCAATGAATCCCCTATCATTAAAGTTGGCCTCTTTTCCCTCCTTCACTTCTGAGTCACAGCACTGGACTCAGTGCCAGGGACCTGACTGCTGTGGCTTTCCTTTGCCAGTTTGAATCCAAAACAACATACTTGTTATTGAGAACAGTCACAGAGGTATTCTGCAACTGGTTGTCTTTCTTCCTTTTTCAAATCTTTTTATTATTAATTATCCAAAATTAACAAGAGTACATCGAAGTAGGCAACACTTACAATGCCTCAAGAAAAAAAACATTGTTTTAAAGATTGAAAAAATTTTGGTGACAAAAAAAGAGAAAAAAAACCCCTACTAAGCAAGGAAAAGTGAGAAAAAAAATCCATTAGGTGTTCAACCCCAGAGCCATCTGTCATACAAAAAGCTTCTAAAGATAAACATCAAACCACCAGCAAGAACAAAAATATACCAAAAATTTACAATTAGATCGTGGGGAATCCATCAGTTAACTCAAATGATAATAATGAGCAAATGAACCCCATCTTTTCTCAAAATCAAACATAGGTTCAAAGGTTCGACTTCTAATTTTCTCCAAACTAAGACATAGCATCACTTGAGAGAACCATTGTGACAAAATGGGAGCCGATGTATCCTTCCATTTCAACAAAATGGCCCTCCTAGCTATCAATGTAACAAATGCAATTACATGTAGGTCAGACAAAGAGATACCACGGAAAGCACAGTTAATTTGTTAGGTTGTAAATTAACTTTAAGCGCTTTAGAAATTGTAGAAAAAACTGACTTCAGAACTGTTCCAGTATAGAACAGGACCAAAACATGTGTGTCAGTGTAGCTGTGTCAGCTTTACATCTATCGCAATAACTATCAACATTAGGAAACATTTTAGATAATTCGTCGTCAAATAGTAACAATGTACAATTTTAAATTGAATCAGTGAATGACTAGCACAGATCGAAGAAGAGTTAACCAACTTCAAAATCCGCGTCCAGTCCTCCGTCATAAAAGTCAAATTAAGTTCCTTTTCCTAATCTTGTTTAATCTTAAATAAGGGACGCTTATCCCATTGTAATAGTATATTATAAATTCTTCCAATAGAAACCTTCATCAAAGTATTCATACTCGTAATAGTATCTAACAGGTGGGCATCCAATATGTAAGGAAAGTTACTTAAATACTTTTGTAAGAAATGTCTAACTTGAATGTATTGTATAAAGTGTGAGTATGAAAGAGAATATTTATCAACTAATTGTTCAAAAGACATCAGTCTATCTGCTTTAAATAAATCCAAAAAAGAATTAATACCTTTATTTTTCCAAAGTAAAATATTGGATCACTCAAAGAAGGCTTAAAGAAGTAATTTTGATAAAACTAATAAAGTTTAAATTTTTTAAGATTAAAAAAATTACGGAACTGGAGCCAAGTTTGTAAAGAATGCTTAATCACAGAGTATAAATTTAAATTAGCAACTTTAGCTAATTGTATAGGTAAAGCAGCTCCCAATAACGAGGTTAAAAAAAACTGTTTCACAGCTTTCAATTCCAAGTCTACCCAAATTGGCCGATCATTCTTATCAACCCAATGTAACCAAAAGGACATGTATCGCACATGAACAGCCCAGTAATACATTCTTAAATTAGGCAAAGCGAGACCTCCATCCTTTTTGAACTTTTGTAAGTGACATTTACTAATTCGTGGTCTTTTATTATTCCAAATAAAAGATAAAATAATAGAATCAATCCGATGAAAAGACTCCTTAGTCAGAAAAACAGGGATATTCTGAAACAAATATAAAAATTTTGGTAAAATCATCATTTTGACTATAATGGATGCAACCAACAAGTGAACATGTAAGTGGGTTCCATCTACTAAATAAATACTTCATAGAATCTACCAAGAGAACAAAATTAGCTTTATAAAGATCCTTATATTTTTTATTGATTATAACACCTAAATATCTAAAGGAATCTGTGACTTTGAAAGGAGTATTATCACATATAGAAACAGAATCATTTAAAGGAAACAGTTCACTTTTGTCTATCCCCTTTCCCTCTCCTGATGGTCACCCAGTTACCTGTGCACTGCAACGTAGGTATAACTTCCTCCCTGTATCTCCTATTAATCAACCTTTGCATCTTCTGAATAATACAAATGTCATTCAGATCCAGTTTCCTAACATGGTCTGTAAGAAGCTGCAGCCGAATGCACTACTTGAAGTAAGGTATAGTTGTCATTAGAACTATACACTAGACACTAGAATACTACAGTACAGTACAGTCCCTTTGGCCCTCAATGTTGTGCCGACCCATATATTCCTAATAAAAAGTATTAAACCTATTCGTGCCCTGAGAAACAGGTACCGGCTATTCACCCTATCTATGCCTCTCATAATCTTGTAGACCTCTATTAAGTCCCCTCTCATCTTTCTATGCACCAAAGAGAAAAGTCCCAGCTCTGCTAACCTTGCCTCATAAGACTTGTTTTCCAATCCAGGCAACATCCTGGTAAATCTCCTCTGCACCCTCTCCATAACTTCCACATCCTTCCTATAATGAGGTGACCAGAACTGAACACAATACTCTGTGTGATCTCACCAGAGATTTGTAGAGTTGCAACATGATCTCCCTACTCTTGAACTCAATCCCCCTATTAATCAAGCCTAGCATCCCATAGGCCTTCTTAACTATCCTATCAACCTGTGCAGCGACCTTGAGGGATGTATGGATTTGAACCCCAAGGTCCCTCTGTTCATCCACACTCTTAAGTAACCGACCATTAACCCTGTACTCAGCCTTCTGGTTTGACCTTCCAAAATGCATCACCTCACACTTACCCGGATTGAACTCCATCTGCCACTTCTCTGCCCAACTCTGCATCCTGTTTATACCCTCTTGTAACCTTCAACAAACTACAGCTCCATCCACAGCTCCTCTAATCTTTGTGTCATTCGCAAACTTACTCACCCATCCTTCCACATCTTCATCCAGGTCAATTATAAAATCACAAAGAGCAGGGGTCCCAGGACAGATCCTTGTGGACCACTAGTCACCAACATCCAGGCAGAATACTTCCCTTCCATTACTACCCTCTGTTTTCTTCTTGTAAGCCAATTTTTTACCAAACAGCCAAGGTTCCACAGATCCCATGCCTCATGACTTTCTGGATGAGTCTCTCGTGGGAGGCCTTGTCAAATGCCTTGCTAAACTCCATGTAGACCACATCTACCACCCTACCCTCATCAATTTCTTTTGTTACCTCTTCAAAAAACTCAGTTAGGCTCGTGAGGCATGACCTTCCCTTCACAAAGCCATGTTGACTATCCTTGAGTAGACTGTACTTCTCCAAATGCTCATAGATCCTATCCTTAAGAATCCTTTACAATAGTTTGCAGACCACCGACGTAAGACTCACCACTCTATAGTTCCCAGGATTCTCTCTATTACCGTTTTTAAACAAGGGAACTACATTTGCCATTCTCCAATCCTCCGGCACCTCCCCTGCAGCCAAAGAGGATTCAAAGATCATGGCTACTGCTCCAGCGATTTCTTCTCTCACTTCCCACAGGTACCTGGTGTATATCACATCTGGCCCTGGGGACTTATCAATCTTGATGCTTTTAACAAGGGCCAACACTTCTTCTTCCTTAATCTCCACATTGTCCAGTACACAGGCCTGCTCTATTTCAACCTCACCCTGACCAATGTCCTTTTCACTTGTGAATACTGAAGCAAAGTATTCATTTAGGACCTCCCCAACTTCCTCCGCCTCCAGGCACATGTTGCCTTCTTTATCCTTTAGCAGCCCCACCTTCATTCTTGTCATCCTTCTGTTCTTCACATACGCATAGAATGCCCTGGGGTTCTCCTTAATCCTACAAGCCAAGGCCTTCTCGTGTTCCCCTCAAGCTCTCCTAAGTCCTTTCTTAAGCTCCTTCCTGGCTACCCTATATTTCTCATGAGCCCCTCCTGCTTCATGCTTCTTATATCTAACATATGCTTCCTTCTTCCTCTTGAGGAGTTGCCTCACATGTTTCGTCAGCCACAGTTCCCTCTTCCTACCATTTTTTTCTTGTCTCAGTGGGACAAACCTACCCTGAACCCTGCACAAGTGGTCCCTAAACTTCCTCCACATTACTTCTGTGCTTTCACCCTTGAACATCTGTTTCCAATTTACTCTCGCTAGTTCCTGCCTCATCCCTTCATAGTTAGCCCTTCCCCAGTTAAGCACTTTCCTATTTTGTCTGTTTTTATCCTTTTCCATAGCTATGCTGAAGCTAAGGGAGTTGTGGTCACTCTCACTAAAATGCTCCCCTACCAAGAGGTCTGCCACCTGACCAGGTTCATTACCCAGAACTAGATCCGGTATGGCCTCTCCTCTCGTCGGCCAGTCCACATACTGTGTCAGGAATCCTTCTTGAACACTCCTGACAATTTCAGCCCCATCTATCCCCCTTGCAGTCAGGAGGTGCCAGTCAATATGAGGGAAGTTAAAATCACCCATAACTACAACGCTGTTTCCTGCACCATTCTAAAATCTGCCTGCTTATCTGCTCCTCGGTGTCCTGAGGGCTATTTGGGGGCCTATAGACCACTCTCAGCACAGTGATTGATCCCTTCCTATTTCTGACTTCCACCCACACCGACTCAGTGGACACTCCCTCTACAGCATCCTCCCTTTCTATAGCCGTGATACTATCCCTGACCAGTAATACTACTCCTCCTCCACCCCTTTCTACCTCCCATCCTATTCCTTTTAAACCACCTAAACCCCGGTACCTGCATCAGCCAATCCTGCCCTTCTTCCAGCCAAGTTTCAGTAATGGCCACATCGTAGTTTCACGTTCTGATCCATGCTCTAAGTTCATCCCCTTTATTCCTAATACTCCTAGCGTTGAAATAGACACATTTCAACCGCTTTAACTGGCTACGTTTATAACTTGTCCCCTGCCTGTCCTTCCTCACCAACTCAGAACACATAGCATCATGCCTTTGTCCTTCTACCCTAATCTCTGCACTGACATTCTGATTCCCACCCCCCGCCAAACTAGTTTAAACCCTCCCCAACAGCTCTAGCAAACCTGCCCACCAAGATATTGGTCCTTTTCCAATTCAGGTGCAGCCCGTCCTTTTTGTACAGATCAGACCTTCCCCAGAAGAGATCCCAATGATCCCGAAATCTGAACCCCTGCCCCTTGCACCAACTCTTCAGCCACGCATTCATCTGCTATAACTTCCTGTTCCTACCCTCTCTGTCTCGTGGCACAGGCAGCAATCCCGAGATCACCACACTTGAGGTCCTGCTTTTTCACTTCTTTCCTAACTCCCTCTATTCCTTCCTCAGGACCTCATCTCGATTCCTATCTATGTCATTGGTCCCCACGTGGACCATAGATCCTGAAGGTCTCCCTACCTTCCCACATCTCACAAGAGGAGCACTTCACTGTCCTGACTGCCATCTGCAATGCCCTAACTGTGCAAAATGAAGGAAGGAAGGGAGGGTGAGAGGGAAGAAGGGAGGGAAGGAAAAGAAAAGAATTTACTTTAGTCTCCACCTCTTCTCACCAGATTCTCTTGAGCCAAAGCCTTAGCTCCCCACTTTAACTCAGGCCTACTCGCACTATGGTCACTCTGCTTAAATCTAACTCCGCTTTATTTGTCCTTGCCACGTGCCTAATTATCCATATGATCTCAAACTCTGCAGAAAGTCCCGACAGGCCCTGTTCACTTTTTAAATCTGGCGAATTAAATGCTTTTAAATTGGTGTGACTAACACTCTTCCTCTCAAACAATAGAGCTTTCTTTATCACCTTCCATAAAAAAATGAAGTCAAGATTCTAGATTTCCTTGTCTTCTAACAACAAAGTTATACTGTATGCACAGAACAGAAGCAATCACACATATACCTCAAAAATCTATGGCTGTAATCCACTCCACCGCCCCCCCCCACCCCCACCACCAGTAAGTGCTTTACTGGGGACTTCTACAGGCTGAAACAATTTGCTGAGTGATATCTCAGATTTATTTCCATCTCAGGAATAAAACAAAAAGCAAAAGATGATACCACAAACAGGAAAGAAAGATATTCCAATAAAATGGAAGAATGCATCTGATAACCTGTGAGTCAGCCAATGTCTGAAGAAGATAAAATTAGGCAAGTCTAAAACAGATGGGCATAAAAATCACTAATTGATCAAAGAGTGAACTTAAGGGGAATCTCTTAGCTTTGGTAGTGAAAATGTGGATCTTGCTGATGTGTATAATGGTTGATACAGATAGATTAAACATTTACAGGACATGAAATGACTGAACGCAGATGTGCTGAGATAGAAATTGATGTAAGTAAAGATACAAAAGGAGAGAGCAATGAGCTCAGGTCAGAGGAATGTGTGGAATACCAGACATGTGGGCTGAATGGCCTCCTTCTGAATTCTGTGTGTAAAATCTCCAAGTGGCAATGGGGATGTGTTGTACTAATCTTTAAGAAATATATTATTCTATATTTGCATTCAATAGACAATAGGTGCAGGAGTAGGCCATTCGGCCCTTTGAGCCAGCACCGCCATTCACTGTGATCATGGCAGATCACCCACAATCAGTACCTCGTTCTTGCCTTCTCCCCATATCCCTTGACTCCACTATCTATAAGAGTATCTAACTCTTTCTTGAAAGCATCCAGAGAACTGGCCTCCACTGCTTTCTGAGGCAGAGCATTCCACTGATCTACAACTTTCTGGGTGAAAAAGTTTTTCCTCAACTCCATTCTAAATGGCCTACCCCTTATTCTTAAACTGTGGCCTCTGGTTCTGGACTCCCCCAACATCGGGAACATGTTTCGTGCCTCCAGCGTGTCCAATCCCTTAATAATCTTATATGTTTCAATCAGATCCCCTCTCATCCTTCTAAATTCCAGTGTATAAAACCCCAGTCGCTCCAACCTTTCAACATATGACAGTCCCGCCATCCCGGGAATTAACCTCGTGAACCTACGCTGCACTCCCTCAATAGCAAGAATGTCCTTCCTCAAATTTGGAGACCAAAACTGCACACAGTACTCCAGGTGTGGTCTCACCAGGGCCCTGTACAGCTGCAGAAGGACCTCTTTGCTCTTATACTCAATTCCCCTTGTTATGAAGGCCAGCATGTCATTAGCTTTCTTCACTGCCTGCTGTACTTGCATGCTTGCTTTCAGTGACTGATGTACAAGAACACCTAGATCTCATTGTGCTTCCCCTTTTCCTAACTTGACTCCATTTAGACAATAATCTGCCTTCCCGTTCTTACCACCAAAGTGGATAACCTCACATTTATCCACATTAAAATGCATCTGCCATGCATCTGCCCACTCACCCAGCCTGTCCAAGTCACCCTGCATTCTCATAACATCCTCCTCACATTTCACACTGCCACCCAGGTTTGTGTCATCTGCAAATTTGCTACTGTTACTTTTAATCCCTTCATCTAAATCATTAACATATATTGTAAACAGCTGCGTTCCCAGCACTGAGCCTTGCGGTACTCCACTAGACCCCCTGCATTCTGAAAGGGACCCGTTAATCCCTACTCTTTGTTTCCTGTCTGCCAACCAATTTTCTATCCATATCAGTACCCTACCCCCAATACCATCTGCTCCAGTTTTGCCCGCTAATCTCCTATGTGGGACCTCATCAAAGGTATTCTGAAAGACCAAGTACACTACATCCACTGGCTCTCCCTTGTCCATTTTCATAGTACATCCTCAAAAAATTCCAGAAGATTAGTCAAACACGATTTCCCCTTCCTAAATCCATGCTGGCTCAGACCGATCTTGTTACTGCTATCCAAATGTGCTGCGATTTCATCTTTTATAATTGACTCCAGCATCTTCCCCACCATTGATGTCAGGCTAACTGGTCTATAATTCCCTGTTTTCTCTCTCCCTCCTTTCTTAAAAAGCAGGATAACTTTAGCTACCCTCCAATTCACAGAAACTGATCCTAAATCTATAGAATATTGGAAAATGGTTACCAATGCGCCCACGATTTCTAGAGCCACCTCCTTAAGTACCCTGGGATGCGGACCATCAGGCCCTGGGGATTTATCAGCCTTCAATCTCATCAGTTTACCCCAACACCATTTTCTGCCTAATGTGAATTTCGTTCAGTTCCTCTGTTATTCTAGGTCCTCTGGCCACTATTACATCTGGGAGATTGTTTGTGTCTTTCCTAGTGAAGATAGATCCAAAGTACCTGTTCAACTTGTCTGCATTTCTTTGTTCCCCATAATAAATTCACCTGTTTCTATCTTCAAGGGCCCAACTTTGGTCTGAACTAATTTTTTCCTCTTCACATACCTAAAGAAGCTTTTACTATATTCCTTTATATTCTTGGCTAGCTTACCTTTGTACCTCATCTTTTCTCCCCGAATTGCCTTTTTAGTCATCTTCTGTTGCTCTTTAAAAGTTTCCCAATTCTCTGGCTTCCTGCTCATCTTTGCTAAGTTATACTTCTTTTCTTTTATTTTTATACTGTCCTTGACTTCCCTTGTCAGCCATGGTCGCCCCTTACTCCTCTTAGAATCTTTCTTCCTCTTTGGAATGAACTGATCCTGCACCTTCTATATTATTCCCAGAAATACCTGCCATTGTTGTTCCACTGTCATCCATGCTAGGGTATCTTTCCAGTCAACTCTGGCCAGCTCCTCCCTCATGGCTCCATAGTCCCTTTTGTTCAACTGTAATACTGACACTTCCAATTTTCCCTTCTCCCTCTCAAATTGTAGATTAAAACTTGTCATATTATGGTCACTACCTCCTAATGGATCCTTTACCTCGAGTTCCCTTATCAAATCTGGTTCATTGCACAACACTAGATCCAGAATTGCCTTCTCCCTGGTAGGCTCCAGTACAAGCTGCTCTAAGAATCTATCTCGGAGGCACTCCACAAACTCCCTTTCTTGGGGTCCAGTACCAACCTGATTTTCCCAGTCTACCTGCATTTTGAAATCCCCCATAATAACCGTCGCATTACCTTTGCAACATGCCAATTTTAACTCTTGATTCAACTTGCACCCTATATCCAGGCTACTGTTTGGGGGCTTGTAAATAATTCCCATTAGGGGTTTTTTTTGCCCTTAAAATTTCTCAGTTCTATCCATACTGACTCTACATCTCCTGATTCTATGTCACCCCTCGCAAGTGACTGAATTTCATTCCTCACAAACAAAGCCACCCCACCCCCTCTGCCCAACTGTCTGTCCTTCCGATAGGAGATATACCCTTGAATATTCATTTCCCAGCCTGGTCCTCTTGCAGCCATGTCTCTGCTATTCCTACAACATCATACCTGCCAATTTCCAACTCAGCCTCAAGCTCATCCAGTTTATTTCTTATACTTCATGCATTCATATATAGTATTTTTAATCCATTACTCCCCTCACCTTTCACATCGATTGCTATTGCACAGCCATACTCTCTGATCCCTTCCTGAGCTTTCTGCCCCGTTAATTCTATTGTCTTTCTTAACTTTTCTTATTCTCTCTTTCCCTTTAACTCCATCCTTATATTTCCAGTTTGTCTCCTCCCCACCCCACTACTTAGTTTAAACACAACCGTGTAGCAGTGGCAAACCTGCCTGCCAGAATGCTGGTCCCCCGCCTGTTAAGGTGCAACCCGTCCCTTTTGTACAATTCATCCTTACCCCAAAACAGATCCCATTGACTTTCATGGTAGCAATATACTTCCTGATCTGTAGCTCAGAAGTTTGAAAGCTTCTTGAAGCATGATGCAGGAGTAGCCTTAAATAATTCCAATTTTTTCAAAAATTCAACATAGATTTGCTCACTGATAGATATGCTTTGGTGACATAAAATGATAAATATGTTATCACATTATGCAGCTGTTTTACATGGTGTCATGAAGATCATAGCTTCAATAATGGCATGTATGTCTTGAACTCCAGTGTGGAATTAAAACTCTGTTGCTTCCAACGTTATCAGAGGACTGAAGACACGTCACAGCTTTTCAACTCTGAAAGAGCAAATGTGCACTTCTACTGTTATTGCACATGCAGCTCCCAATTTAGTTTTAAAATTATTCACAGGCATTCTATGATGTGAGGGAATAGTCATTCACTTTTGCAGAAGTACTAACTCTACCCATCAATGAAGTGGTGAGAAGAAACCTGTCTTACAAGAGCACTGTCACACAAACACAGGAGTAGAAGCCAGAAACACAAGCTATCAAGAGTAGTTGCTGATAGGTAACAATGCTAGTAAATAATAATAAGAAACAATCCAAAAAGAATTTTAACTAAATGTTACAGTTAACTTTTACTTTCTCATTCACAGGGAATTTTGTGCTTGGTGTGTTTTCTATGTGATATATCTGACACCGGAATTCTCAAGTCAGTTTTACAGACGAAGCAAGACTCTGTAAATGTCCCCTGGTTGTCATATCTACCTGTGTCTGTCTCAACCTCTGAGGAGAAACTTCCTTCTGTATGAGTAATTAATTATGACATATTATGACCCAAATTAAGTTAACAAAATATGGTTCCATTTAGTAACAAATTAGGATTTTTTTGAGTAATGTACCATAATCATTGGGACTGGACTGTGATTTTCAAACATATTTCATACAAGACCATTTCATCTGAGGTTTTAAGGAGAGTTCTATCCAAATGGTTAAATGTTTAATTAAATCCCAACAGGGGAATTGAAAGACCAATGATTAACCTACCACATCAAGTGCTCCTTGAATAATATTTGCATCAAAAATAAGTACATTCGGTAAGTTTCTGTAAAATATGAGATTTTGAATTCACCTGTGGCCGTGGATGGCCTCGAACAAGGCAAGTGAGCTCCAAGGTTTCTCCTTCCCGAATTGTGTACACTCTCTCCGTATATCGTTCTTCCTCAATGTTACATGCTTGACCAGAGTGCATGATACTTACAGTTGGTGGAGCTACAGAAAGAAGATGCAAACAGTGTCAATTATTCAAATATTTGTTGAACATCTCCAGCTCATTGCAAAATCCTAGAACATATCCATTCCCAATTTAATTGCTGTAACTTCTTATCTCTTGACATTATTTTTCTGTATGAATTATACTATGTCTGTACTTGTCTGTAATCTTGAAGGAAATATTTCCCCAAGTTTCCTAAAGCTTTAGAATAGTTTTAGAATTGATAGATTCTTACATGAATGATATATTAAAATTCTGAAATGATGATGCTATTACCTACTAATGATAATGACTCAGCACAAGGCAAAATAAAAGAATTGGGTGGAATAGATACTGTCCACCCTTTGCTCATCATACTATTCCCAAAAAGTACAATTTAAAAGTCTAGCTAATCAATAGTGAAAGTAAAATCAGCAAAACAGTTTAGCTACATCATGAACACCTTGCCTTAAAATGGACTTGTGTCGTTTTTTTCGTCTGTGTTTTTCCTGTAAATATTTTGTATAATTTGTTTATGTTTTTCTCGTGATAGCTATTTATATGATTCTCGTGATGCTGCCACAGGTTTTTCATTGTTCCTGCACATACATGTACTTGTGCATATGACAATAAATTCACATTTCTAGATATTTCTCCAACAAAAAAAAAGAGAATAATAGCCAGTATTTGTACAGAGAGAGAAATAATGCATGCCCGACAAGGGTGTTTTTAAATTTTACTCCAAAGTTTCTCAAGAACATAAGAAAGTAAGAAGATAAGAAAACAGATGCAGACATAGACTACCAGGCCCCTTAATTCCACCCATCATTCAGTGTGAGATTGACTGATCTATGCTGATCTCAACTCCTCTTCTGTGCCAGCTCCCTACAACACTCAATTCCCTGATCCCTCCAATATTTATCCATCTCCATCTTGAACCTGTAGATCTGGTCTCCATCATTCTCAGGAGACAGAGATTCCAGACCGAGAGGGGCAAGAAAAGCCCAAGACTTCTCATACTCTGTAACACTTGATGGGAGCTAAGGAAATGGTGTAGAAGTACAGACATCATATTTCACACCAACATAAACCAAGGATCCATCTACAGAAACTTCCATGAGAAACAATCTGGAAGCAATGTCAGGACAGAGAGCTGGCCAATATCTTTCACTCAACCCTCCATGAGCCAATCAGACTAAAAAGATAAATATTTAAAATTATTATCTTCCCAGTGCCTTTGGCTTTCTTTAAATAGCGCTCTCAGGGTCCAAAGGCAACTAGTGTATTGAGGGAATCATGTCAGCAAAACCCATTCCTAAGAAACGTGAGCTGTGCAAGTACTTTTGCTGCCGTAGATTTACGAGACAGGACCAGTATAGGCCTTCTGGCTCACTGAGCAATTTTCATCCTGGCACAATGTAACTTCTACAACACAATCAACCCTATTCTGCCCTCAGCCAGATATTCCCTCCTACGAGAAGGAAAAGAGTCACTCTACGTCATTATCCAGCCAGGCTCCATGTTAGCCTCAAGGCTTTACATAATAGAAAATGTACAATTTAGCTATTGATACTCAGCTGTGTTGCTTATCTATTTCAAGGATGCTGACCAGCAGATACTTAATAGCAGATTTAGCTCCCATTTAGAACTCTTTAGAGCTCAATATAATCTCATGGACAGCACCTTATCTTCTGATTTGGCATATTACAGTCATCTTAACTCAGTGCAGATTTTCGTATAATCAGCAATTCTGGCCTTATATCGCACATTTTCAGCACGTGTAGTTACTTTTCCCCCCTGTGGTAATTTCAGATTAGATTTATCTTTTATTTACACTTCTCCAGAACATGCTATTCAGTGATCTGTAAAACTTCTTCTTGGCCAGAAACACCACCACCTATGTCACCAATCTCCCCCTTTATACACTGCATCACATACCATACCTTCCTATCTCTCCTGTCTTTGCCACTTTTCTAAAACTAACTAAAAAATTGTTTGATCTTGAATGCGTACTAGTTTCAGTGAAAGATAATCACTTAGAAATTTTCTCTTCACAGATGCTGTCAGTTCTGCAAACTCATTCCAACATTTTCCGCGTTATCTAGCTGTACAAACACTGCTTAACTTAACGCAACTAAATTATCATTGGAATGAACCCATGTCTGACACTCCTCTGAACCAGAGGGCTTCCTCCATTTCCTTTCATAAGTTCATGTATCACAAAAACTGTCAGAATGCAGAATCTGGCATGTTAAAATTCAATAGGAAAAGACTAGACATGTTTATCTGGATAGATGGGGTCTGTGGAAAAAGAAATAAAGTTGAAATTTCATGTTAATGACCCCATATCAGAGTTGGATCCCACATCACTTCAATATGATGCTGTCCCAATTATCTGTACAAGGATCTTGGTATTAGGATGTATTTCCCAGATAATACCTGAGCTTTGATCTTGTATTCCCATGGCTACCATCTTCCTGATAAGGCTCACACGACACAATGCACAAGGCATTACAAGAAGTCAATTAAGTAACAGTAACAGGGTCTCCCCTGTGCTTTGACATTTCATCATCTTTGCAAATCCATAATGTGACCTATTCATTTTTTGTGTCACTGCAGTTCTTGGAAAAAAGAATGAAGGTTGTGTAATGATATGGCCAGATTTTGTCTCATCCATTATAAAGCAAAATCTGGGCTTTCTGAGCCTTACACAGCCTTCATAGTTTTCTAAAAAACTGCACAGGGTGAAAAAAAATCAGCAGGATCAGAGCATTTAACAATCATTTTGATGTCCTTGGGATTTTTTCACAACGTGCAAGCCTCAAACAGAATTCCAGTTGCAATTTCCAGCGCTTTAATTTGTTGTGAGTTTTCCTCTTTTCACCGAAACTGTCTTTCACGATGCAGCATAAAAGATTACCAACCATTAGAAAAGCAATATATTATACAGTCCACTTCCTTGCATTTACTTCATTAAGAGTTTCTATCTGTGTTGCACTTGAGAAGTTGCCAATTTTCCTGTGGTTCATTGAGTGAATGGCAGATGGGTATGATCACAAGAGGGTTTATTGATTGTAAGTGGTTTATCCATTATTGTCATTGACAACAGAATCATTATCTAAAGTTGTTTGTGTGCATCTGTGAGAAGTGCATGAACCAATTATCTTACCCTGCCTTACTTTAGTCCTGTTGTTTGGTGCATCACAGTCTACCTTCAGCAACACCTCTGCATTGCTTCAAGTGGCTGGTACTGCTGCAGTGACTATTCTGCATTGTGAACTAACAGCTCCCCTTCTCTCTGGAGTTATTCTGGTAATCTGGTCTCTTGAAAGAACAGATAGCTCACTCCACATTCAGTGTGTTCAAGGTTTCAGACACAGAGAAAAGGACAGGCAACAGGTTGTATCCATCATCAAGCCATTTTTCTAAGTAGGTATACAAGACTGTTCCTGAGCTTTCAGACCAAAAGATTACATTTGCAGTTTGGGTATACCACCATTATTATAGACAGTACGATTATCAACAAGCATGCTGACTTAGAAATTCTCATACACCCAGTAGGATGCGCAAGATTATCACAGATGTAGCAGACCCATGGCCACTTTGCTTGTTGATCAGAACTGCAACTGTAGCCATGGTAATGAGGAGGGATACCATAAAATATAGCATCTGAGAAGGTTTGGGGATTGGTAGCATGAGCAGGATTACAATGGGATCTCACAAGACACCACATTTGAGCTGAAATTTATAAATTTACTTACTTTATAACTCTATGTGGTGGATGATTTGTTATTTCTTGCCGACTGACAATTACGTATGGGCAGTATTTAAGCAGTATTTGCTCAGATCAAGAACTCTTTAATGGAAATATCGCAATGTTCCTGTTTGGTTGAACCTCAAATCATACTGACTTTAGACACCTATTGTTTATGAAAGGTGGCCTTCTCACCGTTGAGCCCCGTGGCTGTTAGTGGGGCGGCAATGCACCAAGTTTCCATAGGAGCCCGGTGAGGGGCTGAATGTTGTTCTGTGATTATTGTTGTAGATATTGCCAAGTATACTCTTTACTCTGTAAGCTTCATTCAAACAAGAATCTTCATTTCATCTGCTGTATATGACAATCAGCAAATCTGAATCTGAACTCAAAAGTGCAATTTGGAAAGCACTACATTTCCTTTAATGATCAATAGAGCTCTGTGAAAGCTTTCCTGATTCACATAAATGATAAACCACAGAAAGATGTAAAACAGCTGGAGGACGTGCAGTTGCTGAATGAAAGAAGATCTAAACCACAGGATTCAGATTTTCATGTGGTATCCTGCATTTTATGCATCCCACAGTTATTTTTGTTATATATGTAGTCATACTATATTAAGGCTTATTATTATTGTTACATGGGACCCAGTACCAACAGAAAAGCTTCAGGAAGGTTTGTGAAAGATCAGTGTATTGGGTTCCCTGTCTACAAAGCACTGAGCTCAGAAGAAAACTTTTAAGTTCTAATTGATATAAGTACCTACAGGTAGAAAGGTTATACTGTATCCACCTACTCTACAAGGATTAGTGTCTAGCCTCTATGGTGAGGTTTAGTTGCTCTTACACACTGCTTGAATGGTGAGCTCCCCCTCTCTACCAAGGTGGAGATACCTGCAACTAACAAAGTAGTTTAAACACAGTTATGTTATTTTTAATGATACTCATTTACACTCAGACAAATAATTAGAAACGGAGAAACATAGAAAACCTACAGCACAATACAGGCCCTTCGACCCACAATGCTGTGCCAAACATGTACTTACTTTAGAAATTACCTAGGTTACCCATAGCCCTCTATTTTTCTAAGCTCCATGTACCTATCCAGGAGCCTCTTGAAAGATCCTATCATATCTGCCTCCACCACTGTTGCCGGCAGCCCATTCCATGCACTCACCACTCTCTTTTAAAAAACTTACCCCTGACATCTCCTCTGTATCTGCTTCCAAGCACCTTAAAACTGTGCCCTCTCGTGTTCACCATTTCAGCCCTATGAAAAAGCCTCTGACTATTCACATGATCAATGCTTCTCATCATCTTATACACCTTAGATTCTAACACACATTTAACACTCAAAGAGGACTTCCAGTTTATACCTGTAAAAGGATTCTGAATTACAAAAGCTTTACAAACTACAAAGGATTGCCAAACACAGGTACAATTCTTATGAACTAGAAGAACTGACCATGTGCAGCAAATGAATGAGTCATCCATCACAGAAACCTAAGGTTGTGGAAATAATTCTAGTTCTTCTTTCTGTAACCCTATCTTTCTGTTGTTCCCATTGTCATTTCTAACAATCTATAATGCTGCTGATATTTATACTATGTTAGACTAGATGCCATCATCTGCATGTGATGTTTTCCAGATGAGACTAAGTAACTCACATAGATGGACTTGAAAGCTTCTGGCAACAAGAAATCCTACAATTAGTGCTGTGAGGGCTGACCACTGTTCCTCCTCCCCCCCCCCCGCCACCCGAGTACTCAAACATCCCAAGACATACCCATGTTAGATGTGCTAAGTGACATAACCCCACTGCCCTATATTTGGCTAATGGAGACAAGTCTCCTGGTCACATTACTTTACAAAACTGTGCCCCTAACTTCAAATAGATTGCACCTGCAACTTCCTTCAAGAGCTGAGGACTCATTCTTGTTCACAACAAAAAGCTGAGCAAAGAGTATTCGATAAGATTTAAACTTTATCACCCATAACTCTGACCCTTTGAAAAGCTCATGCTGCTGTGCGAGAAAACTGAGGTTGGCAATAAGCCTCTTGGGCCCTGGAAAGTGAATATCCATCACAAACTTTGTACGTAAAATTACCGGAAAAGTAGAAAAAATGCACTTTATGAGGAATAGAATTGAAGAAAATTGTGATTTCAGCTTCAAAAAGGCATTATATTTGTGTAAAATGCTTATTTGTAACTTAGATGATAGCCAGTAATGTTCTGAAATCAATATCGGTAAACTGCCAGGAACAGCTTACTAGACCCAGATGAAACTAACTGCACCTCACATTGAGCTTCCTGATTAAAATTTTCACACAAATATGCTGTGGAATAGTTCAGGTTTAACATCATCCAACAAGTTAATACAATGTATAGATATAAACAGGGAGGTCTAATTTCCCAAGGACATAAAATTGCAAGAAAATAGGGGCAGCAGGGTGGCTCAACTGCTATTTCACAGCTCTAGGGTCCCAGATTCAATCTTGACCTTGTCTGTTGTCCGTATGGAGTTGGCACGTTCTCTCCAGCTGCTTTATTGTCCTTACACATCCAATTGGTGCTGGTTAGTAGGTTAGTTACCTCAGGAGCATAGATGAGTGATAGAATCCATGGTGAATTAGTGGGAATATGGAATTGAAATGGGATTACTGTATAATTAGAGCATATGGATACTAGATGGACAGTGTCACCCCAGTGTGTTGAAGGGCTCTTCTGTGCTATACAACTTCAAAATTCAAAGTAAATTTATTATCAAAGTACATATATGTCACCATGTACAACCCTGAGATTCATGTTCTTGTGGGCATACTCAATAAATCCATAATAACCATAATGGAATCAATGAAAGACCACACAAACCTGAGCGTTCGACCAGTGTGCAAAAGGCAACAAACTGTGGAAATACGAAAATAAATGAATAATAACGATAAATAAACAAGCAATAACTATCAAGAATATGGATGAAGAGACTGGGTTGGCTGGGGACCCTGAGGATGCATGCTGTTCCCAGCGACAATGTTTCATGTAGATGTGCTCAAAGGTGAGGTGGGCTTTATGCGTGACGGACTGGGCTATTTCCACTACATGTTGTAGAATCTTCTGCTCAAGGCCATTGATGTTTCCGTACCAAGCTGTGATGCAGTCAGTCAATGTACATATCTATAGATGTTTGTCAAAGTTTTAGTTGTCATGCCAAGGTTCCACAAACTACTTAGGAAGTAGAGGCACTGTTGTGCTTTCTTCAAGTTGCATTTACGTGCTGGGTCTAGGACAGATCCTCCGAAATAATAACACCCAGGAATTTAAAGTTGCTGATCGTCCAAAGAGAACTGACTCATGGACTTCCGGTTTCCTCCTCATGAAGTCAATAATCAGCTCTTTGGTCTTGCTAACATTGAGTAAGAGGTTGTAATGGCATCACCCAGCCAGATTTCCAATCTCTCTCCTATATGCTGATTCAGCACCATCTTTGATTCAGCATTTGACAGCCGGTGGGTACCTCAGACTGTCAAAGAGAGAGGTTAAAGATCTCAGTGAATACTCCAGCCATTTGATTAGCAAAGGTCTTTAGTAACTTTCATTAGGTCTTAAAATATATGGTGGATTAGTTATAACTATCTAATGATTCAGTTGACAGGATACAGGTAACTGAAGACAATTTTATTTGCACATTTAAGGGTATGCTTGTTTATACAGTCAAATTATATTGCCTGTTCAAGTATTATAGCACCCCATGTAAATGCTGAAGGCAAAACAATCATATCCACCAACAACCAGGCAGTGGGCAAAAACAATCCAGTCATGTGGGCAAAATACAAAAATATCCCACACAGCAGGATAAGTTAATCTTGGTTCCTTCAGGATAATGATTCAGTCTGGCACTGACATCCCCGAGTTTAACACCGACAAGCAAAACTGATGCCTTTGTGAATTAGCCCCTCCCTAGATTATTTAGGTGTCCAGAGCTATTTCTTAAGCTTCATCAATATGTTTGGCACTTCAGGGAAAAACAAGACTGATTAAAACTTCAACAAGCTGTGTCCTAAAACTAACAAAAAGTTTTTACGTGTCGTCCTCACTGACATCCATGCCTGTATGTTAATACCATAAAATTTGCTTCACCTCATCGGTAAGGTGGCAGCGTGCTCAATGATGGCAGCTTCTGCAGGGTCAGCCAAAGGTGTTATTGTCTTTTTAATCTTATTTTATGTGATCACAAGACCCCGCTGTTCATTAAGAACTAGGTCCACCCCATCAGTGAGTTGCACGTTGGTGGAGAAACTGAGGGAGCTACACTTGGTGTAGAGCGTACTGCTGCATGTGTTAGAGAGGCATCAGAGTCGTCAGTGTGCGAAGGTGTAGTGCAGTCTAAAACCAAGTGATCACCTCGGTTGCTACTCTCGTGATTACAAGATCCTTTCGGACATTGTTAATGTGGAATGCTGCACAGATTCACAGATTTATTGTCAGACGTCAGGGGAGCTGCGTGGCACTGGTCGTAGCAAGGACTCAGCCTCAAGCCACGGTGTTGCCTGTTTACAGTCGCCCAGGCAAGAGGCACCAGAATCCGTGTGCTCCACTGGAGGCAGTGCGGCACGGCCTCTGTGCTGCCCCCTAGTGCTCACTTGGCAGAAAACAATTTGTTTTGTGTTTGACTGCAGACTTCTGCAACATCTATGGACTGAGGTTCTTGGACTATATTTTTTGAGTGACTGTATTGTACTGATATCTTATATGTTCTGCTGTGTATGACTGTTGGCGCTGCGTTTTGCACCTTGGCCCTGGAGTAATAACGTTTCACTGGCTATATTCAAAGCTATTCATGTATGGTTGAATGACTTGAACTTGATATGCTTTTTTTGAAGGACCAAATTTTTTACTATTCTTGGGTAATATTTATCGCCTGTGGAAGCAGGTGGTTAAGTCACAAGAGACACCATGTGAATAACTAGCAAAAAGGAAACATACATGTGGAAATTCAAGTAAATTAAGAAATTGATCCCTTAAGTGTTTTTACATTATATTAATGAAACCTTGGTTACATAAACTGGTCTTTTAACATTTTATGCTATTGGGCTTTATCAGTTTTTTAAGTATATTCCCAAGTGCAGGTGTATCCATAGAGAGCGAGTATAATTAAGAATACCATTTGGATCCTAACCTTGCTTATTTATAAATTAATTAATTAAAGAAAATCTGATCTTTAAGAGCCCCAATTTAAAATTTCTGAGATTCTGCTCCATCAAAAAGAATATGCAAACTCTTCCCTCTCCATCTCCTCTGTTTCCAAGTTCCAGGAATCCCAGTCAAGAGCTGTATTCGCTGTTTAACCCTCAGTTTTCCTGGCTCCTCAGTAGCCCCAGTCTAGGAAGAGTTCAATCAATTTCAGCTCCAGTTGCATCAACTCTATCGAGAAAAATTGATCTAATATGCTTGAAATAGGTCAGTTTCTCTAATCCTGATAGAAGGATTTTTAAAGAAAGTCCCATGCCAGGTCCCAACTTGCTAACCCTTGCATGGGCTTTCAACGATGCAAAGAAATTCCCAGGAAACGGTAGGGACTTCTTTGGCATTGGTGTAAAGAATATGCATCTATCGCACTTCTATGTTGATGGAGGAACAATTGCAGTACTGGAATGAGTCCTCCCAGAAGCATAAATGCACCTTCCATCTCCAGCCTCTGGAATCACAAGCACTCATTCGAGTTGTTCCCTAATGTTTGGTAGCTCACTACTCAAAAGAAAAAAAAACTCTGAAATTTATAGACACAAGAGATTCTGCAGATGCTGAGGAAATCCTGAGCAACACGCACAAACTGCTGGAGGAACCCAGCAGGACAGGCAGCATCAATGGAGGGAAATAAACAGTCAGTGTATCAGTTCTGATGAAGGTCCTCAGCCTTCAGTTCTTCCAATATTTTGTGCGTGTTGCTCTGAATCTGAAATTCAAGTAATCAATGAAAATCATTTGTTAGAAGTTGTAGTTGTCACATTGTAATCAATTTGTAAAGAAATTATGTTGGAAGTTATTAAAATATGCAAGAATTTTGAAATTAAACAGCTATTTGAAATAGGCACAAAAGTGGCAATCTTCATACAAATTTTACTTACCTTACAATTAACTAACCCAAAGCAAAATGCAAAAAAAAGGATAAACACATAAATAATCATAAATCTCAATGTACTCTATGTACACAGAGAAGTTACAATATAACATACCATCTTCTGTCCCACCTTCTCTTCTCCCGTATGGTTCACCTGCCCATCATCCTCCCCTCATCTTCTCCCACCCTATCACCTTCCAGCCTCTACCCAACCCACAGCTACTCATAATGCTATGTACCGGCAGTCTTTCCTCTTCCTTCTTCGTCCTGATGCAGGATCTTGATCCGATACGTTGACTTGCTCCTTTTACTTTTACAGATGCTGACTGATCCGCACATTCTTCCAGCATTTTGTTTCTTTTCTATTTCAGTTGCTCAGTAACAGTACAACCCACACCTACAATTTGTACCACCAACAAAGATGACTGCTTCAAGCACATGAGAACATTACTCGTTATGAATTGTTTGCCTAATTGTGCACACCATCCTGCATTATAAACCAGTTGACCTACATTTCCCTCAGTATAGCCTCATAGCGTGGCATTGAAGATGATACTAAAACCGAACCCACACAGCGTTTCCTTTATTTCTTATACTGTGTTCATTTTTTTTAATTCACCTTTTGGCACCCCAGTGTCATGGGCTTTGCCCATGACAAAAGTGGTGCTGAGCTATTACCTCAAATAGTTACACTTTTCCTACAACGTTGGGAGAAGAGTTTCAGGATTTAGACCCAGTGACAGTGAAAGAATGGCATTGTCTTCTAAAGTCATTCCTCATATCCATCTTGTAAGAAAGCCCTGAAATATCAGGAGGTGAGTCCCTTGCCACAGTAAGTCCACCTTTTCAACTGTTCCCATAGCCTCAGATTTTATATGGCTGACTCAGTTAAATTTCTGATCAATAATGAGCCTCAGGATGTTAACCGTGAGGTGGATGGTGACGGTACTACCGTCAAATGTCAGATTTGGGTGGTTATAGTCTGCTTTGGTGGAGAGAATCATTGCTCAGTACACTCTCAATTCTAACTCTACAAAGGTACAAAGGTCATTAGTGAAATTGATTAGGATTAGGAATTTCAGTACAATGATGTTCTTGGACTGGAATGATTGACTGCCAATAATCAGAACCATCTTTGTCTGAGTACAATTTTAACTTCAACTATTTTAATTCAGTTTTATCGGTGCACTTTGCTGCCAGATTTGATGTTGACTTGACACCATGGGCAGCTACTCTCTCTTCTGAGCCCTGGAATTCTGTTCCTTGGTCTGTATTTGGACCACCACTATGATGGGTCTGGTGTAAAGCAGTCCTGGTATCAATGAATTGGTTTTACATGATTAAGTGCCAATTGAGGGCACTTTTGACCATTTCTTCCAACAACCGAAAGTAGACAGATTAAGTGTGTTTTAAGCCAGGTTGCCCTAAATCTGTAAACACCACATACCTGGGCAATGAAACTGTTCTGTTAGATGTAGCAAAAAAAAGAAAAATATATATATTTTTGCATTTATTACTTTTGAAATAATGTTTTAGGAAGATGCTTTCAGAGACAATTGTCCCTTTTCATATCAGTTGCTACTTGCAGTCATTGAATTGTCGGAATTAATTATCCTCTTTTCTAAGGCACATTAAGCCTGGCTCCTGCCTTGCCAATTCCTTCAGAATGAAAGCAAGCATATAGTGATGAATATCATTGAAGTTTGTAATCATTCGTTACAATGCTGTAAGTAATGTATTGTGTACCTAAGACGTTGTTGGCAATTTCACCCACTTTTCTAACCTCAAACAGTTATGCACGTAAGAACAGCTTCAAAAATCTGGTGGTTAACAAACGACGTCTTTAGTGAGAGTTTGTGTGGAGACCAATTTTAGTGTTGTTGATCAGGTATCTTCCAACACCTTTCAATTAATATCTGTCATATACTGTCATCATTTGCCCCAGTTTGCATAAAAGAAAACTAAATGGCAAATTGTCTCTCCTTATCATTTCCCATTTAGCAACTCTCAGACTTTGTCATAATTACATTCCTAACATATTCTTGATGTTTCAACACTATTTCACATTTGGAACAACACTCTTCCTGACCAACAAGGGATTCTAGGGAACATACCCTGGCTGCTTTCATACCTTCAAGTGGAGAATGCTAAGGATCAGCTTGGTTACTTGTCCATTCAGTAGCACAACGTTAATTAACATCAGAAAACTCGTGCCAAAGCAGCAGCAGTCTTGAGTAAAAACAAAGCACAATGCCCACTGATTAAATCTAGGATGGCTAGTCAGAATCTCATGTATTCTTCAATTTCATGAAATGTTCTGCCCTTCCTGTATTCAGTATCAGGAGTTTCATTATTCCTCACCTACAGAGCCGCAAAATATTTATCAGCTGGAAGATTAGGCTCTGTCATCTTAATTTTCCCCCCCACATGTAACTGAAAGAATGAAAACAAATTAACTCACCACAATGGCTGTCAATGTGTCCCACCTTGGTTCAAGATTCTGGGATTTGGATTCCACAAAGTAATGTGGCGCTACCTCCACTGCTAAATACCACCTCACAATTCACCTCAGCAAAGACCATAGCAGAGAAGGCAGACTTTTAAAAAAAAAAGTGGTTTTCTGCCCAATTTCAAAATAAATAATGAATAACCTTCTAGCAAATGGAAATCAATATAAATGATTATTATTCACAATAAAGCCTTATTTCAAAAAAATCAGTGCTAAATGTCTCAGCTGTATACATTATGTGAACAGTTTATGCTGAATGCTGCAGGGTCACTAAGGTCTGAAAAAGTGATGTAGTCACATTAGAAGGGTATATTTTCATCTCATTTCTTACTAATTTCACTTAGCATCATCCCTACACCGCCCCGGAACACAAAACTATTAATTCAATGCAGCATCTGAAATACTGGCCGGAGCTTATAGCAGAACAACAGCAATGTAATGACAACTGTAACAGTTCCCAGGCAGAGTTTCTTCTTGGTTACAAATTCGCCCCAAATTAGCCAAGATCAAAAATCTCAAATTATATACAGTGCAACTCAAGTTACTGTGATCCTTTGACAAGACTAATATAATATTTCACTAGTAGATGTCCTATCTTCTCCAAAAAATGTTCATGTTCCCTGTGTGAATTAGTCATAGTTGTGAGTTCCTCTAATCGGACTCCTTTGCAAACCTTTGGAACCTTTAAACAAAGGTGTTTTTCCAACAGGTACAAGAAAACAAGTAGATATAGTTTCAAAGCTTTTGAATATAATTTCTATGAATATCTGATTATTTTACACCTATTCAACAAACAAACGGCCCTGTATAATCTTCCAAAAGTAATTTTCCATTGCTTAAAATCAAGTTACTCACAGGTGTTTGGATATTGATTAAAAAGTCCCTTTTACATTAAACTCATTTGCAGCCTTAATAATCAAGCTTTTAGATTCTTTAGGGAATACTTCAGTGAATGTTTTGATGGATCAAATTCTATACATATTTTCTGGTACTTCTGGAACAAAGATTTTTTTCCCCATTCTGCTACATATAAAGTAAAAGCAAAGAAGAGGTTTAAACTCAGGAAACTTCCAGAACAACTTCAACTTTGGCCAAGATGCTTCAGCTCCATTTTTAGTTTGTTTTTGTCCAATTGTGGACATTCAGTCTTTTCCGAATCACAGTCAGATTTATTATCACTGGTCAATGTCATGACAGTCAAGAGAAAATCTGCAGATGCTGGACGTGCCAACAACACACAGAAAATGCTGGAGGAACTCAGCAGGCTAGGCAGAATCTATGGAAAGAAGTACAGTCAATATTTTGGGCCTGCCAGAGGGTTTTATTCAGGACAGAATTTTATTCAGTCCTGCCAAAGGTTTTCGGCCCAAAATGTCATGTATTGCCTTGTCATAACACTTGTTGCTTTCTGGCAGCAGTACAGTGCAAGACATAAACAAATTACTATAAGCTACAATAATTAATCAATAGTGCAAAAGAGTGACAGACCATTTTGAAATTTGATGATACTGGGGAAGAAGCTTTTCCTAAAATATTTGGTACGCATCATCAGGATCCTGTAGCTCCTTCCAGTTGGTAGTGAGAAGATGTTATGTCCTGGGTAGTGAGAAGATGGTATGTCCTGGATAGTGAAGGTCCTTAATGATAGACGACTCCTTGAGGCATTGTCTTTTAAAAATGCACTTGAATTTGGGGAGGCTTGTGCCTGTAATGGAGCTGCCAGAGTCTAGATGTCAGAAATTTTCTGAGATGCAGCAAGAGTATAACTTGGTCAAGTTGGCACTGGTGAACCATGGCGATGTTCTGCAGACTACATACAATACTTCTCTTTTGAATTGCTCTTACTGCAATCTGCAGCATGTAATTTCCCCTTAAGTGATTTAATTTAAATTGACTTAATTAACTACAGATTTCACAATCTTCTGAAGGACTCAAGGAAGCAAGTATGGCACCGTTAAGTAGATGAAGGTTCATTGCCATGGCTAGAAGCAAGACAGGAGGGGAGAATTCAAGCCAGGCTGAAACACAAAGCAATGAGACTCTCTCTACCCAGCATCTTGTTAGCAGACACGCAGTCACTAGAGAAGAAAATTGAGTACCTGAGAGCAAGATTGCTTATTGAAAGGAAATGAGAGATTGTTGTTTTCTATGTTTAACTGAGACATGGCTTACTCCCAACGCACCAGATACAGCAATCAGACTCAAAAGCTTCCTGTTTCTCCGGATGCATCAAACTGCTGACTTGGAAAAGGCAAAAGGTGGAGGTATGTGTTTCATGATAAACTCTCAGTGAGACTCTTCATCTCATGTTCTTGATATTTATTGCTTAGTGTTTTTTTTGAATTGCACAGTTGTCTTTTGCACACTGGGTGAATGCCCGTTGATACGGTCTTTCATTGATTTTATTATGGTTACTATTCTATTATGGAATTATTGAGCATGTCTACAATAAAATGAATCTCAAGGTTATTTATGGTGACATACATCTACTTTGATTATAAATTTACTTTGAACATTGAACTTTATTAGAATTTGGTCACTGGATCATTCTGCAATAAATCTTTAGATATTGTGTTACTTACCTGAATAGAATGTGATCTCTTTTGGAAAAAAACATTTGCCTAATAAATTTATCTTAGATTGAAAACTTGCATAGCAGTACAAGCTTCTATTTCTAACAATATATTTATTTTTCCAACTCAGTTTGTATAAACACAATTTTCACTTACATACTAATGAGGCCGTAGACTTGCTTGTAGCTCTATAAATGCACAATAACAGCCATGTATATTCTTGAACTGAATGGTATCTGAAAACAAATGTCTCATTCCTTGTTCCAGAAGTAGTAATAATATTGAATCAAACTCAATTTTTATTTGGAGTTTTCTGCTCATGCAACAGGCTGAGATTAGTTATTGTTAATATGATGCGGTACATTCAGATGCAAGGGAGTCCAGCTGTGGCCTTACATTTGTGAGAGGAGACGTTTTAGAAATTTAGTTAAAACAAATGTTTCAATTGAGGAGAAAAGTTATTCATAAATGTTGGCATATATTGCCTTTTAAAGTACAACTTTTAAACTCTAACAGGATAAATTTATATATAGGTTTGTTGACATTTAAACTGACAAGGATTAACACTAGCAAAGTCAGCAATATTGACTGCATTAAATGTTATTCTTCGTAGAAATGAAACTATTTAAAAACTGATTATTTGATACATTGAAGTTCATAGTGGATAATCATGGAGGGAAGACAGAAACATAGAAACACAGAAAAACCTACAGCACAATTCAGGCCCCTCAGCCCACAATCCTGTGCCAAAGATGTTCTGAAATTTAGCAAGCCATCAGCAATACTTCATGTCGTGCATCTCTGAACAATCCTTTGCAAAGAAATAAATAAACAGCCTCCGTTGCACCTTACAAACTAGAATAACCATTCATGATTAGGCTTTTATCATGTATAAAATGGACTGCATTCTAAACTAAAGTAGGATTTAAATGAAGAAGCTCTTTATTGTGACTGAAATTATGCTGTGATACTTTTACGTACTGTAACCTTCAGAAATAAACCAGCAGCAAGAGATTTCACAGTGAGTCAGGTTTTAATGTTAAAACCACTACCTTTATTAGTATCTACTTAAATCGTAACTTAACCAAGATAAACAAATGTTAACAGTGTTATGTGTATATATGTGTGTAATATAGCTCCCAAACTAGGTTAAGCTTGGGGAAACAAAGCTCAGAGTCTTGAGATGGTAAAGTTCAGTTCATCCACGGAATGTATGATAGGAGAGAGATATTTGTAATCCAGGGTGAAATGTAGAGAATAGGTAATTACGAAGTACTTCACAGATTCCACGATGGTAAAATGAGATAATAGTCTCCATAGATCTTGTCCGTCGTGTTGTTCCAAATCCACATACGAGTTACCACCGAAAGTGAACTGTCAGAAGGATATCGTCTTCAAGGGATTACCGCACAACATACCCAGGCAAGGGTTAACACATAAGTGGTCTCCACAGGATATCCCAAACAAAATCCACTCCTGAAACCACTGGGGGTCGGTCGGTCGGTCTGTCTGTCATTTAGACATTCTTAAAATAACAGTCCACAGTAAACGAAACCTCTGGGTTTGTAACAATACCAAACCATCAGTTTGGGTTTACATAGTATATACCTGAAAAGGTAAAAGTGGAAAATCACTTTGGTCAATTTGATACTTATGTTAACTCTTTGTTTTAAAAAAAAAGCATCGAGCTGATTCAGTATTTCTAAGGCAGCATAATCAACGCTATAATTAGACCATTCAAGAATAAAAACTATTAGGCTGCCATCTTGAAACTGCTTCCAGGTTCAAGAAGGCTACTCACCAGTCCGGGGAAGGAAGCTATTTTACAGTGGCTATGTCAGTGAGTTTTGTCACAGGAAAGCTATTTCTTTTCTCTTCAACATCTCTTTAAAAAAGCATTTCTATAACAATGTCATCTTTTTATCGTGTCAAAAATGACCAATGTCATTTTTTTTACCGTCCCCATGGTCTGCTGTTAATCAAGTTATGGTATTGCTTTGGACTGTTGTAACTATATGTTATAATTATGTGGTTTTGTCAGTTTTAATCTTGGTTTGTCCTGTGTTTTCTTGCAATATCATTCTGGAGGAACGTTGTATCATTTTTTAATGCATGCATTTCTAAATGACAATAAACGAGGACTGAGAGTCCTCATAATCTAATCTAACCTAATCTAATCTTTGTTTGATGAACTTCAAGAGATCCCAGGTGCACTCCAAGAAGACCAGCTTTGATTTGCTTCCTCAAGTCTTGTAAAGAAGGGATAAGCAGTTGGTCTTTACTCATTGATGCTAAATGGAATAAGAGGTGATCATACTGAAACATGTAAAATTCTGAAGCTGTTTGATAAAATTAGATGATGTGTGAATAGTTTCCCTCACGGGAGAATCTCAAATCAAGAAGCATAACCTGTAACCTCGAGATACAAAAATATTGAGTCATGGATATACCAAAGGTCAATTTAGACTAATATTTGGTTTATAGGAGAATCAAGGATTCAAATATCATGGAAATAAGTGAAGCAGACGTCAAAAGTAATCAATTACGATATTATGCAGTAGCGGAGTCTGTTTCTTTTTTTCTGATCTTATTTTTAATAATATATTTTGTAACATTCTAAGTGCCCCAGATGTATCAACTGCATTCAATAGGCAACAAGTAGTCTCTTCATTTCCTGTCCATAACTCAAAAGAAAGGCAAGTGATGGGAAAATAATTTTTTATATATCCTTTTATTTGTTTTATTTATCCTTCCTTAAGTGCTTTAAACTTTTACTTTATCTTTTCTCAAATTAAATTATTTGTTTTATGTTAATGTGCATGAAATAATATATGTTCTTTGTTATAATTCTTTTTCTTCTCCGAGTTGCTGAGAGATGGTCCTTATGGAATGTCTTGATGAATAGCAAGAACAATTTCCTTGATAGGAAGCAAGTAGATCGAACTACTGGGTGTTCAATTTATCATCACAGTGTCTATCCTGTGAATTGTCATGAAACCTTATTTGTTCACAAGCCATTTCTAATCTCATTAAAAAACTGATTGGCTCCGAGCTAGCATTGTATTACTTGCTGATTATATTACTCTATACCACAAGCTATCTCAAAGACAGTGGCTGATCCAACTGGATCAAATGTCTGGTGTACAAAATGTTCAGTATTTTCACTGCTGACAAGATCGATTTAACAGCTTTAATACTGTATATGGAGGTAGTAATCTCTTCTCATATTTCATTATTCAATAAATTTTGCTTGTTCTTCATACTTAATCTGCAAGCAATCTAGGAAAAAATATCTAGAATACAATTGATGGTGAGACTTTAAAATAATTAACCCAACTGTTCATTTTTAAAGGTCTTTGGGCCTCTCTTTCAATATCACCATATTCTGAAGCCTTTATAATGCATTGCTTTCATCCAGATATCCTCCTCTATGACAAGGTCCACTTTAAGATGTCTGAGAACTACTGTCAGTTTGTCATCTGTCATAACTACTGCCAGAGCTTTGGATGTTCAAAACAGACTTAAATGGCAATGCCAGAAATATTACAGGACCTGCAACTGACCCTCAACTCTCTGTTAAAAATCTATTAGAATGCCAGCCATGAAGTTTTATGAAATCCTTCATCTGTCTGTGAAACTGTTTGTCTTCATCTCATTATGGTGTCCACTCCTCCACTCCTAAGATACATAAAGCAAGTTTGGGTTTTAGTTTGTGCACCTCTTGTTGCGGGGAGCCAATGTCAGATCATATATTTTCATGAGTTCCTTGCCTTTCTTCATCTAACATTCATGAAAACACACCTCCATTTCACAACGCTTTGGGGATGCCAAGATTAATAATTACTTGGATTGCAGGAAATCATCATACTGCAGTGTTACTAAACAATCAGCACTAGAATAATAATCAGCATTAAAAAATATGTAATACTAGATGCAGACATCCCACCCTGCAAAAACTCATTTCAGGGAGGTATCACCACCATTTCAGGGAGGTAGCACCCCGCCCCCCCGCAACACCATGTCCCCCCCCCAACCCGCCCATCGACCTCCAAGGATGTATGTAATACTTTGTTTAGTGATTTTGTCTAATCTGTAAACCAAATTGGGTATATGCAGCAAATGTGACATTAAAATATGTACTTATATTATATTATCATGTTTATTCTATTACAACTTTAAGCAAGTCTACAGGGAGTTTGGCCTCATCACGTAGGACATCAATAGCGTAGCTCCTTAGCAGCTAGCCAGCTAGTTTAAATAACGTTAGCTAAACTGTAATGACACCTGTTAAACTCACCTCAACATGTCTTTTACATTTTAACCCACCTTGGGCAATAGAAAAGTCACTGTTGCAAACAGAGCAGCGAGCAACACTGTCATTATTTTTGAGGTCGACTGTAAAGCCCGTCCACAGAGAAAACTGATAGGTCTACTTAGCAGGGGTCCCCAACATTTTTTGCACCGCAGACCTGTTTAATATTGACAATATTCCTGTGGACCGGCCGACCGGGGGGGGGGGGGGGGGGGTTAATCACGACCAGAATATAGGTGATAAGTCAATAGCATCATAATATTTTAAGTAACGTTTGGATATTAAACACACAGCGCATATTTTCCCCGTATGAACATATAAAACCATTGCAACACACCAATATCGCTGAATCAGTGGGAGCTGTGGGCTTGTTTTCCTGCAACAACACGGTCCTATCGAGGGGTGATGGGAGACAGTGATACTCGAAGGTGGTTCCTTATGTCCAGTCTATTCCGCAATTTAGTTTTCGTTGTATTCATTGCAGAAAACTCCGCTTCGCAGTGATACGATGTTGGAAATGGAAGCAACATTTTCAGTGCTTTCGTGACTATCTCAGGATATTGACCCTTGACTTTGATCCAGAATGCCGGCAGAAATGTTATGTCAAACATACTTTTCAGCCCGCCATCATTTACAAGCTCGAGGTGTTGATCTTCTTCCCGCGCTGACGCGGATGACGCGCAGGTAATGACCTCGCGTGCGTTCAAGTTAAACAGTGAGCGTGACAGGGAATGAGGAAAGGTGCAGCTGCCTCATATCGGTTCATATCGCCAATCATATTGTTTCCTCACGGCCCGATGCTTGGGGACCACTCTTAGCAAGAAGGGAGACCAATCAGGATGCTCGCTCTCCCTCTCAAAAAAATCTATTTCTGGGATATTGCATATAATTTCCGGGCGTCAGGGAGCCACTATCGATGGGTGAGAGACTCCCGGATCTTCCGGGAGAGGTGGGATGTCTGTAGATAGTTAGCTCCAGGAGAATTGTAACAAGCTCTCCAATTATCTAGTTTAACTGGATTTGCAAACTTTTTTAAAAAAAATCTCCAAGAATGAAGTGCTTGCACTCAATTATTCTCTACCATATAGTAATCACATGGATAAGATCTAAACCCAGCTGCTTTTATGTTTTCTGTATGATTAATATTTTATTTTGTAGGTATTGGTTGCCTGTTGCCATTTACTGCAACTTGTATGTAATAACCAAACTAATAAGCATACAAATTGCTATTAAAGACATTCATGGTATCAAGGGAGGTAGGAATGTAGAAACGTTGATGACAGAATGAGGCTTCTGGCCCCTCATATCCATTCCAGCTTTATATAAATGTTATATTCACCAACTCCCTTTGTCCATCGTCTTGGGGATTACGGCTCTTCAAGTGCTCATTTAAGTGGAGCATAACCTACAGGAAGCAAGTTTCAAACCCTCGTGTTCAACATAATTTTCTCATTTCACTCTAATTTATCACCAATTATTTTAAATCTATTACCTTTGATCCCATGGAGCAAAATAAATTCTCTCTGTATCTATCCAATCAAAAGGCATCACAATGTTACACACCTCAATTACAGCTCCACTTACCCTCTAGATTCACAAAGAAAAGTGTGGCTGTGGTTGGTGAGAACTATCTACATCAGCACGCAGGATGAAGTCACATTCAGGCACTTCATCAGTAACCTTCCCTCCTCTGTAAGATAAAATCTAAAATGTTTGTTGCCAATTGCACAACCACAAACTCCATATAAAACTGCTCAAAGAATGAAGCAGTCTTTCTCCATATGTAACAGCGACGGTGTTTTTGGGCCAAGGACACTGCCCTTAGTATTTCCCCAGGATGATATCTCTAGTAACAGCAGCTCCAACAGCAGCCAATACAGAGCTTCATTCCCAGTGTCACCAGGGCTCACTGAAACGGCATTCCACCAAATGCCTAATTGCATCAACTTTCAAATCTAGTGATGAACTCAGTCTAGTTGGATTAAGTCCAGATGAGCCATTTCAGACTGGAGGAGACTGCAGAGAATACAATACGATTAGGTTTTCCCTATCAAATTAATGCAAATGGTAATACCAATCCACTGCTGGTCAGTAAGAAGTCCAGACACAACAAAGACATGAGTGAGGCTTCAAGCAGCTGAAATCCTTTCATGAATGTTGGTCATTGCCAGCTAGCCAGAGTTTGTTGTCCACCCCCAAATAGTCTTGAACTGAATGGTATTGTTGGCCATTTCAAAAGAGATTTAAGCATCTACTCTATTGTCAGGAGTCTAGGAGCATATTTGAGCCAGACCAACTAGAGAAGTCTACTTTCTTTCCTTAGAGAACATCAATGATCAATAGATTCATGATTGCCTCTCATTGTTACTTCCAGATTTTTTTGAATTTTGATCTTACATTCTTCACTGCCTCACCACATAGAGATGTTATGATGGGACCCAAATAGGAATAGGAGCAGGACTCAACCACATGGCCTCTTGAGCAACTTAGTCATTCCAAAAGATAATGCTGATCTCATTTTGCACTCAACTCCCCATTGCTGTCATTTCCCCTTAGCCCTTGATGGTTTTTTTTTTTGCAGTAAAGTTCCTAGATAATGATTCCAAGCTTCTGGCTCAGAAATCATGTAGAAATTGAAGAACATTGGGTATATCTTCACAATGAGCCATTTTTCCTGAATCAGCTTTACAAAGGGGTGTCAGTGTAACCGAGGTTAATTAAACCCAAAGATGTAATGTTAGAAAGTTCTACTTGTGGAGGGATGAAAACGAGGTTTACTGATTTTTTTTAAAAAAGCAAATTTGCAAAAAAAAAGCTATGTGAGGGCAGGGCAGGCTGGACACAGGACAGACAAAGAGAGAAATGCAGCAACGATTAGAAGCTGAAGACATGAACTGTTAACAGTGGAATTAGTAGTGAGTATCTTTACCCTACTAACTTCCCTGGAGGAGAGACAATAGCAATAAAAGATTTATTGAAGCTACAGCTATAACACGCAGCAGCTATAATGAGACAATATCGGCAGGAACAAGTGTCCAAAATCCTTATCGCGTAGTCGGGAATTAGTTCTGTAAAATCACACCAGGAATTTGGTCAAGTTTTTGTACAAGCTTGTGAACTGACTAACTGTGGATGATAAACTATTTCATTCCAATGGACCAAGAAACAAGATGGCAAGCCACCCACAATAAAGAAACAGCGCAGGATCGAAATGTGTAATGATGCAGAGGATTTAATATGGTTGGAGGTATAAGCTAATTTTCATTCGAAGAAAATGAATTTGATTTTCTGTAAGAACTGATTATATTTGCAAAGACTTTGATAAGTTACTGAATGAGATTTACTTTGCTTAAGAGTTGTGATGTTGGAGAATTGTCATGAAAGGAGTTAAATTGTGCATATAATTTTTGAATTTGAATTTAAACTCGTATATATACTGCCTGGAACTGAAACTGAAGTTAACTATAATAATTGAGAATATGAATTATATTTGGTTTTCTAACTAACTAGGGATAAGTAAAAAGGAAAGTTTAGTCTGTAAACTTTTAAATAAGGAATAACACTAAATTTAATTAGTTAAAGATATTAGAGTAATAAAGGAATATCACCGATTGTAATTAAATAGAATACTGTATCTTGTGGTTTGATAGCTAAGATTTGGAACCTAAACAGAATGTTTGAATTTTGAATTGTTCTTGCTCATGTAACACTTTGGTATATACTGTTTATTTTGCTTATAAACAAAACCTTATTTCTAAAAGTGAGTGGTTTCTATTCACTGCCTCCATCTGATACCTAGAACATTCTGATGGCCTGTTAGCAGCTAATGATTTTCTCAAAAGAGTGCGACAACTAGTCACACACAATAAGACTGGTTCTACAAAGGTTTTACATCAATTTTATGGAAGCTTGCTTTGTTCCTAGATTAATACATACGATTTCAGACATCCCACCTCTCCCGGAAGTTCTGGGAGTCTCCTGCATATTGATAGTGGCTCCCTGACACCCGCAAATTATATACAATATCCCGGAAATCGATTTTTTTTTGAGAGCGAGCGAGCGAGAGGGAGAGACAGAGAGAGCAAGTGACAGACATAGCAAGAGAGTGACAGAGAGAGCGACAGAGAGAGCATCCTGATTGTTCTCTCCTTGTGCTAAGTAGACCTATCAGTTTTCTCTGTGGGCAGGCTTTACAGTCGACCTCTCTCCCTTTCATTGTCCATCAGTTCAGTTTAATCTCCTGCAGCGCCATGGCAGAGTGTTCCAAAAAAAGAAATTATAAAACGTACTTCACCCCAGACTACACAAAAGTGTCCCTGCCTAATAGGGGTCAAAAATAATGACAGTTTTGCTCACTGCACTCTTTGCAACAGTGGCTTTTCTATTGCCCATGGTGGGTTAAGTGACTATAAAAGACATGTTGAGGTGAGTTTGACAGGTGTCATTCGTTCATTAGCATAGCGAACGTTATTTAAACTAGCTGGCTAGCTGCTAAGGAGCTACTCTATTGATGTCCTACGTGATGAGGCCAAACTCCCTGTAGACTTGCTTATACTTGTAATAGAATAAAAAAATCAGACTCCATGATAATATAATATAATAAATATAATATAATATAAGCGAGGAAGCACAAGAGATCCCCCCTTACAAGGAAAAGCAGTTCTTCAAAGATGCCAGAACATTCTATGTCAGGTGCTTTCAAAAAATCTTGGAGAAGTTCCCAATGAGAGACCAAATCTTGAAAAATCTGTAATGGTCAATGCAGAGAGCCACGATAAGGTCACTTCAAAGTAGATTTTGACTTTGGCAGAGAGATTTCCAAATGTGATCAAGGCAGATGTAAGAGAACAGCTCCACTTGGAAGTCCTGGATTATGTCTCAAGTAACCTTGAAGCACTGGTGCCAAACTACAAAAGTTTGCCAGTTGATGAGTTCTGGGGGAAGCTGTCCAAAGTAAAACCTGTGAGCACAGGGCAGTTCAGATTCAAAGAGCTCTGCCAGTTGATGAAGCTGCTTTTGCTGCTGCCAAATTCTCATTGTGATATGGAAAGGGCATTCAGCATGGTGCGTCACATTAAGACAGAATTCAGAAGTCAGCTGTCTTACAAAACACTTGTCAATCTGATGTCTTGCAAAACTAACAAATTCATTGACGCAGACTGTTATGAGGTTGAGACTTCCGGCTAAATGCTCAAATCTGCCAAGCAAGCCACATCACAGTACAAGGAAAGTTTGCAAAAGAAATAGAAAAGCTATTAGCATTAGCACTTAGCTATTAGCATTGAGACTGCCAACAAAATGTGTGTGTGTAACTAGTTTCAATATGTGATCAAATAAATTGTTGTGCTCTTTCATAATCAAATGTCTTGTATACATACAGCCTTGGAGGTCGACCAGGGGGGATATGGGGTTGCAGGGGCAGGGGTGGTGGTGCTACCTCCCTGAAATGAGTTTTTGCAGGGTAGGATGTCTGTGATTTATTCATGCTCCGGTAAAGCTGCTGCAGTCCTTGGACGGAAAAAAGAAACTTCTTTTAAGGAAGAAAAGGAAACCACAGTCCTCAGTGTCATATGGGAATACAAGAGGCTTGCCAGAGGATTACACATGGCGATGTCTGAATTAACAAAATATTGATGGAGATGTCTGTCATCCAGAACTGCACTTTAAAAAGTTGTTCAGGATTTAAGGCAGCATTACAGAGGTGACTTCTCCCAAAGTAAAAAATAAATATGACCATAAGAGAGGTGTTTAAAATTATGAGGGGGATTGATAGAGTCGACGTGGTTAGACTTTTTCTATTGAGAGTGGGGAAGATTCAATCAAAAGGGCATGGGTTGAGAATTAGAGGCCAAAAGTTTAGGGGTAACATGAGGGGGAACTTCTTTACTCAGAGAGTGGTAGCTGTGTGGAATGAGCTTCCAGCAGAAGTGGTTGAGGCAGGTTCTATGTTGTTGTTTAAAGTTAAATTGGATAGATATATGGACAGGAAAGGAATGGAGGGTTATGGGCTGAGTGTAGGCTGGTGGGAATAGGATAGGGTAAGAGTTCGACACGGACTAGAAGGGCCAAGATGGCCTGTTTCTATGTTGTAATTGTTATAAGGTTATATGGTTATATAAGATACAGGAGCAGAAGTAGGCTATTTGGCCCATTGAGTCTGCTCTGCCATTCAATCACGGGCTGATCCAATTCTTCCAGTCATTCCCACTCCCCTGCCTTCTTCCCATACCCTTTGATGTCCTGGCTAATCAAGAACCTATCTATTTCTGCCTTAAATGCACCCAATGATTTGGCCTCCACAGCCTCTCGTGGCAACAAACTCCACAGGTTTACCACCCACTGACTAAATGGAAGAATTTCAGTCCCTTAAGAACAAATATAGAGATATAGAGTCAGAATTGTACAGGACTGAAATGGGCCCTCCAGCTCACCATGGCATTAGCCTTTTAACCATCTACATTTACTCAATTAATAATTCGTAATTGCTTCAATACTAAAATTCCAAGCAAACTCAACACCAAATTCTGGATCATGGGAGTCAATGCATTCCTCTGCAACTGGGTAATTGACTTCCTGACTGCAATGAGTAAGGACAGGCCACAGCACCTTCACCACTAATATCCTACCACTGGTCTCCACAAAAACCAGCCTCCCCTCTCTATACTTCTTGCTGGCTCAGTAAAGTAGCCAGCATAATCAAAGACACCCTCCCAATCCAAACATTCTCTCTTCCCCTCCCTTCCTTTGGGCAGAAGGTAAGAAAGCCTGAAAGTACATGCTGCTACACTAAAGGACAGTGGTAGATGACTGTTAAATAGCTCCCTAGTACAATAAGTTGGACTTTTGACCTCACAATCTACCCCATTATGACCTTTCACCTTCGTTTTTACTTGCACTGCACTTTCTCAGTAGCTGTTACACATTATTCTCTATTGCTATTGTTTGAACTTGTTCTATATCAATACAGTGTATAATAATTTGATATGTATGAACAGTATGTAAGACAGGCTTTTCACTGTAACTTGTCGCATGTGGAAATAACAAACCAACACTAATACCCATTAGCCCACATAAGGACTAGATCCATCTATGCCTGTTTGACTGCCTTTAAAATGTAGTGACTGTAGCTGATTCCTCCAAGTCTCGGGTTTGGTAAAAATAAACTTGCTCCTTGGTAAACCTTGTCCTGTCAAAGGGTTTCAGCTGGAAACATTGACTGTTTACTCTTTTCCATAGATGCTGCCTGGCCTACTGTGTTCCTCCAGCATTTTGTGTGTGTTGCTTGGATTTCCAGAATCTGCAGATTTTCTTTTGATTGCCCTTGTAAAGTTTTCTACCTCTCATTTTTACACTATATCCTCTTGTTTTTGATACCTCGAAATGAGTGAAAGTTTTTTTAAAATATAGTGGCCACTTCAATAGGTACACTTGCTCATTAATGCAAATATCTAATCAGCCAATCACATGGCAGCACCTCAATGCATAAAAGCATGCAGGCAAGGTTAAGAGGTTCAGTTGTTATTCAGACTAACCAATAGAATGGGGTAGAAATGTGATCTAAGTGCCTTTGATCATGGAATGATTGTTGGTGCCATGCAGATTGGTTTGAGTATCTCAGAAGCTGTTAATCTCCTGAAATTTTCATGCACAATAGTCTTTAGAGTTTACAGAGAATCATGTGAAAAGCAGATAAAACAGATCCAGTGAACGTCAGTTCTGTTGTGAAAACGCCTTGTTAATGAGAGAGCAGAGGAGAATGGCCAGACTGGTTCAAGCTGTCAGGAAGGTGACAATAACTCAAATAGCTATGCGTTACAAGAGTGGTGTGGAAAAGAGCATCTCTGAATGTGCAACATGTCATATCTTGAAGTGGATGGGCTACAGCAACAGAAGACCATGAGTTGGAGTTGTTAAAACACATTAGGACGGATAAGTCCCCGGGGCCTGACGGAATATTCCCCAGGCTGCTCAACGAGGCGAGGGAAGAGATTGCTGAGCCTCTGGCTAGGATCTTTATGTTCTCGTTGTCCACGGGAATGGTACTGGAGGATTGGAGGGAGGTGAATGTTGTCCCCTTGTTCATAAAAGGTAGTAGGGATAGTCCGGGTAATTATAGACCAGTGAGCCCTACGTCTGTGGTGGGAAAGCTGTTGGAAAAGATTCTTAGAGATAGGATCTATGGGCATTTAGAGAATCATCTTCTGATCAGGGACAGACAGCATGGCTTTGTGAAGGGCAGATCGTGTCTAACAAGCCTGATAGAGTTCTTTGAGGAAGTGACCAGGCATATAGATGAGGGTAGTGCAGTGGATGTGATGTATATGGATTTTAGTAAGGCATTCAACAAGGTTCCACAAGGTTCCACATGGTAGGCTTGTTCAGAAAGTCAGAAGGCATGGGATCCAGGGAAGTTTGGCCAGGTGGATTCAGAATTGGCTTGCCTGCAAAAGGCAGAGGGTCGTGGTGGAGGGAGTACATTCAGATTGGAGGATTGTGACTAGTAGTGTCCCAAAGGATCTGTTCTGGGCCCTCTACTTTTCGTGATTTTTATTAATGACCTGGATGTGGGGGTAGAAGGGTGGGTTGGCAAGTTTGCAGATGACACAAAGGTTGGTAGCGTTGTAGGTAGTGTAGAGGATTGTCGAAGAGAGACATTGATAGGATGCAGAAGTGGGCTGAGAAGTAGCAGATGGAGTTCAACCCAGAGAAGTGTGAGGTGGTACACTTTGGAAGGACAAAATCCAAGGCAGAGTACAAAGTAAAAGGCAGGATACTTGGTAGTGTGGAGGAGCAGAGGGATCTGGGGGTACATGTCCACAGATCCCTGAAAGTTGCCTCACAGGTAGATAGGGTAGTTAAGAAAGCTTATGGGGTGTTAGCTTTCATAAGTCAAGAGATAGCGTTTAAGAGTCACGATGTAATGATGCAGCTCTATAAAACTCTGGTTAGGCCACACTTGGAGTACTGTGTCCAATTCTGGTCACCTCACTATAGGAAGGATGTGGAAGCATTGGAAAGGGTACAGAGGAGATTTACCAGGATGCTGCCTGGTTTAGAGAGTATGCATTATGATCAGAGATTAAGGGAATTAGGGCTTTACTCTTTGGAGAGAAGGAGGATGAGAGGAGACATGATAGAGGTGTACAAGATAATAAGAGGAATAGATAGAGTGACTAGACAGCGCCTCTTCTCCAGGGCACCACTGCTCAATACAAGAGGAGATGGCTTTAAGGTAAGGGGTGGGAAGTTCAAGGGGGATATTAGAGGAAGGTTTTTTACTCAGAGAGTGGTTGGTGTGTGGAATGCACTGCCTGGGTTAGTGGTGGAGGCAGATACACTAGTGAAATTTAAGAGACTACAAGACAGGTATATGGAGGAATTTAAGATGGGAGGTTATATGGGAGGCAGGATTTGAGGGTCGGCACAACATTGTGGGCTGAAGGGCCTGTAATGTGCTGTACTATTCTATGTTCTATGTTCTAGAACATTTGCTCAGTGGCCTCTATATTAGGTACAAGAGTCACCAGATAAAATGGTCTTTGATTGTATACCATCTCATCATCCTATACATTTCTTTCAGGTTACCCTTCAGCTTCCTTCAATCCAGAGAAAGCATGTTTAGCTGATCTTATCTCCTCCCACAATGAAAGTCATTCAATCCAGGAAATACCTTGCTGTATCTCCTCTCCAGGGTGTATGGGGTGGTTTGGTCCTGACTAAATATCAGGAAATGCCAATAGCAATTACATAGCTTCTCCCACCCAAGACAACTCCACCTTCACGGAGGACTTAGGTCCGGGTGCACCATCTCGCTGAAGGAGCTCTGTCTATGACGAGTGTTTGGTGCCAGATAAATAACCAGACCGATGGTGGTGGTGTCACCTAAAATCACTGAAGTCTCCAGCAGCAGGGAGAAGGATTCCAAGCATTGGTGGAGGATTATCTTTGTACAACAACATCAAAGGTTGGGTGACGTCTAGTGTATGATTCCCAATTGAGAACACCAGTAGAGGTCAAATGCTCTAGTTAGATGAGCACCGCAGCAACAGAAGGCAACGGCAAACCACTGTTGTAATATCTGCCTAGTCAATCATGGAAAGAAACAAAAGAAAGAAACCAGACAACAGCATGAATGGGGTTGATTCTAGGCAACAGAACAACACCTCGCTCGGTAGGGGTAGTCATGTGCTACAGGTGACACCAAACCATCATCCAGAGACTGTAAACAATAGGGAAAGGCTGAGGATAGCAACATGGAACATCCGTACACTTTACCAGAAAGGAAAGTTGGACAACACATTAAATGAAATGAAAAGGTTGGAATTTGATATCTTAGGTCCGTCAGAAATTAGATGGACCGACAGTGGCAAATGCACTAAGAATAGTTCTCTAAATAATGTGTTCTGGAGGGCAACAGCATATGTATGGCGTTGGAATTATTTTAAACAAACAAGTATCAAAATGTCATGGGATATTGGGCGATATCTGACCAGCTGCTTTTGGTAAAATTAAGGGTTAACCCTTTTAATATTAGCATAATCCAAGCCTATGCGCCAACAAATGATGCGGATGAAGAGGATATCAACAAGTTTTATGAAGATCTGGACAGTGCTTATGAGCAATGTAAATCTCAGGAAATAAAACTAGTCATGTGAGATTTTAACTCCAAAGTTGGACAGGAAAGGGTTGATAACATCGTAGGACCTTTTGGATGAGGGGAGAAAAATGAAAATGGAGAATAGTTTACTAATTGGAGTGTCAGAAACAACCAAGGATCACTAATACTTGGTATAAAAACCATCCACATAGATTGTGTACTTGGATTAGCCCTGGAGATAGTACAAGGAATCAAATAGATTTCATTACCATCAATGAACGCTTTAGAAATAATATCACAAATTCTAAAGCCTACCCAGGAGCAGACTGTGGTTCAGATCACCATCCAGTAATAGCTATCATTAAAACAAAATTAAAGAAACTGAAACGTGGAAAAAAAAAGTATATGTTGGGAGAACTTAAAAATGATAGCATACTTAAGCAACAATTCAAAACAGCTTTAGAAGAACACCTCAACAAAAATGAAACAACACTTATTTGGAACAGATTTAAATATGCTATACAGCAATCAGCAGAGGAGACAATCCCAGTACAAGAAATCCAACACACCAGCAAGGGGTGGATAACCCAAGAAATTCTAGATCTGATGGAACAACGAAGGTTAGTGAAGAATAATGAAGTGCAATACAGAGAGCTAGACAGACAGACCAGACAATTGTGCAATATTACAAAGGAAGAATGGCTGAATCAAAAATGCAATGAAGTAGAAGGCCATATTAACAACAGCAAAGAAATGCACAAGAAAATTAAGGAAATTACTGGAATTAAGAAAAGCTCCTCTACAGGATGCATAAGATCAGCAGACAGATCCATACTAAGAGATCCAGATAAAGTATGTGAGAGGTGGATTCAGAATATAGAGCAGCTTTTTGAAGACAATAAAGGGAAACACCCAGATATGAAACACTCTAATTCTGGCCTACCTATTACCAAAGAAGAAGTAATGAAAAGCATGAAACTTGGTAAAGCCACTGGACCTGATGGAATTTCAGTGGAAATGATATAAGCCCTAGAAGATCTGGGCGTAGATATTCTTTTTGAACTGTTTAATGGCATGTGTGAGTCTGGTGTATTGCCTGATGATCTCTTGAAATCAGTATTTATAACTCTGCCAAAAATTCCTGGAACTATTGACTGCGAAAATTATAGAACAATCAGTCTTATGAGCCACATAATAAAGATTTTGTTGAGAGTTGTTCTGAGTTGAATTAAAAACAAATTAAGTCCAGAAACTTCTAAACTGCAATATAGGTTTATTAAGGATAGAGGAAAAAGGAACACAATTTTCATACTATGAATGCTTTCAGAAAAGGCAATTGAATATCAAAATGATGCCTTTTTATGTATTATTGATTTCACTAAAGCATTCGACAAGGTGTATCATGAAAAATTATTCCAAATTCTCGCTAATCTAAACATTGATGGAAGGGACCAACAACTGCTTCAAAATTTATATTGGAACCAAACGGTAGTGGCAAAAATTGATGATAATATAAGCAGCTAGACTAAAATTCAAAGACGAGTTAGACAGGGATGCGTTGCCTCACCAGACTTATTTAATATCTATAATGAAATGATTCTCAGACAAATAGAAGACCTAGATGGGATAAAAATTGGAGGTGCTAACGTCAACAATTTAAGATACGCAGATGATACCACCCTAACAGCAAGTGGTGCAGAAGACCTACAAATCAGTGGTAGTAGTACAAAGCAGTACAAATAAGTGCAGATTTTGGTCTAAACATCAACTGTAAAAAAAAACAAATATATGGCACTATCAAAACAGCAGGATACTCCCAACTGCCAATTGTACATTGGTAACCAAGATGTTGATCAAAAGACCGGCTTTAATTACCTTGGTAGCTTTATATCACAAGATGCTAGAAGTAAAGTAGAAATAAAAAGAAGAATTGCCATTGCCAAAACTAACTTCCAAAAAAATGAAACCCATTTTTACCAACAGACACATTTCTATGACAACAAGGCTTAGGCTACTAAAATGTTACATCTGGTCAATGTTACTGTATGCTTCCGAAACATGGACTATAACACAGAACTCCAAAGAAACTTAGAAGCAACAGAAATGTGGTTTCTTAGAAGATTGCTGAAAATGTCATATAGAGATAGGATAACTAATGATACAGTACTTCAACGTGCCCATACCAAAAGATCTTTAATGAGAACATTAAATGAGAGGAAACTTAAATTCTTGGGCCATGTCATCAGAAAGGGAGAAATAGAATGCCTTACATTACATGGCCGTATGCCTGGGAAACGCGGAAGAGGAAGGCAAAGAAGAAAATATATGAACACTGTGAAAGAGCTAACAAATCTAAATATGCAAGATATCATTGACGCTGCAAGGGATTTTTCGATGTGGAAAGCCATGATCGCCCAAGCATGTAACGCGCAAGCAACATGAAGAAGAAGAAGAAGAAGAAGAGATCTCCTCTCCAACTCACTCAGCGTCGGGTGACAGGCATGTCCTCTACTGATTTATCTATGGAAGATCACAAACTAGCATATGATTTCGCACCAATCTCTGTCCAGTTGGTTGATCTGTATGTACCAAGGGTAGGAGGAAGAACATTCTTATTGTCCTTAGCATTCCAAACTCAGGGAGAGAATAATAGCTGGCACTTCGACTCTAGGTCATAAAACAGCAGCATCTTTAACAAATAATCTGACAAAGGAATGGAGAAAAATAAATGCCAATGCATTTAATGGAAGAGAGAAAAGTGAACAACTAAAGCTACTGGAGTTTATGAAGAAGCACACAATTTTCCAGATGAGCAACTGGACTAAAGGTTGATTATTTTAATGCCTCCAAGCAACATTGCTTTCAATTTCACAATGTAAATTTTCAAAGCCAGACACTTCTAAACTTTGCTATCAAATAAAATCTATGACCGTCTATATCTGTTTAATGATTTCACACTTCCGTCTTGCTGTTCTGAGAACCTACAATTAAATTACCACAGTGAAATAATCCATTACCATTCATTATTTACAAGCTAATTCTGTACAGACTGAGAAAGCATTAAAAATGCTGCTAATTGTGACTAGTCAACTTTAATCAAATTTGATATGCTACTTAGTGCTTTGGAAAATCACAGCTATGTCAATACCACTTCCCAATGAAGTAAATAAGGCATTTGTCTCTCTGCTTTCTTATTCAACAATTATTTTCAACATACCATATGTTCAATGAAGATTGAAACTGCAGAGAGGTAAATCGATTATATGAAATGCCCTCAACTTTTCAAAAGCGCGCTGACTCCAGAAACCAGTGCAAAATGCATTTGAAACCTCCGAGGAAAGGACTCAGAAACGATCTGTGCTTAAAGGAAGGTCTAGGGTGTTGTCAACATAGGTTGTCTGAAATTACCAGTGGAATATTGTCCTCATTCGTATTATGGCTCATTACTCTCAGAATAAAGCCATGAAAAGTTTTCGTCTTCTCCATTCCTTCCACTTATCAAGAATTAAGTTTCCTCTCACACATGCGCTGCTCCCTGTCTTACTTCACCTATACCTTCACACTTTTCTAAGGTGTGTGAGGTGTGCACTATGGCTCATATTGCAGTTTTGTTTACATATTTCAAATGTATTAAAAGGAAAGCGCTGACAATTTGTCAAAATACTTACGCATTTTTGCTTGTTCAGAATCTGAGAGCGACTGTTGCTATGACAAACTTCCAGTTCACTAAAATGCTAACACAGAATTGTAATGCTGAATTCTGCTAACATCACCTAGCTGATCGAATAGCATCTTACTCATGTATATCTCACAAGCATACAATCTACCGCTGAGGTACAGAACAATTTTCAGCTGATATGGCTGAGGAAATCTCCTGACTTCAGCACCAGAGCTCTCAGAGAAAGACAACTTCAGCATCAAAAGCAGATAGTGAAACAGGGCGTACACAGAATCTGGCAGCCTTTTAACACAAATTGTTGACTTACTTCATTGCAAAGCGTTTTGTGTTAAAGGCCATCATCTCACACTTTGACTGCAGATACAGGGCTTTCAACATTAATGCTTTGTTAAGAAAACAATTGCATTCTTCTTGCACCTCAACAAAACATAGGTTTAAGGTGACAGGGTAAAAATTTAATATGGACCCTAGGGGAAACTTTCACATATGTAGGGAGCTGGACATATGGAACAGGCTGCCAGAGGAAACTGTAGCGGCAGGTACAACTGGAATGTTTAAAGGCTATTTGGACAGGTACATGAGAGAAAAGGTTCAGATGAATATGAGCCCAAATGCAACCAGATGTCTTGTCAATTGCAAGATGGCGCCGAGCTGTGAACTCTAGATCACTGCCGAGTTTTAGGTTTATTTTTATGCTCGTAGGAATGGTTTTGGGGATTTAGAGGGGAGTTAGGAGTTAGGTTAGGGTTTAAAGCCAAGAAGTGGGGGAATAAGAGGACAGGCAGGAGTCTAAATCTCCATTCCACATTTCAAAGCCAGTGACATAGTCATGGGACATCTGTGGACCAGGACAGGATATTCAGCCAGATGTGACGTCTGCAGACCAGTGCAGATGAAAGATGGTGCCCCCCTGCTGGGTCAATGAGTCGTAGGCGGGTTATCGAGTCGGAGTGCTATGTGGACAGGAGTAGCGAGATCTGGTGACTCCCTATGTCTGTGAATCGGTGAGGCCAGAGTTCGAGGCCTTGTGTTTGGGGTCCTGGCATTGGCAAATCTGGACTTTGAGACCTATTATTTGGTCATTGTCAGGTCCTGAAGTTGAGGTTGACCATCAAGGCCCAAGGGCCAGATCATAAGTCCAGAAGTCGAGTCCCATTGACAAAGTCTGTGAGTCTCTGCGAGCTTGCTGGGGTAGTCAAAGGCCCAATGTCTGTGAGTCTGAGTCCAAATATGAGTACGCTGGAGGCTGAGGCTAAAGAAGGCAGCCTGTCCTAGAATGGGCGGGAGGGAGGAACGGGGCTTATTTTGATGATGTTGCTTTGTTGCTTCTTGTGTTCTGTTTTGTTGTGTCCTGTGTTGTTCTGCCAAGCATTGTGAGCGTGCTATACAGGTGCTGGAATGTGTGGCAAGACCTGTTAACACAAATGCCCATTTTCTGTATGCTTTCATGTACAGGTATATGTGATAACCAGTTTAAACTTGAATCTTGAAATAGTAATGGCTTGGATAGATATCTTGGTCTGCGTGGAAGAGTTAGACTAAAGAACCTGCTACCTTGCTCCATATGTTATTGTATGTGGATCAATCTGATTACATGTCTGAATATAACATGATTTGATAAGTGATTCGGTAGGGTGGCTCTAATTCTCAAAGATGGACAATGGTGTTGTTCAACACCTCCATGCAAATCCTATGAATTCAGGCAGAACCAGTCATCCAAAACAGCATTGAACTGGCCAATGTAGCAGAACTTGAGACGGTAATGATGGCGATGTTGAAGAGTTACTGCATTCTTATGGTGAGAGCCTTAATAACAAAGAGCTTTGAGAATTGGCAGAGCAACGCACCCTGGGTGAATCTGAGGACACGGATGGAGGAGAGGACCTGACTAGGAGTGAAGCAATAAGGCAAACAGAGGTGTTCGCGACATGATCTGCTGCTACCGAGATCTGCTTCAAGAGAGGAAACTTACAAAAAAAAGGTGGTCAAATCTTGAGGCCCACTTGAAGAAGAATCCAAAATTTGAGGAGGACCCACAGCCTGGTCCCTCCTCTAAGATGCAGCTATCACTCACTTCCCTCTGCTGCTGCTACAATTTGTTGCTGCTCCATTGATGTACAGGTCAGGCCTATTTGAGCGCTTGTTATTCCACAAATTATTGTGTATACATAAAATAATACATCATATATCTTGGGATTGATTTTCTTTTTGTCAGGCACACGTCCATTTATGTATAATGACCCTGCATAGCACTGATTTACATAGCGCTCCACCTTTGAGGAGCGCATCTTCAGCGTTAAGCGGGGTCTGAGTATCTATTTAAGGCAGAGGTTGATAGATTCTTGATTGGTCAGGGCATGAAAGGATATGGGACGGAGGCAGAAAGTTAAGAGGAAAATTGGATCAGCCATGATAAAATGGCAAAGCAGGCTCGATGGGCCAAATGGCCAAATTCTGCTCCCATCTCTTACGGTCTTATTTATATGAGGGTTCACAAAACTGTGGACAGATAGGCCTAATGACCAACTAGATTTGTAGAGAGATGGAAAACCAATTATATAATCGCTGTCTTCCGACCAGTGATGAAATTTACCAGAACCGAAAACTCGAGGGTCAATCACATTCAACTTGTTAATGCCAGAGAATGCTCGTCCATTATTTGCTCAGCCATGTCAGCTCCTGCTCCTATTAGCATCATCAGTCTTCATCAGGTCAGGAAGCAGCAGAGTAGCCTTCCCAGTAATTGCAAGTTCATACTTGGCACTTGGGCAATACTTCCAGCAGTGACATAGACTTAAATTAGATTAGCAGAAAAATTCACACTGAAATTATGTAAGTGAGTAGACATTTCTACAGAGCAGCAGAATTTAAATTAACCTTAAACCTTGTGGCAATGTTTATGCAATAAACATTAGCCAATTGTTTAACAGACATTTAAAATTCAACAGGTCTGTTTGTAACTGTTGTCTGGAAATGCTTCCATTACATTCATTACCAAATGACAGAAGTTGTAAGAGGAAGACAAGTCACTAAATATCCTGTTGGTGGATTATAAGTACATTCAATCGGAGCAAACATTCTGCTAAAAATACCACTTCAGCAATTGCTTAAGTAATTTGGTAGATGGATTAGAGGGTAATTGATGGAATTAAAAATGTTTTCCCTCACTGAACACTGGGGATCTGGAGATCACGTCAGTGGTAGAAGTACTCATCATGTGCATCTGGACAAGCGCCTGATGTGCCAAAACCTGCAAGGCTATGGACAAGGAGCTGGGAAGGGAAAGCAATCAAAAATCCAAGAGGCTTGCATGGACCTTCTGAGCTACTTCAGTGCCACAGCTTTGTATGGTTTTGGAACAGCGATACCATTTAATTGAAATAGTAAACCGGTTCATTAACACATAAGACCTTAAGACAATGAGCCTATTAGGCCCATTGAGTCTGCTCCGCCATTCAATCATGGCTGATCTTTTTCTCTCTCCTCAGCCCCACTCCCCAGCCTTCTCCCCATAACCTTTAATGCCATGTCCAATCAAGAACCAATCAAGCTCTGTCTTAAATACACGAAACGACCTGTTCTCTACAGCTGTCTGTGGTAATAAATTCCATAAATTCACCACCCTCTGGCTAAAAAATGCTTTGCTTATCCCTGTTTTGAATGAATGCTTCTCTATCCTGCGGCTGTGCCCCAAACATGGGAAACATCTTTTCCACATCTACTCTGTCATGGCCTTTCAACATTTAAAAGGTTTCAGTGAGATACCCCCTCACCCTTTTAAATTCCAGCAAGTACAGACCCAGAGTCATCAAACTTTCCTCAGGTGATAACCCTTTAATTCCCAGAATCATCCTTGTGAACCGCCTCTGGACCCTCTCCAATGTCAGTACATTTTTTTTAACATGAGGAGCCCAAAACTGTTCACAATACTCAAGGTGAGGCCTTATCAGTGCCTTATAAAGCCTCAGCATCACATCCCTGCTCTTGTATTTTAGACCTCTTGAAATGAATGCTAATATAGCATTTGTCTTCCTCACCGTTGACTCTACCTGCAAGTTAACCTTTTGGATGTTCTACATGACAACTCCCAAGTTCCTTTGCATTTCAGATTTTTGGATTTTCTCCCCATTTAGAAAATAGCTGCACATTCATTTCTACTACCAAAGTGCACGACCATGCATTTTCCAAGATTGTATTTCATTTGCCATTTTCTTGCCCATTTTCCTAATCTGTCTAAGTCCTTCTTCAGCCATCTGTTTCCTCAACACTACCTGACCCTGCACCGATCTTCATATCATCTGCAAACTTGGTAACAGAACATTCTATTTCATCATATAGATCATTGATATGCAGCATAATAAGCAGTCCCAACACTGAACCCTGCAGAACACCACTAGTAACTGGCAGCCAACCAGAAAGGGATCCTTTTATTCCCACTTGCTGCTTCCTACCAATCAGCTAATGCTATAACCATGCCAGTAAATTCCATTGAGTAATACCATGGGCTCTTAACTTTGCAAACAACCTGATATGCAGCACTTTGTCAAAACCTTTCCGAAAGTCCAAATAGACAACATCTACTGCATCCCCTTTATCTATCCTATTTGTAATCTCCTCAAAGAATTCCAACAGGTTCATCAGGCAAGATTTTCCCTTAAGGAAATCATGCTTACTTTGTCCTATCTTGTCCTGTGCCACCAAATACTCCATAACCTCATCCTTAACAATTGACTCCAACATCTTCCCAACCATTGAGTCCAGGCTAACTAGTCCATAATTTTCTTTTGCAGCCTTCCTCCTTTCTTAAAGAGTGGAGTGACATTTGCAATTTTCCAGTCCTCTGGCACCATGCCAGAGTCTAATGATTTTTGAAAGATTATCTTTAATGCTTCCAAAACCTCTAACGCAACCTCTTTCAGAACCTTAGGGTGCAGTTCATCTGCTCCAGGTGACTTACGTACCCTTAGGTCTTTCACCTTTTTGAGCACCTTCTCCCCTGTAATAGTAACTGCACTCACTTTTGTTCCCTCACACCCTTCGATATCTGGCACACTGCTAGTGCCTTCCACAGTGAAGACTGATGCAAAATATTCTTTTAGTTTACCTGCCATCACATTGCCCTGTTATTATTTCTCCTGCCTCAGTTTCTAGTGGTCCTATATCCAATGTCATCTCTCTTTTATTTTTCACATATTTGAAAAAGCTTTTACTATCCATTTTGATATTGTTTGCTAGCTTGCTTTCATATTTCATCTTTTTCCCTCCTAATGATTATTCCTTAGTTGCTTTCTGTAGGGTTTTTATAAGCTTCCCTTTCATCTGGCTTTCCACTAATGTTTGCTTTGTTATATGCTCTCTCTATTGCTTTTACATTAGCTTTGGCATCCCTTGTCAGCCAGGGTTGTATTGTTTTGCCATTTTCCTAATTTTTGCCAGAAACTCACACGATTGCTGCTCTGATGTCATCTCTGCCAGCATCTCCTTCCAATTTACTTTAGCCAACTCCTCTCTCATATCACTCTAATTTCCTTTACTCCACTGAAATACTGCTACATCAGACTTTACTCTCTCCCTATCAAATTTCATGTTGAACTCAGTCATATTGTGATCATTACGTCCTAAGGGTTCTTTTACCTTAAGCCCCCTAATCTCCTCCAGTTCATTGCATAACACACAATCCAGAATAGCTGATCCCCTACTAGGGTCAAAGACAAATTGCTCTAAAAAGCCATCTCACAGGCATTCAATCAATTCACTCTCTTGGGATCCATTTCCAACCAGATTTCCCCATGTTGAAATCTCCCATGACTATCATACCATTGCCCTTTTCACATCTTTCCTTTTCTCTTGGCATGCGCTTGCGTGTGTGCAAGTCTGTGCGTGTGCATCTGCGTGAGTGCGCGTCTGTGTGTGTGCGTCTGCGTGTCCGTGCGTGCATCCGTGATGGTGTCTTTTTCATGGTTTTTTTTTTACAAGGCATGGAGCGAGAGAGAGAGAGAGAGACAGTGTGGTGCACCACTCCTCACACAGACATTTTCGCAGTATTTTCCCTTTATTTTACAAGGTCAAGTTGCGATCTCAACTCTCAACCCGGCATGGATGGAAAGCGTACTCGGGGGCAGACCCAATTAGTTTTGAACCCGGAACCTCTGCTCACGGGTCTGGCACCGATGTCGTTGCACCACCAGCCGGCCCAACATGTCTTTCCTATTTCATGTTGCAATCTGTAGTCCACATCCCAGCTACTGCTGGGAGGACTGTATATAACTGTCATCAGGGTCCTTTTACCTTTGTAGTTTCTTTACTCAATGCACAAGGATTCAACATCTTCCAACCCTATGTCACATCTTTCTACTGATTTGATGCTATTCTTTACCAAAGTACATTGAAAAACTTGACTGGCATACTGTTCACACAGATCAATGCATTACTACAATGCATGGAGTTAGTGTAAGGTAAAATAACAGTGTTGAAGTGATAAGCAGAATGAAATGTTCCAGTTACAGAGAAAATATAGTGCAAGTAGACAAAGAGGTACAAGGTCATAATGAAGTGAATTCAAAAGTCCATCTCATCCTATTAAAGAACTATTAAAAAGTCCTCTAAGAGTGGGAGAAAAGCTGTCCTTGAGCCTGGTAGTATGTTCGTTTAGACTTTTATATTTTATTTTATTTATTTATTTAGATATACAGTGCAGAACAGTCCCTTCTGGCCCAACGAGCCACACTGAACACCTATTTAACTCTGGCCCTCATCATCGGACAATTTACAATGATCAATTAACCTACTAACCAGTATATCTTTGGACACTGGGAGGAAACCAGTGCACTTGGAGGACCACCACACTCACATGAAGAATGTACAAACTTTCTTACGGAGGACACTGGATCCCGATGCCCCAAGTTGTAATAGTCTCATGCCAATTGCTACAGTACTATGGTGCCCTATATCTTCTGCACAGTGGGAGGGGAGGGGAGAGAGAATGTCTGGGGTGAGTGGATCTTTGATTATGCTGGCTGCTTTAGCAAGGTAGATTATGACTGCAGGTTCCCACCCTATATTGGAAGGGTGCCAGGCAGCAGAAAATCTTCCACCAGGTATGAAACAATACTAAGGCACTCGTCCTGAACAAATAAAGAAATCATAAGGTTTAAACACACAATGTTTATTGATTTAGATGACCCTGTGAATTCTGGCAACAAACAACAGCAAAGCCAAAAGAGGCATGTTTCACCCACAAATTGAAAACTTTGCATTGCCTCCCAGCTCCCTCCCTGCCCTGACCCAATTACAAATCTTTGGAACAAATTTATCTTCATGAAAGAGGAGAGGCAAAAACCTAGAAGACCATAAGGAGAGGTAGTCCATTGAGTTTGTGCTTCCAATTATCCAACCCTGTACAATCTCGAAGACGTTATCATTCTAAGACCAATGTACAATGGTCAATAAACCTACCAAACCATAAATCTGTGTGAGCAACGAGAATATATGAACACCTGGAGAAGTACAGTCACAGAGAGAATATCAAACAACTGGAGGTCAGGGTTGAATCCACCAGCTTTCTTCACCTGTCGTTTGGCATCTGCAGAACACGAGAATCAGCTGAAGGCAGCAAACAGCCAGCAACAACAGGAATTCTACAGATGCTGGAAATTCAAGCAACACACATAAAAGTTGCTGGTGAACGGAGCAGGCCAGGCAGCATCTCTAGGAAGAGGTGCAGTCGACGTTTCAGGCCAAGACCCTTCGTCAGGACTAACTGAAGGAAGAGTGAGTAAGGGATTTGAAAGTTGGAGGGGGAGGGGGCCAGCACTGGTTTTTCTTTCTCTCAATGGCAAATACTTGAGATCATATTTTTGAAGTATTCTGCACACCACATAGAGATATGCAAAATGCCCTGCAGCCATCCTTGTCCACAAGAATACAAGCAGACTTCAACAAATATGATTAATAATTAAAATAACCAAAATTTACATATCTCCTATTGATTGTTCATGGTAAATTAGAGGATATTCTGTATTATAAGTATCACATTATAAAACACACTTGCCTTAAAATTTAACCTATTTATGCCAGGTTGTTTCCGTGCACCCAGTGGAAACATGGTTTTCCATATATGAGGTCCTATTAACGATCCCAGGCTGTTTCTTTGGTTGGTGAGGCTGGATGAGCAGCAATTAAAAGTCTCTCTAACATTAGGTTTATGTTCACATCAACTTGGAGGAATTAGGTAGGATCCAGTTCAAACTTTCTGAAGGCTAGTCGGACTGGATGTATGGAAGACATTCCATCTGACAAAGGATCACAGTCTCAGGTTACAGGGCGTGAGATTTAAAGACTAAAATATGGAGAAGTGGCTTCTTTCGGAGGATGCTGAATGTGTGGAATTGGCTACCTCAGAAAGCTGTAGAGCCCAGCTCACTGAATACATTTACAGTATATACATATCTAGGCCTAAGAGGCAACAAAGGGTATAGGGAGAGTGTTTTAATATAATAATAAGATAGGTGATCAATCATGTGTTAAACAGCAGGACAGGATCAAAGAGGCAAATAGCCTACTCCCAATCATCTATATTGCTGTTCCTAGGGAAATTTGCCAAGATAATTCCACAGAGCACAGCTGGTATTTCCCTGGTATCTGTCATGCAGCTAATGACATCATGGCCATATACCACACATTTAACTGAAGAGAGCTTTTTGTTTTTTTCTAAAACAAACATGTGCTTGTTTCTTTGTTTTGTGGCTGACTGTGGGAAGACAAATCTCAGGGTTGCATACATTGAATCTTTGTTACCGACATGCAAGACTCTGGTCCAGAGACTTGATTGCAATGGTTAAAGGCCACTAATGGTGGGGGTGTCTGGACAGACTAAAGTGTCAACACCCCTCACTTCCAAGGAAACTTTTTCTCCCTTGTAGCAGATGCCAGAGGAAGAGTTACTTAAGCATTGACAAGCCTTCTGGTGATCAGTTCAATGACATCAATGCAGCTACTGTAAGTGGTCTCAGTTGGAACCTCAAGCAGCCATTTTGGTGGATGCACTAGATAGAAACATAGAAACATAGAAAATAGGTGCAGGAGTAGGCCATTCGGCCCTTCGAGCCTGCACCGCCATTTATTATGATCATGGCTGATCATCCAACTCAGAACCCCGCCCCAGCCTTCCCTCCATACCCACTGACCCCCGTAGCCACAAGGGCCATATCTAACTCCCTCTTAAATATAGCCAATGAACTGGCCTCAACTGTTTCCTGTGGCAGAGAATTCCACAGATTCACCACTCTCTGTGTGAAGAAGTTTTTCCTAATCTCGGTCCTAAAAGGCTTCCCCTCTATCCTCAAACTGTGACCCCTCGTTCTGGACTTCCCCAACATCGGGAACAATCTTCCTGCATCTAGCCTGTCCAATCCCTTTAGGATCTTATACGTTTCAATCAGATCCCCCCTCAATCTTCTAAATTCCAACGAGTACAAGCCCAGTTCATCCATTCTTTCTTCATATGAAAGTCCTGCCATCCCAGGAATCAATCTGGTGAACCTTCTCTGTACTCCCTCTATGGCAAGGATGTCTTTCCTCAGATTAGGGGACCAAAACTGCACACAATACTCCAGGTGCGGTCTCACCAAGGCCTTGTACAACTGCAGTAGTACCTCCCTGCTCCTGTACTCAAATCCTCTCGCTATAAATGCCAGCATACCATTCGCCTTTTTCACCGCCTGCTGTACCTGCATGCCCACTTTCAATGACTGGTGTATAATGACACCCAGGTCACGTTGCACCTCCCCTTTTCCTAATTGGCCACCATTCAGATAATAGATCTAACAGTGCTATTCTTCACATATCTTTTTGGTTAAATTTGCAATCTGTAACTTGGTGTCATGTACAAGCTTACTACGAGGATTTCAATTTCACTTCTCCCATTAAATGACGTACAAACCAAAGGCACGTTAATTTGAACAGTCTCCCAATTACCCTGTAGATCCACTCTAAAACAAAGGTCATCCTGCTTTTGTCATCAAGCAGTGTGTATCAGTGATGTTTGTGGGTGCATATATTTGAGGGTGAGCTCTAGGCAACCTCTTCAATCCAGACAACAGCCTCGTGAACCTCCTCTGCACCCTCTCCAAAACCTCCTATAATGCTGCACAGAATCCAAAAAAGTATTCTGTGTCACATCTTTCTAAGTACATCAATCATTTTTCACAATACATCAAGTGAATTGATATAACTTGTCTACAAAAGTAAAAAAAAAAGTCAATTTCAACCTCATAGAAAAGCTAGGAAATGACCCTAAATCCACAAGCTCAGTCATAGGCAGAATTTCACAGCCAATTTCAGGCAGTGCATCTGGGGAAACACACAAGGCTTTTGAAAGAATAAAGATGAGATTTACTGAGGAAACAGTACAGTTATTTAAGTAGCCTTGAGGAGCTGGAATTGGTTTTCCTGAGAAAAAGGACAGCTAAGAGTAGGTTTGGTAGAAGTGTTTAAAATTGTCAGGGATTTGGATAAGGTGAGAAAACTGTTTCTAATGGCTGAATTTTCAAATAATGCGGGCAGAGTTAGCACAGGTAGCAAACGTAGACAAGTGAACACAACGCCAGCTGACAAGATGAACTCAATGACTAAGGTGACGTGGCTAGGATATGGAAAGTAATGGTGTTTTCTAAGCAGCTGTCAAATAACAATTGAACACATACCTAGGGAAAAGAAATGCAGGGATATGGGGGAAAGAGCCAAGATATAAGACTTTTGAGTTACTCTTCAAGTGACCCAATGAACCAAGTGCTGATAAAAGATAGCCCTTCATGGTTAGCATTGACTTACTGGGCCATTTTTACGTGCCATGTAATTCAATCAATAAGCTCGATCAATAGCCTCCGTCTGCATCATACTACGTTGCTGCAATATGAATCATTCTGCTTGTTCTGAAATGTATGTGCTGTAAGAGTTCATTGAGACATTGTTACTGTACCAGGAGTACACTAGTGTAAAGCAACCATGACCTCATCATGCTGTTTCACTGGCAAGAGAAATTAGATAACTGTGTAAAACGAATCAGCTTGAATCTTCACATTTGCTCCACTATGAGACAGTGATCTTGCTATCCTTTCAGCACAAGTGAAAGAATATTGGAAAATGATTTTTAAAAAATGCTAAATGTATGAATTCTAGTCTATGTTATGGGGCTGGGAAGGTTGATAAACCAAAGTCAGAACATTCTTGAAGGGAACAGTGAAAACCAGAGGTCAATATAGATGTTGGTACAAACAATATAGGTGGAACAAGGGATGAGGTCCTACAGAATATGTAAAAGGAGTTCAATAAGAAGTGAAGAAACCAGACTTCGAAAGGAGCAATCTTGGATTCCTCCTAGTAATATGTGCAAACAAGGTCAGAAGTATAAGGATTGGCCAGATGAGTTTATGGCTGAGAAGCTGGCACAGTGGCTAGGGATTCAGGTTCTTATGCCACTGGGATCACCTCCGAGGTAGAAGCATCCTATACAAGAGCAAGGAGTTGCACTTGAACCAGAGAAGGACCAACACATACAAAATGCTGAAGGAAATCAGCAGGGTCAAGCAACATCTATGTTGGGGAACAAACCATCAATTTTTAGGGCCAAGATCCTTCATCAGGACTGGAAAGGAAGAGGAAAGCAGCCAGAATAAGGAGGAGGGTGATGGAGCTGGCAGGTTATCCTTGAAACCAGGTGAATGAACTGTAGATGGGGTGGGGGCAGGGGGGAAATGAAGTGAGAAGCTGGGAAGTAATGGGTGGAAAAGGTTAAAAAAAAAACTGAAGAATAAGGAAACTGATAGGGTAGGACACTGGACCATGGGGACGGGAAGGAGGAAAGGCAGGTGAGAAGAAGAGAAGGGATGAGTGGAGCCAGAATGATGAATGGAAAAAGGCTGGGAAATTACTGGTAGTTAAATAAATTGATGTTCATGCCATTAGTCTGGAGGTGACCCAGACATAAAATGAATGTTACTCCTTCAACCTGAGAGTGGTCTCATCATGACGTGCTGGAATAGCAATGCAAAGTTGAATTGAAATGTGTAAACGCCAGGAAATTCCACCTTTTATGCTCAAGAACAAGAGAAACAAGGAGAGATACTTTGGAAAGCAATCACATATAGAGGACATATATGCAGTCTTACATTGAAGTGGATAAAATGTGCACATTAAAGTGCACAAATAGCCAGGGCCTGTCAAAGTGCATCTTTAGACTTTGTTGGAGGTTAGAGAAGAAATTGCCTTGGTCCTTGCAGATATATTTACTTCATCATTAGCCACTGGTGAAGTTTCCAAAGACTAGAAAGTGGCTAATGTCTTTCCATCATCTAAGGGTTGCAAGGACAATCCAAGGAGCTACAGGCTGTAATGGTATCGGGAAAGGTCATAAGGCCACCATGGTAGTGTGACTGATGAATTAAGAGACTGTGGCCATATACTTCCTTCTAGACCAGGCAGAGAGTCACAATGTGATCTGAAGGAGCATTTGTCCACTGCGCTTAAAATGCCATTTCATATGAGGAGGTCATGCCACTCGTCTTGTCAGCTGACTGTTTCCTGAGGCAATCCATAACAGATCCATCTACTATTTATTACCACCTTCCTCGATTTAAAACTGTTCATCTCTTTTCACTGCAACGATGCAGTGGTTGATTCCAGTTAATTATTCACCTCTGAGCTTCTGGCACCATTCGGTTGTTGCTTGGGTAAACTCATCAGAACAACAGCAACTGGGCATTAATTGGCCACAGGATGGGCTCTTTCTGAGTACAAGTCATAGGAGCCTCATCAAAAACCTCAGCCTGCTGAAGATGTGAATTGAAAATGAGAAAATAAAATGCTGGAGATTATCAATGTGAAATTAAAAGTTCAGGGTTAATAATATACTTATTATCAAAGTACGTATACTGTATACAACCTTCAGATTTATCTCCTTAAAGGCAGCCGCAAAAAAAACCCAATGGAATCCATTATAATAGAAGATTGTCAAGTACCAATGTGCAATATAAAAACAAATTAGGCCAACAATGAAAGAGAGCAACTAACAATCAGAACTGAAGTTCACAAAATTCAGTTCACAGTCACAAAGCCAGCCACAGCCTCATTTCAGTACAGAATGAGTAACCTCACATTGCTGCAAGATGAACACTGGACCATTCCTCTCTTAGAGCCCTGGCACCCAGACCATTTCAATCTGGCCCAAAACTTAAATTGATCAAGCAGCAGATCGTTCCTCACACTCGTTCCCAATCCTTGCCACTTCGATACACTGTCAGGCCTAGGACCTGCTGCTTCGATTCGGCCCAGACCTGACCATTCGAATCCGGCCCACCGCTCAAATCAGTCAAACATTGGCTTGTTCCACACTTGGGCCCTGCCACATTAATACTGTCTTGCCTGAGCTCAAGTCGTATCAGTTCTGCCGCTTCAAATAGGTTCCAAGTCCGCTCCAACAATGGCTATACATTGGTTCATTTCCCTCTCTCGTTCCCAGGCCCTTCAAGACTTTAGTTCACACTACAAAAAGACCAGATTGTACAGGCAGTTTAAAAGCTCAGCTCAGAAAGGGACGTTAAAGACTATTGATTGCAGTGATCACTTACCAGTAAAAGTGTGGTTAATAAAGTAGCTAGTAGTTTTGTTTGCTGCCAGCAAGTCGCTGCTGTGTTTCACCAGCGCCATCTTAAATCAATGGAGAAAGAAAGGCACAAGAGACTGTAGATACTAGAATCTGGAACAACAATTGGCTGGGGAACCTCTTCTTACTGCTGTGGTTGGGCAGGAGGTAAGTAGGTAGGTAGGGAGGTACGTCACATCCGGAGTTTCTCCAGTTAGCGGATGATTTCCCTCCATGCCCCTCTGACGTGGTGGGGAATTGTGTACGAGGCAAGTTACAGTAGTGGTTTGCCATTGCCTTCTGTCGGATGAGTTTCCAAAGAGATCACCAGCTCGTAACCCAGCACAGATGGAAAGCGTGCAGGGGAGCCGGCTGGCTGGATTTGAACCTGGGAAATTTTGTTCCGAAGTCCAATGCAGATGCCACTACGCCACCAGCCATGTCAGGAGGTACAGAAGCTTAAAGTCTCCCACCTCTAGGTTGAGGAACAGTTATTACCCTACAATCATTGGTTCCAGAACTGGGTGGATAACTTCACTCACCTCTACTCTGAACTGATTCTATAACCCACAGATTTACTTGCAAGGACTATTTACAACTCACGTCCTCAGTATTGTTTTATTTGGACAGTTTGTTGTCTTCTGCATGTTGGCTGTTTGTCAGTCTTTGTTTATGTATAGCTTTTCATAAAATTCTATTGCATTTGTTTTTTTCTTTCAGATGACTGCAAGAAAATTAATCTTAAGGTAGTATATGGATACATACTGTAGTATATGTACTTAGATAATAAGTTTATCTTGAACTTTAAACTTCTGAACTTTGAACTCCGTGGGAGTATCTCAAAGTTCATAATGCTCAACCTGCTAAGTTCCTCCATCAGATGTTTTCATCCTCCATGGAGAAAGACACGGTTAACCTTTTAAAGCAGCACACACAAAATGCTGGAGGAACTCAACAGGCCAGGAAACATCTACGGAAATGAATAAACAGTTGACGTTTCGGGCCGAGACCGCCTCCTCAGGACTGGAAAGGAAGGGGAAGATGCCAGAATAAAAAGGTGGGGTGAGGGGAAGGAGGATATCTAGAAGGTGATAGGTGATGCTAGGTGAATAGGAAAGGTTAAAGGGCTAGAGAGGAAGGAATCTGACAGGTAAGGAGAATCAAGCATGGCAGAATGGGATGGAGGAGCACCGGGGGAGGTGATAGGCAGTTGAGAAGAGGTAAGCGGCCAGAGTGGGAAAAGAGGAAGAGGGAAGGAGGAGGGAAAAAGTACTAGAAGGAGTAATTGATGTTCATGCTATCGGGTTGGAGGCTATCCAGACTGAATATGAGGTGTTGCTCCTCCACCCTGAGAGCGGCCTCATCATGGTACAAGAGGAGGCCACGGACCAACAAGTCAGAACGGTAATGGGAGTAGGAATTAAAATGATTGGCCACCAGGAAATTCCACTATTTGCAGATGGAGCGGAGGAGCTTGACAAAATGGTTCTCTCAATTTACAATGGGTCTCACCAGTGTAGGGGAGGCTACATCAGGTGTACCGGATACAATAGACAAATTCACAGGTAAAGTATTGCTTCACCTGGAAGGACTGCTTGGGGCCCCGAATGGAGGTGAGGGAGGAGGTGAATAGGCAGGTGCAGTACTTTGGTCACTTGCAGGGATAAGTTCCAGGAAGAAGATTAGTGAGGAGGGATGAATGGACAAGGGAAACATGGAGGGAGCAATCCCTGAGAAAAGTGGAGAATCGGGGGTGTTAGGTACAGATGTCTTTGATGGATCACCTTGGAGATGGCAGAAGTTGTGAGGAGTGATGTGTTGGATGCAGAAGCTGATGGAGTAGTACATAAGGAGAAGAAGAGCTCTATGCCTGTTAAGGCAGCAGGAAGATGGGGTGAGTACAGATGTCCAGGAAATGGATATGATGCAGATGAGGGCAGCATTAAGGGTGGAGGAAGGAAAATCTCGTTCTTTAAAGAAGGAGGGTATCTCTGATGTGGCGAGCATAAAGGAACTGATAAAAGGAAATAGCATTTTTACAGGAGACCGGATGGGAAGAGATATAGTCAAGATAGCTTTGAGAATTGGTAGGTTTATAAAAGATGTCGGTAGACGGAAGACAGAGAGATCGAGAGCATATTGATGTCCATATTGACCAGTTTTGGGGATGGGCCATATTTCTCTCTCCACAGATGCTACCCATATCTGCTGAATGTTTCCAGTATTTACTGATTTTTCCCCTAAGAGAATATGCTTAACATGTGAGAGATCAGGTTTCAGAATTAATAAAGATGGATTAGATAATTTTAAAAATATCCAAATTGAACAAGGCTGCACCTCACAAGTAGCCATCGTTCCTCTAGGCAAATTCTTTATGTTTTTTGATGAAAGGCAGATAATTCTCTCCAAGCATTTTAACAAAAGTTTGTGACTCAACATTGGGATCTAACATATCTGACATTTTTTTTTCCTGTCCCATGGTTAAATGTTAAATTCTATATGATATGTGCTCTTGATAATTGGAAACAATGCCAGTCACTTAGAGTTGCTGTCACTAAAACTACAATATGTTTAATCGTACATGTGCACATCAGGTTTTATTGATTTCAGCTCTTGGCATCTTCTTGAATTGACCCATGGCTCAATGTTTCCTGCCATGTCTTGAGTAAAGATGTGGACAATGCATGTTGAATACATTCCTTCAGCAGCTAAAGGTCTATTAGCTGTACCACAATAAAGCTGTTCCATTGCACTGGAGCAGAAAGAAACAGATAGGAAGTGCAGCCAAAATAGGACTGTCATGCCCTCTACCCCATCACTGCAATAAAACAGAAAATGTTTGAAATATTCTGCAGTCAGACAGAAAGAAACGGATGTAATATTTTGGGTCAATATCCTTGCATCAGTATCAGATAATGTGAAGAGATAATGTTTTGATTATGCAAAACTGGGACAAAATAATGATGGAAAACCATTGTGATGCCTCTTTCCAAAGCAGGTTGCAATCATTTATTTGGGGAGAGTTCCTAGCAGTTTTATGCAGGGACACATTCCTCCCATCTATCTCAGGCACCATTTTCTCTTCACTTGGCAATATAAAAGTCTTTATGTCATGCTCTCTCATTAGGTTTTGTCCAATTTTATCTTCGCTCATTATTTCTAGTCCCTGTGCACTTTTACCTTTGATAGGGATTTTTATCTGCTTTTAACATACAGAAAAAACACAGATGATAATAGCAATCATATCAACTAATGACACATTATACAAGGCATGCCTCTACATTTGATAGATCTGCATATGAAGCTACAATGTGTGATTATATGCACATGTTAAATATGGATAATGTGTACTCATGATAAACTTTGCTCTATTTTTTAGTTGCTATGATCAAAATGTTACGAAGAACAAAATTCTACCAGAAGGTGGTACAGCCTGAGATAGACAGTCCATGAAAACCTCCTGGCTCATTCATGCACAGCATGACAGCATAGTCATATCAAAAGGCATAAAATAAACTGTATGAACTCTAACCTGTGCCTGGTGATGTCATCATCTTTCCCTTCTAACTTCCCTGAAAATTGACTTGAGATGCCACTCCCAGCAAGGGCATGGTATACCTGAACTAGCCTCTCTTTCTCAATCAATTACTATTCAGGAGAAAACTGAATGAGCTGCAAAAAATAGGTGACTGCAGCATGAAGAGGCTATAAAAGAAACAGCTGGCCGGCAGCCACCAACAAAGCGATTCTTGATTTGCCATTAAAGTAAAACATAATGCACAGACCTTGAAAGCAATGGAAATCACAGGAACCAATGCAATGAAAATCATAGCGCTAAAGACATGGACAGTGGCCATCATTCAGAAATCAATCTGCCGAGTACAGATTATATGGTTATGGGAGGCTCCTCAATCATGTTGACTTATGGCAGCCAATGCCATCCTTCCAATTCCGCCCTTACTTCGGCAGCTGTTAGGTCACATCCCCTCCTGCCTACTGAAGAGCCAGAACAGTTTCACCAAGGCTTGTTCATTCTAAAATGAATACAAGAAGTAGGAAAATGATGTTGCTTGTCCACTCTATCTATGCCTCTTATACACCTCAATTAAGTCACCAATCACCATCCTTCAATCCAAAAGGAGAAGCCCTAACTTGCTTAACCAGTCCTCATAAGGTACGCTCCCTAATCCAGGGAACATCCTGGTAAATCTTCTCTGCACTCCCTCTGGAGTTTCCACATCTTTCCTATAAGGAGACAACCATAACTGAACACAGTACTCCACGTGTAGTCTGAACAGAGTATTCTAGAGCTGCAACATAATCTCTTGCCTCGTGAATTCAATCCACTAACCAATGAAGGCCAACACACCATATGCCTTTTTAACCATCCTATCAATTTGCATGGCAATTTTAAGAGATCCATCAACAAGCCAATGACAACTGTTGTTGGCAGATTTACAGATGGTGATGAGAAGATACACAGGAGTAAGATACAGTAGATCAGCTAGTTGAATGGATTCATAACAGCAACCTTGCACTCAACGTCAGGCAGACGAAGGAATTGATTGTGGACTTCAGAAAGTGGAAGTCAAGGAAACACACACCAGTCCCCATCGATGGGTCAGCAGTGGAAATGGTGAGTAGTTTCAAGTTCCAACTCAAGTTTCTAGTTCTCTGAAGATCTATCCCAGGCCAGCATACTTATGCAATTACGAAGAAGGCATGTCAGTGGCTACATGTCAATAGGAATTGGAGGAGATTTGGTATGTCCGACACATTCTTGCAGTTGTACCATGAAGAGCATTCTACCTGGTTGCATCAACATCTAGCATGGAGGAGCTACTGCACAGGAGTGGAAACAATTACAGAGGGTTGTAAACTCAGCCACCTGAATCAGGAGTACTAGCCTCCCCAGTATCGAGGACATTTTCAAAAGGCGATGCATTAAAAAGGAAATATCCATCATTAAGGACCCATTCACCCAGGGCATGCACTTTTCTTACTACTACCATCAGAGAGGAGGCAGCACAGGTGCCTGAAGTCACTCGCTCAACACTTTAGAAGCAGCTCCTTCCTCTTTGCCATCAGATTTCTGAAAGGACAATGAGCCAACCTAGGAATACTACCTCATATGTCAGTGATATTAAACCTGATTCTGATACTGATATGGACCCCAAGATCCCTTCATTCCTCCACACTGCTAAGAATCTTGCCAATAGCTTTGTACTCTACCCTTCAAAGAGCATCAATCCATACTTTTCAAGATTGAACTTAATCTGCCGCTTCTCAGCCCAGTTCTGCATCTTATCAATGTCCCACTGTAATGCATGACAACCTTCAACACTTTCCACAACATTACTAACCTTCAGGTAATCTGCAAACATAGTAACCCTTGCTTGATTAATAAATACACATTATCTAATCTGATTCTTAAAAAAAACTCCTGCTAAGGAATGATCCATTTAGCACCTCACATAATTGTGTCGATGCTCTTTGCTAAGTGTCTTCACAGCAGAGCATTGGTATTGTCTGTTTCTCTGGAGCACGCAGAATAGCAGAACAAGCACAACCACATGAAAAGCTGGAAGTACTGAAGACTGTGCTTTCACACTGAAATTCAGCTTGGGAGCTGTGGAATACCAGGAAGTGGAAGTTTGGCCGGGCAGCACATTGGTTTTTGCACTAAGCTTCTGTCAACCCAAGCCATTCACTCCCCGGAGATCCAGTGCAGTTTAATGGTGGATAATCTGCACCATGCTTTGGGTAACAATCTTGTGGACACATTACCTGATACCAAATTGCCAAAATCCAAACTCCAAGTTTGGATTAACTTGTGACTGATGAGTTAACATGGAATCTGATCTGAGCAAAATGTAGGGATCACTATCACAGAACACAGGCTTATTTTTAAACTTTATTGTAGTTAGGTAAGAATTATTTTTGCTGTAAGTTGAGGAAAGCACTCAAACAAATTATATTGTTGTGCAGAGGGAGAAATAATCACATATAATTGCAACAATAAGCTTGCAATTCACAAAATAGCTTATTAGTTTTCAATTAGCTAATTATTTAGAAATGTCAAAATACCAAAAAAAAAGACAAAATTGATCATTTAATGAAGTTTTCATGTTCTGCAATGGTAATTTTGAAAGGGTCTGCTGTCTAATCAAAGCGCTACTTGTTTATCTAAGATTTAGACATTGCACGTGAGCTCAGGCCTGTATTTTGCTTCTCCTGTGGGAACTCTGGGAGGTGGCCAGTGTCCCTGATGACTACACAGACAGAAAGTGTGCCCAGCTACCACACCTTTCAGACCACATGATAGCTCTTTAGAGAATCTGCAATGCGGAGAAACATCATGAATTTAGCATGTTCACACAGCAGTTGGAAGGTGTAAGGAAAGATAGGGAATGGATGAGCAACAGGCAGAGTGGTAGCAGGAAGGTAGTGTAGGAGCCTGCTGCAGTTATCTCCTTCCAGAGCAGATATACCACTTTGGACCCTGTTGTAGGAGATGGCTCAGCAGGGGAAGGCAGGAGCAGCCAACGCCGTGGCATCATGAGTAGCTCTGCTGCACAAGAGCGCAGAAACAGAAGTGGCTGAGTTGTAGAAGTTGGCAAGTCCATGGTAAAGGGAATAGACAGGAGCTTCGTGGCCACCCGCTTGATGTGTTGCCTTACAGGTGAAAGGGGCAGGGATGTCTCAGACAAGCTGCAGGGCATTCTGGGAGAAAAATCAGTTGTCACAGTGCATGTATATGCCATCAGTATAGGAAAAAAGCAGCAGGAGGTCTGACAAGCTGGATTTATGGAATTAGGAAGCAAACTAAAAAGTAGGACCTCAAAAGTAATAACCTCAGGATTGCTACCCATGTCGCATGCAAGTCAGAGTAGAAAAAACAGAATAGTTAGGGTGAATATATGGCTCGAACAGTGGTGAAAGAGAGAGGGTTTCCAATTCCTGGGGGATTAGCACTGGCTCTGGGGGAAGTAGGATCAGTACAAATACAACCATCTAAACATTGACAGGACTGTGATCAATGTCCTAGGGGGATTGACTTCTCATGCTGTTGGGATGTGGCATGGGGATGGGAATCCATGCAGAAACACAGAGGGAAGCCAAACAGAGACCAAAGCAAAAGTTAGAAAAGAGAAAAGCAAGAGTGGAGTACAGAAAATTCAAATGCAAAATATACAAAAGTTACTAGATTCTAAAAGGATGGCCATCAGAGCACTTTATCTGAATGCCTGTAGTATTTGAAACAAGGCCAGTAATGGGGAGAAGGCCCGGAACTAAGGTTGAGGAGAAGAGAGAACAAAAAAGGATCAACCATGATTGAATGGTGGAGCAGACTCAATGGGCCAGATGGCCTAATTCTACTCCTATGTCTTATGGTCTAAATTAGTAGAAAGGGGTAAAGATTTAAAGGCCACTATAAAAATGTGGTTGCAGGATGGAAGTAATTGCGAATTAGATATTCAGAGAGTATCAGGTAATATGGAAGGATAAGTAGGAAGGTAAGGGATGTGGGGTAGCACTCCGAATCAAGGATGTGAGCGGGGCAACAGTGAAAGATAACGTAAGATCTCAGGAGCAGAATGAATCTAATAACGAGAAAATATAATATCACTATTGGGAGTTGTCTATAGACAACCAAATAATAACATTACAGTGGTACAGACAATATATCAAGAGACATCTGATATGTATCAAAGAATGGAACAGCAGTTGCCATGGGGAAATATAGCATACATAGATTGGGCGAATAAATGTGGTTGAGAAAGTCTTGAGGAGGATTTCAAAAACTACATCTGTGTTAGCTTTCTTGAACAGTAAGTTACTGAACCTACAAGAGAGCATGCCATCTTAATCTGGTCCTGTGCAATGAGACAGGTAAAATTAGTAATGAAGTAGTTAGGAATCCTCTTGGGAAGAGTAACCGAAGTCTGATTGAATTTCTCGCATAAATGGATGGTGCAATAGTTTGATCTAAAATCAGTGTATTATGTCTAAACACTGGAGACTGCAAAGCATACACTGGGAAATCAAGCTATATGGTAGGACAGTTGAGAAACAGTGAAAGGCTTTTTTCATAATGCTCAGTAGAAGTATATTCCATTTAAAATCCAGAACAGTAAGGTGGGAGAGCCAGCCTTGGATAACTAAGGAAACAGATGAAGGCATCAAGTTAAAAGCTCATGCATACAAAGTTACCAAGAGCAGTGGGAAAAAGGAAATATGGGAAAACTTTAAAAAACAACAAAAACCATAAGATGATAAGATATATAAGCAGAATTAGGCCATTTGACCCATCGAGTCTGCACCACCATTCAATCATGGCGGACCCTTTTTCCCCTCCTCAGCCCCACTCCCCAGCCTTCTCACCATAACCTTTGATGCCATGTCCAATCAAGAACCTATCAAGCTCTACCTTAAATACACCCAACGACCTGGCCTCCGCAGCTGCCAGTGGTAACAAATTCCACAAGTTCACCACACACTGGCTATTTTAAATGGATGCCCCTCTACCCTGAGGCTGTGCGCTCTTGTCCCAGATTCCCCCACCATGGGATACATCCTTTCCATATCTGCTCTGTCTAGGCCACTCAACATTTAAAAGGTTTCAATGAGATCACCCATTATTTTTCTAAATTCCAGCAAGAACGTACTCAGAGCTATCAAACATTCCTCGTATGATAACCCTTTCATTCTTGGAATCATCCCTGGAAACTGCCTCTGGACCCTCTCCAATGCCAGCACATCTTTTTTTAGATGAGGACCCCAAAACTGTTCACAATTCTCACGCTGAGGCCTCACCAGTGCCTTATAAAGCCTCAGCATCACATCCCTGCTCTTGTATTCTAGACCTCTTAAAATGAATGCTAGTATTGCATTTGTCTTCCTCACTACTGACTCAACTTGCAAGTTAACCTTTGCGGTGCTCTGCACAAGGACTTCCAAGTCCCTTTGCATCTCAGATTTTGGATTTTCTCCCCGTTTTGAAAATAGTCCGCTCATTTATTTCTACTATCAAAGTACATGACCATACATTTCCCAACATTGCATTTCATTTGCCAATTTCTTGCCCATTCTCCTAATCTGTCTAAGTCCTTCTGCATCCTACCTGTTTCTTCAAAACTACCTGCCCCTCTACCAATCTTCATATCATCTGCAAATCTGGCAACAAAGCCATCTATTCCATTATCTAAATCATTTATATAAAGCATAAAAAGAAGCGGTCCCAACACCGAATCCTGCAGAACACCACTAGTAACTGGCAGCCAACCAGAAAGGGATTACTTTATTCCCACTTGCTACCTCCTACTAATCAGCCAATGCTCTAACCATGTCAGTAATTTTCCTATAATACCATGGGCTCTTAACTTAGTAAGCAGCCTCATGTGTGGCACCTTGTCAAAGAACTTCTGAAAGTCCAAATATACAACATCCACTACATCCCCTTTATCTACCCAATTGTAATCTCCTCAAAGGATTCCAACAGATTCGTCAGGCAAGATTTCGCTGAAGGAAACAATGCTGACTTTGTCCTATCTTGTTTTGTGTCACTAAGTACTCCATCACCTCATCTTTAACAATTGACTGTAACATTTTCCCAACCACTGAGGTCAGGCTATCTGGTCTATAATTTTCTTTCCACTGCCTTCCTCGTTTCTTAAAGAGTGGAGTGACATTTGCAGTTTTCCAGTCCTCTGGCACCATGCCAGAGTCTAATGATTTTTGAAAAGATCATTGCTAGTGCCTCCACAATCTCTAACACTACCTCTTTCAGAACCCTAGGGTGCAGTTCATCAGGTCTGAGTGACTCTTGTATCCTTAGATCTTTTAACTTTTTGAGAGCCTTCTTCATTGTAATAGTAACTGCACTCATTTCTCTTCCCTCACACCCTTCAATATCTGGAACACTGCTGGTGTCTTCCACAGTGAAGACGGATGCAAAATACTCGCTTAGTTCATCTGCCATCTCCTTGTCCCCCATTATTATTTATCTGGCCTCGTTTTCTAGTGGTCCTATATCCACTCTCTCTTTTAATTTTTACATGCTTGAAAAGCTTTTACTATCCACTTTGATATTGTTTTATATTTCCCATTGTAAATTGTGGTCCACATCCTAGCCGCTGTTGGGAGGCCTGTATGTAACTGCCATCAGTGTCCTTTTACCCTCAGCCCACAAGGATTCAACATCTTCTGATCCTATGTCACATTTTTCTACTGATTTGATGGCATTCTTTACTGGCAGAGCCATGTCACCCGCTCTGCCTACCTTCTTATCCCTCCGATATAACGTGTAACCTTGGACATTTAGCTCCCAATTACAACCATCCTTCAGCCATGAATCAGTGATGGCCACAACATCATACCTAACAATCTGTGAAAGTGCAACAAGATCATCCAGCTTATTTCCTATACTCTGTGCATTGAGATATAATACTTAGAATGCTGTATTTGCTACCCTTTTTGATTTTATATCCCTAATGCACTGATACTCACTCTGCTGGTTACAATTTTGTTCTATTATCTTCCTCCCCCTCCTGACAGTTTTTTTTTTAAACCATCCATCCTATCTTGAGTCCCTTCACTCCGGTTCCCAACCCCCTGCCATCTTAGTTTAAACTCTCTCCAACAGCTCTAACAAACCTGCTTGCGAGAATATTCGTCCCCCTTGGGTTCAGGTGCGACCTGTCATTTTCGCACAGGTCATACCTCCCCCAGAAGAGATCCCAATGATTCAAGAACCTGAAGCCCTGCCCCCTGCACCAGCTTCTCAGCCACGCTTTAATCTGCCAAGTCATCCTGTTTCTAACCTTACTGGTGCAAGGCACAGTCAGCAATCCAGAAATTGCTACCCTAGAGGTCCTGTTTCTTAGCTTTCTGCCTAGCTTTCTAATTTCTCTTTTCAGGACCTCTTTGCTTTTCCTTCCTATGTTATTGGTACCAATATGTACCAGGACATCTGGCTGCTCTCCCTCCCCTCCAAAATGCTGAATATGTGATCCGAGATGTCCCTGACCCTGGCAGCTGGGAGGCAACATACCATTTGGAACCACTAAGCAAGCAATAAAGAAAGGGAAGATAGATAATAGGAGAAAATATAAAAACAGAACATAGAAATTTAAAAAATTAGACCGTATAAAGCCAAAAGGGGGAGTGAGGGTTAAAGTGAATGTTGTCACCTTGGAAGCTAAGCAGGTGGAATTAATATTGGGTAATGCCGAAAAGGCCAAGGCTCTGTCCTCCTAAATGATAACAAAAACTTCAACACAAGGACAACTAACAAAAATAATCATACTCCACCAACAAATCAAGGTGACATCCATCATTAAAGACTCCCACCAAACAGGACAGTTCCTCATCTCATTACTACCATCAAGGAGTAGGTACCGGAGCCTGAAGATACACACTCATTGCTTTGGAACAACTTCTTCCTTTCTACCATCAGATTTCTTTACAGTTCACGAACCCATAAACACTACTTTCTATTCCTCTTTTATTTTATTTTTTATTGTAATTTTTAGTATTTTAAAAAATATCTTGCCCAGTACTGCTAGCACAAAAACAACAATTTCATGGTGCATGTTTGTGATAATAAACCTAATTCTGAAATCAAGAACAATTGGTGCCATGGAAATATGACAGAAATTCAATGGTTTGCATATTGACATGATACATATAAACAGCAAACCATCTTTCATGATACTAAGACTATCTGTGGTCCAAGCTCTCATGTCAAAATCCATTATGTTCCTTAGGTAGCATCACAATCCTCAAGGAGAACAAAAAATAACTCATTTCCAAACTATAGCTGGCAGATATCTTCAAAGCTAAAGGATTAACTTTGACAAGTGGTCTCCACGGCTCTACTGCTAAGATCTGAAAGTACAAAACTCTTATGTACATCAACAAGACTGATACTGAGTTGAAATTTCATCAGTGAAGAAATCACTTAGGGTGCAGCAAACTCATGAGGGATTTGCCCAGATGGAAGAACTTTGCAGTCAATCAGACAGGAAGAAAAAGTGGAATGAGAAGACAAAGAGAAAAGTATGGTCAATCATTGCAGAGAGTTTGTATATGGACATATGTCTTTTCATTTGCAACTTAGAGACAGGGTTCATAGATCATCACAGGCCCCAAATAGCTGCTCTGAGTTTGTGAAGACAAACAAGATGTAAGCGAACAGCCTAACTTTCCAAGCTTTTTGACAATCACAAGAATGCGATATTTTTTCAATTAAATGGTGTATGGCAGTGTTGTACACTCAAAATCAGTTACCTATTAAAGATTAAAACAATACCTGTTTAATCCATTGATATACCAGCTCATTTTAAACAGATTTGTTGATTAATACAATACCATGTAGTATTGCAGTTATTGATTGACAGGAAGATCCAATGTACCATCTAAAATTGTGAGCTTGTAAGGTTTATGTGGTCACACTAACCACAGGGAAAATAAACATATTAATGATATGTTACAAGCTCCAGTGAAACAGCTAAATTAATTTCATGCTTCCCGATAGGAAGTGCATTTGCTTGGATCACTTCATAGGAGATCACATGCAAATTACCCTGGGCAGGAAATCACGGGCTATGCACATGTTATTTTTCATGATGCACTGTCTGTGAGCGCCCCTCCACATTACGAGTTTAGAACCAATCTCTATTTGACCACATATGCCCATCACCTCACTGCAGTGCTGTGATTGGTCCATGCAGATGTTTTATGCATTACCTAAACTTGGGATTAAAGAAAAGCACACATCATTTACATTTAGTTTAGTCAAGAACATGGGAAGAATGGTAAATGGAACTAGGGATCAAGACAAATGCTTGGGGCAGGGAGAAAATCAACACAACATAGTTTAGTGAAATAGCTTTTTCTCCTTTGTATTCTTCATGGTGTTTGAAATAACAGTCACATGTTATTGAGCAATATACAAGGATTCGGGTTGTGTCTACGGTGCTGTTACCAGGACACTAGCTGGAAGATTGTGGCATAAGAGTCACAGCACACTGTTCCATGCACTTATTTCCTGCTGGACTTTGCTGAAACTGGCAAACGCAGAGGATGCAAGCGTATATCATGCATGCCTCACTCTGGAAGGAATTGTTTCTATTTGTTTCCTGTTTCTATATTCAGTAGCTCCTTACACCACCTCTGAATGTATAAAGCACGAGACTGTCCACAAAGTACTTTGGAAATGTCGTCCTGTTATAAAATAATTAAGCTTCCAAATCTCTGACAAAATGTATTTCAATGCAAACCTTGTGAACTTGACTTGCATTAGGTTGGCCTATAGTCAATTAGCTGAGTGATGTACTATGCCTCACAGACACCTAACAGTACTGCAGGAGCCATGTATCTATTTATCGCCTGTCTGTACTGCATTGTACTTGTGTTAAAGTAATTTGTCACATGGGTTTGGCTAGCAGTAAAAAATAAATGAATATGGTCACCTGTTCAATTCTACGGCAGGATAGAGAGGGGGTGTGGCGTGTGGCCAAGTGGTTAAGGCGTTTGACTAGCAATCTGAAGGTCGTGAGTACGAGCCCCAGCCGAGGCAGCGTGTTGTGTCTTTGAGCAAAGGCACTTAACCAGACACTGCTCCAGTCCACCCAGCTGAAAATGGGTACCAGCAAAATGTTGGGGGTTAACCTCGCGATAGACTGGTGTTCTATCTGGGGGGGGGAGTCTCATACTCTCAGTCGCTTCACGCCACAGAAACCAGCATAAGCACCGGCCTGATGAGCCTACAAGGCTCAGGACAGGCTTTAACTTTTAACAAATAGAGAGGGGGTGAGTAGGGAGTGTATATTTTTTTGTTAACCGCTCATCTTACTTGAATTTGATCCAATTAAGCTTATCATTGACCGCTTGTCTTTGTTATACATGATTTACAGAAGAGTCAAATGATTTTTTGTTGTGTTATAATAAAGGATTAAGCGTACTTTATCGACTTGGAGTTCAGTTAGTTGGAAGCACGTCATAGAGTGTGATACTCCCTCACTTTCCCTCTCAGCGACTTTTAGCCTGTTTTCAAGTCGTCTTCTCTAACATATTCTCTGAGTGAGATGCTAAATGTGTCAGTACCAAAAAGATATACTGAAAAAAGTGGCTGTCAAAAGAAGCTACAAGATCCAAGCCATAAGCTATATGTGGAATATAAATTACAACAGGAAACAGAAAAGGCATGTAAAAAGGGCAATGTCACATTTTCTACATGCCTTTTCTATGGCTTGTTGTCATTTGTACCCACGATGATCATGGGGGATTCCATATGCGGATAGAGTAGGAAAATTGTGCTAGTGATGGACCCCAAGAGAAGGAATTCACAACATTTTCAGATCAACTTGTACTCGAGCCTAGTAGGGAAAAGGAGATTCTGGATTAGGTGTTGTGTAATGAACCAGATTTGGTTGGGGAACAAGGTGTGATAGTACTGGGTTTGCTGAATGCAAGGTCTGTGAGTTTGACGTCAGTAGTGGGTAAATTGATGGAAAGTATTCTTAGAGATGGTATATATAATTATCTGGAAAGACAGGGTCTGATTAGGAACAGTCAACATGGATTTGTGCGGGGAAGGTCATGTTTGACAAATCTTACTGAATTTTTTTTTGAAGAGGTTACTAGGAATGTTGACGAGGGTAAAGCGGTGGATGTTGTCTATATGTACTTCAGTAAGGCCTTTGACAAAGTCCCACAGAGAAGGTTGGTTAGGAAGGTTCAATTGTTAGGTATTAATATTGAGGTAGTAAAATGGATTCAGCAGTGGCTGGATGGGAGATGCCAGAGAGCAGTAATAGATAACTGTTTGTCAGATTGGAGACCGGTGACTAGTGGTGTGCCTCAGGGATTTGTACTGGGTCCAGTGTTATTTGTCATATACATTAGTGATCTGGATGATGGGGTGGTAAATTGGATTAGTAAGTATGCAGATGATACTAAGGTAGGCGGAGTTGTGGATAATGAAGTAGGTTTTCAAAGCTTGCAGAGAGATTTAGGCCAGTTAGAAGAGTGGGCTGAAAGATGGCAGATGGAGTTTAATACTGATAAATGTGAGGGGCTACACTTTGGTAGGACTAATCAAAATAGGATAGACATGGTAAATGGTAGGGCATTGAAGAATGCAGTAGAACAGAGGGATCTAGGAATAATGGTGCATAGTTCCCTGAAGGTGGAATCTCATGTGGATAGGGTGGTGAAGAAAGCTTTTGGTATACTAGCCTTTATAAATTAGAGCATTGAGTATAGGAGTTGGGATGTAATGTTGAAATTGTACAAGGCATCAGTGAGGCCAAATTTGGAGTATTGTGTACAGTTCTGGTCACCAAATTATAGGAAAGATGTCGACAAAATAGAGAGAGTACAGAGAAGATTTACCAGAATGTTACCTGGGTTTCATCACCTAAATTACAGAGAAAGGTTGCACAAGTTGGGTCTTTATTCTTTGGAGTGTAGAAGGTTGAGGGGGGACTTCATAGAAGTATTTAAAATTATGAGGGGGATAGATAGAGTTTACATGGATAGGCTTTTTCCATTGAGAATGGGGGAGATTCAAACAAGAGGACATGAGTTGAGAGTTAAAGGGCAAAAATTTAGGGGTAACATGAGGGGGAACTTCTTTACTCAGAGAGTGGTAGCTGTGTGGAACGAGCTTCCAGCAGAAGTGGCTGAGGCAGGTTCCATGTTGTCGTTTAAAGTTAAATTGGACAGCTCTATGGACAGGAAAGGAGTGGAGGGTTATGGGCTGAGCTTAAGGAGGAGATTGACAGGTATCTAATTAGTCAGGGTATCAAGGGATATGGGGAAAATGCTGGAAATTGGAACTAGATGGGTCAATAGTTTAGCTCATGGGGGAGCTGCGGAGCAGACTCGATGGGCCGAATGGCCTATTTCTGCTCCTTTGTCTTGTGATCTTGTGAGTGCAGGTCGGTGGGACTAGGTGAGAGTAAGTGTACGGCATGGACTAGAACGGTCGAGATGGCCTGTTTCCATGCTGTAATTGTTATATGGTTATAAGGTTCTGAACTCAAAAGAAGATCTTAAGCCCTATCCAATATAGATAGCTACTTACCCTCACTAAATGGAGTTGATCCTGTAACCACCCAATCTTCAAAGACTAGTTCACTTCCCCATTTATCGTCCATGGCGAGCTGAGCTGCCAGTACCCACTATCTGAGCATTGGATTCCACCCCCCCACCCCCCCATCCAAGGAGGAGACATTTCCAGTTAACAAAGTAGTTTAAACACAAACACGAGGAAATCTTCAGATGCTGGAAATTCAAGCAACGCACACAAAATCATGGTGGAACGCAGCAGGCCAGGCAGCATCAATAGGAAGAGGTACAGTCGACGCTTTGGGCCGAGATCCTTTGTCAGGACTAACTGAAAGAAGAGATAGTAAGAGATTTGAAAGTAGGAGAGGGAGGGGGAGATCCGAAATGATAGGAGAAGACAGGACGGGAAGGGATGGAGCCAAGAGCTGGAAAGTTGATTGACAAAAGGGATACAAGGCTGGAGAAGGGAGAGGATCATGGGATGGGAGGCCTAGGGAGAAAGAAAGGGGGAGGGGAAGCCAGAGGAAGGTGGAGAGCAGGCAAGGAGTGATTGTGAGAGGGAGAGAGAGAGAAAAAAAAAGGAATAAATAAATAAAGGGATGGGGTAAGAAGGGGAGGAGGGGCATTAACAGAAGTTAGAGATGTCAATGTTCATGCCATCAGGTTGGAGGCTACCCAGACGGAATATAAGGTATCGTTCCTCCAACCTGAGTATGGCCTCATCTTGACAGCAGAGGAGGCCATGGATAGACATATCAGAATGGGAAAATGAAGTTTAAGCACACATCATTTATCTCTAGCAATATCCATTTAAATCTAGACAAAATTCTTAAAACCTATTTAAATGTCACAGAGGATTTATATCTTATAAAAGATTTCCAAATTGCAAACGGTTTCTTAAGTACAAAGGATTTCCAAAACATAGGTACAATTCCTAAGCTGAAAAGACACACCCACGAGTCGCAGACAGATGAATTGCCCATCGCAGAAATCAAAGGCAGAGGAATGGATTCTAGTTCACCCCATGTCTCTGTCATTCTTCTTGATGCTCTTTACCATTCCTAAAAAGTCTGAACTGCTCTAGAATCAGAATCAGGTTTATTATCACTGGCATGTGGCATAAAATTTGTTACCTTAGCAGCAGCAGTTCAATGCAATACATATTCGAGCAGAGAGAGAAAAAAAAATAAAATAAAACATAATAAATAAACAAGTAAATCAATTACGTATATTGAATACATTATTCAAGTGAGGTAGTGTCCAAAGCTTCAAAGTCCATTTAGGAATCGGATGGCAGAGGGGAAGAAGCTGTTCCTGAATCATTCAGTGCATGCCTCCAGGCTTCTGTACCTCCTACCTAATGGTAATAGTGAGAAAAGGGCATGCCATGGGTGCTGGAAGTCTTTAATAATGGGCGCTGTCTTTCTGAGACACCACTCCCTAAAGATGTCCTGGGTACTTTGTAGGCTAGTGCCCAAGATGGATCTGACAAGATTTACAACCTCCTGCAGCTTCTTTCAGTCCTGTGCAGTAGCCCCCTCCATACCAGACAGTGATGCAGCCTGTCACAATGCTCTCCATGGTACAACTATAAAAGTTTTTGAGTGTATTTATCGACATGCCAAATTGCTTCGAACTCCTAATAAAGTATAGCCGCTGTCTTGCCTTCTTTATGACAACATCAATATGTTGGGACCAGGTTAGATCCTCAGAGATCTTGACACCCAGGATCTTGAAGCCGCTCACTCTCTCCACTTCTGATCCCTCCATGAGGATTGGTATGTGTTCCTTCATCTTACGCTTCCTGAAGTCCACAATCAGCTCTTTTGTCTTACTGACGTTGAGTGCCAGGTTGTTGCTGCAACACCACTCCACTAGTTGGCATATCTCACTCCTGTACGCCCTCTCGTCACCGTCTGAGATTCTACCAACAATGGTTGTATCATCAGCAAATTTGTAGAAGTTTTTTACCACTTCGGTGATATCACACGTGACATTTTTTTCACATAGCTTTTTACACAAACTACCTAAAAGCTTCTGGGGCCAGCTATCCCAGAAACCCACAATTAAGCTGTGCATGCTGACTCCCTGAATATACAAATGTTCCAACTATTAATAGATCAGCTATTTGATATGCTAAGCAATAAAATCAATCAGGTCTGCAAGCTTCTTTGAACTAAACAACCTAGCCAGAGTTGTCTGGATTGATTCAAGCCAAATAGCACTACCCAGTGTTTTACATTGCATCTCTCGAGCAGTTAGCCTCGATCTGTGGACAATATATATCAAACTATAGGCAATGTTGTGTGTTTGCAAAGCTGTTCTTTTAACTTTAGAATGATTATTGCTTGCACTTACATTAAGAACTGAAGAATGACTCCTGTGCGCAACAAGAAGCTAAATAAAAAATGTTAGTTGGAAGTTTAACTCACTTTAATACAATACTTTGATCTTTAGAAGCTTACAGCAGCTATGTTTAGAAAGCTGAGCTTGTCAAAAGAAGAAGGCCCTTTGGCCTGCCCCTGGATGGTGAATATCCTTCATAAAGGTAAAGGAACCTTTAAGAGGTAGTACTTTCCATGATCTTCAACAGAATCCTGCCACGAAACATATCTGTCCCTCCTCCCAATTTTTACTTTCCACATGCTTCACTCTCTATGCGACTCCCTTGTCCACTCGTCCCTCCCCACTGATCTCCCTCCTGGCACTTATCCTTACAAGTGGGACATGTACTACACCTGCTCCATCACCACTAAACCATGCTCTCAAACAGCCTTCCAGGTGCGACAACACTTCAGTTGCAAGCCTGTCGTGATTACATACAGTATGAGGTGCTCCCAGTGTGGCCTCCTCTACAACAGTGAGACCCATGGTAAACTGTATGACCTTTCTGTCGACCAACTTCAGTCCGTCTGCAACAACATGCTGGATTTCCCAGAGCCCAGCCATTTAAATTCTACATTCCATTTCATTTCCAACATGTTAGTCCATGGCCTCCTCTACTGCCATGATGAGGCCTCACTCAAGCTGAAGTAGCAAAGCCTCATGTTCCATTTAGGAAGCGTCCAACCCAATGGCATAAACATAGATTTTTTCTAACTTTTGTTAATTTCTGCCTACTCCTGTTCTCTCTTTTCCCATTCCCCATTCTGGTTCCCCTCTTACCCTCAACCCCATCTCTTCTCTTCACCTGCAAATCACCTCCCTCTAGTGCCCCTCCTACTTTCTTTTCTATCAGGGTCTGTCTGCTCTCCTCTCCTATTATTTTCCTCCTTCTTCAGCCCTTCAGCTTTTCCACATCATTTCCCAGCTTCTCACCTCATTCCCTCCCCTGCCCACCCACTTGGTTTCACTTGCTACTTGCCAACTTGTACTCCTCACCCTCCCCCAACTTCTTACTCGGGCTTCTGCCTGCTTCCTTTCCAGTTCTGATGAAAGGTCTCTGCCCAAAAAGTCAGTAGTTATTCCCTTCCATAGATGCAGCCTGACCTGGTGATTTCCACCAGCATTTGGAATGCGTTGTCCTGGATTTCCAGCATCTGCAGAACCTCTTGTGCTTGTGTCTTTAGGAGGTAGTGATCATAATATGACTGGGTTCACCTTGCAGTTTGAGAGGGAAAAGCTAAACATGGATGTATCTGTACTATAGTTGAGTAAAGCTAACTAAAGGTGCACCGTGTGGAGCGGCCAACATTGGTTGGAAGGGGACACTATCTTGGATAATGATAGAGCAGCAATTGCTGATGTTTCTGGGAGTAATTCAGAAGACACAGGATGAGTTCATCCCAAAGAAGAGGAATCATTCTAAAGGGAGGATGAGGCACCCATGGCTGGCAATGGAAGTCATGGACAGTATAAAAGCAAAGAGAGGGCATAAAATATAGCAAAAATTAGCAGGATTGGGAAACTTTAAAAAACTAACAGTAGGCACCTATAAAAGCAATAACGAGAGAAAAGATGAAACATGAAGATAAGCTAATGAAGAATATAAAAGAGGATACTAAAAGCTTTTCAGATACATGAAGAGCAAAAGAGAGGCAAGAGCGGACATCAGACCACTGGAAAAAGGCATTGGAGAGGAGTAATAGTGAACAAAGAAATGGTGGATGAACTGAATAATTATTTTATGCTATTCTTGCACCACTAGACCATAAAACCATAAGACATAACGGAAGAATTATGCTCTTCAAACCATTGAGTCTGCTCTACCATTCAATCATGGCTGATTTATTTTCCCTCTCAACTCCATTTGCTTGTCTTCTCCCATAACCTTTAACACCCTTACTGATCAAGAACTTACCAAGTTCCGCTTTAAATGTACCCAATGACTTGGCCTCTTCAGCTGCCTGTGGCAATGAATTCCACAGATTCACCACTCCCTGGCTAAATAAATTTCCCTGTATGTCTATTCTATATGAGAAATCTTCAGTTATATAGAACCTGGAACCCAGTATTTCAGTGGAACAAAGGAAATTACAATGGCATGAGAGGGGAACTGGCCAAGGTTGACTGGAAAGGGACACTAGCAGGAAGGACAGCAGAGCAGCGATAGCTGGAGTTTCTGCAAAAAATGAGGGAAGTGCAAGACAGATATATTCCAAATAAAAATTTTCGAATGGAAGAAGGACACTACCATGGCTGACAGGTGAAGTCAGAGCCAAAGTAAAAGCAAAAGAGAGAGCGTACAAGGAAGCCAGAGTTAGTGGGAAGATAGAGGATTGGGAAGCTTTTAAAAACTTGCAGAAGGAAAATAAGAAAGTCATTAGGAAGGAAAAGATGAATTATGAAAGGAACTGGTGACAAATATCAAAGAAGATACTAAAAGATTTTTTAAGTATATAAAGGGTAAAAGAGAGTTGAGGGTAGATATAGGACCAATATAAAATGACGCTGGAGACATTGTAATGAGAGATGCAGAGATGGCAGATGAACTAAATACGTATTTTGCATCTGTCTTTACAGCGTTAGATGTCTGCAGTATACCGGACATTCAAGAGTTTCAGGGAAGTGAAGCTTCAGGGGACTAGCATGGGTGGAGCATTGGCTGGTCAGCAGAAAATGACAGTTGGAATAAAGGGATCCTATTCTGTAAGGCTGCCGGTTACCAGTGGAGTTCCACAGGGGTCTGTGTTGGGACCGTTGCTTTTTACGATGTATGTCAATGATTTGGACTATAGTATTAATGGATTTGTGGCTAAATTTGCCGATGATACAAAGATAGGTGGAGGAGTGGGTTGAGTTGAGGAAACAGAGAGCCTGCAGAGAGACTTAGATAGTTTGGGGGGGATGGGCAAAGAAGAGGCAAATGAAATACAATGTTGGAAAGTGTATGGTCATGCACTTTGGTGGAAGAAATAAACGGCAGACTTATTTAGATGGGGGGAGAATTCAAAACGCAGAGATGCAAAGGGGCTTGGATGTCCTTGTGCAAGATAGCCTAAAGGTTAACCTCCAGGTTGAGTCGGTTGTGAAGAAGGTGAATGCAATGTTGGCATTCATTTCTAGAGGTATAGAATATAAGAGCAGGGGTGTGATGTTGAGGCTCCATAAGGCACTCGTGAGACCATACTTGAAGTATTGTGTGCAGTTTTGAGCTCCTTATTTTAGAAATGATATACTGACATTGGAGAGGGTTCAGAGAAGATTCACAAGAATGATTCCAGGAGTGAAAGGGTTACTGTATGAGGAACATCTGGCAGCTCTTGGGCTGTATTCCCTGGAGTTAAGGAGAATGAGGAAGGCTCTCATAGAAACATTCTGAATGTTAAAAGGCCTGAACAGATTAGATATAGCGAAGTTACTTCCCATAATAGGGGATTCCAGGACAAGAGGGCACAGCTTCAGGATTGAGGACGTCCATTTGGAACTGAGATGTAGAGAAATTACTTCATTCAGAGGGTGGTAAATCTGTGGAACTTGTTGCTATGAGCGACTGTGGAGGTCAAGTCATTGGGTGTATTTAACGCAAAGATGGATAGGTTCTTGATTAGTCAAGGTGTATTACCTGAAGGCAGGGGAGTGGGAATGACTGGAAGAATTGGATCAGCCCATGATAGGCTGGCGGAGCAGACTCGATGGGTCAAATGGCCTACTTCTGCTCCTATATCTTATAGTCTTATGGTTTTATTAGTGGTTAGGAAAAGGGATGAACGCGGGGAAGCGAGGAGGAGAATGGGGTTATGGGATTACTCCAATGATCGTCAGCACAGACCTGATGGGGAGAATGGCCTTTTTCTATATAATAAGTTAATAATTCCAGAATTCTAGAATAATTTTAATCATAGTCTATTCACGACTGAACACCTGGAGTTCTAGAATCAGACTACAATAAGAATACCGTATATTGTGGTCTACTATCTTTGCAGCCACCTCCTTTAAAACAGAGAATATCCAACAATTTCATTTTATCATGCCAAGAAAATTTATTGCTGCCAAAAGTTTCAATCAAATTTGATCTTTGCTCTTACCTGCCCATGTTTAATAAAATGCACTTCATGCACTATCCATACAGGGCAAAGCAAATTTGCATGACATAAGCAAGTTTCCACCCCATTGGCAAACCCAAGCCAACTCCCTTACTATCAGTTTACAATTGGCCACTTTACTTGTAGGCAATTTTCTTTGACTAACATGCTTTACAAATACACTGGATTATTTTAAATGAAACTGAGAGATAATCTACAGACAAGGACAATACTTTGAGCCAATTGCAGCCAACCAGAATGTGAACATTTGTTTGAATATGTGTATAATCAGAACCAGGTCAAGAACAAATAATTTACAATTGCTTGAAGTCTCATCATGTTACAAAGTCATGCCTCAGTATTTTACAACCACATATTGCATTCTAACGGAAATACAAGGGGCTGCAGAATCTGGAATGAGGAGCAACAAATAATCTGCTGGGGAAACTCAGCTGGTCAAGCAGTATTTGTGAGATGAAATGAACTGCTGATATTTTGGGTCAAATGGCTGCATCAGGAAAACAACTCCGCACCTGTCCGCATGCCGGGTTTTGATCCAAAACATCAACATTCTCTCTGCCCTTACAGATGCTGCTCGACCTGTTCAGTTTCTCCAACAGATTATTTGTTGCATTTAATTGTGGGTGGTGGGGTGAAGATACATCCCTACCAAATGAAGGATAGGATGCTCCTTCTGGAAGATTATTTATGTCCTCCTTAGTGAAGACAGAACCAAAGTAGTTATTCAATTGGTCTACCATGTCCTTGCTCCCCATAATCAATTCACCTGTTTCTGTCTGTAGGGGACCTACATTTGTCTTAACCAATATTTTTCTTTTCACATATCTATAAAAGTTTTTACAGTCAGTTTTTATGTTCCCTGCCAGTTTTCTCTCATAATCTTTTTTCCCTTTCCTAATTAAGCCCTTTCTCCTCCTCTGCTGGACTCTGAATTTCTCCCAGTCCTCAGGTGAGCCACTTTTTCTGGCTAATGTGTATGCTTCTTCTTTGGAATGGAAACTATCCCTAATTTCCTTTGTCAGCCACGGGTGCACTACCTTCCCTGATTTATTCTTTTGCCAAACTGGGATGAACAATTGTTGTAGTTCATCCATGCGATCTTTAAATGCCTGCCATTGCATATCCACCGTCAACCCTTTAAGCGTCATTTGTCAGTCTATCTTAGCTAATTCACGTCTCATACCTTCAAAGTTACCCTTCTTTAAGTTCAGAACCTTTGTTTCTGAATTAACTATGTCACTCTCCATCTTAATGAAGAATTCCACCATATTATGGTCACTCTTACCCAAGGGGCCTCTCACAACAAGATTGCTAATTAACCCTTCCTCATTGCTCAATACCCAGTCTAGAATAGCTTGCTCTCTAGTTGGTTCCTTGACATGTTGGTTCAAAAAACCATCCCACATACATTCCAAGAAATCCTCTTCCTCAGCACCCTTGCCAATTTGGTTCACCCAATCTATATGTAGATTGAAGTCACCCATTATAACTGCTGTTCCTTTATTGCACGCATTTCTAATTTCCTGTTTAATACCATCCCCAACCTCACTACTACTGTTAGGTGGCCTGTACACAGCTCCCACCAGCATTTTCTGCCCCTTAGTGTTATGCAGCTCTACCCATATCGATTCCACATCCTCCTGACTAATGTCCTTCCTTTCTATTGTGTTAATCTCCTCTCTAACCAGCAATGCCACCCCACCTCCTTTTCTTTCATGTCTATCCCTCTTGAATATTGAATATCCCTGAATGTTGAGCTCACATCCTTGGTCACCCTGGAGCCATGTCTCTGTGATCCCAACTATATCATATTCATTAATAACAATCTGCACTTTTAATTCATCCACCTTGTTACGAATGCTCCTTGCACTGACACACAAAGCCTCGAGGCTCACTTTTATGACACTCTTAGCCCTTATACAATTATGTTGAAAAGTGGCCCTTTTTGATTTTTGCCCTGGATTTGCCAGCCTGCCACTTTTACTTTCCACCTTACTACTTTTAGCTTCTACCCTCATTTTACACCCTCCTGTCTCTCTGCACTTGTTCCCACCCCCCTGTTGTGAACTAACCTCCTCTCTCCTAGTCTCCTTAATTTGATTCCCACCACTCAACCATTCTAGTTTAAAGTCACCTCGGTAGCCCTCGCAAATCTCCCCACCAGGATATTGGTCCCCCTAGGATTCAAGTGTAACCCGTCCTTTTTGTACAGGTCATACCTGCGCCAAAAGAGGTCCCAATGAATAACTACTTTGGTTCTGTCTTCACTAAGGAGGACATAAATAATCTTCCGGAAATAGTAGAGGACAGAGCGTCCAGTGAGATGGAGGAACTGAGGGAAATACATATTAGTAGGGAAGTGGTGTTAGGTAAATTGAAGGGATTAAAGGCAGATAAATCCCCAGGGCCAGATGGTCTGCATCCCAGAGTGCTTAAGGAAGTACCCAAGAAATAGTGGATGCATTAGTGATAATTTTTCAAAACTCTTTAGATTCTGGACTAGTTCCTGAGGATTGGAGGGTGGCTAATGTAACCCCACTTTTTAAAAAAGGAGGGAGAGAGAAGCCGGGGAATTATAGACCGGTTAGCCTAACATCGGTGGTGGGGAAAATGCTAGAGTCAGTTATCAAAGATGTGATAACAGCGCATTTGGAAAGCGGTGAAATCATTGGACAAAGTCAGCATGGATTTGTGAAAGGAAAATCATGTCTGACGAATCTCATAGAATTTTTTGAGGATGTAACTAGTAGAGTGGATAGGGGAGAAACAGTGGATGTGGTATATTTGGATTTTCAAAAGGCTTTTGACAAGGTCCCACACAGGAGATTAGTATGCTAACTTAAAGCACACTGTATTGGGGGCAAGGTATTGATGTGGATAGAGAATTGGTTGGCAGACAGGAAGCAAAGAGTGGGAATAAACGGGACCTTTTCAGAATGGCAGGCAGTGACTAGTGGGGTACCGCAAGGCTCAGTGCTGGGACCCCAGTTGTTTACAATATATATTAATGACTTGGATGAGGGAATTAAATGCAGCATCTCCAAGTTTGCGGATGACACGAAGCTGGGCGGCAGTGTTAGCTGTGAGGAGGATGCTAAGAGGATGCAGGGTGACTTGGATAGGTTAGATGAGTGGGCAAATTCATGGCAGATGCAATTTAATGTGGATAAATGTGAGGTTATCCACTTTGGTGGCAACAACAGGAAAACAGATTATTATCTGAATGGTGGCCAATTAGGAAAAGGGGAGGTGCAACGAGACCTGGGTGTCATTATACACCAGTCATTGAAAGTGGGCATGCAGGTACAGCAGGCGGTGAAAAAGGCGAATGGTATGCTGGCATTCATAGCAAGAGGATTTGAGTACAGGAGCAGGGAGGTACTACTGCAGTTGTACAAGGCCTTGGTGAGACCACACCTGGAGTATTGTGTGCAGTTTTGGTCCCCTAATCTGAGGAAAGACATCCTTGCCATAGAGGGAGTACAAAGAAGGTTCACCAGATAGATTCCTGGGATGGCAGGAATTTCATATGATGAAAGACTGGATCAACTAGGCTTATACTCTTTGGAATTTAGAAGATTGAGGGGGGATCTTATTGAAACGTATAAAATCCTAAAGGGATCAGACAGGCTAGATGCAGGAAGATTGTTCCCGATGTTGGGGAAGTCCAGAACGAGGGGTCAGAGTTTGAGGATAAAGGGGAAACCTTTTAGGACCGAGATTAGGAAAAACTTCTTCACACAGAGAGTGGTGAATCTGTGGAATTCTCTGCCACAGGAAACAGTTGAGGCCAGTTCCTTGGCTATATTTAAGAGGGAGTTAGATATGGCCCTTGTGGCTAAAGGGATCAGGGGGTATGGAGGGAAGGCTGGTACAGGGTTCTGAGTTGGATGATCAGCCATGATCATACTGAATGGCGGTGCAGGCTCGAAGGGCCAAATGGCCTACTCCTGCAAATATTTTCTATGTTTCCCTCCACTAGCCTGCAGGTCACCGTTGGGCAAGGTGTAGCACCTGCTTAGCCCCACGATGATGTTCATGTGAGCCTATGGGAGCAGGTGGTGGATGCCTATCAGAGTAGCTGGTACATATCAAGTCCTTCCTATGGTTCAGACAGTCTCTGAAGAGTATGGCTAATGGCTGGGGTCACCTGTCTTGTAAAGACACTGCCCAGGAGAAGGCAATGGCAAGCCACTCTGTAGAAAAAATTGCCAAGATCATGGTCAAGAGACAATATCGCCTACATCATAGACACAGCATATGATGATAATGATTGCATTGCAGTGAACTAATTCACATTTTAAAAGGAAAACTGCTAGCTTGTTAAGGTTTCACAAAGAGAAGGCAACACATTTGGTATATAATCTGGTTTTAGTGACACTGCTTCAGCTAGAACTCTCAGCTTTTACGTCAACCGGAGGAAGGAAATTAGACGTCAGCTTCATTTCCAAGATCAAAGTACTGGAGGAACTCAGCAAGTTAGGCAGTTTCTTTGGAGGGGAATAAACAATTGAATTTTCGGGCCAAGACCCTCTATCAAAACTCATGATTTCAAGCATCTGCAGATTCTTTTGTGCTTACGATTTGGCTCCTCCAAGACCAAAGTTTCCCAAGAGCACAATAGGCCACCAGACTCCTCAGGCCTATCCTGCCATTCCATGCAATTACGTCTGATCCTTTCTAGCCTCAACTCCTCTTCTATGCCATTCCCCCAAGACCCTCAATTCCTTTATCCACCAAACATTTATCTTTCTCCACCTTAAATATACTTAGTGATCTGCCATCCACCAGGTGCAATTTACTACTCCCATAGAAGAAATTTCTATGCACCTCACTCAGAAATGACTGACACTTCATTTTGTTGCTACAGGTAAAGGGAATATAACTATTCACAAAAATGTGGGTGTGGCCTCTTCTTAAAATCCAACTGCTTTGTGCAACAAGGAGTTAAGTGCCATTTGGCTTTTTAACTACCTGCTGCACTGCCCGCTAACCTTTTGTCAGTCTTGCACTATGTTTAAACCCCTCAGAATTTCACTCATTTGCAAGTTCTCCCCATTTAAATAATAATGTGCCTTTTGACTACTCTAAGCAAACTTTATGACTATACTTCCCCACATTAAACTCCATTTGCCAGGTTTCAAAGTTCAAAGTACCTTTATCATCAAAGAACGTATCACCATTATACAACCTTGAAATTCGCCTCCAACAGGCAGCCGTGAAGCAAAGAAACCAAGAAGAACCGAATGTGCAGGAAAAAAAACAAATCATGCAAATAATAAATGCAAGCAAGCAGCATTCAGAACTGAAGTCCACAAAGAGCATTTGTCCATGGACCCTTAGTTCAGCTCAGAGCTGAGCAGCGAGCTGAACTGGCCTGACCTTCGCCTCGGGCCTCGACACACTGACCTTTTCAATCTGGACCGGTGCCTGAATCGTCGTCCAAATATTGGGTTCAGTTGCCTCAATATGCTCTGTGGCCTGGACCCCTTCGCATCGACTTGCCCTGAATCTGACTTTCTGATTTGGTTTACACTTGCAATTGTGATTCAATCTTTTGATATTGCAATGTCCTCATCACAACATGCCCCGACATTATTTTTTGTATCATCATGAAACTAGGAAACATTTAAATTTTGTTCCTTCCTCCTGAAAATTAATCATAAATAATAAACATTTAGGTGCCAGAAACCAATCTATTGGGAATTCCACAAGTTACATCACTCCAGTCAAAACCCTTTTACTCCAACTCTGTTTTCGATGTGACAACCAGTTTTCAATCCATGCTAACAAAATTCCTCCAATACCCTTGGGCTCTTAATTCTTAAACTGGCCCTTTAAGTGGCAGCTTGACAAATGCCTTTTGAAAATCTATGCACTTACAGCTTCCTTTCCACCACTTCTGCCACATCTGCAAAGGAGTTGAACAAATTTGTCAAACATGTTTGACCTTTCATAAAACCATGTTGAATAGGTTCAGTAAGAGTCAGCTTTGCTAAATGACTAATTCTTTCTTCTTTGATTATTGACTTGAATATCTTGCCAACAATACTGGGCCCTGGAGATGAAAGCCGGAGATACCCAATAGGGTTTGGGGATAGGAGGGACTTATTTTGCTGTTGTGTCTTGTCTGTCTTGCATGTGGGCTGTGTGTTGTTCAGCTGAACATCGTGGGCATGCTATATTAGAGCTAGAAGCATGGTGACTCTTGCAGCTCCCCATCCCCCCACATCTTCAGACTGTGCTGCTTGAGAATTCCACGAGTTCCATCACTCCAGCCCATACCAATACTATGCTTGGAACACTGAATCTGCTGTGTCGCATGTGACTAATAAGTCTAATCTAATCTACAACTGCTTGCATTTTTGAAGACGGGAGCTCACAATGGTTATTTTTCAATATTCTGGTACCTTTCCAGAATTCAGAAAGTTTTGAAAATTTTCAGTTACTGGGGTCCACAATTTCTGGATCCACTTCCTTTAAAATCCTAGGGTGCAAGCTATCAAGTCCCAGCGATCTGCCCATCTTTAGCCCCATGGCTTCTCTAATACTTTATCATTTTTGACTGGGATTTTGTATTTTTCATTAGTCCCTCCTGCTGCTTGAAGTTATTCCAACATATCTTACAGATATTTACATGGCCCTGCACATTGAAGCCTGATGCAATAAATGATTTCCCATATTCTACTACTTCTTTGTTTCCTGTTATTAATTCACCAGCTCATTCTCTCACACACCTACCTTGTCCGTTTCATTCTGATTATATCTACACTGAAACTATCACTGCTTGTTTTGATATCACATGCAAGTTTTTTTGCTAAAATGACAATTTTCTCTTTTCTTGTGAACTGTTTAGTCTTTCACAGCTGGATCCGAGAAAAAAAACTTACCAGTTCTCTGATCTTCTAGTAGTCCCTGCCACTTTGTGTGCCCTACTTTTCAATCTGACATTATCATTGACCTTTGTTAACCATAAACAGTGTCCCTTTCTTTCAGAACCTCACTTTCTAATTAGCATAGGTTCCTGCTGTGTGTTCTGGAACAGCTGTTTTAATATCCATTACTGTTTATCTGCTGATCTGCCTCCTAGTTTATTTGTCCAGTCTATCTTATATAACTCTACTTCCACACCACTATTATTCGCTTTAGTTCAATTAAAGTTCATCTGGAATTTTGTCATATTGTGGCCACTATCTGATAAGGAATCTTTGAAGCACAAATGCTTTTATTAATCCTTCCTTATTACACATGACCAAATACTAAATAATCTGTTCCAAATAGGTTCTGTAACACACATTTCAGAAATTCTTCTTTTACAACTGCCAGTTTACTTTGCCCAGTTGATCAGCATATTAAACTATATCATGACAATTGCAATTCCCTTCAAATATATCCCAGATAGTTCCCCATTTATGCTCTTCCCTAACAAGAAGTTACATTTTAGGGTCTTTTCCTACCCACATCTTCTTTCCCTATTTATTATTTTAACGCAAACTGATTCAACATTACCATCCACTGACTTCATATCACAACTCAACGCCACTCTGATTAGTTATGCGACAGTGCATTCTTTCCTTTTGCTCAGTTTTTTTAGAATACTGTATAAACTGGAATATTAGGTATCAAGTTCTGGTCACCCTCCAATCAGTTCCCCAAAAGAACAATTAAATTATACTCATAAGTGCTATCAAATCATCAACCTTATTTAAAAAAAACATTATTTATCTTTCTATCTAGAGAAACAGCACAGTAACATGCACTTTCACCCCAATGAGCCCACGCTGCCTAATTGCATGCATGTGACAAATTAACCTACTAGCCCGTACGTCTTTGGAATGTGGGAGGAAACCAGAGCTCCCGGAGGAAAGCCACATAGTCAGGAGAGAACGTACAAACTCCAAACAGCAGCAGAAATGAACCCACGTTACTAGCACAGTAATAGTGGTATGATAACCATTATGCTATATAGTTAGATTTCTTTTACAACCCAGATTAACCCTGGATTTTTTCTGTGCTGCGTACTTTTATTTACATTTCCTGGCCCAGCTTATCACACTTCGCTTGTCTAAATCACCTTCTCCTTGATGTATTAAACAGCCCATTCTTGAAGTCTTCTCCAGGATTCACTTAGAAATGCAAGACTACATTTTCTACTTGAGCCAGTGGTGGGTTTCAATCTGTGTCTTCTGATTCAGTGGTCAGACTGCCAGCATTTCAACAATTATACCTCAAATTTACTCTCCAAATAGTTTAGTTTTTAGATTTAATTGTGACTATTTACCAGTCTTTATTGGTTCAATTGTTAGCTCAGAAGTCAATGATTATAGGTTATTAGTTACTAAGCATCTAATTTTCAAGAATAACAGAGCAATATGGGAAATCTGCCAGAAAATGATTAAGCAGCTTAAAAACATCAAAAAATTTAAACATTTGAAAGTGTATATACATTTTATAAAATTTCAGTCAGAACTCCAAAAAACAAAGTCATCTAGTTCACAATCAAATGACAATTTTAATTTACACCTCAAACTTTAATATCAGAGTTTCTCTCCAATTAAAAGCAAAGAAAAGCTTCACAGTACTGGACCACTTCACAAAGCACGGCACCAATCCAGCAATGTGTTTGGTCTGGTTTAGCTGCTCTGCAGCAGAAACAAATGAATTGAAGTTTTCAGATTGGGTGGACTAGTGGCATATCAAAAGATTCACTGAAAGAGAGGCCTGAGAGGCCGATCTTTGAAGACAATGAAGAGGGAAGTCAGGGATCACCTGGAGCAACTGAGATAACTGCACTATTGTGTTGGAGACCAGAAATTGCAGAATCTGCAACATCATAGTTATTGCCCATCGCTTATGAAGGCAATAGAGAGCATCTGCTGAATCGATACAGTTTTTCTGGTCAAGGCAATCCCACGACGCTCTATGGGAGAGAATTAGTGATTATTTATGATTTTTTATGGATGAACAATCAAATTTCTCCATGAGTTCTATTTCTTCCCAATTAGAAAATATTCCAATTTACTCTTCTTGGATCCAGTGTGGATTACTTCACACTGAACTCCACTCATTTCGTTTCTTCTTAGGATCCTGAAAGTAGCACTTATTGCTCATCCTGGCAGTAGTGGAGAAGTTTTTTGATGAGTTGCAGTTCATGCAGTGAAGTCAGTCTCACAGAAGTGTAAGGTAAGGGATTTCAGACAGTGCCCAGTAAAGATCAAGGAACGACTGCATTTCAAAATTCTGGATAGCTTGGGGCAATCTTGAACATGCTGCTCTTACTCTCGATGTAGAAAAGGCTGTACTGAGCTCCTGCTGGTTATTTTGCTGACAAATCAAAGCTCTGGTGTTAGTCTTGGTCAGGTGCTCCTTTGGATTGCTTCCCGCTCTCATGACTTAGTGATCAAGGTTGAACATCAACTCACAAGATACGATCGAGCTTCCCTTTGTTCTATAGGACTGTTTAATATTCTATTAACTCTGTAACTTTATGTTTTAATAACGATGCTGTCGTTGATTCATGATTAAATCATAAGACACACAACCACTTGGACATTAAGGGATAGGTGAAGGCAGCATGATTAGAGTAAATATTTCAATTGGCATTTGGGTGCCAACTGAGTTTGTTGCTTTACCCAGTGTACACTCAGCCACTTTATTGGGTACCTCCTGTACCTAATAAATTGACCACTGAGTGTATGTTCATGGTCTTCTTCTGCTGTAGCCCATTAACCCTCAAGGTTCAACACATTGTGAATTCAGAATGTTGAATCTTGAGGTGTGATTATTTGAGTTACTGTCACCTTTCTGTTAGTTTGAACCAGTCTGCCCATTGTTCTCTGACCTCTCTCATTAACAAGGTATTTTCACCTACAAAACTGTCGCTCACTGGATTTTATTCATGTTTTTTTTTCACCATTCCCTACCTATAAACTTTAGAGACAGTTGTGTGTGAAAATCCCAGGAGATCAACTGTTTCTGAGCCTCAAATCACCCTGTCTGGCAGCAACAATCATTCCATGGCCAGAGTCACTTAGATCACATTTCTTTCCCATTCTGATGTTTGCTCTCAACACTGGCTGCACCTCTTGACCATGTCAGCATGCTTTTATGCATTGATTTGCTGCCACATTATAATCCAATTAGATATTTGCTCTAGGTGTACAGGTATACCTAATAAAGTGGCCACTGAGTTTACTGTCTGGCTTTTGACAAAGTCATGAACTTCAGCTACCAGGTGGTGAAGGTCGTACCACAGCACTGGGAACTCCAGGAACAGGAGAGCAACAGTGGGTGAATGGGCATGTTAAGAGTGGAGTGATGATGTCCCAAGCTTCCTTCTGCCTTTCACCATCTATGGGACAGTTTTGGAGTAGTCTTTGCAAACAAATCCAGTACGTTCTATAGATTCTACACATGGCAGCCAGCACACATCAGGGAATGAATACTTCTTGAAGTAGGTGAGATGCTAACCAGTGGGCTACTGTGAAATCTCAGAACTACATATATCCAGGCAAATAAAAGGCATTTTGTCACTGTGCTTTGGAGATGCAGGAAAGGCTCTGGGATGTCAAAGGGATAGCATTTGCCACTGAAGATCTCATCTCTGACTTATATGGCTACTACAGATGGTCTCTTTTCACTCTCACCAGAAATCCCAGATAGATGGTGCTAATAATGAACTCAGTGAAAGTAACACTGTACCATTGAGTATAAAGAACAGGTGCAGTACATTTCACTGTTGGAAATCACTATTGCCTGGGATTTACAATGATCAATATTGACTTGCAGGCTCTCAAAAGATAAAGCAGGATCTAGGTCAGTTACAATTATGGGTAGAGAAATGGCAGATGGAACGTAAACTGGGCAAGTGTGAAGTAGTGCACTTTCATAGATCAAATGTTAGGGAAATATATATATTATATGGCTGGACTCTGAAACAGCATTGATACAGAGGAGGATCGTGGGTGTAAGTCCACAGCTCACTGAAAGAGGCCATGTAAGCAGATGGAGTGGTTGGCATGCTTGCCTTCATTGCAGTCGTATGATTCGTTGATTAGGCCACAATTGGAGTATTGCACATAGTTCTGGTCACCCCATTGCAGGAAGGAGAAGGCTTTTGAGAACAAAAAAGCCTGAATTAATGGATATTAGCTACCAGGAGATGTTGGTCAAACTTGGGTTGTTTTCTCTGTAATGTCAGATGCTGAGGGCAGACAAAACCTGCAATACGTTCTGAAACTAAGTGATCTTGGTGAAATCTAAATCAAAATCTGTTTGAATGTCTCATTGAAGAAGTGTTACTTGACTGTGCCTTGGGTGCCCAGTTTCATCACTGCTGATTTCCCATAAGTGGAACAAATGAATTGCTGTGGTCAGATGTATCTGAAACGTTCTGCTTTACTGGGAGTATCTGAAAGATATAACTGAGGCACAACTGATTCAGGAGCACAGTGGGGATATTAAAGGGCCCAATGCAATGATGGTACCAATGCACTCAGTTTTTACAGGGATCATGTGGATCAAATTAATTAGCTGAAGATTGGGCTTTCAAGTGGCAGGGCCTAAGAAGGAGGTAGAGTTGAATCTGTCAATCAGAATATTTGCCTTTTAGGCCCCATTGTGATGAAGATAAAGAAGATTAAAACCCCTTTTCCTTCCTTTAGTTGTCTGGCTCTCTACCAGTGTTCAGAAATGCAAAGTGTTCAGATGAACATAGCATCAGATAACTATACATCTTCTATAGCATGCTTCTTTTACTGCTTAAGACACATCTGATGTTTATAAATGGCCAAGTTCAAGTTGTGGGACTACTGAGACAGAATTATGCTCTTTAGCTACTTTTTCTGGGTGACTAATTGAATGCACATGTTGGAAAGCTCAACTGGGTAGTCCATGCCTATTACTCATTCGCAGCATTAATGAGGGGCATCTCAAAAACTTGAAATACAAATACAATCTGCACAGCTGTTTTTTAGGATACTTAGCAGTGGCTCATGTCACAAATCCTTGCTCTAATAATTTAAAGGTTCCCTTGAATATCACGCAAGGTCCTTTAGTGTTACATTTATCCCAAATGTACGAAAAGGGATAACTAGGTTCATCTTTTAAAAACTATGACTGCCTTTAAAAGTCAAGAATGATACACAATGCATTCAAAGTTATTTTTAAATTAAGTCAAAGGAGGAGATGTACAGAGTCAAAAAAAGGAACAAACATTCCTATTCCCAATGAATGAAATCACAGGTGGTATGAAACTGCCTTAATTTCCTGTAAAGCAGTAAACATTGTTCTATTTTTCATAATAGCATGTATGTAGCCAAATATTATCAATATGGGTGACGGCAGATATAACATATAACATTGAAGGCAAGGGATATCTAATGTGAAACCAGGATAAGAACAAAATAAAGCAAAACAATTGCACTGATGTTATACTCAGGTTCAGGGTAAGGGTTACTCCATCTAATGTGTTTAGTGCCATTGAGCAATGAAAATTGAATATTTAATTTTATTTAATGGTACAGCACATGGTACGTCCTTCTGGCCCTTCGAGCGATGGCGCCTCAACAACCGCACAATTCTGATTAACTCTAACTTAATCAAGGACAATTTGCAATAACCAGTTAACTTACCCGGCACATCTTTAGACTGTGGGAGGAAGCTGGAGTGCCCAGGGAAAACCCAAGCATTCCTGCGTTCTGTAAGGAGTACAGCGACTCCTTGCAGAATGGCGCTGGAATAGAACTCCGATCTCTGGAACGTTCCGGGCTGTAATTGTTTCCAGCTAACTGCTATGTTACCTTCTACAACATCCAAAATATTGCTAGTCCTTCTCCCACCCACATTCTTCCTTAGTCCTGACAATCCATGAAAAAATATGTGTGGGTTTGATGCCCAAGGAGGCCCTAAACCTTTTTCTTTCCAGAGAATGAAAACTTAAGACCATAAGATTTAGGAGCAGAAGTAGGCCATTTGGCCCATTCAATCATGGGCTGATCCACTTCATCCAGTCATCCCCACTCCCCTGCTTTCACCCCATACCCTTTGATGCCCTGGCTAATCAAGAACCTATCTATCTCTGCCTTAAATACATCCAATGACTTGGCCTCCACAGTCACTTGTGGCAACAAATTCCCCAGATTTACCACCCTCTGACTAAAGTAATTTCTCTGCATCTCAGTTCTAAATGGACGTCCTTCAATCCTGAAGTTGTGCCCTCTTGTCCTAGACTACCCTACCATGGGAAATAACTTTGCCATATCTAATCTGTTCAGGCCTTTTAACACTTGGAATGTTTCTATGAGATCCCCCCTCATTCTCCTGAACTCCAGGGAATACAGCCCAAGAGCTGCCAGATGTTCCTCATACATTAACCCTCTCATTCCTGGAATCATTCTCATGAATCTTCTCTGAATCCTCTCCAATGTCAGTATATCCTTTCTAGAATAAGGAGCCCAAAATTGCACACAATGCTCCAAGTGTGGTCTCACGAGTGCCTTATAGAGCTTCAATATCACATCCTGGCTCTTATATTCTATACCTCTAGAAATGAATGCCAAAATTTCATTCGCCTTCTTCACAGCCGACTCAACCTGCAGGTTAACCTTTAGGGTATCTTGCACAAGGGCTCCCAAGTCTCTTTGCATCTCTGCATTTTGAATTCTTTCCCCATCTAAATAATAGTCTGCCCATTTAGTTCTTCCATCACAGTGCATGACCAGACACTTTCCAACATGTCTCAGAGTTGGGCAAATGCTGCCAGTGCCCTCCATAGCACAGAAAGCATAAACCTCATAGTGAAATGTTTTCAGAACCAGGAAGGAAGAAATTAGCAAGTTGAGCACATTAGCCCCGCCTTTCGCAAATATTGAAGAAGCTCCATTGTCAGTACTGATCAAGAAGTAATTGCAGGCTTTCCTCTTTCCCATCTTAGAAAGTAATGTTTACAAAGCCGACTCCAGAATCTTGAGCACATCCCAAATATGATACTTCAGGGCAGATCTCAGATACAGCTAATGTCAGAAGTGTAGTCTTTCAAAGCCTACATTTCTGACTGCTCCTGCAGATGGACAAGAGAAGTCACTATGTGAAGAGGCGCAGGGGAATTCTTTGAGTGCTGTCCGACATTCATTGCTCAATAACGCTAAATCAATTAACTAATCATTTTTATTGGATTATTTATCTCACTGTTGTCCACTGGAGCCTGCTGTGTTGTAGACTGACTGCCATATTTCTCTACAAGGCAACAATAAATAGTCATAAGAGCATAAGAACATAAGAAATAGGAGCAGGAGTAGGGCATCTGGCCCGTCGAGCCTGCTCCACCATTCAATAAGATCATGGCTGATCTGGCCATGGATTCATCTCCACCTACCTGCCTTTTCCCCATAACCCTTAATTCCCCTACTGTGCAAAAATCTATCCAACCTTGTCTCAATATTATCCAGGATAAACTGTCTGCTGTGTCCAGATCTGATTCCACCCATAACAGTGCTGCATGCTTTCAGCAAGGTTGTCACTGATCTTTACCAACACTACAATGGACAAACCTTGCAAAAAGACTGACCTATGGTAATCCATCCAAGAGGGGTGAAAGGCCTCCACAAATGCCAGCAGGGTCACACAGGAGGTGTGATATCTCCTCAGTACTTCACTTCCATTTGTCGCTTCTCCCACAAGCATCCTCAAAGAGTGATGCATTCATTCTCAGGGCAAGCTGGCCAGCAGTTCATCTCTTAATAGAGCTTAGTGCAAAAGCCTGCCCATTACTAACCAATGCACCATGGTCATTTATTAGATGCAAGGTACTTATAGTGACTATAGAACATCAAGGCAGTTTCAGCTGCTGACAGAGACAATGTTACTCAGAAAGGACAATCAGTCTGGTAGTTGTATTGTAATTGAATAATTTGAGTTTCTAATCCTGTGGCTACAAATTTTCACAGAATGTTAAAGTAAAGCAACTCAACGAATCAAGCAATGCCTATGTTTGTTCTTTGTGTCCTCCTGATACGTCCTGTGGAGACAGATATGAAAGATGTGAGCACTACAAGGTGATGTTGTGCTGTCATACAGTCAATGCACATAGCACTCTGAGGTAGCTCTTAAATATGGTCAAAACACTTACTAGAAAGACTGCCGGCATTGCCATCAATGTTACCAGTCAACAATCCTGCATCACTATCTGATGTCTGGATGCTTCCTCTTAAACCAAATGGAGAAGGGAAGCTAAAGTACAAGTACTGTATGCCCTTCCTGTGCTTATGTGCCTCAATATTTCGGTCCCTAATTGATAGTGAATCACCTCGAGCACAATGCGCAAGTAGGTACACATGGAAATGCTGGTGAAAAGTCCACAGTTAAAAGACATTACTATACAATACAACCTAAAAAAGGTTTACTGAGATTTATAAATTTGCACTTTGTAGACGTCTCCGCAATGCAGTGCTTTTAAGGAATAGTTCTATGTCTGAGGTGACTGGCAATGCTCACATCTCTGATCCTCATGTCCTGTTCTAGACCTAATGCACTTCTGCCATACACTGCATGGAATGCATCTATAGTGTGGAGAGTCTACAACTTGCATTGCTGCATTCTGCAATAACATATACTGGAACTTAAAAATCCAGGAGAAATGCAGGAAAAGCCAGGCAAGCACCTGCCCCTCACTACCATCAGGGGAGCGGTACCGGAGCCCGAAGCCCCACGCTTAACATTTCAGAAACAGCTTCGTTCCCTCTGCCATCAGATTTCTTATCAGTCTATGAACCCATGAGTACTACTTTGCTATTCCTCTTTTGCACTCTTTAATTTTTAATTGTAAGTTATCATATTTATTTATTGAGATACAGGGCAGATTAGGCCCTTCTGGCACTTTGAGCCGTGCCTCAGTTTAAGCCTAGCCTAACAATCGTACGATTTACAATGACTAATTAACCCATCAACTGCTACATCTTTGGACTGTGGGAGGAAACCAGAGCACCTTGAAGAGACACACACGCCACGGGGAAAATGTACAAACTGCTTACAGGCAGTGCCAGGAAGTGAACCCAGGTCGCTGGTACTGTAAAACATTGTGCTAACCACTACACTACCGTGCCACCCTTATGTCTTGCACTGCACTGCTGCTACACAACAACACATTTCACAGTATATGTCAGGGGTAATAAACATGAATCTGATTCAGATTCATCCACACATTCAAAACATGGCATTCTGAAATAGAGTGCCCAGTTACATTTCCCTTTCTCTGTTTTGTATTGCTGCAGTATTACTGCAGCATATGGAGATAATGGGCATAGTTAGATACATTTCGGGTGGAGATACATGATCACATTTCTTCCCATTCTGATGCTCAGTCTGAACAAAAGCTGAACCACTTCACCATGGCTGCATGGTCTTACACACTGAATTGCGGCCGTATGATTGACTGATGAGATATTTGCATTTACAAGCGGGTGTACAGATGTACCTAATAAAGTGGCCACTGAGTGTAAATCTATAAAGTTGAGGGGGGGCAGTACGGCAAGTCAAACCTCGGCAAAAGAATTGGCACTACACAGGAACAATTAATGAGACAGTTTAATAGAAAAGACAGAATACATCTGGAACATTTGATGCTCTGAGAATTTTAGAGCACCATGGCAGATTGTGAAAACACCCTTTCTGATGACGTGGAAATTTAAGCTAAAAACAAGTCTGAGATAGGTTTGTTTACAAGGCATGTTTCCATGTGCTTGCATTAAATAAAAAAAATAAAGAACTACCAAGACTAGCAGCAAAGCCATATGAAGAAAAGCAGAATGATAGGCTGATCCAGAAAGCTGGAACACATAAGATCAAGGCAAGCTGGCCAAGCGGGTGCAAAATTGGCTTGGTGGTGGGAGACAGAGGATGGTAGTGGAGGGTGGTTTTTCAGATTGGAGGCTTGCAACCAGTGGTGTGCAGTAAGGATCAGTGCTGGTTTCCTGTTGTTTACCATCAATGTCAACTACTTGGACAAGACTGGAGGTGGCATGATAAGTCAGTTTACAGGTGACTGCAAAATTGATTGTATAGTGGATGGCGAAGAAAACTATCAGCTTACAAGATCTAGATCAACCCAGAAAGTAGGCCTAAATGGCAGATGGAATTTAACTTAAGATGGTGTGAAATGTTGCAGTTGGGGGTGTTAAACAAACCCAGGATTTACACAGTGAATGACAGGATTTGGCCTGGAATTGAGTTGTGGGGTGAGATTGGATAGACTGGGACAACTTTCTTTGGAGCGAAGGAGACTGAGAGGTATTTTATCAGGCTTTATAAAATTTTAAGGGACATAGAAAGGGCAAGTAGTCACAGTGTTTTTCCTTTGGGACAGGGAAGTCTCAAATCTGAGGGCCTAGGTTCAAGAGAGAGAAGATTTAAAGGTTAGTTGAGAAGCAAGTTTTTCTTCACACAAGATGGTGGGTATATGGAATGAGCTGGTGGCGGAGGTCACTGAGGTAGGTATAATTATGGCGTTTAAGAAAAATCTTGAACAAGTACATGAAAAAGGAAGATATAGAGGGATTTGGGACAAATGCAGGCAGTGGTTATCTTTGTCAGCATGGACGAGTTGACTTTTTTCTATCCTGCATGAATCTGAAATATCATCTTCTTACATAATTGGTTGTTCTAGGAGCTGGAAGCAGAGTAAAGCATGCATAGCTCCCAGAGCAAACAGAACGGACACCAGAACAAAATATTGACTAATTAACAGAGCACTGAAGACTACGCAGGGGGGTTGCTAATGGACATAAGACCTCAAACCATCACTTCACACAAGGCAAATCATGCCAAATTGATTTAAAAACAAGTAGGTCAGGATCAATCCATAGCAACATCGTCAACAGAAACAAGAACTCTTCCTCTCCAGTCCATCTTTTGTGGGGACAACAGAGGTGTTAGGTTGATGCCAGTGTGACCATTGAACCAAGCCAAGGCTGCATGCCTACAACAGCAAAGAGGCCACATGGTGAGGGTGACCTTCAGTGCATAATTGAGGAAATTATTATCACTTTCACACTGACTCCTGCATGTCCACCGAGAAATAGTAGTAGATAGTGAGACGACCTTGGCTGGGTGAATCTAGAACAGGAGGTTATAGTTTAGGGTGAAAGGGGGAATTTGATAGGAATCTTTTTCTCTCAGAAGGTGGTATGAGTGCGGAATGAGCCAGCAGTGGAAGAGGTGGATGTCTGTTCAATTGTAACACTTAAGAGAAGTTTGGATATGTACATGGATGGGGGTGGGGGTGGATTTGTGTACAGGTAGATGGCACTAAGCAGAAGATCAAATTGACATGGATTAGATGGTCTAAACGGCCTGATTCTGTGTTTAGTACACCATGACCCTAGTGACAGTAAAGGAAAATACTTCAACACTAGCAACACACACACAGAATGCAGGAAGAACTCAGGCAGCATCTGTGGAGAGGCATAAAAAGTTGAAGATCTGGGCCAAGACTCTTCTTAAGGAGACCGAGGTCCTTTGGAGTATGCAGGTCTCTCCTTCACATGTTCTACTAGTCTGCTGTTGCCATTACAATCTTCTATGCGGTGGTGTGCTGGGGCAATGGCATCAACATGGGTGATGCCAGCAGGCTCAATGAACTGATTAGAGAAGGTGGCTATGTTATAAGAGTCAAACTGGACACACTGGAGGCTGTGAAAGAACAAAGGACCATACAGAAAATCCTGGTAACTCTGGACAATGTTTCTCACCCTCTGCATGCCACCTTGGCTGAACAGAGGAGCACTTTTCTTAATAGACTAAGACAACTGCGCTGCTCCAAAGGGTGCTATATGAGGTCATTCTTACTCTCAGCCACTAGGCTCTATAATGAGTCAACCTATAGCCGGGTAAGTGATGAGCCCCTCCTGTTAAACTGCTCATGGTAACTCTTTTTTATTATTTTGATTTTTCCTCTAATATTTGTATCTGTGCACCTGTAATGCTTTTGTGACACTGTAATTTCCATCGGGATCAATAAAGTATCTATCTAGCTATCTATCTATCTCTATCAGAACCCTTTTCCAGTCCTGATAAAAGGTTTTTGACTGTTTATTACCCTTCATAGATGCTGCCTGGCTTGCTGAGTTCCTCTGCCACTTTATGTGTGTTACTCAAAGATTTCCAGCATCTGCAGAATCTCTTCTGTTGATAAATTTGGTACTTCAACACCAGTGGCTTTCAGTCTCACATTACACATACAAGCACTGGTCCACAATCACACAAAGCAGAACCCTTGCAAACAGCCATCAATTTTCTTTTATTAAAATCCCACTTTTCTGGGATCGATCATCTATTTGTCCCATATGATAGGCAAGGTTCAATGACTTTTCCAATCCAGTGGGAGCGAGATGGAGTCCTGATACCAATTACCCAGACAAACCAACAACATGTATATTTGCCCTGAGGTAATAAATTATTGCTGAAAAAATTTGACTTAAAACAATAAATGTGTTTGATTTAATTAACAAAATCTTTTCATGACAGTATGATGGGAAAATTCCAGAAATGTGACAGGAATGAAAACAAAAACAAAAGTGTTCATTTCAGTCTTCATAATGGTCTTTAACTAAACATGTCAAGCTAACACTGCAAGAAATGTCATTTCAATTTTTCATAATCTCTTTTGTATGATCAAAACAAGTCTCGATTACAGCTCACGCAAATTGATCCCTCTCTCCACATGGCTGCTAAAATCTAATTTTGTTTATTTTTTTCTCAGCTTTATTAATTGTTTCTATCCTACTGGGACAGGCAATGAGTGCATGTAGTGTTGTCACAAGTCTACACTAATAACTTAAATTGACATTGCAGAAGGGAATAGACACTTCTATTTCTGGGAAGCTCAACGGTTCAGTCTGGCTAAAAACATCTCTGGTGACACAAGCAACGTTGTTTTGTTACAAAGCTGGATATGTTTACTATTGATTAAAGGAGTAGAACGTTTCCTCGCTTGATTGTTACACTGATTTTCTCCCTTGACATCGGAGGGAAATATATGACCAGATGTCTGAGTCATTAGCTCTGATCTAAAAACATGTGTTAACCAAGTGGCAAAAGGACAACAAAGTACACATAAACCGTTCTGTTATATTTACAGTGAGACACTGCTGAAGGTGCCTCAGTGCCTTAGTTCTGAACTAAGTTCCCGTTCATCTTACATTGTTAGATATGGCCATTTTGCAGAAATTATGGGATAGGGATGGTAGCCAGTTAATACAACTGAGAACCAGTCGTCAATCTAAGACAAGGACATCTCTATGCCAAATATTGACCATTTACACCTCATTGACAGTCACAACAGATGGGGCAAAAAAACACTATCTGGGACCATAAACAGCCCTTCCAGGTGAGGTACATATTTACATTCATCTCCTCCAACTTCAGCTACTGCATTTGTCATCCTGGTCTGGCCTCCTCTGCTTTGGCAAGGACTAAGCGAAGGATCTGTGGGAAAGAAATAAATGACTGCAGATGCTGGAATCTGAAGCACTAAACTGCTGGGGGAACTCAGTGGGGCAAACAGCATCTGTGTGAGTCCTGATACAGGGCTTCATCCCGAAATGACAGCAGTTCCTTTCCTCTCACCGATGCAGCTTGACCTGCTGGGTCCTCCTGTTGATTCGCAGAAACCTACATTCTGTCCACTCGAGCTCCCGTATGCACATCCGTGCAGTTCCCCTTCCCATTCCCACATCAACCAGTCCATCCTTGGCATTCTCCACTGCTGGAGTGAGAGCCAACGCACTGGAGGAACAACATCTCAAGTTCCACCTGAGTAGTCCACAACCCGATGGTGTGAACAGTGAATTTTCCAATTTCAGCGACCCTCATACCGTCTCTGTTTCCCACTCCTCTCATTTTTGTGCCTTTTCCCATTCCCCCATTTCACCAGCTCCCTACCGCCTATTTTCCTTCCCCCTCCTGGTTACATCCACACACATATCACATATTTTACTCACTGTTTCTTCCCCACACCCCCTTCTGCTTCAATCTGCCCTTCATTTCATTCTTAAAGGTTCATGCTATCACCTTCCTTACTTATCAGATCCCAGCACTGATGGCCTTCCTCCTTACTCTCTTCATCTACAGCCTTCCTCGCCCCCCACTTGGTTCCATCTGACTTTTTCTGTTTGTCTGCCACCCACCAATCATCCACCTGCTACTCTCTTCCAACTCCGTCTCTCCCTCTCCCTGACTTGGCTTCAGCTGCCCAACACTTTCCACCTTTCCTCAGTCCACCCATCCTTATACGCATTCTACCGCAACTCACCTCCCCACTTAGTCCTGAAGCAGTATTTTGACACAGAATGCCAACAATTCCCTCCCTACCACCCACCGCCCCATAAATGCCGCTCAGCCTGCTGAGTTCCTCTGTTGCAGCATCTGCTGTCTCTTGTGTCTCCAGACCAACAGATCTAGTGACACTTTATACCAGCAATTCAAACTCTGAAAAAATGTTTAAAAACTGACCAGTTCTTCCCATTATGCTGGGAGAGTTTTCATTTGCTTATCTGAGTGTTACTGCAAGCTCCGTCCCCACCTGTTGGGGCAAAGTGACTTACATTGGCCAAGCCAAAGTAAATTACAGGCTACAGACGTGTTAATGGCACAAGCAACCAAGATCAGCAAGTAGAAATATCAATGTATATCATAAAGACAGCCTAAAAACATCCAGATACATTTAGTTTATTTTGCTTAAATTATGTTTCAGCACAGTGGAGTGATAGAAAGCCTAATCCAACCTTGCATTTTAATGTCCCATTTCCATTTTATGAAATCTCAAGCATAACAAGAGACTATTATAATATTTCTCAATAAATTTATGATTCCAAGGACAAGCAAAGTGTATAATACTCATGTATATGTGATTTATTATCTGTGTGCCATGGTCTAGGACAATTGAATACTAATTTTTATGAAGTGCATATATTCAATTCTATCACCAGATGTTGGCTGCATCCACATTTTTATCACATTGAAAAGACTATTCATATTTTACAAAGTGCTAAAATGGCTTAGTAAAATGGTTGAGCTCCTTCTCATCCCATCTCCCCATTAAAGTGCATTTCTATGGAAGGGCGAAGCACACTTTTTGGTATAAGTACATTCAGAAGTCAGGGTGCACCTAGCACCCAAGTCTTCTTATTAATAACCACTTAATATGACCTGAATGTTTCAGTCTCTCTTTGACATCATTGTTATCCAGAAAGTGAATGGAACTGGACTAGACTGTGCACATTCCTCTAAACCGTGGGCAGAAATGGTTTCAACTGCAGCAGGTTTCGATCCAAACTATTGGCTATCCCTTTACCTCTAGAGATGTATTTTCAGGTGTGCAAAGTTGACACTAAGCGAACCATGTTTCTCAAAGATTGCTGAAGTCTTTTCTCACATACTTCTTTTCCATGACCATTTTGAAAGGGGTAGTTACTTAGCTTAATGTCCAGCAGCTTTTTTTCCCCCAATCTCAATCTCGTCATGTATATTCAATAGCCTCCATCTGCACCATCCACCCTGCTCTGCTGGGAGAGAAGCTGACAGCGATGCAGGTGGATGCTTCCCTGGTGTCATGGATTCTTGATTACCTGACTAGACTACAGTACGTGTGCTTGCAACACTGTGTGTCCGACAGAGTGATCAGCAGCACTGGGCTCCACAGGGAACTGTCTTGTCTCCCTTTCTCTTCATCATTTACACCTCAGACTTCAACTACTGCACAGAGTCTTGTCATCTTCAGAAGTTTTCTGATGACTCTGCCATAGTTGGATGCATCAGCAAGGGAGATGAGGCTGAGTACAGGGCTACGGTAAGAAACTTTGTCACATGATGTGAGCAGAATTATCTGCAGCTTAATGTGAAAAAGACTAAGGAGCTGGTGGTAGACCTGAGGAGAGCTAAGGTATCGGTGACCCCTGTTTCCATCCAGTGGGTCAGTGTGGACATGGTGGAGGATTACAAATACCTGGGGATACGAATTGACAATAAACTGGACTGGTCAAAGAACACTGAGGCTGTCTACAAGAAGGGTCAGAGCCGTCTCTATTTACTGAGGAGACTGAGGTCTTTTAACCTCTGCTGGACAATGCTGAAGATGTTCTATGAGTCTGTGGTGGCCAGTGTGATCATGTTTGCTGTTGTGTGCTGGGGCAGCAGGCTGAGGGTAGCAGAACACCAACAGACTCAAACTCATTTGTAAGGCCAGTGATGTTGTGGGGATGGAACTGGACTCTCTGACAGTGGTGTCTGAAAAGAGGATTCTGTCTAAGTTGCATGCCATCTTGGACAATGTCTCCCATCACTACATAATGTACTGGTTGGGCACAGGAGTACATTCAGCCAGAGACTCATTCCACCGAGATGCAACACTGAGTGTCATAGGAAGTCATTCCTGCCTGTGGCCATCAAAATTACAACTCCTCCCTTGGAGGGTCAGACACCCTGAGCCAATAGGCTGGTCTTGAACTTATTTCCTGGCATAATTTACATATTACTATTTAATTATTTATGGTTTTATTACTATTTAATTATTTATGGTGCAACTGTAACAAAAACCAATTTCCCCCGGGATCAATAAAGTATGACTATGACAGCCACCTTTATGTTTCGACCAGATGTATTCCTGGTGCCCCTACAAATATCTGGACACTGAAAAAGCACAAATAAAAGGGAAAATGTTGGGCAGTTCAGGAAAAATTTCAAAAAAGCAATTTGGAAGGCAAAGGGAAGCAATTAAAGTAAAAGAACTCTACAGATACACAATTAAAAAGAGCTGGGGTGTGAATTAAATGATCAATATAAAACAGTAAGTACAAGGAAAGCAAATCTAGTGAACACGACATCAGAAGAGAAGGATAGGAGTTAAATAACCACAGTTAATATAAAAAAGATAAATCCTAAACAAACTAAAGAGGTTAAAACCCAGGTCCTGATGTAGGTTTTTTTTTTAAAGCCCCCAGTGCCTTCAGATGTGCATAAGTCTTTCTACATTTTGTCTGCCAACGTGCGTCTGCTGCTTGGAAATTCAGTACTCATACTCCCACTGAATCAACCGCAAGGTAAGGTTTTCTTTTCCCATACTGCGAAGGTACAGTAAATAAGAAGCAGACTACAGGCACAACAGTGTTCAGGGGTCACAGGCCCCTGTGATGCGGGGGCTGCTTGGGACAAGAATTAGTTGCTAGCAAATAATAGCAGCAGGGCATAGTACAGCTGATCAGAAGCAGAGTCACTCACCAGCCGGGAAGTCAACCCATTGTTGACTGACCAGCAACTGTGAAGTCACTGAGCTGGCAGCAGATTGATGAGACAGGACAGAATTGCTTAACTGGGAAGCCTGTGATCAGTGGTTGAAGGTTTGATCGTGACTCTGGGATTCGTAGGACAAATGGCTGAGCATGGAATTTGTGAGATTGGTGAGTGGGAGGAGTAGCATGTTGAGGTTTGGTACCATGGGATGCTAAGACACTGCATGTAAACAGAGAGAGCAGCCTGTGGCCAGAAGTGTGCTAGAATGTGCTGAAATCTAGTCAGCAAGCGTCCCTTTACCTTATGTACTGCAGAGCAAGCAATGCTATCAAATCTCAGCCTGGCTTTAAAACTTCATGGCAGGCTAGGCAGCATCTATGGAAAAGAGTAAAGAGTTGATGCTTCTAGATTTCTAGCCCTGATGAAGGGTCTCTGCCCAAACGTTGACTGCTTGCTCTTTTCCACGGATGCTGCCCGACCTGCGGAGTTCCTCCAGCATTTTGTGGGTGTTGCTTTGATTCCCGACATCTGCAGATTTTATCGTGTTTGTGTTAAAACTACACGGGCTCACTTTCTCCAACCGTGGTCTAAATAGATCGATTTCATGACAAGTGCTCAGCTGGATTTCTGGAATGGCACTATTTGACCTAAGGACCATTGGAATTATACTTCGTTTCTACACAAAATCATTTTTTACTGGAAAAAAAGTACTATACAAGTGCAGTTCTAGGCAGTGAAACAACTGGTTGGAAGCCAAGATTGAACTGTTCGGTCAGTCAGGTTGAACATGGCTATTGGAAAAATAAATCATCCTTACTAACTGAACATCAAAAATTATTTGACAGCACAGGTTTCAAAAGAGAATGTCATGCTTTACTCTCCTCATTAAATTCTAAGACAAGATAGCCAAGAGAGTATTAGAGTGGTGGGGATATGATATATGCAGATTCTCAAAGGGCTTGTGATATTGTACCCTGCAATAATCAAAAGGACAAGATCAGCATATGCAGAGTTTGAGCACATGTTCCAGAAGGTTTTGCTGGAAAAAAAGAAAGGGGAACTATTCAGCAGGCTAAGGGCAAAAAGCAGAATTTCACAAGGACGACTGCTGCGACTACAACATTTGTTGATTTATATTAATGATTTAAAACACAGGTTGGAAATCTGCAGACTGACAGGTGCACACTGGGTGGTCAGGCTTGAGTATCAAGAATCAATCCCCAGAAAGAAGGTAACAAGCTACCAACAAACATCAATCAAGTTGCAGAATGACCGTTTCACTGTTAACACACATTTCCCTGCAAGCTATTCTGAGGAATCCGATTTCAATATGAATTAATCTTAATTATTTAACTAGGGTCAAGGAGCAATGAGATGTGGGAGTACAAATATACAAATCTGTACTGTATCAGTACAGGTTAATAAAATAAAATGCAAATAGTTATTGTATTTTTGTCAGCCTTTCTTGAGGCCTTATTGCTTTCTCTCATGCAGAGGAATGGCATGGAGTCAAAGAGTAACTTTCATGGTGCCAACAGCAGAATTCCCATGATAAAGAATCTGCTCCCAATGCTTTCTGAGGTGAATCATAACCTCTAAGTGGTGCTATCAGGATTTCAGATTTATCATTTCAACTGCACATGTTACCAGGAGAAGAAGCTTATCCTTAACTATTTTACTGGCACAATACTGATTCAATTTCAGTGTCACTTTTAATTTCAGCATTCAGCTAACTGAGTGAAATGTGACCTTTTGGGTCTCTATCAGACTTTTCTTTCCAATGACAGCATATTGCAAACAAAACATAATCAGGCATGGATTGTTTTTAAAAGCACAACTACTTCCTCCTTCCTCTTTTTTTTTTGTGTGCCATACTCTGCCAGAGCCTCGGTGACCACTTTTTTCAAGTGCTTGTCTTGGAGGAAAGATTCTGTGAGTGGTCCCCCACATCCTTCTCACAGCGCAGTCTTTTATCTTACGAGGCCGAGTTGCGAGCTCGACACTCAACCCGGCACGGATGGAAAGCGTGCCCGGGAGCGGCCCTGCTGGATTTGAACTCGGGAACCTTCGCTCCGGAGTCCGGCACTGATGTCACTGCGCCACCAGCATGACTCTAATTCATCCAAAATATTGTTTTCAGTTGTTTTTTTTTAATTTTGTCTTAGTTTTTCATACTTTCTTGTAGCTTGCTTTTGTGATCTCACCAAATTATTCTCCCATTTATATTAAAAACCTATCTATACCTATTCACTATTCCAACACCATCCTGTTTCCTCATGTCCTTTCCTGTCTGAGCATTGCTTTTATCTGATGGATGGGGCCAGACATACTGACCACCACCCCATCTCACCTCACCTGCTAGCGGAGAATGAGCATTGCATACTGAAGCCCAGTGAATGAGCGCCCTGATGCGCTCAAGGGCTTTCAGAATCCGATACGCAAAATGTAATAGATTTTAATAATTTCTCCATAAATGGGTTTAATAATACCTCTACTTTCAATAGAACTACCACCTTAAAGAGTTTTAACTATTTGTTAGGGTAAAGTAAATAAAACTCTTCTCTGAATTCACTTTCCACACAGGGTTGCACTCACCATGCCTGCATTCTGTAAAAATATCATGTCATTTACTTAACTATTATGATTATATTTAACAATCCCTTGACGGTGATAACTGTTTAAGGAGATTATGAGGATCTTTAATCCCCATCGTAGCATAGTGGCTAGCATAAGGCTTTACAGTGCAGGCAACCTGGATTCAACTCCCCCTGCTGCCCCTAAGGAGTTTGCATGTTCTCCCCGTGACCGCGTGGGTTTCCTCTGGGTGCTCCGGTCTCCTCCCACAGTCTGAAGATGTACAGATTGGTAGGGTAATTAGTCATTGAAAATTGTCTCATGATTAGGCTAGGGTTAAATCAGGGGCTGCTGGGTGGCGCGGCTCAAAGGGCTGGAAGGGCCTACTCCATAGACACGTAAACAGGTGAGGGCATTGAAGACCCTGCCAGGGTTACAGGGTCTTAGTGTTGAAAGAAGGTTATATTGAATCAAATCTAAACCTTTTAGAAACATCACTTTGAAAGGCCAATCACAACCCACACAATCTGAACCAATGCTTTGTTGTAGACATGAAAATTCTATTTCAGTATCAATGATTTGCTGTAGTTCATCGCCAGTGCTCTGATGCAGCAACAGAATTCCCAGTGGAGTGAGTGTACCAAATGTTTAACTGCCCAGGATCATTGCCTGAACTTCACAGCATTCCCCCTTGCAATTACGGTTTGCTTTTCAGATTTTTAGCATCCACTGTAGTTTGTGCTGGTGCCAGTCGCGAGTGAGCCACAGAGACAGAAATCCAGTGATGTCATTGTGCTGACACAGTGCAGCAGTACCTGTCTCTCAGCCTCAACACGGGGCAGCTTGCTCCAGTTAGAATTCCAGGGAGAGACGGAGACACCCATCCCAGCACTGTCAGCTTCCCAGTGAAAACTGGCAATCTCCATCAGCCAAGAGAAGCCTTTCCTCTGAAGGAGGGAACAGATCACCTCCACAATTGAGAGCTTTCAGTTGGGAGTGTTAACTGGAACCTTCCCAGATCACATGCCCCTTCTGTTTTCTCTCAGTCCTGACGCTGGCTTGCTGGTAGAAGCTTTGTGCTCACACTTGCAGAGCTTATAGCCTCTGATGTGAAGCCAAAAATGCCACTGTTTAGCAAACGATTAAAAATTAGTGAACTGTTTTTCAACATTCAATATTTATTTTTTGGGCCAATAATATTATTATATTTTTTGGGCCACTATATTTGTCTGAAATCCATCACTGAACCTTACTCATAAGATTCATACATAAGTATATATATAAACAATATTTTACTGCTGGCCATCAAAATTTGCACTGGAAACTCTTGTAACATGGAACTGACCCTGAGAATAATGTGCAAATCACGTAAAGAAAGTGTATGCTAAAAGCCTTTATAATGTGCACAGCTATTTCAAAAACTATACAAAGTAAGCTGCTCACACAAGATGCTGGAGGAACTCAGCAGGCCAGGCAGATCCACAGAAGAAAGCACGGATGACATTTCAGGCCAAAATCCTTCGGCAGGCAGGACTGGAGAAAAAAAGTTGAGGAGTAGATTTGAAAGGTGGGGGGAGGGGAGAGAGACAGGTGAAACCTGAAGAGGGAGGGGTGAAGCAAAGAGCTAGGAAGTTGATAGGTGAAAGAGACAGAAGGCCACGGAAGAAAGAAAAAAGGGTTGGAAGGAGGAGCACCAGAGGGAGGTGATGGGCGAGTAAGGAAATAACATGAGAGAGGGAAAAAGGGGTAAGAAATGGTGAAGGGGAGGGCGGCAATACTGGAATTTTGAGAAATTGATGTTCATGCCATCAGGTTGAAGGCTACCCAATTGGAATATAAGGTGTTGTTCCTACAACCTAAGTGTGGCTTTATCACAACAGTGGAGGAGGCCATGGATGGACATATCGGAATGGGAATGGGAAGTGGAATTAAAATGGGTGGCCACTGGGAGATCCTGCTTTTTCTGGCAGTTGGAGAGCAGACGCTCGGTGAAGCGGTCTCCTAAACTACGTCAAGTCTCGCCGATACACAGGAGGCCATACCGGGAACACCGAACACAGTATATGACCTCAACAGACTCACAGGTGAAATGTCGCCTCACCTGGAAGGACTGTTTGGGGCCCTGAAGGAGCAGGTGTAGGGGCAGTTGTAGCACTTGTCTTGATAAGGCCACACTTAGGTGGGAGGAACAAAACCTTATATTCAGTTTGGGTAGCCTCCAAACTGATGACATCGATTTTTCAAACTTCCGTTAATGCCTCCCCCCACCCTTCACCATTTCCTATCCCCTTTTCCCTCTCTCATGTTATCTCCTTGCCTGCCCATCACCTCCCTCTGGTGCTCCTCCCCACCCCCAATATTTTTCCTTCTTCCGTAGCCTTCTGTCTCTTTCACCAATCGACTTCCTAGCTCTTTGCTTCATCCCTCCCCCTTCATGTTTCACCTATCGCCTGGTGTTTCTCTCTCTCCTCCCCGCACCTTTCAAATCTACTCCTCAGCTTTTTTCCTCCAGTCCTGCTGAAGAGTTTCGGCCCAAAATGTCGACTGTGCTTTCTTCCATAGATGCTGCCTGGCCTGCTGAGTTCCTCCAGCATTTTGTGTGTGTTGCTCGGATTTCCAGCATCTGCAGATTTTTCTCGTTCGTGATTTTAAAGTAAGCTGCTGTATATCTTACATAATACAAACATACACTTCAGCACTATGCTTGTCAAACTTTAAGTATTTGTGTAAAGATATTTACAGTGTTACATTTCAGAAACATACATTGCCAAGATCACTTTCTAAACACAGCAGCTGCCACTTGTAAGATCAAACAGTGTAAGTAAACTTACACTACAAGTAAGTATAAGTAAGCAAACTTTCAGCTATATTTCTTCAGCTTCTAGCCTGCAGATCTATCCCATCAGCTGGATTTTTTGTGGACCGTGTTGCTGCCTGATGCGGAAAGGCACTAGAGTAAGTGAGCAAAGATGGTGTACAGTCTAACAGTGAGTGATGGCCTTGGGCAGTTTTCTTGTGATCACAAGACCTTGGTTGACATTGCAGAATTCTGCAAGCCCAGTTCACTGGTTTATTGGTGAGACTAAAGGCGGGGGAGTTCGGTAGCCTTGGCTGTAGTGAGGAAGAGGTCTCATGCCATGACAACACCTATTACAGCTGCTGGGAGGTGAGACACCAGGGGTGGTGTGGAATGGCATCCACGTTGGATTGGGGGCAAGTCTCCCCTGTCATGCTGCTCTCCAGTATTCACTTGGTGGAAGTCAAGTTGGGTTGAGTGTGTGCATGTACTCATCTGCAAACTGCTGAGGGCTTGTTCTTGCCAACAACATTAATGCTCCATCAATCTATGTGACATGTTGCTTTGTTTGCAAACAAGCTCTGTAGAGAGCCTCGGATTTGCTGGCTCATTCCACAAGTCCTGCTGCTCAAGAGGTGCCAGTATAACACAATGGGTTATTTAGTTTTGGCTGTATCAAAACAGACAAGCTAAGAAAGTTGCTTAGTTCAAGGAATCTTGCAAACCAGATGGATAATATCATTTAATATATCAAAAGCTGATGTGTTTATAATTGGATGGTTTATGGATTCAAGAAATTAGCTTCACAGCATTAATTGTGGAAAGCTGGTGTCTGTGTCTCCAAAAAAGCTTTTATACCATTTGTGTTAAAAGGGTATTTGAGTAAATATCATGTGTGAGTGAAGTCACCCAAATGGCAAAAAAGGGTATAAGTACAGAGGGCTATTTAGGAATGGGAAAGAAACACGGGGTGAACTAGAAGCCATTCCTTTAGCTTCAATTTCTGTGACAAACGATTTGTTTGTCTGCATCGTTGACGTGTTCTTTTCATTTATAGGAACTATAGACAATAGACAATAGGTGCAGAAGTAGGCCATTCAGCCCTTCAAGCCAGCACCAACATTCACTGTGATCATGGCTGATCATCCACAATCAGTATCCAGTTCCTGCCTTATCCCCATAACCTTTGATTCCACTATCTTTAAGAGCTCTATCCATCTCTTTCTTGAAAGCATCCAGAGACTTGGCCTCCACAGCCTTCTGGGGCAGAGCATTCCATATATCCACCACTCTCTGGGTGAAAAAGTTTTTCCTCAACTCCGTTCTAAATGGCCTACCCCTTATTCTTAAACTGTGGCCTCTGGTTCTGGACTCACCCATCAGCGGGAACATGCTTCCTGCCTGCAGCGTGTCCAATCCCTTAATAATCTTATATGTTTCAACAGGATCCCTTCTCAACCTTCTAAATTCCAGAGAATACAAGCCCAGTCGCTCCAATCTTTCGACATATGACAGTCCCGCCATCCTGGGAATTAACCTTGTGAACCTATGCTGCACTCCCTCAATAGCAAGAATGTCCTTCCTCAAATTTGGAGACCAAAATGGCACACGGTACTCCAGGTGTGGTCTCACCAGGGCCCTGTACAGCTGCAGAAGGACCTCTTGCTCTTATACTCAATTCCCCTTGTTATGAAGGCCAGCATGCCATTAGCTTTTTTCACTGCCTGCTGTACTTGCAGACTTGCTTTCAGTGACTGATGTACAAAAACACGTAGATCTCGTTGTGCTTCCCCTTTTCCTAACTTGACTCCATTTAGATAATAATCTGCCTTCCTGTTCTTACCACCAAAGTGGATAACCTCACATTTATCCACATTAAACTGCATCTGCCCACTCACCCAGCCTGTCCAAGTCACCCTGCATTCTCATAACATCCTCCTCACATTTCACACTGCCACCCAGCTTTGTGTCATCGGCAAATTTGCTAATGTTACTTTTAATTCCCTCATCTAAATCATTAATATATATTGTAAACAGCTGTGGTCCCAGCACTGAACCCTGTGGTACCCCACTGGTCACCGCCTGCCATTCCGAAAGGGACCCGTTAATGGCTACCCTTTGTTTTCTGTCAGCCAGCCAATTTTCAATCCATGTCAGTACTCTGTCCCCAATACCATGTGCCCTAATTTTGCCCACTAATCTCCTATGTGGGACTTTATCAAAGGCTTTGTTTGGAAATCTTTTAAGTTGTAGAAATGCTACGTGTTTTAGAAAAGATTTCTAATTTGAAAATGTTTAAGATATAAATCCTATGTGAGTTTTAAATGTGTTTTAAGGATGTTGTTTGGATGTAAACATCTATCACTGAAAATCAATGAACTGTGTTTTAAACTATCTTGTTGTTTGGAAGCATCTTCTCCTTGGTATGGAGAGGGAACCCTCCACTCCAGTAGTGGGTATTGACAGCAATACTCACCATGGAGAATAACAAGGGAGCGAACTAGTCTTTGAAGATTGGGTAGTTACAGTATAATCTCCCTTTAGTGAGAGTAAGGAAAGGAAAGCTACGTCGCATCGGGAGTTTCTCCGGTTAGCCGACGATTTCCCTCCACACCTCTCTGACGTGGTGGGGAACTGCGTAGGAGACAAGTTACAGCAGTGGTTTGCCATTGCCTTCTGCCAGGTGAGTTTCCACGGATGGAAACGTGCAGGGGAGCCGGCTGGATTCGAACTCAGGACCTGTCGTCCCGAAGTCCAGCACTGATGCCACTATGCCACCAGCTGGGTCTTAGTGAGAGTACATGTGACTATTTATATTTGAAAGGGCTTAAGGTCTTCATCTGAGTTCAGAACTTCACAGTCTGCAGACCTGATACCATCACCATAGTGCTCAATGTGGAGCACACAGTCTGGTCATAAGTTTACAAATGTTCATGGAAATTTATATTGCATTAAAGCTCCTGGTTCAATAGCTACACTAGGAGTAAAAGGATGGTCCCCTTAGAGCTCATCAAGGCCAACTATGTCTTGAGATGAAGGAAATAGATTGGATTTTGAATGCAACACACATCAAAGTTGCTGGTGAACGCAGCAGGCCAAGCAGCATCTGTAGGAAGAGATGCAGTTGACGTTTCAGGCCGAGACCCTTTGGATTTTGAATGAATATTTTGACTCTGTATTTACTGAGGAGAAAATTACGGTTGTTCAAGAGACAAAAAAAGCAAGTGGAGAGGTTCTGAAAAACAGTCATATTACCTGTGAGGAGATATTTGAAGTTTACAGCATGTTAGGTTGCACAAATCTCTAGGGCCTGACCAAGTGTAAATTTGGAATTTGTGGGAGGCTAAAGAGAAAATTGCAGAGGCTTCTGCAGAGATATTTCTTCCATCTTTAGTCATTGGTGAAGTTCCCAAAGACTGGAAAGTGGCTAATGTTGTTCTATTATTTACCCTTTGTGGGGAATGTACCATGCTGTTTTGTTCTTTGTCTCAGTGTTGGTGTATATATGAGTTGATAGCTGCTACTTGGTGATGGAGAGCTGTTGAAGGAAGTGTAATAGTACTGGCAACACACAGAACTCATCCAAATTATAGTTAAACACAGGTCAGAAAACTTTTTTTTAATTTTAAGATAGTGGTATGCAATTGATTTCAGGTGTAAAATTGTGATTTTTATTTCCCATTGCACATAATACATAAAGCATGACATGTTGTTGATATTTATTTGTACTTGGGCTGGGTCTTCAATGCAGAACCATTTCTGTACTGTGAGTAAACAAAATGAAGCATACTGGTTGATTACGAGACAATGAGCTCCAACTACTAAATGCACACTATAGACTGATAATATATTGGATGGGTACTTTTCTTTATTTCATTGTTATAGTTTAAAATATTCTGTCAATACAATTTCAATCTAAGTTTACACTGGTGCAAGCTATATCATTGTTTCATGGCGAATTGAATATAAAATTTGCATGGGAGTCTGTCAGTATTCGTACAGGTAATTGTCTTATTTTTCCTCTGGAGAAACATTCAAATTTTTCTTTTTTTTTGTGTTTACCCGAATCATATCCAATGTTACTCCCATGCATTGTAGACTTGCAATGCCATTAGTCTGCATTCACAGTAACAGTTAACTCATTGCATGCCCACAGTGAGAAGGTTACATAAGCATTCCTTAAAGAGACAGTCCTCACCTGGCTGGAAAGTATGCTACAGAAGTTGAAACAACTAGTTTCTATAGCCTAACCTGCATCTCGCTGAACCTGTCTCTTCACAATCAGAATCAGCTTTAATATCACCGGCACACATTGTGAAATTTGTTTTTATCAGCAATTTGGATGTTCCTGAAGTTTAAACACCCTGAGAAAGGTTTCATTGCTAATGTCATGGTCTTTCAGTAGAAGCAGAGTTTGGGTTATGGTTAGGGATAACAAGTGCTTTGGAATGTGAGCCGTCCAATGACAAGAGGGTGTTTTCATGCCGTGTTCCTGACACCAGGGTGATCTGGGTCTTTTGATCGACGGGAGATGAAGAGAGAAGACGCCGGAGCGAAGCCATGACCTGACGAAGACCGGGAGATCGAAGGAGGATGGCGAAGGGGAAACTGTGAGCTCCAACTTGTGCACATTAGACTGTTTCATTAAAACGGGTTCTTTTCTTTTTTGGCTTTTACTTCACTAACCCTGTAGTCAAATTAAGAATTATAAAGCTAAGTCATTCAATTGTCTGTTACTTCGTAGTACTGATTTGTATCAGGGTAACAAATCACGCAGCATCCTCACAAACAGGAGGTTTCGGGGTGGATTCGCATATCAATCTCACCCACTTGGCAGGGCCAGAGATTTCCTTCCCTAGACTTACTTGGCCAAAAGCATCTGAGGGTTACATTAAATTTAATAAAATGATGGGCATGTGGTCATAGGAAAAGCATTCTGTTAATTGAAAGTAGTGGACTTCCTGCTGAGACAAGTATATCATGACAATTCTACATCCTGAATAAACTTCATTACCTGTTGGTGGACTTTAGGAGGGCCCAAAAAAAAGATAATACACTTCTATCACTCACATCACTCACTCATTTTTGCCACTAATTACTGGCAGATATTCAGCTGCCAAACTCAAAATCCTCACTGCCACTCTGTGCAAAACAATGGCCCTATGGAGCATTTTGAGAGCATTGTAAACATTTTATCAGCTTCACTAAACAATCAGCAAATGTACTTTGAGTGAGAAATACTTCAGCGAAGCAAGGAGAGATAGACAAAAGCTGCCTTTTACATCAGATTAAATCTTTTATGGAATCAAGTCATCCAACAATAAAAACAAACCCTGGGACAACTAGCAAGCACACACTTACACTAATTCCACTTTTATCCACCACATTTCCATCAACTCCCCCTGGAACCTACTTTCACAGGCACACGAGGGAAAATTGACAGTGCAAAAGTTAACCTACCAACTTATACATCGTTGGGACGTGGAAAGGGGGGAGGTGCCAGACTAAACAGCAGGACAGCCATGAAGTCAAAAAGCAACATAGACAAAACCTCAATGAATATGAATTACTGGAACTGTGAGGCAGCACCACAGCGCCACCCCATATATCAAACACTTTGTAAGCAGTAGAAGTTGTGAACCATTCATATTGCAACAATGCCATATTCAAAGTCAAAGTAAATTTATTATCAATGTATACAGTGGCAAGCAAAAGTTTAGGCACCCCTGGTCAAAATTTCTGTTACTGTGAATAGCTAAGCGCGTAAAAGATGGACTGATCTCCAAAAGGCATAAAGTTAAATGTGACATAGTTCTTTAATATTTTAAGAAAACTTTTTTATTTCATCTTTTACAGTTTCAAATTAACAAAAAAGGGCCCGAAGCAAATGTTTGGGCACCCTGCATGATCAGTACTTAGTAACACCTCCTTTGGCAAGTATCACAGCTTGTAAACGCTTTCTGTAGCCAGCGAAGAGTCTTTCAATTCTTGTTTGGGGGATTTTTGCCCATTCTTCCTTGCAAGAGGCTTCTAATTCTGTGGGATTCTTGAGCCGACTTGCATGCACTGCTCTTTTGAGGTCTATCCACAGATTCTCGATGATGTTTAGGTCAGGGGACTGTGAGGGTCATGGCAAAACCTTCAGCCTGCGCCTCTTGAGGTAGTCCATTGTGGATTTTGAGGTGTGTTTAGGATCATTATCCTGTTGTAGAAGCCATCCTCTTTTTCATCTTCAAAAAGTTCTATTTTAACTTCATCAGTTCACAGGACTTGTTTCCAAAATGCATCAGGCTTGTTTAGATGTTCCTTTGAACCTTTTGAATAGAACTTCTTGGCCGCAATAAGCAAAGGTATGTTTGGAGAAAAAAAGGGTGCAGAATTTCATGAAAAGAACCTCTCTCCATCTGTTAAGCACAGGGGTGGATCGATCATGCTTTGGGCTTGTGTTGCAGCCAGTGGCACAGGGAACATTTACTGGTAGAGGGAAGAATGAATTCAATTAAATGCCAGCAAATTCTGGAAACAAACATCACACAGTCTGTAAAAATGCTGAAGATGAAAAGAGGATGGGCTTCTAGAACAGGATAATGATCCTAAACACACCTGAAAATCCACAATGGACTACCTCAAGAGGCGCAAGATGAAGGTTTTGCCATGGCCCTCACAGTCCCGACCTAATATCATCGAGAATCTGTGGATAGACCTCAAAAGAGCAGTGCATGCAAGATGGCCCAAGAATCTCACAGAACTAGAAGCCTTTTGCAAGGAAGAATGGGTGAAAATCCCCCAAACAAGAACTGAAGGATTCTTAGCTGGCTACAGAAAGCACTTACAAGCTGTGATACTTGCCAAAGGGGGTATTACTAAGTACTGACCATGCAGGGCGCCCAAACTTTTGCTTCGGGCCCTTTTCCTTTTTTGTTATTTTTAAACTGTAAAAGATGGAAATAAAAAAAATTTTACTTGTTTAAAATATTAAAGAAATGTGTCACATTTAACTTTATGCCTTTTGGAGATCAGTCCATCTTTTACTCGCTTAGCTATTCACAGTAACCGAACTTTTGACCAGGGGTGCCCAAACTTTTGCATGCCCCTGTATATGTGTCACTGTATACTACCTTGAGATTCATTTTCTTGTGGGCATGTGCAGCAAAGTAAAGAAATACAATTGAATTTATGAAGAATTACACATAAATCAAAATTAACAAACAACCCATGTACAAAAAAAGACAAACTGCAAATAAAATACGTACAGTGTACACACTCAGTAGCCACGTTATTAGGTACAGGAGTGGAACCCAGGGTGGTCTCCTCCTGTTGTAGCCCACTCACGCTTACGTGTTCTGCATTCAGAGATACTCTCCTCCACACCATTGTCGCAATGCTTGGTTATTTGCGTTACTGCCACCTTCCTTGTCAGCTTGAATCAGTCTGGCCATTCTCCTCTGCACTCTCTCATTAACAAGGAATTTTCAACCACAGAACTGCCACTCACTGAATGTTTTTTTTTGTTTTCACACCATTCTCTGTAAACTCTAGGAACTGTTCTACATGAAAATCCCAGGACATCAGCAGTTTCTGAGATCCTCAAACTAACCACAATCATCTCTGGTTAAAGTCACTTAGATCACATCTCTTCCCCATTCTGACGTTTGGTCTGAACAACCACTGAACCTCTTGATCATGTCTGTATACCTTTATGGCATTGTGCTACTGCCACGTGATTGGCTGACTATATATTTGCATTAATGGGCAGGTGTACAGGTGTACCCAATAAGGCGACCACTGAGTGTATCAATAATGCTGTGAACATGAGTTGCAGAGACAATGAACGTGAGTCAATAGGTTGTGAAATCAGTCCGGAGTTAAGATGAGTGAGCTACCATGCTGGTTTAGGGATCTGATGGTTGAAGGGTAATAACTGTTCCTGACGCTGATGGTGTGGGAGCTGAGGCCCCTGCGCTTCTGAACTGATGGCAGCCAGCATGAAAAGAGTGTGGTCTGCATGGTGAGGGTCCATAATGATGGACGCTGCTTTCTTGTGGAAGTGCTCCTTTTAGATGTGCTCAATGATGGGAGGGATTAAATACAGAACAAACTTCCAAAATGGGAAATGGTTTAAAAAAAGGTATTTGTTTCCTTCAGATGTTGTTACCAATGCAAGAAATTTGGAAAAGATTGTTAATCCTTTCACTTTGAAAGTAAACCTGCAACTTTGGCTAAATCAACACCAACTTTGATGCACCACAACTATGTTCATAGAACATCTCTGACACGTCTCCATTTGCTGAGATACAGTATGGAACAGGCCCTGCAGGCCCTTTGAGCCGCACCACCCAGCAAATCCTGGTTTAACCCTCGCCTAATCACAGGCAAACTTACAACGACCAATTAACCTAACCAGTACGCCTTTGGAGCATCCGGAGAAAACCCATGTATTTTCAGGGAGGACATACAGACTCCATGCAAATGATGTCAAATTCAACTCTGAACTCCCAAACTGTAATAGTGTCGCGCTAACTGCTACACTACCATGGCACCCGAAAACGTTCCTCAAGACATCGCAAGGTACACTGAGACACTTTAAGAAAGTGTTACCAAATTGAATTTGTGGTTTGGTATCCACAGCAAGAGATAGAAACACATCTGAAGGAGATTTTGAAGGATTGAGTGGTTTAGAGAGAGGTAGGAGTAAGGGAATATAAAATTGAAGGTCATAGGTTAAAAGTGAGTCACCCATCATCGAGGCCGCGCTCTCTTCTTGTGCATATGATAACATATATGCACTTTGATTAAATATTTACTTTGACTTATACTTTGGGAGGGGAAAGACTTAAAGGATAAGTGAGGGGGCAACTTTTTACATGCAAAGGGTGGTTGATCTATGGAATGAACTGGCAGAGGAAATGGTAGAAACATGACCAATTACAATATTTAAAAGGCTGGCGACCTCTGGGTTGGAGGTCTGCATGAGCAGGAGTCATGTGGGCTGGTGACCCCTCCAGGGTGCTCACCATGTAGATGGCGTTGCAGAGATGTATTGTTCACCACTTCTCCGGAGTCCAAAAGTCAAGGCTTGAAGGTCAAACCCATGATTGCCAAGTCCTGGGCTTCATACTCAGAGGTCAGCGGTTTGGAGGGCAAAGGTAAAGGTCCCAGTAAGTCCGGTGTAATCCCAGAGATTGAAATCCGAAGTTGATGAGTCTGGAGGTCAGAGGCACAATGTCTGCAAATCTGCAAGTCCAGGCCAGGGACTGGAGGTTGGAGACATGACGACTGCAAGTCTAAGAGTCCAGGGACAAGGACAGGAGGCCTGGAGTCAGCCTGCCCGAGGACTGGAAGCCTGTTAATGTGTGTAAGTGGATTGGGGTGGGGCGAGAAGTGGGGCTTGTTTTTCTGCTGTTGCTTTGCTCTGTTTTGTTAATTTTGTTGCTTGTTTTGTTCTGCTCAGCATTGTAGACATGCTATGTTGGCACTAGAATGTGTGGTGACATCTGGGGTCTGCCTCCAGAACATCTTTGTGTGTGTTGGTTGTTAATGCAAAAATCATAGCTCACTGTACAGTTTGATGTACATGTGATAAATAAATCTGAATCTGAATCTGAACAGGAATTTAGCAAAGTACGCTAGATAGCAAATGTTTAGAGGGATATGGACCAAACACAGGCAAGTAGAAATAGCTCAGGTAGACAACTTAATCAGCATCGAAGTTGTTGGTGAACACAGCAGGCCAGGCAGCATCTCTAGGAAGAGGTACAGTTGACGTTTCAGGCTGAGACCCTTCGTCAGGACTAACTGAAGGAAGAGTTAGTAAGAGATTTGAAGGTGGGAGGGGGAGGGGAGATCCAAAATGATAGGAGAAGACAGGAGGGAGAGGGATGGAGCCAAGAGCTGGACAAGTGATTGGAAAAGCGGATATGAGAGGATCATGGGACAGGAGGCCCAGGGAGAAAGACAAGGTGGGGGGGAACCCAGAGGATGGTTAAGGGGTATAGTCAGAGGGACAAGGGAGAAAAAGGAGAGCAAGAGAAAGAATATGTGTATAAAAATAAATAACGGATGGGGTACGTGGGGCATTAGCAGAAGTTAGAGAAGTCAATGTTCATGCCATCAGGTTGGAGGCTACCCAAAACGGATGGGGTACGAGGGGGAGGTGGGGCATTAGCAGAAGTTAGAGAAGATAATGTTCACGCCATCAGGTTGGAGGCTACCCAAACAGATGGGGTACGAGGGGGAGGTGGGTAGCCTCCAACCTGATGGCATAAACATTGACTTCTCTAACTTCTGCTAATGCCCCACCTCCCCCACATACCCCATCCGTTATTTATTTTTATACACACATTCTTTCTCTCACTCTCCTTTTTCTCCCTCTGACTATACCCCTTGACCATCCTCTGAGTCCTTCCCCCCCCCCTTGTCTTTCTCCCTGGGCCTCCTGTCTCATGATCCTCTCATATCCCCTTTACCAATCACCTGTCCAGCTCTTGGCTCCATCCCTCCCCCTCCTGTCTTCTCCTACCATTTTGGATCTCCCCCTTCCCCTCCCTCTTTCAAATCTCTTACTAACTCTTCCTTAAATTAATCCTGACAAAGGGTCTTGGCCTGAAACGTCGACTGTACCTCTTCCTACAGATGCTGCCTGGCCTGCTGTGTTCACCAGCAACTTTGGTGTGTGTTGCTTGAATTTCCAGCATCTGCAGAACTCCTGTTGTTAACTTGATCAGCATGGATGTTTTGTGCTGAAGGGCCTGATTCCATGCTGGATAACTCAATAATCATCCCAAGAGGTTCTTCTGTTACATTAACAGTAAATGTTTGACTAGGGAGAGATTTGGTGGGGTGGGGGCTTGCTTTTAGCAAAACAGGCTTCACTAAAGTACAAAGAGATCTCAATCAGTTAGGGAGATGGGCTAAGGAATGGCAAATGGTTTTCAACTTAGATAAATGTGAAGTGATGCATTTTGGGCAGTCAAACCAGTTTAGTACTTATACAATGAATGGCAAGGCACTAGCAAGTGTTGTGGAACAGAAGGACCAGGGAGTTCAAGTGCACAGTTCACTGAAAGCAGTCACGCAAGGAGACAATGGTGAAGATGGCCTTCATCAGTCAGAGCATCATGTTCTGGAGTACAGGTATTATGTTGCACTTGTGTAAGCCATTTGTGACACCAGACTTGGAGTACTATTATGTACAGTTCTGATCAGCTTGTTACAAAAAAGACACTGAAAATTTATATTTCTTTAATTAGATCTGTACTTGATTCTGGCTGTGTGGCTTATGGATCAGTTTCAAATTTAAAATGTTTGGATGTGATACAAGCACAGGCTTTAGGATTGTGTTGTGGTGCAGTAACATCATCTCCTGTTTTGGGTTTACTGGTGGAATGGGCTAATAACTCTCACAGTTGCAGAAGTTGAAGTTGACGTTAACATACTGTTTTAATCTGAGGAGGCAGAGAAATGATCACCCTATTAAAAGTATGTTGGAAGAGTGTTAGGAACAATACATGAAAAGTGTTTTTAGTTTTGGGTGGTTGGGTTCTTATCGCATTAGGAATATGGGTTTGCTGGATTATGCAATATGCCCACCTTGATTTTGTTGCCAATGACTTTAGATGATTTTACATTGCATGATTGAATTAAGTCCAATGATCCTGATATGCCCAAGAGTTTGTTTGTTCATCAATATGTTAAGGAAAATTATTGTGATATGTTAACCATTTTTATTGATAGATCAAATGGTAATTTAACAGGGAATGTTGGTGTGGATGTTTTTGTGCCTGAATTATAGGTAACAATAAAGAAATGCCTTACTAACCAGTTATCAGTTTATACAGAAGAACTAGTTGCCATCATTTTGGGCTTACAAGGAAATCTGTCCTTGCAAAGTTGTAATTTGTTCAGATTCTTTTTTTGGTTGTAACTAGCCTTAAAACAGGTAATTCTAGCTGTAGGTCAGATTTACTGCTGGAAGCTCTTCAAACTTTATTTCATATTCAAAGTATTGGTCTACATGTCCTCTTCTTATAGGCCCCTGCACATAGAGGTGTTGACAGGAATGAGTTAGTTGATTGTTTGGCCAAAAAAGCTGTTGAAAATTCAACTCTGGTTATAGGCCTTCCACTTAGCAAATCGGAAGCTAAGGGGTTGGTGGGGCTAAGAATTTGGGGATTACGACAAGGCCTGTGAGAGAATGGGCAGACCCCTTTACAGAATACATAAAACTGTTGGATTGAGGGGGGAAGGGGGTAAAACAAGAAAGGAGGGATTTATATTGACCCGACTTAGAATTGGGCATCCTATGCTTAATTATTCCTTATATCTTGTTGGAAAATACTCTGGTGTGTGTAGGTTTTGTCATCATTATGAAACAGTTGAACATATGCTTTTACAATGTGAAGCATATAAGGTTGAAAGGAAGCAAATGCAGTCTGTACTACTACCTTTGAGGGCTGATAGCTTTAAGTTTCAAACTTTACTAAGTTATGGAAGTGACTTTAATTTAATTCACAATATTGCCTTTCATTATTTACGATCTATAAGGCTTTTTGGGGTAATTTCATTTTCATTTGATAAAGAGCTAGCAGGGTTTTATTTGCCAATTCTCTACGCCACATTCCAGTCCACTTGGTGCAGATAGTGCACCTTGAAGTTGGACTGCTAGTCGCCATTAAAGGTCAGAAGAAGAAAACACTGTCAGTCTACAGAGGACGCAGAAGAAATTTATGAGGACGCTGCCTGGTCAAGAGTTATAGGCAGAGTTTGGCCTTGCTGTATCTTTATTCTGTGGAGCACAGAGATGACCTCATGACCTCATATCAGAAGGCACTGGTACAAGATGGGGGGCTGGGGGGATTAAAAATACCTGAGTGGTAACTCCTTTACACAGAATAAGCTGCCAGAGGAAGTGGTTGAGACAGGCACAACTGAAAAACTTAAGAGGCATTTGGATAGGTACATGAGGAGTATGGTATAGAGGGTTATGGGCTGAAAGCAGACAACTGAGTCGAGCAGGAAGTACGCTGTGGTCAACATGCACCATCTTGGTCGAAGTGCCTGTTTCTGTACTGTATGACTCTATAACCTTATAACTCAAACATATGCCAAAGGTCAGGACTCTAATGCTCAACTGCAGGGAAAATAAAACCAGTATGCACAGGGGACCAGAGTGAATAAAGAAATGCATCATAGACATTCAATGCTAATTGTTGATGTAATTTTAACCTACATTGGAAAACACAATGGCGGGTTAAACTCCAAATCTTGCAGGGACAAAATGTGTGTGTGTGTGTGTGTGTGTGTGTGTGTGTGTGTTGATAACTCAAATGATTGATTCTTGCATAAATTTCCAAGAAGAAAGGGCAAGGCACAGGCTAGACAGGGTAGCTGAGGACTGAAAAGGTCAGGATATTTTGTGAAATCTTTGCAGTAACATGCAGCTCTTGTTTACCTCCCCAAAAAACAGTGAAGAAGATTTTGTGCTGTTTGGTGAATAATCCTGAAAACATCAGTCACCTTCTATGATGAAACTCTGAATTTTTTTAAAAATTACAAATACAAAAAAACAGAAATGGTTATCAGTGAAAGAGACCACTTTACAGATAAAAGATTTTGCTTTCTTTTGTGACAACTTGATTGGTACTCGAATGTCCTGGAGGAAAGTAAATCTGCTATTCCTACTCTATCCAGTTTCCCTACCACCTTCAACTGAACCCAAGATTGATGGCTCTTCACTGACTTGTGAAGTGTCTTAGCTTGGTACCTCAGGAGCTGAAGATGCAACCATTCAATTGTTACCTTTTCAATGTAATGCTCCATATTTCACACATGGACTGATTTTATTGTTAGGCCCATTTTCCACATCCTTTCCGTAACCTTTAACCCCCTTACTTATTGAGAAGTGTCAGTCCTAGTGGGCACTACAAGCAACAAGCCACCTCAAAAACAAATGTATACGAAGAGCAGAAGGAGGACAACAGCAGGAATGAATTGCAGAATTTTTAACAGTGGGAATTAGGCTCTTCAGCCCTTTAAACTCACATCAGATTGCTGGAGGAATGCATTCCATACAGACCCATTCTCTTTCCCCCATTCATGGCCCTGCAGTTCTCTTCCTTCCTCAAGTATCTGACCAATTTCTGAATGAATCCTGTTCTGCCACATCAGGCAGGAAATTCCAGATCAAAACTAAGGTACCCCATACAAGGCTTATTGAGGAAGGAAGGAGGAATGGGATCCAAGGGGACCTTGCTTTGTGGATCCAGAACTGGTTTGCCCACAGAAGGGAAAGAGTGGTTGTAGACGGGTCATATTCTGCATGGAGGTCGGTGAACAGTGGTGAGTCTTAGGGATCTGTTCTGGGGCCCCTTCTCTTCATGATTTTTATAAATGCCTGGATGAGGAAGTGGAGGGATGGGTTAGTAAATTTGCTGATAACACAAAGCTTGGGGGAGTTGTGGATAGTGTGGAGGGTTGTCAGATGTTACAGTGGTGCAGTTGGGCATTGATAGGATGCAAAACTGGGCTGAGAAATGGCAGATGGAGTTCAACCCAGGTAAGTGTGAGGTGGTCCATTTTGGTAGGTCTGATGGCAGAATATAGCATTAATGGTAAGACTCTTGGCAGTGTGGAGGATCAGAGGGATCTTGGGGTCCGAGTCCACAGGACACTCAAACCTGCTGCGTAGGTTGACTCTGTGGTTAAGAAGGCATATGGTGTATTGGCCTTCATCAATTGTGGGATTGAGTTTAGGAGCCGAGAGGTAATGTTGCAGCTATATAGGACCCTGGTCAGACCCCACTTGGAGTACTGTGCTCAGTTCTGTTCGCCTCACTATAGGAAGCATGTGGAAACCTTAGAAAGGGTGCAGAGGAGCTTTACAAGGAGGTTGCCTGGATTGGGGAGCATGCCTTATGAGAATAGGTTGAGTGAACTCGGCCTTTTCTCCTTGGAGAGACAGAGGATGAGATGTGACTTGATAGAGGTATATAAGGTGATGATAGGCATTGATTGTGTGGATAGTCAGAGGCTTTTTCCCAGGGCTGAAATGGCCAGCATTCGAGGACACAGTTTTAAGGTGCTTGGAAGTAGGTACAGAGGAGATGTCAGGTGTAAGTTTTTTTTTTAACGCAGAGAGTAGTGCGTGTGTGGAATGGGCTGCTGGCAACGGTGGTGGAGACAGATACGATTGGGTCTTTTAAGAGACTCCTGGACAGGTACATGGAGCTCAGAAAAATAGAGGGCTATGGGTAACCCTGGGTAATTTCTAAGATAAGGACATGTTCAGCACAGCTTTGTGGGCCGAAGGGCCTGTATTGTGCTGCAGATTTTCTATGTTTCTAAGACTACTTGCTGCATGAAAATCTTTGCTCGAGCTATTCCATTTTACGCTAATCACCTTGCATCTAGTTCCTCTAGTTCTTAACGCTTTCAAAGGTGCTGTCTAAACCTCTGTTGATTTTGAGCACCTTGATGAAATCCCTCTTATCCTTCTCTAAAGTGAACAATCCTTACTCCTCCAATCTAATTGTATGATCATTGCTTCTCTATTGCGAGTTTTTTTCTGCACCCTTTCAACATTCTTCACATTTTTCCTGTATTAATGTAACCCATCAGTAAAATTAAAATATCGTTGTTCATTTCAGCAGAGGGAGCTCAACGTGTAGATGGTGTTGCAGAGAGGTAGTGTTTACCACTTCTCCAAAGATCATCACCTTATCCTGGTGGAGAGGTTTGTGAGTTCCCGAGATCCTCAAAGTGATGATGTCTGAACTTTAGCTCCTGGTAGGGTCACCCTTAGCAATAAGTACAGGGGGACAGTCTCAAAACAAAAAAAGGACAAACCAACCAAAAGGTCAATGGTGGAGCTGGCGGAAGATGATCACAGATTACAACCCGCAGTGAAAGTGGAGGAAGGCTTAGCAGTGAAGGGTTCCAAGTTGTCTTGCGTTTCACACCTCTGGACTCTGACTCCGATCTGCCAAGGATAGTGTGGTGGCTGCCTGTGCGTCAGCCTCCCCACGATAAACAAAGTCACGCACAGGCGTTCTCCAGTATGGGAATTCGTCCAAACATCCCGGCTTAAGTCCCGTGACAATAGGCAAGAGGTGAAGAGGCAGGATTGTCAGGTCTGGAAGCCAGTCAGAATACATTGATCCCACACCAGCCACTACTGCCACCTGAAGACCCACCGATAGACAACTCCTTAGGAGAAGATTATACTCGACTCAAGTGATCGCACTACTGTTATTGTTTACCCCGCAGCAATCAGTAGTTTCCTCTCTGGCAATTTTTCATATTTCTTATACATTATTTTTTTCACAAATATTTTTGGAAAAATGACAGGTTTATTTTTATATGAAGAAAAAGATATATAAATTATAGTTTTGTATTAGCATCTGTAATATTTCCCAGCAGCTGGGCTCAGATTAATCTACTAAATCCTTTGTAACTATTTCTAGAAACTGATTTATTATCTAAAGATATGAATCAGGCAGATCACAAGAGCAAAACATGCATAATAAAGGGCAGCAGTCAGCTGCACACGACTACCACTCTGGAGAAAATGGCACAGTTTTCCCTCACTTGTTTAAGGATTGTGATTTATTGTTGAGAAAACCGTCATTATACAGCAGTTCATGAATTGACTATGGCTTCACACTGCATGAAAAGGGCACGCTATCTACCGAGTGAGTGTAAATCATCTTCAAGGCCTGCCAGTTTAGCAAATATCATGATCATGGAGTCAGTGATAGCAGGCATCTGGAGGACCACCTACATCAATGTTGTGCACTCAAAAAGTGAGAGCACTGAGCCGTTCCTTTGCAATGAAAAGAATATAAAAAAAAACATGTTTTTCTTCTCAACTTTTATGACAATTCAAGTGTGTATAACATTCTGAATGTTAGTGTCCAGAAATAATAATGGGTATGGCACCTGGCTAAGTGGTGCCTCTTGCAGCCCAGAAACCACAACATCACTTCTTATTACACCATTCAAACAAATACTCAGTGACCCATCTCCAAGGGCACTGTCTGTTCAAAAGTGAGGTGCCAATAACTTAAAAAACCTGAGAGTTATAAAAGAAAGATATGCTTTCTGAGACATCAACGTCTGAAAAAAATTTTATATTTTTGAAGTTGCATTCTATGATACGTACTGCCTAACTTAGTAATGATCAGCACTATCCATTCTACTGAGACTTGTCAAGGTCTAAATATTCCCGCCTCCTTCTTGAAATGGTGCCATAGTTCAATGTTAGTTCTTTTTTTTAATGTTGTATGCCTTTATTTTTTAAACCCAAGATCCCATAATCTCTTCCTTAATGTCAACAAAACGAAAGAGATGGTTATTGACTTCAGGAGACCTTGCAACACTCACAGCCCTCTTTACGTTGGCGGCACAGCAGTGGAAACTCCCGGGAGTGCACATCTTGCACAACCTCTCATGGCCCCAGAACATAATTCATACAATCAGGAAAGCTCATCTACACCTCTACGTTCAGAGGCTCAAGAGAGATGGACTATGTACATCTATACTCACATCATTCTTCAGATGCGCAGTAGAGAAGATCCCAACAAGCTTCATCACTGTATGGTATGGAGACTGCACTGTGGCAGACATGAAGACTCTACAACATGTTGTTAAAACTGCCCAATGCATCACCAGCAACAGCCTACCCACCATCAAGCACATATATATAGAAAGGTGCCAGACAAGGGCCAGTAATATCATGAAGAATCCCACCCACCCTGCTCATGCACTATTTGTTCTGCTCCCAACACGGAGGAGGTTACATAGCGTCCACACCAGAACCACCAGACTTCATAACAGTTACTCCCACAGATGTTGCTTGAACCACTAAGCTCTTCCAGCAGATTTTTTGCTCCACACTGTACCATTTGCAGTTCATTGTGTTTCTGTCTCCACAAAATGAGTTTGAACAGTAACTTATAGTGGATAATGACTTCTGTAACATTGAAATACAGCAACCAACAAGCCACATTAGGCTTATATGTGGTAAAATCAGGAGGCTATCATTGTGGAGGCCTGATTGGCTGAGACAACTACAACTCGAGACTCTTAACAAGATAAAATCCTATGACAATACGGGAAAGATACTGGCATGGATAGAGGAATGGCAGATAGGCAGGAGGCAGCAAGTGGGAATAAAGGGGGCTTTTTGTGATTGACTGTCAGTAACCAGAGGTGCTCCTCAGGGGTCAGTATTGGGACTGCTACTTTTCACATTGTTTATCACTGATTTAGATAATTGAATTGATGGCTCTGTGGCAAGGTTTGTAGATAATACAAAGACAGGTGGAGGAGTGAGTAATGCTGAAGAAGCAAAGCAATTGAAGCAGGACTTAGACAAATTGGAAAAATGGGCAAAAAAGTGGCAGATGGAATACAGTGTTGGGAAATATATGATAATATAATTTGGTAAAAGAAATAATAGTGCAGATTTTTGTCTAAATGGGGAGAAAATTCAAACATCAGAGGTCTGAAGGAACTTAAAAGTCCCTGTGCAAGACTCCCAGAATATTAATTTACAGGTTGAATCTATGGGAAAGAAGGCAAATGCAATGCTGGCCTTTATTTCAAGGGGAATAGAATGCAAAAGCAAGGAAATAATGCTGAGGCTTTATAAGATATTAGTCAGGCCACACTTGGAGCATTGTCAAGAGTTTTGAGCCCCATATCTCAGAAAGGATGTGTTGTCATTGGAGAGAGTCCAGAGGAGGTTCATGAGGATGATTTCAGGAATGAAACGGTTAACATACAAGCAGCATTTGGCAGCTTTGGGTCTGAACTTACGGGAATTTAGAAGAATGTGGGTGGATCTCATTGAAACCTACCAAATGTTGAAAGGACTAGATAGGGTGGATGTGGAGAGGATGTTTCCTATGCTGGGGGTATCCAGAACTAGAAGGCACAGCCTCAAACTTGAGGAGCAACTGGCCAGTGAGTAGTGAATCTGTGGAATTCTCTGCCACAGACTGTGGTGGAGGCCAAGTCCGTGGGCATAGTTAAAACAGAAGTTGGTAGTTTCCTGATCGGTCAAGGCATCAAAGTATATGGCGAGAAGGCGGGTGTATGGGGTTGCTTGGGAGCCGGTCAGCCATGATGGAATGGCAGAGCAGTCTCGATAGGCAGAATAGTCTAATTCTGCTCCTATGTCTCATAGTCTTGATTGGAGATCCAGCCACCATTTGCAGGCAACGTTCCTGGTAATAAAGCTAACTGACAGTGAATTAAGAAAGGCATTGAATTTACTACAGCAGTGTTCAAGTATGGCATTGGAAACCTCAAAAATATCAACGGAAAATGTTAATGAAAATGCCACACCCAAATTTTACAAAGCCCGTCTGGTTCCTTATACCATCCATGCTAAGTTAGCCAATGAGCTAGATCACATGGTGGCTGAGGGAATTCTTTCCACGGTTGGGTGGACCCATGGCAATGCCAGTAGTCCCAGCAGCTAAGAAGAATGGGTCTGTGATGATCGTAAGGTCACCTTCCACAGAGCACTGAAAGTGGATTAATACCTTCTGCCCAGGATTCAGAATATCTTCACAAACCTTTCAGGTGGGAAACACTTCAGCAAAGTGGACTTTCAGTGCCTATACAAAGTATTTACCTTGCCCCCCCCCCCCAGAAGTTTTCATATTTTATTGTTTTACAACATTGAGTCACAGTGGATTTAATTTGGCTTTTATGACACTGATCAATAGAAAAAGACTCTTTTGTGTCAAAGTGATCTAAATTAACGACAAGTATAAAACAGAAAATAATTGATCGCTTAAGTATATACCCCTTCAAGTCAGTATTTAGTAGATGCATCTTTTGTAGCAATTACAGCCTTGGGTCTGTGTGGGTAGGTTTCTATCAGCTTTGCACATCTAGGCACTGCAATTTTTCCCCATTCTTCTTTACAAAACTGCTCAAGCTCTGTCAGATTGCATGGGGATCATGAGTGAACAGCCCTTTTCAGGCCAGCCACAAATTCTCAATTGAATTGAGTTCTGGACTCTGTCTTGGCCACTCCAGGTCATTAACTTTGATATTTTTAAGCCATTCCTTTGTAGCTTTGGCTTTATGCTTTGGAAAACAATTCTGCTTCCTAGTCGTAGTTCTCCTGCAGACAGCATCAGGTTTTCCTCCAGGATTTTTCCTGTAATCATTTTACCCACTACCTTCACAAGCCTTCCAGGGACTGCTGCAGTGAAGCATGCCCACAGCATGATACAGTCACCACCATGCTTCACAGTAGGGATGGTGTTTTCTTGCCAAATATAGCATTTAGTCTGATGGCCAAAAAGCTCAATTTTGGTTTCATCAGACCATAGAACCTTCTTCCAGCTGACTTCAGAGTCTTCCACATGCCTTCTGGCAAATTCTAGCCGAGATTTCATGTGAGTTTTTTTCAACAGTGGCTTTCTCTTTGCCACCCTCCCATGAAACTGTGAGTGGTGAAGCACCCGGGCAACAGGTGTTGTATGTGCAGTCTCTCTCATCTCAGCCACTGAACCTTATAATTCCTCCAGAGTTGTCATAGGTCTCTCAATTTTGCACAGACTTGCACAGTCACTTAGTTTTTGAGGACAGCCTGCTTTAGGCAGATTGACAGCTGAGCCATATTATTTTCACTGCTTGATGATTGAGCGAACTGTACTCCAAGGGATATTCAGTGAGTTGCAACTTTTCTTGTATCCATCTCCTGACTTGTGCTTTTCAATAACCTTTTCGTGTAGTTGCTTGGAGTGTTCTTTTGTCTTCATGGTGTAGTTTTTTCCAGGACACTGACTCTCCAGCAGTTGGACCTTCCAGATTCAGGTGTATTTTTACTACAATCAATTGAATCACCATGACTGCATACAGGTCTCCAAACACAGATTTCCATTTAACTAATTATGTGACTTCTAAAACCAACTGGCTGCATCAGTGATGATTTGGTGTGTCATAATAATACATTCAATTATTTTGTGTTTTTTATTTGTAATTTATGTCAGTCAGTTTGCAGAGATTTGTTTTCACTTTGACACAAAAGAGTCTTTTTCTGTTGATCAGTTTCAAAAAACCAAATTAAATCCGTTGTGATTCAATGTTGTAAAACAATAAAATATGAAAAATTCCAAGGGGGTGAATACTTTTTATAGGCGTGATGGCCTACCTACAGATGGAGATGAAAGAAAAATCCAAAGTACTTCTCACCATAAACACTCACAAAGGGCTTTGTTGCTGTAATAGGCATATTTTTGGAGTCGCATCTGCACCTGCACTCTGGCAGAAAATCATGGACCAGACACTGCAAGGCTGTCCAGTGTTATCTAGATGACATCATTGTTACCTGTAAAGATGACAAGGATCATCTCCAAAATCTCAAGACAGCCTTAAAAGGGTTAGAAGATTATGGGCTCAGAATACAATGTAACAGATGTGAATTCTTTAAAGCAGACATCATTGACAGAGATCACACTATTGACGCACAAGGATTACAAAAGTGTGCTAAGAAAGATCAAGTCGTGGTGGATGCCCCAAGGCCAAAGGACGTGTCACAGCTGTGGTCAGTCATTGTTTTGTATCTGATAATTACTGTGACAGGTTCTTGCCAAACCTGACTACTGTGCTCCACCGCTTGAACTTGGGAAGAAATGGCAATGGACAAAGCAGTGTGAGGGACTTTCATAAAGGTAAAGGAAATGGTGACATCAGACACTGTACTCCCACATTATGATCCACATCGTCTAGTGTAAATTGTCCCTATTTCCTGAGGAGACTGAGGTCCTTTAACATCTGCCAGATGATGCTGAGGATGTTCTGCAAGTCTGTGGTGGCCAGTGCTATCATGTTTGCTGTTGTGTGCTGGGGCAGCTGGCTGAGGGTAGCAGACACCAACAGAATCAACAAACTCATTCGTAAGGCCATTGATGTTGTGGGGATGGAACTGGACTCTCTCACGGTGGTGTCGGAAAAGAGGATGCTGTCCAAGTTGTATGCCATCTTGGACAATGTCTCCCACCCACTACATAATGTACTGGTTGGGCACAGGAGTACATTCAGCCAGAGACTCATTCCACCGAGATGCAACACAGAGCATCACAGGAAGTCATTCCTGCCTGTGGCCATCAAACGTTACAACCCGTTCCTTGGAGGGTCAGACACCCTGAGCCAATAGGCTGGTCCTGGACTTATTTCCTGCATAAATAATTTACATATTACTATTTAACTATTTATAGTTTTATTACTATTTATTATTTATGGTGCAACTGTAACGAAAACCAATTTTCTCTGGGGGTCAATAAAGTATGACTATGACTAATGTTACATATGCAGTCATGTCAGAATCAGAATCAGATTTAATATCACTTGGATATGTCGTGAAACTTGTTAACTTGTTATCAGTGATGGGAGTGAACGCTCCATAAACTTTGCATTGCATTCCTTTACTGCAGTACAGAAAAATCACACAGAGGTTGACAGAGCAGCCTTGGGTCTGGTTTGGCGTGTAAACCATTTTAACCAGCACGTGTATGTGGGAGATTTTGCCCTTGTTATTGATTGTCAACCACTAGTGTCCATTTTCAGTCCATAGAATGATGCTCCACAAACAGCAACAGCACGAATGCAGAAATGGGCTCTGTTTCTCGGAGGACACAATTACAAGGTCGAATTCAACAGGATGACTAAGTATGGAAATGCTGACAAAATACATTTGGAAAAGTAAATACTTTACTTTATTGTCACCAAACAATTGATACTAGAGCGTGCAATCATCACAGTGATATTTGATTCTGCGCCTTGCGCTCCCTGGATTTCAAATCGATGGTAAATATTAAAAATTTAAATTATAAATCATAAATATAAAATAGAAAAGGGAAAGTAAGGTAGTGCAAAAAAATCCGAGAGGCAGGTCCGGATATTTGGAGGGTACGGCCCAGATCTGGGTCAGGATCCGTTAGCAGTCTTATCACAGTTGGAAAGAAGCTGTTCCCAAATCTGGAAAATACCTGAAAAATTTACAAACGAGGACATTCCTGAAGTCATCTTCTCCCTAATACGAATCAGAGGTTTCCCTTTTACAGCAGAAATAATCGAAAGGGAAAGCAGCAAACACCCTGTACTGTCTCAGGTCTACGTGACAGGAATGTGCAGCAGAGACTCTAGTTCCCCCATTTTTACCCGCGCCGAGATGAATTTGCCCTTGACAGAGGTTTATACTTGTGGAGATTGCAAGTTGTCGTACCATCCAAGTTGAGAGCATAAGTGCTGGAGGAGCTACATGCTAATCATCAAGGCTTGATTAAAATGAAATCGTTGGCCTGCAGCTTTGCCTGGTAGTCTGGGATCGATCAGTAGCATGCAAACACGTCCAGAAGATACATTGCCCTGGCAGAGGATTCAATTCGATATTGCCGGACCATTTATGGGCACAAATTTCTCAGTATCAGTGGATGTAGCTACTTAGTGGCCAGAAGTGTTCCCAATAGCCTCCACTACAGCCTCATGCACCGTCGATGTGTTGAGAAGACTCTTCGCAAGTACTGATGTTCTGGAACACTTAGTCAGCGACAATGACCCACAGTCTATGGTGGAGCAGCTTCAATCCTTCCTGAAAATGAATGGCATTTTACATCTACACCGTAACACTCAGCTACAGTGGCTTGGTGGAAAGGTTTGTCTAGGGTCTAAAGAATGCACTGTGAGCAATGTCAGCAGAACACACTACACTGACACTGAATCAGAAGCTCGCCTACTTCCTCCTTGCACATCGTAATGCAACACACTCTGCAACTAACAACTCACCAGCTATGCTGTTCCTGGGTTATCCCTTGCATTCATGCTTGGGTCTCCTCAAACCCAATCTTAGAAGGAATATGCAGAACAAACAGCTGAGACAAGTTGCAGGTTCCTCAAACAAAAAGGTTCGATGTTTCACACCCAGACAAGCAATCTTGGCAAGAGACTGTAACAGGTTCCTGCCAAACCTGGCTATTGTGCTCCACCACTTGAACTCGAACTTGATCAAAAGATTAAAGACAGAACTGGACCACTTTCCTACACAGTGGAGACTGCATCTGATATCATCTGGTGACAACATATTGATTGGTTGAGGAGAACAGATGTAATTGTTAGAGAATAATAATTTGAGAATTTGTTAGCGATTTGTGGACCGCTTCGTTGAACACTTCCACTCTGTCCGCCACAACAGACAGGATCTCCCGGTAGCCACCCACTTCAAATCTGCTTCCCATTCCCATTCAGATATGTCCATACATGGCCTCCTCTACTGCCATGATGAGGCTAAACTCAGGTTGGAGGAGCAACACCCCACATACCGTCTAGGTAGTCTTCAGCCCCTTGGTATGAACATAGAATTCTTCAACTTCCGGTAATTCCCTCCCCCTCCCTTCCTCTATCCCTATTTCACTCTGCCCCCTCCCCCAGCTGCCTATAACCTCCATGGTTCTGCCTCCTTCGTTTACTACCCATTGTTTTCCTGCCTATGACTTCGATGCTTCCCCTCCCCCACCCCTTTTGTCTTTCAAATTACTGGTCTTTCAACCGAACCTACAAGCATTCTTCAAATCCTTCCCCCTCCTTCATTCTTCAGTCCTGATGAAGGGTTCCAGCCCGAAACGTCGACTCATCATTTCCACTGATGCTGCCCGACCTGCTGGGTTCCTCCAGCGTACTGTAAGTGTTAGAGAATAATGCTGTCCAGAATTATCAGAACTCCCTGTACTGCCAGAGTCCTCTCTTAGAAACACCACGGAGGAGGTCCCAGAACTTGAGATTGTTTCACAGCCACAAGTTTCACCTGTCAACCAGAGAGAACCCCTAAAGGCATTAGCCCATAAGAGTAGAAAAGCCTCCATAGTGATTAAATCTCTAGGCCTGAATATACAATGCTGTGGATTATAATAGTATATAGCTGAGGTGCAGGGAAGCGTGTAGTGTATTCAATATTTCAGGAGTATTTGAATAATATTGTAAATATATCATTTGATTAAGGACTCTTGTTCATTTAGATAATTCATTTCTGGTTATTTGTGAAAAAAAATATAAACTGCATTCAGCACGATACTACCACATGATATGTGTGCATCTCACTTAAAGTAAACACTCCTATCTTCCTCTTTCAATTAGTTTAATGTTTTGGAGTTACAAAACATAACAGGAACCTTACCAAGATTTTAAAAATTATGAGGGGTGCCAATAGGATAGATAGAGAGAGTTTGTTTTATCCAGGGCAGGGAACTGTAGAACAGGTGAGGAGGTACAGGAGCCTTAGGTCCCACACCATCAGGTTTAGGAACAGTTATTATCTTTCAACCATCGGGCTCTTGAACCAGTGTGGACAGCTTCAGTCACCTCAGCCATGACCTAATTTCACAATCGCTGGACTCACTTTCAAGGATTCTATGACTCATGTTCTCAGTACTGTTTGTTTGTTTTTTATTATTATTATTATTGTTATTTTTTGTATTTCCACAGTTCATCTTCTTTTGCATATTTGTTGTTTGTCAGTCTTGGTTTGTATGTAGCTTTTTATTGACTCTATTGTATTTCTTTGCATTTACTGTGAATGCCTGCAAGAACTAAATCTCAGGGTTGTATATGGTGACATATACGTATTTTGATTATAAATTTCTCAGTCTCTGCATTAAATTTCATCTCCCATGGGTCTGCACATTTTACCAATCTACAGTATAAGCTCTCATGCTATCACTAGACACTAGAATACTACAGCACAGTACAGGCCCTTCGGCCCTCGATGTTGTGCCGACCCTTATTCCTAAAAAAAAAGTACTAAACCCACACTACCCCATAACCCCCTATTTTTCTTTCATCCATGTGTTTGTCCAAGAGGCTCTTAAATACCCCTAATGTTTTAGCCTCCAACACCACCCCTGGCAAGTCATTCCAGGCACTACAACCCTCTGTGTAAAAAATTAAAGAAAACTTACCCCTGATGTCTCCCCTAAACTTCCCTCCCTTAACTTTGTACATATGCCCTCTGGTGTTTGCTATTCATGCCCTGGGAAACAGGTACTGGCTATCCACCCTATCTATGCCTCTTATAACCTTGTAGACCTCTATCAAGTCCCCTCTCATCCTTCCACGCTCCAAAGAGAAAAGTCCCAGCTCTGCTAACCTTGCCTCATAAGACTTGTTTTCCAATCCAGGCAACATCCTGGTAAACCTCCTCTGCACCCTCTCCATAGCTTCCACATCCTTCCTATAATAAGGTGACCAGAACTGAACACAATACTCTAAGTGTGGTTTCACCCAAGATTTGTAGAGTTGCAACATGACCTCTCTACTCTTGAACTCAATCCCCCTATTAATGAAGCCTAGAATCCCAACCTGTGCAGTGACCTTGAGGGATGTATGGATTTGAACCCCAAGGTCCCTCTGTTCACCCACACTCTTAAGTAACCGACCATTAACCCTGTACTCAGCCTTCTGGTATGTTCTTCCAAAATGCATCACCTCACACTTATCCAGATTGAACTCCATCTGCCACTTTCTCTGCCCAACTCTGCATCCTGTCTATATCCTCTTGTAACCTTCGACAACCTACAGCTCCATCCACAACTCCTCCAATCTTCGTGCCGTCTGCAAACTTACTCACCCATCCTTCTGCTTCTTCATCCAGGTCATTTATAAAAATCACAAAGAGCAGGGGTCCCAGGACAGATACTTGCAGCACTCCACTTGTCACTGACCTCCAGGCAGAATACTTTCCTTCCACTACTACCCTCTGCTTTCTTCCTGTAAGCCAATTTTTTATCCAAACAGCCAAGGTTCCACTGATCCCATGCCTCATGACTTTCTGGATGAGTCTCTCGTGGGGGATCTTGTCAAATGCCTTGCTAAGCTCCATGTAGACCACATCTACTGCCCTACCCTCATCAATTTCTTTTGTTACCTCTTCAAAAAACTCAATTAGGCTTGTGAGGCATGATCTTCCCTTCACAAAGCCATGTTGACTATCCTTGAGTAGACTGTACTTCTCCAAATGCTCATAAATCCTATCCTTAAGAATCCTTTACAATAGTTTGCAGACCACCAACGTAAGACTCACCGGTCTGTAGTTCCCAGGATTCGCCCTATTACCTTTTTTAAACAAGGGAACTACATTTGCCATTCTCTGGCACCTCTCCTGCAGCCAAGGAGGATTCAAGTCCTCTTTGCAGATATCCTCAGGATATCTGCAAGCTCTGAAATTGCACCCTTATATTCAAGTTTGGGTCATTCAGATCACTGACCCCAAGGAATGCCACTATACCACTACTCCACAGGAATGCCAATACTCTTCAATCTAATAAACAACACAAAGCCAGTTTTCTTTCCAAAGTGCATAGAAATTATTTTTGGACCTTTGATTTCCAGTTCAAGTTTTGAATTTGTTCTGGGTAGTGATCACAGATTTCAAAACTGTTATATAATTCATACACTTGCCGAATAACTTAATTCTAAATACACCCAACCAAATTAAGAAAACAAACTGTGAGCAAATGACAACAGCATCAAATATTGAAGTATCTTTTATTTACCAGGAGAAATCTCAACACTGCCCTGTAAAATTTGGACCACAGTCTCACAGATTTCAGGCTATTGTAAAATCAAAAGGGGAGTTTAAAACCTTGGTATGTTTTGAACTAAAGTACCAACTTCAATATCGATGAAATCTTTCATATAAAATCTACCAACAGACTCTTGTATTAAATACACAACATATCAATAGGCAGGCATCATAATTCATTTCTGAAACTTGCTTCTGTAGACCTAACAACAGGAATTCTGCAGATGCTGGAAATTCAAGCAACACACATAAAAGTTGCTGGTGAATGCAGCAGGCTGGGCAGCATCTCTAGGAAGAGGTACAGTCGACGTTTCAGGCTGAGACCCTTCGTCAGGACTAACTGAAGGAAGAGTTAGTAAGAGATTTGAAAGTGGGAGGGGGAGGAGGAGATCCAAAATGATAGGAGAAGACAGGAGCGGGAGGGATGGAGCCAAGAGCTGGACAGGTGATTGGCAAAGGGGATATGAGAGGATCATGTGATAGGAGGCCCAGGGAGAAAGACAAAAGGGGGTGGGGGGGGACCCAGAGGATGGGCAAGGGGTATAGTCAGAGGGACAGAGGGAGAAAAAGGAGAGTGAGAGAAAGAATGTGTGTATAAAAATAAATAACGGATGGGGTACGAGGGGGAGGTGGGGCATTAGCGTAAGTTAGAGAAGTCAATGTTCATGCTATCAGGTTAGAGGCTACCCAGACGGAATATAAGGTGTTGTTCCTCCAACCGGAGTGTGGCTTCATCTTTACAGTAGAGGAGGCCGTGGATAGACATATCAGAATGGGAATGGGATGTGGAATTAAAATGTGTGGCCACTGGGAGATCTGTTGCTCTGTCCGCCAGAGAAAGCAGGATCTCCCAGTGGCCACACATTTTAATTCCACATCCCATTCCCATTCTGATATGTCTATCCACGGCCTCCTCTACTGTAAAGATGAAGCCACACTCAGGTTGGAGGAACAACACCTTATATTCCGTCTGGGTAGCCTCCAACCTGATGGCATGAACATTGACTTCTCTAACTTCCGCTAATGCCCCATCTCCCCCTCGTACCCCATCTGTTATTTATTTTTATACACACATTGTTTCTCTCACTCTCCTTTTTCTCCCTCTGACTATACCCCTTGCCCATCCTCTGGGTTCCCTCCCCCTTGTCTTTCTCCCCGGACCTCCTGTCCCATGATCCTCTCATGTCCCTTTTGCCTATCACCTGTCCAGCTCTTGGCTCCATCCCTCCCCCTCCTGTCTTCTCCTATCATTTTGGATCTCCCCCTCCCCCTCCCACTTTCAAATCTCTTACTAACTTTTCCTTCAGTTAGTCCTGACGAAGGGTCTCGGCCTGAAACGTCAACTGTACCTTTTCCTAGAGATGCTGCCTGGCCTGCTGCGTTCACCAGCAACTTTGATGTGGGTTCTGTAGACCTTGATGGATATTATGTTCTTAGTGCATGTAACACTCTGTATTAGACACCCGGGATGAAAATCAGGTGTAGCTTGTATTGGTAAATACCTGCCTTGGATCTGGAACCAGTTGCTACATTGCTGGCTTAGAAAAGGAAGAAATCAAATTACTTTGCTATGCTTTTAAAATACTTTAACTCATGTCAATCCTTATTGGGAAGTCAAGCATTTCACTTGCAATTTCCCATCAGCAAGCTAGTGCTTTCAAAAATAATCTGCTAGAAACCCACGATTCGCTATTTGCCTGTATTAGAGCTCACAGTCGTAAGTCATATCCAGTCACCAGGTCCACTGAGTTTGGATTTAAGTTAGGCTCCATCGGGTCTGCATATGAGAATTGATAGAATTTAACACATCAAAGTCATGCAGATTGTTAGCCTGTAACACTGGTAATGTTTTCACTCCCTGTGCACTGAAGAGAATTCAGTCCAACTTCCCAGATTCGTTTAGAGTAAAACAGAAAAGAACAGATAACCTTGGTAATCTGTTACCAAGGATCTACCTTTGGGTCAGAGGTAGATCAGACTATTATTAATTGTATTCTGCAATAACACCAACCTCCCACGTTCGATCTCAGGTTCCAATTCACTTTGAAAAAGTATTCCATTTTGAAGCCAATTCAAATGCAAAGGGGGTTCCCTTCCGATGGGGATGGGAATTCAGAATTAAATTGTACTATTAATGGTATTGTATTTATTTTGTTCTGGGGATCATCAAAGCCGGTCCACTCCAATTCAAATGGATAAATACAGAGGAACTTTGGTCTATGCTCTTAATTTCCACAAGTGTTATAGATGGTCACATTTCTGCAGATGCTGCTCTCTACAGGGAATTTAAAGATGAGTTACTTGTGAACTTGCCACCCCAGAATTCACCTCGCACTGTCCCATCAAAGTTAATTTAATTTGAAAATCTCATAGCTACAAGAGAAATGAGAAGCTGAACACCTCAATGTGACATGGATTAATTGTCAGATCACAAAGATCAAATGACAAGGTTTATCAGCTTCATGCCCTTCGCTCTGTTATTACTGGGAGTACATATGGTTGGTTGCTACTTTAGAGGAACTTAATCTCCCATAAAGTCACTCCAATTTAGGAACAGATATTTTCAAATTATTCAGTGTTATTTTCTCATTATTATGTGACAGAACACTAGAAGAATAATAATGCTAACCTTACAAACAACTTTGAAGAAATTTCTCATTAGAAAACATTGATAATATGTGTTATATATTACTTCATGCCTTCAGAAATTGGATTATGTATGATATTGTAGCCTCATTAGGCACATGGATTAAGAGAATTAAACAGTGCATTCAAATTCTTTATCAGCAATTCCTCATTATAAATTAATATCCTTCATCAAGCCTGGAGATTGACAGATACTTTGAAAAAACATCTGTTGAGTGTTTGCTTTCCTAACTGTTTATTGGTATAAAATTCTTGATGCAATACTAACGCTTTCAAACTTATACAACTCTGTTTCAATTGAGCTACCGATTGTATTCTAAAATAGAGTTCAATTATCTTTCGGTGGGGTAAAGGAGGGTGGGCTTTGAATGGACAAACAGCTACATTTCTTCAATTAAAAGATTTGCCAATCCTTACTACCCTGCCACTGCTTATGGAGATTGGTCAATGACTGGTCATTGGCACCCTGACAACTGTAAATTCTCAAATAAGAGTCAATGCACTGGGCAGAAAAAGATAATGTACACCCTCTTATCAGGACCTGTTACCAAACAAAGATTTGGATTTTCCATAACAAATCCTTCATCATTACTTAGACATTATATGTAGGCAAAGGAACTACACAACACAAACCTGCACCAAAATAGCAAGCAATGCAAAATGTACAATCATTATGAGCTCAGTCACCTGTATGCACTTTCAGCTTAATTTTGTTTTCTTTAAATTTTATTTTCTTACTTAGAGATAGAGCATGGTAACAGACCCTAGGCATCCGTTAGTCTCGTGAGACCATGGATTTGCACCTTGGAAGGTTTCCAGGGTGCAGGCCTGGGCAAGGTTGTATGGAAGACCAGCAGTTGCCCATGTTGCAAGTCTCCCCTCTCCACACCACCGATGTTGTCCAGGGGAAGGGCACAAGGGCCGATACAGCTTGGCACTGGTGTCGTCGCAGAGCAATGTGTGGTTAAGTGCCTTGCTCAAGGACACAACGCGTTGCCTCAGCTGAGGCTCGAACTAGCAACCTTCAGATCTCTAGACCAACGCCTTAACCACTTCGCCACGCTCCAACAGACCCTATTCGCCCAACAAGTCCATGCTGTCTAATTACACCTGTGTGACTAAATAACCAACCAACATGTATTGTACATCTCTGGAATGTAGGAGGGAACCAGAGCACCCAAAAGAAACCCACATGGTCATGGAGAGAATGCACAAACTCTTTACAGACAGTGACAGAATTGCACCCAGCATTGCTGGTGCTGAATAGCATTACACTAACAGCTAGGCTACTGTACCGGCCATTTTAATTATGAAATCCTTCTAAAATAACAACATAGGTCAACACTGAGAAAGAAAATTTGTCATATGTTTAGTCAAATGGTTTCAAAACTTGCTTCACAGAAAACTAGTAGTCCAGGTTATATTGCAATGAGCTTAAAAAGTACAGATTGGATGTTGACTGTATTGGAATTTTAACAGAATTTACAGAACTCATCCATTCAAGGACAAGAAAACTCCAAAATGTTCTACACTTACCTCACGAACAGAGGGGTGACTAGAGTGTGGGTAGGACTGTTCAGGGATAAAGCGGGAAATGTGGCTGAAATCAGAGGAGGTAGGGAGGTCCTTCATGAATACATTGCTTCTATGTTGATCAGTGAGAGGAATATGTAAGGTTAGTGTAGAATGGGTTAATAAGCTGAATTATGCTGAAGTTAAGAAAGAGGCAGTGTTGGAGCTTTTGAAAAATGTTCGGATAGTTAAGTCTATGGAGCCGGGTGGGATATACGCAAGATTATACAGGAAGTGAGAAAAGAAATTGTTGGGGCATTGAAGATGATCTTTGCATCCTCACTGGCCACAGGAGTAGAACCAGACATTTGCAGGATGGCAAATATACCTTTGTTCAAGAAAGGTAATAGTGATAACCCTGGAAATTTATACACAAGTGAGTCTTACATCACTGGTTGGAAAAATAATGAAGAGGATTCCAAGATATAGGATTTACAATTATTTGGAGAGGCATAGTCTTATTAGGGATAATCTGCATGTCCTTGTCAAGGGCAGGCCATGCTTCATGAACTTGACTGAATTTTTCAAGGAAGCGACAAAACAAATAAATGAAGACAGAGTGATGGATGTGGCGTACATGGAGGTTAGTAAGACATTCAACAAGGTTCCTCATGGAAGCCTCATCCAGAAAGTCATGAGGCATGGGATCCTGGGAAACTTGGTATCGTGGATTCAGAATTGGCTAGTCCACAGAAGGCAGAATGTGGTAGTAAATGGAGCGTATTCTGCCTGATTTTTGTAAATGAAGGAGTGAAAGGGTGGGCTATTAAGTGAGCAGAAGATTTAAAGGTTGGCAGTGTTGTGGATAGTGCAGAAGGTTGGTGTAGGTTACAACGGGGTATTGATAGGATGCAGAGCTAGACTGAGAAGTAGCAAACGAAATTCAATCTGGAAAAGTGTGAAGTGATTCACTTTGGAAGGTCGAACTTGAAGTCAGAGTACAAGGTTTATAGCAGGAATCTTAGCAGTGTGGAGAAAAAGAGGGAATGTCGTCCAATGTCATAGATCCCTCAAAGTCCAAGGTCCAAGAGTGCAACTCTATAAAATTCTAGTTAGATCATATTTGGAGTATTGTGTTCAGTTCTGGTCATCTCTTTATAGGATGGATGTGGAAGGTTTAGAGAGGGCGTAGAGGAGATTTATTAGGATGCTCCCTAGATTAGAGAATATTTTTACGTGGAAAGACTGAGCAAGCTGGGGCTTTTCTCTTTGGAGCAAAGGAAGATGAGAGGTGACATGATGGAGGTGGCTAAAATTATAACAGGAATAAATGGAGTGGACAGCCAGTGCCTTTTACCCTGAGCACCAGTTACTAATACCAGAGAACATCCTTTGAAGGTGAGTGGAGGAAAGTTTAGGGGAGATGTTGGACAAAAGAAAATCTGCAGATGCTGGAAATCTGAGCAACACACATGAAATGGAGGAACTCAGCAGGCCAGGCAGCATCTATGGAGAAGAGTACAGCTGACATTTCGGGCCGAAACCCTTCGGCAGGACTGGAGAGAAAAAGCTGAGGAGTAGATTGAAAAGGTGGAGGGAGATGGCGGAGTTAGTTTTTTTTATACTGAGAATGTTAAGTGCCTGGAGAGCACAGCTGGGGTAGCAGTTCACACTGTTACATTAGGGACATATAAAAAACTTGGATAGGCATTTGAAAAAAAAAACAGGGATTTATGGGCTATGGAGGAGGAAGGGTTTAGTATCTATAGGGTGGTCATTACATCATAAGCTGAAGGGCCCATAATGTGTTGTGCTGTTCTATGAGACACCTTGCAACAAACACAAAAATACTGGAGGAACTCAGCAGGCCAGGCAGCATCTTATGGAAAAGAGTACAGTTGACATTTTGGGCCGAGATCCTTCATCAGGTCCTGCTGAAGGGCCTCGGCCTGAAACGTTGACAGTACTCTTTTCCATAGATGCTGCCTGGCCTGCTGAGTTCCTCCAGCATCTTGTGTGTGTTGCTTTGGATTTCCAGCATCTGCAGATTCTCTCTCGCCTGTGACATGCCTTATTATTATCTGCAGGCAAGAGCATAAAACAATCAGTATCCAGTGAAGTCCTTTAAAAGAGAACATTTCAGGTAGGTTTCATAATTCTACAGTAAATTGTGGAGGAACTATCTCTTCCTTATCCCCTTGCATATGATCTTAAACATTTACATCTTTATTTAATGACATTTCTGTGCAATAATATTTGTGTACTATTATTTCTGCAGCTAGCCACATGTCGGAAGTCACGTTTTCTACAGCAAAGTTAGTCAGTCTTTGTCATGATACTTGACCCCAGAGAGCAGGTCGTCATCATCACCCAAAGCATCTTTACTTGACCCAGAGTTCAGCTTGTGCAATTATGCAATGTGATGACCAGTAATCATCGAGAGTGAGTTCTCCGTCAGCTAGCCAAAGCCTCAGAGCTTAGCAGGACCAGCTACTAGTTTAGTGGAATTAATCCAATAATCAATAGGACTTCACATACTGGAATTTGAAATACAAACAGAACCTGCCGGAAACAGTCAGAAGGTCAGCTGGTATCGGTGGAAAGAGAATGAGAGGAAATGTTTCATGTCCAAGACTTAGAGTGTCACAAGCTTTTCAGCAGGTAGCGCGGCACGGCAGCAGCGGCCTTCCGGATCTGGTGCTACTTTAATATAATTTTTTAATTTAATTTTAAGGCACAATTAGGGTTTAGGGCAATGGATAACAGAGCGACTATCTACCATCTCCAGACACTGCTACAATACAGAGATTGCCAAAAACAAACCTTCATGAAGATCTGCTGGTTAAATTGCGCAACCTCGGCTTGCTGAGGGGATCAGGCCTACAGTCCTCGGAGTCGCCTGATGCCAGTGGCCGGAGGTGGGGATGTCGTAAGCGGTGTGCGAGGAAGCGGAAGCGAGGCAAGCGGGCAGGAGTCCATGCCAGGAAAAAAGCAAGCCGTAGCCGACCGGCTGTCCCATCCATTCTGCTCTCCAATGGACATTAAACTGGACTACATCCGACTCCAACCAAATACTCGGCGGGAGTACAGAAATGGACGATCCTGGACGCCGCCATTCAGCTGTTTATTTATGTAACAGTTTTCCCCCAAGCCATTGGACTACCAACCTACTGCCCTCTGCTGTGCCTATTGTCTTGTTTATTATTTATTGTAATGCCTGCACTGTTCTGTGTACTTTATGCAGTCCTGGGTAGGTCTGTAGTCTAGTGTAGTTTTTGTGTTGATTTACGTAGTTCAGTGTAGTTTTTGTATTGTTTCATGTAGCACCATGGTCCTGAAAAACATTGTTTTGTTTCTACTGTGTACTGTACCAGCAGTTATGGTCGAAATGACAGTAAAAAGTGACTTGACTTGACTTGACTTGACTTGACTTGAAGCTGAAATACTGGTTTTGTTTCTCGCTTCATAGATGCTGCTTAACCCGGTTGGTGTTTCCAGTTTATTCTATTTTTAGTTCCAAATACATTTTCTGACAAGGATGCACAAAATGCAGTGTTCCCCGAAAATTAAATTCCCTGAAGTTCCAGGAAGAAAATGCAAACACTGTAATTCTTGCAAATCCCACAATATGTCTGTTAAAGTTACCTTGAATTGAAAATCAGATTCATTCTGCTTGACAACATCTCCTCCACCATCCTCATCAGCACAGGGGAACCACAAGGCTGTGTGCCTAGCCCCCTGCTCTATTCTCTTTATACTTTCAACTGTGAGGCTAAGCACAGCTCCAATGCCACAATAAGGTTGCTGATGGTTGCCACTGTGGTTGGCCAAATCAAAGGTGGTAATGAATCAAACTATAGGACAGACTATAGGACAGAGATTCAAATTCTAGCTGAGTGGTGCCACAACATCAACCTCTTACTCAATGTCAGCAAGACCAAGAAGCTGATTATTGACTTCATAAGGAGGAAACCGGAGATCCATGAGCCGGTCCTCATTCAGGGATCAGAGTTGGAAATTCTTCGATGTTATCATTTCAGAAGATCTGTCCTAGGTCCAGCAGGTAAGTGCCATTACGAAGAAAGCACAGCAGCACCTCTATTTCCTTGGAAGTTTGAGAAGATTCAGTATGCCATTTTAAAACTTTGACAAACTTCTATAGATGTGTGGTGGAGACTATAATAACTGGCTGCATCACGACCTGGTATGGAAACACCAGTGCTCTTGAACAGAAAGGCCACAATAGTAATGGATACAGCCCAGTCCATCGTGAGTAAAGCTCTCTCCACCACTGAGCACATCTACATGGAGCACTGTCACAGGAAAGCAGCATTCACCATCCAGGCCATGCTCTCTTCTTGCTGCAGCCATCGGGAAGAAGGTACAGGAGCCTCAGGACACACATCATCAGATTCAGGAATGGTTAATACCCCTCAACCATCAGGTTCTTGAACCAGAGCGGACAACTTCGCTTAACTTCACTTGCCCCATCAGTTCCCACAATATATGGATTCACTTTCAAGGATTCTTCATCTCGTGTTCTCAATTTATATTGCTTGCTTGTTTGTTTGTTTGTTTATTTATCTATCGGTCCTTGTTTCTTTTTGTATTTGCACAGTTTATTGTCTTTTGCATAGTGATTCTTTGCCAATCCTGTTGAGTGTGGTTTTTCATTGATTATATCGTGTTTCTTGAATTTACTGTGAATGTCTGCAAGAAAATTAATCTCTGGATTGTATCTTGTAACATACAGGTACATATGTACTTTGATTGTAAATTTACTTTGAACTAATGATGTAAACAATGTAAACCACTCACTTAACAGGACACCTTGCAACAGTGGTAGTTAGAAAATTGCTTCAGTTAACACTATTATTTTCTTATGAATAACATTTTCTTACATTTATTCTATTATTGAAAATATTTCCCTTCCCCTTGAGAGGTTTTGAAGCACAGATCAGTATGAGATTTCACAACAATGGGAAAAATCTTTTAGAATCATTCTCACAATTCCACTCCATGTTAAGATGAAGAAAAATTGTATATTTGTGGATGCTTTCTCTAAATGAAGGGCATTATATCAATGGGAGTCAGTACTGTTGTTATTTTGTAGTAGAAAACTGGAGATGAGAGCAAACAAGCTAAATTTGCATTCGCATGGGCAAAGCAAAGCACCCTGGAGTACTTCAGAGAATAAACTTTGGCTCAGAACAAGATAAGGAGATATGAACGTAGGTGTACAAATGTCCAAGTAGCTGGGTGTGTTTTAAGGAGCAGCTCAAAGAATGAAGAGTCTGAGTGTGACAGTTCCAGTGTTTAGGTCCTCAGCAGCTGAACACAGAGCAATAGGACAAGCACATTCTGGGATGACCACAAATGGAGAAGTTGAGTGGTCCAGGGATGATTCTATGACTGAAGGAGATTAGGGTGATAGGAGGACTGACGGTGAGCTTGAAAACACAAAGTGAGAATTTCAAATTCTCATCATGAGACAACCTCGCCAATCATTTTGTGAACACAATTAAGTCTTTTTTTAAGCTTCCTGCTCTGGCTTCCATTTTGCTGTGAATGCACCATCCCATATCCTGTCATCTCAAGGATACATTTATCACATTGAAATCAAAGCTTGCTGCAAAATGTACTTCTCTTCCTTCCACTCTTACAACTTTAACTCTTACAGTCCAACCGAATCAACCTGCAGATTTGGCATCATATAAGGAGTGTTCCTTTTCCTTTCAATTCTCAGTCTGCTTGTTGGTTTGACTTCCTAAATTGTGCTTTATATCTCAATCTAAGTATTAAGTTACAGGATCAGAAATAACATTGGAAAGAGAAAGGCTAGTCAGCCTACTGGTGACACTTCTTCACACAGAGACTCCACTATCACTACACTAGGCAGTAAAGGTACTTTTACATTGAAACAATCCATTGCCAGCTTCTTCAGCTGAGCCCTGTACAGAATCTGACAATGTCAGATGTAGTATGGCAGAAATCTCAACTAATCTAATCAGAACCTTGCAACCTGACCATGATTAATGTTTATTAATCTAACTAACAAATGTTAGTCCTTATATTTGCCCTTAGTTCTTCTGTCACGCTGTTCTTGGACTACAGTACAGCATTCAACACCATAATTCCCTCCAAGCGTGACAAGAAGCTCAGAGACCTCGGCCTTCACCCTGCCTTGTGTAGCTGGATCCTGGTCTTCCTGTCAGATCACCAGCAGGTGGTAAGAGTGGGCTCCCTCACCTCTGTCTCTCTGACCCTCAACACAGGTACCCTTCAGGGCTCTGTCCTAAGCCCCCTCCTTTACTCTCTGTATATCCATGACTGTGTTGCAACCCACAGCTCCAATCTGCTAATTAAATTTGTTGACGATACTACACTGATTGGCCTAATCTCAAATAATAGTGAGACAGCGTACAGAGAAGAAGTCATCACCCTGACACAGTTGTGTCAAGAAAACAACCTCTCCCTCAACGTCATAAAACAAAGGAGCTGGTTGTGGACTACTTGAGGAATAGAGACAGGCTAACCCCTATTGATATAAATGGATCTGGGGTTGAGAGGATGAACAGCTTTAAGTTCCTCGGCATAAACATCACCGAGGGTCTCACGTATCCTGTACATACCGGCTGTGTGGTGAAAAAGGCACAACAGCGTCACTTTCACCTCAGAAGGTTGAAGAAGTTTGCTATGGGCCCCCATATCCCAAGAACTTCCTACAGGGGCACAGTTGAGAGCATCCTGACTGGCTGCATCACGGCCTGGTATGGGAACTGTACTTCCCTCAATCGCAGGACTCTGCAGAGAGTGGTGCGGACAGCCCAGCGCATCTGTAGATGTGAACTTCCCACTATTCAGGACATTTACAAAGACGTGTGTAAAAAGGGCCTGAAGGATCATTGGGGACCCAAGTCACCCCAACAACAAACTATTTCAACTGCTACCATCCAGGAAACAGTACCGCAGCATAAAAACCAGGACCAACAGGCTCCGGGACAGCTTCTGGCACCAAGCCATCAGACTGATTAATTCATGCTGACACAACTGTATTTCTATGTTATTTTGACTGTCCTGTTGTACATACTATTTTTTATAAATTACTATAAATTACACATTGCACATTTAGATGGAGATGTAACATAAAGATTTTTACTCCTCATGTATGTGAAGGATGTACGTAACAAAGGCAATTCAATTCATAAGTTACACTCTCAAGCCTGCTCTTCTATTCAACATGACCACGAACAATCTAATTGAAATCTCTTTGTATACCCACCTATAGTGGAAACCTTTTACTGTTTGCATATCAAGAATTATCTGCATTTGCCCTAAAACATTCACTTTGCTTTCACTACCCTTTCAGGAAGGATTCCAAAGATTTGTATCTCTCTGAGAGTTAAGATTCACCACATCCCTTTTAATGAAGAGAGCCTTGCTTTCAAACAAATAGCTTATAATGTAATTGGTTGTGGCTCAGCCTGATGAAACTCACGGCTACAATCCCACATATTAATTGCAGTGTTGCCTTTTATACATTTCTATCAACAATGCAAACCATACTTTTTTTTAAAGGAAATAATGATATAGAACAATAACTTTTTACTTAACATCAGCAAAACCAAAGACTAGATTATTGACTATAGGAAGAAGAAATTGACAGTCCATGACTTAGCTCTCATTAGGTGTTCAGAAGTGTAGAGGATCAGTAACTTTAAATTCTTTTGTGTTATTATCTTAGAAGATCTGTCCTGGGACCAGTGCATAAATACCATTACAAAAAAGGCACAAAGGTGCCTGTACTTTCTTAAGAGTTTGCTCAGAATATGCTGGCTGGTTGCACCGTGGTCTGGTAAGGAAACACCAACACCTAACAACAGGAAAGCCTTCGAAAAGGAATGGATACATCCCAGTCCATTGACCGCATCTACAAGGAACGCTGCCACAAGAAAGCAGCATCATCATCAAAAAAATACACCATCAAGGCCACGCTCTCTTCTCACTGCTGTCATCAGAAAGGAAGTATGGGATCCTCAGAACGCACATCACCAGGTTCAGGAATAGTTAGTGCTCTTCAACCACCAGGCTCCTGAACCGGCCTGGATAACTTCACTCACCTCAATGCTGAACTGATTTCACAACCTATGGACTCACTTTCAAGAACTCCATAACCCATGTTCTCAGCATTATTTATTTAATTATTATTACTCTTTTGTTTGTACTACCACAGTGAGTATTCTTTTGCACATTGGTTATTTGTCAGTCTTTGTGTGTAATTTTCATTGATTCTATTACATTTCTTTGTGTCTACCGTGAATGCCGAAAAGAAAATGAATCTCAGGGCAACATATGGCGACATATACTTCGATAATCTATTTACTTTGAATTTTACTAACTGTAATAAGGTGGTAGGCGAAGAATTTTGAAAGTTCAAGCAATGCTAAGTTCAACAAAAGTAATTATTTTTAAATTTGATTCCCAGCAAAGAATATCAAGATAAATTTCTAATAAAATAACTACTCAGTTTGGCTCACCTTAATATTTCTGTAAATATGAAAATTATTTTCACAGGAAAAAAGACTACAGAAAAAGAAAATGCATTTAAAAGACTATGAGGTAGTTCATTCTTTAAAGTTTCCTCCGGGTACATTTTTGTTACATGGAAGAGTTTTTTTAATTAAATAAATTATCTGAAAATGCATTGCACGTTTAGTCTTTCTAATTCCTAATGAATGAACAAGGAGCCACTTCGAGTATTTTGCAGAGGGCCACTCCTTATTCATTGTAACTCATAAAATAAATGGGTTTATTAGACAATATTGGCAGTCTGACAACACACCAAAGGGGATGGAGGAGCTTTAAAATCAATCAGGTGTGAAAGTACAGATATATTTCACTTTATGAAGCCAATATTCACAACTGGAAAACTGCACAATGAACTAAGGATTATACTCTGACCACTCCTTGATATGTAGGTCTTTAAGATAGAAAATAAAGTTCTCAAAATATTCCAGTGTAAAAAAATACACAATTGTTAAACCAATCTAGAGAACATTGAAAAACTTAGTTACAAATGTAGTTGGGTTACTTTCATGGAGCACACCCACCCATCTCACAACCTTAAACCCAAGTTTCCTACAGCTTGTCATTTGAATTCTCAGACCCACCACTCTGTCTCTTGCACCAATTCTAATGAAGCCAAAGCTCTTCTTTCTACCATGATCGTTAAACACTCCTGGACCCAACACCCAAACTCAGTTACTTTTTGTAATATTTATTTTATTCTGATTTTTGCATTAATATCACTTTCAGTCACTCTTAGGATTCCAGAAGACAGACAGTAAATTAAACCAAGTATATTTTTTAATAAAAATAACTTGGAGTGCATCAAAAACATATATATTTCATGCTTATTCCACAGCAGGCAGAAAACCCTCTGGCAAGTTCCACTCCAACCATGCAGAAATGATAGAAATACACACTGAAACTGCTGGAAAACTCAGCAGGTCAGACAAGGTCCGACAGTATCTGTAGAAAGAGAACAGAGGTGGGGAGGTGGTACTGTTGATCAGGGATAGTGTCAAGGCTGCAAAAAAGGAGGAAGACATGGAGGGGTTGTCTACGGATTCTCTGTGGGTGGAATTTAGGAACAGGAAGGTCAATAACTCTACTGGGTGTTTTTTATAGACCACCCAATAGTATCAGCGACATTGAGGAGCAGATAGGGAGACAGATTCTGGAAAGGAGAAATAATAACAGGGTTGTTGTGGTGGGAGATTTTAATATCTCAAATATTGATTGGCATCTCCCTAAAGTGAAGGGTTTAGATGGGGTGGAGTTTGTCAGGTGTGTTCAGGAAGGTTTCTTGACACAATATGTAGATAAGCCTACAAGAGGAGAGGCTGTACTTGATACGGTATTGGAAAATGAACCTGGTCAGGTGTCAGATTTCTCAGTGGGAATGCATTTTGGAGATAGTAATCACAATTCTATCTCCTTTACCATAGCATCAAAGAGGGATTGGAACAGACAAGTTAGGAAAATGTTTAATTGGAGTAAGGGGAAATATGAGACTATCAGGCAGGAAGTTGGAAGCATGAATTGGAAACAGATGTTCTCAGAGAAACGTACAGAAGAAATGTGGCAAATGTTCAGGGGATATTTGCTTGCTGTTCTGCGTAGATATGTTCCAATAAGACAGGGAAAGGATGGTAGGGTACAGGAACGGAGGTGTACAAAAGGCTGTTGTAAATTTAGTCAAGAAGAAGAGTTTATGAAAGGTTCAAAAGACTAGGTAATGATGGAGATTTAGAAGATTATAAGGCTAGCAGGAAGGAGTTTCAGAATGAAATTAGGAGAGACTGAAGGGACCATGAGAAGGCCTTGGTGGATAGGATTAAGGAAAACCGCAAGGCATTCTACAAGTATGTGAAGAGCAACAGGATAAGATGTGAGAGAATAGGATTAATGAATTGTGACAGCGGAAAAGTGTGTATGGAACCGGAGGAGATAGCAGAGGTACTTAATGAGTACTTTGCTTCAGTATTCACTACGGAAAAGGATCTTGGCGATTGTAGGGATGACTTGTAGCAGACTGAAAAGCTTGAGCATGTAGATATTAAGAAAGAGGATGTGCTGGCACTTTTGGAAAGCGTCAAGTTGGATAAGTCACCAGGACCAGACGGGATGTATCCCAGGCTACAGTGGGAAGCGAGGGAGGAGATTGCTGAGCCTCTGGCAATGATCCTTGCATTATCAATGAGGACAGGAGAGGTTTGGGAGGACTGAAGGGTTGTGGATGTTGTTCTCTTATTCAAAACAGGGAAAAGGAATAGCCCAGGAAATTATAGACCAGTGAATCTTACTTTAGTGGTTGATAAATTGATGGAGAACATCCTGAGAGGCAGGATTTATGAACATTTTGGAAAGGCATAATATGATTAGGAATAGTCAGCATGGCTTTGTCAAAGGCAGGTCATGCCTTATGAGCTTGATTGAATTTTTAGAGGATGTGAGTAAACACATTGATGATGGTAGAGCGTAGCTGTAGTGTATATGGATTTTAGCAAGGCATTTGAAAAGGTACCCCATGCAAGGCTTTTTGAGAAAGTAAGGAGACATGGGATCCAAGCGACATTGCTCTGTGGATCCAGAACTGGCCTGCCCAAAGAAGGCAAAGAGTGGTTATAGATGGGTCATATTCTGCATGGAGGTAGGTGACCAGTGGAGTGCTTCAGGGATCTGTTCTGGGACCCCTACTCTTTGTGATTTTTATAAATGACCTGGATGAGGAAGTGGAGGGATGGGTTAGTAAATGTGCTGATGACACAAAGGTTGGGGGTGTTGTGGATAATATGGAGGGCTGTCAGAGGTTACACCAGGACACTGATAGAATGCAAAACTGGGCTGAGAAGTGGAAGATGGAGTTCAAACCAGGTAAGTGTGAGGTGGTTCATTTTGGTAGGTCAAATGTGTTGGCAGAATATAGCATTAATGGCAGGACTCTTGGCAGTGTGGAAGATCAAAGGGATCTTGGGGTCTGAGTCCATAGGACATTCAAAGCTGCTACGCAGGTTGACTCTGTGGTTAAGAAGGCATACAGTGCATTGGCCTTCATCAATCATGGGATTAAGAGCCGAGAGGTAATGTTGCAGCTATATAGGACCCTGGTCATACCCCACTTGAAGTATTGTGCTCAATTCTGGTCACCTCACTACAGGAAGGACGTGAAAACCATAGAAAGGGTGCAGAGAAGATTTACAAGGATGTTGCCTGGATTGGGAAGCATGCCTAATGAGAATAGGTTTAGTGAACTCGGCCTTTTCTCCTTAGAACAACGGTGGATGAGAGATGACCTGATAGAGCTGTACGAGATAACTAGAAGCATTGATTGTGTGGGTAGTCAGAAGCTTTTTCCCAGGGCTGAAATGGCTAGCATGAGAGGGCATAGTTTTAAGGTGCTTGGAAGTAGGTACAGAGGAGATGTCAGTGGTAAGTTTTATTACACAGAGTGGTGAGTACATGGAATGGGCTGTCAGCGGCAGTGGTGGAGGCGGAAACGATAGGGTCTTTTAAGAGACTCCTGGATAGATACATGGAGCTTAGAAAGCTAGAGGGTTATGGATAAGCCTTGGTAGTTCTAAGGTAGGGACACGTTCGGCACAGCTTTGTGGGCCGAAGGGCCTGTATTGTGCTGTAGATTTTCTATGTTTCTATATTTTAATATTTCCTGAGTACTTCCAGCATATTCTATTTTAGTTCAGGTTATCAGCAACAGTTTTTTGACTTGCAATAATGAGTAATTGGTCATATTATGCAACACTTAATAATACAGAACAAAATAATTCTGTTCATCCTTTATATCCCCTTAAAGCATCGTGTCCCATTTGTTTTACACCGTTAATGAGCATTATTGAATTTTTACTGCCTTCCATTTGTTGTGGACTTTTCTTTCAACTATTTATTTCACTAACCCACTACTATTTCCAAATCTTAAAGCTTATTTCTAAAGTCTTCCACTTCTCACAATAGGTTATAGAGTAACCGAGCAATAGAGCACAAACACAGGCTATTTAGTTCAATGAGTCCATGCTGACCATGGTGCCCACTCTGATCCCAATTTCCTCCATTTGGCCCGGTGCCTTTAATGCTTTATCTATCCAAATGTCATTCCTGAATGACACATTTGTACCTGTCTCAACCATGGTTTTTTTTTAATCTGTCCCCTCTCACCCTAAATCTATGCTCCCTGGTTTTGGACTCCCGTACTCAAGGGAAAAGACTGTTGCTGTCCATCAATTCTATGTTGCTCATAAGTTTCAACATTTCAATAAAGTCACCCATCACTCTTCTAAATTCATGAAATAATGACCTAGCCTATCAAACCTTTCTCTATAAATCAGGCCCTCTAGTGCTGGCAACATCCTCATAAATCTTTTCTGCCCTCTTACCAGTTAAGCCACATCTTTCCTATATCAGTAAGGCAAAGAGCGTACACAGTTCTCCAAGTCCAGCCTTATCAATGAATTATACAACAGTAACTTAATGTCCCATCTTAATATTCTGACTGAGGAAGGCCAGCATACTAAGTATAGCTTTCCTCCACCCTGTCTACCTGTGACACTGCTTTCAATAAACTATGCAATGTAACACTCACAACACACTGGAGCAACTCAGCAGGTCGGGCAGCATCCGTGGAAATGATCAGTCAATGTTTTGGGCCGGAACCCTTCGTCAGGACTGAAGAGGGAAGGGGCAGAGGCCCTATAAAGAAGGTGGGGGGAGGGTGGGAAGGAGAAGGCTGGTAGGTGCCAGGAGAAAAACGAGTAAGGGGAAAGATAAAGGGGTGGGGGAGGGGATAGGCAGGAAAGATGAAGGAGGAATAGAGGAGAGCACAATGGGTAGTAGAAGGAGGCGGAACCATGAGGGAGGTGATAGGCAGATGGGGGAGGAGGCAGAGTGAAACTGGGATGGGGTATGGGAGGGGGAGGGAATTACCGGAAGTTGGAGAATTCAATGTTTATACCAAGGGGCTGGAGACTACCTAGACGGTATATGAGGTGCTGCTCCTCCAACCTGAGTTTTGCCTCATCATGGCAGTAGAGGAGGCCATGTATGGACATATCCAAATGGGAATGTGAAGCAGAGTTGAAGTGGGTGGCTACCAGGAGATCCTGTCTGCTTTGGCAGATGGAGCGGAGGTGCTCGACGTAACGGTCCCCCAATCTGCGTCGGGTTTCAGAGGAGGCCGCACTGGGAGCACCAGATGCAATAGATGACCCCAACAGGCTCACAAGTGAAGTGTTGCCTCACCTGGAAGGACTGTTTGGGGCCCTGAATGGTGGCAAGAGAGGAGGTGTAGGGACAGGTGTAGCACTTACGCTTACAGGGATAAGTGCCGGGTGGGAGATCTGTGGGGAGGGATGTGTGGACCAGGGAGTCGCAGAGGGAATGATCCCTGCGGAAAGTGGAGAGGGGTGGAGAGAGAAAGATGTGCTTAGTGCTGGGGTGCTGTTGAATGTGGCAGAAGTTGCGGAGGATAATGTGCCGGATCCGGAGGCTGGTGGGGTGGTAGGTGAGGACAAGGGGAACTCTGTCCCTGTTGTGGTGACGGGAGGATGGGGTGAGGGCCGAAGTGCGAGAAATAGAGGAGATGCGGGTGAGGGCATCATTGAGATCTTGTACTGTAAGAACTATCATTAAGAATTATGCACTGTACTCCCAAGTCTTCCAGTCCATTATACTCCCTAATGTACATGTTTCCAAAATACATCACCTCACACTTATCTGTATTGAAATGCATTTGCCATTCCTTGACCCATTTCCCAAACTGACCCAGATCCTCATGTATTGAATGGTAAAATTTTCACTATCAATATTACCCTCCTAGTTTTGTGACAGCTACAAACTTATATATTTGCACCCAAATCATTTATGTAACAAATGTCTTGACACTGACCCTTGCAACCTCCATTCTGAGAAACAACCTTTAACCACCACCCATTGCTTCCTACCTCCAAGTCAATTTTGTATCAACCTGACTAGCTCTTCCTAGATTCCATGGAACTAATCTTCTAGACTATCCGCCATGCAGGACATTGTCCAAGCCTTGCTGAGGTCCAAATAGGCAGCATCAACTGCCCTACCTGCAATGTATTCAATATTTTAGCAATATTTGAATAATGTTGTCAACATCTTGTTTGATTAAGCATTCTTTGTTCACAGAATTCATTATGGATTATATGTAAGAAGTACATGAATGGCATTCATCATTACATCATCACATCATATGCACTCTACTAAAATAAAGAAAAACTAAGCAGACCATCATCCCAGCTCTGGTGTTTTTCTTTTCATTCATTTCTAGAGTTATAAAACATAACTGTGGTGATGGGGAAGTTTTAAAACAAACCTGAGACATCTACCTACCTGTTGAAACTCAGCATGTTTTTCTTCAGAAGAGGAGAGAGATGACTGAGTTTTAAAAAAGGCAGAAAACAGATGAAATTAACAAGCAATGAATATGGCCACGGGTTTAATAACAATAAGTATTGGGTGATACTAATAAATAAATAAAAAGCATACTACATTGGAACTATAGACATGTTTGATTGCATAACAGATAACTTTTTGGTGAATACTGATTGAACTAAGCAGTATTTTGAAGCAAATGAAATTGCTGATGAAAAACAAGTGCTAGTGTTGCTGAATGCAATAGGTGGAAAAGCAAATAGTTTGTTTAGAAGTTTGACTTCTCCAACAAAAACCAACCAAAAAGACCTTTGCTGATATTGTGAAAGCAATACAGGAACATTTAGAACCAGAACTATTTTTGACTGCAGAATTCTTTAGGTTTCATAAGCGGAATTAAAAGGAAGGAGAGTCTATTTCGGCATACATGGTGAATTGAAGAAGTTCTCTGAGCATTGTCAGTTCAATGATGGACTTGACGAAGCACTGAGAGATCATTTAGTTTGTGGAAACTTACAAGAAAGCATTCAAAAATCATTCTTAACTGAAGCATCACTTATATTTAAGTTAGCAATTGAAGTTGCTGTATCAATGGAAACAGGAGACGGAGATCCAATTGAGTTGCAGTTGGGAATGAAAGTAAGCTGAACAAAATTGCAACATCTAAAGAGAAACCAACCTGGCTGAACAAATTGTGTTTCCGTTGTGGCCGGGGCTCACATGTGAGCTGAACCAATGTGAAGCTTAAAGAAAATACAACAAAGTATGAAGCATACAAAGAGCATTTTGGGCAGACAAAGTTAAACGGACTGCATAGGGAAGAGTAAAATATAAAGTCAAGTTGCAGTTTCTAAAAGAGCATTAATCTGCATGCTGCCCTTGAAAAATCTGGTAATGATGAGAGTGACACAGGATTGTGTAGGCTTGGGATTTTCAATGTGAAAACAAACAACAGACAAGCAATATGGCTTACACCAGAAAACAGCAAATTAATTAAAATAGAATTCGACACTGGCCCGGATATTTCAGTCACAGTTTGCATGCCACCTTCCCCTGCAACAGAGTCAACTAAAAGTGAATTGAGAAATGTACTGGATGATACCATAGCAGTGTTCAAAGTTGGCTTTGGAAAGCTCTAACATGTCAGGGGTAAAATAGCATTAAATGAAAATACCACACCAAGTTTTGTAACGCCTCTCTGGTTCCTTATACCACCTGTGATAAAGTAGGCAGTGGCCTATATGACATGGAGGCAGAAGGAATTCTTTCCAAGGTAGTGTGGAGCCTATGGGCAATGCCAGTTTTACCAGTAGCTATAGACAAGAAGTCTGCAAGGATCTCTGGTGATTTAAGTGTCACCATCAACCTCATAATGAAAGTAGATCAAAACCCTTGGCCCAGGGTAGAGAATATTCTTGAAAATCTTTCTGGAGGGAAACACTTCAGCAAACTGGACTTAGCTGAGACCTACCTTCAGTTGGAATGGAAAAAGTGTTCAATGTGTTTCTCACAATAAACACTCACAAAGGGCTTTATCCTATCATAAGCTTCATTTCTTTTTGGAATAGCACCTGCACCTGCACTCTGGCAGAAAGCTATGGACCAGGTGCTGCAAGGCTGCCCAGGCTCTCAGTGTTACCTGGGAGACATCATTGTAAATGACGAGGATGACAAGGAACATCTCCAAAAACAATGTTAAAAGGATTAGAAAATTACTATCTCAATGCACTGTGCAACAAGTATGAATTTTTTAAACCAAGGATCACTTACTGTGGTCACACTTTTGACGTGCAAGATTTACACAAGCGTGCTAAGAAAATTTAAGCAGTAGTGGATACCCCAAAGCCAAAGGATGTGTCAGAGTTGTGGTCCTTTTTAGGATTTGTCAATTACTATACCAGCTTCCTGCCAAACCTGGCTACTGTGCTCTACCCTTTGAACTCATTACTGCTAATCAGGAAGAAATGGCAATGGACGAAGCAGTGTGAGCTGGCTTTCCAAAAGGTAAAGGAAGTTGTGATATCAGACACTGTACTCACACATTATGGTCCACGTCGTCCAGTAAAGCTTGCCTGTGATGCCTCACATTATGGTATAGGTCATGTCACATGTTATGAGTAATGGAAGAGATTGCCCACAGTCTTTGCATCACATTCCCTTACTGTTGCAGGGAAAGATTACATACAGAGCGGCTTCAAGTCTCATTTGGGGTTTAAAATGCCTCAATCAGTACCTGTATGGGAGAGAGTTTACCTTCATTACTGATCATCAACTACTCGTGTCCAGTTTCAATCCACAGAAGGTTGCTCCACTAACAGCAGCAGCACGAATGCAGAGATGGGCTCTTTTTCAATTACAAGATTGAATTCAAGAGGACAACTAATCATGGAAAAACTGATGGATTGCCCAATTACCTTTGGAAAAGGAAATACATGAAAGTTTTACAAAAGGGAACACTCATCTTGATGTATAAATCGAACGTCTCCTTATTACAACAGAGATGATCCAAAGGAAACCAGAAAAGATCCCATTCTATCTCAGGTCTACATGGCAACCTACAATGGCTGGAATATGCAGTAGAAATTCCACTTCCTCTAATTTTACCAGCACTGGGATGAACTTGCCCTTGACAGGTGCTCCCTTATGTGGGGTTTGAGAGTTGTTCTACCATCCAAACTGAGAGCTAAATTGTTGGAGGACCAACATGCCAGTCATCCCGGCGTGGGTCAAAATGAAAACATTGGCTTAAAGTTTTGTCTAGTAGCCTGCAATAGATCAACAGATCGTGCAGCTTTCCATGCACCTTTCAGGATCCCGACATATCCAGAGGATGCCAAGAGCAATGCCTCTCTACTCCTGGGAATGGACCATATTGCTCTGGCAGAGGATTAATGTGGATTTTGCTGGACCACTCATAGGCACAAATTTCTTGCTAGTAGTGGATGCAGCTACAAAGTGGCCAGAAGTGTTCTCAATAACTTCCACTACAGCCTTGCATCCTGTTTGCATGTTGAGGTGCCTCTTCTCAAGGACTGGTGTTCCAGAATACTTAGCCTATGACAAAGGACAACAGTTGGTGGTGGAACAGTTTCAGTCATTCTGGAGAATTTATGGAATAAGACAAACTACATTTGTAGCATACTGCACAGTTACAAATGCTGAAAAGGTTTGTCCAGAATTTTAGAAATTCACTGTGAGCAATGTCAGCAGAAAATACTACACTAGCACTGAATCAGAAGCCCATCAATTTCCTCCTTGCATATAGCAATGCAGCACATTCTACAACCGGCATCTCACCAACTATACTGTTTCTGGATTATCCCTTGTGCTCACACTTGGATCTCCTCGAACCAATTCTCAGAAGGAGTATGCAGGACAAACAACTAAGACTAACAAGGAGGTTCCAAGTTTTACTCCTGGACAAGCAGTCCTGGCAAGGTACTACAAAGGTGTTCAAAAGTGAGTAATTGGATAGATTAAGGACAGAAATGGACATGCTTTCCTACACAGTGGAGAATGCATCTGATGTCATCTGCAGATGACACATGTTATGTACCCCTAGGGGTCATATTTTCTATGGACTATACCTTTAAAAAGATAGAGAGAGCTGTACAACACAAACACCTTGTTATTAAGAGAGAGAGGCGAAGACTGCTCACAGTTTGCTTGGAGTTGGTGTTATGGTTTCTCTGCAGCGTGTTTACATTTTTGCAAGGACACTGCCAGCTTCTGAGTCCCTACACACAGAGAGAAGGGAGGAGCTACTTGATGGTCAGCTGTTCAGCGTGGTGAGATAAATACAAGGTCAGTTGGTAGACAGAGAGACACATGATTATGGACACTGGATGAGCTTTGCTGTGCCCACAGAAAGGTGGGTTGTTTGGAGGATCGATCAGGAGGGTCGATCAGTGGCTCTCGCAGTGTGGAAAAGGTGTGATCGGTGGGGGAGTTATTAGTGTGTCCAACCCTTGCCTGGGTTGATAACTCCAGCACAGAAAACGATCCCCTTGTTGTGGTCACGTTCGGTGACTTTAAAGGAAGTTTGCAGAGGGGAGAGGAAGGGTTGAAACAGAAGAAACCTAGTGACAAAGAGGTTACTGTTTGGACTCTCTCTCTGAGTAGTCTGTAAGGGTGAGTTTGAGTTCCATTCGAATACAAAGGTGTGACTGTCACGTAGTTAATCCACAAGAGGTGGGTGAGGGGAGTACCTTTGTGAATACCACTTGTGTGTTACCCTTGTTTGGGTGTGGTAGTTCACTGAAGAAAGGCCCCCCTGTGGCAAATCACTGTTACAGTTATTTTGTATGTCATGGAACTGGATAAGTGGCTATCACATCGTGTGTTTGGGGTTGGTTCCCTTGAAGAGAGTCACCTTAGTGATAAACTACTGTTGGTGATAATCCATTTGTGGATTCTGTTTGAGTATCCTGTGGCCACCACTTTGGAATAACCTGTAGCTGAATTCGGGTGTGGTACCACTGGTGTTGAAAGGATATTCGTTGAAGATCACTGTCGGTGATACTTCGTGTGTGGAGTGGAACAACTTCGGAGATAAAACCTACTACTATTGTTATTTTGTATTGCTATCATGTAATCTGTGGAATATCGATGTAATTGCATTCTCTTGACATTTACCCTGGATTACAAATATTACTATTGTTATTTTGTATTGCTATCATGTAATCTGTGGAATATCGATGTAATTACATTCTCTTGACATTTACCCTGGATTACAAATATCTTTCTCTCTCTCCATCACTACTCAACTGAATACCACGAATTGAACTGAATTTTACTCACCACCGTAAGACTGTATTCATTCACCCCTAGGCGTGAAGAAGCTTGGTTTTTCTATTTCCACACTTATATATATCTAATCTTTGCTAACCTGTTTGATTTATCTGATTTTATTACTGTATTGCATAGTTACTAATAGAATAGCATTAGTTAATAGCAATACCAGACTCCAAAGTGTTTTCCATTTCTGCCAGTTGTTTAACCCGTCACGGGGTATGTGACAGACATCAATCGAGGAGAGTAGAGGCAATTGTTAAAGAAAGGTGCCCAGAGCGGCCAGAAACTCTTCCTGCAGTCCCAGAATCAACTGCTTCAACCACTACAGAGGAGACTCCAGAAGTTAAGATTGTTTCACAACCCCAAGTGTCATCTGCCAAGCAGAGTGATTTCCCATACCCCCATCTTGTTAGAAAAGAAATTATCCCACAGGAGTAAAAAATTCTCCAGAGAGATAAAATCTTTAGACCTGAATGAGACATTTTTAAATTTATTATGCTGTGGTTGTCTATACAGTTGGATTATGTAGTAAGTAAACTGGACTGGTCAAAGAACACTGAGGCTGTCTACAAGAAGGGTCAGAGCCATCTCTATTTCCTGAGGAGACTGAAGTCCTTTAACATCTGCCGGACGATGCTGAGGATGTTCTACGAGTTTGTGGTGGCCAGTGCTATCATATTTGCTGTTGTGTGCTGGGGCAGCAGGCTGAGGGTAGCAGACACCAACAGAGTCAACAAACTCATTCGTAAGGCCAGTGATGTTGTGGGGATGGAACTGGACTCTCTGACGGTGGTGTCTGAAAAGAGGATGCTGTCTAAGTTGCATGCCATCTTGGACAATGTCTCCTATCCACTACACTATATACTGGGTGGGCACAGGAGTACATTCAGCCAGAGACTCATTCCACTGAGATGCAACACAGAGCGTCATAGGAAGTCATTCCTGCCTGTGGCCATCAAACTTTACAACTCCTGCCTTAGAGGGTCAGACACCCTGAGCCAATAGGCTGGTCCTGGACTTATTTCATAATTTACTGGCATAATTTACATATTACTATTTAACTATTTGTGGTTCTATCACTATTTATTATTTATGGTGCAACTGTAATGAAAACCAATTTCCCCCAGGATCAATAAAGTATGACTATGACTATGTAAGAGTGAGTGAGTGAGTGAGTGAGTGAGTGAGTGTGTGTGTGTGTGTGTGTGTGCATGTGTGTGTGTGCGCGCACGCGCGCCTCCTATATTAAGTTAGAGTTTACAGCTAAGCAGAGAGGAGTGAAATGTATACAATATTTCATAAATATGAGTAATACTGCAAATATATTGTTTGATTAAGCATTCTTTGTTATTTTACATAATTGATTATGGGTTTATATCTAAGAAGTACATGAAAGGCATACATCATGGTAGGGGAGTGTAGGACAAGAGGGCACGACTTCAGAATTGAAAGACGTCCATTTAGAACTGCGATGCGTTGAAATTACTTTAGTCAGAGGGTGGTAAATCTGTGGAATTTGTTGCCACAAGCAGCTGTGGAGGCTAAGTCATTGGGTGTAATGAAGGCAGAGATAGATTAGCCAGGGCATCAAAGGGTATGGGGTGAAGTCAGGGGAGTGGGGATAACTGGAAGAATTGGATCAGCCCATGATTGAATGGCGGAGCAGACTCGATGGGCCAAATAGCCTACTTCGTCCTATATCTTATGGTCTTATCATTAAGCCACCCTATGTGAGCACCCTACAAAAAAAAAAGAAAAATCAAGTAGACCATCATCCTGGTTCCCACGTTTTTCTTTCAATTAGTTTTTGGAGTTACAAAACGTAACACTACCGTTAGCTACCTTTTGGTTACTTCTTAAAAACTCTTAAAAAGTTTATCAAGCAAGACTTTGCACATAGAAAGCCATTCTGACTTCTGGTTATCCAAATGCCATTCCCAGCTCAGACTGACTAGCCTGCAGTTCTCTGGCTTGTCCTTGTGACCCTTCTATAACAATAGAAATACATTAGCCACCTTCTAGTTATTTGGGAACTTCACCAGTGGCCAACAATGAAGCAAGTATCTTTGTAAGGGCCTTTGTAATTTCCTCTCCAGCCTCCAATAAATTCCAAAGATGCAATTGGTCAGACCCTGGGGATTTATCCACCTTCACGTACTGTAAGTCTGCAAATATCTCCTACCTTGTAATATGAACCTCCATATTTGTTTCCTGTATTTCTGAAGGAAACAATTGACTTTCTCATCAAGGAGAACAGTTTATTAAAAATTTCAGCCTTTCCTGCAGTTTCAGATATAGACAGCCCTTCTGATGTCTAAGGAGACCTAGACTCTTCCCAGCCAACCTTTTACTCTTAACATAGCTATAGAACCTTGAGATTTTCCTCAACTTTACCTGCAGATTCATCTCATCATTAGGTTATCAGAAACAACAAAGTGAAACATTGCTTGTGTTTTTCCCCATGCTAGCTGATTTCTGAAGTATTTCTATCACTCTCTGCTTTTATTTTACATTAAACAGTCTGAAAGAGAAGCAGTAATGACGTCAGTCCTCGTACATGTCCTTGCAGAATAATTGAGATCTGAAATAATTACTGATCAGTGATCAATAGAACGAGGTTAGTCTATCCTGCAACGCCTGTGGTACTTAGTGCAATATGGCATTTTAACAATCAAAACTGTTAATTGTTAGCTATCCAAGTATTCTTTCAAGAAAAGCAAAGACACACCTACAGGGATAAACTTTATAAATGGCACTGTTGTTTGCAAATTATGATGTTTCTAAGGACAATCTCATGTTTGTCTTTCCAATATGTGCAAAAGAAAATGCCGGGAGCTATATTTTTGAGATTCAGAAGCAGCAAATTTACTCCAACGACTGTGAGGAATTTAATCTGCCGGTTTTTGGCTCATTAACCAAATGCATCTGTACTCAGCACAGTTGGGAGGAATGTGTTACCAGCACTATAGTATTATTGGATGTTTTGCACTTAAATTAATGTTATTCATGTGAATTATCAGGTGGATGTGCTATATTGCTTACAGAAATGTAAATGCAATGGGGGATGGGGTGTTTGTCCTATTACGTGACCAGGGCGATGTATCTCAGGCAGTGTCTGAGGAGCCACTGAGAGGAAAAAATAACCTGAATGACCTCATCACCACAGATGACAAGTACACAAGCTTTATCATATTTTTGCTGTCCAATCAACTCATTTTATTCTCATCTCAAAGTTGAAGAGTGCTTAAAAATCTATGCTACAGATATTGATTTGATCTGTGGAAACTTGTATCAGTATGTTGGATTTAAGCACTGTTTGATGAGCAGGGCAGTTAGAAATCTCTGTATCTTGCCAGTATCAAGCCATTGTCGTTGGGTGGAAGTGCCTAACTGGGGAAACCTGAACACAAATACCAGGGGAGAAAAAAAAAGAGGGCTCTCTTCATTACAGTAAAATATTCCCTGAAGTTCAAAATAAATTTATTATCAAATTACATACTGAATATGTCACTATATAAAATCCTAAGATTCATTTTCTTGTGGGCATACACAGTAAATCCAAGAAACACAGTAGAAGCAATGAAAGGCCACATCCAACAGGATGGATAAGCAACCCAACTGCAAAATGCAATAAACTGTGCAAATATAAAAGAAAAAAATAAGGAATAAATATTGAGAACATGAGATGAAGAGTCCTTGAAAGTGAGTCCATTGGTTGTGGGAACAGTTCAGTGAAGGGTCAAGTGAAGTTGAGTGAACTTATCCCCTTTGGTTCAAGACCCTGATGGTTGAAGGGTAATAACCGTTCCTGAACCTGGTGGTGGGGGTCCTGAGGCTCCCCTCTTCCTTTTACCTGATGGCAGCAACAAGAAGAGAACATGAGCTGGGTGGAGGGCATCCTAGATGATGGATGCTGGTATCCTGCGACTGCACGCCTTGTAGATATGCTCAGTCGTGGTGAAGGCTGAGCTTTCGTCATATTGGCATTTCATATGCTGGACCCAGGACAGATCTTCAAATTCCAATGTCATGTATTTAGTATTTCAATAATATTTAAGTAATTATATACGATATGTGTCCACCTCGCTTAAGATAGACTTGAATTAGACCCATATTCCTGGACTCCAATGAATTCGTTTGAATTTGTTTACTGTTTTGAAATTACAAAACAATACACATAACACCGAGGAATTTAAAGTTGCTGATCCTATCCACCTCTGATCTGCCAAGGAGGACTGGCTTATGGACATTCAATTTCCTCCTCCTGAAGTCAATAATCAGCTCCTTGGTCTTGCTAATATTGAGTGAGAGGTTGTTGTTGTGGCACCACTTCACCATTTACCTTACAATGCATATAATCAGTGTCCAGACAGGCAACAAAGGAAGCTCAGAAAAGGAAAGAGGAGGTGAGTTGGAGAGGAATTAGAGTGGTGCCTTGGTTAGGAATAGGGGAACAGTGATCAGATTGTGCCATGCGTAGGGTAAGGGAGAGAGGGAGAGCAATCATAATTGCCTTGTATAGATGGGGGTGTGGAGAATAGAGGGTTAGGGCTTCAGAATTTCATTAGTTGCTGAAGGAGAGAGCATTTGTCCCTTTGGTGAAAGGGTGATTTGGCAGAGAAAATGATTCAGGCTACGAAGGCAGGCACTGTATCATGTTTCAGCCTGGAGCTTAGAGGGAAAGGATTAGTTAGCGACTGACATTCATCGGGCACCTCTTGACAACTGACTGAAGAGGGGCATTAATGTGGGAGCGTCAGCACATTCGTTTAAATCTTGCAATGTTAGTCAAAATGAGGAAGGAAGCATACGTAAAATTTAAGAAGTTGAAATCAGACAGAAGCTCTGAGGAATATAAAGGAATTAAGAGAAAAACATGAAATCAGGAGGGCTGAAAGGAGTCATGGAACGTCCTTGGCAAGTACAATTAAACACAATCCCAGTATAAATACATTTAAGATTCAAGATGGTTTAAAGTAATTTCCTGTACACACGGGTAAAGGAATGGAGGGTTATGGGCTGAGTGCAGGTCTGCGGGACTAGGTGAGAGAAAGAGTTTGGCACAGACTAGAAGGGCCAAGATGGCCTGTTTCCGTGCTGTAATTGTAATATGGTTATATGATTAAAGAAGAACAAAATAAGTGCTCTCTGGATCCGATGCAGCACAAATATGCTAGTATTCTTGTGCATATTGATACCAGGAAGGAGGTGGTTTTGGGTCTCTTGAAGAATATTAATGTGGAGTACTGTGTGGATGCCTGGTTACCACATTAGAGGAAGGATGCTGAGGCTTTGGAGAGGCTCACCAGGGTGCTGCCTGGATTATTACCTATTAGGGAATAGTAAGCAAACTTGCATCGTTTTCTCTGCAATGTCAGAAGATGAAGGACTCTCCCAAAGGTTCAAAGGTCCAACTTAATGTCAGAGATATGTATACAATATACATCCTGAAATGCTTTTTCTTCGCAAACATCCGCAAAAACAGAGAAGTCCCCCAAAGAATGAAAGACAGTTAAACATGAGAACCCCAAATTCCTCCGCCCTCAGCTCCTCCCTCCTACGCATAAGCAGCAGCAAGCAACGATCTCCCCTCCCCCCAGCAAAAAACGCACCCGCTACCAAGCACAAGAGTGAGCTAGGTGATAGCAAAAACACAGACTTGCGGTTACGCCAAAGACTATCACATTTCATCCAGCATTCGACAAACCACATGTTCTCTCTCTCCCCTCCATCTGATTGGAGAAATTAATATTATGAGAGGCACAGATAGGGTCTTCTTACCAGAGCGGAAATGTGAACTACAAGAGAGCAAAGGTTTAAGGGGAAAGGGGAGGACTTTTAGGAGATTTATGAGACAATGTCTTTTTTTTAAAAAAAAGACCACAGAATTGCAAGTGCCTGGAATCCCATTAGGGGAATTGGTGAAAGAAGATCCAATAGCAATAATAAAAAGGCTTTTTTTTTTAAACGAAGTCACGAATATTTAGGGGATTGATGGCTTTAGTCTACCTGCAATGAATGGAACAGTCTCAGCTCTTCACATGGAACATGTATCTTTAGCGCACGGCTCTTGATTGTTTTGAGAAATTATAATCTTTAAATACTTGAATTTGGGAAATTTCTACTGCCCCATGAAAAGAGAGGTAACTCCACATCTATCCGTCCATTCAAAAATGTGGATCATTAACCTCTTTTTTGTGATGAAAGATCGCCTTAAGAAAAAAAAAGAACCACAATTGCCCAGAGTACATTGCAAGTCAAAGGTTCAGATCCATTTTAGAAAAGGCAAAAAATTAAGCACATTTCCCCACAGATCATCTCGCCTTTTGAGAGCATAAATAATTCCAGGTACATTTAATCAATGTCTCATTATTAAATTGAATATTATAAGCAGATACAAATATTAATTTTCCATTATATTCTTGCCACATTAGAAGCTGCTGTATTTTCATTTGGATCTCAGAGAGAGAATATCACTGCTCACAGGATTGATACAACACAGGTGAAAAATTTCCATTTTACACTGTGAACAACCAAAAGCTTTACAATCTGCTCCTGATGAAATACGAGCCCACCTTCTAGCTGCACAGCTAGAGAATTGAGAAAATTCTTCACTTTTGACAGCCAGTTGGAAATTATCTTTCTCTTCTGCAAAAGAAAACAAGTTCATAAAAGCCTGCACAGGATCAGGATGTGTTGGTACAATCAAAACTTGATCAGATGAACTTTTTTTTGTTTTTAGGGACCATCAGACTTGGAGCAAAGGCTGCTTGAGGTGCAATTATTATCTTGGACAAGATGGGCAGGTAGGAGACCACTGGAGCAGTAGCATTTATTCAGGAAGCCTCAGTCAGCTGAACAAAGATTTCTGACAGGGCCTTAGGGTCAATTAGTGTTTGATGAGAATGAAAAGAAAGTTCAAAGTTCAAAACACATTATCGAAATATGCATATTATATATAACACTGAGATTCATCTCCTTACAGGTTGCCAAAAAGCAAAGAAGTGCAATAGAACCCAAACAGATGCTGTTGGAATGCACGTGTAATCTTTCTCTATAACACAGGATATGTGTCTGTAATTATTATTGCCATTATTGCAGCATAAAACCAACAATACACACATCCACAATAAAACATGGAAATCCTAAATTTCTGTGGTAAATTACTCCTTGACTTGGTGGCCTTTGCAGTCTTCGCTGACGTTGACAGTTCAATAGGAATCTTCTGACATTAGTTTCGACGTTACTTTTTCCGTAAGCAAAATTTAAAACCTGATGCTTGTTCAATGATATGCAACTGTTTTAAACAACATATTAAATCATAATTATTGCTGACAAAACCTTACGGCCCAGAGAAGATCATTTTACATGTGGTGTTAATCCCTCTTTAAAAACATTTTAAAAACTGATGATATAATAATACATTTTAATTTTTATTTGCATTAATATTTTCATGATACTGTAGCACCTGTCTTAATCCTGTTTGCTCAGCTTAATTTTTAAAATCATTAATAAGGTCTAGAAACATTAAGGCCATCAAGAATGATGTTACTCAATTAGTTCCTAATTAGTTTAAAGTCACATTGATTAGGTATAGGTTGAGAAGCAGATAAGTTACCATCAGACAGAGAAGAACCCAGGAAACTAAATTTTATTCCGTTCTTTTTACTTCTTGACTTGTTACACATTTAGCATTTTAAAGTCAAGTCTGTGGTTTGTTGACTTGCTTACTGCTTATGGATGGAGCCATATTCACAACTCTGGAACTCACAATTATTTGTGGGTTCTCTCATTAGGTCAATGGTGAACACTATCCCTACAGCAGCTAATTCATTAGTCAGAGTGTGGTAGATCTATGCAATTCATTGTAACTGATGCTGTGGAGGCAAGTCAATGGGTATATTTAAAACAGAGGTTGATAGGTTCTTGATTATTGTTAAAGGTTACGGGTAGAAGGCAGGAAAATGGTGTTGAGAGGGATAATAAATCAGACAATGGAATAGTAGAGCAGACTTGATGGGCTGAATGGCCTAATTCTGCTCCTAGGTCTTAAGGTCTAATGGCCTTCATGTCCCAGCCAATATGTAAAAAAAGGGACCATGTAAATTTGAAAAGTACAGGCCAGGGACTGATTTTCAAACTTAAAGTTTGAAGAGAAGGATTCAACAATAGAACTTCAAATGTATGCATCTCAATTTAACATAAACATAAGATCAAGTTAAGCTGTAAATCAAAGCATAATAATTAGATACCTGCATGTAAGTACTGAAAAGAGATGCAATTACATGTAATGCTTTTGCTAGCTCTGGAAACTTAAAACTACAGCCAAGTGAGAGCAACTGCACTGAGCAGACTGCAACAGAGATGGTTATGGTTGACTATGCCAAATCCTGCATGCACAAGAAAAAAGAAAAATCATCAAGGTCACAGTCATATTTGAAAGTTACCAGATATCAGTATTGTAGTGGTGCTGAATCTAGTATCGAAAAGATTCAAGCATAGATTTGAAGAAAAGATAGGGGGGAAATATGTAATTTTTGCTAGCTTTATTAAAAGTTTGCATCATTTGACATAATCATAATGCTCATCTTTATTGTCTCAACAGGCTGGGTATTTTAAGATGCGAGTGTAAATGAAATCCATAATTGTGTCCTAAACATAACTACTTCAATTAAGCTTTGGAAAGAAGAACTGGGTAAGACAACTTTTAAACACACACTTTGAAAATTCATTGGAAACACAGAAAGGTCAAGCTAAACAGTAACTAGAAGCCTACATATGAAAAATATTTGCAATAATTTTTGCAGAGACTAATGATGACTTAACAAAGCAGGTTACAGACTTAAAGGTTAAAAATGATAATGTGGTTAGCTGCCAAAATCAATTGAGAATGACAGACGCCTTTAACAGGCTAAATGATTTCTTTTCCAAACCTTCCAAGAGCTAGAATTTGGAAAATATAATTACTTTCCACCTTCCACTGTTTGGAAAGTCTGACAGTAAATAGAAAGATCCATTAATGCCTTCACAGTCATTAGATTATATTTGACATAAATAATCTTCTTTATCAATTTTTTAAAGTTTGTAGACATGTATACCTAGATATTCGATAGCAACTGTCTAAGCTATGATAAAAGAAAACATAGCACTGCTTGTACTAATGCATAAGTGGAACCCCTGAAAAATAAAAATTATGAAATTGGCCAAAATCCAGCTTGAATCAGCATGTAGGTGGTTTACACTCAGTAACAAGCACTAACATAAGAGCAGGCTAATTGAACACAATGCACCACAATCACAGAAGGGCGTAATCTTTTATCTTCACACTCCATGACAGCCATATAGCAGTTATACATGCAATGGTTGCCATGGAAGAGAGAAAGGTTCCAAGTCAGAACAAGGGATTTCCAGGATTGCCTGAAAAGAGGCAGTGAAGTCATTGTAACCAAAATACACAGGGGCAAAATCTTGTGCACTGGGAATGCCAGCAGCCTCATTAAGGCTGACTGCAGTAGCTCTTCTAGCTGTTGCCTTAGAGGAAATCAATCAAGCAGTCTCCATCTCCATAACATAAAACAATGCTTTAAAAAGTTTCACAATCTTGCAAGCATTAAGGCAGGTTGCATGCTACAAATACTATTTTATTATATGGATGAACAGAGTCCATCTTGGGAAAAAAGCAGATCATGGATCAGAGTGCATCATTAGAGACCTAGAGTGAAAGGCCTTTCAACAGCAAACTGCAATCATTACAACCCAGAACCAGTTCTATTAGCAAGGCTGAAAGATCAGTAAACACACCCATGCTTTTATTTGGTGAAACTTCATTGAAATAAGACCATAAGATACAGGAGCAAAATCAAGCCATTCAGCCCATTGAGTCTGCTCTGCCATCCAGTCATGATTGATTTATTTCCTCAACCCTATTCTCCCACCTTCTCTGTGTAACCTTTAACCACCTTACCAGTCAAGAACTTAGAAATCTCTGCCTCAAATATACCCAATAACCTCACCTCGTGGCTATCGAATTCTACGGATTTGCCACCCTCTACCAGAAAAAATTGCTCCAATTTTAAAGGGAAAGCCCTTTATCCTCAGGTTGTACCCTTAGATTCCAGACTCTCCTACTAACAGAAATATTCTCTCTCACGTCCACTCTATCCAGACCTTTCAGTATTCAGTGGATTTCAGTGAGATCCTCCCCCATCCTTCTGAACTTAATGCTTTTCTCAGAACTGTCTCTTGATATCGCACTGTTAGAATATAATAGTGTTCAAATGCATTCTGATTGCATGCATACAACTTCCATAAATGTACAGAGGAAGTCACACACGTGGTAGCTGCCATGTACTCTGCCAACTAGAGAGGTTGTCAATAACACACTTGTTACAAAGACAGGTGCATATAAAGGGCCTGAAGGATCACTGGGAACCCGAGTCACCCCAACCACAAACTGTTCGAGCTGCTACTATCCAGGAAACAGTACCACAGCATAAAAGCCAGGACCAACAGTCTTCGGGACAGCTTCTTCCACCAGGCCATCAGACTGATTAATTCACGCTGACACAATTGCATTTCTATGCTATACTAACTGTCCTATTTATTACAAATTACAATAAATTGCACATTGCACATTTAGACAGAGACATAATGTAAAGATTTTTACTCCTCATGTATGTGAAGGATGTAAGAAATAAAGTCAATTCAATTCAACTCATACATGTTGCAAAGCATAATGGAAATAAACACTGATTACAAGTAGACAGCACATAATGCTTTTCCCATTAACATTTAAAACATCACTACAGCAGAGAAGCTGATTGTAAAATATTTAGTTGTCAAGTTGTTCCTGCTACGATTCTCTACGGTTCCCCATGCAACTCATTTAATTATCTTATGATTCTTATCTACTGCTGTTCACTGCTCTGCTCTTCGAATATCCATCACAGACATTGAGGGAAGGGCTCCCACAAGAAGCAAAGGAATATTCAGATTACATTCTGGGTGGTAGGGTGGAGTTACATCTCTATCAAAGGGGGTACAGCCATGGGATCAGCTGGTGGATGGTCATATGAGCAGCCAGGGAATGTCACAAATCCTGGTTATGTGATCACTGATGCCAGGCAGAAAATCTCTGAGGGCATTGATAATGGCTGGGGTCACCCGTGTTGTAAAGACACCGCCCAGAAGGCGGCAATTACAAACCACTTCTGTGGAACAAGTTCATGGTCATGGATAGAGAAAAGAATAAGAGCAACACTGTGAAGGGTGTCTTCCCCAGGTACAGTGATCCCTCACTCAGAGGAGACACTCGTATGACCGATGAGGCTCAATCATTATCAGGCTACTGTCTGCAACAAAGATAACATCAAATTAGCAAGGTGAAATGTGAGAACTCTTTATCAAGTTGAAAATCTGGAGAATGTGAAGTGGGAAATGGAGGGTATCTACTGCCCAGAGCATTTGTTGATGTAAACTTCCCACTATTCAGGACATTTACAAAGACGGGTGTGTAAAAAGGGCCCGAAGGATCATTGGAGACCCGAGTCATCCCAACCACAAACTGTTCCAGCTGCTACTATCAGGGAAATGGTATTGCAGCGTAAAAGCCAGGACCAACAGGCTCCGGGACAGCTTCCTCCACAAGCCACCAGACTGCTTAATTCACGCTGATGCAACTGTATTTCTATGTTATATTGACTATTCTGTTGTACATAATATTTATTATAAATTATTATAATTGCACATTGCACATTTAAATAGAGATGTAATGTTTTACTCCTCATGTATATGAAGGATATAAGTAATAAAGTCAATCATCTAAATTACTAGATTGACTGTCTGCCTAAACTGTTAAAAATGATGAATGTTTCTGAATAGCACTGACAATCAAATATAATTCAGATGATTTAAAAACAATGAAATAATTAAAAAAGTAATATTATAAAGAATAGCAAAATCAAATGCCCACATGTTAACAATTAAAAGCTTTTGCTTGCTTGGAAGTTACCATCGTGGGGATGTGTGTGACAAGGTGGAAAAGGACTGGATGCTTTGATTCTGGTGAATACAGGCTATCAATTCAGGTGGTGGTGGATATGAATGAGGCGTGGAAATGGGGCTGGATGCTGAGAGACGCCTTCCTTGTGGGATGATGGCCATCATCAAATCATCAAAGTGCTGCTGGTGAGACTCCAAGGGCAGCCCATGAACATTTTAATAACAGTAGTGCGTGCTCGAGAGGCTGATAGTAGTGAGGGGAATATAGAGGGTTTTATGATAGCTTGTAGGAAGCAAGGGACCACTACAGATCACAAGGTATCGTTATAGCGATGGAGGATACGGGTGCTGGAGTTGGACAACAGTGGGATGGTGGCTTTGTTGGCATGTTTAGATTGGGAGCCAGGAACGACAGGGGTGGGAGATTCACCGGTGTCGCGCAAATGATCAGATAATAACAAATACATGGTCCAAGCAGCACACAAGATGGCTGTGGACTTGGAGAAGCCCAGAAGATTGGTACCAATCAAATGGATTACATCAGAATCAGCAAGTGTTTTGGGAATGCCATGCAACAGTCCAAGGCATATCTAGGAGTGGGCTGTGAGAGTGACCATGTTCCATTGATACGCAAGCTGAAGGTTAGGCTTAGACGGTTAGGGAAGTCTGGAGGTAATACCAAATTAGACCTGGCTTGCGTGAAAGATCTGGACACGAAGATGAAATTTACTGTTGCACTAAGGGCTAGATTTGGGGCTCTGATAGTGCAGAATACACCAGGCTGGTTGAGATATAAAAGGGCAGCGGTGGATATGTCTAATGAAGTGATACCGAAAAAGAGAAAAGAGAAGAAGAAAAATTAATGACAGATGAAATTCTGGATTTAATGACAGAAGACAGGGAATCATGCCAACGAACAGCGACAAATGTGACTCCTTAAACAAAGAAATCGAGCAAAGATCTGGGGAATGGAGGGAGTAATGGATGGATGAAGAGTGCAGGGAAGTAGAGAGACTGAAGGAGTCTGGCAATATGTACAGGAAGATGAGGATGCTCGCAGGTGTTAATTCTTGTACATGGGTGTTGGAGGGGGAGAGATGAATCGATGCTCATGAAGGAAGCTGGTATACTGGATGGACTCAATACATTGCCGACTTGTTTGAAGGTACAAGAAGTGAGAGGACAATAAATGCTTAGGACATGAATGGCCCACTGATAATGAAATTGGAAGTTAGGGTGGCAGAGGGGGAAATGAAAAAGTATAAAGTATTAGGACCAGATGGCATTGCTATAGCAATGATTCAAACGCTGGAGGATTTTGATGTTGAAGGGTTGACAGATTTGCTAAATGAAATGTGTGAAGGCAGGGAAATGCCTGGGGAAATGGATGGGTCGGTATTTGTTGCATTGCTGATAAATCCTCTAGTGTTTGAATGTGAGTTGCACCGCACTAATGGCTTGGAGGTTGTGTTGTGAGGGTCCTGCTGTGAAACATCACATTGAGTGCAAGGAAAAGCATGAAATCAGAGATCACACAAGAGCAGTGACACTTCAGTGAAGATTATCGAGCACAAAATGCAACCTTCATCCTTAGAATGATTTGTGAGCATGCCATAGAGATCCAGAAAGACATATACCCATGGTTTATCAATTACACTGGGAATTTCGATAAGGTGAAACATGAAGAGCTTATAAAAATTCTTTAGTACTTAAACATTAATGGGAAAGATATCAGATTCATCAGAAATTTGTATTGGGAACAAACAGCAGGAATTTGAGTTGAAAATGAGACAAGTGATTTTGTCCAGATTAAGAGTGGAGTCACATAGGGTTGTGTTCTCTCATCTGACTTATTCAACCTTTATAGCAAAAAAATTTGAAGAGAAATTAGCAGTATTCCCGGTGTGATAATTGCTGAAAACAATATGAACAACCTCCAATAGGCAAACAACACAGTGCTGATAGCTGCTTCTAAAGAGAATTTCCAAGAAATACCAAAGTTGTCAAAGTAAATGCAAAGAGAGAATTGACCATCAACTGTTAGAAGACCAAATGTATGGTTGTCAGAAAGAAGAAAGAAATACAGAAATGCAAACTGAAAGTGGGCAACAAAACAATTAGGCAAACATGGAAGTTCAATTACTTAGGGATCTTGATAACATCTGACAGTAGAGCTAACGTTGACATTAGGAGGAGGATTGGGATTGCTAAATGCACAATCGAGTGAGCAAGATACTAAAGAATAACATAACTTCTATTGGTATGGAACTTGTGTTGTGGTGCTATGTTCATTCCACAGTAACAAATGGAAGTGAATGTTGGACAGTATCAAAACAAAATGAGGGAAGGCTTGAAGCTGCAGAAATGTGATTTGTGAGAAGAATAATGAAAATATCATGGAAGGACAGAGTAACAAATGAGAAAGTGTTGCAAGGAGCAGGACTAAGAAGAAAGTTGATATCATCAATTATGAAATGGCAGCTGCAATTTCTAGGACATGCTGATGAAAGCGTAGCTCAAACATCTTGCAGTGATGGGAAAGACTGATGGAAGAAAAAGTCACGGTTGGCAGTGCATGACATTCGTCAATTACATCAAGGGAAGGACAGGCCAAAATGTTGGAGTACTTATTAGAACTTCACAAATTAAGGCAGATGGAAGACTATGATCACCCACACCATATGACACTGCACATAATAATGATGACGATGACACACTGAGAAGAAAGATCTGCTTGATGTTTCTTCCCTCTCTAGTAGCTCTCCCCCTACCCCTTTTAAATGAGGAATTGAAAGTAACAAGATTAGATCAGAGAATATTAGTACAGAATTCTAAATTAATTATTGTCTCCCTCCTATTGAAAGCTTACCAGATGTGCTCTAGATTTGCACCTTAGAACAGTTGATTTTGATAATGCCTTAAAATGGACTCCTGTTGGCGTTCAAGTGGATTTCTCAGTTGAATGATTAGTTGATTTGCTTAAAATGTTAGCCTCTCAATATGTATGTTGCTACGTGCAATGCTCTTAGCTACTGTGGTAACAATAGTGACGGTACCACATTGATGTAGGGTGAAAGCCCAAAGTTTTGAATAAGTGAGCAATGCTTGAACCTCAACATTAAAGCTGATCCAAGGAAGTGCATTTCACACAGAGGTCGCAGTAGCTCATTAAGGTACTATTGACACTGCAGTCTGAGGGAAACATTCACTGATATGTTCTATTGCACAGCAATGGGTAGGGAGGTACTGTGGAGGAGAAAGATGGGTGATTTAATGTAACACCTGGAGAGTTGTGAAGACCTGTTGCAGTCATTTGGAAAGATCACATGGTAATGAATTTGAGATTGGCATCCATGGAGAGAACAATCTAAGCTTAAGCACAAGGCGAGGTATGATTCTCTGATGGAATGCACACACAATGCCCTCAGAAAGCCCAGTACCTTGTTGGTCAGAAGTGCTGTCGTTGAAGGCTCTTCATTGAATGAATATCTATGCCTGCCTCCCTAAGGTCGCTGACTAACCTTGAGTGGCCAACCATAATGGAATTGTGGCTGAAGGATGGTTGTAGTTAGGAGCTGAAAGTCCAAGGTTACATGTTGTATTGGAGGGATTGGAAGGTCAGCAGAGGGGGATGTGTGGCTCTGCTGGTAAAGAATGGCATCAAATCAGTAGAAAGATGTGACATAGGATTTGAAGATGTTGAGACCTTGTGGGTTGAGTTAAGAAACTGCAAGAGTACAAGGACCCTGATGGTAGTTATATACAGGCCTCCCAACAGTGCTGGGAGATGGACCACAGATTACAATAGGAAATAGAAAAGGCATGTCAAAAGGGCAATATTATGATAGAAAAGAACCCTTAGGACACAGTGATCACAATATGTTTCAGTTCAACTTGAAATTTGATAGGGAGAAAGTAAAGTCTGATGTAGTGGAGTAAAGGAAAATACATTGGTATGAGAGAGGAGTTGACCAAAGTAAATTGGAAGGAACTGCTTGTAGGGATGTAAGCAGAGCAGCAATGGTGTGTGTTTCTGGGGAAAATAAGGAAAGTACAGATGTATTCCTAAAACAAAGAAATACTCAAATGGCAAAATAGTACAACTGTGACTGACAAGGGAAGTCAAAACTAATGTAAAAACAAAAGAGAGGGCAAACAACAAAGCAAAAATTAGTGGGAAGACAGAAGATTGGGAAGTTTTTAAAAACCTACAGAGAGCAACTAAAAGATTCATTAGAAGGGAAAAGATGAAATATGAAAGCAAGCTAGCAAATAATATTGAAAGCTTTTTCAAGAATATCAAAATAAGAGAGAGATGAGAGTGGATAAAGGACTGCTAGAAAATGAGGCAAGAGAAACAATAACGGGGGACGAGGAGATGGCAGATGAACTAAATGAGTATATTGCATCAGTCTTCACTGTGGAAGACACAAGCAGTGTGCCAGATGTTGTAGTGTGTGAAGGAAGAGAAGTGGGTGCAGTTACCATTACAAGGGAGAAGGTGCTTAAAAAGCTGAAAGACCTAGAAGTACATAAGTCACCCAGACCAGATAACTGCACCCTAGGGTTCTGAAAGAGGTAGCATTAGAGATTGTGGTAGCATTAGAAATGATCTTTCAAAAATCATTGGACTCTAGCATGGTGCCATAGGACTGGAAAATTGCAAATGTCACTCCACTCTTTAAGAAAGAAGGAAGGCAGCAGAAAGGAAATTATGGACTAGTTAGCCTGACCTCAGTGGTTGGGAAGATGTTAGAGTCAACTGTTAAGGACGAGGTGATGGGAGTACTTGGTGACACAGGACAAGATAGTATGCAAGTCAGCATGGTTTCCATCAGGGAAAATCCTGCCTGACGAACCTTTTGGAATTCTTTGAGGAGATTACAAGTGGAATAGGCAAGGAGGATGCAGTGGATGTTGTATATTTGGACTTTCAGAAGGCCTGTGACAAGGTGCCACACATGAGGCTGCTTACCAAGTTAAGAGTCCGTGGTATTATAGGAAAGTTACTAAGATGGTTGGAGCGTTGGCTGATTGGTTGGAGGCAGCGAGTGGGAATAAAAGTATCCTCATCTAGTTGGCTGCCAGTGACTAGTGGTGTTCTGCAAGGGTTGGTGTGGGGACCACTTCTTTTTATGCTGTATATAAATGATTTAGATGATGAAATAGATAGCTTTGTTGCCAAGTTTGCAGTTGATATGAAGACTGATGGAGGGCCAGGTAGTGTTGAGGAAACAGGTAAGATGCAGAAGGACTTAGACAGATTAGGAGAATGGGAAAGAAAGTGACAAATGAAATACAATGTTGGAGAAAGCATGGTCATGCTCTTTGGTAGTAGAAATAAATGTGCCAACTATTTTCTAAATGGGGAGAAAATCCAAGGCCTTACCTTGAGTATTATGTACAATTTTGGGCTCCTCATCTTAGAAGTAATGTGTTGGCATTGGAGGGGGTCCAGAGGAAGTTCACAAGAACAATTCCAGGAATGAAAGGGTTGTCATACAAGGAACGTTTGATGACTCTGGGTCTGTACTTACTGGAATTTAGAAGGATCAGGGGGCAATCTCATTGAAACCTTTCGAATGTTGAAAAGCCTGGTCGGAATAGATGTGGAAGGAATGTTTCCCATGGTGGGACAGTCTAGGACAAGAGGGCACAGCCTCAGGATAGAGGGGTGTCCATTCAAAACAGAGATGCAGAGAAATTTCTTCAGCCAGAGGGTGATGAATTTATGGAATCTGTTGGCACATGAAGCTGTGGAGGCCAGATTGTTGGGTGTATTTAAGGCAGAGATTAATAGATTCTTGATTGGATATGGCATCAAAGATTATGGGGAGAAGGCCGGGGAATGGGGTGGAGGATGAGGGAAAAAAAAGGATCAGCTATGATTGAATGGCAGCGGACACTCAATGGGCAAAATATCCTAATTCTGCTCCTGTATTTTATGGTCTTATAACCAGGATGGTGCCTCCAGTAATGGAGGGCGTCCATCAATGTTCTGAGGAACAAATTCTAAAACGTACTTATATAGCTAAGTAGACAAAAGAAAACATTATATATTATCCCAGAGTCCCTTACAACAATTGGTTAGTGTGGAAACACAAGAGACTGCAGATAGTGGAACTTGGATCAAAAAGCAAGTTGCAGGAGAAATCAGTGTGTCAGGGAGTATCTGTGATGGGAAATGAACAATCAAGACCCTTCCCCTGGATCTAAAGAGTAGAGGGTAGTTAGGCAGTATAATGAGATGATGTTGTGTATTTAATATTTCAATAATTTTTGAGTTATACTGTAAATATATGGTTTAATTAAGTATTCTTTGTTGCTTATATAATGCATTGCAGGTTATCTGTAAAGCTATGTAAATGGCATACACCATCACGCCACCATGTGATGCATGTGTGCCTCGCTTAAAATAAAAACTAGGTTAAACTTGCATTTCTGACTCCCTGTCTTTTCCTTTAAATTAGTTTTAGGTTCTGTAGTTACAAACATAACAGGCAATGAGGTATTTTTAAAATTAACCCCAGACAACTACCTACCTGCTGAAGTGTAGTGAGACATTCGAGCTAATAAAAAGCGCAGCGAGAAACGGACATGTTAAAAAATCAGCACAGTACGTTGTTTTTCCTATGAATCAGAATGTCTTCTTTGCAAAAGTAAACATGATCAAGTTCAAAACAAAGGTAGAAAACAGAAGAATTCATGGGTTTATAAACAGTGAGTATCAGGTGATGGCTGCACTAGAAAGATTCATGTGTTCAATTACACAAATGATAACTAAAGTATGTATACTGAACTAATTGAGCAATACTTGCAATAATTGAGCAAATGAAATAGCCAATGAGAAGCAAGTGCCAGTTTTGCTGAGTGTATTGGATTTAAAAATTTACAGTTTGCTTAGAAATTTAACTGCTTCAATCAAACTAACTGAAATGATATTGCTGATATTGTGAATGTAATACATAGTCATACTTTATTGATCCCAGGGGAAATTGGTTTTCGTTACAGTTGCACCATAAATAATTAAATAGTAATAAAAAACCTTAGTACTATACAAGATAGTAATACAAGAACCTTTTGAACCAAAACCATTGTTGATTGCAGAATGCTTTAGGTTTCATAAGCAGAATCAAAAGGAAGGGGAGCCCATTTCAGTGTATGTTGCAGAATTGAAGAGATTTTCTCAGTCAGTTAATGATGAGCTTAATGATGCACTGAGAGATCCTTTAGTTTGTGTAATTTTACAAAAAAAATTCCAAAACTGAAGCATGACTTACATTTAAAAGGGCAGTTGAAATAACTGCACTAATGGAAACAGCAGCCAGAGATGCCCTTGAGTTGCAGTCAGGAATGGAAGTGAGCGTAAACAAAATTGCAATGTTTAAACAGAAACCGGCCTGGCCAAACAAATGGATTTACTGTTGTGGCAGGGGCTCATATACACCATTCCAACGCAGGTTTCCTGGTGAAACTTGCAGAAAAACAACAAGTAGGACACATAAAAAGAGCTTGCCAGGCAGACAAAATAAATAGAATGTAGAAGGAAGAGAAAATGCTAAAAAAATCAAACTGAAGATTCAAAATGAGCACTAAACTTTCTGTTGATGAAAAATGTGATAATGATGAGGGTGACGCAGGACTAGGTAGCCTCAAAACTTAAAATGTGAAAATTAACAATAGATAAGACATATGACTTACACCAGAAGTGAACAGCAAATCTATTAAAATGGAATTGGACACTGGCTCGGCTGTTTCAGTCATTCCACAAAATGGGTTTGGCTGGCATTTCAACAATACTAAACTGAAGCCTGCAGATATCTAAGAATTTATAGTTAAGAAAATGTAAATCTTGTGGCAATGACATTTGTAACAGTGAAATACAACAACCAACAAGCCACATTGGGCTTGTATGTGGCAAAAACAGGACAGCCACCATTGTAGGGCCATGATTGACTGAGACAACTACAATTTGATAGAGATCCATTGATTATATGTGCCTCACATCCTCTGCAATAGAGTCAATTAAAGGAAATTAAGGAAGGGGCTGGATGATGACACATCTATCTCCATGCTATGCACCATGAACGGTTCCTCAACAGAGGGATAACAGGAGTTGGTTCCAACCTCTGTGTCTCTGATTGGAAAGCATATTGGACCAATGAATTGTGAAAGTGATGAAAGCAGATATCTGACTACAACAATTTTTGTAGGCACCATATCTGAGAAAGCTTCCAATAATGAGGCAGCAACTTGTGAAATGTGGCTTCGTTTTAAGCTGGAAGAGAGTTCAAGGAGCTTCAGGAAACTTGCAAGCATTCGACTTTTTTTTTTGACTATAAAGAACTAGCATCTACTATGTGTGCATTAAGATTATTGCATGAACTTCAAATAGGAGACATAAAGATGCATGTAAAAGTAGATGTAAAGACCAAAGCCCAGCTCTATGAATGGAAGGCTAAAAAGAAAGAAGTCAAAGAAGATTAAAAAAATCAGATGATGATGTTGTGGATGAGGAAACCAAGAGGACAGATCAGATATTAAAGAAAGCAACAGAAGGACTACGAATAGAATACTCCAGTAACTAAATATACCTTCACAACATCAAGATGCACTATCTAGAAAGAAGAAATAGGTGAGTAAATGAAAGACAAGAAGTTGAAAAGGGAGGAGATAGAGAGAAAGAATGAGAACAAGAAAGGGAAAGGTGTGAAAGAGAGAAGGAATGTGAGAAAGAAGTTGGGGTCAAGAGAGAAGCAAGTTATTGAAGTAAATCCAGAAAGAAAAGCTGAGAGAAGGAGAAGAAAGGTGTCTAGAGCTGTCAGAACCATTTCCTGCAGTCTCAGAGTCAACTAATACAACCACATGGAGTCATCCCCCTTGTTGGGAAAGTTGTCATCCCACAAAAGTAAGAAAACCTCCACAGCAATTAAATCTTCAGGACTGAATGGGACAATTTAAAATCTACTATGTTGTGGATGCTTGTTTATAGTAGTTGTACTATATAATATACTGTCTATATGCAGTAGTTGAGATGTATTCTATATTGAGTTGGAGTTCATAGCTAAGCAGGGAAGAGTGTTGTGTATTTAATATTTCAGTAATATTTGAGTTATATTGTAAATATATTGTTTGATTAAGCATTCTTTGTCATTTACAAAATGCATTGTGGGTTATATGTAAAAGTACGTAAATGGCATACATTATCACGTCACCACTTGATATGTGCTTGCCTCACTTAAAGTAAAACTAAGCTAGACTCACATTTTGGACTCTCCATCTTTTCTTTTAGCTTTATGTTTTGGAGTTGCAAACATGAGAGATGAGGGGGAGGCTCAGGGCCAGATAGGTAGATCCATGAAAAGAGGAGATGATTGGCAGATGGAGTCAAATGGAGGAGGATAGAAATAGTGACAGAGGGTGGGAGATAATAGCTGGACACAACAAAAATGTGGTGGGATGATTTAATCAGATAGGAAAAGGAGCATGGAAATCAACAGAGAAGTGGAAGGGTAGATAGGTATACTGGAAGCATGGGACCCAATGTACATGATAGGCATATGGAGTAGGTGGAAGGAGGTGGAAGAAACTGGGTGATAGGAGATGTGGGAGATTTGTTAGGAAGGAAGGGTATGCATGACAGCATCTGTTTAGATCAGGAGGGAGGAAGGCACAGGGTGGGAGCAGGTTATACAAAATTGGAAAATTCACCATCCGTGTGCTGTCAGGTTGTGGACTACTCGGGCAGAACGTGAGAAGCTGTTCCTCCAGTTTGCACTTAGCCTCACCCTGGTAGTCAAGAGGGCAGAGGACAGGTAGATTGGTGTGGGACTAGGGAGGGGAATTTAAATGGCTTTTGAATCAGGAGCTCCACATGGCCACGGTGGATAGAGAGTAGGTGCTAAGCAAAGCAGTCACTTCCCTGGCCTTGTCTCATGAATGAAGAGGAACAGATTAGCACGACATGATCATAAGTTCTACCAAAACAGTCACAGTGTGGTACTTCCTGCTTCAATTTAAGTTGCTGCGAGCAAAAATATGGGAAAAAGTTCATCACAATATTATTTGATAGGTGGCTGATGTCAGGAGAACATCAGACAATTTAATATCGATAGTGCATGGAAAGGCCAGATCCAATTTCTATCAGGCATGTGTTCCTCTGGAACTTATTATTCCAGATAAAATCCTGATTGGACTACATAGCACCCAAGAAACAAAGACTACCTGATCTAATGCTCAGGATGGAAGTTCCTTCATCTGCTAGGACGGAGGGACGTCTCTCATGTGGAATTAATGGGAGTTATTGAATAATGACCTCCAAAGTTTACATTTGCACATAGTATAGCATGAAAGCAAACAAACTGCATTCAGTCATTTTCTTTTGTGCCATGACGCTGATTAACATTGGCCTATATGGTTCAGTTCACGCTGCATATTGTGCTTGCTGAGAACAGATTGGTTTTAGTGGACGATTTAATGAGGTAACATCCAGAGTTAGGCTTTTTTTTTCCCACAGAAGTTCTGCTGGATAAATTGGGATAGCAGATAATTAGAGCACAGATAATGGAGATTATATTGCAATTGTCAAAATTCATCAGCATGTCTTAAAGTGCAGTTCCTCACCTGAGTGTATAACCCACTCCTGTCCTGAGTGATTAGTTGCAGCTATCTTGAATCACTCAATCAATGTCTGTCTGCAGCAAGCAGCCTCTCCATCCCCTGTCTGCTCTTGTCTTTTCCCAGCACGGCTGCCAGGGTAAGAGGACCCAGTGAAAGAGAAACAAGATAAGTCAGCTGTGCAGAAATCTATACTGCTCTTTCACCTGCTGCCCTACCTGCTCAGGAAAACGACAAGATTTTGTGTATACAGCCGCATTGACCAGTGAGAACGGCAAGGTGACAGATAAGTGGTAGGAGAGGAAATCAAGGTGGTAGAGACTGGTGTAATAACAGAAGGAAATGGCAGGCAAATAAAAGCGGGCAGCCTCCAAGCACTGAGACAGAAGAAAATAATTTTGCTTCTAGTTATCAGTTATGAGAAGAAGCATTCCTTCTTTTCAGGATCAAGAGTGTGCAATAGTGGGTTTAAAACCTGGCAAGTTAATATTAATTATATTTATTAGGGGGTCAATCATGAAAGGATTTTTTTTCCTGGATGGTGCAAGTTTTTTTTAAGATTTCTCCTCAGCCAGACAAGTGGAGTGTATTCACTTGTGTCTCTGACCACAGTTCTTGTGTCTCTGACCACAGTTCTTGTGTGGCTGTTTCAGTCAAGCTTCAGGCCAGCGATGACAAAGGACATTGATGATGTAAGTAAGGTAATGTGAATGTCAAGAGTAGGTACATACAATATATTCCTGTGGGAGATGGTTACTGAAGGGCACTTTTGGTGTACAAATGTTAATTGCCACTTATCTTCATGAGCACGAATGGTGTCTAAATTCTGCTGCATGCAGGCATGGAATGCTTCACATAATGACAAGCTGCAAATGAAATTGAATACCATACAAACATCAGCAAACAAATATTCCCACTTTTAACCTTAAAATGCAGGAAGGTCATTGAAGAATTAGTTGAAGATGGCTGGTCACAGGACACTGTCCCAAGGAGCTCGACAATGATTGATTGAAACCTCCAACAACTACAATCAACTTCCTTTCTGTGAGATAAGACTCCACCCACGGGTGTGCTTCCCACTTTACATACACTCATTTTCAGCACTCCTTGACATTAGGCAAATGCCGCTAATCACTTGTACTTCTTATTCAACTACCCTAGTAGCTCAAACCGAACAAGATCAATTACTTGGAGATACTTGTATCAAGCATGTCTGCTGTTCGTTTAGTTGTTAGAGGAAAGTCATAAGTTCATTAATGTGTTTCCAGTCCTTTAATGGATATCATTCTAAAACTGATTGATTGCCCACCTTCTAACTAGGATTCCTAACGGTGGCAATCTGACAGTCCTAATCAGCACAGTAGGTCCGGGATGGAGAGCCTATAATCGTGTATGGGCCTTGAAAACTATTCTGATACCAGTTTTTGTGGGTGAACATCTCATGTTATTCTCTTTTGTACTGCCTAAAGCCTGACCAACAGCACTGAACATGCCAAAGGGGAGGGGGAAGGGGGGAAAGGGGGGAAAGGGGAAAGTGGGGAGAGGGGAGGGGGAAAGGGGAGGAGGGGGAAAGGGGAGGAGGGGGAAAGGGGAGGAGGGGGAAAGGGGAGGAGGGGGAAAGGGGAGGAGGGGGAGGGGAGAGGAGGGGGAAAGGGGAGGAGGGGGAGGGGAGAGGGGGGGGAGGGGGGGGAGGGGGGAGGGGGGGGGAGGGGGGGAGGGGGGAGGGGGGAGGGGGGAGGGGGGGAGGGGGGGAGGGGGGAGGGGGGAGGGGGGAGGGGGGGAGGGGGGGAAAATGGGAAAGGGGGAAAGGGGGAAAGGGGGAAAGGGGGAAAGGGGGAAAGGGGGGAAAGGGGAGAGATGGGGGAAAGGGGGGGAGGGGGGGAGGGGGGGAGGGGGGAGGGGGGGAGGGGGGGAGGGGGGAGGGGGGGAGGGGGGGAGGGGGGGAGGGGGGGAGGGGGGGAGGGGGGAGGGGGGGAGGGGGAAGGGGGAAGGGTGAGGGGGGGAGGGGGAGGGGGAGGGGGGAAGGGAAGGGGGGAAGGGAAGGGGGGAAGGGAAGGGGGGAAGGGAAGGGGAAGGGAAGGGGGAAGGGAAGGGGGAAGGGAAGGGGGAAGGGAAGGGGGAAGGGAAGGGGGAAGGGAAGGGGGAAGGGAAGGGGGAAGGGAAGGGGGAAGGGACAGGTATTTTATTCTCAACAAAGATCATTTAAATTATTCTTTGTTATACTTCTGGAAGTATTATACATTACAGACAATATTGTAATACTTGGTAATCTTAAAATTATTTTTAAGCATGCACAATGGTTACACCAATGTGTTAGAATTTGATAATGAATGTATAATGTATAATAGTTAATGTATAATGAAGTTTTTAACATTGCTTTGAAGAGCATTTCCTGACTGGCTACAATCCTAATATTGCCTGGAGTTTGCAACAAAATGCTAACAATTCTGTTTGGAACTGCTGGCAATCTCCAAACATAAAATGCTGCCAAGTCTGGGATTCCCCAAAAGATCTTACATATGTGGAAGTTCTAAACTTGCTGCTGCTTCTACTGGGCTAAAGCCGAAAAAAACCTGCACCATGTTAGACCTGACTCGATGCCAAGTGTCTACACTCATTTGAGATAAGAGGAATGGCTGCAAGGGACCATGGTAAAGAATGGTTAATGTACTTTAAAATTGGTTGAGTAAAGGTTAAAAGTTTGTATACTTTATCATTTGCATCACCCAGCTCCAGTTGTCATCAAAATCTTAGCTTAAACATGGTCGAAAAGAGCTGAATTCCAGATATAAGCAAGAGTGACTGCCCTTAGCATGCATGGCATCACAGTGTTGTAGTCAAACTGAAGTAATAGAGCATTATAAGTCACAGCTGGAGTAGTATTATGTGAGTAACATTGTATCCAAAGAAAAAGAGTAGTGATTGTTGAAGATCAATCATCCGTGCAATCAAAATGTGAATCTGAGCAACCTGTCCTTGAAACACATTACCATGACCCAGTTATCCACCGTCAACATGTTGCAGATATCAATTGCACAGAAATTCAACTGGACCACCTACATAAGTATCATTACATCAAGGATAGATGAAAGCTGTGTGACTCACCTGCTGACATCTCAAAACATTTCCCCAAAATACAAAGCATAATTCAGGTGTGAAGTGGAATATTCTCCACTTGCCTACATGAATGCAGCTCCAACCACAATGAATAAGCTTGATACCAAGGACAAAGCATCCAACTTTATTGGAACCCATCATTCTTTGGCGGTTGAACATTTCTTCGGCGGTTGAACAGGGCATGACTGTGCAAGCACATGAAAGTCGGACCGTGAGGCAGCAAGAGAGTTAAAAAGTGAGCAGATTAATGGAGCAGGCGGCATTGTAGTGGATGACGGAGTAGAAGGAGACAGAGTAGGAAGGCTTTGGCTCAAGAGGCTTTGGCGACCAGAGGCTGAGGACCAGCTTCACTCCAAGTGAGGTAAGGCCAGGTAAGTTCCTTTAATTAATTTAATTACCTGGAGAGTAGGTAATGGAAGCAGCAGTTAAGGCAATTGACTGCTCCATTTGCAGAATGTGGGAAGTCAGGGCGAGCACAATCGTCCCTGATGACTACACCTGCGAAAGGTGATTCCAGCTGCAGCTCCTGACAAACCAAGTTAGGGAACTGGAGCTGGATGAACTTCGGATCATTTGGGAGGCAGAGGCAGAAATAAACAGGAGTTACAGAGAGATAATCACCCCTAAGAGTCAGGAGACAGGTATCTGGGTGACTGTCAGGGGAGGGAAGGGGAATAGACAGAATGAGCAGAGCACCCCTGTGGCCGTTCCCACCAATAATAAATATCATTCTGGATACTGTTGATGGGGATGACCTACCAGGGACAAGTTGCAGTGGTTACATCTCTGACACCGAGACTGGACCCTCAGCTCAGAAGGGAAGGAGGGAAAAGAAGAGAGCAGTCGTGACAGGGGATTCGATAGTTAGGGGGACAGATAAGAGGTTCTGTGGAAGAGATCGAGAATCCCGGATGGTCTGTTGCCTCCCTGGTGACAAGGTCCGTGATATCTCAGATCGAGTTCTCAGTACTCTCAACAGGGAGGGTGAGCAGCCGGATGTCGTGGTCCATGCAGGGACCAATGACGTGGGTAGGAAGAGTGAGGAGGTCCTGAAAGGTGAGTATAGGGAGTTAGGTGCCAAGTTAAAGGACAGGACCTCCAGGATAGCAATCATAGGATTGCTACCAGTGCCACATGCAGGCGGGTTTAGAAATAGTAAGATAGCGCAGATCAACATGTGGCTGAAGACATGGTGCAGGAGGGAGGGCTTCAGATGTATAGATAATTGGGCAGTTTTCCAGGGAAGGTGGGACCTGTTCCGGCGGGACAGTTTACATCTGAACTGCAGGGGGACAAATATCCTTGCAGGTAGATTTGCTCAAGAGGCTCCAGTGGATTTAAACTAGATACAAGGGGGGAGGGGAACCAGAGTGTAGGAACAGATGTAGGGGAGAAGGAAGAAAAAGGAATTAGTAAAGTTGTTTGCACTGTTAGTGATAAACAGAGAGAAAGAGGTGGAAAATTTCTTAAATGCATTTATTTTAATGCTAGGAGCATTGTAAGAAAGATGGATGAGCTTAGAGCATGGATTGATACCTGGAAGTATGATGTTGTAGCTATTAGTGAAACATGGTTGCAGGAGGGGTATGATTGGCAACTAAATATTCCTGGATTTCATTGCTTCAGGTGTGATAGAATTGGAGGGACAAGAGGGGGAGGTGTTGCATTGCTTGTCAGAGAAAATATTACAGCAGTGCTCTGGCATGATAGATTAGAGGGCTCGTCTAGGGAGGCTATTTGGGTGGAATTGAGGAATAGGAAAGGGGTACTGATGCTTATAGGGGTGTATTATAGACCACCTAATGGGGAGCGAGAATTGGAGGAGCAAATTTGTAAGGAGATACCAGATATTTGTAGCAAACAAAAGGTTTACAAAAGGTATTTGTAGTAAACAAAAGGTGGGAGATTTTAATTTTCCACACCTAGACTGGGAAGGCCATGCTGTAAAAGGGCTGGATGATTTGGAGTTTGTAAAATGTGTGCAGGATAGTTTTTTGCAGCGATACATAGAGGTACCAACTAGAGAAGAGGCAGTGTTGGATTTCCTGTTAGGGAATGAGATGGGTCAGGTGACAAAGGTATGTGTTGGGGAGCACTTCAGGTCCAGTGATCACAATGCCATTCATTTCAATACAATTATGGAGAAAGATAGGCCTGGACCCAGGGTTGAGATTTTTGATTGAAGAAAGGCTAACTTTGAGGAGATGCAAAAGGATTTAGAAGGAGTGGATTGGGACAAATTGTTTTATGGGAAGGATGTAATAGAGAAATGGAGGTCATTGAAAGGTGATATTTTGAGGGTACAGAATCTCCATGTTCCTGTTAAGTTGAAAGAAAAGTTTGAAAGTTTGAGAGAGCTATAGTTTTCAAGGGATTTTGGAAACTTGGTTCGGAAAAAGAGAGATATCTACAATAAATATAGGCAGCATGAGGTGCTCGAGGTATATAAAGAATGTAAAAAGAATCTTAAGAAAGAAATTAGAAAAGCTAAAAGAAGATACGAGGTTGCTTTAGCAAGTAAGGTGAAAATAAATCCAAAGGGTTTCTACAGTTATATTAATAGCAAAAGGATAGTGAGGGATAAAATTGGTCCCTTAGAGAATCAGAGTAGACAGCTATGTGTGGAACCAAAAGAGATGGGGAAGAGTTTGAACAATTTCTTTTCTTTGTTATTCACTAAGGAGAAGGATGCTGAATTGTGTAAGGTAAAGGAAACAGGAAGGGAAGTTATGGAAACTATGATGATTAAAGAAGAGGAAGTAATTGAGCTTTTAAGGAAAATAAAAGTGGATAAGTCTCCAGGTCCTGACAGGATATTCCCTAGGACCAAGAGTTAAGTTAGTGTAGAAATAGCAGGGTCTCTGACAGAAATATTTCAAATGTCATTAGAAACAGGGATGGTGCCAGAGGATTGGCATATTGATCATGTGGTTCCATTGTTTTAAAAGGGTTCTAAGAGTAAACCTAGCAATTATCGGCCTGTAAGTTTGACATCAGTGGTGGGTAAATTAATGGAAAGTATTCTGAGAGATGGTATGTATAATTATCTGGATAGACAGGGTCTGATTAGGAACAGTCAACATAGAACATAGAATAGTACAGCACAGTACACGCCCTTCGGCCCACAATGTTGTGTCAACCCTCAAACCCTGCCTCCCATATAAGCCCCCACCTTAAGTTCCTCCATATACCTTTCTAGTAGTCTCTTAAACTTCACTAGAGTATCTGCCTCCACCACTGATTCAGGCAGTGCATTCCACGCACCAACCACTCTCAGAGTAAAAAACCTTCCTCTAATATCCCCCTTGAATTTCCCACCCGTTACATTAAAACTATGTCCTCTTGTATTGAGCAGCGGTGCCGGGGAAGAGGTGCTGGCTATCCACCCCATCTATTCCTCTTATTATCTTGTATACCTCTATCATGTCTCCTCTCATCCTCCTTCTCTCCAAAGAGTAAAGCCTTAGCTTCCTTAATCTCTGATCATAATGCATACTCTCTAATATCTACAATAAATATAGGCAGCATGGAGTAAATGAGGTGCTCGAGGTATATAAAGAATGTAAAAAGAATCTTAAGAAAGAAATTAGAAAAGCTAAAAGAAGATACGAGGTTGCTTTAGCAAGTAAGGTGAAAATAAATCCAAAGGGTTTCTACAGTTTTATTAATAGCAAAAGGATAGTGAGGGATAAAATTGGTCCCTTAGAGAATCAGAGTGGACAGCTATGTGTGGAACCAAAAGAGATTAGGAAGGGGAAAAAAGATTATGAGAGAAAACTGGCAGGGAACATAAAAACTGACTGTAAAAGCTTTTATAGATATGTGAAAAGAAAAAGATTGGTTAAGACAAATGTAGGTCCCCGACAGACAGAAACAGGTGAATTGATTATGGGGAGCAAGGACATGGCAGACCAATTGAATAATTACTTTGGTTCACTAAGGAGGACATAAATAATCTTCCAGAAATAGTAGGGGACAGAGGGTCCAGTGAGATGGAGGAACTGAGGGAAATACATGTTAGTAGGGAAGTGGTGTTAGGTAAATTGAAGGGATTAAAGGCAGATAAATCCCCAGGGCCAGATGGTCTGCATCCCAGAGTGCTTAAGGAAGTAGCCCAAGAAATAGTGGATGCATTAGTGATAATTTTTCAAAACTCTTTAGATTCTGGACTAGTTCCTGGGGATTGGAGGGTGGCTAATGTAACCCCACTTTTTAAAAAAGGAGGGAGAGAGAAACTGGGGAATTATAGACCGGTTAGCCTAACATCAGTGGTGGGGAAAATGCTAGAGTCAGTTATCAAAGATGTGATAACAGAACATTTGGAAAGCGGTGAAATCATCGGACAAAGTCAGCATGGATTTGTGAAAGGAAAATCATGTCTGACGAATCTCATAGAATTTTTTTGAGGATGTAACTAGTAGAGTGGATAGGGGAGAACCAGTGGATGTGGTAGATTTGGATTTTCAAAAGGCTTTTGACAAGGTCCCACACAGGAGATTAGTGTGCAAACTTAAAGCACACGGTATTGGGGGTATGGTATTGATGTGGATAGAGAATTGGTTGGCAGACAGGAAGCAAAGAGTGGGAATAAACGGGACCTTTTCAGAATGGCAGGCAGTGACTAGTGGGGTACCGCAAGGCTCAGTGCTGGGACCCCAGTTGTTTACAATATATATTAATGACTTGGATGAGGGAATTAAATGCAGCATCTCCAAGTTTGCGGATGACACGAAGCTGGGTGGCAGTGTTAGCTGTGAGGAGGACGCTAAGAGGATGCAGGGTGACTTGGATAGGTTAGGTGAGTGGGCAAATTCATGGCAGATGCAATTTAATGTGGATAAATGTGAGGTTATCCACTTTGGTGGCAACAACAGGAAAACAGATTATTATCTGAATGGTGGCCAATTAGGAAAAGGGGAGGTGCAATGAGACCTGGGTGTCATTATACACCAGTCATTGAAAGTGGGCATGCAGGTACAGCAGGCGGTGAAAAAGGCGAATGGTATGCTGGCATTCATAGCAAGAGGATTTGAGTACAGGAGCAGGGAGGTACTACTGCAGTTGTACAAGGCCTTGATGAGACCACACCTGGAGTATTGTGTGCAGTTTTGGTCCCCTAATCTGAGGAAAGACATCCTTGCCATAGAGGGTGTACAAAGAAGGTTCACCAGATTGATTCCTGGGATGGCAGGACTTTCATATGATGAAAGACTGGATGAACTAGGCTTATACTCGTTGAAATTTAGAAGATTGATGGGGGATCTGATTGAAACGTATAAAATCCTAAAGGGATTTGACAGGCTAGATGCAGGAAGATTGTTCCCAATGTTGGGGAAGTCCAGAACGAGGGGTCACAGTTTGAGGATAAAGGGGAAGCCTTTTAGGACTGAGATTAGGAAAAACTTCTTCACACAGAGAGTGGTGAATCTGTGGAATTCTCTGCCACAGGAAACAGTTGAGGCCAGTTCATTGGCTATATTTAAGAGGGAGTTAGATATGGCCCTTGTGGCTAAAGGGATCAGGGGGTATGGAGGAAAGGCTGGTAAAGGGTTCTGAGTTGGATGATCAGCCATGATCATACTGAATGGCGGTGCAGGCTCAAAGGGCCGAATGGCCTACTCCTGCACCTATTTTCTATGTTTCTATGTTTCTCTAACCAGGCAGCATCCTGGTAAATTTCCTCCGTACCCTTTCCAATGCTTCCACATCCTTCCTATACTGAGGCGACCAGAACTGGACACAATATTCCAAGTGCGGCCTAACCAGAGTTTTATAGAGCTGCATCATTACATCGCGACTCTTAAACTCTATCCCTCGACTTATGAAAGCTAACACCCCATAAGCTTTCTTAACTACCTGTGAGGCAACTTTCAGGGATCTGTGGACATGTACCCCCAGACCCTTCTGCTCCTCCACACTACCAAGTATCATACTATTTACTTTGTACTCTGCCTTGGTGTTTGTCCTTCCAAAATGTACCACCTCACACTTCTCTGGGTTGAACTCCATCTGCCACTTCTCAGCCCACTTCTGCATCCTATCAATGTCTCTCTGCAATCTTTGACAATCCTCTACACTATCTACAACACCACCAAACTTTGTGTCGTCTGCAAACTTGCCAACCCACCCTTCTACCCCCACATCCAGGTCGTTAATAAAAATCAAGAAAATAGAGGTCGCAGAACAGTTCCTTGTGGAACACCACTAGTCACAATCCTCCAATCTGAATGTACTCCCTCCACCACCACCCTCTGCCTTCTGCAAGCAAGCCAATTCTGAATCCACCTGGCCAAACTTCCCTGGATCCCATGCCTTCTGACTTTCTGAATAAGCCTACCATGTGGAACCTTGTCAAATGCCTTACTGAAATCCATGTAGATCACATCCACTGCACTACCCTCATCTATATGCCTGGTCACCACCTCAAAGAAATCTATCAGGCTTGTTAGACATGAGCTGCCCTTCACAAAGCCATGCTGAATGTCCCTGATCAGACCATGATTCTCTAAGTGCCCATAGATCCTGTCTCTAAGAATCTTTTCCAACAGCTTTCCCACCACAGACGTAAGGCTCACTGCTCTATAATTCCCAGACTATCCCTACTACCTTTTTTGAACAAGGGGACAACACTCGCCTCCCTCCAATCCTCCGGTACCATTCCTGTGGACAATGAGGACATAAAGATCCTAGCCAGAGGCTCAGCAATCTCTTCTCTCGCCTCGTGGAGCAGCCTGGGGAATATCTCCTTAGGCCCTGGGCACTTATCCATCCTAATATATTTTAACAACTCCAACACCTCCTCTCTCTTAATATCAACATGCTCCAGAACATCAACCTCACTCATATTGTCCTCAACTTCGTCAAGTTCCCTCTCATTGGTGAATACCAAAGAGAAGTATTCATTGAGGACCTCTCTCACTTCCACAGCCTCCAGGCACATCTTCCCACCTTTATCTCTAATCGGACCTACCTTCACTCCTATCATCCTTTTTTACTTCACATAATTGAAGAATGCCTTGGGGTTTTCCTTTACCCTACTCGCCAAGGCCTTCTCATGCCCCCTTCTTGCTCTTCTCAGCCCCTTCTTAAACTCCTTTCTTGCTTCCCTATATTCCTCAATAGACCCAACTGATTCTTGCTGCCTAAACTTCATGTATGCTGCCTTCTTCCACCTGACTAGATTTTCCACCTCACTTGTCACCCATGGTTCCTTCACCCTACCATTCTTTATCTTCCTCACCAGGACAAATTTATCTCTAACATCCTGCAAGAGATCTCTAAACATCGACCACATGTCCATAGTACATTTCCCTGCAAAAACATCATCCCAATTCACACCGGCAAGTTCTAGCCTTATAGCCTCATAATTTGCCTTTCCCCAATTAAAAAGTTTCCTGTCCTCTCTGATTCTATCCTTTTCCATGATAATGCTAAAGGCCAGGGAGCGGTGGTCACTGTCCCCCCAGATGCACACCCACTGAGAGATCTGTGACCTGACCTGGTTCATTACCTAATACTAGATCTAGTATGGCATTCCCCCTAGTCGGCCTGTCCACATACTGTGACAGGAATCCTTCCTGGACACACTTAACAAACTCTGCCCCAACTAAACCCTTGGAACTAATCAGGTGCCAATCAATATTAGGGAAGTTAAAGTCACCCATGATAACAATCCTGTTATTTTTACACCTTTCCAAAATCTGCCTCCCAATCTGCTCCTCTGTATCTCTGCTGTTACCAGGGGGCCTATAGAATACCCCCAATAGAGTAACTGCTCTCTTCCTGTTCCTGACTTCCACCCATATTGACTCAAAAGAGGATCCTGCTACATTACCCACCCTTTCTGTAGCTGTAATAGTATCCCTGACCAGTAATGTCACCCCTCCTCCCCTTTTTCCGCCCTCTCTATCCCTTTTAAAGCACTGAAATCCAGGAATATTGAGAATCCATTCCTGCCCTGGTGCCAGCCAAGTCTCTGTAATGGCCACTACATCATAATTCCATGTATGTATCCAAGCTCTCAGTTCATCACCTTTGTTCCTGATGCTTCTTGCATTGAGGTACACACACTTCAGCCCTTCCACCTTACTGTCTTTACACTGTTTATTCTGCTTCTCTTTCCTCAAAGTCTCTCTATATGTTAGATCTGGCTTTACTCCATGCACTTCTTTCACTGCTCTATCGCTCTGGGTTCCATCCCCCTTGCAAATTAGTTTAAACCCTCCCGAACCATGCTAGCAAACCTACCTGCAAGGATATTGCTCCCCCTCGAGTTCAAGTGCAACCCATCTAATCTGTACAGGTCCCACCTTCCCCAGAAGAGATCCCAATGATCCAAAAATCTAAAACCATGGATTTGTGCGTGGAAGGTCATGTTTGACAAATCTTATTGAATTGTTTGAAGAAGTTACTAGGAAAGTTGACGAGGGTAAAGCGGTGGATGTTGTCTATGTGGACTTCAGTAAGGCTTTTGACAAGGTTCCACATGGAAGGTTAGTTAGGAAGGTTCATTCCTTAGTTATTAATATTGAAGTAGTAAAGTGGATTCAACAGTGGCTGCATGGGAGACGCCAGAGAGTAGTGGTAGATAACTGTTTGTCAGGTTGGAGGACGGTAACTGGTGGTGTGCCTCAGGGATCTGTACTGGGTCCAACGTTGTTTGTCATATACATTAATGATCTGGATGATGGGGTGGTAAATTGGATTAGTAGGTATGCAGATGATACTAAGATAGGTGGAGTTGTGGATAATGAAGTAGGCTTTCAAAGCTTGCAGAGAGATTTAGGCCAGTTAGAAGAGTGGGCTGAAAGATGGCAGATGGAGTTTAATGCTGATAAGTGTGAGGCGCAACATTTTGGTAGGACTAATCAAAATAGAACATACATGGTAAATGGTAGGGTATTGAGGAATGCAGTAGAACAGAATGACCTAGGAATAATGGTGCATAGTTCCCTGAAGATTGAATCTCACGTGGATAGGGTGGTGAAGAAAGCTTTTGGTATGCTGGCCTTTATAAATCAAAGCATTGAGTATAGGAGTTGGGATGTAATGTTGAAATTGTACAAGGCATTGGTGAGGCCAAATTTGGAGTATCGTGTACAGTTCTGGTCACCGAATTATAAGAAAGATGTCAACAAAATAGAGAGAGTACAGAGAAGATTTACTAGAATGTTACCTGGGTTTCATCACCTAAGTTACAGAGGAAGGTTGAATAAGTTGGGTCTTTATTCTTTGGAGCACAGAAGATTGAGGGGGGACTTGATAGAGGTACTTAAAATTATGAGGGGGATAGATAGAGTTGATGTGGATAGGCTTTTTCCATTGAGAGTAGGGGAGATTCAAACAAGAGGACATGAGTTGAGAGTTAAGGGGCAAAAGTTTAGGGGTAACACGAGGGGGAACTTCTTTACTCAGAGAGTGGTAGCTGTGTGGAACGAGGTTTTAGTACAAGTGGTAGAGGCAGGTTCGATATTGTCATTTAAAGTAAAATTGGATAGATATATGGACAGGAAAGGAATGCAGGGTTATGGGCTGAGTGCAGGTCGGTGGGACTAGGTGAGATTAAGCTTTCAGCACGGACTAGAAGGGCCGAGATGGCCTGTTTCTGTGCTGTAATTGTTATATGGTTATTTAGTTGCCCAGACTAATCCAACCTCAACTTTCAAACCTGCAACCAAGGTGCACTAGGGCAGCATATTTTTTGGAAGCATCACCGGCAGACTTTCCTTCAAATTTCACTCCATTCTGACAGCCCCATGTTGTTACTGGGCCGAACTCACAGTACTCTCTTCCAACAGCCGTGTAATACCTTCACTGGAACCAATTCATCAGTTCACAGTGGCTTAAGATCACCTTCTCAAGGGCAATTATGGACAAGACTAAAGCCAGCAACAACCCAATTCCAAAAATTGAATGAAATCTATAAAAGCAAACTTAAGCCTTTGCTGGACTCTGTCCCTACAAATGTCACCAAGCTGATAAATTTCTCTCTCTCTCTCTCTGCCCAACACAAAGTTATATGTCTCCACATCTCAAATAAATAAATGAAGCAGAGAAAGTAAGGTAACTATGGTCTTCTGAAAGGAAACAAAAGGGTCCCACATTTCCCTACACAGATCTCCTTTGTAATGTAAACTACAGGTCCTCCCGAGGTTATGTCAGAGTTGTTTTCCTGTCAACCGTTCATAACCCAAACAGTTCACAAGTCAGAAATGGGATCACTAGCTGGCAATAGAAGTTGTCTACAGCCCAGCTGTAGTCAAGGAATCCACAGCAGCAAATGCTAGCAGTGTCGCAAAGGCTCATTTATATACATGGAGAATACAAACATTAGCATTTGTAAGCTGGAGGGTGGGAGTAGGGTTGTGGAATCTTTACTGACATCTGGACAATGACTTCCGGCTTTAACCCAGAATCAAATTTATTATCACAGCAGCAGTACAATACAAAGAGAAATTTACTGTAAGTTACAAAAATAAATCAAGATTGAAAAACAAAAGGAATAGCTAGGTAGTGTTCATGGGCCATTCAGAAATCTGATGAAACACAGTTAGTAGTGTGGAAAGATGTGTGTGGAAGCAGAGTTGGCTTTCTGGTATAATAGAATCAGATTTATTATCACTAACATATGTTGTAAAATTTGTTTTGTTGCAGCAATACAATGTAAAACATAAAAAATACTATAATTTACAAAAAAAGAGTAACAAGGTTCATGAACCATTCAGAAATCTAATTGCTCTGAAGAAAAAGACTTGTTCCTAAAAGCATTTATCATGGGTCTTCATGATTGATTGAGCATTGCATTATGTTGTAACAGTGGTGTTATTTTAAAATCTGAATTTTTATAGGGGTTACTGTAGAAATAAACATGAAGGCAAGATGGTTGTAATCCAGCAAAATAGCCCAATCCCTTTGCCATTGCTGCACAAATTGTTGGAAAGTATTTTTCTTAAACTGCACAAAGACTCTTCATTTTCTTTCTTCTACATGAAATCAATGATTGGCTGAACGGTTGGCTAGTCTTGACACACCATTGCTCATATTCCGGATCACTATCCCATGGCTCTTGCTGAGACATAGCTGTCAAACCCACCACAACCGAAAAATGATTGAAATGTCCAATCATAGGCAGATGTCAGTCTGTAACCATAACATACTCTTGGCTGACACGGTTCAGCAAATTTTAAAAAGGATATTAGGACCACAGATAAATTATGAAACCCCTTCCACTTCCTACCAACATTCTGTTTCAATGTATTGCACCGAACCACTGCTGTTTTCTCACTAGGTATCCCTATGCTTATTTGGGGGAAGCGCCAAAGGTGATGACTTATTCAAATAGACGAATTCACATCACGTTATACCTCAGCAGCTGGTACAAAGAGGTTTTATTTCAGTGACTACAAATACAAGATCCGAAATAGATAGACAGTACTTCCTACTTCGCACCTGGCAATGTCCCCTCATGTCCTGTATTCTCTCTGAAAAGAAAGCAAGCTTCTTTACTAAAAAGTTTCATCATTCTAAAATCTCAGGAAATTCAGTCTTTTCAATTAAGGGGAACATATTTTGCCTATCATAATAATTTAGGATTGGGTTTCATCCTGATAAAGGTTCAAACATTTCAAAGCATATTTATTATCGAGGAATGTATAAATTATACAACTTTGAAATTTGTTTGCTTACAGTCAGCCAAAAAGCAAGCAACCGGAAAGAACCCAATAAAAAGAAAAATAAAATAAAGACCAACACCTGATGTGCACAGAAAGGGGAAAAAGAACATAAATCATGCAAACAATAGAAACAAGCAACAACATTCTGAACCAAAATGAGTCCTTACATCGTGAACCCCCAGAGAAGCCTGGAGTAGACCCAAAGCCTCGGTATCAGTTCATCATATTAGCGGCCATGGAGCACGGAGCACTGTGATAACTGTGAAATGTTAATATTATTTTGAAACCAGCTACTATTCTAATTGAGTTATTTAAATATTATAAAATTAAAAGTAATTACAGATCAGAACAATCTACTATTTTCCTCACTGGAAGGGGAAACTTAAAGCTCAGCAGCAAAATGAGTGAATCTGGTTTATGTTCGAAGACCACTATGGCACACTTTCCTTTGAACAACTGAGACATATTAATTTATCACAATCATCTCCCAGCAATTTTTATTTACATATTTCATCTGCTCACTAATATCTGTCAATTAAAAGATCAGAGTGAAGGAGTGTAGGATGTATTTTAGCAGTTTATGCCAAGTTATATGCAGTTAAAACTAATATGTGTTCATCTTAATATGTGAAGTACAGGAAAATAATTGGAGCTCCTAAAATATTAAGAGGGAAAGTGGAGCAAAATTCAAAGGTACTGACTTAAAAGGAGTAACAATTGCCTTCATAACAATGCAGTATTATTTCTTTGAGAAATCTGGTAATGTTATGAAGCTTTATTTTGCAATGATGTGGAGCTAAAGCTCAAGCTTCATGATTGCATGAATCAGCTGGCATGTCACTGTAGTTTGAGACAAGGAAACATAAGTCTTAATAATTACAATATCTCAAAGGTAAATGTCACAAGTCAACATTCATTCGACAATAATTGGTTATTAGTCACAACTAGTATCCTATGGGTCTCACCTAACCTTTACAGAATGTTTGGTATTATTTTCTGCTTCTTTTCTACATTCTGCTTAAATGCACCATGCCTCTTGTCTCTTGCCTTACTCTAATAAATGTAATAGCTTTTGTATTGTTTTCTCTTCAATCCTCACTAGGCTAAGTTGTAATTAACTCATATTTAAGGAAGTTTTCTCTTAAACTTCCCCTATTAAGCTTTCTCTTGAAGGATCACTCGTATTTGCATCTGCCTCAACCTTTCCACCAACTGTACTTTTCCTGGGACTTCATAATCTTCAGGGGTTTTGCAGTATCAGTTGATCTCACATCATGTCTGTCCGATGAATGAAGCAGGCCACAGGTGGCACATCGGCTTCAGCAAGAAAGAATCTCTCAAACTCCACAACCTGACAGCCTTTTGATAGCTCACTGCTGACTTGGATAATCAGGGATACAAAAATTCTTCTGACATGCTTATCTAAAGCTAACAATCTCAAACTACCAGAAATTATTTTACTTTATGCTTTAAATTAATGAAAAATAAAAGAATCATTAGTCCTCACTGGCCTTTTCATCAAGTTAGTAACCTCCTTCAAATGAATGGAGTTGTAGTACATAATCCAGCTGGAGTAAAGCTTGAGTGTTCATATGGAGGTGGGCGGGGGTAAGCACCAAGTGCATTTGGCTCCTCAGCTTACTATGTTAGCTTTCCAACCTGGACTCAATGGCAAATCCAGTATTGAAATGTCCTGCCGAAGGGTTTCGGCCCGAAACGCAACTGTACTCTTTTCCATAGATGCTGCCTGGCCTGCTGAGCTCCACCAGCATTTTGTGTGTGCTCCTTGGAAAGAAGCCTGTTTGACTGATCTGACCTCCAGCTCATCACCATCTTCTACACAACAAAACATGGTGCAGAAGCCAGAGATAGGCTAACAAGTGAGGAGAACACAGTTAGTGGTTCTCTACCCAGCCACCAGTTACAGGTAAGCGTATTGCAATGTATTGTTCAAGTCATCTGCCGGGTTTCTGATTTCTAGAGAAGAGCCCATGGCCACATAATTTTTTACTGATAGATTTATCCTCTCTTCTGCTACTCTCCTTCCTTCTCCAGGGTTTTATTTTAGCAAAAAATCACAACATTTACAGCTATATGCCATGTTGATGTCATTTCTACAACAGATTCATTCCGCACTTGCATACGCCACGCTTTATACATGTTACAATGCCGATGAATGAAAGTAATAAAGATGTAACAAGGCTCAGCTGAAATGCAATTTGCAGTGAGACTGCCTCACTTTCCTGTTTCTGTCAGAGTCCAGGCTTCATAATGAATGGGAACATCTGCCAATCACTGGGAGGTCATTGCACCAGCTGTCACAGTAATGAACAGCTCTTCCCTAATAGAATTCAACATTTAGCAGAAACAGTCACTCACAGGCTTCCTATCAAACACTTACTTAACTAAAACATTTCTGGAACAGGACTGTTTAATTGAAAACTTTGCAACCAGATATAATTTCAGAATATCTGAGAGGAAGAACCTAAACATTTACCATGCAACCAAACACGAGGTGAACTGAAAATTTATGAGTGGGTAGAAAGTTGGGCTCCTGCGTGTTGTGAGACGCAGACTGAAAATAAAAGAGAAACAAAGTGAGGTGATAAAAGGAGGTGAAATAGCACAGAATTCACTTACAAGAATTTATCCTGATTGTTCAATGTGTACCATATAGAATGGAAAATCCTACAGAATGTACTAGATTCAATCCAGTACATCACGGGTCAAGCCTTCCTAACTATTGAACACATCTACATGAAACACTGTCATAGGAAAGCAGCATCCATCATCAGAGATCTCCAGCACCCAGGCCAGGCTCTTTTCTCACTGCTGCCATCAGGTAGAAGGTACAGGAGCCTCAGGACTCACACCACCAGGTTCAAGAACAGTTACTACCCCTCAACCGTCAGGCACTTGAACAAAAGGGGATAACTACAATCACTTGCCCATCCTTTGAGATAGTCCCATGACCAATGGTCTCACTTCAAGGACTCTTTATCTCTTGTTCTCATTACTTGTTACTATTTATTTATATTTGGATTTGCACAGTTTGTTGTCTTCTGCACTCTGTTTGATCTTTCATTGATCCTGCTATAGTTACTATTCTATAGATTTACTGAGTAAGCCCACAGGAAAATGAATCCCACAGGGTTGTATATGGTGATAAATAAGTACTTTGATAATAAAATTTACTTTGAACTTTGAAGATAACAACCCCAGTTCCCATTGCCATGAGTTGTTGCAGCTTTGTGAAAGACCAATACTCAATGGCTGTACTCCCTTGTAGAGAAGTTATTTATTTAATCCACCATCAGAAATAAAGAAACCAAGTTCAAACCCCCATGATTCAACTCAAGATCCATGTATACTTCTTTTGGAAGATAGTATTAATCCCTTCAAGGATTGGTGGTCATGGAGGGAAATGCAACATTTGGGTGTGCCCCCTGAACATGGGTATTGAAGAAGTTCTGATTCCCCACAAATAAAAGAAAAGGGCAATGTAGAGTTTCCTTCTTCTACGACTGCCTGAAAATCACAAGATTAAAATGCCAAAAGAGACGGCAACTTCAATGAAACTAATGAAGTAACAGGTTCATCTGTGGTCAGTTATATACACCTTTGATGTCTGTAATAAGAAAAGACAGTGAGTGAGACAGTGAATGTCTGGCACAGTGCCTGGATTTCCATTTGCTCTATCATCCAGACGTATTTCCATTCCTGATGCTATATCTGTGGAATTAAAAACCTCTCCATGCATGAAATCTTTATTGTACAATAATTATTTTGGAAAGTATTGTATAACATTGATCATTTTAAACTTCCAGAGTGCAGTTAAAAATGGAAATTTTAGCAGTAACGAATGAAGGATCTTCAGGCATAAGGTTTCGGTGCAGTTGTGTGTGTACATAAGTGTGAAGGATATTGAAGCAATATGAATAGAAGGAAATAGTTATTGGAGGAAACACAGAGTTAAAGAATATTGGGGAGAACAAGAGTGAAAAATTGCAGTACAAATAAGAAACAAACGTTGGAAGCCTTAAAAATTTTTAATGTCAATCCAGCATTTGAAGTATCAGATTATCTATGGACACTGGGAAATCAAATAAAGAGAAGGCCTACAGCAGGGGTTCACAAACTTTGTTACGCCAGTGAGCCTTACCATTAACTGAGGGGTCTGGGGACCCCTGGTTGGGAACCCCTGGCCCAGAGGAAACATAAACTATGACTGCATATTTGTAGTGATTGCAGGGAACAGCAGCAGCATATACAGTTTCTTATGAGGCCTAATTATATCAAGAAAGAAATACAAGCATAGAATTTCTCTCATGCAGAGCAATAATTAGTGCTCCACATAATGAAGTGAGAAATGTTGGCAAAGACACTGGAAATGTTTACGGTTTCACTTTGATCAAATGTTACATTGGATTGCCACAACACTCAGGCAAGGTTTCATCTAGCAAGGACGGTACCTGCAACAAAGTGGCTCATCACCACGAGGGCTCGTGTTCTCAGTCCATACTGTAGAGCTTACAGTCGTGCTCTGGTTTTCAATGATACACATAAAGGAATGCCAAAGGTGGTGTGGAACAGAGGGCCAACACTGTAAAATTCTGCAGCAGCAGACTCGAGGTTTCTGCAGTACACAACAGCAGTTAACTGCCGAAAGATCTTCTGTTCATGCTCTCTGGCTCTGGCACCAGTACCAACATACAGTGAAAAGCTTTTGTTTTGCAAGACATTCAGTCAGATCATTTCAAAATGTAAGAACATCAAGGTAGCAAATACGTAACAGAGTACAGACACAGAGAAAATGCAGTCACAGAGGAAGTGCAATGCAGACAGACAAATAAGGAGCAAGGGACACAAGGTAAATTTGGAGATCAAGAATTCATTTGTTAGTATTTGAGAAGGCCATTCAAGAGCTTGATAACAGTGGCACAGAAGCTGCCCTTGTCTCTGGTGGTCCATGATTTCAGGCTTTTATACCCTTGGCACGATGCTAGAGGGGGTGGAAGAGAATAATCAAGGTTGGGCAGGTGTCTGAATATGTCGTCTGCTTTCCCCAAGGCAACCAGAAGTGTAGGCTGAGCCAATGGGAAAAAGTGGGAAATCAGGAAAGTCTGAAGATTCTGGGTGGTAAGGGGCAATGGAGTTGATGGCAGATGGGCTGTGGGGGCAGAGTTGAGCTGAAAATGTGGTAGGAGGTCAAAACAAGGCTCAGCCTAGAGGTTGTAGGGCAGGCTTGGATGAAAAGCTCGACAGTCAGTGAGGATCAGTTAAGGTTCTCAATCTCAGAACAGGAGTCCTGGAATTTGCAATGGGACAGAGGTGGGTAGTCGACTTGTTGAGAACCATCACAATATGTACATGAAATAGGAACAGAGAGTATGGGAACAATACACATTGTCAAGCAGCAAATGCAGATAAAATGCTGACATGTCAGATGAAAAGCCCTCAGTGACTTCCCTGGTCTGCAGAGTGCTTCTGACATTTTCTACTTTCATTTCAGGTTTCCAACATTTGTAGTGTTTTTTTGTGGATAAAACATTTCGAAAACAAGATTGCTATTTAACTAAAAATACTGCCTACTGCCACTTTAACTCTCCAACCCAGTGCTGGCCCCCTGCACTGATTCCAAAACTCAGGCTCTTTATTGTCATGTACACAAGTGCAGCGATCTACAACTATAATGAAGCACTCACCTGCAGTGGCATCACAGGTACATAGAATCAAAACAGCACACAGAACATTACCTATACACCTCATTTTCTATTGCGGTACATTGCAGCCTCAATTCTAATTCAACCATTTCAGATCATTTGCTGCTTTTTTTTTGTTTCTATTACAAATGGATGGTTTTACTGTAAAGTTATCCATATTAATTTAAGTTTCTCTTTTTCATCAACACTGTCTGATCTGCTGGACGTTTCCAACATTCTCTCTTTGCTTTTGGATCTCACCAACAGTATTTATGAGAACTTACAGCTTTTACGTGTCTCTATTTCCCCATTGTAAGCTCATGCCTTAAAGTTGCAACTAAATGACACAATAAATACCAAATCAATGGGTAGCTCTGAACTCACCCTTTCAGAGTGATGCCCTTTATACAAATAACCACCCATTCACTGCAACCTAAAACTTACTCCATTTCCTAGTTTTGATATTTGAAATTTGATAGAGGTATATAAATTATGAGGGGTATAATGCAAGCAGACTTTTTTTCAGTGAGGTTGGGTGGGACTACAACTAGAGGTCATGGGTTAAGGGTGAAAGATGAAAAATTTAAGGGGAACATGAGGGGAAACATCTTCACTCAGGGTTGTGAGAGGGTGGTATGAACTGCCACTGCAAATGCTGCATGCCAGCTCAACTTCAACATTTAAGTGACGTTTGGGAAGGAACATAAATGGTAGAGGTAAGGATGGATATGGTCCTGGTGCCGGTTGATGGGAGTAGGCAGGTTCAATGGTTTGACAAGGACTAGATGGGGCAAAGAGCCTGTTTCGGTGCTGTACTTTTCCATGACCCTATGACTATGACAAAGGGTCATTGACCTGAGCCATTAACTCTGTTTCTCTTTCCACAGGTTATCGAGCAGTTTATTTTGTTACTTCAGATTTCCAACATCTTTTAGTTTTTCCAATACAAAATACTGCAGTTGCTGGAAGCCTGAAATAAGCAAAAATACCCATGGTTGAAGCAGAATCTGTGTAGAGGGAAACAGAGTTAATATTTCAGGATGAGGACCTGTTTCAGAGGCCTGATTTTTAGTTATTAAGTGAATTCAGCAATAAAAGGTTAGCAAGGTCAGTCACAATATAATGGAAAAGTAGGCACTAAGGCCGAAGGTCTTCCATCTGCTTCTACCTTTTATACTTGTATGTTCTGGTGAAAGGACCGATGAAAGAATAGCAGCAACTATGGCTTTCTCTCCATGCATATAGCCTGACCTCATGACTATTCCCAAATTTTCTCTTTTATTACATTTGTTTTCCACAAGTCAATTGGCCTTTAGGAGCAAATCGATCAACCTTCGGAAGGATTGTAAGATTCCATCAGCCTGTAATCTCCACCATAATCCAGGCAACACCAAATTGATTTGGTACTCCTGAACTGCTGGAATGGCTGGAGGCAGCGCCACATGCTCAGGCATGGAGCTTGAATAATGGAGGAGAATTCTGAGATGAGATGGTCTTGAGTTGAGTTAAGTTAAGGGCACACACTCATCGAGATTGCCTCATTAGGCCAGACAGTGATGGTCCTGTTGTCTAATTTCTCCATTTTCAGCAGTATACTGGAATTAACCCTATGAAGATGTGGTCAGAGCGACCAAGATGAGGGCTTGAGATGGCTTTGTAAGTATTGCATCTGTTTGGATAAACATGGTTCAGTCTGTTTGTTCCTCCAGTGGCCATGGTGACATGTTGGTGGAATTTGGGTAAAATGTTGTGGTTGAATTCTCCTGCAATTATGAAGAGACTGTCTGGATGCTTGTTTTGTAGAGAGCTGATGATACTGTAAAGCTGTCCCAGTGCATCCTTCGCATTTATACCTGGGAAATGCAAACAGCAGTGATGAACACAAGTGTAAACTCCCTGAGCAGGTAATATGGCTGCACTTAGTTGTAAGATGTTCAATTGCTACAGAACAGTGACTCCGACTACGGATGAGTTTGTGCGCCAACCTTTGTTAATGTACACACAATTCCACCTCCTTTGGACTTTCCCCAACAAGGGGATTTGCATGGAACAGAGTCATCCCATCAGGTTGAAACACAGAGTCTGGCATGTTGTTGTTTAGCCATGTTTCAGTGAAAAACAGAATGCAGCAATTTCTTATCCCTTTCGGCATGTTCATTCTCAATCTCAGTGAGTGAGCATTTGCCAGGAAAATTGATGGTACCGCCAGCATTGTCAGGTTAGCACTCAGCCTAGCTACACCCCTGGTTCTCCTGCCACGTTTCTGCCTCCTCTCACACCTCCTGCACCTGACATTTCCTTGACTGAGCCACCTAGACTAGATCACTGTCACTGGGTCTGATGTCTGTAGAATCGCCGGTCGGTTGAACGCCACTATTAACTCTGCTGTCAGTGACATAAAAGTAATTTTGTCTAAGAGTTCAGCAGCACTGTTTTTTGTGGAGCTTTGGTACACTGAAATCCCTGACTAGAAACTTTGAAACACTACCTCAGGATTTAAAACTAGCACCATTATTGGGAGCAGGAGCTGTGTCCCAGTGTACCACCATTTTTATGAATTTCAATTACAAAGCAGGCATGACCGTGGCTACTTTATTTCATTAGGAATTTAAGAAGATTATGTATGTCATCAAAGACTCTTGCAGTTATACCACGGGGGACATTCAAACCAGTTGCATCACCGTCTGGAATGGAGGGGCCACTGCACAGGATTGAAAAAAGCTGCAGGAAGTTGCAAACTTAAGGCTGATTTATACTTGTGCGTCAACTCGACACCATAACCTACGGAAGTGGCCGACGCGCGTTGTAAACATTTATACTTGTGCATCGGTGTGTCTGCATCACTCTGCAATTCGGGCATGTCGCACATGCGCACACACCTGTCCATGCAAGGCTTCATGCTCATGGTAGTCTTTCTCGGGGTAAGGGTTAAAGCGAGCGTCTTTTTTCGTAAAAGCGAAATGTGTCCTCCATAATGTCGGAGGTCTGTAAAGCTTCGTGGAAAGCATTGCAGCCAGAGTTCCTTCCCTGCCCTTCAGTCACCCAATGGGAAGCTACTGCGGTGTAGGAGGAAATGCGATGCTACCAAGTGGACCAATCACAGCTGTTGCGTTCTGCATTGCCACAACATGTAGTTTATGGTCACCAGCGTTCCCAGCCTCGAAGATATCCTCAAAAGGTGATGCCTGAAAAAGGCAGCATCCGTTATGAAAGACTCCCATCACCCGAGACATGCCCTTTTCAAAATTGCTGCCATCAAAGAGGGGGTACAGGAGCCAGAGGACACACAGTCAATGTTTAAGGAACAGTTTCTTCACCTCTGCCATCAGATTTCTGAATAGACAATGAACCCATGAACTCTACCTCACTATATTTTTTGCTCACTATTTGCACGACTTATTTAATTTACCTCATATATATTATTGTAATTTATAGGTTCATATTTTTTTTATTATGTATTGCATTTTCTTTTAGTCCTGGGTATGACTCTAAACTGCAACCGGTGATGAGGCTCTGACTGGGAACTTTCAGAGCGTTGGGCAAAGTGGAGTTACCCCTTAGTCATTCATTGCTCCCAGGGCTGCTCTGACCTGGAACGGCAGCTCCTGCAAAGGTTCCTGCTCAGGATACAAGCAAAGGCCAACGGCAGATCTGGCAGGTTCAGTAACTGAACATATGACGGAGAAGGTGGATGAGCTAGGACCTCAAATGACAACGGCTGTAGTACAGGCGCATGAACATTTGGGAAGAGAAATGGCGATTTCTTTAGTTCGCCCAACAGAAGGCAATAGCAAACCACGGTTGCTAGATACTAGGTTTCCTAGAATCTATTTGCTAAGAAAACCATGGTCAAACTCACAAAAAGTATCGCACAACAACAGCGACAAGAGGATCTTCAAGACAATTCTGAAGATGCTTCGCTCAGTAGGGTTGATTCTGGGCAGCAGGGGATCCCCAACCGTCATCAAGCTACTGCTTATAAAATTCAAGTAACACAAAAGAAAATTATTGCCACTTGGAATGTAAGAACACTATATCAAGCAGGAAGATTGGACAATGTGATAAATGAAACGGAAAGACTAAAATTAACATCATGGGAATTAGGGAAGTTCATTGGACAGGTGCTGGAACATGTCAGAATAGAAATAAAACACTAATTTATTCTTATGGAACATCCCATTCTAGTGGAGTAGGAATTCCTATGGATGAAAACATGGCAAAAAGTGTTTTAGGACATTGGGCAATATCAGAAAGAGTGCTCCTTGTTAGGTTCAGAGGACAACTATTTGATTTAGCAATTATACAGGTATATGCACCTACAACAGATGGAACAAATGAGGATATAGATAAATTCTATGAAAAGCTTGAACAAGAAAAGAATGGATGCAAATCTCAAAATAATGTTATTATCATGGGAGATCTAAATGCTAAAGTAGGACAAGGTGCTGATGGAAATACCATAGGAAAATTTGGACTAGGGGAAAGAAATGAAAGGGGGTGAGGAATAGGTAGAATGATGTAAGATGAATTATCAAGTCATTATGAATACCTACTTTAAAAACCATCCAAGACACTTGTGGACCTGGAAAAGTCCGCGTGATAACACCAGAAATCAAATTGGCTTTATTACTATAAACCAAAGATTTAGAAACTCAGTGACCCAATGCAAAATATATCCAGGTGCAGACTGTAATAGTGACCATAGCCCAGTAATATGTCATGTAAAAGTAAAACTTAAAAAACTAAAGCAAAGACCTGAACAAACCCTTGACTATTCGCAATTAATTAAAGAAGAAAACTTAAGACAAAAATTTACAATTGAAGTAAGGAATTGATTTCAAAGTCTAGAAATAGAATCTGTTGAAGAATATAGCAATCAAGTAGAAATGAAGTTTAACTCTCTGAAGGATGCCTTGGTAGAATCAGCAAAGTTAGTGATTCCTAAAAAAGAAAACAGCATAGAGAATAAATAGATGACAGAAGAAATCAAAAATCTAATGGAAGAAAGAAGATGGAAGAAAGCAAATCCTATAGAATATAAGTCCATAGATAAAAAAGTTAAAAACTTATGTCAAAAAGCCAAAGAAGAATGGTTAAACCAGGAATGTGAGCAAATAGAAAGAATCCCTATTACTGATCCAAAAAGGGTACATAACAAATCAAGAATATTACTGGTAAAAAGCTCCTCTGTTCTTCAGGTGGATGTTTGAAAGCAAAGGACGGTATCATTATCATGGAAAAAGATGAGATTATGAACAGATGGACTGAGTATATTCAGGAAATGTTTGAAGATGATCGAGGTGAAAAATCAGAAATTAAGAAGAACATTGAAGGTCTAGATATTTCAAGATCTGAAGTTCGTAATGCAATAAGTAAGATGAAGAAAGGAAAGGCAGCAGGTCCTGATGAATTAGTAATAGAACAAATTATCACCCTTGAAGATTATGAAATTGAAAAACTTACTGATTTAATCAATGACATTTATGAGACTGGAATAATACCAGAAGCGATGAAAAAATCAGTATTTATCACTCTTCCTAAGAAACCTGGAGCAATAGAATTTGAATTACATAGGACCATAAGTTTAATGAGTCATGTTCTAAGATACTTCTAAGAATTTTGATGACAAGAGCTAAAAGTAAGATACAAGCTGAAATAGGTAAAGAACAATGTGATTTTGTGAAAGACAAAGGTACAAGAAATACGATATTGATGTTAAGGATACTATCAGAACGAGCTATTCAAGTGCAAAAAGATTTGTTTGTTTTATCGACTACACAAAAGCATTTGATAAAGTGAAGCACAGTAAGTTATTTGAATATTGCAGGAAACTTGAGATCTAGATTCGAAAGACCTCCACCTAATCAGAAATCTGTACTGGGAACAAACTGCTGCTGTAAGAATAGATGGAGAAGTGAGTCAGTTTACGAAAATCAAGAGAGGCATTAGACAAGGCTGTGTTTTCTCCCCTGATTTGTTAAATGTGTACAGTGAAACAATATTACAAAAAATAAGAAACATCTTGGGAATCAAAGTTGGCGATGAAAACATCAATAATTTCAGATATGCAGATGACACTGTGTTAATTGCAAGTATGGAGGAAGAACTACAAAACATAATTGATATAGTTGTTGAAGAAAGTGCAAAAATGAGTCTATCAATCACAAAAAGACAGAATGCATGTTGATATCCAAGAAGAAGGAGAATCCTATCTGCAGACTGAAAATAAACGGGGAAAACATAAAGCAAGTACAGGTACAGACTTTTGCTACTTAGGAAGCTGGATGACATCAGATGGCAGGTGCAACTTGGACATCAAAAGAAGAATAGGGATGGCAAAAGACACCTTTACGAGAATGAAGAATATACTGACCAACACTAAACTAGGCATGACAACCCGCCTCAGAGTACTGAAGTGTTACGTTTATCCAGTTATGTTATATGGCTCAGAATGTTGGACAATATCTAGTAACATAAGGAAACGAATTGTAGCAGCAGAAATGTGGTTTTTGAGGAGGATGCAAAGAATATCATGGTCGAAACAAATATCTAACAAGGATGTCATGAACAGCGCAAGCACAAAAAGAGAAATAATGTATGAGATCATGAAAAGGCAATGTAACTTCATTGTACATGTGATTAGGAAAGAGGAGTTAGAATGCACGGTAATTATGGAAAGGATTGAAGGGAAGAAAGATTTTGAGCTGCTGCTACTCGATGCTTTCCGTATTAACATGGTGGTTACCTCAACAGTTTGAGATGTAAATAGAATGACACCTGTGTGCTTCAGAAAGAATGCAAACAAAGCTCCAAGAGCAGCCAGTCTGTCAGAATGTTCACATTCTTTCTATTCCTCTGTCCCAGGCTCCTTCCCAGTCAGCAGACAATATAAGAAAAGCAGAAGCCAATGTTCCCTCAGCTGGTACCTCAAGCAGCTGACTAATGCTTTCTGGAGGAAGGCCAAGACTAAGTTTTCTTTACCCAAGATCAACAATAATGTCTTGTGGTCTTACGGTCTTATAATGAGACCGATCAATTAAACTTGACAGCAGCTTTCCTGAAGTACAAGAGTGCACAGGCACCCACACAGCTACTGAAAGTAATCACAGTTTGGCTGTCCTTATCCCGCCACAGAGGTAACTGAAAATAGCTTTTTTTTATTATTATAATTTAAAGCCAGAAGGGACAGCGATGTGTTGCCTGGCATCAACACTGGATAACCTTCATTGTCAGGCCAGGATGGTGAGACGCCTCATTCTACATTCTGGTCACTTCCTGGGAATCACAGTCTAGCAGTCGTGACTGTGGGAAACAGCTTATCTAGCAAAGGAGAAAGTGGGTTGGGGGAGATTAAGTGGGAGAAGTTAGGTAGGATGATGGATGTTAAAGTCAATCAAGGGCTGTTTGATTGATATAATAAAGTTCCCGCATGCTGTGTCCATGCTGATAAGAGGGGGAATAGCCTGCAATTGGGATAATGCAGCAAGTAGCATACTCCTAGTGGTGGGCAACATGCAGGCTAGAGTCTCCTGCAAGGGCTTTTCAGAATATTGAGTCATTGCAAAACAAGAGGACACAGTTGCTTCAGAGCTGCTAACAATGTTGATAATATTTCTGCTCCAAGAAGTGGGCACTGAATAAGCCAGCAAAACAAAAAGACCTCAATTTCTGCAAGGTACAGCATCAGAACATGACGGAAGCAGGAGCTGGCCATTTAGATAATCACAATAACTGCCCTGTCATCCAGTATGATAATGGCTAATCTTTAAGGCAAAAGAAAATCTGGTGGAGAAACTCAGCAGGTCGAAGAGCAAGTGCGGAGGAAAAGAGATAATCAATATTTTGACCCTCATGTAGGGTCTCGACCCGAAACATTGACCATCCCTTTATTTCAGGAAATGTTGCTTGACCTGCTGAGATCCTCCACACAGTTTGCAGTTTGCTCCGGATTTCAGTACCTCCATCTCTTTTGTCTTAATGGCTGATTTTTTTTTTGAACCTCAGTGCCACTTTCCTTCACTAATCCCATAATCACCGTTTTCTTATTATTCAAGGCTGGGGAATAGGTAATGGTGATTAAATTGCAGCCATTACTGGACTGCTACCAAGATAATTGACAACTTCTTGACGAACAGTGCATGCCTCCTGTTTGAACAGCACTGCACATTGCAAGATGTTTCACTCTGTAAATCTATGTGGATACATTTTAGCACTTTGTCCACACGGCTGCCTCAAATAATGTTCCTTCTACCCATGTCCCAACATAAACCCAACATGCATTTTTGGCACCTTAGGAATGTGAGTATTTCCATGTTATCTGTATGGCAGTTTATTCCAGGCCATTAAATAACATGATTAAAAAAAGTTGGTGTTTCTACGTTAGTCAAACAATAACTGGTAACTAATTACTGTTTACTATCACTCGTCAGTGAGGTAAGACAAGGCATGCAAAATTAATAAAGCAAGATAAAAAAAGTAGAAAAGTTCTTCTAATGTCTGACGGGTGATACCTAGACCTAACAACTCAATCTGGTTTGGAATGCTGTTGCTTGCTTCTGTTGTTTGTACGATTGTGTGTTTTTTCCTCTTTCTCTGCCCTGCGGTTCTGCTCTTCCTTTTCTTAAAAATTGGGTTCTTCGGATTTCATGCTTTTGTGGCTGCCTGTAAGCAGACAAATCTCAAGGTGTATAATTTATACATTCTTAGTTAATAAATTTACCTTGCATCTTTGAAACCTGACAATTAGGGTTTAACGTGGGAAGTTTGAGGTAAAAAGGAATTAAAGGTGGATTATCATCTAAATGGAGTGAGGTTGCAAATGAGAGATGTTTAGAGGGATCTAGGTGTTCTTGTGTATGAATGACAAATTATCATGCTGGGCCAATGAGTAGTTAAGGAAATCACATTTTTGGCCTTCATTACAAAGGGAGTGGAGTTTAAGAATAGGTTTCCTACAGCTATACAGAATATTGGCAAGGCGACACCTGCAGTCCAATGTACCATTCATCTTGTCTAAGAATATGACAAATTCATCAGGTTAATTCCTGGGATGAGAGGATTATCCTATCATGAGAGGCTTGATAAGTCTATATACATCAGAGCTCACAGAAGTTTGGCAGACTATATTCAAACATACAAAATCATAAAGAGGGTTTGACAGAGTAAATGCTGAGACCTTTTGGGAGTCACAAAGGGACAGAACCACAAAACACGGAGTCAGACATGTAAAACAGAAATGCATGGAGATTTCCCCTCTGTGGGAAGTGAATGCCTGGAGTTCTGTACCCCTAAGGGTGGAGGAAGCCGATATTCAGATAAATTTAAGATAGAGATAAATAAATATTTGAAAGATTAAGGAATTAGTCTTGTGGGGAACTGGCACAGAAGCGGAGCTGAGAGCAGCTTGGATCAGCTGTAATATTGAACGGCAGGGTAGGCTTGAGGGGCCAAGTTGCCTTATTCTGCTCCTATTTTCGTGTGTTTTTGTGTAAGTAAGATGCCTAGTTCATTGCCCACTCATTAGTTTGCAGAATCTACTTTGGATTTTTTCTCAAAAGACAATATAAACACCTTGCTTCTATGTTGGGTTGCTCAATGATCCTCTAATCCCCTACATCTCTAGCGCTGGATGCAAATCATCCTCCTCAAGACAGATTCAATTATAAAGTCTAATGTTTTAACCCTGGAAAATGCAAGGTTTTTGCCCCTCATTTTCACTTTTGAAACAGAAATAAAAAATCTGTCGGGATGGCAATATAGAGCTACGCTTATCTTGTACTACTACCTTCAAAAAGTAACTTCAACCTATGATCTTCTGTAAAACTGGAACTCTACTGTCAGATTGTGTTTTCTAAACAAGCTGAAATGTCACTTACAGTTATTTGATTTCTTGTTATCAAGTCACGTGGCTCCTAACTGTGGACTTGGAGTAGATAGGTTGGTGTGAATCCTCACAAGCACACGTGCACGAGGAAGCTTCTGTACATTCACTGGGGTCATATGAAAATACATCGCTTGATAACACCAGAGTGTGTTAGTCTTTAGACTGCTCATTTATTGTTTTAATGCGTAAATGGTTATTAAACGTTGGAGCAGTCATTACTGGAACATTTGGCTGCTTGGTACCCTCAGTGTTATAATTGTATATTTACCTGGAATACAGTTACTGAATCCAGTCCTAAATAAAGGTTAACTTTATTAAAGATTAGATTTATTGTCACATGTACATTGAAACATACAATAAAATGCATTATTTTTGCATCAAATCAAATCAGTGATGATTTGTGCTATGCACCATGCTTCCCACATTGATAGAAGATGCCCACAACTCACTAATCCTAACCCATATGTCTTTGGACTGTGGGAGAAAATTGCAATACCCGGAGGAAATCCAAGTGATCATGGAGAATTTACAAACTTCTTTCAGACAGCAGCAAGAATCCTTTAAAGCATTTCAATAACCTTTGCGTTACATACAGTAAAGGTGAAGTCTGAAATTTGTAGTCAATCCACACTGATTATTCACATACATACTCACAGACTCGTATCTCACTCAACCTGCAGTACTGCAAACATTTCCATTCTTTGCATTATGAGTTGATCACTGATTAATAAAAAGTTGTCAGTTATCCTGTTGACTGTCCCAGTGAAGACCGCAATGCAATCAGCATTAATTGACAGACATTGTCCTCTTGCTAAGCAATATTATTGCTTTCAATTGTAATAGGCATTTAAGGATTTTCCTTACACTACAATTAAAATAAAAAGCTAGACTGGTGTTGAATAACAATCCTAAATTAAGTTTAGGAAGCATGTGAACATTACTTAGAAGTTACCCCTTTCATAGCTCAACCCATGCATGGAAGTCGATCTCCCAGCAAAATAAATAGCAAAAGTGGCAGTAAATAAAATCTCTCCAGTTTCTCCTCTTTTGAGAACGTTATAGTCCAACCATTGCCCAATTAAAGAGCATTTAGTGGTTCTGAGATACTTAAATGGATATTCATTATAAGTCAATTCACATCAGTGCTATACAAGTTAAATACAAACGTTTGGTTCAGGGCATTCTGCAACGCTTACAAAGCGCTCCTCCACCCTCCATTTGGAAAGTCGGATCACTCCTCCATCTTGCTGCAGCTGAGGAGCTGAAACAAGAGGTGGCCATAGCTAAAACCGTCCACTGTTGGTCCAACCAGTCGATCTCCATGCTACAGGAGTGCTTTGATGATGTCACTGGGAATGTCTTTCATGATGAGGATATCTCCGAGTTCACAGAAGGAGTCACAAGTTTCATCCAGAAGTGCATCAAGGATGTTGTCCCCCAGAAATCGGTCTGGGTCTACCCAAATCAGAAATCCTAAGCCCCCACCCCCCGTTTACTCTCTGTATACCCATGACTGTGTCACCACCCACAGCTCCAATTTGCTAATTAAATTTACTGACGATACTACATTGATTGGCCTAATCTCAAACAATAATGTGGGAGCCTACAGAGAGGAAGTCACCCTGACACATTGCTGTCAAGAAAACAACCTCTCCCTCAATGTTGCAAAAACAAAGGAGCTGATTCTGGACTACAGGAGGAATGGAGACTGGCTAACCCCTATTGACATCAATGGATCTGGGGTTGAGAGGGTGAACAGCCTCAAGTTCCTTGGCATACACATCACCGAGGATCTCACGTGGTCTGTACATACCGGCTGTGTGGTGAAAAAAGCACAACAGCGTCTCTTTCACCTCAAACGGTTGAAGAAGATCAGTGTGGGCCCCCAAGAACTTTCTACGGGGGTACAATTGAGGGTATCCTGACTGGCTGCATCACTGCCTGGTACGGGAACTGTACTTCCCTCAATCACAGGACTCTGCAGAGAGTGGTGCGGACAGCCCAGCGCAACTGCAGATGTGAACTTCTCACTATTCAGGACATTTACAAAGATGGGTTTGTAAAAAGGGCCCAAAGGATCAGTGAGGACTCAAACCACCCCAACCACAAATTGTTCCAGCTGCTACCATCCGGGAAATGCCAGGACCAACAGGCTTTGGGACAGCTTCTTCCACCAGGCCATCAGACTGATTAATTCATGCTGATACAATTGTATTTCTATGTTATACTGACTGTCCTGTTGTACATACTATTTATTACAAATTACGATAAATTGCACATTGCATATTTAGATGGAGACGTAAAGATTTTTACTCATGTATGTGAAGGATGTACATAATAAGGTCAATTCAAATTCAAGTTTAAGTCCAACATTATTGTCATTTCAACAGTATACATGAATACCGCCAAGTGAAACAACATTCCTCATCTAGACCAAGGTGCACAACGCAGTATGCCTAACACATACACAACACAAAGTAATATTACCAGTAATAAGTTAACCAATAATAAGGTACATTTATATCACAAGTTAAAAAGTAAACAATATAAATTGCTTCATTGAAGTGCATTTTAAAAGGCAATTTAAAGTGCTTCCTTTAGTAGCTTTTGTCAATCTTGGTTTCATCCCGGAGAATGGATTTGTTCTGAATGAATCATTTATTCTGTTAAACATCCAAGAAGTGGCTATTTAAAATAAAGTTCACTTGATTGAGGATTCAGTTTGATAGCATTGGGTATAACCTGCTTAAGTGCATTTCAATTATCATTGTATATCTTCTATGGTTAAAGTAATATCACCAACCTTTCAAGCGTTTTCAGAGCAACTCAAAAAAAAAAATCACTGGAAAATATTTCCTATTAAAGCTCAGTTATCACATCTGACAGTCCGGTTGCTGCATCTGTTGTCTGGACTGTGGTGGGAACTTCAGCCCCAATACTAATGGGGGACCAAGGAAAAAGATACCTGCCCCCTTGCACACACTTGCTATGAAGCCTACTTGAACTTGGGCGGGAAAAAATTTCCAACCTGCCTGGTGGACACAGGCCATGAGGGGGACCTAAAATCAAATGCAAATTAATGCTTGTCTGGGTCTCAATTATGCTACAGTAAATTTGCTGGCTCTTCTCAGTTATTTTCCTTTGCCCCTTAAAACACTTAATTTTGTGTTCCCTTTTATAACCTCTCTCCATCTCATGACCCATTCTCCCCTTGTAGTTCAGAAAACCCTCTCATAACCTTTAGTTATTGGTTTCTTCACTGTACCTCTGCCGCTAAAGCCTCTTGGCTCTTAAACCTCCCATGCCAGCATCCTCCCCCTTTGTACATCTCTGTAACACTCTTCTAAGACTTAATATTACAGCTAGTTGCTCTTACCTCTCCAATGACCCAGTGCCTCTGTCACTCCTTTGTCAATTGCCCTTGTCTTATTCACTAAAAGCTTTGTTTGATTTTCTCAAAGCTTGAGATGTACTGACTTAGGAATGCAAGTTGTTACTGTTGTTCAGACTTCCATTTCCAGGGTTCATCATTTCTCATCTCATTGACTTTTGTAATGTATAATTAATGGGAAAAGAGAAATGGAAAGGCTAAAATGGTTGTTAGCAATGAAATGATATACCCCAGGCCTGAACTTGTCTTACTATGATTTATGACCTTAAGAAAATCTAACTGTACATTAATTACTCTCTCAGTCTGGGAAAGTTTCCCACTGAGTACGTTATCACAATATTTGCAAGTTTACTGAAAAGCATAGGGTGATATGCAATAGCTACGATTATAGCAAACCTACCTCCTCGTAGCCATGTTTTGTTTTATTGGGAGTGGGTTGGAGAAAATGGGAGGTAGTTTCTCATTTAAATATTATAATGAGGCTGATTTAATTGATGATCCAGGCTTACAGCGCTATCAACCTAGTGACCAAGTTTAGCCACTACCAGTGGTCGCCTGGCTATGGCTTTTGTCGAAGATGACTAGCAGCTCATTTAGAATATCCAAGACGGTTATCAGAGGGTTATATATAAATTTAGAAGATTCCTCGTGAACAGGCAACACCCTTGTTTAATCTGGCATCCCCCCACCCTACAACCTTTCTCTGCCAAACTGCTCCCATTGCTCCAGAATTGCTTGCCAGATTGATAATATCTGTGCCATTTAACCCACTCATTAACAAAGGGTGCCGTTTTTGAAAGTCTGTGCAATGCCATCAGTACATTCTTTTCTTTGAAATAAGGATCTTCAGAAAAGATTTTACAATTCAATTAATTTTATTGGAAAATCAAAACCTTTATAAAGAGACATTATCAGACAAGGACATCTCTGCAGTGTGGAACTATAAATGTCAAAGAACATCATTTCTTTCCATTTGGGAGGGGGAGAAGATGACGACTCGATGCAGCACAGGCGGCCTCTCCGGTGATGAATATCTGTAATCTGTCAAGTAGGACGCTGTGCACAATTCTGATTTGATGGAGGCAGACATGAAAGCACGGAGGAACATCTGGTGAAACTTCTGAAATGCCTGCTTCGCTGCCGCTGCTACTGTGTGATCCAAAATCTCTGGAGGGGAATGCCCCGAATCCTCAGCTTTGCCTGTTGCTTGGCTGCCGGGGCTGGGGTCGAAGTGCTCAGCAGAGATGGTGCTTGGCACTCGGTGTCGCAGGCTCGAAGTTTTCAGACGGACTCAGAGTCGGACTGTGCTCGGGTGCTTCCAGGATGCAGCATCGGCAAGTTTGCGACGCTGGAAGCTCATGGCAGGGAGAGTTTCTTCCTTCTACCATCTGCATGAGATGTTGGGGGTTATCGGGACTTTGAGACTTTTTTTTTTCTGTGCCCATGGTCTGATCTTATCAAATTACAGTATTGCTTTGCACTGTTGTAACTATATGTTATAATTATGTGGTTTTTGTCAGTTTTAGTCTTGGTCTGTCTTGTGTTTCTGTGATATCATACCAGAGGAACATCGTATCATTTTTTAATGCATGCATTACTAAATGACAATAAACGAGGACTGAGTGTCCTCATAATCTAAAAAATCATCCTTTCAAAACCACCCGCTGTTGACGCAGGGCCAGCTCCCATGTCATCCTCAATTGAAGCTTGGACAATTAAAGCCCCAATTAACCTTCACCTCTCCAGGGCAGAGAGGATCACATTCATCAGTTGTGTGGCTCCAATAAAAGCTCTGAAAGTTATGGGCTTCTTCCTAATCAGTGACCAACTGTTGGAGCTCCAACACTCAACAATAACTCACAGTGATCCAGCTCTCCACTCTCCCCATTAGCTTTCACAATTAAATCCAAGTATGAATGAACAGCAAAAATAATGATTACATTTTAAAAAGCAAATAAGATTTGGCACATTTTGTCTTCAGAGGTTTTCAATGAATAATGCAAACCATTACAGGCTCATTTATTTCTACAAGCACTTTCGTTTAAAGGAAAAAGGATATTTCACAAACACCTTTAAAAATCATGAATAATTTCATGCAGTGAGAATTATGCTCCTAAACTGGATCTTAAGTGAAGTCAGAAATTGCAATTTTTCAGCCTTGCAAAAGCTGTTAAATTTAATGACTGAAAAATTTCTGATGTGATCATTTTGTGGTTTAGGATTTTGATACTGTACAAAGCAAAATAACTCAAAATTACAGAAGTCACGAGGAGTTAATCCTTTGATATAACTGCATGGCTTAGCACATTTGAATGGTCCTTCTGTAGGGCATGAATTCCACTTTCTGAGGTGATACACAACTCTGTTTCTGCTCTTTTGCTGCAGGCTTTATTTGCCTGTCACCAGTTACCCCCACTATTTTACTGGCCTGGGGGTATCTTTTCAGATAAAAGTGAACTATGATACTCTTTTCTACCTACATATCAGTGTTAGGTACCTGAGTTACTGCCCAATGATGCACAGGAATGCTCTACAATAGGTAGCTAAAACTGCCCAACACATCACGGCCACCAGCTTACCCACCATCAAGGTCATATATACAGAAAGATGTAGGAAAAAGACCGGCAATATCAAGTACTCCACTTGAATGTGGATTTTCGCCTGCTCAGCTCTTGATGGGACGACGTTTGAGATCTAATCTGCCAATGGATGAGAGCCTTCTGAGAACAGAGGAAGGTGAACAAGTGAAAAGATGGAAAGATGAACACAAAGCAAAGCAGAAAATATACTTTGATAGACATTCTCATCCATTACCTGAACTGCATCAGGGAGATGAAGTAGGAATACAAGACAAAATGAACACATGGACACAGAAAGCTACAGTACTTGAAGTACAACCCAGATCATACATGGTCCAAACAGAGGAAGGAGCAGTGGTCAGAAGAAATCGCAAAGACCTCAAGAAAGAGCCTACTTCAGAGGTTCAGTTAATGGATGCAGGTGAGACAAAACATGTAAATAATAACAAGGAAACACAAGATCTGTGTGTACCACTTAGGAGGTCTACTCATGTTCATAAACCACAGAGAGACTGATAGAGACTTGTTGAATTATGTATTTGTTTTGATTAGTGTTGTTAATTGTTTCTCTTTTTAAGGAAAGGAAGATGTGGTGATGTCATGTGCAATGATGTGTCAGTACATGATTGGACAGAGCACTGAGCATGCACGGGATTGCCAGAATGTTCCAGCACATGGCTGGATTAAGACGTGTTTGCTTATTACTGCAAATAAAAGTTATCTAATTCTTCTAGAATATGATTCTTTACTGTTAACCCACGGTACGTTTAAACAGAAGTAACATAACAATGAAGGATCCCACCCATCCTGCTTACGGACTGTTTGTCCCACTCCCATTGGGGAAGATCCATGCCAGGACCACTAGATTGAAAAACAGTTCTTTCACCCTAGTCATCAGGCCGATGGACACCTCCACCCATTAACCCACACTAGCAACCCCCACTGTCACCTTATGTACATACAATCAGTCTATGTATATATGGCCACAAGCAAAGGTTACCTGCACATTTTGTTTCAAAGGATTGTTTTTATTGTGTTTTTTATGCTACATCAGATCTAAAGTGATAATCATTTCATTCTCCCTTGTTTGCTGAAGACAGACAATAAACAGTCCAGAATCTTGAATATTCCTGCATTCTCGAATTGGTCAACATGAAGATTGGAGAATGGAGAAATGCCTCAAATTTTTGAATCAATGCTTTATGGGGATTCAAGCTCCAACTGATCCAAATGGGCAGAATCAACATGAAAAGGTCAGGGGGTTTTAAATATGAAAAAGTTACACACAAGATCATTTATACTTGTGTCTTTGCCATTCATCCAAACTTTCAGTTCACCCAGATAGTCACCCCACAAAACTGATTACCTTCTCAGGACAATTTTCCCAAGTCTTTTATTCAAGCTGGAGTACAATTCCACTGATGACAAGACTGTAGATAAAAACACTATGCCCGTTTAATACAAAACACTTCCACACACAATTAGCAAGATCTCACTGCTCCCCATCTATAATTTCTTCGGCCCTTCAACTTTTCGACCACATTTTGACTCAGATCATGTTTGCGTTTTTAAATTCACTACTGCAAAGCCTCTTCCGGTGATGCCTACACTGAAGAAGTTTAAATCTTCTCTTCGATGGGAGTTTAGTGAAACTATCTCTCACTGCTCCCCATTTATAATTTCTTCGGCCCTTCAAATTTTCAACCACATTTTGACTCAGAATCCCACCACTAAGCACATCTTTCCCTCCCCCTCCCTCCTGCTTTCCACAGGGATCGCTCCCTACATGACTCCCTTGTCCATTCGTCCCCCCTCCATCCCTTCCCACCGATCTCCCTCCCGGCACTTATCCTTGTAAGTGGAACAAGTGCTACACATGCCCTTTCACTTCCTCCCTCACCACCATTCAGGGCCCCAAACAGGCTTTCCAGGTGAGGCAACACTTCACCTGTGAGTCAGCTGGGGTGATATACTGTGTCCCATGCTCCCGATGTGGCCTTCTACATATTGGCGAGACCCGACACAGGCTGGGAGACCATTTCGCTGAACACCTACGCTGTCCGCCAGAGAAAGCAGGATCTCCCAGTGGCCACACATTTTAATTCCACATCCCATTCCCATTCTGATATGTCTATCCACGGCCTCCTCTACTGGAAAGATGAAGCCACACTCAGGTTGGAGGAACAACACCTTATATTCCGTCTAGGCAACCTCCAACCAAGTGGCATGAACATTGACTTCTCTAACTTCCGTTAATGCCCCACCTCCCCCTCGTACCCCATCCGTTATTTATTTGTCTTTTATTATTATTAAATTTATTTTTTTTCTCTCTCTCCTTTTTGTCCCTCTGTTCCTCTCACTATACTCCTTGCCCATCTTCTGGGCTTCCCCCCCCTTTCTTTCTCCCTAGGGCTCCCATCCGTCCCATGATCCTCTCATATCCCTTTTGCCAATCAACTTTCCAGCTCTTAGTTTCATCCCTTCCCCTTCCTGTCTTCTCGTATTATTTTGGATCTCTCCTCCCCCTCCCACTTTCAAATTTCTTACTATCTCTTCTTTCAGTTAGTCCTGACGAAGGGTCTTGGCCCGAAACGTCGACTGTACCTCTTCCTATAGATTTTGCCTGGCCTGCTGCGTTCACCAACAATTTTTATCTGTGTTGCTTGAAATTCCAGCATCTGCAGATTTCCTCATGTTAGCAAGATGTTGTTTTGTTTTTACATGAAATCCATACGGAAGAATTACAACAAACAATCTGCAGGACGGACTCAGCAGGTCAAGAAGGTCGATGACAATTCCTTACTTCCCACTGGTTTCTTCCAGGAGTTCATTTCTCTAGATTCCAGCTCTTCTGTGTTTGAAAGATTTAACAATTATTTCCATTCTTGTAGGTTGATAGGCACTAGTAAACACACACAAAATGATTTAGAAATCTACCCAGATCGCTGCGGAATGAAACTAATAAAAAGTTCTGCAGTCCTTTTGTTTTAAATCAGATTATAAAAGATAATTTATTAAAAATATTGTTTTTTTGCTGAGAACATTTTTCACTGTTTTAATAATTGATAAATTTATAAAAATATTGGGGTACCCAAGTAGTGTGATTTGAAGTACATGTTGGTTTTACATTTTTAATTTTGTTCAAAGTGATCTGTCCACATGTTCCACAAGTCAGAGTTACAAATGAGAGATTAAGCCATAATACATTAAGAGTAAAACATGTAACACAGTGGGAAACCGTGAAGGGAATAAAGCAGGGATGATCTAAAGGTGTTTCAACTAAAACAGATGAGAAGAAAATATGTACATTAAACAAATTTTCAGTAAATAACAGTTTTGCTTTTGCTTACAGGCTAATAACGAAGTGCAAAGTTCAAAGCCATCTTTATTATCAAAGTATATTTATGTCACCATATACAACTCTGAGATTCCTTTTTTGTGGGCATACTCAATAAATCAGTAGACAAATAACCATAACTGAATCAATGGGAGACTGCCTTACTCGGGCATTTAACCAGAGTTTCGAAGACATTAAACTATGCAAATACAAAGAGAGGAAATAAATAAATAAACAATTAATGTTGAAAATATGAGATGAAGAGTCCTTGAAAGTGAATCCATTAGTTGTGGGAAATTTTCAATGATGGGGCAAGTGAAGTTATCCCCTTTGGTTCAAGAGCCTGATGCTTGAGGGGTAGCAACTGTTCCTGAACCTGGTAGTGAGAGTCTAGAGGCTCTTTTACCTTTTTTTCTGATGACAACAGTGTGAAGAGAGTACATCCTGGATGGTGGGAGTCCCAGATGATGGATGCTGCTTTCTTGCAACAACACTCTATGTAGATGTGCTCAATGATTCAGAGTAATTCTCATGTAAAGGAATGTCCCAGAATCACTCAAAGAAGAAAGTGTTTGAATTTCATAACTGAAGTAAAAGTACAAAATTTAAAAGGAGAGTGAGTGCCAACAAGCCAACAGTTCGGAAGGCCTGCTTTATTAATCTGTGACATAATGGTGAAAGAAGGCCCTCTGACAGTGCAGTGTGTTTATTATTCAAAGTGTCTGCAGAGCCCTTTCAAATTTTTACATAGCAAGATCTGTATGATACAGTAAAATAATGTGACGTACAGGAAGAAGATGTGATTGAACAAGATAAATAAAGGGCTCACTACTCTGTGCTGCACCTCACTGGTTACAAAGTCCAAACTTGAATGTGATCCATATATCCATAATCACTGCTTTCAGCTAATTGCAGCCCCTCTAGCCATGTTAACATACTACTTCCAACAACTACGATCAAGAGAAGTAACCATTTCTGTAGCACTTTTCTGATAGTCTTTGGAAAATTTTAATATACAACATCTACTTGTTCCCCTCTATCTATTCCAGCTGCTAATTCCTCAATGGTCTCCAATAAATCATTTGATAAACTTATTGCAAATTACCAGATCCAAAATAACTTGTTCCATGGTTGGCTTCCTAACATGTTGCTCTGGGAAACATTCCCAAATGTACTCTAAAAATCCATCCTTATAGCTGCCATTTACACTTAGTCTCACAACTTTAAATGTTCACTTTTCTCCTCTCAATGATTACAAAAGGTGAATGACCAAACTGCTTTAATAAATTTAAATACTACCCATATTTTCCTATAATTCAATTACATTGACCTAACGAAAGCAAAGTGACCCAACTTTTCAGGTTCTTTAGATTTGAATTTCTTCCCATCACTCAGCATCACCATGAATGTGTTGAAGCTTGATATTTTTCTATGCCACGGAGCCCAGCAATGCACACAGTACTCTACCCAAGGCCTTAAGATACCCTACAAGGTCTAGTCATTACCTTTATGTCATTTTTAAACCTTTAATTTTATTCTACTGAATTCAAGCCACTTTTAACCTGCTTGGGGTGTCAAGAACTTATGTGGCTAATAAGGCCAATAGATTTTTAACAAGTTGATGCAAATAGAATTTTTATCCACTGCAGTGTGACTAGTGAAATATATGTGGCCCTATATTATTCAAGAGCAAGACTTTAGATAATTACAGACGTTTCAAGTATACATTTTCATTAATATGTAACTTCAAAGCTTAAAAAGTCAAATGTTTGAAAGTAGATATCCAATTAGAATAATAAATTACCATGGAATCCATACTTGTGCTGTTTTGAACAAAAGAAAGCAATCGCTTGTTTAATGTCCCCCTTCCTTTCTTCTGAAACAATATCAGCTGCTTAGGAAATGGATATGTAGCAGTTTATTTTTACTGCTTCTTTAGAATAGTCAGATCCGCAAAAACTCAATCAGTCAAGCAGTACATTTGAATGTCATTGCGTTTAGTACATCCCTACATGCATACTTCTGAGCTGGAGTTTCCCATTTATTCAAAATGAGCTACCCTCTGAGTGGTAATAATGTATTTACAGATGCAGCACAGTACACTAAATGTTCATATTGGTTGATGAATATGAATTTGCACCCATCAAAATGTATGACGAGGTAATTGGTGCAATGAAGTGATGATAATTCAAGCTTTTGTTTGTTTTAATGAATTCAGAACACTTGTTTGCAGCACTCCATGCAAGCATGAAAATAAAAGTGCTTGCAGAGATAAATGTATGAGGTAGATGTATTTTTCCCCATTTGCATCCACTTTGTTGTGCTCCATTATTAATTGACACAATACTGATGACAGCTTTTACTAAACTCACAGCACAAAAGGCAGGTGTTTGTCTTCTCCATTGAAATCTACAGTGTCTGATTTTTTAAAGTAGTATATATTTTTGCTTATTTCTGGAAACCTGGCAAAAGCTAATCAACAGAAAAGCTGACAACTCAAAACTATCAACATTGTGACATTGCGCTCATCTCCACTGTGGATTCGTTTCACATCCATTAAAATTAATGAATCGAAAATCATGGACTAATGGCATAACATTCCCATTTATATGCTCCCACGGAGCACAGGCCAGATAATGGGAAACAAAGGCTGTAGGCAAACTAGAGAATAGATGTTCCAAGTTAAGGCGCACCTATCCTCAATACTGTGTCACTTCTATCGATTGTGGCAATTATCTCTGGAGAGTATTGGGGGGAGACGGGGAAAGAAGACAGGGGTGATTTCATTCTCTGTGTCATAATTTTGTATGTATCCCATTCATGTATATGTGTGGCAAGAGTCTAGTCTTTGGAGATGGAAGTGCCCATCTAGTGTGCCCGGAATCTTGTGTTGCCACAACCCCACTTCACCCCACCCCATACCCAGTTCATCATACGTAATCCCAAAAAGCTACATTTTATAATATTTCATCAAAGTGCTCAAATAAGGGATTAATTTCCAGTTCCCTTCACATTCTCAGGATATACCATGGTGCTTTATTTAGATAGAGGGTGGTGAATTTGTGGAATTTGTTACCACAATGGAGACCAGGTCATTGGGTGCATTTAAATGCAGAGATTGATAGGTTCTTGACTGCATGTGGCATCAAAGAATACGGGGAGAAGGCCAGGGAATGGGGTTGAGGAGGGGAAAAAAAGATCAACAGTGATTGAATGGTGGAGCAAACTCGATGGGCCAAATGACCTAATTCTGCTTCTACATCTTGAGGTCTTAAATGCTAATTTCACTTTTTTAATATATATATTAGTGTGCAAAACCTATGGGATGATTGAGATTGATTGTAATCCCTTTAGACTGAATACTCCCATATGGGAACTCAATGGCACAAACCAAATCGCTTGAAGACACTTTTACACTGCTTTCCATGAGATACATATTTGTAATTTTACAACTACATCCTGGTGAAGTGGCAAGTCATCATTTCACCCCCGACTCTCCTCAATAATACAAAGTCAAATAAACAAATCTTTTCAGCTTAACACAAGTGTGCAGAAACTGATAAAGTAGGAATCATATAAACAAACAATAAAAACAAACTTTTTTTGCTGTCAATTGTTTCTGACCATTTGCTGTTGAGTTTGGGGGGGTTCTCCGGCAGCACCCCACAACTTTGACGGCACTCAAGCATCCACAGCCTATAGACTACCCTGGCACCTCGCAAAATTGGCACCTGTCTAGGGACTATTGGTCACTTACCAAGTACCAGGTCTGGTTGATAAGGATGACTTGGAGAATGAGGAACTTATCAGCTCCAAATGCAAGGAGTTCTTGGATTTAAAGCTCCACCTTCATTCAAAGGAGAAAGAAATAGCTTAACAGCATCTGAAGGCAGAGATCCAGCAGAAAAGCTGTGACCTAAGGAACAGAGGATGGAGAGAGTGCAGGAGACTCCACAATTCACTGAACAGCTATGACGAGTATGTTTCTCAGCACTAACACCAAAGGCTCAACCCCACTGGGAGCCAAGAACAGGGACAGGCAGTCAAGATCCAGTAAAAAGGAAAGAGAAATTTCAAGAGCACCTCAAACATGACTTAGACACTGATAAGAGTGCCCTTAATTCCATCCCACAGCAAACCAGTTGAGCAGGTCTTAAAGTCATTCTCAATGCCACCTCAGGAAGGAGGCTATATCTCAACTCAAAATAGTATCTCCACTGAAATCCTGACTCAACAGCTACTCACTCACTGAAGCATACAAAAAGTCGGACCTTGCACTCAACATCTGCCTGGGCAACATCCTCTCCCCTCCTGAAGCACAATACTGATTGACAGCAACATCCTGGAAAATGTGGACTCTACTTTGTGGGCCATCTCTTGACAAAGACAGGTATAAGTGAATAAATTTTCCATGAGTCCCTCAGTGTAGCATCACAGCCTTGATATGTGAAAGTCAAGATTACTGACCTGGCACAAAACTCATGGAGCACTAGGCAGCAGAGATCCCTATACTCCTATAGACTTCTGCAAACAAGAGTGTAATTGCAGCATCTCAAGTCACCCCTAAGTGCCACTAAGTCCACAAGCTAAGGATATGCAGACTAGCAACAGCATTTATCCTCATCCAGACAAGTATCCTCGCACTGAAGTCCTAGATATCCTCAGTTGTTGGACAGGCCTCATCATCCTTATGCCTTACAGCAGACTCCTGAAATTGCCTCTTCTGAGCTTTGTTGCGGGAGAAGACCAGGCAAAGAGAGAAAGATTCAACAGCATGCTCATACTTCCTTGAAATGCAACATGTCCACTGACTTATACGAACCTTTGGTCCATGACTACTTGAGGTGGAGAAGAAACATTCACTATGGTAATGAGAACAGAAGCCTTGCATTGTGCAGGTGGAAAACCCTACCTGAACAGAAAGAGTGCACCAGTTCACGAGCTACACACCTACCTGCTCCAATTAAGTTTGTGGACCCCTGTTGGTCTGATCAGCTGCTTGGAACCCATAAAACCAGAGTGGAAGCAACTCGACTCTGTGAGGCTACCTAATGTATAAATTCAAGGGGTGGGGCAGGAGAAAAAGTACATGCAAGAAAGTGCAATTCTCTTCTTCCTGGACTTCCCTTGGTAACCATTAAGCTTTGTCTTGCTGAAGTTTTATTGCCATGGGCATAATCATGTGGTACATTGAAGAGATTCAATTAGAGCAGCCAATGTTCCATTCCAGAGTTTCACATTCACCCTGAGTTAAATGGCTTCCAATAATGAACATTTGAGCATTTTTTGTGCAGTCAATTCATGGCAAATGAGCAGAAATACTGTTTATTTATGAAACTCATATGGAACTAATTTTTCAAATTATTACCTACAGAGAGATATCAGCTATAGTGATTGCAGATTGGTATGAACAGGAATTCACTTAACTTATTCTTTCGTTTTTCTTCCCTGTATATTTATGAGTAGATTGGATAAATGTTTCTTATGCTATTTCACTGAATCACTTCATATGTCTCCACTTCCACCTTCTGACCATTTTCTAGGTAAAAGCTTACTCATAAATTATTGCATTGCACTTTGGATCTGACATTTATTCTGATGTTAAATTAAATTTTCATGAGAAAGAAGAAATTAGTTGGAGATTTTTCGAGATATGGAATGGAATAATTTACCCAGGATGTTTTTTTTTAAGTTTTTTTTTTATAGCAGATTGAACAGAGGTGACAAAGAAGACCAGGGAACTGATTGTGGGCTTTCGGGGAGGGAAACCAGAGGTCAATAAGTCAGTCCTCATCAGAGGATCAGAGGTGGAGAGGGTTAGCAACTTTAAATTCCTAGGTGTTACTATTTCAGATGACCTGCCCTGGGCCCAGCATGTAAGTTGAATTGCAAAGGAAGCATAGCAGCATTTCTACTTCCTTAGCAGTTTGCAGAGATCTAAAAATTTGACAGCATGACATCTAAAACTTTGACAAACCTCTGTAGATGTGTGGTGGAGAGTATATTGACTGGCTATATCACAGTCTGGTATAGAAACACCAATGCCCTTGGACAGAAAGTCCTACAAAAAGTAGTGGATACGGCCCTTACAACACAGGTAAAGCCCTCCCAGCTATTGAGCACATCTACATGAAGTACTGCCGTGGGAGGGCAGTGTCCATCTTCAGGATCCCCACCACCCAAGTCTTGCTCTTTTCTCATTGTTGTCAAGGGAAGAAGGTACAAGAGTCTCAGGATTCACACACCCAGGTTCAAGAGCAGGTACTACCCCTCAACCAGCAGGCTCTTGAACAATGAGGTCATTTCAGATCTCCCCCTCCCCCTCTCAAATCTCTTACTATCTCTTCTTTCAGTTAGTACTGACGAACGGTCTCAGCCTGAAACATCGACTGTAACTCTTCCTATAGGACGCTGCCTGGCCTGCCGCGTTCCACCAGCATTTTGTGTGCGTTACTTTACTCAGCATCATTTGTGCCATCATTGAAATATTCCACAACCAGTGGGCCCATTTTCAAGGACCCTTGATCTCATGTTCTCGATATCTATTGCTATTTATTTATACTTGCATTTGCACAGTTTGTTGCCTTCTGTACTCAAGCTGCATGCCCTAGTTGGACGGTCAGTCTTTGATCCTGTTACAATTAGTATTCTATAGACTTGCTGAGTATGCTCACAAAATGAAGAATCTCAGGATTGTAAATGGTGACATTTATGTGCTTTGATAATAAAATTTACTTTGAACTTTAAATTGATGGATCCTTATGGATGCTTGGACACTTGCTGAACAAAGACTAGAGGATGATCAATTTAACCATGTCAGAAGGGATCATTTTCCGAGGGAGAAGATGATGGAGGCGTGGCGCAGCTCACAGCGGCCACTCCGGTGGTGATATCTGTTATTTGTCAAGTAGGGTGCCGTGCACAATCCTGATTTGATGGAGACGGACGTGAGAGCATGGAGGAACATCTGGTGAAACTTCTGAAATGCCTGCTTCGCTGCTGCTACCGTGTGATCCAGAATCTCCGGAGGTCGAAGCGCTCGGCAGAGGATGCTGCTTGAAGAGGCTGTGTTGGAGGGCTGGTCGGAAGCTTGAAGTTTTCAAACGGGCTCAGAGTCTGCTGCGGTCGGGTGCTTCCAATGGTGCTGCATCGGCAAGTTTGCTGTGCTTGGAAGTTCATGGCAGGGAGAGTTTCTCCCTTCTGCCGCCTGCGTGAGATGATGAGGCTATAGGGACTTTGAGACTTTTTTTTTTTTTTTTTTTAGCTGTGCCCATGGTCTGCTCTTTATCAAATTACGGTATTGCTTTGCACTGTTGTAACTATATGGTATAAATATGTGGTTTTGTCAGTTTTAGTCTTGGTTTGTCCTGTGTTTCTTATGATATCATTCTGGAGGAACATTGTATCATTTTTAATGCGTGCATTTCTAAATGACAATAAACGAGGATTGAGTGTCCTCAATCTACTAATCTGAGAAGATGCAGCTCCAAAAACTCATGATGCTTACCCCCTAAGATCCCGAAAATTTCAATGCCACTTCCAAAGAATTGCCTCCATTTCCAAAATAATAATTACACTGTGCTTAAAAATAATCACGAATGTCGACATATTAGCATCAAAACTAATGAAATGAGAATGCTCAACTCATCCTGCAGGTTAACTGAGAAAAAATTGCCAGGGGACTACAAAAACAATAAGAAAGACATGAACCCAAAGGCTTCCCTCACCCCAAATTGATGCAAGGTCCATGGTGTACTCTATTAAAGGCAATCACACATTCCACAGGTGTGCAGTACAGCACTGATCTTACCACCGAACTACAGAACCTTCCGTTCTTATTAGAAATGGATGGATTGTGATGTTTACCAGCCAGTTCCTATAAAAAAGGCAGAAGCACATTGCATTCCAAACACCAGCCCTGCTATCCAGATGAAGTTATTGAAGTCACTCGGAATAGAGACCTCACAGAAATCCTAAGGGCATTCTCAGTCTAAGCAGGATTATCCTCATGATTCGGTGCCTCTGGAACAAAGCAAACTGGATGTGGAGAAGCCCAGCACAGAATTCTGGTTTGTACTCTACTACCATTGGTCATGACCAGTGACATTCCAGTTCATGAAAACAATAAGGATACTCACAAGAAGGTTCTTGCTACTGGATTCTTTATGTTTAATTTATTTCTGCTATAATTGTGAAAGCCAGACTTTCACAGATATTATTAGCATTCACATCAATCTTTTCACAGTAACTTTTTGCTGTGGTCAAAAATGGAGTCAGTTTTTCTCCCCTCACAAAACAATACCACATCCAAAGCCTTTAGCACCTTCACACCATTTTAAAAGGAAGCGGTGCAGGTGGAGACCAGCAAATGAGTTCCATTCTCAGCAAACTCAACGGCTGAGTCCTAGATCAACACCATGAGAAATTCTTATGCCACTACAATTTTAACTAGCAGGCAGAATAAACAGCTTTCATTTACTGCTAACTGCTGAGAACACATTGCTTCCCATAAATTATTTATCCAGCTCTGTTTTTGTTTTCCTTCCAAAGGCATCGATAACATTCGGTTTATAAGTACCAATCCATCAATACAAATAGTGGTTCATCTATTCCTCAGGTCTCCTCACTACTTAGCCACCAGGAGATGGCTTAGTCCCAGGTCACAGTTATAAGGGGAAGAGTGCTAGACAAGTAAAGTTGTAAACAGACAGTACAATCAAGGCCAGTTATTTGCATTTCTACTACTCTTGCACATGGAATGGGAAGAGTACAAATAATCATGCTGACTAGCAGCTGGGATTCTAAAGTGTGGTCTAGGCATGATTTTTAAATGATAAAATATTTTGCTCTATCTTACCAATGCCCTTGATTCACTTGGTCAAAATATACTTTGATAACCTTGAGGTTGGATCTCAGCTCAGCACCTTACAACATACAGGTGATTGGAAATACGCACGAGACCCAAAAGTAGCTGGTTGCACAACAACAGCAATGATCCTTATGGTCATTATCCCTTTACCATGGGCTTTGGTAGTACAAGGTGCTTAGGTAAATTCAGAGTCTGGGATTGACGCAGGATCCTAGAGTGGGAGCAAACAGAACTGTGGCAAGAAAAGGCTAATGGTGAGTGGCTTAGACAAAAGGGATAGCTAACCTAATATACTCAACACCCCGAATGATGAAGGCAAGCATGTCTATCCACTCGTGTTGTCACTTTGAGGGAGTTATACACTCGCACCTCGGACCTTGAAGGAGACTAGTGTTGAAATTGCAGGGGCCCTGGCAGATATATTTAAAATCTCGGTGTCTATGGGTGAGGTGCTTGAGGATTAGAGAATAGATCATGTTGTTCCGTTGTTTAAAAAAGGATCGAAAAGTAATCCGGGAAATTAATGGCCGGTAAGTTTGACGTCAGTAGTGGGTACGTTATTGGAGAGAGTACTAAGACACAGAATCTACAAGTACTTGGATAGACAGGGACTTATTAGGAAGAGCCAACATGGCTTTGTGCGTGGTAGGTCAGGTTTGACCAATCTACTGGAATTTTTCGAGGAGGTAACCAGGAAAGTGGATGAAGGGAAGGCAGTGGATGTTGTCTACGTGGGCTTCAGAAAGGCCTTTGACAAGGTCCCGCATGGGAGGTTAGTTAGGAAAATTCAGTCGCTAGGTATACATGGAGAGGTGGTAAATTGGATTAGACATTGGCTCAATGGAAGAAGCCAAAGAGTGGTAGTAGAGGATTGCTTCCCTGAGTGGAGGCCTGTGACTAGTGGTGTGCCACAGGGATCAGTGCTGGGTCCATTGTTATTTGTCATCTATATCAATGATCTGGATGATAATGTGGTAAATTGGATCAGCAAATTTGCTGATGATACAAAGATTGGAGGTGTAGTGGACAGTGAGGAAGGTTTTCAAAACTTGCAGAGGGATTTGGACCAGCTGGAAAAATGGGCTGAGAAATGGCAGATGGAGTTTAATACAGACAAGTGTAAGGTATTGCACATTGGAGGGACAAACCAAGGTAGAACATACAGGGTAAATGTTAAGGCACTGAAGAGTGCAGTAGAACAGAGGGATCTGGGAATACAGATACAAAATTCCCTAAAAGTGGCATCACAGGTAGATAGGGTCGTAAAGAGAGCTTTTGATACATTGGCCTTTATTAATCAAATTATTGAGTATAAGAGCTGGAATGTTATGATGAGGTTGTATAAGGCATTGGTGAGGCTGAATCAAGTATTGTGTTCAGCTTTGGTCACCAAATTACAGGAAGGATATTAATAAGGTTGAAAGAGTGCAGAGAAGGTTTACAAGGATGTTGCTGGGATTTGAGAAACTCAGTTACAGAGAAAGGTTGAATAGGTTAGGACTTTATACCCTGGAGCATAGAAGAATGAGGGGAGATTTGATAGAGGTATATAAAATTATGATGGGTATAGATAGAGTGAATGCAAGCAGGCTTTTTCCACTGAGGCAAGGGGAGAAAAAAACCAGCGGACATGGGTTAAGGGTGAGGGGGGAAAGTTTAAAGGGAACATTGGGGGGGGCTTCTTCACACAGAGAGTGGTGGGAGTGTGGAATGAGCTGCCAGACAAGGTGGTAAATGCGGGCTCTTTTTTAACATTTAAGAATAAATTGGACAGATACATGGATGGGAGGTGTATGGAGGGATATGGTCTGTGTGCAGGTCAGTGGGACTAGGCAAAAAATGGTTCGGCACAGCCAAGAAGGGCCAAAAGGCCTGTTTTTGTGCTGTAGTTTTTCTATGGTTTCTGTGGTTTCTATTTAGAACCTTACTTAATTCCTCTGGCTCCAGGCATAAACTTGAAATCCAACAGACTCTGCAAGTGCTGGAAATCTAGAGATAACATGCACAAAATGCTAGAGGAACTCAGCAGTTCAGGAAACATCTATGGAAATGAATAGGCAGTCAACATTTCACGGCAAGACCCTTTATCAGGAATAGAATGAAAGGAGGATGTAGCTTCATCATCCCCTGATGAAGGGTTTTGCCCCAAAACATCAACTGTCCACTCATGTCCATAGGCGTTACTTGAAGTACTTTTCTTTTCTCCTTGGAGCGGCAGAGGATGAGAGGTGACCTGATAGGGGTGTATAAGATGATGAGAAGCATTGATCATGTGAATAGTCAGAGGCTTTTTCCCAGGGCTGAAATGGCTGCCACGGCTGCCACAAATAGTCATAGTCATACTTTATTGATCCCGGGGGAAATTGGTTTTCATTACAGTTGTACCATAAATAATAAATAGTAATAGAACCATAAATAGTTAAATAGTAATATGTAAATTATGAAATAAGTCCAGAACCAGCCTATTGGCTCAGGGTGTCTGACCCTCCAAGGGATGAGTTGTAAAGTTTGATGGCCACAGGCAGGAATGACTTCCTATGACGCTCTGTGTTGCATCTCGGTGGAATGAGTCTCTGGCTGAATGTACTCCTGTGCCCAACCAGTACATTATGTAGATGGCATGCAACTTGGACAGCATCCTCTTTTCAGACACCACCGTCAGAGAGTCCAGTTCCATCCCCACAACATCACTGGCCTTATGAATGAGTTTGTTGATTCTGTTGGTGTCTGCTACTCTCAGCCTGCTGCCCCAGCACACATCAGCAAACATGATAGCACTGGCCACCACAGACTCGTAGAACATCCTCAGCATTGTCCAGCAGATGTTAAAGGACCTCAGTCTCCTCAGGAAATAGAGACGGCTCTGACCCTTCTTGTAGACAGCCTCAGCATTCTTTGACCAGTCCAGTTTATTGTCAATTCGTATCCCCAGGTATTTGTAATCCTCCACCATGTCCACACTGACCCCCTGGATAGAAACAGGAGTCACCGGTACCTTAGCTCTCCTCAGGTCTACCACCAGCTCCTTAGTCTTTTTCACATTAAGCTGCAGATAATTCTGCTCACACCATGTGACAAAGTTTCCTACCGTAGCCCTGTACTCAGCCTCATCTCCCTTGCTGATGCATCCAACTATGGCAGAGTCATCCGAAAAGGGCACAGGTTTAAGGTGCTTGGGAGTAGGGACAGAGGAGATGTCAGGGGTAAGTTTTTCAATGTTTGTTTGTTTGTTTGTTTATTTATTTATTTACTTACACAGAGAGTGGTGAGTGCATTGACTGGGCTGCCAGCAACAATGGTGGAGGTGGATTAAAATAGGATTTTTATTTTTTCTTTTCCAATTTTTTTTTTTATTGATTTCTATATGGAAGAATACAGAGTCCAAGAGAATACAGAATTATAAAACAAAAGAAAAAATATAATACCAGATACAGTATATTGAATCACATTAACAAACTCCTTACTCTATATTCATATAGATTGGATTAATTCATGTATTAGAATATTAACAATTCTATTTAAAAAAGAGATCTACACCCACTATCAAAGTCAAAGCTGTTTGGGGAAAAAAGAAGAAAAAACTTATCAGATAATAAAATATGCTATTAACCAACTTCTGTACTTTAACAAGAAGTCAAAGATTATGAAAATAATTTTAAAACAGCCCCAACAAATTTTGAAAATCTTGGTTAGATTCAGAAATTGAACAATGAATCTTTTCTAAATTTAGGCATGCCATAACATCCCGTAACCACTCAGCATGATTAGGCAGAACAGCATCCTTCCATTTAAACAAAAGCGCCATTCTAGCCATAAGAGAGATAAAAGCCAGAATGTGCAGATCAGATGTCTTCAAGATGATATCTTCCCTTCCAACAATACCAAATAGGGCAGTCAAAAGATTAGGCTTAAAATTTACTTTAAAGAGTACAGAAAAAGTTTGGAATACTTCCTTCCAATATTTTCGAAGACTTGGACATGTCCAAAACATATGAATAAATGAAGCTTCTCCATTGTTACACCTATCACAGTAGGGAGATATATCCCTATAAAAACCAGATAACTTATGGTCATATAAGCCCTATGAACCACTTTAAATTGTAGGAGGGAATGAAGAGCACATAACAATGAAGTATTAACCAATTTAAAAATCTCATTCGAAGTTTCTTCAGAAATTGAGGTCTGTAAATCTTGTTCCCAAAGATTTTTGATTTTGTCCAAAGAATTATTTCTCACTCTCAACAACATATCATAAATATTGGATATTGAACCATTATAAAATGATTTCATATTAAGAATCTTATCTAATACGTTCTTATCAGGACTATTAGGAAATGTATATAATTGAGATTGCAGAAAATCTCTAATTTGTAAGTACCGAAAAAAATGGGTTTTTGGTAAACTATATTTACTTGACAATTGTTTGAACGAGGAAAGACTTCCTCCAACAAACAGATCCCAGAAACATGTAATGCCTAATCTTTCCCATTGTTTAAAAACTACATCAGTCATAGAAGGCTTAAAAAATAATTTTAAAAATGGGACTAGAAAGGGAGAATCGCAATAAACCAAAGGGTTTTCTAAATTGTATCCAAATCCTCAAAGTATGTTTGACTACCACATTTTCAGTTATCTTACTTAAGGATAAAGGAAGTGAAGATCCCTAGAGAGAAATAATAGAAACTTTATTAACCGAGTTAACTTCTAAAGAAACCCACCTGGGACAATCCTTATGATTAATATAGTATAACCAAAACGTGAGATTCCGTGTATTAGCTGCCCAGTAATAAAACCTAAAATTTGGTAAAGCTAACCTCCATTCTTTTTAACTTTCTGGAGATGGACATTATTCAATTGAGGACATTCATTTTTCCATATGTAGGAGGATAAAATAGAGTCCAGAGAGTCAAAAAAGGATTTCGGAATAAAAACGGGTAATGCCTGAAAGAGGTATATAAATTTACGTAAAACATTCATTTTAATAGAATTAGTTTGACCGATCAATGATAACGAGAGGGGGGACCAATTTGATAATGTTCTTTTTATATAATTTAATAAAGTAAGAAAATTTTCTTTAAATAGGTATTTATAATTCTTAGTAATTATTTCCTCCAAATAAGTGAATTGGTTTCTGACAATTTTAAAAGGAAGGTTAATAGCATTTACTGGCAAATTATTCAAAGGAAAACGTTCACTCTTGTGTAGGTTCAGTTTATATCCAGAAAACTGACTAAAACAAGAGAGTAAAGAAAGCACAGAAGGTAACGAAGTTTCGACATTAGAAAAGCAAAGCAATAAATCATCCGCATAAAGTGAAACTTTGTGGATAGTACCCTTCCGTAATATACCAGTGATATCATTAGATTCTTGAAAAGCAATAGCTAAAGGTTCTAAAGCCAGGTCAAAAAGCAAAGGACTCAAAGGGCAACCTTGTCTGGTTCCACGTTTGAGTTTAAATGATTTAGAATTCTGAGAATTAGTAAGAACCCAAGCAAAAGGAGATAATTACAGTAATTTAATCCATTGAATAAAGTTGGACCCAAAATTAAATTTTTCTAAGATTTTAAATAAATAATGACATTCAACCCAATCAAAAGCCTTCTCAGCATCTAAGGATGTCACACACTCCAATATCTCCTTAGAAGGAGAACAAATAACATTTAATAATCCACGAATATTAAAATGAGAATATCGATTTTTAATAAAACCAGTCTGATCACCAGAAATGATAGATAAGATATTTTCCATCCTACGGGTCAGAATTTTAGATAGAATTTTAGCATCAACATTAAGTAAGGAAATTGGTCTATATGAAGAACATTCAGTTGGGTTCTGTTTTTTTTTTAAAAAGAGGATAAGCGAAATAGAAGCTTCGGTAAAAGATTGTGGCAACCTACCTGACTTACAAGAATCTGGAAAAACTGAACATAAATGAGGTATAAGCAAAGAAGAAAAAGCCTTATAAAATTCTCCAAAAAATCCATCAGGACCTGGAGCTTTCCCTGAATGCAGTGAACATACAGCCTTGGCTATTTCTACGTGAGAAATACATTGGTCGAACTGTTTTGGGGTATCAACAGCAAGTGTAGGGATATTTATTTGGTCTAAAAAATTATCTATTACAGTACTATCTTTACAAAGATCAGAACTATAAAGTTTAGAATAAAATTCTTTTAAGAGACTTTTGGATGCTTAGAAAAATAAAGGGCTATGAGTAACCCCAGTAATTTCTAAGGTAGGGACATGTTCAGCACAACTTTGTGGGCTGAGGGGCCTGTATTGTGCTGTAGGTTTTCTATGTTTCTATGATGTGCTGAGTTTCTCCAGCATTTTGTGTGTGTGCTGCCCAGGTACAAGTTCCCTCCTTTACCCTCCAGACTGCCTTTGATCTCCTGATTACCCTCATTTTTAATTTACCTTGGAGTTCTCTCTAACCTGACTCACCAAAGACATCTTATAGTCTCTTTTAGTCCTCCTGCTTCCTTTACATTTCACAAAGGGCTTGTCCAACTTTAACTTCCTAAACCTTCCTTTTTAATTAAACCTGCAACCCCATGTCATCCAGTTTAATAAAACCTTGCCATTATCATCTTTGTTCCCTCACAGGAATAAGTTAGTACTTAATTCAAGTCAAGTCTATTGTCATTTCGACCATAAGCTGCTGGTACAGTACACAGTAAAAACAAAACAGCGTTCCTGCAGGACCCTAGTGCTACATGAAACAACATAAAATTCCGACCAATGAGCCTTTAACCAAATCAGACAGTGATTTACCCAGTAGCAGCTGCTCCCAGTTTATTCTCCACAGTTCCTGCCTAATACTCTAGTAACTGGCCTTTATTTAATTGAGCACTCAATGCTTCCACCCTTCCTTACCCCCAGCTGGAGGCGAGTCTTATCCTTTTCCATAATTATGTGAAAACTTAAGGAGTTATTATCACGGCTCCCAAAATGCTCTCCCACTGAGACATCAAGCTTATTTCCCCATAAAAGGTCTAGTATAGTCAATTCCTTGGTCAGATCCCCAGAGATGAATATGACAATTTCTACCCCATCCACGTCTTTGATGATAGGGAGTCCTAGAATTAGAATTAGTTTATTACAGTATTGTCACACATAGAGTATTGAGCTGAGGGCACTGTCATGTGAAGCACTAGTGTTTAGAATAATCGTGGCAGGGATCTTGCTCCCTATCTTTGTTGATTTCTGTATGTTGGTCTGGAAGACAAGGATCCTAGTCATTATTGGGAAATTAAAGTCAGCGGCTACAACTACTCTGTTCATGATCTGTCTACGTATACATTCCTGTAGATTTCTGTGACATCTTACAGGCTGGATGCAAGGGGGATGTTTCTCCTACCTTAAGTCTAGAAGCAGGGTCAAGTCTCAGATAAAGTAATAGACTATTTAGGATTAGATAAAGAAACGCTTTGACTCAGATGATAGTGTATCTTTGAAATTTCCACCTTGAGGGCTGTAGAGGCTCAACATGTTCATTAGAAAAAGAGATCAATAGATTGAAATATTTAGGGAATCAGAAGATATGGACGATGCTGTAAAATGGCCTTCCAGCAAGCAATCACCACCTTTTTTCTTATATTCTGACATTTTTTAAAAAAATCACAATTTGATCATGTTTCTTAGTCAAGCATTCAAGTAAATATTTAAAGTCATTTCTGGATCCTGCTGCATTTTCTCTTCAGCAGTCATTTATTGCCACGAATAACAATGGTACTCATGTACCATGGTTTCAGTCAAACTGTCGTTTCTTTATTATACTTTAAATAAAATCAAGAGATTTGGCTGATGATAAAATGAAGAGATGGTTCTGTTTGAAATCTGAATCTCTATGAAGAATATCTGTGCACATTTTCCTTTCTGAACCAGTTCAGGTGGATGAGTTAAAATCCTTTCCTTTCATTACACACCTTCCTTGTGTGTTTGGGGCACATTTTATTTCATCAAGTTTCCATTACATCACTCTCTATTAAAGAGCACACCATCAGAGACCTCTCCTGATCAATCCTCATTTGCCACCTGTACTGTGTTCATAGTAATGAAACCAAGAACCTATTACATAGAATACCTTCTGTTTCTAATTTTTAGCAATTTACTCAATACTACATGCAAAACGCTGAAGACATCCAAAACTGTCAAAATTTACCATACTTGCACATAGTGGTTTATAAAGAGTAGTGAATTAGGGTTTACCAAGATTAAGGAATTCAAATTTAAAGAATATAATGAGGTAATGGTTTCATTAACTTACCACCATGCTGACAGCCACTGCTACAAAGGATAATTATAATAAATAGCCATTCTCAATTGTATTTCAAACTGCAGATTAAGCAAACACTTCTTAAACATTTGAGGACAGCAGCTTTGCCATTTGTTACCGATGCACAATATCACACAAAATTGTGGGTAACTTTAAAGCAATTGGGGCACTTTTGTCCAAGAGACCATCAATATAATAGCTTCAATAATGTATGTCAATTATTTATCAGAGCCCAAACCCAATTTTAGCTTGTACTCCATGGTAATTAATTCAAGAGGTGCTGATCCTAATAGCAATATTGGCACCATTAGTCCAGATGAGATCAGGTGCTTCAGCACCACAGAGTGAATGTGGAGGCCTCTCTCAAATATGCTGCCCGGTTACTCAACTGATAACCTATTAAGTGGACATGTTCTAATGCAAGCAGAGTACCTTCTGACCACAATTCAGTCAGTCAAGAGGTCAGAGGTGACACACAGCAACCAGTGAACTTGAGAGCAAAGTAATTTATTCAAAAAGTTGCCCAGAAGTTAAATCTTGTAATGCCACTTTCCAGTCCAACGTGATTCAATTTCTATGAAAAGTTTATCATGAAGGAAAATCAGGGTTATAGTACAGTAATTGCTATTCTCATTCTGTACATCTATCTCTTCCTGTCTATCAATTAACATTGGGATGTCCATTTAGAATGGAAATGAGAAGGAATTTTTTTAGCTAGAGAGTGGTGAATTTGTGGAATCAATTGCCATAGGTGGCTGTGGAGACCAAGTCATTGGGTATTTTTAAGGCAGAGTTTGATAGATTCTTGATTGGTCGGGGCATGAATGGATATGGGAGAAAACAGGAGGTTGGGGCTGACAGGGAAATGCATCAGCCATGATGAAATGGCAGAGCTGACTTGATGGGCCAAATGGTCTAATTCTGCTCCTATATGCTATGGTCTTATATAAGGAAGCCCAATATTCACTGTGACATCCAACAATGTATCGCTTGTGGGATTTCCATGGGAAGGCCATGAAACAGCCTTCCAGATCATTGGATCTATTTCTGAACGAGTCAACAGGAAGATCCGTGAATAGTGCTATTCCAGGTCAATGCTGGGACTCAATGTTTTGAGAAGATTAATCTAACTAAATGAGTTGCTATGTAGATACTCCATATCAAAATGACTTCCTGAAGAACAAGCATCACAGAACAAAGATCAACTAATCTTATTTTTGCTAACCATGATTTATAATCTCACTGGTGTGCAGAACTTCCCATTGAGAATATGTAGCTATCACACCAATCATTAACTGAATGGGTTGAAACTAACAAACTAAATGACATAAGAGATCCTGCAGATGCTGTAAACCCAGAACAACCCAGAGCTGGAAAACTCAGCAGGCCAGGTAACATCTATGGAGAGGAAGAAACAGTTGATGTTTCAGCCCTTCATCAGGACTGGGAAGGGGGAAGAAGGTGGGGTGAGGGGAAGAAGTACAAGCTGGCAAGCGATAGGTGAAGACAGGTGAGGGGGAAGATGGGTAGGTGGGGTGAGGGGGGATGAAGGGAGAAGATAGGGAGGATGAAGGGAGAAGATAGGTAGAAGAGGCAAAGAGCTATAGGACAGGAGAGTTGACCATGGGAGAAAGGGAAGGAGGATGAACACCAGAGGGAGGTGATGGGCAGATGAGAAGAAGGGGTAAGACAGGAACTATAATGGGGAAGGGACAAAGAGAAAAGGGGAGAGGGAAGAAATTAACAAAATTAGAGAAAATGATGTTCACGCCAACTAGTTGGAGACTACCCAGGCAGAATATGAAGTGTTATTCCTCTAACATGAGATGGCCTCATTGTGACATTGGTGGCGACCACAGACCAATAAACTAAATGGCCTCTCATGTTTATACATTTAAAGATTGATAACTATGCCAACTAATCATGGCTACAGAAATCATTGGAGATCAAAGCTTCTCAATCAACTCTATGTTCCACAGCCAAGGCAGACCCAAACATTGGCACTTGCTTTGAAGTCTAATTCAAAGCTTCTGGTACACAAACACCCCATCTTCAGGCAATGACACACAGCAACTTCAGCTAATGTTATTTTGTGACTGTGTGTGCTATTGTAACAATACGTGTCATGTGTGACTGTTTTGCACTTTGGCTTCAAAGAAATGCTCTTCCGTTTAGCTGTATACATGCATATGGTTGAGTGAAAATTAGACTTGGACTTGAAAAGATTGCAACTCAGAATTATCAACCCCACGTTTGCAATGGTCACTAATAAATGCAGCAGAGAATTCAGGAAAAAATTTACTTTGTAAGACAGTGGTCAGAACTTTAAAAACTTGCTTTCGCAAGTTGTTGAAATGAGTAACATGCATGATGCTTGTTGACAGAGTCTAAAGAAATAGCGAGAGAAGCACATGAAGGAGATAAACACCAAGTCATGCTATTTAGTTGGAATGAGCCATATTTGTGCTGCAAATTATATCTCCCAGTCACCAGTCCAAAATCCTGCCCAGATTAAAAGAGAAAGAGTTAAATCTAAAGCTCTCAACAGCAAGTCAGAGAATTCAAATAGCTTCAATCATTTCTTCTGAAAGCCTTAAGAATTGAAAGAAAATGAAAATGGTCTGATAAGAGAAAGTAGATAACGAAAAGGAAGTAAATGAACTCTAAAATAGCACAGGGCTGAGATGGAGTCCATTCTATTGCCACGCATGAACATCCAGCCATTGAAAACTGCTGATCCAAAACTAATCACTGAAATGACAAACAGTGTTGGTGTGCTGGGGGAAGTAGAAAGCATCCCCTTATTAATCAATGTAGTGTTCTAACAGCTATATGGAGCAGTAGTTGTGTTAAATTAGGGCTCATATCTGCTGTACATATAGCATTCAGTGTTGTTCATATAAAGCTGAAAGCAGATCGCTATAATGAGAAGTTAAAAGTAAATATTGTTGGCCCCTGAAGACAAAAATACTTCTTTATAATAGCCTTGGGCCAAGTTTTAATTGGATTCCTAACCCACAGACCCATCCCGAATTCTAGTATTGAGATAATGGGCATTGCCACAAAGCGGTTACCAAAACCTACAACCATACCACAGCAGTGCAACATCTAACCTAATATGTGTCACAAGCTTTTCTTTTACATTATATTAAGTTTCAGGTGAAGGAAATTACAAAGAGAATTCTGGAAGGAGAGTAACAAAGCAGTGTGTGGTAGTTTAAAAAAAATGCTACAAGCAAAATAAATTGGCAATAGAGAAAAAGCAAGCAACAACAGGGTCTAAAGTAGAAAAAAATATTAAAATGTTACCTAATAAAGTGGCCACAGGGTGTATGTATGCATTGTTGTAACCCATCCACTTCAAAGCTCAACACTGTGTGTTCAGAGATGCTCTTCTGCACACCACTGTTATAATGTGTGTTTACTTGAGATATGATTGCTTTCCTGGCCATTCTCCTTTGACCTCTGTCATTAACAAGGCATTTTCACCCACAGAACTTCCACTCACTATTTTTTTTTTGTTTTTTCACTCCATTCTCTGTAAGCTCTAGAAACTGTTCTGCATGAAAATCCCAGGAGATCACCAATTTCTTAGATACTCAAAATTGGTCTGGCACTAACAATCATTCCATGGTCAAAGTTACTTAGATCACATTTCTTCACCACTGTGATGTTCGGTCTTAACAACAACTGACTTTGTCTGCATGATTTATGCACTGAGTTGCTGCCACATGATTGGCTGATTAGATATTTGCATTGACACTCAGGCATACAGATGTACACCGATGTATACAGATGCCACTGAGTGTAGAGGCCACTTAGGAAGGGCAAGCAAACGTGGTCTAGAACCAAGAGTCAGACTTTAGGAATAAAAGATGTGACACTTCAATTCAATTCAACTTTAATTGTCATTCAACCATATATGAATATTCATCAAGACAGCACTACTCAGGGGTCAAGGAGCAAAACACAGTACTAATAGTCACACACAGCACAAAGCACAGAATCATGGATATTTAAAGGAACCTATCAGTATGGAGATAGTGTAGAAAAATAGCTTTGAGGTAGCAAATCTTCATGAATGCAAGTTTAAAAGATCAGGTGGTCCACTACCAGGTTCTTAACATGTAATGACTATATTAACAAAACAAAGCTATCTTTGTAAGTGTAATATTATAAAGGACATTTAATGTATAGCAACATGAAATAATTCTGCTTTGGGTGACAATGCTGAAGAGCTCAACCATCGTATTGACTCTGAAAACATCCATCTGTTTTAAGAGAGCAGTTCTATTTTAGTTGCATAATATAAAATGATTCCAAGTCTTACAATAGTCAACAGTGTGTCCAAGCAAGGAAGAATAATGATTTATTTGGTCTCACACCATGCACCATGTAAAATTACTGAGGTATTTACCTGACAGAAAGAAAATACAATCATTCCACAACACTAATATTTTAACTATTAAAATCTGCAAATCGAATATTAATTGTAATTGTTTAAAGAGTGAAAGCAAATTAATATTCTTCCCCTCCCCCTTTCAAATCTCTTACTAGCTCTTCTTTCAGTTAGTCCTGACTAAAGGTCTCGGCCCAAAACGTCGACTGTACCTCTTCCTAGAGATGCTGCCTGGCCCGCTGCGTTCACCAGCAACTTTGATGTGTGTTACCTGAATTTCCAGCATCTGCAGAATTCCTCGTGTTTGCATTTTTAATATTCTCAATCATTTCCAAATCTTTTTTTAAAAACATGGTGAACTATAATTCATCTTTAAAATATCTGCATCCTTCCCACATTCCTTCAAACAAAAAGCAAAAAGAAACCAATGAAGTTAATGAATTAGAGGCATCAGAGACTGTAAATGCTGGAAATCTGGAAATCTGGAGAAACACACAAAAATCTGGAGGAACTCAATAGGTCAGGGAGCATCTTCAACCTGTCACTGCTACAGATGGAAGTTCCTGCTTGCTTCAAAAACACAACAATTATACTAGTGCCTAAGAAGAATAATCTGAGCTGCCTTAATGACTATCGCCCGGTATGACTCACATCTACAGTGATGAAGTGGTTTGAGAGGTTGGTCATGGCTAGACTAAACTCCTGCCTCACCAAGGACCTGGACCCATTGCAATTTGCCTATTGCCACAATAGGTCAATGGCAGATGTAATCTCAATGGCTCTTCACACAGCTTTACACCACCTAGACAACACATACACCTACATCAGGATGCTGTTCATTGACTATAGCTCAGCATTTAATACCATCATTCCTACAATCCTGATTGAGAAGTTGCAGAACCTGGACCTCCGTACCTCCCTCTGCAATTGGATCCTTGTCTTCCTAACCGGGAGACCACAATCTGTGCGGATTGGTGATAACATATCCTCCTCGCTGACGATCAACAATGGTGCACCTTGGGGGTGTGTGCTTAGCCCACTGCTCTGCTCTCTATATACCCATGAATGTGTGGCTAGGCAGAGCTCAAGTATCATCTATAAATTTGATGATGTTACAGGAAGGATGAGATGAAGGAACACATACCAATCCTCATAGAGGGATCAGAAGTGGAGAGAGTGAGCAGTTTCAAGTTCCTGGGTGTCAAGATCTCTGAGGATCTAACCTGGTCCCAACATATCAATGCAGTTATAAAGAAGGCAAGACAGTGGCTACACTTCATTAGGAGTTTGAAGAGATCTGGTATGTCAACAAATACACTCAAAAACTTCTATAGATGTAACCTGGAGAGCATTCTTTCAGGCTGCATCACTGTCTGGTACAGTGGGGGTGGGGGGGGGCTACTGCATGGGACCGAAAGAAGCTGCAGATGGTTGTAAATTTTGTCAGCTCCATATTGGGTACCAGTCTAAAAGTACCCAGGATATCCAAAGTATCCATGTCTCAGAAAGGCAGCGTCCACCCAGAGCATGCCCTTTTTTCACTGTTACCATCAGGTGGGAGGTACAGAAGCCTGAAGGCACACACTCAGCAATTCAGAAACAGCTTCTTCCCCTCTGCCATCCGATTCCTAGATGGACATTGAACCCTTGGACACTACCCCACGTTTTAATATATATTATTTCTGTTTTTTTTGCATGATTTTTAATCTATTCAATGTACATATACTGTAATTGACTAATTTATTATTATTTTATTTTGGTTTTTTCTTCTTTATTATATATTGCATTGAACTGCTGCTGCCAAGTTAACAAATTTCACATCACATGCCAGTGATAAAAAACCTGATTCTGATTCATGGAGGGAAATGAACAGTCAACACTTTGTGTCAAGGCCATTCATCTAGATGGAAAGATAGAGAAGACAGACAGCTAGTATAAAAAGGTTGGAGCGAAGGGATGGAGCAAAAGGTGCATTTGCTATTTGTAATATATGCAGTGCCAATTTTACAATTTTACAGGAAGATGATATATACCATCAGTTCCAACCCCACAGGGCAAGATAGTCAGCTGCAACAAAAAAAAATTGACATAACTCATCCATGTTTCAGTCAAGTTCATTACCAGAAAATGCTAGATTCACACTTGAAGCCAGGAGGTTCGAGTGGACTGAAAAAATATGAAATACTCTGAAGATAACACTGCTCAAGGACAAGATTCACAAAATGTCATCGTGGCAAAGATTACCTAAACATTCAATTTTGATTTGGCGATTTCATTATAAATACCTCTCTTCATCTGCAAATGTTAGACATATTCCTGTCAAAAGAGCCCAGGGAATTGCAGTAGATAATATTTAAATGTGCTTTAACTTAGTAGAAAGCAAGAATAAATAAGAACTTAATTCCTATTCTCAAGTTTTGCCTTGGCATCATTTCATTCTATACCCATGAATCATCTTCCACTCCTCTCCCATAGGTACTAGCTTACATGTAGTAGCTGCTCTCTAGCACCTTAACTGCAGTCTGGCATTCTATGCATTCTTGACATGTGACCTCAGACATTGAGATACTGCACTCTTGAAATGAACACATAATATCTGTGCACGTACACACATACTTTCCATAAGCTGCTTAGAGTGTAATCACAAGCAGTAAATCTTGAATTTCATCCCCAGTCCAAAAGCACGGGAGGTTTATAGCATTATAACCTGTCTATGTGTACACAGTCTTAATCAGTCAGACAAGGAATTAAATTTCCTGGCTGGCATGATTTTGTTTCATCCTGAGCAATGGACATACCAGATAAGTTCACTGATGAGCTGAAAAAATGATATTTCCAGACATTCACACAGTTATTACATACAAAAAGGTTCCAAGAAAAAGGTTTATTTTATTGCCAAAGTATGCATGTACAAGACAAGACAACTGATATTTGCCTACCCCATACAGCCATTAAATACAGAAAGACCATGGGTGTTGATAAAAGAAAATACATCAATTCCCCACCCCCGACATGAAAGAGAGAAGAAACTATACACACAGACCCTGAAATACCAACTTCCTCTGCAGTAAAAAGCAACAATAACAGTCCCTAACCCCCTCACTCGCAGAAAAAAAGTGACAATAACAGTCCCTAATCCCCTCACTTGCAGAAAAAAATACAGCGACAATAACAGTCCCTAATCCCCTCACTTGCAGAAAAACAGCGACAATAACAGTTCCTAACCCCCTCACTCGCAGAAAAAAAATACAGCGACAATAACAGTCCCTAACCCCCTCACTTGTAGGAAAACAGCGACAGTAACAGTCCCTGACCCCTCACTCGCAGAAAGACCAGCGACAGTAACAGCAAATCCCCAATCATCCCCCAACACACAAAAAATTAACAGATCACCCACCCACTAATAGGCCAGAAGAAAGATAACACCAAACAACTGAAGGAAACATAAATAAATATAGTCTAATAATTATATAAATCTCAGAATATCAGAAACATCTTTTCATCTGCATACAAGGAGAGCGACCACATGAACTCAGTCCTTCCATAAGGAGTGACCGCCAACCCAGGTCCTAACATCACCGATCTGGGGCCAAACATGCTGATCCGGCTGCAGGCCATCTCTATTGGGAGCCATTGCTTTCACCTCGATACTTCAATCTTTCTTGGCGTTTCAAAATGGAGTTGTCCAAGACCCAGCACCTCATCTCTGGTCTTTTCCACAAATCAGCTTCTGTTTTTGGTCCTTTTTGGCAACCCCTCCCCTTTCACCCTCCCCCATCTCTTAATTAATGATGGGCTTTAGAATTTCCTCCTGTTGATGACTTCAGGAAGTTAAATGATCTCACCTAATTGTTACTCCAAGCTGATTGCCATTAATATCCCACAAGTGAGTTTAATATCTCTTTTCCAAACACACATGTTGTAAATGTTATCATTTATTCTTCCAGCCTAATGTGTTGTTTTACTTCTAATATTTGTGACAATAACTATCTGGGTTTCTGTGCAGGGAGACAGGAAGAGAATGTTGAGTAATGCATTGCAGATCTACACAAGGTGAAGTTATAACTATAATACTCACAGATTGAACTAGTCATTCGTTTCCTGATATCTTGTTCAATCTCATTGAACATGCACTGAACAAACTTTTATGAGATGAAGCTTAATAAAAGTTTTAAATGCATTATGTTATGGTGAATTGAGTTACTGAGCAATATTAAATCATTCCTTGGTAAATGAAATCTAAACTGAGCTTTATCTTTGGGTATGATATACTTCCAAGTGACAGCAGGAACCTGCAACAGATGTTCTCCCTTTGGCTCATTGAAAATCAATAAACAGATTAACCTTTCCTATTGAAATGGCTTAACCATTAATCAGCTGAAATCAAGATAACATATGTAGATATCATAAATGCAAGAGATTCTGCAGATGCTGGAAATCCAGAGAAACACACACAAAAATGCTTAAGGAACTCAGCAGGCCAGGAAACATCTATGGAGAGAAATAAGCAGTTATGTTTTGGACCAATACCCTCCATCTTGAGGTGCAGACATCACCTTTTTAAATTTTCAGTTGTTTCCTATCACCATACTCAATCTATCAGTTGAGGTGAGATGATTCTCCATTCAAACTTCCCTTCACAAACTTAATTTCAAGAGGAGCAAAGTCACTGGTTAACGTAGACATTCTGCAAAGTTCCGGTAGCTAATATTCAATCACATTTCAGTACAAAATCAGAGTGATCTGAGGACAGGCAGAAAGATGAGTAGTTGCTGGTTAATACCAAAGATGGGAAGAAAGGACAATACATTAGTTGTTATACAAACTGGACCATCCAAAAAAATCTTTAGTCTACTTGCTATCAATTATTTCTTCAATAAATCTGAGCAATTAACTTCTACAGGAAATTATTTCAGATGTTTGTATGATACTGTAAACCAAAGCTGTGAAAATACCATCCCTTGTGATCTGGCCCAAATATTTCCATTTTTCATACAAGCATTTCATTAAAATTTTCGGAAGATAAATTGATTGAACACTTCAGAATTAAGACATGATAACAATGGCAGGGTTCATTCTGAGAATAAGTGGAGTACGGGCAGGAACACATCAAACCATTGTAAGGCTTTTGACAAGGTATGGCATGTGAATCAGATTGATTAGGTGATAGGAAGCAGGAAGTGTTTAAGGGAAGGAAGCATCGATTCCTTACAGTTGGAATAGTGGTGGTAATAGTTGATTTTGTAGATGGAATTCTGTTTCCAGTGATGTTTCACAGAATGGTGCGGGTAGTATTACTACTGGTTAGATGCATTGGTGATGTAGTAGCATGTTTACCATGTTTACAGATGGCATCGAAATTGTTGAATGTTTTAATAGTGAGGAGTGCAGTCTTTAACCAGAGAATAATATTTAAGATTTGGTAATATAGCAAGGAAATGGCTGATGCATTTTAATCTGAAAAAAAAGTGAGGAGTTTTGCAGTTTAGGAGGACTAATATGGCTAGGACATAAACAATGAATGTTAGGATTCTAGGAAGCACTGAAAAATAGAAGGACCTCTGTGTATGTGCCCAAGAATCCCTGAAGTACAAGCATGCAAGGTAGTTACTGTTAAGTTGTGTAACTCCACAAAATAATTACAAGAAAAAGATGGGATCTCAAGTGAACGTTTTGCTTTTGTTTTTACTTTAAACGAGGCGTGTATATATGACGTGGTGGCTTGATGACATATGCCATTTACGTACTTTTACATATAAATGGAATGAATTATTTAAATTAAAAATGTTTAATCAATATATTTACAACATTACACAAATATTACTGAAATACTAAATGCACAACACTCCTCCCTGCTTAGCTATAAATTGCAACTCAATATAGAATGTATTTCAAATATATACATTGTATACCATCTAATACATACATCCACAGCATAGTAAATTTTAAATTGTCTCATTCAGGTCTAAAGATTTAATCACTGTGGAGGACTTCTTACTCTTGTGGGATGATGTCTTTCTTGACAAGGGGCATCACTCTACTTGGTAGAAGATTCTTGTGACTGTGAAACAACCTCAGGTTCTGGGGCCTCCTCTACAGTGGTTGTAGGAGTTGATACTGGGACTACAGGAAGTGGTTCTGACAATCCTGTCCACGTTTCTTCTCTAACGATTGTCTCTGCTTCCTCAACTGATCGAAGTGTAATCCCTAGACGATATCAGATGCAGGAGAATGGTCTAGTTCTGTCCTTCATCTTTCCAAATACCCACTTTTGATCACTTCTGTAGTTCTTCATCAGGACTTCTTGTCAAGGAAGTGAAACATTGAAACTCCTTGTTTGAGGAGCCTTCAGTTTGTCTCAGCAGTTTGTCATGCATACTCCTTCTCATTCTGAAATTGGGTTTGAGGCAATCCAAGAGTGAATATAATGGTGGTTGTGGAGTCTGCTACACTACAATAGGCAAGGAGGTAACTGGCGAGCTTCTGATTCTGTGTCAGTGTAGTGTGTTAACATTGCTCACAGTGCATTCTTTATACTCTGGGCAAACCTTTCTGCCAAGCTATTTGTAGCAGGATGGTACAATGCAAGATGTAATATGTATTATTCCATTCATTTTCAGGAATGACTGAAAATGGACAACAAACTATAGTGCACTGCCACTGACCAAGTATTCTGGAACACCAGCAATGTGAGACACTGCAGTGGAAGCTATTGGGAACTCCTCTGGCCACTTTCCAGCTGCATCCACTACTACTAAGAAATTTGTGCCCTTGAATTGTCCAGCAAAATCTATTTGAATCCTCTGCCAGAGCATTGCAGGCCATCTCCAGGGATGGAGAGGCGCTGCTGTTGGCATCTTCTGGACGTGCTGGCATCCCGCACAGTGGATGGCAAACTGCTCTATCTGCAATCTATCCCAGGCTACCAGAAAAAGCTTCAAGCCAACATTTTGTTTTTTTTTCTGCGGCAGTAGTGCAGTGCAATACATAAAATTACTACAGTACTCTGCAAAGGTCTTAGACACCATACTTATATACAGTATATGCCATTTATGTACTTTTACATATAACCCATAATTATTTAAGTAAACAAAAATACTTACAATATTACTCAAATATTACCAAAATATTAAATACATAACAGTTACAGTACTTGCCTTCATTAGGCAGGATATAAAATGCAAGAGCAAATAAATTACATTGTAATCAAAAAATATCAGAATGGCTACAGCTGGAATATTGTGTGAAGTTCTGGCTAGCACACTATTGGAAGTTGGTGATTGTACTGGAAAGGGTACAAAGGATATTCATTGAGATTTTGCCTCAGATAGAGTCTCACTCCCATCCAGCTTCATCTTAGCAAATATGGATATCTTGCACTGATTGCAAGGCGTTAGGACTATGACCAATTTCACATCCTTCTCCCAGTACTCTGGCCTAGAATATTTAGCCCACCCTAAACGGGCATCTTTCAACATTGGGCAGAGGATGGTGGGCAGTTACAGGACTAATGAAGCTGTGGGGAGAGTGGCAGAGATGTGGTTAAAGGGAAGGTGATGCTGGAGGAAGAGAGCTTTGAAACCATGCAGAAAGTCAGGGCTTGAAATGATAGAGTGGAGAAATAATGTAGAGATAAAGGAAGGTGGAAAATAGAGATGCAGGCAGTGGTCAGGGTCAGCAGATCAGGTGATTGGGGCATGTTGGAAGGATACACACATTAGTTGCAATTTATCATACAGGGTTGCAGTCTGGAACTTAGCTGAAAAGATCACATTGTGTTGCTTAATCCATATATCCTCCATTCAAGCTAAAATCTGGCTCGACTACTTTCAAGGTCTGTTGACGATCATTCCTGGGATTAAGGCTGTTCAATTCCCTGAACATTGTTCAAAAATGGGAGTGCTGAGGAGGATGGCATATCTATTGCGCAGACCCATTTTAGATGCAGAGTGGGTATAGGCTCAACAGATCACCCAGCTATTATTCACCTTCCCAAATGCCATGGCTTACACATCTAAATCAACATTCTAGCCAACATCTTTATCAATGACCTCATTTTTTGCTCAGTCAGGACATTCTTTACTTGGGTTGTAGTAAGGCACAAAAATATGTTCGACATCAAAGAAAAGAAACATCATAGAAACAAATAAGTACAGGAGTACAAGCATTGGAAGTGAAGGAGAATGAAGCATTCCCAGAAATGGAAATACACCCATTAAAGAAGAAACAGAGTTGGCAATAATCCTTTTAAGCTGCTATAACTGATGTACAAAGCCAAGATGAGAAGTAGAAGCATGGACCTTAAAAGTAACTGAGTCAGGATTCTGGCTTGAATGGAACATCTGTGAATTAAACAACACAGATACTAAAGACCAGCAAATCATTAATAACAATGCAATAATCTGTAATGGTGCAAAAGAGAAAAATCAAAATCAGTATCTATACTGAAGAAGTCAATAGACCAGATTTTTTGATCTCCAGTTTCGAAGGAAAATAATTCAGAAAATACAAAAACCTCAATTTATTTTTCCACCAAACAACATCATTGTTGGGAGAAATTGCAGCCAGTTTAATAAAAATCCTATCACATGATTCCAGTCTAACAAATTAAGTTTCTATCTTTGAATTGGCATTTGAAATAAATCTAATGCTTTGCAAAACTGCTTGCATTGGCATTAATCAAGTTTCAAGCTGATCATTTACTATTTTTCAGGATCTGTGCTGTGCTGGAAAAGCAAGCACCTATTGCCCTTGAAGCACCTTCAATTTCTCCAAAAGACTGAGGTTTGGTAAAATACTGAAAGGCTTTTATTCGCTGTATAATATGACCTCCACAGTGAGTGTCTGCCCCCAGACTGAGGGGGAGGGGCAAGGCAAACACCTTTATACAGGATTCTGTGGGAGGAGCCACAGGGGCAGTCAGCAGAGGTGCGTGTCCAGACAGGTAACCGAGTTACAACATATATACATGGTTTACCACAGCCCTCAAAATGGGGAAAAATCACCTCAGCCTTTCAGGTGAAGGGACTTTCACAATATTGTTGGAGAGGGTGCTTCAGGACATAGACCCAGAGTGAAGAGACTTCCACAATGTTGTAGGGGCGGGTGCTTAATGAGTAGATCCAGAGTCAATGAAGGAAGACAAATTTGCTTCCCCAATCAGACAACAAATTGCTCGTGCATCTGAAGACCTGTCCCTATATAATGGAGGAGGACTAAGAATGGGAAGTGTTGTTGTTGTTGTAGTAGAGTAGGTAAGTAGTTATGGTATACTTTGTAATGGTACACAATGTGGTTACTGTGCACCAGTAATGAAGCAGATGAATGTTCAGGGTGGACAATAGGCTGCCAGTCTGCCAAGTCTGGGGTAAATCCGAGCTGCTTGAGACTTGGTGTAGCTGCATTCATGCAGGCATTTCATCACAGTCCTGATAAGTACCCCGCAGTTGGTGGAAAGGTCTTGGAGGTATGTCACGGCAGGATATCCAGTTTTTGACCAGATTTCCATGACACGGTATACATACCTGTGATTCTTTTTTGTTGCATATACAATTCACATTGCCAAGCTCATACTGGAATATTAGTAATAGTACAAGCAAATCAGGCTGATCAGCTGGGTATTGTTTTTGATTATACAAGCTAGATAATTCCCAAACACCTGAACACAACTAACCTGAATGGGAATTCTCATATTATCAATTAATTATTTCAAAATAGGAAAACGGTAACGTGGCTATGCTCCTTTCTTTTTCTCTTTTTGCATTCCATGAAGCTTAGCACTGCAAAGTGAAAACTGGATTATTCAATTGAAATTCCATTAAAGTACTGTACTTTTCACGCACATTTCTTGATTTATTGAAACCTTCATTTGTGCAGGGATTACTTCTGCATTCTTTTTGGCATGGAAAAAACAAAAAAACAAGAATAAATTACAGAACCTTTATGCTTTCTGATGCGGAAATGCCTGAGGCTGAAATTATGAAGACATTTACCTCTGTCATTCAGATACCATCAGGTTCATTTTTCAAAGCCCTCAAAAGAATCTACAATATAGTCAATGCCACAAAAAGCACAACTACCGCTTAAAATATTTCCTCAAAGCTTGGTTACATAAGCTATAGTTGAAAGAAAAAAAACATTCTCTTCAATATGAGGGACTCAAGTGAAATATATATATAGGTACCCCTCAAGGCAGTTCAGAGAATCAGAATCTGATTTTGATCCGGAGGTAAATCTCAAGGCAGCTCATGTGTACATTGTACTGAACCAAATACGACCAGTGCAAAATCTTCCTGTTTTCATTTATTTTTTTTTTTGAGATCAGAGTTTCACTTCAAAGCCACTTTTTATTGTCCTTCCCCATTTGACCTTCAGAAAGTGGTGTTATGCCATCACCTTCAACTGGCATAGTTCTTCGAATGAAAGTATTCCCACAGAACTTTAAAAGTTCCAGGACATAGACCCATTGGTAATAGAAGAACTACAATATGTAAGAAAGGATAAGGTATCAAGTGGAAAATTACTTCCTAAGTTGACCAACATTATTATTGATAGTAATGAATTTGGTACCTTATCAAAAGTTTTGTTGAAAACCCAGGTGTACTATTCCAACTATTCCTCCTTACCTAAGTAACCGACAAATAAAAAACACTGATATGCCATTCAGACTTGCTGTTTCATGAAAGATGTTTACTGTGCCAACAGATTTCCCCAAAGTGCCCTTTAACAATATCCTTAATAATGTATCTCAGATCTGCTTGACTACAGAAGGTTAAGATCACCTTGTCTCTAAGTTTCCTATTATTTCATCTCTTTCAATGTCTGCAACTCATCTACTGCTGAACATTTTAGTTTGCTTTCCCCTGGTTGCCTTGTCCACTTTGGTTCTCATGCATAAATAGTTCAATGCAAGTCCAGCACTTTGGCTTGTGATCCAAATATATCCTCTCAAGTAGAAAACAAAATTCAATTATACATTGATCCCCTCACGCAAAGGATCCATTGCAAATCCACTTTCTTGCTATTTTTGACTTATTGCACAAGGTGAGTTCTAAAATAACTTGTTGCTAGGTAGCTTCACAATGTATTTCAAGCTGCAGGTCACAATTGTCTTAAATCTAATAATGGGCATGATTTAATGCGGATGCCAAAGGTTAGGTTATGTGTTAACTCTTCTGGTAAATACCTCTTGAAAAATTGAGGCAAAGTTAAAGGAATGTGCCTTTGATGCATTAGTCAACAGCAAAGCATGAGAGAAGGTCAGCCGGTATCTGCATCAGTGATGTTGATGATTAAGTGGCTCAGTTGCTGCAGAAAGAGTCACCCTAACATTTTTTTTTTAAAAGTTAAAGTGATTTTCTACAAATCCCCTGCTTGGTGGCAGGTTGCAAATGTGCCAACATAATTTTTGATATAATTTGCTGTTGACAGCACACAGCGGGCAGTGGATTGCCATGGAGCTGAGGGAACACAAATATTCATCAGATGACAGCTTCGGAGCATTATGAAGTAATGATTAATTTGATACTGGAATCACTGCTTTAATGTTGAGACAAAAATGCAACCGAAGGAGTTCTTTGTACATGATGGCACTGCTGATGTGAATAACTGAAACAAACAAACAGAAGTGTCCATTATTGAAAATTATGTCGTGCAGTATCATCACATCTAATGGGATTTGCACAGATATAAACCATTTTAGCATCTTAAGATATGAAAACTATATCCCTTCACCATACCACCATCCCCACCAGCATCTTTACACGTAATGGGACAAGTGATCATAATATAAGAATCAGATTTATTGTCACCGGCATGTGTTGTGAAATTTAACTTCGCAGCAGCAATTCAATGAATACATAATATAGAAGAAAAATAATAATAGGTAAATCAATTACCGTATACATATATTGAATAGATTAAAAATCATGCAAACAAAAATAATATATATTATAAAAGTGAGGTTGTCTTCACGGGTTCAATGTCCATTTACGAATCAGATGGCAGAGTGGAAGAAGCTGTTCCTGAATCACTGAGTGCGTGCCTTCAGGTTTCTGTACCTCCTACCTGATGGTAACAGTGAGGAAAGGGCATGTCCTGGGTGCTGGAGGTCCTTAATAATGGACAATGCCTTTCTGAGACACTGCTCCTTGAATATGCCCTGAGTACTTTGTAGGCTAGTACACAAGATGGAGCCGACTAAATTTACAATCCTCTGCAGCTTCTTTTGGTCCTGTGCATTAGCTCCCCCTCCACCCCACTATACCAGACAGTGATGCAGCCTGTCAGAATACTCTCCACAGTACATCTGTAGATGTTTTTGAGAGTATTTGTTGACATACCAAATCTCTTCAGATTCCTAATGAAGTATAGCAGCTGTCTTGCCTTCTTTATAACTGCATCAATATGTTGGGACCAGGAACTTGAAACTGCTTACTCTCCCCATTTCTGATAAAGGATGAGATATTTTTACCAATCCGCACAGATTATGGTCTTCCAGTTATGAAGTCAAGGATCCAATTGCAGAGGGAGGTACAGATGCCCAGGTTCTGTAACTTCTCAATCAGGATTATGGGAATGATGGTGTTAAATGCTGAGCTATAGTTGATGAATGGCATCCTGACATAGGTGTTTGTATTGTCCAGATGGTCTAAGACCATATGAGGAGCCATTGAGATTGCATCTGCCGTTGACCTATTGCGGCAATAGGCAAATTGCAATGGGTCCAGGTCCTTGCTGAGGCAGGAGTTCAGTCTAGTCATGACCAACCTCTCCAAGCATTTCATCACTGTCGATGTGAGTGCTACTGGGCGATAGTCATTAAGGTAGCTCACATTATTCTTCTTAGGCACTGGTATAATTGTTGCCTTTTTGAAGCAAGTGGGAACTTCCACATGTAGCAGTGAGAGGTTGAAAGTATGACCAAATTCACCCTGAAATGTGAGGAGGAGAAGCTAAAGTCAGATGTTTCAGTCCTACACTGGAGTAAAAGGAATTACAGAGGCATGAGAGAGGAGTTAGCCAAAATTCATTGGAAAAGAACACTGGCTGGAATGATGGCAGAGCAGCAATGGCTGGAATTTCTGTAAGCAATTCGGAAGCCATAGGACATATATATCCCAAAGTGGAAGAAGTATTCTAAAGGAAAGATGACACAGCCACTGCTAACAAGAGAAATCAAAGACAACATAGAGCCAAAGAGAGGGCATATAATAGAGCAAAAATGAGTGGGGAGTTAGAGGATTTGAAAGCTTTTAGAAACCAACAGAAGGCAACTAAAAACGTCATTAAGAAGGTAAAGACGGAATAGAAAAGTAAGCTAGCGAATAATATTAAAGAGGTTACCAAAAGGTACTTCAGATACATAAAATGTAACAGGGAGGTGAGAGTGGATATCGGACTGCTGGAAAACGATGCTGGAGAGGTCATAATGGGGAATAACGAAATGGCAGCTGAATTGAATAATCGTACTGATGAAGGGTCTAAGCCCAAAATGTCGACAGTACTCTTTTCTACAGATGCTGCCTGGCCTGCTTGGTTCTTCCAGCATTTTGATTTGTGTGTGTTGCTTGGATTTCCAGCATCTGCAAAATTTTCTTTTGTTTGGAACTGAATAAGTATTTTGCATTAATCTTCACTGTGGAAGATTAACTAGCAGTATGGTGGAAGTTCCAGGTGTCAGGGGTCATGAAGTGTGTGAAGTTACCATAAATAGAGAGAATGTTCACAGGAAACTGAAAGCTCTGAAGGTAGATAAGTCCCCTGGACCAGATAGTGTACACCCAAGAATTCTGAAAGAGGTGGCTGAAGAGATTGTGCAGGCATTAGTAATGATCCTTCTGGAATCGCGAGATTCTGGAATAGTTTCGGAAGACTAAAACATTGCAAATGTCACTCTACTCTTCAAGAAGGGAGAGAGGCAGAAGGAGGAAACTACAGACCAATTAGTCTGACCTAAGTGGTTGGGAAGGTGTTGGAGTCAATTATTAAGGATGAGGTCTCAGGGTTCTTGGAGGCATATGATAAAATAGGCCATAGTCAGTATGGTTTTCTCAAGGAAAATCTTGCCTGACAAATCTGTTGAAATCTTTGAAGAAATACCAAGCATGGTAGACAAAGGAGAATTGCTTGATGTTGTGTACTTGGATTTTCAGAAGGCCTTTGACAAGGTGCCACACGAGGCTACTTAATAAGCTACAACCCCATGGTATTACGGGAAAGATACTAGCAGTGGCTGATTGGCAGGTGGCAAAGAATGAGAATGAAGGGAGCCTTTTCTGGTTGGCTGCCAGTGACTAGTAATGTTCCACAGGTGTCTGTGTTGAGACCAATTCTTTTTACAATATATATCAATGATTTGGATTATGCAATTGATGGCTTTGTTGCAAAGCTTGCAGATGATATGAAGATAGGTAAAGGGGCAGGTAGTTCTGAGGAAGTAGAGAGGTTATAGAGAGACTTAGACAGATTAGAAGAATGAGTAAAGAAATAGCAAATAGAATACAATTTCAGAAAGTGTATGGTCATACGCTTTTGTAGAAGAAATGAAAGGGATGACTATTTTCTAAATGGAGAAAAATACAAACAAACTGATGTGCAAAGGAACTTTGGAATCCTTATGGCAGGATTCCCTAAAGGTTAATTTTCTGGTTGAGTCTATGGTGAGGAAGGGAAATGCAATGTTAACATTAATTTCAAAAGGACTAGAATATAAAAGCAAGGATGTAATGTGGAAATATTATAAAGCGCTGGTGAGGCCTCACTTGGAGTATTGTGAGCAGGTTTGGGCCCCTTGTCTTAGAAAGGATGTGCTGAAACTGGACAGGGTTCAAAGGAGGTTCATGCAAATGATTCCAGGATTGAATAGCTTATCATAGGAAGAGAGTTTGATGGCTCTGGGCCTATATTCATCAGAAATCAGAAGAATGAGGGGTGACCTCACTGAAACCTATCAAATGATGAAAAGCCTTGATAGAGTGGATGTGGAGAGAAAGTTTCCTATGGTGGGAGAGTCTAAGACCAGAGGACACAGCCTCAGAATAAAAGGGCATCCTTTTAGAACAGTGATGAGGAGGAATTTCTTTGGCCAGAAAGTGTTGAATCTGTGGAATTCTTTGCCACAGGCAGCTGTGGAGGCCAAGTCTTTATATACATTTAAGGCAAAGATTGATAGATACTTGATTTGTGAGGGCGTGAAGGGGCACAGAGGAAAGGTAGGAGATTGGTGCTGAAAAGAAAATTGGATGAGCCAGATATGGGCCAAGTGAGCTTAATCCACTCCTATATCTTATGGTCTTATGGTAATATACTAGTCAAACTCCTTTTTAAAAGGAAACTTAGTTTTAACAGTGAATATGTGACAAGATGTAACTTAATGCAATAGGTACAATTCAATTCTTCCACCTAGCCACAAGGGAAGGAAGTACAAGAGCCTTAGGTCCCACACCACCAGTTATTAGCCCTCAACAATATAGCTCCTGAATCAGAGTGGATAAGTTCACCCCAACACAGAACTGATTTCATAACTTGTGGATTCACTTTCAAAGACTCTACAACTCATGTTATTAATAGCATTAATAGCATTTATTTCTTATTTTGTTATTTTTGCATTTGCACAACTTGTCATCATTTGCCCATTAGTTGTTTGTCTGTCTTTGTAGGTTTTCATCGATTCCAGTGCGTTTCTTTGATATACTACCTGAGATTCACTGTAAATACAAAGTTTCAAATGACATTTATTATCAATGGATGTAATATACAACCCTGAGATTCATATTCCCACAGACAGCCATGAAACAAAAAAAACTACGTAACCCATTCAAAGAAAATCGTCAAACTTTCCGTTTACCACTCGCAAAACAAAACAAATTGTGCAAATGGCAACAGAAAAGAGTGAAAAACACAGAATATAAAAACAAAACCAAAAGAGTTCAGGCATATTCCGTAGTTCGGCTCATTGGCCGCTTCAAAATAGCAATAAAAAAAAGAGCGGCCAGAAGCACATCATAACATGAACTACAGAGCCCAATCCACAAACTGTCGATTAAACATTGCTCAAAAGCAAGAATATATGTATTTTGATAATAAATTTCCTTTTTACTTTGATCTCCTGTCCATTATTCTTCTAGGAGGTAATTCAGCAATGTCACCAGCAAAAGGACAACTAACAGAAAAAGATATTAGCAAATGATGACAAAGATATCCATTCCAACACGGCATGCTGCCTAGAATAATGCACTGCCTGGGAATACAAGACACTGACCAAGTGGTTGAAAGAATAATCAGAAGGAAGAATTTTCACCATAAAACAGGAAGTGAAGAGCACCAGGTTGTTTTTTGAAATGTACACATATTCTAATCAAGGTTAGAACTCAAGATATAAAAAATAACTTTCTAGAACTAAATAAATAAAATTGCAGAATTTGTGAGCATTATTCTGAAGGAAACAATGATCTATTACAGTGTAATTAGTTTCTTTTTATGAGCCAGATAAGTTTAAAAGCGATTACATGTTAGCCCATTATGTTAAAACTTTTAAATCTCATTTAACAAGTCTCAACACTTCCAATGGTTTTTTTTAAACCCGAATCCTTGCTTACTGGTATTGATCCACAGCATAAAAGATTGGGAACTCCCGTGTTACAGAGTAAATAGAACCGAGAGAAGGAACAGAAAATCGCTGATCTCAGCATTTGTTTGTATGGTTTAACTATACAAGCACAGACAAAAGGAGGCTCTTATCAAGGTTTTACAGACTGCCCATTCTGGGCCATTAATTTACTAATCAGTCTTTAACAACATTACAGGTCGGGGGGGGGGAGGGTGAAGCTCAAAAGGAAATTCACAAGGCAAGTCTTTTAAAAGTGCTAGGTATCTGGGCACACACGCTAGTCCTTGTGCTAGAAGCACATAGAACAGCAACAGTAAAGAGGCATTTAGACACATGAACAGGCAGCAAATGGACAGATACAGACCACCTGCGCAATGGTATTAGTTTTTGCATTGGCATCATGGTCAGCATAGGCATTGTGGGCTGACGGGCCTATTCCTGTACTCTACTGTATTCAGTCAGTTCAGGTTATATTCATTAAATATAACCATGCCTTCTTTCTTCTGTGTACTGAATGGTGCAGATTTTTGAATCATACATTAATAAATGTATTACATAAAAAGAATTAATGTGTTACATGTCCACTCTAAACCAATAATATTAAGTATAGGAAGGATTTTATTGTTGTGGCCTTGTTTCATTATCTATTGTCAGTAACATATGTATCAAGACCTCACATTATTATCTTCTAAAATTCTTTATTCAAGTTTGTATTGGGGAAAAATCCTTGTTATAAATGATTATAAGTTGTTTTTTTTTAAAATGTCCTTGAAAATCTTATGAATCTCTGCAGCCTATTCAAGGAGCATCAGTCAAAGTGCTGTTTGGCGGTGTATGTAAAAATTCTGTGACTCAGATGGTATTCATGTTTTCTTGTACTACTCTAGAGAGAAACAATTAAAACAAATTAGTCAAGAATCCCACTCCCACCTTCTAGCTATTGACTCAGACCAACATTTGTAGGTATTGAGTGAGAAGGATCAGATGTAGAATGAAAAGATGAATAGCCACCTCTAGACAGAAAATGGAGCTTGTCAGCACCATGAAAACATCGTACCAGAATTAATCCATCTTTCAGCTCGAAGAGAAGAAACTCAGTAACACAATTCAAGCTATGCAGGCTGTTCAATGCTGGGTTCAGCTAAAAGGCTCTACAGGGCAAGGAATGTTTAACATAATTAACAATATTAATAAAACATGAAATATGCAATTCTGAATTTTCTCAGATGAGGAAGTCCCAAAATACTCTTTTGCTGCATTAATTCCCAAAAACACAACTTTTTAGAATCATTAGATTAGATATCCTGCTTCTGTTGTATGCACTTAATTTACATTGAACTTGGCTTATGAAATTTAGTTCCATCGAATGAACACCCATTTTCTCACACACACACACACACACACAGTTGGTTGGTTGTTCCTGGTTGTTCCTCTTACCCCAGACGTTATTTATGCTATTCCCTTCAAATGTCTTTCTAGATGTCAATAATCAGAAAAATGCCACAAAGAAGATATAATCCGTACAGAATATTTCACAACAACTGTCACAAGTCTGCTACAAATTATCACCATGCTTTAGTTATTCAAGGACTCCTATTACCTTGACAATTCAAATTATTGGACAGAATTTAGGATATTTTGCATATTGAAGGTACAAGGAGCCTCAGGACTCAAACCACCAGTTTCTGGAAAAGTTATTACCCCTCAACCCTCCAGCTCCTGAACCAGAGGAGATAACTTCACTCAATTTCAATTGACCCATCACTAATCTGTTCCCACAGCCTAAGGGTTCACTTTCAAGGGCTCTTCTTCTCATGTTCTCGATATTTATTGCTTATTTATTTATTATTATTCCTTCTTTTCTTTCTTTTTGTATTTGCAGTTTGCTGTCTTTTGCACATTGGTTGTCCGCCCTGCTGTTACGGTCTTTCATTGCTTCTGTTATGGCTATTGGATTTATTGAGTATACCCGCAAGAAAATGAATCTCAGGGTTGTATATGGAGACATATATACATGTATGTGTGTGTGTATGTATGTATATATGTGTGTATATACATATACATACACACACACACACATACACTTTGATAATAAATTTACTTTGAACTTTTAAACTAATGTTTGAATGATACTTAAATGCATTATTTTTGTTACCACTTTGTAGGGTAGAGGTCAGGTAGTTGTTCATTTTTTTTGTACACACTACATACTTCTCTTTCATTTCGTACACAGCAAAAAGAATAGCAGCTTTGCATGTATGTTGCTAAGTGATGTGTCCTTTCTTTAAGCATTTATATCTGCCCCCTCTAGTGGGCAGGGCAAGTATGCATCTGTTAATTTATTCTGGAAAAGATCCCAATATGGATGTTGTATTTGTGGGACAACAGCAAGATGCTGGAGTAACTGAATAATCAGGCATCACATCCCTGACTGACTGAGTTCCTCAATCATCTTGAGTGTTGCCAAAATCCCAGCATCTTCAGACTCATGTCTCCACGTGATATTCTCAATTCTTTGTCTTTATACTAAACTACAGAGGAAGTGTATTTATCTGCAGTTCTTAGGTTTATTTTCAATCACAACAGTGTTTCAGGGATGAGACTAGCAGAACCAAAGGAACAATACCTGCACTTGCACTCTCCTGTGATTCTGTTCAACCAAGAAATTGCTGGAAAAATTCTTTTTACTTTTCTATGGATCAATTTCTTTCACAAATCAGCTGTATCTCAGGATTCTGTGCTGAGTGCATGGACTTCTGCACAGAGAAAATGCCACTGCTGTTGTAATCAGCTCCCATCACTCATGTTGATTGTTGATCTACTTAGCACCAGATTAAGCCACAAAATCTTTTCTTTTCAAATCATTCTAATCTTCTCTGGAATAATGAACCTCAGAAATCAATGTTTTCCCCACTCTATGTTTTCAATCATATCCAATGTGACCTACTATGATCCTCAATAATGCTCATCTGAAGCAGGATAGGATGTTTTCCCATGTCGAACAAAACATCACCAACAATACTATAAAAAGTTTAGTCTGCTGTTTATCAGTGAATCCCAACTCAGACTAATTTCTGAAATAAGTGGATATTCCTACATATATGAAGAGAAGAAGTAGAAACATAGAAAACCTACGACACAATACAGGCCCTTCAGCCCACAATGCTGTGCCGAACATGTCCCTACCTTAGAAATTACTAGGGTTACCCATAGCCCTCTATTTTTCTAAGCTCCATGTACCTATCCAAAAGTCTCTAAAAAGACCCTATCATATCCATCTCCACCACCGTTGCCGGCAGCCCATTCCACACACTCACCACTCTCTGCATAAAAAACTTACCCCTGACATCTCCTCTGTACCTACTCCCCAGCACCTTAAACCTGTGCCCTCTTGTGGCAGCCATTTCAGCCCTGGGAAAAGGCCTTTAACTATCCACATGATCAATGCCTCTCATCATCTTATACACCTCTGTCAGTTTGCCTCACATCCTCCATCACTCCAAAGAGAAAAGGCAGAGTTCACTCAACCTGTTTTCATAAGGCATGCTCCCCAGTCCAGGCAACATCCTTGTAAATCTCCTCTGCACCCTTTCTATGGTTTCCACATCCTTCCTGTAGTGAGGCGACCAGAACTGAGCACAGTACTCCAGGTGGGGTCTGACCAGGGTCCTATATAGCTGCAACATTACCACTCGGCTCCTAAATTTAATTCCACGATTGATGAAGGCCAATACACCGTATGCCGTCTTAACCACAGAGTCAACCTGTGCAGCTGCTTTGAGCGTCCTATGGACTTGGACCCCAAGATCGCTCTGATCCTCCACACTGCCAAGAGTCTTACCACTAATACTATATTCTATAATACTATACTATATATTATAGTAAAATTGGCTTTTGTTTTCAAGACTTTAGAAATGAAAGAAGTGTTTTAGCAAGAGGCTGGCAGCCTTTCAGTTACAGTCTTATTTTTATCTGCTGGAGTCTTGAGCCAGGAACAAATTCAGAAGGCACAGTGGCCAAGTGAGGTGATCAAAAAGTTGTAATAATGATATTAGCTTTAGTTACATGCAGCAACAACCAACACAGTCTGAGTTGTGCTGGGGAGAGCCCGCAAGTGTTGCCATGCTTCTAGCACCAACATAGCACTCCCACAATTTACTAACCCTGGCCTATACGTCTCTGAAATGTGGAGGAATCCAGAGCACCCAGAGGAAACCCACATGGTCATGGAGAGACAACAGTGGGAATTGAGCCCCAGGTGCTGTAAAACATTATGCTAACAACTACGCAACACAGAAAATTGAAAGCCATTGGAACTTTCTATCCCATGCAGTTGAAAATGCCCAACTTTGAGATATATTTACTCAGAAAAAGAAAACAATAGGACACTGAGGATCCAAAAGGAAATGGGAATCTGGTAGAAAATGCTCATGGTGTTCTAGATCAACATTGAACACCACGGCAGCGATTATGTATGCATCCATTTCCTATACACTTGGTTAATAATAGTAAAATTATATTTCAAATATTTCATAACATAGTAGCTTCCCAGTCCTTCTGTCCTTTGCTGATCAATCTTACTAGTTCATGCATAGTTGGAATGAATGCAGCACCCAAAATCAAAACCAGTAATTCTGAATTGGAATGGGCAATCCTCCAAATACAATCAAACACACTGGGACTAGCAGGAGGAAAAGATGCTCAAAATTGCATCATCTATAAAGCTTGATTAGTTGAAGTTATTGAGAAATTTTTAACCTTCTATTTAAACAAAACCAAAGCAAATCAGTAACTAAAGAGGGGATCTAATTTTCTATTGCATTCAAGCAAAGGCATACTGCATTGCAAGTCATCCCAAATCCACATTATTAGATAAAAGGATACACCGTGACTATTACATTAATTTCATTCACTTTTTAAATTGTCCTAAGTTGCTCATGTAATCACCATTTGAAAATAGTTTTCATAAAATATGAGATTGTTGGGTTCTCAAGTACAAATGAGCCAGCTACAACCATTATTCATTCAGAATCACTGATTACATGAATGTAGTGATTATTAAATTACTTTGCAGTCACTGTCGATTTATGACCACCAGAGGAAGAGATTGGCATAAAAGAGAATCTCAAAGTTACAAAATCAGATAAACCAATCAGAGCAGAGGGAAGCCAAAAGCAAGGAAAAGAGCGTAGATTAATGAAAAACAATCAATTAAAAAAAAAGATTCTGCCTACCCATTATACCCAAGTTTTCATGAAGTAACACCATCAAAAATGGCCAGAGAACAGCACATTAAGAACAGAGTGTAATTATGGTTTAGGAGTAAAACCCTCAGGCAATTCAGAAGAGTCAGGCAGCAGCAATGTGAAATGTTCAACGGCTGGCACCTGCTCTTATCTTCCCATGACTGGCTTAATTCGTTTTTTTAAAAAAATCACTTCCAGACAATAATCACAGTAGTAACAGGTTGAATTTCCATTTTAGTCTAAACTAATTGATCTCAGCATTAATATAATACTACAATTTGTCTCAGCAAACTTAAAAAAAAAGGCGGCAAGGCTTCTTCGTCCCGGTTGTTCTCCAGTGACTTCTCCTGTAAACTGCTGCACTTGAGGAAGTCTGGCAAGGCCTTAATCCAATTCAAACTCCAAGATTAGATTTTTGCAGTATGATACTATCCATCCAGACTGATTAGTGAATAGTCACCATTTAGACATTAAATAAGAGCCATCAGTATTCAGCAAGATCTTTACTGAACTACGTTCTGGCAACAGGGGAGAACAGCACTTTCACATAAAACCCTATGGTTAAAATCGGAACTGATAAAATTGTTCCTGCACGCCAACGCTTATGACTTCATTAAGTAGCTTCAGGACTTTACCCCAGAGCATCGAGAGAAAACTTCATTACATTAAAAATCGGTTTCAGGGGGCTTATTTATTATAAGTGATTAAATATTCTCTTTCCACAACTGGGTTTTTAAGAAGCCTGACAGATAGAGCGCGCCAAAATTTCTAGCATAAACCTCCTGACCTCCAGTGAAGCCTTATGTGTGGTCACAAGTTAATTCACTGAAGATTTACACAGCACTGTTACAGCAAGGGCTCACATAGGAGAGGTGAACAAGTCAAGTGATATTGTTGCAATCTAGAATAGTGGATGTCTCTTTGTGGAGGCTAATTGAATTCATTAATATTGACGACTAATAAACAGTTCAAAAGCTTTGTATTTAACTTGGATTATTTACTCACCCAGGTTTTCCTGAGGATTACCCTTCTGATGTCTATCCCCGTAGTAATTGAGCTGAGAGCCAATTGTGTCACAATACGCTCAACTTTTGGACCATGCTGCAATCGTTGGATCAAAAGCAGCAAAGGGTTAATTTGAAAACTCTGTCTTTTATTGGGGGGGTTTACAATGGACAAGGGAAGTTTGTAAACAATATCCTTATGCCAGCTTAAGCTCGATCTCAACAAAATGTTTAGTGGTGTTGTGAACCTTCAACATCAGAAACAAACAACAACAATTTGTAACCCCTGGACACCCCACAATCAACACTAATTCAACGAGTGCACAAAGGTATGGTCAGAGTACCCAGTATATCTAAAATTGGCGTGCCAAACTGGTGAGGCTGTAATATTAGCATGTAATGGGCAAAGCTCTGCAGTGCCATCACATTTAGTTATGAATAGTCCTGGACAATCAGAAAGCTAAACGCAGAAGAAAGCTTGATGAATATTTCCACCCTTAATCACGGTGGGGCACAGAGTACAAGTGCTGAAGGATAAAGCATTCACCACATCTGAGGGCCATCTGCAGACAGTCTAGGATTGAAGACCAGCAATATGGACATTGCTACTCTGCTCCAAAGCCGAAGACCAGCAATGTGGACAAGTGACGAAGGACATCCATGGATGTTGGACTGTCCCAGGTCAGGGGGTCCTGGGATCAGATGTCCATGCAAGTTAAATTTTGCAACATACAGGACAACAACGCTTAGCTTCCAGATGAGTTCAATGCCTCCTAAGCTCGCTTTGACCACCAGATCAGGGGAGGAACCATCACACACCCGCAGTTCTCCTGATGATCCTTTGGTCTCAGTATCTGAAGATGTCATGCAGGCTGCCTTAGAGAAGGTGAATCCAAGGAAAGCATCCTATCCGGATGGAATACCTGGCTGAGTACTGAAGACTTGTGCCAACCAGCTGGCTGTTGTATTGACAGATATCTTCAGCTTCTCACTCCGACAGTGTGTGTGGTACCCACCTGCTTCAAGCAGGCTTCAATCATACCTGTGCCCAAGAGGAGCACGATAACCTGTCGAAGTGATTACCACCCAGTCGGACTTACATCCACAGTGATTAAGTGTTTTGAGAGGCTGGTGTTGAAACATATCAGCTACTGTCTCAATAGCAACTTGGATCCATTCTAATTTATCTACCGAAGCAACAGGTCTACAGCAGGTGCCAGCTCATTAGCTCTTCACGCAACCCTGGAACATCTGGACAGCAAAGATGCATACATAAGGATGCTCTTTATTGAATACAGCTGAGCAAAACTAATCAGGAAACTCCAAGACCTGGGCCTCAATACCCTCTTGCACAACTGGATCCTGGACTACTTTATTTGTAGACCCCAGTCAGTTCGGATTGGCAAAAACATCTCCTCCACAATCTCCATCAGCACAGGAGCACCGCAGGGATGTGTATGTAGTCCCCTGCTCTACTCACTTTACACCTTTAACTGTGTGGCTAAGTACAACTCCAACACCATCAGCAAGTTTGCTGATGACACCACTGTTGTGGACTGTATTTAAGGTTGTGATGAATCACCATACAGGCGGGAGATTCAGTACTTGGCTGAGTGGTGTAATAACAATAATCTCTCACTCAGTGTCAGTAAGACCAAAGAACTGATTGTGGACTTCAGGAGAGGGAAACCAGAGGTCCATGAGCCAGTACTCATTGGAGATCAGAGGTTGAGAATGTCGGTAGCTTTATATTCCTGGGTGTCACTATCTCAGAGGACCTGTCCTGGACCCATCGTATAAATATTACTGTGAAGAAAGCATGACAGCACCTCTACTTCCTCAGGAATCAGCGGAGGTTCAGCATGTCATTGAAAACCTTGAAAAACTTCTATAGATGTGTGGTGGAAGGTGTGCTGACTGGCTGGTACAGGAACACCAATGCCTTTGAGCAGAAAATCCTACAAAAGGTAGTGGATTCGGCCCAGTACAACATGGGTAAAACCTTCCCAACCATTCAGCATATCTACATGAAGTGTTGCCATAGAAAAGCAGCATCCATCATCAAAGATCCTCACCACCCAGGCCATGCTCTTTTCTTGCTACTGCCATCAGGTAGAAGGTACAAAAGCCTCAGGGCTCGTACCACCAGATTCAAGAATGGTTACTACTACTCAACCAACAAGTTGTTGAATAAAAGGGGATAGCATTCAGGCTTGCAGTTACAATGATTACTACTTCAACATGTGAGGAACTATGAAGAATTTAAAGGTTATTGACAAATCATCTTGAATATTACAATGAAAATGAAAATTTGGAGGATGTAATCATGAAAACCATTGTTTGAAGACAGCCCATGTTCTGTACGAGAAGTCTGTACTAATTTTGTAACACACACAACATGCTGGAGGAACTCAGCAGTCCAGGCAGCATTTATGGAAATGAGTAAAGAGTCCAAATTTTAGCCAAGATCCTCTTGTGGCTGTACTGATTTTGTTCATTTACGGTCAATGAAAAGAACATGGCAGCATACACAAATTAATTCCTCTACTGATAACTATTAGGAACTAATACAGTTTTATAGTACTGAGGTAGCATTAGTGGTGTTCTAATTTGTTCTGTATTTCTTCTAAACAATAACTTGTCACTGTTTGTCTTTTTTATACCTTTTTAAATATTTTAATGAAACTTCAGCTATTGGGCAGCCTCTTAACTGAGCCAAAATGTACTAGTCCCGACGTGCCCCAATTAACTGGAATCCACTGTATATAGCAAATGAGAAAATATCGGGCGGTGTGGAAGAAGGGGGAAGCCTTTGAGTCCATGTTCAAAGATCCTTCAGTGATTCCTTGACAGAGCCACAAGATAGTTAGGACACGGGATGATCACCCCTCAGTTGGTGAGACATTTCCTCAGGTTTTCTCCTTCATCCAATCCTATTTCCTCACATTTCAGCCATTTTCCTCTAAACCTTTACTTTCTGTTGGGGCCCATCCACAATGTTTTTTAGGTGTTCTAACTGTACCAGCTCTATACTTCCTCTGGGAGTTTGTCCACTTACTTACCAACTGTATGAAAAAGTTCCCCTATCAGATCCTTATTTATTCTTTAACCTTTCACCTTATATTGATACACTGTAGTTCAGAGTTTTCCAACCTCTTTTTAAGCCATGGACCAGTACCATTGAGCAAGGGGTCCATGCACCCCAGATTGGGAATCCCTTCTCTAGTTTGAGACTCCCCAACCCTGTGCAAAAGCAAAAGACATTTCTATATGGACCTCATGATCTTATAAATCTCTATTAGTCACCCCTCAGCTTCCTACGCTGCGGGGAGAAAAATACCAGCCTGTCTAGATTCTCTTTATAACTCAAGCCTTCCAGTATCATCCTGCTAACATCCTCATGAATCTTACCCGCACCCCTTCCAACCTCTTATATTCAAGCAAACAAAACTACACATAATATTCCAAGTGAGCCTGAAATCAGTAGTGGGAAAGTTATTGGAAGGTATTCTAAGGGACCTGATACATAAGTATTTGGATAGATATGAATTGTTTAGCGATAGTCAGCCAGTCTTATAGAGTGTTTTAAGGAAGTTACCAGAGAAATGGATGAGGGCAAGGTAGTCGATATTGTCTACATGGATTTTAGGAAGGCTTTGACAAGGTCCCGCACGGGAGGCTGGACAAGGAGGCTCAGTACCTCATCATTCAGATTGGAGCAGTAAATTGACTTTGTGGGAGAAGCCAGTGAGTGGTAGTAGATGGTTGCCTCTCTGATTAGAGGCCTGTGAACAGGGGGGTTTTGCAGGGATTGGTGCTGGGTCTATTGTTGTTTTCTCATCTTTATCAATGATCCAGATAATAATGTGATTAACTGAATCAGCAAGCTCGTGGATGACAACAAGATTGTAGTGCACAGTGAGATAGGCTATCATGGCTTGCAGTGAGACCTAGACCAGCTGGAAAAATGGACTGAAAAATGGCAGATGGAATTTCATGCAGATAAGTGTGTTGTATTTCGATAGGTCCAAAGAGGGTAGGTCTTACACAGTGAATGGCAGGGCACTGAGGTGTGTGGAAGAACGAACGAATCTGGAAATATGGGTCTATAATTAATTGAAAGTGGCATCACAGTTTGATAGGGTTGCAAAGCTTTTGCTACATTGCTATCCATAAATCAAAGTATTGCGTATAGGAGGTGGGATGTTATACTGAATTTGTATAAGACATTGATGAGAGCTGATTTGGAGTATTGTGTGCAGTTTTGGTCACCTACCTACAGGAAAGATATAAATATGGCTGAAAGAGTACAGAGAAAATTTACAAGGATATTGCCGGGTCTGAAAGACCTGAGTTATATCTAAAGATTGAATAGGTTAGGAATTTGTTCCTTGGAATGTAGAAGATTGAGAGGAGATTTGATAGAGGCATACAATATTATGAGGGGTATAGACAGGGTAACTGCAAGCAGACTTTTTCCACTGAGGTTGGGTGGGACTACAACTAGAAGTCATGGATTAAGGATGAAAGGTGAAAAATTTAATGGGAACATGAGGGGAAACTTCTTCACTCAGGAGGGTCATGAGAGTGTGGAACAAGCTGCCAGCACAAGTGGTACACGTAAGCTCAATTTCAATGTTTAAGAGACGTTCGGGTAGGTACATAGATGGTAGGGGTATGGAGGGCTATGGTCCCTGTGCAGGTCAATTGGAATAGGCAGTTTATTAGCTTGGCATGGATTAGATGGGCTGAAGGGCATGTTTCTGTGCTGTACTTTTCTATGACTGTATGACTTCTAGGCATTCTTATCAATGTCCTATACAGTTGTGACCTGCATTGCGCTCTTGGACTCCAAGTACAGCATATGAAACGAGGGGCCGAGTGTAAATGGGAAAGTACCAGATCCCTTTGCAAAGGGGTCCATCATCTAGAAGCATGGGTTTCAAGTCCTTGGTAGAAGAATTAGAAGAACATAAGAAATAAATTTCCCACCAAAATAGCAACAGAGATCTGGAACCATTATCCAGAAAACATAGTCAAAAGCAGAAACCTTTATCGTAATCAAAAACCCTTCGGATATTGTAAAAGAGCTGGGACCTGCAGACAATATGTGAATAAAGGCAGGAAGTGTGAAGAAAGTGCAAGATGTCGGGGTAAATGATTACAAGTTCCTGAAGGCAATAAGACAAATACACTGTACATTATGGTTAAGGCAGGATGTGGAATACCTGCACCGTATGTTTCATCCAAAGAGGCAAAAGCAGATGGATGCTGGTATAATCTGTACAAATGTAAATGAGGAACTGTATAAAATACTAACACAAAACAGCAAATGCTGGGGCGAGGGGGATAAGAGTCTGTTTAAACATTGAAAGTGGATGGGGGAGGGAAGACTAATCCAAAATATTATGCATGGCCGGTGGTGGAGGGACTCAGTTGTTGATGGTAGATAAACTGAATGAAGGGAGTAAGGAGAGAACGAGCAGCATGAAACCTGTAAAATGCAGAGCTGTAGGAAGTGACAACAGGTTGGGCTACACTAATTGATAGAGAAAACCTGAGCAGCGATACCGTTGGGGGGTGGGTGGCGGGTAGTAACCTACAGCAGAACTTGCCGGTTATGATACAGGGAGAGAAAGCAATTTACTCAAAGTTGCAATTTTTGTCATGGACTCAGAAAAACTGCAACATGCCCAGAAAGAGGAACTGCTGCCCCTCAATCCTGCTTTAGATCTCATTATAACAGTATTGAGTCTTAAAGTTGCACACAATAGGAGTAACAGGCCTGAATGACCTCCCCCATCATTGCAAAGTGCTTTGAGAGATTGGTTCTATCACATCTGAAATACTGTCTGCCCACTACCCTGGACCCCCATCAATTTGCCTATCGCACCAACAGGTCAACAGAGGACGCCATCTCCACGGCACTTCACTCTGCCCTGACCCACCTGGACAGCCCCAACTCTTACGTCGGAATGCTGTTCATTGACTTTAGTTCGGCATTCAATACTGTGATCCCCCTCCAAGCTGATGATCGCCAGACTTCGCCAGCTTGGTATCAGCTCATCCCTCTGCAATTGGATCCTGGATTTTCTGACTAACAGACCCCAATCAGTTAAGTTAGACAACCTCTCCTCCTCCACTCTCATCCTGAACACCGGCGTGCCTCAAGGCTGTGTGCTGAGCCCTCTTCTGTACTCCTTTTTCACCTATGACTGCGTTCCTGTACATGGTTCTAACTCCATAATCAAGTTCGCAGACGACACCACGGTGGTTAGCCTGATCAGAGGGGATGATGCGGCAGTCTACAGGGACAACGTCCGGCACCTGGCCACGTGGTGTGTCAACAACAACCTGGCCCTTAACACCCAGAAGACCAAGGAGATTATTGTGGATTTCAGGCATGCTAGGAGCCACACTCACGTCCCCATCTACATCAGCAGAACTGTAGTGGAGCGTGCATCAAGCTTCAAATTCCTTGGTGTCCACATTTCTGAGGATCTCACCTGGTCCCTGAACTCCTCCATCCTCATCAAAAAGGCACAACAGCGCCTTTATTTCCTGTGGAGCATCAAAAAAAGCTCACCTCTGTCCCAGGATACTGACAGACTTTTACTGCTGTACCATTGAGAGCATATTCACCAACTGCATCTCAGTGTGGTACGGCAATTGTCCCGTATCGGACTGCAAAGCACTCCAGTGTGCGGTGAAAACAGCCCGGTGTATTATCGGCACCCAATTGCCCACCATTGAGAACATCTACCACAAACCCTGCCTGGGCAGGGTGAAAAGCATTATCAAGGATGCATCTCACCCTAACCATGGACTTTTCACTCTCCTCCCATCCGGTAGGTGCTACAGGAGCCTCCGCTCCCGCACCAGCAGGCACAGGAAGAGCTTCTTCCCTGAGGCTGTGACCCTGCTGAACCTCACATCACAGCGCTAAGCAGTATTGCATCCATATTGTACTGTCTCAGTACTTTTATATTCGCGTGCGGTAGCACTTTTTATTCGCAGTTATATTGCAAATAACACTATTCTTCGCATTTCTGGTTAGCTGCTAACTGCATTTCATTGGCTTTGTATCTGTACTCAGCACAATGACAATAAGGTTGAACCTAATCTAATCTAATGTGCTCTGCAAGCCAGACTGTGGTCTTTGAGCAGTTCCAGTCTCTGTACTACAGAAACTATGTCGTCATGGTGGGTAGGAGTTTCTTGATCTTTTAGAATCAAAAGAGACGGCAGGAGTATTTAATTGAGTTCTATAAAATTATCAAAGCCTGGAAAGAGTGAAGCGGAAGGATCTTACAGCCCTTATCAGTAAAGAAAATAACTCAAACATAGATGTGTTGAGTTAATTGATGGAATACTTAAAAAGAAATTGCTTCTTGGAAGTGTATTGGAGGCAAGGACCATTGCATGAGGAGTTGAAAAGCTATGACTTGCAGTGTTTTGAACAGAGTGCTGGGAAGTAGCAGCATAAGATAATAAGAGGCATAGATCGAGTGAACAGCTAGCAATATTTTCCCCAGGGCAATAAAGGCCAATAGAAGAGGGTACAGTTTTACGGTGATTGGAGGGTAGTGGGGAGTGGTAGGTTCCTAAAAAGCACTGCCAGTGTTGGTGGTAGAGGCAGATACGTTAGAGACACTTAAGAGAGTTAGATAAGCACAAGGATGAAAGAAAAAAAATGAGGTTTCTGTGGAACAGAAGCGTTAGATTAATTTTTGAGTAGGCTAATAGGTCAGCACAGCATCATGGGCTGAAGGGCCTGTATTGTGCTGTATTATTCTCTTTTCTATGTAACCTAAACAGTTCTGATTTTGTTCACCCAAATGGTCTCCTCCTGTGCTGCAAATATTTATTATACGGTTATGTTTGATCATTTTTATCAAGTTCTTTGCAAAAGTTAAAAAAAAAGGTCAATTCAACTGATAAAACGGATGTAGTGGGCCGGATCTCACAAGCAGTGGCGAACAAAAACAACAGAATTCACCCATGTAAATTCACCCTGTGCTTACACCTGAAGGTTTGCATCTGGGAGGTAGAATTGTGGGAAAAATGCCTTTTAATAATTCCCTGATTAAACCACACACAGAGTGCTGTGACAAGTTACAAATTTTACATTACAAAAGGAAAATAGAGGTAGATTTCCAGAGACCGTGTACAAAATGAGATGATGCCCCGAGGGAACACTGTGGTGGCTTATTTTAAGGAAAGATTTGGAATCGAGTTTATTATCCATGACCTATTCTGTGAGATTTGTTGTTTCGTGGCATAACCTAACAGATGCAATTAAGAAAGAATTTGATAGGGCTAGATGTGGCAAAATGTAGGAAGAAGAAGGGTATAGATGGGGTAAATGCAAGCAGGCTTTTTCCACTGAGGTTGGTTGAGACTAGGATTAGAGGTCATGCGAAGAGTGAAAGATGAGATATTTAAGAGGAAACTCAGAGGGTATTTTTTCACTCAGAGGGTAGTGCAAGTGTAGAACAAGCTGCCACCAGAAGTCGTGGATGCTGGTCTGACTTCATCATTTGAGAGAAATTTGGATATGTACATGGAAGAGATCGGTATGGAGGACCATCATTCAGGTGTGGGTCAGTGGGACTTGGTAGAATAACAGTTCAACATGGACTAGATGGACAGAAGGGCCTACTTCTGTGCTGTAGTGCTCTAATTACTCTATTATGCCCAGAACCATGGAACATTCATCAATCCCTTCTGGATATTTCAGTAAAAAAAACTCCACCAGACCAACCATATGTGGAATGCATTACTGTAAGAGCTCATCATATTTGACTAGATACACTTGAAATGATGAGAGAGGACGGTGTGCTGATGGTGTTAGAGGCAGCCCATGGAACAAAACAACCATCGTTGAGTCCATTAGGTCAAATGTTACATTTCTGCAGGTTATACAATGAAAATACTGAGTCTTCCAACAAAGATGGAAATTAGTCAGTTCAGATTGCACAATATCTTGTATAGACCTGTGATAAATTGCACCAAATACAAACACAGTTTTCAGCTATCACAGTTATTCATGACAGTCTATTAAAAATCACCAATTTAACCACAAAGTGGTTCAGTGCTATCTAAGAAAGTGATTAACCAAATTACTGTCAACTTATGAAAAATGGAACACTAAAACTTATACCCATTTTTGGCTTTCAGAAACTAAATCAATAACTTATAAAAGGAAGATTTATGATTTTAGCTCGGTATTTCCAAGTGTCCCTAAATTCCAGTGGCTTTTACATTGCAGTTCAGTAAATCATCTCCAAGCTACACTAGGTTAAAACTCATGAGAATGATACAAAAGCTTCAAAGATCCTGACAAAGGGACCTGGTTCTTATCATTGTCATCACCAAGCCCATGTTCAACCTGCAATGAGCTACAGTACTCTCGCCGGGGGTACAGTGGCGTGGTAGCTAAGTTATTGGTCTGCAAGTCCAAGAGTTACTTTATTGTTGCCAAACAATTGATACTAAAGCATACAATCATCACAGTGATATTTGATTCTGCACTTCGCACTCCCTGGAGTACAAATCGATAGTAAATATAATAACAATTTAAACTATAAATCATAAATAGAAAATAGAAAAGGGAAAGTAAGGTTGTGCAAAAAAACTGAGGCATGTCCAGATATTTGGAGGGTGCGGCCCAGATCCGGGTTAGGATCCGTTCAGCAGTCTTATCACAGTTGGAAAGAAGATTTTCCCAAATCTGGCCGTACGAGTCTTCAAGCTCCTGAGCCTTCTCCCGGAGGGAAGAGGAATGAAAAATGTGTTGGCTGGGTGGGTCATGCCCTTGATTATCCTGGCAGCACTGCTCCGACAGCGTGCAGTGTAAGGTGCATCCAAGGACGGAAGATTGGTTTGTGTGATGTGCTGGGCTGTGTTCACAAATTTCTGCAGCTTTTTCCAGTCATGGACAGGACAACTTCCATACCAGGTTGTGATGCACCCGAGAAGAATGCTTTCTACGGTGCATCTATAAAAATTAGTGAGGGTTTTAGGGGACAGGCCAAATTTCTTTAGCTTTCTCAGGAAGTAAAGGCGCTGGTGGGCCTTCTTGGCAGTGAACTCTGCTTGGTTGGACCAAGTCAGGTCATTTGTGATATTGACCCTGAGGAACTTAAAGCTTCTGACCTATTCCACCTGCGCACCACTGATGTAAATTGGGTCGTGTGGCCCACTACTCCTTCTGAAGTCAACAACCAATTCCTTCGTCTTGTTGACGTTGAGGGATAGGTTACTGTCTTCGCACCATGCCACCAGGTTCTTAATTTCCTCTCTGTACTCAAACTCATCATTACCCGAGATATGGCCTACAATTGTGGTGTCATCAGCAAACTTATATATTGAGTTTGATAGAAACTTGGCTACACAATCATGGGTGTACAGTGAGTACAGCAGGGGGCTGAGTACACAGCCTTGTGGGGCACCGGTGCTCAGAGTGATTAAAGAGGACAGCTTGTGAGAGTTAGATTGTGAATCAAGAAATGGAAGTTCAGATTTAAGTGCAATTCATCAATTACAGTAAATCAGAAATTTTAAAAAATACTGCCAACAATAGTGATGGCAACATGATAGGAATCTCAAACACCTTCAGCTAAAGATATCTGTTATCCTTACTCTCTCTGGTCTAGATATAACTGCAGACTCAACCATGCAGTTGATTCTTAACTGCTTCCTCACCTCATGGCAAGGAGGGGTGGATATTAAATGCCAGTATTAAACTCATACAGCATGGAAACAGGCTATTTGGTCCAACTGCTTGACACCAACTGTATTTCCCATCCAGCTAATCCCATCTGCCCATATTTGACTCATCGCCCTCTAAACCTCAATTATCTAGATGGCTTTTAAATGTTGCTAATGTACTAACATCTCAACCACTATACCCTTTCTCAAGCCCATCGCCCCCACTGGGGCTGCCGACAGTAGCTCCCCAGTGTCCTTTATCCTGGGACAATCTTTCAAATTGTCCCCAGGTGCAGACTTTCTTCGAAGATCCAGCCTCTGCCAGGGATGGGGTCCTGGGGGCTTCTGTTATCGTTTCTGTAACTCTGGGATTTGACGGGATGGAATTGCTAGTCCCATGCTATATATGACACTCATTCCAAATGCATACAACTTCTTGCATGAAGAAGCTGTCCCCGATGTCCCTTTTAAATCTCTCATCTTTGACCTTAAACCCAAGCCCTCTTGCTATTAGCATCCCCGTCATATGAAAAGGTCTAAGTGTTCACATCCCGTCTATGTCTGCCACGATGTTAAATACTTCCACCAAGTCACCCCTCAATCTCCGACCTCCCAGGAAATAAAGTTACTGCCAGTAACTGTTTCACAGGATGTGGAATTCAATGAATTGCAGTGTCAGTCTTCATTTATATGAGTGTCCTGTTGAAGCTAGCTTCACCAGCCTGTATACTGATGGCATTCAGCAACGAGGTAATGCCAGGACAAGGCTGAATGAGAATCGCAAAACAGATCCTCATCAAGCAGAAATCTAAATCACCGAAGCAGTGTTTTCCAAAATTCTGATAGCTACACCATCACCATCTATAACCTCAGTCAGGCATATTCCTAAATTTGTCATTACTCCCAAGCCAGGCAATCAACTCTGCTTCAATAATGATTGCAGTAGCTCATGTCAGAGACTCATCTGGACCAGCCATTTAAATACTGCAGCTAGCAGAGCACCACTGAGGCTGAATTCTCTGTGGCGAGTGACTCAGCTCCACACTCACCAAAGCCTTTTCACAATCTGCAAGACATGTCAGGGGGAATGCCATGGAATACTTGCCAGCTGTCTGATGAACGCAGCTCCAACAAAACTCACAATCCTTTGGCCTTGTCAGACAAGGCACCTGATATAGCTACTCATTCGCCATCATAAATATTCATTCCCTCTGCTGGCAGTACAGTAGGTGCAAAACCTACTCTCCGAGACTACTCCAAAAGCATCCGACTTCTACCACCAGAGTGGCAAGGACAACAAGTGCATGGGGACACCTTCCCTTCATGTTGTACACCATCCCAATTTGGAAATATATTACTCTTCCTTCAATGCAGGGCATAAATCTCCAACCAACAGTCCGGGTTCTTTCAGCAGAAGAACTGCAGCAGACCAGGGCTGCCCACCACCATTTTCACATGTGCAGCAATGTTTAAGTAATAAATGCTGGCTGAGACATTGGGGGCCAAATCTTGTAAAACTGAATTAATTTAAAAAGATATGTTAAAATGTAGTTAGTACTTCAGCAAATCCATATCTATACCAAGAAAAATGCTAGTCAGTCTAGATATCTCATCCATTAGTTATACACTAAAACTCTTTACAGCTTTCAGGTGATATTTTTTGCACTCCTGTACCCTACATTCTGTGCCAAAAGCTGCATGGGTTATTTTTGGGATCCCGCAGGTGATTTCATTAAGTTTAACAAACTTCAATGTACAAGGCGATCATTATTAAATTATGTTCATCAAAGTATCCAATTGCCTGATCAACTGCACAACTCTTACCACTCTCTGGAAGCCAAAAGAAATGAATTAATGGGTTGTCTGGTCTGATTGCTATAGTTTGGAAGAGTAAGCAGAAAGCAGTTTGCTTCAGCTAATTCTGGGTTTGAGGAGGTAAACAGCTTTAAGTTCCTCGGCATCCACATCACCGAGGACTCACGTGGTCTGTGCACACCAGCTGTGCGGTGAAAAAGGCACAACAGCCCCTCTTTCACCTCAGACAATTGAGGAAGTTTGGTATGGGCCCCCAAATCCTAAGAACTTTCTACAGGGGCACAATTGAGAGCATCCTGACTGGCTGCATCACTGCCTGGTATGGGAACTGTACCTCCCTTAGTTGCAGGATTCTGCAGAGAGTGGTGCAGACAGCCCAGAGTTCTGAACTTCCCATGATTCAGGACATTTACAAAGACAGGTGTGAAAAAAGGGCCCGAAGGATCATTGGAGACCCAAGTCACCCCAGCCACAATCTATTCCAGCTGCTACCATCCAGGAAATGGTACCACAGCATAAAAGCAAGGACCAACAGGCTCCGGGACAGCTTCTTCCACCAGGCCATCAGACTGAGTAACTCGCACTGATCTGAGTGTATTCTATGTTACATTGACTGTTCTATTTATTATAAATTATACATCGCACATTTAGACAGAGAGGTAACACAAAGATTTTTACTCCTCGTGTATGTAAGAAATAAAGTCAATTTAATTCAATTCTTTCCAAACAGTTACACAGTTCAATATGACAACCTGACAAGCCGACAAATCAAATATTACAGAACAATCTACCATGCCTGGTCATACTTACAGCAAAGGCCCCATTTATATACATCTTTGATATAATCCTGGAGGAGCTCACAGAGAAGAAATTCGATAAAAAATGAAGCCAGATATCAGGGACAGGGACCAAAAGTTTTGTCTAAAGATTAAATTTTAAAGAAGGGCTAAAAGAAGGGAAGCCACAGGCAGGGAGAGATTCAGTAGTATGACTTCTACCACACTGAAGTCCAAGGGATGCACACAAGGCCAGGACTAAGAATGTGAAGAGCTGTTTGGTTTATTACTGTCATTTGTACCTAGATATAGTAAAAAAATGTTCTTGCATACCATTCATACAGATCAATTCATTACAACAGTGCATTAAGGTAGTACAAGGAAGAACCAAAAACAGAATGCAGAATAAAGTGTTACAGTTACAGAGTGTGGTGCAACTAAGCAATAAGGTGTAGGGTCATGACAAGGTAGCTTGTGAGGTCAAGAATTCATCTTATTCTGCAAGACGCCCATTCAGCAGACTTGTAACAATGGGGAAAGAAGCTGTCCCTGAGCTTGGTGATACATACTTTCACGCTTTCATATCTTCTGCCTGATGGCAGGGGAGAGAAGAGGGAATGTGCCAGGTGAGAGAGGGGCCTACTTATGTTGGTATTTTTCCCAAGGCAGCGAGAAATGTAGATGGGTTCCAGAGGGAGAAACTGGTTTTCCTGATGTGCTAAAGGAGACAAATGTGAGACAATTTGGGCTGAAGGAGAACATGAAAAAATCCAGGATATTAATATAAGCATGCACATTATAAACTGGAGTCCTTTCTGGATCAGAAGCCAAAGTATACAGATAGTAACAAGAATTAATATGAGATTGCACTTGGGCTACAGGAGCTTGGATATCACAGGCCATCAGGGATACCAAGGGAGAAATTGCATCCAGAGTCAACGAACAGCTCAGAAAGGAGTTTGAAGGTAAATCATGCTCTAAGGTAAAGATGGCAAAAATCAGGTGTGTGGAAAAACAATGTCTTTGTACAAAGGCAAAAGCATCAGAGACTTTCCAGGGGACACAGTAAGACAATCCAGAATCAGAATCAGGTTTAATATCACCGGCATGTGTCGTGAAATTTGTTAACTTAGCAGCAGCAGTTCAATGCAATACATGATATAGAAGAAAAAAATAATGATAATAAATAAGTTAATCAATTACGCATATTGAATAGATTAAAAATTGTGCAAAAAGCAGAAACAATATATATCTAAAAAAATGTGAGGTTGTGTTCACAGGTTCCATGTCCATTCAAGAATCGGATGGCAGAGAGGAAGAAGCTGTTCCTGAATCGCTGAGTGTGTGCCTGCAGGCTTCTGTACCTCCTACCTGATGGTAACAGTGAGAAAAGGGCATGCCCTGGGTGCTGGAGGTCCTTAATAATGGACGCTTTCTTTCTGAGACACCGCTCTTTGAAGATGTCCTGGGTACTTTGAAGGCTAGTACCCAAGATGGAGCCAACTAAATTTACAACCCTCTGTGGCTTCTTTCGGACCTGTGCAGTTGCTCCCCCCCCCCCCCCCCCACATACCGGACAGTGATGCAGTCTGTCAGTATGCTCTCCATGGTATATCTATACAAGTTTTTAGAAACATAGAAAACCTACAGCACAATATAGGCCCTTCAGCCCACAAAGTTGTGCCGAAAATGTCCTTACATTAGAACTACCTAGGCTTACCCATAACCCTCCATTTTTCTAAGCTCCATGTACCCATCCAGGAGTCTCTTAAAAGACCCTATTATTTCCACCTTCACCGCCAGCAGCCCATTCCACGCACCCACCATTCTCTGTGTAAAAAAACTTACCCCTGACATCTCCTCTGTACCTACTTCCAAGCACCTTAAAACTATGCCCTCTCGTGTTAGCAATTTCAGCCCTGGGAAAAAGCCTCTGACTATCCACAGGAGCAATGCCTCTCATTATTTTCTACACTTCTATCAGGTCAGCAATCATCCTCCGTCGCTCCAAGGAGAAAAGGCCGAGTTCACACAACTATTCTCATAAGGCATGCTCCCCTAATCCAGGCAACGTCCTTGTAAATCTCCTCTGCACCCCTTCTATGGTTTCCACACCCTTCCTGCAGTGAGGCGACCAGAATTGAGCGCAGTACTCCAAGTGGGTTCTGACCAGGGTCCTATATAGCTGCAACATTAACTCTCAGCTCTTAAACTCAATCCCACGGTTGACGAAGGTCAGTGTACCATATGCCTTCTTAACCAGAGTCAACCTACGTAGAAGCTTTAAGTGTCCTATGGACTCTGACCCCAAGATCCTTCTGATCCTCCACACTGCCAAGAGTCTTACCATTAATGCTATATTCTGCCATCATATTTGACCTACCAAAATGAACCACCTCACACTTTTCTAAGTTGAACTCCATCTGCCACTTCTCAGCCCAGTCTTGCATCCTATCAATGTCCAGCTGTAACCTCTGACAGCCCTCCACACTATCCACAACACTCCCAACCTTTGTGTCATCAGCAAATTTACTAACCCTTCCCTCCACTTCCTCATCCAGGTCATTTATAAAAATCACGAAGAGCAGGGGTCCCAGAACAGATCCCTGAGGAACACCACTGGTCACCGACCTCCATGCAGAATACGGCCCATCTACAACCACACTTTGCTTTCTGTTGGCAAGCCAATTCTGGATCCACGAAGCAATGTCCCCTTGGATCCCATGCCTCCTTACTTTCTCAATAAGCCTTGCATGGGGTACCTTGTCAAATGTCTTGCTGAAATCCATATACACTACATCTACGGCCCTGCCTTCATCAATGTGTTTAGTCATATCCTCAAAAAATTCAATCAGGCTCGTAAGGCATGGCCTGCCATTGACAAAGCCACACTGACTATTCCTAATTATATTATGCCTCTCCAAATATTCATAAATCCTGCCTTCCAGGATCTTCTCCATCAACTTACCAACCACTGAAGTAAGACTCAGTGGTCTATAATTTCCTGGAATATCTCTACTCCCTTTCTTAAATAAAGGAACAACATCTGGAACCATCCAATCCCCTGGAACCTCTCCCGTCCCCATTAATGATTCAAAGATCATCGCCAGAAGCTCATCAATCTCCTCCCTCGCTTCCCACAGTAGCCTAGGGTACATCCCGTCCGGTCCTGGTAACTTATCCAACTTGATGCTTTCCAAAATCTCCAGCACATCCTCTTTCCTAATGTCTATATGCTCAAGCTTTTCAATCCACTGTAAGTCATCCCTAAAATCACTAAGATTTTCTTCCGTAGTGAATAATGAAGCATAGTACTAATTAAGTACCTCTGCTATCATTTCCGGTTCCACACACACTTTTCTACTGTCATACTTGATTGGTCCTATTCTCTCACGTCTTATCCTCTTGCTCTTCACATACTTGTAGAATGCCTTGGGGTTTTCCTTAATCCTATCCACCAAGGCTGTCTCATGGCCCCTTCTGGCTCTCCTAATTTCATTCTTAAGCTTCCTGCTAGCCTTATAATCTTCTAGATCTTCTATCATTACCTAGTTTTTTGAACCTTTCATAAGCTCTTTTCTTCTTGACTAGATTTACAATTTGTGCACCATGGTTCCTGTACCCCATCATCCTTTCCCTGTCTCATTGGAACGTACCTATGCAGAACCCTACGCAAATATCCCCTGAACATTTGTCACATTTCTTCTGTATATTTCCCTGAGAACATCTGTTTCCAATTTATGCTTCCAAGTTCCTGCCTGATATTTCCCTTTACTCCAATTAAACATTTCCCTAACTTGTCTGTTCCTATTCCTCACCAATGTTATGGTAAAGGAGATATAATTGTGATCACTTTCTCCAAAATACTCTCCCACTGAGAGACCTGACACCTGACCAGGTTCATTTCCCAATACCAGATTAAGTTCAGCCTCTCTTCTTGTAGGCTTATCTACATATTGTGTCAAAAAACCTTCCTGAACACACCGAGCAAACTCCACCCCATCTAAACCCCTCACTCTCGGGAGATGCCACTCAATATTTGGGAAATTAAAATCTCCCACAACAACAACCCTGTTATTATTACACCTTTGCAGAATCTGTCTCCATATCTGCTTCTCGATGGCCCTGTTACTATTGGGTGGTCTATAAAAAACACCCAATAGCGTTATTGACCCCTTCCTATTCCTGACTTCCACCCACAGAGACCCCGTAGTGTATTTGAGTGTATTTGTTGCCATACCAAATCTCTTCAAACTCCTAATGAAGTATAGACACTGTCTTGCCTTCATAACAACTACATCAATATGTTGGGACCAAGTTAAGTCCTCAGAGATCTTGACACCCAGGAACTTGAAGCTGCTCACTCTCTCCACTTCTGATCCCTCTATGAGGATTGGTATGTGTTCCTTCGTCTTACCCTTCCTGAAGTCCACAAACAGCTCTTTCGTCTTACTGACGTTGAGTGCCAGGTTGTTGCTGTGGCACCACTCCACTAGTTGGCATATCTCGCTCCTGTACGCCCTCTCGTCACCATCTGAGATTCTACCAACAATCATATCATCAGCAAATTCATAGATGGTGTTAGAGCTATGCCTAGGCACACAGTCATGGGTATAGAGAGAGCAGTGCAGGGGGCTAAGCACACATCCTTGAGGTGCACCAGTATTGATCGTCAGCGAGGAGGCGATATTATCACCAATCCACACAGATTGTGCTCTTCTGATTAGGAAGTCAGGGATCCAATTGCAGAGGGAGGCACAGAGGCCCAGGTTCTGTAACTTATCAATCAGAATTGTAGGAATGATGGTGTTAGATGCTGAGCTATATAATGAACAGCATCCTAGGTGTTTGTATTGTTCAGATGATTTAAGGCTTGTGAAGAGCCATCTGCTGTTGACCTACTGTGGCAATAGGCAAATTGCAATGGGTCCAGGTCCTTGCTGAGGCAGGAGTTCAGTCTAGTCATGACCAACCTTTCAAAGCATTTCGTCACTGTTGATGTGAGTGCTACTGGGCAATAGCCATTAAAGCAGCTTACATTATTCTTCTTATGCACTGGTATAATTGTTGCCTTTTTGAAGTGGGAACTTCCACCTGTAGCAGTGGGAGTTTGAAAATGTCCTTGAATATTCCTGCCAGTTGGTTGGCACAAGTTTTCAGAGCCTTACCAGGTACTCCATCCTTGCCAGTGTTGCCAGCTCATCTATTGCCTTTTCCTAAATGATCTCACAGTACAAATGGCATCAGGGTAGGTGGTGAGATGGTGTAGCCTGGGTGTCATTCACATCCAATCAAATACTATCTGCACCTTTTGATGATATCCTTAGTGACCAATGAGGAGGGAGGTGGGCCAAAGGACAGAAACCTTGGGAGGGCTCTAACGGTAATGCGTGCCTATTGGGAACAAAACCATTCGTGGAAATCCTAACTATAATCTGCACTTGTCGAATGACTCACTCTTTTCATCAATTATTTGGAGAGATGTTAGTCAATGCCCCAGAAGAGGCATCAATTTTGTTCTAAAGTCCAGATTTGGATTTTGGTAAAGAACTGCCTGATGTATTCAAGTGTGCAGTGTAACGTGTGCAGAGTGAGCATGCATTGAACTGAAAGTTACTTCAACAAACTGACTGAAGAACGCCAACTACAGTGACTAATAAAAGCTCTCATGTCACACTCCTGGAAGCTGCGAGAGATTCATTAATGCTCTCTCACTCCAGACAGCCATTTAAAAACAAGTTTAGCCCCACTCAGCATGTCAAAAGAGAATTGAAAGGATGCATCCTTCAATTATGCAGCTTACTACTCCTTGTAAGAGGATACTTTTTAAAATTAAGATTGCGTCATGTGTAACAAAATCATGGTCACAGCTCTCAAGTGGTGTCAGAGCTTTATTTTTATTCATTCAAGGATCATGGGTTTCATGGGCTGAGCCAGAATTTAATTACTCATCCATAAATGCCCTTGAGAAGTCTGTGACTTTCTTCAAATGCTGCAGTCCTTGAGGTGTGGGTATACTCACAATGCTTTCAGGGAGAGCTCCAGGATTTTGACACAGTAACAGTGAAGGAACCGTGATATAGTTACAAATCAAGACCTGGAGGGACACTTGCAGGTGGTCATGTGCCAAGCCCTTTCTACCCTTATCCTTCTAGTTGGTAGAGGTTGTGGGTTTGGAAAGTATGATCCAAGGAGTTGATGCAATTTGCTGCAGTGCATCGTGCATGTGGTACCGACTACTGCTACTGTGCCTCGGTGGTGGAATGAGTCAATGGTCGTGGACAAGGAGCCTACAAAGATGGCTATATCCTGTATTGTGTTGAACTTGAGTGTTATTGAAGCTGCACTCGACCAAGCTACTTATTTACCACATATTGGTCTAGGCCTGGATATTGTCCAGGCATTGCTGCATTTTGTTGTGGAATGCTTCATTATCAGAGAGGTCATAAATGGTGATCCAATCGGCAAGCATCCAATGGATGGACATCATTGATGAAGCAAATGAAGTTGGTTGGGTCTAGGGCACCAGCAAGAGACAGCAGAGATGTTCTCTGGCTAAGATAACCAATCCTCAACCACAACCATGTTCCTTTGCGCTAAGTAAGATTCCAAAAAGTGAAGTCAGTTTTTCAGTAATAGTGCAAAATGTACAATAATGTTTCTTGCTTACAATTCAGCTGTTTCATCATTGCCTTAATTTATAAAGGTTTTCTTCTAATAGGTAAAGGTACTCAGGATTGTTAATATAAATGGTCCAATCAGATAACCACTTTCGTCAAAATCAGCAATTCACACCACACTACCAGCATATGCTGCATGCTGACAATTTTTAGCTCCCACAACTTCAAAAGGCATCTTCCAGCCCTCGACTCTACTTCAATTTGGCAAAGTTCTAGCATAGAAATTGGACCCAGTCACTCCATTTAACAAAAAATATACATTGGTGTCTAAACTGTATTCTGTGCACCTTAGAACAAGCTACTCATCATTTGCTGGTGGATTTTCAACCATCTAGGAAACAACCTGGCTGTGATTCTCATTATGTGGTTGACATTTGACCAGCATCAGTCATAGAGCTGGTGACATCATCACCATGTGGCCTACACTTCCTCCACAGCCAGCAGACATGGAAGCATTTGGGAAGAAATCATGACCTTCATTATGAACTCAAGCGGAAATTGAAACAGAAGCAAGTTGAGTAGTTTAAGAATGAGATGGCATTTGGAGATTGCATGCAATCACATCAATGTCCTGCACACGGCAACTCCCAGCCTCGTATTTCAATGGTCAACATTATGTTAAATTACTGATGTTCCCCTTACAAGACATAACAAGATCAATGCAGATCACGGATACACTACTCACCCGCAAGTAGCCAGTTTCCCCTTTTGTCCAGAACAGCGATAGCCAAATACAGAGGTCATCTGATTAAGCTGAGTGGAGGAAGCTTTATGGGGAGATGTCAGAGATAGGTTTATGTTTATACACACGGAGTGGTAAACACCTGCCGGGTCTAGTGGCAGAGGCTGACGCAATGGAAACATTTAAAAGACTCTTCAGTAGGCACGTGGGTGCAAGAAGAATGGAGGGTCATGGACTGTGTAGGTGGGAGAGGTTAGATTGATCATGGACCTATGTCAGGATGCTGTTCATCGACGATAGCTCAGCATTTAATACCATCATTCCCACAATCCTGATCGAGAAGTTGCAGAACCTGGGCCTCTGTACCTCCCTCTGAAATTGGATCCTCGACTTCCTAACCGGAAGACCAGTCTGTGCGGATTGGTGATAACATGTCCTCATCGCTGATGATCAACACTGATGCACCTCAAGAATGTGTGCTTAGCCCACTGCTCTACTCTCCCTATATCCATGACTGTATGGCTAGGCATAGCTCAAATACCATCTACACATCTGCTGACGATACAACCATTGTTGGTAGAATCTCAGGTGGTGACAAGAGGGCGTACAGGAGTGAGATATGCCAACTAGTGGAGTGGTGTCACAGCAACAACCTGGCACTCTGCATCAGTAAGACGAAAGAGCTGATTGTGGACTTCAGGTAGGGTAAGACAAAGGAGCACATACCAATCCTCATAGAGGGATCAGAAGTGGAGAGAGTGAGCAGCTTCAGGATCCTGGGTCAAGATCTCTGAGGATCTAACCTGGTCCCAACATATCAATAAAGGCGGCAAGACAGCAGCTACACTTTATTACGCATTTGAAGAGATTTAGCATGTCAACAAATACACTCAAAAACTTCTATAGTTGTACCATGGAGAGCATTCTGACAGGCTGCATCACTTTCTGGCATGCAGGGGCTACTGCACAGGACTGAAAGAAGCTGTAGAAGGTTGTAAATCTAGTCAGCTCCATCTTGGTCACTAGCCTACAAAGTACCCAGGACACCTTCAGGGAGCGGTGTCTCAGAAAGGCAGCATTCATTATTAAGGATCTCCAGCACCCAGGGCATGCCCTTTTCTCACTGTTACCATCAGGTAGGAGATACAGAAGCCTGAAGGCACACACTCAGCGATTCAGGAACAGTTTCTTCCCTTACGCCATCCGATTCTGAAATAGACATTGAAGTTTGGACACTACCTCACTTTTTTTAAAAAATATACAGTATTTCTGCTTTTGCACATTTTTAAAATCTATTCAATCCACATAATTGATTTACTTGTTTATTTATTATGTTTTATTTTATTATTTTTTCTCTCTCTGCTAGATTATTTATTGCATTGAACTCCTGCTACTAACTTAACACATTTCATGTCACATGCCGGTGATAATAAACCTGATTCTGATTCTGACTCAGGTCAGCACAACATTTTGGGCCAAAGTACCTGGACTGTGCTGTACTATATTACCTTCTATGAGACACTAACACAAAGCCAACAATATATAAATTTTAATCATTCATCTGATTAAACTTAGACCAGTAGTCTAAATGCAATTGTGTAAAAAAAAATGTCTTTAGCCTTGGTGCAAAGTGGCTAGCTTGAAGCAGTGCCTAATGAATGTAACACCCAACTGTCAGTTCTAACGCAGTGAATAGAATTTATCATTGGGCCCTATCTACTATCCATGACCACTTTATTACCGACCTCCTGTACCAAATAAAGAGGCCACCGAGTGTATGTTCGTGGGCTTCTGCTGCTGTAGCCCATCCACTTCAAGGTTCAATGTGTTGTGTGCTCAGAGATGCTTTTCTGCACACCACTGTTGTAACATATGGTTATTTAAGTTACTGTCACCTTCCTGTCAGCTAGAACTACTCTGGCCATTCTCGATTGACCTCTCTCATTAACAAGACTTTTCACCCACAGAACTACTGCTCACTGGATGTTTGTACTTTTCACACCATTCTCTGGAGACTGTTGCGTGAAAAAAAATCCCAGGAGATCAGCAGCTTCTGAGATATGCAAATCACCCTGTCTGGCACCAGCAATCATTCCATGGTTAAAATCACATTTCTTCCCCATTCTAGTACTTAAACTGAACTTCTTGACCATGTCTCCAAGCTTTTATGAATTGAAATGCTGCCACATGTTTGGCTAACTAGATATTTACTTTAACAAGCAAGTGTACCAAATAAAGTAGCCACTAAAGCATATAATAGGTAACAAATACACATCACGTGCTGTAAAATGCTTGGCTGGTGGATTTTTACTCCTGTATTTCTCTGCTGCAGAAAATAAACAGATGTGGTCATTTTACCTGATCTTTAAGGGCCACCTGTTCAACTGTAGGCATTGTCCAAGTTCAGAGCCAACATGAGCCTGAACAATTGTGAAGAGGCCCACTACCATTGAAGGAAGCGTGGCAATATTAACAACTGAATCACAGGGCAGCTATTGTCTGTGGAATTAAATTAATGAAAATAGCATCAGGAGTCAAGAAAACAATATTCCATTTGAATGCTTAATTGTGGCTTCAGACAAGGCCTTTTAACAGATCGATTATTAATGAAGATGGGTTTTTATTTCCAAACAAAAGGATTGGCAAGGATGAGGAGGTATGCCATGCACTCCAATTCCTGCTCCATATTCTGCTGTTTACTTCACAGTTTGAGAAAGCTGCTACGATGGAGCAACTATGATTTTAAACATTGTTTTTGACTCCAACAGCAGTACCGTTTGAACAAAATAACTGTATTTTATCTCTAACCAGGCTGCTCCTGGAAATCCTGGAGCTTCATCAAAAGTTTGGGTAATGACTCCATTAATTCACTTCAATATCTTCATTGTCTCACCTGTCATCTCTGCAGAATCTCCCAAGTTCCACTTGAATGCTTAATTGTGGCTTCAGACATGGCCTTTTAACAGATCGATTATTAAAGAAGATGGGTTTTTACTTCCAAACAAAAGGACTGGCAAGGGCAAGGAAGTATGTCATGGTTGGTGCACTCGAGTTCCTGCTCCGTGTACTGCAGTTTTCTTCACGGTTGGGGAAGCAGCATTATCACCAACCATTGTTCCATACCCCATGCCCTGCTTCCCCTTTATTCTCTACTTCTTGGCCCTGGGTATTACAACTTCACTTGAGTGTCAGTGTCCTGCTGCTGGGGACGGCAGCATTGCCAAACACTCTGGCACTAAGTAATCCCAGAAGGTCACATTTCTTTGCTGTATTGCTGACAGTGTAACTTGTCGTGGTCTTCTTGGAATGCAAAATTAAAACAGCTGGACATTCTAGACAAAGTAAGAGAATAATCACAGGAGTGAAACCAATCTAATTTATAAAGCTCCACAGATCTCATCGCAGCGCCACAGTAGCTGAGAGGCAGACCATGGGTTTAATTCAACAAACATTGATCGAACACTAACTGCAGATGTCTCTTTGGATTACTTCAGGTAATTTAAGATTCCTGATGCACGTCCCATATAACTTGCTGGGGCAGATTTGTCCAGTCACTGAAGAGTGGGCAACAGGTATTTAATAAGTCAATTTAAAAGTCAGATCAAGCAAGGCTGGTCCATGATTATAGGTGGATTATCAATCTGCTGTGCAAACAACCTGTTTACCTTTCCCCACATACAAATACAAGGAACACACTTATTCTGCACTGGTGCAGCACATTTCTGCATTTAAAAGCCAACAGGCTGCTTCGTCTAATAATAATAGCAGAAAATCTTGGCAAAACTCAGCAGGCCCAACAGCACCCATGGAAAGTGAAGTAGAATCAACATCTTGGTTCTCAGGAAAGGGACCTGGAGGATTTGTAATCAGGGCAAATAGCCTCAAAGTGAGAAACTGGCCACCTGCAACTGAGCCCAACAGGATTGTCTTTTTGTCAGGGACGTAGATCGCTGGAAATTCAATCACAATATATTCAAGACAGAGACAAATCGATTTTTAAGGCGCAATGAAATCAAGGGACATGGAGATTAGTAGGAACGTGGTGAGGAAGAGAATAAATCTTGACGCTAACTGATCCACAGGGCAGGCTAGAGGGCCCACAAGATCCACTTTGGGTTTCTGTTTGTCAGGCTTATTGTATTGTTACACAATGACAATATTCATTCAGTTTGGTAGATAAAGAATGATGGCCATAAGTGTTTCAGTTTCTCCAGGTCAGAAAGTGCCATCGACCAATATTTGCAGGATCTAACCTGGTTTCTCGGCAGCAGATCTGAATAACCAATTAACAAAGTTATTTACAATGGAACTTCTTCAGTCAGAGGGTGGTGAGTGTGTGGTACGAGCTGCCAGCAGAAGTGGTGATGAGAGTTCGATTTCAACATTTAAGATAAATTTGGATAGGTGCATGGTTGGGAAGGTTACAGAATGCTATGGTCCAAGTGCAGGTTGGTGGGATTAAGCAGACTCATAGTTTGCAGACACTAGATGAGCCAAATGGCCTGTTTCTGTGCTGTAGTGCTCCATAAATCTACAGCCAGGTTATAGAAATTAGATTTTGCAAGATGAGTAACGATTTCTGATTGACAGATGCCAATCTGTGGAATTCAGTACGAAAGACTATTGTATTGAAACAAAATGGCACAGGAGTTTCAGAAGTCAACAATAGCTAAAAGACAAAGCTGTAAAAATTCGACGTGAAATGGATTACAATATGAACCTCGGCTACAGATCAAAAAGAATGGAAAATTTTAAACATGAGGTTCAAAGTTCAAAGTACAATTTATTATCAGAACTCATACGTGTCACCACATACAACCCTGAGATTCTTTTTCTGCAGGCATTCTTAGCGAATCTATAGAACAGTAATTGTAAACAGGATCAATGAATAACCAACTGCGCAAATGCAGATATAAATAAATAGCAATAAATAACGAGCATGAAATAACAAGATAAAGTCTTTAAAATGAGATCATTGGTTGTGGGAACACAAGTAGAATGATTCTGCAGATGTTGGAGATCTTGAGCAATACACACAAAATGCTGGAGGAATTCAGCAAGTCATGCAGCATCTATGGATGGGAATGAACAGTTATTGCTTCAGGCAGAGGCCTCAAAGTACATACGGAGGGTCTCGGCCCAAGACATTGACTGTTTATTCCCCTTCATAGGAGCTGCCTAACTTGCAGAGTTCTTCCAGCATTTTGAATACAAAAGTTTAGTAAGATTTGATTCAGTTGAAAATCATGTGCTGCAGAAGTAGATGGCAACTAAACAGTTAACAGGTTATGGCAGCAGAATTAGAGGGCTTTTGTTCTTGCTAATGTTCAGTTGAAGAATATTGTAACTTTCCAAGACATACTCGAACAGGCCACACATGGCTGGATATCAGGCAAGAAAAGAGGGAGGAGAAAGAACTGAATATGCATTGGAAAGATAGTCTCTTGTCTGCAGATGTCACCAAGAGGTATCAGGTAGCATGGGTAGGGTGAGGGCCTTAGACATATCCTTAGGAGTTTCTAACAGAGACCCCAGAGACATGAAAGTAAACTTTATTGGCGACAAAGACAAGAGTGGAACCACGCAAAGGCCAAAGTAAATTAGATCAATCTTACAAGCTGCTGACATTGGCTGAAACTACCATGTTGGTACATCTGGAATCTAGGAAAAATGGACAGAAGACAGCTCAGTAAATCTCTTATGCTTTGATCCAAAGGTACACCTGCAGGAACATGAATATATTTCTGTTTATTTTACAAGTAATCCCATTTCACAACAAGGAATATTCAACGAGTGTTATTTTCAAGCAGAACAGAAGTGACACAGACAAGATATTTTAATTTTACAATAAACCGGACAATATTATTAAAGATATCACTCAATCTGCTCATTGTGAGTATTCCCCAAAGGGTGGTTGTTCCATTGCTCTCAGATTGTAATATACAGCTGCAGCTCCAGAAATCAATATTTGGGACAATTTTTAAACAAACCCATTTGATAGTGCATCACTTCAAGATTATTTGATTACTGCTACCCCAAGGAATTAACATAGGATGGCTGAATTAACAACTGCTCAAACTGACCTCATGGATCATTACCCAGATGACTTTTTTGGGTTGCACTTTCAGTCAAACTCTGCAGTATGTTATGAAGTGCAATTTTTAAAGTTAAACTTATTTTATAAATATCATGTTTGATGGTAGCAATCTCTATTTGCACAGTCTGATTTCTAAATGGATATATTTGCACTTCGCATATTTCTAACTAGAACTGCTATTGATTTTGCAACCACTTACGTCCTCTATGAACACTGCCAAAATTGGTGAGGCTTTTATACTGCACACCAGCTGTAAAATACAGTTTGCTAAATGACTTTCTATGGATGTGAAATGCAGTGAGTGAGTAAAACAGTTCTTTGAATTCAAATATTTGCCACAGGACAATTCTGCATTGATGCAAGATCATTCTGACAGATGAGTTTGCAGAATGACAGGAAAGAGTGACTACTCAGAATGAGTCAAATCAGAAGGGACATAAAAAGATCCCTTATGCACATCAGAATCTACCAAGTGTTCCTGCCTGCTTACATCAGTAGTTCTCAGTAATCTGACAAGAGAATTACACTATAAAAAGTAACCTTTAACTTTACAAAAGATTATGATTGCAGCCTTGAGGCTTAACAGGATTATTCAATCTCCAGACATACAAGAGAAACAAGCAGTTAAAGCCAATATGTCAAAAATGCATACAAGTGGCAAGATGGTACAACAGTGCTTACGTTTTACACATCGAGATTGATGTGAGCTGTATCTGGTTTCAACCATAATATGTATTCATAGTCTATGAAAAACACCACGAGGGCTGTCAGAAATGCGGAGATAAAGGACAAGAAGTTCATTCAATCAACTCCAAAAGAAGGAAGTGCTGTACTGCTGAAAGAAACGGTGAACCCAAGGAGCAACTTTATGCACATTCCTATTGGTTGCCAGAGAATGAAGTAAGACCATCCTTGTTTACTCTCAGAATAACCTGGTTTTGATAAACTGCTAAATATTTTTTTAAAAGCTGAACACATGAAATAGAGCACAAAATACTGGAAACATTCAGGTTGTGCAGCACCCATGAAAAACGAATGAGACATTTTGAACTATGTGGGTTTTCTCTGTGTGCTTCACTCTCCTCCCACATTCCAATAACACCCATGTCAGCTAAAGTAAGTTTCTTACTGTGTGCAAATGAATTGTGGAACATCCTGAAATTAATGAGAATCCGGGAACAATAAAATGGGCTCGGGTAAGATTAGCTGTAAAAAAAAAAAAAAAAAAAAAAACTGGGTGCTTAGTCAGCATGGACTCGATGGGTTTAAAGTCCTGTTTCCACGCTCTGATTCTGTGCTGGGGGGGTGTCAGAATAGATGGGATGAATCAAATGAATCAAAATTATGAGGTGCCGAGACTGACCATGTTTCCGCAGGTGGTGCTTGTGATGGAAGTAATATCAATTCAGAAGCTCATCCAGGAAACTAATGAGATAGTCAGACTTCAGGATTTAATCCCCCCATGTCGGGAGCTGGTAAGGTGGAAAGTTTTATCATCCTCAATTTATGGGCCCTATAACAAAAGGAGCTTGGAGGCTTGACAGGAACATGGAAGTCAGTGAGAACACAAGAGGACAGCATATGAACAGATCCCTCTGTACATTATTGCTGATAAGGGTCCTGCCCTTAACGGTACACTTTCTCCTTACAACTGACTGCCTAAAGTGCAGGACTTAACACGTGCCCAGATTAAACTTCATCTACCATTTCTCTGCCTGTAACTGATCTATATCCCGCTGTAACCTTCTTCACTCTCCACACCTCCAGCAATTTTTTTAATGTCGTCTGCAAACTTAGTAACCAATCCATCTCCATTCCCATCAAGGTCATATCACAAACAGTTACACTCTGGTAAGCTGGTGGCATGTGCACACACAGCAGCTTCTCGGGGGCCAACGAAAAGTGCTCTTTTCTTTGTTAAGTGTGTTTTTCTATGATTGTAAGACTATACTGGACTCCAATAACTATGGGTACAGCAGGTTTACTGCATCAGTGAGCTGCTCGTTGTTCGCAGTAGCTGGCCAGGGTGCTGGAGGAGCTGGCTGGTGGTTAGGAGAAGGGGAATGTGCCATTCCGACTACTGGAGTACGGGCCGGTCAGACCACCGGAGGAACTGGATTGGGTTCGGAGAAGCTGACCTGGGTGCACACCATGCTGCTGTCTGCTGCTTGAAGCCGGCGTGCAGTGAAACAGCGAGTGGCTGTCTTGGATGTTTCTCTTGCGATCACAAGACCCTGTTGGACATTGATTGCCCTTATTTGATGGGAAGATAGGTGGAGAGGCAGCAAAGTAGCCTCAGTTGTAGCAAGAACTAGGCCTCAAGCCCTGGGCTTGCCTGCTGCTGCAGTAGTTCAGGTGAGGAGACACTGGAGGTCGGCGTAGCATGGCATCCATGCTCAGTTGGGGGAGACCTCTCCCATCAGTGCTGCCCTATGGTGCTCGATCAGTGGAATGACAGGGTGGATTGCCAGGAACCATCAATTTGAAGGACTTGTCACTTAGGGTTGCTGACTGAAAAATCTGTTTTCTTACGTGATGATGTTTTTTTTTCCCCTTTCTCGCTATTTTGAATGCACATGTATGTTTTTGCGCGTTGGCCCCAGAGGAATGCTGTCTCGTTCAGCTGTATCCATGTATGGTTTGAATAATAATTAAAAATGATTTGATTTGAGTGACATTCACAAACAGAGATATTTACATACATCCCAGCAGAACACCATTGGTTACAGACCTCCAGCTAGAATAACAAACTTCTTAATCTTAAAATGCCCTAGCATGCTGGTATACCCCACACTAATCTCACTGTCTGCCATGGCCTTTGCCTCAGTCAATAATGATGCAAAGTGCTCATTTAGTACTTTGCCCACACCCTCTGAACCTCAACATAAATTCCTTCCTTTATCCATGGTAAAGGACTGCCCTCTCCCCAATCACACCGTTGTCTTCAATGTACAATAAAATGCTTTAGGAATTATCTTCAATTCTACTTGGCATGAATATTTCATGTCCCTTTTCCCAGATCCTAATTCCATGCTTTAGATCTTATAGGTTGTTGTTATATTTCTTCAAGGCCTTGTCTGATTTCAACTTCCAAAACTTTACATACTGTATATATTCCATTTTTCTTTGTGACTAAATTCACAACTTCTCTTCATCCATGATTCCCATACCTCACCATCTATGTCCTTCCTCCCTACTGGAACGTGCCTGTCCTGAAGTTGGGTCAGCTGGACTTTAACAGCTGCTCCCAATTTACTCTCCCATACTCCTGCCTAATAATATTGTAACTTCCCCTGAATTCAGTCTAATACTTTCTTCCTCAGCCCTCATTTATAACTATGTTAAAAATCAAGGAGTTGTGATCATTGTTTCCAGTATGCTCTCCCAATGAATTGTCAGTCCATTAGCCCTGCTTGTTTATCAACACAAGGCCTGATAGGACCCCTCTTCTCACACATACCCCTTCAAGAAGCCCACTTGGATGCACCTAACAAACTCTGCCCCATCTAACTCTCTTGCACGAAGAAGTCCCAGTCAACAATGGGGAAGTTAAAATCACCCAATACAACAACATTGTTGCTTCTGATCTTTCCATAATATACGAACATACCTGTTCATCTGTCTCCTGCTGACTATTAAGAGGCCTATAGAATAATTGAGACTCTGGACTCATGAATGAAGGACAATGAGAGACATTTTGAAAAGGTTGGGGTGGGCGGGAGGAGGAGAGAAAGGATTGAAGCAGAGGGAACCACTTACATAATCATTTGGTATGGAGCCTAATAAATGTAGTTCATAGCTTATTGTGTGGGTGGCATAGATAAGCAGAACAAGAGAAAAAGATAAAGCAGAATCAAGGAGCTTAGGTATGGTCCATGAACACATCAACACCACCTCATTTTTTGTATTATCTGTAATTTATGGTGATTTTTGTCTTTGCACTGTACTGCTGCTGCAAAACAACAAATTTCAAGTGATATATTGGACAGTGATGATTAACCTCACTCATCAGCATAGTTAATCATTGAAAATGCAAGAAAAATCAACTTCAATTCTCTGTTCTGGGGCAAACCACTGAATTATTTATATTCATTTCATACCATAAACAGAAAGTTTCAAAGTGAATTTATTATCAAAATACATACACATCGCCATGAGATTCATTTTCTTGCAGGCATTCACAGTAAGTACAAAGAAACACTAAAGAATTGATCTAAAAAAAACCACACAAAGACATACAAACAGCCAAACTATACAAATACAAAAAGACAAAACAACATTGAGAACATAAATTGAAGAGTCCTTGAAAGTGGGTCCATGGGCTGTTAGAAAGTATTATAAAATATACTCTGATTATAAGAATATTTTCATCCAATTTCCCAAAACCAAAAAAGATTTTTTAAAAATTCAAATTCCTCTAATCCTCCAAAATACTCCATAGGTGGATATATTTGGCTCAGGGCTCAGTTTCAGACCATGCAGCCTCTCCACAATAGAGATTGCCTTCTAAGCAATTGACAATCTCTGCTGCCAAAGCCCTTATCCAAGCCCTGATCATACTATGAGACTACTTTCAAATATCATCTTACATAAGCATTCATTTTCAATAAACTCGACTTTTCTACAACCTCCACATTTATCTAATGGTGCATTCTCCAGCTTGCCATAATCTCAATGGTGTTAAAAATCCCTGTGTGGCCTTGATCGTGTCCAAAATCACTAGAACAGAACATAGATAATGGAGAAGCTTTTGGTGTCTTCCCCTAACTCCTCTGTATTAATCTGGTAGTTCTGCCAAAACCATCCTTTTTAGAACAACAAAAGAAGAGTTTTGGTCTCCACTAAAATATCTGTCACTGGTTCAGCACTTGTCGCTTGATCTACATCACTGGGGAGTAGCCTTTTCAAAGTGCTCTACAAATTCTTACAGCAGCTTCAATGCGACCATTTCTGAAGACATCTCATTCACTAACTCACAAGCTGTAAATAAATTCTTTCCAAAAATAACACCAACAATTTAAACACTAACAAAGACGCTGACTAATATTTTCATCCAGACTTTTCTCTTTACAACATCATACACAAGAACACATTTACAGAAAGCATCTAACCCAGACGATGTCCTCAGCAGTGTCTTCAGATCCTGCACAGATCAGCTGATGGGGATATTTTCAGACATTTTTAACTGCATCTTGTTTCAATCTGAGGTTCCATCTGTTTTAAAACCATTATATGTTTGTTACCCTAGAAAAAGGTAATACGTATACTTTAATGATTACCGCCTAGTGGCACTGACACCCACCACAATGCCAGGCTCATGGCACATAACTCCAGTTCCCAGACTACGACCCAAAGCAAATCAGCTACTGCAGAAACAGGTCTATGTCTGACACCAGTTTCCTGGCCCTATACTCATCACTGAAACATCTGTAAAGGCACCTATATTAGACTATTGTTTATTGACTATTGTTTGCCTTCAACATTATAATTCCAAACCATCTCATCTTCCAACTTCCAGACCTGGGACTCAACACATTTCTTTCATCTGGATCTTTAACTTCCTGGGCAACAAATTGCTATTTACCTGTCTGGTGCCACACATGAGGCTACTTAACAAGATAAGAGCCCATGGAATTACGGGAAAGTTACGTACATGGATAGAGCGTTGGCTGATTGGCAGAAAACAGACAGTGGGAATAAAGGGATCCTATTCTGGTTGGCTGCCAGTTACCAGTGGTATTCCACAGGGATCAGTGTTGGGGCCGCTTCTTTTTACATTGTACATCAACGATTTGGATTATGGAATAGATGGCTTTGTGGCTAAGTTTGCTGACGATATGAAGATAGGTGGAGGGGCCGGTAGTGCTGAGGAAACGGACAGTCTGCAGAGAGACTTGGATAGATTGGAAGAATGGGCAGAGAAGTGGCAAATGAAGTACAATGTTGGAAAGTATATGGTTATGCACTTTGGCAGAAAAAATAAATGGGCAGACTATTATTTAAATGGGGAAAGAATTCGAAGTTCTGAGATGCAACGGGACTTGGGAGTCCTCGTACAGGATACCCTTAAAGTTAACCTCCAGGTTGAGTCAGTAGTGAAGAAGGCGAATGCAATGTTGGCATTCATTTCTAGAGGAATAGAGTATAGGAGCAGGGATGTGATGTTGAGGCTCTATAAGGCGCTGGTGAGACCTCACTTGGAGTACTGTGGGCAGTTTTGGTCTCCTTATTTAAGAAAGGATGTGCTGACGTTGGAGAGGGTACAGAGAAGATTCACTAGAATGATTCCGGGAATGAGAGGGTTAACATATGAGGAACTTTTGTCCACTCTTGGACTGTATTCCTTGGAGTTTAGAAGAATGAGGGGAGACCTCAGAAACATTTCGAATGTTAAAAGGCATGGACAAAGTGGATGTGGCAAAGTTGTTTCCCATGATGGGGGAGTCTAGTACGAAAGGGCACGACTTAAGGATTGAAGGGGGCCCTTTCAGAACAGAAATGCAAAGAAATTTGTTTAGTCAGAGGGTGGTGAATCTATGGAATTTGTTGCCACTGGCAGCAGTGGAGGCCAAGTCATTGGGTGTATTTAAGGCAGAGATTGATAGGTATCTGAGTAGCCAGGGCATCAAAGGTTATGGTGAGAAGGCAGGGGAGTGGGACTACATAGGAGAATGGATCAGCTCATGATAAAATGGCGGAGCAGACTCGATGGGCCGAATGGCCTACTTCTGCTCCTTTGTCTTATGGTCTTATGGACATGCCCCTCTGCTGACTGCCCCTGTGGCTTCTCCCACAGCCCCCTGAATAAAGGCAATTTCGCCTTGCTCCTCCTCCTCAGTCCAGCGGCAGACACTCAGCACGCTGGAAGTCACATTTTACTGTGAATAAAAGCCTTTCAGTATTTGCCCTACCTCCAGTCTTTTGGAATTATTGATGGTGCATCACAGTGCACACACAGCTTTTTATATCAATAGTGATGAGATCAAGAGGATTAAAAGCTTTAAGTTCCTAGGAGTGGAATCGGTAGCATATCCTGGTCCGACCATACAGATGCCACAGTCAGGGTTTACCAGCGCCTCTACTTCCTCAGGAGGCAAAAGGATTTTGGATATTTCCCATCAGCATTAGATACAATAGCCTGAAAGCAGGCACCACCAGGCTTAAGAGTTTCTATTCCACTGTTATAAGACTATTGGACCATCACCCAGTTTGATAAAATGGACTCTTGAACTCACAATCTTCTCCTTACAACCTTACACCATATCGTCCAACTGTAACCTTTCATTCTGCATTCTATTTTTGTTCTCCCTTCAATTACCTCAATGCACTGTTGTAGTGAAATGTATGGATGGCACATAAAACAAGTTGTTCCATTGTGTTTTGGTGCATGTGACCATAATAAGGCAATTTACCAATTTTAATATATCAATGTCATATTCATCAATATATCAGTGTTACTTCCAGTCAACACAATGTTGGATTTAAAAGCAGTAACTATTATTAAAATTATCAATGAACGATTGAAAATTCCTTCACTATTGCTTTTCTTTTTCCAATAATTGTATTAATTTATACATAAGAATACACAGTACAGGAAAAAATGTCAATACATTAAACTAAATCGCATATAAAGACTCCTTACTTGTCAAATCAATTAGTTCGTAACATTGAACAATAATATTTTTTAATATAAAAAAACTAACCCACTACCAAGACCAAAGCTGATTAATAGAGAATAAAAGAAAAAAGATTGTTAGTCATCATGTGCTTTAACAGCAAATCAAAGGTTTTGAAAATAATTCAGAAAGAATTATTGCTGACTGGAGTTGTTAATTGTTTGGTTCACAGAGTTTCGATCCAGTAATAAAGATATTTTACTGCAGACCTTTTGTTCTTTTAAACAATCATTGTTTGAGTTTCTAAACCAAAACAGAACATACGATTGTCTTAAGTTTTACCTTACAGGCTCTGGACTTTGCTGCAGAAAACTTTGATAACCCTGCAAGGTCACAGTGATAGTTATTTAGTTGTTGTCATTAAAAAGCAAATGGGAGATTGCAGAACCAGACCATATTCATTGATGTCAATTAGACAGCACTGGATAAAAGTTTTTACTGATCTTTTATACATTAATCTTCCCAATTCTGTGTGCACAACAGCAGATGGTCTAAAAGCTACAGAACGCATTATACACAAATTAAATTATGCCATGTCCTCCATCAACCTCACTAAACGAAGAGGAGCATTAATTTGTGAACTGACTTAAACTGGAGCCAAAATGTTCTCAAGATCTGGGGCAAAGTCAAGACAACTGGAGCCATCTTGCAATAGTCATCATCTATTTCAAGTCTGAGTATTTTTAAAAAATCAAACTGTCCATTTCACACTTTGAAAAATTGAACAGATCCATAGATTTATCTAATAAGAGAAGCTTAGAACCAAACCTGATACTACCTAAGAATGTTGACCTTACTGCACGGAGGTATTGTGTAAACCACAGATCAATTCCACCATTAGTTTTCTCAAGGCTGCCTAGACCAAACTGAATTAATCCACAAGGATCCCCAATCTTCTGTGTTTATTCCTGGTCAAGATGACACCTGTGTACAATGCTCCTTTGGTCGACATTTTCTGGATAGATCATGGAACCACCTTTTCACTTTTACGTCTTTCACGGTTGTTTCTGGTCTTGAGTGTGGATTTGAAACTGTTAAGCCTGCGTTTGCCGCTTGGGGATCGTTCAGGTGCTTCCGCGCTCTGCAGTCTGGGAGAGCATTCCGGGAGGGAGAGGCAGTGTGAATGAACCTCACGGTGGGAAGCTTGCAGGACGGCACAGGATCTAATGTTTGATCCCATTTCGCCAATTAAAGCTTTCATTGGTCACTGATTAAAGTGACGAGGGCGATTGAAACATCAAAGATAGCGCAGAGTTTGGAGATCGTTTGGGTGTTCCAGCACTCTGCAGTCTCCGAGAGGATTCCAAGAGGCAGGGGCAGTGTGCACGAACTTCGTAGCGGGGAGGGTGCAAGCCGATGTTTGGCTCCATTTTGCTGATTAAAGCTTCAATTGTTCACCGATTGGGGCGACGAGAGCAACTGAGGCATCGAAGCGAGTCCGGAGGGTGAGCACTGGCTGCCCGCCTTTTGATCGCTCTGCTACGCTACTAGAGAGAACAGCGCCTGCACTGCGAAGAGTATTGCCCAGGTTTTCTCTGCGTTTTTGCATGTGGACTTGAACTATAACATGTTTTTTTCAGTCTTATAGTTTTTATATTCTGTGTTTTTTTCCACCTTATCTTCTCATTCTTTGCGTGTGGGAGAGGGATTTGGGGTTGATATGCCTGTTCGTTTTAGTTCATTTTTTTTGCAGGGAGGTGAGATTTGCGGGTTGAAAATCGTCCTGCCTTTCTTGGTTTCATGGCGACCTGGAGAAATGAAGAATTTCAGAGCTGCATACTTCGATCATAAAATAAACCTTTGCACCTGTGAATGACACAACCGTCTGAACCTGTTGCGTGTTGGGTGCTGAAGAGGCACAAACTCAGTACGGCTGCCCACAGACAAATAGTACTCATGTATGGAAGAGCACAGACCAATACGGCCCTCCTTCTGCAAAATAATTCACACTCCACAATTTATGCCCGGAGTAATTAAAATATCATAATTGGAACATAATCCATAGACACAAATAATACAAGATTGAACCATGAAAAGTTGACACCATCACAACACAATCTGATATTGCTTCCTGCTATTGGATATAATGGTCAACTTGAACTCTGCCTATATTATAAAATACGCAAGAACTATTTAAAGCAATTAGTAACTGCAAATTTCACTGAGAAGCATCAGAGATTGCATTAAGAAATTGAGGAAAAATTCTAAAATTTAAGGTAAATGAATTTTCAAAAAACAAAAAAAGTAACATGAATAAGATGGAGCATAATGAGGATGGACTGAGTGGCTCTCACTCTGTGGTTGAAGAAGCTTTGCATATTTTACCTGTTTCAGAACACAAAGACCGCTGTTGGGTGACCCCCATAGCAGGATGGGACCACATTGAGAAGGCAGGCAGACACAGGTGCTGGCGTCAGAGACAGGTTACAAGGAGAAATTGCCTCATCTCACATCAGAACGGGCAAGGTTAACTTTAAAATCTTACATTGCTGAGATTGTCCCAGTGAGGGAAGCAGTACATGTTACAACAGAGAAGGAAACCTCCACTGTATATTGTTAAAGGTAGTTATCAAGCTCTTCTGGATTAGCAATCAAATTAAAATATGGGAAAATACTACATCCTAGTTTCAGAAGAAATATTATAGAATTAAACGGCTGTTCAAAATATGGATGAATTCATCCAGCTACCTCAGTTACATCATGATGTATTCAATTCAATGCATAAAGAACAATTAAATAATGGAAATTTAAGATTCTTCTGATCATTCTGCCACTAACCCAGGGGTATATGAGCAAGTTTAATAAAACAGCGATTTAGTCATTAAAATTATTTCCCATCGCTAATTGATGTATTGCTTGGTTTTGTTGTTGAAATTCTTATGTTTTCATCCTTCCTCATTGTGGAGACCTTTGTACAAGCCAAAGGGACCATTCATCAATGAGTTGTCAGGCAACTTGACCTCTGGTCAAGGGACAAAATCAAGAGAGTGCAAAAGCTATGACTAAATTTTATATTTTTCACTTTCTTGTTGCACTTTTTGGGAGCAGGACCCTTGAGAAAAAGGGAACCAAAATGAATGTGCCCCAGTAGCTGGCTAGATCAATTAATGAGACGGAGAAAGCAAAAGCAAACATTAAAAACACCATAAAATTTGTTAGAAAGCAGCAATTATTTTACATCTGCTTAATGTTCCAATCAATCACTCTGGTTTTCAGTATGATGTTATCTGATTAGCATTCTGGAATGAATCTTCTGTGTATGTGCAGCTGAGCTAAATGCTTGGAATACCTACGTGGACTCTTTCGGTTTAGTTACAGTATTTAAGCTCACTGTAATCATGATCCCTTTGGATATAGCTTGATCTGAGCACCAATTTTGGCATCATTGGGACAATACTCCTTTTGCTAAAGTACTTGCTCAGAGATTAAGAATAGTAAAGCGATTTAAAAAAACACTACCATGTCATATAAACTTTAGAGTTAAATTTCACAGTCATCAGAAATGTGAAAGAACAAGGTCACTGAGAATGCCTCATGTTGCTTTTTATTGACTGTACAAAGAAAAAAGCGGTAAGTTGTCTCTGTTCTATTCGAGTTTTCCTTCAGCTCTAACATACTACAATTGGTTCAACATCATAAACAGCAAAATGTATCAGCTAATGCCTCACATTTTCAGCATCCCAGGATGAATGCTGACCTCCGGTGCCATATGGGGAGATGGTGTCCGACATTCTCCCCATTTCTTCCAGGTGCTTCGGTTTCCTCCCACATCCCAAAGATGTGAATTGGTAGTTTGAACTCAGCAGGTCGGGCAGCATCCGTGGAAAAGATCAGTCGACGCTTCGGGTCGGAACCCTTCATCAGGACCGACCCGAAATGTCGACTGATCTTTTCCAAGGATGCTGCCCGACCTGCTGAGTTCCTCCAGCATGTTGTGAGTGTTGCTTTGACCCCAACATCTGAAGATTATTTTGTGTTTTTGAATTGGTAGGTTAATTGTGTATGGAATTATCCCGAGAATATGGGTGAGTAGTAGAATCAGGATTTGTGATGGGAAGTCAGGAGAGAAAAAAAAGTTTTTGCAAAAGTAAGTGGTTGATGGTTGGTCAGTGGGCCTGTTTCTTTGCTATACCAGTCGATGACTATATGAATATCATGAAGTTATTCCATCATTTAACACATGGTTGATCCTTTGTTGACATCCAGCCATGATCATAATCAACCACTGAGCTTCCATTGACTTCTGGAAATAAAGAATTCCTGGGATCTACAACCCAGACCCAATTCTACTTGGCCAAAAAAGCTAGAAGAATAACGTGAGAATCAACAGATCTGTGGTTTCAACTAAATTATACTACTGTTTTATTTCAAAGCCAAGTTCAGTATCATATGCACAAGTACATGTCAGCACAAGTGCAAGGAAAAACTTTTTTGCAGCAACATCACATAGGCAGCTTTCACAAGAAAAACAGAATATAAACAAAATGTTTTACAAGAAAGAACACAATTAGAGCAAAAACAAAGTCCATTATAGTACAAAGTAATCAAAGTCATCGTGTTAATAGTGGTCATAATGTTGTTAAGTTCTGGTGAGTAGGGTTCTGTAGGTTGATTTAAGGATTGAATGGTTGAAGGGAAGTAGCTGGTCTTGAACCTGGCGGTGTGTAGTTTCTGTACCTTCTGATCGATGGCACCGGTGAAATGATAGCTTGCCCCAGATGGCGGGGATCTTTAGTGATGGATGTTACCCCTCTTGAGGTAGTGCCTCCTGTAGATACTTCCAATGGTGAGGCTTTTGAACCAATGATGACAGCCTGGCTTTCACTCGGGAGTGAATCCAAATATTGAATCTGCTGATGTGAATCCACAGCTGTCATTTTGGACAAAGTTGGTGCAAAACAATTTCTGCAACAGATTGCCAACTATAATTGCGGCTACCTGTTCCAGTATTTGATAAGTGCTGGCCTTGGATATGAAAGTATCCATTGTGCATCATATTCCTCCATATCCCACTGCGAGTAACCTGTTTCTTTTGCTTCTGAATACCATATATCCAAGATTCTATGAAAGTAAAGTGGGTCCACAAATTTGACTCATCCTGACACGACAGCTCACACAGAAACGGGAAGCAGGAAATAACAACGTAGTCTTCATCTTGAATACAATTACACCCCATCTGATATTGACCTCAGTTCAAGCTCCCATCTGTTTTCCATAACCCTTAATTCATCCAAAGCTCAATAAATACCTTTGTATCTCAGACTTCACAAATCTCCACTTTATAAAGGCAAACAATTATCTGAAGCTATGTCCCAACCCCTTTCTCGGTGTCTCACAGGGGAAAACCTCCTCTCTGCACCCATCTAGTCAAGCTCTATCAGAATTGCCTCCATTTCACAATGGTCACAATTCAGGCTGACCCAACCCGCTGAATCACTCTTGTCAAGTTAATGTCTTCATCACAAGAATTAACTTTGTGAACTTTTCTGAACAATTTCAACTGCAAGTGTAGCCTTTCTTAAACAGGGCCAGAATTGTGTGCAGTGATCCCAAAGTGGTCTCACTATTGGCCCAAGATGTAGGAGCAAATAGTTTTTTTTGTTGAATCCATCCCCCTTGGAATAAAAGGCCAATATTCCATTTGTGTTCTTATTTACCTGCCATACCTGCAGACCAACCTTTTCTTGTCCAAGGAGAACCTGGATTCACTTGTACCACAGTATTCCATAGACTCTTTACATTTACAAAGTATTATGCTTTTGTATTCTTCTTATCAAAGTAGATAACTTTTACCCATATTATGCTGTCACCCAAATATTCACCCATTTGCTTAAGCTATCTCTTGACAGATATGTCCTCATCATAAATTTGCTTTCCCACCTCACTCTGTACCGTATCTTAATAAATATAAACTGTTTAGAGTTGGTGCCCAGTACTAATTCTTGTGGCAATTAGCCAGTACACCTTGAGAATTGTAAATAATTTATTTTATCAACCACATTGCACCCTCCTCCACTCACTGACTGCTTTCTGTCAGACAGCCAATCTTGCATCCAAGTCACTTTATCCACCTTGCTAGTTACAGCTTCAGAACTCCAAATTTGTTAAACAATTGCCTTCAAACAAAATTATGTGAATCTGCTCAGCAGTATTTTGATTTTCTTAGCATTCTGTTATTCTCATGCAGACAACTGGTTCAGTCATTTCCCCCAATGTAAATGTCAGGCTAACTGACCCCATATTCCATCCCCAGTTTGCAAATAGGGACTCAACTGCCAAATGAACTTTTCCAGCATCTAGGGAGATTCATTAAATGCCCACCAGGGCATCCACAATCTTGGCAGCCACTGTAATATAGGAGGCAGCCCATCACGTTCAAGATACACGTCAGCATTCAGTCTCCATGTGTTTCCTCTCCCTAATGACGATGAGGGTTTAAAATTCCTTCCTTCGTTTTGTCCTTGGATTATCTACTATTATTACTGACATACCACACAGACAGATACAAACAAAAGTCTTTGAGATGAATTCCTCATTCTTAACCTCTGAGGGGCCAACATACACTTTATTGATAATGATATACCTGCTTGATATCCCATCATTAAGAATGTCCACCATTCTGGCGATGCTCTCTTCTCATTGCTGCCATCGGGAAGGAGGTACAGGAGCCTTAGGTCCCACATCACCAGGTTCAGAAACAGTTATTACCCTTCAACCATCAAGCTTCTGAACTAGTGTGGATAACTTCACTCACCTCAACACTGAACTGACTCAACAACCCATGGACTCACCCTCAAGGGCTCTACAACTTATGTTCTTAATATTAATTATTTATTTGCAGTTTTTATTTTTAGCTTTTTCATTTGTACAGTTATCCTCTTTGGCACATCGGTTGTCAGTTTTTTTTGTGGGTAGCCTTTTATTGATCATATTGTATTTCTTTGTTCTACTGTGAATATCCTCAAGAAAATGAATCTCAGGGTAGTATATGGTGACATGTAAGTACATGGATAATAAATTTACTTTGACCTTTGAACTTACCCACTCTTTCTAAATATATCTAAGAATCTCTTACTGCCTGCTACTTGTCCTTTTACTTTTAATTTATTTTCTCCATTTGTAACCCTTCTTTTCCTGGTTTCTAAAATGTTCCCTTCCTCCAGGTTCACGACTAATCCTTACAGCACTTACATGCCTTTTCTTTCACTTTGATATTATCTTTAACTTTTCTTTGAAGTTAAAAACAGATACAGAATCTCAATGGAATACACCTTTATTGGGAATTATAAGATATTTCCTTGCATGTTTGTCTTTGGCTATTCATCTTAACTTCCAATCCATTTTTCCCCATCGGACATGCCAACATACCATATGACCTTTTTTAATCATCTTACCAATGTGTACAACTGCTTTCAGGAAACTATGGACTAGGAATCCTGTTATAGTCTGGTGAAATTACCTCTACCCTGCAGAAATCAAATCTCACCTCTCAGACACCTCCTCCAACATATTTCTGGACCACGATCCCATCTACCAACATCAGGCCATTGCCTTCCAGATTACACATTTCATCTGGAGATCTTCCCTCCAGAGTTTCAGCCAGGGTGTTTCTCCAACCCCACTCTGCCCACTTCATCCTTCTACCCAAGGTCCACAAACAGGACTGTCCTGATAGATCTACAGCTTTAGCCTGCTGGTCTTACCTGAATTCAGTTCTATCTCCTCCATTCTTCTCACCTACATCCCTGATGCTTCAGAAACCATCTGCCATTTTAACAATTTCTTATTACAATAAGCTCGGCTTCAGCATATAACCATATATAACCATGTAACAATTACAGCACGGAAACAGGCCATCTCGGCCCTTCTAGTCCATGCCGAACTCTTACCTTATCCTATTCCCACTGACCTGCACTCAGCCCATAACCCTCCATACCTTTCCTGTCCATATATCTATCCAATTTAACTTTAAATGACAACATAGAACCTGTCTCAACCACTTCTGCTGGAAGCTCATTCCGCACAGCTACCACTCTCTGAGTAAAGAAGTTCCCCCTCATGTTACCCCTAAACTTTTGTCCTCTAATTCTCAACCCATGCCCTCGTTTGAATTTTCCCCACTCTCAATGGGAAAAAGTCAAACCACGTCAAATCAATCCCCCTCATAATTTTAAACACCTCTATCAAGTCTCCCCTCAGCCTTCTACGCTCCAAAGAATAAAGACCTAACTTGTTCAACCTTTCTCTGTAACTTAGGAGCTGAAACCCAGGCAACATTTTAGTAAACCTCCTCTGTACTCTCTCAATTTTATTGACATCTTTCCTATAATTCAATGACCAGAACTGTACATAATACTCCAGATTTGGCCTCACCAATGCCTTGTACAATTTCAACATTACATCCCAACTCCTATACTCAATGCTCTGATTTATAAAGGCCAGCATACCAAAAGCTTTCTTCACCACCCTATCCATATGAGATTCCAACTTCAGGGAACTATGCACCATTATTCCTAGATCCCTCTGTTCTACTGCATTCTTCAATGCCCTACCATTTACCATGTATGTCCTATTTTGATTAGTTCTACCAAAATGTAGCACCTCACATTTTTCAGCATTAAACTCCATCTGCCATCTTTCAGCCCACTCTTCTAACTGTCCTAAATCTCTCTGCATGTTTTGAAAATCTACCTCATCATCCACAACACCGCCTATCTTAGTATCATCTGCATACTTATTAATCCAATTTACCACCCCATCATCCAGATCATTAATATATATGACAAACAACATTGGACCCAGTACAGATCCCTGAGGCACACCGCTACACACCGTCCTCCAATCTGACACAGTTATCCACCACTACTCTCTGGCGTCTCCCATCCAGCCACTGCTGAATCCATTTTACTACTTCCATATTAATGTCTAACGATTGAACCTTCCTAACTAACCTTCCATGTGGAACCTTGTCAAAGGCCTTACTGAAGTCCATATCGACAGCATCCACCATTTTACCCTCGTCAACTTTCTCAGTAACCTCATCAAAAAATTCAATAAGATTTGTCAAACATGACCTTCCATGCACAAATCCATGTTGACTGTTCCTAATCAGATGCTGTCTATCCAGAAAATTACATATACCATCTCTAAGAATACTTTCCATCAATTTACCCGCCACTGACATCAATCTCACAGGCCGATAATTGCCAGGTTTACTCTTAGAACCCTTTTTAAACAATGGAACCACATGAGCAATACACCAATCCTCCGGCAGCATTCCCCTTTCTAATGACATTTGAAATATTTCTGTCAGAGCCCCTGTTATTTGTACACTAACTTCATTCAAAGTCCTAGGGAATATCTCATCCGGACCCGGAGACTTATCCACTTTTATATTCCTTAAAAGTGTTAGTACTTCCTCTTCTTTAATTGTTATTCTTTCCATTACTACCCTACTTGTTTCCTTTACCTTACACAATTCAATATCCTTCTCCTTTGTGAATACCGAAGAAAAGAAATTGTTCAAAATCTCCCCCATCTCTTTTGGCTCCACACATAGCCATCCACTCTGATTCTCCAAGGGACCAATTTTATCCCTCACTATCCTTTTGCCACTAACATAACTGTAGAAACCCTTTGGATTTATTTTCACCTTACTTGCCAAAGCAGCCTCATATCTTCTTTTAGCTTTTCTAATTTCTTTCTTAAGATTCGTTTTACATTCTTTATATTCCTCAAGTACCTCATTAACTCCAAGCTGCCTATATTTATTGAAGATCTCTCTCTTTATCTGAACCAAGTTTCTAATATCTCTTGAAAACCATGGCTCTCTCAAACTTTTAACCTTTCCTTTCAACCTACCAGGAACATAAAGATTCTGAACCCTCAAAATTTCACCTTTAAATGACCTCCATTTCTTGGTTACATCCTTCCGATAAAACAAATTTTTCCAATCCACTCCTTCTAAATCCTTTCGCATCTCCTCAATGTTAGCCTTTCTCCAATCAAAAATCTCAATCCTAGATCCAGTCCTATCCTTCTCCATAATTACACTGAAACTAATTGTATTGTGATCACTGGACCCGAAGTGCTCCCCAACAAATACCTTCGTCACCCGCCCCATCTCATTCCCTAACAGGAGATCCAACACTGCCCTTTCTCTAGTTGGTACCTCTATGTATTGGTTCAAAAAACTACCTTGCACACATTTTACAAACTCCAAACCATCCAGCCCTTTTACAGAATGGGCTTCCCAGTCTATGTGTGGAAAATTAAAGTCTCCCACAATCACAACCTTGTGCTTCCTACAAATATCTGCTATCTCCTTACAAATTTGCTCCTCCAGTTCTCGGTCCCCATTAGGTGGTCTATAATACACCCCTATAAGCATCACAACACCTTTCCTATTCCTCAATTTCACCCAAATAGTCTCCCTAGACGAGTCCACTAATCTATCCTGCCAGAACACCGCTGTTATATAATCTCTGACAAGCAATGCAACACCTCCCCCTCTTGCCCCTCCTATTCTATCACACCTGAAGCAATGAAATCCTGGAATATTTAGTTGCCAATCACACCCCTCCTGCAACCACATTTCACTAATAGCTACAACATCATATTTCCAGGTATCAATCCATGCTCTAAGCTCATCCACCTTTCTTATGTTACGTAAACAGCAACAATGAATATCAATCGAGACAGGTTATATAAAAACAACCAAACATTTATTAAACACTGATAAACGATAAGGAAAAAACAAACGAAAACTTTAATCGGAAGTTAAGAGATATGCAGCCGTTCACCAACTTGACACTCAGCTCTGGTTCTTAAAGCGTTAAATGCGAAAACAGTTCTTAAAGCGATAAAGTCAAATACAGTTCTTAAAGTGATAACTTTGAAAGTCCAACAGATTTACACATTCAATTGGGAGAGACTTCTCTGGAGAAGGATTTCTTCACAGATGCAATTTTACTGCTGGTTCTGTCCACAGGATTCACAATGCCAAAAAAGGAGAGGAGGAGAGGAGGAGAGGAGGAGAGGAGGAGAGGAGGAGAGGAGGAGAGGAGGAGAGGAGGAGAGGAGGAGAGGAGGAGAGGAGGAGAGGAGGAGAGGAGGAGAGGAGGAGAGGAGGAGAGGAGGAGAGGAGGAGAGGAGGAGAGGAGGAGAGGAGGAGAGGAGGAGAGGAGGAGAGGAGGAGAGGAGGAGAGGAGGAGAGGAGGAGAGGAGGAGAGGAGGAGAGGAGGAGAGGAGGAGAGGAGGAGAGGAGGAGAGGAGGAGAGGAGGAGAGGAGGAGAGGAGGAGAGGAGGAGAGGAGGAGAGGAGGAGAGGAGGAGAGGAGGAGAGGAGGAGAGGAGGAGAGGAGGAGAGGAGGAGAGGAGGAGAGGAGGAGAGGAGGAGAGGAGGAGAGGAGGAGAGGAGGAGAGGAGGAGAGGAGGAGAGGAGGAGAGGAGGAGAGGAGGAGAGGAGGAGAGGAGGAGAGGAGGAGAGGAGGAGAGGAGGAGAGGAGGAGAGGAGGAGAGGAGGAGAGGAGGAGAGGAGGAGAGGAGGAGAGGAGGAGAGGAGGAGAGGAGGAGAGGAGGAGAGGAGGAGAGGAGGAGAGGAGGAGAGGAGGAGAGGAGGAGAGGAGGAGAGGAGGAGAGGAGGAGAGGAGGAGAGGAGGAGAGGAGGAGAGGAGGAGAGGAGGAGAGGAGGAGAGGAGGAGAGGAGGAGAGGAGGAGAGGAGGAGAGGAGGAGAGGAGGAGAGGAGGAGAGGAGGAGAGGAGGAGAGGAGGAGAGGAGGAGAGGAGGAGAGGAGGAGAGGAGGAGAGGAGGAGAGGAGGAGAGGAGGAGAGGAGGAGAGGAGGAGAGGAGGAGAGGAGGAGAGGAGGAGAGGAGGAGAGGAGGAGAGGAGGAGAGGAGGAGAGGAGGAGAGGAGGAGAGGAGGAGAGGAGGAGAGGAGGAGAGGAGGAGAGGAGGAGAGGAGGAGAGGAGGAGAGGAGGAGAGGAGGAGAGGAGGAGAGGAGGAGAGGAGGAGAGGAGGAGAGGAGGAGAGGAGGAGAGGAGGAGAGGAGGAGAGGAGGAGAGGAGGAGAGGAGGAGAGGAGGAGAGGAGGAGAGGAGGAGAGGAGGAGAGGAGGAGAGGAGGAGAGGAGGAGAGGAGGAGAGGAGGAGAGGAGGAGAGGAGGAGAGGAGGAGAGGAGGAGAGGAGGAGAGGAGGAGAGGAGGAGAGGAGGAGAGGAGGAGAGGAGGAGAGGAGGAGAGGAGGAGAGGAGGAGAGGAGGAGAGGAGGAGAGGAGGAGAGGAGGAGAGGAGGAGAGGAGGAGAGGAGGAGAGGAGGAGAGGAGGAGAGGAGGAGAGGAGGAGAGGAGGAGAGGAGGAGAGGAGGAGAGGAGGAGAGGAGGAGAGGAGGAGAGGAGGAGAGGAGGAGAGGAGGAGAGGAGGAGAGGAGGAGAGGAGGAGAGGAGGAGAGGAGGAGAGGAGGAGAGGAGGAGAGGAGGAGAGGAGGAGAGGAGGAGAGGAGGAGAGGAGGAGAGGAGGAGAGGAGGAGAGGAGGAGAGGAGGAGAGGAGGAGAGGAGGAGAGGAGGAGAGGAGGAGAGGAGGAGAGGAGGAGAGGAGGAGAGGAGGAGAGGAGGAGAGGAGGAGAGGAGGAGAGGAGGAGAGGAGGAGAGGAGGAGAGGAGGAGAGGAGGAGAGGAGGAGAGGAGGAGAGGAGGAGAGGAGGAGAGGAGGAGAGGAGGAGAGGAGGAGAGGAGGAGAGGAGGAGAGGAGGAGAGGAGGAGAGGAGGAGAGGAGGAGAGGAGGAGAGGAGGAGAGGAGGAGAGGAGGAGAGGAGGAGAGGAGGAGAGGAGGAGAGGAGGAGAGAAGGAGAGAAGGAGAGAAGGAGAGAAGGAGAGAAGGAGAGAAGGAGAGAAGGAGAGACAAACACCTTTTTACATGAACTCCTTGCTCTTTCTGGCAAGAGTTATCTCGATGCAGGTAGCTACTCCTCCAATGAAGACTCAATAAGGTCGATCCTTTATTAAACTGCCAAACAATGCCGACACCTCTTGATCCTTTGATCCTGTAGCTTCCATAAATTCTTCACTCTCCCTTCTAATGTTGGAATTGAGTAAATCAACACATCTAGCAAAAATTTCCAGTCCAAATAATATGGAGTTTTGCAACAGAACGCACACTCCGTTTTAAAAATGAAACTGCATCACCAAAAACAAACACACAACAGAAACGGAGATACAGCACGCTCTACCTGGAAATCTACAAACTAAAAAAAACCCCTGCGTCACCTGGGTCGACCCTTATATAGTCACGGGGCACGTCATCATGTGACCTCACATCAGCGGGAAAATCACATCAGGTGACCTCCAAAAGACCATTACATCATTCTCACTAAAAAAAAACAGATCTCCTTGAGCATGTAACACTTACAATGCTCCTAACATTAAAATAGATGCATTTAAGAAACTCTCCCCCTCCCACTCTGTTTATCCTTAATTGAGCAAACAACTTTGTTTACACTGAAGAAGTTTAAATCTTTTCTTCGACAGGAGTTCAGTGAAACCATCTCTCACTGCTCCCCATCTGTAATTTCTTCGGCTCTTCAACTTTTCGACCACATTTTGACTCAGACTCGCTATCACCCTTTTGCCAATCACCTGTCCAGCTCTTGGCTCCATCCCTCCCACTCCTGTCTTCTCCTGTCATTTTGGATCTCCCCCTCCCCCTCCCACTTTTAAATTTCTTACTAGCTCTTTCTTCAGTTAGTCCTGACGAAGGGTCTCGGCCTGAAATGTCGACTGTACCTCTTCCTAGAGATGCTGCCTGGCCTGCTGCGTTCACCAGCAACTTTGATGTGTGTTGCTTGAATTTCCAGCATCTGCAGAATTCCTCGTGTTTGCGTTGTTATCTTCTTTTTTTTCCCTTACATCAACCCTCTCCTATTCTCCTTAATTTGACTCCTTCCCCCCAATCATTCTAGTTTAAAGTCACCTTAGTAGCCCTCACAAATCTCCCCGCCAGGATATTGGTCCCCTTATGATTCAAGTGCAACCCGTCCCTTTTGTACGGGTCACGCCTGCGCCAATAGTGGTCCCAATGATCCAAAAACCCGAATCCCTGCCCCTTGCTCCAATCCCTCAGCCACGCATTTATCCTCCACCTCATTGCATTCCTACTCTCACTGTCGCGTGGCATAGGCAGTAATCCCGAGATTACTACCTTTGTCATCCTTTTTTTCAACTCCCTTCCTAACTCCCTATATTCTTCTTTCAGGACATCTCCCTTTTTCCAACCTATGTCATTGGTACCTATATGTACCATGACCTCTGGCTCCTCTCCCTCTCGCTTCAAGATCTCTTGAACGCGATCAGAAACATCACAGACCCTGGCACCAGGGAGGCAAACGACCATCTGGGTCTCCTGACTTCGTCCACAGAATCGTCTATCTGACCCCCTAACTATTGAGTCCCCCTATTACTACTGCCCTCCTCTTCTGTTCCCTACCCTTCTTAGCTACAGGGCTGGACTCTGTGCCAGAGGCACGGCTGCTGTTGCTTCCCCCAGGTATGCTGTCCCCCCCAACAGTACTCAAACAGGAGTACCTATTGTCAAGCGGCACAGCCACAGCCACAAGGGTGCTCTCTATTACTTTATTCTTCTTATTCCCCCTCCTAACCTTGACCCATGATTTGTTTAACCCCTTTACACTCCCATCCCATATCAACAAGGTCTGAGGGTCCTCCATTTCTTCTTTGAACAGAGACCAAATCAGCACACTTAACTGAGTGGTAAAACTTGTCCCTATACTCAGCTTTCCCTTTGTTTCTACTCGCTCTCCCCAGCTTAAATATGAACTGAAACAGACTCTACCTACACCTGTTTTTCTCTTGGACATTGTTCCAGGCTTATTCAGAACCATCCTCCAACTCATTTTTCAATACATCAGTGACTGCATTGCACAAAATCAGAACTCATAAATGTCAACAGACAAGATGCCACAACTCAGTAGCTTAGGCAACATCTATGGAGGAAAATAAACAGTTGATATTTCAGGCCAAGAGCCTTCATTAGGGCTAAATACAAGCGGACAGAGGCCAAAGTCAAAATGACACCACTTTTCTGCTAATTTCCACCCTGATCTCGCATCTGCATGATCCATCATATTCAATCTCCTTTCAGTGAAACCATTCCTATAAATCTCTCCACAACTCTCTGTAAAGCGTACACATCTCTATGTGCCTCTACATACATAGAGGCCACTTGGTAGAGGTGTACAAGATGAAGAGGCATAAAGAGCGTGGATAACCAGCGGCTTTGTCCAGGGTGGCAATGCTTAGTATGTGAGAATATAATTCTAAGGTAATGAGAGGAAAGTATAGCGGGGTGGTAGAGGTAGGTGTTACAACAAAGAGTGGTAAGTAAAGTGCATGGAACACACTGCCGGGCATTGTAGTCAAGGCAGATACATTAAGAATATTAAAGGAGACTTTTAGATAGACACATGGATGAAGGATAAATGGAATACTCTGTGGGAGAGAAGGGTTAGATTAATTTTGGAGGAGGTTAAAATGTCAGTACAACATCGTGGGCCAAGGGTCGGTAGTGAGTGGAAGTGCTCATTCAGTAGGCCTCGGGGTGCAGTCTGAAGCCAGCCCATCTAGTCAAGAGTGTGACTCTGCACTCAAAGTGAAAGAGAGGAGCCTCCGAGCAACTACAAAGGTGACAAAGCAATTTATCAGCAATATTTTGAAACCCACATGCAAGACTGAGAGCTGGGAAAAGCACAAGGCTGTGCACTTTTATAAATGATTTCCAATCCTTGCATAATGTAATTTTCAATTCTGAATGCAGTTCTATTGAATCATGCCTCTCACATTAAAAGCAAACAATATCAGTCATTGTTCAGAGATAAGCTGCTGCCATTAATGCAAACCCTGCCATGTCTCAACCTGAAAGGCTGCCAAAGGAATGCTGCCAGCAATAGCACAGAAGCACCATGGATTCTACAGATACTCTTACTTTAATTACACTCTCAACTTTAGAAAGTAACATGCAGTAAGTTTTGAAGCTGTTTAGTCAGGTCTCCAAATGTCAGAATGTCCCTTTAAATGAATACAAATGCAACAAACTAGCCCAAGATTCTCCCAGTTGTATCTGTAAAGGAATCCGTGAAGATCCTAGGTTGTAGCCGAATTGTATGTTTATGCAAAGAAGGGAAGGCACAAATGGAGAACAACTCATAATATCAGTAGGTACGCAGCCGATGCTAGGAACTATCATACATGAAGGAGATTGCACAAAAAAGTACCTGGGCCATTTTCCCAATGGGTGCAAATTTCACCCAGTTGCAGTCACTGTTGAGATCTACAGCAGAAAAGAAAACAAATCCATGCTTGATTTGACCACTTGAAAAACAGGTGCAAACACATGCAAATTCTAGGCAACAGAGCAACGTATTAGAGACTAGATCATATCCCCTGACAATGTTGATCCAAGAATAAGTCCTGTCTAGAACGCCAGGAATAATTTATCTGTTGTTCAAAAATAATGCCACGGGATATTTGAATTCAAAGTTCAAAGTTTAAAGTTCATTTATTATCAAAGTATGTATAAATTATACAACATTGAGATCTGTCCCCTTACTGGCAGCCAAAAAGCAAGAAACCTGAAAGAACCCAATTTTTTTTTAAAAAAAAGACCAACATCCAATATGCAGACAAAGGGGGGAAAAAACACAAATCATGCAAGCAATAAAAGCAAGCAACAGCATTCTGAACCAAATTGAGTCTATAGACTGGAATCCCAGCGCGGCCAGAGTCTGCACATAGCCTCGGTCTCAGTTCATCATATAGCAGGGCAAATCACTGCCAAGTTTGCAGACATGAAGCTTGCAGCAGCAGTGTCACAGCCTCAGCGCTGCGGAGAGAGCAGCAAACAACACAGGAGACCGAGCAGAATTGGCCCGACCCTCGGCTCCAGTCCCAACACCCTGTCTTTCCAGTCTAACTGGCCCAGCGTTTAAATGGTCCAAACACCAGATCATGCCGTGCACCAGGACCCAGGACCTGCTGCAGCGATACACTCTGGGCCTAGACCTTGCCACCTAGCATGAAGTCATTCTTGACCTTTCCAAATCAGCTCAGTGCTTAGATCAATCTAACCTCAGTCCCAGTTTAGGTGGATGGGCACTGAAACTTCTCCACCACAACTCCTCTCTGAATCACTCCAGCTCCTTTTTTTAAACTCCGACATCCATCTCTCAAGTCAGCTTCACCTTTGCTTACCTCTTCATTGTTTGCAGTGATAGTTTACAAAAATTTACCTCAGAAAAAAAAATTAATAATGTTTTTAGTCATAGTTCTTGCCTTTTGAACTACCAGTAAGCTGAAGCCCAACTTTAGTATATTCTCAACCAAAAATCACCACTTCCAACAGGACAGCATATTTGGATACCATGTGAAATTCTAGGCTGGTACTGAGGGCTCTCTTATTCCTGGACAAAGACTTAAATTAACAAACTTAAGAGGTGAAAAGCAGTAGTATGGAGCAGCCTCCCTTTGCCTGACAAGATACATCTGCAATGACGCTCAAAGTTCAATATTGTGGCAAAGCAATTATTTCATTTGCAACATAGGTACAGGTCTCCCTTCTACAGAATAGACTACAACTTACTAAGATGCCTTTCTCTCAAACTACAACCACCACTAACCGTACCATACATCAGTCTGACTTGATCATGCATTTTCATTAGCTGCAGGACTGGAACTGTATATTTGACCATATCGGAGGAACGTTGTTCACTGCACAAACTGCCTGGTTTCAACATGACAGCACAGCAAATCACCACCTTCTAATAAGTAGGATACGATACAGTGAATACTAATAATTAACACAATATTTTCCAACTTGCAATGTTCCTTGCATTTCGCATTTTTTTTTGTTTAAAATACTCTTGTGAACCTTTGAAGCAAATGCATCTCTAGCTCCAAGAAAACTGTCTTTATCGTGATCCTCCATGATGCAAAGCCATGCATCCAGAAATGTGAGAAAACTGTGTATCTAATTTCTTCACATAAACTTTGTAAGAGCAAATTTTCGTTCCATACTCCCATGTTTTTGTTAGTGATTTGTGAATTCAGTTAGGGAGAATTTCTGTTATCCAAACAGCCCTCAAGTGAGGTTTGTATTTCCAATTTCATTAGTACTTTTGAACCTACTGACATTGTTTCCTCAACAAATCAAACAGCACCTATTGTGGAGAGAAATGGATTAATAGTTTAATCAGTAATTTCATAGCAAAACTAATCTTTGCCAGACACTGGAAACAAAAGCTGTTTTGCCCTCCACAGCTGGCCTCAATCCTCAAGTATTTCCAGAATTTTCTATTTCAGTCTTCAATATATTTTCACAGGGATGTGTCTTTATTTACATAAAAAAAATTACAACAACTGCCACTTGTAAAATCACTTCCATGCAACAGAAACCAAATAATTACCACTTCTATGGTGATAAAAGCATCCCAAAGCCAAGGGAGCTTCTTTTGATTCTCATGTCAAAGACATTACCTTGTGCTCTGCCGAAGTACATCCCTGCCAAAGGGTTTCTGTTGCAGGTTCTATTTTCCCTTTTTCAGTTACAAAGCTTTAGCAAAGTTGAGCAAGGGCCATAACACTTTAAAACATGTTCAATTTGGTTGTGAACAGAACCTGTCACTCATGCGAAGGTCCAATCCATCCACAATTTCTGATTTTGCTTTCTCAGCTACACTAAGCAGAGGGTCAGGGTCAATACCAGTGCAACCCTGGTCGCTACAGAACACAAACAAACAGATCCCTGCCCAAACAAAAAACACAGGAAATAAGGTAAAAGCCAAACCTTTTGCAATTACTGTGTAAATAGTTCCTAGTTTGATCCATCGGTCTCTCTTGTTCAATGCTTCTGTTTCAAATGGAACAATCAGTTGTAAACACAAGATCACTTGGTCACCCAAGTCAGATTATTGGATGCTATTCAATTGTCTGCCAATCATGAAGCATGAATGCCCAAGTCAGTCCACTCCGATTTGTGCATCACTGTCAACTTTTATCTTGCATCAGTCTCCAGACCGAAGTACGGAAAAGACTTCACAAGTGGGACACCATTTCCTCACATGGCAAGTACACACAGACAACATCGATAGAGATGTTCTGTACACCGCTAATAACCCCTACACCTCCTCCCTCCATTCAAGGCCCCAAACAGTCCTTCCAGGTGAGGCGACACTTCCCCAGCAAGTCTGCTGGGGTCATCTACTGTATCCAATGCTCCCGGTGTGGCCTCCTGTGTATCTGCACCTTCACTCCGTCCACATCAAAAAGTGGCATTTCCCAGTGGCCACCTATTTTGATTTGACTTCCCATTCCAGCACATCAGTCCATGGCCTCCACTCCTGCCATGATAAGACCACACTCAGATTGGAGGTGCAACACCTCATATTCTGTTTGGGTAGCTTCCAACCTGCTGGCACGAACATCAGTTTCTTGAAATTTCTGTAATTCCACCCCCCCCCCCATTGTCATTCCACATTTCCACTTCCCTCTCACAGATTCTATCCTTACCTGCCCATCACCTCCCTCTGGGGCTCCTTCTGCTTCCCTTTCTTCCATGGTTTCCTGTCCTCTCTTATCAGATTCCCCCTTCTCCAGCCCTTTCTCTCTTCCACTGATCAACTTCCCAGCTCTTATCTACACCCTACCCCTTCTCCCAATTTCACCTATCACCTGCCACCTTGTACTTCATCCTCCCCTTCTCACACCTTCTTGTACTGCACTGGCTTCTTCTCCCTTCCTTTCCAGTCCTGATGAAGGGTCTCAGCCTGAAACATAGATGCTGCCTGTCCTGCTGAGTTCCTCCAGCATTTTGTGTGTGTAACATAGAATATATTCAAAAACTTAAATGCTTGCGGCACCGCACTTTTGGCTTGGGTAGTGTTGAAGTCTGACGGACTAAGACTTAGCTTTAACATGGTTAAACATGGCTGTGGATTCAAGCCTTACCCCAAGACTCAAGCACATAACTTAGACTAACATGACAGTACAATGCATCTGTGGAACAAACCATTAAACCAACTTTCTGTCAAACTTTTTATAAGAGACCAAAACGGAGAAGCTCTGCAGACATCTTAGCCAATACTAGATAAAATTTTCTCATCATTCTCTCATGACTGTTTTGGCACCCTTGATTTAGACAAATTTGTATAACAAATATATTAATATATTTGACTACTTTGCAAATGTATATAATTGAATAGAAGACTAATGGATAGCCTTAATGTGTGATAGGCAATGGAATATTTTATTAAAATGCTTATCAGCTCAGAGCATTGCTGAGCTCATCTATTAAAGAGCATTAATAGGCAGCATTAACCAACACTATCCCATAACCCAGCAGTAAGTCTACACAGACACATCCAGATTTTATTAATGATCAACAGCAACCCAGATTTCCCACAAGGAACATTAACTTGGCTACAGGAAATAGGGTTGAAATGATAAGACAAATTGCCGTGAAACACTCAGCAGGTCAGGCGGCATCAGTGGAGAGAGAAATAGAATTAGCACTTTAAGCAGATGACATTTCATCAGGACTGAAAAAATTATAAGATGAAAGAAAAAGAGTGAAGGGAAAAAAAGGAAAGGTTTATGATGTAGTAGAAGTCAGGAAACATTAAAAATCTAGAGTAATAAATAAGACACAAAGGAAAGCTTAGAGGACAATTAAACAGAAGAATCTAAAAACTTAAATGCACTAAAAGCATTGAATCATGTAAGACTACTGAATCTGGCTGGAAGTCTTTTGTGCACTACTGGAGATAACAAATAAATCTGAATCTAACATAATATTTGAAGGTTATTTCGCTGCAAACTAATATGTACACGTTAAAGAGAAAAGCTTCACTCGTGGTTCAGCAAGGAGACAGTATGAAGTGAAATGAAAAAGTCTACAGAAAAACAAGAAATAGAAACCCAGCAGAATAAAATAAAATGATAAAATGCAATTAAAATACCAAGAGGGAAGCACAAAGATAGAAAGCTGCAATACCTTATAAAGGCTATTAAAATTTACCGAAAACCACTGACAAAGTGGTAAAAAGGAATTATGCCCAACACACAGCATACAGAACTATTGAAAAAGTAACAATTTATCTGATTAACCAAGCAGTCTAGATAATTATCAGAGTAGAGAAAGAGAATACAATACTGGGAAATACAAGGGAACCCAAATCTAAGTCAAGGAGAAACAGAGGATTGTATACCCCTTGAAACAGAATTTAAGAGAGTCAAATCTCTGGGACCCAATGATTATCATCTAAAGGGGATTAGGGGCAAATTAGAGCTCTTCAGTTTTGTGATTCAGGATGGATAAACTGCAAATGATAAGGTGATCAAATTAACATGAACTCCAGGAATAAACCAAGACTGCTCACATCCCATCAAGTGAATAGAAACAGAATTACATCATGGAAAAAATTTATGACTCAGAAGGGAGCAACATTCATGCATTTTATAAATGTGATGAATGTTTTAATCCATCTTTTCAGACAGCATGTTCCAGACATGTGCATACAACTGGGTAAAACAAAATCCTCATCTCCCCTGCAATTTTCCTAGCAATTAATTTAAAACCATTCCCCTGATATTCCATCCTCCAAGAGATAGAAGTTCTTCCAATTCATTCTCCCTTAAGCAAGTCTCTTCTCAACCTCCATTATTCCAAAGCAAACCATCTTAACATCCAACCTTTTCTTACCCCCTTGTAATTTTCCAGTCCTGGTAACATCTTTAGAAATCTGCTTTCTACAGTGCAACCACATCCTTCCCATAAGGGGTGATCAGAAATATGCATACAGTCCTCAAGCTGATGGGCATTCAAGCATAAGAGTTAGCACAGACGTCAGGATTTATCTATGAAGTTATGGTGGTCACTAACTTGGTGAATAAGGGAATTGTCAGCTAAATTAAAAAGTGCACAGATTGAGAACAATCTGGATTGCCGAAGGATATAGAATACAAAGGGATGGGGATAAAGGGGTCATTTTAAGATTGATGGAATATGACAAGTGGACCTGTACTGGGGTCTGAAATTTTTCATTTTCATTATGTTAAAGGAATGAAGTAATGCAGTTTCACAAATCTGAATCGGAGATGGACTTAGAGGGACAAACTAATTTATAGAAAGAGGGAGAATAATTCAGCAGGGGGGGAGTAAATAGGCAAAAAATATGGCAAATGGTGTTCAAAGCATGATGTATAGTCAGCCACTTTGGGTTTGCGTTGGACAGATTAGAATATTTGCTTACTGATTAGAGATTAGGAAAAGTGAAAGAGCGACAAGATTTATCTCTGCATATACAAAACTAAAAGCAAACTCACACATGCCAAATGTAATCATCAAGGTTAATACATCAATTGTTTTGGGGATTAAAAATTGAGAAGCAATGTTTTACTTGTAAGACAGGCTTGATCAGATCAATTCTGATATGTTTGAGTATGTGCATTGACTCTCAGCAAGATTTATTGATCCAATAGTGAATAGACTGTAGATTCAGTAGAAGGATACTAAGGCTTAAAGTGCACTGATATCCAGATACAAAGTAATGTACATTTAAGAATGTGGGATTTAACAAAAATAAGTATATTTTTATTTTTAAACCTACAGGGTTTATTTATGCTTTCCACTAGATGATCCATCACAAGAGGTCATAAAACTTTTAAAATCTGAGCTATTTTACCAGTAGAAAACCAGCATATTCATCATCACCCAGGCAAAGATCAATGAAAATCTGGTGCACTTTTCCATTCCTTCACCATCAAATAAGAAGCATTGATGCTAAGATCATTGGACTTTTCATAACGGATAGATAGAATGTTATTTGGTAAAAGGAATGTAAAACATAAGGAGAGGATGTTAAGGTCCAGATCATCAGTTCAATGGTAGAAAAAGCCGAAGGATCTAAATTGGCAGGAACATCTCTAGCTCCATCATGCTGAGCACTTGCCTTCCCCCACACCCCCACCAGGGCTGTGTGCTCAGCCCACTGCTGTCCATAACTGCTGATGCATGACTATACGGCTAGATCCAGTTTAAACCAAGTTATCAAGTTTACTGATCACTGATGACACAACAGTGGTTAGCCTCATCAGTAATATTGCCAAGATGGCATACAGAGAGGAGGTAGATCGGCTGATAGAATGGTAAACATAAATTGCTCCTCTATGGAGAGAGTTAGGTGCACTAAGTTTCTAGGAGTGCACATTACAGACAACCTCACCTGGTCCCTCAACACCACTTCTTTGGTCAAGAAAGCATAGCAGCATCTGCACTTCCTGTTGAGATTGAGGTAAGTGAGGCTCCCCAACACCACCCCCCCCCCCACCCCCCACCATTCTGATCAATTTTTACAGGAGCGATAATGAGACTGTCCTGACTAGCTGTATTGCCGTCTGGTATTGGAATTGCAAGACATCTGATTACAAGTCCCTACAAAGGATTGCAAGAACTGCTGAGAGGACGATCAGGGATATTTACCGGAAGTGCTGCATACGCAGGGCCCTTAGCACCATCGGTGATCCCTGCCATCCATCCTACAATCTCTGTGATCCCCTACCATCAGGCAGAAGAGCCATAGCATTAGGACAAGGACTGTTAGAATAGGAAACAGCTTCTTCTCCCAGGCTGTGAGGTGACTGAACTCTATGCTGCCACCCAGGTCTCATCACTTATGAAGTGCCAGAAGCACTACACTGTTTACTTTTTAAACTTGTGTCATAAATGCACCTTACTATTTGTTAACTTATTTGTGGTAATATTACTTTAAGTGTTGTGTTATATGTACTGTGCATCTTGGTCCAGAGGAATGTTGTTTTGTTTGGTGACGTTTCTGTCAACACTTTATATCCATGGGAGGTACAACTGGAAACTGTGACATGTTGAGTATACAAGCCACGCAGAGGTGGCTGAAGGAGAAGACAGTTTCTTTACAGTGTTTGTACTCCACTAATTGATCAAAGAAATTGCATGAGACTACCTCCATAATTATTGATGGTAAGAGGACATAGAATGCAGTCAGTCAGAAAACAAGAACCATTTGGAAACTAGGCATGGAAACAACAGAAATACAAAATTAGATGAAAAATAATTGGAAAGGACATTTTCTACACTGAAGGAAAATAAACAGTTGTTTCCCCCAGGAGGTCTGTACAAAGCATATTACTCTTTAAATGCCCTGGATTTTGGTACTGAAGCCACGATTCCGACACTTTGAAATGATAATGAGAGGTTTAGTAAACAATAAACAGTCACTGATTTCAGGGGAGATTTAATGATGAGAGTCAAACTACGTCAAATGAAATTAACAGGCGAAGTCATTGTCACTACAATGAAGAATAGAACTACAAATTAAAAAGGACTCGGGGCAAGTCTGCAGTGATGGAAGCAGGTTCAATTATAATGCTCAAAAGCAAACAGGATAAATATTTGGAGCAGCAAAACAGGAGAGGGATCACGTGGAAAGCCCATGAAAGAGTCAGGATTGGTATGATGGGCTTCCTATTATGCTGAGTCAGAGTGTGCTTTCATGTTGATCCACAATCCACAGTGGTAAATATGACCAATCAGGTTTTGAAAGTTAATAACAGTAAATAGAAAATGAATTTGTTTTTACATGTTTCTGTAAATGATAGCCCTACAAAATATACAAAGCTTGTTCATAACTAGCATAAAAAGTGTATTTTTTCCTATAGGGATTAGTAGAACTTCTTCAGTTGGCATCCATTCCATTACATTAGGAGGTTAAACATATAACTCACACTCCAGACACTTGATCACACATCTAATATCTCAGCATGACTGAATGACATGCAAGCTTTTTGATAGGGCATTAAAATCCAAGTAAGCTGTTTGAATCTAAATATCATTAAAAGCAAGAACTCTGGACAATAGTTATTCTCAATTTATCGGCCTAAGCCCAACCAGTATTGAACTGTTCATGGATCCTTGCTTCCAAATTGGCAGCCACATTTCCAGCCATAATAATTCAAAATTACTTCAGCTGTTGGACTCTGTGGGATGTCCAGCGATTAAGTTACTAGCCAAAACAACAAGCCATGTGGGCAAGGTGGGCTCTTTGTGGACTGAAAATTACTCTAATTTTCTTTCACTGGAGATATTTATAAAGAATAGCACAGCTGCATCCATTGCATTTCTATCCAACAGTAAATGCACCAATTTGTAAAATTAACTGAATCTCTCATAGTTGGTATAATACAAATTAGGTTAGCATCTGATCTATGTAGACATGATGCATGCATTAATATGACTGCAAGTCATCATCCAGTATACATTTATCTCATAGATGTCGTACTTTATTACTGATGCAAACTAATCATTCCCTTTGTAACAAAGGAAACTGATGAGGGTAGGGCAGTAGAAGTGGTCTACATGGATTTTAGCAAGGCATTTGACAAGGTCCCCCACAAGAGACTCATTCAGAAAGTCATGAGGCATGGCTGTTTGGTAAAAAATTGGCTTACAGGAAGAAAGCAGAGAGTAATAGTGGAAGGAAAGTATTCTGCCTGGAGGTCAGTGACTAGTGGAGTGCCGCAAGGATCTGTCCTGGGACCCCTGCTCTTTGTGATTTTTATAAATGACCTGGATGAAGAGGCGGAAGGATGGGTGAGTAAGTTTGCAGATGACATGAAGACTGGAGGAGTTGTGGATGGAGCTGTAGGTTGTCGAAGGTTACAAGAGGATATAGACAGGATACAGAGTTGGGAAGAAAAGTGGCAGATGGAGTTCAATCCAGATAAGTGTGAGATGATGCATTTTGGAAGGACAAACCAGAAGGCTGCGTACAGGGTTAATGGTCGGTTACTTAAGAGTATGGATGAACAGAGGGACCTTGGGGTTCAAATCCATAAATCCCTCAAGGTTGCTGCACAGGTTGATAGGATAGTTAAGAAGGCCTATGGGATGCTAGGCTTCATTAATAGGGGATTGAGTTCAAGAGTACAGAGGTCATGTTGCAACTCTACAAATCTCTGGTGAGACCACACTTAGAGTATTGTGTTCAGTTCTGGTCACCTCATTATAGGAAGGATGTGGAAGCTATGGAGAGGGTGCAGAGGAGGTTTACCAGGATGTTGCCTGGATTGGAAAACAAGTCTTATGAGGCAAGGTTAGCAGAGCTGGGACTTTTCTCTTTGGAGCGTAGAAGGATGAGAGGGGACTTGATAGAGGTCTACAAGATTACGAGAGGCATAGATAGGGTGGATAGCCAGTACCTGTTTCCCAGGGCACGAATAGCAAACACCAGAGGGCATATGTACAAAGTTAAGGGAGAGAAATTTAGGGCAGACATCAGGGGTAAGTATTTTTTTTTTTTTTTTTATAATATATATAAACACAGAGGGTTGTGGGTGCCTGGAATGACTTGCCAGGGGTGGTGTTGGAGGCCAAAACATTAGGGGTATTTAAGAGCCTCTTGGACAGGCACATGGATGAAAGAAAAATAGAGGGTTACGAGGTAGTGTGGGTTTAGTACTTTTTTTAAAAAAAAGGAATATATGGGTTGGCACAATATCAAAGGCCGAAGGGCCTGTACTGTGCTGTAGTATCCTAGTGTCTAATGATGGGCCAGTCATTGACCTGGATACTAATGCAATTACAACTGTCCTTCAACTGGCTACAAATGCTCAGATTTTCCTGTCAACAGCAGAAGCCTTAAAAGGCTTCCAGCTAACGAAGCATGTCAAGAGCAAAGAGGTAAACAGCTAAATGTAACAATATGCAGAACCAAAGATTAGGCATGAGCAATAAGAAAATTTTGATTCCATGGGATTTTTTTAAAAATAAAATTATGTCAGTTAAACAATAAAGAATGAATGGTATGCTCTAGGAAGAGGTTTAGGTGAAGCAAAAACATCAACCAGGTGGGAATATTAACCTCATTCTATGCTTCCATGAAATATGTGGTAATTCAAGTTACCATAAAAACTTCTACTTGCCCTGTGCCTCAGTCCTACATGAGGTGTAGCAGGTCGCCAGTCCCTGCCAAAAGCCCAATGTGCTTTGAATTCGTTACAACTATCTCTAAGTTCAGGGATGATTAAAAATGTCTCTATTTGAATGAAACAGCATTATTTATTTTCTACTACTTAATCAAAAGTCTATTTCAAAAAACAGCTGTAAATTGTCAGTTAGATTGAAACAATATTAATTATTTTCAACTACTTAATCTAAAGAACTTTCAAAATACAGTAGCTTTAAATCAAAAAGGGGTATGGGAAAAGCCTAATAACAGACCATGCTACCTTCACCAGCCATGCCTGGTATAAAGTCAGGGCCCAGGTGTATCGGAAAGGGTGGGCTGAAACTTTACAATGTGCAGGTACTGAAGGCAGAAACAAGCTGACCCATAAGCTACTGTACCCTGCAAGCTACTAATTCCACCAACCACTGCCAGACTCTAGAGGAGCCCTAGGTTTGTCGTTTTAATGGTCTGAACTTGCAAAGCAAATGCCACATTTGTCATTTATCTTTTGACATTGGACTACCACATTCACTTGCAAATAGAATGTCATGTGGGTGACATCAGTGGTATTCAATTTAATGGAATGTATCCTTTGTGCATGCATATGACTTTGAAATTACATCCACTCAAGGAATTATATAGAACTCCTCAGGCTGTATTGCATATAGACAAATGGAGAAAAGGGAATCATTTTGGCTTTTTGGATACATGATAGCTCAGACTGTAGGGAGAAGAAATATCCATGCATGAAAAATTGGTGCAGGCATCAGGAGCAAACTCCTCCTCACTTAAGGTGCACTTATATTTCAAAGGCCTTTTGCTCTTACTGACCTTGCCCGTCTGGAATGTAGAGGCCAAATACATGAATCAGTTTATCACTTGCCACTATCTGCCATTCAGGAAATTGTGAGCAAACTATAATTGCCTAATACACAAGTGACAGTTTTCCAGTAAATGAAGTCTCCTCTGATGCACATTAAAAATACTCAGAGCAATAATTCAGGTTAGATGTTAGTTAACTTGTATTGTACTTTAAGGACAGAAACATAACGTAATAAATAATTAGATCATCCCACATTCTTGTTTTGGCTTCAAAAGCCAAACACAGCCTGCAATCATTAAGGCTTCTTAAATGCTGCATCATGGTTAATGAGTACCCTGGGTGACTGTTGGGCACAGTGACTTGGTGGTCCCCATTCCTCACCAAGTAAATCCTGTGATACCTGGTATTCCTTGTTTGTGATTTCCCAGCCAAATACAAACCAAGATTAGGTTCATAGAGTTGTACAACATGGTAACAGACCATTTGGTCCAATATGTCTACTGGAGCTAGTCCCGTTTGCCTGTGTTTACCCTGTATTCCTCTAAAGATCAGATGTGCTCAGTCACTTCCAGATTCATGCCAACTATCTGAAAAACACATTTCCATGATGCTGTTAATATGCAAATGCACTTTAAACGACAACCCTCTGCAGTGTTTGCCTCTCCCCTCCAAAATATGTAAAATCTCAAGAGGGAGAATAATTCATGCCAATCATTTGCTTTGCCACGTGTACCAAAAATAATATACCTTTCAATAAACGGACACACAACTAAATGTTCAGCTACTTTGTAAATATCTGGTGTCATTTCTCACTGGGGTACCTCTGACAGCCAGAAACCATTGGCCGGCAATTAGGCAAAACTTAAAACGATTGTTTCTGTTACAGTTCTTTTGAATTTTTCTTCAGCTCTTATTTGTACGAGTCAAATAAAAATGCGTTTCAAAACAGCAGCCAAATTTTACAGTTCCGTGCTAGTGAAGGAAGGAATGTTGTGTCCTTGTGGTTCCTCAATATTGATTGATCAGAGACCGACAGGTCAATTTCATTTGCGACATTAACATAACCTGACATCTCGTTGCTCAACTCACGAATGCTCGCTCCCCATAACATCAACAACTCACGTTCCCCGCCATTGGATTACAGCGCCGTCCTTAGGAAAGCGGTACTATGACTTCAGTGGATTCAGCCCAGGAAGGAAATAAAAAGAGTTATAGTTCAGTCGGCTCGAAATAGCGAGCTCATTGATTCCTTTACAACGAGACCTCTGCCACCGTCTATATTGTGACCAATTATCAATCGCTAATCTGGTTATTCACTGCAGATGCCGAGATAATAGTAACATGCCGGTTACAAAGTCAGACCTGTGATGACTCCCTGCGCGATTGTTCATTTTTTTTTAAAAAAGTGGAGACAACAGTTTTTAATACTCTCAGGATGCAAGACTGTGCCCAATGAAGCTTCCATTAGATCACTCAGTAGAGGGTTAGCCTGTGAGTGTGTATGAGTGAGCGAGAGAAAGACGAACGGGCAACTCTGCTTTAGCAGTCTGAACACATTCTCGACACGACGTCGCATTTTGAGAATGATTTTAATAGTACAGTGATGTAATGGAATTTGTAAAACCGTCTATACAACCTCCTTTTCCGAACTTTTTAAAGCAATTGATTGTCTGAAATTCAGATGATCGTTTCAAGTCCTTGCCAATATTTGTTTGTCTCTCCAGTTAACTCAACAGGTTGGAGCATGGGATGGGTATTTTGTTGGTGGGGTGGAGATGGAACTTGTTTGTTTTGGAAAAAAAATTAAAAAGCCTGATAGCGGAAGGGTGCTACCCTTGACGTCTGCCCCCCATTCATAAAATGGTGACATCATACCTACACCACTTCATCGTCATTCCTGAAAATAGAATTATATGACCTAACATTCATTCGCTCTCGCGACTGAATTCTAGGAAATCTCCCCATCTCTCCTGACTAGTCAACGTTCTGTTTAGAAAAAGCGGTCATTTAGTTCCGAACTCCAATAAAGGACGTATCTGGATTATAAAATAAAACTTATTCGGTGTTATTCTTAACTCAAACACAAGCCCAGTGAACCTTTGTTGAACCCAGGTGTATTTATTTCGCCTTGTCAATACAAGAAGTATTCAGCGCTACAGGCGGGGTTCACTTGTAATTATCTTCCGACAAAGACATTCGTTCCTTCTATTTTCCTAGTTGGCACCTGCATCTAATTTGTAATCTGATTACTAGGTCACCACGACCTCTTCAAATATCATTTAAATATTAAATTTTCCAACTACAATGAGAAAAATTTATATCTCCAATTATAACCAATACATAATGTTCTTGTCCACAAACTTAACCTCACCTCCTCAAAGCTTTTACATTGGAAATGTTGGACCAGGTGGGTCTGGTCATCCATGATATCTTTACTGCTTGTGAATACTTCAGGTCCAAACGGCTGCATAATTACTCATTAATTATTAACTAACAAACTGAAACTGGCCCGTTATTGCAATCCCTTTTTCACCAAATTTCCACCCCGGTCATTCCGTTGCGCACAATCCCATGTGCTTTAAACTGCGTAACCTCATGCGCTTCCTTGTCAAAATGCTTGAACGATATCAAGGATACTACATCTACTGGTTTCCCCTAACGACCCTTCTGGCTACAGCCCGAAAATGCTCTTAATTAAAAATCGTTCATTTTCACACATGCCGTCATTCATTTCAAACCGTTATGGCATTATCGCTCGCGTGTATTAAATCGCTTTCACGTAGTGATCTATTTTGGAGCCATCGTTAATAGTCTAATTCTTTAGGAACTTGGCACGTAAAATCTGAAACAGCAATCCCGATTTCCAGTGTTGTACACAGTGTGCTCAATGAATGTTTGAGCTTGATCAGTGATTAATGATCTTCAGAACTAAATGTACGCAAGCAAGTTTAAGGTCGTGCTTGAGGAAGGGATTTCGGCATCATGTAACAAACTGCAGCCACCTCATGGATACTTCAAACATCAATAAAATAAAGATGATATTAAATGTACGAGTGTGTACCCAATTAAACAGGGAGCTGATGCCCAGATGAGAGAAACTGCCCCTTTTTGAGGGAAGGCAACCCCGGAAGCCCTTAACACGCGTTATTGCGACTGCGGTTAACATTCCAACAATTAAGCGTCGCGTTCGCAATATTTTTTTCATTGAAAATCCGTATATGCATTTACCACAATGGAACAGCTCGCTAAACAGTTGCTGGAAATTAAAACGTCAACTGGAATTATATGTTTTTTAAAAAAAATACTTTCACTGCATTCGCTCAGACTTGGACGAGGATTTCATTTTTTTTAAAGAATACATTGTTGAAATCCTTGGAGCGTTTACAGATGCGCCGAGTTAGCACGAAGAACAATTCCACGCTGATCACCAAAAGAGAATCGTTTCCATCACAAACTTACCGTACACCCCCTGGGCAGAAATGCCTTCTAGTACAACTGTAAGCAGCCACGAGAGCAGATAAGCACAATCCATCTTCACGTTAACATATCCAGCCTTCGGCGCACTGTTCAGCAATCCCGGCACCCGGGGACCAGCGGCAATGATCCCCTCAGTCCCCAACTGGGCAGAGGACGGTCGACTACGAGGAAATCTAATGGTGTTTCTTTTTGGAAGAAATCAAGTCAGAGACAGGTGTCTGTGTTTCGGGGTTAGAGAAGCGGGACTGCGCCCGTTACTGTCCGGGTCGGAGCCTGCAGCCAACCCATAGAGATGGAGGCTGTTATTACACTGTAAGAGGCAAGAGCTCTGCCAGCCACGGCGGTTGTTTAAAAGTAACTCGCTTTGGTCCCTGGAGAACAATTAAGAAAACACGTTCGATCGCAGTTCAGCTGAATCCATTTAGTTCCCGGCCCATTCCGGCAGTCGCTAACATACCCAGTGATAAAACGGACAAGAGGAAGGCACCAGCTCCCGGCAAAACTCGGCTTCCTTTTCAACAGCGACGAATTATTCGAGCTGCAACATTTTTTTTCAATGAGAAATCTCTCCGTTCCCTCTACGCACGCACAAACGGACACATACACACATACACAGACACACAGCTGAATCTGATCGGAACTCAATACCCATCCACTCCCCAGATCCGGGAGAGGGGGAAGAGAAAAAAAAATCACTGAGACGAGAAGTTCAGGACGTGGAGAGAGGCTGGTTCACTGCTGTATCCAAGGCTGGCGGAGTAGAAACATGTCAGCTCGGCAGGGAGAGAGAACGAGAAGGGCGCCGGAGAAGACAGCGACAGTAGCAGCATCCCCATCCGTACCCGATCCGATCCCGCACTACCTCGGCTCGGCGAGACGGCTGCCTGGCTGGGTGGATGTAGGGTTTGGATGGAGGGGCAGAGGCAGACAGAGTCCGGGCGGAATTGTCAGCAGCTGTAGTGGCTGCTAGCGGAGCCCGATCATCACGTTGCTCAGTACGTGCTCAGATAGTGAACATGCAGCTCGCCCGCAGACGGAGACGTACGGGCTGCGTGATTGAAGCTCGTCAGCAGCGAGGCGAAGAAAGCAGATTAAAGGAGTGCTCCATCCCACTCAACGCGCATTTCAGCTGCATCGCCTTTCGCATTTCTACATTTGAGCACGGTTACTGTGTGAATAAAAAGGCGCAAGCGAGCGCGCACACACACACGGGCACAGAGATCGGGGCCGCGGCTCGCAGTGCTGAAACACTGTATTCCCCGCCCTGGACTTTCTGAGGAGGGCAAACAGGGAAATTAGATGATATTAGGACCAACACTTTTTTTTTGCGCACGGAATCGCAATGATTTTATGCATGCATGTTTTAGAGAAGCCCCTTGTTCGTATTAGACAAAGTTCCATAAGAGGCCCTCTAGCAAAACTCCAGGGCACAGCATTAAGCAGACACTTCCTGGGGCAGGTAATCAGAAAGGGGCGCGGCTCCTCGAGACCCCTCTCTTTATAAGAGGTGAGTCGAAGTTTCGTGTTCTCAGATGAGGTCAGTTTCTTCTCGATGACTAGGGCTCCTCTGTATCTCCTCGCCAATAAGCTACTGCTTGGGACGTTTCAGGTTTTGCGCTTACGCGGAAAGTTCGCAAAACCACCGGAGCAGGAGTAGGCCACTCGGCCCCTCAGGCCTGTTCCACCATTCAGTATGATCCTGACAATCTGCCCCGGCCTTGGCATCTTCTTTATGTCAAATAACCATAAACCTCGGTCTTTCAAATATAAACCTATCTTCATCTTAAGTACTTAAATTATTTCAATTGCGGCTAGACATTTGTTAAATGGAGAAGCAAGAGATTGTTGGAATCTGTAGCAAAGAAAAACAAACTGCTTGAAGAACCCATCGGGGCTTCTGTTGATGGAACTGGACCCTCGATATTTCGTATCAAGACTCAGACCTGATAACGGGCCCCAACCAAAAACATCCACTGTCCATTTTCCCCCACAGGTGCTACCTGGCCTGCCGAGTTCCTCTCGTAGTTTTTTTTTTGCTGGAAATTTGTTTAAAATATTTCAGTTTTAAAAAAAGATTGTTTGATCAGCTGGGTCCTTGTCACGAATCTGAATTTAAGAGTTCGGAACCAAACTTTTGCGAAATCGGTTCCTGGCGGTTATTTTGCCCCAAACAACGGATCGCTCTGTGCCCAAAGATTTTGCATTTAACTAAGTCCAGGCAACCCACTGCAGCCAAGGTGAGCGAGGCTTCAATGTATGTATGCGGGGAAACGGATGGGCTAAGTAACTCATGAAAAACAAATAACCGAGAACGGATATCAATGTGTGGTTTTATTCCAGGATAGAATTCCTTTGCAGTATTCGCACGCAGAAATATCCGGAGCCAGGAGATGAGTCCGGCCTCCAGAAGACACTGCCGACTCAACCTCAGTGTTACGGTCCCCTTCTATACTGAGCATCTTGTCCTGTCCAACGAACTGAACGTTGGGTTAATTCAGTGGGCAGTTTTAAATGTCCATTCACACAACCAACCGCACAACAATAATATCTGCCACTCATATCCTCTCCTAACGACCATAAGACAAAGGAGAAGCACCAGGCCACTCGGCCCATCGACTCTATTCCGCCATTCGATATGGCTGATATAATTATTCCTTTCATCTCTGTTCTTTTGCTTGCTGCCCATCACCTTTGACGCCTTGACTAACCAAGAACCCATCAACCTCTGCTTTAAATATAATGAATGGCTCTACAGCCGCCCACGGCAAAGAATTCCACTGATTCACAACCCTCTGGCGAAAGAAATTCCCTCTCATCTCTGCTCTAAATGGCCATCCCTCTATTTGGAGGCTGTCCCCTGTCTCACCCACCTGGAAGCATCCTCTCCGCAGCCATTCTATCTAGGCCCTTCAAGATTCGATAGGATTCGGTGAGATCCCACTTCATTCTTCTCAATTCCAGCGAGTACGGGCCCAGAGTAATCAAACGCTACTCATATGTCAACCCTTTCATTCCCAGAGTCATTCTCGTGAATCTCCTCTGTACCTTCTCCAATGCTAACAAATCTTTTCTTAGATAAGGAGCCTAAAACTGCTCAGAATACTCCAAAGGGCCTTCTGACCAATGCCTTATAAAACCTCAAGCGTCTCATTGTGGCTGTTATATTTTAGTCTTCTCAAAATGAACGCTAAAATTACAGTTGCCTTCCTTACCACTGACTCAACCTGCAAGCCAAATTTTAGAGAACCCTGCACAAGGACTCCTAAGTCCTTTTGCGCCTCTGATTTTTGAATTTTCTCCACATTTAAAAACATACCTGCACGTTTATTCCTTCAACCAAAGTGCATGACCATAAACTTCCCTACCCTATATTCCATCTGCCACTTCTATTTCCGCACTCCCAGGCTGTCCAAGTCCTTCTGCAGATTCTTTTCAACCTCAACACTACCTGCCCTTCCACCTATCTTTGTATTTTCTGCAAACCTGGCCACAAAGCCTTCAATTCTGACATCTAAATCATTAACATATAACATGAAATGAAGCAGTCCCAATACCAACCCAATGGAACACCACTTGTCACCAGCAATCAACCAGAAATAAACCTTTACCTTTATTTTGACTCTTTCCCTGTTGCCAGTCAGCTAATCTTCTATCCATGCTAGTATTTTTCCTGTAATACCATGGTCTCTTATCGTGTTAAGAAGTCTCCTATGCAACACTTGTCAAAGGACTTTTGAAAATCCAAGTAAACAACTCCTTTGTCCTGCCTATTATTTCTTCAAAGAATTCTAACAGATCTGTCAGACAAGATTTCCCTTAAGATAACCATGCTGACTTAGACCTACTTTATCATGCACCTCCAAGTACCCCAAAACCTCATCCTAGGTAATGGACTCCAACATCTTTCCAACAACTGAGGTCAAGCCTATTATTTCCTTTCTTCTGCCACCCACTCTTCTTAAAGAGTGGAATGATATTTGCAATTTTCCAGGTCTCTGAAACCATTCCAGAATCTAGTGAGTCTTGAAAGATCATTAATAATGTCTCCACAATCTCTTCAGCTACCTCTTTCTGAATTCTGGTGTGTAATCCATCTTGTCCAGGTGAGTTAATTACCTTCAGACCTTTCAGCTTCCCAAGCACCTTCTCCTTATGACAACTACAGTCACTTCTGGTCCCTGACACTCTTGAATTTCTGACATACTGCTAGTGTCTTTCACAATGAAGACTGATGCAAAATACTTATTAAGTTTGTTTGCCATTTCTGTGTCCCCATTGCTACCAGTCCAGTGTCATCTTCCAGTGGTCCAATACTCACTCTCACCTCTCTTTGACTCTTTATATATCTGAAAAAGAAACTTGGGTATACTCTTTGATATTTTTTGCTAGCTTATTTCATTTTTTCTCTCCTTTTTTTAATATTTGCCTTCTGTTGCTTTTTAAAGCTTCCCAATCCTCTAAATTATCATTACTTTTTTGCAATTTTAAATGCCCTCCCTTTTGCTTTTCCTTGTCACCCTTTGATCTTCCTTATCACCCATGGTTGCCTCGTCCCCCATTTTGAATCTTTCTTCATCTGCCCTGTGCTTTCAGAATTGATCTCATAAACTCCAACCACTGCTGTTCTGCCATTATTCCTGCTAGTGTCCCCTTCCAACCAAGATTGGCCAGCTTCTCTCTCATGCCTCTGTAAATCTCTTCACTCCACTGTATTACTGATACATCTACTTTATCTTCTTTCTCTCAAAATGTAGGGCAAATTCTATCATAATATCATCACTGCCTCTCAGGGGTTCTTTTACCTTAATCCCCCTAATTAAATCTGGTTCCTTATAAAATACTCCATCCAAAATTGCCTTTCCCCTACTGGGATCAACCATAAGCTGCTCTAAAAAAGCCATCTCATAGGCATTCTACATATTTCCTGTCTTGGGATCCAGCACCAATCTGATTTTCCCAGTCTGCCTGTACAATGAAATCCCCCATGATTAGCACAACATTGCTCTTTTGACATGCCTTTTCTATATCCCATTGTAATTTGTACCCCACGTCCTGGCTACTGTTCGGGGGTCTAGTTATACCTCACATCAGTGCCTTTTTACCCTTGCTGTTTCTTAGCTCTACACACAAGGATTCTACATCTTCCAATCCTATGTCACTTCTTAGGGGTTTGGTTTGATTTTTTACCAGCAGAGCCACACCACCCTCTCTGCCTACTTCCCTTTCCTTTCAATACAGGCTGTATCCTTGGATGTTAAACTCCTAACTAATAACTTCTTTCAGCCTCGTCTCAGTGATGCCCACTACTACCTGCCCATCTCGAACTGCCTTACAAGAGCATTGAGCTTATTTGGTATACTGGCGCATTCAAATATAATAATTTTAGTCCTGTATTCATCATGCTTTCGATTTTGCCCACATTTGACACCACATCATCCCACTGATTGCAATTGTCGCCTTTGTTTGTTTAAGTTCTCAAATGCCTTTTTGAAGTATATGAAAAATGTATCTGTATTTAATGCCTTGCGAAGTTGTACACAAGCATTTGTTACAGGGTAAGGTACCATCTAGCCATCCAAAGCTGGCGGAATAGACCAGGCCTGCTTATCAACATTTTTTTTTAATTCGGAAAGGCCATCTGCAAAGTTTGAAACCTACTCGGCCAATGAAACATCCCCCTTGTCCGAGGAAGCAGGCTGGGCGACTGTGATCTTTAAATTCTCTGTCTGTATTACAGAAAGACGATCCCTGGTTAGCTGGCGCCTTCAAATTCATCTTCCACGGGATAGGCATCATTGCTAGTGCCGGCGTTTACTGTCTATCAGTCACTGTTCCCTAGCAGATTCGCTCGCAAAGCCGTTTCAGAGTAACTGCAATGTTAGGGTCTGAAGTCAAATCTTGGTCAAACAGGAACAAAAAGGTAGATTTCACACTCTCGCGGACATTGTTGAACGAAAAGAGATTCCATACAATCTACAAATTTCATAATCATTATTAAGACCAGCTGACTGGAATTGCGGTGGTGAGAGTGGAACGCGTGTCTTTGGATACTAGCCGTAACAACGATCGTTTTACCCTTCTGCTGCGTACACACGGGAAGCCTTCAGTAACAGCAGTACACAGTACCTTAGGCGTAGAGATGCATGAAGTTACTCAGAAAGGAGGATACCTGGAGAACGGAAAAGGCCCCTGCATTTTTGGTCGTCGCAACAGACTAAACTCCAAGGCTTTGGCGAGAACCATCTAACAGAAAAGAAACAATTATTCCCCTTTGCAGCTGGAACTAACCTACCATCCAAGTCAGTGTAAATCAGACTTAGTGATTCAATAATCTGGTCTCGTGACTGGTTTCACGGAAACTGCTGGTTGCATTAGCGCCTTTCTACTTTATGAATTGATTACAACACATTACTGAACAGTGGACTACAATTTAAGAATCTAGCATATTATCGTGAAATCTGTTGTTTTGCAGCCGCCACTGCATTGTAATACACAATAATAATTTTAAAAATAAATTACAATAAGAAATATATGTGGAAAAAGTTAAATTAAAGAAGTTGTGCAAAAGGGAGCCTAAAAGAGCAAAAAAAATCAAGATTCAGAATATTCATGGGTTCATTGTCCATTCAGAAATCTGATGGTGGAGGGGAAGAAGCTGTCTCTGAAACTGAGTGCAAACATGAGGAAATCTGCAGGTGCTGGAATTTCAAGCAACACACATAAATGTTGCTGGTGAACGCAGCAGGCCAGGCAGCATCTCTAGGAAGAGGTACAGTCGATGTTTCAGGCCGAGACCCTTCGTCAGGACTACGAAGGGTCTCGGCCCGAAACGTCGACTGTAGCTAAAACTGAGTGTGTGTCTTCAGGATCCTATACCTCCTCCTTGATGGTAGCAATGAGAACAGGGGATGACCTGGGTGATGGGAGCTCTTAATGACGCATATCGCCTTTTGTAGATGTCCTGGACGCTAGGAAGGCTAGTGACTGATGCAGCTGGCTAAGTTTTGCAACTTTCTGCAGCTTTTTCCATCCTGTGCAATGCCCCCCCCCCACCAGACGGCGACGCACAGTTCCAGTGAACCAAGTTCAATCCAGACTTTGATTAAATATCCGTGGGATTTGCGCGTTCTCCCTCTAATCGTACGGGTCTCTTTCGGATGGTTAGGTTTCATCTCAAAGACGTGCCTGTTGGTAGATTAATTGGCCACTGTAAATTGCCCCATGTGTGTAACTGAATGTTAGTATCTGGGGGGAGTCGATGGGAAAATGGGGAGAATTAAGGAGTATTAGTATAAATGGTGAGTAATGTAGCCTCGGTGCCTTCAAGAAATTGTTTTCCTGCTAAATGGTTCAAATTCGACAGGAGAGCGGGAAATTCCGAAAAGATGATACAGGTCGCTTTATCGTCAGGGTTATACTGTAGTGACTTGTAATGCTGTGTCAAGTTTACTTTAATAACGTGTTTTAGAGACTACGAGATGTAAGGAAGCAAAAAAAAAAGTTGCTGTGTTGGGTTGGTCTAAGGTTACGGTTTTGAGGAGCGCAGTGGAGAAGCGAGGATAAAATTAGAAAGGCCAAACGTTGGCAGAGGGAATTCTAAAGCTCCTGGCCTGTATCACATCTCACGTAAGGAAATGGACTACACTCTGTTGAGATAAAGGCCAATAGGGTATGTATTGGTGCAGATGATAGAAAGTTCGTCCGTATGGCTTTCCCGGTGAATGGGAGGAATCTTGCAACTCAGTTAAATTTTAACTGCCCACTCTCGTTAAGCCTGGTTGGTGTTCCGACCATTAACAGTCAGCTAACCCGTATAACTATGGGCTTAACTTGCCTCGGTTCTCAGGACATGGGGTATCGCTCGATGAGTATTTTATTAATAGGCATTGCGTAACGAACAGGTGCTGACGCGTGTTGTAGATCGCGCTATTTCGCAGATTTGCAGCGCCCGTGGGGGGGGGGGGGATCGGGGGGTTTCGTCTTCTTCCTTGCCAACAAATGTAAATTGTAGGCAGGTTGTTTTGTGTTTGAGCAGTGGTGGGAAGTGGGGAGATTCATATAACCCTCCACATACCCCACTCACCCGAACTATCGTCAACTTTATTGGCTTCCGATTAAGCTTCACCTGCATTTGACGCCCAACAGTTGCAGTTCCAAAGGTGACATTCAATATACACAACAGCCATGGAGATATAGATCCCATAGAAAGAACAGAAGATATAAGGAAATCTTCAAGGGGTTTATCACCTTAAGTTCTGTACGATTTCCGGAGTCGAAATGCACGGGACATTGAATGTATCCGTCAACTGTTTATTGGCAATTTAAATAAATCATGACTTTGAGAATATTGAATATCAATTAAACACGGAGGAGCTTGCCACCTTTCGTAGGCTTCTATGGTAGGGAATGTCGAACAAATGAACAATATTCACACTTCATCGGCGTGACTCTGGAACAGCAGTGACGCGAGATGTTAATTATTTTGAGTTGGCGCGTTATAAGCTCCAATAGCGCAGTCAATTGCAGCAATAGTTGCAAACTGGAACGTGAACGATGTTATCAGTTATTTCATTAATAGCCGCACCATGAATCACTTACTGCACAAATACTCTCGACGGCGGAGTAAGGTGGAGAAGGCAGGCATTTCTACTCTCAGAAAAGAGAAACTTTCTGGGTTTTCAACGCTTCCGTTGACGTCCTCTCCCCACCACCCCAAGCTTAATTATTTACTTAAAGTGACAAGGGTGTCACAACAAGGTTCCTATGCATAAATCTGTGAGAAGTCTCCCAAATGGACTCAAGTTCCTGTCATGAGAAGAGTCATGTGCCCTCCGTTGGCAACATCAACTGATTTCTGTGAAAATTCAAACCTCGGTCCCTTAATCAATTAACAATAGTGAATAATTTCCAAAACCTGTCAGGACATTTTGGTGATATTATTATTTGACAAAATAATATTACTTCCTTAATAGGCTTAATTGCCATGCAGTTCGTAGTCCAGCGAGACATTTGGGCTTGCTCTTTAATATAGAGCCTCCTTCACTTAAATCACATTTTTTAAACCAATTCGTCGGTATCAGCGCGATTTCAGGCTCCGCTCCACTGCGAGACTGACACCACTCTCAGCTCGGCCGGCGGCGGGAATAGATACGCTGTCCTCCCTTGAAATCGCATTGATGAAAGCTTCTGACCAAGGCGCTGCCGGAACAGGCTAGGTCGATGGAGCTCTCCGCCCGCTACACGGTTACGGCGAGCGCGATCTTTGCCACAGCTGTTGGTTTCTTCTGTAGCATGAACTGTTCACGGGAGCCCGGCTGATTGATCCTACTTGAATGTGAAGAACTGTACGTTCAACCATTTACCTGCAAACACAACTCTATCTGCAATTAGTAAATCTTCGTATGCCAGAACTACTGTTCTTTTCTGAAGAACGCAAAATATAGAAAATTCCCACCTATCGTCGTCAACGCCCCCCCCGCCATTAATTGCTTTTTTAGAATCACTTCAGTAGTAATGTAACTTTACATTACTTGTAATGTAACATCACAAGTTCTGTTTTCGTTTGTTCTCTGCAAAGTTTTTTCTTCAAAATACAAATAATCCGGGTTATATATTTATCTGAATGACTGCATGCAGGCAGGGTATGGCGTAGTGTATAGAAACTTAGAAACTCTACAGCACAATACAGACCTTTCGGCCCACAATGCTGTGCCAAACATATACTTTCTTTAGAATTTACCTAGGGTTACCCATAGCCCTCTATTTTTCTAAGCTCCATGTACCTATCCAGGAGTCTCTTAAAAGACCCTATCGTATCCGCCTCCACCACCGTCGCTAGCAGCCCATTCCACGAACTCAGCACTCTCTGCGTAAAAAACTTACCCCTGACAACTCCTCTGTACCTACTTTCAAGCACCTTAAAACTATGCCCTCTCGTGCTAGAGGGAGAAAAACCCTGGGAAAAAGCCTCTGACTATCCACACAATCAATGCCTCTCATCATCTTATACATCTCTATCAGGTCACCTTTCATCCTCCGTCGCTCCAAGGAGAAAAGTCCGAGTTCACTCAACCTGTTCTCATAAGACATACTCCCCAATCCGGGCAACATCCTTATAAATCTCCTCTGCACTCTTTCTATAGTTCCCACATCCTTCCTGTAGTGAGGTGACCAGAACTGAGCACAGTACTCCAAGTGGGGTTTGACCAGGGTCCTATATAGCTGTAACATTACCGCTAGGCTCTTAAACTCAATTCCACGATTGATGAGGGTCACCGTATGCCGCCTTAACCATAGAGTCAACCTGCGCAGCAGCTTTGAGTGTTCTATGGACTCAGACCCCAAGATCCCTCTGATCCTCCACACTGCCAAGAGTCTTTCCATTAATGCTATATTCTGCCATCATATTTGACCTACCAAAATGAACCACCTCACACTTATCTGGTTTGAAGTCCATCTGCCACTTCTCAGCCCAGTTTTGCATCCTATCAATGTCACGTTGTAACCTCTGATAACCCTCCACACTATCCACAACACCCTCAACCTTTGAGTCATCAGCAAATTTAGTAACCTATCTCTCCACTTCCTCATCCAGGTCATTTATAAAAATCACAAAGAGTAAGGGTCCCAGAACAGATCCCTGAGGCACAGCACTGGTCACCGATCTCCATGCAGAATATGACCCATCTACAACCACTCTTTGCTTTCTGTGGGCAATCCAGTACTGGATCCACAAAGCAAGGTTCCCTTGGATTGCATGTCTCCTTATTTTCTCAATAAGCCTTGCATGGGGTACCTTATCAAATGCCTTGCTGAAATCCATATACACTGCATCTACTGCTCTACCTTCATCAACGTGTTTAGTCATATCCTCAAAAAATTCAATCAGGCTCCTAAGGCACGTCTTGCGTTTAACAAAGCCATGCTGACTATTCCTAATCATATTATGCCTCTCCAAATGTTCATAAGTCCTGCCTCTTAGGATCTTTCCCATCAACTTACCAACCACTGAGGTTAGACTCACTGGTCTATAATTTCCTGAGCCAACTCTAATCCCTTTCTTGAATATAGGAACAACATCTGCAACCCTCCAGTCCTCCGGAACCTCTCCCGTCCCCGTTGATGATGCAAAGATCATTGCCAGAGGCTCAGCAATCTCCTCCCTCACCTCCCACAGTAGCCTGGGGTACATCTCGTCCGGTCCCGGAGACTTATTCAACTTAATGTCTTCCAAAAGCATCAGCACATCCTCTTTTTTTAATGTCTCTATGTTCAAGCTTTTTAATCCGCTGTAAATCATCCCTGCAATCGCCAAGATCCTTTTCCGTATAGGATTTTAATTCTGCTCTATCATAGTACCGGTGAGTTGGGTGATTGGCTGCTGGGTAACTTGCATTCTAGTAGTGACCCACGGAGCTAGTGTTTCAATGGTTTATAATGTCAACGCTTTTTGTTGCACGTTCAACGCGCAAAGATATGAAATATTAAGAGATTGACATTCGAATGTGAATCTAAGCGCGAAGAATAAACGCTTACTTCTCCATTCTGTCTCATTCTGGGAGAATTTTAAAAGTCCGATCCGTGATTTACAAAAAGGTTCCGTTTTCCTCTGCCAAAGTGTTTCAGTATTAAGATCAATTAAGATCAATCGCAGTTCGGCAGAGAGTGATATAGTCTGCTCCTCAAGTTTCCTGCTCATGCCACCGTCATCTCCAGTAATTGGAATCCAGTAGGCTTCAAACAATTGAAACTCTGCGGGAAGTAGATAATGATCACCAGTTATCTATACTGCGATTCTCACAACTATGATCAGGCCATCTTTGTAAGTGGTGGACGAATTCTATGCTTTGCTAGGTCAATCACTTGAGCCATCCAATCGAAAGTGAGATGTAGATCCACTGAGAGACGGGCAGAACTGGCCGTGGTGGCAGTACGGCATCCAACTCATACAAGAAACAAGAACTTCGTTACAAACAAACAGAGGATCAGCAATAATCACCAATAAGACAATTTGATTCCATGTACGGAATATTTCCCACTAAAGTAAATTCTTACATCTCCCCAAATCTTTATGACAGTTAATGTCAATGGCAGTTACCATGGAGAGATGAACCGTTGTAATTCTGTGGATATGGCCAGCTCTTTACTGTATTGAGACTTTTGCAGTATTAATGTGCTGACTGCACTCTGCTGGCCAACATGCTAAGTAACAATCACGGATTTGGAATCTGCACAATCACGTCGCTAGACATAATTCTGCAATTAAAACTGAATTCTTAAATTGCAGAAAATTAAACATCAAATGACCTTGTACGTGGTTTTAATAAAGTAAATGCGATCTTTTTTTATTAATCGACCTTCCATTTTTCAAATTCCAAGTGTGCTGTTGTAAACATTAGGACTGTTCAAGGCATAACATATATAAGATTGACACTGAGTGGTAAACACAAATTTGTCGTCGATGCATTCATCCAGGATCTTTGGCCATCAAGGGGTAGACTGCCATCCCCCACCCACGGCTTCGCTATGTTCTGGAGTGGGGAAGGAGGTGCAGACGCCGATCTGCTGATTTCTAATAGCAGTTCAGCGTAGACACACCTGCCTTTACACAAAATACTTTAGATTTCCCTTTTACAGAGAGTTCTGTAGCAATAAATATCAGCTGTTAATTTTAAGAAGCAGTTTTAAACATTGAGATTTATATTCTCCTCAGTTCAAAAAAAATGTGACAAATTGAAGTTCTTCATCCACAGCTATTACCTGCACTTGTGAAATTGTGCAAAAAATAAAACTGAGAGTTTCACTTGGCTAAATAGTTCAAGATAAAAATAAAAGAATGATTGACCATAGAATCACAAAGAGTTTGAGCCTAATAAAAAGTACACTCTGCAGAAAAGTACTAAATGAATAAGTAGAACCAACGTTATTACATTTTAATACACGAGATTCAAATGGTTACATATACTCTAGGATAGTGGTTCCCAAACTTTTTTGGGTTACCGTCCCTTAGCTCCCAACTGCTTTCCTAGCGCCCCCCCACCCCAACACTTTTCCAGCTATTACAAAGTTAAAGAAAACAGGAACTGCAAATTTAAATCAGTGACAAATAATTGCAAACATTATTCAAATCTATTTAAAACTATAAATAAAATTATTTATTTAATTACAATAGAAACAATTTTCAACAGCAGTTTTAGAGCATACATTAGTGGTCCAACTATTGAGTACTTCATTGTTTTTTCACCTTTCAATGAGATGGACGGGCTTGGTGCAGTGACATCAACTTCTCAACATCAGGCTGAGTGTCATTCAGTAATTTGCAGTCAGTTTCATTGCTTTGGAAGAAGTTAGGTGACTGCACTGAAACCGTGAGCCACTAAATATGATGTTAGAAAGGCAATAAAGAATATCTTGACCTTTTTCCAGAGTGCAGGATAGCATTCAGAGATTTCTTTCTTGATATGATCTTTCTTTTAACCTCGGCTTCAGATCAAGGTCATTTTGTAGTGAGATTTGTTCTTCCTTCATCCTTCCTGTTAATCCCTCATTACAATTGTTCAGGAATGGATTTATTACCCAATCTGGAATTTGGATCGAGAGAAGATCTTGTTATCTCTCTGACATTTCTTTATGCAGCTCACCCAGGTAGGCACAGAATAGTTGAAGATCGTTGTCAGGTATTCCTTCTTTCTCTTAAAACTCAGAGAAGCTCAGAAATTTGAAAAGGTCGTGACGGCCAATGTTGCACTTAAATTGGATTAACTTGGACAAATGTGGAGACAATTGATTTGACTTTGATAAGATTCATATAATTTCCTTGCAATTGAAGACTGATTGCATTAAACTATGTGAATAATTCTGAAAAAATAAGCAAAGTCATGCCAAATATTCTTGAATTGATTACCAAATGAAGTATTCAAGTCTTCAAAGAATTTTATTACAGTTTAAAAAGTGCATAAAGTGCCTCGGGCAGTTTTCTTTGGAGAGCCATCTGACTTCTGTGTGCAACAGCGAGCAGTCAAATGTTCATCATCCTCAATACAAACCTCCCAAAATAGTCAGAATTGAGAGCATGAGTTTTGATTTTATTTACTGCTGTAATAGCAATATTTCATGATTTGTGCTCCTGATCGCTTAGTTTCTTTTGTGACAAGATGTTCTCTGTGAAAGATAAATATGTTAGGTACACCTTTTTTTCAAGAAAATAATAATGCACAGTGGTGTCCTGTCATTGATGGTGGCACAAGCAAGAAAGTTAGTGAACGGAATGTCCTTCTCTTTGAAAAATTGCTCAGAAACCCAAGATATTGACCCTCCCTTTGTATCTGTTTCTAGTCTATTTGCAAATAACAACTCTCAAACCATGCATTCCTCTTTTATAATGGTTTGTTAACTTATCCAACTGCAGAGCAAATTCTTTTGTCTGAAGAATGTTGTATAATGTGTCTTCCATATTATCAGACATTTCAATTATTCACCTTTGAGCAGAGTTGTCACCGCGAGGAATCGCTTTAATTATTTGGTCTGGAATCAGTGCTTCTCCAATTGAATGGGACTTTCCAGATTTAACAATAAACAATGAAATATTGTATGAAGCACACAAATCATCACTGTTTTTGTTGTGAAATGTTGGCAAACATGTTTTAAAGTGTGTTATATTTCTGGAAGTTTTCATGAAGTGACTGAAAATAAGCCAGTTTATTATTTGTTTTATCAGAGTGTATTCCCTTCAAATGTTCAGGAGCCTGGATGGTTTGGAGTGGGAGGAGCTAAAGATGGTGCCTGGGGTTTTTGCAGACTTGGGTGACTTACTCCATTTTGTCCATGAAGCAGTTTAATTCCCCTCTTCACATGTCTCTTCCTTTCTTTTGCAAGGTGGCTGGAGTCTGTGATCTACAGCTGCAACTCAGACCATGCTTAGTCATGGGTGGTGGGTTCTTGGTCTTGGAATTCACCGGGCAGCCTAGTGTTCGATATCTCCAAGTGCAGCCTGGAAGATGTGTGCCTTTGGGGCGTAGCCCTGTGGACAAACCAATTCACGAAGCATCATGGAAGACTGAAACATCGAGACAGCAAGCAGGCAGTATACGCATCTTTGAAAGAAGGCCTCTGCACTCAAGTGATCTCTCTCGCGCTCTCTCTCTCTCTCTCTCTCTCTCTCTCTCTTTCTCTCTCTCTTAAAAGATTGAGGGGGGATCTTATTGAAACGTATAAAATCCTAAAGGGATTGGACAGGCTAGATGCAGGAAGATTGTTCCCGATGTTGGGGAAGTCCAGAACGAGGGGTCACAGTTTGAGGATAAAGGGGAAGCCTTTTAGGACCGAGATTAGGAAAAACTTCTTCACACAGAGAGTGGTGAATCTGTGGAATTCTCTGCCACAGGAAACAGTTGAGGCCAGTTCATTGGCTATATTTAAGAGGGAGTTAGATATGGCCCTTGTGGCTAAAGGGATCAGGGGGTATGGAGGGAAGGCTGGGGCAGGGTTCTGAGTTGGATGATCAGCCATGATCACACTGAATGGCGGTGCAGGCTCGAAGGACCGAATGGCCTACTCCTGCACCTATTTTCTATGTTTCTATGTTTCACTCAATGGTGAGTGACAGTCTGCTGGTCCCCATGTCGGGGGAATTCAGACAAGCAAATCAGCACATTGCAACATCAAAACAACAAGCTATTGATCTCCCCTCTCTTTGTGGCAGGAGGGTATTTCTCTATCCCTCAGTAGTGAGAGAGAGAGAGAGAGGGAGCCTGTCTGCGATATCAAAATATTGGAATGGACTGTAGTTTCTGATGGAGTCTAAATCATGGTCTCTGGGGGTTTTGCAATTGCTTGCATGGACGGTGGTGGGGTCGATGCTTTTGCTGGAGCCAGTGGAGGGGGGAGTGTTGATGCTTTTGCTGAAGCCAGTGGGGGGGGGGAAGTGTTGATGCTTTTGCTGGAGCCAGTGGGGGGGGGGGAGGAGTGTTGATGCTTTTGCTGGAGCCAGTGGGGGGGGGAGGAGTGTTGATGCTTTTGCTGGAGCCAGTGGGGGGAGGAGGAGTGTTGATGCTTTTGCTGGAGCCAGTGGGGGGGGGGAGGAGTGTTGATGCTTTTGCTGGAGCCAGTGAGGGGGAGGAGGGGGAGTGTTGATGCTTTTGCTGGAGCCAGTGGGGGGGGAGTGTTGATGCTTTTGCTGGAGCCAGTGGGGGGGGGGAGGAGAGTTGATGCTTTTGCTGGAGCCAGTGGGGGGGGGGGAGTGTTGATGCTTTTGCTGGAGCCAGTGGGGGGGGGGAGTGTTGATGCTTTTGCTGGAGCCAGTGGGGGGGGGGAGTGTTGATGCTTTTGCTGGAGCCAGTGGGGGGAGGAGGAGTGTTGATGCTTTTGCTGGAGCCAGTGGGGGGGGGGTGTTGATACTTTTGCTGGAGCCAGTGAGGGGGAGGAGGGGGAGTGTTGATGCTTTTGCTGGAGCCAGTGGGGGGGGAGTGTTGATGCTTTTGCTGGAGCCAGTGGGGGGGGGGGAGGAGAGTTGATGCTTTTGCTGGAGCCAGTGGGGGGGGAGGAGAGTTGATGTTTTTGCTGGAGCCAGTGGGGGGGGGGAGTGTTGATGCTTTTGCTGGAGCCAGTGGGGGGAGGAGGAGTGTTGATGCTTTTGCTGGAGCCAGTGGGGGGAGGGGGAGTGTTGATGCATTTTCTGCTGCTTGTGCACAGGAGGGATGGGGTTTGGGGTTCTTATGTTTTCTTGGTTTTATTTCTGTTTTGTGGATGTCCTTGAAGAATAAGTATACATTTGCTGATATTAAATTGAACCATTGAACCATTGGCTACAAAGCCTCATTTGAGAAACTTTTTCACACACATTGGCTGCCATTGGTTGCTTGGTGCTGGTATAAATTCATACTGAGATATTCCACACCAATGCTGACTATACTTACTTTTTGTTTGGTTTGTTTCTGCCATTTTTGTTATGAATTAACAACCAGGGTCAATTGTATATTGTTTAAATCCAACCTTGGGCATGCCGGTCAATAATGGAGAATATTCTGACTTCATAACAGCTCAGGCAAAACCTGACTCCGCCTGAAGTTACATAAAATGAGGAGCATTATCTTGGTTGAACCATAGGCCAGAGAAATGCTGTCAAGACCATTCGAAAAACCAGATTCTGACGTTATCCCATTGAACTCTAATTCTAACTCTAAGCCTTGGATACTCTAATTCACAGGAATTGTATCACTACATGGTTAGAGTATGGGAATTGTATCACTACATGGTTAGAGTATGGGAACTGTATCACTACATGGTTAGAGTATGGGAGTTGTATCACTACATGGTTAGAGTATGGGAGTTGTATCACTACATGGTTAGAGTATGGGAGTTGAACAGCAATAACATCCAGATTCCTCATGATATGCCAAATACAGAAGTGTCACATTGCTTTACAACAACTATAACTCACTTCAAGCAAAGTCTAAAAGAATAGTGAGTTTGCAAGTGATGAGCTAATCATGTGATCAGAATCAGGTTTAATTCCAAAGGCATATGTCATGAAATTTGTTAAGTTAGTAGCAGCCGTACAATGCAATGCATGATACATAGAAGAAAAGTTTTAAAATGATATACCATAAGTATTGATATGTATAGTAAACAGTTAAATTAAAAATATTGCAAAAAAAGAAATAATTAAAGAAGGGTGAGATAGTGTTGATGGGTTCAATGTCCATTTAGGAATCGGATGGCAGAGGGGAAGAAGCTGTTCCTGAACCGCGGAGTGTATACCTCCTTCCTGATGGTAACAATGAGAAGGCATGTGCTGGGTTGTTGGTGGTCCTTAATAATGGACGCCGGTTTTCTGAGGCATCGCTCCTTCATGATGCTATGGAGGCTAGTACCAATGGTGGAGCTGACTAATTTTACACCTTTCTGTAGATTATTTCAGTCCTGCATAGTAGCACCTCCCCCCGCCGTGCCAGACAGTGATGCAGCCTATCAAAATGCTCTCTTTGAGGCACAAAGGATCAAATGAGTAATTAAATTATTAAAATAAGCCTGTAATCCCTCTTGTTACCAAACTATCCCCCACTGTCTCTTCTATCTTTATTGCTCCCTTAGAAACCCCCACTGTTCCAGGAGGGGTGTGATTTCACCCACTTTGGAACCACTGCTCCAGCATTATATAACACCCAGATTATTTGTGACCAGGTTTCTTTGCCTGAATGAGTACATAATTATGATGAGAATGGGCACACTGCAAATAGAATGCTGAGAAATCAATGTCTGAATTTAAAGTTGCTAAGAACCGGCCAGCCCTATCAGTAGGGCTAGCTGGCAATCCAGATGGGGCAATCTAAGGCTTTTTCCAGTGTACTATACTTGAAAGAGATTAGAATGTACTCACATCTGGTTGTATGAGTGTCTAACCAGACACTAGCTGATCCCTCAGTGATAGAACTATTACCAGACCAAAGGAATAATCTTCAGAATCTAGCTGATTCTTGACAGTGCCCATGAACATCCTACCAGCAAAGTGATTATCACCCAGACATTAAAATTGTGCATATGCCATCACACAAAACCTCAACATGTCAATTGATGAACCAAGGGGCTAATGCAACAAAAAAAGGCCATCTACCTATGCAGGATGTTTGCTCAAGGTGTACAAGAGGAGAATAGGAAGATCATGAAGAAATTTTGGAATTACTGTAATATCTACAAGGCCTTCAAGAACTTTGCAGCATCCCGGGCAGAGACTGAGTCAATGACTTTGGAAAAAGTTAGGGGAATGAGTGAGTTAACAGTTTGTAAACAGTTTTAAGGGCTTTAGAAGAAGCCCATGAAAAGTCCAATAAGGTTGTCATGCCGATTTATCAACTGAAGCTTGAGGTGGAAATTGATAATATCAAAATTTTGCAGCAACTCTGCTTTCGTGAGCTGAAGACTGAGGACTTAATAAAGTTGGAGAATTCTGAAGTCATTGAAGAGGCTAAAATATGATTCACTTAAGGTTAAACTGTAAGAAAGGTTTACAGTAAAGCACTTGGCCAGGGTATTCAGGCACTTCTCTACAGAACATCAGTGTGGTTGGTCTTGCCTCCAGACCACTTATAATGATCGTACATCCCTCTCTGGATTTTCACAACGATAGCAGAACAGAAATCAGCACCATCCAATTCAGAAGTACCAACACAACCATTGGGAGCCCCATTCTCCTCTTCTACCTCCTCAATATACTAGCCAGCAACCTACCATCACCAGTGCCTGAGCATTTGTAAATTCCTGAAACCAAACAGAGGGCCCCAGGAGAGGGATCAATAAATAATAGAGATTGAATTGAAGGAAATACTTAACAAAATCTTTTAAAGTTAGTGAAGGATCAGCAAGCAAATATAAATTTGTTTTTCACAGAGAAGGAATAGAGAAAAGTTAATGAAGAACAAATAGATGGAATAAATATATTCAGACAGTGCATGAAAATCACAGTCTAGGAACCAAGAACTAAAAAGCTGCAAAATAAAATAGTAAACATGCATGTGTCTCAATGTAATTTACATCAAGTGACCTAGCTGCCCTTTCTGAAACTCATTTGGAAGAACAAGGGTAACTGAGGGAGAAGAAAGGTGGTTGCACCTTGTTCTGGAAAGGGAAGGTGCAGATGAGCCTAGAATCCATGGTGTTAGCTTTGCAATAAAGAACTAACTTGACAGTCAACTTCTGAACTTTCCATGGGGATCACTGAACATGTCATGATGATCCATTTCATGCGTGCCAACAGCCAGATGGCAACTGTCGTGATAGCTTACGCACCAACTCTGGACTCACATGAGTATGAAAAAGAAGCCTTCTGCACTTGCCTAGATGTGACATTGTCAAGCATCCCCAAGAGGAATAAGAAAATTCTTTTAGGGGACTTGAATGCCAGGGTCAGTCGGGACTTCAACATTTGGAGGCGTATTATAGGAAAGGAAGGCATCAACTTGAATGCAGTACGATTTTTCTCTGTATGTGCTGTGAACAATAATATCATCATAAACATTCCTTTCCACCAGAAAAACAAATTAAAGGCATTTTGGCAGTACTTCCAATCTAAATAGTAGCATCTCATTGACTATGTTGTTGTCCAAGCTAAGGACTGGCATGATGTAAATATCATAAAGGCCATGATTGACACAGATGAATGCAGGACAGATCATCGCCTGATCTGCTCCACCATGTCCATCAGACTCCTAAAAAAGAGGAGGGTTTATTAGAAGCAGCTTGAGAGCCTGCTAGATACTGCCACACAACAGCATCTTCAGATCTCAGTTGGGGAAAACCTCCTAATGGAATATCAGGAGGATATCAACAACACTGGAGTCTGCTTAAATCCACCAGTCCTGATATTTATAAACATCAGGACTGGTTTGATGATAATGGTATGGAGATAGAATAACTTATCTTCCGAAAAGGAAAGACTTTTGTGCCTGGAAGAAAGGCCACAAAAGAAGCTTATTCCAAACCCAAGCCAAATGTCTAGCAGAAGGTAAGGGAACTAAAGAATTCTTGGAGGACTGAAAACCCAGACACTGGGAGACTCTGGTGACACGCAAGGCTTTTTCACCAAAGCAGTTTAATGGTCCAGTTTCCTGCAGATAACCCTCCTACACTCAAACGACAGAAAGAATTTGTTAAAAGTTTGGAAGGATATCAGCGATTGATGGAGAGAGGACTTTCAAGAACCTCCTAACTGTAGCAGCACTGCTGAACCAGGGATTACTAATCAAATCCTCCAGAGACCTGTGAAAGAAGACATGGGAGAACCTCCTGTATGAAATAGGTACATGATGCCATCAGGAGCCTGAAAAGCAACAAAACCATTGGTCCTGTTGGGATACCAGCAGAGATCCTCAAGGAAGGTGGACCACCACTCCTTCACCATATACACACCATATTCTTCAGCTGAGCATCCAGTATCTGGTCCACATGATGTCTCCATGTATGATCTTCAACATCCACTGTGTACATCAGTGGTCCAGTTCTTGTAGCTATCCCACCGGGTGTCCACTTGTCTTCTCAGTAATCACACAATAGGACTTCCTGTCCAATCTTGAAGATCCTTGCTTATTTACCTGGCAACTGCCTGAACTGTTTTTTCTGCACTTCTCTCCATAGATCTGGTTTCAGGAGGTCTATGTGAGATCTCAGATTCCTGCTCATGAACAGCATTGCAGGTGTTTGATTTGGCATCACATGAACAGTTGCACACAAAAAGTAAGTGTTCCACCTTCTGTTGTAGAGAAATATTCTCCTTGTCCATAGCTTTAATGGACCTCTTGAAGGCTTGGACAAACCTTTCAGCCACCCATTTGTTGCTGGATGTTGAGGAGCTGACTTGATGTCATTTTTCTTCATGAACAGTCAGAACCCTTCTGACATGTATTGGGGTCCGTTGTTCTGGTAAGCCACTTCTGGAGAAGTTAATCCTCAGAGCAGAAACAGTCTTCTCTGATGTGGTTGACTTCATTGGTATGACTTCAGGCCACTTCGAATGAACACCTACAGCAATCAGAAAAATGGAGTTCATGAATGGCCCAGCAAAGTCAATATGAACTCTTCGCTATGGTGAAGATGGCCACTCCCACGGTGTGGTGTTGGTGGGCATACATTTTGAATTTGGTTGTATCCTGAACAGCTTTTGGCCAAGTCTTCAATTTGTGTCTCTATTCCCAGCCACCAAACGTAGCTCCAGACAAGACTCTTCATCTTGACTGTAGCCAGGTGTCCTTCATGCAGAATTTCTAACACCCTGGTGCACAGTTTGGAGAAAACCACAACACAAGATCCACATATCAGCGTTCTTTGACACACATACAGCTGGTCTCCTCTCACTGAGAGCTTTAGAAACATAGGATTACCATGAGCTGGCCATCGTTGCATTGTGTTTTCATACTTTTGACAATGTTAGGTCATTTATTGTTTCTTCTTGTATTTCAGAATTTGTTATTGGCAATTGGTTCACCAGTGTTGTGTGGAACACCTCTGTTGGGTCACAGAGTGAAGACTTTTCCTCTTCTGTTGCCAACAGTGGAAGACATGACAAGTTGTCCACATTGCTGTGTTGTTTGGTGCCTTTAAACACTGTTATGAGAGTGGGCTCCTAGATAAAGTGCCCAGGATTGCAACTGGGTAGCAGTCATCACTGTGATTCCCTTCCTGGGATTGAAAATGGACGCAATGGGCTAGTTGTCTGTCACTAGAGTAAGCTTTTGTCCATAGAGGTGGTGATGGAACTTCTTTATTCCCCATATTAGACTCAGGGCCTCTCGGTTAATCTGTGAGTACTTGCATTCTGTGCTCATCAGTGATCTTGAAGGAAATGTAATCAGACATTCAGATCCATCTTTCATAATGTGTGACAAGATGGCCCAATGCCAATAAGGGGATGTATCACGTGCCAGTCTGATAGGCGGGGATGGGTCATAATGGGCGAGCAGTTCATTAGATGTTATTAGTCTCTTTGTTTCCTTAAATGCTCTTTCAGGTCTTTCTGACAATTCCCACTTTGCTCCTGTCCGTAACAGTGTATTCAATGGATGCAGCACCGTAGCAATGTTTGAGAGAAACTGGTGGTAATAGTTTAGAAGGCTCAAATATGACCTGAATTGTGACACATTTTCTGATTTGAGTGCCTGCAGCACTAATTTAATCTTCTCTTGTGACTTGTGTAAGCCATGCTTGTCAATGACGTTCACAATATGAGATTTCATTCCTGAAAAACTTACATTTCTCTCTTTTTGCTTGCAGACCATTCTCACTCAACCTGGTAAACACTTTGCCAAGGTTCTGGAGGTACACTTCATCATTCTTAACATTCACAATGATGTTATCAAGGTAACATTGCATTCCTGGGTTATCTTGTACACTTGGTCCATTGCTCTTTGCCAAATTGCTGGAGCTGATGCAATGCCAAAAATGGGATGATGATACTGCAAAAGTTATTTGTGAGTGTTGATTGTGAAGAACTTCCTGCTTGATTCCTCAAATCCATTTGCAGATAGGCTTGTGACGAGTCAATCTTTGGAAACCTCTCCCACCCTGCCAAGGACACAAAAATGTCTTTTATTCATAGAAGGGGAGACTACACAGTATGCAGCACTGAGTTGATACTCACTTTGAAGATCCCACATATGGAAACACCTCTGGCCTTTTTATTAATCACTGAGACGATGGTTGTGGCCCAACTGTTCCAATCAACTTCGGAGAATGCCAGATGCCTCCAAACTCTACAGTTCAGCATCCACTTTAGGACACAGTACGTAAGGCACTCAACACACTTTATGAAATCTTGGTGTTGCTGCTTCATCTAGTTCAATTCTGGTCTTCATGCCTTTGAGTTTACAAATACCCTTCTCAAACACCTTTTCATTAGCATTAAGTAGCTGTGATAATCTGTAGTAATTGTTTGGGCTGCAGTTGTCTGTTGATGACACATTGAGAACTTTCATTGTGTGCCAGTCTAGTTGGATTTTTCTCAACCATTCATGTTCAAAAAGTGTTGGCCCTCCAGTTTTCAACAGATATAGCTCCAACTGCTGTGTTTTGCCTGCATCTGTCACATTTACCTCCATTTTGCTTTTGGGAGACACTTTTTTTTTGCCTGTGTATGTCTTTAGCATCACTGAGGCCTTTTTCTAATTGCAGCTTAGAAAACAATCTTTTGTAGTCCAACTCTGAAATTATAGACAAAGCTGACACTGTATCCAGCTCCATTTTCAGTTTCAGACCAGACACATCTATTATGATATATATTATTTTGAAATCTGCTTCAGTAATGCCACACAGTTCTTGGCATAACAGCTCACCTTTGTCTGACTCTGTGTTTTCTGTTTCAATTGCACATTAAGTCACCTTATGCATTTGTTTAGTTTTGCATTTGAAACTCTGTGTTTTTTTTTCTCTTTGGTTGTGCTCTTAGTCCGACTTATACACTCTCTCGATGTGACCTTGTCTGTGACACTTTCTGCAAACTTTTTCTTTGAACCAACAGTCATTTGCATCATGGGAGGATCTGCCACATTGATAACATTTTTGGCTTTGTGCACCATTCAGAGTCATTCTGTATTTTCACATTCTAAACTCTTTTTTTGTAGTTCTGCTGCCTCCTTTGCTGCAGTTTCCAATGATATTGCAATGGTAAATGCCTGTTATGTCTCTTTCTAACAGCAGCTTCTTTTGAGTGTTTTAACTATGCGTGCCACATATAAGCCTGTCCTTTTTAATGCATCAGAGGGTCCATCTCTAACGTCACAGTTTGCACAGTTCTACAATGTATTCAGAAATGTGTTCATCCTTTGACTAGTGCCTTTCATGAAATCTAAGTCTCTCAGCTATTACCAGCAGTTTAGGGCTCAAATGATTTTGTAAAATTGTAACAATTTCATCAGAAGTCTTGCTAGGAGTTACTAGGTTGTGTAAGAGCCTGTACATTTTAGCACCCATTAAGCTCAGGAGTGTGGAGCTTTTCCTCATCCACACTGTTCACATTACAACACAGTTTAACCCTCTTAATATTCAATTCCCAGACCTCATTAGCTCTATCAAATTTGTCAACTTTCCCAACTATGATCACTTTAACTTTGTTAGTTATGTGTCTCTCACTAGGTACCATGCGCTATTACCCGTGTCCCTTTGTTAACATCCGTGATGATCTTCTCCATACTGTTTAATTCTTTCCTCTCACTGTCTCTCTCCTTTCATCCAAATTATGTCATCCTGTAACTGTTGGTGCAGTTGGCGATATTCACTAACATCCAGGTTTGCACTCATCACCAATTAGTTGCATCTGCGCAACTACATATCGATTAAATAAAAGCACGCCTGTGGGGGTGGCGTTAAGTGGTGTATACACATTTCAGTGAGAGAAAAGATCAATGGGCATGCATAGACAACAGATCAATGTGCACAGGTATGTTATCGGTCCATAAATAATGCAAAGGGTGTCATTACTCTAATAGATCCATACTGTCACAAGTGCAGAGCACGGGTGAACCCAAATCCAGGACACAAACACGTTTTGTAGCGTTAACAAAAATAGAGTTTATTAATAGTTACCAAGAAAGCAGGGAAGCAAGGATTGTACAGAGAGACATCAAGGAGTGAATGAAGCTGAAGCAGGAGTATGCGTGGCTGGATTTGGGCTCAGAACCTGGACTTAGACTGGGACTCAGAGCCTGGGCTTGGCCTGGGACTCGGGACCCGGACTTGGACTTGGCTTGGGACTTGGAACTCAGAACATCGGAACATAGAGCCGGGACTTGGGACTCTTCCTTGGACACGGGACACAGAGCCGGGACTTGGGACTCTTCCTTGGACTCGGGACACAGAGCCGGGACTTGGGACTCTTCCTTGAACATGGGACACAGAGCCAGGACTTGGCACTCTTGCTTGGACACGGGACACAGAGCTGGGACTTGGGACTCTTCCTTGGACACAGGACACAGAGCCGGGACTCTTCCTTGGACACGGGACACAGAGCCGGGACTCTTCCTTGGACACGGGACACAGTGGTGGGACTCTTCCTTGGTTACAGGACACAGAACACAGAACACAAAGAGAGATCTTCACTCAGGGTAGCGGCAAACAGCCGTACCTACCCAGCAGAGACAAGGACACGAAGAGACAGTTCTCAACTCAGGGTAGCGGCAAGCGGCCAGGCCTACCCAGTGGAGGCGAAGACACGAAGAGACAAAACCACACAACGATAGACAGTTCTTTATCTTGGCACAAAGAGGCTCCAAGTAGCGGCAAGCTCTCAGCTCGGCCTCGGAACTACAGACGATGACTCTTGACTCACTCTATCAGGATAACTTGACGGATCCGCTCAGGCACGTAACTTGACAGGGTGGCTCCAGCGAGGAGAGGCGACCTACTGGCATTCGCTTCTGGGAGAAGACTTGACTTGCCCCGGCGATGTGACTTGCTCGCACTTGCTTTGGTGACGTGAGGTGAGGGTCTAGCGCCGAGAAGCTGTAAGCCGGACACTATATACTGACTGTTCAGCTGAGAATCAAGTGCCTTTAATTACAGAGCCCAAGAAACACGGAGAAACAATGAATTAAAGGAAAACAAGGAGTCAACGGTCCCAATCGTGACACAAAGGAAACTTAAAGGGAGCCAGGGAATAACCGATCAGGACCGTGACACATACGTTACATAGGTGATTCAAAGATAATATCAAAATAAGCTTGAAGTAATTCAACATTACATCTAAAAACTGGGAAGATGATCCATTTAATAGATATACCTGGAGGAAATCTGTTCAAGGTGGAGCAACTTTATGTGAGAATGACCTCCTCTGTGTCGCAGGGAACAAATGGCAGCTTCAAAAGGAGACACTGTACAACCAAAAGACCAAACCTCTAATCCCAGCCACCCCTTACTGTTGCCCATGCTGTACCAGAGCCCGGATTGCCCCCTATAGCCAGCTGAGGACCCATCAATAGGCAACCCCTTAGGAGAACATCATATTTGACTCACGTGATACACTGCTACTACTATATAAAATTCACGCTTTAAGAATTGAACACTTTATTGATGAGAAACCTGTACATCAAAGTTTTATTGGCACTGACTAGAATCTCTCAGTGCAACAATATTTGAGATGTCTTCAGAATCACTGGAGCAAGGTAGTATGAATTGTATCACATTAAAAGAAGCTTAAATATTGCCAAGTCGAGTTGTGAGTCTGAGGATTGGTAAGTTCCTAAAACCAGCCAGATAGCCCCAGGAGAAAGATCAATAGGATTGAATTGAAGGAAATATTCAACAAAATCTTTTAAAGTTAGTGAAAGACCTTCAAGCAAATATAGATTAGTCTCTCACAGACAGAGAGTTGAGAAAAAAATTAATGGGAAACAAATAAATGGAAGAAAAACATTTTTCTTCAATGAAACACTCGCTTCGCCTAGCAGCTTAATAAAGGGGGTGATAACCCCCTGCCCAGCCAAACTTAAGAAATCTTGTTTGGGTGGATGCTGCACAAGGTGTCCATTGTTACAAATCAGTACCCCGAAATAATAAAGACTACACAATATGTGATTAAATGATGAAACTTTATCACTCTTACTTTGACTATATGGTTAGTAGAGAAACAAAATATAAAAGAAAAAAGGCGCCAGTCTTATTAAACAGTCTGTGCACAATAGTTGGAGCTCATGCATTAGTTCTTCTTCCACTATCAGTCCCCTCCGAGTGTCACCAATTTTCGGACCCCCGCTCGGTGTCCACCCCGTCAGACGGTCTACCGAATCGCTTCATCCGCGTCCTCTCTCTTCATCTCCCACTTGCCCTCTGGCCAAAAGTCCGTGAAAACAACTGCTTCCAGAATTACAAGACAAAACAACAATCCCTGATTGGCTAACAGTCCTGTCATCTGTAACAATAACCCAAACATTGTAATGTTCACTGCCGAGGTAACAGCAAAGAAGCCATTACATTACAGAGATGCCATAACATCAAATTTTAAAAACATGTTAGAACTTTTTTTTTCATTTGTTTTCAAATTGAAGGAATAAAAATGCATTCAAATTTGCAGAGAAGAGTATTCAAATCTGCAGAAACAAAGTGCCCCAAGAATACAATGAAATTAAAGTGATTTATTATTGAAAAGAAAATATTGGAGAAAATAAAAAGATCAAAAGCCAACAAATCTTTCTAACCAGATGATCTAGGCCACAAGGATCACAACATAAGAGCTGGCCATAGAATTAATGGACATGTTAATGGTATAGAGGATTTGTTCCATAGCAAATGAAAGACCATCATTCAAGAGGGAGGGTGAGAGAAAAAAAAAGGGAAGTGCAGACCTATTAACCTAACATGAGCTATATAAAAATTAGAGACCATTATGAAAGATATATTAACTAACATTTATGAGATCATAATAGAATAAGGCTGAGCTAACATTGCTTTCTGAAAGGGAAACCATATTTGAAAATCTGAATTTTATGAGGGAGGCACACAAAGCTGAAAAGAGATTAGACATCTTACATGAGACAGTCAGTAAGTGGGTATGGAGCACAATATGAAAAAATACAAGGTTATTCATTTTGGTAGGATGATTAGAAGTAAATAAATTTCTCAATGGTGAGATGTTAATAAATAGAAACATAGAAAACATAGAAAATAGGTGCAGGAGTAGGCCATTCGGCCCTTCGAGCCTGCACCACCATTTATTATGCTCATGGCTGATCATCCAACTCAGAACCCCGCCCCAGCCTTCCCTCCATACCCCCTGACCCCCGTAGCCACAAGGGCCATATCTAACTCCCTCTTAAATATAGCCAATGAACTGACCTCAACTGTTTCCTGTGGCAGAGAATTCCACAGATTCACCACTCTCTGTGTGAAGAAGTTTTTCCTAATTTCGGTCCTAAAAGGCTTCCCCTTTATCCTCAAACTGTGACCCCTCGTTCTGGACTTCCCCAACATCGGGAACAATCTTCCTGCATCTAGCCTGTCCAATCCCTTTAGGATCTTATACGTTTCAATCAGATCCCCCCTCAATCTTCTAAATTCCAACGAGTACAAGCCCAGTTCATCCAGTCTTTCTTCATATGAAAGTCCTGCCATCCCAGGAATCAATCTGGTGAACCTTCTTTGTACTCCCTCTATGGCAAGGATGTCTTTCCTCAGATTAGGGGACCAAAACTGCACACAATACTCCAGGTGTGGTCTCACCAAGGCCTTGTACAACTGCAGTAGTACCTCCCTGCTCCTGTACTCGAATCCTCTCGCTATAAATGCCAGCATACCATTCGCCTTTTTCACCGCCTGCTGTACCTGCATGCCCACTTTCAATGACTGGTGTATAATGACACCCAGGTCTTGTTGCACCTCCCCTTTTCCTAATCGGCCACCATTCAGATAATAATCTGTTTTCCTATTTTTGCCACCAAAGTGGATAACTTCACATTTATCCACATTAAATTGCATCTGCCATGAACTTGCCCACTCACCCAACCTATCCAAGTCACCCTGCATCCTCTTAGTATCCTCCTCACAGCTAACACTGCCACCCAGCTTCGTGTCATCCGCAAACTTGGAGATGCTGCACTTAATTCCCTCATCCAAGTCATTAATATATATTGTAAACAACTGGGGTCCCAGCACTGAGCCTTGCGGTACCCCACTAGTCACCGCCTGCCATTCTGAAAAGGTCCCGTTTATTCCCACTCTTTGCTTCCTGTCTGCTAACCAATTCTCCACCCACACCAATACCTTACCCCCAATACCGTGTGCTTTAAGTTTGCACACTAATCTCCTGTGTGGGACCTTGTCAAAAGCCTTTTGAAAATCCAAATATACCACATCCACTGGTTCTCCCCTATCCACTCTACTAGTTACATTCTCAAAAAATTCTATGAGATTCGTCAGACATGATTTTCCTTTCACAAATCCATGCTGACTTTGTCCGATGATTTCACCGCTTTCCAAATGTGCTGTTATCACATCCTTGATAACTGACTCCAGCAGTTTCCCCACCACCGACGTTAGGCTAACTGGTCTATAATTCCCCGGTTTCTCTCTCCCTCCTTTTTTAAAAAGTGGAGTTACATTAGCCACCCTCCAATCCTCAGGAACTAGTTCAGAACCTAACGAGTTTTGAAAAATTATCACTAATGCATCCACTATCTCTTGGGCTACTTCCTTAAGCACTCTAGGATGCAGACCATCTGGCCCTGGGGATTTATCTGCCTTCAATCCCTTCAATTTACCTAACACCACTTCCCTACTAACATGTATTTCACTCAGTTCCTCCATCTCACTGGACCCTCTGTCCCCTACTATTCCTGGAAGATCATTCATGTCCTCCTTAGTGAAGACAGAACCAAAGTAATTATTCAATTGGTCTGCCATGTCCTTGCTCCCCATAATCAATTCACCTGTTTCTGTCTGCAGGGGACCTACATTTGTCTTTACCAGTCTTTTCCTTTTTACATATCTATAAAAGCTTTTACAGTCAGTTTTTATGTTCCCTGCCAGTTTTCTCTCATAATCTTTTTTCCCCTTCCTAATTAAGCCCTTTGTCCTCCTCTGCTGAACTCTGAATTTCTCCCAGTCCTCAGGTGAGCCACTTTCTCTGGCTAATTTGTATGCTTCTTCTTTGGAATTGATACTATCCCTAATTTCTCTTGTCAGCCACGGGTGCACTACCTTCCTTGATTTATTCTTTTGCCAAACTGGGATGAACAATTGTTGTAGTTCATCCATGCAACCTTTAAATGCTTGCCATTGCATATCCACCGTCAATCCTTTAAGAGTCATTTGCCAGTCTATCTTAGCTAATTCACGTCTCATACCTTCAAAGTTACCCCTCTTTAAGTTCAGAACCTTTGTTTCTGAATTAACTATGTCACTCTCCATCTTAATGAAGAATTCCACCATATTATGGTCACTCTTACCCAAGGGGCCTCTCACAACAAGATTGCTAATTAACCCTTCCTCATTGCTCAAAACCCAGTCCAGAATAGCCTGCTCTCTAGTTGGTTCCTCGACATGTTGGTTCAAAAAACCATACCGCATACATTCCAAGAAATTCTCTTCCTCAGCACCTTTACCAATTTGGTTCACCCAATCTACATGTGGATTGAAGTCACCCATTATAACTGCTGTTCCTTTATTGCACACATTTCTAATTTCCTGTTTAATACCATCTTGTTGGCCAAATGTTGGGCTTTGGAGATCTCGGGCTGCTGATCCATGAAGAGCAGCATATCAACATACAGGTTTGACAAGCAATTAGGAAGATAAATGATGTGTTATCCTTTATTTACAAGCAGGTCTGAGTACAGAAGTAAACAAGCTTTGGTCGCAACTGCAAAGGATAATAGTGAGACCACAAATGGACTATTGTGAGCAGCTTGTGTCTTTTTTCCCCAAGGAAGAATATACAATTCACTGGAAGGTAAATACCAATAAAACTTTGCTAAAGATCCTGGGAAGGTATTTTAAAAGGAGAAATATTATGACAGGCCAATATATACTGGAGTTTAGAAGAATGACAGATAATCTCATTGAAATGTATCACATTCTAAAGATTGTATCCCTTGAACTAAGTTTCTAGCATTAGTCTCAGGGAAAGGAATTGAGCATTTAGGACTCAGCAGGTTAAGATTTTTTTTTAAATAGTCTGTCTGAAAAAGGCAGTGGATGTTCGAAATTGTGTAAACTCCAAATTAACATCAGCATATTTTTGGACTCCAAGAGAATCAAGGGGTATGCAGATCATGAATGAAAGTGAATGAGATGATCAACAATGATGGATTTCTTATGTTCTAACATTCTCATATGAGTTTATTTTAATTCAGTTTAGATATATAGTGTAGTCCAGATCCTTCCGGTCCAATAAGCCACACCAGGCAATGTACCTAATAACGCTAGTCTGATCAGAGAACAATTTACAATGACCAATTAACCAACTAACCAGTACATCCTTTGGAGTGTGGGAGGAAACCAGAGCACCTGGAGGAAACCCATGTGCTCACAGGAATGATGTACAAACTTTTTACAAAACAGTGGCAGAATTGAATTCCAAACTCTGACACCCCAAGCTGTAATAGTGTTATGCTAACTGTTACATTACTATGACAACCCTTAATTCTGCTTTAATCAGCAGAAAGCCATTCTATTGTGAATATTAATAACACTAGATGTTCACATATATGAATGGAGACTATACAAATGACAAGAAGACAATGAGACATAGGAGCAGAATTAGGACATTTGGCCCATCGAGTCTACTCCATCATTTAGTCGTGGCTGATCCCCTTTGTTCCCCTCCTCAACCCCATTTTTCCCGGCCTTCTCCCCGTAACCTTTGATGCCATGTCCATTCAAGAACTTATCAATCTCAACTTAAATACACCCAACGACCTGGCCTCCACAGCTGCACGTGGCAGCAACTTCCACAAATTCACCACCCTCTGGCTAAGGAAATTTCTCTGCATCTTTGTTTTGAATAGACTCCTCTCTATCCTGAAGCAGTGCCCTCTTGTCCCAGACTCTCCTACCATGGGAAACATCCTTTCCACATCTACTCTGTCCGGGCCTTTCAACATTCGAAAAGTTTCAATGAGATGCCCTCTCATCCTTCTAAATTCCAGTGAGTACAGATCTACAGCCATCAAACGTTCCTCGTATGATAACCCTTTCATACCTGGATTCATCCTTGTGAACCTCCTCTGGACCCTCTCCAATGCCAGCACATTACTTCTAAGATGAGGGGCCCAAAACTGTGCACAATACTCAAGGTGAGACCTCACCAGTGCCTCATAAAACCTCAGTATCACATCCCTGCTCTTGTATTCTAGACCTCTTGAAATGAATGCTAACATTGCATTTGCCTTCCTCACAACTAACTCAGCCTGGAAGTTAACCTTTAGGGTGTTCTGCACAAGAACTCCCAAGTCCCTTAGCATCTCAGATTTTTGGATTTTCTCCCCATTTCGAAAATAGTTCACACATTTATTTCTACCACCAAAGTGCATGACCATGCATTTTCGAACATTATAATTAATTTGCCAATTTCTTGCCCATTCTCCTAATCTATCTAAGTCCTTCTGCATCCTACCCGTTTCCTCAACACTACCTGCCCCTCCTCCAATCTCCATATCATCTACAAATTTGGCAATAAAGCCATCTATTTCATCAACTAAATCATTTATATATAGCATAAAAAGAAGTGGTCCCAACACCACCCCTGTGAAACACCACTAGTCACTGGCAGCCAACCGGACAAGAATCCTTTTATTCCCACTTGCTGTCTTCTTGCAATCAGCCAATGCTCTAACCATCTTAGTACTCTTAACTTGATTAGCGGCCTCATGTGTGGCATCTTGTTAAAGGCCTTCTGAAAGTCCAGATATACAACATCCACTGCATCCCCTTTATCTATCTTACTTGTATTATCCTCAAAGAATTCCAACAGGTTTGTCAGGCAGGATTTTCCCTTAAGGAAACCATGCTGACTTTGTCCTATCTTGTTATGTGTCACCAAGTACTCAATCACCTCATCCTTAGCAACTGACTCCAACACCTTCCCAACCACTTACGTCAGGCTAACTGGTCGATAATTTCCTTTCTGCTGAATTCCTCCTTTCTTAAAGAGTGGAATAACATTTGCAATTTTCCTGTCCTCTGGCACCATGCCAGAGTCCAATGATCGTTGAAAGATCATTGCTAACGATGCCACAATCTCTAACGCTACCTCTTTCAGAACCCTAGGGTGCAGTTCATTTGGTTTGGTGACTTTCAGCTTTTTGAACACCTTCTTCCTTGTAGCAGTAACTGCACCCACTTCTCTTCCTTCACACACTACAACATCCCCTGTGGAGTCCCAGTGCTGCTGATCACTCTGTCCGATGCACAGTGTTGCAAGCACACGTACTGTGGTCTGCCAGTCAGGTAATCAATAATCCATGACACCAGGAAAGCATACTGCTAGCGTCTTCCACAGTGAAGACTGATGCAAGATACTTATTCAGTTCATCTGCCATCTTCTTGTCCCCCTGCCTCATTTTCTAGCGGTCATATATCCATTTTCATCTCTCTTTTATTCTTTACATACTTGAAAAAGCTTTTAATATCCACTTTGATATTATTTGCTAGCTTGCTTTCATATTTAATTTTCTCCCTTCCAATGATTTTTTACTTGTTCTCTGTAGGTTTTTAAAAACGTCCCAATCCTCCGTCTTCCCACTATTTTTTGCTTTGTTGTATGCCCTCTCTTTTGTTTTTACATTAGCTTTGACTTCCCTTGTCAGCCATGGTTGTACTATTTTGCCATTTGATTATTTCATTTTCAGAATATACATGTCCTGCACCTTACTCATTTTTCCCAGAACTAACACCATTGCTGCTCTGCTAACATCCCTGCCAACAGCTCCTTCCAATTTACTTTGGCCAACTCCTCTCTCATACCACTGTATTTTCCCTTACTCCACTGAAATACTGCTAAGTCAGAGTTTACTTCCTCCCTATCATATCTCAAGTTGAGCTCAATCACATTGTGATCACTGGTTCCAAAGTGTCCTTTTACCTTGAGCTCCCTAATCACCTCTGGTTCATTACAAAACACCCAATCCAGTACAGCTGACCCCCTAGTAGGCTCAATGACAAACAGTTCTAAAAAGCCATCTCCTAGGCATTCAACAAACTCACTCTCTTGAGATCCATTCAACTTCCATTAGATTATCAGAAAAATGCTGGAAAACCTCAGGCAGACAGGTAGTATCAATGGAAAGAAAATAGCTAATGTTTTCAGTCAGTAACCCCTTGTCTGAACTGATGGAAGAGTGGAAGATGTATGGTTTTCAAAGCAGGGCTCTGGGGAGATGCAAGACAAATCACCAGGTGGAGATAGGTTTAGACAGACCATATGATAAGAAGCATGAGTGAAAATCACATTGAATAGATTTCCTTTGTCTCAAAAATGTCTCGTCCACAGCTTCTCTTCATTCTTTGCTGCATCTGTTAGTGTAAAAAGCACCTTTTTCATTTATTTCCGATTTACAAGACAGAAACTTACCCAGATCTTATCTTCCAAGATACCTCATAAAGTCTGTCATCCCTCATTTTCCTCTGATCCCATATTTCTCCTTAACTTCAACCGTGCCATATTTTCACTATCACCACTGATCTCCCCTGTTCTGATTCGGAGCCACCAGCCCTCAACTTTGCATGCTTTCACTACACCTCAGTGAATTCCAGGACCAACGACATGTCAAGCTCTTCTTCTTCTACCTCTGTGCCCATTAGTCTCTCTAGGAATCCTCATCTTACACTGTGCATAGTCGTAGTCATAGTCATACTTTATTGATCCTGAGGGAAATTGGGTTTCGTTACAGTTGCACCAATCAAGTATAGGGCATAGATATAGCAATATAAAGCCATAAATAATTAAATAATGATATGTAAATTATGCCAGGAAATAAGTCCAGGACCAGCCTATTGGCTCAGGGTGTCTGACCCTCCAAGGGAAGAGTTGTAAAGTTTGATGGCCACAGGCAAGAATGAATTCCTATGACGTTCAGTGTTGCTACTAGGTGGAACGAGTCTCTGGCTGAATGTACTCCTGTGCCCACCCAGTACATTATGTAGTGGATGGGAGACATTGTCCAAGATGGCATGCAACTTGGACAGCATCCTCTTTTCAGACACCACCATCAGAGAATCCAGTTCCATCCCCACAACATCACTGGCCTTACGAATGAGTTTGTTGATTCTGTTGGTGTCTGCTACCCTCAGCCTGCTGCCCCAGCACACAACAGCAAACATAATAGCACTGGCCACCACAGACTCGTAGAACATCCTCAGCATGGTCCGGCAGATGTTAAAGGACCTCAGTCTCCTCAGAAAATAGAGACGGTTCTGACCCTTCTTGTAGACAGCCTCAGTGTTCTTTGACCAGTCCAGTTTATTGTTAATTCGTATCCCCAGGTATTTGTAGTCCTCCACCATGTCCACACTGACCCCCTGGATGGAAACAGGGGTCGCTGGTACCTTAGCTCTCCTCAGGTCTACCACCAGCTCCTTAGTCTTTTTCACATTAAGCTGCAGATAATTCTGCTCACACCATGTGACAAAGTTTCCTACCGTAGCCCTGTACTCAGCCTCATCTCCCTTGCTGATGCATCCAACTATGACAGAGTCATCCGAAAACTTCTGAAGATGACAAGACTCTGTGCATTAGTTGAAGTCCGAGGTGTAAATGGTGAAGAGAAAGGGAGACAAGACAGTCCCCTGTGGAGTCCCAGTGCTGCTGATCACTCTGTCGGACACACAGTGTTGCAAGCACACGTACTGTGGTCTGCCAGTCAGGTAATCAATAATCCACGACACCAGGAAAGCATCCACCTGCATCGCTGTCAGCTTTTCCCCCAGCAGAGCAGGGCAGGTGGTGTTGAATGCACTGGAGAAGTCAAAAAACATGACCCTCACAGTGCTCGCTGGCTTGTCCAGGTGGGCGTAGACACGGTTCAGCAGGTGGACGATGGCATCCTCAACTCTTAGTCAGGGCTGGTAGGCAAACTAGAGGGGATCTAAGTGTGGCCTGACCATAGGCCGGAGCAGCTCCAGAACAAGTCTCTCCGGGGTCTTCATGACGTGGGAGATCAATGCCACCGGTCTGTAGTCATTGAGGCCACTGGGGCGCAGCGTCTTCGGCACAGGGACGAGGCAGGATGTCTTCCACAGTACAGGAACCCTCCGGAGCCTCAGGCTCAGGTTGACTACATGGCGAAGTACTCCACATAGCTGAGGGGCACAGGCTTTGAGCACGCTGGTACTGACACCATCTAGGCCTGCAACCTTGCTTGGGTTGGGATGTTTCAGCTGTCTTCTCAACTGTTCAGCTATGAAGCCCACCATGGTGGTTTTATGTGGGGGAGGGGTATAGTCATGAGAGCAGGGTGGGAGACTGTGAGGAGGGGTAGGAGGGGAGAGTGGAATATGTGTTGGTTGGGGGGCCGACAACAGATGAATCATGTGGGGGATGGGCAGGGGCCACAATGTCAAATCTGTTAAAGAACGGGTTAAGTTCGTTGGCCTTGTCCACACTGCATTCAGCTCCTCTGTTGCTAGTTTGCCGGAACCCAGTGATGGTCCTCATCCCCCTCCAGACCTCTCTCATGTTCTGCTGGAGTTTCCACTCAAGCTTCCTCCTATACCTGTCTTTAGCCTCCCTGATCCTGGCTTTCTGGTCCCTCTGTATTGCCCTCAGCTCCTCCCTATTTCCATCTCTAAACACCCTCTTTTTAGCGTTCAGGATGTCCTTAATGTCCTTTGTTACCCATGGCTTGTTATTTGAATAACAAAGGGCAGTTCTTGTCGGAACATTGCAGTTCACACAGAAGCTGATGTAATCAGTGATGCACTCTGTGAGCCCATCACTATCCTCTCCATGTGGCTCACAGAGTGCCTGCCAGTCTGTCACCTCAAAATAAACCTGGAATGCATCATAAGCCTCCTCTGACCAATTCCTCACTGTCCTTGATGTTGCAGGTTTACTCTTCACCAGAGGCACGTAGCAGGGTTTGAGATGCACCAGGTTGTGATCTGACCTTCCCAGTGGGGGGAGGAGAGAGGAGCTGTATGCATCCTTAACGTTAACATACATCAAATCCAGAGTCCTCTCCCCTCTGGTTGTACAGCTCACATACTGCGTGAAGTTGGGCAGTATTCTAGCCATGGTAACATGGTTGAAGTCACCCGAGATGGTACTTCCTACCATTTCCAGTTTTTTTTCCAATCTATCTACTGCAAGTTCCTACTCTGGCCACTTACCCTTCCTTGATCTTTTTTTCATGAATTTTTGCTTCAATTTCTCCACTAATTTCACTCACTCTAAGTTACCTCATTCTACTCACTGCAAATCAATCTGGACTTTGCTACCAAACCACACACAAAAAATTGCTGCCGTAATCTGTAAAAATGACCTTGACCCTGTGTAGGGCAAATGTCAACTCTCAGACACATCCTTAGACCTCCCTCAGAACCATGATCCCAACAAACAACATCAGACCATTGTGTCCTTGACAGTCATCTATCTCATTTCATCAGATCTTCCATCCACAGCCTCCAACCCCACACTGCCACTTATACCTCTATGCTTGATCCACAAACAGGACTGTCTCAATAGACCTATTGTTTCAGTCTGCTCTTGCCCTACTGGAAGCATTTCTTCCTATTTTCACTTGATATTTTCCTTTCTGGTTCAATTTCTGCCCACTTGCACCTGCAGCACTTCCGATGCCCTCTGCCACTTTGACAATTTCCCTTTTCCAGGTTCCACTCAGTTTACATTATCCAGGGAGATTCAGTCTTTTTACACTTCCAACAAAGTTGGTAAGGTTTGAGGGCCTTCCATTACTTTCCCAAACAGAGCCAATTAGTTCCCTTCCACCAATACACTCCATTGATTGGAGAATTTTGTCCTTACACTCAACAACTTCACTTTGATTCAACTGGCTCTCTGCAGATTACATGTATAGCTGTGGAAACGTCCATGGACCTGTTGTTTGATACATTGAACAGCCCTTGTTACAGGCTTATTCACAACCACTCTTCCACTTCTTTCTCTGATACATTGATCACTGCATTGGTGCTACAATCTGTGACCATACAAAAGTTGAAGATCTCTTCGGATTTGGTGCAAATTTCTATCCTGACCACAGCAACCGCAGAGAGCTGTGGACAGAGGTACAAAAGCCTGGATGCACGTATGACTAGGCTCAAGGAAAGCCTCTTTTCCACTGGTATAAGACTATTGAGTGGTTCTCTTGTATGATAAGACCTTGACTCTTGACTCCACAATCTACTTTGTTATGATCTTGCATCTCATAGTCTACATGCACTTTATTGTACATTGTTATTGTTTTACCTTCTATCATCATAAAGCACTGCATAATGATCTGATCTGGATAGTAATGTAAGACAAGATTTTCACTGTACATCAGTACATGTGACAATAAAAAAACAATTCCAATTCCATTTGCATTATTTGTGTGGCCCATCTCCTTGGTACTTCCCTTCCCTTTCTGAATCTCTGATCCATCTCAAAAGATGACTAGCCACAGGCAGAGACCCTTCATCAAAACTGGAAATGAAGGGGAAAGGAACCAGACTAAGAAGCTGAGGGAGGGGAAGGAGTGAGGAGGTTGGGGGGGGGGGTTATCAGAAACTACTGAAAGTTAGGTAAATCACTGTTTATGCCATTAGTTTGGTGGCTACACAGGCAGAATATGAGGTGTTGCTCCTCCAACCTGAGTTTGGCCTCATCATGATGATAGAGGAAGCCATGGACAGACATCAGAATGGAAATGGGAAGTTGAATTGAAATGGTGACCACCGGGAATCTTTTCTCATGCTATGGACAGAGCAATGGCACTCAACAAATTGGTTCCCCCCAATCTGCACGAGGTCTCACTGATGTAAAGGATGATGCACTGGGAGCATGAGATACAATAGATGACCCCAATAGACTTGCAGATGAAGCGTGATTCATTTGAACTTCTCCCAATTTAGTCTAGTATATTCAGAGTTCATAATGCATTGGAGAACTCAAACACTGATGGATAGTTACTTCGTGGAGCACTTGTACTCTCTCCATGGTGTGATCCTGAGCGTCCGACTGCATGCCACCTTAATCCTCAATCACATTTCCATTCCATCCTGCCCAACTTTGGCATACTTCATTGTCATAGTGAGGTCCATCGTAAAGTCAAAGTACAACTAATTTATCTTCCATATTTGCACTTTGAAAGCTTTTGTAATGAACACTGTATTAACCAACTTCGGGTAAACTGTTTTGGTATTGTTTCTCATAATAATGTTTATAGTATATCGCACCATTTCTATTAAATCCCTTGCTAACAGTTAGTATAAAGATTGTTAATAACTTATGGCTGGCAAACAAATAGCTTTTGTAACATTGGAATTTATTAATTTCAATTTCATGGAATATTTCCTTTGGGAAGTATTTCTGGAATATAATTGATTGATACTACTGAGGATGAAGACAGCTCATTCATCCTTTTACAGCAGAGAACAGAGGGTTTTCTGTGAATGATCATCTCTACTACATTTTACACTTACTTTTTAAAAATGTGTGTAGTAACATGCACATTCTTTTGCATATTAACAATATAAGTGCATTTCAGAATAACCAACAATTAGTAGGAACCCTACCCTGTTAGATTTTCAGATTCCATGATAGCAGAGATAATTTTCTTTGGAACCCCACCTACAAATCATTTCTATAGGTAGTGGAAGAAAAGCACAAGTATTTAAAGTAAGTAATTGCATACTGTATCTGTAGTCATGCCCCAAAGGTCAAGGACAGATATTATTTGTCATAAATTATTTCTTCTCAATTTTAAAACTGAATCACCTTTCTCTCCTTTTAAAAAAAGAAATAAATCCATTTTGTTGCACAATTGCATGTTTTAATATTGCAAGCAGTTGATTCCTGGACAATGCAGGTCTCCACTGAAACAGCTCCAAAAGCAACCTATCCAGTAGAGTGAACTGCTGTTTGATTGATCCCAAGAAAGCAAAGTAATCAGCCTCCTTCTCTGATAAGAGCTGGATAAATAATTACACTACCATAATATAAAGGAGTATGTCTTTCACCATACAGTCTAATAGTATAGGACATTTTATTTATGATTGGTAAAAAGATATTCAGGACTGGTGCCCAGCATCCAGGCACAAATATGCTGAGAGGAGGGGTATGATAGACCTCGCATCAAGGCCCAACTGCTTTACACTGGGAGAATGATGGGTGGATGCTAACTTTATTCAATTTTCATGGAGTCTCTGATTCTATAGAGAAGTGCATAAAAGTGTTGGTTTAAGCTTGCATTATTTTGTTTAAGCTTAATTAATTTTCTAGATTTTGGAGGTGAAATTGAGAAATCTAAATTAAAGAAGAGCGATGTAAAGTGGGGTGGTTAAAGGGTAGTATAATTCAGAGGATACCAGGAAATAACAGAACTTGAAGATGTGAAAGCATGCATCCAATTAGAGTTGGATTAACAAGACAAATTAAGGATTCCTTATCTCAATGCACAAGAAAAGGTGGTGCAAAAAAAAATTGGTAATTGGTAACATGGTTTATTATTGTCACATGCACTGAAATACAGTGAAAAACTTGACTTGCATACATTTACACTGATGAAGTCATTACACAGTACAGGGGAAAACAGTAACAGAATGCAGAATGAAGTGTTATATTTACAGAGAAACTGCAGTGCAGATGGACAATAAGGTACAAAGTCATAACAAGGTAGATTGTGAGGCGAAGAGTCCATCTTATCATTCTAGAGAATAGTTCAATAGTCTTATAACAGTGGGATAGAAGTAGTCCGGGAGCCTGTATGTTATGCCTTTTCTATCTTTTGCTTGACGCAAGGGGCAAGAGAAGAGAATGTCTGAGATGGATGAGGTCTTTGAATATACTGGATGATATGGCAGTAGGCAGTAATAATTAATAATTAAAAACTAAATATGGTTTACATTAAATGAATATGTCTTTAAGGCACAAAAATTCCTACAGGCAAAGTACTCTAGTTATAGCTAACACGTGGTTAAACATAGAAGTAGAATATAGGGAAGTTTTTTTCTCATGAAGTACAATAGGCTGCAAAACATTAAAATAAAACCAATTATAAAAGTGTCTAAAATATGTAGAAAGTAAAAAGAAATCATAAAACTTAATGTGAGTCCCTGAGAGAATGAGATGGAACAATATATTGGCGAAATGAGGAAATGGCAGTGAAGCTGAACAAACATTTAGGGTCCACCTTCAGAGAAGTTAATAGGAAGTGTAGCCTATCAATCCAGCAGACCTGTTAACTTGCTTCCCAAGGTTTGAAAGTGAAATCTTTCAAGATAATGGATGCAATGGATGTCCTTCCAAAACTCCGTACACTCCAGGACAATTCCCATTGGATTGGAAGCGAGCATGATCCTGAATAAGGGTAGAGAGAGGAAATGGGGAAAATACAAACTGGTTACTCTGACATCAGCAAAATGCAAGGATCTACTATCAAGAAAGTGATAACAGGGCTCTTACAAAATAGAAATTGGATTGGGCAGAGTAAATATGGATGTGTGAAATGGGAATCACATTTTGCAAACCTGTAAAAATTTTTTGAAGTTTTAACTAGCTGAATAGATAAGAGAACATTGGTGGATGTGGTATACACAACACAAGAGACCTCCAGTAAGGCATCACCCAGGACATTATTAAAGAAGCTGAAAGCACATGGTACTGGGGGTAAAACTGGGTGGATTCAGGGTTATAAATAAAACATAAAATAGAGAACAGAAATAAGTGGCTCATTTCTGGTGGAATGATGTGAATAACAGTGTACTACAGGGATTGGAGCCGGGGGTTCATTATTTGGATGAGGAGACCTAGTGCAAAATATTCACGTTTGCTAATGATACAACGGATGGAGTCAATGTTAGGTGGGAGGATGATGCACAAAAGTTCAAGGTGATATATAAGATAGGTAAACAAATGGAGGAGGACATGAAAGAGGTAAAATGTGAATAAATATGAAGCAGTGGAGCTAACATGGCACCAGAGGGCAATTTCCTCAAGCTCATCTGCAAAACAGCTTAAATTCCTTTCTTTCAGGTCTACTTTTACCTTGTCAAAGTGGCTGGGGTTCTGTCTGAGTCCGTGATCTACAGCTGTACTCAAACTGCGGTTGTTCAAGACTGTGGTTTTCTGCTTTTGAAGCTTGCTGACTGGCCGCTTTTGATATCACCAGGAGTGGTCTGGAAAGACAAGCACCTTCAAGGTATGGCTCTGTGACCCTGTGTTCCTGTGGACTCAATTCCTCACCGGTGTCGCCAGCTAAGGTGTCGCGGGAGAACAGAACATTGAGACCGTGGCCTCTGCACTTGAGCAATATCAATATCTCTCTCTCTCTCCCTCTACCTCTCCCTCTCGATGGTGTGGAGTGTTTGCTGCCAATTCTTGAGTAGGGGCATCTCAGAATAAAAAGTGATGCCGAAGACTGTAACGTCATTAACAGTCACGTGGTTCCCTCTCATTGTGGAAGGGCTGACACCTCTCTGTCCATTTTTAGTAATGGAGACAGAGCCTGTTGCATGTTGAATTGTTGGGTGAACAGTGGTTTTCGTTGAACTGCGGATTGTAGTCTCTCTTTAGGGGCTTGCTGTTGCTTACTCGGTGGGTGGTAGCTGCTGATGTTTCCCTGCTGGAACAAGTGGGGGGGGGTGGGGGAGGGTTGATACTTTGCTGTCGCTTGTGCATGGGAGGGGGAGGGGGGCTTTGGGATGCTAATGTTTTTCTGTTACTCATTTCTTGGGGTTTTATTCTGTTTCATAGATGTCTACGAAGAGTAAGGTTGTATGCTGTATACATTCGCTGATATTAAGTGGAACCACTAAATCGTTGAGTTTGTCTGATCCATGTCCTAAAGAAAGATACACTTGCATTAGAATGGTTGCAACAAGATAATTTATATTTTGCGGCTACTGTCTTAGAGACTAAATTGAGAATGGGTACCTTTACACATAGGTGGAATTCTTACAAGCAAGAGAAAATCTGCAGGTGCTGGAAATCCAGGTAATACACACAAAATGCTGGAGAAACTCAGCAGGCAAGGCAGCATCTATGGAAAAGAGTAAAATGTCAACAATTTGGGCCTAGCTATTGAGCCTCACCGCTCAGCAAATTTCAAATTAAGATCAATATGTTTGTGAATACTTGAAGGAATCAAAGAAATCAGGATTGAAGGAATCAAATAAATCAGGATTAATATGGAAAAGTGGTTTTATAATGTGATCTGCTGAGACTTGTTGATCAGATGCAAGGGACTAAATGGCTTATTCCTGCTTCCCTTCCTTTTGTTCCTATGGCAGATGAAGGTTTTTATATCTTTGTCTATGATCATTTCTTCCATGATTCACAAACGACACCAAACAAATATAATGGGCAAATAATGATCTAACAGGCAACTACCTATGTTGGTTATTAGTATGGCCTTCTCGTACGTATCCATGTTTTAAAAAACTTTACATGGATAAATTCTGGAAGTTCTAGTAGATAGCTGGTCATGTGGCATTTCAATGAACAGGCCAATCTACCTGCATCTCTCTCACCAATCAATGTGAAAGACTTTGTATCTAACTTGAATAAATGTACGAGGGTGAAATTATACAGAAAAAAAAGAAAAATAAAGAAAGAAAATAAGAAACAGAGCACAAAATGAAACCGAATTGTTTTTTTAAATCTCCAAGAAACACCAAAATTTGTTGAATTTAGATTCCACATCTGTTATAACTAATTTTTACTGCCAGAGAGATTGACACAATGATTAACATCCGGTAGCGTTCAAAATCAGGTTGATTATCACTGACACCTGTCATGTAGCTTGTTGTTTTGTGGCAGCAGTGCACTATAAGATATAAAAATTACTATAAATAACAAAAAAGTACAAAATAGGAGTAGTGATGTGGTACTCATGGGGTTCATGAACCACTCAGCAATCTGAACAGGATATTTAGAAAACAATGTTTAAGTCAACCTCTTTGTCATATTTAAAAACCATTCTTGCCAAGTCAGGAAAGCATATATTGTATCTTAATAGTCAGTTATCACAAAGTCAAATGCAGAGTGGAATCCCCATATGGCAACTTCTGGATTACACTATTTAACAGTGCTTCACCTGATCATTATATGCCATCTGCCTAGCATTAACACCTGGTCTTGTTTAGTTTGTCAGTAAACTACGGGCCTTACATTTTCTGGTATTAATTGCTCTTAATGCAAAGAATATTTATTACACAACTGGATATCCATTAAACTATCTCTTTATATTGAAATTGTGAAGCGATGCAAAAGTGCTGGAAGTCCCGTAACAAAGGGTTGCTTTTGCAAGCCTCACTTCATTTTACTGTCAATGAGGTGTTGGTTGAAGTGGTATTAATATTGCTGTACACCATTAATCATATAATATTCAATTCAGCCTGTGCTGAGAACCTGATCCTGCAATTACACAAATATGGTTCACGGTTTTGTGTTTGGCTCCTGTTGAGCGTAGCTGCCAGGAGGGAAAACAGTAATATAAGCCGTGAAAGGTTTTTAAAATTGCAAAAGAAACAAGCATTTGTTAAGATTTGTGAAAATATTAGCAAATTCCTTTGTGAGAAAGATATATCCATGCATAATTGATGTTTTGTGGAATTTTCCAATATAAGCACACCATCTAACAACCAAATGTTTACTACAGTAGTACCATTGAGAAATATAGAAGCACCTTGTTACAGAATAGGAAGGCATAATAACCAAAGGCTATATTGACAACATCTATTTCTTGTTTGGGACTTCTATATACAATGGATTGCTTCATTATTTTAATCAGCCCTTTCATAAAGCAGAAATATGCATGATATATTGTATGGATCTAAACTGAATCTCAATCCACAGAGTAATGCATTGTTAAAAACCTCAGCACTGCCAAAAGTGACAGACAAACTTTGTAGCTGAGTGAAGTCTGAAGACAATTTACAAACCCACGCTCATCGGAGCAATGAACAACATTCGTCTCTTCAAAGCTGCTGCAATTTTGTAGCTTGACACCACGGTTGCTGGGCTGAATCACAGTTGGTGCTGAGTCAACATACAGCAATGAGAGAGAACGTTTGATTGAATAGCGCTGCAGAGACAGCCTCACGCCGAAAGTCAGCAAAACCAAAGAGCAAATCATCCTACGGAAAGGGGAGGGTGGGAGGTCATGTGCCAGTTCTCACCGGTGGGTCAGGGGTTGTGAAAGTAAACAGCTTCAGATTCCTGGGCACTACCATCTTGGGTTGATCTGTCCTGGGCTCAGCACATAAATGCAACATGTCAGAGAGTAAGTGATGGATTTTCATCACACCTAGATGAAGTCAAACATGAAACTAATTTTCAGGAAGTTCAGAGGCATTAAAAGTGAGAGAAGGGGGTGTTGTTGCGTGAATGAAGTCACCGGAGAGAAGTACTGGTTAAGCATTAAGCATTCTCTTTATTTCACAAAATATCACAAATGAGCTGACGACCTTCAGGGGAGGGGAGAGAGGGAGGGGGGAGAGGGAGGGAGGGATCCATGAATTGGGATGAAAGATTTCATGCATATGTAGACAATCTGTTAAGTACCTATTTTCTGGTCTGCATTTTACTGTTCTGAGCTGCATTTTAAATTTAATCTTCAATGCATATTCAGATCTGAAGTTTGGTCCCTGAAGTCAATGTTCACCATATGTCCTAACCTCCAGAAAGCCTTAACAAGGGGAAAGAACAAACGAGAAGGTCTGTGATAACCTGTGATTAAGTGAGGGATTGTTCTATACATCATCCCTGCCAAATAATGTGCCTTCCTTCTACAATATACCTAACATGCCGCGTACCATGTTGCCTCACCTACACAGACGGGGATACACTGCTCAGATTTATCACTGTTCCAAAGTTCTAAAAACATACACACACCATACTCCATGTTGTTTTATTGCCTTTCTTCAAACACTTCCAGATGTTACTAACAATTTACATACAGTTGTGGCGACAAACCAAGTTATCAGAAGATTGATGCTGATGAGAGAGATAAGTGAGACAATGGAGAAACATTCAAAATGCTAATGAGAGAAGAGAGAGATTAATGAGAAAGAAACACATTTCAGAATATTGACAGACCGATTGCTTTGAACCTGAACTGTTTGAAGTTTGATGGATAGGCGATACCCCAGCAGGGGGCTAAGAAGAACAGGTTCGCTAAGGCACGACACACACCACGAGATCACGAGATAACGAGACCCTGGAAGAGCAGTGTGCCCTCACAAGTTGGTGAGAGTTGGAAGTCTGGTTCGAGAGAACCGATCATAGACCGACAGGGTGAAAAGGGACGATCGGCGGGAACCTGGTGTGTGTGTCCGCCCTTGCCTGGGTGCCGGGTTCACTGCGGAAGAACGGTCGTATCCGGAACGGAGGGGTCACAGTCAGTGACCACAGAAGACATAAAAGGGTTTGCCCGAAAGTTAACTTCTGAGTTCCAAGGCATAATGTCTGAACCTATTCAGTCTATCCTTATAACTCAGGTTCTCCAGGCCTGGTAATACGTTTGTAAATTTTCCCTGTACTCATTCAACATTATTTACATCTTTCCTGTAGGTGGATGACCAAAACTGCAAACAATACTCCAAATTAGACCTCACTAATGTCTTAAACAACTTCAACCTATCATCCCATGTCCTGTACTCAATACTTTGAGTTATGAAGGCCAATGCGCCAAAAGCTTTCTTTACAACTCTATCCACTTGAATTATGGACCTTATTCCCAGATCCCTTTTTGTTCTATCACGCTCCTCTGTGCCCTACCATTCACTGTGTAAAATCTACCAAGGTTGGTCCCTCCAAAGAGCAACTTGTCTGCGTTAAATTTCATCTGCCATTTTCCTGCCCATTTTTCCAGCTGGTCCAGATCTAGCTGCAAGTCATGATAGGCTTCGTTGCTGTCCACTATACCCTCAATCTTGACGTCATCCACAAAGTTGCTGATCCAATTAATGACATTATTATCCAAATCATTGATATAGGACAAACAACAGAGGATCTAGCACCAATCTCTGTGGTACTGCATTAGTCACAGGCCTGCAGTCAGAAAGGCAGCCCTCTACAACCACTCTTTGGCTTCTCCCACAAAGCCAATGTCTCATCCAATTTACTACCTGCTCTTGAATGCCAAGCGACTGAACCTTTTTGACTGGCCTCCCATGTGGAACCTTGTCAAAGGCCTTGCTAAAGACTATGTAGACAACATCCACTGCCTTGCCTTCAATAACTTCCCTGGTAACTTTTTGAAAAAAAACTCTATAAGACTGGTTACGCATGACTTACCACATACAAATCTATGCTGACAATCCTAAATCCGTCCATGTCTATCCAAATACTCATAAATCAGTTTTTTAAGAATACTTTCCAATAATTTTCCCACTACTAATGTCATGCTCACCAACCTATGATTTCCTGGTTTATTTTTTTAAACAGTAGAACAATATCTGCTATCCTACAATCTTCTGGTACCTAACCTGTCACTAAAGATGATTTAGATATTTCTGCTAGGGCCCCATCAATTTCTACACTTTCCTCCCGCAGGGTCCGAGGGAACACCTTGCAAGGTTCTGGGGATTTATCTACCCCACTTTGCCTCAAGGCAGGGTCTGTGAAGTTAGACCATAAGAGATAGCAGAAATAAGCCACTTGGCCCATCAAGTCTACCCTGCCATTCAATCATGGCTGATCCTTTTATCCCCTCCTCAGTCTCACTCCCTGGCCTTCTCCCCATCACCTTTGATGCTGTGTCCATTCGAGAACCTATTAAGTTCTGCCTTAAATACACTCAATGACCCAGCCTCCACAGCAGCCTGTGTAACAAATTCCACAAATTCATCAGCCTCTGGCTAAAGAAATTTCTCTACTTCTTGTTTTAAATGGATGCCCCTCTATCCAGAAGTTGTGCCCTCTTGTCCTAGACTCTCTCACCATCGGAAACATCCTTTCCACATCTACTCTGCCTAAGACTTTCAACATTTGAAAGTTTTCAATAAGTTTCCTCTTCATCCTTCTAAACTCCAGTGATTACAGACCCACAGATATTAAATGCTTCTTGTATGATAACCCTTTCATTCCCAGAATCATTCTTGTGAACCTCCTCTGTATCCACTCCACTGCCAGCACATCCTTTCTCAGACAAGTAGCCTACCAGGCTGCATCACTATCTGGTATATAGGGGCTACTGCACAGGACCGAAAGAAGCTGCAGAAGGTTGTAATCTAGTCAGCTCCATCTTGGGGACTAGCCTACAAAGTACTCAGGACATCTTCAGGAAGCAGTGTCCATTATTAAGGACCTCCAGCACCTAGGGCTTGCCCTTTTAGCAACATAGTAGCATAGAAAACCTACAGCACAATACAGGCCCTTCGGCCCACAATGCTGTGCCAAACATGTACTTACTTTAGAAATTACCTCGGATTACCCATAGCCCTCTAGTTTTCTAAGCTCCATGTTTCTATCCAGGAGTCTCTTAAAAGACCCTATTGCATCCACCTCCACCACCATCACTGACAGCCTATTCCACACACTCACCACTCTCTGCGTAAAAAACTTACCCCTGACATCCCCTCTGTACCTACTTCCAAGCACCTTAAAACTGTGCCCTCTCACGTTAGCCATTTCAGCCCTGGGAAAAAGCCTCTGACTATCCACATGATCAATGCCTCTCATCATCTGATACACCTCCATCAGGTCACCTCTCATCCTCTGCCGCTCCAAGGAGGAAAGACCTCACGGTTACCATCAGGCAGAAGGTACAAAAGGGTGAAAGCACACACTCAGCGATTCAGGAACAGTTTCTTCCCCTCTGCCATCTGATTCCTAAATGGACATTGAATCTTTGGACACTACCTTACTTTTTTTTTAAAAAACACAGTATTCCTGTTTTTGCACTTTAAAAAAATCTATTCAATATATATATAAAGTAATTGATTTACTTAATTATTATTATTTTTAAAATGTTATTTTTTTTTCTCTCTGCTAGATTATGTATTGCATTGAACTGTTGCTGCTAAGTTAACAAATTTCATGTCACATGCCGGTGATAATAAACCTGATTCTGATTCTGAAAACTGTTCACAATACTCAAGGTGAAGCCTCACTAGTGCCTTATAAAGCCTCAGCATCACATCCCTGATCTTGTATTCTAGACCTCTTGAAATGAATTCTAACATTGCATTTGCCTTCCTCACCTCCGACTCCACCTCCTAGTTAATCTTTAGGGTGTTCTGTTTGCATCTCAGATTTTTGGATTTTCTCCATGTCTAGAAAGTAGTTTGCACATTTATATCTACTACCAAAGTGCATGACCATGCATTTTCCAACACTGTGTTTCATTTGCCACTTTCTTGCCCATTCTCCTAATCTGTCTAGTTCCTTCTGCAGCCTACCAGTTTCGTCAACACTACCTGACCCTCCACCCAGCTTTGTATCATCTGCAAACCTGACAACAAAGTCAGCTATTCCATTATTTAAGTCATTGATTGATATACAGCATAAAAAGAAGTGGTCCCAACACCGGACCCTGCGGAACACTACTAGTCACTGGCAGCCAGCAGCCAACCAGAAAAGGATCTTCTTATTCTCACAGAAAGTTGATGGCAATTTGACTCGCTTGCATAGACTCTGTGTCCATCTTCTGAGTAAATACAGATGCAAAAGATTAATTTAAGATCTCCCCCTATCTCTCTTGGCTCCATGTTTGGATTACCATTCTGATCTTCCAGAGGACCAATTTTGTCCCTTGCAATTATTTTGCTCTTAACATATCTGTAGAAACCTTTAGGATTCCCCTTCACCTTGTCTGCTAGGACAAACTCATGCCTTCTTTTAGCCCTCCTGATTTCTTTCTTTAAGTCTTCGCTTACATTTCTTATACTCCATAAGCACCTCATTTGTTGCTACCTGTTTATACCTACTCTGCACCTTCTTTTCTTTCCTTAATCTGGGCCTCAATATCTCTCAGAGAGGGTTGTCGAGTCCCAGTGCGGACAATTTACACTGGCCTCTGAAGGATAAGCAAGTTAAATGCTGAGCTGAAATCAATGAACAGCATCCTGGCATATGAAGCATCAAAACTAAGTGTTTTTCTGGTGTGTAGCCCATTTCATATCTTTTGTACCATTTATTCCTAGATTTTTAAATTGAACAACTTATCCTCTGGCACCTAATGCAGTTTGCTATAATTCTGACATAATAGGAAGTATGCATTTGGAGCTCCACTCAATTTTCCTGTAAACATATGCTTCAAACACGGGAAATTGTTATTCACTCAGGCCTGTGTTGCCAACATTGAGTTTGATTATTGTATGTTGCGAACATTATGAATAACCTTGAAATCACACTGTCACAACACAACAAAATATTAAAACCTTTTTTTAAACATGAGCTAAACTCAATTACAGACGTTCAGTAATGTATTTGTGGACTATCAAAATTAATTGGAATATATGCAGCTCCACAATGGACATTTAGAAACCAGCCTTTGTCATTCATAATAATTAGGTCAATCTCTCTGCCAGGCATTCATTCTTTTAGGTCAGCATGAGCACCCAGCTAAACTAACCATTATCAAAGAAGTATTTGTGACTTTTTTTATTATCTGTCCATAATCCCTTTGCCACACTAATTAGGCCTTTTGTTGTAAAATGGAATGTCAGTGGAATAAAGAAGCTTGCCTCAGTTAATGCATATCAAATTAGCGGCTTGTTGTTTAGAGCACACTTTGTGTGGATTGGTTCCTGTGATCTTATGCTGCATTTTCTATTCAAGGGGGACATCAGACTGGCATGTAATTTTCTAAACCCAACATCCTTTTGCATACAAAATGATCCACACTTAGCCAAAGCGTCTGACCTTGAAGTTGGCTAAAACTAATCCAGAGTGACCCCCAATGGAGTCAGATTTAGGCAGTTCACTATCCAGTAATTTTAATTTATCTCTTATTTTGCTTATTCACAGGATCTGGGCTTGGTTGGCATTTATTGCCCACCTCTAGTTATATTTGATAGATTGGTATTTAGCTACCCTCCATCCACTTTTTTTATTCTGGCATCTTCTTCTTTCATTTCCAATGCTGAAGAAGGGTCTTGGCCTGAAATGTCAACTGTTCATTCACTTCCAATGGATGCTTCCTGACTTTCTTCAGCACTTTGTGAGTGTTTCCTTGAACATTTGCTGCTTTGTGGTGAAGGATGTATAATATATATCAATCTTGTGGAAGTGACACCAGGATTTAGATCCAATGATAGTGAATACATGGTAATATTTTTCTGTCTGGGTGGTGAGGGAAAATGCTAATGGTGGCACCCCTATGTTTCTGCTATTCTTGTTTTTCTAGATCAAGGATTCCCAACCTGAGCAAGGACCCCTTGCTTAATGCTATAGGTCCTTGGCATAAGAAAGGTTGTGAACCCCTGTTCCTGATAGTATAAGGCATGGGTGGGAGTAGTGTTGATGTATTGCTGCAGTTTGTTCTATAGATGGTGCACATTATGGCAACAGTGAACTAGTAATAGAGATAGTGAATGTTTGAGGTTGTGGATGGAGTGCCAATCAATATTTGGAGTGAATGATGCTAGTGAGTGAGTGTGGTTGGAGCTGCACTCATCCAGGCAAACTGAAAGTACTGTATTCTAACCCTCTCTTAGCTCATGCCTCACTGATAGTGGAAAGGCTTTGCAGACTCTGAAGATGAAGCATATGTGATGTTCAGGAATCTGAAATGAGACAAAACCCCTGTGGAATAAGCAGAAATGAAGTTAAACAATTGAGAAGGCAAAAGGGACCACAAATGTCCTTGGCAGGTAGAATTAAGGGGAACACTAAGGCATTTTATACATATTTAGCATCAAAAGTGCAGCTATGGAGAGGGTAGGGCATAAGGGTTCAATCACAAACAAGAGAAAATCTGCATATGCTGGAAATCCAAGCAACACATGCTAAATGCTGGAGGAACTCAGGAGGCCAGGCAGCATCTATGGAAATGAGTAAACAGTCAACGTTTTGGGCCGAGACCCTTCAGCAGGACTCTTCAGAAGGACATTAGGGTTGTCTGCATTTGTTAGCCAAAAAGAGAGAAAGGATAAACTTGAATTGCTTTCTCTGGAGGAGTGATGTGATTGCAATACATAAAATTAAAGGAGGCATAGATAGGACAGATGTGCCAGAATCTTTTCCCCAGAAATATCAGATACTAAGGGGTATAGAGTAGACAGGAGAAAAGTTTAATGGAGTTTTGCAAGACAAGTTTTTGTTGCATAGAAAATTGTCAGTGCCTAGAACATGCTGGCAGATTTGATAGCAATGTTTAAGAGACATTTAGATGTATGCATCAACAACAGGAGATGGAGGGATATAGACCATGTGCAAACGCATGAGATTAGTTAGATTGGCATAATTGTCCCATGCAGACATTGTGTTCTTATGCTTTAATGTCAGAGACTCATTCTCTGACTACTTTTGTTCCATAACATTAACGTGGCCAGTCAATAAATGGTAATCTCCTAGATGTTGAAGCTATAGTTAAGTTTCAAGCTGGTTAGACAGCCTCTTGCAGGGACTCTTCATTGGCTGCTACTTAGGTAGCACAACATATTTCTCGCACTAGACGTGAATATCGTTCAAGGTTTGTTGCACGTGGCCACGAACAGCATCATAATCTGAGGAGTTCCAGTGTAACAAATAACTCAGTCTCTGCTCTCATGATGAAAAACAAATTATTAATGAAGAGATTGATGACAGTTGAGATATTGCACTGAGCAATAACTGCTACAAACTCCTGAGTCTGAGATGACTTGCCACCAGCATTCAAAAGCTACTCTTCTTTTTTTTTTGTTGTCGTGTGCCTGCATGCATTCGAGTCTGTGTGCGTGCATCTGCGTGTGTGTGCATGTGCGTCTGTGCATTTGCATGTGCGTGCAACTGTGATGATGCCTTTTTCGTGGCTTTTTCCAAGGTGCAAAGCGAGAGAGAGAGAGAGAGACAGAGAGAGAGAGAGAGAGAGAGAGAGAGAGAGAGAGAGAGAGACTGTGTGGCGCGCCACTCCTCACACAGACATTTTCACAGTATTTTTCCCTTTATTTTACGAGGTCAGGTTACAATCTCGACACTCAACCCGGCACGGATGGAAAGCATACTCGGGAGCTGACCCAACTGCTTTCGAACCCGGGAACCTCGCTCCCGGGTCCGGTGTCGATGTCATTGTGCCACCAGCCGGCCCCAAAAGCTACTCTTTTGAGTTTGGAATGAATCTAACTAATGTAAAATTTGCTCCTAAATACCAATTGACTCCAACTTTACTTGATTCAATGATACAGTACAGTATCAAAAGTGTGCATTTGTCAATGAATGCTACTCTCTCCTTGCCTGTAGAATTTATCCCTTTTGACCATACTTGTTCAAAATTATTCAACTCTTGATAGAATACGCAAGAGAAGCAACGTGTCACTTGAATGATTTCAGTCACAGTACTCTTCACTCCCCCTCCTCTTTGCAACTTAAAACATCTTTGCTTCAGAAGCAGAATCTGAATCAGGTTTAATATCACTGGCATATGTCATAAAACTTGCTGTTTTGTGGCTGCAGCACTGTGCAATACATAAAAGCAACTATAAATTACAACAAGGCATATGAGTATATATAAAAATTAAACAAGTAGTGCAAAAATAGTGAGGCTGTGTTCATGGATTGGCTCACTGTCCATTGAGAAATGAGATGGCAGAGGGGAAGAAGCTGCTCCGAAAACAATGAGTGTGTGCTTTAAGGTTCCTGCACTGTACCCCCTCCCTAATGGTAGCAATAAGAAAAAGTTCTAAGTTCAAAGTAAATTTATTATCAAAGTACATATATGTCACAATATATAACCCTGAGATTCATTTTCTCATGAGCATACTCTACAAGTCCATAATAGAATAATAACCATAACAGAATAAGTGAAAGACCATACCAATTTGGGCATGTCCTCCTGAGTGATGGGGGCCCCCAATAATGGATGCTGCTTCTCTGAGGCATCATCTTTTGAAGATGTTCTCAATGCTGGGGGGACTAGTGCCCTTGGTAGAGCTGGCTGAGTTTAGAAAAGGGTTTTCTAACCCTGTGCAGTGGCCACTTCATACCTGATGAGGATGCAACCAGTCAGAATGCACTCCACGGTATATTTGTTAGTGTCTTTGGTGACACACCGAATCTCCTCAATCTCCTTCAAATGCACTTTCACAGCACTGGTGAGGTGTCAGCAATCTGAGACTTTCGCTATTTCTTCCTCAGAATGCTGTATGAACACTATTTTTAGCACTTCCTGTTTTTATTTCAGATTTCCACCTTAGCAATTACCTGATTCTCAACACTAGATTACTACCTGTAGCATAAACATTTCATCTTTTTGCAAGTGGGAAGCACAAGACAGCTCGGTGCTAAGGTTACTCCAATACCCTTTGATACTTAACACAGAATTAAAGTGCTTCAGTAGAAATAATGTTTGAGTATTTCCTCAAGTACAGCTTTACCAATTTTCTTGTCATATTAAGTTGTTTTACTATGAAGGTTTTATGGAAGTAACATCAGTTTCAATTTCTCCAATGGCCTAATTTATCAAGCTGAAAAATCACTTAACTTGCTTCATATAAATACATTCAGGTCTATTTTTCTATCCTGGTATTAGTTTGATCGATGTCTCACTGATTTAAATTGGGTTTTGATATTTCTGCAGCTTTTTATTCTTTCCAGTAGCAACAGCAAATGCTCCTAAATCAAATCTAAGTTTGACTGCTCATCCTCAACTTTATTCTAACACAAAAGTTGTGAAGATACCACCAATTATATCATTATTAATTAAGCCATTACATGGGAAAATTGCTTAAAAGTAGTTTCCAAAATAACTTAAACTATGTTTCTGGCAATTGAGTTATGGTCACAGAAATAGGTCATTTGGGCTAGTGAGTCAGGGCTGATTATCAAGCACCCATTTACACTCATCCCATTTTATTCTCCCCACACTGCCAGCAACTCCCCTCAAACTGCATGTTCTGTTTTTGTCAGCTTTTCAGCATCTGTGTTTTTGATTTCATTATTTTTTTTGAAAGGAATAAGTTCTGCTTTTATACTTCTCTGCAATTTTGGAATACAAGCACGCTTTGCGATAATTTCCTGATGTTTCACGAAACTGATTCCACACTGAATTTGTTTGGACAGTTCTTTCCTGTTCCATTCTACTATTCTACATGCCTGATTCACTTAACCTGGATCAAGTTTTCTCTCCCAAACTCTCTGATTGAGATGAAAAAAATGCAGCTTTTTCTTCACATTCATGTTCTGGCTAAAATGCTGGAGCAAAGTAGTAGATCTGCTTGACCATCTAACGCATTTTAAAATATTCTAGATCCGTATGACCATGGGTGTACAACAGGCACCTGCCTGCTTTACGTTACCTAGTCTGAGACAGGTGTCCATGCATCCTAGTACACAGAGTCACTCAGAATTCTAAGCCTGGACCACCGCTGCTTGCACTTTCAGCAGGTTGCAGTTTGTTTATGCTCCATTGGATGACGAATAAAGTCTAATCAATAAGGGAACTGTGAGATTTTCCATTCAAGCAAGTGTTGAGCCATTGTGTTGTCAAGGTAACTGATAAGTGACTGGTAATTTTGATTTTAACAGTTCACTGATTTAGTACAGTTATCATGATTGGTCATTCTGAGAAAGTATAAATCTTCCTTTAACTAGCTCATGATTGATGAGTTTCACAGTTTAAAGCTGACTTTCATTTGGAAATATATGTCTGCTAAAATTGAAATGCTGCTCAACAAGTCATCGCAATTTGCACGTGTTTTTAAACTTAATTGGAATTCAATTTTTAATGGAACAATTTATTTCTGATGGAAATTGGCAATGCATTCAGATTCTCATTACCTCGGGCCAAATGATAAAACTACATTCGGACACTTGGGTAGTGGTCCGCCTTCTCAGACCATTTGTCTGACAGCTGATTTCAGAGAGGCCACATCAGGAAGAGTTCAGCTGCCACAACAGACTATGGCTCCTTCCGCATCTCCAAGCTCGGCAAGGCTCCCACTGATCCAGATTGCTGACAACGTCAACAATGTATTCAACTAACAGTTCAATTTACGACCCAATGTAATATTATTATCTCTATCAAAAATATGGACTACTTCCACTTTAGTGCTATTACCACCACTACCCTGGCCCGATCCCCTTGTCCCTTCTCTGACCTTCAACAGCTGAACACCTTGTTCTTGTTTTTCATCAAGGCTTTCCATCATTATGTGGCCAACAGTCATTCTTACTCCTCTCTAAACTTCAGCAGACCAGATATGCCACCCAAATTTTATCCTGTATAAAGACTTGTCCATCCTTCTTTCCCATCCCCAGTGCCTCAAATGTTAAAAACGCTTTTCCATGGCCTTGGATGATATCCTACAATCTTAAAAACCTTCTCATCCAAAATTCCCTGTTCCTATCACTCTTTACTCTGAAGCAGTTGCTGTTCCTGCACATGACATTAAAGCCTATGTAAACTTCACCCTTACAGAAACTTTTCTTTCTACGGCACCATATCTCAACCTCTCTATCCCACCTTCAGCACCAAACTTGATTCTTCTAAAAAACATTAATTTGCCCAAGGGAGTGCAGGCAACGCAGGTACAGCTAGTTCTGATCCTGATACTTTCTGTGATCATTCTAGTGGAGCTGGGCTGTAGCTCTGCCTCTTGCCTTATTATTATATTTCTTTGGTGTTTCTGCATCCAAAATATCAATGTGACAACAGTAACTGACTTTGAGAGAGAAAAAGCACAAATTATTATTTCATTAATCCAAGGTGACTTGCTGCAATTTGGAATCATGTAATTTGCAGAAGATTATACATTTTGTGGCTTTGAAACTCTGTTGCTAATGAGTGCTGAAATTAAAATATATTTTTAACTCTTCTTTGTAGGGATAGTTGATGACATTGTCAAGTCTGCTTCTCTGAATTAAAATACAACAAGCACTTTGACAATCTCTAAGCATGGCACGTATCTTTATCCAATCTTCAAACAGTGGATTAATTATGATGGAAATAATCTATGTTTATACAATGCCTTTCATGTCGCAAAAATGACTCTTAATTACTTCAAAGAAAATGGAAGCTGCTATCAAAGCATAGTAACCCCCTTTTCTACACATTGTTGTTGTAATGCATAGTTACTTGAGTTAATGTCACCTTCCTATCAGCTTGAACCAGTCTGCCCACTCTCCTCTGACTTATCTCAGTAACAAAACATTCTCCCCCATGGAACTGCCACTCACTGGAGTTTTCTCCTGTTTCCCACATCATCCCAGGAGATCTGCAGTTTCTGAAATACTCAAACCGTCTTGTCTGGCACTAACAATCATTCCATGGTCTCTGGATCTTTTCAATGATTTCAAGTTCACTGGTCCCCATTACCTTAGTTTTCCTATCGATGTCCAGTCCCGATACACCTCCAACCACCACCTGGGAGGCCTCAAAACTCTCCATCATTCTCTGGACTCCAGACCCAACTAGTTCCCCTCCACCACAACTCTCCTCCATTGAGTGGAACTTGTCCACTCTTAATAATTTCTCCTTTGGCTCCTTCCACTTTCTTAAAACAAAAGGTGTAGCCATGGGCGCTCGCACGAGTCCGAGCTATGCCTGCCTGTTTGTCAGTGATGAGGAACAGACTATGTTCCAAGCCTGCACTGGTGGCCACCCTGCGCTTTTCCTATGCTACACTGATGACTGCATTGGTGTTGCTTCCTGCAGCCATTCAGAACTTGTCGATTTCATCCACTTTAGCTCCAACTACCACCCTGCCTTCATATTTGCCAGGTCCATTTCCAATACATCCCTCCCCTTTCTTGATCCCTCTGTCTCTATCTTTGGAGACAGCTTACATAGAAAACACAGAAACATAGAAAATCTACAGCACAGTACAGGCTCCTCGGCCCACAAAGTTGTGCCGAACATGCCCCTACCCTAGAAATTACTAGGCTTACTCATAGCCCTCTATTTTTCTAAGCTCCATGTACCTATCCAGAAGTATCTTAAAAGACCGTATTGTTTCGGCCTCCACCACCGTTGCCGGCAGCCCATTCCATGCACTCACCACCCTGAGTGAAAAACTTACCCCTGACATCTCCTCTGTACCTACTCCCCAGCACCTTAAACCTGTGTCCTCTTGTGGCAACCATTTCAGCCCTGGGAAAAAGCCTCTGACTATCCACACGATCAATGCCTCTCATCATCTTATATACCTCTACCAGGTCACCTCTTATCCTCCGTCGCTCCCAGGAGAAAATGCCGAGTTCATTCAACCTGCTTTTATAAGGCATGCTCCCCAATCCAGGCAACATCCTTGTAAATCTCTTCTGCACCTTTTCTATGGCTTCCACATCCTTCCTGTAGTGAGATGACCAGAACTGAGCATAGTACTCCAAATGGGGTCTGACCAGGGTCCTATAGAGCTTCAACATTACATCTTGCCTCCTAAATTCAATTCCACGATTGATGAAGGCCAATGCACCGTATGCCTTCTTAACCACAGAGTCAACCTGCACAGCTGCTTTGAGCGTCCTATGGACTTGGACCCCAGGATCCCTCTGATCCTCCAAAAGTCTTGCCATTAATACTATATTCTGCCATCATATTTGACCTACCAAAATGAACCACTTCACACTTATCTGGGTTGAACTCCATCTGCCACTTCTCAGCCCAGTTTTGCATCCTATCAATGTCCCACTGTAACCTCTGACAGCCCTCCACACTATCCACAACACCCCCAACCTTTGTGTCATCAGCAAACTTACTAACCCATCCCTCCACTTCCTCAGCCAGGTCATTTCTCAAAATTATGAAGAGTATGGGTCCCAGAACAGATCCCTGAGGCACACCACTGGTCACCGACTTCCATGCAGAAAGTGACTCGTCTACAACCACTCTTTCCCTTCTGTGGGCGAGCCAGTTCTGAATCCACAAAGCAATGTCCCCTTGGATCCCATGCCTCCTTACTTTCTCAATAAGCCTTGCATGGGGTACCTTATCAAATGCCTTAATGAAATCCACATACACTGCATCTACTGCTCTACTTTCATCAACATGTTCAGTTACATCCTCGAAAAAATTCAATCAGCCTCGTAAGCCACGGCCTGCCCTTGACAAAGCCATGCTGACTATTTCTTATCATGTTGTACCTCTTCAAATGTTCATAAGTCCTGCCTCTCAGGATCTTCTCCATCAACTTACCAACCACTGAAGTAAGACTCACTGGTCTATAATTCCCTAGGGATATCTCTACTCCCTTTCTTGAATAAAGGAACAACATCCACAACCCTCCAATCCTCTGGAACCTCTCCTGTCCCCATTGATGATGCAAAGATAGTCACCAGAGGCTCAGCAATCTCCTCCCTCACCTCTCACAGTAGCCTGGGGTACACCTCATCCGGTCCCAGCAACTTATCCAACTTGATGCTTTCCAAAAGCTCCAGCACATTCTTTTTCTTAATATCTACATGATCAAGCTTTTTAGTCTTCTGCAAGTCATCACTACAATCACCAAGATCCTTCTCCATCGTGAATACTGAAGTAAAGTATTTACCTACTGATGTTTATTATAAACCTATGGCTCTTACAGCTACCTGGACTATACTTTCTCCCACCCTATTACTTGTAAAAACGCCATCCCCTTCTCTCAATTTCTCTGCCTCCACTGCATCTGCTCTCAGAAGGAGGCTTTTCATCCCAGAATGAAGAAGATGTCCTCCTTCATCAAAGAAAGGGGCTTCCCTCCCTCCACTATCAACCCTGCCCTCAACCCTATCGCTTTCATCTCACGCCCTGCTCTCACCCCATCCTCTCGCCACCCTACTAGGAGTAGGGTTCCTCTTGTCCTCACCTACCACCCTACCAACCTCCGTGTCCAGCACATAATTTCTGCAACTTCCCCCATCACTAACATGATCCCACTACCAAGCACATTTTTCCCTCCCCCCACCATTTTCTGCTTTCCATAGTGATCACTCCCCCACACAGCTCTTTTGTCCATTCGTCCCTCCTCACTGATCTTCCTCTTGGAACTTATCCTATGCCTGCCCGTACACCTCCTTCCTCACTACCATTCAGGGCCCCAAACAGTCCTTCCAGGTGAGGTGACACTTCACCTGTGAGTCTGTAGGGGTCATATATTGTGTCTGGTGCTCCCGGTGTGGCCTCCTGTATATCAGTGAATCCTGATGTAGGTTGGGAGACCACTTCGCCAAGCACCCAGTGGCCACCATTTTATTTCCACTTCCCATTTTGATATGTCTATCCATGACCTCCTCTACTGTCGTGATGATGCCACACACAGGGTGGAAGAACAATAACTTATATTTCATTTCGATAACCTCCAACCTGATAGCATGAACCTCAATTCCTCGTACTCCTCCCCCCCACCACCTTTCACCATTCCCCATTCCCTTTTTCCTCTCACCTTATCTTCTTGCCTGTCCATTGCCTCCCTCTGGTGCTCCTCCCCTTTTTCTTTCTTCCATGGCCTCTCCCATCAGATTCCCCCTTCTCCAGCCCTGTATCGCTTTCACCAATCAACTTCCCAGCTTTTTACTTCAACCCTCCCCCTCCCTGTTTCAACTATCACCTTGTGTTTCTCCCTCCCCTCCCTTCCCCCCATCTTTTAACTCTTCTCATCTTTTTTTCGCCAGTCCTGCTGAAGGGTCAGGGCCCAAAACATCGACTGTACTCTTTTCTCATAGATACTGCCTGTCCTATTGAGTTTTTCCAGTATTTTGTGTGCATTCCATGGTCAAAGTCACTTAGACCACATCTTTCCCAAATTCTGATGTCTGGTTTGAATAAGAAATGAAGCTCTGGACCATGTCTGCATGCTTTTATGCATTGAGTACTGCCACATGATTGACTGATTAGATATTTGCATTAATGAGGTGTACAGATGTACCTGATAGTGGACACTGAGTGTATAATCATTCAATTAAATGAAGCTGTGGTTTCTTTGCTTTGATAGGCAGGGCTGTGGAATTAGAACACCCTTATCCACATCAGAATTTAAAGCAATAGCTGCCAAACAGAGTTTATAATGTGAGGTCAAATGATAAATAGCTAACCCTTTCAACAGAATCAGGAAGTTAAAGCTTATTAATTTTCAGCAGAGAAAACAATCTCCGTATCCATGGACACCAAGTGATATGTTGGCTATTTCCAGTATTTTTAACATGTAGATTCAGATTCAGATTTACTTAGCACAGACTTGACGGGTCGAAGAGCCTGTTTTTGTGCTGTACTTTTCCTTGACTCCGTACGTAAAAACAGTGAAGTACGTCATTTCTGTTAACAACTGACACACCTAAGGATGTGCTCGCAGCAGTCCCCAGTGTCACCACTCACTCTAGCCCCAATGTAGCATGCCCACAATGCTCGGCAGAACAACACAGACCACAATAACAACAAAACCATAAGATATCGGAGCAGAATTGGGCCATTTGACCCATAAAGAGTGCTCTGCCATTCCATCATGGCTGATTTATTATCCTTCTCAACCCTATTCTCCTGCCTTCTCCCATATTCTTTAATGCCCTGACTAATCAAAAACCTATCAACCTCTGCTTTAAAGACACTCAATAACTTGGCCTCAACTGTTGTCCGTGGCAATAAGTTCCACAGATCCACCAACCCCTGGCTAAAGGAATTTCTCCAAATTTCTGTGCTAAATGGATATCCCTCTCTGATGAGACCCTAGACTATAGGCAACATCGTCTCCAAATCCACTCTACCTAGGCCTTTCACTATTCAATAGATCCCCCCTCCCAATTCTTCTAAACTCCTGCAAGTGTAGGCCCAGAGCCACAAATGCTCCTCATATGCTAACACTTTCATTCCCAGAATCATTCTCATGAACCTCCTTTGGACCCCGTACAATGCCATACATCTTTTCTTAAATAAGGGGTCCAAAACTGCTCACAATACTCCAAGTGCGCTCTGACCAATGCTTTATAAAGCGTCACCATCACATCCTTGATGTATTCTATTCCTCTCAAAATGAATGCTAACATTACATTTGCCTTCCTACCATCGACTCAAGCTGCAAGTTAACCATTAAGGAATCCTACGTGAGGACTCCCAGGTCCCTTTGCACCTCTGACTTTTAAAATTTTCTGCTGATTTAGAATTTAGCCTTTGCCTTTATACTTTCTGTCGAACTGCATTACCATACACTTTCCTGTACCATATTCCATCTGCCATTTCTTTACCCATTCTCCCAAGATGTCTAAGTTCTTCTGCAGACTCCCTGCTTCCTCAACACTACCTACCTCTCCACCTATTTTTGTATCATCCACAAATTTGGCCACAAAGCCATAAATTCTGTTGTCCAAACATTAACATATACTGTAAAAAGGAGTGTCCCCAATACTGACTCCTGCAGAACAGCCCCACTTTATTCCCACCCTTTGTCTCCTGCCTGTCAGCCAATCTTCTATCAATGCACATATTTTTCCTATAATACCATGTGCTCTGATCTCGTAAAGCAATTTCATGTGCAGCGTCTTGTCAAAACAATAGCATCCCATCCATATCACTGGACTTTGAATGTGGAGCACAGAGCAAAGGCCTGCCCTTTAACTCCTCCACATCCCTATTCCTAAATCCTAATCTGACCTCTACTCCACCTCCCACATCCCTGTCCCAATACCCTAACCTGACCCCACTTTATCATCCCCAGAACAACCCTACATACTTAGAAAGGAACTAAGCCTGTGCCACCACCTTGATTGAGACTGCAGCTTGGTGCCACCTCGGCTAATAATTTAAAATTGCAACCTTCTGCTGGATTGTTCTTTTGTTTTAGGCCTCTATCTCTGCTGCTTGAGGAAATCCCTGCTTTACTAAATAGCTAACAAAGTAGTGCAAGCAGAATATTTTGAGGAATTTCTTTGCAGGAAACTTCAGAACCGTAAGTATCTCCATTGAACTAAATACTCTTTCCAATATATTACTAAATTGTTTGAGAGTTCATTATAGTGATAATGCTGAAATAATGGACATTCATCATCATTATACAGTGAACTGTTGGCAGATTTGGAATTTACATACATGTGTAGTTAAAATATATTATTTTTCAACCCAGGAACAGAAATGTTTTCAAAATTTGTGCATTTGAGGCTGGGAAGAAAAAACTGGTTGTTTATAACCGCTTCCAGTTAACTTCTAGACAACTTTGGTTGTCAATGAAGATGAAGCTTAAAGTCAACCAAACCATTCCCCACTGTTGTTCACAGACAGGTTAGCCGCCATTCCACCTTGTAGTAAGAACAAAGGTCAAGAAAGCGGTCTCTGCAAGCGTTGTGGAACGTGTAGAGCACGACTAGACACAGAAGTCCTGGTCATCCACTGCGCCTAGTCCCATCTCCAGTTGTCTCGACTCTTGTCTTGCCACTGGATCCAGATGGGAATTGGGAAGAGAGAGAGAGAGGCAGATGCTGCACAACTCTCCCTCACTTCAATCCAAATCATGCGCTAGTCTCAACACCATCATCATCATAACGGTGTCGAGGTCTTCATCGATGACGACGATGGATGAACAAGAATAAAGCCAGAAGGCCCAGCTGTTCACTCGAATGTGTTATAAGCTAAGAGTTAGTGTTGATTCAGGTAACCCAGGTGCTAGTTTAGCTGAGGGTTAAAATCAACCCAGATGGTCCACTTCAGTATGGTACCATATGATTTCACATAATGTAATGATCCGATTGGTTCCTGTCCCTACAATTTCCTCCTTCTTGCATACTTCATTGCCTAGATTGGTGCAAAAAGGTACTTCACATTCTGCTAATGCAATACGATTAAGGATATGCTGACAGTCTTTTAAAAGAAATGAAATAGTTAAATGTTAAACTTCATATACAGGCAATTCACATACAGAAAATTCACAAACAGCATCACTATATGATGAAATGTTTTAAGAATTAAAGGGCATATTGTAAATGTGTTCTTCTATTGAAACATTAATAACTTGGATTTGCAGTTTGACCATATTGGTGTAAAAACAAGATGTATGCAAATAGTAAGATAAAGCACATGCCAAAGATACAAATAGCTTAATGTTAGACTTCATTGCATTCTGTTTGGCATCTTTGGCTGAAAGTTCTATTTATCTAAAATAACTTTGATATTCAATTCATCAGATATAAGGCGAGATTTCCTCAGGGAAATCAATGCACAAAATGACATTATTAATACAAGTTTTCATTTGGTTGCCACTCTAACCCAATATATTTTACATTCAGCATCTCCAACAAGGTCAAATTTAAGTTTTAGTTCTGTTCTACTTCTTAAAGAAACTTATGTCTGTATTTGTCTTCCAAAACTGCTAATTAATATTCTAATTCATAACAGAAATATCTGATTTTGATTATATTTCTTACTTTCTCAGGAGCACAATTACGATCTATGGTAGTTGAAACAATTGAACAGCAAGCGATGATTACTGGATTGCTGCTATGCAATTATTTCATTAGCATTATTGTTGATCCGTATAAATATATATCATGGGGAAAATAATTTTAATTGTTAATTTAATTATTTTAGTTCACATCTTGATTGTTGCCTTTGGTTCCTAATATCTGATTGAATTTAATTTTCTGTTACTCAGCGATGCCGGATGAATATCACAGTGCAGTTGAAAAACTTGATTTAGCAATTTCTGTCAGATAAGTTACACACTACAGTGAGAATGTCTTCAATCAAAGTGCTTTCCCTCATCACTGGATTACAATACATTTATAATGTGTTATCTATTTCAACTTTACTATCAAACTCAATGTTTCATAAGTTTAAGGAGAAAAATTAGATAGAAACCTGAGGGGCAATTTTTTTCACACTGAGAGTGGTATATATATGGACTGAGCTACCAGAGGAAGTTTTTGAGGCAGGTACAATAACAACTTTTAAAAGACAATTGAACAGGTACGTGGATCGGAAAGGTTTGGAGGGATATGGATCAAATGTGGGTAAATGGGATTGGTTTAGGTGGGTATCTTGCTCAGCATGGACAAACTGGTCCAAATGGTCCTGTTTCCTTGCATTATGACTCTGTGCCTCTGTGACTATTTTGTAATTCGCTATTATTAGATGAATGCTTGATTAGAGGAGAAGATGGCAGGCGGGAGGAGAAGATGGTGACACGACGCAGCTTGCAGCAGCCACTCCGGTAAATCATATCTGTTATCTGTCAAGTAGGGTGCCGTGCACAATCCTGATTTGATGGAGACAGACGTGAGGGCACAGAGGAACATCTGTGAAACTTCTGAAATGCCTGCTTCGCTGCCACTGCTACTGTGTGATCCAGAATCTCCGGAGGGGAAGGCCCCGAGTCCTCGGCTTTGTTTGTTGCTCAGCGGCCGGGGTGGGGTTGAAGCGCTCGGCAGAGATGGTGCTCGGTGTCGGAGGCTCGAAGTTTTCGGACGGCCTCAGAGTCGGCTGCGGTCGGGTGCTTCCAATGCATCAGCAAGTTTGCGGCGCTTGGAGTTCATTGCAGGGAGAGTTTCTCCCTTCTACCGCCTGCGTGAGATGATGGGGCTATCGGGACTTGAGACTTTTTTTCTTACCGTGCCCATGGTCTGCTCTTTATCAAATTTCAGTATTGCTTTGCACTGTTGTAACTATATGTTATAACTATGTGGTTTTGTCAGTTTTAGTCTTGGTTTGTCCTGTGTTTCTGTGATATCTTTCTGGAGGAACATTGTATCATCTTTTAATGCATGCATTTCTAAATGACAATAAACGAGGACTGAGTGTCCTTGTAATCTAATCTAAAATCTAGATTGTTAATATTCTCATATTATAATAAATGACAGTAGGTGCTTTTCACAGATATTTCAAAATCTATGTAAATGCCATTCTAGGCATTGCACAAAACTGAACCACTCTTGTATTCCCCTGCTTACAACTGAGCTTCTCATACCAACATTGACATTCCTTTCCAGAAGATTTACATTGTCGCTACATGAAACTTCCTCATTCCAAGTAGTGATTGCATCTATTTTATATTGAGAAAGCCAAATAGAAATTTGAAGTTCAAAGTTTCAAGTAAATGTATTATCAAAGTACATGTATGTCACCATATACAACCCTGAGATTCATTTTCCTGCGGGCACGCTCAATAAATCCATAGTAGGCAGCCGTTGATGCCAGGGGATCATGGGTTTGCGCCTCTGGTGGACTGTGCCCTCTCCTGGGTGAAAGCTTGTGCGGGAAGATTTGAAGAACCGGCTGTTTCCCATGCAGCGGGATCCCCCTCTCCACGTCACTGAGGTAGTCCAAGGGAAGGGCAAGCAGTTTCGTCGCAGAGGTTGCCAGATTGAAGTTGTAAACAATATCAAACAGTAAACAGCATAGAGTCCCTGGCTCCAGATTTCTTCCTCAGGGTTTTCTCCTGAAGCCTTTCTCATGGGTGGGTATGGCCGCAAGGAAGCTGAAGTTTAAAATCATAGTTCTCCTTCTCCTAGACGGGTTGCAGTCTAAGGCCGATGGACCCCATCTGCCCAAAACAACTGGTTTTGAGGTGCCAGTGGTCCACCTTTGCCCTTCTCTCGTTAGTAGAAACAGTTCCGCCAGGCCTAGTAATTAAGCCATAGTGTGAAGGCCAAGAGTTGGACTCGGTTCTCAGAGGCTGTTAGAGACACACGCTATTTGGAGCACTTTATATGTACCGGGAGCTTATCCCCACTACCACCCCTGGCTATGACAGCCTAAGGAACCAATAATTCCATAATAGAATAATAACCATAACAGAATCAATGAAAGAATTTGGTGTTCAACCAGTGTGCAAAAGACAACAAACTATATGATTACAAAAAGAAAGAAATAATAATAATAATAAATAAATAAGCAACAAATATTGAGAACATGAAATGAAGAGTCTTGGAAGTGAGTCTATTGATTGTGGGAACATTTTAGTGAAGGGGCAAGTGAAGTTATCCTCTTTGGTTCAAGGGCCTGATAGTGGAGTAGTAATAACTGTTCCTGGACCTGGTGGGGTGAACCCTGAGGCTCCGGCACCCACTTGGAATAGTGATAATCCTATTCTGATTGCCAATGTGTTCTTGAACTCCATCCAACCCATTTACAATATCAGCTCTTTACCTTTAATATCACACTGAGGCTCATCACATACTCAGAAAACTTCGGATTACTTTCCAAGTCTGAGCTGCTTGACTGTCATGAGTTGATTTTTGAAAACCACAGTTTTACAATTTCTCCGTCTCCGCCGCATCTGCTCTCAGGATGAGGCTTTTCATTCCAGGACGAAGGAGGTGTCTACATGAGGAAATCTGCAGATGCTGGAATTTCAAGCAACACACATAAAAATTGCTGGTGAACGCAGCAGGCCAGGAAGCATCTATAGGAAGAGGTATAGTTGACGTTTCGGGCCGAGACCCTTTGTCAGGACTAACAGAAGGAAGAGATAGTAAGTGATTTGATAGTGGGAGGGGGAGGCAGAGATCCGAAATGATGGGAGAAGACTGGAGGGGGAAGGGATGGAGCTAAGAGCTGGAAAGTTGATTGGCAAAAGGGATACGAGAGGATCATGGGATGGGAGGCCTAGGGAGAAAGAAAGGGGAGGGGGGAAGTGCAGAGGATGGGCAAGGAGTATAGTGAGAGGGACAGAGGGAGAAAAAGAAGAGATAGAAAAAATATATATATTATAATAAATAAATAAATAATGGATGGGGTACGAAGGGGAGGTGGGGCATTAACGGAAGTTAGAGAAGTCAATGTTCATGCCATCAGGTTGGAGGCTACCCAGATGGAATATGAGGTGTTGTTCCTCCAACCTGAATGTGGCTTCATCTTGACAGTAAAAGAGACCGTGGATAGACAAATCAGAATGGGAATAGGACGTGGAATTAAAATGTGTGGCCACTGGGAGATCCTGCTTTCTCTGGCGGACAGAGCGTGGGTGTTCAGCAAAATGGTCTCCCAGCCTGCGTCGGGTCTCGCCAATATATAGAAGGCTGCATCGGGAGCACCGGACGCAGTATATCACCCCAGCCAACTCACAGGTGAAGTGTTGCCTCACCTGGAAGGATTGTCTGGGGCCCTGAATGGTGGTGAGGGAGGAAGTGTAAGGGTATGTGTAGCACTTGTTCCGCTTACAAGAATAAGTGCCAGGAGGGAGATCAGTGGGGAGGGATGGGAAGGAGATTCCCTTCCTCCACCATCAACTCTGCTTTCAAATGCATCTCCCCCATTTCATGCACATCTGCTCTCACCCCATCCTCCTGCCACCCCACTAGGGATAGGGTTCCCCTTGTCCTCACCTACCACCCCACCAGCCTTTGGGTCCAATGTATGATTCTCCGTAACTTCAGCCACCTCCAACTGGATCCCACCACCAAGCACATCTTTCCCTCCCCCCCCCCCTTCTGCTTTCCGCAGGGATCGCTCCCTACATGACTCCCTTGTCCATTTGTCCCCCCCATCCCTTCCCACTGATCTCCCTCCCGGCACTTATCCTTGTAAGCGGAACAAGTGCTACACATGCCTTTACACTTCCTCCCCCACCACCATTCAGGGCCCCAGACAGTCCTTCCAGGTGAGGCGACACTTCACCTGTGAGTCGACTGTGTCCGGTGCTCCCAGTGTGGCCTTCTATATATTGGCTAGGTGCAACGCAGACTGGGAGACCGTTTTGCTGAACACTTCCAACCTGATGGCATGAACATTGACTTCTCTAATTTCCGTTAATGCGCCTCCTCCCCTTCTTACCCCATCCCTTATTTATTATTTTTTATTTTTTTCCCCTTTCTTTCTCTCTTTTATCTCCTTCTGTCCATCTCACTATATCTTCCTCTAATGCTCCCCTTCCCCTTTTTTTCTCCCTGGGCCTCCCATCCCATGATCCTCTCCTCTTCTCCAGCCTGGTATCCCTTTTGCCAATCAACTTTCCAGCTCTTTGCTCCATCCTTCCTCCTCCTGTCTTCTTCTATCATTTCAGATCTCCCCCTCCTCCTCCCACTTTCAAATCTCTTACTCACTCTTCTTTCAGTTAGTCCTGACGAAGGGACTCGGCCCGAAACGTCGACTGTACCACTTCCTACAGATGCTGCCTGGCCTGCTGTGTTCCACCAGCATTTTGTGTGTGTTGCTTGAATTTCCAGCATCTGCAGATTTCCTCGTGTTTACAGTTTTGTTGGCATCACTTTCCATAGAGTAGCAACTTGGAAAATTACTGCAGGTATTCCTTTCTGTAAAGTCCTCCATGAGCTCTGGTGGTGGAAATTGACTCTGAAATGTGTAGACCTGGTAAGGATGTTATGATATGAATGAGCCTCAGGGGCAGATACACTAGAAGAGATGCAGACAAATTTTCAGATGCAACAGACAAAATGCTGGTGGAGCTGAACAGGTTGGCCAGGATCTATGGAAGGAAATGGACAGTTGATGTATGGGTTGTGTCCTTTCATCTGTCCATTTCCCTCCATAGTGGCTGCCTGGGCTGTTGAGCTCCTGCAACATTTTGAGTCTTGCTCCATATTCCAGCATTTACTGTCTCCTGTGTCTCCACTCTCTGAATTTTTGGGTATTTGGATTGTCATTAGATCAGGTGTGATCAATAGGGCAATTGTTTTCTGAACTCTCTGATCACTGAATACCAGGAAAGCAATTGCCTATGGAATTCACTACCAATAAAAAGTTAGCACCCTATGAATCTCATGCTAGAGGTTTCATTATTAATGAACATGATCACAGCATCAAATGAATTAAGTTGTTAAATTTCATCATCCAAATTTCTTGCTTAATAAAGGAGAAGAAATCTACATTTAAATCAGAGGCTGCAAAAGCTGCACCACACAACTACTAGCATTTACAAAAAGTGAAGTGATAAGCGTTTTGAACGAAGCACTTTCTCAGAATGGGAAATCGAGATCTCAGCAAACATTCCAATGAGGTTGGAAATAAAAGGGGAGATAAAATATATGGAGAGATGAGGTTTGCACTTTTGTATAAGCTGCTTAGGGGAAAATTAAATGTGGGAAATGACAACTGGAGGAGAAAAACAGAATTAATAATTAGAAGTCTTCAAGGATAGTTTGTGCAGAAGACAACAAGATTGTGTCATTATTTTTGCTGTTAGGAGCGAGCAAAACAGATATTAGTTATTGGTTCTGCAAAGCTCTTCGTTAGTGCCTGCATAGTCAGAATGGAAGAGTAGGCCTTACTATTCTCTGAATATAATCAGGCTGATTTTGTGTCTGGTCTACCCATCCTGTTTGATCTGCTATGCACTTAGCATCGAAAAATCTACCAAACTCTGTCTTGATAACTGAGCATTCATGGCGCTCTGTCAAGATGTGATAGGTTTACAACCCTCCAAAAAATGCAGCCTCACTTAAGTGTCTGACCCCTTACTTTGGAATCAATCCCTTTTGTTGTGGTCCCAGCAGCCAAAGGAAATAGCTTCTCAATATCTGAACGGCTTGCATTTATTATGAGGCACATTGCAACAGCATAATCTGTTTTTCATGAGTACATTCAGAAATAACAACATCAACTTGAAGAGATCAAAAAGGCTTCAAAATATTTGCAGAAGTGCTTTTCTTGATGAATGTCTAATGTTTTCAATTTGACAAGGCTGTCACTGCCCAGAAATGCTCCACTGCCTTCAACGATGAAGGAATGGCACTTGTCATTCATTCCGTACAAAGGCACCATCAAATCCAGTTTGTACTAAATTATGTATTTGACTCATTCCATCATTGCTCTCAAACTGATTTTTCAAATTACTTTGATCGCAAATTTAGATAGTATTTCCGAAAAGTATGTCTGTTGTCTATTGCTGTGCTTTCAACTACCTCATAATTCTTTTCCTCCTGCTTACATCTAACTTTTACCTGTGAGGAATTTTGAGCTGATTTGCTACATACAAGACACTATACAAAAAAAAAACATTCTTCTAATTGAAATTTGGTTCATCAAATGCAAATTACATCAAATATCTGGCGCAATGAAAAATGAAAATGAAATTCTTCCCAGAATTGAGTTTGACATACATCAGGTGCCAGACTCAGCTGGTTTTCAGTTGAGTGAGAAGCTTGATCATGTATGTACATTGGGACCAGGTTGTTACTTGGGAGTGGGGTTTGTATCTCCATGCTAATCTCTTTCTTCTTTTGTGTTTCAACTCAAAATCAAATAGGTAGGGTTAGAATAGTTTAGATAGACTAAATGGCAGCACCCAGAGCATTAAGCAGCTTGCTCCTTCCAGTCATTGGTGCTGGCCCTTACAGCTTGAGAGTAACTTTTAGTATGTTACTGTACTACCCCTTTTGGCTTCCGTCCATGAACCGGCCAATGAAAAGCAAGAAGGTGGTCATGAGTGTACTCGGTGATAAACTTTGTTTTTGTCCAGAAGTGATCTAGATTTTTAAAAAAAATCTCACCCAGTCAATATTGGATACCGATGCCAAATGGTGCATCCGATCAGATGAAGTGAATGTCTTCAGTCAGGGAAATGGGATGTGGGCAGTCATGCAATATTGTCCGACCTAGGTCTGGAAGCACATCTCATCAGTCTCATATCTTCCACACGGGACCGATCATACTGTTGTACAGAAGCCTCAGTCAGCATAAAACAAATGCATTGGACAACGATTCACGGGGCCCTAATGATTTAGAGATTTGAGTACTTTGTCAGCTTAATGACGGCAAGGAACAGCTCTTGATTTTGTTCCTGACACTTTCCTTGCATCTGCCTGGCAATTACGCACCCTGCTCTGAATGGAAGCTGCACTACATTTCCAGGAGGATCATATCACTGAGGGGAGATAAGTACAGGCCAACGTGGAGTAGGCCATTCCAGACCTTCAAGTTGCACTACTCCAGCAACCTCTGATTCACCCCTAGCCTAATCACCGGACAATTTACAACAACCAATTATGTAGTTTCATGTAACTTTGCATTAGATCAATGGAAATTCTTGTAGGAGAAGCAAAAGCAACTTTTTTTTAAAAAAAACAGAGAATTCCTCAATTGTCTACTTATGACTGAAACTTTTGAACTGAAAACTTAATCTGAATGGCAGATTTCATAATATCCTGAGAAAGAATTGGGAACTGAGCATAGTCATAGGCCCTGGATCTGAAATCACTTGAAAACTGAAATTCCTATGTTAAGGAAGTGGTGAGAATTACAGAGTTTCTTTGCTCTTTTAAATCGCTGTTACCAGTCCAGGCAGCATTGCTGTTTGCTCTGCCAATTTGGTCAAAGTGAGATGTGTCAATCCGTGCTTATGATTATGAAGACACGTAGTCCTCTTTTATTGTCATTGAGTAATGCATGCATTAAGAAATGATATATTATTTCTCCTGGTGTGATATCACAAAACACAGGACAAACCAAGACTGAAAAAACTGACAAAACCACATAATTATAACGTATAGTTACAAACAGTGTAACAATACCATAACTTGGTGAAGTCCATGAGCACAGTCAAGTTCAAAGTTTCTCAAATGTCCCACATTATGTGTGTTAGCAGAGACTAACTTACTGTTATTGATACAAAAAATAAAGTTTACTCTATTGGTGCATGTAATAGGGCGGCATTGTGTTACAGCTCTTTACAATATCAATGATCACCAATCAGGGTTCGATTCCTACCAAAGTTCAAATTTCAAAGTAAATTTATTATCAAAGTACATACTGTGTAGTTACCATGTATTATACAACCCTGAGCTTTGTATTCTTGTTGGCATACTTAGTAAATCCAATAACCAAAACAGAATTAACGAAAGACCACACCAAGTGGGCAGACAACCAGTGTGCAAATACAAACAAAGAAAAAAATTAATAAATAAAACAATTGAATAAATAAATAATAAATAATCAATAAATACAGTTCAGTGATTGGGCAAGTGAAATTGATTGAAATTATCCCCTCTGGTTCAAGGATTTGATGGCTGAGAGGTAATAACTGTTCCTGAATTTGGCGGTGTGAGTCCTGAGACTCCTGTACCTTCTTCCTGTTGGCACAGTGAGAAAAGAGCATGACCTGGGTGGTGGGGGTTCCTGATGGTCAATGCTGCTGTCTGCAAGTAGTTTGTATGTTCTCCCCTGTTTTGTGTATGAGATTTGTTATGTCACCAAAGGCACTCACAGATTTCTTCAAAGAGCAATACCTCAAAAAGGCGGCCTCCATCATTGAGAACCCCCATAACCCAGCACATGCTTTCTTCCTTCTGTTCATTGCTACCATCAGGGAAGAGGTACATAAGCCTGTAGGCACACATTCAGCAACTCATGAACAGCTTCTTCCCTTCTGCCACCTGATTTCTGAATGGACATTGAACCCATGAACACGACCTCACTATTCCTTTTGTACTAGTTATTTAATTTAACTGTTTTATCTATCTACATATATATATAAAACCTGATTCTGATTCTCCGGGTAATCCAGTATCCTCCCTCATTCCAAAGATGTAGAGTTAGGTTTAGTGTGGCCTCCTGTATATTGGTGAGACCCAACGTAGATTGGGAGACTGCTTCGCTGGGCACCTACCAAAAAAAAGTGGGATCTCCCGGTAGCCACCATTTCAATTCTAATTCCCATGGCCTCCCCTATTGCCTTGATGAGACCACACTCAGGTTGGAGGAGCAACACCTTATATTGAGTTTGGGTTGCCTCCAACCTGATGGCAAGAACAGTGATTTCTCAAATCTCCGGTAACCCCCACCCCCTTCCCCATTCCCATTTCCCTCTCTTACCTTTTTCCTTACCTGCTCCTTCTCCTTCCTTGTCTGCCATGGTCTTCTACCCTTTCCCATCAGACTACCCCACCTCCAGCCCTTTATCTCTTTCACCTATCAACTTTCCAGTTCTTTACTCACCCTCTCCGCCCCTTCCGGTTTCACATATCACCTACCACCTTGTACTCCTTCTTACCCTCAACCCACCTTATTGCTCTGACTTCTCATTTATTCTCTAGTCCTGATGAAGGGTCTCAGCCTGAAACATCAACTGTTCATTCTTTTCCATAGATGCTGCCTGGCCTGCTGAGTTCCTCCAGCATTTTGTGTGCGTGTTGCTTTGTATTTCCAGCACCTGCAGATTTTCTCATGTCTGGGTATAAACAGTCAACATTTTGAACCGAGACCCCCTCAACAGGACTGGAAAAAAAAGGGGGCAGAAGCCAGAATAAGAAGGCAGGTGTAGGGGAAGATGTCCAAGCTGCCATGAGTTAGGAAACTCGGCTGGGGGAGGGAGAATGAAGTAAGAAGCAGGAAGGTGTTGTGGAGGAGGTAAAAGGTTGAAGGAGGAATCTAATAGGAGAGGACAGAGGACAGAGGATCAGGGGAAAGGGAAGGGGAAGAGAAGAATGCCCATGGCCTCCTCTACTACCATGATGAGGCCAAGCTCAGGTTGGAAGAGCAATGCTTCATATTCTGTTTGCGTAGCTGCCAACCTGATGGCATGAAAATCTCCATCTTCATCTATTCACTCCACTCTCTCTCCTTCTGTTTTTTTTTCATTCCTCGTTATTATTATCCGTTCTCCCCTTCTCTTCTCCTCACCTGCAGCTTCTTACTTCATCTCTCTCCCCCATCCATCCAATTTTCCCCTCACCTGGTCTCAAATCACCTGCCAACCTGTACTCCTTCCCTTCTCTCCACCTTCTTATTTTCGGCTTCTGTTCCCTTCCCCTCCCAGTCCTGGTGAAGGGTCTCAGCCCCAAAAGTCAACTGCTTCGGAGCCAAGACTCTTCAAAGATGCTGCCCGCCTTGTTGAATTCCTCCAGCATTTTGTGCCGATACTTTTCGCAGCAACCCTTTGCTGTGATATTATCTAGAGTAAACCCCTTTAAGTGACATCATATTTTTTCCACTTTAATTGTCCTTAGCATTTCATTTTTTTCCTCATTTTTATTCAATAGCATACTTATGTGAAGAAATAACTGATAAAATGGTGATGGCTGCAGCAATTAGTTGCTCAGGAGGAAGCCCTGGTTAAACCAAAAATAGAATCCATCAATATGTGTTTGTCATTTACAAGCTGAGACTTGAGTCGTTGCTCACAATAATGAATACTGTTACCATCTGTGATGACACTGCTGTTCTTGGATAAAGTGTATTTTATTGTTAATTTGTTTGTCATTGTCATGTCCTGCTATCAGTGCTCCTCTTTTTACTGGGTTACTCTTCTGGAAAGCTTCAGCAATGGAAGTCAAGTAAGGAACTTTGTAGAAGGTAGTATAATTATCTTGATTAGATATGGGTTAGTGAAATTAGTTAACTTGTTCTGCATGTTTTTAATTACTGCTAATACAAAAGAAAATTCTGCAGGTGCCGTAAATTTGAAAAACAAAAGGAAATGATGGAAGCAAACACAAGAAAATCTGCAGATGCTGGAAATCCACAGCAACACACAGGGAAAATGCTGGAGGAACTCAGCAGGCCAGGTAGCGTCCATGGAAAAGAGTAAACATTCACCGTTATGGCCAAGACCCTTCATCAGGAAGGGGAGAGCTCAGAGCAAGAAGTTGGGGGGAGGAGAGGAAGAAGTACAAAGTGGCAGCTGATAGATGAAACTGAGAGAGGCGGAGGGGTGAAAGATGAAGTAAAGAGCTGGGAAGTTGATTGGTGAAAGAGATAAAGGACTGCAGAAGGGGGGATCTGATAGGAGAGGACAACAGACCATTAAAGAAAGGGGAAGGGGGAAGGAGCACCAGAGGGAGGAGATGGTCAGGTAATGAGATAAGGTGAATGAGGGAACAGGAACAGGAAATGATGAAGGAGAGGAGGGAGGGGGCAACTACCGGAAGTCTGAGAAATAGATGTTCACGCCGTCATGTTGGAAGCTACCCGGAGAGAATATAAGGTGTTGCTCCTTCAACCTGAGTGTGGCCTCATCGTGGCAGTGGAGGAGAGCACGAACTGACGTGTCGGAATCAGAATGGGAAGTAGAATTGAAATGGGTGGCTACTGGGAGATCCAACTTTTTGTGGCGGATGGAGTGAAGGTGCTTGACGAAGCGGTCTCCCAATCTATGATGAAAGCATTTCGATTCAGATTCATTTATCACATGTACATGGAAACACAAGTTAAAATGCATTGCTCGCGTACACAAACAACACTACGTAAAGGTGTGCTGGGGGCAGCCCACAAGTGCCTCCACACATTCTGGTGCTAAGACAGCATGCCTGGCAGAACAACACAGAACATAACAAACAAATTTCCCTCCATTGTGACTATCAGTCCCACTGGTATGTAAAAAAGGCCGTTATTTCATTCACAGAGAAGCCAGATTTTGTCCGCAGCACTCATATTAGGACCAACATTCAAACTGTCTTTGGTCTCACTGGTATCTTTGATTCGCAATAACTTCAAGAGCAGACTGGACTAATGTGACCTATAGATCAAGGCCATAATCACCATCAGCCTAGGGACCATTCCAGCCTAGTTCTGCTCTGGTCCCTGCTGCATCTTACAGACTGCAGCTCAGTGCTGCATTAAACAGAATACCCAAACTCCCGAAAATCCTTCGATTGTATCCTTATCTTATCTTGGTATGCCTGGTGAACTTGCTTCTCAGGCTCGAGCAGAAAAGGCTGTACAAAGGGGAGTCAAGCTCTCAAAAGTTTTGTTCCGCATTAGACTGGACACTGTCTGCACTCTGCTCTGTCAGCATGCCATTTTAACCTTGCCTGATTGTCACTTCCACACTGGTGTTACTCTTTAGAGAGACCTCCCTAGCAAGCTTCTGAAAGGGAGTCAAGGGGACAGCATTTCGGTAATTAGAACATCACATAAGGCACTAAAGGAACTCAACGGGACCACCACATCTATGAATGTAAATGGATAGTTGGCACTTTGGTGTTGAGACCCCTCATTTGGAACCTCTGACTTCCAATATCTTCAAGAACATTCTTACATTCATGGCTGAACTAATGTGCCCTGTAGATCAAGGCCGAAACCACTCCCAGTTTCCTGGTTTAGGAATCATTTCAGGATGTTTCTGATGAAGGTTCTTGACCCAAAACATTAACAGTCCAATTCCCTCCATAGAAGCTGCCTGACCAACTAAGTTCCTCCTTACATTTTTCTTCTGCAAAGAGTTCCTGGTTTAATGGTGGAGGATCTCTATGGTCCTCTTGGATATACTTGTATCCTACTTTCTGTTCACCACTGCATTAAGGGAGGGAGGAGAAGATGGCAGCACAACGCAGCGCGTATAGCGTCTCCAGTGAAATGAGATTGTATCTGTTAAATAGAGTACTGTGCACAATTCTGATTTGATGGAGACAGCCATGAGAGCACGGAGGAACATCTGGAGTAACTTCTGAAATGCCCGGTTCGCTGCCGCTGCTACTGTGCAATCGAGAATCTCCAGAGGGAAGGCCCCAAAATCCTCGGCTTTGTCTGCTGCTGGCGACCGGGGCTGAGGTTGAAGTGTTCGGCAGAGATGGGGCTCGGTGCTCGGTGTCGGAGGGCTGGTCGGAGCTCGAAGTTTTTGGATGACTCAGAGTCGGACTGTGGTCGGGTATGGCAGGGAGAGTTTTCTTCCTTCTCCCATCTGTGTGAGATGTGGGACTTTCGAGAGACTTCAAACTTTTTACCGTGTTAATGGCCTGTTCTTCATCAAGTTACAGTATTGTTTGCACTGTTGTAACTATATGTTATAATTATGTGGTTTTTGTCAGTTTTTCAGTCTTGGTCTGTCCTGTGTTTCTGTGATGTCACACCGGAGGAATATTGTATCATTTCTTAGTGCATGCATTACTAAATGACAATAAAAGGGGACTGCGTGTCCTCATAATCTAATTTTCTGGAAGCGCTATCCTGTTCCTCTTACATTTGAGGTAGATGGTAAAGTGCTGTGCTTTGTTGAGTAGTCCCCTTGGGAGCCATCTACTGAGATTCTGTTGCTAGACTGGGTGCTAATTGATGGTAGCTGAGTTGACTAAGGCTTTACTACTTGGTACAAGAATTATAGATAGGATGAACACACAGTCTTTTTTCCAGGTAAAGAACCAAAAACTAGAGGGCAAAGGTTTAAGGGGTGAGAGGGGAGAGAATTAAAAGGGACTTAAGGGGCAGTTTCTTCATGGAGATTGTGGTCTACCAGCCAGCAGAGAGAGTAGTTGAGCCAGGTACAGTAATGACATTGACGAAAGAGGCAGCATTATATCGGAAAGCCAATGGTGCTATTCTAGGAACTTTACAAGTGAAAATTACAATGTTTATGGGGCTTTTAGAAACAACATTAGAGTTGGAATCAGTGGCTAAATTATGGGGTTGATAATAGACCATCTCCTCAACCTCTGCAATGTTTCATTAGAGGAAATTTCTGCTGATACAATTCGATGGTTGACAGGTAGACTGACAATTTAAGAGGCAATGGAGTCATCAAGACCGTTGGTGATAGGCAGAACTGAGTGTCATCAGCATTTATGTGGAAAGGTGCTGTACCCAAGACTGAGATTGGTGTGGAGCAGCATTGAGATGACAAACAGGAGGGGCCCGATGACAGATCTTCAGTGAAGCCAATAGATTTTGCATGGGATTGATAAAACATAATTTTACTGAGGAATTTTAATGGAACTTTTCACGACTTCTTCCTGATTATCCAGTAAGTACAGTGGGATTCTGCTGCATGGTCTACTGTTAATATTTTATTGGAGTTGATATGACACAGCAACAGACCCTTCAGCCCATTGAGTTCACACTAACCACCACGCACACATTTTACATTGATATTCCCTAACCTATTTTATCAACCCACATCCCCAATAACTACCCCACCGCTGCCCCTTCCCCCAACATATTCAAAATCTTACAATTCATACGCATATTAGAAGAAATTTACAATAGGGTTGATAGGATAGTCTATCAAACCTACCTAGTTCCTTCTGTCCATCACCCATGACCCTGTGTTTCTCCTCCTACCTGGGCTTCTCCTTCTCTATCCCCTCTCCCAATTGGTTCTATTCTCCCATTCGTTCCTCCCTCAGCTGGTTCCATCTATTAGCCGCCAGACTCTGTCTCATCCCCCCTTTCTAACACCTTTATGCTGCCTATCTTCCCTCCATGCAAGGTCAAAACACAACCCTTTGACTACATGCATGCAGCTTGGCCTGCTGAGTTCTTCCAGTTGTTTGTTTTATGCCCCATATTCCAACTTCGCTTGTGTTTCCAAAGTTCAAAGTACAAAGTAAATTAATTATCAAAATACATATATGTCACCATATACAACCCAGAGATTCATTTTCTTGCAGGCATACACAATAAATCCAATAACCATAATAGAATCAATGAAAGACTGCAACAACAAGGCCAACAACCAGTGTGCAAAAGACACCAAACTGTGCCAGTATAAAAATAAAGAGAAAAAAATAATAGTAATAAATAAATAAATCAGCAATAAATATCAAGAACATGAGATGAGGAGTCCTTCAGTCCATAGGTTTTGGGAACAGTTCAGTGATGGGACAAGTGAAGTTGAGTGAAGTTATTTCCTCTGGTTCTAATAACTGTTCTTGAACTTGGGGGTATGATTTCATATAACCATAAAACAATTACAGCACAGAAACAGGCCATCTCGGCCCTACTAGTCTGTGCCGATTGCTTACTCTCACCTAGTCCCACCGATCTGCACTCAGCCCATAACCCTCCATTCCTTTCCTGTCCATATAGCTATCCAATTTTACTTTAAGTGATAATATCAAGCCTGCGTCTACCACTTCTACTGGAAACTCGTTCCACACAACTACCACTCTGAGTAAAGAAGTTCCCCCTCGTGTTACCGCTAAACATTTGCCCCCTAACTCTCAACTCATGTCCTGAAGCTCCTCTACATTCTTCTTGCAACAGCAGGAAGAGAGCATGATCTGGGTGGTGAGAGTCCTGATGGGGGATTCTGCTTTCCTGAGACAATGTTCCATGTAGATGTGCTCAGTAATGGTGAGGGCTTTACCCATGATGAACGGGGCCATTCAAGAGCACTGATGTTTCCATCAAAGCTTGTGTTATAGCCAGTCAATATACTCTCCATTACACGTCTAGAGACATTTGTCAAAGTTTTAGACGTCATGCCAAATCTTTGTAAACTCTTTAGGAAGTAGAAGCACTGATGTGCTTTCTTCATTATTGCACTTACTGTGTGTGTTGGGCTCAGGACAGGACTTCCAAAATGATAACTTTGAGGAATTTAAAGTTGCTGACTCTTTCCACCTCTGATCCCCTGATAAGGACTGGCTCATGTGCCTCCAGTTTCCTCCTCCTGAGGTCGATAATCTGCTCTTTGGTCATGCTAAAATTGAGTAAGAGGTTCTTGTTGTAGCACCACTCAGCCAGATTTTCAATCTCCCTCCTATATGTTGATTCGAACTGACTGGGGTCTGCAAGTGAGGAAATCGAGGATCCAATTGCACAAGAAGGTAGTGAGGCTTATTGATTCGGGGATGATAGTGTTGAACCTTGAGCTGTAGTCGATAAAGAGCATTGTGATGTATGCATTTTTGCTGTTCAGATGTTCCTGGGTTGAGTGAAGAGCTAATGAAATGGCATCTGCTGCAGGTCTGTTGCGTCGGTAGGCAAATTGGAGCGGATCCAAGCTGCTTCTCAGGCAGGAGTTGATATGTTTCATCACCAACCTCTCAAAACACTTCATCACTGTGGACGTAAGTGCTACTGGATGACAATCATTGAGGCAGTTTACCACGTTCTTCTTAGGCACAGGTATCACTGAAGCCTGCTTGAAGCAGGTGGCTACCTCAGACTGCCGAAGCAAGAGGTTATTGATCTCAGTGAACATTCCAGCTAGTTAATCAGCACAGGTCTTTAGTACCCAGCCAGGTACCCCATCTGGGCTTTCTGTGTGTTCACTCTCCTGAAGGATGCTCTCAATTCGGCCTCAGAGACTGAAATCACAGGATTATCAGGGGCTGTGGGAGTTTGTGATGCTTCCTCCATGCTTTGATGGTCAAAATGAGCAAAGAAGGCATTGAGCTCATCTGGAAGTATAGCCCTTTTGTCACCTATGTCCTTTGATTTCACTTTGTAAGAGGTATGAGCGTTCAAGCCCTAACAACCTACCAACCTGCACATTTTGGAGAGTGAGAGGAAACGGAAGGAAACCCATACAGTCGTAGGCAGAACATACAAATTGCACACAAACAGCATAGGAAGGCAGGATTGAATGTGGGTCCTAGAGCTGTGAGAGAGCATCTCCACTAGTTGCATCACAGTGCCTCCTACTGTTTGGCCTTGTATACACAGTTAATTTCCTCACACACCTGAGATACAGAACACACTGCAAGCAATCTTTGCCACTTTTGTTTGGCAAATGCACCACAGCATATGGCAAATGTTCTAATATGCCAAGATATGGATATTGAAAAGGTTACTGGTTATATAATTGCTAATCACTGCATGAATATAATTACAACACATGCACATTTTAACTGGAGGTTTCAGATTTACTTTAGAATTTTACCTAAATGCCTAGTTAACTCATTCAGTTTAACAACAATAATTATCATCTGTGTAATAGCATTAATATGGAAAGAATTCTGAAGGATTAAATGGCATTTTATAAAATAAATGGTGATCTCAAAGTAGGAGAATTTAGAAAGATCACAAATATTGAAGTACAATAGTGAGGTATATCATTGTTCTGCTGATCTCTGCTTTTTGACAGATTTTGCAAGTGAAGTCCTCATAAGACTGAAATGTTAATTTCTGACACACAAACTTATTGAATGTTCTCAAAAGAGTTCAAATTCCAAAGTAAGTTTATTATCAAAGTATGTACATGTCACAATATACTACCTTGAGATTCATTTTCTTGCAGACATTCACAGGAAAACAGGGAAATACAATGGAATCAATGAAAAACTACACACAAAGATTGACAAACAAAATGTGCAGAAGACAAACTATACAAACAAAATTAAATGAATTATTTAATTTAAAAACCATGAGATGTAGAGTCCTTGAAAGTGAATCCATTGTTTGTGGACACAAACAACAGGAATTCTGCAGATGCTGGAAGTTCAAGCAACGCACATCAACGTTGCTGGTGAACGCAGCAGGCCAGGCAGCATCTCTAGGAAGAGGTACAGTCGACACTTCAGGCCGAGACCCTTCGTCAGGACATTGTTTGTGGAATCAGTTTGGAGTTCATATGAGTGAGGTTATCCACACTGGTTCAGGAGTCTGGTGGATGTAGGGTAATAACTGCTCCTGAACCTGGTGGTATGAGACAAAAGGCTGCTGTTCATCCTTCCCGATGACAACAGTGAGCAGGGAGCCTGGCATGGATGGTGGGGTCCTTGATGATGGATGCTGCTTTCTTGTGGCAGCTCTCCTGTAGCTGTGCTCAATGATGGGTTGGGCTTTACATATGATGGACTGAGTTGATCCACTACACTTTGTAGACTTTTCCTATTTATTCTAAACATAAATGTACAAGTAAAACATGCCAAAGACAAGTTCAGGAAGCTTGCTATTCCTTTCCCATTCCCACTAATCATCTCAGGGTCTCTCTCACTTTTCCATTCCTCCCCCCATCCTTGTCTTTAACAAGATTCCTCACTCTACCTCACATGGTTCCTTCCTCTTCTCCTCTCCTTCCCACTCAGCTCTGATGCCTAATTTTTCATATATTTCACCCATCGCTTACCAGCCTCTATCTACACCCTCTCCCTTTCCCGATGTCTCACCAGGTTTCATTCGTCTATCGTTCTTTCCCATCCTCCCTTCCACCACTTATCCGATTCAACTATAATTCTCCCAGTCTCAACACTCCCCCTTACCTGTTGTCTCACTAAGCTTGATCGGCACATTGTTCCTACCCTCCCTCCACTATCTAATTGAACTCTCACTTACTAGCCTTTGACGAGAACCTTAAAAGAGGGCAGCAGCGTGGAGGCACTTCAGGAGAAAACTTGAAGAATGCATCACTTGCGAAGATCCTAGCCATCAATTCTAGTGCAGAAGAGGAATAAACATACCCGTGTAAAGAGAAGAGCTTACAGGGCTGCAGGAAGCTCCAAATAGTGGAAGGGATGAGACCAAGGATAAATTCATGTATAAAGATGAGAATCATTATTGTAAACTGCTGTTAATTGAAAGAGAATTTGGAGCAAATGTGGATGAGAGGAATGAGTAAACTGAATGTGGTTGTAAGGGCTTTGAGCACAATAGTTTAGGTAAACCAAACTTCATGGAGGTTGGAAGTTGAGAAATTGGCAGATCAAGTATTGGAATGGTTGATTTGGAAGTATCAAAAGCAAGTATGCTGCAGGGACTTTCCCCACAGATATTTTTCCGTTGATTGGAAATAACTTACTGGATACAAGAGACTGCAGAAGCTGGAATCTGAAGCAACAAGCAACATGCTGCTGGATCTCAGTGGGACAAGTAGCATTGTGTGTGTGTGTGGGGGGGGGGAGGGGAGGAAGAATTGTCAATATTTCAGTCAAAATCCTGTAACAAGATTCATGCACTGCCCTGATGCAGAGTTTCAACCTGAAACATCAGAGATTCCTTTTCACCCACAGATGCTGCTCAACCCAATGAATTCTTTCAGTAGATTTTATGGACAGTAACACTTACAGTTGCATTGCAGACCTAGCGCGGGCCATGTTTTTACTATCACGCCATATCAGCCCATGCTGTTTACTTTTTCTTACTAATTCAAGACTTGGACACTTTTTCTGAACACAATAGAATAGGAGCAGGAGTAAGTCACGTTGATCTTCCAGCCTGCCCCACCATGTAATGACTAATAGGAACTATTACATTTTCAGCTGTTAAAAATGCATTTAAAATCAAGAATGACCATTTTCCCTGGCTTCTTACAGCCTATAGTGTGCTTTAGAAATATTTTTTTCCCCTCTAAAAGTTAGCAAACCTTGTGAATGAGTTTGTGATTGGATTTGCAAAGCTTCCTACTTTAATACAATTTTTGACAGATTTTGCAAGTAAAGTCATTGCAAAGCCCAAGTATCAATTTATGAATCTTTCATATCAAGGATTATTTCAGGTTCGGAGATAAAATTTTTTTGGTTGACATTGTATCATTTTGGATAAATGTGTAACTACAGTTAAATCATGATTTGATTTGATATTACTTTAATATATGACTAAAATATAAACTAGGTTGAATTTAATTCAAAGTAATCCAATTTGCTTCCCACTGTGCCCTGCCATCCTTCTTGCAAGCCCTCTCGCTGAAGTGTAAAATAACTTGGAAATTAAGAATAATTTTGGTTTTAAAATTTAACAAGTATACAGGTCTTAGGATACCAGTGTAAAAGAGTTCTGTTAAAAGCAAAACTCCGCTGATTCAGTTGGAGTGCAAGAATGTAAAAGAGCTTTCATAAGGCACTCATAATGAGTAGTGGTTTAGTGAATGCTCATACTTATTTTTAATTAAATCATACTTGGAAATATAGCAAGATTTTCATACAGTACAAGAATGATTAGAATTAATGGGCTTATTCCCTTTGCTGCATTTACAGAGGCTGGGTATTAATGGACTAAAAGGTACTACAACCAGTATGCCCCCACCACAGACTGGCACGTAATTTTTATATCCAGCCTGTCACAGTAATGGAGCGGAGTAGGTAAGAGTGAATCAGAATCGAATCTGTAGTACATGCCTGATGCACCATCAATAACCATCAAAAGACTGGAAGTAGAGTAAATACTGAAAGGCTTTTATTAGCAGTAAAATGTGACCTCCATCCTGCTGAGTGTCTGCCCTTGGACTGAGGAGGAGGAGCAATGGCACAATCACCTTTATTCAGGGGTCTGTGGGAGGAGCCACAAGAGCAGTCAGCAGAGGGGTGTGTCCAGACAGGTAACTCAGTTACATCATCTATATGTGGTTTACCACAATGCCATCCTACTTAATGTAGCTGAACATGATGATAACACTCTAAATACTGTATGCAGACAGGGAAACAGAGTTAACATTGCAGGCTGAAGACTCTTTCTCGGAACTGGAAAGTTGATATTCTTAAGTTGCAAACAAGGTAGAGAAATGGTGTATCACACAGACTGGGGCCAGGAGCTAATATTTTACAATTTATATGAATGACTTGAATGAAAGCACCAAAGGAATAGTTGCTCAGTGTGCTGAAGAAGCAAAGAAGGTTTGGAAAGTAAATTGTGAAGAGAACATAAGGGAGCTAAAATTAATATAGGTAAGGTAAGTGAGTGGACAAATATTTACTAAATAGAGTATAATGTAAGAAAATGAAAAATTCCATTTTAACAGGAAGAAAATAAAGAGAATGACAGGAGAATACAGAGCTCTGAGATGCTGAGAGGGGGCACGTGTTTGCATAATTCAGATTTAGAATCTCCTATTTACACATACGGATTGAAACAAATGGTGAAGTGTGTTGCTTGCATTAGCAACCACACTACCTAAACACGAAATGGGACCAGCCTGCAAGTGTTGTCATACACCCTCACACCAACACAGCACATCCACTATGCTCAGCAGAACAATAAAGAACGCAACAAGCAAGAAAACAGCAGGAGTAAAGCAATCTCCGTTCCTCTCTAGCACCCACCCACACACAGGGAGTCCTCTAAGCCCAGGTCAGGCTTCCAGGCCTCCAGGCCTTCAGCTTCCAGTGGACTTGTAGACTTCCAAGTAACAGGCCTCCAACCCCCCGAGTGGCCTTCACACTCATTGACCCAGGCCTTCAGCCAGCTGGCTTCAACTTCTGGACTTCCGATCGATCTTTGGGTTTCAATTTTCAGTATCAACCCCAGGACTAGACACTAATGGGATCCAAAGCTCCAGGCCTCAAACTCCAGGCTAGCTGAAGATGAGATCCAAACTTTAGGCCTCGAACTTTGAATTCACTAACTCACTTACTTGGGGTGGGAGATCACCAGCCCTCGTGCTTCTTGTTTGCACAAACTTCCAATTCTGGGACACACTGACCTAGGTGGACTCACTGACCCAGTGGACCACTAGCCTTTGTCCTTGCTGGTCCTTGTCCACAGCACCTGCTAGCCCAGCATCCACGGGTGTTCATCAGCACATGACCATGTTGCAAACTTTTGAGCACAGAGCAGAGGCCTAAACTCAGGATGTCCTTTGTCAAACATTCATGTCACTGTACTTCAAACATGAAGCGTGGATTGAAGGCCTAGTCCTCGGCCTGACCTCTAACTCCTCCACATCTCTGTCCCCAAATGCTAACCTGATCCTTAACCCCCCCTCTCTATCCTGCAAAACCATACCTACAAACTTCAAAAAACAATTAAGTCAGAGCCATGACCTTGATGGAGACCACTGCTCAGCACCACCAGATCACAAAAGCTTAATGTGTGTATACAGCAAGTAATTGGAAAGATGCTGGTTGATCTGTTTATCAGCAGGATTCCCTTCAATTCTTACTCCCACACTCACCTATCTATCTTCAGCACCTCACATTGCTCCAGTTATAGCCAATGTAAGCTCAAGGATCAGCACTTCATCTTCCATCTGGGTGTGTTACAAACTTTTGGGATTTATAGTGATGTTAATGATTTCAAGCTACCGTAAATTCCGGTGTTTAAGCCGAGAATTTGGCCGTAAATTTTGGTCCTAAAATTAGGGGACCGGCTTATACAGAGGGTGGAAACTTTGGAAAAACAAATACATGGAAGACAGGTTGTATTTATTGGCTGTTTTTAAGTCAAATACAAAAGAAAGTAAAAACACTTATGAAATCTACACAAAAGAAAAAATCTACAAAACACTTTCTGTTTCTCAATTTACTTGTACACACTGTTGTTGTCAAACCTGCAGAGCTTGAAACTCTCACACTCTTCATTATCAGACTCTCCGAAAATCACGTCCCATTCTTCGGCAGTCACCATATCGTCGTAAGGATTGTCAATTTCTGCTTCGACATTGTCATTTGCAGCTCTACTGCCTGCCAAATAGCCATGGTCTTCTTCCCAAAGCAAATGATCTTCAGTGCCATTCAAAGCATTGGTGATGCTGCACTTCTTGAAAGCCTTCACAATGCACTCGGCCTTCACTTCCTCCCACGATTGCACTATCCACTCGCAAACTGTAGCTAGAGTTGTGGCCCTCATGTTTCCTGCTGGAGTGAATGACTGATTTCCAGACATCATCCATTCATTCCACTGTCGACGCATGAATTCTTTGAATGGTTTGTTTAAACTCTCATCTAGTGGCTGGAGCATGGATGTCAAACCACCGGGGATGAGTGCAATGTCTGTATTTTCAACTTACAATGCTGCTTTTGTCTCACCTGACGAGTGCGCTTTGAACACGTCCCAGACAAGTAGCGACTTTTCCTTCCTGAAACCTTCGGGACGTTGACGCCACACCTCTTTAACCCGCTTCGTCCATCCAGCCGCGTTCTTGAACGTAAATGTAAGGGGTTTCTTCTTTTATGTTACTACGTAGGCTAATGGCTTCTTTGTTATGTTATAATTAAAATGGCTTCTTTGCTACGTTAACTGCTGAGAAAGTCCTCCCACTAGTAGTTTGTTTGGATTATGTTATTGATAAGAGGAAAAACGAATTAATTGGGATAGATGTTATTCTTTCTAGTGCATTTGTAAGTTATTGTGATGCGCGGGTTTTGTGGCAGAAGGCACGAGAGAGAGAGAGAGAGAGAGAGGATGGACAAGGTGCTGTGAGTTGGCTAACGGGGTCAGACCCTGAGCAGGAGTCCGAGGTCCAGGGTGTTCGGCGAGGAGAGGAGATGGAGACGGACTTGTGTGGAGCGTCTGGTTGACCACAGTTGTTGGTCCCAGGCGGCAGGTCGAGGTGGTCCAAAGGGATCGCAGGGTGAAGAAGGAAGGTCCCAAGATCCAACTGTTTGTGCACGAAGAGATTGAACTTTGATAAGTGTGGTGCCTTTTGTCTTCCTTTTATATTTTATCTCTATTAATTGTGTAGTTCCAGTAATATCTATAAACTGTAATTCATTTAACCGTATCTGGTGTATAGTCTGTTATTTGGTGGGGTGGGGTACATCACACAGCATCCACACAACTTTATTAGCAAGTTTGGCGGGGCTGGGGGCTGTTTCCCTAGACAACAGCGAGCTGAGCGACCCTGAGGCTTGCCAGGGAGGCTACATAAACAACAACACCCCGCGGGATTTTTCTTTCTTTGGGAATGTTTTCCTCTTAAAAATCACAATTGGTGGTAGTTTGGTCCCAACAGCCATACATGTTAACACGACAGTAAAGTGTTGCTTCTGGTGTCCAGTTGTTTTTACAAGGACTGTTTTTTCCCCCTTCTGATTGACAGTGCGGTTGCCAGCAAAGTCAAAGAACATTGGTGTCTCGTCCATGTTACCAATCAGTGAGAGCGGGTAAGAATGTGCCTTTTGATGCTTGAGTACAAACGATTGGAAGGTCGTAATCTTATTCTCAAGGTCGCTTGGCAACTTCTGAGCAATCTTTGTTTTTTGTCTCAACACAAGATCACATCTATTCGTAAATCGGGTGCATCAACTTCGTGTAGCTTTGAAATTTTCACTGACCTCACGGAGTTTTTTGGCCCATTTCAAAGCTTGAACCCAAATCATTTCTCTGGTAATAATGTATCCAGGCGATCGCTGGTAATTCACCCACTCTAAAACTTTTTTTTCCAGTTCTGGCCACTGGCATGTTTTCCCGCGGTTTGCACATTTCATCTTTGGCATTTTCCCTCAGCATGTCCTCTGCCTTTCTCCACTCTCTCACTTGTTTCTCGTTTACGGTAAACTTCTTAGCAGCTGCAGAATTATTCGTTCCTTTAGCAAAATCAACGGCCTTCAGCTTGAAGCCAGCATCATATCGCATTCATTTTAATCTTTTGTACATGGTGGTCACAAACTCAATACTGAGTACACGTACTGATCCCGCCACCCCGTGTTATGTTTTAACGAGATTACGATGGGCGCTAAATGGTTTCACAGGGGGTTACATTTCAGAGGATTCTTTACCATTGGGAACCTAATCCAAAACTTCCCTCCCTGATTTATTTATTAAGATTTCGCTTATAACGCTCTACAATGTGTAGACCTATTTTCTTAGCAGGTACTGGTTCACAAAATTTTCAGGTTCCGGATCCGGCAAAGCTAAGTACTGGCATGTGAGATCTTGTGATCTTTTCTGGATAAATCAAAAACCTCTACAAAATGGCTCGGCTTATACAAAGGTAACATGAAAAAGTCACTTTTTTAACCTTGAAAATGGGGGGTCGGCTTATACTCCGGGTTGACCTATACACCGGAATTTACGGTACATCCTATTTCTCTGCTCTTGCCACAAATATGCCATTTCATGTGTTTCTTTTTTCTTCTATTTGTTTTAATGAAATGACTTTGGTTTCCATCCTAGAACCCACCCTATAATCCTCATCTTCTCCTTACTGCATCTAAAAGCACACATCTTCTCACTTTACCAGTTCCGATGAATGGCTCTTGCCCTGGATCGGTGACTGATCTTCCTGATGCTGTTAAGCCTGCTAGGTATTTCTACCGTTTTCTGATTTTGTTAAGAATATTATCACAACAACCAGTCTTTTCCGAGCTCTGTCATAGGAGTATATTACCTGGCAGACAGAAGTTAAAGACAGTGATCAAAGCTTTGTTGATGAAATCAAATCAAATAAAGTGTAATTATCATTCAGACCATACATGGATACAGTCGAACGAGACAGTATTCCTCTGGGGCACAGGTGTATAACATACATTCAAGATAGTGAGAGAGGAAATAAAACACACACACATCATTACACCAGAAAACACATGTATAGTCCAAGTTCCTGAGGGACACGCAAATTGATGGTACAGCTCCCGGAAACCCAGGCTGTCCTTCCGCCGGTTGAACACTGGAGGGCAGTGCTGATGGGAGTGCCAGGCTCCACGCTACGCCATCCCCAGTGTTGTCTCAGCTGGACTGCAGCAGCAGACGAGCCCGCTTGAGGCCTCATCCTCACCACACCCGAGATGACACTACTGCCTCGTCGCCTGTCTCACTGCCAAAGAAGGGAAACAGGCCTGCAGCATCGCACATTATCAATGTCCAACAGGGTCTTGCAAACACAAAAGAAATGTCTAAGACAATCATTCATGGTTACATTGCACAGTGCTTTCATGCACCAACTCTGATATCTGATGAGTAGCAGGCAGCAGCATGATCTGTACACAGTTCAGCTCCTCTGAACCTTCTCTGGACTTCCTACTGGCTTCACCTTCTCCGGCCTGTCCGCCGGCTTCACCTTCTCCGGCCTGTTTGCCAACTTCAGCTTCTCCAGCCTGTCCACCAGCTTCACCTTCTCTGGCCTGTTCGCCGGCTTCACCTTCTCCGGTCTGTCCACCAGCTTCACCTTCTCCGGCCTGTCCGCCGGCTTCACCTTCTCCGGCCTATTCGCTGGCTTCACTTTCTCCGGCCTGTTTGCCAGCTTCAGCTTCTCCAGCCTGTCCACCAGCTTCACCTTCTCTGGCCTGTTCACCGGCTTCACTTTCTCCAGCCTGTTCGCCAGCTTCACCTTCTCCGGTCTGTCCACCAGCGTCACCTTCTCCTGCCTATTCGCTGGTTTCACTTTCTCCAGCCTGTCCGCCAGCTTCTCCTTCTTTGGCTTGTCCACTGGCTTCACCTTCTCCAGCCTGTTCCCTGGCTTCACTTTCTCCAGCCTGTTCCCTGGCTTCACTTTCTCCAGCCTGTCCGCCAGCTTCAGCTTCTCCAGCCTGTTCACCAGCTTCACTTTCTCCGGCTTGTCCACCGGCATCACCTTCTCCGGCCTGTTCGATGACATTACCTTCTCCAGTCTGTCCGCCAGCTTCTCCTTCTTTGGCCAGTCCACCGGCTTCACATTCTGGCCTGTCCACAGGCTTCATCTTCTCCGGCCTGTACACCGGCTTCACCTTTTCCAGCCTGTCCACTGACATCACCTTCTCTGGTCTATCCGCCGGCTTCACCTTCTCTGGCCCGTCCGCTGACATCACCTTCTCTGGCTTGTCCACTGGCTCAGCTTCTCTGGCTTTCTGCCAGCTTCACCTTCTCCTGTCCCTCCACCAGCCTCTCCTTCTCCTGGCCAAGCACCAGCTTCATCTTCTCTGACTCATCCAATAGCTCCTTCGACACTCTGGCCAGTAACTCTGTACAACAAACAGTGCAGCATTACTCCTGATAATCATTGGCCTATGACCACACAAAGTTGGGAAAGAGCATTCTGGATAGTACTAAGAACCTGAGGTCTGTGGATCAGAAGCCCAGAGAAGCTCTGAATAAGAGGCAGAAGGAGCACATCACCTCACCAGACACCCCTTACACCTTGCATGGACTTACATTTTTCTCTTTGTAGCAATCATTTTTCTTCCTTGAGTATTGCTTTTTCTTTGGTTCAATATGCTATCCAAACAGAGGCACAGAAGTTGGCACCAACAGCAGTTTGATCTCTGTTGGGTAACAGTTCATGGTGTCCTGCATGGAGGCAGTTGTAGCATCATCCAGTACCTTTCTTAATTCACTTTCAGTTGACTCTTTTGCAGGGGATATAGCGTGCAAATGGTGGATTCATCTACCAATCATCTCAGCCAACCATGTCCTCACAAATCTGGCCCCCTGACCTTCTCACAAACAAGCCCAATTTGGCTTGTTGGTTGTTGTATTTCACTGTTATAAATGCCATTCCCACAGGAGTTATCTTATCTCCAGTGTAAGTTGTAAGTTGGATATCTGCAGTTTTCAGTTCATTTTTTTTTTCTGTCTGACCTACATGCTCATTGTAGGTGTCCTACTTTGTGGCATTTTCTGCAATTTTCACATTTAATCCTGTATTGGGCTGGTGTATGTGAGCCCTGCCACAATGGTAACACAATTTGTTCAGTCAGACTGGTTTCTGTTTAAACATTGCAATTTTGCTCAACTCATTCTTGGCTGCATTTCTGTCTGCAGTTTCCATTGACACAGCTACTTCAACTGCTTTTTTGAAAGTAAGTTGTGCTTCAGTTAGGAACCAATTTTGAAAGCTTTCCTGTAAGATTCCACAAGCTAACCAATCTCTCAGTGTATCATTCAACCCAATGAACTGACAATGCTGAGATAATCTCTTCAATTCAGCGATGTAGACTGAAATGAAATTCCCTTCTTTTGATTCCACCTAAAGCATTGTACAATCAACAATGCTTTCAGTTCTAAATGTTCCTGCATTACTTTCAAGATAGCAGCAAAGCTCATTTTGGCTGGTTTGATTGGAGTAGTCAAACTTCTAAGCAAGCTGTATGCCTTTAAATCTAATGCACCCAGCAAAATTGGCACTTGCTTCTCATCAGCTATTCCATTTGCTTTAAAATACTGCTTAACTTGCTCTGTATAAAATATCCAGTTACCTGCTGTGTAATCAAATGCAGCAAGCTTTCTGATGTAACCTGCCACCTCTCCTCTTTTTTTATGATTATCATCGCCCTGTACTTATTGTTTATGAACCTGTGAACTCATCCATTTTCTGTCTTTTTAAAAATTGTCATTTCCTCTCCTGTGAAGAAAGAGTGCTGCCCATTTTTTAAAATTTGAATGTATTGCTCTGCTTTTTTTAACTTGAACATCTCACTGTGCTTCAATAAGTAGGTAGTCATCTTGGCTTTGTTTAAAACTTCCTTTTTGCCACTGTTATGCTTTGTAACTCCAAAACATTAAACAAAATTAAAGTAAAGCACAGAGCCAGGAAAATCTTAGTTTTGTCTTTACTTTAAGTGAGATGCACACGTATGGTGTGGTGACATAATGACATATGCCATTTACATACTTTTAAATATAACCCACGGTGCATTATGTAAATAACAAAGAATGCTAAATCAACAATTTATTTGTAACATTATCCAAATGTTACTGAAGTATTAAATGCACAATATCATCCTTCATTATCCTTAGCATTTGTTGGCATTTAAAAGTAATGATCATGGGGTTACTTAAAGAAAAGATGAGAGACAGACGTGCAGAGGGGGGTTGAAAGCAGAGGGTCACAAGTTAACAAGTGTGCAAGTGAATATTGTAAGCCATCGGGTAACTAGACGCATAAATATTTGGGTCTCTGCAATCATTCAAGAAACCATTTGTGTCTTTGATGAGGACAGCCTTAGAGGAACCGCCAAAGGGCTTTTGGATGGAGAGTATTGTAGGAGCAATTTACGAGTCCTTTTGAGCTCTGGAGAAAATAGTTGATGAAAGAATTGCATTATATTATTAATTCACAGCCCTACTGAGTAAATTTATGTCCCAGTTGTAGATCATCACCAATGTCAATCATACCAACAGTTGACTGTATTTTTCCAGCAATGATTCTTATGGAAATTGTTTTTGTTAACAAGGACAAAGGTAAAACGCCCATTTATTGGCAAATGTTTAATGATAATGTCTTTCTTGTTTTTGCAGCAGTTAACTGAACTAATAACATGTCTAAACTCTACTCATGGAGAATTAAAATATTTATATACAATATCAACGTTGAATTGCTGAAGGTGTGCCTTTACCTTCTGAGGTATACCTAACAATTTCCCCGAACTGCTCTCAGTGCTCAAAGAGTCCCTGAGTTGTCCAAAATAGCATCCTAAGCTGCAAAATCATTTTGGCCCATACTTAACTCAGACTGCCATACAATATCTTTAACTGACTACCAAAGCCTTCAGCAAAATGCAACCCACAGACTTTGAACCCATTTAAATGTTTTTTCTCCAATGGCCATTAGCTCCATTTTCACACACAAAATGCTGGAGGAATTCAGCAGGTCTGGCTGCACCTATAGAAACAAATAGCGCTGGTGTTTTGGGCAGAGAAGGGTCTCAGCCTGAAATGTTGACTCTTTATTCCTTTCCATAAACTCTGCCTGACCTGCTGAGTGCAAAAGCATTTTGTGTGTGTTACTCTGGATTTCTATCATCTTCAGAATCTCTTATGTTTATGATTAACTGCATTTCCAATTTGGATTTATTGCTATTCCTCCTGCAACAGACACATATGGTTTGTATAAATATAATTCTCAATTTTGAGTACATTTTTTCATTTAAAATTAATATATACAGCAGAGTTGAGATAGAAATTAAAATGCATTATGAAACCTAGTGAAAATTTAAGTCTGTGCTCATACTTACAGCTATAACCATCTTATATTTGGAATCATTTGAAACATTAAGCCCAGGAAGCTAATGATGTGGAAGAGTTCTCGTCTGATTTTTGGGATTCTTCAATGGGATATTTGAAAGATATTGCAGCAGTAACTGGGCTGACCATAATTTCTGCCCTGTTCCTTTTAAACTGGTTTTAAGATTTGAAACATGACATTTGCAATTTCCTCAACAGTGGGAACGTTATTTTATCTATTTTTAGAATTTTTTATGCAGATTAGGTCGTCCACCCGCTCTCAGAATGCTTTCAAATCTTGGCTCCCTGGCTGTTTCAATTTATAAGTCAGCTTCCTCATACAAACACGCACTTGTAATTCCACTTTCAAAATTGTTTTTCTACATCTTCAGCATCTACATAGGACATCCATTACACATCAAAAAAACCATCCTAGTTAAATATTTATTTTAAAACTCCCATCTATACCATCAACAAATAAATATAAATTAGCTACAGCCATTACTTATTCATACTAATAAAAATGGTCTGAAAGGAGCAGACCAGAACAAATACAAATCTTCATTACACTAAAAAAAACATTTAGTTACCATGAACAAGAGAGCTGTGTTTGCTAAAAAGATATTAATAAGGATGTGGAAATGCAAAGTATCACCATTATTTAAAGCACCCATAGCTGTACATTATTTCATGCATGTATTTACTTATTTAAGATATTTATGGTATTTAATTGGTGGTAGGAGAATGCATGAAGCTGATGAGCATGTGAGAGAGAGCAGGTTTTTGGGAAACAAACAGGAGAATCAGATTTATGGGATTAATGTGACAGCCATGATAGATTACCAATCTTGTGAACCTTGCTGATTGGATAATAGAGTACAGCACTAAAAAAAAGTAATACCTCCAAATATTAACCCTCAGTAATAATAATAGCTCTTAATGTCAACTGATTTTATTTTAATTCTGTTTATTTTGGCCAATCTTAAAGGACTAAATAAAAATAAATTCCAATATGCTAAATTCAGTGTAGTGGGACAGAAATGAGATAATCAATATTATTTTTGCCAGTGTTATCTCTCTGTTTACTTACTGTTACATTTAATATACAGAAGAAAACATTGCCAGTTGACAAAGATACAAGAAGAAAATAATTATCCAGTGTTCCATAAAAATCACAGATATGAAACTCTGGCATTGCTTTGCTTTTTCTGCTGTGTGGCTTCATGTCTGCCTTTCAGTCAACAGGTAGGACTGCCAAGCTCCCAGTGTTGGCCTGCATCTGCCAGGAACTGAAGATCAATCTTCAGCACATTGCAGTGAGCGATCCTGGATAAAATCCCAGCATATCAGAATAATTGTGTGTTCGAACATTTCTATCTATCAGTTTTAAAAACACAGGAGGTGAATGATGAGATTAATAATTCAAATATCCAATTGAGTAAAAGCAGGATCCTTTCATTCTGTAATTTAATGCAGAGGATAAGACACCATTAGAATTGATGTGTGGGCAGCAATTCTGGAGAGGGGAGTAGTCACACTCCAGAAATCCTGTGCTGCAATCTCAAGGGATACTTTGGATCGGAGACAGCATCTCCATGCTCCAGAACACCATGGGGTATACATTCGTCTGCATCCTCAGATGGATGCAGATTGGCTGAGTTTGTTGGCTACCTGCCTTTGCACTATTCTGTGCCATTGTGGTTCAGGATACAAATTTCCTCTGGGAAACCAGCTCCTAGCAGATGGACAGCACCCAGAACAGCTCAGTACAGTGCAGGAACTCTCCACGGAAAGGCTGGTGATCCCCTCCCCAAGGCTCTCCAGTGGTCAAAGGCCATCACAGAGATTGAATTGCAGAAACTGTTGCATGGCTGCTGAGAGCCTTGAATATTCACCAATTCCTTTCATTAGTCCTGCACTCCCTCTACAATGATAAGTAATTGCAACTGCCAGTTTACTCTGGGATACTTGTTAGTGAGACTCCGCAATAGGTGTCCATAAGAACATTTAAAGTCAGCAAGCAAATTCCAGAGCTGGGTTCCCAATTGCCTGATTTGTTTCTTAATTTTTGTCTGGAGACCCCTCAGTTTGTTGATGCAAACAGGATATGATTGTATTGGCACATTGTTCCTTTCCTCTTCATTTCTGAGATAACCTCCTGCGATTAAGGATGACTTGTTTCCCTTCCAGTTTGTGGGTGCTGAAATGGCTAGTGCAGTAAGTGCAGACTCTTCAATAGACGGGGCAGGAAGAGGCTTATGAGCTGTTGAGCTCCTTCTGCTGCTCACGCAAGACTTCTGTGCACACCTCAGTCTTGGACTTGAAATTCTCCATTCCATATCCTTCCTTACTCAGCGTAGTCATGGACCAGGGTCTCCCAGGAGCCAGTGAGGACATTACACTTCTTCAAAGAAGTTTTGGGCATCTTCTTAAATCTTTTCCTTTGCATGTAAATTTCTTTCAAAGACAGGGCCTGGAATAGAGTGCTTTAGGAATTCGATTTCACTGCCACTCTGCTTTGTACTTCTGCTGAATGGTAAATTTGTGCTGATGTGACGTTTGACTGCAATTAAGGCAATCATTTCATTGCCTGAATATTAGTCTTTTACTCTTTTCATTGAATAAGAGTCAAGTGGCACAGACTTGGGCAAATTATTCTCTATTCTACCCAAACCACTGAAGCTGATTATGATATCCTTACTGTCATCTCAGTTGAAATCAGCTGTCTCAGCACAGAAAGATCCACATGGTCTGCATAGATAAGAAGTGGCAAGGTCACCACAGGAGCTACCCAGAAAACTCACTAAGAGATAATGTTTAATTAATAGGCTATCATGTCACTTTCTTCCACTGAGAATTCTCATGGGATAGTAAAGTGCTAATATCCACATGATGCTCCCAGGCCACAAGCCAAATGAACACTCCTTGTGCTTAAACCAATACAAAACCAAACCATGCCATTGTGGCTTGTCAAAGCTAAGAGATTACAAAGAAGCAAATAGACTAATATTTATGTTAATTAAGAAAGTAGTATATTGGACAAGGGAATAAAGGGAAATTATTTTAGAATGAAAAAGCTTTTTCATTAATTTTCGTGGTTAAAGGTAAATTCACCAATTATGTGGAAAGCGATATTTTTTATTATCACGCCTATTTCCCCATTGAGCTTGCCAACCCAAATTTCTTTACATTTCACCCAACAAAACATTTGGCAGAAAATCAGAAGACAAATAGGTAATTGATTATGAGTTTGAGTTTATTAAAGGGGTATTAATAACAATCTCTTCCTATAAGTAGACCGTTTCACTGAATACCTACGCTCTGCCTGCCAGAGAAAGCAGGGTCTCCCAGTGGCCACACAGTTTAATTTCACGTCCCATTCCCATTCTGATATGTCCATCCATGGCCTCCTCTACTGTCAAGATGAAGCCACACTCGGGTTGGAGGAACAACACCTTATATTCCGCCTGGGTAGCCTCCAACCTAATGGCATGAACATTGACTTCTCTAACTTCCATTAATGCCCTTCCTCCCCTTCTTATCCATCCCTTATTTATTTATTTGTTTGTTTGTTTATTTATTTTTTTTCCCCTTTCTTTCTCTCTCTTTTTCTCCCTCTGTCCCTCTCACTATATCTTCCTCTGGTGCTCCCCCCTCCTTTCTTTCTCCCTCGGCCTCCCAAACCATGATCCTCTCCCTTCTCCAGCCTCGTATCCCTTTTGCCAATCAACTTTCCAGCTCTTAGCTCCATCCCTCCCCCTCCTGTCTTCTCCTATCATTTTGGATCTCCCCCTCCCCCTCCCACTTTCAAATCTCTTACTATCTCTTCTTTCAGTTAGTCCTGACGAAGGGTCTTGGCCCGAAACGTCGACTGTATTTTTTCCTAGAGACACTGCCTGGCCTGCCGCATTCACCAGCATTTTGTGTGTCTTGCTGTAAGTAGGCTGATAGCTTTCCTACAGAAATATTTTACATGTGAAGTAACATCCCTGAGAAAACAAACCATGTCAGATATTGAATAAAGAAAATGGATGGTTCAGGACAGTACAGTATTTAAATTTTATACTCCAACAGATTATTAATTTTATGTTTATTGCAAGTCTCCATAGGGATCTTTTATATTTAACTAGGTTTGTTGTAGGCCCATCATGAACCGATGATGTCTGAAAACAGCCACGATTCTGTCAATTTAGAAATTAACAGCATGTGAAATTGCTGCAAGGACAAGGAGGTGACATAATAAAGCAGAGATTCTGATGTTGCCGCGTAAATCTACAATGCTTGTCAACTATCACAGCATAGGCATCTATATCAGACAGCCGCTGTATGTCTTACCAACCCTGGAGATGATAAATTTGTATATACGACATTCTCACAACGGAGATGTGACATCGCTTCTCTTCATTTTATTTGAAGCAGTTTTAGCTTCCTCCAGCAAATATTTCCTGCAACTATCCTCAGTTTCTTATGGTTCAAGGTTATATTTGATCATTTGTGAGTCCTGCTGATATACTTTTCTATCCATTGTCACTCTCCAGTTTTCAGACTTAGGTTCTGATCTACCGTTAAATGTGCACATCATGGATGATCCCATTTGGTCCATCAACACCACCTGTTTAGTCGAGAAAACACAACAGCGCCTCCCCTTCCTGAGGAGATTCGGGTGAGCGAGACTCTCCTCACCCTTTCTAGCCACATTCTACTGGAGCTTCATCAAGCATGTCCTGACCAGCTGTATCACCTCTGGTATGACAATTGCAAGGTGTCTGACTGTATGACCCTGTAACGGATTGTAAGGACTGCTGAGAGAGTAATCGGGATCTCTTTCTCCACCCCATCCAGGATATACCGGAAGCGTTGCATTTAGAGTTCTCACCATTGTCAAAGACCCTTCCCATCCGTCCCACAATCTCTTTGGCCTCCTATCGTCAGACAGAAGGGACTGCCGTATAAGAACAAGAACTGTCAGGCTGGGTAACAGCTTCTTCCCCCGGGCTGTGAGACTGCTGAACACCTTGCGACCATCCAGAATACATCATTTATGACAGCAAAATTAGCATTATACTGTTGTATATTTAACTATATGTCATATATACACTCCATATCAACTTGTACATTTACAGAATGTCTTTATTATCTGTTAATATTATTGTCTTAAATTTACTCTATGTGCTGTACATGATACATGTACTGTGTTTTACACTTTGGTCCCTGAGAAACATTCTTTCCTTTAATTGTATACATGTGTACTGTTGAATGACAATAAACTTGAATTTGAACCTTTTTCCTATTTCTCTGACAGTCTGTCCTACCCACCCTGACTCACTGCCGCATATTCCCGTTCACTTTAACACAAGCATCCCAGGAGAGTGACTCTGAAATTTTAGTTGGGATTGGCAAAGTCACTAACCTCAGAGAGAGTACAGCTCGACCTCTCATCGATCCTGTCACAATGGAGATCCTTGCCACAGTCGACAAAAAAAGTGGATTTGAAACCGTGAGGAGAGAATTTTGTCACAGAGGAAAGCATGGTGAACATCACAATTTAATATCTGTAAATAGCTCTCAAGACGGCAAATATAAGCCATTCATAAGATCATAATACCATAAGGCATAGGAACAGAATTAGGCCCATTGAATCTTCTCCCCTGTTCCATCAGAGCTGACATATATATATATATATATCCCGCACAACTCCATTTTCCTGCCTTCTCCTCATAACCTTTGGTTCCCTGAATAATCAAGAGCCTATCAACATCCGCTTTAAATATACACACTTGGCCTCCACAGCTGTCTATAGCAGTGAATTCCACAGATTCACCTCCCTCTGGCTAAAGCAATTCCTCATCATCTCTGTTATAAAGGGATGTCCCTCTATTCTGAGGATATACCATCTGGTCTGAGACTCTCCCACTATAAGAAACATCCTCTCCACATCCACCCAATCAAGGCCTTTCAATATATGAGAGATTTCAATGAGAATCCTCCCCCCAACCCATTCTTTTAAACTCTAGTGAGTGTAGGCTCAGAGCCTTCATGTGAGGCACATTGTCTGAAAATCCAATTAAACAACATCCACTGACTTTCCTTTGTGTATCCTTACAAAGAATTCCAACAGATTTGTCAGGCAAGATTTCTCCTTAAGGAAACCATGCCAACTTTGTCCTATTTTATCACATTCCTCCAAGTACACCAAAACCTCATCCTTAATAATGGATTCCAAATTCAACAACAAGGTCCATTTACATTGTGCCTCTTGATAAGGTAAAACATTCCAAGCTTTTTTTAAATTAAATAACACTAAGCAATTTCAGGAGATGTCCTAAAGCAGAATCTTGCAGATCCTGCAAATCTGAAATAACACAGAAAATACCAAAATACTCACTGAGCTAGGCCGCATCTATGGAAAGGGTCAGTGTTCAAATTTCATTTCTGATGAAAGATCTTCAACCTGAAATATTAACTCTTTTTCATGTTACTCTGCCTGACCTGCCGAGCATTTAACGCTTCTGTATTTTTATTTGATTTGAGGGCATGGATTATTTTTCGGGACTAGGATATTGTGGCCATAACAGAAACAAGGCTGAGGTAAGAGCAGGACTGGCAGCTCAATGTTCCAGAAGGCCGATGCTTTAGATGAGATGAGTAACAGAGAAGGAGTTTTGCCTTTCTGATAGGGGAGGATATAGCAGCAGTGCTTATAGGGGATTTTCTCGATGGATTATCTAACGAGGCTATTAGTGTAGTACTTAGAAACGTTATTGTTGACAAAACACCTGCCAAACCTGCTACTATTCCACAGGTCCAGAGGCACTATCCTGAAAGAAACAGAACACCACACAAAAGACTGAATCTTTAGAACTGTGAAGTTAGTTATGGACTTTTAATGCATAACCATGTTTATCTGGAAACATGGGTATAAAGATTTATGGAAGGGAAATTGAACGTTTTGTACATATACAGTTTTATATTGTATTAATCAGAAAGGGGGAGGTGTGATGTATGGATTTATTTCTTTTAGAGCAATGATGCCCCCAGCACTACATACTGATCTGTTGTCTGCGCATGTGCTGTTGTCTATACATATGTATTTTTTTTTACACACACACACACACACCAATGTGAATACCCCAGGTAAAGCATCTCCCATGTGCATGCCTTTATTTAATTGCTATGTAATTGTGCACAGACACAACATGGTGCATCCAAGATAGTTTCCTCATGCAATATATAGAGGAACCTACTCCAGAAAGAGAAATACCTGACCTCCTCGGAGGGAATAAGGTGGGTCCAAGTAACTATAGTGGCAGTTGGGGAGCACTTTAGGTCCAGTGATGATAATAGTTTTAGAAAAAGATAGAATAGATAAACAAGTTAAAACACTGAAATGGAATTGGGTTAACTTTGAGGGCATCAGGCAGGATCTAAGTGAGGTCGACATGCTCATTTTATGTAAAGATAAACGAACAGTTGGCAAGTGGCAGGTTTTTTAAGGTACGTATCAAGAGTTCAGGGAACACTGGCTTATAAGAAATAGCAAGGCTTTGGTAAGGAAAAAGAGGGAAGCTAACATCATGTTTAGGCAGCTGGGTAGGAATGAATACCTCGAAAAATATAAAGGTTTAAGACCAGCCTTAAGAGGGAAATTATGAGAGAGAAAAAAAGAGTACAAGATGGATTTGACAAGCAGGGTAAAAAATATATTGCCAAGGGATTCTTCATTTACATTAATAGTAAAAGGGGAAAACTAGGTCCTTTTAAAGACTCTCAGGGCTACCTATGTGGGCAGCCATAGGAGATGGCTGAGATACTTAACTTCTATTTCTCCACAGTGTTTACAAAGGAGAATATCATTGGTGCTAAAGAAATGAGGACTTAGGACATTTGCTTATTACGGGGAAGGAGGCATTTGCAGACTTGAAGAGTATTGAGGCAGGTAAATCCCAGGGCCTCATGGGAGGCCAGGGAAGATATTGTGGAGAACTTTGTAGAAAAATTTGCTTCATCATTAGCCACTGGTGATGTTCCAGAAGACTAGAGGGTTACTAATATTGTTCCTTTGTTCAAGAAGGGAAGCAAGGGCAGGCCAGAGAATTACAGGCCAGTGAGCATGACTTCAGTTGAAGGGAAGTTACTGGTGGGAATTCTGAGGGACAAAGTCTACCTCTTGGATAGTCAAAGCTTGATCAGGAAGAGTGGCATGGTTTTATTTCTGGTGGGTCATACCCAATGAAACTTTTGGAGTTCTTCAAAGAGGAAATAAGTGGATAGTTGAAGGTAGGACAATGGAGGCTATCTATATGGACTTTAGTAAGGACTTTGACAAGGTCTTGCATGACAGTTGATCTGGAAACTTAGGTCACATGGGATTCAGGGGTGCTAGTGAGGTGGGTTCAGAATTGGCTCGAAGATAGGAAGCAAAAGGTAACGGTTAAAGGATGATTCATCAGTTAGAGGCCATGACTATAGTGTCTCCCAGGAGCCTGTGTTGGAGTCTGTTATTTATTACGTATGTAAATGATTTGCATCTGAATGTACATGACATGATTAGCAGCCTGGCTGATGATACTAAACTGGGGGTCTTGCTTATAGTGAAACACGTTACAATGAATTACAAAGAATAAATTTATTATTGAAATATATATCACCATATTGCTTGAGATTCTTGCAGGCATTCATAATAGATACAAAGAAACACAATAGAACCAATGAAAAACCTACGCAAAGACAGACAAACAACTAATGTGCAAAAGAAGAAAAGCTGTGCAAAAAAAAGATAAATAAATAAATAATATTGAGAACAAGATTTGTAGAAGTCCTTGAAAGTGAGTCCATAGGTTGTGGAATCAGTTCAATGTTGAGGTGAGGGAGGTTATCAGTTAAGGTGGTGGGCTGAGGTATGGAAAATGGTTTTCGCATTAGATAAGCGTGAGGCGATGCACTTTGACATTCGAACCAGGATATATTTATGTAGTGAATGGCAGGGCACTGACAAGTGGTATAGAACACAGGATCTAGGAGTACAAGTGCACAGTACACTGGAAGTGGCCATTCCATTAGCCAGTGGTGAAGAAGGCATTAGCAATCTGACCTTCACCAGTCAAGGCATCAAGTTTAGGAGCAGGGTATGATGCTGCAGTTATACAAGTTATTGGCGAGACGGCACTTGGAGTTTTAAGGGCAGGACGGTTTTGAAGTCCCAGTTAAGGGAAGCAGATTGTCAAGCTGGAGAGGGTGGAGAAGAGATTTATGAGGATGCTGCCTGAACTAGAGAGCTTGAGTGTAATGATGAACTCAAGCAAGCAAACCAGGCGCAGAGTAACTTGAGATTCGAGTAGAAAACACCGACGAGAGTTTATTCACAGAAGAATTAACAAAGGTGCACTGATCGCTGGGAATGAACGTCACTGTGGAAATGCCAGATGAAGACTGAGCAATGAATGCCCAGCTCGCATAGCTTAAATAGCACAAGGTCACACATGAAACCTGCAATTACCAATAAGGCACAAGAAAACTTCAGGGGAGCAATTAATAGGTAAATTAAACCACAATGAGGTAAATTAACAATACTTTAGTTGCCCCATTAATAGTTAACTCAATTGGTAGGTTTTGAGCCATGAAGACCAGACAAGGTGTGGAATTTCCTGAATCCGCTCCACATTCCCTTTCTTCTATGGTCCACTCTCTTCTCCTATCAGATTCATTCCTCTCCAACCCTTTATATTTCCTATCCATCTGGATTTACTTGTCATCTTTTAGCTATCTTCCTTCACCTCCCCCCAAACCTTTTTACCTTTTTATTCCGGCATCTTGCCTCTTCCTTTACAGTCCTAAGGAGGGGTCTCAGCCTGACACGTCGACCGTTTCCTTACATACTGCCTGACTTCCGGAGTTCCTCTGGCACCCTGTGTGTTGATTTGGATTCTAAGCAATTGCAGATTTTCTTGTGAAGTTAATCCTGTAAGGGCTTGGATGAGATTTACAATAGTCCACTTGCTTCATGGTTATGGTTATTGAACTAACTTTACTTCTCAATTTATTTATACGTAGTTAAATTCCCCAGCTGCTATTGTGGATCAAACTCATAATCCAGCCACTGGCTGCATGCCTATTAATTTAGCCAGTGCTGCAATAATCGCTGAATAAACCACACAAGGAATTGCTCGTGAAATAAGAAAAGCTAACTGGGGCCTCCAATGGTGAGTCCTGGAATTGCCTATCTACGGATCGACTTCAAAATCAAAACCAAGATCAGTCAATATATGTTTCCATGAATTTCAAATAAAGGACCGTCTGATTCGTGATGCCCATGGAAAAGGTATGATTGACTACCAAGGTCAGAAGATTCGTATTGTTGAAAATTTTTCATCAGAAGTTACGGTTTCGATCCTTATAGATAATGAAGTTCCCTTTGTTCAACATAAAGTAATTTATGATACTAATGGGCATTTTGTCATAGTATCAGGGAAACTAAATAACAAACTAATGGTATTTGCCAATGTGTATGCTCCGAATAAAGTCTCTGCCTTTGATTGATCATGCTCACAGATCGCCTATCTTCGGATTGACTTCAAAATCAAAACCAAGATCAGTCAATATATGTTTCCATGAATTTGCTGTGGAAGACATTCTGCCTCGTCCCTGTGCCAAAGATGCCGCACCCCAGCGGCCTCAATGACTACAGACCGGTGGCATTGATCTCCCACATCATGAAGACCCTGGAGAAACTTGTTCTGGAGCTGCTCCGGCCTATGGTCAGGCCACACTTAGATCCCCTCCAGTTCGCCTACCAGCCCCAACTAGGAGTTGAGGATGCCATTGTCTACCTGCTGAACCATGTCTACACCCACCTGGACAAGCCAGCGAGCACTGTGAGGGTTATGGTTTTTGACTTCTCCAGTGCGTTCAACACCATCCGCCCTGCTCTGCTGGGGGAGAAGCTGACAGCGATGCAGGTGGATGCTTTCCTGGTGTCATGGATTCTTGATTACCTGACTGGCAGACCACAGTACGTGTGCTTGCAACACTGTGTGTCCGACAGAGTGATCGGCAGCACTGGGGCTCCACGGGGGACTGTCTTGTGTCCCTTTCTCTTTACTATTTACACCTCGGACTTCAACTACTGCACAGATTCTTGTCATCTTCAGAAATTTTCTGATGACTCTGCCATAGTTGGATGCATCAGCTGGGGAGATGTGGTTGAGTACAGGGCTACAGTAGGAAACTTTGTCACATGGTGTGAGCAGACTTATCTGCAGCTTAATGTGAAAAAGACTCGGGAGCTGGTGGTAGACCTGAGGAGAGCTAAGGTACCGGTGACCCCTGTTTCCATCCAGGGGGTCAGTGTGGACATGGTGGGGGATTACAAATACTTGGGGATATGAATTGACAATAAACTAGACTGGTCAAAGAACACTGAAGCTGTCTACAAGAAGGATCAGAGCCGTCTCTATTTCCTGAGGAGACTGCCGGACGATGCTGAGGATGTTCTACGAGTCTGTGGTGGCCAGTGCGATCATGTTTGCTGTTGTGTGATGGGGCAGCAGGCTGAGGGTAGCAGACACCAACAGAATCAACAAACTCATTCATAAGGCCAGTGACGTTGTGGGGATGGAACTGGACTCTCTGACGGTGATGTCTGAAAAGAAGAAACTGTCCAAGTCGCATGCCATCTTGGACAATGTCTCCCATCCACTACATAATGTACTGGTTGGGCACAGGAGTACATTCAGCCAGAGACTCATTCTTCCAAGATGCAAAACAAAGCGTCATAGGAAGTCATTCCTGCCTGTGGTCATCAAACATTACAACTCCTCCCTTGGAGGGTCAGACACCCTGTCAACTTATTTCCTGGCATAATTTACATATTACTATTTAATTATTTATGGTTTTGTTATTACTTAATTATTTATGGTGCAACTGTAACAAAAACCAATTTCCCCCTGGGATCAATTAAGTATGACTATGACTATGAATATAGATGACCCAGGTTTCTCTGAGCATTTTTTTTCATTTTTACCAAATCTAAGTCTGTACTCATTGGTGATGGGTGGAGATTTTAATTGTTGCTTAGATCCAGCTTTCGATCATTCATCTTCTAAACTAATGATACCAAATAAATCAGCTGTGTTTATTGAATCTTTTTTAATGAAATGTGGTATTGTTGATGCTTGGCATTTTTTTCATCCAATAGACAAGGAATATTCATTATTCTCTCATGTCCATCATACATATTTCAGGATTGATTTTTTTTTATTGATTGCCAAATGATTCCATCAGCTCAATCCTGTGAAGATAAAGAGATTGCTGTCTCAGATCACGCTCCTGTGCTCCTATCCTTAAATCTCCCGGGTCTTCTTCAAACAAATAGGTTTTGGCAATTTAATTTAACTTTGTTATCTGATAAAGATGTTTTAAAGTTTATGGAGAGACAAATTACTCTTTTTTCTGGAAGAGAATACATTAGAGGAGACTTCTAGTCTTATCAGCTGGGATGTCTTTAAGGCGTATTTTAGAGGACAAATTATTTCTTATACTGCAAGTATTAAGAGAAAAGCTAATAAAGAGAGAAGTGATTTAGCTGATCAGGTGAAACAATTAGACCAAGAGTACACCTTGGCTCCAGAACCTGCCTTATAGAAAAGACATGTTGAAACTAAAACTAAATAAGATTTCCTTTTAACCCATCCAATTGAAACCCAACTCTTAAAAGATAAAAGTCAATTTTATATTCATGGAGATAAAACAGGTAAATTATTGGCTGATCAAATTAAAACCTTCATAGCTAAAAAGCAGATTAAAGAAATATGCAAAGCTAATGGTGATAGGACAACTGATTATTTAGAAATAAATGGTACTTTTAGAGAATTTTATTCTAAACTCTATAGTTCTGAATCTTCTAAGAATAACACCGTAACGAACAATTTTTCAGACCAACTTAACATTCCTACAATTTCTTCCAACAACAGAAAGTTGTTGGAGCAACGCATTTCTTTTGAGGAAATTGTTGAGGCTGTGCGCTGATTACGTTTGAGGAAAGCTCCAGGTCCAGATGGATTTTCTGGAGAGTTTTGCAAGATCTGTTCCTCACTGCTTATACCTCATTTATGTTCAGTTTTTTGGGATTCCTTCAAGTCGGGCAGACTCCCTCAATCCTTTTATGAGGCTTCCATTTCGCCTATCTTTAAAAAGAATATGGATCCAACTGAATGCTCTTCTTATAGACCAATTTCTTTACTTAATATTGATACTAAGATCCTATCTAAAGTTTTGACCCATAGGAGTGAAAATATTTTACCATCTGTCATTTCTGATAACCAAACTGGATTTATCAAAAATCGATATTCTCACTTTAATATTTGTTGGTTATTAAATGTTATTTATTCTCCTGCTAATATGATATCAGAATGTGTGGTATCCCTAGATGCTGAGAAAGCTTTTGACAGAGTTGAATGGAATTGTTCATTTAAAATTTAAGAAAAATTCAATTTTGGACCCATTTTCATTCAATGGATTAAATTACTTTATTTAGCTCCTTCCACCAGGGTTATCACTAATTCTCATAATTCCAAACCATTTAAGCTTCACCATGGCACTAGTCAAGGCTGCCCGTTGAGCCCTTTGCTTTTTGATCTGGCCTTAGAACCTTTAGCCATTGCCTTTCGAGAATCTAATGATGTCACCCATATTTTAAGGAGAGACACTATTCATAAAGTCTTGCTTTACACTGATGATCTGCTGCTATTTATTTCTAATGTTGAGACTTCATTTCCCCATGCGCTTTCTTTACTCTCCTGTTTTAGCCAGTTCTCAGGTTAGAAATTAAATGTACATAAAAGTGAACTTTTCCCTATGAATAATTTGATACTAACAAACTCTAACCTTCCTTTTAAGATTGTAAGAAACCAATTTACCTACTTAGCTGTAACAATTACTAAAAACTATAAGCGTTCATTTAAAGAAAATTTTCTTACCCTATTGAATCACGTAAAAGGGATACTATCAAATTGGTCGCCTTTTTTGTTATCGCTGATCGGCCGAATTAACTCCATTAAAATGAATATATTACCTAAATTTATATATCTTTTTCAGGCATTGCCTGTTTTTATTCCTAAATCTTTCTTTGATTCTCCTGACTCCATTATATCTTCTTACATATGGAAGAATAAGCGTCTGAGATTAAATAAAATTCACCTTCAGAAAGATAAAAAGAATGGAGGATTAGCCTTACCAAACTTTAGATTTCATTATTGGGCAGTTAATATAAGAAATCTTACATTTTGGTTATATTACATTAATCGTGAGGATTGCCCGATATGGGGTTTTCTTTAAAGAAGCTAACACTGTTAATAAATTTTCTATTATTTCTCTTCTTGGATCCTCACTTCCTTTGTCTCTGAGTAAGTTAACTGCTAATCTGGTAGTTAAACAAACTATGAGAACTTGGATACAATTCCAAAAATACTTTGGCTTATTGAGATTTTCTCTTTCAAGTCAGTTTTTCTAGTTTTTTTTTTAAACCTTCTATGATTGGTGTGGCTTTTAAAGAATGGGATAGATTAGGTATTAAATGCATTCAGGACTTGTTTGTAGAGGGAAGTCTCTCTTCATTTGAACAACTGTCAACTAAATATAGTTTACCCAAAACTCATTTTTTTTAATACCTACAAATGATAGAGTTTTTAAGGTCTCAAATGAGTACATTTCCTAACAGTCCTGCTAAGAATCTACTAGATGTAATTTTTAATTTGAAATCTTTTTATAATGGATCTATATTTAATATTTATAATATGCTGTTAGGCATGAGAAGTGTTCCTTTAGATAAAATCAAAAATCTTTGGGAACATGATTTACAGACTTCAGTTTCTGAGAAAACTTGGAATCAAATTTTTAAATTGGTTAACACTTCATCTTTATGCACCTGCCACTCTCTCCTACAATTTAAAGTTGTCTATAGGGTCCACATGACCAAGGATAAGTTGTCACATTTTTATGTAGATATATCTCCATATTGTGATAAATGTAATATTGGAAAAGCTTCACTCATTCATATGTTTTGGACATGTCAGTCTTGGAAAATATTGGAAAGTACTTCAAACTTTCTCAATACTTTTCAAGGTAAACTTCAAGCCTGATCCTTTGACCGCTTTATTTGGTATTGTTGGAGGAAAGGATATTATTTTGGAGCCATCTGACTTGCACATTTTGGCTTTTATGTCTTTCGTGGCCAGGAGGATGCTCTTGCTTAAATGGAAGGAGGTCATTCCGCCTACTCAGACTCAATGGTTACGTAATGTGATGTCATGTTTAAATTTAGAGAAGATTCGATGTTCAATCTCTGAATCTAGCCAAGACTTTCAAACATTGTGGGGACCTTTTTTGAATTATTTTCAAAACCTTTCATTTGTTGTTAAAGCACAGATGATGACTAATAACTTATTTTCCCTTTTTTTGTCTTTACTGATCAGCTTCAGTCTTGGTATTGGGTTAGATTTTTTTATAATAAAATTACTATGTTTCAATGTTACAAATTAATTAATCTGTATGAATGTAGGGTAAGAAGTTTATGCAATTTAGTATAATGTATTGATATATTTTTCTTGTACTCTGTATTCTTATGTAAAATTAATAAAAACATTGGAAAAAATAAATTCTTCATCTCCATTCTAAAAGGAAGCCCTTTTATTCTGAGGCTGTGTCCTCTGGTCTTAGACTCTCCCACCATAGGAAACATCCTCTCCACAGTCACTATCAAGGCCTTTCACCATTCAACAGGTTTCAATGAGGTCGCCGCAAATTCTTCAGAATTCTAGTGAACACAGGCACAGAACCATCAAATGATCTTCATATGACAAACTGATTCCAATAATGACATCCTGGAATCATTTCATGAATCTCCCTAGAACCATCTCCAGTTTCAGCACATCCTTTCTAAAATAAGGGGCCCAAAACTGCTCACAATACTGCAAGTGAGGCCTCACCAGCATCTTATGAAGTCATATTACATCCTTGCTTTTATATTCTAGACCTCTTGAAATAAGTGGTAATGTCACAGTTGCCTTCCTCACCGCAGACTACCTGCAAATTCACCTTTCGGAATTCTGCACAAGGACTCCCAAGTCTCTTTGCAACTCAGATTTTCTTTTTTTTAATTAATTTCCCCTCCATTTAAAAAAAACAGACACTTCCCGACGTTGTACTCCATCTGCCATTTCTTTGCCCATTCTCCTAATCTGTCTAAATCCTCTGAAGCCTCTCTACTTCCTCAAAACTACCTGCCCCTCTACCTATTTTCATATCATATACAAACTTCTCATCTACAAGTCTTCAATTTCATCATCCAAATCATTGACAAATAACAAAAAGCATCAGTCCCAACACAGACCCCCATGGAACATCTCTAGTCACTGGTAGTCAGCCAGAAAATGCTCCTTTATTCCCACTCTTTGCCTCCTACTAATCAGCTACTGCTTTATCTATGCTGGAATCTTTCCTGTAATACCATGGGCTCATAGCTTGTTAAGCAGCCTCATCTGTAGCACCCTGTCAAAGGCTTTCTGAAAATCCAAGTACATAACATCAACCAATTCTCCTTTGTCTATCCTGCTTGTTATTTCTTCAAAGAATTCCAAAAGATTTGCCAGGCAAGATTTTCCCTATTTTATCATGCAGCTCCAAGTATCCCAAGACCTCATCCTTAATAATTGACTCCAACATCTTCCCAGGCATGTATTAGGGAGCTGGAGCAGGGATCCAATCACAGAGTGCACACAGTGATATTAATTGAGTAACAAATCCCAAAGTGCAAACAAAGTCAGCATCAAAGTTCAGGCAGAGATCAGAACATCCAGAGAAATCCAAAAACCAAAATCAGGAAACAGGCAGAGTCAATATTCAAACAGATAGAGTACAGATACAAATACTGGAAACACTCAAGGAACTTCACTGGCACAATCTAGCAACAAACAAGTGAAAACACAGGACTGAAATACACTGAGCAATAAACAGAGAGGCAGATGATAGGTGGAGCACAATGAGACACCGGTGGCAGCAATACAGGTAATAATGAGAAACAGGTGAGAGGCGGAGTACTCAGTAATATAGGGGCTGGAGTAGAGCAGGAGCGGGGACAGGAGCACATGGCAATACAAAACCACAGACTGACAGATAGGGGAAAACACACAAAGACAGAGTTCAACTGGAAGTACTGACAGTACCTCGCGCCCCCCCCCCCCCCCCACCGCCTCTACAGATGCCTCCTGGTGTCACGGCAGGTAGTGCTGGGTGCTGGCAATGAAAGTCCCTGATGAGAGAGGGGTTCAGGATGTTATGGGCAGAGACCCAGCACTTCTCCTCAGGGCCATAGCCCTCCCAGTCCACAAGGTACTGGAGGCCACAGGCCCGGTGACAAATGTCCAGCAGCCAGCTCACTGTGAAGGCCTCTGACCCATCGATGAGCCAAGGGGAGGGGGTGTTGGGGACAGGACATGGGGGTGGCTCATGAAAGGCTTGACGCGGGGCACATGGAAGGTGGGATGAATATGGCGGAGAGTGGAGGGGAGCTTGAGATGGACGGCAGCAGGACTGATGACTTCAGCAATGGGAAAGGGGCGGATGAAAAGAGGGGCAAGCTTACAGGAATCCACCTTGAGGGGCAGGTCTCGGGTTGAAAGCCACACATGCTGTTCCTGGCGGTAACATGGAGCCTTGGAGCAATGGCTGTCAGCTTAATGCTTGACCCTAGTAGGGGCACGGAGAAGGGCAGAGCGAGTGCACCTCTATTTCCACTGACAATGGCGGATGGATGCCTCAGGAGATGGAATGCCAACCTCCTCCTGGGCAGTGGAGGTTGGTAGCCAAGGCGCTACTCAAAAGAGGACAGACCAGTGGATGAGGGTGGATGAGAGTTTATGGCATACTTGGCCCAGGGTAGCCACTGACTCCACACGGAGGGGATCTGGGAGACCAGCACCGCAATACTGTCTCTAGCTGTTGGTTGACCCACTCAGTATGGCCATTGGTCTCTGGGTGGAATCCTGAAGACAGACTCACAGAGGCACCCCTAAGATTACAGAATGCCCTACAGAAGTTGGATGTGAATTGAGAGTGGTCTGACACAACATCTATAGATAAACCATGTAATTTTAAAACATGCAGTACTAATAACTTAGTAGGCTGGGAAACCATTTCGCTCAACACCTACACTCTGTCCGCCACAGAAAGCAGGATCTCCCAGTGGCCATATATTTTAATTCCACGTCCCATTCCCATTCTGATATGTGCAAAAATGATGAAACTATGTACAGGGAGGAGGTCAAACACCTAGAGAGTTGGTGCAGGGATAACAACTTAATGCTTAATGTCACCAAAACCAAGGAGATGATCGTCGATTTCAGACGGTCTCAGCCTGAGCACACACCCCTCAGCATCAGCGGCTCCACAGTGGAGAGAGTGGAAAACATCAAGTTCCTTGAGGTGCAGATCTCGGACAATCTCACCTGGTCCGGGAACACAACCAGGATTGTGAAACAGGCTCAGCAGAGATTGCACTTTCTGAGGAAGCTTAAACAAGCATTACTCCCCGCTAACATCTTAACTACATTCTACAGAGGCGTGGTTAAGAGTGTGCTGGCCTTTTGCATCACAACCTGGTACTCCAGCTGCAGTGTTGTCGACAAAAAAGCTTTGCAGAGGGTGGTTAGGTGAGCAGAGGTTACTGGGGTCTCCCTACCTTCTGTCCAAGACCTCTTTCAGAGTCTATGCCTCCAGAATACACGATACATCATTAAAGACCCCTCACACCCTCTCCAGGAACTGTTTGTTCTTCTGCCACCAGGCAAACGTTACAGGAGCATAAAAACTAAAACCACAAGGCTACTTAAACAGCTTCCTCCCACAGGCAGTCAGACTGCTAAATAGCTGCTCTACCTGACTCTGCTTTGGACACTTAACTTTCACTGGACACTTACAACTTGATTTTAACCGACATGTGGCTGTTGTGTTTTACTATTTATTGTTATGTTTATTATTAGTGTTGCGTTTGTTATTTTATGATTGCACTGCCCCTGAGAAACGCTGTCTCATTCTGCCCTGCAGAGCTGATGTATGGTTAGAATGACAATAAAGTTTTTTGAATCTTTGAATCTTGAATCTACTCACGGCCTCCTCTACTAGTAGTCAAGATGAAGCCACACTCAGGTTGGAGGAACAACCTTATATTCCGTCTGGGTAGCCTCCAACCTGATGGCATGAAAATTGACTTCTCTAACTTCCGTTAATGCCCCTCCTCCCCTTCTTACCCCATCCCTTATTTATTTCCTTTTTCTTTCTCTCTCTTTTGTCTCCCTCTGTCTCTCACTATAACTCCTTGCCTGCTCTCCACCTTTCTCTGGGCTCCACTTCCCCTTTCTTTCTCTCTAGGCTTCCTGTCCCATGATCCTCTCCCTTCTCCAGCCTTGTATCCCTTTTGCCAATCAACTTTCCAGCTCTTGGCTCCATCCCTCCCCCTCCTGTCTTCTCCTATCATTTTGGATCTCCCCCTCCCACTTTCAAATCTTTTACTATCTCTTCTTTCAGTTAGTCCTGACGAAGGGTCTCGGCCCGAAACGTCGACTGTACCTCTTCCTATAGATGCTGCCTGGCCTGCTGCATTCCACCAGCATTTTGAGTGTGCTGCTTGAATTTCCAGCATCTGCAGATTTCCTCGTGTTTGTGTACTAATAATTTGGGTGTTTCTTTGGCAGAGGGGAGTTTAGATAAAGGAATGAAGTGTACAGACTTGGAGAAACGACCAACTACTGTGAGAATGGTGGTGTTACCATCTGATGGGGAAAGATCAGTGACAAAGTCCAGGGCAATGTGAGACCAGGGTCTCTCGGGGATAGACAGGGGTTGTAACAGACCAGCAGGTGACCGGTTAGAGTTCTTGCCTTGAGAACAGACCGAGCAGGCTGAGACAAAGTTGTGGATGTCATCTCCCATGGAGGGCCACCAGAACCGCCGACTGATGAAGGCCTGAGTACGCTTTGTTCCAAGGTGACAGGATAACCAGGAGGAATGACCCCACTGCAATACCTGTGAGCGGACAGAACTGAGAACATAAACACGGTTAGTGGGGCATTGACTAGGGGCTGCCTCGCTCTGTTGAGCAGCTTGCACCCTGGCTTCAATGTCTCATTGTGCTGCACCCACGAGACAGTGAGCAGGGAGGATGACATCAGGTACTTCAGTGGTCTCAGATGAAGGAAATCTTTGGGGAAGGGAATCAGGTTTTCCATTTTTGGAACCGGGGCAGAAGGACAGTAAAATTGAATCTTGCGAAAAACAAGGACCAACGAGCTTGATGGGAGTTGAGACGTTTGTCCGTACGGATACATTCCAGATTCTTGTGATCAGTCCAGATTACGAATAGCACCTTGGCTCCTCCAACCAATGCCTCCACTCCTCCAGAGCTAGCTTCACAACAGCAGCTCCTGGTTTCCAACATTGTAATTCTGTTCCGTGGGAGTGAGGTGGAGAGAGAAGGCAGCACAGGGGTGTACCTTCTCATCCTTGGCCGAGCGCTGAGAGAGAACAGCTCCTACACCGATGTCAGATGCATCCACCTCCACAATGAACTGTCGGTTGGTGTCGGGTTGAATCAGGATGGGGGCAGAGGTGAAACGTTCCTTCAGGTCAGAGGATGCTTTTTCAGCAGCAGGGAACCAGGAGAATCTGACAGATCAGGTAAGAGCAGTGAGTGGTGCAGCCAGTGTACTGTAATCACTGAAGTGGCAATAGAAGTTAGTGAAGCCCAAGAAGCGTTGTAACTCCTGAAGAGTCGAGGGTTGGGGCCATTCGACCACCACCTTGACCTTCTGTTGTTCCACCTGAATGGAACTGCCTGAAATGACATACCCCAGGAAGGAGACGGTATTGCGGTATTTCACAGACTTCACAAAGAGCTAGTTCTCCAGAATGTGCTGGAGAATTTTGTGGACGTGACCTGTGTGTTCAGCAAGGGACTTAGAGAAAATCAAAATGTCATCAAGATACACAAAAACAAATCGGTTCAGCATGTCCCTGAGAACATCATTTACCAGGGCTTGGAAGATGGCAGTGGCATTGGTGAGACCGAATGGCATGACCAGATACTCATAATGGCCTGAGATGGTGTTGAAGGCCGTCTTCCACTCGTCCCCCTTGTGGATGCAGACAAGATGGTAGGTGTTACGGAGATCAAGACTGATGAAAACTGAGGCTCTTTGCAGTAACCATATAACAATTACAGCTCGGAAACAGGCCATCTCAGCCCTTCTAGTCCGTGCCGAACTCTTACCCTATCCTAGTCCCACCGACCTGCACTCAGCCATAACCCTCCATTCTTTTCCTGTCCATATATCTATCCAATTTAACTTTAAACGACAACATATAACCTGCCTCAACCACTTCTGCTGGAAGCTCATTCCGCACAGCTACCACTCTCTGAGTAAAGAAGTTCCCCCTCATGTTACCCCTAAACTTTTGTCCTCTAATTCTCAACCCATGCCCTCTTGTTTGAATCTTCCCCACTCTCAATAGAAAAAAGTCTAACCACATCAGCTCTATCAATCCCCCTCATAATTTTAAACACCTCTATCAAGACCCCCTCAACCTTCTACGCTCCAAAGAATAAAGATCTAACTTGTTCAACATTTCTCTGTAACTTAGGAGATGAAACCCAGGCAACATTTTAGTAAACCTCCTCTGTACTCTCTCAATTTTATTGACATCTTTCCTATAATTCGGTGACCAGAACTGTACACGATACTCCAGATTTGGCCTTACCAATGCCTTATACAATTTCAACATTACATCCCAACTCCTATACTCAATGCTCTGATTAATAAAGGCCAGCATACCAAAAGCTTTCTTCACCACCCTATCCACATGAGATTCCACCTTCAGGGAACTATGCACTATTATTCCTAAATCCCTCTGTTCTAAAGCATTATTTAATGCCCTACCATTTACCATATATGTCCTATTCGTTCTACCAAAATGTAGCACCTCACATTTTTCAGCATTAAACTCCATCTGCCATCTTTCAGCCCACTCTTCTAACTGTCCTAAATCTCTCTGCAAGTTTTGAAAACCTACCTCATCATCCACAACTCCACCTATCTTAGTATCATCTGCATTCTTACTAATCCAATTTACCACCCCATCATCCAGATCATTAATATATATGACAAACAACATTGGACCCAGTACAGATCCCTGAGGCACACCGCTACACACCGTCCTCCAATCTGACACACTGTTATCCATCACCACTCTCTGGCGTCTCCCACCCAGCCACTGCTGAATCCATTTTACTACTTCCATATTAATGCCTAATGATTGAACCCCTTCCTAACTAACCTTCCGTGTGGAACCTTGTCAAAGGCCTTACTGAATCCATATAGACAACATCCACTACTTTACCCTCGTCAACTTTCCTAGTAACCTCTTCAAAAAATTCAGTAAATTTTGTCAAACATGACCTTCCACGCACAAATCCATGTTGACTGTTCCTAATCAGACCCTGTCTATCCAGAAAATTATATATACCATCTCTAAGAATACTTTCCATCAATTTAGCCACCACTGACGTCAAACTCACAGGCCGATAATTGCCAGGTTTAGTCTTAGAACCATTTTTAAACAATGGAACCAAATGAGCAATACGCCAATCGTCTGGCACCATTCCCGTTTCTAATGACATTTGAAATATTTCTGTCAGAGCCCCTGCTATTTCTATACTAACTTCCCTCAAAGTCCTAGGGAATATCTTGTCCGGACCCAGACACTTATCCACTTTTATATTCCTTAAAAGTGCCAGTACCTCCTCTTCTTTAATTGTCATACTTTCCATAACTACCCTACTTGCTTTCTTTACCTTACACAATCTAATATCCTTCTCCTTGGTGAATACCGAAGAAAAGAAATTGTTCAAAATCTCCTCCACCTCTTCTGGCTCCGCATATAGCCATCCACTGATTCTCCAAGGGACCAATTTTATCCCTCACTATCCTTTTGCCACTGCTGTGTACATACATCTATTGATGCTTCTGGACACATCTTCAGTGATGTTCCCGGAATCATCAGGTGTTTCGGGTCTTTCAACATTATACAACCTCCTCCAGGTGACCCAGCCAGGACTGATCAGACCCCAACTTGTGTCCAGATGGCTAGCTACTTTTCTGCCACTAACAGAACTGTAGGAACCCTTTGTAGTTCAAATGCTGAGGTCATGAGCAGAAGAGGGTAACGGTTCTTAATGATGACTTCATTCAGTCCCTGGTAATCAATGCATGGACGAAAGGAGCCATCCTTCTTTTCAACAAAGAAAAAACCGGCATCAGCAGGGGCAGAAGACAGCCGGATGATGCCTGCAGCCAGCGACTATTGAATGTACTACTCATGGCTTCTGTTTCAGGTATGGGCAGGGAGTACAGGTGGCCCCTTGGGGGAGATGTGCCAGACAAGAGGTCAATGGTGCAATCATATGGACGATGAGCTGGCAGGGAAGTGGCCCGGGACTTGCTGAACACAGCCTTGAGGTCCATGTATTCAGGAGGGATGACACTAAGGTCTGAAAATTCGTCGGGAATATCTGGGCTTGGAGACAAGGGGATCTGAGCATGGCAGAGGCAGTGGGAGTGAGAATGGGCTCCAGCCTACAATCTTGCAACTGAGCCAGTCAATGTGGGGGTTGTGTTTAACTAATCAGAGATGGCCCAGGACAATGGGAGCTTGAGGAGAGTCAATAACAAGGTTAACTGTTCATGATGGTTGCTGGATAAACTAAGATTCACCGGGGCCATGACATGGGTAGTGTTAGCCAGTCTCCGACATTTCAAGGCGTGGCCTTCAATGGTGACTGGAGAGCAGATGTGGGTAATCCCCACTGGGCAGCCAAGCTGGAATCGATAAAACAGCCCTCCACACCAGAATAGACCAAGACAGAGATACTCACTGTTGGACGCCCCACTCCAGAGAAGCAGGTATGAGAGTGAGTGACGAGGAGGGCCGGACAGGTGTCATGCTCACCAGTACCCCTCGACCAACTGGTGAGCACTTGGCTTTTACTGGGCAGGTGGAGATGAAGTGGTCTGGTTGGCCACAGTACAAACAGGAACAGGTGCTGACTTTCCTTTGTCTTTCAGTCAGCATCAGATGGGTACAGTCAACCTTCATAGCTTCAGGCTCTAGAACGGGGATTGTAGATGAGGGCAAATGGCAGGGTAATGTAGACTGACGATGAATTTGGAACTCACCCAGTGCCCCCAGGGACCCTTTGGAGCCTCTCTCTCTGTGGCACTGCTGAAGGCGAACATCAATACAGATGGTCAAATTCACCAGGTCTTCAAAGGTGGCAGGAAGGTCCTGGGTGACCAGCTCATCTTTGATGTCTTCGGAAAGGCCATTCAGGAAGGTGTCCTACTGTGCCTCCGAGTTCCAGCCGCTGGAGGTGGCTAGGGTCCCGAACTCTGTGGTGTAATCTGACACAGATCTGCACCCCGGTGCATGTGCAGCATTTCACGGGCAGCCTGTCTCTCATGTTTGGAGTGATGAAACACTTTTCTTATCTTAGAAAATAACTGAAAACTTATGCAGAAAGGTGAGCCTGCCTCCCAGACAGCTATTCCCCAGTCTCTCACCCGACTGGACAGTTGGGTGATGACGTAGGCTATCTTGGCTCAATCAGTCAGAAATGTTGTTGGTTGCAATTCAAAAATGAAGGTGTACTGGGAAAGAAAAGAGCGGCAGGTACCAGGCTCACCTGAGTACTTTTCTGGAGGAGGCAGACAGGGCCCTTGGATGGGAGGAGCATGTGGGGATGCAGAGGGCAGGGCAGCAGATGCAGTTGCATAATGTTGATGCGGCTCTGGGACAGCTGGAGTGAGTGAGTCTGGGCCACAAGATCAGCTACATTGGCAGAAAGCGACTCCACTGCCCTGATCACAGAGTCCAGCTGGTTCTGGTGTCTCCTCAGCATCACTCCCTGTTGTTCCAGCGCAGCTCTCTGACAACCGGGGTCTGCTGGATCCATTCTGGCCAGATTGTACCATGGAGCAGGGATCCTATCACAGACCCAGTACTGTGTACATAGTGATATTAATTGAGTAAAAAATCTCCAAGGTGCAAACAAAGTCAGCGTCAAAGTTCAAGCAGAGATCAAAACATCCAGAGAAATCCAAAAACCAGAATCGGGAAACAGGCAGAGTCAATATTCAGACAGACAGAGTACAGATACAAATACTGGAAAGGCTCAGGAAAATTCACTGGCACAATCTGGCAACAAACAGGTGAAAACACAGGACTGAAATACACTGAGCAATAAACAGAGAGGCAGATGATAGGTGGAGCACAATGGGACAGAAGTGGCAGCGAAACAGGTAATAATGAGAAACAGGTGAGAGGCAGAGTACTCAGTAATACAGGGGCTGGAGTAGAGCAGGAACGGGGACAGGAGCACATGGGGCATGAAAACAAACAACACCACATGGCAATACAAAACCACAGACTGATGGCTAGTGAGAAAACACACAAAAAGACCAAGTTCAACTGGAGGTACTGACACCACGGAGGTCAGACTAACTGGCCTATAGTTTCCTTTCTTCTGCCTCTCTCCCTTCTTGAAGAGTGGAGCGACATCTGCAATTGGAGCATCCGCTCTTAAAGACACCATCACTGATAGAGGAGATACTTACAGTTTCCTCCTCCCTTTAGTTGCTTAATTGAACTGTGATTTCTTGTTCATTCAAAACCCCTTGTCAATCCCAATTTTGGAATGCTAATCCTTATTTATAAATCTAATCTAATCTCTGTAATTTCTTCTATTCTCTATAACTTCTGTACTCTTAATCTTAGTTTCCTGTGTATCCACTCAGTTAAGTATTCCAACACTACTCAGCTCCCAAAGATATAGGTTTGGTACAGCACTCCACATTTCCGATCTCTTTCCAGACTCTCCTCAAGTCAATCACTCTCACACAGTATCTGAATGTTCAATTTTGTTTAACTTTTCTGTGAAGCACTTTGTAACATTTCATTATTAAAATGTACAATGAAAATGCTTTTTTTTTGTTATTTTACCTTAATTACTATAGTTTCAAAGTTCCTATTGTACATGAAGACTGGGCTCTTTGAGTATGACGCCTCAGTGACTTCACTCAGAAAGCAGAATTTGTTTTGGTTTATTATTGTCATATGTACCACGATACAGTGGAAAGCTTGTCCTCACTTCTTCACTTGCAGACCCCAGTCAATTCAGATTGGCAACAATATCATCTCCACAGTCTCCACCAGCACAGGTGCACCACAGGGCGATGCGCTTAACCCCTGCTCTATTCGCTTTACACTTACGACTGTGAGGCTAGGCACAGATCCATTGCTGACAACACCACTATCATAGGCCGAATCTAAGGTGGTGATGAACCAGCATATTGGAGGGAGATTAAAAATCTGGCTGAGTAGTGCCATAACAACAACCTCTTACCCAATGTCAGCAAGACCAGGGAGATGATTCAGGAGGAGAAAACGGGAGGACCATAAGACAGCCCTCATTAGGAGATCAGAGGTGGAGGGAGCAGGCAACTTGGAGTTATTATTTCAGAGGTGGAGGGGGTCAGCAACTCGGAGTTATCATTTCAGAGGATCTGTACTGGGTCCAGTACATAAGTGCCATTACAAAAAAAACTCTACTTTCTTAGGAGTTTGCAAAAATTCGGCATGTCAACGAAAACTTTGACAAACTTCTATAGATGTGTGGTGGAGATTATATTAACTGGTTGCATCATGGCCTGGTGTAGCAGCACCAATACCCTTGAACAGAAATGACTTCAAAAAATAACGGATACAGCCCAGTCCATCACGGGTAAAGCTCTCCCCACCATTGAGGACATCTACACAGAATGCTGTCACAGGAAAGCATTCATCATCAGGCACCCCACCATCCATGCTCTCTTCTCGCTACTGTCATCAGGGAGGTGGGACAGGAGCCTCAGGACCCACACCGCCAGGTTCAGGAACAGTTATTGACCATCAAGTTATTGAATCAGAGGGGATAACTTCACTCACCCCATCACTGAACTGTTCCCACATCTTATGGACTTTCAAGGACTCATCATCTCATGTTCTCGATATTTATTGTTTATTTATTTATTATTATTATTTCTATTTTTTTCTTTCTTTCTGTATTTGCACAGTTTGCTGTCTTTTACACATTTGTCCATCCTGTTGGGTGTGGTGTTTCACTGATTCTTGTGTTTCTAACATTTAATGTGAATCCCACATAAAAGGAATCTCGGGATTGTATATGGTGACATACATGTACTTCGAGAATAAATTTACTTGGAATTTTGTCTTGCATACTGTTCATACAGATCAAATCATTACACAGTCCATTGAGGTAAAACAATAACAATGCCCAGTGAAGTATAAAAGCTACAGAAAAAAGTGTAGTGCAGGTAAACAATAAAGTTCAATATAATAATCAATGTGTGACAGAGATTAGCCAATCCTATTGGAATGATCCCAAGATTATGAAGCTGTGAGTTCACATTGTTCTTAATGGGTAAACAGTCCAGACACAAATGTACTGTTGTGTTTGACATTGCAGGAGACCACAAATCTCAGTAAGGAAGAAATTGCTGGCCCTTTAAATAGCACAATTTCAGGCAAAGCAGGGCTGTAATATTTAGCTCTTCAGTGATTAAGTAAGATCTGCCTCAGGTTTTCAATTGCACTAATTTTTCATACATAGAAATGTCAAGGGCAAGATGTTTTACTTCAGTCCTGATTAATTGGACATCATTATATCCATTATATGCCAATAAAATAGATATAACTATGATGAATTTAGGGTCCATTGACTGTAATAAATTCTTTTCTCTGCATCAACAATTAAACAAAGCCATGGATAGTGTAAAAAATTGACATGAATATTTTATACTATATCTGAAGCTGTACTTTTAGATGAGTGTTACTAGTTAACAATGTAATTATTTTTCATTTGATATCTTTCAATAACACGTTGTTTATTGGATTGTCTAATAGGAAGACTCCCAGCTTTTCATTTTATATCTGCAAGACAACAATTACATTAATCATATCTGAAGGCAGTGCTTCCCACAAAAATTCTAAATGGATGTCACACTAATTTATCTTTGGGTCAAGCACTACCATTGAAATATTCAGTGTGAAAATGCATCAGTAAGGCCAGTCACCAACTACTGCATGGAGCACCGATGAAATGGTGGAAAAGCTGAGCAGGAAAAGGAAGTTGACCATCCCACACCACCTATAAATTCCCCTCAAATTGATCTCGAACTATTCATCACCAGACATTCCTCTGGATCTAATTCTTGGTTCTCTGCCCAGAAGAATTGTGGGAGCACCTTCCTCAGAAGGATTGCTGCAGGCCTAGAAAGTGCTTGCTTTTTGCACATTTAATTTAATTTATATACATATACACTCAGGTATACCTAATGCAAATATCTGATCAGCCAATCATCTGGCAGCAACTCAATGCATATAAGCATGCAGACTAGTCTAAACTGACAGGATGGTGACAACAACTCAAAGAATAGCACGTTACAATAGTGGTGTGCAAAGGAGCATCTCTGAACGCACAAACGTTGAACCTTGAGGTGGATAGGCTACAATAGCAGATTACAAACATGCACCCAGTGACTACATGATTAGATACCTCCTGTATCTAATCATGTGGTCACTGACTCTATATTTCTTGTTGTAATTTATAGTATATTTTATGTCTTGCACTGTACTGTTGTGAGAAAATAGCACATTTCATGACATATGTCAATAATCAGAAAACTGATCTGAGAAAGTGACTTACCCCTACCTACCAAGGTCAGTTCAGCATGGACAACCAATGCTGGCTTTATTAATGATGCTAAGTCGCACAAAAAATAAATAATAAGTGCTAATAAGCTGCTGTAGCTCACCATGACACAAATAATTAATTATTGCTAAGTTATGAAGAATTATATAACTAAGTTTCATGGTCATTGGAATTGAACAAATCAAATTCTATTAAGTATCCAAAGGCTGGCAAGTTAAGTAGAATTTCTTCGTGTACAACTTACAGCAACTTAAGAAGAATTGTAATAATGTTGTGTTACAGGGAATGTGTTAGTTCAAGAGACCATACCAATGAGCACAGCAAGACAGAACAAGGATTATATTAGATCTCAAAAAGACATGCTGACAATTTTACTTTAACTAATCCACATTTTCACACTGAGATCAAGCCCCGCTGCTGTAACAACTTTTCACTGCATAATATTTAATCCTCCCGCAGAGCTGAAATGCTGAAACATGAATTCTTAGTCCTGTGAGAAAAAGTGCTTCCATAAAAATATACTATACCATGTAAAAGTCTTAGGCACATTTATATATAGCTGGGGTGCCTAAGACTTTTGTAAAGTACTGTTGTAATTTTATGTATTGCACTTTACTGTTGTCACAAAACAAAGTCAATTTTCTGACTTGTGAGTGATGATAAACCTAATTCTGTGATGGGTCTCTTCTGTGGACTGAGAGTGGGGAGGGGGCAGGGAGAGGGGAATCATGACTGGGAAAAGGGGAAAGGAGGTGGGGGGCAGGAAGCACCAGAGAGACATTCTGTAATGATAAAAAAAATTGCTTAAAATCAAATGACCTTGCCTGGTGTCTCAGAGATGGGTGTGTCTGCACCTGTGCCAGTCGCTCCCTTCCCTGCCCCGGCACTCTTGCCACAGTGTTCCACCCTTGCCATTCCCAACTTCCTTTGCTCCAGCTAGATTTACAAATTCACTCTCTGCTCCATGTTGATAAATATTGTGCAAAAGGCTTAGGCACCCTAACTTATATATATATACATATATATGTGTGTGTGTGTGTGTGTGTGCGCGCGCGCCTAAAACTTTTGCACAGTACGGTAGTATGGTACTTTGGTTGAATCCTGGGGGAATACAAAGCAATTAGGCCCCTTTTCCCAGTCACTAGACACTATTACAGATCTGGTTTTGGAAGATTATTGTTACCAATCTCAGTCTCTCTATTACTCAGGGTTGAGGGGGGGTTTTGATTTGGTGGTATCCCAAGACAAAGCTGAAACATATCCAGACATCCCACCCTGCAAAAACTCATGTCAGGGAGGTAGCGCCATCAATTTGCGGGAGACTTCCAGAACTTCTGGGAGAGGTGGGATGTCTGCAATAGAGTAGCTCCTTAGCAGCTAGCCAGCTAGTTTAAATAACGTTAGCTATGCTAATGAACGAATGACACCTGTTAAACTCTCCTCAACATGTCTTTCACAGTCTTAACCCACCATGGGCAATAGAAAAGTCACTGTTGCAAACAGCGCAGCGAGCAACACTGTCATTATTTTTGACCCCTATTAGGCAGGGGTACATATTAGGGTAGTCTGGGGTGACGTACGTTTTATATTTTCTTTTTTTTCGAACACTCTGCCATGGCGCGCTCTCACTCGCTCGCTCTCTCTCTCGTGGTCGCTCTTGCGCTCAATCTCTCGCGCTGTCGCGTGCTTTCTCTCCCGCTCTCTTGCATGCGCGCTCTCGCTTGCTTGCCCTCGCTCTCTCTTTCGCGCGCTCTCTCTCGTGGTCACTCTCACGCTTTCTTGCACTTTCTCTCTCTCACTTGCTCTCAAAAAATTGATTTCCGTGATATTGTATATAATTTGCAGGCATCAGGGAGCCACTATTAATAAGTGGGAGACTCCCAGAACTTCCAGGAGAGGTGGGACATCTGCATATTACAGGCCTTTGTGTGCTAACATCACTGCATAAGTTAATACTTGAAGAGCAAACACCAATTAGCCAGTTTTTTTGTATAAGAAAGTATCTCAACTAAAACATTAAACTTTTTTCACCATGGAACATTTTAAATACGTATATATTATCCATGGATGCTGTATGATTATAATAGGCCCAAGTGTGTGATTTTTTTCCACATGTAACTTCTGCTGGTACTATTCCATTTATATTCAATACTGCATGCATAATTCACCCAAAAATGGCTGTAATTAAAGATATTCTAAAGCATAAAACCTGCAGCTTTATAATCAGCAAAATTCCTTGATAACTTTGAATTACATGGCACAGGAGGATGCCACTTAGCCCTTCTGATCTGTGCTATTTTATGAAAGGGCTATCAATTTAATCCCACTGGCTCCTAACTATGTAAGTTCCTGTAATAGCCTTAAATTACATGTGGTAAATCATAATAAGTTAATTTTCAAGATTAAGGTGTTAAAATGGCAGCCTTATATATGATTTTGTCCCAAAGATCGATAGTGGTTATAGTCATAGTCATAGTCATACTTTATTGATCCCAGGGGGAAATTGGTTTTCGTTACAGTTGCACCATAAATAATAAATAGTAATAGAACGATAATAGTTAAATAGAAATATGTAAATTATGCCACTAAATTATGAAGTAAGTCCAGGACCAGCCTATCGGCACAAGATGTCTGACCCTCCAAGGGAGGAGTTGTAAAGTTTGATGGCCACAGACAGCAATGACTTCCTATGATGCTCTGTGCTTCATCTTGGAGGAATGAGTCTCTGGCTGAATGTACTCCTGTGCCCACCCAGTACATTATGTAGTGGATGGGAGACATTGACCAAGATAGCATGCAACTTAGACAGCATCCTCTTTTCAGACGCCACCGTGAGAGAGTCCATTTCCATCCCCACAACATCACTGGCCTTACGAATGAGTTTGTTGATTCTGTTGGTGTCTGCTACCCTCAGCCTGCTGCCCCAGCACACAACAGCAAACATGATAGCACTGCCCACCACAGACTCGTAGAACATCCTCGGCCTCATCTGGTAGATGTTAAAGGACCTCAGTCTCCTCAGAAAATAGAGACGGCTCTGACCCTTCTTGTAGACAGCCTCAGTATTCTTTGACCAGTCCAGTTTATTGTCAATTCGTATCCCCAGGTATTTGCAATCCTCCACCATGTCCACACTGACCCCCTGGATGGAAACAGGGGTCACCGGTACCTTAGCTCTCCTCAGGTCTACCACCAGCTCCTTAGTCTTTTTCACATTAAGCTGCAGATAATTCTGCTCACATCACGTGACAAAGTTTCCTACCGTAGCCCTGTACTCAACCTCATCTCCCTTGCTGATGCATCCAACTATGGCAGAGTCATCCGAAAACTTCTGAAGATGACAAGACTCTGTGCAGTAGTTGAAGTCCGAGGTGTAAATGGTGAAGAGAAAGGGAGACAAGACAGTCCCCTGTGGAGCCCCAGTGGAGCCCCAGTACTGCTGATCGCTCTGTCGGACACACAGCGTTGCAAGCACACGTACTGTAGTCTGCCAGTCAGGTAATCAAGAATCCATGACACCAGGGGAGCATCCACCTGTATCGCTGTCAGCTTCTCCCCCAGGAAAGCAGGGCGGATGGTGTTGAACACACTGGAGAAGTAAAAAAACATGACCCTTATGGTTGGGGATCAGAAAGAAAATCCGGTCAAATGCACACCTTGGAAGCTGACCGACCCCAATAAATAATGGCTGAAGCCTCCTTTTTAAATCTTAACATAGTTAGTATACTTTCTTCATTCAGATGCTGTTTTAATTTGAGAGACCCAAAATTTGATGTAATCTGCAAGTTGGCATTTAGTGGTACTGATTAATTTCCCTAGAGATATAGAAACAATCTAACAGAAGCTGCCTTCTTTGGAATTCTGTCCTTGTTTGCTGCCAGCCAAATATAGTGATGTTTAAAACCCTGGTCATTTCCTCGTGTATGAGGCTCCATTTGGAGAAAACATGATCTATAACATAGATCTATATATAAAATAAATTCACTTTCATGCAAATAACTAGTGAGGAAATGTATGATTGTTTGTCACCAGTAACCAGGTATTTCATTCTTGCTGAACACCTTCCTACTGTCTCCTGCAAACTAATAATCAGGTTATGTAGATGATTCTTTGGCTACTTGCCTTTAGGTTTCTGTTGGATTGCTAGACCCTTTTTGCTTCCTGATGTTTTGATGTCCTCCAAGTCCCAGGCAGTTTTTCATTTCGTAATCTGTTTAATACACCCATGTGCTTCGAGTATTGAAATGCCAAGGAACTGCGACTGTACTTTTCTCTTCATGGATTTCTCGTTTTGCAGACTGACCTTCACAAATTTTCACTTCAAATGGACCCATTAGACCTATGAACAGATTAAGTAAGAACTGTCCATGGTTTTAAGCATTATTTGGCTGAAACACACTAGGGTAAGATTCCATAAATGCAATTGCTGCTAGTTTTGTTTTATTTCCCCAAGGAAATTGTTCGGTTCCACATGTCACAACTTGCAGATCAGATCTGTGAATTGTGAAAAAATGCACTAACTATATTCCAATTGAAAAAAAAAGACATTAAGCATCGCTTTTTACAGACACTTCAGTTTAGAAGTATTCATTGGCAGAGATTTCACTCTGGTCTTGGATCATAAACTGTTGACCTTTCAGCTAAAGTCAGCCATTCCAATGATGATATATGACACTTATTAAGATATCAGAGCATCTTAATGTTTTATTTTTTAAAGTAATCTTACTTTGGTTTCCAACAGATACTTCCAGACCATATTAGGAACTTGCATAGCTACAGGGCAGTGAGACTAAATTGATAGCCCTTTCAATAAGTGGCACACAGAGAGTGGGCTGAGTATCTCCTGCTGTGCAATGAGATTTCAAATTATCCATTGAAGGAAGCTTGCTGCTTATCAAGCTGCACATTTTATGGCTTGGAATATCTTTACTTACTTCCCATTTTTGTGAGAATTAAGCAGGCAGTACACAGGGTAAGAGGAAAAGGTTCAAATAAGAATTGTATGAGGAAAACATCACATACTCAGACCAATTCTGTTCATGTAATATTCATGGATTACAGTTTAAAATATGGAGCTGCAGTTCCATCTGCATCACAGTCTCATGCTGATGGTTTTCCTTCCTGGTTTCATTACATTATGGTTACCACTTAGCCATCAGACCCCCACAATAACACTGCTCCCCCACTGACACGTCAACACCAACACAACTTCTGGCTACTCATTGATCACCTGATAAATAAATGGTCAGTGCCAAAAATTCATTCTCATTCCCAACATGAGCCTTAAATTGTTTGAAAAAATATTTGAACACACAGGCAGAAGCAGCTGAAGTCCATTCATCCTGTAATTATTAGATATAATGATTAAAGTCAGCAATTTCTCACAGAAACTATGACTATTTGTTATCCAATCACAACTCTATTTCCAAAGATTAAGATAAGACCATTGTTAATTAGTTAATTGTTTAAATAGTCCTTGCAAATTATTTTAAAGTTTTCTTTCCATCCATTTTACAGTCAGCAGGCAAAATAACTTTAGATCATAACTGTACCAATAACAGATGTTGATTACACTCTCACGCTCAACACCCGGAGCTGTGAATAGAGAAAAATAAGTCAATGTCATTATTTTTTGCACAAATGTTGTCCTCTTCAGGTTCTGTTGCACTCTATTTAGCCACACCAAGCACAGGTTAAGTGCTTTCCCAGTAGGAGGCTGAGGAATTGGAGGAAAAATTGCCTGGACTGTAGCCAGTTGCTGAGCATCATTAACAAGGGGCAGCAGGAGGCTTCGCTGTTGGCTGGGGAATAGACTGCATGTGAGTCTCTGTGTGTGGGTTAAGCCAATAAAATCTCAGCATATCATCAATTACAACATTTACCGCACTGCACTGAATCTATGGGCTGAATGAAGTTGGCTCGTACCAGTAGCTCACTTGCTCCAAGGCAAATAAGTCCTGGACCTGCTGTAAATGTGTTATGAGCTGAGTGATCATATAGAAACATAAAAAGCATACAGCACAATGTAGGCCCTTCGTCCCACAATGCTATGCCGAACATGTACTTTCAAAATTACCTAAGGGTACCCATAGCCCTCTATTTTTCCAATCCAGGCAACATCCTTGTAAATCTCCTCTGCACCCTTTCTATAGTTTCCACATCCTTCCAGTAGTGCGGTGACCAGAACTGAACGCAGTACTCCAAGTGGGGTCTGACCAGGGTCCTAAACAGCTGTAACATTACCTCTCAGCTCTTGAACTCAATCCCACAGTTGATGAAAGCCAATGCATCGTACGCCTTCTTAACCACACAGTCAACCTGCGCAGCAGCTTTGAGTGTCCTATGGACATGGACCCTAAGATTCCTCTGATCCTCCACACTGCCAAGAGTCTTACCATTAATACTATATTCTTCAATCATAGTTGACCTACCAAAATGAACCACCTCACACTTAGCTGGGTTGAACTTCATCTGCCACTTCTTAGCCCAGTTATGCATCCTATCGATTTCCCGCTGTAACCTCTGACAGCCCTCCATACAATCCACAGCAACCCCAACTTTTGTATTATCAGCAAATTTACTAACTCATCCCTCCACTTCCTCATCCAGGTCATTTAAAAAAATCACAAAGAGAAGGGGTCCCAGAACAGATGGGTGAGGCACACCATTGGTCACCGACCTCCATGCAGAATATGACCCGTCTACAACCATTCTTTGCTTCCTGCGGGCAAGCCAGTTCTGGATCCACAAAGAAATGTCCCCTTGGATCCCATGCCTCCCTACGTTCTCAATAAGCCTTGCATGGGGTACCTTATCAAATGTCTTGCTGAAATCCATATATACTACATCTACTGCTCTACCAACATCAATGTGTTGAGTCGCATCCTCAAAAAATTCAATCAGGCTCGTAGGCACGACCTGCCTTTGACAAAGCCATACTGACTATTCCTAATAATATTATGCCTCTCCAAATGTTCATAAATCCTGCCTCTCAGGATCTTTTTCATCGAATTACCAACCACAGAAGTAAGATTTGGCTCTCCCATTAATGACACAATCATGTGAGTAATTTCCAGCTCTGTACAATATATAGATAAAATAAGTTATGAAATTATCAGCTGTTTATGTTTACTTATTTTACAATTTTACATTTTCAGTCTTAGTTTTAAATGTTTTAGTTTAAAATGTTGCTATGTTTTTAGTTTTAAATGTTTTAGATCATTTTTGTTGCATTTAAATATCAGAATATCAGAGGTAATTAAAACCTATTACAGAGCATTAACAGATTAAGGTCTGTGCTCCCACCTTGTCTTTGGTCAATGACTCTTAAGGAGCAAGGTCTTATCTTTGTAGTTTCCTATTTGTTGCTGAGGTTTTGCTATATTACAGCAGATACCTTGATGGGATGGGAGGAATGGAAAAGAGGTGGAAGTGTTGGGGGTGATCAATTACGTTTGGTCCCTGGCCTGGATAAAGACAAGGAAGTGCGCAGTTAAGTTCAGGGGTTGGGAAGAATCTGGCTCAATTTAGCCCATTGTATGTACAGCTATCTTTTCTGTGATCACACAATAGCAGCATAAAATATGTCTGACTAAACGTTATGTGGAACTTAAGATGTTCCTGATATGCAGAAGTGAGAGAAATAAATGATGATAATGGTATAAACATTGAAGGTTTCATACTATAAGACGGAAGAGTAGATGAAAACTTTGGAGTTTTGTTTTGCTCACCTTTAGGTGTAGGGAGAATATTCAGGTTTCTTTAGGTAAAAAGCAGGGCTCAGGCAGAGTCTACAATAGAGTAAGTTGTATTTTGTAGTCAAAGTAGACCAAATATGACGGTATATTATAGCATTAATGGTAAGACTCTTGTCAGTATGGAGGATCAGAGCGATCTTGGGCTCTGAGTCCATAGGGCGCTCAAAGCAGCTGCGCAGGTTGACTCTGTGGTTAAGAAGGCATACGGAGAATTGGCCTTCATCAATCGTGGAATTGAATTTAGGAGCCAAGAGGTAATGTTGCAGCTATATAGGACCCTGGTCAGACCCAACTTGGAGTACTGTGCTCAGTTCTGGTCACTTCACTACAGGAAGGATGTGGGAACCATAGAAAGGGTGCAGAGGAGATTTACAAGGATGTTGCCTGGATTGGGGAGCATGTCTTATGAAAACAGGTTGAGTAAACTCGGCCTTTTCTCTTGGAGCGACGGTGGATGAGAGGTGACCTCTGTTACATGCTCAAGAAGATCTGTTTTTTTTTGTGAGAATGATGTAATGGTCTTTTGGAGGTCACCTGATGTGATTTTCCTGCCGATGTGAGGTCACATGATGACATGTGCACCATGGCTATATAAGGGTTGACCCAGGTGACACAGTTGGTTTTTAGTTTGTAGATTTCCAGGTAGAATGTGCTGTGTCTCCATTTCTGTTGCGTGTTTGTTTTTGTGACGCAGTTTCATTTTTAAAATGGAGTGTTGTGTTCTGTTGCAAGATACCATATTATTGGACAGGAAATTTTTGCTAGATGTGTTGATTTACTCAATTCCAACAGTAGAAGGGAGAGTGAAGACTTTATTGAGGTACAGGATCGAAGGATCGAGAGGAGTCGGCATTGTTTGGCAGTTTAATAAAGGATCGACCTTATTGAGTCTTCGTTGGAAGCGTAGCGACCTGCATCGAGGATAACCCTTGCCAAAAAGAGAAAGGAATTCATGCAACGGTTTGCTCTCTAAAAGAATTTAAGGTCAGTTGATTTAGACAGTTTATTTTTGGCATCGTGAATCCTGTGGACAGAACCAGCAGTAAAGGTGCGTCTGTGAAGAAATCCTTCTCCAGAGAAGTCTCTCCCAATTAAACGTATAAATCTGTTGGACTTTCGAATTTATCGCTTTAAGAACTATATCTGACTTTATCGCTTTAAGAACTGTTTAAGCATTTAACACTTTAAGAACCTGTGCCGAGTGTTGATTTGTTGAACAGCTGCATAACGGTTAACCTCCGGTTAAAGTTTTCGTTTTTTTTTCCTTATCGTTTATTCGTGCTTAATAACTGTTTGATTGTTTTTATATAACCTGTCTCAATTGATATTCATTGTTGCCGGTTACATAACACCTGACAGAGGTGTATAAGATGATGAGAGGCATTGATCATGTGGATAGTCAGAGGCTTTTTCCCAGGGCTGAAATGGCTGCCACAAGAGGACACAGGTTTAAGGTGCTTAGGAGTAGGTTCAGAGGAGCTGTCAGGGCTAAGTGTTTTACACAGAGAGTGGTGAGTGCATGGAATGGGCTGTCAACAACGGTGGTGGAGGTGGATACGATAGGGTCCTTTAAAAGACTTTTGGATAGGTACATGGAGCTTAGAAAAATAGAGGGCTATGGGTAAGCCTAGTAATTTCTAAGGTGGGGACATGTTCGGCACAACTTTGTGGACCGAAGGGCCTGTATTGTGTCGTAGGTTTTCTATTTTCTATATGTTCTATGTTAAATAGAAAGAGCAACTTTTCCCCAGTTGAACGTTTGCAACTCCAATTTCAAAGGAAAAACAGAATTGTGAAAGCAATCAGATTCTTCCATGTTCCTGATGAACATGAGGGAGAGTTATCTAAATGAGATGGTTTCATATGTTTTATTGGCAGCCATTGGTTTTCATAAGAAATTGTGGTAGGTCCCTATTTCCAAACACTACAACTCTTCTAGGAATGCATTCGTACTGGTCGTAGGTGGGCAAAGTCCCAGATTTCTGACCCCAAGATGACAGTGAATGAACAATCATGCAGTGATGATGTGATGATAGTGGTAGAAAACCATGCAGAATCCAGAAGTAGGGATCAACTGGAAGGCATGGTGCTGATGTCGCTGTTGTTGGATGATGGTATAATTACCCTCATTCTGGTGGGCAATGACTGCTCAAACACATCACTTGGCATCAATGAGGATCAGGTTTTGAGCTAACGGTAGTATACCCAGCTTCCATTATGATCTGGCCTTTTTAATTGGCAGACTTAGTAACACCAAAGCACCTTTAGTCAACTTACAATATCTTAGTCAAACATGGTCCCTTGGGTCTCTTGAAAAGCAAAGGGGAGACAGCGGGATATTTTCTGCCCAAGTTTGCTGTAAGTTAGTTTGACTGCTCCATTATTGGAGCAACATAAATAGATTGAACACTAATTCCTTGAATAAGCTGGCATGAGCCCAATTTTGTTCCACAGGGAAGGTCATTGAATGATGCATCTCCGTATATGTGGACAGGATGTGGTAAATATTAAAATGAATGCCAGTAGGCAGGTTAAAGGAAAGTCAAATTCAAAGTTTCGAAGTTAAGACCTTGGGTCTCTAATACTATTGAGAGAAGTTAATCTAATTGCCTAGAAATAATATTGTTGATGTTGCATCTTGCTCTGATGAAGGAATGTGAAAGTTCTAATGTTATTTCCCTATTACATTTTACAGAGTTCATTCAGAGCCATTTTTACCTCTCCTCTCTCTGCTTTCCTCTTCCATTCTCTCTGCTCCTCTCCTTTGAGGTTCATTGAAGCTGTGTGGTGTTAGTGTGGGTTTTATTTATATACAACTTTGAGCAACACCCAAGTATGACTGCACACAAGCATGACTTCCACCAGTTAATGGGCCCTGGCTGATATTCATCCTTCAAATTTAGACCTGCCTGGACTGTATGTCTCACTTCTCAGTGAAGTTGCAACATTTTGAAATATTAGCTGTCAGTTTGATAGGAATATCATTCTCCCCACCCCCCCCCCCACAATCTGAGATGAAAGTATTTTCTGCCAGAGGATGATTCCTCCATGACTCCAATTAACTTTTTCATGTGGTGACAGTGTGGTACCATCAATGAATATCTCCTGGTGTCATCAGACTCTGCAAAGAGATACCTTCCATATTGTACATCTTATGAAAAGTGATAACCTTGAACTGATCTCAGTGGCCTAGATGTCAGGGATTAATTCTATTTCAATGGTGAGGTTTTATCCAGTGGAATAATACCGGGAGCACAGACATATATTTTACCATTGATACTTCATCTTTATCACCAGAAACATGAATGAACTATTTTGTTAACTAAACTCTTAGGCGGGGATCAGAGTGACTTTACACCATCATTGATTGATCTTTTCACTGTATCCCAGTACATTTGACAATCATAAACCAAAGCCAACAGAAACAGAACATTAGATAACACAGTGCAGGAACAAATCTTTCAGCCTATGATGTTGCGGCAAACTACTTAAACTAGTTCTTAGACACCTAACTAAGATGATCCCTCCTTCCTACACAGTCCATAACCTTCCATTCACTGCACATTCATATGCCCATCTAAGAGCCTCTTAAATTCCTCTACTGTATTTGCCTACCTCCTCTCGCAGTGCATTCCACGCACCCACCACTCTCTGTAAAAAAAACCTTGCCTCACACACCTTCTTTGTGTTACACGCTGTAAGGGTTCACTGATAATGTAATGGCTTCCCTCTAATGTTCACTGCTGAGGTAATGGTTTCTCTGTAGCAGCAATGTTTGGGTTATGGCTGGAGATAACAGGACTGTGGTTATGCATGTTAGCCAATCAGAGATTGTTGCTCTGTCTTGTGAATCTGGAAGGATGTTTCTTTTGCGGTCTTTGGTCGAGGAGAGATGAAGAGGGAAGACGTGTGTGGAGAGAGCTGGTAGACCACCGGATGGAGTGGACTGGGATCTGAGGGTCTGAAGGTCAGCGACGCTGGGAGGAGACCGATGGTGGAAGAATGACTACTGAGTGAGCTCCAATGTGAACTTTTGACTTTTCCTTGAATTGGGCCCTTTTTTATTTTCATTACTAACCCAATATTCAGATTAAGGTTCATAAAGTTCAATCATTTAATTGTATTTGGTGTACTGTCTGGTATTTTGCGTTGTGGGTTTGTAACTGGGTGGTACATTACACAGCATCCACACAAATGTGATTTCCCAGTTTGGCGGGGCCAAAGGCTGTTCCCCTAGATGACAATGAGCTGGCCGAGCCTGGAGGTTACATTTGAATTTACCCCAACTCACCTTAAATGCATGCCCTCTAGTATTAATTTTTTTCATTTCCTCTCATCCCAGATGCTGCAGTGATAGCCTCCTCAGCTTTTAAGTTTAAACTCATGCAATTGTTTACAGGGAAAATACTACTTTTAAACTTGCCACATCGATCTTGATTTTTCAGAAACAACCTCATTTTTGAGATTAACATGTTGAGTGTCTATATTTCTGTTATTCTGCTGAATAAAACTAGCATTTAACCTTATGGCACACCTAAAGCTTATTACATCAGCAGTGTGACTAATGCATTCAAGGCTTGTCAAATTAATGCTGGTCCTCAGTTTTTTTTGGATTTAAGTCTGTGCATTTCATATTTGCATGTTATTCAGACTTCCACTGTTAGTTGCAGTTTGACAAAGCGAAAACACTAAACAAGTTGTGAATAGAAATTTAATTTCCTTCTGAAAATGTTCTAAAGAGATATAATTCACAGAAATTCACGAAACATACTTTATATTATAATTTCCTGGCATAAGGCAAATAAAAATAGCAAATAAGGATTTACAGATTACACCATAAATATTGATCATTCTGATGTCTGAAGATCTGTTTTGGGCCCAACATAGTGATCGAATTACAATGAAGGTGTGTCAATGGCTCTAGTTCGTGAGGAGTTTGAGGAGATTTGGTATGTCACTGAAGACTTGAGCCAATTACTACAGATGTGCCACGGCGAGCATTCAAAATGGAAGCATCATCATTTGTTATGGAGGGGCCGCTGTACAGGATTGGAAAAAGCTGCAGAGGGCTGCAAACATAGCCAGCCCAGCAAAACGTCATTAAGGACCCCCATCATCCAGGATATGCCTTCTTCTCATTGTTACCTTCAGGGAGGAGATACAGTAGCCTGAAGACGCACATTCAACATTTCAGGAACAGCTCTTTCCATTCCATCATCAGATTTCTGAAAGGACAACGAACCCATGGACACTACTTCACTATCTTCTCTCTCCTTTTGCACTACTTATTTAAGGTTATTAGAGCCGGGGGTGGTAATGAGGACAATCTTCCACTACCTGTTAAATGCTCAAAAAGCTGCTGACAATCAAGTCCAGCTCTGGGCCTTCACAAGTGGCTTAGCTACTAAGCCTGGTGGAGCTGCTTTTACTGACAGGAGAAGAGGCAAAGGCAGGTTACTGGCACCTTAAAACCAGTCACTTTGGGTAGATGGGGCTCATCAGCCATGATTGGCAGCTCATCTAGGAGAAGGAAAACTCTGATCTCAAACCTCTGCTGCCTTGGGGAAGGCTTTGGGAGTAAACCCAGAGGGAAAAACCTAGAGCTGGAGTCCCTAAGGTAGTCCTACATTGAGTTCAATGCTGACTGGCAACTCCTGCAACACGACTGGTACCAAACTGTATCGGTCTCTGCCGTTCCTTTGGGTTCAACAGATGCGTGGAGAGGGGGAGCTTGCTACATGGGGAGTGGAATTTCAGTGGAATACCCTCATGAAAGTTACAGTGCATGAGTGGGGAACCGGCCAAAGTTGACTGGAAAGGGACACTAGCAGGAAGGACAGCAGAGCAGCAATTATTGGAGTTTCTGTGAAAACTGAAGTGCAAGACAGATATTTTCCAAATAAGAAGAAATTTTCGAATGGAAGAAGAACACTACCATGGCTGACAAGTGAAGTCAGAGCCAAAGTAAAAGCAAAAGCGAGGGCAAAGAAGGAAGCCAAAGCTAGTGGAAAGATAGAGGATTAGGAGGATTTTAAAAACTTACGGGAGGAAACTAAGAAGGTCATTAGGAAGGAAAAGATGAATTATGAAAGGAAGCTGGCGACTAATATCAAAGAAGATACTAAAAGCTTTTTTAGGTATACAAGGAGTAAAAGAGAGTTGAGGGTAGTATTGGACCAGTAGAAAATGATGCTGGAGATATCGTAATAAGAGACGCAGAGATGACAGAGGAACTGAATGCGTATTTTGCATTGTCTTCACGGTGGAAGACACCTGCAGTATACCAGCCATTCAAGTGTGTCAGGGAAGTGAAGTATGTGCAGTGAAAATTATGACTGAGAAGGTGCTCAGGAAGCATAGTGGTCTGAGGGTGGATAAATCTCCTGGACCTGACGGAATGCAACCTTGGGTTCTGAAGTAAGTAGCTGGAGAGACTGCGGAGGCAGCAACAATGAACTTTCAAGAATTGATAGATTCTGGCATTGTACCAGATGACAGGAAAATTCCAAAGGTTACTCCACTATTTAAGAAGGGTGGGAGGCAGCAGAGAAGATCTATAGACCTGTTAGCCTGATATCACTGGTTGGGAAGTTGTTGAAATCAATTGTTAGGGATGAGATTACAGAGTACCTGGTGGCACATGACAAGCCAGCATGGTTTCCTGAAAGGAAAATCCTGCCAACTAAACAACTGCAATTTTTTGAGGAAATTACAAGTAGGATAGACAAAGATACAGTAGATGTGGTGTACTTGGATTTTCAGAAGGCCTTTGACAAGGTGCCGCACATGAGGCTGGTTAGCAAGATAAGAGCCCATGGAATTACAGGGAAGTTACTAGCATGTGTGGAGCATTGGCTGATCGGCAGAAAACAGAGAGTGGGAATAAAGGAATTCTAGTCTGGCTGGCTGCTGGTTACCAGTGGAGTTCCACGGGGTCAGTGTTGGGACTGCTGCTTTTTACGATGTATGTCAATGATTTGGACTATGGGATTAATGGATTTGTAGCTAAATTTGCTGATGATACAAAGATAGGTGGAGGAGCAGCTGGTGTTGAGGAAACAGAGAGCCTGCAGAGAGCCTTAGGTAGTTTAGAGGAATGGGCAAAGAAGTGGAAAATGAAATACAATGTTGGAAAGTATATGGTCATGCACTTTGGTGGAAGAAATAAATGGGCAGACTATTATTTAGATGGGGAGAGAATTCAAAATGCAGAGATACAAAGAATCTCCTCCGCTCGGGTCCTTACTAACTTTCAGAATTCTAAACCAATTAAACCCCAACGTGGAACCAGACAAGGAGGACTGTTGAGCCCTTTGCTTTCTGATTTGATATTAGAACCTTTAGCAATTGCCTTTCGAGAGTCTAAAGATATCACCGATGTCTTAAGGAAAGGTACTATTCATAAAGTTTCGCTTTATGCTGATGACCTATTGCTTTTTATATCTAATGTTACAACTTCTTTACCCTCTATGTCTCTTTTACTGTCTAATTTTAGTCAGTTTTCAGGAGATAAATTGAATTTACATAAGAGTAAATTGTTTCCTTTAAATAATTTGATACCAATTGATACTAATCTTCCTTTTAAAATTGTAAGAAAACAATTTACATATTTGGGTCTAACAATCACTAAGAATTACAAAGATCTATTCAAATAAAATTTTCTAACCTTAATGAATTATGTTAAAAAGACACTTTCTAATTGGTCACCTCTCTCTTTATCATTGATTGGTCGAATTAATTCTATTAAAATGAATATTTTACCTAAATTTATATACCTTTTTCAAGTTGTACCTGTTTATATTCCCAAGTCTTTTTTTGATTCTTTAGATTCAATTCTTTCTTCCTATATATGGAAGAACAGAAAACCCCGATTAAATAAAGCACACCTTCAAAAAATTGTAAAGAATGGAGGCCTTGCTCTACCCAATTTTAGGTTATGTTATTGGGCAACTAATATACGAAATCTTACGTTCTGGTTATAGTATATTAATCGTGAGGATTGTCCAATGTGGGTCTTTTTGGAAGCCAACTCTGTGAATGAAATTTTCTATTATTTCTCTTTTTGGATCCTCTCTTCATTTATCTTTAAATAAATTAACTGACAGTTTGGTGGTTAAGCACACTTTGAGGATCTGGCTACAGTTTAGAAAGCGTTTTGGTTTATTGAGGTTTTCCCTTTCTAGTCCTATTTTTTCTTTTTTTAAACCATCTACAACTGCTCTGTTTTTTAGAGAATGGGATAGATTAGACATTAAAAGATTTCAGGATCTGTTTGCTGGAGGGTATCTTTTTCCTTTTGAGCAGCTCTCAGTGAAATATAACCTATCAAATACCCAACCCTTTTTAATACCTACAGATTAGATTTTTTAAGATCTAAACTACATATATTTCCTACCAGATCAGATAAGAACATAATAGACGTAATTTTTAATTTGAAATCTTTTGATAATGGCTCAATATCTTATATTTATGGTCTGTTCTTGGGACTGAGAATAGCTCCTTTTGACAAAATTTAAAAAAGATTGGAAAAAGAATTTACAGACTTCATTATCTGATGAGACTGGAGGGCTATTTTCAAAATGGTCAATTCTTCATCATTATGTGCTCGTCATTCCCTCCTACAATGGTGGCACATAGGGCTCATATGTCTAAAGACAAGCTCTCTCATTTTTTTGCAGATATATCTCCTTATTGTGACAGATATAATAATGGAGAGGCTTCATTAATTCATATGTTTTGGTCATGTTCGAGCCTTGGAAAATATTGGAAAGATGTATTCCGAACTTTTTCTGTACTTCTTAGAGTTAATTTTAGCCCAGTCCTTTGAGTGCCTTATTTGGTATTGTTGAGGAAAGAGCTATAATTTTGGAGCATTCTTATTTGCGGGTACTGGCTTTTATTTCTCTTATGGCTAGGAGGGCGATCTTGCTTAAATGGAAGGAGGTTGCCCTCCCACACATACTCAATGGTTATGCGATGTTATGTCATGTTTAAATTTAGAGAAGATTCGTTGTTCGATTTCTGATTCTAATTAAGATTTTCAAACGCGATGGGGATCCTTTCTGAACTATTTTGAAAATCTTTGTATTGTTATTGTTATTGAAATATAGATCTGGGCTATTATTATAAGACACTATATGGTAAAGTACTCTTTTTATCCTTTTGTTTTTTACCAACCAGCTTTGTCTTGGTAGTGGCTGTAGGTTTTTAAAAATAATATAATTAACCCTGTTATTGTATTTCATAATTCAATTAATTTTATTTGATTGATTATGAATATGGGATACCGTGATTGTATCAGTGTGATTTATATATAGTGCATTTTGTGCTACCTTATTTTGATTTATAATAAGTATCCTAATGAATTCTGTATTTGTGTATATGAAATTTAATAAAAATATTGGAAAAAGAAAGAGATGCAAAGGGACTTGGGAGTCTTTGTGCAGGATACCCTAAAGGTTAACCTCCAGGTTGAGTCGGTTGTGAAGAAAGCGAATGCAATGTTGGCATTCATTTTTTGAGGTATAGAATATAAGAGCAGGGATGTGATGTTGAGGCTCAAAATAAGTACTCATGAGACCACATTTGGCGTATTGTGTGCAGTTTTGGTCTCCTTATTTTAAAAAGGATATACTGACATTGGAGAGTGTTCAGAGAAGATTTCCAAGAATGATTCCAGGAATGAAAGGGTTACTGTATGAGGAATGTCTGGCAGCTCTTGGGCTGTATTCCCCAGATCTCATAGGAACATTCCAAATATTAAAAGTCCTGAGCAGATTAGATATGGCAAAGTTATTTCCCATGGTAGGGAGTCTAGGACTAGAGGGCATGACCAGGATTGAAGGATTTCCATTTGGAACAAAGAAACGGAGAAATTACTTTAGTCAGAGGGTGGTAAATCTGTGGAGCTTGTTGCCACGAGTGGCTGTGGAGGCCAAGTCATTGGGTGCATTTAAGGCAGAGATAGATAGGTTCTTGATTACCCAGGGCATCAAAGGGTATGAGGAGAATATAGGGGAATAGGAATGACTGGAAGAATTGGATCAGCCCATGATTGAATAACAGAGCAGACTCAATGGGCTGAATGGCCTACTTATGCTCCTATATCTTATGGTTTTATGGTCTTATGAGCCACAGATTGCTTTCCATATTGTACTGCCTAGGCCTGCGTACCTAGACAGCTCAGACGCAACATCTATGGTCAATTCTGGTCAACTATGAATATTGATATTCATCGTTTTCTTTGTATTGCACTGTACTACTGCCGCAAAATGACAAATTTCACAGCATATGTCAATCGTCTTAAATCTGATTCTTATTCTGAATCTTTGCCACATAAACTTTAACAATATAATATCTCACCCTTGTTAATGTATGTTGATCAGTATCCTCTCCAGCCACAGACAAGGTCCCAGAGGACTGGTAAGTGGATAATGTTGTATCTCTATTTAAGAAGCGAACAAGGGAAAATCCTGGGAACCATAAACCAGTGCGTCTCACATCATTTGTGGAGAAATTACTGGAGAAAATTCTTAGAGATAGGGTATATGAGCATTTGGAAACCCACAACCTAATTCAGGAGAGCCAGCATGACTTTGTATGTGGCAAGTCATGCCTTACCAACTTGACTGAGTCTTTTGACAAGATGATGAGAGAGATTGATGAGGGTAGGGCAGTCGATGGTCTCTATATGGATTTTAGTAAGGCGCTTTGCAACGTCCCTCATGAGAAGCTAATCCAGAAGATTAAGATACATGGGTTCTGCAGCAAATGGGCTGCTTGGATTCAGAACTAGCTCGCACACAGAAGACAGAGTGTAGTGGTTGAAGGGACTTATTCAAACTGGAAGTCTGTGATTAGTGGAGCTCTGCAGGGATCTGTGCTGGGACCTCTGCTGTTTGTGATGTATATAAATGACCTGGATGAAAATGTAGATGGAGGGGTTAGTAAGTTTGTGGATATCAAAATTGGTGGAGTTGTGGATAATGTAGAAGACTGGCAAAGAATACAGCACGCCTTGGATTGGTTGCAGATTTGGGCAGAGAAATGGCAGCTGGAGTTTAACCCAGATAAATGTGAGGTTTTGCACCTTGGTAGAGCAAAGGCAAAGAGAAAGTCCACTGTTAAGGGCAAAATCTGTAACAGTGGTGCCAGACAGAGAGATCTTGGGGTCCAAATTCATAGCTCCATGAAAGTGGCTACACAAGTCAATTAGGTGGTTAAGAAAGATTATGGAATGTTTGCTTTTATTAGTCAAGGCACTGAGCTCAAAAGTCAAGAGGTTATGTCACAACTTTATAAAACTCTGGTTGGGTCACATCTGGAGTATTGTGTACAGTTCTAGTCACCCCACTTTAGGAAGGATGTTGAGGCTTGGAGAGGGTGTGCAATAGGTTTACCAGGATGGTGCCTGATTTAGAGGGCATGAGGTATCACAAGAGTCTGGATAAACTTGGGTTGTTTTCTCCTGTTTCCCAGGGTTGAAATATCTAATACCAAAGGTCATGCAATGAAGGTGAGAGAGGGTAGGTTCAAGGGAAATGTGAGGGGCAAGTATTTTATTTAGATGGTCGTGGATGCCTGGAATGCGTGGCCTGGTATAACATTAGAGGGAAATACATTAATAGTTCAACAGTTCCATTTAATATCAGAGAAATGCATGCAATTTCCACTGGTGGTGCAGTGAGATCAGCGCCGGGCTCGAGAATGGAGGTTCCCGAGTTCGATCCAGTGACAGACCGCTCCCGAGCGCGCTCTCCATCTGTGTCGGGTTGATGTCGAGCTCGCAACTCGACCTCGTAAAAAAAAAACACTGTCACCTCCAGTTTAAATTCTCACGTGGAATTTGTGGAGGTTCAAATACCCAAACCCAAACCCAATTTACATCCTGAAGTTTTTTTTCTTCACAGATATCCATGAAAAAAGAAGAGTCCCCCAAAGAATGAGTGACAACAAAAATGTTAGGACCCCAAAGCCCATCCTACCCCCTCACCTCCCACGCACAAGCAGCAGCAAGGCAACAACCCTCCCTCACCCACTTCTGCGAAAAAATGCATCACTACCCACCAGGTATGTAATAGCAAAGCCCCCAATAAAGACTATTATTGACAGTACAACAAAAAACTATCATTCACCCAACAACTTGACATACCACAGGTCCTCCCTTTCTCCCTAATAAGGGTAAAAAAGGAGTTCTCCACAGTGAGAGGGAATGTAACAAAACAACTCACTGATTTGCAATGATAACATCTATCATGTTGCTTTTTTCCCCGAGTTCTCCAACTCAAGAATCGGCAACAAACTCTCCTCCACCAATGAGAGAAAGTGAGAGTGCGATTCATGAATACAGAGCCTCTAACAGCCAATCTGCTACTCCTGATACTCTATTTTCTTCAGTCGGTGGTACTGGCATAGAATCACAGGGCCGGGATACCTCAGAACCCTGCAGGTGTACTCATCTTCTAGGCCGCACCACTGACATTTAGAAAAGCAGCTGGTCGTGAGCCCCCAGGAGCGGATTCCACCACTGCAAAGAACCAAAATCTGAGTGTAAGTCCAGGTCAGGGTCTTCAACAGAACTTCATCCACCCAGAAAAGGAAAAAGACAGACATCAAACATAGAAATTAATTTGTTTCCCCAGATGAGCTTGAAGGAGTCACTACCGAGTGCCGTTATAACTCCACCCCTCTGGAAAAGCCTCCATTAGAGGCTTTTGAGAGAGGTTTGGATCGGCACAAGGGTGTAAGCAAGATGGAGGGGTATGGACATGGTGTAGGTAGGAAGGATTAGTGTTTGGGTGTTTTGGATTTGCCTTTTAGCAGTTGGGCACAACATTGTGGGCCAAGTGGTCTGTTCCTGTACTGTTCTACGTTCATGTTGCGGCTTTATTACAGATAAGAGGAAAAGGCCTGGAAACTATATGGAATCTATTATGGTAGAGTAACGGGCAGTGTAAGTTTGGATGACAGATGCTGATTGAGAATCTGCTTGTTCACTGTTTCAGGAAGCCCAAGGCATTAAATATTGCTAGATAGGTCTTGCGCTTTTTGCTCAGGGGCTTTGTGACAGTGGAGCACACAGAAAGGTATCAGGTGTATCTGGAATTAAGGTGGGAGGATTAGAAGGTGTGTCTATAAGGCAGAGAGACAATGGTATGGAGGGGATAGTGGACTTCAGGAAGGGTAAGACGAAGGAACACATACCAATCCTCATAGAGGGATCAGAAGTGGAGAGAGTGAGCTGCTTCAAGTTCCTGGGTGTCAAGATCTCTAAGAATCTAACCTGGTCCCAACATATTGATGTAGTCATAAAGAAGGCAAGACGGCTGCTATACTTTATGAGGAGTTTGAAGTGATTTGGGATGTCAACAAATACACTCAAAAACTTCTATAGTCGTACCGTGGAGAGCATTTTGACAGGCTGCATCACTGTCTGGTGTGGAGGGGCTACTGCACAGGACCGAAAGAATCTGCAGAAGGTTGTAAATCTAGTCAGCTCCATCTTGGGCACTAACCTATAAAGTGCCCAGGACATCTTTAGGGAGCGGTGTCTCAGAAAGGGATACCAAATCTAATGCCATCATCTATTGTTCGGTCTGTGATTCTGTGGGGAATGGTTCTTTAAGCAGACGTCTATCTGCCGAATAAGTTTGAAGACAACTTCTGCATATGCCAACCTTTCCAGCAGTGAGTTCCAGAACCCTGCTATCACCTGATGAAATTTTTAATTCTCTACTCATGAATGCTTCCAGCAATTGACTCCTCTAATTAAGAAAATATTTTGTTCCTATTCACTCCAAAAGGCTGCCTCCTAATTTGTTAATTTAGTCTCCAGTTGGCCACCTTTGTTCTGTAGAAATGAGCACAGCTTATGCTAAACTTTCTCAGTGCTACAATTTTCCAGCCCTGGCAACATTTTCATAGCATACTCCAACCTCCCTGTGCAAACCAATCCTCGATTTCCTCACTTGCAGACGCCAGTCAGTTCGGATTGGCAACAACATCTCCTCCACAATCACCATTAGTACAGGTGCGCCACCAGACTGTGTGCATAGCTCCCTCTCTACTCAGTATACCTATGTCTGTGAAGCTAAGTACAGCTCCATTGCCATACTTCAGTTTGCTGATGACACAACTGTTGTTGGCCAAGTCAAAGGTGGTGATGAATCAGCACATAGAAGTGAGATTGAAAATCTGGTTGAGTGGTGCTACAACAACAATCTCTCACTCAACATTAGAAAAACCAAAGAGCTGATAATTAACTATAGGAGGAAGAAGCCGGAGGTCCATGAGTCAGTACTCATTAGGAGATCAGAGGTGCAGAGGGACAGTAACTTTAAATTCCTTAGCATTATCATATCAAACGTTCTGCCCTGGGACCAGCATAGAAGAGCCATCATAGGAAGGCATGGAAGTGCCTCTACTTTCTCAGAAGTTTGTGTAGATTCAGAATATCATTTAAAACTTTGATAAACGTCCATAAATGCACAATGGAGAATATCCTGACTGGTTGCATCACAGCCTGGTATGGAAATATCAATGCCCAGGAATGGAAAAGTCTACAGAAAGTGGTGGATACAGCCCAGTCCATCACAGGCAAAGATGTCCCCACCATTGAGCACATTTATATGGAGTGTTGCCACTAGAATGCTCTCTTCTCACTAGTACCACGGGGCAGGAGATACAGGAGCCTTAGGTCCGACACTACTAGGTTTAGGAACAATTATTACCCTTCAAACATCAAGCTCATGAACCAGCATGGATAATTTAAGTCACCTCAACTCTGAACTTATTCTACAATCTACAGACTCACTTTCAAAGACCCACAAATTCATGTTGTCGGTATTATTTATTTTTAAAATTTTAATTTGCACAATTTATCTTCTTTTGCACATTGGCTGTTTGACAATTTTCGCTTATGTATAGTTTTTCATAAATTCTATTGAAATTTCTTTACTTTCCTTTAAATGTCTGCAAGAACATGAATCTCCAGGTGGTGTACGGTAATATATACATCAAAAATAAATTTACTTTGACTTTAAATCCTCTCTGCACCTTTTCCTGTACAATCAGCTCTTTCCTATAAATGGTGATCAGAAATGCATGGATTATCGAGGCATTGCATTACTAACATTACATGTAGTTTCAGCGAAACCGCTCTGCTCTTAGCATTCTATGCATTGGCTAATAAAGGAAATGACTCCATGCATTTTTTACCGATTTACCAACTTTTAAAATCTGACAAGTAAAGCAACCCACTAACTACACTACACTAATAAACTACACTAATATCCATGAAACTTCATCTGTTCTGTGTATAGGAGGTAGAGTAGGGGACTGATTACACATCCTTGTGGAGCACCAATGTTGAGGATGATTGTGGTAGTAGTGTTGCTGCCTATCCTTATTGCCTGTGGTCTGTCGGTCTGGAAGTCAAGGATCCAGTTGCAAAGTGAAGTGCTGAGTCCCAGTCTAGGAAATTGGAAGTGAGCTTGTTTGGTTTACAGTATTGAAGGCAGAGCTGTATTCAATAATAAAAACATGTTTGATATTGATGTCTTTACTGTCAACATACCCCAGGAATGTAGGGACAGGGAGATGGCATCTGTGGTTGACCGGTGTTTGGCAGTAGGTAAGTGCACCAGGTTAAAATTATCTGGAAGGCTGGAGCTGATGCATGCCATGACCAGCCTCTCAAAGCACTTCATGGTGGTAAATGTCAGTCACCAGGGTAAGGCACTTTACCTTATTGTTCTTAGGTACCAGGATGATACTGGTCTTCTCCAACAAGTTCTGAAGTACAGCCTTAATAAGAAGGTTAAATATACATACAGTTGAGATATCCCTGTACCTCATGATGTAAGATCATGGAATGTACAGCACTGAAACAAGCCCCTCAGCCCACTATGTTCATGCTGGCCTTTTGGCCCATCTATATGAATGCATCAACTCCTGGTGCATAAGGTTAGCAACAATGTTGCATTTAAATATTTCCGTACTGATTAGAAATTAATTGTTGTTATGATTTTGCAGCATCTTTTCGTATCCAACAAAAAAGCATTTTCTATTGCTTTCTAAAAAAGCATCTATTTTTCAATGCTTGCCCATATAATAATTACTTTCTGAGCTAGGTACACAATTAACATACCAAAATACTGAGCCAGAACAGTAAGTAACAAATTGAATGTTATGTTATTGGCAGTTAAGTGTAAGAATCTCAAGCAATAATGAGGCACCTGCAGAAAGTAGTTATCACTCTGACACAGTAGTGTCAAGGAAACAACCTTTCCCTCAGTGTTGCAAAAACAAAGGAGCTGGTTGTGGATTACAGGAGGAATGGAGACAGGCTTACAGATCTGGGGTTGAACAGCTTTAAGTTCCTTGGCATACACATCATCAAGGATTTCACGTGGACTGTACATACCGGCTGTGTAGTAACAAAAGCACAACAACACCTCTTTCACCTCAGACAATTAAACAAATTTGGCGTGAGTCCCCAAACTCTAAAGACTTCCTACAGGGGCTCAATTGAGAGCATCCTGACTGGCTGCATCACTGCCTGATATGGGAACTGTACTTCCCTCAATTGCAGGATACTGCAGAGAGTGGTGCGAACAGCCAGTGCATCTGTAGATGTGAACTTTCCACTATTCAGGACACTTACAGAGGCAGGTGTGTAAAAAGGGCCCCGAAGGATCACTGGGGACTCGTCACCCCATACCATAAACTGTTCCAGTTGCTACCATTCAGGAAATGTTACCACAGCATTAAAACCAGGACCAACAGGCAGCTTCTTCCACCAAGCCATCAGACTGATTAATTCACACTGATGGACAATTGTATTTCTATGTTATATCGACTGTCCTGTTGCACATACTATTTTTCACAAATTACTATAAATTGCACATTGCACATTTAGGCAGAGACATAACGTAAAGATTTTTACTCCTCAAGTATGTGAAGGATGTAAGAAATAAAGTCAACTCAATTTCAAATTCAGAATCAGCACACCTACCATTACAAGTGTACATGTTCAAAAATCACTGGCTTCTCTGATGAGAACAATCAATGGCCTTTAATATGTTTGAGTTCCAGATTGCTTCTAGCACCAATTTCAATCTGCAACAGTTGATGGAACCATGATGTTTGTGTTGCTGCGTGAGCAAAAACATTGACAATTGATGACAATAAAACCTTGTTACCATGAGACTTACACAACAAGTTCACTTGAAGGTTCAACAGCATTAAAAAAAAGACTTCTATTGAAAGACAAATCAATATGATATGGCATTGGTTTGTGTTCTATAAAAACACAAACCAATACTGTAAATTTTGTTCTGCAACATTATTAATAAATTAATTCAGATTGAATTTAATTCTCCGCACCTTAAGGTAAGTTTTAACTCTGTCCTTATATGTTGAGTGATTACTTTTGGGGATGTATTTTGGTATGGGGTGCTCAGTGAGCAAACAGCAGGAATGGTAAAGAAAGGTAGCAGCTTGGTTTGTCTGACAGTATATGTTATTAAACATTGACGATCATAACATTGAATGCCTGTAGGTCTGATACTGTTGACATAGTGGAATTAAGACACTCCTGAAGTTAAGCAATAACTTTTATTGTGTCAAATCTGAAAAGAATTTTATAGCAACATCATTCTTCATGAAACTGCATCATAACCATTTCTCACATCTTTATGAATCAGCCAGCCAAATCCACCCCAACAGCATTCCAGCCTGAAGGTACAGATAACAAACTATATAGTGCACCTTTTGAAAATATTGCAGTACCAGTAGATATTTAAGATTCTCTGCTTATCACGAAGAATTCATGAGGAAATCTTGTTCTGAATCTAGAGAAACTGTGTATAATCTGTTTGAAATTGAAATAATTAGGTTGCAGTAAATGTTCCTTTTAAAATCCACAAATATAAAACTCTTCATGAGCCAATACATCGGTACAGGGTAGTGGACCTTGAATCCATGTTTCAGCAATGCTCAGAAACCCACTGTAAGGAGTAAAGGAGTATGCCATTTCACAAACCACCACCAACCGGTCCCATCAGGTAACTTTTGCTCCATCTGTGAGTCCCACATTGGCCTCATCAGTCACCTCACAACCAGAGTAGAATCATGTCATCAACAGAGGCAAGGAGCTGTCTGAAAAGAAATGTAGAATATATAATTTACTTCTTTTCTTTTCCTTTAAAAGCAATTTCCATGATGAAAAAAAAATGGTAACCCAGTAGAGCCTGGTTGAAATGATCAATAATGTTTTCAAGTGCAAAAGACAAAATGTTTTTGATGAGTAAATCAAATCCAATTCCCATTAATAACCAGATTTTAAAATCACTGTCAATGATATTAAAATGCTGAATAGAACAGTTTAATAGTTTCATTAATGTACACAAGACATTTTCTCAGAATCAGTTTCAGGTTTAATATCATTGGCATATGACATGAAATTTGTTGTTATGTGGCAACAGTACATTGCAATACATAATAATCTGTGTACATACATCTACTGATGCTTTTGGACACATCTTTAGTGATGTTCCTGGAATCATCGGGTGTTTTAGGTATTTCAACATCATACAACCTCCTCCAGGTGACCCAGCCAGAGCTGATCAGACCCCAGCTTGTGTCCAGATGGCTAGCTACTTATGATTCCACGGCTGCCCTCTTTTGAGCCACAGCCATCTTGAGGCCCTCTCTACCGCATCGGTGGTACTGCGAATGGCTCTCCTCTTCCTCTCTCCCTCAATGCCCAAATTGCTGAAGGCTCTAACTAAAGAATGGGCTGCAAATCCCCTACACTCAACCTCCACTGGGAGACGCCATGCTCTCCATCCAGCCTGCTGACAGTTGCTGACCAGTCTTGCGTACTTGGAGAGCTTCCTTTCAAAGGCCTCTTCCAAGCGATCTTCCCATGGGACTGTCAGCTAGAGCAGCACCACTTGCTTAGTGGACTCAGACACAAGGACAATGTCTGTTTGCAGGTGGTGGCTGCGATATGGTTGGGGAACTTCAGCTGCCGTTTGATGTCCATCAACAGCTGCCAGTCCCTTGCAGAGGTCAGGATGCCTGCAGATGTTCTTTTGGCAGGTATTGGCTGCTCCCCAGCTCTGACAAAGGCAATGGTCTGCTTGGAGGGTCGGGACCGCTTCGCCCACTCAACTCCTGTGCTGACGGCTTCAGCGATGATCTTCACGACCTGATCATGCTTCCATCTGTACTGTCCCTCACCAAGTGCCCTTGCACAGCCGCTGAGGATGTGCTGCAGGTTTCCTCGCTTGGATCACAGTGGGCACGTAGATGACTCTGCCTTGCCCCATGTGTGCAAGTTTGATGGGCTTGGAAGCACGTCATACACTGTCTGGATGAGAAATTGGATACAAGTGTGGTTCAGCTTTCCAAAGTATCACAATGGGGTGCTGGTAGCAGACCCAAATGCGAGACACAGACACCAAAGTACAAGGAACAAGACTTGACTAGAGTAGGGACATGACAGGATACAGACAAGGAGCAGGGACAAGAACGCAGACTTGGGCTAGGGCATGAACAAGCCAGGGAACCCAGACAAGGAACTATGCACTAAGAGCCTGGGCTTCGGCTCCGAGCCAGAGACTGGACAAGGATCCAGAACCTGGGTCTTGCCTCAGGCTCAGGCCCCAGAACCAGGACATGACTTGACTACAAGATAGGATGAGGCTGGGGTCTAGAGGCTTGGGGCTGCAGGCTGGAGTTTTTGTCTTGAGGCATGGAGGCTGGGGTCTTGGTCTTCAGGCATGGAGGCCGGGGTCTTGGTCTTGGCTTGGGATCCTCAAGGCTTGGGTTCTGGAGCTTGGCTTGGGATCATTGAGGCTTGGCTTGGGATCCTCAAGGCCTGGGTTCTTGGAGCTTGGCCTGGGATCCTCGAGGCTTGGGTTCTTGGAGCTTGGCTTGGGGTCCTCGAGGCTACTTATATTCCAAGCCCCAAGATGGGAATCAGGTGCCTATGCTTAACTCTATCAAAACAAGGGACAGCTGGAAGACCCGGAGTTCTGAGTCCAGGGACTGGACGGTGAGCCGGAATGCGTACTTCATGGACCGGACCATGACACAAAGATCAGCCCAGGTCACTTTCCTCTCAACTGCATTCTCCCATCTTGTCCAAGCTCCCTGTTGCTTCATTCCCACCGCCTTGCAGGCTCTCGTTTCCTCCACTACTGCTCTCACCTCCTCCTGAACTAGGCGATGCCTTTCCTTCCCTCTGGTGTCCATTTAGGGAGTTGGACAGGATCTTAGCCCAGCTCGGCCTCGTGTGACACTCCCACCAGCCTCCTGTGACGCAGCCTCACCTCTGCTTCCTGAACAGCTTCCTCTGCCCTCCACTTCCTGCCAGTCCTCACTTGGATCCCTGCGCTAGCCACCTTCGGGTCACTTGATAAAAACTGTGAATTATGGTATATACATACATATGTATTAGAAAAGTTAAATTAATCGAATAGTGCAAAAAGAGAAAAAAAATGTGGCGTAGTGTTCATGGGTTCACGTCCATTCAGGAATCAGATGGCAAAGGGGAAGAAGCTGTTCTTGCATGGTTGCGAGTTCCTCTTCAGGCTTTTGTACCTCTTCCCTGATGGTAGCAATGAGAAGAGGGCATGTCCTGGGTGATGGGTGGCACCGCTCCTTGAAGATGTCCTGGATGCCGGGTAAGCTGCTGCCCATGCTGGAGCTGATTGAGTTCACAACTTCCTGCAGCTGATTTCGATCCTGTGCAGTGCCCCTCCCCCATACCAGACGGTGATGCAGCCTGTTAGCATGTCTCCATGGTACATCTGTAGAAATTTGTGAGTGTGTGTACCAAGTGTCCTCAAACTCCAAATGAAATTTTACTGCTGTTGTGCCTTCTTTGGATCTGCATCGGTGTGTTGAGCCCCAGAGAGATCCCCAGAGATACTGACACCCAGGAACTTGAGATTGCTCACTCTTTCCACTTCTGAATCCTCTATGAGGCCTGATGTGTGTTCCCTCGTCTTAACCCTTTCTGAAGTCCACAATCACTTCTTTGGTCTTCTTGACATTGAGTGCAGGTTAATAATAATATTCTCTCAGATATGAAAATATTTCTGAATTATTCTTCTAGCAACTGTAGTTTAAAGAACCTAGTTGAACCAGGTGAGTTTCGATTATAATAACCTGACCAGTTTTGTACATCCTGCTTGAACCAGACAAGACAAATCTTAATCAAATGGACAGCTTTTAGAATATCGAAGTGTACAGTGTGTTAGGAGTTGATTGACATTGTTTATTTGGTTATAGGATCTGAGGATTATAGGCAAGGCTGGCATTCACTGTCCATCACTAAAAGCTATTTACAGATGGTAATAAATACCACAGCTCTCTGATGCTTTAGGCTCAGCGATGTTAATTCTAAGTCAGGATGATGGGTGGCTTGGAGGGGGACATGCTGATAGTTCTGATCCAAAATACCTATTGCCCTAAAATTCTATGTGGTAGAGATCATGCAGTTTTGTAGGTTCTGTCAGATGACTATGATGAGTGGCTACTCGGAACTTCCTGAAAGATATACACTGCTGCAATTCTGCATTGGCATGTGAGGAGTGAATATTTTGGCTTTGTACTGGCTGGTTTGGAGCACCTTAGAGCTGTTGAAGATACACTTATCCAGGCAAGTGGAAAGTAATTCTTCTGATTAATATTCCTTAGCCTCTTTCACTGTTACAGATTGAAATGTATGCTCAGAGTGAAAAGTAACAATTGGAAACTGTGCTACTTTATTTAAGCAACTACATTAATGCTGAACAATGTCTGAATGCAATACAAATGTTAGACTATGCTTTAATATGGCAGAACATACTTGATGTGTCCAGACCGATTATTTCTTGATTAGAGCTGGATTTCCTTAAATTTGGAAAGTGCTGAAATTTTCTTTTGCATTTAAAAAATGGATTTGGCTTTGGATTTGTGATTACAATAAATACAGTATTCCTGTCAGAGTAAAAAAAAATAAATTTAGAACCTGTTGTACTTCATTAAGAACTTGACTCTTTAAGAATCCATAGCAATTGCTTAATTGCAAAGCAGTTATCATATTTGACTTATATCTTGAAAGATCCAAGTAATCATTGTATTTCACTCAGCTGAAATCAGAGGTACCACTGCATCCGGTTAAAGTACAGAGCCCTTAATATCACAGTGAATTATTAATTATTCCATTGACTGAATTACTTTTCTAGATTATTAGTTCTAAATCTGAAGTAGTAAATGGAAATATATTACATTTTATAATTTAGTCAAAAATTATATAAATACAGATAGGCAAATTGAGAAGTGATTTATAATATTTGACAGGGAAGCAACATTTTCACACATGAGGTCAGTCAAATGTATCTATAAAATGACAGGGGTATATTGGGGTATCCAACACATCTTTAGAACTGCAGAAGAGTTTGCATTATACCAAATATAATCTCCCTGAAGCCTTGCTTTTTATATGTGATATCAAATACACTGTTACTATGTATAACTCCATCGATAGATGCAGATTTGAAGGAAGATGTGTTCAATCTGCCAAGAGCACCTTAACCATTAGAAGAACCTGGTTGTGCCAATACATGACCCATTAATGTTCATAGAACATCCATAGGCTGGGTAAAAGTGTTTATGGAGGTTAAAGAGATACCAAATGTCTGAAATCACCCAGAAAGTTTCAAGCCGATGTCCTGTAAACAAGAGTAGTGCTCGGACAAAATGCATCAGGCTCTGATTAAAACATTGTGACATGCAATAATTGAGTATACAGCACTGAAACACAAATAGCTTAACTGCATAAAAATGCAAGTACCTGATTTGTGTTGACCAGAACTGAGGGATTTCCAGTTTGGAAATTCATACTTACTTCTGGCAATTACAATTTGAAACAGATTCCTTCCAGGTCCTGCTTTATATAAAAGGTGTGTTGAAATTCAAACTAAATATGATCTTCTTTTAACATATCCAACTGAAACTCAACTTTTAAAAGATAAAAGTCAATTTTATATCCACAGAGACAAAACAGGTAAATTATTGGCTAACCATTTAAAAACCTTTATAGCTAAACGGCAAATTAAAGAAATTTGTAAAGTCAAAGGTGATAGGACAACTGACCATTTAGAAACAAACAATATTTTTAAAGAATTTTATTCTAAACTTTATAGTTCTGACTCTCCCAAAGATAACACTGCAATGAATAATTTTTTAGATCAATTAAGCATTCCTACACTTTCTGTTGATAACCGAAAACAGTTGGATCACCCTATTTCGTATGAGGAAATTGCCAAGGCTGTACGTTCCTTGCACTCAGGGAAGGCTCCGGATCTTGATGGATTTTCTGCAGAATTTTATAAGGCTTCTTCCTCACTGCTCATGCCTCATTTATGTGCAGTTTTTTCAGACTCCATTAAGTTGGGTAGGTTGCCACAATCATTTTATGAAGCTTCTATTTCGCTTATTCTTAAAAAGAATAAGAACCCAACCCAATGCTCTTCGTACAGACCAATCTTTTTACTTAATGTTGATACTAAAATCCTATCTAAAGTTCTGGCCTGTAGAATTGAAAATATTTTACCATCTATCATTTCTGATGATGAGACGGGATTTATTAAAAATCGATATTCCCACTTTAATATTCATCATTTATTAAACGTTATTTATTCCCTTTCTAAGGAGATATCGGAATGTGTGATTTCTTTGGACGCTGAGAAGGCTTTTGATCGGATTGAATGGAATTATTTATTTAAAACTTTAGAAAAATTTAATTTTGGGCCCGATTTTATTCAATGGATTAAATTACTTTATCTATCTCCTTCTGTTAGGGTCCTTACTAATTTTCAGAATTCCAAACCTTTTAGATCTCAATGTGGAACTAGACAAGATAGTCCCCTAAGCCCTTTGCTCTTTGATTTGGCTTTGGAACCCTTAGCCATTGCTTTCCGAGAATTTAATGATATTATTGGTATTCTAAGGAGAGGGACTGTTCATAAAGTTTCGCTTTATGCTGATGACCTATTGCTTTTTATTTCTAATGTCGAGACTTCACTACCTCCTGTGCTTTCTCTTCTTTCTTGTTTTAGCCAGTTTTCAGGATACAAACAGAATTTACATAAGAGTGAGCTTTTTCCTCTGAATAATTTGTTATCAATTAATACTAACCTTCCTTTTAAAATTGTAAGAAATCAATTTACCTATTTGGGTGTAACAATTACCAAGAATTGTAAATACCTACTTAATGAAAATTTTCTTACCTTACTGAATTTTGTAAAAAGGACACTATCAAACTGGTCGCCTTTTTCGTTATCCTTGATGGCCGAATCAACTCTGTTAAAATGAACATTTTACCTAAATTTATATACCTTTTTCAGGCGTTACCCATTTTTATTCCTAAATCTTTTTTTGATTCTCTCGATTCTATTATATCTTCTTATATATGGAAAAGCAAACATTCTCGACTAAATAAAGTTCATCTTCAGAAATCTAAGAAGAATGGAGGTTTAGCTTTACTAAATTTTAGGTTTCGTTATTGGGCAGTCAATATATGAAATCTTAAATTTTGGACATATTATATTAACCATGAGGACTGTACGATATGGGTTTCTTTAGAAGCTAACTCTGTTAATAAATTTTCTATTATTTCTTTTCTTGGATCCCCACTCTCTTTATCTTTTAGTAAACTAACTGAAAATTTGGTAGTTAAACATACATACTTTAACATAAAAGTGTGCATGCGCCAGTCGTGCATGCAGCCTGGTACAGCCATTCCGATCTATTCTTACTTTCTTCTTCTTACTTTTTAACCTACTTTATTTTTCGTATTTTTTTTTTCTCACGGTAACACGTCAAAGCTGCACCCTCTCTAACATGCTGGCAGAGAGAGTTTTATTTGGGTCTTTTTTAGCACTGGAAATGGTTACATCCCAACACGTGAGATGGAAGCAAGGTCGCATTGTGTATTCCAGGGACCAGCTAATGCCGGCTGGTTTAGCGGGCAGAGCGGCGGACATCCCTGCTGAAATCCGAAGGAAAACACACAGAGGATGCAGAGGGGGATCACAAAGTGGGGAAAGAGGACCGGGTTGAGACAACAAAGACTTTTGGAGAAGAGGAGTTTGGTGGGCAATGCAGTTCGGGCTGACCAGAAGTGCACTGAGAACGGTAAGCGTAAAGGAGTTGGGTGCTTACTGATCTGGTTAACAACAGATGGTGCAATCCAGGTCATATTACGATCGAGGAACGTGTTTGTAGACCGGATATTGAACTTTTTACTGTTGGACTTCGGCCACATTCCACCGAGATACAACATTGGGTGGCACGGGAGGTCGTTCCTGCCTGTGGCCATCGAACATGCAGCTCCTCCCGTGGAGGATCGGACACCCTGAGCCAATAGACTGGTCTTGGACTTATTTTCCATCTGGCATAGTTTGCATTTTGTTGTTTGATTGTTGGGGGTTTTTTGTATTGCTATATTTACGCTCTATTCTTGGTTGGTGCGGCTGTAACGAAACCAAATTTCCCTCGGGATTAATGAAGTATATCTATCTATCTATCTATCTATCTATACCTTGAGGATATGGGTACAATTTAGGAAATTCTTTGGTCTATTGAGATTTTCTTCGTCTAGTCCCATTTTTTCTATTTTTTTAAACCTTCGATGACCGATTCAGTTTTTAAAGAATGAGATAGATTGGGTATTAGATGCTTCCAGGATTTGTTCGTGGAGGAAGTCTTCTTTTGTTTGAGCAAATGTCAGCTAAGTATAGTTTACCCAAAACTTACTTTTTTTGTTATTTACAAATTAGAGACTTTCTGAGTTCTGAACTATATCCACTTCCTATCAGTTTCGATAAGGACTTACTAGATGTAATTTTTAATTTGAAACCTTTTCATAATGTTTCAATATCCAATATTTATGGTATGTTACTAGGAATGAGAAATGCTCCTATAGACAAAATTAAAAATCTTGGGGAACAAGATTTGCAGACTTCAATCTCTGAGGAAACTTGGAAAGAAATTTTTGAATTGGTTTAACACTTCATCGTTATGTGCCCATCATTCCCTCTTACAATTTAAAGTGGTTCATAGGGCTCACATGTCTAAAGATAAGCTGTCTTGGCTTTATTCGGATATATCTCCTTTCTGTGATAGATGTAATAATGGAGAAGCTTCATTAATTCACATGTCTTGGACATGACGGGCCTTGAAAGATACTGGAAGGAAGTATTCCAAACTATCTCAGTACTTTTCAAGGTAAATTTCAGCCTAACCCTTTGAACACATTATTTGGTATTGTTGGAGGAAAAGACTTTATTTTGGAGACACCTGATTTGCATATTTTGGCTTTTGTCTCTCTTATAGCTAGGAGAGTACTCTTGCTTAAATGGAAGGATGCTATTCCGCCTACTCATGCTCAATGGTTACGTGATGCTATGTCATGCTTAAATTTGGAGAAGATCCGTTATTCAGTTTTTGAATCTAGCCAAGACTTTTATACATTGTGGGAACTATTTCTGTGTTATCTTCAAAACCTTTGATTTGTTGTAAAAGTGAAGATGGTGGCTAATAGTATATTTTATTATATGATACGGGTTTTTCCCCTTTTTTCTTGCTTTTCCTAATAGCTCAGACTTTGGTAGTGGGTTTAGATCTTTTTTTCTGTATAACAAAATGATTATATTTCAATATTACAATTTAATTTAATTTTTATGAATACAGGATTGTGTGATTGTAACTGTATTTTTAATACAATGTATTTGGTACTATTTTATTTTTTTCTTTTGACTTATAATATATATCTTCTTGTACTCTGTGTTCTTCTATGCAGAAACTAATAAAAATATTGAAAGAGAAACAGATTCCTCAGTGGATAAGACTCAAAGATCAGGAAGGTCTTATGTTTGATCCCTGGTGTGTTTTGAACTTGCAAATTTCAGTTTGTGCTAGATAGTGCTGAAAGCACACCAGGGTGTTTCATAAGAACACCCTGAAAAATAGCAGCGGGAATGGGTTGCCTGGTCTCTCAAGCAAGTCCTGACTGTCAACATGATCATAACTTATCAGGTTAGGTTCATGGTCTTTATAAACTGGACTGTATGAATTTGAGAAGTTTTGCACAGAAAGCTGTGAGCTATTAGACTGTTGCTTGGGAAGTGAGGGATGAAGAAAAAGTATGAGAATTTGTAACACACCAACACATTAACAGAGCAGGTTTGATGGGCTGAGCAGCTGATCCATTCTATATTTTTCTGCTCTGGTGATTACTGTTAAACTCTATAGGTGCTGATCAGTGATTGTTGAATTGAGAGTTGAACTGATTTTATTATTCAAAATATTCTCATGTTGTCATTTAGCTTGCTGGAAGTCACCATCATTGAATGATGACTGTGGTAAGGTATTGAATGACTACAAGAAAGAAAGAAACAGTCTTTGCTATGAGAAGGATGGGGAGAACATTGTCAGAAAAATAAGGCAAAGAATTTAGAACTATTGGTGCATAAGCTCACAGGAAAATTTTCTTCATTGTATGCAGAACAGATGCTTCTGATGTAGGAAGACTATGCCATATATGTTGTTTCTTAGCTCCAGAAACTTGAAAGTGAGGGAGGATCTCCAGAAAGAGATTTCCTTCATGACAAAAAGTAAATTGCACAAAAGAGAAAAAATTAAGCTATTTGTATTTCAAACAACAAACCCCTGGGTCCTTTTCATTATGTTAGTTCAAAACTAATTACAGAGGATTTGGAGGGGAAAATGGTACATTGTCCCATCCAATTTCTGTGCACAAAAAGAACACGTTTTTGCTTGTCTTGACATGATGTGCAATTATTACAAAGAAATACAGGAGGTAGAATGTTCAAGGCCGTATAAGGTAAAATTAGACAAGGAATTGATTTCAACTGTCACATACAAAAAGCGATAGTCTGCACTAATTGGTGGTTGAAGTCTTTTGTGTAGGTATTTTTTATGTTTTTTTATTATATTGGTTGCTGGAATGAATTTCTTCAAAGATCATGGTAAATTCATTTAATTGTAATAATTTAGGAAAATTTGTCTCTTGCTACATCTCTCTTAGGCATAATTCACGTTTCTGAACTGTGGCTGATGCTGACTCCAACTGATTTCCCAGAACACAATGCCTTGAGTTACCTCACAGCAAGAAATTATTCTTTTTTCTCATTTGAATTCGAAGATTCAGGAAAATTTGAAGTGTGAAAAAAAAGATTAGTTCGCAATATCGAATCAGGCCTTGTCCAAAGGCTTGGCCAAAGAATGTTTGATGGCTCTGGACCTGTATTCACTGGAATTCAGCAGAATGGGGGGTGATTCAATTGAAACCTATCGAATGGTGAAAGACCTTGACAGAGTGGACATGAAAAGGAAGTTTCCTATAGTAGAAGAGTCTAAGTTCAGAGGATGCAGCCTCAGAATAGAGTGGCATCGTTTTAGAACAGAGATGAGAAATAATTTCTTTAGCCAGAGAGTGGTGAATCCATGGAATTCTTTGGCATTGGAAGCTGTGGAGGGCAAGTCTTTATGCATATTCTTTTTTTTTGACGTGTGCCTGCGTGCGTGCGCGTCTGTGTGTGTGCGTCTGCGTGTCCGTGATGATGGATTTTTCATGGCTTTTTTTACAAGGCGCTGAGTGAGAGAGAGGCTATGTGGCGCACCACTCCTCAAACAGACATTTTCGCAGTATTTTCCATTTATTTTACGAGGTCAAGTTGCGATCTCAACTCTCAACCCGGTACGGATGGAAAGCGTACTCGGGGGCAGACCCGACTAGTTTCAAAGCGGGAAACCTCTGGTCCCGGGTCCGGCGCTGATGTCGTTGTGCCACCAGCCGGCCCGTCTTTATGTATATTCAAGGCAGAGGTTGAGAGATTCTTTGATTGGTCAGGGCATGAAAGGGTACGGGGAGAAGGCAGGAGACTGGGGCTGAGAGGAAATTGGATCAGTCATGATGAAATCGTAGAGCAGACATGATGGGCCAAATAGCATAATTCTGCTCCTATATCTTATGGTCTTCTGGTCTCCATTTCAAAGTGACCATATTTTCAAAATGTATAGTGAAGTCAACCAACCCGACAGGAGGACAACAATAAACAGATACTTGTGTGGTATCTAAGTGCCATTGTTTTTCATTGTTTACAAAACATTCATTTCAACCTGTCTTTCACAAATAAAATTCTGGCAGCACATGCCTGTAGCTGATCAGTAAGACCTGAACCAAATGACCCAGGCTAACCAAATATTCTAATCTTGTGAAGAATGAGAACCATAGAAGGAGGCCATTGAGAAACTCTTTTTGCTCTTGCATGAGGTACAGAAGCATTAGGTCCCACACAGTCAAGTTCAGGAACAGTTATAACTCTACAACCATCAAGCTCCTGAAATGGTGTGGAAAAATGAGCCACCACTACTCTGAACTGATTCTACAACCTACAGACTCACTTTCAAGGACTCTTTATAATACATGTTCTCAGTATTATTTTTTATTTGCATGCACAGTTTGTCTTCTTTTGCACATTGGCTGTATAACGAATGCTGTGCAAAATTTGTCAGATAATGCATAGTTTTTCGTAAATTCCACTGTATATCGATACTCCCCATAAACATCTGCAAGTAAGTAAATCTCAACACTTACAAATATTGATACTAAACTTACTTTGACCTATGAATATTGGTTCTTTGAAGAACCAGTTGGAACCTTCCACATAATCCTTGGTCTATTCCTTCAACTTTGCAATTGCTTTTCCTTTTCAAGTATGAATTGGTATCCCTTTAAGGACTACTGTTAGCTTTGTTTCCATTATCCGTTCCATGCAGTATATTTTGGATAAGAACAATTTTGATCTGTTTTTTCCCCCAATTATCTTAAATGCATCCCAAGGCACATGACAAGTGGATAAAACAATGTGAAGAGATCTGGATCAAGCCATTGGAGGAATAACCAGAAGTGGCTGTGTGACCTTGGCTTCACTAGAAGAGAGATCAAGTCAACCAGCAGGGCTGTAGCTGAGGCAGCAGAGAAAGGATCAGCATGGGTGTGGACCAAATACGTCCAGAGGGGCAGATAGTCAGACAGTGTACACATATCTTGCAAACCCTTCAGTAGTTGCATAGACACCTGAAGAGTAGACTATCTGTTGGATGGAAGTGACCAACAACTCTGATAGAGGCAGATGCCAAGTTTTTAAGCTCACCAGTGGGAGGTGGTGCTTTAGCACTGCTGGCCCACCACCTCGAAGGAGTCTTGATCATAAGTGGGCCGAAACTCCTGAAGACAGGTGGCAGATCAACTGATGATCCCACCGGTGATAGCACAGGACAGTTAACATCTTAGTCCATGTGTATTTTGTAACTCTGCATGAACAGCCAAAATGTAAGTCAAAGAGAGGAGCTGCAAATATTTTTAAGGGAGAAAGGCAGGAATTGATGGAGAAATCTTTGCACAGAGCTCTGCTTCTAAACGAGGAGGGAATAGTGAAGGTTTTATGCAGTCGGAATGGAGAGGATATATGAATTGCTTAAATCTATGGGGTTGGAAAGACATGAGGAGACAGAATTTAATTTAATATACTGAAAGACAAAGGTAAAATAAGGGCATGGAGAATTTCTGCAACTCACTGGTCAAGGGCAAATAAACATTAAAAACTAGACTTCATTAGCTCTGGACTCATAAATGAATTAAGAATCAAATTACAGACTCTGCATGTGCAAACCAGGCAGCAGATTCAATGATTTTCCTGTGACTTAATGATTTTTAGACCACTGAGCTCAAAAGTGCCAAAAAAAATTGACGTGGTCTTTCAAGAATGAAATAAAGATTTGGATCACAAGTGATCCAGACTTCTCTCTTGCTTTAACTGAATTCATATCATGTGGAAAATCACAGGCATCGTCTATTATTTTACCGGAGTTCCATCCATGCTGGCTTTTCTCTCTTGAGTTCATTTGGTGCTGAAATGAATTGCAGCAAGGCAATGAGAAACTAACTCTGAGTTTCAGTGTGAAACAATGCATCCCTCCCCAATAAGTTCAAGACATTCCATGCACATTTCAGACAGAAGTGACACAGTTGGGTAATGTAATTGGTGGAAACGTACGTAAATCACAACTACCGACATTGAGTTGGGGTTCACTTTTGGAGGCTGATGTGACGTGAACACAAAAAGCATGGTAACAGAACTTCATGTAATACATCATAAGGACATCAGTTCTTATGTTCTTATGATGATTTACGTGAAGCTTTATTATGCCGCTTTTTGTGTTTAGTGTTTGAATACAATAAATGAATTGTTACGGTTTTTCTTCAACATAAAACTGTGTGAAGTGTTTTTTTATTGTGAAAACTTACGTTGGTGACCCCGAACATGATTTGAACATGCCACGTTCTGATCTGGAGTTGTTGTGCACCAACAGTTGCTTTCTTTGCCTGGACTCAGAGATGCTAAGCCATAGGAGCTAATGGACCATGTGCTGTCCCTCCTGGGAAACTACCATCCTTGTTTTATTTTTAAAGTACTCTTCATGCAGCGAATGCCAGATCACATTTCCACAACTGGACTTCTAGTCCGTCTGCGTACGTAGACTGGACCCAGAAACACAGGCAATTGCAAAGGCTGAGTTTGCCAACATGGAAAGGCTTGGCATTGTACACTGGTCAAAGAGTCCTTGGGCTTCGCCTCTCCTTGTGGTCTATAAGTCCAATAATGGTTGCTGCCCATGTGGTGATTACCAACATGTTACTGAGGTCACCACCTCTGAATGTTACCCTGTCCTACACGTCCAGGACTTTTCAGCACATTTAGCCATAAAGTCAATTTTTTTCCCAAAGGCAACTTAGTTAGGGGCTAACATTATGTTCTTGTTTGCTCAGAGGACAGTCCCAAAAAGGCTGTGATAACCCTGTTTATCTTTTTAAATGTCTATGCATGTCGTTTAGACTGAAAAATGCAGCACAGACTTTCCAATGGCTGATAGACTCTGGATTAAAAGATTTAGGTTTTCTTTTTGTTTACCTGAATGACCTACTTGTTGCTAGTGCATCCAAATCTGAACAGGTATCTCATCTCCGTACACTTTTTGAGCGCCTAAGCCAATACAGGTTGATTGTTAACCCTGCTAAATACCAGTTTGGGTTGTGAACCATTGACTTCCTCGGCCATCACATCTCCACAGAAGGCGCGACCCCCCTCCGATCAAAAAGTAGCTGCTATTATGGATTTCCCACCTCCCCCCACTACTAAAAACCTACAGGAGTTTTTAGGTATGATGAATTTGTATCACCACTTCATTCCACTAGCTGCTAAACTTGTACTCCCCCTGTATAGTACACTTTAAAGGCCATACCCCTAATCATGTGCTTGACTAGTCAGCAGATGTGACCAGGGCATTTGATGATACCAAACAAGCTCTTTGCAACATGCGCTTGCTCCCCAATGCACCTGTAGCCATTACTACTGACGCTTCAGACTGTGCTGTGGGTGTTGTGCACGAACAGTTGTCAGAGGCATGTGGCAGCCGCTCACATTCTTCAGCTGGAAAGAGAAGCTCACGTCCCTCCAAAAGGAAGTGTAGCATGTTTGACCGTAAGCTTCTCAGTCTCTATCTGGCTGTCCACTATTTCCATTTTCTTCTAGAGAGTAGCCATTTCACAGTGTTCATTGACCACAAACCCCTCGTGCACACGATAATGAAAATATCAGACCTTTGGTCTGCACAGCAGCAGCACCACCTGGCCGACAGAGATTACAACTGATATACAACATAGCAAGGGAAAAATACTGCCGTGGCTGATTGCCTCTCACGACCAGCCATTGAAGCCGTACACATAGGGGTTCACTATGCTGATATGTCCACTGACCAAATTACTGATCCAGAGGTCCAGACTTACTGGACAGCAGTCACAGGCCTGCGGTTGGTTGACATTAATTTCAGGGAAGCTGGGGTTCAGACCTCTGGGCTGCGATGATCCAGAACCTCAGCAAGAGGTCCTAGTGCACCAAAGGGTATCGATGGCACGCATAGGCAGTTTCACTGCTTCTTAGAGGCTTCTCTGAGGGTTTCCCTGATGGATGAGTGTTGGCATGGTCATCTCCCGTGGGTCTTGTTGGGGCTCAGAACAGCTCCTAAAGACAGGAGTTACAGGGAGGTAGTCATAGCCATAGTCATAGTCATAGTCATACTTTATTGATCCCGAGGGAAATTGGTTTTACAGTTGCACCATAAATAATTAAATAATAATAAAACCATAAATAATTAAATAGTAATATGTAAATTATGCCAGGGAATAAGTCCAGGACCAGCCTATTGGCTCAGGGTGCCTGACCCTCCAAGGGAGGAGTTGTAAAGTTTGATGGCCACAGGCAGGAATGACTTCCTATGACACTCAGTGTTGCATCTCAGTGGAATGAGTCTCTGGCTGAATGTACTCCTGTGCCCAACCAGTACATTATGTAGTGGATGGGAGACCTTGTCCAAGATGGCATGCAACTTGGCCAGCATCCTCTTTTCAGACACCCCTAGATTGCAGGAGACAGGTAACTGGGTGGTTGTCAGGAGAAGGAGGGCAAATGCACAGCCAGTACAGATAGTATGAAGGGGTATGACCTACCGGAGAGAGCCACAGTCACCAGGTCTCTAGTCAGCAGTCACCAGAGTAGAAAGGTGAATAGGACTGTAGTGTTGATAGGAGTTTTCTTAATCAGAGGACAAAGACCAGGTTCTGTGGATGTGATAGAGACACCAGATTGAATGTTGTCATTGCCTCCCCAGTGCCAGCATCAGGAATATCTCAGATCATGTCCATCGCATTCTCAAAGGCGGCCAGGAGCCTTGGTACATATCGGTACCAATGACACATACAGGTGAGGAGGTCCTGAAGAGAGTTTTTAGGGAGCTAGGTAGAACACTGACAAATAGGACCTCCAGGGTAGTAATCTCTGGATTGCTGTCTGGGCCACATGCCAGTGAGGGTAAGAATGGTATGATTTGGAAGGTGAATGCGTGACTGAGAAACTGGAGCAGGGGGCACGAGTTCAGATTTATGGATCATTGGGTTCTCTTCTTGAGAAGGTATGACCTGCACAAAAGGGACGGGTGACACCTGAACCCAATGGGTCTAATATCCTTACAGGCAGGTTTGCTGGAGTTGTTCGCCAGGGCTTAAACTAACTTCGCAGGGGGATTAGAACCAAAGTGATAGTGCTGGCGATGAGGTAGTTGGTTCACAGACAGAGGAAATGTGAAGTGAGACTCCTAGCAAGGAGCAACTGATGATAGGGCAAAATTGCAGTCAACAGGATGAGTTGCAAGATAAAAGGCGAACTAAATCAAAAAGAGTGAAAACAGGACAGAAGGTGTTATATTTGAATGTGTGCTGTATACGGAATAAGATCAATGAACTTGTAGCACAGTTACAGATTGGCATGTTGTAGGCATCACAGAATCATGGCCGACAGGAGATTATAGCTGGGAACTTAATGCACAAGGATACACATTGTATCGAAAGGACAGGCAGGAACACAGAGGTGGTGATGTTGCTTTGTTGATAAAAAATGAAATCAGATTATTAGAAAGAGATGGAATAGGATCTGAAGGTGTTGAATCAATGTGGATAGAGATAAGGAGCTGTAAGGATAAAAAGAACCCCCAGATGGGAGTTGTGTACAGAACCCCCAGACAGTAGTAAGGATGTGGTCTACAAATTACAACAAAAGAAAGGAAATGTAGGCTAAAGGGCAATGTTACAATAGTCAAAGGAGATTTCAATATGCAGGTGGATTGAAAAAAATTAAGTTAACATTAGATTCACAAAGGGTGAATATCTATAATACCTAGGAGATGGCATTTTAGAGCAGCTTGTGGTTGAGACCACTAGGAGATCAACTATCCTGGACTGGGTGTTGTCCGAAAAGACCATAAGATATAGGAGCAGAATTAAACCATTTGTCTCTTCAAGTCTGCTCCGTCATTTCATCATGGCTGATCCAATTTATTATCTTGTCCTTTTTAATTCCCTTAATCCACTGTAATACTGATACATATGAGTTTAGCTTCTTCTTTCAAATTTACAGGAAATCACAGAGGCATGAGAAAGGAATTGACCAGATTTGATTTCGAAAAGAACACTGGCAAGGATGATGACAGAGCAGCAATGGCTGAAATTTCTCAAAGCAATTTCAAAAGTACAGAATATAAACATACCAAAGAGGAAAAAGTATTCTAAAGGCAAGATGACACAACCGTGGCTAACAAAAGAAGTCAAAGCCAACATAAAAACCAAAGTGAGGGCATATGATAGAGTAAAAACTGGTGGGAAGTTAGAGGATTGGGAATATTTTAACTATCAGCAGATGGCAACTAAAAAAGTCATTAAGAAGATAAAGATGGAATACAAAAGTAAGCTGGCCAATAATATGAAAGAGGATACCAAAACATCTTCAGATACATAAAGTGTAAAAGAGAGGCAGACTGCTGGAAAACGATGCAAGAGCAGTAGTAAAGGGGGATAAGGAGAGACGGGGCACCACACGATCAAGTTTATCTATGCCTGCTCATGCTGTTTCTATGCCTGACGCGAGAACCTACACATTGGATAGACGCTTCCTTCACTGTGCTATCAGAATTTGGAACAGCCTTCCAGATGCTGTGGTTGGAAACATCTGCGATGATGGGGTCCAAGCCTTCAAGAGTCGAGTGCACAAACGCCTATCATCTCCGGGAGGGTGCTTCTTCATAAGCTATCATGAAGGGGACCAGGATGGCAATGTTTGGTTGTTGGTAGGTAGGGTTAATACCTGACTTTCAAGAGCACTTGCGAGTTATGTTCTGGCTGAACTTAGTCCTTAAACTGCTGGAGAACATTGCGGAATGAACAAGTGCTGTTTTCTCCCAGTAGGGATAAATTTTTAGTTCCAACTGCTCCTGCCACATTTTGTCACCCTGCAACCTTATCCTTCAATCTCTTTGAATTATGGAGGACAGCATGTGTATAAATATCGGTCTCCAGCAGACTTCATCATGATCATCATGACTCCAGTATTTCTACTCTTTTTTAATGTTTCTTGATTGTACATATGACTTTTTTGTGTTCTATCGCTGAGCAGCAGTGAACCATCTGATTGGCCTATCAGAGTTCTTTTTGGGAACTAGTTGACTTGATCAGCATTTCTGATCTGGCTATTGTTCACGATTGCACTTAATAATAAAAAAAAGGAAATAGCGGACAGACTGCATCAGTCTTCACTGTGGAAGACACTAGCGGTGTGGTGGAAGTTCCAAGTGTCAAGGATCATGAAGTGTGTAAAGTTACCATTACTAAAGAGATGGTTTTGGGAAACTAAAAGGTCTGAAGGTAAATAAGTCACCTGGACCAGATGGTGTGCACCCCAGGGTTCTAAAATGGGTAGCTAAAGAGATTGTGGAGGCATTAGTAAAGATCTTTCAAGAATCACAAGATTCTGGAATGGTCTGGAAGATTGGAAAATTGCAAAAGTCACTCCCCTCTTCAAGAAGGGAGAGAGGCAGAAGAAAAGAAACTATAGGCTAGTTAGTTTGACCTCTGTGGTTGGGAAGATGTTGGAGTTGATTGTTAAAGATGTGGTTTCAGGGTACCTGGCAGTACATTATAAAATAGGGCACATGGATTCTGCAAGGGAAAATCTTGCCTGACAGATCTGTTGGAATTCTTTGAAGAAATAACAAGCAGGATAGACAAAGGAGAATTAGTTGATGTTGTGTATTTGGATTTTCAGAAGGACTTTGAGAAGCTGCCACACATGAGGCTGCTTAACAAGCTATGAGCCCATGGTATTACATGAAGGATTCTATCATAGTTAAAGCAGTGGCTGGTTGGCAGGAGACAAAGAGTGGGAATAAATGGAGCCTTTTCTGGTTGGCTGCCGGTGACTAGTAGTGTTCCACAGGGGTTTGTGTTGGGACCGATTCTTTTTATGTTGTTTCTCAATGATTTGGATGATGGAATTGATGGAAATTTTGCAAAATTTGCAGACAATACGAAGGTGAGCATGAGGGTAAGTAGTTTTGAGGAAGTAGAGAGGCTGCAGAAGGACTTAGACAGATTAGGAGAATGGGCAAAGAAATGGCAGAAATACAGTTTCAGGAAGTGTACGGTCATGCACTTTCTTAGAAGAAATGAAAGGATTGACTATTTTCTAAATGGAGAGAAAATACAAAAATATGAGGTGCAAAGAGACTTGGGAGTCCTTGTGCAGGACTCCCTAAACATTAATTTGTAGGTTGAGTCGGTGATGAGGAAAAGGAAACGCAGCAGTGCAGCCAACATTGCTGCCTCACTCCCGGACGAGCTAGATGTCTTTTATGCTCAATTTGAAGTTGGTAGGACTGAACTCCTGAGGAGAGCCACCGACGAGACCTGCACCTTGGTCATCTCTGAGGCTGAGGTACATAGAACATTCCAGCGTGTCAATAGCCACAAGTTAGCAGGGCTGGACAGCACCCCAGGGCGTGTCCTCAAAGTGTGTGCTGATCAGCTGGCTGGTGTGATTATAGACATTTTTAATCTCTCCCACCTCCAGCGTGTAGTGCACTCCTGTTTCAAGTCATCCATCGTTGTCCCTCTACCTAAGAAAGCCAAGGTTGCATGCCTGAACAATTGGCACCCTGAAGTACTCACCTCAATTGTAAGCAAATGCTTTGAGAGGCTGGTTAAAGACTACATCTGCAGCATGCTACCACCCACACTGGACCCTTACAATTTGCCTACTGATGGAACCATCTACCAATGAGGCCATAGCCACAGCACTACACACCGTCCTCACTCAGCTGGAGAAGAAGGATGCTTATGTGAGAATGCTGTTCCTGGACTACAGTTCAGCATTCAATGCCATAATTCCCTCCAGGCTAGACAGGAAGCTCAGAGAGCTCAGTCAGCTAGATCCAAGACTTCCTACTGGATCGCCGACAGGTGGTAAGGATGGGCTCTCTCACCTCTACCTCCTGTCACCTCAACACAGGTGCCCCCCAGGGTTGTGTTCTGAGTCCTCTCCTCTACTCCCTTTACACCCACGACTGTCCTTCCACACACCGATCTTCAGATCAAATTTGTAGCTGACACAACTTTAATTGGCCTCATTTCTAGCGGCGATGATACAGCCTATAGAGGAGAGGTTGACACTCTGAAACAGTGGTGCCAGGATAACAACCTCCCCCTCAATGTCCAAAAAACAAAAAAGCTAATGGCGGACTACAGGAGGAATGGAGACAGGCTCGACCTGATCAGCATCAATGGGTCTGCAGTTGAGAGGGTGAGTAGTTTCAAGTTCCTCAGTATGCTCATCACTGATGATCCCACCTGGACTGTACACACTGGCTTTGTGGCAAAAAAGCACAACAGCATCTCTTCCACCTCAGGCAACTGAAGAATTTCGGCATGGGCCCCAAATCCTCAAGACCTTCTACAGGGGCACCACTGAGAGCATACATCGACTGGTACACAAAGTGCACCGACCTTGATTGCTGGGCACTGCAGAGAGTGGTATGGACACCCCAGTGCACCTGTGGATGTGAACTTCCCTCCATTGGGGCCATTTACAGCAGCAGGTGCAGAAAGAAGGCCTGGAAGATCATCAGGGACACCAATCACTCCAATCATAAACTGTTTCAGCTGCTTCCATCTGGCAAACACTACCACAGCATAAAAGCCAGGACCAACAGGCTATGGGACAGCTTCTTTCTACAAGCCATTAGACTTTTAAAATTCACATGTCTGTACATTGCATGGAGTCATAACACAAAGTTTTTTACTTCCTCACATTGAAGGACAGATGCAAGATTCAAATAAATTCTGAATTCGGCCTTCTAAGAAGTTTACTCTCAGTAACCAAAAGGATGTTGTGCTTTATAAAGGTAAAAACATTTACCTTTGCTCCTAGCACCATGCGATTACAGCTCAGGGTGTCGGAGTTCAGAGTTTAATTCCAGTGCCATCTCTAAGGAGTTTGTGAGTGCGTGGGTTTTCTCCCACTGTCCAAAGGCATACCAGTTAGTGGTTTAATTGGTGATTGTATATTGTCTTGTGATTAGGCAAGTGTTAAATACACGGGTTAGAGAGTACTGTGCCTCATTGGGCCAGAGGGGATTGTTCCGCGTTGTGTCTCTAAATAAATAAAAGTAAATAAATTAAAGCTGCATTAAGAAATATGAGATCTTCCCTCACCAGTCCTTTACCAACAAATTCCCTTCTCATATCACTACCAGAATATTTATCCCTGTTATTAGCTTTTTCTCCCCTGCACACATACCTGCCTCACAAATGTGTCTGGGGAGGAACAATTCTTCACTGCTAGTGCTAAGTAGCTGTGAGAGTTGGTATGGCAACTCTGTGCTGAAGTCAACAGACCCAGGATTGATGGCACACTCGATGGCTGATACTCCCTTGCGCCCATTTTGTGAACTTCTCCCTGTGGTCTCATTCACACACTGCTTGAACAGAATGTTTCTTTCTGTCTGCCTTTGAAATTTTTATATTTATTTATTAGACTTCTTCTCACCATAATCTTTCGTTTTTCCAACGTTCCTTCTTCACAGCTTTTCGTCTCCCTCTCTTCCTTGGAAATAGCTGCCTCCTGTTTTATTGGGGTGGTCCCTTGCGTTTGGTTTTCTGACTGCCTACGGATCCTCTGTTGGCTCCACAGGGCTAAAGCCAGATGTCCTTTCAATGATTCTGAAGGAAAGAGTATTTTTTTAATATAAGGAACTCATCAGGAGAAACTTCATTATTATCTTGACAGGTGTAGTGGCTGGTTGTTGTTGTTGAGTGTCATTGAGTCATTGTCAGCTGATGACGACCCTATGGATAATGTAGTTGTCCACTGGGTTTTCATAGCAATATATGGAAATAGATTACCAGGCCTTTCTTCTGTACAGGTACTGCTGCTGCTGGATTCGAACACAGGACCATCCGCTTTGAAGTCCAAGGTTGATGCCTCTACACCACTAGGCTGCCTAGTGGTAAGTGGGATTGATAAACCCCCAATAAGTTCCAATCTACATTTCTTCTATTAGTACGACGTACATTTTAGACCTCAGCTTACATAATCTACGAAGTTTGTATATTATAAAATGCAACAACTGATGTGTTTCTCAATACTTTCTAGTTGTCGACACATTTTTCATTGGCAATATTGATGCCAACTAATGTCCAGTGCTTGTTTTCACACAGTTAAGTATGCAACGCACTCACATTAATGCTTGGAAGTGTAAGGTAGCAATTTAGTGGAAAGGCTGGACAATTTTCACTTTCCCAAACTAGGGTTACTGAGACTAATTTGAACATCACCAGTTTAGATCAGTTCATCAATAGACAATAGACAATAGGTGCAGAAGTAGACCATTCGGCCCTTCGAGCCTGCACCGCCATTCTGAGATCATGGCTGATCATCTACTATCAATACCCGGTTCCTGCCTTGTCCCCATAAGCCTTGATTCCCCTATCCATAAGATACCTATCTAGCTCCTTCTTGAAAGCATCCAGAGAATTGGCCTCCAATTCTGAGACAGCGCATTCCACACCTCCACAACTCTCTGGGAGAAGAAGTTCCTCCTCAACTCTGTCCTAAATGACTTACCCCTTATTCTTAAACCATGCCCTCTGGTACTGAACTCTCTCAGCATCTGGAACATATTTCCTGCCTCTATCCTGTCCAATCCCTTAATAATCTTATACGTCTTAATCAGATCCCCCCTCAATCTTCTTAATTCCAGCGCGTACAAGCCCAGTCTCTCTAACCTCTCTGTGTAAGACAGTCCGGACATCCCAGGAATTAACCTAGTGAACCTATGCTGCACCTCCTCCACAGCCAGATGTCCTTTCTTAACCCTGGAGAGCAAATCTGCACACAATACTCCAGGTGTGGTCTCACCAGGGTCCTGTACAAATGCAAAAGGATTTCCTTGCTCTTGTACTCAATTCCCCTTGTAATAAAGGCCAACATTCCATTTGCCTTCTTCACTGCCTGCTGCACTTTCTGATTCACCTTCAGAGACTGATGAACAAGTACTCCTAGATCTCTTTGTATTTCTCCCTTACCTAACTCCACACCGTTCAGATAATAATCTGCCTTCCTGTTCTTGCTCCCAAAGTGAATAACCTCACACTTATTCACATTAAACGCCATCTGCCAAGTTTCTGCCCACTCACCCAGCCTATCCAAGTCACCTTGAATTCTCCTAACATCCTCATCACATGTCACACTGCCACCCAGCTTAGTATCATCAGCAAACTTGCCGATGTTATTCACAATGCCTTCCTCTAAATCATTGACGTAAGTCGTAAACAGCTGTGGTCTGGTCCCAATACCGAGCCCCGTGGCACCCCACTAGTCACCTCCTGCCATTCCGAGAAACACCCATTCACTGCTACCCTTTGCTTTCTAGCTGCCAACCAGTTTTCTATCCATGTCAATATCCCCACCCCCAATGCCATGAGCTCTGATTTTACCCACCAATCTCCTATGTGGTACCTTATCAAATGCCTTCTGAAAGTCAAGGTACACCACATCCACTGGATCTCCCACGTCTATCTTCCTGGTTACGTCCTCGAAAAACTCCAATAGATTAGTCAAGCATGATTTGCCCTTGGTAAATCCATGCTGGCTCGGCCCAATCCTATCACTGCTATCAAGATATGCCGCTATTTCATCTTTAATAATGGACTGTAGCATCTTCCCCACTACTGATGTTAGGCTAACAGGGTGATAGTTCTCTGTTTTCTCCCTCCCTCCTTTCTTAAAAAGTGGGATAACATTAGCCATTCGCCAATCCTCAGGAACTGATCCTGAATCTAAGGAACATTGGAAAATGATCACCAATGCATCCGCAATTTCCAGAGCCACCTCCTGTAGTACCCTAGGATGCAGGCCATCTGGACCTGGGGATTTGTTAGCCTTCAGTCCCATCAGTCTACTCATCACCGTTTCCTTCCTAATGTCAATCTGTTTCAGTTCCTCTGTTACTCTATGTCCTTGGCCCATCCATACATCTGGGAGATTGCTTGTGTCTTCCCGTGAAGACAGATCCAAAGTACTTGTTAAATTCGTCTGCCATTTCTTTGTTTCCCATAACAATTTCTTCCAATTCATTCTTCAAGGGCCCAACATTGTTCTTAACTATCTTCCTTCTCTTCACATACCTAAAAAAACTTTTGCTATCCTCAAACAACAGGAATTCTGCAGATGCTGGAAATTCAAGCAACACACATCAAAGTTGCTGGTGAACACAGCAGGCCAGGCAGCATCTGTAGGAAGAGGTGCAGTCGACGTTTCAGGCCGAGACCCTTCATCAGGACTAACTGGAGGAAGAGTGAGTAAGGGATTTGAAAGTTGGAGGGGGAGGGGGAGATCCAAAATGATAGGAGAAGACAGGAGGGGGAGGGATAGAGCCAAGAGCTGGACAGGTGATAGGCAAAAGGGGATACGAGAGGATCATGGGACAGGAGGTCCGGGAAGAAAGACAGGGGGGTGGGGAACCCAGAGGATGGGCAAGAGGTATATTCAGAGGGACAGAGGGAGAAAAAGGAGAGTGAGAGAAAGAATGTGTGCATAAAAATGAGTAACAGATGGGATACGAGGGGGAGGTGGGGCCTTAGCGGAAGTTAGAGAAGTTGATGTTCATGCCATCAGGTTGGAGGCTACCCAGACAGAATATAAGGTGTTGTTCCTCCAACCTGAGTGTGGCTTCATCTTTACAGTAGAGGAGGCCATGGATGGACATGTCAGAATGGGAATGGGATGTGGAATTAAAATGTGTGGCCACTGGGAGATCCTGCTTTCTCTGGCGGACAGAGCGTAGATGTTCAGCAAAGCGGTCTCCCTGTCTCTTGCAAAAACGCCATCCCCTTCTCGCAATTCCTCCGTCCCCGCCGCATCTGCTCTCAGGATGAGGCTTTTCATTCTAGGACGAGGAAGGTGTCTTCCTTTTTTAAAGAAAGGGGCTTCCCTTCCTCCACTATCAACTCTGCTCTTAAACGCATCTCCCCCATTTCACGTACATCTGCTCTCGCTCCATCCTCTCGCCACCCCACTAGGAATAGGGTTTCCCTGGTCCTCACCTACCACCCCACCAGCCTCCGGGTCCAATATATTATTCTCCGTAACTTCCACCACCTCCAACGGGATCCCACCACTAAGCATATCTTTCCCTCCCCCCCCCCCCCGCATTCCGCAGGGATCGCTTCCTACACAACTCCCTTGTCCATTCGTCCCCCCCATCCCTCCCCACTGATCTCCCTCCTGGCACTTATCCGTGTAAGCGGAACAAGTGCTACACATGCCCTTACACTTCCTCCCTTACCACCATTCAGGGCCCCAAACAGTCCTTCCAGGTGAGGCAACACTTCACCTGTGAGTCGACTGGGGTGATATACTGCGTCCGGTGCTCCCGATGTGGCCTTTTATATATTGGTGAGACCCGACGCAGACTGGGAGACCGCTTTGCTGAACATCTACGCTCTGTCCGCCAGAGAAAGCAGGATCTCCCAGTGGCCACACATTTTAATTCCACATCCCATTCCCATTCTGACATGTCAATCCACGGCCTCCTCTACTGTAAAGATGAAGCCACACTCAGGTTGGAGGAACAACACCTTATATTCCGTCTGGGTAGCCTCCAACCTGATGGCATGAACATCGACTTCTCTAACTTCCGCTAAGGCCCCACCTCCCCCTCGTATCCCATCTGTTACTCATTTTTATGCACACATTCTTTCTCTCACTCTCTTTTTTCTCCCTCTGTCCCGCTGAATATACTTCTTGCCCATCCTCTGGGTCCCCCCCCCTTGTCTTTCTTCCTGGACCTCCTGTCCCATGATCCTCTCGTATCCCCTTTTGCCTATCACCTGTCCAGCTCTTGGCTCTATCCCTCCCCCTCCTGTCTTCTCCTATCATTTTGGATCTCCCCCTCCCCCTCCAACTTTCAAATCCCTTACTCACTCTTCCTTCAGTTAGTCCTGACGAAGGGTCTCGGCCTGAAACGTCGACTGCACCTCTTCCTACAGATGCTGCCTGGCCTGCTGCGTTCACCAGCAACTTTGATGTGTCTTGCTATCCTCCTTTATATTCCTAGCTAGCTTTCGTTCATACCTCATTTTTTCTCCCCGCATTGCCTTTTTAGTTAAGTTCTGTTGCTCCTTAAAAATTTCCAATCATCCGTCTTCCCACTCACCTTAGCTCTGTTATACTTCTTTTTTAACGCTATGCTATCTCCGACTTCCTTTGTCAACCACTGTGGCCACTTTCCCCCCTTTGAATCCTTCCTTCTCCAGGGGATGAACTGATTTTGCACCTTGTGTATTATTCCCAAGAATACCTGCCATTGCTGTTCCACTGTCTTTTCTGCTAGGATATCCGACCAGTCAACTTTGGCCAGCTCCTCCCTCATGGTTTCATAGTCTCCTTTGTTCAACTGCAATACTGACACTTCTGATCTTCCCTTATCCCTCTCAACTTGCAGATAAAAACTTATCATATTATGGTCACTACCTTCTAATGGCTCCTTTACTTCAAGATCACTTATGAAATCCTGCTCAATGCACAACACTAAATCCAGAATAGCCTTATCCCTGGTCGGCTCTCGTACAAGCTGCTCCAAAAATGCATCCTGTAGGCACTCTACAACCTCCCTATCCTGGGGTCCAGTACCAACCTGATTTTCCCAGTTCACCTGCATGTTGAAATCCCCCATAATTACTGCGACATTTCCTTTGCCACATGCCATTGTTAACTCCCTATTCAACTTGCACCCAATATCCATGCTACTGTTTGGGAGCCTGTAGATAACACCTATTAGGGTCTTTTTGCCCTTACTGTTCCTCAGTTCTATCCACACTGATTCTACTTCTCCTGATTCTATGTCCCCCCTTGCAAGGGACTGAATCTCATTCCTCACCAACAGGACCACCCCACCCCCTCTGCCCACCTTTCTGTCCCTTCGATAGCACGTATACCCTTGTACATTCAATTCCCAGGTCTGATCCCCCTGCAGCCATGTCTCTGTTATCCCAACAACATCATAGTTACCCATTCGCACCTCAGCTTCAAGCTCATCCGCCTTATTTCTGACACTTCGTGCATTCAGATATAGAATTTTTAACCCATTTCTCCTCTCTCTGTTTAAATCGCTGCCTATTGTGCATAACCCAGCTCCCCGAACTCTCACCGGGCTATACGCCCCTTGAATTTTGTTGTCCTTCTTAAATTTACTCTTTCTGCACATTTAACTCCATGCTCCATCAGACCATCCCTCTGCATATGTATCCTCCTTATCACTCATTGTGCCTCATCTTTCTCTACTTCACACTTAATATTCCGGAACCGTGTAGTCCCCACCTGTCCTTTATACTTCATCTCGCTATCCTCTCTCACATTCTGGATCCCTGCCCCCTGCAAATTTAGTTTAAACCCCCCCCCCCCCCCCAAGCAGCACTAGCAAACTTTCCTGCAAGAATATTAGTACCCCTCCAGTTCAAGTGTAAACCTTCCCGTCGGAACAGATCCCACCTTCCCTGGAACAAAGCCCAATTATCTAAAAACCTGAAGCCCTCCCTCCTGCACCATCATCTCAGCCACGTATTGATCTGTATAATCCTTCTGTTCCTCGCCTCACTCGCACGTAGCACAGGTAGCAATCCTGAGATTGTTACCCTGGAGGTCCTGCCCTTCAGCTTCGCACCTAACTCCCTGAACTCACTACGCAGGACCCCCTCACTCTTCCTACCCACGTCATTGGTCCCTACATGGACCACAACATCTGGATTCTTGACCTCCCTCTTGAGAATAACCTGCACCCGATCTGAGATGTCCTGGACCCCGGCACCAGGGAGGCAACATACCATCCGAGACTCCCGATCTCCCCCACAAAATTTCCTATCTGCCCCCATGACTATAGAATCCCCTATCACTACCGCTGTCCTCTCTTCCGTCCTTCCCTTCTGAGTCGAGGGTCCAACCTCGGTGCCAGAGACAGGACCACTGCAACTTGTTCCTGGTAGGTCATCCCCACCAACAGTATCCAAAACGGTATACTTATTGTTGATGGGAATGGCCACAGGGGTGCTCTGCTCTCTCTGCCTGCTCCCCCTTCATCTCCGGACAGTCACCCAGTTGCCTACCTCCCGTATTTTCGGTGTGACTACCTCCCGATAACTCTTATCTATCTCTGTCTCTACCTCCCGAATGATCCGTAATTCATCCAGCTCCAGCTCCAATTCCCTAACTCGCTCTGATAGGAGCTGCAGCTGGATGCACCTTCTGCAGGTGTGGTCATCAGGGACAACTGCGTTGACCCTGACCTCCCACATACTGCATATGGAGCGCACCACTGCTCTAACTATCTCTCCCATTACCTGATCCCAGATTAATCAGAATAAAAGAAAAAGTACCTACCAACCTTACCTTTTTTCCTCAGCAAGCACGTACTCAGGCTCACTGATTACCTCTCACCGAAGACCCCCTTACGCCGAAGCCCACTGAGCCAAAGCCCAGCACTCTGCTCCCGCACACTCTGCTGCCCACACCGACGCTGCCCGCACCTGAAAGTGGGCCTCTTTTTAAACTCCGCGCTCGCCGCTGATGTCACCCGCGCCTGCGCAGTTTTACCTTTCTCCTCAGGTAATGCCTAGGTAGTCCCGATCTTCCTCGGCCTACCTACAACGGCTGATCCTCCGATCCTCCGATCTCCAGTCGTCCATCGACCTCGAGCACTCTTTGCTTCCCCACCGCATCATCCGAAAGAAGGATCAAACAAAATTTTTGTTCAATAGTTCAATGGTTCCATTTAATATCAGAGAATATATACAATATACAACCTGAAATTCTTGTTCATCGCAGACATCCACAAAAACAGAAGAGTTCCCCAAAGAACAAGTGACAATAAAAATGTTAGAACCTCAAAGCCCCCCAAACACCCAGGCACAAGCAACGGCAAGGCAACAACCCTCCCACACCCCACTTACTTCAGTAAAAAAAAGCATCAGCACCCTCCACCAACCAATCATGCAATAACAAAGACCATGATCTGCAGTAATCCTTCACCCAACAATTCGACATACCACAGGCTCTCTTTCTCCCTAATAAAGGGAACCCTTTCACAACGATAGGGGAGACCAGCAAAGTCAAACAACTCACTGATTTATCGTATTAAAGCCTGGCGCATTGCTTTTTCCCCCCAAGTTCTCTGACTCGCAAATCGGCAACAAACTCCCCCACTGATGAGAGAAAGAGAGAGAGAGATAGCATGACCCAAGTACAGAGCCCACGGCAGCTGACCCACTGTTCCGTTTACTCCCACTATGCTTCATTCGGTGGCAGTGGCATAGAATCTGCTCGTCCCCAGGGCAGCAAAGCCTCAGCACTTGTCTTGTAGGCCACGTCCTTGCGATATCGATAAACAGCCGGTCGCAAAGAACTGTAGTTTGAGCTTAGCTCTCTTTCAGGGTCTTTTGCAGAACCCCATCCACCTTGAAAAGGAAAAAGAGAGACATTAAGGGTAGAAATTAAGCTGTTTCCGCAGATGAGCTTGAGGAAGTCGCTGTCAAGTGCCATCATAGCTCTGCCCCTACTTGTCTAATTTGCTCAGCTAAGTGCTCCTTAACTAGCTAAACCACCATATTGCAGCTCAAAAAGAGGGTTTAGTAAGTAGTTACTGAAATGGATAGTAAAGTGGATCAGTTCTAGTTATAGCAGAACATTTTTCAAATGGAATTTAACAGCTGGAGTGCCTGTATGTTCCATTAGTAACAACGTTAACAATGCTGATTAATAGCAAACAAATAAACTAAGTGGGTTTTCTTAACAAAATAGACTGCCTCTACCTTTTACACAGCTGTTTTTGGCTTACAGCTAAATGCATGTCTGAGGGACTATATACAATTTTTAATGTAATTTAGTGGATTTGACCACTGACAGACTTCAATACTGTACTAAGAGTTTTAGAGTGGAATAGTTTATTTATTTTTATTACACTGATGCAAAGGCAATGTGTTTTTTTTAATTTTGTGGTCAGATATTTTCGTTATTTTCTTACAGCACAAAAGAAGGACATCAGCCTATCAAATAACACATACAAAATGCTAGAGGAATTCGGTCGGTCAGGCAGCATGTACTGTGAGAAATAAAAAGTCAATGTTTTGGGCAGGAAAGGAAGGAGAAAGAAGCCAGGATAAGAAGGTGGGGGGTGGGGAAGGAGTACAAGTTGGAAGGTGATAGGTGAAGCCAGGTGAGGGAGAAGGTATGTGGTTGGGGAGGGGGGTGAAGTGAGAAGCTGGAAGATGATAGGAGGAAAAGGTAAAGGCCTGCAGAAGAAGGAGGAATCTGACAAGAATATGATAGCCCCTATCAAATTCCTCCTTCTTCAGCCCTTTACCATTTCCACCTAACAGGTTCCATCTTCTTCAGCCCTGTATCTCAGTATAAAAAGCATCAGTTTCCAAACTGATATTAATTAATTCTTGGCATTCTCTACCTCAGAGGGCTATGGATACTTGGTCACTGAACATACTCAAAGTTATTGATGGTAGAGTTTTAATTTGTGATCAATTCAGATGATAATAGAGATTGTGAGCAAAAGTGGATGAAGTCAAGGATTAGCCCATACCTCTTTCAACGGTGGATTAGGATCAAGAGACTTTATAGACTTCAATTTGTTCTGTTAATCACTTAGAATATTCAGAAGTCTGGATTATGGAGGTACTGAATTATTTTGATAAACAAATTATTTAATAGGTTACATTACAGAGATAATTAGAAATGAAAAATCTACTTAGATTGTCATTTAGCTACATTAAGCATCAGTAGAAAAATCATCTGTTTATGAGATATTACTGTCTCATTCCGTGGATCTACAGTTACATCCTTACCTCAAGTATATCTTCTCCATGAAATATTCAAATGAAGTCATTGCTGCAACACGATTGTTCAATGCAAAACTTCAACAAGACATGTTAATATTTTTTTCAGGCAATTATCTACAATAACTGGTCCTGATGGGATAATAGATTTACTTCAAGCAAAGTTTTTCTTTGAAATGATTCTTGCACTACCTTTATGCTTCCTTTAAATATGAATTAATAAAATTGAACAACTTTGCTTTCTGTAGAGTAATGAGCCTTCATGAGAACAAAGGAAATAGATGAAAGGATAGCCTCTAGATCCTCCCTTTACCATCCAATAGTCTGGAAAATTAGAGCCTAAGACAAAATGAAGTTTGTTGTCATATGCACCAGCCAACTTATGCACAGGTGCGATGAAAAACTTACCTGTACCAGCATCACAGTTTTGCTGATGATGAGTGAGAGTTTGTTTTAATACCACTCAACCAGAAAACCCGTCTCATTCTACTCAGCAAACTCATAATCTCCTCTGATTTGTCCAACAGTAGTAGTGTTGTTGGTGAATTTGAAAATGGCATTGGAGCTGTGCTTAGCCACTCAATCGTGTGTGACGGTACAGACAGTAGTGCTAGGGCTATGCACACAGCCCTAAGTTGATGGAGAATGAGGAGGAGATGTTGTGTGGTCTGCTGATGAGGAAGTAGAGGATCCAATTGCAGAGAGAGGTACAAAGGCCCAGTTCCTGAAGCTTGATGAGTATAGACGGGATGACTATATTGAGCTGTAGTTGCTGAAAAATAGCCTGATGTATGAGTTCATTTTTTTCCCAGATGGTCCAGAGCAGAGTGAAAAGCCAGAAAGACAGCATCTGCAATTGACCTGTTGTGGCCAACTGGAGCAAAAGAAGGTCATATTTGAAGCAGCTGGCTTGTGCCATAAGCAATCTCTCAAAGCATTTACTCTATTTACGGTTGCTGTAACATGACCATTGAGACAATTCACCACGCTCTTCTAGGAAATAATACAATAGATGCCCTTTTGAAGCAGGTGGAAATCTCATATTGTAGATGAGAGAGGTTAAATATGTTTGTAAGTACTCCAGTCAGTTAGTCCACGCAGATCTTTAATACTCAGCCAGGTACACCATCTAAACCAAACGTCTTTTCTGGATTCACCATCTGGAGGGATGCCCAGATATGGGCCCCGGTGACTGAAACTGCCGGGTCATCTGGAGACATGAGGGCTTTGCGTGCATGTGTCATAGTTCTCCCTATCAAATGTGCAAAAAAGGCATTGGGCTCATCCAGGAGTGAAGGTTCATTTCCACTTAAGGTACTCAATCTCAGGTTGTAGGAAGTTGTGCTGTGAAAGCCCTTCCACAGCTGTCGAGAGTCCATCCTGTGACTCCAGTTTAGTCTGAAATTGCTCCTGCACTTGCCATGGCCTTCTGGAGGATGTCGTTGGATTTATTATATATCCCTGGGTCACTAGTCCTAAACCGCATGGATCTAGTCCTCAGAAGTTTACAAATCACCTGCTCATTCCAGGGCTTCTGATTGGGGAAGACTTTGAATGTTTTTGTCGGTACACACTCATACATGTTTTTATGAAGTCAGCAGTGACTATGGCATATTCATTTAGGGCCGCTGACGGATTCTTGAACCATTTTTCATAGCCACGTTGGTGTCTATATGAGGTGAGATATAGACTGCAGTCATGATGAAGGCGGCGAACTCCCGTGGAAGGTAGAGAGGTCAGCACTCCACTCCCAGACGTTCCAGGTCAGAGGAGCAGGAATGGGACAAGACAACTATGTCTATGCATCACAACAAGTTTATCAAAAGCACGTGATGATGCTTTACTTGACACAGCTATCCAGTTCATGAAGTGGATTGTAAAGCCCTTGGACTGGATCGCTGTGTGAGGCAAGTTGAGAGGAAGCCATGTGTCTGTGAAACAGAGTACATAGCAGAAAAAATGCTACAGTGCTTTGCCATTAAGTATAATTTATACTTCTAACTTTATCTTTTTAAGAGATATGTATATAGTTTTCAAAAATGCTGCAATTGTTGTCCAGACAACCACATTGACATTGGTTGTTTGTCTTTTGTGTGGTTTTTCATTGATTCTGTTGTGTTTATTTGTATTTATCATGGATGCTGTCAGTAAAATGAATCTCAGGGTAGTATACGGTTACATATATGTACTTTTATAATAAATTTACTTTGAACTTTGAACTTTTCTAAGTATCTAAAAGAACTATTTACAACTTAAAACAATGGAATGGGAAATAAGCTTTGTGAGCTGTAGTTTGCCAATGTTGTCAGCAGATGGCATATGATTTCTGGCTGTCTTCGCGTCAACAAAATATATAAAGTTTACTTACACAGTATTGTTTATAAATAGTCCTATTTTCCCCTTTAAGAAATCACTCAAAATCTTGTAAATTGCAAAAAAAATGGATATATTTATTTTAAGGAAACACATATCACTGTGTTCCCAACACATTTTACATCAATGGAGTAGCAAGACATTCAAAGTGCACTCACTCCGCTTGATTTGTAATACTCAGTTAGTGATTTGCACTTAAAGCCACTTTAATTGAACAATAACTGGGGACCTCCGGGCATGTAACTGGCAGACTTCTGCCATTCCAGAGACTCCAAATTTCCTTAACTATCCTAAGGATATGACTGGATAAGCCCCAGAGCCTGTTCAGTCCTTTCTGTCAGAAGTAGAGCACTGATTCAGGAAGGAAGTCACCTAACATGGAAGGGAGAGCGGGTCGTTAAAACCACTGAAACTGTGAGCACTAGAGGGAAGCTCGTGGCATCTCAATAGCTTCAGTACTTCACTCAGTGCATTAACCTAAGGAGAGCCTCACCAGAGATTGACTGGTGGCCACTGTCTTCACGATCGCCAGTAGCTTAGCTGGAGCAGCATTACAACATCCTTCCAAGTTTAATATTGCTCCCGTGAAATTTACCAAGAGCACACGACCCATTGAGGAGGAGGGGGGAAGAATTATGCTTTTGTATCGCGGTGATCACAGGTTCCTTTGGCACTACGAGAAGACTTGCCACTGCTGTAAGGTTGAAGTCTATCAGGCATAAGAGCTTCTGCAGCCCCGGAAGCAGAAGATCTCTCCCCTGTTGGAGTGCTGATTGCACATTGGCATCCTGAGTAAGAGTGAGTAGTCTAAAACATTAAGCCAAAATCAGCACAAATGCTTCAGTGCAATACAAGGAAGGTGCTGCACGGTTGGGAGTGCTGGCTTTCATATGAGTCACTTAAATTGAAATGCTGCCTGCTCTCCCAGGTGGATAAACGGAATTCCCTGTGGCTCTGGTTCGAGAATTGTCTCCTCTGTTTTGATGAATATCTTCCAACCAATATAAGCAAAATAGATCATCTTGGTATAATTGCATTGCTGCTTGTAGAAGCTTTCTCTATTTCCTATATGACAATAATGTCTATATTTCAAAAGTATTTCCTTGGTTGTGAGGCACTTTGGGAATCCTGAGTTTGTGAAAGAAACTATAAATTCAGACCCTTGGTTTCTTTCTGCCCATTCCAGGCACCCCTCTCAAAGCTTAAGTCTGGAGCATTCTCACTCAGATACCTGTCGATATTAAATACACTGAAACCCTCTTCCACTTGACATTGAACTCTGTGAAAGACTGCACTTCAGAAGTGTAGCCCAGCTGTAATACATTTCAATTTTCTATGTATGTGAATGGACTGTGAAAGCCATTTTCTGTACAACAGATACAGTTGCTCCCCTGATAATTGCAATTTAGATAAATTGCAGATTTTCTTTCCATGCTGGGATTAGTTTATTGCAATAAACAGAAGTAAACTTCTTGCAGTTTAACTCTGTTAGGACTGCCAAGGGCACAGAACTGTCACTGTATGTTGGTAATATATTATTATTTAAAGACCAATTAAAGTTCTAGTGCAACCACGTATTGGAAATGTTTGCTGTTCTATATTGCTAATTGAAGTGACTAAAAACTGAGCAAATTAAAGTTAACTAATTTATTCAGTGCATGATAAGCAAACTTCAGAAGAGATAAAGCACTACTTCCCTTAAACCATTCAGTTTTTGAACCAACCAGCACAGCTCTAATTACTATAACACCTTGACAACTTTGCACTATAATAGAATGTGTAATTTGTATAATTTAAGTCTAGTTCAGCTTTTGAAGGCCTGGAGGTCGGTAACCAGTGGTGTACTGCAGGGATCTGTTCTAGGACCACCTGCTTGTTGTGATTTTTTTATAAATGACTTAGATGAGGAAGGGCAAGACTGATTAGCAAATTTGTAGATGACATGAATGTCGGTGGTGGTGTAGACAATGTAGAAAATTGTCGTAGGTTGCAATGGAACATTAATGAGATGCAGAGCTGGTTTGTGAAATGGCAGACGGAGTTCAATCCAAAGAAATGTGAAGCGATACACTTTGGAAGGTCAAAAGCAGTGTATAAGGTTCTTAGTAGTGCAGAGGAACACATGGAACTTTGGGGTATGGCCACAGATCCCTCAAAGTAGCCATACAAGTTGATAGGGTGTTTAAGAAGGAATATATTGTTTGACCCTCATTAGAACCATAGAACCATAGAACACTACAGCACAGTAAACAGGCCCTTCGGCCCTTCTAGTCTGTACCGAAACATTATTCCGCTAGTCCCATTGACCTGCATAAGTCCATAACCCTCCAGACCCCTCCCATCCATGTACCTATCCAATTTATTTTTAAAACTTAAGAGTGAGCCCACATATACCACGTCAGATGGCAGCTCGTTCCACACTCCCACTATTCTCTGAGTGAAGAAGTTCCCCCTAAACCTTTCCCCTTTCACCCTAAAGCCATGTCCTCTCGTATTTATCTCTCCTAATCTAAGTGGAAAGAGCCTATTCACATTTACTCTGTCTACACCCCTCATAATTTTGTAAACCTCTATCAAATCTCCCCTCATTCTTCTACGCTCCAAGGAATAAAGTCCTAACCTGTTCAATCTTTCCCTGTAACTCAACTCCTGAAGACCCAGCAACGTCCTAGTAAACCTTCTCTGCACTCTTTCAATCTTACTGATATCCTTCCTATAGTTAGGTGACCAGAACTGTATACAATACTCCAAATTTAGCCTCACCAATATCTTATTCAACCTCCCCATAACATCCCAACTCCTATACTCAATATTTTGATTTATGAATGGCAGGATGCCAAAAGCCTTCTTTACAACCCTGTCTACCTGTGACGCCACTTTCAGGGAATTACGTATCTGAACTCCCACATCTCTTTGTTAGTTGGGTAATTGAGTTCAAAACCCTTGAGGTAATGTTGCAGCTCTATAAAACTCTAGTTAGAGTACACTTGGAGTACAGTATTATGTTGAGTACTGGTTGCCTCATTATAGGTAGGACGTGGACACTTTAGAGATGGTGCGGAGGAAATTTACCTGGATGCTGCCTGGATTAAAAAGCATGTATTATAAAAAAAGGTTGAGCAACCTATGGCTTTTCTCTTTGGAATGAAGGATGATGGGAGGTAACTTGATCATGGTGTATACGGTAATAACACTGGACAACAAAGATTTTGCTTGCTGAAAACTTCTGGGCATATCTTATGGATTTGGGGGCTGCTGATCATGAAAATCATCATCAACTGCATTGGTGTTGCTTCCTGCATCCATGCTAAGCTTGTTGACTTCATCAACTTTGCCTTCAACTTCCACCCTGCCTGCTAATTTACCTGGTCCATTTCTGACAGCTCCCTCCCCTTCTAAATCTCTCTATCTCTATCGCTGGATCAGTCTATCTACTGATATCATTTATAAACCCACTGATTGTCACAACTACCTGGACAATACCTCTTCCCACTCTGTCACTTGTAAAAATGAAATCCCCCTCTCTCTGTTCCTCTGTCTCTGCCACATCTGCTCTCAAGGATGAGGCTTCTCACTCCAGAATTAATGAAATGTCCTCCTTATTCAATGGAAGGGGTCCTGATGAAGGGTCTCGGCCTGAAACATTGACTGTGTACTCTTTTCCACAGATGCTGACTGGCCTGATCAGTTCCTTCAGCATTTTGTGTGTGCTCCCCCAGTTCTGTCTCAGTTCTGTTCAGACCTGGAACACCTCACAATCAAGTGTCATCCATTTTATCTGATGCAGGAGATTTCAGAGATCATCTTGGTTGCGGTGTATATCACACCTCTGGCCAGTGTCAAACAGGCTGTAGACGAACTGAGCGATGACATCAGCAGGCATGAAACAGCACATCCTGATGCCTTCCCCATCATTTTGGGGGATTTTCACCAGGCCAGCTTGAAAAAGTCTCTAAATAATTATTACCAGCAAATCATTTGTAATACCATAGGAACCAGCACACTGGACCACTAACATCAAGAATGCTTGCCGTGCCATCCCATGTCCACACTTCGGAAAGTCTGATCATCTGGTTGTATCTCTACTCCCTGAGTATAGGCAGAGACTGAAGACTGCAGCACCAGTAGTGACAATCAAGAAGGTCTGGACAAGGGAGGTGCAAGAGCACTTACAGGACTGCTTTGAATCGGCGGACTAGACCGTATTCAGGGATCCAGCTTCAAGTCTGAATGAGTACATCACAGCTGTCACTGACTTCATTAAAACCTGTGTGGATGAGTGTGTGCCTACTAGAACATACTGTACCTACCCAAATCAAAAGCCGTGGATGAACTAGGAGATTTATGGTCTACTGAGGGGGAGATCCGAGGCACTCAAGTCTGGTGACCCATGTCTGCACAAGAAAACTAGGTACAACTTGTGGAGGGCTATTTCAAGAGCTAAGGAACAATTTTGAATGAGGTCAGAGGTGAAATCAGATGCATGTCAAATCTGGCAGGGTTTGCAGGCCATAACCTCCTTCAAAGTGAAACCTAATATCATGAATGGCTGTGATGCTTCACTCCCAGGCGAGCTCAATACCTCTTATGCTCCCTTTGAATGGGAAAATAAAACTACAGCTGTGAGTATCCCTGCAGCACTCAGTAACACTGTGATCTCTGTCCACGAGGCCGACATCAGGTTGTCTTTCAAGAGGGTGAACCCTCACAAGGTGACAGGCCCCAGTGGATACCCGGTAGGGCTTCAAAAACCTGTACTAACCAAGTGGTGGAGGTGTTCAAAGACATTTTCAATCTGTCATTACTGCAGTCAGAATTTTCTTCCTGCTTCAAAAAGGCAAGCTTTATACCAGTGCCCAAGCTGAGCAAGAAGAGCTGCCTGAATGACTATCACCCAGTGGCACTAACATCTATGATGATGAAGTGCTTTGAGATGTTGGCTATGGCTAGAATTAACTCCTGTCTCAACAAGGTCGTGGACTCACTGCAATTTTCCTATTGCCACAATAGGTCTACGGTGGATGTGATCTCATTGGCTGTCTATGTTGTCTTGGATCACCTGAACAATACAAATACCTATGTCAGGATGCTGTTTACTGACAACAGCTCAGCACTTATCACCATCATTCCTACAGTTCTGATCAAAAAGCTCCAGAACCTGGGCCTCTGTACCTCCCTCTGCAACTGGATCCTCGACTTCCTAACCGGGAGACAACAATCTGTGCAGCTCGGAAATAACATCTCCACCTCACTGACAATCACACCTCAGGGATGTGCACTTATCCTATGATCTACTTTCTCCATACCGATGAACGTGTGTCTAGGTAGAGCTCAAATGACATCTATAAATGTGTTAATGATACAAGTAGTTTGGCGGAACTTCAGGTGGAGACAAGAGGGAGTACAGGAGTGAGATATATCAGCTAGTTGAGTGGTGTCACACCAACAACCTCAATGTCAGTAAAACCAAAGAACTGATTGTGGACTTCAGAAAGGGTAAGATGAGGGAACACACACCAGTCCTCATAGAGAGATCAAAACTGGAAAGAATGAGCAATTTCCAGTTCCTGAATGTCAATATCACTGAGGATCTAACCTGGACACAACATATCGATACAACTACCAAGAAGGCATGCCAATGGCTATATTCCATTAGGAGTTTGAGGAAATTTGATATGTCACTTGGAAATTTCTACAGATGTACGACGGAGAGCATTCTAACTGGCTGTATCACCGCCTGGTATGGGGGTGGAGGTGGCCACAGAGTTGTAAACTTTGTCAGCTCCATCATGGGTACTAGCCTGTGTAGTATCCAGGACTTCTTCAAGGAGTGATGCCTCAAAACGGTGGCATCCATCGTTACGAACCCCCAACAGCCAGGTCTTGCCTTTTTTCATTGCTACCATCAGGAAGAAAGTATGGAAGCCTGAAGGCACACACTCAGTAATTCAGGAACAGCTTCTTCCCCTCTGCCATCCGATTTCTGAATGGACATTACATGAACACTACCTCACTACTTTTTATTTCTATTTTTGCACTACTGTAATTCTATTTTTATTCTCTATTATTATGTATTGCATTGTACTGCCTCAAAGTCAACACATTTCATAACATATGCCAGTGATATTAAACCTGATTCTGAAATTTCCTTATCACACATCATTTTTTTGAAATTGTCTTTATTTGTTATAATTCAAAATTCAAATCATAATAATAGATGCTAAGATTAAGGAAGGTACACAAATTAAACAGGTTTGCTGGCTGGTGGCGTAGTGGCATCAGTGCTGGACTTCGGGGCGAGAGGTCCCAAGTCGAATCCAGCCAACTCCCTTGCACACTCTCCATCCGTCCTGGGTTAACAGCTGGTGATGGCTTTAAAAAAAACGCACCCGGCAGAAGGCAATGGCAACCCACTGCTGTAACTTGCCACGTTCATGATTTCCCAATATGTCAGAGTGGTGTGGAGGGAAATCATTCGCCAACTAGTAAATTTCAGATGCGACCTACCGACGACGAATCAATGACAGGCAATTCAAAAAACTTCTAGTGGGACTGGAGTAAATTGCATGGAAGGAACTCAAGGATGTTGTTGAAAATTTTATGGCAACTATCGAGCAGCAGACTACGTGCAGCTGGTTGACAACATGCTTCAAGCATACAAAACTATAAAGTGCAAACGTGTCACTAGAGATTCATTATCTGCATTCCCATTGCAACTTCTTCCCTGCAAACCTTGACACTATCGGTGATGAGCATAATGAAAGGTTTTACCAGGACCTTGTGCTCATGGTGAAACAGTAGCAGGGCTACTGGAATCCATCAATGCTAGCTGATTATCGTTGAGTGCTTAATCGAGAAGCCTCAGACACTGAGTACAAACAAAAGTCATCAGCTGAACATTTTTAGCTTAGTTGAAATATTTTTAAATAAAGTGTTGGCGCCATCATGCAATTAAACACATGCATTAACTAAAAGTTAATGTCTTATTTCTCCAAATTTCTGCGTGATACGAGTAGTCTGAAATTATAGCAACACACATCAAAGTTGCTGGTGAACGCAGCAGGCCAGGCAGCATCTCTAGGAAGAGGTACAGTCAACGTTTCAGGCCGAGACCCTTCATCAGGACTAACTGAAAGAAGAGCAGTAAGAGATTTGAAAGTGAGAGGGGGAGGGGGAGATCCAAAATGATAGGAGAAGACGGGGGTGGGGGGTGGAGGATGGAGCCAAGAGCTGGACAGTTGATTGGCAAAAGGGATATGAGAGGATCATGGGACAGGAGGCCCAGGGAGAATGAAAAGGGGGAGGGGGGGAAAACCCAGAGGATGGGCAAAGGGTATAGTGAGAGGGACAGGGGGAGAAAAAGGAGAGAGAGAGAGAGAAAGAATGTGTGTTTATAAATAAATAACAGATGGGGTACGAGGGGGAGGTGGGGCATTAGCGGAAGTTTGAGATGTCAATGTTCATGCCATCAGGTTGGAGGCTACCCAGACGGAATATAAGGTGTTGTTCCTCCAACCTGAGTGTGGCTTCGCCTTTACAGTAGAGGAGGCCATGGATAGACATATCAGAATGGGAATGGGGCACGGAATTAAAACGCGTGGCCACTGGGAGATCCTGCTTTCTCTGGTGGACAGAGCGTAGGTGTCCAGCGAAACGATCTCCCAGTCTGCGTCGGATCTCGCCGATATATAGAAGGCCATATCGGGAGCACCGGACGCAGTATATCACCCCAGCCGACTCACAGGTGAAGTGTCGCCTCACCTGGAAGGGCTGTCTGGGGCCCTGAATGGTGGTAAGGGAGGAAGTGTAAGGGCATGTGTAGCACTTGTTCCGCTTACAAGGTGTTACGTACCCCGTAACTGGGTTGCCAAACCAGCAGAAATGGACCACTTAGTTGGAGTCTGGATTACTGGAACTAAGAAAGTTTTATTAAAGAAATAAGCAACACAGTACTCTAATAGTAAGGATATAAATGCAACAGGTTAGCAATGATAAAACACACATGTACACAGAACTAGGATAATAGGATCAATCAAGCTCTATCGCAGTCTACGGGTAAAATGATCAGTCTCAAGTGACACAGAGTTCAATTCAATTTAGTTCAGTTCACAGTAATTGCTGTTGTGCTGTTGGAGAGGGAGAGAGAGAACGAATGAATATGCAAATTGGATTCCAAACAGACCTTCGATATTCCTCGCAGTTAGCTTTCGGGCGAGCCCTTTGTAATGTCTTCTGAGGTCACCGACTGTGACCCCTCCGTTCCAAATACGATCGTTCTTCTGCGGTGAACCCGGCACCCAGGCAAGGGCAGACACACACACTGGGTTCCCGCCCGACCGCACCTTTCCACCCTGTGCATCTATGGCTGGTCCCGCGTACAGACCTCCAAAACTCCACCAACTTGTGGGGGCACACCGCTTCCAGGGTCTCGTTACCTCGTGGTGTCGTGTGTCTTGCCTTAGCGAACCTGTTCCTTTTATCCCCCTGCTAGGGTATCGCCTGTCCATCAAACTTCAAACAGTTCAGGTTCAAAGCAACGGGTCCCTGACAATACTCGGAACTGTGTCTCCTTTCGGTAATCTCTCTCGCTTCTCTCTTATTAGCATTTTGAATGTTCCCCCATTGTCCTCTTATTGGCATCAATCTTCTGATAATTTGGTCTGTTGTCACAAAGGATAAGTGCCGGGAGGGAGATCTGTGGGGAGGGATGGGGGGAACGAATGGACAAGGGAGTCACGTAGGGAGCAATCCCTGCGGAAAGCAGAGAGAAGGGGGGACTCTATCCGCTCAGGAGATCTCCCATCCACTGCTACCAACCTTATAGTTCCCACACCCCGCACTTCCCGTTTCTGCCTCCTACCCAAGATCCACAAACCTGCCTGTCCTGGCAGATCTATTGTCTCAGCTTGCTCCTGCCCCACCGAACTCATTTCTGCATACCTTGACACGGTTTTATCCGCCCTTGTTCAATCCCTTCCTACCTATGCTCGTGACACTTCAGGATGAAGGGTCTCGGCCTGAAATGTCGACTGTACCTCTTCCTAGAGATGCTGCCTGGCCTGCTGCGTTCACCAGCAACTTTGATGTGTGTTGCTTGAATTTCCAGCATCTGCAGAATTCCTGTTGTTTGTGTTTTCAATGATTTTAAGTTCCCTGGCCCCCACCGCTTTATTTTCACCATGGATATCCAGTTCCTATATACTTCCATCCCCCATCAGGAAGGTCTCAAAGCTCCCCGCTTCTTTTTGGATTCCAGACCGAACCAGTTCCCCTCTACCACCACTCTTCTCCATCTAGCGGAATTAGTCCTTACTCTTAATAATTTCTCCTGTGCTCCTCCCACTTCCTCCAAACTAAAGGTGTAGCTATGGGCACCCGTATGGGTCCTACTATGCCTGTCTTTTTGTTTGCTTTGTGGAACAATCTATGTTCTGTGCCTATTCTGGTATCTGTCCCCCACTTTCCTTCGCTACATTGACAACTGCATTGGCACTGCTTCCTGCACGCATGCTGAGCTCGTTGACTTCATTAACTTTGCCTCCAACTTTCACCCTGCCCTCAAGTTTACCTGGTCCATTTCCGACACCTCCCTCCCCTTTCTAGATCTTTCTGTCTCTGTCTCTGGAGACAGCTTATCTACTGATGTCTACTATAAGCAACTGACTCTCACAGCTATCTGGACTATTCCTCTTCTCACCCTGTTTTGTCTCTTGCAAAATTGCTATCCCCTTCTCGCAATTCCTCCGTCTCCGCCGCATCTGCTCTCAGGATGAGGCTTTTCATTCCAGGACGAGGGAGGTGTCCTCCTTTTTTAAAGAAAGGGGCTTTCCTTCCTCCACCATCAACTCTGCTCTCAAAAGCATCTCCCCCATTTCACACACATCAGTTCTCACTCCATCGTCCCGCCACCCCACTAGGAATAGGGTTCCCTTTGTCCTCACCTACTACCCCACCAGCCTTCGGGTCCAACATATAATTCTCTGTAACTTCCGCCACCTCCAACGGGATCCCACCACTAAGCACATCTTTCCCTCCCCCACCCCCTGCTTTCCACAGGGATCGCTCTCTACGCGACTCCCTTGTCCATTCGTCCCCTCCATCCCTCCCCACCGATCTCCCTCCTGGCACTTATCCTTGTAAGCGGAACAAGTGCTACACATGCCCTTACACTTCCTCCCTTACCACCATTCAGGGCCCCAGACAGTCCTTCCAGGTGAGGCGACACTTCACCTGTGAGTCGGCTGGGGTGATATACTGTGTCCGGTTCTCCCGATGTGGCCTTCTATATATTGGCGAGACCCGATGCAGACTGGGAGATTGTTTCGCTGAGCACCTACGCTCTGTCCGCCAGAGAAAGCAGGATCTCTCAGTAGCCACACATTTTAATTCCACGTCCCATTCCCATTCTGATATGGCTATCCACGGCTTCCTCTACTGTAAAGATGAAGCCACACTCAGGTTGGAGGAACAACACCTCATATTCTGTCTGGGTAGCCTCCAACCTGATGGCATGAACATTGACTTCTCAAACTTCCGCTAATGCCCCACCTCCTCCTCGTACCCCATCTGTTATTTATTTATAAACACACAATCTTTCTCTCTCTCTCTCCTTTTTCTCCCTCTGTCCCTCTCACTGTACCCCTTGCCCATCCGCTGGGTTTTTTTCTCCCTGGGCCTCCTGTCCCATGATCTTCTCATACCCCTTTTGCCAATCACCTGTCCAGCTCTTGGCTCCATCCCTCCCCCTCCTGTCTTCTCCTCTCATTTTGGGTCTCCCCCTCCCCCTCCCACTTTCAAATCTCTTACTAGTTCTTATTTCAGTTAGTCCTGACGAAGGGTCTCGGCCCGAAACGTCGACTGTACCTCTTCCTAGAGATGCTGCCTGGCCTGCTGCATTCACCAGCAACTTTGATGTGTGTTGCTTGAACTTCCAGCATCTGCAGGATTCCTCGTGTTTGCAAGTCTGATATTATATTTGTGTTCAGCTTCAAGTGGTCTATCATAAACAAAAAAAATTCTGAGGAAGCAACACTTTTGAAAAAATTGTTGTCCAGTGTATAAAGCATAGATAGAGTGGACAGCCAGTGCCTTTTTTCCCAATGGTTGATATGAAAGGAGATAATTTTAGAGTGATTGGTGGAAGGTATGGGGGGTGGCGGATGACCAGGAGTGATGAGTGCATGGATCACGCTTCATGGGGTGGTGGTAAAGGCAGATACATTAAGGGACTCTTCAATAGGAATATGGATGAAAGAGAAATGGAGGCTATGTGGGAGGGAAGAGTTAGATTGATCTTAGAGTACATTAAAAGATTGGCACAACATCTTCGGCCAAGAGGGCCTGTACTGTGCTGTACTGTTCTATGTTCTATCTATATGATACTACATGCCTCACCTGCTGCTGTTAGTAGGATTTCATTGCACACGTGTGCACGTGATAATAAATTTAGCTTGAACATTGACTTTGTCTATGGGTAAGATGCCTGGCAATGGAAAGTTGAGAGATTAAAGGTGTAACTGTAGATGGCGGCTGTTCACATGAGGCATTTATATCCTGCACTTCACCTGAAATTATACCATATCTTTCACCTATGGAATTGTTTTGTGGAACTGAACAAAGAGGCGCTGAGTCCCTAAATAAATAAATATAAATAAGTGTGATCCATTGATAGTTGGTTTATTGGAGGCTTCAAAGGAAAGGTAATGCTCTTAAAAAGAAATGGAAAATAAATGACATCACTTAACATGCCCTCTGCTCTTCACTGCCAAAATGTTACCTCCCAGTTAGGATCGCAGTTGATTTACATATATACAAATCTATTGACCAATGTGTAAATCTCAGGACATGAGATAGTTGATAAGAAAATATATTTTCAGAGGAGTCGAAAAGATGTGAAAAGTGACTGGACACAAAAAAAGGCTTCTGACTATTCCTCAGCTTTAGCCATGGGAACTTTCACAATCAGTGGAAGCACAAGATCGACAAAAGTTTAACATTTGGTCTAAATGTCAGCATTTTGAACAAAGAAACTCTAATACTACACCACACCAAAGCGCTCTACTACTGTACCCAGAGGAAGGGTTAAATACACTATCCTGGGGAGAATATCTAATTGAGCTGCAATGAAGTCTAAGGAGACAACAGAAAGTGAACTGCTGATGTCTCATCAATTCTGAAGAGTAACGATGCAGCAATTGAAATAATAGTCTCAATTTTGGAGCAAAAAGTACCAATTTAAAAAGAAAATATTAAGCATATCAGAAATTAGTTGAAACATATGATGTCCCCAGAACACTCCCCCATAGACAGTTCCCAAAAGCATTCCCCCATAGACAGTTCCCAAGAACACTCCCCCATAGACAGTCTCCTTCCAATACCAGTGTCAGCATGCACCTCTATACACCTGCAATTCATACCATCTCACTAAACCTTGTGTGAGATAATAACTCAACATTTCCCAGAAGTCCCTTCTGCTCTGTTATTTGACTTCACTGGAAAAGACAATCTATTTCCAACAAGTTTGCACCATATTTGCATTAAAGTTGCTCCAGGCAAGCAAGGGTAGCTCCAATGAAATTGTGAGTGTGTTTTGTCATGCACCGTTCGAAATCTAATTTAGATTGAAGTCCATAATGTGTATTTATTACATCTAATGCATCCCTCAACTGCACTTGCTTTATGATGGATATTCATAGCAAATATGCCTGGCTGCTTTACTATGCCTGATTCAATAAAGTTATTAAAGAATTGACAAGTAATTCATGCCCCAAACCCATTTTCCTTCACAGTTCAAGACTTATTATTATTATTGCCACCCACCCAACACTGCCTCTGCTCCTAACAGGAGCTCTTGTTATGTCAACTTCACCTGATGTTGTGATCCCTGAATCCAATGACGGTTCATTATGAAAGCTTTTCTGAAGAAGGTGGTCCCTTCAGACACAACAGGTTTTTAAAAGTTCATGGCAGCCCATCCCCACCTAACTTGTCATCAGAGATAAGTTTGATAAGGATTGACAGTATCCCTAGAAGTACTGATGGTGGAAAGACTCTAAAACATGCATGAGCTTCATGAAAGGGAAGTCCTGCGATTCTCAGAGGCACTTCCTCATAAAGCCCCATCTTTCTGGTTTGTTTCACTTGCCACACTGCAGACACATGCTGATTGAGGTCGGATCACTGACTTTTCAATAGATCTGGACTAGAATAGGGTTTAATAGGTTTAAGCAATGCAATGGCAGAGAAAGGAGGGAAGACAAGAGATTTAATGGCAAAAGGAAAGCTGGTGCGAAGCAAGAGTAGAATATAATGAGAAGAATTAAAGACTCTTAACACAGGAGCCCACAGCAGTGAGAGTTTGTGAACAATGTCAACATTACATGAGCTCCAGCAACAGCTGAGATTTCAACTTGCTTGATTTTTCCTCCTGTGATCAAGGCTCATTTTGATTTAATAATTAAGAAATTACTGCACTGCTTTAATAGATTTATGATCAATATTTTATAAGAACGCTATTCAATACAATCTATTGGAAATAGAATGTAATCAGCTTCAAAGGACTGAGATACAAAGGCAAGGAAAAATAATTTATTGACACTTAAAAATCAAACTATGCTCCCAGAAAGAGTGGTAGTTCTATTTTAGCTTTTACTTTAAACTGTCATTTTATTACAGCTTTGCAAGTAACCATTTCCTTGGAAAATATATTTGATGTATCTGTTGAACTGCAATCCTTGTTATGTTGCACATGGACCTCAAGAGTAATTGTTATTCTTATCAATATGTGTCAACCCTTTGTCAACAGAGGCAGGTTCTGTGAGGCAGCCAGATTGGTACTAATCAACAGGTGTCTACACTGTGGCACATCAAACAAATCAGAAAGGTACATCTGCCGAAACAAATCTTCTACTCCCAGCTTAAAGAAGGCAAACGTAAGAGAGGCAGACAACAGAAGAGATTCATAGACGTCTTAAAAGCCAACATGAAGAAATGTAACATCATCATCAACAATTGGAAACCAATGCCAAGGACAGGAAACTCTGGAAAGCCATTATCTGAGAAGGAACAGCAACTTTCGAAGCCAACAGATGTGCAGAATTAGAAGAAAAGAGAAGAAAATGGAAAGAGAGGTAGCGACAACTAAAGCCCGATCTGCCATCTGGAACTACCTGTCCTGAATGCAGAATAACTTTCAAAGCCAAGATTGGACTCATAAGCCACTTGAGAGCCCATAAGTAGATCAACAGAACAAAGATCATCATCCTCGACCTTAAGGGATAGCCACCACGATGACCATAGTGTGGCAAGTCAAACAAATCAGAAAGGTGCAGCTTTGTAAGAAAGTGCTCTGAGAACAATAGGACTTCACTTTTCATAAAACTAAGCGAATGTTTCAGCATTGTTTCTTCTAGGATACCATCAGGTATCATCAAAGAATTCCTGTTTCAAAACCTGCTGAAGATTCTCAAACGGAAATTAACACATAAGATTAATATCATCAGAGAAATACAATAAACTCTGTTCCACTGCAACAATAACAGAAGAACAGCAATGTAACCTGGATTGATATCTGTGTCACCTATTGAACTGTAAAACACATGGGCTGCTTCAGTTCTCAAGCCAAAACCTGGCATTAGTCCAAGTGGCAGATCATTACTGAGTTCAGCAACACACTAATTAGAACAGAAAATGCTGGAAACACACAGCAGGTAGGGTAGCAGCTGTAAAGGGAGAGAGAGGGAGACATTTAAGGTCATGTTAAGGCTAACACTTAAGATCAGACTTTCATCAGAGCTTGGAAAGCATCCAAACATTCTCTCTTGCTGTTTCTCGGGCCACAGATCTCTCCGGATCTGAGTGTTTCTCCCGCTTTTCTACTTTTCTAACAGAATTCCACAGGTTTTGATTTCCAATTGATAAGGATAAGTATTTCAACAGGTACCTACTGTTGTTGCGTGAACAGTCATCAGAGAGACGCAGTTGATAGATACGAAACACTGTCTTTTTCATTTGAAACACACACACTCACAAATAAGCGGACAGTCTTTTGGAGGAGGAGGGGAGAGGGGGGAGAGAGAGCGGCAGAGAGAGAGGGGGAGAGAGAGGGGGAGAAAGTGGGTGGAGAAAGAAGGGGGAGAAAGAGGGGAGAGAAAAAGGAGGGAGAAAGGGGGGAGGAGGCAGAGAAAAGAGGGAAGGGGAAAGAGGGGAGGGGGAAAGAGTGGGGAAGGGGAGAAGAGGAGGGGGAAAAGAGAAGAGGTGAAAAAGAGGAGAGGGGAAAAGAGGAGAGGGGAAAAGAGGAGGGGGAAAGAGGAGAGGGGAAAAGAGGGGGGAAGAGGAGAGGGAAAAAAGGAGAGGGGGAAAGAGGAGGGGGAAAGAGGAGGGGGAAAGAGGAGGGGGGAAGAGAAGTGGGAGTGAAAGGAGAGGGAGAGAGAGCAAGATCCAAAACTACACAACATTTTAAATGCTAATGATCAGAGGATAATTCCATATTTACAATGCTTCATTTGGACTACACACACCACTGTCACACCTCCCTCTGCACCCACACAATAGACACCCAGATAATGAATTTAATCAGCATTGTCTGGTCTTCCAATCAACCATGGTTCACGGTCTGAGGAACCCATTGCTTGGAGCTGCATTTCAGATTTAATCCACAGTTCATATTTGAGTCTGAGGACTGGTGACTGAAGCCTGTTGCTGAAGTTACTTGCTGTTTGTGCTAACTCCAAAAGAACCCCTAACGCTTACAGCACTCTGCATCGGTACAGAAACCCAAGGCTAAAACCATCTGATTTTCCCCCGTGTTTAGCTGCTTTCTGGCATGAGAATCCTGGGTCATGTGAAGTTGTTTCACAAGGCAGATGTCTATATTTCGCCTGCCTTCAAATTCTGAGCTTTGACAGCAGATATACAAATGAATGCAGAGCTCCAGGCGATTAACAGTGAAATCCATCACAAACTGGCATTGGAATAAATTCACCTATTTAATGTAGCCTTGTACCAGAGAGACAACAAACTGTGAAAATACAAAGAAAAGGGGGAAAAATGAATAATAATAAATAAATAAGCAAAATATGTAGAGAACGCGAGTTGTAGAGTCCCTATGAGTGAGTCCATAGATTGTGGAATCAGTCCAGTGTTGGACTGCGTGAAGTCGTCCCCTCTGGTTCAATGGATAATAGTTGCACTGTAATAACTGTTCCTGAGCCTGGTGGTGTGTGGGACCTGAGGCTTCTGCACCTTCCTAATGGCAACAGCGAGAAGAGACTACGGCCTGGATGGTGGGGTCCTTGATCCATGGATGCTGCTTTCCTGATAGCTTAAGGGGCAATTAAGCATCAGCCATGCAAGAAGCCATGTGGACTTTCATCAGGTTTCTTTCCAGAAGGAGATTTGTAAACTAGATGGGTTTTTAATGATGGTTGTCATGGTGAAATTTGAACTTTTACCTCTCTAACTTTTGTCCAGAGATTCACTAGCTCACTAGACCAGTTACCTATCCATCCTATTGCTATAACCTGGAATAGTATTTGCAACACGGTTTGAAATATTTTAGCACAGCAGTAGTCCACATGACTCAAGAATCCCACACATGCAACCTTCATCTGTAATTTTATATTCAGTCACCCCAACATCAGCATTTATCATCCATCTTAAATTAAACCAAGGAGGCAATTAAGAGCTAATTATAGTTGTAGATCTATAATGAAAAGAGAACATGCTGGAAATACTCAGCAGGTCAGGCAGCAACTGTGGAAAGAGAAGCAGTGACTGGAGAGGCTCTGCTTCAGAACTAAGAAAGAAGCAAATTAATCAAAGTGTCAGGCAAGGCGGGGAAGGGCACCTCCTGAATGGAACAAGAGGAATTTCTCTGGCAACACACAGGAAATTCTGGAGGAGCTCAGCAGGTCAGGAAATGAATGACCGGGAAGTTTTGGCCTGAAACCCCTTCATCAGCACTGAGAAGGAAGGAGAAAGATGCCAGAATAAAAAGTTGGGGGGAGGAGAAGATGATAAGTGAAGACAGATGGATGGGGGGGGGGGCAAAGGTCAAGGCTGGTGAAGAAGGAATCTGATAGGAGAAGAGAGTGGACCATGTGAGAAGGGAGGGTCGAGGGGACCGAAGGGAAGTGATAGGCAGCTGAGAAGAGGTAAAAAGTCAGAATGGCAAGAGGGGAAGAGGGGAGAGGGGAGGTATTTTACCAGAAGGAGAAATCTATATTCATGCCATCAGGTTGGAGGCTACACAGATGGAATATGAGGTGTTGCTCCTCCACCCTGAGGGTGGCCTCATCTTTGCACAACAGGAAGTCATGGATCGACATGTCAGAACTGGAATGGCGATCGGAATTAAAATGCTTGCCCACCAGGAAGTTCCACTTGTGGTGGATGGAGTGGAGGTGTTCGATGAAGCAGTCCTCAAGTTTACTACCATTCTCAGCAGTGTAGAGGAGACCTCATCAGGAGCTCTGGACACAATAGACAACCCCTGCAGATTTGCAGGTGAAGTGTTGCCTCACCTGGGAGGACCATTTGGGGCCCTATAGGGAAGTGAGAGAGGAGGTGAATGGGTAGGATTAGTACTTTGGCCACTTGTTGGGATAAATGCCGGGAAGGAGATTAGTGGGGAGGGACAAATGGTCAAGGGAATTATGGAGGGAGCAATCTCTGTGGAGAGATAGGGGGGAGGAGGTAAAGATATGTTTAGTGGTGGAATCCCTTTGTAGGTGACAGAAGTTGGGTGAATAATGTATTGAATGTGGAGGCTTGTGGGGTGGTAGGTAAGAACTAGCTGTTAAGGTGGTGAGAAGATGGGATGAGCATAGATGTTCAGGAAATAGAGGAGATTAAACTGAGTGCAGCATCAATAGTGGAGGGATTCTTTTTTTGAAAGTGGAGGATATCTGTCATATCCTGGAATGGAAGGCTGTGTCCTGGGAACAGATGTGGCAGAGGTGAAGGGACTGAGAAAAGGGAATAGCATTTTTTATGAAATAGGGTGGGAAGAGGTATTTTCAAGGTAACTGTGGGAATCCGTTGCTTTATAAAATGTATCAGTTGACAGTTTGAGAAAGAGGAAGAAGGTCTCAGAGATGTACCAAGTGAATTTAAAGGCAGGGTGACAGCTAGAAATGGCCAAACATTTTAATTCCAATTCTCCATTCCAGGCAGAAGGGATTAGTTCAGTTGGCCATTTGATTACAAATTTATTTGTTTTGGTACAACATTGTGGTCCTGTTCCTGTGCTGTACCATTCTATGCTCTATGTACTTTAAGTCTGTGGATAGATTACATACCCTAGGAGGAAAATACTAGAACTAACCAATACCATCACACTTATCATCATCATTGAAAATAAGTTAAGTTCCAATAATAAACAAATGAAACTTATGATCGATCAAACTCTTAGTTACTGTGGTCTTTCCAGAATTAACAATGTAAAATAAAATTTCAGGAAATCATCCAAATAGATCAACTGCACCCTTAATTGCTACCAGATGTTCCACATCTCTGTGCAATGGAATCCTTTTGAAACTTTTTCAGAGCAATACACCTGCAGCCTCCTGTGTGTAGTAAGATTAGCATTAGTGGAATTATAAAATCATTATAGCATTAAAAAACTAATTTTACTCACAGTCTTTTTCTGCTTATAACAGGGAAATCTAGTGAGTCCCATTCAACCGATGTTCTCCATAAGCCGACATTAATCCTCTTCTGCTTCCTTGTATATCTATTCTGAAAGCTTTTTCAGACAATGCATTCTGGATCATAATCGCTTACTATAGTTAACAGATTTTGTCCTGCTAGCTGAATTAATGTATTTTAGTATAGTTACAACAAAACAGAAGGCCATCTACAGAGCAACGCAGACAAAATGCTCAAAGATTCAGCAGGCCAGGCAGCATCAATGGAAATAAATAAACAGTCAATATTTGAGGTCTCAACCCTTCATCAGGAGGGTGATGAGTCTTGATGAAGGGTTTCAGCCCAAAACATCGACTGTTTATTCATTTCCATAGATGCTGCCTGACCTGCTGTGTTACTCCAGTGTTTTGCACAGGCTGTTCTGGATTTCCAGCATCTGCAGAATCTCTTGTATTTAGGAGGCTATTTAACAGATCAAATTTATCTGTTCTTCATTACAAACCAACCAGATCCATTCCAAGCCCAGTGGTCTCAATATTGACTCTAAAGGCAGAGAATTAACCCACAAGCTTTTCCCTCACTAGATCCTCTTGAATCTAAGAGTTGACATTCTTTTTGGCCTCTGATCAACCTTCCTTCTCCTCTTGCTGTTCCACTATCTATATAGTGTTTGTGATTCCATTGTTTTGCTCACTGCCAGTTTTTTTGCATGCTGTCTCCTTGCCTGTCATATTTCCTTTTTCACTTCTCAGAATCAGAATCAAGTTTAATATCTCCGGAATACGTCATGAAATTTGTTGACTTTGAGGAAGCAGTACAATGCAATGCATGATAATAGAGAAAAAAACTGTGAATTGCAGTAAGTGTGTGTGTGTGTGTGACTCTTGCTTCGGCTAGCGGCTTAATATAGGGGTGATAGCCCCCGGCCCAGCCAAACTTAAGGAATCTCGTTTGGGTGGATGCTGCGCGATGTGTCCCCTGTTACAAATCAGTACCCTGAAATAACAAATAGTACACAATATGCAATTAAATGATTAAGCTTTATAATTCTTACTTTGACTATATGGTTAGCAGAGAAACAAAATAAAAGAAAAAAAAGGGCCCAATCTTATTAAACAGTCTGTTGCGCAAAGTTAGAGCTCACTGATAAGTCGATTGTTCACTATCGACCCCCTCCGATCGTCGCTGCCCTTCGGACCCTCGCTCCAAGTCCACCCCATTCGGCGGTCTACCAAATCTCCCCATTCGCGTCTTCTCTCCTCATCTCTCTCCGGCAAAAATCTACTTCCAGAATCACAAGACAGAGCAACAAAATCTCTGATTGGCTAACATGCATAATCATAGTCCTGTTATCTCCAGCATTAACCCAAACATTGCTGCTACAGAGAAACCATTACCTCAGTAGTGAACATTACAGAGAAGCCATTTCATTAGCCTTAGCAGTGAAACATTACAGAGAAGCCATTACAGCACATTACACTTTCCCCCACACCAAATTTAGTCATGTCCTTGTGATGTTGAGATAATTCGCCAACCATTCCTGCAAAACACAAAGCCCGATCCAGGTGTAAAAGGCAGTGACATAGCTCCCCAAAATGGTAGCTATCACGCCTGTTCCTCTGGTGCTACATAGGCCAACCTATCCGGTGGTCTCCTAATTCTCTGAGACCTCTGTACCTCCTCACCTAACTCTTCCGGCTCAGACGCTACTGGGGATACTTCTGGTCTACCTGGCGAGTCCTCCCCCGACCTGTCACCCGTGCACCCTGCAACTCAGAGCCCCTGTCCCATGTCCAGGCCCTGCTTCCTCTCCTTCAGGGTCCTGCTGTAACCCAGGCTGCCCACAGATAGCCCCCACCCACTTCACCTGACTCAGTGGGAGAAGGGTCAGGAGTCTCTTCCTCATTCACTAGGGAGTTAGTGAAAGGCAGCATATACCACACATCCAGGTCCTCATCCTCTGAATCAGTATTCCTCTCAGGGGTGGGGGCAGGCCTAACCTCGCCTGTTGGGGGCCCTGCAGTTGTTCGCATTTTTGCAGAGTCCTCTTACTAGGTGTAGGCTCCAAGTCGGGCTCTGGGTTTACTTTCCCATTCAAAGCGTGCATAAAAGGTATTGAAATCATCTGGTAGGAAAGCATCCCTACCACTCATGGTGTTAGGTTTCACTTTGCAGGAAGTAATGACCTGCAAACCTGCCAGATTTGCCATGCATCCAATTGCACCTCCAACCTCATTCAGAATTATTCCTTAGCTCTTGAAATAGCCCTTCACAGATCATACCTAGCTTTCTTGTTCGAAATTGGGTCACCAGACTTGAATGCCTCAGATCTAGCTGTCAGTAGACTACAAACCTCCTGGTTCATCCACCACTTTTGATTTGGGAATGTGCAGTAAGTCCTCATAAGCACACACTCATCCACACAGGTTTTAATCAAATAAGAGACAGCTGTGGTCTACTCATTCAGATTCGAAGATGAATCCCTGAAAACAGTCCAGTCCACCGATTCAAAACAGTCCTGTGGACCCTCCTGTGCTTCCCTTGTCCATACCCTCTCGGTCCTCACTATTGGTACAGCAGCATTCAGTCTCTGACTATACTCAGGGAGTAGAAGTACAGTCAGCTGATCAGACTTTCCAAAGTGTGGGTGTGGGATAGCACAGTAAGCGCTCATGGTGATGGCGTAACAGTGGCCCAGTGTGTTGATTCCACTGGGAATACAAGCAATTTATTGGTATAATTATTTAGAGATCTTTTCAAGCAGGTCTGGTTAAAATGCCTCCTAATGATGGGGAAGCTATCAGGGTGTGCTGTTTCATGCCTGTTGATTACGTTGCTCATTTCATCTCGAACCTGTTAGACACTGGCCTGAGGTGGAATGTACCAAGGTGATCACTGAAATCTCCTGATAAAATGGATGACACTTGGTCGTGAGGTGATCCAGGTTCCGTGAGCATGACTGGGACAGCACCACAACATCTGTACACCACAAGGAGTTGATCATGAAGCATACTCCACCTCTTCTGCCTTTGAAAATCCCAGCTGTCCTATCATGGTGGTGTATTGTGAGCCCATCAATCGGTATCGCTGTGTCTGGAATGGAAGGGGTTAACCAAGATTCCGTGAAACAAAAAAAAACAGATCCTAATGTCCCTCTGGTACAGCACTCTAGCTCTGAGACCTTCAATTTTATTTATCAGAGACTGTACATTTGCCAACAAGATAGTCAGTATTGGGAATCGAAATCTTCTGAACTTTATGTAATCAGCCTGGTTCCCAGTCACGTTTACAATCTGCCAGCTGTTGTATATTCCTTTTACTCTCTACTTTTCCCTCTATCTTTTCTGTCATCCAGGGAATTCTGCTTTAATTTTCCTGCCCACCTTCGTTGGAAACGAACTGATACGGTAGTTAAAACGTTTCTACTTTAAAGACCTCCCATTAGTCAATTCCTGCCCAAAATGTCGACTGTACCTCTTTCTAGAGATGCTGTCTGGCCTGCTGCGTTCACCAGCAACTTTGATGTATGTTGGCTGAGTCAACCCCTGAATCTTTTTCTAATCATTGTGGTCTTTGACAACTGGTGAAAAGCCAATAGTCATCGAAGGTAATCTCAGTTCATATGTCACTGATGCTAAATAGCTTACGTATGGGAAGGAAAATTAAGTATATTCTGCAATCTTGTTAAGGAATTAACTGAAAGTGTCATAAGTATCTTTCAACTACTGCCTCATGGCCGACCACTGTGAAGCAGATGCCTCCACATCAAACACTCCTCTTGCTAAACACGTTGCTGTATGCATCAACTTGGCTAAAAGATTTTTCTGTGTGAACTGTATTTAACCTTATTTCCAGTGTGACTTGTAATGGAAGACAATAACACAGATATGTGTTGTGGAAAATTGCTCTTTGGTTTCTTTTTGTCAAGTCTAATCCTTAATGATCAGTCTAATTGGTATTTTTGTCATTACGCACTAATGAATTAAAGCTGTGTTTAACTAGCTATGGAACATGGAAGTATGAGGTAATTATGGCAAAGTAGTTTTCTTGCCAAAATAACCATTTTGCTTAAGAATAAACAAGGGGCAAGGTTGCAGAAGACAGCATGATTGAACTTTGCGTTGACTAAATCATGTTCGAGTCACCAATGACTGTTCTGCACTCATGCAATGTAAAAGCTTTATATGATTCAACCAGGGAATGAAAAGGGAAGATACATTTCCCAATGCGTTCTACTTCAAGCTTTTAGGTGTGGGGCAATTCCAGGAAATGTGCAGCTCTTTCCGCCGCTGGGGGCAATCTATCTCATCCGAGCTATTGTTCAGCCTCCTCAACTTCCCTCAGGCTGCACGTGCCCCTACTCTGACTGCTGAGATATTATTGCCTGAGATTCTTGGATTTTTGAACCTGTGATGTCCTCTTTAAGATTTCCCTCGGCTGCTTTTAACCGGCACTGACTCAGTCTTGGGGAAATCATTTCAGGTCCAGGTGCAGGGTTAGTATGAGGATGGTAATTATGACAGTGATCTTAACTGCTAATTTCCTCACCAAAGTATACTAGTGAAACAAATGAGATTTTTTTTGATAACATGGTCATATTTCTGACAGTATTTTTAATTCTAATTTACTAGTTGAACTCAAATTCTACAGTTACTCTGGTGCAATTAGAATGCATGTCTCCTAGCAATGGAAGCATTGGGACTAACCCCATTAATAGAGACAAATAAATGAGATGATGGAGTAAGGCTTTTAAGGCAAAATGAAGAGATGGATTGATGCACATAGCAGAATATGTTAATCTGTACCCATGCTCACTCTTCTGAGCCGCTGAGTTCATTAATGGATCTCCTACACTGAATCCAGAACTTTGGTGCAATGTTGCTGCAGCCACTGTTGATGCACCAGCATGATTCATTCTTTAATAGGTTCGAAAGATCAGCCGCTTACGGATCCTCACTGAACCTAGAAATATAACAAGCATTGTTATGTCAAGATAGCATCTTTACACACCTGAATCCATGACATTACTGGTTAAATCCCCAACTTCTTCAACGTTGTATTGCAATCTCATCAACCAGGCGCACACCAAAGCCATCATGTGCCTTGAAGGGAATGGCCAGATCCAGCTGGCTTCATCTGACAGTTCCATTGGAAACCTCTGGCATGCAGCTGCTCCCAGGTAGGTAAGTTCTAGGCTTAGACAAAATGCATGAGTCAAGTTACATGACATCTCACTCCAGTCTGTTGCTGAATTCCATGTGGAGTTCAATGGCAGAGCTCATATGTTCTGGAATCAACTGGGCAAATCTACCGTTTGTACTTCTGTGATCACAAACCAGACAGACATGATGTAGGGTAGGAAAATGACTCCTTACACATCTTTATTCCAATTTAAGGAAGGATACTGGAGATGTAAAGTTGACGGGGAAAAGTTATTAAGTTAAGTTAATTGTTTCTTAATGTTTTAAGTTCTTAAATGTCTGTCTGTCTAGGTACCATATCTGATGCGGACTTTGGTGACCATGGTTTTCCACATAGATCTATCCTTTGTTTTTTGCATGACTTCCATTTCCTCAATTTGTAGCCACCTGGCTATGCTTTTGATGTGCATAAGCTGAGGTCTTCCTCTAGGTTTGCTCCCCTCAATCTTTTCAGAGAGCATGAGTTTTTCTAGTTCATCTTTCCACATGATGTGTCCTATTCTTTCTCTTATTGTTGGTATGAGTGATCGAACTGCTTGGGCTCTTCTGAGAATTTCTTCATTTGATGTGTGTGTGGTCCATGATATTTTCCTAAATAGGAACTTCTAAAAAAAAACTTTTGTATGTTTCCAAATATCCATCAGATATGCACCCCTCCACATCAGGATGGGAGAAAAGTTTAAGTGGTTGCATTCAAATGTCACAAGCTAGTATGATCAAAAGACCATAAGTCATTGGAGCAGAATTAGGCTATTCAGCCCCTCGAGTTCTCCGGCATTCCAGCATGACTGATTTATTACCCATCTCAACCCCATTCTCCTGTCCTCTCACTATAACCTTTGATGCCCTGACAAATCAAGAACCTATCAACTTCCGCTTTAAATATACCCAGTGATTTGGCCTCGACAGCCGTCTGTGCCAATCAATTCCATAGGTACACTACCGTCTGCCTAAAGAAATTTGTCCTCATCTCTGTTCTAAATATAGTAGCATAGCAGTTAGGAAGATGCTGTGGGTGTCAGAGTTCAGAGTTTTATTCCAAAGTCACCTGTAAGGTGTCTGTATGTCCTCCCAATGGAATGTGTGTGTGTTTTCCCAGGTGTTCCAAGTTCCCTCCTGCAGGTCAGTTGGTTAGTTGGTCATGGTAAGCTGCCCTGTGAATATGCTAGGGTTAAATCAGAGTTCAAATCAGGCCTTACAATGTTCATAACTTTCCATGATATCCCACCCCCACCACCCACATTTTTCTAAACTCCAGTAACTACAATCTCAGAGCCATCAAACATTTCTCATACGTTAATCCTTTCATTCCCAGAACTGTTCTTGGGAACCTCCTCTGGATCCTAATGCCAGCACATCTTTTCTAAGATAAGGGGACAAAAATTGCTCACAGTACTCCAAGTGTAGTCTGACAAATACCTTATAAAGCCATAGCATTACATCCTTGCTTTTTATATTCCAGTCCTCTCTAAATGAAAGCTAATGTTGCATTTGCCTTTCTAAACATTGACTCAATTTACAAGTTAACCTTCAGGGAACTCTGCTCTCGGACTCCCTCGTCCCTCTGCATCTCTGATTTATGAGTTTTTCCCTATTTATAAAATATTCTATGCCTTTATTCTCTCTACTGAAGTGCATGATCATATACTTGTCTATACTACATTCCATTCACCACTTCTTGCCCATTCTCCTAATCTGTCTAAGTCCTTCTGCAGACTCCCTGTTTCCTCACCACTACCAGCCCCTCCAACTGTCTTCATATTTTCTGCAAACGTGGCCACAAGCATCAATTCTATCATCCAAATCATTGATATTTAACGTGAAAAGAAGTCCCCTGCAGAACACCACTAGTCTCTGCCAGCCAACCCTTTACTTCCACTCTTTGCCTGCTGCCAGCCAGCCAATTTTCTATCTATGCCAGTATCTTTCCTGTAATACCAAGGGCTCTTGTCTTGTTAAGCAACCTCATGTGCAGCACCTTGTCAAAGGCCTTCTGAAAATCCAAGTAAATAGCATCCACTGACTCCCCTTTGTCTACCCTTCTTGTTATTTCCTCAAAGAATTCCAACAGATTTGTCAGGTAAGGTTTCTCTTTAATGAACCCATGCTCGCCCACCCTGTCTCCTGTATATCTTGACGATACCTTTTACCACCTTCTCTCCAGTAAAGATGATATTCCCTTTTCTATCACCTTAACTGCATCTGGTCCCAGGATGACACTTTCCTTTCCAGGACATCAGAGGTATCCTCTTTCTTCAAAGAATGGGTTTTTCCTTCCTTCACCATTGATGCTGCTTTCTACTTCATCTCTCCCATTTTCTAAACATCTACACTTACCCCATCTTCCTGCCTCCTTAAAAGGGATAGAATTCCCTTCGTGCTCACCTACCATCCCATGAGCTTCTGTCTTCACACATCCTTCTCCACAGTCTCCGCCATCTTCAATGCTATCTTACTACCAAACACCTCCCTCACTCTCCATTTTCCTCAGGGATTATTCCCTCCATGATTCCCTTGTCCATTTGTCCCTCCCTACTCATTTCCCTCCTGGCACATACCCTTGCAAGTGACAGAAATTCTATATCTGTCCATTTACTTCTTCCTTACCTTCATTCACCTCCAAGAGGACCACAACCTTGTCGTGGTTTGCAGGTTTGCATGCCTCAATGACCTCGAGAGCTACGTTGGCTGGAATCAGGGCTTTTTGCTTTGGCTCTTTGTAGAGTCACTGATGCAAAAAGGTCAAAGGGTAGAGGACAGATTAAGAGTGGTCCACCGGTCCTGCAGTTTCAGGAGTTCAGCTCAGGGCTAGCAACCCTGACCGGTAAAACAAAATTGTTACAGAAACAGCAATGAAGTATCCTCCTAGATCTGAGAACAACAGTATTCCTGAGTCTCCACTTAGTGACTGACAGTAGTGAAAACCAAGAGTCAGCTACTGACATGATGAAGGAAGCCTTGAACACTGCGCTAGAGATGGACTCTTCACCTGCGAATCTGTTGGGGTTATTTACTGTATCTGGTGCTCCTGATGTGGCCTCTTCTACATTAGTGAAACCTGATGTTAATTTGTGAGTGCTTTGTTGAGCACCTTCGCTTTATCTGCCAAGATTTGAACTATCCATTGGCCAACCATATGAATTCCCATTCTGACATGCCAGTCTATGGACTCCTCTTTTGCCACGATGAGTCCACTCTCAAGGTGGAAGAAAAACACCTCATATTCCATCTGGGCAGCCTCCAGCCTGATGGCATGAACATAAACTTCTCCTTCTGGTAACAATTCCCCTCCCCCTTTCCTCTTCTTCTTTTCCACACTCTGGCTTCTTGCCTCATCTCCTTACCAGACTGTCACCTATGTCTGAAGCCCACCCTTCTTCCCTTTGTCCCAAGGTCCACCCTTCTCTCTTATCAGATCCCTGCTTTTCCAGCCCTTTACATTTCTCACCCACCTGGCTTCACCTATCATCTTCTAGCTCTTCTCCTTCCCCTCTCGCCCCACACCACATTTTTATTCTGCCTTCTTCCACCTTCCTTTCCAGTCCTGAAGAAGGATCTCACCCAAAACATTGACCTTTTATTCATTTCCAAAGATGCTGCCTAACCTACTGAGTTCCTGCACAATTTTTTGCGTGTTTCTCTGAATTTCCAGCATATGCGGCATCTTTTGTGTTTATGACTTTGGCCTCTTTTACCATGTGCCACCAAGTACCCTGAAAATTCATCCTTAATAATGGTCTCCAGCATCTTCCCAACCACTGAAGCCAGGCTAACTGGCCCATAATTTCCTTTCTTCTGCCTCCCTCTCTTCTTAAAGAATGAAGTAACGTGTGATTTTCCAGTCCTCTGGAACCATTCCAGAATCAACTGATTCTTAAAAAGATCTTTACTAATAGCTCCACAATCTCTTCAGCTATCTTTTTCTGAACCTGTGGTGTAGTCCATCTGGACCTGGTGACTTCTTTACTGTCAGACCTTTCAGCTTCCCAAGCACCTTCTTTAATGTAATTGTAACTACACTTACTTCTGCTCCCCACAATCAAATTTCTGGCATACTGCTTGTGTCTTCCACAGTGAAGGCTGGTGCAAAATGCTTACTAAGTTCATCCGCCATTTCCTTGTCCCCTGTGGTACATGGAGCTTAGAAAAATAGAGGGCTATGGGTAACCCTAGGTAATTTCTAAAGTAAGTACATGTTCAGCACAGTATTGTGGGCTGTATTGTGCTGTAGGTTTTCTATGTTTCTATGTTTCTATCTCTTCATTGTCATTTTCCAGCAATTCAATATCCATTCTTGCCTCTCTGTTACTCTTAGTCTGAAAAAATTTGGTATCTTCTGTTATAATATTGGCTAGCTTTTCTTGCCCTGTCCTCAACCCTAACACTCCAGTTCCCATCCCCTTGCTAAATTAGTTTAAACCCTCCCTAACAACCTGCCCACAAGGATGCTGGTCCCCCTCGGATTCAGATATAACACATTCTTTTTGTACAGGTTATACCTTCCCCAGAAGAGTTCCCAATAATCCTATACCCTGCGCCTCAGTTAGACATCCATCTGCCAAATCATCCTATGCTCACCCTCACAGGCAGCAAACCAATGATTACCACCCTAGTGATCCTGCTTTTCAGCTTTCTATCTAACTCCCTATATTCTCCTTTCACAACCTACTCCCTTTTCCTACCTATGTCATTGGCAAACTGTTCACCACACTTCTAGCTGGTCCTCTCTCTTTTAGAATGCTGTGGACCCGATCCCTGGCCCTGGCACTTGGGAGGCAACATACCATCTGGTGTCTCTTTTGCGTCCACAAAAACTCCTATCTGCTTCTCTCTAACTGTGGAATTCCTTATCACTGCGCCCCTCTTCTCCCCACTTCCTTTCTGAGCTGTATTTTCTTCTATGTTTCTGTAGTGTGCTGAAACTCTTTCTGGATTTCTAATGTAATATCAGAACTTATTTCATAAAGACAACTTCAAAGGCCAAGGCTTCAAAGAGTGAGAAGCATAGATCATTTCTCTGATTAGGAGAAGCACTTACCATGAAAGGTCAGTCAACAGTATCTGAAAACTACCATAATTACCAATGAGTTTGAAACATTAGTTTGTTATGAAGTATTGCTCTCCAGTGGTGGCTGGGATCAATCATGTTTCCTCAGATTGTCCAGGGTGTATTTGGATACCTTGATCCCAATAAACACCATGGTGCACTGCACTGGAATGGGGTAAAATTACATGTTCCACTTCTCATTTAATAATCCAGTTTATTAACCATCTCAAAATAAATCATTGTCTACCACCTAAGACCAAATCTCTTCACCTTTTCACACGTGATTTTTCTTGAGTTTTTTTTGGAACCGTTCTTGACCTCAGCATTAAGAAATAAGTTTGTAATGAAAATTCAAGGACAGTACAGTCATAAAAAATGTGGTGGGGATAAATATTTTATTGCTTTTCAGAGACAGTTGTGCATTTCTATAATTATGAATAAAAACTAAAATTAGAAATAAATAGATAATAGGTAGCAGGCTGCAAACATCCAGAGAATACAGTGCAGGAACTGGCCTTTCTGATCCCAATCTTGTGTCGAATTAATTGAACAATCACCTAATTAAACTAATCCCTTCTAACTACACAAATGCCACATTCCGTCATTATCTACACATTAATATCTGCCTCTTTAAGAGCTTTTCGGACATTTGTATTTGATTGCACCACCACTCCTGGCACTGCATTCCGAGCACCCATCCAGCTCATCTCCTTTGAACTTAGCCCCTCTCACCTTAAATGCACGCCCTCTGGTACAGGCTCTTTTTTCCATCTATGCATCTCAGAATGTTATCACCCTCTATCAGATTTCCCCTCAGCCTCTGCTGCTACAGATAAAACAATACAAGTTTCTCCCACCTCCCCTTATAGCACATGAGCTCTAATCCAAGCAGCATCCTGTAAAACCTCTTCTGCACCCTTCTCGAAGTCTTAACGTCCTTCCCATAATGGGACAACCAGAACTGAATGCAACACTCCAGATGAGGTCTAACTACAGTTTTATAAAGCTACAACATAATTTCCTGACCCTTGAGCTCAATGTCTCGACAAATAAACGCAAGCATTCCATACACCACCTTTACCATTCTATCGGCCTATGCAGCTTCTTTCAGGGAGCCAAGAACTTGGAGCCCATTATCTCTCTCTATATCAATACTATTAAGGGTCTTGCCATTAACAGCGTATTGTCTCTTTACAATTGATCTCCCAAAATGCAACACCTCACTTTTGGCCAGATGAAACTCCACCTACAATTTTTTTCCACTCATGTGAAACTGATCTATAACCTGCTGTATCCTATAGCAATTTTCAGCACTACCAGTCTTTGTATCATCTGCAAATTTACCAATCCAGCCGTCTAATTTTTTAGTTCCAGCAAAACCACTACCCTCTATCTTCAATGCGCAAACTGGTTCCAAAAGCAAGCAGTCAAATCACTGTGGATCCCATGCATCTTAGTCTTCTAGATGAGCCTCCTTGTCAAACATCTTAGTAAAACCACAGCTATACCTGCATGAATCACCTTTGACATCTCCTTGAAAAAATATCAATCAAGTTGGTAAAACAGGATTTGCCCCACACAAATCCTTCTTTGTTGTTGATTGGGAATAGTGTATGTTATTTGGTATAGATTCATAGTTAATAAATAAAATATTATCCAAAAAAAATCACTGACCTGAAACATTACATTAATAAGTATCATTAACAAATGAAATAAACTGAAATTCTCTGTAAGCATAGGATAGTGAAAAGTTTTTATTGCAGTGTTATTTAAGTACCTACTGTCATATGTATTGATCTTAAAGTACTAATGTAAAGTTTTCAGTGTGCATTCATACTTCATACGTGACAGTTGAGCTCAGATTCAGAGTTTGTGATTCATGCTGCTCTAGTTTAATAACAGATGGGCTTTAATTTGTGCATGATGTGAAATCTAATTGAAAGATGCTCAGTGTTACTTAAAACATTACCAGACAGGGTAATGTTGTCTGAGTTGCAATGCAAACAAACTGAGCTACCTACTTTTCAACCACCTGCTGCAGCCAAAACGAAACAATGCTTTGAATTTCTAAAAAGTTAAATCTTTCCCTGAAGAGTGACAGTCCAAGTACTTTGTTTTAAAACAGTATGGTTTAGAAATGGATATTGTGATAAAAGGATGATTTGTTTTGTGGAAGCACACACCAAGTTTTCTGCAGCATTGGTCTATCATCCTGCTCCATTGTCTCTACCTGCTGTTACCTTTTAATAATATCCCTTTTACTTCATATCATCATTTTACTTAGGTGCTTTTTTTCTCTCTTGAAGTTTTCCATGTTTGTTCACGCTGTGAAATTATTTGCCTTTTGCATCTCCTCTCCTCCATTTCTCATGCCCTTTCTGGTGACTGTGAACGGCATTGTGACTCCAGGCAAGGTGCTAAGTGATGATATGAGAAGCTACAACCTATGAGGGTGTTCATGTGATAGGGCCAAACTTTCTGTAAGTCTTGGGCTGAGATCCGGCAACAGGATCATGAAGTCCAGTAAGAATCATATCAAGCTTAGAAATGGAATTTTATCTGAGTGCTGTCAAAAGTACCTGTCTAAATCACTTACTAAACGTCAAATTATTATTAAACTATGTTTATAAATTCATTGCAAAAATAGATGTTACTGAAGCAATGTAATAGTGCAAAGCAGTTTGATTGAATTGTCACAGTCCATGAACTTTCAGGTTTGTCGTTCATGATTCCGTACACTACTTCTCCATTAAAAAAACTTTGATGGCACTTAGTCTGTTCAGTGAAGCATTCCGCTTTGAGTCACTCATTTTTCATTCAAGGTAACTGAGCTGTAGAGGTTACATTCAGTGGCGAAGTGCCATGCACACATTATCTGAATATTTGTACCAGAAACCAGTCTTGCTGTGCATATAATACATGAGCTGTGAGTTTACCAGATGTCACTTTTTAATGGTATCATGGTTTCATAAAGTCGAATGACATTGTCAATAAATTAATAGATTTTGTTCTACCTTGCATTGCTTGTAATGGATGTCTCTATCGTATTAACAAATGGTTGGATGACAGCAGCTATTTTCAATTTAGCAAGAGACTGTTGCTGCTTATCAATTTTGATAATGAGTTTTTTCTCTTCCCTTCAGCCTTATTTGTGTAGCAGACTAATTACTAGACTACTACAGAAAGCAAAACAAATTCTGTTTAATTACTGATTTACTGTTGATTCATTCATGAACTTTAAAAGGACAATGCAAATAGAATTTAGAAAATAAAAACAAGGTGTTGACCAATCATCCCTTTGAGCTGAGAACATGGCTGCCTTTGGCCTCAACACCATTGTGCCATTCCATCCCCACGTCCTGACTGGCCATTTTTAAACCAGCAGCAAAGTTTTGCAAATAATCTTTATTGCTTTGCTTGTTTCTAATTTCATATTCAATGTAATAATTCTTTCAAATTATTATAATTCCTATAAAATTAGTAAGTTAATCAGGACAATACTTTGCAGTTAATGTTGAACACTTGCAAAGTTTATTTCATTGTTCTATTTTAAAGTTTGAATCTACAGCATAACAGATGAAGAGACAGTATAATGGACTGAAGGGGGTTCTGAAGAAGACATTGATTGTGTGGATGGCCAGAGGCTTTTCCCCAGGGCTGAAATGGCCAGCACAAGAGGGCATAGATTTAAGGTGTTTGGAAGTAGGCATAGAGGAGATGTTAGGGGTAAGTTTTTTACGCAGGGAGTGGTGAGTGCGTGGAATGGGCTGCCGCCACCGGTAGTGGAGGCGGAAACAATAGGGTCTTTTAAGAGATTCCTGGATGGCTACGTGGAGCTTAGAAAAATAGAGGGCTATGGGTAAAGCCTAAGTAGTTCTAAGGTTGGGACATGTTTGGTGCAGCTTTGTGGGCAGAAGGGTCCGTATTGTGCTGTAGGTTTTCTATGTTTCTAAGGGTCTTGGCCTGAAACGTCAACTGTTAACCCTTTTCCAAAGATGCTGCCTGAAATGCTGAGTTGCTCCAGCATTTTGTGTGTGTTGCATTGGATTTCTAACATCTGCAGACTTTCTTGTGTTTAGTATAATGGGCCTATAGTGTAAACACAGGAGTAGTGATATTAATTAGATTCATCTTACACCAACAGAGAACAGCTGCCCAGAAATGCAAACAATGCATTTCACCAAGAATGATAACGAATGAAATCTTTCGTCAGGTACAGGTTTTACTTGTGATATCCTCACTTAAATTTGCACACATCTTAAAATTAAACAAGAACCATGAGTCAGGTGCTAAAATATTTGAAGAAACACATTTTCCCATAATTAGCTACCTAACCAGTTACTCATAAGTTATTTATACTTATAGGTAGAAATCAAATTAACCAATGGAAGAACTTGGAATGGTTTCTACTTTTACTAAACAAACAAATAAATAAATAAATATGAAACATACACACACACACCATTTCATTGATATTTCCCCCTTCAATCTGGGTGATGGCTATTGAATCTGAAATTGGAATTAGTTTATTATTGTCTCATGTATTGAGATAAAATAAAAAATTTCAAACATGATGAAGTCTGCAGATCCTGAAAATCTAAAACAACACACAAAATGCTGGAGGAACTCAGCAGGTCAGGCAGCATCTTCTGTGTGGAAAAGATCTACGGATCTCTTTTCCAGCAATGCTGCCTGACCTGGTAAGTTCCTCCAGCATTTTGTGTGTGTTACCGTGGAAAGTTTGTCTTGCACACTGTTCATACAGATCAGATCATTAAACAGTGCATCGAGGTAGAACAAGGAAAAACAATATCACTGCAGCATAAAGTGTGACAGCTACAGAGAAAGTGCAGTGCTATTTGAACTTCTCAACCTCTATGCTATTATATTTCACATGCTATATTATTTATTTCATTTGTGTTTTAAAGAACAGATGTTCCTTATATAACAATTCCTAATGACGTACCCATAGTAGTTTAGAAGAAACTTTTGATCAACTGCTGGTCTATGTTATATAGCCCAGTAACACAATTATCCTGCAATTCAGGCAGGATTGAAAATGGATCACGTTGTTGTAGCATAAGTGCTTGAATCTATCAACTTCATTAGTCAGTGATTACTCTAACTTACTGAAAGTGAAATCGCATTTCACAAATTTAACAGTATTTTGGAGTATGAGAGAACAAAGTGGATGTAGGGGAACCGGTTACTGTCACGGTGTGCACTGGCAATGACTGATCCCAGGTGTGGAGGAACGACAGATTCCCATGAAGAGACGGAAACAAGAGTTAATTCAAAAGAATTCCAACTGAACCTTGGAGGCTTGACTGAGCGACATCACAAGGCGACTCACACTCTAAACATGCAAGGACCCAGCACTAAGCGCTAATCAGGAGTCTGCTTTAAATAATCACAGTACGCAATAAACCCATGCCAGTTAAAATAAACTTGACAAGATTAAACAGAAAGCACAAGGGCTTAATGACTGTGGATAAGACAACGCTGAACACATATAGACGCACGAGCCCGTGGGACTCATGACGGTTGCTGTGGTACTATACGGTATATTTGAATAGACAACAAATGCAAATGATGAAATCTAGATCACAAACGTAAAACAAACTTCTGGAAGAACTCAGTGGGTTATGCAGCATTCGTGGTGGCAAAAAGAAAGTGAGCATTTTGGGTTGAGATCTGCATCAGTTTTAGTTCTGGCAAAGTTCTGAGCTCCTCCAGCAATGGTGCATTTTTATGGGTTTTCATATTTGGATATCCAGATAGCTTTTTATATGCCACATAAAGGGGTGTTGCAGAGGGATAGAGCGCATGGCATTAGGTGGAGAGGAATGGCCAACAGCCAGCAAATACTTTCAGATCATCTCTGTATCCAGTGAGGTGTGACATGGATCTATGATAAAACCCAATCCTTTTCATGCAGCCCTTCATTTTCTACACTCCCAGGATAGTTCCACAGAGTCTTCATTTGGTCAATTGCATCAAAGTAGGCCATCATGTCTGTCCATCCAAATCCCACCTCAAAGTTCAAAGTTGAGATTAAATTTATTGTCGAAGTACATATGTCCTCAATTACTACCCTGGGATTCATTTTCTTGCAGGCATTCACAGTAGAAGAAAGAAATATAAAAGAATCAATGAAAAACTATACACAAAGACTTAAAGGAACCCATGTGCAAAAGAAAACAAACAGAGTAAATACAAAATAAACAAACAAATAATCCAGACAACATATGTCATAGAGTCTTTGAAAGTGAGTCCATAGGTTGTGCAGTGTTGTGGTAAGTGCTGATTCAGGAGCCCAATGGCTAAAGGGTAATAACTGTTCCAGAATCAAGTGATATGGGGTCTAAGGCTCCTGTACCTCATTCCCAGTGGTAAAAATGAGAATTAAGTATGGACTGGATGGTAGGGGTCCTTGATGATAGTTGCTGCTTTCTTATAGCAATGTTCCTTGTAGATGTGTTCTATGGTGGGGTGGGCTTTTCCAATGATGGACTGTGCTGGATCCAGCACTTCTGTAGCCTTTTCCATTCTTGGACACTGGTGTTTCCATACCGGGCCATGATACAACCAGTCAGGATGCTCTCCATTGTGCATCTGTAGGAGTTTGTCAAGGTTTTAGATGACATGCCAAATCTGTGCAAACTTCTGAGAAAGTAGAGCTGCTACCATACATTCGTTATAATAGCACTTATGTGCTAGGCCCAGGACCTCTGCAGTGTTAACGCTGAGGAATTGAGAGTTACTGACTCTCTCCATCTCTGATCCTGTAATGAGCACAGACTCTTGGAACTACAATTTTTTTCCTCCTGTAGTTAATAATGGCACCGCTCAAAACAGATTTTCAATCTCACTTCTGTATACCAATTTGTTGCCATCTTTGATTTGACCAAAAACAGTGGTGTTGTCAGCAACTTAAGTATGGTGTTGGAGCCTCAATTAGCCCCACAATCATGGGTGTAAAGCTCGTAGAGCAGGGGGCTAAGCTCACTGTGCTCACCATCTGTGCTGATGATGATTGTGGATGAGATGAGGTTGCCAATCTGTACTGACTGGGGTCTGCAAATGAGGAAATTGAAGATCCAGTTGCACAAGGGGGTGTCGAGGTCCAGGTCTTGGAGCTTATTGATAAATTTTAAGGGGACGATAATGTTGAACGCTGAGCTGTAGTCAAAGAAGTTTATCTTGATGTATGCACCTTCACGATCCAGATGTTCCAGAGCCGAGTGAGAGCCAATGAAAAGGCATCTGCTGTGAACTTGTGATAGTAGGCAAACTGCAGCAGATGCACAGGTGGGAGAACAAGGTGGGAGAACAATCAGTGAGGCAAGATACCACATCTGCCTGTATTAATTCAATATTCCTCTATGTCTTGTTCATTCAAGTTCCTGTACAGATGGCACTTAAATATCCTCTTATTCCTGTTCCTGTCACCACCACCTCCTCTGGCATCACATTCCAGATCCAACCACTCTTTGTATGAGAAGTTTATCCTCAGATTCCTTTTCTCCTTCTTCTCACTTTAAAAACCTAAGTCCCCTAAATTTCGACATCCCTATCAAGGGAAACAAAGTCTGGCTATCTACCCTGTCTATACCCCTCCTAATTTTATATATACCTCTGCATGAAAAATTTTCTAGTACTTTCCCGATGTATATGATGAATAAACTCTTATCGGGCTTCTGGCCGGGAACAGGTATCAATTATAACCAACGTTTCAAAGACAAACTCTGCCATCTTCATCAGGGATGATGCCTGGGTGTGTCGAGACTGATGGCACTATAGGCCCATTGTCCATCCCTCCTGATTGGTTAGTCCAAATCAGGTTTGCGCTCTTCCACCATGTTTACAAATGAATTCCTGTCATCCCTATATTTTCATGGTTTCTGGAAGGATTGCCAAGATCCTGAAGATTAATACCATCCATAAACTCATAATTCCTCAAGTCACAGCTTATGTGGGTCAAAGATGACCTGGGACTAAGATCAGCTGGCTTCCCTGTGAATGTGAAGCAGAGTATATCAGCCAGACTGGACACATGGTGGAAACCCACATCAGGGAGCACAGGAGGTGTATCTGTTTGGGTTACCTGGGGAAATCAGCAGCAGCAGAACACGACATTGGCAAAGGCCATAGGGTTGACTTCGATGGCACAAAACTACTGTTCCGCATCAATGGCTTTTGGGATCACTTGATCACTGGAAGCCATTGAAATAAAACTAGAGGAAAAGAATTTTAACAAGGGCAAGGGTCTCACTCTAAGTAAGTACTGGAATTCAATTTTAAACAAGGTGGGAGAACAGAAAGTGTGGTTGTGTGGGATCCATAATCAACCATGATGGAATGACAGAGCAGTTTCAATGGGCCGAATGGTCTAATGCTGCTCCTATGTCTTATAGTCTTGTGAACTTCAGGGGTATAAATACCATTGGTCTAGGCCTACTCAGGAAGAATCCCTGAAGAAGATGGCACAGTTTGTCAATTGGTTATAATCAACACCTGTATGTGGCTGGAAGCCTGAGAAGAGTGTATTTGTCTTTCCTCTATCATGTCACGTCTCTCTTTGTAACCGAAGCCTCAAAATCCAGGCACTATCCTTGTGTAACGTGGGAGAGAGGTTCAAGGATCTAAAAAATTGAACGGGAGACACTGATTTAAGATGCGAGTGTGAGGTGTTTATTTAACCAACAGTGAAACACTAAATTGGGTGTCTAGCTAAAAAGGTATTTGTCTAAGCTATCCAAAACCACTACAGTGCATATTCAGCTAACCTTTAAATGAAAAGATACTCTGCTAATCCTCCTCAATCTATAAAACCCAAGAAGTAAACAAACTGGGGGGGAGGGCCATCTACGCTCTTTCTCAGTGGTCCTTCAGAACTGGTTGCAAATTCAGCATGAAGTTGGGCCCCGTGGGTGGCAGAAAAGAAAGACAGTGGTCCCTCTGCATGTGCTATCTTTTAAACCTCAATGTGCCCAGAACCAAAGATGGGCTCCATCGTGCCCAAAAATGGAGGTCAGGCAGCATTATGGAAATGAACAAATGGTCAACGTTTTGGGCAGAGATCCTTCTTCTGGACTGAAGTGCAAAGGGCTTCAGAATAAAATGTTGGGATGGGGGGGAGGGGAGGGCTAGCTGGAAGGTGATAGGTGAAGCTAAGTGACTGAGAAAGGCAAAGGGCTGGAGAAGAAGGAATCTGATAGGAGAGGAGAGTGAACCACGAGAGAAGGGGAAGGAGGAGGAGACCCAGGGGGAAAGTGATAGGCCAGTGAGAAGAGATAAAAAGGCAGAGTGGGGAATAGAATAAGAAGGGAGAAGTAGGAAAAAAAATATCAGAATGAGAAATCAATTTTCACGCAACCAGGTTGGAGGCTACTTAAAGTTACTCTTTCCATCATTTGAATAACACTATTTTGCCTCCTCTTAATCACTTTCTGCTCCAGGGAGAACAATCCAAATGTGAATTAATTTTGTATTAATACCAAGTATTGCTGTGGAAAAGATAACCTTTCTATCAAACCAATAATCGATGTATGAAAGACACTGAAGCCAAGAGCAGGGTTTTGGTAGAAATTATTTGGGAATTACTCTATTTTATGCATATTTTATGTTAATTTATATTTCTGTAAATTACAGTACATGTGGATAGGGAAAGTTAATAGTAATAAAGAACTGAAGAGGCCCAGTTAATTGACTACTGTTCATTAACTGAAAAGCATTAAGGTGAATCAAAGGCACCCAAGGGTCATATACTATACATATTTTTGCAATATAACAAACTATCCTTGGCCCACATGCAGATTCCATTCCTTGTGATGCTTACACATATTCACCCTGTTGATTTTAAAGTCACCATCTCCTGGACCTTGACAGCTATGATGAATACAGGAAGCCAATCGTTATTTAATTTACACCTGTTCACATGAAAGCGCTATCCTTCTCTGCTTTCATCAGTGAATCCATGTCTCAATCTCAGGAAACTTCATAGCACTTCAAAGTACTTTTGCATCTGTTCCAAAGTACAATAAAATTAACGCAGTTGAACCAAGTTTAAGTAATGCTCCATTGGATTAATATAATTCAATTGCAGATAAATAGACAGAGGACTGGTATCTTTAGCAACAAAAAAAATTATTGATTTTGATTATTTGAATATACATGTTAAAACAAATTTATTGCAATGGTTTCCATCAATAATTCTAGCTAATAAATCTCAGTAGACACACAAACTAAACTAGGAGACCCTAACTTTAGCAACACCAAACTAGTGTGAAGTCCACAACTGATCTGAAAATAAGCCATCAGACGAAGTGGTTTTTTTCTGATGCTTCTACATGCTTGAAGAGCAGAAGAGCTGTTCTGATGGAGGAAATAAATGCTTGGTGCCAATGTGCCTTTCTGGCTTGGAAGGAAAGTTTAAATAATGTAGGAATGTATGAGACATAGGATACAACTTGCATCTGTCACTTAACCTGGTGAGCTGAAGCAAGGAAATAGCTTTATTGGAGGAGCAAAACCTGTTGGGAGCTCCTCAACAATCAGAATATCACTCTTTAAACAATTCCCTGTGAATTCACACCACTAAGTGATTGATCACATGGAACCCTTGTGCATTATGAATAATATTGGTTCAACTAAAGTTCCATGGAGAGTTCTGTTTGTCAATGATGATGTACTGATCCTGGCCTAGCCAGCCAAACACATTTCCAAACATCTACTCATTCAGACTTCCATCCTCACAAACAAATTGAAAATAATTATTGGCTCAGCCTGGTGATGTTAAGTGAAGCCATTTGGAAGACACTCAAATGTCTCAGGAAGCAACATAAAAAGATCCGGATAGACAACAAAAATGAGGGTGGTAATCACTTTTACAATTATTATTGTAAAATTTACTATTGTAATAGTAAAAGAGATCACCATTATTGAGTACAGTAGGAGGAAACAGGAGCTTCTTATCAGGGGCTTGGCAGTGGAGAGGGTCAACAACTTTAAATTCATTGGTTATCATTTCAGAGAATCTGTCCTGGGATCAGCATTTAAGTACTAATAGAAAGAAGTCAAGGCAGAAGTTTGCACAAGTTTGGCACGTCATCCAAAACTTTCACAAACTTCTATAGATGCACAGTGGAGAGGATCCTGACTGATTGTATCGTGGCCTGGTATGGAAACACCACTGCCGTTGATCTGAAAAGTCTACACAAATTAATGGATACAGACCAGTTCATCACAGGAAAAGCCTTCCCCACCTTTCAGCACATCTGCAAAGAAGAGTGCCACAAGAAAACAGCATCTATTATCAAGGACCCCCACCATCTAGGGCATGCTCTGTTTTTTACTACTGCCATAGGGAAGGAAATACAGGAACGTTTGGACCAACACCACCAGTTTCAGGTACAGTTATTACCCTTCAACAATCAGGCACCTGTTACAGAGTGGATAACCCCTCTCACCTCAAAATTGAATTGATTCCATAACCTAAGGACTCACTTTCAAGGACTCCACAACTTGTTATCAATATTATTTATTATTTATTTGTTCAATTTTTTTTTTTGCATTTGCGCATTTTCTCTGCTTTCGCACATTGGTTGTCTGCCCATCTTTGCGTGTAGACCTTCACTGATTCTATTGTGTTTCTACTGTAAATGCCTGCAAGAAATTGAATTTCAGGATAGTAGATGATAATCCCCATTTTGTGACACACCTTCCTCCACACCTCACTGTGTTGACCATGTATTGTTTTCTCCCATTTCTGTTGCTGATTGTCACCCTGTTACTACTCCGTGGCCCAGAATATTTTAGACACTTACCTCAACCATGAGCTTAAATGTCCATCCATCTGCCCAAAGTGCTGAAATTGGACACAAACTGAAATATTAGCAAAAGGTTGTAAACAAAGATGTACGGATTAATAGGCTAATTAGTCACATGGGTGTAATTTGTTGCTGAGGGCTCATTCGACCAGAAGGGCCAGGTACTGTGCTGTATTTCTAAATAAATACATTTTTAAAAAGTTCTGTTGATTCTTCTTGTCTGGCTTTTAATGATGAGTCTTAGGATTCCTGTGAAACCCGTAGTTGTCATCTCAGAGTTAAAATCTCGTGAAAACCTTGTTCATCTTGACTCATTAAAATATTATAAGAAATGATCTGCCTCTCCAGAGAGAATCATGCACTTGCATCAAAACATGCCTACGTTAAGTCTGCAAGAAAACCCACATGCTCTATAATATCAAGGTTTTCTCCTGTGGCTGAAAATATGCTACAGTGAACTACAAGGGGAATACTGAACACCAAGACATAAAGCAACAGGAGTAATTACCGTGGAGAGAAAAATCCATCAGAACCACAGATAACTCCAGCTATGTCAAGGCTCACATAAACTGCAAATACTTTAATGTGCAAAATGTTTACTTTTATAAAGCCATTCTATGTACTTCTGAAATAAAGCCAACAGCTAATTTGGAAGTAGAAACCAGTTCTCACACATATAAATTATTTATTGATTACACATAGTGAAAACCCTAGGACAGTCAGGCCTGTGCCAATGGGACCTGCATTAAACACAGTCAGCAGTCCTTTTATTTTAGGAAGTTTTTTTTACGGATATGCTGAAAAGCATTTGCTGAACTATAACATGAAAACAAAACTTCAGAAAAGTGTTGCCTGAAGTTTCGTACCTGGTGGTAATTACAGGCACGCCATATTGGCATCAGACTGTGTAGTGACACTTGTGGGCTGCCCCCAGCACAAAAGACCATAAGACCATAGGGCATACGAGCAGAATTAGGCCACTTGGTCCATCAAACCTGCTGTGCCATTTCTTCGTGACTTATCCAATTTTCCTCTCAGCCACAGTCTCCTGCCTTCTCCCTGTATCTGTTCATGCTCTGACAAATCAAGAATCTACCTTCTGCCTTAAAAAACACGTAAAAACTTGGCCTGCAGAGTTGCCTGCGGCAATGAATTCCACAGATTCGCCACTCTCTGGCTAAAGAAATTCCTCTTCATCTCCATTCTAACAGGAAGCCCCTCTATTCTGAGGCTGTCCTCTGGTCTTAGACTTCCCTGCCATAGGAAACATCCTCTCCACCTTCATTCTATCAAGGCCTTTCACCATTCGATAGGTTTCAATGAGGTCACCCTTCATTCTTCTGAATTCTAGCAAATACCGGGCCAGAGCCATCAAACACTCTTCATATGGCAAGCCATTCAATCCTGGAATCATTCCTGTGAAGCTTCTTTGAACGCTCTCCGCTTTTAACATTTTCTTTCTAAGATAAGGGGCCCAAAACTGCGCACAATACTTGAAGTGAGGCCTTTCCAGTGCTTTATAAACTATCAATATTACATTGTTGCTTTTATGTTCTAGTTCTCTTGAAATGAATACTAACATTGCATTTGCCTTCCTCACCACAGACTCAACCTACAAATTAACCTTTAAGAAATTGTGCACAAAGACTCTCAAGTCCCTTTTTGCCTGAGTTCTTTGTATTTCCTCTCCATTTTAAAAATAGTCTATCCTGTCATTTTTTCAACCAAAGTGCATGATTATACAATTCCCGTCACTGTATTACATCTGCCACTTCTTTGCTCATCCTCCTAATCTAAGTTCTTTTGTAGTCTCTCTAGTTCCTCAAAACTACCTGCCCCTCCACCTGTCTTCATATTGTCTGCAAACTTTGCAACAAAGCCATCCATCATTGAAATTATTGAAATATAATATAAAAAGAATCGGTCCCAACACAGAACCCTGTGGAACGTCACTAGTCACTGGCAGCCATCCAGAAAATGCTCCTTTTATTCCCACTCTTTGCCTCCTGTCAATCAGCCACTGCTTTACCCATGCTAAAATCTTACTTGTAATGCCATGGGCTCGTAGCTTGTTAAGCTGCCTCATGTGTGGCACCCTGTCAAAGGACTTCTGAAAATCCAAGTACACCACATCAAGTCATTCTGCTTTATCTATCCTGCTAGTTATTTCTTCAAAGAATTCCAAAAGAGTTGTCAGGCATGATTTGCCCTTGAGGAAGCCATGCTGACCACAACCTATTTTATCATGTGCCTCCAAGTACCAAGAGCTCATCCTTAATAATGAACTTCACCGTCTTCCCGACCACTGAGGTTAGACCAACTGGTCTATCATTTCCTTTCTTCTACCTCTCCCTTCTTAAAGAGTGGAGACACATTTGCAATTTTCCAGAACCATTCCAGAATTTAGTGATTCTTGAAAGATCACTACTAATGACTTCACAATCTCTTTAGTCACCTTTTTCAGAACTCTGGGGTGTACACAATCTGGTCCAGGTCACTTATCCACCTTCAAACTTTTTGGTTTCCCAAGGATCTTCTCTCCAGTTATGGTAACTGCACACACTTCATGACCCCTGAAACATGGATATTCTGCCATACTGCTAGTATCTTCCACAGTGAAGACTGATGCAAAATACTTATTCAATTCATCTGCCATTTCCTTGTCCCCCATTACTACAACATTGTTTACCTGTATTCCAACATCCACTCCCTCCTCTCTTTTACACTTTATGTATCCGAAGAAATCTTGGTACCCTCTTTAATATTATTTGCTAGCTTACTTTCATATTCCATCTTTGCCTTCTTAATGACTTTTTAGTTGCCTTCTGTTGGGTTTTAAAAGCTTCACAATCCCATTAACTTCCCACTAATTTTTGCTCTATTATATGCCCTCCCTTTGGCTTTTATGTTGGCTTTGACTTCACTTGTTAGCTACGGAGTTGCCTATCCCAGCACGTGATGACAGACTCCGGCGGAATGAGCGGACGAGACCAGTAGAAGGTCCAACAGTCAAGAAGGCGGTCTCTGCAAGCGTTGTGGAACATGTAGAGCAGGACAAGACACAGAGGATGTCCTGGTCATCCACTGCGCCTAGTCCCATATCCAGCCGTCTCGACTCTGTCTTGCCATTGGATCCAGATTGGAATTGGGAAGAGAGAGTGAGGCTGACGCTGCGCAACTCCTCCTCACTTAAATCCAAATCATGCGCTAGTCTCAACACCATCATAACGGTGTCGAGTTCCTCATCGACATCGACGATGGACGAACACAACACGGTTGTGTCATCTTGCCTTTAGAATACTTTGTCCTCTTTTGGATGTATATATCCTGTGCCTTCCAAATTGCTTTCAGAAATTCTAGCCATTGCTGCTCTGTCATCATCCCTGACAGTGTTCTTTTCCTAATCAATTCTAGCCAACATCTTTCTCATGCCTCTGTAATTCCCTTTACTCCACTGCAAAACTGATACATCTGACTTTAGTTTCCCCTCTCAGATTTCAGGGTGAATTCTATCATATTATGATCACTCTCCACTACGTGTTCTTTAACCTTAAGCTCTCTAATCAATTCTGGTTCATTGCACAACACCCAGTCCAGAATAGCTGATCCCCAACTGGCCTTATCCATGAACTGCTCTAAAAAAACTTCTCGTATGTATTCTAGAAACTCCTCCTCTTAGAATCCAGCAACAACCTGATTATCCAATCTACCTGCATATTGAAATCCCCCATGACTATTCTAACCCCTTTTGGCATGCATTTTCTATATCCCATTGTAATTTGTAAACCACATCCTTACTACTGTTTGAGGGTCTGTATACAACTCCCATCAGCATATTTTTACCCTTGCAGTTCCCTTAGCTCTATTCACAATGATTCAACACCTTCTGACCCTATGTCAGCTCTTTCTAATGATTCGATATCAATTTTTACCAACAGAGCAATGCTGCCCTCTCTGTCTTCCTGTCTGTCCTTTTGATACAATGTGTATCCTTGGACATTAAGTTCCCAGCTATAATCTTCTTTCAGTGATGCCTACAACATCATACATGCCAATGTGTACTGTGCTATAAGTTCATCTAACTTATTCTGTATACGGTGCACATTCCAATATAACACCTTTAGTCCTGTATTCACCCTTTTCGATATTTTCTGCCTTTTACATTGCAACTTACCCTGTTGACTGTAATTTTGCCCTATCAACAGCCTCTCCTCACTACACATTGCCTCTGTTTGTAAACCAGCTACCGCATCTTCAGCACTCTCATCTGTTATTCCTACCATACTTTTTCTATTGAAATATATGCAGCCCAGGTCATAAGTCAAACCATGCTCAACCTTTTGATTCCTAACTTTGTCTGAGCTCTTACCAATATCTCTCTCCACAACCTCTCCACTCACTGTTCTGGCACTCTGGTTGCCATCCCACTACAACTCTAGTTTAAACCCCACCATGCAACATTAACAAATCTTCCTGCTGGGATATTAGTTCCAGATTGTTGATTCCCAGATTAATGCAGATTGTTAGAAGTTGCAACCAGATGCACTTCTCGCCGCTGTAATCCTCAGGGACACTGGAGGTCTTCCTGCCTTCCCACATCCCAGAAGAGGAGAATTCCACTCTCCTGCCTGGCATCTCTACTGTCCTAGTTGAGAAGAAATAAAGAATCCTTAGCTTGCGCTGGTTGTTAAGACAAACAACAAACTTCACTGTATGTTTCAATATACATGTGATAAATAAATCTGAATCTTGTTTGCATTTTAATTAAAATCATAAGCAAATATGAAATAATTTCATAAGCCATTTACACAAAACATTATTATGCTTCCATTTTTTGAGTAGACTTTAGGTAATTTTACACCATATCCATTCTCAATAAGAAGGAAAAGGGATCCATTGCTCCAACATCTTCCCATAAAGCCCCTAAAGGTCCCTCGGGAAACTTATTCAATGGGAAAATTAACCACATCTTCCAAATGATATCAAAGATGATGCCTGGATGGTCTGTTAAGATAAGAGAAGAATTTTCACTCTTATCTTCACAGCTTAGTATGTGTTGGGGAACATGGAGTCCTTGCTTACAAATCCAATTTCAATTTGATAATAACACAAGTGAATGTTCTCAGTGAAAATCAGCTGTTTATGTTGTGTCAGTGAAGCCGGACTTCCATTGCTAATTAAGTAATATGTACGAGTACCATTGTGAACCCTGTTGAAATGTTCACTGCCATCACTAAGCTCCTGTGGCAGCTGTGCCTACAAGAATAGGCAACGGTAATGCAGCGACCTCCACCCCACAACCCCCACCCTTCCTCCAACTCCCCGGTCCCACCTGTTCAATTTTAAGGATACGTTAATTTGTTTTATAAACTGTGCTCTTAAAATGTATGAAGCACCATGGCCACTGCCACAGTTACTAAGGTGGGTAAAACCTGGAGCCCATCACAGCAGATACCAGATCAAAAGATGTCTGAAGTTACATCCTAATGTCAAGCTACTCTCTGTGGTTTTGCCTAAATGTAGAAATAATGATCTGAGATGGTAGGTAGAAAACTAAAATCTTAAAAATCTCTGATGTGACTCAACATGAATTTTATCAATGGCAAATTTATTTCAAAATTAACAGAATAAAATTCAGCAACAGCTCGCTCTTCTCCACCATTAACCCCAAATCTCTACACCTCTCTCTAGCTCTCTGCTTCCCTCACTCTTCCCCTTTACTTATCCTTCTGTAATTTTTATACAAATATGCTTTTAAAAGAATGATTGAATCCCTAAAGCACATTCGGCATACAATTCAATGTCTTCCAGCTCCTACTTAGATCAGTGACATCAAGCACAGATGACAGAGAACAGATAGGCACCCATTTTCTGAGTTTATTTGCTCTTGCTCCTTCAAAGTCTGCTTTATTGTAGACATCTTATCTCCATTTAAATTAAATTTAAAATTCACTGCAGCTGACATTCATTCTAGGTATACTCCTCTGAATAGATTAGAGACCTGAAGGTTTTATGTAAGTGATAAACAGTAAGTTCAATAATTATACCCTACATTTTCTGGAAAAAGATACCTTTTTTTTTGCCATGGAATTAGATAGTACATTAAATATCGCAAGCTGAAATTTGAATAGGGCAAGCTTAGAGTCAGGAGTTCAAACTTTACCAGGTATACTTTTATATGTTATCATCAAAAAGTTTATTAAGCCACAGGATCAATCTTAGAAGGAGAACATGTTTCAGAAACTGCTTACTGCAGCAATATTGTTAATTTGCACCTGATACAATAAACTGAAACCAAATAACAGGAGCTGGATTCTCTGCACAATAGAAACTTCCACATGTAATAGTCTTCTTCCAGCATTCAATTGTTTTAATTATGTTGCAGCAACCCTAAAAATTTAATTTTTTTTGAAATTTTATCAACTATATAAAGCATATACATATATATGATCCCAACCTATGGAATTTTCCCCTGATTTCATTCTTTGTACAGTTTTTTCTCTCCCCGCGCCCCCCCCCCACCCCCGCATATCCAACATTGTTCTCTCTATCCATACATTCTCCAGCTGGTCAAGTTCAGGTTGATTTGTCAACCAGTTCACATTACCTATTATGTGTGTCTGGGTAGATATTTCTTCCTCAATGTGAAAGTCAAATTCACATTACGTGTAATGACTCTGAAATTCCACAGGGCTACTGAGCCATTTCAGTGAGGGCTTCTGATAGAAAGAATGTGGAAAGAAGCAGAATCATTGAAATTGCTCACTGCACTCTCCCCATTCTGCACAGGTAGAACCTACACTTCAATAAAAATTAAAGGCAATGTGTGGGAATGAGGAAAAATAACAGCAAAGTTGAAGAATTCGAGAATTCCCTCAAAGAACACAGCACACGTACAATGGGCTGATCTGTCTCCTTCAATGCTGTATGATCCATAAGAGATGGGAGAAATAACATCTTTTGTCTTCAGCAGCAGCTTATCAGTTAAAAGTGCAACACACACAAAATGCTGGAGGAACTCAGCAAGTTCCTGCCGAATGGTTTCGGGCTGAAACGTCGACTGTACTTTTTTGCATAGATGCTGCCTGGCCTGCTGAGTTCCTCCAGCATTTTGTGTATGTTGCTTGGATTTCCCACATCTGCAGATTTTCTCTTGTCTGTGATTTTCAGTTAAAAGTGCATTAAGATTTAGTGATTGTATGTTGGAGGTACAGGAACAGATGCAACTGTTATTTAGTATATTCCTACAATTAACACAGGCAGTGAACAGATGATGAGGACACGAATGTGCTGATGCTGTACAAATGGTTAAGGATCCAATATGGGTAAATCCATATATAGAGCTTGATTTTTAAAGTATTTTGCTATAGGCATACAAGGGTGATTGGTAAGTTTGTGGCCAAAGGTAGAAATGAGTTATTAACCTCAAACTTTCTGCATAATCACTCAAATATTGAACTGCATGTGCATGTAACGAGAGCCGTATAACTCATCTCCTTCTACCTTAGGCCACAAACTTATCAATCACCCCTGCTGTGGACACTTTCTGGAGGTCCAAGATCCGTATGCTCTGCAACCGCTGGTCTAAGTGTGTAAATGTAGGAGGGGACTATGTTGAAAGATAAATATGCTAGGTTTTCTAAAATTGAATCCTTCTACCTTAGGCCATGAACTTATCAATCACCCGTCGCATATCACTGATGTAGAGAAGGAAGAGTTACAAGGCTCAACGGGAACTAAACTATTTTTTGAATAAAGAAAATAAAATTATATTTCCTTTTGCAGTTGTGTTTTTTCCAGTTATTTTCAGCAGCAATTGACATTTATTCTAAAGGAGAGCAAGACTTGATGACCAATTTCAGATGTAGACAAATTTGAGATTGGGCTGGGCTGAACAAAGTAAAGATAGCTCTCTGTGGAATTAATCTAAGCTTGATTTATTTATTATGGCATCAAGATATCAGAAATACAGAAGTTTCACAACACAGTCTACAAATGAACAACTTTAAATGAGATGAATTTTCACTATTTCCATTTGAAGATGATGGGTTATGATACTGTGTATGCATTACGGCAGGATCATGAAATAAGTAACTCAAATCTGAAATAACATTCATAGTTTTGCACTCCACCCTTTGATGGAAACCGCAGAGAAGGCACTGCGTAATGGTCTGCTGTAGGGCTAAATAGAGAGCTTGCTCTTCTCCTGGATGCTCTATCAAACTGCTCTAATATATCTTACTTAGCAAAATGCCCACTGAATGAGTTGAGGATGAATTGGTTTGTTATTGTCACGTTTACTGAGATACAGTACAATATTATAAAATGGGATAGAAGCTGTGCTTGAGTTTGGTGGTACGTGCTTTCAGGCTTTTGTATCTTCTGCCCGATGGAAGGGAAAAGGAGAAAGACTGACCAAGGCGGCTGGGGGTTTTGATTATGCCCGCTGCTTCATCAAGGAAGTGAGAAGTATGCATAGAGTCTGTGGAAGGGAGGCCGATTTCCATGATGTGCTGAGCTGTGGCCACATCACTCTACAGTTTCTGGGGCCACAGGCAGAGCAGTTGCCATAACGACCTGTGAGGCATTTGAACATGATAGAACTCCAAAACACACTATAATCCTGCAAATGTGAAGGGTTACAGTTATAAAGAGATTTGATGAGTTTTGTCCTTTTAAATATTATATAGCGGATAGCATTCCAAGAGTCTGCTATGTGGGGGTGGGGTGGGGGGTTACTGCACAGGACAGTAAGAAGCTACAGAAAGTTGTAAAATTAGCTTTACAAGTAAAATTAGTTGTGAAGATACCTCCGTAGAATCCAATACATCTTCAAGGAGTGGTGCCTCTGAAAGTCAGCATCCATTATTAAGGACCCCCATCACCCAGGACATGCCCTCCTCTCATTGTTACTGTCAGGAAGGAGGTACAGAAGCCTGAAGGCACACACTCAACAGTTCACGAACAGCTTCTTCCCCTCTGCTGTCCAATTCCTAAATGGACATTGAATCTTTGAACACTACCTCACCTTTTTATATTATTTCTGTTTTTTTAATTTAACTATTTAATATGGGCATATATACTTAATGTAATTGATTTGGTTAACCTTTTCCTCTATGTTATCATGAATTGTATTATTCTGTTCCAACTAAGTTACCAAATTTCACGACATGTGCCGGTGATATTAAACCTGATTCTGATTTTTTTTTAAATGAAAGTGAGCTGGTATTTGGGATTATAGGGATTGTTCTTAAGAAATAGTTGATAATCATGAGAGAAAAAGAAAAGTTTTCATGTATACAATATATATTCATATACATTTGTTGCTTTACAGATAAGCAAGTTCTACAGTAATGCAGGTGAAGCAGTACCCAGTTTGCACACTGAAACTTTCAGAAACAGCCCTATAAAATTGATCAGATTACTGTTGTGATTTTCATTGAAGAATAAATATTGGAAGAACAATAAAAGGAAAGATTATAAAAAATATATTTCTTTGCAAAGATGGTGGAGGGATCATCTGCCAGAAATTATTATTAAAGAATAATCTGTGGTGGTAAATCTGTGGAATTTGTTGCCACAAGCGGCTGTGGAGGCCAAGTCATTGGGTGTACTTAAGGCAGAGATACGTAGATAGGTCCTTCATTAGCCAGGGCATCAAAGGGTATGTGGTGAAGTCAGAGGAGTGGGGATGACTGAAGGAATTGGATCAGCCCATGATTGAATGATGGAGCAGACTTGATGGGCCGAATGGCCCACTTCTGCTCCTACTGTCTTTTGGTCTTTAAAAGAAAATTTGACGGTGAATTGAATAAAGAAGTGCAGGTAATAAACTCTAGTATGCAATTAGACTGGGTGTCTCACGTGGAAAAAGCTCTTGTGCAAGATTGATGGGCCAAATATCCCAATTCTCTGCTATATTATTCAAGATACCATAGCATTGCAAATTTTGGAGATTTCAAAGTTCAAAGAAAATTTATCATTGTACATATATGTCATATTTCTGCACTTTTCTATTTTTCATTGCTGGTTACAAACTAGAAACAATGTTAATATTGCCTGCCTGGCATTTTCTGCAGGACTTCTTGCAATGTGCCTAAGCTACTGACAGAAGATTTGCAGAGATGCAGGAGAACATTCATCTCTTCCAGTTTGCACTTATCTTCAGAAATCAGATAACTCCCCATGGATTTAAACTGGATAATATGTCCTCAGGTTTGTAGAATGCCTCAGTTTTAAGAAACATTACTTCACTGATTTAGGTGCAAACACAGAAACTCTTACAAGTTTGCACTTAAGACCACCAGTATTCATGAATGTCATGGATAAATGTAATTTTGGTATACCCTTCAGAAGTTGGCTTAAGTCATTTTCTACAACTACATTAAAGTTACTGGAAAAAAAACTCTTTAAGACTTCAGTTGAAGTCTTAAAGAATAGTAATAAATCTGTGGTGGTAAACCTGTGGAATTTGTTGCCACGAGCGGCTATAGAGGCCAAGACATTGGGCGAATCAAAGTACACAGAGTACAGCTGGAATATTGTTTTCAATTCTGGTCACCTCATTATAGAAACATAGACATAGAAACATAGAAAATAGGTGTAGGAGTAGCCCTTTCGGCCCTTTGAGCCTGCACCGCTATTCAGTATGATCATGGCTGATCATCCAACTCAGAACCCTGTACCAGCCTTCCCTCCATACCCCCTGATCCCTTTAGCCACAAGGGCCACATCTAACTCCCTCTTAAATATAGCCAATGAACTGGCCTCAACTATTTCCTGTGGCAGAGAATTCACAGATTCAACACTTTCTGTGTGAAGAAGTTTTTCCCAATCTCGGTGCTAAAAGGCTTCCCCTTTATCCTCAAACTGTGACCCCTCGTTCTTGACTTCCCCAACATCGGGAACAATCTTCCTGCATCTAGCCTGTCCAATCCCTTTAGGATTTTATACGTTTCAATCAGATCCCCCCTCAATCTTCTAAATTCCAACGAGTATAAGCCTAGTTCATCCAATCTTTCATCATATGAAAGTCCTGCCATCCCAGGAATCAATCTGGTGAACCTTCTTTGTACTCTCTCTATGGCAAGGATGTCTTTCCTCAGATTAGGGGACCAAAACTGCACACAATACTCCAGGTGTGGTCTCACCAAGGCCTTGTACAACTGCAGGAGTAGCTCCCTGCTCCTGTACTCGAATCCTCTTGCTATAAATGCCAGCATACCATTCGCCTTTTTCACCGCCTGCTGTACCTGCATGCCCACTTTCAATGACTGGTGTATAATGACACCCAGGTCTCGTTGCACCTCTCCTTTTCCTAATCGGCCACCATTCAAATAATAATCTGTTTTCCTGTTTTTGCCACCAAAGTGGATAACTTCACATTTATCCACATTAAATTGCATCTGCCATGAATTTGTCCACTCACCTAACCTATCCAAGTCACCCTGCATCCTCTTAGCATCCTCCTCGCAGCTAACACTGCCACCCAGCTTCGTGCCATCCGCAAACTTGGAGATGCTGCATTTAATTCCCTCATCCAAGTCATTAATATATATTGTAAACAACTGGGGTCCCAGCACTGAACCTTGCGGTACCCCACTAGTCACTGCCTGCCATTCTGAAAAGGTCCTGTTTATTCCCACTCTTTGCTTCCTGTCTGCCAACCAATTCTCTATCCACATCAATACCTTACCCCCAATACCGTGTGCTCACTAATCTCCTGTGTGGGACCTTGTCAAAAGCCTTTTGAAAATCCAAATATACCACATCCACTGGTTCTCCCCTATCCACTCTACTAGTTACATCCTCAAAAAATTCTATGAGATTTGTCAGACATGATTTTCCTTTCACAAATCCATGCTGACTTTGTCCGATGATTTCACCGCTTTCCAAATGTGCTGTTATCACATCTTTGATAACTGATTCTAGCAGTTTCCCTACCACCGATGTTAGGCTAACCGGTCTATAATTCCCTGGTTTCTCTCTCCCTCCTTTTTTAAAAAGTGGGGTTACGTTAGCCACCCTCCAATCCTCAAGAACTAGTTCAGAATCTAAAGAGTTTTGAAAAATTATCACTAATGCATCCACTATTTCTTGGGCTACTTCCTTAAGCACTCTGGGATGCAGACCATCTGGCCCTGGGGATTTATCTGCCTTTAATCCCTTCAATTTACCTAACACCACTTCCCTATTAACATGTATTTCCCTCAGTTCCTCCATCTCACTGGACCCTCTGTCCCCTACTATTTCCGGAAGATTATTTATGTCCTCCTTAGTGAAGACAGAACCAAAGTAATTATTCAATTGGTCTGCCATGTCCTTGCTCCCCATAATCAATTCACCTGTTTCTGTCTGTAGGGGACCTACATTTGTCTTAACCAATCTTTTTCTTTTTACATATCCATAAAAGCTTTTACAGTCAGTTTTTATGTTCCCTGCCAGTTTTCTCTCATAATCTTTTTTCCCCTTCCTAATTAAGCCCTTTGTCCTCCACTGCTGAACTCTGAATTTCTCCCAGTCCTCAGGTGAGCCACTTTTTCTGGCTAATTTGTATGCTTCTTCTTTGGAATTGATACTATCCCTAATTTCCCTTGTCAGCCACAGGTGCACTACCTTCCTTGATTTATTCTTTTGTCAAACTGGGATGAACAATTGTTGTAGTTCATCCATGCGATTTTTAAATGCTTGCCATTGCATATCTACCATCAACCCTTTAAGTGTCATTTGCCAGTCTATCTTAGCTAATTCACGTCTCATACCTTCAAAGTTACCCTTCTTTAAGTTCAGAATCTTTGTTTCTGAATTAACTATGTCACTCTCCATCTTAATGAAGAATTCCACCATATTATGGTCACTCTTACCCAAGGGGCCTCTCACGACAAGATTGCTAATTAACCCTTCCTCATTGCTCAATACCCAGTCTAGAATAGCCTGCTCTCTAGTTGGTTTCTCGACATGTTGGTTCAAAAAACCATCCCGCATACATTCCAAGAAATCCTCTTCCTCAGCACCCTTACCAATTTGGTTCACCCAATCTACATGTAGATTGAAGTCACCCATTATAACTGCTGTTCCTTTGTTGCACACATTTCTAATTTCCTGTTTAATACCATCCCCAACCTCACTACTACTGTTAGTGGCCTGTACACAACTCCCACCAGCGTTTTCTGCCCCTTAGTGTTATGCAGCTCTACCCATATCGATTCCACATCCTCCCAACTAATGTCCTTCCTTTCTATTGCGTTAATCTCCTCTCTAACCAGCAACGCCACCCCACCTCCTTTTCTTTCATTATAGGAAGGATGTGGAAATTTTGCAGAGGGTGCAAAGGAGATTTACCAGGATGCTGCCTGGATTAGAGAACATGTCCTATGAGAAAAGATTGAATTCACTCTTTGGAGTGAATGAGGATGAAGTGTGACATGAGAGGTGTACAAGATGATAAGAGGCATAAATTGAGTGACCAGTCAAAGACTTCCCCCTCCCCCCAAAAATGGAAATGGCTAATATGAGGGGGCATAATTATAAGGTTATTGGAGGAAAGCATAGGGAGGATGTCTGAAGTTGTCTTTTTTTATATTACACAGAGTGGTAGGTGCATGGAAGATGGTGTCAAGGGTAGTTGTAAAGGCAGCTACATTAGGTACATTCAAGAGACTATTAGATAGGCATGTGGATGAAAGAAAAAATAAGGGCTGCATGGGAGGGTTAGATTGATATTTAAGTGAAAAAGTCAGCACAACATTGTGGGCCTCATGGCCTGTACTGTTCTATAATATCAAAAATAAGAAGATAAATAAAAATGGACACCTGTTGCCACAAAACATATCATATTAAAGTTTTATTTAGTCATTGACTGCTTCTATGATTATTGTAAAACAGCCGTGTGAAAAGTGTGATAGTAAATCTGTTTTACAAGCTGGCCTTAGTAGCTTGTAACTGTGCAATGTGAGTAGGTTTCACATTGAATCTGCCACTCTGTTGCAGCTCCAACTTATGAAAGGATATTAGAATATCATTTAAACTACAGTACACTACTTGTAAGTGCATGAAGAGTTAATCTTTAAATTTCACAGGTTGACCTGTTAGCTGATAATAAAGGCAGGCAATGAATGTACTAAAATGTCAAAATATCTTCGTTGCTGTAACATTAGTAATAATACTGAACAAAAAAACTGTCAGTTTTTATTGCTCTACATTAATTCATTTTTATTCTGTCTCTATTTGGTACCTTGTACAAGTTAAGGACTCAGAGATATTCCTTTATTCTTTGATTCTGTCTCTAAGAAAATAGTTGGTGATGTAAATTATTAAGGGTAGTTTATTAAGCAAAATAAAAGCTTACGGTAAGGGGCAGTAGCAAGGGCTGTGGCAGGGCAGGGCCAGGATTATTGCTGGACACTAAGAGACCTCTAGGATCCAGCAGCAAAAGATTAAAAAGTTCACAAGAAAGGAAAGAAATTCAGTTAGAGAGAAAATTTGTGTTTATTAATCAAAACAAGCAGTAAGGGCTGCTATGGATATACAAGTAGAAAGGCATCCAAGGTACGTATGAAACCTCCAGAAAAAAGGAAATAAAGGAAAGGTAGATATGTTAAATGCATTTTTTGCTAAAGGTCTGCACTTTGGAGAATGGTGCAAATGGCCCAAACAGATGGGCTAACCGACTAATATAAAGAAACTTGCAAAAACCCCAATCACAAAGGATAAAGTATTAGTGAAACCCATGAGGCTGAAGGTAGACCAATCATTGAGAACTAATAGCCTGCACCCAAGGATTTTCAAGGTTTCAGAGATCATGGACTCATTTTTCAAAAATTTTCAAAACTTGCTAAATTCCAGAAGGGTACTGGAAGATTGTGAAACAAAAAGCAATGAAAGGCCCCTTGTTCCAAACGGGAGGAAGACGGAAGTTGCACAACTACCGGCAAGAGAAATGCGCATGTATTGATAGAGAGAAACATGTTGGCATAGTGTGTTTAGATTCCAAAAAAGCCATTGGCAAGATGTCTACATAAGAGTCCGGTGCATAAATTAAGAGCCCGTGGCATAGGAAGAAGTATATTAGCATGGATTGAAAACTGGCTGTCACAGAAAGTAGTGGACTAAATGTACCCCTTTCTAGCTGGAGGGATGTAACTAATGGAGCACCCTGGAGATCAGTTCTTAGCCCACCATTGCTTACTATTTACACTAATGCCCTGGAGGAGGAATCAACGTGAAAGGTTTCATACTTGCTGATGATACAAAAATAAATGAAAGGGTGTTTGCGATGGGGGATTTTGTGATTCTGCAGCAGGGTATAAGTAGTTCTGAAGAAGGGTCTCAGCCCAAAACGTCAACTGCTTGTTCATTTCCATAGATGCTGCCTGACCTGCTGAGTTCCTCCAGCATTTTGTGTGTGTTGCTTTGGATTTCCAGCATCTGCAGAATTTCTTGTGTCTATGTTAATGGGTTGACAGATTGGGCAAAAACCTGACAAATGGAGATTAATGTGGGGAAATGTGAGGTCATTTACTAGGATAGGAGAGATCAAAAGATGGCTTATTATCTAAATACAATGAAACTGCAAAGGAGTGAACGTAGAACATAGATCAGTACAGCATAGTACAACATCTTCTGTCCACAATGTCGTGCTAACCTTTTACCCTCCTCCAAGATCATTCCAAAGTTTCATTCCCACATATCCATCCATTCTTCTTTTATCCATGTGCCTATCAAACAGTCCCTTAAATCTCCCTATGGTTTAGAGGGCTCTAGGCATTCTAGTGAATAAATCACAAAATGGCAGCTGACAGGTTCAGGAGGTATTCCAGTAGACAGTCCAAGATAGCACTGGCGATATACAGCAATGTATTGAGGGCAGCTCACGAAGATGCACTTCTTCTAAACTACAATCACTGCAATTCACAGCCTATAATTTTCCTTTAAGAAATGTACTTCTGTACTGTCTAAACATATTAGCGATTTACAGTCTCTGAAGGATTCGGCGAACTTGACTCTCAAGAATACAGGCACGGCCAGGGTGGCCATTGCTGGGGGTAGATGCTGTGTTGAGGCTTGAGAGCGGAAATCAAACCCGTGCTTAGCTCTATAACGCCATGCCAATTAAAGCATCGAGCAGATTAAAATCATTGAGGGTGAGAGCAGAAGTGTTCAGCATCATCTGCCTGCATTTCACCCATGTCCTCCTCTTCTCACTTCCGCCATTGGGTGGGAGATAAGGGAGTCTTGGGTCTCACACTGCCAGGTTCAGGAGCAGTTCTTGCTCTGCGGCCATTAGGTTCCTGTACCAGATTCACTCGCCTCGGCGCTAAACTGACTTTGCTGCTGTGGACTCACTTTTGGGGTTGCTGCAGCTTCATGTTCTATGTGTCATTTGTTTACTTTTTATTTTATTTGTGTAATTTGTCCTCTTTAGCGCATTGGATGTGTGTCGGTCTTTATCGTGTGTGGTTGTTCATGTATTCTATTGTGTTTCTTTGTTTTGTGGGTGCCCGCAAGAAGATGTACTGTATCTCAAGATTGTATGTGGTATACATACCTTGACAGTAGATTTGAATTTGAGGTAGTTAAGACGGTGAACAGCATTTCGCCCTTAGAGCTTAACAAAGGAAGGTTGTGTTACAATCGTTAAGGGGTTGGTGAGACCACACATGAATAACATGCACAGTTTTGGGCCAGTAGCATTGAGGCACCCCAAAGGAGATTACTCAGGCTAATCCATGGGATGAAAGATTGACCCTTCGAGACAGGCTAAGAATGGAGTTTAGAAGAATGAAGGGTGGCGTAAGCCAATCATACACAAGAGCGACTTGAGACGGTAGATGTTGAGATGTTGTCAAAGGCACTTGGGGGCATGGTAATTAAAAACCTGAGGTGCATGGAAATTTCTCATCCTGGAGGGTAGAGACTCTCTGTAATTCTCTGCCTCAAGGGTGGTGGAGGGCAGATTATTAGATATAGTCAGGAGGAGACAGACAACAATTTGAATGATCAGAAACAGAGAGTTATGTGGAAATAGCATAGAAGGCGAGCTGATTTCACCATATATTAGCCATAAAGGACCTGGTGACCTACTCCCCCAATTTTATTGTGACAGAAAGCATTTGTGTCACACCACTGGTTGCAGGGTTTAGAAGCATCACTTTGCTGATATTACTTGTTGCAACATGTACCACCTTAACTCAACAACATAGCATGCTGCCTCCTGTAGCACATTCTACCTCTACTGCTGCACCTGGCAATCAGTGTTCAGTGTAAATTTCTTAGCTGCATTCAGCATCACTGTAACCATGTATTTTTATCTCTCCCAAGACACTGAAAAAGTGATTTGAATTAACAAAAGAAAAGCTTACAATGAGAAACTGTTTTGCCCTGTTTTAACCTGAAGCACTCACAGTGATGTACATTTAGCGGTTGCAGCTCTAAAAGCGGACACACCGCAGACAAATACCCTGCACCCATTGCCTTCTGTCCCTCAGGCTGGGCATAAAGCAACCTCCAGAAAACCATCTTTAGATTGTCAGAAGTCAAAATAGAAAGATACCAGAAGATGCTTACCAGGATGTTGCCTGGATTACAGGGTATGATCTATAAGACTAAATAAACTTACGTTGTTTTCCCTAGAACATTAGAGTTCAAAATGTTTAAACCTGCTAGATATTCCTAAAACTATGAAAGGCATAGATGGGGTAGAGAGTCAGAATCTTTTTCTCTAGGGTAGAAATATCAAAAACAAGAAAACGTGTTTTTTAAGGTTTGGGAGGTGGATGTGGGAGATCCGATTTTTTTATGCTGAGAGTGTAGGTTACCAGGAGTAATAGTGAAAGCAGGCAGTTTTGTGTTTAAACAACACACATCAAAGTTGAATTTCCAGCATCTGCAGAATTCCTGTTGTTTGCAGTTTTGTGTTTAAGAGGCTTTTAAATAGACATATAAATATGAAGGGAATGGGAGGATATGGATGATACACAGGAAGAGAATGTACAGTACAAACTGGCAACAAGATTAGCACAATATTGTGCGCCAAATAGCCTGTCCAGTTTTACCTATCACTTTATGTTTCTTCCTCCCTTCCCCCCCCACCTCTTTTTCACTCTAGTCCCAATAAAGGGTCTCAGCCCAAAATGTCAACAGTACTCTTTTCCATAGATGCAGCCTAGACTGCTGAGTTCCTCCAACATTTTACGTGTGTTGCTCGGATTTCCAGCATCTGCCAACTTTCTCTTGTTTGTGTCCGGTAGTGTACCGTGTTCATTGTTCTATGTTCTATAGTAACAAGAGAAGGCCATTTTACTTGTACTGACATTCAGTGACATCAAGACTGATCTCTGACCTCACTTATTACACCTTTATCTTTCCAGTTAATGAATATTTATCAACCTTACATTTATAATTAACAACTTACTCACATCAACTAAGTTTCAAACTCTCCCTGTCCTCTACTAATCAAATCATCTCTTTGTTTCACACATGGAAGGCCTATTTGTAATTACTGCATTAAGACCTATATCCTCAAATTGTCAGCCCACTGAAATAGCATTATTTAATCACTATCCTATCAGTTCCTCTCAATAATTGAAAACTTTGATCATATAACCCCTCAATCTCCTGCATTCTGGGGAATAAAAAACGTCCTCATGTAATCTTCTCCTCCTGCTAAAAATAAGACAAGAAAAAGTGACACTGGTTTGTTCACAGCTAAGTCACATCGAACTGCTGCACTACTCTTCAATATCCAGATCTGTGAAGCCTATAATTTTCTATCCAATTGGTCTTTTACTGACAATGCTCAGATGGAGTGTTTGAGCTCCAACTCGAAAAACCAATTTTTGTTTTTTATTAATAACTTTTAATACTTCCTTTTTGAAAAATGTAATTCATAGTCATATCACGTATAGTCATAGCCAATCTATTAATGCACTAGTACATAACATCAAAAACAATACTCTGAATTTATATAGCATCAATTAACAAATGTATATTTTTTACCAGAGAAAAGCCTATTCAAGTATGAGAGAAGATTTGGCAGCAGTCGACGTTTCAGGCTGAGACTCTTCGTCAGGACTAACTGAAGGAAGAGTGAGTAAGAGATTTGAAAGTTGGAGGGGGAGGGGGAGATCCAAAATGATAGGAGAAGACAGGAGGGGGAGGGATGGAGCCAAGAGCTGGACAGGTGATTGGCAAAAGGGATACAAAAGGATCATGGGACAGGAGGTCCGGGAAGAAAGACATGGGGGGGGGGAACCCAGAGGATGGACAAGGGGTCTAGTCAGAGGGACAGAGGGAGAAAAAGGAGAGTGAGAGAAAGAATGTGTGTATAAAAGTAAATTACAGATGGGGTACGAGGGGGAGGTGGGGCACTAGCGGAAGTTAGAGAAGTCGATGTTCATGCCATCAGGTTGGAGGCTACCCAGACGGAATATAAGGTGTTGTTCCTCCAACCTGAGTGTGGCTTCATCTTTACAGTAGAGGAGGCCGTGGATAGACATATCAGAATGGGAATGGGATGTGGAATTAAAATGTGTGGCCGCTGAGAGATCCTGCTTTCTCTGGTGGAATATATAATTGAATAGAATGATATATTCCTATGAGAACAAGTTTTTTTTAGAAACTCCAACTCGAATAAGTAGAAGTTAGTTGTGCTTTATCTCTTTTGGTTGATAATAAATTGTTTAACTTCATCAGCCATTTTCTAAATTAAGCTTTTCCTGAATTTGTTCTCTGATGCCAAGCACAGAAAGGATGGACACATTGTAATTAGTTAATATTATCCTAACAAAACAGCAACATATGGACTTCAGATTCATGACAGGATTTCTATCCATAGATTAAATGGTCATTTTTGAAAGACCTGTACAATAAACATGATGGGTCAATAATAGCCTTAAAATGACACAAATTCAGAAAATAAAGTTTCTTTTTTGTGAAAGAAAATTATAGGCTAAAATAAATACTGTATTATATTCTTGAAGGGATTTATAATGGAAGATTATATGGCAAATTTGAAGACCTGGGCAGTGGAACTGATGGGCCAGTATTAGCCTTTAAATAGCACATATTCAGAAAATAAACTTAGTTTCTTTAAAAAAACAATCATTGCAAATTAAAATACTGTATTGTATTTCTAAGCAGAGGGCCACGATGCATCATTTTAAAATCTATACTTCAATTGTTCCCAAACCCAAAATTAAAACAAATATATATGATTCTGCTAGAAAAATTATTTTAAATAGCTACTGTTGAAGGAAACATTCAGCTCATACCCAGATGTGATCTATGTTTTAGTTGTGATAGGATCATTGGTAAATAATAGCAAGTGCAGCTGTGATCTTCAAAGCAGCTGTCACACAAATTGACACAGTATTAAATCATTGTGCTGAGGTTATTTTAAAGCTCATTCAAGTCCATACAGAACATTCCCTTAGTATTCCATTCACTCATGGAATCATTGATAATCAGTAACGTTAAAAATGAATAGACAGCTATATTAAGAGGCTCTCCATGATGCTTAATGAAGGCTCAATAAATCAGAAGAAGAAGAAGAAGAAGAAAGCCCTTAACTCTGAGTGGAGTCATCTGAACGCCATCATGAGGGAAATTTTTTAGCAGGCTTTCTATTTTTACGAGGCCGAATTGCTAGCTCAACGCTCAACCCAGCATAGATGGAAAGCATGCAAGGGAGCTGGCTGAATTATAGCACACGGGTATGAAAGAGGCAGATTATATGCCTTCATCTCTACTCAAAACTGCTATACTGAAATGTTTGTTTTGGCTCCCTGAATCAACCCTAGTGATGATTGACAGACACTCTACTATTCCATCTGTTTCAGCGTTGCTTGGGTTCAGGTTTTAAATTTTCATATTTGGCATAAATTTTAACCAAACGCAGCTGACAGAAAACCAGTGGGCCCACAGCATTTGCCTTGATACACCTTAGACAACTTGTTCTTTCATGTGGGCACGCTGAAATGGTATCCTCTAATTCTTGATCAAAACTTAGTCATAGTCATACTTTATTGATCCCGGGGAAAATTGGTTTTCGTTACAGTTGCACCATAGTGTCAATTCATCCATGCGCTGTCATGGTCCGGTCCATGAAGTCCGTATTCCGGTTCACGGTCCGGTCCATCGACCCTTGCTCCAGGTTTTCCTGTCTACCCTGTTTCTGTTCTTGTTGAGCTCTAATTGAGGCAGCTGATGCTCATTGGGGCTGGCTGCATAAATACCTCCAGAAACCAGGTCGTGGCTGCTGGATTGTTCTTGTCCTTACTCCTTGTATCCCTTCCTCTGCCTTCTGTTTCCTCGCCTGAAGCCCTGCCTTGTCTTGCCGGTAACTCTCGCCTCGCCTGAAGTTCTCATCTTGCCTTGCATTACCTGAAGCCTTGCCTTGTCTTGCAGGTAACTCTCACCTCGTCTCGCCTGCAGTCTTGTCCTGGATCCACCCCGTACCTAGCTCCCTTCCTGTCCCTTGCTTCCATCGGGTAAGCCAGGCCGTCTTGCCGTTACCTGCAGTTGGTTCTGTCCCTTCCTGTCCCTTGCCTCCGTCAGGTGGAGATCCGCGCCCTACCCAGGAGAACTGCACTGTGCCCAGGAGTACCACGCCCTGCCGAGGGGAACCGCACCCTGCCCAGGAGGAGCCTCCAGCCCTAAGCCTCGCCTCAAGTCTCCTGCCTCCTGCCAAGCCTCGCCTCGTCTCCTGCCTCCTGCCAAGCCTAGCCTTGCCTCAAGTCTCCTGCCTCCTGCCAAGCCTCGCCTCAAGTCTTTAGCCTCAAGCCTGAAGACTCCAGCCTCGTCCTGCCTGCCAGTCAAGCCTCGTCCTTGCCTAGTTCTGGGGTCCGAGCCAGAGGCAAGACCCAGGTACTGGGTCCTTGTCCAGTCTCTGACTCAGAGTCCAAGCCTGAGCTCCTAGCTCTCTTGTCCAGTCCTGTTCCGGGTTCCCGGTTTCCGTGTCCATGTCCTTGCCCTCATCCTGTATCCTAGTCCTGTCCCTAGTACTTCAGTGTCTGTGCCTTGCACTTGGGTCCGTTCCCAGCCACCTCCTTATGACATGTGCAAAGAGTTAAAGAGCACAGAAGCTGGCCATTCCGCCCACCAGGTTTGCATCAACTCACCAACGTCCATTTACATTAATCTCGCACTAATCCAATTTCTATTCTCCCTGATTCCCAGCAACTCTTCCTAGATTCCACCATTCACTTAAACATTAGTGCAATTTACATATGCTATTAACCTACTATATGGTAGAACCAGTGCAAGTTTGCAGCAGGTTAGGGCACCTAGTAGGCAGGTCTGGCCTGTAACGGAAGAGTGAAGTATGTCCTGGCTTGATCTTTGTGTCCCTCCAGCACTGCAGTTGGAGCACAGTCCCTGAAATGGTTCTAATAAGTATTTACAGTGATTCAAGTAAATGGCAAAGTTCTTTGAAACCAATGTTACTTTCAAGGGAAGCCTTCAACTATCCTGAAGTTTGCTTATTATAGCTTTGATGCAAAGAAAAGAGAAGACATAATTATAGGAATTCAAGTGGAGCACTGTGATTCTTAGCTCCCTGCCAGTTCAGTGTGTTTTGTTTACTTGGAATGTTCCTCATCAAGAAATGACACCATGCAAGGTGACCAAGCTGATTTGGATTAGAACTTGTATGCTCAGATTTTCATGGTAATCATCTATCAAGTTACTTTCATAAAAAAATCTACTTGTATACGTGCCCAGTGGTGTCAAGTGACAGGGTGACAACTGAAGCAATATTAGGAAATATGTCTCTAATTGCTCCTGGAGTCTCAGATAAAGACTGCAACTATCAAAGCCTGATAAACCCAGTCCCTTGATTGTCATGCCACGTAGACCACTTATCTTTCTTCCCTTCAGGCTTGCACTGAGGAACCTCTCTAAAGATCAAAGTTTGGATTAATATTTCAGGCTGATCCTGAATATATCACTGAAAATTAACATCTGTCAGAACCTTCAGAGGGAATTAGGTATTCTTGGAGGGAATAGGAATATTTTCATTCCATCAGTAATTTGCAAAAGCCCCAGCTCATTAAACTTTTCAAAAGTGAATGACATTTAAAACACCACTGAATCAGTGATGATATCTGGCCTATCAAAATTCATCTTTGTAATATTCTAACTTTAGCATTATATTATCAGGCTAATAAGGAAAGTAACCTCACTAGTTTTGCTCTTTTTTTGCACTATTTGTTTTATATATACATTTCTTACTGTAATTTATTGTTTTTATGCATTGCACTTTATTGCAACCACCAAACAACAAACTTGGTGGCATTCAGCCGTGGATAATTTACTGCATGTCTGCTTCCTACTACACTTTTGTTTTAGCTTCAAGAACAGATGTGACAAGTTTACATACAATTTTAATACTGAGTAGTTTATCTAGTTTTGAAACAACAATAGTCCACGTTCCAAGCGCTGCCCTTTATATTAGTCTGCCTGATAAATCTCCCACTCTGACATGATCTTTCTTTAAGCACACTGAATCCAGTACCTCAGAGTCAAAGCTCTACCCTTGATTCCAGTAGTTCCATTTTTGAAGTTGGACAGTTCCTTGTGGACTTTAGTGCCAGACTTTAAAAAATGAGCCGGACCTTTCAGGACTTGTCAGCGGAGTGGGAGATCACTTGGGTTAATAGTAACTAGGTTTAGTTAGCAAGGACCAATGAAAAGAAGCAGGACTTGAGGAGAGTGGACATTGTTGGAGCAGCCATTGTGAGTGTGATTCAAGACAGATATTTCAGATAAAAACAACGGCGCATGCGCACCAACTTTAATCATCTGCTCACGAGTGCATGCACAAGTATATCATAACATCCCCCCTTTTATCAAAACAAAGAAAAGGAACAATTGTATTAACAATTAAACTCAATCATGCCTTATGTCTCTTATGCCTGTCACAAATACATACCACTCATTATTTCCATTCATATGAGCATATATACAAAATATAAAACATACTAAAATTCGACTTTAACTTCAAACTACAAACTACACAACCTCAAATAGGGCATGGTCCTTCTTTGAGTATAAACATGACATTAAAATGCTAAATAGTGTCACAGACTTATTGTTCAATTGTTCATGCAATTATTCAATGTGGGACAAAGTCTTCTAGATATATAGACCTCTTCACAGTGCGGCCAGAACGAGTTTTAACTGTTTTGTCCGAATCCTATTGTTTGTTATTTGAATGTTTCAACTTTTGTGTTATTGTTTGTGTTGTGTCATTAGCCTCTGCTAGCGTTCGGCTGTGTGCATTTGATGCGGTAGGCACACTGTGGTCATTGATCTCGGTTGTTTGACCTAGTTTTGCCTGTTCATATGTGATTAGCTTTTCAGGCGGTTCCTCCGCCTTCTTTCGTAGATGTGTGCGATTACGTCGATAGATCCCAGAAGGGGTTTGAACTACATATGAACGTTCATCAAGGTGCCGACACACAATTGCTTTCTCCCAATTCTTTTTACCTTGCACCAGCGTTTGCATGCACATGATATCCCCTTCGTCGAGTGGGGCAAGATCTTTGGCTGATTTGTTGTAATTGTCGGCCTGCTGCTAGACGCATTGTTTCATACGCTCGCGTTCGCGTACAACTCTGGGTTCCAGTAAACTCGCTGTTGTAGACAGGAGCGTGCGTGTGCGGCGATTTATCAAACGCTGGGCAGGACTCGTGCTGAGCCCTTGCAAAGGTGTGTTGCGATGGTCTAGAAGTGCGGGGTAGGGATCTGCTGGCGATTTCTTGTTCTTTGTGAGGATCCACTTAGCTGTTTTAACTGCTGATCCAGCTTTTCCATTCGCTTTACTACTTCCGGGGCGGCTACACAAGTGCTCAAAATCCTATTCTCGTGCAAATCTGTGAAACTTCACTGACATGTATTGTGGCCTATTATCACTAACTACTTGTGTTGGGCTACCATATCTCGCAAAATGAGCCTTCAATTTGTGAATAATAGCTGTGCTGGTTGTATCACAAAGAACATCTACCTCGAAGAAATTGCTGCAGTAATCAACGGTGACGAGGTGGTCTTTTCCTTCGAATGTAAACAGGTCGGTACCTATCTTTTCCCACAGACGAGCAGTTACCTCATGACTCATAAGCAATTCTTTCTGCTGTGCGACAAATATCACCAGCAGCAATATCTTGCTTGATGTCGCTGCTCATGTCTGGCTGACATCCATTCTGGAGGAGTGCTGCCCCTAGGCCTTTGTTGCTGGCGTCACATTGGATGGGCAGCTCTTCCTTAGAACTGTAGCATGCTAACACCGGTGCTTCAGATACCATCTGCTTGATCTTAGAGAGAGCGTTTCGCTGCTCAGCTAACCACTCCATGCTACATCTGGCTTTGTCAGCTGTTTTATTGGCTCAAGGGTATCTGAGAGACTTGGTAGAAAACGGCTCAGGTAGTTGACAAATCCGATCAATCGCTGCACTCCCTGCACATCCATGAGTGCTGGCATGTTGAGAACGTCAGCGACCTTTTTAGGATCAGGCTGAAGTCCCTCATTTGTGATGAGATGCCCCAAAAAGGGTATCTCTGTCGTCCTGAAGACAGGTTTGTTCTTGTTGAGCCTGATATGCTGCCCTGCACAACGCTGAAATAGCTGCTCAAGTTTCACATCATGACCGACGATCACCTTTTCCTGCGTTTCCCCTTTTCCATACACCAGAATGTCGTCTACGATGCAGATCACGCCCGGTAGTCCTTCCAGCGTCTGATGCAGCCTGCACTGGAAGATCTCTGATGAAATGCTGGTTCCAAACGGGAGTCTGAGCCATCTATACCGCCCGAAAGGTGTGTTGAGCACACTTGATTCACTGTCCAATTTCACTTGCCAGAATGCAGGACTCATATCAGGCTTGCTGAAAACCATAGCCTGATTAAGATCCGGCAAAATGTCCTCTATCACTGGAAGGGGGTAGTGTTCTCTCCTCAGCACCTTGTTCAATGGTCAAGGGTCAATGCATATATGAAGATTGCCATTCTTCTTCTCTGCAACCACTAAATGGCTAACCCATCTTGTAGGTTCATGGACTGGAGCTATCACCTTGCTGTCTACCGGTTGATCAAGCTCAGCCTTCACTTTCCGCTTCATAGCGTGAGGCAGATGTTGTGGGGGTAACACTGGGGGTTGAACTTCCTCATCGATCTGCAGGTGGGCTGCACCCGGAAGCCCCCCGAGCACATCATCGAACACCTCTGCATAGCGTTCTGCTGGTGTGCGTTGTTTCTCTTTAAGTGTAGATGCATGCACCCTGCGAAAGTTGTCTTCGTTGACCATAAACAGCTTCATTTGCTGGCTGGCCCTACTTCCCAGCAATGGTGTAAAGTCGTCAGTGTCCGCGACAAATTCGACAGAGTACTTGCAGTTTGTCATGGGGTTACACAATTTCACTCTACACATCCCTTCTGCATCCATGGTGGTCTTGTTCCACATCATCAGCATTTTTATGCATTGCCTTAGTGTGTGGTCTACTCCCTCCAAGTATTAGCGGGGTAAAATGTTACTGCTCGCCCCGCTGTCGGCTTGGAAGTCTATTGGCTTTCCATTGATGAGCGTCTGTGCAAATACGTCATCCTTGTCTTCAGACTGTTGACCACCGGTATGACGTTGTTGATAAATTCGGTGCTGCTGTCACTGTCAGTTTGGTCATCACTTTGTGCTTCCACTCCACGTACGGGCTTCCGCTTGCATACCTTTGCAAAGTGATTTCAAATGCCACACACCTTGCACACCTGTCCCTATGCCGGGCATTGTTGCTTGTCTCTTGCATGTTCCGTGCCACAGTACTTGCAAGGGTTCACTTTGCTTCTGTGGCTGTTCAAGGTGCCTTTTGCTCTGGCTCAATCTCTAACACTAGCCTTCTGTCCAGGATGCTTTGAACCTTTCTTGTTAGCGCAAGGTTTAATCCCATGGACAGTAGCAGACCTGCTATCTGCAGCTGTACTGAATGCTTGTAGGTGTGATTCAGCCATTTCTGTGCTTTTACAGATGTCAGTGCAGTCACTGAGCGATAGCTTTCTCTCTTGTAACAGATGTTTTCTGGTTTGGGAGTCGTTAATGCCCAGTACGATCTTGTCTCTCAGCAGACTGTCTGACATACATGAGCAAAAATTACTTGTCTTTGCAAGAGATCTAAGGCTGGCAAGAAACGATTCAAAGGTCTCACCTTGTTCTTGTTGCCGCTTGTTGAACAAGTACTGTTCATATGTCTCATTTTTCTCACCGATAGCATATCTGTCAAATGCAGCTAAAATCTTTGTGAGGTCTTGGCCTTCAGCTTCATCTGCGAACACAAAGCTGTTGTAGACCTCAAGTCCTGACGGTCCAATTGTATGTAAAAATAATGCCATCTGGTATGCTGGATCTTGTTTGTGCAGTTGTGCTACGACGCTGTAGTTAGTCCGCATCTGCCACCATATCTTCCATCCGACTATCAGTCCGCGGTTGACTGTCACAGACGGTGGCGGGCGGATGCCGCTGACTGGGGGAGGACTTCTGCCCCGACCATGGTTCCCCGACACGGGGTCGCCCATGAGTGCTGGGTGCCGCTGAGATTCTGCTGTCTCACCTCCAGGCATTGCTACTGCGCCCGTCTCTATTTGCACTGGTTGCTTGTCTCGGTTGACATTTTTCTGCTCTTATACTCACTCTCCGATGTTTCAGAGTTGCGCTATTATTATGCTGCCAACTACAAGTTGAAAAAAATCAGGCTCTGCGATTGAAAAAGCAATTTTCTGAGCCCCACCGCTGCCACCATGTTTCGGGACAGATATTTCAGATAAAAACAACAGCGCATGCGCACCAATTTTAATTGTCTGCTCACGAATGCATGTACAAGTATATCATAACTTGCGTGTTCTGAAGGAAGTAGCTGTGGAGATTGCGGAGGCATTGGCGATGATCTTTCAAAAGTCGATAGATTCTGGCATGGTTCCAGAGGACTGGAAGATTGCAAATGTCACTCCGCTATTTAAGAAGGGGGCAGGGAAGCAAAAAGGAAATTATAGACCTGTTAGCTTGACATCGGTGGTTGGGAAGTTGTTGGAGTCGATTGTCAAGGATGAGGTTACAGAGTACCTGGAGGCATATGACAAGATAGGCAGAACTCAGCATGGATTCCTTAAAGGAAAATCCTGCCTGACAAACCTATTACAATTTTTTGAGGAAGTTACCAGTAGGCTAGACAAGGGAGGTGTAGTAGATGTTGTATATTTGGATTTTCAGAAGGCCTTTGACAAGGTGCCACACATGAGGCTACTTAACAAGAGCCCATGGAATTAAGGGAAAGTTACATACGTGGATAGAGCATTGGCTGATTAGCAGGAAACAGAGAGTGGGAATAAAGGGATCCTATTCTGGTTGGCTGCCGGTTACCAGTGGTGTTCCACAGGAGTCCGTGTTGGGGCCGCTTCTTTTTACATTGTACATCAACGATTTGGATTATGGAATAGATGGCTTTGTGGCTATGTTTACTGATGATACGAAGATAGGTGGAGGGGCCGGTAGTGGGGCTGAGGAAACGGAGAGTCTGCAGAGAGACTTGGATAGATTGGAAGAATGGGCAGAGAAGTGGCAAATGAAGTACAATGTTGGAAAGTGTATTGTTATGCACTTTGGCAGAAAAAATAAATAGGCAGACTATTATTTAAATGGGGAAAGAATTCAAAGTTTGGAGATGCAACGGGACTTGGGAGTCCTCGTACAGGATACCCTTAAAGTTAACCTCCAGGTTGAGTCGGTAGTGAAGAAGGTGAATGCAATGTTGGCATTCATTTCTAGAGGAATAGAGTATAGGAGCAGGGATGTGATGTTGAGGCTCTATAAGGCGCTGGCGAGACCTCGCTTGGAGTACTGTGGGCAGTTTTAGTCTCCTTATTTAAGAAAAGGTGTGCTGATGTTGGAGAGGGTACAGAGAAGATTCACCAGAATGATTCCGAGAATGAGAGGGTTAACACATGAGGAACGTTTGTCCACTCTTGGACTGTATTCCTTGGGGTTTAGAAGAATGAGGGGAGACCTCATAGAAACATTTCAAATGTTGAAAGCATGGACAGAGTGGATGTGGCAAAGTTGTTTCCCATGATGGGGGAGTCTGGTACGAGAGGGCATGACTTAAGGATTGGAGGGCGCCGATTCAGAACAGAGATGCGAAGACATTTTTTTAGTCAGAGGGTGGTGAATCTATGGAATTTGTTGCCACGGGCAGCAGTGGAGGCCAAGTCATTGGGTGCACTTAAGGCAGAGATTGATAGGTATCTGAGTAGCCAGGGCATCAAAGGTTATGATGAGAAGGCGGGGGAGTGGGACTAGATGGGAGAATGGATCAGCTCATGATAAAATGGCAGAGCAGACTCGATGGGCTGAATGGCCGACTTCTGCTCCTTTGTCTTATGGTCTTATAACAAGTGGACTGTGTTAGAGTCATCAGGCTTTGGCAAGAACAGGCGCAGGCTAGAACCTAAGCTTCAGATGTTAGAAGCATAGCAAATGTAGGCAGGACGGTAGTTCTGGCAGTGGAATGCTCCTCCTGAAAGATGTGGGATTTCAAGTTATCTAACTATCTCCTTGATGACTACATCTACAGGACATGCACACATCTTCAGCTCCTGGCTGATGGGGTCAAGGGGCTGGAGCTGGATGCACTCCAGGATACTAATTTTTTCAAATATATAAAGAGTAAAAGAGTGGCAAGGATGGATATTGGATTGCTGAAATATGTTGCTGGAGATGGATTAATGGGGGACAAGGAACAAGGAAATAGCAGACAAACTTACAGAGTTTGCGTCAGTCTTCATTGTGGAAGACATGAGCAGTATGCCAGAAATTTGACAGTGTCAGAGGGCAGAAGTGAGTGTAGTTGCTTTTACTAAGGAGAAGGTGCTTTGGAAGCTGAAACATCCGAAGGTAGATTGGTCTCCTGAATGAAATGGACTACACCCCAGGGCTCTGAAAGAGGTAGATGAAGAGATTGTGGAAACATTAGTAATCATCTTTCAAGAATCACTAGATTCTGGAATGGTTCTGGAGGACCAGAAAATTGCAGATGTCACTCCATTCTTTAAGAAGGGAGGGAGGCAGAAGAAGGGAAATTATTGGCCAGTTAGCCTGACTTCAGTGGCTGGGAAGATGTTGGGGTCCATTATTAAGGATGATGTTTCTGAGTACTTGGAGGCACAGGATAAATTAGGCAAAAGTCAGCATAGTTTCCTTAAGGGGAAATCTTGCCTGACAAGTATTGTGGAATTCTTTGAGTAAATAACAGGTAGGAGAGACAAAGGAGAGTCAGTGGATGTTGTTTATTTGGTGAGACCCCACATGGAGTACTGTGCTCAATTCTGATCACCTCACCAGGAAGGATGTAGAAACTATAGAAAGGGTGCAGAGAAGATTTAAAAGGATGTTGCCTGGATTGGGGAGCATGCCTTATGAGAATAGGTTGAGTGAACTTGGCCTTTTCTCCTTGGAGTGACAGAGGGTAAGATGTGACCTGACAGAGGTGTATAAGATGATGAGACGCATTGATCGTGTGGATAGTCAGAGGCTTTTTCCCAGGGCTGAAATGGCTGACATGAGAGGGCACAGTTTTACGGTGCTTGGAAGCAGGTACAGAAGGGATGTCAGGGGCAAGTTTTTTTACGTAGAAGGTAGCGAGGGCATGGAATGGGCTGCCAGCGACGGTGGTGGAGGGGGATACGATAGGGCCTTTTATGAGACTCTTGGACAGGTACTTTGAGCTTAGAAAAATAGAGGGCTATGGGTAACCCTAAGTAATTTCTAAAATAATTACATGTTCGGCACAGCATCGTGGGCCAAAGGGCCTGTATTGTGCTGCAGGTTTTCTATGTTTCTAGTGGGGGAATCTAGGACAAGAGGACACAGAATAGAGGGATGTGCATTTAGAACAGAGATGAAAAGAAATTTCTTTAGCTCGAGGGTGGTGAAAATTAGACATGATGGAATGGCAAAGCAGACTTGATGGGCTGAGTGGCTTAATCTTGAAGACTCCGTTCCAGTATCCGCTCTCTCCTGTATCTCCAGGAGACTACAGTTGTAAAGTTGTGGAACTTTGATTTTATAAAGTTCACTTCTCCTTCTACCTCTTCAAAACACTGAGAAATAATTTACAGACAGCATCTCCCATTTGTAATGTTTTCCTCTTAGTAAGTCATCATAATGTTGGATTTCCACTTGCCTACAAAAATAGAACCATAGGAATAAGGCTCACAGTTTCACTAATCAGGCAAGCAGGTTTGATTTTTTTTCCCTCCATGGAAATTATGGGATTGGTAGTGAATAATAAATGATATGTAACATAATAGGAAAGGGTTGCTTTGTGTGGGTGCCTTTTATCACAACAGCATAAAACCACAGAGCACTAATAGCCTATCTTTTCTCTTCAAAGGTGACTGGAATGCATTTTATATTTTATTTCACTTTTCAAAAATTTTCTGAGTTGTTAAATTGACTACGGAATGTAAATAGAGTGAATGGCATTTTCACAGAATTGTCAAAATTAAAAGCATTTTGTGACTTCCATTCCAAAACTTGCCCTTTCTTCTTTGTGATATCACAGACTGCGTAAGGTTATCTATCTAAAGAACTGAAGTCTTCAGAGGTTCAGTGATTGCTGCATTGTTCCTGTGACTTGAGACCATAACATATAGGAGTAGAATTAGGCCATTCTATCATGGCTGATTTATTAACCTTCTCAACCACTTTCTCCTGCCTTCTTCCTGTAATTTTTGATGCCTGACTATTCAAAAACCTATCAATCTCCGCTTTAAATGTATCCAATAACTTAGCCTCCACAGTTGTCTGTGGCAATGAATTCCATTGACACCACCCTCTCTTAAAGAAATTCTTCCTCATCTTTGTTCTAAATGCACCTTCCTCTAATCTGTACCCTCTGGTCATTGACTCACCCACTATAGGAAGCATCATCTCCATCCTCACTCTATCTAGGCCTTTCAATATTCGATCGGTTTCCGTGTGATTCCCCTTCGTTCTTCCAGTCTCCAATGAGTACAGGCCCAGTGTCATCAAACGCTCCTTATACATTAGCCCTTTCATTCCTGGAATCATCATTGTGAACTGCCTCTGGATCATCTTTAGCACATATTTTCTTAGATAAGGGGCCCAAGTCTGCTCTAAGTGTGATCAGACCAATGCCTTATAAAGCCCCAGCATTACACCCTTACTTTTAAATTCTAGTCCTCTGTGGCGCATGGCCAAGTGGTCAAGGTGTCAGTCTAGTGATCTGAAGGTCGCTAGTTCGAGCCTCAGCTGAGGCAGTGTGTTGTGTCCTTGAGCAAGGCACTTAACCACACATTGCTCTGCGACGACACCAGTGCCAAGCTGTATGGGTCCTAATACCCTTCCCTTGGACAACATCGGTAGCGTGGAAAGGGAAGACTTGCAGCATGGGCAACTGCCGGTCTTCCATACAACCTTGCCCAGGCCTCAGTCAGCATCGAAAATCGATGGATGGCCGAAGAAGAAGAGTCCTCTTTAAATGACTGTTAACATTATCTTTTCCTTCCTTACCACAGACTCAACCTGCAAGTTCACCTTTATTCTCCAAATTCCTTTGCACCTCTGATTTTTGTATTTTCTCCCTGTTTAAAAAATATTCAGTCTTTATTCCTTCTACCAAAGTGCATGGCCATACACTGCTTGCACTATATTCCATCTGCCTTTTCTTTGCCCATTCTCACAATCTGTCTTAAGACTCCCTGCTTCCTCAACATTACCTGCCCCTCCACCTATCTCTGTATTGTCCACAAACCTGGCCACAAAGTCATCAATTCTGTCAGCCAAAGACTTGCGAAAGAATGTCCCCCATCCAAAGATAAACCTAACACTTTTACATTTAATCTCTTTCTACTAAATGCAGTTCCCTTGACAATAATGTTTTAGCTGTCAGAATGGCATGATATTTTACAGAATTCCATTGATTTTAGAGCCAAGATCTTCCTTGTCTTATAGTTACTCATTTATGAGATCAGGAAATGCTGTGCAGATGGATAATTTTAAAACTTGAGGAGCTGATTCAAAAAAAAAGAGAAATTCTGTGCATGTGCAATCTAAGGTAAGACTTCTTAATTGGAGAGGGACTGACAATGGTATGTAAGGGAATTTGGCCTGACAGGGAGACCAAGGAATTTTGGAATAAAACAGTGACAGAATTGCCAGTCTCTCTGACATACACACATACACTCTATCTTTTCAATGACATGACTAAAAGCTGCCACCTGATCTGTCCTTCCAGATCCCAGTATCACGTTTCACTGCAAAGTCATGAAGAAGATTCTGCTGAGGCTCTCTTTCATCCTTTCCCTGGATGTTGACCCATGCACCAGTGCACATCCATATTCTTCGATGGCTCCACTTTGAAAGTAAGCTGGGTTTTCCCCTGCTGATTCACAGCTCAGCAGTGAGAATGCGAAAGTGCCAGTAGTGGGGAGAGCCATAAGGAGTGTACGTTAGGGGGTGCGCTGGAACACTACCACTAAGAAAGTGACTCACAGTGACGTGTTGCAGGAAGCTTACAAACCTACTAGAACCTCTCTATTTTCTAGATATACTTTTTCTTCTAAACTGCCATCACTGCAGTCTGCAGCCTATAATTTCCCTTTTAAGGATGTATTTTTGAGCTGACTAAACAATATTTGTGATCTCCTGGGGGGATTTCACTAACTAGGTTTTCAAGAGTGCAGGACATCCAGGGTGGCCATCACTGTGTCGATGCCTGGTGGCAGAACACGAACCCATGGTGGGCTCCATTACTTGGTGCCGATTAAAGCATGAAACAAGATTGAAATGATTGAGAATGAGAGCGGAAAATGAACAGGCATGTTCAGTGACTTCTGCCTGCGTTTGAGCTGTCTCGCACTCTTCTCGCTACTACACTCACAACACGCTGGAGGAACTCAGCAGCATCCGTGGAAACGATGAGTCGACGTTTCGAGCTGGAACCCTTCGTCAGGACTGTAGAGGAAAGGAGCAGAGGCTCTATAAAGAAGGCGGGGGGAGGGTGGGAAAGAAAAGCCTTCTCCTTCCCACCCTCCCCCCACCTTCTTTATAGAGCTTCTGCCCCTTCCCTCTACAGCCCTGATGAAGGGTTCCGGCCCGAAACGTCGACTCATGGTTTCTTGCTACTACAGTCAGCCGGGAGGTGCAGGAGCTTTGCGTCCCATGCTGCTCGGTTTGGGAGCAATTGCTGCTCCGCGGTCATCGGGCTCCTGCATCGGCTTCACTCGCCTCAGCGCGGAACTGGCTCCGTGGCTGTAGACTCACTTTCAGGCACTCCGTGGTTAATCTTCTCCGTGTTATTTGTTTACTGTTTTATATTTTGCGTGACTTGTTCTTTTTTTTTCAAACATTGGGTATTTGACGGTCTGTGTCGTGTGGGTTTTTTAAGGGGTTCTATTGTGTTTCTTTGTCTGTGGCTGCCTGCAAGAAGTCAAGTCTCAAGGTTGCATGCAGTACACATACTTCGATAGTAAATATACTTTGACATTTGAACTTTGAGTATAGAGATACAGCATGGAGACAGGCTCATTGGCCCAGCAAGTCTCCATGCCAACCATCAATCACCTATTTACGCAAATCCTACATTAATCCCATTTCCTATTCTCCCCACATTCGACCATTCACCAGTCACTTGGGGCAGCTTACAGTGGCCAGTTGCCCTACCCACCACACATGTGAGAAGAAAACAGATGCGGTCACAGGGAGAGAGAGAGAAAACTCCACAAAGACAGTCGCTGAGGTCAACAGCAGCTCTACTAGCGATGCCATTGTGTAAACTGTGGACAGACAAGAGGTACCCACCTGGAATAAGTTCCTCCCTGCACCTTGTTTGGTGCATCAGGCAGCAACTTTGCTGCTTTTTTAGCGTTAGTCTGTTTTACGAGGCCAAGTTGCTCGCTGGATGCTCAACCCAGCACGGATGGACAGCGTGCAAGGAGCCGGCCGGATTCCTACCCGAGACTACTCGCTCCGAAGTCCAGTGTGGATGCCACTACTCCACCAGCCAGTCAACCTGCCTGGAATGGGGCCTTTCTTTTGTTCTGAAAATTGAAAATTGAAATATCACCCAAAGTAAGCAAGGTTAGCAATTAATATTTGAGCAAGACACACAAAGATGCTGGGGGAATTCAGCAGGTCAGGCAGCACCTATGGAAGTGAATAAGCAGTGGACGTTTCAGGCCAAGGTCCATCTTCGGGACTGAAAAAGGAAGAGGGAAAATGCCAGAATTAAAAGGCGGGGAGAGGGAAAGGATGACCAGCTAGAAGATGATAGGTGAAGCCTTTGAGTGGGCAAAAGTAAAGACAGAAAATATTAAAAATGCTCAGGAGATCGAGCAGCATCTGCAAAGCAGGAAACAGTGTTAACATTTCAGACTTTTCATGATATCTTTAATGGCCTTTCATTCATCTATCAGATTTCTGGCACTTCATTGAATCACAGAATAGAAACAACATGGAAGGACAGAATTCAATCCATTGAGTTTATACTTCCAATCCATTTTGTCCCATCCACCCTTTGCCCTATAAATTCTTTCCTTTCAGAAAGAAATCCAGGTTCCCTCTGAATGGGACAATTGCATCTGCACACACTACTATCCTTTCAACAGTGAAGTCTAGACCTTAGCAGTTTACTGTGTTTTTAAAAAAATCTTCATGGTTGCTTTTGGTTCTTTTGCTAACTATTCTCACTATATGTCCCTCCAACAATTGTCTATACAGTTCATAATTGTATAAGCCTCCTACTTGATTCCTCTTAACCAAACTTCCAAGGTAAAATGCTCTGCTCTCTCATTCTGCAATATTTTTCCATTGTATTCTCAGAGAGACACAGCCTTTCAGCCATTCAGGTGTCCACTGAATATTATAATGGAGGCTTTTTATGCTGAAGAGATAAACTTAACTGGCTGAACAGCCTTGCTCTTCAGTATGCATCTTATGAGCTTATCCTGTCTTCATCCATCATAGAAAATTGTCGTTTAAGTCAAGCTACCTCAACTGGTGATATCTTTAGTCCATTCTATTAAATATCTTGCCACACCAAGAGAAAACATTTACTGCAGAGACATCAGTCTTCCTTATGACCACAGACTCATTGTCATAAATAGTTTCACTTTCTTTCCCCAAATATAAGAGCTAACATGAGTACAAGTTAACAACAAAAACAAGATATTCTGCTGATGCTGGAAATCTTGAGCAACACACACAAAATGCTGGAGGAACTTGGCAGGTCAGGCAGCATCTATGGAGAGGAATAAACAGTCGATGTTTCAGGCTGAGATCCTTCTTCAGGATTACAATGGAAGGGGGGAGATGCCAGAATAAGAATGTGGGAGCAGGGGAAGGAGTACAAGCTATCAGGTGATAGGTGAAAGCAGGTGGATGGTGGAGAGGGGAAAAAGGTAACAAGCTGGGGGGTGATAGAAGGAAAAGGTAAAGGGCTGGAAAATATGGAATCTGATCGGAAAGGAGAGTGGATCATAGGAGAAAGGGAAGGAGGAGGGGCACCAGAGTAAGGTGAAAGGCAGTTGAAGAGAAGAGGTAAGAGGGAGGCCAGAGTGGGGAATTGGAGAAGGGGGAGGGGGAAAAATTACCAGAAGTTGGAGAAATCCATGTTGATGCCATCAAATTGGTGACGTCCCAGATTGAATATGAAGTGTTGCTCTTACAAGCTGAACAAACATAGAACATAGAATAGCACAGCACAGTACAGGCCCTTCAATGTTGTGCCGACCCTCAAACCCTGACTCCCATATAAGCCCACACCTTAGATTCCTCCATATACCTGTTTAGTAGTCTCTTAAACTTCACTAGTGTATCTGTCTCCACCACTGAGTCAGGCAGTGCATTCCACGCACCAACCACTCTCTGAGTAAAAAACCTTCCTCTAATATCCCCCTTGAACCTCCCACCCCTTACCTTAAAGCCATGTCCTCTTGTATTGAGCAGTGGTGCCCTGGGGAAGAGGCGCTGGCTATCCACTCTATCTATTCCTCTTATTATCTTGTACACCTCTATCATGTCTCCTCTCATCCTCCTTCTCTCCAAAGAGTAAAGCCCTAGCTCCCTTAATCTTTGATCATAATGCATACTTTCTAAACCAGGCAGCATCCTGGTAAATCTCCTCTGTACCCTTTCCAATGCTTCCACATCCTTCCTATAGTGAGGTGATCAGAACTGGACACAGTACTCCAAGTGTGGCCTAACCAGAGTTTTATAGAGCTGCATCATTACATCACGACTCTTAAACTCTATCCCTCAACTTATGAAAGCTAACACCCCATAAGCTTTCTTAACTACCCTATCCACCTGTGAGGCAGCTTTCAGAGATCTGTGGACATGTACCCCAAGATCCCTCTGCTCCTCCACACTACCAACTATCCTGACATTTACTTTGTACTCTGCCTTGGAGTTTGTCCTTCCAAAGTGTACCACCTCACACTTCTTCGGGTTGAACTCCATCTGCCACTTCTCAGTCCACTTCCGCATCCTATCAATGTCCCTCTGCAATCTTTGACAATCCCCTACACTATCTACAACGCCACCTACCTTTGTGTCATCTGCAAACTTGCCAACCCACCCTTCTACCCCTACATCCAGGTCGTTAATAAAAATCATGAAAAGTAGTGGTCCCAGAACAGATCCTTGTGGGACACCACTAGTCACAATCCTCCAATCTGAATGTACTCCCTCCACCACCACCCTCTGCCTTCTGCAGGCAAGCCAATTCTGAATCCACCTGGCCAAACTTCCCTGGATTCCATGCCTTCTAACTTTCTGAATAAGCCAACCGTGTGGAACCTTGTTGAATGCTGAGAGTGGTAGCAGAAGAGGAGGCCAAGGACTAACATGTTGGAATGGGAATGGGGACGGAATTAAAATGGTTGGCTACCGGGAAATCATGCTTTTTGCAGAAAAACAAAATGCTGGAGAAACTCAGAAAACTCAAAAGTTATGAATACCAGCATAAGCTATGTTTGTGTCAATAAAGTTGTTGCTGCCATTAATAATTCTATTTCATTCAGTTTAATTAGTAAGATGATCTGATCACAGTTTTCAACTCTGGAAATTCAGACACCATTGTGCACACAGCAACTCAGAGATTATGCTCCTGTTTACATCAATAGCCTGGAGGTCAAGAGGCCTGAGAACTTCAAGCTGCCAGAAGTGGTAACACCAATAGCCTGTCTGCAAATGACGATATTCTCACGCATGTGGAGTTGGCTTTTCATTCCATTCATCTAAATGCTAATTTGATGGGTTGGAAAACCTGCTCTTCATTGAGTCTGTCTGAAACTATAATGGTTGTGCGGGTGACATTTTCTGCATGAGATGCTTAACAGTAATAGGTGAACGTCTACATCTACCCAATAAGCTGTAAGTATTGATATGGTAACGATTCCAGAAGAACAAAGAGTCCTTATCAACATTTCTTTTCAAACAGCGAGACAAAAACATGCTACTGATTATTCATTTCTCAGCTTTTCTGATCTGCCATTAAGAAATGATCATGTAATCCCCCTCTCAGCAGTTCCATAAATAAACAAACTCCTTATTCGTTTTCAAAGGAAACGTCAATGGGAATTCCAATGTACGTCTTGAAAGAGCAGGCAGAATTAAACCAAAGAGAGCTATTCTCAGGCTTCCTACCTCTGCCACCAAGGGCAAGAGCAGTAGGGCCATGACAACATGATCTCTTCTCCCCCTGAGTGAAGAATTTCCCCTTCATCTTCCCCTTAAACACTTCACCTTTCATCCTTAACCCATGACGTCTAGTTGTAGTCTCACCCAATCTCAGTGGAAACAACCTGCTTACATTTAGCCTATCCATACACCTCATAATTAAGTATGCCTCTGTCATATCTCCCCTCAATCTTCAATGTCCTGTGGAATAAAGTCTTAACCTATTCAACCTTCCTCTAAACCATCCTCACATCCCGGCAACATGCTTGTAAATTTTCTCTGCATTCTTTCAGTCTTACTTACATCTTTTCTGTAGACAGGTGACCAAAACTACACACAATACTCCAAATTAGGCCATCTCCTGTTATGTTTATATATTATGACTTATGAAGGTCAATGTCCCAAAAGCTTTCTTTATAACCCTATCCACCTGTGACACCACTTTCAAGGAATTACGGATCTGTATTCCCAGATCCTTTTGTTGTAACGCACTCCCCAGTGCCCTACTGCTCACTGTATAAGTCCTACCCTGATTGGTCCTTCCAAAGTGCAACACCTCAGACCTGGCTGCATTAAATTCCATTTGCCATTTCTCAGCCCATTTTTTCACCCTGTCCAGATCCCACTGCAAGCTTTGATAGACGTCCTCGCTGTCCACTACAATCTCGATCTTGTGTCATCCACAAATTTGTTGATCCAGTTTGCCACATTATCAGCAGATCAATGATACAGATTTCAAACAACAGCGGACCCAGCCCCGATCTCTTTGGGACACCACTAGTCACAGGACCTCAGTGAGAGTGGTGACCATCTACTACCAGTCTTTGGCTTCACCCACGAAGCTACTGCACAGAGTCTTGTCATCTTCAGAAGTTTTCTGATGACTCTGCCATAGTTGGATGCATCAGCAAGGGAGATGAGGCTGAGTACAAGGCTACGGTAGGAAACTTTGTCACATGGTCTGAGCAGAATTATCTGCAGCTTAATGTGAAAAAGACTAAGAAGCTGGTGGTAGACCTGAGGAGAGCTAAGGTACCGGTGACCCCTGTTTCCATCCAAGGGGTCAGTGTGGACGTGGTGGAGGATTACAAATACCTGGGGATACAAATTGACAATAAACTGGACTGGTCAAAGAACACTGAGGCTATCCACAAGAAGGGTACGAGCCGTCTCTATTTCCTGAGGAGACTGAGGTCCTTTAACATCTGCCGGACAATGCTGAGGATGTTCTACAAGTCTGTGGTGGCCAGTCCTATCATGTTTGCTGTTGTGTGCTGGGGCAGCAGGCTGAAGGTAGCAGACACCAACAGAATCAACAAACTCATTCGTAAGGCCAGTGATGTTGTGGGGATAGGACTGGACTCTCTCACGGTGGTGTCTGAAAAGAGGATGCTGTCTAAGTTGCATGCCATCTTGGTCAATGTCTCCCATCCACTACATAATGTACTGGGTGGGCACAGGAGTACATTCAGCCAGAGACTCATTCCACCGAGATGCAACACAGAGCGTCATAGGAAGTCATTCTTGCCTGTGGCCATCAAATTTTACAACTCCTCACTTGGAGGGTCAGGCACCCTGAGCCAATAGGCTGGTCCTGGACTTATTTCATAATTCACTGGCATAATTTACATATTACCATTTAACTATTTAAGGTTCTATTACTATTTATTATTTATGGTGCAACTGTAACGAAAACCAATTTTCCCCGGGATCAATAAAGTATGACTATGACTATGACTAATGTCTAATCCAATTTACTACCTCATCTTGAATGTCAAGCAACTGAACTTTCTTGAGCAAGCTTGCATGCAGGACCTTATCAAAGGCCTAGCTAAAGTCCGTATAGATAACATCCATTGCCTGCCCTTCATCAACTTTCCTGACAACTTCCTTGAAAAAGATCTACAAGATTAGTTAGAGAGGACCTACCACTATCCCTAATCAGTCCCTGTCTATCCAAATATTCATATATCTGACCCCTTTGAACAACTTCCAATAACTTTCCCACTACTGTTGTCAGGTTCACCAGGCCTTTATTCTTAGAGTCTTTCTTAAACAATAGAACAACATTAGCTATCAGTCAATCCTCTGGCATGTCACTTGTAGCTAAAGATGTTTTAAATATCACTGCTAGGGCCCCTGCAATTTCTGCATTAGCCTCCTTCGGGGTCCTTGCCAGGCTCTGGAGATTTCTCCAACTTAATTTGCCTCAAGACCTCAAATACCTCCTGCTCTGTATCTGTATAGGGTCCATGATCTTACCACACTTTGCCTCACTTCTATAGACCCTGATCCTGATCCTGCGTATTTATGACTTATGACCAGGAGGGTACATAAACATCTGCCTGGTACTTATCCTTGAAAGCAGAACAAGTGCCACACCTGCTCTTACACCTCCTCCCTCGCTACCATTCAGGGCCCCAAACAGTCCTTCCAGGTGATGGGACACTTTACCTGCAAGTCTGTTGGAGTCACCTACTGTATGAAGGATCTCAGCCTGAAACTCTTTTCCATAGATGCTGCTTGGCCTGTTGAGTTCCTCCAGCATTTTGTGTGTGTTGTCTTGATCCTGAGTGCTTAGGCTAAAGTTTGCAGGAGAGTTAAGTTTGCCTGTGATGATCCCACTGCAATTAGCAGGCAAATATTTATATCTTGAAAATGTACATCAATGTTTTGCTGCAAAATGCCAACCAGCCTGTGTCATTCTTTACAGACTGGTTATCTCATGTGTACTGGTACTAGCTTGGTGCCTGTCTGTATAATGCCAGTGAAGGAATTTGCATGTGATGCATGAAAGTCAACTCGATTTATTATGGATGTGCCCAGCAGGTGCTGAATAAAATTTTTATTGGGCTGTGACTGGCACAAAGTTTCCCTAGGGATTCTATGCGAAAATAGTCCCTCTTACTTGGATCTGAAAGGGTTTTAGATGTTTAAGTAAAGTGTTACTTAAAGAGAAATTATTATTTATTTATATTTCCCCCCCCCCCACTCAAAGCAAGTTAGATACAAAATTTTACCTTCCCAAATCCTTTACAACACCATAATCAAAGAATCATGATTGAATTAATAGTCCCCTTCTGGGTTAAACTTGGGAGATGGCACAATAGTGAAGTGGTTAGCATAACACTTTACAGCGTACAGCTGTGAGATCGGAGATCCATTCCTGCTACTCTCTAATGAGCTGTACATTCTACAGGTGATGACGTAGGTTTCCTCCAGACACTCCCGTTTCCTTCCACATTCCTAATGAATGAGCTGGGCTTAGTAAATTGTGGGCATGTTATGTTGGCACCAGAAGTGTAGCGACATTTGTGGGCTGCCCCCAGCACTGTGTTGGTCATTGACACTAACAGTGCATTTTATTGTAGTTTTGATGCTTTGATGTAAATGTGACAAATACATCTAATCTTTCATCTTTTAATATTTAAATTCTGCTGCACGGAATATACATTTATGCTTATCTTATGCTTCTGTTCAGATACACAGTCCCCTCGCTTTCAGTCCAGCACCTGTTCTCAGCCCATGTTTCCTGTAATAATTTTGAAGGAAGACTGGTGTTTTGTTAGAATTAAAAATAATTTGATAATTTCATTGGTTAGGCTCAGTGGAAGATTTGTAGATAATGGAAAGTTTTGACACCACAGTAAGAGCTGATTTGGAATATAAATCCTAAATCTGAAAGTTGTCTTCACGCGCCTCACCCAATACAGAACTCTTATCATATATTTTTGTGTGACTGTATGTTTACTGCTATGTTATATGTGCCTTGTGCTGTAAATGACTGCTGGTACTGTGCTTTGCACCTTAGCCCCAGAGGAAGCCTGTTTCATATGGTTGTATACAAGGGTATTTAACCATACACATAAATACGGCCAACAAAACAGTATTCCTCTTGGGCCAAGGTACAGAACACAGTACTAACAGTCACACAGCACATAGAGCATACATAATTACAATAGCAGAAAAACATGCAGTCACTCATAAAAATAATATAACTCAAGTCCCTGAGTGTCATGGCCTGTAGACTGATGGTGCATGGGATATTGTCCTGGAGCCACATTTCTGCAAGAACAAGTACAGAACAGTTCCTTATCTTGCACTGGGTCAGCTGCAGATTTAATTCAATCCAAATTGCTTTCCTAAGAGCAAACACTAGAGGGCAGCATCGATCGAAGGGTCCAGCCCCCAACCCGGTACAGGCTCCAGCTCTCTCCCATACAAGCTCCAGCATCTCTGCCATCACAGAACAGTAGATCAAAATATTTAATATCATTTGTCCCATGAATATGAAATTTCATAAGACTTATTTCATTAATAATATTCAATTATTTTTCTTTTGTTCCCTATTATCACGTATCAAATTAGTAAAATTTTAGAAAGTTTACAAAATATCATTAATAGGTAAATGAAAAAATAGAATTCCAACTGAAATGAAGAAGAACATGCTGGGATTCTCATCAGCCGCTGTGAAGAGAGTACTGATTTACCCTATCAGCTTCAACTACTAGAGCTGTCATTTGCATTGCCTTTGGTACAGAAGTGAGAAGTTATTGAAGAACAATGTCTCCAGATCAATTTAACCATGCTTAACTGCAGGTCCGCATTTTGTAACACCTCTGCAGTATTTTTATTGCTGTGCTCATTCCATTCTTCTTTTAAATTTTTTTTTCAGATAATGTGTACTTGTTTGTCTAGACCCATGTCTTTATACTGGAATTAGGGAGCAGCCGTTTGGCTCGATCTGAGCCATCCACAATGTTGAGCCATGAATGCCTTTTAGTATGAGAGTGGCAAGCTCTGTTCAACTTTAAGGAGTCCTCGGTAAGTTTATTGACTCAAAAGCTTCATCTTTTGGCCCACCACCATTCCAGGGAAAGGAAAGATGATCAAAGAGGGACTGCTTGGAATGGGTGATGGAACTGAAGGGCAGGAACCAGGAGAAGGTGCGAGGCTGAGACAAGTAAACCTTCAACACAATGAAAATGGGTTGGATCAGAATGATGCTTGTTTAGGATTCTGATATGGAGTTTGAGGTCTGGTCGGGAAATGACATGGACAATAATTAAAAATGAACATTGAAGGCAGTGATCAGAAGAGGCAGCTGAAGAGGTAATCACAGCATCACAGGATAATATAGAGTCTGTTTGATTGTACCCGACACTGAAAAAGTGTTCCAGAATCCAGCCACCCTCTGTGCGAAAATATTCCCCTCAAATTCACCCTTAGCCTCATAACTTTAAATGTATAGCCTCCTGTTCAAGACACCACTACTTCAAGAAAAGTAGTTTTGCTATCTAATCTCTCTGTCCACACCATAATTCTGTATGCCTTTATCAGGTCAACCTCCTGCACACCAGGGTAAATGACTCCCAGTTAATCTCTCCTTACAACCGAAATGCTCCTATCCAGGCAACATCATGGTGAATCACATCTGCACCCTCTCCAGCGCAATCACATCCTTCTTACAGTGTGTCACACAGCATTTCAGGCGCAGTCTAAAAATGATATAACATTCCAGTTCTTATTACCATCACTTATCTGTCCTCTTACCTGTTTTTTTCCAGTAACACTGCTTATCTCTGCCTGGTTAACTTCAGAATTTTCCTTACGTGTGATCCTACGTTGGTAAGATCATTGAATATCAAGGTGTGTTAATGAAATTCTTTCTCGCTGGAGATAGCAAGAATATTATTTGCCAGTTATCAACCCAAGATTGAAGATGATTCATTTGTTGACACATGTGGGAATGGATTTCATCATTGTAGAAGTTGAGGTGCAACTGAACATTGTACAATGATAAGAAAACAACCCTACTCTGCCTTTCTGCTGGAGTGGGGAACATTAAAGATTTAAGATAGATGGATACGATTTTGAACTAGCCTCTAACAAGCACAATCTTCCTTCTTCATGCAGGGTGACTCTAGCCAGCTTATAGAGTTTTCCCTATTCAATTTAATTTAAGTGCATCTTTTTGAAATAAGATATCCTGTATGATGTTGTTAATCTTGATGTGATTTTAATACCTTTTCATTTTGTTTCTTTCTGGGAGAAAAATCAAAATTTAATTAAAGTAGTAATTATATGCTTCACTTTTCTCCTGTATTCCACAGTCATAGTTTTAATGAATTTACAATTTAAAATAAGCTGTGGAGATCTAGAAATGTAATTAGGAATTTTATGCTTCAGCTGTACGATGGAGCACAATATGTTGAAATTCTGTACACTTCGAAACATCACATTTGTTCAAGCTGTGTAGCAACCATAAAATCATGTTCTTTACACTTACTGAGCTAGCCTGTCAAGTAATATGGAAGGCAACACTGCATCTTAAATCAATGATGTAAAGGAAATTCCGTGAGGTAGAAATTCATCCTAGATTTCTGTCAAAAAACGGATAAAAGAATATTGGTTGTCCATCGTACTCCCCTCCTGACTAAATGTGTGCATGGAATTTTCATTATCTATAGAGCTGCAAATGAGCTGAGCACTCTGTCACCTTAAGCAAATATGATGGAATGATGTGACTGGTTCCATTGAAATCTAGAACAATGCATGCAAATGAAAATCCTTAAGCCAGAAATTGTTTAACACCAGTGACTCAGGATAATTTCTACCTCCGATTAATTCAGTTAATGGAAGTGAGAACATGGACAGGATTGATGCACATGGAAAACCATTAACTTCCTAACTCGACAAACACAAATCCCTGAGGTGGTTTAGATAGCGGGTAACTTTATATCCATAATATATCATGTTGTTGTCAAATCACATAGATAAATTAATAAATTTATGCTATTATGATTAGAATTAATTCCAAGATTAGCTGAAAAGCCCCCCTTTGGTGGATTCTTAATGTTATTAAGGCTGCACTACAAAAATTGCTACATACTAATGTAGCCTTGCAGTCCTCCCCCTACCCCAGCACCATATCACCACCCACCCACTTTCTCATCCTTCACTGCCTGAGAGGCACTGAACCAAGAAGTCCTTGAAAATTATTCTTGGACAAGGAATAATTATTCTCTGACAAAGCAGTTCAAAAGGAAATAAAGATCTGGCCCGAAGGAAAAATCTCGGCATTACAGGACTGTTTTTCAAATGGAATATATTCAAGGAGGTGGCTACCTATGACCATTACATTAACATCGAGGAATATGCAAGATCTGTGACTGGCTAGATCGAGAAATGCATTGAGTATGTTATTGTTAGTAAACACTTGAGGGCAAATCTGAAGCCGTGGTTAATAGCATAGGTCCGGGCACTCATGAGAGATCAAGATGCTACCTTCAGTTCTGGGAGTAAGATGTCTCTTAGGTCAGCAAGGGCAGTGCTTTCCTGCGCCATCAGGAAGACAAAAAGCATACATCTATTTCTGTGACACCAGAAACATGAGGCATTCAGACCAAAACAGTCTGCAAGTGCACCCACGCATCAACGACAGTGATGTCGCTCCTCCTGATAGGCTGAACGCTTTCTATCCACGGTCTGATACATGGAACGAGGTGCCAATGAGGAGGGCCTCCTCCACCCAAGGAGCAGGCACTCAGTCTGGCTGCAGCTGATGTGAGGAAGACCCTAGTCAGGGTCAACCCTTATAAAGCTGCAGGGCCTGATAACATAACTGTTCAGGTGCTGATGGACCATGCAGCCAGGTTAACAGAGTCTCCACCAGACATCTTCAACATCTCTCTGGGGCAGACCACCGACTCCATAAGCTTCAAGGCAGCCTGATGCCCAAGAGTGTGACAGTAACCTGCTTTAACCACTACTGCCCAGTGACTCTGACCTTAACAGTAATGAAGTGCTCTGAGCGGCTGGTAAGAAATTGCATTAAAACCCATCTTCCTGCGACATTGGATCCTTTGCCTCTACATTCCACTCCATACTGACCCACTTGGAAAACGGAACCTCATATGTCAGGATGCTGTTTATCGACCAGGTCGACATTTAATATGATCATCCCTCAGAAGCTGGTCGGTGAACTGCCCTCATTAGGTCTCAGCACCTCGCTGTGTAACTGGATCTTGGACTACTTGGCAGACTGACTACTGTCCAGTCCATGCTAGCAGCAACATCTCTAGCTCCAATACGCTGAGCGCTGGCGCCCGCCCCCCCCCCCAGGGCTGTGTGCTCAGCCCGCTGCTGTTCACACTGCTGACGCATGACTGTACTGCCAGATCCAGTTCAAACCGAATCATCAAGTTCTCTGATGGTACAACAGCGGCTGGCCACATTGACAATGATGATGAGACGGCATACAGAGGAGGTGGAATGGCTGACAGAATGGTGCGAGCACAACTTGAGTCTCAAAGTGGACAAGACTAAGGAGATGACTGTGGACTTTAGGAAGATGCAGGCGGAGCACTACTCCATACACATAAGGGGCATCTCCGTGGAGAAAGTTAGGAGCACCAGGTCTCTGGGAGTGCACATAATGGATGATCGCTCCTGGTCCCTCCACACTACCCTTTAGTCTAGAAAGCACAGCCTGGCCCCTCAACACTACCTCTTCAGTAAAGGAATCACACTGATGTCTTCTCTTCCTGAGGAGATTGCAGCAAGCTAAGGTCCCCACGCCCCTTTCTGACCAATTTTTACAAGAGCACCATCAAGTGTCCTGACAACTGCATCAGCATCTGAAATGGGAATTGCAGACCACAAGACCCAACAAAGGATTGCAAGGACTGCTGAGAGGTTCACTGGGGTCTCTCATACCCCCCATCTAAGATGCTTATAGGAAGCCCTGCCTATGCAGGAGATACCATTGCATTAAGACAAGGAGAGTTAGCTTGGATAACTATTTCTTCCCCCAGGCCGTGAGACTACTGAACTCCCTGCAGCCATCCAGGTGTCATTAGGTATGAAGCGCCAGTAGCATTATTCTGCTTATTGCTTAACCTGCTTCATAAATGCATCTTGTGCTACATGTCAATCTTCTGGAGAATACAGTATTTTATCATTAGTTAATTTATTTGTGGTAATATACGTTATGTGTTGTATGAGAGTTGTATGTATAGCGCTGTGCACCTTGATCTGGAGGAATGTTGTTGCATTTGGTATTCTGCATGTATGTGGTTGAATGACAATATACTTGACCTTGATCTTGAATTTGAATCCCTATCTCTTCTAATTCCAGCCCCTACTCTCTACTCCCACCTTGCCTACACATAAAAGCATATAGATAAGTATTACAAACTGTTATTGTATAAAATTATGTTTTGTTATAAGGAATTGTCTAACCTTACACATTGCTGTTTTGTGGAAAATTGGCAATTTCATTCTGATCAGTGATAATATGACTTTACTGAGGTGAAGACATGGGATTATGATGATGCTTCAATTTTCAAATTGTAAAAACATTAAGCCATATCTCCTCTGTGTTCTGCCACTTTATTAATAGTTGATCATATAATTCACTGTGTGGTGATTACATTAGTGAAAGGCTTTCAGTAAATGTAAAAACTAAATCTATCCTTCTTCCATAGCCGTTATAAGATAGTTAAGGAATAAATGCTGAATGAAAAATATAAAAGGTAGGAATATGTGAATGTATTTATTATCAGTTACTAAGCCAAGCTTGAAGAAATTAGATTAAAATTCACTTAACTGGATGAACTGAAAATGTGGGTATTCCCATGCATTTTGCTTGTTTGCTAAGCCAGTTCCAATGACAATAAAGTTATAACTTGATTCAGCAGTGAAGATGCACAAACTATAGAACATTTGGTTAGGTGTCATTTAGGTACTGTTCTGGTTTCTGCATTATCAGAAGGATGTGGAAGTTTGGAAAGGGGACAAAAGAGGTTCACCAGGATATTGTTTAGATTAGGGAGTTTTGGGTATAAGGAAAGTTTATTTCAACTTTGTATTGTTTATTTTCAAGTGTTGGAAGCTGAGTAGTGACATGAGTGATCTTTCCCTCAAAACTAATTAACAAGTGTCAAGACGTTGGCCACAATATATCTTTGTGCAGTTGGATCCTCAATTTCCACACTTGTGGATCCCATTAGGTTCTGATTGGCAACAACATCTCCTCCACAATCTTCACCAGCATAGGTGCACTACAAGGCTGAATGCTTCGCCCCCTGCTCTATTCTCTTTACACTTTTGATAGTCTGGCTGAGCACAGCTCCAATGCCATATTTAAGTTGGCTGATCACACCACTGTCGCTGGCCAAATCAAAGATGCTGAAGAATCAGCATATAGGAGGGAGATTGAAAATATGTTGAGTGGTGCTACAGCAACAACCTCTCTCTCAATGTCAGCAAGAACAAGGAGCTGATTATTGATTTCAGGATGAGGAAACCGGAGGTCCATGAGCCAATCGTTATTGGGGAATCAGTGGAGGAGAGGGTCAGCAACTTTAAATTCCTTGGTGTTATCATTTCAGAGGACTTGCCCTGTGCTCAGTGCAATTAAGAGGAAAGCACAGCAGCACCTCCACTTCCTTAGGAGCCTACGAGATTTGGCCTGATATCTTAAATCTTGAGAAACTTCTGTGGTGGAGAGTACATTGTCTGGTTACGTCACAGCCTGCTATAGGAATACCGATGCCCTTGAATGGAAAATCCTACAAAAAGTAGTTGTTATGGCCCAGTGTACCACAGGTAAAGCTCTCCCCACCACTGAGCACAGCTACATGAAGTGCTGTCGCAGGAAAGCAGCATTCATCATCAGGGACCGCCACCACCCAGATCATGCTCTCTTCCCACTGCTGCATCAGGATGAAGGTACAGGAACCTCAGGACTCACACCACCATGTTCAACAACAGTTATTACCCTTCAACCATCAGGCTCCTGAAGCAGAGGGGATAACTTCACTTAGCTTCACTTGACCCTTCACTGAACTGTTCCCACAACCAATGGACTCACTTTCATGGACTCTTCATCTCATGTTCTTTATAATTATTGCTTATTTATTTATTTTATTATTATTATTATTATTATTATTATATCTTTTTTCCTTTTATATTTGCAGAGCTTGTCTTTTGCACATTGCTTGTTTGTCCATCTTGTTGGATGCAGTCGTTCATTGATTTTATTATGGCTCTTGGATTTACTGAGTATGCCTGAAAGAAAATGAATCTCAGGGTTATATATGGAGGATAATAAATTTCCTTTGAACTTTGACCTATCCAAACATAAGTATATAAAATTATGATAGGACCAGATAGGGCAGATAAGTCTTTTTCCCAGGGTAGAGATGTCAACTAATAGATGGCATAGATTTAAGGTGAGAAGAGGTAAGTTCAAGGGAGATTTGGGAGGTAATCATTTTACATAAAGAGTGGTAGGTGCCTGGGATGTGTTGCCAGGGGCGGTAGTGGAAGCAGATACAATAGCAACATTAGACAGGCACGTGGACAGGCATAGAGTGGTTGGATAAGACCATTTGCAGGCAGGGATTGGTTTAAATTGGCATCACAGTCGACAGAGCCATTGTGAATCAAATGACATTATTGTGCTGGATTGTTCTATGCTTCATGTTCTGCAGATATTGAACCAGATTTGTAATGCCTTTATTTCGTCTCAGTGTAGTTTCCTGATGAAACCATTGACCACTGCAAATAGGAAGTGTGGAGTGCACTCTGCCAACCACTCAATAAGCTGCAATCAGTTCACAGATCCCCTTTCTGCCGGCATTGCTTAAGCAGGGTTCAAGGTGTGCGGTGCTGATAAATTGAATCCCTGTTTCCAGCCAATCAGACATACTATTTCTGTCACATTTCCCATAGCTAACTAAAGCCTCTTCCATCTTTACCATTATTGTATTCATGGTCGAGTGAGTGCTTCAGGCAATTGATCAAGTAGAAAATTAGTTTGTTTAGCTTCTGATTTAGTGTGTCCAAAGAGTAACCATGCAGTAACCATGAAAAATACGTTTATTTTTATTTGTAGCAATAAGTAATTAAAAGAATTTAACTGGTCAATGAACTGGGCATCTCAGTTATAAAGGTGAGTGTCAAGTGCCAAAGGTACACTGCTCATTTGTACTCCAATTTATTAAGCAAGGTACGTTAGGGTCTAGGAGAATAAAACCAGAGTTACATTAACATCAGGCTAAGAAGAATTGCAGACCTAATTGATTTGGTTTGGCTAAGCAGAGCTGCAAATCCTTGGAACTTTACATTTCTTCTGAATTTTACTTAGTTTTTCTTTAGATTGCTAGTAGTGGGATTAAGTCTTAACCAATTGGAAGTCATTTGATAATTCCGTTTCCTGAAGGTGAATCCACAGGTTTTGCTTCAACTGCGTTTTGAATAACCTTGTACCAAATTACTCTGAAAAAAATTGTTATTCAATACCAAAACAATTGCAACAACAGATTTTACAAGAAAATAAATTGTGGGCCAAGTAGAGAAGTTTCACCCTTCTAGATTTTGGTGAACATCTTTTATCAAGTATCCAGATCTAAATTTCTGATATGCAGTCTTTGAAATAGGTGATAATGATCAGTTACATGTGAGTGAGTATGCTGAGTAAAGAGCTGGTTCGGGCACAAGCGGCCAAATGGTTTTTGGTTTGTACTATTCTAGGTTTTTATAGATTCTAAAAGTACAAACATTTTAATCAAAGATTGCATTGGAATAGTTTTAGAGTATTCAGCATGGCTATTAACCAGAATAGACTGGAGATGATATCGCAGGAAGAAAATGACACTGGCTTGCAGAGTACTTTCAGCCAACTCTAATTTGAATGAGCATATGAATTCTACAGTGCCAGACTGCTTCCCACTTGAGAAGTCTGTATCTTGGAAGCCAGCAACGTGGACATCAAAACACGAACATGTTGTGTTTCTGTGATCAATCGACCCAGAGAACGTAAATGAGTGAATGGATTTAGTTTGCGGTTTGAGACATTAAACTCAGGGTCCAGAATCCTATTATTATACTCCCAGCAAATCTGGAGCATGAGCAATATGTAAAGCAATGTTGAGATTCTTTCCCAGTCCAACATTACCCACATTAAAGCCTCGGTTATTCACAGACAGACACATTGGGCTAATCAGGTCGTTTGCTCACCCGATATCAGACTCTCAAACTTGACACTCTATTCTGAGCCATGTCATGGCTGGACATTACCTGGCTCCCTTGAAGAAGGGGAAGAGTCTGCACTTCCCACACAGGCTGCCCCTAAACCCACAAAAAGGTGTGGAAGCAAGTCTTCTTCGATTCTGAGAAGAAAGAGAAGATTACTTTCGTATCTCAGTTATAATATCACGATTGACAATGGAAGATTATTTCGAATCACCTCAGATCAAGACTTCATACTCTAAAGTACAGAATTCTGTTTTTGTCTCAACACTGTTCATCGATTACTGAGACAGTAAACTGAGAATATTAACTAACAGTTAACTTGCGTAAGTGTAGTTAGAGTGAATTCTCTCAAGTGCATTCAAGATTCATATTTGTTTCTTGTCATTTATCAGTACATAAGTGCAAAGATGAATTGAATGATTGTTACTCCAGATCTGATGCAGCATTAAAAAGCACAATAAGCATAAGGAACACAATAAAAGCACGGTGAATATAAACACATAAGATAGCTTCTATACAGTGCATAGACTGATTGCATGTCCATAAAGTGATGGTAGGTACAGGAATGTTTGTACATAAGGTGACTCAGACAGGAAATGATAAGGTAGTGGTGGAGGGGTGGGTTAGTGGGTGGAGGTGTGATGCCTTGGGAGAAGTAACTGCTTTTGAATCTGGTGACATTGTGTAGCCTCTTAACTGATAGGAGTGGAACAAACTGTTGAGCAGGGTTGGTGGCCTTTTCCCAGCATCTTTTAGTAAATACTGTATGTTCCTGATGCTAAATAGCTGGTGCTGCTGATGCACTAGGAGGCTTTAACTACCCATTGTAGAGTCCTTCTGTATCCCGCAATGAAGTTTCCATATCACACAATGATGCAGTTTGTTAGCATGCTCTCAACTGCATGTCTGTAGAAGATTGTGAGTATTGATGTGCATAGTCTAGCTCTCTTTAGCCTCCTTAGAAAATAGAGGCATTGATCAGCTTTCTTGACTGTGAAGGATATGTCCTGGGGCCATGAGAATTTGTGGAAGATGTGAACTCCCAGGAGGTGAAACTGCTTGTAGTTTCCACTGCTGTGTCACTGATGTAAATGGTGTACGACGTGAGTGGTTCAGGTTTTCCGTAAGTTGATAACCGTCTCCCTTGTCTTGTTGACATTGAGGAAGAGATTGTTTGCCTGGCACCAGGCCTTGAACTTTTCCACCTCTTCACATCACTTTTGGGGATGAGCCCCACCACAGCCACGTCATTGGCGAACTTCACAATATTATTGCTTGCGTGTTTGGCCATGCATGAGCAGAGTGTACAGCAGTGGGCTAGTCACACAGTCCGAGGGGGGGCATGGGGGAGAGGGGCAACCATGTTCAGGATGAGGAGGAGGGAGGACTGTCTATCTGAGGTCTGTTGGTTAGGAAGTCCGACACTCAATTGCACAGTGGTGTATTTAGACCAAGGAGTTGTTCACCAAGGTCCATGGGACAATAGTGTTGAATGCTGAACTGAAATCCAGAAAAAGCATTCTGCCACTTTATTAGGTATGCCTGTACACTTTCTAGTAAATGCAATTCTCTAAACAGCCAATCATGCATCAGCAACTCAATGCAGACATGGTGAAGAAGTACAGTTGTCATTTAGACCAAACATCAGGATGGGAAAGAAGAGTGATCTAAGTGACTTTGATTGTTGGTGCCAGATGCGATGGTTTGAGTATATCCTGATCTCCTGGGATTTTTACACACAACTGTCTCTAGAGCAGCCATTTTTTAACCTTTTTGCTATGAAGGAAACCTTGAAATAATTTCCAGTCTCTGGGAATCCCTGCATAAAAATTATTATATCTACAGCCCATGGCACGTTAGCGTGATCAGAAGTTGTAGATTTAATAATCCAAAAATAATCGTCAATGCTCTTTTCAGTACAGAATGAATTTTTTAGCCAATCTTTCTTGGAAAAAAAAAGGTAGTTAAGCTTAGCTTACCTTTCTAGAAATTAATCTCTTTATTTTCCTTTCATAAATTTTAAAAAGTCATAAGGCAAACATAATAAATTTCTGTTAAAGAACTGGCTTAAGCCAAAATGGGATTTAATTTTTTTAAAGTAGGCTCGATAGATTTAATTTAAATAAAGGTTGTAAATTGATTTTAATTAATGCTATTTACAGCATGAAAATTTGTTTACAATGTTGAAGCAGTGTGTTGTGACAACATCAGGATTTTCTTTTTCTTCACAAGAGAAACAAAACCTCTCCTGGGGCCAACCATTGATGGGGCACCATCAGTACAGATGTCAACACAGTTCCTCCAAGACAGACCTTTTGTTTCCAGATGTGAAGACAAAACAGTAAATATATCTTGGCCTTTGTTTGTTTCAGGCAGCTCTTTGCAACAGAAAAAGCTTTCTTGAATTTCACCATCATTTACAAATCTTACAAATGCTATATATATATATATTTATTGGTGAAATCTGTTGACTCATCAACCTGGATAGAGAAACTGATGTTTTTCAATAGTGTTGCACTAAGTTCAAAAAATGATGCTTAGTTTTTTTAAACACAGCCCCTCATGGAACCCTGGTTAAGAAATCCTGCTCGAGAGTTTACAGAGAGTGGCATAAAAAAGACATGCAGTGAGTGGCAGTTCTGTGGGTGAAAACACCTTGTTAATGTCAGAGGTCAGAGGAGAATGGCCAGAATGGTTCAAGCTGACAGGTAGGTGACAAATCTACCTGTGTTGATTTCTTTAGGTTGCCAATATCCATGTCAGCCAGATGTAACAACTGCTTCTGAATCACGGAGAGCAGTCCTGCTCTAACATTTTCTCTGGTCCTGTACACTACATCAGCCATAATCTATCTGTCATACTACATTTCCTCTGTTGGTGACAATTAATACTGCAGCAAAGCTTTGCAGTACTCATACAGACTGAATCATATATCACTGTTGATTTTAGGGGGATTACCTCTGATGAAATAATCGATCTAGTGGTGGGAGCAAAAGTTCACAGTTAGCTCATACACTTAAAAGTAATACTAAGGGTATACTTTCCAGAGAAAGTTCCTTCAGTAAGCCACATTTTATGTTTGCACAGCGTCTATGTTCTTGAGCAAGGTTTTAAACACATGCGGTACATTGCTTAAAGGCCATTCTAATGCTGATGATTATGAGATTACATTACTGTTTTTTGCTAGATTGCAGGGGATGTTTTGCATATCGTCCATGAAGATGCTTTCAATAAGTTATCTTCTTCAATATATTTCTAAATTCTTGCTTTTTTGCCAAATTCATACTTGCCTGCCTGTTTCTGATCTTTGAAGTACATTTATGTCTCTGAGACACCTCCCTGATATTATAACCTGCCACAATCCTCAGTAACATTCATAATAATATTCACCGTTTTCTCCTTGGTCATCTTATATACAACTCTTATATCATAATTTCCAGCTGAAGGCATAGCCTGTTCTGGGATAATTTCTGAACTCAATGATTACCGTTACCCTTTCTGCTTACTTGCCTTCTGTTTCTTTCTTTCAGTTCATAATCAAATAACTTGCTTACTTCTAATTTTATTTTGTTTCTGTCCTTATTTTCATATCACTATCTCTTCATTGATAATGATAACTTAGTAAATTTGTTTTTATTTGTTGTGAGTTTTATTTTTCTTGTTTAGCTTTTGTGTTTCCAGGAAATAATCATGTGAATAACAGCTTTAATGGAAAGAAGTTTCAGGCTAACAATTTCAGTGGATATTTTATAATAAAAAGTGAGATTTATTTTCTTCAATATACTTTGGCTATACTTTGCCATATCACAATTTGGAAAATATTACTCATTATCCCCTGAGAGGGACAGTTTAATCATTTGGCATTTAAATTTTTATCTTGCGTCAAAAATAATTTTGATTTAACTACCAGCATGGACATGAAGGGATAAATTTCTACTTGCTTTGCTATAACTGTCCATCATTCTATGAAGTCATGTCTATCATAAATACAGTCTACATATTTTCTCTAGGTGGATGGATTCCAAGATCGTTTGCTGCTTTTAAAAATAAGTTTTCTTCCTCTACCTCCAAAACATAAGAAACTACAGATGTTGGAACCTGGAGCAAAAGACATATATTGCCTTTTATCTGACACCTCTCCTCAATGTACCAATCATCCTGGCTCCTTTTCTCATTTTTCCCCTTCTCCTCTTTGTACAGGCCATCTTTCCAGTCCACTCTCTGTCCGGATGACTCTCTCGACAGATCCTTTCCTCACACAGATGCTGCTCAATCTGCACATCAGAATGCTTTTGGCTGCCTTTTTTTTCCTCCTTCGATTCCACGAACTTCCTGGGAAAAATGGCTATTTCTGGACCACATACAGGTCACCCACAGGCCTTCTTCACTCAGGGTGGTGCCAGTGTGGAACAAGCTCCCAGCAGTCATGGTCACATGCAGGTTCAATTGTAACATTCAACAGGAGGTTGGACAGGTACATGGACGGCAGAAATTTGGAGGGATATGATCCGTGTGCCGGTAGATGGGATCTGTGGGTGATTGGCAGAGGTTAGGTTAGCATAGGCCAGATGGACTGAAAGGCCGTTACTGTGCTGCAGTACTCTATGTTTCTACTTAAAGGTGTAATGCTCCACCTCTGGTTTCGGAATTAATGCAGCTGCACGGGGAAAGGACCCGTCAGCTGTGCTGCGGAAACAAAGCCTCAGGTGCTCTGAAGCTATGTTTGGAGTCTTTTTGAAAGAAGCCAAGCTAAACATGCTCTTCTTCTTTCTAACACCTAAAAGGTTCAAAGGTTTACTTCATTATCAAAGTACGCAACGCTGAAATTCTTCAGTTCTCTGGGTAGCCATGAAACCAAGAAAGGCAGCACGATCATCATCCCCTAAAGCCCACCTCCCCACAAGATAAAAACAAATTAAAATGGAACAGGCACATTAACCCCCAAATCCCTCCTCCTGCACAAAAAACAAACAAAATGACACATCGACCCCTAAATCCCTCCTCCCGCACAAAAATACAGACACATCAACCCGCAAATTCCCCTCCTAGCACAAAGAACAATGAGAAGATTGGGTGAAAATACATAGAATATAAAAACTATAATATTGAACAAAAAATATTTTATAGTCCAAGTCCGCATCCAAAACACAGAAAAAACCTGTGCAACACTCTCTAGGTGCAGTGGCAGGCTCTCCCCTCTCCGGTACAATGTTTTTATCGCCTTAATTGGCAAAATGGTGCCAAGCATTAGCTTGTGCCCCATCCTGCAGCCTGACCAGTACGAGGTTTGCGCACACTACCTCTGCTTCCCAGAATCCTCTCAGAGACTGTAGAGTGTCAGAACATCTGAACCATCTCCAAACTTCAGCACTCGCTTTGATGTTTGAATCCCCTTTGTTGCATTAATTAGTGAACAATGGAAACTATAATAGGCAAAATGGGGTCAAATATCTGCTTGTGCACCAGTCTGCAGCCCTCTTACCATGAAGTTCCATAACACCATAAGACATAGGAGCAGAATTAGGCCAATTGGCCCATCGAGTCTGCTCTGCCATTCAATCATGGCTGATCCTTTTTTTTCTCCTCCTCAACCCATTTCCCAGCCTTCTCCCCATAAGCTTTGATGCCATGTCCAATCAAGAGCCTATCAAACGCTACCTTAAATACACCCAATGACCTGGCCTCCACAGCTGTATGTGGCAACGAATTCCACAAAATCACCACCCTCTAGCTAAAGAAATTTCTCAGCATCTCTGTCTTGAATGGACGCCCCTCCATCCTGAGGCTGTGCCTCTTCTCCTAGACTCTCCCACCATGGGAAACATCCTTTCCACATCTACTCTGTCTAGGCCTTTCAAAGTTCGAAAGGTTTCAACGAGATCACCCTTCATCCTCCTAAATTCCAGCGAGTACGGACCCAGAGCCATCAAACGTTCCTCGTATAATAACCCTTTCATTCCTGGAATCATCCCTGTGATCCTCTTCTGGACCCTCTCTAGCGCCAGCACATCTCCCCTAAGATGAGAAGCCCAAAACTGTACACAATACTCAAGGTGAGGCCTCACCTGTGCCTTATAAGTCTCAGCATCACATCCCTGCTCTTGTATTCTCGACCTCTTGAAATGAATGCTAACACTGCATTTGCCTTCCTCACCACCAACTCAACCTGCAAGTTAACCTTTAAGGTGTTCTGCACAAGGGCTCCCAAGTCCCTTTGCATCTCAGATTTTTGGATTTCCTCCATTTAGAAAATAGTCTGTACATTTATTTCTACTACCAAAATGCATGACCGTGCATTTTCCAACATTATATTGTTCACTCACGCTACCTCTGCCTCCCAGAATCCTAGTGGAGACTGCAGAGCGCTGAAGCACTCAAACGATCTTCAAACAGCAGAACACTGACGCCAACCATTCCAGAATCACATTCAGGATGAGAAACAAATGTAAAAGACATAAAAGAAATGAATCCATCCAGGAGATGTCACCCAAAGGAGCATTGTACGCAGGTGCCAACTTGACTGGAAGTAAAAGAATCCCAGAAAAACAAATCCTCCAGGTATAGAGAAACTCCACAGCTCCAGCATGTGTAGGAAGGACTGCGTTATTATATAAGCATCATAAAGAACTTCAGTTCCCAGCAATAAAATGTTCTAATGTAAACCCACGCCAAGTTTGTCTTTATTAAGGACAAACATAACGTGGTGTCAGAAGACGATGCGAGGTGCAAACATGGACAGTGAATAAATACCGTGCACGAATAAGAAAGTGACTGTGTATGTACGAAAGGTACCAGCAGCATGTGTTGGAGAGAAGCGAGCCAGCGAGATGAGTGAGCACTTTGTTCCCAAAGTTCACCGGATTCACCAAGAAATGCAGGTGGGAGGCCAAGAGCTCCTGTCATAGATAAGCTAAGTCCTTCTGCACCTATGCAGTTTAGTGGCAATCTAACCAATAACTGGAAATGCTTCAAACAGTGATTCAATATATATTTAGCTGCTAGCAGAGTGAGGGGGCAGATGAAAAATTGAAAGCGTCTATTGTTGATGTAGGAGGGAGGCATAAGATTTTTGGATCACTGGGCTCTCTCACAGGAAAGGTGGAACCTGTACAGAGGAGATGTGAACTGGAACAGGACTAATATCCTAGCAAGAAGGTTTGTTAATGCTTCACGGTGGGGTTAAAACTAGAGTTGCAGGGGGATGGGAACCAGAGTGCCAGAACAGTTAGTGGAAAGATTGTAGAGGCAGATGTTGGTAAGATCTCAGAAAAAGTCAGGAATCAAAAGGTTGAGCATGGTGCAGCTAGTGTCATGAGCTGCCTGTATTTCAATGCAAGAAGTATCATAAAAAAGGTGGATGAGCTCTGGGCATGGATCAACACCTGGAATTAGGAGGTTGTAGCCATTAGTGAGACTTGGTTGAAGGAGGAACAGGACTAGCAGCTCAATATTTGGGGCTTCCTTTGTTTCAGACATGATAGAGTGGGAGGGATTAAAGGAGGAGGGGTGGCATTACTAGTCAGGGAAAATGTCATGGCAGTGCTCAGTCAGGTCAGACTGGAGACTGGTGTTATGAGTGGAATTGAGAAATTAGAAAGATATGGCACATTAGCACATTAATGGATCTATATTACAGGGAGTGAGATGAACAAATTTTTAGAGAGAACGCAGACTGTTGCAAGAAACTGTCATGGTCCGGTCTGGTCCGTGAAGTCCGCATTCCAGTTCACGGTCCGGTCCGTGGACTCAGGACTCCGGGTCTTCCAGCTGTCCCTCCTTTGGGTGAGTTAATCATAGGCACCTGATTCCCATCTTGAGGCTTGGAATATAAGTAAGTAGCCTTGGGGTTGATTGTGGGCTGCTGGTTTGTCTTGCTGGTGGAAGGTCAGAGTGGCCACTTGTCATCTTTAGGCTGTGTTGGAGAACCATTGCTTCATGGAGCCTTGCTGTTGGTAGTTGGAGCTGTCTTTGTGGTATGGATTTGGCTGTTTCCTGGGCCAGCTGAGTGGCTGCCAGCCACTCTGCGCTAGGTAGAGATCTGGCTGTTTCTGTAGCCAGCTGAGGTTGCTAGCTGAACTGAGACTTGGAGCTTCCCTGGAGCAGAGATGGCACTCTGTTGTTCTTTGGTGTTTGTCTCTTCTTGTCCTTGCCTCTGTGGGGTAAGACAGGCTGTTCTGCTGTCTTGTCCTTGCCTCTGTAGGGTAAGTCTGGCTGTTCTGCTGTTACCTGATGGAGGGATCTGTCCCACCTTGGTGTGGAGATGAAGTTGAGTCCTGGCTTGTCTTAGGATAAGTCCTGGCTCTATGTCTATGTTCTGTCCTGTCTCATGTTAGTGTTGTGTTAAAGATGAGTCCTGGCTTATTGAAGGATAAGTCCTGGCTCTATGTTGATGTTCAGTTCCCAGTTTGTCTCGGAGCTCCAAGAACCCTAGCCTCGATCCTGCAGCCAAGCTTGAGACCCAAGACCCCAGCCTGTGGCTGTGCCATGTCCTTGTCTGGGCCTGAGGCAAGACCCAGGTTCTGGGTACTTGTCCAGTCTCTGGCTTGGAGTTGAAACCTTGCCTCCTAGTCCATGGTTTTTAGTCCTGGTCCCGCTTTCCCTAGCCCAAATCTGCATTCTTGTCCCTGCTCCTTGTCTGTATCCTGTCACGTCCCTACTCTAGTCAAGTCCTGTTCCTTGTATTTTAGTGTCTGTCTTGCATTTGGGTCTGTTACCAGTGCCCCACTGTGACAGAAATATAAGGTTGTTATCCTAGGTAGTTTTAACTTTCCACAAATTGACTGGGACTCCCATACTGTAAAAGGAATAGATGAGATCTTGTCAAATGTGTTCCGGGAAGTTTCCTTAGTCAGTACGCAGAAGTCCCAGTGAGAGTGTGTGCAATGGGTAATCTGCTATTAGGGAATGAGAAAGAGCAGACGAAAGAAGTTTGTGTTGGGGAACATTTTGCATCCAGTGACCACAATGCCATTAGTTTTTAAAGTAAACACACGAAAAGACAAGATCCCGCATGGGAGGCTGGTCATAAAGGTTCAGTTGCTCGGCATTCAAGATTGGATTAGACATTACCTTTCTGGGAGAAGCCCGAGAGTTGAGGTAGATGTCTGCCTCTCTGACTGGAGGCCTGTGGCTAGTGGTGTATCACTGGGATCAATGCTGGGTTCGTTGTTGTTTGTCACCTATAGCTGTGATATGGATGTTAATGTGGATAATTGGATCAGTAAACTTGTGGATGACACCAAGGTTGGGGATATGGTGGACAGCAAGAAAGGTTATCATGTCTTGCACAGAGTTACCTGCATCAGCTGGAAAAATGGGCTGAAGGATGACAGATGGAATTTAATGCAGACAAGTTCAAGGTGTTGCACTTCAGTAGGACTGACCAGTGTTGTTTTACATAGTGAACGGTAGGGCACTGAGGAGTGTTGTAGAACAAAAGAATTTGGGAATACAGGTCCATAATTAGTTGAACATGGAAACACAGGTGGACGGTCATAAAGAAAGCTTTTGGCACACTGGCCTCATAAATCAATGCATTGAGTACAGGAGATGGGATGTTGTATTGAAGTTGTATAAGACCTTGGTAGGCCTAATTTGGAGTATTGTGTACAATTTTGGTCACCTACATACATGAAAGATGTAAACAAGTTTGAAGGAGTACAGGGACCTGAATTATAAGGAAAAATAAATAGTTTAGGACTTTATTCCTTAGAACATAGAAAATTGAGAGAAGAGTTGGTAGAGGTATAGAAAATTATAAGGGATATAGATGGGGTAAATGCAAGTAGGCTTTTTCCCCAGAGGTTGGGTGGGACTACAATCAGAGATCATGGGTTTAAGTTTAAGGGGAACATGAGGAGAAGCTTCTTTGTTCAGAGGGTTATGAGAGTGTGGAATGAACTGCCAGCACAAGTGGTCCATGCAAGCTCAAGTTCAACATTTAAGCGAAGTTTGGATAAGTACATGGCTAGTAGAGGTATGGAGAGCAATGGTCCTGATGCAGGTCAATGGGAGTAGGCAGGTTAAATACTTTCGGCAAGGACTAGATGGGCCAAAAGACCTGTTTCTGTGCTGCACTTCTCTATGGCTCTGACTCTTGGTTTTCCTGTAACCAGTATAGCTTCGACTGATACTTAGCTGAGCTGCACACACTGAGTAAGTCCTGTGAATTTGGAAATTTGAGAGACATTGCGTGTCTGTTTCAAAGCTAAGCTGTCATTGTGTGTTTTTCTATGTTGCCCCACTTTAAGCACCCACTCACCCTCTAGTACATCAGGTAAATCAATCTACTTCAAAACCATAAGTAACGTATCAGATATTTAATCTATTCTTAAAATTTATTTGTGCAGTTTGAAATTGTATCCCCATTTAGAATCATCCAAGCCATGTCTGTTACAATATTGGATCTGTCAGCCCTACTCTTTCCCTTGACCGTAAAATATGCTCGCCTTCTAATTCCCACCTTTGTTCCTTCATTTGGCACAATGACAATTCTCCTCCATCCTCTCCATTCTGTTTCTGATCAAATCCACTCCTATCCTTTGGTCAATCATCTTCTGTATTCTGGCCTTTTCTACCCATCGTCATCCTTTTCTCCATAATTACTTAAACTTAAACTCCTCTAATCACTGTTATCTGCTCTGACTAAAGGTCATTGAACAAAATATTAGTTTTGTTTCCCACTCCAGAGGTTGCCCAATTCCTGATTTTCACTTTGACTGGTTATACCTAACATGCAGTATAATATATACAGTGACAAAAATCTGTTATATAGTATTTCCAATGACATAAATTAAATTTAATACTGGCTTGAATGAAAACCAGCAGTTATTGCACCTAAATTTAAATAACTATATTTATATATGCATTGCATGAATAGGGCATCACATGTCCCCTTTCTGTTAAAATCCTTTTCTATTCTTGGGAGTTCCCCTCAGATCCAAAGATTTATCATGTTATCTCTATCCCACTTAAGGGACCTTGTCAAATACTTCTGCAAAGTCAAGAGTTGTTTTGCATTTTCTTTCTCCAACAATTCAAATACTTTCTCAGAATTTGCAATTAATTTGTTAGACATGACTTTCCCTTCAGGAAGCCAGTTTAGACTTTGTTTATTACCTTCAATGTTGTCAGATGATCCGAAATGGTTCCATTGAAACACACTCTTGCATCTTTACTACTATTGATGTTGAGCCTGCTGTCCAATAATTCTTAGGGACACTTTGTCCTTTGCTGAAAATTGAAGTGCCATTCATTATTTTCAACACTTCTAATTTTATATATGACACAAGTCCTCAGCTTGGGTCCCGTATGTTTTTCCTTGCTTAAGACCCCCTATATGCCGTCCAATGCAATTTCCTGAAGGGTGATCATTGACATTGTCTTCAGAGCTACTCTGATGTAAATTTGTTTGGTGTGTAAACCACATCCTGTAAACAATAAAATAACCTTGAGATAATATAATTTTGAGAAATGTATATAATGATACCCTCAAACAAAGGAATGCATTCAGTGACACTTATTGATAGCCATGTTGTTTTGCAAGAATGTTTGCTTTCAGTAAGCTTTAAAAGTAAGTCTAACAACATAAGGCTATGAGACCATAGCTATGGGAGCAGAATTAGGCAATATGGCCCATCTTGTCTGCTCAACCATTTCATCAAGGCTGATGCATTTCCCTATAGCCCCAATCTCTTGCCTTCTTCCCATATCTCTTTATGCCATGACTAATCAAGAATCTATCAACCTCTGCTTTAAATATACCCAGTGATTTGGGTTCAACATCACATCCTTGCTTTTATATTCTAGCCCTCTTGTAATGAATGCTAACATTGCATTTGATTTGCTCACCTGAATGTAACATTCAGTTATATTGGCTTTGTGTATGTCTAGGGGAAATCCAGCCCAGCACCCGCCTCAACACTCCCCACAGGGTCGGTTGCCGCCCGAATCGATCACAAACATCAATCATCCAGCACACCCAGTGAATTTTAACAAATACACTTTATAGATATTACTAATTCTATGACATTAATATACATTTGATACAGAGAGGAAAGTAATGAAAAAAAAAGGCGCCAACACTTATCAAAGTCCAAGTTCTTCGCGCGCTACCGTTGGAGCTCAATTCGACGTCAGACGACCACCCGAATTCCGTCGACTCACGGCTCGGGACCACCCTGAGTGGTCGACCAGAGCCTCTCCACACATCCGCGGTCTTCCTCGTCTCTCCTCCGACTCCCCGCCAAAACTCAGTCCACAGTCATATCATACAGCATGGCATCCGAAAACAAAACGATACATAACCACCCATTGGCTAATAGAACCCTGTTATCTCATTTTAAAGTAAAACAAACTGTTAGCGCAAACTCTCTGCAGCGTTAAAACACAACAAAGCCACATTCCCCAGATTAACATAACAAAATCGCCATTTTAAATGTAACAAAAGAAAGACCCTGTACACTTTCCCCCCCCACCCCACCACAAAAAGTCATGCCCTCATGATGTTAACAGAGTTCACCAGTGCTCCTTGTAAAACACAAAACCCAACCCAGGTGCATAAAGCAGTGACATAACTTTGCAGGGCAGTAGAGATCACACCCTGCTCTCCCGGCGCTATATAAGTGAGTCTTTCCGGGGGATGCCTACTCCTCTGAGGCCTCTGTACTTCCTCTGCTGACTCTCCCTGTTCAGACACCCCAGTTGACCCCTCGAGCCTATTTGTCCGACCTTCCCCTTCACCAGGATCCCTCTGCCCCTGTGAGCCCTCTGGCTCAGGTTCTGCCTCCACCCTCTCCTCCCCCAATCCCGGCTGTAATACAGGCGGCTCTGCAACACCCTCCCTCGGTTCCCCTGACTCAGTGATGGAAGGGCCAAGAGTCTCTTCTCCCGGCACCGGGGAATCAGCGAACGGAAGCAGGTACCACACGTCCGAATCATCATCTTCCGATGGCATATCCCTTCTCCAGGTGGGGACCGGCCCCATTTTCTTCGCAGTGGGCCCTTCCCGCGCCTCGTGCCCTCGCAGAGTCCTCGTAATAGGTGTAAACTCCCATTTGGGCTCTGGGTCCATCTTCACCTCTTGACCCAGAGGCAACAGGTGGTTCTGATGGAGTACCTTGACAGGCCCCTGCCCGCCTTCAGGTCTCACCTGGTAAACCGGGAGATTCGGCATCTGACTCTCCACCACATAGGGGGTGGCTGCCCAACGGTCCGCCAACTTGTGCTTACCCTGTAGTCCTAAATTCCAGATAAGGACTTGGTCTCCCGGCAATAGCTGGATGAACTTTACTTTCTGATCATACCTCCTTTTATTCCGCTGGTTCTGCTTGGTGGCTGCCGCCTCAGCCAACTCGTACGCCCTTTTCAACTCTCTCCTCATATCGGACACGTACTTCAGACATGGCTTCGAAGGTATTTCCCCCGCTTCAGTCCCAAAACACAGATCAATGGGCAACCTCGCTTCCTGTCCGAACATCAGATAGTAGGGCGAGTACCCTGTAGCATCATTGCGAGTACAATTGTAACAATTAACCAAATAGGCAATGTGCTGCCTCCACTTACTCTTCTGTCCAATCTCCAAGGTGCCAAGCATGTCCAGCAGGGTCCGGTTAAACCTCTCGGGTTGAGGATCACCTTGCGGGTGATAGGGGGTGGTTCTGGACTTTTCAACCCCAAGCATACCCAGTAATTCATGGATAAGCCTGCTCTCGAAGCCCCGTCCCTGATCACTGTGGATCCGCCGGGGAAGGCCATAATGAACAAAGTACTTCTCCCATAACACCTTCGCCATTGTAGTCGCTTTCTGATCTTTAGTAGGAAAAGCCTGCGCATATCTAGTGTAGTGATCCGTGAGGGCCAAGACATTCGCGGTATTGCTGGTGTCTGGCTCAATAGACAGGAAATCCATACACACCAGGTCCATGGGTCCCGCACTCTGCAAGTGGGATAACGGAGCCGCCTGCGCAGGCAAGGTCTTCCTCCTGACGCAACGGCTACAGGTCTTACAGTATTCTTCCACCTCCCCCCTCATCCGGGGCCAGTAAAACCGGTCCTTGACTAATCCATAGGTCTTCTCTACCCCCTAAGTGCCCGGAATCATCATGTAGAGACTGGAGCACAGTCTTCCGATACTTCTCAGGCATGACCAGCTGCCAGCGCCGGGGGTGGTCCGGTGGTGACGTGACCCGGTACAGGATGTGGTTCTTCAGCTTCAACTGGGGCCACTCCTTCAGTAGTAGAGGAACGGAGGCATGTTTCGCCTTCTCCACCTGCCCCATATCACCCTGGCTAACCGCGTACCAGATAGTGCCAATGCTTGGGTCATCACGCTGAGCCGCCTCTACTTCCTGGGGACTCAATTCTGGCGGCTGCCTGTTCCTCAGAGCAGTCAAATTACAGTAAACAGTGGGTAGCGCGTCATCGTCAGCCCCCAGTTGATCTACTGCCCGATCCGTTCCCATCTGTGCTCCTACTTCCCCGTCGCTCTCAACTTGACACATGGCCTTTACTCCCTGGGCAGGGACACTCTTCCACTCCTCGGCTGTGCCCGACTCGCCGTGCGCCCGACGAGACAGGGCATCTGCATCGATGTTTCGACTCCCCGGGCGGTACTTCAGGCTGAACTCATAGGCAGACAAGGCTGCTAACCACCGGTGCCCAGTAGCATCCAGCTTCGCCGAGGTCAGGATATAAGTGAGGGGGTTGTTATCAGTTCTCACCTCAAACTGGGCCCCATATAGGTAGTCACTCAACTTGTCCACCACCGCCCATTTCAACGCCAAGAACTCCAGCTTGTGAGTGGGATAGTTTCTCTCAGATGGCGACAAACTCCGACTGACAAACGCTACCGGCCTCAATCCGTTTCCCTGTTCCTGGTACAGAACAGCCCCCAGACCGTCGTGACTGGCATCAGTGTGTAGAACATACGGCTTCCGGGGATCAGCAAATGCCAACACTGGGGCCTGCGTCAGCGCCCTTTTAAGAGATTGGAACACCTCCTCACATTGAGCATCCCACCTCAATCCAAAAGGCTCCCCCGGGTTCAAGTATCCTCCTACCTCTGACCCTTGGTCTCCCTTCCTCCTCCTCCCCACAGGTGGATAGCCACACAGCAGCTGGTTCAATGGATGACTCATTTTCGCATATCCCTTCACGAATCGCCAGTAATATCCGCAAAACCCCAAAAATGAGCGTAAGGCGCTCACCTTCTGAGGTCTCAGCCAGGTGGTTACTGCGGCTATCTTATCCGGATCGGTGGCCACTCCATTTCGCGAGATTATGTGCCCAACATAACTGACTGACCTCTCGCAGAACTGACATTTATCCAGGGAAAGTTTTAATCCTTCCTCCTTCAGCCGACTCAGCACCTTCAGCTGCTGCTCATGTTCCTCCAACGTAGATCCAAACACTATCAGGTCATCCAGGTACACCAATACCTCCAGCAGGTTCATGTCCCCCCTGTCCGCTCCATGAGCGGCTGGAAGGTGGCTGGGGCCCCCGAGATGCCTTGGGGTATTCGTTCGAACTGGAAAAACCCCAGGGGGCAGATAAAGGCTGTCTTTTCCTTATCAGTCTCGCTCATCGGAATCTGGTAATACCCACTCCGCAAATTCAATACACTGAACCACTTGCGCACCACTCAGACAGGCCAAGGCATCTTCCACCCTCGGGACCGTATATTGGTCGGGAACAGTGCGGCGGTTCAGGGTCCTGTAGTCCACGCACGTGCGTACCTTCCCATTTTTCTTCCTTGCCACCACTATGAGGGACGCATAGGGGCTTCGGGTCTCCGCAATAATCCCTGCGCACATCTTCCACATCTGCTGGAGCCAGCCGCCGCGACCTCTCCCTAAACGGGGTGTCATTTGTCACCCGAATAGTGTGCCGAGTGCTCTTGGAACATCCTACATCAAACTCGCCCTGAGAAAAGGCACCCCCTAACTTCAGCATCTTCTCCATCAGCCTGCTCTTATACGCCGGTGGTACAGGGGAGTTTTCAAAATTAAAGGTCTCCTCGGTCAGCCGCCCCCCATTTCCCAATAGTTCTCCTCCAGTGGGCTTCACGGGGGCGCTGGACATCACCGTCACGGGAACAAGTGCGCGAGGGGCATCCTGCGCTTAAAGGTGATCTCCCTCTCCGTTATGTTCCTTACCATCACCCCCACCCGCCGTGCCTGTACAGCTGAGGGCCTCTGCAATTCAGGTCTCACCAGCGCCCCAGCCGGGAACCGGGACTCCCTTTCCATGTCGTCGGGGGCGTCTGGGCCTCTCCCGGCGGTAATCCGGTGAATCTGGGGGTCCCCATCACTAATGCCGCCTCCCCTGGCCATATCACCTTAGGCCTCACCTGAGTGCACCACACCGTCCCTCGTTTGCACTCAGAATCCAGCTCCTGGGGGTCACCCACTCCTTCGTACACCGCTCGGAACACGGGGTGGACCGAGAGGCTCTCCAGAAAGTTCTCTCTCCCCCCCCCCTTCTTACAGGCTCCCAAGAGCCGTCGCACCAGAGGGGAGTTAGTCCCCACCAACAGGGCAGCACCACCGGTCTCCACCGGGTCCGGACAAACCAACACCAGCGTCTCAAAGGCTTCCGACACTCCCGCATCTCCCTCCGAAAATTCCAATCTCACTGACAGGTATCCATCGTACGGGTAATCACCATCACTTATGCACCAAATCTCCAATGCTTTAAACGGAGTGACTGCCAAATGTTTCAGATATTTGTTGTAGAACGACTGGTACAGTAAAGTAACCTGCGACTCGGTGTCAAGGATGGCTTTCGCAAAGATTCCCTCTATTCGTAGGGACACGCTGGAACGGGGTCCCACCAGTCCATCAGGAATTTGGGCGTATTCTTTCTGGGGTTCCATAGCCGTTTTCTGGGAACGTGTTCCTCCCGAGACTCCAGTCCGTTCCGTCACTGAGCCTCTCCTAAGTTTCCCGACACCTCTCCCTTCTTAGTGGCCCAGGGGCCCTCCTACCTCGGCGCATCTCGTCTCTCACAATCCTTCCGCAAGTGGCCAGCTTCCCCACAGCGGTAGCACGCCCCCGGCCACTTACATTCCCAGCGGAAATGCCCCTCTCTCCCACAGTTATAGCACCCACTACTCGCCACCTCTCTCCTCCCGATACGGCCCCCGGAGACCCCTTGGATTTCTCTGGTCTCACCCCGACTACCACCTCCTGAACCGCTGAAGACCGTCCCTGAGGGTCCGAGCCCCCTGGTCGGCCCAAAGCACACTCCTCGGCCCGTATCTCTCGGATCAGCTGTCCGAATGATGGAGGGGGGCTCTGCTTAAATGACTGTCGTACACTCCAAGCCACCCTGTCATCCTCCCGGGAACCGCTACATATCTGGTTCATCCTTAACTCTGCCACTTCGTCCTCCTTCACTAACCCTCGTCGCAGCAACCCCGTAAGCTTTCCTTCCAGCCTGAAAGCATAGTCTGAGAGCTTTTCCCCTCTTCTCTGCCCCATCCGTTGAAACTCCGCTGAATGCCGCCAGGGATCCCCTGATAGGCCAAACACTTCCTCCAAAGCGTCTAAACACTCCGATAGGGAAGCCAAGGTGCGTGCCGCTCTCAGGTCGCGGACCACCCGGGCCGCCCCGCCCCTTAAACTTTCCACCAATCGCTGTCTCTTTTCCTCATCCGAAACTGGCCACACCTCTAACAATTGGGATGTATGTTCAACCCAGGTATCATAGTCATCCTCCCCTTCCCGGGTGGGTTTGGCTCCGGAGAAAATTCTCAGCTTCAGGCGGTGCCCCTCAACCCTTCTCGCCAGGGAGGTAATGGCAGCCGTTAACTCGGCAGTCTCATCCCGCCCATGGGGGCTGGGCCTGGCCAAACCTTCCCACTCCACACCTCCACCCCTGGCTACTGGCACCTCCCTTGGGGCCTCATCTAGCTCTTCCTCCTCCGGCACCTCCTCACTTGCGTCCTCGGGGAGAGTGTGGAGACCCCACGGCCCCGCCTCCCCCGGGGCATGGACTGTCACTGGTAGTTCCAAAGTCATGACGTCGGCACTCGTCCGCACCAACATCCAGCTAGCCTCCAGTTCTTTCCCACCCCTTCTAGCTACAAGTTCTATCTGCCCAATATCTTTAATCAAACTCAACCCTCGCACCAGTACCTCTGCCAGAATGCGATAATTGATCCCGCTTACCACACACGCATGATTCACCGGTACCTCCTCCAATTCACACCAACTTACAATCTTATCTCGATCCATCTTCACACCACTTACACAACAACAAGTACAACTTTCCCGAAAAGTCCAAATCCAGGACAGTAGCCCCCACTTGTAACGTTCAGTTATATTGGTTCGTGTATGTCCAGGGGAAATCCAGCCCAGCACCCGCCTCAACACTCCCCACAGTGTTGGTTGCCGCCCGAATCAATCACAAACATCAATCATCAGCCAGCACACCCAGTAAATTTTAACACATACACTTTATAGATATTACTAATTCTATGACATTAATATACATTTGATACAGAGAGGAAAGTAATGAAAAAAAAAAGCGCCAACACTTATCAAAGTCCAAGTTCTTCGTGCGCTACCGTTGGAGCTCAATTTGACGTCAGACGACCACCCGAATTCCGTCGACTCACGGCTCGGTACCACCCTGAGTGATCGACCGGAGCCTCTCCGCACGTCCGCCGTCCTCCTTGTCTCTCCTCCGACTCCCCGCCAAAACTCAGTCCACAGTCATATCATACAGCATGGCATCCGAAAACAAAACGATACATAACCACCCATTGGCTAATAGAATCTTGTTATCATCATTTTAAAGTAAAACAAACTGTTAGCGCAAACTCTCTGCAGCGTTAAAACACAACAAAGCCGCATTCCCCAGATTAACATAACAAAATCACCATTTTAAATGTAACAAAAGAAAGACCCCGTACATGAAAATTACCTTTAGGACGAGAACTCCCAAGTCCCTTTGCACCTCAAATTTTTGAATTTTCTGTCCATTTAAAAATTGCCTACTTTTTCATTTATTCTACAAAAGTGCATGACCATACACTTTCTGATACTGTATTCCATCTGTCACTTCTTAGCCTATTCCCTCAATCTGTCTAAGTCCTTATGCAACCTCTCTCCTTCAACACTACCTGCCCCTACACATATCTTCATGTTGTCGGCAAAGTTAGCCACAAAGCAATCAACTCCGTCATCTAAATCATTTATATATAACGTAAAAAGAAGCAATTCCAACACAGACCACTGTGGAACACCATGAGTCATTGGCAACCAACCAGAAAAGGTTCCCTTTAATGGAGCTCTATGCCTCCTGCCAGTTAGCCAAAGCTCTATCCATGTTAGTAGCTTTCCTGTTATACCATGGGCGCTTAACTTGTTACGCAGCCTCATATGTGGCACCTTGTCAAAGGCCTTTTGAAAATCCAAGTACACAACATCCACTGATTCTCCTTTGTCTATCCTTGTTATTTCTTCAAATAATTCCAACAGATTGGTTTGGTGAGATTTTCCCTTAAGGAAACCATACTGACTTTGGCCTACTTTATCATGTCTCCAGGTATCCTGAAACCACATCCTTAACAATCGACTCCAACATTTTCCCAACCAGGGGTATGACTAACTGGCCTATAATTTCCTTTCTTCTGCCTATCTCCCTTCATGAATAGTGGAGTGACATTTGCAATTTTTCAGTCCTCCAGAAACATGCCAGAATCTATTGATTCTTGAAAGGTCATTACAAATGCCTCCACAATCTCTTCAGCCACCTCTTTCAGAAACCTGACATGTAGACCATCTGGTGCAGGCGACTTATCTACCTTCAGTTTTCATTTTCCCAAGAATCTTCTCCTTAGTAATGGCAACTTCACTCAATTCTGCCCCCTGATACCCTCGAACTTCTGACATACTGTTTGTCTTCCACAGTGAAGACTGGGATGCAAATACTTCAGTTCTTCCACCATTTCTTTGTCCCCCATTCACACCTCTTCAGCGTGACTTTCCAGCTGTCAGATATAGACTCTCACCTCTCTTTTACTCTATTATTGGCTAGCTTACCTTCACATTATACCTTTTCCCTCAATTACTTTTTTAGTTGCCTTTGGTTGGTTTTTAAAGCCTTCCCAATCCTCTTAACTTCCCACTAATTTTTTTTGTCTAATATATTCCCTCACTATGGCTTTTATGTTGACTTTGACTTACCTTTGACTTTGACTTAGCCATGGTTGTGTTATCCTGCCTTTAGAATACTTCAACTTTGGGATTTATCTATCTGGAACCTTCCAAACTGCTCCCAGAAATTCGAGTTATTACTGCTCTGCCACCATCCCTGCTAATATCCCCTTCCAATCAATTTAGGCGAGCTTCTCTCTCATGCCTCTGTAATTCCCTTTACTCCACTGATACATTTGACTTTAGCTTTCCCCACGCATATTGCAGGGTGAATTCTATCATGTTATGATCACTGCTTCCAAAGGGATCCTTTACCTTAAACTCACTAATGAATTCTGGTTCATTGCACAACACCCATTCCATAATAGCTGATCCCCTAGTGGGCTCAACTACAAACTGCTCTAAAAGCCATCTTAAAGGCATCTTAGATATTCCTCCTCTTAGGATCCATCACCAACCTGATTTTCCCAATCTACCAGTGTATCGAAATCCCACATGACTATCATAACATTGCCCTTTTAATATGCATTTTCTACCTCCTTTTGTAATTTGTATTTCATTTTTTGTAACCAGCAGAGCCACGCCACCCTCTGCCTACCTGCCTGTCCTTTTGATATAATGTGTGTAAGGGGTTTCTTTTTTTTTTGTCACTGTGTAGTCTAATTAAAATGGCTTCTCTGTTATGTTATAATTGAAAGGGCTTCTTTATGTTAACTGCTGAGAAAGTCCTCCTGCTAGTAGTTTGTTTTGAATTATCTATTGATAAGAGGATGAATGAACCAATTGGGATAGTTGTTATGCTTTGTGTGTCTGTAAGATATTGTATGCACGGGTTTTTGGGCAGAAGGCAGGAGAGAGAGAGAGACAGAGGATGGAGCAGGTGCTGTGAGTCTGCTAACGGGGTCAGACACCAAGCAGGAGTTCGAGGTCCAGGGTGTTCGGCGAGGAGACGGAGACGGACTCGTGGAGCGTCTGGTCGACCACCGTTGTTGGTCCCAGGCTGCAGGTCGAGGTGGCCCAAGGGGGTCGCAGGGTGAAGGAGGATCCTGAGCTCCAACTGTTTGTGCACAAAGAGATTGAACTTTGATAAGTGTGGCGCCTTTTATTTTCCTTTTTATACTTTATCTCTATTAATTATATAGTTCCAGTAATATCTATAAACTGTAATTCATTTAATTGTATCTGGTGTATTGTCTGTTATTTTGGGGGGTGGGGTACAACACACAGCATCCACACAAACTAATTACCCAGTTTGGTGGGGCCAAGGGCTGTTTCCCTAGACAACAGTGAGCTGAGCAACCCTGAGGCTGGCCAGGGGGGCTACATGTGTATCCTTGGATGATGACCTCGCAGCTATAATCTTCTTTCAGCCATGATTCTGTGATGCCCATGACATCAGACATGCCTAACTGTGCTACAAGTTCACCTACCTTGTTCTGTATACTGTGTGCATAACAAGCTTTGTAAACTGAGAGCCGGAATCTCCAATCAGCAAGAAACTAAGGAATGCAACATTTTGTGCTTCATGAAGATCTGGCTGATGGAGGAGATACTGGATCATGCAATCGAGCCCTCTGGGTTCTCACTGTTCCAGGCAGACAGGTCAAAAAACCTTACTGGAAAGAGTAAGGGAGGAGGGGTGTGCTTCATGGTCAACAATGCTTGGTGCGACCCCCAGAATGTGCATGCACTTAAATCCTTTTGTTCCCCAGACCTGGAATACCTGGAGCTGCTGTGCAGACCCTACTGGCTGCCTAGGGAGTTCACGGCATCACACTAATGTGCATTTTACCACAGGCTGATACTGACCTGGCTCTCAAGGAACTGTACGAAACCATCAACACGCTGGAGACTGCACACCCAGAGGTTGCCTTCATCATCATCAGTGACTTTAAATGAGCTTTGCTGACGAAAGCCGCTCAAGTTTTGTCAGCACATCCAGGTGAGCACTCGTGGAGATAACACACTTGACCACTGCTTCACTCCCTTCCACAACACTTACAAAGCTCTCCTTCGGCCAGCTTTTGGGAAATCAGATCACTCTTCGATACTGCTTTTGCGGACGTACAGGCAGAAGCTGAAACGAGGCGGCCATAGTTAACACCATCCACTGTTGGTCCGACCAATCAGCCTCCATGCTGCAGGACTGCTTTGATAACATCCACTGAAATGCCTTCCATGATCAGGATGTCTCCAAGTTCACTAATGGAGTCACGTGCTTCATCCAGAAGTTCATCGATGATGTTGTCCTGCAGAAGTCTGTCAGGGTCTTCCCGAGCCAGAAACCCTGGATGAATAGTTCCATGCAAGCAGCACTTACCACATGACATAGAACTTACATTGCTGGCAATCAGCTAGAGCTCAAGAAAAGCAGCTATGATCTGAGCAAAGCTATCAAGGCTGCAAAACAACAATATACGGACAAGATTGAGTCAAGATCCACAACAGACAACATACATGATTTGAGGTGAGGTCTGCATATCATCACAGACTTCAAAGCCAAATGTCGTGCCGCCAACATTCGCAGCCTCTCTTGCAGTTGAACTCAATCGCTTTTATGCTTGGTTTGATGTCGCTAACTCTGAGCCTCCGAGGAAAGTCATCACTACAGCCTGCAACCTGGCCATCTCTGAGGCTGAGGTACGCAGATGTTTCCAACGAGTGGACAGTCGCAAGGCTGTGGGACCGGTTGGCATCTCAGGGCGAGTACTCAGGATGTGCGTAGCACAACTGACAGGTGTGTTTACTGGCATTTTTAATCTCTCCCTATCCCAATGTAGTGTGCCTTCCTGTTTCAAATTATCCACCATTGTCCCTGTACCAAAAAAGACCAAGGTAACGTGCCTGAACGACTGGCGTCCTGTCACACTCACCTCAATAAGCAAATGCTTTGAGAAGCTGGTTAAGGCTTACATCTGCAGCTTGCTACCACCCAAACTGGACCTCCTACAATTTGCCTACTGACACAGCCGATCGACAGATGAGGCAATAGCCACTGCTCTACATACCATCCTTACACAACTGGAGAAGGAGGAGGCTTATGTGAGAATTCTGTTCTTGGACTACATCTCAGCATTCAACACTATCGAGCCATCCAGGCTCGACAAGAAGCTCAGAGACCTTGGCCTTGACCCTGCCTTGTGCTGCTGGATCCTGGAATTCCTGTCAGATGGCTGGCAGGTTGTAAGAGTGGGCTCCCTCACCTCCATCCCTCTGACTCTCAATACAGGAGCCCCTCAGGACTGTGTACTGAGTCCCCTCCTTTACTCCCTGTACACCCATGACTGTATCACCACCCACAGTTCCAATCCACTACTTAAATTTGCTGACGACACTACATTGATTGGCCTTATCTCAAACAATAACGAGGTGGCCTACAGAGACTGCCACAGTGGTGTCAGGAAAACAACCTCTTCCTCAATTTTGCAAAAACAAAAGAGCTGGTAATGGATTACTGGAGGGATGGAGACAGGCTGACCTCCATTGATGTCAATGGATCTGCAGCTGAGAGGGTAAACAGCTTTAAGTTCCTCGACATCCACATCACCGAGGACCTCACGTGATTTGTACACATCAGCTATGTGGTGAAAAAGGCGCAATAGTGCCTCTTTCACCTCAGACGGCTGAGGAAGTTTGGTATGGGCCCCCAAATCCCAAGAACTTTCTACAGGGACACAATTGAGAGCATCTTGACTGGCTACATCACTGCCTGGTATGAGAACTGTACCTCCCTTAATCACAGGACTCTGCAGAGAGTGGTGCGGACAGCCCAGCGCATCTATAGTTGTGAAATTCCCATGATTCAGGACATTTACAAGGACAGGTGTGTGAAAAGGGCCCATAGGATCACTGGGGATTCGAGTCACCCCAACCACAATCTATTCCAGCTGCTACCATCCGGGAATCAGTACCGCAGCATGGAAGCCAGGACTAGCAGGCGCCGGGACAGCTTCTTCCACCAGGCCATCAGACTGATTAACTCACGCTGATTTGAGTGTACTCTATATTACATTGACTGTTCTATTTATTATAAATTACTATGATTGCACATTACACATTTAGATGGAGAAGTAACAAAGATTTTTACTGCTCATGTCTGTGAAGGATATAAGAAATAAAGTCAATTCATTCATTTAAATATAACACCTTCAATCCTGTATTGATCACTTCATCACCCTTTTGAATTTTGCTGCCCTTGTACATTGCGACTCATCCTGCTGACTGCAATTTTACCCTAACATCAGCCTGTCCTTGCGAGCATTTTCACTACACAGTGCCTGTTTGTAAACCATCTGTCCCATCCTCAGTCGTATCACTCCAGTTCCCATACCCCTGTCAAATTACTTTAACATCGAGAAACCTAAACTACACGATAAATGAATAATGCATGGTAGTCACTGAAATAATGCTGTCAGTTTATCTGTGTTGCATAGGACTATAAATTTCCTGTAATATAGTTACAAGCAAATAGCTTGTGGCATATTTCATATCCATTGTCATATCTACTTGCTATAGGACATCTTGAGATCCCCTTACTTGTACAGTGGCTTCAGGTAGGTCCTCTGTTGTTTACAAGTGAGTTTTATGGAATTTGAAGATGGATTTGATTCTTTCAGCAGCCCCACCCCACTCCCTCAGGCACTGTGCATGGCATTCCAGAAAAGTTTGTCCTCCAGTAGAGCAGTGCAGGATTTAGCAGCTTTAACTCACCAGCTCTTTAGAAATTTATTACCACACACTTTGCTGGTTTAATTTTAAACTGTAAGGGCTAAAGGCATGATCAGGCCTGTTCTTTAAGTGGACCCTGACATATAAATACTTAAATTAAAGTTGAAAAAGAAGTTTGGGCAGCATTGTATAATCCTCCTCATTCCTTCAGCCCCACAATCTGACCTTTGCTGTTGGCTAAATCACCTAGAAGTTTCTTTATATCATCCTCACAACTCACAATTCCATCGAATTTCCATATTTGTGTTTGGCAAATGTAAAAATATTACATAGGGTTCTCTCTTCCAATCATTGATATATATTGACAATAGTTGGGGCCTGCGCACAGATTCCTGCAGTACCTTACTAACAACCACCACATCAAAAACACAATTTGCTCCTAATCAATGCAAACAAAATGATGGAGGAACTCAGCAGGTCAGGCAAAATCTATAGAGAACAAACTGTCGACATGTTGATTCCTCTCCATAGATGCTGCCTGCCCTGCTGAGCTCCTTCGGCATTTTGCATGTGTTGCTCTGGATTTCCAGTATCTGCAGAATCTCCACTTGCCATCTGTCAACTGGCCGGCTGGTGGTGCAATGAGACCAGCGCCGGACTCCAGACTGAGTTCGAATCCAGGTCGGGCCACCCCCGAGCACGCTTTCCATCCATGCTTGGTTGAGTGTCGTGCTAGCCACTCGGCCTCATAAAAAATACAAGGATCGAGTCAGGATCATTCATAATGTGACCTGGTTAATCCTGACACCACGTGCCAGACAAGAATGGCTGAATGTCTGGTATGACATGCTTAAAAAAAAATCTGTCAACAAATTTTCAATCTACATCAATGTAATATTATAATCTTAATTTTGCACATTCACTTCTTAAGTGTTTTGGTGAATCTGCTTTAGCACATAGACTGTGAAAATTATATTAGTAATAAACCATAGACCCTATGATGGTCATTTGAACTTGATTTGAAAAGAAAAATAGTTAGAAATAAAATAACCATGAAACAGTAGGACTGTTATTAAAGTCCTTTAATGTCCATGGAAATAATAATTGCTGAATTTATCTGGTCTGGCCTGTATGTATCTTTGGCTAATGTGTTTTGTTTTTGTAATTGGCTTTTCAGTTGCAGGAACAATACATTATAAATGTTGGTCTTCCTACTGATATCAGCATTCCCAGGAATAAATTAAAACTTGTTAAATGAAAGCATTCCATCATGTATTTGTGTTACATCTTTAACTTCTCTTTTATTAAATTTGTACTTTTATATCGTATTCCTCCTGAAGCAATGAGCAGATTGAGGATATTCATTTTGTTTGATAAAGAAGGTACCATTCCATGTCTGAAAGCACTGAAATGACTTTCAACTGTTTCCTGTAACAAAATCAGAGCATACATTTAAATTATGAGGTAAAACCTGTTTTAGTCTGAATTCAATTTAATGTTAACACCTTTTGGCATGAAATAATAAAGCTATCTGTAGAAGTGGTGTTATAACACAAAAAAGCTGTATTATAGACAATGACGACAAACAAAATGCTTCATGTTTATTCATTGTTTAGAAATTCTTTCTGTGTAACAAAATGTTTTCTTGGGCCTATGAGCAAGAACTTTAATCATGTTGTAGAGTTGTAAGCAAACTTACTTACACAGTGATGTTACTGAGCAGTCTGGAGAGAGAGAGAGGGAGAGAGAGAGAGAGAGAGAGAGAGAGAGAGAGAGAGAGAGAGAGAGAGAGATGTTTGAAATGGTTTCTGCCTTTTCAAAGATGTAACTTCACCTCTCGGTGCAGTTTCGAATGCAGAAAGTGAAGAATATTGTTTTGAATGTCATGGCTGCTTCCACAAGAATGCTTTGCCTCAACGTCTTCCAATCCTAAAGTGCTTTGGAAGCTTCCTGTGTGTGCTGCATAAATCCCAGACTCAATCCATGGCTCTGATGACCATGGAAACGAATGGCCTAATTCTGCTCCTATCTTTTATGGCCCCTGTCTGTCCAAGAATTTGCTCGTAATTTTCTGCAGAGGTACTGGTGAACTTAATGGTTGTAATCAGTATTAATGTGCAACCTTTTTTTATCGTACATTGCAAAATGATACCTTTTTAATGAGAAATTATATTTCTCCAACCTTCTGAAAAAGAGGTGCTCCTTACTTGCAGTTAAATTGTATGTCATTCCACAGATATGGAAAGGTTGGTGGATGCTATGACACATCATACAGTACACAGACACTCCACTCAATGAATTTATTTATCTATGGGGCACCAGCTCATTGTGCACCTCCAACCCATGCATTAAAAGTGGAATTTCCCGATGGCTAAACACATTAATTCCAAATCTCATTCCCATTCGACAGGTCAGCACATGTCCTCCTCTTGTGCCTCGAAAAGGCGACCCACAGGAGCAACGTCTTATATTCTGTTTGGGTAGCTTCCAACCTGATAGCATAAATATCAATTTCTCCTTCTAATAAAAAAAATTCCCTCCCCCTTCCCTCTTCTTCTATTCTCCACTCAGGCCTCTTACCTCTTCTCACGTGCCTATCACCTCTCCTGGTTCCCCTCCTTAGCGTTCCCCTGTGCTGCACTCTCCTCTCCTAGCAGATTTCTTCATCTCCAGCCTCCTGGCTTCACCTGTCACCTGCTAGCTATCATCCTCCCCACCCCCCTCACCTTTTTATTCTGGCATCTTCCCCCTTCCTTTCCAGCCCTGAAGAAAGGTCTCGGCTCAAAACATTGACTATGCGTTCATTTCCTAGAATGTTGCCTAACCTGCTGAGTTCCTCCAGCACTTTGTGTGGGTTGAATTTCTCGTGTCACGGATTTATTTATCTCCCTTTATCCTTGGAACACAGTGTCCTTACTATTGCGAAATCTTCCAAAATTGTGCTACGTACACCCGAATGAATAGTAAACATTATCTTCTTTATTCTCAGCACTCACTATGTAACACTAAGTCTAAATGTCATTAGCTAACTTTACCTATTGTAGATAACGGTGAAGTTCCAAATATCAGTTTTTATGGGTACATCAGGATTTTCTCTGACTAACAGTCACTGTACACTACTTGGTATTTTAAGAAGTAAACCTTCAATTTTACTATAAGACTATAAGACCTTAAGACATAGGAGCAGAATTAGACCATTTGACCCATTTAGTCTACTCCATCATTTAATCACGGCTGTTCCATTTTCCTCTCAAACCCATTCTCTTGCCTCTCCCCTTAATATCTCACGCCCTGACTTATCAAGAATCTATTAACCTCTGTCTTAGATACACCCAATGACCTGGCCTCCACAGCTGCCCCCGGAAACGAATTCCACAGATTCTCCACCATCTGGCTGAAGAAGTTTTTCCTCATCTCCATTCTAAATGGACGTCCCTCTATTCTGAGGTGGTGCCCTCTGGTCCTAGACTCCCCCTTCTATAGGAAACATCTCCTACACATCTACTCCATCCAGGCCTTTCAACATTCGATAGGTTTCAATGATACCCCCCAATATTTTTCTAAATTCTAGTGAGTACAGGCCCGGATCCACCAAACGCTCCTCATATGATAAGCGTTTTATTCCCAGAATTATATTCGTGAATTCACCCCAAAGTCAGCACTCCTTTCTTAGTTAAGGGGCCCAAAACTGCTCACAATACTAAAAGAGAGATCTCACCAGTGCCTTAAAGAGTCTTATTACATCTTTGTTTTTATATTCTAGACCTCTCGAAATTAATGCTAACATTGCATTTACCATCCTCACCACTGACTCAACCTGCAAGCTAACTTTTAGGGAATTCTGCATGAGGACCCTTTGTATCTCTGTTTTTTGAATTTTCTCTCCGTTTAGAAAATAGTCTACACTTTTATTCTTTCTACCAAAGTGCATGACCATACACTTCCTGAATCTATATTCCATCTGCTACTACTTTATCCATCCTCCTAATCTTTCTAAGTCCTTTTGCAGTTGCCCTGCTTCCTCAACACTACCTACCCCTCCTCCTATCTTTGTATCATCTGCAACTTTAGCCACAAAGCCATCAATTCTGGCATCCAAATCATTGACATACATTGTAAAAAAAAAAGGCAGTCCTAACGCCAACCCCTTAACAGAAGGACACCACTCGCAAAAGCCAACCAGGAAAGACTCCCTTTATTTCCACTCACTGTTTCCTGCCAGTCACCCAATGCTCTATCCATGCTGGTTTCTTTCCTGCAACACCATGGGTTCCAAGCTTGCTGAGCAGCCTCATGTGCGGCACCTTATCAAAGGCATTCTGAAAATCCACACAACCAGTTCTCCTTTTTCTATCCTGCTTGTTATTTCCTCAAAGAATTCCAACAGGTTTGTCAGGCAAGATTTACCTTTAAGGAAACCCTGCTGACTTTGGCCTACTGCATCATGTGCCTTGTGCTGTAGGGGCTCTGGATAGATGTGGTACCTTTGATGTCTGGCAGCTGTACTCTACCGAGTAGGGTGGACGGACATCACTGGTCCTCATCCATTTCCTACATCTCTCGCATCTGCCTCCAAGTGGCACGTTCCCGGTACACCGCTTCAGCTGGTGGGCTAAGCAATGTGAGGGGGTGCTTTAGCACAGCACCACTGGATGAAGGAGCTCACCAACAAAGTCACCAGTCAGGGTGGATAAGATTCCCAAAGAACTACCACGGCCGCATGTTCAAGACCAGGGCGAGCTACCAAGTTGTAGGATATTCGCTGTGGTCTGGCCTGGAGAGGGATGGGCGCCACCATGCCTCACCAGCCCAAGACATGTGATGTGATCAACATAGCAACAGACCCTATACTGACTCGGTCACCGCATGGGTCACCGAGGACCACAGCGTCTGTTGCACACCAGGGCAGAGGTGCTAAGTATGCTACTGGTGTAACCTCACCACAAAAGGTCCATGGGAGAGATTACATCTCATTAGCCACAGGGAACATGAGAAGACTTGCTCAAGCAGGGAAACTGCAGGAGCTCGCTTATGAGCTAGAGAGGTGTACCTGGCACATTGTGGGACTCTAAAGACAGGTGGGAAAACCTCGGTGAACTGAGGAAGGCCATATACTCTACTACAGTGGAGAACTTGACAAACATGCCAATGGTATAGGATTTCTTGTCAACAAGAGCATCAAGAACTCAGTACTTGGGTACCACCTAGTATTCAGCAGGTTTATATCCCCATCTTAGAGCAGTGCCTTCCCACATCACAGTAATACAGGCCTACGGACCAAAAACTGACTATGAAGATGATCAAGTGGAGGAATTCTACACCCAACTCCAGGGCATTATTGACAAGGTGGACAAAAAAGACATTCTACTTATCTGGGGGGGGGGGGGTCTGGAATGCCAAAATGGGTGCAGACTAGAGGAAAGTCTGGAAGGAATTTTGTGGCCTCTTCTATAATGCCATAACCAATGAGCGAGGATTACGCCTACTCAAGTTCACCAGCTACAACAACATGGTGCTTGCGAACACCTTTGGAGAGCACAAGGCGTCATGATGCTGGGCCTGACATGCACCCTATGAAATACATCGTAGGTAGACTGGTGATAATGAACTTTAGAATCAGCCTGAAGAAAGTCAAGAAGCCCAAGAACATCAGAATGAAATTCAACTTGGACAGACTGAAGGACTTCTCCATCGCCAAGTCCTTCAAATCTACAGTAGGTGGAACATTTGCACCAATGCTGATGCTTGCTAGAGATACTGAAGCATTGGCAGCTAAATTCATTAAAGTGACTACAGAAACAGTCAATGAGATACATGGAAAACACCACCAGAAAACCCAACCCTGAGTAACAGAGGAGGTCCTGGAAATCTGTGACACCGGAAGAGACCTGAAGAAAACTAAGAACACAACAACAGGAGCTGTAGCGTACAGAAAGATCAGCAAGGAGATCAGGAAAAAGCATGATCACTTAAGAATGCTAAGGACTCGATCCAAAATATCCCAGACTCTGGCACCTGGAAAGCATTCTTGTTCTCACACACAGAACCTCCTGTCCATTCTTTTAACTAATGCAACCCCTATCACCACAGGGTGCCTTTTCTCTCCCTTCCCTTCTGAATCTCAGAGGCAGACTCAATATCAGAGACTCAACCTCTATAACTTTCTTCTGTTAGGTCATCCCCCAACAGTATCCAAAGTGATATACCTGTTGTTGAGGGGGGTGGGATACTCTGCACTGGGCTCCTAACCTCTTTCCCCTTCTTGACTGTCAGCAGTCTCCTGTGTCCTGCACCTTGGGTGTAGCTACCTCTCTATATGTCTTATCTATCATCCCTTCTGCTTCCTGATCGACCCAGAGTTCATCCAGTTCCAGCTCCAACTCCTTAATGCAGTTTGTTAGAAGTTGTAGCTGGATGCACTTCTCGGAGTTGTAGTCATCAGGAACACCGAGAGTTTCATTGCCTTCCCACAACCAGCAAGACAAGCATTCAACTATTCTGCCTGGCATCTCTACTATTCTAACTGAGCAAATATAAAGAAGGGAAGGGAAAAAACTTAACCTTGAGCTTTTCTTTCGCGGAAGCATCGAAGAGCCAAAGCCTCAAGATCACCACTCTGACTCTGTCCACTCAGACTGCCTTCCTTTAACTTGCTCTTGCAAAGCAATCACAAATACCGATTGGTCGCTGGTCAAAGCACTTTTTCACTGTACTGACCCTCTGCTGCCTGATTGAAGTCCTCTCCCCTTAAAATTTCCAATGTTCGGATTGGCCGCTGGTCAAAGCTCTTGAATTTGTTGGTCTTTTATTATAAATTTTTCATAATTTTTTTTCGTTAACCACCTGTTTACTGCAAAACTGCAAGCAACCCCTTTGTTCCTGGAAAACAGTCTCCAACTATGTACCAGGTATTTGACACTTCCTTGTCAACATCTAATCTGCTCAGATCATGAGGACCCTTCCATGCAGGGTCACGCTATTCCTTTGCTTAATTTTTTCTTCTATATTGATAATTTCTTCATTTTTCTGGGTTGTGCTTTCCTTTAAGATTAGTGTGCTCGCACCCACACTGTTCAGCATGATGTTTTCTGCCATGCTGAATGATGCCTTCCAGGACAGTGATGCTGGAATCAGCCTCAAGTACAGAGTGGATGGGAAGCCCTTCAACCTGGGGAGACTTCAAGCTATTACCAGAGTGAAGGAGACTGTTCTGAGAGACTTCCTCTTTGCCGGTGACTGTGCCCTGTATGCTGGCTCGGAGCCAGAGATGCAAGTCAATATGGACAAATTCTCCACGGCTTGTGACAGCTTTGGACTCACCATCAACATCAAAAAGACCGAAGTCATGCAGCAGCCTGCCCCTCATGCACCGTACACAGAACCGAAAATCACAGTCAAAGGACAGAAACTACAGGCAGTGGACCAGTTTACTTACCTTGGCAGCACCCTCTCCTGAGCAGTGACTATTGATAGAGAAGTTAACTGCAGAATAGCGAAGGCAAGTTCTACTTTCGGTAGACTGTGCTCCACTGTATGGGAACGTCGAGGAGTGAGTCCAGCAACAAAACTGAAGGTCTACAGCACTGTGGTACTCACTACCCTCCTGTATGCCTGTGAAACGTGGACTGTGTATCAAAGGCATGGAAGACAGCTCAACCATTTCCACATGACTTGTCTTCGCAGAATATTAGGCATCAAATGGCAAGACAAAGTACCAGACACTGAAGTTCTCTCTAGAGCAAGTCTACCAACAGTCCACACACTGCTAAAGAGAGCACAGACCCGGTGGGCAGATCATGTCATCCGCATGCCGGACGAGCGCATACTCAAGCAGCTCCTTTTTGAGGAACCCTCTGCTGGAAGATGGTCACATAGAAGGCAGAAGAAATGTTACAAAGACACATTAAAGGCCTCGCTGAAGTCATTTGACATAGACACGACCTCCTGGGAAATGCTGGCACAAAACCGCCCTACCTGGCGCGGCCTCGTCCACAAGGGCTGTCAAGCTTACGAAGCAAGGCGCATTGCTGAAGCACAACATAAGCGCGAGCTGTGCAAGTCCAGAGCCACCAGCGCAACAACTGCAGTGCCTACACATGTCTGCCCAACATGTGCCAGGACATTCCGTGCCCAAATTGGCCTGACCAGTCATTTTTGGACACATCGCATCCAGTCTCAAAGTGATTAATAGTGTCGAAGTCTTCATTGATGACAATGGACGAACCACAGTGATGTGTACTTCTTACCCGAATTGCATATGCTCGAGGGGAGAGCTAAATCTTGTTTTTGATGATGAAAATATTTTCTTTGAAGCTTTATCTGTACTGTTGTGTAATTTTGTTATGTCTGTTAGTCCTCTTCCTCCTCTGTCCTAGGTAGTGTTAATCTGTGAGCTTTGACTGTACATGGAGTTTTCAAAAATTTGTCATTTCAGTTCTTATTTTCTTTATAAATTTTCTAGATCAGTTTCAGACCAAGATATTATGCCAAAAGAATGCATTAGTATGGATATAGCAAAAGTGATTATTGCCTTCGTTATACAAACGTATTTTTACTTATGGCCAGTTCTTCGCTTGCGAAGATCAAGAGGGAAGAAGAGTCCTCAGGAGAGATACCACAATCTCTGGTGACTGTGGAGGCCAGTTCTGGATCTGCAGAGTTTGGAGCAGTGTGGAAATGGAAGCAGCTGGCATGAGGGCACTTGGGTAGTAGGATCCTTCCTGCATTTCCTCTTCTCTTCAGCAGCCATTCCTCCGGAATCATTAAAATTCTTGACTGCTCTGTGAAGCAGCCTCCTCCAGCAGTCTTTGTCATAAGCCAGCTGCTGCCACTCCTTGACTTCGATTTTTCCCTGAGAAAGCTGCTCCTTAAATTGGTCTTTGTACCACTTGCATGGGGCACCAAGATCTCTCTTGCCCCGAGAGAGTTCTCTGTAGAGTACTGCTTTCGATAATCTGCAGTTGTTGTCCATGTGAGACACGTGGCCTGACCAGCAGAGCTGCTTGAGCAGCAAAGTGACTTCAGTGCTTGGAAGTTGAGCCTTCTCCAGGACCTCGTGATTGGAGACACGATCCTGCCAGCTGATACCATGATGGAGCAGAGGCAGCACTGATGGAAGTGCTTGAGCAACCGGATTTGCTTCTGGTACAAGACCCAGACTTCAGAGCCGTATAGCAGTGTTGTAACGATGGCAGCTCTGTACCCTTGGATTTTTCTGGATAGAGGCAGCTGGTGGTTCTTCTACACATGTTTCTGGAGGCGCCCGAGGGCACTGCTGGCTCTGGTAAGTCGATTGTCAACGTCCTTTACCACCGTAGTGTCGTTGGAGATGACACTGCCCAGGTAGGTGAACTGCTCAACTGTGGTGAGATGATGGTTTTCAATGGTGATCTGAGCTGGGTTGTAAACACCATGAGGGGGCTTCTGATGGAAGATCATTGTTTTCTTCAGACTGACTGTTAACCTGAAAGCCCTTGCAGCCTCAATGAACTGAGTGACTGCAGCCTGTACTGCATCCTGTGTGTGCATGAGAAGAGCACAATCCACCGCATATAGTAGCTCGAGAATGGGCTCCTGCATGGATTTTGTTCAGGCGAGAAGGCGGCCGATGTTGAAGATATTTCCATCAATGCGGAACTGAATGTAGATGCTCTTCGAGATGGTTCCTCTCGCTTCCCACAGCATAATGCTGAAAAAGATGGCAAAGAGCGTAGGTGCTAAAACACAGCCTTGTTTCACACCAGTACTGATGGGGAACGGGTCAGACTGTCACCATTGTATTTAACCTGACCTCTTTAGCCTTCATGGAGCTGCTGTAGGATAGTGAGGAATTTCATGGGACAGCCGAGCTTCGACAGAATCTTCCAGTGACCATCACAGCTGACTGCATCAAAGGCCTTGGTCGAGTCAATGAATTCCACGTACAGTGCCATGTTCTATTCACAACACTTCTCCTGTATCTGGCGCAGGACAAAGATCATGTCGGATATGCCGCTGTTCTCACTGAATCCACACTGACTCTCTGTGAGGTTGCACTCGGTAATGGTAGGGATGATTCTGTCCAAGGGAATTCTGGTGAGGATTTTCCCAGCGGAGGACAACAGGGTAATGCCTCTGTAGTTTGAGCAATCTAATTTCTACCCGTTGTTTTCATATAGGGAGACAATTACATGCTGCAAAGTTCATTTGGGACTGAACGTTTCTCCCAACAGCGTGTGATCAGCTTTATGAGTTCGCTCAGGAGAATGTCTCCACCCATTCTGTATGCTTCCACTGGGATCCCATCAATGCCTGGAGCTTTTCAGCTTGGCATTTCAGCTTGGAAGTGGCAGCTTGGACCTTGTCCAGAGTTGGTGGGCCATCAGCCTTGAGCCTGACCTCATGCTGGAATCATTCAATGGATGCTTCTCGTACTTGACGATTATCCCCCAAATGGCTCTCATAGTGCTCTGTACATCACTTCCTGTCCGTCAGCAGGCTGGAGCCATTGGATGAGAGTAGAGGGGCTTGAACCTGAAGAGTCGGACCATACACTACACGCAACAACTTGTAGAAGCCTCGAGTGTTGCCGGTGTCTGCATAGCGGTGCATTTGTTCTGTTAGGGCAGTCCACCAATCGTTTTGCATCTGACTCAGTTTGGCTCGGAGGGTGCTGCATGAAGCTCTGTATTCTGCCTTGGCCGCTTGGATGTCGGGTCTCGACAGCACCAAATGCTGGGAGGAGTGTTTCTTTTGGAGCAGGTTCTGTGTTTCAACATCATTTTAATCAAAGCAGTCCCTGTTTCTTCTTGAGGAGTATACAACTGAAGATTTTCTCTTGTTTGTGAAATTCTTCCATTGTAGTTTGATGCTCTCAATATAAATTAACTTTGTTTTTCATTCCATAAGAGAATTCAAGTCTTTGCATTTGCACAGCAAAGTAAATGGATATAGTAGCATGGACTAGCAATTGGCTGACTGCTATCAAGAGTAATTACAACTTTGCAGCATTGCTTGGCTCAGGGTATAATGATTGCACTATAATATCAAGCATATCAAACTTTGAAGCTACTTCATCTTTCATTCTGTTTAGACAGAAGGCGTTTCAATCACTGTGCATCATGTAGGATTGTTTCATACAGTGAAATAACTTTATTTGATTTCCTTCTATAATCAATAACTTGATATTTCAGCAAAATAAGACATAAAGGTGGTTTCATTTGGCTTGCTAAATTAAGATCTGTGAATTTGATGGACATGTATCATGCTGATAAAGCCAATGATTCCTGGAGATGTTCACATAATATTCAACGGGGAAGCATGTCTGCTTGACTATTTTTATAATGAAATCTATTAAAGATTGTTAAAAAATATCAGCATCAATACCTTAAAAAATATTTGAGTTTCCAGTTACCAAAGACAAGCCATTTTTCTAAATACCTGTATAGCTGGTATTTATTGCCCATCAGTAATTGGGCAATAACAGGGGTGGTTGCCGGGCTGGGTTTGATTAGGGGTTGTTATGGTCTCTTCAATCAATGGGAGAGGCTTAAACCAGGTGGACCAGTATAGAGGAGACCAGAGATGAGGGTGGGGTTGACAATAGACAATAGGTGCAGGAGTAGGCCATTCGGCCCTTCGAGCCAGTAATCACATTCACTGTGATCATGGCTGATCAGCCACAATCAGGTTGAAAAAAGGAAAGGACAGAGTTGAAAGAAGTATCTTTACTTGTGGATTGGTTTGCTGAGAATATCGACTAGGCCTCAAGAATCACTACACACAGGATGGGTAAACACAAGACTGAGCAAAGGCAAACTAAACAGAGAGAACAAATAGAGAAGAGAAACAAGGCACAGGCGGTGCACTGAAACAAGACAGGGCAAAATAACCAACTAACAATCAGGGGAGGAGGAGCACCCGAGCTTGAAGGGTACTGTTACCCCAGATGGTCATTCCAAAGCATGAAAGAGCTCCAACACTCCTGTCCTTGTGAAGGTACTCCGACAGAGCTCTGTTGGGGATGGAATTCCCAGAATTTGGACCAAGAGACAATGATGCGACATTGATGTGCTTCCAGTCAAAGTACAATTTAGGTGGGAACACACAAGCCTCTCCAAGACAACAAGGTGATGATTCTCAGATCATCACCTTGTTTTGGTGGAGAGGCTTGAGAGTTTCTGAGAGTTCCTGAGAGTGATGTCTGGAGTTTAGCCATGAGGCACTTAGCTCCTGTAAGGTCACATGTGGCAGTAAGAACAAGGAGAAGTTCCAAGCAAAGAGCAATCCCACCAAGACCTCTACAGTGGAGTTGGTGGAAATTGATGACACATTACAATAGCAGTGAAGGGTCCTCAGTTGTCTTGCACTCTATGCCATTGGTTCCTGATCCCAGTCTGTCAAGGACAGTGTGATGGTTGCATATGCATCACCCTCACCACATGAAACAGAGTTGTGCAGAGACATTCACCATTAAGGGAATCCACCTGAGGACCTACCAATAGACAACTTCTTTGGAGAACATCATACTCAACTCGAGTAGTTGCACTACTACTACTACTACTACTATTACTATTAAGGTGTTCTTGTCAACAATCACAGTATTCATCTGCCCTTCATCACTGGTAAATTGGCACTGCAGAGGGCATAGCAGATTTTCACACCCTTCAATATCTACCAGCAAGGTCGGCAAGAAGGATCATGTTAGCACTTTCCAGTTTCTATCCAAGTCCTAAACCAACTTAACTTGGACTCAAACAACAGGAATTCTGCAGATGCTGGAAATTCAAGCAACACACATCAAAGTTGCTGGTGAATGCAGCAGGCCAGGCAGCATCTCTAGGAAGAGGTACAGTCGACGTTTCGGGCCGAGACCCTTCATCAGGACTAACTGAAGGAAGAGTTAGTAAGAGATTTGAAAGTGGGAGGGGGAGGGGGAGATCCAAAATGATGGGAGAAGACAGGAGGGGGAGGGATGGAGCCAAGAGCTGGACAGGTGATTGGCAAATGGGATATGAGGGGATCATGGGACAGGAGGTCCGGGGAGAAAGACAAGTGGGGGGAGGGGTGGAACCCAGAGGATGGGCAAGGGGTATATTCAGAGGGACAGAGGGAGAAAAAGAAGAGTGAGAGAAAGAATGTGTGTATAAAAGTAAATAACAGATGGGGTACAAGGGGGAGGTGGGGCATTAGCGGAAGTTAGAGAAGTCGATGTTCTCCTATCATTTTGGATCTCCCCCTCCCCCTCTCAAATCTCTTACTCACTCTTCCTTTAGTTAGTCCTGACGAAGGGTCTCGGCCTGAAACATCGACTGTACCTCTTCCTAGAGATGCTGCCTGGCCTGCTGCGTTCACCAGCAACTTTGATGTGTCTAACTTGGACTCATATCTGTTGACCTTTCATCTTCAATAGGGTGGCAATTCCTTATCCGAAGTCATCATGGGAATCCAAATATTGAAGGAGATGGCCACCTTCTTATTCTGAGGTTATGGGCAATAGTTGTAATTTTATCATCAAGCCCATAGTCTCAGGAAGATTGCAAAACCTGTGCTAATGTTTGAATGGTACAGAAATTAGTTTGGCCCTGGCACACATATTCATACACTGTTCCAGATAGTTTTCAAAATATATTACAGAAGGATTCAACAGAAACAAAAAAAAAATCACAACTGCAGTCTTTGAGTATATTCCTCATCTTTATATAACTTGTACCTAATCGATCAAGAAGGTAAATGTTTACTAAATCACTAATGTGACTACATAGAGATCAAAAGGGATAAAGAAAAACAAAAAGCAGGTGCAGGAGAAATATTAATTTTTAATTTTTGAATATTTAATTAAATTTTCAAGACAGCACCCAAGACCACTAAGCATATTAATTACATTTATCTTAAGAGATGTAGAAAAGAAGGTCTCTTCAAAACACCACCACTGATCTGTTCTAACAGTAGAATCATTCCTGTAGTAAGAATATGTGTGGCCTCCAGTCTTGCTTTGATTAACTTCAGCGCCAGCTCCCAAAAACACAGATGTCTCTTCAGCTGTAAAGCAATTAACCACTTAATCACTAAAAAAACTGACACATCAACATGAAAATCTAATTTCCCAAGTGGTCCCACTCATAATTAAAGATTGTACTGTTATTCATGTTTATAAGTGCACTGTGCAACTTATATATTAGGCACTGAATAAAAAGATCAAAAGCCACCATCAATATGAAAATCTCAATTAACCACAGGACCGTGTTTTCAGCGCTGGCTCAAGGAATTTAACTTATTTGCTAAATAGGATTCTGATGCAAATAAATTGTCAAACCTCATTATCATGAAATCCAATAATATCAGAAGCCACTTTCTGTAATAGGTACTTAGGTATCCACGCCAAAAGTCATTTGATTATGATGGTATTGGGCTTGCTGACCGTGAAGTTTTAAACCCAAATGAAGATTTTAAGCCCTATCGGATATACAGTAAATAGCCACAAGTACTCTCACTAAAGGGAGATTATACAGTAACTACCCAATCTTCAAAGACTAATTTACTTCCCTATTGATTCTCCATGCTGAGTTTAGCTGTATTCAAGCAGTGGGTCCCCTCTCCCCAGGAAGGAGAAAAAGCTTCCAGGTAACAAAGTAATTTAAAACACAATTTGTTTAATTTCAGCGGTACATGATAAAATCCAAACAGCATTCTTGAAACACTTAAAACTCAGAGGATTTCTATCTTATCTTGAATTATCAAATTATTATCTTGAAACATTATAAAACATTTCCAAAATACAAATCATTTCTATAACACAAACCATTTCCAAAATCAAAAGCATTAAGCATTTCTTAAACAGAAAGGATAACACGAAAAGGCCAAAGGATTCCCAAAACAAGTACAATTCCTATAATCTAAAAAGATATACAAAAGATGCATACTAACAAGTGCCTGTGACAGAAACCAAAGCTGGATGAATGGATTCTAGTTCTTTCATGTTTCTTGATGTTGCTTGCTCAATTCCTAACAAGCCTGAAGTGCTCTCTATGTTTCTACCCCTTTTCAGCCACTTGAGAGACTTCATAAGCATGTGATATTTCCTCAGATATCCTTTTAACACATGGTTTAAAAGCATCATTTAGGGACATAGATCTTGGTATTAATGCTGTAAAGCTAACTTCTTTGAGTACATAAACCTTTCAAACTATAAACACATCAGTAATTGATATGCTAAATTATATTATGCATGTTCTATGAGCTTCCTTGAGCTAAGCAACTTAAGAGTTAGCCTGTCTGCCCTAAAATAACCCAAATCAACCAACTCATTATCCCATACTCTACTCGAGCAATAATTAAGCAGCTACAGTGACTTCTTAGAGACAGAGTGTCTTCGAAATACTGAGCCTATTTGCAAAGCTGTTCTTTCAAGAATACTTTTCATTCACATTTTAAGAACTGTAGGCTGGCTTCCATTTACAATTAGAAGTTAAATAAATTGTTAGTTGGAAGTTTACTTTCAACTGTTCCACTTTAAAAGATGCTGTGTTTCGAAAGCAAGGTTAGCAAAGTACCCAAGGAGTGAATATTTACCATATCCCCCTCCCCCCACCTTGCTAAGTGAAGATTTCTAATCCAGCTTCTTGCTACCGATATCACTTCGATATCAAGACCTGTCAACACACCTCTTGGGAACTGACTGTCACTTCTTCATCCATTCCAGTAGGTTACCAGTGCTAGAAAAGGTTCCCTTCACTCTGATGCTCAAACCACGCATCAAGCATTGCCCAAAGTATGGGTTCCTGTATGATTTTCTCTTTAGAGTTCTCATTCCCTCAATCTCTGCTGCACAAATTTCCCAAACCTCAAAGGAACGTTACTAAAATAATCTTCTATAAACACGCAATAACAATGTATCAATGCCCATATTATTAGTCCATATCAGTCAATCTTTAAAATCTTCTTTCCCACATACAGTTCTTGGCATTTTCTTGTTGTAAGTACTAATTACTGCCTCTGCCACCATTAGCTCATCAGGTCACCTGGCATGTCTGTTAATAAAATAAGGATAGTTCATGTCTTTCACATGGGTTTGCTTTTGATATGATGCATAACTTTGCTCAGGTTTCCTGAAAACAAGTCTTGTAAACAAATTACTGATTGTGTACTGCTGTCTTCTTTACCTTAAGATTAGTAATCTTACATTTTAATTATCTCAATCAGCTACACAATTCCACTATATAATGATATGCATAAAAACATTCACAAAAGTCAGGAAGAGTACTGTTCTCCTGTAGAGAATTGTCTATACCTTTAATTCTAAGCTCCTAGAAAAGAACATCACAACATAAGATGTGGTATATCACTCCCTTGGAGCGATCACACATTGCTCTGTTGTACCTTAATATTCTCATACCAACCATACCATCTATACAAGTTTCTCTCTATATTCGTGATGCTGAACTCTGCATATAATTGAAAGGGATTTTAGAACTGTTGGAGCCTGCGATTTGCAGTTTGGAGATCTTTTGGGTGTTTCAGCGCTCTACAGTCTCTGAGAGGATTCCAGGAGACAGAGCCAGCGAGCACAAACCTCATGTGTTATGGGGTGCGAGCCGATGTTCGACTCCATTTTGCTGATTAAAGCTTCCACTGTTCACTTATTAAAGCGACGAGGGAGATTGAAACAATTGAGGTGAATGCGAAAGGTGAGCACTGGCTGCCTGCCTTTTGATCTCTGGTGGGATCGTTCTGCTTCTGGAGAGGGGAGACTGCCTTTTGATCACTGGTAGGATCACTCTGCTACTAGAGAGGGAATGGACTTGGACTATAGACTTCTTTTTTCAGTCTTACAGTTTTCTCTATTCTTTTTTTTTAAACCAATATTTCTCAGTTTTTTTGTGTGTGCAGGAGAGGGGGATCGGGGGTTGATGGGCCTGTTCCATTTTTATTTGTTTCTTTCGTGCAGGGAAGGAGGGTTTGGTGGTGGATGATCGTGCTGCTGTTCTTTTCTTTCTTGGTTTTGTGGCTATCTGGAGAAGAAGAATTTCAGAGTTGAACACTTTGATGATAAATTAACCTTTGAACCTTTAATTGTTCATTTCTTCCCCCTTTACTTTGTTAAGGATTGGACCAAAATGAGAACTTGTGTGTTTTCCCAGAAAACTTAACTGAGCAAGGACTACTCAATCTGTTCTGTCAAACCATGGGATTTTATCAACCACATTTACAAATTATTAATGTAAATGTAATATTAGATATAATATGAATAGGAGTATTGGTAGGTTTAGTGTTCCTTGGAGTATCACATACAATATACTTGTACCTAAAGAGTAAGTAAAGCACATTTAATTATTTCTACCTTGTGACAATAAAACACTTTATTGACCTTAGAAGTACTAGGATTACCTCATCATTTCTGAAGAAATCACAACAGAATAGGTAAAAAGGCTATCAGGACTATTGCCTTCCTCAGGGATAACGATGTTTCTCCTCCTGATAATTCTTTTCCCAACGTATAAAAAGTATATGACAGATGGTTTTAAAAGTCAAAGTAGTAAACCACGATAGAGTAGTACCATCATTAGCAATGAACAAGGCATTTACAAGGTATAAAACGTTAAGGACCATATATATGAAGTTACCCATGTTGCAAAGTAAATATGCAACATCCAAATACATAAGTAAAAAAATAATCTTTGAATACTCATCTTTCCGTGGGATTGTGTTATTAGACCAGTTAATACCCATGTGTCACGTTAGTGATCAGAACTAGGTAAAGGAGAGTTGCAAGGGTAGCAGGATCAGGGCAGCCCCTGCTCTTCACTCTTCTAGGATTAAGGATGAACCAGAGGAATAGGTAAAAGGCAAGTACGAGGAAGTATATAGCAAAGCAGACAAATGAGATAAAACCCACAGTAGTGCAGGTTAGGTATGGAAGTTAATGAAGCCTTAGGAGTGGAACTGCTGTACAAAACACAAAAGTCACCACACTTCCATCCTTGCAGACTTCATCTCAACAAAAAGAACAATACAAAAACAATAATTCCAATAGCTAAGGGAATTCTCCACTGCAAAACTGCAAAAAACCGTCTCTAAATCCAATTTAAAGTAGTGCCAACACACCCAGGAACTGAATTTGCTGCTGCAGAAGCTAAATTTGTAACAGCTGGAAAAGTCTTAGCTATCATTTCAACTGGAGCATTAAGCTAGTCAAAGGTTTAGTACGAAAAATGAGTCTGGAAAGGAAACTTGTGAAAGGAGGTGTTTCTCACTTTTTATTGTGTCATTTCAGTTATTCTCATAATATACAGAGAAATATTACTGCGATTTGATTAAGTTCAATTTTAATTTAGTTTCTTCTGGTCATTGTTAATGAATATCAAGTCCTTATGGAACATTCTTTGTTGCATCTATCAAAAATCATTCCTTAAAACTGGACTTGTGTTTCTGTTTTGAGATATGCAACATAGATTAAATGATCAAATTACTCCAAAGAGTCATTTCCTCTATAAACCTTAAAAAGCGAGTGAGCCTCTGACAGCAGTATGTTTTCATCAGAAATTTCTCCCTTCCGAGTGAACCAAAGGATCAGATCAGTGTTATTATGAGAATGTGCACTGTCAATGCAGGCAATTTCACTCTAATATTTTGTTAAAAATCATGAAAACTGTTTAGAGCCAAATTGTTTTTTTTACCTCTGCCTGTTGACAACATCATGCAACTGAATACACAGCAATAATTGAAGACATGTCTGAAAATAGTAGGATTTTGTCAAGAAAACAGGTGAGAGTCATTTTATGTGCTTAACAAAAGCTGCAGCCCTTTACTTCAATTACAATCAAACCAACAATAGGCACCTTACACTGACATCATTACGTCAGACACTGTCTCTTAAATCAGGTGGACAGTCAAGATTAAAAAGACAGAAATTCACGTCAGTTTTTTGGAGTTGGACGCCAAAAAATGCAGGTTGAAGAAGGATCCATTGATCAAGATCCATTGAGCAGGATCCATTTGAAAAGGTGAACAAAAATATTTTAAGTGCAAGTCTTGAACGGCCATTGTGGTGAATGGACCAGTGTTTGGAGTGGCTTTGGCTAATCAGGCTTGGGTGAGATCAACCTTGGGCAAGGTAAGTATCTCATAAGTTTCTATTTTTCTTCTGAATTCTTCATTTCTCATCTGTTAGGGCACAGTACTGCAGTGAGAGTGGCTCCAGGAGCAGTGTTTTGTCCTGCGTGTGAGATGTCAGAGTTCTGGGAGACTTCAAGTCTTCCGGATAACCACGCTTGCACCAGTTACACTGAGCTGCATTTCCTCAGAGAATGTATTAAAGAACTGGAGCTGCAGCTTGACGTCCTTCGGCTCAAACAGGAGAATGAGGAGGTGATAGGAGCTACAGAGATATAGTCACCTCTAATTTGTAGGAGGCAGGTAACTGGGTGGCTGTCAGGAGAAGGAAAAGAAATGCACAACCAGTGCAGAGTATCCCTGCGGCCATTTCTCTCAATAATAGGTTATACTACTTTGGATATTGCTGAGGGGGACAACTTACAAGGTGGGAGCCACAGTGACCTAGTCTGGTGCGGTGACTCAGAAGAGAAGAGGGATGAAGAGGACTGCAGTGCTGAACAGAGGTTCCATAGTTAGAGGGACAGAGATGAGTTTCTGTGGGCATAACAGAGACACCCGGACAGTACATTATGTTGCCTCCTAGGTACCAGGGTCTCAGATCAGGTCCGCAGCATTCTCAAGGGAGTAGCCAGAAGTCTTGGTACATATTGGCACCAATGGCATAGGTAGGAAAGGTGAGGAGAACAGAGATTTTAAGGAGCTAGGTAGACAGCTGAAAAACAGGACCTTCAAAGTAGTAATCTCTGGATTGATGCCATGTACCAGTGAGGGTAAGAAAAAGATGATTTGGTAGATGAAAGCGTGGCTGAGGAACTTGTGCCGAGAGCAGGGGTTCATATTTACTTATCATTGAGATCTCTTCTGGGAGAGGTACGACCTGTACTAAAGAGATGGATTACACCTGAATCCAAACGGGACCAATATCCTTGCAAACAAGAGAAAATCTGCAGATGCTAGATATCTGAGTAACACACACAAAATACTGGAGGAAATCAGCAGGCCAGGCAGCATCCATGGAAAAAAGTATAGTTGGTGTTTTGGTCCTGCCAAAGGGTTTTGGCCCAAAACGTTGACTGTACATTTTTCAATAAATGCTCTCTGGCCTGCTGAGTTCCTCTAGCATTTAATGTGTGTTGCTCCAATATCCTTGTGGGCAGGTTTGCTAGCTCTGTTCCAGAGATTTAAACTAATTTGGCAGGAGATGGGCACTGGAATGATAATGCTGAGGATGAGGTAGTTAGTTTAAAAATAGAGGCAATGTGTAGTGAGACTGCTAGCAAGGAGAGTCTGACAATAGGGCAAAAATGTAAAGGGCATACGAAATCGAGAAAGGTGATATAGGAACAAAGGAGTTATACTTGGATGTATGCAGTACATGGAATAAAGTAGATGAACTTGTAGCACAGTTACAGATTGTCACGTAGGACATATAGGCACCACTGAATCATGGCCAGGAGCTTGATGTCAAAGGATACACATTATATCGAAAGGACAGATGGGTAGGCAGAGGTGGTGCGGTAGTACCGTTGGTAAAAGATTAAATCAAATTATTAGAAAGAGGTCACAAAAGGTTGGAAGGTGTTGAATCATTGTGGGTAGAGCTAAGGAACTTCAAGGGTAAAAGCCCCTGATGGGAGTTAGATTATGAGAACTCTCAGTCCTCGTTTATTGTCATTTAGAAATGCATGCATGCATGCATTAAGAAATGATACAACGTTGTATGCAAACCCCCAAGCAGTAGTAAAGATATGGCCTACAAATTATCACAAGGGATGCAAAATGCATATCAAAAGTTATGATCGTCATGGGGGATATTAATATGCAGTAAAATTGGGAAAATCAAGATTGTGGTGGATCCCAAGAGGGGGAGTTTCTAGAATGCCTATGAGATGGCTTTTTAGAGCTGTTTATGATTCAGCCCACAAGGGGTTCCCTATTCTGAATTGGGTGTTGTGCAATGAACCAGAATTGATTAGAGAGCTTAAAGTAAAGGAACCCTTAGTGAAGTGACCGTAATAAGATCAAATTCACACTGAAATTTGAGAAAGGAAGCTAGTCAGATGTATCAGTATTACAGTGGAGTAAAGGCCTGAATTGATTGGAAAAAAAACCACTGGCAGGGATGACAGCAAAGCAGCAATGGCTGGTATTTCTCCAGGTAATTCGGAAGGCACAAGATATATATATCCCAAAGAGGAAGAAGTATTCTGAAGGAAAGATGACAAAAACATGGCTAATAAAAGTCAAGGCCAACACAAAACCAAAGAAAGTGTATATAATAGAGCAAAGATTAGTGGGAAGTTAGAGAATTGGAAAGCTTTTAAAAAGAAACAGAAAACAACTAAAAAGTCATTAAGAAGGAAAAGATGGAACATGAATATAAGCTAGACAATAATGTTAAAGGGATACCAGAAGTTTCTTCAGATACATAAAGTGTAAAAGAAAGGCGAGAGTAGATATTGGACCACTAGAAAATTACGCTGGAGAGGTAGTAATGGAGGACGAGGAAATGGTGGATGAACTGAATAAGTATTTTGCATCAGTGGAAGACACTAAATGTATGATGGAAGTTTGAGAGTGTCAGGGGACAAAAATGCGTGAAGTTGCCATTACCAGGGAGAAGATTCTTGGGAAACTGAAATGTCTGAAGGTAGATAAGCCAGCTGTTCCAGATGGGATATACCCCAGAGTTCTGAAAGAGGTGGCTGAAGAGATTCAGGAGATGTTAGTAATGATCTTTCACAAATTATTGGATTCTGGCATGGTTCCAGAGGATGGAAAATTGCAAATGTCGCTCCACTCTTCAGGGAAAGAGAGACAGAAAAAAGTAAATTTATAGGCCAATTAGTTTGACCTCAGCAGTTGGGAAAATGTTGGAGTCAATTGTTAAGGACGTAGTTTCAGGATACTTGGAGCCACATGATAAAATAGGCCATGGTCAACATGGTTTCCTCAAGGGAAAATCCTGACAAATCTATTGGAATACTTTGAAGAAATAACAAGCAGGATAGACAAAGAAGAATTAATAGATCATTTGTGCTTGGATTTTCAGAAGGCCGATGACAAGGTGCCACACATGAGGCAGCTTAACAAGTTAAGAACCTATGGTATTACAGGAGAGATTCTAGCTTTGATAAAGCTTTAACTGATTGGCAGTCGGTAAAAGGTACAAATACAGGGAGCCTTTTCTGATTGGCTGCTGGTGAACACTGGTGTTCCACAGGGGTCTGTGTTGGCACCGCTTCTTTTTACATTAATATGTCAATGACTTATATGACAGAATTGATGGCTTTGTGGCTAGGTTTGTGAACGATATGAAGATTGGTGGAGGAGCAGGTAGTTTTGAGGAAGTAAAGAGAATTTATGGACTTACACAGATTAGAAGAATAGGCAAACCAGTGGCAGATGGAATACAGTATCAGAAAGTGTATAGTTATGCACTTTGGTAGAAGAACTAAAAGTGTAGACCATTTTTTAAATGGAAAGAAAATTCAAAAGTCTGAGGTGCAAAGGCCTTGAGTGTCCTCATGCGGGATTCCCTAAAGGCAAACTTGCAGGTTGAGTAGGCGGTGAGGAAGGCAAATGCAATGTTAGCACTAGAATATAAAAGCAAGGATGTAATGGTGAGGCTTTATAAAGCATTGGGGAGGCTTCACTTGGAGTATTCTGAGCAGTTGTAGGCCACTTATCTAAGAATAATGTGCTGACATTGGAGTGGGTTCAAAGGAAGTTCACAAAAATGATTCCAAGATTCAAAGCCTTTTCATATGAGGCTCTGGACCTGTGCTCAATGGAATTCAGAAAAATGAGGGGTGACCTCATTAAAACCTATTGAATGTTGAAAAGCCTCAACAGAGTGGATGTGGAGAGGATATGCTGGGGTGTCAAAGACTAGAGGACACAGCCTCAGAATAGAGGGGCATCCTTTTAGAACAGAAATGAGGAGGAATTTCTTTAGCCAGTGAGTGGTGAATCTGCGAATCCTTTGCCACAAGCAGTGGTGGAGGTCAAGTCATTGGGTATACTTAAGGCAGAGGTGATAGATTCTTGATTAGAGACGGCATGAAAGGATATGGGGATAAGACAGGAGATTGGGGCTGAGAGGAAAAATGGATCAGCATGATGAAATGGCACAGCAGACTCAATGGGCCATGTGGCCTAATTCTTCTCCTCTATCTTATGGACTGTTTAATTATTTGCCCATAATTAAACGACTGTTGAATTATGGGCAAATAAGAAATCTGGCTAGATACAAAAGACGCTAAGAATAAAATCTCTAAAAAGCCCATTGGATTTACCAGTTTCAGTTGACCAGCATTTTAGTTTCATCTTACGTTCTGCTTCAGTGGATCTTACCATCTGATCTTCCCCATGCGAAACCCGGATCAAAGGCTTCACTGAACTATTTAGAACATAACCTAGAAATGCAGAAACTTGTTATGTTACTGTGACATTTAACAATGGATTGGAATAGTAGCCATAATTGGAAACAAGGGAACATCTGAACTCTTCATAGTAAGTATGTTCAGATACCTTTTGGCCAACAAGGGTAAGTGCAATAAGACATGAAAAAAGGATCTAGTGCTTTCCCAGAGTATATGATGAATAAACTCTTCTCGGCCTTCCAGCCGGGTACAGATATCGATTCTAACCTATGTTTCAATGATAAACTCTGCCACCATCATCAGGGGTGATGCCTGGGCATTTCTAGTGCAGTAATATTTATACCCCCATCATCTGCTCCTCCTGATTGGTTAGTCCTCATCTAATCAGGTTTCTGCTGTCCCACCTTGTTTACTATCAAATTTCAGTTCTTACTTAGAGTGAGACCTTGGTCTTTGTTAAAATTCTTTTTCTCTAGTTTTATTTCAATGGCTTTTGGGACCACTTGGTGAAGGAAGCCATTGAAATAAAACTAGAGGAAAATAATTTTAATAAAGATAAAGATTTCACTCTAAGTAAGAACTGGAATTCAATTGTAAACAAGGTGGGACAGAGGAAACCTGATTGAATGAGGATTAACTAATCAGGAGGGATGGACGATGGGGTTTAAATGCCATTGGACTAGACATGCCCAGGCATCATCCCTGATGAAGATGGCAGAGCTTATCATCAAAATATCATTTAAAATCAATATCTGTACTCAGCTGGAAGCCTGAGAAGAGTTTGTTCGTGAAATAATATGTGTTTACTGGAGAAATCTGCTTAAAAAAAAGAGGTTTTCACAACGGTCTAGTCTAACTATTTCAAAGGCATGTTCCCATGAGTGGGATCATTCAATTACATAACAGTGTCTATATTTTCCTTTCAAGTGTATCCCTTCAAGAGGGATGCAAGTCAAGGATTTCTCTATTAGTTGACCATCAATATCTGGGCTAGAATATTTCAGTTTTGTTAAGGTGTTAATAATCATTTCTGCAAGTGGTTCTTTGTCTGCCCATACGTTCATTTCATCTGCAATGACATCAGAGTAAATACTTAAGTGGACAGGAGCTATCAATTTGCCACAGACAAGGGTTAGGGTTTCAGTGTATTAGTTCACATATGACTAAGAGATCAGGGCTATTTATTGATATCTAAAGCAGAATTATTGATCACAGATCCCCTCTAATAATATTCTGAGTCATTAAGCTTTAGGGGTGACTGAGCCAGATGAGACAATTTCCACATTAAATGCAACTTCGTCTGTGAGAAAGCAAATAGTAAATAAGGCAGAAATTAACAGTATTCTACATAGTAAAAGTAAAATACAGCAAAAGCAACATTTCCTCCTGGAGTTTGAGTCTGTCTTACTCTGTAAACAACAATGCAGTCTGGATGTATTATCCCTGGGCAATGTATCAATGAGATGTTCCTCAGTGAACAAGTTTTTCATTTCTTTTCAGATCTAAACATGTGTTTTATCTTTTCAATACATCTCACCTCTTGTCGGGGTGTGGGAGTTCTGTGGTGGACCCACATACCGGTCTAACATAAAAGCACCACTCATTCTGGGAGAGTAAATCGTACTGGGACGGGTTTGATGTTATCTTTGGAGACAGCTTTACTTACAGTCTTGTTTCTCCACCCAGTCTTGATTGCCATAGTCATATTGTTGATAATCTGGGTAACGAGACAAGGAAGTTTCCACTTAGGATGGAAACTAGGGTCAAAATTATTTTTATGCAACTTTTTTTCCTTTTGCAGTCCCCTGGTGTAGGCGATGGTTGGCCTGAGTTAGCAATCAGGGGTGTATTTAGGGGGACATTGTATGTTAAGAAATGAGGTGTAATCTACTTTGTTTATGGACAAGTGTAGCCTATTTTGCCTCTATAGTAGACCACTTTTGCCAAGCCTTACATAATCTCTCGATTCCTTCACTCCACTTTGCCACTTGATAGAAGCTGGAATGAAGTATTATACTCCACTTGTATGCAGCAAAGCGCGTTCGGCCAATTCGAGGGGATGAGTCCAGGTGTGGCCATTGCTGGAGTATACTTGGAGGCAATTCAATGTGGCAGACCCAAGGCAAAGCAGAGCCCAGGTCCAAGGGCAATGAATAACCTGAGGTTTGGACCACTGAAGCGCTGGGCCAATTTGAAAAGGTCAGGATTTCCGCGCCAGAGGCAAGTGTCAGGCCAGTGTTCAACTCACTGCTTGGAGATTTATTCATTTCTGCACTGAACTTCAGCTTGCTGCCCCAAGAGGTTTACTCGTCTCTCTACTGAACTGAGGCTGTGGCCTGCAACTAATTCACTTCTGTGAACTTCAGTTCTAAGTGCTATTTGCCTACTTTTATTCTTTGTATGAATTGTTTTTTTGTCTCTCTGCACATTAAGTATTCAAGTTTTCTTTTGTTTCAATGGGTTCTATTTGGGTTCTCTTTGTTTTGTGGCTGCCTGTAAGGAGATGAATCTCAAGGTTGTAAAACGTATACCTACTTTGGTAATAAATGTACTTGGAATTTTTGAACTTTGATCTGTGCCTGTTGTTCACATATGGCTACATGGCTTGAAAGCTTTTACCACTAACGGAAGACACTCAGTCAGCATGTGTGCAGGTGTGGGTGTCAACATATGGGAACATGGAGTTTTGGAGTGCTGTGACGGGGTTGCAGTCTGACTACAAGTTGTCATGGAGACTAACCACGTATATCTGTACAAAGGTCAATTATCACAAGTATACTTATTAGGTTTCCAAAATGGTGGGTTGCCTTGGGATACAGGAAGTAGGTCAATATAGTCAACTTACCACAGCTGCAGTGGTGCAGTTGCTTTTTTTTTTTACCTTATAGTAGATGGTCTTGGGACTCTCCTTTATTATAGGCCAGATATTCCTCACAATATGCAACAAATTGCTTATAGTAACTCAACATGTAAGGCCACCAGAATGACATGGCTAATTTCACATAAGGGGTTTGTCCACCACCATGAGTGTATCCAAATCCTTTGGAGGGCTTCTCAAATCAGGGATTCCTGTTTGTGGACAGGAGGAATTTGATTTTTTTAAAATCTTTTTTAGGGTGGCATACCTAAACTTTACCTTGACCATCAGCTTCATAAAGGTTCAAAGGTTCATTTATTATCAAAGTGTGTATACAGTACACAACTTTGAGATTCCAATATTGTAACTACCATTATCCACTATTCGAGCACTTGGTCCCCTCCCCCCACCGCCCATCAAGGAGAAGATGCTTACAGCTAACAAAGGAGTTTAGAACACGGTTCATTTATTTTCAGTGATTTAATTCATGTTTAAATTCAAACAATATTCTTAAAGCACTCTTAAAGCTCACAATGGAGAGTGGGGATAGGAGTACAAGCTAGAAGGTGAAGTCAGGTGGATGACGAAGGGGGGATGAAGTAAGAAGCAGAGAGATGAAAGGAGGAAAAATTAATTGGAGGTGAAGAAGATATAATCTGATAGGAGAGGAGAGTGGACCATGGGTAAAAGGAAGGGAGGAGGGGCACCAGGGAGAGATGCTAGACAGCTGAGGAGAAGAGAAGTAAGAGATGAGCCAGAATGGGGAATGGAAGAAAAGGGCATGTGAAAGGAAAAGAAAATACCAAAATTTAGAGAAATTGATGTCCATGCCAGGTTGGAAACTATCAAGATAAAATATGAGGTGTTGCTCCTCCATCCTGGAAGTCATCTCATAATGGCAGTAGAGGAGGCCATGAACTGATATGTCGTAACAAATGTGGGGATTGGAATTAAAATGGTTGGCCTTTGGGAAATCCTACTTGTTGTGAATGAAATGAAGGTGCTTGAAAAAGTGTCCCCCCCAATTTACTTTGGGTCTCACCAATGTAGAGGAGGCCACTTTGGGAGCACCATATACCACAGATGACCCCAACAGAATTGCAGGTGAAGTGTTGACTCACCTGGAACGACTGTTTGAGGCCATGAATGGAGATGAGGGAGGTGAATGGGCAGGTATAGCACTTCTTCTGTTTATAAGGGTAAGTGCCGGGAGGGAGATTGGTGGGAAGAGAGGAATGGACAAGGGAATCATGGAGAGAGCAATCCATGCAGAAAGCAGGAAAGCAGAATGTCCGGGGGGATAGGTAAAGATGTGTTTGGTAGTATTCCTTGACATTGACAAGCATAACAAGACTTTAACACTGTGCATGATACATCACTTCATGATATTGATTTCATGGAATCCTAAAGGTGGCCTGTTGTGTATTTAAGATTTCAGTAATATTTGGAAATGTATTGTTTGATTAAGCATTCTTTGTTGTTTACATAATGCATTGCACATTATATGTAAAAGTACATAAATGGGATACGTCATTACGCCATCACAGCTCGAGTGCATGCCTCAGTTAAAGTAAAAATTAACATGCATGAGTATCCTCCACCTCCTTTGTTTCGCTTTCAATTAGTTTTAGTGCTTTGGAGTTACCAAACATAACGTTGGCAATGAGGAAGTTTTAAACAAACCCAAGATGACTACCTACATGTTGAAGCCATCAAGACATTTGAGTTAAAAAAATGTGCAGCGAGAAACAGTCAAGTAAAAAAAAAATCAGCATAGCAGATTCTTCTTCAGGTACAGTGAGAGACTGTCAAGTTAAAAAAAAAGGCAGTACATAAGAAATAGGAGCAGGAGTATGTAACCATGCCCAACAAACATGCTCTGCCATTCAATAAGATCATGGCTGATCTAGCCATGGACTTACCTCCACCTACCTGCCATTTTCCTATAACCCTTAATTCCCCGACCATGGGAAAATCTATCCAACTTTGTCTTAAATATATTTACTGAGGTAGCCTCTACTGCTTCTTTGGGTAGGGAATTCCGCAGATTCACCGCTCTCTGGGAAAAGCAGTTCCTCCTCATCTCTGTCCTAAATCTACTCCCCCGAATCTTGAGGCTATGTCCCCTAGTTCTAGTCTCACCTACCAGTGGGAACAACTTTCCTGCCCCTATCTTATCTATCCCTTTCATAATTTTATGTCTCTATAGGATTTCCTCTCATTCTTCTGAATTCCAGTGAGTACAGTTTCAGGCAACTTAATCTCTCCTCATAGTCTAACCCCCTCATCTCTGGAATCAACCTGGTGAACCTCCTCTGCACCAATTCCAAAGCCAGTATATCCTTCAAGTAAGGAGACCAGAACTACAGACAGTACTCCAGATGCGGCCTCACCTGTACCCTGCACAGTTACAGCATTACCTCCCTGCTCTTAAATTCAATCCCTCTAGCAAATGAAGGCCAACATTCCATTTGCCTGCTGCGCCTGCAAACCAACCTTTTGTGATTCATGCACAAGCACTCCCAAGTCCCGCTGCACAGCAGCATGCTGCATTTTTATTTTAAATGGAAGAATTCATGGGTTCATAAACAGTTAGCACTGGGTGATAATAATTATAAATAAAAAGAGCAGAAATGACAGGCTACATCAGAAAGATAGACATTCAGTTGCACAAGAGATAAACTGAATATGCATACTGAGCTAATTGAGCAGTATTTTAAAGCAATTGAAATAGGCAATGAGAAACAAGTACCTGTTCTGCTGAGTGCATTGGGTTTAAAAGCATATGGTTTGCTTAGAAGTTTGATTGCTCCAAAAAACCAGCCAAAATGAGTTTTGCTGATATCATGAAAGTAATGCAGGAACAATTGAAACCAAAACCATTGTTGATTGCAAAATACTTTAGACTTCATGAGCAGAATCAAAAGGAAGGGAAGTCCATTTCAGCATACAGTATATGGGTGAATTGAAGAGAATGTCTGGTCATTGCCAGTTTGGTAATGGGCTAAATGATGCACTGAGAGGTCATTTAGTTTGTGGAATCTTACAAGAAACCATTCAAAAATGGCTCCTAACTGAAGTACAACTCACATTTAAAAGAGCAGATGAAATCGTTGTATCAATGAAAAGAGCAGACAAAGGTGCAAGTGAGTTGCAGTCAATAATGAAATTAAGAATGAAATTGAGATTGAACAAAATTACAGTGTCTAGATGGAGGCTTGCCTGGTGGAACAAATTGGATTACCCTTGTGGCAGATGCTCACATACACCGAACCAATGCAGATTTAAAGTTGAAACGTGCAGAAGATGCAATAATGTAGGACACATACAAAGAGCATGTTGGGCAGACAAAAATAAATAAACTGTAAGGGACAGAGAAAAAGATAAAACGTCAATTTGCAGAATCAAAAAGAGCACTAGGTTACCTAATTTGGGAGAGCCTATATTACCATTATCATTTTGAACTGCAAAGTTGCATCTAAAGAAGCAAGATTCGGAGAAAATGAGTCTTTCTAATATTCCTCTCCTCAACAGGAATTTACCTTTGCGAGAGACAAAACAAATGATGTACCTTCATTAAACAAATAGTTTTATTTGGTTCTGTGTTGTTATATTATCAATATTTTGACCCCTATTACAAATCATTTCCCATCATTCAAATGACTTCAACTGTTCCCCTCATAGTCTGCTCGGTTGGTTCACCTGAGATTGTGTGCGGCAGTATTAATGTTCTCTTGAAGTCCAGCTTCAGATTTTGGAGTACCAGGAAGCTAAGGATGCCATGAGCAATTTATATATAAAGATTGGGGTTTACTGTTCACATTTTTATGGTGTAGATGCTGCTGTTAACAGAGTGGGCATGAAGCTTTGTTCCTGAGTACAAAGTACCCAGTGGTGCAGAAGGAAATGTCTCCTGGACATTTTGTGTTCTTGACTGTAAAGGCACGCGACAACAATGGTAATGCTGCTATGAATCCAAGAACAAATAATTCTGACTTCATTAAGCCTTTCAGCATTGTTAAAAAAACAATTACCAATTTCTGTACTACACGCTTTGATACTTGGCCAGTAAGTTTACATTGTGTGATATCTAGGGATTAAACAGAATGACAGTACAGATTCTGCCACTGTGGCACAGTTGCTAGTCCTATGAATAAGGTTTATACCTACGCTTAATATAAATCACAGACAACAGACAAACTGAAGCACTGTTTTGGATTGTCAGCCAATTGCAGATCTACTTTGCCTGGAATGTGACTCAATATGGCAGTTTATCTGTTAAGGTACATACCTGCGCAAGGTTCAGAACACTTCTCAGGTTTCAAATCACTGAACAGGAAGGCTTGTATAGGATGAAAGGAAAATCCTCTCCTTCCAATGGAGAGCCAATTTGTAATAGATTAGCTTTATTTGTCACATGTACTTCAAAACGCACAGTGAAATGCATCATTTTCTGTCAATAGCTAACAGTCCAGATATGTGCAAGTGTCAGCAGGATTCCAACCTCAGCCACAACTTACCAACCCTATCCAGTGCATTCTTGGGACGTGGCAGGAAACCAAAGGAAACCCACACAGTCACAGAGAAAATGTTATAACTCCTTACAGACAGTGGGGGGAATTGAACCCTGATCACTGATGGCTGGCACTGTAAAACAGAACTATGCTACTCTGCTGCCCAGTAGCTCCAGAAGCTGGCTGTAATCCTTTCCTGCTAGCCTTGCATCCTGCTTCCTCCCTCTGGCTCTGCCTCACTGGAGTGCCACAGTGGTGGAGCTGCTGCCTCCCAGTTCCAGTGACCCTGGTTTAACCTTAATCTCAGGTGCTGTCTGTGTGGAGTTTGCATGCTCTCCATATGATCATGTGGATTTCTTCCAGGTGGTCCAGTTTCCTCCCATATGCTCATTAGCAGTTTAAACAGCCCCTTTATGTGGCCCCTAACTGTAGTTTGAATGGTGGAATTGAATGGCAATGCAAGGAAAACAATCATGAGATTAGTATAGGATTGGTGTAAAATGGGTGCCTGGTGGTCAGCGTGGATTTAGTGAGCATAAAGACCTGCTTGCATTCCACACACTTCCATTTCAGAGCAGACTGCCCTCAAGAAATGTTAGTAGTGCCCCATTTCCTCCCAAACAGATACGCAGCAATTGAGATCTTTTAGAGCCCAATATGTATGCCCCATGATGCCAACTTTTAGACATCAATTAATTCTAGGCTCCTGTTTCTCTCAACAGTAATCTGCTCGTCTTCTCCATGTTCTCCCCTGCACAGTGCCTTGACCAGTTCCTGACCAATTAGATTTTTAAGTGCTGCACCTGCCAATTGGAATAAGTAAAATATTTTGAATTGCTTCAAAGCTGTAGCAAATGTTGGAAAGTGTATGGTTACGCACTTTGGCAGAAGAAATAAATGGGCAGACTATTATTTAAATGGGGAAAGAATTCAAAATTCTGAGATGCAACAGGACTTGGAGTCCTCGTACAGGATACCCTTAAGGTTAACATCCAGGTTGAGTTGGTGGTGAAGAAGGCGAATGCAATGTTGGCATTCATTTCTAGAGGAATAGAGTATAGGAGCAGGGATGTGATGTTGAGGCTCTATAAGGCACTGGTGAGACCTCACTTGGAGTACTGTGGGCAGTTTTGGTCTCCTTATTTAAGAAAGGATGTGCTGACGTTAGAGAGGGTACAGAGAAGATTCACTAGAATGATTCCAGGAATGAGAGGGTTAACATATGAGGAACGTTTGTCCGCTCTTGGACTGTATTCCTTGGAGTTTAGAAGAATGAGGGGACACCTCATAGAAACATTTCGAAAGTTGAAAGGCATGGACAGAGTGGATGTGGCAAAGTTGTTTCCCATGATGGGGGAGTCTAGTACGAGAGGGCATGACTTAAGGATTGAAGGGCGCCCATTCAGAACAGAAATGCGAAGAAATTTTTTTAGTCAGAGGGTGGTGAATCTATGGAATTTGTTGCCACGGGCAGCAGTGGAGGCCAAGTCATTTGGTGTATTTAAGGCAGAGATTGATAGGTATCTGAGTAGCCAGGGCATCAAAAATTATGGTGAGAAGGTGGGGAAGTGGGACTAAATGGGAGAATGGATCAGCTCATGATAAAATGGTGGAGCAGACTCGATGGCCCCAATGGCCAACTTCTGCTCCTTTGTCTTACGGTCTTAAATGACAAGAATTCGGAAAACATACCTAGCCATTCCAATTTTAAACTTGATTTATTTGTGCTGGATTAACTTCGAAAGGGTCAATGTTGGATGCCCTTCGTCTATTATTCTATTTATTATTCTATAAAACTTCCAGTTATTTTAAACCTTGAATTGCATTCAGCTTGGTCTGATAAAGGCATTTCTTTTCAAATGTAACATGAAAGACCTCTGTCTAGTGTAATGAATCACCAAGGCAGCCAAAGTGTTAAACAGTTTGTGTAATATTCTAAACGGTTAATTAAATGCAAAGCCAGAAGTGAAAATAATGAAAGCAATGTAGTCTAGCACAAACTATTCCCAGTTAAAAGTGTTTTTTTTTATAAAATCAATAGTCTTTTTGTATTGGAAAGCCAAGAGACTACAGAGGCTGGAATGGGGAGCAACAAACAATGTGCAGGTTGAATGGACCTGTTGGTGCTGGGGGTGGGGGAAGAAACTGTCAATATTTTGGATCTAACCTCTTCATCAAGCGGAGTGAGTGTAGGAGGAGGAAAAGAGGGGAATGGTGAGCAAGGACAAAGAGGTGAGTGTTGGACCAAGGATGACAGGCAGAAGGACTAGTCAGGGGAGGGAGGGGGGGAGATAGGGTGGAGGCAGGCAAAAATAAGATCCAGGTTTGAATTGATTTTAAAGACACAGACAGTACAGTCTTCCAGAGCTAATGGGAACAAATGGGAAAGTATTGATCACCCACCAACTCTGACAAAATCTTTCCAATACTTTGAGCCAAGTAAATATGCTAACTCTTCCATGATCTCTGTGGTACTTATGCCATGCTCTCCCCAGTGTGGTGAAGGATTTGCCTGGCAATGTTCTATGTTAACCATCCCTTGCAGAAAATTTTATGCAGAAAAGGACCTTTCGCCAATCAGTCAGTCAGGCAATGTTCTCCGGCCCGACAAGAAAAGATAGTGGTGGATCCTATTAGGTGATTCATCACACATATTGTCAAAGTCATTAAAAATGAAAACAGACAATCCTGTGGATATTTGAGGGGCAGGTAGTGTTAGTGGAGAGACAAAATGAGTTTATGGTTCAGGTTGGTAACCTCCCAGAGAATCATAGAATCATAGTGAAATACAGCTTGGAAATTGGCCCTTCATTCTAATTCATTCACCAAGCTGATTCCCCATGCTCAGCTGGCCTTTATACCTTAACCCCTCTTATCCATGTTCTTATCAATATGTCTATTAAATATTGTATTGCAACTGCCTCTGGCAGCTCATTCCATATACACAGCACTCTCTGCCCCTCAGGTCTCTTTTAAATCTTTCACATCCCACCTGAAACCTATGCCCTCTGGTTTTTAGTTCCCCTTTCCTGGGAGAAAGAATCATAGAGTCATAAAGTAATACAGAACTGAAAAGAAACCCTCTGGCCTAAATGGTCCGTAGTGACCACATTATCCTCCCTGCTACTCCCAGTTTCTTGCATTCGACCCATAATCCTCTAAATTCCTCTTCTCCACGTAACTATCCAAATGCCTCCTAAATGTTACAATTTTATCCACCGATAACTTCCTCTGTCAGCTCATTCCAGGTATTCACTACCCTCTGTGCAAGGAAGTTACCCCTCAGGTCCCTTTTAAATCTCTCCCTTATTACCTTCTATTGACACCCTCTGGTTTTGGTCTCAAAACCAGGGGAAAATACTATGACCATTCACCTATCATGATCTTATAAACTTCTGTGAGCTCATCCCTCATTCTCCCGTGCTCCAAGGAATAAAGATCCAGTGTGACCAACCTCTCCCTATAGCTCTGGCCTTCTAGTCAAGGAAGCATGTCCATCTAGGACTATGTATGTCGTCACCGAGGAGGATGTTAGAAGGGCCTTCCTGAAGATAAATTTAAGGAAGGCAATCGGCCTAGATGGCGTCCCAGGGCGGGTTCTCCGGGCCTGTGCAAGCGAGCTAGCTGGAGTGTTTGCTGACATCTTCAACTGCTCCTTGCTTCAGTCAAAGATCCTCTCGTGTTTTAAGAAGGCAACGATAATCCCAGTGCCGAAGAAGAGCAAGGTGGCATGCCTGAATGACTATTGACCTGTGGCTCTGACATCATTTGCTATGAAGTGCTTCGAGAGATTGGTTATGGCACACATCAACCACAGCCTACCGGTCAACCTCGATGCTTTGCAATTCGCCTATCAGAGCAACAGGTCAATGGCAGATGCCATCTCCCTGGCCCTACATTCCTCCTTAGAACTTCTGGAGAATAAAGACACATACATAAGGCTCCTTTTCATTGACTACAGCTCTGCTTTTAATACCATCATTCCAAATAAACTGATTCCTAAGCTCCGGAACCTGGGCCTTAGCACTCAGATCTGCAGCTGGATCTTCAACTTCCTCACAGGCAGGACCCAGGCTGTAAAAATAGGGGACAAGCTCTCCTCTACAATCACTCTGAGCACCAGTGCCCCACAAGGCTGTGTACTCAGCCCCCTGCTGTACTCACTGTACGCCCATGATTGTGTAGCCAAGTTTCCATCAAACTCAATATATAAGTTTGCTGATGACACAACAATTGTAGGCCGTATCTCGGGTAATGATGAGTTTGAGTACAGAGAGGAAATTAAGAACCTGGTGGCACAGTGTGAAGACAATAATCTATCCCTCGACGTCAGCAAGACAAAGGAATTGGTTGTTGACTTCAGAAGGAGTAGCGGACCGCACGACCCAATTTACCTCAGTGGTGCGCAAGTGGATCAGGTCAAAAGCTTTAAGTTCCTCAGGGTCAATATCACAAATGACCCGACTTGGTCCAACCAAGCAGAGCTCACTGCCAAGAAGGCCCACCAGTGCCTTTACTTCCTGAGAAAACAAAAGAAATTTGGCCTGTCCCCTAAAACCCTCACTAATTTTTATAGATGCACTGTAGAAAGCATTCTTCTAGGGTGCATCACAACCTGGTATGGAAGTTGTCCTGTCCAAGACCAGAAGAAGCTGCAGAAGATCATGAACACGGCGCAGCACATCACACAAACCAATCTTCCGTCTGTGAACTCACTTTACACCGCACGCTGTCGGAGCAGTGCTGCCAGGGTAATCAAAGACATGACCCACCCACCCAACACACTTTTCGTTCCTCTTCCCTCCGGGAGAAGGGTCAGGAGCTTGAAGACTCGTACAGCCAGATTTGGGAACAGCTTCTTTCCAACTGTGATAAGACTGCTGAATGGATCCTGACCCGGATCTGGTCCGTACCCTCCAAATATCTGGACCTGTCTCTTGGTTTTTTTTTCGCACTACCTTACTTTCCATTTTTCTATTTTCTATTTATGATTTATAATTTAAATTTAAATATTTACTAATTTTTACTATTTTTAATATTTAATATTTGTAATCCAGGGAGTGGGAAGCGCAGAATCAAATATCACTGTGATTATTGTACGTTCTAGTATCAAGTGTTTGGCGACAATAAAGTATATTTACACTATCTACTGTATATCCCTCAAGATTTTATACAGGTTTCAACAGAAACATTTAGAAATTAGCAGCCCAGAAGCACATAAAATAGAGTTTCTGCCTCACAATTTCAGAGACCTGGGCTTAGTCCTGACCTATGTTACTGTTGTGTGTTGCAGTTCACAGGCTGTTGCTGTGAATTTGTGGCACCGCAGTAACATAGTGGTTGGTACGATCCACTTACAGCTCAGGATGTCGGATTTCAGAGTTCGATTCCGGCGTCCACTGTAAGAAAGCTTGAACGTCCTCCCCACGCAGTGTGTGGTTTCCACCGAGTGCTGCAGTTTTCTCCCACAGTCCAAAGATGTACCGGCTAATTGGTTAATTATTGTAAGTTGCCCTGTGGTTATGGTAGGGTTAAATTGGTGGGTTGCTGGGCGACGCCGTATAGTGAGCCAGAAAGGCCTGTTCTGTGCTGCATCGCTGAATAACATAAATAAATAAGTCGGTGCTCCAGTTTGCTCACACATCCCAGAAGACAAGTAGGTTGGTAATTTAACCGACTGAACTTCATCTCTCGTAGTGTGCAGGTGAGTCATAGGACTGAAAATTTTTCTGGTAACGTGGAGTAAATAAAGCAGAACGAGTGCATGATTAGTGGATACAGTGTGCCACATCTCTGACATCAATGATCTATGGCCCTGAGTATGCAGTATTTAAGCTGCGGGGAAAGGGGAGGGGTGCAGAAAACAAAGGGAATGTCTGTGATGGTGTGGAGATGAAGAGAAGCTCCATGATATAAGTAACATTAGTAAGACAAAGGAGATGGTGATGGGCTTTAGGAAGACCAAGCCTGCACTGCTCCCCGCAAATATTGATGGTGAGGTCTTACAAGTATCTGGGGGTACACCTAGCTGAGACACTTGAGTGGAACACCAACAAGAAGCTGTGTACAAGAAGGGCCAGAGTCACCTCTATTTCCTGAGGAGACTGATGTCCTTTGGAGTATGCAGGCCTCTCCTTCACATGTTCTACCAGTCTGTTGTTGCCAGTGCTATCTCCTATGTGGTGGTGTTCTGGGGCAATGGCACCAATTCAGGTGATGCCAACAGGCTCAATGAACCGATCAGAAAGGCTGGCTCTGGTATAGCAGTCAAACTGGATACACTGGATGCTGTGGTAGAACAAAGGACCCTATGGAAGATCTTGGTAATTCTGAAGAATAATTTTCATCCTCTGCATGCCACCTTGGCTGAACAGAGGAATGCTCTTAGTAATAGACTAAGACAACTGCACTGCTCTAAAGAGTGCTCTATGAGGTTATTCTTACCCTTGGCCATTAGGCTCCATAATGAGTTAACCTATAACCAAGGAAGTGATGACCCCCCTCCTGTTAGATTGTTTGTCATAACTTATTTTTTAACTTTTCTACTCTTCTAATATTTATATCCGTGCACTACTGTGATACTGTAATTTCCGTTGGGATCAATGAAGTATTTATCTAACTATTTAATTGTAGTGGTGAGAATGGGTGATTAAGGTTTGATAATCACACCTAATCTGTCTGGAGGAGGTGTAAAAAAAAAGGAAGATGAATGAGAAAAAAAAACAGAGAAGAATTTGTTGAAACTATGAGATAGGAAATACTTCTGTTACTAGAAATACACAGCAGGTGCAAGAGCATCTCTGGAAAGAGAAAAATAATGTTACCAGCATTCTGTCAGGCTTCCTTGGAATCCTATATGTTTACATAGAGCCACTAAACTTTAAAATTCTTCTAAATTTTAAGGATTACAGTCCAAACTATTTAGCTTCTCTTCTTATCCCAGGAATTAACGCAATGAGTCTCCTTTGGTCTGCTTCCAATGTTTCCATATCTTTTCTAATGTAAGAGGTCAAAAACTGTATGCTATTGAACACCAATCTTGATACACTGATGCAAGGAATAAATTCTCACTGAGCTTCAGAATGTGTCCCTAGGCAAAGTCTCAGATAGTCGAGTCTACAAACAAGGTTAAAGTGAAATCACAAGCAAAGACTTGTGATAACATGAAAGATTAGGACAAATATATCTGCATGCTCACATGGCTGCTATCGCCAGAGGAAAGCAATTAAGTTGTGCTGTAATACTTCCGTACAAAGAGAACCTGGTTCGCAAGCCCTTTAGGTTAGTGGTTATCCTTTAAAGCATCACAAGAGTAATGATCAAGTGATTCTTTCATTGCTGTTTGCAGAATTTCCTGTAACAAATTCAGTTCCCACATCTCCTACATTATATTAATGAACACAGTTCAAAAATACTTCATTATCTAAAAGCTGTTTTAGAGTTGCCAATTTCAAGATGCTTCAGCTAACTGAACTGAATAATTGTTTTTTTAAACTCATCACCCCAGCTGGGGCAAAGAGGTCTAACAGCAGCCTGTCAGGGTCCTCAATCCTGGGCCAAAGGTTGATTGGCCCTGTGGCTTCACTCTTCATACATGGCTTCATACATCTTTTAGATGAAGATACTTCCTCTCCCAGGAGCTTCTGTTGGCATTTCTATAACTCTGGATTTTTACTGAATGAGTTTATTAGCCCCATGTCCAACTCTCCTTCTTTCGCAGCAGGGATGGGACCATCCATGGTGGAGTTAATAAGAATTTTAAAGACAAGATATTCTTCAGGTGGTGGTAATACAGACAATACACACAATATTCAGCAGGAATAAGAACTTCTAGATCACGAAAGACTGTAAGAGTCTTGGTATATTGGTAATTCCTCCAGAGCATAACTTCAAGTACAAACTTAGCAGTTCCGCAATATTTGTCATATTGCTCAGTAATTTCATGATATTTTCAGTTTGAGGGGCTAAAAACATCATGCCATGATAGCATTTCTGTGAATCACCTTGGGACATATAACCATAGCAAAGGCTCTCTGTCATTGGAAACAGAAAATATCAACTGTCACATTCTTACCATTTTTAATGCTCTTGCAATGTGATTGCAATTCTTGTTGAATCAATTCTGCTGTTTAGATTGTTTATCTCCCCAGTCAGCAAATTTCCTCCCAGGTAGTCTCTCATTCAGCTGCTTGGGCAGTGAGACAAGAGGATTCACTCATTTCTCCCCATTCTTTCTTTTAATTCAGAAGACTGCAGGTTCAACACTACTTTGGAGGTCTGAACTTAGAAATCACTTCTGGCTCTTCAGTGCAGTACTGAAGGAGTACTGCAACATCAGAGGTTGTCTTTTGGATATGATGTTAAACCAACAATCTAACCATCCACACTCATATATGAAGAATAACATTATGCAATTCTGAAGGTCAGTGGGGACTTACCTTTTTTGCCCTGTGTGCTGTTGTCCCTGAGACAATATCACTAAAGCAGATCTCTTGGCAACTCACGCTGTTGTGGATGAAGTAGCTGTGCATCATTTTTCTACCTTTCTTACTCATATCAATACCATGTCTCCGCCGATTATAAAGGATTTTGGCATTTTCCAAGGTCTTGAGAGGCTCTCTGTAAATGTGTTTTATTCTCAAAAAATTAGAATGGAGGCTCATGTAAACACAGAGCAGAGAAAGATGCCTCTGCCGATAACTCATGCAGAAACTGATTTAAGAAACTCTGGTTTGGACATTGACCATCTGATACTCATAAGATGAGGTGCAAGGAATAATCACAACTGGCATAAATTTATTATAACTTATGTAAGACAAAACTATTCTGTATCAATTGACCTAATATCTATAAATGTGTTGATCTAGAGTAACAAAATGAAATTAGAAACATTGAAACAAAGAAAACCTACAGCACAATATCGGCCCTTCGGCCCACAATGCTGTGCCAGACATGTACTTAACTTAGAACTACCTAGGCTTACCCATAGTCTTCTATTTTTCTTGGCTCCATGTACCTGTCAAGGAGTCTCCTAAAAGACCCTATTGTATCTGCCTCCACCACTGTTGCCGGCAGCCCATTCCACGCACTCACCACTCTCTGCATAAAAAACTTACCCCTGACATCTCCTCTGTACCTACTTGCAAGCACCTTAAAACTGTGCCCTCTCATGCTAGCCATTTCCGCCCTGGGGAAAAGCCTCTGACTATCCACATGATCAATGCCTCTCATCATCTTGTACACCTCTATCAGGTCACCTCTCATCCACTGTTGCTCCAAGGAGGAAAGGCCAAGTTCACTCAACCTATTCTCATAAGGCATGCCCCCCAATCCAGGCAACATCCTTGTAAATATCCTCTACACCCTTTCTATAGTTTCCACATCCTTCCTATAGAGAGGTGACCAGAACTGAGCACAGTACTCCATGTGGGGTCTGACAAGGGTCCTATACAATTATAACATTACCTCTTGGCTCTCAAACTCAATCCCACAGTTGATGAAGGCCAATGCACCGTATGCCTTCTTAACCACACAGTCAACCTACACAACAGCTTTGAGTGTCTTATGGACATGGACCCCAAAATTCCTCTGATCCTCCACACTGCCAAGAGTCTTACCATTAATATTATATTCTGCCATCATAATTGACCTACCAAAATGAACCATCTCACACTTATCTGGGTTGAACTCCATCTGCCACTTCTCAGCCCAGTTTATCAATGTCCTGCTGTAACCTCTGACAGTCCTCCACACTATCCACAACACCTCCAACCTTTGCGTCATCAGCAAATTTATTAACCCATCCCTCCACTTCCTCATTTAGGTCATTTATAAACATCACAAAGAGAAGGGGTTCCAGAACAGAGGCCAAAGCCGGAGGAGTTTCAATCCTTATAGATAATCAAGTTCCCTCTGTTCAACATAAAGTAAGTTCTGATACTGATGGGCATTTTGTTATAGTATCAGGGAAACTAAGTTACAAACTAATGGTATTTGCCAATGTGTAGGCTCCGAATATAGATGACCCAGGTTTCTTTGAGCATTTTTTTTCCCATTTTTGCCAGATCCAAGTCTGTACTCACTGGTGATGGATGAAGACTTTAATTGTTGCTTAGATCCAGCTTTAGATCATTCATCTTCTAAACTAATGATACCAAATAAATCAGCTGTGTTTATTAAATCTGTTTTAATGAAATGTGGTATTGTTGATGTTTGGTGTTTTTTTCATCCAGTAGACAAGGAATATTCGTTTTTCTCTCATGTCCATCATACATATTCCAGGACTTTTTTTTTTTATTGATAGCCAAATGATTCCATCAGTTTGATCTTGTGAATATAAAGAGATTGCTGTCTCAGATCATGCTCCTGTGCTCCTATCTTTAAATCTCCCTGGTCTTCTTCAAATAAATAGGTTCTGGCAATTTAATTTAACTTTGTTATCTGATAAAGATTTTTTAAAGTTTATGGAGCGACAAATAACTTCTTTTTTGAAGAGAATACATTAGAGGAGACTTCTAGTTTTATCAGATGGGATGCCTTTAAGGTATATATTAGAGGACAAATTATTTCTTATACTGCAAGCATTAAGAAAAAAGCTAATAAAGAGAGAAGTGATTTAGCTAATCAGCTGAAACAATTAGACCAAGAATATGCCTTGGCTCCAGAACCTGCCTTATATAAAAGACGTGTTGAAACTAAAACTAAATATGATCTCTTTTTAACCTATCCAATTGAAACCCAAATCCTAAAAGATAAAAGTCAATTTTAAATTCATGGTGATAAAACAGGTAAATTATTGGCTGATCAAACTAAAACCTTCATAGCTAAACAGCAGATTAAAGAAATATGCAAATCTAATGGTGATAGGACAACTGATTATTTAGAAATAAATGATACTTCGAGAATTTTATTCTAAGCTCTAAGTTCTGAATCTTCTAAGGATAACACTGTAATGAACAATTTTTTAGACCAACTAAACATTTCTGCCAACAACAGAAAGTTGTTGGAACAACCTATTTCTTTTGAGGAAATTGTTGAGGCTGTGCGCTCATTACATTTGAGGAAAGCTCCGGGTCCAGATGGATTTTCTGGAGAGTTTTACAAGATCTTTTCTTCACTGCTTATACCTCATTTATGTTCAGTTTTTTTCAGATTTGTTCAAGTTGGGCAGACTCCCTCAATCTTTTTATGAGGCTTCCATTTGGCTTATCCTTAAAAAAGAATAAGGATCCAATTGAAAGCTCTTTTTATAGACCAATTTCTTTACTTAATGTTAATATTAAGATCCTATCTAAAGGATTGAAAATATTTTACCACTTGTCATTTCCAATAACCAAACTGGATTTATCAAAAAATCGATATTCTTATTTTAATATTCGTCCATTATTAAATGTTATTTATTCTCCTTCTAACATGATATCGGAATGTGTGATATCCCTAGATGCTGAGAAAGCTTTCAACAGAGGTGAATGGAATTATTTATTTGGAACTTTAGAAAATTCAATTTTGGACCTGTATGCATTCAATGGATTAAATTACTTTAATTAGCTCCTTCCGCTAGGGTAATCACTAATTCTCATAATTCCAAATCATTTAAGCTTCACCATGGCACTAGTCAAGGCTGCCCGTTGAGCCCTTTGCTTTTTGATCTGGCCTTAGAACCTTCAGCTATTGCCTTTCGAGAATCTAATGATATCACCCGTATTTTAAGGAGAGACACTATTCACAAAGCCTCGCTGTACGCTGATGATCTGCTGTTATTTATTTCTACTGTTGAGACTTCATTTCCCCATGCGCTTTCTTTACTCTCCTGTTTTAGCAGTTCTCAGGTTATAAATTAAACCTACATAAAAGTGAACTTTTCCACTTGAATAATTTGATGCCAACAAATTCTAACCTTCCTTTTAAAATTGTGAGAAACCAATTTACCTACTTAGGTGTAACAATTACTAAAGATTATAAGCGTCTAGTTAAAGAAAATTTTCTTACCCTATTGAATCACGTAAAAAAGACACTATCAAATTGGTCACCTCTTTCATTATTGCTAATTGGCCAAATTAACTATTAAAATGAATATATTACCTAAATTTATATATCTTTTTCAGGCATTACCTGTTTTTATTCCTAAATCTTTCTTTGATTCTCTTGACTCTTTTATATATCTTCTTATATATGGAAGAATAAGCATTCTAGATTAAACAAAATTCATCTTCAGGAAGATAAAAAGAATGAATGCCTTACCAAACTTTAGATTTTATTATTGGGCAGTTAATATAAGAAATCTTACATTTTGGTTATATTACATTAACCATGAGGATTGCCCGATGTGAGTTTTTTAGAAGCTAACTCTGTCAATACATTTTCTATTATTTCTATTCTTGGGTCCTCACTTCCTTTGTCTTAGTAAGGGAACCGATAATCTGGAAGTTAAACACACCATGAGAATTTGGATACAATTCTGAGAATACTTTGGCTTATGAGATTTTCTCTTTCGAGTCCAATTTTTTCTAATTTTTTTAAACCCTCTATGATTGATGTAGCTTTTAAAGAATGGGATAGATTAGGTATTAAATGCTTTCAGGACTTGTTTGTAGAAGGAAGTCTCTTTTCATTTGAACAACTGGCAACTAAATATAGTTTACCTAAAACTCATTTTTTTTGATACAGGTGGCCCCCGTTTTCCAAACATTCGCTTTACGACAACTCGCTGTTACGAAAGACCTACATTAGTTACCTGTTTTCGCTAACAGAATATGTTTTCACTGTTACGAAACTGTTAGCGCGCGCCCGAACAGCCAAGCTCCTCCCCCGGAACTGCATTCTAGCCGCCATTGCTTAAACAGGTGCTTTATCTCGATTTATTTTGTGCATCTGTTAGCAAGATGAGTTCTAAGGTATCGGAAAAGCCTAAAAGAGCTCGTAAGAGTGTTACACTTAGCGTAAAACTGGAACTAATTAAGTGTTTCGATCGTGGTGAACGAAGTAAGGACATTGTCCGCGCGTTGAACTTGCCCGCGTCCACCATTCGCACTATTTATACGCAGACAGAAAGAATTTTGAAAGCTGCCGATGTTACTGTTGGTTCTGCTCGTAGCAAAGTCGTCTCTCTTAGTCAGCATCCAGTAATCGATAAAGTGGAAAGTCTATTGTTTGAGTGGATTGATGGGTGTACGAAGCGTTAGGTTCCGTTAAGTCTTGTTATACTTAAGGAGAAATCAGTCAGTCTTTTTAATAAGCTGAAATAGAAAGCACGGGACGATGGTGATGAAAGTGTTGCGAAAGTGGAATTTAAAGGTAGTCATGGGTGGTTTGATCGGTTTCTGAGGCGAGAGCAGCTTCGTAGTTTAACGTTTACCAGAGAGAGTGCTTCGACTGATACTGAAGCTGCCGAAAAGTTCCCAGCAGAACTGAAGAAACTAATTACAGAAGCTGGTTATTCATATAAGCAAGTGTTTAACTGAAGAAATTGCAATTTATTTGAGTCTTCCCGCTTCCGGTAAGTGAAACTACACTGTACATACATTATTTCTGCTTTATATAGGCTGTATATTTTTATCTGTTATTTGGTATGATCTGGCAGCTTCATAGCTTAAAGGTTATTGGAAAGTGTTTCTGCCGAGAGCGCTTGCGCCGAGAGTGCTGTCAAGAGATTTCACTGCGCTAGACAGTGCTGCAGAAAAGTATTTCTACTTTATATAGGCTGTGTATTTATCATATGATTCCTGCTTTTACTATATGTTACTGCTATTTTAGGTTTTATGTGTTATTTGGCACGATATTATAGGTTATTTTTTGGGTCTGGGAACGCTCAAAAATTGCTTATTCACTTTTTGACATTCCGGCTTATGAACCGTTTCATAGGAATGCGCTACCTTCGGATAGCAGGGGAAAACTGTACCTACAAATAAGAGATTTTTTACGGTCTCAACTGAGTACATTTCCTAAAAGTCCTGATAAGAACCTATTAGATGTAATTTTTAATTTGAAACCTTTTTATAATGGATTTATATCTAATATTTATAATATGCTGTTGGGAATGAGAAGTGTTCCTTTAGATAAAATTAAAAATGTTTGGGAACAAGATTTACAGACTTCAATTTCTGAGGAAACTTGGAACCAAATTTTTAAATTGGTCAACACTTCTTCGTTATGCACCTGCCACTCTCTCCTACAATTTAAAGTTGTCCATAGGGCCCATATGACCAAGGATAAGTTGTCTCGTTTTTATGTAGATATATCTCCGTATTGTGATAAATGTAATAATGGAGAAGCTTCACTCATTCATATGATTTGGACATGTCAGAGTCTGGGAAAATATTAGAAAGAAGTATTTCAAACTTTTTCGATACTTTTCAAAGTAAACCTTAACGTTAAATCCTTTGACCGCTTTATTTGGTATTGTTGGAGGAAAGGATGTTATTTTGGAGCCATCTGACTTGCACATTTTGGCTTTTATTTCTCTTCTAGCCAGAAGGACGCTCTTGCTTAAATGGAAAGATGCAGCCCCTCCTATTCACACTCAATGGTTACGTGATGTCATGTCATGTTTAAATTTAGAGAAGATTCTATGTTCAATCTCTGAACCTAGCCAGGATTTTCAAACATTGTGGGGACTATTTTGGTATTATTTTCAAAACATTTAATTTGCCGTTAAAGCACAGATGATGACTAATAATTTTCCCCCTTTTTTTCTTCACTAATCAGCTTCTGTCTTGGTAGTGAGTTAGATTTTTTTAATACAATAAAATTACTATATTTCAATGTTACAAATTAATTAATCTATATGAATATAGGGTCTTGATATGCGATTTAGTATAATGCATTGATTTTTTTTCTTGTACTCTGTATTCTTAAATGTAAAATTAATAAAAATATTGGGAAAAAAGAAAATGCACAAGTGGATTAATAGAAATACCTTGGGAAAACTGAAAGTCTGGAAGAAATTATAAAATTAGAAAATAGTGCGGCCATGTACAGATTCGAAAAATAACTGAATTGTAAAATCAGATTGTAAAATGTTAGAATTATTTTGTTCAGTTTCAGCATCTTCAACAAATTTAGACCTCTGGCTCTAGACGTCCGTTCATTATGAAGAAATTGGACTGTGTTGTGCTGACGGTGGCTGGTGATTCACAAGGGAACTGCTAGTCACATTGAAGAAATTCCCAGAATTCCAGGTTCCACCTGTGAGTCCAGTCCCTCATGAGTGACAGGTGCTGACTTTACTGGACAACTGGCCTCTGTGCAAATTCCAGTGGTGGAAACTGATCTACCTGGGATTCCCCAGCATCATTCCTAGAAAGCTGCAGCCCAAAACTTCTGGGGAAGTGTTTTTGCTTTAAATATTTTAACCGTATAACCATATAACAATTACAGCACGGAAACAGGCCATCTTGGTCCTTCTAGTCTGTGCCAAACTCCTACTCTCACCTAGTCCCACCGACCTGCACTCGGTCCATAACACTCCATTCCCTTCCTGTCCACATATCCATCCAATTTAACTTTAAATAACAACATCGAACCTTCATCAACCACTTCTGCTGGAAGCTCGTTCCACACAGCTACCACTCTGAGTAAAGAAATTCCCCCTCATGTTACCCCTAAACTTATTCCCCTTTAACTCTCAACTCATGTCCTCTTGTTTGAATCTCCCCCACTCTCAATGGAAAAAGCCTATCCATGTCAACTCTATCAATCCTCCTCATAATTTTAAACACCTCTATCAAGTCCCCTGTCAACCTTCTACGCTCCAAAGAATAAAGACCTAACTTGTTCAACCTTTCTCTGTAACTTAGGAGATGAAACCCAGGCAACATTTTAGCAAACCTCCTCTGTACTCTCTCAATTTTATTGACATCTTTCCTATAATTCAGTGACCAGAACTGTACATAATACTCCAAATTTGGGCTTAACAATGCCTTATACAATTTTCAACATTATATCCCAACTCCTATACTCAATGCTCTGATTAATAAAGGCCAGCATACCAAAAGCTTTCTTCACCACCCTATCCACATGAGATTCCACCTTCAGGGAACTATGCACTATTATTCCTAAATCCCTCTGTTCTACAGCATTCTTCAATACCCTACCATTTACCATGTATGTCCTATTTTGATTAGTCCTACCAAAATGTGGCACCTCACATTTTTCAGCATTAAACTCCATCTGCCACCTTTCAGCCCACTCTTATAACTGGCCTAAATCTCTCTGCAAGCTTTGAAAACCTACTTCATTATCCACAACGCCACCTATCTTAGTATCATCTGCATACTTAGTAATCCAATTTACCACCCCATCATCCAGATCATTAATATATATGACAAACATTGGACCCAGTACAGATCCATGAGGCACACCGCTACACACTGTCTTCCAATCTGACACACAGTTATCCACCCAGACACTGCTAAATCCATTTTACTACTTCAATATTAATGATTGAACCTTCCGTGTGGAACCTTATCAAAGGCTTTACTGAAGTCCACATAGACAACATCCACCGCTTTACCCTCGTCAACTTTCCCAGTAACCTCATCAAAAAATTCAATAAGATTTGTCAAACATGACCTTCCACGCACAAATCCATGTTGACTGTTCCTAATCAGACCCTGTCTATCCAGTTAATTATATATACCATCTCTAAGAATACTTTCCATCAATTTACCCACCACTGACGTCAAACTCACAGGCCGATAATTGCTAGGTTTACTCTTAGAACCCTTTTTAAACAATGGAACCACATGAGCAATACGCCAATCGTCCGGCACCATCCCCATTTCTAATGACATTTGAAATATTTCTGTCAGAGCCCCTGCTATTTCCACATTAACTTCCCTCAAGGTCCTAGGGAATATCTTGTCCGGACCCGAGACTTATCCACTTTTATATTCCTTAAAAGCGCCAGTACTTCCTCTTCTTTAATCGTCATACTTTCCATAACTACCCTTCTTGTTTCCTTTACCTTACACAATTCAATATCCTCTTCCTTTGTGAATACCGAAGAAAAATTGTTCAAAATCTCCCCCATCTCTTTTGGCTCCGCACATAGCCATCCACTCTGATTCTCTAAGGGGCCAATTTTATCCCTTACTATCCTTTTGCTATTTATATAACTGTAGAAACCTTTTGGATTTATTTTCACCTTACTTGCTAAAGCAGCCTCGTATCTTCTTTTAGCTTTTCTAATTTCTTTCTTAAGATTCTTTTTACATTCTTTATATTCCTTGAGCATCTCATTAACTCCAAGCTGCCTATATTTATTGTAAATCCCTCTCTTTTTCCGAACCAAATTTCCTATATCCCTTGAAAACCATGGCTCTCTCAAACTTTTAACCTTTCCTTTCAACCTAACAGGAACATAAGGATCCTGTACCCTCAAAATTTCACCTTTAAATGACCTCCATTTCTCTATTACATCCTTCCCATAAAACTAATTGTCCCAATCTACTCCTTCTAAATTCTTTCGCATCTCCTCAAAGTTAGCCTTTCTCCATTCAAAAATCTCAACCTTGGGTCCAGTCCTATCCTTCTCCATAATTATATTGAAACTAATGGTATTGTGATCACTGGACCCAAAGTGCTCCCCAACATAGACCTCCATCACCTGCCCTATCTCATTCCCTAACAGGAGATGCAACACTGCCCCTTCTCTAGTTGGTACCTCTATGTATTGCTGCATAAAACTACCTTGCACACACTTTACAAACTCCTGACCATCCAGCCCTTTTACAGAATGGTCTTCCCAGTCTACGTGCGGAAAATTAAAATCTCCCACAATCACAACTTTGTGCTAACTACAAATATCTGCTATCTCCTTACAAATTTGCTCCTCCAGTTCTTGGTCCCCATTAGGTGGTCTATAATACACCCCTATAAGCATCACTACACCTTTCCTATTCCTCAATTCCACCCAAATAGCCTCCCTAGACGAGTCCACTAATCTATCCTGCCAGAGGACCACTGTTATATTTTCTCTGACAAGCAATGCAACGCCTCCCCCTCTTGCCCCTCCTATTCTATCACACCTGAAGCAACAAAATCCTAGAATATTTAGTTGCCAGTCACACCCCTCCTGCAACCACGTTTCACTAATAGCTACAACATCATATTTCCAGGTATCAATCCATGCTCTAAGCTTGTCCACCTTTCTTACAATGCTCCTAGCATTAAAATAGATGCATTGAAGAAACTCTCCACCTCTTACTCTCTTTTTATCCTTAATGGAGCAAACAACTTTGTTATCTTTTTCTTCCTTGTCCCCTACATCTTTGGTCTGAGTGCTCCTGATCTCTGTCCCCTGCCTATCCCCCCTCACACACTGTCTACTAGCTTTCTCTATTTGTGAACTAACCTCCTCTCTCCTAGTTTCTTTAATTTGATTCCCACCCCCCAACCATTCTAGTTTAAAGTCACCTCAGTACCCCTCTCAAATCTCCCCACCAAAATATAGGTCCCCCTCAGAATCAAGTGTAACCCGTCCTTTTTGTACAGGTCATACCTGCACCAAAATAGGTCCCAATGATCCAAAAACTTGAATCCCTATCCCCTGCTCCAATCCCTCAGCCACGCATTTATCCTCTACCTCATTGCATTCCTATTCTCACTGTCGTGTGGCACAGGCAGTAATCCCAAGATTACTACCTTTGAGGTCTTTTTTCTCAACTCCCTTCCTAACTCCCTGTATTCTCCTTTCAGGACCTCTCCCCTTTTCCTACCCATGTCATTGGTACCTATATGTACCACGACCTCTGGCTCCTCTCCCTCCCACTTCAGGATATCTTGGACGCCATCAGAAATATCCTGGACCCTGGCACCAGGGAGGCAAACTACCAACCGGGTCTCCAGACTGCGTCCACAGAATTATCTATCTGACTCCCTTACTATCGAGTCCCCTATTACTACTGCCCTCCTCATCCTTTCCCTACCCTTCTGAGCTACAGGGCCGGACTCTGTGCCGGAGGCATGGCCACTGTTGCTTCCCCCAGGTAAGCTGTCCCCCCCAACAGTACTCAAACAGGAGTACCTATTGTCAAGGGGCACAGCCACTGGCATACTCTCTATTACCTGACTCTTCCCCTTCCCCCTCCTAACCGTGACCCACTTGTCTGCCTCCCATGGCCCCGGTGTGACCACCTGCCTGTAACTCCTCTCTATCAACTCCTCACTCTCCCTGACCAGACGAAGGTCATCAAGCTGCAGCTCCAGTTCCCTAACGCAGTCTCTTAGAAGCTGCATCTCTGTGCACCTGGCGCAGATGTGGACGTCCGGGAGACCTGGAGTCTCCAGGACCTCCCACATCTGGCACCGAGAACAACAAGCTGCCCTCACACTCATACTTCCCCTCTCCTCAAATAACAACAAAATATGAATACCTAACCTTCTTCGCCTCACCCATTTCTGGCTAAGCCTGTTGAGCCGAAGCCCTTAAGCCTTCACTCTGCTCCCGGCTCACTCCGCAGCCTGCAAACTACGCTGCCCGCTGTATAAGGCTCTGTTCCTTTTAAATCTTCCACGCTTCACTGCCCGACGTCACACGCCTGCGCAGTCCCACCTCTCTGAATGCTGATGAAAAAAAAACGAAGAATTCAAAAGTGGCTTCCTCCGCACTCCCACTCCGATTCTCAGACTTCCTTCTCCAAATTTTAATTTAGTACTTTTATTGATCTTGGATAATTTTACACTATTAATGATTCTTCTCTTTTTAATGTTTAAATGCAAGATTTCAAAACCTCTTATATCCATCTTAGTTGTTCTTGAATTTCAAGGACATATGAAGTCTTTAGTCTTCGTTGTAAAGCAGAACACTGTCCAATGTGTGTCAGGTGTTTCCTGACGTGTGGCTAAGCCTTCTGCCAGTGAAGCCCAGTATTATTAAGGCTTGGTCGTGTCTCATAGTTATGCAATACACTCATACCAGGAAAGCAAGGGCACACTGGGAGTAGGATCAGTGGATTCTGGGTAGCAGGCCTGCACCTGGAAGTTTCCAATGATTAAACAAAAAGTTTCACAGAAAAGATCTCTGTTGGGATATTTTTGACACATCTCTCTCAAATCCGAACTTCACCCATTGTGCTTCCCCAACTTACAATTTTGCTTTCACTGTCCACAGCCCAAGGTCACACAGAAAAGATGCCACTGATGCTAAACAACGAGGAAGGCATGTTCTAATATGTTCAGAGCTTATTTAAAATATTATAAGATAGAAAAAGTACTACTCATAAGAAATAACTGGAGGCTAGGTTTAAATAAAATCCTAGAATGTGTTAATGTCACAGATGTGTAGTCTGTAAAGTATTCTTTAGGAGGAGTAGCTTCTCCTGGGACAGTGGTTATGGTCCAGCCTGGAAAATCAATCATATGATGCGCTCTACAAATCACAGAAAGGTGAGACATGTGCCTTGTGAAATGGAAGTCAATAAAAATATAAAAGGTGGCCATTAAAATAACAATGGTTTTGCCAGCATCAAAGCTTGGGTAAAAACAGTTGATGAGTAACTTTTATAACAATTGCTAGGTGTAAGTTAAAGAAACAAAAGGCTTCACTATCCCCTTGTGGTATTTTTGTTCCTGTACAAGGTTACAATTTTAAGTGGTAGTGTTTGACTCAAAATAATTCTGAGAACATGATAGCAGTAAAATAACTTTGCATTCCTGATCAGAGACACCCAGCTCTTCTGGATAAAACAAAAGCTCATGTGATGGATTATGATCAATTCTAATAAAGTAAGGCAGCCAGTTTCCACACAACATTAAGTTATATGGATTGCAAAGTAAAGCAGAGTAGCCAGTCTTGCATTGATCCATAACATAACAGTGGATCAAATGGATATGCACTGTCTGAATAAGAAAAACAGCAATCTCACAGCAAAACTAAAGAGCTGATTATCGACTACACGATAATGTAGCCCCTAGTCCCCAGTCCTAGTCCCCAGAGTTTAAACAATGGCTCCACATCTTCAAGGCAGTTATCAATCTAGATGAATGATGAAAATGATGAGAAATGTGAAGTTTCTTGCTCTTAGCTCCCATCAGATATTGTAAGGCCAGAGACACCATGGCAAGGTGAAGTGAACAGCCAGTCAAGAACAGCTCCGGAATGGCAAATCTCCTCCTGGAAAACCATTTATCTCACTCCAGATCTTTAATTATCCTTTCCAAAGACTATCTATCTAAAGTTAATGTAAATTAAACCATTGAGCTGCTCATTCTGACAGCCCAATCGGCGGCAGGAGCAGGCCACAGCAACGAGGTCTCTTGCAGATCGGTGATGCTTGTTTAGAAGTACTGAAAGGACAGGTGGTGCAGAGGGGGCATTGTTGGGAGTAGGCTCGTTGGTGAGAGTAGGAGTGCCAGGCTTTGGCTCAAAGGAGGCTGCAGCTCGAAAGAGGTGTTGTTTCTGGGTAAGCTTCTGTTAAGTTTCCCTTATATTTCCTCATACTGTACCGAGTGTGGTAAATGGCTGTGGTTCATTCTTCATGCCGGATGTTGGAGTCCTGGGAGACCCAGACTTACCCAGGGAACTACATTGGTGTGAAGTGCAACCGGCTGCAGCAGGAGGATCGACAGCTTGTGTGGGAGAGTGAGATTATTGATCAGAGTTATAGAGAATCAGTCACCCTGAAGTTGCAGGAGCTGAGTAGCCGGGTGACACTCAGGAGAAATGGAAATGTGAATAGGCAGTTAGCACAGACTACCCCTGTGGCCATTCCCCTCAATAATAAGTATACTGTTTCTGATACTGCTGTGGGGGATGATTTCCCAGAGGAATGCCACAGAGACCGGGTTCCTGGCACAGAGCATAGGTCTGAGGTACAGAAGGGAAAGAGGGAGAAGAGGGGAGCGGTAGTGATAGGAGACTCAGTAGTCAGGGGAGCTTTAGTGGATGTGAATGGGACACCTAAATAGTACGTTGCCTCCAGGGTGCCAGGGTTAGGGATGCCTTGGATCATGTCCTCAACATTTCAGAGAGGGAGGGAGAGCAGCCAGATGTCTTGGTACATATTGGTACCAATGACATAGGAAGGAAAAGCAAACAGGTCCTGCAATCAATCCTGTGCAAAAATGACGGGTTGCACCTGGACCAGAGGAGAAGCAGTATTTTCACGGGCAGGTTTGTTAGAGCTGTTCGGTAGGGTTTAAACTAATTTGGCAGGGGAATAGGAACCAGAATGAAGGGACACAGGAAAGGATGGTTGGTAAGAGAAAAAGCAAAGATAGCGTGCAGTCAGACTATCAGGAAGGGCAGGCAGATGATAGGACATAATTGCAGCCAGCAGGATGAGTATCAGTGCATTAGGGATGCAGAATCAAAAAGGGTAGCAAATATAGTACTCAAAGTGTAATATCTCAATGCACTGAGTATAAGGTGGATGATTTTGTTGAAGTATTACAGATTGTCAAGTACGATGTTGTTGCCATCACTGAATCGTGGCTGAAGGTTGGTTGTACTTGGGAGCTAAATGTCCAAGATTACGAATTGTATCCGAGGGATGGGAAAGTAGGCAGAGGGATGGCGTGGCTCTGCTGGTAAAGAATAACATCAAATCAGAAGAAGGATGTGACATAGGATCAGAAGATGTTGAATCCTTGTGGGTTGAGTTAAGAAACTGCAAGGGTAAAAGGATCCTGATGGTAGTTTTACACAGGCCTCCCAGCAGTAGTTGGGATGTGAACCACAGATTGCAACAGGAAATAGAAAAGGCGTGTCAAATGGGCAATGATATGATAGTCAAGAGATTTCAACATGTAGGTAGATTGCCAAAATCTGTTTGGAAATGGATCTCAAGAGAGTGAGTTTGTTTAATGCCTACAAGATGGCTATATATGTATGTATATAGTAAAGTATAAAGTATTTTATAGCAATTTATCATTCAGCCTGTTAGGGGATGAGCTACACGGGATTGGATGTTATGTAATGAACCAAAGGTGATTAGGGAGCTTGAGGTTAAGGAACCATTAGGAGGTACTGATTACAATATGATTGAATTCAACTATGAATTTGATAGGGAGAAATTAAAGTTTGACTTAGCAATATTTCAGTGGAGTAAAGGAAATTACACTGCTATGAGAGAGGAGTTAGCCAAATTAAATTGGAATGAGATGCTGGCAGTGATGACAGCAAAGCAGCAATATGTGAGTTTCTGGGAAAAAAAAGGTACAGGATAGATGTATTCCAAAAATGAAAAAAATACTCAAATGGTAAAATAGTACAACCGTGGCTGACAAGGGATGTCAAAGCTAATGTAAAAGCAAACAAGGGGGCATATAACAAAGCAAGAAATAGTGGGAAGCCAAGGGTTGGGAAGCTTTTAAAACCCTACAGGGAGCACCTAAAAGAATCATTTGGAGGGAATAGGTGAACTCTGAAAGCAAGCTAACAAACAATATCAAAGTGCATAGTAAAAACTTTCTCAAACATGTAAAAAATAAAAGAGATGAGAATGGATTTTGGACAGCTAGAAAATTAGGTGAAAAAAATAATAACAGAGGACAAGGAGATGGCAGATGAACTAAATGAGTATTTTGCACCAGTCTTCACTGTGGAAGACACTAGCGGTGTGCCAGATATTGTAGTGTGTGTAGGAAGAGAAGTGAGTGCAGTTACTATTACAAGGGAGAAGGTGCTCAAAAAGCTGAAAGACCTAAGAAAACATAAGTCACCCGGACCAGATGAAATGCACTCTAGGGTTCGTAAAGAGGTAGCAGTAGAGAAGGTGGAGGCATTAGCAATGATCTTTCAAAAATTATTGGACTCCAACATGGTGCTGAAGAACTAGAAAATTGCAAATGCCTCTCCACTCTTTAAGAAAGGAGGAAAGCAGCAGTAAGGAAATTATAGACCAGTTAGGCTGATCTCAATGGTTGGGAAGATGTTGGAGTCAATCGTTAAGGATAAGGTGACACAGGACAAGATAGGATAAAGTACTTGGTGAGGCAAGACAAGATAGGACAAAGTACTTGGTGAGGCAAGACAAGATAGGACAAAGTCAGCATAGTTTCCTTAAGGGAAAATCTTAACTTTTGAACCTTTTGGAATTCTTTGAGGAGATTAAATATAGGATAAAGGGAATGCAGTGGACATTGTATAGTTGGGCTTTCAGAAAGCCTTGACAAAGTGCCACAAATGAGGCTGTTTACAAAGTTAAGAACCCATGGTATTGCAAGAAAGTTATTGGCATTGTTAGAGCATTGGCTGATTTGTAGGAGGCAGCGAGTGGAAATAAAAGGATCCTTTTCTGGTTGGCTGCCAATGACTAGTAGTGTTCCGCAGGGGTCAGTGCTGGGACCACTTCTTTTTATGCTATATAATCAACGATTTAGATGACGGACTAGATGGCTTTTTGTCAAGTTTGCAGATGATACAAAGATTGGTGGTGTGGCAGGTAGTGTTGAGGAAACAGGTAGCCTGCAGAAGGACTTAGACAGATTAGGAGAATCGGAAAGAAAGTGGCAGATGAAATACAATATTGGAAAATGCATGGCCATGCATTTTGGTAGTAGAGATAAATGTGTAGACTATTTTGTAAATGGGAAGATGCAAAGGGACTTGGGAGTCCTTGTGAAGAACACCCCAAAGGTTAATTTGCAGGTAGAGTCAGTGGTGAGGAAGGCAAATGCAAAGTTAACATTCATTTCAAGAAATCCTGAATACAAGAGCAGTGATGTGATGCTGAGACTCACCACGAGTATTGTGAACAGTTTTGGGCTCCTCATCTAAGAAAAGATATTCTGGCATTGGATAGGGTTCAGAGGAGGTTCACAAGAATGATTCTGGGAATAAAAGGATTTTCAAATGAGGAATGTTTGATAGCTCTGGGCCTGTACTTGCTGGAATTTAGAAGGATGGGGGGAGGGGGGACCTCATTGAAACCTTTTGAATGTTGGAAGACCTAGACAGAGTAGATGTGGAAAGGATGTTTCCCATGGTGGGGGAGTCTAGGACAAGAAGGCACGACCTCAGGATAGAGATGCAGAGAATTTTTTTTAGCCAGGGGATCGTGAATTTGTGGAGTTTATTACCACAGGCTGTAGAGACCAGGTCATTGGGTGTAATTAAGGCAGAGCTTGATTAGTTCTTGATTGGACACAGCATCAAAAGTCACGGAGTGAAGGCCAGAGAGTGGGGTTGAGCAGGAGATAGAAAAAAGGATCAGCCTTGATTGAACAGCAGAGCAGACTTGATGGGCCAAACAGCCTAAATCAGCTTCTATATCTTGTGGTCTTATGGTCTATTCCTAGATCATACAATGTTTTAAGGTACTGCATACTGTGCTCTCCACAGGAGATTATTTTGCCACCTCCATTACATTTGTGCCATTTGCAAAATCCTGGACAATATTTTCTTCTGGAAAATATATTGTTCAAGAGAAGTCACAGTCTTCTGAAATCACTTTTCCCTCACTCATTGCACTTCAACCTTGCATTGAAATTAAACACCTCAGCTACATCTAATTTCCAACCTGTTCCAGGATATCAACAGAAAATTTGGACCACAACTTCATTAGTGGAAAGCAGTTTAACCAGCTCTGCATTGCATATAATTTGTATGAGAACGTTACACACAATGCACTGCAGCAGGCATCTGACGTTGAATATGCTTTCAGAAGTGAGCTGTTTGCTTCTAACTGCTTTGGCGAAGTTTATGAATTGAATGTCCATTTATTCCAAAGTTATGAGTTGGCACTAGTGGCATCTTATCAGTAATATGCACAAATTCCCTCTAGAAATTAACAAGTTAATCAATAAGTTAATGGCTCAAATTGAGCATTCTCTGCAAATTAGACAATAATTACTTTTAGACCTTACCAGCTCCAGACTTTCATTGACCAGCCAAACACTTTTGCATTTTACTTTCTTCTGATATACTAACTTACTCATCACTTCTTGAAATGGTCTAGCTCTTCAAAGGGAATTTCTAAGAACCACCAAACATGGAGTTGCAAGAGATGCTGCAGATGCTGAAAATCTTGATCAACACACACAAAATGCTGAGGAACTCAGCAGATCAAGCAGCTGGAAAGGAAATGAACAATTGATGTTTTTATTAAATTATTAGATTATGAGGACACACAGTCCTCTTTTATTGTCATTTAGTAATGTATGTATTAAGAAATGATACAATTTGTTCCTCCAGAATGATATCACAGAAACACAAGACAAACCAAGACTAAAAACAAAAATGACAAAAACGACATAATTATAACATATAGTTACAACAGCGCAAAGCAATACCGTAATTTGATAGAAGAACAGACCATGGGCACGGTAAAAAATGTCTCAAAGTCTCTCAAAAGTCCCAACATCTCACGCAGACGGTAGTAGGAAGAAAAATTCTCTTCCTGCCATGAGCTTCCAGCGCCGCAAACTTGCCGATGCAGCACCCTGGAAGCACCCCAACCACAGCCGACTCTTGAGTCCGTCCGAAAAACTCGAGCCTCCAACCAGCCCTCCTCCAACACCGAGTACTGAGCACCATCTCTGCCGAGCGCTTCGACCCTAGCCCCGGCAACAGGCGATAGGCAAAGCCGAGGATTTGGGGCCTTCCCCTCCGGAGATTCTCGATTGCACAGTAGCAGCAGCAGCAGCAAAGCAGGCATTTCAAAAGTTTCTCCAGATGTTCCTCCGTGCTTCTCACGGCTGTCCCCATCAAATCAGGATTGTTCACGGCATCCTATTTCACAAATACGATATCATTTCAGAACTGCCGCACACGCTGCGTCGCGCCGCCATCTTCTCCTCCCTCCTGAGACCCTTCATAAAAACTAGAAAGAAACGGGGGTAGTAGCCACAATAAAAAGGTAGAGGAGGGAGAGGAGCATGAGCTGGCAGAGGATAGGTGAGGCCAGGGAGGTAGGCAAGGGAGTGGGGATGAATGAATACTTTAAGTAGTTAGGATATAATAGATGGAAGAGAATTTGGTCTGAAGAAAGAATTTGATAGGAGTGGACAGTAGACCATGGAATAAAGGATGTGGGGAACCAGAGAGAGAGAGATGAAGGAATGGTCATGAGATGGGAGAGGAGAATGGAAAGGGTGAGAGGGCCATTCAAATGAGGGAAACAAGGTGGGGGTGGGGAGAGAAACAAAAGCATAGGGGAGTGGTTGCTGGAAGTTATTGAAATCAATGTTGATGTTGTCGGGTTGGAGACTACCAAAATGGAATATGAGGTGTTACTTCTCTGAACTGCATCTAGCTTCATTATGGCAGTAGCAGAGGCCATGTCACTACGTCAGCTGGCAACAGGAAACCTAAAGAGACCGAGGGACCAGGGAACCTTGAGTGGGGACTGGAAACCTTCAGCGGGACCTGGGAACCTCAAGAGAATCCCCAAAAGGGAGGCCTTGAGATGGGGAAAAATTGAAAAGACCTTTGAATCCTGAAAAGACATTGGAGACCAGAGGGCCATGGGAAACCTGGAGAACATTGAAAACCGTGAATGCTTCGACAGGGACGCTTAGACTATTAAAAAAAGCCTTGAGACCTGGAAACTTGAGTTGTTGAAAACCTGAAAACTGAAACTTAGGGAAGGGTTTTGCTCAGTGTTTCATTTTTCACGATTCATCCAGAGGCAATTAGGATACAGAAGACTGTATTCTCAGTTTGAGACATCATTGACAGGCTCTTATTATTGCTGAGCTAATTGGCTCTGTGTAGATCTGTTTCATTTGTTACATGAAAGTTCAATTTTCACAGTCTGTCCCATGATTTTCATCAAGAGGTTAAATACAAGGTGGCTTACCCTGATAGGGTTCCTTGTGCATTTATATACTCCAGCCAAGGATCAGCTTTTGGAGCAAGGCTCTTCAGGATTGAAAACTCAAATTACTGTTTCAGGAGACACTTGTACACTGGAGTATTTGTTACCATCAGCGTCACTCATCAGAGCAGACAGACGGGAATTATGTATTGTAAAAAGTTAGTCCATCCCACTGCAGTTATTAGCATGCAAGCTTATTTCAATTATTCCCGATAGGGTCCTTCCAAACATCGATTTGACCTTAACAAAAACATACTATTACTTGTAAGGAACATCAGGAACAGGCAAGTTCTTCCAAAATTTATGCTATTGTACTTGTTCAATCAAATGAACTTTATCATTAAATTTTCCTGAAGCTCTCAATTATTATGCAGACCTGAGTCACAGGACTCTGAAAGCTTTGAACAGAGACCAGAGGAACTCACAACATAAACTAAAGAAGCTCAGAATGTGGATTTAGAAATGTGGACTTGAGACACTCAGACATAAACTTGAGAAACTCAGAATGTGGACTTGAGAATAAATGCCATTCTCACCTAAAGCCAACCGATGTCAAAATGCCACTGTTCAACCCCGGCTGGGTCCATTATTTCACTGGGTCCTTCTGTCATGATGTGCACTCACAATATCAGAACCCAAGTGCAAAGGAAAGACAGACTTTGACATAGAGATGGCACTGAAGGTAACATCCTTAAAACTAGGACCCTGCAATTAGCACTAATCAAGCATCTGCTTAAGTAATATCAGTAACACCTGAACCTATCAAAGACAACTTAACAAGCTTAAACAGCAAGCACCAGAGACCATTACAAAGATTGAGTTGCTCGATAAAAACACAAGGACTTCCAAATGGTTAACAACTCTCATTAAACAACAAATAACCAGTTCAGGTGCTCTAAAAATCTTGATGCTCTCTACAGGCCTGAAGAGCTTATTACAGGCCATGGACAGGCCATGAAGTAGAATTGAAATGGGTGGCCACCAAGAGATCTTGGTTGTTATCCACTCCATCCACCATGTCCACCAAAATTTGACCAGTCTATCAAAGAGGAATTTGGAAAGGATGATGTTTCCTATGGATCTTGTTCTTCTGGTAATGGACTTAAAGGTACCATTGAAGCATTCCCTAATCAATGCTGATACTTCCTACACATTTTTCCATAAAGCTATTAACTTCTATAGAATTAAATTAATGCATTCTCTACCTATCATTAACTATGACACCAAATTTGTAAATTCATTAAAACATTTAATGTTATATATCAAGTCAGGACTTGTAGCCCTGGTACATTCGTGCTAAAACATTGCTCAAAATATTTGAATAAAAAGTGACCAGGAACACCTGTACAAATCCTGTCCAGTTGTTTAACACCCACTGCTCTGTTCTTTTGAAATATAAAGTATCATCTCAATAACTAAGCTTAAATTGTTACTTTGGACTCAAGCAGTAAATACACAATGAAACCTTAAATTATTTCATCCCAGATGGCTAAACATTGAATTAAAGATAGATGACATCATTTTCTATGTTTCATTTAATGATTACCTGTCTGTTGCTTAATATCACTTTCAATTTGAAACAGATAGATTGCAATAAAAGATACATTTTGTGCTTATTTTGCTAATTAGATCTTTATATTCCATGATTGATGGCAAAAAAAATCACTATCGTTATAATGATATGACTTGCTGTAAGTGAAGAGAGGTCGCTGTCATTGTGATCACTAGGGCATAATACAAAGAATAAATAGATAGAATAATACAGTGCATCAAACTCTGGAGCCGAGCTCGTTCATCAGCATCAATAAATATTCCAAGTAAAATTTGATTCGGGCAAGGAGGTGGGGGGAATAATGTCATTTGAGGGCTTAAAATCAACAGGAACAGTAAAAATTCTTTAGCAAATCCTGAAATTGATTAATTAGCTCTCTGTCAAAATTGACAACCTGTCAGTAAATGGAAGCAAATTGCTGCATATTCTGCAATTAACTTTCCCCATGGAAGCAGACAAGTAACACCCTTCCAAAAGGAGGTCTGTGAAGAATTGATTTCTTTCATTATTGGAGCCTTATCGCCTATTCACTCGACTGATGAGCTAAAGATGCAAAGTTCAGAATGACCTGAGAAGCATTTAATCTATTAATTCGGCGAGTTTGAAAAACATGTCAAGACAGCAAAATAATAGGTCATTACATCTAAAATGCACAGACTATCCTTTGGTTGGTGCTTGAGTATGGACTGATTTTGACCAGAAAGCTTTTCATTAAATTCAGCAAGTATTTGACAACTCTCAGGTTAATTTGTGATTTGCTCAGCAATTCTCCTGTGTTTATTTTGATGGATGAATTCATGTAACAGTCATGAACTGAGTGTTAGGTTTATTTCCCACCGTGGTACGAGTGGGTCTTGTGAGCCTCTGTGCCAATACAGGAGCAGTGTCAGCACATATCCAAACAATCATCAGCACTTGACCTTCCTTAGTCTGATGTACAGCATCAGAACATCTTCTCTTGAACTCCGAAAACACTCTCTTGTCAGCGTGCTTGAAGCTTCAGATACAAGACAGACTCTTGTTTCATCTTAAGGGAGGTGTAAGAGGTAATGAGTCGCTAAGCAAGAAAATTCTAGAATAGTGGGTGCAGGGGCTTGGAATGAAGGAAGTGACAAGAGAGCAAGAAGCCTAGATTGGAAGAGTCCATTATTTTTCAGCTTTCCATATGTTAATCTGACTCGTATCTGTGCTGTCACACAGCTTAAACTTTTGAAGAGCCAGACCATGCTAAATCATCAGTTTTTCTCGCTGTAGACTATGTGATTTAAACTATCCCCTTGGGAAAAAAACAGATATAATCCTCAACATTTCTCCCCCAACAAAAGAAATTTTAAAGTCAGCTCAGTGGTGCAGGTGGTAGAGCAGCTGTCTCACACTGCCAGAGACCAGGCTCAATTGTGACCTCAGACGCTGCCGATGTTGAGTTTGAACATCCCCAAAGACATGGTTTGGTAGATGAAATGGCCACTGTAAACTAGCTCTACTGAGTGGCAGAGTCTGAGTGGAGTTAATGAGAATAAAAAATAGTGGGATTAATGTGGGAATAGTGTAAATGGGTAGTTGATAGGCAGCATAATCTTGGTGGGGCAAAGGGCATGTTTCTGTGCTCTGCCTCTCCATGACACGAAGAAGTTTAAAATTAAATGTAGTCCCAGCATAGCAGCTCAACTGAAAAAGTTGAAATTCAATGTGAGTCCAAACATTTAGTCCTTCGCCACCATGAGAATGGTTATGGTTCTATCCCCACCCACCATAATAACAAATGACAGGTTAACATTAGAATTTTTCATATCGGAAACCAGCCTATCTAGTGTCAAAGGCAGCAGTCATTTCCTATTATAAAGACTGAGCTGGGGTTTAGGTGGTGTTCAACCTGCAAGTCAGTCAATGAAAGTTTACATTTTCATATACTTCTGCTGAACCCATGGTGACCATATTTTCTAAACTTGGAGAAAACCTTAAAGGAAAATTAGGTGAGAGGGGATGGTGCCATTTATTGTAAGGCAGTACCAATGTGAGTGTCCAAAGAGAACACACGTCTTGTGTGCTGCCTGATACCCACCTCCATTATCACCAGTTCCCTCCTATGTTCCACAGTCAATGGGGTCACTCTAGCTACCCCATTACTGCTGTGACTGCCATCCCAAGCACTAGCTGCAACTCAATCATAAAGAACAACAGCTTTTCCTCCAACAATACTCTACCAACATTACAGCCACTGACCACACTCTACTCATATGAGCACTGTCTCCTAGACCTGACAAGACAATAACCTTGTGGCCACTGTCTTACTGCAGTCCCACACTCAATTCCTACAACAAGTATCTCACACCTCATGATTTAAGCTGAATTTCAGTATTGAATGTTATTTGCTTACTTTTATTGTTGGCAGGATTTTCTTCTGCACATTGAGTGTTTAACGACAAACAAGAGAAAATCCGCAGATGCTGGAAATCTAAGTAACACACACAAAATGATGGAGGAACTCGGCAGGCCAGGCAGCATCGATGGAAAAAAGGTCCATAAATGGACTGCCCTGCGAAGGGTTTCAGCCCGAAATGTCAAATATACTTTTTTCCATAGTTCCTCCAGCATTTTGTGTGTGCAGGTCTTTAATGGTCTTTTTAAATGGGTTCTGCAGGCTTTCTTTGTTTTGTGGCTGCCTGTAAGGAGACGGATCTCAAGGTTGTATAATATATACATATTTTGATAATAAATTACTTTGAACTTCAAACTTTTAATCATTCTAATTATGATCACAATCTCACTCTTATTGTACAAGAGGCTCATTCAAGACTCCTTAAGCCTTAAGAGACATGCTTTCATGATTTATATCGTTTGCCCGATGGGAGAGGGAAGACAAAAGAATATCTGGGATGGATGGGGTCTTTGATTAGGCTGGCTACTTTACGGAGGCAGTGTGAAGTATGGACAGAGTCCATAGAGGGGAGGATGGTTCCTGTGAAGTGCTGAGCTGTGCCCACAACTCTCTGCAGTTTCCCGCAGTCACTTGCAGAGTAGTGGCCATACCTGCAGAGCATCTGAAGATTATGCTCTATGTGGTTGGCTTAATCTGAGCAGGGTGTAGATTGTATTTCTGTATTTGGAATGAAGCTGATGTTATTCCATTGAAACTGGTTTGTAACGTAAAACCAAAGAAAACATTTCCATTGCAACCACTGAAATTATGTTTGACCATCTAGAGTGTAATTCAGAAATTATGACTTTATTACATTAAAACTGTATCAAAAAGCTGGCACAGAACTAGACGGGAAAATGGAAGAGATACATACGTTCTCGGGCTGGGAACTTTACATTAAAAATGAGACTTCCCAACTCCAAGGTTACTTCAGTTTTAGCGGGTTGGTGTAGTCATTTACCTGTAGGCATGTTTCACTGGATCATCAGCAGATTGCTCTGAGGATTGCTGTGTACATTTGAAGGTTTAAGTCACAAACCAATTACTGCCTCAAAAGCAGACAGGGGGTGACACCAATGCTACAGACAGAAAACTGTTTTTTGGCTTTCATTTAAGGAGAGATTAAACAGACAAGCCCTATGCTACAGTAATGAAAGGAGACTCAATGAAAGCTGCAAAATTATGAAGGATTTTACCAAGGTGGATGCAAAATTGTTGTTTCCCCAGCACTATGGTAGCTGTCTCAAAATCATAGTCACTTGTTCAGGACTGATAGGGAAAGAAATTTCTTCATCCAGAGGGTGTGAATCTTTGGACCTCTCAACCCAAATGAATTACGGCAGCCAAGTCACTAAGTGTATTCAAGACAGAAATGGATTAAGACAGGAAGGGGATCAAGGGGTGTGGAGCTATTGCAGGAAAGTGGAGCCAGGCTAATAAACTTACCCGAATAGTGGAACAGGCATGAGAACCAAATGACCTACTCCTACTTCTGACTGTCATGCCACCAGCTCACCACATCCTTCTGTCATCATATAACTCCGTAGCCACCAAATTAACCTCTCGTGCAAGATCACAATCTCTTTTTTACCCACACCTAATCTACCCCTGGACTATCATCTCACCCCACTCCCTCGTCACATTTTACCTCTGCAACCACAATGTCAATGCCCATTCTCCACTTCCTCCCTGACTCCCTCTGCACACCACGTTCTACACCAGCAGTGATCTCTTCTATTCATTCTCTAGAATAAGGATTCACAGTTTAGTCATTTAAAACAAAGATAGGATATTATGTTTTGTTGGAGAGTTGTGAGCCTTTGGAGCACTTTGAGAGATTCTGGATGAAGGTGAGTTTTTGAATATCTTTAGGGCAGAGGTCAATTGATTCTTGACATGCAAGGGAGTGGAATGTTACCATGGCTTGAGTTTATGGGATCAGTGAAGCATGGTTCAAATGGATGCTTGATGTTGTGCAAAATTAGTGAGCCAAAGAGCCCAGATCCATGCAGCGTGACTTGATGTGTAGATAGAAGGTTATAATAAAATCAGCTATGATTTTATTAAATGGCAGACCGGGCTTGAGTGACTGAGTTGCTCTTCATGCTCCTAATCTGCAGTATGTGTTTGGCATCTTCATGTATTGGATAATCCCTTGAAACAGAGGACATCCCTCCCGTGGGTCAAGTCATCAACAAGCCTCCCTGTTAGTAAACTTGGAACACTCTGCCTGACCTCAGGGGTCACTACAGCAGCCAGAGATGAAATGAAAAGCAGTCTTTGCAGAATGCTGGAGATCTTGTGGGCTTCACTGATGAACTCTCAATGTGTGTCCAAAAGATTTGACTTGTAATGTTAGCTGAACCAGAATAATGCTGCACTGGGAATCTGAAAATGCTATATTTCAACCAGCACTAACAAACTTTGCAATCTTTTTAAAAATTACATGTTGTAATTAATGCAAGCAGGCTTTTTCCACTGAGGCAAGGGGAGAAAAAAAAACAGAGGACATGGGTTAAGGGTGAGGGGGGGAAAGGTTTAAAGGGAACATTAGGGGGGGCTTCTTCACACAGAGAGTGGTGGGAGTATGGAATGAGCTGCCAGATGAGGTGGTAAATGCGGGTTCTCTTTTAACATTTAAGAATAAATTGGACAGATACATGGATGGGAGGTGTATGGAGGGATATGGTCCATGTGCAGGTCAGTGGGACTAGGCAGAAAATGGTTCGGCGCAGCCAAGAAAGGCCAAAAGGCCTGTTTCTGTGTTGTAGTTTCTATGGTTTCTAATCCCCAAAAGATGATACCAGTGAATCGCTAGGCATAGCCCTCTCTATCTCTGTTATGCCGTGTCTCTGAGGTATTTGGGACTAATACCTCACAACAGGCTAATACAAATACTAATGCTAATAACAATACTAATAATGCTAATATTAATACTAATGCTGTGGGCTTGAAAATGTATTACTGCATTCTGTTCCATTTTTAATGTGAAAGCAGTTGTTTGTATAAATAAAAATAAAAAAGCTACATAATTGAAAATAAATTGAAATACTTTGGAGATGCACAAGGGTCAGACACTTTCTATAATATTAATTTCTTCAGAATTATTGTTTATTAATTATTGTTTTAATTGCTTTTACTTTATAGGCTATTTTATTTCTTCATGATGAACTATCAGAGTCTGAGGAAAGAATTATAGGAGGAAATCTAAAGTGACAGTGGAGCTATCAGTGTCAAGATGGCCACAGATAAGACAAAATGGAGAAGCATTGGATAATCTGAGGTCAAAGCTGTATCATCAGTAACAGAGTAATACCTACCCTGGTCAATCATACCCAAGTGCAACACCTCACCCTTATTTACATTAAATTCCTTCTGCCATTTTCCAACCCATTTTTTTCAACTGGTCCAAGTCCTACAGCAAGCTATGATTGTCTTCCTTGCTATCCACCACAAATAACCTTGGCTCATCCACAAATTTGCTGATCCAGTTTACCACGTTATTATCCAGATCATTGATATAGATAACAATCAACAATAGACCCTGCTCCAATCCCTGTGGCACTCCACTGGTCACAGGTCTCCAGTCAGAGAAGCAACCAACTACTATCAGTCTTTGGCTTCTCCCACAAAGCCAATGTCTAATCCAATTTACTACCTCATCTTGAATGCTGAATGACTGAACTTCCTTGACCAACCTCCCATGTAGGACATTGCCAAATGCCTTGGTAAAGCCCATGTAGATGACATCCATTGCATTGCTTTTATCAACTTTCCTGGTAACTGACTCGAAAAACTCTGTAAGTTTGATTAGATATGAACTACCATGCACAAAGTCATACTGACTATCCTTTCCCTTAGAATACCTTCCAATAATTTTCCCACTACTGATATCTAGCTCACCAGCTCATAATTTCCTGGTTTATTTTTAGAGCCTTTCTTCAACAGTGGAACAACAGTGACTATCCTCCAATCCTCCAGCACCTCACCTGTCACTGAGGATGATTTCAATATCTCTGCTAGAGCCTCAGCAATTTCTCCACTTCCCTCGTGCAGAGTCCAGGGGAGCACCATGTCAGATCCAGGGGATTAATCTACACTAATTTGCCTCAAGACATCAACCACCTCCTCCTCTGTAATCTATACAGAGTCCATGAAGTTGATCCTCACTTCTATAGGCTCTGTCTCCATCTTCCGTGTAAATACAGATGCAAAAAATTCATTTAAAATCTCCTCCATCTCTTTTAACTCTTTTGATCACCTTTCTGATTGTCCAGAGGACCAATTTTACCCCTTGCAATTCTCTTGCTCTTAACATATCTGTAGAATACCTAAGGATTCTCCTTCACCTTGTCTGCTCAGGCAATCTCATGCTTTTGTAATGCCCAGGTTAAGATTTTTATTGCCATGCTGTGAGGTAATTTATTTTAGCAGTTTTCTGTAAAAGCAGTGTGCCTTGCTGGAAAGAGCGTTTTGGCTTCACCTAAAGATAAGGAGCCATGTTGTCCAACTTAGGAATGTGTGCCAGCCAAACAGGATTTTGGGTTGTAAGAGAAGGTTCTAGAGAGTTGGAGGGATGAGTTTTCTGAAGGACAGTAGCTTGGTTTTAGATTATAAGAACACTCAGTTCTCTTTTATTGTCATTTAGAAATGCATACATGCATTAAGAAATGATACAATGTTTCTCCAGAATGATATCACAGAAAACAGGACAGACCAAAGACTAACACTGACAGAACCACATAATTATAACATATAGTTACAGCAGTGCAAAGCAATACCATAATTTGATGAAGAACAAACCATGGGCACGGTAAATAAAGTCTCAAAGTCCCTGAGTCGATCGACTCCCGAGTCCCTGATAGCAGGCGGCAAAAGGAAGGAGCTCCCTGCCATAAACCTCCAGGCACCGTCAACTTGCCAATGCCTTGGAAGCAGCTGACCACAGCCGACACTGAGTCCACCCATCCGAAAACTTCGAGCTTCCGACCAGCCTCTCCAATACAGTCTCCTGAGCGCCATCCTCTGCTGAGCGCCTTCAACCTCATCCCAGCCGCTGAAACACGCAAAGCCAAGGATTTCAAGGGCCTTCTGCTCCGGAGATTCCGGTTACCACACAGTAGCAGCGGCAGCAAAGCAGACAATTCAGAAGTTTTCCAGATATTCCTCCGTACTCTCACGTCTGTCTCCATCAAATCAGAATTGTGCACGGTCCCTTACTTGACAGATTACAGATATCATCACCGAAGTGGCCGTGCACACCGCCGTCACGCTGCCATCTTCTCTGCCATCATTTTGAGTCTTTTGGCGGGAGCTGCAGAACGGGTCACAAGGAAGATGCCAATGAATGCCATTGGAAGGAGAGTCCCCATTGCAAAATGTACTTTGTGCAGACGAATGGCTTCAAGGAGGAAGGGCCAACACTCCTGAGAGAGGGCCAGTTTGTTTGAGATGGTCCTCGAGGGAAGTTCAGAAAGTGGTGGGTGATTTCACACAGACCGTGGGTCCAGCACGTGAGTAAAGAGATACACCCCCCCCATGAGCTGCAACATTATGTTCGCACTGGATGGGCTTAGCTGTAATGGGTCCTTTTAGTTTTCTTTATCTGTAATTGTTTGTTAAAGTAGGGAATTTGGTAAACATACTTTCTTTATAATTTTATGCTGGTGTGCGATATTATATTTCTGGGCTACCGATAACAGCATTCACTCAAATAGAGGTTCCTTTAAATGGAACATCACAACGTTCCTGTTTGGCTGAATCCCAAAACATATCGACAATATTGTTTATGAAAGGTGGCCTTCCCACCACTGCGGCACATGGCTCTTAGCATGAGTTAGCTGATGAGCCAAGTTTGCATACAAGCCCGGTGAGAGGGTTACTCTTTCTTTTAGCCATCCTGATTTCTTTCTTAAGTATTCTCTTGCATTTCTTATACTCCATAAGCACATCATTTGTTCCTACCTGTCTCTACTTGCAATGCACCTCCTTTTTTTTCTTAGCCAGGACCTCAATATCTCTTGAAAACCAAGGTTCCCTAAACCTATTATCTTTACCCTTTATTCTGACAGGCACATACAAGTTTTGTACTCTCAAAAATTCACTTTTGAAGGCCTTCCACTTACCAAGTATACCTTTGCTTGAAATCAGCTTATCCTAATCCACACTTGCCAGATCTATTCTGATTACATCAAAAAAGTGGCTTTTCTTCAATTTAAAAATCTCAACCCATGGACCAGACCTTTTATTTGCATATTTACTTTGAAACTATTGGCATTGTGATCACTAAATGCAAAGTATTCACCTACACAAACTTCTGTCGCCTGGCCTGACTCATTCCCTGAATAGCTGATTAAGGTATAATGGTGGGGATTCATCACAAAACCTCTCATTGAGATTTCTCTAAACTGATTAAGAAAACGTCCCTAAACACATTTGACAAACTCTATCCCATCTAATCTTTTTACAGTATGAGAGTCCCAGTCAATATGTGGAAAGTTAAAATCATCTACTATAACAACTTTAAATTCCTGGCAACAGTCTGTGATCTCCCTGCAAATTTGTTCCTCTATATTCCTCAGACTGTTGGGTGGTCTGTAATGTAGCCATATTAACATGGACATACCTTTCTTATTACTCAGGTCCACCAATAACACTTTGCTAGTCGAGTTCTCCAGTGTGCCCTGACTGAGCACTGCCTTGACATTTTCCTGACTTGTAATGCCACCCCTCTTCCCTTAATCCCTCCCACTCTGACGCATCTAAAACAACAGAACCCCAAGTATCGAGCTGCCAGTCCTGTCCCTCCTGTAACTGTCTCACTAACGGCTACAATATCATAATTCCAGTTGTTGATCCATGCCCTGAACTCAACCGCCTTTCCTATGATATTTCTTGCAATGAAATATATGCAACTCAGGACATTAGTCGCGAATACCTAACATTTTGATTCCTGATGTTGTCTGAAGTCTTAATAACATCTATCTCCAGAACATCTCCACTATCTGTTCTGGCACTCTGGTTCCCATACCCCTGCAACTTTATTTTAACCATGCCCTCCCACCCCCATGCAACATTAGAAAACCTTCCTATTAGTCTCCTTCCAATTCAGGTACAAACCATTTCTTCTCTACAGGTCCCACATTCCCTGGAAGAAAGCCCAGTGATCCAAAAATCTCATGTCCTCCTTCCTACATCAACTCCTTAGCCATGTCTTAAGCTGTATACTCTTCCTATTTCTGGCCTCACTGGCATATGACATGGGTAGCAATCCTGAAATCATAACTCTGTCAGTCCTGCTCTTTAACTTAGCACCTAACACCCTGAAATCACTTTACAGAACCTTGTCACTCTTTCTACCTATGTCATTGGTACCTACATGGACCTCATCCTCTGTCTGTTCACCCTCCTATTTATGAATGTTGAGGACTCAATCTGAGATATCCCAGACCCTGGCACCCAGGAGGCAATATACCATCTGGGAATCTCATTCTTGTCCACAGAACCTCCTTTCTGCTCTCCTAACTAATGAATCCCCATCGCTATAGTTTTCTTCTTCTTCTCTTCTGAGCCACAGAGCCAGACTCAGTGTCAGAGACCTGAGACCTGACCATCATGGCTTTCCTCTCCTAGGTCATCCTCCTCCCAACAGTATCCAGAGTGAGATATCTGTTGTTGAGGGGGATGGCCTGCACTGGCTCCTTAACCCCTTTCCCCTTCCTGACTCTCATCAGTCTCCTGTGTCCTGCACTTTGTGTGTAACTACTTCTCCATATGTCCTATCTATCACCACCTCAGCCTCCCAAATGATTCAAAGTTCATCCAGTTCCAGCTCCATCCCCTTAATATGGAGTGCTAGAAGCTACAGCTGGATGCATTTCTCGCAGATTTAGTCGTCAAGGACACCGAAGGACCCTTTGACTTCCCACATCACGCAAGAGGAGCATTTCACTATCCTGTCACCTCTACTGTTCTTAACTGAGCGTCTATAAAGAAGGAAAAACAATAAATTGTGGGGGGAAAACTCTACCTATAGCGTTTTTGCCTCCTCTTACTAAAGCTTCTCCTTGGTGAACCCTCTAAGAGCTGAAGCTCTCCACGCTCTGCTTGCCCATGCCTTAGTTTAATTTGTTCTTGCCAATCAATCCTGAATGCTGATTGGCCCAAACTGCCGTGTTGCTGCCTTTTTTGCTCAATCAGCAAACCTGAGTAAAATGTGTCTCCTCAGGCTTCTGATCTCCATTTGGGCACCGCTGTATTTGTTCATTAGCAATTAAATTTATTGATTATTAGATATGTAGGGTATTCCTTAATTTTAATGGCTTCCACCTCAGAGGAAGGGTCTCTATCTGTGGAAGAAAATTCTGAATACAGGGTTAAAATATCTGAGTTGCTAACACCCTGCACCTTCCATTTATTAACAAACCATATCTGAGCCTTTGTGCATAACACAGCCATGTAAACAAGATGAAGACAGTGAAGGTCATAAATTGTGGGGAGGACCCTGTGGGCTGTCAAGTCTCTGACCATTAAGGGGTATCCTGATTTTCCTTCACTTGTCAGGTGTAACATGTAAAACAAATTAAACATTTGTACTTTAATGAACTTACCAGATTTAAAGATTTAATGAACCTTCTATCGTATCATAAATAAAAATTCACCATTCAGCCTCGGGTTTTCAGTAGGCTTGCAATAATTTATCTTAGTTTCAAGGATGAATAACAACTTGTCTCTGCGAGTTGCAGACAAATGGTGGTTCAGGCTGCCTGTAACATTGTAGAATGGGATAAGTTACACAGATTGAATTTCTTTCTAACTTTGGCTGATTTAATGGACTTTCTGTGTGCATGTATAAAGAGGGCTATGCCTATTGCTTTTTTGCAGAGCTGGCAATCATACTGTTAGTGTGCCACTCTTTCCTTATTCATGAATAAAGGAATTCTCTAGTCACTTTGAAGTCCATGTACAATTTATTTGTGAACAACTTTAATTGAATTTCCTTAACAAATTAATTTCCCTAACACTGTCTAAAATGTTAATATCTCTTTTCTACATCCTTTGTCGTGAACTTTTAGTATTTTCTGTTTTCAACCTAAATTAACAATGTTTAAAATATTTCCCCTCTAAGAAGAAATTTGTTCCCATGAAAAATATACTTAAAAATTGGATCCTATTCTGCCCTTTTTATGCATTAAGTGCCCAAAAGAACTATCCAGTTTCTGAAGAATTTTTTTTAGGATTATGAAGACACGTAGTCCTCTTTTATTGTCATTTAGTAATGCATGCATTAAGAAATGATACATTATTTCCTCTGGTGTGGTATCACAAAACACAGGACAGACTAAGACTGAAAAAACTGACAAAACCACATAATTATAACATATAGTTACAACAGTCCACAATACCATAACTTGATGAAGAAGTTCGTGAGCACAGTAAAGTTCAAGGTTTCTCAAATGTCCCACATCTCACACAGACAGGAGAAGGAAGAAAAACTCTCCCTGCCACGCCGACCACAATCCGACTCTGAGTCATCCGAAAACTTTGAGCTCTGATCAGCTCTCTGACACCGAGTACTGAGCGCCATCTCTGTCTGAACGATTCGACCTCCTTCTCGGTCGCCAAAAGCAGGCAAGGCTGGGGATTTTGAGGCCTACCCTCCAAAAGATTCCCGACCACACAGTAATGACAGCAGCGATCGGGCATTTCTGAAATTTCTCCAGATGTTCCTCTGTGCTTTCACGTCCATTCTCCATCAAATCAGAATTGTCCACGGCCCCTATTTAACAGATACAATATCATTTTTCGCCGGAGGGCTGCGCACACGCAGGCGCATATTAAAAACATACAGAGAAATGTGACAACTGCGAAAACGACCAATACAGTCAAAAATATGCTGGGGGCAAGTATCACCATAGCATGCCAACAACTTACTAACCATAACCTATACACCTCCCACATTCAAAACACTTATAGGTTAGGCTTATATCTCCAGCCAGTTCTATAACATTAGATAGACCAGCCTGTCTTTGTACAGTTTTAATTTTACCAGGGAAAACATACAGTTTTACTGACATTGATATAGTTTTAAATACACGTGACACTTAAAGGAGCACCTTGGGTTGAAAACTGCTCAAGGTACAATGGAGAAAGCCTAGCACTTTACAACAACGATGTTTTACTTTGGAGGTCTGCCTGAGAGAGGCCTCCAGAAGCAGTGTGCTTGATGAACTGCTAGTGGTTGAGGCGAGTACTATTGCAATATTTTAAAAGCATTTGGATAGGTACGTGGAGGGGAAGGTCTTCAAGGATTATGCGCCATACAAAGGTAACTGAGACTAGACGGGAGGATGCTGTTGTCAGCATGGACCAGTTGGGTTGAAGGGCTTAGCTCTGTTCTGTAGGTCTCCAGAACTCTATATATGGTGTGGAGAAAATATATTGTGCTTGAAACAGAATGGCATTGAAAGCCCTGGGATATCGAGCAGCTCCAGGGACGTACAAATAGCCTCTGTCCACTGAGTGATATACATCTTTGCTCAACACCAGTTGTTCAGTGCAAATAAAGGGCCAGTGATAAAATGCTGTCATTGCCCTCTAAGTAGCAAAGAAACATAGAAAACCTACAGCACAGTACAAGCCCTTCGGCCCACAATTCTGTGCCGGACATGTACTTACTTTAGAAATTACTTAGGGTTACCCATAGCCCTTTATTTTTCTAAGCTCCATGTACCTATCCAGGAGTCTCTTAAAAGACCCTATTGTGTCCGCCTCCTTCAGCATCGCCGGCAGTCCATTCTACGCACACACCACTCTGCGTAAAAAAAACTTACCCCTGACATCTCCTCTGTACCTGCTTCCAAGCACCTTAAAACTATGCCTTCTCGTGTTAGCCATTTCAGCCCTGGAAAAAGCCTCTGACTATCCACATGATCAATACCTCTCATCATCTTATAGCAGATTCAAAATCTCAGAGAGTGAATTTCCAAGACCCCAGGATACATTGGAAAAAGTTCACAAATGCCATTTGCAACATCTTGTAAGAGATTCTATGGCTCTTCTTTGAAATATATACTGAGAGAGCCAGAGAACTCACACTCTCACTCATGTCCTCTGCCAGCAAGAGCAGGTACCATCATATAGTTTCCTGTCACACAAAGGTTATTATTAATAACAATTCTGATGAAATGGAAAGACGATAATGATGAAAGATCAGCAATTGGAAACGTTAACTCTATTTAACTTGAAGCCTACTTGCTGCTTTTTTTTAATTCTTGACCAGCTCTGATGAAGGCTCTTTGAGACCTAAAGCATTAACCCTATTTCTCTCTCAGCAAGTGTTCCTAACTGAAAGAAAGCATGTTGTGTTGCTTCTTCACTGATTGTTATGAAATAAAGCAAAAAACAAATAATTGGGCAAGCAGTCTGATAAACATGGCTAACACCACAAAGTTTACCAGCACAAAGCTTCCTCCTGTACACTACATTCCCCTAAAACATCCAGAATGGATCTCCAATGACTGATCTATTCTGCTATTTTATTTATGACGCAAGCTGCTCAGCAGAGATGTCTTTACATTTCTGATCAGGTCCTCCTTGAGCCAAGAACAAGCCCCTTCAACAAAGTTAGTGATTCTTATAATCATAGGCAGATTCCAAATGAGCGCTGGAAACAGCAGGCAGCAGGCCTGGAATGCACCAGGTTTTATCAATTAACCCACATCTTATCACTGCAAAATATCACCGGGCTGAAGACCCAGAGGCCAGGATCAAAGCTGTAAACGTTCTCTTAAAAAGCCTTTTAGCCTTCCTATAGCTGCCTTTCAGTTTTTTTTTTACTTTTCTTTATATCTCTCTCTCTCTCACACGCGCAAACTGTCCTCATTAATCTGTTAACCAGATAGCTTCATCGTGCCTCTAGAGTGCAGGAGAGAGTAGAATTGGGAGGATGAGAAGAAGTTGCTTGGTTTGTGGAGAAAGTGAAGTGTACTTGGATAGGATTAGTGTAATAACAGATGCCTACAGGTCAATGTGAAGTCAGTGTGTTGCAGGAACCTGAAACAAAGCCTTGAATCTCTGTCCATAACACGCCATGACTTGCTCAACAGTTCCACTGTTTTCTGTTCCATTTCAGATTTCTGGCATCTGCAGCATTTTGCTTTTCAATTACAGTTGTTATCTATAAATTTCCACTTCCCGATCTCAAAGAAGGTTCTGCTAGGAGCAGAGCTCACATGGGGTAAGAGACGATATAGTGTGGAGGAGCAGAGGGATCTGGGGGGACATGTCCACAGATCCCTGAAAGTTGCCTCACAGGTAGATAGAGTAGTTAAGAAAGCTAATGGGGTGTTAGCTTTCATAAGTCGAGGTTTAGAGTTTAAGAGTCGCGAGGTCATGATGCAGCTCTATAAAACGCAAACACGAGGAAATCTGCAGACGCTGGAATTTCAAGCAACACACATAAAAGTTGCTGGTGAACGCAGCAGGCCAGGCAGCATCTATAGGAAGAGGTACAGTCGACGTTTCGGGCCGAGACCCTTCGTCAGGACTAACTGAAAGAAGAGCTAGTAATAGATTTGAAAGTGGGAGGGGGAAGGGGAGATCTGAAATGATAGGAGAAGACAGGAGGGGGAGGGATGGCCATAGGATTACTAGCTCTTCTTTCAGTTAGTCCTGACGAAAGGTCTCGGCCCGAAACGTCAACTGTACCTCTTCATAGAGATGCTGCCTGGCCTGCTGCGTTCACCAGCAACTTCTATGTGTGTGGCAGCTCTATAAAACTCTGGTTAGGCCACACTTGGAGTACTGTGTCCAGTTCTGGTCACCTCACTATAGGAAGGATGTGGAAGCATTGGAGAGAGTACAGAGGAGATTTACCAGGATGCTGCCTGGTTTAGAGAGTATGAATTATGATCAGAGATTAAGGGAGCTAGGGCTTTACTCTTTGGAGAGAAGGAGGATGAGAGGAGACATGATAGAGGTATACAAGATATTAAGAGGAATAGATAGAGTGGACAGCCGGCGCCTCTTCCCCAGGGCACCACTGCTCAATACAAGAGGACATGGCTTTAAGGTAAGGGGTGATAAGTTCAAGGGGGATATTAGAGGAAGGTTTTTTACTCAGAGAGTGGTTGGGGCGTGGAATACACTGCCTGAGTCAGTGGTGGAGGCAGATACACTCGTGAAGTTTAAGAGACTAATATGGAGGAATTTAAGGTGGGGGTTATATGGGAGGCAGGGTTTGAGGGTCGGCACAACATTGTGGGCCAAAGGGCCTGTACTGTGCTGTACTATTCTATGTTCTATGATGTAACATAAAATGTATAAGTTAGAGAGGTCAGGGATGAAATGACTCCCCACTGAAGGGGAATATGATCCTCTCCTGTCAGAGTATTTTTCTTGTACGTGCTGTGGTGAGGGCCTGGATCAGGATTACAGAAGGCTATTTTAAGAGTAAAAGAAGTTAGAGATGGAATTGGATGCATGTCAGTCAACTCTGGCAGAGTTTGCAGGCCATTATTTCCTACAGATCAAAACCTAACATTATGAATGGCTGTGATGCTTCACTCCCAGATGAGCTCCAAGATCTTTATGCACAGTTTGAAAGAGAGAATAAAACTACACCTGTGCAAATCCCTCCAGCATCTGATGACCCTGTGATCTCTGTCTCAGAGGCCGACATCTGAACATCTTTCAAGAAAGTGAACCTTTGCATGGTATCAGACCCTGATGGTGTACTTGGTAAGGCACTGAAAACCTGTGTCAACAAACAGGCAGGAGTGTTCAACAATGTCTTCAATCTGTCACTGCTGTCGGAGGTTCCGACCTGCTTCAAAAGGGTGACAGTCATACCAGTGCCCAAGAAGAACAGGGTGAGGTGGCTCAATGACTATCACCCAGTTGCACTCACATCTACTGTGATGAAATGCTTTGAGAGCTTAGTCATGGCCATAATAAACTCCTGACTAAGCAAGGACCTGGAACCACTGCAATTTGCCCATTACCACAATAGGCCTACGGTGGATGCAAATCTTTCTGGCTCTCTAATCGGTCTTAGATCACCATGATAATAACAACTCTCACATCAGGCTGCTGTTTATTGATTACAGCTCAGCATTCAACACAATTATACCCTCGGTTCTAATCCACAAACTCCAAAATCTGGGCCTTTGTACCTCCCCCTGCAATGGGATCCTTGACTCCTCACTGGTAGATCACAGTCAGGGTGGATTGGAAATAATATCTCATCATTGACAATCAATACTGACACACCTCAAGCATGTGCGCTTAACCCATTACTCTATTCTCACTACACCCATGAGTGCGTGGCTCGGCACAGCTCAAACACCATCTATAAATTTTCCAGTGACAGAATTATATTTGGCAGGGTTTCAGATGGTGATGAGGAGGAGTACAGGAGTGAGATAGCTCAACTTGTTTAGTGGTGTCACAGCAAACACACTCAACATCAGTTTGTTGTTTTATAAAGCAGGTGTTTTTCTCCACACTTCTTATTGGTTTTTATCAAGCCACTGCTGTAGTTCGTGACCACATCGATGGACCGCGGCAAAGCCGTCTCTGATGTTGGGGAAGTCCAGAATGAGGGGTCACAGTTTGAGGATAAAGGGGAAGCCTTTTAGGATCGAGATGAGGAAAAACTTCTTCACACAGAGAGTGGTGAATCTGTGGAATTCTCTGCCACAGGAAACAGTTGAGGCCAGTTCATTGGTTATATTTAAGAGGGAGTTAGATATGGCCCTTGTGGTTAAATGGATCAGGGGGTATGGAGAGAAGGCAGGTACAGGGTTCTGAGTTGGATGATCAGCCATGATCATACTGAATGGCGGTGCAGGCTCGAAGGGCCGAATGGCCTACTCCTGCACCTATTTTCTATGTTTCTGTGTTTCTATGTTTCTGATCTTGGTGAAAGAGCACGCTTGGACTAGGTGAAGGACATCCTGGGTTGGGACAGCACAGGAGCAAGCAGGGGTTTTTTGGGGACTCCATCAGTGTAGTGTTTGCGCTGTTTTAGCACGTCGACTTCAGAGTCTATTCGGGGCTGTCCAGTTTTTTTTGGTGGCTGTAGTGAAGCCTGGGAGGAGGGAGATAGAGTCATCAATTGGATCTCCACCGGGGGAGGGGGGCGCGTGTAGTGTGCGTCAGTCAGTGTTTGTAAGACAATGGAATTGATTGTGGACTTTAGGATGGGGAAGGTGAGGGAACACACACCAGCACTCATCGAGGGATCATGAGTGGAAAGAGTGAGCAGTTTCAAGTTCCTGGGTGTCAACATCTCTGAAAATCCATCCCAGGCTAACATATTGATGCAATGACAAAGAAGGAACAACGGCGGCTATATTTCATTAGGAGTTTGAGGAGATTTTGTATGTAACCAAAGACACTCACAAATTTCCGCAGATGTACAATGGAAAGCATTCTAACTGGTTGCATCGCTGCCTGCTACGGAGGGGCCACTGCACAGGATCGGAAAAAGCTGCATAAAGTTGTAAACTCAGCCAATTCCATCATTGGCACTGACCTCCACTGCATCGAGGACACCTTCAAAAAGTGATGCCTCAGAAAGGCAGCATCCATCATTCAGGACTCCATCACCCTCTTCTCATCAAGGAGGAGGTAGAGGAGCCTGAAGACACAGAATCAGCATTTCAGGAACAGCTTCTTCCCCTCCACCATCAAATTTCTGAATGGACAGTGAACCCATGAACACTACCTCACTATATATGTTTTGCTTTCTTTTCGCACTACTTATTTAATTAACTTGTATATAAATCTTACTACAATCATAGTTTTTTTATTATTATGTATTGCAATGCACTGCTGCCACAAAATAACAAATTTCACAACTTATGCCAATTTCACAACTTATGCCAGATTCTGGCTACCAGTTCAGGCTGCATCATCTCCAGAACTGCAGTGTCTCAGTGCAGTGTTTTTGCTTCAGATCAATGCTACTACAAAGCTTAAAGGCAAACTAACTATCCACGAGGTATCTGATAACCATCACTTGTTAAGGTACCTGCTGCTAAAAGATTTCAAAGCAATACTCTCCATTAATCAGGAAATACACAATCAAGGTAGTTATCTGAACATGAATATTGGCCTGAGATGACAGTTTAATTCTGGGAACTAAGATTAATAATAATTAGAAAGTTTATCCACCTTAATAGATGTGGACAATGGTAAATAAATTCTCTAAAGGAGCTATTATTTTAAGCTTGGCTGATATTTTGAATTAGTAAATAAAGTTACGGCCTTAATAATTTGATTCTTTTGGAAAATCATGTCTAAGCAATTTCATGATATGGTTGACTGCCATATGGATAGATTATTTCCTTCTTGCTGAGCTATTTGCAACAGCCTGCAGTAGCGGTAAATGTCAACAGACCTTTTAATGAAAGCAGTTCTATCTAAACTCTTGACATCCAACTGCTCTGCCTCTTTCTTATTATCCAGTTTCCAAGCTGCCTTCAGTAACTTGGATCACTTCCATTCTAGGAAGTTCATGGTGCTCTGATTTGTTTAGAGTCCCCAAGTATGAGAGGCTATTTAGCATAATTGTTGAGTTATAGATTCACTTTGCTGAGGCATGCTCTAAAAACATAGATACAGTACTGTAAGTGAATTCAAATTCCATCATTGAAATTGGAGAATTTAAATTCACTTTAATATGTAATATGGAATTTGAAAACTACAGTCAGTGTTAGTGACTATGAAATGATCAGATCGTTATTCAACAATCCACTGCGGTCAACATGTGAGAAGTAATTTGTAGCTTTTCACTGGTCTGGCCAAATTGCCTCCAGTTCTTTGAAGGTCTCTGCAAGCCACTCAGTTCTGGGGTGATAAACAACAGCAAAATGGACAGCTGTCCAGTAACTCTGAAAGAAAGAATTTACTGCAGGAGGAGAATTCTTCTTGGGTTTGTTGGCTCCAGGATAACTTGACAGGTAATGTGATTTTGAAACTGAGTATGTCTGCTGATCAGTGAGGCTGATGTTTAAAATGGTGTGCAGTAGATCATTCTCAGGAGCTGAAACTCTGGACAGTTAACTCGAGGTTTTAATAGGACAAAGGAGTATTTTTGTACAGGTGTGCTATGTGGCGTTGGCCTTATTTCTTACTCAATTTACCCAACTATCTATTTCCAATTTGTTTTACAATTCACAACATTGTCCTTTCAGACTTCTGTATTTGTATTTTTATACAAAATACTGGAAACGCTCAGTAGGTGAATAATTGTTAGATATTTTTCATTTTTATTTCAGACATGCAGGTGTCTACGGTTCTAAAGCTTTGTGATTTTTAAACACTGGTAAGTCAAGGATTCAAAGAAAAACTGGACAAAATTGTGCCGATCTGGAAGTTCAGAGTAAGTTGCTACTCTGAACTCATCTTTATCAACTCAAATCGCAGGCCACATCTAACCAGCAGCATCTATTCCACTTGTAATTACACCAAAAAAATTAAAAGCAATTCCACACAAAAAGAAATTGGAAGGTAAACATTGGAAGGTAAACATTTACCTCATCTATATTTCAGTTAGCAAGTTGAATTCCTAACTGTCAAGCAAACATAAACCTATCTGCAGTCCACTTGGCAAGATGAATAGAATTCTATACTCCTGTTATCTTATCACACAGAACTTAGTTTTTGAAATAAATGACCATTCAACCAAGTGCATCAACTGAACATGTCTACCTGGTATTAATTCTACTTCTCTTCTGTGAGGTGACAGGACATTCCATTGTTAGTTCTGAATTATAGTGCATTTACTATGAATTATGTTTTGCAACAAACTTTGCCAGTATTACCTAATTGGAACACTGGTACACGTAGCAGGCCCCTGTGGGATAGGATACAGGTCCTCCTCAGGGTACAAGTAGCCAAATTACATACAGCCCACACATATGAAGGAGCGTTTGGGAGACTTTGCTGGCTGCTGTGGGTCAGTAGTCAATTCACATGCATTGAAACATGGTTCATGGCCACATTTCCAACTTACAAACTTCCAGTTACAAACAGCTCACAGGAGCCTGGAGAGGACATGTAGGTGGATACCTCACAGCCTACTTTTTGATCTTTGTCTTCCCCAAAAGCAAATCGGAATGTTGATTTTGTTCTTTAAATTATGCTAAATCATCCATCGTCTGAAATAATGGAAGCAGAATCTATTTAAAAAACTTTCAAATATAAGAACTGTTGGGGAATCTGGGACAGGTGGTGGAATGGAATTGTTCCTACTCAGGGACAATATCTCACAGCCCTCTGGCTCACTCTAACATGGAACCAACTCCCTACAGACAATGGCACATCACTATCAGCCCTAGAAGTTAACGATAACTCCAAAAAAGACTTCTTCACTGGTCTTAGGAAACCCCTAGCTTACAGTCTGATCCTTCTGCGTGACTTTATTGCCCGGTCAGAAAGGACACTAATCTTTAACATTGCAAAGGAGTAGAGGAAGCTAACTCTAACAGAGATTCTCTAGAGACAGAGGTTTGGAACATCATCATAATGTAACCAAACAGTTGCGATGAAAAGACATTAACCTGAGTCATTTACTCTGTTTCTCCACAGATATGACTCTCTCTCTATCCTACCTGACCTGCGGAGTGTTTCCAGCATTTTCTCTTTTTGCCAAAGTCATCGGGGTAAGTACAAGCTCCAGCACCTAGTAGGTTATGTTACCTAGTGAGTGAGAGACTGTAAAGATGTTCACATCATCTCACAATGACAGCCTAACCGCTACCAAATGCAATTTTTATTCCCATCAGCCTAGCACCAAAACAACAGCTGCAGCATAATCACTGCTGCCAGAAAAATTAATGTTAAATGTCACAAAAACTACAAACTCTTCTCTGCCATGCCTCACTAACATCCTGATGGCTCGTGTTCAACTGGAACTGTGAAGTGTCTGTAGTGCTGGTCTGTCCAGAGTCCATCGTGATCAGCAACCGTGAAGGATTTTATGCTTCCCTGCCAGAAGCTTAAAGGTTTGATGCAGATGACTGAGGAATCCAAGATTAACTAATTAACTGTGAATGCAAGGGGACATTGAATTGGAAACTTCACCACTAATCAAGAGAAGGAAATTGTTCTTCAGACTCATGAAATCCAATTCCATTTCTGTGCTCTAAAGAACAGATAGTGAATAGAAAAAATGGAGAAGATCCAGCCACTCTCTTCTAAAGCAACATTGATGAATACTACAACGCTGTCAAACACCCAGGGACCCGCTCTGCTGAGGGCTGAAAACTAAAGATAACAGTTCTCAGCAGTGCTTTACAAGGTCACAGCATTCACGACAAGAAGCATTTCATAAAAATCCCGGTTAAGTTGGCGCTACCGAATGCATGTGATAGATCACTGGTCGTTAAAAAGTTAATAAATCTGAATAACAACATCGCTAAAAACACCTTTCCTGAGGTAATTGTGTTAAATTATCGCCGCAAACAGTGAGGGGGGGCGAGCGATGACGAGGTGAGTTCAGGAGAGGAACCGGGATAGTGTGTTGCAGAATCGATGCAGATGGAGTGAGCCATTCAGAGAGGAGAGATCAGGGCAGTGGAGTTCAACTGGCCTGAGTAAGAAATTGGATTGTTCTGGGCACAGAGGTGAGGGGGCAGGGCAGAGGAGATTCGATGCTTGTACAACTATCCTGCGTGCGAGGTTGGATGGCTCTGTGTGCTGAGAGCGGCTTTGGGCTGGGCAGCAAGACCTGGGCCCAGAGCAAGTCTCTGGGCGGCCTGTTCTAGTCCCAAACCCTTTGCAGCCCTAGTGCGAGGTGCGATCTGATGTTTTGGCAATTTAAACACTGGCCCAGATCAGAGGTGTGCACCAACCTCACTTGATCTTCGTGATGTTCACTCCTCTCTCCAGGGCACCGGATCCTTTCACTGTTCCATAGTTTGGTCAATTTAAATGCCAACCCGGATAGCTGAAAAGGCAGTGTGTTGGGGTCCGAGGCAAGAGCCGGTTTCGCTTGCTCTCTCTCCACGATGGTCACTTCTCTCTTCATGACGCTGAGGCTGTGAAGACTACCCTGGCTGCTGTGCTCCGTGCCTGCTAATATGAAAAACTGATAAGCGAGGCTTTGGGCCTACTCTGGACTGTGCTGGGGTTTTATTCTTTCTCTTGCGCATCGGGTGTCGGTCTTTTATTTTTTTTTCTCTCTAATTGGGTTCTTTCAACTTTCTCGCTTTGTAGCAACCTGTAGGCAAACAAATCAACATTGTATAATTGATACATTCTTTGATAATAAATGTACTTTGAATCTTTGAAAGTCCTCAACCATATTAAAGGAAATCTGAGCAATTTATTTCGAACTGAGATGGTGATTTGTATCTGGATTTCCCATAGCAGTCCTGAGAGTCTCTGTCTGAGATGGTGATAAAGCCAGACTAATATATCCAGTCCTGGCATCACATCAAACTGACCAAAAATTGCCTGATTCTGATTCTAATTCACCTGCCACCTGTTCTCAAAGATACTGTCACTGTGGCCACGTTTTTAAAAGGAAATAAATTTTAATGCAGTGATTATGTGCTGCAGAAAATCTCATTGCAACAAGCTGTCTTCTGCAACCTCATTCTAAGAGGCCAAGGATTTGTACTATGAAGCACAGTATGGATCCTGCCCATCTGGAGGTACGATGGACAAAATCTTCACTGCTAACAACTGCAGGAGAAATGCAGGGTCGATATATGAGCTACTTCCTGGTGTTGAGAGTTAGCATAGTGAAGGCAGGCATTTTTGTTGTCTAGAGAAAGGAGCGCAGAAATACCAAGACCTCAGATTAGCAAAATGCTCAATAGTCTTCTAGGTAGCACTGAAGATTGTCTTCTTGTCTACTCCCAAGGTATTTACATCGTCAGATGCCACCAAAACTGTCTCTTCAAAATCAACCCAGTTCACCAGTAAGATAAATGAGTCAACATCATCAACCTCTCCTAGACAGATGTAGTCAGCAATGAAGCTCTAATTACACTCATTCAGCTCCAATGGGCAGAGCAGTCACACTTTTCTGAGCTCCATCATAACAAGGAATTAACAGGATGGCAGCAGAAAATGTTCAAAGATATACTCAATGCCTTGTATAAAAGGGCACAGGCTCAGAATAGAGGGACGTACCTTTAGATTAGAAATGAGGAGGAATTTCGTTAACCGGAAGGTGGTGAAACCGTGGAACTCATTGCCACAGACTGCTGTAGAGACCAAGTCATTGGGTATATTTAAAGCAGATGTTGATAGATTTTTGATTAGTAAAGGCATCAAAGATTACAGGGAGAAGACAGGATAATGGTGTGGAGAGGAATAGTAAAGCAGTCATGATGGAACATTACATCCTGCTGACTTACCCCATGACTGCTCAAAATGGAGAAGGTGCATTCAGGTTGGCATTGAGGACTTTGTAACCATCACTGACGCCACAATAAAATAAAATGTAACTATTGGAATGAGCACATTGCTTCCTAAACTACCAACCTATCCACTTCATCAAGCACTTCCTCGCTCATATCGTTGTGCTGGAGTTCTTGACTCCCACATTGGTCTCTTCAACCACTCCAAATGAACTGAACTGGGATGGAAGTAAGTCAACTCATCACTGAGGGAGTGACTAATAAAATACAGTCATAAAGATATCCATGCATTACTCAATAATATGGACTCTGAGAGGGCTTGACTGACCTGAGGCAGTGAGGTTACTTCTTGTGGTTAGAGAATCTAGAACTAGATTGTTTAGTCCAGGCAAAAGATTGTTCTAACTGTCGGCAGAAATTGCTTCACTTGTTGGATAATGAATCCTCAGAGTTCACTACCCTGTAGTTTGTATTTGTTTAATTACTTGGAATATTCAAGGTAGAATTGACCATAAGACCATAAGACATGGGTGTAGAATTAGGTCATTCCTTAAAGGATGATTTATTATCCCTCTCAACCCCATTCTCCTGCCTTCTTCCCATATCCTTTGACACCTTGATTAACAAGAAACTATCAACCTCTGCCTTAAATATACCCTTTAACTTGGCTTGCACAGCTGCATATAGCAATTAATTCCTTAGTTTCAGTACCCTCTGGCTAAAGAATTTCCTCCTCATGTCTGTTCTAAATGGACGCCCCTCTACTCTGAGACTTTGCTCTCTGGTCTTACACTCCCCCTCCCCACTATAGGAAACATCCTGTCCACATCCACTCTATCTAGATCTTTCAATATTTGATAAATTTTAATGAGATCCCTCCTCGTTCTTTTAAATTCCAGCTAATACAAGCCCAGAGCTATCAAAAACTCCCCATAGATTAACCCTTCCATTCCCAGAGTCATTCTCGTGCATCTCCTCTGGAACCTCTCCAATACCAACACATCTTTACTCAGATAAGGGGCCAAAAATCTGACTCCTAAATGGACATTGAACCGGTGAACACTACCTCACTTTTTTAATATATATTATTTCTATTTTTTGAATGAGTTTTAATCTATTGAATATACTTATACAGTAATTGATTTATTTATTTATTATTATTATTTTATTATTTGTTTCTTCTTCTTTTATATTATGTATTGCATTGAACTGCTGCTGCTAGGTAAACAAATTTCACAATACATGCCAGTGATAATAAACCTGATTCTGATTCTGAAAACCTGCTCACAATACCCCAGCTCCAGTCTGACCAGTGCATTATAAAGCCTCAGCATTACATCCATGTTTTTGTATATAGACCTTTCAAAATGAATGCTAACATTGCATTTGCCTTCCTAACTTCTGATTCAACCTGCAAGTTCACCTTTAAGGAACCCTACATGAGAACTCAGGGGTCGCTTGGCACCTCTGGTTTTTGAATATTCACCCTATTCAGAAAATAGTCCTCACCTTTATTTCTTCTACTAAAGTGCAACACCATGCACTTCCCTACACTATAGTCCACCTACTACTTCTTTGTCCATTCTCCCAACCTGACTAAGACTTAGACTATTGGTCCTTCCACAAGTACCTTGCTTCCTCAACACTACCTGTCCCTCCACCCATTCATTTAGACTGATTAAGGAAAATCAGAATTGAACAGACTATTTTTACTTTAAGAATCAGTGAAGATCATATGAAATGGCAAATTAGATCAAGGGGATGTATGGTATATTTCAACTACTTTTTGTTTTTAAGCTGAAACGAGCGATAACATAAAGATCATACTCAAAATTCTGAGGTTACTAAATCATACCTAGGCATTGATGTTTTATTTGTCAATTTGGTCACACCAGATATAACTTAGTAATGCCAGCAGTATGGTATTGCAGAACTGAGGTTCCCCAAGCCTCAGATCTGTCTCCCTGCAGACCTGACTGAGTGGCGTGAGGCAGCATAGAGGAATGACATGCACTCAGTGCTGCTGAAATAGGAATTCCAAATGAGCAGATTTCTTTGTAACTTAGCTTGGAAACTCACTGAATATGTCAACCATCTGCCGAATATCCCAACTCTGATTTCAACCTCTTCCCAATATTAATGGAACCTTTGCATGTTTGTTGCAGATTCTGATTTTATTTCCAGTTTCCAGTAGTTGTAATATATTATGTTCAGCTCTATTGTGCGAAAATGTTATATTTTGTGTGTTTATTGTTGAGCTTAGAATTGTATTTAGATTAGTATTTGCTGCATGGATGATTTAATTATCTGGATGCAACAGAGAAAGCTAATCTAAAGCTTTCCAGGTTATACTTCCCACACCAATAGCAATGAAGGAATAGCACAATGTATATGTGAATGTAACACAATTTCCTGCTAAGATTAATTGACAGACAACTGCAGGACGCCAGGCTACAGATATTGCTATCAAACCACCCTGTGGCAAAGTACTACTTCTGAAGTGATAGTGATTTAAAATGTTCTCATGCTTTTATGCTTCAAAGCTCTCCTGTGCAATAATGTTTAACTCTTCAGTTCTCCCTGTCTAGCAGCCTTTTTTCATTCCAACATGTGTGCACAATGTATTGGGTTTGATATATTGGGCTACAAGAGATAACTAGGAGCAGACTTTCATGATCCTCTCCAGAACTGACATAGCCACTACTGATGGTCTAATTATACTCAGTCAGCTCCAGTTTGCACACCGACCTGTTCACATGCCCAAGCAGTCACTGTATTCTGACCCCACATTGTAACAAGAGATTACCAGGACAGAAGAAATGGTTAAAAGATATACGTACTCAAAATCTCCTAAGAGAGTGAAAAATCCCTGCTTGCAACATGCTTACCTAAAATTTTGTCAGGGATCGTACAGTCCGGAAATTTTCCATTTATTTTGTAATCTGACCAATTTAGAATAGAAAAACCCACTAACAAACCAACTGAAGTAAAAGGATGCAAGTTAGTTTGTTGTACTAAGGGATGTCCCTATCTCCAAGAAGCACAGGTTTTCCAAATTAACCCAGAAAAGTAAGGATAGAATAAAGTAGACATCATGGATGAGGAAAAATTAGATCAAATGATATTTCACAAAAGTCACCACTTCAACTGAGGGCAAATTAATTCCTAAACAGCATCTGTGGAACATTACTACCTCACACCACTGTTGAGTTGTGTCATTTCTCAGCTCTCCAGCAAAGGACAGGTCCGTTAATGAGAGCTCGGGAAACTGGAACAAAGGAGGTTAGGATCAAGTGAACCAAAGAAATTTTCTTTGTATGATTCCACTATATCAGAAATATCACAATATTTGAAATGAGTAAACAACTACATCCAAGTGGCAATTAATTTTAAAATTTTTAAGTTTGATGTAAATTCAAACTAAATTTATTATCAAAGCACGTATATATCACCATATACACGTAGATTGATTTTCATGCTGGCACTCAGAGTGGAACAAAGAATTACAATCAAATTAGTGACAAACTATCCGCAAAGACTGACAAACAACTAACGTGCAACAGAAGACAGACTGCAAACTCAAAAAAAAATTGAGAATGAACATCCCCCAGTTTACATAAAAACAGATACTTAATCCAACAGCTAACAAGTATGAAAAAATGTCAGAAACATTCAGGGAGTTAGGCAGGAGCCATGAATAAAGGAAAATGATCAATATTAGGCACAATGTTCTAGTTGTTACAGTCATACACAATAGGAAGGAAATGAAAGCATCACTTGCTGCTCCATCACAATGGATCAAGCATTTCCACTTCAATTCTACTGCATCACCCACCCCGCTCTGCAGTAAACTAGAACCCAGGTCTGATATACTGGAATAGTTCTACACAGCCTTGTATATTCTCTCAATTGCTGCCCCTGAACAATATTTGCTGCCAATGAGTCAATCAAGGTTATGGGATTGTTGCTTAATTTAACGTCAATAGATTCTCAATACGTCAAATGCAGGGTGTTACAGTTTATGCTTAAATTAAGCAATCAAGATTTCATGTCACTGCTCCTGGGAAAGAGCAAGTGTGCCACTAAATGATAGCCAGAAATCATACAGTAAATAGATTTTTCAGATAATTCAAAGTCTTTGTGAGTTTTGATCAACAGTACAAGAGCAAGCAAGAGCAAAAGCCTGTGTTGTTGTTCACTAATGTTTATGTCCTGTATAATGAAACACTAAACTATGTCCGTGAAGCTATGTAATTCAGCAACATCTGTTTAGTGGACAGCTTCTTTTGGTGAATGAAAGTAAGATAAATGGATTCCTTTGTTTAATCTGTAGGTTAATGCACGGACTGAAGGATTGCCACAGCTCAGCCAAACCTGGTGCACATGAGTTGCATTCATTTTAATTGGTGCATTCGGATGAGATCTGCTGCACTGCCCGGGCCAGTCATGATTACTCACATTAACCTCCAGCTCAGCCTGGCCCTATTGAATTTCATTGAAATCAACAAAGATGCTGCAGAATTCATAACACGTTGGAATGCTTATTCACGGGAAGGCGATCTCACCCAGTTGCACTCTTATCAGGGAAATGACCATAGATGGACAAAGGAGTTTTAAAAATGCAGGTGCTCATTGGTAGGCTGCAGCTTCACCCACTTTCACTGACCATTGCTCTAAAGAGGTAAATGCCCTTCTGGTAAGTCACTACCATAATTATGGTGGAGCTGTATTCTGAAAGGGCTGCTTGCAAGTATTAGATGTTCAATTGAAGTGTTTTATTTAGGATTTGGAACAGTAGAGCTATGGAAAGGTTATAAAAATAACTTGTTCATGTGTTGATACCACTAATTAAATACGATGATATTCATAAAGTGTATATGCCTACGCGTCAGGAAACTGCTAGACCTTGCCTTTTTAATTGCATTAATTATCTTACTGTTGCAACTTTTTTATTCCATGAACATTCAAGCTGATCCAGCAACTTCTAATTACTGGTGCCTTTAACTGTAGTTTTAATGTGTTAGCAGTTGTGCCCAAAATAATTGTCAAATTGTAATTGTAGTTGTAATAATTATAAAATGCATCCTTTCATCACAGCTCTACGTTTTCTTCAGATTTATTTGAATTATGAATTATGCTGTATGAATTGGCTCCAATATTAGAAAATCATTAATTATACATTTGAAGATAATTACTGGGGTTTATATAGAAATAAATGTTATTATCCCATGGACTGAATCCAATCTGATAAAATGGAAAGCATCCAGCCGCATTTACGAAGAAGCAGCCTTTCAGATGAAGCTGCAGTTAAGAACAAAGGAAAGTAGGCCACTCAGCCTGCCTGGCCATTCAATATGATCTTAGCTGATCTGCTCTATGTCTCATCCTTTCCTTTATATCTTATTTTCGTGACAAAGCATGGAGTAAGCCTTTCCGGCCCTTTATGCTCAGCCGCTCCAGCAACCCCACAACCCTGATTCACCCTAACCTAACCCTGGGACAATTTACAACGGCCCATTAGCCTACCCAGTACATCTTTGGGCTGTGGGAAGAAACCGGAGCACCTGGGAAAAACCTACACCTTCCACTGGGAGGACATACGGAGGCCCCTTATAGAATGGTGCCGGATTTGAACTGAGCTGTAGTTACATTGCACTAACTACTGTTTGTATGTTTTGTATTAATTTAATTTGACAATTTACCACCAACCCTTCAAAACTCTATCTACCTCCTCTTTGAGTTCATCCATGGTTCTAGCTTCCACAGCCCTGAGGTAGACAATCTCAGAGATTCACCACATCTCCAAGCAGCTCCTATGAAGCTCATTTCTGAATGATTGTGCCCTAATTTTGTAACTATTAGCCCTCATTTAGATTCTACTAAGACTGGAAACATCTCAACATCTACCCTATCATACCCTCAAAGGTTTTTATATGCTTCAATAAAATTACCCTGCATTCTTTTAAATCCTGAAGAAAAAAAGATTTAATTCCTTTGACTGCTGGTAATAGGACAATCATGTCTTCCCTGAAATTAACCCAATGCATCTCTTTTAAATGCTTCCAATTCCAGCATATTCTTTTTTTAGTTAAGGGAAATAAAACTGTGCACTAATACTCTGTGTGGCCTCACTTTCAAGAGTAACAATTGAAACATCAATTCTCATATTTTCATTTGAATAGGATGAAAACTTCCCTCTCTCTTAGATCATAGGACCATAAGATATAGGAGCGGATGTGGGCTAATTGGCCCATCGAGTCTGCTCCGCCATTCAATCATGTGCTAATCCAATTCTTCCAGTCACCCCCACTCCCCTGCCTTCTCCCCATACCCTTTGATGCCCTGGCTAATCAAGAACCTATCTATCTCTGTCTTAAATGCACCCAATGACTTGGTCGTCCTTCAGTCCTGAAGTCGTGCCCTCGTGTCCTAGACTCCCCTATCATGGGAAATAACTTTGCCATATCTAATCTGTTCAGGCCTTTTAACATTCGGAATGTTTCTATGAGATCCCCCTCATTCTCCCGATCTCCAGGGAATACAATCCAAGAGTTGCCAGACATTCCTCATACAGTAATCTTTTCATTCCGGGAATCATTCTTATGAATCTTCTCTGAACCCTCTCCAATGTTAGTATATCCTTTCTAAAATAAGGTGCCCAAAACTGCACACAATACTCCAAGTATGGTCTCTGGAGTGCCTTGTAAAGCCTCAACATCGCATCCCGACTCTTATATTCTATACCTCTAGAAATAAATGCCAATGTTGCATTTGCCTTTTTCACCACCGACTCAACCTGAAGGTTAACCTTTAGGTAAGTCCCTTTGCATCTCTACATTTTTAATTCTTTGCCCATCTAAATAATAGCCTGCCCATTTATTTCTTCCACCAAAGTGCATGACCATTCACTTTCCAACATTGCAATTCATTTGCCACTTCTTTGCCCATTCCCCTAAACTATCTAAGTCTCTCTGCAGGCTCTCTGTTTCCTCAACACTACCCACTCCTCCACCTATCTTTGTATCCTTGGCAAATTTAGCCACACATCCATTAATTCCATAGTCCAAATCTTTGACGTACATCGTAAAAAGCAGCAGTCCCAACACCTACCCCTGTGGAACTCCACTGATAACCAGCAGTCAGGCAGACTAGGATCCCTTTATTCCCACTCTCTGATTTCTGCCAATCAGTCAATGCTCCACCCATGCTGGTAACTTCCCTGTAATTCCATGGGCTCTTAACTTGCTAAGCAGCCTTATGTGCGGCACCTTGTCAAAGGCCTTCTGAAAATCCAAGTACACCACATCTACTGCTCGTCTACCCTGCTTGTAATTTCCTCAAAAAATTGCAGTAGTTTAGTCAGCCAGGATCTTCCTTTCAGGCCTTGGCCTATCTTGTCATGTGCCTCCAGGTACTCCATAATCTCATCCTTTAATAATCAATTCCAACAACTTCCCAACCACTGATGTCAGGCTAACAGGTCTATAGTTTCCTTTCCGCTGCCTCTCATCCTTCTTAAATAGTGGAGTAGTATTTGCAATTTTTCAGTCATCTGGTACAATGCCAGAACCTATTGATCCTTGAAAAATCATTGTTAATGCCTCCGCAATCTCTCCAGCTACTTTCTTCAGAACCCAAGGGTGCATTCCATCAGGTCCAAGAGATTTATCTACCCTCAGACTATAAAGCTTCCTGAGCACCTTCTCAGTCATAATTTTCACTGCACATACTTCATTCCCTGATGCTCTTGGATGTCCAGTATACTGCAGATGTCTTCCACTGTGAAGGCTAATGCAAAATATGCACTCAGTTCCTCTGCTGTCTCTGCATCTCTCATTATAATATCTCTAGCATTATTTTGTATTGGTCCAATATCTACCCTCAACTCTCTTTTACCCTTGATATACTTAAAAAAGTTTTAAGTATCTTTTTTGATGTTAGTCACCAGCTTCCTTTCATAATTCATCTTTTCCTTCCTAATGACCTTCTTAGCTTCCTTCAGCAAGTTTATAAAAGCTTCGTAATCCCCTATTTTCCCACTATCTTTGACTTCTTTGTATGCCCTCTCTTTTGCTTTTACTTTGGCTCCGACTTCACTTGTCAGCCACTGTTGCATCCTTCTTCCCTTTGAAAATTTCTTCTTGTTTGGAATATATCTGTCTTGCACTTCCCTCATTTTTCACAGAAACTCCAGCCATTGCTGCACTGCTGTCCTTCCTGCTAGTATATCTTTCCAGTCAACTTTGGCCAGTTCCCCTCCCATGCCATTGTAATTTCCTTTATTCCACTGGAATATTGACACATTGGAATTTAGTTTCTCCTTCTCAAATTTCAAAGTGAACTCGATCATATTGTGATCACTGATCCCTAAGGGTTCCTTAACCTTAAACTCTCTTTATCACCTCCAGATCATTGCAAAACACCCATTCCAGCACAGCCGATCCCCTAGGAGGCTCAACAACAAGCTGTTCTAAAATGCCACCCCTTAGACATTCTACAAATACTCTCTCTTGAGGTCCAGCGCTGGACTGGTTTTCCCAATCATGTTAAAATCCTTTCTGACACACCTTTTCTATCTCCTGCTGTAATTGGTAATCCACATCCCGGCTGCTGTTTGGAGGCCTGTATACAACTGCAATTAGGGTCCTTTTACTCTTGCCATTTCTTAACTCAACCCATAGAGACTCTACACCTCCCAATCCTATGTCATCCCTTTCTAATGATGTAATATTATTTCTTATAAACAGGGCAACACCAACCCCTCTGCCTACTAACCTATCTTTTCGATGCACTGTATATCCGTGGACATTCAGCTCCCAATGGCAGCCATCCTGTAGCCAAATTTCAGAGATGGCCACAACGTCATACTTGTCTGTCTGTAGCTGAATTTCAAGATCATCCATTATATTTCTTATGTTGCGTGCATTCAAGTATAACACTTTTAGTCCAGTATTTGTTGCTTTCTGTTGTAAATCATACCACTAGTTGTGATCATACCTCATCTCTTGCCTGTCCTTTCTATCATCTCTGTTGCACACTATCTTTGATTTATTTCTGTTTCCCCCTCTCACTCTGGTTCCCATCCCCCTGCCAAATTAGTTTAAAACCTCCCTAACAGTCCTATTAAATCTGCCTGCTCGGATAATGGACCCTTTTGGGTTCAGGTGTAACCCGTCCATTTTTTACAAGTTGTACCTCCCCCAGAAGAGGCCCCAATGATCCAGGAACCCGAAGCCCTGCCCCCTACACCAGTCTCTCAGCCACGCATTAATATGCCTGATCAGGTTATTCTTGTGCTCGTTAGCACATGGCACAGGCAGCAATCCTGAGATTACTACCCTGGAGGTCCTGCTTTTCAGCTTCCTACCCAATTCCCTGAATTCTCACTTCAGGACCTCCTCCTTTTTTCTACCTATGACATTGGTACCGACGTGTAGCAAGACTTCTGGATGTTCACCTTCTCCCTTCTGAATACTCTGCACCTGATCTGAGACATCCCATACCCTTGCACCTGGGAGGCAACACACCATGCGGGTATCTCTATCAGGCTGACAGAACCTCTTGTCTGTTCCCCTCGCTATGGAATCCCCTATGACTACTGCATTCCTCAACTTCTTCTCTCCCTTCTGCATCACGGAACCAGGTTCAGTTCCAGAGACCCGATCGCCATGGTCGTCCTCTGTTAGGTCACCCCCTCAACAGCATCCAATATGAGATAACGATTACTGAGGGGGATGACCACAGGGTGCTCTCTGCTATCTGAGCTCTTCCCTTCACTTCCCTGTCCGTCACCCACTAATCTAACTCCTGCGGCCTTTGGGTGACTAATTCCTTGTAGCTCCTATTCATCTCCTGCTCACTTTGCCCAATAAGCTGTAGGTCATCAAGCCGCAGCTCCAGATCCCTAACACGGTCTCTCAGGAGCTGCATCTCAGTGCACCTGGCGCAGATATGGCCACCTGGGAGACTGAAGATTCCCAGGATTCCCACATCTGACACCAGGAGCAAAGTACTAACCCTACAGACATGCTGTCTATTCCTCAAAAAAAATGCAAGGAAAAAACAAAGTCCATTTACCCACTTACCTCACCGAAGTCCAAATGAGCCAAAGCCCTACCACTCTGCCTCAGATCACTCCGTCGATCACCGCTCCCTTGATGACCACTCCATTAGGCAATGTCTTCCTTTTATGCCTGAACCCTCCCTGTTCTCCAACACACGATTGGTGTGCCAGTTATAGCCGAGTTCCCCGGAAGCTTTCCCCTTTTAAACTTCGCTCCCAGACCTCTTCTCTCATAGCTCTCCAACTCACGTTGGTTCGCCGGCTTTGGGTGGAATTTTGCTGCACATATCACAGAGGCAGTAGGATTTGAAGCAGAACCCAACTCCGCTTGTTATAATTTCATTTCTGATGCAGTAATTCACGTTCAAGTTTATTTTCATTTTAATTTTATTGTGCATGTACACTGCCAAGCAATGAAGCAATGTTCCGCTGAACCAAGGTGCACAACACAGTATACCTAACTCACATACAGCATGCAAATAAATTAATAAATAATAAAATGTATTTCTGTCACAAGCCAAAAAATAAACAGTATAACACTACTGATGCTTCATACATGAAAACTGGGTGGTGACAGAGGGCTCAGTATTCTCACGGACTGGAGGGAGGAAGCTGTTTTCCATCCTAACAGTTCTTGTCCTCCCGGTACGGTGCCTCCTGTCTGATGGTAGGGGGTCAAAGAGATTGTTGGGTGGATGGGAGAGATCATTGACCATGCTAAGGGCCCTGAGTATGCAGTACTCCTGGTATGTATCTCAGACAGATAGAGGTCCCCAACGATCCTCCCAGAATTCCTCACAATTCTTTGTATGGTCTTTCAGAGGCCTTGCAATTCCTGTACCAGAAGGTGATGCAGTTGGTTAGTACACTCCCAATGGTGCTCCTATAATAATTGGTTAAAATGGGTGGGAGGGGGAGGAGGGAAAGGGGCCTCACTTGCCCCAATCTCCTCAGGAAGAGGAAAAACTGTGATGCTTTCTTAACTAAAGAAGTAGTGTTGAAGGACCAGGTAAGATTGCCCGTTGTGTGCACTCCCAGAAACTTGGTGCTCCGAGCAATTTATGTGCAGTGAGGAATGGGTCAGCCAGCACCTTCCCAAAGTTCACAATCACCCCTTTAGTTTTGTCCACATTGAGACTCAAGTTGTTGTGCTGCACCATCCTACCAACCAGTCTACCTCCTCTCTGTATGCCATCTTGTCGTCATAACTGATGAGCTCGACCACTGTTGTGTCATCAGCAAACTTACTAATTTGGTTTGAACTGGATCTAACAGTTCAGTCACACGTCAGCAGTGTGAACAGCAACGGACTGAGCATACAGCCCTGGGGGGCACCGACATTAAGCGTGATGGAGTTGGAGATGTTGCTACCAATGTGGACTATGGTAATTAGCATTACCCACCTAAATGAAGGAAAACAGTTTCTCAATGGGGTCATCTACCATACCTGGTGTTCCCGGTGTGGCCTGCTGTCTATCAGTCAGACCTGATGTAGACTGGGAGACCACTTTGTCGAGCACCTTCGCTTCATCTACCTCAAAAAGTGGGATTTCCTAGTGGCCACCCATTTCAATTCTACTTCTCATTCTCAATCTGACATGTCAGTCCGTGGTCTCCTCTACTGCCACGATAAGGCCTACACTCTGGTTGGAGGAAGAACACCTCATATTCCATCTGGGTAGCCTCCAACCTGATGGCACGAACATCGATTTCTCGAACATCCGGTAATTATCAAACCACACCCCACCTTCACTGTTCCCCATTTGTGTTTCCCTCTCACACTTTCCCTTCTTACCTGACCATCACCTCCCTCTGGTGCTCCTCCCCCTTTCCTTTCTTCCATGGCCTTCTGTCCTCTCCTATCGTTTTCTCCTTCTCCAGCCCTCACCTCTTCTACCAATCAACTTCCCAGCTCTTCACTTCATCCCCTTCCCCTCTCCTGGTTCCAACAATCACCTGCCACCTTGTATTGCTTCCTCCCTTTGCCCTACCTTCTCATCTGGCTTCTTCCCCCTTACATTACAGCCCTGATGAGGGGCCTCAACCTGAAACGTTGACTGTTTATTCTTTTCCATAGGTGCTCTCTGGCCTTCTGAGTTCCTCCAGCATTTTGTGTGTGTTGCTTTGGAGTGAATCAGTTCAAGAGGATGCCTCACCACCACCTTCAGAAGCTCAGGTGGGGATGGGCACACATCCCAGAAATGCCAACGTTTTAAACAATGAATATAAATCACAATCTCCCGAGCATTTTCCATAAGTTCTTCTGTTGGTCCCTGCTGAACCTTGATTTTTAGGTGCATTCACTTAGGAACAGGTACTACTACATTTCATGTCACCCCTGACGATCATTGAGAAGGTTTTCCACAAGCTACCCTGATGAATGGCTTCATATGATGGACATCATCCCACAACGCTGATAGCTGGGCACCGCCAGAATTTCGTCAGACTGTCACAGAAATGGCTAAAGACTATTAGAAGGAGCCCAGGACAGCTCATTCCTTGGCACTGCCCACTTCTTATATAGGTTGTTTAAATTTTCCACCACCATTTACAACCAGATGTGGCGAGATCACAGAGGTTTGATTTGATCTGTTTTGTATTAGGATTGTTATATAACCATATAACCATGTAACAATTACAGCACGGAAACAGGCCATCTCGGCCCTTCTAGTCCATGCCGAACTCTTACCCTGTCCTATTCCCACCGACCTGCACTCAGCCCATAACCCTCCATTCCTTTCCTGTCCATATATCTATCCAATTTAACTTTAAATGACAACATAGAACCTGCCTCAACCACTTCTGCTGGAAGCTCATTCCACACAGCTACCACTCCCTGAGTAAAGAAGTTCCCCCTCATGTTACCCCTAAACTTTTGTCCTCTAATTCTCAACCCATGCCCTCTTGTTTGAATCTTCCCCACTCTCAATGGAAAAAGTCTAACCACGTCAACTCTATCAATCCCCCTCATAATTTTAAACACTTCTATCAAGTCTCCCCTCAACCTTCTACGCTCCAAAGAATAAAGACCTAACTTGTTCAACCTTTCTCTGTAACTTAGGAGATGAAATCCAGGAACATTTTAGTAAACCTCCTCTGTACTCTCTCAATTTTACTGACATACTTCCTATAATTCGGTAACCAGAACTGTACACAATACTCCAGATTTGGCCTTACCAATGCCTTATACAAATTCAACATTACATCACAACTCATATACTCAATGCTCTGATTAATAAAGGCCAGCAAACCAAAAGCTTTCTTCACCACCCTATCCACATGAGATTCCATCTTCAGGGAACTATGCACCATTATTCCTAGATCCCTCTGTTATGCTTCTCTCTCCACAGACGCTGTCTGATCTGCTGAATATTTCCAGCTGGTCCTGTTTTATTGCTTATTTCCTGAGGTCATGAGGTTATAAATTGTAATTACAGTACAATCTACTGTTGTGGAGACATACACCATATGGAAGATAAGCCTGGAAGATGTTAATTTTTTTTTATAATCCATCTCATTTGTCAAATTGACACAAAAAAATAGAAGGTGTTATCTGTAGGGAAGATTGAGCCTTGTCTCCACAAGGACTACGCAAATGATAGTGCTGTAATTGAAGGGATAAAATTGACAGTTTCAAGTTAAAGTCAAGTATATTTTTCACACAGTTTGATCACCTCACATTTGCTGCAGACCCAGCCTGTTAGTTATGTTCTTAAGACATAGATTGTCATTGCCATTAGCAGTGCAGTATAATCAGTCTTGGTGATAGGCATTGAAGAATACTCTGCCGTTCATCAGAATATTTTGCCAAGTTATGCATTCAGCAGGGAAGAGTATTAATTCATCATCTAAACAGAGCAGGAGGCTGTTTTCAACGGGAGCTTCCATGCCACCTTTAGACCTGATGCCATGAGATATTATGGGGTCTGAAAGCAAAGCTGTGGTTTCCTAGGCACACTATGTTTGTTGAGAGTTAGCACAGATATTGTTCTGCTCACAGCTCTGATTAAATTAAAGCTGTTTAACCTTAATGATCAATAATCATTGAAATCTTTCGCAGCTGGAGTAAGATTTGGATAAAATGACAATAGATTACATGAAATCCTTGTCCAGCATTGTCCGCCAGCCTCTTTTTCACACCAGCACTCTCAGACTCTAATGTTTTGCTCCAATGGATAGTCTGGGTTGTACTGATCAGAGCACTGTGTTTTTGGATTCTTGGTGGGGCTGGCTGGTGGTGTAGTGGCATCAGCACTGGACTTCAAGGCAGATGGTCCTGAGTTCAAACCCAGCTAGGTCCCAACCTGGGCAGCAGCAGTATCTGCACGGAAGAGAGGCCTGGCGATCTACTTCCATATCTTACCTTGAAATCCCTATGGCCTATGAGGTCACGAAGAGTCAGACACGACTGAACAACAAAATGGGTTGAAAGGGAAGATAAAGCAATGGTGGAAAATCGCACCTTTTTACTTTTCTGATGGCAGAATCTTCCTCTAGCAAAGGGGTTCCCAACCTTTTTTATGGCATGGAACCCTACCATTAACTGAGGGGCCTGTGGACCCCAGTTTGAGAACCCCTACTCTAGAATGTCGATCATACGTGCTCATTAACACAGGACATACCCATCTATCCCAAGGCCTGCAGATCTTAGCCCCAAATATATTAGTCACAAAATTCATTACCTTACCCATGAGCTCAGACTCCAACCAAACTGCCTTGAGGACATTGATAAAGTTACCATTGGATCATGGGTGTGCTATGACTAATATCATTAATTACTCACTCTTAGATGAGGAATATTTACCCCAGTTAACTGTATAATTTAAAGACCATTGAAACTTACTTTAAGAAATACCAAGAAAAGCACAGAAGATCAGGACTTTCACCCGGGAAACAGCAGTTAAATGCACATGATATTCCTCAGACTCTGTCAATGTCGCTATGGGTTTCTTCACTGCCACACTTGCTTCTATCGGATGATTTTCAAGAAACATTTGTGAAGTACAGGAGACCTAGATAAATGAGAACAAATTGAATAATGATTTTTGCATGCATTGCCCAGCTTAAAATACATGAAACCAGCTGAGAAGTAATTTGAGAAGGGAAAATGAGGAAGTATTTTTATTAGTTCTGAATGGCTTGCTGAAAGGTTCCCAATCAGTTTAAAGAAATGGCCCTAAAGCAGCAGGAAGAGCTTGCATTTCATAGAATCAGTTATTTCTGTCTTATTCTTTCTGTTCTTTGTGTTGATGTTAAATTTATAAGAACATTTGAAACTATGTGTTAATATAGATAACAGGTTCAAATGCTGTCATGTGGTGAGAGAAAATTATGCTTATAACTGCACAAGTGCGACTAATGGGAATATTTTACCCAGTCTGTAAGTGATGATATTTTCTCTGTAACTCCTGCTAGCTTCCTAATAAATTAACCTTGGCAGTGGTCAGTGAAAACTATTTATGTTGAAGATATGAGATTAAAATTCCATGCACAAACAAACCGTATTGCTGAATACTTAAGTAACAACCTTTGGTTGTCTCATTGCCCTAATCATCGGTGTTATTTCAAATACAGAGGTAACTGTGCTATCGAGCTACATAGAAATGGCAGGTTATTTTATTTTACCAAGGAAGCCACCGGACGAAATCCTTGTGAGATTGTTATGAGTCCATAAAGTCAGGTTTTACACTAGCAATAGTTAGAAATCCCTTGCATATGGCAAATGGTGAGGAGTCACGCCGAGGGAGGAGTGACGAATCTCCTTCTGGTATGGAAGAAAGAAATAATTTCTCAGGTACTGCTGCAGCAAAAGAATTCACTGAAATAACTCTCTACCACGGCATTATGTTACATGAGGCTCAGATTTTGTTTAAAGATAAGATGACACAATCACGCTATAGAGTGAAGAAGGTAAAAATAAACATTATTTAAAATTGGTTCAGTACACTGAGCAAATGCATAAAGTCAGAACTCACTGGTGTGTGCAGGATAGATAGTTACATTTGTCCTAATACTCAGAATATTTGAATTCTAGTGTTTTCACAATATCACTATGGCTTGAGTTTTCCAAACAGATATAGAAACATAGAAACATAGAAAATAGGTGCAGGAGTAGGTCATTCGGCCCTTCGAGCCTGCACCGCCATTTATTATGATCATGGCTGATCATCCAACTCAGAACCCTGCACCAGCCTTCCCTCCATACCCCCTGACCCCCGTAGCCACAAGGGCCATATCTAACTCCCTCTTAAATATAGCCAATGAACTAGCCTCAACTGTTTCCTGTGGCAGAGAATTCCACAGATTCACCACTCTCTGTGTGAAGAAGTTTTTCCTCATCTCGGTCCTATTGTATTTGCAATATTGTCTCTACAGCAGTTTTATTGGAACAATAATGGCAAAGTATTTTAAAACACATCTTCTAAAAGCCTCTCTTAACACAGTACTTACACCTACAGTAACAGAGTGTTTAGAGAGGTTGGTGATGAGACATACAGTATCAGTTCCTGCTCCAATTTGCCTACCAGAGGAACAGGTCCACATCAGGTGCCACCTCATTGGCTCTTCACTCAATCCTAGAACATCTGGACAGCAAAGGTGCATTCATCAGGATGCTCTTTATTGACTACAGCTCAGTATTCACTACCAATCCCCTCAAACCTAATCAATAATCTCTGAGATCTTTGCTTCAGTACCTCCTTGCGCAATTGGATCTTCAATTTCCTTACTTGTAGACTCCAGTCAGTTCGAATTGGCAACAACATCTCCCCCGTGGTCTCCATCAGCACAGGTGTACCATAAGGCTGTGCACTTAGCCCCTCGCTCGATTTGCTTTCCACTTAGGACTTTGCGACTAAACACAGCTCCAATACCATACTCAAGTTTGCTGACAATGCCACTGCCGTAGGCCGAATCAAAGGCAGTGACGAATCAGCATACAGGAAGGAGATTGAAAATCTGGTGGCGTGGTATCATAGCATCAAGCTCTCACTTAGTGTCAGTAAGACCAAGGAACAGATTATAGACTTCAGGAGAGGGAAACCAGAGGTCTACGGGCCATTCCTTATCGGAGGATCAGAGATGGAGAGGGTTAGCAACTTTAAATTCTAGGGTGTTACTATTTCAGAGGACCCAGCTCGTAAGAGCAACCGTGAAAGTGCACAACACCTTTATTCCTTAGGAGTCTGTGGCGATTCAGTATGACATCTAAAACTTTGACAAACTTCTATAGGTGTGTGGTGGATGCATCACGGCCTGGTATGGAAACACCAAAGCTTTTGAATGGAAGATCAAACAAAAGGTAGTGGATTCGGCCCAGTACATCATGGGTAAAGCCTCCCATCCATCGAGCACATCTACATGAAATATTGGCACAGGAAAGCAGCAATCATCAACAAAGATCCCCACCGCCCAGATCACGCTATCAGGTAGGAAGTACAAGAGACTCAGGAAGTACATCACCAGGTTCAAGAACAGTTACTACCCATCAACCATCAGGCTCTTGAACAAAAGGGAATAACTGCACTCACTTGCCCCATCAGTGAAATGCTCCTGCAGCCATTGATCTCATTTTAAGGACTCCTTATCTCACGCTCTCATTATTTATTGCTGTTTATTTATATTTGGATTTGCACAGCTTGTTGTCTTCTGCACTCTGTTTGATCTTTCATCGATCCTGTTATAGTTACAATTCTATTGTTTTGCTGAGTACGTCCACAGGAAAACGATTTTCAGGGTTGTATATGGTGACGTATATGTACATTGATAAGAAAATTTACTTTGAAGTTTGAACTTTGAACTATTCTTTAATGAAAGCATGAAAATCATGATGCCACAGAAATGTAGCAGTAAGTGCGATGCTACTTCAGCCCAGGGTGTTCCAGAGTTCAATTCCGACACCGTCTGTATAACCTCCCTGTGGAATGTGTGGGTTTCCCCCGAATGCTCTGGTTTCCTCCCACAGTCCAAAGACATACAGGTAGGTTAATTGTTGATTGTAAATTGTCCTGTAATTAGGTTAGAGTTAATCGGATTTGTCAGGAATTGCTGGGATAGCATGGCCTACTCAGCGCTGCGTCACTAAATAAAGAATAATATAGTAATGGAACCATTGCAGAACAAGGTTACTTAGTCCAGTGAGCTTCTTGTATGGAAATGCCATTGCCCTTGTACAGAAAAGTTAAAAGAAATAATGGATATAGCCCAGTCCATCGCGGGTAAAGCCCTCCCCAAAGTTGAGCACATCTATGTGGAGCACTGTTGCAGGAAAGCAGCATCCATCATCAAGGGCCCCCACCATCCAGGCCATGATCTCTTCTTGCTGCTGCCATCAGGAAAAAAGTACAAGAGCCTCAAGACATGCACCACCAGTTTCGGAAGAGGTGCTCTTTTCATGAAATTCTGCACCCTTTTTTCTCCAAACATACCTTTGCTCATTACGGCCAAAATTCCACGTCAGAAGTTTGCAAAGGAACATCTAAACAAGCCTGATGCATTTTGGAAACAAGTCCTGTGGAATGATGAAGTTAAAATAGAACTTTTCGGCCACAATAAGCAAAGGTATGTTTGGAGAAAAAAGGGTGCAGGATTTCATGAAAATTACACCTCTCCAACTGTTAAGCACGGGGGCGGATCGATCATGCTTTAGGCTTGTGTTGCAGCCAGTGGCATGGGGAACATTTACTGGTAGAGGGAAGAATGAATTCAATTAAATACCAGCAAAGTATTTGTAGTAAGCACAAGGTTGTCATTGTGGGAAATTTTAATTTTCCACACATAGACTGGGAAACCCATTCTGTAAAAGGGCTGGATGGCTTGCAGTTTGTAAAATGTGTGCGAGGTAGTTTTTTGCAGCAATACATAGAGGTACCAACTAGAGAAGGGGCAGTGTTGGATCTCCTGTTAGGGATGAGATAGGTCAGGTGACAGAGGTATGTGTTGGGGAGCACTTTGGGTCCAGTGATCACAATGCCATTAGTTTCAATATAAATATGGAGAAGGATAGGACTGGACTCAGGGTTGAGATTTTTGAACAGAGAAAGGCTAATTTTGAGGAGATGCGAAAAGATTTAGAAGGAGTGGATTGGGACAATTTGTTTTATGAGAAGGATGTAATAGAGAAATGGAGGTCATTTAAGGGTGAAATTTTGAGGGTACAGTATCTTTATGTTCCTGTTAGGTTGAAAGGAAAGATTAAATGTTTGAGAGAGCCATGGCTTTCAAGGGATATTGGAAAGTTGGTTCGGAAAAAGAGAGAGATCTACAATAAATATAGGGAGCTTCGAGTAAATGAGGTGCTCGAGGAATATAAAGAATGTAAAAAGAATCTTAAGAAAGAAATTAGAAAAGCTAAAAGAAGATATGAGGTTGCTTTGGCAAGTAAGGTGAAAATAAATCCAAAGGGTTTCTACAGTTATATTAATAGCAAAAGGATAGTGAGGGATAAAATTGGCCCCTTAGAGAATCAGAGTGGACGGCTATGTGCGGAGCCAGAAGAGATCAGGGAGATTTTGAACAATTTCTTTTCTTTGGTATTCAAAAAGGAGAAGGATATTGAATTGTGTAAGGTAAGGGAAACAGGTAGGGTAGTTATGGAAACTATGATGATTAAAGAAGAGGAAGTACTGGCGCTTTTAAAGAATATAAAAGTGAATAAGTCTCCGGGTCCTGACAGGATATTCCCTAGAACCTTGAGGGAAGTTAGTGTGGAAATAGCAGGGGCTCTGACAGAAATATTTCAAATGTCATTAGAAACGGGGACGGTGCCGGAGGATTGGCGTATTGCTCATTGTGTTCCATTGTTTAAAAGGAGTTCTAAGAGTAAACCTAGCAATTATTGGACTGTGAGTTTGACATCAGTGGTGGGTAAATTGATGGGAATTATTCTTAAAGATGGTAAATATAATTATCTGGATAGACAAGGTCTCATTAGGAACAGTCAACAAGGATTTGTGTGTGGAAGGTCATGTTTGACAAATCCTATTGAATTTTTGAAGATGTTACTAGGAAAGTTGATGAGGGTAAAGCGGTGGATGTTGCCTGTCTGGACTTCAGTAAGGCCTTTGACAAGGTTCCACACAGAAAGTTAGTTAAGAACGTTCAATCGTTAGGTATTAATATTGAAGTAGTAAAATGGATTCAGCAGTGGCTGGATGGGAGACGCCAGAGAGTAGTGGTAGACAACTATTTGTCAGATTGGAGGCCGGTGACTAGTGGTGTGCCTCAAGGATCTGTACTGGGTCCAATGTTGTTTGTTTTATATATATATTAATGATTCTGGATGATGGGGTGGTAAATTGGATTAGTAAGTATGCAGATGATACTAAGATAGGTGGCATTGTGGATAATGAAATAGGTTTTCAAAGCTTGCAGAGAGATTTAGGCCAGTTAGAAGAGTGGGCTGAAAGATGGCAGATGGAGTTTAATGCTGATAAATGTGAGGTGCTACATTTTGGTAGGACTAATCAAAATAGGACATACATGGTAAATGGTAGGGCATTGAAGAATGCAGTAGGACAGAGGGATCTAGGAATAATGATGCATAGTTCCCTGCAGGTGGAATCTCATGTGGATAGGGCGGTGAAGAAAGCTTTTGATATGCTGGCCTTTATAAATCAGATAATTGAGTATAGAAGTTGGGATGTAATGTTTCGAAATTGTACAAGACATTGCTAGGCCAAATTTGGAGTATTGTGTACAGTTCTGGTCACCGAATTATAGGAAAGATGTCAACAAAAATTGAGAGAGTACAGAGAAGATTTACTAGAATGTTACCTGGGTTTCATCTCCTAAGTTACACAGAAAGGTTGAACAAGTTAGGTCTTCATTCTTTGGAGCATAGAAGGTTGAGTGGGGACTTAAGAGAGGTATTTAAAATTATGAGGGGGATAGATAGAGTTGACGTGGATAGGCTTTTTCCATTGAGAGTGGGAGAGATTCAAACAAGAGGACATGAGTTGAGAGTTAAAGGGCAAAAGTTTAGGGGTAACATGAGGGGGAACTTCTTTACTCAGAGAGTGGTAGCTGTGTGGAATGAGCTTCCAGCAGAAGTGGTTGGGCAGGTTCGATGTTGTCATTTAAAGTTAAATTGGATAGCTATATCGACAGGAAAGGAATGGAGGGTTATGGGCTGAGTGCAGGTCAGTGGACTAGGTGAGAGTAAGAGTTCGGCATGGACTAGAAGGACCGAGATGGCCTGTTTCCGTGCTGTAATTGTTATGTGGTTATATATGGTTAAAGTCTGGAAGCAAACATCACACTGTCTGTAAAAAAGTTGAAGATGAAAAGAGGATGGCTTCTACAACAGGATAATGATCCTAAACACACCTCAAAATCCACAATGGTCTACCTCAAGAGGCACAAGATGAAGGTTTTGCCATGGCCCTCACAGTCCCTGACCTAAACATCATCGAGAATCTGTGGATAGACCTCAAAAGAGCAGTGCATGCAAGACGGCCGAAGAATCTCACAGAACGAGAAGATTTTTGCAAGGAAGAATGGGTGAAAATCCCCCAAACAAGAATTGAAAGACTCTTAGCTGGCTACAAAAAACATTTACAAGCTGTGACACTTGCCAAAGGGGGTGTTACTAAGTACTGCCATGCAGGGTGCCCAAACTTTTGCTTCAGGCCGTTTTCCTTTTTTGTTATTTTGAAACTAAAACATGGAAATAAAAAATGTTTTCTTGCTTAAAGTATTAAAGAAATGTGTCATTTTTAACTGTATGCCTTTTGGACAATAAACCTGACTGGTCTAAGAACACTGAGGCTGTCTACAAGAAGGGTCAGAGCCGTCTCTATTTCCTGAGGAGACTGAGGTCCTTTAACATCTGCCGGATGATGCTGAGGATGTTCTACGAGTCTGTGGTGGCCAGTGCTATCATGTTTGCTGTTATGTGCTGGGGCAGCAGGCTGAGGGTAGCAGACACCAACAGAATCAACAAACTCATTCGTAAGGCCAGTGATGTTGTGGGGATGGAACTGGACTCTCTGACGGTGGTGTCTGAAAAGGGGATGCTATCCAAGTTGCATGCTATCTTGGACAATGTCTCCCATCCACTGGGTGGGCACAGGAGTACATTCAGCCAGAGATTCATTCCACCGAGATGCAACACAGAGCGTCATAGGAAGTCATTCCTGCCTGTGGCCATCAAACTTTACAACTCCTCCCTTGGAGGGTCAGACACCCTGAGCCAATAGGCTGGTCCTGGACTTATTTCCTGGCAATAATTTACATATTACTATTTAACTATTTATGGTTTTATTACTATTTATTATTTATGGTGCAACTGTAACGAAAACCAATTTCCCCCAGGATCAATAAAGTATGACTATGACTATGACTATGAAATCAGTTCATCTTTTACTCGCTTAGCTATTCACACTAACAGAAATTTTGGCCAGGGGTGCCCAAACTTTTGCATGCAACTGTATATGTACTTTGATAATAAATTTACTTTGAACTTTGAAATTTGTATGATCATTCTACTTGAACATTCCCCAGCTCTTTCCCCATAGTGCTGCATTTTCTTTCTTTCAAGTACCTGACTAGCTTCTTTCAAAAACCTATAGTTGAATCCATTTCAAGTGATAGATTCTTGCGTCAAAATGCTGATTAAGAGAAAATTCTTATTCATCTACTGACTCTTATATTTTACCCTGAATTTATTGTCACTGGTAAATTGGCTAATCTCACCACCGAGCTGTGCATGCATCTTGAGGCCAATTAATGGGCATAGAATGCAGGGTCAGCTATGGAACAGAAGGTCTTCCATGGCAGGGATAGGTGTGTAGGTGTTGGAAGGGGTTACCACCAGAGGATGCTTCTATGCCGTTTGATTACCAACAGTAGCATCCAGCAGTGAAAACAGTTCCGTCCTTTGTGTCTTAAAACTTACTAATGTTGAACTCTATTAAATCTTTCATTAATCTTCTCTGCTCTAAGCCTCTTCATATAACACAAACCCCACTCCTTGAGCAACTTGGTTATTCTTGGTCCCATTCTATCAGGTCTCACCTACACGTCTTTAGACATTTCATTGCATGCCATCTCCTGCAGAATCTGGCCTTGAAATAAAAATGCAACAGTAATAAAGATCATGAATAATTTCTGTTCCATGTTACCTTAACTCTGGTCTAAATCATGAAAGCACATAAAAGTATACAGAATTTATGTTCCTTATTATCAGGTCCACATTCTAATACTGTATTTATCCACTGAAATTTGCAAAGGCATTGACATTAATTCAGTTTCAAAAACAAGTTTCAATATTTACTCAGATCCATTCAAAAGCTTGGGCCATTAACAGCCTAGAAATAGTTTGTGAAGTCTGGTCACTGTGGTTCAGATAGTTTGTGAAGTCTGGTCACTGTGGTTCAGATAGTTTGTGAAGTCTGGTCACTGTTGATCAGATAGTTTGTGAAGTCTGGTCACTGTGGTTCAGCAGCTATTTTTCACATAGCAACTGAGGGGTTAATTTTGACTTGGGATGATAGTGAGTCACATAGGCTGCCTGTCTCCCAATGCTTATTCCCATCAGCTTTGTGGGATGAGAAATGGTTGCCATTTCAACGAGTCCCTGATCTATATTAGATTAGATTATGAGGACACTCAGTCCTCATTTATTGTCATTTAGAAATGCATGCATTAAAAAATGATACAACGTTCCACCAGAATGATATCACAAAAAAACACAGGACAAACCAAGACTAAAACTGACAAAACCACATAATTATAACATATAGTTACAACAGTGCAAAGCAATACCATAATTTGATAAAAAGCAGACCATAGGCACGGTAAAAAAAAGTCTCAAAAGTCCCGATAGACTCATCATCCCACGCAGGTGGCCGAAGGGAGGAACTCTTCCTGCCATGAACCTCCAAGCGCTACCAACTTGCCGGAGCAGCACCATTGGTAGCACCCGACCGCAGCGGACTCTGAGTCCGTCCAAAAACTTCGAGCCTCCGACCAGTCCCTCCGACACAGCCTCTCCGTGCACCATCCTCTACCGAGCGCTTCGACCCCACCCCGGCCGCCGAGCAACAAGCAAAGCCGAGGACTCGGGGCCTTCTCCTGTGGAGATTCTGGACCACACAGTAACAGCAGCAGTGAAGCAGGCATTTCAGAAGCTTCACCAGATGTTCCTCCGTGCTCTCACATCCATTTCCATCAAATCAGGATTGTGTACAGACGGCACCCTACTTGACAGATAACAGACATCACCACAGGAGTGGCCGCTGCGAGCTGCATCAACCTGGATGACACGAGTCGCTGGACGACCTGGATGACCACTCTTTGACCAAGATACCTCTTGATACCTCTAACAAAATTACACGACTAATATATTCTGGATTCAAATAAAGGCAGGAGGAGAAGATGGCGGTGCGCTGCTCGTGCGCAGCTCTCCGGTGAAAATGATATCGTATCTGTTAAATAGGGGCCGCAGACAATTCTGATTTGATGAAGTATGGACGTGAAAGCACAGAGGAACATCTGGAGAAATTTCTGAAACGTCCGTTCACTGCTGTCGTTACTATGTGGTCTTGAATCTTTCAGAGGGTAGGCCTCAAAATCCCCGGCCTTGCCTGCTTTAGGCGACCGAGACGGAGGTCGAATCGTTCGGACAGAGATTGCGCTCAGTACTCGGCGTCGGAGAGCTGATCGGAGCTCGAAGTTTTCGGACGACTCAGAGTCGGATTGTGGTCGGCATGGCAGGGAGAGTTTTTCTTCCTTCTCCCGTCTGCGTGAGATGTGGGACATTTGAGAAACTGTGCTCACGGACTTCTTCTTCAAGTTGTGGTATTGTGCACAATTGTAACTATATGTTATAATTATGTGGTTTTGTCAGTTTTTTCAGTCTTGGTTTGTCCTGTGTTTTGTGATATCACACCGGAGGAAATAATGTATCATTTCTTAATGCATGTATTACTAAATGACAATAAAGAGGACTACGTGTCTTCATAATCATAAATCCCTCTTCAAGATTCCTAATCTAGACCAATACATAGTATTAAAGTCCTTCTGATGAGACCTTAAATTGAGCTCCTGCTTGCTTGTTCAGATGGCTTGGCTCAATATTGTGGGCCTAAGAGCCACTACTGAGCTGTACTCTTCTATGTTCTAAGTAGTCAATGGATGCTTGCTGTCAGGAAAAGTCAGAAATTCTGTCAGATCCCAGTTCTGTGATGCTACCTGTCTTCACTGAAACCAAGGTAGAGGAAACTCCTTCCCTATGAATCCAGTGCCTGCGTGACCACTGTACTACAGTGAAACATAGCAGATGCTTAGCAAGATCATGTGGTGTGGTGGTTCAGAGTCAAGGTGACCTTAGCCAGTTTAATAATGGGCATGATTTCACCCAGAAACAATTTCAGGTGTAATTGCTTTCAAGCTTATTTATGCATTGTTTGTACATAAAACGTGGCTTAAAGTATTCCAGTTTTCAGTCAGCAGTTTTGAAATGACAACCATTTCTCATTCGACAAAGTCAACGTGAGGGAAAGTGGAGAGAGATGTAAAGCAGGCTGCCTACAGACACTTACCGTCACCCAAAATTAAATAACCCCACCTCGGTTGCTGCATTCAAGATAGCTGCAGAACAAATGACCAGACTTCACAAACAGGTTTTTGTCTCTGAAGCCGTTTGATATGGCCAGAGGTTGTGAAAAGCTCTGAATAATTTTAGAAACTAGCTTTGACAACAAAATAAATGCACGGCGCAAGGTTCGAGATTTCCAACATCTGCAAAGAGGGCTAGGATTCTTTGTCCAGGTTACCTGGCAACTGGATTGTGTGGGAACAAAAAGTGACTTTTTTTAATTATTTAGAATGATTTACTAGAAATGAATGAAATGATGAAGTGAAGTACAAGACCTCCAATCACAAAGAGTAAAGTGGAATTGATGCAAGAGGGAGGGATATTGGTAAAATTACCATTTCTATTCATTTATAATTTACCATTTAAGAAAATTATTTTCTTGGCCAGGACCGGTGGAGCTGAAATTTCTTCCAAAAAAAATTAGACATATTAAAGCTATTATCTTGGCTCCTGATGCAAATTCTGTTTCATTGTCTCAGACCGAATCATAATGCTCATAAGTCTGGCTTTGATCTTTGGACAGTCTGCTTTGATTTGCCTTGCTAACGTTTTCTGATGATGTCCTTGTCTCAGTTTATTGATGCTGAATACTCAGTTGTGTCTTTGTTAACTTACCTTACTATTCCTATACCCACCTGCGGCTTGTTTTCCATCATCTGCTCTATGCTTCTCCCTAAGGCCAGATGCACATTACATCTGGTGTGAGCAGGTTTCACCTTTCAACCCTAATTACCCCGGATCCCTATCCCTGTCCATCAACTTTAAAATCCTTCTCCTTAATTTAAATAGCAGAGCAAGGGGTTGAGGCAGGTAATTTAACAATATTTAAAAGGTACTTGCACAGGTTCATGGATAAGAGAGGTTTAGAGGAATATGGGCCAAACACGAGCATACAGGAATAGTTTAGGTGGTAATCTTAGTCATCATGGACAAGTTGGACCAAAGTGACTGCTTCTGTGCTGTTTGCCTCTGGACCCTATGACTTCCATACCTTCCTGGTCTTCATCTCTGTACTCCATTTCACTGTATATAAACATGAACATGTGGTAAATAAATCTGAATCTGAATCAATCTGTACCCCACAGCCACACCTCACCTCTCCATTTCTCCAGGAGTGCTTTGCTTTTCTCCAGAGTTCTCTTCTTGCACAAACCTGATGTTCCACCATTGTTAGCTGGAATCTCTGCTGCCTGTGTCCTGACCATATGCCAGATCACCTGTCTGAATCTCTCTTGCTGCAGCTTGGGACAAATGTTTCATTACAGGCTGCTCCCTTGAAGTGCCTCTGAATGTTTCAAGTTGGCAAGAGGTATAATACAGGTTCTTTTTCTGATGAGAAGCCTGACAATGGTTTATGCTGCAATGAGGAAGATTTATTAGGATAGAATTTCCATTGTGTTTTTATAATTTTGACTGTAATTTCTTACCTCTTGCACCACCTCTCCATTGTTTCCACCAGCTATATTGGAAGAGCAGAAGAACCACTTCAGGAAGAGTTTTTATAACATACAAAATATCAATTTATAGAAAGTATTAACCATCCAGTTTTAACTCCGAATTGAAGCTAGAAACTGACGGCTAATTATTTGACCACAATATTGACAGCAAAGAAGTGCTCCAATATATTTATTTCCTCATATTACTGGCAACTTCATTACCAACCACAGCAATTCTCTGGCAGGAGTAGGGAAAAAAAAACCTTCGAACAGGTAGTGTCTGGGAGATGAACAAATAGGTTGACATTTTTTTGGTGTAAATCATTGGTCAATACATTTGCTAGAGATTTGCCTCTTTCATTGCAACTTCCATTCAGATCACATGACTGCGAGTTCATATCATCCAATGTTGACTTCAGGAAGGGGAAGTGGAATGAATGCACACCAGTTCTTATTGAGCTTCAAGTCCCTGGGTGCCAACATTTGAGATGATCTATCCTGGGCTCAACATATTCATGCAATTATAAAGAAGATATGAGAATGGCTATATTTCATTAGAAGTTTGAGGAGACTTGGTATGTCACAAAAACATTGACAAATTTTGACAGATGTACCATGGAGAGCATTCTAACTGGTTGCATCCTTGTCTGATCTGGAGGGACCACTGCACAGGTTCAGGAAAAAAAGCTGCAGAGAGTTGTAAATTCAGCCACCTCCATCATGGGGACTAGCCTCTCAGCATCCAGGACACTTCTAAAGGGGATGTCTCAAAAAGCCGGTATCCGTCATTAAGAACCACCATTACATGCCCTCTTCTCATTGTCATCATCAGAGAGGAAGTACAGGAGCCTGAAAACACACACTCAACGTTTCAGGAACAGCCTCTTCCCCTCTGCCATCAGATTTCTAAATGGACAGTGAATCCATGAAAACTATCTCACTACTTTTCCTCTCATTTTTCAAAATTAGTTTCTATATATAATTATCATAATTTATAGTTATATTATCATGTATTGCAGTGTATTGCTGCTGCAAAGCAACAAACTTCATGACATATGCCAGTGGTTAAACCTGATTCTGATTCAGTGCAATGAAGAAACAAAATTTCCCGGACCCCTGCTCATCTTTACTGAGGTGAACACTTACATTTTTACAACACATCAACGTTCAGATCTTAGTCATAGTCATAGTCATAGTCATACTTTATTGATCCCGGGGGAAATTGGTTTTCATTACAATTGCACCATAAGTAATAAATAGTAATAAAGCCATAAATAGTTAAATAGTAATATGTAAATTATGCCGGTAAATTATGAAATAAGTCCAGGACCAGCCTATTGGCTCAGGGTGTCTGACCCTCCAAGCGAGGAGTTGTAAAGTTTGATGGCCACAGGCAGGAATGACTTCCTAGGACGCTCTGTGTTGCATCTCGGTGGAATGAGCCTCCGGCTGAAAGTACTCCTGTGTCCACCCAGTACATTATGTAGTGGATGGGAGACATTGTCCAAGACGGCATGCAACTTAGACAGCATCCTCTTTTCAGACACCACCGTCAGAGAGTCCAGTTCCATCCCCACAACATCACTGACCTTACGAATGAGTTTGTTCATTCTGTTGGTGTCTACTACCCTCAGCCTGCTGCCCCAGCACACAACAGCAAACATGATAGTACTGGCCACCACAGACTCGTAGAACATCCTCAGCATTGTCCGGCAGATGTTAAAGGACCTCAGTCTCCTCAGGAAATAGAGACGCTCTGACCCCTCTTGTAGACAGCCTCAGTGTTCTTTGACCAGTCCAGTTTATTGTCAATTCATATCCCCAGGTATTTGTAATCCTCCACCATGTCCACACTGACCCTCTGGATGGAAACAGGGGTCACCGGTACCTTAGTTCTCCTCAGGTCTACCACCAGCTCCTTAGTCTTTTTTACATTAAGCTGCAGATAATTCTGCTCACACCATGTGACAAAGTTTCCTACTGTAGCCCTGTACTCAGTCTCATCTCCCTTGCTGATGCATCCAACTATGGCAGAGTCATCTGAAAACTTACTAGTGTATGATAATTTTATCCTATCGTTGATGGCTGTGCCTTTGTCTGGGTCAGTTTGCACCATCCTCGTCAATAGAATGACCAACTCCAAGAACTTGGCTTCCTTCTCTGGACCCAAAACTACTTCCTTTGGATCTTTAAACACGAGGAATTCTGCAGATGCTGGAAATTCAAGCAACACACATCAAAGTTGCTGGTGAATGCAGCAGGCCAGGCAGCATCTCTAGGAAGAGGTACAGTTGACGTTTCAGGCCGAGACTCTTCATCAGGACTAACTGAAGAAAGAGCTAGTAAGAGATTTAAAAGTGGGAGGGGGAGGGGGAGATCCAAAATGATAGGAGAAGACAGGAAGGGGAGGGTTGGAGCCAAGAGCTGGACAGGTGATTGGCAAAAGGGATATGAGAGGATCATGGGACAGGAGGCCTAGGGAGAAGGAAAAGGGGGAGGGAGGGGAAAAGCCCAGAGAATGGGCAAGGGGTATAGTCAGAGGGCCGGAGGGAGAAAAATGAGAGTGAGAGAAAGAATGTATGTATATAAATAACGGATGGGGTACGAGAGTGAGATGGGGCATTAGCGGAATTTAGAGAAGTCAATGTTCATGCCATCAGGTTGGAGGCTACCCAGACAGAATATAAGGTGTTGTTCCTCCAACCTGAGTGTGGCTTCATCTTTACAGTAGAGGAGGCCGTGGATAGACATGTCAGAATGGGAATGGGATGTGGAATTAAAATGTGTGGCCACTGGGAGATCCTGCTTTCTCTGGCGGACAGAGCGTAGGTGTTCAGCAAAACGATCTCCCAGTCTGCATCGGGTCTCGCCAATATATAGAAGGCCACATCGGGAGCACCAGACACAGTATATCACCCCAGCCGACCCACAGGTGAAGTGTCGCCTCACCTGGAAGGACTGTCTGGGGCCCTGAATGGTGGTAAGGGAGGAAGTGTAACGACATGTGTAGCACTTGTTCCGCTTACAACGATAAGTGCCAGAAGGGAGATCAGTGGGGATGGATGGGGGGGACGAATGGACAAGGGAGTCGTGTAGGGAGCGATCCTTGTGGAAAGCAGAGGGGGGGGAGGGAAAGATGTGCTTGGTGGTGGGATCCCGTTGGAGGTGTCGGAAGTTACGGAGGATAATATGTTGGACCCGAGGGCTGGTGGGGTGGTAGGTGAGGACCAGGGGAACCCTATTCCTAGTGGGGCGGCGGGAGGATGGAGTGAGAGCAGATGTGCGTGAAATGGGGGAGATGCGTTTGAGAGCAGAGTTGATAGTGGAGGAAGGGAAGCCCCTTTCTTTAAAAAAGGAGGACATCTCACTCATCCTGGAATGAAAAGCCTCATCCTGAGAGCAGGTGCGGTGGAGACGGAGGAATTGCGAGAAGGGGATGGCATTTTTGCAAGAGACAGGGTGAGAAGAGGAATAGTCCAGATAGCTGTGAGAGTCCGTAAGTTTATAGATTCTTTGGATCTTTATGAGGTGCAAAATTGAACTGCAGGTTAACTATGAATTCAGCTGCATGAGATCCTTGATGGTCTTGGCAGAGTGGATCTAAAGTGTTAAGAAATATGGGTTCACCCACAGAGCCGAGGTAGACCTGTTGCTTCCAAATGGCTACAAGTCATCAACCCGCTTCCTCAAAGCAGGGAAAGTAGTCTTTAAATTCAGTCGGTGATAGATTCTTGTTAAGTGAGCGAATGAGAAGTTCAGATTCAGATATATCACATCTACGTTGAAACATACAGTAAAACATGTTATTCTCATTAACAACCAACGCAATTAAGGATGTGCTGGGGGCAGGCCACAAGTGTTGCCACGTATTCCGCCACCAACATAGCCTGCCCACCATACTTGGCAGAATAACACATCAAAACAACATCAGCAAAAGCAAACAACAGGAATTCTGCAGATGCTGGAAATTCAAGCAACATACATCAAAGTTGCTGGTGAACGCAGCAGGCCAGGCAGCATCTCTAGGAAGAGGTACAGTCGACGTTTCAGGCCGAGACCCTTCGTCAGGACTACTATCAGCAAAAGCAAGCCCATTTCCTCCCACCCATGCACACATACAGACAGTTCCGGAAGAAGATGGCACTAACAAACAACCTGACCAAGGGCAATATCCTACGCACGGCTCACGAAACTACTCCCAAACAAGAGGAAATCTGCAGATGCTGGAAATCCAAGCAACGCACACTAAGTGCTGGAGGAACTCAGCAGGCCAGGCAGCATCTAGGAAAAGAGTATGGTCGACGTTTCGGGCCGAAATACTTCGGCAGGAAAAAAACTACTTTTCTCGCTTGATTTATATATTCTTTTTCTTTCAAATGTGGGTTCTGCTCCTGTTGGAGCCTGTGATCTATATTTTGGTTGAGTGTTTTTCGCTGATTGAATGACCTGACTCTTTGATCTCTCCAAGGGAGATCGGGGAGTCTTTGAGCAAAGTGTACAGCCTCAAGGCCAAGGAGCCTGGAAAGGAGGCGCAAACCCATGACCAAATCTTTTTCTCACTGATCTCGTTGATTAAAGTGTCAATGAGATTGAAAATCATCAAGGATGAGAACGGAAGGTGGGTGGGAGTTCAACACCATCTACCTGTGTTCCAATGCTCTCTCTCTCTCTCTCTCACACACACACACTCACTCACTGCTCTCAGAGGAAGGTGTCTGCGTGCGTCTGGTCTCTGTCTCTCTCTCCCTCTTGCCCAATGCTCCCAGAGGAAGGTCCCTGTGTTCAAATGGTCTCTCTCTCTCTCCTTCTCATTCGGGGAGTGAGTGCCGGAGTCCTGGATCCTGGGCAGTGTTTAATTGACGCCGTTTGTGGTTTGGACTCTATAGTTCATGTCATGATGTCTGGTTTCTGGCTGCTGCTTTTTTTGTTGCTATTTTGTATGATTGTGATTGAAGAGGACTGGATCTGCAGGCTGAGTTGTTGAAGGACAAAGTGCTGGATTGAAATGAACTGAGCTAAAATGAATATGCCTGAACCCTTTTAATGACTTTATATTCTGTGTCTTTTGCTAACTTTTATTACCGTTTGCGTGATTTGAATTTTTTTTTTAAGTGTGGGGGTTTGTTTCATGGCTGTCTGATGGAAGACGGATCTCAGAGTTGTATACTGCCTACGTACTTTGATAATAACTGTCCTTTGGATCTTAGTGCTCCAGGCAGGTCTCCAGTCTCTAAGCTTCAGCCATTGGGCTTCAACTGGTCATCCGATCAACCTTATGCTTTGATCTTAACAGGATACTTAACATAACAGAGTACAGAGCTGAGGCTGCAGTCAGATCAGCCCTCTTCTTTCTTATTAGCTGAACAAACTTCAGGGACTGACTAGTCAACTCCTTTTCCTAATTTGTATGCTTGTATGTATGTTTGATTGAACAGATGAATCTTTCTCTTATCCTGTATGTTCATCCAATCTTAGCATTCAACCCAGTATTTTCCATCACAGTGCTTTCTTCTTCTATCAGATACTTGTCCTTAATTCTCATTTAATTAGTGCTTTATGTCCCTAAGGCAGGGAAATGACAGGAAGGAACTTCATGCCATTTTCAGACTCTAGAGTTGAGGCCCTTTGAGTGTCTGAAACTTCACACAGAACTGGTGGATGTGTTTCAGTCTCTGTACTCACATCTGCCACGTGCTTTCAAGCTCCTGAACAATTGGTGATGGGACGATTAGTGACTTGACACCAAATTGGAGAGGGACCATGAAGAAGAAACTGAAAGTATCAGAATCAGAATCATACTTAATATCGCCAGTATACAGTTTGCCGTGAAATTTGTTGTTGTATGGCAGCAGTACATTACAATACATAATAATAGAAAAAATGCGAATTACAGTAAGTCAATAGGTATATATTAAATAGTTAAATTAAATAAGTAGTGCAGAAATAGAAACAAAAATGTAGTTCGTAGGTTCAATGTCCATTCTGAAATCTGACGGCAGATGAGAAGAAGCTGGTCCTGAATTGTTGAGTGTGCGTCTTAGGCTGTTGTACCTCCTCCATAATGATAGCAATTAGAACACAGCATGACCTGGATGATGGGTGTCCTTAATGATGAATACCACCTTTTTGAGGCATCGATCCTTGAAGATGTCCTGGATACTATAGAAGTTAGTGCACATGAGGGAGCTGACTAATTTTACAGCTCTCTGCAGCTTATTTCAATCCTGTGCAGTAGCCACACACCATCCCACCATGCCAGATGGGGATGCAGCCAGTGAGAATCCTCTCCATGGTACAACTGTAGAAATAGGCAAGGGATTTTGGTGACATATGGGATCTTCTCAAGCTCCTAATGAGATATAGCTACTGTCGTGACCTCTCATTGATATTATGCAGCGGTCCCCAACCACCGAGCCGCAGGCATGCGCTACCGGGCCGCGAGGAAGCGATATGATTTGGTCAGCTGCACCTTTCCTCATTCCCTGTCACGGCCACTGATCAGCCATTACGCATGTGAAGTCATGACCCGCATGTCATCCGTGTCAGGGCGGGAAGGCGATCAACTCCTCGAGCTTGCAAATGACGACGGGCTGAAAAGTACGTTTGACATAACATCTCTATGGGCATTTTGGATCAAAGTCAAGGCTAAATATCCTGAGATAGCCACGAAAGCACTGAAAACATTGCTTCTATTTCCAACATTTTTCTGCGAAACAGAATTTTCTGCAATGAATGCAACGAAAACTAAACTGCAGAATAGACTGGACATTAGGAACCCCCTTCGACTATCGATGTCTCCCATCATCCCTTGATTGGACGGTGTTGTTGCAGGGAAACAAGCCCAGGGCTCCCACTGATTCAGCGATATTGGTGTGTTGCAATGATTTTATATATTCATACAGGGAAAATATTTGCTGTGCGTTTAATATCCAAATATTACTTAAAATGTTATGATGCTATTGACTTCTAAGTGACCGTATAACGATTACAACATGGAAACAGGCCATCTCTCCGCTTCTAGTCCGTGCCGAACGCTACTCTCACCTAGTCCCACCGACCTGCACTCAGCCCGTAACCCTCCATTTCTTTCCTGTCCATATACCTCTCCAATTTTTCTGTAAATGATCGTATCGAACCTGCTTCTGCCACTTCTACTGGAAGTTCATTCAAAACTTACTTACTTCAAGCTCCCCTGATAATTGACTTATCATTATATCCATGCGAGGAAAATAAGCGCTCTGTGTTTAATATTAAATTCGTTAGATAAACCTTTTTAGAAACAAAATTGAGTATATTACCCACTTATCACCTATATTCCGGTAGTGATCAACACCCACCCCCACGAACAGAATCGCCAAAAAAAAGGATTTGCTGCGGTAGGGGGGGGGGGGGGGGGGGAATCGGCAGGTCACAATACGCATGCGCATTGGTGCCCGCGCAAGGTTTCATGGTCATTGTAGTCTTTTGGGTAAACAACGCATTTGACTTCTCTTGTTCGTTGGCGACCCTACCCCCCCCCCCCCCCCCCCCCGGTCGGCCAGTCCGCAATGCAAAAAAGGTTGGGGACCCCTGATATTATGGGTCCAGTAGAGATCTTCAGAAGTGCACAATCAGTTCTTTGGTCTTACTGACGTTGAGTGCAAGCTTGTTGCTGTGACACTACTCAACTAGCTGGTATATCTCACTCCTGTACTCCCTCTTGTCTCCATCTTAAATTTTGTCAACAATGGTTGTATCATCAGCAAATTTATAGATGGCGTTTGAGCTGTGCCTAACCACACAGTTATGGGTGTAGAGAGAGCAGAGCAGTGGGATAAGCACACAGCCCCGATGTGCACCAGTGTGGATTGTCAGTGAGGTGGAGATGTTATGTCCAATCCACACAGGTTGTGGTCTTCCAGTTAGGAAGTCGAGGATCCAGTTGCAGAGGGAGATACAAAGGTCCAGGTTCTGGAGCTTTTTGATCAGAACTGTAGGAATGATGGTGTTAAATGCTGAGCTGTGGTCAATAAACAGCGTCCTGATATAGGTATTTGTATTGTCCAGGTAATCCAAGCCACATGAAGAGTCAATGAGATCGCATCTTCCGTACACCTATTGTGCTGATAGGCAAGTAGCAGTGGGTCCAGGACTTTGCTGAGACAGGAGTTAACTCTAGTCATAACCAGCCTCTCATCACCATAGATATGAGTGCCCTTGGGTGATAGCCATCGAGGCAGCTCACCCTTTACTTCTTGGGCACTGGTATAATTGTTGCCCTTTTGAGGCAGGTAGAAACTTCCGACTGTAACAATGAGAGACTGAAAATGTCTTTGCACACCCTTTCCAGTTGGTTGGTACAGATTTTCAGAGCCCTACTAGGATCTCCATTGGGGCCTGACACCTTGCGAGGGGTCAATATCTTGAAAGACAGCCTGACGTTGGCCTCTGAAACAGAGATCACAAGGTCACTGGGTGTTGCAAGGAGCCTCACAGCTGTAGTTTTAAAGCGAGCATAAAAGGCATTGAGTTCATCCGGGAGTGATGCACCGCTGCCATTCATGATGTTAGGTTTGCATTTGCAGGAAGTAATAGCCTGCAAATCCTGCCTGAGTTGACATGCATCCAATTCCACCTGCAACCTCGCTCAGAATTATTCCTTTGCTTTTGAGACAGCCCTTCACAAGTTGTACCTGGTTTTCTTGTGCAGACTTGTGTGGCCAGACTTGAATGCCAAAGACCTAGTCCTCAGAAAACTACAAACCTCCTGGTTCATCCATGGCTTTTGATCCAGGTATGTACAGTATGTACTGGTAGGCACACGCTCATCCACACAGGCTTTAGTAAAGTAAAGGAACAGCTATGGCATTCTCAATGAGACTCGAAGATGAATCCCTAAACACAGTCCAGTCCACTGATTCAAAGCACTATGGTAAGCACTCCTGCACCTCCCTTGTCTATATCTACTTGTTTCTCACTACTTGTGCTGCAGTCTTCAGTCTCTGCCTTTAATCATGAAGTAGATGTACAGCCAAGTGATCGGACTTTCCAGAGTGTGGACGTGGGATCGCATGGTAAGTGCTCTTGATGGTGATGTAACAGTGGTCCAGTGTGTTGGCTCCTCCAGTACTACAATTTGTTGGTAATAATTATTTCAAGACTTTCTCAAGCTGGCCTGGATAAAATTCCCCACAATGATAGGGAAGGCATCAGGATGTGCTGTTTCTTGTCTGTAGATTACACTGTTCAGTTCGACTAGAGCCTATTTGACACTGGTCCCTGGTGGGATGTACACCGCTACCAGGATGATTGCTGAAATCCCCCAGGATGACTGCTGAATGTGGAGCCTTCTCAAGGAAAAGATCTAGTATCCATCACTGTATTCCAACCTTCAACCAAAAGGTAACAATTCTGCTAGTGCAGAAACCTTTTGTTAATTTGTTGGGTTTTTTTTGGCTTAGATTTTTACTGTTCAGTTTCCAATGTCAGAATTCTACAAACCAAATCATGGCTGACTTCACAACATAATTGGCACCGCACTGAACCATACTGCTTATCTGAGTTATTTGTTAGTCTGAGCTAAAAATCCAGAGTCTCACCATAGTCTCCGCCAGTCTTAAGCTGAGGCCCTGAGTTAGAACAGTGAATAATAATGACAGAACATGAAGACTAAATATCTGTGAGGATCTATGGAAACGAGGCCTCTGGCCATCCTCTTGCTCTAAAACGTTTTGTCAGTCGAATGTACATGCAACCAAGGCCATTGGGTGTTGCCTTCTTTACTTTGCATCATGGTGCAAGTGCTCTATATGTCATCCCCTAATTTCCATTATCTATCATGCTCTTAAATCATTCAAAAAGCAGTTTTCTTGCCTTTAAATATTCTTATCTCAAAGTTTGAAAATATCTACCAAATAGCTGCCTTTTAAAAAAGAAGATGCTGGAAACACTGATTAGATCAGGTAGAATTTGTGGGGAGAGAAGTGGTTCATGCTACAAGTCAATAACCTTTTGCAAGATCTGATCCTTGATTTTAAAAGTTTGCCATTGCCCCTCCCTTAGATCAGGGGTTTCCGAACATTGTTTTATCCCATGGACCCACACCATTAACCTTGTGGTCCGTAGACCCCATGTTGGGAACCCCTGCCTTAGATGGTGTCTCATTGGATTGTATTTACAGATATTATTCAATTTATTTCAAATTTCCAGCATTTGCAGTCATTATTTTGACTGAGCTAGAGAGTTGTATTTATTGTACTGTATTAACCCTACTTCTTTCTCCATAGATGCTGCTTAACCTGCTAAGCATTTCCAACCTTGGTTGTTTTAATGAGGGACAAAAAATTGATCCAGATTTAACACAGCATAGAGAAGGAGAAACAGAGTTAACATTGAAGTTTGATGGCCTTTCATCTGAGCTGGTAAATTTTGGGTCAATATACTTTAAGGGGCACTTTTACTTGATTTGTTTTTTGCTTTATGAACTTTTAATCCGTTGAGAATAAAATCAGAATAGAAACACAACAATTAAAGAGCTGAAATAAAAACAAAACTGGTAATACTCAACAGGTTAAGTGGCAGCTGTACAAAGACAAACCGTGTTCATGTTTTGGTTAAATATGAAAATAAGAAAGTAAAATATTAAACCTGTTTCTCTCTCCACAGTTGCTGCCTGACCAGCATTTCCAGTACTTTCTGTTACTCCTGCAGTTTTCTTTCATTTTCCGTTGTGCTGATGATTAAAAAAATTACCCCCAAAGTCTGAAGACATTTTTGTTATTTTTTTCTGTAACCGGCTGCATGTCCAGTGCTGTCCCTACTTGTTCAAATTCCTTCTTCACAGATGAACAGGGTTCACAGTCCACATTAAGATATTAACCACAACCACATAAAAGGATAGAAAATGTAATCGCAATAGGAGACATAAGGTACACTATACTTAGCTTGACTCCTTTACAAATTTACCATGTCTGCCAGTGAAAGTCATATTTAATCTAACTGATTTCACAGTTTGTTTTATTTACTGTGGTTTACTTTTGACAGTTTTGAGTGCTTGCTTCCTCAGTACACAAAAGTCTATCAATTATATTCAGTAAATCTGCCTTCGAGATTGCCCTATGATAGTCTTCGCTGAGTGAAGTTATCAGACCTCTTCAACTCCTGCCTCTGAATACTCTCAACAATGGAGATGGAACTTGTAAGTAGCATCGTTGATCATTCTGGCATTCTGACCACATCATAAGCGCATCATTGCAGATAGATTAGGAAAAAAGAAGTCTTGCAAAGGCATCTGTCAGCTCTGTGTCACTTCAGTCTGCCTGACTGCATGCTCAGATTTCTCAGTAGGAAAACACCTTGCAGTCAAATGACATTCGATAGACAGCGTGTCTGCATAGTTCATAAAATGTCAAGCAAAACTTTTGCTGAGCAGTTGTTATAAAGGAGTATTATATTTTTTTGAAAAAATATTTAAATTAGCATTAATCCTTCAAATTGCTCTGCAGAGCATCTGGGATTGATTAAACCCCAGCTGAACATTTTACATTAATCATTATAATAACATTTAAGAGAGTAACAGAATATTTACAATAAATATTCTGTTACCGGTAATTTGTTGAGCATATGCTTGTGCTGAGGGGAAGAGAAAGCAATTGTAGGCAGAAAGAAGGTGCAGTGGTGAAGATGCCATTACAACTGGAATTGAAAGATAACAAATGTCCCTTTGTAATTGGATGAAAGGTCTGTGAACCAGTGAATTGGAAAATGTCTGGTGCTGAGGCTCAAATCTCATGTTGATGAACTTTATATAGAATTAGGAAGCTGTGAAGAGAAAATGTAACTTAGAAGTCCTGAGAATGATATTGAAATTTTCTCTTGACCGCAGACAATTGTCAGACACAATGTCATTGCCAGTCCAACATAACTGCCCAATATAACTGTTTTCAATCATCACTTTGCTAATGGCTACTCTACAGCGGTGTCAGTCATACAACAGTGAAATGGAAGCCATGCTTCCAAAGCCTCAGTTACTTCAAGAGTATCAGTTAACTAAGGAAAGCTTTGCCGCCCCCCCCCCCCCCATGAACTGCAGGCACAATTTCCTGGCACCCACAGAAGATGAGCTGCCTGTATGTGGAATGACTGGAACCGACAGCTCGGCACCCACAACTGAAATTCAGCTCACTGAGCTTCCCACCAGCATCACTGGTTCGATCAAGTGCCATGGCCAATACCAAACTGACCTGCGTCAGAACACGTGGTCCCTTGAGTCACTGATTCCTCACAGCACAGAAGGGTATTTTGGCCCATGCGGCTCATAGATTTAATTTCAGAACCATAAAATAAAAGAAAATATTTAAGGCAAATACATTGCCAATGTACAGTTAGAGACAATGTTTGTCATTAAATTTTGACTAGCCAATGACCATGTTAGGGACCAGAAGTCAAGCAAGGAACTCTTTCTACCATATGTTCTCTCTGTGGTTCTATGTGTGTACAAAATAAAGAACTTCAGGTCCCAGTGCGCAATGCAGGTGGTTCACCCAGAACTGGAAGTGTCATTGGTGAAAAGGTCACATATGCCCCTGGTGGGCTGGAGCGTCCCAAGTTAAATGTGGTTGAGCTGAAGCAATTGCTGTAAATCTGTAAATAAAATATTAATTACCAGGATAATCAAGGACACGACCCACCCAGCCAACACAGTTCTCATCCCTCTTCCCTCCGACAGAAGGCTTCAGAGCTTGAAGACTCGACCGGCCAGATTTGGGAACAGCTTCTTTACAACTGTGATAAGACTGCTGAGCGGATCCTGACCCAGATCTGGGCCGTACCCTCCAAATATCCGGAGCTGCCTCTCAGTTTTTTTGCACTACCTTACTTTCCATTTTTCTATTTTTCTATTTTCTATTTATGATTTATAATTTAAATTTTTAATATTTACTATCGATTTGTAATCCAGGGAGCAGAAAGTGCAGAATCAAGTATCGCTGTGATGATTGTATGTTCTAGTATCAATTGTTTGGCGACAATAAAGTATAAAGTATAAATAGTTCTAGCATTTTTACCCACACAAGTTTGTCTTTACAAAAACAAACATAACATGGTTTCAAAAGTCGGCTTAAGGTCTAAATACAAGTGTAAATGAACACCACGAGCGACTAAGTAAGAGATGTTGGTTCCAAAAGAGAGCAGCTGCCATTCAGGGAGCATGTAGTGTCTTGAAGCTGCTGAAGTTCACCGGATTCACCAAAGGAATACCAGGTGACAGTCTGAAAATTAATTTGATCAGATGTTCAATGGTTCATTTATTATCGAAGTAGGTATCTATATACAACTCTGAAATTTTTCTTCTCCAGATAACCACAAAACAAAAAAGAACATGAAGGTCATCCGGAGAAAACAATCAAACCCACCCACCCACGCACAAAAAGGAACGGCATCCTGATCATCAACCCCCCCACAAAACGGAACAAAAACATTGACCCCCAAAACAACCTCCTCCCCGCACAAAAAACTAACATAACACAACCGAACATCAACCCCCCCCAAACCCCCTCCTCCAACAACAAAACAGAAAAGGAGTGGGTGATAAAAAGCACAATATAAAAACCATAAGGCTGAAAAAGTCCACAGTCCATAAACACAGTAGTCCAATCCATTAGTACAGAACCACGATACCATCCTCCGATATCACGGACATTCATCGAAAGAGAGGGACTCCTCATGAGGTAGAGGCCTATCTGCCTGCCACAGTGAGCCACACAGTGATAGGCCATTCAGAGGCTCCTTCTTGGCAGCGATCAAAAGGAAAGCAGTCGGTGCTGAACTGTCACTCACCTTCCACATTTGTCTCAATGTCTCAAAATGGAGTCGAGAATCGGCACGTGCCCTGTCTTTAAGTTTCTTCGCATCGAGGACGTCCAAGTACACGGTCACTTCCCGAATCTTCTGGAGCAGCAAAGCACTGGATCACTCCTCAATTGATATCCAGACTGTAAATCACAGGCTCTAACAGTCCCAGAAACACAGTTAAAGTGAAAAACAGATGCAAAAGAAGTAAAATAGACATTTTCATGGGCAATCTGAAAGATGTTGACTGAAGGAGCATTGTAAGCTGGTGTCACCTTGACCAGAATGGATAAGCCCCATCCTACCACACCTATGCAGTTTACCAGCAATTTAACTGATAACTGGAAACTCCTCAAACAGTGATTCAAGATATATTTAGTGGAAGTGCAGGTGAAAATAAATGAAAGCATCTACCTTTCTACATATAGTTGGCAAAGATAATTTGGACATCAATGACTATTCAAATTAATAAGACAGTCTTTACATCGGACACTCTGATGACAAAATTTGAGGAGTATTTTGCCCAGGTAAAAGCATCCCCCACCTCTCTCTGTCCCCCTCACTATACCCCTTGCCCATTCTCTGGTTCCCCCCACCCTTTTCTTTCTCCCTAGGCCTCCCGTCCCATGATCCTCTCGTATCCCTTTTGCTCATCACCTGTCCAGCTCTTGGCTCCATCCCTCCCCCTCCTGTCTTCTCCTATCATCTCAGATCCCCCCCTCCCCCTCCCACTTTCAAATCTCTTTCTAGCTCTTCTTTCAGTTAGTCCTGACGAAGGGTCTCGGCCTGAAACGTCGACTGTACAGTCAGCTGCCAGCATACCTTAGTTTCCGATGTTCCCTTGGGGAATATTGAACTCTGCCTCACCAATTATCAGATCTTTCATTTGATACATTTTTCACACAGTTTGTCAGATGCTTTCAGGGTGATGTAAGGGGAACAATCCTAACATAGGGAGAGGACTGGAAAAAGAAACAAAATTCATAGTAGAAATTTCCTTCTTTCCCACCAATATTGCTGATCTAGAGATAATTTCATTACAGACTTTTCCCAGTTCAGAAGACTCTTTTTTTGCAATTGCATTACTGGAAATCCATCTCCTACTGCTCAACATGAGTTAGATCCCTCCTTTAGTGTACTTTGGGGCAATATTATATAAGAATATAATCCAGCACTGTCTTGCCCTACTGCAACAGGCTTGTGAGGTTAAGACCAGGGCCAGTGTTTTGTCAGCAGAGTTTTTTGTGGTGTTAATGAAAAAAGCAGCTGGAATTCAAGCAACTAACCTGCCTTAATATTTCAGTATCAAATGGGGACAGACAGCCTCACATTCTTGAGGTGCCACTGTGATTTATTAATCTGCCTTATTGCAGTCTCCTGTCTTTCCCCTTTTGAAAGTAAACCACAGCACTGTATGAATTTTTTTCCCCCTTTCAGACATGAGTGTCACTGGTGAAACTTGACCAGACCACTTGTTCAAGCGTTGGGAGTTACTCTAAATTAGGAAATGGTGCTCTCAAAATACGACATTGTGCTAGCTTGGTCACAGCTATGTGGGTTAACACCATAAGACATCGGAGCAGAATTAGGCCTTTCAGCCCATCGAGTCTGCTCCACCATTCCATCATGGATGATCCTTCATCCCACTCAACTCCATACGCTTGTATTCTTGCCATAAACTTTGATGCCCTGACCAATCAGGAAACTATCAGCTTTTGCTTTAAATATATCCATGGACTTGGCCTCCATCATAGTCTGTTTCAGAGCATTCCACAGATTCACTACCCTCTGGATTTTAAAAAAAAAAAATTCCTCCTTCCCTCTATTCTAAAAGGTTGCTCCCTCAATTTTGAGGCTGTGCCCTTTAGTTCTGGACACTCCAAGCATAGGAAATGCCTTCACATCCACCTTATCTAGTCTTTTCAACATTCAGTAGGTTTCAATAAGATCCTTCCACATTCTTCAAAATTCCAGTGAGTACAGGCCCAAAGCTGCCAAAGGCTCCTCGTATATTAACCCTCTCATTCCCAGAATCATCTTCCTGAACCTCCTCTGGACTCTCTCCAATGACAACACATCCTTATTGAGATAAAGGGCCCAAAACTGTTGACAATACTCCAAGTGTGGCTGACTAACGTCTTATAAAACCTCAGCAGTGTTTCCTTGTTTTTATATTCTATTCCATCTGAAATGAATACCTACATTGCATTCACCTACTTCACCACAGACTCAGCCAAGAAATTAAGATTGTGGGAGTCTTCCACGAGGACTTCCAAGTCCCTTCGCACCTCTGATGTTTGAATTTTCTCCCCATTTTGAAAATAGTTGCCACTTTTGTTCCTTTTACCAAAATGTATTGTCATACATTTCCCAACACTGTATTCAATCCACCACTTTTATGCCCATTCATCCAATTTGTCGAAGTCCTGCTGCAATGGCATTGCTTCCTCAGCACTACCTACCCCTCTACCCATCTTCTTCGTATCGTCAGCAAGCTTGACAATGCTAATGGCCCTGCATATGCTACACTCGTGATAAATACCTCGGATGGGTGGAAGAGAGACCCTGTCTCAGCAGTCCTCACAAACTTTCGTAGGGTCTTGTGGTCAGATGCTTGCAGATTATGGAAAACCAGAGACTTAATCTTGATTTGTAAGATATTCAGATAGACTGGAATGGGCTCCTCTATTGTAAGTGAAGATGTTGGGGGGGGGGGGAACTCAGCAGGTCAGACTGCATCTGTGGAAAGAGAATCAATCAAGGTTTCAGATCTGGAACCCTTCATTGGAACAGACAGAGGGTAACTGACAGATCTGATGAAGGGTTCTAAACCTAAACTGTTGACTGTTTCTCTTTCCCCAGCTGCTGCTGAACTGTTGTGTTTTCCAGTATTTACTGTTTCTTTATTCCTCCTTTACTGCATGGCTCCATAGTTCTACTGGTGAATGATGACTTCAAAATTATCCCTGTGCAATTTAGGTAGATTTCAAATTAAAACAATTTAAAGTATTTGGACATAAACTAATTAATAGTCAGAGTTCCTGCAGTCCTGTTATGGGATGACAGCTGAATTGATATAATCGTGATGGAGTACTCCTGGAGACTGCAGAAATTCAATTAGGAAACTACGTGACTCAGTCGTTGTACTGAGACCATCTCTAATACACAAATGAATGATCATGATATACAATATACACTTTGCTGAGATCTTTTTCCATTGCTACAAAAGCAGAACTCTTTACATGGTACAATGCAACATATTGTGTAATGAGTTCAGTATGCAGAATATACACTCAGCTGTAACGCAGGTTACTGATGCATTTAACTGCCTGTATTATAGAGGCGTACCCTGTCGAATGTGTCACAATCTGCCTGTCAAAGATGTTCCACCTTTACATCCTCACCAGCAAACTACGACATTCAACTGACCCTGAAACCTTTCCAGCTGCAGCCTGTCCTGGCATACCTTAACTGCAACAGCAGGTGCTTAAAAGTTCTTTTTGGGGGAATGGGCCCAAAGTGGTGTTTGTGCAGCAATACTCAAGATTTCCAGACACTTACATAACAAATGCATCAAAGTATGTCGAAATAGCAAAGTCAAAAATAATGCCAGTAAAAAAAGTTTTTTTTCTAAGGGTAATTCATTTACTAATGTCATCTTTGTTCCAGATGATAGTGAGCTTTCCTACTTCTGTGTCTAAAGGCTGTGCATTTGTCTCACTCCTGAGATTGGATCTCAAGGGCTCTCTGGTGCAGAGATGTGTTCACTTCTTTTTAATGTGAGGTTAAATTATGGACCCGTTCTCTCTCAGGTGGATGCAAAAGCCCTTGATAATGAGGTAGTCTCCCTATGTCCTGTACAATATATGTTCTTCTCAGAGTATCAGAAAAGCAGATTATCTGCTAGATATTACTGTTTTGTCTACAAGAGATTCCTGTATGCAATTTGGCTGCTCTGTTTCTCACAATGCGAGTGACACCACAGTTCAAAAGTATTTCAGAGACTCCAATGCACTCTAGGTCATCTACAGAAGGACACAACTAACACAGAGTAAGTCTATTTTGCATACAATGACTATCCCAGCACAACGCTTTACAGAACAGACAACCCAGGTTCAATTCCCACCGCTGCCTGTAGGGGAGTTTGTACTTTCTCCCTGTGACCACGTGGGTTTCCTCTGGGTGCTCAAGTTTTCTCCCACAGTCCAAAGATGTACACGTTGGTAGGTTAATTGGTCATTTTAAATTGCCCATGATTAGGTTGGGATCAAATTGGAGGATTGCTGGGCAGTGAGGCTCAAAGGGCTGAAAGGCCTATTCAGCGCTTTATCTCATAGAAACATAGAAAATAGGTGCAGGCGTAGGCCATTCGGCCCTTCGAGCCTGCACCGCCATTTATTATGATCATGGCTGATCATCCAACTCAGAACCCCTCCCCAGCCTTCCCTCCATACCCCCTGATCCCCGTAGCCACAAGGGCCATATCTAACTCCCTCTGAAATATAGCCAATGTACTGGCCTCAACTGCTTCCTGTGGCAGAGAATTCCACAGATTCACCACTCTCTGAGTGAAGAAATTTTTCCTAATCTCAGTCCTAAAAGGCTTCCCCTTTATCCTCAAACTGTGACCCCTTGTTCTGGACTTCCCCAACATCGGGACCAATCTTCCTGCATCTAGCCTGTCCAATCCCTTTAGGATTTTATACGTTTCAATCAGATCCCCCATCAATCTTCTAAATTCCAACGAGTACAAGCCCAGTTCATCCAGTCTTTCTTCATATGAAAGTCCTGCCATCCCAGGAATCAATCTGGTGAACCTTCTTTGTACTCCCTCTATGGCAAGGATGTCTTTCCTCAGATTAGGGGACCAAAACTGCACACAATACTCTAGGTGTGGTCTCACCAAGGCCTTGTACAACTGCAGTAGTACCTTCCTGCTCCTGTACTCAAATCCTCTCGCTATAAATGCCAGCATACCATTCGCCTTTTTCACCGCCTGCTGTACCTGCATGCCCACTTTCAATGACTGGTGTATAATGACACCCAGGTCTCGTTGCACCTCCCCTTTTCCTAATCGGCCACCATTCAGATAATAATCTGTTTTCCTATTTTTGCTACCAAAGTGGATAACTTCACATTTATCCACATTAAATTGCATCTGCCATGAATTTGCCCACTCACCCAACCTATCCAAGTCACTCTGCATCCTCTTAGCATCCTCCTCACAGCTAACACTGCCACCCAGCTTCGTGTCATCCGCAAACTTGGAGATGCTGCATTTAATTCCCTCATCCAAGCCATTAATATATATTGTAAACAACTGGGGTCCCAGCACTGAGCCTTGCGGTACCCCACTAGTCACCGCCTGCCATTCTGAAAAGGTCCCGTTTATTCCCACTCTTTGCTTCCTGTCTGCTAACCAATTCTCCATCCACATCAATACCTTACCCCCAATACCATGTGCTTTAAGTTTGCACACTAATCTCCTGTGTGGGACCTTGTCAAAAGCCTTTTGAAAATCCAAATATACCACATCCACTGGTTCTCCCCTATCCACTCTACTAGTTACATCCTCAAAAAATTCAATGAGGTTCGTCAGACATGATTTTCCCTTCACAAATCCATGTTGACTTTGTCCGATGATTTCACCGCTTTCCAAATGTGCTGTTATCACATCTTTGATAACTGACTCCAGCAGTTTCCCCACCACCGACATTAGGCTAACCGGTCTATAGTTCCCCGGTTTCTCTCTCCCTCCTTTTTTAAAAAGTGGGGTTACATTAGCTACCCTCCAATCCTGAGGAACTAGTCCAGAATCTAACGAGTTTCTCAATAAATATAAAACATCTTATCAGCCGTAAGTGTTATATTTGACAATTCATTCCCCAACTAATAGTCCACAAGGCTTCCTTAAAGAAGGTTAGAAATCTAAAGCCTACTGAATGAGCTTTAAGCTTTCTTAAACCCCCTACAGTTGGACAACAACAGTTACTCTTATGATGTCTCAGCATAAAAGATATTGCCTAACCAAGTTTTCCTGTCAACTGGGGTGAAAATTCATAAAGAATCTCCAGGTCAATATACGTTACTTACTGGATACCCTAGTTAAAAAAAAATCTGGAGTTTCCCAGCTATTCTTGTATTCCACACTGAGCAGTAATTGTTTAAGGAGAAATTTTATAATTACTCATGGGCTGACATTCTCCTTCAAGATTCTATTGTGATTTGCACTTCTTCCAATATTTTAAAACTACTCTTTTGCATAACTGAAAATAGATTAACTTTCCAAGAGATTTGCAGCTGTCAGGCAAGAATCAATAACCACCAGCAAATCGTAAAGAGCTGTCTACAAACTGAGGTAAAATAATGAACAAAGCTTGGTTAATCCATCAACATCTGCACTTTTATGACCCTGTAAAACAATTCCCAGTCTCTTGCTCCTTTTGTTTCAGCTTTCAGTGCGGAATGCCACACTGGCTGACTTTACGTGCCTGATTGATCACCACCTCTTTTAAAATCCATGAATGCCAATGTAAATCATACGTTACCTTCCACAACATTTGCTGCCATAGCCCCTCTCCCTCACTCTGCACCCACCACCTCTCAAACCCCACTACTCCATCCACCAATGAACAAAAATTCACAGTCTGGAAAAAAAAATACACATCCCCACTGAAACAAATCCTAGTAGTTGAATATTTATTTCATGAATGAACACCGTCAAAACCTGCTCACATGTTGTGTTTAATATGGTTTAATCTTTTCTCAATCTGATAAGGGAACAACCATCCCCAATATACAATATAATCTGCATCTCACCACAGCTATAAAAAAGGGTTAGCACAAAACCATAATAATAAACAAATGCTATATATAGTCCTTAGCTATTTCAAAACTATTCTGTGAGATACATGGTTGTCATACTGCAAGCCCTTGGACAGTAACTGGGTTAGTCATAAGGAATTTGTTCTTCATTTGCATTGATTCATATTCCTTGGGACAATGTATAACTGGAGACATGTCCTGTTCATATTCAGGATATGGGTGTTGCTGACCATATCATCTTTTAGTACTCTTCGGAAAAGTGCGGTCACTACATTCCTTCCGATGCAAAGTTCTCCTGAGTAGGATAGGGTGATAGCTCTTACCCAGGGAATTTTTGTCTCAGCTTTCCACGTTGACCCATTTGGTATCACCAGGAGGTTATTTTGAGCTTGCTGAAATGTTGTTGAAAGATCAAAGTTCTGTCTTTGCCATTCCCATGAATGTCTGGGTAGAGTCTTGCTTTGACCTCCGACAATAAATTTAGAAATTCAGTCCTTTTTTGGCACTGATAACATGACTATGCATTCTTTGACAGGCCTCAACATGATTCTTTATGTGCCAGAGTATTATGCAAGCCTTGTTAATCTTTGTTCAAGGTTCAACCAAGAGCATGTAAGTGTGAGCTTGTGGGACCTGTTTGATATCATTGTACATCCGACCTGGTTGAAAGTTTGGACATGATAAGCTCAGAAAATCTTGGCCAATTTCTTCCTCTATTCACTGTCTCACATTTTCGACCCAAAACCATTTGTCCCAAAATCTTCTCCTCTCCCTTTGCATCGCCATCCTTCCCAAAGCCCACCCTCTCTCCATCCTATCTCTAAATTTTCTTCCTCCTTCTCAACTCCTCACTTTTCCCATTCTCTCCAGACAATAATCACAAAACCTCTGAGTTTTCAAGTCCTGCCGGTGTCTTATACTTAATACTTTAGTGTCGCCAAACAATTGATACTAGAACGTACAATCACCACAGCGATATTTGATTCTGCGCTTCCCACTCCCTGGAGTACAAATCAATAGTAAATATTAAACATTCAAATTATATATCATAAATAGAAAATAGAAAAATGGAAAGTAAGTTAGTGCAAAAAAACTGAGAAGCAGGTCTGGATATTTGGAGGGTACGGCCCAGATCCGGGTCAGGATCTGTTCAGCAGTCTTATCACACTTGGAAAGAGGCTGTTCCCAAATCTGGCCATACGAGTCTTCAAGCTCCTGAGCCTTCTCCCGAAGGAAGAGGGACGAAAAGTGTGTTGACTGGGTGGGTCGTGTCCTTGATTATCCTGGCAGCACTGCTCCGAAAGCGTGCTGTGTAAAGTGAGTCCAAGGACGGAAGATTGGTTTGTGTGATGTGCCGCGTCATGTCCACGATCTTCTGCAGCTTCATCCGGTCTTGGACAGGACAACTTCCATACCAGGTTGTAATACACCCTAGAAGAATGCTTTCTACAGTGCATCTATAAAAATTAGTGAGGGTTTTAGGGGACAGGCCAAATTTCTTTAGTTTTCTCAGGAAGTAAAGGCGCTGCTGGGCCTTCTTGGCAGTGGACTCTGCTTGGTTGGTGTCTTTCGTAAGAAATGGACAATATAGTAAACAACTCTACAAATCTATAAAGTAACATGCAAATCAGCAAAACCTTCTCTGCCCACCTCCTTTTCCGGTGTAAGTGGAAAGGAGAGGAAGAGGCATTGGCTAGTCTTTGTGTGTAGGGTTATCAGTTGCTTGACAACGGGGCTCTTGTCTCTGAGGATCCCTACTGGAATAAATCAAACTTCACTGCATAATGATAAACTCAACTCATCTACTGCGAGCATCATAGAGAGAGCCTTTGGCCCAGCTCATTCGTGCCAACCAAGCTGCTTACCGAAGCAAGTCCCATGTCCTCGTATTGGGTCCATGACCCTCTAAACTTTCCTGTCCATGCTCCTGTGTGAGAGCTTTTTACACACCTCTAGCACATCCTCTGGCAGCTAATTTCTACCTACTGTGATACAAAGGTTGCCCCCTCAGATCATTCCCCTACCTCCCACATCACCTTAATAATAACGCTTTCTAGTTTTAGACACCCCACCCTGGGAAAAAGACTGTGACCACCCATCCTATCTATGCACTTCATCATTTTGTTTAACTCCATAAAGTCAACATTCAGTCTTCTATGCTTCAGGGATATAATGCTGAGCTTACTCAGTCTCCGTCCAGTCACAGTAACATATTTCTGAATCTTTCTTGCAACGTTTCCAGCTTTATGAGATCCTTTCTGTAGCTAGGCCACCAAAGCTAGATCATAAGACATAGGAGCAGAATGAGAACACTTGGCCCATCGAGTCTGCTCCACCATTCCATCATGGCTGATTATTATCCTTCTCAATTCCATTCCCCTGCCTTCTCCCTGCAAGCTTTGATGCCCCAACTAATCAAGAACCTATCAACCTCCATTTTAAATATACGCAATGATTTGGCCTCCACAGCCATCTGTGGTAGAGAATTCCACAGACTCACCACCCTCTGTCTAAAGAAATTCTTTCTCATCTTGTTGTAAATATACGTCCCTCTATCCTGAGGCTGTACCCTCTGGTCCTAGACTCTCTACTATCAGAATCATCCTCTCCACATCCACTCTTTCTAGGCCTTTCAATATTCGATAAGCTTCAATACAATCCCCCCCTCATTCTTCAAAACTCCAGTGAGTAGAGGCCCAGAGCCATCAAACGCGCCTCATATGTTAACAAGTTCATTCTGTTACGTACCCCGTAACTGGGTTGCCAAACCAGCAAAAATGGATCACTCAGTTGGAGTCTGGATTACTAGAACTAAGAAAGTTTTATTAAAGAAACAAGCAACACAGTACTCTAATCAAAAGGATAATGAATGCAACAGTTCAGCAATGATAAACATACATGTACACAGAATTAAGATAACAGGATCAATCAAGCTCTATCGTTGTCTAGGGGTAAATGACCAGTTTCAAAGTGATGCAAAGTTCAGTTCAATTTAGTTCAGTTCAGTTCGCAGTAATCGCTGCCGTGGCGATGGACAGTGGGGGAAAGGAGAGAGAGAGCAAAATGAATGAATATTCAAAACGGCTTCCACACAGACCTTCGCAGTCAGCTTTCGGGCGAGTCCTTTGTGATGTCATCTGAGGTCACCGACCGTGACCCCTCCGTTTCCAGATACGATCGTTTCTCTGCGATGAACCTGGCACCCATGCAAGGGTGGACACACACTAGGTTCCCGCCGATCGTGCCTTTCCACCCTGTGCGTCTATGGCCTGGTCCCGCAACCGGCCTTCCAAAACTTCCCACCGACTTGTGAGAGACGCACTGCTTCCAGGGTCTCGTTACCTCAGGGTGTCATGTGTGTCCTGCCTTAGCGAACCTGTCCCTTTTTATCCCCCTGTTGGGGTATCGCCTGTCCATCACTTCAAACAGTTCAGGGTTCAAAGGGTGAGCCGATCTTGACAGCTCTCCTTCCGTTACTCTCTCCCGTCCCTTCATTAACATCTCCAAATGCTGCTCCATTGTTTTCCTTATCTCTCTCTCTCCTGAAGACAGGTGGCAGACCAACTGCTGATCCCACTGGTGCCAGCACAGGACAGCTAACATCTTAATCTATGTGTATTCTCGTCACAATTCTCAGAATCATTCTTGTGAATACCCCTTGGACTCTTTCCAATGCTAACCTACAATGCAAAAGTTTGGACACCCCAGTCAAAATTTCTGTTACTGTGAATAGCTGAGCGAGTAATAGATGAACTGATTTCCAAAAGGCATAAAGTTAAAGATGACACATTTCTTTAATACTTTAAGCAAGAAAACTTCTTTATTTCCATCTTTTACAGTTTCAAAATAACAAAAAAGAAAAAGGGCCTGAAGCAAAAATTTGGACATCCTGCATGGTAGCACTTAGTAACACCCCCTTTGGCAAGTATCACAGCTTGTAAACGCTTTTTGTAGCCAGCTAAGAGTCTTTCAATTCTTGTTTGGGGGATTTTTGCCCACTCTTCCTTGCAAAAAGCTTCTAGTTCTGTGAGATTCTTGGGCCGTCTTGCATGCACTGCTCTTTTGAGGTCTATCCACAGATTCTCAATGACGTTTAGGTCAGGGGACTGTGAGGGCCATGGCAAAACCTTCAGCTTGCGCCTCTTGAGGTAGTCCATTGTGGATTTTGAGGTGTGTTTAGGTTCATTATCCTGTTGTAGAAGCCATCCTCTTTTCATCTTCAGCTTTTTTACAGACGGTGTGATGTTTGCTTCTAGAATTTGCTGGTAATTAACTGAATTCATTCTTCCCTCTACCAGTAAATGTTCCCCGTGCCATTGGCTGCAACACAAGCCCAAAGCATGATCAATCCACTCCCGTGCTTTACAGTTGGAGAGGGGTTCTTTTCATGAAATTCTGCACCCTTTTTTCTCCAAATATACCTTTGTTCATTGCAGCCAAAAAGTTATATTCAAAAGGTTCAAAAGAACACCTAAACAAGCCTGATGCATTTTGGAAACAAGTCCTGTGGACTGATGAAGTTAAAATAAAATAGGAAATAAAAAAGTTTCTTGCTTAAAATATTAAAGAAATCTGTCATCTTTAACTTTATGCCTTTTGAAAATCAGTTCATTTTTTACTCACTTAGCTATTCACAGTAATAGAAATTTTGACCAGAGTTGCCCAAACTTTTGCACGCCACTGTATCTTTTCTTAGGTAAGGGACCAAAAACTACTCACAATACTCCAAGTCTGGTCTGACCAATGTTTTGTAAAGTCTCAGCATTACATACATTCTAATCCTCTCAAAATGAATGCTAACATTTCATTTGCCTTCTTTACCTCCAGGTCAGCCTGCAAGGTAACCTTCAGGGAATCCTGCACAAGGACTCCCAAACAACTTTGCACCTCTGATTTCTTCTTTTTTTCCATTTAGAAAATATGTTGTGCCTTTATTCCTTCTAACAAACTGCATGAATGTACTTCCCTACACTATATTTTATCTGCCACCTCTTTGCCCAATCTCCTAATATATCTAACTCCTTCTGCAGCCTCTCTGCTTCCTCAACACTACTTGCCCCTCCACCTATTTTGTATTGTCTGCAAACTTGGCCACAAAGCCATCAATTCTATCATCAAAATCATTGACATATATTGTGAAAAGCCAATCAGAGGAGGCTCTCCTTATTCCCACTCTTTGCCTCCTGCCAGTCAGCCAATCTTCTATCCATCCTAGTAACTTTCCTGTAATATTTTATGGGCTGTTATCTTACTAAGTAGCCTCATGTATGGAACCCTGTCAAAGTCGTTCTAAAAATCCAAATAACCATCCATCAATTCTCCTTTGTCTATCCTGTCTCTTATTTCCTCAAAAAAATTCCAACAAATTTGTCAAGCAAGAATTCCCCTGAAAGAAACTCTGCTGATTTTGGCCTATTTTATCATGTACCCCAAAACCTCGTCCTTTATAATGGACTCCAGAATCTTCCCAACCATTGAGGTCAGACTAACTAGCCTATACCTAAAGCGTCATGGTAGTGTAGCAGTTAGTCTGACCATAACACAACTCAGGCATCAGAATTCAGAGTTCAATTCTGGCGTCCTCTGTAAGAATGTTTGTATATTTCTCCCGTGTATATGTGTTTCCTCCCACAGTCCAAAGATGTACCGACTAGTAGGTCCATTGGTCTTTGTAAGTTGTCCTGTGATTAGGCTAGGGTTAAATAAGTGGATTACTGGGCACACTGCTCCAGGGGCTGGGAGGACCAGTTCCGTGCTCTATCTCTAATTTGATTAATTGTTTTCCTTTCTTCTACCTCCCTCCCTCCTTAAAAAGTGCAGTGACCTTTGCAACTTTCCAGGCCTCTGGAAACATTCCAGAACCTAGTGATTCTTGAAATATCATTACTAATGCCGCCACAATCTCTTCTGCTGCCTTCTAGTTCAGGTGGCTTATCTGCTTCAGACCTTCAGATTCCCAAGTACCTTCACCTTAGTAATAGCAACTAATCTCACTTCTGCCTCCTGATACTCACAAATTTCTTGCATACTGGTAGTGTCTTCCACATTAAAGGCTGACACAAAATACTTATTAAATTTGTCCATTATTTCTTTGTCCCTCATGACCACATCTCCAGTGTTATTTTCCAGTTGTCCTGTATTAAAATTCATCCTTGTTTTACTCTATGTCTGAAAGATTTCTGCTATCCTCTTTTATATTACTGGCTAGCCTACCTTCATATTTCATCTTTTCTGTCCTTCAGGCTTTTTAAATTGCCTTTTAAAAGCTTCACAATTGTCTAACTTCCCACTAATTTTTGCTATATTATATGCCCTCCATTTTGCTTTTATTCTGTCTTTGACAATTCAACTACGTTCAACCAAAATTGCACATAATTCAACCAGAACTGCACACAAATCCATCAACAATACTGTCATTGCACTCCCCCAAGTTCTTCTCTTATTCCTTAAAATAGATCAGTGTGAATTGCTTCAATCACTCCACCCCATTACATGCCTCTGGATCTATAAGAAAGCATTATGGTTGAGCAGTTCAAGGCCAAAGGCAGAGGCAGTTAATACCTTCTTGAAATAAGCAAGAAAATTGTGTAGAAATGACTGCAAGTTATTCACTGAATTTTCTTGCAGGTCCAATAGTGAGTCACGTGAATGTATGTGGACGTTTATTATGTAAAGGTTCTATAAGTGTAAATTGTTAAGTTGTTATTTCCCCTATTGTGCTCTTCATTTGTTTCGACTTATTTTATATGTAGGCAGGAAGAGTTCTATGGAGAATATTCCCTGGAATACTCTTTCCAGAGAAAAGCAGGATCTCCCAGTGGCCACCTATTTTAATTTCACTTCCCATTTCCATTCCAATGTGTCTATCCATGACTTCCTCCACTGTCATGATGAGGCCACACCCAGGTTGGAGGAACAACACATCATATTCCGTCTGGGTAGCTTCCAACCTGGTGGCATGAGCACTGATTTCTCTAACTTCCGTTAATGTCCCCCCAACCCTCTCCTTCACCATTTCCCAACCCCTTTTCCCTCTCTCACCTTATCTCCTTACCCACACGTCACCTCCCTCTGGTGCTCCTCCCCTGTTTTCTTTCTTCTGTGGCCTTCTGTCCTCTTCTATCAGACTCCCTCTTCTCCAGCCCTGTATCTCTTTCACCAATCAAACTCCCAGCTCTTTACTTCATCCCTCTCCCTTCAGGTTTCACTTATCACCTTGTGTTTCTTTTCCCCTCCACAACCTCTTAAATCTATTCCTCAGCTTTTTTTCTCCAGTCCTGCTGAAGGGTCTCGGCCAGAAACATCGACTGTACTCTTTTCCATGGATGCTGCCTGGCCTGCTGAGTTATCCAGCATTTTGTGTGTGTTGCTCGGATTTCCAGCATCTGCAGATTTTCTCTTGTTTGTGATTTGCTTTGCAGAGAATGTTCTGGTATGATTTTATGTATCCAGAGATGGTGGTTAACACAACAGAATTCTCTTCCCATCATACTGAGAACAGGTCCTATTTCCCTCCCCTTCAGAATCCTGTCAAGATTTCTTTTACATAATCCATCTACATTAAATGGCTTAACCATTCCCTTGGAGCACGTTCCACATTCCAAGCCCTCTATGGACAATGTTTCTCTTCGTTTTTGTTCGGTTTATAACTGACTGACAGTCACATTTGTGGCCTCCCCAGCAGTGCAAATATTTGATGGAAGTGTTTGCAGTGGATGTCTTCATAATCTTAAATACTCAGGTCATCTCTCAGTCTCTTTTCTAGAGAATAGAATTCTATACCGTTCTCCCTATGGCAGGAATAATGATTGTGATAATCTGCTTTCGCCATGCTTGGCCTGACTTGAATAATCCTCTTGCCAAAATGTGTCTTTTCAGCTCTCAAGAGAGACTCCATCTTCTAACACAGGAAGATTATTCTCATTCCAGCAAGATCAGTACGTACACCTGTTTATCTATGCGCCTCATGCTTTTCTCTGAGTGTTCAGTTTATCTTGCAGAAACACAAGGAAGAAGAACAAATGACCCTTCTAAGCAGTATTGTTTTTGGTCTCTTGCACATTGAAGCAGTGATATTGTTTTGAGCTGGGGGATTATTTCTCGCTGCAGCAAAGAGCCAACTACCCACACATACTGGACGAGATTCAGAGACCAGTTGCTGAAAGAAAGGAGAATTCCATGCACCATAAGGTAGCCACCTTTTACACACTGAAATCTAAAGTTTATCCCATAATCTGCATTTAATGAATTGTCAGTGGATGAGAATTAAGTTATGCCGATTTTCTATCAACTTTTTAATGTGAGATTTGTGAGAAAATAGAACCAAACTCAAACTGGGCGCAAGAAGGAGAAAGGTTGAATTTTGCAGAAAAATTGAATCACTCAGTTTTCAGTTAACTACTCGGGGTAGGGTGGGGGGGGTTACCTCCAACTATTCTTCAATTAGTGGATTGTCCTCTTTGTATGAATAAAGTTCAAATTAAGTCAAGTTTATTGTCATTTAACTATAGACAGTGGTGCTAGATAGTTTGTGAACCCTGTAGAATTTTCTCTATTTCTGCATAAATATGACCTAAAATATTATCAGATCATCATGTAAGCCCTAAAACTAGATAAAGAGAACCTAATTAAATAAATAACACAAAAAAATTACTCTTGTTCATTTACTTATTGAGGTAATGATCCAGCATTACATGTGTGACCCTTAGGTTCAGCTAGCAGCTTAATCTAGGGGAAGACGGCCTCCAGCCAGCCAAACTTGAGAAATCTTGTTTGGGTGGATGCTGAGTGATATGTTCCCCTGTTTTAAATCAGTACCACGAAATAACAAACGGTACACCATATGCAATTAAACAATCAAGCTATATAATTGTTAATTTGACTGCAGGGTTAGTAAAGAAACAAAAAAAGAAAAAGAGCCCATTCTCATGAGACAGCCTAATGCACAACATTGGAGCTCATGGTTTTCCCATCTGTTCATTCTCCATCGATCTTCCCACCGGGCATCGACTCCCAACCCCATTCCAAGTCCACTCCATCTTGCAGACTACAACTTCCCCATTCTGGCATCTTCTCTCTTCATCTTCCACCGAAGAAAAGCCCTCGAAACCTTTGCTGAGGCACACAAGAAAGAAAACATCTCCTCTCATGGGACACTGCGCATTCCAAAGTCTCTGTTACCTCTAGTCATAACCCAAACATTGCTGCTGCGAAGAAATCATTACATTAGCATGAAACATTACAGAGAGGCCATTACACTAGCAGTGAAACCTTACAGCATATTACACTTCCCCCACCAAATTTAGTCATGTCCTCATGACGGTGAGATAATTTGCCACCCTTTCTGCAAAGCACCAAGTCCAAACCAGCTGTAAAAGGCAGTGACATAGCTCCCCAAGGTGATAGGTGCCACACACTGTTTCCCCGGTGCTACATAGGCCAGCCTATCCGATGGTCTCTTAATTCTCCGAGATGGCCATTTCCCCCTCACCTAACTCTTCAGGTTCCGACACAACTGGGGATACTTCCGGTCTACCTAGTGAGGCCTTCCCCGGCCTGTCAGCTTAGATTATGAGGACACGCAGTCCTCTTTTATTGTCATCTAGTAATGCATGCATTAAGAAATGATACAATGTTCCTCCAAAATGATATCACAGAAACACAAGACAAACCGACTGAAGAACTGACAAAAATCACATAATTATAACACATAGTTACAACAGTGCAAAGCAATACCATAATTTGATAAAGAACAGACCATGGGCACAGTAAAAAAAAGTCTCAAAGTCTCTTGAAAGTCCCATCATCTCATGCAGACGGTAGAAGGAAGAAAAAAAAACTCTCCCTGCCATGAGCTTCCAGCGCCGCAAGCTTGCCGATGCAGCACCCTGGAAGCACCCTGACCACAGCTGACTCTTGAGTCCATCCAAAACTGATTAAACCTCTCTGGCTGAGGATCACTCTGTGGGTGATAGGGCGTGGTCCTCGACTTCTCGACTCCAAGCATGCCCATGGATGATTCTGTTCTCAAAATCCTGTCGCTGATCTCTATGTATACCCCTGGGGAGGCTATAATAAATGAAATACTTCTCCCATAATTCTTTGGCCACCGTGGACACGCTCTGGTCCTTGGTAGGAAAAGCCTGTGTATATCTGGTGTAGTGGTCCATGATGACTAAGACATTCACCGTGTTGCTGGCATCGGGTTCTACTGACAGGAAATACACACACACCAGGTCCAGGGGCCCCGCACTCTACTAGTGGGACAAGGGAGCTGTTCGCGTAGGTAGCGTGTTCCGCTGTATGTATTGAATGCACGACTTGCAGTATTCTTCAAGATCCAACTTTATTCGAGCCAGTTAAACCAGTCTCTGAGCAATCCACAGGTCTTTTCAACCCCCAAATATCCAGAATCATCATGAAGTGACTTCAACGCAATCCTCCGATACTTCTCCGGCAGAACCAGATGGCAATGCCAAGGTCGTGACCCAGTATGGGATCCGGTTCCTCAACTCCAACTGTAATGGAGGCACCACCATGTATTTTGTCTTCCCTGCCTGAGCCTTTTTTCGACCGCTGACCAATTGGTACTGATGCCTGGCTCATCTTGCTGAGCAACTGCCACTTCCCCAGAACTCAATTCCGGCAGCTGATTTGTCTTCAGAGCAGTCAGGTTACAGTAAACTTGGGGAATGGCGTCATCAGAAGCTCCCAATTGATCCACCACCCGCTCCTGCCCCTCCTTTTCCTCTGCCTTTATGGTGATGGCAAGCTACACATGGCCTTCACCCCCAGGGCAGGAACGCTCTCCCACTCCTCGTCCCTGTCCAGTCCCTCATGCGCCCGTCGGGACAAAGCATCAGCATTAATGTTCCTGCTTCCTTGTTGGTACTTCAGGCTGTAATCATAGCCAGACAACACCGCCAACCACCAATGGCCTGTGGCATCCAGTCTCGCCGAGGTCAGGATATAAGTTTGGGGGTTAAAAATGGTTCGGCACAACCAAGAAGGGCCAAAAGGCCTGTTTCTGTGCTGTAGTTTCTATGGTTCTATGGTTCTATGGTTCTATGGTTGTTGTCTGTCCTCACCTCGAACTTGGCCCCATAGAGGTAGTCACTCAGCTTATCTACCACCGCTCTTTTCAATGCCAGTCTTGTACGTGAGATAGTTTTTCTCAGAAAGCGACAGACTCTAGCTGACAAATGCAATGGGTCTCAGCACAGTGCCCTGATCCTGGTAGAGGATGCCCCCCAATCCCTCTCGGCTGGCATCCATGTGCAGTATATACGGTAATCGGGGGTCCGCAAAAGCCAGTACCGGCGCCTGGGTCAGCAGCTCCTTCAGAGACTGAAAGACCTCCTTACATTTTGCATCCCACCTCGATCCAAAAGGCTCTGAATGGCTAAGATACTCTCCACCCTCTTGTCCTTTTTTCTCCCTCCCTTTCTTCCCCATGGGAGGGTAACCGCACAGAAGCTGATTCAGCAGGTGACTTATTTTCGTGTAGCCCTTCACAAACCTCTGATAGTAACACAGAACCCAAGGAACGAGCGCAGAGCGCTCACTGTCTGGGGTCTTGGCCAAGTGGTCACTACCTCTATCTTAGCCAGATATTAACTACTCCATCTATGAGACTATGTGCCCAACATAGCTAAGAGATGTTTGGTAGAACTGGCACTTGTCCAGGAAAAGTTTTAACCCTTCAGCTTTCAGGCAGCCCAGCACCTTCAGTAGCCATGTTCTTCCAAGGTGGATCCAAACACTATGAAGGCATCCAGATACACCAAGACCTCAAGCAAGTTCATATCCCCCACCGTCTTCTCCACCACCTGCTGGAAGGTTGCAGGGGCTCACGATATGCCCTGGGGCATCCTTTCGAACTGGAAGAATTAGATTAGATTAGATTAGATTCAACTTTATTGTCATTGTGCTAAGTACAGATAGAAAGCCAATGAAATGCAGTTAGCATCTAACTAGAAATGCAAAGAATAGTGTTATTTACAAAATAACTGCGAATAAAAAGTAAGTGCTACAGCACACAAACATAAAAGTACTGAGACAGTGCAATATGGGTGCAATACTGCTTAGCACTGTGATTTGAGGTTCAGCAGGGTCACAGCCTCAGGGAAGAAGCTCTTCCTGTGCCTGCTGGTGTGGGAGCAGAGGCTCCTGTAGCGCCTACCGGATGGGAGGAGAGTAAAAGGTCCATGGTTAGGGTGAGATGCATCCTCGATAACGCTTATCGCCCTGCCCAGGCAGCGTTTATGGTAGATGTTCTCAATGGTGGGCAATTGGGTGCCGATAATCCGCTGGGCAGTTTTCACCACATGCTGGAGTGCTTTGTGGTCCAATACGGGACAATTGCCATACCACACTGAGATGCAGTTGGTGAGTATGCTCTCAATGGTACAGCGGTAAAAGTTCGTCAGTATCTTGGGACACAGGTGAGCTTAGAATCCCAGGGGACATATAAATGCCGTCTTTTCTTTGTCAGCCTCACTCATGTGGATCTGGTAACATCTACTCCTCAAGTCCAGCACACTGAACCACTTCGCACCACTCAGACAGGCCAGCGCATCTTTGATCCTCGGGACCATATACGGTCAGGGCGGTGTGCCTGTTCAGAGTCCTATAGTCCACACACATCCAGACCTTCCCATTCTTCTTTCAGGCCACTACTATTGGAGACGCATAGGGGCTTCAGGACTCAGTGATGATCCCAGCTTCCTTCAACTTACACAAATGCTGCCGAATGTCTTCCACCTCTGCAGGGGCCAGTCTCCGCAACCTCTCTCTGAACGGGGTATCTTTGGTCACCCAGATAGTGTGACGAGTGCTCTTGGAACAACCCACATCAAACTCGTTTAGTGGAAAAGATACCTTCCAGCTTCAACATCTTCTCCACCAACCTCCTCTTCCAACCCGCAGGAACCGGAAAGTCCCCAAAGCTGAATGACTCAGCGGTTAACTTGCCCCCTTTTTCCAATACTTTCTCCCTGGCTTGTCTCACAGAGACACTAGACATTACTGTCACTGGGAACAGATGTGCCAGGGGCATCCCCGGCTTGAAGGTGACTTTCCTCTTCGTAGTGTTCCTGACAATCACTGCCATCCTGCTCGCCTGTACAACCGAGGGCTTCTGCAATTCAGGCCTCACCAGTACCCCAGCAGAAAATTCCGACTCCCCCCGTGGTCTTTGGGAACATCCACTAAGAGGGCCTCACCCTCAGACGTTCCGGGAAATTTGAGATTCCCCTCACTCTTGCTACTTCCCCAAGCCATAACACTATTAGCTTTGACTGGGTGAACCACACAGTCCCTCGACTAAATTCAGTATCCGGCCCAATGCTGCCATGCACTTCCTCAAAAGCAGCTCAAAACCCCGGGTGCATGGACAATGTTCCCAGAAAGCTCTCGCCGGCCTTCTCCTTGCAGGCCCCTATGAGCCTCCTCACAGGAGGGGTGTTGGTCCCCACCAGAAATGAAATGCTACCTTTCTCAACAGGGTCCAAACAAGCTAGCATCAAGGACCTCAGACACTCCCACATCGGCCTCCGAGAACTCCAACTACATTGACAAATAACTGTCATCTGGATATTCACCAGCACTGAGGCCCCAGATCTCCGTTGCCCTGAATAGTATCAATGGTAAATGCTTCAGATACCAGATGTAAAACGAACGGTACAATAACGTGACCTGCGACCCGGTGTCGAGTATGGCTTTAGCATAAATACTGTCTATCCGTAGCGACACACTGGAGCATGGTCCCACTAAGCCTTCAGGAATAGGGTCTTTCACTTTCAGGGTGTTCCTTGGTATATTGCTGAGAACATGTTCCCCCAGAGACACCAGGCCGTTCCCTCACTGGGTCTCCTCTAAGTTTTCCTGACACCTCTCTCTGCTTAGGCACGCAGAGGCTCCCTCTCTGAGGGGCTTCCCGCCGCTCACATTCCCACCTGATATGTCCCTCTTCACCAGAGTTATAACAGACAATACTCAGCTGCCTCCCTTCTCGCGGAACCCCAGCTATCTGCATAGTCAGTCCCCTCAGGAGGTCTGCCTCTCTACCAGTCCTATCGTACAGGGGGTCCACACCCACTGTCAACACCCAGGACAGCTACGTTCTCAATTCTGCCACAATCTCCTTTACCACCCCCCGGGTTGGGCTAACCATGGTCACTTCACCACAAGGGGCTACTACCAAGGACTGTACCCTGCTGTTCTCCTCCTCCCATACCTCTCTGATCAGCTCAACAAAAGAGGGGAGGGGCACATCTTACGAGACTGTCGAAGACCTCAAACAATCAGGTCCTGGGACTGGGCGCCCCTGGCTATCTGGTCCATTCTTAACTGATCCACCTCAGCCGCCTGAATGAACCCTCTGCGCCACAAGCAATTTCGCTGCTTCTCTAGCTGGAAGACGTAAGCAGAAAGCTTCTCTCCCTTCTCCTACGGCAGGTTTTGAGACCTCATCATGTCCTCCGGTGGGCTCCCTGTCATGCCAAAGGCGCTCTCCAAACCACCCGGATAATTGGCAATGTTGGCTAGGGGTTTCCATGTTTTCACTGCTCTCACCACGTCAGCGGCCAACCCCCTCAAACTTTCAACCAACCTCTGTCTCTTTAAATCATCAGAGCACGGCCACTCATCTAACAACTGAGAGGTCATTTCCACCCAAGTCTCATACTCCTCCTCCCCCTCGGGAGTCGGCATTATTCCAGAGAATACTCTTAGCTTCCGGTGGGGCTGATGCCAACTCAGAACTCACACTGTGCACTGGAGGACAAGGACTAATTAGACTTTCCAAATCTGACCACTCCTTTCCCTCACTCCTCAGAAACGATAGATCCCTGTCTTTGAAGACCCAGCTACCGGAAGCTCAACTTGTGACTCAGTACATTCTCCTCCTCCCTGACAGTATGGACAGGCCATGGCCAGCCTCACCTGGGGCACCGATAGAAACGGGCAGTTCCACTCCCGTTACATCAGCTCTAGTTTGAACTAAAACAAGGTCTGAGCCCGCCATTTTATCAAATATCTGCCCTAAAAACTGCAACTTTGCCAACAGCTTTAACAGTACTCAAAAATTGAATTAATTCATCCGGGGTATGAATATCCACTTCACTCGACACACACACATTAGTTACCGGTAACCCCACGGAAGCATACCACTACTCCACCCCAGCAGCATCCATACCAGCACAGTCTTAAACACACAACCTACTGGTTCAATACTCAGGGCAATCACACAGCATCAAACGGAATCAGTCTCGGAGCGATACCCCACAATGGTAACCCACAGGTTTGGTCAGCATGCGTTTGTCTAGGGGAAGACAGCCTCTGGCCCAGCCAGACTGAGAAATCTCGTTTGTGTGGATGCTGCAGAATCTGTTGCCCAGTTACAAGTCCGTACCACAACATATCAGACAGTACACAATATGCAATTAAACAGTTGGACTTCATAAATCTTTATCTGACTATAGGGTTAGTAAAGAAAATACAAATAAAAAGGGCCCATTTGCCCATTTTAATGAAACAGTCTAATGTGCACGTTGACACTCACGGTTCAGTCTATTCATTCCCCATCGACCTCCTCCAAGATTCGCTGACCCTTAGATGCTCGCTTCAAGTCCACTCCATCCACCAGTCTACCAACTCTCTCCATTCGCGTCTTCTCTCCATCTCTCACCAACAGAAGTCCATGAAATCCCTTCTCTCAAACCCAAGAGAAAGAACGACATGCCTCTCATTGGATGGCGCACATTTCAAAACCCCTGTTATCTCTAGTCATAACCCAAACATTGCTGGAACAGTGAAACCATTACATTAGCAGTGAAACATTACAGAGAGGTCATCACATTAGCAGAGAAACCTTACAGCACGTTGCACTCACGTCAGATCATTGTCTTTGTTGCATCATCCAACTTCTATTAAACTTTAGGTGAGGGACTGCTACCCTGACATTCTCCTGTAAAATGTCTTGATACAATTTTGACTTCATTGTTCCCTCAACAATTGCAAACTGTCCAGGCCCTGAGGCAGCAAAGCAGCCCAAAACCATGATGCTCCTTCCATCATGCTTCACAGTTGGGATGTGGATTTCTGCCAAGAAATTCAACTTTTGTTTCATCTGTCCATAGAACATCATCTCAGAAGTGTTGTAGAACATTCAGGTGGTCTTTTGCAAATTTGAGACGTGTAGCAATGTGTTTTTTTGGAGACCAGTAGTTTTCTCCGTGGTGTCATTCCATGAACACCATTCTTGTTCAGTGTTTTTCTTACAGTGGACACATGAACAGAGACTTCAGCAAGTTCTAGAGATTTCTGCAGGTCTTTTTGCTGTTACCCTTGGGTTCTTTTTCATCTCCTTCAGCACTGCACGTTGTGCTCTTGGTGCAATCTTTCCAGAATTCCACATTCTAGGGAGAATAACAACAGTACTGAGTTTTCTCCATTTGTAGACAATTTCTCTTACTGTAGACTGATGATCTTTGGAAATGCTTTTGTAACCTTTTCCAGCAACATGTATCTCCACAATTCTTCTTCTAAGGTCCCCTGAAAATTGTTTTGATTGAGGCATGGTGCAAGTAATCAGATCTTTCTTGAGAAGAGCAAGCTCTGTCAGTAACCTAACATTGTGTGCCTTTTTTATAGGCCGGGACACCTCTACTACCCGCACCTCCAGTCTCATCTGGAACACATGACTCTAAATAGCTTTTGTAGAAGGCATTATTCCAGAAGTTCACATACTTTTTCCAACAAATACATGTAATGTAGGATCATTTTTCTCAATAAGTGAACAAGTGTAATGTTTTTTGTGTTATTTATTTAATTGTGTTCTTTTGATCTAGTTTTAGGACTTATGTGAAGATCTGATCACATCTTAGGTCATATTTGTGCAGAATTAGAGAAAATTCTACAGGGTTCACAAGCTTTCTAGCACCACTGTACATGTATACCATCAAATGAGACAACATTTCTCTGGACCAAGATGTAAAGCACAGTAGTACACATAACACACAATAGCTTAGGAAAGTAAGAATTAAATCTACAAATGACTTGTGCATAGATAAACAAAGTAGAGAGCGTAAATTAACCATTGTTGGGTAAAGTACAAGTTATCTGGTGACACTTCGGATGTGGTGCAGCAGGGAGTTCAGAAACCTAAAGGGATGAGGAGAAGAATGTCAAAGAGGATGCTAGAAGGATGGGTGGGATCCTTAATAATACTAAGGGCCCAGCATCTGCAGTACTCCTGATAAGTGTCTATGATGAATGGTGGGGAGACCACTATAATCCTTTCAGCCATTCTTATAGTCCTTTGTAGGGGTTTCTGGTCCGATGCTCTGTTGCTCCCATACCAGATGGAGATGCAGCTTGTTGGGATGCTTTCAGTGGTAGTGGAGCCCCACTTTTTGAAAATCAATTTCTTGAAACATTTATCATCTCCACATTTCATACATCTGCAAAATATGACTTCCCTCATGTTTGCTAATTGTCCTTGGCATCCCTGAATAAAGAGGCAAAATTATTCCAGATTGCAATTGGAAAGTGTTAATGCTTCCATGCCACTGCAGAGATTTAACCTTCTGTACTTTGTACAATTTTCATCTCAATACCAGGAACAAAAGCAATTGTTTAAGAATAAGGAACCAGCCATTTTACCCAAAAATAAGGAAGTATCTCTTCTCTCAGAGAATCACAAATCTTTAGAATTCACTACCACAGAGAAAAGTGGAGGTGAAATCATTGAATTGTATGTTCAGGATTGTGAGCTTAGTGCCCTGCTTTACACATTATATATTTGTGATTGTGTGGCTAAATACAGCTCCAATGCTGTATTTTAGTTTGCAGATGGCCCTACTGTTGTTGGCTGAATCAAAGGTGGTGAGAAATCAAGATATAAGATGGAGATTGAAAAGCTGGTTAAGTGGTGTCACAGTAACATCTCATCCAATGCTAGAAAAACCTAAGAACTGGTTATTGACTACAGGAGAAAGAAACTGGGGGCTTTGGAAATGTTCCTTGTCATCCTCACTGGTTTCCATTGATACAGTGATTTCAACTACTCCTTTAAATGTGAGTTGTGCTTCAGTTAGGAGCAATTCTTGAATGCTTTCTTGTAAAGCTGCACAAAATAAGTCATCTCTCAGTGCATCATTAAACCCTTTACTGAACTGACAATACACAGACAATTTCTTCAATCCAGCCATATAAGCCAAAATAGACTCCCCTTTCTTTTGATTCCATTTATGAAACCTGAAGTGATTTGCAATCCACAATGGTTTCAGTTCTAAATGTTCCTCCATTATGTCACGATATCAGCAAAGCTAATTTCAGCTGATTTGGTTGGAGCATTTAAATTTCTAAGCAAACTGCATGCCTTTCCTCATATTGCACTAAGTAACGCTGGCACTCGTTTTTTGTTGGCTATTTCATTTGCCACAAAATGCTACTCAATTCATTCAGTATACATCAACCAGTTATCTGTTGTGCAATCGAACATATCAATCTTTCCAATGTAGCAGCCATTTCTGTTTTTCTCTTATTATTATCAATGTTTATGAACCCGTGAATTTTGTCTATTTCCTGCCTTTTTTAACTCGACTGTCTCTCTCCACTTCCAAAGAAACGCATGTTGCATTCTTTTCTAACTCAAACTTCTCTCCACCCTCCCCCAAAGAAAAGCATGCTGCTGTATTTTTTTTTAATTTGACAGTCTCTCTCCAGTTGTGAAAAAGAGCATGCTATGTAGTCATCTCGGACTCATTTTAAAACTTCCTTGTCATCACTGTTATCTTTCGTAACGCCAGAAGCTAATTGAAAAAAAAATGCAGGAAGCTGGATATGTTTTGTCTATTTATTTTTTCTTTAGTGAGGCATGCACATATGACATGGTCACTAATGACACATACCATTCACATACTTCTTACATATAACCCATTATGAGTTATGTGAACAAACAAAGAATGCTTAATCAAACAATAAATTTGCAACATTACTGTGAAATGTTACTGAAATATTGATTACACTACATTGTTCAATAAAGGCAAGTTTTCTACATGCTTCCTTAACTGCCTTACCTACTTGTCTTGCTACCTTCAGGAAACTGTGGCTATGCTCTCCAAGGTTTCTTGATTCCTTTACACTATCTGGCCACTGTGCATTGGTGTTTATCATAGAAACACAGGGTTGTACAGAAAACACAGGGTTCAGTATCTGGCCACTGTGCATTGGTGTTTATCATAGAAACACAGGGTTGTACAGAAATAGGTTCTTCATCTCTCCATGTCTGTGCCAAACATAGGGAAAAGAATTTTGACTGTCTATCTTATTTATACCATCAATGTTTCTCATAACCTTATAAATATCCATCAGGTCAATTCACAACCTCCTTCACTTCAGGAAAAAAAATCTCTCCCCACAACTAAAGTCCTCCAATCCAGGCAACATCATGATGAATCTCTTTTGTACTTTCTCCAGCAAGAGCACATCTTTCTGATAGCATTACCACCAGAACTGCACATATTATTTCAAGTGTGGGCTGAATGTGTTTTATAAAGTTACACCATAATCTCCCCGTTGGGCTATAAAAGTCACTTGTTTTCAACCCAGTTCCAGCTTGTAATTTTGAATTATATTTCAAGGGTGAAAGTTGAGTTACATATTTTATGCTGGTTGTGTGCATGGAATTGTATCCCAGAACACTTAGTAAAACTTGATTGAGAATCTTTTAAAAGGCACTGCCTCGCGTAATATGTATTTATGAGGGATATACTATAGACAGTGGACGTACTGACATGATGAAGGAAGTCCCAAACACCAGTAGAGATGGAGGACCTTCATTGATGCCCTAAACATCAGTGGTGTAATGGGCAGCATACAAGAACTGTAGATAGGGTAAATGCAAGCAGGCTTTTTCTGCTGAGGTTGGGTGAGACTAGAACTAGGGGTCATGGGTTAAGGGTGAAAAGAGGATTATTTAAGGAGAACCTGAGAGGGAGCTTCTCCTCTCAGAGGGTAATGAGAGTGCAGAACAAACTGCCAGTGGAAGTGGTGGATATGGGTTTGGTTTCAACATTTCAGAGAAAGTTGGATAATTACATTGATGGGAGGAGTATGGAGGACTATGATCCAGGTACAGGTCAATGGGACTAGGCAGGGTAACAATTCAGCACAGACACAGTAGATGTGATGGAGTGATCTATGACTCCACGACACTCTATACTAATATTTTCTCCTATTTAGTTTGTGAAGAAAATGAAATTCATATATTTGTGGTAAGCAGATCATGCTGAACAAATTAACTCAGAGTAAAACAGCAGCTCTTGATCTGCTGCATGCAGCACACTTCATGAACTGAGCTAAACTGGTAAATCTGTTGTCATTTCGCTGTTTGCACACTGAAGTAATGGATACAGTCACTAGACAATGGCAAAGTGAATACTATGACATACTGTGGGCTTCCTTCTTAGGGAAGTGAAGCACTGAGTAATCAGCTATGGCTCAGGTCCACATGTTTATTTGGGCAAAACATGAATGCAAACAGCTTTAGTAAAATAATCTTATTTCAGGACATTGCAAAGATAAACACACTCACACAAACTGCTATCTACCTCAAAGCACATAGTGATCAGGGTGAAAAGCATTTAGGACACAATGGTAGCTCAAGCCTTTCAGCTTGTTCCATTGGATTGCATCCGAGTGAATTGTGCCCACTTTAACATGCTTGCAGTCAGTTGCTGCCAGATTCCTAAGAGAGCTGAGGAAGAAGCATCTGTTTGGCTCCTGCCATGATCTGTGCAAATAGCAAATGGATAGTGATGGCCAGCAGTAACATTCTTTCAACACAAAGGGAAATGGTGCACAGACACAAACTTTCAAAACCACTCGCAGGGTAGTTAGTGATGTAAGTGTGATGTAGACAGACAGCTGTCAGTTTTATTATTGGTAGCCAGGCTAAACTTCTAATATCTGGCTCCTAAGATACTGTTTCATTGCAAATTAACAATTTATTTTCAAGTGTACCTGATCTGATTAGTAATTATACCAATTTCACAAGAGTTTGGTTGTGAAGAATATTCTATCTTCAACTGAAATCATAAGAGTCTTATTTGATTTTCATGAAGTGAAGCATTTCTGCCCATCTGGCTATGCTGTGCTATCACCTTCTACAAATTAAAACCAAGCAACGTATGTGTCAACAAAGTTTTGCTTCCAGATGAACTCAAAGCCTTTTATGCTCGCTTTGACTGACAGAACGTAAGAGACACCTTCATGCATTCCCAGAACCCATGACAACCCTATGATATTAGCCTCTGTGGATAAAGTGAGAGTATCCTTCAACAGAGTGAAGCCATGGAAAGCATCCAGCTCAAATGGTTCAGCTGGCCGAGATGTGTGCTATTTATCATACATATTCCAGGATTGATTTTTTTTTGTTGATAGCCAATTGATTCTGTTAGTTTGGTCTTGTGAATATAAAGAAATTGCTATTTCAGATCATGCTCCTGTGTTTTTATCTTTAAATCTTCTGGTTGTCTCCCAAATAAACAGATTCTGGCGTTTTAATCCTACTTTGTTATCAGGTAAAGATTTTTAAAAATCTTTGGAGAGACAAATTATCCTTTTTTTTGAAGAGAATATGCTAGAAGAGACTCCTAGTCTTATTTTATGGGATGCTTTTAAGGCTTATATTAGAGGTCAAATTATTTCTTTTACCGCAAGTGTTAAGATAAAAGCTAGTAAGGAGAGAATTGAATTAGCTAATCAGTTGAAACAATTAGACCAAAGTTATGCTTTGGCTCCAGATCCTGTTTTATACTGATATCCTTAACCTCTTCTTTCAGCAAACTGGGGTATCCACCTGCTTCAAGCAGGCTCCAATTATACCAGTGTCCAAGAACGACATGATAACCTGCCTCAATGATTATCATCCAGTAGCACTTATATCCACTGTGATGAAGAACCTCGAGATGCTGGTGATGAAGCATGTCAACTCCCGCCCTTCACTCAACCCTGTAATTGTCTGGACAGTGAAGATGCTCTATGTTGTCTACAGCTCTGCAGTCAACACTATCAGCCCCTCAAAACTAAATAACAGGCACCAAATCTAGGCCTCAATAGCTCCTTGTTCAACTGGATCCACGATTTCCTCACTTGCAGACCACGGTCAGTTTGGATTGGCAGCAACATCTCCACTACAATCATCATCAGCCTCAATGAGCCACCATGCCGTACTCACTTCGTACTTTATTCCATTTTTTTTTTTACTGTGATACAGAGCGGAATAGGTTCTTTGAGCCATGTCACCAGGCAACCCCTGATTTAACCCTAGCCTAATCATCTGTAGTTGCAAACTTCCCATGATTCAGGACATTTACAAGGACAGGTGTGTAAAAAGGGCCCAAAGGATCATTGGGGACCCAAGTCACCCCAACCACAAACTGTTCCAGCTGCTACTATCGAGGAAACAGAGTATAAAAGGCAGAACTAACAGGCCCTGGGACAGCTTTTTCCACCAGGCCATCAGACTGATTAAATCATGCTGATACAATTGATTTCCATGTTATATTGACTGTCCTTTTATACCTACTATTTATGATAAATTACTATAAGTTGCAGATTGCACATTTAGACTGAGGCATAACAAAAAGATTTTTACTCCTCATGTATATGAAAGATGTAAGAAATAAAGTCAATTCAATTCAATTGTAAAGCATTGTGCTAATCACTACGCTACCGTGCCACTCTTATAACTGTGAAGTTAAGTACAGCTAAAATGCCATATTTAACTTTGTTGATGACACCATTATTGCTGGCCAAATCAGAGCTGGTGATGAATCAGCATATACAGTCGGAGGGGAGTGAGGATCTGGCTGAGTGGTGCTACAACAACAACTTCTCACTCAATGTCAGCAAAGCCGAAGGGCTGATTATTGACTTCAGGAGGAGTAAACTAAAGTGCAAGGAGCCAGACCTCATCAGGGGATCAGAGGTGGAGAGGGGCAGCAACTTTAAATTCCCCAGTGTTATCATTTCAGGCAATCTGTCCTGAGCCTGGCATGCAAGTGCCATTACAGAGGATGCATGGCAATGCCTCCGCTTTCTAAGAAGTTTGTGAAGATTTGACACGTCATCTAAAGCTCTGACAAACCTCAATAGATGCCGAGTGTCCTGACTCGTTGCATCACGGCATGGTAGGGAAACACCAACACGATTAAACAGAAAAGCCACACTGCCGCACAGAAGCACTGTTGCAGGAAAGCAACATCCATCATCAAGGACCCCACTATCCAGGCGAAGCTGTACTCTTGCTGTTGCCATTAGGAAGGAGTAACAGGAGCCTTTGGTCCCACAGCACCAGTTTTTACCCCTCAAACGGAGTGGATAAGTTCACTCACCCCAACACTGAACAAATTTCACAACCTATGGACTCACTTTCAAGGATTCTATAAATCATATTCTCAATATTTATTATTTATTTATTTGTTTACTTACAACTATTATATTTTGTGTTTTTTTTCTATATTGTATTTGCACAGCTTGTTTTCTTTTGCACATTGGTTGCTTCTCCTTATGTGCAGTTTTTCATTGACTCTATTGAGTTTATTTTGTGCTTACTGTAAATTTCCACAAGAAAATTAATCTCAGGGTAGTGTAAGGTGTCATATGTGTACTTTGATAATAAATGTACTTTGAATCTCTGCAGTGACCTATTTATTCCATTATTCTTGCATTTTCTCTGCAGCCCTCTGAATTACTTTTCCTCAGATGCCGTTTCAATTTACTTTAGTAGCCCTTAACTGACTCTGCCTACCACTCTTTAGAGACAAGAGCCGTTTTCCTCACATCCTTCAACCACTCATATTGTTTATCCTTCACTTTGTTTGTTTCCTCTGGATCTTGATCTACGCATCTCTTTGTCCATTCAAAGTCAGTCATGATCTAAACCAATCATTCTCTCTAACCATACAACTCAAATCCCTCAAGCATCTGTTCTTCTGCATCTTTCCTTGCACCTTTATATCCTTCCTGAAGTGTGCTGACTAGCATTAAATGAACATACTCTATACGTGGGCTTTATTATGACCTAATCTTGCTGCAAAGATGGCATTGGCAAGACACCGTGATGCTTTGCAGGCCGCAAATGAAACTATTAGCAATTCTGCTGAATAAACATTTAGAGACTACGATCACAGCAATCCTCAGACTGTAATTTCTTGCTGGGAGGTGTGCCTTTGAACCGTCTGTACGACCTGACTTTTTTTTTTGTGGTATCCAGAAATAGTCAGCGAACTAGACTCTCGAGATTACAGGTACAGCCGCAGTAGAGACCGGAGTCAGACTGAATCTTTGGACTGGACTGAACCTGAGAGTGGATGATGAACTGATGTTTAGCCGATTTAAATGCCAAGCCAGATCAACAAGATTAATGTGTTAAAGTCGAGAGTGGGGGACCAACTGGTGTTCAGCTCACTACTGTAGGGGGCTTTTCTCACTGAACTGACTCAGCAGTTGCGGCCTGCAGCCATCCACATTCACCTCAGTACCGAAGCTGGCTCTGCAACTATGTCCTGCAAACATGGAGCTCCTCAATCAGCTGCAGCACTAAAGTGTCTACGTGGCTGTAGACCTTCCTTTGGGGTCTCTGCGATTGTTTGTTTGTTATTATTGTTACACAATTTATTCTTTCTTTTTTGCCCATTGGATGTATAACTGTCTTTGTGGTGTGGGGTTATTGTGAAGTTCTATTGTTTCTTTGTTTTGTGGCTGCCTGCAAGAAGGTGAATCTCAAAGTTGTATATGGTAAACATACTTGAATAATAAATGTACTTTGAACTTCGATCTAACATTGTTTTTTAGCTAAGTAACATTTTGGCATGTGCTATGTAAAACTGTGTCACATGTTTGTGTGTGTGTGTGTGTGTGTGTGTGTGTGTGTGTGTGTGTGTGTGTGCGTGCGCGCACACATGATTTAATATTATATGGTTAAAATCTTTAATTCAAACAAATTTAAAACAAAAGATTTATAGAATAATGTTGATTTGCATATTAGGTTTGAAGTGCATGAGTTTAGAATGAGTCAATGTGAACTTCACTCACGATTTTAAACCTTGGATATTTCTCATAGATAGTATGTTCCATGTGAGCTTATTTTGTGCATTGGTTATTGATATAGTACGTTAATGCCAATGTGCTGGACTGGAGGAATGCTCTCTGCTGTTACTCGCTGCCAAACATTTTTAGTGGCAAAGTGCCAAATTCAGTCTGACATCTGAATAGAGAAAGTCTGTGATCTGCAACTCATTGAAAATTTTGTTCAACATGTACAGGGAGCTTTGTTCTTCAGTATTGACAACAAAATCCATGTCATTGTACGCACTTACTCCCAATGATACCCAGACTCCTTCATTCTGTGCATATGTGTACACAGTGACTGATTATAGTTAAAAGCATGTGACTACGTGATGGAAGGGCATTAATCCAAAGTTTTAGAATATGTGTAATTGTTCACCTTTTGGGATTACCTGCAGCACCATCAGTTCATTGAGGGCTAGAGCATATAATACAAATTCAGCAGTGTAATCCTGTTGTGTTAGCAACAGAAATAATGAGCTCAGCAAATATTGCAAGGTCACTTACCCAAATTGTTAAACTAATGTTGAGCAGGAGTTGGGAATGGATGTTGGAAAAGGTAGGACCCTTTGAGGAGTACTGTTGTATTTAATATTTCATTAATATATGAGTAATATTATTAATATATCATTTGATTAAACATTCCTTGTGGTTTACATAATTCATTATGGGTTATCTGTAAGAGAAAATGAATGGCATACATTATTACTCTACCAGTCATATATGCATGTCTCACTAAAAGTAAAAAATGTGGTATACATGCATCTCTCCTTGCTCTCATGTTTTCTTTCAGTTTGTTGCAAAACATAAAAGTGGCAATGAGTAAGTTTTAAAACAAACCCAAGATGACCACCCACCTGTTGAAGTACAATGAGACACTTGAGTTTTTTTTTAAAAAAAAGCACAGAATGATTTTTCTATGGAGAAGGAGAAGTTTGAGTTTTTTTTAAAAAAAGCACAGAAAGTGGACAAAATTTACAAGTTCTTTAACAGTGATTAGTGGGTGATAGTAGTAATAAAATTTAAAAAAGCAAGTAGAAATGGCTGGCTACATCGGAAACATAGACATGATTGATTGCAAATCAGATGACTAGATCATGTACACTGAACAAATCTAGAAGTATGTTGAAGCAAATGGAATAGCAGATGTAAAACAAGTGCCAGTTTTGTCGAGTGTAATGGGTGAAAGAGCATACAGTTTAAATACTCCAACCAAACCAGCTGAAATGAACTTTGCTGCTATCAGGAAAGTAATGCAGGAACATTTAGAACCTAAACCATTGTTGATTGCAGAACACTTTAGGTTTTATAAGTGTAATCAGAAGAGAGGGGAGTCTACTTCAGTATACGTGGCTGATTTGAAGAAGTTGCCTGAACTTTGTCAGTTCAGTGATGGGCTTAATGATGCACAAATATTGTCTAGTTTGTGGAATCTTACAAGAAGCGTTCAAAAATATCTCCTAAATAAACACCTCTTCCCGCCCTATCACTTGTAAAAATGCCATCACTTTCTCTCAGTTCCTCCATCTCCACAACATCTGTTCCCAGAAGGAGGCTTTTCATTCCAGAACTAATGAGATGTCCTCCTTCTTCAAAATGGTGGGCTTTCCTTTCACCACCATCAACGCTGCCCTCATCCACATGTCTTTTCTCACCCCATCCTCTCACCACCCCATCAGAGATGTGTCCCTCTTGTCTTTACCTACCACCCCACTAGCCTCTGCATCCAGCACATAATTTTCTGCAACTACCAACATCTCCAATGGGATTCCACCACCAAGTACATCTATTCCTCCTCCCCACTTTCCACAGGGATCACTCACTATGCGACTCCCTTGTCCATTCATCCCTCCCACTGATCTCCCTCCTGTTTTTTTTCTGTCCATGCACCTGTCCAAGTGCCATGGTTAGATCATTTGATCCCCCGCGAATAAACATTGGTGATCTTCCATCAGGGTAATGACCAGACCTTTATTGGTTTAAGTTCCACTCACATAAAAAATTTGAGGGTTTCAGCTTCAATCCTGACTTTGGGCCAATGTGAGAGAGAATAATTTGCAAGGGTAGAGAAATAAGGAAAAGGAAAAGGGACTAATGGGGTTGTTTCCCTGGGAGTTGACATGAACCTGATGAGCTGAACAGAAAAATTTCTAGGAGACAGAGTTCCAGGTTTCATTGAACGATGTGAAAAACATCTTCCTGATAGCAGCCTGCATGGAGCAGCCCAAACTTTATGTTGTTCTCTTATTTTCTGGACTTACAAACCAAATATCTGTCTGCTTTCACAGATCCTTAAGCACTTTGCGAAGATCAGTTGGATTAACCCCGTATATATTTATGGTCCAAGAATTAAACCATGCAGTCCGCCCTCACCATGGTCATTTTCAGCAAGTGACCTCCTTTAAGACCAACACGTCCTTTCTGAGAGCCACTTCTCACATACAGATGGAAAGCAGGTGGGAGTCTACCAGGAGGTTGCAGGAACCAGAAATATTCAAGATGTGACTCTCGGGAACAAATTATTTCCACTAACTGCCCAACATATGAAATATCTGACAGCGGATACTAATGCCTTCCTGTGAAACGACTAAAATGAACATACATACAATTTCTCTCACCTTTTTCTGAGGAATATTGCAATGATTCTGGAAACAAAATAAACCTGAGACAAAAGCAGTCTTGAGGTCAGAATTAACATTATTATTCGGGAATTCAAATGTCAGTGATCAGTTGTGACTGACAATTGAGATAATTGCCTTTATCACTGTAGTGACGACAGCAGTGAAATGATTTATTTTCATTTATATTTGGAAAAGTAAGTTTTAATTAATGCACTAGAATAAAGTTTGGCAAGCAGTGCTAGAGAGCTGCAATAGCAGAAACCAATAACTGGCTGCAAGAGATTTGGGATCAATTGTCAACTTCTGTCAACTTCAAAACAGGAAAACTACAATGACTGAGGAAAGATTTGGAAATAATTGAGAAATATAGCCAATCTAAGGGCAAAGATTCTTGGAAAGGAGAATGGAAAACAATAACCAGGCAATTACTGTCAGGAGTTAATCCTGACTTTGGCAGTAATGGAACATTAAAAACCATTAATATCAAGAATGGTCATTAGCATGCACACTGTGAATTACACTGCAGGGAAGTTCTGCTTTTACAATTTATTCCTTGTACTGCTGAACTCCAGGCAATCAGGTAGATGTTGACAGCTTGCCTCACGTTTCAAAGTTAATATTTTACAGACGTAATGCGCTGCTTTGCCCTCACTTTGAACATAACGTTGCTGTCGAGGCGGCCTCCTTGCGACCTGACTGCTATGAGCAACAGCTTGGGATAATGAAAGCTACTGCTAATATCAACACAAGCTTGAAGTGATTAACATATTTATTTAGAGATACAGTGCAGAACAGGCCCTGCCAAACCAATATGCCACACCATCAATCAGCCCACCTATTTAACACTAACCTAATCACAGGTCAATTTACAATGACCAATTAACCTACTAATCAGTACATCTTTGCACTGTGGGGAGCAGCTGGAGGATCCGGAGGAAACCCATGCGGTCATGGGGAGAATGTACAGACAGTGCTAGAATTGAATGCAAACTTCAGAATGGCCTGAGCTGTAATAATGTCATACAACTGTTCCCTACCATGGTGTCTATCAGTAAAGATTAGCTTTATACTAATGATTAGATACAGTGTTCTACTAGTAATAATAAATAAAGAAGGTATGGGTTGGGCTTGTTCTATGGTATCTACACTAAGTATCTCACCAGAGTAATAAAAACTACCAGCAATACTGATGTAACCCATGGCATTGTGACTTCACATAGAGATATTCAAGTAACTCTGCCTTCTCCTTTAAGAATATAACAGGAAGCCACTATTACACCACCATATCCAAACATATATAGTTATTTTTCAGCAACAGAAGAAATACAAAAGACTGATCCATTCCTATAGAAGAAGAGTGAAGAAGCACAAAAAAAAAGGATTAAACTGGAGGGCCTGTGAGTTGAATAGAATGAGAAGGTGATCTCAGTGAAACAACCTAATTTCCTGCATGGCTCGACAGGGGATGTCAGCAATGATGTTTACCATAGTCGGGATACTAAGAAACAGAGAATACAGTCTCAAAGTAAGGGGACAGCCAATCTGAGATGAAATGAATTGTTTTTCAGACTGAGGACTGTGACATTGAGACTCAAGACACAAGAGTTACATTTTTAGATATTAATGTCAGGCAATGGTAAAAGATCAGCTATGTTCTTGAAGAATATTGGGGCAGGCACAAGAAAAACAAATGGCCAACTTCTGCTTCTATCTCTTCTAGTTTTATGTTGTTACACGAATGTTTTCCCAGACACCACTGAGTCTATTATGCTGTACTCAACTCCTTCACACAATGTTAATCTGGCCTACAGTGCCTAAAATGTTTTTGAGATGACGCTATTACAGCTTGGGTCATCAGAGTTCAGAGTTCAGTTCCGATGGCTTCTGTAAGGAATCTGTACTTTCTCCCCTTGGAGTGCGTGGGTTGTCTCCAGGTTCTGCAGTTCAACCCTCTCAATATGCAGCTCCCAACCTTCATTAACACTATCAAATTCGTCAACTCGCCTGACTGAAGCCATCACCATGTTATTTTCACTTTAAATTCAGCACACCTTTCACTGTTACTCACACGTTAGCTAGCGTCTGTGACGGATTTCCCTGTACTGTTTAACTCTCGCATTTTCATCCCGTAATCATGCCGTAACTGTCAGTGCAGTTCGTGATATTTTCTGACGTTCAGGTTCATACTCGTTGCCAATTTGTTGTGTCTATGCACAGCTACATACAAGGTATATACTTTTTAAAAAGCACACACACGGGAGATGGCTTTAACTGGCGTATCTACATTGCAGAGAACGAGAGAGCAATGCGCATGAATAGACAACAGCGTACATGCAGACAACAAACTAATACATAGTGCTGAGGGGGTGGGGGATCATTGCTCTAAAAGAAATAGATCCACACAACAAAAGTAAACAAGAGAATTGAGAGTGTCAAGTTGATCCTGATCATAACAATAAAAAAAACACACAGACTGAAACAAAATAGAAATAGAAATATTATCAATTACTTCATTAGAATTACAAAGAACCTCTAGGCCGCAAATGAGTGAGTTCTGATGAAAAAAAGCAATTGGCCCTCCTTAGTTCAACTGTTAGGAGAGATTTTAACATGAACTCAATAAGGCTTCTATTTACTTACTAAATAATTCCCTGTTTTTTTGTCTGTGCCGTTTACTAAATGATTCTATTACATTTATGTGTTCAAAATATTCATAATCTACTAACGGTAGTATAAAATTTAAGCGAGTTCAAAATTGATCTGAAATCCAAAAAGAAGCAGAGAACTTTGAGACCTTCCTGATGGGGGATGGAAGTATATAGGGATTGAACATCCATGGCGAAAATAAAGCAGTGGGGGCTAGGGAACTTAAAATCATCGAAAAGTTTCAGAGTGTGAGAAGTGTCACGAACATAGGTAGGAAGGGATTGAACAAGGGGGGATAAAACCATGTCGAGGTATGCAGAAATGAGTTCGGTGGGGCAGGGGCAAGCTGAGACAATTCCCTTCCTCCACCATCAACTCTGCTCTCAAATGCATCTCCCCCATTTCACACACGTCTCCTCTCACTCCATCCTCCCGCCACCCCACTAGGAATAGGGTTCCCCTTGTCCTCACCTACCACCCCACCAGCCTCCGGGTTCAACATATAATTCTCTGTAACTTCTGCCATCTCCAACAGGATCCCACCACTAAGTACATCTTTCCCTCCCCCCGCCTCTGCTTTCCACAGGGATCGCTCCCTACGCGACTCCCTTGTCCATTCATCCCTCCCCATCCCTCCCCACCGATCTCCCTCCTGGCACTTATCCTTGTAAGTGGAACAAGTGCTACACATGCCCTTACACTTCTTCCCTCACCACCATTCAGGGCCCCAGACAGTCCTTCCAGGTGAGGCGACACTTCACCTGTGAGTCAGCTGGGGTGATATATTGTGTCCAGTGCTCCCGATGTGCCCTTCTATACATTGGCGAGACCCGACGCAGACTGGGAGATCGTTTCGCTGAACACCTATTCTCTGTCTGCCAGAGAAAGTAGGATCTCCCAGTGGCCACACATTTTAATTCCACGTCCCATTCCCATTCTGACATGTCTATCCACGGCCTCCTCTACTGTAAAGATGAAGCCACACTCAGGTTGGAGGAACAACACCTTATATTCCGTCCGGGTAACCTCCAACCTGATGGCATGAACATTGACTTCTCAAACTTCCACTAATGCCCCACCTCCCCTTCATACCCCATCCGTTATTTATTTATATACACACATTCTTTTTCTCTCTCTCCTTTTTCTCCCTCTGTCCCTCTCACTATACCCCTTGCCCATCCCCTGGGCTTTTCCCCCCTCCGCCTTTTCTTTCTCCCTAGGCCTCCTGTCCCATGATCCTCTTATATCCCCTTTGCCAATCAACTGTCCAGCTCTTGGCTCCATCCCTCCCCCTCCTGTCTTCTCCTATCATTTCGGATCTCCCCCTCCCCCTCCCACTTTCAAATCTCTTACTATCTCTTCTTTCAGTTAGTCCTGACGAAGGGTCTCGGCCCAAAACGTCGACTGTACCTCTTCCAAGAGATGCTGCCTGGCCTACTGCGTTCACCAGCAATTTTTATGTGTATTGCATGGGATTTGACCATCGGGTCTCAATTTCCGAGTTTGAGTGAGAGTGCTAAGGGGATATACCAGGATGCTGCCTGGACTAGAAAGCATGTTACATGAGGGGAGGTTGAGCAAGCGAGGGATTTTCTCTTTGGAGCAAAGGAGGATGATAGAGGTGGATAAGGAGATATGAGGCATAGACAGAGTGGACAACTAGCCCCTTTCTGCTAAGGGGGAAATGGCTAATACAAGAGGCCAGGTGACTGGAGGAAAGTGAAAGGGGGATGTCTGAGGTAGGTTTTTCACACAGAGAGTTATGAGTGCATAGAATGCACTCTGGGGAAAGTGGTAGAGGCAACACATTAGGGACAAGAGACTATTAGGTAGACACATGGATGAAAGAAAAATGGGGGGCTATGTGGCAGGGAAGCATAAGATTGATCTTGGAATAGGTTAAAAGACTGGCACAACATTGTGAGCCAAAGTACTGCACTGTACTATGTTATCAGCCTTTGAATTGTTGAGCACACATCACCTCATGCTTTTAAACTTTTTTCCAGGTCTTCCACTTCATGTACATTACCTTCTTTATTCTTGCTTACCAAATAAATATGGCTTCAATTTGCTTTGTATTGAGCTCTGTTTCTTATCAAACTGCCTGCTTTTCTAAGCTACCAATGCTGTCTTGTAGTTTTACATCGTCTTGCTCACAATTTATTGCCAGCAGCAATTTAATATTGCTTCCTTGATTCCCAATCCAAATAATAATTGTATTTAATATTCTGTGCCTACACAGACCCCTGAAACTGGAAAGTGATCTAATTAACTCAAAATTGGACTGCAAGTGTTTTTGGTAGCCAATACTGAAAGGGAAAAAAAGCTCATTCGGGGCATTCTTGCTTGAAAAATAATTATTATCATCATTTTCTCCTTATAAGATGCACTAAATCTAGACCTGCATCATACATCAGAACTAGGCTAACTCATAAGAATTGAGTCAATGTTATTAAAGAACTCTTTCTATGACAGTCTACGGCCAAACATTTGCAGTCCTTTGTTACAGGTGAGCTCAAGTCCCCGAGGTTGAATGCAGCTGGAGACTCACTGTTGAAGCCATCTGTGACTTGAAGATGCACTGTGGCTTGATCGGTGCTCAAGGCTGCCAGCAGTGAGTTATTTCATCCATTAACATGACAGAGGTGATTTATATATTATAAATATATTGTTTCAATGGAGACACTTTAATAACACATCATACATTTCTTTCACTGTGATGTTTGATGCGTTATAAAGAAAGATTTTAAGGCTTAGCTTTCTGATCCAGTCCCTGTCACGATATTATTAATAGACACTGTGCACTTTGATGAGATCGTAAACAAGAGAAAGGTATGACAGGAAACAGCACCTGCGCTAAGGTAAATCCTGAAAGGAAGTGTCCAGTCTAATTTCCCAATGGAGGAGACCTCTGAAGAAATGGTGACAAATAGCCCAAACATGTACAGAACCCTTTCGCAAAAATGGGCACAAATGGGCCAAAATTCTAAGCAACATCTCTCCTTTCTGAAAAACAACTTGGAGCCACTTGTCAAAGAGTGAGAAGGGAATGAAGGGAGGACATCTAGGCTGGCTGAATCTTCAACTTTTGAAATGTCTAAAACTTTTGATACAAAACTCCATCCAGAACTTAAACATGCCAGCTATCCATATAATTCAAAATACTACTGCAAGGGGCTGCATACTTATTGTAACCTAAGAGCCATTTGTCCAAAAGGATCAATACCATTTCTCAACCCTTGACCCCCTCAATAACTTACTCCCTCTTACCATCAACTCCCTTTAATTTCTTTTTCCATTAACCTGCACAAGGGGTAGCTTACAGTAGCCTATAACTGTTAGCATGACTTTAGTTAGGATGTGAGAGGAAACCCACTTTATAACAAGGAAATCCTGAGTTCAGGATCAAACGTGGGTCTATGGAGGTGTGAGGTAGCCACACTATCCGCTGTGCAACTCTGCCACAATTATACAGTCATACATTGCAGAAACAGACCTTTCAATTCATTATGTCCACACTCACTATCAGCATCGATTTACACTAATGTTAAACTAATCCTATTTATTTATTGACCTACAGCATGGAGTAGGCTCTTCCAGCAACTTGAGACACACCAACAACCCCCAATTTAGTCCGAACCAAATCACAGAACACTTAACCATCCACTGCTTTGTCTTTGGACTGCAGGAGGAATCCAGGGCTCCTGGAGGAAACCTACATGGTCACAGTGTGTACATACAAACTCCTTACAGGCAGTGGGGGGAATTGAACCCAGTTCACTTGCATGGTAAACCGTTGTGCTAACCACTACACTACCTTGCTGCCCTTTAATCTTATTTTAAACTCAGAACATTTCTATTATCTATCCCAAGGGACTGTCACTCATCTATACACTAGGGGCAAATTGCATTAGCCAATTAACAAACAAACCTGCATGACTTTGGAAAGTGCAAGAAAATAAAGGTAGCCAGGGGAAACCAGCACAATCATGGAAGAACATCCAAAGTCCACACAGACGGCACAAGAGACCAAAATTAAACCGGGATCATTAAAGCCATGAGGAAGCAGCTCTACGTGTCACATTGTAAGAACTTCAGAAGAATCTGAATCAGAATCAGGTTTATTATCACCGGCATGTGACGTGAAATTTGTTAACTTAGCAGCAGCAGTTCAATGCAATACACAATCTAGCAGAGAAAAAAAAATAATAATAATGAATAAAATAAAATATAATAATAAATAAATTATATTACGAATATTGAATAGATTTAAAAATGTGCAAAAACAGAAATATTGTATATTTTTAAAAAGTGAGGTAGTGTTCACGGGTTTAATGTCCATTTAAGAATCAGATGGCAGAGGGGAAGAAGCTGTTCCTGAATCGCTGAGTGTGTGCCTTCAGGATTCTGTATCTCCTACCTGATGGTAACAATGAGAAAAGTGCATGCCCTGGGTGCTGGAGGTCCTTAATAATGGATGCTGACGTTCTGAGATACCGCTCCCTGAAGATGTCCTGGGTACTATGTAGGCTAGTACCTAAGATGGAGCTGACTAGATTTACAACCTTCTGCAGCTTCTTTCAGTCCTGTGCAGTAGCCACTCCATACCAGACAGTGATGCAGCCTGTCAGAATGCTCTCCATGGTACGACTATAGAAGGCATACCTAACTTTTCTCTGTTTCTTTATTTACATGAATACGAAAGATTGAATGATAGTTTTTCAGAGTAAAACCCAGATGTTTTTTTCTGTCCTAGTCACCAATGAGTCCCAAGCCAACAAAGCTGCAGCAGACTAATTGATGCGAACAAACTCTGAGGAGTTCTACTATCACATTAGTGTAGAAAACAAAATGATTACACCTCTAACGCAACATCAGTTATAACCCTCTCTGAAATATCCTGAGAATATCAAATGCAAGTTTCACCCAATTTCTTATTTGTTGGTCAAAATCCTCATCATTCCTTTTGGGGCTATTTTGCCATTTACTTGTGAAGTAGCACTTTATCAATGTTTGATGAAATCGATATAAATCTCACCCATTATATTTTCATGGTGGAAAATTCTATCAAAGTCTGTTAAGTCTGCTCTGCCTTTCAAAAAACCATACAAACTGACCCTGATTAATTGACACTTGCGATGCGGTTCCATGCAAGAGTCAGGAAAGAGCTCTTGGACTTGTGCTCGGAAGAAACTACAAACCACAAACCTGGGCTAAAGAGACTAAAGCAAAGTAAATTCCAAAATAATTGTCAGTGAAGAGAACTCTGCCCACATACAATTGTTATAAGTGTATACAGACCTAAGCGTGTATACACCTAGGTTTGCTTCTTATCCAATTTGCCTATTGAACTTTAGGCGCCTAACAGTCAAAAGGGGAGAAGCACTCGTTTTCATGATTATGCAGATTAAGTTCATTTGATTTTACTTGTTCTCTGTCAATGACTAAGGAACATAGACCCTTGGAGATTTCTAGTCAAATATCTAGTGAAATTAAAGCCAGTAATTTGTAAAGAAAGACTTTTCTGAATATTAGAATTCATATTGCTTTTTACAGAGAATGGCCGAGGATTTTCATCCAACAATCACACTAATTTCTTCTAATGACACCTAGAGTGAGACATGGTGATGCTTTTCATATTAGGCTGACTGTTTAAAAGCTGGCAAACAGGAGTTAAGGCATTTATTTCATACCAACTCTATGGCAGTTCATAATGTACACAAAAGTCTAACTAGAATCAATGGAAAGTTGGTTGCATCACTCAGTAGCCATAGCCATATCCTGAGCAGTGAAATCAGCAGCAAGAGGACAATTTGGCTTTAATCCTAATGAAGCCTCAAAGCTAAACCCCAAATGATTCATGGTTTAATTTTATTTTACAGAACCTATTGTTGTTGATGAAAACAAACATTACCACAGAGCTCTACCTTCTGCATTTCTAAACTTTCAACAGTGGGATATGATTCTGTGAAGTGGTCATCAGACATATAACTAAATAGGTGGGGAATAGTGATAAATTTGACCACAACTGAAAACAATTTATTGACTTTCAAGTTAAAACTCTCTCTCTCCTCATCTCATCAAGATGTTAATTCCTTCAGAATTCTCTGCTTTATCTTCCTTCCTTTGCAACTGTGAGTGCAGCAATTAAATAAAGAATACTTTTTTTAACAGAACATGACACTTCCTCTAAATCTTCATCCAAAATATTTTTATTAGCACGTGAAGTAAAGTCCTGTAAGGTCAGTTCTAACGTGATGCATTTTCATATCATTTTCATTCCAGAACATCAGCTCAATTAGATAAGAGAATAAGGAGATTTAAGTTTAAAACTGGTGTTTAAAGTAGTATGATTTTGTAGATGCAACACAATGCTATTACCTACTATGCCTGAAAGATTCAGTAAAGTGTTATAGCACTGTGAGCATCTTGGAATTGCCTACAAAGATTATTACCTTGATTTTCCTGCTCATGCCTTGGTGAATTATCAACAGTAAATTGTAAAATGGTTTATTATTATCATATGTACAATAAAAAATCCTTGTTTTGCATGCCATCTATATCGACCATTTCATTAGGACAGTGCATTGAAGTAGTAAAACGGAAAACAATAACAGAATGCAGAATAGAGTGTTACAGTTACAGAGAAAGTGTAGTGGAGGCACATAGACCATGATTATTTAGATATAAGAGTCCATTTTATCTTACTAAGGCACCATTCAATAGTATTCTAACAACGGGATGGAAGCTGTCCTTCAGCCTGGTGGTATGTGTTTTCAGACTTTTTGTATTCTGTCCAGAGGGAGGGGTGGAGAATACAGAATGACTGGGGTGGGTGGGGTCTTTGATTATGTTGCCTGTTTTACCAGGCAGCAAGAAGTGTAGACAGAGGAGGGGAGGATGGATCCCATGATGTGCTTATCTGTGTCCACAACTCTCTGCAGTCTTGAATAGAGCAGTTTTCATAACAAGCCAAGATGCATCCAGACAGGAAGCTTTCTATGGTGATTTAATAAAAGTAGGTGTGGGTCAATGGGGACACGCCAAATATTTAGCCTGCAACACAAACTGAGCCTGAAAGCTGGGAAAATGATCAGTGTGGGAATCCAGTGCAGGGATGGAAGAGGGTGCTGCTGGGTGTCTCAAATCAACCTGGATGAGTGTGAAAAGTAACAACACACACAAGATGCTTGAGGAACTCAGTAGGTCAGACAGTATTAATAGAGGGAAATGAACAATCAACGGTTTGGTTCAAGACCTTTCATCAGGTCTTACTAAATTCCTCCAATATTTTGTGTGTGTTGCTCCAGCATCTGCAAAATTCTCATGTCCTCGTGTAAAATGGCTTTGAATCTGTGACTGATCTGTGTAGTCAGATCAGCAGAAAACTTATTGATTGGTGCAAATTAAAGCATTTTTTTCTGTTGCGCAGATTTCTAATTCTTATTCTGCAAAATGGAGATTCTCAGCAATGTACAACCATACCATTTGATGGGGATAGAGAAAACAGACGAGTTACAGTGATTGTGGAATCAATAACATAGGAGCATAAAACCAAGACTTAGGAGCCGAATCACGCCATTCAGCCCATTGTATCTGCTCTGCCATTCTCTCAAGGCTGATTTACTATTCCTCTCAACCCTCATTTTCCTGCCTTCTTCCAATAACTTTTGACACCCTTACTAATCAAGAATCCATTAATCTCTGCTTTAAATATGCCCAATGACTTGGCATCCTCAGTGGTCTGTGGCAATGAATTCCACAGATTCACCGCCTTCTAGCTAAAGAAATTCCACCTCATTACTGATCTAAAGTGACACTGTTGTATTGTGAGACTGTGTCCTCTGGTCCGAGACTTCTTCATTATAGAAAACATCCTCTCCACATCCACTTTATCTAAGACTTTCAATAATCAATAGGTTTCAACGAGAACCCCCGCCCCCTCATTCTTCTAGTCTCCAGCAATTACTGGCCCAGAGCCATTCATATGTTAACCTTTTCATTCCCAGAATCATTCTTGTGAGCCTCCTCTGGACCCTCTCCAAAGCCAGCACATCTTTTTTTAGATGAGGTACCCAAAACTGCTCACAATATTGACAGGGTGCTTTACTTCTTCTCCATCTTGTTTTATGGCTGTTGGCACCCAGCTTAATGGTACATTACCACCACCTTCTGCTCCAGAGTGTGCAATAGAGTTACATTCTAAATCCCTTCACCCAATCACACACATACCCTAAACCTACACTTTATCCTCCCATCTTTGGCCATCCTAGTACCCTATTCCCGCTTATCCATTATATCCTATAAAAAAAATCCTGTACCCTTTAAAGCTAAAAATACCCTGACCTGTGCTCTCACACCCATGCCCAGCAACCCTTTTAATGTGAATTCCTGCACCCCCAATTCCCTTAGATTAATTCTCATCATTTCTCTCTGTATCCCATACTTCCTGCAACTCAAAGCTACATGTTCTACTGACTCTTCTTCCTGACATTCCTCACACAATCCTGTCTGGTGCTTCCCTATCATTTTCAATGTTTTGTTTAATGCACAATGCCCCAGCCTTAACCTAGTCCACACAATTTCCTCTCTTCTGTTTCCACTACCTACCCTAGTACCTGCAACACTTTTTTGTATTTGATATAAATGCCTCCCTTTCCACTCCCTGTCCCACCTTTCTTGCCACATTTGGTTGATTTTTCCCAGATTACACAATTAACCTCTGCTTTACTGATACTAATGTGTATTTCTATATTTTCTTTCCTCAAAACCCTCTTTGCCAACTGGTCCACCCTCTCATTCCCCTTCATCCCTACGTGTACTGATACTGCAAGTATCTGTCTGTATCTTGTTTTACGGCGGTTGGCATCCAGCTTAATGGTGCATTACCGCCAACCTCTGCTCCATAATGTGCACTAGACATACAATCTAAATCCCTTCACCCAATCGCGTGCACACACACACATATATATATATATATATACAAACCTACACTTCACCCTCCCATCTTTGACCATCCTAGTATCCTATTCCTGTTTATTCGTCATATTCTATAAAAAACCCCTGTACCCCTTAAAAACACTAAAAATACCCGGACTTGTGCTCGCTCACCCATGCCCAGCAACCCTTTTAATGTGAATTCCTGCATCCCCAACTCCCTTAATTTATTTCTCATCATCTCTCTCTGTATCCCATACTTCCTGAAATACAAAATTACATGTTCTACTGACTCCTCTTCCTGATATTCCTCACACAATCCTGTCTGGTGTTTCCCTATCATTTTCAATGTTTTGTTTAATGCACAATGACCCAGCCTTAACCTAGTCCACACAATTTCCTCTCTTCTGTTTCCATTACCTACCCTAGTAACTGCAACACTCTTTTGTATTTGATATAAATGCCTCCCTTTCCCCTCCCTGTCCCATCTTTCTTGCCACATTCGGTTGACTTTTTCCCAGATTACACACTTAACCTCTGCTTTACTGATACTAATGTGCATTTCCACATTTTCTTTCTTTAACGCCCTCTTTGCCAACTCATCCACCCTCTTATTCCCCTTCACCCCTACATGTGCTGGAACCCATAGAAATTTTACCTGACCTCCCTGATTTGCAATTCCTGTAACTAACTGAAGGACTTCATAAAGTACATCTTGCCGACTGTTTGTGTGAAAAGACCTTAAACTTGCTAGAACTGAGGATGAATCTGAACATATCAATGCTTTGGCTTGTCTGGCTTTCTGCACCCACTGCAACGCAACCAACACTGCCAGCATCTCCACTGTAAACACCCCTAATTTATTAGATGTTCTTCTGCTGATTCCAATTTCTTTTGCTGGTATTACCACCCCAAACCCTGTCACTCCTGTTTCAGGTTCCTTCACACCATCCATATAAATGTGAGTATAATCACTATACTTTTCCATCACATGACAGTTAAATGCATTTACCAAATCTGTTTTATATCTTTCTTTCCTTTTTACCTCTAACAAATGCCAGTCTATGTCAGGCCATACAAGCTTCCATGGAGCTACAACCGGATAAACTACTGAAGGACTTATCCTCGGATCAAACACTCCACATCCTTTCGCGATATCATTCCCTACCCGACTAAAGGTATCCCTCTGAAACCTCCCATTTTCCCAGCACTCCTTTAGTAGGGTGAGAATCATTGTACCCCTGCAAGTTAGCCCAGAAGTTTGCCATCAGTTGCATCCTTCTTAGTTCCAAAGGCATTATTCCCATTTCTACCTGTAGGGCTGACACTGGTGACGTTTTAAAAGCCCCACCGCACACTCTCAAGGCCTGAGCCTGAATCACATCCAGTTTCCTTATAAGAGACCTAGCTGCTGATCCATATACTATATTTCCATAATCCAATACAGATCTTACTAAAGCCACATACATTCTCTTCACAGCTGAACAACTTGTTCCCCATTCCCTACCAGTCAAACATCTCATCACATTTATTACTTTTTTACATTTCTCCTCAGCTTTCCTGATATGGTCTACCCATGTTAATCGTGAATCAAATATAACTCCCAGAAATTTAAATGATGCAACCCTTTCTAATTCAACCCCATACATCCTTAACTTCTTCCCTACCTCAACCCTTTTCCTGGTAAAAAATACAGTTTGAGTTTTATCTACTGAAAATCTACATCCCCAATCATAACCCCACTCCACCACTTCATCAATTGCTTCTTGTAGTTTCCTGATTGTATGGTCCATGTTCCTGCCTCTTTTCCACAAGGCCCCATCATCCGCAAACAGTGACCTACCTATATCCACTGGTACCTTTGTGAAGACATCATTGATCATAATCATGAAAAGTAATGGGCCAATCACACTACCTTGAGGTGTGCCATTTTCCACTATGTACTATTTTGATAATTCTGATCCAAGCCAAACTTGAATTTTTCTACCAAACAAAAAATCTTTAATCCAATTAAAAACTCTCCCACCAACCCCCATCTTGTGCAGTTTAATTAATAATCCTTCCTTCCACATCATATCATAGGCTTTTTCACTGTCAAAGAACATTACCACTACTGACTCTTTATTTGCCTGGGCCTTCCTTATTTCAGTCACTAACATAATCACTAAGTCCATGGAATTCATACTGCAAGTATGACCTGACCAGTGCCTTATAAAGCCTCAGCATTACATCCTATCAGCATATCTTTCTACAGCCAGGGATCTAATTAGGAAGGTAAATTTCCTTAATGGTGCCAGGATTAACTGGTAATTGACAATTAGTTTATTTCTGTCTTGTGCACCAAAATACAGTGAAATGTTTTGTTTGCATGCTATCCAAACAGGCCGTTCCATATGTAAGTACATCAAGGTAGTACAAAAGGGAAATAAAATAACAGAATGCAAAACAGTGTAACAGTTACGGAGATAGTGCAGTGAAGGCAGACAAATAGGGTGGAAGAGCAATGATGAAGCAAACTGAGAAATCAAAGACTTGTCTGGTGAGATCCATTCAGCCATCTTATAACAGCATGGTAGAAGCTCCCCTACAGTCTGCTGGTATATGTTTTCAAACATTTGTATCTACTGCCCCATGGAGGGGGTGGGGAAGAGTGACTGAGGTGAGTGGGGTCTTTGATTACAGTTGTTGCTTTCCTGAGGTATTGTGAAGGGTAGACAAAGTCAATGGAGGGAAGGTTGGTTTCTGTGGTGGACTGGGCTGTATTCACGACTCTGCAATTCCTTCTGGTCTTGAGCAAAGCAGTTGTCATACTAAGCAGTGATACACTGAGATAATATGATGATATTATGAAGTGATTACAGAATATTCTGAGCAGTAAACAGCTCTCTCGGTGCATGTTAATACCAATAAGGTAAGTAGAATTAGGGATGGATCCTATAGGTATATTACAAGGAACTCAGAAAATTAAACAGCAGGACAACAGACAAAATAATCTCGGAGTTATTATCCGAGTCATGTTGTCATGAGCCCTATGGGCCTCTCCGACAAGCCATTGAACATTGGACTTATTAGTTTCTCGAGCATCTGCACTTACTAATTGTAGTCTCAACTAGACTCATTAAGCCCTTGTGCTTTCTGTTTAATCTTGTCAAGCTAATTGTGACTGGCATGAGTTTTCTGATTATTTAAAGCAGATTGCCAACTAGTACTCATTGTGAGGTCCTTATTGCATGGTATTACTCTGTTGTGCTATAGATGTTCTGCTGGAATATCAATGTATAACCTTTTGTTTCTGCCTCTATAAGGGATATTGCTATTCCTCTACACCTGATTTTTGTCATTGCCTGCATTTACCATGGGTAGAAGAACCCCATAATCAATGGATCCAGTGGAGGTACATGAGCAGCTTGGGCATCAGTATGCTGGAGGTAAGGATGCCTTCTTTACTCAATTGATGGCCTGAGTTTATGCTCAAAGTGAATGTCTGGAGCTTCACTGCTGATGTTTAAGATTCTTCCAAGGTTCTCTAGCTTGGCAAGATTTGGTAGGTCTCCCATGGTATTCAATGTTTATGAGCTGTATGAAATGTTCCTAAGTCATATGTGCAATGTTCCTGAGTTATATGTACTTCTTTGCACTTTCTAGCCCTGTCTTGAGGGCATCGGGTCATGAGCCCTGTGGGCCCCTGTAATAAGCCACTGAGTGTTAGGCTTCTAGGTTTCTTAAGCACCTGTATTTACTAATTGTTGTCTTAATTAGTCAATAAGCCCTTGTTTTTTCTGTTTAATCTTGTTGAGCTAATTGTGCCTGGCATGGGTTTTCAGAATTCTGTGATTATCTAAAGTGGACTCCCAACTAGTACTTACTGAGGAGCTCTTGTGTGGGGAATGATTTGTCTTGTGGTGTTTCTTGATTGGGCTACTAATGTTCTCTTGGAATTCCAATGTATAACCTCTTGTTTCCATCTCTACATGTGAATCTGCTGTTCCTCTGCTCCTGGGTTCAGTCATTGTCAGCACTCCTATGAAATGTAGCAACAACCTTACACTCAATGTTAGACAGACCAAAGAATTGATATTTACTTCAAGAAGGGTAAGTTGAGAGAACACACTCCAGTTCTCATTGAGGAATCAGAAGTGGGGCAGCAATTTTGAGTTCTTGCTATCAATATCACTAAAGAGTTATCCTTGGCCCAATATGTTGATGAAATCACAAAGAAGGCAAGACAGTGACTATATTTCATTACGAGTTTGAGGAGTATGTTACCAATGACACTTGTAAATTTTGACAGATGTACCGTGGAGAGCATTCTAACTGGTTGCATCACCATCTGGCTTGTGGGAAGGGGCTACTGCACAGCATTGGGAAAATTTGCAAACAGTTGTGAAGTCAGCCTGCTCCATTATGGACACTAACCTCCACAACATGCAGGACTTTTACAAAAGGTGATGCCTCAAAAAGGTGGCATCTATCAATAAGGCCCCATCACCTAGGACATGCCTATTTCTCATAGCTACCATCAGAGAGGAGGTAGAGGAGCCTGAAGACACAAACTTAATGTGCTTCTTCCCCTCTGACATCAGATATCTGAATGGATGAAGAACGTATGGGCACTACCTCTCTATTTATTTTTGTGATAGGGTAATTTCAGTGATTTTCATGCAGCCTAAAATCTATAAGATACACCAAAAGCATTGAGGAAAGAAAATCTTTGTCCAGTGCGATAAGTTTACACTGAGCTTTGAAATAAGTGACAATTTTCTCTGTTAAAATAAGAAAGACAATTGTGATACAGTCAAAAATAAATTTCACCAGGACCAGAATTGCTGTTGTTTTATGGACATTTTTCAGTAGTAACTTTGATATTAATTCAAAAAAGACTGAATATTTGTATGGAAATGACTGCTTTTCCATCCTTTGTGTAAACATCCTGAATTTATATTTGCGTGCAGATGTGAGTCATGTACAAAATCCCTGTGAGAATCCTTGTGAATCAAACATCCATTTTTTTTTTAAAACACAAAAAGGAAAATAAGTAGAATTATTTATTGTCTTCAAAGAATACTCATCATGAAAATGTAAAAGAATGCACCTGTCTCCACAATTTTTCAAACTAATGGGCTTGTGTCAATGTTGTCTTAATGGATTAAGTATGAGTATTTCTTTTAATTCTCCCCTGATATTTGTTGTGATTATACAACATTGATCTATTGCATAACAAAGAAGGCAGGAGGTTAGTTTTGTAGATATAAGTGATTTCTTCACTCTAAACAATTCCCATGGACTTATTGTACTACTTTTAGTTTGTTACAATTTAAAAAGCACCACAGTAAGTAAAAAAATAGAGAAGGCCCCTTAATGGAAAAGCTGCATATCAGCATTTTTATTTATTAGTTAGGCTTAGTGAATTAATTTCCACATTTTAGGCATAAAGGATCCTATAAAATATTTTTTTTTTTTTTTTTTTTTTTTTTTGACCAATACAGAATTAAACATACTAATATAAATGAGTGGATGTAAATTAACGGTTGTGAGATATCTGATTTATTGGTGCAATGTGAACATAATTAAACATTCTATAAGTGGTAAACAACTTTGTCAGCAATTATGTGGTTTACAAAGACCTAAGTGGTAGCACATGTTACATTTTCCATTTCTTTACTCATTTTATCTACAGCTAGAACAAGCTCTGTGAACATGTCTATTAGCAAGGCTGCTGAGTGACAGTGTCCAAAATGATTCTACTTTTCCCTACCTGTCACAAATAATCTCACCATTAGCCGTTCTTTCAATTTCCCACTTATTGCCTTTCCACTGGACAGATTCTCAGAATATTTTTTAATGCACCAGCATAGCCTGGGAAGCACCGTTTCAAAAATGACCTGCCATGAATCAGAATTCAGGATTAGATTAGGATGATTGTATACAACAAAGAGCTACGGATATGATTAAGTAGAAAGGACCCAGAATCTAATGCAATGCTCCAAATGCCACTAATTTTCCAGAGAGGTTTTAGTCTTGTTTTACAGTATCGAGACAGCCCTTACTGAAATTGTCAGCGACCTTAGGCTCAGCACTGACGCCAACTGGGTCTCTGTTCTAACTCCCTTAGACCTAAGTGCTGTCTTCGACATAATTGTTCACAAAATTCTCCTAAATCGTCTTGAGAACTGGCTTGGCTTCTCTGGTAGAGCTCCTAATTGCTTTCGCTCATATGTCACAGAGAACATTTTTTGTCTGGCTTGGAGAGTAATTTTCTAAGAGATACGATGTGCCTTTTCGTTTTGCTCAGGAAAGCTGTCTTGGACCCCTACTTTTCTCTTTATTCATGCTCCCCTTAGGAGACACCATAACAGAGAATGAACTTGATTTCCACCGTTATGCAGTTGCAATATGTCTTGGTCAAGCCTGACAATGGTACCACCCTATCTTCTCTGACTTATTAGCAATAATTTCCTCAAACTAAATGAAGATAAAGTTGAAATACTTAGATGGTCCCAAGGTCAAAAGAGATAAACTTCCTGATAAACTTAGGAACTTAGCTCCTATTAGAAAATCAGAAGTAATAAGCCTAGGTGTTATCCTTGATTCAGATTTGAATTTTAAATCCCACAAAGTGTCCAAAACAATATTTCTACACTTAAGACATATAGCAAAGGTACGTCCATTTCTGTCATGTAATGATGATGGAAAAACTAATTCTCGCATTTGTATCAAATAGACTAATTCACTGCAATGCATTTTTTTACTGGCCTTCCAAAGCAATCTGTTGGCAAACTTCAACTCATTCAAAAGCTGTTGCTAGACAGTTAATGAAAGCCAGGATGAAGGAGAATATCATTCCAATCTTAACTATTCTGCATTCACTTCCTGTATCTTTAAGAATTAATTATAAAGTTTGCTTACTTGTTTTTAAAGCTCGGAGAGATTTAAAAAGGAGCATTCACAGGCTTTGAATTATTTCTGATGGCCCTTTTCAAATTGTGATTCATTAGCAAGGGCAAATAAAAGTAAGGTAGGGACAAGTGGACTGGCCATTGTGTGAGTGGACCAGTACTAGAGTAGGAAGGCTTTGGCAAGGTAAGTTTCTTCTGCATTTGTCATCATTTAGTGCAGTGAGCATCGCTCCAGGGCATGTGTTGTGTACTTTGTGTGAGATGTGGAAATTCTGGGAGAATTCTCCAGCCTCCTGGATGACCACACCTGCATCAAGTGCACCAAGCTGCACTTCTCAAGAGAACGTGTTAAGGAACTGGAACTGCAGCTCAATGACCTTTGGGTCCTATAGGAGAATGAGAAGGTGATAGATAGGATCTACAAGGAGGCGGTATGTAGATGGCTATCAGGAAAGGAAATAGGCAGTCAGTGCAGAGTACTCCTGTGGTCATTCCCCTCAATAACATACCACTTTGGAGACTGTTGAGGGAGTCAACCAACCAGGGGTGAGCCACAGCACCTGGGGCCCTGGCACTGTAGTTCAGAATGGAAGGGGGATCTGAGGACTGCAGTAGTAATAAAGGATTCCATAATTAGAGGGGTAGACATGAGAGACTGTGGATGTAAAAGAGACATCTGGATAATATGTTGCCCCCCAAGTGCCAGGATCAGGGATGTCTCAGATCTGGTCCATGGCATTCTAAAGGGGGAGGATGAGCATCCAGAAGTCCTGGTACATATTAGCACCAATTGTATGGGTAAAAACAGGGCGGAGACTAATGAGAGCATTTCTTGAGTTGGGTAGAAAACCAAAAAGCTGGATCCCCTGTGTAGTAGTCTCTAAACAGCTGCCTGTGCCATGCGCCAGTGAGAGTAAGAACAGGGCGATTTGGCAGATGAATGCCAGGCTGAGGAATTGATGCAAGGGGTAGGGCTTCAGATTTCTGGATCATTGGGATCTCTTCTGGGGACAAAATGGACAAGTTATACCTAAACGCAAGAGGGACCAATATCCCATGGGCAGGTTTGCTAGAGCTGTTTGGGAGGGTTTAAGCTAAGTTGGCAGAGTGTTAGGGCAAAGGTTGGGGAGTTGGTATACAAGTAGATGTAGTAAGACTGTGAGAAAGGGCAGACAGATAAAAGGGCAAGATTCCAGTCAGTCAGATAAGGTGCAGTGTAACGTGGGGTCAAAGTCAAAAGATGATGAATACAGGACTGAAGGTGTTGTATTTGAAGGCGCATAGTATATGGAATAAGGTAGATCTTGTAGCATAGTTAGATTGGTAGGTTGACTTTGTCAGCATCACTGAGTCATGACTGAAAGAAGATCATTATTGGGAGCTTAACATTCAAGGATACACATTGTATCAAAAGGACAGGCAGGTAGGCAGAGGGGATAGAATGGCTCTGTTGGTAAGAAATGAAATCCAAACCCCAAAACGAGTGAGATAGGATTGGAAGATGCGGGATCCTTATTGGTAGATTTAGAAACTACAAGGGTAGTAATTCCTGATGGGAGTTATACACAGACCTTCGAATAGTAACCAGGATGTTGGCTACAAATGACAATGCATGTCAAAAGGGCAATCCTATGATAGTCATGGAGAATTTCAATATGCAGGTAGATTGGGAAAATTAGGTTGGTGCTGGATCTCAAGAGGGAGAGTTCATAGAATGCCTACGAGATCGTTTTTAGATCAGTTTGTTGTTGAGCCCACTAGGGGAAAGGCTATTCTGGATTGGGTGTTGTGTAATGAACTGGATTTGATTTGGGAGCTTAAGGTAAATGAATCCTTAGGCAGTGATCATAATATGATAGATTTTGCACTGCAGTTTTAGAGGGAGGAGCTGAAGTCAGATGTATCAGCGGAATTACAGGAATTGTAGAGGCATGAGAGTGGAGCTGGTCCAAGTTGATTGGAAAGGGATGCTAGCAGGGGATGATGCCGGAACACTAATGCTGGAGTTTCTAGGAGAAATTTGTAATACACAGGATAGGTTCATCCCAAAGAAGTATTCTAACGTCAGGGTGACACAACCATGGCTGGTGAGGGAAGTCAAAAACAACATAAAAGCCAAAGAGGGCATAGAAATGAGCAAAAATTAGTGGTAGCGGATTAGGAAACATTTAAAAACCAACAGAAGGTAACTAAAAAGACATGGAGAGGGTACCAAAAGTTTTTTCAGCTATATAAGGAGTAAAAGAGATGAGGATAGATATCAGAGAGGTATAGTAACGTGGGACAAGGAAATAGTGGATGAACTAACTATTTCAGAATCAGGTTTATTATCACTGGCATGTGCCATGAAATTTGTAAACTTTGCAGCAGTGGTTCAATGCAATACATAATCTAGCAGAGAGGAAAAAATAATAAAATAAAACACAAATAAATAAGTAAATCAATTACATATATTGAGTAGATTTAAGTGTGCAAAATCAGAAATACTGTATATTTTAAAAAAAGTAGGTAGTGTCCAAAGCTTCAATGTCCTTTTGGGAATCAGATGGCAGAGTGAGAGAAGCTGTTCCTGAATCGCTGAGGGTGTGCCTTCAGGCTCCTGTATCTCCTACCTGATGGTAACTGTGAGAAAAGGGCATGCCCTGGGTGCTGGAGGTCCTTTATAATGGACGCTGCCTTTCTGAGACACCGCTCCCTAAAGATATCCTGAGTACTTTGTAGGCTAGTACCCAAAATGGAGCTGACTAGATTTACAACCTTCTGCAGCTTCTTTTGGTCCTATGCAGTTGCCCCTCCATACCAGACAGTGATGCAGCCTGTCAGAATGCTCTCCACGGTACATCTATACAGTTTTTGAGTGTATTTGTTGACATGCCAAACCGCTTCAAACTCCTAATAAAGTACAGCTGCTGTCTTGCCTTCTTTATAACTACATTGATATGTTGGGACCGGGTTAGATCCTCAGAGATCTTGACACTGAGGAGCTTGAAACTGCTTACTCTCTCCACTTCTGATCCTCTGAGGATTGGTATGTGCTCCTTCATCTTATCCTTCCTGAAGTCCACAATCCTCTCTTTCGTCTTACTGATATTGAATGCCAGGTTGTTGCTGTGGCACCATTCCACTATTTGGCATATCACACTCCTGTAAGCCCTCTCGTCACCACCTGAGATTCTACCAACAATGATTGTATTGTCAGCAAATTTATAGATGGTATTTGAGCTATGCCTAGACACACAGTCATGTGTATATGGAGTAGAGCAGTGGGCTATTTGAATTGGTCTTCACTGCGGAAGACACCAGCAGTATGCTGGAAGTTCAAGAGTGTTGGGGCAGAAGTGACAGTAATTGCAATTACTAGGGGAAGGTTCTTGAAGTTGAAAGGTCTGAAAGTGGATAAGTTACCTGGACTAGATGGGCTACACCCCAGGGTTCTGAAAGGGGTAGCTGGAGAGATTATGATGGTATTGGTAAAGATCTTTCAAGAATCCTTAGATTCTGGCATAGTTCTGAAGGACTGGAAATTTTCAGATGCCATGCTACTCTTCAAGAAGGGAGGGAGGCAGAAGAAAGGAATTGTATGCCAGTAGCCTGAACTCAGTAGTTGGGAAGATAGGGTTGATTGTCAAGGGTAAGATCTCAGTATTTAGAGGTACATGATAAAATAGGCCATTTCAGCATATTTCCCTTAAGGGTAAATCTTGCCTGACAAATCTGTTGGAATTCTTCGAGGAAATAACAAGCAGGATAGACAAAGGTGGATGTTGTGTCCTTGCATTTTCAGACGGCCTTTGATAAGGTGCTGCACACGAAGCTGCTTAACTAGATAAGAGCCCATGGTATTACAGGAAAAATTCTAGCATCATTAGAGGATTGGCTGAAGGCAGAGTGGGAATAAAGGTAGCTTTTTCTGATTGGCTGCCGGTAACTAGTGGTGTTCCACAGGGATCTGTGTTGGAACTGCTTCTTTTAACCTTGTATGTCAATGATTTGGATGATGTAATTAATAGCTTCCTGGCCTAGTTTGTGGATGATGTGAAAATAGGTGGAGCAGAAAAGTGTTGAAGCAGGGATTCTGCAGAAGGACACAGGACAGATTGGGAGAACAGACAAAAGTGGCAGATGGCATACAATGTTGAGAAGTGTATGGTCATGCCCTCTGGTAAAAGGAACAAAAGCATAGATTATTTTCTAATTGGGTAGAAAATCCAAAAAATCAGTGGGGCAAAACAAATTGGGAGTCCTCACGCAGAATTCCCTGAAAGATAACTTTCATGTTGAGTCAGTGGTGAGGAAGACAAATGCAAGGTTAGCATTAATTTTGAGAGAACTAGAATATAAAAGCAAGGATAAAATGCTGAGGATTATATGACACTGATGAGGCATCAGTTGGAGTATTGTGAGCAGTTTTGGGCCCCTTATCTTGGAAAGGATATGCTGACAATAGAGAGGGTCCAGAGGAGTTCATAAGAATGATTCTGGAAATGAAAAGCTTAAGAGGACATGTCTATGGAGGTTCTCAGTCATCCAGATCATTGTATATCAAGCAGTAGTAAATCAAGGCAACTGGACTTGCTGTGTTGTCTAGAATATGTTTTGAGGAGTGACAAAATGTCTTCTAGACAACACAGCAAGTCTAGTTGCCTTGATTTATTACTGCTTGATATATCACATGAGGAACATTTGATGGTTTTGGGCTGTACTCACTGGAATTTAGAAGAATGAGGGGGTATCTTATTGATACCTAATGAATGTTGAGAAGCCTAGGTACAGTGGATGTGGAGAGGATGTTTCCTATAGTTGGGGAGTCTAGGACCAGAAGGCACAACCTCAGAATAGAGGGACATCCATTTAGAATGGAAATGAGGAAGAATTTCTTTAGCCACAGTGATAAATCAGTGGAATTCATTACTACAGATGGCTGTGGAAACTAGATCATTGGGCGTACTTAAGTCAGAGGTTATACGTTCTTGATTTGTCAGGGTGTGAAAGGTTTTGGAGAGAAGCCAGAGAATGGGATTGAGAGGGAAAATGGATCACCCATGATGAAATGGGGGAACAGAATCAATGGCCCAAATGGTCTAATTCTGCTCCCATATCTTGTGGCCTATATGCTTAAGTGCATTGTAAAAACTGCATGTAGTAAGTGAAATTAAGTAGGAACAGCATGTAAATAGGACAATCATTCATTGTGAGATCCAGTAAATGAAATCAATAACTTTTTATCAAAATAATAATGAAGTCATGTGACAGACAAGCAAATGGTAAGGGGGAAACAAAGGCAAAGTACAATACCTGAGCTCTTTCACTTCCAGGCTTCATTCTCTAAATTTACTTTAAAAGTTCATGTGAGATCAGTTTAAAACAATTATCTGATCTGTCAGGTGAAAAATGTATCACAGTTGCAATCAGAAAATTGGAATCAATCAACAGAATTGAGAAAGAATAAAGTAACTTCAGGAAAAGCATTTGCCCTGGAAATTTACAGGTGACTTTTGTTAGTGTAAACTGCAGGAATAAATTTCTTTAGACCTTGTCCACTGGCTCACTCATACCTCATGAGATAGGGGTAAGTTCCCAGGAGCACTAACAGTGTCACGTTGAACAGCACTTCTACAGTCTAGTAGCTGTGTACCAACCTTGGTATGGATGAGATGTTGTACATCAGTGAGAATTATAAGGAATACACTTGTAAAGAAGGAAATAATGTTTCTGCTTCATGTGCCCCCACATCAGAGAAATGGGATACTAATTCATTTGAATAAGTGCTGGATGATGTGGACTGAACCAGGACTAATATGAAATTGTCTACTCTAGAGGATTCAAAACCACAAAAGATTCAGCAGTATATAAGCTTAGGCAGATTAAGCTGTGGAGGTGAATGTAGGAGTTCTGCCACTGGAACAAATATGTGGTCTAAGCTCATCCTGGGACTGCTTATAATCGTAAGGCTGCACATATAAAGCATGACATACTAGGCAACATTTCAGTTCTAATAAAAGACCATCAGCTTGAAATATTAACCGTGTTTCTTTCTCTGTGGATGTTGCCTCACATACTTGGATGTCCAACAATGTTGTTCTTAGATTTCAGATTTCCAACTGGGTTAAGGATGAAAGCAGATTGGTCAGGCTGCAGACAGCTGCAGGGAATGGTAAGGGAACAGTCTGTGGCAGGGCTGAAGACAATAGGGTTCATACCTGCCATCTCAAGACAAGATCAATGATTGCAAAGTAAATTTATCCCCAGGTGTTTCCTACTGATACAGACAACATAGTTGGAATTATAAGTGTAGAAACACCACTATTATTTTGAACAAAACTCCTTTGGATTGGCAAAATAATAAAGGCTAAGATTCTGGTTTTGTGGCCAATGGTTTTGTCGCTTTGATAGATAGCTAGTTCTGTGCTACTGAAGGAATAATTTTAGGATGGAACCTAAAGCAAAAGCTTTCTTGCTTTCTAAGTGGATCCAATGGCATCAAATCTTTCTTTTAAATGCCCCTCCCCATCCATCCAATTAAACCAATAATGAGTGAAATTTCCAAACCTTTTCAAAACATCTTTTCCAGCATGTGCTTTCAGGTGGCATCTTTAAATCCCCTGCACAAAGATCAAACTATTTTATATTCCTTTATGTTCCGGTGACATTAAGAAACTGTCATTAGTTACTCAATAAAATGAAAAAAAAAAAATTCAGAACTTGGGTACGCAATTTGGCAACATGACCCATGAAATGTGTGGGTTTCCTCCAGGTGCTCCAGTTTCCTCCCACAGTCCAAAGAGGTACCAGCTAGGTTCATTGGTCATTATAAATTGTCCAGTGATTAGATCCGCATTAATCAGGGTTGCAGGGGTGGTGTTTTTCGAAGGGTTGGCAGGGCCTTCACACTGTATCAGTTTCTTGACCTTTAAAGAGCATGACAAGAGATTAGATACTTATTAGTGTTCACATTTAAGACTTCACATTCTGGAAATGAAGGATTGGTATCCGACAAATTTTGCCAAATGCTGCCACTGTTGCTTTGTAATTCTAATGTGTTCATTTTGTATCCATTAGTGGTTGAAGAACTGCAGAAAATAACTGTTTTAATTTACCCTGGACTTTGGGTAACACAGATACACAGGAATTTTTTTATCAAGAAAAGGAAGATTCATTTATTTGCCAGCAGTTGTAATACACTTTACAATCAATGAAGCAGTTTTGACAAGAATTGATTATTTCTGTAGCTCAAGTTCTCAGTATTTATTTATTTATTGTTATTATTAGTAGTATTTTTGTTATTGTCACAGTTTATCATTTTTTGAACATAGTTGTTTCACTGTCTCTGGTAGTTTTTCATTGATTCCATAACATTTCTTGTATCTACTGTGAATGCCTGCAAAAAAAAAAAAAAAAAAAAAAAATATCTGGGTAGTATTTGGTGACATATTTGTACTTTGATGTTAAGTTTACTTTGCAGTTGTCAGTCCAGAGGTGCCTTTTAGAAACAGCACTGTGGCAAAATTGTGTGGGGAGGGAGGGGAGGAACTATTGTTTAGGGCAATATTATTTAAGCTTCATGCTTTTCTTTTAAATTGTGCTATACAATTTCAATATATCCTCTGAGGAAAAGCTGATTATCTCACATGTCAGGAAGCAACTTCCCACAGCATACTGCACTGAGATATCAAATTATACTTTTGTGCTGAGTCCCTGAAGTGGGAGAAATTCACAACCTTCTGAGCTGTCAAAAGAAGGTTGGTGGTAAAAGGGGGTAGTATGAAAGATGGGATGGCATCTAGCAACTCTACAAAACTTTGGCCTGGTCTACTTGTAAGGAGAAATTGGATGAGCCAGTGTTATTCTCACTAAAACATGTGAAGCTGAGGGGTATAGATGTTATAGGAAATGAGCTACTAGAGGCTACAGTAGAGTCAGATACAATATTAATACTTAAAAGGCAATTGGACAGATAGTATAGGAAAACAGAGCAATTCGGGCCTAATTAGGACAAATACAATGATTGCAGATTACATGGACGAAATGGGCCGAGACCAATTTCTGCTCTCTACAATTCTATAGAAACGTAGAAAATAAGTGCAGGACTAGGCCATTTGGCCCTTTGAGCCTGCACTGCCATTCAGTATGATCATGGCTGATCATCCAACTCAGAACCCCGCCCCAGCCTTCCCTCCATACCCCCTGATCCCTTTAGCCACAAAGGCCATATCTAACTCCATCTTAAATATCGCCAATGAACTGGCCTCAACTGTTTCCTGTGGCAGAGAATTCCACAGATTCACTGCTCTCTGTGTGAAGTTTTTCCTAATCTCGATCCTAAAAGGCTTCCCCTTTATCCTCAAACTGTGACCTCTTGTTCTGGACTTCCCCAACATTGGGAACAATCTTCCTGCATCTAGCCTGTCCAATCCCTTCATGATTTTGTTTCAATCAGATCCCCCATCAATCTTCTAAATTCCAACGAGTATAAGCCTAGTTCATCCAGTCTTTCATCATATGAAAGTCCTGCCATTCCAGGAATCAATCTGGTGAACCTTCTTTATACTCCCTCTATGGCAAGGATGTCTTTCCTCAGATTAGGGGACCAAAACTGCACACAATACTCCAGGTGTGGTCTCACCAAGGCCTTGTACAGCTGCAGTAGTACCTCCCTGCTCCTGTACTCGAATCCTCTTGCTATAAATGCCAGCATACCATTCGCCTTTTTCACCACCTGCTGTACCTGCATGCCCACTTTCAATGACTGGTGTACAATGACACCCAGGTCTCGTTGCACCTCTCCTTTTCCTAATTGACCGCGATTCAGATAATAATCTATTTTCCTGTTTTTTGCCACCAAAGTGGATAACTTCACATTTATCCACATTAAATTTCATCTGCCATGAATTTGCCCACTCACCTAACCTAGCCAGTCACCCTGCATCCTTTTAGCATCCTCCTCACAGCTAACACTGCCGCCCAGCTTCGTGTCATCCGCAAACTTGGAGATGCTGCATTTAATTCCCTCATCCAAGTCATTAATATATATTGTAAACAACTGGGGTCCCAGCACTGAGCCTTACGGTACCCCACTAGTCACCGCCTGCCATTCTGAAAAGGTCCCGTTTATTCCCACTCTTTGGTTCCTGTCTGCTAACCAATTCTCTATCCACATCAATACCTTACCCCCAATACCGTGTGCTTTAAGTTTGCACACTAATCTCCTGTGTGGGACCTTGTCAAAAGCCTTTTGAAAATCCAAATATACCACATCCACTGGTTCTCCTCTATCCACTCTACTAGTTGCATCCTCAAAAAAATTCTGAGATGACTCTGACTCCTACTGAATCTTGTGCATTTTAACATTTTCAAAGAAAGGTAATGAATTGGAGATATTACCTGTGTTTCTCTCTACACAGGTACTACCCAATCTACCAGAATCACGTAGTTCTTCCAGAAATTTGTTTCTATTTCAGATTCTATTTCAAGGTCTCACATTTCCTTACATTTGTTACAAAGTTCAAAGTAAACTTTACTATCTAAGTACATACTTGTATGTCACCGTATACAACCCTGTGATTCATTTTCCTGTGAGTATGCTCTGCACGTCTATGGGATAATAACTAGAACAAGAATAGTAACTACAACAAGATTGACTAGAGTGCAGAAGACAACAAACTTGGCAAATGCAAATATAAATAAAAAAGAACATGAGATAACAGGATAAAGAGTTGTTAGAGTGAAATCATTGGTTATGGAACCATCTCAATGGATGGGCAGGTGAGTGCAGTTACCCCCTTCCAGAGCCTGATGTCTGTAGAGTAGTAATTGTCTTGAACCTGATGGTATGAGTCCTGAGGCTCTTGTACCTTCTACCTGCTTGTACCCAGCAGCGAGGAAAGAACAAGACTTGGGTGGTGGGGATCTCTGATGATGGAATTGTATTACATTGTGGAATTTTTTTCTACTGCTTCATATATGACAACAGTCACAGCTACATCAAAGTATGTTGTTGGCAACAAGACATCCTGGAATTGTGAACAGCACCATAGAAAATAAAGTATTTACTAGTTGGCAAAATGGATAACCAAATATTTAAGATGGTATTTCTGATCATAATAACAATGTTTAAGTTTATTGATTGTGATAGTAACATGAAAGGCAATGATATCTTGTATAACATCTTGAAAATATCAATATTCTTCCTTACTTTTCCATAGGTCCAAAAGTTAAAAGGTGTGCCGCAGGAGAGAAACACCACTCATGTGCCTGAGTTTATCAATTGTTTTGTCAACACATTAGCAACAAACTGACAATTTTCTTTGATATGATGTGCATTAATAGAGGACTGTATTCATATAAACATTATTACTCTATATTTGCTTTTGATACATGTCTGCAGTACATAGATTATTGAATTTTTAATTTGAATTCATCATAAAGTATAAAACTAACGTATTTGAATTTGTCTCCTTTTGACAGCATCAAATATATTAAAAGACACAGACAGAATTTACTCATTTGAAATGATTCCTTCTCAAGGGAGTACAGGCAAATAAAACAAACATGACTGCTTACAGCAAATTCATTATTAAAGACCTTCAATATTCGCCAGTGCAGCAAAATTCTGTTACTCTCTAATCTAAAGGCAAGCAAACATGTCATGATTCTTTCAGTGCCTCCAGACTGAGAACAAGGAAAGTTAGCAAACAGAAGCCACTATAATGAATCTTCTATTGAAGGCCTTTAGTTCTTAACTCATGAGATGTAATACTTCATCCCCTTGGCATTGACACTTAAACTGTAGAATTTATATTAGATAATTAAATAACTGCATTATTTCTTTATATAAAATCAATAGTTCAAGTGCATTCTGAGCCCTGCAGATAGTGGAGGGGAAAAAAAAGCAGATAATATTTCCAGTAAGCAAAGATTAGTTTTAATTGTCATGTGCATTGAGTTTAATGTTTCAGACAACATACACTATAAAGAATATTAATCAATAATGCAATTGTCAAACCTTGAAACACATTCAAACCAAAATCATAAATATCTAAACGAACCATTAACAGATCTACATTTACAAAAGAATGCAAAACAAAAATAATTTACATTAATATCTTACTCTATAATGTGATTTCAGTTTACTGGCCGAATGGTTACTGCTTATATATCTTCACAATGCAAGGAATGACCTCTCAAAATCCAAGATAGTTATCCCAGGATGAATGATCATATTTGGAGAGAAATGTTCATATTCAAGAATGACAGGAAATCCTTTCTAACACTCTTCACTTTCTTACTTTTTAACGTGTTCTATTTTCTCAGTTACTTATGTTAAAAGTTCATTTTCCACATAATAATCTTGTCTAAGTGTTTTAATGTACTATCTGTTACCCACTTTTTTTGTCATAATCTTAGAACATTACAGCACTGAAATGGGCCCTTCAGCCCATCTAGTCCATGCCAAATCATTAATCTGCCTAGTCCCATCTACCTGCATCCAGATCATAGCCCTCCATATCCTTGTCATCCATGTACTTATCCAAACTTCTCTTAGATGTTGAAATCGAACCCACATCCACCACTAGCACTGGTAGCTCCTCCTCTACTCTCAGAAGCTCCCCCTTATGTTCCCCTTAAACATTTTACATTTCAACCATAACCCATGACATCCAGTTGCAGTCCACCCAACCTCAGTATAAAAAGCCCCCTTGCATTTACCCTATCCATGTCCCTTATAATTCTGTATACCTCTATCAAATCTCCCCTCAGTCTTCTGCATGCTAGAGAATAAAGTCCTAACCTATTCAACTTTTCCCTACAATGCATTGGTGGATGCACTAGTGCCAAAGAACATGTCCTACTCGACTGTGCTCTACCCCTTGATCTCATTACTACAGAGTAGGGAGACAAAGCAGTGTAAGGTGGCTTTCCAAAAGGCAAAGGAAATGGTAACAGCGGACAATTTACTCGCACATTATGACCGGTATTGCCCAGTGAACTATGCCTGTGACGCCTCACCTTATGGTATATGTGAAGTCATATCCAACGTTATGAGTGATAGAACTGAATGCTCCATAGCCTTTGTATCATATTCCCATATTGCTACAGAGAAAAAAATTAATACAGATTGACAGAGGCATTGAGCCTTATGTGGGGTGTATTATATTTCAACCAGTATCTGTATGGGAGAGAGTTTTCACCCTTGTTATTGATCTTCAACAACTGGTGCCCATTTTAATTCACATAAGGTTGTTCCACTAACAATAGCATCACAAATTCAGACATGTGCTCTGTTTCTTGGAGGATACAATTACACGATCAAATTAAAGTGGACAACTAATTATGCAAATGCTTTGAGTGCATAATTTTCTAATCTTTTTAACACTAGTTTGAGATTTTGGAGATGCACCTTGTCATCCTCAGAGGTAACAATGATCTCATCCAGGTAACACTGAGTGCCTGGTCCATAGCTTTCCGTAAGAGTGAAAGTGCAGATGCTACTCCAAAATTAGCCCAATTATAGCATTACAACCCCTTGTGAGTGTTTATGTTGAGAAACACTTTGGGCTCTTTGTCCATCTTTATCTATAGATAGGCATCAGATAGTCTTGTGAGACCATGGATTTGTGCCTTGGAAGGTTTCCAGGGCACAGGCCTGGGCAAGGTTGTATGGAAGACCGGCAGTTGCCCATGCTATAAGTCTCCCCTCTCCACACCACCAATGTTGTCCAAGGGAAGGGCACTAGGACCGATACAGTTTGGCACCAGTGTCATCACAGAGCAATGTGTGGTTAAGTGCCTTACTCAAGGACACCAAACATTGCCTCAGCTGAGGCTTGAACTAGCAACCTTCAGATCACCAGACCAATGCCTTAACCGCTTGGCCAAACTCCAACACAGATAGGGCTCGGCCAAATCCACTTTGCTAAAGTGCTTCCCTCCAGAAAGGTTTGCAAGGAGATTCTCTGTACTGGGCAGAGTGACTGATCTACTTTCAATACTGGGTTGATGGTGACCTTAAAATCACCACAGATCCGGACAGACTCATTGTTCTTGGCTATTGGGACTACTGGTATTGCGTATAGGCTCCACTCAACCTTGGAAAGAATTCCTTCAGCCTCCAGGTGATCTAGCTCACTGGCTACTTTACCATGGACATTATAAAGAACTGGACAGGCTTTGTAAAACAATGGTGTAGCACTTTCATTTAACACTATTTTACCCTTATTGCGTTTGTGTTTACCGAAGCCATCCTTGAACATTGCTGTGGCATCATCCAGTACTTTTCTTAACTTGCTTGCAGTTGACTCTATTGCAGGGAATGAGGCATGCAAATGGTGAATGGATCTCCAATCAAGTTGTAGTTGTCTCAGTCACTCACAACCCCCCAATGCTGGCCCTCCTGTTTTTACTACGTACAAGCCCAATATGTCCTGTTGGTTGTTGTATTTCACTGTTACAAATGTCATTCCCACAGGAGTTATCTTTTTCAAGCAAAAGTTCTTAGTTGGATAACTGCAGGCTTCAGTTTAGTACCTTTGAAATGTTGCTCAAACTCATTTTCTGGAATGACTGAATCACCTGAGCCAGTGTCTAATTCCTTTTTAATTACTTTGCTGTTTACTTATGGAGTAAGTCATATTGCTTGTCACTTGTTTGTTTTCACATTGTAAATCTCAAGGCTACCCAATAATGTGTCACTCATTATTATGATTATTATCAGACTTTTAGCAACAGCATTCAGATTAGTGCTCATTTTGAAACTGCAACTTGACTTTTTACCCTTTTTCTTCCCTGTGGCCTCTATTTATTTTTGTCTGATTGATGTGTTCTTTGTAAGTGTCCTACTTTGTTGCATTTTTTTTTTGGCAAGTTTTGCCTTTCAATCAGCATTACTCTAGCATATGTGAGCCTCTGCCCCAATGGTAAGGCAACTTGTTCAGCCAGGCAGGTTAGATTTTAGATTATGAAGACACGCAGTCCTCTTTTATTGTCATTTAGTAATGCATGCATTAAGAAATGATACAATACAGATTTCCCCCACCATCCGAAGGTGGAGCATTCCTGTGAAATGGTTCGTAAGCCGAAATGTCATAAAGCAAAAAAGCAATTACCATTTATTTATATGGGAAAATTTTGTGAGCGTTTGCAGACCCAAAAATAACCTACTAAATCATGCCAAATAACACATAAAACCTAAACTAACAGTAACATATAATAAAAGCAGGAATGATACGATAAACACAAAGCCTATATAAATTAGAAATACTTTTCCACAATCATTACCGGCACTATTCGCCGTAGCGAAAATCTCACGCAAGCGCTGTTGGCATAAACATGCTCTCCAGTAACCTTTAAGCTATGAAGCTGCCAAATCATACCAAATAACACATAAAAATACACAGCAGATATAAAGTAGAAATAATGTATGTACAGTGTAGTATCACTTACCGGAATTGGGAAGACAGCGCCGAGCACACTGATGATGTGTTAGGCTGAGTCGGGGGTTGGGGTGGTGCAGTGGCCCCCACCCTCTGGGCCACCGACGGATACATTGCCGCGAAGCATGCAGGGGTCCAGCGGTAGCTGGGACGCACCCAGCACATTAAGAAAAAAGCCAAAATAAACATGCTAATTAATTAGGTGCCACCCACCATATAATTGTCCGCCCAGATCAGAGGTGATTGCCAATTGCACCTAATTAAGTAGCATGTTTATTTTGGCGCTTTTCTTAAAGATGTGCTGTGTGCCTCCCGGCTATTGCTGCATTCTCCACAAATCGGTATCTGTCCGGGGCCTGGGGGTTGGGGTGCTGGGACACTGGGGTGTCATCTCATCGTCGTCTGTTTCCATTAGAGCAGGCAGCTCATCTTCTCCTATGACTGCCCGCCTCGATTTCGAAGGTTGAGGTTCGTCGTCTGCTGTGGCTGATGTGGAAGGCTTGCTTGACTGCTGAGCCTCGCACATTTTTCTATCATACAGTTCTTTGTAAGCACTCAAACCATCCTGCAAATATTCCCTAAACCTACGTACCCTTTCAAAATTAAAGTCGTACTTTATCTCTGCAGCAAAAATCTCATGCAGTTGCTTTGCGTTCATTTCACTAATGAATTCGGTTTCAATTGTTATCCTTTCCTCTTCTAATTGCATCAGCTCTTCACCTATCATTTCTTGGTCATGAGATGCCAAAACCTCCAACATCATCTTCGTCAGCTTCGACAAGCCAAACTCACTTTGTCCTTGCTTCATTCACCATGATTGAAACGCTTAATTATGTCTAGTTTTACGTTAAGTGTAACACCCTTACGAGCTCTTTGAGGCTTTTCTGATACCTTAGAAATCATCTTGCTAACGGCTGCTCACAGGCACGTGTTAAAGCAATGCTGGTGAGAATGCAGTTCCAAATCCAGGGGAGAGCCGCTGCTCGGGGTGCGTGCTGCCTTTTATCGTGCACTGATTTTTCGCACGCTGCTTTTTTATCACGTGCTGATTTTTTTCGTAACAGTGAAAATACCTTCTGTTAGCGAAAACAGGGTACTAATGTGGGTCTTTCATAACCGTGAGGTTTCATAAAGCAAACGTTCAAAAAGTGGGGGACACCTGTATTTCCTCCGGTGTGATATCCGGTTTCTGTTTAGATTTTGCAATTTTGTTCGCGCTCACTTGCACTCCTGACTGCAGCTCCATTGCATCTCTGGCCACTTTTTCCCCTTCCTTTTGATTCCATTTATGACATCTAAAGCATTCTCTAACCAACATTAGTTTTGGTTCTGAATTTTATTGCATTATGTTCGCAATAGCAGCAAACCTCATTTCTGCTGGTTTGGTTTGAGCAGTTAAACTAAGCAAACTATGTTTTTCCACCCATTGCACTTAGTAACACTGGGATTCATTTTTCATGGGCTATTTCGTTTGCTTCAAAATACTGCTCAATTTTTTTCAGTCTACGTACATCATCCAGTAATATGCTGTGCAATTGAATGTGTCTATCTTTCTTGTGTAGCCAGCCATTTCATTTTTTTTTTTATTTATTATCATTATCAGCCGGTACTTGCTGTTTATGAACCCATTGCTGTACTCATTGCTTGTTAATACAGTCCGTTTTCTGTTTTGTTTTTTTTTTTAATATACTCATATGTCTCTCTTACCTCCACTTGAACAGGTAGGTGTCATCTCGGGTTCGTTTTAAAAAATTTCTCTTTGCCATTAGTGTGTTTTGTACCTCCAGAAACTAATTGAAAGAAAAACACAAGAGCCAGAATATTTGTTTAATTAGTTATTTTTATCTGTTATTTTAGTAAGGTGATCACATGGTGGCATACTGACATATGTCGTTCACATACTTCATGCATATAACCCATAATGAATTGTGTAAACAGACAAAGAATGCATAATCAAGCAATATATTTACAATGTTACTCAAATACTACTGAAATATTAAATACAATACATACAGAACATAGTATTTCAAAATCAGAGTATTTTTGTTTTCTGACTTCTGTGCATTGGGTCACTTATTTTAATACAGATTCACTTAGTTGGTCAAGAATTTGGTTTCGTGTTTACTAGATAGCCGTATTAACAATCCCTAAATCTTCTACTGCCGTTCCTCCTCTAGAGCATTTTTATATTTACAAACTAGTGACACTGATAATTCCTCCTCATCTTTTAAGCTTACTTGCTATATGCCTAATATCTGGAACTAGGGTCTTAGTTTAATCTGATTTGCCAGCTTCTATCTCAACTTCTTTGCTTTTTATGCTCAAGTGAAATATTTTGACTTTCTTTAGTGAAAATGGCGGGCGGGGGGGGATAAAAAGCCATTGAACAATCACAGTCATCATCTGTGAAATAATAAACTAATTTTATTTTCCCCACACATTTTTATTATACAAACAAAATCTAGCTCTGTGCATGATATAAGATATTTCTAATTTGTAGTTTATAGAATTTTGGGGAGTGAAACAATAGTTCACTTTTAAATTTTCATATTTTACACTTTCTAAGATTCTAAATGAAAATTAAGGACACCATCTGTTCTTGAAAAAAACATGACATATTATTCTTTGCACCTACAGGTTCTAAACGTAATGATGCAAATCATCTTGAAATGCATCACTGCATCATCTGGCTTGTTTTCACCCAACCAAATCTGATTCAGATGATTTCATGAAACCATTATCCCAGGAGAAAAATGTTTGTCCATGCATAGATTTTATATTAAAGATGAAGTTTGCCCTATTAAAGGGAGCATATCACCAGTAGAGTCAAAACAGTAATCAAGTTATTCAAATAAGGATTACCACACAGATATGTAAAACATTCATATTAAATTCTCGCTCTGTTCTTTTAACAGAAAAAAATTGGGAGGCTTTTTAAAATGGTTCATGTACAAGCCACATTGAAACAGGTTAAGCAGATTGCTCTTGTAATTTTAAAGCACTAGTGTGACAGGGAACTAAATTACCCCTATGAACTGTGTTTTTAAGAGAGAGAGTGTTGTGGAACACGGACACCTTGTTTAAAAAGAGAGAGAGGCGAAGACTGCTTACAGCATGTTTACACTTTTGCAAGGGCACTAGCAGCTCCCAAGTTCTTACAGAGCGAGAAGGGAGGAGCTGCTTGATGGACAGCTGGTATTCAGCACGGTGAGATAAATAGAAGGTCAGCTGTTAGACCTACAGACACATGGTTTTGGACACTGAATGAGCTTTGTTGTGCCCACAGAAAAGGTGGGTTTTGGCAGATCGATCAGTGGCTCTCACAGTGTGAGAAGGGTGTGACCGGTGGGGAGTTATTCATGTGTCCAACCCTCGCCTGGGTTGATAATTCCACCACAGAAGAATGGTCCCCTTTGTTGTGGTCACAGTCGGTGACTTCTAAAGGATTTCAGAGGACAACAGGAAGATCGATAGCATCAGCTCACCTGAAGACTCAAGTATCTCTCTTTCCCCCCCCCCCCATCACTACTCAACTCAATACCACAAACTGAACTGAACTTTACTCATCTTTGTAAGACTATCTATTTACCCCTAGACTCGAAGAAGCTTGGTTTTCATACATATTTCCACACTTACTTATATATATAATCATTGCTAACCTGTTTGATATATCTCTATTTATATTACTGTATTGTGTAGTTACTAATAAATATTATTAGTTAATAACTATACTGGACTCCAAAGGGTTATCCATTTCTGCTGGTTCTTTAACCCAAAAGGTAAATTTAATTAAATTGTTGAACAGCTATCTCATATTTTCAGTTTAATCCAAATAGTTATTTCTGTGATCTATGTTATTAGTAAGGTCATTAACTTCTAACTTTTTGCATTATTTGTCCTATATAATATTCCAACACTGACATGAGCATGGCTGTTAGATTAATGTTCATGCTGCCTTTCTCTGAGCTGAAGCCAGCTAGTGCTAGATTGATTGGAATTGAATCTTCCTGGAGTTATTTAATCCTACATCACAGAAACAGGCCCTTCTGCCTATCCAGATTTAGATTCAGAATTATTCATCAGACGTACATCAAAACGTACAGTGAAAAGTGTGGTTTGCGCTTTAGCAACTAAGGATGTGCTGTGGGCAGCTCACAAGTGTCACCACACAGTCTGGCACCAACATAGCATGCCCGCAATGTTCCACAGTACAACACGAGCAGCAACAGTGAAACAAAATGAGAAAACAAAAAAAAAAAAACCCTTTCTCATCCCTGCCACCCACTCCCATACTTGGGTAGGCCTCCAACCCCAGGAATGGCCACCTCCGGCCTTCAGTCCTTGTCGCTAGGCTCTTGAACCCATTGAGCTTGTAACCCATTGAGCTACTGCTGACTATTAAGCACTAATTCATTAATCTGCATTCCTATCAACTACCACCTGATTCTAACAGCCAGGACAATGCACAATTTCAGTCTGTGTGAGGAAACCATGGGGATAACATGAAAATTCCACACAGGCAGCACTGAAGGTTAGGTGATGAGAGGAAGCGTCCTGCCTAGCCCTGCCATTGTGCATTTTCTAGACTGGGCTGGTATCATTAATATTTTAATGTGAATGGAAAATAGATGCAAAGTTCATCCTTCATTCCAAAGCTTGAGAAGAGTGGTGGTGGAAGCTTTCACAATTTGTCCTGCAGGCTGCTTAACATGAGATACAACAGGTAGGGAAAAGTAGGGGTAATTTGCCAAAAAAAAATCCTGTGTAACAAGGCTATTACTTTAGCCATACACTCTGCCACTGACCCCAAGATTCCAGGAAGGAAAGGATATATAGATGGTCCTAGTCCCTTTGTATCATAGCCCACCTGCCTCGACTTGTGCTTGATCATCCAGTTCAAGAGTAAAGGAAGGTTCGTGACGTGATTTCTTGTCATGGTCAAATGTTTTGCATCTTATGCGCATAATGTGAGGTGTGAGGAAATGAGAATTGCTAAAATGCTGACAGTGGCAGTTGTGTGAGTGTACCATAAAGGCCAGAAGAAAGTGTGAGAGTAAGAAGGTGCTGCAGCAGGGGATACAGCTGCTACAGGAGGTGGAGATTTAAGAGCAGCGATGAAAGTTAAGATTCTTAGCTTGACAGCTTTTGTGAGACCACAAAACATTGTCAGACACTGAAGTTATAGCTTGGGTGCTAACCTCCTGCTCTGACAGCTCTTCCTGTTGGCAAGGTAGGGAGATCTGAAGCAAGGGTAGTAGAGGCAGAGCATCTGACTCACCAAAGTAATTGGGCATCATGAATGACATGTAGCCCTTGCACACATTTGGATAGAAACACTATGAATATGAATATATTTCTGTCATTTATTTTTAAATAACTGTTTAGATATTCTTCAAGGAAGTGTTTGGTGATATACAATCAACTCCTAAATTTTGTAAATTTCTTTGACAAACCTAATATAACTGATGAGCTGTACTGTAATTTAGCCAAATCATTCTATTGGATACTCAAGTAATTAGCAATTTATAGCACTAACAGACATGGATTCCTTAGGCTCTATAATTAATTGAGTACTGCACGAAATTAAATGGGTAATTAAATTCATCACTGTCTCAGTAGTGCCTGCTTCTAGTTACAGGTAATAGGAACAGAAGCCTTCTTCAGAATACCTAGTTGCAAAGAACTGCTGCTCATTTTACTGTTAATTTTGCATTTAAATTCTCATGTTATAGCAGGTGCTTCACAGTTTTCAAAAGATACATTGTACATAAGTCATCTTAAATATTTATTTAAATAACTTACTAACAATAATCAAAGATTTTGGGTTCAGGTGACAAATTTAGTTAAATTAGTAACAACAAAGGAAAATATCATAGAAAAGAAGCATACTTAAAATGCAAAAAAATTCCAGACTTATTTAATTTAAATTAATCACCTACTGCGCTGAGTTTGAATTCATGTCTTTGGACCAATTACACATATTTCTGTTTAACGAGTACAGTAATTTAAACACCAATCTTTTGTATTCTGTAAAATCACATCTTTAAAAAAGAATAATCTACATTTGCCATTTTAATATGGTTCTATTGGATGTCAAGCTTTTAGTAGGTGGTTGGACCTACTGTAGAAATGGTAATCGGACTACCAAAATCCAGATCACAAACTCATCATCAAACTACAGATGCTCTGAGTTAATGCCTCCCTCTGCAACTAAATTCTAAATTTCCTGACCAACAGACTACAGTTAATAAGGTTAGGAAGCAACATCACTGTTTGGGCATATTCTGGAGTTAAGGTATAGAGCAAAGTTCAAGGTTCAAAATACATTTTATTATGAAGTATGTATAAATTATATAACATTGCGATTCCTCCTCTTAACAGGCAGCCACAAAACAAAAAACTTGTAAGAACCCAATTTTACAAAAACTACCTACACCCAATGTGCAGAGAAAGAGGGAAAAAACAAATCAAATAATGCAAACAATAAAGCAAGTGTCAGCATTCAGAGTGAAATTGAGTCCATAATAAAAAAGTTGAGAGCAGCCAGGGTGGCCCATGGTCTCAATCACAGTTCATCACACAAAGGCAGATGGCCACAGAGCTCCCAGACACTAATCCCACAGCAGCCAGGCATGCCACAGACTCAGCGCCAGGGAGAGAAGAAGGAGTAAAATGTTACGGAGCAGAACTGGCTCAACACTTGCCTCCGGTCCTTACACCTTGTCTTTTCAGTTCATCTGGCCCGGAGTTTAAGTTGTCCAAGCACTGGGTCGTCCCCCAAACTCAGGCCCAAACACAAGCCCCGCCACATCGACACGCTCTGGGCCATTTCTGCCCATACTCGACCTTTCCAAATCGGTGCGACGCTTAGATGCATTGAACTTTGCTCCTGGTTTAGGTGCAGAGGCTCTGAAAGAGCTCCACTTCAGCTTTTCTCCACTCTGCTCAATCCAACTCTATCTCTAATTCCAACTCCGAATACATTTTCTCCTGGTACGTGCCTCGACCTCACTCTGGCTCTGTCTCATGCCCACATTCCTCAACCCTCCAATCAGCCCCGCCTTCACTCACCTCTTCACTGTTTACCAAAATTTTCCATATTAAAAAAATGTTATGAATAGAGTATTTATTCACATTTCTTGCTTTGTGATCCACCAGTAAGCTGTTACCCACTTTCAGTAGTGCCATCTTAAATTGGAAGAGACCAAATATTAATTTCAACAGCAACCAGTCTTTCGACCTGAATGTAGATTGTAGATTGAGTTTAAAATGCAACTCAGAACAATGGTGTTCTTGCAGCTGCAGACTGGGCTAGAACGCAAACCAACAAACAGCCCATTAACTTGAGATGTCTGTATATGCATGAATGCCGCCCAGAGGCAGTGGTGATTAACATTCTTTTTGGGTGTCTGGACTGTTGGTGAGAAGGTCTAGGAGTTTGAAAATTATATGTAATTGGAAGGCAGCATTGTGAATACATTGTAACACATTGTAAGTATAGAACTGTCCTGACATTGCCTTTGACCTTTAGCATATAAAAATGTCATGTAATATTGGGTCAGGCAGGCCTCTGCTGAGAGTATCTCCAATGATGCTTGCTTGTTGTGAATAATAAAAACTTCTTTAGCATCACCTTCAATGTCTCCCAGTGACTTTGATCACGTTCACAACATCCTCCACCATGATTATTCTAAATACAAGTTTGTATGCTCAGCCCCCAACTCTACTCCCTGTACGCTCACTACTGCATGGTCAGATTCTGCTCTAACTCCATCTACGAGTTTGCATATGATGCCACGTTTCAAATAACAATGAGCTGGCATGGTGTTATGACAACAACTTTTCCCCAATGTCAACAGAAGTGCCCTGGCCCTACCATATAGATGCCACGGCTAGGAGAGTACACCTGCACCTCTGCTTCCTCAGGAGGCTGAAGAAATTTAGCATAGCCCTGTCAACCCTTATCATAGAAAGCATCCTATCTGGATTATAACAGCTTGGTATGGTAACTGCTTTGCACGTGACTGCAAAAAACGGCAGATAGTGGCAGGTGCGTGGAATGCACGGCCGGTGACAGTGTTGGAGGCAGATACAGTAGGGGGTCTTGTAAGAGACCCTTAGATAGGTACATGGAGCTTAGGAACATAGAGGGCTACGCGGTACGGAAATTCTAGGTGGTTTCTAGAGTAGGTTACATGGTTGACACAACATTGCGGGCTGAAGGGCCTGTAAGGTGCTGTAGGTTTCTATGTTCTATGACACAGCTTAGAACATCACGGAAACTAGCCTCCACTTGGTCTATATTTCTCACTGCCTCAGTAAAGCCCCCAGCATAATCAAAGGCCCACCCACTGCAGACATTCTGTCTTCTTCCCCACCCCCACCCCCACCCCCAATCTGGCAGAAAATACAAGAGATTGAAGACATTATGAGCAGACTCAAGGACAGCTTCTGTCCCACTGTTATCAGAATCTTGAATGGACTTTTTGTTTGAAAAGGGGGACTCTTGGTCTCACGTCCTACCTCATTATGATCTTGCTCATCAACATTTACCTGTCCTGCACTTCCTCACTAGCTTTTACACATTATTCTGCATTGTTATTGTTTTAACTTATTAGTGACAGGGTGTCTGAAGTGCTCTGAAAAAGTATTATGATGTTCAGCAGCTGTTTGAGGGTACATATTGAGGACAATGAAGGTCCAATAAAAGGCCAAAGTCCTGCTTCCACAGAATGCTTAAAAGGTATTTCATCCATTGACATCTCGGCCTTGCAGCAGAATGCTTGTTTCAGGGATCCTGATAAAATTGATGCCATCCATATATAGTGGATGGTGCAGCATAGCGCGTTCCACTTGGATTTATAACATGCTGAAGTCTCTGTCCACTGTGCCTCTGAATGAATGTACTGAAGACTCTGATTCAGGGAGCACTTTTTCAGCCACTGGGAAGAGTTATGGTGGATAATCCTGGCAATAAATTTCCCTGCGGTGGACACACAGAAATTTCAGTTCCTGCCACAGCTGTATTTGCCACCTTCTTGAATAGGTGCTCAGGATTACAGCTTCTCTGAGGTTCACAGGCAAATCCACAACCTATGGGCTCACTTTCAAGGAATTTTCGTAGCATGTTCTAGGTATTCATTGCTTATTTTTTTATTGTCACTGTTATTTTGTTTATTTTCTCATCTATTTGCAGGGGTTTTTTGTTTTGCAAATTGGTTTTTAGTCTATCTTGCTGTGTAGTTCTTTATTCTATTGTGTTTTTTTTATAAATTACTGTGAATGCCCTCAAATGTCAATCTCAGGGTAGTATATGGTGACATATACGCAGCTTGATAATTCATTTTTTTTGACCTTTGAACTTCTACTGTAAACTACGGTGGGTGATTGATAAGTTCGTGGCCTACGATAGAAGGAGTCAATCTTAGAAAACCTAGCACTTTTATTTTTCAACATAGTCCCCTCCTACACTTACGCACTTAGTCCAGCGGTTGTGGAGCATACGGATCCCTTCTTTGTAGAAGTCGACGTCTTGGACCTCCAGAAAGTGGTCCGCAGCAGGGGTGATTGATAAGTTTGTGGCCTAAGGTAGAAGGAGATGAGTTATACAGCTCTTATTACATGTACGCGCAGTTCAACTCTTTGAGTGATTATGCAGAAAGTTTTGAAGTTAATAACTCATCTTTTTTCTACCTTAGGCCACAAACTTATCAATCGCTCCTGCTGTGGACCACTTTCTGGAGGTCCAAGATGCCAACTTCTACAAAGAAGGGATCCGTATGCTCCATGACTGCTGGACTAAGTATGTGAATGTAGGAGGGGACTATGTTGAAAAATAAATGTGCTAGGTTTTCTAAAATTGACTCCTTCTACCTTAGGCCATGAATTTATCAATCACCCCTCGTGTCTTCCTCAGTTTGTGGTGGTGATGAAGCATTTGTCTGAACACTGATTTGGGGCAGTTGCTGAATTATATGTTATGCGATAAACTCGTATGTCATCTGTGTAGTGAGGCAATTCAGAAATGTTTCCTTACAGAAGACAGACTAATACTACCGAAGGCAATTGAGAATGGTGTATCTATGGTAATGGCAGCTAAAGAAGCACAGCTACTAAGCCCATCTTCCCAAGTTCATAAAGTTTCTACTGACTTCAAGAATAAAATATCCATTGGCAATCAATGTTACCATTGTGGCATTCAGCAAAAGAATGCTGGTATAAGGATTTAGACTGTGGCAAAAAGGGACATATTGAACACATCTGTAAAAGTAAATAGACACTATCAACCAAACGAAAACTGACTTTTGGGAAAACAAAAAGAGACATGTGAACAAGATGGAGCATACTGAGGATGGACTGAGTGACTCCCATTCTGTGATTGAAGAAGTTTTGCATGTTTTGTCTGTTTCAGGACACAAAGATGGTTATTGGTTGGATGGAGCCACAATGCGGATGCAGGTGGACATGAGTGCTGGTGTCAGAGACAGTTCACAAGGAGAAATTGCGCCATCTCACCCCAAAAGGGGCAAAGTTGACTTTGAAGACTTACACTGGTGAGGTTGTTCCAGTGAGGGGAGTAGTACGTTTTACAGTGAAGATTAATGAACAGAGGAAGAAACTTCCACTGTACATTGTTAAAGGTGATTATCCAGCTCTTCTAGGATGCTTGTGGTTGGAGCAGCCCAAACTCAAGTGGCACAAAGTCACTGGATTGGTGGCAGAACTACTCCACGAGAGGTATTGAAGAAGCACGCAGAATGGAGAACTGGGCAGGGTGAAAGGAATCACTATTAAACCTGGATTCTTCGTGGAGTGGCAGAGGCAGCTGCTGAGCCTCAGTGGTGACATGGATAAAAAAGAATGGATTGAAGAAAAAGATCAATGAAATCATACAATTAAAACATTTGGCATGAAGAAATCACCTAGATATTCTAAAGAAAAGCCACTAAAAATCAAAGAGGCCAGCATGTTTTTTTGGAAGTATATAACAGCGAAGGCATCTGGGAGTTTGCCACTGAATACTTCAGATTTGGAGAGAGCATTTCTCAAGCGAAGAATTGCGGATCTACAAGAGAGAATAAAGGAAGAAGACCTTGATGTTGTACTCATTCCTCAGCACCAAAATCTTAGTGGTAGCTGTCATGTGACAAATGTCTCCAATAGTCAATGACCTGGAAGCCCATTCAACTGTGACCCTCAGGTTCAGCTAATGGCTTACTAGAGGGAAAGACTGCCTCCAGCCCAGCCAAACTTGAGAAATCTTGTTTGGGTGGATGCTGCGTGATGTGTTCCCCTGTTACAAATCAGTACCACGAAATAGCAGACAATACACAATATGAGCTTTATAATTCTTAATTTGACTAGAGGGTTAGTAAAGAAACGAAAAAAAAAAGAAAAAAGGCCTATTCTCATGAAACAGTCTATTTCATAATGTTGGAGCTCATGGTTTTCCTGTCTGTTCGTTCTTCATCGATTTTCTCCCCGGGTGTCAATACCCATCCCCATTCCAAGTCCACTCTGTCCTGCAGTCTATGTCTTCCCTGTTCTGGCACCTTCTCTCCCCATCTTCCGCTGAACAAAAGACAGCGATCTCCCTTCTCTCAGACCCACAAGAAAGAATAACATTGGATGGCACACATTCCAAAGCCCCCGTTATCTCTAGTCATAACCCAAACATTGCTGCTACAGAGAAACCATTGAATTAGCAGTGAACATTGCAAAGAGGCCATTGCAATAGCAGTGAAACCTTACTGCGCATTACACAAAAATAAAGAGAATAAAAATATTCATGGTTCGGTTGCCAGTGGAGAACTGGAAACCTGTGCATCAAGAGCCATTGACTTGCATGACAGAGATGATGGAAAAGGAAGGAAATGAGGCTATAAGGAAAAGTGCTTTAGGAAAGAGTTTGAAATGCCAACTGCATTTTTGGTGAGCTGAGGTGAGGTGATTCCTATACTGAAAAGGAATGAGAATGGTTTCTGCTGGTCCCACTTGTCAATCAGAAACAATAGAACTGACAGGCTTTGTTGATGAAGTGCTATTAGAGGATCCAAAATGGACAAAGAAGATGTAGAATGCAATGGTGCTGCCAAAGCAATGATACCTACTGTTCCTTCATGAGAAACTGAGCAAGAAATTCCCCAGGAAGCAGTCCTGCCTGAACCCTCACTGGGGGGGGGGGGGGGCGGGGTGTCTGCATGACAGTCCGAACCATCACATGCCAGTCCGTAATCGGCAATGCCATTCAACCCCATCACCTGTGTTTTCTGAGGTGCCCCCCTACTGAGAATGCAGTATCCCAGCCACGATCTATGCCAAGGGGTAAAATGATGTTGGCATCATCTTTAGGTTGCAGTACGCTCACAGGAGTAGGTGGCCTCCAAACAGATTGAATCTCTAGTTTAGTGACGAACCCTCAGCACATGGAGCAGGATAATCCCCAAGGTCATCTATAGGAATAGAGGCAGTCTATTCCCTTTCCCCAGTTTAGAAAAAAAACAATGTTTTTTTTGTTTTTGGATAAATTTGATGATTATTCCATTTAATGTTAATAGTTCAGCAGCTGGTCTGTGTTTTGGAAGGGGGAGAAACGTTTAAAATGAGGAGGAGAGAAATGTTATGTATTCATATATATTTTGACCCTTATGGGTTGCTGCCAAACTTCCCTGTGTCTGTTATGTACTGACCTTAATGATGTAATGTGAGAGAGCGTTCTGGGAAGAAGACTTGCTTGTAAAATAAACAGCGCACTTATTTGTTCCTCAGTCCTTTGTCTCTCATGTGTGTTATTCAAAGCCGTCCAGCTTCCCAGTGCCACAGGCATAACAGGAACCCACAAAGCTGCAAGCTGCGGGCGCATGTATATGAAGCACAAGGCCCACTACTCAACTGTTTTTTGATCTCACAATTCAGATACACAGATACACAGATGGTCTTTGAGCATAAAGCAGACCATAACCAAGCGTTACCACTTTGGAGTTCATGAAACCATTTGTTGTGACAAAGATTTTATGGGGTTTTTTTCTGGTGCCCTGATTAAACCAGAACAAACTTTTAAAGATAGGAAAGACAGCTTTGGAAATTGAATATTTCCAGAGAAACGTCTGAAAGATGTGATCTCTACCCATTTAGATAATGAACTCAGTTGTGTGAAATATGACAGCAATAAAACCCATTTTCAGCATTCTTATCAAATGTAGAAGCTTGTCTAATGAACTGTGCTGTGAGATTTAGTGTTTATGAGAGAAAATTTGATACATTGCAGGATACACACCTACCTACTGCCATCAAGAATGTCCGAGACCTAATACAAACTACTGAAAGGACAAGTTATGAATAGAAAGCTGGAATTTGGTCTATACCAAAACACCAGAATGCTTTCAGTTCCCAAAATCTTCTTGAAAAACATTATTGCCTAGAAATTTTGTTGACTAATGTTTTAACGATGTTATGCAAATTCGGCAGAGTGAAACATGGTAACACTTCAGAGTATCTCACATTATTCTGAAAATTTGATTGGCTACCTCCCAGTAGAAATTAATCTTATGACTCAGTCAGTTTCTATGTGTGGGTACATCTGTTAATGTCATATCCCAAGAGCACAAATTCAGAGCTTTTACTTGGGGTCTTGGACATCGTATTCCTGGGACATCTTCAGACAATGTGGTCTTAAATGCCCTGAGCTGGATTATATACCCGCAGGTAAGTGATTTACTGGCCATCCTCCTCACAGACAACATCCCTCCAGACCGAAATGACAGGGAGCTCTTCTGGAGAAAGTGGAGGAGGCAGAGTCACTGACAGCATTTAGAAGGAATCCAGATGAGCAATGAACTGAGGTTGACAGTTCAAGTGTTGGAAGATGGGATTAAAACTGATGCAAGCCTGTTGGTTGGCATCGAGGTGGAGGGTTGATAAGACTCTCTGACTAGTCCCCAACCTTCACCGATCTCCAGCTCATATCCTGCTGGAATTGTGAAGCCAATCGCTACCCATAACAGCAGTTAGGCCTTCACACACCACTTCTCTCCCCCAGTCAATCCCCATCCATAATAACAATTGATTTCCATCTCACCCAGTGATCTCCACCCACACCAACAGCTGGCTATTTGCCGCACCCAACGATCCCTGCACACACAGTCAGTTTTCCATCCCACTCACTAACACCAGTACTCAGATCTTCCTTCCTTCACCAATCCCCACAGTATCCCTATGTGAAATACCGTGGCCCACTTCCAATCCATCGCCTCAATCCTTTCACCAAATGATGACCCCACCCAAGCTCAGTCACGTGTGAAGCCCAGGGTGTGATGCCCTGCAGAGGGTTAATGACTGAAATGGCTGCTGCACTCTCTTGGTGCTCTCCCATTCTCCCTGGTCAGTTATGGTTTGATGCACTTCCCTTTCAATCATGCAAACAATTATTATGACTGAAATACCACGGCAATTTTTTCTCACAATGAAGACAGTGGGAGCCTCAAATCCAAGGATATATATAGAAAGGAAATGACAGGCAGGTAGACAGAGGGAGTGGCGTGGCTCTGTTGGTAAAATATAAAGTCAAATCCTTAGAAAGAGGTGACATAGGATCAGAAGATGTAGAATCATTGTGGGTAGAATTAAAGAACTGCGAAGGTATAAAGACCCTTCTATGAGTTATATAGAGGCCTCTAAACAGTAGCCAGGGTATGAGATATAAATATCAATGGGAAATAGAAAAGGCATGTCATAAAGGCAACATTATGATAGTCAAGGGGGATTTTAATATGCAGGTTGATTGGAAAAGCAAGTTGGTGCTGGTCCCCAAGAGATGGAAGTTGTTGAATATCTATGAGGTGGCTTTTTAGAGCACCTCATGGAAAGGCAATGCTGGATTGGGTGTTGTGAATGAACCAGATTTGATTAGGGGGCTTATGTTAAAGAAACCCTTATGGGCCAGTGATTATAAAACATCCCAAAGATGAAGAAGTATTATAAAGAGAGGACGAGGCAACCATGGCTGACAAGGGGAGTCAAAGAAAGCAGAAAAACAAAAAGGAGAGTATAAAATATAGCAAAAATTAGTTGGAAGTTAGAGGATTGGGAAGTTTTTAAGAACTAACAGAAGGAAATTAAAATAGCCATAAGGAGAGAAAAGATGGAATATGAAGGTATGCTAGATAATAATACAAAAGGGGATACCAAAAGTTTTGTCAGCCATAGAGAGAGTAAAAGAGAAGTGAGATTGGATACTGGACTGCCGGAAAATGAAACTAGAGAGATAGTGTTAGGGGACAAAGAAATGGCAGACAAACTAAATAACTATTTTGTGTCAGTTTTCATTGTAAAAGGCACTAGCAGTATTGCAGAAATTTGAGATTGTTAGGGGAAAGAAGTGAGTAAAGTTGCTATTTATAAGGAGAAGTCGCTTTGGAAGCTGAAAGGTCTGAAGGTAGATAGGTCTCCTGGACCAGATGGACCTCACCCAGCAGTCTGAAGGAGGTAGATGAAGAGATTGTGGAGGCATTAATAATAATCTTTAAAGAATCACTAGATTCTGAAATGGTTCAAGAGATCTTGACAATTACAAATAAGGGGAAATCTTGCCTGACAAATTTGTTGGAATTCTTTGAGAAAATAACAGATTGGTAGGTGGGAAGCCTTCAAAGGGGAAATTTTGAGAGTGCAGAGTTTGTATGTTCCTGTCAGGATTAAAGGCAAATTGAATAGGAATAAGGAACCTTGGTTCTCAAGGGATATTGCAACTCTGATAAAGAAGAAGAGGGAGTTGTATGAAATGTATAGGAAACAGGGGGTAAATCAGGTGCTTGAGGAGTATAAGAAGTGCAAGAAAATACTTAAGAAAGAAATCAGGAGGACAAAAAGAAGACATGAGGTTGCCTTGGCAGTCAAAGTGAAGGATAATCCAAAGAGCTTTTACAAGTATATTAAGAGCAAAAGGATTGTAAGGGATAAAATTGGTCCTCTTGAAGATCAGAGTGGTCGGCTTTGTGCGGAACCAAAGGAAATGGGGGAGATCTTAAATAGGTTTTTTTGCATCTGTATTTACTAAGGAAGCTGGCATGAAATCTATGGAATTGAGGGAATCAAGTAGTGAGACCATGGAAACTGTACAGATTGAAAAGGAGGAGGTGCTTGCTGTCTTGAGGAAAATTAAAGTGGATAAATCCCCAGGACCTGACAGAGTGTTCCCTCGGACCTTGAAGGAGACTAGTGTTGAAATTGCGGGGGCCCTGGCAGAAATATTTAAAATGTCGCTGTCTACGGGTGAAGTGCCGGAGGATTGGAGAGTGGCTCATGTTGTTCCGTTATTTAAAAAAGGATTGAAAAGTAATCTGGGAAATTATAGGCCGGTGAGTTTAACGTCAGTAGTAGGTAAGTTATTGGAGGGAGTACTAAGAGACAGAATCTACTAGCATTTGGATAGACAGGGGCTTATTAGGGAGAGTCAACATGGCTTTGTGAGTGGTAGGTCATGTTTGACCAATCTGTTGGAGTTTTTCGAGGAGGTTACCAGGAAAGTGGATGAAGGGAAGGCAGTGGATATTGTCTACATGGACTTCAGTAACGCCTTTGCCAAGGTCCCGCATGGGAGGTTAGTTAGGAAAATTCAGTCGCTAGGTATACATGGAGAGGTGGTAAATTGGATTAGACATTGGCTCGATGGAAGAAGCCAGAGAGTGGTGGTAGAGAATTGCTTCTCTGAGTGGAGGCCTGTGACTAGTGGTGTGCCACAGGGATCAGTGCTGGGTCCATTGTTATTTGTCATCTACATCAATGATCTGGATGATAATGTGGTAAATTGGATCAGCAAGTTTGCTGATGATACAAAGATTGGAGGTGTAGTAGACAGTGAGGAAGGTTTTCAGAGCCTGAAGAGGGACTTGGACCAGCTGGAAAAATGGGCTGAAAAATGGCAGATGGAGTTTAATACTGACAAGTGTGAGGTATTGCACGTTGGAAGGACAAACCAACGTAGAACATACAGGGTTAATGATAAGGCACTGAGGAGTGCAGTGGAACAGAGGGATCTGGGAATACAGATACAAAATTCCCTAAAAGTGTCGTCACAGGTAGATAGGGTCGTAAAGAGAGCTTTTGGTACATTGGCCTTTATTAATCGAAGTATTGAGTATAAGAGCTGGAATGTTATGATGAGGTTGTATAAGGCATTGGTGAGGCCGAATCTGGAGTATTGTGTTCAGTTTTGGTCATCAAATTACAGGAAGGATATAAATAAGGTTGAAAGAGTGCAGAGAAGGTTTACAAGGATGTTGCTGGGACTTGAGAAACTCAGTTACAGAGAAAAGTTGAATAGGTTAGGACTTTATTCCCTGGAGCATAGAAGAATGAGGGGAGATTTGATAGAGGTATATAAAATTATGATGGGTATAGATAGAGTGAATGCAAGCAGGCTTTTCCACTGAGGCAAGGGGAGAAAAAAACCAGAGAACATGGGTTAAGGGTGAGGGGGGAAAAGTTTAAAGGGAACATTAGGGGGGGGCTTCTTCACACAGAGAGTGGTGGGAGTATGGAATGAGCTGCCAGACGAGGTGGTAAATGCGGGTTCTTTTTTAACATTTAAGAATAAATTGGACAGATACATGGATGGGAGGTGTATGGAGGGATATGGTCCATGTGCAGGTCAGTGGGACTAGGCAGAAAATGGTTTGGCACAGCCAAGAAGGGCCAAAGGGCCTGTTTCTGTGCTGTAGTTTCTATGGTTCTATGGTTCTATGGTTCTATAGAATAGATGAAGGAGAGTCAGTGAATTTTGTTTACTTTGACTTTCAGAAGACCTTTGACAATGTGTCACGCATGAGGCTGCTTAACAAGATAAGAGCCCATGGTATTACAGGAAAGATACGAGCATAGATAGGAGATTGGTTGACTGGCAGGAAGAGCGGGAATAAAGAGAGCCTTTTCTGGTTGGATACCGGTGAGAAGTTGTGTTCCACAGGGATCGGTGTTGGAACTGCTTCTTTTCACAGCTATATATCAATGATTTGGATGACAGAATTGATGGCTTTGTGGTCAAGTTTACTTACAAAATGAAGATAGATGGAGGGGCAGGTAGTGCTGAGGATGCAGGGAATCTGCAGATTGTGAAAATGCACAAAGTGGCAGTTAGAATGTAGTGTAATGAAGTGCATGGTCACTCAGAAGGAAGAAAGGTGTAGACTATATTCTAAGTGGGGAGGACATTCGAGATCAGAGGTGAAAACAGACTTGGGAATTCTTGTGCGGTATTCCCTATAAGTTAACTTGCAGGTTGAATTGGTGGTAAGCAAGGCAAATGCAATGTTAGCATTCATTTTGAGAGGACTAGAATATAAGAACAAGAATGTAATGCTGAGGCTTAATAAGGTATTAGTCAGACCACACTTACAGTATTGTGAGCAATTTTGGGCCTCTTATCTAAGAAGAGATGTCCTGGCATTGAAGAGGATCCAGAGGAGGTTTACAAGAATGATTCTAAGATTGAAAGAGTTAATGAATGAGGTGTGTTTAAATCCTCTGTCCTTGTGCTTGCAGGAGTTTAGAAAAATGGCGGGGGGGGTGGGAATCTTATTGAAACCTATCGAATATTGAAAGGTCTATAGAGAGAGTGGATGGAAAAAGAATGTTTCTTATAGTGGGTAAGTCTAGAACCAGAGGGCACAGCCTCAGAATAAAGGGACGTCCATTTAGAACAGAGATGAGAAGGAATTTCTTTAGCCAGAGGGTAGTGAACCTGTGGAATTCATTGCCAGAAATGGCTGTGGAGACCAAGTCATTAGGTACATTTAAAGCAGGGGTTGATAGGCCCTTGATTAGTCAGGGTGTCAAAGGTTACAGGGAGAAAGAAGGAGTACGGGATTGAAAGGTATAGTAAATCAGCCACAATGGAATGGTGGAGCAGATTCGATGGGCCAAGTGGCCTAATTCTGCTTCTGTGTTTTATGGTCTTATGTTCTTATAATTTCCATTGAAAACTCAGGGGACCAATTAAAATTGTTTGTAAAATTGGGAATTGGATGATGAATGAACACACTTCTCCCATTGTCATTTTTATAACAGCAGTATGCAGGCACCTATTCAGATGGGCAGCTAACAAATGTATTATTAAGCGAGATTTGGTTCTCAAGGTGGTCCCAAACCTATTACAGGTTGGGAAGACAAACAAATTGCAGGGTTAAAATGAAGCCCTGAAATTGATCATTTATCTGCAAATTTTCTGAAGGATCAATAAAACTTTGAGTTATTGAATAAAGGTAGCATTACTGTTTTGGTATTTTTTTTACCTTAAAAACATACAAAAATGACAGAATGTAGTAAATTTCTAACTTTTCAAGGAATCTGGACTATTTAATGTAAAAATCTTCCTTTATACTTTCTATATGAAGTGTTTATTTAGCCTTGACATATTATAATCTGTATTAATGTTTGCTTTGTTAAAGCCATGATAAAAATTTGCAAATATTATTTTTTTTCTGTAAAGGAATTTGGAATGTCTTGAGATTGTGAAAGTTGCAATGTATTTGAAAGTCCTCAATAGCATTGAATAAGGTCATTTCATTTGACTTAAGATAGATAATTATAAGCCTTCAACTTCTGTTCAATTTTGTTCTGGCCTTGACTGAAGTGTGCAGTTTTCTCTAAGCAATCAATAAATCTTCATTATTTTTATTACAGCTGAAGTTACAAGTTTATAATAATAGATTAAAAGATTAACAGGAATTGAGAAAAAGATATTAGTCTGGAAGGGAGGTGGCTGCATTAAACCTCACCACATCTACGAAACATCTTTATGACCACTTGAAGAGCTGTGAACCGACGGCTGGGATGTGAGCTTCACATAAAGCTCTTTTCTAGTAGCTACAGAATAGTGGCCTCTTTCCATGCCACAAATTGCTATGATTCTGATATAACAATTGGCCCTTTCTTTTTCAGTTGATCCAAACATTAAATTGCTGTGTGGAAACAGAAAATCATTAGAAACAATGCATGAAATATCCTGAAGTTTTACCTTAGAAATAGAGCAGATGAAAAGAAAGAGGCTGCAGTATGAGAAAAGCCCTCCATTTTTTGAACTTTCCATTTTGAAAGTTTAGAGAAATGAGTAACAGCCATTGTTGTGTGTTGCAATAACAAGGATGCTCTATCATGAGCCAGATCTTGTTGGCCTCCACCCAGAATGACCACTCATTGCAATCCTCCATGAGTACTTTTATCCAGTCAGGCTAACAGACCAGAAATAAATTCCTTTAGATGGTACTGTTTGCATTTATAAATAAATATCTGCATTGAAAGTCACTTCAACTATCTTCACAAGTGAATATTGCCACAACAGAGAACATAAAATATAGAAAAGTGTTACTATGTTTGTAGGATAAATCCAGGTCACAGAATCCAGAACATATTTTTTAATGTAGGACTCCATTTATTACCATAGCCATGCATACAGATTAGGCAGAATGTTTGCTTTCAATCATATAAATCAGTTTACTAAATTTAGAATGATACTCTTATAATTGAATCTGATCCTAATCGGTAAAATACTGATTATCCTATTACATTTCATATTTAAATTTGATATTTATCCACTCATTCACCTGAAGCTATGGATTTATTGACACATGCACTTAAAGGCAACATCAATAAATGAAAGAGATGTAATTCTTCCACACTCTAGGCTTTTGATTATAACAATTACAGTTAATTGCATATTATAATGACCTTCATTCTTTTGTATTTAACATGCATATATTAAAATCATTTGGCAAGCATTTAAAAAAAAACAATAAGTTGGCACCACAATTTGGCAAAAATTCTCGCTTCATTTTAGAGGAGTCACTATTACATGCTTTATGACCAGTTAACTAGCTCAACCTGTTAGGAATTAATCCAGGTTGACAAGTAACTATTACAGTAATGCACAAAGGATTTTTTAAATGATAATCAGAAATCTTATCTGAAACTGCCATTACTTAGCACTTAGTATCCTCGTTAGAGCCATAGAAAAAAAATCCCATCAATTTCTCCAATAGACTGGAGAATCAATTGTTTATTGCATTGCGACTTGGTTATCAGCATATGCACCAGACACAGGGATCCGACCAAAAAATTTTACAATTTTCAGACTGGTTCAAACCACAAAATCTGGTAAGGAAAAAGCTGGTGGATGTGGTTTTTAGTCAATTCTCTTTGGTGTTTGGACATGGGGGTTATGTTCACCACCTGTTTCCCAACTTAGAACACCTAACGATTGAACGTAGGTGATTCTATTTGCCTTGGGAATTCTCAGCTGTGATCCTGACCACAGTTTATATACCACCAGCAGCCGATTATAAGCCAGCACTCATGAAACTGGACAAGGTTGTCTGCAGGCATCCTGATGCATTTCAAACCCTGCCCAATTATCACCAGCACGTAACCTGTTGTACCAGAGATTCCAACACACAAGACCACTGCTACACTATGATAAGGAATGTCTATCGTTCCTTTTCGAGTCCGCACTTTAGCAAGTCAGATCATTTGGCTGCACTCCTGCTACCTGCATACAGAGCCTAAAAACCAAGGCCCCAGAGGTCAAGGCAACTAAGAGGTGGACATGGGAGGCAGAGGAACAATTACCGGACTTTATTCAGACAGTGGACTGGGCCGTGTTCAAGCATTCATCTGAGGATCTGAATGACTACTCCAGGCTTGTTACAGACTTTATTAAAACAGCTGCAGGTACAGTTGCAGAACAAAATCATTCAGGGTTTATTCAAATCAAAAGCCCTGGATGAACCATGAAATCCAGAATTTGCTGAGATCCAGATTAAAAACATTCAAGTCTGGAGATCAAGAATGGTACAAGAGGTGCAGATATAATCTCCTGAAAACCATCTCACTGGAGAAGAGGAGATTACGGACTAGACTGGAATCAGCAAGGGGTGCTCAACAGCTATGGCAGGGTTGGTATGCCATAACCTTCTACAATGTTGAATCTTGCGACATGGAGGCAGCAGAACTTTGCTTCCAGGTGAGCTCTATGCCTCCATGCTCACTTTGACCACAAGAACAGGGAGGAACTGGAAACATTGTGCACCCCCATATCTCCCGATGTCATTTGGTCTCAGTATCTGAAGATAACATGCAGGCTGCCTTCAAGAGAGTGAGTCCAAGGAGATCACCCAGTCCAGAAGGAGCACCCGGCAGAGTACTGAAGATCTGTGCTGACCAACTGGCTGGTGTGCTCACAGATATCTTCAACCTCTCACTCTGGCAGTGTATGGCACCTACCTGCTTCAAGCAGGCTTCAGTTATAATGTAATAGCCTGCCTCAATGACTATCGCCAGTGGCACTTAAATGTACAGTGATGAAGTGTCTGGTTTCACAATGATGAAGAGGCTGGTGTTGAAACACATCAGCTCCTATATGAGAGGCAATTTGCATCCATCCAGCTTGCCTACCCAAAGCAATAGGTCCACAGCTGATGTCATCTCATTAGCTCTTCACACAATGATAGAACATCTGGACAGCAAAGATGCATACATCAGGATGCTTTTTATCAATTACAGCTCAGTATTTAATACCATCATCCCCTCAAAACTAGTCAATAAACTCCAAGACCTGGGCCTCAATACCCCCTTGTGCAAATGAATGCTCAATCTCCTCACTTGCAGACCCCAGCCAGCTTGGATTGGCAAAAACATCTCCTCCATAATCTCTATCTGCACAGGAGCGCTGCTACTTAGCCCCCTGCTCTACTCACTTTACACCTATCACAGTGTGGCTAAGTACAGCCCCAGCATCTTGTACAAGTTTGCTGATGACACCATTGTTGTGGGCTGTGTCAAAGGGGGTAATGAATCAGCATACAGGAGGAAGATTGACAATTTGGCTAAGTGGTGTCATAACAGCAACCTCTCACTCAGTGTCAGCAAGACCAAGGACCTGATTGTAGACTTCAGGAGAGGGAGACCAGAGGTGTATGAGCCAATCCTCATTGGAGGTGGTGAAAGTCATTACCTCCGGGATGTCACTATCTCAAAGGACCTGTTCCGGAACCATCATAAAAATGTAATTGCGAAAGAAAGCACAGCAGCGCCTTCACTTCCTCAGGAGTCTGCGGAAAACCGGCATGTCATCGGAAACCTTGACAAATATCTATAGGTATGTTGTGGCAAGTGTATTGAATACCTGCGTTACAACCTGGTATGGGAACATCAATGCCTTTGAGTGGAGAATCCTACAAAAGGCTGTGAATTCGGTCCAGTACATCAAGGGCAAAATCCTCCCAAGCATTGAGCACATCTACATGAAATGTTATCGTAGAAAAGTAGCATCCATCATCAAAAATCCTCATCACCTAGGCCATGCTCTTTTCGCACTGCTACCATCAGGAAGAAGGTACAAGAGCTTCAGGACTTGCACCACCAAGTTCAAAAACAGTTACTATTCCTCGACCATCAGGTTCCTGAATAAAAGGGGATAACTGTACTCATTCTGTTTCTGCTGTTCTCACAACAGATGGTCTCACTTTAAGGACCTTTATCTTCTTATTTAATGCTCTCGTTATTTATGGCTATTTATTTATATTTGCATTTGTACAGTTGGTTGTTCATTGATCCTGTTTACAGTTACTGTATTTTAGATTTGTTACGTATACCCGCAGGAAAAAAAATCTCAGGATTGTATGTAGTGACATGCATGTACTCTGAAAATAATTTTTACTTTGAACTTTGAACTTTGAACTAGTCTGGCCATTCTCCTCTGACCACACTCATTAACAAGATATTTTCACCCACAGAACCGCCACTCATTGGATATTTGTTTTGTTTTAGTACCATTCTCTGCAAAAATCTAGAGACTGTTTTGCATGAAACCCTCAGAAGATAAGCAATTTCCAAGACATTCAAACCACATACTATATACTTTATACTTTATTGTCACCAAACAATTGATACTAGAACATACAATCATCACAGCGATATTTGATTCTGCACCTCCCACTCCCTGGATTACAAATATTAAATAGTAAAAATATTAAAAATAGTAAAAGGTAGAAAATATTAAAAATTTAAATTATAAATCATAAAGTAGAAAAATAGAAAAATGGAAAGTAAGGTAGTGCAAAAAAAAAACCGAGAGGCAGGTCCGGATATTTGGAGGGTACAGCCCAGATCCAGGTCAGGATCCGTTCAGCAGTCTTATCACAGTTGGAAGGAAGCTGTTCCCAAATCTGGCCGTACGAGTCTTCAAGCTCCTGAGCCGTCTCCCGGAGGGAAGAGGGACGAAAAGTGTTTTGGCTGCCGTGTCCTTGATTATCCTGGCAGCACTGCTCCGACAGCGTGCAGTGTAAAGTGAGTTCACGGACGAAAGATTGGTTTGTGTGATGTGCTGCGCTGTGTTCATGATCTTCTGCAGCTCCGTTCGGTCTTCGACAGGACAACTTCCATACCAGGTTGTGATGCACCCTAGAAGAATGCTTTCTACAGTGTTTCTATAAAAATCAGGGAGGATTTTAGGGGACAGGCCAAATTTCTTTAGTTTTCTCAGGAAGTAAAGGCGCCGGTGGGCCTTCTTGGCAGTGAACTCTGCTTGGTTGGACAAAGTCAGGTCATTGAGATATTGGTGCTCAGAGTGGTTGTAGAGGAGAGCTTGTCCCCTATTTTTACAGCCTGGGTCCTGTCTGTGAGGAACTTGAAGATCCAGCTGCAGATCTGAGTGCTAAGGCCCAGTTTCCGGAGCTTAGGAATCAGTTTATTTGGAATGATGGTATTAAAGGCAGAGCTGTAGCAGGCACATCATCTGGCACCAACAATCATTCTATGGTCGAAGTGATTTAGATCACATTTCTTCCTTATTCTGAAGTTTGGGCTGAACAACAATTGAATCTCTTGACCATGTCTGCATGATCAGTTGATTAGAAATTTGTATTGACGAGCAGGAGTACAGGCATACCAAAAAATGTTGCCACTGGGTGTTTAACAAAGAGCAAAAAAAAAGACTTAGCATGAGCAGTACTGAGCAGAAGTTACCAGAGATGTAACAGAAATGAAACATTTAGTTTCAACAACACACATCAAAGTTGCTGGTGAACGCAGTAGGCCAGGCAGCATCTCTAGGAAGAGGTACAGTCGACGTTTCACCTAGGATGCTGCCTGGCCTGCTGCATTCACCAGCAACTTTGATGTGTGTTGCTTGAAGTTCCAGCATCTGCAGGTTTCCTCGTGTTTTAGTTTCAACAGTTAGTTTGCTGGGGAAGCATTTTAAGATTCATTACAAGAAGTGAATAAAAGCATTACATTTGATGAACTAAGTCAGAGCACTGGCTTGTGTTAAGTATTTATTCTGCCCAATGAGATTGCTATTACCATACCTCAGCAAGTTTCAAATGGTCTCTTCCCTTTTCCAACATGTAACAACTTTCCCACATCCATGGCTATCATCGAGGTTTTGATTCCTAAGTGAACCACCCAAAAAAGTTATTCAGAAACCTGAGAAATTGGTAATTATTTTCTTCCAAAGAAGCCGTCGTCAATCTTATTTGAAGATACCATTCTTAGACTTAAAAGCAACTTCCAAATTGTTTGGAAGTAATTTGTACTGGATAGAGCATGCATTCATAACTTCTACCAGAATAGAAGGGAATAGAGCAGAATAGAACTTTCTTGTCATTACTTGAGACAACAAAACTGTGGTGCTACTTGAAGCAGTGCAAATCAGATATTTAAATGCATGCGGTGTGGCTTAATTTTAAAAATCCCATATTTACATGCAAAAAGTGACTTTGATAGTTCATAACACTCAAAGGCCAATGGCAAGCCATGGTACAGCATTATCCAGTCTTACTGTCTGAACCAGGATGTTTCTGTATTTCCTACCAGATGGCAGGAGACTGAACAGACAGTGTCTGGGATGGGGTGGTCTTCAATGACAGTACGAGCATCAGGAGTTGTCGATTGTCTCCAGGTCTGCTAGTTGAGTCCCAGTGATGTGCTGAAGAGTGCCATGGTAATTGATTTTAATCATATAATTTGAAGACATGGTTATTAGTATTTTACCAAGATTTCACCAAGGCTTTTAATTCAAAGGCTGTGAATCTTTCTTGTGGCAAACTCTTCAAAGAAAGTTAATTGCCCACGTAGGAATATCTAGATTCCAAACTCCCCCTTGTGATTCTATGTTAGTTTTGACAGAGTAGGCCTCCTGGCTTCTGAAAAAATGAGAACCTTCCTGGCCACATTTGAGTCCCAACAATTCTTACAGCGGTATGGTAACTGACAGTTGGCAAAATTGCCATTACTGAAAATAATGTCGTTCTGCCACATAGTAAGATGTAGTGGATGCACCTGCTTCAATTAAATCATGATTAATTCATACAGGCTCAGGTTGTCTCAGGTCTATACACTGAGTAACTTGCCAACTATTTAGTGCTGTTAACAAACCTCTTTTAGCACAATAGATAAAGAGAAAAATGTTAGTTGAAATACAACCATCTGCTTATAAAAAACAAATGGCAAGTATTAGAATTAATGCATTTACAATTGATGATATTAGTGAATTGAAAATGCTATCTACAGAGACATAAATGCTTAAAATTCTGTACAACTGAAGCTCAAGTAATATTTAATGCTTAAAATTCAAAAACGCTAATGGAATTTTTACATAACTGTGTGTGTGTGCAACATCTAATATTCATGAGAGTATTCATCTTTTCAAACCCATTGCATGATACATGTAAGAAAGTGTAACTAAAAGTTGAGCTGCATTTCTAAATATCAATCAGATTTGTCAAGTGGAGCGTAAATATTTTGTTGTTATGGCAACATAGGTAATACACTAAAAGCCCTCAGACAACTGATGAAACATTAACAGAATGGAAATTGTATCGTTAGGAAAACAGTCCCTGAAAAGATTCTGCCCCATGCCAGTTTCAACCATGCTCACAGAGAAGTAATCTTTGTAGAGTTACTGTCAGGAAGGCGTCATGTGTGCAGACTACATGAATACGGCTCTCGACTGCTGATACATAATTTCAGAAGATATATATAGAGAGATACTGTATATTCTTCAGAAGATGTGTGGTGGAGGGGAGATACATCTCTAACAAAGGCACATTTTCCATCCACTAGCCTGCAGGTCATCCCTGCAGGGCACCTGCTTAGCAACCCCCCCCCCCCCAATTCACCTGCCTAGCCCCCTGATCAGGGTTATTTGAAGCCATGGGAGCAGCTGGCAGATGGTCGTATGAGCAACTGGTGCATATCATAAGTCATGTTATTTGACCACTGACGCCAGGCAGAAAATCACCAAATAGTATTGATATTGGCTGGAGTCACCAGAGGATCACTTTCAAGGGATCATGTTCTCTGTTTTATTAAATTATTATTTTTTTTTTGCATTTGCACAGTTGATCTTCTTTTGCACATTGGTTGCTTGTCAGTCCTTGTGTGCGGTGTTTCATTGATTCTATTATATTTCTCTGTTCTACTGTGAATGCTTGCAAGAAAATGAATCTCAGGTGATATATGCTGTACGTACTTTGATAATAAACTTACTTTGAGTTTTGAATGTTGGGATGTACCAGTAATGGCACAGGTAAGTGCTGTGCATTTAGAGAACCATGAAACAACAAATTTGACGGCGTTGTCAGTGATAATAAGCCTGATTCTGTGAACTGTTTTGTTTTTAAGACCAGCTTTCCTGCTTGAGAATCACAAGGAACTTCTTCATGCTCCATTCCTTTCATAGAGGCATCAAATCGGGCTGCAACAAAGTTGATGACAAGGCAGCAGCTTCCCATTGTTGACCTTTAATGTGCAGAGAAAAGCAATGAAATTCTTGTTTTGCACACGATGCTTGGATATGCTGATCCCATTTCGCTGGAATGGTGGAAGCCATATACTCTTTTTTGCCCAGCGTCTTTGAAAACAGTTATTCCGCTGAGGCCTTCTGCAATACAGTACTATATTCTTTAATAATCTTTACAGTGCAATTGCAAAATTTTAAAAAGAAATTCATTTTTAATTTTAGTGGAATCTAATAAAAGAGCAAAACTATTGGATCTCAAAAAGAGTTAGGTCTGAGTCACTAAGTCACTGAGTTCATTACCATTTCAGTTATGAATAATTCAATCTTACAGGCATTTTCATTTCTATGTAAATTTATGACTTATTTAATTTATTAGAAAACTGAAAATAACATTTCAGATTAAAAGATGAATTGTGGAAGAAATTGAAGTTAAAAATTATCAAGAAATACTGTGTGGATCAGGACAGTGTATGTTACCTCACTGAAGTTACTAAAATTATTCCTCTCACTGACTCGATCAACGATAAACTCTAACACAGGATATTCTTGTTACTTTTCAGAAAATTTGTCTGGGATTGCAGCAGTAATAGGAGGCAAGTATAAAAATGAATAATTCTCATTGATATATATGGAAATTACAAGTGATTTGACTTTTGCTGCACTGTACCATATACTGGAAAGCATCTCAGAATGGAATGAAGACAGTATCATTTCTGTTTTGAAATACTGGTGGTCTTCCAGTACTAGATAATTGCCTTGGAAATCATATGCACACTCCAGATTTCAATATCACTTTGGGATGCAAATGGCATTTCTAAATGCTAACATTTTAAAATTGTTTTGCCTCCCAACTGCTTAACACAGGCACCTTTCCTATGTTCAAACTCAACAAGATTAACTTGGCAACAACAGAAAACGTGTCATAAATATGACGATAAGCACCCCACCGCTATTCCAGCTGCCCAAACTTCCCGCTCCTATGGAACTAAGACTGGGCCTGAATGAGTTAGAGTATAGCCAGACAAAAGGAATAAAATTCTCTTCTGCCTACGCCTGTAAAGATCCCAGGGGAAATCTTTCGATGCTTTCTACAGCTGCTGGTGGCCATTATTCCTAAGCAATACAGCTGTCTATAGTTTGGCAAAATTCACAGTGATGTAGTTGGGGAATTATTCCTAAACTGATGTTCGAACAGATTTTTGAAATAGTTATCTTAAATCTACATCTGTTGATAATACGCCGTGCTCCATACTGAACTGCGAGATTGCAAAGAGTATGATTTTGTAACTCTCAACAGTGGTGATGAATCACATTTTTATGAAATTGTAAATAAAGGAGAAATGAATTAGTTTTAAAAGACAAAATGGGTACTATTTCTACAGGGGTTCCACCACTTGAGAATTAGTAGAAACACAGGAGATATAATGATCTGGATGCCATTTAGTAGAAGAGGAATGCTGTTCCAAAATGATGTGCTTACAACTGCTTATAGACATTTCATGGACTTTTGACTGGCACCACACGAATCTCAACATGTTTGAGTATGACAGTGCAGCTCTTCAACCAATCAGATTAAAGAATCTTCACTGGGATGCTTAAATTGGAATTTTTAATTGACTGTAAACAGCCACAGGCAGTGAAGTGGGGAGCAAGAAGGGTGAAAAACAAAAATCAGTGGAAAAGTAAAATATACTTTAAAATATCTCCCATAACAATTAAGTAAACACCACACTTACAATGTTAAATTTTATGAAATGATGAGGTCATTTTGCAATTGTTAGGATTTGGATTTACTGTAGAGTTAAAAACTCACTGCACCTAATTTTACAAACACTCACGTTTTCTGGTCAGTTTAGCAAATTGTGCGCGATAGCCACAACACTGTATCCTGATATAAAAACAAAAGCTATCAGAAGCAAATGACAGATTAGGCAGAGTCTGTGTAAGGAGAGAGAGAATTCATGTTTCAGGTCTGAGATCTTTCGTCAGAAGTGGGAAGAGGAGTAAACAAGTTCATGTTAAGCTGCTGGGATGAAGGGAAGGTGTGGATAGGACAAAGTGAATGTCTCTGATAGAGTGAGACCAGGTTTGCCCTGGGGATAAACTGTGAACAAGGTCATCTGGCCAGTGGGTTACTAGGGGCGGATTGGGAATGGGAACGTCGTCCCTTTGTGCATAATAACTACAAAATGAATGAGAACACTGACAACGAAATCTAAAATTGCAAAATGCAGGACCATAGGGCATGGTCTTCCAGTCATGCTATGATAATTGAGGGAGAAAAAATGAGGTCTCATAACAGATAGAAAACTTACCCATTCCGATATAGAAGGAGAAACAAAGTTACTCATGTTCCTGAATCTGATACTGAATATCAAATGCTCCTATGTATACCCAGACGAAAGATAAGATCCTGTTCTTCATCTTATATTTGGACAGGCTGCAACCAAGGGCAGAAATCAAAAAAGCTGAAGTAGCTAGAGATCTTTTTAAATTCCCTTATCAAGCCTTATGCATTGTTGTCTCGATCCGGATAGGAGCATCCATCTATTCATAGGAGCCAGCTGGGAGCTTTTGTAGCCCTTATTTGGGTATCTGGGAGGGCCTGAAATATAATGGTGGGAAAAATGGTGATAGTGAGTGATGTCTTTACCATTAATTAATATATTCTCTGCAGCTTTAACAGATTCAAAACAAGACAATTAACCTTTAATATAAATGGAAATATTTGAGATCAACTATAAAGAGAACTTAAACATCACTAAGTCCTCTTTCTCTCCCACAATCCCCCACCCCCCCGATTGAGAAAGATCTGCTCTGGTCTTGTGAGTTCTGATGTGATCGATGAGGCCAATGTCAGAACCATGGACTCTCCTACTGGTGAGGCAGGAATGGGTATGTCAATGGGTATTTTAAGAGGATTGCCCTCCATCTGCCCTTTACAATGGTCTTCTGTCAGCTCCACTGCATGGGCATGAGTTCTCAATACCAATACAAATGCCCTGCCTCCGCTTTAGGTAGCCATGAGCAACAGATCCCTGAGAATCTGTGGGAATACTGTTCTTTTAAGGAGATTTTGACCATATCCTTGAATTTTTTCATCTGTGTGCCTAGTTATGCCTTCCATTGACAGAACTCAGAAAAAAAACATTTGTTTTGGTAAACAGGTTTCAATGAGGTTACCCTTCATTCTTCCGAATTCTGGAGAATACAGGGCCAGAGCCATCAAATACTCTTCATAAGACAGGGCATTCAATCCTGGAATCATTTTTGTGAATTTCCTTTGAACTCCTTCCAGTTTCAGCACATTAAAGTGCTTAGAAGTAGGTACAGAGGAGATGTTAGGCTGAGAGTGGTGAGTGTGTGGAATGGGCTGCTGGTGACGATGATGAAGGTGGATACAACAGGGTCTTTTAAGAGACTCCTGGATAGGTACATGGACCTCAGGAAAACAGAGGGCTATGGTTAACCCTAGATCATTTCTAAAGTAAGTACATATTCGACACAGCATTGTGGGCCGAAGGGCCTGTATTGAGCTGTAGGTTTTCTATGTTTCTATGTTTCTATCCTTTTCCAAGATATGGGGCCCAAATCTACTCACAATACTTCAAGTGAGATCTCACCAATGCTTTATAAAGTTTCAACATTACATCCTTGATTTTATATTCTAGTCCTCTTGAAATGATAGATAGATAGATAGATAGATAGATATACTTTATTAATCCTGAGGGAAATTTGGTTTCATTACAGCCACACCAACCAAGAATAGAGCATAAATATAGCAATACAAAACCCCCCAACAATCAAACAACAAAATGCAAACTATGCCGGATGGAAAATAAGTCCAAGACTAGTCTATTGGCTCAGGGTGTCTGACCCTCCACGGGAGGAGCTGCACGTTCGATGGCCACAGGCAGGAAGAACCTCCCGTGCCGCCAAGTATTGTATCACGGTGGAATGTGGCCGAAGTCCAACAGTAAAAAGTTCAATATCCAGTCTGCAAACACGTTCCTTGATCATAATATGCCCCGGATTGCACCATCCGTTGTTAACCAGATCAGGAAGCACCTAACTCCTTTACGCTTACTGCTCTCCGTGCGCTTCCGGTCAGCCGAAACGGTATTACCCACCGAACTCCTCTTCTCCAAAAGTCTCTGTTGTCTCGACCTGGTCCTCTTTCCTCGGCTTTGCTAACATTGCATTCGCCTTCCTCACCATAGACTCAACCCGCAAATTAACATCCAGAGAATCCTGCAGAAGAACTCTCAAGTCCCTGCGCACATTTGTTTTTTTGTATTTTCTCTCCACTTAGAAAATAATCAACCCTTTCATTTCTTCTACCAAAGTGCATGACCATACACTTCCCGACACTGTACTCCATCTGCCACTTCTTTGCCCATTCTCATAATCTGTCTGAGTCCTTCTGTAGCCTCTCGACTTCCTCAAAACTGCCTGACCCTTCACCTATCTTCATATCATCTGCAAACTTTGCAACAAAGCCATCAGTTCCATAAAACGTAAAAAGAATCGGTCTCAACACAGACTCCCTGTAAAACACATCTAGTCACCAGCAGCCAACCAGAATAGGCTCCCTTTATTCTAGCTCTTTGCCTCCTGCCAATCAGCGACTGCTTTATCCATGCTAGAATCTTTCCTGTAATATCCTGAAAATCCATGTACACAACGTCAACTGATTCTCCTTTGTCTATCCTGCTAGATATTTCTTCAAAAAATTCCAACAGATTTGTCAGGCAAGATTTTCCCCTCAGGAAACCATGTTGACTATGGACTATTTTATCATGTGCCCCCAAATACACCAAAACCAGGTCCTTAACAATCAATTCCAACATCCTCCCAACCACTGAGGTCAGGCTAACTAGCCTATAATTTTCTTCTGCCTCTTCCCTTCTTGAAGAGTGGAGTGATATTTGCAATGTTCCAGTCTTCTGTAACCATTCCAGAATCTGGTGTTCCTTGGAAGATCATTATTATGCTTCCACAATCTCTTCAGGGACCTCTTTCAGAATACTAGGGTGTACACCATCTGGCCCAGGTCACTTATCTATCTTTAGACCTTTCAGTTTCCCAAGAAACTTTTCTTTAGTTATAGTAACTTCACACACTTGATGACCCCTGACACCTGGAACTTCCACCATACTGCTAGTGTCTTCCACAGTGACGACTGATGCAAGATATTTATTCAGTTCATCTTCCATTTCATCACCGATTACTACCTCACCAGCATTGTTTTCCAGTGGTCTGATATCCACTCTCACCTCTCTCTTACACTTTATGTACCTGAAGAAACTTTTGGTATCCTCTTTAATATTATTGGCCAGCTTACTTTTGTGTTCCATCCTTACTTTCTGAATGACTTTTTAGTTGCCTTCTGTCGGTATTTGAAAGATTCCAAATCCTCTAATCTCCCACTAATTTTTGCTCTTTTATACACTCTCTCTTTGACTTTGATTTCTCTTGTTACTCACGGTTGTGTTAGCTTGCCTTTATAATACTTCTTCCTCTTTGGTATGTATATATCCTGTGCCTTCCAAATTGTTTTCAGAAATTCCAATCATTGCTGCTGTGATGTCATCCCTGCCAGTGTTCTTTTCCAATCAATTCTCCTCTCTCATGCCTCTGCAATTCCCTTTACTCCACTATAATACTGATTCATCTGACTATCTTCTCCTTCTCAAAATTCAGGGTGAATTTGATCATGTTATGATCACGTCCCCTAAGGGTTCTTTTACCTTGAACTCTCTAATCAATTCTGGATCATTGCACATAACCCAATCCAGAGTAGCTGATCCCCTAGTGGGCTTAACCGCAAGCTGCTCTAAAAACCCCTCTCAAAAGCATTCCAGAAAATCTCCCTCTTGGAATCAGCACCAATTTGAGCTTTCCAGTCTACCTACATATTGAAATTCCCCATGACTACTGTAACATTGCCCTTTTAGTATGCATTTTCTATCTCCCATTGTAATTTGTAGACCACATCCATATTACTGTTTGGGGTCTGTATGAAACTCACATCAGGGTCATTTTACCCTTGTCGTTCCTTAGCTCTATCCACAATGATTCAACACCCTATGTCAACTCTTTCTAATGGCTTGACTTCATTTTTTACCAAACAGATCAATGCCAGTCCATCTGAGTTCCTGCCTGTCCTTACAATACAATATGTATCCTTGGATATTAAACTCCCAGCTATAATCTTCTTTCAGCCATGATTCAGCGATGCCTACAACATCATATATGCCAACCTGTAACTGTGCTATAAGTTCATCTACCTTATTCCGTATATTGTGTCTGTTCAAATATAACATCTTCAGTCCTGTATTCACCCTTTTCAATTTTGTCCCCCTTTTATGTTGCAATTCATCCTGTTGACCGGAATTTTTCCCTATCATCGGACTCTACTTGCTAGGAGCATCACTACACATTGCCTCCGTTTGTAAACCAACCACCTTATCTTCACCACTATCACTCCTGTTCCTATCCCCCGCCAAATTAGTTTAAACCCTCCCAAACAACTCCAGTCTTCCTGCCCACAGGCATATTGGACCAACTCAGGCTCAGGTGTAACCCGTACCTTTAATACAGGTCATAACTTCCCTAGAAGAGATCCCAATGATCCATAAATCTGAACCCCTGATCCCTGCACCAGTTCCTCAGCCATCTGCTATATCATTCTATTTTTACACTCGCTGGCACATGGCACAGGCAGCAATCCAGAGGTTACTATCCTACAGGTCCAGTTTCTCAGTTTTCTACCTAGCTCCCTGAAATCTCTCTCCAGGACCTCCTCACCATGTCGACCTATGTCATTGGTGTCAATACCCATATAGCATGGGTGATGTTTTCTCTTTGTGTCAACGTATCTGCTGTAAGTCTCAAAAACATCAAAGGACAGGGAACGCTACTGCCCAGTGGGTCATGAGTTTTGTGCCGGATCTGTGGTCCTGATACTGAATAAATTTATCCATTATTTTAATTAAGAAAAGGTTATGCTAGTTTATATATGTTTTCCAGGATCTCGTCATGAGCATCAAGTATCACAGGCCAGATGTTGCAGGACGTGGCTAGTGGTTCCTACCTGCTTGGTTCAGATGCAGAGGCGGAATGGTGCTTACCATCTGCAGGCTTGAATCGAAAGCAAGATTTCAATGATGACCTCGCCTTGGGCAGCAGACTCTCGGGACTGAATCTTTGCCTTCTGCCAAAGCTATCAAGAATTTTAAGAACTATTAAATATCTCTGACATTCAGAAGGGAAAAAAACATTCAAGAAATTAATTTAAATAATTAAAATAATTTAATTAAAATATGATAAAATGCAACACATTAAAATAACTTGACACATTCACATTTGCCTAATCCAAAGGTCTAAAAATCCTCTTGAAACCACTGAGGTCTCTGATCCAGGGCCAACCGAGTGACATCTGTAGCTCCATCTGCCGCGCGACAAGTCTTGCGCTTCCGTCCCGGACAGAGTGTGTGTGTATTTCTCATACTACTGGAAGCCAACATTTCTTCTTGGAATTGTTGATCCCAGCCAGAAGGAATTACTTTTATCTTTGATTTAAAAAAAATGATGAAAAGTCAGCTGGCTCAAATATTAACAGTTTGTCTTTCGACAGATGCTGCCTGGTCCATTGAGTGCTTCCAATTTTTTCTGTTGTGATTTCCCACTGTACTTTTATAGTACTTTATTTTTCTTCTTCTGTGTTGTGTTGCGTTACATTTGGTGCATGTGAGGTCATTGATGTATGACAGGACATTGCTACAAATAGAAGATTCTTTGCATTGCTATTTTAATACACATAGCAGATAGAGTATAGTCTATAGCAGTTGAGATTACAGAAAGATCCGGATACAGTGAAACATCTGATGATTTAATATCTGTTGTCAATGATAAAATTGGTGGTAAGATTCAATTAATTACACTATATCTTTAAACAAGTACTGTTTGAAACTCTCAAGCAGCTCACCCAACCTTCCTGGCAAGCATCTCTTGCCCCATGTGACAGACTCTACATTCCCACATTATAGTAGTCAGTACCGTTCCCCCATGGTTGAAATGTATAATAAAGGGCTTAAGGAGAGGTGAGGTTAATTTGAAGGAGATGTGTGGGGCTAGTAAATCTTTTAAACACAGAGAGTAGTGTATACCTGGATCGTGTTTTTGGGGTGGTAGTAGAGGGAAGTATAAGTGTTTAAGAGACACTTAGGGAAGCATGTGAATGTGCGGAGAACTTTGTGTAGGTAAAAGAATAATTTAATTAGAAATTTAAGTAATAGGTTAATTAATTTGGCAAAACATTGTGGGCTGAAGGGTCAATTCATGTGCTGTTCTATTAGTTCCATCATTCAGCTCTTTTCACCCTCTATTAAGAAGGCTAGCCAGCGGCAATAGCTGTAAGCAGAGAGCACTATGTTAAAGTGCTCTTTAACATCTTCCTCTTGTGTGTTACCAAGCTTCTCCACTACGAGATTGAAGACAGCAGCCGTGTGACAGTGGACGTCAGATTAGATGGCAACCTCTTTGACATTAGGAGGCTCCACGCAACCACCAAACTCCATAGAGAGCAGGTCCTGGAGCTGCAGTATGCAGACGACTGTGCTCTTGTGGCCCACACTCCAGAGGATCTTCAGACTGTCCTTGCTGTGACGGTGAGAGCGCACAGCAGGATGGGGCTGACTGTCAATACCACCAAGACAGAAGTGGTTGGCCGATGGCGTACCAGTGTCCCACCCACTCTACCTGCCTTCACTGTTGGTGATGAAAACCTGTCAGGAGTGCCACCTTTCAAATATCTGGGGAGCATTCTGTCTGAGGATAGCAGCATTGACAACGACATCCAGAGCCACATTAAACAGGCATCAGCTGCCTTTGGGAGACTTCGGCGTAGAGTCTTTCAGAACAGGAGCCTTCATCCCTCCACAAAGGTTGCCATATACCAAGTGGTCTGTGTCACCACCCTCCTTTATAGCTGTGAAGCTTGGGTAACCTACAACCATCACATCAAGTCCTTGGAGCACTTCCACATAAGCTGCCTCCAGCGCATCCTGGGAATTACCTGGCGTGAGCGGGTGCCTCACACTGAAATACTTGTAAAGACCCATTGCAGAAGTATTGAGGCCATGATCACCCAGCGCCAGCTGCAGTGGCTGGGGCACGTGATAAGGATGCCCCCATGTTGGCTACCCCGCAGAGTGTTATACGGCCAGCTACATCATAGTCGACGCTCAGCTGGAAGGCCGAAGAAGCGCTATAAGGATCAGATGACGAATGCTTTAAGGAAGTGCAAGATCAGACCCGAGGACCTGGAGGATGTTGCTGCTGACCATACCACATGGCGACAGCTGTGTAGGGATGGGGTTCGTATTCTGGAGATGGAAAGAACAACCAGAAGACAGCAGAAGAGAGCCAGGAGAAATGCAGCCATGGTTGCCACCACTATCACATATACGTATCCCACCTGTAGTAGAGCTTGTGGGTCCAGGATAGGACTGTATAGTCATTAAAGATCTCACCATTAAAGGAGTGGACGTTGTCATTGGATCTTGATGGACAACCGAAAAAGAAGAAGACCATCCAGCTCAGAACCTGCAGAGGTGGAGGTGAAATGCGTCCACTTTGACCCTGATCTGTTACTGTAAAGTGTCCAATTGGTTCCAGTTCCAGAGAATAAATTGGATCTGACTGCAAACTTGCAATCTATACGCCGATAAAATGGCAAACAGAAGAGTCTGTTTGCAACTCTTATGTCAAAAGATTTTCTTTGGAGATATTTAATTGTAAGATGGTTTGAGCAGAAAGTGAGCTGAGATGAACTCTAGAGCCAGGCTTTATATCTCTGGGAGAGTATCTGTAGCATTTTAGAACCTGTGCCGAAGCAGCTTCCCCCTCTGTGGAACATGAATTCAAGGGAGAGGGTAAGTGTTTAACTTATCTGGTTTTTTATAGTTTTGCTAAACAAAGCCACAAAAGGCTCTTCCATGGAAACACAATGAATATAAATAAAAAAAACAGTATTAAAAAATAGAAGGCTATGGGTAACCCTAGATAATTTCTGAACTAAGGACATGTTCAGCACAGCTTTGTGGGCTGAAGGGCGTACATTGTTCTGTAGGCTTTTTTATGTTCTATGTTCTAACTCTAACAAAGCATCACAGACACAAAACATTGATCGTCTCTCTTCCCGCAGATCCTTCCTGACCCGATGACTTCACTTCCAACATTCTTTCCTTTTAGATTACTAACTCCTTGGACCAGTTACCTCAAGTCATTGTTAATCCAGGAAATATTAAATGCTTCAAGAAATATGAACAGATTTTACCTACTGCATGCAAAGCTGATTGCAGTAGTGTGATGGGGATACCACAGCTTTAAGTGCAGTAAAGGATGAGCTAATTCATATTTACCTTAAGACATCCAAGCAATGTGGATGTCTCCTAAGATCTGAAATATTTTACTCTGGAGAATATAATGCTCATGGAAAATATTATTCAAATGTTCGAGGTTCTTATAGAAGCACATTCAATTCAATTCTGATCATTTTCATGAGGTTACCCAAATACAACCATGAGCTAAAGCACCAAGTTCAAAAAAGGCAAGGTTTAAAGACACTTCAAGTACAATTAAAATGCATGGAGAATGATATCCATAGCGGCAGGGACTGGTGCTACAAAAAGAAAACAAAGAGAGAAACAGATAAAAATGGCTCACTGGAGCACAGGAAAAGATTTGTGACTTTAGCCGATTGTGGTCGGCAGAAATCAACATACAAGATAAACAGACATTTTGCTAGATGAACTACAGTGGCCTTTCAGCAAGTTAAGTTCAATAGACTGGACCTTTCCGAAACAAAGTACTCCTTAACCAGGTCAGAGGAGAGATAACGTTTCAAAATTATACACCTCAGTAGCCAGGTAAAGGGATAACTATTCAGCCTCCAAGCAACAAAAAAGTTCCAAAACACTCTCATAGTTTGCATTTGCAGCAATATTACCCCTTTGTGTCCCATTTGATCTGAGGTGATCTTGTGCCTTAGTTGTTCCACAAAAGAAAGACTCCCTCTATCCAGCTCCATAATGCCATATACTGTAGTTCTGTCTCTTTCTCAGTCCACTTGAAGCTGAAATCATCATCCAATATATTGGCATCTCCGGACTTGGCGACTCGACCATTGGTCTGAGTGGAGTTTCATCCCTCATCTTCTGTATACTTTGGTTATCTAAAAACCTATTATTTACTTGGTTTCATACATCCAATTCCTATCAGCACTAGAAAAACGGATTTGTTTTGACATTGAAATTAGTTATTCAGTCCATTAGGTGTATGCTGCTTCCCAGTGGACTAATTCTGCCAATGCCATTCTTCATTCTCTGAAGCAAGATTGCAAGTTATTCTCTCTCAAGTACCAATCAAAATTCCCTTTGAAAACATTGTTATTCTGTTTTCTCCTCACTTGTGGATTCTAGATCATAGTGATTCTCTGTAGAAAAGCTTTTCCTGACATCCTCCTTATATTTATCACTCAAAATTTTAAATCTGCATTCTCCAATTCTTCACCCTTCGCTAAGGGAAGATCTTGTCTCTACTTGCCCTCTTTAAGACAACCTTGAGTTTATGCACTTCTATCACATCTCCCCTTAACCTTCTTTGCTCCAAGAAGAACACGCTTGATTTAATCTTGGAGATGAAATACCCTCAACTCAGGAAACATTCTAGTCAATATAATCTACCCTTCATTCTCTCTCTCTCTCTCTCTCTCTCTCTGTCTCGGACCTTAAAATCCTTCGTAAGGTTAGGCAAGCAAAAATTTGATGCAACGTTGCTGTTGTGAGCTAAGATGGATCATGTACTAGGTCAATATAACTATCCTAATTTGATCTTCCCAGTACCTGAAATTTTAAATTTATTTATTTATTGAGATACAGCATGAAATAGGACCTTCCGGCTCTTTGAGTCGTACTGCCCAACAACTCTGATTTAGCCCTGGCCTAATCACAGGACAGTTCACAAAGAGCAATTAACCTACCAACCAGTACGTCTTTGGACTGTGGGAGGAAACCAGAGCAACCGGAGGAAACACACGCAGTCATGGGGAGAAAGTATTAACTCCTTATAGGTAGCGACAGGGAATGAACCCGGGTTGCTTTATGGTAAAGCGTTGTGTTAACCACTATGTTACTGTGCAACCCATTTCATTAATACTTAATTAAAGAGCTTGAGACATTTCATACCCTTCCTTTCTCTTCATCTCCTCCACGCTGGCATTATCTTCCTTCCAACCCAAAGATGCACATGCATGATGCACACAAACTTTTATGTGCAGTTGGCTCCATAAATTGCACTTGCAGCTTTGGACGATAATCATTATCAGATTGGCAATGCGTGATACACCGTTCCAAAAGTTAAATTTTATTGAATATTGAGTCAGTCATACAGTAATACAGCAAGGGAACAGGCTCTTTCAGCCCAATTCATCCATGCCAATCAGCTAGGCCAGTCTCATTTGCCCTTGTTTGGTCCATGTTTCTGTAAACCTTCCCTATCCATGTATTTGTCCAAATGTTTTTAAATGTTGTCATTTTACCTGACTCAACCACTTCCTCTGGCAACTCTTTCCACTTACACACTAGCTTCAGGTCCCTTTTAAATCTTGCTCCTCTCACCTTAGGTTGAAGTCTTCTGGGTTTTGAATCCCTTTTCTGCTCCTGGGAATGGTCCTGTCAACAATGATTGCAAAACAACTGGGTAAAGACTAGAACTTATAATAGTGGTTGAATTAGTGGGCATGACAGAGGACAGATCATCCAAAGACATAAATTCGAACTGACACAGGAACTAATGAATTCATATTCATTTAATTAAATAAATCCAAAAAGAAATTTACTGAAAGGTAATGAAGTTCCTGAAAATAGTGGACAAAAACCCATCTAGTTTACTGACCAGCTACAGAGAAGGAAACCTGCCAATCTTCTCTTTGATGTATATGTGATACTGGACACAATGGTTGACTCTTATCAGCCCTCACAATGCTCCATCAAGTCACTAAATGCAAAGAGAATCAGAAATAGGCAGTCATTTATCACTCCTCTCCACACCCTGTGCAGAATTTTATAAAGCCAGTGTGCACCACAAAGGAGCACAGAGACACGGATGACACCTTTAGGAATTCTGCTTTTAACTGACACTGTGCATGTTTCAGAAATGGCAACTCAGCATCAGTGTAGGGGAGTAAACAGTCAAAGTTTCAGGCTGAGACCTTTCATCAGGCCCAAAACGTTGACTGTTTTCTCCCCTCCATATACAGTGTACTCTGCATGACCTGCTGAGTTCCTTCAATGTTCTGTATGTGTTGCTCAAAGCCTCCAGCATCCACAGAATCTCCTGTGATTCAGAAATGGTTTTCCTTTACCTGCCATATCTGCTCAGCGAGCACTAATACCCCCCAATAGTCTCATTGCAACCTAATGAATGGTTTAATTCTGCACCTGTCAAAGCTGTACGTTGTGTTTGCAGCCAAATTCATTTTCTAGTATAAACTCAAAAACGGCTGCTTTCCTTTTTGTTTTAAAGTGAGATTCACCTCTCCACCTGTTTCCAAACATCTGCAAACCTGTACATGAGCGAGGAATCTGAAAAAATAATCATGTCTTAGGATAGCAAGTCTACCTCTAGTCCCATCACATTATTTAACACAGGTGGCAAAAAGCCATCCTCAAGGCATTTATGTTTGATCTGCACATAACTAGATGGACAGCTAGGTGTAGGCACAAAAATGGGAAAAGCTCTTGAGATTCACCTCCACCAGTTTGGAGAAGAAGGAGATAAATATAAGTGGGCAAATAGTGATTCTTCACCTGGAAACTGAATGAAAGACTATCTGAGCACAAGTGTCTGCGTATCAGGACAAAAAGACCTGCTTTCATGTGGTTGCCTTTCATGTCTCTTTCAGGATGAGTGCTCCTGCAGTGCAGCCACTGAGGTATTCTTGTAAATACAACAGCCACTTTGCACAAGGCATGATTCTAAAAACAGCAGGAAGGAAACAATCAACTGTTTTTGTAATGTTCTTTGAGGTTAATATCAGGAATATCCCCTACTTGTGCCATGGGATAATTTGTGTCTTCCTGTGAGAGGACATGCATGCTCCCCATTCCATGGATTCAAAACCTCCATCCTACCAGTGCACAGGGAACTTTGCAAAACAAGGCAGGATAAAGAGCAGAAGTTAGAGATCAGTGCGCTGTGCTCTTTGATGCTGTGTCGAAGGCTGCAATGTAGTTGGACTCCCTGAACAGAATTGCACGGTTTGCAGCAGTATTAAAATGTGCCCTTCTCAAAATCTACTTCCCTTCTGCAAGTGTAATGGGGTCTTCTTATTTGTCCCTCTTTAATTGGTGCTGTTTATCATCTGTGAGAGCAAGGATATTAGATAAAATTATTGGGTCTTTCTTCATAATCAGCACACCTCTCCTCTTAGCCATGCCCGTGCTCTCTGCGAGTGCTCACTGAATGATGCTTTAAGAAGAACCACTGTTCATCTCTCTCAATCTGCCAGTTCTAATAGAACTGTTCTGTGCCTTTGTTTCTCAGAAGATCACTGAAAGCACTGCTGTCCTTGGCAAATCCTTGGTTATATCTCGGAGCATCAATGCTGTTGACACTCCATTCTCCTGGTTGTCCTTACGTATAGAGGAACAGCAAGGTGTGCAATAACAGAAAGGAAATCTAGACCAGCAGCTGATGATTATGTGAACATACTTTAATCTCTGTGACCTGGTGAACATTCGTAAGGTCAGAAATAAATCTCCGAACTGCCTGATCGAGGACTTGCAGAACCTCCATTCACTGCATTCCCTTAACTTGCTAGCTTGCTCAATCCTTAGGATTCAATTAGCTTTGATTAGCTCTATTTGTTACATGTACATTAAAACATACAGGGAAATGCATCGTTTGCTTCCTATCAATTAAGCGAGGATTGCGCTGGGCAGCCAACTTGCCTGCTGCATTGGGTTATGCACCTATAGATGGCTGTTCATCATGATGACATCTGACAAAACTTCAAGGTGTGAGAATGTCAATTCGGTTCATTGGTGATAAAATGGGGAGGCATAATGGAATGGAAGGAGGATGGCAATAGACTTCAAGGAAGTATGGACAGGGTGATCACATCAGCAGATACAAGCGAGATAAAATTCAAAGCTGAAAATGCGAAGCTGCACATTTTGTTTAATAAAGATGAAAACAGGTAATTATAGACTCAATTCTAAAAAGGGTACAAGGACAGGGAATTCGGGCAGTGGTTGGGAGATAGTCCACAGGTACTGTATAATTCATAGAAAGTGGCAGGATGGGTAGAGGTATTGGTTAATGAAAACATTTTGGACTCTGTGCTCTGTAATAGAGGTATGAGAGGAAGTACCTTATGTTCAACAATCATAACACACTTGCTGAGCTGTAACTAGAGTATTGGGCTCATTTCTGCATGCCACATTTTAGCAAAAAATGTCAGGCCTTAGTACAAGCTGTGGAAAACAGTTCCGGGGCAGAAAGATCTGCTGGCTATGTGGATAAACTGCAGGAGCTATGGTTGTTCTTTTTTGGGACAGAGGCAGCTCCAAGGTCTAAGAAGGGCATAGACAGAAGAGATAACAAGCAATAGCATCCAATGATACGGGGTCAAGAAATGGAGGGAAATAGAATATATCTGATTTGTAAAAGAAGCAAATGTGACACAGGGGAAAATTGCTTTTACACGTTAAGAGTTTGAGGTCTGGAATGCACTGCCAAGGGAGTAATGCAGGCAAATTCAAATGCAGATTTCAAAAGGGAGCTGAAAGGAATATACTTGGAGGGCCAAAGGGAGAAGGTAATGGACTGGGATGAAAGGTAGCTCATACATGGCGCCAGCGCAGACTCAACACAATGGACTCCTATCGCACTGCAATTGTTCTGTTATTCTGTGAACATCCAGACAAGAGCTTTGTTTTTCCTTTCATACTCTCCCACCAACTCCAGCAAGCTGCTCAGCTCATTATAAAAGATGAAACCAGATTTGTTACAGGTGTATTAGTTTGTTTCCAGCTTTATTTCACAATTAATTCAATATTACTACAGTTCCACAGCCACTTGCCATTTTATTTAAACCCAACAAAGGTATCAAGAAATAAAGAATACCCCTTAAATATTTTAAAGCTTATTTCTAATTTTATTTGAGGCAACACCATCATTAAATGGTATAATTAGCATTGGTGTACAGAATTATGCAGATACAATGACAGTGGATATTAATGCTTCACCATTCATTAATTCCTTTTGCAGCTGTTAAAGGTAAGAAGAACCTAATCTCCAGGAGGAACATCTACAGGTGCTGGAGTTCCTCTGCACCTAATTTGTTACAAGTGAGTTATCAGCTCTTGTTTGCCATGGGAGCTTGGTATTCTATTGCTCCCATTTATAACTCCTCTATTTACAAATCAAGATAACAAATGTCTTTAAGATACTGTATACAAACCATAACTTAGTGCAAGTTCTATTTTTTACAGACTTGGATCTCAATCATAAAAAAGTTTTAATGTCAAATAATAGCTTCAGAAATCCATTGATCCTTCACACACAGGAAAATAATTATATTGTAGCGCCATCATTTTAGATTACTGAACTAAGTGGTAAAGTGTGTTAGATAAAATCTCACTGTAACTTAATTACTACAGATTTTAGTCACTAGCAAATGAAAACCTGGCCCAGGGGAGCAGTTAATCTGAACTGAGCAAGCAGGCAACATTCAGCTTATTTGTAATTTCTTTCTTTCAGTTTTGTGCTTCAACTTTTGACCCAGACTTTGCCTTTGGTCTGTCCTCTCTCGTCCTTTCTCAACAAAGGCAGTGAACATTTTAAGAATAATTTTAATAATGTAACAAGAGGATATTAGTTTATATTTTGATGGGAGAGAAGAGAAAGGAATATGGAAGATCCTCTCTCTGTAAAGGAGCCCAGATGGCTTGTGAAATGATAGATGACAGCTGTGTTAAAGCAAGTTTTTGTCCCATGTCTATATTTTTCAGTAATAAAGCCAACAACGACATATGGCAACCAAGTTGCTCTGTAGTAAAACAAAATGGCTAACCCCATTGAGACTTCAAAACAATTTGGTAAAGTTTCCATAATTTCATTGGACCTCAAGAGGAAGTAGTTTAAAATATCCCCTACTGGGCAATATCCCACAACCCTGACCCTCTGACAACCTTTGCTGTGATATCACTGCTCCTGTTCCAACCTTCCATCATCTCCCATGCAGGAAAGAACACCAACCAATGGAAAATTAGCAAGCCTCAATACTCAGTAGTTAACCAAACTCACAACTCCCATCTCAGCATGTCATAGAATGGAATCATAGAGGAGCAACAGTGCAGGAGAAATCCTTCAGCCCTTCCAGCCTGCACAAGCACTCTTAGAGAAGTACTGTGAGTCTCTTTTCCCATGATCTGCCAATCAGCACCTCTATGAAATTCTCCATCACCTAATTGAGAGGAATTCTAGTTGTAGCCATTTATTTATATTCAGCTATCTGGCTTACTCTTTTGTCAATCACTTTAAATCAAAGACCATTGGATGAACACAGTTCTCCAACTGTGGTCAAACCAATGATCTTAAAGTCCACTATAACTTTTTCAGCCTTCAACGATTTATGCAAATGCACAGATAGGCTTCTCTCTTTCTGCCTGCTTATATAATTGCATACTTTATTGTCTCTCTTCATTCTTTCTTCCTAAGCATATCCTTACATTTCTACGTTAAATTTCATTTACTGCATGTCTACCATTCCAACAGGCAGATTATGTCATCTTGAGCTCAATAACAATCTTTCTCAGTGTTTACTATTCTTCCATGTTTACTCTCTTTTTCATATTCTGAAAATGTTATCAGGAAAAATCAGTGGGTCCTACACCAACCTACATAATATGTTACCCTCCACTTTTTCCATTCGAGAAAACAACTGATAACCTGGCCTGTTTTCTGTCATTGTCTATTTATGTCCATCCAGTAGGAGGGGAGGAGAAGATGGCGGCGCGACGCAGTGCGCAGCCGTTCTGAATGATATTTTATGTCTTCATTAGAGGGCCGTGCACAATCCTGATTTGATGGAGACAGCCATGAGAAGCACGGAGGAACACCTGGAAAAACTTCTGAAATTCTCATTTCGCTGCCACTGCTACTGTGAGATTGAGAATCTCCGGAGGGGAAGGCCCCAAATCCTCGGCTTTGCCTATTGCCTGTTGCCGGGGCCGGGGTCGAAGAGCTCGGCAGAGATGGTGCTCGGTACTTGGTGTCGGAGAGCTGGTCGGAGGCTCGGAGTTTTCGGACGGACTCAGAGTCGGACTGTGGTCGGATGCCTCCAGAATTGGCAAGTTTGCGGCGCTGGAAGTTCACTGTCTGCATGAGATGATGGGACTTTCAAGAGACTTTGAGACTTTTACTGTGCCATGGTCTGTTCTTTATCAAATTACGGTTTTGCTTTGCACTGTTGTAACTATATGTTATAATTATGTGATTTTAGTCAGTTTGTCATGTGATATCATTCTGGAGAAACATTGTATCATTTCTTAATGCATGCATTACTAAATGACAATAAAAGAGGACTGCATGTCCTCATAATCTAATTTCTAATCTAATAATATAATCCTGCCCACACTTGTGTCCATTTTGAGTTCATTACTAAGGATGAGGTTTCAGGATACTTGGAGGCACATGATAAAATAGGATGAAGTCAGCACAGTTTCCTTAGGGAGAAATCTTGCCTGACAAATCTGTTGGAAATCTTTGAGGAAATAACAGGCAAGATAGACAAAGGAGAGTCAGCAGAGGTTGTTTACTTGGATTTTCAGAAGGCGTTTGACCTGATGCTGTGCATGAGACTGCTGAACAAGTTAAGAAACCACGGTTATGAAGGAAGCATATTTACATGGACAGAATATTCGCTGACTGGAAAAAGGCTGAATGGTAATAAAGGGAACCTTTTCTAGTTGGCTATCAGTAACTAATGGTGTTCCATAAGAGTCGGTATGGAGTCCACTACATTTTACAATATATGGTAATGATCTGGATGATGGAATTGATGGCTTTGTAGCCAAGTTTGTGGATGATTCAAAGATAGTGGAGGAGGAAATAGTGCTGGGAAAGCAATGAGTCAGGAGGAGGACTTGGACAGATCAAGAGAATGGCAAAGAAGTGACAGATGTGTAGGGAAATGTATGGCCATGCAGTTTGATAGAAGGAATAAAGGTGTAGACCATTTTCTAAATGGAGAGTAAACTCAGAAAATGGAGGTACATAGGGACTTGGGAAGATTTCCTAAAAGTTAACATGCAGGCTGGTTTGGTGGGAAGAAAGGCAAATACAATGTTAGCATTCCATTCATGAGGACTACAAACTAAAAGCAAAGATATAGTGCTGACACTTTATAAGGCATTGGTCAGACACACTTGGAGTGCTGTGAGCAGCTTTGGGTTCAATATCAAAGAAAGGATGTATTGACATTGGAGACTGTCCAGAGGAGTTTCCAGAGAGTGATCCTAGGAATGATAGGGTTAATGTGTCACAACCACAGACTCGGCTGCACAGCAGATTCAGTAATTGTGCTCATGAATGTAAGAGATAAGATAAGATAAAAATTTATTTATCCAAAGGAAATTATTGTTGCAAGGTTGCTCGATCACACACACACACATATATATATATATATATATATATATATATATATATATACACACACATATACTTGAAAATACAAAACATAAGCATTGAAGTATGAAAAAGAATACAAAATGTGTGTTAAAAAGTAATGGTGCAAAATACAGATGTGCAATGAAACTATATACTTGTATACTTAAGGAAGTGGATGAGAATCTCTAAGTTCTGTACTGGCTCTCTCAAGGCAAAGCTGCTACCATCACAGGATGGTCTTAGCAGTTCCCCAGGTATCTGCAGCTTCGGACATTCAGCCCGTAGGTGACCTGCTTCCCCCAGTAAAAACAGAAACTGTGGTTCTGATGCTGGGTCCCCTCAACAGCAGAGAATCTAGTGCAACTGACCTGCAAGCGTTCAACAGGATCTTGATCCGGCGATGGGCTGGTCATGGCCCGAGGTTGAGGGGGATGGGGAAGAGGGTTGAACTGCAACGCGACAGGCTCTCTTTGACCTCCTGAAGTGGTCCCACTTTCGCTCTGCCAGACAATTATTGAAACGGATGGACCAATCGATGAGAAACTCTAAGTTCTCTACTGGCTCTCCCAAGGCAAATGCATCCTTCAGTTCGGCTCAGAGTCTGTGGTGGCATTGCATGGTCAGGGCCTCCCCATTCCAGCCACTCTCTTGGGCCAAGGTCCGAAATTCAATCACATAGTCAACTGCTGACCTTCCACCCTGTTGAATTTTCATCAGGCGGATCTGAGCCTTGGCTGACTCCAGCAGAGTGATGGAATACCTTCTTCATGGCAGCCAAGAATTCCTCTGAATCTGAGCAAACCTCCAACCTGTGTTCCCCAAAGTATGGTGGCCCAGGCTAGAAGAGAGATAATGAGGGCTACCTTTCCGCATTCTGAAGGGAACTGGGACGGCTGAAGTTCAAACACTAATGAGCACAGGATGGGGAAGCAGCAGCAAGAGCCTGGGTCACCATTGAATCTCTCCAGGGTCAGAAGGTGGACTGGCTCCTCAGAGAAACTGACAGCCTCATCCGAGCGACTTTGGCTTTCATCCTGTAATAGTTGGCACAGAGCGACCTGGAGGTTGCGTACTTCCAGGCTCTGTGTTGAAATTTTCTCACTGTGGCTGACTACAGCTGACGAAAGGCTCCGATACCCTGCTGGTTTCCTGTACACTCATTCGTACTGTGACAAGAGTCCTTGACAAGGAAGGCTTGGACCCAAATGCTGGAGTATCTGAAGCAAGGATTCAGATAAGATATCAAACTGGATCAAGAACTGAGCACAAGACAAATGCTAGGCAAAAACACTGGTAAGGCTTATGATTACACACCAAACCACAGTTCAGGTGTTCCCTAAATGCTTAGTTTTTGAACCATGATTACCAATTAGTGGGACTGTCCTGAACCCTTAAAGAGGCTGCATCAGCTATCTGAGCAATTTGAGTGTCTGAATCCCAGAAGCTGGTGCGGTTGGGGGTGTCTCGTAACAGATAGACAAGGGAGAATGGGTTGATAGTGTATACTTGGACTTTCAGAAGGCCTTTGACAAGGTGCCGCACATGAGGCTACTCAACAAGCTATGAATCCATGGTATTACAAGAAAGATTCTTGCATGGATAAAGCAGTGGCTGATTGGCAAGAGGCAAAGGGTGGGAATAAAGAGAGCCTTTTCTTTATTGCCAGTGACTAGTGGTATTCACAGGGATCTGTGCTGGGATTGATTCTTTTTACATTATATGTCAATGATTTGGATGATGGAATTGATGGCTTTGTTGCAAAGTTTGCAGACGATATGAAGATAGGTGGAGGGGCAGGTAGTTTTGAGGAAGTAAAGAGGCTACGGAAGGATTGAGACAAATAAGCAAAGAAATGGCACATGGAATACTATGTTGGGGAGTGTATGGTCATACGTTTTAGTATGAGAAATGAAAGGGTTGACTGTTTTCTAAATGACGAGAAAATACAAAAAAAACTGAGGTGCAAAGTCACATGAGAGTCCTTGTGCAGGATCCACAAAAGATTATTTTGCAGGTTGAGTCTGTGGTGAGGAAGGCAAATACAATGTGAGCATTCATTTCAAGAGGACTGAAATATAAAAGCAAGGATGTAATGCTGAGACTTTATAGAGCATTGGTGAGGCCTCACTTGAAGTATTGTGAGTAGTTTTGGGCCCCATACCTTGGAAAAGGATGTGCTGAAACCAGAGAGGGTTCAAAGGAGATTCATGAAAATGATTCCAGGATTGAATGATTTGTCATATGAAGAGCGTTTGATGGCTCTGGGCTTGTATTGACAAGAATTCAGAAGAATAAGGGGTGACCTCATTGAAACCTATCAAATGGTGAAAGGTCTTGATAGAGTGGATGCGGAGAGGACATTTCCTATGGTAGGAGAGTCCATGATCGGAGTTCACAGCCTCAAAATAGAGGGGCATCCTTTTAGAATGGAGATAAGGAGGAATTTCTTCAGCCAGAGCATAATGAATCTGTGGAATTCTTTGCCACAGGCAGCTGTGGAGGCCAAGTTTTTATGTACGTTAAGACAGAGGTTGATAGATTCTTGATTGGTCAGGGCATGAAGGGATATGTAATGTTCGGAATAAGGTGAGTGAACTCATGACACAATCAGAGATTGGTTGGTATGACGCTATGTGCATCGCTGAAAGAAAGTCATAGTTGGGAGTTTAATATCAAAGGATATATTTTGAATCAAAAAGACAGGCAGGAAAGCATAGGTGGTGGAGTGGCTCTGTTGGTAAGAGTTGGAATTACATCTTTAGAAAGTAGTGACATAGGGTCAGAGAATGTCAGATCTTTGTGGGTGGAGTTAAGAAACTGCAAGGATGAGAAAAAAACATCATGGGAATCATATATAGGCCTCCAAGTAGTTGCCGAGATGTGGGGTTGGGATTGCAAAGGGAGCTGTAAAGGGCATGTATTAAGAGTAATGTCACAATTGTAATGGGAGACTTCAATGTGCAAGAGGAATGGGAAAATCAGGTTGGTGTCAGATCTCAAGAGAGGGTATTTATTGAATGCCTACAAGATGACTTTTTAGGTTAGCTTGTGCTTGAGCCTACTCGGGAAAAGGCTATCTTAGATCAGGTGTTATGTAACAATCCAGATTTTATCACAGAGCTCGAGGTATAGGAACCCTTAGGAGACAGTGATCTTAATTGAATTCATGCTGCAATTTGAGAGGGAGAAACACAAGTCAGATGTATCAGTATCACAATGGAATAAATGGAATTACAGAGGCATGAGAGACGAGCTTGCCTGAGTGGATTGGCAGGGGATACTGGTGGGGATGATGGCAAAGCAGAGGTGGCTGAAGTTTCTGAAATAGTTCACAAAGCGCAGGATAGATATGTCCCACAGAAGAAGTTGTTCTGAAATGGCAGGGGTAGGCAACTGTGGCTGACAAGGGAAATTAAAGACTGCATAAAAGCCAAGGAAAAGTGATTGGGAAGTTGGATGATTGGGAAGTTTTTAAAATCCAACAAAAGGGAACTAAAAAAGCCATAAGAAGAGAAAAGATGAAATATGAGGTCAAACTGGCCAATAATATAAAGCAGGATACTAGAAGTTTTTTGATTATATAAAGAGTAAAAGAGAGGTGAGAGTTGATATTAGACTACTGGAAAATAATGCTGGTGAGGTAGTAATGGGGAAACAAAGAAACTTAATAAGTACTTTGCATCAGTCTTCACTGTGGAAGACACTAGTAGTGTGCCAAAGGTCCATGAGTGTCACGGAGCAGGAGTGAGTGCCATTGCTATTACAAAGGAAAAAGTCTTAAGGTGGATAAGTCACCAGGACTAGATGGACTACATCCCAGAGTCCTGAGGGAGGTAGCCAAAGAGATAACAGATGCATTACTCATTATCTTTCAAGAATCACTTGATTCTGGCATGGTTCCAGAGTACTGGAAAATTGCAAGTATCACTCCATTCTTTAAAGAGGGAGGAAGGCAAAAGAAAGGAAATTATAGACCAGTGAGCCTAACCTCAGTGGTTGGAAAATTGTTGGAGTCTATTATTCAGGATGAGGTTTCGGGATCCTTGAAGATTAATAATAAAATAAGTTAAAGTCAGTATGGTTTCTGTAAAGGAAAATCTTGCCTAACAAATCTGTTATTCTTCGAGGAAGTAATAAATGGGGTGGACAAAGGAAAGGCAGTGGATGTCATTTACTTGGATTTTCAGAAGGCATTTGATAAGGTGCCAGACATGAGGCTGCTTCTCAAGATAAAATCCCATGGCATTACAGGAAAGATACTGGCAGGGATAGAGAAATGGCTGACAGGCAGGAGGCAGTGAGTGGGAGTAAAGGGAACTTTTACTGGTTGGCTGTCAGTGACTAGTGGTGTTTCTCAGGGGTCAGTATTGGGACCGCTACTTTCACATTGTTTGTCAATGATTTAGTTAATGGAATTGATGGCTTTGCGGCAAAGTTTGCAGATGATATAAAGATAGGTGGAGGCATAGATAGTGCTGAGGAAGCAATGCGATTGCAGCAGGACTTAGACAAATTTGAAGGATGGGCAAAAAAGTGGCAGGTGGGGTACAGTGTTGGGAAACGGATGATAATGCATTTTAGTAAAAGGAACAGAAGTTCAGACTATTATCTAAGTGGGCAGAAAATTCAAACAACAGAGGTGCAGAGGGACTTAAGAGTCCTCGTGCAAGACTCCCAGAAGGTTAAGATACAGGTCCAGTCTATGGTAAAGAAGGCAAGTGCAATGTTGGTATTCTTTTCAAGGGGAATAGAATATAAAAACAAGGAGATAATGCTGGGGCTTCATAAGACACTGGTCAAGCCGCACTTGGAGTATTGTCAACAGTTTAGGGCCCCAGATCTCAAAAAGGATGTGATGTCATTGGAGAGAGTCCAGAGGAGGTTCGCAAGGATGATTCCAGGAATGAAGAGTGCTTGGCAGCTTTGGGCCTGTATTCACTGAAATGTAGAAGAAAGTGGGGGGGGGGTCTCATTGAAACCTACTGAATGTTAAAAGGACTACATAAAGTGGATGTGGAGAGGATGTTTCCTAAGATGGGGGGGGGGGGGGCGGTAGCCAGAACTAGAAGTCACAGCCTCAAAATTGAGGGCAACCCTTTAGAACAGTGGTAAAGAGGAATTTCTTTTAGCCAGAGAGTGGTGAATCTGTGTGCTCTGCCACAGACAGCAGTGGAAGCCAAGACCATGGGTATATTTCAAGCAAAATTGATTGGTCAAGGCATCAGAGGTTACGGCAAGAAGCCAGGTGTATGGGGTTGAGTGGGATCTGTGATCAGCCATGATGTGATGGCGGAGCAGACTCAATGGGCTGAATGGCCTAATACTGCCCCTATGTCTTATGATCTTATGGTCTAAGGCAGGAAATGGGGGCTGAGAGGAAAATTGGATCAGCCATGATGAATTGGTGGAGCAGACTCGATAGGCCAAGTGACCTAATTCTGCTCCTGTATCTTATGGTCTTGTGGACCTTTCAGCCATGATCTTGGCACCTAGTTTTCTGTTTGAGAGTTTTAGTTAACAGTCCTGTTTGGCCTAGTTTTTATTGTTTTCTTTTCCTTTAAAATCCTGTTTACATTAAAGTCTGTGAACTGTGGACCCCTTCAGAGTCTCAATCCCAGTACTTGGGCCATATCTGAACGTACTGACATAAAGTACTGAGTGAGGAGTGTTTGATGGCACTGGGCATGTACTCACTGGAGTTTAACAGAAAGATGGAAGACCTCATTGATACCTACCAAATGACCAAGATAGAGTGGATGTGGAGAGAATATTTCAAATAGTGGGGGAGATGAGGGCCAGACAGCTCAGCCTCAGAATAGAAGGATGTCCCTTCTGAACAGAGATGAGGAGGACTTTGGTGAGCCAGATGATAGTGAATCTGTAGAATTCATTGCAACAGTCAGTTGCAGAGGCCAAGTCATTTGGTATATTTAAAGCAGAGTTTATAGGTTCTTGTTTAGGGATGACATCAAAGATTACAGATAGATAGATAGATAGATATACTTTATTAATCCCGAGGGAAATTTGGTTTCGTTACAGCCGCACCAACCAAGAATAGAGCATAAATATAGCAATACAAAAAACCCCAACAATCAAACAACAAAATGCAAAACTACGCCAGATGGAAAATAAGTCTAGGACCAGTCTATTGGCTGGTGCGGATCCAAGTCAGTCTATTTCCACCACACATCTATAAAAGCTTGTCAGCCTTTGAGATGACATGTTTATAGTCATAGTAGTCATAGTCATGCTTTATTGATCCCGGGGGAAATTGGTTAACTATTTTACTAAACTATTATTACTAACTATTTAACTAAATTAACTATTTATCTTTGCAAACTTCTAAGAGGAAGTAAAGGCTCTGCAATGCTTTCTTCATCCTGGCACTTGCTGGGCCTAGAACAGATCCTCTGAAATGATAACACCAAAGAGTTTAAAGTTGACGATGCCCTCCACATCATGGACCTCTGGTTTCTTCCTGCTAATGTCAATAATCATCTCCTTGGTCTTGCTGATATTGAGTGAGATGTTGTTGTTGTGGCACAAGTCAGCCGGATTACCAATCTCCCTCCTATACGCTGTTTTGTCACCACCTTTGATTCAGCCAATGATAGTGGTGTCACTGGCAAACTTAAATATGGTACCAGAGCTTTGCTTAGCCTCACAGTCATACGTTTAAACAAGTAGAGCAAGGGGGTAAGCACACAGCCTTGTAGTGCACCTGCGCTGAGAGACATTGTGGAGGAGATGTTGTTGCCAATCTGAACTGGCTGGGGTCTGCAAGTGAGGAAATTGAGGATCCTGTTGCTCAAGGAGGTATTAAGGCCATGGACTTGAAACTTATTGATTAGTTCTGAAGGGATGATATCATTCAATGCTGAGCTGTAGTCAATGAAGAGCATGCTGATGTATACATCTTCACTGCCCAGATGTTCCAGGTTGAATGAAGAGCCAATGAAGTCTCGTCTGCTTTGATCTGCTGTACCATTGCCCTTTGAAGGTTCACATACACCTATGAAGCCAAACTCAGGTTGGAGGAGCAAAATATCATATTCCATCTGGGTAGCCACCAACCAAATGGCATGAGAATCAATTTCTCTAACTTCAGGCTATTTCTCCTCTCTCTCCTCCTTTTTCTCATTCTTAATTTGGGTTTCTCTCTGAGCCAATTCTCTTCTCTTCACCTGCCCATCACTTCCCTCTGGTTTTCCTCCTCCTTCCCTTTATTTCATGGTTCTCTCTCCTCTCCCAACAAATTCCTTCTTCTTCAGCCCTTTATCTCTTCTACCTATGCCCCCCCCCTACACGCCCAACTTCTGCCTCACTTGGTCTCACCTATCACCTGCCAAGTTATATTATTTCTCTTCCCTCCATCTTCATATTTTGCTTCTGCTCCATTCCATTACAGTCCTGATGATAGGTCTCGGTCTGAAACATTGACTGTTACTTCTCCTCATAGACTCATAGAACACTACAGCACAGAAGCAGGCCTTTTGGCTCATGCCAAACTACTAATCTGTCCAGTTCTATTGAACTGTGGCCAGATCATAGCCTCTACACCCCCTCCCATCCATTTACCTATCCAAATCTCCCTTAAATATTGAATTAGACCCTGCATCCACCACTTGCGTCAGTAGCTTATTCCACACTCTCACCATCCTCTGAGTGGAGAAGTTCTTCCTCATTCCCCTTAAACATTTCTTCTTTCACCCTTACCCATGGCCTCTATTTGTAATCCCTTCCAACCTCAGTGGGAAAAGCATGCTTGCATTTACCCTATCTGATCAGTACCCCTCATAACTTTATGTACCGGTGTCAAACCTCCCCTCCATCTTCTACATTCTGGAGTATAAGGTACTAACCTATTTAACCTTCCCCTATAAACTCAGGTCTTCAAGACATGACAACAATCTTGTAAATTTTCTCTGCACTATTTCAGTCATACTTATATCGTTTCTGCAGGTAAGTGACTAAAGCTGCACACCACGCTTCACCAACATCTTATACAATTTCAACATGACATCCCAACTCCTGTACTCAATACATTGATTTATGAAGGCCAATGTGCCACAAGCTTTCTTTATGACCCTATCAACCTGTAACACCACTTTCAAGGAATTATGGATCTGCATTCCCAGTTGCCTCTTTTCTACAGCACTCCTCAGTGCCCTATCACTCACCATGTAAGACCGACCCTGGTTTGTCCTCCCAAATTGCAACACCTCACACTTTTCTGCATTAAATTCCATTTGCAATATTCAGCCCTTTCTTCCAGCTGATCCAGATCCCGCTGTAAGCTTTGATAGAATTCCTCACTGTCCATCACACCCCCAATTTTGGTGTCATCTGCAGATTTGCTGATCCATTTAACCACATTATCATCCATATCATTGATATAAAAAGAGAAATAACATCGGACCCAGCACTGATCCCCACAGCACTCCACTAGTCACTAGAAGCAACCATCTACTACCACCTTCTGGCTTCTTCCACAAAGCCAATGTCTAATCCAATTTACTACCTCATCTTGAATGTCAAGTGACTGAACCTTCTTGCAGGACTTTGTCAAAGGCCTTGCTAAAGTCCATGAACACAACATCCACCACCTTGCCTTTATTGTTTCTTGGGGACTTCCTCGAAAAACTCTAGAAGATTGATTAGACACATTCTACCATGCACAAATCTATGCTGATTATCCCTAATCAGTCCCTGTCTATCCAAATACAACCAATCTCTTAGAATACCTTCCAATAATTTTTCACTACCGACATTAGGCTCAATGGCCTATAATTTCCTAGTTTATTTTTAGAACAACATGAGCTACCCTCCAACTTCTGGCACCTCACCCATGGCTAAAGCTGTTTTAATTATCTCAGCTAGGGCCCCTGAAGTTTATGTACTAGCCTCTCACAGGGTCTGAGGGAACATCTAGTCAGGCCTTGGGGATTCATCCACACTAATTTGCCTCAAGACAGAGAACACTTTTGTAATCTATATACGGTCCATGACCCCACTGTTGATTTGCATCTCTTTTACAGACTCTGTATCTGTCTCCTGGGTAAATACAAATGCAAAAAAATCCACTTAAGATCTCCCACATCTCTTTCAGCTGCACACATAGATTACCATTTTGATCTTCCAGAGGACAAATTTTGTCCCTTGTTATCCTTTTGCTCTTAATATATCTGTAGAAGCCTTTAGGATTCTCCTCAGAACCACCAGATGCCTTCACTTAGCCCACCTGATTTCTTTCTTAAGTGCTCTCTCGCATTTCTTAGACTCCTCAAGTACTTCATTTTATTCCTGCTTGCCTATACTTGCTATGCATCTTCATTTTCTTAACCAGAACCTCAATGTTGCTCAAAAACCAAGGCTCCCTAAAACTGTTATCTTTGCCTTTTATTCTGACAGGAACCGACAAATTCTGTACTCTCAATATTCACTTATGAAGGTCTCCCACTTACCAAGTGCACCTTTACCTAAAAACAGCCTGTCCCAATCAGCACTTGCCAGATCCTTCTGAAACCATCAAAATTGGTTTTTCTCCAATTTAGAATCTCAACCTGAGGACCAGACTTATCCTTCTCCATAATTACCTTGAAACAAATGGCATTATGCTCAGTAGACGTGAAGTATTCCCCTACAATAACTTTTGTCACTATTCCTGTCTCATTTCCTAATAGGAGATCAACTATTGCACCCTCTCTAGTTGGGACTTCTATGTACTGATTAAGGAAACTTCCCTGAAAACATTTGACAAACTCTTTCCCATCCAGCGACCTTGAGATCACTAGACAAACGCCTTAACCACTTGGCCACATGCCCAACACTAAGGCCCGGTATAATTGGAAATTTTTCACTATTTATTAACTCAAATTCTCTTCAAATGAAGTCAAGTGTACCCTTTGCCTCCCTAATTGCTTGCTGTACCTGAATATTAACTTCTAGTGACTTATGCACAAGGTCTCTCAGATTACTCCAAATGCTATTACCTTTCAGTTTCTCATTATTAAAACCCATTCAGTGTTTCTATTGTTTGCCAATGTGAATGACCTCACATTTTTCAATATTATGTATCTTCTGCCATTCACTTCACTTGTGCAAATTCTCCTGAAGCACCATCTATCCTCTACACACCACAGTGCCATCTGGCTCTGTATCATCAGCAAAAGTTGGATATTTTACACATGATCCCCTTATGCAAATCACTGAGATGAATGGGGAACAGCTGAGGCATAAGGACCAACCTATGGTTAACCATTTTGTCACAACATCCAATCTAAAAATAACAGATTTGTTCCCAATCCGTTTTCTCTCTATTAATATATCATTCTTCAACATCAGGAGAGTACCCAAGATACCTGTATAAGACCATAGGACCAGAAGACGTAGGAGCAGAATTAAACCATTCAGCCCATCAAGTCTGCACCACTATTCCATCACCAAGACTTTCAAACATTGTGGGGACCTTTTTTGATTTATTTTCAAAATCTTTGATTTGCTTTTAAATCACTGATGATGACTAATAATTTTTTTTCTTTTTTTTTCTTTACTAATCAGCTTCGGTCTTGGTAGTGGGTTAGATTTTCTTAAATAATAAAATTACTAAAATTCAATTTTACAAATTAATTAATCTGTATGAATATAGGGTAAGGAGTCTTATATATGGTTTAGTAAAATGTATTGATATATGTATATTTTTTTTCCATTTCCTTCTGGCTAGAAGAGACATAAAAGCCAAAATGTGCAAGTCAGATGACTCCAAAATAATATCCTTTCCTCCAACAATACCAAATAAAGCAGTCAAAGGATTTAATGTTAAGGTTTACTTTGAAAAGTATCGAGAAAGTTTGAAGTACTTCTTTCCAATATTTTCCAAGACTCGGACATGTCCAAAACATATGAATGAGTGAAGCTTCTCCATTATTGCATTTATCACAATACGGAGATATATCTAAATAAAAATGTGACAACTTATCCTTGGTCATATGGGCCCTATGGACCACCTTAAATTGTAGGAGAGAGTGGCGGGTGCATAACGATGAAGTGTTAACCAATTTAAAAATTTGATTCCAAGTTTCCTCAGAAACTGAAGTCTGTAAACCATGTTCCCAAAGATTTTTGATTTTATCTAAAGGAACACTACTCATTCCCAACAGCATATTATAAATATTAGATATAGATCCATTATAAAAAGGTTTCAAATTAATCGGGTCAAGAATAATGAGTTCGGAGAAGGACATAAAGATACGGAAGGTGCTGGTGTGGAGGGCTATGAACGACATGAAGGAAATCTGGAAGTCAAACATGACCAGAGGGCTTAAAAAGAGGATTTTCATAGCAGTTATAGAATCCATTCTCACGTACGGATGCGAGACGTGGACACTCACCAAGACTATGTGGAAGTCTCTAGCTGGTTATTATACATGAATGCTCCAAATGGCTCTTGATGTGAGTTGGCAACTGCACATGACGAACCTCGAGCTCTATGATGACCTACCGATGCTCACTGCTAAAATCGAGGCGAGAAGACTGCAACTAGCGGGGCACTGTCTACGCCACCCTGAGCTACCTGCCAGCCTAGTCATCATATGGGAGCCCAAGCATGGGAGGATGAACCCTGGGCGCCCTCCCAAGACTATGGTCAACACGCTCCTAGAAGACAGCGGCACGGCTAATGTAGATGAATTGAACACACTGATGAGGGAGAGGAAGAAGTGGAGAGTCTGTCGTCGTGCCCGATGCCGGCCTTTAGGCCTGAGTCGACGTCGTAGTAGTAGTAAATTAAGAATTACATCTAATAGATTCTTATCAGGACGTTTAGGAAATGTACTTATTTGAGACCATAAAAACTCTATTATTCGTAGGTATCGAAAATAATAAGTTTTGGGTAAACTATATTTAGTTGGCAGTTGTTCAAACAAAAGGAGACTTCCCTCTACAAACAAGTCCTGAAAGCATTTAATACCTAATCTCTCCCATTCTTTAAAGGCCACATCAATCATAGAGGGTTTAAAAAAAAAATTAGAAAAAATGGGGCTCGAAAAAGAAAATCTCAATAAGCCACAGTATTTTCGGAATTGTATCCAAATTCTCATGGTGTGTTTAATTACCAGATTATCAGTTAACTTACTCAGAGACAAAGGAAGTGAGGATCCAAGAAGAGAAATGATAGAAAACGTATTGACAGAGTTAGCTTCTAAAAAAACTCACATTGGGCAATCCTCACGATTAATGTAATATAACCAAAATGTAAGATTTCTTATATTAACTGCCCAATAATAAAATCAAAAGTTTGGTAAGGATAATCCTCCATTCTTTTTATCTTTCTGAAGATGAATTTTATTTAATCTAGAACGCTTATTCTTCCATATACTGTATAAGATATAGTAGAGTCAAGAAAATTAAAGAAAGATTTCAGAATAAAAACAGGCAATGCCTGAAAAAAATATATAAATTTAGGTAATATATTCATTTTAATAGAGATAATTTAGCCAATCAGCGATAATGAAAGATGCGACCAATTTGATAGTATCCTTTTTACGTGATTCAATTGGGTAAGAAAATTTTCTTTAAATAGATGTTTATAGTTTTTAGTAACTGTTACACCTAAGTAGGTAAATTAGTTTCTTACAATTTTAAAAGGAAGGTTAGAATTTGTTGGTATCAAATTATTCAAAGGGAAAAGTTCACTTTTATGTAGGTTTAATTTATAATCTGAGAACGGGCTAAAACAGGAGAGTGAAGAAAGCGCATGGGGAAATGAAGTCTCAACATTAGAAATAAATAGCAGCAGATCATCAGTGTACAGCGAGACTTTATGAATAGTGTCTCTCCTTAAAATACCAGTGATATCATTAGATTCTCAAAAAGCAATGGCTAAAGGTTCTAAGGCCAGATTAAAAAGCAAAAGACTCAGCCTTGTCTAGTGCCACGTTGAAGCTTAAATGGTTTGGAATTATGAGAATTAGTGATAACCCTAGCGGAAGAAGCTAAATAAAGTAATTTAATCCATTGAATGAAAACGGATCCAAAATCAAATTTTTCTGTAATTTTAAATGAACAATTCCATTCAACTCTGTCAAAAGCTTTCTCAGCATCTAGGGAGACCACACATTCTGATATCATGTTAGAAGGGGAATACATAACATTTAATAACTGATGAATATTAAAGTGAGAATATTGTATGGGGAGCTTCAACATAGCTTTGATCACTTGAACTCTTAACCTTCTTATTTCAAGGCACAGAGAATAAAAATGTGTCTGATTTAATTCCGTCAGCTTGTTATTGGGCAGTTTGTTAAAACAACCAAGTTTTGATTGTTCTGTGCTCATGGATGCTTTTACACAGTGGGAGAGCTTCCAGGTTATTTTGTGCATAGCGATTAAAGCTGTGCTGAAGATGTAACGCAGAGTTATCCCTCTTATTTTGCTAAGCGTACTTCAACAGAAACTGAAGCTCTTGTGGAAGTTTAATTCTTCGAGAGCTTTTATTATTTGTCTTCCTAAGCTTTCCAATTTTTGAGTAACTTGTTCTACAAGTAAATTCATTTTCCAGATCCAGGTCACCATAACGAGAAGCAGCCAGTTCATTGTGAAACAATATGTTATTGACCAATCCTTTCCACATCAATAGCAGAACTCAATTAGATGTTAACAGAGAACCCATTAGCCTTCTACAGGAGTTGCAATCACCTTATCATAACATGGCTAATATTAGAGTAGAGATGTTGAACATAGGCCTTTTGTATCTGACCTCAGCACTTGGATTATGTTGACAAACAAGCAATTTCTGGTTCTGTATTACCAGCATGTTCTGTTTTTATGTCAGAATCCCAGCATCTGCATTCTTGTTTTAACTTGATTTTTGAAAGCAGCATATCTGCTGCCTAAAAGCAAGAAAATAAGTCAAAATAGATTGTTCAATCTACTTTGACATTTTCATGGATGATGTACTTTTCCAAAAGCTCATGTCAAATGTTAAGTATTTGCAAGAAAGGATTATTGCAAGGACTGTACTGAAACTACCAGAGCATTTTTAACCATGTTGTATTTTATTAATAAGTTCTCCTTATTAATTGGAAATTTCTCCTTCAAAATTTCACTACATTGATAGAAATTAGCTGTGGTGGCATCCGTTAGTCTCGCGAGACCATGGATCTGCACTTGGAAAGTCTTGCTTCAGTCTGTGTTAGAGCAGCGTCTGTTGTGGTTGTAGAAACCCACACGGGAGTGACAGTCTCGGCTGCAGCAACTGCACTTGAAGGCGCTGTTCTCCAGTGTTGTCTTGGTGCTGTTTTTCCGATGAGTGCGCTTTTCTTCAGCAGCAAGCCTCAGCTTCTCTTCTCCTCTTTTTAGACCTTTGCGTAGTTCCAGCCTCCAGTGAGAGCGATTGCTTGCGATGTCCTCCCACCTCTCGACGTTCATTTTCAGTGACTTCATGTCTGTCTTGCAAATGTCTTTGAAACGAAGGTGGGGCCGCCCTTGTGCTCTCTTACCGGAGGCCAGTTCCCCGTACAGCAGGTCTTTCGGGATCCTCCCGTCTGACATGCGGTGTACGTGGCCCAGCCAGCGGAGACGGTGTTGTTGGAGCAGGGTGAAGAGGCTGGGTATCTGGGCGCGGGCCAGGACCTCATTGTTGGTGACTCGGTCAGTCCACGTGATGTTAAGGATGCATTTCAGGCTGCGAAGGTGGAAGGCGTTGAGACGCCGCTCTTGTCTGCAGTAGAGGCTCCAGGTCTCACTGCCATAAAGCAGTGTGCTGAGGACGCAGTCCCTGTAGACTGCAACTTTGGTGTGCGTCATCAGCTTTTTGTTCTCCCAGACTCTCTTTGTCAGCCTGGCGAATGTTGAGGCTGTTCGTCCGATCCGTCTGTTGATCTCGGGGTCTAGGGAGAGACTGTCCATGATGGTGGAGCCAAGGTATGTATACTCGTGAACTATCTCCAGCTCGTAGTTGTTGATGGTAATGGCAGGGGGGTGCTCAACGCCTTGGCCCAACACGTTGGTCTTCTTCAGGCTGATGGTCAAGCTGAAGTCCTGGCAGGCTCTTGAGAAGCTGTCCATCAGGCGTTGAAGTTGCTCTTCAGAGTGTGTTGCCAGTGCCGCATCATCTGCAAACAACATGTCCCTGATGAGTACTTCACAAACCTTGGCTTTCGCCCTCAGCCGGGGCAGACTGAACAGCCTCCCGTCCGATCTGGTGTGGAGGTAGACACCATCAGTTGATGTTCCATAATTGACATGATCTTCTCCCTTCGACAACTACAAGAGAAACGCAGAGAGCAAAGACAACCACTCTATGTCGCTTTCATTGACTTTACGAAGGCTTTCGACCCTGTGAGCAGAGACGGCCTGTTCAAAATCCTCACCAGGATTGGTTGTCCCCCGAGGCTCCTCAGGATAGTTCAGTCATTGCACACAGACATGACGGGCATCGGTTAGTTCGGCGGTTCATCGTCGGAGGCCTTCAACATCGGCAGCGGTGTGAAGCAAGGCTGTGTGCTTGCCCCCACCCTGTTTGGCATCTTCTTCGTAGTCATGCTGAAGCACACCTTCGGAACATCAACTGATGGTGTCTACCTCCACACCAGGTCAGACGGGAGGCTGTTCAGAAATTAGCTGAAGCAGTTATATCACCGCCAGAAGCATGATTGCTGAAAAGGTTTCAACAAAGTATTTACCTAATGTAGAAAGACAGAAAAATGGGGATCAAGGAATCACCAAGCCTTCCGTAATAACAAAATAAACATACTGTTTATTTAATCTGGTGCCTTTTGTTTTAAATTTTTGTCAGAACGTAAAGTATTTGGCCCAATATATTAATGATTCCAATTGTGTATCATGGAAGCTTAAACATTGATCATTAGGATTGTTGTTAACCATCCAATTGGTTATGTTGTGCCCTTTTTGACCTCCAATTTGCAACATCTGTGCAGAGAGAAACAGATATAATGCTTCGGATTAGTAGTCTTCAATGAGACCTCAGATACAGATGCTTTTAACTGCACGGAAGAGGGAGGGCTGGAGAGAACTAAGAGACCATCTGTGATGGCATGGAGGTCAGCAGAGACTGAATGGCACAGATGGATGGTGTTGACTGTGAAAAGATTGCAAAGCCTTGCTAATTGTTGATGATCCATCTGGCAAAAAGATAAATAGATGAACAAATACAGGGGAGAAAGAAAAAGCAATATTAGAACCATGAGACACAAAACACTGCAGATGCTGGAAATCAGATGCAAAAGAAAATACTCAAAATACTCCGCAAGTCACGAAGCATCTGGAGAGAGAAACATGGCTGATACTACATTAGAACTGGCAAATCCAACACGGGCTGGAAAAAAAAGGTTGAATTCAAAAACACACGAGAGCCTGCAGATGCTGGAGGTCATTGAAGATGGCTGAATTCAAGGCTGTAACATGCCGAGATGAATGTGTTAGATTTCAGTGCAATAATGTAAGAGGCTGAAGGCAGAATGTTTCGAATTGGACAGGGATAAAGATCAAAGTGACAAGCAACATGATGCAGAGTGTCACATTGCAAATTAAACAGACCTATTTTGGAAAGCAGGATCATGAGCTGCAAATAGATTACGCTAAATTGGAAGTATAAGGAATTACTGTGTCAAAATGGAGAAGGAAGCACGTCCCTGGATGATGGCAGGTGAAAAGGCAGAAGAGCAAGTGTTGCATGTCCTACAGTTGATGTCAGGAGAGGGTTAGATGGAGACGAAAGAGTGAACCATGGAGTTGCAGAGGGCGAGCAGATTCTTTGTAATCTGAAAATGGGGAAAGATGTTTCTGGCAGTGGAATACCTTTGAAATACTTTTGACAAACACTTTCCCATCCAGCCCTCTTACAGTATGGGAGTCCCAGTCAATATGTGGAAAGCTAACATCACCTACCATCACAACCTTATGTATCTTGCAACAGTCTGCAATCTAACTAAAATTTGCTCCTTTAAATCCCATGGGCTGTTGGACAGTCTCTAATATAATCCCATTAGTGTGGTCAAGCCCTTCTAATTCCTCATTTCTACCCTTAAAGCCTCACTTAGAAGAGCTCTCCAGTCTGCCCTGACTGAGCACTGCTATCTTATTTTCCCTGATTAGTAATACTATCTCTCCTTCTTTAATCCCTCCCTCTCTGTCACGTCTAAAACAACAGAATCCTGGAAAATTGAGCTGCCAGTCCTGCCCCTGCTGTAAACAGGTCTTATTAATATCTACAATGTCATAATTCCACATGCTGTTTCATGCCCCAAGCTCATCCGCCTTGCATTGGAATCTATGCAGCTCAGAACATTAGTCCCACTATGCTCAACCTTTCGATTCCTGACTTTGTATGCAGGATTAACAACACCTTTCTCCACAACCACTCACTATCTGTTCTGGCACTCTGGTTCCCACCCCCACCCCCGCCCCCCAAAACCCTGCAACTCTAGTTTTAGACTTGTCTGACCTCTGTGCATCCCAAAACACTTTGAAGTATAACCATGCATCTCTGGGGAAGCACAGTGGATAATTTGTATAAATAACAGGGAGATAAATGACCAGATAATGGAAGATGTTGACAATGCTGTATAATACATTAGCTGATAGTGGACAGTAAATTATCTTTACATAGACTTTATAGAAGTGAAAGTTTGCATTTCACAGTGGAGGTGACCTTGACTTCAACAAGTAATGGTGTTTCATTTAGGAAGAACCCTTGTTAGTGTCCTTATTCTAAAATACCACAGCTCTGCAGTTGTGCCTTACTGATGGAAATCATGCAGAGGAAATTTCATTTAGTCACTGTTAGTGAAATAATTCTCATCGCTTATATTCACCATTGTTATTGCTCCTGACCATTTCTACTGTACAACTAATTCTAGCAATTTATCAAACCCAGAAAAGAAAATAATAAAAGTCTCCCCTACAATGTATTAAATGCCCTGTTAATCCAAACAGGATAAACTATTCACCCTTTTTAGGATGTACCAATTTATTTTATACCTTATCTTTGATATTGAATAATAGTTTACATAAACAGTACTGACCATTGTGGCAAGCGGGGCAGAAAATATCTGTATGATGAGACAGCATGAAAAATTATCTTCTTAGCAAGATTATTTTATTTCTTTTATTTTACTTAGAGATATGGGTCCTTCCAGCCCAACAAGCCACATCGCCCAGCAACCCATCGATTTAACCTTAGCCTAATTGCAGGACAATTTACAATGACAGATTAATTTACTGGTATGTCTTTGGGATGTAGGAGGAAACTGGAGCCTGTGGAGGAAAGCCATGCACACACAGGAAGAATGTACACACTCCTTACAGAGTCAGATCTCCAACAACCTGAGCTGTAGTAGCGTTGCACTGACTGCTACACAATAAGAGTGTCATGGTGCTTTACTTAACTCAGCAGAATCAACATGCAGAGGCGGTATCAGTAACAGATCACCAAAAGCCTATGAAAACACCAATGGAGCAATAAGAAATTGACATGAGACATGAGAATGCTGGAATCTGAAGCAAAAGACAAACTGCTGGAAGAACTCAGTCGACAGAACCGCATCTGTGGGGAGACAAGGAACTGTTAACGTTTCGCAAACACAAGAAATTCTGCAGATGCTGGAAATCCAAAGCAACACACACAAAATGCTGGAGGAACTCAGCAGGTCAGGCAGCATCTATGGAAATGAATGAACAGTCAACATTCCAGGCTGAGACCCTTCTACACGACTGGAAAAGGAGGGGACGGGTGGGGGTGGTGGACGGCAGTAGGATTATCTAGAAGGTGATAGGTGAAGCCAGGTAGGGTGAGAAATGTAAAGGGCTAGAGAGGAAGGCATCCAATAGCAGAGGAATGTGGACCACTGGAGAAAAGGAAGGAAGAGGGGCCCCAAGGGGAGCTGACAGGCAGGTGAAAGGAGGTACGAGGCCAAAGTGGGGAATAGAAGAATAGGAAAGAGAGAGAGAAAAATGTTTTACCGAAAGAAGAAATGGATGTTCATGCTATCAGGTTGAAGGCTACCCAGATGGGATATGAGCTGTTGCTGCTCCTTAGAGTGTCCTTGTCATGGCACAAGATGAGGACACATCAGAACGGGAATGGGAATAGGAATTATAATGGACTGAAATGGGCATCTCAGTCAAGATCTCTCTGATGTGCAGGATTTTGACCAAAACATAATATTTCCCTCTCCAAGGAATGCTGCTCAATCTGATGAGTTCTTAATGACCGGTGTTCCAAACACCTATCCTTTTTTAATACACTATGGCTTGCAGTAATTCTAAGCTTGGATCACTTCAAATTTGTGAACTTCCTCACACACAGAATGATTTCATTAATATGAAATATGAAGAATGTTGATGAAAAGGATAATGTTTGAGAAGTTCCACTGCTCATTAACACAGCAGACAACACTCTGCTGGATACACATCAGAGAGCTGCGTAACTACCACCTCCACTTTACTAATATACCTCCTTTTCTGGTTCTCATCCTAAATTGTTACAGTACTGTGGTTTGGGTGCTTTAAAAGTAAACATCACCTAGTTCAATATTTCTCCATTTCCTACCGGTTCATGCAGCTGTTTCAATGCCTTTTAAATGTTGCTACCATATCAATTTCTACTGCTTTCTCCCCCAGTGCTTTCCTAGCATTTATACAATCTTGAGATTGTAAAACAAAGAAACCCAGAAGAACCCATTAAAAAAGAAAATGGTCAGACACCCGATGTGCAAAAAAAAAGAATAAAACGTGCAATCAATAAAAAGTAAGCAAATAACATTCAGAACTAAAGTTCATTAATGCTTATTCATAGCCACCAAGTCAGTCATCACAGCAGCCAGTCCAGCAGCCCGTTGGTTGCAGACCACCGCCTCCGTTCAGCACAGAGAAGAGTAACCCTTGCCGAGCATCATGCTGAACACCGGCCTATCCCCTGCCTCCTGCTCCAATGCCCTGATGAAGATCAATATGTGTTTGTTTCAGCATTATGTGGTTGATGGTAAACTTTTGATGAAGTGAAATGCAATAGGGTAATTGGCACTGACCAGAAATTTGACTAGGTATTGACGCAGCCAATTTTGTGCACCTAACAAGATTTCAGTAATATCTAAATTCAAGAGACATCATTTGCCATGCTTTCATTTTGGTTTCGCTTCACAGCACTAGCCTATGGCTCAAGGGCTTCTCCCTTTAATAGTTACACATCAAACTTCCTCAAAACTTTCCAAGCACATGAAACACATCTTCTGATCTCCTGGCCCTCTGATCCTACCCATCCCAGAACCTCTGTTGGGCTCCAGCTCTCCTACCCCACTTGGTCTCAGTACCAGCTGGTACAACTTCTTGAATACAAATGGGTGACACTCTTTCAGAGGTGCCCTATAGCACCTAAACCACCACACCATCGAATATACTTATGTCGCAAATGTTCAGCCGGGACAAATGATTGACATCCAGGATTCAACAAACAAGCAGATTGTCAACTGTATCATTATCAACTGTGGAAGGACTTTCGACATCAGGACAAGATTTGGGAGAGAGGTCTTAGAACATAACATAAGAACATAAGAAATAGGAGCAGGAGTAGGTCATCTAGCCCATCGAGCCTGTTCAATAAGATCATGGCTGATCTGGCCATGGGTTCATCTCCACCTACCTACCTTTTTCCCATAACCCTTAATTCCCCTACTATGCAAAAATCTAACCAACCTTGTTTTAAATATATTTACTGAGGTAGCCTCCATGGCTTCATTCCACAGATTCACTACTCTCTGGGAAGAAAGTTCCTCCTCATTTCCATCCTAAATCTACTTCCCCAAATCTTAAGGCTATGTCCCCTAGTTCTAGTCTCACCTACCAATGGAAACACTTTCCTGCTTCTATCTTATCTATCCGTTTCATAATTTTAAATGTTTCTATAAGATCTCCTCTCATTCTTCTGAATTCTTAAAGCATATTGGGAGAGATCAATATTAAGGAAGCGTTGGAGATGGAGAAAGTGGAGAAGGGATTTGTGGGGGGGGGGTGGGAATCCTTTCACATTAGTTCAGAGGCAACTACTAGTTCACTTCCAGGACTGTGACCATGCAGTTTTTTTTTATCTGCCAGTCTAGTAATACTATTGTGGCATAGTTAGTTCCAAAGACAAATTTTCTCTGTGTCTTAGCAACAAATAAAAAAAACACAGAACTGAATGAAGAAGTTAGTGTTATTTGGGAAAGTTTAATTAAAAGCCATTGTAGAGTACTGAAGCTTTAAGAAATGCATAATGGAGCTAATAAAATTTCAAGCAACTGTGAAGCAAGTACTTTATCACCTCCCTGTAACTGTCTGAATGAGTAAGGATGTGCTGAACCCTTTAGGACTTTTAATGAGTTCCTATACACATTACTATATCCTTTTTACCAGTTGTATAGAGCCTGTCTCTAATCAAACCTCAGCAGATTAAAACATAAAGGTGTTATTACAATATCATTAAAGTGGAATAGTTTTACACTAATGGACTTGGAATAGCTAAATTATTCATGCATGTATTGCATATAAAAATTATCAATGAGCATAATCACCATATCATATCAAAACTCTCTCATCTGTCTTTTTAGAATTAAATCTGAAACAAGTGATTTTATATAGTGTAACCATCCAAAAATTAATAGCAAAAGTAGACAACTACCCAGGGCTCGGAATGTTAGAATCCTCCTGCAGTGACAGAGGTCGAGAACAATGCAGAAATGTAGTATCCAGCTATCCATCGTCAAAGACCCAGACCCTGCGCCAAACTGACAAGGTCCATGCAAATTATTTCGTCAAAGTCAAAGTCAAAGTAAAAGCGTTGTAGTTTCTCAAACAAGAGGTACTGTAATGGGGACTGGTGCAACTCAACACTGTTTGAGGTTCACCGTCTTTCCTTGGCCACACTTAAATACTCAGTTTAAATGTCCTTAGTCTTATGTGATCAGTTCATTTCTGGGCAGAAAACTCTGTCCAAATATACATACAGTCATTCTTTTTAACTTGCTTCGCCTTCAGGGTATTTTTTTTAATTTATTCATTTATGGGATGTGAGCATCGCTGGCTTAGCCGGCATTTATTGTCCATCCTTAGTTGTCCTTGAGATTTCCCAACAAATATGGATGATGGTATTATACTGGGAATGACTACAAATTACATAAATCGAATTAACGTACAGTTGGACCGACGATGCAAAATGTCATCACTACTTTCCCAAGAATGAAAGCTTGGAAAAACTGCCTGAAGTATTGGCAGAAAATGAGGCATGGTTTGTATTCATTAAAAAAAAATCATTTAAGTGGGTTCCCCTCAGAGAGATTGGAGAAGAAGTGGGATATTCTTGTCTTCTGGAATAGATGAAAAGGCTGAATCTGTTTAAAGTTTCTGGGCATCAACGTCTGAGACAATCTAATCTGAGCCCAACATATTGATGCAATTACAAATAAGGCAAGACAGTGGTTATACTTCATTAGGAGTTTGAGGAGATTTTGTATGTACCAAAGACTTGAGCAAATTTCTACAGAAGTACCATGGAGAACATTCTGACTGGTTGCATCACCACCTGTAATGGAAGCTCTAATGCACAGGATTGAAAAAGCTGCGGAGGATTGTAGCCAACTTCATCATGAACACTAGCGTCCCCACCAGCAAGGACATCCTCAAAAAGCAATGCCTCAAAAAAGAGGCACCCATCATTAAGGACCCCTCCCTCACCAATCAGAACCTCTTCTCATTGCTGCCGTAGGAAGGAGTTACTTGTGCCTAAAAATGCACACTTAATATTGAAGGAACAGTTCCTTCCACTCTGCCAACGGATTTCTGAATGGTGCATGAACCCATGAATCCTACCTCATTATTTTGCACTTTCGCAATATTTATTTATTTTCATATTTATTGTAACCTACAGAATTGTAATTTTTATGTATTGTGCTGTCCTGCTGCAGCAAAACAACAAATTTCACAACCTATATCAGTGATAATAAATCCAATCCTGATTCTGATTCACTACCAGGCACTAAATCCTATTGTCAGGTGCATTCAGTTTCCACCAATACATCAATTACTTGGTTATAAGGTGCCAATTAACTAATTGATTTACAAAAGAATTATATTCTGGTCATCATATAAGTGCAGAGTTTGATTTTAAATTTATCTGAAGCGAAGTGAGTTGGCTTGACTGGAAGCTGGCTGTGTTTTGCTTGATGCGTGAGTGTGTTTTGGAACCTGTTGAGGGAAAGAGAGTGGGGAAGGAACGGAAATTGCTGGGAGGGCGTTGTGTGGGTCCGGTAATGGCGGACAAGATAAGAGGCGGGGTTGAGGGAAAGAAAGTGGAGAAGGAGAGGTATAGAGACTTGGGACCAGAGGTAGGCAGCTGGGGAGAGGTGGATTATTGTGAAGGGAAAAATAAAGGGAATGAGGAGGTAGTGAGGGGTCGGATGAATAAAAACCAAGACAAAGGGAATAAAAGAATAAGAGATGATAGTGGAGAAAGCTCTGAAAGTGAAGAAGATGAACAAGCTCAGAGAGGAGGTGTTGTCATAATTAGGTTTAATGAGAAGGCTCAGGGACATATGAAGAAAATTAACCCGTTTGTGCTAACAACAACTCTGACAAATAAGATAGGGGAAATAGTATTTGCAAAGGTCCTTAATGATGGCAACTTATTGGTAAGATGTGCGAATGAGGAACAACTTGAGAAAGCACTCAAGCTAAAAGAGATAGGAAAATGCAAGGTGGAATACACTGGGAGGGTGGGAGCACAAAACAGTGGTTGTAAAGGAGTGATCACGGGGATACCAATGAGTATAAATATGGAGGAGATAAAGAGGAATATCAAAGGAGGGAAAGTAATGAATGTTCAAAGACTGAAAACAACAAAGGAGGGAGTGAAAAAGGAAAGTGAATCAGTATTGATTGAATTTGAAGAAGAAAGAGTGCCAAGGAAGGTGTTCCTGGGTTTCATGAGTTACCCAGTAAGGGTGTATGTGCCAAAGCCACTGAGGTGCTATAATTGTCAAAGGTTTGGACACGTGGCTAAAAACTGTAAAAGGCAGAGGAGATGTGCTAGATGTGGGGGTGATCATGAATATGGAAAGTGCGGAACAGGAGTCCAACCAAAATGCTGCAATTGTGGAGGAGCTCATAATGTTGCATATAGTGGGTGTGCGGTTGTGAGACGGGAGACTAAAATTCAAGAAATAAGAGTGAAAAGAAAGATCACTTATGCAGAAGCTGTAAGGATGTTAAGAGAACAGAATAATGTTCCTAATGAACAGGGAGCAATAGGGATACGAGAGATGCAACAAAGAACAAATGACAGGATTTATGTAGACAAAAAGGTTCTAGTAACATTCATTGCAGGAGTGATTAATAGTACTGCTGAGGTAAAGTCAAAAAGTGACAAAATTCAGCTGGTGGTAAAAGCAGCAGTAAACCATTTAGGGTTAGTAGGACTGACATGGGAGGAAGTGAGGGAGAACCTCAGTAATCAGTCAAGCCAGGAAGTGTCATGTGTTGGTTAATACTAATTATGGTGATTCTTTTACAATGGAATGCAAGGAGCTTACTGGCCAATAGCCAGGAATTCAAGCACTTTATTAAAGAAATGGTCGTAAAACCAGATGTAGTGTGTATTCAGGAAACTTGGTTGAAACCAACTTTAGACTTTGTGGTATATGGGTATACAATGATAAGGAAAGATAGAAATCTAGGGGGAGGAGGGGGTTGTGCTATGTTAATCAAGCAAGGTATACCATATAGGGTACTGGAAAAAGGAGATGATCAGGAATACATAGTGGTGGAAGTGTGGGAGAGAGGGGAGGGAGTGATTCTAATTAACTACTACAATCCATGTAAAAGGTTGGATTTGGACAGCCTATTAAAGATACAAGGACAAAACAGACATAAAGTAGTGTGGTGTGCAGATTTCAATGCTCATAGCACAATATGGGGGGATCAGATTACAGATCCAAATGGAAAGGTAATTGAAGATTTGATGCAAGAAAGGGATTTGGTGTGTATGAATGATGGTAGCGGCACAAGGATAGATATAACAGGAACTGAGTCAGTGTTAGATATTACGTTAGTGGCTAATACCTTGGCTGGCATTAGTAACTGGGGAGTTTGGACTGCTTCAACAGTAGGCAGTGATCACTACCCAGTTTTGTGTTCAGTGGGTGAAAGAGTTGAAGTAAGACCAGGTGGCGGAACCCCAAAGTGGGTGTTTGAAAAAGCTGATTGGGGTAAGTTCCAGAAGTTGAGTGAAGAAGGGTTGACAAAGATTGATATTTCTGGAAATGTAGATGAATTAAACAGGCAGGTGACTTCAGCAATTATCATGGCAGCAGAAGGATCTATACCTAGGAGTAAAAATAGAATGAATAGAAAACTGGTACCATGGTGGACAGAGGAATGTTGTCAGGCTGTAAAAAACAGAAATAGAGCATTCAGGCTAGTTAAAAGAACCCATAATATGCAGCATTTGGTTCAATATAAGAAAGCACAGGCAGTGGTGAGAAGAACTATACGTCAAGCTAAAAGGGCAAGTTGGAGGAGTTTTTGTGACAAGGTAGGAAGAACAACACCTGTGGGAGAGATATGGGGAATGATTAAGAGGATGGGAGGAGATAGAAGGGAATGGGAATATCCAGTAATGATATCGGAGGAGGAAACTGCAGTCTCCGGTAGGGATAAGGCTGAGGTCATGGCCAAGTCATTTGTACTGATACACAGTTCAGAAAATTTGTCTGAAGAAGGGAAAGAATAATGAGCCAACACCCAGGTGTGTTAAGCAGGAGGGAAGGAACAGATGATATAATTGATGATCCATTTACATTAGCAGAAATGGTGGGAGCAATAAAGAGATCGAGACCAACCTCCCCAGGGAAAGATCTGATATGCTCTGTGATGCTAAAAAATCTAGGAGAAGGAGCGCTCTTGAAGTTGCTGCATTTTTATAACAGAGTGTGGGAGGAGGGAAGATTACCAAGTGCATGGAAAGAAGCAGTAGTAATTCCAATAAGGAAGCCTGGCAAGGATCTGTCAAAACCCACTAGCTACAGACCAATTGCATTAACATCAAGTATATGTAAGATAATGGAAAGGATGATAACAGAAAGGTTATCATATGAGCTTGAGAAAAGGGGAATGCTGGCAAGTTATCAGAGTGGTTTTAGAAAGGGAAGGAATTCCATGGACTCAGTGATTATGTTAGAGACTGAAATAAGGAAGGCCCAGGCAAATAAAGAGTCAGTAGTGGCAGTGTTCTTTGACATTGAAAAAGCCTATGATATGATGTGGAAGGATTATTAATTAAACTGCACAAGATGGGGGTTGGTGGGAGAGTTTTTAATTGCATTAAAGATTTTTTGTTTGGTAGAAAAATTCAAGTTCGGATTGGATCAGAATTATCAAAACAGTACATAGTGGAAAATGGCACACCTCAAGGTAGTGTGCTTAGCCCATTACTTTTCATGATTATGATCAATGATGTCTTCACAAAGGTACCAGTGGATATAGGTAGGTCACTGTTTGCGGATGATGGGGCCTTGTGGAAAAGAGGCAGGAACATGGACCATACAATCAGGAAACTACAAGAAGTAATTGATGAAGTGGTGGAGTGGGGTTATGATTGGGGATGTAGATTTTCAGTAGACAAAACTCAATCTGTATTTTTTACCAGGAAAAGGGTTGAGGTAGGGAAGAAGTTAAGGATGTATGGGGTTGAATTAGAAAGGGTTGCATCATTTAAATTTCTGGGAGTTATATTTGATTCACGATTAACATGGGCAGACCATATCAGGAAAGTTGAGGAGAAATGTAAAAAAGTAATAAATGTAATGAGATGTTTGACTGGTAGGGAATGGGGAGCAAGTTGTTCAGCTTTGAAGAGAATGTATGTGGCTTTAGTAAGATCTGTATTGGATTATGGAAATATAGTATATGGATCAGCAGCTAGGTCTCTTATAAGGAAACTGGATGTGATTCAGGCTCAGGCCTTGAGAGTGTGCAGTGGGGCTTTTAAAATGTCACCAGCGTCAGCCCTACAGGTAGAAATGGGAATAATGCCTTTGGAACTAAGAAGGATGCAACTGATGGCAAACTACTGGGCTAACTTGCAGGGGCACAATGATTCTCACCCTACTAAAGGAGTGTTGCAGGAGTGCTGGGAAAATGGGAGGTTTCAGAGGGATACCTTTAGTCGGGTAGGGAATGATATCGCGAAAGAATGTGGAGTATTTGATCTGAAGATGTCCTTCAGTAGTTTATCCGGTTGTAGCTCCATGGAAGCTTGTATGGCCTGACATAGACTGGCATTTGTTAGAGGTAAAAAGGAAAGAAAGATATAAAACAGATTTGGTAAATGCATTTAACTGTCATGTGATGGAAAAGTATAGCGATTATACTCACATTTATACGGATGGTGCGAAGGAACCTGCAACAGGAGTGACAGGGTTTGGGGTGGTCATACCAGCAAAAGAAATTGGAATCAGCAGAAGAACATCTAATAAGTTAGGGGTGTTTACAGTGGAGATGCTGGTGGTGTTGGTTGCGTTGCAATGGGTGCAGAAAGCCAGACAAGTCAAAGCATTGATATGTTCAGATTCATCCTCAGTTCTAGCAAGTTTAAGGTCTTTTCACCCAAACAAGATGTACTTTATGAAGTCCTTCAGTTAGTTACAAGAATTGCAAATCAGGGAGGTCAGGTAAAATTTCTATAGGTTCCAGCACATGTAGGGGTGAAGGGGAATGAGAGGGTGGATGAGTTGGCAAAGAGGGCATTAAAGAAAGAAAATGTGGAAATGCACATTAGTATCAGTAAAGCAGAGGTTAAGTGTGTAATCTGGGAAAAAGTCAACCGAATGTGGCAAGAAAGATGGGACAGGGAGGGGAAAGGGAGGCATTTATATCAAATACAAAAGAGTGTTGCAGTTACTAGGGTAGGTAATGGAAACAGAAGAGAGGAAATTGTGTGGACTAGGTTAAGGCTGGGGCATTGTGCATTAAACAAAACATTGAAAATGATAGGGAAACACCTGACAGGATTGTGTGAGGAATGTCAGGAAGAGGAGTCAGTAGAACATGTAGTTCTGAGTTGCAGGAAGTATGGGATACAGAGAGAGATGATGAGAAATAAATTAAGGGAGTTGGGGATGCAGGAATTCACATTAAAAGGGTTGCTAGGCATGGGTGAGAGAGCACAAGTCCGGATATTTTTAGCATTTTTAAGAGGTACAGGATTTTTTTATAGAATATGACGAATAAACAGGAATAGGATACTAGGATGGTCAAAGATGGGAGGGTGAAGTGTAGGTTTGTGTGTGTGTGTGTGTGTGTGTGTGTGTGTGTGTGTGATTGGGTGAAGGGATTTAGAATGTATGCCTAGTGCACATTCTGGAGCAGAGGGTGGCGGTAATGCACCATTAAGCTGGATGCCAACCGCCGTAAAACAAGATACAGACAGACAGACAGAAATTTATCTGAAGGGAGAGGATTTGACTACATTGTGGATGAAATTTAAACAATTTGGCAAATACCTGAACACCAGGAAATATTACTGAAAGGATGAGCAAAAGATCGGGTTATATAGTTCGAACAAATGCATAAATAGTGTCATTTAAGATGGGACAAGACCAAGAGGTAGTACAAAGGTAAGATAAATTTCCTCTGCACCTACTGTATATAAAGGCATGAAGCATGTTAAACTAGCTTTGGAAGCTTCCAGTATAATTAGCCGTATATAATTAGCCAATTATAAAATATAATTATGATGTTGTGACAATCATGATGACATGGATAAAGAAAAGAACAAGTATTCCTGGAATCAGAAAGGATAGGAAAAGAATAAAGGAGAAGATTGGCTGTATTAATTAGGAAAAATATTGCAGTGTTAGAGATGGAGTGGCCAAGGACAGATTCTGTTCAGCTGGAATTAAAACAAGAGGTGCAATTTAATTTATAGGGCGATTCTATAGGCTGTCAAACAGGGATGGAGAACCTTTTTGAGAGCACATACCCAAACTGGTGATAATCTTCTAAACAGTTCTCACATGCTGTAGTAAATTTGAGCAGAGATTATCATTGATTGATGAATTAGAAATAATAATTATGGATTTTAAAAAGAAAAACGATGAGTCCTGTTCCTTATTTGCATTCACTATTTTACAATTAAAGTATAACACCAGATTGAAATAACTGAAGGATTTCAGAAAATCTGATTAAAAATTATCAATATTAACCTTTTAAAAAAACTATTGAGAAATAACATGATTTCTAAGAAGTATTGTTATTATACCTCATGCAACATAAGGAAGGTGAAATTTGGTGCATATGAATAAAAGATCCAGGAAAGGAAAATAAACACACTATTCTCGGTGAGACTTTTGTTGCTCCACTAAAGATAACAAGTAGTCATAGATTCATAGAACACCGCAGCACAGAAACAGGCCTTCAGCCCTTCTAGTCCATGCTGACCTATTAATCTGGCTAGTCCCATCGACTTGCACCTGGACAACAGCCCTCCATAACTGTGTGTTCATCCATGTTGATGCTGTTGTTGAGTGCCGTCAGGTTGTGGTCGAAATTCTTTTAAATGTTGAAATCAAACCCATATCCACCACTTCCACTGGCAACTCATTCCGCCCACTCACCACCCTCTAAGTGAAGATGTCTCCCCTCATATTCCCCTCAAACATTTCACCTTTCACCCTCAATCCATGACCTTCTAGTTCCAGTCTCACCCAACCTCTGTGCAAAAAAAGCCTGCTTGCATTTACTCAAAGGTTGAATAGGTTAGGACTTTATTTCCTAGAGAGTTGGAGAATGAAGGGAGATTTGATAGAGGTATATAAAATTATGAGATAGGGTCCTCAAGTCCTGACAAAATTCTTGTAAATTCTCTCCGCATCTTTCAACTTTATTGCTTTCTTTCCTGTAGGTAGATGACCAGAACTGAACACTATATGCCAAATTAGGCAACACCAATGTCTTATACAAGTCAACATAACATCCCAACTCCTGTACTTAATACTTTGATTTATGAAGTCCACTGTGACAAAAGCTCTATTTATGACCCTATCTACCTGTGATGCTACGTTCAATGAACTATGGATCTGTATTCCTAAACCTTTCTGTTCTACTGCACTTCTTACTGCTCTGCCACTCACCAGGTATGTCCTGCCCTGGTTTGTTCTCCCAAGATGCAACATCTACATTAATTTCCCTTTGCCATTTATCAGCCCTTTTTTAGCAGCTGGTCCATATCCAACTGTAAATATTGATAGCCTCCCTTACAGCCCACTAAACCCCTATAGTATTTTATACCTGGCTTGTGTTTGGTTGTTTTGAAAGATATGACTGTAGCATTAATTTTATCAGTGTGTTCCTATAATTAGACTTGATCAAGTCCATCATTGAAAACAATGATTCAATATGTAGATGAAAATGTTTCAGACAATTAAACATTTCAAGAATGAATTTCCAGAGACTCAAAACCTCATAATATAGATTTTTCGATCTTATCACTAACTGATCTCCCTCAATGTTTTCCAATTCAACTCTTAAGACGACTGTGTGCTGCATGCCAACAGAATTTTTGCAAGTTCCATCGTGGGCATACATACCATATGTTCGCCGCCCCTATTGTCAACAATTGGGAAAGATACATAGAAGCGAGGAAAGGGCACAGCTATACCAAAGCCCATACCACTCCTCCATAGTGATAATGGAGGAGATGGTTTGGTTACAAGCTATAGACATCACCACTTTTCAGTAAGGTGGAACAATGAAAGCCAAAGCTCCCTGGATGACCAAACTGTACAGAAGGAAACAGAGCAGTAAAAAAGGACGCATAATATATATCAAACTGAACAAACAAGTGAGAACCATGTTAATTGCAGCATGATTAGGTGGAAAGAAGAAAAGGATGTGAAGAGAGAATTAGTTAATCCAAATCTCTACAATGGGCAAAAGAGATGTTGTGAGACCAAACAGGAACAAAAAAGAATGCGGAGAAGGCTTGGCTAAATGAGAGCTAAATCGTAAATGGTAGCTTCACTTTTGTTGTTATTGAGGGAGGAAGCACTTCTGGAGTCTCAGTAAAGGAAGATGTTATCAATATAAGAAGATACTGTTGAGAAAGCAAGGGAGAAAACCTGCAGGAATATTGTTTTTGTGACGCGTGGGGAATGGCGAATGGAAAACGTTGCATCCTTGCTGTAAACTCGTTTAAATGTTAAAAGGCCTGAATAGATTAGAAATGGAAAAGTTACTTCCCATGGGAGGGGAGTCTAGGACAAGAGGGCATTACTTTAGGATAGAAGGATGTCCATTTTGAACAAAGATAGTCAGAGGGTGGTAAATCTATGGATTTTGTTGCCACGAGTGGCTGTGGAGGCCAAGTCATTGGGTGCATTTAAGGCAGAGATAGATAGGTTCATGATTAGCCAGGGCATCAAAGGGTTTGGGGAGAAGGCAGGGGAGTGGAGATGACTGGAAGAATTGATCAGCCATGTTTGAATAGCGGAGCAGACTCGATGGGCCGAATGGCCTGCTTCTGCTCCTATATCTTATGGTAACAACAGGCCCATCAGTTTAACTTTGGAAAAGTGAGAAGTATTAGCATTCATTTGGGCAAGAGAGGATTGATTGGGGAAAGTGAGATTTGTTAAAATGAAATCATTTTAAACTATAACAACTTCTCCTATCTTCTCCTATCATTTTGGATCTCCCCCTCCCCCTCCCACTTTCATATCTCTTACTATCTCTTCCTTCAGTTAGTCCTGACGAAGGGTCTCGGCCTGAAACGCCTTCCTAGAGATGCTGCCTGGCCTGCTGTGTTCACCAGCAATTTTGATGTGTGTCATTTTAAACTACTTTGATTGTGTATTTACAAATGGTAATAAGATAATAGAGAAGCTGATGAGAAAACATTGGTTGATGTAGCTGATGTTTCATGAATATGTTATAAAATGCTTTAGTAATAGACTTGAAGAGGCAGAATGGAAAAATAAGTGGCCATGGAATTTACCACAGAAAAATGTTAATGTCCCAAGCTGGAGGAAAATAAGAAGAGGTAGTATGAACAATAGGACACAATTCGAACAGAAATACAAGAACTGAGAGAGCTATTTTAGATAGTGGGGGGGAATTATTAAAGAGGGGAGGGGTAGTATTATTTGTCAGGAAAAATTTCACTGCGGTGCTCAGATGGGACAGATTGGAAGGCTCGTCTACTGAGGCTATATCGATGGAATTGAGGAAAAAGAAAGAGATAACCGCGTTAATGGGATGATATTAATCAATGGGATTCCGATAAGCAAATTTATAGAGAGATAGTAAACTGTTGTAAGAAAATGGATCACTTTGTTGCAAGTGATAAGAGACTGCCTTTTCATCATTGGTCAGATTGCTCTGCTGTCGGAGAGGGGAGAGCCTGCCGCTGTGCCAGGAGAAGGTTATCTAGGTTTTCTGCGTTTTGGACATGGACTTGGACTATGGTCTTTTTTTTCAGTCCTATGGTTTTTTATATTCTGTGTTTTTGCCCATTTTTCTCTTTTTTAGTGCGGGAGTGGGGGATTTGGTCATTGATGATTGTGCACCATTCTTTTCTTTCTCGATGTTGTGGCTATCTGGAGAAGAAGAATTTCAGAGTTGTATACCTTGATAATAAATAAACCTTTGAAGCTTGAAAAATAAGGTTTTGATCATAGAAAGTTTTAACTTTCCACATATTAGATGGGACTCTCATTCAGTAAAAGGACCAAACGGGATAGAGTTTGTCAAATATGTTCAAGAAAATTTCCTTAATAAATATATAGAGCTTCCAAATAGAGGGAGTGTGAAACTAAATCTCCTCTTTTGCTGGTAATAGAAGTGCCAGCAAAGGGATCTTGGTAAGTGGCAAGCCATCAAAAGTGAAATATCGAGAAAACAGGTTTGCATCTTCCTATTAGTATAAAAAGGCAAGGCTAACAGGTTTAGGGAGCCTTGGTTTTTGAGAGATATTGAGGACATGGTTAAGCAGAAGAAGGAGGTGCATAGTAGGTCTAGGCAGCAAAGAATAAATAAGGCACTATTTATTACCTATAGAAGTGTGTTTAGGGGAACACTTCGGATCTAGTGATCATAATTTCAAGATAATTATCGAGAAAGATAGAGAAAGATCTTGGGTTTAAGTACCAAAATTGAAGAAAGGCCAATTTGAATGGTATCAGAACTGATCTGGAAGTGTGGATTGGGACAGGCTGTTTTCCGGCAAAGGGATGCTTGGTAAGTGGGAAGCCATCAAAAGTGAAATATCAAGAAAACAGACTTTGCATCTTCCTGTTAATATAAAAAGGCAAGGCAAGCAGGTTTAGGCACCCTTGGTTTTTGAGAGTTATTGAGGACCTGGTTAAGAAGAAAGAGGTGCATAGCAGGTCTTTGCAGCAAAGAATAAATGAGGCACTTGATGAAGAATAAGAAATCCAAGAGAACACTTAAAAGGGTATTCAGGAAGGCATGAGGTTGCTCTGCCAGGCAAGATGAAAGAGAATCCCAAAGGCTTCTACAGACATATTAAAAGTAAAAGAGTAACAAGGAAAAATAATCCACTTGAAAATCACTGTGGTCATCTACGCGTGTGCCTGAAAGAGAGAGGGGAGATCTTAAATGGATTTGCTGCATCTGTATTTCCTCAGAGTGTGAGTCTATGGAACTCTCTCTCTCGCTGGTGAGTGAGAGTCTGCTTGTCCTCGTCAGAGTAATTCGGACAAGCAAATCAGCAGATTCCAATATCGAAACAGCAAGCTATTGGTCTCCCCTCTTACTTTGGACAGGAGTGATAGCTCTCTCTCCCTTGCTAGTGGGAAAGAGAGCCTCCCTGAGCCGCCAAAGTATTGGGATGGACAGTAGTTTTTGGTGGACTCTAGATCATGGTCTCTGGGTGTTTTGCTATTGCTTGCATGGTGGGGAGGGTTTGATGTTTTTGCTAGAGTAAGTGGGATGAGTGGTGGGGAGTGTTGATGTTTTGCTGCTGCTTGTGTGTGTGAAGGGGGAGGTGGGCTTTGGGGCTCCAACATTTTTCTCTCATTCTTTCCTTGGGTTTTTTTTTCTCTATTTTGGATGTCTGCGAAGAGTAAGGATGTTGCAACGAATGAGGCAAACCCAAGCGCAGGACACAGGCACGGAGATTTAGTTAGGATGCAGACGCAGACGTGAGCGTTGAACAGCAAACAGGAGGGAGAGCAGGAAGGTGGGAGACTGGCAGAATTTATCTTGACACGGAGAGACTGGGTTTCAGAGGTAAACCTTGGAACTGGAGTAGAACTTTAAAAAAACTGATCTTGATGCAGAGAAGCTGAGTTTCACAGATAAATTCGGTACTGAAGCAAAACGTTAATTACCACTCTGGCAACTAGTGGTTCAAAGCCAGGGTTCTTATGCTGCAGGTCTTGATGAAAACCAGGTGTGCCGTCATCAAAGGGAATGAGGAGAAAATGGGGAATTAACGGTTGGGACTGTGACAAAGGATTTCAGGTTGCATATTGTATAAATTCTTTGATATTAAGTTGAACCTTTGAACCATTGAGCTGAGACAAAACAGTAGAGAGGTCATGGACTACATCCGGATTACAGAAGAGGAAGCGCTTAATATCTTGAAGCAAATTAGGGTGGATAAATTCCCAGGGATTGACCAGGTGTTTCCTTACACCTTGTAGTAGGCTAATGCAGAAATTGCAAGGGCTCTAGCAGAGGTATTTAAAACATGGATGAGGTGCAAGCGGACTGGAGGAAAGCTAATGGTGTTCCATTGTTCAAGAAAGGCTCTAAGAATAGACTGGGAAAGTGTAGGCCGGTGAGCCTGATGTCAGTCATAGGAAAAATATTGAAAGTATTCTAAGCGACAGAATATATAAGTATTTCAATAGACAAGGGCAGATTAGAGATTGTCAACATAGCTTTGTTCATAGTAGGTCATGTCTGTCATGTCTAACCAATCTTATAAAGTTTATTGTGGTGATTACCAGAAAAGCTGATAAAGGAAAGGCAGTGAACATTGTCTTTATGAACTTTAGTAAGGCTTTTGACTAAGTCCCACATGGGAGGGTAGTCCATAAGGTTAAATTACTTAGCATTCAGGATGAAGTAGCCAACTGGAGCCAATATTGACTTAGCAAGGGAAGCCAGAGAGTGATAGCTGATTGTTGTCTCTGACTGGAAACATGTAACTAGTGGCGAGCCGCAGGATTAGTGCTGGGTTTGTTGCTGTTCGTCATCTATATTAATGATTTAGATGATGGTGTAGTAAAATAGATCAGCAAATTTGTGGATCACACTAAGATTGGGGGTGTGGTAGACAGCGAGGAAGGCTATCAAAGCTTCAAGTGATCTGGACTAGCAGGGAAATTGGGAGATGAAAAACGGCAGATAGAATTTAATGCAAACAAGTGTAACGTGTGTCCCTCTGGGAGGACAAACCGGGGTAGGACTTACAATAGCAGGGCTCTGAGGTGTGACATAGAACAAAGAGACCTAGGAATATGGATCCATAATTCCTTGAAAGTGGAATTATGCTAAGGTTGCTAAAGAGATCCTTAGCACATTAGCCTTCATAAATCAGGACACTGAGTACAGGAGTATGGATGTTATGTTGAAGTTGTATAAGACGATGGTGAGGCCGGATTTGGAAATTTGTGTGCAGTTCTGGTCACCTACCTACAGGAAGGACATCAATAAGATTGAAAGAATGCAGAGAAAATTTACCAGGACCTGAGTTATACTGTAGGAAAAGGTTGAATAGGTTAAGACATTCATTCCCTGGCGTGTAGGAAAAGGAGGGGAGATTTGATGGAAGTGCACAAAATTATGAGAGGTATAGAAAGGGTAAGTGTATGCAGACTTTTCCCCTCAAGTTGCATCAGACTAGAACTAGAGGTCATAGATTTAGGATAAAAAGTGAAATATTTAAGGGGGATCAGAGAGGACTCTTCTCCACTCAGAGGATGGTATGAATGTGGGAAGTACTGCCAGTGAAAGTGCAAAATGCAGGTTCAATTGTAAAATTTAGTAGAAGTTTGGATAGTTACATTGATGGAAGGGATTTAGAGGTACATGATCTGGGTGCAGGTAAATGGGCAAAAGGCAAAAGATCTAGATGAAACGAGGTCTAGATGAAACATAGGGCCTGTTTCTACGCTGTAGTGTAGTGTTCTATGACTCTGCCTCTATTTCTCTCTTGACATACACCTAGTGGCCAATTTATTAGGTACACCTGTACACCTGCTTGGTAATGCCAGTATTCAATCACCCAATCATTTGACATCATCTCAATCCATAAAAGCGTGCAGACATGGTCAAGAGGTTCAGCTATTGCTCAGACCAAACAACAGATTGGGGAAGAACTGCTGATATCCTAGGATTTTCACACACACACAGTTTCTAGAGTTTACAGAGAATGGTGCACAAAAAAACAAAAAAGAAATCCTGCTTTTTGGGCAAAAATGCCTTATTCGTGAGAGAAGTTTGAGGGGAATGGCCAGATTGGTTCAAGTTGACAGGAAAGCGACAGTAAATCATATAACCACACATTACAACAGTGGTGGGTAGGAAAGCACCTCTGAATGTACAACATGTTAAACTTGCAGTGGATGAGCTACAGCAACAGAGGACCACAAATATACACTCAATGGCACTTTATTAGGTACGGGAGGTATCTAATAACGTTCCTACTGAGGGTATACATTGGCTGACCGTATTGGTATTTCAAGCATTATTCTTTTCTTTCTTAAAAGTAAAGGCAGTAAGGTTTACTCTAATCTTTCTTCCTAGAGAAGTCCAACTAACATTCCACACAGCACCATACAATAACTGTGCCACAAAACCTTCTCACTGTTTTACACCATCCCCTGTAAGCAGTAAAGCTTTCCACAGTAATAATGTTTTACTTTCAGAGATTTTTCATCTTTTCACTGATTCATGTCTGAGACAGCGCAGACTTACTAGCTTTCACCTAATTCACTTAATCTCACCGCTACAAAACCCACAGGAGACAGAGCTATTAAGCAGTCTTCTCTGCCACTGCTGTCTCATTCCTGATGTGGAGGGGTTGCTGAGGCATGGCAGTCTTGGCACAGGAAAGTACAAAGTTGGTGGAAGAGTCTAAAAGTTGCACATCATGTAACTGCTTCTGGTCATAATCTTCTCCTTTCTCTGCCTCTTTAATCCTGTCACTTTTCCCTCTGTTTTATTGTCTCCTTTTCTGCAGGTTCATTACAGTGCGTGAGGATAGGAAACAGGAGGAGGGCAAAGAAGACCAGGAAAAGAGAAATTATTCTTAAAATTAATAAGGATGAAAATCATGGAGAAGAACTTCTGGTCCCTCAGAGTAGTAAAATGCACTCTCTTCCCCTGTCATGTATCATTTAGTTATTGAAGACACCTGAGGAGTTAGTCACCAGTCCACACACAACATGCCTCAATATCTGGTAGGCTTATGCTGCAAATTTCAATAGAGAGATCTTTATTGACAAATACAGTTTCAACAATAAATATTTTGCACAATCTGTTATAATTACAAGTCCTGATGAAGGGTCTCAGTCCAAAATGTCAACTCTTTATTCCTTTTCATAGATGTTGCCTGGCCTGCTGGTTCCCTCCAGCCTTTTGTGTGTGTTATTCTGGATTTCAAGTATCTGCAGAATATCATCTGTTTATAATTACAGGTCATACAGTTGTGACAAACACGCAAACCAGCAAATGGGGCTTTGAACATAGAACATGTACTCAGAACAATATACCTCCAGTAACTCATAAAATAGCCACTGAGTGTATGTTTGTGGTCTTTGCTGCTGTAGCCTATACAATTCAAAGTTCGATACGTTGTACATTTAGAGATTCTCTTCTGCACACCACTGCTGTAATGCATGATTATTTGAGTTACTGTCGCCTTCCTGTTAGCTGGAGCCAGTCTGGCCTTTCTCCTCTTACCTCTTTCATTAACAAGGTGGATTCATCCACAGAAATGCCACTCATTGGATTTTCTTTTTGTTTTTCACACCATTTTCTGTAAACTCTAGAGAATGTTGTGTGTGAAAATCCCAGGAGATCAACAGATTCTAAGACATTCAAACCACCTCATCTGGCACCAACAATAATTCCATTGTCAAAGTCACTTAGATCATATTTTTGGCCCATTCTGACATTGGGTCTGAACAGCAACTGAGTCTCTTGACCATGTCTGCATGCCCTATGCATGGAGTTGCTGCCACATGATTGGCTGATTAGATATTTGCATTACCAAGCAGGCGTACCTAATAAAGTGGCCACCGATTGTAGAACACCTCAGCTTGAGAATAGATCCTTTGGCCCAAACTGTTAATTAGATTAGTAATCAGATGCCCAACTAAACTAATCCCTTCTGTCTACACAATGTCCATATCCTTCCATTTCCTGCACATTTACAGGCCTATCTAAGAAATTGAGAGTGCCTCCATTATTTTTGCCTCCAACACCACTCCAGGCAGTACATTCCAAACACCCACAACTCTGTACAAAAAAAAAACTTTCCCTGCATATCATCTGCTTTAACCTTACCCCCTCTCACCTTAAATGCATGGCCTCTGATATTAGATATTTCAACCATGGTAAAAGACACTGTCTACCTATGCCTCCCATAATCACATAAACCTGCCAGAGAAACCTCTGCCACTTCAGAGAAAACGGCTCAGGTTTGTTCAACATGCCCTCTAATCCAGGCAACATCCTGGTAAACTTCTTCTGCAGTCTCGCCAAAGGCCGAGCTTCACACATCAGGAGCACAAACTACACAGGCTGACAGTGAAGAGAAATCCGTGCAGGGTATACTTTGCTCTCCTGACACACAGAGCTTCATGCAGTAACAACAGGCTGTAAACTGCCTATTTGTATGATGAACTGCAAGAGTAGTCAGAAGGTAAACTGAATGGGTAAGTGTGCTGGCAGGGCTGCTTTTTCCCAGAATATGATTGTGGTGGGTAACTGCCTTTACCACTAACAGCAATTGCAGACCTGGGACGGAAAGTACTATACTTGGAGCCAGGTCCTCCTCCTGGTGTCTGTGCTGGACGGTGAATAGCCTGAATACTGAATGAGAAATTACACTGAGAAATTAGCAGTAGGAAGTAAATTGTCTATTTTTTTTGGAGGAGTATGTTAAACACTCCTATTGATACACAAACACCCAGTAGATGTTCATAAATGTTATAGTTATGTGATGGAAGGAAGAACATTGTTCTGCTTCTCCTATCCCCATTCACTACTGTATGGGGAGAAAGGAGACACAGAAGCATGTTCCTCTTCCCTCACAAAACTTTAGAAACTATAGACATCTCTGAATGTCTGCATCAATTATTGGATGATAACTGACAAAGTCCATTACACATAGTTTTGATCTCAGACACAGGATTTATACTTTCCACCATCCCCTTGCCTACACCATCCACTCTTGTCCTTAAGTGATGAGTGTAACAAATCCATCGCTATATTTGTTTTCTTGCCTGCTGGGTAATGCCGGTGTCATTGGTGAGTGCTTTACAGTGCTGTATTTCCTTTGCCTTATTGTGTAACATTTGATATTATTAGTTTTGTGTAAACACACTTACCCTTTGCAAACCAGTATCCAATAATGCAGGATAGCAAAGCTTTCACTGAATCAAGGAAATCATGGGATTATAGGGTCTGTGCAGAGAGCAGCAATGGTAAAAGAACATGTGTGACCTTATTGACTGGCAAAGCATTTACAAAGGGCTGAATCCTCCTTTTATTTCTTATATTTTGATGTTATGTTATATTATTCCATATGTGGCCCTTGTGGCTAAAGGGATCAGGGGGTATGGAGAGAAGGGTGGTACAGGGTTCTGAGTTGGATGATCAGCCATGATCATACTGAATGGCGGTGCAGGCTCCATGGGCCGAATGGCCTACTCCTGCACCTATTTTCTATGTTTCTATGTCTTTTTTCTACCTACCTTCTTCCTGCCAAAGGATGTAAGCTCAATTTACTTCATAGCTACATGCTCTGCATTACTGGACCATAAGACGTGGGAGCAGAATTAGGCCTTTCAGCTCCTTGAGTCTGTTCCACCATTCAATGAAGGCTGATTTATTTTCCCTCTCAACCCTCATTCTATCTAGAGTACATTAGTGAACTAAATGAGGGAATGAAATGTAGGGTTTCCTAATTTGCCAACAGTATGACGTTAGGTGGAAGGACACGTTGTGATGAGGACATTGTGATTTTGTGACAAGATATCTAGAGATTTAGTGACTGGGCAAAACTTGAAACAGGTAGTTTAATATGAGTGAATGTGAGGTCACTTCCTATTTAAGCTGGTTGTTCAGTGTGTGTATATATATCTCAGGATCACTTTACAGGGAGTTCCCTCATTCATTTGAAATCTAGCTCTCATGTGGTTGCATTTTTACTGCACAGAAATGGGAAGAGCATAGCTAGGTGACTCCATGCCCAGAAACGCTGAGCATCGTTTTATAACTGTCATGGTCCAGTCCATGAAGTCCGCATTCTGGTTCACGGTCCGGTCCATGGACTTAGGACTCCGGGTCTTCCAGCTGTCCCTTGTTTCGGTTGGGTTAATCATAGGCACCTGATTCCCATCTTGGGGCTTGGAATATAAGTAGCCTTGGGGTCAGGTGTGGGCTGCTGGTTCATCTTGTCAAGATCCCCTGGGAGCAACCTGCTAGTGGAAGGCTAGAGTGGCCACTTGCCATCTTTAAGCCGCGTTGGAGAACCATTGCTTCATGCAGCCTTGCTATTGGTAGTCAGGGCTGTCTTTGCAGTATGGATTCAGCCGTTTACAGACCAGCTGAGTGGCTACCAGCCACTCCGAGCTAGGTAGGGATCCGGCTGTTTCTGTAGCCAGCCGAGGTTGCTAGCCGTAACTGTGACTCGGAGTAACCCCAATGCAGAGATGGGACAGAAAGTTTGTCGTTCTTTGATGTTTGTCTCTGCTTGTCCTTGCCTCCATGGGGTAAGTCAGGCCGTTCTGCTGTTGCCCTGTGGGGAGATCCATCTTGTCTCCCCCTTGCCTCTGTGGGTAAGTCAGGCCGTTCTGCCATTGCCCTGCGGGGGGACCTGTCTTGTCTTGTCTTTGCCTCTGTTGGGTAAGTCAGGCTGTTCTGCCAATACCCGACAGATGGACCTGTCCCACCTTGGTGTGGAGATAAAGTTGAGTCCCGGCTTGTCTAAGGATAAATCCCAGCTCTATGTCTATGTACTGTCCAGTCTCATGTTAGAGTTGTGTTAAAGATGAGTCCTGGCTTTTTGAAGGATTAGTCCCAGCCCTATGTTGATGTACCGTTCCCAGTCTGTTTCTAAGCTCCAGCCCCCAGCCCCCAGCCTGCAGCCTGCAGCCTCAAGCCTCTAGACCCCAGCCCTGTAGCCATGTAATGTCTTTGCCTAGTTCTGGGGTCAGAGCCAGAGGCAAGACCCAGGTTTTGGGTCCTTGTCCAATCTCTGGCTCGGAGTCCAAGCACAGGCTCCTAGTCCATGGTTTCTAGTCCTGGTCCTGCTTTCCCTAGCCCAGGCTCCTAGTTCATAGTTCCTTGTCCGGGTTCCCTGTCTAGCCCATGTCCTAGTCCAAGTCTGCATTCTTGTCCCTGCTCCTTGTCTGTATCCTGTCACGTCCCTACTGTAGTCAAGTCCTGTTCCTAGTACTTCAGTGTCTGTGTCTTGCACTTGGTTCCGCTCCCAGCGTCAACCACTGTAACAATAACATCTGACATCCTATATGGTGGAGGCAAAATTTATTTATTCTTCTTATTCAAATGCCAACATACCACAATTTAATTTCTTGTGGTGCCTTGACCTGATAAAAACAAAATTTTATTACCTGTAAATGCAAGGGTTTCAGCAGATGCTGGAAATCTTGAGAAACACCCACAGATTCTGGAGGAACTCAGCAAGTCAGGCAGCAGCTATGGAGGAGAATCCACAGTTAATGTTTTGGCCAAGGGCCTTCATCTGGAATGGGAAGGAAGGGGGCAGAAGTCAGAACAAGAAGATGGAGGGAAGGGCAGGAGCTCAAGCTGGCAGATGATAGGTGAGACCAGGCAAGGGGAAGGTGAGGGGGAGGGGGATGAAGTCAGAAGTTGGGAGGTGATAGGTGAAAGTGGTAAAAGGCCGAAGAAGAAATCTAATTGGAGAGGGCAATGGACCACGGAAGAAAGGGAAGGAGAAGGGGGACCAGAGGGAGAAGATGGGAAGGTGAAGAGAAGAGGTGTATGGGCAACAGGGAATGGAAGAGAGAAGGGGGATGGTAATTACCAGAAGTTGAAGCTCATCTCATCAATTTGTAGGCTACCCAGATGGAAGATGAAGTGTCGCTCATATTACATACTACATATATTACATAAGGTATTACATATTGTGTCTTTTATTCGCTCATCTTTTAATCAAAACTGTCTGTTTGGGACTGAAAAGTTGGTTCCTTCTTGATTCCAGGCCCATGATGTATTCTCCTTGTCACAAAACTGTCAGATAAGGGATATTTTAACAAGTTCTGGAGCTGCATAAACTCACTGATCTGACTCTGACAAACAGGCAGCACTAACACTTCGAGATTTGCAGAGAATGTGATCCTTTCTGATCTTATTATATTCCAGGAATGACAGGAAACCATCCAAAACACTCTTTAAAAATCCTCTAAGAATCATTGGTAATGGGAATAGACAGCTCCATAGCTGCAAAGAGTTTGCACTCTTAATTCTGCTCATCCTTTATGTAAACATCATGCTCTGTTTATTCACGGAGAATAAAAGCACACACTTTAAGGAAGGTTAATGCCTTGTCCCCCTATAGCATTTACATAATACCAACTCTCTTTACTCGAGCAGCCTTAAAGAAGCACATGAACAGAAGGAAAAGCAGGTGACCACAAAACAAATCAGATCAATCATCAAAGATCCCCATCATCTGGTCCATGCCATCTTCTCATGGCTACCACAGGGCAGGGGCAAAGAAGCCTGAAGTCTCATACTACCATGTTCAAGAACATTTATTTTGCTTCAGCTATTCAATTCTTGAACCAACCTACACAACCTATACAATTACCACAGTATAGCAACACTGTGACCACTTTTTTCCCAGTTCTAATTGAGTTCTTTCTTGTATAACTTTTATAAACTTATGTTTAATTTATGTTTGTCTTGTGAATATTGTGTATCCTGTGATGTTGCTGCAAGTAAGTTTTTCGTTGCTCTTGTGCACCTGAAATAAACTCAACTTTGAGATAGAGCATGTGGGAAAAAAACATAAATTTTTCATTAGCACTGCATTTTTTCCCCATTAAAAGAACCTGCTGTAGCACATGCAAAAATCAATAAACTCTGGATTTTCAGATTTATGGTTATTTGGTATAGTTGCAACATCTGTCTTAGACAATGTGGCACTAACACTTTCACATTTCTGTTTGGAGGTTCCAGTGGATTTGGCACACACTGGCTGTTTAAAGTATTCTATAGATACTCTCAGGTACTGACAGCTGAAACTATACTGCGCCATTGTAAAAGAAATATGGTGCTGGATTCTTTTGAAATTGCTGAGAAGATATCCAGCTCGAACTTTGCCTGTCATACCTTCCTGCACAGTTAACTAGAGTCTCTGTGGAGCAGCCTAACTGTGAATGCACATGAATCCCGATCTTGGCTGTGTGTCGGCTGTTGGAAATGGAGGGGATCTAAAGCAGCTGCAGTATTAAAGGCTCCACTTTCCAAAATGAAAGGACGGCAAATGGCCAAGAGTAAAGGATACAGAGCAGGAACTGCAGCAACATTCGAAGGCCGAATGATCACTACCGGCAGGGCAGAGCAGTTGCGTTCCCAAGGCTCTGTATTTTGTTGTGAACAGATTGAGAATGGCATGGCTCAACTCCTCTGTTGTGCCTTGTTCTCTAAATCCTTTTATTCTTTGATCTATCAACTACTTATCCACCTCCACTTTAAGTACCTTGAATCATTCAGCTTCCACCACCCGCCAGGGCAGAGAATTCCAGAAATTCACCATCCTCTGCAAAAAGAAATTACTATGCACTTAGAACGAGAAGGAGAATCACTATTGAACAGTCAAAGTTGTCCTAGCACAGGCTAATGCTAAATGTACTTTCTGAATAAGTGAAGCATATTATCAGATAAAAGCATTGCCAGTTAGAAGGGTAGTTTTGATGCAACTCAGTAGCACAAGGATCTGCTGCCACACAGTTCCAGTGACCCACCTTTGATCATAACCTCAGGCGCTAAATGTGCAGTTAGCACAGTCTCTCTGTAACCAAAGGAACTGCAGGTTGGTCGGTTAATTGGCTGCTGTAAATTATCTTTATACTAGGTAGCAGTAGGCGCAACTTGGTGGAGCTGATGGGATGAAAGGGATAAATGGTGGAATGGAACCAATGGAAATGCTCTGAGAGCTGCCATAGACTGAGGCACTCGACAGCCACTTTCTATACTGTGAGGGATAGAATATGAAAGTTAAAAAAGTATTTCTTTTGAAATACCTCTAAGAAGAATCATTACTTCTCATATCCATATTTCTGATTTGACTAATCTCTCCGTTAAAGGACATCCTTCTGGGAACAACAGAGACTGTGAACGGTTGGCATGCTCACCATTTAGGAATGGTACCAATACCATAATACAGTCGGTTTAGTACATGTAATTTACAGGTAAATGGACTGAAAGGTATTTCATTTCTGAATGTGCACGAAGTGTTCTGCAAAGTATTGAGATAAAATGGGTAAGGACCGTTATCTGCTGGGGTCTTGTTTTTCCCTCTGCTGAGTAGTTAGCTACAGAGAAGTGAACAAAGTTCCACTGCTGCTCACTCTCCAGGCGTCTAACCGGAAGTCTCACTTCTTGTCCATGCTGTTGCTCAACATAATCCTTACACATGACTTCAGTACGAGGATAGTTCATATTCACTATCTACAGTATTTTCTACTGTATTCCAGGTCTCTTTTGCTTCTGTTGCCTTTAAATTCAATTTGTCTGTATGTGTTTGCATCCATCAGGAATAGTTACTGACAAGAAAGCCACCACTCCAAAATGATGGCAAGATTTCTCTGATAGCTAACTGTTAGTGATATCAGAATCGGGAAAGTTTAGATCATAGAACATAGAAAATCTATAGCACATTACAGGCCATTCGGCCCACAAATGTTGTGCCGACCATGTAACCTACTCTAGAAGCTGCCTAGAATTTCCCTACCACATAGCCCAAAGATGTTAATGATTTTAATAGAAAAGGGAATCAGTGACACTAACTTTGTTAATTCTGCTGTTCAGCAGTCTGGGTGCTGCAACTGTGTGAGGGCAACAGTGAATGCTGGAAGGTAAGGCTGGGAAATATTCTTGGCATTTTTCCCAACCTGGTGTCAGGGGGAGTTCAAGGAACCACATTTATGTGATGCCAAAGACACCAGGACAGTTTGTGCTGGCTTCACCTCATTACATAGAAATCACCATCCGTGCTGCACACCATCTAGAGTTAGAGAGTAATACAGCAAGGAAACAAGCCCATCAGCCCAACTCATCCATGCCAGCCCTATCCATGCCTATCTACATTGCTTTCACTTGCCCATGTTTGGCCTATACCCTTCTAAACTTATCCTTTCCATTTACCTGCCTAAATGTCTTTTAAACATTGGAACTGCACACAGCTCTGCCATCTCGGTATACCTACCACACCTCATGTGAAAAAATTGTTCCCCCATCCCCTTTTAAATCCCTCTCATCCTAAATCTATATGCTTAAGTTCTAGATTTCTGTACCCTGGAGAAACATACTATGATTATTTACCCTAAACACAAGAGATCCTGCAAATATTGGAAAACCAAAACATCACACATCATAGCAATAGAGGATTACCCAAGGTTACACGTTGTATCAGACTAGGGGATCAGCTATACTGGATTGTGTGTTACATAATGAACTGGAGGTAATTAGGGAGTTTAAGGTAAAAGAAACCTTAGGAGGCAGTGATCACAATATGATTGAGTTCAATTTGAAATTTGATAGGGAGAAAGTAAAGTCAGGTGTAGTAGTATTTCAGTGGAGTAAAGGAATTTACAGTGGTATGAGAGAGGAGTTGGCCAAAGTAAATTGAAAGGATCTGCTGGCAGGGTGACAGCAGTAGAGCTACTAGGACTTGATGTTTCAATCCCTATGGTAAGTTGGCACTCTCGATGTTGGCAGTGGGTTTGGAGTGGTGACAAGGAGGGAGGGTAGCTACATCATCGGGGTCATCAGGTGGGCACCCTCCTTCTTTGACATTTCGTTGATAAGCCCACGACTTCTCCAGAGGGCTCAACGGTACTACCTGGCATCCCAGATACACCCCCCTCAGTTCCATACCCTCCTCTCTTCATCTTGCAGCCCAGTTGTTGTCTTTCCTTTTAATCCAAATCCAGTTGCTGCTTTCTTCTGTTGCATTTGACAAGGACTTGATTGCTTGTTGGAGGGAGTGACCCCTCACCCCCATCTTCTTCAGTAGACTGGTCATAGATGTGGCAACGAATCCCCTGCATCCCACTTCTACAGGGAAAATCTTGGTCTTCCAGCCATTCTGGGCAGCTTCCATTGCCAGTTCAGAGTACTTGGTCTTTTTCCTCTCATAAGCTTCTTCAATACCATCTTCCCATGGTACTGTCAATTCCACAACATATGCCAGCTTGGCTGTTGTGCACCACAGGACCATGTCTGGCCGGAGTGTTGTAGCCGCAATGTCTGGGGGAAACACAAGCGTTTTTTCCAAGTCCACGTCCATTTTCCAATCCCGAGCAACCTGCAGAATGCTTACATCTTTTGATGTTATATGGTGCTCTGGAGGTTGGCCTGCTGGTACAAATCGTGTGATAGCAGCAATGGTGTGAGTTTCTGGGAAAAATGAAGAAAGTGCAGTATAGAGGTATCCAAAAAGAACAAAATACTCAAATGGCAAAATAATACAACTGTGGCTGACAAGGGAAGTCAAAGCTAATGAAAAAGCAAAAGAAAGGGCATACGACAGTGCAAAAATTAGTGTTAAAACAGAGGATTGGGAAGCTTTTAAAAACTTAGAGAGCAACTAAAAGAATCATTAGGAGGGAAAAGATGAAGTATAAAAGCAAACTAGCAAACAATATCAAAGTAGATGGTAAAAGCTTTTTCAAGTATGTAAAAAAATAAAAGAGATAAGAGTGGATACAGGACTGCTAGAAAATGAGACTGGAGAAATAATAATGGGGGACAAGGAAATGGCAGACGAACTAAATGGTTTTTTTGCATCAGTCTTCACTGTGGAAGACACTAGCAGTGTGCCAGATGTTGAAGGGTGTGAGGGAGGAGAAGTGGGTGCAGTTACTATTACAGGGGAGAAGGTGCTCAAAAAGCTGAAAGTCCTAAAGGTACATAAGTCTCTCGGGCCAGATGAACTGCACCCTAGGGTTCTGAAAGAGGTAGAGGTAGTGATTGTGGAAGCTTTAGTAATGATTTTCAAAAATCATTGGACTCTGGCATGGTGCCAGAGGATTGGAAAATTGTAAATGTTATTCCACTCTTTAAGAAAGGAGGAAGGCAGCAGAAAGGAAATTATAGACCAGTTAGCCTGACCTCAGTTGTTAGGAAGATGTTGGATCAATTGTTAAGGATGAGGTAACGGGGCATTTGGTGACAGAGGACAAGATAGGACAAAGTCACCACGGTTTCCTTAAAGGAAAATCTTGAAATTCTTTGAGGAGATTACAAGTAGGATAGACAAAGGAGATATAGTGGATGTTGTAATATTTGGACTTAGAGAAGACCTTTGACAAGGCACCACACATGACACTGCTTATCAAATTAAGAGCCCATGGTATTACAGGAAAGTTACTGACGTGGTTAGAGCATTATCTGATTGGTAGGAGGCAGCAAGTGGAAATAAAAGGATCCTTCTCTGGTTGGCTGCCAGTGACTATTGGTTTTCCGCAGGGGTCGGTGTTGGGATCACTTCTTTTTATGCTGTATATAAATGATTTAGATGATGGAATAGATGGGTTTGCTGCCAAATTTGCAGATGATATGGAGATTGATGGAGGGGCAGGTAGTATTGAGGAAACAGGTAGGCTACAGAAGAGATTAGGAAAAAAGTGGCAAATGAAATACAAATGTTGGAAAATGTATGGCCATACACTTTGGTAGAAGGAATAAATGTGCAGACTATTTTCTAAATGGGGATAAAATACAAAAATCTGAGATGCAAAGGGACTTGGGAGTCCTTGTGCAGAACACCTTAAAGGTAAACTTGCAGGCAGAGTCAATGGTGAGGAAGGCAAATGCAATGTTAGCATTCACTTCAAAAGGTCTGGAATAAAAAAGTAGGGATGTGATGCTGAGGCTTTATGAGACACAGGTGAGGCCTCACCTTGAGTATTGTGAACAGTTTTGGGCTCCTTACGTAAGAAAAGATGTGCTGGCATTGGAGAGGGTTCAGAGGAGGTTCACAAGGATGATTCTGGGTATGAAAGGGTTTTCATATGAGGAACGTTTGGTAGCTCTGGGTCTGTACTCGCTGGAATTTGGAAGGATGAGGGGGGAATCTCACTGAAACCTTTTTAACGTTGAAAAGACAGTGTAGATATGGACAGGATGTTTCCCACGGTGGGGGAGTCTAGGACAAGAGGGCACAGCCTCAGGATAGAGGGGTGTCCATTTAAAACAGAGATGCAGGGAAATTTCTTTAGCCAGAGAGTGGTGAACTTGTGGAAGTTATTACCACAGGCAGCAGTGGAGGCCAGGTTGTTGGGTGTATTTAAGGCAGAGCTTGATAGGTTCTTGATTGGACATGGCATCAAAGGTCACAGTGAGAAGTCCAGGAAGTGGGGTTGAGGAAGGGAAAAAGGATCAGCCATGATCGAATGGTGTAGCAGACTCGGGTCAAATAGCCTAATTCTACTCCTATGTCTTATTGTCTTATTTATCCTATCTCTATCACCCAGTCTCCTTCACTGCTAAGGAAAACAGTGCCCATCTTATCCAATCTCTCCTCTAACTCAAGGCCACTGCAGGCAATATTCATATGAATCTCTCTGCCCCCTTAACAGTATATATAAGAAGATATATTTATATATTTCATAAATATTTTAAAACAAATGTCTCTCGTATTCAAATCCCCAAGTGATTCAATGCAAATTTCAGTCAAAGTTGCTTGAGGGTAAAACTTAGAGGTGAATGTATTATAAACCAATTTATCATTTGCAGATGTAGAACTCTGAGTAAGCTATTATTCCACACCTGAAGGTGTTCACTGAAGCAGAAAAGGCTGTGAATGTCTGGAAGACCTTTGGCTTCATTGTTGTCTCACTGCTAAACCACCCTGACCAAGTCTACAACCACTTTTACATACCACTAAATAGAGAAGTATGTAAATAATAGAGAAATGTTACAACTATTGAAACAAGGCAACACACACAAGATGCTGGAGGAACTCAGCAGGCCAGACAGCATCTATGGAAAAGAGTACAGTTGACATTTCAGGCCCAGACCCTTCATCAGAACTATTGAAATGAACCTAAATACTTTGAAAAAATTAAAAATTCTGTAAGAATTGAAAACCAAAATTTAAAACATACTTGAAACACATCAAATACCACCAAGGCGCTTTAGATCACTGTATGCCAGGACAAATAGGTACAAGAGCAGTTTCTTTCCATATGCCATCAGTCTTATGAACACTTGAATTTTAGCCTATTATAAACCAAGTCCACCTGTACGTACACAGGTATACCTCATTGTATATAGTTCACGATTATTTGCACTATTGTTTTGTATACTTTTTGATTCTGTACAGCGAGAGCTCAGGGAAACCGGCATCAAATTCCCTGTATGTGTCCACATACTTGGCGATAATAAAGGATTCTGATTCTGATTCTGATTCTGAAAATAAATAAGGCTTTTTGCTATACTTCTTACTTTCTATGGTGTTGATATTTACATCCAAGCGAATACTGCTACTGTTTTGGCTTGCTCTGATAAGAGCCAGGATATGTAGGACTCAGCAACATCATCACACTGGGTTCTTGTCATCCTATATGCTTTCATGTGCCAAGTTTTCCACTTGGGGGTTCCACCTTCTTTAAAGCAGAATGCTCTAAATACTTGAATCTGCACCATAAATCTAAAATAATCTGAATTCTGTACACAGAGGAAAATTCAGCGCTAACAGAAAATGTGTTCAAACATTTAGAGAATTCCTGATGGACACAGGCGCATTCTATATTATGCATATTCCTGCTTGTTTTGCTTTTACCAACATGCATTGTATATATATTTCATAAATATTTTAAAACAAATGTCTCACATATTCAAATCTCCAAGAGATTCAATGCAAATTTCAGTCAAAGTTGCCTGAGGGTAAAACTTAGAGGTGAATGTATTATAAGAAAGATTATACCGCCTGGTTTTATGTATTCTATCAAAGTCTAAAAGCTGAAGTCCAGTTTATTGTGCAACACACACAAAATGCTGGAGGAACTCAGAAAATCTGGTGGTATCTACGGAGGGGAATGAACAGTCGAAATTTCAGGCCAAGACCCTTCATCACGATTGAAGTCAAGTTGATTGTCATATGCACAAGCACATGTATGCACAGATATACTGAAAAACATATGTGAAGCAACACCAGCACTGTGCAACAATCCAGCACTATCCTGAAATCCAAATCTGCATCCGGTCTGAAGCCATGCTGTAACCACAGACACAGGTAACAGCCCTGCTGCACTCACAAAGTATACTGAAGTACACAAAGAATTTCTTGCCTATAACTTCAGGAACCAGGTTGCCTTGATTAAAGTTTATGCTCAACAGCTCAAGGTCTTCAAATCTTCTCCTTTCACTTTAATTGTTTTTATTTCATGCAAAAGAGTTATTTTCCCTAATCCCTTATTAATTCATTTCCCTTCCAGACACTGACAACAGGGAAACAACAGGAATTCTGCAGATGCTGGAAATTCAAGCAACACACATCAAAGTTGCTGGTGAACGCAGCAGGCAAAGCAGCATCTCTAGGAAGAGGTGCAGTCAACGTTTCACGCCGAGACCCTTCGTCAAGACTAACTGAAGGAAGAGTGAGTAAGGGATTTGAAAGTTGGAGGGGGAGGGGGAGATCCAAAATGATAGGAGAAGACAGGAGGGGGAGGGATGGAGCCAAGAGCTGGACAGGTGATAGGCAAAAGGGGATACGAGAGGATCATGGGACAGGAGGTCCGGGAAGAAAGACAAGGGGGGGGGACCCAGAGGATGGGCAAGAGGTATATTCAGAGGGACAGAGGGAGAAAAAGGAGAGTGAGAGAAAGAATGTGTGCATAAAAATGAGTAACAGATGGGGTACGAAGGGGAGGTGGGGCCTTAGCGGAAGTTAGAGAAGTCGATGTTCATGCCATCAGGTTGGAGGCTACCCAGATGGAATATAAGGTGTTGTTCCTCCAACCTGAGTGTGGCTTCATCTTTACAGTAGAGGAGGCCGTGGATAGACATGTCAGAATGGGAATGGGATGTGGAATTAAACTGTGTGGCCACTGGGAGATCCTGCTTTCTCTGGCGGACAGAGCGTAGATGTTCAGCAAAGCGGTCTCCCAGTCTGCGTCGGGTCTCGCCAATATATAAAAGGCCACATCGGGAGCACCGGACGCAGTATATCACCCCAGTCGACTCACAGGTGAAGTGTTGCCTCACCTGGAAGGACTGTTTGGGGCCCTGAATGGTGGTAAGGGAGGAAACGTAAGGGCATGTGTAGCACTTGTTCCGCTTACACGGATAAGTGCCAGGAGGGAGATCAGTGGGGAGGGATGGGGGGGACGAATGGACAAGGGAGTTGTGTAGGGAGCGATCCCTGCGAAATGCAGGGGGCGGGGAGGGAAAGATGTGCTTGGTGGTGGGATCCCGTTGGAGGTGGCGGAAGTTACGGAGAATAATATGTTGGACCCGGAGGCTGGTAGGGTGGTAGGTGAGGACCAAGGGAACCCTATTCCTAGTGGGGTGGCGGGAGGATGGAGTGAGAGCAGATGTACGTGAAATGGGGGAGATGCATTTAAGAGCAGAGTTGATAGTGGAGGAAGGGAAGCCCCTTTCTTTAAAGAAGGAAGACATCTCCCTCGTCCTAGAATGAAAAGCCTCATCCTGAGAGCAGATGCGGCAGAGACGGAGGAATTGCGAGAAGGGGATGGCGTTTTTGCAAGAGACAGGGTGAGAAGAGGAATAGTCCAGATAGCTGTGAGAATCAGTAGGCTTATAGTCGACATCAGTGGATAAGCTGTCTCCAGAGACAGAGACAGAAAGATCTAGAAAGGGGAGGGAGATGTCGGAAATGGACCAGGTAAACTTGAGGGCAGGGTGAAAGTTGGAGGCAAAGTTAATAAAGTCAACAAGTTCTGCATGCGTGCAGGAAGCAGCGCCAATGCAGTCGTCGATGTAGCGAAGGAAAAGTGGGGGACAGATACCAGAATAGGCACGGAACATAGATTGTTCCACAAACCCAACAAAAAGGCAGGCATAGCTAGGACCCATACGGGCACCCATAGCTACACCTTTAGTTTGGAGGAAGTGGGAGGAGCCAAAGGAGAAATTATTAAGAGTAAGGACTAATTCCGCTAGATGGAGCTAGAGTGGTGGTAGAGGGGAACTGATTATGTCTGGAATCCAAAAAGAAGCGTAGAGCCTTGAGACCTTCCTGATGGGGGATGGAAGTATATAAGGACTGGACATCCATGGTGAAAATAAAGCGGTGGGGGCCAGGGAACTTAAAATCATCGAAAAGTTTAAGGGCCTGAGAAGTGTCACGAACATAGGTCGGAAGGGATTGAACAAGGGGTGATAAAACAGTGTCAAGGTATGCAGAAATGAGTTCGGTGGGGCAGGAGCAAGCTGAGACAATAGGTCGGCCAGGACAGGCAGGTTTGTGGATCTTGGGTAGGAGGTTGAAACGGGAAGTGCGGGGTGTGGGAACTATAAGGCTGGTAGCAGTGGATGGGAGATCCCCTGAGCGGATAAAGTCGGTGATGGTGTGGGAGATAATGGCCTGGTGCTCCTTAGTGGGGTCACGATCGAGGGGTAAATAAGAGGAGGTATCCGCGAGTTGTCGCTGTGCCTCGGCAAGGTAGAGGTCAGTACGGCAGACTACAACAGCACCCCCCTTATTGGCGGGTTTAATAATAAGGTTAGGATTAGTGCGGAGGGAGTGGAGAGCAGAGCGTTCGGAAGGAGTGAGGTTGGAATGGGGACAAGGTGCGGTGAAGTCGAGACGGTTGATGTCCCGTCGGCAGTTAGCGATAAAGAGATCCAGAGCAGGCAGAAGACCAGAGCGGGGTGTCCATGAAGAAGAGGAGGGTTGAAGACGGGAGAAGGGGTCATCGGTGGGGGTGAAAGAGTCCTTGCCAAAGAAGTAGGCTCGGAGACGGAGACGGCGGAAGAAAAGTTCCGCATCGTGGCGAACACGGAACTCGCTGAGGTGTGGGCGAAGGGGGATAAAGGTGAGGCCCTTACTGAGGACCGAGCGTTCTGTCTCCGACAGTTGAAGGTCGGAGGGGATGGTAAAGATCCGGCATGGTTGAGAGCTGGGATCGGGGGGAGGGGGGAGGCTGGGGGTGTCAATGGAGAGGGGAGGGTTGGGGTGAGAGGAAGATGGAGCCTCTGAGTACCCAGGAGCTGACGGTGGGATCTGAAGGAGACGGGATTGCAGGGTATTGGTGGGGGAAGGGGAGACGGGAGTCACGATAGCAGCACATAAAGACCCGGGCTGGGGTTCAAGGCTGGAGTCGCAGTGGTGGTTGCGCAATCGCTGTGAAGGTGTCCATGGTCGTTGCTGGAGTCTGGGTTTTGAATATGCCCTGAGGTGTTGGAGCCGCCGAGATCAGTGGCAGGAGCCGCAATCTGAAGTTCATGCCTGCTAGCGTCGGGGCCGGCAGGCTCTGGAGTCCATAGATGTAGGATCTTGCGATCTTTGCCTAACATGACAAAGTCAAAATAACGGCGATTGCAGGCATGAATCCGACGGAGGATGAAATAACGGGTAGGACCATTACAGACGGCGAAGAAAGTATCTCGAAGGTGTGGAAGGGTCTGGGATAAGGACACCAAGTACCTCCTCATGGCGGAGAGAGTCGCCTTCAGAGCTTGACGGGAGAAGCGGCGAGAGGCAGAGTCAATAAAACGTGAGTACCTGGGATCCTCAGAAGGTCCAAATTGAGAGGCTCGGAAACGAATCCTAAAAATAGGGTATTGCTTCCACCTGCAGGGTGGAGGGTAGTTATTGTATTTGCAATACTGTTGCTCATATCAGATCTGACAAACTGGCGATTTTCTCTTTCCAACATACAAACTCAGTAATTGCAGAGAAAATCCTTTCTGCTATATTCTTCTCACAAGGAATTTTTTATCCATTCCATATTTTGCCTTGTTGTATACATGTACTGCTAGTTAGTACTATTTTTCTCATTTGCCATTTAATAAAACTTGGCTAATTCTCTGGCACGTCCACAATCTCCCAGCAATGCACACAGCTCTTGCTTTCCTTATAATTCCCATTCAAGTCACCCCAAAATCTACTCAACAATGGAGAGAGGTTTCTCATCATCTTCAAAGCTCAGCACTTTTATCTTGTGCTCACTAATTTTATTTTTAGTTCAAATTCACTTTACCTGGATTCCCTTTATTTGTTAGGCAATATGATTTGCAGAATTTATTGTTGTGAGGCCATATTAGCTTTGAAAGATATATTGGAAATTAGGATGTGTAACATGATGTGAACTTATTGACAAATCACACAAGCCCAGTATTTGGATTGTGGCTATTTTTGGTTGCATAAATATGATTGTGTCTAGTGACAATACCAAATTACTTCCCTGCAAAGAAAACTACAAAATTGACCAAAATCTGGTCTGAAACAGCATTATGCAAGAAACAAGAACTAAAGCAGAACATGCAGAATTTCAAAGGACAAGGATCAATACAGAGCACATTTTATGGCTTCTGTCGGGGGAGGGGGAGAGAAAGTCTGTGAGTTTTCACTTTCTCTATCAAGATTCATGCTAAGAAGGAGTAGGCAGGAGACAAGTAAGAAATCCAACACAATGGAGCAACACCAGTAAATGGATATAAATTAACGATCTGCAAACCACTTTAAATCAGCAGATTGGGGATCTACACAGAAAAGTGAAGTTAATATTGATTCCTCCTACATTGGAGTTGCTCATACTTTCATCTTCATGTTGACTCAGTTTTCCTCACACTACGGGTATCATCTGGCCAGCAGGACTTGTTACACAGCCACACCATTTACAACACATTACATGGACAAAGAAGCTGACAAGGTGCCTGTAACTGCCCCATACAAGCAATTTAGATTCACCCTTACAGAGGTAATCTCTTTCTTCTATCCACCCATTCCCTAATTTCTCTTCTACTATAAGTAACTTCCATTTCTCTCATTTCCAATTCCGACAAAGTACCCACACATTTATTGTTTCTTCTTTTATAATTGCTGTCAGCCATGGTAAATGTTTTCAGCATTTTCTGATTTTGTGAAAGAAATTGAATTAGTGAAATTTTGTATATAATAAATCAACAGGATTGACCAATGACCAATCCCAAGGACCAGATGAATTGCATTTCAGGTCTTTGAGGTGACAAAGATACCAAATGCCCTCATAATAATTTTGGTAATTAGTATATCATTTTTATTACTGAGGTACAATGGAAAGCTTTAATTTGCATGCCATCCATACAGATCACTTCACAACTGAGGTAGTACACGACAAAAGGGTTGGGGCATGGTAGAGAGTGGTTAGCTCAACGCTTTACAGTACCAGCAACCCTGGTTCAATACCCACTGCTGTAAGAAGTCTGCATGTTCTCCCCGTGACTGCGTGGAATTCCTCCAGATGCTCTGGTTTCCTCTCACAGTCCAAAGACCCAGCTGTGCAGGTATAGGTAAGTAGGTTAGTTGGTCATTGTAAATCTTACGGTGATTAGGCTAGGGTTAAATCGAGGGGTGCTGGGCTGTGCTGCTTGAAGGGCCGGAAGGGTCTATTCTCCGCAGTATCTCAATAAATAAATACAAAGTAGATAAAAACAATAACAGAAGGCAGTGCAGAATAAAATGTTACAGAGAAAGTGCAATGCAGGTAGACAATAAGGTGCAAGAATCATGACAAGGTAGATGATAAGGTCAAGAGTATATCTTGTCATACAAGGGATTCATTCAATGGCCTTCTAACTGTGGCATAGGAGCTGTCCCTGAGCTTCATGGTCTTCCAAAGTTCTCTTCGTTCTAGAATGATTCCCACAGATATGAAATGAAATCCCACTATTTCAGAAAGTTGGGAGAGAGAAAACTAAAAAGTATAGACCAGTTAGTCTGACAAGGGCAGAAGGAAAATAAAAGCATCTATTATTAACGAAGTAGTAACAGGGCATTCAGAACACAATAATAGGATAGGGCAGAGGCAACTGGATTTATTGAAAAAAAATGTTGTCATACAATGAGTAGTCATGATTTGAAATTAATTTCCTGAAAACAGGATGGCAACAGATTCTGTTGTTGCTTTCAAAAAGAAGTCAAACCAACCGGTTGAAAAGAAGCAAGTACAGGGAATGGAGTGACCGGATCGCTTTTACAGGAGGCTGGCACAAGCTGAGGAAGGAAATTCCCTCTTCCTATGTTGTAACAATTCTCATTCTTTTCAAAATTGGGTTGTGGTCAAAGGACATTAAATAATGCATAAACATATTTGATAAAATTGACAGCAGAATGTTTAAAGCTCTTATGAAAATAAAGAATTAGAATAAGAATTTATTTAAATCTTACATTCATCCCACAACATGAGGGAATAAATATCTTTGTGTTATGTCTCTGTTGCAATGTAGAGACATGTGAATTTAAAAGTCTAATGGCTTGTAGAAAGAAGCTGTCCTGTAGCCTTGTTGGTCCTGGCTTTAATGCTGTGGTAATGCTTGCCAGTCAGAAGCAGCTGAAACAGTTTATGCTTGGGGTGACAGGTGTCCCTGGCGATCTTCCAGGCCTTCTTTCTGCATCTGCTGCTATAAATATCCTCAATGGAGGGCAGTTCACATCCACGGATGTGCTGGGCTATCCGTACCACTCTCTGCAGTGCCCAGTGATCAAGGTCGGTGCACTTTGCGTACCAGTCGATGTATGCTCTCAGTGGTGCCCCTGTAGAAGGTCTTGAGGATTTGGGGCCCATGCCAAACTTCTTCAGTTGCCTGAGGTGGAAGAGATGCTGTTGTGCTTTTTTGCCACAAAGCCAGTGTGTACAGTCCAAGTGGGATCATCAGTGATGAGCATACTGAGGAACTTGAAACTACTCACCCTCTCAACTGCAGACCCATTGATGCTGATCAGGTCGAGCCTGTCTCCATTCCTCCTGTAATCCACAATAAGCTCTTTTGTTTTTTGGACATTGAGGGAAAGGTTGTTATCCTGGCACCACTGTCAGGGTGTCAACATGTCAGCACAGCTGAAGAATACCACGTAGGCATGTTTTAAAAGTTAGCAGTCAAATCAAGATATGAATATTTAATAATCTGGTCTTTGGGAGGTTGTGTTAAACAAGAGTATTTAACCCTTCATGAACCTATGAGCTTAAACTTGGATATTTTCCACAGTTTCTGAGATTTGCATTAGGCATTATGATGTAAAGTGGATTTAATGAATCAGTGCCCTTCACTTTTATCTGCATCAACGATATGTTTCCCCATTAGACTTTGTTAACGGTGGTGATGGATTCTAGTACAAGCTCCTGTGTAACCAATATGTTAGGAAACCATCACAAAGTGCAAGTTAGTACCGAATGAGCACAGAATGAACAGCCCTTAAGATTCTGATTACAACATAATCAAGAAAGGATGCAAGGTATACAAATTAGCATGAGTTGAGATGGCCAAAGTGGAACAACTTATTTTCTTATTTGGGATATCCCATTTTCCTGACAACAAAACACATTAGTTTACCTCTGCAGTGAATACAAAGCCAGATTTTTCCTGCGTCCAAGTTGTCCCAATAAATTGAAATATCTTCCAACTCCAGCATAGCTGCTCCTGGAGTCAGGGCTACAGAGGCCATTAGTCCCAAATCAATGAGTGGACCTACCTGTAACCCTCTCACCAGGGCTTGTATACAAACTCGGCTCGTTAGTGAACTCAGCTAACAGCCACGTGACTCTGCATGACTCTGAAAGGTCACCTTTTATAAACAATACATGTCTAGGTCGGTATGATTTGGGTTTCAACAAAACAGGAACATCATGATGTTCCAATTCAATGAATCTCAATTGGAGCGAATGCTGTGTAAGTACTACCCATACACAATTATCGGTCAGCAAGAGATAACAGATAGTAGACCGCATAAGTTATAAAGAAAGTATATTTACCAATTTTAGTTTTATCTAAGTTTTTCATATTATCCGAGCACTGCTACTCATCCATTAACTGAGATGTCTGCTCCACCCAAGCTTCATTCTTCTTTCCCATCGGGTGTGAGCTTGACACCAGAGAACACTCCCAGCCTACGATAACTTTGGCTCTCCACAGCTACATTTTGGCATTCGTCAACTATTGATGTAATAGCCGAAACCAGCTTAGAACTTACATCAACCGCTGAAGGACCCATTAGACCATTCACATCAGACAACTCCTTTCCCTCACTTCACAGAAACTAGAACAACTTGTCTTTAAAGTCTTTTCCCTCAGCTACCTTCCCCCCTTCTATAAAAACATGGACTGCCCATGGCCCCAACTCTCCAGGGTCTCCTAACATATTGGATAATGCAACTTCAGTCACGTCACTGCTAGTCCGGACTCGCGCAACATCCTTACCAGCCAATTGGTCAAAACACTGTTCAATCAGTGTAACATTCCTCAACACCTTAACAGAACTTAGCACTTTGACTTCTTCATATCATACAGTGGGCGTTGAAGACGGACCCAAATGCAAGACAGACACTGAAGTACTGGGAACTGGACTGAACTAGAGTTAGGGATGGGACTGGACAAAGACTAGGAGGGGGACAGGAACACAGACCTGGGCTAGGACTTTGTCTAGGAAAGCAGGACCAGGACAAGGAAATGGGAACTAGGAGCCTGGGCTTGGACTCTGAGCCAGAGATTGGACAAGGACCAAGAACCTGGGTCTTGACTCAGGCTCGGACCCCAGAACTAGGCAAGGACATGACGTGGCTACAGGCCTGGATTCCCACAGAGGCAAGGACAGGGAGGGACAGATCCAACCGCAGGGAAATGGCAAGTACGGCCTGACTTACCCCATGGAGGCAAAGGACAGGAAGGAATAGATCCAACCGCAGGGTAACGGCAAAGACGGCCTGACGTACCCTACGGAGGCAAGGACAGGAAGGGAGCTCAGTCCAGGGTGGCTCCGAGTCTCGGGGCAGCCAGCAACCTTGGCTGGCCACGGAAACAGCGGAATCCAAATCCAGCTCGGAGTGGCAGACAGCCACTCAGCTGGCCCCAGAAACAGCCGAATCCGTACCACGATGACTGCTCCGACTAGAGACAACAAGGCTTCAGGAAGCGGTGATCCTCCAACCAGGCCTATGGCTGCTCTAGCCTTCCACCAGCAGGTTGCTCCAAGAGGATACTGATAAGACAAACCAGCACCCACACTCGATCCCAGGGCCACTTATATTCCCAGCGCCAGGACGAGCATCAGATGCCTATGATGAAGCCGAAATGAAACAAGGGACAGCCAGAAGACCCAGAGTCCAGAATCCACGGACAGGACCGTGAGCCGGAATGTGGACTTCACGTTCCGGACCATGACACATCGGGACATTGAATATCAATTAACCTACCAGGATCAATTACTAGGAAGGTATACCAACCTTCTAATTTCTTAGAAGGTTAAGAATGTTTGGTATGTCACTGAATACACTAACCAACTCCTACAGGTGTACTGTTGAAAGTATCTTCACAGATTACATCATGGCTTGGTAGAGCAATTCAAATGTGCAGGAATGTAAGAAACTGCAGAATGTACTGGACTTAGCCCAATACATCACGGACACATCACTCCCTATCATTGAACTGACTTATATGAGGCTTTACCTCAAAAAGGCAACATGTATTACCAGACATCCCACCCTGCAAAAGCTCATCTCAGGGAGGTAACACCATCAATTTGCGGGAGACTTCCAGGAGAGGTGGGATGTCTGCAATAGAGTAGCTCCTTAGCAGCTGGCCAGTTAGTTTAAATAACATTAGCTATGCTAATGAACGAATGACACCTGTTAAACTTACCTCAATATGTCTTTTACAGTCTTAACCCACCATGGGCAATAGAAAAGTCACTGTTGCAAACAGTGCAGCGAGCAACACTATCATTATTTTGACCCCTATTAGGCAGGGGTACACTTTAGTGTAGTCTGGGGTGACATACGTTTTATATTTTTTTGGAACACTCTGCCATGGCGCGCTCTCGCTCGTACTCTCTCTCTCATGGTCACTCATGCGCTCTCGCTTGCTTTCTCGCTCGCTCACTCGCTTGCCTTCACTCTCGCTCACACCCGCGCTCTCTCTTGCTTTTCTCTCGCTCGCTCTCAAAAAAATTGATTTCCGTGATATTGTATATAATTTGCAGGCATCAGGGAGCCACTTTAAATAAGCAGGAGACTCCCAGAAGTTCCAGGAGAGGTGGGATGCCTGTATTACCTAAGATTCCTACTATCCAGGCCATGCCGGCTTCTTTTAGGTACTATTGGCCAGGAGGTACAGAAACCCAAAGTCCCACACCACCAACAGATACTTACAACACCAAGTTCAAGAACAGCTACTTACCTTTAACAATTCAGTTCCTAAACTAACCTACACAACTCAAATTACTGCCTCAATTTAACAAAACTGAACTACATTTTTGATGGCTTTGTATTCCAATGGGTTTCTTTTCATGTTCTGATTGTGTTATATCTTGTCTAATTTTGTATAACATATATTGAATTTATGTTTTACTTGTGAATGTTGCGTCACTAATGCTAATCATTTTTCAAGATGCCACTGAACTGCAACTTCCACTGAGTCACAGCTCAGATTTAGTTGTTTTTCTATTGTTTAATTGTTTAATTTTTATTTGCTTTTTTAGGTTTGTAAGGATGGTTGAGACAAGAGAGGGAAGCTAGAGGTCAGGCCAGACTCAACGTTCAAAGACTGCACCTGAGATATCTGCAGTCAGATGTCAGATATCAGATCTGCAGAGAGAGGACAACGAAACCCTCCCCCAACTAGGTCAATGAGTTGGTGTGCTGATTGTTAACAAGACTGATGCATTTCACTATATATTTAGGTGTATATGTGAAAAAATAAACTTGAATCTTGAATCTTGAATCTTGAAAATGACTGTTAAATCGGATAATGAGAACCGAATCTAGAATAGCCTGAAAAGACAGACCATCTGTCCCTGAGAGCAATTAATTTCAATCTCACCTATTATGCAATGATCTCAGCTGCATTTGTCCTCTGCTAATGGGGTAGTAATGGATTCAAAATCAGGTTAGTAGCCTTATTAATATTAGTGATGAATCCTCTTTCAGAAGAAAAAGTCTACTGATGGGAATGAAAGTGCCTCTCTGTTTCAGACAATGCATCATTTTTAATATGGCCATGGAGTCCTCTGATGTAAATAGGATCCAATTGCTGTATTAAATTGGAACTGTTTGAAACCTGTGCAGCTAATTTCCATTCTTCTTTTAACATTTTCATTCCCTGAACTGTTTTGGTGAAATGGATGGATTTTAGCAGCAATCCAGTAGTTTCATGGTTAGCTGAATTTTTTTTTAAATCTTATCATTTAAATTTCCATATTGCACAATTTTCTGAATAAAACCATTTTCAGATCTAATGTGTCCCTCTGGATTGTTAGCCCAGTCAAAGCTGAGTTAATAGTCATATACATAAGTGCATGGTGCACAGGTTCAATGAAAAACTTACTTGCAGCGGCATCACAAGGACAAAGCATCATATATGCAGCATTCACAATAAAAATAAATTGAACTTAAATTTAACACAATTTTTACTAGAAAGTATGAGAACACTGAAGCCCATTTTAGTGTAAAGTAACCAAAGAGGTCGTAGTGTTGCTAAATTCTGGTGATAAGGGTTGTGCTGGTTGGTTCAAGAACTGAGTGGTTGAAGGGAATTAACCGTTCTTGAACCTGGAGACGCTGGACTTCAGACTTCTGTACCCCTGAGAGGGCTGCCAGTGGAACTCCCCACCCTGAGGGAGTACCTTCACTAGGAGTACAGAAAAGTGGCTCACTGCCACCTTCTCAAGAGCAGTTAGGGATGAGTAATGTGCTGGTCTTGCCAGTCACTTGACCATTTGCTAAATAAAGCCCTATTCTGATGCATGAGTATCAACCCAAATTGAAACCCTGCTTCTCTGTCTGACCTGCTGAGTATTTTAGGCTTTTACTGCTGCTACTTCAGATTTCCAGCTTCAGTAGAATTTGCTTGAATGTTGCATCATTGCGAGATTGTTGTGTATTTTACAGAAATACTCAGTACTGATTAGTATGTTGCTTCAGAAGATAGAAACCTGCCAAATGGTATTTTAATTTAAGAGAGGCCCTATCTTTAATTAATTCAGCTGACAAAAAATAGCACTCCCTGTTGAATAATATTAGTCCAGTAGGGTTGCAATAGATTCCAAATTCTTCTCATTAAGCTCAGTTTTGTCACAGTGAAGATATTATCAAATGCAGTTTTCAGAGGAGAGTAGTTTAGTACATAAAAACAAAGATTTAATTTGTCTACCTGGACCTCTGATGGATATTCACTCCTTGGTTCTTTGATAAACTCACTTTCTAAACACAGTAGCTATCATTTAAAAAATGAAACAGATATAAGTAAACTTCTAACTAATATTGCTTTCTTTCGTTTCTGTTCATAAATGGGAGTCAGTTCTTAAAATGTAAATAGAAAGCAGTAATCAGTTTGAAGTTAAAACCAAGTATTATTTATAAAGCAGCTTGCAGACACCCTCTCTATGAGAAGCGGATGCTCGCTCACAATACCTGCTTTATTGCTGATTTAGGATACAGTATAACAGGATGGGTTGTTTCAAATCAGACAAGCTGACTAAGTTGCTTGATTCAAAGAAGCTTGCAGACCAGATGGATAATATCATTTGCCACATCAATAACTGATCTACTAATGATATGAGTTTTATGTACTCGAAGTTAGCTTCATAGCATTAATTGTGGTCTATGACCCCAAGATGCTTTAAGACTGTTTGCGTAAAAAAGGTACCTGAGGAAATATCATATGTGTGTGAAGTCATCCAAGTGGGAGAGAAAGTGTATAAATGCTGAGAGCAGTTCAGGCTTATTAGGATGGTGAAAAGAACATCAAGAAACATGAAAGGAACACAAGGTGAACTAAAATCCTTTCTTCTGGCTTCGGTTTCTGCGAAGGACAATTTGTTCATCTGGAACTCATTGATATGTCTTTTTAGTTTATATGAATTGTACCTGTGATTTGGAAATTCTTTGTCCTTTGTGCTTTGTGATTTAGAAATCTTTTGTGTTTTAGAATTGGTTTGCAAATTGGAAATATTTAAGATAAAATCCTCTGTTAGTTTTAAACATGTTTTAAGGATGTTATTTTTATTTAAACATGTGACACTGAAAATGAAAGAACTGTGTTTTAAACTGGAAGTTTCTTTTACTTGATAGGGAGAGGAGACTCACTGCTCGAATACTGGCTATTGGTAGCTAAACGTGCCGTGGAGTATAAACAGGGATGGGAAATAGTTTTTGAAGATTGGAGATTTATAATGCAATCTATTTTTAGTGAGATTACTTGCGGCTATCTGTATCAGATAAGGTTATATCGTTTGAGTTTGGAACTTTGCAGTTGGCGAACCCAATACCATCACAGACTCTGAACAAGCACACTTTCAGAGTAGGGCAAATAATCGGAGCATGTGGTTTAAACTGGGATACAAAAGGATTGAAACAGAGCCTCTGCCTTGAGTTGATGGGGATGTAAGGAATAGAATGGGTGCCACTAGTGAGCGATAGGGGACTGTTGGAGGTGCTAATGTGTTATGGGGCTGGGGTTGGCATGATTGAAATACAGGGACTGTGGGTGTTCGTGACCGACAGTGATCAGTGATGTGAGGATTGATGTAGTAAAGAATAATGTGAACTACATGTCCCACTTCACCCATAATACTCCAAATGTAACTCTGAATGAGAAAACATTCCATCCCCTATCCCCAGCACATGAAAATCACTTCAAGCTTGCAACGGTGACTCACGCCCAGGAGTGTATGGTGAAATTTACAGACGTGAAATAACCCACAAAAAGGTTGTTACTGCATATCAGTCTGAATAAAATAATTCTCCATTGCATAATGTTTTGCAGTTGAATTTTAAACAATACTTTGCTTCAGGGAAATCAAACTAGCAAGAGCTCAGGTCAAAGTTCAATGTTTATTGTCATTTCAATCATATATATGTGTACTGCCAAACAAAACAACATTCCCCTGGACCAAGATGCACAACACAAAAGCAGATGGTGGCAGCAGGAAATGATGCTTCAAGTATACAAGCCGTTTACTGAAAGCCCATGCTGTATGTAATGAAGCAGTCAAATCCCTTCAATGCATGCTGAGTCAAAGCATTTTTGTGAATATTTTAAGTTCTTTGATGATCAACAAGAGTAATTGTGTCCATTTGTTTCTGAATAAATTAGATGTTATCCGACTTGGAAAGGTACTAGGAGAGAAGACTCTGATCCTCAAAGGGCTTAACTTGTGTAAATTTGACAAGAATATTGAGTTTATCTGTGAAAGGGTGCATTCTACGTTATTCTTTCAGTTGATAAAATAAGGTAATTTGAGTTCTAAATTTTGTTACTGAAACTTTTTCTGAAGTTGTTGGCCGGTTTCTCTTTTTTTTTACACTCAGGTAGAACATTCTTGTGCCATACCTGGTGCTTAAATAAGCCTGGTCCAAAAATTAGTCCAACAGGTTAGGACATTGTAGTGGTCTTGTATTTCATTTCCAGCAGGAGTTTGTGTAATTATAAAAAATGAATCAGCAGCCAGTTTTATATCTCTCCTCATTTGTATTTCCTTCAATAGAAATGATAATTCACCTGTAACCAATGTGACACTATTTAAAAAATGAAGATTTGGCCAAGTGAATGCATCTTGACCACACAGCACTGAACTCAACCCGCACAAAGTCCAACCAAGCTTTATCTTAATTCAATAAATCCCTTCAGGTTACAAACAAACGTACACTAATATGTCATTCTGGACATTGTAATCGTCTTGTATTTCACTGACAAACTGATGCTTTTGAGCTTTCAAAGGTTGTATTTAAATAAAACAGCTAAGAAGAAGACTTGAATACATTTGAAGCTCCATGTACTGGAACTTGGTATGTGCTGCAGGTTTCTGCTTAAGCAGTTGCTGTGAGCTGACTTAATTTGTCTGTGCAAACATTCATTTGTTAAGTCCTGAGTGTGGACTTGATAAGTTACTCTTTGGTGCACATTCCTTCTGTTTAACCTACAGGCAACATACTAATCCTCAAGAAAGGTTTCGTGAACCAAAAGCAACGTTCTGCAGAAAGCAGAAACCTGATGTAAACCAGAAAACATTAGATATAAACAGCACTTCAATCACCACATGAGGAGAGACCACGATCTTGCTCTTTGTTCTTTCCCTAACCACTTTGTTCCATCATCAGTTCTAACATTTGCTTCCCTCTGTCAACAGATGGTTATGTTTACATTTCTTCTCAGAAATGTAGCCTTGTATCTCTGAGAATTCCCTGATAATGTGGGTCTCTTTAACAAATAGGCAAGTAAAGGGCAGCAACCTATTACTGTGGAAATGGGATGAATTTCTATCACATAGGCAGCCCACGGAGGAATTTGTACCTATATATCACTGGACACCACCCCTATCCCTCCACCACAAAGGCACTATCACCACCATACACTGAGCAGCATTATAATATTTTGCATTTTACTACTTTATGGTGTTTCAATACTGTTCATATATGGTCATAATACAAAAAAAGAGAAGTCATTTACCATTATAAACAGCAAAATTGCATTGAATTGGCTAAGTTGCACAGAGATAGACAATGGAAAAAACCCAAGCTGTTATAAAAACCCACTTTGTTCAATAGAATGGCTCAATAATTTTATAACTGCATACATGAGGCAAATTGTTGCTCCAATCTTAATATAAAATCTTCATATCAACCACTGCAAGGAACCTGGAGGAATATGAAGACAGTCTAACGCAGGCCGATAAGCTGGAACATGTCGAGGTTAAGAAAAAGGATGTGCCAGAACTTTTGAAAAACATTAGGATAAGCAACCCCTGGGGCTAGATGAGATATACACCAGGTTACTACAGGAAGTGAGAAGAGATTGCTGAGCCTTTGGTGATGATCTTTGGAAGTGGTGAACGTTATTCCTTTATTCAAGAAAACTAAAAGGGATAACCATGGAAATTATAGACTAGTGAGTCCTACCTCAATGGTGTGCAAACTGTTGGAGTGGTTTCTTAGAGGAGGGATTTACAAGCATTTGGAGAAGCACAGTCTGATTAAGGATAGTCAGTATGACTTTCTGAAGGGCAGGTCATGCCTCACTAGCCTGAATGCTTTGAGGAAAGGACAAAGCACACTGATGATGTTAGAGCAGCAAATGTGGTATATATGGATGTAATGTCATGGTTAAGATTTCTACTACTATACAGGTAGTTTATATCACAAACAAGAGAAAATCTGCAGATGCTGGGGCTCTCCTCCCAAAAGCAACACACACAAAATGCTGGAGGAACTCAGCAGGCCAGGCAACATCTTTGGAAAGCAGGTACAGTCAACGTTTCAGGCCGAAACCCTTCAGCAGTACTAGAGAAAAAAGCTGAGGTGTAGATTTAAAAGGTGGGGGAAAGGGAGAGAGAAACACCAGGTGATAGGTGAAACCTGGAGGGGGAGGGATGAAGTAAAGAGCTGGAAAGTTGACTGGTGAGATGAGCTGAGAGAGGGAAAGGAGGATGGAAATTGGAGAAGGGGGGAAGGGGGGTGCTGGGGGACATTACCGGAAGTTTGTTCATAAAGTGTTGTTCCTCCTTCACGACAGTGGAGGAGGCCATGGATGGACATATCGGAATGGGAATGGAAAGTGGAATTTAAATGCTGGCCACTGGGAGATCCCACTTGTTCTGGAGGATGGAGCGTAGATACTCGGCGAAGCGGTCTCCCAATCTACGTCGGGTCTCACCAATGTACAGGAGGCCACACCGGGAGCAATGAACACAGTAAATAACCCCAACAGACTCACAGGTGAAGTGTCGCCTCACTTGGAAGGACTGTTTAGGGTCCTGGAAGGTAGTGAGGGAGGAGGTGTAGAGGCAGGTGTAGTACTCGTTTCACTTGCAAGGATAAGTGCCAGGAGGGAGATCAGTGGGGAGAGACGAATGGACAAAAGAGTCGCGTAGGGAGTGATCCCTGTGCAAAGCAGAAAGTGGGGGGTGGGGGGAGGGAAAGGTGTGGTTGATGGTGGGATCCAGTTGGAGCTAGCAGAAGTTTTGGAGTGTTATGTGCTGGAGGCTGATGGGGTGGTAGTTTATATTAGCAAAAACAGTGTGCCATGTTGGAAAATGTGTTTTGGCTTTGGCTAAGATAAGTAACTATGTTGTACAACTTAGTGCGTCAGCCAATCAGGATTGTGTGATGTGAGAGAAGGTTCTAGAGAGCTGTGGGGATGAGTTTCCTAAAGGACAGTAGTTTGGTTTGGGGTCTTTTGCCAGGATCTGTGGAGCGGGACACAAGGAAAAATGCCATAGAATGCAGTTGGAAGGAGAGTCCCCATTGCAAGAAGTGCTTTCCGCAGATGGATGGCTCCAGGGAGGAAGTGCCCATACTCTGGAGGTGGTCTTTGAGGGGAGTTCAGAATGTGGTTGGTGATTTCACACAGACTGTGGATCCAGCACGTGAGTAAAGAGATACACCCCCGAATACTTCAATAGGTTTCAATAGGTACATTTAATGTCAGTGAAATGAATGCAATATTCATCCTGAAATGCTTTTTCTTTGCACACATCCACATACACAGAGGAGTGCCCCAAAGGATGAATAACAGTTAAAATGTTAGAACCCCAAAGCTCCCCCCATCTAGTTCCCCCTCCCACGCACAAGCAGCAACAAGGCAACAACCTCCTCCCACCCCCCCACCAGCAAAAAAGTGTCAGCACCCTCCAGCGAGAACTCAAGCGTGCAGAAAAGCATCAATAAAATTCACAGAATTGCAGTACCCCAAAAAATACTCATTCACCCGGTAATTTGACATACCACAGGCTCTCTCTCACTCTCTCCCTAATAAGGGTAAAGGAGATGTCCTCGTTTCACAGTGAGAGGGGAGACACAGCAAACAACCTGTTGGTTTACGATGCTAAAAGTCTGTGGCGTCAGTTTTTCTGAGCTCTGAGCCCAGAGAGTCACCCTTAGAAAGGCGCAGGGTTCAGGGTTCTGGATTTTCATGGCTCTGGGGTTGCGCTGATTCTAGACCGTTGCCCCTGACTGAAGCATTGTGGGAGAACATGGAACATCGGGAGCAGCAGGTTAGCTGCCAGGGGTTATGTGTGCGGAGAGCTGCGCCTTTCTGAGGCTTCCAGGCCGCATCCTCGGGATATCAAAAAGCAGCCGGTCGTGAGGCCCTGAGAGCGGGTCCCATTCCCACAAAGAACCGAAGTCAGAGTGTAACTCCAGGTCAGGGTCTTCAAAAGAACCTCAAAAAGGGAAAAAAGAGATATCAAAGATAGAAATAGAGCTGTTTCCGAAGATGCAAGCAAAGGAGTGGCCATTTAGCGCCATCTTGACTTTGCTCTGCCTCCAGTTTTCAGTATGAGCTCCAACATTATGTGCATATTGGACCGGTTTAACACAGACCCTTTTATTTTTCTTTTCTTTTTCTGCAACTGCTTGTTACAGTTGAAAATTTGGAAAATATACTTTCTTTCTAATTGTATGCTGATGTATGATCTGTCATTTCTAGGCTACCGACAGTGTGCTTGAGCAGTAGGTACACAGCATTCGCTCAAATTGAGGTTCCTTTCATCAGAACATCACAATATTCCTGGATGGTTGAACCCAAAATCATTCCAGCTCTAGAGGTATATTGTTTACGAACGGTGGCCTTCTCACCGCTGAGGCACGTGGCTGGATACAAGCCCTGGTGAGAGGGTTACTTTGATTTTAGTAAGGCGTATGACAAGATTCCCCTTGCTAGGCTCGATCAGAAGGTAAGGAGGTATGGGACCAGGAAGAACCTTGCTGCATGGATTCAGAATTGGCTTGCCCACAGAAGGTAGAGGGTGGCAGCAGATGGAGCGTATTCCGTCTGGAGGTCTGTGACCGGTAGTGCTCGACAGGGATCTATTCTGGGGACCCCTGATGATGAGGCCCTTCGCTGGTCCAGGTTGACCATGGATGTTGTGTCCCAGCTGATAGGCAAGCCAGTCCACAAGTCTGAGCAGTACGACATGGAGAGCAAGCTGTTGCCCAGGTAGCATCCTCCTCTTCTCCATGCAGCTAACGAATCCCAATGAATGGCCGAGACCGACACAGTTTGACATCAGCAGCATCGTACGAGTTGCCAGTCAGCATTGAACTCAATGCAGGACTGCCACAGGGACTCCAGCCCTGCTGTTTTCCTTGGGGTTTACTCCTGAAGACTTCCCCATGAGTGGGTATAGGCACAAGGCAGCAGAGTTTGAGATCAGTGTTTTCCTTCTCCTAGGTGAACTGCCAGCCACAGCTGATGAGCCCCATCTGTCCAAAGTGACTGGTTTTAAGGCACTGGTAACCCAGCTTTGCCCCTCTCCTGTCAGTAGAAATGGGTCCGCCGGACTTAGCTAAACCACATGAAGGCCAGGAGTTGGACTTGGTTGTCAGAGGCTATTTGAGATGCCTGCCATTGGGAGCATTTAATAGGAAGTGGGAGCTTATCCCCACTGTCACCCCCAGCAATAAGAACATTCAGTAACCAAGGTTTCCTGGGACTCCTACTCTTTGTGAAGTTTATCAAAGACTTATAAATGAAGAAGTGGGTGAGTAAGTTTGCAGATAACACAAAGGTTGGTAGTGTTGTGGGTGGTGTAGAGGTTGTTGTGGGTTATATCAGGACATCGATAGGATGCAGAACAGGGCTAAGAAGCAGCAGATGAAAAAAATCACGAAAAGTGTGAAGCAATTCACTTTGGAAGATCAAACTTGAAGGCAGAGTATGAAGTTAATGATAGGATCCTTAGCAGTGTGGTGGAACAGAGGGATCTGGGTCCATGTCCATAGATCTCTCAAAGTTGACGCACAAGTTGATAGGGTGGTTAAGAAAACATATGGCGTGTTGGCCTTCAGTAGTTGGGGGATCGAGTTCAAGACCCATTAGATAATGTCACAGCTGAATAAAACTCTAGAAGGACCACACTTGGAGAATTGCGTACAGCCCTGGTCCCCTCATCATAGGAAGTGGAAACTAGGTAGAGTGCAAAGGAGATTTATAGGATGCTGACTGGATTGGAGAACATGTCTTATGAGGAAAGGTTAAGCGAGCTTTGGAGTGAAAGAGGATGAGAGGTGACTTGGTAGAGGTGCATAAGAGGATATGAGGCATAGATAGAGTGGACAACCGGTAGAAATAGCTAATACAAGGGGACATAATTTTAACTTGATTGGAGGAAAGTATTAAGGTTGATTTATATTTGTGCATCAACTCAACGCCTTAGGTACGGCGTCGCCGCAAACCCTACGCAGAGCCTACGCGGGTCCCGACGCCGTAGCCTGATGCATACCTTTCCCAAAACGTAACTACGCGTCGTAGCAACACAGACTGCAACAACTGTGATTGGTCCGCCTGGTAGCATTGCATTTCCTCCTAGGCTGCAATAGCTTCCCATTGGTCGACTGAAGGGCAGGGAAGGAACTCTGGCTGCAATGCTTTCCATAAAGCTTTACAGACCTCCAAAATTATGGAGGACACATTCGGCTTTTACGAAAAAAGACGCTCACTTTAAACTTGTTTACCCCGAGAAAGACTACCATGACCATGAAGCCTTGCGCGGGCAGGTGTGCGCGTATGCGTGACGTGCGCGAATTGCAAAGCGACGCAGACACACCAATGCAAAAGTATAAATGCTCACAACGCGTGTAGGCCACTTGCGTCAGTTACGGCGTCGAGTTGACGCACAAGTATAAATCAGCCTTTAAGGGGATATTAGAGGTAGATTTTTCACACAGAATCTGATGGGTGTATGGAGCACACTGTGAGAAGTGGTAGTAGCTGCAGGTACAATAGGGATACTTAAGATACATGTAGATGGGCACATGGATGACAGAAAAATGGAGTGCTATGTGGGAGGGAAGGAGTAGATTAATATTAGAATAGGTGAAAAGTCAGCACAACATCATTGGCCTGTACTGTGAGTACTGTTCTATGTTCTATGAAGCTTAAATAACCTGTTTCCAAGTAGAAAATACATGAAAAGAACAAGTTGATTTGCAGGTTTTTCATCCACATTGGTGAACCACTGGCCTTTGGGTGGACAATCAGTTTTTCTTTACAATTGCCTTACACACCATTCACACTGAAATTAGAAACACAGAAACATCAAAATATAGAAAACCTACAGCACATTACAGGCCCTTCGGCCCACAATGCTGTGCCATACATGTACCTACTTTAGAAATTACCTCTGGTTACCCATAGCCCTCTATATTTCTAAGCACCATGTACTATTCAGGAGTCTCTTAAAAACCCTATTGTATCCGCCTCTACCACCATTGCCAGCAGCCCATTCCATGCACTCACCACTCCCTGCGTAAAAAACTTACCCCTGATATCTCCTCTGTACCTGCTTCCAAGCACCTTAAAACTCTGTCCTCTTGTGCTAGCCATTTCAGCCCTGGGAAAAAGCCTCTGATTATCCACACGATCAATGCCTCTTCTTCCTTAGTTTTAACTAGAAAGGGAGAAGAATCTTCACTTCTCATATTCAGATTTTGAAAAGCTGAAGCTATAAGTTCAATTGATTACTGGTATAAAGGTATTGAATCCTGTGCAACAAACCCAAAATGTAAGTCAGGTAGCATCTATGGAACAGAGTGAACAATCAGTGGCCTGAAACATTGACTGTTTACATTTTTCCATAGATACTGCCCGGCTTGCTGAGTTCCTCCAGCATTTTGTGTGCGTTGCTTTGGATTTCCAGCATCCGCACATTTTCTCCTGGTATTGGATCCTGTTTTTTTTTTCCAACCTTAGCATGCATACAGATTCTTGCATTGAATTAGAGATACAAACTGACGACTAGCAAGGCATAACATGACCTGGAATATTATCATTATCAGTGCATCTAAAAATTAATGTACTTAGCCTCAGCCATTTACAGGGTCTCTATTTAAGCTCCCAGACAAGTCCAACACAGTGTAATTAGTATCACATTTCCAAGTGGTGTCACAGGTTTAAACAAGCCTTATTAATATGCTGCTTTCATTGTTGTGTGATGGGAAAGACTTCATTTCACAATGTGAATTCATGACTATCCTTGTACTTCAGGTCAGCCTTCAGGTAGATACTCATCAACAACTCACCTGGAAGCTTTAATGTTCAGCTCATTCACAGCACCAACGCAAGCTCTTGGGCTCCATTTTGATGCATGGAGAGCCTTGATTTCAGCAAGCAGCGCCCCAGGACTGGAATCCTCGGCTGAGACACGGGTTATTCACTTGGCGTGAGAAGGACTTATTTCTGGGTCGGGTGATTACGATGGGGAACAATACCGAACTGAGAGACGACATGGGGATCTGACTCAACACCCACAAAATGCTGGAGAAAGTCAGTGGTTCAGGCAGTTTCTGTGAAGGAAAATGAACAGTCAACATTTCAGTCTGAGAGCCTTCAGCAGAACTGGAAAAGAAGGGGGCAGACACCAGAATGAAAGAGTAGGGGAAGGGGAAATCACAAGCTGGCAGGTGATTATTATTTATTTAATTATTTAGTGATATAACACAGAATAGACCTTACCTGCTCTTCGAAAGTTGCTGCCCCAGCAACGCCCAACAGCCCCGATTTAACCTTAACCTAATCACGGAACAATTTATAATGATCAATTAGCCTTCAGGATGATGCCAGAATTGAACCCCCTACTCTAGTGCTCTAAGATGAAATAGCATCATGCTCACTGCCTTGCTACCAGGGCACCCAGGTGAGTTCAGGTTAGGTGGGAGAAGGTGGGAGGGGTGTGGCCCATGATACGTTAGTCCGGGTTGGAGGGGGAAGGAAGGAGAGTGTGGGAGGGTCAGGAAGGGAAGCTGGGCTGATGTGAGAAGCTGATAGGTGACAGGTGGGAAAAGCAAAGGGCTGAAGAAGAAGGAATCTTATAGGAGAGGACAGCAAAAGGAAGGAGGTAGGAGCCAAAAGGCGAAAGACAGGTTTTAAGGTTATGAGGATCGGAAGGGGAAAGGAAAAAGGAAGCAGGGCCACGGGGATAACAGAAAACAGGGTGAAGTGCAGGAAGAGGGATAACAGAAGGGAGTCTTTACTAGAATTTAGAAAAACCAATGTTCATGCTGTCAGGTTGCAGACTGGCAAGGCAAATTATGAGGTGTTTCTTCTCCAAGCTGCATCAAGCTTCAACATGGCAGTGATGGAGACTGTGGATAGATATGTCAGTGTGGGAATAGGAAGTGGAATTAAAATGGCTGGCCACCTAGCTGTTGTGGCAAACAGAGCAAATTTATTTGATGAAATTATCCCCAAACTGCGCCTGGTCTCACCGATGTGGAGAAGGCTGTACCAGGAGCATTGGCTGGATATGTGGGCTGAGGATTGACGAAAGGATTTCAATTCAGATAGGTGCAAGGTATTATAGATCAAACCAGGGCAGAATGTATAAACCTGCAGATGCTGGTAAGCAATACGCACAAAATGCTGGATGAAATCTACATGTTAGGCAACATTAATGGAGGGGAATAAATAGTCAGCGTTTTAGTCCGAGACATCATCAGGACAGGAAAGGATGGGGGCAGGAGGCAGAATAAGAAGGTGGGGGAGTGAAGGAGTACAAGCTGACAGGTGATAGCAGGGACCAGGTGAGGGGAAGGTTGGTGGTTGGAGGATAGACGAATGATAAGCTGTGATGTGATAGGCAAAACAAGTAAAGGGCTGAAGGACAAGTTATCTATTATGAAAAGACAGTGGAGCATGGAAGAAAGGATAAGACTTAGACAATAAATGGTAGGATCCTGAGGAATTGTAGCTGGGAAATTTTGTTCAAAGTTCAAAGTAAACTTATTAACAAAGTAAATACTGTATACGTCACCAAATATTCATTTTCTTGTAGTCATTCACAGTAAATACAAAAAATCACAATAGAATCAACAAAAAAATCACACAGAACAAGACAAACAACCAGTGTGCAAAAGACAAAAAACTGTGAAAATACAAAGAAAGAAAATAATAATAAATAAGCAGTAAATATTGAGAATATGAGATGAAGAGTCTTTAAAAGTGAGTCCATGGGCTGTGAGAATGAATTTTAGATGACATGCCAAATCTTCGCAAACTTCTGAGAAAGTAGCGGCAATGGCAGTTATGTGCTGGACCCAGGACATATCCTCTAAAATGATAACACTGAGGAATATAAAGTTGCTTACTCTGTCCACCTCTGATCTCTCTCGATGCTCATAGACCTCTGGTTTCTTCATCCTGAAGCCAATGATCTGCTCTTTGGTTTTGCTGACATTGAATGAGAGGATGTTGTTGTGGCACACAATTTCAATCACCCTCTATGCCGACTCATCGCCACCTTTCATTCGGCCAACAACAGTGGTGTTGTCAGCAAATTTAAAAATGGCATTGGAGCTGTGTTTAGCCACACAGACATAAGTGTAAAGCAAGTAGAGCGGGGGTTAAGCATGCAGCCTTGTGGTGCACCTGTGAAGATGGTGATTGTGGCGGTGTTGTTGCCAATCCGAACTGATTAGGGTCTGCAAGTGAGGAAATCAAGGATCCAGTTGCACCAGGAGGTATTGAGGCCAAGGTCTTGGAGATCATTGATTACTTTTGAGTGGATGCTAATACTGAATGCCAAAGTCAATGAATAGCATCCTGAAGTATGCTTCTTCACTGTTCAATGTTCCAGGGTTGAGTGAAGAGCAATGACATTGCATCTGCTGTTGACTTGCTGTGAAGATAGGCAAATTGGAGTGGGTCCAGATCTCTCCTCAGTCAGGAGTTGATATGTTTCATCACCAACCTCTCTAAGCACTTCAGCACTGTGGGTGTAAGTGCTACTGGACGATAGTCATTGATGGAGGTAATCGTGTTGCTCTTGGGCACTTCTGTAATTGAAGCCTGCTTGAAGCAGCAGTTGCTATTATATAAGATGTTAGTGAGGCCATGTTTGGAGTACTGTGTACAGTTTTGGTCATCTTGTTATAGGAAAAATGTTTCTAAACGAGAAAGAGTGAGAAAGGATTTACCAGGGTTTTTCCCGGGCTTGGGGGCCTGAATCACAACATAAGGTTCCATAGACAAGGACTTTATTCCCTAGAACTAGGAGATTTAGGATTGACCAGATAGAGGTATATAAAATCATGAAATCCACAGGCAGTCTTTTCCCCAGGAGGAAGGTGCAAAAATAAGATAGTATAGGTTTTAAGATAAGAGATGAAAGATTTTCAAGAGACATCAGAAGCAGCTTCTTCATGCTGGTGCGGAGCTGCCAGAAATAGCAATTGAGGCAGATGCATCTGCAACAATTAAAAGCCATCTAGATAAGTATCTGGATAAGAAAGATATAGAGGGCTACGGACCAAATGGAAGCAGATGGGTCTAGCTTGGTTGAGTGACGCAATTGGCATAGATGAGCTGGGCTGAAGGGCCTGATTCGAGTCAGTAAGACCCTATGACTCTATGACAAGGATATAGAAAGTGTAGGAAGGTACTTATATTAGAAGGGCAAAGATTATCCATGAGTCATATCTGATGGACAAGACTAAGGACAGTCCTTGAGTATCTTATATGTACAGTATATTAAGAGCAAGAGCATAACCAGGTAAGCATCAAAGTGGTAATATGTGCATAGAGTCAGGGGATGTAGAGAGAGTCTTAAATGGATATTTCTTATCTGTAGTTGGCCTAAGAAGAGAGACATTGCAATTTGAGAATCCAGTAGGTGGACACTTAAGTTGTAGAATATGCTATCATTAAAAAGGAGGAGGTATTAGATGTCATAGTAGGCTTAAAGGTGGATTAGTGCTGAAGTTCAGATAAGATGTTACTAGACACACCCAAACATGCCAGCTTCTGGAGTTAGACACTCTAACTCTCCAGAATATGGATAGCTGTTATGGTCCCTTTAAGGGTTCAGAACTGTCCCGCAAATTAGCAATCATGTTTTGAGCACCAAGAATTGAGTACTTAAAGAGCACCTGAATGGAACCTCAGTGCTCAGTTGTAAGCCCAACCAGAAATATCATCTAGCGTTTTGTTTTGTGCTTAGTTCTCGATCCAGTTCTATTCTGTGTCTTCATCCTAGCATCAGATACTCCAGCATCTGGGTCCAAACCACTTTTGTCACAGACGTAGCCCCTGCTGGTGTAGAAAGGAAAGGAGGAATTTGCTGAGACCTTACTGAAATATGTTAAATCTTTACATTTTACACAGGTGAGGTGCCAGATGATGAAAGGACAACAATTCTAATATATTTGTTGAAACTGAGCAATAGGGTTAAAGTCATTATTTGCAGATCCGTGAATTTAATAACAGTAGTAGATAAGTTATTGGGAAAATTCTGAGGGTCAGAACTAACGCGTACTAGGAAAGGCAGGTTTAATCGTAGATACTCAGCATATCTTTATCGGGGCAGGATCCAGTCTGAAAGTAAAATTGAATTGTTTGAAGAAGAAACAAATTTTTTGATGAAATAGTCTACATGGATATCAATAAGGGCCTTTAATAGGTTCCCACATGGGAGTACGGTCCAAAAGAACTGCAATTTAGGTCAAGTTGGGTAAACAGATCTGAAACTAGTTCAGTTATATGCTTATAGTCAAGAGATGTTTTTGTAATCAGAGACTGTGACCAGAATTTGAAGTATAGATTAATGACCTGGATGTGAATGTAGGAGGTAATGATTAATAAATTTACAGATGACATAAAAATCAGTAGTCACGTTAATTATGAGGAAGGTCATCTTATGCTACAGGAAAGTATCGATCAGTTGGTAAAATGGACAGAAGTAATGACAGAATTTGATCCTGATAAATGTGAGGTGATGACTTTTAAGAGGACTAATAAGGCCAAGCCAAACAGAATGAAGGATAGGGCCTCGTGATTATTGTGGAACGGGGGGCACATCTTCATTAGTTAGGGCACAGAATATAATAGCATAGAAGTAATGTTACAATGTTTAAAAACAATGTATCATAGAGTCTTCGAGTTGTGCAGCACAGAAACAAGTTCTTCAGCCTACCTCATCCATAGCAACCTTTTTGACCATCTATACTAATCCACATTACGTCCGTACCCTTCTTCCCTATTCAAGTACCTGTCTAAATAGTGTATTTCCTAAATGTATTGATTGTATGTGATTCCACCACCTCCTCTACTTTGAATAAATACAGATGAAAATTGTTTGACATTTGTCTGATACCAACTTTTTTCCAACTACTTGGACTCTCTAAATGCTTATTGGTCTAAACTGTCCGAAGGGCAGAATGATCACTCAATGCGTTAAATTGCCAATGCTAGATTCAGGGGAAGTGATTGATACTCACCAGCTTGATGCTGTGAGCTCCTTGTTAGAGCACAGACAGAGCTTTGGTTCGACAGCAAACATTGCTCACAGCAAACCAAAATCAATAACAGTCAAATAGCATTGTCCCTAAGGGTTCTCATCCATCTCCAGTCTGTGTGTGTCTCCTAGTTCATTTCGGCTACAAATATTCTGCTTGGTGATTACACCCAAAGTATATAGCAATGCCCTAATGATGCCAGGATGTGGACAAGATGATAAAGTATCTGTGATCCTCAATAAAACCCAATCCCATTTGTCATGGCTACAACTTCAATGTTCTGCCTAGAGCTACAATATCGTAGCTTTGTATTTTGTTTAGGGAATGGAGGTGGGTTAAGAAGGAATAAAGAAAAAATCTCTCTTTATCTTCATTACAGCTGAGAGCTATTTGAGCCTGGATGAAGATACCTACTTTCTCTGTCCTTTACCACTTAGAAAACATTGCCATAACCATTTAGAATATATTGCTCTTAACTGCCTTGCTAATCAGAAGGTTCTGCTATTTAAAGTAATACAGAAATGTAGGCAAGCTCAAACTAGCTATAGAGAATGACATCTATGCTAGAACAGGTAGACCCAAACTCCCCGCTGATACTGAGACTCAAGCTTCCTAATCATCAGACTGATCAATTACAGACCCTGGTGGGTCCCCTCAAGCAGTAAAGCCCTCTCCACTATTGAGCACGTCTACATGGAGTGTTGTTGTACGAAAGCAACATCTATTATCAAGAAGACCCAACTTCCAGGGCTTGCTCTCTTCTTGCTGCTGCCAAAAGGAGGAAGGTGCAAGAGCCTCAGGACCCCCTCCACCAGGTTCAGGAAAAGTTATTACCCCTCTGACCATCAGGCTCTTGAACCAGTGGGGATAACTTTGTTCAACTTCACTCGCACCATCACTGAACTGTTCTCTCAATCTATGGACTCACTTTCAAGACATCCTCATCTCATGTTCTCAATATTTATTGTTTGCTTATTTATTATTTTTTCTTTCTTTTTGCATTTGCACTGTTTGTTGTCATTTGCACATGATTGCTTGCCCATCCTGCTGGATGCAGTCTTTCTCTGATTCTATTGTGTTTCTTGTACTTAATGTGAATGCTCGCAAGAAAACAAATCTCAGGGTAGCATATGCTGACATATGTGTACATTGATAATAAATTTACTTTGAGTTTTGAACAGTAAATATTTGAAATCTCAGCCTAAAATAAGTCTGAAGGGAGTTTAAATTAGTTCAAATTAACAATGTCCATTGTTGATCCTATACTGAAGAAAAGGGATCTTTTCCCTGTCTTATGCTAAGCACCTAGTGCAAGGCTCAGGGCCCATGGCAATCTCGACCACCTGACTTCCTTCTGATGGGCAACTACTGACCACCCACTTTCTGTGGGAAGTCATTTGTTGGCAGGTCAATCAGCTTAATACGAAAGAAATTTTCCTCTGGAAAGTGTACTGAAACAAGCTCAAGATTAAAATGGGCACCACTATTCAAGAAAAAAACACCTTCAGATTTTGTAATGCTTTTGTAGTTTTAAGGTCAAATTTCCTTCCAAACTTCCAGAATTAATTCAAGCAGAGACAGCATAATTATGAACATAATTATTAACATACAATAAATTAAAATTGACACTAGAAACATAATGTGAAAATTAAATTTCAAAAATGACATGACATTAACATTATGTCAAGCAGAAATCATTTAATCAGATGTCAAATAATCCCTTTAAAATCAATTGTTATCACGCACTTGGCAAAGAGCAAGGTAAATTGTACAACGCAAAGTGCAAGATACAAGTTTAAAATTCTTGCTAATCTATTTTTTAGCATTAAGACCATAAGACTATACAAGTTTGAGGAAGAAAGTTGAGAAATTAAATATATTTTAACATTGCTTTTGCTGTAGCGTTTTAAATTATTTAATTGTGTTTTAACCATTTCCTGTGTGTTTTCACATTGCTTAATTGTTTCCTTAATTTTAAAAGTTTTTTAATGTCCTTGCCTGTCAGTGGAGAGGGTTCCTTGCCTGTTAAAGGAATGAAGGAACTTGGCAGTTTTGACAGGCAACAAATCTGAAGTGTGATCACAAACAAGAGAAAATCTGCAGATGCTGGAAACGCAAGCAACGCAAGCAACGCACACAAAATGCCGGAGGAACTCAGCAGGCCAGGCAGCATCTATGGAAAAGAGTAAACCGTCGACATTTCAGGCCGAGGGCCTTCATCAGGACTGGATGTGAATGGATAGACTCACTGTGAACAGTTTTCTCAGCAGCGTTGTGGGCATTGCTCCTTCGAGCCCAGGTTGTGACGTGCTTGCATCACACATGTCGCCTCACAAAGCCTCACCATTTGTTTCTTGTGGATATAAACGACTCTCACGTTGCCATTCTCAGCAATTTCAGAAGGTAAGCCTGTTTGTTTTTTTTTAAACTGGGTTTCCATGGTATCTCTGCTTTAATAACTTAGTGAACACATGTAAACTATGTAGAACTGTGGGATATTGTATATCTCACTGTTAGGACCAAATCAAATACCTTAGCCAGGAACTTTCCATAACAGATCTTCATTTATAACTACCAATCTAAAAACCACAGAAACACAAGCAGAAAGGTGTATCATTTGTACCAAAAAGAGTTTGTTGTGTTGAAGGCTTACACAATCACAACTAAATTGCATCTTGCAAGTAAGTAGGTCTGTTGCTACCACCATAATTAGCTCAACTGCAATGCTCACCAGAGTCAATAAAATCTATCTTCTAAATTGAAGACCTCTGCTTCAATCCAACCACTTTCTTTAAATGCACTTCTATCTCACACTTTAACTGCACTTAGTGCTGCTGCTTGTCATATTGTTCATACTACATCTATGCTTAAGTGCTTTCATTTATAATGGGTTTATTTTCTGTGTCCACAAAAGGCCACCATTAGTGTTGTTCAGTTCAGAAGCCATCAGTTTGATTAATCTCTTGGTTTTGGAAATAAATCTGATCCTCGAGTATCAGCCTGAGTTTCAATCAGTCCAACACCAACTCTCCAAGAAGGGAACTTTTAGAATTATATTTTGTTTTATATTTAGCTCTGTGAGAAATGGAAGAGCTAGCAAATAAAGAGCCTTACTGCTTCTGATGTGGAAGAGTTACCCGAACAATTGCTGAAGGACTATGCCCTAGACTTCCCTGTAATCTCTGAAGAACAGGTTTGATTGTCTAATTGTGAATCTTCTCCTACCTCCCAAAGAACAAATGTTATGATTTCTCAGAGAGAGGTGGGGAGTTCAGGTATTGCATACTGTACGTCTTCACTATTAAAGAATAAAAAAAGAAGAAAATGACTGAATTTGAAAATATTGAATATAGTTATCCTGCAGTTATCAGTCTTAAGTCAAAAACTGTGATGCATTGTTCATTCACACACAAGGGCTCATTCTCAGTGAGTGACTGAAGTTCTATGCATATGTGTATGGGATCTCATGAGCTAAAGCTAACTTAAAATGTTTGATAATTATGTAAAGGACCTTCCGCTATTTCATAGACTTGAAGACATGAACGTATCATTTGGTATGATCACCAAAAGGCCAAATGGATCACCTCTGCATGGTTAGAGTCATGTAACACTACAGCACAGAAACCGGTCCTTCGACACATTTAGTCCGTGCCAAACCACTTATCTGCCTAGTCCCACCGACCAGTAGCTGGATCACAACTCTCCATACCCCTCCCATCCATGTACCTATCCAATGAAGCCCTCTGTTGCTGAGGTCAACCATGGCTATTGTACCACAGCTGTCGATGTGATATGCAGGCTAGTATGCAAGCCAGGGCAGTACAATACAGAGAGCAACGTGTTACCAGCATAGCAGGCGCCCCCTTGATGTACAGCTGATGAACCCAAAGGAATGGCAGAAACTGGTCTGGTTTGGCACCAACAACATCTCAGGAGTTGCTAGTCAGCACTGCTTTCAACGTAGAACTGCCTTAGGGACCACAGCTCCGGATTTTCCATGGGGGTTAGCTCCCAAAGTTTCCCCCATGAGTGGACAGCTGCAAGGCAGCAGAGGTTTGAGATCAGAGAGGTCCTTCTCCCAGATGAGCTGCTAATCATGGCCTATGAGCTCATTCTACCCAAAGTGACTGATTTGAAGGCACCAGTAAACTGCATTTGCCCATTCTCCTGTCAGTAGAAACAATTCCGCTGGGCTCAGTAGCAAAGCCACAAGTGAAATCCAGGAGCTGGACTTGGTCAGAGGCTATTTACTATTTGAGAGGCACACCACTTGAAGGTTATTCCCACTACCTCCCCCTACTATGACAACCTTAAGGAACCAGAAACCTATTCAAATATATATATATATATATATCTCCAATATAAATAAACACAACTTTATAAATAAATATATCCAGATTTCCCTTAAATGTTGAAATTGAACCCACATCCACCACTTCTGCTGGCTGCTTGTTCCACACTCTCACCACCCTTTGTGAAGAAGTTCCCTCCTCATTATTCCCTTTAAACATTTAACCTTTCATCCTTAACCCATGACCTCTAGTTGTAGTCCCAACCAACCTCAGTAGAAAAAGCCTGTTGGCATTTACCCTATCGATACCCCCCATAATTTTGTATACCTCTATCAAATCTCCCCTCAGACTTCTATATTCCAAGGAATTAAGTCAGAACCTCTTCAACCTTTCCCTATAACTCAGGTCTTCAAGTCCCAGCTACATTTTTGTAAATTTTCTTTGCATTCTTTTAATCTTATTTCTTGTAGGTAGGTGACTGGAACTGCTCACTAAACTCCAAATTAGGCCTCACCAATGTCTTATACAATTTTAACTTAACATCCCAACTCCTCAGTTCCCTACCATTTACTATGGACGTACCCTGGAAGTTCCTCCCAAAACGCTACACCTCATACTTACCTGTATTAAATTCCATCTGCCATTTTTCAGCCCATTTTTCCAGATGGTCCAGATTCCATTGTGAATTTTGATAGTCTTCCTTGCTGTCCAGTACACCACCAGACTTGATGTCATCCACAAATTTGCTACTCCAGATCATTGATATAGATGACAAAGAACAATGGACCCAGCACCGATCCCTGCAGCACGCGACTAGTCACAAGCCTCCAGTCAGAGAGGCATCCATCTACTACCACCTTCTGACTTCTCCCACAAAGCTAATGTCTAATCCAATTTACTACCTCATTTTTAATGCCAAGTGACTGAATCTCCCTGACTAACCTCCTTTGTCAAACATCTTGCTAAGGTCCATGTAGACAACATCTGCTGCCTTGTCTTCATCAACTTTTCTGGTAACTTCCTTGTAAAACTTTATAAGATCGGTCTATCCACATACTTATATATCCGGTCCCTTGGAATACCTTCCAATAACCTTCCCACTACTGATGTCAGGCTCACTGGCCTATAAATTCCTGGCTTATTCTTAGAGCCTTTCTTAAACAACAGAACAACATTAGCTATCCTCCAATTCTCCAGCACCTCACCTGTATTCAAGGTTGTTTTAAGTATTTCTTCTAGGGTCCCTGCAATTTCTGTACTAGTTTTCCACAGGGTCCGAGGGATCACCTTGTCAGGCCCTGGAGAATGCTCCATTTGCCTCAAGGCAGCAAACACCTCCTCTGTAATCTGTAGAGGGTCTCTGACCTTGCTGTTGCTTTGCCTCACTTCTATAGACTGTTTCCGTCTCCCAAGTAAATCCAGAAGCAAAAAATCAATTTTAGATCCCTCCCATTTCTTTCAGTTCCACGCCTAGATGATCACTCTGATCCTCTGGAGGACCAATTTTGTCCCCTGTTATCCTTTTTCTCTGAATACTGTACATCTGTAGAAGCCATTAGAATTCCCCTTTACCTTGTCTGCTAGAGCAACCTCATGCCTTCACTTAGCACTCTGATTTCCTTAAGTGTCCTCTTGCTTTACTTATATGCCTCAAGTACCTCATTTGTTCCTACCTGCCTATACCTGCAATGCACCTCCTCCTTTTTCTTAACCAGGGCCTCAATATCTCTTGAAAACAAAGATTCCCTAAACCTGTAATCTTTGCCTTTTGTTCTGTCAGAAGCATACAAACTTTGTACTCTCAAAATTTCACTTTTGGCCTCCCATTTACCAAGTACACCTTTGCCAGAAAACAATCTGTCCCAATCCACACTTGCCAGATCCTTAATGATACCATCAACATTGGCCTTTCTCCAATTCAGAATCGCAACTGAACACCAGACCAGTCCTTTTCCATAATTACCTTGAAAGCAAAGGCATTATGATCACAAGATGCAAAGTGCTCCCAAACATACACTTCTGTCACCTGCCCTGTGTCATTGCTTAAGAGGAGATCTAGTATTGCACTCTCTCTAATTGGGACTTCTATGTACTGATTAACAAAACTTTCCTGAACACATTTGACAAACTCTTTCCCATCCAGCCCTTTTACAGTATGGGAGTCCCAGTCAATATGTGAAAAGGTAAAAATCACCTCCTATCACAACCTGATGTTTCTTACAACTGTCATGGTCCAGTCCATGAAGTCCGCACTCTAGTTCACAGTCTAGACGTGGACTCCGGACCCCGGGTCTTCTGGCTGTCCCTTGTTTCAGTTGGGCTTAATCATAGGAAACTGATGCTCGTCTTGGGGCTGGGAATATAAGCGCCCCTGGGATCGAGTGTGGGTGCTGGTTTGTCTTGTCAATATCCCGTCCTTGCCTCTGTGGGGTAAGTCAGAATGTCTTTGCCGTTACCCCGTGGTTGGATCTGTCCCTTCCTGTCCTTACCTCCGTTGGGTAAGCCAGGCTGTCTTTGCCATTAACCTGAGGCCGGACTGGTCCCTTCCCTTTCCCTTCCTTCTGGAGCCCTGCCTGCAACCTATGTGTGGAGCCTTGCCTGCAACCTTGTCAAGTTCTACCACTGGAGCGAGACGAGAGCATTGCTGTGTCAAGTTAAGGAACTGTCTACTGTTGAGTTGGAACTGTCTCTTTGTCTACGCCTTCGCTAGGTAGGTCTGGCTGTTTGCCGCTACCTAGTGTTGGGAACCGTCTCTGTGTTCACACCTTTACTAAGTAGGTCCAGCTGTTTGCCTCTACCTAGTGTTGGTACAGATGACCACTGGCAGCTCATCTTCTCACTTAAGCGTGCTGTGGACTCAATCCAGGATGTCTCTGACCTTGGCATCTGGGAGGCAACATCTTATCCAGGAATCTCATTCTTGTCCACAGAACCTCCTTTCTGTTCCCCTAACCAATAAATCCCCCATCACTACATCTCACCTCTTCTCCCCCTTTCCTTTCTGAGCCACTGAGCCAGACTCAGTGCCAGAGACCAGACCACTGTGGCTTTCCTCTGCTAGGTCATCCCCTCAAGAGTGTCCAAAATGGTAGACTTGGCATTTGATGGGAACCGTTACAGGGGTATTCAGTACTGGTTGCATATCAGCTCTGTCCCTTCTGTTTGACACCCAGTTACCTGTGTCCTGCACTTCGGGTGTAACCATCTCATTGATGTCTTGTCTATCAACCCCTCAGCCTCCCAAATAATCCGGAGTTCATCCAGTTCCAGCTTCAGCTGCTTAACATTGTCTGTTAGAAGCTGCAGCTGGATACACTTCTCACAGTTGTAGTCGTCAAGGACACTGGAGGTCTCCCTGCCCTCCCACATCCCACAACAGGAACATTCGACCACCCTGCCTGGCATCCCCACTGCTCTAAAAGTCCAGTAAGAAAGAAAGAAAAAATAAATAATGAAGAAGAAAATCTACCTACTGCCTATGCTTCTCCTCTCTGAAGCCTCAATGAGTCAAAGCCTCAACTCCCCACTCTAGCATATTGGCCTTTCCACTTAAAGCTAAATTGTTTTTATTAGATCTTGCCAAGTGCCTAATTATATGCAATCTAATGTCTCCTCAGGAACTGTAGTGGGTAAAATGTGCTGTCTGACGCTGCTTGCTTCTTTTAAACTGTTTCAACCTCTTTTCAATCCTATGTCTCCTCGGGAACTGTGGTACACAAAATGTGCTGACTACTCCCGTCTGCTTCTTTTAAACTCTCTTTCTCTCTGCACAATCCAATATCTCCTCAGGAACTGACACACAAAATGGTCTTGTGGGTTGAGAGGCATCTGTGGAATGTAGTTTTGCATCTGATTAAAAATGGGATAGTACTCTGGACAAAATTGCATCCACTTGCCTTTGGTCTGTTCAAAGACCACAGCAGCCCCCAGATCCAATCGATAATGTTATACTCATATTGATATGCATTCTGAAACTTCTCTACATTGCTGAAAAAATGGGAGTGCAACTTCACTTTTGAGCAACAAGCTGGTGCATCAGACAATGACAGATAATCAAAATATCAAAATTTATTTTCAATTCCATGCTCAATTTTTGCTCATTATTCTGGTCCAGCTGTTGTTTGTAACTTCAAGGAGAAGTTATCCATACTTTTTCTGTGATATTGATTTCAGCTGCTCTAAAGACAGAAGTAATTTCGATTATCAAATACCATACTAACCACCACAACTGTTGCCATCTGCTGTTTATTATCTCATGAACATAGGAAGTATTTATTAAGATTTAACAGAGGATGAAGCAAACTTTGTCATGGTTCCTTGCCAAATGTCCCAGCAGGGTTCACAAACAAACTATTTCAGAAATCACACCTAGAATTGTGTCCCATTCTGGCTGTGCGGCTCTGCAAATTCTAGCTACTGCTGAGGTCAGCATTCCTTTTCCACCCCAAGTACCTACGGGAAGATGGTGGTGAGCCATTCTGAACTTCTGCCATTATTCTGGTGAAGGCGCTTGCATGGCAGGGGCAGTCGGCATATTTTGCTCACCACAGTTCCCGAGGAGACATTGGATTGCATAGAGGGAGAGAGAGTTTAAAAGAAGCAACTCCCATGTTGTGGAAGGAGTTCCAGGAATTGGACCCAGTGATGATGAGAGGTTGGTTATACACTGTATTTCCAAATCAGGATCATATGCAACTCGATGGAAAATCTGCAGCCAATAGTGTTCCTAGTTGCCTGCTGCCGCTGATACTCCTGATGGCAGACATTGTGTATTTGGGAGGTGATTCATGCAATTTCTAGCTGGTATAAACTGTGCACCAATGTTGAATGGAATGAATGCTTAGGATGGTGAAAGGGGTGCCACGCAAGCTGACTTCTTTACTTCAGGTGTTGTCAAATTCCTGAGAAGTACATTATCCAGGCAAATGAGGAGAATTCCATCATGCTCCTTTCTTGATATTTTGTAGGTAGTGGAAAGACGAGGGTGTATCAGGAGGTGAGTTACAATCAGACACCTAGCCTCTGAACTCCGCATGGTAGTTATGATGAGTTTCTGGTCAGAGGTTAACCCAGGATTTGCTGAAGTAATGTCTCTGATTGTCAAAGTGGTTAGACTTTCTGATTTGAACCTGGTCTTTATCTAGCACTTTGTGTCATTAGCATTGCTTGTCAAATATCACCCCATGCTTGAACAGTGTCAGTAGAGCTACTAGGACTTTATGTTTCAATCCCTATGGTAAGTCGGCACTCTCGATGTTGGCAGTGGGCTTGAAGTCGTGCCAAGGAGAGAGGGTAGGTATGTCATCAGGGTCATCAGGTGGACACCCTCCTTCTTTGACGTTTCGTTGACAAGCCCACAACATCTCCAGAGGGCTCAATGGTGCTACCTGGCGTCCCAGATACACCCCCCTCTGTTCCATACCCTCCTGCAGCCCAGTTGTTGTCGTTCTTTTTAATCCAAATCCAATTGCTGCTTTCTTCTGCTGCATTTGACAAGGACTTGATTGCTTGTTGGAGGGAGTGAACCCTCACCCCCATCTTCCTCAATAGACTGGTCGTAGATATAGCAACGAATCCCCTGCATCCCAATTCTACAGGGAAAATCTTGGTCTTCCAGCCATTCTGGGCAGCTTCCATTGCCAGTTCAGAGTACTTGGTCTTTTTCCTCTCACAAGCTTCTTTGAAACCATCTTCCCATGGTATTGTCAATTCCACAACATATGCCAGCTTGGCTTTTGTGGACCACAGGACTATGTCTGGCCGGAGTGTTGTAGCCGCAATGTCTTGGGGAAACACAAGCTTTTTTCCAAGTCCACATCCATTTTCCAATCGCAAGCAACCTGCAGAATGCTTACATCTTTTGATGTTATATGGTGTTCTGGAGGTTGGCCTGCTGGTACAAATCATGTGATGAGGACATTTCCTGCCAATGTTTGTGGGAGAGCATTTGTGGTGATTCGCCTCTGTTCCAAGATTGATGCCAGCTGCCTGAGAACTTGGTTATGCTGCCAAGTGTACTGCCCCTGGGTGAGGCTCATGGTGCATCCTGTTAAAATGTGCCTTAGTGATCCAGGTGCTTGACAAAGAGAGCAAGTGGGGTCTTTCAGGTTCTGGGATGTGAGTAGGAGGTCATAAGTGGCTCTGATGACAAAACATAGCCGAGATCCCTCCATCTCCCAGATGTCACGCCAGCTGAGTTTCCTCTTTTCCAGGCTCTCCCAATTAGTCCATTGGCCCTGCTTGACCATTGAGATGGCTCTCACTGCGTGCAAGAGGGAGTTGTTTCATTTGGTGAAGAATTTTGAATGAAATAAACATCAGAAAATATCGCAGCTTCTGACCTTTTAATAGAAGGAAGATCATTGAGGAAGCAGCTGAAGATGGCTGGGTCTCAGACACAACCCTAAGGAGCTTCTGCACTGATTATCTGGGGATGCAATGATTGACCCCCAACAACAGTCACCTCACCTCCCTTCTGTGTAAGGTATGACTCCAGTCGCTGGAGAATTATTTTTTTCATGCCCCCTGATTTCACTTTTTCTCAATGCCACAGTGGTGAACACCCTGCTGCCAAGGACAGCAACTCTCATGTTACATCCAGGAATTAAGTTCATTGCTCCAGGTTTCACATGAGGCTGTAATGAAGGTGAGAGCTGGGTGGTCCTGAAGAAACACAGCAAATCCTCTCAATAGTTAGGAAAACTGAAATATTAGAACCACTAAGTGCTGGAAATATGCAAGCAGGGTCTTTATTAAAAGTGAGGTATATGCAAGCAGGGTCTTTATTAAAAGTGAGGTCACTGCATCCCAAGGGCTATTCAACCACTTAAAAGGAGGCAGTGGGAAAAGCTTTCAGCCATTGCACTCACAGCAGATCTTGGGTCACAACAGTTCCCAACATCCACTTGAATTTTCTGGACAATTGCCAACTCCATTCCTGATGTCAGCTAGAATCTCTGCAGCCAGCACATTTGATGCCACACACAAGCTCTTACTCTCACAGGAAATCTTCCCTTTGACTAAATCTGCACAGCATTCATGCTCTGATTGCTTCAGGAACTTCACTCCTCCTTACTCAACTGCTGGGTTCCTAGAGGGAAAAAAATGCAAATTCCCTTTTAACGTTGGTCATTCAATACATGTTTTCCCACCCTCTTAAAATATAAAGTTGCCATCCACAAAACCCCAATACAACTTATATTTACCTAGGGAGTTCTCCTCCATCATCCTGACCGCAGTTTACCTACCGTCAGAGGCTGACTATAATCAAGCACTTGAGGTACTGCATGATGCTGTTTCCAAACAAGAAATACATCATCTTGATGCATTTCAAATCATAGTTGGGGACTTCAACCAGGCTTGTTTGAAGAACACCCTGCCCAATTACCATCAACATATAACCTGTAGCACCAGAGGTCCCAACATACTTGTCCACTGTTACACTAAGATAAGAAATACCTACCGTACCATGCCCAGACCGCATTTTCGGTAAACCTGATCATTTGGCTGTCCAGCCACCTGCATACAGAAGAGGCTAAAGGATAGAGCTCCAGAGATGAGGATAACAAAGAGTTGGTTGCAGGAGGCAGAGGATCAGCTACGGGATTGCTTCAAGTCGGTAGACTGGGCTCACCTGTGGATATGAGTGAATGCACCATGGTCGTCACAGATTTTTTTTAAAACAGTTGTAGAGTAGTGTGGTGTGCCACAATATCATTCAAAGTCTCCCCCAACCAAAAACCCCAAGATCCACAACTTGCTGAGGGTCAGGTCAGAGTCATTCAAGTCTGGCAACCAAGGAAGTTACAAGAGTTCCAGGTCCGATCTGTGGAAAGCCACCTCACAGGCGAAGTGGCCATTCCCGACTGCGAAGGACGTTCAACAGCTTTGGCAAGGCTTGAATCCTATCATAAAGTAAACACAGCTTCACTTCCACATGACTTCAATGCCTTCTGTGCTCATTTTGATCATTGAAACATGGAGGAACCATCACAAACTCCCACAGCCCACAATGATCCTGTGATTTCAGTCTCTGAGGCCAACATGCGAGCAAACTTCAAGAGTGTGAAACCACAAAGAGAATCCGCCCAGATGTGGTACCTGGCAAGTACTAAAGTCCGGCGCTAATCAACTGGCTGGAGTGTTCACTAATATCTTTAACCTCTCACTTTGGCATTCTGACATACCAACCTGCTTCAAGCAGGCTTCATTCTAAGCAGGCTTCATTCTACTGTTGCTTAAGATGAACATGGTAACCTGCTGCATTGACTATCACTCAGTAGCACTTACATCCACAATGATGAAGTGTTTTGGAAGGTTGGTGATGAAACATAGCAACTCTGCCTGAGAAGCAACTTCCATCCACTCCAAGTTGCCTACTGGAGCGAAAGGTCCACAGCAGATGGAATCTCAGTGGCTCTTCACTCAACCCCTGGAACATCTGTACAGCAAAGATGCATATATCAGGATGTTCTTCATCGACTACGACTCAGTAGTCAGTACCATCACCTCTTCTAAACTAATCAATAAGCTCTAACACCTTAGCCTGAATGCCTCCTTGTGCAATTAGATCCTCAATCTCCTCACTTAGAGACCCCAGTCAGTCAGTTTGGCAACAACATCTCCTCCACAATCTCCATCAGCACAAGTGCACCACAAGGCAGTGTGCTTAGCCCCCTGCTCTACTCACTTTACACTTACGACTGTGTAGCTAAGTACAGCTCCAATGTCATATTCAGTTTGCTGATGACGCCACTGTTGTTGGCCGGATCAAAGGTGTTGACAAATCAGCATCTAGGAGGGACATTTAAATTCTGGTTGAATGGTGCCACAACAACCTCTCACTGAATGTCAACAAGACCGAGAAGCTGATTATTGACTTCAGGAGGAAGGAACTAGAGATCCATAAGCCAGTCCTCATCAGAGGAGAGGGTCAGCAAATTTAAACTCGGTGCTACCATTTCAGAGACTTGTCCTGCACCTACCACAAGTGCAATTATGAAGAAAGCACAGCAATGCCTCTGTGTCCTTAGGAGTTTGGGAAGATTTGGCATGACATCTAAAACTTTGACAAACTTCTATAGATGAGTAATGGAGGGAATATTGACTGGCTGCACCACTGCCTAGTATCGGAACACCAAAGTCCTTGAATGGAAAATCCGACAAAAAGTAGCAGATTGGCCCAGGCCATCATGGGCAAAGCCCTCCCCACCATTGAACACATTTCCAAAAGCTGCAATTAGCATCAGAGACCCCCATCACCCAGGCCATGCTCTCTTCTCATTGCGGCAATGAGGAAGAAGGTACAGGAGCCTCAGGATTCACACCACCAGGTTCAGGAACATTTATTACCCCTCAGCCATCAAGGCCTTGAACCAAAGGGGGTAACTTCACTCAACTTCTCTTGCCCTGTCATTGAAATGTTCCCACAACCTATGGACTCACTTTCAAGGACTCTTCATCTCATCGTCTCAAAATTTATTGTTTATTTATTTTTTTATTAATATAATTTCTTTTTTTTATTTGCACAGTTTGTCTTTTGCACACTGGTTGAACACCCAAGTCGGTGTGGTCTTTCATTGTTTCTATAATAGTTTTTATTCCATTATGGATTTATTGAGTATACCTGCAAGAAAATGGATCTCAGGGTTGTCTCTGGTGACATACATCAACGCTGATAATAAATTTACTTTGAACTTTTAACTTTGAGTCCAGATAAGACACCAACCTGATACAGATTGAACATTATTTTAGAGTCTTACAGTAACAGGATGGCATGACGGCAGACAACAGTCTGGAGAATGGAGACACGAGTCCTGATCCTGGAGTTGAAGAACTGTTGTTCTGTTGTTTGTTATCATCTGTGTTGCTCTGATGAACGTTATGGGTATGCTATGTTGGCGACAGAATGTGAGGCAACACTTGTGATTGCCCCCAGCACATCCTTGTGTGTGTTGGTTGTTAATGCAAGCGACATATTTCACTGTGTGTTGACATGTATAGGTGATAAATGAATCTGAATATGAAACAGGTCCTTTGACCCAACTTGTCCATGTTGACCATGATGCCCACCAAGCTAGGTGGTACGCTTTAGGCCAAAGGACCTGGCCCATATCCCTCTTAACTCTTTCTTTCAAAGTATGTATCATGATCAATAAATAAGACTACATATCATGAACCAGAGGCCACAGTTTAAGAATTAGGGGTAGGCCATTTAGAACGGAGTTGAGGAAAAACTTTTTCACCCAGAGAGTGGTGGATATATGGAACGCTCTGCCCCAGAAGGCTGTGGAGGCCAAGTCTCTGGATGCTTTCAAAAAAGAGATGGATAGAGCTCTTAAAGATAGCGGAATCAAAGGTTATGGGGATAAGGCAGGAACTGGATACTGATAGTGGATGATCAGCCATGATCACAGTGAATGGTGGTGCTGGCTCAAAGGGCCGAAGGGCCTACTCCTGCACCTATTGTCTATTGTCTATATCATTTTAAGAGTGGGATAAGTTTAAGTAGTTGGAAGCATAAACCTTTGAAGTGTTACACCAACAAATACCGTAATATTGGGCCAACCCTTTCTAAAAGATGTCAATAGTTCCATGATGAACTTACAGAATGTACCTCAGAGATTCTGGCAGGCTTTGGGCTCTACTGCAAGCGCATCTGAATATATACATCCTATACCTGGCTACTGTGCCCTACACAGAGCCCAGCAGTGGAGCGTGAACTTGCTGAGAGACACAAGAGACTGCAGACAGTAGAATTTGGAGCAAAAATGTAAATCTGCTGGAGGAACCCAGCACATCGAGCGGCACCTGTGGGAGGAAAGGTATTGTCAATGTTTCAGGTCGAAACCCTGCGTCAGTTCTGAGTACTTCCAGCAGGATGTGGGAAATTGCTGAGACTTCTATGCCCTGACACTGGGGGTGTTGCTGACAGATCCTGCATCAGGTTAAACTTGAAACAGGATTCCAGTGCCCATTCACTTCACTTAGATTTATAGCAGTGAGGACGAAAGTATAAATTACATTTTCAAAATTGCTTGTATTTGTTACAGTATTTTAATTCATTAAAATTATTTTTATGTAGCTTTTAATTTTTAAAAACTGTCAATTTAAAAGATTTAGCTGTTTACTTTCAACAGCTTTTGAAAGTTTCCAGATGTCAGGGTCTCTCCAAGGCATTTAAAAAGTGCCACAGATTTGACAAGCAGCAGTGTGCCTTTGTCGTCTGTCAGTGGTTTGCTCAACCATTCACGGGCAGGTATTCTTCTGGCTGATCATGTGGCCCTAAGGCGTCACAAGAGGACTTGGTACCAGCAGGTCATAGATGCTCTCGGCAACTTGGTTTAGCCTTCCAGATTCATAACACAATTGGAAATACAAGTAGTAGGGACTCTACAAACTCTGAAGACCAATGGATGCAAGGCCATCATTCACAACCAGTGTTTCGAGTCTTACCATAACCCTTCTAAGTTGTTAATTTTCATCAATAAACTAAGATGATTTGAGTTGACCATCATAACCAAATTGGCTCCTGTTGTCACCCAGCATTTAGTCAAGCCACTTTATCATTAATTTGGCCTGATAAAGAGTTATTTTCCTCTTCCTTATCAGGGGTTATTAAGTCCCAGGGTTAGAATCAGGTTTAATACCTCTGCCATATGTCGTGAATTTTTTTGTTTTGTAGCAGCAGTACAAAACTATAAATTATAATATATATAAAAAATTAAATAGGTCATGCAAAAAGAAAGGAAAACACACTGAGGGAGTGTTCATTGTCTGTTCAGAAATCTGATGGCGGAGGAGAAGAAACCGTTCCTGAAACATTGGATGTGTGTCTTCAGGCTCTATACCTCCTCTTTGGTGGTAGAAATGAGAAGGGTGAATGTTTTGGGTGCTGGGGTCTTTAAAGATGGATGCCACCTTTCAGAGGCATTGCCTTTGAAAGATTTCCTCATTGCAGGGGAGGCTAGTATTCATGGAGCTGGCGGAGTTAACAACTTCTGCAGCTTTTGCTGATATACCAACTCTCCTCAAATTCAAAATTAAATAAAGCCACCGTCGTGCCTTCCTTCAACATGTTGGCCCAGGATAAATCCGCAGAGATGTTGACTCCCAGGAACTTATAACTGCTCATCCTTTCCACTTCAGATCCCTCAATCAGGACCGGTGACTGCACCCTATACTATTAATCACCTACGTACCAATATCTCATAGATCAAATCTTGAACACCCATTTATTGTGCTCTTAAGGGAAAAATATTTTAATAACTATATTTATTGAGGTTCATCAACTTTACAGAAAGATGAAGAAGTCCAGTCTTGTAAACTTTTGTGAAGTTCCTGTGTCTGTTTTCAAAGTGAGCTTGAAGTGTAGTTTATTTCAAATAGAAGAATGGATGAATCTCACTCTCTTAAAATACGAGCAATGGAATATGCCTGCGGGCTGGTAGAATAAAGTAACAATAAAAGGTAATTATAGCTTTATTAGCATTTCAAAATTTAGCTGCAAGGCATTTGCTTTGATTGTGTTAAAAGCACATTTAGCAATAAGAGACAGTGCTAATGTTAAGGCTAGCACCTTACGGTTAGGGAAGCAATGGGAGTGAAATGGGAGGATACAGTTGTCATGGCACATTTGTGAACTAATCACAAAAGGAAAAGCAGGGCTGAAATTCTGTTGGGAGATTTGGGATCCTGAGGCAAAAATTAAAATGCAGCATTGCAATAATCTCTGAATTCCTAACTGAGTTACATGCAAATTGACATCTATTCATGCAGATCAGAAAGTCTCAGAGAAGGGTATGGGTGACAGATGGCTTTAGTTTATGCGCATGGTAAAAAATGGGTGCTATTCTTTTCAGACAGATTCCATTTAAACTTAGCAAAACTTAATGGACTGGTGAATCAAATAACTGACTGTGAAGATAGGGTATCAAACTATAGTGTCAGAAGAGAAGTAAAGTAAGAAATCTAAAAAGGAAACTTGGCATCAGAGCAAACTAATGATTTAGACAAGGAAACAACAGGAATTCTGCAGATGCTGGAAATTCAAGCAAAACACATCAAAGTTGCCGGTGAACGCAGCAGGCCAGGCAGCATCTCTAGGAAGAGGTACAGTCGACGTTTCAGGCCGAGACCCTTCGTCAGGACTAACTGAAGGAAGAGTGAGTAAGGGATTTGAAAGTGGGAGGGGGAGGGGGAGATCCAAAATGATAGGAGAAGACAGGAGGGGGAGGGATGGAGCCAAGAGCTGGACAGGTGATTGGCAAAGGGGATATGAGAGGATCATGGGACAGGAGGTCTGGGGAGAAAGACGGGGGGGAGGGAACCCAGAGGATGGGCAAGGGGTATAGTCAGAGGGACAGAGGGAGAAAAAGGAGAAAGAGGGAAAGAATGTGTATATAAAAATAAATAACGGATTGGGTATGAGGGGGAGGTGGGGCATTAGCGGAAGTTAGAGAAGTCAATGTTCATGCCATCAGGTCGGAGGCTACCCAGACAGAATATAAGGTGTTGTTCCTCCAACCTGAGTGTGGCTTCATCTTTACAGTAGAGGAGGCCGTGGATAGACATGTCAGAATGGGAATGGGATGTGGAATTAAAATGTGTGGCCACTGGGAGATCCTGCTTTCTCTGGTGGACAGAGCGTAGGTGTTCTGCAAAGCGGTCTCCCAGTCTGCGTCGGGTCTCGCCAATATATAGAAGGCCACATCGGGAGCACCGGACGCAGTATATCACCCCAGCCGACTCACAGGTGACGTGTCGCCTCACCTGGAAGGACTGTCTGGGGCCCTGAATGGTGGTAAGGGAGGAAGTGTAAGGGCATGTGTAGCACTTGTTCCGCTTACAAGGATAAGTGCCAGGAGGGAGATCAGTGGAGAGGGATGGGGGAGACGAATGGACAAGGGCGTTGCTTAGGGAGCGATCCCTGTGGAAAGCTGAAGGGGGGGAGGGAAAGATGTGCTTAGTGGTGGGATCCCGTTGGAGGTGGCGGAAGTTACGGAGAATAATATGTTGGACCGGAGGCTGGTGGGGTGATAGGTGAGGACCAGGGGAACCCTATTCCTAGTGGGGTGGCGGGAGGATAGAGTGAGAGCAGATGTGCGTGAAATGGGGGAGATGCGTTTGAGAGCAGAGTTGATGGTGGAGAAAGGAAAGCCCCTTTCTTTAAAAAAGGAGGACATCTCCCTCATCCTGGAATGAGTCGGCTGGGGTGATATACTGTCCTGGCAGACCTATTGTCTCAGCTTGCTCCTGCCCCACCGAACTCGTTTCTGCATACCTCGACACGGTTTTATTCCCCCCCCCTTTCAATCCCTTCCTACCTATGTTCGTGACATTTCTCACGCTCTTAAACTTTTCAATGATTTTAAGTTCCCTGGCCCCCACCGCTTTATTTTCACCATGGATGTCCAGTCCCTGTATACTTCCATCCTCCATCAGGAAGGTCTCAAAGCTCTCCGCTTCTTTTTGGATTCCAGACCTAGTCAGTTCCCCTCTACCACCACTCTGCTCCGTCTAGCGGAATTAGTCCTTACTCTTAATAATTTCTCCTTTGGCTCCTCCCACTTCCTCCAAATTAAAGGTGTAGCTATGGGCACCCATATGGGTCTGAGCTACGCCTGCCTTTTTGTTGGCTTTGTGGAACAATCTATGTTCCGTGCCTATTCTGGTATCTGTCCCCCACTTTTCCTTTGCTACATTGACGACTGCATTGGCGCTGCTTCCTGCACGCATGCTGAGCTCGTTGACTTTATTAACTTTGCCTCCAACTTTCATCCCGCCCTCAAGTTTACTTGGTCCATTTCCGACATCTCCCTCCCCTTTCTAGATCTTCCTGTCTCTATCTCTGGAGACAGCTTATCCACTGATGTCTACTATAAGCCTACTGACTCTCACAGCTATCTGGACTATTCTTCTTCTCATCTTGTCTCTTGCAAAAATGCCATTCCCTTCTCGCAATTCCTCCGTCTTCGCCGCATCTGTTCTCAGGATGAGGCTTTTCATTCCAGGATGAGGGAGATGCCTTCCTTTTTTAAAGAAAAGGGCTTCCCTTCCTCCACCATCAACTCTGCTCTCAAACGCATCTCCCCCATTTCACGCACATCTGCTCTCACTCCATCCTCCCGCTACCCCACTAGGAATAGGGTTCCCCTGGTCCTCACCCACCACCCTACCAGCCTCCGGGTCCAACATATTATTCTCCGTAACTTCCGCCACCTCCAAGGGGATCCCACCACTAAGCACATCTTTCCCTCCCCCCTCTCCCTGCTTTCCGCAGGGATCGCTCCCTACGCAACTCCCTTGTCCATTCGTCCCTCCCATCCCTCCCCACTGACCTCCCTCCTGGCACTTATCCTTGTAAGCGGAACAAGTGCTATACATGCCATTACACTTCCTCCCTTACCACAATTCAGGGCCCCAGACAGTCCTCCAGGTGAGGCGACACTTCACCTGTGAGTCGGCTGGGGTGATATACTGCGTCCGGTGCTCCCAATGTGGCCTTCTATATATTGGCGAGACGCGACGCAGACTGGGAGACCGCTTTGCTGAACACCTACGCTCTGTCCGCCAGAGAAAGCAGGATCTCCCAGTGGCCACACATTTTAATTCCACATCCCATTCCCATTCTGACATGTCTATCCACGGCCTCCTCTACTGTAAAGATGAAGCCACACTCAGGTTGGAGGAATAACACCTTATATTCCGTCTGGGTAGCCTCCAACCTGATGGCATGAACATCGACTTCTCTAACTTCCGCTAATGCCCCACCTCCCCTTCGTACCCCATCTGTTACTTACTTTTATACACACATTCTTTCTCTCACTCTTCTTTTTCTCCCTCTGTCCCTCTGAATATACCCCTTGCCCATCCTCTGGGCTCCACCCCCCCCAGTCTTTCTCCCCGGACCTCCTGTCCCATGATCCTCTCATATCCCCTTTGCCAATCACCTGTCCAGCTCTTGGCTCCATCCCTCCCCCTCCTGTCTTCTCCTATCATTTTGGATCTCCCCCTCCCTCTCCCACTTTCAAATCTCTTACTAACTCTTCCTTCAGTTAGTCTTGATGAAGGGTCTCGGCCTGAAATTTCGACTGTACCTCTTCCTACAGATGCTGCCTGGCCTGCTGCGTTCACCAGCAATTTTGATTTAGACAAGGATATGTATAATGTAACAAGAAAGTACAGTGTTTAACAGAAAGAATGCAGAAATAAATGCCAAATCAGCAAAATGGTAAAATTAAAACTAGCAAGAGAAAAGTTCCTCCAGCATTTTGTGTGTGAAAACTAAAACTAAAGGCATTTCATTTCAACACACAAAAATACATAACGAAGTTGATAAATTGACAGCACTGAAAGAGATTAATGGTTTGATTTAATACCTGTTCTGGAAATGCGATTACAACCAAGATTAAGAACAAAATATACCAGTGCACTTGATGTTTTGAAGGAACTGACAAAATGCATGAAGAAATGCAAGTGGGTGTCAGCACTGATAATAATGGATGACACAAGAACAACTGGAAGATTCAAAAATACAATTAATATGGCAGATTTTAAAAGGGAGAAAAAATATTTAAAGGAATAACTCAGCTGATGATAATGTTTGAAAGTGTATCATTTCAGGATTTTTTTTGGCAAGTGTAATTTTACAAAGATTTTGTCTGCTTGTGGTTGGATCACCCATCTCCTCACGCAACAAGATTTGTACACCTGATATTCCCAAAAGGTTTCCTACATAGGTACCAACCAGGCCTTACTCTGGATACTCCCAGGGAGCATAATACAAGCATAGATCACCTCCACCAAGTAGTAATTAGGGCATATATTTAAAATATAACTGAAGAAAAATTCACAGAATATCTGCAGGGCAGGTTTTGCAAATGCAAAATATTATGAGAGGCTCTGCAAGAATGGACAATGAAAGCAGTGGAGGTAAATTAGGTTCCTTTGGAGGCTGAGGCAGAAGAAATTATAATGAAATGAAGAAATGACTGAGTTAATAAATCAGTACTTTGTTGTGGTGTTCATCAGGATTTCATGAGAGATGGAATAATACCATGCATTAATTCAAGCAAGTAAGAAGTAATCCCTTTGAATTGAAATGGACAGCTTTATAGATGATCATTGCTGTCTACAGACAAGTGGGTATGGGACTATAACAGGATGATAGCTGCTCAAAGGATATGGTTTGCAAAATGACATAAGCACGCAACATTCTTGTATGTATCAACCAAATGCAAGGCAATGGGTTCATGTTAACCGACCTATATCAAACCAGGCAGCGAATACTGGCTAAGCTATTTTTCACCATTGTGACCGAGTTCAAGGCAGCTTCCAGACCAGCGAAGCTATTTCAATGCTCAACTTATCAATCATGCTCATAGGCATATTTGCTCTATCTATCAATATTAGAGGCATTTTTGTACCCAGGGAGTCAGCCCTCACAATGCTAATCTTGGGTGCCTGCATTCTCTATCCTCAGAAGCTTTTAGACCAACCATACAAAATTGTATTGTCCCAGTAAAGGTGTTTGACCATTCAGAGCTGTATTGTCACTTACCATGTGCTCCCATTGTAGAAATATGTAATACAATGGAATCATTTGTCAAACACAAAATATTGAAGTGAACAATAAGTGTAGTTTTTGAAATTATGTCAAATCACCTGCTGGTAATTTTGTTCCAAGGAATATCAAAATGTGATATAATTTGTGTTTGGGGAGACTCTATAGATAGTCTTCAGGAGAATCCTTGCTTGTCAATGATGAATGAAGATTTTTTATGCCAAACAGCCTCATTGTCTTTACAGTGACCCGGTTCAAAGTTACAACACAAAAGAGTTACAAAAGACATTGTGTTTGATTTTGGAAATGAGTATAACTGGAAGCCAATAGACTAACAGTGCTAATGGCCACGGACAAATTTCTGCAGCAGTGTTTTCTATTAATATTCTAACTAAATAATACACATCTATTTCATACTTAGTGAAGTGCATTGAAACATCCAAAAGATGGAAAACTCTCCATTTAACTGCCACTCTTAAATTAATCAGGCTTAGTAATAAAAAAGAGACACTTCTGATATAGTAATTGTATTTCTTTGACAACATAAGGCTGAGAGTTAAAAACAATGTAAATGTATGATTTTTCTTGTCAAAACAGGCTAGCTGGCAATGGATGCATCTATATGTTTACATTTATAAAAATAAAAATCAGTTGTGAGAAGAATTTATCTTTTGAAACTAAGTTTAGAATAGAATAACTATATTAGCTTGAAATCAATTTAAAGTTCAGCAACCAGCTTTGCATTCGTTTCCCAAAATTTAGGCTTACAGCGATAATCTCTATCTGATTATTGTAATTATCAATTGGGATCAAAGCAGTTTAAAAAACTGGCCGGAAATTATGTGATTCTCATCTATTCAGTGGGGTAAGTATATATAATATGCCTTACCATACTTACACTGTAGCCAATCTTCTAAACATCACATCGAAAATCTCTCATTCTACTTCCTCTGATAAATAAATCTTTGCAGTGTCTACCTAAAGGTGGTTTGTATTAATATTCTGGCAGTGTTTCACCTTCAAAGCAGAATTTTCAGCAGCAGTATCAATTTCTTGACAAACTTCTTCCCTTTCTCAAGAGCAGCTAATGTGTCATGCATGAAAATTTTCTGCCCAAGTATTACAAATAAAATTATTTTGGTATCTCTGTGTGGAACCCTATATTACCTGAGAATTGAAAATCATGTGCACGTGATTTAATATTCTGTTATTTCATTTGCACAATTTTTTGTCATTTCATTCTGGTTTTAAATTGTCTGCCAAGGTTAAAAGTGTTCAATGGGATTGTTAACCACAGGTAGGCACTTGATAGATTTCAATTGCATTAATCCACAGCACATTCTAATGGAAAGCACTTCTATTTCCCTGACAGAATTGGCATTCTATGCTCTGATTTAGTAGAAAATCCTAGGCTCTGTAAATATCTGCCAGTTTCTGTAGCTATTTTGAATTTCCCATAGTAAGATAAAAATACAGCATTAAAACAAGAATCGTATCTTGATGCTTCCCAATTGCCTGGAAACAGTCCAAACCAAGGGACAATGCTTACCATTCACCTCAAGAAACGTACTCATAATGATTCTCTGTGTGTGCCTTTCACCACAGAGCCTTCAAAAGGACACTTAATGCTGTCAGCACCATCATATGGTCATGTTGACATGTGATCAATCAGACTGAAGAATTATGACAGACAGGAAACTAGAAAATGAAAGACTCACCAAATATACAAGAAGTATTTTAAATCTTTTGGAATAAATAAAGTTTGGAACATTAGAAGTTGAGGTAGCTCATGGACTCATTATATTTCACAAAATCTCTCAAGTCCAAATCTGATCCAGGCATCACTCACCCTGTGCCTGTCCTTCGAACTGCCCTGCAGCAGAGGACACTGCATGTAACCCAACCATGCAGCAGGATTCCCGCAGGCTTCCGCATTTGGACGAGCTTCTGCTGATCTTGTGCTAGTTCAGTCCTGGTTTGAGTATACCAGTGCCTGGTCAGGAGGAAGAAGGAAGTATTTGACAGGTATAGGTATCTCTGATCAAGTGAATCCCTTGAGTATGACAGATTTAGGAATTCTCTTAAGGAGAATCAAGAATCAAGAGGGCATGGAAAGGAAATAAGACAACTCTAGCAAGTAAGGTAAAAGAGAACCTAAGAGGTTCTACAAGTGTATTAAAAAATGGGATCAATATGTGGAGCCACAAGAGATGGAGAGATCTTAAATGAATATTTATCTTCTGTTTCATTATGGAAAAGGTTATGCAAGCTAAGTAACTAAGGAACATGAATAGTGATATCTGAAAACATAACAACATTACAATTATGTTTTTGACTATATTGGCTCGACAAGAGGCAAAAACCAGCTTGGATCGATTTGGAATGAAAAGCTATCAAACAATTTTATTTAACCTCATTATTAGGAGCTGCATTACCTTTACAACTTGCTAAAATTCCAAATTTAAATCTCTACCCAGTTATTAAACAGTCCTTATGGATTTGGTTTCAGTTTTGCAACTCTTTTAATTTTAAACAATTTAAATTGTATAGCTCTTTATATTGAAATTTTCTATTTAAGCCTTCAAGCATCTGTTTTTTTGCAGATTTATTTTGTGATGGTCGATTGATGACTTTTGAAGAGTTAATTAGTAAATATTCCCTCTCTCATACACACTTCCTGCAATATCTACAGGTTGGACATTTTTTACAAAAATACTTATCTAAGTTTCCATATATGCAAGTATCTGATTTGTTGGATACTATTTTGAATATGAATCCTTTAGTAAGAGGTTCCATTGGTAGAATTTATAATTTATTTTTACTACAAAAAGTTAACCTCTCACTAAAGATTAAACAAGATGGGAGAGAGAACTTAATATGACCTTTGTTAATGAAGATTGGTTGCAAGTTCTGAAAATGGTCAATTCTTCTTCGGTATGTGGCAATCACTGTTTAATTCAATTTAAAATTGTTCACCGTTATTATTTAACAAAGGAGAGACTATCCAAAATATTTCCTAACATAGACAACCATTGTGATAGGTGTAAAACTGAAGTAGCCACTTTGTCACATATGTTCTGGTCATGTTCTTCATTAAAATCTTTTTGGAAATCTTTATTTTTTACAATTTCTAAAACTCTGAAAATTAATTTACAACCTTATATACTGACTGTTCTATTTGGAATAGTTCCGCATCATATTCAGGGTATTTCATCTTCAGACCAACATGTAATTGCATTTGATACATTGTTGGCAAGAAGGGCTATTTTATTGAAATGGAAAGATACCTCTGTCCCTACATTAATTCAATGGTTTTCCCAAGTAATGTTATGTCTTATTTCGGAAAAAAATTAGAAGTAGGACTTTTGATCCTCGATTCGATTTTGAGAGAAGATGGGACTCTTTTGCCAAATATTATCATTTAATTTGAATTAATTTATATGGTTTCCTTCCAATCTTATTTTATATAAATGTGAGTTGGCGGATGATGATTTTTCTTCTTTATATATACAGATGATCGTAAGACATATTGTTCCAGGAGCTGGTTCCTAATGGATTTTTTTTTCTTTTTTCTTTTTTTTTCTTTTTCTTTCTTTTGTAGTTAGTGGGTTTTTTTCTTTTAGTTAGTTGGGGTTCTCTTTTTTTCCTTCTTTTCTTTATAAAAAATAATTTTTTTCATTATCATATATTATTTTTATTTGATAAGTATTTTCTTCAGCTTTATTAACTGTATATATATCAACTTGTTGAAGTCTTGTATCATTTTATAGCTGTAGAAGATTATGTATCAATAAAAAGATTTTAAAAATGAAATGACAAAAGAGGATGTGCTGGTCATCTTAAAGCAAATCCCATGGACCTGATCAAGGGTATCTGAGGACATTGTGGGAAGTTAGGGAAAAGATTGCAGGGGCCCTGGCAGAGATGTTTATATTCTCCTTAGACATGGGTGAGGTACTGGAAGACTTGAAGATGTCTCATGTTGTACATTTATTCAAGAAAGTCTGCAAGTACAAGCCATAGGGGAGATAAAATTGATTAGTAGAAGGAGGCATAGGGTGGTAGTAGAGGGTTTGTTTTTCAGAATGGAAGCCTGTGACCAGCAATGTGCAGCGGGAATTGGTGTTGAGTCCACTTCTATTTATCATATATATTAACATATATCCCATCAGAATCAGGTTTAATTTCACTGGCATATGTTGTGAAATTTATTGTGTATATCACAGTAACTGGAAGGTCACATCAGTGATTCCAATTCTATGGCAAAGATAACCAGTATATCCCACAGCACAGCAGGGTATTACTGACATTGACTTTTGGATTTTTGCATTAGCATGAATGCCAGAATTAGTTATTGGTTTAACTGTAAAGCCAAGAGCCCTGATGACTTCACTATCTTTCCAACCACTAAATCTCGTCCATTACTGTAGGGATCACCAATTTGAAGGGAAGAATGCCAAATATTAATTCCTTGCAATGTGACAGCTGGACCAAATGACATTCACAAATACATCTTGGCTCTCAAGGGAATATTGTTTACAACCCATCCCACCACTGAGAACATCATCAAAAGGTGGCATCCATCATTAAGGTTGCGAACCATCCGGGCATAACCTCTTCTCATCACTACCACTGAGGGAGGAGGCACAGGAGCCTGAAGATCCACCCTCTGTGCTTTTGGAGCAGCTTCATCCACTCCGCCAGCAGATTTCTAAATGGTCTCTACACTCAAGAGCACTGTGTTTGTTGGATTGTTTATACTTTTATTGTAATTTGTAGTAAGTTTAATGTATTGCATTGTCATCAACATCTTGAGCATTCATTTGCTAGTCAAAAGATCATGAATTTGAGTCTAAAAGGAGCTTCTCACTTGAATGACCCTGGAGAACCTTCACTAGTTCTCAGCTGAATTATAAAAGGTAGCTCCACATTGAAGCAAATTGTTCCTTCTCAGAAGGAGGTAAAAACTGATTAAGTCCATCTCATTCCCTTTGAGAGAGCTTCTTTCCAGCTGATCACACAATAGCATAAATTGCACTTAGGCAGCACTCATGACTGACAGCACAGTACTCTCTAGAGCTGCGGAGGAAGGTTACCATCAAATCTGCCTGAACTAAGATAACATTTTATAGCTGGAAGATATCCAAATGCATTGTTCAATAATTGAATGTAATTTTATTTGGTAAAGAGAAACTTCTTCATGGTTAATGCAGCTTCACTGTCAACAGGGTCAAAATGTTGTTGGATGGCTGTGTTTTGATGCTTCACAAAATTCATTGTGCCAATGATGGAAAATAATTGCTTGCGTTCTTTAAATTCTGCTAAAACAAATTAACAAAATACTGCTACATGCATAGTATCCTGGTTGTTTACAGGAAGTGGAAGTATTAACCATTAACCACAGCTATATTGTGGTTTATTTCAGGTAAAAGTTATACATTTTATACTAGGAGAATTAAAAATTGAATAATTATAGTTATTATAATCAAAGTTCCAAGTAAATTTATTATCATAGTATATATATGTCACTACATACTGCCCAGAGACTTATTTTCTTGGTAGCATTCACGGTAGAACAAAGAATTACAATAGTATCAATGAAAAACTACACATTAATAGATGAATTAAAAAATAAGTAGATACATAAAAATAAAAAATAATATTGAGAGCATGAATTGTACAGTCCTTGAAAGTGGTTATGGAATCAGGTCAGAGTTACTTACTTACTGCCCGTTTAGTGTAGCAATGAAGTCCTCCATCTCTGTCTGTCCTTGGTCACTCAGATGTAGAAGAATCCTTAATTGCTGTTTCCATAACAGTTCTGTTTTTCCAGCCATGTTTATCAGCCCTGAGCTAAACCCCTGAACCTGGAGTTAGTCCTCTACCCTTAAAGCGTTGGTTCTCTTTGTCTGGCCTCTAACCTTTGACCTGTTTAGCATGGGTGACCCTAACAAGAGCCAAAGCATAAGGCCCTGACTCCAACCAACATAGCTCTCCAGGTCATTGAGGCACACAAGCCTCCAGACCATGACAAGGTTGTGTTCTCTTGGAGGAGTTCAGAGGTGAGGTGACTGAAATTAGTTCTAAAGCCTGATGGTTGAAGGGTATAATCAGTAACAGGTTAGGCTTTACTATGTTGTTTGTAGATAGAACATAGAAATCTACAGCATATTACAGGCCCTTTGTCCCACAATGTTGTGCCAACCATGTAACCTACTGTAGAAACTGCCTAGAATTCCCCTACCACATAGCCCTCTATTTTTCTAAGCTCCATGTACCTATCTAAGACTCCCTTGAAAGACCCTTTCGTATCCACCTACACCACTGTCGCTGGCAGTGCATCCCTAGCACCCATTGCTCTCTGTGTGAAAAACTTACTCCTGACATCCCTCTTGTACCTACTTCCAAGCACCTTAAAACTATCCCCCTTCATGTTAGCCATTTCAGCACTGGAAAAAGCCTCTGGCTATCCACGCCATCAATGCCTGTCATCATCTTGTAACCCCCTATCAGACCACCTCTCATCGTCCGTCGCTTCAAGGAGAAAAAGCCAAGTTCACTCAACCTATTCTCATAAGGCATGCTCTCCAATCCAGGCAACATCCTTGTAAATCTCCTCTGCACTCTCTCTATAGTATCCACATCCTTCCTGTGGTGACCTACCAGTTGGTAGATTAAGATCTACTGTACGTCAGGGCCTCAATTATTCATCATATTTATAAGTGACTTAAATGACAAGATTGAAAGCCATATATCCAACCTACATGATCAAGAAAGAAAGATGACATTGTAAGTAATATAGGTCGAAGCATTAAATTAGACAAAAATATTAATAAATTAAGCAAATGGAAAAAAATTGTTGTTCTCAATTCATTCCTATGCAAAAAAAATGTAAGTTCAACACTGTGATTGGAATTCCCAAATATCTTTCATGTATAATTAGGATGTCAGGGTCAGGGCAGAAAATAGTCCAAAGGCCAAATGGAATGTTTCCCTATATTCAGAGGACTGTAGCACAAGGAGATCAAATAATATTTCAGCTCAGAATGGTCGAGGTTAGACCATGTAAAGGACTGGAGCAGATCTAGCAAATCTAGGACTGGAGCAGACCATAGTTCTTAAATCAGAATCACATATTATTGCTGTCTTATAAGATGTAAAATGTGTTGTTTTTGTGGCAGCAGTACAGTGCTTTCGAGAATACAAGGTAGATTTACTGCAATATGCGAGGACTGCATGAGTTATGAGAAGAGATTATACAATCTCAGATAACACTTTGTGCTTTTTTAAGAGGTGAGTTAATTTTAAATTCCTTGATATTAAGGATATTACCAGTTAGACAGATAGAAACAACTTCAGTGTCATTGTCTAAAAGTCAGACCCTGGCCTTTAGGGGTGATGCTACAAGTTGAAGGTGGGATTGTTTTCTAGCTCTCATACAAAGACAGAATTCCCACTTGAAATTCTTGACTACAAAAAATTCAGTCTTACATTCAGTTAAAACAGTGAAAGAGAAAGCTGCACTTTCCCAGGCACCAATGCTTTGGACAAACCATTAACACAGTCCACGTTTGCCATCTCAAAACAATGTGAAAGGCTCCTTGGGACTATTTTGAAGAAAAAAAAGTGAATTAATCCATGCTTCAGCTGAAATGCATCACTTAGTGTACACCATTAAAACAAATTAACATTATGATTTGTAGGAGCCCTCTATGTGCAACGCGGTTGTCATATTTCCTACGAAACCTTTGCTTCCAGAGTTTAATTGGCTGCTAAGTACTTGGAGGCATTGTGAAAGGTTAAGTTTTTTTTTGCTGCTGTAGTTAAGTTATCTCCTCTGCCATTCCTTACTCCCCGGTGCTGAGTCAGAGCTTCCAGCACAGTGTGTTAGTGCAAGGTGTACCCTACCATCGTGAGTCCATAAATTTTCAGCAACTGATCCAAGATACAGGATCAGTAAAAATATGTCTGAAAATTATCATGTCAAGAAATTATGCACACTTCAAGCAGGTTGCCCTGTGACCTCATGTGTTTTGGCTGCTGTTCAAAAATGTGCCCTCTAGGCAGAACCATTTTCTAGTTTTCTTAGGGAAAATGTACAGGCAGAAGGCAGCAAGTGGGTATAAAGGAGGCCTTTTCTGGTTGGCTGCCAATGACTAGTGGTGATCCTCAGGGGTCAGTATTGGGACCGCTGCTTTTCACACTGTCTGTCAATGATTTAGATAATGGAATTGGTGGCTTTGTGGCAAAGTTTGCAGATGACACAAAGATAGGTGGAGAGGTAGGCAGTGCTGAGGAAGCAAGGTGATTGCAGCAGGACTTGGCCAAGTTGGAAGAATGGGCAAAAAAGTGGCAGATGGAATACAGTGTTGGGAAATGAATGATAATGCATTTTGGTAAAAGGATTATTAGTGCAATTATCTAAATGGGGAAAAGGTTCAAATATCAGAGGTGCAGAGGGACTTAGAAATCCTCGTGCAAGACTCCCAGAAGGTAAATTTACAGGTTGAGTCTGTGGTAAAAAGGCAACTGCATTGTTGGCATTTATTTAAAGGGAAATAGATTATAAAAGCAAAGAAATAATGCTGAGCCATTATAAGACACTTGTTTGACCACACTTGGAGTATTGTCAAAAGTTTTTGACCCCATAACTCAGAAAGGTTGTGTTGTCATTGGAGAGAGTCCAAAGGAGGTTCACGAGGATGATTCTGGGAATTAAGGTGTTAACATATGAGGAGCATTTGGCAGCTTTGGGCCTGTACTCACTGGAATTTTGAAAAATGTCGGGGGGGGTGGTGGATTCATTGGAATCTACCAAATGTTGAAAGGGCTAGATAAGGTAGATGCAAAGAGGATGTTTCCAATAGTGGGAGTGTCCAGAACTAGAGAGCACAGCCTCAAAATTGAGGGAGACCTTTTAGAACAGAATTAAGGAAGAACCTTTTTTTACCCAGAGAGTAGTGAATCTGTGGAATGCTCTGCCAGGGATTGCAGTGGAGGCTAAGTCAGTGGGTATATTTAAGGCAGAAGTTTTCTGATCGGTCAGCGCATCAAAGGATATGACGAGAAGGCAGGTGTATGGGGTTGAGCGGGATCCGGGATCAGCCATGATGGAACGGCAGAGCAGACTCGATGGACTGAATGGCCTAATTCTGCTCCTATGTTTTTTGGTCTTATGGTCTAAAAGGCAAAGTTACAAAATGTAACGATACTGAGTGACACTAACCACATGTAACTGTAATCCGAATTAAAAAAGACTGGGAAGTTTCTTTCCCAGCAATATTGTGGTGTTTGTCCTCTATCACAATAACTGTTTAATATGTCACCAAGCCACGAATGTCTATGTTCACTGGTAACTTTCATCCTCAAATCTGTGCTGGACTCAAGCCCCATTCCAAAGATTAGGCTGACACCCCACACAATAACAGGGAAACTGCTTGCCTTCTCTGGATGAGATGTCAAACAATATTGAGGTTGTCTTTTGTCTTTTCAAGCAAAAGACCTCTTGCAATTCCAATGATGAAAAGAGATCTGACCAGCAATGCCCTGTCAGTGTTGACCATGACAAGCTGCTGCTGTTGCCATGGTGTAGAGAAAGGAAATGATTATGGTGGTCAGTGGATTACCGATCTAACAGACAACACACACAAAATGCTGGTGGAATGCAGCAGGCCAGGCAGCATCTATTGGAAGAGGTACAGTTGACGTTTCGGGCCGAGACCCTTCGTCAGGACCCATAGACTACAACCCGCTGTTGTAGTCTGGCGTACTGACCTCTACCTTGCCGAGGCACAGTGACAATTCGCGGATACCTCCTTTTATTTACCCCTTGATCATGACCCACTAAGGAGCACCAGGCTTATCAGCTCAGGGGATCTCCCATCCACTGCCACCAACCTTATAGTTCCCACACCCCGCACTTCCCGTTTCTACCTCCTACCCATCCTGACAAAGGGTCTCAGCCTGGAAAGTCGACTGTACCTCTTCCAATAGATGCTGCCTGGCCTGCTGCATTCAGCAGCACTTTGTGTGTGTTGCTTGAATTTCCAGCATCTGCAGATTTCCTCGTGTTTACTGATCTAACAGAAATCCTTTGCCTTGGATGGTTCCAACTCCCAGAGCACTACGGCTGAACCAGTTCAGGGGAATAAAGAGAATTCCAGCAGAATCCTTATTGGTGCTGTCTAGGTAATGAAAATCCTTTAGGGGTTGGAGGAATGAGGCTCACTGCTGAGTATCTTGGCTCCAACCCAGACACCACTCTATTTATATAGCCATTTTACTTCAGTTTCTGGCCAATACTGGAAATCTAAAGTGAAAACAGAAAGTGCTAGAAATTCTCAGTAGCTCATCTGTAAAAAGAAAAACAGAGTTAACACGTTCATTGTTTCTCTCGCCATAGATACTGCCTGAACAGCTGACCATTTTGTATGGCTCCCATAATGTTGATGGTGGTGATTCGATGATGATGAATTAATTCAGCATGAACCATCAGTGCTTACACACCCTTTTATTTTATCGATTAACACTGTTCAGTGCCTGCAAAACATAACATTTCCTTTACTGTTTGGAAGACCAAGCCTAGAGGTTGCTCAGGTCCTGCTGCTTGTAGCCGAGGATTGCTCCATTCTTTGAGGACTACAGCTGAACCCCTGCAAACATGAGGAGACAGCTCGATGAAGCTGCCAGTGATGCTTAGGAGGAGATGCTGCCCTAGGTAACTCTTCTTGCAAGCCTAAAGGCAATTAGTTTCCAATAACCACAGCAGGCTTTCTGTGTGCCAAACATAACACCAGCTACTGGGGAGTACTGCTCTAATCCACAACGACTTTATCTTAATAACAGCTTCTTAGTGTCATAATCAGTGTAATACTACATTGACTTCTTCACACAGAGAGTGGTGAATCTGTGGAATTCTCTGCCACAGGAAACAGTTGAGGCCAGTTCATTGGCTATATTTAAGAGGGCGTTAGATGTGGCCCTTGTGGCTAAACGGATCAGGGGGTATGGGGGGAAGGGTGGTACAGGGTTCTGAGTTGGATGATCAGCCATGATCATACTGAATGGCGGTGCAGGCTCGAAGGGCCGAATGGCCTACTCCTGCACCTATTTTCTATGTTTCTATGTTTGACGTGATGAGCATAACATCAAAGATGGCGATAGATTAGAAATAGATAATACCCAATGTAGGAATTGTGAGGTTGAGATATTCTAAAGTGTATTTTTTCACATTTTGAAGACAGGAAGATAAAATACATTGGATTTAATTGGCATCAATATGGATTATGCACCACTTGTGGGAAAAATGGCTTTTATCGATTGAACGGACATTTTTCATCCATGTTCTTCGATTGTCAACAGTGAATTTGTTCAGAACTGAAACTAATAAGTTATGTAAGTCAGGATAAAAATGCATTTTTAGCATTATCTTTATTTACTGCCTGACTTGCTGAGTTCCTCCAGCATTTTTTGTGTGTTGCTCTTCACTACCTCTTGTTATTTTAAAGAATTATTTGGACTTCTTTCTAGTAGCAGTAATGTTCCATAGAGTTAATGTCTCCACCACCTATTTCCTCTTTCTATGGTCAGGTTTGGTGATGATTACTCCTCATCACCGATTTAATCAGACCCTTTGCCCCACAAACCATCCATTTACACTCATCCTACACCAGTTCCATTTTATTCTTAACACATTCCCATTGTACTGATCATCTACAGACCAGGAACAATTTACAGAAGGTAGAGAAAGCATGTGATATGTTAAGGGCACAAGGTTTGCTGCTGCAAGTGGGAAAGATGGGAATAGGTGGTAGAATGTTCAATTGGATTCAAGATTTTTTAATGTGATAGGAAGCTACAAATTATGACGGGAACATTCTTTCAGGAGCATCAGACAGAGAATGGGAATCCATAGGGGTGTGTTTGTAGTGCACACCTCCTCTTCTGATATCTGTTAGGGTCTATGAAATTGATGCTGCTTTGTTTCACTTCTGTAGACCCTGTGTCCATCTCCCGAGTAAATACAAATGAATACAAAACATTTAAGATCTCCCTCATCTCTTTTGGCACCATGCATAGATTATCATTCTGATCTTCCAGAGACTAATTTTTTACCTTGCTATCCTTTTGCTCTTAGCAGGTCTGTAGAGTCCCTTAGGATTCTCCTTCACCTTGTTTGCTAGAGCAACCTCATGCCTTCTTTTAACCCTCCTGATTTCTTTCTTTAAGTGGTCTCTTGCAGTTCTTATACTATCACTGAATCCCCTACTATCAACATCCTGGGGGTTACCATTGACAGGAAACTGAACTGGTCTAGCCATATAAACACTGTGGCTACCAGAGCAGGTCAAAGGCTAGGAATCCTGTGGCATGTAACTCACCTCCCGACTCCCCACATCCTGTCCACCACCTACAAGGCTCGAGTTAGGAGTGTAATGGAATACTCGCCACTCACTTGCATGAGTGCACCTCCATCAACACTCAAGAAGCTTAACACCATCCAGTACAAGGCAGCCCACTTGAGTAGTACCCCTTCCACAAGCATCCAATCCCCCCACCATCAATGAACAGTTGCAGCAGTTTATACCATCTACAAGATGCACTGCAACAACACATACCGTTCCTAAGGCAGCACCTTCCAGACCCACGACCACTACCATCTAGAGGGACAAGAACAGCATATACCTGGGAACACCACCACTTGCAAATCCCCTTCCAAGTCACTCACCATCCTGATTTGGAAACATATCGCCGTTCCTTCATTGTTGCTGGGTCAAAATCATGGAAATCCCCCCCCCCAACAGCATTGTGGGTGAAACTACACTTCAGGGACTGCAGCGGTTCAAGAAGGCAGCTCAACACCACCTGCTCAAATAAAGGAGGAGGGATTGGTGTTACTAGTTAGGGAAAATGTTACAGCAGTGCTTAGTCAGGACAGACTAGAGAACTCATCTAGAGAGGTATTATGGGTGGAACTGAAAAATAAGGAAGGTATGACCATATTAATGGGGCTATATTACAGGCCACCCAACAGTCCTAGGGATTTAGACTGTTGCAAGAAACATCAGGTTGTTATAGTAGGTGACTTTAATTTTCCACATATTGATAGGGACTCCCATACAGTAAAAGGACTAGATAGGATAGAGTTTGTCAAATGTGTTCAGGAAAGTATTCTTCAGCAGTATGTAGAAGTCCAAAGAAGAGGGAATGAGACAGGGCAGGTGACAGAAGTTTGTGTAAGGAAACACTTTGCATTTAGTGATCACAATGCCATTAGTTTCAAAGTAAATATGCAAAAAGATAGATCGGGGCCACGGGTTGAGATTCTAAATTGGAGAAAGGCCAATTTTGATGGTATCAGAAAGGATCTGGCAAGTGTGGATAGGGACAGGCTGTTTTCTGGCTTGGTACATGGAAGGCCTACAAAAGGGAAATTTTGAGAATAAAAAGCTTGTATGAAAGGTAAAGTTAACAGGTGTAGGGAACCTTGGTTTTCAAGGGATATTGAGGCCCTGTTAAGGATAAAAAGAAGGTGCATAGCAGGTGTGGGCAGGGAGGAACAAATGAGGTATTTCTGGAGTATAAGAAATGCAAGCAAACACTTACAAAAGAAATTGGGGTGGGGCAAAAATAAAGGCATGAGGTTGCCCTACCAGACAAGGTAAAGAGCAAAAGGTTTGCAGGGGACAAAATTGGCGCTCTGGAAGATCAGAATGGTGATTCATGTGTGGAGCCAAAAGAGATGGGGGAGATATTAAAAGAATTTTTTGCATTTGTATTTACTCGGGAGACAGACACAGAGTCTATAGAAATGAGGCAAAGCAGCATCAACTTCATAGACCCTAACAGACATCAGAAGAGGAGGTGTTTGCTGTCCTGAGTTCAATAAGGGTGGATAAATTCCCAGAACCTGACAAGGTGATCTCTTGGACCCTGCAGGAGGCAAGTGCAGAAATAGTCAGGGCCCTAGCAACGATCATTAAAACACCCTTCGTGACAGGTGAGGTACCAAAGGTTTGGAGAATAGCCAATATTGTTCTGCTGTTTAAGGAAAACTCTAAATATAAACCACCAGATTATAGGCCTGACATCAGTAGTGGGAAAGTTATTGGGAGGTAATCTAAGGGACTGGAAAGGAAGTATTTGGATAGACATGGACTGATTAAGGATAGTCAGCATGGCTTCATAAGTTCATAGGTCCTTGATAGGTTTTTTAAGGAAGTTACTAGAAAAGTGGATGAAGGCAAGGCAGTGGATATTGTCTACATGGACTTTATCAAGGCATTTGCTAAAGATCTGGTAGAGGGGACCAAGTGTAGTGTCTCTAAGTTTGCTGATAAAACTAAATTGAGTGGAAAAGCAAATTGTGCAGAAGATATGGAGAGCCTGCAGAGAGATATAGATAGGTTAAGTGAATGGGTAAGGGTCCGGCAGATGGAGTACCATGTTGGTAAATGCGAGGTCATCCACTTTGGAAGGAAAAATGGAAGAGTAGATTATTATTTAAAAGGTAAAAATTTTCAGCATGCTGCTGTGCAGAGGGATTTGGGAGTGCTTGTGCATGAATCACAAAAGGTTGGTTTGCAGGTGCAGCAGTCTATCAAAAGGCAAATGGAATGTTGGCCTTCATTGTCAGAGGGATTGAATTTAAGAGCAGGGAAGTTATGCTGCAGCTGTACAGGATACTGGTAAGGTCGCACGTAGAGTACTGCATGCAGTTCTGGTCTCCTTACTTGAGAAAGGATATATTGGCTTTGGAAGCGGTGCAGAAGAGGTTCACCAGGATGATTCCAGAGATAAGGGGTTCCAGAGATACTATGAAGAGAGATTGAGTTACCTGGGACTGTACTCACTGGAATTCAGAAGAATGAGAGGAGATCTTATAGAAACATATAAAATTATGAAAGGGATAGATAAGATAGAGGCAGGAACTTTGTTTCCACTGATAGGTGAGGCTAGTACCGGGGGATATAGTCTCAAGATCTGGGGAGTAGATTTAGGACAGAGATGAGGAGGAACTGCTTTTCCTAGAGAGTGGTGAATCTGTGGAATTCTCTGCCCATCGAAGCAGTGGAGGCTGCCGCAGTAAATATATTTAAGACAAGGTTGGATCAACTTTTGCATAGTAGGGGAATTATGGGGAAAAGGCAGGTAGGTGGAGATGAGCCCATGGCCAGATCAGCCATGATCTTATTCAATGGCAGAGCAGGCTCAACGGGCCAGATGGCCTACTCCTGCTCCTATTTCTTATGTTCTTATTTGATATGGTCCCACATGGGAGCATTGTCAAAAGTTTCAGTTGCTCGGCGTTCAAGATGAGTTAGAAAATTGGATAGGACATTACCTTTCTGGGAGAAGCCCGAGAGTAGAGGTAGATGTCTGCCCCTCTGACTGGAGGCCTGAGACTAGTGGTATATCGCTGGGATCACTGCTGGGTCCGTTGTTGTTTGTCACCTATATCGATGATCTAGATGATAATGTGGTTAACTGCATTAGCAAATTTGCAGATAACACCAAGATTGGGGGTGTAGTGGACAGCAAGGAAGGCTATCATGGCTTGCAGTGGGACCTGAAACAGCTGGAAAATAGGCAGATGGAATTTAACAGACAAGTGTGAGGTCCTGTACTTCGATAGGACCAGCCAAGGCAGGTCTTACATAGTGAATAGTGAACAGTGGATACTGAAGAGTGCAGTAAAACAAAGGGAGCTGGGGATACAGGTCCATAATTCAATGAAGGTCATGTCACAGGTCAATAGGGCCGCAAAGAAAGCTTTTGGCACATTGGCCTAATTAAAGTATTGATTACAGGAGATGGGATGTTATGTTGAAGTTGTATAAGACATTGGTGAGGCCTATTTTGAAGTATTGTGTGCATGTTTGGTCACCTATCTACAGGAAAGATGTAAATAAGGCTGAAAGAGTACAAAGAAAAATTACAAGGTTGTTTTCAGGTCTGTAGGGCCTGAGTTATAAGCAAAGATTAAATAGGTTAGGAATTCCTTGGAATGTAGAAGAGTGAGTGGAGGTATAAAAAATTATGAGGGGTATAGATGGGATAAATGCAAGCAGGCTTTTTTCACTGAGGTTGGGTGGGACTATAACCAGAGGTCATAGGTTAAGGGTGAAAGGTGAAACGTTTAAGGGGAACATGAAGGGAAACTTCTTTAGACATGTCAGAATCCACAAGACCAAAAAGTGAGCAAGTCATCCTTGATTCCAAGAGACTGTCAAAGAAGAGCTTCGTTTGGTTGAGGTGGTCTTACTGGAATAAGTAAAGTTCTGCAGTTGAATAATTAATCAATGTTTATTAGCAGTTATGAAGAAATTTTCCATCCAAGCCTGGTTTGTCTGCAATACACTCAATCTTTTAATCATACTTGTTTATAGCCATGTATTCACACATGGCTCTAGACAAGGACATAAAGAATTCTTAAATAATTAGGTTGTTTTTGGTTATTGCTGTTGGAATTGCAGCTGTTTTCCTCTGGCGCAATGGATCAAAGTCAAAGATACTATCTCTGTTCACCACCTTCATCAAACAAATTCATAAACTTCCTGCTGTCTGTACTGACCAACTTAATTAACTGCACATGTAGTAAATATATAGACGAAGCAGAAAGTAAGGTGATAAATGCTCTGTTGTTAAAGGCAAAACTATCAAAATCAATCATTGTCAAAAGTTGGAAAGTAAACAGAACAATGGAAATGCCAACTGAATGTTATGGCATCAGCAAGTAAGATGAAAATACCTATTTGCTATAAATATTTGTACCTGTTGCTTGGTTTTAGGTTATGAAGCCTCTATAAAACTTTTTGAATAAAAATATTCTCCTAATATTAAAATGATGTATTGGGCTGTTGTAAAAGTAAAGAAATTCTTAAACTGCCATTTCACCAAGCATTGAATGTGGAGTTATTCATTTATTTAACAATATTTACAGCTGCTTTATTGTGTCTGTACAAAAGAACAAATTTTAGATGTCCAAACATTCATTTTCCAAAGACTTAAAATGTTACAGAGAAATGTTTGTACTTTGTTAAGGAAAGTAACATATTAAGTAATAGACCACTTTCCAAATAAAAGTAGTCTTCTTCTTCTTCTTCTTCTTCTTCTTCTTCTTCTTCCTGTTTAGACACATCTAGGCATATTACAGCCCTCCACAGGATGTATAATTAATTATAGAACTTCAAGGAACTCAAATTCTCAAATACAACCTAGTCTCACGTATAAACTGAATGATAGACTCTTCAATCAGATGTTGATTCTCTTGATGGCCAAACAAAGATTTAATAGAAAACCAAGATAAATTTAAGCCAGATAGCCTCTTGAACAGCATGCTTCTTTCAATTTTGTATCAATTACAGCTCAGCAAAACATGCTGGACTGTCGCTGGACTACCACAGTCACATAATCCAGTAGCATGTTTTCCTATTATCTTTAAATAATAGTTCAACCCACAATGCCCCAACCTAAGTCTTGTATCTCTATGACTTAGAAGGTAACAGTCTGAGACCTTTTTAACTGGTGGGTGACGAGAAAAATAATGCCTGCCCCTTAATTCATTTTTCCAATCCTCCTGCCACTTCTTCTCTATGCCTTTTTTAATCCTACTTCTTAATTCTGCTCTGCCCAGGGGAACTCTAATTTCTACTTGCCTGCTCTGTAAGGAAGACTTTGCAATGTCATCCACAATTTCATTTCCCTCCACCCCAGCATGCCCAGGTATCCATGAAAATCTAACTGCACAGCCCATCTTCTCTACTCTAAACAACACTAAGAGAATCTCAATAACTATGTCAGGATGAGCTTTAGATTTACTCCTTTTTATAGACTCTAAGGCAGCAGCAGAATCCGAACAGATGATATTCCTACGTGGTTGAGAGTCTTCTATCCACCATAAGGCCCAGAGGATTGCTTATAATTCTGTTGCAAAGACAGAAACACCATCTGAAACCCGGTGACCAATCTTAACTCCAAGAAATAAAAAAAAATCTTGATTACTTTGTGTGTATATATAGGCTAGTGCATGATTAAACAAAGATAACAAACAGGATGCTAATGATCAATGACATAATGAGTCGAACGAACTAAACTAATTAACTGAAATAGAAACAGGTGTAGAAGGAATCAAACTGGGCAAAGGACAACCAACACACACAAAATGCTGGAGGAACTCAGCAGGCTAGGCAGCATCTGTGGAAAAAAGTACAGTTTATGTTTTGGGGCGAGACCCTTCCAAAGATGCATCCATAGATGCTGCCTGGCCTGCTAAGTTCCTCCAGCATTGTGGATGTGTTGCTTTGATTTCCAGCATCTGCAGTTTTTCTCTTGTTTGTGAAAGGATAACCAACTGTGGTGTTGCCTATTGTTAACCTGGGAAGGATCTGATGCTACCAAGTAGCTACAGGCTTTTGTTCTCACCTCTTCACTTTGCAAAATAATGGAGAAAACTACAGCAATAAGACTGATATTGGTTTTACAGAAGAGAGAATTACTTAAGGCTGATTTATACTTCTGTGTCAAATTGACGCCATCAGTACGGCGTAGCTGCAAACCATACGCAGTGCCTACGTGGATCCCTACGCCATAGCCTGATGCACACCTCTCCCAAAATGTAACTACACGTCACGGCAACACAGACCGCAACAGCTGTGATTGGTCCGCTTGGCAGCATCGCATTTCTTCCTACGCTGTCATAGATTCCCATCGGGCGACTGAAGGGCAGGGAAGGAACTCTGGCTGCAATGCTTTCCATAAAGCTTTACAGACCTCCGAAATTATGGAGGACACATTTTGCTTTCACGAAAAAAGACGCTCGCTTTAAACTTGTTTACCCCGAGAAAGACTACCATGACTATGAAGCCTTGCACGGGCAGGTGATGTGCGCAAATTGCAGAGCGACGCAGACACACCAACACACAAGTATAAATGCTCACAACACGTGTAGGCCACTTGCGTAGGTTATGGCGTCGATTTGACGCAGAAGTATAAATCAGCCTTAAGTCAATACCAATGTGGTTTACATAAAGGGAGATCTATATATGATGCACTTGCACCACAGGGAAATTATATTTGGAAAGCTTTTATAGTAAAAGAATCAGTAAGGAGCTGTAATACTGCCTCTGTGGTAAGATCTGTGTAAACAGCGTTATCGGCAATGAGAGAATGGTCTTTAGACTGGGGTTTAAAATTTTCTGTTTCTGAGTCAAAATATGTGTTTCTTACTCAGAAACATGGGTTAGACAATACTCACTTTACTCTGTATGGGTGTTCCGTGTTGAAACCTTGGGGTTATGGCTGGATGCAAGATTGACTTAGAGAATACATATTAAGTTTTTGGAGGATAAAGATAAGCAGGTCATTAACTTTTTGCAGTGTATGACTGTGTATTACTGGGGAGCTTCTAGGGGTGTGCTATTGAAAAATTATTGTTCTTTAATGAGCTCTTGCTGGACTATGGTTGTATGAATTATGAGGAGGCAGCCTGTTCAGTTTTATAGAGGTTGGATGTCCTACAGGCCAGTGCACCTAGAATCTGTAGTGGAGCATTCCGAACCAACATTGAGATGCATTGGTGGTTGAACTAGGCAAGATGCCTCTTGACCTGCAGAGAAGAAAATTGACCCTTGCGTGCTGGATTTCCATAGTAGGGTGGAGGACGTTCCATTTCACATATTCAGTTTTAGTAGATTGTTGGGAATATACCAGCAAGTTGGTAAATGTTTTGGGTGGATAATTAGGGAATATGTGTGAGATGGTCTTGGGGATTTGTGGATTAGCCCAACAGTGACCTGGCCAGGAGTTCCACTTTGGAAATTTCCAGATGTGGGAATAAATTTGTCATTACTGGGGGATGGATAGGGTCTTGTGGGTGGTGAGAGGGTGTCTGGTAACTTAAAACAGCAGTATTTTTTCCTTTTATCCTACCTTTACAAAGTGCGCTAAAGACCCAGTTGGTAACCAGGTGAGCTCAGGGATATTTATCCCCTGGTTTAATGCTGAGGCGGGGAAAAGGCTGACAGAATTTATGGCTGTTATCATTAGTTTACAATGGGTTGAACAAGCTAAGCCAGGTAGAGTCGTGGTCTGCTCAGATTCTGCCTCAGTACTACAGAGTTTGGATCAAAGTGTTCAAGGAGACCTGATCCGTTGACGGAAGTGTATTACAATTTATATGTTCTGGAGAATGCGGGAAGAGTAGTACAGTCTTGTTGGGTACCTACACATCTGGGTGTATCAGGTGAGGAAAGGGCAAATGTTACAGCAAAACAGGCACTTACTAAGTCAGAGGCAGATATTACAGTCAATATACATAAGAGAGTATGAAGCCAAATCTTGTATTAGGTTGGCTGGGATTAGAACACGACAGAATGTATGGGATAGGAGTGGTGCAGGGAGGCGGTATCACAATTTGTTTCCATCATTTCGAGGGAGGCACCTTTTCTGAAGGAACAGGAGGGAAGATGTGTGGTTGACAAGACTGAGGTTTGGACAGACAGCATGGGTTTGCACTCCATTTTGGCACTTGTTGGTAAACATGGAAATAGGTGGTGTGTGTTAGGTAAGGTTAAGATCCTAAAGGGATTGGACAGGCTAGATGCAGGAAGATTGTTCCCGATGTTGGGGAAGTCCAGAACGAGGGGTCACAGTTTGAGGATAGAGGGGAAGCCTTTTAGGACTGAGATTAGGAAAAACTTCTTCACACAGAGAGTGGTGAATCTGTGGAATTCTCTGCCACAGGAAACAGTTGAGGCCAGTTCATTGGCTATATTTAAGAGGGAGTTAAATATGGCCCTTGTGGCTACGGGGGTCAGGGGGTATGGAGGGAAGGCTGGGGCGATGTTCTGAGTTGGATGATCAGCCATGATCATAATAAATGGCGGTGCAGGCTCAAAGGGCCGAATGGCCTACTCCTGCACCTATTTTCTAAGGTACTAGAAACACTGGAACATGTGATCATGGTGTGCCACAGATTCTCATCAGAACATAGGAAGCTGTTTAGGCTATTAATGTGTAGATCTGGGTGCCTAGGTTGCAGGATATTCTGTGAGCTGAAGCAAGAATGATTAAGTCATGTAGGGCCCTGGTAAATTTTTAATTAAGGCGGGTTTGGGAGGCAGTATTGATCCCCATTATGACTTCTGTCATGCTCCATTACAGTAGGTGGCCTTCCTGATAGGTGTGAGCCACCATTAGCACAAAAGAAGAACAAGGACAACCAAACTAAAAGTGGGGGCATGGCAAATGTGACAGTTTATCCTTTAAATCATCAATTCATACACCATGGCAAGAGCAAGCATGGCAACAAGACACAAGGTGGTCATCCCACATCAGCAAGGTCTCTCCAAAGCAGAAAGTTGGCAGCAGATGAGAGTTTCCAGATGTGCTGTGCAAGCTCTTCTGAAGAAGTACAAAGAAATAGAGAGGCTGGAGACCAGAAATCCAATGTTCGGACACGGAAACTGAGTGCAGCAGGCAAGAAATACATCAAACTGATGTCTCTTGTAAATCAGAAGTCCAGTACTGCTCTGAACTCACAGAAACCACTGGAACACAAGGACACCCCTCTACAATCCAGAGAACTCTTGTCAGAAGTGGTCTTTACAGAAGAATTGCCGTCAAAAGGCTATTCCTCCAAAGTAGAAATAAAGCTAAGAGAATCACCCTCGCACAAAGGTACAAGGACTGGGGAGCTGAACAATGGCAGCAAGTGATCTCGACTGATGAGTCAAAATTTTAAGACCATAAGACATAGCAGCAGAATTAAGGCATTTGTCCCATCAAGTCTGCTCCACCATTCAAACATGGCCGATCATTTATTCCTCTCCTCAACCCCATTCCCCAGCCTATTCCCTGTAACTTTTGATACCGTGTCTAAACAAGAAACTATTAATCTTTGTCTTAAATACACCCAATGACCTGGCCTCCACAGCTGCCTGTGGCAATAAATTCCACAAATTCACCACCCTCTGATGAAAGAAATTTCTCCGCATCTCTGTTTTAAATGGACACCCCTCTATCCTGAGGCTGTATCCTCTCATCCTCGACTCCCCCAACCATGAGAAACATCCTTTCCACATCTACTCTGTCTAGGCCAGTGGTCCCCAACCTCTGGGCCGTGGACCGATACATTGCTGCGAAGAATGCAGCGGTACAGTTGTAGCCAGAACGCACCCAGCATATCTTTAAGAAGAAAGCCGAAATAAACAAGCTAATTAATTAGGTGCCGCCCAGCACGTAAATGTTGGCCCAGATCAGAGGCGATTGCCAATTGCATCACCTTTGATCTGGGCCGATGTTTACGTGCCAGGCGGCACCTAATTAATTAGCTTGTTTATTTTGGCTTTTTTCTTAAAGATGTGCTGGGTGAGTCCCGGCTACCACTGCACCCCTGCACGCTTTGCGGCCCGGTATCGGTCCGTGGCTTGGAGGTTGGGGACACTGGACTAGGCCTTTCAACATTCGAAAGGTTTCAATGAGATCCCCACTCATCCTTCTAAATTCCAGTGAGTACATATGCACAGCCATCAAAAGTTCCTCATATGATAACCCTTTCATTCCCAGAATCAACCTTGTGAACCACCTCTAAACCCTTTCAAATGCCATCACAAATTTTCTTCAATGAAGAGCCCAGAACTGTTCACAATACCCAAGGTGAGGCCACATCAGTGCCTTATAAAACCTCAGCATCACATCCCTGCTCATGTATTCAACACCTCTTGAAATGAATGCTAACATTGCATTTGCCTTCCTCATCAGCGGCTCAACCTGCAAGTTAACCTTTATTAACTCCCAAGTCCTTTCCTGCACATTTATCTCCACTACCAAAGTGTATGACCATGCATTTTCCAACATTGTGTTTCATTTGCCACTTTCTTGCCCACTCACCTAATATGCCTACAGCCACCTGTTTCCTCAACACTACCTGCCCCTCCACCAACCTTTGTATCATCTGCAAACTTGGCAACAAAGCCATCTATTCCATCATCTAAATCAATGATATACAACATAAAAAGAAGCACTCGCAACACCAACCCCTCCGGAAAACCACTAGTCAATCAGACAAGGATCCTTTTATTACCACTTGCTGTCTCCTCCCAATCAGACAATGTTCTAACCATGCCATTAACTTTCCCAAAATACCATGGGCTCCTAACTTGATAAACAGCCTCATGTGTGGCACTTTGTCAAGGGCCTTCTGTAAGTCCAAATATACAGCATCTACTACATCCCCTTTATCAATCCTACGTGTAATCTCCTCAAAGGATTCCAGCAGGTTTGTCAGGCAAGATTTTCCCTTAAGGAAACCATGCTGACTTTGTCCTATCTTGTCTTGTGTCACCAAGTACTCCATAACCTCATCCTTAACAATTGACTCCAACATCTTCCCAACCACTGAGGTCTGGCTAATTGGTTTATAATTTCCTTTCAGCTGCCTTCTTCCTTTCTTAAAGAGTGGAATGACATTTGCGATTTTTCAGTCCTCTGGCACCATGCCAGAGTACAATGATTTTTGAAAGATCATTTCTAATGCCACCACAATCTCTAATGCTACCTCTTTCAGAACGCTAAGGCACAGTTCATCATCCGGTCTGGGTGACTTATGTACCCCAGATCTTTCAGCTTTTTGAGCACCTTCTCCCTTGTAATGGTAACTGCACTCACTTCTCTTCCTTCACACACTACAACATCTGGTACATTGCTAGTGTCTTCCACAGTGAAAACTGATGCAAAACACTCATTTAGTTCATCTGCCATCTCCTTGTCCCCTGTTATTATTTCTCCATCCTCATTTTCTAGCGGTCTTATATCTACTCTCATTTCTCTTTTATTTTTTACATACTTGAAAAAGCTACTTTGATATTGTTTGCTAGCTTGTTGTCATATAATGAAGGTGTTAACATATGAGGAGTGTTTGGCAGCTTGGGCCTGTACTCATTGGAACCTAGAAGAATGTGTGGGGATCGCATCAAAACCTACCAAATGTTGAAAGGACTAGATAAGGTGGATATGGAGAGGATGTTTCCTATGGTGGGGGTATCCAGAACTAGAGAACACAGCCTCAAAATTGAGTGGTGACACTTTAGAACAGAGGTAAGGAGGATTTTTTTTTGCAGGGAGTAGTAAATCTGTGGAATGCTCTGCCACAGACTGTGGTGAAGGTCAAGTCTGAGCAGAAGTTGATCGTTGCCTGATCAGTCAGGGCATCAAAGGATATTGTGAGAGGCAGATGTATGAGGTTGAGTGGGATCTAGGATCAGCCATGATGGAATGGCAGAGCAGACACGATGGGTTGAATGGCCTAATTCTGCACCCATGTCTTAGGGTCTTATAGTCTTAGTTCATCTTTTCCCTTCTAATGATTCTTTTAGTTGCTCTCTGTAGGTTTTTAAAAGCTTCCCAATCCTCTATCTTCCCACTAATTTTTTGCTTTGTTGTATGCCTTCTCTTTTGTTTTCACATTAGTTTTGACTTTCCTTGTCAGCCATGGCTATACTATTTTGCCATTTGAGTATTTCTTCATTGTTGGAATACATCTATCCTGCACCTTCTCATTTTTTTTTCCAGAAACTCACAGCATTGTTGCTTTGCTGCCATGACTGCCAGCATCTCATTCCAATTTAATTTGGCTAACTCCTCTCTCATAGCAATGTAATTTCCTTTACTCCACTGAAATATTGCTAAGTCAAACCTTAATTTCTCCCTATGAAATTCATAGTTGAATTCAATCATATTGTGACCACTGCCTCCTAACGGTTCTTTAACCTCAAGCTCCCTAATCACCTCTGGTTCATTTACATAACACCCAATCCAGTATATCTGATCCCCTCGCAGGCCGAATGATAAATTGCTCTAAAAAGCCATCTTGTAGGCATTCAACAAACTCACTCTCTTGAGATCCATTTCCAAACAGATTTTCCCAATCAACCTACATGTTGAAATCTCTTATGACTATCATAACATTGCCCTTTTGACACTCCTTTTCTACTTCCTGTTGTACTCTGTGGTTCACATCCCAACTACTGTTGGGAGGCCTGTGTATAACTGCCATCAGGATCTTTTTACCCTTGTAATTTCTTAACGCAACCCACAAGGATTCAACATCTTCTGATCCTATGTCACATCTTTCTACTGATTTGATGCCATTCTTTACCAGCAGAGCCACGCCACCCCTCTGCCTACCTTCCTATCCCTTGGATACAACGCGTAATCTTGGACATTTAGCTCTCAACTACAACCAACCTTCGGCCACGATTCAGTGATGGCCACAACATCATACTTGACAATCTGTAATAGTTCAACAAAATCATCCGCCTTATTTCTTGTACTCTGTGCATTGAGATATAACACTTGGAGTACTATATTTGCTACTATTTTTGATTCTGCATCCCTAATGCACTGATACTCACCCTGCTGGCTGCAACTATGTCCTATCATCCACCTGTCCTTCTTGATAGTCTGACTGCATGCTATCTTTGTTATTTTACCAACCATCCTATCCTGTGTCCCTTCACTCTGGTTCCCATTCTCCTGCCAAATTAGTTTAAACCCTACCGAACAGCTCTAACAAACCTGCACGTGAAAATACTGGTTCTCCTCTGGTTCAGGTGCAACCCTTCACTTTTGAACTGATCATACCTCCCCCAGAAGAGATCCCAATAATCGAGGAACTTGAAGCCCTGCCCCCTGCACCAGCTTCGCAGCCAGGCATTAATCTGCCAAATCATCCTGTTTCTAGCCTCACTGGCGCGTGGCACAGGCAGCAATCCCAGAAGCTCCTGCTTCTCAGCTTTCTACCTAGCTCTCTAAATTCTCTCTTCAGGACCTGCTTGCTTTTGTTTCCGATGACATTGGTACCAATCTGTACCAGGACATCTGGTTGCTCTGCCTCCCTCTCTAAAATGCTGTGGTCGTGATCCAAGACATCCCTGACCCTGACACCTGGAAGGCAACATACCATCCGGGTGTCCCTACACATTTATAGGATCTCCTGTCTGTTCTTCTGATTATTGAGTCCCCTACTACCACTGCTCCTCTTTTCTCCCTCTTTCCCTTTTGTGCTACAGACATGCTCTGTGCCAGTAACCTGCCTATTCACATTTCCATTTCTCCTGACAGTCACTCAGTCCTGCTGAAGGGTTTTGGCCCGAAATGTTGACTGTACTCTTTTTCTAGATGCTGCCTGGCCTGCTGAGTTCCTCCAGCATTTTGTGGGGGTTGCTCAGAAATTTTTTGGGTGTCTTTTGAGAACTGTCATAATTTCACTGATGAGCAGAGAAAATCATTCAAAGAAATGAAGTATAGCAGCAGATGGCCAAACTTATTGCTTGAATGGTCTTTATACCGGTAATGTGCCTCACTCGTATTCCCAGGACTAAGGAGTAAGTCAAAAATGGCATTCAATGATGCAATGTTGACAAGCAAAAATTCCAGGTTTCCAAAAATTGCATAAACGTCAGTTGTTCTGACAAATCTTGGAACCAATGGGCACATGGTTAGAACAGGAAGGAGAAGGAGGCCAATCACAAACAAGAGGAAATCTGCAGATGCTAGAAATCCAAGCAACACACACTAAAGCTGGAGGAACTCACCAGGCCAGGCAGTATCTATAGAAAAGAGTAAACAGTCGATGCTTCGGGCTGAGACCCTTCAGCAGGACTGGAGAAAAAAAGATGAGCAGTCAGAGTAAGAATGTGGGGGGAGGGGAGGAGGAAACACAAGTTGATCGGTGAAACTGGAAGGGGGAGGTGTGAAGTAAAGAGCTGGGAAATTGATTGAAAGAGATACAGGGCTGGAAAAGGAGAAATCTGATAGGACAGAAGGCCATGGAAGAAAGAAAAGGGGGAGGAGCTCCAGAGGGAAGTGATGGACAGATAAGGTGATAAGTTGAGAGAAGGAAATGGAAATGGAGAAGTGGAGGGAGAGCATTACTGGAAGTTCAAGAAATCAATGTTCATGCCATCAGGTTGGAGGCTACCCAGATGGGATACAAGGTGTTGTTCCTCCAACCTGAGTGTGGCCTCATCACAACAGTAGAGAGGGCCATGGACTGACATATCAAAATAAGAATGGGAAGTGGAATTAAAATGGGTGGCTGCTAGGAGATTTCTACTTTTTCTGACAGACAGAGCATAGGTCAACTTCCCAGCTCTTTACTTCTCCCCTTCCCCCCAATCCTGTGGTTTCACCCATCACCTTGTGTTTCTTCCTCCCCTCCCCCCACCTTTTAACTCTGACTCCTCACTTTTTTTCTCCAGTCCTGACGAAGGGTCTCAGCCCGAAATGTCGACCGTACTTTTTTCCATGGGTTCTCCTTGGCCTGCTGAGTTCCTCCAGCACTTTGTGTGCGTTGCAAGGAGAAAGAAGGCTCAGTTTGTTTTGACTTCTCAGATGCACACTACCTCAATCAGGGAACTAGGCTGCTCTCAGATTTAACAGCAACAATTAGATGACTGCACCATCAAAAGTATAGTCTGCAGCTCAGGAATTAATGTTGAGAGATGTAAAAGATGGAGTGTCTTCTTCTTTTGAAGAAAAAAAATTGTATAAACTCCTATGTAATTCTTTTATTGCTAATTAAATGCATGTATAGCTGCTTGGTAATATGGAGACATTATGCTACATTTGTTTTAAATCCACTACACATGTTCTAACTTATATACAGAATACTACAATGCAGAAATAAGCCTTTCTGTGTCTAGCACGCAGCTAATTTAAAACAATTCCGACTCCCTACATGTGGTCCGTATTCCTCCTTCCTTCATTATATTTTTACAAGAGCCTTCCACACAGGCTACTCTTGACGTATTTGCCATAGCAAAACAAGAATTATCCCTTAGCCCCCCAGTACCACATTTGATTATCTAGCCAATTAGCACATTGCGCTTGTAATATCCTTGTATTTTATGAATGTCATAGGAGCTTACAACAATCTGTGGTTGTAAAACTGGAAAAGCATGTCTTCTTATCTGTAAGCGCTCCTGCTGGATCTTGAGGTAATATTCCTGGCTGTTAAGGAAAGGCAGAAAACTTCTACAGAAGCTAGTCATATTCCTTCACCCGGGGTGGGTAATAGAGTTTCTTCTTGCTGCAGATCAAAGTTAAAGTAGCTCTCAGAGCCAAGTAACATCGTCTGAACTGAATTAGCATTTGAAAATTAGGTCTCTCCTGCCTTCAGGTGGATGTCAGAATCAGAATCAAGTTTAATATCACCGGCATATGTGTGAAATTTCTCAATTTAGCAGCAACAGAACAATGCAATACGTGATAAATATAGAAAAATATCAATTACAGTAAGTGTATATGAAATAGTTAAATTTAAAACAGTGCAAAAACAGAAATAATAAAAGTGAGGTTCATGGGTTCAATGTCCATTTAGAAATTGGGTTATAGATGGGAAGAAGCTGTTCCTGAATCACTGAGTGTGTGCCTTCAATCTTCTGTACCTTCTTCCTGATGGTAACAATGAGAAGAGGGCATACCCTGGGTGATGTGTGTCCTTAATAGTGGATGCCACCTCTCTGAGGCACCACTCCCTGAAGATGCCTTGGATACTACAGAGGTTAGTATTCATGATGGAGCAGACTAATTCTACAACTTTCTGTAGTTTCTTTCGATCCTGTGCAGCCTGTCAGAATGGTCTCCACAGTACATCTGTAGGGTGACTGGCCTGGGGCCCCTTAACAGCTCAGCACACCCCACAGCACCAATCAGGAATGATTAAGAGCTTCCTAACTTTTTAAATATTTATCAATTAGAGTAAATTGCAAAACTGGCAAAACATTAGATACTAGTTATACTCCAGATTTACTAGTTTATTGAAACATAACTAATTTATGACTATGTTTGTTTACTATTGTGAACATTTAGCATTTTGATTAGTGAAATTTTATTAGAACAAGTAGCTACATTAGGCCATCTTTATTAATGATTAAGTGTGCCTTGGTGCATCACTGAGAATTAGGCACTATTGACTCTTTAAATCATTTTCTGCATGACTACACATTTTGCTATGCTTTGACATTGCAATTGATTCTGACGTTGAATTATTTTCTGTGTTGAATTGCTAATGGGTAAAATTCCTGAAGTAATTTGCTGCAACTTGTTTCTCTCCCTATGTTCTAAAGCACTGATGGTCTTTGAAATCCACAGGGTACTCACACATTATTCAGCTCTTTATCAATCTTTAACCAATAAATAAAGACAATTACATAACCTTGATTTGATAGATTAAAATTTGTCCATTTCCTAATTCAGTTCAAATGTTCCCCACTTTATATTGTCATGGGGCATTCTCGTTTTGGGTTGATACCAATTATGTTGCAATAAGGCTTAATACGTAATTCCAAAATAACTTTTCAAAGTTCTGAACCAATTTGTGCTCCTGGTCTCATTATTTTCTCCTACTGAGTAATTACACAATATTCAGAATATTGACTTTTCCTGGTGTCATTAATAATTATTTTCAGGTCTATTTAATGAAACAATCATACTGGTACAGTAAATGGCAGCACAAATTAGTTCCTGCCAACACTTTGTGTGTGTACCTAACCAGCAAGTGGCAGGGTGCTGTCTCAAAGTTTCCTAGAATCCAGTAATGTACGAAAGTCTCAGGAAGACCACTAGAGAAATCTCATGTCTGAAAGTCTTCTGACAGCAGGTAAAATTCACCATTAGCTTTGCCAGACATCAAAATTATAAGATTTTTTTTAAAAGTCTGCAAGTTTCTGACATTCATCAGCACTTATAAACCATTATAAATGAATTAGTAACTTAAAACATGTAAAACAATGAAAAGAAAAATAATGCAAATCAATTGGATAAAATCATAGAAAAATTCTTAAATGGTTTAGAACTTAAACAAGTTAAAAGAAAGAGCATATCCTTTCTTCACCCATCCGTTTGCAGCCTTATAATCTCCATTGAAGTTATGGGGATGGTTAGCCTCCTGCAGGTTTGGAGAGTTGATTTCGCAGTAACAGTGCTGGGCATTCTCAGTGTAACTAAGTTCTGCCACTGGACTCTACGGGGAACCCGCACTGCCAATAATTGCATGGGAACTTTTAACCCATTGATTTGCTGCTTTTAAATGATTACTGTAAATGCTGGCATTTCCATTTAGAACTGCTGGCATTTACTACCAAAACCTGGTCTACTGGGTTGAACAATGCTAAGCACATTTATTGGGCAAAGCATTAGCTATACAGGAATTAATTCCAATTATTCCTCAGAAATATACTGAGCGGAATCTGGAATGGATAGCTGAGAAAATGTTGGAAGCTAAGTCAAAAAATGATCTTAAGATGTGAATTTGACAAAGGGGATGAGAAAATTATGAGGAGTATATGGACCCCCAACTCCTAACAGCTGTCAACATTCACTAGGCAGTCAGACCTGATCTTTACTCAACTCTATTTCTCTGCCTTCTCTCCTTAATGCTCAACTCCACTAGAGTTAAAAAAGGGGAAGAGTGAAGATGTGTTACAATATTTGATCCTAGGCAAAATGGATCAAATGCTTCTCTATTCATAAGTTTCATAAGACAATAGAAGCAGAAGTAGGCTATTCAGCCCATCAAGTCTGTTTTGCCATTCCGTCATGGCTGATTTATTATCCCTCTCAACTCCATTCTCCTCTCTTCTCCATGTAAATATTTAAGAAGAATGATAAAATTGGGTCTTTATTGAAAGGGAATGGAGTGAAAAATCTGGGTAGTCTTGCTTCGACTATAGAAGTTTTGGTGGAACCACACCTAAAATACTGTTTTGGTCTCATTCTTTAAGGAGGCGTAACATATTTGCATTGGAGGTAGCCCAGGGAAAGTTCTGAAGATTGGAATCCTGGTATGCAGGATTGTCCTGTGAGGTTTGAACTGGTTGGGCCTTTACTTACAGAAATTTAGAATAATGAGTGTGTATGTTATCAAATTAGATAATATTCCAAGAGGACTTGATAAAGTGGATGCTAAAAGGATGCTTCACTTCCCGGGACAAATGTAAAACCAAGGGATAGAAATCGAAAACCGTAGGTACTGACACTGGGTGCCCAACATAACAAATAAGGGTCACAGTGCCTACTGTACACCCTCTGCGCAAGATTTCTTATAATAAGTGAAATCGAATCAAGTGAACTGCACCAACATTTCTACCCTTTGCCAAACTAGAACTGTCCTGCCGAGCACAAGCAATTTCTCGTGGGCGCCATGGTAGCTTGGGGCGTCAGTGTTCAATTCCAACATCATCTGTAAGGAGTCTATACATACTCCCTGGGGATTGCATAGGTTTTCTCCAGGTCCTCTGCTTTCCTCCCGTGGTCCAAATATGTACAGGCTAGCAGGTTAATTGGACGTTGTAAATTGTCCCATGATTAGGCCGGGGCTAAATCGGGGGTTGCTGGGTGGTGGTGCTCAAAGGGCATATTCCACATTGTACTTCTAAATAAATAAATGTGCATCACCAAAAAAATCAACATCTGATGAATTTTGCTTTTCAGTTTAACAGTGATTGCTATTCAAAGAAAGGACTTTATGTTTCGGAATCACTGATAAGTTCTCCACAACCATAAGGTATTTCTTTTCTTTTTCAGAGGCAGGCTTATCCCTACTGTGGCTTAAAAGAGTTTAAATGAATAAGCAATGCAGCTGAAATAATAGCCTGGAATCCCTTCAAAGTGAAGGTTTAAACAATCATATTACCAACGTCACAGACAGGTGATGCAGCCGCAGCACGAACCATTGTGGGCTGAGGCCTTGCAGTGCTGCTACGTGACGGGCAGGAAGGGACGGAGTAAAGTGTGCATAATTAGGGTGACTCTGCTGCGAGCCACATTGCAGATGAAAGGATGAAGAAAGAACTGAAATCCTCAAAACTATGATGCAAAATCCATTCATCTGTCCATTTCATCTGTCCCCTCTATATTTCAGCTGTGCTGCCCAACAATCTCCCTATTTAATCCTAGCCTAATCATGGGTCAATTTGCAATGACCAATTAACCTACCAACTGGTTATACCTCTGGAAAGCGGGAGGAAACAGGAGCACCTGGAGGAAACCCACAGGCAGAAGGTAAAAACTCCGCACAGCCAGCGGTGGGAAATGAACCCGAGTCACAGGTACTGTAAAGCATTGTGCTAACCACTACGCCACCGTGCCACCCCTGATATCAGAAAGAAAACAATAATGAAATTGAGGAAAATGTTTAAATTTCCGGGGAAACAGCAATATGGCTCCAGGGCTATTAGAAGAGCTCTCCAAAGAGTTGGCACCAATATATTAGGAGCCTCTTCAATGTTGCATTTCTGCAAGCACCGAAGAGTGCAGCTGTGAAAACATAATCTGAACAAGAGCATAGTTTTAATTAAATAATTAATAAATATTTGTTCACATTCTTTGTTATGTTAGTTTCATGATATCTGTAAGTGTCTCCAAACTTTATTTATTTGTATTTTACACATATTTCAAGTGGTTTTGCAACAAGTACCTGTTGTGTATGTGGGCAGGTTACACAACAAAGCTATAAATAAAAACACTGGAGATGGGAGCTAAGTTAGCAGGATTCTTTACTGACTGAAGCTGAACTGAACACACACGTACTGATCAATACGCGCCTAATAGCGCATGCTCAATACGTGCCTAATAGCACATTCAACGACGTGTTACTACAACATAATGTGCTCCCTTATTATAATGTAGGCTATACGATACACTCCACCCCTTTTATTTTAATAGTGTATCAACTTTTTTTTATTGGGGCACTATGCTAAACAAATATGTTTACCCCTAAATACAAACGCCTACCATTTGTTTACTTAGTAACTTAATAATATCAAATTATAACAAAGTAATGTAATAATATCAAATTATAATAAGCCTTTTTTTAACTTTTGGTCTAAGACCCATTTATAACTCAAGTCTCTGGGGGGGACTCTGCCCACTGTGCTGTACTTCTCTGGTTGATGATTATGTACCAGCGGTAACAGAAGAAATAACTGAAGCTGTAGCAAAATTAGTCATATTTTGCAAGAGGTGTGATGCATTTTTTGTAGCTTTGGTTTCCAAAAGAAGTAGTTGGTGATCTTCTGTCTTGGCTAGTTATTCAAAAGTCGGGGCAATCCAATGTCTCACAGAAAGATCAGTACTTTACCAGTAATCTTTCACAGTTTGAAGAAGCAGTTGATCAAAATCCTGCTGTTCATTCCATTGTTCTTAAGCTGCTGTTAAAGTACAGTTTTGCTGATATTAAGGATTACCTGCAGTGCTAACTGTCTGAAGTTAAAAAAAAACAAATCTTAGTCGAGAAAATGAGACTGAACTCTATGCACTGTTTCTGAATTGTTTGGAGGATTCAATGTATGAAAAATCCCAATTGTGCACAGTGCAAGAAAAGATTGACATAGCCAGTCCCAGCATCCCCTCTATAATCAACAGCTCCCTGGCCACTGGTACCATTCCAACCTGCTTCAAGCGTGCTACGGTCCAGCCCCTCCTGAAAAAAAAACAATTTAGCCCCTACCTTACCTATTAACTGCAGACCTATTTCTAAACTTCCATTCCTGTCAAAGGTTATCGAAAAGGTTATTCTTAGTCAATTGCTGCCCTACCTACACCAAAACAACATCTAGGAAAGATTTCAGTCAGGTTTTAAGGTTATCATAGCACAGAGTCTGCCCTGCTGAAAGTGTACAATGATCTCCTCCTCTCTACCAACTCAGGTGACTCTGCCATCCTAATTATTCTTGACCTCAGCGCATTCAATACTGTGGATCATGCCATTTTAATAGACCGTCTCCAGTACGGGGTTGGTGTTGATGGCACTGCCTTGAAGTGGTTCATATCCTACGTCAAAAATAGAAGCTTCGCTGCCAGCATAGGCAAATTTTCCTCTTCTCTAGCTAGTCTCTCTTGCAGGGTCCCACAAGGTTCCATCCTAGGTCCTATTCTTTTCTCTATATACATGCTTCCCCTTGGCCAAATCATTCAAAAACACGTAATTTCCTTCCATTGTTATGCTGACAACACACAGCTTTATCTCCCCTTGAAACCAAACGACCAGTCAAATCTAGTCAGTCTCATGAACTGCCTTGAGGACATAAAGTGTTGGATGGCACAAAACTTCCCACAGTTGAATGAAGGCAAGTCTGAAGTCGTCCTATTTAGCCCCCCTGACTCCATCAAAGTGATTACCAACAGTCTTGGTAACCTGTCTACCCTTGTCAAACACCATGTCAAAAACCTTGGTGTAATATTTGATTCCGCCTTTAAGTTTGACCAGCAAGTTAATGTGGTAGTAAAAGCCAGTTTTTTCCAGCTTTGTACTATTGCCAAAATCAAGACGTTTCTGTCTTTCAAAGATCTCGAGAAAGTCATCCACACCCTTATATCTGCCCGCTTGGACTACTCCAACTCCCTGTATACTGGGATTAGTCAATCATCCTTGTCCTGCCTGCAACTGGTCCAGAACACCGCAGCCAGGCTCCTGACAGGTGCCCGGAATAGGGACCATATTACTTCTATCCTGGCCTCTCTCCAGTGGTTACCAGTATGGTTTAGAATTGATTTTAAGGTTCTCCTGTTTGTTTATAAAGCCTTAAATGGGCTGGCCCCCTCCTATATCGCAGACCTTCTAACCCCTTATTCTACTTCCAGGTCCCTCAGGTCGGCTGACTTGGAGATCCTGGCTGCCTCACGATCTAAATTTAAATTCAGGGGTGACTGCGCCTTTGCTGTTATAGTCCCTAGACTGTGGAACAACATTCCCCTCCCTATCAGATCTGCCCCCCCCATTGATCTTTTAAGTCCAGGCTCAAAACTTACCTCTATTCACTAGCGCTTGAATCTTCCTGATGTGGCTGATTTTTGGCTTGTGCCCAGGCTCATGTGTTGTTTATTTTGTGCCTATAAGCTGTGTGCCTTGTTGTTTATATCTGTGTTTCTTGTATTTGTGATTTTAGCTACCTGTTATGGTTTGTACAGCACTTTGGTCAACATGGGTTGCTTTTAAATGTGCTTTTTTAATAAATTTGACTTGACTTGACTTGACTGGCTCAAGAGGGAGAATTCCTTCAGAGGCACATTCAGCACAAGTGTGAAAATACAACAATAGAAACCTTACAGTTTGTTGCCAGAATTCACCTCTGTTTTGATGCTGTTTCCCAATGTCTTTGTGCAAAACAAGACACATTGGCTGAGGATTCAAAATGTGTACATGCAAAAGAAGCTTCCCTGCAAAGGATTAAGTGTATGATTCTCAATGGAGGAAATGATCAATTAAAGATTTACCTTGTGCGAAAGCTGTTCTGTTTGAATGGAACTGATTTTGTCCAAGAGCTTTTAAGGGATAATCAATTTGCATGGATCTTTCCCAAGGAAATTGTTCAGGAGAAGACGGAGATGCTGGTCTTTTCAGAGATTTAAGCTTATTGAGAGTTTGCAGATCTTCCATTATCTGTTCATCTGTTAACAAGTAATTTAACTGCACAGGTGCAGGTTTTTGTCTTTTGTCTGTAATTGGAACAGGGTCATTAGGAATCCTCCTTAGTTTCCTAGTCATTATTGGCTTTACCTCCATAGATCTCCTGTGAGTTCCATTGTTAGCCTCTCATTCTCAATCATCTTTTTCTTTTCTTCTAACTCAATCTTTTTATCTTCAAATACCTTCACTGCTGCTTTCTTCTCTTTAATATAATTCCTTTCCACTTGTTCTGTCTCCGGTTGCAGAAAAAGCTCTGCATTTTGTATTCTTTCCTTGAATTGTTGATCTAGTTTCTTCATCCTTTTCTAATACTCCTGCAAAGTGCCTTCCTGTAATTGCTGTAGCTGTCTTTTAGGAGATGTCAATTTCTCCTGGTACATCTGCTCTTTTACTTCCAGGTAGTCTTCATCATCCTGCTTATTGGCAATATCGGTCTCCCTTGCATCCTCTGTATCTTCATCCGAGTCGCGGCCACAGATACTACGTTCGTCCCCATCGTCGACGCTGTCTAGCTCCTCCTCGTCATTGGAATAGTGGACAATGGGTGAGAGGAGAGCTGCAGACATCTTCCCCGCCGAGCTGCCCTCCTTTGTTGACACATCTAGTGCCTTGATGGTGTGTCAATCCACTGGATTTTCCTGAGCCATTCACGTCTCAGCAACGATGGTCCTCCATTTTTCAGTACATAGAGGTTCGGTTGCTGTGTTTTATCTCCGTAGGTCACTGTCACTTCAATTTTGCCTTCGGGATGCACTTTCTATCCTGTGTAAGTCTTTAGCAGTGGAAGTTTTGTTCATTTCAGAGGTATGTGTGAAAGCAGTTGTTTGTAGTCGTGTACAGAGATCACTGTTAAAGCTGAGCCTGTATCCAACACCATTTTCAGTCTCACGCCTGCCACTTGTGGAGTGATCCCTATTACTCTTCGATCATCTGTCTCTTCCACACTGTGAAGTTGCAGATAAGACAGTTCACTTTCATTAGATTCGTTTTCATCAGAACTGTCTTCTTTAATTTTGTGTACCTTGTTGTGTTTTCCTTTCTGGGGTTTCTTGTTTCTCTGTAATTTGACCTTTCTCTGCTGCTTACTAGCTTTGCATACTCTGCCAATGTGGCCCTGTTTGCCACAGATTCTGCATTCTTTGTCTTTAAACCAGCAGTCCTCAGGGTCATGTGACATGTTCCCACAATGGTAATATTTCTTTCCTTCATTTCTGCTCAGTGATATTTTATTCACAGCATTTTCCAGAGATTTTTGTTGTATCGCTGAAGCACCTCATGCAGCTGTTTCTAATGATATTGAGATGTTTAGTGCTCTCTCAAATGTAAGGCCTTTTTCACCCAGGAGCTTCTTCTGTGTAGTTTCACAGTACATGCCACACACTAACCTGTCCCTCAATGCGTCCACTAGACCAGCTCCAAATTGACAATGTTCTGATAATTTGTGCAATTCAGCACAATATTCAGAAATGCTTTCATTTTTGCTCTGATTCGAATTGTGAAATTTAAATCCTTCAGCAATGCCCAGCAGTTTGGGGTTTAAATGCTGTTGGAGAGTGTCTACTATTTGCTTGAACATTTTGTCAGCTGGCTTTTCAGGCGTTAACAAGCCCCATGGCAGGCCGTATGTTTTTGCTCCCATAATACTAAGTAAGACGCTGACTTTCTTTCCATCATTAACATCATTAGCATCACAATATAACTCCACTCTTTCAATGTAAGTTGCCCGGTCTTCAATGCTACTATCATACACTGTAATGGTTCCAATCATTGCCATCTTTGTTATGTTAATTTAGTCCCGTTCTCCCTTTTTTTACTCACGTGACCTTTTTGCTAGTGCCACGAGCGCACTCTGTCTAGATGTGTGTGTGTTGCTCCTTTTTATTTCCCTTCTGAGGCAGGCAGACCCTCAGCCCCTGGGGGTCAGCGCCGGCTGTGGTCTCGGCTGGACGTGCTGTGGCTCCGACTGTGTCTCTTGGTCTCCCGACATTCCAGACTTGCGGCTGTGCTTTCGTTTCCTTTCAGACTCGCAGCCTCACTCTGCCTTGGCTCGTACCTTGCGCTCTTCTTCCGAGTGTCGTTATCAATTAAAACATGGCGTTCCGATACAATGTAGGTTCATTAATCTCGTCGCCAATTTGTTGTGTATGTGGCCGGGTTACACAACAAAGCTATAAATGAAAACGCTGGAGATGGGAGCTAAGTTAACAGGGTCCTTTACTGACCAAAACTGAACTGAACACACAGGTACAGATCAATACGCATCTAATAGCGCATGCTCAATATGCACCTAATAGCGCATTCAAAGATGTGTTACTACAACATAAAGTAGTCCCTTATTATAATGTAGGCTATACGGTACAGCACCAGTTTAATAGCTGAATTGTAGTTTGGTTATTTTTCCAATATTTGCAAAGATGCTAAGATATAACCAGCCCATCATTACCGAGACAGATTATTTTACTGTCATGGCATTGCTGTTTGTGGGACGTTCTGATGCTTAAACTGGCTGTCATATTCCCTGGAGTACTGGATGTATGCATTTCAAAATAAGTAGATGATCAGAGAACTCCTAAGTGAACAAAAATGATTTACTAAAGCAAGCCATTCTTGATGACAGGTAATGCTCATAATTTCATTATAATCGGGGAGTAATTTTATTGTATGAGAAGGTCATATTGTGTGTCTGGCACAGTGAGCAAATTAGGTTACTGTCAAAGTTTAATCATGCTTTATGTAGAATGTAGATGTAGATTCTTCAAACTGGATTCTTTAGTTTGTAAATTATTTATGATTACTTGATTTAAAAAATTAGATTGTTTTGGTCAACATTGAAGATATTTGGTAATGTAAGTCTGTTACTTGTTTTCCTCGCCTTTGTCTTGTGCATTTCTTTAAAAGGTTACATGCATTCTGCTCCAATTGGGTAGGGCCTGTATAATAGAATTGTTTTAAAAATGCACAATTACCGTCAATAGTAAGACAAATTGTGTAAGTTCTAATATATTTCTATGCCTAAGAGGGTATATGTCCTTCAGTCAGCAGCTGTCCAGACACTGAGTTATGGGCTGTGAAAAGACCCCCAAAACATTGACTGTTTATTCCTCTCCATAGATGCTGCCTGACTTGTCGAGTTCCTCCAGCATTTTGTGTGTGCTGCTGGAAGTCCCATACTCTGCTTGTCAACCATCCTTCCCTTTCTTTTGATTCACATCACTTGCAATTTTATCATGTAGAACTCAGGAAAGATATTAATATATACTGACGAAGGGTCTCGGCCCGAAACGTCGACTGTGCTTCTTCCTATGGATGCGTCTGGCCTGCTGCGTTCCACCAGCGTTTTGTGTGTGTTGCTGGAATTTCCAGCATCTGCAGGTTACCTCGTGTTTGCAAAGATATTAATATAATTGCATTTCAACAGTAATGATTAAGAAGCACATTTACTTCAATTTTTATATAATTACTCTGTGACACTGCTCCAGTTTTTTATTTCTGCAGTTCTTTTTTATACCATAACTGCACTTAATACTTAAACGTTCCAATAAATAAAATGTAGTTTTGATAGTCTTGAGCCACAGAGAGAGGGAGGTTTGCCTCCTAAACGACAGAGTTCTCCTTGTCCAAGAATCAGGGTTGGTATAAGGTGGGGACCTTACCTCTCTGTCAAGCTGTACCTTCTCTCTTTGGAGTGCTTTACACTTTTCCAATCTATTTCAAAATTCTACACTTACATCGATCCTATCTGTCCTTCAGCTTTTCCGATGAAAAGTCATCAAACTGAAGGATGAACTTTATCTTTTCTTGCCTGATTTTTCTCTCCAGTTGTTGTTCTTTTTACTTCTTTCTAGAGACTTTCTGTGTTTATTATTTCTTTCCCTCTCAGTCCTGTTTCTCTTGAACCTTTAACTTGCTCATATATTCAAGCATCTTCTGGCATCTAATATATTCTCTTTCTTTTATCCTGCTGTTACCTGACAGGAATGATTAATTAATTCATTCCAACAACATTTATACTCTGAGTGCTCTTCTGATCCCATTAATATAATTATCTTTATTTTCTTTTAATGGAGGGATTGAAACCAAAATTATTTAATACACATCTTGAGACATTTTTATTTCCAGCTTCCCCCCACCATTAGTACTTATTATTTCAGTTTTTGTGTCCTTAATTCTGGTTTTCTGATTTTGGAAAATTTTAAAGAACACTTTCTGGATCAGACCAAGCCAGCCAGGTCCACTATGAGCACATGAGAAGTAAATACAGATTCTTTTACAGATCATCTAACATGGAATCACTGTGAAATATTATGGCAGCCCTAAATAGTAAGTTCAGAAACAGCACCAGAGACTTGTACAGCAAATTACCCATAGGTGAACATGACAGAACAGCCCTACCCATGAAATTACTGTAAAATCCTGATAGCTGATGAAACCATACCCAGATGTCAAAGCTGTCAATGGTTTAAACGCTTCAGAAAGTCTCTGTCATCCAGAAAGATGAAAAAGCTGTTAAAAACAATAAAGCAATTGAAAAGTTATTTTTAAGCTTGTAAGAAATAAAATCACAAAAAAAATCTAAATAGTTAAACACATAGTAAGTTATTTAATTCAAATTACTTAATAATTTTCCTTGCCTTGTGTGAACATTCCTCTAAGTTCTGTTGAGTGAACTGGATGTTTCTGCTGCCAGTCTATCCAGGTGCAAGTTGAGTATGCAAGACCCTGGGTCCACTGGTGTTGAATTCAGCAAACTTCCTCTTCCCCATCTGGCCACATGTGTCCAACAGCATCAGCCACAGTGTGAGGGGTTTATTCTTTTATGTTACTGTGTATGGTAATTAAAATGGCTTCTTTGTTATGTTAAAATTAAAAAGGCTTCTTTGTTATGTTAAATGCTGAGAAAGTCTCCAGCTAGCACTTTGCTTGGGTTATAACAGATAGCAGAGTACTATGAACCAATGGGTGTCCATGTTATTCTTTCCTGGGTTGATATGCTGTCTCATATGACTGGGAACCAGGGACTTTTGGCGGGGAGTCGGAGGAGAGACCGTGAGGACGACGGACATGCGGGAAAGCTCAGGTTGATCACTCCCGGTTGTCCCGAGCTGCAAGTCGAAGGGGTCAGAGTGGTCCCGAAGAGGACCCCGAGCTCCAACGTGTGCACAAAGAAATTGAACTTTGATAAGTCTGACGCCTTTTCCATTCCCTTTTTGTATTGAATTTCTATTAATCCCATAGACTTAGTAATATCTATAAAGTGTAACTGGTAAAACGTACATTGTGTGCTGGCTGATGATTGATGTTTGAAGCTGAATCAGGTGGCAGTTGTACAGCTACCGACATCACCGGGAGACCAGGTGGGCGACGAACAAGGTTTCTCTTAGATAAATACGAGCCAATATAGCTGATCATTACAACAGCAAAAGTAGGCTTTTCATGTTCTTTCAAAGGATTTGACCAGCTGGCTCTTTTCTGTTGAGTTTTTTTTTTGTCTCATAATGCCGAGCATCATCCTCCCATTCTTTAACCTGCATGTGCAATCTTGGTAGAAACTGTCCTTAATTAATTTCCAAGCATGAATTATAGATAATGGATAGCCAGAGTTTAACATGCTTCACACTGTCAAAGCTTATTGCGGCAACAAAAGCAAAAAAGAATGATTAGACCAAGACTGGCTTGCTCTTTTTAAAATGCTATTGATTACAGAACATGTTCAGAGTTACAACTGCATTGAGATATAACTACTTCTGTGATGTAGATTTCATTGTAAGTGGGTTAAACTGGAGGAAGAGTATGAATGGTCATATTAGCATGAACACCACTGGTAGAAATGAAAGATACGGTCCTGCAGGCAAATCTTCGGATGGGGTTGGCACTTGGCACTGAGCCCTCCTCAGAAGGTCCACAAACTTAACTTGTTGCATATTCATTGGCGACCACAAGTGACTTGATATTGGCACAATACCTAAAATTTGTTTAGAGATGCATTGCGGAACAAGCCCTGCCAGAATTGGAATCAGGATCAGGTTTAATATCTTCCGCATGCGCCGTGAAATTTGTTAACTTTGCGGCAGCAGAACAATGCAGTACATGATAATTGTCAAAAAAACTGAATTACAGTCAGCATATATGTATATTAAATAATTAAGTTAAAACAAGTAGTGCCAAAACAGAAACTTTAAAAATGTAGTGAGGTAGAGTTGACAGGCTCAAAGTCCATTTAGGATTCAGATAGCAGCGGGGAAGAAGCTGTTCCTGAATCACTGAGTGTGGGCCTTCAGGCCTCTGTACCTCCTTGCTGATGGTAACAGTGAGAAGAGGGCATGTCCTGAATGCTGGGCATCCTTAATGATGGAAGCTGCCTACCTGTGGCACTACTCCTTGAAGATGTCCTGAATACTATGGAGGCTAGTACACATGATGGAGCCGACTAAATTGAAAACTTTCTGCAACATACTTCGATCTTGTGCGGTAGCTCCCCCCTCCATACCAGACAGTGATGCAGCCTGTCAGAATGCTCTCCACAGTTCTTCTGCAGAAGTTTTCAAGTGTTTTAAGTGACAAACCAAATCTCCTTAAATTCTTAATGAAACATAGCAACTGTCTTGCCTTCTTTATAGCTGCATCAATATGTCGCAACCAGGTTAAGTCCTCAGAGATATTGATAACCAGAAACTTGAAAATGCTCACTCTCTCTACTTCTGTTCCTCCTTTGAGGATTGGTTTGTGTTCCGTTGTCTTCCCCTTTCTGGAGTCCACAATCAGCTCTTTGGTCTTACTGATGTTGAGTGCAAGGTTTTTGCTACGATACCTCTCAATCAGCTGGTATATCTCACTCCTGGGCGCCCTCTCGTCACCATAGGAGATTCTACCAGCAATGGTTGTATCATCAGCAAATTTATAGTTGACATTTGAGCTATACCGAGCCACACAGCCATGGATGTAGAGAGAGTAGAACAGTGAGCCAAGCACACATCCTTGAGGTGCGCCAGTGTGGATTGTCAGTGAGGTGGAGATATTATTTCCAATCCACACAGATTGTGGTCTTCTGGTTAGAAAGTTGAGGATCCAGTTGCAGAGGAAGGTACAGAGGCCCAGGTTCTGTAGCTTTTCAATCAGCACTGATGGTGTTAAATGCTGAGCTATAATCAATAAGGATATTTGTATTGTCCAGGTGAGGCAAGGCCACATGGAGACCCACTGATATCACATCTGCCATAGACCAATTGTGCTGATAGGCAAATTGCAGTGGGCCCAGGTCGTTCCTGAGACAGGAGTTGACTCTGGCTATGACCAACCTCTCAAAGCACTTCATCACCATAGATGTGAGTGCTACAGAGCGATAGCCATTGAGGCCGCTCACACTACTCTTCTTGGGCACTGGTGTAATTGTTGCCCTTTTGAAGCAGGTGAAACTTCTGACAGTAGCAATGAGAGTTTGAAAATTTCTTTGAATACATCCGCCAGCTGGTTGGTACAAGTTTTCAGAGCCTTACCAGGTACTCCATCGGGGCCTGCCTCCTTGCAAGGGTTCACCCTTTTGAAAGACAGCCTGACATCAGCCTCTAAGACAGATATCACAGGGTCACTGGGTGACACAGGGATCCTCATAGCTCTAATTTTACCCTACCTTTCAAAGCGGGCATAGGAGGTATTGAGCTCATCTGGCATTCATGATGTTGAATTTTGCTTTGTAGAAAGTAATAGCTTACAAACTCTGCCAGAGTTGACGTGCATCCAATGTCGCCTCCAACCTCACTCAGAATTGTTTCTTTGCGCTTGAAATAGCCCTCTGCAAACATACCTGGTTTTCTTATACAGACCTGGGTCACCAGACTTAAATGCCACAGATCTAGCCCTCAGCAGACTACGGACCTCCTGGTTCATCCACAACTTTTGATTTGGATATGTACAGTATATTGTTGTAGGCATAACCTCTACACAGGTTTTAATGAAGTCAGTGACAGCTGCAGCATACTCATCCAGATTAGAAAATAAATCGCTGAATACTGTCCAGTTCACCGATTCAAACAAGTCCTGTAAGCACTCCTGTGTTTCCCTTGTCTATATCTTCTTGGTCCTCACTGCCGCTGCTGCAGTCTTCAGTCCCTGCCTATGCTCAGGGATCAGAAGTACACCAGATGATCAGACTTCCCAAAGTGTGGGTGTGGGATAGCACGGTAAGCACTCTTGATGGTGGTGGAACAGTGGCCCAGTGTTTTTCTTACCACTGGTGATTTATTGATCATGATTATTTAGTGACCTTTTCACGATGACCCGGTAAAAATCTCCAAAATGATGGGGAAGGCACCAGGATGTGCAGTTTCATGCCTATTGATTACATTGCTCAGTTCTTCTAGAACCTGTTTGACATTGGCCTGAGGTGGATTGTACACTGCTACCAAAATGATCACTGAAATCTCCCACGGCAGGTAAGACGAACAGCATTTTTGTACACCATGAGGAATTGATCATGAAGCAATGCCCTTGCATGGAAATCCCAACAAGCCATGCCCCCTGCAACCCACCTATTTAACACTAGCCTAATCACAGGACAATCTACAATGACCAACTAACTGCTAACTGGTAAACACGAGGAATTCTGCAGATGCTGGAAATTCAAGCAACACATATCAAAGTTGCTGGTGAACGCAGCAGGCCAGGCAGCATCCCTAGAGATGCTGCCTGGCCTGCTGCATTCACCAGCAACTTTGATGTGTGTAGCTGCTACCTGGTACGTACTTGGACTGTGGGAGGACACCAGAGCCGAGGAAACCCACGCAGTCACAGGGAGAATGTAAAAACTCTGAGATCTGGTGCCATCTGTAAGGAGTTTTTAACATTCTCCCTGTGACTGCGTGGGTTTCCTCGGCTCAAAGAAAATTTATTATCAAAGTACATAAAGGTCACCCTATATACAGACATCCCACCTCTCCCGGAAGTTCCGGGAGTCTCCCGCATATTAATAGTGGCTCCCTGATGCCCGCAAATTATACACAATATCACAGAAATCAATTTTTTGAAAGCGAGCGAGCGAGAGAAAGCAAGAGAAAGCACGAGAGCGACCACAAGAGAAAGCACGTGAAAGAGAGAGCGAGAGCGTGCGAGTGACAGAGCGAGAGAGAAAGCAAGTGACAGAATGAGAGAGAGAGAGAGAGCGCACCATGGGAGAGTGTTCCAAAAAAAGAAAATATAAAATATTATAAAATATAAGCTGTTCGCGACAGTGACTTTTCTATTGCCCATGTTGGGTTAAGACTGTAAAAGACATGTTGAGGTGAGTTTAACAGGTGTCATTTGTTCATTAGCATAGCTAACGTTATTTAATCTAGCTGGTTAGCTGCTAAGGAGCTACTCTACTGCATCTGCACCTCTCCCACAAGTTCTGGGAGTCTCCCACAAATTGATGGTGCTACTTCCCTGAAATGAGTTTTTGCAGGGTGGGATGTCTGTATATAACCCTGAGATATGTTTACTTGGGGGCACATTCAATTATGTAGTGTATATGGATTTCAGCAAGGCATTTGATAAGGTACCTCATGCAAGGCTTATTGAGAAAGTAAGGAGGCATGGGATCCAAGCAGACCTTGCTTGTGGATCCAGAACTGGCTTGCCCACAGAAGGCAAAGAGTAGTTATAGGGTCATATTCTGCATGGAGGCCGGGAACCAGTGGTGTGACTCAGGGATCTATTCTGGCTCTCCTACTCTTTGTGATTTTTATAAATGACCTGGATGAAGAAGTGGAGGGATGGATTAGTAAATTTGCTGATGACACAAAGGTTGGGGGTGTTGTGGATAGTGTGGACGGTTGTCCCAGGGCTTTTTATTTATAAATAAATAAACAATAAATATCTAGAATATGAGATAAAGAGTCCTTGAAATTGAGTCCATAGGTTGCAGGACATTGATAGGATACAAAACTGCGCTGAGAAGTGGCAGATGGAGTTCAACCAAGATAAGTGTGTGGTGGTTCATTTTGGTAGGTCAAATATGATGGTAGAATATAGTATTAATGGCAAGGCTCTTGGCAGTGTGGAGGATCAGAGGGATTTTGTGGTCTGAGTCCATAGGACACTCAAAGCAGCTGAGCAGGTTGACTCTATAGTTAAGAGGGCATACAGTGCATTGGTCTTCATCAATCATGGGATTGAGTTTAGGAGCCAAGAAGTAATGTTGCAGCTATATAGGACCCTGGTCAGACATCACTTGGAGTACTGTGCTCAGTTCTGGTCGCCTCACTACAGGAAGGATGTGGAAACCATAGAAAGGGTGCAGAGGAGATTTACAAGAATGTTGCCTGGATTGGGGAGCATGCCTTATGAGAATAGGTTGAGTGAACTCAGCCTTTTCTCCTTGGAGCGACAGAGGATGAGAGGTGACCTGATGGAGGTGTATAAGATGATGAGAGGCATTGATTGTGTGGATAGTCAGAGGCTTTAGTCCAGGGCAGAAATGGCTAGCACGAGAGGGCACAGTTTTAAGGTGCTTGGAAGTAGGTACAGAGGAGATGTCAGGGGTAAGTTTTTTTACGCAGAGAGTGGTGAGTGCGTGGAATGAGCTGCCGGCGACAGTGGTGGAAGCGGATACGATAGGGTCTTTTAAGAGACTCCTGGATAGGTATATGGAGCTTAGAAAAATAGAGGGCTATGGGTAACCCTCGGTAATTTCTAAGGTAGGGACATGTTCGGCACAGCTTTGTGGGCCGAAGGGCCTGTATTGTGCTGTAGGTTTTCTGTGTTTCTAAATCCAAGGACTTTAACAGAATCAATGAAAGACTGCACCCAACAGGGCGGACAAACTGTGCTATTACTAAAGAAAATAAATAAATAAACAATAAATATTGAGAATATGAGACAAAGAGTCCTTGTAAGTGAGTCCGTAGGTTGTGGGAACAGTTCACTAATGGGGCAAGTGAAGTTGAGTGAAGTTATCCCCTCTGGGTTCAAGAGTCAGATGTTTGAGGGTAATAACTGTTCCTGAACCTGGTGGCAAGGAGGGCATGGTCAGGATGGCAGGGGTCCTTGATGATGGATGCTGCTTTCCTGTGACAGTGCTCCGTGCAGATGTGATCAATGGCGGGGTTGGCTTTATCCGTGATTGTCTGGGCCATGTCCATTACTTTCTGTAAGATTTTCTGTGCAAGGGGATTGGTGTTTCCATATCAGACTGTGATAAAACCAGTCTATATACTCTCCACCACATACCTATAGAAGCCTGTCAAAGTTTTAGGTGTCATGCCGAATCTTTGCAACTTCTAAGGAAGTAGAGGCACTGTCGTGTTCTCATTGTAATTGCACTTAAGGGCTGGGCCCAGGACAGGTCCTCAGAAATGATTACGCCGAGGCATGGGAATTGGTCTTTATTTTTTTTGATTGGGTTTCTTAGTTTGCAGCTTCCTGTATGCAAACTAATCTCAAGGTTGGATCATTTATGCATTCTTTGATCATAATATACTTTGAATACTTTGAATACATTGGCTCAGAGACTGAAATTATAGGGTCATCGGAGGCTGTGGGAGTTTGTGAAGGCTCCTCAATGATTTGACAATCAAAACAAGCAGAGAAGTCACTGAGCTCACGTGGGAGCAAAAACCTGTTGTCACGTATGTCGCCTGGTTTTATTTTATAAGAGGTTTTAGCATTCAAGCCCTGCCACAACTGTCGAGGATACTTCGAAGATTCACGTTTAGTCCAGAATTGCTATGTAGCCCATGAGATGGCTTTCTAGAGATCGTACCTGGACCTCTTGTACCTGAACTCTGAACTCTGACATGCTGAGCTGTAATGGCATTGCGCTAACCACTGCACCCCCATGGTGCGCAAAATGTCAACATTCCCTTTTCTGCCACAGATGCTGATCAACCTGCTCAGTTTCTCCAGCAGATGATTTGTTACAGTCGAAGTTAATTTTTCTGAAAGATTTTACAGAAGTGGGATTCTTGAATCGAAGATGCAAAACATGAAATAACTAAAAGATAAGTAGCACCCTCAAAGTGTTGGAGGTGCTCAGCAAGTCAGGCAGCATCTATGGAGGGGAATAACTTGTGAATGTTTCTGAGACCCTTCATCGGGACATCCTAATTAAGGGTCTGAATCACCTTCAATAACTCCAAAAGACTGAGGTTTAGTAAAATACTGAAAGGTTTTTATTCACTGTACAACACGACATCCATGGTGAGGTTCTGCCCCCGGACTGAGAGGGAAGGGCAAGGCGAAACACCTTTATACAGGATACTGTGGGAGGAGCCACAGGGGCAGTCAGCAGAGGGGTGTGTCCAGACAGTTAACCCAGTTACAACATATATATGGTTTACCACACGGTCTCGGCCCAAAATATTAATTGCTTATTCCCCTCCATAGGTGCTGCCTAATTTTCTGAATTCCTCCAATGCTTTGCATGTAGATTTCCAACATCTACAGAATCCTTTGAGTCTGACAAAATGATGGAATTATTTGGAATAATGCTGGAAATAAGAGCGATCTGTCATTATATGTGTTGGTAATATGGCTCTGCAGCCCTCCTTACAATACACCAAAGTGTTAACTAAGAAGAAGGACCCAAAAGAAAGCAATTTTTGGATAACTTCCTGGTTACACTCCAGCGAGAATAGAAATAGAGACTAGCGCAGATAAATGCGCAGCTGGAGAGATGGTGTGGAAAGAAAGCCTTTAGCTTCCTGAGACATTGCAACCAGTTCTGGGGAAGGTGGTAACTATACTATCTGGATGAATGTTCCCCAACTGAGCAACGTCATTGCAAGAAGGTTCACCAGTACTGTGCAGGGTGTTTGATAGGGAATGCTCTCAGGAAGTTTTACTGAAAAAGAGAAAAAAAGGTGCAAAAATGGATTGGAAGAGATAAATAGCACCAGAAAAAGTAATATCAAGTTTTTATAGCGGACCCAACAACATGACTGTACAAATAGATTTAAAATAGTTGTAAATACTAGAAGTTTATTAAAGAAGGTTGTTGAACTGCAGGAAGAATTCACATTCTGGTAGATATCTGGCCAAACAAAAGGGCAGAAATTGATTCTAAATATCCCTGATGACATGATGTTAAGGAAGGTGAAGAAATGAAGGAGGGAGGAATGTGATTTGGATTAAAGAGGACATTGTTAGAGAGAGAAGCCTTGTAATGTTCGAGAGCAGATCCTATCTGCTTTAATCTGAGAAACAACATTGGTGTGATTACACTTTGGGGACTATTATTTAGGATAACTAGTCATGAGAATAACAAGATGAAATTAAAAAAACACCACAGCCGCAGGAAATCTGAAATAAGAGTGCAAGTGACAAGTGAGGTGGAAAATCTAGTCAGGTGGAAGAAGGCAGCATACATGAGGTTTAGGAAGCAAGGATCAGACGGGTCTATTGAGGAATATAGGGAAGCAAGAAAGGAGCTTAAGAAGGGGCTGAGGAGTGCAAGAAAGGGGCATGAGAAGGCCTTGGCAAATAGGGTAAAGGAAAACCCCAAGGCATTCCTCAATTATGTGAAGAACAAAAGGATGACAGGAGTGAAGGTAGGACTGATTAGAGATAAAGGTGGGAAGATGTGCCTGGAGGCTGTGGAAGTGAGCGAGGTCTTCAATGAATACTTCTCTTCGGTGTTCACCAATGAGAGAGAACTTGATGATGGTGAGGACAATATGAGTGAGGCTGATGTTCTGGAGCATGTTGATATTAAGGGAGAGGAGGTGTTGGAGTTGTTAAAATACATTAGGATGGATAAGTCCCCGGGACCTAATGGAATATTCCCCAGGCTGCTCCACGAAGTGAGGGAAGAGATTGCTGAGTCTCTGGCTAGCATCTTTATGTCCTCGTTGTCCACAGGAATGGTACCGGGGGACTGGAGGGAGGCGAATGTTGTCCTCTCATTCAAAAAAGGTAGTAGGGATCGTCCAAGTAATTATAGACCATTCAGCCTTACGTCTGTGGTGGGAAAGCTGTTGGAAAAGATTCTTAGAGATAGAACCTATGGGCATTTAGAGAATCATGGTCTGATCAGGGACAGTCAGCATGGCTTTGTGAAGGGCAGATCGTGTCTAACAATCCGGATAGAGTTCTTTGAGGAGGTGACCAGGCATATAGATGAGGGTAGTGTAGTGGATGTGATCTACATGGATTTTAGTAAGGCACTTAACAAGGTTCCACACGGTAGGCTTATTCAGAAAGTCAGAAGGCATGGGATCCAGGAAAGTTTGGCCAGGTGGATTCAGAATTGGCTTGCCTACAGAAAGCAGAGGGTCTTGGTGGAGGAAGTACATTCGGATTGGAGGGTTGTCACTAGTGGTGTCCCACAGGAATCAGTTCAGGGACCTCTACTTTTCGTGCTTTTTATTAATGACCTGGATGTGGGGGTAGAAGGGTGAGTTGGCAAGTTTGCAGACGACACAAGGGTTAGTGTTGTGAATAGTGTAGAGGATTGTCAAAGATTGCAGCGAGACATTGATAGGATGTTGAAGTGGGCTGAGAAGTGGCAGATGGAGTTCAACCCGGAGAAGTGTGAGGTGGTACACTTTGGAAGGACAAACTCCAAGGCAGAGTACAAAGTAAATGGCAGGATACTTGGTAGTGTGGAGGAGCAGAGGGATCTGGGGGTACATGTCCACAGATCCCTGAAAGTTGCCTCACAGGTAGATAGGGTAGTTAAGAAAGCTAATGGGGTGTTAGCTTTCATAAGTCAAGGGATAGAGCTTAAGAGTCGCGAGGTAATGAGGCAGCTCTATAAAACTCTGGTTAGGCCACACTTGGTGTACTGTGTCCAGTTCTAGTCGCCTCACGATAGGAAGGATGTGGAAGCATTGGAAAGGGTACAGAGGAGATTTACCAGGATGCTGCCTGGTTTAGAGAGTATGCATTGTGATCAGAGATTAAGGAAGCTAGGGCTTTACTCTTTGGAGAGAAGTGGGATGAGAGGAGACATGATAGAGGTATACAAGATATTAAGAGGAATAGATAGAGTGGACAGCCAGCGCCTCTTCCCCAGGGCACCACTGCTCAACACAAGAGGACATGGCTTTAAGGTAAGGGGTGGACTTCAAGGGGGATATTAGAGGAAGGTTTTTTACTCAGAGAGTGGTTGGTGCATGGAATGCACTGCCTGAGTCAGTGGTGGAGGCAGATACACTAGTGAAGTTTAAGAGACTACTAGACAAGTATATGGAGGAATTTAATGTGGGGGGTTATATGGGAAGCAGGGTTTAAGGGTTAGAACAATATTGTGGGCCGAAGGGCCTGTACTGTGCTGTACTATTCTATGTTCTATGAAATACTCAGGCAACATCAGTGAAAAAAGAAACAGGTAAAAAGTCAAGTCAAGGATCCTGATACAGAGGAGCAACTTTTCAGGGAGAGTGTGCAGATTTGAAAACAAAACATAGAATAGTGAAATTTGAGCCTTTGACTCTGAAGTTTCCGAAATGTTCACAAGGACTTCATTGATCAAAATATTCCTGGCCCAACTTTGCATTGCTAAATTTGATTCTGAGATGTGAACCAGGCTGTTTTCAGCAAGTATTAGTGGGTAAATAGCCAAGGAGCAGTAGTCATGTCAAAAGGTTTAAAGTAACTATGGAAAAGGACAGTAGCTACTCCAAGATAAAAATTGTCAACTGGACAAGGACCAGTTTCAATGGGATAAAAGTGGATCTGGTCTCGGTAAACTGGAAACAAGGCTGTAATTGAAGTGGAGATGTTTCAGCTACAATCTAGGTCCAGTTTTATTAAGGAAAAGGTTTAGGGAATTAAACCAAATCTCCAAGGGATGACTGAAAAGATAGAGAGTAAAGCAGAGTAGAAAAATAGCATATGAGAGGTGCTGGGTTGTTAATACAAATGAGGACCAGGCTGATTTCAATAAGCTCTGAAGAGAAGTGAAAAAAAAAATCAAAGATACCAAATAAGGGTGAGAAAAGAAGCTTTAGACATAAAAGGGAATCGGTAATAGTGCAGAAGTTTGTAAGAGGAGAGAAGAGACTGATCAGAGACTATCAGAGACGCACGGAGGATGGCTAAGGTACTAAATTAGTATTTTGCATCAGTCTTCACCAAGGAAGAAGATGCTGACAGACTTCAGGATTAGAAGATGAAGCTCATATTCTGGATGGACTGAAAATGGATAAACAAGGAATACAAGAAAGACCATGCACTTTGGCTGAAATAATAGTCTCCAGCAGCGTAATCACATCAATGTTGCTTCTCAGTTTTCAGCAGATAGAATCTGTTCTCAAAGATTACAGAACTTCTCTCTCCAGTGATGTCCTCCTTAATCTAAATCATTGCCCACCTTCCTTTCTTCACTTCTTCACCTTTCCTTAAAATCATGTAGTCACATGTCATCAGGAATATTTAGAATCCATTCCGACCCTTTCAGTTGGCCAGGTTTCCGTTATTGCCACAACATGAATTCCTCCTGCAGGTCAACAACTTTCTTCTGGTTCCTGCAGTCTGGAAAATTGCAAATGTTTATGCTGTCACTCAAAAAAAAAATTGTAGGAATAAACCCTGTATCTACATAACTAAATAGTTTATCCATAGTGGTGGGGAAAATTCTAGAAATGGTAATCAGGGACAGAAGTAGTAGAAGAAGCACTAGAGACAACAAATGTTCAAACTAGAGCAAAGAATAAACTGCTGGAAGAACTCACTTGATGATGTAACATTTGTGGAGTCAAAGAGATTATCTGTGTTTTGTGCTGAGCCCCTGCATCAGGACTGAGTGTGTAAAGGGGAGAGAGCCAATGTCTAGAAGCAAGAGGAAAAAGTGAGACATTGCCAGGCAGGTGATAGGTGGAACAAGATGAGGAGGTAGATGGGGATGATAGGCAGATAGACCAGGTGAGGAAGGGAAAGTGAAAGTTAGACCAAGGGACAAGAAACCCAGTTAGAAGGACCTTAAAAATGTGGATAGACAGGAGAATCTGCACTCGTTCTTCTTGGTTCAAACAGTTTGTAAGTAGACCAGGTGGAGGTACTTATTTAAAATCATGTTACATACAGAAAGAGAAGACATCGAGAAACTGTTCCCACTGATGTACGGGGAAAGAACTATGATATATTGTTCCATTATGGAGTAAATAGAGAAATTCTGAAAAGGAAACAAAAGTCACATGAGGAAATCTCTTCTTAGCCTCTCAGTAAGAGTCTGCTGGGCAAGTAAAGGAGGCAAATTCAGTTGTTACATTCAAAGGGAGCCATGTGAAAGTATTTGCATGGCAAATAATGGAACTACCTAGATACTATTACATAAAGCCAAACAACATTAAGATCAATCACTGGGTTCCAGCAAGCTAGCAACAGAGGAGCTGAAGGCAGAGTGGACAGGGCCAATGAACTTAACCTGTTCTTTAGCAGATTTGACATCGTGGCCCCTGCCCATCCCCCACATGAGCCATCTGTTGTTGGCCCCCAACCAACACATATTCCACTCTCCCCTCCTACCCCTCCTCACAGTCTCCCTCCCTGCTCTCATGACTATACCCCTTCCCCACACGAAACCACCACAGTGGGCTTCATAGCTGAACAGGTGAGAAGACAGCTGAAACATCTCAACCCAAGCAAGGCTGCAAGACCAGATGGTGTCAGTACCAGGGTGCTCAAAGCCTGTGCCCCTCAGCTATGTGGAGTACTTCGCCATGTATTCAACCTGAGCCTGAAGCTCCGGAGGGTTCCTGTACTGTGGAAGATGTCCTGCCTCGTCCCTGTGCCGAAGACACCGCGCCCCAGCGGCCTCAATGACTACAGACCGGTGGCATTGACCTCCCACATCATGAAGACCCTGGAGAGACTTGTTCTGGAGCTGCTCCGGCCTATGGTCAGGCCACACTTAGATCCCCTCCAGTTCGCCTACCAGCCCCGACTAGGAGTTGAGGATGCCATCGTCTACCTGCTGAACCGTGTCTACGCCCACCTGGACAAGCCAGCGAGCACTGTGAGGGTCATGTTGTTTGACTTCTCCAGTGCGTTCATCACCATGCACCCTGCTCTGCTGGGGGAGAAGCTGACAGCCATGCAGGTGGATGCTCCCCTGGTGTCACGGATTCTTGATTACCTGACTGGCAGACCACAGTACGTGTGCTTGCAACACTGTGTGTCCGATCGACAGAGTGATCAGCAGCACTGGGGCTCCACAGGGGACTGTCTTGTCTCCCTTTCTCTTCCCCATTTACACCTCGGACTTCAACTACTGCACAGAGTCTTGTCATCTTCAGAAGTTTTCGGATGACTTTGCCATAGTTGGATGCATCAGCAAGGGAGATGAGGCTGAGTACAGGGCTACGGTAGGAAACTTTGTCACATGGTGTGAGCAGAATTATCTGCAGCTTAATGTGAAAAAGACTAAGGAGCTGGTGGTAGACCTGAGGAGAGCTAAGGTACTGGTGACCCCTGTTTCCATCCAGGGGGTCAGTGTGGACATGGTGGAGGATTACAAATACCTGGGGATGCGAATTGACAATAAACTGGACTGGTCAAAGAACACTGAGGCTGTCTACAAGAAGGGTCAGAGCCATCTCTATTTCCTGAGGAGACTGAAGTCCTTTAACATCTGCCGGACGATGCTGAGGATGTTCTACGAGTTTGTGGTGGCCAGTGCTATCATGTTTGCTGTTGTGTGCTGGGGAAGCAGGCTGAGGGTAGCAGACACCAGCAGAGTCAACAAACTCATTCGTAAGGCCAGTGATGTTGTGGGGATGGAACTGGACTCTCTCACGGTGGTGTCTGAAAAGAGGATGCTGTCCAAGTTGCATGCCATCTTGGACAATGTCTCCCATCCACTATATAATGTACTGGATGGGCACAGGAGTACATTCAGCCAGAGACTCATTCCACCAAGATGCAACACTGAGCGTCATAGGAAGTCATTCCTGCCTGTGGCCATCAAACTTTACAACTCCTCCCTTGGAGGGTCAGACACTCTAAGCCAATAGGCTGGTCCTGGACTTATTTCCTGGCATAATTTACATATTACTATTTAACTATTTATAGTTTTATTACTCTTTATTATTTATGGTGCAACTGTAATGAAAACCAATTTCCCCCGGGATCAATAAAGTATGACTATGACTATGACTATGCCTATGGAAAATATATTTGGTATGCCCAAGATATTTTCTTATCAAAACAAACTAGGCCTATTTTCCTTAATTTCTAATAAGTAGCAGTCAGAGATTATTTTCAGTGAACTAAGAATGTACAAGGCAATGGTTAGAAGGCTTGCAGATGACACTAAGGTACTATTGGCAGTGAAGAAAGTTGACAAAAATTACAAGAGGGTCTTGATCAGGTGAGTTAGTGGGCCAAAGAATGTCAAATGGCGTTTAATTCAGATAAATGCAAGGTGTTGCATTCTGTAAAGTCAAGTCAAGGTAGGATTTTCACTGTAAACAGTAGGGTCCTGGGGAGTGTGGCAGAACAGAGGGGTGTTGGAATGCAGGTACATGGTTTCCTAAAGTCGATGTCACAGCTGGACAGGGTGGTAAAGAAGGCGTTCGACATACTGACCTGTATTGAACAGGACACTGAGTATAGAAGTTGGAGTATTATTTTTGTAGCTGAACAAGGTGCTGATGAGACCACACATGGAGAATTGTGTTCAGTTTCGCTCACCCTGATAATAAAGATGTTATTAAACTGAAAAGAGTGAAGAAAAGGTTTACAAGGACATTGTCAAGACTCTAGGGACTAAGTTACAGGGAGAGGTTGGTCATGCTAAGGCTTCTTTTCCTTGAAGCAAAGAAAACTGAGAAGTGATCTTGCAGAGGTGTATAAACCACGAGGAGCATAGATAAGGTAAATTCAATCAGTCGTTTCCTCAGGGTTGGAGAATTAAGAACCAGAGGGCATAGCTTAATCAACACACATCAAAGTTGCTGGTGAACGCAGCAGGCCAAGCAGCATCTGTAGGAAGAGGTGCAGTCGACGTTTCAGGCCAAGACCCTTCGTCAGGACTACGAAGGGTCTCGGCCTGAAACGTCGACCGCACCTCTTCCTACAGATGCTGCTTGGTCTGCTGCGTTCACCAGCAACTTTGATGTGTGTTGCTTGAATTTCCAGCATCTACAGAATTCCTGTTGTTTGGGCATAGCTTAATGGTAAGAAGAGAAAGGTATGAGTGAATCTTTGAGGGCAACTTTTTTAACACACAGAGGATGGTATGTACATGGAATGAGCTGCCATAAGAAATGGTTGGGCCAAGTACGACAATGTCTGGCATGGTGAGACACAGCGGCAAACAAAACTACTAACTGTTCTATTAACTATACCTTTTCTGGACTTCGGTTACTGCAATCTGCAGCCTGTAATTTCCCTTTGGAAGTTGTGTTTTTGAACCATTTATACGACCTGAAGTCTTTGTGGTGTCTTAAAAGATTCAATGAACTGGACTCCAGAGATCGCAGGTATATCTGCGATGGCAGATATTGCTGGAGTGGACTCGACGTGGCGGGGCCCAGGCCCGAGAGCAGAAAATGAACCAATGTTTAGCCGGTTTAAGTGCCGAGCCAGATTAGAAAGATCAAGACGTTGAGGCTAAAGACAAAGGCTGAATCAGTGTTCAGCTCACTACTCCAAGAAGCTTTACTTGCCTCAGCGCTGAACTGACTCCATGGCTATGGCCTGCAGCCATTAGGCTCGTGGACTGGCTGCAGTGTCTAATTGGCCCCGTGGCTGTGGACTCACTCTGCGGTTCATGTTCTGTGTAGTATTTGTTTACTTTTTTTTATTGTTTGCACAATTTGTTCTCTTTTTGCTGTGTGGTTATTTTTAGTGGGTTCTACTCTGTCATTTTGTTTGTGGCTGGATGCAAGAAGGTGAATCTCAAGGTTCTGGATGGTTGGCATACTTCAATAATAAATGAACTATGTCCTTTAAACTTTGATCTTTTAAAAGACAGTTGTATAGGTGCAGGAATAGGAAATGCTTAGATATGTTTAAAAGGATAGTTTGCCATACAGGGGCATATCAGGCTAGCTTAGATGGGCATTGCGGTCAGTATGGACAAATTGTGCTGAAGGGCCCATTTCCATCACTGACTTCGATAACTTAGCTTAAAGTTAATAAAAGTAAAGAGAAAGTGAGGACTCCGTTACCTCAAAAAAAAAATTATTTTCAGTGGTTGTGATGAATGGGACTGTCAGACTGTTTTTGTATCTGAGACATTTGCATAGAGCTTGTGATCTACGAGAACTTATTGTCTAATGAATGTTTCTTTTGTGTTCGCTTTGCACATAAAACTTCCTGCTGCACTGGCAAGTAGCTACAGCATGTATCATTTGAATAAAATTGTGGCATAATAAAATATATATTTTTGACATTTAGATCATTCAGGGCGGCAGCAAATCATTTCTTAAATTCAGACCTCGTATTATCCCAGGCTCCCTGACTTTCTGACAAATGTAGATATAGTGATCAATGTCTCTTATGCATTTTTGACACTTTATTGCTTAATTCAATCTGTCTTCATTGCATTAATGTGCTGATAGTCCCAATTTTTTCCCAGGAAGAGAAGCTGTCAGCCGACCAAATGGATAAATTCCTTTACTAGTTTTATTATCAGACAAAATGGAAGTTCTCTCTGTCTGTAAGGGATGATGAATCAGGCAGCTTTGGAGGTTGTTTAGAAACAAAGACCATGATTATTTTATGGCTGAAGTATTAGCTAATGAATCATTCTGACTCCTACTGATATAACACTCTTACTCTTTCTCTGAAATTTCTCTACAGGAGTCACAGAGTAAAGTCATTAGTTAGATCTAAAATCCAAGTACAGCTCAAAGGATGAAAATCAAATACTGCTTTAGGCTAGCTTTGGGACCATTGCATGATTTCAAACAGGGGTGAGTGTCCAGCTCTTCCAAGTGGCTCGAAGCTTGTCTTTCATGGGCAGAAATGAAGCTGAAGATGGTGGCAGGCCAATCTAACTAATACATTCTGAATGTTACATCTAGGTTCTGATTTCATACCCTAATGTAAATATTTGATTAAGCATGGGAAGAAAGCTCTCTTTGAAGTTCTTAATCAAATTATATTCATTACAGCATTTTATCATAAGGAAATATGAGCAGTGGTGATATTATAGGGGACTTCCTTGCAATGAGCCTGACTGAAGGTCAAGGACTTAAGGATCATTTCAAAGACAAATCCAAGATGAAAGGTTATTCCAGACTGATTATTTCTATCTTATTTATTCATAATATGTGGAAATCACTGGTAAGCTCTGCTCTTATTTTTCAAAGGCTCAAAGGTTCATTTATTATCAAAGTATACAACTCTGAAATTCTTCTCCAGATAGCCATGAAACCAAGAAAGACAATAAAGGCAGCATGATTATCAATCCCCAAATCCCTCCTCCCCACACAAGAAATGAACAAAAACAGAACAAGCACAGCTATCTCCAAGTCTCCCTACCCCAAACACAAAAAGAGAAAGACCGGGCAGAAAACACAGAATATAAAAAACTATAAGACTGAGAAAAGTCTAGCGTCCAAGTCCATATCCAAAATGCAAAACAAAACCTGGGTAACATTCTCCAGGCACAGCGGCAGGCTCTCCCCTCTCCAGTAGCAGAGCGATCCCACCGGTGATCAAAAGGCAGTCTTCCCTCTCCGGTAGCAGAGAGATCCCATCAGCGATCAAAAGGAAGTCTCCCCTCTCTGGTAGCAGAGTGATCCCACCGGAGATCAAAAGGCAGTCTCCTCTCTCTGGTAGCAGAGTGATCCCACCGGAGATCAAAAGGAAGTCTCCCGTCTCCAGTAGCAGAGAGATCCCATCAGCAATCAAAAGGAAGTCTCCCGTCTCCAGTAGCAGAGAGATCCTATCAGCAATCAAAAGGTAGTCTCCCCTCTCTGGTAGCAGAGTGATCCCACCGGCGATCAAAAGGAAGTCTCCCCTCTCTGGTAGCAGAGTGATCCCACCAGCAATCAAAAGGCAGGCAGCCAGTGCTCAACTTCTGCATTTGCCTCCATGTTTCAATCTCCCTCGTCACATTAATTGGCGAACAATGGAAGATTTAATCAGCAAAATGGAGTTGAACATCAGCTCGTGCCCCATCCCGCAGCCTTCTCACAACAAGGATCATGCAAGCTGCCTCTCCTCCCAGAATCCTCTTGGAGACTGCAGAGTGCTGGAACACCCAAATAATCACCAAACAGTAAATCACAGACTTCAGTAGTTCCAGAATCACATTCAAGATGAAAAACAAGTGTAAAAGACATAAAAGAAGTCAAATATGTTTCATGATGTATCCAGAAACTGTCAACCGAATAAGCATTGTTGGCAGGCGCCATCTTGACCATCTTGACTTTTTCATCCATTATTGCCTTTGATCTGAGGGAGAAAGTTACAAGTGAACCATTTTGATGAGTCTGGAGTTAAATCCAAGTCAGACCATATGGCAGATTCCCTTTCCTTAATCTGTTGGCTTTTAATGACAATCCTATAATTTCATGTTTACCATATGGATCCAGCTTCTTACTCTAGGTGTGTTCAAATACTTAGTTTAAATTCACCAAGCGTCATGCTGGAATCTGAACTCGAATTCCTGTTTAATTGCCTCCAGAGAATAGTCCATTGTTAGAGGTATTAGTTTACGAATGCAATGTTAAACTGAGGCCTGTATGTTCAGGTGAACATAAACAATCTCGATCTAGGAAGCATGCTCTTGTCAACATTAATCTCCCAGCACACAACCAGTCTAGAATAATTGTTTACCTCCCTTGCGACATAGAAAATCATTGCTATCCTCAAAGTTCAAAGTAAATTTATAATCAAAGTATATATTTGTCACCATATCACCATGAGAATCACTTCCTTGTAGGCATTCATAGTAAATAGAATAAAAACAATAACCTCCACTCCTCCACAGCAGTTACCACACTCAGAAAGTAACTCATGTACAGTATATGCATTATAAGATCATAAGACATAGAAGCAGAATTAATCCATTCAGCCCATTAGACCTGTTCTTCAATTCAGCCATGGCTGATTTATTATCCCTCTCAATGCCATTCTCTTGCCTTTCCCCTCAGCCTTTGACACTCTGACTAAACTAATCAAAATCCTAACAACCTCTGCTTCAAATATATCCAGTGACTTGGCCTCTGCAGCCAACTGTGGCAACAATTTTCACAGATTCATCACCCTCTGGCTAAAGAAATTCCTCCTCATCTCTGTTCTGAGTGAACATCCTTCTATTCTGAGGCTGTGCTCCCTGGTCCCAGACTTCCCCACTATAGGAAGTATCCTCTCCACATCCACTCTATCTAGGCCTTTTGACATTTGATAGGGGTCTCCCCCACCCTCATTCTTCTAAACTACAGCAAGTACAGGCCCAGAGCTATCAAATGCTCTTCATATGTTAACCCTTTTATTCCCAGAATCATTCTCATGAATCTCCTCTGGACCGTCCCCAATGCTGGCACATCTTTTCTTTAGGTAAGGGGGTCAAAACTACTCAGAATACTCCAAGTGCAGTCTGACATAATAATGAGTGAGGCCTTATAAGGCTTATTTTACATCAGAATATCCTGAGAGATTGATGACAATATAGCACTTCTGTTTTCCCACATATACTCCCTCATAATATAGCTCATGCTCTCCACCCCCACCCAAAGGATTCCCAGGGAATCCATATGAAGTGGATGGAGAAAATCAAAAAAACTGCAGCTGCTGAGAATCTGAAATAAAGACAGAAAATAAAGTTCCTGATAAATTGAAGTAAAACTAAGGGAGTAAACTATTCATGATCTGAAATCTAAACTCAAAATAAAGTTTAGATTTCATCATAGTCATAATGTTATGTCCCAGTAAATTAATTTAAAGAGGATGTTGAAGGGAAAAGAAAACAATTACCCCAATTTACCACAGATCTGTTCCTCTGAGACATTTCAAGATCCTTACAGAACCGGAACTGGTGTTACTTTACACCACTTTGCCAAGAAATGCTTTTCAGCTTGTTACGTACCCCGTAACTGGATTGCCAAACCAGCAGAAATGGATCATTCAGTTGGAGTCTGGATTACTAGAACTAAGAAAGTTTTATTAAAGAAACAAGCAACACAGTAATCGAAAGGATAATAAATGCAACAGTTCAGCAATGATAAACACACCTGCACAGAATTAAGATAACAGCATCAATCAAGCTCTATCGTTGTCTAGGGGTAAATGACCAATTTCAAAGTGACACAAAGTTCAGTCCAATTTTGTTCAGTTCACAGTAATCGTTGCCATGGCGATGGACAACGTGGGGGTAGGGAGAGAGAGAACGAGAACGACTGATCATTCAGAACAGCTTCCACTCACAGGCCGGCGATATTGCTCATAAGCAGCTTTCGGGCAGGTCCTTTGTGATGTCACCTGAGGTCACCGACTGTGACCCCTCCTCCAGATGCGGTCGATCCTCTGCAGTGAATCCGGCACCCAAGCGAGGGTGGACACACACTGGGATCCCGCTGATCGTACCTTTCCACCCTGTGCGTTTAAGGCTGATCCCCCAATCAGCCGTCCAAGAGCTTCCCACCGACTCGTGAGAGGCGCACCGCTTCCAGGGTCTCGTTACCTCGGGTGTCGTGTGTGTCCTGCCTTAGCGAACCTGTCCCTTTTTATCCCCCTGCTGGGGTATCGTCTGTCCATCACTTCAAACAGTTCAGGGTTCAAAGGGGGAGCCGCTCCAGACAGCTCTCTCCCCCGTCCCTTCATTACACATCTCCAGATCGCCTGTCCATCACTTCAAACAGTTCAGGGTTCAAAGGGGGAGCCGCTCTAGACAGCTCTCTCTCCCGTCCCTTCATTACACATCTCCAAATGCTGCTTCATTGTTCCTTATCTCTCCCTCCCCTGAGGACAGGTGGCAGACCAACTGCTGATGCCACTGATGCTAACCCAGGCCAGCAAACATCTTAATTTATGTGTATTCTCGTCACACCTCCCCCCTTTGAGGATTTTTACCGGGAGGTAAAAATTACAAACACGAATACATTATTTGATACACACACAAATATACATCTTTATCAGCTATTTGGCTAACACAGCGAGTTTGAAGTTGTCAACACCTTGACAGACAGTCACCACATTTTCTGTTCCTTTTATATGTGTTATTAATAATCCCTTAGACCAGGCTCCAACTCAGCAAACTTCATAGTGGCCAAAAGCACTGATGAATTGCGATCAATGTAACCTCTCATTTGGTTTTGTCCCGGACCACAATAACAAGAGTCGTCCCATTCCAGTTTTCTCTCGCAAAGGCTTAGTAGGAGGGGGAGGGGTAGTGACCGCAGAGTTATTGCAAAACTTCCTACAGCTCCCCACCTTCTCCAAGAGCCTTCTGAGGGCCCTCTTGACTGTCGGGGTTGGGAGGTCAGCGATAGCCTGCACTGTAGCTTGCATCGCTGCCAGCTGCCCCTGTGTCACCACAATTCCCAGGTAAGTGACCCTCGTGTGGCCGAATTCATTTTTTTCAAGGTTCACTATCAAGCTGGCTTCAGACAGCCGTATTAAATTGCCAATACACACCCCTGTGTTCGTTAGCCCTTTAGTCACTGACTTACTCATTATATATGAATGTTGTTTACTAGGCTGGCCTATTGTAACAGACATCACCCAATGTCCCAGTTCTTTGCATCGCCTCGGGACAATCAAACACACGGGTGCGAGTTGTTTAATTACTTCTAAAGAGTCGCTTTGTTTGGGAATTAAGGGAGAGACCTCATCAGTAGACCTGGCCAAAACAATAGCCTTCTCCCATCTGATCGATCCCATACTAATCTTTTCAAAATGGTTTTTTTCTCTTATCAGGGGGCCCCTAACTTCATTGATTTCCACGCTAACCCCGACTACGTTTGTTAGCATATCAAAAGCCTGTGACCATCTCAGTTCACGTCGGTCATGATCAATAACATCCTTCCCCCTGGGCAGCTGGTAAACCTCTTTCATGATTCCACCAACTGTTTCCTCCAGCACCGCAAAATGTTCACCGGGGGGTACCTCGTGGGCCACGTTAAAAACCTCATCCCCATAACTCTTTTGCACCACCCCCCACTCCTTATCTGTGGGTACTGTACTTGATTTCCCTTTTTTCCTTAGCACTTCCTCCTCCACACAATAGCCTACTAGTTCCTTTGTTAAAGCTGTGTCAGAGAGAGCTGTCTCTGCCAAAACCATCAGCCCCTCGTCTCGCTCCTGCGTCTGCACAAATTCTTTCCTGGCTACTGCTACGTCTGTCCCAGCTCCCTCACTACCTCTTGTCTCACTACACTCCTTCCTTTCATTTTCTACCCCCGTCTCGTACAAGACTGGCAGAAACGTTTCCGCTAAATTCACTACCACGGTCCCGTGATGAACCTGTCAGTCCATGGGCGGGGCCTCAATGCTGGCAGGCTGACCTGTCAATCTCACGACTGGGAACACGATTCCCCCGGCGACGTCATTACCGAGCAAGACCTCCACGCCTTTCATCGGTAATTTGGACCTCAACCCGATCATGACTAGTCCAGAGACCAGGTTGCTTTGTAAGTGTATCTGGTGCAAAGGGACTGACTCTGTCCCTTCCCCAACACCTTTGACCTCTAACTCCCCAGTCTGGGTCTCTGAGCTAAACTCTAATACACTCTTTAGTATTAGTGACTGACACGCTCCCATGTCTCTCCAGATCCACACTGGAACTGGTTTTAACCCCTCCTTCACTGACACCAATCCGGCCGAGATAAACCTCTCGCGCCCTTCCCGAACTTTGGCAGACCTGTCCTTCCCTAGCGGTTCGCTTAACAGCTCGATACAGCCATTCAGAACCCCCGTTTTTCCTTTCCCCGTCTCCTTCCTTGGGGCAAAGCACCTGGACGCAAAGTGTCCGACTTTCCCGCAATTATAACAGACGACCCCAGGAGACTTCCTGCCAGACTGCTCCCGGTCTACCTTATCCTTCTCACTAGTCCTCGGCTTACTTTCTGACTTTTCCAGCGGACTCTCCCCATTGTCCTGACTACCCTTCTGGTAGCCTTTACTCGGGGCAAACTTCATTTTATGCGTCAACGCATACTCATCCGCTAACTTAGCAGTTGCAGCTAACGTAGCTGCCTCTTTCTCATCGAGGTAGGGTCTCATACCCTCAGGGACACAACCTTTAAACTGCTCAATCAGGATCAGCTGTAGCAGTCTGTCATAATCCCCCTCTACCCCCTTTGAGGTGCACCAACGCTCACAATATGTCTGCCTCTCACGGGCAAACTCCAAATATGTGCGGTCCCACTGCTTCCTCGCATTCCGGAACCTCTGCCGGTATGCCTCCAGGACCAACTCATAAATCCTGAGGATGGCCTCTTTCACCACCTCATACCTCTGGGCATCTTCCACGGACAAAGCTGAGTAAGCTTGTTGGGCTTTCCCTTTCAGTACACTCTGAAGTAAAACAGCCCACTTATCCCTCGGCCAGTCCTGACTTATAGCCACTTTTTCGAAGTGGAGAAAGTACCGATCCATGTCGGTATCATCAAATGGGGGAACCAGTCTAACCTCCTGGGTCGCCCGGAACCCTCCACCTTGGTTCGGCACGAGCCCCTGCTCTGCCCTTAACCTTAACTTCTCCAGCTCGAATTCCCTTTCCCTCGGTTTCTCCAACTGCCTCTCTTCTCGCTCCAACTGCCTCTCTCTCTCTTTCCTTTCTAACTCTCTCTCCTTCTCTTCCCACTGCAACTGTCTCTCTCTCTCTTTCTCTTCTCTCTCCAACTGTCTCTCTCTCTCTTGCCTTTCTAACTCTCTCTCCTGCTCTTCTCGCTGTAACTGTCTGTCCCTCTCTTTCTCTTCTCGCTCCAACTGCCGTACCCGGAACTCGTGCTCGAGTCTCAATTTTTCAAGCTGCACCTGTACCGCATCTCCAGCAGGTTTTTCAATAGACACCACCCCCAGCTCGCCTTGGGGAAACACACCTTAGATACATAGTGCTCTACGATAGCTCTGTGTATCTCCTCTCTCCTCATTGTCGACTTCCCCTTAGCAAGATTCAACCGTTTGGCCACAGCTACCAATTCCGATTACCTGGCATCCTCTAATGCCTCCAAGGTCGGCGCCTTTATAAATTCCTCAGCCTCCATTTCTGCTGTTTGTCTTTTCTTTCTTTCGGGAATTTTGACCCAATCAATTTACTCCGTCCCGAATTTAGCATTCAAAATCGCGGACGAGAACCCCATTTATGTTACATACCCTGTAACTGGGTTGCCAAATCAGCAGAAATGGATCACTCAGTTGGAGTCTGGATTACTAGAACTAAGAAAGTTTTATTAAAGAAACAAGCAACACAGTAATCGAAAGGATAATAAATGCAACAGTTCAGCAATGATAAACATACATGTGCACAGAATTAAGATAACAGCATCAATCAAGCTCTATCGTTGTCTAGGGGTAAATGACCAATTTCAAAGTGACACAAAGTTCAGTCCAATTTAGTTCAGTTCGCAGTAATCGTTGCCATGGCGATGGACAACGTGGGGGGAGGGAGAGAGAGAACGAGAACGACTGATCATTCAGAACGGCTTCCACTCACAGACCGGCGATATTGCTCACAAGCAGCTTTCGGGCAGGTCCTTTGTGATGTCACCTGAGGTCACCGACTGTGACCCCTCCTCCAGATGCGGTCGATTCTCTGCAGTGAACCCGGCACCCAAGCGAGAGCGGACACACACCGGGTTCCCATTGATCGTACCTTTCCACCCTGTGCGTTTAAGGCTGATCCCCCGATCAGCTGTCCAAGAGCTTCCCACCGACTCGTGAGAGGCGCACCGCTTCCAGGGTCTCGTTACCTCGGGTGTCGTGTGTGTCCTGCCTTAGCAAACCTGTCCCTTTTTATCCCCCTGCTGGGGTATCGTCTGTCCATCATTTCAAACAGTTCAGGGTTCAAAGGGGGAGCCGCTCCAGACAGCTCTCTCTCCCATCCCTTCATTACACATCTCCAGATCGCCTGTCCATCACTTCAAACAGTTCAGGGTTCAAAGGGGGAGCCGCTCCAGACAGCTCTCTCTCCCGTCCCTTCATTACACATCTCCAGACGCTGCTCCATTGTTCCTTATCTCTCCCTCCCCTGAGGACAGGTGGCAGACCAACTGCTGATGCCACTGATGCTAACCCAGGCCAGCAAACATCTTAATTTATGTGTATTCTCGTCACAAGCTATAGAGGCATTCGAGCGATCTTTCAAATAGACTGAGAATTTTTAATGGTCATAAGCTGACTGTACTAAAAAAAATGAAACATAACTTGATCATGGAATCGCCAAGTGAAACATGGTAAACGCTGAGACACTATCAAATTTAGACCTGATGTATTTTTGGGCTTATGGCAATTTAAATTCTGCCACTTTCTATTAAGATTTACCTTTTATTTATAAAAGGCACCAAATGTTATTCCTGTAATTGGATTGATAGCATCCTCACAAATGTAGCCCAATGGAATAGCATAAGTAAAGCATCTCTGAATGTACCTTGGGTTTTGATGCCATTAGCACATAACATAATAAATGCACTTGATAACACTTTCTGCCTGATGTTGCAAAGCATTTGATTTGTCCTCCCATCAGGGTTCCATGGTTTAGGAGTTTCTGATGTGATAGAGAGGGAAGGATAAGTAATGGAGGAGTTGCTTCACTGATCAGGAAGAAGGTCACAGTTTTATTCTCTTGAGATCCCATCCAGCTAAGCCATGGGCATATGCGTAGATCTCAGGAATGAGCATGGTATGGGGTGATGACTATAATACTATAAGCCTCCAAGTAGCCAGTGAGGGATAGATGAACTGATACATGCGCAGATCATGGAAAGGTGCAAAAACCATGGGGTTGTTAACATCCCCAATATTGATTGGGATTCCCTTACCGCCGGGGCCTTAGATGGGGCATAATTCATTGGATTCATCTAGCAGGGTTTCTTGAAACTATATGTAAATAGTCCAGCTGTGGAAGGAGCCACAATACATCTTGTCTGGTAGAATGAGCCAGGCCAAGTTAGCAAAATTTCAATGGAGAAGTATTTTTGGAACAGTGATCATAATTATTTGTCATCTATCTTAATAACTTGAATGAGAAAGAAGTTGACATAGATAATAAAATATAGTTTGCAGATGACACCAAAATAGGTAGTCTAGCGGACAGTGAAAATGATTATCTAAGCTCATCATTGTATTAGCACAAGGTTTAAAAAAAACTCAGGTGCTTTCAGGACTTTTCGATGGGCTGCAATCAGCAAGGGAGGACTTCTGTTGGTGACACAGCGTGAGGTTTCAAAAGAGCTCAGGTGGTTTCAGGACTTTCAGCAGGCTGCAATCAGCATGAGAGTTCCTTCGTTGGTGATGCAATGCGAGGTTTAAAAGGAGCTCTGGTGTTTACAGGACTTTTCAGAAGGCTGTGATCATAATAATCTATTCAGTACTCAGCAGGGGCCGATAAAAAGAAGTGAGATATAACAGAGTGGTCATTGTGGGTGTGGGCAGTGTTAGAGTGGTCAGGCTTTGGCTCAACAGGCTTAGGCGACAACAGGCTTGGGCAAGCACAGGCAGAGTTTCTAACTATGTTTCTAGTAAGTTTTTTTCTGTTAGTGCATAGCTAGTGGTATGTTCCTTGTATGAGATGTGGGAACTGCATGAGACCTTCAGTCTCCCTCAAGTGCCCTGAGTTGTAGCTCGATAGAGACCATGTTATGCCACTGGATAACCTGCAGCTCATATGGGAAAATGAGGAAGTGATAAATAGGAACTATCCCCCTAAGTTGCAGAAGGCATGTACCTGGGAGACAGTCAGCAGAGGGAAAGGGAATAGGCAGTCAGTGTAGAGTACCCCTGTGACTCAATAATAAGTATACCATTTTGGATACTGTTTTGGGGGATGACTTACTGGATTGAGCTGATCTCTGGCACTGAGTCTGTCTCTGTGGCTCAGAAGGGAAGTGGAGGGGTGGAGAAGAGAAAAGCAGTAGTGATAGTAGATTCCGTAATTAGAGGAGCAGACATTAGATTCTGTAGACGTGAAAGAGACACTTGGATGGTAAGTTGTCTCTCAGATATCAGGGTTTGGGATGTCTCAGGTCAGGTCCACCACATTCTAAAGGGGAAGGGTGAACATCTGGAAGTTGTGGTACATATAGATGCCAATGACATAGGTAGGAAAAGGGAAGAAGTCCTGAAGAGAGAATATCAAGAGTTAGGTGGAAAGCTGAAAAGGAGGACCAGTGAGGCTCTGATTGCTGCCTGTGCCATGGGCCAATGAGGGTAAGAATAATGCCTTTGACCTCTTTTGCCTGCACCTTGGTGCCTTTGTCTCCTTCACCCACACCTCAATGGGCTCCCCACCCATCCCAACCCGCCGAGCTATTCTTCTGCCACTTCTGTCCCCAAGCCCACTTTCAGCAAGAATTCCCCACCCCGCACCAATGATCCTTTCTCCTATATCCAACCTCCCTCATCTTCTTGGACACCCCAATCTAGTTCTCTGCCTGCCCTGGATATTTTCATCTCTAATGGTGACGAGACATCAACTAGCTCAATTTCAGCATTCCTCACTCCTCCTCAAATTCTACCCCATCTGAACACCCACCCCTCCACTCTCTCCACACCAATCCCAATCTTGCCATCAGACCTGCAGGCAAAGGGGGGAGCTGTTGCAGTGTGGTGGGCTGATCTCTACCTTGCTAAGGCCAGGCGGCAACTTCTCGAAGAAGATCCCATTCTGGTCCATCAGAAAACTGCCTCCAGCACCATCACTGACCTCGTCAGCTCCGGAGAACTCCCATCCACAGCCCCCAAACTCATAGTTCCCTCACCCCACATTGCTTGCTTCTACCTCCTACCAAAGATTCACAAACCTGACTGTACAGGTAGGGCCATTGTCACTGCTTGCTCCTGCAAAACTGAACTTGGCTCGTTCTGTTTCTGTTGGCTCATTCCATTCTATCCCCCTTGGTTCAGTCCCATCCCACCTACATCTGCAACATTTCTCATGCTCTCTATCTACTCTCTAGCTTTCAATTCCCTGGCCCTCACCACTTCATTTTCACCTTGGATGTCCAGTCCATATACCCCCATCAAAAAGGCCTTAAAGCTCTCCGCTTCTTTCTCAATAGAAGAACCAAACAATTCCCCTCCATCACCCTCCTCCTTCTGGCAGAACTGGTCCTTACACTCAATAATTTCTCCGGCTCCTTCCACTTTTCCCAGACTCAATAGGTAGCTATGGACAACCGCACAGGCCCCAGATTTGCCTGCCTTTACAATGGCTACATGGAACAGTCCATGTTCCAAGCCTTCCCTAGCAATGCTCCCCAATTCATCCTCCACAATATTGACAACTACGTTGGTACTGTTGACTGACAACTCTTATAAACCTACTCATTCCCACGTCTATCTTGACTATACCGCTTCCCACCCTGTCTCCTATAAGAATGCTATTCCCTTTTCTCAGTTTCTTCATCCATTTCCCAGACATCCACATGCACCCCATCTTCCTGCCACCTTAACAGTGATAGAGTTTGTTTGTTTTTACCTGCTATTCTATGGGCTTCCACATCCAAAACATCATTCTCCACATCTTTCGACATCTCTAAAGGGATCCTACCACCAAACATTTCTTTACCTCCTCACCTCTCTCTGCTTTCTGCTGGGATTGCTCCCTCCTTGATTTCATGTCCATTTGCCCCTCCCCACTAAGCTCCTTCCCAGCAAGTGGCCAAAGTACTAAACCTGACCATTCACTGCCTTCCTCTCCTCCATTCGGGGCCCCAAGCAGTCCTTCCTCTGGATCTACTGGCACTGTCTATTATGTCCAATGCTTCTGCTGCAGCCTCCTCTACATTAGTGAGACTGCTTCATTGAGTACCCTTGTACCAACCGGCAAAAGTGGAACTTCCCGGTGGCCAAACACTTTAATCCTAATTCCCATTCCCATACAGACATGTCAGTCCATGCCTCCTCTTGTGCCATGATGAGGTGACCCTCTGGGTGGAGGAGCAACACCTCATATTCTGTTGGGGTAGCCTCCAACTTGATGGCATAAATGTCAATTTCACTGTCTGCTAAACAAATACATCCACTCTTCTTCTATTCCACACTATGGCCTCTTAGAAAATTAATATATGTACAATACTTTGATAATAAGTTTATTTTGAACTTTGAACTTAACACTTCTCACCTGAGTATCAGCTCCTGCTGGTGCCCCTCCTCCATTCCATTCTCCTATGATCCACTCTCCTCCCCTATCAAATGCATTCATCTCCAATCCTTTACCTTTCCTACCCACCTGGCTTCACTATCACCTTCCAGCTATTCCCCCTTCCCATCCATGCAACTTTTTATTCTGGCATCTTTTCCCTTCATTACAAGTCCTGAAGAAGGGTCTTGCGCCTGAAATGTCAACTGTTTGTTCATTTCTATGGATGCTGCCTGACCTGTTGAGTTCCTCCAGCAATTTGTGCATATTGCTTGGATTTCCGACATCTGCAGAATTTCTCGTGTTGAAGAATAAGGTGATTTGGCAGATAAATTTGAGGCTGAAGAATTGATGCCGGGACACCATTGCAGATTTTTGGAATATTAGGAACTCTTCTGGGGAAGGTATGACTTGTACAAAAAGGATAGGTTACACCTGAACCCAAGGAGACAAATTTTGATGCAGGCATGTTTGCTAGAGTTGTTGGGGAGAGTTTAAACTAATTTGGCAGGAGTTTGGGAACCAGAGTGCTAGGACTGAGGATGGGACAGTTGGTATACAACTGGATGCAGTGTGTAGTGAGGAAATACAGGCAGATGATAAGGCAAAATTGCAGTTATTGGGATTAGATGAAGAGCAACAGGGGGCCAAAATTGAAAAGGGTAATGAATGCAGGACTGAAGATGTTATATTTGAATGCACACAGTATATGGAATAAGCTGGATGATCCTGTAGCATAGTTAGAGTTTGCAAGTATGACATTGTGAGCATCACTGAGTTGTGACTGAAAGAAGATCACACCCAATTATACCAAGGAAAAGATAGGCAGGTAGGCAGAAGGGGTTGGGTGGCTCTGCAGGTAAAAAGGATTGGAAAATATAGAATCCTTCTGGGTAGAGAAAAGACCCTGATGGGAGTTATATGCAAGCCTCTGACCAGTGGATGTGGGCTAAAAGTTATAATGGGAGTTGGAAAAGGCAAGTAAAAAGGGCAATGTCATGATAATCATGGCAGATTTCAACATGCAGGTAAATTGGGAAAATCAAGTTGGTGCTGGATCCCAAGAGAGGGAATTTGTAGAATGCCTACAAGATGGCTTTTTAGAGCAGCTTGTGGTTGAGACCACTGGGAAAATTCTGGAATGTGTGTTATGTAATGACCCAGGTTTGGTTAGGGAGCTTAAGGTAAAGGAACCCTTAGGAGATAGTGATTATAATATGATAGAATTCACCCTGCAATTTGAGGTGAAAATAAAGTCCGGGATATCAGTAGGACAGTGGAGTTACAGAGGAATGAGAGAAGAGCTAGTCAAAGTGAATAGAGAAGGATTAGAGTTCAGGGATGAAGGCAGCACAACAATGCTTGGAGTTTCTGGGAGCAATTTGGAAAGTAATTTGGGATTTATCAGATAGATAGATCCCAAAGATTAAGAAGCATTCTAAAGTGAGGATAAGGCAACTGTAGCTGACAAAGCAAAAGAGAAGGCATATAATATAGTAAAAATTAGAGGGAAGGTAGAGAATGAGGAAGCTTTCAAAACCCAACTGAAGGCAATTAAAAAAGCCATAAAGAGAGAAAAGAATAAGACTAAAAGGTAAGCTAACCAATAATATAAAAGATGATACAAGAAGATTTTTTCAGATATATAAAGATAAAACAGAGACAAGAGTAGATATTGGACTGCTGGAAAATGACACTGGAGAAGTAGTAATGGGAGACAAGGAAATGGCAGATGAATTTCAAAAGTATTTTATGACGGTATTCACCATGGAAGACACAAGCACAATGCCAAAAATGTGAGAGTGTCAGGAGTTAGAAATTAGTGCTATTACTATTACTAAAGAGAAGCTGCTTGGGAAGCTGAAATGTCTGAGAGTAGATAAGTCACCTCGACCAGGTGGACAACACCCCAGGATTCTGAAGGAGGTAGCTGAAGAGATTGTGGAGGTATTTAATAGTTTTTCAAGAACCATTAGTATCTGGTTGGCAATGAAAGCTTTTGGTATACTTGCCTTCATCTGGCAGGACACTGAGTACAGGAGTTGGGTGTCACAATACAGTTGTACAAGATGTTGGTGAGACCACACCTGGCATATTGTAGGCAGTTTTGGTGTCCTGGTTTGCTGGTAGGATGTCTTTAAGACTGAAAGTATGCAAAATAAAATTCACAAGGCTGTTACCAAGACTGGAGGGCTTGAGTTACAAGAAAAGACTGGATAGGCAGGACTTTTTACCTGGAGAGCTGAGGCTAAGGGATGAGTTTATAGAGGTTTTATGATATCATGAGGGTCATAGATGACAGGAATAGTCACAGTCTTTTTCTCAAGCTAGAAGGTATTGAGGGGGAAGATGTTAAGGTGAAAGGGTAATGGTACATGGAACAAACTGCCAGAGGAAGTGCTAGAGCTGGGTATAATTAGAAAGTTTAACAGGCATATCGGCAAATATATGTAGAGGAAAGATTTAGAGCAGGGATTCCCAACCTGGGGTTCACGGAATACTTGCTTAAAGGTATTGGTCCATGGCATAAAAATGGTTTGGAACCTTCGGTTTAATAATTTATTTACTTATTTATTTATTGACATAGAGCACAGAGTAGGCCTTGAAGCCCAGCAATCCCCCACTTTAATTCTGGCCTAATCACGGGACAATTTACAATGACTAATTAACCTACCAACCGGTACGTCCTTGGAATGTGGGAGGGAACCAGAGCACCCGGAGGAAACCCATGTGGTCATGGAAAGAACATACAAACTCCTTACAGACAGCGGCGGAAATCGAACCCGGGTCACTGGACCTGTAAGGCATAGTGCTAACCATTACACAACCATGATGTTTCTCTCATTTAGGAGGATACAGGCCGAGTACCAGCAGATGGAACTAGCTTAGACAGGCAACTTAGTTGGCATGGTGCGTTGAGCTTAAGGATCCATTTTGCTGCTTTATTACTCTCTGGCTCCAGGAATATAAAGAAAGAAGGAAAGCACTAAAACTGAAAATTAAGGGGGCTAAAAGGGAGATGAAATTTCCTTAGCAAGTAAGATTAATGAGAATCCAAGGTCACTTTTACACAGAAATTAAGAGGAAGCAGCTTGCTAAGGAAAGGATATGTCCACTCAGAGTGTTTGAGTGTATTCATGCATGCAGCCAAAGGGACTTGATAAGGTCCTAAATGAGTCCTTCACCTCAGTATTCACCAAGGAAAAGAACATTAATGATGGTGACATCAGGGAAGAAGAATGTTGATAATCTAGTGCTGTTCATTGACTTTAGTTCGGCATTCAATACTGTGACCCCCTCCAAGCTGATCACCAAACTTCACCAGCTTGGTATCAGATCATCCCTCTGCAATTGGACCTTGGATTTTCTGACTAACAGACCCCAATCAGTTAAGTTAGACAACCTCTCCTCCTCCACTCTCACCTTGAACACCGGCGTGCCTCAAGGCTGTGTGCTGAGCCCTTTTCTGTACTCCCTTTTCACCTATGACTGCGTTCCTGTACATGGTTCTAACTCCATAATCAAGTTCGCAGATGACACCACGGTGGTTAGCCTGATCAGAGGGGATGACGCGACGGTCTACAGGGACAAGGTCCAGCACCTGGCCACGTGGTGTGCTGACAACAGCCTGGCCCTTAACACCCAGAAGACCAAGGAGATCATTGTGGACTTCAGGCATGCTAGGAGCCACACTCACGTCCCCATCTACATCAACGGAGCTGTAGTGGAGCGTGTATCAAGCTTCAAATTCCATGGTGTCCACATTTCCGAGGATTTCACCTGGTCCCTGAACTCCTCCATCCTGATCAAAAAGGAGCAACAGCGCCTTTATTTCCTGCGGATCATCAAGAAAGCTCACCTCTGTCCCAGGATACTGACAGACTTTTACCGGTGTACCATTGAGAGCATACTCACCAACTGCATCTCAGTGTGCTATGGCAATTGTCCCATATCGGACCGCAAAGCACTCCAGTGTGTGGTGAAAACTGCCCAGCAGATTATCAGCACCCAATTGCCCACCATTGAGAATATCTACCATAAACGCTGCCTGGACAGGGCAAAAAGCATTATCGAGGATGCATCTCACCCTAACCATGGACTTTTTACTCTCCTCCCGTCCGGTAGGCACTACAGGAGCCTCCGCTCCCTCACCAGCAGGCACAGGAAGAGCTTCTTCCCGGAGGCTGTGACCCTGCTGAACCTCACATCACAGCGCTAAGCAGTATTGCACCCATATTGTACTGTCTCAGTACTTCTATATTTGTGTGCTGTAGCACTTACTTTTTATTCACAGTTATTTTGTAAATAACACTATTCTTTGCATTTCTGGTTAGATGTTAAATGCATTTCATTGGCCTTGTATCTGTACTTGGCAGAATGACAATAAAGTTGAATCTAATCTAATAGTGATATTAAAAGGAGGAGGTGCTGATAAAACATTAAAATGGATATGTCTCCAGCATCAAATGGAGTCTGTCTCAGAGTGCAGGGCAGAGATTGCTGGGGTCTTGCCAGTGATCCTTTGCATCCTATTTTGCCAGGTGTGAAGTCCCAGAAGAGTGGAAAATAGACAATATTTTTCCTTTGTATAAGGTCAGAAGGCTCAAACCAGGATGTTACAAACTGGTGAACCCTACATCAGCGATATGGAGACCATCCTTCAGGACAGCATTTACTCACATTTGGACTTGTTGGGAATGTGGACTTGTTAGGAATAATCATCATGGCTCTATGAGTAAAGTCCTGTCTCACAAATGTGACTGAGTTTTTTGAGGCAGACCAAAGATGATTGATTAGTGTAAGGCAGTGGATGTTATCATGCAGCAGTTGTACAAAACTTTAGTTTGGACAAATCTGGAATACTGTCTGCAGTTCTGGTCACCACACTATGGAAGGATATAGAGACTTTTGAGAGGGTGCAGAAAAGGTGTGCAGAATGTTGCCTGGATCAGTGTGTATTAACTATAAGTAAAGACTGGACAATTGTTTTTCCTGGAACACCAGAGGCTGATGGGCAACCTGAAAGTAATATAAAAAAATGATGAGAAACATTAATAAAGTAGGTAATCTTCTCAAGGTGGAAATACTAAAGAGCATAGGATTAAGGCAAGGGGGCAAACTTTAAAGGATGTGTGGTAGATGCTTGGTTTCATGAGCCTGCAGGCCTCTACAGTGAGCCGTAGTGTGTTGGGCTTCTAGGTTTCTCAAGCACCTGTATTTACTAATTGTTGTCTTAACTAGAGTCGTTAAGCTCTTGTGCTTAATCTTCTCATGTTAATTTTGACTAGCACGGGTTTTCAGCTGACAGTAATTATTTAAAGTGGACTCCCAGTTAAGGCTTATCGAGGGGTCCTTGTGTGTTTGGAGAATGATTCGGCTCATGGTGTTGCTCGGTCAAATTACCAATGTTCAGCTGGAATTCCAATGAATAACCTTTTGTTTCTGTCTCAACATGGGAGTCCATTGTTCCTCCGCACCTGGGATCAGCCATTTGTCAGCGCACACTGTGACAGCCCGGAATGTGCTGCCAGGGAAGGTTGCAGAGATGAACATGATAGTAAGAGGCATTTAGACAGACTCTTGAACAAGCATGGAATAGAGGGATATGAACTATGTGCAGGCAGATGGCAGTAGTTAGTTGGCATCATGATCAGAACAGAGATAGTGAGTCAAAGGGCTTATTCCTGCCTTGTACTATTTTGTGTTCTATATAAAAGTTATATTAGTTGTTGTGAACTAGGTGACTTACTTAAAACACAAGATGACCACAAAACTTTCTGATCTACTATCCTGAGGTGTATATTTGGTTAAAATGAAGGAAAAAAAGGACCTTCCCAGATCCTTCCACAGATGAGGGAGTCTTATTTCAGTCCTTTATTTGTAATTCAACACTTCTGACAGTTTGGGAACATTGTGATTGATTAATGTTCTTCTATCATATACTAATGAATTATTACTTCGGTTGACTGATGAAAAGTAAAATATTTATGATGGTGTTTATGGAATATACTATTTTGAGAAGAACTGAGGATATCTATTTGAGGGATGGGGGTAACTGGTTTTAAAAACTTCAGTTATCAAATATTTTAACAAAACAGGTGTAGCACCTCTGTCCAGCCTCAGGGTTGCTCAGCTCGCTGTCGTCTAGGGAAACAGCCCTTGGCCCCGCCAAACTGTGTGGATGCTGTGCGATGTACCCTGCCCCACCCAAATAACAGACAATACACCAAATACAATTAAATGATTTACAGTTTATAGATAATACTGGAACTATATAATTAATAGATAAAATATAAAAGGAAAATAAAAGGCGCCACACTTATCAAAGTTCAATCTCTTCATGCACAAACAGTTGGAGCTCAGGACCCTCCTCCTTCAACCTGCATTTCTCCTCGGACCACCTCGACCTGCCACCTGGGACCAACAATGGTGGTCGACCAGATGCTCCACACGAGTCCGTCTCCGTCTCCTCGCCTCACCGAACACCCTGGACCTCGGACTCCTGCTCAGGGTCCGACCCCGTTAGGGGACTCACAGCACCTGGTTCATCCTCTGGCTCTCTCTCCCGTCTTCTGCCCAAAAACCCACGCATCACACTAACTTACAAACACACAGAAAGAATAACATCTATTCCAATTAGTTTGTTCATCCTCTTATCAGTAACATGATCCAGACAAACTGCTAGCGGGAGGACTTTCTCAGCAGGTAACATAGCAAAGAAGCCATTTCAATTATAACATAACAAAGAAGCCATTTTAATTAGACTGTGCAGTAACATAAAGAAGAAACCCCTTACACAGGTATATAACATAAGGAACCACAATAACTGGTTTGCACACCACAAAATGCCACAAATAATAACAAGACCAAAACAAAAACACAGAAAATCAGCTGAGCAATGAGTAGTTATCAAGTTATTAGGATGACCCAGGCCTTGCTATTCAAGTTCCACTCTGGGCTTCTTTACATTCATTCTGGGCTTCTTTATAAATCAGTTTTTAAACCAGCTAAGCAATGAATAGTTTATCAGGTTATCAGATGACCCAGACCCTACTGTTCAAGTTCCTATCGGGGCTTCTTTACATCCAGCTTACATTCTTTACATTCAGCTTAAAGTCTTAGTTCAAGTCTCAGTCCAAAATCTTATTAGAAAGAAATCTCAACTAACAATACACTCTGGATTTTGTACTCAGATATGAAAAATTAGACCAGAGCCTTTCAACTTGGAGCACTCCAGTGCCGGGGAAAGCTCTGAATTATAGAAGTAAAATTTCAACTGAAAGCCATCCCAAATAAAATAATTGGAACCTTGGTGCAATAATGAAGCCCTTCAGTTCCTCTGCAGAGATATTCTTTAGGAAAAATTGAAATTGAGGGTGAAAGCACAACATTGTAAGATTTTGGTATTCTATTCAATTTTTTTTCTCTCAGCAGTTGATCGAGACAGGACTGCGCAAGCGTGTGCATGTCAGTCCGTGAGACAGCGGGTGTATTTAAAAGAGAGCCGTTTGACAGAGCGGGCAACGTTGTAGCAGGCGACCGAGTAGAGGGAGACAGAGTAGGAAGGCTTTGTCTCGAGAGGCTTCGGCGAGCAGAGGCTGAGGACGAGCTTCACTCTAAGTCAGGTAAGGCCGGGTAAGTTCCTTTAAAAGGAGAATGGTCTGCAGCGGTATTTTATTTGAAGCAAGGAAGGCCGCGAGGCTGTATCGTATTGGGTAGGTCAAGACAGCTGAGATCGGCCCTGTGGTTTGTTCCTCCTGCAGCATGAGGGAAATCAGGGATACTTCCAGTGTCCCTGACGACTATGTGTGCAGGAAATGTGTCCAGCTGCAGCTTCTGGCAGACCGCATTGAGCGGCTGGAGCTGCGACTGGATTCATACTGGAGCATCCGCGATGCTGAGAAAGTCGTGAATAGCACGTTCAGTGAGTTGGCCACACTGCAGGTGAAGGCTACACAGGCAGAAAGGGAATGGGTGGCCACTAAACAGCGTAGCAGCAGGCAGGTAGTGCAGGAGTCCCCTGAGGTCATCTCCCTCCTAAACAGATATACTGTTTTGGATACTGTTGGGGGAGATGTCTCATCAGGGGAAGGCAGCAGCAGCCGAGTTCATGGCACCATGGGTGGCTCTGCGGCACAGGAGGGAAGGAAAAGGAATGGGAGAGCGATAGTGATAGGGGATTCGATTGTAAGGAGAATAGATAGGCATTTCTGAGGCCGCAAACGAGACTCCAGGAGGGTATGTTGCCTCCCTGGTGCAAGGGTCAAGGATGTCTCTGAGCAGCTGCAGGACATTCTGGAGTGGGAGGGTGAACAGCCAGTGGTCATGGTGCACATAGGTACCAATGATATACGTAAAAAAACAGATGAGGTCCTACAAGGTGAATTTAGGGAGTTAGGAGACAAACTAAAAAGTAGGACCACAAAGGTAATAATCTCTGGATTACTACCAGTGCCACGTGCTAGATAGAGTAGAAATAGGAGGATATTTCAGATGAATACGTGGCTTGAAAAATGGTGCAAGTGGGAGGGATTCAAATTACTGGGGCATTGGAACAAGTTCTGGAGGAGGTGGGACCGGTACAAGCAGGATGGTCTGCACCTGGGCTGGACTGGAACCAATGTCCTAGGGCGGAGCATTTGCTACTGTTGTTCAGGAGGATTTAAACTAATGTGGTAGGGGGATGGGAACAAGTGCAGAGAGACAGAGTGGTGTAAAATGAGGGTAGAAGCAAAAAGTAGTAAGGTGAAAAGTAAAAGTGGCAGGCCAGCAAATCCAGGGCAAAAATCAAAAAGGGCCACTTTTCAACATAATTGTATAAGGGCTAAGAGTGTTGTAAAAGCAAGCCTGAAGGCTTTGTGTGTCAGTGCAAGGAGCATTCGTAACAAGGTGGATGAATTGAATGTGCAGATAGTTATTAATGAATATGATATAGTTGGGATCACAGAGACATGGCTCTAGGGTGACCAAGGATGGGAGCTCAACATTCAGGGATATTCAATATTCAGGAGGGATAGACATGAAAGAAAAGGAGGTGGGTTGGCATTGCTGGTTAGAGAGGAGATTAAAGCACGAGAAAGGAAGGACATTAGCAGGGAGGATGTGGAATCTATATGAGCAGAGCTGCATAACACTAAAGGGCAGAAACCACTGGTGGGAGTTGTGTACAGGCCACCTAACTGTAGTAGTGAGGTTGGGGATGGCATTAAACAGGAAATTAGAAATGTGTGCAATAAAGGAACAGCAGTTATAATGGGTGACTTCAATCTACATATAGATTGGGTGAACCAAATTGGTAAGGGTGCTGAGGAAGAGGATTTCTTGGAGTGTATGCGGGATGGTTTTCTGAACCAACATGTCGAGGAACCAACTAGAGAGCAGGCCAGTCTAGACTGGGTATTGAACAATGAGGAAGGATTAGTTAGCAATCTTGTCGTGCAAGGCTCCTTGGGTAAGAGTGACCATAATATGGTGGAATTCTTCATTAAGATGGAAGGTGATATAGTTAATTCAGTAACAAAGGTTCTGAACTTAAAGAAGGGTAACTTTGAAGGTATGAGACGTGAATTAGCTAAGATAGACTGGCAAATGATACTTAAAGGGTTGACGGTAGATATACAATTGCAAGCATTTAAAGATCACATGGATGAACTACAACAATTGTTCATCCCAGTTTGGCAAAAGAATAAACCAGGGAAGATAGTGCACCCATGGCTGACGAGGGAAATTAGGGATAGTATCAATTCCAATGAAGAAACATACAAATTAGCCAGAAAAAGCGGCACACCTGAGGACTGGGAGAAATTCAGAGTCCAGCAGAGGAGGACAAAGGGCTTAATTAGGAAAGGGAAAAAAGATTATGAGAGAAAGCTGGCAGGGAACATAAAAACTGACTGTAAAAGCTTTTACAGGTATGTGAAAAGAAAAAGATTGGTTAAGACAAATGTAGGTCCCTTACAGTCAGAAACAGGTGAATTGATCATGGAGAACAAGGACATGGCAGACCAATTGAATAACTACTTTGGTTCTGTCTTCACTAAGGAGGACATAAATAATCTTTCAGAAATAGTAGGGTACCGAGGGTCTAGTGAGATGGAGGAAGTGAGGGAAATATATGTTAGTAGGGAAGTGGTGTTAGGTAAATTGAAAGGATTAAAGGCAGATAAATCCCCAGGGCCAGATGGTCTGCATCCCAGAGTGCTTAAGGAGATAGCCCAAGAAATAGTGGATGCATTAGTGATAATTTTTCAAAACTCTTTAGATTCTGGATTAGCTCCTGAGGATTGCAGGGTGGCTAATGTAACCCCGCTTTTTAAAAAAGGAGGGAGAGAGAAACCAGGGAATTATAGACCGGTAAGCCTGACATCGGTGGTGGGGGAAATGCTAGAGTCAGTTATCAAAGATGTGATAACAGCACATTTGGAAAGCAGTGAAATCATCGGACAAAGTCAGCATGGATTTGTGAAAGGAAAATCATGTCTGACGAATCTCATAGAATTTTTTGAGGATGTAACTAGCAGAGTGGATAGGGGAGAACCAGCGGATGTGGTATATTTAGATTTTCTAAAGGCTTTTGACAAGGTTCCACACAGGAGATTAGTGTGCAAACTTAAAGCACACAGTATTGGGGGTATGGTGTTGATGTGGATAGAGAATTGGTTGGCAGACAGGAAGCAAAGAGTGAGAATAAACGGGACCTTTTCAGAATGGCAGGCGGTGACTAGTGGGGTACCGCAAGGCTCAGTGCTGGGACCCCAGTTGTTTAAAATATATATTAATGACTTAGACAAGGGAATTAAATGCAGCATCTCCAAGTTTGCAGATGACACGAAGCTGGGTGGCAATGTTAGCTGTGAGGAGGATGCTAAGAGGATGCAGGGTGACTTGGATAGGTTAGGTAAGTGGGCAAATTCATGGCAGATGCAATTTAATGTGGATAAATGTGAGGTTATCCACTTTGGTGGCAAAAACAAGAAAACAGATTATTATCTGAATGGTGGCCAATTAGGAAAAGGGGAGGTGCAACGAGACCTGGGTGTCATTATACACCAGTCATTGAAAGTGGGCATGCAGGTACAGCGGGTGGTGAAAAAGGCAAATGGTATGCTGGCATTCATAGCAAGAGGATTCGTGTACAGGAGCAGGGAGGTACTACTGCAGTTGTGCAAGACCTTGGTGAGACCACACCTGGAGTATTGTGTGCAGTTTTGGTCCCCTAATCTGAGGAAAGACATTCTTGCCATAGAGGGAGTACAAAGAAGGTTCACCAGATTAATTCCTGGGATGGCAGGACTTTCATATGATGAAAGACTGGATCGACTAGGCTTATACTCTCTGGAATTTAGAAGATTGAGGGTGGATCTGATTGAAACGTATAAAATTCTAAAGGGATTAAAATTCTAAAGCATAAGGAATAAGGTGGATGATCTGCCAGCTACAGATTGGCAGGTATGATATTGTGGCCATCACTGAGACGTGGCTAAAGGATGCTTGTCTCAGGGAGTTGAACGTCCAAGGATACACGGTGTATCGTAAGGATAGGAAGGTAGGCAGAGGGGGAGGTGTGGCTTTATTGGTAAGAAATGATAGTAAATCATTAGAAAGAGGTGATATAGGATCGGAAGGTACAGAATCTTTATGGATTGAGCTAAGAAATCGCAGGGGTAAAGGGACCCTGATGGCAGTTATTTATAGGCCTCCAAACAGCTGCAGTGATGTGGACTACAAATTACAACAGGAAATAGAAAAGGCTTGTCAGAAGGACAGTGCTATTATAATTGTGGGGGATTTTAACATGCAAGTGGATTGGGAAAATCAGGTCGGCACTGGATCTCAAGAGAGATAATTTGTAGAATGTCTGCGAGATGGCTTTTTAGAACAGCTTGTTGTTGAGCACACTAGGGGATTGGCTGTTCTGGATTGGGTATTGTGTAATGAACCAGAGGTGATTAGAGAGATTGAGGTGAAGGAACCCTTGGGAGGCAGTGATCATAACATGATTGAGCTCACTGCGAATTTTGAAAAAGAGAAGCTGAAATCTGATGCGTCAGTATTTCAGTGGAGTAAAGGAAATTACAGTGGCATGAGAGAGGAACTGGCCAAGTTGACTGGAAAGAGACACTGGAGGGAAACACGGCAGAGCAGCAGCAGCTGGAGTTTTTGCGAGAAGTGAGGAAGGTGCAAGACAGGTATATTCCAAAAAAGAAGAAATTTTCGAATAGAAAAAGGATGCAACCGTGGTTGACAAGAGAAATCAAAGCCAAAGTTAAAGCAAAGGAGAGGGCATACAAGGAAGTAAAAATTAGTGGGAAAACAGAGGATTGAGTAGTTTTTAAAAGCTTACAAAAGGAAACTAAGAAGGTCATTAAGAGGGAAAAGATTAACTATGAAAGGAAGCTAGCAAATAATATCAAAGACAATACTAAAAGCTTTTTCAAGTATATAAATAGTAAAAGACAGGTGAGAGTAGATATAGGACCAATAGAAAATGATGCTGGAGAAATTGTAATGGGAAATAAGGATATGGCGGAGGAACTGAACAAGTATTTTGCATCAGTCTTCACTGGGGAAGACATCAGCAGTATACCGGACACACAAGGGTGGCAGGGAAGAGAAGTGTGCACAGTCACAATTACGACAGAGAAAGTACTCAGGAAGCTGAATAGTCTAAAGGTAGATAAATCTCCCAGACCAGATGGAATGCACCCTCATGTTCTGAAGGAAGTAGCTGTGGAGATTGCGGAGGCATTAGCGATGATCTTTCAAAAGTTGATAGATTCTGGCATGGTTCCGGAGGACTGGAAGATTGCAAATGTCACTCTGCTATTTAAGAAGGGGGCAAGGAAGCAAAAAGGAAATTATAGACCTGTTAGCTTGACATCGATGGTTGGGAGTCGATTGTCAAGGATGAGGTTACAGAGTACCTGGTGGCATATGACAAGATAGGCAGAACTCAGCATGGATTCCTTAAAGGAAAATCCTGCCTGACAAACCTATTACAATTTTTTGAGGAAATTACAAGTAGGCTAGACAAGGGAGATGCAGTGGATGTTGTATATTTGGATTTTCAGAAGGCCTTTGACAAGGTGCCATACATGAGGCTACTTAACAAGATAAGAGCCCATGGAATTACGAGAAAGATACATACGTGGATAGAGCGTTGGCTGATTGGCAGGAAACAGAGAGTGGGAATAAAGGGATCCTATTCTGGTTGGCTGCCGATTACCAGTGGTGTTCCACAGGGGTCCGTGTTGGGGCCGTTTGTTTTTACATTGTACATCAACGATTTGGATTATGGAATAGATGGCTTTGTGGCTAAGTTTGCTGATGATACGAAGATAGGTGGAGGGGCCAGTAGTGCTGAGGAAACAGAGAGTCTGCAGAGAGACTTGGATAGATTGTAAGAATGGCAAGGAGGTGGCAAATGAAGTACAATGTTGGAAAGTGTATGGTTATGCACTTTGACAGAAGTAATAAATGGGCAGACTATTATTTAAATGGGGAAAGAATTCAAAATTCTGAGATGCAACGGGACTTGGGAGTCCTTGTACAGGATACCCTTAAGGTCAACCTCCAGGTTGAGTCGTTGGTGAAGAAGGCGAATGCAATGTTGGCATTCATTTCTACAGGAATAGAGTATAGGAGCGGGGATGTGATGTTGAGGCTCTATAAGGCGCTGGTGAGACCTCACTTGGAGTACTGTGGGCAGTTTTGGTCTCCTTATTTAAGAAAGGATGTGCTGACGTTGGAGAGGGTACAGAGAAGATTCACTAGAATGATTCCGGGAATGAGAGGGTTAACATATGAGGATTATTTGTCCTCTCTTGGACTGTATTCCTTTGAGTTTAGAAGAATGAGGGGATACCTCATAGAAACATTTCAAATGTTGAAAGGCATGAACAGAGTGGATGTGGCAAAGTTGTTTCCCATGATGGGGGAGTCTAGTACGAGAGGGCATGACTTAAGGATTGAAGGGCGCCCATTCAGAACAGAAATGCGAAGAAATTTTTTTAGTCAGAGGGTGGTGAATCTATGGAATTTGTTGCCACGGGCAGCAGTGGAGGCCAAGTCATTGGGTGTATTTAAGGCAGAGATTGATAGGTATCTGAGTAGCCAGGGCATCAAAGGTTATGATGAGAAGGCGGGGGAGTGGGACTAAATGGGAGAATGGATCAACTCATGATAAAATGGCGGAGCAGACTCGATGGGCCAAATGGCCGACTTCTGCTCCTTTGTCTTATGGTCTTATGATTGGACAGGCTAGATGCAGGAAGATGGTTCCCGATGTTGGGGAAGTCCAGAATGAGAGGTCACAGTTTGAGCATAAAGGGGAAGCCATCTAGGACCGAGATGAGGAAAAACTTCTTCACACAGAGAGTGGTGAATCTGTGGAATTCTCTGCCACAGGAAACAGTTGAGGCCAGTTCAATGGCTATATTTAAGAGGGAGTTAGATATGGCCCTTGTGGCTAAAGGGATCAGGGAGTATGGAGAGAAGGCAGGTACAGGGTTCTGAGTTGGATGATCACCCATGATCATACTGAATGGCGGTGCAGGCTCAAAGGACCGAATGGCCTACTACTGCACCTATTTTCTATGTTTCTATGTTTCTATGAGCACCGTGGCATAAGTTCATGTGCAGTCTAGCAGTTGAACAAACTATTGAAAGCGTAAGAGCCACGTAAGTGGGGACACCTGCAAAACATGCCAAAGAATTTGTGCAAGTTTGTATTGTAAATGTGCCTTATGGTCATCCAGTTGCACCAAGGCAGAGATTCTGACCCGAAGTCTGATTTACATGAACAAAAAGCTAATCAGGGAGGAAAAGCTGCCCCAAGCATGAAGGAGATCACCTATGCCAATTTAGCATAATGAAATGCTTTAACTGTGAAAGACATGCATATCACCTCAGTGTGTAGGATTAGACACAGGATGGCAAACCAATAACAATGTCAATAAGTAGGATCTTGGAGTAAGGGGAATGTTAACAACAGCAAACAACAAGGGAGAGGTTTGTTTGACATTAAAGCTGATAAACATCTTGTAACATCTTAGAAGATACATGCTCCACCAGCAGTAATAACAGAAAATCTCGCGATTTCAAAACTGAAGTGGAGTTGAAGATCAGCATATTGATATTAATATCAACATGGCTGCTGCATACCTGAATATGGGCAAAGCTCATATATTCAGAGAAAGGTGTATACATTACAAGGTTCGGCAAAATGCTATTAGCAAAGAGCACAATGAATCTGAGGACATTCTGGTGAGACAGTTTTCCAGATGCCATGCAGGGCAAAATCGGTTTTGATTGGATAATGTTGAACAGATTGCAGAGTCACCTTAATCCAGGAAAAAACTACAAATTCAGGACCAAAAACAAACAGAATTTAGGGTTATATACGAACTCTCAACTGAGCTGAGGAAAATAGGCAAATCCCTTTGCAATGTTGTAGGCTTAGATTTAGGGTTCGGGTTAAGCGTTAATGGTATAGGGCATTGCCTCAGCAGTACATCATTGTTTTTATATTCTAGTCCACTCGAAATGAATACTAACATTGCATTTGCCTTCTATACCACTGTCTCAAACTGTAAGGTAATCTTCTTGGAATCCTTCTTGAGGACTCCTGAGTCCCTTTGCTCCTCTGATTTCTGGGTTTTCTTCCCATTTAGAAAATGTTTTGCAAGGTCTGTGGTGAAGAGGTTGTTCCCTTTGCAAGAGGATCTAAAACTGGAATCGGTTGAAAAATAAAAGATTGTTGATTTAAGGTAGGTATAAGGGATTTATTTTTCCCTCTCTTGCTTTTGGAACTCTCTTTCTCAAAGGACACTGGAAACTGTCTGAATATCATTAAGTCAGAAGTTGATAAATTCTTAATAAGAGAAGGAGTCAAAGATTACCATGGAAAAACAGGATGGTGAAGGTGAGGTTGAAGTCAGATCAGGATTGATCTAACTAAAGGGCAGAACAGGGAGGATGGGCTGAATGGTAGTTCATATCTTCATATGTCAACGCGTTAAGCTGAAAAATTAGGCCTATCTTGTGCCTTATGTACAATGTTGTTGCATCTCATACCAAATTGACTGGGGCCAAGTTCTTTACTAGTACCTTATGTAGTGAAGCCCAAGCATAAAAAGTTGCACCAATTCAAACAATATAGTGCTTTCGTCTAAACTGCAGGACTTGAATGGCTAACTTCAATTATCACGTGGCCTGAAGCAGGAAAACTATTCAGCTTTGCAAGGATTATAAAGTTGAACTCAGCTGAGTTATGGACAATGAACGATATCTTTACCCACCTTCCAAGACCTGGGTGCTAAAATAACAGGGGCCAAAATTGGATCTGGTCCATACATCTGCACAATTAAGTTTTCACACAGGTTGCCATGCTATCTAACAATCAACACCAATACAGGGCTTTATCCCAACCTGCCTCAGAGAGAGAGGAGACATCACTGACTTCATCTGCCTCAGAGAGAGAGGAGACATCACTGACTTCATCTGCCTCGGAGACAGAGGAGACATCACTGACTTCATCTGCCTCAGAGAGAGAGGAGACAGCACTGACTTTACCTAGACCTGTGTGGATGAGTGCATGCCCTGGAGAAGATAACAAGTTTTCCCAACCTGAAGTCCTGGTTGAACCTACAGATTTGCATTCTGTTGAGAGCTATTATGTGGCTTTCAAAATCCTACAAGAATTCCAGCTATGACCTATGGAAGACTGTAGTGAGAGCGAGAAGGTGAAATTAGAGCCACAACTGGAAGCATGACAGCTGTGGCAGGATTTGCATGCCATTACTGCCTAAAAGGTGAAACCTAACAGCATAATATGCAGTGGTGCTTCACTTCCCAATGAGCTTACTGCCTTTTATGCACATTTTGAAAGAGTGAATAACACTACACCTGTGTGAATCCCCACAGCACCCAGTGACCCTGTGATCTCTGTCTTGTGGCCAATGTCAAAACATTCTTCAAGAAGCTGAACACTTGCAAGGTTTCAGGCCCTGGTGATATACTTGGTCGGGCACTGAAAAGGTATGCTGACCAACTGGCTGGAGAATTCAAGAATGTTGTCACTGCTGCAGTCAGAGGTTGTCACCTGCTTCAAAAGGCCAGCAATCATACCAGTACCCAAGGATGACAGGTTGAGATGCCTTAATGACTAACACCCAGTTGCACTCACAACTACTGTGATGAAATGCTTTGAGAGGTTGGTTACGGCCAGAATTAACTCCTGCCTGAAGATAGACCTTGATCCACTGTATTTTGCCTACTACTACAACAGGTCTACTGCAGATGCAATCTCACAGGCTTCGGAGCACCTAGATGACAGCAAAACATACATCAGGCTGCTTTTAATCAATCACATCTCAACATAAAATATCAACATCCCCTCAGTACTAATCACCAAGCTTCAAAACCTGGGCTTCCATAACTCCCTCTACAATTGGGTCCTCACTTCCTCATCTGGACACCTCAGTCCATATAGATCAGTAATAACATCTCCTCTCTAACAATCAACACAGATGCCCAGCAAGGGTGCATGTTTACCCCACCGCTCTACTCTCTCTACACTCAAGACTGTAGCTCAATCTCCATCGACAAATGCACTGGTGACACCATTGTTGGAAAAATCTCAGATGGCAAAGAGGAGGTACGCACGAGTGAAATAGATCAGCTGGCTGAGTGTTGTTGCAACAACAACCTTACACTCAACATCATCAAGACCAAGGGATTGATTGTGGACTTCAGGAAGAGGAAGTCAGGAGAACATCTGTCAGTCCTCATTGAGGGAGCTGCAATGGACGGGATGACCAGCTTTTGGGTGTTAATCTCTCGGAGGATCTGTTAGGGCCCAACATATTAATGCAATCATGAAGAAGGTTCACCACCAACGAGGACTTCCGGGTCATCAAGAGAATGGCGGTGTAAGGAAAAGGTCTCTCGACAAAAAAGAAGGTAAACTGCCCCATAATCGAATTTAGACAAAATATTGCATAACTATATTAATAAAAGGGGCAAGGATGACGTCTAAGAACAAGATTAAAAAGTCCGCTCCGAAGGCTGATAAACATAAAGAAACGCAACAAGGCGACGGGCCTAGCTCCCCCACGGCAAGCCAGGACGGAGATAATGAGGGGGAATCGGTGACTCTGTCCTTGATTCTCGGAGAGATTCGCGAGTTCCGACAAGATAACAGCAAACAGCTGGAAGATATTAAAGGAGAAATAGTAAAAACTAACTCACAGATAGATGAAGCCGAAGCAAGGATTGTTGGAATTGAAGAGAAGCTACAAAACACAGAGGAGGTGATAGCAGAAATGCTGAAGCTGCAAGACCAGCTCCAGTGGAAACTAATAGATCAAGAAGGCCGCTCGAGAAGGGAAAATGTGAGGATTTACGGAGTTCCCGAAGGAACTGAAGGTAAACCCAGATTGATGATTCCCTTCATAGAGAAGCTGCTTAGAGAGAACCTTGATATACCGGACGCAAAAGACCTACAGATAGAAAGAGCTCACTGCGCGTTGGCACCACAGCCCCAGGCAGGCGCCCAGCCCAGATCGATTCTGGTCAGATTTCTCAGTTACAGAACGAAGGAAGAGGTGCTTAAACAGGCATGGCAAAAGAAAGGTTTCATGTGGAGCAACTGTAAAATCAGTTTAGACCACAACTACGCACCGGGGATTCTTGCCAGACGGAAGGAATATACGGAAACACGGAGAGTCCTGAAGGAAAACAACATCAAATTCCAGACCCTCTACCCAGCTCGGCTGAGAGTCTTTTACGACGAAGGGACAAAAACTTACGCTACGGCGGAGGAGGCAACGTTGGACCTGGCGGACCAGGGACTACCTATTAAAGTTATCACCCAACCGGAGTCACTACTGGAGAGGATTCGGCAGAAGTCGTGGCAGTTAGTGGGGCGAGGACGCTCCACACGAACCAGAGTGTCAAACTACAAGGAAAAGCTGCAAATATTCAGACGCGAATGTACAGAGAACACAGATTAATTAAGAGAAATGACTGAAAAGAGTAAATTGGACTTAAAGGTAAAATGAAAACTGGTAACTGAAAATAAACTAGGCGGAATAACTTGAATGATAGCAATATGGTCGAGACATAAATAGGAGAAAATTCTCTATGATTATTCAAACTGCTGAGGGCCCTCTAACACAGGGTGAAGATAGAGGTTATCCCTCTGAACTGAGGCAGGTCGGTGCTCAGGCCTCACTGTGGGAAGTCGGGAAAAATTTTCAAATGTTATACGTTCAAAAATGTCTAGGGTGTGGTTATATGTCTTGGTTTACTGTTGAGAAGGGATTGCTTACTGTTTGGTTAGAAAAGGAGAGTGTTTTTTTTTCTACTAGAGAAAAATGCAAACTGAATTGGTAAAAATAATTTCCTATAATGTTAATGGGGTTTTGAATCCAATTAAAAGAAATAAGATTATGTCTAAATTGAAAAAAGAGAGAGCACAAATAGCTTTCCTCCAGGAAACACATATGAGCCAATCTGAACATGGAAAATTAAAAAGGATGGGCTTTAAGCATGTATTTTATTCATCATATAAATTGAGTCACAAAAGAGGGGTAGCTACTTTAATATCAAGTATTCTTAATTATGAACATATTTCAGAGACTAGAGACAAAGAAGGACGGTTCGTAAAAATCACAGGAAGAATAGAAGGTACAGAAATAACATTGCTGAATGTTTATGCTCCTCCAGGTTGTGAATGGTCATTTTATAGACACATTTTTGACCTAATGGTCAGTTCTCAAGGGGTAGTAATTTGTGGAGGGGATTTTAATATTAGATTAAATCCTATATTAGAGTCTTCAAGAATAGTTACTCAGAATAAACCTCTGACTCGGAAAGTGAATTCGTTGATGGGGGAGTTGGGAATTATAGATGCCTGGAGGGAATTACACCCTACTAGTAAATATTATACATATTACTCTTTCCCTCATTCAACCTATTCAAGGATAGACTATTTCTTTATCTTTAATACAGATAGACTCAGGATAAAAAACTGTAATATTGCAACAATTGATCTGTCGGATCATAGCCCAGTCTCTATGTCTCTAATCCTGGAAAGGGAAATGAGGAAAACACTATGGAGGCTAAACTCACATATACTCAATAACCCGAAAGTAATGGAGAGATTAAGGGGAGAAATCAAAGAATATCTAGACCTTAATGACACGGGAGAAACATCACCAGTGATCTTATGGGATACATTGAAAGCTGTACTGAGAGGGAAAATTATTTCCATTACCACTCACATGAAAAAAATCAATGCACAAAAATTAGCAGACCTTCAAGGAAAATTAAAACAACTTCAAGTTGTAGATAGCAACAAAAGTAATTCAAATCGAAAACAGGAAATTAGGAAATTGCAAAGTGAAATTGACTATATTTATACGTTGGAAACTCAAAGACATTTTCTTTACCTGAGACAAAAGAATTATGAAGTAGGAGGTAAATCAGCTAGATTATTAGCATATAAATTACGAAAACAACAAGCAGACAATACAATTCATAAAATAAAGAATCCAAAGACAAAGCTTGTGGAGCATACAATAGGGAAAATTCAAGAGAGTTTTGAAACATATTATCGAGAGCTGTACTCCCAACCCCGGGCCCCCAATGAGCCCTATATAGACAGTGTATTGAATTTTTTAGATCTACCTAAACTTACAGATTTACAAAATGAAAGTTTATTAGAACCAGTAACTGTCAAAGAACTGAACGTGGCCATCTCTAGGTTAAAGGCTGGAAAGTCCCCGGGTTCTGATGGGTTTACCTCAGAGTGGTACAAGTCCCTGAAGACACAGTTAGCCCCATTACTACTTAACACCTTTAATTGGATCTTGTAGAGAGGAGAAACTCCACCTTCCTGGAGAGAAGCAATTATTTCAGTTATTCCTAAAGAGGGTAAAGATAAACTAGAATGTGGCAATTATCGGCCAATTAGTGTTCTTAATTTAGATTACAAACTATTTACATCTATATTAGCGCGCAGATTGGAAAAGCTTTTACCTGGCCTAATCCACTTAGACCAGACTGGATTTATTCAACAAAGACAAACACAGGACAACATAAGGAGAACTCTGCACATATTAGAACAGGTTAATAAGAACGAGACAGAGACAATGGTATTAGGATTGGACGCTGAGAAAGCTTTTGATTCGGTTAGTTGGGCATTCCTATACAGAGTGTTAGGAAGATTCGGCTTTCAAGAAAAGTTTATTAAAGTAATTCAGACTCTATATGACAGCCCTACAGCCCGAATTAAGATAAATGGGGACCTCTCTGACTCCTTCATCTTAGAGAGAGGCACTAGACAGGGATGCCCAATTTCTCCTCTCCTTTTTGCGCTATATATTGAACCACTTGCCCAACTAATAAGACAGAGCGAAATCGTAAAAGGTATCAAGGTGGCAGGGATTGAACAGAAAGTGGCGTTATTCGCAGATGATGTTTTGGTCTATCTGACTGAACCAGAAAAATCATTTATAGGATTGTTTACACTGTTGGATGACTTTGGGAAAATATCAGGTTAATAAATAAATGTAAAGAAAACGCAGGTTATGTCCCTAAATTATACACCATCCAAAAAATTGCAGGATACATATGATCTTAAGTGGGAAGCTAAATCATTAAAATATTTAGGAATAACCCTGCCGAAGGATCTTTCAACACTGTCACAGGTAAATTATGGGCCATTAATCTCAGAGATAAAAGCAGATATGCATAGATGGAATCTTATCCCCTTTTTAAGTTTAAATTCAAGGATAAATACTATAAAAATGAATATTCTTCCTCGGTTATTGTATCTTTTCCGTACTTTACCGGTGGAGGTGGATGATAATCAATTCAGGGAATGGGACAAATGGATTTCCGGCTTCATTTGGCAAGGAAAGAAACCTAGAATTCAATATAACACCATACAATTAGGGAAGGAAGGAGGAGGTATGGTTCTTCCTTGCCTGAGAAATTATTTTTATGCCTCACAGATAACCCCTCTGTTATATTGGTGTAATAGGGAATATAAGGCTAGATGGAAGGAAATAGAATTTGGATTAGTTGACAGTTTTCCTCTTCAGGCCTCAATAGCTGACAAAGGATTGATGGCCCAGTTGGAAAAATTTAAAAACGTTTTGATAAATCTTACATTAAAAGTATGGCAGAAGGTGGTTAATTCATGTGGAATTAATAACATGTTAAAACTCTTTAGATGGTGTGCATATGATACCGAATTCCTTCCTAACAGAGGAGATAAAAGATTTGAGCTATGGATAAAGAAAGGTCTTACAACCTACCTCTCATTTATAGATAAAAGAGTATTACAAAGTTTCCAAGTCCTGCAGGACAAACATGGCCTAGAACATAATGACTTTTTTAGGTACCTTCAAGTACGAAACTATGTTAACCAGAGTTGTAGATATACAGACCTATCAACAGTAGAATTAGAATTTTTCAAGATTCTGAATTCGGCTTGCAGTTCAATACCTAGTAAATCAGTTTCTCGATTATATAATGCACTCTCCCATGCTAAAAATGTAAATACACTGTATATTAAAGAGAAGTGGGAGAAAGAAGCGGGGTTGGTACTTTCAGAGGAGGCTTGGGGGAAAATCTGCAGCTTTCAATGGTCCTCGACTAATTCTTTGACTTGGAGAGAACATTGTTGGAAAAACATTATAAGATACTTCAAGACCCCATATCAGGAAAAATATAAAGATACAAATGTGATGTGTTGGAGAAGGTGCGGCTCCAAGGAGGCAAATCATTTTCATATTTTTTGGGATTGCCCTAAATTAAGTCTATTTTGGGAAGGTATTCATAGAACATTAGTTAAGGTACTTAGGTCCCAGATACCTCTGAACTTTGAGACGCTCTATTTGGGGCATGTATTGTTTCTTGAACAGAAGGAAGATATAAAGTTGCTGCAGGCCCTCTTAGCGGCAAGTAAGAAATCAATCACTAGAAAATGGCTAAATCCAATACCACCTACATTAGAAGATTGGTACGAAATTATCTTGGAAATATTTAAAATGGAAAAGTTGACTTACTCCCTAAGAACTCAAAAAGAAAAATTTTATCAAATCTGGAATAAATGGATTGAATATATAACCCCAATGCGAGCAGACTTTAGATGACTCTCCTAATGATTTATACTGCTCTTCTCATCAACACAGTAATATTGCTAATGTAAGCACCCCTAGGCTAAATATTTGTTTTTTTTTTTGTTTTCTTTTGGAAAATAGAGAATTAACACAAGTAAAGGGAAAGATTTGGGAAAGGGATAAAAAAATGAAAAAATTAAGTAAATAAGTACATAGGGATTGGATAATTATGTCTGCGGGCAGAAGCAAGCATGAACAAATTAGGATATAAACACCTACAATGGTTGATACATAGGCTTATATATAACATTTTGGACCAGTGGAAATGGTCCAGAAGGGTTATATGGAAACTATTATTACCATTTTTCTTAACAACTAATTCCATTACTTAGCCTAATAGGTTAGATTTACCACAGTACATAATTATCTATTTAAATGTTTATTTTCCTTTTATATCATCTCAATGTGTACTTAAGAATGTATAAATAATTGTAGTTTTATACATATAAAAAAATGGAAAAGGTTATATGTGTGAAAAAAGTACATGATATTTGTGAATTCCTTATCCAAATAAAAATAAAAGTTAAAAAAAAAGAAGAAGGTTCACCAGTGGCTCTACTTTGTTAGGAGTTTGAGGAGGTGTGGTATATCGTCAAAGATTCTTACAAGTTTCTACAGTGGACAGCGGAGGTCATTCAAGCTGATTCATGACAGCCATGTATAGAGGTTCCAATACACAGGATCACTAGAGGCTGCAGAGGGTTGTAGAATCCATCACATGCACCATCCTCCCCAACATCCAGGACATCTTCGAGAGGTGGTGACTCAAGTTGGAGGCATCCATCATTAAGGAACTTCATCATGCAGTCTGTTTATTACTACAATCAGTGAGGAGGTATGGAAGCCTAAAGACCCACATTCAGCAATCCATTTTCACTTTCTTCCTCTCCATCATCAGATTTCATAATGATCCATGAAGACATGAATCCTACCCCGTTGTTCTATTTGTTTTGCACTATTTATATATTTGTAATTTATTGTAATTTTATGCATTTGCGCTCTATTTCTGCTGCAAACAGTAAATTTTTTTGCATTTCGATAATTCTGAAATATATTTCTGCTAAAAACATGATGTTAAACATCACCAATGCAACAACTGCAACAGAAGACAAATTCCTGTGAAAATTTGAAGAGATGTTCTGGAGTTTTCTCAGGCACTACATTAAAAGTAAATACCCCTTTGCTGTCAATTAACTTGCAGATATTTCATCACAGGTTGAGATGATGTCCTCAGTGCACAGTATCACCAACAACTGCGCACGGTGGATGTCACCTCAACAGTGATTAAACGTCTGTAAACTAATTGCCAAGCTCGGGGAACACCACAACATCAAACGCCTCAACCCGGGCTACCAATATTCACCACCATCCTAAACACCCATTTGTTTATTCAGGCTTGAGGTGAGTGTGAATAGTCTACAATCATGCAAATAGGTTCAATCAATTTTACGGCCATGAGTTCAAGAATGTCTTCAAATTGAACACCTCTATTGGCTTGGTCTTCTACTGGACCAGACTGCACTGATGGTTAGCTGGTAGTTTCATTCAGAAAGATGCACATATTCAGATGCAGGAAAATGTAATCTCTTGCTTCACTTCTGGACTCCAAGGGGGTCTAGAAATGTCTTGAGCTGAGGCCCAGGATACACTTGGTGCTTGGTTTCTCAGCTTTACACCAGCCTTTGCTGGTGTACTTGGTACACTTCCATTTGAGTAAGACCACCAGCCTTCAAGGTAAGTGATTGCTTTTTATACATTACTTTAATAACTATTAATATTTTAAAATATCTTCAGTAACTTAAGTATGTTTTAAAGTATTGTATTAATATTTAACTTGATTCATTATTTTTTAATATTTTTTACACTCTTTCTAAATGTCTGTGACCGGGACATAGCAGAATGCTTTAAGAGGAAGGGAGAGCACAGTGAACTGGAAAATGCAAATTTTGGAATAGAGGATGTAAACACTTGCAGGTTTTGTTTTAAAATTAGAATAGTATGTACATTAAGAAACAGATATACAGAAAGTAAAACTTGTTTTGTCTTTCCATCATTGCCCACATACTATTTTCATTATTGACTTGTATAGTGTATCAGTTATTCACCTCCCAGTTCAAACCATAAGATAATGCAAAAGATTACACAAGACAACATTTTTCTTCTGTTCTCAGAGTCCTGGTGCCAATATCTCTTTCCTCTCTTTTCTTCACTCTCTCGTCTTATCTGCTCCTCCTGTATTCTTTTTGTGCCTCTCTCTGCTCAGTGAGGGACGTCATATTTCTTACTGCACTTTGATGTTGTACTCTCCATGTCTTAATCTTTCACTTTAGAAAACCTCTAATTCAGCATTAGAAAACATCTTCTGTCAGAAAAACCAGAGCTGTTTTAAACATTTTTTGAGTAGTTCCAAATAGCTCCTCTTAACTAGGCCAAAAGTCCACAGGATTTCAATTCAGGCAATTTCAGGCAGACTATAAAAACAGTGTTGGGTTCTTTGCACCAATTGCTTCAAGGCAGAGTGGGTTAAAATCCCATTTCACCATTATGCTATTTAATGCAGCCTGGGTAACATCAAAATTCAAGCTCTGAAGAATCCTTTCACTGAGGCAATATTTCTGTCAAGATATAATTCTGCTGGAAGACTAATTTTAATTTTAAGTAGTTCTTCTTTATGACTACTACTACTTCTTTATGAGACAAGTTCATTTCCATTAACCTTCATCTTATTCTGCACACATTATCATAAATATATCATAATACCTTAACACATGCAACTTTATAAATAACTGTTTATCTTTAGTTAAATCCCTTGCATATCCTTGCACCTCCAGCATAATTAAGATAATTTTTTGAGAGAAATGTTATACAAGTTAAATCAGTATGGAGAATGGAACATCAGATTAAGATGCCACACAAGAACAAGCTGACTACTTATACACATATTATTTATCACACTGTAGGAAAACTAAGCCACCATGTAATGACATCCCTGTTTATATCAAAGGCTCAACATGAGCACCAGTCAACACATTAATTTGAGAATATATGTTTTGCCCAAGCACATAACCTTGGAAATTATAGACAAAAATATAAATTCCCAAGTGCTGTTACATTTCATACTTAAAGCCCTAATTTCAGTTCAGCTGTTTAACATAGGGGCTTAAAATTTATTATAACCCCCACTGATTTCAATACTTATTCAATTACCTTAATTCCGATTTATTGAGCCACCTCGTTCACTGGCACGGTTCAGAAGATAACAATCAGGGCAGCAGACGCATTATTCTAATGGAAATACAAGAGTCAGAAGTGACTGATATCATGACAATTATGACAAAGAAATTAATTGAGAACACTGAACAAAGCAAATAGATGATGTATTCCTGATTAAATTGCTCATTATTCATATTATTTTTGGTAACATTATCAAATCATGAATATTTTCAGCAGGAATATTGATCTACCATTGGTGAACATCATTTGGCCCATATATAAACAATTCTAATGCAGGAGAGAAATCCAAATAAAAAAGCTGCAACCTATTCAGTTAGCAACTTTCTCTCTATATTTGTCAGCTGCTCCTCAGATTACAAAGTATTTTGTTTCTACCTGCCAGCAGCTTATTCATTGCATATATAAATCTGAGTGTTATTTTCACTGTATTGAAAGCTGCTAATCCTTAATTATTTGTTGTGAGATTTAGTTATTAATTGATTATTTATTTAGAGAACAGGGTGTTACAGGCCGTTCTGGCCCCATGAATTACACCGGCCAACAACCCATATATTTAACACTAGCCCAATCACAGGACAATTTACCATGAACAGATAACCTACCAACCAGTACATCTTTGAACTGTAGGAGGCCCCCTGTTCTATTTGCTTTACACTTACGACTGTGTGGCTAAGCACAACTCCAATGCCTTACTCAAGTTTGCTGACAACACCACTGTCATAGGCTGAATCAAAGCTGGTGATAAATCAGCATATAAGAGGGAGACTGAGAATCTGGCGGAGTGGTGCCACAACAACAACCTCTCACTCAGTATCAGCAATACCAAGGAGCTGATTATTGATGCAGGAGAAGGAAACCAGAGGTCTATGAGCAAATCCTCAGTGGAGGATTAGAGGGTCAGGAACTTTAAATTCCTTGGTGTTAATATTTCAGAGGACCTCTCCTGCGCCCAGTGTGTAAATGGAATTATGAAGAAAGCACGATAGCACCTCGGCTTCCTAGGAGCTTACGAAGATTCAGCATGACATTGAAAACTTTGACAACAAACTTCTATACATGTGTTGGAGAGTATAATCGACTGGCTGCATCACGGTCTGGTATGGAAACATCAATGCCCTTGAATGGAAAATCCTAGAAAGGTAGTGGATGTGACCCAGTCCAAAGCCCTCCCAACCATTGTGTACATCTATGTGAAATGTTGTCACAGAAAAACAGCATCCATTATCAGGGACCCCCACCACCAGGACATGCTCTCTTCTAACTGCTGCCATCAGGAAGAAGGTACAGGAGGCCCAGGTCTCACACCACCAGCTTCAGGAATAATCATTACCTCTCAGCCATCAGCTCTTGATCCAAAGGAGATAACTTCACTCAACTTCACTTGCCCCATCATTGAAATATTTCCTAGAGCCTATAGAATCACTTCCAAGGACGCGTCATCACATGTTCTCAATATTTATTTAGAATTTTTACTATTTTTGTATTTGAACAGTGTATTGTCTTTTGCATACTGGTTGAATGCCTAGTTGGTGTTGACTTTCATTGATTCTGTTATGGTTATTATTCTGTTATGGATTGAGTATGCCTGCAAGAAAATTATTCTCAGGAATGTATACGGTGACATATATATATTTCAATAATAAATTTTGTTTGAACTTTGAACTTTGAAACTAGAGCACCCAGAGGAAATCCATGCGATTTTGGGGGGAGTGAATAAACTCCTTACAGACGGGGCTGGAATTGAGTGTGATGTTCCAGGTGTTAAAGTAACAAGCCAGCTGAATTCGCTTCGGGTCTTCCGGGCTCCCTACTGTTACCTTAAACTAGGCCGGGTATTTAACTCATGGTTTTGCTTTCCAAGGGAAGTAAATCAGAATGCCCAAGAAGTCAGAGTTCAAGCACACTTAGAAGCCCTCAGAGTTCGGAGAGTCAGGAACAGGGCTTTGGGCCCATCTGGTCCATGCTAATCAGTCATTTTGCCTACTCCCAAGGATGTGCTGGGAGTAGCCCGCGGGTGCCACTACACATCCCAGTGGCAACCTAGCATACCTACAATGTTCAGCAGAACAATAACAACAAAACAGAACATGCAACAGTAAAGCAAACCCCCTTTCCCAGCTCACCTACACATACAGGCCTCCATCTCCAGGACAGGCCAGCCTCTAATTCTTGGCCCAGGACTCTGAGACTCACAGATATGAGACCTCCAAACACCAGTCTCCCAGACTTGCAGACATCAGGACTCTGACCTCTAAAACATCCAACCCAACCTTCAGGCCTCTACCACTGGACTCACTAACTTTAGTCTTCAGCCTTAAAGCTTTTACCTCTGGGCTCATTGAGCTCTGGACTTCGACCTTTGGCTAGGTCCCCCGCACTTTGCCAACCACTGGGTCTGACCTTTGGGCCTTGACTTCTGGGCATGCATAGAAGTCTAACCCCTGGGGCCTAGGCTAGGTAGGGTCACCAGCCTTAGTGACAGCTGCCCACGTGGACCACCAACACGGGACTCACCAACCTCTGGGTTGCTGGTCTCTTCAGCTCCTGTTGACCCAACCTCCATGATAGTTGACTTTCAACCACTAAGCACTCCAACCTGGACACTACTTTCAAGTAATTATGGATCTATATTCCCAGGTCCCTTTGTGCCATACCTTCACTATGTAAGTCTTACCCTCGTTGGCCCTCTTAAAGTGCATCACCTCACACCTGTCTCCATTAAGTTCTATCTGCCATTTTTCAGCCTATTTTTCAACCAATCCAGATCGCTCTGATAGCCTTCCTCATTGTCCACTACACCCCCTGTATTGCATGGGTGAGGGAAGGACGGTAAGCTGATAATTTGTCAGCGCTGTAATGCACCAAGGGGATGATACTAGACTGATGAGAAGCATGAAGTGTTTTCCAAGCACTGAACGGACTCACCCAACTTGGGCTGTGATGACAGCCTTCCCTTCCTGAATTACCTCCCCCAACTTCCCCTTACACACCACTGACAGACTTATGGGAGCAAACAAACTGCCAGTGTAGCACAAAATTGGGGGGAAATTTTCATTCTGAAGAAGGAATTTTTACATACAGCAACTCAGCTGCTGCCCTTCCACTCCGCTGTTGTAAATGTTGCAAAACGTGGAATGTGTAGGTTAGAAGTGAATTGTACTCTGAAGTTTTCATATTTTTTGTGTTTTTCTCACTTAGTTATTTAGTCATAGTCACAGTCATACTTTATTGATCCCGAGGGAAATTGGGTTTCGTTACAGTTGCACCAACCAAGAATGGAGTATAAATATCACTGTATTCCTTGGAGTTTAGAAGAATGAGGGGGGACCTCATAGAAACATATCGAATGTTAAAAGGCATGGACAGAGTGGATGTGGCAAAGTTGTTTCCCATGATGGGGGAGTCTAGTACGAGAGGGCATGACTTCAGGATTGAAGGGCACCCTTTCAGAACAGAAATGCGAAGAAATTTTTTTAGTCAGAGGGTGGTGAATCTATGGAATTTGTTGCCACGGGCAGCAGTGGAGGCCAAGTCATTGGGCGTATTTAAGACAGAGATTGATAGGTATCTGAGTAGCCAGGGCATCAAAGATTATGGTGAGAAGGCGGGGCAGTGGGACTAAATAGGATAGAATGGATCAGCTCATGATAAAATGGCGGAGCAGACTCGATGGGCCGAATGGCCTACTTCTGCTCCTTTGTCTTATGGTCTTATATAGCAATATAAAACCACAAATAATTAAATAATAATATGTAAATTATGGCAGATGGAAATAAGTCCAGGACCAGCCTATTGGCTCAGGGTATCTGATCCTCCAAAGGAGGAGTTGTAAAGTTTGATGGCCACAGGCAGGAATGACTTCTTATGACGCTCAGTGTTGCTTCTCAATTTTTATCTTTATTATACTCTTCTTCTTATACAGTCCATTAGTACAAAGATAGCTACTTATCAGTGGGTTTTACACGGACTGGTGATCCAAGTTGTCCTGTTCCACTGTGCCTAGTCTGTGGCAAACAACTTACAAATGCAGCAATGGCTCCAGCAAAATTGAAAAGACACTTAACTACAAATCACAGCCATATCACACGTAAAAGTGCTGATTATTCTAACTGGCTAATGGAATCTCAAACGAAACAGAGTAGAGTTTTTGTTAATAAAGTCACAGTCAGTATAAAAAGTAAAAAAAGAAAGCAAGTTATTCAGCAGCAGAACTTATTACCCAGAAAAGGAAAAATCATACAATTGGTGAGAAACTAATAATGTCAGCATGTAAAATTATAGTGCGTAAAATGCTAGGACAAGATGCAGTACAAGAAATTGAAAAGGTTTCACTGTCAAACAGTACAATAAGTTGATGTATTTTTGACATGTAACATGATGCTGAAGAGGTTTTGTGTGATAAACTGAAAAACAACAGCTTCTCTATCCAGGTTGATGAGTCAACAGACTTCACCGATAAATGTCATGTTGTAGCATTTGTAAGATTTGAAAATGATGGCAAAATTCAAGAAAGCTTTTTCTGTTGCAAAGAGCTGCCTGAAACAAGCAAAGACCAAGATATATTTAATGTTTGGTCTTCACATCTGGAAACAAAAGGTCTGTCTTGGATGAACTGGTAGGCATCTGTACTGTTGGTGTCCCATCAATGGTTGGGCCCCAGGAGAGGTTTTGCTTCTCATGTAAAAAAAAAGAAAATCTTGATGTTGTCACAACACACTGCTTCAACATTGTAAACAAAATTTTCATGTTGTAAATAGCATTAATTAAAATCATTTTATGACCTTTATTTAAATAAGTCTACCAAGCCTATGGTTAGAAAAATTAAATCCCATTTTGGCTTAAGCCATTTCTTTAACAGAAATTTATTATGTTTGTCCGATGAGTTTTTAAAATTTATGAAAGGGAAAGAAAGAGATTAATTTCAAGAAGGGTAAACCAAGCTTAAAGGCCTGTTTTTTTTTCAAGAAAGGTTGGCTAAAATATCATTTTCTACACAAAAAAGCATTGACAATTATTTTTAGATTATTATTGTATCTACAACTTACTGATCACGCTAACATATAGAGGGATTCTCTGAGACCTGAAAACAGGGTTCCTCCAGGGCAAAACAGTTGAGAAACGGTGATCTAAATGATTAATATAACTGATAAACAACATTGGACTCACCACCGATCCCTGCAGCACATCACTAGTCACACATCTCCAGTCAGAGACAACCATCTACTACCACCTGGGAACGGAGAGAGGTAAATGTAGAAGATTCCAAATCAAGACATGGCCAGGCTTAGAACCAATTATTAGATGAGCTCTAAAATCTACAGGGCACACAGCAAGAGCCCAACCTAGAAGTTGACAACAAGGAAATCACAGACTGACATATTTGGAGAATATAAGAATCAGGGTTTTAAGGTTCATGCAGGGAAGCAGCTTTGGGATAAAAGTCACCCATGATCTCAGTAGCTGGTAGAGTAATCATGAGGGGCCAAGCAGCCTACTCCTGTTTCTATTTCTTATCATCTTTGGAAAATTTTGAAATAGTTGATCTAGAGGTGAAAAGACACAGGTTTAAATCTTGCTCCACATTAAATCAGAATCTTTTAAAAGAAACATTTATGTTCTTCATCCCACCCAAAACCATGCAGAATTTAGTTTGGAATTCTTGGCCAATATATGGAAAAAGAATGAAGGCAAATCCATCCTGCCTCATCCAGCCAATCAAAATTAGACAAGATGGTTTCTCTAGCCCTGAATTCCTACCTTTCAGCTCTTACATACAATAAACCGGTATCTTTAGTAGAGAGTACGATAAATGGCTGAAAAAAATGGAATACAAAGACAAATCAATGGGAATTAGAAAGATATTTTGAGCTTAGAGTATGGATGAACACATGGAATTATGATATTGGGTCCAGTGCTCCCAATACAGCCTCGTCTACAATGGTGAGACCCATTGTAAACTGGGGGACTGCTTCGTTGAGCACCTCCATTCCATCCACCAAAAGCAAAACTTCCCGGAGGGCAAACATTTTAATTCTGATTCCCATACTCATTCCGACATGTCAGTCCTCTTGTGCCATGATGAGGCCACTCTCAGGGTGGAGGAGCAACACCGTATATTCCATTTGGTTAGCCTCCAACCTAACGTCATGAATATTGATTTCTTCTGGTTAAAAAAATGTCCCTTCCCCTCCCCTCTTCTTTTATTCCCCTCTCTGGCCTCCTACCTCTTCTCACCTGTCTATTACCTCCTCCTGGGTCTCTTCCTCCTCCTTCCCTTTCTCCTATGGTCCTCTCCTATTAGATTCCTTCGCCTCCAACCCTTTACCTTTCATACTCATCTGGCTTTACCTATCATCTTCTATCTATCCACCTTCCCTGCCAGCCCACCTTTTTATTCTGGTATCTTCTCCCTTCCTATCTAGTCCTGAAGAGAGGTCTTGGCCCGAAACGTCAATTGATTATTCATTTCCATATATGTTGCTGACCTGCTGAACTCCAGCACTTTGTGTGTGTTGCTCTGGATTTCCAGCAACTGCAAATTTTCTCATGTTTTTAAATTATGATATTGTAGGCATTAATGAGAATTGGTTGCAGGAGGGGCAGGACTGGCAGTTCAGTATTCTAGGGTTTTGTTGCTTTTGACGTGATAGAGAAGGAGGTATGAATAGGGAAAGGTGGCATTACCAGTGAAGGAAATTGTCATGGCAGTGCTCAGACAGGACAGATTAGAGGGCTGTATGGGTGGAACAAAGGATTAAGAAAGAGATGAACATGTTAATGGGATTAGCACCCAAAAGTCAATGGGATCCAGAGGAGCAAGCTTGTGGAGAGATAGCAAACATGATGACATCAGAAAGAATCTGGCAAATATGGATTGGGGTGGGTTGTTTTCTGGCAAAGCGATGCTTGGTTAGTGACAGGCCTTCAAGAGAGAAATACTGAGAGCACAGAGTTTGTATGTTCCTGTTAGAGTAAAAGGGGAGGCTAACAGGTTTAGGGCACCTTGGTTTTTGAGGGGTATTAAGACAAGGCCCTAGTTAAGAAGAAGGTGGAGGTGTACAGTAAGAATAAGCAGCAAGAATAAACAAGAAGCTTGGAAAATATAAGACATTCCAAAACAGAATGGGAACATCTTAAATGGACCGTTTCCATTTGTATTTTCTCAGGAGATGGACTCAGAGTCTATAGAACTGAGGCAAAATAATAGTGGGGTCATGGACCATATATGGATTACAGAAGAGAAAATACTTGCTGTATTAAGGCAAATTAGGTGGATAAATCCACAGGGCCTGAACCCCATACCTTGTGGGAGGCTAATGCAGAAATTGTAAGGGTTCCGGCAGAGGCATCGCACATGCAAAGTGGCATTTCCAGACCAAGCCTGAATCACTGAAAGATGCTCGACACCTGTGGGAGGGCTTGAGTGCTATCACCTGTAAGGGGGTTCTTCTTTTATGTTACTGTGTAGGCTAATTAAAATGTCTTCTTTGTTATGTTATAATTAAAATGGATTCTTTGTTATGTTAACTGATGAGAAATTTCTCTAACTAGCACCTTGTTTGAGTTATATTATTGATAAGAGAGTGAACGAACCAATTGGGATAGATGTTATTCTTTCTAGTGTGTCTGTAAGTTTGTGATGTGCAGGTTTTTGGGGGAGAAGGCGCAATGGAGAGAGAAAGTATGAACAAGGTGCTGTGAGCTGGCTAACGGGGTCGGACCCCGGGCAGTAGTCTAAGGTCCAGGGTCTTTGGCGAGGAGCGTCTGGTCGACCACCGTGGTTGGTCCCAAGCGGCAGGTCAAGGTGGTCAGAGGGGATCGAATGGTGAAGAAAGGATCGTTACTAGAGCTGCAACTGTTGTGCACAAAGAGATCGAACTTTGATAAGTGTGGCGCCTTTTTATTTTCCTTTTATATTTTATCTCTATTAATTAAATCCAGTAATATCTATAAACTGTAGTTTATTTAATCGTATATGGTGTATTGTCTGTTATTTGGCGGGGTGGAGTACAACACACAGCATCCACACAAACTTAATTACCCAGTTTGGCGGGGCCAAGGGCTACTTCCCCTAGACAACAGCGAGTTGAGCGACCCTGAGTCTGGCCAGGGGGGCTATACACCGCTTACAAAGTTAAACCAAGCAACATAGGTGACAATAAGACTTCAATCCCGGTAAGCTCAATACCTTCTATGCTCACTTTGACCATCAAAACGTGGAGGAATCTTCACAAACTCCCACAGCCCCTGATGATTGCATAATTTCAGTCTCTGGGGCCTGCATGAGAGCATCCCTCAGGTGGGTGATCCCGCAAAAAGCATCCAGCCAGCTGGGAGAGTACTAAAGAATTGTGCTGATCAACTTGCTGGAGCATCCACCGATATCTTTAACCTCTCACTTTGGCAGTCACTGGTACCCACCTGCTTTGGGCAGGCTTCAATTAAACCAGTGCTTAAGAGGAACTTGGTAACCTGCCTCAATGACTAATGAGAGGCCTGCATCGGCTCAAGGACACAAACACGCTGCCACAGCTGAGGCTCAAACTAGCGACCTTCAGATCACTAGACGAACGCCTTAACCACTTGGCCACGTGCCCAACACATCCACTTACATCCACTGTAATGAAGTGCTTTGAGATGTTGGTGATGAAACATAACAACTCCTGCCTGAGAACTGACTTGGATCCACTCCAGTTTGCCTACTGGCACAACAGATCAACAGCAGATGCCATTTCATTGACACTTCATTCAACCCTGGAACATCTGGACAGCAAGGATGTACATATTGGGAACTTGGCATTCAATCCCATCATTCTCGCAAATCTAATCAATAAGCTTCAGGACCTTGGCCTCGGTACCTCCTTGTGCAACGGGATCCACGATTTCCTCACTTGCAGACAGGTTGGATTGACAACAACATCTCCTCCACAATCCTCACCACAAGTTTGTGTAAATAGCCCTCTGCTGTAGTCACATTACACTTATGACTGTATGACTAAGCATAGCTGCAATGTCATGTTTAAATTCGCTGACAGCACCACCGTCATTGGCAAAATCAAAGTAGGTAATGAATCAGCACGTAAAAGGGTGATGGAAAATCAGGCTGAGTTGTACCACGACAACAACCACCTCTCATTCAGAATCAGAATCAGATTTATTATCACTGGCATGTGATGTGAAATTTGTTAACTTAGGAGCAGCAGTTCAATGCAATACATAATCTAGCAGAGAGAAAAAAAATAATAAATTAAATAAAAATAATAATAATAAATAAACAAATAAATCAATTACATATATTGAATAGATTTAAAAAACATGCAAAAACAGAAATACTGTATATTAAAAAAAAGTGAGGTAGTGACTAAAGATTCAATGTCCATTCAGGAATCGGACGGCAGAGGGGAAGAAGTTGTTCCTGAATTGCTGAGTGTGTGCCTTCAGGCTTCTGTATCTCCTACCTGATGGTAACAGTGAGAAAAGGGCATGTCCTGGGTGCTGGAGGTCCTTAATAATGGACGCTGCCTTTCTGAGACACCGCTCCCTAAAGATGTCCTGGGTACTTTGTAGGCTGGTACTCAAGATGGAGCTGTCTAGATTTACAACCTTCTACAGCTTCTTTCATTCCTGTGTAATAGCCCCTCCATACCAGACAGTGATGTAGCCTGTCCAAATGCTCTCCATGGTACAACTACAGAAGTTTTTGAGTGTATTTGTCGACATGCCAAATCTCTTCAAACTCCTAATAAAGTATAGCCACTGTCTTGCCTTCTTTATAACCACATCGATACGTTGGGACCAGGTTAGATCCTCAGAGATCTTGACACCCAGGAACTTGAAGCTGCTCACTCTCTCCACTTCTGATCCCTCTATGAGAATTGGTATGTGTTCCTTCATCTTACCCATCCTGAAGTCCACAATCAGCTGTTTCGTCTTACTGACATTGAGTGCCAGGTTGTTGCTGCGGCACCGTTCCACCAGTTGGCATATCTCACTCCTGTACGCCCTCTCGTCACCACCTGAGATTCTACCAACAATGGTAATGTCGTCAGCAAATTTATAGATGGTATTTGAGCTATGCCTAGCCACACAGTCAGTTGTATATAGAGAGTAGAGCAGTGGGCTCACACACCCCTGAGGTGCGCCAGTGTTGATCATCAGCGAGGAAGATGTGTTATCACCAATCCGCACAGATTGTGGTCTTCTGGCTAGGAAGTTCAGGATCCAATTGCAGAGGGAGGTACAGGGGATCAGGTTCTGCAACTAATCAATCAGGATTGTGGGAATGATGGTATTAAATGCTGAGCTATAGTCAATGAACAGCATCTTGACGTAGGTGTTTGTGTTGTCCAGGTGGTCTAAAGCCATGTGGAAAGCCATTAAGATTGCGTCTGCCATTGACTTGTTGTGGCGATAGGCAAATTGCAATGAATCCAGGTCCTTACTGAGGCAGGAGTTCAGTCTAGTCATGACCAACCTCTCAAACCACTTCATCACTGTCAATGTGAGTGCTACTGGGTGACAGTCATTAAGGCAAGTCACATTATTCTTCTCAGGCACTGGTATAATTGTTGCCTTTTTGAAGCAAGTGGGAACTTCTGCCCATAGCAGTGAGAGGTTGAAAATGTCCTTGAATACTCCCAGTGGTTGGTTGGCTCAGGTTTTCAGAGCCTTACTAGGTATTCCATTGGGACCTTCTGCCTTGCAAGAGTTCACTCTCTTTAAGGACAGTCTAACATCGGCCTCTGAGACAGAGATCACGGGGTCATCAGGTGCAGCAGGGACCTTCACAGCTGTAGTTATATTCTCCCTTTCAAAGTGGACATAGGAGGCATTGAGTTCATCTGGTAGTGATGCATCACTGCCATTCATGCTATTGGGTTTTGCTTTGTAGGCCAAGGAGCTGACTACTGACTTCAAAAGAAAGAAACCAGACATCCATGAGCTCTCAGTCCTCCTCAGGGGATCAGAGGTGGAGAGGGTCAGCAACTTTAAATTCCTCATTTTTATCATTTCAGAGGATCTGTCCTGAGCCCAGCACATATTTGTAATTACAAAGAAGGCACAGCATTGCCTCTACTTTCTAAGAAGTTTGCAAAGATTGACATGACATCTAAAACTTTGACAAACTTCGATAGGTGTGTGGTGGAGAGTATATTGACTGGTTGAATCACTGCCTGGTATGGAAACAGCAATGACACTGAACAGAAAATCCTACAAAAAAATTAGTGGACACCACCCAGTCCATCATGGGTAAAACTCTTCTCCACCATTGAGCATATCTACATGGAGCGCTGTCGCAGGAAAGCAGCATCCATCATCAAGGAGCCCCACAACTCAGTCCATACACTCTTCTCACTCCTGCCTCAGGTCCCTGAGAGGATAACTTTATTCATTCCATCAGTGAAGTGTTCCCACATCCTATTAGACTTTAAAGGGCTCATCATCTCACTTTCCCGATATTAATTGCTTATTTATTATTATTATTATTAATTTCTTTGGTTGTATTTGCACAGTTTGTTGTCTCTTGCACATTGGCTGTTTGTACACCCTGTAGGGTGCCATCTTTCATTGATTCTATTATTGTTCTTGGATTTACTGTGCATGTAGTTTGTTAATAAATTTACTTTGAACTTTGAATGAAAGGAGATTTGATAGAGGTATACAAAATTATGAAGAGTTGAGATAGGGTAAAGGCAAACAATCTTTTTCCACTGAGGTTGGGTGAGACTGGAACTGAAGTTCTGAAGTTAAGGATGCAAGGGAAAATGTTTAAGGGAAACATGAAGCGGAACTTTTTCACTCAGGGTGGTGAGAGTGTGGATGCGGGTGCAACTGCAAATTTCAAGAAAAGTTTGGATAAGTACATGTATGGGAGAGGCATAGAGGGCTATGGTCAAAGCATGTGCCAATGGGACTTGGTAGAATAACAGTCTGGCATGCACTAGAAGACCAGTCTCTGTACTGTGGTGCTCAATGACTCCATGACTCTGTAGCCTTACAAGAATCAACAGTATATGTCCATATTATAAAACAAAATTTGAATAGATAGATTTTACAAAAAGATTTTTATCTTCAACTCCAAACAAAAATGTCCGAATGTAAAGTGCAGCTTTTTTTATTACAAATAAATTATCCTGGCATAAGAAAACTGAACCAAACGCACAAAATGGAGGCAGGCAGTGCACTGAATTAGCTCTGTCTCTGTCTCTGTCTCAGTCACTTTCCAGGATTTTTTGTCAATGACATAATAGCTTTATTTACTCAGAAGGCAATACCTTATTTAGTCATAGATGACTCATTCCATTATTCTAATTATTTCATAAATGAACTAAATCGATTTCTCTCCACACACAATAAGCAGGCTGTCCATATAATGGAAAGGATACAGTGAATTGCAACAATGCCAATGTTTACAGAGGATGAGCTGTGAAGAAAGATCAGAGTAATTCAAGCTTCACGGTCTAGAAAGAGTACAATTAAAGAGGGACTTTGGTATAGTAAACCATTAACTTCAAAGTAAATTCTGAAATCAAGGCTGAAGGGCATAAATGGAATTTAGTGAAATTCAATGCATTAATTTGGAACAGATACTGGACCATCTTTATTCAAGATAGAACTAAATTGTTTGGAATAATCTACCATGTCAAATGGAAAACTAAAAGATTTGGGGTGTTAAAACTACAATGAAATGTGAAAGGGCAAACGTCATTGAATAAAAGGGTTGACTCTTTGCAACAAATAACAGATTTTTTTATTTCCGTCTATTTAATATGAATTATTATTTCTATAATTTTATAGTTTAATGGCCTGGATTTTGTGACCAGCGGCAAAGAAGCTGGACATATTTTTACTGAGAAAATCCGTTCACAAAGATTTAGTGAACTCTTGGGCACAAATGCACCGATATATTCTGTCTGCTTGCTTTCCGCAGATGAATTTTGGCTCACCAATTAGATAGAGAAGTGGGAGGTAAAATAATCAGCATGTATCCATTGCATAGAAATCTTTGTACTAAAACATGATGAAGATTAGAAAGTGTACACAAATTAAGAGATCAATTTAAGGAACAAAATATAAATTATAGAAATGCATATTTTCATAAAGATCTATATTTTTAAAACTTTTAGGGCAATCATATTCTACACACAAAAATGACAAAACATTATTCACCAATAAATGTGACACAGCACCTCATTAAAATCACAGTTAATCCAGCATTAAAAAATATTAATATTGTTATCAACTGCTACAACAATTATAACTCATAATTGGTTTAAATTCAAACCACATAAACTATTCTGATTGGTGGAAAAATGAACCAATGCGGTTGATTAGGGGAGATAATTCTTTTATGGTTCCAGTGATTAGTGGTGTTCTACAACAGTCGGTATTAGCTCCACTACTCTCATATTATATGTTAATGATTAATTATATTTGATGATGGAATTAATGACTTTGTACCAAGTTTGCTGATGATACAAAGATACATGGAGGTGCAGGCAGTGTGGAGGAAGTGGATAGTCTGCAGAAGGACACATTCAGAATATGGGAAAAGAAGTGGCAAATCTTGGGACCTACACAACCATGAATTTTGGTAGAAGGAATAAAGGAGAACATTTTCAGAAATCAGAGGTGCAAAGGTTCTTTGGAGTCCTAGTGCAGGATTTTCTATAGTTAACTTCTAGGTTGAATTGGTAGTAAGGAAGGCAAATGAAATATTAGCATTTATTTTCAAGAGGACAAGAATATAAAAGCAAGGATGTAATGCTGAGATTTTGTAAGGCATTAGTCAGACCATACCTAGAGCATTGTGAGCACTTTTGGGCCTCATATCTAAGAAAGGATGTGCTTATTGGAGAGGGTCCAGAAGAGGTTCACAAGAATGATCCCAACAATGAAAGGGTTAACATATGAAGAGTGTTTGCTGGATCTGGGCCTGTACTTGCTAGAATTTAGTAGGATTAGCGGGGATCTCAGTGAAACCTACTGAATACTAAAAGGCCGAGACAGAGTGGAAGTGCAGATGTTGTTTCCAATACTGAGAGAGTCTAGGACCAGTCTCAGAATAAAGATACTTCATTAGATCAGTGATGAAAAGAAATTTCTTTAGTCAGAGGGTGGTGAATTTGTGGAATTCATTCCCACAAATGGCTGTGGAAGCCATATTATTAGGTATATTTAAAGTGGAGGTTGATACGTTCTTGACTAGTATGGGTGCCATAAATTACAGGAGAAGGCAGGATAACGGGGTTGAGAGGGAAAATGCCTGTAAGGGTCTTACCATTTATTGTATACTTTTCCCCAAAGTGCAACACCTCACATTTGTTGGGATTAAACTCCATCTGTCATTTCCAATAGATCTATGCGCTGCTGTATCCTTTAACAAATTTCCTCACCATCCACATGTCCACCAAGTTTCACATAGTCTTCAAATTTACTAATCAGACTATCTACCCTTTCATCCAAATAATTAATATACAAAGTATATATTACAAACAAAAGAGATCCCAGCGCTGATCCCTGCAGAACAACATTGGTCACAGACCTCCATCACCATCCTTTGTCTTGTATGGATCCAGTTTACCAATTCAAAGTGGATTCTATCGACCTTAATCTTTTGAACCAGCCTACTATGAGGGGCTTTGTAAATGTACACATCCACAAAATTCACTGCCCTATCCTCAGGAATCATCTTTATCATTTCCATGAAAATGTCAGACAAATTTGTGAGATTTGACATCTCCTTTATAAAGCCAGCTGACTAACCTGAACAAGCCCATGTTTGTTAAAATGCAAGTAAATCCTCTCCTAACAATGCTGGCACTTGGCCCATGGCTACAATGAAACAAAGTCCTGCATGATCAGTAATGCAATTCCCATCAGCAGTCCCTCTCTGTCATGTCAAAAGCAATCATATACTGGGAATTAAAGCTCCCCTTCTCTCATCTATGATTTTGTAATGGCTACAATATCATGGCATCAATATACTATCCAGGTTCTAGGATCACCTGCCTTACTCACTATATTCTTTACATTGAAATAAATACTCTTCCAGCTATCATTCATGCCATGTTCATCATCCTGACCCTGCTGGATTTTGTTCATAGATTTTCACTTCACTCAGTCACTCAACTTCCAGACATACTGCTCCAGTTCCAACCCCCTTTGTGTAGTGGTTTAAATCCCAAATACCATGAGCAAACATCCCTGCAGAGGTACTGGTCCCCACACCAACCTAGGTGCAACAGCTTCTTGAACAGATTCCACCAGCCCTGGAAGAAAGCTCAATAATCCTACATTACAAAAGTACAAGGTCACCAAACATATTTTTGATATGAGAAAGTTTTATTTTTAAACCAGAGCATTTGTTTTCCAGTTAGTAATTCAGATATTGAGGGAACTTTAAATAGAATGAAGGGAATATTGCAGCCAGAATTTCTGCTGTTGATGTGTTAATCATTAAGACCAATTGTCTGAATTGAATACCCTCTTTCTGAGTACCAGCTATGTCGATAATTATTTGGCGAATAATAAAATCACATTTTTGAGAATGGAGATTGAAAGTATCTGACAAAAGCTATAACCAGAAGTTTGCAGCAATTTTAATAATTGATTGTAAATGTTTGCACGGAAGAGTCAAAATCATCTAAGCAATTCTACAAATGGTAGGAGAGAATATGATCAAATAAATCTTTAATAAATATCCAATGAGGAATGAAAATAACTGTATTTCAAAGGTCTCTAATGCCTGGAGACCAGGAAACAAACTTAATCACCACTTTGATATTTCTAATGAAATGTCTAGATTTGAGCTTCCAGTTAAGTCACACAGATTTGCATAATGATCAAGGAACTGAATATCTCTTCTTCAAAGTCTTGGTAACTATGTATCACCCATACACAGACAAAAATTAGCAGGTGCACAATGCTTGCCATATCCTGACTCCTGGAAAAGTGGAAAATAAACTTTCCTCCTCATCGTCTCCATTCGCTTCCCCTTCTACCACCAGTATCACCTGATGGAAGCAGTCTCCGTGAAAAAATAAATAAATAAAAATAAATCTTCAGGCCAATTCGATAAGACAAGATGAAGGGGTAGACATTTAAAACTGAAGTGCTAAGGTCTTCTCCAGAGGGTGAGTCTTTAGAATTCTCTACTCCAGAGTGCCTGATGGCTGGATCAGAATAACAGAATTACGCTTTTTATCACTGACATATGTTCCGAAATGTGTTGTTTTGCGGCAGCTGTACAGTGCAATACATGAAAATTATTATAAGTTACAATAAGAACTATAAAGATAAATAAATAGTGCAAAGAGAGTGCAAATTAGTGAGGTCGTGTTCATGAGTTTATGGACTGTTCAGAAATCTGATGGTGAAGGGGAACAAGCTATTCCTAAAATGTTCAGAGTGCATTTTCAGGCTCCTGTACTCCCTTCCTGATAGTAGTAATTATCAAAGGGCATGTCATCGATGGTCAGGGTCCTTAATGATGGATGCCACCTTCTAGTGGCATTGCCTTTTAAAGATGTCATTGATAGCGACGAGTCCAGTGCCTGTGATGGAAGTGGCTGAGCCTTTAACCCCAGCAGCTTCTCTTGATCCTGTGCATTGGAGCCTCAATATCAGCCAGTTGATGCAACCAGTCAGATTGTTCTCCCCCATACAGCTGGAGAAATCTTCAAGAATCGTTGGTGACATGCCAAACCTCGTCAAACTCCTAATGAGGTATGGTTGCTGGTGTGCCTTCTTTGTGATTGCATCAATATGCCAGGCCCTGGATAGACCCTCTGAGATGTTGATGCCCAGGAGCTTGAAACTTCTCATCCTATCCACTGCTGACTTCTCCATAAGTACTGGTGTGTGTTGTCCCAACTTCCCCTTCCTGAGTCCCCAGTCAATTCTTTGGTCTTACTGTCATTGAGTGCAAGGTTGCTGCTGTGACACCACTCAACCAGTCAATCTGCTCACTCCTGTATCCCTCCTCGACACCAAATGAATTTCTGCCAACAGTAGCTATGTCGTCCGTGATTTCATAGGTGGCACCCGTGCTGTCTCTAGCTACATAGTCATGAGTATAGAGAGAGAGCAGAACATTCCTTAAGGTACACCTGCATTGATTGTCGGTGAGGAGGAGATATTATTTCAGATCCACACTGAATGTAGTCTCCCAATGAGGAAGATGAGAATCCATTTGCAGAGGGAGGTACAGAGGCCCAGTTTAGAAGCTTGTTGATTGGTACTGATGTGATGATGGTTTTGAATGCCGAACTTTAATCAGTAAACAGCAGCCTTATGTTAGTATTGCTGGAGAGACAGTGGGATTGCATCTTTTTGAAGCAGGTGGGAACCTCTGACTGGAGCAGTGAGAGGATGAGTATGTCCTTGAGCACTCCGAATAATCAGCACAGGTTTTCAGTGCCCAGCCAGGTACTTCACCAAAGGTAGATAACTGAGGAACTGACACATCTGCTGCCTCAAAAATAGAAATTACAATATAAGTCAGCTTTAATAAATTTGATAAGCAGTTACAGGCCAGGACAGATATCATATTGAATGGTTGGAAGAGACTGGGGGGAGGGGGGGCCAAGTAACCTACTCCTGCTCTTGTTGTCAATAATCTCAGGTATATTCTGAAACATATGCAGTCTATAACAGCAGGTTTTTTTTATTTTCTTTTTATGACTATTTCATTATTTGAGAAAGCAAGTTGTGCTATTTGAATTGATACTGTTATTTTCACACATAGACCATAATCCTTGTGCAGGATTCCCTTAAGGTTAATTTGCAGGTTGAGTCTGTGGTGAGAAAGGTAAATGTGATGTTAGCATTCACTTCAAGAGGACTAGAATATAAAAGTAAGGATGTAATGTCAAGATTTTATAAAGCGCTGGTGGTACTTGGAGTATTGTGAGCCGGTTTGGGCCCCTTATCTTAGAGAGGATGTGCTGAAAATGGAGAGGGTTCAAATGAGGTTCACGAAAATGATTCCAGGATTGAACAGCTTGTCATATGAAGAACATTTGATGGCTCTGGACCTGTATTCACTGGAGTTCAGAGGAATGAGGGGGTGACCTCATTGAAACCTATCGAATGTTGAAAGGCCTTGATAGAGTGGATGTGGAGAGGATGTTTCCTATGGTGGGAGAGTCTAAGACCAGTGGACACAGCCTCAGAATAGAGGGGCATCCTTCTAGGACAGGGATGAGGCGAGTGGTGAATCTGTGCTGTTCGTTGCCATGGGCAGCTGTGGAAGCTAAGTCTTTATGTATGTTTAAGGCTGAAGCTGAGAGGAAAAATGGATGAGTCATGATAAGACAGTGGAGCAGACCTGACAGGCCAAATGGCCTAACTCTGCTCCTATATCTATGATCTTGTGGTCTAAAACCATTAAAACATAGGAGCAGTATTAAGCCATTTGGCCCACCCAGTCTGCTTGGCCATTTCATGATGACTCATCTATTTTTCCCCTCAGCCCCAATCTCATGCCTTCCCCTTCGTATCCCTTCATGCCCTGACCAATCAAGAATCTAACAACCTCTGCCTTAAATATACTTCCTCATCTTCTTTCTAAAAGGACCTCCTCACATCACCACTGGGAAGATTTGTATCAAAGGAATTAAAACTGGGCTGGAAGTTAATAGACAGGGAATAATTTTAATCTATCTCACCAAGGAAAGAAACTAACAAAACTGGATCTCCAGCTTATTTCACTAAATTTAATCCACAACTTACTTCATGGTTACAGTTCCGTGTTTAATACTATCATATCCTCAGTTTTAATCAATGAGTTTCAAAACATGAGCCTGCAATTGCTCATTGAAAGACACACACTCAGTGGCTCAGGAACAGTTACCTCCCCTCCTACATCCCCGATTTCTGAATGGTTCGTGAATGCTTCCTCATTCTTCCTTTCTTTGCACCATTTATTTATTTTTATATTTCATAGTGATTCTGTGTCTTTGCACTGTACTGCTGACACAGAACAACAAATTTCAAGTCACGTCATAATTTCACTTCATCTTGTTCACTTGTCAGAGCCTCTTACTCTGTTGTGGTCCCACTTGAATTCAATCTGTGTTTCAATTACCTCTTGTCTGCGATAGGCACAATATTGCCTTTTTATGGCATTCATGTTTCAATATCAGTGGGACTTACACTCCTATAGAATGGGAACACTGTAGTAAGCCAGACATCCATGCAAATTCACGCCTGGCCTAATGCAGCCAACACCAGTGCTAGAATTCACATTGTTACTCTATTCTGTCTACATGTGGAACTCCTATTGCAGAGACTATTGTCATTATTCTTGTAGTCCCTATAGTGCTTGTATCCTTTCTTGTTCTATTCTATAATGATCCAGCTCTGAAGCAAAGACTGGAATTCATTGAAGCTGTTGAGGAGATCACATTGATGAGTAACCTTACACTTTATACTGCATTGTTATTGTTTTTCCTTATTCTGGATCGATGTCAGGCCTGCACAGGAGGGCACCTCTCAGTCTCCACTCAGCTAACAGGAGTCAACTGCCATTCATTTCCAACATATCACCTGCAGCCTATTTAAACCCAGCTCTCAACCACAGTCCTTGATCACCCAATAAACCGGCCAGCCTCATCCAGTTGCTCCTAGTCTTCAGTTACCTTGTTGCCTTGTCATGTTAAGCAGCCCATATCATATTTCCTCTTGTCATATTAAGTTCTCTCTTGTTTGATGGCCCCTCGTGTCTTATTATTTTGCAGTTTATTATTATAGTTACCGCTCACTGCTAAATCATCTCCGCTGCTCTGTGTTAGGGTCAAGCCTCCATTACATTTCCTGATAGAATGGGTGAAACTGCGACTGTCGCTGCAGAGATTGCTTGTCTAAAGGAAGTCATCCAGCAACATGAGGACACGATCCAGAAGCAGCAGGAAGCCATAGACCATCCGCTCACCACTGTCAACCAACTCTCTGTCTCACCACAGCACCTCTAGGCCAGTCAACCTCCTCCCTCAGATCCCCAGATACAGTGCCTGGAAGCTTCGATGGATGCCCAATGCTGCAACTTCCTGTCCCAGTGTATCTTACACTTCAACTCCAGCTATCTTATATTCTATGGGGCGAGCCAAGATTGCCTTCATCATGCCTCTCTTGACTCATGATCTCTGGCCTGGGCCACCACCAATGGAGACAATAAAACCACCATTTGCAATAAATACCAGGAATTCACCACTGAGAAGTGCCAGGTTTTCAACCATCCAGGAAGTGGAGCAAATACTCCACCTGCAACTGGTCTCACGTTCAGTGCTGGATTACGCCCTGGAATTCAGGATCCTCGCCGTACACATGAGCATCGGGGAGAACTGTGAGTCCGTTGACTTCCTCCTGATCGACTCACCTAGCACTCCTCTCATCTTGCATTACCCCGACTCTCCACTCACAATCCTCACTTTACCTGGTCATTCAGTTCACCGCTGGATTACATGTACCAGACCACCTGCCTGCAACTTTAGTTGACTTCTCCCTGTAAGTCTATAGAGATGGAGGAAACCCTCTTCCTCAGCAAACTCCCTTTGCAGGACAATAACTTAGCCATCGCTTTCAGTAAAAGGGAAGCTGGCACCCTGCCACCTTACAGAACGCACAACTGTGCAATCAACCTCCTCCTAGGCACCACCCTCCTTGAGGTGACCTGTTTCCCTCTCCCCTCCTGAAACCCATGAATGACTACATTGCCGAAACACACTAAAACATGGCTCATTCATCTCTTCCAGTCCCTAGCTAGAGAAGGATTCTTCTTTATCAAAAACAAAAATGGAGGTCTTCGTCATTGCATTGACTACTATGGACTCATCAAAATCGCCATTAAGAACACTACCCTCTCCCTTTGATGGATAGTGCATTCAGAGCACTCCACAGGGCCCTGATCCTCAACAAACTGGATCAATGGAATGTATTCATCTTGCTCTGCATCCACCAGCAAATGAGTGGAAGACAATTTCATTAGCATCCCTGGCCATACGAATACTTGGTAATGTCCTTCAGACTTTCCAACTATCCAACTATTTACCAAACCCTCATTAATGAAGTCCTCGGAGGCATGCTACGCGGATCAGTTTATCCCTTCTTCTCCAAGGACCCCTCAGACACTTGTCATGTCCAATCAGTCCTACATGTCATCTCAAACCAGCTCTATGCCAGTTCCACACCCCCATGAGTTCCTTCCTGGGTAACAACCTTTCACCCCGAGGCATAACCACAGACCCAGAGAAAGTGCACACCATAATATGGCCCATCCACACTCCCTGAAACAGCTACAGTGCTTCTTGGGCTTCTCCAAATGCCACAGACAAATGGCCATTCCTCTCACCTCCCTCACCAAGTCTCCTACCTCACGGACAACCTGGTCTGTTGCCATGGACCACAGTTTCAAGGAGCTCATGAGACACTTCACCACTGCTTCTATTCACCACCATCCAAGCCCCTTTGTGGATGACCCAGGGCCATCCTCTCCTAGCGAACACTGGACAGGAAGACACACCCTCCTGCCTTCTTCTCTGCACAGTGCCAGATATGGAATAGGAGACAGGGAGCTACTCACCATTAAATGGGCCTTGGAGGAATGGAGACATTGGCTGATGGGAAATAAACAGTTTTCCCAGATCTGGACTGACCACCAGATCTTCACATCTGTACAACAGACCCACCAACTCAACCCACGTCAGGCTCGCTGGGCCTTGTTCTTCAAGCAATTTGCTTTCTCCATTTCCTACCAACCCAGCTCCAAGAACATCAAGGCAGACAGACTGTCATGACGGTTTGAACCAGTGGAAACGGAGGTTGTCCCTCAGCCCATCAACCCATCTGCTCAGATCCTCACCCGGATCTCTGAGACAATGAGAACCAGATTAGCCAGGCCCTTACAGCATGAGCCTGCTCCAACTGACACACCTGATAATCCACTGTGCATGCTGGCTGCTATGCACCTTGAGGCACTCCAGTGGGCCTACTCCTCGTCCCTCTCCGACCATCCAGGCTGTGACAAGCTCTGGATTTTTTCCCACACCAGTTCTGGTGCTGCCTGGCCAACCACCAGCACTGCATATCTGGACTACTCCAGCCAGATCTGCCCCAGCACATCAACACCCGCAAGTTCTCACCCCAGTTCTTTGATCCCTTCAAGATTACCCATCGCATCATTCCAATCACTTACTGTCTCCAGCTGCCACCTTCCCTCAGGATCACACTTAACTTCCTCAAGCCCGTCGTCCATGAATCACTTTACCGACCTGAGCCTGCACCTCCAGAACCAAGGATGGTGGAAGGCGGCCCAGTGTATACAGCTTGCCGGTTGATTGGTTCACGGCATCACGGATGGAGTGTGCAGGGACTGATTGACTGGGAAAGGTACAGCGCACAGGAGAGGTCTTGTGTGTTGTACAATTTCATCTTGGATCCATTGCTCAGAGGAGTTCCACCAGATCTATCCAGTTCGTCGTGGGTCATTGGGTGCCAGCCATGGGGGGGTGGGGTTCTGTCAGGCCTGCACAGGCAAGCACCTCCCAGTCATCAACCTGCTAACAGGTGTCACCTGCAGCCTACTGAAACCAGGTCTCATCCACAGTCCTTGTTCACCCATTGAACCAGCCAGCCCCAACTAGTTGCTCCAGTCCTTCAGTTAGCTCGGTGCCTTGTTGTGTTAAGCATCTGTTGTCTCTTGTCTTGTGGCCCTTCATGGCTTGCAATTTTGTAGTTTATTATTAAAGTTATCATTCACCGTTAAATCTTCTCTGCATTTGGGTCAAACCTCGTCTACATTTCCTGACTGCTCAATGCACTGTATAATGATTTGATCTGTATGAACAGTAAGCAAGACAAGTTTTCACAGTACATATGACCATAATAAACCTGTATCAATACTAATACTCCTTTACTGATTTACCACTGTAAACTAGTCCTTTTCTGGATTAGGACTGGAAAAGCATGAAATATGGAAAAGGACCTGGCATAATCGATTTAAATATGCAAAGCTTAAAAAAACTGTTGCCTTTTCTAAATGAAGGAAAGAGTTTTTGATTGCGAAGTTGGTAATGGAAAGAGGAACAGAATAGATCTACAGAAACTTGATGACATTCAACATTAAAAATAACTGTTTGTGTATTAAAATAGTAACCCAGAAGTCACTCTTTTAATATGCGGGAGCAGTCTCATATAATCTTTTCATTGTATATTTCAGTTAACAACAGGTAACTTGCACTTATTCCGCAAAGGTATATTCAGCATTTATCCTTGTTTCACCGTAAATTCTCTATACACTGTCTGAGACTGTTGTTCTAACTGGCTGCAATGCCAAGAATGTAAAGACTTACTAAGATTCATAGAGGATTGTTAAAGGACCTGCATCTGGTTTATTCAAAGTTTTCCAGATACATTGTGCATATGTGCTTATGTCTTAAATGACTGTTGTATGCTTCTACACACTGCGCTGTTTTACCAATTTTAAAATGAAAGAAGGATTCATACATTAACATTAATTGCCAATGATATCTTTCTGCAGGTGTGTGAGTCTCTGGTGATATGCCTGTATGCTCATTTTTTGATTTGAGTTATGTGTCTTGATTCAATTTCAGCAAAATCTTGCATTGTTTCTTCCACTGAATTACTTTCAGAAATGCAAGCAGAATCACAAGATTCTTTGCTATTCCACTGTATACTTTGTGCAGGAGCTAAGCTATGTAATTTTAATTCAATCAGATATTTTCATAAGCTCTATCTATCACGTTATTCAGCTATCATTCTAAGATTCCATTTCCTAGTGTTAAATTTACTAAGCTGAGGTAATACACAACTCTTTGCGTTGTTTGAACTGTTTCTCTTATTAGCATATCATAATTTTGTTTCTGTCTCTTATCTTCTGCTCACCCCGCAAGATTTGACCAAGCTAATAGCAAATGAATTTTGAATATTCTACACTTCAGTATCTTAGCAAAGCCATAAGCTGTTGTGGAATTTGGTGTTGTTTATTGCTTATCAAAAAAGCTAGCTGATCAATGTCTTGAGCAACAAACACAAAATGAAGGAGAACCTCAGCATTTTTGGAGGGAAATAAACAGTTGATGTTTTTGTGTTTAATCAATGTCTTATTATATGACTGTGGAAGAAAAATAACTTTAGAGACAAGACTTCAAGTGGCAATACCTTTATTCACCAGGATATCATGGATAGCTTGCAGCCAGAAACATGAAAAGCTCTAAGTTGGAGACCGATTTCAACATGTATTTATACTGCTAAACAGGCAAATATGCCTGATTACTGGCATGCAAGCTATTCTGTTACACATGAAGATATACATAACCAGAAGTAAATAGGAACATCCGTAGCACAATGTATTTTTAATCATAAAACAGACAGTAACAATGTCCTATGAATGTATGTTGCTCTTTTCTGCAATCAGTGCTGTATCCTGATTATGAAAGGCTCTCTGCAATAAGTCTAAGCTTAGGACATTGGGTTACAGAAATTCATTAGGTTACAAAGCTCAAATAGAAAAATGCAAGTTTGCTACTTACTTCATTAATGCTTTTGCTGACCATTCTTCCACGATGACCCGCATTATGCTCCTTCATGCTTCTTCAACAATGCTCACTGATCACTCTGCAAGACCTTTTCATGCTGGATAATATGATAAAATTGACATATCATCACTACCACATTACCTAGATGCTCTGGTAGAAATTAATGTAGTTGTGAATTATTACCCATGAATGATTCTTCTGGTAAGCCTTGACATGAGAAAATGGAGACACAAGAGAGGCTACAAATGCTTGAAATCTGGAGCAGCACACAAAATAGTGGAGGAACTCAGTGGGTCAGGTGGCATCTCTAAAGGAAAATGGACAGTACTGATGAAGAGTCTCGACCTGAAACGTCGACCATCCATTTCCCTCTATTAATGCTGTTTCTTTAGTATTCCTTCAGTATTTTGTGTTCTGTGTGAGAAAATGGATCTCAGTTCTTCACTGCCCTGTTGCAGAAGTGGATTGAACGCGTTTCATTTTCATGCATTCCAAGTGACTAAAAGTTAGTTCTGTTTTGATCTTGAAATAAACAACGTGTACTATTTGGGAAAGATGATCCAACTCTGTAAAAGTGTCTATGCTGATTAGGATCGACAATGCTGTTAGATAACGTATCTGTCTGTTAGCTCCTCACGATCAACAAGCAAAATTTCTCAAAGTTGTCTTCATGTTTATGATACTAGAGAATTTTGTTTTAAGTCTTTCCGACTCTGTCTTCTCAACACATTTCGTGTGACATCTGTGTTTCCACTTACTATAACCTAGTCCCGTTAACGATGTAGAATTTTGAGTATAGTGCAGACACATTTTTTCATCTGGACATTTGCCTTATCCTGTTAGTCGTTTCAAGATATTTTAAAATATATCTTCTTGAGTATAATATATATATTTTTATCTTAGCTATTGCCATTGCTGTGATCTGAACCTCACTCAGACTATTCTCAGTGTGAAAACCATGCCCTCAAGCTCCTGCATCTAGATTTTGTGAATTGACATCTACAACCCACTGTGGTAGAAAATTCCACTCTGCCCAAAGAAATGTCTCTTTTTCTCTGTTTTAAATCTTTTACCCAGTATCCTGAGACTCTGACCTCTGCTTCCAGTCCACACAGCCAGGGCAACATCCTCCTTGCATCCAGCTTGTCAAGCCTTCCTTTTATTTTGTACGTTTCAAAAAGATCACCTCTTACCCTAAAAAAAAAGTAAATACAGACCTAAACAATCAAATTTTTCCTCCACATATTCATCATCCCAGGATTCATTTTTTTTTATTTCAAAATATACTTTATTCAAAAATAAATATATACAATAAACCATTCAATAACTTTTCCTCCTTTACATACGTTTCCATTATACTCAGTAAAATATCCGTATCAATAGCCACCCACGTGGCACTCCAGTAGTTCAGCTTAGTATCTCATTGTTGAGGGGTATACTCCCTGCCCCCCGACCCCTCCCACTCCCACGGGTGGAGAAACCTATACTGTGGTCCTTCCCCACCGGGCCCTTGCGGTGTCTGCACCAAGTTTCAGTGCGTCCCTCAGCACGTACTCCTGCAGCCGAGAGTGTGCCAGTCGGCAGCATTCTCCCACGGACATCTCCATGTGCTGGTAGATCATCAAGTTTCGGGCTGACCAAAGAGCGTCTTTCACCGAGTTGATGACCTGCCAGCAGCACCGGATGTTGGTCTCCGTGTGCGTCCCCGGGAACAGCCCGTAGATCAGAGAGTCCTCTGTTACGCAGCTGCTGGGGATAAAACGTGACACTAGCCCGTCCATCCTCCTCCACACACTCTCTGTGAACTGACAGTGTGCAACGAGGTGGGTCACAGGCTCCTCCTCACTGCAGTCCTCCCGTGGGCAGTGGGGTGCGGGGACGACATTCCGGGCGTACAGGAGGGCTCTGACTGGGAGGGCCCCTCTCACCGCCAGCCAGGCGAGGTCTTGGTGCCTGTTGGTGAGATCTGGCGATGAGGCATTTTGCCAGATGAACTGGACAGTCTGCTCAGGGAACCACCCCACTGTGTCCATCACGTCCTTCTCCTGCAGTGCCTGCAGGACACTACGTGCCGACCACTGCCTGATGGCCCTGTGGTCAAAGGCGTTCTCCTGGAAGAACTTTGCTACGTAGGACAGGTATGCCGGCAATGACCAGCTGACTGGGGCGTTGCGCGGGAGTGGGGCCAGACCCATCCTTCGTAGCCAGGGCGACAAGTAGAACCTGGGCACATAGTGGTACTTGGTGCCCACATACCTGGGCTCTACACACAACCTGATGCAGCCACATACGAAGCTGGCCATCAGGGTGAGGGCGACATTGGGGACGTTCTTGCCCCCGTTGTCCAGGGACTTGTGCATGACGGTCCGTCTCACCCACTCCATCTTGGATCCCCAGACGAATCTGAAGACAGCTCGGGTGATTTCCGAGCTGTAGGAGTGGGGGACGGGCCAGACCTGCGCCAAGTACAGCAGCCCTGAGAGCACCTCACACCTGATGACCAGGTTCTTGCCCGTTATCGATAGGAAGCGCCCTCCCCACAGTCCCAGTTTCTGTTTCACCTTGGCAGTCCCCTCCTGCCAGTTCTTGTTGCACGCCTCAGCCCCTCCGAACCAGATCCCCAACACCTTCACGTGGTCAGACCTGATGGTGAAGGGGACGCTGGATCGGTCAGGCCAGTCGCCGAAGAGCATGGCTTCGCTCTTCGTGCGGTTGACCCTGGCCCCCGATGCTAGCTCGAACTGTTCGCAGGTGCCAATCAACCTGCGAACTGACCTCGGATCAGAGCAGAAGACGGTGACGTCGTCCATGTACAGGGAGGTTTTCACTTGGGTCCCTCCACTGCCTGGCAGCGTCACCCCTCTTATGCCCTCATCCCTCCTGATGGCTTCCGCAAAGGGCTCTATGCAGCAGACAAACAAGACAGGGGAGAGGGGACAGCCCTGCCTGACTCCAGACCTGATGGGGAAGCTGTCTGTTTCCCACCCGTTGACCTGGACTGCACTACGGATGTCTGTGTAAAGCAGTCTGATCCAATTCCGGATTCCCTCCCCAAATCCCATTTTGGAGAGTACGTCCGCCATGTACGTGTGCGATATCCTGTCGAAGGCTTTCTCCTGGTCCAAGCTGACCAGGCAGGCGTCCACCCCCCTGTCCTGCACGTAGGCGATGGTGTCCCTCAGCAGCGCGAGGCTGTCTGAGGTCTTCCTGCCTGGTACAGCACAGGTTTGGTCCGGGTGGATCACCTGTCCCAGAGCAGACTTGACCCTGTTGGCGATAGCCTTGGACAGGATCTTGTAGTCCACATTCAGGAGAGAGATGGGTCTCCAATTCCTAATGTCCTCCCTTTCCCCCTTCTGCTTGTAGATGAGGGTGATGCTGCCCTTCCTCATGGACTCAGACATACTGCCGGCCAGAAGCATAGCGTTGTACACTTCCAGCAGGTCTGGGCCCATCCAGTTCCACAGAGCCGAGTACAACTCAGCCGGTAAGCCGTCGCTTCCGGGAGTCTTACCCGACCCAAAGGAACGGATGGAGCCTGTCAGCTCGTCCAGGGTCAGTGGCTGATCCAGACTCTCCCGCTTGCCGTCGTCTAAGACCTGCGTGATAGACGACAGGAAGTTGCGGGAGGCTGTGGATTCTGTGGCCTTTTCGTCGTACAGACCGGCATAGAAGGACTTGCAGATCCTCAGTATGTCGGTCTGCGAGGACGCGACTGAGCCGTCCTCTTCCTTAAGGTTGTGGATCACAGAGCTCCCCCTGTGCACCTTTTGGAAGAAGAAGCGTGAGCACGTCTCGTCCTGCTCCACGGTTTGGACCCTTGATCGGAAGAAGATCTTGGAGGATTCAGCGGCGAGGTGCTGGGCTTGCCGGCCCTTCACCTCTCGCAATTCCTCCCTGACATCCACCCCCTTCGACTGCAGAAGGAGAAGTTGCTGCAACTCTGTCTGGAGTTTACGCAGTTCCCTCTGCTCCTGCCTTGCCTTCTGAATACCCTTGCGGATGAAGAACCTCTTAATGTTCTCCTTGGTGGCTTCCCACCAGTGAACCGGGGAATCAAAGAAGGCTTTCAAGGTTCTCCAACCTGTGTACTCCCTCTCTAGTTCCTCGATGTTCTCTGGGGTCAGCAGCTTTACGTTCAGCTTCCACGTCCCCCTGCCTGCCTTCTGGTCCTCCCGTAAGCGACAGGTGGCTCTCAGAAGGCAGTGGTCAGAGAAGAACACCGGCATGACGTCGGTGGACCTGACCGTGAGGGACTCAGACAGGAAGAGGAAGTCGATCCGGGAGCGGACTGAGCCGTCCGATCGTGTCCAGGTGGCTTGCGGCTGTGCTCCACCTGTGGGGGTGCCAAAGGCGTCGCGCAGCTTGGCTGTCTTCACCGTTTCCCTCAGGTACTGTCCAGCCTGCCGGGTCCTCCAGCTGCATCAATGGTGCAGTTGAAGTCTCCGGCCAGAACGACCGGCTGGGACGTCACCAGCAGCTGTGGGAGCTGCTCGAAGACGGCCAGCCGCTCGCTCCGCACGGGGGAGGCGTACATCTTGATCAGCCGGAGCGGAGTGCCCCGGTATTTGACGTCTGCTACCAGGAGGCGCCCCACAACCACCTCTTTAACTTGGGTGATTGAGAAGTTGCCTCCCCGCAGCAGAATCCCCAGGCCGGAAGCGCGACAATCGTTGCCCCCCGACCACACAGACAAACCTTTTTTCCACCACCGTGACCACCTCCGGTAGCTACGGAGATGTGGTAGTCCACACTCCTGGAGGAAGGTCACATTGGCCTTTACAGTGTCCAGGTACTGGAGCGTGCTGACGCATCGCCCAGTACTCTTCAAACTTCGCACGTTCAAGCACGCCAATTTAAGGTCTGCCATCGTTGTAAGTCTTTTATTTTGGCTGCTCTCCGTCCTCACCCTTGCCATCCTGAGCCTTCATTCCCACCGCCTTTGTGAAGTTTTCCACCTCCTGTGGGCTCAGGTACTGCTGGTAGTACTCCTCCATGTGTGGCCGTTCTGGTTCTGGGCCCGGGGGATTGTTGACTTCCTGGGCTGCTTCCCCTTCCAGCTGCTGGGTGCCAGCCGTGGCTCTGCTCCCGGATTCCCGGAGCTCTGTGTGTCTGCTGCTCTCTGCCTCCTGTACTTGGGGGGTGGCCAGCAGACTTTCTCCCCTCTCTCTCCTCCTCTCCACCTGTTCTGCCAGCCGCTTCTTCCGCCGGGGCTGCTGCCCCCCCCCAACTCCTTCCTCCTCTGAAGAGGACAGGGTACCAGAGGCTGTGTGGTTCCCTGCCCTTTTCTTGCGTTGCTCTGCCTTCTGTCGCCTGGCCGCCGCCTTTTGGGTCTTTTTGCGTTTTACGACCTTCCATTCGGTTTCCACCTCAGCTCTCCCCTCCTGCTCGTCGTTTGCCTGGTCCTGGAGGGTCTGCAGTGGGGTGGCAGGTCTTGGGGTGCTTGCACCTTCCTCCCTGGTCTCGTCATCCGTCCTGTCGGGTGCCTCATCTGCAGCGCTGGCGGGTACGTCCGCATCTGCCTGGACCCTTTCAGGGCCAGCACCTCCCCTGGTCGCCTGTGCGTAGGTGCCCCCACGCTTCGGGCAGGCTCTGTACAGGTGGCCAGCCTGTCCGCAGAGGTTGCAGGACTTGGCCTGCGTGCAGTCTTTGGTCAGGTGGCCTTCGGTTTTACAGTTCTTGCACATCACCACCCTGCACTGGGCTGTGATGTGCCCTTCCTTGCCGCAGTTTCGGCACACCCTGGGTTGTCCCGCGTACACCATGTACCCTCGGTTCCCTCCGATGGCGAAGACGGAGGGGGGGTGGATGACGCCGCCGTTGGAATCCAACCTCAGCTTCACCTTCACCTGCCGTTTGCTGGTCCAGATTCCCAGCCCATCCTTCACATCCGCTGGTGCTCCTACGCTCTCCACATACCGAGCGAGGAACGTAAGGACATCTACCACTGGCACGTGTGGGTTGAACATGTGCACCATGATTGTCCTTTCCTGTTGCGTAGCCGTTGCAAAGAGGGGCAGTGCTTTCAGCAGCGACAGCGGCGCCTCTGTCCCCTTCAGCTGAAGCTGCTGGTACAGCTTCTGCCACCCTGCAGCCTGCCGGAAAGTGACATCGAAGAAACCTGCGAAGTCCTGGACGCAGTAGATGTCATCAGGCGTAAATCTGCAGCATTCCATCAAGACCTTCCGGATGAAGGTCTCTCGGGTGAAGCCGGTGCCCCCGTTCCGGTCTCGCACTGTCAGCCTGACAGTGTTCTTGATACCCTGGCCTCGAGCTGATGTACTGCTCGCTGCTGCCATCTTCTTCCTCACTGCTGTCATCGCTGGTATGGGGTGTTAGATTGGAGGCCAATCAGCATTAGGATCCACCCCTGCGTCAGCGCGAACTCTCCCCCTCCGCCTTCTGGTCTGATAAGAACAGATACTACACTTGATCTTAGCCAAAAGGCCGAGAAGCGATCCCAGGATTCATTCAACTTGGCGAAATTCTCTTGCCGTAACCCCACAACAAGCAAATCTTTTCTTTAGTAAGAAGAGCAAAACTATACACAGTACACTAGAGGTAACCTCACCAAAACTCTTTTAATTTGAAGTGAAAAACATGTAACAAATCACCAAGAGTGAAAAGCTGTTGAAAGATGTGTTATCTTGCTTATTCCACTGTCTTTGACTACATGCATCAAACACACTATGTAAATTTAAGATCAAGTCCAACTGACTCTAAAATGTAATCCCACTGACTCCCTCAGAGAAGCTGTGATGCATGATTTGGGCTGAACATTGTACCAAGTGCAATCTTATCCTGATATCCACACCAGGGTTAAAGGTGCTCATGTTGTTCATTGAACCTACACAATGCTTTTTACAATTGGGGCAAGGTTGCCTTGATTCTGAATTCTCAATGGATCCATCAAACATTCAAGAGACATAGAATTTTAGAGCAATACAGCAGTGATTCCATGCCACCCACAGTGACTGCCCATCTGGTCCCAATTTCCTAGGCTAGGTCCATAACCCTCTAAGCCCATGCCCACCACATACCTTACAAAATGTGTCTTAAATGATACTGTTGTACCTGCCTCAACCACTTCCTGTGGCAACTTATTCCATATACACACCACCCTGTGTGTAGAAAAATTGCCCAACATGAACACCTGCAGCATGCCACTTGTCACCAGCTTCCGCTCTGCAATGTAGCTTTCAACCATCCTCTGCTTCATGCCTCCAAGCTAATTTTGAATCCAGTTAACTATGTCTCCCTGGATTCCACAGGACCAAACATTCCAATCCAGCTTACCATGCAGGACCTTGTCAAAGGCCTTGCTAAAATCCAAATGGATAATATCCACTACCCTATTCTTATCTACCTTTTTCGTTACCTCTTCAAAATCTCTCAATGGTTCATCAAGCTAGGCATTTCATGCACAACGCCAAACTGACATCTAATTTTGGCTAGGAACAGCTCAGACATGTCAGAATGCAAAGTATTCAGTCTTATTTTAATATAACCTGTCATTATTGCACCTTTAGCAAACACCAATACAACAAGCAGTGGAAAGAGAAGAAAATGCAATCTGTAGTACTTTCCTATCCCTTTCAAAATGTCCCTATAAGCACCAGGCAATAAATGTTGAGTCATACCAATGTGATACCCAATAAAACATATTTTGAAAAAAAATCATAAAGAGTATCAGAGTGATTGTTGAAAAGAGAATGCAAATTTTTTTTGCACTTCATGAAATCAGCCGTAAAGCAAATTAATTAAATTGCTTTTGACTATCAAAGACAATCTTGGTTGGGTGAACAATAGTTATGGAAGTTAATCTTTGCAGCCATAGTTTCTACACTGTGTCTAAAGGTACTCCAATAGCTGCTAATACTTTTGCTATTCCATTGAGGTGAAAGGCAACCTTCCACTTGCCTTCCATTAACGCAACCTGCTCTCTCCTTAATATGTAGTCTCAAACTGCATCTCTTTTGTCATTTCTTTTCTTTTCTGTTTTGAACCTTTTGTTCTGATGTGGCTTTTCCTTCTAATTTGTTCTTTATAGTTCAAAATCAAATATTATTCAGCCATCATTCATAAATTCAACTGCTCAGCTGTACCTATCCCACACAGACACATCTTACACCTTTTCCTATTTGTTTTCCTCCTCATTTGCATAACAAGAGCCAGTATGAAATGATGAATGGCTACATGTTCTCAACCTGGGGCAATGGGACATCTATTGCCGCAGTAGGGAAGAAGTCATAAATGGCACAGCACTCCTGCTGCAAGTGGATTTCCCTTTGATCAAGAATGCAAATCAGCCAGGCTTGAAGGCCACATTAATTGTACAGTGAAATTAAGAAGGGTATTTATAAAGAAAAATAAGGTTGTAAGGGAACAGAAACCAGCAGATTGTATTGGGGAGAACCATGCTCACGTTTGTGCCAGGAGAGGGACAGATGACTTAGAATCCCATTTTTATTTTGCATCAGTTTTCTTCCGATATCTACTGTTCGTGGAGTCACAATGTAATAAAGGAATTCAAAAGAGAAATAGATTCTAGCTCCAAATAACGGATGAATACTAACAACATCTTACACCTGTTTAACATAGCCAAATATCCCAAGGAGCTCCACAGGAGAGACCTTACACAAAATATGCCACCAAAGAAAAAATCTGAGAACAGAAAGAAATGAAACATAACATCCTCACATTCAAATTACAAGACATTAAAATTTTTATTCAGAATCTAAGCATCTATTGGGATTTTCAGAAGCACTAATCTGCTCATAAATCTGCTCCACATCTAATTCCATCCAGGTTCCGCACAGAATAAATGAGTGTATTTTGCAGCCATCTTGGGTATGAAGAAAGAACTCAGTTCACAGGAGCTCCTCTTCCATTCCAGCAATCATTCAGAATGTCAGGCAGCAGATGAAGTGACTGCCACAAATAAGAACCTTACCACTGCAATATAAATAATGTGATCGATCATAGTTTGTAGGGTGGGGGTGTGGAAACAGGATTCATCAGTCAAATACTTGCAGGTAATGACCGAATTCCTATAGTAAACCTAAAGCAAGCCAATTAGCCTTGCCGACCATTAAAGCCATGTGTAAGATGCTTACTTGCCACTAGCCTGGTCTGGCGGCTGATAGATCAAAGAAAAGTCCATCAGAGTGACAGTTAGGAGACAGCAATTATTGGTAATCCTACAAACTTAAATTCAGGAGACAGTACCCATTGTGCATTGTGATGAATCTTTTTTTTTGCAGCAAGCTTTACAGTGCTGAATTAGCAGATGCAGATGTAATAGCACAACCTTAAAGGAGAATATAGTGCTTTGGAAGCTTCAAATCTTCTGAAGGGGCAGATTTTTTTGCATTATACTGACTAAAATGTCAATGACAACTGTAAGCGTTTTACGACCTTTTAATATACAAAGACATTCTGTGCCACTTAATAGAGATGTGATCAGACAACATTGCCAAGCAAACAAAGGCAAAAGTAAAATACTGCTGAAAGGGGTGTATCTTAGTAAGAGAAGGAAAGAGGGAGATAGAGCTGTTTAACAGCAAGGAAGGAAATTAGACTATAGCACTCAGACTTCTAAGGCATGACCATAGTGAAGAATACACAAGGGTAGTCAGAGAATGTGGGTCCCTGTGGTGAATGTGGTGCTGTGGCGGGCAGGTATATTTTGGCTTGCAGGAGGAATAGAAAAGGATATGGGAATAAAGAGCCTTCAATATAACAACACAATCATTTAATTTGAAAATAATGGGGGAATGTGGGAGATTGCGTTCATTCAGACAGACTGATGGGAGACTGGGTTTATACCATGGAATGGAAATGAAAATAGTTGTGTTTAAGGTTCACAGCTGCTTACAATCCACGGAAACAGACTAAGAAAACATCACAATCAGAATAAGGTTTAATAACAGTGCCACTTGTCGTGAAATTTGTTGACTTTGAGGCGGCAGTACAATGCAATGGAGAAAAACTGTGAATTACAGCAAGTATATGTATACCAAACAGCTAAATTAAATAAGTAGTGAAAAAACAGAAATAAAGAAGTATGAGGTAGTGTTCATGGGTTGAATATCCTTTCAGAAATCAGATGGCAGAGGGGAAGAAGCATTGGAAAAGTACAAGTGCAAACATGTGCACGTGCACGCACACACACACACACACACACACACACACACACACACAGAGAGTTAAAATAAATTTAGAACATACAATTCAAACAAATGTGAAGCTGTTCTTACCTTACTCCCACGATCAACATCTCCCATTCATTTTAATGGGTCCACCTTATGTTCCAGGTTTAACCAGCACAGGCTCAGTCAGCAGACCTCCAAGCCTGAGGGTTGGGAAATCTGTAGATGATGGCATAAACATTTCAGATACCACGAGGAACCCACTGGCGTGGTGCAGATATATGGGGCCAGTGCTTTGCTGAGTAGAATCCTGCACTGTGGCCTGAACTTGAGAATAGTCCAGTATAGTCTTATCTATCAGCAGATCCGGAAAAGCTGCCTCATTCTTTTTGAGAAGTTGCTACAAATAATTCAAAAAGAACTGAACAACAGGTGATGAAACTAATAAATAATATTCCACTCAGTTATCGGGTTGAGAGGTTCTGATGCTTTCTGGAAATTAATCCTTTGCATGTAATTAGATTTCATGATCTGATTCATCAATTCTCCATTAATGATTCTTGCTGCAAGTAATTAAAATATTCCTAAAGTGAGCTTAAATCAAGCGGAAGTCCAACCTCAAATTCAGCCTATTGATCCAATTCACTTTTTATCAGTCTTATTGCTTGTAGGCTTATCTACCATAGTCCTAGTCCTAAAGAGGGATTGTGTATGAGAACTTTGGCATTCGAAGAAGCCATTCATACTGAGGATATTTGAAATCTGATTATTGATGGCAGTGTATGTGAAGTCAAACCTAAATGCAGTCATTTGGCAAAATGGAGTTCACGGAATAATTCAGCCATGAAACATCCTACCTCAGTTTTTAAATCATACATCCACTCTTTACTTATATATTTCCATTATGAAATCTTAAACTCACTTTTATAAAGGAAATTGGCAAATGTAAGTTAGACTAATAGAACCACAAATTCAGAAAGACAGATACAGGCCCCTTGGCCCACTACATCAATGCCAAGCATCAAGTACTTTTCCATATTAAGCCCACTTACCAGCACCTCTTCCATGGTATCCTGCACCTTGATAAAAATATATTGAAGATGATAAGAGGGTGGTGGAGCCTGGAATGAAGGGAAAGAGGTGGGAAATGGAACCAATTGGAGGAGTCTGTGGTGATAGTGGAGGGGAAAGACGTGGGGTGATGTAGGCCAGGTGGATCAGGAGGAGAGACGAAGAAAGAGAGAAAGAAGAGAAAAATAGGTGAAAAAGGACGGGGGGGGCAGTTGCTGTAAATTTGAGATATTTATGTTTGTGCTACCAGGTTGGAGATTGCCCAGGCAGATTATGAGGTGTTGTTCCTCTCATTTTCATTTGACATGACCTGTCAGGAGAGGAGGACAAACATGTTGGTGTGGGAATGTGCACTGGATCCTGGCTGGGGTGGCTGACAGTATGGAAGTCCATGTCGACTCGACATCACCCCTTGTCTTTCCCCTCTCACTCTCCATCTGCCTATCACCCAGATATGTGTCACTTCCACCTATCGCCTCCAAGCTTATCTCATCATTGCCACCCTCATTTTCCCGCTCAGCGGGATCTAATATCACCTGCTCATTTACTAGCTCCTGCGTTCCCGCCCCACCCCCCCCCACATTTTAGATTGGTTAGCTCTCCTCTGTTTTTCCCCAGATCTCAACCGATAAAGGGTGTCAACCCAAAATGCCAACGTCTTCCAAAAATCCATATTACCACATCCAAAAGTTGTTCAAAATTTCTATCACATCCTCCTTCTTAATGTCATCATATTCCACCATTTTTGGCTGCAGTACAGTGTTCTCACATTTGTCGAGTCCCTCTCACTGGTGAATACTGAAGCAAAGTCTTCAATAAAGGCTTCTCCTACCTCCTCAACTCCAGGCACATGTCTCATCTGGAGTAACTTCTGAAATGCCTGCTTTGCTGCCACTGCTACTGCGTGATCGAGAATCTCCAGAGACAAAGGCCCCAAATCCTTGGCTTTGCCTATTGCCTGTTGCCGGGGCCCGGGTCGAAGTGCTCGGTGTTGAAGAGCTGGTTGGAGGCTCGGAGTTTTCAGACGGACTGGGAGTCAGACTGTGGTCGCATGCTTCCAGTATGCTGCATCGGCAAGTTGGCGGTGCTGGAGATTTACCGTCTGCGTGAGATGATGGGACTTTCGAGAGACTTTGAGATTTTTACTGTGCCATGGTCTGTTCTTATCAAATTACAGTATTGTTTTGCACTGTTGTAACTATATGTTATAATTATGTGGTTTTTGTTAGTTTTTAAGTCGGTTTGTCATGTGTTTCCGTGATATCATTCTGCGAAAACATTGTATCATTCCTTAATGCATGCATTATTAAATGACAATAAAAGGGGACTGCATGTCCTCATAATCTAATCTAATCTAATCTTCTATCCCTTATTGCTCCTACTCTCACACTCCTCATCCTTCTGTTCTTCACATACGTGTAGAACGCCTTGGGGTCTTCCTTAATTCTACTCGCCAAGACTTTCTCATGTCCCCTTCTAGCTCTCCCTTCTTAAGGTCCTTCTTGGCTATGTTCCAAATTTCGAGAGCCCTGTCTGATCATTGCTTCCTAAAACTCAAGTATGCTTCCTTCTTCAGCTTGACTAAATGTTCCACATCTCTCGTCAACCATGGTTCCTTCACCCTACCATTCTTTCCCTACCTCAATGGGATAAACCTAACAAGAACTCCATTCAAGTGCTCCCTACGACAACCTCCACATTTACATGGTGCATTTCCCTATGTAGATCTGTTCCCAGTTGGAGTATGTGTTTAATGATTCTCAGGCAAACACATAGCTAACTCAAAATGACAGAAGGATATAAGGTAGGTATTGTGAAAAAAATATTTTACATGAAATAACTGTGATACAACAGCATGCACAGATGCAGAATTTTCAGCATTCTATTAGCTACCCAAAGATGCTTCTCACTAAATATCAGATAATCTCTGCTTATGAAATGATAATATTATGCAAATTGTATAGATGGGTGGAGTGAAGTTTGAGGTGGCCTGTTCCTTGAAGGCCATAAAACTACTTGTTATTCCAAAGACCTAATAGCAGTTAAACTCAGCAGCTGGAATTTAATAACTAAAAGATGTATATACCAAAGTGGAAGAAACCATTTTTTTAAAAAGACACTTTTGACATTTTGAATAATGAAATAGGCGATTGTTATCAAAAGTGACAAAGGAATGCAAGGAAGCAAATAAGAAATTGAAAGAAATATTATGAAATAAAAAAGATTAGCAGAAGATATGAAAGCTACGGAAGCATATTTTATAAAAGTATTAATAAATCAAGAATGATAAAGTAGAATATGAATGCAGTTAACATTACAATTGATAATAATATAAAGACAAAGTTATTAAATGAATGGTTTGTATCAGTTTCATCAATGAGAAAAGACAAAATATCAGTTGCACTCCAGAATGAATAAATAACTAAAGAGGAGCAGACTCATGGATCTAAGGTTTTTTAAATGGTAAGGGAGAAAATGGAATTTAAGAAGCATACTGCACATTTCCTAGGCTTCATGGTTGCCTCTCCAAGATATGAAAAGTACTTGATAAACAAATTGCCCATGATGTTAGCTGTAATTTTATAATGTTCTCTAGATTCAAGAGTTGTGCCGCTGGATTAGAAAACTGCAAAGCTTGATTCATTATCCTCAAAAAGTGAAACCAATAACTATACACCGACAGTTTAACATCAGCAGAGAGGTTTTAGTATCCATCATCTAAGGCAAGGAAGAAACACACTTGCAAAAATATCAGGCAAGATTTTGTGAGAAGAAGAACATGACTGCCTATCAAAGTTGGATTTTTATTTTGATGAAGTCAACAGCTTTACAGGAGTGTCTATAGATATCAATTATATAGACTCTCAGAAAGCATGAATTCATTTCTAGATTTTCTTTTGTTACCAAAGTTGATATTAATTGAATCTGTTTTAAAATATAATATCAATGCGACTAAACACATTGATGAAGGTAGAGCAGTAGATGTAGTGTATATGGATTTCAGCAAGGCATTTGATAAGGTACCCCATGCAAGGCTGATTGAGAAAGTAAGGAGGCATGGGACCAAGGTGAAATTGCTTTGTGGATCCAGAACTGGTTTGCCCACAGAAGGCAAAGAGTGGTTGTAGATGGGTCATATTCTGCATGGCAGTCGATCACCAGCGGTGTGCCTCAGGGATCTGATCTGGGACCTTTACTCTTCGTGATTTTTATAAATGACTTGGATGACGAAGTGGAGGGGTGGGTTAGTAAATTGCTGATGACACGAAGGTTGTAGGTTTTGTGTCTAGTGTGGAGGGATGTCAGAAGTTACAGTGGGACATTGATAGGATGCAAAACTGGGCTGAGAAGTGGCAGATGGAGTTCAACCCAGATAATTGTGAGGTGGTTCATTTTGGTAGGTCAAATATGATGGCAGAATATAGTATTAATGGTAAGACTCTTGGCAGTGTGGAAGATCAGAGGGATCTTGGGGTCCGAGTCCATAGGACACGCAAAGCTACTGCGCAGGTTGACTCTGTGGTTAAGAAAGCATGCGGTGCATTGGCCTTCATCAATTGTTGGATTGAGTTTAGGAGCAGAGAGGTAATGTTGCAGCTATATAGGACTCTGGTCAGACCCAACTTGGAGTACCGTGCTCAGTTCTGGTTGCCTCACTATAGGAAGGACATGGAAACCATAAAAAGGGTGCAGAGGAGATTTACAAGGATGTTGCCTGGATTGGGGAGCATGCCTTATGAGAATAGGTTGAGTGAACTTGGCCTTTTCTCCTTGGAGTGACAGAGGATGAGAGGTGACCTGATAGAGGTGTATAAGATGATGAGAGGCATTGATCGTGTGGACAGTCAGAAGCTTTTTCCAGGGCTGAAATGGCTAGCATGAGAGGGCACAGTTTTATGGTGCTTGAAAGTAGGTACAGAGGAGATATCAGGGGTAAGTTTTTTATGCAGAGCGTGATGGAGTGCGTGGTGGAGGCAGATACAATAGGGTATTTTAAGAGACTCCTGGATAGGTACATGGAGCTTAGAAAAATAGAGGGCTATGGTTATCCCTAGGTAATTTCTCAGGTATGGATATGTTCGGCACAGCATTATGGGCCGAAGGGCCTGTATAGTGCTGTAGGTTTTCTATGTTTCTATCTTCCTGACTTAATTGTTTAAACCTTTGAATTTATGCTTTTCAATTTTTGCATTCCATATCCATTTATCATTTAGCTCATATATCAAATCACTAATTTTTATTTTGTCAGCACAACAGAAGTTAAGACAAAAATAGAAGTAAGCCTTTCAGATTTTCAGAAGTTTTGTTATTCAATATGATCACAGCTAATCTTTCAGCTTGGTACTACTTTCCTGCACTAAACCAATATTGTTTGATTTTCTTAATATCCAAAACACCTGAAAGTACAAGATAAATACCAAATATCTTGATAATTTTTCTCCTTACAGTATATATCCTTTTATATAATTTTACCACAGAAGACTTAAGCATTTTTGTCAAAAGTCATAAATTTGTTAAAGAACTTCTATTAATACAGAGGATGTAAGGGGTCTGCAAAGGGATCCAGGTAGGTTAGGTAAGTGAACAGAAACTTGGCAGGTGGTGTGTGAGATGTATAATTGTAAAGTTAACTATTTTGGTAGCAGGAAAAGAATAATACTGTTTAAATGGAGAGAGACTACAGAATGTTGTGGTATAGGTCAATGCGGATAGTCTCACACACAAAACGTTTAATCTGCATGTGAGTACAGATAATAAGTTTCATAAGACCTTTCACCTCTATCTACTACTACCATAAAACTATTTGAAGACTCTGCTTCCATCCCTCCTTGAAAGAGTTCCAAAGATTCTCCAACCTCTGAAAGAATAAAGTTATCTCATTCCTGACTTAAATGGGTGAGCCTTCATTTTTAAGCAGTGACTCCAAGTTCAAGATTCTCTCCACATCTCCCCTGTTAAGATCTATTGTGGAGCTGTTCACTTCCCCTGCCCTCTACATTTACAACAGGCCAGGAATTAATTGCCACTGGCTGTGCCAGTGGGTGTTCAGGGACATCCATGTCCAACTGTACTGCGTCCTTTTCTGTTGGGTTAATAAAAGAGTTGACACAAGGATGTACTTCCTTTCCTCTCCACCACACCTTGCCAAATGATGGATCTTGTATATTCTTACAATCGCCCTGGGAGCCCAGCAGTGATCTAATGATTCATATTGTAGAGCTATGAGCCATCGCCACACACCAACCTTCACACAAATCCCAATTTCATTCTCCCCAGCTACACTCAGATTCTGCCACTCATCAACACACAAGTGGCGGCTTGCATTGGCCAGTTTGCACATCTTTGGGATGTGGGAGGAAACGAGAAGACATGGAGAAAACTCATGCTGCGACAGTGAAATCATACAAAAATCCTCACAAATAACACCCAATGTCAGGAATGAACCCACATCTGTTGTGTCGTGCTCCCTTTTAGTCAATAACCAGTTCACCTTCCTTTACTGTAGTAACCTTGTCTTGATGGTTCTACTTTTAAGAAAATATTTCATTACCACAAATAATAGAAACTGCAGCTCTCCCTTGGATGAGGCATGAATTCAAACTCTCACTCTGCTCCTTGCATAAGCAAACAATACATCATCTCTCTTTCTCTTTCTTGTCTGCTATCCGTGTCAGCATTTTGATACAAGTTCTAATGTAACAAAGATATAGTTTTGAATTATATTCCAGGCTCTTAAGCACAATTTCAGCAGTGAAAACAGAGTGGAAAATAAAAACCAAAAAATCATCCTAGCACCTGCTTTCTGCCATTTGAACCAGCTACACCTCATCACAAACAAGAGAAAATCTGCAGATGCTGGAAATCCTAGCAACACACACAAAATGCTGGAGGAACTCAGCAGACCAGGCAGCATCTATGGAAAAGAGTACAGTTGACATTTCGGGCCGAGATCCTTCAGCAGGGCTGGAGAAAAAAAGATGAGGAGTAGGTTTAAAAGGTGGTGGGAGGGGACACATCCCCTACACCTCCCCTTTCACAAGCATTTAGGATTCCAAACACACCTTCCAGGTGAGGCGACACTTTACCTGTGAGTTGTATACTGCGTCCAGTGCTCCCAGTGTGCCCTCCTGTATATTGGTTAGATTTGATGTAGATTGGGAGACTGCTTCGCTCCATCCATCAGAAGAAGCAGGATCTCCCAGTGGCCACCCATTTTAATTCCACTTCCCATTCTAATTCCAATATGCCCATCCATGGCCTCCTTTACTGTCATGATAAGACCACACTTTGGTGAAGGAACAGCACCTTCACTTCACCTTGATGAAGTGAAATTGAGACCAGGTATCCGGAGGCTTTGCTCATTACATTCGGGGACTTTAACCAGGCCAACCTCAGAAAGGCGCTGCCAAAGTTATACTAACATGTCTCCTGCCCCACTAGAGGCCCGAATATACTTGACCACTGCTACACAGCAGTCAAGGATGCCTACCGTTCCATTCCACAACCTCACTTCGGAAAATCGGACCATCAGACCGTACTCTTCCTCCCGGTTTACAAGCAGAAACTGAAGCGGGAGCTCACAGTGTCAAAAGTAGTGTCGCGTTGGACGGAGGAAATGGATGAGGTCCTCCGTGACTGCTTTGAATCAGTGGACTGGTTAGTATTCAAGGACTTGGCAGCTAACCTCGATGAGTATGCCTCAGCTGTCACAGACTTTATTTGGAAATGCACGGAGGACTGTGTGTCTTGCAGGATGATCCGGGTATTCCCTAACTGGAAACTTTGGATGAATTATGAGGTCAAGTCCCTTTTAAAGGCTAGAGCTGCGGCTTTTAGGTCCGGGGATAGCAGTTGCTACACGGAATCCAGGCGTGAGCTCCGGAAAGCCATTAAGGGTGCTAAGAGGCAATATCGAGCCAAGTTGGAAGCCCAGTCTAACCAGAGGGATGCCAGTAGACTATGGCAGGGTCTAAATGAGATCACTGGGTGCAAAGAAAAGGCTGGGAAAATCAATAACTGTGGCGTTTCTCTTCCTGACGAACTTAACGTATTCTACGCAAGATTTGAACAGAAGAGGAGCGTCCCGCTCCCTCCGGATGAACCAGACCTGGTGGCATCGAGATTCATCGTCACCAAAGAGGACGTTAGAAGGGCCTTCCTGAAGATAAATCCAAGGAAGGCGACGGGCCCAGATGGCATCCCAGGCCAGGTTCTCCGGGCCTGTGCAAGCGAGCTAGCTGGAGTGTTTGTTGACATCTTCAACTGCTCCTTGCTTCAGTCTAAGATCCCTTCATGTTTTAAGAAGGCAACAATAATCTCAGTGCCAAAGAAGAGCAAGGTGGCACGCCTGAATGACTATCGACCTGTGGCTCTGACATCAATTGCTATGAAGTGCTTCGAGAGATTGGTTATGGCACACATCAACCACAGCCTACCGGTCAACCTCGACACTTTGTAATTCGCCCACAGGAGCAACAGGTCAGTGGCAGATGCCATCTCTCTGGCCCTACTTTCCTCCTTAGAAGACCTGGAGAATAAAGACGCATACGTAAGGCTCCTTTTCATAGACTACAGCTCTATCTTTAATACCATCATTCCAAATAAACTGATTCCTAAGCTCCGGAACCTGGGCCTTAGCACTCAGATCTGCAGCTATATCTTCAACTTCCTCACAGACAGGACCCAGGCTGTAAAAATAGGGGACAAGCTCTCCTCTACAATCACTCTGAGCACCAGTGCCCTGCAAGGCTGTATACTCAGCCCCCTGCTGTACTCACTGTACACCCATGATGGTGTAGCCAAGTTCCATCAAACTCAATATATAAGTTTGCTGATGACACAACAATTGTAGGCCGTATCTCGGGTAATGATGAGTTTGAGTACAGAGAGGAAATTAAGAACCTGGTGGCATGGTGCGAAGACAATAACCTATCCCTCAACGTCAGCAAGACGAAGGAATTGGTTGTTGACTTCAGAAGGAGTAGTGGACCGCACGACCCAATTTACATCGGTGATGCGCAAGTGGAACAGGTCAAAAGCTTTAAGTTCCTTGGAGTCAATATCACAAATGACCTGACTTGGTCCAACCAAGCAGAGTTCACTGCCAAGAAGGCTCACCAGCACCTTTACTTCCTGAGAAAACTAAAGAAATTTGGCCTGTCCCCCAAAACCCTCACTAATTTTTATAGATGCACTGTAGAAAGCATTCTTCTAGGGTGCATCACAACCTGGTATGGAAGTTGTCCTGTCCAAGATCGGAAGAAGCTGCAGAAGATCGTGAACACGGTGCAGCACATCACACAAACCAATCTTCCATCCTTGGACTCGCTTTACACCTCACGCTGTCGGAGCAGTGCTGCCAGGATAATCAAGGACACAACCCACCCAGCCAACACACTTTTTGTCCCTCTTCCCTCCAGGAGTCGTCTTAGGAGCTTGAAGACTCGTACGGCCAGATTTGGGAACAGCTTCTTTCCAACTGTGATAAGACTGCTGAACGGATCCTGACCCGGATCTGGGCCGTACCCTCCAAATATCCGGATCTGCCTCGGTTTTTTTGCACTACCTTACTTTCCATTTTTCTATTTTCTATTTAAGATATATAATTTAAATTTTTAATGTTTACTATCGATTTGTAATCCAGGGAGCGGGAAACACAGAATCAAATATCGCTGTGATGATTGTACATTCTAGTATCAATTGTTTGGCGACAATAAAGTATAAAGTATAAAGTACACCTCATATTCGTCTGGGTAGCCTCCAACCTGATGGCATGAAAATCAATTTCTCGAACTTCTAGTAACGCCTACCTTCTCCTTCACCATTCCCCATCCTCTTTTCACTCTCTCATCTTATCTCCATGCCTGCCTATTGCCTCTCTCTGGTGCGCTTCCCCACTTTTCTTTCTTCCATGGCTTTCTGCCCTCTCCTTTCAGACTCGCTCTTCGCCAGCCCTGTATCTATTTCACCAATCAATTTCTCAGCTCTTCACTTCACCCCTCCCCTCCCACTTTCACCTATTATATTGTGTTTCTCTCCTCCCTTCCCTCCCCCCACCTTTTAACTCTACTCCTCATCTTTTTTTCTCTAGTCTTGCTGAAGAGTCTTGGCCTGAAACATCGACTGTACTCTTTTCCATAGACACTGCCTGGCCTGCTGAGTTCCTCCAGCAGTTTCTGTGCATTGTTCTGGATCCAAGCCTAGCCTGGACCACCTTTCCTCATGAGACAACATGTTCATTTCATGTATTAATCAAATGTATCTTTTCTGAACTGTTTCCAATATATTTACATTCTTTTTTAAATAAGACCATAAGGCCATAAGACATAGGAGCAGAATTAGGCCATCCAGCCCATCAAGTCTGCTTCGCCATTCAATCATGGCTAATACTTTTTTTTCTCCTCCTCAACCCTAGTTCTTGGCCTTCTCCCCATAACCCTCGTTGCCATATTCAATCAAGAACCTATCAATCTCTGCCTTAAATACACCCAACAACCTGGCCTCCACAGCTGCATGTAGCAACAAATTCCACAAATTCACCACCCTTTGGCTAAAGAAGTTTCTCCGCATCTCTCTTTTAAAAGGGCATCCCTCTATCCTGAGGCTGTGCCCTTTTGCCCTGGACTCCCCCACCATGGGAAACATCATTTCCATATCTACTCTGTCTAGGCCTTTCAACGTTCAAAAGGTTTCAGCAAGATCCTCCCTCATCCTTCTAAGGAGACCAATATTGGCATAATACCCCAGAAGAAGTTCACCAATGCCCTAAGTAACTGAAGGATAACCTCCTCACTGTGTGTTCAGCTACCCAAACCGTAAATAATGATGTTCTGTTTGCTTTCTGGATTATTTGCTGTAGCTGCATTAATTTTTTTCTGTGAGTTACAGAGTGGAACATGCAGATTTATCAGCTTGTCAAGACTGTATATGATTCAAATGGTGTATTTCACTCTTAGTATACATTGCTCTACGTTGTTGCATTCTCTGTGTTACAGTATTCCAAGGCACTTTATTGAAGATCAATGACCTGAAGCTTTAATCTTCTTCCCTCATCACAGATATCACCTTACTTGTCAAGTGCTTCCAGTATTTTCTATTTTACTAAAAATGACCCAGTAGCAATGAGAAGAACAAGCAGTTAACAACATCAACAGGGTAAAAATCACAGAATAACATAGTGGCTTGGGAGCATCGGTAAAAGAAAAGTAGACAACCAGAAATCTTTCCCCATTGCAGCATATGACAATGGTATTGATATCAGCAAAAATAATTTGGTTTAGGATTCACACGAGATGGTTGGAAGAACTCAACAGGCAAGGCAGCATCTATGGGAAAAAGTACAGTCAACATTTCGGGCCGAGACCCTTCAGCAGTCCTGACAAAAGATCAAATGGACTCTTTTCCATACATGCTGCCTGGCCTGCTGAGTTCTCCCAGCATTTTGTGTGTGTTGCTCAGATTTCCAGCATCTGCAGATTTTCTCTTGTCTGTGATTGGATTGTGATTACTCAGGTCGGGTAACAGCATCCAGCCATTTCAACTTTTAATGCATTGCCAGCATAACTTATTCAGGAAGCAAAGTGCTTTGCACTAAATTATATATTTATGTCAGTCAATACATAAATCAATAAGTGTATTAAGCTTATAAGTAGGGAGAAATAACCTTTGACTGGGACAATTAATGGTTTAAATATGATTTGAAATACATACAAGATATGATTGCACCTGAAGTTAGTGCTATCAACTTACAATGTGGAAAAGACATGTGGTAAGATGTACATAGAAATATAATGATAGCCAAATTGTGTTAGATGACAACACAGAAGTTCAGTTCCATCAGTGGTACACGTGGTTTACACAGAGGTTTCAACCCTCTTGACATTGAATTAGCAGCTGTCCAGCTTGGCTTTCTCTGTGCCTGTCAAAATCATTCAATTTCCTCATACTCGATAGATTTATTTAACAAGACATTGTACGTGTGCTCTGCCGCCAGTTCACAATGTAACTATTTAATACTAACAATTAAAACAATTTACCTTGGTTTTACACTGCATTTAGGCCTTGACAGGTGAATGGTTCAGAAATATACTGTCTAAGCTATCTGAAATGGAATAAGCTGCTCTCTTGTGAATCACCTACACTACCCTCTTCACTAGCTCTTGAGTTGGCACATTCAGATAAAGTTGAAAAATAGTTGGATGTCTTTGATAAACAGAAATTCCATCACCTGCTCTGGCTGCACTTCTAAATGCAAACTGAATTAATGCTACCCAGAAGGCTGAAAAGTACTCTAGCGAGTAAACAGCAAATCTACTACACAACTCCCCCAAGTAAATGACAGCTGCATCAGTCACTTAGATTTTCAAAGCACAATAAGCAGGAACAGGATGAGATACGTGTGAAAACTAAAAATTCTTAAGCTTGATATTACAGTGTGTAGTGACAGCCATTTTATGCTCACACATGGCCTATAGACTGTTATTGACTACAGAGAAGGTGGATGCAAAGAAATACGTTAAGCCCTGACACTTGAATTTTTGATGATTATTGTATTAAGTAAACTGCATGGTTATTTTTATTAGATTTATTTTTATCCAGGTGATAATATAGTTTCAAGGTAATTATAGATAAGGATAGGTACTGTATGTACTTTGAGGGAGAGTGTCAAATTAGAGAAGGGTAAATTATGAAAACACTAGGCAGGAATTAGGGAGAGTTAATTGGGAACAGGTGTTTTTAATCAAGTCCACATCTGACATGTGAAAGGTGTTTAAGGACCAACTGCACAGAGTACAGGACAGGAACAGTATATTCCAGTTAGAAAGAAGGACACTTAACAGTGTTGATGAGCAGCAGGATCTTGGGGTCCAAGTTCATATCTTCCTGAAAGTGGTGACGCTGATTGATAGAATGGTTAAGAAGGCATATGGCATGCTTGTTTTTATTAGACAAGGAATTGAGTTCAAAAGTCAGGAAGTTGCAACTTTATAAAACACTAGTTAGGCTGCAGCTGGGGTATTGCATACAGTTCTAGTGACTTCATTATAGGAATGATGTTGAGGCTCTGGAGAGGGAGCAGAAGAGGTTTACAGGATGCAGCCTGGATTAGAGAGCATGTTCTATAACAGGATACTGGACAAACTTGGCTTGTTTTCTCAGGAGCAGCAGAGGCTGATAGAGGCTTATAAGATGATGAGAGGCAGAGATAGAGTAGACAGACAGTATCTTTTTCCCAGCATTGGAATGTCTAATGCCAGAGGGCTTAATTTAAGGTGAGAGGGAGTAAGTTTAAAGGAGATGTGATTGACACGTTTATTGCACAGATAGTGGTGAGTGCCTGGAATATGCAGCCTGGTGTGGTGGTGGAGACAGAAACAGCTGGAACTTTTAAGAGACGTTTAGATAGGCAGATGAATGTGAGGCAAATGGAAAAAACGCGAATATTGTGTGGGCAGAGGGGATTAGTTTAGCTGGTCATTTGATTACCTATTGAATTGGCTTGGCACAACATTGTGGGCCAAAGGGCCTGTTCCTGTTCTGTAACGTTCTATGCTTTAACATAGCTCACTTTTTCACTTGTACTTTCCAGCCTAGGAAAAACTTACAGTAGAATCACAGAGATGTACATCATAGTGTCAGTGAGCAGAGAGAATCATTAATATAAGCTTAACCAGCCATCAAACTTCTGCCTGTATTGATAAGCAAGCAGTTATTAGTTCTGAAATCATGAGATGCAATTTGATTTGCCTACACCCCACCACCTCCCTAGTGGCAGTATACCTCTGAACTTATGTGGAGAAGACAATTTTGCTAATTGTCTTCACTCTGTCTCCTTTTGCTTTATGACCCTATCACTAATGGTAGCAGTTACCACATATCTTCACAGGGACATGCTGCCTCTAAACTCTTATTATCTCACATTTAAAAGCTTCCCACTCTATGAGATGCTGTTTTTCCTTCTTGCGACTGTGTCCCATTGACTTTCACCAGATTCTGTCTTGTACTACTGTAAATAGTCCTCCCCCCAGATTAAGATCCTAACTCTAGGACCAATCTTATCTTTATCTATGATTACCCTGAAATTTACTAAATTATAGTCACTATTACCAAAGGTTTCCTGAACAGACACATCTACCATGTGCCCATCTTCATTCTTCCCGAGCATAGTCCCTTCCCTGGTCAGATTCTATACAGATAACTGTAAAAACCTCCTTGGATGCATTTTACAAATTCCAGTTCATCTACATTCCTTAAGCTAAGGTAATGCCGATCAATATTAGACATACAAAATCACTCATTATCATTATCCCATTGTTTTTACAACCTACTGCAATTTGCCTTCATATCTGCTCTTCAATTCCCTGATGACTATTGGGAGCTCTCTGTAACAATTGAGAATTGAATAAGTGGCTGTGGGAGTGGGAAGGAACTGACATACAATTGGAAGCTCAACACAGCCATTGTGGACATAGTACATTAACCCTACAAGATAGTTGCCATGTCTTTGCTTGTTTTCACCAGTGTAGAGGAGGCCACATTGCAAGCACCAATTGCAGTAGACCAGGGTGGAAGTCATGCAGTAAACCTCTGCCTCACTTGGAAAGTCAGTCTATGTCCCTGCATGGTGGTGAGAAAGGAGTTGAAAGGCCAAGTGTTTTTTCTCCTATGGATTCAGAAGAAAGTGCTGGGGGATTGGAAGGGAAGGGTGGGAAGGGATGAAGAGACCAGGGAGTCACAAAGGGAGTGGTCTTTGTGGAAAGCAGTAAGGAGTGGGGTGGGGATAGTGGAAGATTGCAATTGGTAGTTGAGTGGTCACAGTGGAGCTGGCAGAAAAGTTGTATGAGGAGATTGGTAGGGTGAAAGGTGAGGACTATTTTGCTGAACACCTATGTTCTGTCCTCAGTGGACACTTCAGGCTTCTTATTCCTTGTCATTTCAACTCTCCTTTCCACTTTTACCCAACCTGTCTGTCCTACGCCTTCTCCAATACTACAAAGAGACCAGATGCAGACTGGAAGAATGACATCTCATATTCCGCAGTAGCTTACAACCCAAAGGTATGAGCCTTGAATTTTCCAGTTCCAGGTAACCTACACCCTTAGGTATTCTCCTACCATACACTCTCATCCTAAACCTAATTCTCTTCTCTTTGTTCACCTTCCCCATCCTCTGCCCTCATCTGGTTCCACCTATCATCTACCAGCCTCTGTCTCAATTTGTGGCCAATCTGTACCACAATTACATCTTCCTTTGCTGATTGTTCAAAGCATACTGAAAATAGCCATTTAAAGCAAAGAGGGTTGAGCATGTCCTGTGAAAAATGTCCACTCCAGCCTGACAGATTGCCTAGCTTAGAAATAAATTATGAAATCATCCTATAAGTTTGTGTTCAAAGATTCAGTAATGAGATCGGAACACCCTCTTCACACTCTAGAGACATAATTGAAATGATAACGACCCCACAGAGGGACATTTTTTCTAATGTGAAGTCATTGTGGTTCAGATAACAACATATGAAAAATCAAAAACAGGAGGTCTTTCAGCACTTAGTGCCTGCTCTACCATTTGGTAAGAGACACATGGTTATAGAGGCACATAGCACAGAAACAAAATTTAATGTTCAAAGTAAATTTATTATCAAAGTACAACTATGCACCATATACTACTCTGAAATTCATTTTCTTGTGGGCATTCACAGTAAGTGCAAAAAGCACAATAGAATCAATAAAATCCCACATCCAACAGGATAGACAAACAGCCAATGTGCAAAAGGTAATAAACTGCAAATACAAAATGAAAAAAAGTAATAATAATAAATAAATAAGCAATATTTAGATATTAGATTATGAAGACACACAGTCCTCTTTTATTGTCATTTAGTAATGCATACATTAAGAAATGATACAATATTTCATCCGGTGTGATATCACAAAACACAGGACAGACCAAGACTGAAAAAAACTAACAGAACCACATAATTATAACATATAGTTACAACAGTGCAACAATACCATAACTTGATGAAGAAGTCCATGAACACAGTAAAAAGTTCAAGGTCTCTCAAATGTCCCACATCTCACGCAGACGGGAGAAGGATGAAAAACTCTCCCTGCCATACCCGACCACGGTCTGACTCTGAGTCATCCGAAAACTTCGAGCTCTGATCAGCTCTCTGACACCGAGTACTGAGCGCCATCTCTATCCGAACGATTCAACCTCCATCTCGGTCGCCAACAGCAGGCAAAGCCAGGGATTTTGAGGCCTTCCTTCCGAAAGATTCTCGATCACGCAGTAACAACAGCAGCGAATTGGCGTTTCAGAAATTTTTCCAAATGTTCCTCTGTGCTTTCACGTCCATCTCCATCAAATCAGAATTGTCCACGGCCCCTATTTAACGGATACAATATCATTTTTCACCGGAGGGCTGCACACGAGCGGCACACTGCTCTCTCTCCTCCCGTCGTATAGTATCGAGAACGTGAGTTGTGGAGTCCTTGAAAGTGAGTCCATAGGTTGTGGGAAGAGTTCAGTGTTGGGTGAGTGAAGTCATCCCCTCTGGTTCAAGAGCCTGATGGTTGAGGGGTAATAACTGTTCTTGCACCCGGTTCTTGTACCTTCTTCCTGGTGGCTGCAGTGAGAAGAGAGCATGACCTGGGTGGTGGGGGCTCCCTGATGGTAGATGCTGCTTTCCTGTGACAACACTCCTTGTAGATGTGCTCAATGGTTAGGAGGGCTTTACCATGATAGACTGGGCCATATTCACTACTTCTTGTAGGATTTTCTATTCAAGGTCATTGGTGTTTCCATACCAGGCTGTGACTCAACCAGTCAATATTCTCCCTACCACACATCTATAGAAATTTGTCAAAGTTTCGATGACACGCCAAATCTTGGCAAACTTCTAAGAAATTAAAAGTTCTGCTGTGCTTCTTTGTAATGACACTTATGTGCTGGCACAGGATAAATCTTCTGAAATGGTAACGCTGAGGAACTTGAAGTTGCTTACCCTCTCCATCTCTGATCCCCTGATGAGGAATGGCTCATAGACTTCTGGTTTCCTCCTCCTGAAGTCAACTAATGATCAGCTCTTTGATAATGCTGACATTAAATGAGAGGTTGTAGCTGTGGCACCATCAGCTAGATTTTCAATCTCCCTCCTATATGCTGATTCATCACCACCTTTGATTCGGCTTACGACAGTGGTGTCGTCAGCTAACTTAAATATGGCATTGGAGCTGTGCTTAGCCACACAGCCATAAGTATAAAGCGTGCAGAGCAGGGACTAAGCACACAACTTTATGGTGCAGCTGTGCTGATGGAGATTGTGGAGGAGATGTTGTTGCAAATCTGAACTAACTGGAGTCTGCAAGTGAGGAAATCGAGCATCCAATTGCACAAGGAGTTATTGAAGCCAAGGTCATGAAGCTTATTGATTAGTTTTGAGGGGATGACACTATTGAATGCTGAACTGTAGTCAATAAAGAGCATCCTGATATATGCATCTTCACTGACCAGATGTCCCAGGGTTGAGTGAAGAGCCAATGAAATGGCATCTACTGTTGACTTGTTGTGATGGTAGACAAATTGGAGTGGATCCAAACCGCTTCTCAGACAGGAGTTGGTATGTATCATCACCAACTACTCAAAGCACTTCATCATAGTAGATGTAAGTGCTACAGATGATAGTCATTGAGCTAGGTTACCACGTTTTTCTTGGGCCCTAGTATAACTGAAGCCTGCTTGAAGCAGGTGAGTATCTCAGACTGCTGAAGTGAGAAGTTAAGGATATCACTGAACACTCCAGCCAATTGATCAGTGCAGTTCTTCAGTACTCAGCTATGGATCCAAGCTCACTGAATGCTTTCCGTGGGTTCACAAAAGGCATTGAGCTCATCCGGAAGCGAAGCCTTGTTTTTACCTATGTCATTTGGTTTCACTTTGTAGGAGGTGATAGCATTTAAACCCTGCCACAGCTGTCGAGTATCCTTCAGTGATTCAAATTTGATCCAGAATTGTCACTACACATGTGAGATAACTTTCCAGAGATAGTATCTAGACCCCTTGTACTTTACCGAGTTGCCAGACCTGAATTGAATGGAATTGAATTGCTCAATAACTTTATTTCTTACATCTTTTACATACATGAGGAGTAGAAATCTTTACGTTGTCTCCATCTAAATGTGCCATGTGCAATCATAATAATTTATAGTAATTTATACTAAATAGAACAGTCAATGTAATATAGAGTACACTCAAATCAACGTGAGTTCATCAGGCTGATGGCCTGGTGGAAGAAGCTGTCCTGGAGCCTGTTGGTTCTGGCTTTTATGCTGCGGTACCGTTTCCCGGATGGTAGCAGCTGGAATAGATTATGGTTGGGGTGACTCGGGTCCCCAATGATCCTATGGGCCCTTTTTACACACTTGTCTTTGTAAATGTCCTGAATCATGGAAAGTTCACAACAACAGATGTGCTGGGCTGTCCGCATCACTCTCTGCAGAGTCCTGCGACTGAGGGGAGTACAGTTCCCATATCAGGAGGGGAGACAGCCAGTCAGGATGCTCTCAATTGTGCCCCTGTAGAAAGTTCTTAGGATTTGGGGGCCCATATCAAATTTCCTCAACTGTCTGAGGTGAAAGAGGGGCTGTTGTGCCTTTTTCACCACACAGCTGGTGTGTACAGACCACGTGAGGTCCTCGGTGATGTGGATGTCGAGGAACTTGAAGCTGTTTACCCTTTCAACCCCAGATCTATTGATTTGAATATGGTTAGCCCGTCTCCATCTCTCCTATAATCCACGACCAGATCCTTTGTATTTGCAACATTGAGGAGAGGTTGTTTTCTTGACACCACTGTGTCAGAGAGATAACTTCTTCCCTGTAGGCCATCTTGGTATTGTTTGAGATAAGGCCAATCAATGTAGTGTCGTCGGCAAATTTAATTAGCAGATTGGAGCTGTGGGTGGTGACACAGTCATGGGTATACAAAGAGTAAAGGAGGGGTCTTAGGACACAACCCTGAGGGGCTCCTGTGTTGAGAGTCAGAGGAGTGGAGGTGAGGGAGCCCACTCTTACCACCTGCCGGCAATCTGACAGGAAGTCCAGGATCCAGCTGAACAAGGCAGGTTCAAGGCCGAGGTCTCTGAGCTTCTGGTCGAGCCTGGATGGAACTATAGTGTTGAATGCTGAACTGTAGTCCAAGAACAGCATTCTCACATAAGCATCTTTTTTCTCCAGATGTGAAAGGACGGGACGGTATGTAGAGCAGTGGCTATCGCATCATCTGTCGATCGGTTGTGTTAGTAGGCAAATTGTAGGGGGTCCAGTGTGGGTGGTAGCATGCTGCAGATGTAATCCTTGACCAGCCTTTCAAAGCATTTGCTTGTTATTGAGGTGAGTGTGACAGGACACTAGTCGTTCAGGCATCTTACCTTGTCACTGATCTGGCCCTCATCAGATTGTGGATCTCATTGTTCATCCGGGGCAAATGTTGGGGAACATTCTGAGTGATCTTGTGGGGATACACCTGTCTACTACTATTTTTATAATGTCCATGACATCCGTGGTGTATTTGATCCTCTAATGAATCTTTGAACACAACCCAATCCACCAACTGGAAGCAATTCTTAGCCACTCCTCTATCTCCCATCATCATATCTTTGTTGCCCTTATCTCTGGAGCCTTACTCTTTAGCTTCTGCCTGTATACGGGTAAGAGGAGGACAGCCAGATGATCAGATTTCCTGAAATGCCCTCTAGGCATGGAATAGTGGGCATTTCTAATTGTGGTATAGCAGTGGTTGAGTGTGTTGGGATCACCTGGTCCTGCAGATGATATGTTGATGAATATTTGGCAGCGATTTCTTCAAACTAGCCAACAAGAATGAAGTCCCCAACAATTATCTGAAAAGTGTTAGGGTAGGCTGTCTCCTGTTTGCTGATGGCAGCACTGGTTACCCCAACTGCCTCCTTAAACATCAGCCTTTGGTGGCAGGTATGCTGCAATCAGGATCATGGAGGAAAAATCTCTTGTTTAAGTAGAACAATTTGCATTTAATTATTAGATGCTCCAGTCTGGAGGAACAAAAGTGCGACAAGGCCATTGCGCCTGAACACCACAAAGAGTTTATCATGAAGCATAGACCCCACATTTTGCCTTCTCCAAATCAGCAGTCCAGTCCATCCCGTGTATTGAGAAGCCCACGGATCTTACCAACGTATCCAGCATGTCAGGAATTGACCATACCTCTGCTACAGCAATCTTGCACTGAGGTCCTCAATCTTGTTTTTCAGTGGCTGTACCTTTGCTAACATGACTTAAAGCAAGTTTCATACCCTGGTGTTTTAGCCTGGCTTGAACTCCTCCCTCCTCCATTTCTTTCAGTCATGGTGATACACCTTCATCTGCTTAATGATGCCGTACCTGCATTCTTGTGAGCTAAGTCCACCAAGTCTTGCAGAAGATTGTAAAATCACCAGTTTGTTAAAACGGTTCAAAAGTACATTACTTAAAGGGAAATTATATTCTGCAGATCGCAGTGAGAGTAGTTCAGAAAAAGTATATTTAGTAGTTTTGTAAGCTGCTCACAACACGTCACTGTGGATCACCAGCACCATCTTGCCTGAAACAGGCCTTTCAGTCCATCATGTATCTGCCCATACTAATCCCATTTTCCAACCGTTGGTCCATAGCCTACTATACCTTGGAGATTCAAACACTTGTCCAGAAAAGTACTACCTTCTCGGCTAATATGTTCCAGACTGCAACATCCCTCCAGGTGAAAAATTACTTCATCAGATCCCACATAAACTTCTTACTCTTCAGCTTGCAATAAATCTATGCCCTCTGGTCTTAGACACCTTTGTTACACTATCTATGCCCCTTATAATTTTGGACACTACTATAAGGTTTACCCTTGACTTTCTCTGCTCCAAGGAAACTTGCTTTCTCAAATATCTTTGGATTGTCAACAAGTTCCATAACAATGTTTGGTCCCTTCATTTGATTAATAACGTAGACTGTAAATCAGAAGTACTTAAAGGATAAACATCATATAAACACCATGCTTCTAATCTTCCTTGATGATCAGTTCTTCTGTCTGCTCTCAACTGATCACCTTCCTCAACAAAAACCATCACATCTCAACTACTTTGCTTTACATCTACCCACTAATCCAAAGATTGTTCCATCCAAATAGCCATCTCTGTCTTTTCATCCCTGGATTTGCTACGCACCAATAATCACCCCAACTGATATCCTACTGGTCAGTTCATTGCTCACAACTGTTCACCAACCTTTCCCCAGATTCCCTCTCATTCCTGAATAATCCTCCCTCCACTTTGCCATCCTCTCTTCCTCTCTTTGTTCTTTTCCTCCACCAACTCCACTATCCGTAAAGATTGAAAATTGCAGAAATTGAATGTGTGCTAATAACTCCTTGGTCCACGCAGGAAAAAAAAATTGCTGCTGGTTGGCCTGGCAAAAAAAGTTGAGCAGCACCACATGCAGGTCTGCTGAACGTAGTTTAATGTGTATATTAAGGATAAGGGGTAGGCCATTTAGAACGGAGTTGAGGAAAAACGTTTTCACCCAGAGAGTGGTGGATATGTGGAATGCTCTGCCCCAGAAGGCAATGGAGGCCAAGTCTCTGGATGCTTTCAAGAAAGAGATGGACAGAGCTCTTAAAGATAATGGAATCAAAGGTTATGGGGATAAGGCAGGAACTGGATACTGATTGTGGATGATCAGCCATGATCACAGTGAATGGCGGTGCTGGCTCGAAGGGCCGAATGGCCTACTCCTGCACCTATTGTCTATTGTGTATCAGTAAGTAAGGTATCACAGAGGGAACTTCAATGAGCTGGCCTGAGCTGATTCTTTAAAATCATCGCACAATTACTCCCATATTCCCTGCTCTACCCTATAGCCCTGCAAAGACCATTATATATCTAATTCCCTTTTGAAAGTAATTATTGGATCTATTTCGTTCAGCTTCATTTCGGTTCATTGCATTCACCAAGTAAACAATTGCCTTTGTTTTGTTAATTATTCTTGTGCTCTCATAATATTTAGCAACCAGTTTCAATTTTTCACATCAGACTTTGTATTATGACCTTGCCTGCCTTGTTTGAAGTTGTGAGGGTGTATGTTATTGTTGTTGCTAAGCTCTTTTCTCCTGTAGTTCGGGGTTGTGTTGTCTACCTAGAAATTTACTTCAGAATCTCGGAACTCTGCTTACAGGTCTGTAATCCATACTTTCTCTGCCCTCTAGTGGGCAAGTCTTCTGTGAGAATATAATGCTCAACTCTGGGATCTCTGAAATTTTCTTTGTTTTAGTGACATTTGGCTTCAGAATCTAAGTTACATACTTGGTGAATGCACAGCTTCTGTGATCACTCTATACATTGCAGTGAAAGGCAATGGATCTTCCCCAAGAACATCAAGTAGGAGAGCACTCATATGGCAAGGTCCATGCTAGTAGATCGCTACCCAGATTGAAGGTTTGCAAAGGAGATATGAATGTATACAGAATTGACCATAACACTGGAGAAGATAGATCTGTCTAGGGAACCAGATGAAGGCAGACAACTTGTGATGCCTGCAGATCTAAGATGAATGTGCCTAACATCCATGAAGCATCTAGAAAATATTTGAATCACCAAGGCACTGAAGGCTACAGACCTAACTCAGATAGATGGGATTAATATAGATTAAAGGGCTTCAAAATCTTTCCCCTCTCACCTTCAACGTATGTCTTCTAGTTCTTGACTCAGTAACCCTGGAAGGCTGCATGCATTCACCCTATCTACACTTCTTCATGATTTTATTAAGATCATATTTGAATCCGACATTCCAAGGAGCAAAGTCTTAGCCTGACCAAAAATAGGTCCTTCAGGTCTTGACACACTCCTTATAAATATTGTCTACACTCTTAACAGTTTAATAAGCATCTTTCTTATGGGAGGATGAGCAGGGCAGCATGATGATGTAGCGGTTAGTGCAATTGCTTTACAGGGCCAGTGATCACTGATTGGGGTTCGAATCCTACCACTGTCTGTAAGGAGTGTGCATGCTCTTCTGTAGCTGGCATGGGTTTCCTCCAGGTGCTCCAGTTTCCTCCCATATTCCAAAGACTTACGGGCTCAGGTTAGTCAATGCGGGCATGCAATGATGGCGACAATTGCAGGCTGCCCCCAGCACAATTCTTGGACTGTGCTTGTCGTTGATGCAAAACAATCCTGCCCTCATCTGTATCCACTCCATTTCCCGGGCACTTACACTCACCCGATCTCCCCTCTGCCTGAACAATGATAGAGTTCCTCATGTCCTTACCTACCACCGCATGAAACTCTGCATTCAACACATCATCCTCTGCAGCCTCCAGCATCTGCAAAAGGATCCTACCACCAAACACAATGTTACCTCCCCCACCCACTCTCCTCTTCCCGCAGGGGTCGACCCCTCCGTGATTCCCTTGTCCATTCATCCCTCCCCACTAGTCTCCCTCCTGGCATTTATCCCTGTTAGTGACCAAAGGGCTACAACTGTCCATAGAAACCATAGAAACTACAGCACAGAAACAGGCCTTTTGGCCCTTCTTGGCTGTGCCGAATCATTTTCTGCCTAGTCCCACTGACCTGCACACGGACCATATCCCTCCATACACCTCTCATCCATGTATCTGTCCAACTTATTCTTAAATGTTAAAAAGAACCCGCATTTACCACCTCGTCTGGCAGCTCATTCCATACTCCCACCACTCTCTGTGTGAAGAAGCCCCCTCCTAATGTTCCCTTTAAACTTTTCCCCCTTCACCCTTAACCCATGTCCTCTGGTTTTTTTCTCCTCTTGCCTCAATGGAAAAAGCCTGCTTGCATTCACTCTATCTATACCCATCATAATTTTATATACCTCTATCAAATCTCCCCTCATTCCTCTACGCTCCAGGGAATAAAGTCCTAACCTATTCAACCTTTCTCTGTAACTGAGTTTCTCAAGTCCCAGCAACATCCTTGTAAACCTTCTCTGCACTCTTTCAACCTTATTTATATCCTTCCTGTAATTTGGTGACCAAAACTGAACACAATACTCCAGATTCGGCCTCACCAATGCCTTATACAACCTCATCATAACATTCCAGCTCTTATACTCAATACTATGATTAATAAAGGCCAATGTACCAAAAGCTCTCTTTACGACCCTATCTACCTGTGACACCACTTTTAGGGAATTTTGTATCTGTATTCCCAGATCCCTCTGTTCCACTGCACTCCTCAGTGCCTTACCATTAACCCTGTATGTTCTACGTTGGTTTGTTCTTCCAATGTGCAATACCTCACACTTGTCTGTATTAAACTCCATTTGCCATTTTTCAGCCCATTTTTCCAGCTGGTCCAAGTCCCTCTGCAGGCTCTGAAAACCTTCCTCACTGTCTACTACACCTCCAATCTTTGTATCATCAGCAAATTTGCTAATCCAATTTACCACATTATCATCCAGATCATTGATATAGATGACAAATAACAATGGACCCAGCACTGATCCCTGTGGCACACCACTAGTCACAGGCCTCCACTCGGAGAAGCAATTCTCTACTACCACTCTTTGGCTTCTTCCATTGAGCCAATGTCTAATCCAATTTACCACCTCTCCATGTATACCTAGCGACTGAATGTTCCTAACTAACCTCCCATGCGGGACCTTTTCAAAGGCCTTACTGAAGTCCATTCAACTCTTCCCTCACCTCCATTTAGGGCCCCAAACAGTCCTTCCAGGTGAGACAACAGTTCACCTGCAAATCATTTGGGTTGTCTATTGTATCCAGTGCTCTCGATACGGCCTACATTGGTGAGACTCGTCGTAAAATGGGGATCCGCTTCATCAAGCACCATTGTTCCATCCTCCAAAAGTGGAACTTCCCGATGGCCCAACATTTTAATTCTAATTCCCATCAGTCAGTCCATAGCCTCCGCATGTGCTGCTGTGAGGCCAGCCTCAGGATGGAGGAGCAACACCTTAAATTCTGTCTGGGTAGCCTCCAACCTGATTGCATGAATATCAATTTCTCTTTTGGGTAAAAGAAACTTCCCTCTTCCCTACTCTGGCTTCTCATGTGCCTATCACCTCTGCCTAGTGGCCCCCCTCCTTCCCTTTCTCCGATAATCCACTCCCCACTCCCATAAGATTCCTTCATCTCCTGCTCTTTACTTTTCCTACCACCTGGCTTCACCTATCACCTTCTAGCTAGCCTTCTTTTCCTCCCCCGCCCTTTTTATTCTGGCATCTTCCCTCTTCCTTTCCAGTCCTGAAGAAGGGTCTCAGCCCGCAACGACGACAGTTCATTTCCACAGATGCTGTCTGACCTGATGAGTTCTTCCAGCATTTTGTGTATGTTTCATTTCACTGTATATTTCAATATTTTGATGTACACATGACAAACAAATCATAATCGAATCTTTAAAACTGAATGCAGTACTCCAAGAAAAACCTCACCAATCACCACGCAACCTCCCACTTTTTATACTCAATGAAGGTCAGTATTGTAAAAGTCTTCTTCAGCACCTTGGCTACCTGTGGCTCCACTTTTAAGGAACCACCAAAGGGTCTAATTCTGTGCTGTACAACTCTATGGAGACAATAGATGATGTACTCTGAGCAGAGCAAAGCACTTCACAAAGAACTCTCAAGAACATGGGGTGAAAAATTTTATTTGTGGCCATTTTGTAAATAGATTCCTTTATCCTGCATAGAACTTTTATTTGCTTCAAAACGTTACTTGAAAGTTCAATAATAGATAAAAAAAAAGTTTTCGTCAGTAATGGAATAAATTTCGTCAGCTTTCAAATTCTTGTAAACTAGTGAAATCGTGTCAGAAAAGACTATTGTGATTACAAACCTTAGACAAGCATTTATCCTCTTGTACAAATTGCAGAGTAACGCTATGTCTAATCATTTGCAGAGAGTACATGCACATTTGGCAGTCTATTTGAAGATCCTACAGATGTATTGCTAAACAGGGCCCTTTCACAGAAGTTTCTAAGTACTTATTTAGAGGATATGAAGAAGAAAAATTGCTGCTAACATCTTAAACCTTTAAATGATTCTACGCTGTTATATATCGTTCCTATAGAGACAGATTCGCAGCATGATATCTACGTAGAAATGTTATTCATTGACCTACATATGTCTGTTTACATTATCTACAACTTTCTAATAGCTTTTATTCCAATATTGCTTCTATTATTTTCTTGTACACTTGTACCTAGGAAATATAATATGAAATAAAAGTATCAGCATCTAACACAGCAAATTCATCTCTCCTTCTGTTTTATGACACATTAAAACAGAAAAACTCCAAGGTTTTAAAAATATTCTAACAAAACTTTGCATGAAACCATTTTCCTTTATTGAAACCTGAAAGACATTTCTTGCATGTCATAAAAATTGCAAATGTAAACTGAGTAGAACTGCACACATCAAGAAGGTTTCCCATGAGACAAAATTCTTGCAATATTTATGAATTGGCCTAGAATTTTTAAGTAAAACTCGGCATTCTAATCTGACATTCTGAAAGTCTAACATTAGGCCTCATATTCCCTGCTGCATAAACTAAGCTCTCACCTCATGGGTTTTGGTTGATAGTCAGAAATCTGATTGTTGGAGAAAGTGATCCCTTTATACTCCACTCTTTAAGAAGGGAGGCAGGCAAAATGCAGGGAATTATGGGCCGGTTACTCTGACGTCATGTTAGAGTCCATTATAACAGATGAACTTTCAGGGTACTTGGAGGCACATAATAAAATATGGTTACCTGGCAAATCTGTTGGAATTCTTTGAGGGAAATAGGAAGGAAGATAGACAAAGGGTCAGTGGATATTGTTTACTTAGATTTTCAGAAGGCCTTTGACAAAGTGCCGCACATAAGGCTGCTAAACAAGATAGGAATCCATAGTATTACAGGAAATATATTAGCAAATACAGAACATTGGCTGACTGGCAGGAAGCAAAGTGTGGGAATGAACGGGGCCTCTACTGGTTGGCTGCGAGTGCCTAATGGTGTTCCACAGGGGTTGATATGGGCTCTTCTACTTTTCACATTATATGTTAGTGATCTGGATGATGGAATTGATGGCTTTGTGGCCAAGTCTGTGGATGATACAAAGGTAGGTGAAGGGGCAGGTTGTTCTGAGGAAGCAAGGAGTCTGCAGAAGGACTTGTACAGATTAGGAGAATGGGCAAAGAAGTAGCATTTGGAATTAGGTCTACTGAAGTGTATGTCAGTATTTTGATAGAAGAAATAAAGGCATAGGCTATTTTCAAAATGAAAAGTGAATTCAGAAATCAGAGGTGCAAAGGAGTTTGGGAGTCTTAGCGCAGGATTCCCTAAAGGTTAATGTTAGTATTGATTGCAAGAGGACAAGAATAAAAAAGCAAGGGTGTGATGCTGAGGTTTTATAAGGCATTGGTCAGACTGCATTCAGAGTATTGTGAGTAGTTTTGCACCCCGTATCTAAGAATGGATGTGTTAGTATTGGAAAGGGTCCAGAGGAGGTTTACAAGAATGATCCCAGGAATAAAAGGGTTAATGTATAAGTGGCATTTGATGACTCTGGGCCTGTACTCCCTGGAGTTCAGAAGAATGAGGAGGGGATCTTATTGAAACCTATAAAAGATTGAAAGGCCTCGGTAGAGTAGATGTGGAGAGGGAGTTTCCACTAGTGGGAGAATCTAGAAGATTCTTCCCTTTAGAACAGAGAAGAGGAGGAATTTCTTCAGCCAGTGGGTGGCATATCTGTGGAATTCATTGCCACATTTAGCCATGGAGGCTAAGCCATTGGGAATATTTAAAGCAGAGGTTGATAGGTCTTTGACTAGTAAGGGTATGGAGGGAAAAGTTATGGAGAGAAGGCAGGAGAATGTGGTTGAGAGTGAAAATAAAACAGTTATGATCGATTGGTGGAGTAGACTCCATGGGCTGAATGGCCTAATTTTGCTCCTATGTCATATGGTCTTATGGTCTTATAATAGGAAGTACACCAGTGGAATACACACTACGTTGGGACTGTGATGCCACATTATCCATTGCTGCTCTTTCTATATCCTGTAGAACTCATTCTTATTGCTAGGGAAATGATAACGTTGGTGAGTTCAAGCTGCTAAGAATGTAATCTTCTAATAGCTTTTTCATTTAATTTCTGTTGACTGCTTCTCAAAAGATGTTAAAATACATTGGGGGCTGATATAAGGCCATGACAAAAAATGTCAGGATTAATTTTAACTCTTCCTAATACCATAATTAGATGAAATTTGTATTCAAACTGTTTAATTTACATGAGATGAATTTAGATTTCTTTGTAGACATAGGCAGACATGTATCTTAATAACCTCTCTGCTATTTTGGCCTCATTAGGAACATACCCCACACACTAACAGTATCATCACATTAATAGGATCTCACTCCGGAATGTCACCCCCACACACTTCCAGCCTTACCATTTCTCCTTTCTTCTAATTTATCATTCTCTTTCAAACCAACACAATTGCTGGAGCTTTGATCAACATTTATAGCTACTTTTTTTTCTTGGGCTCTTGTGACTGTTTTGGTTTCCATGATGGAACTCGAGACAGTTTATTTCTGGCACCATATAGGCCCTGGATAACATCCAGAATGGATTTCCTTTATGGAGTTCAACAAAGCTGTCGGTCACTTCCGAAGATCAAATTCAGTCCTAATTAGGAAGGTAAATGGAATAACACTAAAACCATAACGATTATATAGCAGCCTGATTCCATGATGACCTTAGAAAAAAAAATCAATGAAATTAAAGTTCTACAGATCAGTGTTGCTCAGAAGTATTCATTAGGTGAACCAATTTGAGCTGATTTGACTTAAGTAAGTATTTACTTAAACTGTGTCAAATTAAGCTGACTGATCTCAAGAAAAAGGAAAAGGGCACAGCAAAAGGGAGAAGTATGATATTAGAGCTATCACTAAAAGGTGGTTTTAACATTGGCATTTTAGATTTTATTTTAAAGCAATGGGTTTGAAATCCCTTTCAATACTTTTTGGATCTGAAGCAGGTGAAGCCGGAGGCCTGAGCCATATCTCCATTTAGACCTTGAGTTCACGCTACCTGGCTGTAACCACAGATCAAGTGTCAAGACTCTAGTTCTGACCAGATAACACTTACCTACAGCAGCCCCCAGGTTCCAGGGAATAATCAAGGTTATAGGGAGAAAGAAGGCATTTGCGAAAGGATTGAGTATGATCCAGCAATGCTCTTCAAGCCTGCTCCAGAGAGGACAGACAAGTTTATTCTCGTTGCTGGGTCACTCTCAGGCACGTTCGTCATGAAGATACCAGGTGGAAGAATCTGTAGCAATCGTGAATCTGTAGCGCTTCAGGAAAGGGGCCATGGATGGGCGTTAGCTTCCTTACCTGCATATGTAAAGCACCATGAACAATGTTAGACCATAAGACATAGGAGTAGAATTAGGCCATTCAGCCCATCGAGTCTGCTTTGCCATTCCATCAGGCTGATCCCTGATCCCGCTCAACCCCAGACACCTGCGATCTCGCCATATCCTTCGATGCCCTGACCAATCAGGTAACGACCAACTTCTGCCTTAAATATACCCACAAACTTGGCCTCCGCCACAGTCTGTGGCAGAGCATTCCACAGATTTACTATTTCAGCTAAAAAAATTCCTCCTTACCTCTGTTCTAAAGGGTCACCCTCAATTTTGAGGCTGTGCCCTCTGGTTCTGGATACCCTCACCATAGAAACATCCTCTCCACATCCACCTTATCTATTCCTTTCAACATTCGGTGGGTTTCAATGAGATCCCCCTGCACTCTTCTAAATTCCAGTGAGTACAGGCCCAAAGCTGCCAAGTGCTCCTCATGTGTTAACCCCTTCATTCCCAGAATCATCCTTGTGAACCTCCTCCGGACTCTCTCCAATGATAACACATTCTTTCTGAGATATGGGGCCCAAAACTGTTGACAATACTAGATTCTTATAAAGGCTCCACATTCTCTCCTTGCTTTTATATTCTATTCCCCGTGAAATAAATGCCAACATTGCATTTGTCTTCTTTACCACAGACTCAACCTGTAAATTAACCTACTGGGAGTCTTGCACAAGGACACCTAGGCCGCTCTGCACCTCTGATGTTTGAACCTTCTCCCCATTTAGATAATAGTCTGCATTATTGTTTGTTCCTTTTACCAAAATGCATTATCATACATTTCCCAACACTCCATTCCATCTGCCACTTTTTTGCCCGTTCTTCCAATTGTCCAAGTACTGCTGCAAACACATTGCTTCCTCAGCACTACCTATCCCTCCACCTATCTTCATATCAACAGCAAGCATTTCCACAAAGCCATCAATTCCATTATCTAAATCACTGACAAACAATGTGAAAAGCAGCGGTCCCAATACTGAACCCTGAGGATCACCACAAGTCACCAGCAGCCAACCAAAAAAGGTCCCTCTTATTCCCACTCACTGTTCCAGCCTGTCAGCCATTCTGTTATCCATGCCAATATCTTTCCTGTAATGCCATTCAAAACTTAACCCAGAGTATGATGGCAGAGTGAGTACAAAGAGCCCACAAGGATAAACCAACCTCCATCCAGGAGTATTTTACAGCCACTAGGCAGCCCCTGCCCAAACATGCAGAAAAAAAAATCAACTGGGCAAGGAATGTGAGAGGAAGTTACAACAGCTCAAACATTGTTTAAAATGAGGCTCACCAGACAGCAAGGACACCTTACTGCGGGAGTGTGATGGAGTCATCTCAGATCTTGGCCTATATTCAGACACAAGAGAGACAGCAGATGCTGGAAGTCTGGGTCATCTCAAACAAGATGCTGGAGAAATTCAGCAGGACAGGCATCTCACTGGCAATCAATGCTAGCACACCTCAGGGTTGTGTGCTTAGCCCACTGCTGTCTCTACACCCATGACTGTGTGGCAAGGCACAGCTTAAATGCCATCTATAAATTTGCTGACGATACAACCATTGTTGGCAGAACCTCAGGTGATGGCAACTGGGTGTACAGGAATGAGATATACCAGCTAGTTGAGCGATGTCGCAGCAACAACCTGGCACTCAACATCAGCAAGACCAAAGAATTGATTGCGGACTTCAGAAAGGGTAAGACGAGGGAACATGCACCAGTCCTCATCGAGGGATCAGAAGTGGAAAGGATGAGCAATTTCAGTTCCTGGTTGTCAATATCTCTGAAGATCAGACCTGGACTCAACAAATTGATGCAACTAGAAGATTTGTTATGTCACCAAAAACACTTGAAAATTTCTATAGATGTACTGTGGAGAACATTCTAACTGGGTGATTCACCATCTGGTATGGGAGGAGCTGCACGAGATTGAAGTAAGCTGCAGAGAGTTGTAGAATTAGTCAGCTCTATCGCAAGCACTAGCCTCCGTAGTATCCAGGACATCTTCAAGGAGCGATGCCTCAAAAAGGTGCCGATCATCTTAAGGACCACCCCATCACCTATGTCATGCCTTGTCTCTCATTGCTACCATCAGGAAGGAGGTACAGAAGCCTGAAGACACATACTCAATGACTTAGGAACAGCTTCTTCCCCTCTGCCATCCAATTTCTAAATGGACATTGAAATCATGAACACTACCTCACTACTTTTTAATTCAATTTTTGCACTACTTAGTTAACAATTTAATATATATATTAAATATATATATTAAATAGTAGATGGAGCTCATCAGTCTGGGAAGGCAGTCCTTCTAAGAGAGGGAAAACTCTGATTTCAAACCTCCGCTGCCTTGCGGCCATACCCACTCATGGAAAAGGATTCGGGAGTAAACCCTGAGGACAAATCCGGAGCTGGAGTCCCTAAGGCAGTCCGACGTTGCCTTCAACCTCGTTCTGGCAACTCCTGAGATGACACTGGTGCCAAGCTGTATCGGCCCTTGCCCTTCCCTTGGACAACATCGGTTACAGTAATTCATCATTAATTTTCTCTATTATTATGTATTGTAATGTACCGCTGCTGCAAAGACAACAAATTTCATGACATGGCCAATGATATTAAACCTGATTCTGATTCTGATCTGTGGAGGGAAATGAACAGTTGACATTTTGGGCCAAGACCCTTCATCCGGACTGGAAGGAAATAGGGCAGAAGCCAAAATAAGAGCATGGGGGAAGGAGAGCAGCACGAGCTGATGGGTGATAGATGAGTCCAGGTGAGAGGGGGAAGATAGGGAGTGAGGTAAATATGAGAGGCTGGGAGATGATAGATGGAAGAGGAGCTTTGATAGGAGAGGACTGTGGACAATGGAATAAAGGGAAGGAGGCGGGGTGAATTCAGCAAGATCTTTGACTGGGGCATATGAGGATGGTCTTAATCCTGTGGGGGCTCTCGGGTGAGGGTCAGAACGGAGAGTATGTGAAGAAGTGCTCCAGAGCTAGCTAGGGGAAGGGAAGCAGATAAGGGAGAGTGTTGGAGTGTGGAGTCTGTGACCGAGGGTTGGTGGCTTGCAATGATGAGGAAGGGATAAAGTTATTTTCTATAGTGAGGAATATGGTAAATTTATACAGTGGGGGAAATGCAGACAGAAATACTTGCAAGAGGGAAGACCAAAGTATAAATTTCCTAACATACATCTCTCTCTATCACTGTGACTTCATTTAACATTTAGTAAAGATCCCTTTACTTCCAATTTTCAAGGGTGGAATGGAAGAAACTCTTAGGAAGTTATTCGTTGAGGAACAACACCACAATGTGTCCGCTTTGCAAATCCCACCACCTCTGGCTGCAGCCTCATGGATAATATATTTAGGAGCCACAGACTTCTCATACTACAAGGGAACTGTCTTTGAACATAGCCACCCTCCAGTCAAACCAATCAAAGTGAAAAGCTGTGTTTACATGGCACGTAACTTGAATTTTAGGTTCTAATATTGTGCCTTGAATTGTTTCATTCTAGAATTGTTTCATTCTTGAAGTGACATAGGCCGGCCATTAACTATAATATGTGAAACTAATGGTAAACCACTGAGGAGACCCATCTGCAAATTCACCCAACCCACGAGCAAAGCCCGTTTTTCTTGGTTTCCATCATATACAATCAGCTGCATAAGCTCAAGAAAGCTGAGATCATTTTCTTATTTTATCAAACACACTTGCAGTTTACCATCTCCACGGCAATACAAAGTGAAACTGATGTTACCAGTACAACGGATTCCCAGTTAATTGGGCCAACGGTTAAACTGGGCAGCTGTTTATTTGGGACAGCTCTTAAAGAACAAAAATTAATCGAGAAAATAGCTAGGATTCTCTTTGTTTATTTGGGACACTATGCCACTTAATTGGGACAGTTTCTAAATAGCGTCAATCGTGTGTACTTACTGTGACTCTTAAACTCTACTCCGTGCTCAGAGCAAACAGGTTTTAAATAGCATCAGTTGCATGCGCTTGTGGTCAAAAAGCAGTGATTTTTGTTGTGAAATACTGATATTTGGTGTGAAATAAACAATAAGACAATTCGGAACTGTTTTGCTCGCTGCCATTTCAAGCATTCAGGATTGGAGATATCAGAAACAGCAGGGAGTGAAAATGAAATGATTTCACTACTTCAACAAGTTAGGCATCAACAATCATCTTGAATATTACAATGAAAATGAGGATTTGGAAGATGCAATCATAGAAAGCGCTGTATGAAGGCAGTCCATTATCTGCACCAGGTGTCTGCACTGATTTTGTTCATTTACAGTTAATCAAAAGAACAAGGCAGCATAACATTGAAAACTATTAGAAACTAACACATAGTTTTATAGTACCATAGTAGCATTTGTAGTATTCTAATTTGTTCTGCATTTCATTTAACTGCAAAATTTATTACTTAGTTTAGCAGTAGTTTGTCTTTTTTTTTATATCTTTTTAACTATTTCCATGAAACTTTGGCTAATTGGGACAACTACTTAATTGGGCCAAAATGCACTGATTCTGATGTCTCCCAGTTAACCAGAATTCACTGATTTAGGATTAAAATATTATATTTTATTGCTGCATTTTTATTCCCATTCTACTCTATTGTGCTCAAATTATTTTACAAATTTCAACATATGAGGCGTGAAATTACAGCCTTTCCCTTCTAATACCAGGCTGGATCCATTACAAGCTTCAAACAGATACAGCTTGTTTTGTAATTCTCTGATTTCTATGTGGATCACATCTAGTCACAGAAATCACCAAAGGTATGTTCTGAGCGGATGTTGAGCGAGACAGTGTTGGAAGTGTGAGGTTTGGTGGGGAGGAGCCTTAACTTATTTCGGTCGAGATGGTGCCAGTGAACAACGACTCCTCAGGCAACATCTTCCATAGCAAATCTTTCTAGATATTTCACTCTTTCGCCGCTTTCTGCTTGTTATTTTGTCTTGTTTGTGTTACAGAAACTGTTGGACCCTGTGACGTAGAGTTTCATTCTCGATCGAAGGACCCAGCGCTGTGCTGTGTCCGGAGAGCTGCCTCGTGGAGATCAGAGACAGTGGCGGGGTGGGGGGGGGGGGGAGGCTGCAAAGGTCTGAGAACACAAGCAGTCTCGTGGGAAAGACTGGAGATGACGCGCAGGGTCATGAATGACTCCATCTCAACGCTGTGAGGAAGATCGAAGCATCACAGTGAATGCGGAGGGGGGTCACAGATGGCTCGCTGTGCGGTGGTCAGCAGCCCGACTGGCATGTTCAGCCCCGGATCGGCACATTTGGCCCCAGATTGGTGTGTTTGGACCAGGTCGTTGGCATTCAGACTCAGAACAGTGGTCACTCTTCACGGAAGGATTGATTTCATGCGGCTGTTCTCCTCGTATGCAGTGAAAAGATGTTTCCCATGTTCTGAGATTCATATGCTTATTGGACTGTACTTTAAAATCAGTTTCCTTCAGTTTTTCTGTACTTTCTTGTGGACGATTGGCAAGTTTTTGCTTGGGCGGGGTGATGATTGGGGATTCCGTGCTACTGTTGCTGTTCTCTTCTGCAAGTGAGGGGGTCAGGGTTTGCTATGTGTAGGGATTCGCTGATTGCTATTGTGTCTGTTATTTTGCTGTGGGAGACAGGGGAATCTTGGGGTCTCTTTTCTTTTCGTACTGGTTGGGGGGGGAGTTGATGTCTTTCCTTTCATCAACACCCATGGTCTTTCTGTATTTAATGGCTATCTGGTGTAGATAAATATTAGAGTTGTATTATACATGCATACTATGACACTAAAATGAACCTTTGAACCTCAGAACCTTATTTATTAATTTATTGACGTACAGCGTGGAGTAGGCCTTCTGACCCTTCGAGCCACACTGCCCAGCATGCCCCCAGTTTAACCGTAGCCTAATCACGGGACAATTTACAATGACCAATTAACCCAACAACCGGTACATCTTTGGACTGTGGGGGGGAACCGGAGCACCCGGAGGAAACCCATGTGGTCACCGGGAGAACATACAAACTCCTTACAGGCAGCAGCGGGAATTGAACCCGGGTCACCTGTACTGTAAAGTGTGCTAACTACTATGCTACCTCACTGCCCAAATTATTTCTGCCAGGCATGTGATTGCAGCTGAGAAGTGCTGGGTTATTGCTGATCTATAATTGTTAGAAACTGAAGGGAATACCAGCAGATTTCAGTAAGCCGTTAAGGTACAAGCTGACGGGGTAAGAAAGGCAGATTTTCTTCTCTATAGGATAATAATGAAGCAAATGGTTCTTACAACTATAAAGTGGCTTCACGGTTATCAATACTAGCTTCTTAATCCAGATTTGCTTAACTACGTACTTACAAACATGCAAATTAGAAGAAGCAGGTCATTCATTTCCTTGAACCTGCTTCACTTTCCAGAAGGTCATAACTGATTGGACTCTAACTTCAATTCTATGTTCTTATCTATCCACAGTAACCCTTTCCTTATTAAGTTTCCTAATGTAAAAAAAATCAAAGTTTGTCTTTACTATACTTTGAGGAAAAGAGTTCCAAAGAACCTAACCTCTGAGAGAAAAAAATCTCACTTCATCTCTTTCTTAAACTACTTATGTTTGAACATTAACCCCAACCAATAGGCTGTCCACCAAATGAAAACATTTTCTCCTCGTCCATCTTGTCAAACCCACCACCACACCCCCAGCAAGACATGAAAAGCAAAACCAAAAAAATGCAGTTACAGGAAACTGCTACAGAAACAAAAAGTTCAGGGAATATTCAGTAGGTTAAGCAACGTCTTTGGAGGGAGAAACACAGCTAATCTCTAAAACAATGACTCTTCATTGGAACTGTGAAATTGAAAAAAAAGTTTGTCAGGACTTTGCAGTTTTCAATCGTCCCTCTCACTCTTCTAAACTCCAACAGACTTAAGCCTAGTTTTTCTAGTCTTTTCTCATAAGACAACATATCCATCCCCAGTACCAGCCTTCTCTGAAATACATGCAAATTTTTGACATCGGTTCTTAAATAAGGAGACAAACGAAGGTTCCAAACGAAGTATAACCTCCTCAATTCTCCTCATTTCAAACAATATTATTCTATAGTGTTCTTCATTGGTAAAGGGGTTAAAGGTTGTATGGAGAATGACTGAACTCCAGAGCAGACTCAAAGGGCCAAGTGGCCTAATTTTACTCCTACACCTTCTGGTCTATTATAAAAAGAAAATACAGAAATAATCAGCAGATCAGGCTGTATCTACGGGAAAGGAAATAGAGTCAACATTTTAGGCTGAAGAACTGGAAAAGAGACAAAAGAAACTTGTTAAACTGCAGTGAGGGTGTGGCTCTGATTGGTTAAAACTGGAGTGACATGTAATCAAGACTATCTGATTAATGAGGGAATGGGAGAAGTTAGAGAGTGGAAACCTTGACAAAATAATGTGGAGATGGCAAAAAGAAGAGCAGGAAGACATGCCCCCACAGGTCAAGCTGAGCATGCCCTCCATTCCCAGAGGAATACAAAGAGCAGAAAACGGTTGAAAAAGAGAAGAACCAAGTCAAGCCAATATAACAGAAACCCCTCCTCCCCCCACCACCACTACAGTTTAACAATCTTCTTTTGATTGCTCCCCCGATCTGACAATGAGCCTTTGACCAGAAGCATTGACTTTATTCCTCTTCCCACAGATGCGGGCTGACTGCTGAGTATTTCCAGCAACTTAGTTTCTGTTTGTGATGTTCAATACTGTTCTATTGGCTTTCCTAATTACCTGTTGTACATGTACACTTCTTCTGAATCATTCATGAAAACACCCACATCCCATTGCCTCTTGTAATTTACAAATCACCCACCATTTAGATTTAGATAACTTTTTCCCTTGTTCTTATTCACAACTTGCTTTCCTCTTTATCTTTATGTGGGAATAAATTTATCAATAGTATCTTTCATTCTCTCATCTGTAAATAGTACAAAGTTAAATTTCCAGCATTGATTTGTATGGTAATCTACTCATTATGTTTTACCAATCAGATTATAAACTTATATAGGTTGACTCCCTCTATCCTGCTGGCCAGCATTTTATCTGTACCAATATGTTATCGCCTACACCAAGAGCTTTTATTTACTTCATTAAGCTTTTCAAATGTCTTCTGGAAATCCAGGTATAGTACATTACCAATTCTCTTTTATCCACACCAATGTTACTTTTTCAAAGAACTCACATAAATTCTTCAAACATGATTTCCCTCTCACAAAACCATGCTGAATTTGCCTAATCATCTTGATTTGTAAATGATAAAATAAGCCGAGGTCAGTATGGTTTCCTCAAGGGAAAATCTTACCTGACAAATCTGTTGCAATTCTTTAAAGAAATAACAAGCAGGATAGACAAAGGGAAATTGGTTAATGTTTTGTACTTAGATTTTCAGAACGCCTTTGACAAGTTGCTGCACATGAGGCTGCTCAACAAGATAAGAGCCTATAGTATTTAGGGAAAGATTCTAGCATGGATAAAGTAGTGGCTGATTGGCAGGAGGCAAAGACTGGGAATAAGGAGAGCCATTTCTGGTTGACTGCCAGTGACTAGTGATGTTCCACCGGGATTTGTGTTGGGACCAATTCTTTTTATGTTATATGTCAATGATTTGGATGATGAAATTGATAGCTTTGAGGCAAAGTTTGCAGATGATACAAAGATAGTTTTGAGGAAATAGAGAGGCTACTGAAGGACTTGACTGATTAGGAAAATGGGCAAAGAAATGGCAGATGGAATACAGTGTCAGGAAATGTATGGTCATGCACTTTGGTAGAAGAAATGAAAGAGTTGACTATTTTCTAAATGGAAAGAATATATGAAAAATTGAGGCACAAAGGGATTTAGGAGTCCTTGGTGCAGGATTCCCTAAAGGTTAATTTGGAGGTTGAGTCTATGGTGAGGAAGGCAAATGCAATGTTAGCATTCATTTTCAAGAGGACTAGAATATAAAAGCAAGGATGTAATGTTCTGACATTATAAAGTACTGGTAAGGCCTCACTTGGAGTATTGTGAGCATTTTGGGCCTATTATCTTAGAAAGGATGTGCTGAAAATGGAGAGAGTTTAAAGGAGGTTCACAAAAATGATTCTAGAATTAAATGGCTTGTCATATGAAGAGCATTTGATGGCTCTGTGCCTTTATTCACTGGAATTGAGAAGAATGCAGAATGACCTAACTGAAACCTATCAAATGGTGAAAGGCCTTGATAGAGTGGATGTAGAGATGATGTTTCCTATGGTGGGAGTGTCTAAGATGGGGCGACACAGCCTCAGAAAAGACGAGGTGAGGGGGAATTTCTTTAGCCAAAGAGTAATGAATCTGTGGAATTTGTTGCCATGGGCAGCTGTGGAGGTCAAATTTTCATGTATATTTAAGGCAGAGGTTGATAGATTCTTGATTGGTCAAGGCATGAAGGGATATGAGGAGAAGGCAGGAGATTGAGGCTGAGAGGAAAAATGGATCAGCCATGATGAAATGGTAGAGAAGATTTTATGGGGCAAATGGCCTAATTCTGCTCCTATATCTTACGGTCTGTTGGTCTTTTAGAGATATAAGTAGGGTTAGCATTTCAAGTCAAAGACCTTTCATCTCATATGTACTGCCGTTTAGTTTTTCCAGGATTTTCCATTTCACCTGCATCTCTTCCAATGTATCTTTCTTTTTCCTCCATTCCATTTCCCACAATCATGTTCTCTCCCCATTCAACTTTTCCTAGAATCATCACACCAAGCAGGCAAATCTGATGCATTTAATTCACACCCAGACCCCCTTGGACTCTGCACTGAGCTAAGGCTCAGTATTGGACTCCTGGAACAGTGTGTTGCTTTACAATTTTCTAACTCAACACAGCATTCAATAATCTCAGATAATGTTTCATCAATGCTCATTTTGCACCCCAAGGGCCATTCCTTGTTTCTTCACTTATTCTAAGGCTATCTTCTCTTGCCTGTCCATCTAGCCTTTTATCTTGGACTTTCTCCTGCTTTCCATTCTCTCACAAAGCTTTCTTCTCTTCATTTACTTTATTGGGGAAAAGGAGTGAGAAGTTTGATACCAGTTTTAGACATGTGCAAGCATCAACTGGCAATGATGTCAACATTGCGCCCTCTGGTACATGTCTTCAGTGGAACTCAATAGAGAGGGGAGTGCAATTAGCAGCCATTGCCCAATGCTAACGAAAATTGAAACTCCTCTAACAATTTCTCATTCTGATGAAAGGTCATTGAACTGCAATATTAATCCTGTCTCTTTCCCTTCAGAAGCTGCCTGACTTGCTAAATAGTTCCAGCAGATTGTTTTCAATACCTTTCCACATGCCTGAAGATATAGATAAAAATGGGATAAGTTGCTTTATCATGGATACTACTTCAGAGCAAAATATTTTTAAAATCCATAAATGTAGAAAATACCTATCATAGCTCAAATTAAACTATTAATGTGACTTCATTGATTAACCTGATGCATCACCAATAAAATTATATTCAAAACACAAAATTTCTGCAAAAGCACAGCAAAATTCTGCTCCTATGTTTGTGCAAAAAGATCTACTTTTAATTTTTAAAAAAATATACGTACGGTTTGAATGGATAAGAAAGGTACGTCGCATCAGGAGTTTCTCCAGTTAACAGACGATTCCCCTCCACACCTCTCTGAGGTAGTGGGAAACAGCGTACGAGGCAAGTTACAGTAGTAGTTTGCCATTGCCTTCTGCCGTGTGAGTTTCAAAAGAGATCACCAGCTTGTAACCCAGCACGGATGGAAAGCGTGCAGGGGAGCCGGCAGGATCCAAACTCGGGATCTTTCATCCCTAAGTCCAACGCTGATGCCACTATGCCACAAGCCTGGATTTTAATGAAATGAGAATTCATTTCAATTATCTTTTGATATAAGGCTGCTTCATGTTAATGTTGGCTGTAATTATGCAGAGATTCAGAGTTACTGCCTTAAATATCAAAATCAAATGACCAGTGTTGAATGATATTGGAGAACTGTTTGATTCTGAAGCCTCAACTAAGCTTCAAAGAATGGAATTGCATTTACGTGTTCATCCTTTGCAATTTCCTTCACAGTCTTAATAAGTAACATGAAATATTGTTTGATATTTTGATTATTTTTGGGTTCCTGCATGAGAGCTGAAGTATTCTCAAATTATTTTCAACAATTTAATTGCATTTGCTGCTCACTAGATGCCTAGAAGTTTGCAGTTTAGCAAAATAACACGTTACAGTTTTTTTTTAATTGGTTCTGCACAGAATTCATTTCAAAGAAGCAGCACATAATACAGTAGGTTCCAGTTAACTGGCCATCAGTTAATCAAGGCTGCCATTTATTTGGGACAAATGTAAAAGAACAAAGACTAATCGAGAAAATGGCCGGGATTCCGTTCTTTATTTGGTACACCATGCCACTTAATTGGGTTAGGTGTCTGTTTCTGAACAGTCTCTAACTAGCGTCAGACGCGTGTACTTGTATGGCCGTTCGACACTACCATTAGAGTGAACAGTTTTTAAATGGCATTAGTTGTGTGCGCTTATGCTCAAAAAGCAGTGATTTTTGTCACTGGTAGTTGGCAAGAAATAAGCAGTAAGACAATTCAGAACTGTTTTGCTTACTGCGTTTTCAAGCAATCAGGTTTGGAGATGCCAGAAATGTCTGGGAGTGAAAAAGAAATTATTTCACTAGTTCAACAAGCTAGGAATTATGAAGAATTTGAAAGTATTGACAATTATCTTGAATATTACAATGAAAATGAATATTTGGAGGATGCAATCATCGATGGCATTGTATGAATGCAGACCATTATCTACACTAGGTGTCTGTGTTTATTTTGTTCATTTACAGTCAATCATAAGAATGTGGCAGCATGCAGGTACACTGGATGAATTCCTCCATTGGTAACAATAAAGAACAAGTACACAGTTTTATAGTACTGTAGTAGTGTTGATAATGTTCTATTTTGTTCAGTATTTCATTTAAATACATAATTTGTTACAATTAAATGGTAGTTTGTCTTTTTTTTTAATATCTTTTTAACAATCCACGAAACTTTGGGTAATTGGGGCAGCATTAATTGGGCCAAAGTATACTTGTCAAGATGTCTCCCAATTAACCAGACTCCATTGGAGCAGTAAATTGTTTCATCTGAACAAGCAGAAGTGGATTTACCTCAACAAACCAACAAATGGAATTTAATATTTGATGTAGGGGCTCCCTCTATGGGCTGCAAGGCTCTTTGCTGTACGCAGAGGTAATAATTTTGCGGTGAGCACAGTGGAAATGGCAATTATCTTTTATCATATGAGCAGATGCCAACAGTCTTCACAAGGGTTTTTACACAGAAATCTGCAGTTATTCAGAATTTTTTCAGAGCACCGTGTTCTGCAGGTGCATGGGAGCAACTGAAGCCGGAGCAAGGCTCTTCACTCAGTGAGGTGGAGGAATCCTCACTGAGATCTGCAGAGCCCAACACAGAAACAACTTAAAATATTAACTCTCATGAAAGGTCATGCATAACAAGCAAAATCATGAGGACATATGGGATTAGGAGAGGTAAGAAAAATTGAAACTGCTATACAACTCAGGTAATCTGCAATCCCACATATTCAGAAATCATAGTGCTTGGCATTTGCCAGGTCCTTTCCTTCAAATGACCAAGGCCTTGTTTCCCACATTCTCTGTAAATTCACCAGAGCCCTGTCCCGAGCCTCATTTGAAACTCACTGGAGCACCACTCACAACACACTGGAGGAACTCAGCATGTCGGGCAGCATCCATGGAAACAATCAGTCGAGGTTTCGGGCCGGAACCCTTCATCAGGACTGCCTAACAAAGGGTTCTGGCCTGAAACGTCGACTGATCATTTCCACGGATGCTGCCCGACATGCTGAGTTCCTCCAGCGTGTTGTGAGTGTTGCTTTGACCCCAGCATCTGCAGGTTATTTTGTGTTTACTCACTGGAGCACTCTTTCCCACTGACCTCGAAACTCACAGGTTTCACTGGAAAATATAGTGTTACCCTGTGACATCTATTAAATGGGAATTGAAATTGTTTTGTGGTATTAGTAGGAATAATATCCAACAATCTGGGAAACCTGCTGGCCAGACACTACTGAAGAGCTGAATTTGCAAGATTATTGGAGTTTTACTGTGAGCCTGTTTAATTACTCAGATTATTGCCTTTTGGTTCTTTTGGGTTCTACCAAATTCAAAGTTCAAAGTAAATTTATTAGCAAAGTACATATTTTCACCATATACAATCCTGAGATTCATTTTCTTTCAGGCAATCACAGTAAATACAAGAAGCACAATAGAATCAATAATGAAAGACCGCACCCAATCGGGCAAACAACAACCAAAGTGCAAAAGAAAGCAACTGTGTAAATACAAAAAGAAAGAAAGAATAAAATGAATGAATGAATGAATAAATAAATAAATAAATAAATAAATAAGCAAGCAATAAATAAATAAATAGAGTAAGTGAGATGAAGAGTCCTTGAAAGTGAGTCCATTTCGATGGGAATAGTTCAGTGATGGGCTGAGTGAAGTTATCCCCTCTGGTTCAGGAGCCTGATGGTTGAGGGGTAATAACTGTTCCTGAACCTGCTGGTGCAGGTCGTCAGGCTCCTGCACCTCCTTCCTAATGGCAACAGCAAGAAGAGAGCATGGCCTGGGAGGTGGGGGTCTTGATGATGGATGCTACTTTCTCACAACAGCACTCCTTGTAGATGTGCTCAATAGTGGGGAGGGCTTTACCCGTGATGTTCTGGCCTGTATTCCCTACTCTTTTTAGGCTTTTCCATACAAGGGGATTGGTGTTTCCAGACCACACCGTGATACAACCAGTCAATATCCTCTCCACCACACATCTACAGAAGTTTGCCAAAGTTTTAGATGTAATGCCCTGGTTAAGATTTTTACAGTTAGTGTTGTGGGATATTTCCTTTAGTAGCTTTCTGTAGAAGCAGTGTGTCTTGCTGATAGCATGTTTCACTTCCAGGTAAAGATAAGGGGCTGTGATGTTCTATAGTCCATAGTAGTCATAGTCATACTTTATTGATCCCGGGGGAAATTGATTTTCGTTATAGTTGCACCATAAATAATAAAGAGTAATAAAACCATAAATAGTTAAATAGTAATATGTAGATTATGCCAGGAAATAAGTCCAGGACCAGCCTATTGGCTCAGGGTGTCTGACCCTCCAAGGGAGGAGTTGTAAAGTTTGATGGCCACAGGCAGGAATGACTTCCTATGATGCTCTGTGTTACATCTCGGTGGAATGAGTCTCTGGCTGAATGTACTCCTGTGCCCAACCAGTACATTATGCAGTGGATGGGAGACATTGTCCAAGATGGCATGCAACTTGGACAGCATCCTCTTTTCAGACACCACCGTCAGAGAGTCCAGTTCCATCCCCACAACATCACTGGCCTTACAAATGGGTTTGTTGATTCTGTTGGTGTCTGCTACCCTCAGCCTGCTTTAGGAGTGCTGTGTCAGCCAATCAGGATGGTGGAATTGGGAGAAGGCTCTAAAGAAAGCTGGGCAGAGAGAGATTTGTGACAGACACTGGTGGGGTTCATAGCCTTTTTGACAGGAGCTGTAGAGAGGACAGGAGGGAAGATGGCTGAGGAATTCGGGGAAAGGATCATTCCCATTGCACAAGGTACTTTGTGTAGCTGAATAGCTCCAAGGAGAAAGGGACAATACACTAGAGAAAGTGTTAGTTTGTTGGAGATGGATTTTGAGCAAAGTTCGGCTTGTGGTGTGTGCTTTTACACGGACCATGGGTCCAGAACATGAGAAAAAGTCAACTTCAAGATGAACTCCAACAATGTGCACACTTAGACTGGTTTCACTGTAATGGGCTCTTTTAATTTTTTTCCCCTTTTCTTTTACCTACTAACTGTTTCATTATGTTGAAATTGGTAAATATATTTTCTTTATAACTTTATGTGATGTACAATGTGTTATTTCTTGCTGGCAGATAATTGTGTATGGGCAATATTTACACAGCATTCACTCAAATCAAGGTTTCTTTAATCAGAGCATCACAATATTCCTACTTGTATGAAACCCCAAACCATACTGACCCTAGACTCGTATTGTTTATGGCAAGATGGCCTTCTCACCACTGACTCCCGTGACTGTTAGCAGGGCCGGCAACAAGCCAAGTTTCCATATGATCCCAGTAAGGGGGCTTCACAGATGACATCCAAATTGTCGCATACTTCTACGAAAGTAGAGGTGCTGCTGTGCGTTTATTGTGGTGCTCTGAAAAGATAGCACCATGAAATTTAAAGTTGCTGACTCTCTCCACTCCCACTGCTGATCCCCCGATGAGGACTGATTCATGGACCTTCGGTTTCCTCCTCCTGAGGTCAATAATCATCCTCTTGGTCTGCTGACAGTGAGTGAGAGGTTGTTGTTATGACACCACTCAGGCAGATTTTCAGCCTTCTTCCTATATGCTGATTTCTCACAACTTTTGATTTGGCCAACAGCAGTGGTATCATCAGCCAACTTAAATAAGGCATTGGAGCTGTGCTTAGCCTCAAAGTCATAAGTAGAAGTGAGCAGAGCAGGGGGCTAAGCACACAGCCTTGCGGTGTACTTGTGCTGAGGGATGTTGTGGAGGAGATGCTGTTGCCAATCTGAATTGACTGGGGTCTGCAAGTGAAGAAGTCAAGGATCCAGTTGCACAAGGAGGTACTGAGACCTAGGCCTTGAAATTTATTGATTGGTTTAAAGGGAATAATAGTATTGAATGCCAAGCTGTGCTCAATGAAGAGTAGCCTAATGTATGCATCAATAGTATTCAATAGTCAGACCTTGACTATTTGTTAAGTGAACAGTACACCACCAGAGAATTATGAATTTCTGAGTACCTGTGTTTTACAAAAGTAAACCTGTATTTTATAAATACCTAGTAAGAATCAGTGATAAATATCTAGGCAACAGTGAATAAGTTTTAACTAATAGAGCTGCAAGCACTGCATTAAAGAAAACACCGTAAAGTTAAAAAAGGCATTTAGATATGTGAAATAATTAAACATTTTTCCAATGAAGTAGCTAATCCAAAACAGATTTAAACTAACAAAACCGTAATAACTTGATTTTAAAACACATGAAATAAAAGATTATGAAAACTTTTAATAACGGTGATTTTTCTCCTTTTAGAGTGTTAGTGATGAAAATGTCACAGGAAGCAGAGCAATGCGAGGGGGAGTTGCTGGGACTCGAATGAGGCAGATAACTGTGTATGAAATTTGATGGAGTTGAAGTGTGTAGCAAGAGAACAGAGACACAGGAATAATTTAGGATTGTTAGCACATGGAGACATCATAGATACGATGGGCTGAATCATCAGTGTGCCCTTTAAATGGCTACAGTTCTGTGGTAAAACATAGACAGCACAGAGATATTATTATGATCTGCACAGGTTGTGGTCTCCTGGTGAGGAAACCAAGAACCCATTTGCAGAGGGAGGTGCAGAGGCCAAGGTTTTAAGCTTGTTGATTAGTAGTGAGGGGATAATGGTGTCAAAGGCTAAGTTGTAATTGTTAAACAGCAGCCTGGCGATCCTCTGCTTTTGTCTGGATAGTCCAAGGCTGAGTGCAGAGTCAGTGAAATTGAGTCCACTGTTGGCCTATTGTGGTGAGAGGTAAATTGCAGTAGATCCAGGTTCTCGCTCAGGCAGGAGTTAATTCTAGCCATCACAAACCTCTCAGAACACTTTATCACTCATGCCAATGCCTTTCCTGCATTTGCGAGGTGGGAGTGATTGACCCTCTGCAGACCATGTAGAGGAAGTATTCCTGAAGCGTGTGACACTTCAAATAAATGCAGTGTGTTGTTAGCTGGTTGGCATGTCCAGCGACAACAGCAAGTCCTTAGATAACAGTGAAAAGGCGTATGCAGAGGCGTATTCCAGAACCTGTGTGTGTGCACTGTAAAACACAGCTTGGGAAGGCACTGAGGACCCGGACCTGCATACCTGAGCTATTGTTCTGCCCTTGGACCCACTGGTAAGTGCAGGGAAGGTTCCATAAGTAACTCAGCCAAGGAGCTAAACGTGCTTTATACCTGGCCCCTCAGATTTCACCATGTATAGCCAGTGTGACCTATTTGTTTGAATGGAGACAGTGACCTTCATTTAATAGCTATATTTCAACTTTTCTTTCATTTTTTAATCTGTTGGAATTTCTTTGAGGAAATAACAGGCAGGTGGACAAAGGAACATCAATCAGCATCAATCAGAAGGCATTTGACAAGGTGCCCCACATGAGGCTGCTAAGCAAGATAGGGGCCCATGGTATTACAGGAAAGATACTTGCATCGATAGAAGATCAGCTGACTGACAGCAGGCAAAGAGTTGGAATAAAGGGGTTTTTTCTGGTTGGCTGCCACTGATTAATGGCAGTTTGCAGAGGTCAGTTTTGGGACTGCTTCTTTTCATATTATATGTCAATAATTTGGATTATGGAATTGATGGCTTTGTGGCCAAGTTTGCAGATGATGCAAAGATAGGTGGAGAGGTCTGCAGTACTGAGGAAGCAGGGAGCTTGCAGAAGGAATTAGACAGATTAGGAGAAAGGGCAAAGAAGTGGTCAGCTGGAATATAGTGAAGGGAAGTGTGTGGTTATTCACTTTGCTAGAAGGAATAAAGGTGTAGACTATTTCAAAATAGGGAGAACATGGAGTTGAGTGGATCAGGGATCAGCCATGATGGAATGGCAGAGCAGACTTGATGGGCTGAATGGCCTAATTCTGCTGACTTGTCTTATGGTTTTATTCTGAAATTAGGGGTGCAAAAGGACTTGAGAGTCCTTCTACAGGATTCCCTAAAGGTTAACTTGCAGGTTGAGTCGGTGGTGAGGAAGGCAAATGCAATGTTAGTATTCATTTCGAGAGGACTAGAATATAAAAGCAAGGTTGTAATGCTGAGGCTTTATAAGGCTTTGGTCAGAATGCACTTGTGGTATTGTGAGCAATTTTGGGCCCCTTATTTAAAAAAAAGATGTGCCAGCATTGGAGAGGGTCCAGAAGAGGATTGTAAGAATGATTGTGGGACTGAAAGGGTTAATGTATGATGGCTCTGGGCCTATAGTCACTAGAGTTTAGAAGAATGAGGAGGGATTCCATTGAAACCTATTGAATATTAAAAACCAATAGAAAGCAACTATACCCCAGGGTTCTGAAAGAGGTCGCTGAAGAGATTATGGAAGCGTTAGTAGTGATCTTTAAGATTTCCAGATTTTTAAGATAAAATGAGCTTTATTTGTCCCATGTATATCAAACCATCGAAACATACAGTGAAATGTGTCATTTCCATCAGCGATCGACACACTCTGAATGCATACTGGAGGAAGCCTGCAAGTGTCGCCATGCTTCCAGCACCAACATAGCACGTCCACAACTTACTAACCCGGACCCATACGTTTTTGGAATGTGGGAGTAAATCAGAGCGCCTGGGGGATAGTCACATGGTCACATGAACAGGCAGCAATCGAACCCCATTTGTGATCGCTGGTGCTGGAAAGTACTATACTAACTGCTTCACTTCCTTGCCACTTCAATGGTCGCAAAATGGAAAATCACAAATGTCACTCCACTCTTTAAGAAGGAAAGAAGGCAAAGGACAGGAAAATATAGGTCAGTTAGGAAGGTACTGGCATGGATAGAAGATTGGCTGACTATCAGTAGGTAAAGAGTGGGAATACCGGTTGGCCGCCGGTGTCTAGCGGTGTTTCACAGGGCTTAGTGTTGGGCTCATTACTTTTCACCTTATATCTTAATGATCTGGATGTCAGAATTGATGGCTTTGCGGGCAAATTTGCAGACGATGCAAAAAATAGGTAGGGGGGTGAGGTGGAGTTGAGGAAGCAGAGAGCCGGCAGAAAGGTTTGGACAGATGAGGAGAACGGACAAAGAAGTGGCAGATGGAATACGGTGTTGGGAAGTGTATGGTCATGCACTTTGTTAGAAGGAATAAAGGAAGGAACATTTTCTAACTGGGCAGCGAATTCAGAAATCAAAGGTGCAAGAGGATATAGGAGTCCGAACGCAAGACTCCTTAAATGTTAACTTACCAGTTGATTCAGCGGTAGGGAAGGAAAATGCAATGTTAACATTCATTTTGAGAGGACAAAATATATAATGGTGAGCAAGAACGTAATACTGAGGCTTCATAAGGCATTGGTCAGACTGCATTTGGAGAATTGTGAGCAGTTAGGGTGCCACGGTCACGTAGCAAATAGTGCAGTGCTATCACAGCTCAGGGCTCAGGGAAATTCAGTTCTGGTGCTGACTGTAAGGAGTTTGTATGTTCTCCCCATGACCGCATGGGTTTCCTCCCACAGTCCAAAGACCTACAGGTCAGTAGGTTAATCAGTCAATGTAAATTGTTCTAGGCTAGTGCCTTCTTTGTAATGGCCTGGTTGTCAGTCAGTTTGGCTCGTTGGGCCAGCAGGGCCTGTCCTGCGCTGTATCTCGAAATAAATAAATAGAAATATCTAAGGAAAGATGAGGAGAGAGTACAGAGGAGGTTCAGAAGGAAGATCCCGGGAATGAAAGGACGAGGATGAGGATTATGAAAATTAACGTACGAGGAGCGCTTGGTGGAGTTCAGAAGGATGACGAGAGATCTAATTGAAACCTACCAAATATTGAAAGGGTTGCATAGAAAGGACAGAGAGAGGATGTTTGATGTAGAGGGGGAGTCAAGGACCAGTGACCAGGATCTAGGTACAAGAATAGCCTTTTTAGGACAGAGACAAGGGGTGGTGAATCTGTAGAATTCATTGCCACAGACTGCTACAGAGGCCAAGTCATTGGGTATATTTAAAGCAGAGGTTGATAAATTCTTGATTAGTAAGAGCACCAAGGATTATCGAGAGAAGATAGCATAATGGGGTTGAGAGGGAAGATAAATCAACCATGATGGAATGGTGGAGTATATATGTCTTGTGGTCTTATGACCTAACTTTCTCTATACCCTATTCTCCCCACATTCCCATCAATTCTCCCCAGATGTTATTTCTCACTAATTAACCTATCAACCCATAAAACTCAGGTGTGGGAGTAAACTGGAGGAAAGTCGTATGGTGACAGGGAGAAAGCACAATCACCAGCCACTCAGCACTGAAGATCAGGATTGAATCCAGATGCTGGAGCTGTGTAGATTTAACCCCTGCACCTCAGTGCAAACCCAAAACATTTATCCTGTTTCTCTTTCCACAGGTGCCTGACTTGTTGAGTGCATTCAGATTTTCCGCTTCCCCTTCATATTTCCAGCTTGGCTATTTTTTTCCAAGCTCTGTGGGAACTCTGCTTTAGGCTGAAGTTGTTCTTTAACATTTCATTTTATTCTTGAGCTCATGCAAGGACACCAATCATAGTGTCTCTTAAAAGGTCCCAGCAGACCATAAAATGCAAACTGCTCTCTCTTGATTAGGAATTGGAGTTTCTTTTGCCTCTGCTGAATGATCTGTCCTCTTGCTGTCTACTGAAGAACGTTACCATATGTCAGAGAAACCAATTAAACACGAGTAAAACTTCGTATAAAAACAGTGCTGCAAAATATTAGCTGGTCAGGTAGCTTCTAATGGTCAGAGTTAATGATTCAGCCCAATAATCTTTAATTCAGAACTGGATAAGTCAATGATTATTGTGATTAATCAAAACGTATCACTTAACTATATTTTCAAAATGGAAAATAAAGACAAAATGCTGAGATAAAAGTGTAAAACCACAGCAAGAGAAAGCTCACCAGTCAAGATAGCTGACCAATATATTTCTGAGGAGACAGAAGGCAGCTGGACAATGGACATAAATACTCACAACCTTCTACGAGTGCTCAGTTGAGAGCATCCTAACATGCTGCATCACTGTGCTAATGGAAACTGCACTGCAGTGGGCAGGTGGGCTCAAAAATGGGTACACATGCATCACTGACACCAGCCTACCCACCATCAGGGACATATACCTGTGTACAGAAAGGTGCCGTGGAAAAGGTCAGCAATATCTTGAAGGATCCCACCCACCTTGCTCATGGACTGTTTGTGCCACTCCCAACAGAGAAGGGGCTGTACAGCGTCCACAACACAACAACCAGACTCAAAAACAGCTACTTCCCTCGAGCCATCAACATCTCCACTCATTAATCCACCACACCACCACTATTTTATCATTTCCAGTCAGAGTCACCATATGTATAGGCACTCCTGTACCCAGCGTCACTTTATCTACATGAACCATTCTCTGTACATAAGCTAATATTATGATTTATTTTTATTGTGCTCTTTATGCTTATTGTTTTTATATGTTTCATCAGATCCAGAGCAAAAATTCTTCTTTCCTCCTTTACACTTGTGTACTGACGAATGACCGTGAACAATCTTGCATCTTGAGTCTCGAAAAGATTGTGAACAGCATGTAGTAACAAGCAAGAGATAAAATATCACAGGGGTTAAACTGGACAGCCACCAGAAACGAGTGGGTTAAAAGACGTGTGATTCATGTGTGATCTGATCTCAATGCATGCTGAGTACCAGTTCTGTAATGTCCATTCATTACAACGGTCCTTGGAGGCAGCCAGTACTAACCATTGGTAATCAACTTTATGTATCAGTAGAATCCAGCTTACGAGTGGCTACCATCAATTAAATTTGACAGCATTACTTCAAAGCCCAAAGTTCAAAGTAAGTTTATTATCAATGTTCATAATTGATCTGTTCTCCCCGTGATTGCATGAGTTTTCTCCAGGTGCTCCGGTTTCCTCCCAGTACTGCGGTTTCCTCCCAAAATCCAAAGATGTAATGGTTAGTAGGTTAATTGGTGATTATAAGTTGTCCTGTGATTAGGCTAGTGTTAAATAGATGGGTTGCTGGGTGGTGTGGCTCCTCGGGCCGGAAGGGCCTTTTCCATGCTGTCTCTTTAGATAAATAAATATGTCACCATATACCACCCTGACATTCATTTTCTTGTGGGCATTCACAGTAAATTCAAAGAAACACAATAGAATCAATGAAAAACAACACACAAACAGACAACCAACCAATGTCCAATCCACAACAAATTGTGCAAATACAAAAAGAAAAATCCATAATAATACTGTGTAAATAGTAAGAAATAATATCGAGAACATGGGTTGTGAAGCACTTGAAAGTGAGTGCATCGGTTGGACTCATTTCAATGGTTATCCACTCTGGTTCAGAAGCCTGATGGTTGAGGGGTTATAACTGTTCCCGACTAACATTATAACTTCCAGTTAAGGTAGCACTGCGTGCAACAGGTAAAAACAAAAAAAAACAAATCACTAAAAATGCCTTTTCTGAGGTAAATTGTGTTGAATAATCGCTGCAAACAGTGAGGTGAAACAGGTTCAAGGGATGAGCTGGGATGGTGCCTTGCAGAATCGATGCAGATAGAATGAGCCAGTCGGAGAGGAGAGGTCAGGGCAGTGGATTCTCAATGCCCGCACAACTGGCCCGGGTGCGGGTTCAGATCGCGCTGGGTGCCAAAAGAGGTCGGGGCAGTGGATTCTCGATGCCCGCACAACTGGCCCGGGTGCGGGTTCAGATCGCGCTGGGTGCCGAGAGAGGTCGGGGCAGTGGATTCTCGATGCCCGCACAACTGGCCCGGGTGCGGGTTCAGATCGCGCTGGGTGCCGAGAGAGGTCGGGGCAGTGGATTCTCGACGCCCGCACAACTGGCCCGGGTGCAGGTTCAGATCGCGCTGGGTGCCGAGAGAGGTCGGGGCAGTGGATTCTCGACGCCCGCACAACTGGCCCGGGTGCAGGTTCAGATCGCGCTGGGTGCCGAGAGAGGTCGGGGCAGTGGATTCTCGACGCCCGCACAACTGGCCCGGGTGCAGGTTCAGATCGCGCTGGGTGCCGAGAGAGGTCAGGGCAGTGGATTCTCGATGCCCACACAACTGGCCCGAGTGCAAGGTTGGACTGGTCTTGGCGCCAGGCTGATGTGAAGAGCTTGAGAGCTGCTTCTCGCTGGACGGTGAAATTTGGGCCCACAGCGAGTCACTGAGCAGTGTGGTCTAGGCCCTGAGCCCTTCACTGTAGCTGTGTCCTAGTGCGAGGTACAATCTGCTGTTCAGACTGCTTTATGCTCCGTGCTCATTAATATGATGAACTGATAAGCGAGCCTTTGGGCCTACTCTGGGCTGCTCCGGGCTTTCGACCTGAGGACTCAATTTGGTTCAGAATGTTGCTGTTCACTTCAATTGTTTGTATAATTTATCTTTTTTTTTCTTTCTCTTGGGCATAGGGTGTTGGTCTTTTATTTTTTTTTCCTCTTTAATTGGGTTCCTGTGGGTTTCTTGCTTTGTAAGCAAACAAATCTCAAGGTTGTATAATTTATACATTCTTTGATTATAAATGTACTTCAAATCTTTCAAATGAAGCTGGTGGTGTGGGAACTAAGGCTCCTGAACCTCCTTCCTGATGGCAGCAGCAAGAAGGGAGCATGGACTGGGTGGTGGGTGTCCTTTATGATGGATGCTGTTTTCCTGTGACAGTGCTCCGTGTAGAAGTGCTCAATGGCTTTACCTGTGACGGGCTGGGCTGTATTCATTGCTTTTTCTAGGCTTTTCCTTTCAAGGGCCTGGTGTTTCCATACCAGGCCATGATGCAAGCAGTCAGCACACTCTTCACCGTGCAGCTACAGAAATTTGTCAAAGTTTTAGACGACATCCCAAATCTTCCAAGAAAGCAGAAGCGCTGCCGTGCCTTCTTTGCAATGGCACTTACATGCTGGACCCTGGGCAGTCCCTCTGAAATGATAACGCCAAAAAATTTAAAGTTGCTGGCTTTCTCCACTTCTGACCCCCTGATGAGAACTGGCTCATGGACTTCTGGTTTCTTCTTCCTGTAGCTCTTTGGTTTTGCTAACCTTGAGTAAGAGGCTGCTGCCATGGCGCTATTCAGTCAGACGTTCAATCTTCCTCCTATATGCTGATTAGATTATGAGAACACTCAGTCCTCTTTTATTGTCATTTAGAAATGCATACATGCATTAAGAAATGATACAATGTTTCTCCAGAGCGATATCACAGAAAACAGGACAGACCAAAGCCTAACACTGACAGAACCACACAATTATAACATAGTTACAACACTGCAAAACAATACCATAATTTGATGAAGAACAGACCATGGGCACAGTAAAAAAAAAGTCTCAAAGTCCCGAGTCAATTGACTCCCAGGACCTCGATAGCAGGCAGCAAAAGGGAGAAACTCCTTGCCAAAAACCTCCAGGCACTGTCAACTTGCCGATATCTTGGAAGCAGCCGACCACAGCCGACACTGAGTCCATCTGTCCGAAAAACTTCGAGCTTCCGACCAGCCTCTCCGATACAGCCTCCTGAGTGCCATCCTCTGCCGAGCGCCTTTGACTTCTCCCCGGCCGCTGAAACACGCAAAGCCGAGGATTCCGAGGCCTTCAGCTCTGGAGATTCCGGTTACCACACAGTAGCAGCGGCAGCGAAACAGGCATTTCAGAAATTTTCCAGATGTTCCGCTGTGCTCTCACATCTGTCTCCATCAAACCAGAATTGTGCATGATCCCCTACTTGACAGATTACATATATCATTCACCGGAGTGGCCGCGCGTGCTGCCGTCACACCGCCATCTTCTCTCCCGTCCCGGGTGGATTTGTCACCACCTTCAAATTGGCCAACAAAGGTGGCATTGTTAACAAACTTAAACATGGTATTGCAGCTGTGCTTAGCCTCACAGTCATAAGTAAAAGGTACCAGTCATAAGCAGGGGGCTAAGCACACAGTCTTGTTGTGTACCTGTGCTGATGGTGACTGGGGAGGACATTTTGTTGCCAATATGAGCTGATTGGTGTCTGCAAGCGAGGGAATCAAAGATCCAGTTGCACCTGGAGGTATTGAGGCCTTGATCTTGTAGCTTATCGATTAGTTTTGGGCAGATGACAGTATTGATCATCTGCTGTTGACCTATTGTGAGGGGAGGCAAATTGAAGCAATTCCAAGTAGCTCTTCAGGCGGGAGTTGATATGCTTTGTGACCAACCTCTCAAAGCACTCCATCACAGTGGAGGTAAATGCAATTGGACGATAGTCATTGAGACAGGTTACCATGTTCCTCTTGGGCACCAGGATAACTGAAGCCTGCTTGAAACAGGTAGGTACCTCACACTGCTGAAGCAAGAGGTTTTAGGTATCAGAGAACACTCCAGCCAGTTCAAGTTTCAAGATTGTTTAATGTCATTTCCTGTCGACAAGTGGAAGGAGAACTAAATAATTGTACTCATTGTAGAGCATTTCTGCCCACCACAGTGCACTTCCCGTACCAAGCAGTGATGCAACTTGTTAGGATGCTCTCTACTATGCCTCTGTAGAATGATGGGAGCATGGATGTGCAAATTCCAGCTCTCTTCAGGTCTTCAGTACTCAGCCAAGTACACCTTCTGGGCCAGGTGCTTTCCATGAGTTCACACCTCACCCCACCGAAGGATGCCGTCACGTTGGCCTCAGAGACTGAACTCACAGGATCGTCTGGTCCTCTGGGAGTCCATGTTCTGTTGGTCAAAGCAAGCACAAAAGGTATTGAGCTCATGAAGCTACTCTGCCCCTCATTGAGGGGGTGGAGAGTAGGGGAGCACCAGCTGAACAGGAAAACTTCCTGACACCCATTCTAAAGGTAGCAGGAACAGCCTTAAAAACAAATGTCTGTCATCACACCTCCTGGACATTGAAACAATGCAGCAAAAGGTTAGCTAAACTCACAGGAAGATCAGTAAATGCAAATTGAAATGACACATCCTACCATCTACACCACTACTCCCAGCCGCTGCACTACTCATCACAATCTCACTACTTCATTACAAACAATCTCCAGAAATCTGGGAAACTCAGAGCACAAAAGGCAACCTTGGTCCTATTGTGTCCACACCAAGAGGAGCCATTGAAGGTAATCTTACTTCATTGCCAGTGGAGCTATAGGTTATATCTCATCCATGTCCTTCTACACGGCTGTTTCAGAACTGAGAACCTAAACATCAAACTCCACTTAGGTCTCCAAATGACATATGTAGTCTCCAAAAACCAAGTGCCACCAGTTCCAAGTTCACAACACCACCACACCCCCCCCACCTTGATCATTATGCATTTCCTACACATGAGCATTGCTGATAATTAAATAACATGCTTTATTTAAAAAGTAACATAACTGAGAACAGCTGGATTTAGTGGTTGCCAAGCTGTTGGATCGTTACTATGACAACTATTGTACTGACAATTTAGCAGCTTCTAGTACTACCATGACCATCAGATTAGCTTGAAAGAAACAGCAGTGTATAATCAAACAAAAGAGATATTCTGCAACATAACAATTCCACTCACAGCTCTGATTTTTTTGTCTGTGTCAAATATTAGAAGGATGACTCTTGTCACATTATATTGATTTAACCATATAATGTCAAAGCTGAAAATCGATAAATGACGCAGATGTTCTGAATGCTATTATAAGCGTTTGAAATAGCTGGATTGAAATTCACACTTTGTTCTGCCACTAACAGAGTTCATGGTGAAATTCTCAGCAGCAGCTCGCCACAAGTGTGACACAGAGACACTCCTGTTTCTGTGGGCATTGCTCAGCAGCAGTGAGGGAGATACGCCAGAAACAGAGCCCGTTGTGAGTGAAGAGAACATAGAACAGAGGTGTATACGATGAGAGACATTGATTATGTGGATAGCCAGAGGCTTTTTCCCAGGGTCGAATTGGCTAGCACAAAGGGGCATAGTTTTAAGGTGCTTGGAAATAGGTATAGAGGGGACGTCAGGAGTAAGTTCTTCACACAGGGTGGTGGGTGTGTGGAATGCACTGCTGGCGGCGGTGGTAGAAGCCGATACAATAGGGTCTTTTATGAGACTCTTAGATAGGTACATGGAGCTTAGAAAAATAGAGGGATATGCGGTAGGGTAACTCTAGGTAGTTTCTAGAGTAAGTTACATGGCCAGCACAACATTGTGGGCTGAAGGGCCGGTAATGTGCTGTAGGTTTCTATGGTCTATGTTCACTGTAAAAGATATAATCGAACAAAGCTAGAATGGACACACAATATGATATTAAACTTTGTTTTTTTAAACAACGTAGTAACTATTACTCTATGTATATTTATCCTGATATTTTAACATATATAGAGATTAAACTTCATTTTATTCAGAGATACAGCAAGGTAACAGGCCCTACCATCTCATCAAGCCCGCTCCGCCCAATTACACTCATCTGATCAATTAGCCTACTAACCGGTAGGTCCTTTGAATGTTTGAGGAAACCAGGGCGCTGATAGGAAACCCAGGGGGGTCACAGGGAAAACATAAAAATTCCTTAGAGATGGGATGGGATTGAACCCCAGGTCAATGACACTGTAATAGCATTACGCTAACCGCTATGTTACCGTGCTAAAAATATCATCCTTACTGAGTGATGCGTCCGCGTGCGAAGGTTTTCAATGGACCATGGGGTGGATACTGTGACTCAAATCCATGTCTATCATCAAACACTGAGAGTTGTGCTTTGCTGTCCTCAAAACACAGTGACACATCGACATAACTTCTCTTGTAGTTATCATTGACAGGCTCATGATAAGAGAAGTATTTCTGTCACTTCAGCTGACACAAAATGTGATCTTAATAACATAGGCAAGTATTTCTTCAGGCAGCAATGAAGGCTGTCTAATCAGGAGATAAGCAAGCTCCAGGAGGAGCTGCACTGTGGTGGTTTTACACCTGACTGAGCCGGTTTTACTAAATTCTCACAAACGTTCAGAAGGGATGACAACAGCCATTGTGCTGTAATAGTTCATGTGCCTGGACCTAAGCCAGCACAGAGTGGGTTCCAATATGGTTGTATTATCATCAAAGCTGAGTATCACATCCTGTGAACAGCATCTTTGACATTTCATCACTGAGCCATTAACGTAATAAGTGAGGAAATTTTAACAATGTATTCCTTTCTCCAAGCACTTCATCAAAAGCATTTGTATGATGCTAATGAAGTCAACTAAAATTAGAGCACTCATCAGTGTGCATTTAAACCACAAGAGATATCATTGAAGTAATTTATAATAAAATGAATCCTACATTTTTTTAGCCAAGGTATAAAAGCTGCAAGAATTGCTAAGCTCCATCCGTTACGAGTAATGGTGTACTGTGTGTAAAATATGGGAGCACTTGTTTTAACTCAAAAACTTTTATACTGTAGAAGTACTGCGGACAGCATTCTGACAGGCTGCACCACTGTCTCATGTGGGAAAGTTGGGGGGTGGGGGGCTACTGCACTGGACTGAAAGAAGCTGCAGAGGATTGTAAATTTAGTTGGCTCCATCTTGGGCACTAGTCTACAAAGTACCCAGGACGTCTTCAGGGACCAGTGTCTCAGGAAAGCAGCGTCCATCATTAAGGCCCTCCAGCACCCAAGGCATGCCCTTTTCTCACTGTTACCATCAGGTAGGAGGTACAGAAGCCTGAAGGCACACACTCAGCGATTCAGGAACAGCTTCTTCCCCTCTGCCATCCGATTCCTAAATGGACATTGAACCCGTGAACACTACCTCACTTTTTAAATATATGTTATCTCTGCTTTTTGCACGATTTTTAATCTATTTAATATACATATAAGGTAATTCATTTACTTATTTATTACTATTTTATTTTTTTTCTTCTATATTATGTATTGCATTGAACAGCTGCTGCTAAGTTAAATTTCGTGACACATGCCGGTGATAATAAACCGGATATTTATGTCCAACTATATCATGCAGGTAGTCAAATAACTATGATAATTTTCGATAAGGAACTCAAGACGTGTTCTGAATAAACATGTTTTTATACTTCACATTTAATGATTAAAAGAAAGCTGCAATGAAAGATCTGAAGTTCTGAGCTGGAAAGTCAGGAGAATGCAGTTAGATTCTATCTGCTGGCAACAGCAAATTGGGTGAAAAGTTGGTGTGAATTAGGACACAGGAGCAAATCTGATTATCTTCCAAAGTCATAGCAGGAGACCCAGAACCCTTAGCGAGAAGACAGAAATAAATAGTGAGTAACAGAAGGATTTTGGCTTTGGGCAATTATATTCTTACAAGATGCAAGCTAATTAAAATATTAAAGGAGAGTAGGCTTAAAAATATCAGCTACAGTTGTTGAACACTTACAATTTCTGCAACAGTGATTCACTGTGCGAGTTCCACAGAACATAATCCAAGGCTCATCTATCATCACTGGCACTCCCTCACTGAAAAGGGGTGAGAGACATTGTTGCACAATTAGCAGAACTGCTGCTGCACAGCTACAGTGACTGGTCCGTATTCGATCCTGATCCCCAATACTTTCTGTCTGGATTTGCATCTTCTCCTTGTGACTGCCTAGGTTTCTAGCAGGTGTTCCGGTTTCTGTCCCCTTTCCAAGGATATGCGAATAGGTGGATTAACTGGTCACTGGAAAGTGCCACTGGTGTGTGTAGGTGAGATGGAGACTTTTGGGGGGGGGGGGGAATTCACTGATAACTATATGGGCAAAATAAAATTACAATGGTATAGAACTGGTGTAAGCTGGTTTTTTAGTCCTTACAAGCTGAGCAGTTTCTGTATTATATAACTTTATTTCACTGATGCTTGCTCAATTCAAAGTTGCATCTTAGATGAAGCTGTCTATTCTCATGTGCAGCACGACATACACATCTTTCAGGTTTGGGCGTGAAACTTTCAAATGTGAGGCAATGACCATCTCAAACAAGAGCGAGTCTAACTATCTTTTCTAAGCAGAAGGTATTAACTTTGCTGTTTGCCCCACTATCACATACAGAGAGTAGGTAATGACAAGATATGACCTGACTGGCAGACCACGGTTTGTGTGGATTCAGAGCTGTGTGTCAGACATGGCTATAAGCAGCGCTGGGGCCCCACAGGGGACTGTATTGGCTCCCTTCCTGTTTACCCTGTATACCTCGGACTTTAGATACAACACTGAGTCATGTCATCTACAGAAATTCTCTGGTAACTCAATAACAGTTGCATGTATAAAGAGAGGACGTGACGATGGATACAGGGCCCAGATGGAGGACTTTGTCAAATGGTGCAAGCTGAATCATCTGCAGCTCAACATCAGTAAGACAAAGGAGATGGTGATGGACTTTAGGAAGACTAAGCCTGCACTGCTCCCTGTTACTATTGATGGTGAGGATGTGGATGTAGTGAGGACTGGATGACAGACTTGAGTGGAGCACCACTCAGAGGCTGTGTACAAGAAGGGCCAGAATCACCTCTACTTCCTGAGGAGACAGAGGCCTTTTAGAGTATGCAGGCCTCTCCCTCACATGTTCTACCAGGCCGTTGTTGCCAGTGCAAACTTCTGTGTGGTAGCATGCTGGGAAAATGGCATCAACATGAGTGATGCCAACAGGCTCAATAAACTGATTAGAAAGGCTGGCTCTGTTACAGGAGTCAAACTGGACACACTGGAGGCTGTGGTAGAACAAAGGACCCTATGGAAAATCCTGGCAATTCTGGACAATGTTTCTTACCCTCTGCATGCCACTTTGACTGAACAGAAGAGCACTTTTAGTAATAGAGTAAGACAACTGTGTTGCTCCAAAGAGTACTATTATGAGGTCATTCTTGCCCTCAGCCACTAGGCTCTATAATGAGTCAAACTATAGCCGGGGAAGTGATGACCCCCCCCCCCCCGCCACCGTTAGACTGTTTGCGGTAACTTATTTTTTATTCTTTCTTACTTCTCTTCTAATATGTGTATATCTGTGCAATGTAATGCTACTGTGACACTATAATTTCCTTTGAGATCAATAAAGTATCTATCTATATTGAACAAATCATCCACATGAATCCAAGCAGAATATTCTTCAGCGAATGGTTCACTGTCTGACATCTCATTGCTTTTCCACCATCTAAAATGTACAATTTGGGAATGTGATGAAATACTCTCCAATTCCTTTGATGAGTGCAACAGCAGCGACACTCACAGCATCCAATGTAGGACAACTAATTGGCAACCCCCCTATCTCCTTAAAGTCATCCACTCCACCCCCACCCCTGCCCCTGCCAGTGCAGCGTGACTCTAGTGGGTAACTGCACCACAACACACTGCAATTACTCTCCTACATTGCAAAGTACCATCTGCAAGGACAAGAGCTCTGGCCTGTGGGGATGCCACTACATCTTGAGTTTCTCTTTGCCTGGTCAAGCAGCAGTCTCATTCTAAATACTGTATACTACAATTTCTTCATGATTACTGAGCCTGAATGCTGAAGACCTTCAGCCATGTGAACCATATACAACTACTGCAAATACTACAGTCATTGTCTGAGTGTAGCTTTTCATTGATTCTATTGTATTTCTTTGTTCTACTGTGAATGTCTGCAAGAAAATGAATCTCAGGATAGTATATGGTGACATATACACACTGATAGTAGATAGTATATGATGACATATACACACTGATAGTAGATAGTATATGGTGACATAGACACACACTGATGATAGATTTACTTTTTTGATGCATACTCAAAGTAACTTTCTACTATTTTCTCAGAGTCAATTAGGAAAGAGCACGGCATCCTTACCTGCCACACCAATGTCACAATGTGTATTCATTTCAAAAATCAGAATGTGCAAAACAAAATTATTCCACAGTGGAATAAATTGGAGCAAAGGAAATCAATATCAGAGAGCAATTATCACATTTGCAGAGCAGATGTCATCATTTTTTTCTGCTTTCATGATTTTACATGAATTTGCCAGACTCAGTAAAAATCATTGTCCTGACTAATCTGCACATGCGGGACCAATGGTTCCTCTGCTTGAATTATATCTACCGGAGCGATTGCTTCCTAGAAGACCTTAATGTAGACTGGGTTCAGTAGAGACAACCATTCAGTAATTGGACACTTCATGAATGGTGGGTTGTCCTTTCCATCACAAGATGGCTGATTCTCCTGGCTGTCACAGCAGTTGGATATCAAATGCTTCCTTTCACAGTACATGTGGAGGGCAAGCAATGCTTCCAAGGTAAACCACTCATGACAGTGATTCCTAGGCTGGGGACTGATTTGTTAAAATATAGTGAGTCAGTCATGCACAGATGAGATCTGACATCCATGCTGAGGCTTAAAAAATATAATTTAACTGTTCAAGAATACTATAGACTTTGAGAAATATAGGTCAAAAGTAGTAATCAGTCTTAACATTTATCACACATTTAATTGCTGTGAATATTTAAAATCCTGAATACAGTTTTGCAGAATAATTTCCATCCATTAATACTGAAGAACCATAATTAGGCCGTTTGATTGAAAAGTAGTTTTATGATGAGCACTCAGGCATGCTGAGCTTTCAGTATAATGAGCTAGTCTCAATTCACCCAGATTAAAATTCAAGATTGTTAACTTTCCGCCCATTCATTTATGTGTTTTTCAAAAAATAACCTTGCCATGGCTACATCTATGAAGGGATAAAATTGATAAGATGCTTTTAAGAGTTGAAGTACGAGAAACTCTGAGATACCATTTACCACTTAGAGCAGGGGTCCCACGAACCCCTTGTTTAATGGTATCAGTTCATGGCATAAAAAAGTTGGGAACCCCTGACTTAGAGTCATAGAGTAATACAGTAGAGAAACTTCAGCCCAATTTGTCCATGCTGAACGTGGTGCCCCATTCACCCACATTGAGTTCAATGGGGCACCAGGAGGAGGGAGAGGGGAAGCAGCAAAGTGTTGTTCTGTACGACAATCTATGTTAAATCTTCTAACAGGAGAAGTTAATGGTACAAGTTAAAAAGGAGCAAGCAAATTTTTCTGGGTGACTATCTACTCCTGAACCAAAGGACTGAAATAAATTAGATGATTATTTATCTCACTGCTACTCTGTGTAGAGATCCTGATATACCCTTTGGATTACAACACCAGACAAACACTGACTGTCAATAACCTGTAATAGTGGAAGTGAGGGCCATCAGTTAAAACATTCTCACTTGCAAAAAAGAACACTGTTGCAAGGATGAGGCTGAGGACGAACCCAAGTGCAGGACACAGGCGCGGAGGCAGAGTCGTGAGGCGTTAGCACCGCTGCGAATGGGGAACCAGTATCCAGGAGAGTCTTTACACGGAGATAAGGTTTATGTAGATTATCCAGGAAATGATGCGGAGCTCAGAACTGACAGTCCCAAGGAATCAGGAAACGAGGTTTACTCACACTAGAGTCGACCAACGAACTGGCAAAGTATGGCTGTGTCGCCGGAGTTTTATCCTATGTTCACTAATGGGAAGCAGGGATGCTGTAATTAGTGGAACTGGGAATGACTGGAAATCAGACGAGGGGATTAAGGCCCAATTAAGGAGGTAATAGCAAGATGGGGAATGGCCAGATGGGACCATGACAATACCCGCCCCCCCCCAATGGGAGTGTCCAGGCAATCCTCCAGGCTTGTCCGGATGGTCCCGGTGGAAGTCTTGGATGAGGGAGGGGTCCAGGATGAAGGAGCAGGGAACCCAGGAGTGGTCCTCTGGGCCGTACCCTTCCCAGTCGACCAGGTATTGGAGGCCCCTGCCTGACGGCGCGCATCTAGTAGCCGCTAAACGGTGTAGGCCGGATGGTTGTCGATGATCCGGGCGGATGGAGGGGTTTCGGTCGGAGGACACAAGGGGCTGACAGAAAGTGGTTTTAATTAGGAAACATGAAAAGTAGGGTGGATGTGCATTGATCTAGGTACTGCTGTGGGATTGATGATACTTTCGACCTTGAAAGGTCCCAGGAAGCGAGGGGCGAGCTTCTTAGGCTTGTTTTTGAGAGGGATGTCTTTGGATGAAAGCCACACCATCTGCCCAGGATGATACTCAGGCACAGGAGTCCGGTGTCGATCGGCAATCCTCCTATTGCAATCGGCTGATCTCAGCAGGTCCGTGCGTTTGTCCTCCCAAATCTTGCGGCACCGATCGATATGGGCCTGAACAGACGGCACCACAATCTCCTCTTCTTGCGCAGGGAATAGCGGGGATGGATACCCAAGGGAGAACTCGAAGGGAGACCTTCCAAGGGAAGTACTAACCAGAGAGTTGTGGGCGTTCTCAACCCACGTGAGGTGGTCACTCCAGGCAGACGGTTTGTTGGTTGTTATGCAACGTAGCACCATCTCCAAATCCTGGTTGACCTGTTCCATTTGCCCGTTCGTCTGTGAGTGGAAGCCAGATGACAGGCTGACCGAGGCACCCAAGGCTTGACAGAAGGCCTTCCATACCTGTGAGATGAATTGGGGACTTCGATCGGAGATGATGTCCGCGGGGATTCCGTAGAGGCGGAAGACGTGGTGGATGAGAAGGTCTGTAATTTCCTGAGCAGAAGGGAGTCTAGGGAGGGCTACAAAGTGCGCCATCTTGGAGAACTGGTCTACCACAGTGAGTACGGTCGTGCTTCCGTGTAAAGGGGGTAGACCAGTGACAAAACCTAGGGCAATGTGAGACCAAGGACAACCAGGGACAGGAAGTAAACCCGCAGGTGGCCGATGGGAGGCTTTTCCACAGGCACAGACGGAACATGCAGAGACATAGGAACGGGTATCCACCTCCATGGAAGGCCACCAAAAGTATCTTTTCAGGAGAGCCAGGGTCCGATCACTCCCGGGGTGGCAGGCGAACCGAGATGTGTGCCCCCACCGGAGAACCTGAGATCTGACGGAATCAGGCACAAACAGGTGATCGGCGGGTCCATTGCCAGGGTCAGGGTCATCCCGTTGGGCTTCCTTTATTGTGGACAATCTCCCAAGTGAGGGTTGCCACCACACAGGATGGTGGGAGGATAGTCTCTGGGCTGGAAGTGTCCTCCTTGGAGTTGTATTGGCGGGAGAGCGCATCCGGCTTCCCATTCCTGGACCCTGGATGGTACGTGAGGGAAAATTTGAGCCATCCAAAAAATAATGCCCAATGGGCCTGGTGGGAGTTCAAACATTTGGCGGTCTGAATATATCCCAGGTTCTTATGATCAGTCCAAACAATAAATGAGTGTTCTGCCCCCTCCAGCCAGTGCCTCCTCTCCTCCAATGCTAGCTTGACTGCCGCACCAGTAGTTCCCGATCCCCCACGTCGTAATTCCACTCAGCGGGGGACAGTCGGTGAGAAATGAAGGCACAGGGATGAAGCTTTTCATCCCGATTTGATCATTGGGACAGGACTGCTCCTACCCTGGAATCGGAGGTGTCAACCTCAACAATGAATTGACGGCAGGGGTCCAGTTGGACCAGGATGGGAGAGGTTGTGAACCGCCTCTTCAGGTCAGTGAATGCCAAATCAGCCTCGGAGTCCCAACAAAAAGGTGTGGTAGGCGAGGTAAGTCGGGTAAAGGGCGCCACCACCCAACTGTAATCCCTGATAAATTGGAGATAAAAGTTTGCAAACCCCAAAAAACGCTGAAGTTGCTTGCGGGTTGTGGGTCTGGGCCATTCTTCCACCGCCCGGATCTTCTCAGGATCTGCCCTCACCTGCCCGCTCTCGATGATGTAGCCCAGGAAGCTGGCCAAAGGGATGTGGAACTCACATTTCTCCACCTTCACAAATACCTTGTTCTCCCACAGTCTCTGGAGGACCAGACGGACATGATGAATGTGTTTCTGGGGTCTGCTAGAAAATATTAAGGTATCATCTAGGTAGACGAACAGGAAGTGATTAATAAAGTCCCCCAGTACATCATTGATGAGGGCTTGAAAAACGGCGGGGGCATTGGTGAGGCCAAACGGCATGACCAAGTATTCGAGGTGGCCCAAAGGTGTATTAAAGGCCGCCTTCCACTTGTCTCCATCCCTCATCCTGACTAGATGGTAGGCACTACGAAGGTCTAACTTCGAGAAGATGGTGGCTCCGTGAAATGGTTTAAGTGCCGAGTTAATGAGGGGTAGTGGGTGCTTATTTTTAACTGTTATATTGTTTAGGCCTCGGTAATCAATACAGGGATGAAGCGACCCATCCTTCTTCTCTACGAAGAAGAAACCGGCACCCACCAGGGAGGATGAAGGTCGAATAATGCCCGTCGCGAGGGACTCACTGATGTATTTCTCCATTGCCTCTCTCTCCGGTCGGGATAAGTTATAAAGACGACTGGTGGGTAACGAGGCCCCGGGGAGAAGGTCGATAGTGCAATCGTACGGGTGGTGCGGAGGCAAGGAAGGAGCTCATTGTTTGCTGAATACCTGTCCCAGGTCATGGTATTCTGCGGGGACTCCACCACCCAGGCTATGCTCTTTTCTTACTGCTGCCATCAGGTAGAAGGTACAAGGGCCTCAGGATCTGCACCACCAGGTTCAAGAACAGCCTCAACCATCAGGCTTTTGAACAAAAGGGAATAACTACACTCATTTAAGAACTCTGTTATATTGTTATTTCATGCTATTTATTTATATCTGCATTTGCACAGTTTGTTTATGGTTAACAGTTCCCAATGTTTACAGTTTAGTTGCTGTTCTATAACGTTGCTAAGTTTGCCCACAGCAAAATGATCTCAGGGTTGTATGTGGTGAAATGTATGTAGTCTGGTAATAAATTTGACTTTGATGTTAGCACGACAACAGTTAAGAAGGGGTATAGTTTAGCTGATGGTCACAATGTTCTCAGATCTTAGAGGCTACCTGTGTGGAGTTTGCAGGTTTTCCCTGTGATTACATGGGTTTCCCGAGGTGCTGTGGTTCCCTCTCACATCCCTAAACTGTGAAAGTTGGAAGGTTAGTTCGGAACTGCGGCAGTTTCCTGGCCCCAGTCACAATTCCTTCATAGTCTGCCAGAGTTGCCAGTTCCACATGAGCTTCGCCACAAATCACACTCCGTCGCAAGAAAAAGAACATCTGCAGGCATCCTGACCTCTGCAAGGGACTGGCAGCTGTTGGTGGACCTCGAAGGGCAGCTGAAGTTCCCCAACCATATCACAGCCACCACCCTGTGACCAGACATTGTCCTAGCGTCTGACTCTACTAAGCAAGTGGTGCTGCTGCAGCTGACAGTCCCATAGGAAGATAGCTTGGAAGAGGCCTTTAAAAGGAAGCTCTCCAAGTACGCAGGACTGGTCAGCAACTGTCAGCAGGCTGAATGGAGAGCGAGGTGTCTCCCAGTGGAGATTGGTTGTAGGGGATTCGTAGCCCGTTCTTTAGTTAGAGCCTTCAGCATTTTGGGCATCGAGGGAGAGAGGAAGAGGAGAGCCATCCGCAGTACCACCGATGCGGCAGAGAAGACCTCAAGATGGCTGTGGCTCAAAAGAGGGGAGCCATGGAGTCATAAGTAGCTAGCCATCTGGACACAAGTTGGGGTCTGATCAGCCCCGGCTGGGTCACCTGGAGGAGGTTGTATGATGTTGAAAGACCTGAAACACCCGATGATTCCAGAAACTTCACTGAAGATGTGTCCAGAAGCATCAATAGATGTATGTACACAGTTAGTGATCGACTGCTGCTGGATTTCAATACACAAGAGATCACATGGGCAGGAGGAACTGAGTTGAAGTCATGTTGCCACTGACTGGAATAAAGCACCACTGTCAAGACCAACACTGCAGAGCCTTGCAGTACTCAGCAGTGCAAAGGCTCACAGTGGTCTCCATACAGCGTACAGACCTGGATCTATGAGTGAGACAGCATATAAGAGCGTGTTCCTATGTCATGTCTCGTCTTTCCACTACTCACCTTCCGCTTACCCGAAAAGCCATAGGTGATCATAGAAACAAGCCTTTCAGCACCAAGTCAGAAATAACCAACAAACACCATTTACACTAACCCTGCACTAATCTCTTTCTGTTCTCATCAACTCACCCCAGGTTCTACCACACACCTAAACTTTAGGAAAAATTTACAGTCACCAATTAACCTTCCAACATGCATGTCTTTGGGACATGGAAGAATATAAGAGCACCCTGAGAAATCCATGTAACCACAAGCAAAGCGGACAAACTCCACACAGAAGGCATCTCAGGTCAGGTTATATATATCTGCATTTGTACAGTTTGTTGTCTTCAGCACTCTAGTTGATCTTTTATTGATCCTGGTATAGCTGCCATTCCATAGAGTATGCCCACAGGAAGATGAATCTCAGGTTTGTATAATGTAACCTACAGTACATGTCTTTCGATAATAAAACTTAATTTGAACTTTGAACGTTGGATTGACCCTGCATCACTGGAGCCGTGAGTCAGAAATTCTACCCCATACAGTAATATATTGTCATCTAAATCTAATTTGTTTAATTAGAGGAACACCAATTGCTTCAATAACACTGGACAACAAATTTTTCGAAAGTCTTGCTTCCTCTGAAATTTTTTATGTATGTGATAGACCATTTGAAGCAGAATACAAATATAATTTCAGACTACTTGTATCACATAGGGAATTTGGAGAAACAAGAAATTAACTTTCATTGAATATAATGTGTTTAATTGCACAACGGTGCTAACACTTTGCAATAGTTTAACAAAGCTAAAAATGTTTTGTTGATGAATTTCATTTGTACTCAGTGTCTGAGGCTTCTCGCTTAAGTGTCCAACAATAATCAGCCAGCATTGATGGATTCCAGTTGCCCTGAAAATGGTTTCCATGACCGCAATGTCATAGAACATAGAATAGTACAGCACATTACAGGCCCTACGGCCCACAATATTGTGCCAACCCTCAAACCCTGCCTCCCATATAACCTCCCATCTTAAATTCCTCCACATACCTGTCTAGTAGTCTCTTAAGTTTCACGAGTGTATCTGCCTCTACCACTGACTCAGGCAGTAGATGTTCTGGTGAAAGCTTTCACCATGCTCATCGAAGGAGATTGAAGCATTGAAGCGTGCGCAGAGGGCAGGCACCAGCTGCCTGCCTTTTGATTGGTTGCTCTGTACTGGAGAGGGGAGAGGCTGCCGCTGTGCCCAGATCTAACAGTTCCTTCAGAAATGTTCCTGAAAACCTCCTTAAATCTGGTTCTAGTGAAGGTACTGTTACAGTATGTTGGGTAGCAATTTTCAGGACTTGGACCCAACAATGAAGAAAGATTCATGATATGCGTCCCAAGTCAAGTTAGAATGGAGAAGGACTCAAAGATGATGGCATTCCCATGTGCCTGCTGTCTTTGTGGTAGAGAAAAGGGCTGGAGGTGCATTTTGTCACTGTAGTCACTAGTGCAGCACTTTGTAAGGGATGAATGTTCAGAATAATGGATGAAGTACCATTCAGGAGTGCTACTTTGTCCTGAAAGATGTTAAAGTTCAAGAGTTACTGGAGTGTATTCTATCATACCTCATGGCCTGTGCTGTAAATGGTAGTGAGGCTTTGGGGTGTCAGGATGTGGTCACCCACTGTAGGATATTCATCATCTGATCAGTTCTTATAGCTGTGGTATTTATGTAACTGATCCCATTCAGCTTCTGATTAATGGTGACTTTAGAAGATTGATGGTGGAGAACTTAGCAATGAAAATGCCATTGAATATCAATGTTTGGTAAGTACACTTTCTTGTTTGTAATGGTTGTTGTCAAGCATTTCTTTTGTTATCAATGTTATTTATCTCTTAACAATTCATGCCTACATGTTGTCTAGGTCTTGCTGCAAGCAGGTATGGGCTGCTTCACTTACTGAGGAGTTGTAAGTAGAATTAAACATTGTGCAATCATCAAAAATCAATCCCCATTTCTAACCAAACGTGAAACGGAGACACCTCTTTTTCCCTTATTAGGGAGAGAGAGAGGGCCTGTGATATGTCGAATTACCGGGTGAATGAGTAGTCTTTGGTGTACTGCAAGTCTGTGTCTTTATTGATACTTTGCTGCACGCTTGAGTGCTCGGTGGGGGGGGGGCACTGATGCTAATTTTGCTGGTGGGAGGGATCGTCACTTTGCTGCTGCTTATGCGTGGGAGGGGGAAGCTGGGGGGTGGCTTTGGGGTTCTAACATTTAACTGTCATTCTTGTGGATGGTTGTGAAGAAAAAGAATTTCAGGATGTATATTGTAAATATTCCTCTGACATTAAATGTACCTTTGAAACCTTTGAACATTACTGATGAATCAGCTGAAGATGATTAATCCTCAGACACTGCCTTGCGAGCTCCTGTGAAGTCCTGGAGCAGGGTTGACCGACTAATCACCAGAACCATTTTCCCTTGTGTGAGATTATGACTCCAACCCTTTAAGTATTTTCCTCTTGCTGCACACTGACTTACGTTTTACTAGGACTCCTTGATACCACATTGGGTCAAGGACAGTCACACTCACTTCATCTGGAATTCAACTTTTTGGTCCATGTTTGGATGAAGGCTAAATTAGCTTAGAAGTGAACATTCCTGGTGAAAACTCTGGTTTCTTCTGTGTGTTCCAGTTTCCTCCCACATTCCAAAGACATATGTCTCAGCAGGTTAATTGGGTGGTGCAGGCTCGTGGACTAGAAGGGCCTGTTACTGTGCTGTTTCTCTACATAAGATAACAAACTAAAATGAGTGTTGGTAAGGAGGTTATTGTTGAGTACGTGCCATTTGATAGCACTATCAAAGGCACCTTCCATTGTTTTGCTGATGATTCAAGTCTGCTAATTAGGTAAATTATATTTCCCCTTTGTTTTGTGAACAGGGCATTTTGCCACATGGTAGAGTAGATGCCAGAGAGCTCATTGGCCTGAGCAGCTTGTTCAGTACTACAGCTTGCTTTGGAGGGCAGATCATCAGTAATGACAGCTAGAATAGTGCCCAGTCCCATGGCCTTTACTATATCTCTGCTACTTCCTGATATCACACCCTTGCATTTATGATATCTCGTTTTGGTCTCCCCACAAAGAGAAACACATGTTCTATCCTCACTATTGGATCGATCCTTCCATCCAATGTCACGTTTACCCTGCTAGTATCTCTAGGTCCTACCTGTTCAGTTTCATCCACTTACTATCATTGCCTATGCAAACTGTAGTGCTCCTTTTCCTATTCTAACTTTATTACATTATTCATGTCCTTAAGAGTATTATTTTTTCTTATACTTGCCAATAATCTTACTTTCTATTTCCTTTTCACTTTCTTTTCCCTTCTGTTCCTGGCAATTCTTGTCTGTACTTTTGGTGTCGTTTCAGTTTTACCTCTATGACTTTATTTATCCATGACGTTTCATTATGGACTACATCTAATCGTTTAGCATGGCGCATTTATCCTAAACCTTACCAATTCTTTCTATCAAATATGTTTCATAACAACAGCTGTATTTTGTTAAATCGTGCAATAAATTCAGGAGCATTCAGGTCTCCAGATGGATACATGTATAAGACAGGCAAAACCAATAAAAGGTCTTAGCTTTAATATGATAATTCTCCCTTGGTTATTTTGTACTGACAGTTAATTTTTCAAGTGCCATTGCACTGTGAAAGTAATTAAAGATTAAAAATTCTCTTAAGTATTACGGAGTACAAAGCTAGATGACTCTGATAACTTGATAGGTACATGCTGACTTATAAATGAGTGCCTGTAAAGCCCTATAATTAAAATGTAGAATTTAAAGGTTTAGATATAGGTTTGAAGTACAGAACAACCTTATATAATCAACACACATAAAAGTTGCTGGTGAACGCAGCAGGCCAGGCAGCATCTCTAGGAAGAGGTGCAGTCGACGTTTCAGGCCGAGACCCTTCATCAGGACTAACTGAAGGAAGAGTGAGTAAGGGATTTGAAAGTTGGAGGGAGAGGGGGAGATCCAAAATGATAGGAGAAGACAGGAGGGGGAGGGATGGAGCCAAGAGCTGGACGGGTGATTGGCAAAAGGGATACGAGAGGATCATGGGACAGGAGGTCTAGGAAGAAAGACGGGGGGGGGGGAACCCAGAGGATGGGCAAGGGGTATATTCAGAGGGACAGAGGGAGAAAAAGGAGAGTGAGAGAAAGAATGTGTGTATAAAAATAAGTAACAGATGGGGTACGAGGGGGAGGTGGGGCATTAGCGGAAGTTAGAGAAGTCGATGTTCATGCCATCAGGTTGGAGGCTACCCAGACGGAATATAAGGTGTTGTTCCTCCAACCTGAGTGTGGCTTCATCTTTACAGTAGAGGAGGCCGTGGATAGACATGTCAGAATGGGAATGGGATGTGGAATTAAAATGTGTGGGAGATCCTGCTTTCTCTGGCGGACAGAGCGTAGATGTTCAGCAAAGCAGTCTCCCAGTCTGCGTCGGGTCTCGCCAATATATAAAAGGCCACATCGGGAGCACCGGACGCAGTATATCACCCCAGCCGACTCACAGGTGAAGTGTTGCCTCACCTGGAAGGACTGTTTGGGACCCTGAATGGTGGTAAGGGAGAAAGTATAAGGGCATGTGTAGCACTTGTTCCGCTTACACGGATAAGTGCCAGGAGGGAGATCAGTGGGGAGGGATGGGGGGGACGAATGGACAAGGGAGTCACGTAGGGAGTGATCCCTGCGGAATGCGGGGGGGGGGAGGGAAAGATGTGCTTAGTGGTGGGATCCCGTTGGAGGTGGCGGAAGTTACGGAGAATAATATGTTGGACCCGGAGGCTGGTGGGGTGGTAGGTGAGGACCAGGGGAACCCTATTCCTAGTGGGGTGGTGGGAGGATGGAGTGAGAGCAGATGTACGTGAAATGGGAGAGATGCGTTTAAGAGCAGAGTTGATAGTAGAGGAAGGGAAGCCCCTTTCTTTAAAAAAGGAAGACATCTCCCTCGTCCTAGAATGAAAAGCCTCATCCTGAGAGCAGATGCGGCGGAGACGGAGGAATTGCAAGAAGGGGATGGCGTTTTTGCAAGAGACAGGGTGAGAAGAGGAATAGTCCAGATAGCTGTGAGAGTCAGTAGGCTTATAGTAGACATCAGTGGATAAGCTGTCTCCAGAACCCCATCTGTTACTTATTTTTATACACACATTCTTTCTCTCACTCTCTTTTTTTCTCCCTCTGTCCCTCTGAATATACCTCTTGCCCATCCCCTGGGTCCCCTCCCCCCTCCTTGTCTTTCTTCCCGGACCTCCTGTCCCATGATCCTCTCGTATCCCCTTTTGCCTATCACCTGCCCAGCTCTTGGCTCCATCCCTCCCCCTCCTGTCTTCTCCTATCATTTTGGATCTCCCCCTCCCCCTCCAACTTTCAAATCCCTTACTCACCCTTCCTTCAGTTAGTCCTGACGAAGGGTCTCAGCCTGAAACGTCGACTGCACCTCTTTCTAGAGATGCTGCCTGGGCTGCTGCGTTCACCAGCAACTTTTATGTGTGTTGCTTGAATTTCCAGCATCTGCAGAATTCCTGTTGTTAACCTTATATAATCTTCAGTTTTTGCATAAATAGGGTGAAAAGAAAAATATCCCCTTGAGTAGAGATTTTAGCCCCACAAAGAGGAAGATAATGGAATAGCCAAGTTAGTGGAGGCTAATTAAAGAAATATGAATCTAATGAAAGGCAAACTGAAGGATCTCCTGCCGAACCATGGTTGATCAGCCCTGAAAGGTATAGTTTCCTTTCTATGAAATTAAAGAAGCCTGATGCTTATCAGCAATATTCTTCAAATGTTCCCAGGGATTCTTAGAATGTAAATGTTCTTCCACAATTGTAAAATAGTAGAGTGATTAAATTCAGGGAAGTTGAAGAGTCCAGGATTAGAGGTGCAGTTATCTCAGAGAGTTACAGAGCATGTCATCACCACCCAGATTCTGTCTGGGCAGTCTCCAACTAAATGACATGAACATCAATTTCTCTGACATCTAGTCGTTTCTCCCTCTTCATTCCTTCTTTCACTACATTTGGATATGGACCAAGTGCAGAGCGAGAGATACTGAAGCGGGTTGATAGTTCACAGACTTTAATGCGAACAGAGTTTGAGGGAAAAGAAAACAATAAACTCTAGGCCAAACAGGGCCGTTAACTAAAACTCTCAAATGGAAAATGAAGACAACACTGCAGCTGAAAGGAATAACTAAATATAAAACAAGTACTGCTAGTCTTCAGAGCCAGTTGACCCAACAGTCCAATATCTCAGGTAAGGCCAAATGCAAGCAGGCAGTGAAGCGATGCTGTGCTGTGTCCAAGTCTCGACAAGCACTACGACGGAAGGAATAGAGTTAAGTACCATCACAATGAAATAATAAATAGCTGACATGTGCATATTCACAAGCGCAATAAATAGCTGACACGTGAATAATAAATAGCTGACACGTGCATATTCACAAGCGCAATAAATAGCTGACACGTGAATAATAAATAGCTGACACGTGCATATTCACAAGCGCAATTGCTGTACCTGCTGTGCCGCCAGGTCCATGGTTGCAACACCTTCCTTCTTTTTCTATTACCCATCTTGGTTACCTTCCTATCCCTTCTCTTCTTCTCACCTGCCCATCCCATCCCTCTGGGTCATCTCCTGTTTCTCTCTCTTCCATAATCTACTGTCCTCTCCAGTGAGATTCCTCCTTTTTCAGCTCTTTATGCTTTCTACCTATTGCTTCCCAGCTTTCTACTTCATCCCCCCCACCTACCAGCTTCCTCCTTACTTGGCGTCACCCTACCACTTGCCACTTTGTGTTCCTTCCTCTCTCCCACCTTCTTATTCTGGTTTCTGTCTTTTCTCTTCCAGTCCTGATGAAGGGATTCAACCTGAAATATCAGCTGTTTATTCCCTTCCATAGGTGATGCCTAACTTGCTGAGTTCCTCCAGCATTATGTGTCTGTTGCACAAGATTTCCAGTATCTGCAGAACCTCTTGTGTTTAAGGGAGAACCAATGTTTCTGCTAATTTGTAATAACCAGTGCGTGCAAAAATCTTGTGCTGTGCAATTTTTTTGCCCAGAGGCAACATATGCACACTGAATTTTATATGTAGAGGCATTCATTTTAACAGGTAGCAAAACATTGTCAGTAAGAACCTTGATCTCCTCTGGGTTTGATCGTTCTCGCTCTAGTTCATCTGTACTCCCACAAAACATACTTAGCATGCCTGTAGTGGGTAATGAAGGATTTTCTCACACTGTCCATATGTGATTTGCATGCTAAATTATGCTTTAAAAAGTCAAGTTTCCAAACATCACTTCACTTCTTCCCACTTGCAAATTCTCCGATCACAAACGAGAAAACCTGCAGATGCTGGAAATCCACGGGGGCTGGGAGGCTTCGGGGTTCTAATATTTAACCGTCATTCATTCTTTGGGGGCAGTCCTCTGTTTTTGTGGATGGTTGCAAAGAAAAAGTATTTCAAGATGTATATTGTATACATTTCTCTGACAGTAAATGTACCTTTGAAACTTTGAAACCTTTGAAAGCTAGATGAGGAATATACAAGAGGAGTCAAACCTGGAGATAACATTAACATAGAGGAAGCAACGTTTCTCAGGATTTGACAGACTATATCCAAGGTTCAAAGATAGGATTCTTAGATACATTGGTCATAATTAAGCAAATTTCTCTGGTTCCTAGAACATTCTTAATAGATTTTAGGAAAATGTTACTTAAGTAGATGGGGATTGAGGTTCTCATTTATATGCAATCAAGTGGGGGAAAATAGGCTTTGTTATTATTGACTTGGGTATTACAGGGACAGAACTGACAAGATCATTTGTGGGGTAGTGTGCTGGTTTTGGACCATTTATCAAGGTCTGGATGTATTTATCCGACAAGCAGTATAAAAATAGCTAAATTGATTCTTCAGGTGAAAGGATTATCCCATGCAGAGGGAGTCTGCTAGATGATCTTCGGCTCACTGGAGTTCTGCAGAGAGAAAAACAAAGTGGCTTCCTTGAGACTATATCAAGATTTGAAACCGCATTTGCAGCTTCATTGCCAACTCCAAGCATTGTTATTCTGCAAACACGAGGAATTCTGCAGATGCTGGAAATTCAAGCAACACACATCAAAGTTGCTGGTGAACGCAGCAGGTCGGGCAGCATCTCTAGGAAGAGATACAGTCGACGAAGGGTCCCGGCCTGAAACGTCGACTGTACCTCTTCCTAGAGCTGCTGCCTGACCTGCTGCGTTCACCAGCAACTTTGATGATTGTTATTCTGCATCTGAGTATTGTGATTAACTCTGGATTCCTGACTTTGGGAAGGATGTGAATATCACAGAGGAAGTACAAACAACATTAAACAAAGCAATTCAAAGGTTGAGAAATTATTTGCAGAGTTTGGAAAAGCTGGGGTTGGATTATTCTCCTTTGAGCAAACAAGGTTAAGGAGAGATTTAATTAAGTAGCTGCCAGACCAGAATTAAAAGAGCTTTCAGTAGGAAATCAGGTAGATTCCTAAATCTTTCCCAATTACACCTATTGCAAGCTTACCAGGAAGACTGGGGAATGGGATTTATGAGCGGCCATTTCAAAGAGCTGGCAAGGTTAAAATGGGCCAGTGGCCTCCTCCTCTGCATTTTATCAGCCAGTGACTTAAAGCATCATCGGAGACTATCTTAAGCTTCTATCTGTTAATTGCTTCTTGAAATGATTTTTTGTTGCCATAGTGTGTAAGGGAGATGAGCGAATACTAATGGTCTGTGTCTACTGGGATTCTCAGCATTCTATATCAACCAAGTTATGGATCATTTATAAAAGAGAGGCAGACTCATAAGACAGATTTTATAAAATGCTGGTAATTGGGCTGTATCTCTCATTGCTAAATGATCAAAAAATAAATAGTGTCACAAATAATTGATCTCTTTGTCAATATAATGCATGGGCAAGGAGGAAAAGAGGTGGAAATTTATGTTCCCTGACAGGAAGGTGTTATTGGGAAAGATTTAGGAATTTTCTTGGTGCGGATGAAACTATTTCCATGCTGTGAATAACTACCCTGGACCTATCACCTCCCGATCGTCTTTGAACTCCTCACTTTTCTCTGCTCAGCCAAACATCCATATCACTGCGGTACGACGGGACTTTGTGAGGAGTACAGTTGTTTTCTTTAACTGCTGGTGGTGGGTGTTCCTTCCTGATGCTGACTGAAAGAGTACAGAAAAAATTCACAAGGATGTTGCCAGGTCCTGAGTAAAAGGGAAAAGTTGAATAGAAACATAGAAACATAGAAAATAGGTGCAGGAGTAGGCCATTCGGCCCTTTGAGCCTGCACCGCCATTCAGTACGATCATGGCTGATCATCCAACTCAGAACCCTGTACCTGCCTTCTCTCCATACCCCCGATCCCTTTAGCCACAAGGGCCGTATCTAACTCCCTCTTAACTATAGCCAATGAACTAGCCTCAACTGTTTCCTGTGGCAGAGAATTCCACAGATTCACCACTCTCTGTGTGAAGAAGTTTTTCCTCATCTTGGTCTTAAAAGGCTTCCCCTTTATCCTGAAACTGTAACCCCTTGTTCTGGACTTCCCCAACATCGGAAACAATCTTCCTACATCTAGCCTGTCCAATCCCTTCAGAATTTTATACGTTTCAATAAGATCCCCCCTCAATCTTCTAAATTCCAGAGAGTATAAGCCTAGTTGATCCAGTCTTTCATCATATGAAAGTCCTGCCATCGCAGGAATCAATCTGGTGAACCTTCTTTGTACTCCCTCTATGGCAAGAATGTTTTTCCTCAGATTAGGGGACCAAAACTGCACACAATACTCCAGGTGTGGTCTCACCAAGGCCTTGTACAACTGCAGTAGTACCTCCCTGCTCCTGTACTCGAATCCTCTTGCTATGAATAGGTTAGGATTTTATTCCCTGGAGCATAGGAGAATGAGGGGAGGTTTAATAGGGATATACAAAATTATGAAGGGTCCAGATATGATTAATGTAAGCAGGCTTTTTTCCATTGGCGAGAGGTGAGATTAGAACTGGAGGTCATAAATTATGGGTGAAAGGTGAAATATTTAAGGGGAACCTCTTCACTCAGAGGCTGGTGCAAGTGTGGAATAAGCAGGTCAGAAGAAGATACGGTGGCAGCTTTGATTGCAACATTTAAGAGCAGTTTGGATAAGTACATGGATGAGAGGGGTATGGAGGGATATGGAGGGAAGATTGTTCCTAATGTTGGGGAAGTCCAGAACGAGGGGTCACAGTTTAAGGATAAAGGGGAAGCCTTTTAGGACCGAGATGAGGAAAAACTTCTTCACACAGAGAGTGGTGAATCTGTGGAATTCTCTGCCACAGGAAACAGTTGAGCCCACTTCATTGGCTATATTTAAGAGGGAGTTAGATATGGCCCTTGTGGCTAAAGGGATCAGGGGGTACGGAGAGAAGGCAGGTACAGGGTTCTGAGTTGGATGATTAGCCATGATCATACTGAATGGCGGTGCAGGCTCGAAAGGCCAAATGGCCTACTCCTGCACCTATTTTCTATGTTTCTATGGTCCAGGTGCAGATTGATGGGACTAGGCAGAATAACAGTTCAGTATGGAGTATGTGGGCCGTTGGCCCTGTTTCAATGCTCTATGACTCTATAATTCTAATGAGAGAAACACATTGAAACAACCTGCCAACACTTTCCCAACTGCATCTAGCAAACCTCAGATATCTAAAATACGTATTGAGTAAAAACAGTATAGGCTTAGCAGCACCACTACCTGCAGGTTCCCTCCAGATCATACACCACCCTGACTTAGTAATACAACACTGTTCCTTCATCATCATTGGACTTAAATCTTCAAACGATCTACACAGCAGCATTGAGCGAGTACCTACACAAAGACTGCTCATGAAGGCATTCATTTTGCCATCACCTCTCACGAGTGATCGTGGAAGAACAGCAATCGCCATATCTTCAAAATGAATAAAAAGGGCAGTCTAAACAGCCAGAAATAGATTAAGTAGCTGTCCATACTACTGTATGGGAAGGGTTGTTTTTATAACAAAAGAGAAGTGTTAAGTCCCTCAGTTGAAAGCTAGCAGAAGCAGAAAGAAATAAGATACAAGAGATTCTGATGAAGCTGAAGCTCCAAAGCAACACATATACACACAAAATGCTGTCAGGCAGCTTCTATGGAAATGAATGAACGGTCAACGTTTGGGGTCAAGACCCTTTATCATGATTTTTCATCAGAAATCCAGCAGATTTTCACTTACCAATGTCATTTTAAATCTACTGGGTTTGATCGTTCTGGGCAGAGAAGGATCGCTGACTGGCAGTGAGAGAAGTTTGGGCAGTGCAGATGCTAACATCAGCATCAGCTGGCGGCAAGAAAAATCTCAGGCAGCGACGTTTAGGATTTCCACATGGGGCCAAAAGCAATACGTTCAATGTTTCCTGTTACAGAGGGGTTCAGAATCAGAATCAGGTTTATTATCACTGACGTACAGTTTGTGGCTCCAGTCTAGTGCAAGACATTAAAGTTACTATAGTTACAAATGAACAAATAAACAAAAAAAAACATAAATAGTGCAATAGAGGGATAGTAAGGTAGAGTTCATGGACTATACAGAAATCTGATAGGAGAGGGGAAGAAGCTGTTTGTGAAGTGGGTCTTCAGGGTCCAATGGTTGTAATGAGAAGATGGCATGTCCTGGATGGTGAGGGTCCTCAGTGACGGATCCCACTTTCTTGAGACACCACATTTTGAAGATGTCCTCGATGATGGGGAGGCTTGTGCCCATGATGGAGCTGGCTGAGATGAGACACTGATTCAAGGGTCAATGAACACCCGGGATAAGAACATGTCACTGTCATTTGGGAATGCTAGTAGATAAATATTCAACAATAATTGTCAAAAGGCATTTGAATTGATGGTTGAAGAGAAATAAGTGAAAAGGGCCACAGAAAAAGTGTGAAGAAGGTTGTGATAACTGAACAACAGTTTAAAAAATCTAACAAAGCAACAGAGGATGAAATGGGCTCCTCCTGCGTCTATACGTGTTCCTTCCGTTCATGCCCATCTGGCCCAGAAAGCCATTAACAGTGCCAACTATGCAAAACTACAAGGCTTCGTGGCTGAAGAGCTGTGCCTCAGTGATGAAACAAAAGCACCTCAGTAAAAATGGAATTTTAACCCTGATTTTGTGCATTAGCAATCTACGCACTATCCTCCCAGTCCCCCTAAGGAGGATTCCTCTGCCCAGCTGTGATCCTGATGCCTAAACTCAATCTCGTAATAGACCCTCCACAACTGTACTCAAACTAATCAACAAACACAGGCAAGGAAGCAAAGCCCTTCCCATTGCAAACATGAAGGAAATATTATATCTGATGTCTGGAAGTTTAACCATCAACCTAGAATAAAGCATCAGTGACTAATTTGCTAGTTTACCTTAAGAGGTTTAGGTTGCTTGATCAAGTCTTTGGTCCTTTATTTCCTCAGAAGTATTTTCTGGCATTTCTTGGATATTTTATTCAACTGACTTTGAGGTTAGGTTCCCGGCTGTGAATGCAGTAATTAATGCTTCTCAAAAAATTATGAGAGTAAACATTTATTGCTTTGAAAGTATTTAGGAATAAAATTTGGAATGGGTGTGGTGCTATGACGAATTCTGCCTTAGAGGCATTACTTTGTTTAGAATCTTGAGGTTTTGTTTACAGGCAAGTCATATTTCCTGATTTTGTTACTTTGAAAACTCTATTTTCCTTTCATTCACAGTCAGTGGTGCATTTGTTATTGTATAGTAAGTGGAGCACATACATGTACTAGTAAGACAGTTAACATCCACAGGCAAATGAACAGAGTGACATTTAAGGTCAATGAATGTAATAGATTGTTAGCCTCTGATTGATAGCTCGCAAGCTTTACGTCAGAGAGCAGAACATTCAGCTCCCTAAGCTTAATGCTTTTCCTGTGCTTCCTGTTATTTGTTATTGATTGGAGTATACAATCTCTTACTTTCTGTAGAGAACATAAACCCTTTTGACAGCATCAAAATGCAGTGCATTCCAGTAATTATTGTCAGTAATAAAGCAGGCTAAATTCTTTATGGGTTTTCCTGACATTTCATTGGGAGCATTTGCTAACATGGTCAGTAAAATAATTCAGGAATGACAAAAATACTTACTATGTACTTGTCTATATTTAAATGTAAACAATTTCTAATCCTAAGCTTCATTTTCTCTACCTTCATCAATGTGACTAAACACATTGATGAAGGTAGAGCAGTAGATGATGTGACTAAACGCAGTGATGAAGGTGGAGCAGTAGATGTAGTGTATATAGATTTCAGCAAGGCATTTGATAAGGTATCCCATGCAAGGCTTATTGAGAAAGTAAGGAGAATTGGGATCCAAGGGGATCTTGCTTTGTGGATCCAGAACTGGCTTGCCCACAGAAGGCAAAGAGTTGGTATAGACAGGTCATATCCTGCATAGAGATCGGTCACCAGTGGTTTGCCTCAGGGATCTGTTCTGGGACGCCCTACTATTCGTGATTTTTATAAATGACCTGGATGAGGAAGTGGAGGGATGGGTTGGTAAATTTGCTGATGACACAAAGGTTGGGGGTGTCGTGGATAGTGTGGAGGGCTGTCAGAGGTTACAGTGGGACATCAGTAGGATGCAAAACTGAGCTGAGAAGTGGCAGATGGAGTTCAACCCAGATAAGTGTGAGGTGTTTCATTTTGGTAGGTCAAATATGACGGCAGAATTTAGTATTAATGGTAAGACTCCTGGTAGTGTGGTGGATCAGAGGGATCTTGGGGTCCAAGTCCATAGGACGCTCAAAGCTGCTGCGCAGGTTGACTCTGTGGTTAAGAAGGCATACGGTGCATTGGCCTTCATCAACCGTGGGATTGAGTTTAAGAGCTGAGAGGTAATGTTGCAGCTATATAGGACTCTGGTCAGACCCCACTTGGAGTACTGTGCTCAGTTCTGGTCGCCTCACTACAGGATAAATGTGGAAGCCATAGAAAGGGTGCAGAGGAGATTTACAAGGATGTTACCTGGATTGAGAAGCATGCCTTATGAGAATAGGTTGAGTCAACTTGGAGCGACGGAGGATGAGAGGTGACCTGATAGATGTGTATAAGATGATGAGAGGCATTGATCATGTGGATGGTCAGAGGTTTTTTCCCAGGGCTGAAATGGCTAGCACAAGAAGGCATAGTTTTAAGGTGCTTGGAACTAGGTACAGAGGGGATGTCAGGGATAAGTTTTTTATGCAGAGAGTGGTGAGTGTGTGGAATGGGCTGCCGGTGGCAGTGATGGGGGCGGAAACAATAGGGTCTTTTAAGAGACTCCTGGATAGGTACATGGAGTTTAGGAAAATAGAGGGCTATGGGTAACCCTAGGTAATTTCTAAGGTGAGTACATGTTCGGCACAGCTTTGTTGGCCAAAGGGCCTGCATTGTGCTGTAGGGTTTCTATGTTTCCATGTTTCTATTTTCCTGCTTCATTTTGATCAAGGACAACTGGCTAACATCTAGGACTGATTCTTCATCAGAATTCACATTTAATATTTTGACTTCTGATGAAATGAAAATGCCTGTCGCAGATCTCTCATGGTCTGAATCGACGTTCCCTCCCCTCTGACAGAATTGGTCTGGAGTTTGATGTAGTAATAATGCCAAGGTTGTCGGCCCTCTCTGTTGCGATGGAGTAAAATTGACACCACTTCTTGGTGTCTGCAGATCCACAGTGAAAGGTGGAAGTGTGGAGGTTGTTGTCAATGATATGTAGCCCTAACTCAAATGCAAAGGTGTAATATACTGTATAGTTTCTTTTTTAGAGTTCTCACCAAATCAGTCTACACAGGGATCACTGCCTCATCTTGATCCAAGACTCATTATCCATCATTCCTGACCTAAGCTTGTGACAGGCAGTTGTAACTGGGGATGGAAAGGTTTATAAGTGCCACCTTAGAGAGGGCCTATCCAGCCTGGTTCCCAGCACCAACCTGGCACCTTTAAAGACAAATGATACACATTTGTTTCACTTTCCTTCCAAGCTAAGTGATAGCAGAAGATATTACTCATAATGAAAGAGCGAGTGGCAATCAAGTAGGATTGTTTGTTCAGCATTTGAACGGGCAATATCAGGCAATTGAAGAGTTTTCCATCACACTACTGGCTTGTGCCATGTAGAGCTTACAAAGGTATTGTGTAGCCAAGCACATCATTGCAGGATATTTAGTCTTGGGCCTGTAGCTACATTTATTGTTGTTCCTCTCCATGCCTTCTGGAGTATCGGGCAGCAACCTTCTCTAGCATTTACCTGTTTTTTATGAGGCCGAGCTGCCAGCTCGATGCTCAACCCAGCATGGATGGAAAACATGCAAGGAGCCAGCCGGATTCGAACTTGGGACCACTTGCCTCGAAGTCCGGTGCCATTACACCATCAGCCAGTGATTGCATTTATTGGAACTGCTTAAAAGTTTTTTTTTAATTCAGCAAACTTTAAAACCTACCGAAAAAAAAGGACATCTTATTCAGAGCAATGCACACAAAATGCTGGAGAAACTCAGCAGGCCAAACAGCACCTATAGAAAAGAGTAAACAGGAATCAACTGTTTACTCTTTTCCATAGAGGCTGCCTGGCCCACTGAGTTCCTCCAGCGTTTTGTTTGTGTTGCCTTGGATCCAGCATAAGCAGAATTTCTCATGTTTGCAAAATCTTATTCACTGGATAGGTATGTCAACACTGAAGAAAATATTTTGTGAAAGGTTGCACACAAGAAGAATGTGGAATAAAGTGCACAGAGTATCAAGAATACAGGTTTCCCCCGCTATCCGAATGTAGAGCATTCCTATGAAACCGTTCGTAAGCTGAAATGGCATAAAGCGAGGAAGCAATTACCATTAACTTATATGGGAAAAATTTTTGAGCATTCCCAGACTCAAAAAATAACCTACCAAATCATACCAAATAGCACATAAAACCTAAAATAACACTAACATATGGCAAAAGCAGGAATGATATGATAAATACACAGCCTATATAAAGTAGAAATAATGTATGTACAGTGTAGTTTCACTTAACAGAATCGGGAAGTTTGAGCCAAAATCGATTTGTTGAAAACAATCGGCACGTACACACATGTGCACATCACACATTCACACGTACACACACGTCACACATGCACACATACACGCATTCGCACGCTACACATGCGCACACACCTGCCCACGCAAGGCTTCATGGTCATGGTAGTCTTTCTCGGGGTAAACACAAGTTTAAAGCGAGCGTCTTTTTTCGTGAAAGCGAAAATCCCCTTTCGGTTAACAAAAACAGGTACTAATGTAGGTCATTCGTAAAAGCGAAATGTCGTAAAGAGAACGTTCGGAAAGCAGGGGACACCTGTAGTTATGTTACAAGTTAAAGTAGATTTCACAAGCAGCAACAGATAAAGTGGCTCTAAGATTATTTTGGCAACATTTGTTGTCAGTGCAAATAAATCTACTGTACAGTCATTCATCTGATCTGTAGGTCCTGGCTGTGTGCCAAAGTGATCTGTTCACCACTCTGTTCAACACGCAACAAAGTTGCCTACTCTCAAAAATAATTGATTGGGTCTAAAGCACCCAAAGGCATTCTGCTGTATAATAAGGCACAGTAAAGACAAAAATCTCTTGACCTTAAACACTTCATGAGCACAAATGAAAAAGCAAGATGTAAATCTCTAATAGCAACCTTGCAAAGTCATTTCCCCAATATATACATGGTATCTTTGATATTATGAATATCCACAAATTCTGCATTGCAAACGTATTGGTTTCTAAAGCAATTCTACATTTTAAACATCTAGGCTCCCTAATAGTCAACAGAAATTAGAGGCACAGATATTCAGGGAGATTGCAGAAATTTGTGGAAATTTGCTTGACATAGTAGGGGACTTTAGCTTTCCTAATATAGACCAGGTCTGCCAGAGTACTAAGGGTAGAATTTAAGTATGCTCAGAGAAGTTTCCTCAGGGAATATATAAAAGGCCCTACTAGAACAAAGCAAAACTTGACTTACTCTTGAAAAAAATGGTGGGACAAGCAACTGAGCTATCAGTGGTGGGGGTGGGGGGGGGGGGTGTACTTTAGGACCTGTGTCCATGATTCTAAATTAGTTATGGAAAGAGACCACAACTTAAAGATCTAAATTTGGACAAGGCAAATTTCAACGTTCAGTATAAATACAGTATTGAACAGAAATTTGCAAAAGTTGATTGGAGTGGGCTGTTTGCTGGCAAAGAGATACCTGGCAAATGGGAGGATTTTAGAAGTGAAATAGCAAGAGTTCAAGGTCTGGATATTCTTGTTAGAGTGAAGGGAAATGCTGGCAGGGTTAGGGAACTGTGGATGATGAGGGATATTGAGGCTCCGGTCAGGAAAAAGAAGGAGGCATGGTGCAGGTACAGGTGGGATCAAGTCAATCTCTGGAGAAGAGGGGAATGCAGGAGGATACTTAGAAAGGAAATCAGAAGCCCAATGGAGGGGGGTGGGGGGAGGTTGGCAGAGATAGCTTTGGCAGAGAAGATTGGGGAAAATCCAAAGAGATTTTTTAAGTACATTAATGGAAAAGGGGTAATTAAAGACAAAATAGGGCCCCTAAAAGACCAAAGTGAACAACCTTCCGAGCAGCTATAGGAGATAAGCAAGGTATACAAGAATATATTTCCCCTGTTATTTTACCATGGAGAAAGGCATAAGGACTTCAGAATTTGAGATAGTTAATGAGGATGTCTTGAGGATAGTTCACATTACAGCAGAGGAGGTGTTGAATGTCTTAAAATGTATGAAGACGCATAAATTTCCAGGCCTGATCAGGTATATCCAACAGCATGGGAAGTGAAAGAAGAAATTGCAGGAGACCTGGATAAGATAATATTTATTTATTGAGATACATAACAGAATAAGGATCAAGAAGTAAAATACATGGTTCCTTGAAAGTGGCCTTAGACACCAGGTAAGGTCATTTGATTCCAAACAATTGATTTATTGATCATTAAGAATGTCAATGGTTCAATGGTGCAATTTAGAGAATGTATACAGTATACGATCTGAAAACCTTTCTTTTCACAGACATCTGTGAAACAGAACAAAAACCCCAAAGAACAAATGACAGAAAAATGTTAGGACGCCAAAGCCTGCCTCCTCCCTTACACACACAAGCAGCAGCAAATGCATCAATCAACCCTCCCCTCTTCCCTACCCGCACTTGTTCCAGTCTCCCACCATCCCCCATGCAGGGAATAGCAAAGTCCCCAGAGACCATAATCTAGGGTCCATCAAAATAACTACTGTCCATCCAACCCTTCCACATCTCAGACAGCTCTCGTTACATGCATGTCCAGTTCAACTCTTTGAGTGTTATACAGAAAGTTTGAAGTTAATAACTCATCTCCTTCTACCTTAGGCCACGAACTTAACTTATCAATCACCCTTGCTGTGGACCACTTTCTGGAGGTCCAAGACGCTGATTTCTACAAAGAAGGGATCCGTATGCTCCACGACCATTGGACTATTTGTGTAAATGTAGGAGGAGACTATGTTGAAAAATAAATGTGCTAGATTTTCTAAAATTGACGCCTTCTACCTTAAGCCATGAACTTATCAATTACCCCTCGTAAGTATTGAAGAGATCTGGGAAATGAGTATTCATTACAGAAAGAAATGCCAGCCACACTCTGACTGATCCAAAACTGTTTTCAGATCTACATATCACATTTTACTCATTTCCCACAAGGGAAGTATTAAGTATTACTTGTCCAGTGCCACCTACAGATGAAGGGAAGGCAAAATATTATAAAGCCTTAGGACACATGTGTCAAAGAAAGAGGCGCTAAATTACACTGAATAATAGTTTTCTAAACACTGATCTCAAACAAGCAGGTCTTGCAGCAAAAGGTACAGAGATTGCATTGTTACACTACAAAGAAATTAGATAACTCAAGTACTAGTAACCTACATTGAAAAATATAATAAAATGAAGTAGCATCTCTTGAAATATATGCAATACTATCAAAGATCACTTCACCTGCAAATTTGTTGGAGTCGTCTACTGTATCCAGTGTTCCCAATGTGGCTCCTCTACACTGGTGAGACCAAACGCAAATTTGAGGATTGCTGGTCAAGCACCTTCGCTCCATCCACAAAAAGTGGAATTTCCCAGTGGTCAACCATTTTAATTCCTATCCTCATTCCTGATCCAATATGTTGGTCTATGGTTTCCACTTCTGACTTGATGAAGCTACTTTCAGGTTGGAGGAACAACACTTCATATTCCATCTAGGTAGCCACCAACCTGATGGCATTAACATCATTTTCTCCTTCTGGTTATTTTTTTTTCTGCTCCGCATTCTCTCTTCTTCTATTCTGCACTCTGGCCTCTTACCTCTTCTCCTCACCTGCCTATTACCTTCCCACAGTGCTCCTCCTCCCTCCCTTTCTCCTATGGTCCACTCTCCTCTCTTGTCAGATTCCTTCTTCTCCAGCCCTTGACCTTTGCCTTTTCCAATTACCACCTCCTAGCTTCTTACTTCAACTCCTTCCCTACCCACCTGACTTCACCTATCACCTCATAGCCTGTCCTCCTTCCCTCCATCCACTTTCTTATTCTGGCATCTTCCCCCTTCCTTTCCAGTCCTGATGGAGGATCTCAGCCAAAACATCAACTCTTGATTCATTTCCATAGATGCTGCCTGACCTGTTGAGTTCCTCCAGCATTTTGTGTGTGTTACTATTACAGTAAATAAATTGTTCAGTTAAGTAGAATTGGGGCTGATTATTTCCAACATTTCCTCAGGATACAGAATGAGCCCTTCAACCCAGCAAGTTCATGTCAAGCCCACCTCCCCACCTCACCCCCAAGCAAACCCGATGGACCACACCTCCCCCCTATAGTCTATTCTTTCATAGTTACCCACAAACTCCCTTTGATTCTTCCACAACTGTCCACACCAGAAACACTCCACAATAGTCAACCAAATCACTAACCAGTACATCCCTGGAAATTGGAGAAATTCAGAGAACACCAGGAGCAATCCACACAGCCACAGGGAGAATGTGCAAACCGCACACCAAAGCCAAGACCAAACATCGGGTGCCAGTGGTACAACATAACACAACTGTCTCCCACACTACCACCTCACCCAATGGCAGCAATGCCATCATCTGCTTCTGGAATTTCCATTATAAGCCTTTCCTACCTCTTATCTGCTATGATGTTCTTCAGCAGAGCTGGAAACATTTCTGAAGTCTGTAGTGATTTAGGAAATCGCCCTATCAACAGCTCACAAGAAAATCAGAGCAGGAATGAGCCACCTAGCTTCTGAGACCTACCCTGCCACTCAGTATGTTGATGACTGATCTGTCCCAGGCCTTATCTTTTCTTTTGTGTAGAGTTCTCCAACCCTTCAAAAAATGATCTGTCTCTTTAAATACCCAGCTTCCACAGTACTCCAGGTTAGAGAATTCTAGATTTTAACCATCGTCTGTGAGGAGATTCCAACACTATTCAGTTTCCAGTGACTGGGTATCGTTTCACTATGGCCCCTCATTCAGGGTTCTCTCACAAGTGGATTGATTTCAACATCCATCTACTTTCTTCTGGGTTTGAATAAGATCAGACCTTATACTTCTAAACTCCATAGATTACAGTTCTAACTTGTAGAGCCATTCATGATGGGGCAACACACAGCAGAAATGACCGTAATGAATCTCTTCAGAATCGCCTTCAAGTCCAGTGTACTCTAGCTTAAATATGGGGAACAAAGGTTTTCACATTATTCCAGGTGCAACCTCAGCACCACCATGTATAAATGGAACATTTCTTCTTTAAGTGCTCATGCTCCAGTTAAAAAAAACCACCATGCAATTTGTCTTCAGAATATCTTGTCTCACTTGCACACGATATATTTTTTTTGGTATCACACTTAGATCTGTATGTCTTCACTCATTTCAGTCCCTCTGCATTTGGATAATTGTCTGTCTTTTGATTCTTCCAATCAATGTTCATGACCTCATACTTTCTTACATTAAACTGTATTCACCAAATCATTAACACGAAAATCTGCAGATCAAATCAAAACAAGTTTAATTATCATTCAAACCATACAGAGATACAGCTGAATGAGACAGCATTGCTCTGGGGCCAAGGCGCAAACATTTAAAGTAGCAAGCAAATTTCAAAATAGCGAGTAACATTCAAAATAGTAAGATAATTCAAAATAGCAAGTGAAGAAACATATTCATTCAAAAAGAAGACATAAAGTCCAAGATTCTGAGTGACAATGTTCGGCAATCGATAGCACAGTCTCCCAGCAGTGTGCAGACGCCTGTCATTCCACTGCTGAAACACAGGAGGGTAGCACTGATGGGAGAGGCTAGGCACCCAGCCAAGTGTGGGCACCACGCTGTAGAACTTCCGCATCCCTCACCCGATCTATAGCAGTAGGTAAACCCAAGGCTTGGGGCCTAGTCCTCACTATAACCGCTTCCATGTCCTCTATCCCACCACCAGACAAGGGTAACAGGCTTGCGGCAACTTACATTATCACTGTCCAACAGAGTCTTGTGATCACAGGTGAAATGTCCGAGACGATCTCCCAAGGTTATACTGCACCAACTGTAATGCTTCCAAGTAGCAGGCAGCAATACAGTCTGCAGCCAGGTCAGTGCCTCTGAACCCAAACTGGCTCCTCCAACACTCCAGCAGCAACGCTGGAGGAAGTTAGCAGGACAGGCAACATCTATGGAAAAGAGTACAGTCGACATTTTGGGCCGAGACCCTACAGCAGGACATCCCAGCAGGCTCCTCCAGTATCCCGACCATCTTCTTTCCCAATAACCCAGCCAGCTCCTTCTCCAACATCAGGGCCGGCCCTTTTGACACCTCGGCCAGCTCCAGTGTTGACATCAGTCCAGTTCACAAACAGCTCACTGATTGAGTAGCCCTGCAGTACCCAAAGTTCTTGGAATAAAATTGTCCTTGGATCATAAAAAATAACTTTTACAAAGGAAAATGCACCTTTGTTGAGTCCCCAAGAGGCCGCTACATTTGCATGCACTGCCACCTTACTGGAAGATGCTGGCAATCCAAAGTAACACATACAAAATGCCAGAGGGACACAGCAGGTCATCTATGGAAAAGAGTAAACAGTAAACAGTCCTAATGAAGGGCCTTGGCCCAAAACATCAACGCTTTTACTCTTTCCATAGATGCTGCCTGGCCTACCGAGTTGCTCCAGCACTTTGTGTCTGTTCACCAAATCTTTGCCCACTCACACAACCAACTTATAGCTGTGTCCACATACCCACACTGCAGCATTTTCACTATTTTTATGACATCAGCAAGCCTGTGTGCTTGACACTTTTCCACTCCTCCAAATAGATAGTGAATAACTGAGAGTCAAGCAGCAACCTTGGGGCACTCCTAGTTATATTTTTCCAGTGTGAAAGAGACCAGCTTATTCAGACTCCCTGCCTATCATGTGATAACAAGTCTTCAAAACATGTCTACACACTTCACGCAAAACCGTGAACTCTTGCCTAGCATACTAGCCATCTAATTGGTACCTTATGGAATGCCTTCCAGAAATCCAATATCACCATATTTTCAGGTTTCCTCTGTGAACACTGCCTGTTATTATCCAGAAAACATGTTAAATATGATTTCCCCTTCATAAACAATGTTGATTTGACTTGATTGGATGAATCTTTTCTAAATGACTAGCTATTTCTGCCTTGATTACAAAGTGGCAGTACCTTGCCATAGAAGATCTTAAGGTAACTAGCCTATACTTTTCCACATTTTGTCTCTCTTCCTTTTTGAACAAATGCATTGCATTTGCAGTTTACCATTCTGCTGGTAACTTCTTGGAACTTGGTGAGAAAAACTGCAATCAATGACTGACCATCTCTACAGCCACTTATTTTCAAACGCAAACAGGAATTCTGCAGATGCTGGAAATTCAAGCAACACACATAAAAGTTGCTGGTGAACGCAGCAGGCCAGGCAGCATCTCTAGGAAGAGGTGCAGTCGATGTTTCAGGCCGAGACCCTTCGTCCTGAAGGGTCTTGGCCTGAAACGTCGACTGCACCTCTTCCTAGAGATGCTGCCTGGCCTGCTGCGTTCACCAGCAACTTTTATGTGTGTAGCCACTTATTTTACAACCTTTGGACTCAAGCTGTCAGGCCTGGCAACTTGACTACCTTTATTCTCTCTACTTTCTCGCAACTTTGTCCCTTATGATTGGGATTCCCACAAGTTCTTCCTTTTTTATCTGAAATCAACACACTTGTTTATTTTTGAATATTTGCAGTGTCACTACCATGAAGTCTGATGTAAAACACCAATTTAAATTACCCTCTGTTCCTTGTTTCCACAGACTCACTCACCAGTGGAGGGTGTGTTTTTGAACTCAGGAAGTAATTGCAATAGAGAGAATACTCGAGTGGGGTTGGCCATTGCTATATTGATGTTAAGGTATCTGCAGACTAACTTACAACTGCTTTTAATACTAAACAAGTCATATTTTCCCCACTACCCGCTGAAGGTAAGCAATAACCCACACACATTTTTTTTACTTTAATGCCCAGCAAAATTTGCACCAATCACAATGCATCTTGTGTCAGTGGAAGATGTAAGGAACCAATGAGAGCGACTGAACAGAGAGCAAAGAGAGGGAATACAAGTGTGCAAGAGAGTGTTGGGATGTAAGACCTCGAGTATGTTGTGAGTTCTCTGAAGGATCACAGGTCTAAGCCCGAACACTGGAATTCCTTCCAACATTGCTCCATATTCCAGAGACTCACAATTGACACCTATTTCCAAAACACAGTCACAAACAAGAGAAAACCTGTAGATGTTGGAAATCCAAGCAACACACACAAAATGCTGGAGGAACTCAGCAAACCAGGCAGCATCTATGGAAAAGAATATAGTTAACATTTTGGGCCGAAACCCTCTAGCATTTTCTGTGTGTTGCTTCCAAAACATAGTTCCCACTTACATTACAATGGAATGACCTCCAGGCATCCTTGGTGTGTAAAACATTTCTGCATCTTTGCACCTCATCCGGCTGTTGTTGCCTTAAAGATAAGGTGCACTTTAAGAGCTGGAGGCCCGGCCTCAGATACTGCAGTGATCCTCTCTATCAGTCCCATCAACAAGCGAAAGTCATGCAATCATCAAGAAAATAATGTACTGTGCTTTCAAAGACATGAACACTGTTGCACAGGGAACATAATTGTAAACTGGATGACAGAGAGGTCAGACTAAATAGTTGCAGGTTACCCACATAGTAATAGACTGGTATTTCTATTTAAGGGAAGAATTTCTAATCCTCAGTGACATTCTAGAATGCATGTTAATACCTTAAATTAATGCAGCATTTTGCAAATTGCAAATACCACAACAAAACTATGCCTTACAAAATGGGTGAGGTCATGTTCAATCATGTTTAGAGCAGGCTATTTTCAGTACAACACATTTCTTTATTCAAAATTTTTACTGCATTCTGAGAGAATAAATTTCAGTTTTAAATGGCAAGCCCCTTATGTTGTAACAAACATTGTACATTCTGGGAATTCTGCATGTGGGTTTTGCACAGTATCTCCTTAATAAACTAATCATGAGTCACCACCTTCTTTGATTGATCTTTGGCACAATTGGACAAATTGCTGACAAAATGTATTAAAAATTAACCATTTATTGAGGCATCATTTTATAATGAAATTCCAGGTGTCAAAACTCTTCTTAAGGAAGAAGAATGAATTCATTAATTTGAATGAAATGTTAACCAATCCCACTGTTAATAGATCATAACACTGTGGCCTATCAGTGTATTTGTGCTAATTCCCCTCTCAAATGCAGTTCGGCTCCAAGTAAAGAATTGATTTTCTGTTAGGAACAAATTAATGTCGGAAGAATGTCTGCTGTTGATGAACTTTCAGACACTTTGGCTAGCCACTGCTCTGAGATTGGAATTCAGCGTGAAGAAGGAAGACACCTATTACAAACCAGGAACTCAATATTGTGCAGCATGGTTCACCTTCTAACCTGATTATATCTTTATATGTTCTGAGTGATCTGAAAATAACAAACACGCAGTTTAGTCACTGATGCATATTGCAAATATTCTGCAGTCAACAATACACTGCAACAGACTATCATGGGAGCTCTCCCACCATCCCATTGTACTGTGACTCCTTCAGACAATTGCAGAAATCTCATTAGCAACTCTTGTGTTGGTTTCCCAGACTCTTCTGATGACTGCAGTGAACAAGTGAAAGAAACTCGTGCTTCATCTGTTGAGCTAGGAAATAACTATCATGAAGCCAAGGTATTCTACAAAACACACACAAAATGCTGGAGGAACTCAGCAGGCCGGGCAGCATCTATGGAAAAGAGTACAGGTCAACGTTTCTGGCCGAGACCCTTCAGCAGGACCAGAGGAGTCAGAGTGGGGGAGGGGGAAGGGAGGGGAAAACACAAGGTGATCGGTGAAACAGGGGCAGTGGGAAGGGTGAAGTAAAGAGCTAGGAAGTTAATTAGTGAAAGACTTACAGGGCTGAAGAAGGGGGAGTTAGATACGAGAGGACAGAAGGCTATGGAAGAAAGGAAAATTTGGGGAGGAGCACCTGAGGGAGGTGAAGGGCAGGCGTGGAGATAAGGTGAGAGAGGGAAAGGGGGATAGGGAATGGGGAAGGAGAAGGGGTGGGCATTACTGGAATTTCGAGCTACGCAGACAAAATATAAGGTGTTGTTCCTTCAACGTAAGTGTGGCCTCATCATGACAGTGGAGGAGGTCATGGATAGACATATCAGAATGGGAATGTGAAGTGGAATTAAAATAGGTGACCACTGGGAGATCCCACTTGTTCTGGCAGACAGAGTGTAGGTGCTTGGTGAAGTAGTCTCCCAATCTATGTCAGGTCTCACTGATATACAGGAGGCCACACCAGGAAAATCAGACATGGTATATGACCCCAGCAGACTCACAGGTGAAGTGTTGCCTCACCTAAAAGGACTGTTTTGGGTCCTGAGTGTTAGTGAGGGAGCAGGTGTAGCACTTGTTCTGCTTGCAGTAATCAGTGCCAGGAGGGAGATCGGTGGGGACAGACAAATAGACAAGGGAGTCACGTAGGAAGTGATCACTGCGGAAAGCAGAAAGTGGGGGGGGGGGGTGTGAAGATGTGCTTGGTGGTGGAATCCTGTTGGAGACAGCGGAAGTTGTTGAAAATTATGTTCTGGACGCGGAGGCTGGTGGGGTGGTAGGTGAGGACAAGAGGAAACCTATACCTGGCAGGGTGGCGGGAGGATGGGGTGAGAGCAGACATGCGTGAAATGAAAGTGATGTGGTTGAGGGCAGCATTGATGGTGAAGGATATTCTACAACTGAATTCATTATGGAGACATCAGTAAGCATTTAGAGATGCAATAGGTAACCAAGGGCAGCTAACACTGCTGAATGAAAAAAAAAGACAACTTAGCTCACCTTATACAATCCATATATTATACATTAATAACAGAATTTAATTACACTATTTAGTCTTTCTCAGAGACCAAAAGAGCAAAGAAACAGATCCATTATTCCACTGAGTGGCCACTAACAATAAATCACCCACTTTTACAATAATCCTACCTTTTCCCAAAACTATGTCTATCAATATCCATTACAGACTAAACATGATGAAAGCCTCCACTGCTGGCAAACATGGGAAACTAAAGTAGCATTTTCTGCCAAACAGTGCTATACTTACCATCTATCGTAAATCAAATTATTGATTACACATGGACCAAATATTATATTCCAAAGCTGACAACTGCAGTGTTTTTAAGTGCCTGATTACATAAAAAAGCAGAGCACCACAGTTACCATTTAGAGAATGCTTATGTATAATCAGAAGACATTCTCCAAGGTATTTCTCAAGGGATCAGAAAGTAAAGTTACTTAGTCACATAGAAAAGGACTGTGATTACTTGATGCTCTTCATGTTGAAAAGTGTATATACCAGGGATTTATGTAAGGTTCATATTTATCCTCGATAAAAGTTATAGTTTGAACTTCCATATTAGCAAAAGAAAATGTAAATATAGAGTACAAAAAACGGGAGTTGGCAAGTTGTGAAAAAGTGCAAAGGGTCAAATAGAAGATAGGCTCTCACTGTTGTAAGACAATTGAATGGTCCCCTAGTACTATAAGATGGACTCTTGACCTCTCAATCTGCCTTGTTATGACATTGCACCTTACTGTCTGCCTACACTGCACTTCTTCTGTAAATCTAATACTCTAGACACTGTTGTGTGTAAAAAGCCCTGGAGATCAGCATTTTCTGAGATGCTCAAACCACCCCATCTGGCACCAACAATCATTTGCATTGATTTCGTATTTAGATCACATTTCTTCCCCATTCTGATATTTGGTCTGAACAGCAACGTAACCTTTTGGTCCTGTCTGCATGTTTTTTTAATGCATTGAGTTGCTGCCACATGATCGCATAATTGGATATTTGCATTAACGAGTAGGTGTACCAAATGTGGTGGCCACAGAGTGCACAGTTTCCCTGAGAGATTCTGTAGGTAGAATGAAGATTTTAAAAAAGGATTTGTTCTTGTTTTTAAGAAAAAGGCACAAGGAACACTTGCATGTGCACACATATTATAAATAGGTAAAGAGGACAAAAGGTCCACACATTAAAGTGAAGTTTTGAGTTCATTAATGAGCATAAGTGCTCAGTTCATGGGCCACATCTGGAAAACTGTGGTCACTAGTAATATGCAAACCCAAAACCTCACATTTGATTATGTGTGCAAAATTGCACAGTTTTGCTCCCCTTAAAGTGAATATAATACACTACTGGCAGTGCAAATGAGATTTGTCAAATCATTTACGGGACGAGAAAATTGTCCAACCAAACTTCAAATTCATTATCAAAGTACATATAAGATACTATATACAACCCTGAGATTTTTTTTTGCTGGCAATCACAGTAAATACAAGAAACTCAATGGAATCAATGAAAGTCCACGCCCAACAGGGCAGACAACAACCAATGTGCAAAAGAAAGCAACATACTTAACCAATTTCCCTCGGGATCAATAAAGTATGACTATACTGTGCAAATACAAAAAGAAAGAGAAAAAATAAACAATAATAATAGCAATAATAAATAAATAAATAGATAAACAAGCAAGCAGTGAATAAAGAGAACATGAGATGTACAGTCCTTGAAAGTGAGTTCATTTCAGGGGGAACAGTTCAGTGATTGGGTGAGCAAAGTTGAGTGAAGTTATCCCTACTGGTTCAAGAGTTTGATGGTTGAGGGATAATTACTGTTCGTTAAGCTGGCAGTGTGGGTCTTGAGGCTTCTGTACAAGGGCATTTGTGTTTTCATTCCAGGCCGTGATGCAACCAGTCAATATACTCTCCATCACACATCTATAGAAGTTTGACAAAGTTTTAGATGACAATCCAAGTCTTTGCAAACCTCTAAAAAAGTAGAGGAGCTGCTGTGCTTTCTTCATAATGGCACATATGTGCTGAACCCAGGACAGATTCTCTGAGATGATAATACCAAGCGGGGGGGGGGAGGAGGTAAAGCATGGGCGACATGCCCATCTTCCCCTCCAGTAGAGGGTTAGATAATAGCCGATGGACAAAAAATTACATACTGGGTGATTGTACGAGGACAGACCCATCCTGGGTGTGTGGATAAGGGTAAGCTGACTATGGGAGAATGAAAGTATTTTCAACCATCTCTCCTCATTTGTTTTTAAAGGTTCCTGCCAGAATGTTGCTTTATTCTGTTTTAATGCTTGTCTTGTGTTTTGTTGGATGTCGGACTTCTGTTGAGACCCGACAAGCCACTAATAACCTTGTGATTTGTAAAATCATTGTTATCTTAGGAAAGGATACTATATATATCACGTGATAAGTACTAATTGGGAGTGTGGCAGGACGATAAGTGTCAGGGGATGTTGTACCCCTGGACCGACTGATCTTATATGACTATTTTTTATGAAAAAAGTAAAGTGCCAAATTGATTGTAATCTAACTCTTCCATCCCCGATCATAATGTAGCATTTGTAAATCTTACTCATTCTGTTTGAATTGGCAACAAGATCTTACCATCCCCTAGAGATGCGGACATATATTTTAACAGGAATATTGAGGTTAATCCTTGGATCTGTATAATTTTACATATTTTAATATAATGTTAACTTTAGTTTTAACTATCCAAGGGATATTGATATGTAATCTTCGTTTCAAGCAGAAGGAAGAGTTCTATGTGTCTCTAACCTAACAGACATACAAGGGGTGGAATGTGGCATATTGGATTTTGTAATCAATGAATGAATATCTGTGAGCTCAATGACTAATTCGTTCTTTCTAATCTTGTAGCATACAGGGTCTGTTAATGGCTGTAAAATGTTTGTTGATAGCTGGATTCTTTCTTCAGGCTTATCACTTATATTTAAGTATTAATGTGCTTTGTAAGCCCAAGGAACATTGCATGCTACAAGATAACAAGGACTGGCCATTAAAACGTCTAATTGACTTGTAAGGGTACGCTGAACACTGTGTTAATGGACACATGTGTTTGAATGAAAGAAACCAGACAAAGTTAATGGCATGAGAATCAAAAAATTCCCTCTTTTATACTGATTCTTCGTCACCCTTGATTTGGCCAATGACAGTAGGCAAACTGAAATGCAGCATTAGAACTGTGTTTAGCCACACAGTCATAAGTATAAAGTGAGTAAAGCAGGAGGCTAAGCACACAGCATATAAATGTGCATATAAATGAATTACTTTTCCTTTTAAAAATGCGGAATTACTGCAGAATATGCAAATATACTATTACATATGGGTATATCTGTCTACTGCCTGTAAACCCACTGGCGTTAAGGGCAGCAATAATGTTCCTCTATCTCTGGTGGTGTTCAGGGCTTCCTTCATCGTGTCAGTAGCTCAGTGTTCACTGTCAGTCATGCAAGTCCCAGGATGAGACTCAAGAATAGCTTCTCACTAAGGGTCCTTCATTGCTGTTTTGTTTTACCAGTCAGGGTTGTTAGCCCCGAGCTGAACCACCAAACCTGGAGGACCGGTGGACCACTCTTAGTCTAGCTTCTACCCTTTGACCCTACCAAGAGCCAAAGCATAAAGCCCTGACTCCAGTCAACATATGTAGCTCTCTGGGTCATTAAGGCATGTAAGCTTCCAAACTACAACAAGGTTGTTGTCTTCTTGAAGGACATAGGTAGATATAAGCACATACTGTATATCCAATCCCATTACAGTTTTACATAAACCAGTTCCAGATCTAATAGTATTTCTATGTACTTCTCGTTGCTCAGGTTTAAAGGCAGCGGCATATGAAAATGCACAGACATTGCACACATAACTGTTTTTGGATAATGCTGGCTTTAAGATAGATGACTTTGAGAATAGCATAGCCCTTTTGCATGGACACCCAACCCACCTAAGGAGGTTGTAAATTTAAAGACTGATACCAGCTAACCAACATGAGAAGGATTCGACCTGATCAGGACTGTTTTACATTATACTATAAATATATACCAGAAGTCATGACCCTCTCGCAAAAATATTTGTGATAGAAGGAATGGTTGGAGTATATTCAAAGTGTGGAGAAGTACTAAGTACTGATAGAGATTTGCACTAGGAGTTCTATACCAACCACAAAAAGTAATGGAAGCAGCATGCATAATAACTGAGTAAATGCATAATAAGTTTCCATACAATACAAGCATCATTAGCGAAATCAAGCTATTAAATAAAAAATCCCCAGGAAAGTCCAGGTGACCTCTATGCTATCACCTTTTTGAAAATGTGTGTACATCCTCTTTTCAAACAACAACAGAGAACACAGAACAGTACAGCACAGGAACAGGCCCTCAGCCCCTACGCTGTGCCGAACCAATTAAATTAGTAACCAATTTACTAATTTTATTTTTCAAATTACAAATTACTGAACAGTAAATTCAGATTTTGGTTTAAAATTAGTGAGTTAAACTAACTTAGAAAACTGAGCTTTCGAACTATTAAATAACTAATTTACCCTCAAAATATAAGAAGTATTTGGTTACCATTTCCAGTATTACTTCTGTTAGTCTGTAAGACAGTGATATATGATCTGAATGGTAGCTGTATAACTGACTGTCATTAAAACAAATGTTTAGGATTGCAAGCTCATTAAATAACACCAAAGGCAATTTAATCAGAATGAGTAGGTAGCATTGTATCCCAGCCTGATCTGTTTATCAGAGGCTAACATGAGGTACTGAATTTTGTTCTCATTGCTTGCCTATAGATAATATCCAATATACATATCATTTAAAGATTATTGTCAGAAAAATTCCATCTTCCAATGACTTAGGTTAATAAGTTTGCCTTTATCTTCATAATGTAGTGCTTCACTTGGAGTATATAATGTGATTAAAACAATTCATGTATTATTCAAAGTTATGCACTGGTTCTGGGTTTCTCTGGCAACTAGTGGAGAAAACAGAGTAAATTATCAAAATGTGACAGAATTGTATTTTCAAATACTAGAGCTATGTAGAGATTTGAAACAACAATAATGATTACAGTTCAGGATCTCTGCTAATTCTTTTATCACATGTTCACAATTTCCAAAACCAGATTGTTTCTCGTGATCCTTACACTCTTATATCTGAAATATCAAGTGCTTTATGAACAAGTACTGCTTGATAACAATTACAACATAGTGGCTACAGAAATGGTTTGATTTTCGTAGGATTCTAAAGCCCATACTGACCCTGCTCATCAAAAAGCAACTTCTGGGTTTTCTCCACTGCTCAGCATTTGGTCTGCAGCCATGAAGGTTTCAGCCCCTCCGGCAGCTATCAAAGTATTTCTTGAAATGCAGAGAGGATTTCTCCCTCCACGACTTCCAGGCTGGGAGTTCTAGACTCTCTAGTCTTAGGAAGTAAAGAATTTATTCAGCTGCCTTCTCACCGTTTTAGTAATTGATTTATTTTAATGCCCTTTACCCTAGGAGTGTTGAGTTCTTAACACTTTCACCTTATCTAGACTGTCATTAGTTCTTAAACCCCAATTAAACTCTTCTATTTCTACTTTGATCTCAACAGAACAACTTTCAACCTCTTGACATATTAAAAAAAACTCCACTTTTCTGCTTCTTTCTCTTCAAAATGGATGATCTCACATTTTGTTATCGTTTTACATAATGTCTACCATGTGATCACCCTTTCAGTTAACCCACAAAATTCCCTTTAAGCCTCTTTTCATCTTCCTCAAAAGCCATACTACCATTTAGGTTTGCATTATCAGCAATCATAGATTTATTACAAACAAAATTTCAAATCTTTCCATTTTTTGGCAGAACTTGCCCATTCCAACACAAAGCCATTAACTTTTCACAATGACTTAGTTTTTCCCACAAAATTGATGCCTCGTCTGTTGAGGTGATCCCAGAATTACTGATTTTATTTTAGATAAATTGATACATCATCACCTCATCCAAATCAATGATATGGTTTGTGAACCATTGCTGGAAGTGACAGTCTCCAGCCTAAAAATAACCAAGTTATTCCTGTTCTCTGTTTTCTATCCATTGAACATTCCTCAAACTACTCCAGGACCTTACCTCCAACTCCATTTGTTCTAATCGTGTTCCATAACTTCATGTGTAACAGATTATTATAAGACTTCCATCAATTCAAATGCATCACACCTACCACTTGCTCCTTATCTATTTCAACTACCTTGCTGTAATTATGTTTTGAGATTACCTGTACAGATGGCATGCAAAACTAAATTTTCACTATGTATCCTTTCCCTTCCTAATTTTAATTATTATTTTCTAAATCTGAATACCATCAACTTGATGATATATATTCTAATATTATGCTAACTGCTGAGTGAGGGCAACTGACCTGTAATTTCACTTTTTTTTCTCTCTGCCTCTCCCTCTCCCTCTCTCTCCATATAATATGGTGGGAGTGTATTTGATATCTTCCAATCTGTGAAGACTATTCTTGAATCTATGGAGCTTAGGAAGATGACATACAATCCATTTACTATCTTCTTAACCTCCACTTTCAAAACCCTGGGTCCAGGTCATCAAATCTTAAGGAGGTTTGGATACTCAGTCCCATTATTTACTCCAATCCAATGTTCAAAACATAGAACAGTACACCACAGTGTTGTGCCAAGCTAGATACATTCAGTGACCACTTTATTAGAAACCTCCTGTACCTAACAAAGTAGTCCTGTCAGCTTGGACCAGAGTAGCCGTTCTCCTCTGACTTCTCTCATTAACAAGGCATTTTCACTTACAGAACTGCCGCTCACTGGATGTTTTTAGCTTTTCACACCATTCGCTGCAAACTTTAGAGATTGTTGTGCGTGAACATTCCAAGAAGTCAGCTGATTCTGAGATACTCAAACTCCCACCCGGTACCAACAATCATTCCTCAATCAAAGGATAACATTTCTTGCCCATTTTGAGGTCTGGTCTGAACAACAACTGAACTTCTTGACCATGTCTGCATGTTTTTATGCATTGAGTTGCTGCCACATGATTGTTGATTAGATGTTTGCATTAATGAGCAAATGTACAGCTGTACCTAACAAAGTAGTGTGTAAATATACTTCACAATCTAATACCCTCATACATAGCCTATAACCTTCGATTTTTCTTGCATCCATGTGCCTATCTAAGAGTCTCTTAAATCTCCCTATTTTATCAGTCTGTAATACCACCAGTGCATTCCAGGCACCCATTATTGTCTGTATAAAAAAATTCTCTCACATCTCCCCTAAACTTTCCTCCCTTCACCTTAAAGTATGGCCTCTGGTTTTGGCCACTGCCATCCTCGGAAAAAAATGCTGGCTGTCCACTCTATCTATGTATGCCTTTCATAATCTTATACACCTCTATCAAGTCGCCTCTCATCCTCCATCGCTTCAAAAGGAAAAGTCCTAGCCTGCTCAGCCCTTCCTTATTAGACATGACTTCTAATCCAGGTAGTGTCATAGTAAATCTCCTCTACATCCTTCCTATAATGAGGTGACCAGAACAGAGCACAATACTCCAAATGTGGTGTAACCAGAGTTTTATTTGAGTTGCAGCATTATCTCATGGCTCTTAAACCCAATTCCCAACCAATGAAGGCCATATGCCTTCTTAACCATCCTATCAACTGTTCCCAGGATATGGCTTTTGGTTCCACAACATCAGAGATGTGCTGGTTCTTTAAGGCACAGGGTTTCCCTCCCTCTACTATTGATGCTGCCCTCACCCGCATCTCCATTTCCCAAGCTTCGGTGCTCACCCATCTTTCTGCTACCTTAATACTGAGTCCCTCTTGTCCTCGTCTACCACCCCATCAGTCTCCACATCCAACACATTATCCTCTGCAACTTCCAACCTCTCCAAAGGGATCCTACCACTAAACATACCTTTGCCTTCTGGCCCCCTCTCCACCCTCTACAGGGATCGTTCCCTCCTCGATTCCCTTGTCTATTCGCTCCTCCCCACTAATCTCCCTCACAGCAATTATCCCTGCAAACAGCCTAAGTGCTACATCTGCCAATACATCTCTGTCCTCGCCTCCATTCAGGGAGAAAAACAGTCCTTCCAGATGAGTCAACACGTCACCTGCGAACCTGCTGGGGTCCTCTATTTTGTCCAGCGCTCCCGTTACAGTCTCTCCCATATTGGTGAAAACCATTGTAAATTGAGGGTCTGCTTTGAGGAGCACCTCTGCAACATCTGACACAAGCAGGGCTTCCCGGTGGCCAAACATTTTAATTCTGATTCCCACTCCCATTCTGACATGTCAGTCCATAGCCTCCTCTTTTAGAGAGGGAGGGAGAGCAGCCAGATGTCTAGGTACATATTGTTACCAGTGACATAGGAAGGAACAGCAATGAGGTCCTGAAGATTGAGTTTAGAGAGCTCGACATAAAGCTGAGAAGCAGTGTAGGCTTCATTTTCCATTTGAGAGTTTTAGTTAACAGCCCTGTTTGGCCAAGTGTTTATTGTTTGATTCTCCCTTTAACGTTGTTCGCATTAAAGTTTGTGAACTATCAACCTGCTTCAGTGTCTCTCATTCCGCACTTGGGCCATATCCGAACCTGGTGACAGCAAATCTCGACCACACAAGGATGGACCCAGCGGAGAGAGAGCAGCTGACTTTAGCTATGATATTCACTGCTCAGGTAGGAGACAAGCTATAGGCAATGGAATCTGTTCTCAGTGAAGTTACGGAGGCAATGAGGCAGATAACCGTCTTTCCTCGTCCTCTCCCCCTCCCTCACCACCCAGCACCCAGCCCATGGAGGAGCCTATGCAAGTGGGGCACATGCACCTGTCTCAGGAGGAACGAGAGTGGCACTGGAGAACCGGTTCCTGCCTCTATTGTGGTGATCCAGGACACTTCTGGGTGGCACGTTCCAAGCGCCCAGTAAAAGAGAATACCCGTCAGCAGGGAGGGGAATCCTGACAGGTCAGTTCTCTCTTTAGTCAGCTTTCCCTAATTCAGCAATGCTCGCAGCTTCCTTGTTGTGGAGGTCTCAGACCCATGAAGTTGAGGTGTTTATTGATTCCGGTGCAGCCGGGAATCTTATGGACCTCTCTCTCGCTCAAAGATGGGGAGTTCCAACTCAGGAATTAAGATAAAAGATGAACGTCAAGGCGCTGGATGGTTGACCTCTGGGAACCGGCCAGATCCACCTTTCCACCCAACACCTCCAACTAGTGCTTGAAGGCAACCATCATGAAGAAATAACTTTCTATCTGGTTAATTCACCTGAACTGCCACTAGTACTTGGCCTCCCCTGGTTATCCCGACTCTACCTACTGATCGATTGGTCTCTGAAGGTACTCCAAAAGTGGGGACCAGCATGCCTGTCTACCTGTCTGGGTCCAGCTCAAGCTCCATCCATGAATCCTCTCCAGTGTCAGCTAAGGATGTGGACCTGTCTGGGATTCCGGCTGAATACGCAGATCTCCTTGAGGTTTTCAGTAAAAGAAAAGCCACCACCCTGTCCCCACACCGGCCATATGACTGTGCCACAATCCTCCTACCTGGCACTAGTCCTCCCTGGGGCCAGCTCTTTTCCCTCTCTCATCCAGAAATGGTGGCCATGGAGGAATACCTCAAGGAGGTATTGAACATGGGGTTTATCCGTCCGTCAGTCTCGACGGCAACAGCAGGCTTCTTTTTTGTGAGCAAGAAAGATGGCAAGCTCCGTCCCTGCACCGATTATCGGCTCCTGAACAACATCACTGTGAAGAGCCGCTACCCTCTTCCCTTGCTGGCATCTGTATTTGAACATCTCCAAGGAGCAACCATATTTTCCAAAACTGATCTACGCAATGCTTACAATCTGATTCACATAAGAGAAGGGGATGAGTGGAAAACAGGTTTCAACACCTCTGTTGGCCACCATGAATACCTGGTGATGCTTTTTGGTATTCCAGCTCTTGCTTAACGATGTGCTTAGGGACATGTTGATCCAGTAGTGTTTGTGTATTTAGATGACATCTTTATCTATTCTCGCTCTCATCAGGAGCATGTCCAGCATGTCCAGAGTGTACTCAGACGCCTTCTTGAAATAAACTGTACGCCAAGCCTGAAAAATGTGAATTCCATAAAGACCAAGTGTCATTTTTAGGCTATATGCTTACCCCATCCAGTGTTTAAATGGACCCTAGTAAAGTTCAGGGAGTTGCAGAATGGCCCAAACCGTCTACAGTCAGACAGGTACGGTGCTTCATGGGGTTTGCGAACTTTTATCAAGAGGAAGAAGGAAGCATATGTTAGATATAAGAAGCAGGAAGCAGGAGGGGCTCATGAGAAATATAGGGTAGCCAGGAAGGAGCTTAAGAAAGGACTAAGGAGAGCTCGAAGAGGGCATGACAAGGCCTTGGCACGTAGGATTAAGGAGAACCCCAAGGCATTCTATGTGTATGTGAAGAACAGAAGGATGCTAAGAATGAAGGTGGGGCTGCTAAGGATAAAGAAGGCAACATGTGCCTGGAGGTGGAAGAGGTTGGGGAGGTCCTAAATGAATACTTTGCTTCAGTATTCACAAGTGAAAAGGACCTTGGTCAGGGTGAGGTCGAAATAGAGCAGGCCTGTGTGCTGGACAATGTGGAGATTAAGGAAGAAGAAGTGTTGGATCTTCTTAAAAACATCAAGATTGATAAGTCCCCAGGGCCGGACGTGATATACCCCAGGTTGCTGTGGGAAGTGAGAGAAGAGATCGCTGGAGCAGTAGCTATGATCTTTGAATCTTCTTTAGCTGCAGGGGAGGTGCCAGAGGATTGGAGAATGGCAAATGTAGTTCCCTTGTTTAAAAAAGGTAATAGGGAGAATTCTGGGAACTATAGACCGGTGAGTCTTACGTCGGTGGTCTGCAAACTGTTGGAAAGGATTCTTAAGGATAGGATCTACAAGCATTTGGAGAAGTACAGGCTACTCAATAATAGTCAATGTTAGTCCTGATGAAGGGTCTCAGCCTGAAACGTCCACTGTACCTCTTCCTAGAGATGCTGCCTGGCCTGCTGCGTTCACCAGCAACTTTGATGTGTGTTGCTTGAATTTCCAGCATCTGCAGAATTCCCCGTGTTTGCAATAATAGCCAACATGGCTTTGTGAAGGGAAGGTCGTGCCTCACGAGCCTAATTGAGTTTTTTGAAGAGGTAACAAAAGAAATTGATGAGGGTAGGGCAGTAGATGTGGTCTATATGGATTTTAGCAAGGCATTTGACAAGGTCCCCCACGAGAGACTCATCCAGAAAGTCATGAGGCATGGGATCAGTGGAACCTTTGCTGTTTGGATAAAAAAATTGGCTTAAGGGAAGAAAGCAGAGGGTAGTAGTGGAAGGAAAGTATTCTGCCTGGAGGTCGGTGACTAGTGGAGTGCCTCAAGGATCTGTCCTGGGACCCCTGTTCTTTGTGATTTTTATAAAAGACCTGGATGAAGAGGAGGAAGGATGGGTGAGTAAGTTTGTGGATGACATGAAGATTGGAGGAGTTGTGGATGGAGCTATAGGTTGTCGAAGGTTAAAAGAGGATATAGACAGGATGCAGAGTTGGAAAGAAAAGTGGCAGATGGAATTCAATCCGGATAAGTGTGAGGTGATGGATTTCGGAAGGACAAACCAGAAGGCTGAGTTAATGGGGTTAATGGTCGGTTACTTAAGAGTATGGATGAACAGAGGGACCTTGGGGTTCAAATCCATACATCCCTCAAGGTCGCTGCACAGGTTGATAGGATAGTTAAGAAGGCCTATGGGATGCTAGGCTTCATTAAGAGGGGGATGAGTTCAAGAGTAGAGAGGTCATGTTGCAACTCTACAAATCTCTGGTGAGACCACACTTACTGTGTTCAGTTCTGGTCACCTCATTATAGGAAGGATGTGGACGCTATGGAGAGGGTGCAGAGGAGATTTACCAGGATGTTGCCTGGATTGGAAAACAAGTCTTATGAGGCAAGGTGATGGGCCAAAGGGCCTGTTTCTGTGCTGTTGTGCTCTATGACTCTCTCTAAGGTTAGCAGAGCTGGGACTTTTCTCTTTGGAGCGTAGAAAGATGAGAGGGCACCATATACGTAAAGTATGCTTAACTATTGGATTATTCATTTGTTTATACAATTTGGAAGAAGTAAAAGGAAGCGAAGTTCCTAAAACTGAACCCAAGGAAAACCCTTGTAATGAATTACATTCAAGATTTACCCACTGTGGATTTAAAGATACATCCAAATCTCGTAACCAAAGTTTTAAATATCGAATATTAAGTGCCCAATAATAGAATCTGAAATTCGAGAGGGCAAGCCCCCCCTCCTTTACTTTACGTATATGGTTTCAATTTCGAAGATTTTTTGGGTTTAATCAATTTATTTTAGCAAGTCCTATTATATCTAATTTCCTTTTTCAACCTTCCACTATGGATCAAGCTTACTTTGATTGGAAAACCAAAGGTATAATACGTTTTCGTGATTTATTTCTGGATAATTGTTTCATGTCTTTTGATCAACTTTCTAATAAACATAACTTACCCAGATCTCACTTTTTTAGATATCTACAGATTAGAAACTTTTTAATTACTGTTTCTCCTAATTTTCCACACCCATATCCAATGGACACTTTGGAAAAAATTTTAGATTTAAATCTCTCTCAGAAAAGTGTTGTAGCGATTAGATATAATATAATTATGAATTTATGTCCTGATGTTTCCAATAAAATTAAAGCTGACTGGGAAAGTGAATTTAACATTATTATACCAATTTAAAAATGGGAAAAAATTCTTCAATTGGTTAATTTATCCTCTATATGTGCTAAACATGTGTTGATACAGTTTAAAGTAGTGCACAGGGCTCATATGTCTGAAGATAAACTATCTCGTTATTATTCTTATATAAATCCTATATGTGATAGATGTCATTCCGAGATAGATTCTTTAACTCACATGTTTTGGTCATGTCCTTTGTTGGAAAAATATTGGAAAGACATTTTTGACATTATTTCAACGGTTTTGAATATAGACTTACAACCTCATCCAATTACTGCTATCTTTGGGTTACCAATGATAGTTTCAAATTATCTAACCTCTTCAGCACGTAGGATGATTGCATTTCTTACTCTAATGGCTAGAAGATCCATTTTGCTGAATTGGAAAGAGATTAACCCTCCTACGGTATTTAATTGGTTTTCACAAACTATGGTATGTTTGAATTTGGAAAAAATTAGAAGTGTGGTTTATGACCCTTCCATTAGATTTGAAAAAACTTGGAGGCCTTTCATTCAGTATTTTCATTTGATGTAATTTGACCATTTCCAAACTTGTTTTATTTCTCTGTACTGTTGGTTGAGAGGAATGGAGTCGTCGACACTACGGTTTTCTTCTTTCCCATTTTCAAGTTGTTAGTATTGCCCAAGTCTTTTAGTTCAGTTGATTAATTCTGTTTAGTTTAGTTTTTTTTTGGGATGGGGTTCGTTTTTTTTTCTTTTTCATGATTTTTCTTCAGTTTTTTTTGCTTTGTATTATTTACTATTATTCTACACGATTGGGAGCTTTGTTAATTTTTACTATTTGGTTTTACAATTACTCATTTTAAATGTAACAATGTATCTCCTACTACTTGTATTTTTGCTTTGTTATGTTTTCATTCTATGAAATTAATAAAAAGATTGAAAAAGAAAGAAAGATGAGAGGGGACTTGATAGAGGTCCACAAGATTATGAGAGGCATAGATAGGGTGGATAGCCAGTACCTGTTTCCCAGGGAAAACACCAGAGGGCCTATGTACAAAGTTAAGGGAGGGAGGTTTAGGGGAGACATCAGGGGTAAGTTTTTTACACAGAGGGTTGTGGGTGCCTAGAATGACCTGGCAGGGATGGTGGTGGAGGCTAAAACATCAGGGGTACTTAAGAGCCTCTTGGACAGGCACAAGGATGAAAGAAAAATAGGGGATTATGGGGTAGTGTGGGTTTGGTACTTTTTTTTATAAGGAATATATGGGTTGGCGCAACATCGAGGGCCAAAGGGCCTGTACTGTGCTGTAGTATTCTAGTGTCTAGTGTCTAGATCTTGGCCCAAAACATCAACTGTCTATTCATTCCCATAGATGCTGTCTGCCCTGCTGAGTTCCTCCTGCATTTTGTGTGTGTAGCTTTGGATCTCCAGCATCTGCAGACTTACTTGTGTTTATCAACTTGCATGGCAACTTTGAAAGATCTGTGGACTTGGACCCAATGGTCCCTCTTTCTTCATAATGTTAAGGATCCTACCACTCACCTTGTACTCCGCCTTCACATTCAACCTTCCAAAGTGTATCACTTTACACATTTCCAGACTGAACTCCATCTGCTACCCCTCACCAACTCTGCATCTAGTCTATGTCCTGTAGTGACGTATGAAAACCATCTACACTGTTCATAACAACTTTGTATCATCTGCAGACTTATTAACCCACCCTTCCACTTCCTTATCCACATTATTTATAAAAATCACAAAGAGCAGGGGTCTCAGAACAGATGCCAACGGAACCAGGTGCCTGCTTCCAGGCAGAATACAATCCATCTACTGCCATCCTCTGCTTTCCATGGGAAAGGCAATTCTGAATCCATGCAGCTAAGTCCCCATAGATCCCATGCCTCATGAGTTTCTGGGCAAGCCTAACACAAGGAAGAAGTTTGTTGAATACCTTACTAAAATTCACATGTGCAATTGCTCAATCTGTTTTGCACCTCCTCGAAAAACTCAATTAGGCTTATGAGGGCTGTCCTTCCCCTTTACAAGCCATGTTGACTATTCTTAATAAAAGTGTGCTCCAAATACTCATGAATCCTGAGAATCTTCTCCACTAGTTTGCCACCATTGATGTAAAACTCAATGGTTTATCCCTATTAGCTTTCTTGAACAAGGTAATTCCATTTCCTAGAGGAAATGCTCCTCATTTCTTCTCGGCCAGTGATTCCCAACCTGGAATCCACAGACCCTTTGGCTGATAGTAAGCATTCGTGGCATAAAAAAAAGGTTGGGAAACTCTGCTCTAGGCCAATTGGTCACTGCCAATACTGAAAGGTTTTCTGTCTTCTTCCATGAAGGCATACACATTATTGTTCAATTTCCCTGCCATTTCATTATTCCTAATATACTTTTTCCCATCTTAGTCTGTAAGGAATACACAATCATTTTAACTAAAAGTTTCTTTTTCACACATATAGAATCTTTTAAGATCTGTTTTTAATTTTCTGACCATCTTATTGAGAAAGGAGGCACAGGATCCAAGGGGACATTGCTTTGTGGATCCAGAATCAGCTTGCCCACAGGAGGCAAAGATTGGTTATAGATGGGTCATATTCTGCATGGAGGTTGGTGACCAGTGATGTGCCTCAGGGATCTGTTCTGGGACCCCTTCTCCTCGTGATTTTTATAAATGACCTGGATGAGGAAGTGGAGGGATGGGTTAGTAAATTTGCTGATGACACAAAGATTGGTGGATAATGTGGAGGTTACAGTGGGACATCGATAGGATGCAAAACCCGGCTGAGAAGTGGCAGATGGAGTTCAACCCAGATATATGTGAGGTGTTTGATGTTGGTAGGTCAAATATGACAACAGAATTTAGTATTAATGGTCAGACTCTTGGCAGTGTGGTGGATCAGAGGGATCTTGGGGTCTGAGTCCATAGGACACTCAAAGCTGCTGCGCAGGTTGACTCTGTGGTTAAGAAAGCATACAGTGCATTGGCCTTCATCAACCATGGGATTGAGTTTAAGAGCTGAGAGGTAATGTTGCAGCTATATAGGACCCTGGTCAGACCCCACTTGGAGTACTGTGCTCAGTTCTGGTCACCTCACAGGAAGGATGTGGAAACTGTAGAAATGGTGCAAGCAGATTTACAAGGATATTGCTTGGACTGGGGAGCATGCCTTGTAGATTGAGTGAACTTGGCCTTTTCTCCTTGGAGCAACGATGGATGAGAGGTGACCTGATAGAGGTGTATAAGATGATGAGAGGCATTGATCGCGTGGATAGTCAGAGGCTTTTTCTCAGGACTGAAATGGCTATCACGAGAGAGCACAGTTTTAAGGTGCTTGGAAGTAGGTACAGAGGTGTCAGGTGTAAGTTTTTTATGCAGAGGGTGGTGAGTGTGTGGAATGGCCTGCTGGTGACAGTGGTGGAGGCGGATACAATAGGGTCTTTTAAGAGACTCCTGGATAGGTACCTAGAGCTTAGAAAAATAGAGGGCTATGGGTTACCCTAGGTAATTTCTAAAGTCAGTACATGCTCGGCACAGCATTGTGGGCTGAAGAGCCAGTATTGTGCTGTAGTTTTTCTATGTTTCTATCTTATTACATTCCCATTTCTTAGCAATTCCTTTTTCCTCTTTGCTGAATTGTGAGTTACTTGTCATCTTCGGTGTTACCAATCTTTTATCCAATGCTATCTGTATCTTTTGGTTTACCATAGGTGAACCACTTTTGTAATGGATTTCGTGTTTTAAAGGGTATAACCATTTGTCAAAATCTGTTTTAAATTCTTTAAAAGCTAGCCATTGTTTCTTATTGCCGTCATTGTAATTCATGTCGTTCATCATTGTATTTCTCACTTCGTGACTTCACAGCCTGTTTTGTTCACATATTCCGTTTGAACAAAATCCTTTCAAATCTTTACATTAAAATATTACCATATTATTGTCACATTTCCCTAGAAGTCCCTTCACCTCCATGTAGTAATTAATCCCTTCTCATTGCATGATGCCAAATACCATTCCTCTCCCTTACTCCTCAGCATGCTAATATAGAAAATTATCTCTAAATATACAGTCAGTGAAGTTGGCCTCCACAAAATATCTGCTAATTTGTCTTGCTCAATCTATATTTGCAATGGATAAAATAGCCTCTAGTTGTCAGATTTATACTGTAGCTTACATTACCATTTCTGTTTGGAGGCTTTTAGAAATCTCCCACCGGTGTTTCCCCACCCCTTACTAACTCCACACAAACTGATTCTCTTCTTTATCCCATCTTTTATAACCAGGGTTAACATTTAACTTTCTTCATTTTGCTTATCTCTTCTAAAAGTAAAGCTCTATGGAATTTTTGATTGAATAGTTTGCTCCCAGGACACTGTAAAAGCTATTAAATTGCAGTTTTTGTTTGCTCCACATTATTTTGTATATATTTCAAGATTAAACTGTCCAAGGAAGTATTCACAGGTTCGAGACCTTCAATGTGCAATAGTAGGAGGAGCTTATTGAAGTGCACATTGGAGGGTAGTATTGTAGTCAGTGAAACTGAATGTGAGAGGAACACAACATAATTTTAGATTTGTTCAGAACCAGTAATGATTTGTCCTCTGTTTCTGTTGCCACTGCTGTTGAAATATCACATCAACAGCATCTACTGAAGCTTGCATAATGCAGGGCCACCTAAAGGTGATAAATCCCAAGGATGCTCCTACTTCTTCTGGCCCACAGGAAATCCTATGAAGGCACTTACCTTCTCCTTGAAGCTGTCTTGACCTTCCTACAGCTGGCAGGTTTCCCAAGAGGAAGGATAATTTGGTCAACATTAGGGAAACCAGACAATCCCTAGGAGTGGTTTGATAGTCAGCTCCTGGTTTCAGCTCATAAAAGTCCTCTTCAGACAGATCTATAAGCATCCATAGCATCCCTCTGGTATATTTCCTGCTTGCAAAGGATAATAGGAGAGTGCTGAGAGAAAGAAAGAGACTCTGGACCAGAGTCCAACAAGATGTCTGGAAATTTTACCAATTATTGAAGTACAGGTATGAGGGAAAGAGCTTCCTCCTGGGATCTCCCTTCCCCAATCCCCTACTTCATCTCACCCCACTGATAGAAAACCGCTATAGGGATTGAAATAGCCATTTCATACCATTATTCCACTGTTTAATTATTTAAGAATCTTTTTTTAATTTAGAACTTAAAAGACATCTAAACCAATAACTTTGAAACCTGATAAACTCCTTACCATATTGGACCATACCACCAGGTGGTCAGAGGTTGTCCCTCTAGCATCGACGATGGCTGCAGATGTGGCTCGGGTGTTCATCAGCACCTGGGTTGCTCGGTTTGGCACCCCATCTGATATTTCCTCTGACCGCGGTCCCCAATTCATATCAGTCCTCAGGGCTGCGATGGTCCAGAACCTTGGAGTTAGGGTACATCACACCACGGTGTATCACCTTCAGTTCAATGGCCCAGGTGAGCAGTTTCACTGATCCTTAAAGGCTGCTCTGAGAGCTTCCCTGATGGACGAACGTTGGCATGATCACCTCCTGTGAGTCCTGCTGGGACTCACAACAGCTCCAAAAGGGGACCTGCAGTCAGCCGTGGGGAGTTGGTATACAGGCAGCTGTTACAAATGCCAGGTGATTTCATTTCTGAGGCCATGACTGCCAGGTCGGCCTCTCAACACGTTCCACACTGCTCAGTAAATACAATTCCTACTCACCTATTCCTACCTCCCCTCATGGCGTACAGCTCTCTTGGGTCCCTGTTAACCTACATTCCACCTCGTTTGTTTTCGTCCGCCATGATGCACATCAGCGTCCCCTTGGGCCCCCTTACGATGGGATGCTCCACACTTTGGAATGGGGAGAAAAGACTTTTATCATAGGTAAGAGGGGTAAATCTGAATATACTTCGGTAGATCGCCTTAAACCGGCCCACCAAGATTTGGAGTATTCCACTGCCATGCCCCTGGCAATACAACATGTCAACGTACCTCTGGACGAGCCAGAGGCACCTGCTGTTCCTCCACGCACGGAACACAGGACCCAAGTCGGGTGGCTTATCCGAGCGCCAGACGGACTCACAATGCTGGTTTTAGTGAATCCTGCGGGGGAGTTGGATGTTTGGTGTCTGTGCAGGGTAACGTAATTGGGAGAAATGTACATATTTCACAACCACCAACAATGAGTTGGGGTTTCACTTCAAGAGGCTGGTATGACATGATGACATTATTACGTAAAGAATTCTAGCGCACTTTGGTGTGTAGATTTTGGAGTTCAATGAAACGTGTTACAGGTTTCATTAAACATAAAACACCTACTTTATTTTATTTATGAAAACTAGTGGGGTCATCTATTGTGCCTGGTGATCCCGGTGTTGCCTCTTCTACACTGGTGAAACACAAGGTAGATTAGGGGACCATGTCTTCCAGCACCTTTGGTCCGTCCACCACAAAAGGTGAGACTTTCCATTGGCCACTGGATACAATTCAACTTCCCTTCCCATTCTGACATGTCTGTCCATGGTCTCCTCTCCTGCCATGTTATGGCCACACTCAGCACCTCAAGTTCTGTCTGGACAGCCTCCACCTAGATGGATGAACATCAATTTCTCTAACTTCAAGTCATTTCGCCCCACTACCTACTCTCCTTTTTACATTGCCTATTCTAGTTCCACTCTTACCCCTTCTATTTCTCTCACCTGCCCGCCAGCTCCCTCTGGTGCCCCTCTTCCTTCCCTTTCTCCTATGGTCCACTGTCCTCTCCTATCAGCATCCTTCTTCTTCAACCCTTTATCTCTTCCACCTATCATCTCCTAACTTCGTACTTCATCCACCCCTCCCCACCATCCACCTGCCAGTTTGAACTAGTTCCCCTCCCTTCACCTTCTTATCCTGTCTTCTTTTTCCTTTTGATGAAGGGTCTCAGCCTGAAACTTTGATTGTTGTTTATTCCTTTCCATAGATACTGCCTGACCTGCTGAATCCCTCCAGCATTTTGTGTGGTTTGTTCAATTGTATTAACCGAACAATTATGTCTGCCAGGTTCTGAGGCCTCTGTCGGTCAGAGTTGACCATGGATATTCTTCTTCTTCGGTTGTCCATTGAAATCCGATGATGACGTCCACTCCCGTAACGGTGAGATCTTTAATGACTATACAGTCCTATCCTGGACCCACAAGCTCTACTACAGGTGGGATACGTATATGTGATAGTGGTGACAACCATGGCTGCATTTCTCCTGGCTCTCTTCTGCTGTCTTCTGGTTGTTCTTTCCATCTCCAGAATACCAACCCCATCCCTACACAGCTGTCGCCATGTGGTATGGTCAGCAGCAACATCCTCCAGGTCCTCGGGTCTGATCTTGCACTTCCTTAAAGCATTCTTCATCTGATCCTTATAGCGCTTCTTCGGCCTTCCAGCTGAGCATCGAACAAGATGTAGCTGGCCGTATAACACTCTGCGGGGTAGCCGACATGGGGGCATTCTTATCACGTGCCCCAGCCACTGCAGCTGGCGCTGGGTGATCATGGCATCAATACTTCTGCAGTTGGTCTTTACAAGTATTTCAGTGTGAGGCACCCGCTCACGCCAGGTAATTCCCAGGATGCGCTGGAGGCAGCTTATGTGGAAGCGCTCCAAGGACTTGATGTGATGGCTGTAGGTTACCCAAGCTTCACAGCTATAAAGGAGGGTGGTAACACAGACCGCTTGGTATACGGCAACCTTTGTGGAGGGACGAAGGCTCCTGTTCTGAAAGATTCTACGCCAAAGGCAGCTGATGCCTGTTTAATGTGGCTCTGGATGTTGTTGTCAATGCCGCTATCCCCAGAGAGAATGCTCCCCAGATATTTGAAAGATGGCACTCCTGACAGGTTTTCATCACCAATAGTGAAGGCAGGTAGAGTGGGTGGGACACTGGTACGCCATCGGCCAACCACTTCTGTCTTGCTGGTACTGACAGTCAGCCCCATCCTGCTGTGCGCTCTCACCGTCACAGCAAGGACAGTCTGAAGATCCTCTGGAGTGTGGGCCACAAGAGCACAGTCGTCTGCATACTGCAGCTCCAGGACCCGCTCTCTATGGAGTTTGGTGGTTGCGTGGAGCCTCCTGATGTCAAAGAGGTTGCCATCTAATCTGACGTCCACTGCCACACCGCTGCTGTTTTCAATCTCGTTGTGGAGAAGCTTGGTAACACACAAGAGGAAGATGCTAAAGAGCACTGGTGCTAGCACACACCCCTGCCTCACCCCTGTGCAAACAAGGAAGGGCTCGGACTCTTGTCACTCGCGCAGTCATCGTGGAACTGGCAGAGGATGTCAACAAATTTATTGGGACAGCCAAACCTGAAGAGAACATCCTATAAGAGCTCTCTTTGCACAGTGTTGAGTGCTTTGGAGAGGTTGACAAAGGCCATAAACAGGTCCTGATGCTGCTCCTGGCACTGTTCCTGAAGCTGCCGGGCTGTGAAGATCATGTCGATTGTGCTCCTGTTCTTCCTAAATCCACACTGCGATTCAGGCAGCATTGACTCGGTGATGTTGCTGATGAGTCTCTGAAGCATCACCTTAGCCAGGACCTTTCCAGCAACAGAAAGGAGTGATATGCCCCTGCTATTGCCGCAGATGGCCTGGTCACCCTTGTTCTTATAAATGACAACCATGTTTGCATTTCTCCATTGCTGTGGGATGTTCTCATCAGTCCAGGCCTTGGTCATGTACTGGTAGAGGGTGTGCATACAAATGTACCCTCCGTTCTTCAGTAACTCAGCAGGAATATTGTCACTGCCAGGGGACTTGTTGTTCTTAAGGGAATGGACAGCTGTTAGAACCTCCTGGAAGGTTGGTGGTAGACTGAGGTCGTGGATAGGAGGAAGTTCAGGCAGTTCGTCCAGGATGATGGGGTCTGCATCAGAGTCCTGATTACGTCCTAGCTGTCTAGGTATGCAAGCCTGAGCAGTACCATCTAGAGAGCAAGCTGTTGCCCATACACCAAGCTCCCTCTCTCCACGCACCTGATGAACCCAAAGGAGTGGCAGAGACCAATATAGTTTGGCACCAGCAACGTCGCAGGAGTTGCCAGTCTGCATTGAACTCAATATAGGACTACCTTAGGGATTCCAGCTCCAGATTTTTCCCTTGGAGTTCACTCCAGAAGCCTTTCCCGTGAGTGGGTATAGCCACAAGACAGTGGAGGTTTGAGATCAGAGTTTTCCTTCTCCTAAATGAGCTGCCAATCACAGCTGACAAGCGACTGGTTTAGCCACACCTTTTCTCCTTCTCCTGTCAGTAGAAATGGTTCCACTGGTCTTGACATATTAATAAACTTAGATGTTTTTAATCTATAATAATGTAATGAGTTTGTAATGGCCATGCACTTTGGTAGTAGAAATAAATGTATGAACGATTTTCTGAACAGAGAGAAAATCCAGGAGTCTGAAATACAGAGGGACTTGGAAGTCCTTGTGCAGAACACCCTGAAGGTTAACTTGTTGGTTGAGTCGGTTGTGAGGAAGGCAAATGCCATGTTAGCATTCATTTCAAGAGGTCCAGAATACAAGAGCAAGGATGTGATGCTGAGGCTTTATAAGGCACTGGTGAGGCCTCACCTTGAGTATTGTGAACAGTTTTGGGCCCCTCATCTTAGAAGAGACATGCTGGTATTGGAGAGGATCCAGAGGAGGTTCACAAGTATGATTTCAGGAATGAAAGGGTTATCATACAAGGAACGTTTGATGGCTCTGGGTCTGTACTTGCTGGAATTCAGAAGGATGAGGGGGGATCTCATTGAAACTTTTCGAGTGTTGAAAGACCTAGTAAATGTGGAGAGGCTGTTTCCCATGGTGGGAGAGTCTAGGGCAAGAGGGCACAGCCTCAGGATAGAGGGGCGCCTTTTCAAATCAGAGCTGCGGAGAAATTTCTTTAGACAAAGGGTGGTGAATTTGTGAAATTTGTTCCCACATGCAGCTGTGGAGGCCAGGTCATTGGGTGTATTTAAGGAAGAGATTGATAGGTTCTTGATCAGACGTGGCATCAAAGATTACGGGGAGAAGGCCAGGAACTGGGGTTGAGGAGGAGATGAAAAAAAAGGATCAGCCATGATTGAATGGCGGAGCAGACTCAATGGGCCAGATGGCCTAATTCTGCTCCGATGTCTAATGGTCTTCGAATGCTGTGATGAGCATTTGGTCCATAATGACAGACGAGGAAGCTGGTTGAACTCAACAACAGTTTTTTTTGTGATAAACACAAAACAGACTGGGCACCATGACCTGGAGAGCGAACCCTACCAGTCTCATACTGACAGGGGAGGTGACCATCACACACCCCGATTACAGTCAGTGTGACCCGCAAATACACAAGTGAATAACTGTATAACCCAAGCTAAAATGTAACAATAAATGAAATGGAACTTCCCACCATAATTCCACAAAAGTGCCATCACCGTCGTTTGCCCGTGGTTCAGCTGTGTTGCGTTGGGCTGCGGCCAGTTGTGCTGCACTGCCACGGGCCGCTGTGAAACCAGCGGTGGCTGCTGCCCCCGGTGGGGCCGCTCCCTGGAGCTGCCCTGCCGGACAGCCACAGCTTCAGCTCCGAGGCAGAGTGTTGTACCTGACACCATCCACTCGGGCCCCCCAGCAGGACAGCAAGTCCAGGCCAAAGATGCAGGAAGTTGCGGAGGATAATGTGCTGGATCTGGAGGCTGGTGGGGTGCTAAGTGAGAATAAGGGGAACTCTGTCCCTGTTGTGATGATGGGAGGATAGGTTGAGGGCCGAAGTGCGGGAAATGGAGGAGATGTGAGTGAGGGCATCGTTGATGACGGCAGAAGGGAAACCACAGTCCTTAAAGAAAGGGGACATTTGAGATGTCCTGGAACGGAAAGCCTCATCCTGGGAGCAGATGCGACAGAGACGGAGGAACTGGGAATGGGGAATGGCATTTTTGCATGTGGCGGGGTGGGAAGAGGTACACTCGAGGTAGTTATGCGAGTCAGTGGGCTTATAGAAATGTCAGTGGACAGTCTGTCTCCAGAGATGGAGACTGAGAGATCGAGAAAGGGGAGAGAAGTGTCCGAGATGGACCAAGTGAATTTGAGGGCAGGGTGGAAGTTTGAAGTAAAGTCGATGAAATTGACGAGCTCAGCATGGGTGCAGGAAGCAGCACCAAAGTAGTTGTCAATGTACCGAAGGAAAAGTTGGGGAGCAGTACCAGAATAGGTTTGGAGCACAGACTGTTCTACATAACCAACGAAGAGGCAGGCATAGCTGGGGCCCATGCGAGAGCCCATAGCTACACCCTTGGTCCGAAGAAAGTGGGAAGAGCCAAAAGAGAAGTTATTAACGGTGAGTACCAGTTCCGCCAACCGGAGGAGGGTAATGGTAGTGGGGAACTGGTGAGGTCTATTGTCCAGAAAGTAGCAGAGGGCTTTGAGGCCGTCTTGATGGGGAATGGAAGTATATAAGGATTAGACATCCATAGTGAAAATGAAGCGGTCGGGACCGGGGAAATTGGAAGTTATTGAAGAGGTTGTAGGGCATGGGATGTATCCCAGATGTAGGTGGGGAGGGACTGAACTATGGCTGACAAAATGGAGTCCACGTAAGCAGATACAAGTTCGGCAGGGCAGGTGCAGGAAGAAGCTATGGGTCTACTGGGACAGTCAGGCTTGTGGATCTTGGGGAGAAGGTAAAACCAAGAAGTGCAGGGTGTGGGAATTATGAGTTTTGTGGCTGAGGATGGAAGGTCTCCAGAGTTGATAAGGGCGGTGATGGTACGGGAGACAATGGTTTGATGTTTTTTGATGGGGTCCTGTTCCAGGGATAAGTAAGAGGAGGTGGCAGAGAGCTGCTGTTTGGCCTTAGTGAGATAGAGGTCCGGATCTCCCAGTTGCCACCCACTTCAACTCTGCTTCACATTCCCATTCGGATATGTCCATACATGGCCTCCTCTACTGCCATGATGAGGCTAAACTCAGGTTGGAGGAGCAACACCTCATATACCATCTGGGTAGTCTCCAGCCCCTTGGTATGAACATTGAATTCTCCAACTTCCGGTAATTCCCTCCGCCTCCTTTCCTCTATCCCTATTTCACTCTGCCCCCTCCCCCAGCTGCCTATCACCTCCCTCATGGTTCTGCCTCCTTCTATTACCCGTGGTGTTTTCCCCTATTCTTTCTTCATCTTTCCTGCCTATCACCTCCCTGCCTCCCCTCCCCCACCCCTTTATCTTTCCCCTTACTGGTTTTTCACCTGGAACCTACCAGCCTTCTCCTTCCCACCCTCCCCCCACCTCCTTTATAGGGCCTCTGCCCCTTCCCTCTACAGTCCTGACGAAGGGTTCCAGCCCAAAACGTTGACTGATCGTTTCCACGGATGCTGCCTGACCTGCTGAGTTCCTCCAGCGTGTGGTGAGTGTTGACCTGCCTCACTGCACCGGTAGCAGAGGTCATTTTGTGGCCGGCGGCAGGGTCAGCGTGGCACTGGTCGGACCTGTCTCACGGGCTCCTTCTCGTCAGTTTCCTCCTCACGCTCGGCGGCACAAGCCCAGTCTTCCGATGTGCAGGGTGATGCTGGAACACTTTGGAGGGGGGCAGAAATTGCTTCTGCTCTCTCCGCCTCGGCCAACGCTTCGTCCAACATTAAGCGAACATTCTGCTGGGTGCTCTGGCGTCAGCGCCCTTACAAAGGTGTGGAGAGCAAGCTCTCCCTGGGCCGCGGGAGGGAACTCGGGGTAGCCACGCTGAGCACAGTGGCGGAGATCTGCTGCAAGCACCCCCCAAGTTTTTTCCTATACAGCACCGTCTGCAGCACAGTTCTTCCCTCATTGATTCCGCCCACGGCCTCTGCTCAAAACACCGCTCCAGTGCTACGAAGAGTAGTCTTGCTGCTCCACCGGCGTTAGGTCGATGAGGGCCTTCAGGGCATCTCCCTCCAGTGCCAGGGCAAGGTGCTGTGTCTCGGCAGGGCTCCATCCATTGCGCCATGTGGCAAGTTTGACTTGCACCAGGTAAGGCTCCAGGCGGCTGGTAGCGTCGTATCTGGGGAGCTTCAGGATAAACCTTGAGGCGCAAATCATTGAGGCCCTTTGAACTTCCTCTTGCTCCGGCCTTGTCTGCCATGGTGCCCATCTTCCCATGGCTACAGCGTCTTGGGTTCCCCGCTGTGGGTCGCGATGGAGGCGAGTGATGTGCTCCACTCTATTCCCCGAGTTGGGGAGCCTGGGCACACTCGGTCCATCGGGGCTCCCTGGGAAGGCACGATGTTCGGTTCCCAGGTCCTCCCTCCAGGTCTCGTCTTCATGAGCCCTGCCTGTGTGTGTGGGGGAGGCCTACTGCTCAGTCCCTCGTCAACAACCATTTTTTTTATATTTCAAAATATACTTTATTCAAAAATAAAATTATATACAATAAACCATTCAATGACTCTCAATCCTTTACAGACGTTTCCACTATATTCTAAACATTTCCACACTTCTAGCCACTCACGTGGCACTCTGTTGATTCATCTATCCACACCGCTGATGAGGGGTATACTCCCCACCACCCGATCCCTCCCAATCCCGCGGGAGAAGAACCCTGAACTGTGGTCCTTCCCCACGGGACCCTTGCGGTGGCTGCACCAAGTTTCAGTGCGTCCCTCAGCACGTACCCCTGCAGCCGAGAATGTGCCAGCCGGCAGCATTCTCCCACAGACATCTCCATGTGCTGGAAGATCATCAAGTTTCGGGCCGACCAAAGAGCATCTTTCACCGAGTTGATGATCTGCCAGCAGCACCGGATGTTAGTCTCCGTGTGCGTCCCCAGGAACAGCCCGTAGATCAGAGAGTCCTCTGTTACGCAGCTGCTGGGGATAAAACGTGACACTAGCCCGTCCATCCTCCTCCACACACTCTCTGTGAACTGACAGTGTGCAACGAGGTGGGTCACAGGCTCCTCCTCACTGCAGTCCTCCCGTGGGCAGCAGGGTGTGGAGGCGACGTTCCGGGTGTACAGGAGGGATCTGACTGGGAGGGCCCCTCTCACCGCCAGCCATGCGAGGTCCTGGTGCCCATTGGTGAGGTCTGGCGATGAGGCATTTTGCCAGATGAACTGGACGGTCTGCTCAGGGAACCACCCCACTGTGTCCATCACGTCCTTCTCCTGCAGTGCCTGCAGGACATTACGTACCGACCACTGCCTGATGGCCCTGTGGTCAAAAGCGTTCCCCTGGAAGAACTTCTTCACAAAGGACAGGTATGGCAGCAACGACCAGCTGACTGGGGCGTTGCACAGGAGTGGGGCCAGACCCATCCTTCGTAGCCAGGGCGACAAGTAGAACCTGGGCACATAGTGGTACTTGGTGCCCACATACCTGAGTTCTACACACAACCTGATGCAACCACACACAAAGCTGGTCATCAGGGTGAGGGCGACATTGGGGACATTCTTGCCCCCATTGTCCAGGGACTTGTGCATGATGGTCCGTCTGACCCGCTCCATCTTGGATCCCTAGATGAATCTGAAGACAGCCCGGGTGATTTCCGAGCTGTAGGAGCGAAGGATGGGCCACACTTGCACCAAGTACAGCAGCCCTGAGAACACCTCATACCTAATGATAGATAGATAGATATACTTTATTGATCCCAAGGGAAATTGGGTTTCGTTACAGCCACACCAACCAAGAATAGAGCATAAATACAGCAATACAAATACCACAAACAATCAAACAACAAAATGCAAACTATGCCAGATGGAAAATAAGTCCAGGACTGGCCTATTGGCTCAGGGTGTCTGACCCTCCACGGGAGGAGCTGCAAGTTCGATGGCCACAGGCAGGAACAGGTTCTTGCACGTTATCGATAGGGAGCGCCCTCCTCATGGTCCCAGTTTCTGTTTCATCTTGACAGTCCGCTCCTGCCAGTTCTTGTTGCATGCCTCGGCCCCTCCGAACCAGATCCCCAACACTTTCACGTGGTCAGACCTGATGGTGAAGGGGACACTGGATTGGTCAGGCCAGTTGCCGAAGAGCATGGCTTCGCTCTTCGTGCGGTTGACCCTGGCCCCCGACGCTAGCTGAAACTGTTCGCAGATGCCAATCAACCTGCGAACTGACCTCGGATCAGAGCAGAAGACGGTGACGTCGTCCATGTACAGGGTGGTTTTCACTTGGGTCCCTCCACTGCCTGGCAACATCACCCCTCTTATGCCTTCATCCCTCCTGATGGCTTCGGCAAAGGGTTCTATGCAGCACACAAACAAGACAGGGGAGACAGCCCTGCCTGACTCCAGACCTGATGGGGAAGCTGTCTGTTTCCCACCTGTTGACCTGGACTGCACTACGGATGTCTGTGTAGAGCAGTCTGATCCAATTCCGGATTCCCTCCCCAAATCCCATTTTGGACAGCATGTCCGCCATGTACTTGTGCAATATCCTGTTGAAGGCTTTCTCCTGGTCCAAGCTGACCAGGCAGGCGTTCACCACCCTGTCCTGCCCGTAGGCGATGGTGTCCCTCAGCAGCGCGAGGCTGTCTGAGATCTTCCTGCCCAGTACAGCGCAGGTTTGGTCCGGGTGGATCACCACAGCAGACCTGACCCTGTTGGCGATAGCCTTGGACAGGATCTTGTAATCCACATTCAGGAGAGAGATGGGCCTCCAATTCCTAATGTCCTCCCTTTCCCCCTTCTGCTTGTAGATGAGGGTGATGATGCCCTTCCTCATGGACTCAGACATACTGCCGGCCAGAAGCATAGCGTTGTACACTTCCAGCAGGTCAGGGCCCATCCAGTTCCACAGAGCCGAGTACAACTCGGCCGGTAAACCGTCGCTTCCGGGATTCTTACTCGACTCAAAGGAACGGATGGAGCCTGTCAGCTCGTCCAGGGTCAGTGGCTGATCCAGACTCTCCTGCTTGCCGTCATCTAAGACCTGCGTGATTTTATTGTGATAAACGCAAAACAGACCAGGCACCATGATCCGGAGCATGAACGCAACCAGTCTCACCAGACGGGGGAGGTGACCATCATACACCCTGGTTACAGTCAGTGTGACCCACAATACACAAGTGAATGACTGTATCACAGGAGAATGACTGTATAACCCAAGCTAAAATGTAACAATAAATGAAATGGAACTTCCCACCATAATCCCACAAAAGCATTTTAACACAAGAACAATAAACAGGGCTGGTCATTAGAAATGCAGGGGCGGGCTGTCGACCACACCCCTCCCCAGAGCGTCACAATACTTTGACTCATTGGTGAAACAAGCCCGGGCAGCGTGGCTGTAATGGGAAAGCCTGGCTGCACTTCCTACAACTACAGAGTGAACTAACAGCATGTTCAGGATTTCCACATACCGTACTGTCGCACAAAAATCCCAGAGCTGCAATGTCAACTCTGAAACAACGAATTTCACGACATATGCCAGGGATGTGAAAGCTCATACTGATTCCGATCTCCCTACACAGGTTGTCAAAATAAAGGAATCACTAAAGTGACAACAATTTCAGGTTTTTGGAATGTTATAGATTATTCTCACTGGAACATTCCTTAAAAACGTTCCATGGGGTTGGATGGTCAGAGAATTCAATGCCATACATCAGCATAGATACTGATTAGCAAAGTCCATGTCCCAAACGGATAAGAATTTGTAATGTCCTTATAGAAATTGCATGTAAAACATAAATGATTTCCATATTTGATGCACAGCACTTCCAAACCATTCGTTTTGACAGGGAGATTACTCCACCATGTTCCTGGGAGTGATTGCCATTAGTCATACCTGGAACAACTTGGTCTTACTAGAAATGAGCCAATCTGAGAACCTACCAAGATAAGTCTGTACACTTCCAGTGCTGAACAAAACCAAAGACCACATGCTCATTACCCCTCACTCCCACCTTCTACCACTGCCAGACAGTCCCTGGCTTTAACCCTCCAAGTACAGTGGATTCCAGTTAACTGGGACACATCAGGGCCAATACATTTTGGCCCAATTAAGCGGCTGCCCATTACCCAAAGTTTCATGGAAATAGTTAAAAACATATAAAAAAGATAAAGTACCATTTAACTGAGTAATACGTTGTGTATTTAAATAAACAGAACAAATTAGAACACTACTAATGCTACTAAAGTACTACAAAACTGTGTATCAGTTCCTAATAGTCATTGATGGAGAAATTCATTCAGTGTACACTTCCATGTATGGGATGTCCAGGAAGAGGTAGTACTCTAGTGAAGGGGCTTGTCATGTCCATTCTGGGGCAACTCACTCACTTTTGGACTCCACCTAACATTGAGCTTTCACCTGTGGCTCCTAGTATTTGTTTGCATGCGACAGCAGCCACCCTCTGATACACCGCTTCAACAGCCTAAACCAGGTGAGCGTAGCTGGCAGGCCTCATACCCGGTGGAGTACAGGCATGCCTGGCCTAACACATGAGGTCAGCTCTGGCAACTGGGTGGTTGAGATGAACAGTGAGATCCAAAAGCCAAGCATTCTGCAATGCTTCACGGAGAGCGAAGGGCATAGAAACATAGAAAACCTGCAGCATAATACAGGCCCTTCGGCCCACAATGCTGTACTGAACATGTACTTACTTTAGAAATTACCCAGGGTTACCCATAGCCCTCTATTTTTCTAAGCTCCATCTACCTATCCAGGAGTCTCTTAAAAGACCCTATCATATCCACCTCCACCACCGCCACTGGCAGCCTATTCCATGCACTCACCACTCTCTGCATAAAAAACTTACCCCTGACATCCCCTCTGTACCTACTTCCAAGCACCTTAAAACTGTGCCCTCTCGTGTTAGCCACTTCAGCCCTGGGAAAAAGCCTCTGACTATCCACATGATCAATGCCTCTCATCATCTTATACACCTCTATTAGGTCACCTCTCATCCTCCATCGCTCCAAAGAGAAAAAGCCAAGTTCACTCAACCTATTCACATAAGGCATAATCCCCAATCCAAGCAACATCCTTGTAAATCTCCTCTGCACCCTTTCTATAGTTTCCACGTCCTTCCTGTAATGAGGTGACCAGAACTGAGCACAGTACTCCAAGTGGGATCTGACCAGGGTCCTATATAGCATAACATTACCTCACGGCTCTTAAACTCAATCCCATGGTTGACGAAGGCCAATGCACCATATGCCTTCTTAACCACAGAGTCAACCTGTGCAGCAGCCTTGTGTGCCCTATGGACTCGAACCCCAAAATCCCTCTGATCCTCCACACTGCCAAGGATCTTACCATTGATACTATATTCTGCCATCATATTTGACCTACCAAAATGAAACACCTCACACTTATCTGGGTTAAAATCCATCTGCCACTTCTCAGCCCAGTTTTGCATCCTGTCGATGTCTCGCTGTAACCTCTGACAGCCCTCCACACTATCCACAACACCCCCAATCTTTGTGTCATCAGCAAATTTACTAACCCATCCCTCCACTTCCTCATCCAAGTCATTTATAAAAATCACGACAAGTAAGGGTCCCAGAACAGATCCCTGAACGCACCACTGGTCACCAACCTCCATGAAGAATATGACCCGTCTATAACTATTGTTTGCCTTCTGTGGGCAAGCCAGTTCTGGATCCACAAAGCAAGATCCCCTTGGACCCCATGCCTCCTTACTTTCTCAATAAGCCTTGCATGGGGTACCTTATCAAATGCCTTACTGAAATCCATATACACTACATCTACTGCTCTACCTTCATCAATGTGTTTAGTCACAGCCTCAAAAAATGCAATCAGGCTCGTGAGGCATGACCTGCCTTTGAAAAAGTCATGCTGGCTACTCCTAATCATATTATGCCTCTCTGAATGTTCATAAATCCTGCCTCCCAGGATCTTCTCCATCAACTTTCCAACCACTTAAGTAAGACTCACTAATTCCCTGGGCTATCTCTACTTCCTTTCTTGAATAAGGGAACAACATCTGTAACCCTCCAATCCTCCAGAATCTCTTGCGTCCCCATTGCCAGAGGCTCAGCAATCTCCTCCCTTGCTTCCCACAGTAGCCTGGGGTATATCTTGTCCGGTCCCAGTGACTTATCCAACTGGATGCTTTCCAAAAGCTCCAGCACATCCTCTTTCTTAATGTCTATATGCTCAAGCTTTTCAGTGTGCGGTAAGTCATCCCTACAATCACCAGGGTCCTCTTCCGTAGTGAATACTGAAGCAAAGTGTTCATTAAGTACCTCTGCTACCTCCTCCGGTTCCATACGCACTTTTCCACTGTCACACTTGATTGTTCCTATTCTGTCATGTCTTATCCTCTTGCTCTTCACATACTTGTAGAATGCCTTGGGGTTTTCCTTAATCCTGCTCACCAAGGCCTTCTCATGGCCCCTTCTGGCTCCCTTAATTTCATTCTTAAGCTCCTTCCTGCTCGCCTTATAATCTTCTAGATGTCTATCATTACCTAGTTTTTTGAACCTTTTGTAAGCTTTTCTTTTCTTCTTGACTAGATTTTCAACAGCCTTTGTACACCATGGTTCCTGTGCCCTACTATCCTTTCCCTATCTCATTGGAACTTACCTATGCAGAATGCCACACAAATATCCCCTGAATATTTGCCACTTTTCTGCTGTATATTTCCCTGAGAACATTTGCTCCCAACTTATGCTTCCAAGTTCCTGCCTGATAGCTTCATATCTCCCCTTACTTCAATTAAAGGTTTTCCTAACTTGTCTGACCCTATCCCTCTCCAATGCTATGGTAAAGGAGACAGAATTATGATTACTATCTCCAAAATGCTCTCCCACTGAGAGACCTGACAACTGACCAGGTTCCCTTCAATACCTGGTTAAGTACAGCCTCTCCTCTTGTAGGCTTATCTACATATTGTGTCAGGAAACCTTCCTGAACACACCTACAAACTCCACCCCATCTAAACCCCTTGCTCTTGGGAGATGCCAATCAATATTCGGAAAATTAAAAGCTCCCACTAAGACAACCCTGTTATTATTACACTTTTCCAGAATCTGTCTCCCTGCTCCTCGATGTCCCTGTTACTGTTATTGTCTGGTCTATAAAAAACACCCAGTAGAGTTTTTGATCCCTTCCTGTTTCTAATTTCCACCTATAGAGACTCAGTAGACAATCCCTTCATGACTTACTCCTTTTCTGAACCTGTGACACTATCTCTGATCAACAGTGCCACGCCCCCACCTCTTTTGCCTCCCTCCCTGTCCTTTCTGAAACATCTAAAGCCTGGCACTCTAAGTAGCCATTCCTGTCCCTGAGCCATGCAAGTCTCTGTAATGGCCACAACATCATAGCTCCAAGTACTGATCCATGTTCTAAGCTCATCCGCTTTGTTCATGATACTCCTTGCATTAAAATAGACACATCTCAAACCATCCGTCTGAGTGCATCTCTTCTCTATCACCTGCCTATCCTCCCTCTCACACTGTCTACAAGCTTTCTCGATTTGTGAGCCAACTGTCCCTTCCTCCGTCTCTTCAGTTTGGTTCCTACCCCCCAGCAATTTTTGTTTAAGCTCTCCCCAACAGCCTTTGCAAACCTCCTTGCCAGGATATTAGTCCCCTCGGATTCAAGTGCAGCCCGTTCTTTTCATACAGGTCACGCCTGCCCCAAAAGAGGTCCCAATGATCCAGAAATCTGAATCCTTGCTCCCTGCTGCAATCCCTCAGCCACACATTTGTCTCCCACCTCACTCTATTCCTATACTCACTGTCGCGTGGCACAGGCAGTAATCCCGAGATTGCTACCTTTGAGGTCCTGCTTCTCAACTTCCTTCTTAAGTCTCTGTAGTCTGTTTTCAGGACCTCCTCCCTTTTCCTACCTATGTACCATAACCTCTGGCTGTTCACTTTCCCACTTCAGGATATCGTGGACTCGTTATGTCCACACGCCTGCTCAGTCGTGCCTTGATCAAACATCCACCGCAAGCAAGGAAGACTTCAGTTTGTGACAACTACTCCAAGGTCGAGAGAGTGGGTCTATCCCAGTACAATGACTTTTCTACTTCAAAAAACTCTCCCGCACAGGTTTCACTGTCATTGCCATTTACAACAGACAACCAATACGCTGTTGGGTTCTTTTTATTGACTGTAAATTATCAAAATTAGTGCAGACATTTCGGGCAGATAATCGACTGCCTTCATACAATGCTTTCAACAAATCTTCATTTTCATTTGACATTCAAGGTGATTGTCAATAACTTCGAATTCTTTGTAGTTCCTAACTTATTGAAGTAGTTTCTGGCATTTCCAAGCCTGAATGCTTGAAACCGCTGTGAGCAAAACAATTCTAAATTGTCCTACTCCTTATGTCTTACTGCTTATTTCTTACCAACTATCAGTGAGAAAATCACCTCTTTTTGAACACGACCACACACAAATGATGCTGTTTAAAAACTACTGGCTCTAAGTATGGTGTAGGGTCTAATATCCGAACAAGTTCATGCCGCTGACACTAGTTAGAAACTGTTTGGCAACAGTCTCCTGTCCTGATAAGCATATGTGTCACAAATAACTGAAGGGAATCCTGGCTACTTTCTCCATTCATTTCTGTTCCTTGAGTTGTCCCAAATAAGTAGCTGTCCCCATTAACTGGAATCCACTGTATATTTTATCCCCTTTCCCCAAACGACTTGTCACTAAGTGCACCTCAAAGTTTCCTCCCATCTCTTCACCTTCCAACAGCCCCCACCAACCAAATCTCCTCAGGATTCCAACTCGTCAATCACCAGATTTCTAACTCACATCCCCAGCCAAGACACAGAGTCATCAACCTCCACCACCCAGACACCAAAGTTATCTCCCTAGCAAAGACCCCACACAAGCCCTTGATCTCCAAACCTCAGTCTCTCCCTTTGAAAACCTTGATAAAGTTAAACTATTGGTTCCCTGGCATAAATGTTTGAGGTTGCAAGTGTAATACTAGGTTCTCTGGACCAACTGCCCCCTCTCATTGGTGATATGCGTAATTAAAGTAAAACAAGGAACAATTACTGATACAAGCTTAAGTTCATCATCATTAAACCGTATATATGCATACCACCAAAGGAGACAACATTCCCCTAGATGTTGTACAGTAATGCAGGTTTATTTTGTACATTATTGTTTTCATGTGAGTACTTACAATGGACATTGGATGAGCTTGAACAAGCTACCTGCCGAGATCTTCAGATCAGTAGATCCAGTTGCAATCAGAACTTTCCACAGCATTCTAATGAACATCTGGGAAGAAGAAGACAAGGGAAGTGAAGTTGACTGTAACAACTGCTGAGGCATCTTCCTTTTGTCCATTACCAGGAAGGTCCTGTCCCATATAATTCTCAACCACCTGATCACCAGCATATCAGAAGCAAACCCACCTGAGACACAGTGTGGTTTTTGCTCAGGTTGCAGCACCATCCACGTGGTTTTTGTTGGTCGTCGGGTTCAGGAAGAGTGCGTGGAACAAGGTTTGAATTCCTATTCGCAATCTAACCAAAGCGTCCGACACGGTTAACAGGGAAGCACTGTGGTTCATATTGTCGCAGCTGGGAGGCCCTTGCAGACTCATCAGCCTCATTCGTCTCTTTCATCACAATAATGTCTGGCCTCGTCCCGGCAAAGGGAGAGATTCAGAGCCAATTCAACACTTCAAACAGTGTGAAACAAGCATGTGTGTTTGGCCCCTGTCATTGTTTACCTATTTTTCACATGCATGCTGAACATTGCTGTCAGAGACCTTGAACAGTGTGTGTATCTGAAGTACAGGCTTGATGGATCACTCTTTGACCTGCGTTGTCCAAATGCCTAATTCAAGACAATTGAGAAACTCGTCCTTGACGTGTTTTATGCTGATGACTGTGCCCTGGTGGCCCACACAGAGTCTGATCTCTAACTTACTGTCGACAACTTTCTCGTCTCTTCAGCCCCACCAACAGCCTGGTAAGGATGGAAGTCCTATTTCATTCTGGTCCTGGATCTGCTGCTGCCCCTCCTTCCATCACCACTGAGGGAGAAGAACAGAATATGGTAGATGAGTTCAGCTACCGCAGAAGCATCGTATCTAGTGATGAGTCCCTGGACAAGGAAATCAATGCCAGGATTTACAAAGCCAGACAGAACCCTGGCCACCAGCATTTGCACATGTTGAACCAGCATAACATTGGTCTATCCACAAAGTTCAAGGTGTACAATGCTGTCATCATGGGCAGTTTCCTTTAACAGTGAAAAATGGACTGATAACAGGAGACCTCTCAGACAGCTTCCATATTCATTTTCTGAGGTTGATCCTAGGACCAAGTCACAAACCTGGAAGTCCTCGGCAGAGTGGAACCACGAACATTGAGGCCATGATCCTGAAAGCCCATTTTCAATGGACAGGACATGGCATACACGTGGAGGACTCCAGAATCCTCAAACAACTGCTGTATGGCATGCTGTCTCTGGGCAAGAGGAACCAAAGTAGATCTCACAAGAGGGTCAAATGAGGATCAAGTACCAAAAGAGGTTCAAATTGTATATGCTGGACTCACTCCAAAGCAGCTGGAACAGTGTACACAAGACCAGACCGGACTGGATGGTGAGCCTTGGCAAGACTTGCCCACGACAACTTAAAGGAGAAGTGTCTTGCAGACCTGCTGGCTGCCCGAGAGCGATGGAAGGTTGCAACAGCAATTCCCCCATCTGGCTCCAGAAGATTCCCTGCCCTCACTGCATAGCCGGGATTTCCTTCAATTATTTGGGACACTTGCACTTAATTGGGACAAGAGACTGTTGCTGAACAGTTTCTAACTGGCATCAGTCATGTGCACTTGTGTGGCCGTTAGACACTACATCGACCTTTGAGCGAACAGATTTTAGTTAGTATCAGTTGCGTTTGTATTATGTTATTCATCTGAGCTGACTGACAATGAATGAAAAGGCAGCGATTTTTCAATACTACTTCATGCAGGAGGGCAATCAAGGCAGTCCTCATTATCTTCACTAGGCGTCTGCACTGATTTTGTTCATTTATAGTCAATCAAAAGAACATGGCAGAGTACACTGTTTGAATTCCTTTGTCAATAACTATTAGCAACCAATAGACGGCTATATAGTACTGTAGTAATATTGGTAGCGGTCTAACTTGTTCTGTGTTTCATTTAAAATACATAATTTATTACTCAGTTGAATGTAGTTTGTCTCAGTTAAACCATTTCTATTAAAATTTGACTAACTGCGGCAGCCATTTAATTACCCAAAACGTACTGGTCCCTATGTGTCCCAATTGGCCAGAAATGTACTGAGGTAGTGTTCATAGGTTCATGGTCCATTCAGAAATCTGATGGCAGAGGGGAAGAAACTTTCCTGAAAAGTTGAGTGTGTGTCTTTGGGTTTCCGTACCTCTGCCTTAATGGTAGCAATGAAAAGAGGGCATGTCCTGGGCGATGGGGGTTCTTAATGATGGATGCTGACTTTTTGAGGCTTTGATTTTGAAGATGGGCTGGATGCTGGGGAGGCTAGCGCCCACGATGGAGCTGGCTGAGATGACAGCTTTCTGCAGTTTTTTCTGATCCTGTATAGTGGCCCCTCCAGACCAGACAGTGATGCAACCAGTTAGAATATTCCCCATGGTACAAATGTAGAAATTTGCAAGTCTCTTAGGTTACCAGAAGTTGCTTCAGATACATAAACTGCAAAAGAGAGGTAAGAGTAGCTATCAGACTACTGGAAAATGACACTGAAAAGGTAGTAATGGGAAACAGCAGACGAATTAACTAAGTATTTTGAATCAGCCTTCACTGTGGAAGATACTTCCGGTATTCCAGTATGTTCGAGAGTGTCAGAGGGCTGAAGTAAGTGCAGTTGCGATTACTTGAGAGAAAGTGATTGGGAAGCCGAAAGGTCTGAAGGTAGGTAAGTCACCTAGACCTAGACCAGGGTTCTGAAAGAGGTAGCTGAAGAGATTGTGCAGGCATTAGCAATGATCCTTCAACCATCAGTAGATCTTGGCATGGTTTCGGAAGACTGGAAAATTGCAAATGTCACTGCTCTCTTCAATAAGAGAGGGAGGCAGAAGAAAAGAACTTATAGGCCAGTAAGCTTGACCTCAGTGGTTGGAAAGATGTTGAAGTTGATTGTTAATGATGAGATCTCAGGGTACTTGGAGGCACATGACAAAATAGACCAAAGTCAGCATGGTTTCCTTAAGGTAAAATGTTGTCTGCCAAATCTGTTAAAATTCTTGGAGGAAATAACAAGCAGGGTAGATAAAGGAGAATTGGTGGATGTTGTGTACAGTACTTGGATATTCAGAAGGCCTTTGAGAAGATGCCACACATGAGGGTGCTTAACAAGAAAAGAGACCACGTCATTACAGGAAAGATAGTAACATGGACACTAACCCTACAAACAAGCAGCCAACCTAAGCTACTAAACTTCCCTATCATTTCAGGTACTAGCATGGATAGAGGATTGACTGACTGGCAGGAGGCAAAGAGTGAGAATAAAAGAAACATCTCTAGCTGGTTGCCAGTGGCTAACAGAGTTCCATAGGGGTCTGAATTGTGACTGCTTCTTTTTATATTATATATCAATGATTGAGATGACAGAATTGATAGCTGTGTGGCCAGGTTTGCCGTCAATATAAAGATAGGTGGAGGGAGGCTACTGGACATGTGGATAGTGTTGAGGAAGCAGGGAAGCTGCAGAAGGACCTAGACAAATCGGACAAAAAATAAGAGGCAGATGGAATATAGTGTCAGGAAGTGTATGATCATGCACTTTAGTAGCAGGAAAAAAAGCACAGACTATTTTCCAAATGGGCAGAAAATTCAAAAATCCAACTGTTCATTCATTTCCATAGATGCTGAGTTCCTCCAGCATTTTGTGTGTGTTGTGAGATATTATTATTTTTCAGGTGATCCAAAGCTGAGTGAAGAGGCTATGAGATTGCATCTGTTGCAGACCTATCGTGGTGATAGGCAAACTGCAGTGGGTCCAGATCCTTGCTTAGGCAGGAGTTAATTTTATCCTTGAACAACCTCTCAAAGTACTTCATCACACTAGATACAGCTACCACTGAGTGAAGGTTGTTGGGACAGCTCACCCTTTTCTTCTAGAGCCCTTTTGAAGCAGTGAGAGATGGCCTTGAATAATCCCACCAGTTACTTGGCACTAGTTTTCAGAGCCCTACCAGGTACACCCTCTGGGCCTGCCGCCTTACAAGGGTTCACCCTCTTCAAAGATATACTAATGTCGGCCTCAGAGACAGAGATCACCAGATGCTGCACGGTATAGTACAGGTGTAATTTTATTCTCCCTTTCAAAGTGGGCAGAAAAGCCATTCAGCTCACCTGAGAATTAAGTATCACAGCCTGCTTGAAGCAGGTGGGTGCCTCAGCCTACTGAAGCAAGAAGTTAAAGATATCAGTTCACGCTCCTGAAGGCTGCTCTCATGTCAGCCTCAGAGACTAAAATCAGAACGTCACTGGGGACTGTGGGAGTTCATGAAGGTGCCTCCATGTTTTGAGATGTGGGCATGGAAGCATTCTTGATGGTGATATAACAGTGGTCTTTCTCTTGATGCCAACATAATTTTAGACCATAAGATAAGGGAATAGAATTAGGCCATTAGGCCCATTGAGTCTGGTCCATAATTTCATCATGGCTGATCTATTTTTCCCTTCAGCTCAATCTCCTGCCTTCTCCCCATATCTCTTCATGCCCTGACCAATCAAGAATCTATCAACCTCTGCCTTTAATATAAAGACTTGGCCTCTACAGCTGCCTGTAGCAACAAATTCCACAGATTCACCACTCTCAGGCTAAATAAATTCCTCCTCATCTCCATTATAAAAGGATGCCCCCCCCCCATACAGAGGCTGTGTCCTCTGGCCTTAGTCTCTCCTGCCAAAGGAAACATCCTTTCCACATCCACTCTATCGAGGCCTCTCACCATTCAATAAGTTCCTTCTGAATTCTAGTGAATACAGGCCCAGAGCCATCAAACCCTCTTCATATGGCAAGCAGTTTAATCCTGGAATCATTTTCATGAAACTCCTTTGAACCTTATCCAGTTCAAGGGGCTCAAAACTGCACACAATACTCCAAGTGAGGCCTCACCAGTGCTTTATAAGGTCTCAGTGTTACATTCTTGCTTCTATATTCCAGTCCTCTTGAAACGAAGGCTAACATTGTATTTGCCTTCCTCACCACAGACTCAATCTGCAAATTTACCTTTAGGGAATCTTGCACAAGGACTCCCAAATTCCTTTGCATCTCAGTTTTTTTAATTTTCTCTCCATTTAGAAAATAGTCAATCCTTTCATTTCATTTCTTCTACCAAAGTGGATGACCATACACTTCCTGACACTGTATTTCATCTGCCATTTCTTTGCTCATGCTCCTAATCTAAGTCCTCTGTAGCCTCCCTATTTCCTCAAAACTAACACCCCCTCCACCTGTATTCGTATTGTCTGCAAATTTTGCAACAAAGCCATCAATTCCATCATCCAAATTATTGACATGTAACGTAAAAAAAATCAGTCCCAAAACAGACCCCTGTGGAACACTACTAGTCACCAGCAGCTAACCAGAAAAGGCTCCCTTTTTTCCCCCACTCTTTCTATTCTGCCAATCAGCTGCTTTATCCATGCTAGACTCTTTCCTGTAATACCATGGGCTCATAGCTTGTTAAGCAGTCTCATGTGTGACACCTTGTCAAAGACCTTCTGAAAATCCAAGTACACAACATCAACTGATTCTCCTTTGTCCATCCAACTTGTTATCTCTTCAAAGAATTCTAACAGATTTGCCAGACAAGACTTTCCCTTGAGGAAACCATGCTGACTATGGCTTATTTTATCATATGCCTCCGAGTAGCACAAAACCAGATTCTTAACAATCGACTCCAACATCTTCGCAACCACTGAGGTTTCTGCCTCTCTCCTTTCTTGAAGAGTGGAGTGATATTTGCATTTTACCAGTCCTCTGGAACCATTCCAGATATCTGGTGATACTTAAAAGGTCATTACTGGGTTTTCAAGATGGCAGCGCAGTGAAAGGTCTGCTTTTCTGAGCTCAGCACCGCAACACTGATAATTTCACATATAAGCCTATCCGTTCCAACTTTTTTTAAATGCCCAAGTGTCAGATTTAATGACATGAACATTGATGAGAATTTTTTCTTCAGCTGCTTCAACACCATGTCATCGAAAAGTACTAAAAAGGCGTCCAGGATGGACTGCACAGAGCGCTCGCCCGGGGCTGAAGAGCTAGCCACTGCTAGCTATGCTAACACGTTGGACCCTGCTTTTTGTCAAGTAATTCAGGAAGTTATGGAGAACATATCCAAAATGATGGACGAGAAGCTGGGTCCACTCTGTCTAACACTCCAGAACCACACAATGGAGCTTAAAAATATTGATACAAGAACGACCAAGGCTGAGGGCCGAGTCTCTGCAGTACAGACTGTAACTGATCAGGCCCAAAGCCGCATCCAGGCACTAGAAAAGCAAGTTCAAAGCCTGTCTGACCATATCAATGATCTTGAGAACAGAGGTAGGAGGAAGAACATACAGATTATCGGTCTACCTGAAGATACAGAAGGCAGCCAGCCAGCAAAGCTTTTTGAGGGCTGGCTGCCTAATTTCCTTGATTTGGAAACCAAGGCTGGATGCATTAAAGTGGAAAGAGCTCATCGTACGCTGGCTCCAAAACCGGGCCCAGACCAACGCCCTCGACCTGTCCTCGTGTGGTTCCATAATTTCAGTGATAAGCAAAGAGTGATGGAAGCTTCGAGATGCCACGGGTCTGATGCCCAGGCTTTAAAATAAGAGGGATCCAGGCTTATGTTTTTCCAAGATTTATCGGCGGCCGTTATTCGGAAGCACAAGGAATTCGACCAGGTAAAGAAGCGGCTGAGAGAATCCGGAATCCAGTACTTTATGTTGTACCCAGCGGTGCTGAAAATCACCTGCAACGGGACCACCAAGGTATTTGATTCTCCTGGCAAAGCTAAAACTTTTGTAGACACGTTGGGCAAAAGAATGCACATACTGTGTAGCCCTGGTTATGGGCGATAACATGCTCGATGGTTACTTTATTTTACCTTTTCGTTACTCGACAGCAAAATATCTTATAGGATGGGTAACGTGTTTGTTTTGATTAATGTAGTTTCATTATTTGTTTAAATTAGCGGTGCTGCTCCAGCCTGAAGGAGTTTAAACATGATGGTAACAAATCAGTGGATTGATAAATTATGTCCTGTTTTCATTTTTGACTATGTTAAATGCCATATTGCAGTGGGGCAGAATATGGGGTGCTAGAAGGTTCAGATATGCCCTTTAAGTGTGGGGTAAGTCCTCTTGTTCAGTGCTGTTGGCACTTTGATTTTTTTGTGTGTTTTTTTTAATCACTTATTGCTTCTCAGCTGATCTTAAGTCGGGTTTCTTCTCCTCCGGAGTCAAATGGTTGTTATAAAGGGTTATGACCAGTAATATATTAAAACTGTGCACTGGAACATTAAGGGGAGTCATTCACCAATCAAGAGAAAGAAAATCCTACTAAACCTGAAAAAGGAAAAAGTGGACATAGCCTTATTGCAGGAGACACATTTAAATGATAAAGAACATCTAAAACTGCAACACAGTGGATTTGATCAAGTCTATTTTTCATCTTTTAATGCCAGGAGTAAGGGGTGGCCATTTTAATTAGGAAGAACCTACCTTTTAAGTTATTAGACTGCATTAAGATAAGTATGGGAGATTTGTGATTGTTAAGGCTTCAATATATGGAGAGGAATATGGTATTCTCAATGTTTACTGCTCTCCAGCTCACCCTCCCAAATTCCTAATAGATGCTTTTTCCAAACTTACAAGCTTTACAATACAAAACATTACTTTAGGTGGGGATTTTAATTGTCTCATGGACCCGTTGGTGGACTAGGTTACTATTGTGGTCCATCTTTACCTTCTTAATGACTTTTTACTTGCCTTCTGTCGGCATTTAAAAGCTTCCCAATCACCTAACTTCCCACTAATTTTTGCTTTATTATATGCCCTCTCTTTGGCCTGTTGTTAGCCATGGTGTGTCATCTTGCCTTTAGAATACTTCACCCTCTTTGGGATGTATACTGTCTGCCCTGTGCCTTCCAAATTGCTTCCAGAAATTCCAGCCATTGCTGCTGTTGTCAACACCCCTGCCAGTTTTCTTTTCCAATCAATTCTGGCCAACTCCTCTCTCATGCCTCTGTAATTCCCTTTACTCCACCGTAATACTGATATATCTGACTTTAGCTTCTCCTTTTCAAATTTCAAGGTGAATTCAATCATATTATAGAAACATAGAAGAAAGACAGAAACATAGAAACATAGAAAACCTACAGTACAATACAGGCCCTACGGCCCACAAAGCTGTGCCGAACATGTCCCTACCTTAGAACTACTTAGGCTTTACCCATAGTCCTCTATTTTTCTAAGCTCCATGTAGCCAACCAGGAGACTCTTAAAAGACCCTATTTTTTCTGCCTCGACCACCACCGCCGGCAGCCTATTCCACACACTCACCACTCTGTGTAAAAAACTTACCCCTGACATCTCCTCTGTACCTACATCCAAGCACCTTAAAACTATGCTCTCACGTGCTAGCCAATTCAGCCCTGGAGAATAGCCTCTGACTATCCACACGATCAATGCCTCTCATTATCTTGTACACTTCTATCAGGTCACCTCTCACCCTCCGTCGCTCCAAGGAGAAAAGGCCGAGTTCACTCAACCTATTCTCATCAGTCATGCTCCCCAATCCAAGCAACATCCTTGTAAATCTCCTCTGCACCCTTTCTATGGTTTCCACATCCTTCCTGTAGTGAGGCAACCAGAACTGAGCACAGTACTTCAAGTGGGGTTTAACCAGGGTCCAATATAGCTGCAACATTACCTCTCGGTTCTTAAACTCAGTCCCACGGTTGATGAAGGCCAATGCAACGTATGCCTTCTTAACCACAGAGTCAACCTGCATAGCAGCTTTGAGTGTCCTATGGATTCGGACCCCAAGATCCCTCTGATCCTCCACACTGCCAAGAGTCTGACCATTAATGCTATATTCTGCTATTATGTTTGACCTACCAAAATGAACCACCTCACACTTATCTGGGTTGAACTCCATCTGCCACTTCTCAGCCCAGTTTTGCATCCTATCAATGTCCCGTTGTAACCTCTGACAGCCCTCCACACCATCTACAACTATTATGATCACTTTCCCCTAAAGGTTTTAGCTTAAGCTCTCTAATCAATTCCGGTTCTTGAATTCCGAAATTCCGAAAAGCCATCTTGTAGGCATTCTAGAAATTCCATTCCTTGGTATCCCGCACCAACTTGATTTTCCCAATCTACCTGCATATTGAAATCCCCCATGACTATTGTAACATTGCCCTTTTTGCATGCATTTTCTATTGCATATGGTAACTTGTAGACCACATCCTTACTACTGTTTGGGTGTCTGTATAATACAACCGCTATCAGGGTCTTTTTACCCTTGTAGTTCCTTAGCTCTATCCACAATGATTCAACACCTTCTGACCCCCCCCCCCATGTCACTTCTTTCTAATGATTTAATTTCATTTTTTACCAACAGAGCCACACCACCCGCTCTGCTTTCCTGCCTGTCCTTTCAATACAATGTGCATCCTTGGACATTAAGCTGCCAGCTATAATCTTCTTTCAAGCATGATTTAGTGATGCCTACAGCATCATACTTGCCAATCTGTAATTGTGCTGGGAGTTCATCAACCTTATTCCATACACTGCGCACATTCACATCACATATTACACCTTTAGTCTTGTATTCACCTTTATCGATTTTGTCCACCTTCTACACCTTTTTCAAGGACTTTAAGCTTACTGACATCCTTTTAGTTCAACAGTATTTTTATTCCAAAAATAAATAAATGCCGAAGATACCAGAGATCAGGGTTTCCCAACCCGGGGTCCACAGATCCCTCAGTTAACGGTCAGGGTCTATGGTATAAAAATGGTTTGGAGGTACCTAGAGATATGTGGTCGAAACCTAGGAAATTGGGACGTACTGGGTCAGCATGTATTCACTGGGCCGAAGGGCGTGTATCTGTGATGTACTGTTCAATGATCCGAGAATACGAAAATGTGACTTTGAAGAACTGAATTACCCTCTGCCAAGTCTGTATTCAGTGGGCCTATCAGTTGTCTGATTACATGCATCATTCATTGGTCAATTTAGTGAACAATTATTTCATTTAAAAATCAAAGTAGAACTTTTCAAGATAAAAATTAAGAACTTGGTTGAGTGGCTCTGGCTTGATGTTAAGATTTTGAACATAATTTTGCAATATTGCCCTCATACATATTGTTACAGACAGGTTTGCAAACAATTAGATCTGTGGAAATGGTTAAAATGAGGAGGCTGGTTCAAGTGTGGAACGAGCTGTCAGTGCAAGTGGTGAATGGGGGCTCAACTGCAATATTTAAGAGACGTTTGGATACGTACATGGCTGAGAGGGGTAGGGAGGGCCATGGTCCTGGTGTGGGTTTATGGGACTAAACAGAAGGATTGTATGGCACAGATTAGATGGGCTTGAAGGGCTTGTATTGTAGTGTGCAGTAGCACTCTATGACTCAATAACTCCATTGAAAAAATTATAATGAAGAATCATCCAAGGCTCAGTCGTATCACACTCACTTCTAAATCAAAATGTAGGTGCAAGTCCAACCTAGAGATTTGAACTGGTACTTCAACGCCAGTGTTGTTTGAGGTGTCTTCCTTCCATCTAAAACTGAGTTCCCTCTTAGGTGGATGTAAAAGACCCTAAAATACTTGCTTAAGGGAGATTTGAGCAACTTTCTTTACTGTCTTGTCCAATATCCATCTCCCACCCAAAAAGACAAAACATTGATTTACCTAGAAGTTCAACTGTAGCCAATAGTGCTAAGGTTGCTATATAATCCAGTCAATGCACTGTACCATACCTCTGAAATTTCATTTCCATTGAAATCATTAAAAGTATTTTAAGGGCAGGATAAAAGGCACTGATGCTGCAATGAAGGGGCATTTAATACTACCCATTTGTGGCTGAATTTCAAAGCAATAATCTGCTTATGGCATAATGATGTGTGTAGCAAATAATTAAGTCCAAACAAAAGTCAAAGTCGAGGTTATTGTCATTTGCACAATGAAATATTTGCTTGGAGCAGCATCAACAGCATCACAAGAAAAACATAAATAAATGTAAATTAAACACTATTTTTACAACAAAACACAATTTGAATATAAAAGACAAAATCCATTTTAGTGCAATGGTTGAAAGGAAATAGCTGCTCTTGAACATGTTGGAGAAGGTCTTCTGGCTTCTGTACCTCCTACCCAGCGGTAGGTGCAAAAAGATGGCATGGTCTTGATGGTGGGGGGCTTTGATCATGGATGATGCCCTCTTGAGGCAGTGCCTCCTGTAGATAATACCAGTGGTGGGGAGGGATGTGCCTGGGATATATTAGGCAGAGTCCACTACAGCTTCTTACATTCCTGTGCATTTGAATTGCCAAAAGCATACCATGAAGCAACCAGTCTGGTTACTTTCAACAATCTTCAACAAAGAAAAAGTTTGTTAGAATCTTTAATGAGAAGCAGAACCTCTTAAGAAAGTAAAGTTGCCTATGTACTTTCCTTCTGATTGCATCTACGTGCTGGGCCCAGGACAGATCAATTGATATGTTAACACCCATGAATTTAAAGCTGCTGACAATCTCCACTGCCAAATGCTCCAGTGTAGAGAAATACAGGTTCACCTTTCTTACCCTTCCTGGAGCCACGAGCACTGGATCGCTTCTTCTTCTTCTTGTTTTACGGCAATTGGCACCCAGCTTAGCTGCTGGTTTTGTCCATTCCTTTGTGACTTCAGAACAATGTCATTGACTGTAATTGTGTTGGCAGCAAATAATTCTGTCTTCTATCATTATTATTTATACAGAAGAGGGCAACCAAAAATGGTAGAACATTGACCATGTCTCATTCCTTCACTTCCTATTCTTTGTCAGAGATGGCGTTCAAAATGTGTAATCAAACATAAAGAGAAATCAATATGAGATAAAGACATTTAAATGTAATTTATTATCTTCACTTAAAACTTTAAATTCAACACCAGTGTTCTACCTGCTCATCATTACTGAGCCAAAGATGATCTTGTTCAGAAGGAGGCCATTTGTTTGGCCCATCTGGCCAATAATGCTACATATTTGACCCCATGCCTAATTTTGGCAATCAAGTGACACAGAACCAGCAATACGCACATTTTCTTGAAGTCATTACGCTGCTTCAATAGCATGCAACCCAGTACCTTGTCTCAGAATCAAAGCAAGATATTAAGGAATCCATAAAGGGAGAAATTCAATATAAATAATATTCCCAGCTAACAAAAAGTAAAATAGGACATATGAAGGAAACCAAGAATAAAGAAAGGCTGTTAGCAGATCAGGCAGTACATCTGGAGAGAACTGGCCATATTTTCATATTTCCTTACAACATAGAACGAAACCATTCAGAGACCAATCCCATTCCTCCAGCCTTTGTATGAGGTGTGTTCTTTCCATCAGATGATATTACAGTGACCAGTATTTTAAAATGAGAAGATCACCAAGTGAAAGTAAGTACTAAATATATTCTCTCTCCAGAAGGTTCTGGGTCTGCTGAGCGTTTCCAGCTGGTTTATTGATCTTGGGCATAGATTAGGAGAGGCAGCGCTCGTGAATCACAGAAAAGACTGATGAGATTAAACCCGTAAATGCGTGTCTCTAGCCCACCCACACACAGCATGGCTGAGCTTCCTGCTGCCTAAACCAAGCACTACCATATTATTTTTCAGGCTTTTTCAAAAAGAATGGGAGGAATTGCTTCAGTCACATGCTATACTGATTCTCTTGTTGAGCCGTGTTGACGCAAGAGTGGATTTTTGTTGGAACAGTCCAGCATCACCATTTTTTAACGATGCTGCAGCCACTTCATCACTAGTTTTTTTTTTTGCATTTTCAGCTCCAATTGAAATAGTGACAAATTTGAAAAGTATGGTCTGCATGACATACATTATATCTGTTCCTTATCACAGGCACAGCAATTGACATTGAGAGTCAAGTAAAAATCCTCAGAAATGAAACCAATTCATTTAAAAATATCAAAAATTAAACACTTCCTAGAAATAAATAAAATAGTCTTAATGAAACTACTTAATTAAAAACATTAAACTAATTTCTAAAAAAAAATTTAACATTCCTCAACTGCCCTAATCTCTAGTTCATAATCTTTATTGAAATCAATGGGCTTTCCAATGGTATGATAGCGGTCTTTATCCACGTGTTCCAGCAAGTCTAAATTCCTCTTTTTGTCACTGTGTGGAACCCAACAATGGAAAGTAGATATGTTGCCAAACCTAGCATTGCAATGCTAGCTACACTCTTGAGAAACACACAAAGAATTGTTTATGGTTTTATCACTAATTAATTATTTAAGGTGCAACTGTAACGAAAACCAATTTCCCTCGGGATCAGTAAAGTATGACTATGACTATGAATTGCATTGGGCATGTCACATATTTTGCAGGCCTGACAATGGACCCTCAAACAGATTCTCTATAATACTAGAATTAGAGATTCCCCCCATCCCCCCAACTCAAAGTGAAGAAGAAACATTTGAGATGATGTTGAGGATCCTGAGTCCATGCACTGGGAACATGCAGAAGTTCTACAGAAGCAGTAGGAGCACACCACTACATAAACTCCCTTAGGTACACCCTACCCTATCAGTGGAAGAGCGCACACTTCCCACACTCGCCTTGTTGGCTCCCTCAAGTGCTACAAAATCAGAGTCGTAGCAAGTCACCTGTGTTCCCTCGGGGGACTGATTGAGAAAAAGAAGTCATCTGTCACTCAGTAGGTACAAAGCTGGTAAAGCAGACACTTGCAAATTACTATAGGATGAGGCTTTTCATTCCAGAATGAAGAAGGTCTCCTACTTCTTCCCTTCCTCCACCATCAACGCTGCCCTCAACTGCAACTCTTCCATTTCATGCACGTCTGCCCTCACCCCATCCTCCCGCCACCCCACGAGGGATAGGGTTCCTCTTGTCCTCACCTACCACCCCACTAGCCTTCGCATTCAGCGCACAATTCTCCATAACTTCTGCCATCTCCATTGAGATTCCACCACCAAACACATCTTTCCTGCTCCCCCCACTTTCTGCTTTCTGCAGGGATTGTCTATTCGTCCCTCCACACTGATCTCCCTCCTGGCACTTATCCTTGCAAGTGTATCAAGTGCTACACCTGCCCCTACACTTCCTCCCTCACTACAGGGCCCTAAACAGTCCTTCCAGGTGAGGCGACACTTCAACTATGAGTCTGCTGGGGTCATCTACTATATCCAGTGGTCTCAGCGTGGCCTCCTGTATACTGGTGAGACCCAACGTAGATTGGGAGACCATTTTGCCAAGCACATATGCTCCATCTGCCAGAAAAAGTGGGATATCCCAGTGGCCACCCACTTCCCATTCTGACGTGTCAACCCATGACCTCCTCTTCTGTCGCAATAAGGCCACACGCAGGTTGGAAGAGCAACACCTTATATTCCGTCTGGGTAGCCTCCAACCTGATGGCATGAACATCGATTTCTCCAGCTTCCGGTAATGCCCACCAATCTTCACCATTCCCCAATCCCTTTCCCCTCTCACCTTATTTCCTTACCTGCCCATCACTTCCCTCTGGTGCTCCTCCCAATTTTCTTTCTTCCATGGCCTTCTGTCCTCTCCTATCTGACTCCCCCTTCTCCAACCTTGTATCTCTTTCACCAGTCAGCTTCCCAGCAGTTTACTTCACCCTCCCCCCACCTCCCGGATTCACCGATCACCTTGTGAGTCTTCCTCCCCCCACCCCCTCCACCTTCTAACTCCAACTCCCCATCTTTCTTTTTCTTCAGTCCTAATGAAACGTCTCTGTTGAAATGTCGACTATACTCTTTTCCATAGATACTGCCTGGCCTGCTGAGTTCCTTCAGCATTTAGTATGTGTTGCACAGAGGAGAGCATTCTAACTGGTTGCATCACCGTCAGGTACAGAGTAAATACTGTATATCTATTTATTGTAATTTATAGTCTTTATTATTATGTATTGCAATGTACTGCTTCTGCAAAACAACAGATTTCATGACTATTGTATAACAACTCTATTATTTCATGCAGAGCTGTCCTTGATAGTAATATAATTCTAGAATTCCTTCTATAAAGCCCACAACATGACAAAGGAACACAAATTGCATGACGGACTGACATAGAAAATACCTTAGAAACTTGTTGAAACTGTTCGGAAAAAATCATTACCATTAAATACTCCTGTGATTTATTTAAACCAAATGACACAAGGCACGGACTCATTTACATGTCTATTCTACTCAGACTGGTAAATGACCACATTAAATTCCATCCCAGACTTCATCTGGTATTTTGTAAATTTATCTACCTGGTCATGTTTTATCTGAATTCAGACCTTCAGTGAATGTCCTGACCCTGCACAACCAATGGATTCTCAGTCATTAACACATTACTCTCCAGAGTACAATATTCAGTGAACTGAACAACCATTAATGAATGCTACATATTAGAATCATGTTCCTCTATTGACAGGTTTTATAGCCAAAATATCCTCAGCAGAAGTTATTTCTTTTAGTGCAATATCCGCTGAAATACTGCATGTCTATACGCTTCAACTTAAAGAATGACCTGGCATCCACGGTAAAAATTACTCAGTATCTCCGTCAGCTTCTCTGTAAGCTTACCTGTTGGAAACCAACACTCTAAGTGTTACAGTTCACATACTTTCGCTCAAAACATCAACTTATATTTTCTGTATCTGCAACAACCTAACAATACAAACATACAACTGAAGGAGATGGTAAAGATGCCGAATGGGTTATCGTGGTGACACCATCCTTCTTACTTTGAGGTGAAGAGTGAAGCAAAAATCGGCTTTGGCACAAAGATGACCCCAGCTGAAAAGTGGAATCGATGGCATGTTGTGGATACTTGAACAAATTGCTCATGAACTATCTTCCCTCAGCCAACCCAGTTCATCTGAAGAACAAACATGTCCCTCTACAGAGAGCTGGCAAAGTTAAGATAACCTGTGCAGTTTATTCCTTTATTATAATATTATGTAGGTGCAAAACCTGCTGAAATACTCATCCTATTGTGAGTGTGCATGTGTGTCTATGTATGTGTATGCGTGCACACTGCATGTGTGTGCAAATGTGTGTGTGTGCGCGCGCGAGTTTGCTAGTGTTCGTGCAGCACTGTCTGGTCCTTGGTCACCTTCAACCTTCTTGACACTGGACCAAGATGTCATTTTATCAAGCCTATGTATTAGCTGGTATGCAGTGGCTAATCCACATCAAACCAAACAAGTCACAGTTAATTCTGCTGCTCAGTGAATTTGAAATCCAGAATGTGAGACTCTCAAGGACAGTACCATTAGCAACAGATCTGAATGTCATTCTGACACCTTAACCCAGAAGCTCAAGTGCTTTAACTGATAACCATGACATACACAGATTCCTCAATGCTGTCAGGGTCCAAACACTCAAGATACCACCTCTAACAACAGCCAACAACATAGGGCAGACAATTAACCTCTCTGTTATCAAGGACAGAGAAGAAGATAGCACCCATTGGAAGAAACACTTCAAAGAGCTCCTCAATCATACTTCTGAATTTGATTTCACTCCACAGAAAACCACACAGTCTAGCCTAATGACAACTTCTGGCTGGCAAGAAGATGAAAAGGACAGATGCCAAAGAAGCAACAACAATAACTCAGGAACAGACAGTATCCCAGTTGTAGTTCTAAAGCTTAGCAGTAAGGAAATTCAATCACAAATGTGAACTGTTGGCAGAAGGCTAACAGTATAAATTAGTGATGCCGTTTTTGAGACCAGCTTCAGAAAACAATATGGCTGAGGTAACTACAGATAGTTTTCCACTAACATCTGCCACAGAGAAACTCGTCAGCAGTATTCTCTCTGATTTTCCCCTCCTAATGACTGAAGAATTGAAATATCAGAAGGCACAATGGCCAGGTCTCCGTCACACTCTGAGAAATGCTAGGAAAGCGTCAATCACTTTACACAACCAGTCTTGACCCCCCCCCCCCCACAAATGCTGTCAATAGAGAGGAACAATGGAGTAACCTTCTCAAATTTGCTTGCCCACAGAACCTTGATTCGATCTCCTGGCTGGTACGTGACAGCATGAAAGCCATGGCCTCAAACGACCATCCACAACAGGCAGTGTATGAGTTCAGGTAGGTGTCAAGTGAGGCCTCATCATTGCAATCAAATTTTTCTCAGTTTTTCCTGACATAATGCTGTATTTCAACTCCAACAATCTTCCAGATACTCACAAACAAAAGAAAATTGTTATTCCACTTTAGAATACCGTCATCCTAGCTTCATTCATCGATACAGATGACACATGCGTATGAGCCCGTTTGGAGACCAAGATCCAAACCTTCATCAACTCATTCACTGAAGCATACAAATAAGGTCCTAATTCTCAACAGCCACAGAACCACCTGCCCTTCTCTGCAACACGACCCTCCGGCAACAAAGATTCATAGCAAGATCCTAGAATGCATGACCCACTTCCCACATCTTTATTGAGAGATCTCAGCAAGGAGAGATACCAATGATAAAAAATCATTACCATCCCAGCACACTAACCTCTGGGAATCAGAGGAAAAGTGTGTTTGTGGGTATCAAAGATTAACGGGACATATACAGTCAATGGCAGGGACCTCAGGAGTGTTGATAGAAGACCCTGGGGTTGCAGGGTCATAACTCAATGAAAATGGAGAACAAGTGGGAAGACTACTAAAAGTTTCATTTGGCATGCTTGCCTTCATAGGTCAAGGCATTGATTACAAGAGTTGGGATGATCTGCTGTACAAAACATTGGCCAGTCTGCACTTGGAATTTTTGTATGGTTCTGGTTACCACACCACGGGAAGGATGTAGCAACACTAAAGAAAGAGAGGGTAGATAGTCAGAGTCCTTTTTCCCCAGGTTAAGGGAATCCAGATCAAGAACTAGAGCAACCATACAAGTACCTATCCAAATGCTTTTTTGATTACGTTATCTGCATGTGTTGCCACTTCCGGAGAGCTATAGACTTTTAACCCAAGGACTCCCGAAGTCTCTCCCTTATTTTATATGTCCAACCAGAATAGGATTTCCCAAAGTGCATTACCTGACATTTGTCTGGATTAAATTCCATATACAACTTTCAACTTTTGAACTGATCTCTGTTTGACTGTACCCTGAGACAACCTTCTTTGCTATCTTGGACTACAAGAATTTCCATGTCCTCTGCAAACTTACTGTTCATATCTCTTTTTTTTTCTTTTCAAATCTTTTTATTATTATTATTATCCAAAATTAACACGAGTACATCAAAGTAAGCAACACTCACAATGTCTCAAAAAAAACATTATTTTAAAGATTGCTCATATCTCATACATTCTTATCTAAGTAAATAATAAAGATCCCAACATGTATGTCCCAGGTACATAACATGTTCCAGTCAGAAAAGTATCCATCCATCATCACCCTGCTCCTCCTAATACAAAGCCAGTTATGGATACATTTTCAAACTCCAAACTCAAAGGACACCACATTGGTCCCAGCTATGCCTGCCCTTTGTTAGCTATGTAGAATAATCCATGTTCCAAGCCTTCCCTGGTAACGCTTCCTAACTCTTTCAATGCTGCATTGATGTCTGCATTGGTGCTGCTTCATACACTTGATTGGTCCTATTCTCTCACGTCTTATCCTCTTGCTCTTCACATACTTGTAGAATGCCTTGCGGTTTTCCTTAATCCTGTCCACCAAGGTCTTCTCATGGTCCTTTCTGGCTCTCCTAATTTCATTCTTAAACTCCTTCCTGCTAGCCTGATAATCTTCTAGATCTCTATCATTACCTAGCTTTTTGAACCCTTCATAAGCTCTTCTTTTCTTCTTGACTAGATTTACAACAGCTTTTGTACACCATGGTTCCTGTACCCTACCATCCTTGCCCTGTCTCGTTGGAATATACCTATGCAGAATTCCATGCAAATATCCCGTGAACATACTGGACAGTCTTAGCAGTTCTCCAGGTGGCTGCAGCTTCAGACATTCGGCCCACAGGTGACTGCTTCCCTGCAGTAATAACAACAACATTGATTCCGACGCCAGGACCTCTCATCGGCAGAGAGACTCATGTAACTGATCTGTATAGGCTCCATTGAGTCCCGAGCACGAGGCGGGACAGGCTGGTCATTGTCAGAGATTGGGGGGTGGAATCACAATAGATTGAGACTGGGTTCCGGCTAACCGTCCTTGGCCTCATAATATAGTCGCTCTTACTCTCTGCCAGATGATCGATAAGGTGGATGGACTGGTCAATGAGGACCTCTAGGTCCCTTGTTGGCTGTCCCAGTCTTTAGTTCATCCAAAAAAAAAGTGAGGTAGCGTTCATCGGTTCAATGTCCATTCAGGAATCGGATGGCAGAGGGGAAGAAGCTGTTCCTGAATCACTGAGTGGGCGCCTTCAGGCTTCTGTACCTCCTACTTGACGGTAACAATGAGAAGAAGGCATGCTCTGGGACATGGGAGTCCTCAGAAAGGCACCACTTCTTGAAAATGTCTTGGATACTGTGGAGGCTAGTACCAGGATGAAGCTGACTAATTTTACAACTTTCTGTAGCTTCTTTCAGTCCTGTGCAGTAGCAACCACCCCTGCCACCATATCTCCCATTTCAGACAGTGATAAAGCCTGTCAGAGGAGTGTTGGGTGCCTGAAAGAGGTACCTTGGATACAATTATCTTCCACAACTACCATCACAGTCTCCCCGAGCAGCCAGGGCCATCGGGAGTCGGCCGTATGGCAGGGGGTCCTGTTACAAGACACTCCCATCTGCACCAGCTTCTGGAATTTGGACAGTCTAACTCTCTGGAGTTTGGATAGCTGGCACAGCTCCTTTGAGGTTTCAGGATAGTCCCGCTAATTGGCAATCATACTTTGGGCACCAAGAATTGAGTGTTTAAAGAGCACCTGAACTCAGATTCAGTGCTCAGTCGTAAGCCTAACCAGTGATACTGTTTAGCACTTGCTTGTACTCACTTCTCACTCCAGTCTGCTGCTGTGTCTTGATTCTTGCTTTGCATACTCCAGCACTTGGTCCAAACTATCCTCGTCAAGGACTCTGGTCACAGATACGGCCTCCTCTACATTGGTGAAACCTGGTGTAAATTGGGGGATGGCTTTGTTGAGCACCTCCACTCCATACACCAACAGCAGAATTTCTCAGTGGCCAACCATTTTAATTCCTATCCCCATTCTCATTCCAGCATGTTGATCCATGGCCTCCTCTTTTGCCATGTTGAGGTTTCAGGATGGAGGAGCAACATCTCATATTCTGTCTTGGTAGCCTCCAACCTAATGGCATGAACATCAATTTCTCCTTCCAGTAATTTTTTATTCCATTCCTCTTCCCTCTTCTTCTATTCCCCTCTCTGGTCTCTTACCTCTTCATCTCACCTGCCTATCTCTTCCCCTTTTGTCCCTCCTTCCCTTTCTCCCATGGTCCACTCACCTCTCCTAACAGATTCCTTCTTCTCCAGCCCTTTACCTTTCTCAGCCACCTGGCCTCACCTCTCACGATCTAGCTAGTCCTCCTTCCCCTCCCCTCACCTTTTTATTCTGGCATCTCCCCACTTCCTTTCCAGTCCTGTTAAAGAGACTTGGCACGAAATCTGAGTGTTTATTCATTTCCATAGATGCTTCCTGACCTGCTGAGTTCCGCCAGCATTTTGTGTCTGTCACTATGGATCCACTTTGCCAATATAGCTCAGATTCCTTGATCTGCTGAACAACCTACTATGCAAGACCTTGTCAAGGAACAAACTAAGTCCATGGAAACCATATGTACTGCTTTTCTTTCATTATCACCCCCCTGGCTGTAAGGAGATTTTATGTTCTCCCTGTGACTGTGTGGGTTTCCTCCGGATGCTCCAGTTTCCTCCCATATTCCAAAGACGTACTGTTTGGTAGGTTATTGCTCTTTGTAAATTGTCCTGTGTTTAGGCTAGGGTTAAATCTGGGGTTGCTGAGCAGCCTGGCTTGAAGGGCCAGAATGGCCTATCCAGTGCTGCATCTTAATAAATAAATACTTAGGAAACTCCTCAAAAAACTCATTGAGACATTATTTTCCACACACAAAACCAGATTGACTCCTAATCAGTCCCTGCCTATCCAAGTGAACATAAATACTGTTCCTCAGAATCTTCTCCAACAACTTCCCCAGCACTAATATAGTGCCCACAGCCTGGACTTTCCATATTTATCCTTACTGCCCTGTTTGAACAAACGAACACTATCTGTCCTCCAGTCTTCTGCTACCTCACCCATGGCAAAGATCTACGTACGAGGCCCCAGCGATCTCCCCCAATCATCCTGGGATGAATTCTGGAAGTCCTTTAGATTTATGAAGCCTATGACCTTCAATATTTCTTGCACTTCCTCAGTCTGTTTCTTTCTCTACAAATGTTGTGTGACCTGTGGAGTTTTGACAGCATTTTCTATTTTTATTTCATTAGAGGCATGGGTTCTTAACAAATTCGGGAGATAACTTCTAGGTAGGTAGATTACTTATTGAGCTTTCAAGTGCTTCAAGGTCATTATTGAAAGAGTTGATGCAGATCGATTAGATAATAATAGCCCCAATTCATTCAATGCTGCATTTTTGGATCCTACCTAATCCCCAAAAGCAATGACAAATGTCAGCACTTTCTGTGTGAGAAAGATATTTATCTGTTACAGAATGGAATAGAGAAAAAAAGCTTAATGTCCCCTGTTCCCCACCTATTCCATATTACAAGACTCAAAGCATAAGTTAATGGGTACTTGGGTGCCTGTCAATTACCTTTGTGTGCCCGCAATTAAATTCTGTCATATTATATATCTAACAGTCATTGAACACCACAGAACCATGTTGGGGAACTTATAAAAATCAAATTATATTTGATTCAGTGCAAGGTGACGGTGCCACTTGAAGAACTGGGAAAACATGATGAGTCTGTAGCAACACACAGAAAATGCTGGAGGAACTGAGAAGGCCAGGCAGCATCTATGGGAAAGAGTACAGTCGAGGTTTCGGGCGGAATCCTTCGGCAGGACTGTAGCAGGTGGATTAGGTGACTCATGTATTGCAGTGTAACAAAGTCACAAACTCTGTTGTCGGTGGAACTCGAGAACTCGTGATCACATGAGTGGGTCTTTTAAAATAAAAATATTCCTACATCTATTCTGGGAGCACTTAGAGGTGTGTTCTATCATTCCATAATCTCTCAGTGTGTACTATTAAAGCACAGAGGGAGGAGTGACTTTTGTGGCACAATGACATCTCCTCATCAGACTCCAGTCCCACTTTCCATTGAACTCAGGGCATTCACATTACAGATAAAATAAAACATATGTTGTCAGATTGTAATGTAGATCAAAACAATTCCTGCTGTTAAATCTGTGAAAGTGGAAACTTTTCCATTCTTTCCTCTGATTAATGACATCACCCAAGCGACCTTGCTCACCTGAAGATTAAACCATTTTCTCCCTTCTCCTTGCTGGGATTTCTTGTTTTTGTTGACGTGAAACCACCAGCAATCTCTCAACATCAAACGCTCTACTCCGTTTGATCAGTGCTTGGAACAACCACTCTCCTCTTCCTCTCGTTACCAGTCTTAGCAAGCAATAAACACAATTACTGTACATATCCCATTGGGTGATCCTGCAGCTTCCTCGTGTTCATTAAGAGGGTAACAAAATCTTCATATTTCTTGTCAGGAGGTTGTAAGCAAATCATTATTGCATTTCAAAGAGTGAATAAAACCAAAGAACCCACAAAACCAGATTGGAAGCAAATTATCCCTGATTCTGAGGAACTGTAAAAGAAGAAAGACACAGAGTCTTTGATCAGTTTAGGTCTATTAAATGGTTATCGTCGCCTACCAAACAAAAATGAGTCTCAATTCATTTTGCGAGCATCAGCTTGCCCAGATCTTCATTACAACTGCAAGAGATCAAAAAGCAACGTGTCTTCATTTTCTCTGGGCGAATCAGGATAGGCATCAAATGCTGAACTTGTTCATACTGAATCAATAAAAGTAAGTGATTAGCCCAGTTACTGATAAAGCTTCTATCCCGGTAATTTTATGCTGAGAAAGGAAAGTCATTGCAAGCTGTCAAGAAAAATGTGCCCCCAACTAATTTTGATGTGATTAGTAAAAGAATAAAAATGCCAAGACAAGTCCAAATTTGCCCAATTAATTGTAAATTGCTTAACACAGAAAGCAATTTGAAATGTAAATCTACTTAATGGGAAGAAGGGATAAAATCAGTTATTCAACTGTTCCAACTCTTGCACAACACAGTCTTAAATAAAACAGATTGGAAGTATTGGCTTATTATTGTCATATGCACCAAGATACAGTGAAAAGCTTGTCTTGTGTGTTGTTCATACAAATTAAATCACATTTCATTGGGGTAGAACAAGGTAAAACAGTAGCAATACAGAATAAAAGGCAAAAGCTACAGGGAGCATGCAGTGCAAGTAAGCAATAAAGTGCAAGATAATAACAAGGTAGATTGTGAGGACAAGAGTCCATCTTATTCAAGAATCTGATAACAGCAGGACAGAAGCTGCCCTGGTGATACACGCTTTCGGGCTTTTGTATCTTCCATCCAATGGGAGAGGGCAGAAGAGACAAAGTCCACAGTGAGAGGGTCTTTGATTTTGCTGGCTGCCTTGCCAAGGCAGCAGGAAGTATAGACGAAATTCCAAAGAGGGCAGGCTGGTTTCCACGATGTGCAGAGCTGTGTCCACAACTCTAGGCAATTGTGAACAATCAGATACAGAATCCAGAGAGCTGCAAGGCACAGATTGAGGTACAGAGAGATAAAGAGGCATAGATAAGGTGGATAGTAACAGTATTTTCCTCAGGGTAGTGGAGTCCAACCCTAAGGGGATAAATTTAAGGTGAGAATGACCCAAGGGGAAATATTTCCATGCGGAGCTGCTGAGTCCATGGAATGAACTACCAGAGAAAGTGATTGAGGCAGAAACAATAGGATCATTTAAGAAGCACTTGGATAGAAACACAGTAGATCTGGATGGATATGGGCCAAATGCAGGAAATTGGAACTGGCTGGGTGAACAATACAGTCGGCATGGACTTGCTGGGTTGATGAACCTGTTTCTGTGCTGTATGACTCCATGACAACACCACCAGATGAGATTATACAAACCACCAACACTAGTGAATCCACAACATCTCCTCCCTGGCTGCCTTAAGTCTTTTATAGATGTTTGCATTCTGCCGCCATATAACCTTAAATTTTAAAAAAATATATATCTTTTAGCTAGTTTTCTATAGTGCTCAGTCTTCTTTTGACCGATCTGTTTGCTGCCTTTTCAGTAGCAGAGCTAGATAGTCCCAGGTCTTGAAATTCATATAGGGCAAAATATTGACTTGGTATTAATTCTTCTTGCTATTAGCACTCTTCTGCAACTAACATAATACTTCACAAAGCCATTTTTGTAAAGAGAATATCTAAACCCTCTTTGATATCTCTGTACAATGCCTTATGGTCCATCAATTTCTCTGTTCAGCAAATATATTCTATGCTTGTCCCAACTTTCTGATCGCTACCAATTATCTTCCAATTTGTTTCTAGTTGATTGTTACTAACAAGCTTCAAGACCTGGGCCTCAGTACCTACCTCTGCAGCTGGATATTCAACATCCTCATCACAGACCTCAATCTGTGAGGATTGGTAACAGCATCTCCTCCTGGCTGATCATGAACAAAGGTGCACCTCCAGCTGCATCCTTAGCTCCTGCCCTAGCACCTATATTCATATGATTGTGTGGGAAGCACACAGTAGTTCCAATGCCATATATAAATATGCCTATGACACTGTTGTTGGACAAATCACAGATGGTGATGACTCAGCTTACATGAGCAAGATAGGGGCATGTGGCTGAGTGCACTACAACAACAAACTCTCACTCAACATCAGTAATAAGCTGTTTGTTGACCTTATGAAAGGAAGGGAGGGTAAACATGCTCCAGTCTACATTGAAGGATCAGCAGTAGAGAGATTCCGTGGCTTTAAATTCCTGGGCTTGAACCTATTTGATGAGCTGTCCTGGGACCAGCACATACATGCAAGGAAGATGCCAGAGCATCTTTACTTTGTTATGAGGTTAATGAGGTTTGGCTTGTCAACAAACACTCGAACAAACTTCTACAAAAGCATTGTTGAAAGTGACAGGAATGGAAAAAAACTGTGAGGGTAGTGGACGCAGGGCAAGGGCACATACCCCCACCCCCCACCATCAGCGGTATCTACAGAAGACAACATCCATTATCAAAACGTCCACCATCCAGGCCACACCATCTTGTAGCTGGTACCATTGGGCAGGCTACACAGATGCCCAAAGTCCCACACCACCAGATTCAAAAACAGCCAACTCCTTTCAACCATTTGGTTCTTGAACCAAGCAGCACCATCCTAAACACTGCAGTACAGCAACTCGGTGACTATTTCTTCGCTTTGCACTAAAATGGACTTGGCCTTTTTTGTTACAGTTGTGTTTTCCTTATATAAATTGTGTATCATTTATTTCTATTTTGTGTTTTTCTTGTGAATGTTGCATATCTGGTGCTATGTGCTCAGATGCTGCTGCAAGTGGGTTTTTTGTTAGACTTGTACATAGGACAATCAACTTGACCTTGATTTTGACTGAGTGCAAAAATATTTTATAATAGGTGTAGAAATTAACATGTTTTAGGTCTTACTATTTTGCGTGAATAACAGTGTTTCTCATTTCCCAGGCTGTGGGGTCATTAAAATATTTTACATATCAGCCTAAACCTGGAGTTTCATGTCTCTGTGATGTGAAGGACAACTTAGTTTTACCCTTTACTTCCTTGTCTCTCATTTTGACTCTTGTGGTTTAAATTTACACCCCTACAAATTAATACGTGTTTTTCTACTTGATTTCCTGAACTATCTTCACTTATTTGATCGTCCTATTATAATGTGGACACAACATTTATCTTATGAATTTGCAATAAACTATCAACATATAAACAGTCTATACCAGCAACACATTTTCAAATAATACAACAGATTAAAAATACAGACAACTAACCCACGGTCATTCCATACGAGAATCTACAACAAATTACAAAAGCAGGCATTAAATTTCATTGAATAATATTAAATTGTATACAATTGTCTTGGATAAAAGATGAATCACGAATGCAAGGAACGCACCTTGGAGGGAGTGAAGAGCACAAAGTTCCTTAGTGTGGACATAACGGATGACCTAACCTGGACCCATAACACCTCCTCACTAATCATGAAGGCAGAGCAACGTCTATACTTTCTGAGGAGATTGAGGTATGCAAGGCTCCCTGCACACATCCTAACAACTTTCTACAGGAGCACCATAGAGAGTGTCCTGTCTGGCTACATCATTGTGTGGTACAGAAGCTGCAAGGTATCAGATGACAAGACTGTGTAGATGACAGTAAAAACCAGCAAGACGATCATCACAGTCTCCCTCCCCCATATTTGTGACATTTACCCAGAGTAGTGCAGACGAAGAGCCCAAAGCTCTGTTGGGGTCCCCACCACCCATCCTACAATCTCTTTGACACACCACCATCAGGAACAAGGTACAGGAGAATCAGGACTAGGACTGCCAGACTGGGTAACAGCTTCGTCTCTCAGGCTGTGAGACAAATGGAAACCCTGCCACCATCGAGGTCTCGTCACTAGGACAGCAAACTGTTTACTGTTTACCTGTGCTGCACTTTACTACATGCATTTTGAATTATACTTCATTAACTTATTCATAGTATAATACTTTGGTTTATTTGCTCTGTGTGATATATACCACATGGGCGCACCATGGTCCAGAAGAATATTGCTTCATTTGGTTGTATATCAGTGCAGTCAGAGGACAGCAAACTTAAACTTAACCTTGAATTAAAAAAGGGCTCATCAGAAGTCCTGTGATTAAATGATTGAAATCCTATTGGGAGAGACGTTGTCATAATCCTGTCAATACCCATGTCATTGTACTGCTGCCGCAAAACAACAAATTTTGCAACATATGTCAGTGATAATAAATTCTAAGTCTGATCGTAAAAAGCATTTGGAGGGTTAGAAAACATGCACAGAAGTTGCAGAAGCAGAATACTCCGTGAGTTAAAAGCTCTCTGTAATTAAAGGTAAATATCAGTCACCAGGAAGTTACAACAGCAAAGGAAAGTAAAAGAAGACCGTCTGGTTTTAGTAAAAATTGTAAAATAACACAACTGTACCTCTTGCAACAATGCAAAGTACCTGAACACTGAGGTAGAAGAGCTACTGTATTAAAAAGGCCGTGCGTGGGAACATTTCTAAGCAGCAGAGCATTTCAGGGATGTTGCAGAGAGTCCAATGATCTGACAAGCGCAGCACAGGGAGGTGCAACAGCAGCGAAGTGTTGAAACTGATTAATCACACAGACAAGTGTGCCCTGCATGCTCTTGTGTGATACTATAGAGAGTCACAGTGAACACTGAAATTGAACACTGTTTGTTCTTCTATCCCCAGATCTCTGTCACCTTCACTAATGAGTGTACACATTCCCCAAACTTGTGAAGTGCCACCTTTCATGTTAGTGCTCTAACACAGCCATTAATTCTCCCGTTGAAATGCAGTGTGATTATAACGAGGGAAGGTATCTGAATCTGAGACAGACCCTCAAAACAACTTCCCTCACTGCTAGAGAAAATTGTTCCGTGTGTCAAGAATAGAACCAGAAAATATCAGGGTGCTAACACATCATGAAGTCGGCTGGTGGTGCATCAGCACCGGTCTTTGAGGCAAGTGGTCTCAAGTTCGAATCCGGCCGGCTCCTTGCACACTTCCCTTTCATGCTGTGTTGCACGTCAAGCTAGCAACTCGGCCTCATACAAAAAAAAGTCAAATGCTATGAACATGGCAAGATGCCGCCTGATGTGCCAGAAGGTGTGAAAAGGGACAGCAACAACATATCACATAGAAATTGTCAAGTGTTAAGCCAGACTCCAAAGAACAAAGACATCTGCAGCACATCACAGGCCCTTCGGCCCACAATGTTGTGCCGACCATGTAACCCACTCTAGAAACTGCCTAGAATTTCCCTATCGTATAGCCTTCTATTTTTCTAAGCCCCATGTACCTACCTAAGAGTCTCTTCAAAGACCCTGTTGTATACACTTCCACTGCCGTCACTGGCAGTGCATTTCACGCACCCACCACTCTTTGTGTGAAAAACATACCCCTGATATTCCCTCTGTACCTACGTTCAAACACCTTAAAACTATGCCCCCTCATGTTAGCCATTTCAGCCCTGGGAAAAATCCTCTAGCTACCCACACGATCAATGCCTCTCATCATCTTATACACCTCTGTCAGGTCACCTCTCATCCTCTGTCGCTCCAAGGAGAAAAGGCCAAGTTCACTCAACCTATTCTCATAAGGCATGCTCTCCAATCCAGGCAACCTCCTTGTAAATCTCCTCCGCCCTCTCTCTGTAGTATCCACATCCCTCCTATTCACAGTAGAAGAGTTGAAGGACGACTATGACACTGGTTTGGAGCAGACCAACTGAATGTACAGCAACACACACTTTTCCTTAGATGCTGCCTGGCCTGCTGAGTTCCTCCAACATGTTATGTGGCGTTGCTTGGATTTCCAGCATCTGTAGATTTTCTCTTGTTTGTGAATGTACGGCAAGTTTTAATGAATCTTGTGTGCATGCATCAGTAGATACTATTGCAAAGTGTCTTCCGAATGAAGCAGAAAGGAACGTTTAACAATTGCTCATCTTCCCAATGTTCATGGCCATTACTCTTATTTCTTTCCATATGTCAGGGTGGCCAAAACCATACACCATTCTCCATGTACTCCATTACACTCCCTAGTGCCCTTCTATTCATACCGTATAACCCTACTCACCCTCACATCTATCTGTATTGGAATCCATTTGCCATTCCCTGGCCCACTTACCTAAATGATCAAGATCCCATTGTCATCTACAATAACTTCCTTCACTATCAACAACACATCCCAAGTTATCATCCATTAGCAGTGAGAACACCAGATGAAGATTCAGCTGTATCAGGTACATGCTAAGGGTAGGATGGTGAAAGGGGCAGAGACGGTTGTATAAAGGAGATGACCACCAGAAATTAAAGCAATAAAGAGGAGGCAATTGGAGATGGGCTACCTCTCCACTTCTCTGAAATTCATCTGGACAGTGTATGGTGCAATCTTCCACAATGTATGGGGTCTTAAAAACTGCATAATTTAATTCATCCACAGATCAGAAAGGGAATGATCCCTTGGTACCTGCTTTTCCTCACAACAGCAAGCCAACCTGCCCTAATGTGTAGGAATATGCCTCAAGCCTCAGAATGTAAAGGATCCATGCTCAAATAAGCAGCCTGTCAAGGATATACTCAAAGGATAACTGGCTTAGAGCACAGAACTTTTCTTCTAAATGTCTGGAACAAATTAGAAGAACCAGCCACTGGAAAACTCACCTCCAGGTATGCAAAGGCATTACAAATAAAGCAAATGCTGTCAAAAGCATGAAAGCACAACTTTTAGTTTATTTGCACGAAATTTCTGTAAGATTCATTTTGATATTTTGGGAATGTGTTCCTCCAATATAAATTAAAATAGCAGTCACTGGTATGATTTTACTCACGTTGCTCTGTGTGACTCATCCAAAATGGTATCTCAGGGCAATTGCCATCAGAAAATCTGAAGCCAGAATTGCAAAGTTAGAAGTTTTAGTTGATGATTTTTAGAGAGCAACCTGGAATATCAGGCAGGGAGAAAAAGAGAAAACTCTTATTACAGGAGAGTACAGCAAACTCTGCATTACCTGAGGCAAAGTCTGCTGTTGGTCCCAACAGGACCCGACAAAACTGAAGTAGAACAAGCCATTCTCAATCCAAGGGACTTGCCTCAGAAAGAAAGAAGGAAGCAGAAACTGGGCCACCAGGCGGTGAAGGCAAGTAGCTGAGGTTTCATCTGCCATAAGGGAAAATGTAGAGATGAGCAAGACCACAAGGGTGAAGAAACAGTGCAGAAATGAAGAGCAAGCTGAATTAAGAACAGCTAACTTGCTACTTGCCTTAAACCAAAGCAACATTCAAGGAATTTGATAGCATCAAGGCCAGGGACATAGGAATGTTAGTAAAGCATAAGCATTCACATTTATGTTCAGTTCTACTGATTACATCTCACCAAAAATATATTGCCATACTGACAGTTTGAGTGCGTAGCAGAACCATACAATTGCAATAGAAGTTAGAGATATGGTGACAATGAAATCAAAATGCCTGAATAATATTCAAGGACAGCTTGTAAATGGTGTGTAGACCAAGGAAGGAGTTGGGAGCAGAAGGGAAGGTTTTGGGAGCAAGTTAAAGAGTTGTAATATCTTGGATAGGAAACTAATGTTTTCCAGGGTCTAACATAAAGACACAAGGTTTGTGTGGCAATAGCTGCACATATTTTTGATATTTGTTTCAACTTAGAATACTGCACAGAAAGTGAGATCTTTATCTCTCTGGTATAGGAACTGACTATGTAGGTTACAGTGGACTTTCCACATAGAGAATGCAAAACTTGATACAGCTCAATTGAACAATTCATTGAATTAACTAGGTTTTGATTTTGACAATTGATTTTAAGCAATAATTGTCATATTAATCATTGCCTTTATCCACCATGAATGATTCATGTTAAAGGAATGCCATTAGATTTTATAGCCCATCTGAATGGCATATTTTAAGCTACTGCAGACCTTATGAATATTTCAGGCACACAAGATTTTAGGCTATTGCGGTAATCTTGTGAATCATTGTACCTTCCCAGGGAGTGAGTAGAATTCTAAGTAGGCCAAAGTTACAAATGAAGTATTCATTTTGGATCCTGAATACTAAACAAGATCATATTTAAAAAGGGATATCTATCTTTGCTTGGCCAGGGGAATCATTTATCATGAACCAACTTCCACTGTTTAATTAAGAAAGAGATATGGAAGAAAAGATATGCTTTATTGACTTCCAAAGGAAGTGAAGTCGGGCAGCGTGAAAATCAATGGCACCTTCCTCAGCTCTGGGAAGGAAGAAGACACTGCAGGTGGAATTACATACAAACAACCTAAGCCACTTACGTGTGGATCAAAATTACATACTTCTTCAGTCACAGCTTTGTCAATCATGCTCCTCTGACCAGCCATCAGAAGCTGAAACATAGCCAAGGACTCATGTCTCAATTTATCAAAATTCATTGGAAATCTCTGGTTAACGACTGTGCTCAAAAAAAATGTGAACATGGAGAGCAACTAGTGAATTGAACTGAATTGACTTTATTTCTTACATCCTTCACAAACATGAGAAGTAAAAATCTTTACGTTACGCCTCCATCTAAATATGCAATCATAGTAATTTATAATAATTTCTAATAAATAGAACAGTCAATGGAATATAGAGTACACTGAAATCACCATGAGTTCATCATTCTGATGGCCTGGTGGAAGAGGCTGTCCCGGAGCCCATTGGTCCTGGCTTTTATGCTGCCGTACCGTTTCCTGGATGGTAGCAGCTGGAATAGATTGTGGTTGGGGTGACTCGGGTCCCCAGTGATCCTATGGGCCCTTCTTACATACCCGACCTTGGAAGATTACTTCAGTATAGCAAGTGACCCTTTGTGGATTGGCAAAGTGTGATCAATGTATTTACTTTTGAGACAATACGGCATTCTTCAATTTTGCTTATTGTTTTCCTGGTCTCTCAGCTGGTACACATCGTGTCCCATGTTGGGAAAGTGAAATGGTGTCCTTGAACATGCCACATTCAACATAGAACAGTACAGCACACAAACAGGCCCTTCAGCTCACAATGTTGCACGAACCAATTAAATCAGTAATCAAATGGCCAACTAAACGAATCTCCTCTGCTTACACATTGTCCATATCCTGTGCCTAACTGAACATCTCTTAAAAGTTTCTAACGTATCTGCATCTACCACCACCCCAGGCACCCACCACTCTTGGAGCATTCACAACTGCTTGGAATTTCCCAGCACACTCATGTAATTCTTATGTGTCAGTGGTATGATAATAGTAAGTGATGCTCGGTTTAAAGAATTCACACCTGTTGCATAATGCTCTGAGTCCATAATCTTCTAATCTAATCTTTTTAACACTGTCTTGGAGATGTTCCTTGTCATCCCCACCAGTAACAATGATGTCACCCAGGTAGCACTGAGAGCCTGGGCAGCCTTGCAGTACCTGGTCCATAGCGTTTTACCAGGGTGCAGGTGCAGGTGCTACTCCAAAAACAAGCCTATTATCGTGATAAAGCCCTTTATCATGATAACAGATATCAAGATATCCTCTACCCTGGGCAGAGGGTACTAGTATACTTTCAGTACTGGGATGGTCATCATCACCATCATTATGTGCTGTGTAGCATGACATGCGCGGTCATGGTCTATGACCATCATTGTTCTTGGCAAATTCTGCAGAAGTGGTTTTCCATTGCCTTCTTCTGGATAGTGTCTTTACAAGTCAGGTGACTCTTCAGAATGGTCTGCCTGGCATCAGTGGTTGCATAACCAGGGCTTGCGATATGCACCAGCTGCTCATATGGCCATTCTCCACCTGTTCCCATGGCTTCATGTGATCCGGATTGGCGAGGAAGTTGGGGGCTAAGCAGGTGCTACACCTTGCCAAAAATGAACCTGGGTTGATGGCGATCTTAAAATCACTGCAGACCCTGACAGACCCATCCTTCTTGGCTACTCGGACCACTGGAGGTGCCTACGGGCTTCTCTCAGCCTTGGAAAGAATTCCTTTGGCCTTCCTGCAAGCAAGATCATTAGCTACTTTATGACAGATGGTATAAGGTTTCGGATGGGTTTTGTAAAACTTGGGTGTGGCATTTTCATTTAATGCTATTTTACCCTCAATATGTTTCAGTTTCCCTGAGCACTGCTGTGGCATCATGCAGAACCTTTTTTAATTTGCTTTCATTTGACTCTGTTGCAAGGAATGAGGCATGCAAATGGTGGATGGATCTCCAATCAAGTTGTAGCTGTCTCAGTCACTCACAACCCCACAATGCTGGCCCTCCTGTACAACCCCAATATGGCTTGTTGGTTGCTGTATTTCACTGTTACAAATGTCATTCCCACAGGAGTTATTTTTTCCAGTAAAAGTTAGATAACTGCAGGCTTCAGTTCAGTATCTTTGAAATGTTGCTCAAACTCATTTTGTGGAATGACCGAATCAGATGAGCCAGGGGGTTGGCTGCATAAACACCTCCAGAGACCAGGGGGTGGCTCTGGATTGTTCTTGTCCTTACTCCTTGTATCCCTTTCCCTGCCTTCTGTTTCCTTGTCTGAAGCCTCGCCTTGTCTTGCTGGTAACTCTCATCTCGCCAGAAGTTCTTGTCTCGCCTTGCATTGCCTGAAGCCTTGCCTTGTCTTGCTGGTAACTCTCGCTTTGTCTTGCCTGAAGTCTTGTCTTGGAGCCACCCTGAACCTAGCTCCCTTCCTGTCCCTTGCCTCCATCGGGTAAGTCAGGCCAGATTGCCATTACCCTGCGGTGGGTTCTGTCCCTTCCTGTCCCTTGCCTCTGTCGGGTAAGTCAGGCCAGATTGCCGTTACCCTGCGGTTGGTTCTGTCCCTTCCTGTCCCTTGCCTCCATCGGGTGGAGATCCGCACCCTGACCAGGAGGAGCCTCAAGTCTCTGGTCTCAAGCCTCACCTCAAGTCTCTGGTCTCAAGCCTCGCCTCCAGTCTCTGGTCTCAAGTCTCGCCTCCAGTCTATGGTCTCAAGCCTCGCCCCAAGTCACTGGTCTCAAGCCTCGCTTCAAGTCTCTGGTCTCTAGCCTCGCCTCAAGTCTGAAGACTCCAGCCGCGTCCTGCCTGCCAGCCAAGTCACATCCTTGCCTAGTTCTGGGGTCCGAGCCAGAGGCAAGACCCAGGTTCTGGGTCCTTGTCCAGTCTCTGACTCAGAGTCCAAGCCAGGGCTCCTAGCTCTCTTGTCCAGTCCTGTTCTGGGTTCCCGGTTTTTGTGTCCATGTCCTTGCCCTCACCGTGTATCCTAGTCCTGTCCCTAGTACTTCAGTGTCTGTGTCTTGCACTTGGATCCGTTCGCAGCCACCACCTTATGACAAGTAGTCGTCTCAGGTTCCTTTTAAAACTCCCACATCACCACTGTTACGTTTTGCAACTCCAGAAAAACACAGCAGCCGGAGATATTTGTGTAATTAGTTTTCTTTTAGTGAGGTGCTCACATGTGACACGGTGGCATAATGACGTATGCCATTAACGTGCTTCTTACATATATACCATAATGAATTACGTAAACAATAAAGAATGCTTAATCAAACTCTATCTTTACAATTTTGTTAAAATACTACTGAAATTTTAAAAACACTACAGCAACGTCTGCAGCCTCTCATTATATCTCAGGCTATCCAGTGCTGGCAGCATCCTTGTGATTCTTTTCTGCACCTTCTCAAGCTTAATGACATCCTTCCATGAGCTAGGTGATCAGAACTACAACACCATACTTCAAGTGTTGTCTCACCATTGTCTCATATAGCTCTAACATGTTACCCCAGCTTCTGTATTCAATGCCCTGACCAATGAAGGCAAATATGCCAAATGCCTTTCTTATCAGCGTCGCCACCTGTGTCACCAATGTTAAGGAACTTTCTATCACTAGGTCTTTGTTTTACAACAGCCTCCAGAGTCCTGTCATTTACCATTTATGCCTTGGCCTTATTCCCAGGTCCGTCAATTCAAACCTGTCTGAGTTAAATTCCATCGGCCACCCCCTGGCCCACTTTCCCAGACCTTCAGACCCATTTGTATTCTTAAATATCTTTTTTTCTCTGTCCACACCACTCTGTGTTTAGTTTTCAATGTTTGGTGTCATCAACAAACTTACATGCTCAACCAAATCATTAGCACAGGCGACAAACAATAGGGGGGACTTGACACCAATCACAAGCCTTCAATATTGCCAATATTTAGGAAATAATTTTAAACATAATCTAGCTGATGGCAGATTTAGAATTGTTGTGCTATTCAGTCCAGAAATTAACTTAGAGTCAATTAAAATGTGTTTACTGGATTTTGTCTACCTCAATGCCTTCTATGCTTGCTTTGATCATAAAAACAGGGAGAAACCATCATGAACACCCACAGCCCCTCTTGATCCTCTGATTTCACTCTCCAAGACCAACATATGAGCAGGCTTCAGGAGGGTGAACCCATGAAAAGCATTTGGCCCAAATGGGATACCTGGCCAAGTACTAAAAGACCTGTGCCGATCAAATGGCTGGAGTGTTCACTAAGATCTTTAACCTCTCGCATTGGCATTTTGAGGTACCCAAATGTTTCAAGCAGTGCCCAAGAAGAACATGGCAACCTGCCTCAATGACTATCATCCAGTAGCACTTACATCCACACTGAGGTTGGTGATGAAACCTATCAACTCTTGCCTGAGAAGTGACTTGGATATGCCTACTGGAGCAACAGGTCCACAGAAGATGTCATCTTATTGGCTCTTCACTCACCCTGGAATATCCAAACAGCAAAGGTGCTCTTTAGCAACCACAGCTCAGCATTCAATGCATTAATCCCCTCAAAACTAATCAATACACTCTGCTCCGTCTAGCGGAATTAGTCCTTACTCTTAATAATTTCTCCTTTGGCTCCTCCCACTTCCTCCAAACTAAAGGTGTAGCTATGGGCACTCGTATGGGTCGTAGCTATGCCTGCCTTTTTGTTGGCTTTGTGGAACAATCTATGTTCCGTGCCTATTCCTGTATCTGTCCTCCACTTTTCCTTCGCTACATCGACGACTGCATTGGCGCTGCTTCCTGCATGCACGCTGAGCTCGTTGACTTAATTAACTTTGCCTCCAACCTTCACCCTGCCCTCAAGTTTACCTGGTCCATTTCCAACACCTCCCTCCCCTTTCTAGATCTTTCTGTCTCTGTCTCTGGAGACAGCTTATCTACTGATGTCTACTATAAGCCTACAGACTCTCACAGCTACCTGGACTATTCCTCTTCTCACACTGTCTCTTGCAAAAATGCCATCCCCTTCTCGCAATTCCTCCGTCTCTGCTGCATCTGCTCTCAGGATGAGGCTTTTCATTCCAGGACGAGGGAGATGTCTTCCTTTTTTAAAGAAAGGGGCTTCCCTTCCTCCACTATCAACTCTGCTCTCAAACGCATCTCCCTCATTTCACGCACATCTGCTCTCACTCCATCCTCCCGCCACCCCACTAGGAATAGGGTTCCCCTGGTCCTCACCTACCACCCCACCAGCCTCCGGGTCCAACATATTATTCTCCATAACTTCCGCCACCTCCAATGGGATCCCACCACTAAGCACATCTTTCCCTCCCCACCTCTCTCTGCTTTCCACAGCGATCGCTCCCTATGCGACTCCCTTGTCCATTCGTCCCCTCCATCCCTCCCCACTGATCTCCCTCCTGGCACTTATCCTTGTAAGCGGAACAAGTGCTACACATGCCCTTACACTTCCTCCCTTACCACCATTCAGGGCCCCAAACAGTCCTTCCAGGTGAGGCGACACTTCAGCTGTGAGTCGGCTGGGGTAATATACTGCGTCCGGTGCTCCCGATGTGGCCTTTTATATATTGGCGAGACCCGACGCAGACTTGGAGACCACTTTGCTGAACACCTACTCTCTGTCCGCCAGAGAAAGCAGGATCTCCCAGTGGCCACACATTTTAATTCCACATCCCATTCCCATTCTGACATGTCTATCCACGGCCTCCTCTACTGTAAAGATGAAGCCACACTCAGGTTGGAGGAACAACACCTGATATTCCGTCTGGGTAGCCTCCAACCTGATAGCATGAACATCGACTTCTCTAACTTCTGCTAATGCCCCACCTCCCCCTCGTACCCCATCCATTATTTATTTTTATACACATATACTTTCTCTCACTCTCCTTTTTCTCTCTCTGTCCCTCTGACTATACCCCTTTCCCATCCTCTGGTTCCCCCCCCCCCTTGTCTTTCTCCCCAGACCTCCTGTCCCATGATCCTCTCATATCCCCTTTGCCAATCACCTGTCCAGCTCTTGGCTCCATCCCTCCCCCTCCTGTCTTCTCCTATCATTTTGGATCTCCCCCTCCCCCTCCCACTTTCAAATCTCTTACTAACTCTTCCTTCAGTTAGTCCTGACGAAGGGTCTTGGCCTGGAACGTCGACTGTACCTCTTCCTAGAGATGCTGCCTGGCCTGCTGCGTTCACCAGCAACTTTGATGTGTGTTGCTTGAATTTCCAGCATCTGCAGAATTCCTGTTGTTTGCGTTAATCAATAGACTTCAAGACATTGGCCTCAATACCTGCTTGTGCAATTGGATCCTCGATTTCTTCATTTGTAGACACCAGTCAGTTTGGATTGGCAACAGCTACTCCACAATCTCCATCAGCACAGTGCACGACAAGGCTGTGTGCTTAGCCCCTGTACTATTCAATTTACAGTTATGACTGTGTAGCTATGTACAGCTCCATTGCCATATTCAAGTTTGCTGATGACACCACTGTCAAAGCAAAGGTGGTGATGAATCACTATATAGGAGGGAGATTGAAAATCTGGCCAAGTGGTGCCACAACAACCTCTTACTCAATGTCAGCAAGACCAAGGAGCTGATTATTGATTTTGGGCAGAGGGAACCGGAGGTCCAGAGCCAGTCCTCATTTGGGGGATCGAAGGAGCTGAGGGTCTGCAACTTTAAATTGCTCGTTGTTATTATTTCAGAGGGTCTGTCTTGGGCCCAGCACACAAGTGCAATTACAAAGACAGCTTGGCAATGCCTCTCATTCCTTGAATTTAGCATGACATCTAAAACTTTGACAAACTTCTGTAGATGTGTAGTGGAGAGTATATTGACTAACTGTCTGGAAAGGAAACACTAAAGTCCTGAATGGAAAATCCTACCAAAAGTAGTGGATATGGCCCAGTCTACCAAAGGTAAAGCCCTCCCATCATTGAGCACATCTACACAAAGTGTTATCACAGGAAAGCAGCATCCATCAAGGACTCCTACTACCCAGGCCTTGCTCTCTTCTCGCTGTTGCCATCAGGAAGAAGGTACAGGAACCTCAGGACTCACACCAGCAGGTTCAGGAACAATTATTACCCCTCAACCATCAGGCTCCTGGACCAGAGGAGATAACTTCGTTCAACTTCACTTGTCCCATCACTGAAATGTTCCTACAGCCTATGGTGGGGGGTCCCAACCTTCTTTTTGCTCTGGGTGAATACCATTAAACAAGGGATCCATGGACCCCAGGATGGGAATTCCTGACCTATGGAGTCAGTTTCAAGGTCTCTTCATTTCATGTTCACGCTATTTATTGCTTATTTATTTATTAGTATTATTCCTTTCATCTTGTTTGTTGATGTTTGTTGCCTTTTGCACACTGGTTGAATGCCCAAGTATGGTGCGGTCTTTCATTGATTATATTATTGTTATTATTGTATTATGGATTCATTGAGTATGCCCACAAGAAAATGAATTTCAGCGTTGTATATGGTGAAATATATACTTTTACTTTCAACTTTGAACTTTGAAGTCCACTGTTTTTTATTTTTGCACTGGCACTGATCCTTGAAATACCTCATGAATTACAGCCATGGATTTCCCCAGGTCTATTTATTCCCGACCTTTAAAACATTCTATCTGATGCCACATGTTCCCACCATTGTTAGAACCCTTCAATGGGTCTTCAGCAATTACCTTTATGAAAATCTAATTAAACTACAACTGCTGATTTCCCCTTTAATATACTCAAAAGGAACTCTTTTTTCAATCATAACATCCCTTTCATTAAAGTATATTGGTTTTGCCCAGTCACAATTCCAAGACTTTTCATATGCAATTCACTTCCTCGATGAGTGGTCTACTTAAAGTAAAATCAATGGTCCTTTAGGCACCACACATCCGTTATCAACTCCAACTCCACTATAATTTGACTGTAAACTCCTAGCCTGTTATGTTTATTTCTTCTCAAGTATCAGACTAGCTTTGCCAACAATTAATTTCACAAGCTTTTTTTTTAAACATACATCTTTTTCTATCAAAGGCTGCCATTGGGATTCTTCAATTGGAAAATGAGAACTGAATGTCTTCTATAACTTCAATCTCAATTTCTGGAATGCACAATCACATATTCGTAAGAGATCTGATCTTCTATTCCTGTCAGGAAGAGCAAATGTGAAAGAACTGCATATTGGTATATTACTTCCCATCTCCTCCCAAGATACTGCCCCACAGTAGGAATACAATGCCTCTGGTATTTATGCTAACAATAGAGATACATATTTTAAGTAAATAACGTAACAAAGAATTTGGCCTAGAATTATATTGTGCCATGTCCCAATCAAGAAAACCTCTCTCATTTGTCCGCATTGTATTAACATGGGAGATATGCTAACTAGATCAGTTGTTTACTGATTTTTTGATCTTTTCAAATACAGTTACTATCTACAGGACTTCTTCCTGCAGAATATCCAAGAGTAAGGTTCTGTTCATGTTTGCTAATTGCTTCAAAATTAGAAAGAAAACAAACACAACCTGCTGAGAAAATTTAGTTCTTCCCAAATAGTGTTTCATGTATGTAGTCAAATCCCAATTATATCCATTAGTTAACCGCCGCAAATCCAGCAAAATTTGCTGACCACCCTAGCACTGCATTGGCCAATCAGAGAACAGTATTCTAACACTTTCACCAAATTAGTCTCTTCTTAATCATTCAACAGCTGGGAGGGAAATTATGGACAGGGAAAAAGAAACAGAATTTAAAACAAGGCATGCTCACACACAAAATGCTAGAGGAAATCAGCCATTCAGGCAGCATCTATGGAGGGGAATAAACAGTTGACATTTTGTGCCAAGATCCTTCAAGAGTGCTCAAGATACCAAGCATCGGCAAAACCTTGTGTTCAGAATTCAAGGCAATTGTGATGCTAAAGAATTAAAATAAGGCATTCAGTTGTCAGCACCACATTTTAGAAAATAAATGCACAGACACTTTAAAAATAAATAGTTTCTGACTTTGGAGAGCATTGTGGAAAGAGTTCTGGCTGATCTCTGCGGGGTAAAACAAATAATAGGTCCATTAGACATAATAAAAATGTAAATTATAAGACACCCAGCTGAGAATGTCAATCACAAACTTGCACAGGACATTCTACATTTATTTTTGTAATCATATTCTATGCCAAAATTCTATTGAATTATTTCTAATCTTTAAACTCCTAAAAGGCAAAATATGAAAATTAAAAAAACAATTAACTCTTATTATATCAACTGTGCAATCCTATACTCAGGCAAAGCATTTGATGCAAATACTGTTCACTTTACTACACAAGTAGACAGGATAAGCTAATTAAAGGGAGTTGCAGTGGATATGAGATCTGTGTGCATTACCGTAAGTTACTATATCAAATATAAACGATCAAAAATGAATTAGGAGCAAGAATAAACTATAATTTGAATCCCTCATCCTCACCATTTAATGGAGGACTGTATCCAGTGGAGTGGGGCATGGATCTGCCTGGCTCCTTTATTCTTCATCACTTATATTAATGTTTTGGAAAAGAATGTAGGTGGCATGAATAGTGTGCAGATGACACCAGCAGTGGAATGGTGAACTGAGGAAGGCCTAGATGAACTAGATCTTAATTAAGGGTTCCCAGCCTAGGGTCCATGGATCACTCAGTTAATGGGAGAGGACCATGACATAAAAATGATTGTGAACCCCTGATTTAAGTCACCTGGGTACTAAACTGGAATGAACTGGGATCTAAATCTACTCATCTCTGCGCTGAATTGAGGCTGTGGCCTGCAATGAACAGGCTTCCAGACCAGCTGCGGCAATGAACCGGCTTCGTGGCTGTGGACTCACTTTCATGAACTTTGATTCTGAGTGTTATTTGATTACTTTTTATTGTTTGCATGATTTGTTCTCCCCCCCCCCCACCGCCCCCAACACAATCGATGTTTGATGGTCTTTTTTTAAATGGGTTTTCTTGGGTTTCTTTGTGTTTCTGGCTGCCTGCAAGATGATGAATTTCAAGGCTGTACATAGCACACATACCTTGACAATAAATGCACTTTGAACTTTGAACACAGTGAATGGTGGGGTTCTGAGTAGCGTTGTTTAATGGTGAGACTTTCGGGTGAAGTATATAATTCTCTGAAAGTGAAGGCACAGGAAGACAGTGGTAAAGGTATGCTTTCCTACAAGATTCGAGATTGTTTACTTATTTGTGTTTATTTTATTTAGAGCTACAGTGTGGAACAGAGCCCCTCCGACCCAACAAGCCACACCACCCATGAGTACACCCATTTAACCCTAGTCTGATCACAGAAAATGACCAATTTATCTACTAACCAGTAGATCTTTGGACTGTGGGAGGAAACTGGAGCACCCGGAGAAAACTCAAATGCAACAGAAAGAATGTACAAACAAGTAAAAAAGCATCATTGTAGAAAAAGAGTGAAGAATTCTCTGCCTTCTAAATAGCCCTACCAAAATGAAACTTTTGCACTTACTCATTGATACTGGTGATTTTCATGGCAATTAGTAGTGTTGAGTGTATTTTTTGACTTAGTATTCTTGTAAAAGGTAATATGTTTCACGCACAACCTTCTTGCTTGTCAGAGTCTAGACATATACAGTGCTGATAATAGCAACAAAGAGTCAGAAGCCTACTATGCCCCACGTACAAAGCTCCCACTTTGCCCTTTTTCCTTCGGCTCCTTAACACAAAATATGTTATAACAGTATCAGATTTTTTAAAAACTCTTATACACTATTAACCTCTATCACTTGTGTGACTAATATTAGCAAATTCTCTTTTCAATAAACTCACTAGGTCTGGACAACAGCAAAACATCCACCTTCTAATCACTGTTCACAATATAAATTCATTATTCAGCACCTCTAACAAAGCAATCTTCTTTGTCCATTGTGCCAATCCAGTACTAACACAGTAGGAATTCCATGCTAAAGAATATTAATGCTTTCTACCTAGAGTGATCCTCATTGTACTGATTATTTTAACAAGAGAGGAACATTGGCCAATCCACCTCACAGAGAACTTGTGGCCTTTACACTTTATAGGGCTGGATCTCTGTACTGCTGATTCGACAGGGCAAAGTGCAGAGCTCACACTCAGTGGGATACCCCAGGATCCCAGATCATACTGGGGAGTGCAAGCCCGTGGATTAGGAGGCTAAGGCAAGCCTCTTTAATGCTTTTAACCATTTTGTTTTCGACCGCTCCACTAATTTTAATATTGTAAAATAATGCTTGTTATTCATTTGTATTTACTTGTCTTTAAATGACATTGAAATTCAGAAGCATTTAAAAATGATTAGTCATTCGTCACAAATTTCACAACTGGCACAGTGGAGCTGGAGCTACAATGGCTGTCAAAAGCTATCAGGGACACTTTGATGAGGGAGTCCCTTCTTAGGACCAACAAGAGCTGTTCTGCCATCCAAACCATTCCACAGACCCTAGACTCCTGAAAGATGGGGAGGGGCAGTGAGACTGGCTCTCTATACCAGGTAGGTATGGCACGAGGCCAAATGGTGAATTCAGATACTCATGCAGAGTTACTTTGGGTCTGGCTCTTATTGAGGATTACAACTGATAAATTTAAACCTATAGATTTTTTTTCAAATAATCGGCCCATAAATTTAATGCTTTTCAGAACATTCGATTTAAGAGAGATTTGGGGTAGGGTGACCTTTTTAGCACCCTTATTGACATTCATTTATCCCATCTCATTCTTGGGTGTCACTGGGACAGTACAAACGATTGAGTAGAAACTTAATTTAAGGCTTTTACCTTCTGTCCTGTGACCTGTAAATAATATCAATTTCATTTTTAAGAGCTAATCCTTCACAACACAAAAATAATCTTAAAACATTTCAAAGAATAGATTTACACAATTTTGAATTTTGATAATTTCCTTTCAATTTATGGTAATATTTTCATTCCTGGCATTTTACAGTCCCACACATTCTAGTAACTAATATTCCAGTAAATGAAGTGAAAGAGCAAAACCCCAAAAAATGAAAAGTCTGGAAATCTAAAACTAAAACTGAAAATGCCAGAAACACTCATTAGGTCAGTCAGCATCTACAGAGAGAGAAAATGTTAACATTAGAAGTCAACAAAGTATTTTTGACCACAAATGTTAACTCTGCTTCTGAATTTTAAGGTTGACTCTTAGCAAATGGAATACTGAAAATTCGGAACGAGTATGTTATAGTGAGAGAGGAGACCTGAAAAATCGAGGGGTCATTATCATATTTGCAATAGCAGTGAATTGATGTATAACAGGTTAGAAGTTACAGGGAGGAGTCTAGGTGAATGGAGAGAAATGATCTGTAGTCCAGAGTGAAGACACCTGACTGAAGAAGTGAGCATATAGTCAGAGACGTCTGAAGCGTGTGTTGTCATGGGGACAAGCTGGGGCTTCTGCTGAAGACTGATCATTGAGCATTAGGGAGGGGAAGATCAGAAAGGATGGTGAAAACATGGTCAGGCAGGAACTGGGGAGTGATGGCATCAAAGCAAATTGGAAGGTTGGAGAGCAGATCTATTGAAATCCTGGGGCTGATGGAATTTGCAATCTTTGCCATCTGAAAGTTAGAAAAAAAAGTTGTTTGCAGCAGCAGCAAAGAATAAAGTGGAACTTTGGTCCAGAGTAGTTTTCAGACAGAGCAAGTTGGAGTTATTATAAAGTGAAGTCAAAAACATGCATGTAACGTGGGGTCTTCAGGCTAAAAAGTGAACTCCTTGTGGTGCACAAATGTGGCAGTTCTGTCCCAATCCTGCTAACCCGACCTGGAGCAGTTCATGATCAAGTGTCATCCATTTTATCTGCCACGGGCGTTTTCAGCCATCATCTTGGTGAATATCCCACCTCAGGCCCCTGTCAAATAGGCTCTAGATGAACTGAGTAATGGAATCAATAGGTATGAAACAGCGTATCCCGATGCCTTCTCCATCATTTTAGGAGATTTTAACCAGGCCGGCTTGAAAATGTCTCTAAATAATCATCACCAATATACATATCATTTGTAGACCAAGATGAGCTAACACACAAGACCACTGTTATATTACTAATAAGAGCACTTACCGTGTGAACCCACACTCGCACGTTTGAAAGTCTGATCACCTGGCTGTACTTTTACTCCCTGAGTACAGGCAGAGCCTGAAGATTGCAACACCAGTAGAGAGGATCAAGAAGGTATGGACAAGGGAGGCGGAGTCCTGCTTACAGGACTTCGAGTCAGTGGATTGGACACTATCCAGGGATTCATCTTCAAGTCTGAATGAATACGCCACAGGTTATCACTGATTTCATTAAAACCAGTGTGGATGTGCGTGCACCTACAACAAGAACATACTGTACATACCCAAATCAAAAGTTGTGGATGAACCAGTTGGTTCATAGTCTGTTAAAGGCTAGATCTGTGACAATCAAGTCAGGTGATCCAGGACTATGCAAGAAAGCCAGATACGACTTACAGAGGGCTATCTCAAGAGCAAATGAACAATTCCAATTGAGGTTAGAGGTGGAATCAGATACATGTCAACTCTGGCAGGATTTGCAGGACATTACTTCCTACAAAGCAAAACCTAAACTATGAATGGGAGTGATGCTTTCCTCCCAGATGAGTTCAATGCCTTTTATGCTTACTTTGAAAGGGAGAATAAAACTACAGCTGTGAAGATCCCTGCAGCATCTGTTGACCCTCTGATCTCTGCCTCAAAAGCTGACATCAGAAGGTCTTTCAAGAGGGTGAACCCTCGCAAGGTGTCCGGCCCTGATGGTGTACCTAGTTAGGCTCTGACAACCTGTGCCAACCAACTGGGAGGGGTATTCAAAGACACTTTCAAACTCTCAATACTGCAGTGAAAAGTTCCTACCTGCTTCAAAAGGGCAACAATCGTACCAGCGCCCAAGAAGTGCAGGGTGAGCTGCCTTAACGTCTGTTGCCCAGTAGCACTGACATCTTCAGTGATGAAGTGCTTTGAGAGGTTGGTTATGACTAAAATCAACTCCTGTCTCAGCAAGGACCTGTACCCACTGCAATTTGCCCATCACCACAATAGGTCTACAGTGGATGCAATCTCATTGGCTCTTCATGCCACCTTGGATCACCTGGACAATATTAATATTTACATCAGGCTTCAGTTTTTTGACTACCGCTCAGTACCTAGCACAATCATTCCTACAGTTCTGATTAAAAAAGCCGGAACCTGAGCCTGTATTTGAAACAACATCTCTACCTCTCTGACAATCAACACTGGCACACCTCAAGGACGTGAGCTTAGCCCACTGCTCTACTCTCTGTGTGGCTAGGCACAGCTCAAATGCCATCTATAAATTTTCTGACAACACAACTATTGTTGGCAGAATATCAGATGGTGACAAAGGCATACAGGAGCAAGATAGATCAGCTGGTTGAGTGGTGTGACAGCAACAACCTTGCATTCAACATCAGTAAGGCCAAAGAATTGATGTGGACTTCAGGAAGAGTAAGTTGAGGGAACACACACCAGTTCTCATTCAGGGATCTGAACAGGGAAGGGTGAGCAATTTCAAGTTCCTCTCAGGATCTATTCTGGGCTCAACATATCGATCCAGTTACAAAGAACGCATGATAGAGGCTAGACAGAGACATGAGGAGTTTGCAGAGATTTGGTACAACACCAAAGACACTCGCAAATTTCTACAGATGTACTATTAAGAGCATTCTAATGGACTGTATCAACACCTGGCATGGGTGGGGGTGCCTATGCACAGGATCAAAATAAGCTGCAGAAAGTTTTAAACTCAGTCAGCTCCATCACGGGCACTGGCCTCCCCGGCATTCAGGACATCTTCAAGGAGCGATGCCACAAAAAGGCAACATCTGTCATTGAGGACATCACCCAGGACATCCTGCCTTCTCATTGCTACCATCAGGGAGGAGGTACAGGAGCCTGAAGGAACATACTCAATGATTTAGGAATAGCTTCTTCTCCTCTGCCATCGGACTTCTGAATGGACATTAAACCAGTGAACGCTACCTCATTACTTTTTTTGCACTAATTATTTAATTTAACTTTTATATATATACACACACATACACACACAGTTCTTTCTGTAATTTGCATTTTTATTATTATGTATTGCAATGTACTGCTTCATGACATATGCCAATGGTATTTAAGCTGATTCTGATTCTGAACTCTGTTCCTTTTTGCACCAATGTGGCCTGATCAGCTGAGTGTTTCCAGTATTGTTTTTATTAGGACCAATGGAGGAGCTGTACCTGATTAACTGCCCTCTTTGTGGCACATGATGGTTTATAGGGTTTTTAAATATAGTTCAAGATCTGTTTTTTTTCAATTTGGGTGTTATTCCCAGTTTAGTTTCATTATCAATTCAAACATCTTCCTTTCATCATCCCACCCATAATAAAGCAAAGCTGTCCATGTGTGCATTCTGCCAACAGTTCTTTGTACTTGGGAAGGTTCTGCTGATTTTCAGCTGGCAGACTTCAGTCTGCTTCAGGCAGACTGGCTTTGCCATGTTGAGCTTCTGCTTACCATGTAGATCACACTTCTGAACTGACGCCCACGTGTCACACAGCTGTCAAGGTTTTTCAGTGTTGATGCAGTTAACACCCAGAGCAGCGTTCTCCACTGACCTGTAGGGTAACTGATTCAGATTAAATGGAGAGAGGAGCACGGCGAAGGTTTCTGACTGTAACTCTCTGGCATTTACTGAACAAGTATCAAAATTCATGATTTATGAAGAGAGGGGAAGTTCATCTCAGGAACAAGCCCAAGGAGGAACAAAGTCAAGGATTCTCAGGCAGATCTCCGGTGATCAGACCACCTCTTCCTCCACTGAATGCTCATTTACAAGAAGTCATACGAATGAAGTTGGAAGGGATTTTATTCAGTAGCAGAAGAAACACCAGGGACAGACCGTAAAAACCACAGTAAAGATTTGAGTGACTAAAATAACAAAAAATATATGGTAGCCTACTGTATAGTCTGATATACTCAAAATACAGTCTAAATACATTACTATATTGTGTATTTAACACAACTGACAGAGAGGACATGTATATAACTATGCAAAAAAAAACACAGTACTTTATTTGCTCTCAGCTAAATCCCGTTTTCGGCAGTGAGGAGGTGGGCAGATAATCTGCCCTGACAGCATTGGTTGGAAGCAAGTGTTGGTAAGCAAACTGCAGGAGTCGTGGCTATCTATCAGCCTCCCGTTGTATCTCCAAGGGGAGAACAGAAGAACTTTGCATGGGAAGAGATAGTAGATATTTTGTCAATTTCAAGCAGACATGAACAAAGCAAAACTCCCCTCAGAGTTTTGCAGCACAGAAACAGGCCCTTTAGCCCATCTGATCCATGCCGTCCAACATTCCCACCTAAGCTAGTCCCATTTACTAAGAGAGAATGAAATTCCTGAAAATTCTCCGAACCAAAGTGCTCCAGTGTAAAGAAGTATCAGGAATGGTTGTGTGGTTTGCGAACAGTTCTTAATACTCACGTGCTTAGAGAAACTCTAAGCCACAGGAAAAACGCAGGAAGGGAAATCTGTCATCTGATTTGTACATGGAAACCAAACCTCAGTTTACAAGGCACCAAGAAAGTGGTACAGCAGATCGAATGGCATCACAGTGATCCTCCTATGGATTTCCATCCTCTCACAGGATGCAGAGTTTCATGTACCATGCGACCGGTTTTAAGTCAAAAAGGTCATGATGATGACCTGTATAAGTGAGCCAGCAACAAATAACTCCATCCTTGACTGTGCCTGTTATCAGTGGCAGTTGGTATGTGTATGCTTCGATTACTTTACCGTCCAGGCATTAAACATTCATCGTAAGTGTCATTTGGTCTTAAATTTCAGAAAAGTAGTTATGAAACAGTGTTCATTTCATGAATTCAGTTGACACCTGACATTGACTGACACTGTCACTCGACAGTGAAGCAAGTTGAGCCAAGTGCCTAAGGACTCGGCTGTGCAGCACTCACTTTGGTAGAGCTAAACGTGTTGAATTATGGCATCAGCATGGAAACTGTACCTCTGCCTTTGACATTCATTCCATTCCAATTCCCAAAAAGAATTTGAGAAACATTGTATAAAGCACTGATTTTTTTTTTAGGCTATTTAGTATTATTTTTAAACTTGGCAAGTTCTAGAGAGGACGATACATTTTGGCTCTAAATAGCTTTGTATTGCCAAGTTGTTGGAAGTGAAAGTTGATAAGGACAACATGGCATCAGGTGATATTGTCAACAACACGACTGACAGAAGACCTACTTTAAAGATAGAGAAAGGAAAAGAATGGCAAAAGTAGAATTAACTTTAAGTCAACCTAAGTACAAACAAAGAAATAAAGGAAAAAAGAATGTTGACAAACTAATTGAAACATAAATAAAGAAATTAATTAAATCTTTTAATCCCTTATTATTGGGTTTCTGAGCTTCTGAGATTGAGCAGGACCGTATTAACAGGAATCATTTACAAGGATGTTACTGGGACTCGAGGAGCTGAGTTATAGGAAAAGGTTCAATGGGTTAAATAGTCTTCGCTGCTCTCTTTAATCTGTTCATATGTTCACATCTATTTAAGTTTGATTATTGACATTTGTGCATGTGACCGTTCTGCTCATTGTTTATTGCTCATGACCATTTGCACTACTGTCTTGTATATTGTTGGTTGCTGTTGAGTTGTCTGTTACGGTATTGTCCTGTGTTTTAGGCTTGGCACCGAACCACAATCAATTCTACCATGTTTCACATACTGGAAATAAAGTGCTTCTGACTTCACTCCATGGAGCATAGAGGGATGATCACATAGAAGTGTACAAAATCATGAAGGGCATAGACAGGGTAAATACAAACAAGTTTTTCCTCCCAGGTTGGAAGAAGCTAGAAAAATATGTCATAGGTTTAGACCAGAAGACATAGGAGCAGAATTAGGCCATTTCGCCCACCGAGTCTGTTCCACCATTCAATCATGGCTGATCCATTTTCCCTCCTCAGCCCCACTCCCCAACCTTCTCCCCACAGGCTTTGATATCATGTTTAATCAAAACTGATCAAGCTCTGACTTAAATATGCCCAATGACCTGGCCTTCACAGCTGTCTGTGGTAATAAAGTCCACAAATTCACTACCCTCAGGCTAAAGAACTTTTTCCGCATCTCTGTTTTAGAAACATATAAACATAGAAACGTAGAAAATAGGTACAGGAGTAGGCCATTCGACCCTGCGAGCCTGCACCACCATTCAGTATGATCATGGCTGATCATCCAACTCAGAACCCTGCACCTGCCTTCCCTCCGTACCCCCTGATCCCTTCAGCCACAAGGGCCATATCTAACTCCCTCTTAAATATAGCCAATGAACTGGCCTCAACTGTTTCCTGTGGCAGAGAATTCCACAGATTCACCACTCTCTGTGTGAAGAAGTTCTCAGTTCTAAAAGGCTTCCCCCTTGTTCTCAAACTGTGACCCCTCGTTCTGGACTTTTCCAACATCGGGAACAATCTTCCTACATCTAGCCTGTCCAATCCCTTTAGAATTTTATACGTTTCAATAAGATCCCCCCTCAGTCTTCTAAATTCCAGAGAGTATAAGTCTAGCCGATCCAGTCTTTCATCATATGAAAGTCCTGCCATCCCAGTAATCAATCTGGTGAACCTTCTTTGTACTCCCTCTATGGCAAGAATGTCTTTCCTCAGATTAGGGTACCAAAACTGCACACAATAATGGATGTCCCTCTATCCTGAGGCTGTGCCTTCTCGTCCTAGACTCCCCCATCATGGGAATCATCCTTTCCACATCTACTCTGTCTAGGCCTTTGAACCATTCGAAAGGTTTCAATGAGATCCACCATCCTTCTGAATACCAGCGAGTACAGACCCAGAGCCATCAAACGTTCCTTGTATGATAACCCTTTCATTCCGGGAATCATCCTTGTGAGCCTCCTCTGAACCCTCTCCAATGCCAGCACATCTTTTCTTAGATGAGGAGCCAAAGCTTTTCACGATATTCAAGATACAGCCTCACCAGAGTCTTATAAAGCCTCAACATCACATCCCTGCTCTTGTATTCTAGACCCCTTGAAATTAATACTAACATTGCATTTGCCTTCCTCACCACCAACTCTACCTGCAAGTTAATCCTTTGCATCTCAGATTTTTGGATTTTCTTTCCATTTAGAAAATAGTTTACGCATTTATTTCTACTACCAAAATGCATGACCATGCATTGTTCAACATTGTATTTTCATTTGCCATTCTCTTGCCCATTCTCCTAATCTGTCCGAGTCCTTCCGCAGCCTACCCATTTCCATATTATCTGCAAACCTGGCAACAAAGCCATCTATTCCATCATCTAAATCATTGATATATACCATAAAAAGAAGCAGCCACAGCACCGAGCCCTGCAGAGCACCATTAGTCACTGGCAGCCAACCAGAAAAGGATCCTTTTATTCCTTCTCACTGCCTGATACCAATCAGCCAATGCTCTAACCTTGCCAGTAACTTTCCTATAATCCCATGGGCTCTTAAGTTGGTAAGCAGCCTCATGTGTGGCACCTTGTCAAAGGGTCTTCTGAAAGTCCAAATATACAACATCCACTGCATCCCGTTTATCAATCCTTCTTGTAATCTCCTCAAAAAAATTCCAACAAGTTTGTCAGGCAAGATTTTCCCTTAAGGAAACTATGCTGACTTTGTCCTATCTTGTCCTGTGTCACCAAGTATCCCACAACCTCATCCTTAACAATTGACTCCAACATCTTCCCAACCTCTGAGGTCAGGGTGAATGGTGAACTATTTCAGGGGGACGTCTTCACTCAGAGTGGTGCGAGTGTCGAAGCTGTCAGTGGAAGTGATAGGTGCAGGTCCAAATGCAACATTTAAGTGAGTTTTGGACAGAAACATGGATGGGAGGGGTATGGATGGCTATGGTCTGAGTGTAGGTAGATGGGACTGAATAGAAAAACAGGTCAATAGAGACTAGATGGGTGGAAGAGCCTGTTTCTGCACTGTAGTGCCTAGTGACTCTATATCAAAGAGTAGATACTTGGATTATTAGTTCTTTTCAATGGACAGAATCCACTATACAACTAAGGAAGCAATTCTAAACTACTAGAAGGAAGTGGTGGAAAGCAGGAAGCGCTCACATGGTAGACAGCAGGAAGACATCTCTGTATTTACTACAATTGCACCCGCCTTCTCCCTTGAAGATGGTTGTATTACAGTATCTCTGAGATCTTCCAGCATATCTTTCTCTTCCCAGACATGGGAGATGTGGTTGTCAGTTCATGACTGAAGCTTCTCCCAGTGAGGTTTCAGAGCTTCAGAAGGGGCCAGTTGGTGCTAAGGTCTTGTCACTTCTCATCTGGCACATGAAAGTTTGTCAGTTTCTTGTCAGAGGTGAAAATACGTCATTAGGAAATGGAGTCAAGTGCATCACATCAAGTTAGAGCAGCTACAATTATACTAGCATATTATTAGACATCATGAATTCAATCACAACCTTCTTTGTAATGGAATGTAGCCAAGAGCATTCATGAAGCATTGAAAATGTTCCTTCCAATAAACACCAACTGCTCGATCTTTAATAAGTTTACCTTTGGTTCCAGTTCTCAGTTGTGAGGACCCTTGGCATTTAGCCTTGACAACGTCAAAAAATCCACACTTGTCTTGGCTATTGGCTAATTGCTGGACATCCCAATTTCCTGGGGCAACTTTTTTTTTGCTCTCAGAAGCTTGTGATTCTTTGGAACTCCTGCTACTAAGTTAGACTACTAAGGAAGACTAACCCCGCGCTGCTCCCTATTGATGGTGAGGACCTAAAATTACCTGGGGGTGCACCTGGATGACAGACTTAAGTGGAGCACTAACACAGAAGCTGTGTACAAGAAGGGCCAGAGTCCCCTCTACTTCCTGAGGAGATTGAGGTCCTTTGGAGTAGGCAGGCCTCTCCTTCACATGTTCTACCAGTTCGTTGTTGCCAATACAATCTTCTATGTGATGGTGTGCTTGGGCAAAACCATCGACACAGGTGATGCCAAAAGGTTCAACAAACTGATTAGAAAGACTGGCTCCGTTATAGGAGTCAAACTGGACACACTGGAGGCCCTCCGGAAAACCCTGGCAATTCTGGACAATGTTTCTCACTCTCTGCATGCCACCTTGGCTGAACAGAGGAGAACATTTAGTAATAGACTAAGACAACTGTGCTGCTCTGAAGAGCGCTATGTGAGGTTATTCTTACCCTCAGCCATTAGGGTACAAGGAGTCAACCTTTAGCCGGGGAAGTGGTGACTTCATCCTGTTAGACTGTTTGAGGCAACTTGTTTTTTTTATTCTTTCTTGCATCTCTTCTAAATTTTGTATATTTGTGCATTTGTAATGCTGCTGTGACACTGTAATTTCCTTTGGGATCAATAATGTATCTATCTGTCCATCTGTCTACTCAAAAGGCAGTGGAAGTATTTTAAGGCACAGGTAAATAGAAACAGGATGAGAAAGGGAACAAAAAGCTATTGGAGGTGGACCAGAATGTGGAATTGAATTTAGAATCGAATGAGTCACTTTTATTAAAAGGTTTCTCAGAGAAGGGTCAGTTATCCACTTGGTCCTAATTCATAAGTTGTACAGTGATTTCCTGTGGCGTTTCCAGTGATTTTAATTATGTGGATGTCAAGGTAGAAGACGGAATATGGAAAGTGGACACTCCATCGTTCATGTTGGTTAGGAGTCATCAGCCTGTCTCTGAGACACTGTCAGTCATGGTGCACACTCGCAGAACCGTATCCGAGTGAGGAGGAATAGCAGACTCTCTGTCATGGTGGTCACTGGCACCTGATCAGCCCAGCAGCATGGACAGCAAGCTCATGACTCAACCCAGGAGTGGAGGAGCAGCAGAATACCCATGAAGAGACTGAAAGTAGAGGTTAGGCATAGGAATGCCAGCAGAGCCTTGGAGGGACAACTGAGTGATACTGCGAGATAAATCATTCTCTATAACACAGCAAGTAAATACAAGTGCTCAAGAAACCAAGAAGATCGGCATTCTATGGCAACCCGCAAAGGCCTACAGGGCTCATGACACTGTCTGAGAAGACCTTTCTTTGGTGTTTGCTTGTGGTAATATTTTTGATGCTGCCATTGTTTTCAGACTGCAAGAGATAACAGAGCAGGTTAGATGGTATCAACTGATTCTGTCATAACACTGGTGATGCCTTGCAGTCTTGCAGTCAGAGAATGGTATAAGATAACAGTGTCAGTTCCTAGCCGCAAGCATGGCGTGAGGTCGTGTGCTTATCTCTGTCAAGAAAAAGGAACTTTACCATCAGCAGTGTTTGGCTCTGCAAATGCCCCTGTAATTTCAAAACCAATTACCACTTTAGGAAGTAGAATGGTCATTAGTTTTAATCGTAACAGACATTAGGGCTTTAAGCAATATGCAAATAAGCAGTAGAAAAGAAAATCCAACCCAGCCACATTGTTTTGCATTCACTGTTGATTTCACGATGAAAGAACATTAATGATTAATAATCCTCAAAATGATCCTGAGATCTCATGGTGACCACAGCTGATATTGAGTAACGCACACTAAATGCTGGAGAAAATCAGCAGGTCAGGCAGCATCTATGGAGGGGAGTAAACAGTTGAAGTTTCAGGCTAAAACTCTTACGGAAATGTCGATGGTCTACTTCTCTCCATAGATGCTGCCTTACTTGCTGAGTTCCTCTAATACTTTGCGTGTGTTGTTCAAGATTTCCAGCATCTGCAGAATCGCTTTGCTTATAAATCATTGCTATTGTTTAAAATTGAGGACTAGTTATCAAATTTTTAATTCCCCATCCGCTGTGATTTAATTTAAACTCCTGCCTGAAGATCAACAGCACCAGGTCTTTTGACCATTATTCCAGTGAGTTAACCACCCTGTCGGCATGCTTCTCCCATCTGGCAAAAGATACAAAAGTCTGAAAGCATGTACCAGCAGGCTCCAGGACAGCTTCTACCCCACTGTCATAGGTCAATGGAATGGTCCTCCAGTACAATAAGATAGACCCTTGACCTCACATATTACCTTGTCATGACCTCACACCTTATTGTCTACCTGCACTGCACCTTCTCTATAACTGTAACATCTTATTCTGCATTCTATTACTTTGACTAGTGCACGGTGTAATGATACGACCTGTATGAACAGTACGCAAGACAAGCTTTTCTTATCTTGTTCAAAGTTAAATGACATTTGTTAACAAAGTATATATACATTATACAACCTTGAGATTTGTCTTACATGCAGCCACAAAACAAAGAAACCCCAAAAGAACCCATGAAAAACTTGGACCATCAAACACTGAATGTGCAGAGATAAAAAAAAACACAAATCCTGTAAACAATAAAAGTAGGCAAATGGCATTCAGAACTGAAATTTTACGAACGACGCGAAGCCAGGCATTACTGCAACTGGAGCAGGCCACAGGACCAGTTTATCACAGAGCAGGGTAAACATTGCTAGACCACAGACGCAAAAGCCAGGCATCACTGCAGCTGGAGACCACAGCCTCAGTTCAGTGCAGAGCTGAGTAAATGTCATGGATCACAAGCAGAACCAGCCCATCCCTCAGCTCCGGTCCCAATACTATGACTTTTCTAAATCTTAAATCATCCAGGTTGTTCCCCTCTGGGGCCTGGACACCGCTGCCTCAATTTAGCCCAAGCCCAACCTTTCCAAGTTGGCCCGGCACTTAAATCGATCAAACATTCGGTCTTTCCTAGCTCTTGGGGGTGTTTTAACTCTGCTTTGATCCAGCCTCTGCCTCAACCCTGCCTCTCCATTAATAAAGATCACTGCTAACAATGAAGTGTTAAGGTATTTAGTAGTTTTCATTCAACACACACAAAAAATGCTGGTGGAACGCAGCTGGCCCGGCAGCATCTATAGGAAGAGGTACAGTCGATGTTTCAGGCCGAGACCCGTCATCAGGACTAACTGAAAGAAGAGATAGTAAGAGATTCGAAAGTGGGAGGGGGAGGGAGGGATTCCGAAATGATAGGAGAAGACAGGAGGGGAGGGGTGGATCTAAGAGCTGGAAAGTTGATTGGCAAAAGAGATCCGTTGAAGAGAAGATCTAAACTTCTTCAGTGCAGGCATCACTGGAACAGGCTTCGCAGTAGTGAATTTAAAAACGCAGACACGAGGAAATCTGCAGATGCTGGAAATTCAAGCAACACACACAAAAAATGCTGGTGGAACGCAGCAGGCCAGGCAGCATCTATAGGAAGAGGTACAGTTGACGTTTCGTAGTTTTCATTGTTTTGTTTGCTGCTGACAGATAGTCACTGGCAACACCAGCACCATCTTAAACCAGAACATGTGACAATAATAAACCAATTGCAAGATCTGCTGTGCTCTTGGTCATATACTGTACTAATGTGCAATCCAGTTCATTTCTGTTGGGACATCTGAATCAATTGAAATTCCAGGTATAACTCTCAGTTAAAAAATCTAGTTCAAAGTCAGTATTTGCCAAAATTATGTCAACAATAAAAAAAAACAGCCACTACCAAAACCTCCAGGCTCTACCTGAATTGTTTGGCAAGGAAAATTATCTCATCATCTTTTCACCTTTATAGTTTGACATATATCTTGCGTTCATTATGGCTTTTCCTTGGTATAATTCAATGCCTCGTGTTTTGAAATAAAATGTACGCACGACTTGCAAAACTAGGTTTCTCACAGGATCTTGTTACACTTGACAATAATAAACCAATTCCCATTCCAAACCTCATTCAAAAGATACTGTCAATGGCCAAGACTTGGAAATGACTAACCCCAGCCAATGCAAGTTTTAAGACTCTGAAGAGGAATTGAAAGGGTAGAAAAGGACTAAGTTGGAGTGGAGATGCTACAATGCTGCAGACATGGGTGGGGAAAAAGGTGCAGCTGTTTAAAATAAGAACAAAAAAAGGTGTGCTGTACTCTGATCCTCAAACCTACTCCAGTTACCCTCTTATTTATATATCCATGGAAGTCTCTGCAGTTTGCTTCAATATTACTTGTCAGTTTTAGATATTTAAGATTGTTAAAGGCAAGGATAATGTACAAACCCCATTTCCAGAGAAGTCGGGATATTTTCCAAAATGCAATAAAAACAAAAATCTGTGATATGTTAATTCACGTGAACCTTTATTTAACTGACAAAAGTACAAAGAAAAGGTTTTCAATAGTTCTACTGACCAACTTAATTGTATTTTGTAAATATACACAAATTTAGAATTTGATGGCTGCAACACACTCAACAAAAGTTGGGACAGAGTTAAAATAAGATTGAAAAGTGCACAGAATATTCAAGTAACACCAGTTTGGAAGACTCCACATCAAGCAGGCTAATTGGTAGCAGGTGAGGTATCATGACTGGGTATAAAAGTAGCGTCCATCAAAGGCTCAGTCTTTGCAAGCAAGGATGGGTCGTGGCTCACCCCTTTGTGCCAAAATTCGTGAGAGAATTGTTAGTCAGTTCAAAAGGAACATTTCTCAATGCAAGATTGCAGAGAATTTAAGTCTTTCAACATCTACAGTACATAATGAGTGGGAATAAACGGGACCTTTTCAGAATGGCAGGCAGTGACTAGTGGGGTACCGCAAGGCTCAGTGCTGGGACCCCAGTTGTTTACAATATATATTAATGACTTGGATGAGGGAATTAAATGCAGCATCTCCAAGTTTGCGGATGACACGAAGCTGGGCGGCAGTGTTAGCTGTGAGGAGGATGCTAAGAGGATGCAGGGTGACTTGGATAGGTTGGGTGAGTGGGCAAATTCATGGCAGATGCAATTTAATGTGGATAAATGTGAAGTTATCCACTTTGGTGGCAAAAATAGGAAAACAGATTATTATCTGAATGGTGGCCGATTAGGAAAAGGGGACGTGCAACGAGACCTGGGTGTCATTATACACCAGTCATTGAAAGTGGGCATGCAGGTACAGCAGGCGGTGAAAAAGGCGAATGGTATGCTGGCATTTATAGCAAGAGGATTCGAGTACAGGAGCAGGGAGGTACTACTGCAGTTGTACAAGGCCTTGGTGGGACCACACCTGGAGTATTGTGTGCAGTTTTGGTCCCCTAATCTGAGGAAAGACATCCTTGCCATAGAGGGAGTACAAAGAAGGTTCACCAGATTGATTCCTGGGATGGCAGGACTTTCATATGAAGAAAGACTGGATGAACTGGGCTTGTACTCGTTGGAATTTAGAAGATTGAGGGGGGATCTGATTGAAACGTATAAGATCCTAAAGGGATTGGACAGGCTAGATGCAGGAAGATTATTCCTGATGTTGGGGAAGTCCAGAACGAGGGGCCACAGTTTGAGGATAGAGGGGAAGCCTTTTAGGACCGAGATTAGGAAAAACTTCTTCACACAGAGAGTGGTGAATCTGTGGAATTCTCTGCCACAGGAAACAGTTGAGGCCAGTTCATTAGCTATGTTTAAGAGGGAGTTAGATATGGCCCTTGTGGCTACGGGGGTCAGGGGGTATGGAGGGAAGGCTGGGGCGGGGTTCTGAGTTGGATGATCAGCCATGATCATAATGAATGGCGGTGCAGGCTCGAAGGGCCGAATGGCCTACTCCTGCACCTATTTTCTATGTTTCTATAATATTGTGAAAAGATTCAGAGAATTCAGAGACATCTCAGGGTGTAAAGGACAAGGTCGGAAACCACCGTTGAATGCGTGTGATCTTCAAGCCCTCAGGCGGCACTGCCTAAGAAACCGTCATGCTACTGTGACAATTATAGCCACCTGGGCTCAGGAGTACTTCGGAAAACCATTGTCACTCAACACAGTCCGTCGCTGCATCCAGAAATGCCACTTGAAACTGTATTACGCAAGGAGGAAGCCATACATCAACTCTATGCAGAAACGCCGGCGAGTTCTCTGGGCCCTGAGCTCATCTCAGATGGACCAAGAGACCGTGGAACCGTGTGCTGTGGTCAGATGAGTCCAGATTTCAGCTAGTTTTCAGAAAAAACGGGCGTCCAGTTCTCCATGCCAAAGATGAAAACGACCACCCAGATTGTTATCAGCAAAAGGTGCAAAAGCCAGCATCTGTGATGGTATGGGGGTGCATCAGTGCCCACGGCATGAGTGAGTTGCATGTATGTGAAGGTACCATTGACTCTGAGGCGTATATTAGGATTTTAGAGAGAATATGTTGCCATCAAGGCGATGTCTCTTCCTGGGACGTCCATGCTTATTTCAGCAGGACAATGCCAGACCACATTCTGCACGGGCTACAACAGCGTGGCTTTGTAGACACAGAGTGCGTGTGCTTGACTGGCCTGCTGCCAGTCCAGATCTATCTCCTATTGAAAATGTATGGCGCATCATGAAGAGGAGAATCAGACAACGGAGACCACGGACTGTTGAGCAGCTGAAGTCTTATATCAAGCAAGAATGGACAAAATTTCCAATTGCAAATCTACTACAATTAGTATCCTCAGTTCCAAAATGATTAAAAAGTGTTATTAAAAGGAAAGGTGATGTAACACAATGGTAAACATGCCTCTGTCCCAACTTTTGTTGAGTGTGTTGCAGCCATCAAATTCTAAATTTGTGTATGTTTACAAAATACAATTAAATTGGTCAGTAAAACTATTGAAAATCTTTTCTTTGTACTTTTGTCAGTTAAGTAAAGGTTCACGTGAATTAACATCACAGATTTTTGTTTTTATTGCATTTTGCAAAATATCCCAACTTTTCTGGAAATGGGGTTTGTAGAAGTAGAATAGCAATTTAACTTGGACTGAGGGAGCAAAAGGGGAGGTCAAAACAAGAAAATATTTTAGTCTCAAGTAAGACATAGTGAGAAGAAATTAGTTAAGTTTCATTCTCATGCTCAACACATGATATTGTAACATAGGTGCATTTCACCGACTTCAATACAAGCAATTTTCAGAGGCAGAATTACCTTGAAATTAGATATCACCCTTATTTTGTGCGCTAAATGATAGGCAATCACAGGATCCTAATTACATAAAACTTGTGAAAATTATGTTTAAAAATAAACATACCAAATATAGAAAAGGCCAGATAGAGTGTTTGTGGAGAAGATGTTTCCAGTAGTGGGAAAGTCTAGGACCAAAGAGTACAGCCTCAGAATAAAAGGACATCCTGTTAGATCAGAAATGAGGCCATCAGCCTCAGTAAAGCAGCCAGAATAATCCAAGATCCCACCCACCCTCGACATTCCCTCCTCTCTCCCACTCCCATCAAGCAGAAGATAGAAAAGCCTGAAAGCTCATATCACCGGGTTCAAGGATAGCTTCCATCCTACAGTTCTAAAACTATTGAACAGATCCTCGATCTTACAACCCACTTCATTGTGACCTTGCAACTTACCTTCCGCCTGCCCTTTCTCTGTACTGTAAAACTTTATTCTACAGTCTGTTATTGTTTTACCTGTACTATCTCAATACACCATTGTAATTAACTGATCTGTATGGATGGTATGCAAGACTAGTTTTGTACTGTTATTTGGTACGTGTGGCTATAATGAACATTTTTAGCAATATAGAATCATAAAATGACTCAAATAGAAGGAAGCCATTAGGTCTATTATGTCTGTGTCAGCTCTTTGGTAAACCCATCCATTGTCACATTCCCTTATTTTATCTCCCCAGACTTGAGTGTTTTTTCTTTCAATTACTAATTTCTTTTTGAAATTTACAAATGCTGCAGCTTCCGCCTACATTTTTTTTCACTCAAATCATGCATGATGTTCTCCCAAGGGGTTGTCCATTGGTGGGTTCCCAGGAGGCAACAGAACAGTGTTAGAAACATAGAAAACCTACAGCACAATACAGGCCCTTCGGCCCACAAAGTTGTGCTGAACATGTCCCTACCTTAGAAATTACTAGGCTTACCTGTAGCCCTCTATTTTTCTAAGCTCCATGTACCCATCCAAAAGCCTCTTAAAAGACCCTATTGTATCCACCTCCACCACTGCTGACAGCAGTCCATTCCACGCACTCACCACTCTCTCAGTAAAAAACTTACCCCTGACATCTCCTCTGTACCTACTCCCCAGCACCTTTACCTGTGCCCTCTTGTGACAACCATTTCAGCCCTGGGAAAAAGCCTCTGACTATCCACACGATCAATGCCTCTCATCATCTTATACACCTCCATCAGGTCACCTCTCATCCTCTGTCGCTTCAAGGAGAAAAGGCCAAGTTCACTCAACCTATTCTCATAAGGCATGCTCCCCAATCCAGGCAACATCCTTGTAAATCTCTTCTGCACCCTTTCTATGGCTTCCACATCATTCCTGTAGTGAGGCGACCAGAATTGAGCACAGTACTCCAAGTGGGGTCTGACCAGGGTCCTATACAGCTGCAACATTACCTCTCAGCTCCCAAGTTCAATTCCACAATTGATGAAGGCCAATACACTGTATGCCTTCTTAACCACAGAGTCAACCTGCATGGCTGCTTTGAGCATCCTGTGGACTCGGATCCCAAGATCCTCCTGATCCTCCACACTGCCAGGAGTCTTATCATTATTACTATATTCTGCCATCATATTTGACCTACCAAAATGAACCACTTCACACTTATCTGGGTTGGACTCCATCTGCCACTTCTCAGCCTAGTTTTGCATCCTATCAATGTCCCGCTGTAACCTATGACAGCCCTCCACACTAATCACAACACCTCCAACCTTCGTGTCATCAGCAAACTTAGTAACCCATCCCTCCACTTCCTCAACCAGGTCATTTATAAAAAATATACGAAGAGTAAGGGTCCCAGAACAGATCCCTGAGGCACTCCACTGGTGACCGACCTCCATGCAGAATATGACCTGTCTACAACCACTCTTTCCCTTCTGTGGGCAAGCCAGTTCTGGATCCACAAAGCAATGTCCCCTTGGATCCCATGCTTCCTTACTTTCTCAATAAGCCTTGCATGGGGTACCTTATCAAATGCCTTGCTGAAATCCATATACTGCCATATACATCTACTGCCCTCCCTTCATCAATGTGTTCAGTCACATCCCCAAAAAATTCAATCAGGCTCGTAAGGCATGACCTGCCCTTGACAAAGCCATGCTGACTATTCCTAATCATATTACACCTCCTCAAATTTACCTCTCCATCCTGCCTCTCAGGATCTTCTCCATCAACTTACCAACCGCTGAGGTAAGACTCACTGGTCTATAATTTCCTGGGCTATCTCTACTCCCTTTCTTCAATAAAGGAACAACATCCGCAACCCTCCAATCCTCCGGAACCTCTGCCGTACCCACTGATGATGCAAAAATCATCGCCAGAGGCTCAGCAATCTCCTCCCTCGCCTCCCACGGTAGCCTGGGGTACATCTCATCCAGTCCCGGTGACTTATCTAACTTGATGCTTTCCAAAATCTCCAGCACATCTTCTTTCTGAATATCTACATGCTCAAGCTTTTCAGTCTGCTGCAAGTCATCACTACAATCACCAAGACCTTTTTCCATAGAGAATACTGAAGTAAAATATTCATTAAGTACCTCTGCTATTTCCTACAGTTCCATAAACACTTTCCCTTCTTAAGCTCCTTCCTGTTAGCCTTATAATCTTCTAGATCTCTAACATTACCTAGCTCACTGAACCTTTTGTAAGATTTTCTCTTCTTCTTGACTAGATTTATTACAGCCTTTGTACACCACGGTTCCTGTTCCCTACCATAACTTCCCTGTCTCATTGGAACGTACCTATTCAGAACTCCACACAAATATCCCCTGAACATTTGCCACATTTCTTCTGTACTTTTCCCTAAGAACATCTGTTTCCAATTTAAGCTTCCAATTTCCTGCCTGATAGCCTCATAACTCCCCTTACTCCAATTAAACGCTTTTCTAACTTGTCTGTTCCTATCTCTCTCCAATGCTATTGTATAGGAGATAGAATTATGATCACTATCTCCAAAATGCATTCCCACTGAGAGATCTGACACCTGACCAGGTTCATTTCCCAATACCAAATCAAGTACAGCCTCTCCTCTTGTAGGCTTATCTACATATTGTGTCAAGAAACCTTCCTGAACACACCTAACAAACTCCACTCCATCTAAACCCCCTGCTCTAGGGAAATGCCAATTGATATTTGTAAATTAAAATCTCCCATCATGACAACTCTTTTATTATTACACCTTTCCAGGATCTGTTTCCCTATCTGCTCCTCGATATCCCTGTTGCTATTGGGTGGCCTATAAAAAACACCCAGTAAAGTTATTGACCCCTTCTTGTTCCAAACCTCCACCCACAGAGACTCCATAGACAATCCTCCATGGCGTCCACCTTTTCTGCAGCCATGACACTATCTCTGATCAACAGTATCATGCCCCCTCACCTTTTTTGCCTCCCTCTTTGTCCTTTCTGAAACATCTAAAACCCGGCACTGAGGTAACCATTCCTGTCTCTGAGCCATCCAAGTCTCTGTAATGGCCACCACATCATAACTCCAAGTTGATTTTAACTTTCCAAATATTGACTGGGATCCCGATGTTGTAAAAGGTCTGGATAAGAAAGCGTTTATCAAATTTGTGCAGAAGACTTTCCTTAATCAATACACAGAGTTCCAAACTAAAGAGTGTGATACTAGATCTCCTATTAGGAAATGAGACAAGGCAAGTGACAGAGCATGAGTAGGGGGACATTCAGGATCTAGTGATCATAATTCCATTAGTTTCAAGATAATTGTGGAGAAAGGTATTGGAGTTGAGATTCTAAATTGGAGAAATGACAATTTTGATAGCATCAGAAAATAACTGACAGGTGTGGATTGGGATAGGTTGTTTTCTGGCAAAGGTGTACTTGGTAAGTGGGAAGCCTTCAAAAGTTTAATTTTGAGAGTACAAAACTTGTATGTTCCCATCAGAATAACAGGCCAGGATAATCAGGTTCGGGGAACCTTGGTTTAATAAGGGAGATATGTAGGTAGGAAAAAATTGTAAGGGGTATAGATAGGGTAAATGTAAAGGTTTTTTTTATCCCACTGAGGTTAGGTGAAACTTGAACTAGAAATTGTGTGTTTAGGGTGAAAGGTGAAATGTTTGAGGGGAACTCTTCACTCAGAGGGTGATGAGAGTGTGGAATGAGCTGCCAGCAGAATGGTGCCTGCAGTTTCGATTTCAACATTTAAGGAAAAATTTGGAAAGATACATGGTTGGAAGGGGTATGGAGAGCTATGGTCTAGGTGCAGATCGATGGGACTAAGCAAGTTAATAGTTTGGCATGGACTAGATGGGCTGAATGGCCTGATTCTGGGCTGTAGTATTCTATAAGTCTGATTCTACTGATCCACGCTCTAAGCTCATCCGCTTTGTTCACAACACTCCTTGCGTTAAAATAGACACATCTCAAACCGTCCATCTGAGCATGTCCCTTCTGTATCACCTGCCTATCCTCCCTCTCGCACTGTCTACAAGCTTTCTTTATTTGTCAGCCAACCTCCTCTTCCCCAGTCTCTTCAGTTCGGTTCCCACCCCCCAATAATTCTAGTTTAAACTCTCCCCAGTAGCCTTAGCAAACCTCCCCGCCAGGATATTGGTCCCCCGGGATTCAAGTGCAACCCATCCTTTTCGCACAGGTCACACCTGCCCCAAAAGAGGTCCCAATGATCCAGAAATCTGAATCCCTGACCCCTGCTCTAATCCCTCAGCCACGCATTTATCCTCCACCTCATTCTATTCCTATTCTCACTGTCACGTGGCACAGGCAGTAATCCCGAAATTACTACCTTTGCGGTCCTGCTTCTCAACTTCCTTCTTAACTCTCTGTACTCTTTTTTCAGGACCTCTTCCTTTTTCCTACCTATGTCATTGGTACTAATATGCACCAACACCTCTGGCTGTTCTCCCTCCCAGTGCAGGATATCTTGGACACGATCTGAAACATCCCGGACCCTGGAAATGGGAGGCAAACTACCATCCGAGTTTCTTTCCTGCGTCCACAGAATCGCCTGTCTGACCCCCTAACTATAGAGTCCCCTATCATTGCTGTCATCCTCTTCTTTTCCCTACCCTTCTGAGCCACAGGGTCAGACTCTGTGCCAGAGGTGCGGCCACTGTCACTTCCCCCAGGTAGGCTGTCCCCCCAACAGTACTCAAATAGGAGTACTTATTGTCAAGGGGAACAGCCACAGGGGCACTCTCTAGTACCTGACCTTCCCCCTCTTGACTGTGACCCACTTGTCTGTCTCCCGTGGCCCCGGTGTGACCACATGCCTATAACCCCTTTCTATCACCTCCTCGCTCTCCCTGACCAGATGAAGGTCATCGAGCTGCAACTCCAGTACCTTAACTCGGTCCCTTAGGAGCTGCAGCTCAACACATCTGGTTACCCAACCTTTTCAGCCTGACACCCCCCTAAAGCACCTTCATACTTGCCAAAGCCCCTCATAGGCACAACATACATCTCGACACCCCTATAGTGTAAAAACATGTCTACCATCTGCCAACATGAGAAAAAAGCTTCTGCTTTAAAGTCTTGTTTGTCTTTAAACCTAGCTAACACAGTACCCTGTGCACTGTACAGCAGCTTTAATATCAATGTGACTCTTGAGCTTGATGGCTTTTAAGCAAGAGTTGAAATATCTGGTTCATATTATGACAGCAAAAGCTTCAAATCCCCATGTCCAAATGGTTTCTGTTTTTTGTGGGTGTGTGGTTCACCGCACTGAAGCCTCTTGACAAGGTAGGAGAATGGAAATGCAATGAAGAGCAGTTTGGTTATTCTCCAGGAAACTTTGTACGCCACACATCACAAAAGCCAAAACTTTTGAAAAGAATGTTTGCTTCTTCATCATTCTGAATTTGGGATAACTTCTTCTTGCAAACTCTCTTCCTGTTCTTCCACCTTGCAAAGAAATGGGTTAATCACCCAGTCCGGAATTTCCAGAACATTCAAATCCTTGAATGTCATTCAGTTACTGCAGGTGTAAGCAGTACTCTTGCAAATCACCATCTATGAAAGAGAGTGTCATACTTTTCATGCAGGGAATCTGTGAGAACATTCTTCTCCCAATGCTTTGCTTATACATTTCCAATTTTCTGATAAAAGTAGACACTGCATATTTAGAATGTTCATTTTGTCATACAGATCGGCTAGGTTTACATCTCCTCGTTCAAGTTTACTCTTGTTTCCCAAGCTCTTGTTGACTTTGAGCAAAAATTCAACCACAATGTCAAAAAGATCAAAGAAGTGTTTTAAGTAGCAGCCTTTTGACAGCCAACACATTTCAGTCCGAAGAAGCAAGCAATCAAACTCTTCATTGTTATCTTGGCAAATCTGACGAAATATTCTGCTGTTTAATGGATGAGCTTTAATTTTGTTGAAGGCAGATATTACAAGAGCCATGCTTGAAAAAGATCACTGGCTGAGGTTTTGGCTGTGAGATGTTGATGATGCATTACACAATGGTTTGCAAACAGACTTGGAATTTCTTTGTTTCAGAAATTCCACTAAAGCAGCATGGTGACCTGTCATATATGATGCTCCATCTGTTGCACAAGAAATCATGTACCTATTCAGAATACTTTTATCCTGAATATACATTTTGATCTCATCATAGATTGATTCTCCATTGGTATTTGTTTTTAAACTTCTTACAAAAGAGAATCTCTTCATATACTTTTCTATTTTTGATAAACTGTACATATGCCATTAGCAATGGCTCATTGACTTGCACAGTTGACTCATCTGGTTGTATTCCAAATTCTGTTTTTTGTAGCTCTGTGCATATTTGATACTCAATGTCTTCACTCATTTCGTCAATACGACGAGCTAACAGAGTTATTACTCGGAGGAATTAATTTTAAAATACTGGTATCCATTTTGAGAACAGTGGTGAGCACTTCTGATAAAGCAGGCATTATTAATATTTTGCCAATTGTATAAGAATTTCCACACTTTGCTATCATTTTGGGAAAGTTATAAGAAGCAATGAGACCACTATCATGGTCAGTTTTAGCTTTCTTGGCAAATGACTTGAGTGTGCAACGCTTTCCAAATGTTTCTTTCATCTTCTTGACCACACATATGAAGTAGAGGTTGCTTTGAACACCTCAAGAGGAATCCTTGGGATCAGCAGGTTCACTGTTTCACCGTTTGGTTACAGGCAGTGCTGTTTTGTTGCACCACCTGTTTTCTGTAGATCTGTGGATAGGGTGTACTTACTTACCAACTGTCAAATTGCATGAACTTGTTCCATGCTGCGAGTCAAGGGGAACTGCTGGGCACCCTGGTTGCCTACTTAGGCATCCCCAAAAACATGTTTAGTTGGTAAGGTCGGATGAGATTGCTGAATTTCAGATGCATTGTGATGCAAGTGCTCACTGCCTGCAGAGCTTTGGTTCTTCCTGTGTTCCAGTGCCTCATCCTTTTTGTTGGAAGTGGTCGGTTAGGTCTCAAGCCAGAAGTTAGGGTGCCACTTACCAGTGCCCACCCCAAGACTTCTATTTCCCATTAGGACACATGACCACCCCTTTGGGGGAGGTACCACCCCCGTTGACAATCACGGCTGTAGAGGCTGATTCGGGATCCACAATCTGATGCAGTGCAGGCAGGAGTAAGTGGTGGCTGTATCCACTGTGCTCAGTGGTTGGGTCGTTTGGTTGCTCAGTCGCTATCACAGCTGCCACTTGTTCTCTGCAATGCAGCAGAGGTTGTTCTCATGTAGCACAGGTCCCTCTTGAGCAGATTTCCTCCAGGTGTATCTACTAAGTGCAATGTCTTCCCAGTTTTTAGATGGAATATTGAATTTCAGCAAACTGATTTCGATGTTATCTTCGAAGAGTTTCCTTTGCCCACCAGGGGTCAATTGATCTTCCTTCAACTGAGACTAAAAGGATCCGTTTGGGGAGATGTGAGCTAGGCATCCAATGACATGACCTGCCATTTGGAGTTGGTCTTGCTTTATCGTGGCGGAGATGCAATTCACATTGGCCTCCTCCAGTACACCAGTGTTAGTGTGTCTGCCTTTAATGATGATACTCGAAATCTTTCACAAGGATTGTTGGCAGTATTGATCCAAGACTTTCAGGTGCCTATTGTGAGTGGTCTATGATTCATGTAGGAAGGATGACATCTGTACACAAAAAGCTTTTTTCTGGACCTATAGGTTGCACCTTCAAAAACTATTTTCATTCATCTTGCATAGACTTCACTAGCACTACACCCAGTGGCTGATTTGGTACACTCCAAATTACTGCAGTGTCGCTGTGTAAAAATCTCTTCTTGTGTCAACTCTTTTTCTTTTAACTAATCTCAATCTAAATTATCTGGCAGACCATCAGCAAGAAGTTGCTTTGAGGAGTCTCTCCTGGTAGAAGACTCCTGACACAAGGGAAATAGCATCTGGATTAGTGGGTCAGCTGCTTAACAGTACAGAGGGCTGTGAGCCTTTTGAAATATATTCGAGACAGATTATCGGAAAGTATGGAATTAAGGGTAAAGACAGGAAATTGAAGCTGAATCCAAAATTTAGAATGGGCATAACTTGAACAAATAACAGAAATATACCAACCCACCTTTCAAGCCTGTCCCAACATTCAATATGATAATGGCTGATGTACCTCGCACTTATTTGTCCAACCCTGTGCCCAATCCCCATAGCCCCTAATTCATTGATCTTTAAAAACTGTATCTACTTCCCCTTTAAATGCAACCAATAATCCAGCCTTCACAGTTTCAGAGATTTATCATCCCTTGCAAGATGTCCCAACGCACCTCAGTTTTAAATGACTCATCCCCTAATCCTATAATTATAACCCTCAGACAAGATTCTCACACTTCTGGAAATGTCTCAACATCTACTTTGACAAGCTCCCTGAGGATTTGATATGCATTAATAAGATTACCCCTCATTCTTCGAAAATCTGGAGAATATACATGTAATTTCTTAAATCACTCATAATGACGCATTTAGTGGGATTTAGAAAGAAAAACAGTTTCATGGCCACAATTATTTACTTCAGATTTAAAATTCCAGACTAGTTGGATTCAAACACTTGTATACACATAAATGGTCCTGCCTCTGGATTCTTGTCCAGGTAATTAACACTTTGTTACCATACATCATTTTGGATAAGAGTTCATTAATAACTTTATATATAGTGCCAATAACAAGTATTCACCCTCCCCCCCCATTGGAAGTTCTCATGTTTTATTGTTTTACAGCATTGAATCACAGTGGATTTAATTTGCCTCTTTTGACAAAGATCAACAGAAAAGACTCTTACGTATCAAAGTGTAAACAAATTTCTACAAACTGGTCTAAATTTATTACAATTATTAAACACAAAATAATTGTTAACATAATTACTCACCCCTTCAAGTCAGTATTTAGTAGATGCATCTTTGGCAGCAATTACAGCCTTGAGTCTGTGTGGATAGGTCTCTATCAGCTTTACACATCTGGACACTGCAATTTTTCCCCATTCTTCTTTACAAATCTGATTAAGCTGTGTTAGATTGCATGGAAATTGTGAGTGAGCAGCCCTTTTCAAGCCCAGCCACAAGTTCTCAACTGGATTAATGTCTGGACTCTGACATGGCCACTGCAGAACATTAACTCTGTTGTTTTTAAGCCATTTCTGTGTAGCTTTAGCTTTATGCTTGGGGTCATTGTCTTGCTGGTCTTCTCCCAAGTCACAGTTCTCTTGCACACTGCATCATGTTTTCCTCCAGGATTTCCCTGTATTTTGCTGCATTCATTTTACCCTCTACCTTCACAAGCCTTCCAGGGCTGCTCAGTGAAGCATCCCCACAGCATGATGCAGCAACCACCGTGCTTCACAGTAGGATGGTGTATTTATGATGCTGTGCAGTGTTTGGCTTACACAAAACGTAGTGTTTAGTCTGATGGCCAAAAAGCTCAATTTTGGTTTAATCAGACCATAAAACCTTGTTCTGACTGACTTCAGAGTCACCCAGAAGTTACCCCTCTGGCAAACTCTAGCAAAGATTTCATATGAGTTTTTTTTTCCCCAACAGTGGCTTTCTCTTTGCCACTCTCCCATAAAGCTGCGTCTGGTGAAACACCTGGGCAACAGTTGTTGTATGCACAGTCTCTCCCATCTCAGCCACTGAAGCTTGTAACTCCTCCGGAGTTGTCATAGGTCTCTCAGGGGCCTCCATCACTAGTCCCCTTCTTGCACAGTCACTCAACTTTTGAGGACAGCCTGCTCTAGGCACATTTACAGCTGTGCCATGTTCTTTCCATTTGTTGATGATTGACTTAACTGTACTCCAAGGGATAGTCAGTGACTTGAAAGTTTTCTTGTTTCCATCCCCTGACTTATGCTTTTCAATAACCTTTTTGCAGAGTTGCTTGGAGTGTTCTTTGGTCTTCACGGTGCATTTTTTGCCAGGATTCTGACTCACCAGCAGTTGGACCCTCCAGATTCAGGTGTATTTTTACTACAATCAATTGAATCACCTTGACTGCACACAGATCTCCAAAAACAAATCTCCAGCTAATTATGTGACTTCTAAAACCAACTGGCTGCACCAGTGATGATTTGGTGCATCATATTAAAGGGGGGGGGGTGAATACTTATGCAATCAATTATTTTGTGTTCTATATTTGTAAATAATTTAGATCACTTTGAAGAGATCTGTTTTCTCTTGACACAAAAGAGTCTTTGTCTGTTGATCAGTGTGAAAAAATGCCAAATTAAATCCACTGTGATTCAATGTTGTAAAACAATAAAACATGAGAACCGCTGAGGGGGCTAAATACTTTTTATAGGCACTATATATATAAATGACTGCAATAGCATTAATATTGTTGGCTCCTGAATAAAATTGTTATCCGGCCATGATGGGAAATGCTATACATAGCAGCTGCTTTAATAGGGAAATGAGACACAGGTAATTACTTTTTATTTCTTTTTATTTCTTTCTTGATATCCTCCGAGAGTCAGCATGAGCAGTCCAGATGTAAATCAGTGTGTAAGTGGAAAAATACAGAACATCCACATCTGTAGTTGCACTATATAAATATCAACTGCCCATGTAACCTAAGACTAAAATTAAAATCTCTCTCTCTCACACACACACGCACACACACACACACACACACACACACACACACACTCTGACCTATTCCAACAATGAACATAAATATAGAACATAGAAATTTACAGCACCTTACAGGCCCGTCAGCCCACAATGTTGTGCCGACTATGCAACCTACTCTAGAAACTGCCTAGAATTTCCCTAGCTCAAAGCGCTCTATTTTTCTAAGCTCCGTGTACCTGTCTAAGAGGCTCTTAAAAGACCCTATTGTATCCATTTCCACCACCGCCACCAGCAATGCATACCACACACCCACCACTCTCTGTGTGAAAAACCTACCCCTGACATTCTCTTGGTACCTATTACCAAGCACCTTAAAACTATGCCCTCCCTCCAGGCCATTTCAACCCTGGCTATCAACACGATCAATGCCCCTCATCATCTTACGCACCTCTATCAGGTCACCTCTCATCCTCCGTCGCCAAGTTCACTCAACCTATTCTCATAAATTACACCCTCCAATCCAGGCAACATCTTTGTAAATCTCCTCTGCACTCCCTCTACAGTATTTACATCCTTCCTGTAATGATGTGACCAGAACTGAACACTGCTCCAAGTGGAGTCTGACTAATGTCTTATATAGCTGTAACATTACCTCACTGCTCCTGCCAACACAACATACGCCTTCTTAATCTGCGCAGCAGCTTTGAGTATTCTATAGACACGGACCCCAAGATCCCACTGATCCTCCACACTGCCAAGAGTCTTACCATTAATATTATATTCTGTCTTCAAATTTGACCTACCAAACTGAACCGCTTCACACTTATCTGGGTTGAAGTCCATATACGACTTCTCAGCCCAGTTCTGCATCCTATCGATGTCCCGCTGTAACCTCTGACAACCCTCCAGTGAATCTACAACACCGCCAACCTTTGTGACATCAGCAAACTTACTAACCCACCCTTCTACTTCTTCATCCAGGTCACTTATAAAAATCACAAAGTGGAGGGGTCCCAGAACAGATCCCTACGGAACACCACTGGTCACCGACCTCCATGTAGAATACGGACCATCTACAACCACCCTTTGCCTTCTGTGGGCAAGCCAATTCTCGATCCACAAAGCAAGGTCTCCTTGGATCCTATGCCTCTTTACTCTCTGAAGGAGCATTGCATTGGGAACCTTATCAAATTCCTTTCCAGAATCTCCCCTTCCAGCTCCAAATTACAGACTTCAATAAAGCGAGATGCAAAAGTGCATTCGGGATCTAAATCCAAAATAGATGGATGCATTGCATAACAGCAGAATAGAAACAACTTAGATTCACATAAAGCCTTCCATGACCGTGAGCTGTCCCAAATCATCTCCCAGCCAATAACATATTCTTGACCCTAGCCACCTTTCTGGAGCCAAACAATAAGTTATTTTGTGTTTGATTTAAGTTCATAGAAAGTGTTGCAAAAAGAGCAATGTTTTAAAGCATATAGTTTCATTGCCCTCATTGTCTCTGACACAGTTTCTCAAAATGAAGATCAAGTCCTCGCCACTTGAATGATTGCTGAAAACTTAGCAAATTTATTTCCATCAGCTTCAAAGGCAGATTTTCTTCAGATGAGTGAATTCTATTTTTGATTCATTACAATGGCATAATGGACAATCTCATACAGGAGGATACACAATAATTTTCATTACAAATTTCATTCCAACAGAAAGGTAAATACACTGTTTGAAAAGATCAGTCTTGTTGCATAATATGCCTGAGAGGAGAAATCCCCTTTGTGACATTCTAACAAATAAAAAGAAAATGGAAATTACTCATCGATAGTACATCTGACATTGAAACCCGTGGAATAAAATCTATTGAATATCCAACAACCTCTCAGTAATGGAACGCTCAACCTCCCTTTTGAGAAACCATTCCAGGGACAAAAAAAAATAAAAGATCAGATGGAGAAAAAAAGCCAGAGCTGTTTCCTGTGCAGTAAAGGAGGCTCAAGGGAAGATGGATGGAGGTGTTTAAATCATGTGCTGATTACTTGGAATACATGAAGCAAAAGCTTTGTGAATGGCTGCAGATTGATAATGAGACTGTACAGAATTAAAGTGCTTAAATCAGATCAGAATAGTTAGAATTTAGAATGCACTGCCTGATGAGGTAATGGATAGAGATTTAATAATAATCTTCACAGGGATATGGGATAAGTATTAATGAAAAATAAGCAATAGCAGGAATATTGGTTATTATTGAATAGGCAAGTGAATTGTTTGAAAACAAAAGATACATGAAACTGGCCAAATGGCCTCATCTAAATCTATTTGGTTAAGCATAGGCCTGTTTGATGTGAAACTGCTTAGGTACTAAGTTGAAACCATGTTGATTGTGGAGAATAATACAACTGTTAATAATTCCCTTTCCTCTTACCAGTGTTACTACTGGGTTTTGATACCAACTTCACAGCAGGTGCAGTGAAAGACTAGCTGTCCTCCTCTTCTAGATTTCGTGCTTATGAACAATCAGAAAACTTATAAATAAAGAATCAAAAGTGAGGTGTTAGAAGGTAATTTGATCAAACATAATTGGAAATAGTAAGAACTCTGATAAGAAAGATAAAGGTATTAGTCAATGTTTCCATATGGCTCAGAGGGATTAAATTATATGCAAGAACAGCTTTATGTGCACATACAATTGTCTGTGACTCATTATGAGTGTGCTGAGTTAACATGACTGACTCACCAGTAAAGTTCAGAGAAGACGCTGTGATCATTTCACCACCTGGAAAGAACTGAAAATAGTCAATGGAAAAAAATGTTCCAAAGCAAAATTTCAAGAGGTGACAGAAGCTGGGAAAAATGAGTGACTAAAATGAAGGAAGATGACAGATAGGAGATTCTGCGGCAGCAAAAGAGACACCAGGATGGTGTGTTGCCTCCTGGGGCTTAGGGTCCAGGATGTCTCTGAGTGGTTGCAGAATATTCTTGAAGGGGAGGGTGAGCAGCCAGAGGTCGTGGTACACATTGGTACCAATGGCATAGGCAGGAGAAGGGTAAAAGTCCTGTGCAGTAAGTTTGGGGAGTTAGGAAGGAGGCTGAAGAGCAGGACCCCTAAGGTGGTAATCTCCAGGTTACTCTCAGTGCCATGAAGTAGTGAAGGTCAGAACAGGAAGATAGCACAGATGAATGAGTGGCTGAGGAGCTGGTGCAGGGGGCAGGGTTTCAAGTTCTTGGGTCATTGGAACCTTTTCTGGGGAAGGGGTGACCTGTATAAGTGGGACGGGTTGCACCTTAACTGGAGGGGAACCAACATCCTGGGAAAGAAGTTTGCTAATGCTATTGGGAAGGGCTTAAACTAGATCTGCAGTGGGGTGGGAACTGGTGAAGAGGCAGAGGATGGGGTGGTTGGCGCACAAGTAGGGACAGCTTGTAGGGAGCTTATGAGGAAGGATAGGCAGATGATAGAGCAAAGAAGCACTCAGCCGGATGGTTTGAGATGTGTCTATTTTAATGCAAGGAGTATTATGAGCAAGGCGAATGAACATAAAGCGTGGATCAATAGGTGGAACAATGACATTGTGGCCATTACATAGACTTGGGTGACTTAGGGGCCGCTGAGTGTGCCAAGCTTTAGATATTTCAAAAAGGACAGGGAGGGAGGCAAAAGAGGTGGGGGTGTGGCATTGCTAATCAGGGATAGTATGATGACTGCAAAAAAGGAAGAAGTCAAGGAGGGATTGGCTACTGCGTCATTGTGAGTGGAAGTCAGAAACAGGAAGGGGACAATAACTCTACTGGATGCTTTTTATAGACCCCCCTCTCCAAATAGTAACAGAGACATCAAGTAGGATAGATAAAGGGGATGCATTGGATGTTATATATTTGGACTCTCAGAAAGCCTTTGACAAAGTGCCACACATGAGGCTGCTTACCAAGTTAAGAGCCCATGGTATTACAGGGAAGTTACTAACATGGTTAGAGCATTGAGTGATTGGTAGGAGGCAGTGAGTGGGAATAAAAGGCTCCTTTTCTGGTTGGCTGCCAGCAACTAGTGGTGTTCTGCAGGGGTCGCTGTTGGGACCGCTTCTTTTTATGCTGTATATAAATGATTTAGATGATTTGTTGCCAAGTTTGCAGATGATATAAAGATTGATGGACGGGCAGAAGGTGTTGAGGAAACAGTTAGGATGCAGAAGGACTCAGACAGATTAGGAGAATGGGCAAGAAAGTGGCAAATGAAATACAATGTTGGAAAATGCATGGTCATGCACTTTGGTAGTAGAAATAAATGTATGGACTGTTTTCTAAATGGGGAGATAATCCAGGAATCTGAGATGCAGAGGGACTTGGGGGTCTTTGTGCAGAACACCCTGAAGATTAACTTGCAGGTTGAGTTGGTGGTGAGGAAAGTAAATGCCATGTTAGCATTCATTTCAAGAGATCTAGAATACAAGAGCAAGGATGTGATGCTGAGGCTTTATAAGGCATGGGTGTATTGTGAACAGTTTTGGGCCCCTCATCTTAGAAAAGATGTGCTGGCATTGGAGTGGGTGCAGAGGAGGTTCGCAAGGATGATTCCAGGAATGAAAGGGTTATTATACGAGGAATGTTTGATGGCTCTGTGTCTGTACTCGCTGGAATTCAGAAGGATGAGAGGGGGTCTCATTGAAACTTTCGAATGTTGGAAGGCCTAGACAGAGTAGATGTGGAAAGGATGTTTCCCATGGTGGGAGAGTCCAGGACAAGAGGGCATAGCCTCAGGGTAGAGGGGCGCCCTTTCAAAACAGAGAAGCAGAGAAATTTCTTTAGACAAAGGGTGGTGAATTTGTGAAATTTGTTGCCACATGCAGCTGTGGAGGTCAGGTCATTGGGTGTATTTAAGGCAGAGATTGATAGGTTCTTGATTGGAAATGGTATCAAAGGTTACAGGGAGAAGGCCAGGAACTGGGGTTGAGGAGGAGATAGAAAAAAAGGATCAGCCATGATTGAATGGCAGAGTAGATTTGATGGGCCAGACGGGGTAATTCTGCTCCTATGTCTTATGGTCTTATGGAACAGACAGGGAGGCAGATTCTGGAACAGTGCAATAATAATAGAATTGTTGAGATGGGTAATTTTAACTTTTCTAATATTGACTGGTATCTCCTTAGAGCAAGGGGTTTAGATGGGGTGGAGTTTCTTAGGTGTAGTCAGGTGTATTAGGAAGGAAAAGATGAATAATAAAAGGAAGCTGGTGACTATTATCAAAGAAGATACTAAAAGCTTTTTTAAGTATTTAAAGGGTAAAAGAGAGTTGAGGATAGATATAGAACCAATGGAAAATGACGCTGGAGATATTGTAATGAGAGACGCAGAGACAGCAGAGGAACTGAATGCATATTTTGCATCAGTCTTCACAGTGGAAGACATCTGCAGTATACCAGACATTCGAGAGTGTCAGGGAAGTGAAGAATATGCAGTGAAAATTACGACTGAGAAGGTGCTCAGGAAGCTTAATGGTCTGAGGGTGGATATATCTCCCGGACCTGATGGAATGCATCCTTGGGTTCTGAAGAAAGTAGCTGGAGAGATTGCAGAGGTATTAACAATGATCTTTCAAGAATCGATATTGTACTGGATGACAGGAAAATTGCAAATGTTACTCCACTATTTCAGAAGGGTGGGAGGCAGCAGAAAGGAAACTATAGACCGGTTAGCCTGACAACAGTGGTTGGGAAGTTGTCGGAATCGATTGTTAGGGATGAGATTATGGAGTACCTGGAGGCACTTGACAAGATGGGCCAAAGGCAGCATGATTTCCTGAAAGGAAAATCCTGCCTGACTAACCTACTGCAATTTTTTGAGGAACTTACAAGCAGGGTAGACAAAGGAGATGCAGTAGATGTGGTGTACTTGGATTTTCAGAAGGCCTTTGACAAGGTGCCACACATGAGGCTGCTTAGCAAGATACTAGCATGGGTGGAGCATTGGCTGATCGACAGAAAACAGGCAGTAGGAATAAAGGGATCTTATTCTGGCTGGCTGCTGGTTACCAGTGGAGTTCCACAGGCGTCAGTGTTGGGACCGCTGCTGTTTACAATGTATGTCAATGATTTGGACTATGGGATTGATGGATTTGTGGCTAAATTTGCTGATGATACGAAGATAGGTGGAGGGGCCGGTAGTGCTGAGGAAATGGAGAGTCTGCAGAGAGACTTGGATAGATTGGAAGAATGGGCAGAGAAGTGGCAAATGAAGTACAATGTTGGAAAGTGTATGGTTATGCACTTTGGCAGAAAAAATAAACGGGCAGACTATTATTTAAATGGAGAAAGAATTCAAAGTTCTGAGATGCAACGGGACTTGAGAGTCCTCGTACAGGATACCCTTACAGTTAACCTCCAGGTTGAGTCAGTAGTGAAGAAGGCAAATGCAACGTTGGCATTCATTTCTAGAGGTATAGAATATAGGAGCAGGGATGTGATGTTGAGGCTCTATAAGGCACTTGTGAGTATTGTGTGCAGTGTTGAGCTCCTTATTTTAGAAAGGATATACTGACATTGAAGAGGGTTCAGAGAAGATTCACGAGAACAATTCCAGGAATAAAAGGGTTACCGTATGAGGAACGCCTGGCAGCTCTTGGGCTGTATTCCCTGGAGTTCAGGAGAATGTGGGGGGGGGGGGGGGGGGGAGGGATCTCATAGAAACTTTCCAAATGTTAAAAGGCCTGAACAGATTACATATGGCAAAGTTATTTCCCATGGTAGGGGAGTCTAGGACAAGAGGACACAACTCCTGGATTGAAGGACGTCCATTTAGAAGAGGTGTGGAGAAACTACTTTAGTCAGAGGGTGGTAAATCTGTGGAATTTGTTGCCACGAGCGGCTGTGGAGGCCAAGTCATTGGGTGCATTTAAGGCAGAGATAGATAAGTTCTTGATTAGCCAGGGCATCAAAGGGTATGGGGAGAAGGCTGAGGAGTGGGGATGGCTAGAAGAATTGCATCAGCATGATTGAATGGTGGAGCAGACTCAATGAGCCAAATGGCCTACTTCTGCTCCTATATCTTATGGTCTTATGGTAGTATGTAGATGAGCCAACTAGAGGAGAGGCTATACCTGATCTGGTATTGAGAAATGAACCTTGTCTGGTGTCAGATCTCTTGGTGGGAGAGCATTTTGGAGGTAGTAATCACAACTCTATCTCCTTTACCATAACGCTGGACAGGGATAGGAGCAGAAAATTTGGGAAACATTTAATTGGGGTAGGGGGAAATATGATGCTATTAGGCAGGACCTTGGGAACATAAATTTGGAGCAGATGTTTTCAGGGAAATGCATGGCAATATGACAAATGTTCAGGGAATATTTGCATTGCTTTCCATATAGGTATGTTCCATTGAGGCAAGGGAAGGATGGTTGGGTAGGAGAACCATGGTGTACAAAGGATGTAGAAAATCTAGTGAAGAAGAAAATAAACCTTACAAAAGGTTGAAGAAACTCGGTACTGTTAGAGCTCTAGAAAATTACAAGGGTGCTGGGAAGGAACTCAACAATGAAATTAGGAGAGCTAGAAGGGGCCATGAGAAGGCTTTGGTGAGCAGGATTAAGGAAAACCCCAAGGCATTCTACAAGAATGTGAAGAGCAAGAGGATGAGCCATGTGAGAACAGGACTAATCAGGTGTGATTGTGGAAACGTGTGTACGGAGTCGGAGGAGGTAGCAGAGGTACTTAATGAATACTTTGCTTCAGTATTCACCAGGGAAAAGGACTGTGGGGATGACTTATAGCAGACTGAAACACTTGAGTGAATAGACATTAAGAAAGAGGATGTGCTGGAGCTTTTGAAAGGTATTAAGTTAGATGAGTCACTGGGATTGATATACCCCAGGCTACTGTGGGAAGCGAGGGAGGAGATTGCTGAGCTTGTGGTGTTGATCTTTGCATCATTAATGAGGATGGGAGAAGTACCAGAGGATTGGAGGGTTGCAAACTTTGTTCCCTTATTCAAGAAAGGGAGTAAAGATAACCCAGAAAATTATAGTCCAATGAGTCTTTCTTCAGTGGTGGGCAAGTTGTTGCAGAAGATCCTGAGGCTGGATTTATGAGAATTTGTATAGACATAATCTGATTAGGGATAGTCAGCATGGCTTTGTCAAGGGCAGGTCATGCCTTGCAAACCTGATTGAATTCTTTGAGGATGTAACAAAACACATTGATGAAGGTAGAGCAGTGGATGTAGTGTATATACATTTCAGTAAGGCATTTGATAAGGTTCCCCATGTGAGGCAAATTCAGAAAGTAATGAGGCATGGGATCTAAGGAGACCTTGATTTGCGGATTCAGAATTGGCTTGACCACCAAAGGCAAAGGTGGTTGTGGACAGTCCGTATTCTGCATTGAGGATGGTGACCAGTGGTGTTCTGCAGGAATCTGTTCTGGGGCCCCTCCTCTTTGTGATTTTTATAAAGAACCTGGATGAGGAAGTAGAAGGGTGAGTTAGTAAGTTTGCTGATGACACAAAAGTTGGGGGTGTTGTGAATAGGCTGAGGGTTGTCAGAGGTTACAGCGGGACATCGATAGGATGCAGAACTGGGCTGAGAAGCAGCGGATGGACTTCAACCCAGATAAGTGTGAAGTGGCTCATTTCAGTAGGTCAAATTTGAAGACAGAATATAATATTAATGGTAAGACTCTTGGCAGTGTGAAGGATCAGCGAGATCTTGGGGTCCATGTCCATAGGACACTCAAAGATGCTGCGCAGGTTGACAGTGTGATTAAAAAGGTGCATGGTGTGTTGGCATTCATCAACCATGGGATTGAGTTCAAGAGCTATGAAGTAATACTAAAGCTATATAAGATCTTAGTTAAACCCTCACTTGGAGTACTGCGTTCAGTTCTGGTCACCTCATTACAGGAAGGATGTTATCTCATTACAGGAAGGATGTTTATACTTTAGAGAGAGTGCAAAGGAGATTTACAAGAATGTTGCCTGGATTGGAGAGCATGCCTTATGAAAATAGGTTGAGTGGACTTGGCCTTTTCTCCTCGGAGCGGCGGAGGATAAGAGGTGACCTGATAGAGGTGTATAAGCTGATGAGAGGCATTGATCGTGTGGATAGCCAGAGGTTTTTTCCAGTGCTGAAATGGATAACACGAGGGGGCATAGTTTTAAGGTGCTTGGAAGTAGGTACAAGGGGGATGTCAGGGGTAAGTTTTCCACACAGAGAGTGGTGGGTGCATGGGATGCACTGCCAGCGAAGGTGGTAGAGGTGGATACAATAGGGTCTTTTAAGAAACTCTTAGATAGGTACATGAAGCATAGAAAAATTAGAAAAATGGAGCTTAGATTTTCAGGCCGTTCTTTGGAAAGGTGGAATTTGGAATGCCATGTGGTAGGGAAATTCTAGGCAACTTCTGGAGTAGGTTACATGGTCAGCACAACATTGTGGCCAAAGGGCCTGTAATGTGCTGTAGATTTCTATGTTCTATGTTCTATTTCTATGTTCTCCCCGTATCCCTTCATGCCCTGACCAATCAAGAATCTATCATCCTCTGCCTTAAAGATACATACAAACTTGGCCTCCACAACTGCCTGTGGCAACGAATTCCACAGATTCATCACTCTCTGGCTAAAGAAATTCCTCCTCATCTCTGTTCTAAAAGAATGCCCCTCTATTCTGAGGCTGTATCCTCTGGTCTTAGACTCTCCCACCATAGGAAATAATCCTCTACACATCCACTCTATCAAGCCTTTCACCATTTGATGGGTTTCAATTAGTTCACCCCTCATTCTTCTAAATTCCAGTGAATACAGGCCCAGAGCCATCAAATGCTACTTTGAGATAAAAACACTAGGAGACTTGTGGGTAAAATATTATTACAGTATGGCTGCACTTAAACATTAGCGTTGGTCATAGAATCCAAGAGCTATAAAGCACAAATACAGGCTCTCCAATCCAACTTGCCTATACTGACCGAGTTGTCTTGCTAAGCCCAGGTAGTCCCATTTGCTTACATTTGGCCCATAAAAGGTGGAGATTTTACCTTTTAGACCTTTCATTCCTGAGTCACTTCTAGCCAGTTCTCCATGTTCCTCCCCACGGCATCCACATCCATTCTTCTGCTTCCTTCCTCCTTGCCAAAACTGCATTATGTTTATTTGCACTTGCTACATTTCTCATGTCCCTTTTCCACCTGTGCTGGTGGTCTACCAGCTTACACTGACCTCTCCGTCTACAAAATAACCAACTATGGAAGCAGCACCTTGAATAAGCCTTTGTGTTTGCTTGTCTATATACAAAGATTTTCAGGCCACTCTTTGGAAAGGTGTGCAGTGCCTCTGCTCAAAACTAATTGTGACATTACACAGTACAGCATAGTGTGAGCCCTTCATGTTGGGCCGTTTTATCCAACCCTGATCCACAGTCACCACCATAATCACCCATAGCCTATCTAAGAACCTACTAAATGTCCCTATTGTATTAGCTTGAATCACCACCCCACTTGTGTGTTCTAGGTACTTAAAAAGAGGTGCAAAAGCCTGAAATCCCTCGGCACCAGGCTTAAGAACAGCTACTTCCCTTCAACTATTTGGCCCTTGAACCAACCTGCACAGCCCCAATCAGTGCCCCAGTATAGGAGCAATATGACAACTTTGCACTGCAATGGGCCTTGGGAATCTTTTTTTGTTCCATTTGTGTTGTTTCTTATGAAAGTTATACACGTTTACTTTGTGCTTTCCTTGTGTACGCTATGTACTAAATGCTGTGTACCTGTGATGTTGCTGCATATAAGTTGCTCATTACCATTGTGCATACGTGTACTTGCACTTATGACAATAAACTTGACCTTCATGTCTGTTTTATGACCTTAATTACATTTTTCATTGGGAAAAGTGTGGAGCATTGCAGGCCACATCCCATTGCCATGCTCTGTACATAAGCAGGACCAAATGAAAATTCTTTAAAGGATCACGAAGAGAAAGGCCTATAGCTCTGGCCTATTCATCCATCCCATCTTCTGGGGTCATCCTCCCCCTCCACTACATGTCCTTCCCCATCCTCCTTCATGCTTTCATCACAATCAGACCTCACCCCATCTCTAAAATGCTCTTCTAGTGCTGACATTAGCTACACCATCCCTCATCAAGCCTAGCTCTTAACACCAGTGTCCTCCCTCACATCTTCTACAATCCATCCAATACATCCAGCAGGCCTGCAGTCTGCCCCACCATACTACGGCATCCGCTCTACCTGCCCTCGCCATTCTTCCCAAGTATACTCTCCCCACCACACCCCATCCTCACCCAGGCCTCTCTCAGCATCCTCCAACTGCATCAGCACTTGGCCATCTCTCTCCCCCAAGAACCATTCCACCATCCATTAGCAGGCCATCCCAACCCCCTCAACATCCTCTCCACACTTCCTGGGAGCCCTGAATGCTGCAATTAGACTAAGTTGTGACTCACAGTTAGATTCTAAAGATTTGATCTCGGTTCCGGGCAGAAACACAAAGGAAATCTGCAACTGCAGAAAAGAAAGAAAACTAGCTTCAATCCCTTTGCTCGTTGTGAATCTTTGTCTGGGTACATACCAACCAACAGGTTTCTTTTGTCAAAAGCCCACTGTTCCTCTCTCTCTCTTTCTCTTTTTATCTATCTGTGGTCTAAAAATTCATTTCAGATGGAACTAGGTTTCAGAAGCTGTGTATAAGCTGTTTCTGCTTCTAATGTATCTAGCATACTGACTGGTGTGCAATCATCGCTTCTCAGCTTTGCAGCTTTAATTACAAGAAGGAATGTCCAGGCGTTATCACTTTAATTCCTATTATCCTTTCCCTCTTTTGTTGCATTGTGGGTTGACGTTCAATTATATTGTGGGGAAAGGTTCAGCTTCACAATATTATTCCTGGCCTTGGAGAGATTAATTTTGAAGATAAAGAAGATTTTTCCACAGACTGCTTGATTTCTTCCACTGTTCCACAAGGCTATGGGCAATTTTAAAGAAAACAAGCCAGGTACTTCATGCAAGATGGTCAAGTGCTTCCTAACCTCAGCTCCATAAAAATTATTAAGCATGAGTCGAACCTCACGTGGCTAAAAATCAACGAGATTTCAATTTGGAAAGACAACATAGATAAATATATTTAATAGCTTTTTTTAATGAGAGTGTAAATAACTTGAGAAACACTGCATGGAACCAATCAAATTGGATGCAGGTGAATGTTACAGAGACATTGGAGTTAAATACGTGAACCATATCCTCTCTACATTAGACAGCAGTAAAAGAATTTGGATGCTGCCTGGCCTACTGGCTTCCTCCAGCATTTTTGGTGTGTTGCTTTGGATTTCCAGCATCTGCAAAATTTCTTGTGGTTTTTAAAAGAATTTGGGTGTCTCTTCCCTAATAGCCCACGTGTCCCAAAGAGATTTCACCCATGACTGAAATGAAAGCTATGCTGAGACTCTGTGGAAAGTCCTGTTTCCAGTTTAACTCTGGCACGATCTAATGTTAAGGTGGTGGGGGACGAACGGAAGAGGGAATTGAGACAGACCTTTTATGTGAGGAATACACTGAGGTACAAGATCATTAGCCTGACGCCATTCAACAACAGTCTATTACCTTAAACCAAAAGCAAAGTCTGCAGACTGTAAACATTTGACACCTAAATGAAAACAGAGCACACCAGAGAGTATTAAGGAAAATCTGTTCTGTTTCTACAGAAGCTGCCTGATCTGCTGAGTTTTTGCAGCATCTCCCTAGTTTTGCTTTGTTACTGACAATAACCCTGACCCGGATCTGGCCATACCCTCCAAATATCCAGACCTGCCTCTCGGTTTTTTTGCACTACCTTACTTTCCCTTTTCTATTTATGATTTATAATTTAAATTTTTAATATTTACTATCGATTTGTACTCCAGGGAGCACGAAGAGCAGAATCAAATTTCACTGTGATGATTGTACGCTCTAGTATCAATTGTTTGGCGACAATAGAGTATAAAGTATGAAGTAAAAGTAACAGAATCTTCTCGACCACAATCCAGAGATAAAAAGCACCACAAAATAAATATTCCAAACCAATATAATTATGCCATATTAAATGCAAATATCAACCAATCGCACTTGGGCATTCTCTTGGTCCCTGCCTCTGCGTGCTCCAGCACAGTGTTACCCAGAGGCTACAGCGTCCCTGAAGGAGGAGAGTGTTGATAACCTTGGAGGATGAACCAGAGCAGCTGTAGATCTAGAAGGCTCAGCTGAAGACTTCACCGCCTTGTCTGACGCAATTGCAGACAGAGTGATAGGGGAATGAAAACAAGTATTGCCTTCTAAAAGAGGGCAGGTTCACGATGCAGGGACATACAAGCCCAGGAGACTGCCTCAACAATCCTGCAACATGATTGGAAATAAGATAACAGGGATGGTGCAACGCTCCACAGTCCTTTTAGCACACAAAGACTACAGCCACGATGGCTGAATGTGAATCTTCATCGCGGAGCTGGGTAGCTATTGATGTCCTCCTCTCGTGTAGTATTTCATCCAGGTCCTTGGAGTTTTACTGAAGGGATTAACTAATCGGACTCTCACTCCTCTCTATCTTCTGAACACGTGCCTGGGAGAACCCCTGGGACCCAGGGAAAACATAGACTGAATTGAATGTATTGCAGAACATAGCATGATGTGCTATTGTGACAAAATAACGTACTCAGTATCAGCAACTATGCACAAATTCCTAGGTGGAGATTTTGTAAATAGCATTCTATATTCGATTTATAAAATGACATTATGATCTCTGCTTCCTTTTTCCAGAGCCATTATGTTACAGCCCCACAGATATTTCATTTGATGTGGATTGTTTATCTTAAAGTTCCAAGTTTTGCTTTGAAAAGTAGTTTTCAATGAGTGCCTCTGCCAGGATCAGTTTAAACCCTAATTGTCCTTAAACAAAAATGATGTGTTTGTCTCAATGATCAAAAGAAATGTTATGAGGGGGTCACATAATTTGCACAAATGTCTCTCTCACACACACATGTTCGTGCATCCAGTCATTGATCAGAAGATTACTTAATTTTACCTAGATAGTAAACCACTTGTAGAAAAAATTGCCAAGAACAATCATGGTCATAAGATTATAATTGCTTACATCATACGACACAGCACATAATTATGAGGACGAGTAATTATAAAACTACAAAATAGGAGACTAACCGAGAGGTATTTTTTCACCCTTTATCCAAGCATTGATTCGCGCTTGGGAAGTAATGAAATCAAACATCTATGCCATGCCATGCTGATGTGTGTGAAAGCAAAATGCACCAATGGAGAGAACTAGCAATCATCCTTTGCTTTATATGTTTTGGAATATTGCTTTATATAGCCCGAGCTTACCCACAATACTACATTATTTTGAATGCATGCTATAGAAATGGTTGTACTTGTAATGTAAATAAATGACTGCAATGTGTTTTAGGCTCTGGCACAGAGCATTATTAACACAAATTTTATGAATTTATCAGTATTCCATATGAAAAGCACTCCTTATTTAACTGGAAACTGGTGTAGAAAAGAGGGCAGTTATCATATTAAATGCCTGGTATATAATGGCAGAGGACATTGCCGAGTGCTGTTTGTGTGATAAGGTTGAAATCTGTTCAATTTAGTTATCAATAATTGTTCACATAATTTTCAAACAGAGTTAAAATACTGTATGTAATGTGAGTATCATTTCACGCTGAGACACTGAATGGGTACTACTTTAAAATCATGAAAATGTGTTTAGTTGATAATTCTGAGAATCTGTGTGCAAGGTATTCTTTTACAGTATCAAGCACTGAATCTGCCATTGACTTGTAAAGTCTTGCATTCAATCTTCAGTACATGATTGATTGTTCATGCCTCGGGGGCAGGAGGGAAGTACACGTTGTACTCCTCATTCACCATAAAGTTATTGAGGAATAAACAGTACAGCATGTATGTTTCATTAGCCATCTCCCTTTCTCAGGTTCCCCTTCATCTCCTTGTGCATGTTCTCTTTGTAACTGCATGATTTTTCTTTCGATACTCCAATTTCCTCCCTTGTCCCAAAAATGTGCTGGTTGGTGCACAATTGCACAACTGTGCAGTTGGCCACAGTACGTTGCCTTGAGGTGAGTGGTGGGATCAGGATTGCGTGGATGGGAGTCTGAGGAGAATTAATTGCATCAGCGTAGGATGAGTGTAAATGGGTTCTTGATCTGTGAAAACATGGTAGGCCAATGCAGTGTACATAATAAAGAACTTCAGTTCTCAGTTTGCAATGTGGTTGGTTCACCCGGAACCAGAAGTGACATTATTAACAGGACACGCGCACACATTCTTGGCGGGCTGGAATGTCCAGAGTAAAATGTGATTGAGCTGAAGCCATTCTGTAAATCTGTAAATAAAATAGTTCTAGTGTTGTTACCCACGCAAATTTGTCTTTGTTAAAGGGCAAACATAACAAATACTATGTACAATTTTTCTTCTATATTGCAATTTGCTTTAGTAATCAGATAAATACACTGGAATAATTCTTATCACTGTAATCAAAGGTTTTGTTTAGGCATGATACACTAAAAGAATGTAGACCATCTAGGAATTAGGTTTGTGTTTATGTGTATGGCAATCCTCTTTGACAATGATGTTGGTCATATGAATCACCAGTGAATAAGAAGAAAACAAAGTTGAAGGACAGAGACAATAAGGTAATAAAACACACCACTCATTCTGTAAGGAATTGAAATAAAATATGACATTGTTTTTTTGCAGCTGCCACAGCTGCAGCAGTTTCTGCTGGGAGACAACGGCTAAACAATTAGCCTTCTGCCAGGCTTCCTTGCGAATTCATATTGCAATTTATTATAATAAATGAATTCAATTAAAATGGAAATGTATTAAAAATGACTGCCTGCTATATAGCCACACATGAGAAAATTGTGAGGTACAAGCTGTTGTGACAGATTACATGCTGACTTCAACAAAAATGAATAGAAAGGTGGTTGCAGTATGTTCATACCAATTTATTTTTAATATAGCAGCTTCTTAATCCATTTACAAAATTATGGATGTTTTTAAATTGTATTAATTTACTGCATTTCAAATTTTCTAAGCTGTTATTGTCCAAATAAAACAATTTGGCTCTTGAGATACAAAATATTTACACTAGAAATTCATCCTAGTTCTCAAAAAATTAGTTGGACTGAAAACAAACAAATGTACTGGTCCTAATCACTCAGACATATGATGTTAAAGCAAATTTCCACAGACAACAGACATAGTGAATGTGTTGGTCACAATTTGATCAAAATTCACTGGATTCTGGAGAAATTTCAGAAGACTGTTCAAAAAAGGTAAACTATAGGGCAGTTAGCCTTATATCTGACAACTGGAGGTAATTTAGAAAAGCATAAGACAATCAAACAAAGTGAACATTGTTTTATGAAATGGAAATTATGATTGACAAATTTGCTAGAATTCTTTAACAACATAACAATCGGGAAAGATAAAGAGGAGCCAATGAATGTATCTAGCAGGCATTCAATTAAACGTTGCATGAAAGACTACTCAGCAAGATGGGAGCATAGAGGATTTATAGGAGTGTGGGAGAGGAGGGCAGGAGGGGTGTTTAATGTACTGACATCGATTTCGGTGTTCACAGAGAGTAGAAAATTGGGATAAATAGGTCATTTTCAGATTGACGATTAGCAATTAGTAAATTGCCACATAATCACAGCAAGCACTTCAACTAATCTAGACTAATAATTAGAATCAAGAATATAAGGGTACAATAAAAAATTTGCTGATGATAGTAAACATGTGAGATGGCTAGCTGTGTGGGGTACATTCTTGATAGTTAAGAAAGTGGACAAGAAGCATATAGATGGGAAAGTGAAGTTCTCCACTTTCTCCAGAGAGAATGAAAAAGCAAATTATTATTTAAACTGAGGGAGAGGACAAAATTTAGCGATATAAAAAAATCTGGCATTCTTAACATGAAAGAGAAAATATTAACATTCAGGTAGTTAGAAAAGTTTGTACTGACCTTCACTGTAAAAGTTGTGGAGTAGCTCCATGTAGTGGCACAGATAGGATAGATGATCAGAGCTTTGTCCTCAGCACGGGGTAGTCTGAAACTAGAAATTACTGGTTCAAAAGAGATCTGAGGGGTAAGTTTTTCAGAGAGAGAGAGTGAATATCTGGAATGAGCTGTCGGAGGAGGCAGTGGAGGCATATATAACAAGGTTAAAAAGCAACACAGATAGTGTGATGAAGAAAGCTTTCGGCATGCTTTCATTTATTGGTCGTGTCATTGAAGGCAGAAGTTGGGACACAATGTTACAGCTGTACAAGATGATGGTGTGTCCATACTTGGAAAATTGTGTGCAGTTTTGGTCACCTACCGTTAGCAGGATTGTCAATAGAGTGGAAAAGGAGCAGAACAGATTATGGGGATGTTAACAGGAATTAGTGCGTCTGGCTTTAGACACTCCTGTCATGGCAAATGGATACTAGGTGTCCACCTATCTTTGCCTCTCATAATTTTATATACCTCTATCATATCACCTTTCAGCCTCCTTTGCCCAATGGGAGAGTCCACGACCAGAGGACACAGCCTCAAAATAGAAGGATGTCCCTTTAGAATGACGATCAGGAGGAAGTTCTTCAGCCAGAGGGTGCTGAACCTGTAAAGTTCATTGTGACAGACGGCTGTGAAGGCCAAGTCTTTGGGTATATTTAAATCGGAGGTTGACAGGTTCTTGATTAGTAAGGGGATTTTCCTGCTGCTGTCTGTAAGGTGTTTGTACGTTCTCTCCATGACTGCAGGTGTTTTCTCCGGGTGCTCCGGTTTCCTCCCACAGTCAGAAGGTGTACCAGTTAGCAGGTTAACTGGCCATTGTAAACCGTCCTGTGATTAGGCTAGGGTTATAATGGGGGTTGCTGGGCAGTGTGGATCAAAGGGTCAGAAGGGCCTATTACATGCTGTACATCAATCAATCAATCAATAAATGTTACAGGGAGAAGGTAGGACAATGGGGTTGACAGGGAAATAAATCAGACTCGATAGACCGAGTAGCCTAATTCTGCTCCAATATCTTATGATAATATGAAAAGTAAAACTAGATGAACCAACGCACGAAACAAGGATGGGCTTTACAGGAGACACTGGGCTACACAAATGCTGGGCATTCTGCACGTGGCAATGAAAAGAAGCCTGGAGGCAAGTCGATCTCCCTTATGAAAGAGCTGTAGGAGCCGGGCTGGAATCAGGGGTGTGTGAGTGACCAGTAGCACAAACATCCCCACCAAGCTAACACAGAAAAAAACTGAAAATCAAAAGAACTACAGGGGCTGAAAACCTGAAATGAAACTGAAAACACTCAACAGGTCAGGCAATATCAGGAGTAAGAAACCTCCAGTAAAATTATTGAAGTATTTTCCAGCTGCAGTGTTAACCCTCTTTCCTTTCCACAGATGCCACCAACTTGCCTAGTGTTTCTAACATGGAACATAATCCCTCTGTATGAAAGGTTAATGGTTGATATCACAGAAATGTGCTTGTGTGCATATAAATAGGGTGAGAAATAAACAGAATAACTCCAGTTTTTTATTATCGGCGGGAGGAAGCAAAGTCATTGGTTCACATTTCACAATTTTTGAAGGAATTGTTCAGTCAACAAAAATATTCTGCATAATATTTACAGCTCCTTCAATCTTAGCTTTTGAAAGAGGCTCAGGACACACCAGCAATAATGATCAGCTCAAAGTAGCTGCGTTATCAGTTGTAAGAAAACACAATATTGCCAGCAGCCAGTCTCAGTAGAGGCTAGCTGAGCTGATAGCCAACGCCGACAGACACCACTTTATACACAAGGCAGGCCAACCAGCAGGAAGTACAGATCTAAGTACGCCAATGTTAAAGGGGTGACTGGGGTGCCTATTGTGATGAAAGAGGGTTACAAAAGTACACCTAGACTAAGATGTTAACTGTCCTGTGCTAGCACCAGTGGGATCAACAGTTGATCTGCCACCTGACTTCAGGAGAGAGAGATAAGTAAGACAATGGAGCAGTATTTGGAAATGTTAATGAAGAGACGAGAGAGTTTAAACGGAAGGAGACACCGGTCTGAGTATTGTCAAGACCGGCTCCTTTTGAACCCTGAACTGTTTGAAGTGTGATGGACAGGCGATACCTCAGCAGGGGGATAAAAAGGGGCAGGTTCGCTAAGACACAGACACACGACACCACGAGGTAACGAGACCCTGGAAGCAGTGTGCCCCCCACAAGTCGGTGGGAGTATTTTGGAGGTCTGATCGCGGGACCAGCCATAGATGCACAGGGTAGAAAGGTACGGATCGGCGGGAACCTGGTGTGTGTGTCCACCCTTGCCTGGGTGCTGGGTTCACCGCAGAAGAACGATCGTATCTGGAACGGAGGGGTCACAGTCGGTGACCTCAGAGGACATTACAAAGGGCTCACCCGAAAGCCGACTGCGAGGAATATCGAAGGTCTGTTTGGAATCCGATTTGAATATTCATTCATTCTCTCTCCACCCCCCCCCCCCGGCCCCCAACTGCACAACAGTGATTACTGTGAACTGAACTGAACTCAATTGAACTGAACTTTGCATCACTTGAAACTGGTCATTTACCCCTAGACTGCGATAGAGCTTGATTGATCCTATTATCCTAGTTCTGTGTACATGTGTGTTTATTCATTGCTAACCTGTTGCATTTATATCCTTACTATTAGAGTACTGTGTTGCTTATTTCTTTAATAAAACTTCCTTAGTTCCAATAATCCAGACTCCAACTGAGTGGTCCATTTCTGCTGGTTTAGCAACCCAGTTACAGGGTACGTAACACTATGCAGTAAAGACAGTTTTGTACACACACACACACACACACACACACACACACACACACACACACAGACATGACCAAATTTAACATCCCAACATGCTGTGCTGAACCATAGGGCTTTATAATAAATTTCTAAGGAACAATCTGTAACTTGAAAGAAAATACCATAGGAGGTGAATGCATCTGTTGATATTTACTCATGTGCTTCCTTCCTTGACCTCCTGTGGATTAGCTGTCAATAAAATTTACAAACCAACATATCAGTAACAAGCATGATTACACCAAGTATGGATTTGTTCCAGTCGGCCTTTGAAATAAACAGGTATCAGAACCACTAAACACATTCACCAGTCTTTCAGAAGTTCAGAATTGTCCCAGTGAAAGTACTTTTGTTGCAATAAAGGTCAAATGCTAAAACAGAATGGCATTTTGTAACGTCTCAACTAGTTTTAGAGCAGGTTTTGCATTGTCACAGTCATCGAGTTACGAAGAGATAACGGCACAAACATGGGCCTTTCAGCCCACTGAGCCTGTACTGACCACTGAGCGCCCATTTTCACACAATAATACACACAAGAGACTCCTCAGATGCTGGTGGTCCAGAGTAACGCGCAAAATGCTGGAGGAACTCAGCAGGTCAGGCAGCATCCAGGGAAAGGAATAAACAGTCGAGGTTTCAGGCCGTGACCCTTCACCAGGATTGGAAAGGAAGGGGGAAGAAGCCAGAATAAGGTGGTGGGAGAAGGGGAAGGAGTACAGGCTCGAAGTGATAGGTGAAGACAGGTGGGTGGGGGAGGGGTGAGATGGTAGGTGGAAGAGGTAAAGGGCTGAAGAAGCTGGAGTCTAATAGGAGAGGAGAGTGCCCTAACCCATTTTATTCTCCCCACACTCCCATCAATTCCTCCCAGATTCTACTACTCATCTACACTCGAGAGGCAATTTACAATTACCAATTAATCTACCAGTCTGCACAATCTTGGGATATGGAAGGAAACCAAACTACCCACAGGAAACCCCTGTGATCTCAGGGAGAACATAAAGTCTCCCTACAGACAACACTGGAGATCACTGAAGTGTTGGCTACCTTCATTATGGATGCTCTGTCCATAGCTTTATCCTTCTCACCTGCCTTAATGAAGAACAACTCAAATGAGTAGATAGGCAATGCTAAGTTTGTTCTGAAGTTAGTTCCACTTTACAGATTTTAATCGTGTGCTGATGCAAAATATGTAATACTTCCAGTATTTATTAACTTTCAGACATGCACCCTGCATTAAAGGATCTGTTGATATTTGTCGTTCCCCAAACTCAAATGAAAAGCAGCAGCAATAGGTCCAAAATGAGTCGCAAGCATTGTCACGTAACATTCATTTGAAACATTTTCAAATAAGCAGTATTAAGCAATGGACAAGTGAATTATATACAGCTGTGGTTCAGAGCCACTCTCACCTCTGAGTTAGAATGGTTTTAGTTTGAGTGTCAACACTGAGAGTCAAGGAGAAAATTCCAGCCTGACACTCCAACGCAGTACTAATCGAATAGATGAAGAGATAGCCTGGTTGGCCTTGCCAACAATTATCCCTCACACATTACCAGAGCAACAGATTATTTGGTCATTATCATGTTTATGAAATCTTGCTAATTGCCTCTCCTACGGTACAACAGTGACTATATCTGACACTCAAATCAAGATGCTGCCGGCGAAACTGAAAATGTGAGCTGTGCACTGTGCACTACATTTGAAAGAGCTACATTCAGAGCACGCTAGAGGGTTTAATGTCTTTCTTGGATTTTGATGAGCACCATTTGATGTGTGAAATGCTATAATCCCACTCTTTAAATCTGCTGTCGTGCTTTTGCTCTTCACTGGCTCTAAATTGTTTGGGGATGGCTGAGAAAGGTGCTTTATAAATGCAGGTCCTTTTCAATGTAGGACAAAACAACCTCAATTCTGAGGTCTGTGTCTTCCCAGTCACAATAAATCAACATGCTTTTTGGTCTATTTTCCTTATTAGTTTATCTGCTCCTCGGGGAACCATTCCTATAAACATGCAGCCTCGACTAATATGCAGCCTGCTGTGGCCAGAATTCATTTTTGTGCTATGGATGGTTTACCATCACACCTTTATCTCAGCAGCAGTTATCTTTCCAATCTTTTATGTACCTTGACCGAATAACTTCCATGCAATTATTTAATAAGAAGCCTCCAAGTTGAACGTGTTTGCAAGGGCCTCTAGCTGTGCAGAACAATGGCCCGTTAAAACTCGCAGGGAAGCCAATAGGGTGAGAAGCAGTGACTGCTAGTATTTCCACTTTCTTGTGGAACGCACTGATTACATTTCTGGGCATAGCAACAGAAACAGGCACCAGACATCTCACTAAAACCTTTCGGTTTTGAATGTTATTCTACACGATTGATTGGTTGTCCATCGTATCGGACGATGACAGTTAGATTTGTTCAGTTCTTCAGTGATGCGGACTGCATGAAGAAACCTGTACAGGAGAGTTTTTAAAGTGGATGAAGCTGCTGCACCTGAGCAGTTCCACTCTCTCGACGTCGGAAGTCTGGGTCCAGTGGTACGATTAGTGGACACAACTGGGACCTTCTCGGCTGCAGTGGATGACCCTGACTTCTGCTGTGCCTTGTGATGCCGTTCGCACCCTGCAAGGTGTTGCAGAACCTCCTTCCTCGCCACTGGATCTGATCGTTGATCTCATCCGCCCAGTCTGCCAGAGCTGACTTCACACACTAGACAGGCATGTCCCTATCACATCAGGATATGAGGCCTGCTGGCTACCCTTCCCTAGTTTAGCCTGCCTGTTGATGTGGTGTGCTAGGGTGTGGCCGCCATCATATGCAGACAGCTACGTGGAGCACAGGTGAGAGCTGAGTGTCCAGAAGGGACCAAAGGTGAGCAAGTTGCCCCAGAATGGGCAGAACAAGCCCCTTCACCAGGGGTGCTACACCCCACCCCCCGGACCCTCATCCACCCTGTTTTCTACATACTGCATGTTAAAATGCATCACTGGATTCAAAGGGCAAGTAACAAGCATTCTGTGCTTCCTACTTCATCCACCCTCCCCACCCACCCACCTTCCACCTCACCTTGTTGTTCCTCTCCACAACTTGTGGTTCATCGGGAGGCAACCCTGCCACTTATTCAACATTTGTCTGTTCTTTATGAGGCCGAGTTGTTAGCTGGACGCTCAACACGGATGAGAAGCGTGAAAGAAGCCGGCCGGATTTGAACCTGGGATCATTCACCTCAAATGCCAGTGCAGATGCTACGATGCCACCAGATAACTTTCCACCTCACCAGGTCTCACCTATCACCAGCCAGCTTGTGCTCCTTCCATGTCCCCCACCTTACTCTGGATTTTGTCCCCTTCCTTTCCAATCTTGGCCCGAAACATCAACTTTTTATTCCCCTCCATAGATGCTGCCTGACCAACTGAGTTCCTCCAATATTTTGTACATGTTCCTCAAGTAACAAACCCAGTTGAATTACTTAATTCTTTGTCTTCTTTGTGAATCTAAGCGCGTTCCTTTTCTTTTGAAAATGAGATATTTTCCCCCATTTTAAGAGATTTATATCTCCTTAAGGGCTATTTAATCCTCACTCTCAAGCCAATGGGAAAGTGGCAAACAGAAGAGTGATTTCCCAGCATGCATCCAGAAACACTTCCCCTCTGAAATTTACAAGCTTGTGTAGAGAGCACACAGAGTCGATCCTATCCAATGTTCCCTTGGCATACATTAAATGCATGCAGGCTGTAAAGTATCCAACACAGTCACAGCTTTGAAGATTGGGATTACACCATTTCACACTCAAAGCCATCAGGAAAAAACAAAGAAAGACATTAATACTTCTAGCGTGCTCTGAATGTAACTGAGACAAATATAATATAATGGCATGGTGTACGACACACCAGCTGCTTCTTGATGGGCACAAATTGCTCTTCTGGGAATCACTGAGCCTTTCTGACAGAATCACGTAAGAGTTTAAATTCACAGTTACCTTACCTCACAGTTTCCAAGGAAACCTACCCCTTGCCTGGGTTATTTGTCAAGAAATTTGGAACAACTGTTTGCCCATTGTTGGTAGGCAGGCTATTTCACAAGCATTGTCCAAACTACTTGTCGGAGAACGCTGTCATAAGTTACAACAAGACATTGATAGAACGCGGGGCTGGGTTGAGAAGTGGCAGATGGAGTTTGATCTGGAAAAGTGTCAAAGAGCAACAAGGTAGTGTTGCTGCTGTATCAAACTAGGATTATATTATATATAGGATTACATATGAGATTATATTATAGACCACAGAACAGTCAGTGGAACTTAGAGGTGCAAATTTGTAGAGGGATCACAGACAGTTGCAAGAAACATACAGTTGTGGTGGTAGGAAATTCTAAGACCATAAGACATAGGAGCAGAATTGGGCGATTTGTCCCATCAAGTCTGCTCCGTGGTGGATCTATTTTCCTCTCAGCACCAATCTTCTGCCTTCTCCTCATATCCTTTCATGCCCTGACCAATCAAGAAACTGTCAACTTCTACCTTAAAGATACATAAAGACTTGGCCCCCACAGTTGCCTGTAGCAAAGAATTCCACAGATTCACCACTCTCTGGCTAAAGAACTTCCTCATCATCTTCGTTCTAAAAGGACACCCCTCTATTCTGAAGCTGTGTCCTCTTGTCTTAGACTCTCCCACTATAGGAAACATCCTCTCCACATATGCTGTCAAGGCATTTCACTCTTCATTCTTCAGAATTCTAGTGAATACAATCCCAGAGCCATCAAACGCTCTTCATACGACAAGCTGTTCAATCCTGGAATCATTTTCATGAACCTCTTTGTATCCTCTCCAGTTTCAGCACATCCTTTGTTAGATAACGGGCCTAAACCTGCTCACAATACTCCAAGTGAAGCCTCACCAGGGTTTTAAAAAGTCTCAACATTACATCCTTGTTTTTATATTCTAGTCCTCTAGAAATGAATGCTAACATTGTATTTGCCTTCCTCACCACAGACTCAACCTGCAAATTAATCTTAAGGGAATCCTGCACAAGGACTCCCAAGTCCCTTTGCAGCTCAGTTGTTTGTACTTTCTCTCCATTTATAAGATGTCTATCCATATATTTCTTTTAACAAAGTGCATTACCATACACTTCCCAACACAGTATTCCATCTGCCATTTCTTTGCCCATTCTCCTAATCTGTCTAAGTCCTGTAGCCTCTCTACTTCCACTAAACTACCTGCCCTTACACCTATCTTCATATTATCTGCAAACTTTGCAACAAAGCCATCAAATCCATCATCAAATCATTGACATATAACATGAAAAGAAGCATTCCCAACACAGACTCTTCTGGAACACCACTATTCACTGGCACCTAACTAGAAAAGACTCCTTTTATTCCCTCTCCTTGCCTCCTGCCGATCAGCCATTGCTTTATCCATGCGAGAATATTTCCTGTAACACCATGTTAAGCAGGCTCACCTGTGGCACCTTGTCAAAGGCCTTCTGAAAATAAAAGTACACAACATCAACCAATTCTCCTTTGTCTATCCTGCTTGTTATTTCTTCGAAGAATTCCAGCAGATTTGCCAGGCAAGATTTTCCCTTAAGGAAGCCATTCTGACTATGGCCTATCATATCATGTGCCTCTGAGTACCTTGAGACGTCAACCTTAATAATTGACTCCAACACCTTCCTAACCACTGAGGTAAGACTAACTGGCCTATAATTTCCTTTCTTCTACCTTTCTCCCTTCTTGAAGAGTGGAGTGACATTTGCAATTTTCCAGTCTTCCAGAACTACTTCAGAATCTAGTGATTTTTGAAAGATTATTACAAATGTCTCTACAATCTCTTCAGCCACCTCTTTCAGAATCATGGGGTGCATACCATCTTATCCAGATGACTTATCTACCTTCAGACCTTTCACTTTCCCAAGAACCTTCTCCCTAGTAATGGCAACTTCACACATTTCTGCCTACTAACACGCCAAATTCCGGCATACTGCTAGTGTCTTCCACACTGAAGACTGATGCAAAATACTTATTCAGTTTGTCTGCCATTTCCTTGTTCCCCTAGTGCTACCACTCCAGCATTGTTTTCCAGTGGTCTGATATCACGCTCACCTCTCTTTTACACTTCATGTATCTGAAGAAACTTTTGGTATTATCTTTAATATTATTGGCTAGTTTAATTTCATGTTCTATCTTTACCTTCTTAACAACATTTTAGTTGTCCTCTGTTAGTTTTTAAAACTTCCCAATCCTCTAACTTCCTACTAACTTTGTTCTATTATATGCCCTCTCTTTGGCTTTTGTGTTAGCTTTGACCTCTTATTAGCCATGGTTATGTCATCTTTCCTTTAGAATACTTCTTCCTCTTTGGGATGTATGTATCCTGTGCCTTCTGAATTGCCTCCAGAAATTCCAGCCAATACTGCTCTGCTATCATCCCTGCCAGTATTCTTTTCCAGTCAATTCCGGCCAACTCCTCTCTCACGCCTCTGTAATTCTCTTTACTCCATTGTAATACTGATACATCTGACTTTAGCTTCTCCTTCTCAAAATTAGGGTGAATTCTATCATATTATGATCGCTTCCCCCTAAGGGTTCTTTTACCTTAAGCTCTTTAATCAATTCTAGTTCATTTTACAATCCCAAATAGCTGATCCCTGCTGGGCTCAACCACAAGTTACTCTAAAAAGTCACCTCGTAAACATTCAAGAAATTCCTCCTCTTCGAATCCAGCACCAACCTGATTTTCCTAATGTACCTGCATATTGAAATCCCCCGTGATTATTGCAACATTGCCCTTTTGGCATGCATCTTCTATCTCCTGTTGTAATATGTAGACCAAGTCCTTACTACTATTTGGGGGTCTGCATACAACTCTCATCAGAGCATTTTTAGCCTTGCAGTTCCTTATCTCTATCCACAATGATTCAACACATTCTGACCCTATATCACCTCTTTCTAATTATTTGATCTAAATTTTTACCAACCGAGCAATGTCACCCCATCTGTCTTCCTGCCCGTCTTTTCGATAAAATGTATATCATAGACATTAAGTTCCCAGCTATAATCTTCTGTCAGCCATGATCCAGTGGTGCCTACAATATCATACTTGCCAATCTGTAACTGTGCTACAAGTTCATCTACCTTATTCTGTATACTGCATGCCTTCAAATATAACACCTTCTGTCCGGTATTCACCCTTTTTAATTTTTTGCGCCTTTTATGTTGCATCTCATCCTGTTGACTGCAAGTTTGCCCTATCATCAGTCTCTCCTTGCTACACATTGCCTCTGTTTGTAAACCAACTACCTCATCCTCAGCACTATTATTCTGGTTCCCTTCCTTCTGGCAAATTAGTTTTAAACTTCCCAAACAAATTTAGCCAACCTGTCTGCAAGGATATTACTTTCCATATATTGGCCTGGACTTCCACACTGTTAAAGAGCTGGATCAAATGAAATGTATTCAGAAAAATTTTGCCTTAATCAATACATAGAGATCCTAACTAGAGAGAGTGTAATACTAGCTCTCCTATTAGGGAATGAGACAGGACAGGTCACAGAAGTTTGTGTTGAGGAATATTTTGTATCTAATGATCATATTGCCATTAATTTCAAGATAATTATGGAAAAGGATAGGACTGGTCCTCAAATTGAGATTCTATATTGGAGGGAAGCCAATTTTGGTGGTATCAGAAAAGTTCTGGCAATTGTGGATTGGGATAGATTAAGAAGAAGAAAGAGGTGCCTAGCAGGAATATGCAGGCAGGAGCAGATGAGGTACTTGAGGAGTATAAGAAATGCACGAGAACATTTCAGAAGGAAATCACGAGCACTAAAAGAAAGCATGAGATTGCTCTAGCAGATAAGGTGAAGGAGAATTCAAAGGGTTTCTACAGATATATTAAGATCAAAAGGATAGCAAGGGACAAATTGGTCCTCTTGAAGATCAGAGTGGTCATCCATGCATGGAGCCGAAAGAGATGGGGGAGATCTTAAACAGCTTATTACAACATAGTTTTTTATTATTATGTATTCAATGTACTGCAGCCACAAAACAACAAATTTCATGGCATATGCAATTGTATTGAAGCTGATTCTGATTGTTTCTATAGAAGTGAGGCAAAACAGCAGTGAGGTCATGGACGTACACAGACTACAGATGAGGAGGTGTTCACTGTCTTGTGGGCATACTCAATAAATCTATAGAATAATAACCATAGCAGAATCAGTGAAAGACTGCCCAACTAGGGTGTTCAGCCAGAGCATAGAAGACAACAAACTGTGCAAATACAAAAAAGAAGAAATAATAAGTAAATAAAAATAAATATTGAGAACATGAGATGAAGAGTCCTTGAAAGTGAGTCCATTGGTTGTGGGAACAGTTCAGTGAAGGGTCAAGTGAAGATGAGTGAAGTTATCCTTTTTGGTTCAAGAGCCTGATGGTTGAGGGGTAATAACTGTTCCTGAACCTGAGTCCTGAGGCATACAACCAGATTTCCATAAATCGGGTCTTCAGCAACCCTGCAACTCAAAAATTATGTGAATGCGAACATCTGTTAAAAAGAGTAATAAGTTCATTTGCTCTTCTGTCTGACTTGACATTAAGAACTCCAAGATTATAACCTTGTATGTTTGGCAACCAATCATTTTCACCACTCTGTGGTCTTTAAAGGACAAAGAAAGATCACTTACCATTCTTTCAACTGCCTGCGTGTTTTGATTATCTACTCCTACCTAATTGTAAAGACAAAATTTCCTTCTTATTTTACAGCACACCTCACTAATATTTGCAGGTTCTGCTTTTGGTTTCTCGTAATCAAACAGACTGCCAATTTAGAATTGCTAATCCTGTGTAATTACAGTTTTATTTGACATGCTCAAAGTTGAGCATGAGGCAAAAGCACTATAATTACAAAAATAGCAGTGGGAAGGAAGGGTAATTGGATAATGGATTTCCAGTCCATTTGGAAAAAAAAGGTGATGGTGATAAAATAAATTCAAGACTCACTTAAACTAAATTGTTTTAGCTCATCTACAGAATGGTGCAACTTCTGTCAACCTCAGACATATCTAATAGGTCTCATGTCATGTTGCCACAATTAAGTCATCTGGGAAGAGGGGAGGTAATAAGCAAGGAGGCAAAGACCATCTTGAAGTAGACTGAAACCTCAAGGAGAAAGAGGCTGGGAAAAAAAGCCAGGAGAATGGCCCAGCAGAGATGTGGTTGACATGAGGCAGGACAACAGGAGGAGCTGGGTGAATATACATCAACGTAGACTAGGATGTTCCAGATGAAAACTAAAATCAATGGAGGACCATTCATTGAGAAGGATAGCAGGGAAGACACCCTAAATGTGCGAGCTTGAGAGGAGCTAAAAGAGGACTCTGAATAAATAACAATAAGGAAGGAGGACAGAGAGCGATAATGCATCAGTAGAGTCGAGGTGAGAGGTGGAAATAAGATCTATACCATTGCTGTGGTAATTTAGACAAGGTAGACAAGGAAGCTTTGGCAAGGAAAGGAAGCTAGGGCTGATGAGGTATGTGATTGCTCAGAGTGATGTCCGTGCTGGTTGAGATTGAATGATCATTGTACTGACAGGGAGAGTGACTGTTCTGTAGATGGAGTGATCATTTTGTAGTTAGAGAGGGATAATCAGTGATGATTCAAATGTCCAATTAAGGAGATGCAAAGGCTGGCAGGGATATTTAGAACACTGGAGAGGGTCACTCCCAAACAACATGCTTTATCAGATGGCAAATAAAATAAAAGGATAGGAAATTGAAATTGCTGGTCTTAATAGACCAATGCAACCAGGGACCTACGAGGGCAAGTATAGGCAAAGGGTGATTATGGGTTCAGTCAAATAGAATTAAGGCTGAGGCTGTTGCAGGAGAAACATTAATCTCAGCGGCAGTGATGGCCATGAATGAGAATCCAGGACAAATGACTGGATGGCAAAGGAATGAAGATAACCATAAGCAAGCAGGAAAACAACAGGATGAGACTTAAAGAAATTAAAATAAAGGCATTGGGGAACCCAGTCACCCCAGCCACAACTGTTCTAGCTGCTACCATCTGGGAAATGGTACTATAGCTTAAATGCCAGGACCAACAGGCTCTGGGACAGCTTCTTCCACCAGGCCATCAGACTGATTAATTCACGCTGATACAATTGTATTTCTAAGCTATATTGACTGTTCTGTTGCACATAGTATTTATTACAAATTAGTCTAAATTGCACATTTAGATGAAGACGTAACATAAGGATTTTTATTCCTCGTGTATGTGAAGGATGCAAGTAATAAAGTCAATTCAATTCAAGGGGCTTAGAGTTATACAAATACATTTGGGTGAAATAGGTATTCTTGACGAGGTTAGCAAAAAAAGAGAATCTGAACTAGAGGCTGCACTGGTTGTCCAGAGGAGCTCTGAGCACGGCCCTGCAAACATCTATGTTTAGAATCAGTACAGGCAAAGAATTAGATGAAAGAGGTGTCGAAGGAACAGGAAGGCCCCCGTGGCACTGATCATGGTTTAAATAGTAAAGACAAGTAACCAAAGCTGGACCAGAGTTGAATGGCAGCACCGTAGTGTAGTGGTTAGCATAACACTAGTACAGCGCCAGCAAACCGGTTTCAATGCAGCTGTGTCTGTAAGGAGTTTGTACATTCTCCCCAAAACCATGTGGGTTTTCTCCAGGTGTTCCAGTTTCCTCCCGCATTTCCAAAGACGCATGGGTTAGTAATTTAATTGGTCACATGAGTGTAATTGGATGGTGTGGATTCGTCTGCCCAGAAGGAGATTTGTATTTGTATCTCTAAACAAAATATATGAAAAATAAAATAAACCTCTTTCTGTTGCACAGATTAGAAGGAAATGTTAGCCAGTGTACTGTAAGAAGCTCACACTTTTGTCTAACTAATGCCTTGGAATCTTTTACATCTAAGTGAGGAGATTGAGACATGGATTAATATCATATCAAAAATGGTCAATAATACAAGATTTTCTCAGAGAACACAAGAGCATACAAAATAGAAGCAAACTAAGCCACTGTGGCTCTCATCAACAAGATCAAAGCTGATTCATTATCTCAGCATCTTCCTATTCTATCCGTATTATCCCCCGATTCTTCTGATATCAGAAAATGCTGGAAATTCAGAGTAACACACACAAAATCATCTTCCCACAAAGTAAGTGGCAGGATACTTAGTAGTGTGGAGGAGCAGAGGGATCTGGGGGTACATGTCCACAGATCCCTGAAAGTTGCCTCACAGGTGGATAAGGTAGTTAAGAAAGCTTATGGGGTGTTAGCTTTCATAAGTCAAGGGATAGAGTTTAAGAGTCACGACGTAATGATGCAGCCCTGTAAAACTCTGGTTAGGCCACACTTGGAGTACTGTGTCCAGTTCTGGTCACCTCACTATAGGAAGGATGTGGAAGCATTGGAAAGGCTACAGAGGAGATTTACCAGGATGCTGCCTGGTTTAGAGAGTATGCATTATGATCAGATATTAAGGGAGCTAGGGCTTTACTCTTTGGAGAGAAGGAGGATGAGAGAAGACATGATAGAGGTATACAAGATAATAAGAGGAATAGATAAGAGTGGATAGCCAGCGCCTCTTCCCCAGGGCACCACTGCTCAATACAAGAGGACATAGCTTTAAGGTAAGGGGTGGGAAGTTCAAGGGAGATATTAGAGGAAGGTTTTTTTTACGCAGAGAGTGGTTGGTGCATGGAATGCACTGCCTGAGTCAGTGGTGGAGGCAGATACACTAGTGAAAAGTTTAAGAGACTACTAGACAGGTATATGGAGGAATTAAAGGTGGGGGATTATATGGGAGGCAAGGTTTGAGGGTTGGCACAACATTGTGGGCCGAAGGGCCTGTAATGTGCTGTATCATTCTATGTTCTATTCTATTCGTATTATCCCTCGATTCCTCTGATATGAGAAAATGCTGGAAATTCAGAGTAACACACACGAAGTGCTGGAGGAACTCAGTAGGTCAGGCAGCATCGATGGAAACGACCATGGTCCACTCTCCTCTCGTGCAGTAGATGACCCCAACAAATTTTCAGGTGAAGTGTTGCCTCACCTGGAACTTCTGTTTGGTGCCCTGAATGGAGATAAGGGAGGAAGTGAATGGGCAGGTGTAGCACTTCTTCCGCTTGTAGGGATAAGTGCCAGGAGGGAGATTAGTGTGGAGGAATAAATGGATAAGGGAATCATGGGAAGAGCAATCACCGCACAAAGCAGAGAGTGGTGGGAGGTAAAGATGTGCTTGGTGGTAGGATCCTATTGAAGTTGGTAGAAGTTGTGGACATGCTGCCTGACCTACTGAGTTCTTTCAGAATGTGTTATTCTGGAATTCCAATACCTATCTGAAGAATCTCTTGTGTTTATGAGCAACATAATCCATGCCTGAGACTTTATTGTCTTCCTGCAGGTTCATGTTTAATTTTATCCCTGCTTGGTATCAACTTCCCAAAACATCGACACTAAGAACCAAATGTAGTATCATACATACCTGATGGGAAGCCCTGGCTATCAATACTTTGGAGAAAAAAAATATAATGGCTTTTAAATGAAAATCCATTTACCATTTCCCCAGAATCTATTCAGCAGCTAAAGAAGCAACTTCATTACATATAATTAACTGTCCATTGTTTAACTGCTCTGTTGCTCCTACTAAAAGACACATTTCTCTGTGCCACACTGTCCTATTTAAACTGCTGAGATTGCATTAGGCAAGTTAGTTTGCAGATTTACATGGAGATGTAGACATGCCTAGACATGGAATCAATAAAGCAGCTCATATTTACATAACCCTATACAAATAACCAACTCACTGTTACAATTTAGTAGATATGGCCATCAATGTTTGTACTCACTCCCACAAACATCAATGACCCAAATAATGAGCTAAAGATACCACTGTGATAAAAATGCATGTGAAAGCATGTACAAGGAACTTCTCAACAAAATTCTATTTTGCAGAAAGTTCAAGGTGCTTGATCATGAGAAAATGAAGTTTGTACAAAGAAAAGCCTTTTTCTCACTACCTCTGCCATTGCAGGTCACAAGGGGTATTGACATAAGTCATGGACATGAGAAAGGGTTAACGAGAACTAAACCTATGGTCAAATACCCTAGTTCAACACTTCGGGAGCACCAGAGATCCAGAATGTTTAAAGTCAAAGTCAAACTACATATAGTACCTTGGGACTTATTTTCTTGGAGGCATTTACAAGAAAATAAAGAAATACAATAGAATTATGTGAAACTATACATAAGCAAAGCGTGACAAACAACCAATGTGCAAAAGACGACTAATTGTGCAATTAAAAAAATAAGATATGAGAATATGAGTTGTAGAGTCCTTGAAAGTGAGCCTGGAGGTTATGGAATCAGTTCCGAGTTGTATGGAGTGAAGTTATCCACGCCACTTCAGGAGCCTGACAGCTGTAGGGTAATTGTAGGCCACATAATTGGATGTCAGAGGAGGTGGAAGTTTGACAGATAACCTACCAAGATACTCAATGTGTCTAAAATATTAAATGTTGTTTATCAATATCCTTTTATTCAAACAATCAAACCAAAACATTTTTCATACACCACTTTTATCCTGGGTCAAGTCTCACTATATTTTAGTTCCTTAGAATATAAAAAAATTCTGATTTTATGTAACAGAACTTGGAGAAAAGTTCTCTAAGTTCTGATATATAAAACTTAACAAATATCAGTGGCCTGAAGCCACTAGCTTCAGCACCAAGCACCTAATGTGCTTCAAGATCTTTGCTACATTGCTACCAAGGGATTTGAGGAGCTGGTACAACAATGCATCAAAAATCATACCTCTTGGTAGATAGTTCTTACTGATATGCTAGCCCTCATTTATACTGTAGAAGGGGCAATAGAATATACAATTTTTTAAATTAATTTTTTTATGTGTTTCATTTTTTAAAAGACTTAGATGTAAATGAAGGAGGTATAGTTAGTAAGTTTTCGAATGGCAGAACAATTGGTTGTGTTGTGGGTAGGTAGAAAGGTTATCCAGAAGCTACTGTTACGGCATCAGCAACAATGAATATAGAATTTAGTCAAGTTTTATAAACAAACATAAACATTTATTAAACTCTGCTCAACAATAGCGAAAAGTATTCAAACATCTAACTTAACCAGAAGTTAACTGCTATGCAGCAACTCTGGAACAGTTCTTAAAAAGGTAAATTCGAAAACAGTTCTTAAAGTGGTAAATTCGAACAGTCTTAAAATGGTAAATTCGAAAGTCCAACTGATTTACACAGTCAATAAGGAGAGACTTCTTCGGAAACGGATTTCTTCGACGATGTGACGTTACTGCTGATTCTCCAAAGGATTCACGACAAAGGAAATAAAACAGCTTAAAGGAACTGACCTTTTTCTAGTGAGTGAACACAGCATAAACTTCCCTGCTCTTGCAGGAGTATCTCAGATGCCTGTCACTATTTCTGAACGAAGACTCAATAAGGTCGATCCTTTATAAAACCGCCAACCAACTCCAACCTTATTCACTTCTTTCTTCACTCTCCAATCCTGGACTGTAAAGTAAAAATTATAGATGCAACACACAAAACTGGCAGCAATTGGTGAAACTGCCAGCACCGGTCTTTGCACCCTAAAATAGAAAGGAAAACTCTGTTTTAAAACGAAACTGCATCATGAGACAAATACACAGTATAACGGAGTAACTGACGAACTAACACAAAACTAAACTGAAAACTAACTGCGTCACAACAGGGTTTCCCTTTATATACCTGTTGAGAACCTGTCGTCACATGACCTCACACTGGCGGGAAAAATACATCATGAAACCTCCATAAGACCATTACATCATGCTCATAAGACAGTCAATCACATCACGGTTATAAGACAGTCACAAGATACCCACAGGGTATGTAAAACTACAGATTAGATGGAACAATGGGTGGACCACTGGCAGATGGAATTTACTTCCAGCAAGTGCAAGGCAATGCACGTTAGGAAGTCAATTAGATACAGGACATACAGTATATAGAAAGTGGTAGGCCACCATGTAATGCCTGCCGAGAGAACCAGTGGTTCAAGTCCATAGTTCCCTGAAAGTGATAATACAGATCAAAAGAACATGCCTGTATTCTAAAGTCAGACCTTACTTGGAATGTTGTTACGCTATAGGAAAAACGTGATTGCACTGGGGAGGGTGCAAAGGATATCCAGCAGGGTGTTACTGGAATTACTGGAATTGACGTGTTATGGGGAGAGATTGGATTTCACTGGGCATGTTTTCCCCGAAGTAAGATTTGAAAAGTAAATTTATTCTCAAAGTACATATATGTCACCATATACCTACTATCCTGAGATATGTTTTCTTGTGGGCATTCACAGTAAAATACAACAGAAGCAATGAAAAACTGCACACAAGTCAGACAAACAACCAATGTGCAAAAGACTGCAAACTGTGCAAATATAAAAAGAAAAAATAACAACATTAATAATAATAATAATAAGAAGAAGAAGAGTCCTTGGAAGTTAGCCCATAGTTTGTATCAAAGTGAGTAAAGTTACTCCCTTCAGTTCAAGAGCCTAATGGCTGAGGGGAAGTAACTCTTCCTGAATCTGGTGGTGTGAGACCTGAGGCTCCTGTACCTCCTTCCTGATGGCAACAGCGAGAAGAGAGCATGACCTGGATGATAGGGGTTCTTGATGATAGACGCTGCTTTCCTGCGACTCTGCTCCTTGTAGACGTACTCAGTGGTGGGGAGGGTGTTGCCTGTGATGGAATGAACTGTATCCACTACTTTTTATAGGCTTTTCCATTCAAGGGCATTTGTATTTCCATACCAGACCATGATGCAACCAGTCAGTATACTCCACACCGTGCATCTACATAAGTTAGTCAAAGTTTTAGATGACATGCTGAATCTTCACAAACTTCTAAGGAAGTAGAGGTGCTGCCATGCTTTCTTTGAAATGGCATTTACCTGTTGGACCCAAGACAGATCCTCTGAAATGATAACCCAAGGAATTTAAAGTTGCTGACCCTCTCCACCTCTGTTCCCCGATGAGGATTAGCTCATGGACCTCCAGTTTAGTCCTCCTGTAGTCGATAATCAGTGCAATGGTTTTGCTAACAGTGAGTGAGAAGTTGTTGTGTTACCATTCAGCCAGATTTCAAACTTCCTCCTATATGCATAGGAAGCTGATTGGTGAACTGATGGAAGTGTACAAGACTTATGAGAGGCATAAATAGGATAGATAGCCAGGATCATTTTATTTCCAAGAAGGGCTATCACAAACAAGAGGGGTAGCTTTAGGGTGGAAGATTAGAGTTTGAAAGGGGATGCAAGGGGGGGGGGCTGCTATTACAGACTGTTTAACACCTGAAACTCACTACCAGAGTTGGTGTGGAATCTGATAAAAAGAAACCTACAATTAAAAGACATTTAGGCAGATACTTAAACAGGCAAGACAAAGAAGGATATGGTCTTAGTGTACAAAGTTCAAAGTAAATTTATTATCAAAGTACATATATGTCATCATATAGAACCCTGAGATTTATTTTCTTCTAAGCATACTCAATATAGAATAATATCCATAACAGAATCAATGAAATACTGCCCCAATTCTCTGGAATTTAGAAGATTGAGGGGGGATCTTATTGAAACGTATAAAATTCTAAAGGGATTGGACAGGCTGGATGTAGGAAGATTGTTCCTGATGTTGGGGAAGTCCAGAATGAGGGCTCACAGTTTGAGGATAAAGGGGAAGCCTTTTAGGATCAAGATGAGGAAAAACTTCTTCACACAGAGAGTGGTGAATCTGTGGAATTCTCTGCCACAGGAAACAGTTGAGCCCAGTTCATTGGCTATATTTAAGATGGAGTTAGATACGGCCCTTGTGGCTAAAGGGATCAGGGGATATGGAGAGAAGGCAGGTACAGGGTTCTGAGTTGGATGATCAGCCATGATCATACTGAGTGGCGGTGCAGGCTCGAAGGGCCAAATGGCCTACTCCTGCACCTATTTTCTATGATTCTATGTTTAACTTGGGTGTTCAACCAGAGTGCACAAGACAACAAATTGTGCAAATACAAAAAGAAAGAAATAATAATAAATAAATAAGCAATAAATATTGAGAACATGAGATGAAGAGTCCTTAAAAGGCTGTGGGAACATTTCAATGACACAGCAAGTGAAATTGAGTGATATTATCCTCTGGTTCAAGAGCCTGATGGCTGAGGGGTAGTAAGTGTTGCTGAACCTGGTGGTGAGAGTCTTGAGGCTCCTGTACATTCCTCCTGATGTCATTAGCAAGAAGAGAGCTTGTTCCGGGTGGTGGGGGTCCCTGACGATGGATGCTGCTTTCCTGCCACAGTGTTTCATATAGGATTAGTTTAGAAAGGCAATACAGGTCAATATAGACATGGTAGGCTGAAGGCCCCGTTTCGTGCTCATGACTAAGACTGTAAGACAAACACTTATATATCCTAGCATAATTAGCATAAATTCAAAATGACCTAAAGATACAAAGGACCACAGAACTTCATCTGCACCAGATGGAGCCAAAAATTTAGGTATAGAAATCACTACACTTTTGAGGGATTTTGCATCCACTATTTTTAATTGCTGAATCCCTTTGACAGGAAAATGAGCTCAATAAGATTACTCCCACTGCATAACATTAGTGGAAAAACTGTAAATACTGCCTCTGCTGAAAGAAATCATAATGAACATACTCATTACACCCATGCTTTGCCTCTAGGCTCCTCAATGTACAGTAGTCAAGTACTGTACACTTTCAACAGGATTTGTGGGTTCAATTACCAAATAAATTCAGGTGGCTAGGTAGCATAGTGGTTAGCACAACACTTTACAGTACTAGCGACCAGGGTTCAATTCCCACCGCTGTCTGTAAGGAGTGTGTACGTTCTCCCCGTGACCACATGGGTTTCTTCCGGATGCTCCAGTTTCTCCCACGTCCCAAAGCCGTACTGTTTGGTAGGTTAATCGGTCATTGTAAATTGTCCTGTGATTAGGCTAGGGTTAAATCAGTGTTTGCTGGGCAGTGCAGCTCAAAGGGCTGGAAGGGCCTATTCCGTGTTGAATCTCAATAAGTAAATGAAGACATATCAAATATTTTAGATTACACCTTACAGATTATCATAGATCCCTTGAGGACCTACTGTGGTGCAATAGAAATGTGAATGTTCCCTACTCATTGGTGAAACATTGATAGCTGCAGAATCCTTTAAATCCTTCTTTCTTGTTTATAATTGTCTACTAACACATCCATCAAATTGCAGGGGCTTCTGCCCTGATGCTCCAGTCTACCTATCCCTTGGCCTTATTCATGGGTATGCATTATTTTAAGTATATTAACACCCACCTTGCATTCTTGCAGGCAGATTGATGAAACTGTCATCACCAGGAAGAAAACTATAAAAGGCATCAAAGTTAGAAATTGGCATACACAACAAACACTTCTCAGGCACAAAACAGTCACATTGCTGACAAGGAAGAAAAACATAACATTAAAAAAGCATAAGATGGATATCTGTTCCAGCATTCCATACAATCATAGATGACCCTTTACCTCAGATCATGTTCCTGCACTAATCCCTTATTGTTTAATTCTCTTCATAATTAAGTATCTATCAATCTCTGTCTTGAATATCCTGAGACTCCATAGATGATAGATAGATAGATACTTTATTGATCCCAAAGGAAATTACAGTGTCACAGTAGCATCACAAGTGCACAGATACAAATATTAGAAGAGAAGTAGAAAGAATAACCACAAACAGTCTAATGGGGAGGGGGGGTGAGGTTATCATTACTTCCCTGGCGGTAGGTTGACTCGTTATAGAGCCTAATGGCTGAGGGTAAGAATGACCTCATAAAGCACTCTTTGGAGCAGCCCTCTCAGGTAGAGAATTGCAAGGATTTGTCACTCTCTGGGTGAATAACCTTCTTCTCATCTCTGTTCTGAATGACCAGTGACATCTGGTTCTAGGCAACATCTGCCACCAATGAGGACAAAGGCAGGTGGTACATTGGGACACCACCCGCTGGAGGTTTTTCCCCCTGGTCACAACACCCAGAGGAATACTGGAAAATAGGAACAGAAACTGGCTAGCCATCTCTTTGAGCCATTGAATATAACCATAGCTGATCCTGTTCTCCCTCCATTTCCTTGATGTTTGTGTGTTTTGAAATCTGCAATTTTTTAAATACATTAATTTGGTCTTCCTGGCTCCTTTCACAGAGAATTTCATGGAACACCACCTTCTCACTGAACAGCTCGCCTTATTTCAGTGCTAAATATCTTACTCCATATCCTGAGACTGTGACTCCTGGTTTCAGACTTCTAGAATCCAGCCCATCAAGCCTATTTGAATTTCTCATCTCATTTTTTAAAATCCTAATGAACACAAGCTTAGTCAATCCAATCTCTCCCGATACGGCCGCACAATATGGAATCAGTTTGGTGAACCTTTTTCACATTATCTCTATGGCAAGTATATCCTTTGTTCGGAAAGGAGACAAAATGATATATGAACCAGATGCTATCGCACCAGGCCCCCGTATAATTGTACTGAGGCATCTTTGCTCCTGTACTCAAATCCTCTTGCAATGAAGACTAATATATCATTAGCCTTCAATGCTGCTGACTGCACTTATATGATTGCTTTCAGTAAGCAATTTACAAAGATATTCAACGCCCTTGTACATCAACATTACCAATCTATCACCATTTAAATAATACTCTGCTTTTCTGAGGGGTTTTTGCTATGAAAATAGATCACTTCACGTTTATCCATCTTACGGTATATTTGCATATATCTGTCTCAGCATTCTCCTCACAACTCCATTAATTCTTTTGTCGTCAGCAGGCTCAGGGTCATAGTATAGTCATGGAATTATACAGCCTAACTCTTCCATACAGACCAGTGGACATTCTTCCATATTAACCCCATCTCCCAACACTTGGTCCATTTCCCTTCACACCTAGGCAGCTCCAGTCTACAGTTTGTAGATGATCATCTAGGTGTTTCAATCACTCTCTCAGGTAGACAGCTACACAGCACTCTCTGGGTGAAGAATGTCACCCTGAAAGTCCTTTAACTTTCTTCCTCCATTCCCTAAATCTACGACCTCTAGTTTGATCTACTTCTGACATGAGTAAAAACAGGCTACCCTATCTATACCTCTCATAATTTTATATGCCTCAGTCATATCCCTTCTTACTCATCTCTGCACCTTGGAGAACTGACTTAGCGTTCTCCAGTCTCTCCTCATAACTGAACTGCTCTATCCCAGTGAATCTCCTCTGCACCCTCTCCAGTGCTCTCACACCCTTCCCTAGCACCAAGAAATATTCTGTTAGATTACCTCAGCTAATTCATGAATACAGATTGAAAATTCACGGGGGCAAGCACAGCTTCCTGCAGCATCACACAACTTAACACCTACCACCTCAAAATCAAAACAAAATGCATGTTATTCATGTTCTCCGTTTTCTGTCTGTCAGAGAACTGTCAGTCTCTGCCGGTTCCATTAATCTCAATCTATTACCATCAGTTCTCATGGGCTTTAATTTTCAAACAACCCTCTTGAGGGTGGGACTTTATCAAAGGCCCTCTAAAACAAAATAACATAACCACTGGCTCTTCCTCCTCTATTCTACAAGTCATCCCCAAAAACGTGCATTTCCACCCTAATAGTGACTCTGTTTAATCCAATAGATATTTTCTAAGTGTCCTGTCCTTGCATCCTTTTGTAATGGCTAACCTTTCTTTAGAATAGAATACCTTTCCACACCTTGCCGTTTCTTTAGTATTTGCCTGTTTTTTACAAGGCTGAGTTACTAGCTCGACACTCAAACCGGTATGGACCGAAAACACACAAGGAGTCAGCCAGATTCAAACCCAGGACCCTCACCTCGAAGTCCAGTGTGGATGCCACTATACCACAGGCTGGCTAACCTTTCTATAGTTGCTCGTTTTTTTCTTTCTCCCGCCTTTTTCAAATAGCTACTTTCTAACCTAGAGGAACTATTCCATGATCTATAGAGTTTTGAAAGATGACAAGTAACCCATCCATTATTTCCATGGCTGCAGTGATCCTGATATCGATACTAATTTCCTTTAATTCTGCCTGTTCATTGGACTCTTGGCCACTGACTGTACAACACTTTGACTGTACAGCACCTCTTCCTAGAGATGCTGCCTGGCCTGCTGCGTTCACCAGCAACTTTTATGTGCGTCGCTTGAATTTCCAGAATCTGCAGAATTCCTGTTGTTTGCGTACAGCACTATGCATGACATTGAAGCTGTTCATTCTTTTGTAGGCTCCTCACTCTTTATGCCTTCCTTCTTTCTTGTGATAAGATTTTGGGGCCTGGTTTTGGATTGAATTTTCCATCTCAATGAAGAATTCATTCATCCCATGTTCACTCCTCCCTAAAACACCCTCTACAATAAGATTACTAACAAACTCTCCTCATTATGCAATCTCCAATCTGGGATGTGGAGAGGATGTTTCCTATGGTGGGGGTATCTTGAACTAGAGGGCACAGCCTCAAAATTGTGGGGCGACCCTTTAGAACAGAGGTAAGGAGGGTTTTTTTTAAGCCAGAGAGCAGTAAATCTGTGCAATGCTCCGTCACAGACTGGTGGAGGCCAATTCTGTGTATATATTTAAAGGAGAAATTGATCGTTTCCTGATTGGTCAGGGCATCAAAAGATACCGCGAGAAGGCAGATGTATGGGGCTGAGTGGGACCCAGAATCAGCCTTATCAAAGGCTTTTTCCATTGAGAGTGGGGGACATTCAAACAAGAGGACACGAGCTGAGAGTTAAAGGGCAAAAGTTTAGGGGTAACATGAGGGGGAACTTCTTTACTCAGACAGTGGTAGCTGTGTGGAACGAGCTTCCAGCAGAAGTGGTTGAGGCAGGTTCGATGCCTCAAAAGTTAAATTGGATAGATATGTGGACAGGAAAGGAATGGAGGGTTATGGGCTGAGTGCAGGTCGGTGGGACTAGGTGAGAGCAAGAGTTCGGCACGGGCTAGAAGGGCCGAGATGGCCTGTTTCCGTGCTGTAAATGTTATATGGTTATATGATGGAATGGCGGAGCATACTCAATGGGTGGAATGGCCTAATTCTGCTCCTGTGTCTTATGGATAATATATTGTCATTCATTCATCAACTCTGCATCTGAATCTTGGAACTCGCTCTGCCAATTAGGTGGCATCGTAGTATAGTGATTACCACAATGCTTTTCAGCCGGAGATTTTGGGTTCGATTCCCGCCGTTGCCTGTAAGGAGTTTGTACATCCTCCCCATGACCATGTGAGTTTCTTCTGGCTGCTCTGGTTTCCTCCCACATGCCTAAAGAAGTATCGCTAGGATTAGTGAGTGGCGGGCATGTTATGTTGGCGCAGGAAGCGTGGCAACACTTGTGGGCTGCCCCCAACACAATCTGCCCTAACCTGATTGACACAAGTGACACATTTCACTGCCGGTTGCAATGTGCATGAGACAAATAAAGCCAATCTTTAAAAAATACGATTATGCCCACATTCCAAAGAAGAAAATGACAATGACAATAGAGAAATCAGAAAACTGCTGCTTCTGAGAGTCTTTGGAATTCTGTGCCAGAAACAGCTGAAGAAAAGGCTTAAAGCTTTTTCAAAGGGAATTAGGTATGTGCATAGAAAAAAGAATATTTTAAAAGTAATTATGAAGATCAAGTAGGAGAGAAGAATTGTGTGGAGAATGACATCAGATTTGAACATAGTAAGTAATAAAGATTACAGTAAAGAAATAGCAACTAAATGCTACATTAATACATTGTATGGATGTTCTCTGTCAGTACCTCCAGTTGAATTCTGTCTTTTTGTGCGTTTCCCCCAGCTGTCAGTCTGTGGTTTTGCATTGCCATGTGCTCCTGTCGCCATTCCTGCCCTACTCCAGCCCTTGTATTACTGAGTACCCCGTCTCTCACCTGTTTCTCATTATTACCTGTATTGCTGCCACCTGTGTCTCATTGTGCTCCACCTATCAGCTGCCTCTCTGTTTATTTCTCAGTCTATTTCAGTCCTGTGTTTTCACCTGTTTGTTGCCAGATTGTGCAAGTGAATTTTCTTGAGTGTTTCCAGCATTTGTATCTGTACTCTGTCTGTCTGAATATTGACTCTGCCTGTTTCCCGATTCTGGCTTTTGGATTTCTCTGGATGTTTTGATCTCTGCCTGAACTTTGACGCTGACTTTGTTTGCACCTTGGGATTTGTTACTCAATTAATATTACTGTGTGCACAGTACTGGGTCTGTGATTGGATCCCTGCTCCAGCATCCTGACAGTTCCCATGCATTTCTAGTTGGAGGTCTCCTCCGAATAAGGTCTGGCACCTACAGGGTATATTTCAGGATCTCAAGATTTTTCAGACGCTGTACAACCAATGAACTATAGTCACTACAGTAAAGTATGAAGAACAGTCATTAATTTTGATGCAAGAAGCTCCCACAAACATGGTCATGTCAGATTATCTACTTTGTGGATGTGAGGGTCATAATGCTGGTTATGAAACGGAGGATAATTATCCACCAAAACAGTACAATTTTGCACCCTTCCAAGTAAAAGTCAGAATTTTGCTTAACTTCCCAAAAGGAAGATGACATCAGCACATCATAGACATTGTGCTCCAAATTCTGCTTTGAAATGTGAAGCCCCCCCATCTTCCAGGAACAGCTGATTACATGACGTGCAACGTAAATATGTGAGCACACATAAAATGCATTGAGCTACTAACATCATGAGCTGGATGTCATTTTATTATCGTCACATTACCCATTTTTCTAGTGTGAACCAGCTCCAACATGACTCCACAACAACAAGGAAACTGCTGCAATATTTTCAGCTACTTTATATCCCAAAGTTTTGGCTACACAACTTGTTAATTAAAGCACACCTACTCATCCTAACTGCATTGCTTCCCTTTCCTCAGAAAATTAGTTAAATAGCAGTTTGAAGGAGACATTTTCTAATTATTACATAGAACATCAATAACTTTGAGTACTGAAAAAATCTAAATTATTATACAGGACTGTTACAGTGTAGAATTCATGCAGTAATAGGCAAGTGAAATGTGAATAAAGATCTTGTGTGTCTAGACACAATAATCATCAGTCCAATTATTTGTTTAGAGTTCCCATATTCCCACATTACAACTGTAATGTGATCATTGTACCATTATCCTTCATCAACTGCATGCAGCAACCTGCCTTTTTTACATCAGTAGACAATAATCGATCAGAAGAAACAGGCCAAATTAATTATTGCTCTGTCTTGACAGCCTTTTAGTTTCCAGGCAGTAGTATTAATTATTAAATATGATCAAATCGTTGCTTCCAATAATATGTGTCAATAGAAGGCATCCAACTGAGCTATTAAATGCATGTTAATCATCATAAACATTTTTGGGTTTTAAATTACTTGCTGTGCATTTTTATCTGCTAAATAGCTTTAACTGCCTATTGTAAACACCTTGGAGATAGTGGAATGGCAATTAGCAGAGTGATTCATTTAGCAAATACACAGACGGAACAACACAGAAATATTGTAAGCTATTTAGTCCAAGTAAGAATGTGCCAATGATACTCCCCACATAGACCAATAGCTCTAAATGGCTGGAAATTCTAGCATACCTTAAATGGTATGCTGGTGTGAAGGACATGTGGTGGGACGACGATGGTTTTGGTCCTCTCCCTGCTGCATCCAAAACCAGTTGCAACCAATCATTCCACATTTTTGCATTTACAGTGGATTAGACAGGTAGCCACTGTACATGAAATCCCAGGAGATCAACAGTGTCTAAGATACTCAACCCACCCCATCTGGCACCAACAGTCATTCTATGATCAAAGTCATTTAGGTTACATTTCTCCAGATTCTGATGTTTGGTATGAACAGACCTCTAGACCATGTCTGCATACCCTTATGCATCGAGTTGCTGTCACATGAATGACTGATTAGTTATTTGCATTAATGAGGTGTACAGATGTTCCTAATAAAGTGGACACTGCGATAAAATTCTGAGAATATTGCTGGTTTTAATTGTTGTTGTAAATCATAACCAGCACTAAAAAGGACAAACCGATCAAGATATTTAATTGAATGCCATGCCTTGGAATATTTATCATTTCTAACAGTGGCCATGATACAAGTTGGTCTTCTTAAATGAATGAAAATTTAAGGACTCCTATTTTATTCAAAACATGGAGTATTCTCAAAGGAAAAATGAATAGCAACACAAAAAGAGGCTCCTTCTGAAAAATTAATTCTATCTGTTTATCTTCTGCCTGATATTGAACAAATTCAGAAGAGGAAACACAGCTTTTCCTTTAGTGAAATACACACAATGTGCTGGAGGAACTCAGCAGGTCCTTTGGTGAACTGATCACGCACAAAGATATTTTTATTGGCCAATGAATCTCAGGAGTCATGTGAACTCTCACTTTGTACTGCATCCAAAATAATTTATTTTACCTTGCTTTATTTCCTCAATCATATTTGTGACAGTTTTTGCTAAAGTATGCTCAAATTACATTAAAGAGCTCCATCTGCTGGATTCATGAATAATCTAAAACTTTGAATACTAGACACATGATCTAGAAAAAAAAGCAGGACTAAGTTTTCACTAATTATTCCAGGTTGAGACATTTTCATATTTTATTGTTCAATACATCATAACAGAAATGATATTTACCTGAACCATTTTCTATGATATTTTCCTTTCCTTTTCTCAGAGAGGCTGTTTCACAGGGACAAATTCAATCATGGAGACAGCCAAATCATAGCAAATTATCATTTAATCATTGTCAGTGCTGCATATAATGAAAGAATGATATTCAATTTGCTTATATCTCTGTTTGAAACCCCATATCTCCATGCTTCATAAATAGTCGACAGGCTAATAAACAACATCAGTCATAAACTATGATGGTCAAGTCCAAGCAACAAGCACATCTTTTACTCTCCAGAGTGAAATAATTTTCTGTTTAGACCACAGTACTGAGGTTTTATGTGCACATAAAAAAAAAAACCAAAATACTGTTATTTGGAGAACTGGACAGAGGAAATGAAAGCTGAAAATATGCATCACCTGCTGAAAGCAAAAAAGGTAAATTGTGCTTCAAGAGGGAACCCTGTGTGTTGATTCAAATCAGCATGCAGGAAGGAAAAGTGAATGAATATTTATGGAAATAGAGAATCTAGTGATATATACTGTATATTTTATTACATGGAGCACCAAAGGCTGAATCTTAACTTACAATTTCCTGCATTTTCAGGATTTTCAGAAAAGATGCTGAAATTCATTGCTTTTGAGATGCAGTGATGGAACAAACTGGTGATTACAAGGAATTTTGGGCATCAATGCAAACAATTCATCCTCCTTCTTCTCCGTTTTGTTATCCTATCCCATTCCTTTCTCCCTTCTATACAATTTCTCTAAAATGCATCCATGGGATTTGCAGCAATTATCCCAGATGTGGTGATAAGTCCCCAAGTCATCCATTGGCTGACTAGATTTCCTTTATTATTGGATTCATTTGTGACCATATTTGTGATATGCCTCAGCTGCTGGATATCTAACTTGCAATGTGGATGACACAAATTGAAATAAGAGTAAGACCTTGCTTAAAGAACTGCCTCTCGGTACTTCTCTGAAAGTGATGGAATGACAGCTGATGCCAAAATAGATCACAGGTTAACAATCAAAACAGAAACAAAATGATCCAAAGTAGATTAGTGATAATTAGTGATGATTGTTTGAATCCATTTAATTCATGGCTTCCACATTTGGACAGTCACAAACTTTAGCACTAAAGCATTAATGTTCACCAGGCTTTGCAATACTTCCCACACAGATCTAATTAGCAGGACGTGATTGTATGCCCACACACCACTTGACTCAGTTCATACACAAAACCATTGCACAACAGGCAGAAAGTGTCCTGACCAATAGATTGGTGACCACTACAATTAATTAAACTGGAGAAGTTCTACCAACATCTAATCAGTCTAGAGTTGAGCATTCTTCTTTCCAGCCTGTCACCTTAATGAAATTATATACAATATACATAGCTGAAAGAATATGAAGAGTAAATTAAATGTTTAAAATTATTGATTTTGCAAATGTTGCTCCACTATTCAAGAAGGGAGAGAAACAGGAGAAAGGAAACTATAGGCCAGCTAGTCTGACCTCAGTGGTTGGGAAGATATTGGAGTCTATTATTAAGGATGAGGTTTCAGTGTACTTGATAAAATTGGCTGTAGTCAGCATGGTCTCCTCAAGAGAAAATCTTGCCTGACAAATCTGTTGGAATTATTTGAAGAAATAACAAGCAGGATAGAGAAAGGAGAATTGGTTGATGTTGTGTACTTGGATTTTAAGGAGGCCTTTGACAAAGGGTCACACATGAGGCTACTTAACAAGCTATGAGCTCATAGTATTACAGGAAAGATTCTAGTATGGATAAAGCAGTGGCTGATTGGCAGGAGGCAAAGTATGGGAATAAAGGGAGCCTTTTCTGACTGGCTGCTGCTGACCAGTAGTGTTCCACAGGAGTCTGTGCAGGACCAATTGTTTTTACGTTATATGTTAATGATTTGGATGATGGAATTGATGGCTTTGTTGCAAAGTTTGCAGGTGATATAAAGATAGGTGGAGGGGCAGGTAGTTTTGAGGAAGTAGAGAGGCTACAGAAGAATTTAGACAGTTTAGGAGAATGAGCAAAGAAATGGCAGATAGATTACAATATCAGGTAGTGTATGGTCATGCACTTTGGTAGAAGAAATGAAAGAGTTGATTTTCTAATTAGAGAGAAAATACAAAATTCTGAGATGCAAAGGGGCTTGGGGGCCCTTGTGCAGGATTCCCTAAAGGTTAATTTGCAGTTTGAGTCTGTGGTAAGGAAGACAACTGTAATGTTAGCACTCATTTCAAGAGGACTAAAATATAAAAATAAGGGTGTAATGTTGGGATTTTATAAAGCACTGGTGAGGCCTCACTTACTGTATTGTGAGCAGTTTTGAGCCGGAGCATTCGTATATAATGCTCCAAATGCTCCGGCCCAAAGCTGCTCACAATGGTTGCTATATACGAATGCTCCGGATGGCCCTTGACGTGAGTTGGCAACAGCACATGACGAATCTCGAGCTCTATGATGACCTACCGATGGTCACCACTAAAATCGAGGCGAGAAGACTGCAACTAGCAGGGCACTGTCTATGCCACCCTGAGTTACCTGCCAGTCTAGTCATCATATGGGAGCCCAAGCACGGGAGGATGAACCCTGGCCGCACTCCCAAGACTGTGGTCAACATCCTAGAAGTCAGCGGCGCGGCTAATGTAGATGAACTGAACGTACCGATGAGAGAGAGAGGGAGAAGTGGAGAGTCCGTCATTGTACCCGACGCCGGCCCCCTAGGCCTGAGTCGACGTAGTAGTAGTTTGGGCCCCTTATCTCAGAAAGAATGTGTTGAAACTGGAGAGTGTTCTGAACTGGAATTCAGACGAATGATGGGTGACTCATTGAAACCTATCTAATGGTGAAAAGTCTTGATAGAGTAGATGTGGAGGGGATGTTTCTTATGGTGGCAAAGACTAAGACCAGATGACACAGCCTCAGAATAGAGGGGCATCCTTTTAGAACAGAGATGAGGAGGAATTTCTTTAGCGAGAGGGTGGTGAATCTGTGGAATTCTTTGCCACAGGCAGCTGTGGAGGCCAAGTCTTTATGTATATTTAAGGCAGAGGTTGAAACATTCTTAATTGGTCAGGGCAAGAGAGGATACGGAGAAGAAGACAGGAGGTTGGGGCTGAGAGGAAAATTGCATCAGCCATGATGAAATGGCAGAGCAGACTCGATGGGCCAAATGGCCTAATTCTGCTCCAATATGTTAGTCTTATGATATGTGAAGAAGTGTAGAAATGATCTTAAATCAGTGTCTGACTAGCCCAGTAAATCCTTATGAACATAGTAATCTAGGAATGTGAATTATTTGAAAATTGGTAACTTTGCTCTTGGCTAGAGATCAAACTGTCTCTAAATTCAAGATAAGAAGGAGCAGCTGTCTGCATACTTCTGAAATGTTTAAGTATGGCAACAGAGACTATGATTTAAAAAGAGGAGTTTGGCACACCTCTTTTATTTGGAGAGAATTAATGTCATGACATACCTCAGCTGCCAGCTGCCTGGTGCATGATGTTTGTAGCATGCTAACTTGCAAAGAATGAAATAGACTGCCAGCTGTGATTCACTTCATGATATTCCCACCTCCAGTTGGAAAGTTGTGGTTTCAAATCACACTCCAGGAATGCTCCAGTGCAATACGGAGGGAGAACAGCACTGCCAGTGGTGCCAATGGAGCAACTTTGTCAAAGAGGGACAATCTCACTGACGAAAGATTAAACCCGGGTTATTTCAGGTTGATGAGAAATATTCCAGGAAGATATTCTGAAGAATATTTATCCCTCAGACAACATTACTATAAGGGTTATCAGATCATTGCCTCAACGGTATCTTTGTTGAATGTTGTTAGTGCAATACTCAGCGCATGGCAAAGGCAAAATGGAAGATTAGACTGTCTGCTGTTGGACATGTTCACTGCCTGTATGGCTTCTGTATCCTTGCCTTTGCCATTTATTTCTTAAGTTCTGCCATAGGAGATGATAAAGAAGATTTGAGGCTTCCTCATCCTGTTATCTGTTTAATTCTCTGCCATCTGGAATGTGGCAAGGACTGCCGAAGTTTGATCTGATCCATTGGATATAGAATTGCTTAGCCCTGCTTATGGCATGGGGAGTTTTCTATCACTCAGATGGCCAGGTCATGCCGTCACATTGCTGCCAATTTTAGCCACTCTCTCAGTGCTGTTCTTCTGCACTTTTCATTGAAATCCCCATATGTGACGGTAATATATGCAGAGTGAAACATCAGATCACAAGCTCACAGATGTGGTCAAAAACAATTGTACTGTGCTTCACAGTGTCACTTTCCTATCTGCTATTATTACAGTGTCACCCTGAGAAACTTCAGGACTTCTTCTCCACAAGGACTGGGTGATGTTCATTGTCACTAACACTGTATTTGCAACAGGTAGATTGATGAGGATGGGATCATGTAAGTCTGTTGTTTAAATTGGTCCTCTCCCCACCACCTGGGATCCATTCCTTCAGAATTCAGCTGACTCTGTCGATGATGTTGTTGCCCAGTTACTCTTGGTAATTTTAGAAATCCCTCCACTTCAAACACGTTTTATGCTTGTGCTTGCACTTGCACTGGCATCTTGTTCTGCACACTCATGACCCTCTGAGTGTAGAAGTTTCCCCTCGTGTTCCCCTTAAACTTTTCACCTTTCACACTTAACCTATGATCTCTAGTTCCAGTCCCATTTAAACTTAGTGGAAAAGCTTTGTACTATTGAAATTTCACTTTTGAAAGTCTCTCACCTACAAAGTACACCTTTTCCAGAAAAGAAACTATCCCAATTCATACTTGCCAGATCCTTTCTGACACCATCAAAATTGGCCTTTCTCCAGTCTAGAATCTCAACCCACTAACCAGACCTATCCTTTTCCATATTTACTTTGAAACTAATGGCATTCTGATAACTAGATGTAAAGTACTTTCCTACCTGCCTAATAGAAGACCAAGAGCACACTCACTCATTGGGATTTCTACGTACTGACTATGAAAACATTCCTGAGCATATTTGACAAACTCTATCCCATCTAGTCCTTTTACAATATGGGCATCCCAGTCAATATGCAGAAAGCTAAAATCACCTACTATTCTACTGTTATTCATTATTCCCTGCAAATAGAGTTTAACATTTAGGACTAGATTCGCTGCTCAGGAAGGGTGATAGGTGGTATCACTCAAGAACTATCCTTGCCCATTCATTTGATGGCTTGAGACTTCCTGGCCCTTGCGTGTATGTGAGCACTAATACAAAATTTAGTCATTACCGCAAATCATTGCATAGCCACCTATGGTGAGTCTAGCCTGTAGGAAATAACAAGTTCAACCCCCATCCTGATAGAGACATCAATAATCTACATGTGCTCTACTAGATGCAAGATATCAGCCAGATAATGATGGGCACATGCAATGGAATTGTCTGCCATCTTATTGCTAAAAACCCTAAGCTCCAAGTATACACCAAAAAAAAAAAATGCTTTGTGTAACGGCAGTAATAGCAGAAGTCCTGAAAATGAGCACATTGTCAACTTTGCACAGACTTGTAAGTCGATCTTTCTTGCACAGAAGTGGCAGACAACTCCGCTCCACATGTTGCATCATCATTTGGCTGATTCCTCAGTATATGGTATAGACGTGCAGCACAGTTCTTCAGTAGAAGCTCAGATGGCTGTCCAGCAAGTTCTAACTGCTTCCATCATGGCTGCAGTGACCAGCATTTAAAGAGATGAGGAAGATCATAAATCATAGGAGCAGAATTAGTCCATTCAGCCCCAATCAGACTGCTCCACCATTCCATCATGGCTGATTTATTATCCCACACATCCCTGCCTTCTCCCCATGACCTTGGCCACCCTTACTACTCAAGATATTACAGTATAGGAACAAAGGATCATAGAGTACCTTTTGGGCCATTTTGTTCATTCTGACTAGGAAACAGCGCAGCAATTCCTTCCCCAACAGTTTTCTAGGATTACTGAGGTACGTTGCTAGGAGTGAGATTAGATCTTGGAGGAAAAACCTGTACTGATGTCCAATATCCTCCCTGCTTGCAGTCTGCAATCTCCCTTTCATACTGCACCCAGCCATTAGTCTATGCTGTCCGTGAGATGACCAAGAAAACGTATCTCTGGCAGTGCCCTTCCCATTATGATGCCCAATGTGACCAGCTCTACAAAACAATACTCAGGTATCGCACACCTAATTGGAAGCTCTGCAGCTAATGTTGTAGTTAGGACGTACGCAGCACTTCCTAGCAATATGTGCTTTTGGCCTTCCTTCGACAGATATTATGAACTTATCAATACCTTTCTGCTAAGATGGAGATGTTGCAGCTGTACATACAAGGTGGGGAGTTCCAGTTATTTCTCAAACATGCCATGCTTTGTGTTTTGAGTTGAAAAACAATTCAATAGCACCAACTCTGCACCTGAACTGAAAGGAAATCTACAAGGAGACCTAAAGAATCAATCAGAGGAGAGCAGACATTTTTCACTTCGTCACTACTTTTGTTGTAATGAGTGTCGCAGCATCATCCAAATGACTACAAATAAAAAATAATAGAGCTCTTTTGTTATTACTTCAATACACAGCATCGACTGTACCCCTTTGTAATCCATCCATCACGTAGAGGGCTTTCATCTCAAGAAGAGATACTATCTAAAAAGGCAGTGATTTTGTTTGCTGCCTTTCATAGTATTAGTGGATAGTTTTCTTGCCAATTCCAGGTTATTCAGGAGACTTACTGAAATATATGCTTTTAAATGGCTTTCTGCTTATCATTATTTTTATCCTTTATATCCTTCACTCTGTTGTGAGTAATAAAATACAATGGTTTGAAATGACCCATTCAACCTCAAAAAGCATAATTTCGGCAGAAGCTACAGAAATACACCAACACTTTAAAATTAAGAGTTACATGTTATTTACAGAGCAAGATTGCAATACAGCTCCAACATTCTTCCTGGGGAGAAATCCTGAGCAATAAAGTAGAAAATATACTATATTAATGCCAATTTATGAGAAGTAATAAAGTAAAGCAAATAATGGAAACAGACAACTCAGTGTGCATCAGAAAGTAGTGTTGATAATAATTATTTATACTGGTGGCTGAGCACAGCTGGCATATGGAGGTAGAACAGCAGTAAGTAGATATCGACATAGTCACACTTGGCAACGGTACCTTCCTCTCCTTTTTTATTTAACAAATGTTGACAAAATGAGGTTAACAATACCTCACCAAAAGTCAAAGTTCAGAAATAAGAAAGAGTTCAGTGGTGTAGACAGTGAGGCTGGTTATTTCTGCAGGATCAACAGGTGTCTGTATTGGTTTCCATGGGTAGTATGAATTTTGTTAATTGTGAATTCACTGCTTTCAATCGGGAAGCTTCTGTTGATAATTGTTGCTCTGCTACTTGTCTTTGGTAGTGCTAATACCAGGCAGTCTACAGATACCATATTTTCATAACATCATATGAAATTATGAACAGCATATCCAGCTGTTATCTGACCCTTGAATGAACATCTTGTACAATAAGATGGACTCATAGTGTCACAGCCTACCTCAGACATCCCACCCTGCAAAAACTCATCTCAGGGAGGTAGCGCCCCCACCCCCCCCCCATCGTCAACCCCCAAGGGTGTACGTAATACTTTGTTCAGTGATTTTGTCTAATCTGTAAACCAAGTTGGATATATGCAGAAAATGTGACATTAAAATATGTACTTATATTATCATATGTATTCTATTACAACTTTAAGCAAGTCTACAGGGAGTTTGGCCTCATCACGTAGGACATCAATAGAGTAGCTCCTTGGCAGCCAGCCAGCTAGTTTAAATAACGTTAGCTATGCTAATGAACGAATGACACCTGTTAAACTCACCTCAACATTTCTTTTACATTTTAACCCACCATGGGCAATAGAAAAGTCACTGTTGCAAACAGTGCAGCGAGCAACACTGTCATTATTTTTGAGGTCGACTGTACAGCCCGTCCACAGAGAAAACTGATAGGTCTACTTAGCAGGGGTCCGCAATCGTTTTTGTACCGCAGACCGGTTTAATATTGACAATATTCTTGCTGACCGGCCGACCGGGGGCGGGGGTGTTAATCACAACCGGAATATAGGTGATAAGTCAATCGCATCATAACATTTTAAGTAACATTTGGATATTAAACACACAGCGCACATTTTCCCCGTATGAACATATAAAATCATTGCAACACACCAATATCGCTGAATCAGTGGGAGCCCTGGGTTTGTTTTCCAGCAACAACACGGTCCTATCGAGGAGTGATGGGAGACAGCGATATTCGAAGGGGGTTCCTTATGTCCAATCTATTCCGCAATTTAGTTTTCGTTGTATTCATTGCAGAAAACTCCGCTTCACAGAAATATGTTGGAAATGGAAGCAACGTTTTCAGTGCTTCCGTGGCTATCTCAGGATATTCAGCCTTGACTTTGATCCAGAATGCCGGCAGAGATGTTATGTCAAACATACTTTTCAGCCCACCGTCATTTGCAAGCTCGAGGAGTTGATCTTTTTCCCACGCTGACATGGAAGATTCACCGGGGACATTCACAAATGGGTCACAGACCCATTCCTTTGCACGTCTTGGGTCACTGATGACGTCGCGTGTGTTAAAATTCAACAGTGTGTGACAGGGAATGAGGAAAGGTGCAGCTGACTCATATTGTTTCATATCACCAAATCATATCATTTCCTCGTGGCCTGGTGGTTGGGGACCATGCTTAGCACGAACAGAGACCAATCAGGACACTCGCTCTCCCTCCCCCTCTCTTTCTCAAAAAAATCTATTTCCAGGCGTCAGGGAGCCACTATCGATATGCGGGAGACTCCCGGAACTTCCGGAAGAGGTGGGAAGTCTGCTACCTTGTTATAGAAACAAAGACATAGGAACATAGAAAACCTACAGCACAATACAGGCCCTTCGGCCCACAAAGCTGTGCAAAACCTGTCCTTACTTAGAAATTACCTAGGATTACCCATAGCTGTCTATTTTTCTGAGCTCCATGTATGATGCTACGATGTTGTGGCCATTACAGAGACTTGGATAGCTCAGGGACAGGAATGGTTACTTTGAGTGCCAGGCTTTAGATGTTTCAGAAGGGACAGGGAGGTACGCAAAAGAGGTGGGGACCTGGCACTGTTGATCAGAGATAGTGTCATGGCTGCAGAAAAGGAGGAAGTCATGGAGGGATTGTCTACAGAGTCTCTGTGGCCGGAAGTTCAGAACAGAAAGGGGTCAATAACTCTACTGGGTGCTTTTTATAGACCACCCAATAGTAACAGGGACATTGAGGAGCAGATAGGGAGAGAGATTCTGGAAGGGTGTAATAATAACAGGATTGTTGTGGTGGGAGATTTTAATTTCCCAAATATTGATTGGCATGTCCCTACAGTGAGGGGTTTAGATGGGGTGGAGTTTGTTGGGTGTGTTCAAGAAGGTTTCTTGACTCAATATGTAAAGAAGCCTACAAGAGGAGAGGCTGCACTTGATCTGATATTGGGAAATGAACCTGGTCAGGTGTCAGATCTCTCAGTGGGAGAGCATCTTGGAGATAGAGATCACAGTTCTATTTCCTTTACCATAGCATTGGAGAGGGATAAGAACAGACAAGTTAGGAAAGCATTTAATTGGAGTAAGGGGAAATATGAGGCTATCAGGCAAGAGTTTGGAAGCATAAATTGGGAACAGATGTTCTCAGGGAAAAGTGGCAGATGTTCAGGGGATACTTGCGTGGAGTTCTGCGTAGGTACATTCCAATGAGACAGGGAAGGGATTGTAGGGTACAGGAACTGTGATGTACAAGGGCTGTTGTAAATCTAGGCAAGAAGAAGAGATTACAAAAGGTTCAAAAAACTAAATAATGATAGAGATCTAAAAGATTATAAGGCTAACAGGAAGGAGCTTAAGAAAGAAATTAGGAGAGCCAGAAGGGGCCATGAGAAGGCCTTGGCGGACAGGATTAAGGATTGTTCTGACCTTACACTTTATCGTTTACCTGCACTGCATTTTTTGGTAGTATTTACACTTTATTCTGCATTGTTATCGTTTTACGTTATTCCACCTTGTGCACTGTGTAATGATTTGATTTTTATGAACAGTATGCGGGACAAGCTTTTCACAGTATCTTGGTGCATATAACAATAGTAAACTAAGACCAATACCAATACAATCTCCAAGTGTTCATTAAGCAATCCTTAAAGCATAATCACTGTTGCAATGTGATAGTGTGGCAGCTAAAGTTTGCAGAGTAAGTTCCCTTAAGTATCATAGGGAAGATGGCCAGAATGTTTGCTTAGTTATTTTGTCCAAGGATTAAGGATTGCTCAGACCACTAGACATAACTTCCTTAATGCTGAGGAATGCTTAACATTCACCAGAATGGATAAATAAGACCTCAGTTTATCTTCTCCTACTTGGCATCAAACCAGATTTTGAGCTCAGACTTCAGTAAGGAAGGTAGAGCATCATCAGACTTCACCACTGGAAGCAAAACACCACTACTTCTGATTGGACTGCCACCCATTCATCTTTTTTTTTGGCATTCCCAAACTTCAAATGAAGTCCAGCTGTCCAGTAGATTTATTATTATTTATACATTATTCTTTATCTATACAATAAATTCAGAACATATCTGAAAAGATTAGTATTTTAATGTGGCATGCTATATTGGCACCAGAATGTGTGGCCTCTTACCAGCTGCTCCCAAGTACAAACAACATATTTCACTGTATGTTTCCATGTGCACATGATAAATAATTTTGTATCCTGAATCCTGGCAAATAGTAGGTGAATAAGATCTGGAGTCTAATGCCTCCTTTGAAAACCAATGTTAAAATCCCTGGTTAAAATCCACAGATGGTATTAAACATATAATTCCCATCTCAAGGAAAACAGCAAATGAAGAGTGGATTCGGTCGATTTAAATTAATTGTGACTTAAAAAAATAACAAATTACTCCAATTTTTTACATGAATTGATCAACGGCCAGCCAAGCACCAAGGCTCCAACTTCCACAATAATTTTGATAGAATATCAATATCCAAACCTTTCAAACAATGAAGCAAACAACAGGAATTCTGCAGATGCTGGAAATTCAAGCGACACACATCAAAGTTGCTGGTGAACGCAGCAGGCCAGGCAGCATCTGTAGGAAGAGGTGCAGTCGACGTTTCAGGTCGAGACCCTTCGTCAGGACTAACTGAAGGAAGAGTGAGTAAGGGATTTGAAAGTTGGAGGGGGAGGGGGAGATCCAAAATGATAGGAGAAGACAGGGGGGGGAGGGATAGAGCCAAGAGCTGGACAGGTGATAGGCAAGAGGGGATAAGAGAGGATCATGGGACAGGAGGTCTGGGAAGAAAGACAAGGCGGGGGGGGACCCAGAGGATGGGCAAGAGGTATATTCAGAGGGACAGAGGGAGAAAAAGGAGAGTGAGAGAAAGAATGTGTGCATAAAAATGAGTAACAGATGGGATACGAGGGGGAGGTGGGACCTTAGCGGAAGTTAGAGAAATCAATGTTCATGCCATCAGGTTGGAGGCTACCCAGACGGAATATAAGGTGTTGTTCCTCCAACCTGAGTGTGGCTTCATCTTTACAGTAGAGGAGGCCGTGGATGGACATGTCAGAATGGGAATGGGATGTGGAATTAAAATGTGTGGCCACTGGGAGATCCTGCTTTCTCTGGCGGACAGAGCGTAGATGTTCAGCAAAGCGGTCTCCCAGTCTGCATCGGGTCTCGCCAATATATAAAAGGCCACATCGGGAGCACCGGACGCAGTATATCACCCCAGTCGACTCACAGGTGAAGTGTTGCCTCACCTGGAAGGACTGTTTGGGGCCCTGAATGGTGGTAAGGGAGGAAGTGTAAGGGCATGTGTAGCATTTGTTCCACTTACACGGATAAGTACCAGGAGGGAGTCAGTGGGGAGGGATGGGGGGGACGAATGGACAAGGGAGTTGTGTAGGGAGCGATCCCTGCGGAATGCAGAGAGGGGGGGGGGGAGGGAAAGATGTGCTTAGTGGTGGGATCCCGTTGGAGGTGGCGGAAGTTACGGAGAATAATATGTTGGACCCGGAGGCTGGTGGGGTGGTAGGTGAGGACCAGGGGAACCCTATTCCTAGTGGGGTGGCGAGAGGATGGAGTGAGAGCAGATGTACGTGAAATGGGGGAGATGCGTTTAAGAGCAGAGTTGATAGTGGAGGAAGGGAGGCCCCTTTCTTTAAAAAAGGAAGACATCTCCCTCGTCCTAGAATGAAAAGCCACATCCTGAGAGCAGATGCGGCGGAGACAGAGGAATTGCAAGAAGGGGATGGCGTTTTTGCAAGAGACAGGGTGAGAAGAGGAATAGTCCAGATAGCTGTGAGAGTCAGTAGGCTTATAGTAGACATCAGTGGATAAGCTGTCTCCAGAAACAATGAAGCAGTTTATTTCACATCAAAATTCATAAATTTATACTCTGTGGAAATAATATGATCATGTTGGTTCAGGTAAATAGATTTATTTTTCGATCTGTCACTTCTTTGCCTTTTAATACAGTCTGCTTTCATTGGTAAATAAATTAAGAATCACCATTGATGTACACCATGTTAAATTGGGTTATATGCTCATATAAGCCTTTTCTCCATACACATATCAATGATCTGGATACAGCCAAAATTTTAATTTTAAATAATTTCCTTTTTTTTTTACTTTAGAAGAATGTTGGGGCTACTTCCAAAGGGAATATAATTGCTATCTTGCTCTTCATACTTCCAAAAATTATGCTGCTTTAACAATGTGGGAATTATGCAAACAACAGGGAAATGAAACATCGACATTATTTCAACTTCTCTCAAAGGTACATCTGAAAATATCTACAAGTTCATACTGTCTTATACATCTATCTGCAAGCTGTTTTTCTTTTGATTCTGATTTCTCTATTAAGTTCCAATATGGGATAATCTATGTTGTGGATTTATTATTGGCTAATGGAACAAATTTCATTTGACTTCCTTAAATGTACTTTATTACCACACAATCTGTCTGTATGGGGAGAATTACTCTTTTGTATGGCGCAGGTTGATACACTTATTGATGCTATGCAATTTAAATTTGGCACTATTTGTAAGTTTATTTTTGTGCACGAGGTGTTGGGGATTGATGATCTCACAGTTGGCTGATCTGTTTTTCTGTGTGGAATGGGGGGGTTGATGCTCTTATTGCCGTTGTGATTTAAATTTGGGGTGGTGTTTTTTTGAACAACTTTGATGGTTTTCTTTGTTTAGTGGCTATCTGGAGAAGACACATTTCAGAGTTGTATATTACACACATATTTTGATAGTAAATGGACCTTTGAACCTTTTGCAATTGTTTGTTTTTGCACTTAAGCACTTTGAACTCAGTTGCAATGAAGGCAACCATTACATTGATCTGTTACACTGTAGTTCATCTGGGTAATGATGTGCACCTAGTTTAAGTCCCTACTCTTCATGATTTTTATAAATGACCTGGATGTGGAAGTGAGGGGTGGGTTAGTAAATTTGCTGATGACACAAAGGTTGGGGGTGTTGTGAACAGTGTGGAGGGCTGTCAGAGGTGACAGCAGGACATTGATAGGATGCAAAACTGGGCTGAGAAGTGACAGATGGAGTTCAACCAAGATAAGTATGAGGTGGTACATTTTGGTAGCTCAAATATGATGGCAGAATATAGTATTAATGGTAAGACTCTTGGCAGTGTGGAGGATCAGAGGGATCTTGAGGTCCAAGTCCATAGGACACTCAAAGCTGCTGGGCAGGTTGACTCTGTAGTTAAGAAGGCATGCGGTGCATTTGCCTTCATCAATCATGGGATTGCGCTTAGGAGTCGAGAGGTAATGTTACATCTATATAGGACCCTAGTCAGACCCCATTTGGAGTACAGTGCTCAGTTCCGGTTGCCTCACTACAAGAAGGATGTGAAAACCATAGAAAGGGTGCAGAGGAAATTACAAGGATGTTGCCTGGACTGGAGAGCATGCCTTATGAGAATAGGTTGAGTGAACTCGGCCTTTTTTCCTTGGAGTGACAGAGAATGAGAGGTGACTTGATGGAGTTGTACAAGATGATGAGAGGCACTGATCATGTGGATAGTCAGAGGCTTTTTCCCAGGCTGAAATGGCTAGCATGAGAAGGCATAGTTTTAAGGTGCTTGGAAGTAGGTACAGAGGAGGTATCAGGGATAAGTTTTTTTATGCAGAGAATGGTGAGTGCGTGGAATGGACTGCCGGAGATGGTGGTGGAGTCGGATACGATAGGGTCTTTTAGAAGACTCCTGAACAGGTACATGAAGCTTAGAAAAATAGAGGGCTCTGTGTAACCCTAGGTAATTTCTAAGGTAAGGACATGTTTGGCACAGCTTTGTGGGCCGTAGGGTCTGTATTGTGCTGTAGGTTTTCTATATTTCTAAGTCATTTTTGGAAAAGCAGTATGCTTAACACATCAGCCTGGCCTAGATCTGACCTGAGCCCTCAGGCTCAGAAATTAAAATTAATATCTTTAATAGAATACCAATATATTGATAAAACATTTTAATAATACCTAGTGAAATATTTACTAAAAATGGCAAGAATACGTGATCGTGAAAGCCTTTCTAATGGTGAATATATCCTTGAAAATCCTAGTAATTAAACTGCCATAAAATCAAAGTAATGTCAGATCAAACTGAAAGGAAAAAAAAGATATATTTTATTCTGCAGAATTCAATTCAGTGCATATTCTCCTTTTTTAAAAAAAAATCTGATAGTCATCACCAAAAAACCATAATAATTGAACCGTAATAATGATTGGCCTGTTATTTCATAATAATGTTGACAGCCTTCTGTTAAGTATGCAATATATATGGAATACATAACCAATGAAAAAATCACTATTACGATAAGGCATAAGGTACACTGCAGTATTCCAGACCTATTTTCCAGGGCCACAACAGCCAACAGCAAAAGGAGATTTTCATCTATCTCTCTGGGCCAGATTAAAATCTAGTTCACAGATTTTTGAAGTTGCTGCATTTACAGAGTGATGGATGTCTGTTCCTGGACCACTTTACATTACTCAGGCATGCAGTGCGGCTTTCAATTTCCATGTTTTTTTAAAGTGGTCCATTACTTGGGCCAATTTTGTGGAGAATTACAATGTCAGTTTGACTAAACTAAACAAATGCTATTGATACATTAGTTTTACACTGTGAAGTGTTTGGCATAAATCAATCAGTTGTTTTTTCAAAAAAGAGTGATTAAAATAAATATTACATGTCATATAAATCAATATAGTCTATAATGGAAAAGAAATTGTTGGAATTATAGTGGCCTCCAGCAAATAACCAATGGATTGCTATATTAATTAGGAAGCAAAAGGCATTTGTTTATCAATTTATGTAATTGTTTCCCCTGTAGCAAGAAACAAAAATTCTGGACGAAGTCTTAACTCAGAGATTTTATTGCCGGGAAAGAATAAAGTTACATAGCACAAGGTGCCACAAAGATTGCTGGAGAAATCTTGTTACAGTTATTAAGTAGCAGCCCTAATTCTTGATTACTATTCACCATTGATGACAATCCTTTGCATCAACATGTCTGAATAGCCTTGAGTGACCATATGGCCCAATGCTGCAAACATTTCTTATGATCTTTATTCCTGGTTTCTATCGAGTCCTATAAACACAGCATTCTAAGGACTCACTGTCTAATAGTGAGGTGATAATTCTGACAGCATGACCTGCCTTACTGTAAATACATGTTTAATATAAACACATTGTTATCTGCAGGACAGATGATTAAAAATGTCAGATCTTAGTCGTAGGATCCAGATCTACTTATACAACAGCAGTAGTACTGGTCTTACTGATTGACTTGCCTAACAGTACAAAATTGATTATTCTGGAAGTTACCAAAACAGCATGGGGGGTGGGGGGGAGAGGGTGAATTTATCATCATTTGCCAATGCTCAACAGGCAAAAGTTGGTTCCAGTCAAGTCAATGGAATCAGATTTCCAAAGTGGAATAAAACTAAAACCCTAATTTTTTTTGCAGGTTACCCAGAGTGATTTTATCTGCCTGATCCTTTGATCCCAGCATCTGCAGATAATTTTGTGTTTATGATTTTATCTGCCCCAATCATATTGACAATAAAAAAAATATGCTTGGAAGCCAGGTATTTCACCCACCTGAGCCTTATATAACATCTACATTACGGTCTTCAAATCCTCAGATTATACCAGTGCTTTGCCATCAATTAAATATTCAGAAATATACCTTTCAAGTTACATGTGAGAACATAGGACCCCACAGAATAGGTGGAGGAACTCACCAGGTTTCAGCCCGAAATGTTGACTGTTTATTTCCCTCTATAGATCTGCCTGAAGTGCTGAAATCCTCCAGCAATTTATGTGTGTTGCTCAAGGTTTCCAGCATCTGCAGAATCTCTTGTGTTTGTGAACACAGCACTCCCTAGGTGCAGGGCAAATTGAAGAACTGACCTGTTATACCATTTATTGGTGTTGTTGATGAATATCTATTATATCAATAAACATTCTCTGTTCCTCCTTAAACAGACTTCTGGGATTTTTCTTACCTTCACTCACTCACAGAAAGCTTCAGAAATTTCTGACAATGCAACACTTAGTACAGCACAGATGTGTGGAGTACAATCTCATCTTTGAATCCAAAGGCCAGGGAACTATCCATCACCAGTGCTGGGCTGTTATCTGCCACTTAATTGCAATCTTAAATAAGCATCATTTAGCTTATTATTGACTCTGGAGAAAATGAAGTTTAAAAGAACTGCACCTTAATCAGTGCATTAAACTCCCAGGAGTTTGCAAAGTGGTAAAGCAAATAAATCATTCACTTTAATTGGGTAAATGACATTTATTTAATGCCCTGGTGTCTTCTAATTGAAATCAAAACAAGATTAGACCACTGCAGAGGTTATTCTTAATGGGAATAAAATTAAAATTTCTAAATTAGCTGTAAAGCATATATTAAAATCATTCTGTGATAGGATGCATTCAGATATCAAGCACATTGTTTCATACAAATAAATAGTGACTAACAGCTGGTTAATAGAACATATGGAAAATGTTCATTTTTCACAATTTCCACTCCAGAACAAGTCATTGTTGACTCTTTCTGCAAAGTACATAGCCCTTGTGCTAAATATCTAAAGACAATGATCTTTTAGCAACCAGTCATCATTAGTATTTGGAAACGTAGGCAACTTTTCATATCTCAAGAGTCACTTCTTCATGAAGGCAGACGATTGTAACAAAATGCACCAACACCTCCAATGCTCAGTTTTTGGTTGACTAAGGAAAACAGTGTTTGAAAACCTATACCTTAATCTTAGAACTAAACCCATGGTTCTGCAGGAAGTATTGATCCCCACCTACTTGTATGCTTCAGAGAAATGGTCAACCTGCAGCAGATACCTCAAACCATTAGAGGTGTGCCAATGACATGCCCACAAAATCATTCAAATCCTTTGGCTGCATAGGTAAATCAATATCATTGTCCTCTCCTCACCCAACATTTACCATCTCCAAGACTGATCATGCTTAAACAGCTTTGGCAGGCAGACAATATCGTCTACGTTCCTCATTCTAGGTTCCGAATGTTACTCTACTCCACTTTAAGCTCCATTGTGGCAAGAGAATTTAAAGAAGACGTAAAAGGAAATTCAAGGATGTTCTCAAAGTCTCCTTGAAAAAAAAATGCAACCTCCTCACTGACTTATTAGAAACATTTAAGGCAATTAGGAAAAGTCTACGTGGTTTTGTGAAATGGAAATCATGTTTGACTAATTTACTGGGGATCTTTGAAGAACCAGAAGGAGTTCACAAGGATGATTCCAGGAATACGAGGAACGTTTGATAGCTCTGGGTCCGTGCTCACTGGAATTTAGAAGGATGAGGGAGTATCTCATTGAAACCTTTTAAATGTTGAAAAGGCTAGACAGAGTAGATGTGGAAAGGATGTTTCCCATGGTGAAAAAGTCTAGGACAAGTGGGAACAGACTCGGTATAGAGAGGCATCCATATAAAACAGATGCAGAGAAATGTCTTTAGCCAGATGGTGGTGAATTTGTTACCACAGGCAGCTATGGTGGTCAGGTCATGGGTGCATTTAAGGCAGAGCTTGATAGGTTCCTGATTGGATACGGCATAAAAGGTTACAGGGAGAAGGCCGGGGAGAGGGGTTGAGGAGGGGAAAAATGGATCAGCCATGATTGAATGGTGGAGCAGACTCAATGGGCCAAATGGTCCAATTCTACTCCTTTGTCTTATGGTCTAATTAAAGTATGCTGTGGATAAGGAGCAAGCAGCAGATGCCTTTTACTTAGATCTCCAGGAAGTATTTGATAAGGTTCCACATCAAAAGGCCGTACAGAAAATAAGAGCTCATGGTTGAGTTGGTAATATGATTGATAATGGGCTTCAATTAAATAGGGCATTGGTGAGACTACAGCTGGGAGTACTGGGTAAAATGGAGGCCTACTGCGGCTGCTCCAGGAACAGATCTGGGGACCCTGTCTGGTTCAGAATGTTGTTGGCTTGCTTCTATTGTCTGCATGATTTGTTGGATTTTTTTCCCTCTTTCTTTGCGCAGTGGTTTTTAGGTCTTTCTTTTTCTTTGTAATTGAATTATTTGGGTTTCGTCCTTTCTGGCTGCCTGGGAAGCATTCAGATCTCAAGGCATATAATTTATACATTCTTTGATAATAAATGTGCTTTGATTCTTTGAATATTTTAAATGTATTGGAAGCAACTGAGAGTTATTTAGAGTTATACTGGATACGGACAGAAAGGTGAATAGATTAAGTTTGAACCTACTGGAGTATGGAAGGGTGAGGAGCAGCATGATTGCAGAATACAAAATTCTGCAGGCCTTGAAACATTAGTTATGAATAGAATATTTCCTTGTGGGAGAATCTAAGATGTGTTTACTACTTAAAAATAAAATAACATCCATTTAAAAATAACCAACCATTTCTTAGTCTCAGGAGGTCACAATTCTTTGGAACGCAAAGAGCATTGGAAGCAAAGTCTTTGAGCATTTTTAAGGCGGAGGTAGTTAGACTTTTAACTAGTCAGGAATGAACCTGAGTGTGTGTAGACTGGAATGAGGAAATGAGTTTACAATCAGATCAGGCATGATCTAATAGAAAGCTAAATGGGCTGAATGGCCTACTATTGCTGCTAATTCATCTGTTTACTTGTACATGGAATTACTGGTTTGAGATTGCACAAAGTCAGAGAAGGAACATTGGCAAGGTCTTTCTACATCCCAGGTCTCCACAACAGGAATAGACAGATGACATGCACAAGCAGAAAGAGTATGCAGCACCCTAAGGAAACTACCACTGGCCATTCCCTTCCTGTGAGATAGAAACATAGAAAACCTATAGCACAATACAGCCCTTTGGCCCACAAAGTTGTGCCGAACATGTCCCTGCCTTAGAAATTACTAGGATTACCCATAGCCCTCTATTTTTCTAAGCTCCATGTACCTATCCAAAAGTCTCTTAAAAGACCCCATTGTATCCGCCTCCACCACCGTTGCCGACAGCCCATTCCACGCACTCACCACTCCCTGCATAAAAAACTTACCCCTGACATCTCCTCTGTACCTACTCCCCAGCACCTTAAACCTGTGTCTTCTTGTGGCAGCCATTTCAGCCCTGGGAAAAAGCCTCTGACTATCCACACGATCAATGCCTCTCAATATCTTATACACCTCTTTCGGGTTGCATCTCATCCTCCGTCGCTCCAAGGAGAAAAGGCCGAGTTCACTCAACCTGTTTTCATAAGGCATGCTCCCCAATCCAGGTAACATCCTTGTAAATCTCCTCTGCACCCCTTCTACGGTTTCCACATCCTTCCTGTAGTGAGGTGACCAGAACTGAGCACAGTACTCCAAGTGGGGTCTGACCAGGGTGCATGCACTTCTCTGACACTCACCTCCTGATCTTTCACAAGTGTCACCTTTAACAGATATTTCTTGACCTGCACCTTCATACATCAGTTTTTTATACACACTTTTATGCTCGGTTCAATGTTGCCAACTCCGAGGAAAGCCACCGCTACAACCTGCAACCTGGTCATCTCTGAGGCTGAGGTACACAGATGTTTCCAACGACTGGACAGTCACAAGGCTGCGGGACAATAGACAATGGGTGGAGTAGGCCATTCAGCCCTTCGAGCCAGCACCACCATTCACTGTGATCATGGGTGATCATCCACAATCAGTACCCTGTTCCTGCCTTCTCCCCATATCCCTTGAATCCGCTATCTTTAAGAGCGCTATCTAACTCTTTCTTGAAAGAATCCAGAGAATTGGCCTCCACTGCCTTCTTAGGCAGAGCATTCCATAGGTCCACAACCCTCTGTGTGAAAAAGTTTTTCCTCAACTCTGTTCTAAATGGTCTACCCCTTATTCTTAAACTGTAGCCTCTAGTTCTGGACTCCCCCAACATCGGGAAAATGTTTCCTGCCTCTAGCATGTCCAATCCCTTAATAATCTTATATGTTTCAATCAGATCCCCTCTCATCCTTCTAAATTCCAGTGTATACAAGCCCAGACGCTCCAATCTTTCAACATATGACATTACCGGACAGCAGCCCAGGGCGAGTACTCAGGATGTGTGCAGCACAACTGACAGGTGTGTTTACTGACATTTTTAATCTCTCCCTCTCCCAGTGTAGAGTGCCCTCCTGCTTCAAATTATCCACCATTCTACCTGTACCAAAAAAAAACCAAGGTAACATGCGTGAACGACTGGCGTCCTGTCGCACTCACCTCATTAATAAGCAAATGCTTTGAAAGGCTGGTCAAGGATTACACCTACAGGTTGCTACCACCCAAACTGGACCCCCTACAATTCGCCTACCAACATAACCGATCGACAGACGACGCAATAGCCACTGCTCTACATACCACCCTTACACATCTGGAGAAGGATGCTTATGTGAGAATGCTGTTCTTGGACTACAGTTCAGCATTCAACACCATAGTTCCATCCAGGCTCGACAAGAAGCTCAGAGATCACGGCCTTGAGCCTGCCTTGTTCAGCTGGATCCTGGACTTCCTGTCAGATTGCCGGCAGGTGGTAAGAGTGGGCTCCCTCACCTCCAACCCTCTGACTCTCAGTACAGGAGCCCCTCAGGGCTGTGTATTAAGTCCCCTCCTTTACTGTCCCCTCCCTGTATACCCATGAATGTGTCGCCACCTACAGCTCTAATCTGCTAATTAAATTTGCCGACGACACTGCATTGATTGGCCTTATCTCAAAAGTACGAGGTGGCCTACAGGGAAGAAGTCATCTCACTGACACAGTGGTGTCAAGAAAACAACCTCTCCTTCAATGTGGCAAAAACAAAGGAGTTGGTTATGGACTACAGGAGGAATGGAGTCGGGCTAACCCCTATTGACATCAATGGATCTGGTGTTGAGAGAGTAAATAGCCTTAAGCTCCTCAGCATCAACATCACCGAGGACCTCACGTGGTCTGTACACACCAGCTGTGTGGTGAAAAAGGCACAACAGCACCTCTTTCACCTCAGACACTTGAGGAAGTTTGGTATGGGCCCCCAAATCCTAAGAATCTTCTACAGGGGCACAATTGAGAGCATCCTGACTGGCTGCATCACTGCCTGGTATGGGAACTGTACTTCCCTCAATCGCAGGACTCTGCAGAGAGTGATGCGGACAGCCCAGCGCATCTGCAGTTGTGAACTTCCCATGATTCAGGACATTTACAAAGACAGGTGTGAGAAAAGAGCCCAAAGGATCATTGGGGACCTGAGTCACCCCAACCACAATCTATTCCAGCTGCTACCATCCAGGAAACAGTACCACAGCATAAAAGCCAGGACCAACAAGCTTCGGGACAGCTTCTTCCACCAGGCCATCAGACCAATTAACTCACTCTGAGTGTATTTCTATGTTAAATTGACTGTTCTATTTATTGTAAACTATTATAAATTACTACGATTGCACATTGCACATTTAGACAGAGAAGTAACATAAAGATTTTTACTCCTCATGTATGTAAAGGATGTAAGTAATAAAGTCAATTCAATTCAATAATCTTGCACCCTGCTACTATGTGCTGGATGGCTTCAGCAGATTCCTTGCTCAGTCTGCATCTTGGGTCTTGTCTGGTGTGATAGACTCCTGCTTCTATTGCTCTTGTGTTCAGCATCTGTTCTTGTGCAGCGTCTCTACAGAGCAGCACCTCTGTGCTGTCCCTCAGCCCTGCCATTTCCAGCCATTGGTAGGACTTTCTTATGTCAGCCAACTCTGATACCTGGCGATGGTAGATCCCATGCAGTGGATTGTCCTGCCATGACCTCTGGTCCTCTGGCTCTGCTTCACCCACTCCCATTTCCATATTCCCTGCCCTTTCTTTGTGGTATTCTCCTAGCAGGTCATCCTTGGCGGCCATCTTCCAGACAAAACTGTAATCCACAGATTTTATTATTATGTATTGCAATGTACTGCTGCTGTATAATAACACATTTCACTACATATGCCAGCGATATTGACCTGACTCTGATCAAAAACAACTGCTGTATTTAAATAACCTCAATTCTAATTAACATTTTCCCTCGGCTTTCTAACAAATTAGGCCATTTTTTAAAGTTCTAATCTACCTTAATCCATTTGTATTTTTCTTACTCAAACTCCCCTACTGACTACTGGCATGTTTATCACAAACCTTCTAATTTGACACCTGATCATAGAAGAATTTGCACCTTTAATTTATCTACATGTTAGGTCACTAGCTATTGAATTCAGCTGGCCTCAAGTTAGCTGAAGTCAACTTTCCCTACTATAGTTTACTCAAAGTTCTTCAGTCCATGGACTGAAATTTAGGTAGTTAACCGAGTCCATTACAGATCAACACAGGCAAGGCCCTCCCACCATTGAGTACATTTACATGGGGCACTGCCATAGGAAAGCAGAATCTTTCATCAATTTCCTGCTCCATCCCACCATCAGGAAGGAAGTACAGAACTATATGATTCCATATAGTTTTTCATAAAATTTTTTCGCATTTCTTCCTTCCTGTAGAATTCCTGCAAGAAAATGAATCGCAAGGTAGTATGTGGTACATATACGTACTTTGATAATAAATTTATTTTCAACTTTGAAAGACAACAGAATTCCCAGCTTACATCAGTCTATACTGTACAGTGACCTTCAGATACAAGGCTGGAAAGGACATACTAATGATGCAGGACGAACAAATTGTCCATTGCAGAAAGCAAGGGCACAGGAATGGATTCTAGTTCACCTGTGTTTCTCCCATGTTTCATGATGTTCCTTACTCCATTCCTAATAAGCCTGAACTGCTCTCTACGTTTATTGCCGTTTTCTTAGCCACTTAAGACCATAAGACCATAAGACAAAGGAGCAGAAGTAGGCCATTCGGCCCATCGAGTCTGCTCCGCCATTTTATCATGAGCTGATCCATTTTCTCCTATTCAGTCCCACTCCCCTGCCTTCTCACCATAACCTTTGATGCCCTGGCTACTCAGATACCTATCAATCTCTGCCTTAAATACACCCAATGACTTGGCCTCCACTGCTGCCCGTGGCAACAAATTCCATAGATTCACCACCCTCTGACTAAAAAAATTTCTTCGCATTTCTGTTCTGAAAGGGCCCCCTTCAATCCTTAAGTCACGCCCTCTCGTACTAGACTCCCTCATCATGGGAAACAACTTTGCCACATCCACTCTGTCCATGCCTTTTAATATTCGAAATGTTTCTATGAAGACTCTCCTCATTCTTCTGAACTCCAAGGAATACAGTTCAAGAGTGGACAAATGTTCCTCATATGTTAACCCTCTCATTCCCAGAATCATTCTAGTGAAGTCTCTGTACCCTCTCCAACGTCAGCACATCCTTTCTTAAATAAGGAAACCAAAACTGCCCACAGTTCTGCAAGTGAGGTCTCACCAGCGCCTTATAGAGCCTCAACATCATATCCCTGCTCCTATACTCTATTCCTCTAGAAATGAATGCCAACATTGCATTCACCTTCTTCACTACTGACTCAACCTGGAGGTTAACTTTAAGGGTATCCTGTACGAGGACTCCCAAGTCCCGTTGCATCTCAGAACTTTGAATTCTTTCTCCATTTAAATAATAGTCTGCCCGTTTATTTTTTCTGCCAAAGTGCATAACCATACACTTTCCAACATTGTACTTCATTTGCCACTTCTCTGCCCATTCTTCCAATCTATCCAAGTCTCTCTGCAGACTCTCCGTTTCCTCAGCACTACCGGCCCCTCCACCTATCTTCGTATCATCAGGAAACTTAGCCACAAAGCCATCTATTCCATAATCTAAATCGTTGATGTACAATGTAAAAAGAAGCGGCCCCAACACGGACCCCTGTGGAACACCACTGGTAACTGGCAGCCAACCAGAATAGGATCCCTTTATTCCCACTCTCTGTTTCCTGCCAATCAGCCAATGCTCTATCCACGTATGTAACTTTCCCGTAATTCCATGGGCTCTTATCTTGTTAAGTAGCCTCATGTGTGGCACCTTGTCAAAGGCCTTCTGAAAATCCAAATATACAACATCCACTGCATCTCCCTTATCTAGCCTACTGGTAATTTCCTCAAAAAATTGTAATAGGTTTGTCAAGCAGGATTTTCCTTTAAGGAATCCATGCTGAGTTCTGCCTATCTTGTCATATGCCTCAGGTACTCTGTAACCTCATCCTTGACAATCGACTCCAACAACTTCTCAACCACGGATATCGAGCTAACAGGTCTATAATTTCCTTTTTGCTTCCTTACCTCCTTCTTAAATAGCAAAGTGACATTTGCAATCTTCCAGTCCTCCGGAACCATGCCAGAATCTATCGACTTTTGAAAGATCGTCGCTAATGCCTCCGCAATCTCCACAGCTACCTCCTTCAGAACACGAGGGTGCATTCCATCTGGTCCAGGAGATTTATCTACCTTTAGCCTATTCAGCTTCCTGAGTACTTTCTCTGTCGTAATTGTGACTGCGCACACTTCTCTTCCCTGCCGCCCTTGAGTGTCCGGTATACTGCTGTCTTCCTCAGTGAAGACTGATGCAAAATACTTGTTCAGTTCCTCTGCCATCTCCTCATCTCCCATTACAATTTCTCCAGCATCATTTTCTATCGGTCCTATATCTACTCTCACCTGTCTTTTACTCTTTATATACTTGAAAAAGCTTTTAGTATCCTCTTTGATATTATTTGCTAGCTTCCTTTCATAGTTAATCTTTTCTCTCTTAATGACCTTCTTGGTTTCCTTTTGTAAGGTTTTAAAAACTTCCCAATCCTCTCTCTTCCCACTAATTTTTGCTTCCTTATATGCCCTCTCTTTTGCTTTAACTTTGGCTTTGACTTCTCTTGTCAACCACAGTTGCATCCTTTTTCCACTGGAAAATTTCTTCTTTTTTGGAATATACCTGTGTTGCACATTCCTCATTTCTCGCATAAACTCCAGCCACTGCTGCTCTGCTGTCTTTCCCGCCAGTGTCTCTTTCCAGTCAACTTTGGCCAGTTCCTCTCTCATGCCACTGTAATTTCCTTTACTCCACTGAAATACCGACACATCAGATTTCGGCTTCTCTTTTTCTAATTTCACAGTGAACTCAATCATGTTGTGATCACTGCCTCCTAAGGGTTCCTTCACTTCAATCTCTCCAATCACCTCCGGTTCATTCCACAATACCCAATCCAGTACAGCCGATCCCCTAGTGGGCTCAACAACAAGCTGTTCTAAAAAGCCATCTCGCAGACATTCTACAAATTCTCTCTCTTGAGATCCTGTGCTGACCTGATTTTCCCAATCTACTCGCAAGTTGAAATCCCTCACAATTATCATAACACTGCCCTTCTGACAAGCCTTTTCTATTTCCTGTTGTAATTTGTAGTCCACATCCCTGCAGCTGTTTGGAGGCCTATAAATAACTACCATCAGGGTTCGTTTACCCCTGCTATTTCTTAGCTCAACCCATAAAGATTCTGCACCTTCCGATCCTATATCACCTCTTTCTAATGATTTAATATCATTTCTTACCAATAAAGCCCCGCCTCCCCCTCTGCCTACCTTCCTATCCTCCCGATACACCGTGTATCCTTGGATGTTCAGCTCCCAGAGACATGCATCCTTTAGCCAGGTCTCAGTGATGGCCACAATATCATACCTGCCAATCTGTAGCTGTACAACAAGATCATCCACCTTATTCCTTATGCTGCGTGCATTTAAGTACAACACCGTAAGACCAGTATTTGATACTTTTTGCTTTGATTTCACTGCAACTTTATTGCACTGCAACTCATCCCAATGGCTACAAATTTGCCCCATCACCTGCCTGTCTTTCCTGACATCTTTACTGCTCACTATCTTAGATTTATTTCTGTTTTCCCCTTCCTCCGCTCTATCATTCCAGTTCCCATCCCCCTGCCAAATTAGTTTAAACCCTCCCTAACTGCTCTATTAAACTTTCCCACCAGGATATTGGTCCCCTTCGGGTTCAGGTGTAACCCGTCCTTTTTGAACAGGTCATACTTCCCCCAGAAAAGGTCCCAATTATCCAAGAATCTGAAGCCCTGCCCCCTACACCAGTCTCTCAGCCACGCATTTATCTGCCTGATCCGACTACTCTTGCCCTCGCTAGCACGTGGCACAGGTAGCAATCCCGAGATTACTACCCTGGAAGTCCTGCTTCTCAGCTTCCTTCCTAACTCCTGGAAATCTCTCTTCAGGACCTCCTCCTTTGTCCTATCTATGTCATTGGTACCAACATGTACCAAGACAACTGGCTGCTCACCCTCCCCCTTTAGAATATTCAGGACCTGATCCGAGACATCCCGTACCCTGGCACCTGGAAGGCAACACACCATGCGGGTATCTCTATCAGGCTCACAGAATCTCCTGTCTGTTCCCCTGACTATGGAATCCCCCACGACTACCGCATTTCTCTTCTCCCTCCTCCTCTCCCGCACAACAGCGCCAGGCTCAGTGCCAGAGACCCGGTCACCGTGGGCGTCCCCTGTCCCCCTTCTCATGCATTTGATATTTTCTCAGATACCCTTTTTGTACAAAGGGTGTAACAGCTTTTTGGAGACACAATTCTCAGCTAATGCTGCAAAGCTAACTTTTCTGAGTATATAAAACTTCCAACATTAATAGATAAGTTAATAGAGATGCTAAATGTTGTTATCCATCCTGTCTCAAGCTTCCTTGAACCAACAACTTAGCGAGCTTTGTCTGTTTTAAAACAAGCCAAATTAAAGAATACATTGCTTTATACTGCACTCTTGATCAGCCTAAAACAGGTGCAGTGAGCTACCTCTTACATTCCACAGACAAAACATCTGCTGTATACAGAGCTTGTTTGCCAAGCTTTGTTTTTCAACTTCAAGCTGATTACTGCTTCAATTTACATTTTGAGAACTGAAGACTGATCCCCATTTACAATAGAAACTAAACAAAGTATATAGTTGGAAGTTTAGTTACAACAACTGTTTGATCTTGACATGCGGCAGCTGCTGTGTTTTAGAAAGTGAGCTTGGCAAAACATGAGACTCTCTAAGCCTAGGATGTGAATATCCATCACAGCACAATCTTTTTCTTTCTTCACTCTTTGTATGATTTGTGTACTCTATATTGTTCTCTGAATCAATGTGTCTGCTATTGCAAACAAGTTTTGCACTGCACCTGTTCCTTTCCGTACATGCAAGTGACAATCAATTCAACTTGAAATGACTTGAAGATTATACAATCATGCTAAGACCAGTTGATGTGAACAAGATTTGGACACAGGTCTGTCACAACATTCAGATAATGAAAGTAGAAGTGTCACATCGTGATTCTTGGTCTTTCAACGATCAGATAAAATTACTTTTAAGATAACCAAGTTAAGTCAAGTCAAGTCAAGTCACTTTTTATTGTCATTTCGACCATAACTGCTGGTACAGTACACAGTAAAAACAAGACAACATTTTTCAGGACCATGGTGGTACATGAAACAATACAAAAGCTACACTGAACTACATAAAACAACACAAAAACTACACTAGACTACAGACCTACTCAGGACTGCATAAAGTAAACAGAACAGTGCAGGCATTACAATAAATAATAAACAAGACAATAGGCACAGCAGAGGGCAGTAGGTTGGTAGTCCAATGGCTTGGGGGAAAACTGTTACATAAATAAACAGCTGAATGGCGGTGTCCGGGATTCCATCCGTTTCTGTATTCCCGCCGAGTATTTGGTTGGAGTCGGATGTAGTCCAATTTAATGTCCATTGGAGAGCAGAATGGATGGGACAGCCGGTTGGCTACGGCTTGCTTTTTTCCTGGCATGGACTCCTGTCCACTCACCTCGCTTCCGCTTCCTCACACACTGCTTACGACGTCCCCACCTCCGGCCACTGGCATCAGGCGACTCTGAGGACTGTAGGCCCGATCCCCTCAGCAAGCTGAGGTTGTGTAATTTAACCAGCAGATCTTCATAAAGGTTTGTTTTTGGGCGATCTCTGTATTGTAGCAGTATCTGGAGATGGTAGACAGTCGCTCTGTTATCCATTGCCCTAAACCCTAATTGTGCCTTAAAATTAAATTAAAAAACTAAATTAAAGTAGCACCAGATCCGAAAGGCTGCTGCTGCCGTGCCAGGCCACTTGCTGGAAGTGTTAAGTTTTCAGAAGCTTTGCTAACCAATCTTTCCTCAACACAACAGGATTTACATTAACTGTTCAATATAAAGGCTGGGATCTTGGATAAATGTCCTTTTGGCACCAAAGGGGTGATTTAATGCAAATCAATGGAATGAGACCACGAGATTAGGTCAGCAAGATAGGTTGCTGTGAGTCAGGCTGGGTTTGGAGTGTCTGATAGACACTCCAAACCCAGCCCTCCCTCCCTCTGCCAACCTGAGGTCAGCGTGTAACATCATTTACACCGTCATAGCCAGATTACAAACCCAGCACTCCAGTGCCCTCATTACCATCTCGGGTGACTTCAACCATGTTACCATGGCTAGAACACTGCCCAACTTCACGCAGTATGTCAGCTGTACAACCAGAGGGGAGAGGACTCTGAATTTGATGTACGCCAACATTAAGGATGCATACAGCTCCTCTCCCCTCCCCCCACTGGAAAGGTCAGATCACAACCTCGTTCATTTAAAACCCTGCCACGTACCTCTGGTGAAGCGTAAACCTGCAACCTCGAGGACAGTGAGGAAATGGTCGGAGAGGCTTATGAGGCATTCCAGGGTTGTTTTGAGGTGACAGACTGGCAGGCACTCTGTGAGCCACATGGAGAGGATATTAATGGTTACATCAACTGCTGTGTGGACTGCAATGTTCCGACAAGAACTGTCCTTTGTTATTCCAATAACAAGCCATGGGTAACAAATGACATTAAGGACATCCTGAAAGCTAAAAGAGGGTGTTTAGAGATGGAAATAGGGAGGAGCTGAGGGCAATACAGAGGGGCCTGAAAGCCAGGATCAGGGAGGCTAAACACAGGTATAGGAGGAAGCTTGAGTGGAAACTCCAGCAGAACAACATGAGAGAGGTCTGGAGTGGGATGAGGACCATCACTGGTTCCGGCAAACTAGCAACAGAGGAGCTGAAGGCAGTGTGGACAAGGCCAACGAACTTAACCCGTTCTTTAACAGATTTGACATTGTGGCCCCTGCCCATCCCCCACATAAGTCATATGTTGTCAGCCCCCAACCAACACATATTCCACTCTCCCCTCCTACCCCTCCGAAGATGCCGTGCCCCAGCGGCCTCAATGACTACAGACCGGTAGCATTGACTTCCCACATCATGAAGACCCTGGAGAGACTTGTTCTGGAGCTGCTCCAGCCTATGGTTAAGCCACACTTAGATCCCCTCCAATTCGCCTACCAGCCCCGACTAGGAGTTGAGGATGCCATCGTCTGCCTGCTGAACCATGTCTACGCCCACCTGGACAAGCCAGCGAGCACTGTGAGGGTCATGTTTTTTGACTTCTCCAGTGCGTTCAACACCATCTGCCCTGCTCTGCTGGGGGAGAAGCTGACAGCGATGCAGGTGGATGCTTTCCTGGTGTCGTGGATTCTTGATTACCTGACTGGCAGACCACAGTACGTGTGCTTGCAACACTCTGTGTCCCGACAGAGTGATCAGCAGCACTGGGGCTCCACAGGGGACTGTCTTGTCTTCCTTTCTCTTCACCATTTACACCTTGGACTTCAACTACTGCACAGAGTCTTGTCATCTTCAAAAGTTTTCTGATGACTCTGCCATAGTTGGAAGCATCAGCAAGGGAAATGAGGCTGAGTACAGGGCTACGGTAAGAAACTTTGTCACATGGTGTGAGCAGAATTATCTGCAGCTTAATGTGAAAAAGACTAAGGAGCTGGTGGTAGACCTGAGGAGGACTAAGGCACCGGTGGCCCCTGTTTCCATCCGGGGGTCAGTGTGGACATAGTGGAGGATTACAAATACCTGGGGATACGAATTGACAATAAACTGGACTGGTCAAAGAACACTGAGGCGGTCTACAAGAAGGGTCAGAGTCGTCTCTATTTCCTGAGGAGACTGAGGTCCTTTAACATCTGTCGGACGATGCTGAAGATGTTCTACGAGTCTGTGGTGGCCAGTGCTATCATGTTTGCTGTTGTGTGCTGGGGCAGCAGGCTGAGGGTAGCAGACACCAACAGAATCAACAAACTCATTCGTAAGGCCAGTGTTGTTGTGGGGATGGAACTGGACTCTTTGACGGTGGTGTCTGAAAAGAGGATGCTGTCCAAGTTGCATGCCATCTGGGACAATGTCTCCCATCCACTACATAATGGACTGGTTGGGCACAGGAGTACATTCAGCCAGAGACTCATTCCACCGAGATGCACCACAGAGCGTCATAGGAAGTCATTCCTGCCTGTGGCCATCAAACTTTACAACTCCTCCCTTGTTGGGTCAGACACCCTGAGCCAATAGGCTGGTCCTGGACTTACTTCCCGGCATACTTTACATATTACTTCTTAATTATTTATGGTTTTATTACTATTTAATTATTTATCGTGCAACTGTCATGAAAACCAATTTCCCTCGGGATCAATAAAGTATGACTATGACTATGAGTGTCTGATAAGCAGCGAGAATGTTCATGGATGTTGAAGCAGGATGTCCTGAGGTCACTGTTTCCTGGATCATTTGTCAGTCCTTCTTAAAGCCAGAAACATAGTTTCTATTTCAGGGCCACTTTAAAAATCAGGTAGATGGAGCTCGTCAGTCTAGGAAGGCAGTCCATCTAAGAGAGGTAGAACTCTTAATTTCAAACTTCCACTGCCTTGCGGCCATACCCACTCATGGGAAAGGCTTCGGGAGTAAACCCTGAGGGCGAATCCAAAGCTGGAGTCCCTAAGGCAGTCCGACGTTGCCTTCAACCTCGTTCTGGCAACTCCTGCGACGACACTGGTACCAAGCTATATCGGCCCTTGCCCTTCCCTTAGACAACATCGGTGTTGTGGAGAGGGGAGACTTGCTGCATGGTCAACTGCCGGTCTTGTGTACAACCTTGCCCAGGCCTGTGCCCTGGAGAGTGAAGACTTTCCAGGCGCAGATCCATGGTCTCGCGAGACTAACAGAAGGCACCACAGAAAAAGGAAAAGCAAAAGCAAATGTTAAAAATCTGAAGTAAAGCATAAAATTCTGGAAGTACACAGTAGGTCAGATAGCAGCTGCACAGAGAGTAACAGAATCAACTTTTCAGGTCGCTGTTTCTTCATCTAAGAGCAGGAGGGGGCGTTGGGATGCAGGGCACCTTCAGAGAGAATGCAATATTTGATCATGGATTGTTGTATAAGAATACAATCCAAAGCATACTAATGCAAAGGATGCCAGACCAAGAGCTAGGGAGCCTCATATAAGTACAGTGTTCCTGACGACACCATGGTAGTGTAGTAGTTAGTACGACACTATTACTGCTCAGGCCTTCCGGAGTCCAGAATTCAATTCCGGCACCACGTGTAAGGAGTTTGTACGTTCTCTTCGCCACTTTACTCCCACAGTCCAAAGCCCCACTTTACTCCCACAATCCAAATATGTAGATTAATTGGTCACTGTAAATTGTCCTGGGATTAGGCTAGTGTTAAATAGGTAGGTTGTTGGGCAGCACAACTCGTTAGGCCAAAATGACCTGTTCCACGCTGTGTCTTTAAATAAAAGTAGAAAATAAAATACAGCATTACACAGAAAGCATACAAAGAAGGGCTGCTCTAAAATATGTCACTGTCCGAGAAGCAAAACCAGGTCAGAAGACTGAGCACAATGTAAGTACTGACACATGCAACCGTAGTTCATGTTAATGTTACGTAAATCAGGGCAGGGTGAGAGATTACGTGGGGATTCTGGGAAATCCTGAATGTTCTCAACATTCAGGTAGCAAGAATTCTTATTCTTACTAAACAAAACCAGTATAATACTTCGACTAGGATGAGATTTAAAATCTACTATTTTGAAATGGCATCCTTGCCAAGCATTAAGGTAGCAAAGTTAATCTGAGCAAGAAACACTATGCACAGCTAAATAACCAGAAACAATAATACTTTGGATTCCAGTTAATTGGGCCATTGGTTAATGGAGACAACTGCTTATTTGGAACATCTCTTGAAGATCAAAAACTAATTGAGTAAATTGCTGGGATTCCCTTTGTTTATTTTGGGACACTATGCTGCTTAATAATTCCAGGAATGAAAGGGTTACCGTATGTGGAACATCTGGCAGCTCTTGGGCTATATTCCCTGGAGTTGAGGAGAATGAGGGAATGAGGGGGGGATCCATAGAAACATTCCAAATGTTAAAAGGCCTGAACAGATTAGATATGGCAAAGTTATTCCCTATGGTAGGGGATTCTAGGACAAGGGGGCACGACTTCAGGTTTGAAGGACATCCTTTTAGAACTGAGATGTGGAGAACTTACTTTAATCAGAGGGTGGTAAATCTGTGGAATTTGTTGCCACGAGCAGCTGTGAAGGCCAAGTCATTGGGTGCACTTAAGGCAGAGATGGATAGGCTCTTGATTAGCCAGGACAGCAAAGGGTGTGGGATGAAGGCAGGGAATGACTGGAAGAATTGGATCAACCCATGATTGAATGGCGGAGCAGATTTGATGGGTCAAATGGCCTAGTTCTGCTCCTATATCTTACGGTCTTATGGTCTTAATTGGTGCAGGAGGCTGTTGCTGAACAGGTTCTAACTAGCATCAGTCACACGCATATGTGTGGCTGTTCGTTACTACACCGTGCTTAGAGCTAACAGTTTTTAAATAGTGTCAGTTGTGTGGGTTTGTGATGAAAAAGGAGTGATTTTTGTCACAATTCTTGGGGAGAAATAAGTAGTAAGACAATTCCAAACCGTTTTCTTCACTGTAGTTTCAAACATTCAGGCTTGGAGATGCCAGAAACGGCCGGAAGTGAAAATGAAAAGGTTTTGCTACTTCAACAAGTTAAGCTCTATGAAGAATTTCAAAGTATCGACTATCACCTTGCATGTTACAATGAAAATGAAGATTTAGAGGATACAATTGATGATAACATTGTATGAAGGCAGTCACCAGGTGTCTGCGTTGATTTTATACATTGCGTACATTGGATGAATTCCTCCGTCGAGAACTATTACAAACAAATACACAGTTATATAGTACTGTGGTACTATCGGTAGCATTCTAATTTGTGCTGTATTTTATTTAACTACTTAATTTGTTACTCAGTTTCTTTTTATTATGCTTTCTTTAACTGAGGCAGCCACTTAGTTGGGCTAAAATATACTGTCCCGATGTGCCTCAATTAACCAGAATCCACCGTACTTTGAATCACTGAACTCTACATGGTGAATCAGTAAGTTGAAAAACTTTGCAGAATATTTGTAGAAACAGTTCTGAAACATGACTTTGTTCCTCCCTCCACAGATGCTTCCTGGCCTGCTGACTGTTTTCAGCAATTTCTGTGTTCTTTTCAGACTACCGACACCTATGTATTCTTATTGTTTTAGAATGACTGCTTTTCCAATACTGAGCTATAATTATTCTCAACTAAGACATTCTCCCTGCAGTCCCATCTGTTGTTGTTTACAATTTCAAATTCAACTCTTTCACATATCCAGGAGGAGGAATAATTTCATCCATTAAGGTGTGTTCAAATGAACAATCAAGAGACGTGAGATGAATCTTGTCTATTAGTGGTCATTGTTCCAGAAATGAGGAGAACAATGTGTTTATGGTGCTACTGCAAAAGATGGAATGGATGTAATTATTGCTACTTTGAATGCTTACAGCACACTGCTGAGAAATTTGAGTTTCCTCTGATAATAATGCCTGCTGTTGTAAAACAACATTTGATGTAATCAAACAAGAAGTTGCTGACCTCAAGTCAAGAACAAATTTCAAAAAAATTCACCTTTATTACAATGACTTTAATCTCCTATGCATGCAGAATAAACATATACCTGTCTTCATACGATACAAGGTTTTCAATTCTTGAAACAGGATCGAGTGTTTTTCAATTATTATCAATCATGATGCTATCACAATGTAGGAGAAATGTGTGTTTTGCAGTCACCAAAGGGATACCTTCATTGAAATAAGCAACCTTCATAAATTGTGCAGTTTCACTATATGATGCATGCAGCGAAAATGCTCCCAAATCACCATGACCTCATGTAGTGAAACTTCTTCCTGTTATTTTCTGCAACGTTCTGAGTTTTCAGGAAAATCACAGTAAAGAATTACATAATTGTGGATTCCAACAGGTAAAGTCAGCCCTTTTGTGCCACATTAAATACTCTGTTAATTGCTTATTGTAATGTTAATTGTTCTAAACAATTCCTTTATAAATGTGTTTATTTTCAATTTGTTTTCTATCCCAAGACGTTTTTCCTCTCCTGTCCTCCTTCCACTTTGGCCTCATAATCTTCTTCCCGAAGACTATCTTCATCCAATTCCTTCAAGCGACTAACTTGCTACATATGTTTAAATAGCAACGATTGACTGTGTAATTTGCCACAAAAAGCATCACAGCAGAATTTCATCATAGTGGCAGCCAACCTTTACTTCACAACAAGAGATCAGTGTGAATTTCCTCATCGCTGTCATGATCCACTGTGAACAAAATTTCAATTCCCATCCCTGTCTGACAAAGAATGGCTCAGATTAAGGTTCAGCCTGCATGCTTAAATCAAATTACTTGCTGAGGATTAAATGGTATTCATTCCAAAGTGATAAAGGTGAATGGCAGCAAAATTGAAAATCAAAACTACTGAAAAAAGCTGGAAGTCTGGAACATATAGAAAGTACTGATAAAACTTGGCACCTCTGGAGAAGGGGCTTGGCCTGTCTATCCTGGGACATTTCACTCACCTTTGGTCTCCACTGGATACTCATCTCTCACCTGTGACTCCAAGCAGCATGCCACAGCAGCCACACTCTGGCATACTGGTTTGACAGGCGGGCTAAACCGGGTGAGGGTAGCCGGCGGACCTCATACCCCACTGAGAGAGGGGTATGCCTGTCCTAACATGCAAAGTCAGCTTTGGCAGACCAGGCGGTTGAGATCTACAGTGAGATCCAACGGCCAGGAAGGTGGTTCCGCAACGCTCCATGGAGTGCAAGGGGCATGACAAGGCACAGGAGACGTCACGGTCATCCACTGCAACCAAAGAAGGCCCCAGTTTATGACACTTGTTCGTAGCACTGGACCTGGACTGCTGAGGTGGAGGGAGTGGAACTGTTCCAGTGCAGCGACTTTTCCACTTTAAAAGCTCTCCCTCACAGGTCTCCTGTCATCGCTGGACACAACGGACAACCACCACTTGGGAGGTCAGGCAACAGCTACAGAAAATACATTGAGTTAACAACTCTATAAAACTGGAAATATCAGTAGAACAAGTGTATTTTAAGGAAATTAAAAAGTGTAGATGCTGGAAATAAAAAAGAAAGCAAACACTCCCTCACCTGTGGAGAGACAAACAATTAGTGGTTCAGGTCTGGACATATTTTTAAGATTGATTTTTAAGTATTTCAAATTCAGAGATGGGGAGTGAAGAGAGGGAATATCTGTGATTGGATGTAAACTAAGACCATAAGATCATAAGTTATAGGAGCATATTTAGACCACTTGGCCCATCGAGTCTGCTCTGCCATTTCATCACGGCTGATCCAATTTTCCTCACAGCCCCAATCTCCTGCCTCCTCCACATATAGTTTCATGCCCTGACCAATCAAGAATCTATCAATCGCTGCTTTAAATATACATAAAGACTTGGCCTCCACACCTGCCTGTGGGAAAGAATTCCACCTATTCACCACTCTCCATGCAAAAAATAATTAAGTAACCGTGTGGAAGATGGTTGTAGAAGAGAGGACCCCATCCAATGAAACTTTCCCTGAAGAATTGAAAATAAAATTCCTGATTAAGGATCACGGTCCAACTGCTGATTCTACTCTTTTCCATAGCTGCTGTCTGGAGTTCCTCCAGCATTTCGTGTGTGTTGCTTTGACAAAATTCCTAAATCCTAGAACGCTGCATACTTTCAATTTTAGAAAGTTTCACGCAATGCTCGGATCTGTGTGACTCAATATTCCGGTTACACAAGGATATGAAAAGCAGTGAAGTACCCAAGGAAAAGATTTCAAATGCTTTGCTATTGGAAAATGGGAATATCTGAATTCTGTAATTGTATCACTCCATTTGCGTAATTTTGCCATCCACACAAATACAACATGGAAGCAAACCCTTCAGTACATCAACCATGTACCAAAGTCCCATCGACTCCTCCCGGATCAATAAAGTTTGAGAAACAGTTCTGATAAGAAAACAGGGAGACACCAGAAAGTATTCACCACGTTCAAGTATGTCATTGATGTGGCTCCGAGACATTAAATTGAAGGTGGAACTACAGACACTGAAAAACATAAAGGTGAGGTGAGCTACCCAGACGTTTGGTGGCTAAAGCAGGTACACCTCTGAAGGTAGGGTCTTCACGCTGGATCATTTGACAGGGACAGGGCACTGTGTCAGTAGATGAGACAGGAAAGGAGATCAAGAGGGCAAGAGAGCAAGAGCCAGAACATTTACAACTACCTCGTAGGATCTGATCTCATTTCATCTTGGTTGAACAAGAGTAGTGGTTGAATTAACTGATACCACCATAATGGAAGCTATTTCAGTGGAAGGAACAAACAAGTTTGCAGGGGACATTGTAGTGAGGAGGACAGGTCCTGCTCTCTGCAGCAAAGAGCAAGAATTCAGAAGAATATAAGGAAAGTAAAAACTGTGTTAATATTGGATTAAAGTAAATGGGTGGCTGAACATAGACACAGAGTCAATGGGCCGAAGAACTGCTTCCATGCTCTATTCCTCCAAGGTTGTGTTTCTGGCATGGTGCCAGGGTTTGACATATCCTTTCAGGGCTGGTTAAAATTTATGGTGGGGTGGGGAAGATTTGTGTACATGCAGGTACCAGAGACATAGGCAGGACAAGCAAAGTGGTTCTGTATAGTCAGGAAGAAACAGAACGCCAAAGGCAATAAGCTCTGCATTGTTGAGTGAGCCAAGGGTCAATTGGCAAAGGACAAATAAGTTAAGGAAAAGAAATCTGTGGTTCAAAGACGGGTGATGTGGAATGCTATGCACAGATACAGTGAGAGCAGTAATATTAAGAATGTGTGTACCCAATGTCCTATTGTAGAGAAGATTGCAACATAAATAATGCAAGCAAGAGAACAAGGTTGAAAGATGGAGTGAATCAAAAAGCAGCGATTAGAACAGGTGTTAATGGGGGAAAAGATAAACTGACAGAGCAGGATAGAGAGTACAAATCTATGAGTAAATCAGCAAGTACGATTAAAGGTTATAAAAATAATAAGATGGAGGAAAGAAAGTTGTTTCCACTGGTAGGAGAGACTATAACTCGGGGTCGGGGAACAGTAATGCACAGTACCGACCTTTGGCCAATGATGTGCTGCCAACACTTCAACTTAGTCCAAGGTCAATCTAACCTTTCCCTCCCACGCAAGTTAAAAAAGGGATGCCCACACCTTCCGAATGAATGAACAAACAAAAAGATAGCAAAAGAGAATAAATTATGTATGTGTAAAATCTGAAGTAAAAATAGAAAATATTGGAATTCACAATGATTCCTCAGCATTTGAAAAAAAGACTAGCTACTGAGTGGCCCCCGCTCCTCTGGTGACCCAAATCCACTCTTAAGTAAATAAGTTGCTAACCAGAAGGAAAACCTAAGTCTCCGTTATAAATGTGTTTATCAGGCACATTTAATGCATCATAACATCAACTGCAGTGAAACAACTGTTGTGTCTGTGCACAAATACATATATATTAAATAAAAGCATGCACGCGGAAGATGGCTTAAACTGGCGTATTCACATTACAGCAAGAGAGCGAACGATGTGCATACGGAGTGTGGGAGTGGGATCATTGCTTGAAAAGAAATAGATGCTTACATTATAGCAACTATTGCATATTCCTTTAAAACATAGAAGGAGAACATTTGGTTCTCAGAAATAAGCCATCCTCCCCCATTTCCCAGTAACCTGTTCTCTCGGGAATGTTTAATAATAAAAACCGGATTGTCCAAACAGCCACCCACACGATGGACAATTGGGGATGTAAGAGGAAATATCATTTGGGATATAAGGGGTAACCCACTTGTTCCCAGGGAGAACGTGCAAACTCCACTTACAGGACAGTAAAGAAAGCATGCAGATGCAAGGAAAGAAGAGTGGGGAAGTTATTAACATCAGTGAGGCCACTTCACTGTGGGCAGTTTTGATCGTAGTACAGAAAGGAAATGATTACATTGAAGGGGGTTGAGAAGAATGGAAAATTTCAGTTATGATGAGAGACTGCATCAGCTTGGTGTGATTGCCTTGAAACTGAAAGAGGGGGCTTAAAGGTGGACAAAGTTATGAGGTGAGTAAACAAAGGGCATATGTTTAAAGTATGAACTAGGAGTGGATGCAGAGAAGATTTTTTTTACCCAGAGGGTGGATGGTGTTTGGAATGAATAAGCTTAGAGGAGGATGGAGGCACATTCTCAAAACATTTAAAAAGTCATGGACCTGAATAGCAAAGCTATAGAAGGCTACAGACCAAGTCCCGGTAAATTGGATCGGTAATGAAGTATACTTGATGATAATGTGGACAATGTGAGCCAAAAGACCTGTTTCTGTACTGTATGAGTCTATTACTTTATGACTCAATATTAACACACACCTTTCCATGTAAGCATATTGGGTATTGAATATTGTCCTGAAATTTAAGAGATCGTTGTGAGTACAGGTGGCCTATTTTTCTGTACATGGGTACTTTGGATGACCTAAAGACAGTCTACAAAGTACAACTAAACTAAGAGGAGTAAGTGATAATGAAGGTACCGGTCACACTTTCTGTCTATTTAGACAGAATATTCAACTAGTAGTTGAAAAATTGACTGGGATCATTCTCTCCTGAGTTTCCTTTATGCACTGTGTCAACAGTATTCATTGTGATGAGCTCCATGAACTCATAGATCTGGCTTATGAACAGTGTTAAGAGTATCAACATTAACAGCTGTTCTCCCAAGCATAAAGAGATTGAAACTGACTGACCAAGAGTGTCCTTATTGCCACTGGGAGTGATTCTACATACTTCATTGAAATAGAACATAATTATTCCTGGGAAATACTCTACAAAGTAACCTTCTTAAGGACAAATGAATTTCACTCAGAGGTGGATTGAAACCAGCTGATAACAAGAAAAAAAAGAGCTTAATTCAATTAAATTTAGCTGGAAGCTGACATTTTTACTACAAATAATCTTTTTCATATTCAGATTGAGTGCACAATATTTTTTCAAATGACCTCTGTAGGAATGATGCACTTGGACAGCAAAAGGGGAGTTTCTTTGAAGCATGGGAATACCATACTATACTGAAGAAACATAAAAGGAGCTTTTTTATGCTTCTAATTTAAATAGTACTGAATAGACCAGAATTAAATTTAGCCCAAATTATTATGTTTAAAAATCTCTTGTTCCATCAGGAGAAATGTAGTGCCACTACAGACTTTTGTTTGTCCAAAAGGTAATACAAATTTTGTTCTTGTAGAACCTCATCGCGTTTACTCAGATCACGAGAGATTAGAACTCAAGAACATAAGACATGAGTAACAAAAGCGTTCAGCTTCTTGTGCCTGCCCCACCATTCAGTAAGCTCCCTGATGATTTTTGACCTCAGCACCACTTACCATAGAACCATAGAAACTACAGCACAGAAACAGGCCCTTTGGCCCTTCTTGGCTGTGCTGAACCATTTTCTGCCTAGTCCCACTGACCTGCACATGGACCATATCCCTCCATACACCTCCCATCCATGTATCTGTCCAATTTATTCTTAAATGTTAAAAAAGAACCTGCATTTACCACCTCGTCTGGCAGCTCATTCCATACTCCCACCACTCTCTGTGTGAAGAAGCCCCCCCAATGTTCCCTTTAAACTTTTCCCCCCTCACCCTTAACCCATGTCCTCTGGTTTTTTTCTCCCCTTGCCTCAGTGGAAAAAGCCTGTTTGCATTCACTCTATCTATACTCATCATAATTTTATATACCTCTATCAAATCTCCCCTCATTCTTCTACGCTCCAGGGAATAAAGTCCTAACCTATTCAACCTTTCTCTGTAACTGAGTTTCTCAAGTCCCGGCAACATCCTTGTAAACCTTCTCTGCACTCTTTCAACCTTATTTATATCCTTCCTGTAATTTGGTGACCAAAACTGAACACAATACTCCAGATTCAGCCTCACCAATGCCTTATACAACCTCATCATAACATTCCAGCTCTTATACTCAATACTTCGATTAATAAGGGCCAATGTACCAAAAGCTCTCTTTACGACCCTATCTACCTGTGACGACACTTTTAGGGAATTTTGTATCTGTATTCCCAGATCCCTCTGTTCCACTGCACTCCTCAGTGCCTTATCATTAACCCTGTATGTTCTAAGTTGGTTTGTCCTTCCAACGTGCAATACCTCACACTTGTCAGTATTAAACTCCATCTGCCATTTTTCAGCCCAATTTTCCAGCTGGTCCAAGTCCCTCTGCAGGCTCTGAAAACCTTCCTCACTGTCTACTACACCTCCAATCTTTGTATCATCAGCAAACTTGCTGATCCAATTTACCACATTATCATCCAGATCATTGATATAGATGACAAATAACAATGGACCCAGCACTGATCCCTGTGGCACACCACTAGTCACAGGCCTCCACTCAGAGAAGCAATTCTCTACCACCACTCTCTGGCTTCTTCCATCAAGCCAATGTCTAATCCAATTTACCACCTCTCCATGTATACCTAGCGACTGAATTTTCCTAACTAACCTCCCATGCGGGACCTTGGCAAAGGCCTTACTGAAGTCCATGTAGACAATATCCACTGCCTTCCCTTCATCCACTTTCCTGGTAACCTCCTCGAAAAACTCCAACAGATTGGTCAAACATGACCTACCACGCACAAAGCCATGTTGACTCTCCCTAATAAGCCCCTGTCTATCCAAATGCTTGTAGATCCTGTCTCTTAGTACTCCCTCCAATAACTTACCTACTACTGACGTTAAACTCACCGGCCTATAATTTCCCAGATTACTTTTCGATCCTTTTTTAAACAACGGAACAACATGAGCCACTCTCCAATCCTCTGGCACTTCACTCGTAAACAGCGACATTTTAAATATTTCTGCCAGGGCCCCCGCAATTTCAACACTAGTCTCCTTCAAGGTCCGAGGGAACACTCTGTCAGGTCCCGGGGATTTATCCACTTTAATTTTCCTCAAGACAGCAAGCACCTCCTCCTTTTCAATCTGTACAGTTTCCATGGTCTCACTACTTGATTCCCTCAATTCCATAGACTTCATTCCAGCTTCCTTAGTAAATACAGACACAAAAAACCTACTTAAGATCTCCCCCATTTCCTTTGGTTCCGCACAAAGCCGACCACTCTGATCTTCAAGAGGACCGATTTTCTGACACTTAAACTTTATCCCATATTTTCAAATATTATAATATTAATCTGTATTAAATAACTGTCTCATCTGAGCATCCACACCTTGGTTGAACAGAGAATCCCAAAGATTCACCATACTTTGGGCGAAGAAGTTTCTTCTCAGCCTTTTTTCTGAATGGTCAGAAGCTCTGGCTTTTTTCTGAAGCTCTTATTTTGAGCTTCTGACCCCTGGTTCTAGACAGCCCACTCAGGAGAAACATCTACACCACATCCTCTCTGTCAAACCCTAATGATCTGGGATTTGACAGAGGATATCATCTCACACTCTCCTCAACTCAAGAGTAAATCGACTTGTTCTGCTGAGTCTCATATCATATGACAAATACATTTTCCTAGGGATCAAGCTAGTAAACCTTTCTGAACTCCCTCTGTTCCATGTATACCCTTCCTTAGATAAGGAGCCCAGACCTGTACACAATATTTCAGGATGCTGTAGATCAGCACATCACTTTTAGGTCCTGATAAACTTCATCCGAGGATCTTAAAACAAATTATTAGAAACATAGTCAACATTTTGGTTTTAAATGTGTGAAATTCTAGATTCACGGGTGGCTATTATAGATCAGCAGATTGCAAATTAATCTCCTTTAATGAAAAGGGGAGAGAGAGAGCAGAAAACTACAAACCATGGACAATGTTTAAAGCTATTATTAATGACATAACAGCAGGTACTCTGAAAAATTCAAATTAATCAGGTACTCTAAGGTCAATGTAGTTTTGTGAAGGGAAAATTATGTTTGACTGGCTTATTGGAACTCAGTGAAAACAGGTACTACATGTACATTCTTAAGAGGAATTTTATAGTGATTATTCATTTCCATAGATGCTACCCGACCTGCTGAGTTCTTCCAGCATTTTGTGTGTGTTGCTTTGGATTTCCAGCATCTGCAGAATTTCTCAGGTTCATGGAATTTCATAGGGTTCTGTTTCAAGGTTATTGGAAAAAAGTAAAAAACTCCCAGTTTAAGATGTGATATATGTCATGGACAGAAGATTGGTTGACACCCTTTTCTCTCTAAATCTGAATGTGCTGCAATCTCTCACATTAAACAAATGATATGAGGTCTATCTCTCCACCTGAGACAGGGATCAAAATCTAAGTAATTTCTCTCTCATCTTCAAAGTGAAAGTCAAGTTTAATGTCATATGTACAACTACATGCAATAAAAAACTTACTTGCCACAGCATTCTTGCCACAGAGATTCAGAATAACAAAAGAAAATTATACATATGAAGAGCATAAAACATAGGAAGCAGAATTAGGCCATTTGGCCCATCGTGTCTGCCTCAACATTCCACCATGGCTGATTTAGTATCCCTCTCAACCCCATTCTCCTGCCTTGTCCACATAACCTTTGATGCCCTGACTTATCAAGAACCTATTAAACTCCGCTTTAAATATACTCAATGACTTGGCCTCCACTGCCATCTGTGGCAATGAATTCCATAGATTCACCACCCTCTGGCTAAAGAAATTCCTCTTCATCTATGTTGTAAACAAACTTCTGTTATAAAAGGACATCCCTCTATTCTGAGACTGTGCTCTCTGGTCCTAGCCTCCCTCACTATAGGAAACATCCTCTCAACTTTCATTTATTCTGGGCCTTTCAATATTCAATAGGTTTCAATGAGATTGCCCGAAATTCTTCTAAACTCGACCGAGTATGGGCCCAGAGCTACACCTGGAATAGGACATCATACTTCATTGTTTGAATCTATTTTGAGGTGGATCTCAGAATTCAATGTTTTTCTTTTCAAATTCTATAAAGAAAACAAACTGCTTAATTTTTGAATTTTAATCTACAAAACAGGTAAATAGGGATTTCATACAATCTAGACACAAAATACCATGTTGAATAAATGTTTAACATATGTATTAAATATCACTAACGTAATCTAGCTAATTAATTCACAGCCTAACCGTTGCTTACACAAGTTCATCATTAAATTGGTATATTGGAGTTAGTTGTCTCACCACACTGAGAGATTCAGGTCTATATGCAGGATATCAGATGAATAAATTGCTATCTGGCATTATAATATACCTTCATTCTTCTGTTATCTGTTCCCCAAGCAGAACTAACCTGGTTTCTGATCTCAGAATCTTAACTTTTACACATAATTAGGATGCTGAATTATTTGCTTACCTCTTGCTATAAGAGCTTTCGTATCTGAAGCTACACAATTTTTACTTGGGCTAATACCTTCTGAATTGTTGATTGATTGCAGGTGGAAGAATGCAGACAATACTGGTTAGTAAATTTTAGAAGTCCTCACGTCCCTCTGTAGAGTTTTGATTTCCTGTTGACCACAAAGAGAGAACAGATTAGGTTGTGTAGCTGGGGTAGAGGTCACAAAGTGGAGAGGGCTAGGAAGTAGGAAGGAAGACTTTTCTATACAGCAACACTACCTCCTCTACTTACTGGAAATCTTGAAGGATGAAATGCTAGGATTACATTTAGAATGGAGATAATACACAAGGCTCACAACCTGAGTAAAATCCAGGGAGGGGGTGGCTGGCAGGGTTGCTACTTGGGATGGTAGAATAGTTTGGATTGTATGGGTGTTTGGGACAATATTAACAATATCACACTTTACCAGAACAAAACAAAATATTGCCCAGGTAGTGAAAATTAAAGTCTCCATTACTTTTTGCATCACTCTGTGCTCTGCAGGAAAGTATACCATTTAGTTTTCATGTATTCTTTGTTATAAACACTACTTCTGTTGGTTACCGAACTCTCAAATAGATTCATGTACTTTTAGAACAGCAGGATACTCCTGCCAGTAGCAATTTGTTTCCACAATGGCACATCAATCACATTACATATTATCATTAGCAGGTTCAAAATCTCTGAGTCAATTTAATTAACACTTTGTCTCCACCAATCAGATTCTCTTCTGCTCTTACAGCATAGGCAAAAACTGGATCTTACATTGTGGCGCCAGAGTTAGTTCAAGCTTTTGAAATGCTGCATTCTAAATGCTCCTCTTTTTTTCTCACAAACTAATATTCCAATGTAAACATATATGTGACATTTATTGTTAATTATAGGACTGAAACAATTAGAAATCTTCTCCAAGATAATGATGGCAATAAAAACACAAAGTAGATCACATTTTTATTTCACTTCTGCAAAGGACAGCAAATTGTAAACAATTGATTTCTCCAAAAAAGGTTATATTTAACTAAAATAACTCTGTTATTTTTCCAATTATATTAATGTATCAGTCCACACTGAAATGCAAATTCACAATAATTTACATCAATAAAGTCTGATCTGTTAAAACAAAATATCTGATGCATTTGAGAATGGAACTGTCATGAGCCCGGCTATCTATAATTGTTAATTGTTGTCTTAACAAGACTCATTAAGTCCTTGTGATTTCAGTTTAATCTTGTCAAGTTTATTTTGACTGGCACGGGTTTTCTGCAAACTGTGATTACTTAAAGTGGACTCCTGATTAGTGTGTATTGCAGGGCCCTTGTTCTGAGAATGAGAACAGGATGCAGTGTTGTTCAGTCAAGCCACCGATGCTCTGTTGGAATTCCTATGTATAAACTCTTGCTTCCATCTCTACATAGGGGATTGTCATTCCTCCAAACCTGGGTTCATTCATTGCCAATGTACACCATGACAGGAACAGAAGCTGCCATGGGGTACTTTAGCTTGCACACAGATTGGACAAATAAAATTGGTCAAGGCATTCTTGAGGAGGACTTCTTAGAATGCATCCATGTTAGCTTTCTTGAATAGCATTTTTAGTGAAACTACAAGGGAAAATACTAAGTTTTGGTCTTTGCAATAGAACAGGTAAAAATAACGATCTTAAAAATGGGCTTTATTTGTCACATGTACATCGAAACATCGAAATATACAGTATAACACTTTGTTTGTGTCAACCACCAACATATGCTAGAGCAACCCACAAATGGTCGGTAACATTAAATCCCTTGGTGTTATCATTTCAGAGGATCTGTCCCATATGGGGTACTGATGAGGCCGCACCCAGAATGCTGCATGCGGTTCTGGTCTCCCTCCTCACTTGTGGAACGATATACTGGCTTTGGAGTCAGTGCAGAGCAGGTTCACCGGGTTGATTCCGCAGGTGAGGGGTTAGCGTATGAGGAAAGCTTGAGTCACCTGTGACTATACTCACTAGAATTCAAAAGAATGAGAGGGAATTTTACAGAAACATATAAAACTATGAAAAGGATAGATACGATAGAGGCAGGAAAGTTGTTTCCACTGGTAAATGAGACGAGAACTAGGAGAAAGAGCCTCAAGATTCGGGGTAATAGATTTTTAACAAAGATGAGGAGAAAATGCTTCTCCCAGCGAGTAGTGAGTCTGTGGAATTCTCTGTCTAGAGAAGCAGTGGAGGCTACCTCATTAAGTATACTTAATACTTAGTTACATAGATGTTTGCATAGTAGGGAATTATGGGTTATGGGGATTAGGCGGAGTCCACGTCTTGATCAGCCATGATCTTATGGGATAGTGGAGCAGGCTCAATGGGCCAGATGGTCTCCTCCTGTTCCTATTTCTTATGTTCTTATGCACAGGATTGGTAACACTGCATGATAAGTCACAGGTCAATCGTATGTTTATACTCAGTTCTTTAAGCTTAAGCGAAGACTGATGATAAATCACAGAGAAGGAAGAGATCACAAACTGATTCAGCTAAAAATGATTGTCAGTCGCTCCCAGATTCTGCCTCGCTGGTTGTGTTCAAGTTTTCCAAACATACTTTGCACAGTTGCAAAGATTTTGCCACTCCCCCTCCATTTAATAAACCAAACAACCCAAGGTCTGCAGATCCACTTGGAACTCAGGCAATCTGAGAGAGTGCTTTACGGCACATAAAATCCATCAGCCAGACTTCACCAGATGGGCACAATTAATGCTGTCTCTAATTGAGTCTCAACTGAAAAAGGTGAAGAAGTGATTTGGCACAGACTATAGAGTTAGATACATTCCAAAGATAAATCATGAAGCTTTCTTTTCCCTATTGAAATCAGCTAATCCAGGTAATTCTGAACAATTTTACTAATTTTATGTTAATTGTCCCTGAGATGACAAATTCACACAATTTTATTGCTGCTGTTACAGTTCTCTTTTGACCACCTCCAAATCGATTCTCCAACCACAGGCTCATTTTCTTTGGCCTGTAATGTCCACTGAGAATTGAACCATTTACTCATATTCCTTAATTCTATTTTTGTGTAAGTTGTTTTAACTTAAACAGCAGAATAAAGATTGAAATAATTACAGCCTTTCAACCCAAGTACCTGCACAAAATATCATACTACCAATGGATTCCATTTGCAAATTATTTAAAGTCTCCGTTACAAAAAAAAATTACTTTCATTTCCAAGATGCAACATTTGGTTAAAAATTGTGTGACTTAGCTAAGCAATGCCATGCCTGGTGAGTTAGTTAAAATCAGCAGAGAGGAAGTCATGTGAAAAAATGGAAGCAACACACACAAAATGCTGGAGGAACTCAGCAGGCCAGGAAGCATCTATGGAAAAAAGTACAGTCGATGTTTTGGGGTGAGACCTTTCAGCAGGACTGGAGAGAAAAAAAGATGAGGAGTAGATTTAAAAAGTGGGGAAAGGGGAGAGAGAAACACAAGGTGACAGGTGAAACCAGGAGGGGTAGGAGTGAAGTAAGGAGCTGGGAAGTTGATTGATGAAAGAGATAGAGGGCTGGAGAAGGGGGAGTCTGATATGTGGAAACAGAAAGCCATGGAAGAAAGAAAAGAGGGGAGGAGCACCAGAGGAAAGCGATGGGGAGGCAAGAAGATAAGATGAGAGAGGGAAAAAGGCATGGGGACTGGTGAAGGAAAGGGTGTGGGGGCTTTACCAGAAGTTTGAAAAATCGATGTTCACGCCATCAGGTTGGAGGCCCCGCTCTTCACCCCACCCACTCCTGGTTTTACCTAACACCTTGTGTTTCTCTTTCCCCTCCCCCATCTCTAGTCCTGCCGAAGAGTTTCAGCCTGAAACGTCGACTGTACTTTTTTCCATAGATGCTGCCTGGCCTGCTGAGTTCCTCCAGCATTTTGTGTGTGTTGCTTGGATTTCTGGCATCAGCAGATTCTCTCTTGTTTGTGATATGAAATAATAGGTCTTTTTGCCTGTGTCATTGGGAGAAGAAAACTACCTGAGGATCCCACCTATGGTTTCTCAGTGGCCACTTTCTGGCCTGCTTGATAAGAGAGGTAATGCCAGTATTGGTTTCTTCTGTTATGCCACATTGCTCTTAATGCTTGTTGGTGGTTGGGAAATGTCATGCTTATGGTACCCTGCAAGCAGCCTCCAGCTATGAAGAAGAGAAGAAGGAAACACGCTGGCAAAAAATAAAGATTTGGTTTTCACTTCAATTTCATTTCTTTTTCCTAGCATTTGAAATTCAATAGTGATAATTCTAGAGCAGGGTTCCCAACCTGAGGTCCACAGACTCCTTGTTTAATGGAATTGATCCATGGCATTAAAAAAAACGTTGGGAAACCCCGTTCTATAGGTTTAATCCAATTGAACAGTAAGATACATGTGTCCAGCCAAACTAAGATATACTTTCTTTCATTTGAAAATATTCCTTGGACCAAAATGCATCTTCCCCCCTGCAAAATCCCCCAATATTTGATAATGCTGAGATTGCAGGGATGTGTAGATAGCAACTTAAGATGAATACAGTATGGCTGAGCATGTTTCAGTTTGACACATTCAAACAACCCCTATAAATAAATGGGGAACAATAACAAAAGAAAAAGAAATTGGTCTAGTTCAGACTGGAGGTCCAGCCACCAGTTAGATTTGCAGTTACTTTCTGTCTGATGCTCTGAACTTGGGGAATAATTTGGTGGTGGGTAGCTCCTACATGTTAAACACTGAAAACTTTTGAACAAGACATACTTCTTTTCCTACTGCCTATCTGTTGCCAAATTGTACATTTTTCCTTCCATGTGTAGGTATCAAAGTGCATCTTACATCAGCACTGAGACTACCTTTACATCACAATTAGATTACAATTATTTCTATAATGAAATAGCATTTATGTTTATGCAGTGATAATGTTCATGCAGATTGCATTCATATCTGTGTGGAGTGTGGTTTAGACACAGTTTTGATGAATCTGAGCATGATTTCCAGAATCGACTGTGAGAATAAGTTAACTCTTGTTGTTTGGCTCCTTGGACTTCTGACTAAAGAGCTGCTGGTCAGGACAACCGAATCTCAGATTAATTCCATCATTTTGTCCTCTCATTCTATGGTGTTGTCCCCCACCCTCATCAAAACAGGCCCACTACTGTTTCTATTATGTATTAGCATGAAACTAGAAGTGTTTCCTGCATTTTTGGAGCAATAATTAAAACCATATGGGCAGACTCCATAAATAATTATATTATTATTTAGTAGTATTTGTTTATGTCAAATAGTTGTTTTCTCAGCTTTCTCCCAATTTGTTCAAGTTTCTTCAATTTAATTCTTAAATACAAAGGAAGAGAGTTCAAAGTTCAAAGTAAAATTTATTATCAGAGTCCACACGACACCACATACAGCCCTGAAATTCTTTTTCAGTGGGCATACTTAGCAAATCTATAGAACAGTACCTGTAAACAGGATCAAAGGCCAACAAACGGTGCAAATACAGATATAAATAAACAAAAATAAATAACGAGCTTGAAATAACAATATAGCAGTCCTTAAATGAGTGTAGCTATCCCCTTTTGTTCAAGAACCTGATGGGTGAGGGGTAGTAACTGCTCTTGAACCTGGTGTAGCGAGTCCTGAGGCTCCTGTACCTTCTACCTGATGGCAGCAGTGAGAAACGAGCATGGCCTGGGTGGTGGATATCTTTGATGATGGTTACTGCTTTTCTATGGCAATATTTCATATAGATGTGCTCAACGGTTGGGAGGGCTTTACCCATGATGAACTGGGCTGAATACACTACCTTTTGTAGGATTTTCCGCTCAAGGGCATTGGTGTTCCCATATCAGGCCATAATGCAGCCAGTCAGCACACTTTCCATCACACATCTATAGAAGTTTTTGATGATACGCTGAATCTCCGGAGACTTCTGAGGAAGTAGAGGCACAACCGTGCTTTCTTCACAATTATATTTATATGGGACAGGCCCTCTGAGATAGTGACACCCAAGAATTTAAGGTTACTGACCCTCTCCACCTCTGATCCTCCGATAAGTACTGGCTCATGGACCTCTGGTTTCCTCTCCTGAAGTCTACAATCAGTTTCTTGGTCTTGTTGACATTGAGTGAGAGATTGTTGTTATTACACCACTTGGTGAAGTTCTGCTGTCCCCTATGTTGCAAGTTTTAACCTCTTAGGAGGTTATTGCTTTTAAAGCCTGCCACAGCTGTTCAGCATCCCTCATTGATTCTAGTTTTGTCCAGAACCTCCACTTTGCCTGTGAGAAGGATCCTACCTGCAGTTCTTGTAGCATAGATGATCTCCAGACTTGAATGCCTCTCAGTAGATTTCGGATTTCATTGTTCATACAGGGCTTCTGACTGGGGGAAACCAGGAACGATTTCATGGGGACACACTCATCCACAGCTGTTTTAATGGTCTATAAGTTATTTAGTTATCAACAAAACCCAATGATAGCAATCCATTTTAGCTTCACTCTTCAAAGGTTCAAAGGTTAATTTATTATCAAAGCATTCAAGTTTGAAATTCTTCTTCTCCAGATAGCCATGAAACCAAGAAAGAAAAGAGTGGCAGCACGATCATCAACTGCCAAATCCCCCTCCCCTGCACAAAAAAAAGAAGGAAAATGGAACAGGCACATCAACCCCAAATCCCCCTCCCATAGAACCATAGAACCATAGAAACTACAGCACAGAAACAGGCCCTTTGGCCCTTCTTGGCTGTGCTGAACCATTTTCTGCCTAGTCCCACTGACCTGCACACAGACCATATCCCTCCATACACCTCCCATCCATGTATCTGTCCAATTTATTCTTAAATATTAAAAAAGAACCCACATTTACCACCTCGTCTGGCAGCTCATTCCATACTCCCACCACTCTCTGTGTGAAGAAGCCCCCCCAATGTTCCCTTTAAACTTTTCCCCCCTCACCCTTAACCCATGTCCTCTGGTTTTTTTCTCCCCTTGCCTCAGTGGAAAAAGCCTGCTTGCATTCACTCTATCTATACCCATCATAATTTTATATACCTCTATCAAATCTCCCCTCATTCTTCTACGCTCCAGGGAATAAAGTCCTAACCTATTCAACCTTTCTCTGTAACTGAGTTTCTCAAGTCCCGGCAACATCCTTGTAAACCTTCTCTGCACTCTTTCAACCTTATTTATATCCTTCCTGTAATTTGGTGACCAAAATTGAACACAATACTCCAGATTCGGCGTCACCAATGCCTTATACAACCTCATCATAACATTCCAGCTCTTATACTCAATACTTCGATTAATAAAGGCCAATGTACCAAAAGCTCTCTTTACGACCCTATCTACCTGTGACGACACTTTTAGGGAATTTTGTATCTGTCTCCCAGATCCCTCTGTTCCACTGCACTCCTCAGTGCCTTATCATTAACCCTGTATGTTCTACGTTGGTTTGTCCTTCCAACGTGCAATACCTCACACTTGTCAGTATTAAACTCCATCTGCCATTTTTCAGCCCATTTGTCCAGCTGGTCCAAGTCCCTCTGCAGGCTCTGAAAACCTTCCTCACTGTCCACTACACCTCCTATCTTTGTATCATCAGCAAACTTGCTGATCCAATTTACCACATTATCATCCAGATCATTGATATAGATGACAAATAACAATGGACCCAGCACTGATCCCTGTGGCACACCACTAGTCACAGGCCTCCACTCAGAGAAGCAATTCTCTACCACCACTCTCTGACTTCTTCCATCGAGCCAATGTCTAATCCAATTTACCACCTCTCCATGTATACCTAGCGACTGAATTTTCCTAACTAACTTCCCATGCGGGACCTTGGCAAAGGCCTTACTGAAGTCCATGTAGACAATATCCACTGCCTTCCCTTCATCCACTTTCCTGGTAACCTCCTCGAAAAACTCCAACAGATTGGTCAAACATGACCTACCACGCACAAAGCCATGTTGACTCTCCCTAATAAGCCCCTGTCTATCCAAATGCTTGTAGATCCTGTCTTTTAGTACTCCCTCCAATAACTTACCTACTACTGACGTTAAACTCACCGGCCTATAATTTCCCAGATTACTTTTGGATCCTTTTTTAAACAACGGAACAACATGAGCCACTCTCCAATCCTCCGGCACTTCACCCGTAGACAGCGACATTTTAAATATTTCTGCCAGGGCCCCCGCAATTTCAACACTAGTCTCCTTCAAGGTCCGAGGGAACACTCTGTCAGGTCCCGGGGATTTATCCACTTTAATTTTCCTCAAGACAGCAAGCACCTCCTCCTTTTCAATCTGTACAGTTTCCATGGTCTCACTACTTGATTCCCTCAATTCCATAGATTTCATGCCAGCTTCCTTAGTAAATACAGACGCAAAAAACCTATTTAAACCCCACACGAAAAAAACAAGAAAGATCAGGTGAAAAGCACAAAATATATAAAAAACTATAAGACTGAAAACAGAAGTCCATATCCATATCCACGTCCAAAATGCAGAAAACGTGGGTAACGTACTCCGGGCACAGCAGCAGACCACACAGGCTTCTCTCTCTAGCGGCAGAGCGATCTCACCAGCAATCAAAAGGCAGGCAGCCCGTGCTCACCTCCTTTTCCCTATTCGAAATACATCAATTACAAAGAATTAATCAAAGATAGTTTTTCTGGCTTTGTTGAGCCCATCACTGGGAATATTAAGGTGTAAAATGTATTAGTCTGATTTTAGTTAAATCAGCATCACGGGACCATTCCAAAATCTCCTTACAGCTTTTGTGGAGAATTAACAACCATGCTCTGATACTGACTAAATAGAACAGGGATTTCCAAACTTTGTTACGTCGTGGACCCCAATCATTAACCAAAGGGTCCATAGACCCCAGGTTGGGAACCCCTGAAATAGAAGGATTACAAAGATATTTTGAAATTATTTTCAGAATTCTACTGTAATGATACCACCAATATTCCATGCCAGTCTGACTTTTATTTATATAACAGGAGAGTATACGCTCTCAGACAATCATATGCCTTGCCTGTGAGCATAAAGGTCTGTAAACCAAAAAAGCTTCAACTGTGTCAATGTTTATAGTATGTTATACAAGAAAGCTATCATTGTAAAAGCCTTCATCATAGAAGGATCAGTCATGCTAGAAACTATTTCCTCTTGTTCAATTATATTTACAAATGTCAGTAATGTTTGAGGCCATCTTTAGCTTTACCCCTGGTAATTTTTGATGAATGTTATTGCATCATACGCACATAGAGAAACTCATCTAGTTTAGTATTGGTATTTTATCACTCCTTTCATGCTCTTCTGTGACATCTTGGAGACGTTAAACTTTAATGTACTGGCAATGCTCCTTAGCACAAGTTACCAATTGCAAGATGAACACAGTATAACAATTTTTTTTTGGATATTACATTACAGAGGTAGCAGGAGAATACACTCAGTGGCCACTTTATTCAGTACACTTGCACACCTGCTCGTTAATGCAAATATCTAATCAGCCAAACAAGTGGCAGCAACTCAATGTACAGTATAAGAGCATGAAGGTATGGTTAGGGGATTCAGTTGTTGTTCAGATCAAACAACACAATGGGGAAGAAATGTGATCTAAGTGACTTTGACTGTGGCATGATTGTTGGTCCCGATGGAGAGGTTTGAGCAACTGCTGATTTCTAGAGTTTACAGAGAATGTTACAAAAAAACATCTAGTGAGTGGCATTTCTATGGGCAGCAACACCTTGTTGATGAGAGAGGTCAGAGGAGAATGGCCAGACTGGTTCAAGCTGTCAGGGACGCGACAGTAACTCAAATAACCTTGCGTTTCAACAATAGTGTGCAGAGGAGCATCTCTGAGCCTACTACATGAGGAACTTTGAAGTGGATGGGCTACAACAGCAGAAGACAACACCGGGTCTCACTCCTGTACAGAATAAAATGGCCACCAGATTATATATCTAAACCATTATGATAGATTACTTGCACAAGTACTAGGATTAGGCTAATATAATACATTTATCAATACTGTGCATTTATTTGCTGTAAATGTCAGTAATTTTTTTATGTCTTGCGTAGTATAGCTGCCACAAAATGACAAATTTCATGACCTACATCAGTGATAATAAACCTGATTCTGATTTGATTATGTGTAAATTTACATCTGTCATTCTATTACGTTGCAATGGACAGTCTCTCCCAAGCTCACTCTCAGTTTGAGTGCAACCTTCAATTGCTTTTCCTTCTATCTCTGTGACCCAAAACAAGTGGACGCACATGTGATGGGAAAGATCGTGGCCCTCACCCTTGACAGTGGAATATGGCACCAAGGAGGAGCTTGATATTAATTCATATTCAATGCTCACCCTACAGTGAGTAGGATAATGAAGTCATTCTGTAAGAATCTCAAAGCAAACTACCAGCACACCAACACGCATAAATAATGGTGAATATTTGCACCAGTTAGAGCAGCAGAGAGTAATACAGTGGCAGCAAGCCTGAATAGGGATCTTGACAGGATGAAAGCCCGGATAGACGACTGGAATGTCACCTTTGAGCCTACTAAGTGCAAGGCGATGGTGATGTCTAGCAAGAGGAATCCATCTAACCCCGACCTGTATTTTGGGAACTACAAGCTGGATTTAAAGAAGGAGCTAGTAATCCTTGGTGTTAATATTGACAGCAAGTTGGTGTGGGATAAACACCTTTCTACTATTTCAAACAAGGCTGGACAAAGGCTTGGACCACTGCAGAAAGTAGCATCCAAACTAGACATAGAGGGCAGTGCCATGGTTTACAAAGCCCAGGTACGAAGTATCATGGAGTATGCCTGCTATTCATGGATGAATGCCTTACAGAGAGTCCTCAGCCAGCTTGATTCCATTCAAAGAAAGGCTCTCAGGATTATAGGTGTAGATGAAGCCACAGCTCGTGAGAAGCTAGCCATCAGTAGCTTACACCACAGACGACAGGTTGCTGCAGCTACTGTGCTATACAAAATGCACACCAGCCACAGCCCTGCAGACTTTGGCGCCATGCGGCCTTCATCTAATGAGAGACGGCACACCACACGATCAAGTTTATCTATGCCTGCTCATGCTGTTTCCATGCCTGATGCGAGAACCTACACAATGGATAGAAGCTTCCTTCACTGTGCTATCAGAATTTGGAACAGCCTTCCAGATACTGTGGTTGGAAGCATCTGCGACGATGGGGTCCAAGCCTTCAAGGGTCGAGTGCACAAACACCTATCATCTCTGGGAGGGAAGTCACATGCTTTTTCATAAGCTATCATGAAGGGGACCAGGATGGCAATGCTTGGTTGTTGGTAGGTAGGGTTAATACCTGACCTTCAAGAGCACTTGTGAGTTATGTTCCGGCTGGACTTAGTCCTTAAACTGCTGGAGAACAGTGCAGAATGAATAGGTGCTGTTTTCTCCCGGTAGGGATTAGTTTTTAGTTCCAAGTGCTCCTTCCACGTTTTGTCACCCTGCAACCTTATCCTTCAACCTCTTTGAATTATGGAGGACAGCATGTGTATAAATGTCTCTCTCCAGCAGACTTCATCATGATCATTATGACTCCAGTATTTCTACTATTCTTTCATATTTCTTAATTGTACACATGATTTTTTTAATGTCTTGTCGCTGAGCAGCAATGAACCATCTGATTGGCCTATCAGAGTTCTCTTTGGGAACTAGTTGACTTGATCAGCATTTCTGACCTGGCTATTGTTCACGATTGCACTTAATAAAAACAATGCAAATGCCCCATGTTAGAGAAACAAGACAATTCTACACATTTAAATTTAATGGGTTTCGAGAGCTCTTAAAAGCCATATGGAAAATGGGGGGAGGATATGATGACTCCTATTAATCCAGTACACTGTACCCCAGGCAGTTTCCTAGTGCAATGACTTGCCACTTCACCTCACTGCTGCCTTCACACACCAAAGCCCCAGTCCCCAATATACATAATTATACCGTCCTCAACAATCTTGGTCTACAGCTTCATGATATTTGTTGTCAATAAGACCATAAGACATAGGAACATAATTAGACCATTTAGCCCATCGCGGCTGATTTATTTTCCATCGCAACCTATTCTTCTGCTTTCTCCCCATAACGTTTGACATCCTTAATCAAGAACCTATCAGGTTCCACTTTAAATGTACCCATTAACTTGGCCTCTACAGCCACCTGTGGCAATGAATTCCATAAATTCACTACCCTCTTCATCTCTGATCTAAAGGGACGTCCTTGTATTCTGAAGCTGTATCCTCTGGTCCTAGACTCCCCCAACAAAGGAAACATCCTCTCAATATTCAGTATATTTCAATAACATTCCCCTCGTTCTTCAAAACTCCAGTAGTACAGGCCCAGAGCCAACAAATGCTCCTCACACATTAACTCTTTCATCATTCAGATCATTCTCATAAACTTTCTCTGATCCCCTCCAACGCCAGCACACCCTTTCTCAGATACAAACCCAAAACTGCTCACCGTACTCCAAACGTGGACTGATCAATGCCTTAGAAAGTCTCAGCATTACACCTTTGCTTTTTTATTCTAGTCCTCTCTAAATTCCTGCCAGGCCAGCCTGTCACTCTACAGGGTGGGCAGGAAATGTAATACAAATGTCGCTGAGCTACTGCTGATAAACTTGCCAGGGCTTCTACACTCTGTCTTCACTGGCTTCTTCTAATCTACCCCAACTGTCACCTTCTCAGCTCCTCAGAAAGATTAATGCCAAAGTTGCAGTGCATTCACCATCCAGTGAGTTATGTATAAATAACGCTAACAACCTTATTGCATTGTTCCAAGCTATTTTCACCAGAAAAGTATACTTTTTCCAAATGGAAATGAATAAACAGTGGACGCTTTGGGCTGAGACCCCTCCTCAGGGCTCAGGACTCCTAAGATCCTCGCACACATTCATAACAGCATACCCAAGGTATTGAGACACCGGCTCACCCACTGTCAGTGACCGATTATCTGTGAATTCTTATTTATGCATGGAATGAGCATTCATCCAATAACAGTGGAATAGATAAAGGGCCTTTGAATGTCTTCTATAGCACTTTATAGTTGCTGTGGAGTGTTTTGACTACTGTTTGATCTCGTTCACTGAATAACTGAACACAACATCAGAGCAACAACCTAATGACCCACTAAATTTTCCTGGGGCGTTTTATTCTCTGTGAACCATTAGTGAAATCTCAGACTCCATCTTCCTGCAAATAGCCCTTAATATTTTTTAAATCCACTGGCTTGTGGTCTATTTTAACAATGATTAAGAATAAAGATTCTACACTGTGAACCATTTTACATGAATGCCTATTTTATAAGCTGCACTTCTAATCATTTCAGCAATCTCAAATGATCAGTAGAAAAACACATTTAGAATAATGAATACCTACTGTATGTTAAATCATCCACCATTTTCCACTTGTCGGTGGTGGCCAGTGCTATCATGTTTGCTGTTGTGTGCTGGAGCAGCAGGCTGAGGGTAGCAGACACCAACAGAATCAACAAACTCATTCGTAAGGCCAGTAATGTTGTGGGGATGGAACTGGACTCTCTGACGGTGGCGTCTGAAAAGAAGATGCTGTCCAAGTTGCTTGCCATCTTGGACAATGTCTCCCATCCACTACATAATGTACTGGTTGGGCACAGGAGTACATTCAGCCAGAGACTCATTCCACCGAGATGCAACACTGAGCGTCATAGGAAGTCATTCCTGCCTGTGGCCATCAAACTTTACAACTCCTCCCTTGGAGGGTCAGACACCCTGAGCCAATAGGCTGGTCCTGGACTTATTTCCATCTGGCATAATTTACATATTATTACTTAATTACTTATGGTTTTATATTGCTATATTTATACTCTATTCTTGGTTGGTGCAACTGTAACGAAACGCAATTTCCCTCGGGATCAATAAAGTATGTCTGTCTATCTATCTATCTATCTATAATTTTGTTTGTGATAGGCTTATGATGGTGGTGGTGATGGAGAAAAACTGAAACCAGATCTCAGTACTCAATCCAAGCGAACAAATGAACTAAAATTGAAGAATAGATTTATTTGGGAGAATGCTAAATCACATAGTTTGTTTTGAAAATTTCAGGCTTGGATACAGTCCGCAAGCAAGAAGATCTGCTTTAAAATTGATACGTGTAACTTAAATTGAATGTACAAGGTGAAACGACTCCTGACATTTGAAGGCAAGAAGGCAGATTTATTCACAACTCCAATGATGAAATCTTGACCTAGATTGTGCAGTTAAATCTGCCCAAACAAGCTGGAATCAAATAATTGTTTACAACAGTCACCACAACTCTGTTGGGCTAGTTTAAAAAATACTTATGCTATATAGTCAGAGGGGGATTGCATGAATTTACTCATAATATCAAATAAAAATAAAATAGAGCCAAAAGAAAATAATTTTTAATGTTAAATATAATGTTCTTGGCTTTCTCTCTGTTATCCATAGATTCTGTCTAGCAGCTGCTTAATGTCAAGGTTCTCTTAAAATATTTACCACATTTACAATATTTAAGATTACAGTGAATGAGCAAATTCTACTCAATTCAACTTGGCACATTAAGGCGCACAATTCAACAAAAAAAGATAGGAGAAATTTATGATACAATGATTAAATATTTTAGTTTTTAATTTTAAAAAAAGAGAAAGTTACACCAAAAATTGGTTATCTTTGTGCTAATGTTTATTAGAGAACAGACATACCACCTAATCCAGACAGAAGACAAAATGGCAGGTCACTTGTTGATGCACCATTTCCGTCAGATTCAGATTCAGTTTTATTTATGGTGTGTATATAGAAACATACAGTAAAATGTGCTGCTTGGGTTAAGCACCAACACCCAAATATGTGCTGGTGGCAGCCTGCAAGTGTTGCCACACGTTCTGTGCCAACATAGTATGCCCACAATGCTTGGCAGAACAACACACAAAAAAACAACAGTGAAACAAACCCCATTCCTCCCTCCCTCCTACCTATCCACCCACGAACATACATAGTCCCCTAATCCCACGTCAGGCCATCTTCCTTGGCCAGTGGGCTTGTGGATTTGGAGGGTAATGCGATTGTTGGAAATGTACTTAATGCACAACCACCGACATTGAGTTGGGGTTCACTTTAAGAGGCTGGTCTGACATGGTAGTGTAATTACATACAGTACTTTTATCGTGCTTTGTGTTCAGTGTTTGGAGTACAATAAATGAATTGTTAAGGTTTTTCTTAAGCATAAAACGCATCTGCCATTTTTATTTGCCCAAATCTAGCTTGGTGACCTCAATGCTCTTGGACGATTCCAGTGTAATTGAATATCTTGGCCAATGTAGTCGCTTTGAAACCGCTGGGGTTTCTGGAACAAAATGCCAGTGCTTGGTTTGTGTCTGGCGAGGCCCAATTTGCCCAATTCATCTCCGCTGACAACACCAAATATTTCTGTGATAGCATCACTCAATAACTCGATGGCTGTGAGAGTGGTGAGTCTACTAGAATAACTGCCTGAACACAATAAATACCAATCACTGAAAACTCACCTTTTACAGACTTCTGGACTATCGGAGTCTGAGACCATCCAACAAATCGCACTCCTTCTCCGGCCTCTGTAATGCTAAGCCATTGGAGCTAATGGACCACATGCTGTCTCCCCTGGGAAATCACCATCCTTGTTTTATTTTTAAAGAACGTTTTATGCAGCAAGTGCCTGATCAAGTTTGCATAGCCCACACTAATGCACCATGATGGACTATAGGGTGCTTGCTAAAATGGCTGATAGGCTACACTCAGCCAGGCAGCAGTGCATTATTCTTCCTTTTTGTACCTCAATACACCCGGTCAGCAAGGCCCCCAAGGATGCCCATGGCTGTGAAACAGACGCTTGCTTTGCTACAACACTAGGAAGTGCCGACCACCTTGCAGCTTCAACAGTAGCAGCACATCAGGACACCAGAGGTCTGTGAACACCTTGGGTTCCAGCTGCCAGGGTCATCTACTGTTCATTACAGACACCCTTTCAGGACGATGCTTCCTGTGTGACACGGATGCTCAAGTGAGTGTGCTGCCAGCATCACCCATTGATGAGAAGGCAAAGAGGGACAAAAACTCACTGGAGGCCACCAAGGGCAGCAGGATCCAGATTTAAGGGACACGACAGATGACAATCTGCTTCAATGGGCGATGTTACACGTGGAACTTCGTCCTGGCTAAAGCAACTAGACCTCTGCTCGGTGCAGATTTCCTGGGTGCCAAAGAACTGTTAGACGATCTTAAGAACTGCTAGCTTGTAGATGTCAAGGGTTTTGGGTCATCACCCTACTTCCCCAGTAAGTTCCCCAAAATGACTCGGTCAAGCACACGCACTACCGCATGTGAGCTTACTCAACTGCTGAGCAAATTCCCAATCCTCACCAAGCCACATTCTCCAATACAGTCACAAAACATGGGGTCGAACACAACACTTTTACAACTGGCCCGCCAGTCCATGCTGACACAAGTAGACTGGACCTAGAAAAGCTGGCAATTGCGAAGGCTGAGTTTGCCAACATGGAAAAATTCAGCATTGTACCACTAGCCTAGTAGCTCCTGGGCTTCACCCCCCCCGTATGGTCCCTAAGTCCCATGGTGGTTTCCACCCATGTGGCGATTACCAACACCTTAACGAGGCCGCCATACCCAATTGTAACCTGGTTCTACACATCCAAGACTTTTCAGCATGTTTAGTCAGAAAGTTAATGTTTTCAAAAGTTGATTTAATTGGGAGCTACCATCAGAATGCACATGTGCCCAGAGGACATTCCCAAAATGGCTATGATAACCCCATTTGGTCTCTTCTGAGTTTCTGCGCGTATTTGGGCTGAAAGTGCAGCACAGACTTTCCAACGGCTGATGGACTCTGTATAACAGACTGAGACTTCCTTTTTGTTAACCTGCATGACCTACTTATCACCAGTGCATCCAAATCCGAACACATACCTCATTTCCACACACTTTTCAAGCATTTAAGCCAACACAGGTTGATTATTAACCCTGCTAAATACCAGTTTGGGTTGCCAACCATTGACTTTCTCTGCCATCGCATCTCCACAGAAGGTGTGAAACCCCTCCCATCAAAAGTAGCCGCCCACCACGCTACACTAGTAAAAAACTACAAGAATTTTTAGGTATGGTGAATTTTTATCACCACTTTATTCCACAAGTTGCTGAACTTATGTTTCCCCTGTGTAGTACACTTAAAATCAATACTCCTAATCAATTGCTTAACTGGACAGCAGACAAGACCAAACAAGCTCTTTCCAACTCGATCCTACAGGTGTACCCACTCCCCAATGCACCCACAGCCATTACTACTGATGCCTCAGACTATGGGGACTACTGACGAAGGGTCTCGGCCTGAAACGTCGACTGTACCTCTTTCTAGAGATGCTGCCTGGCCTGCTGCGTTCACCAGCAACCTTGATGTGTGTTGCTTGAATTTCCAGCATCTGCAGAATTCCTCATGACAGCATTTTTGAATGTAAGTTTCTCAGTTTCTTTCTGGCTGTCCACCATTTTCATTTTCTTCTAGAGAGTCACCATTCACAGCATTCATTGACCACAAACCCCTCGTGCACATGATAGCAAAAATATCAGACCCTTGGTCTGCATGGCAGCAATGCCAGCTGGCTGACATACGAGTTCAAAATTGATAAACAACATATCAAAGGGAAAAATACTGCTGTGACTGATTGCCTGTCATGGCCAGCCAATGAGGCCACACTCATAGGGGTTGGCTATGCCGGCATGGCAGCCAACCAAGCTATTGACCCAGAGGTTCAGGCTTACTGGATAGCTGTCACAGGCCTGCAGTTGGCTGACATCAAGTTTGAGGAAACTAGGGTTTCTCTCCTGTGTGAAGTCTCAAATTGTCGCCTCCACCCCACAGTACCTGCAAACTGGAGACAGATTGTTTGACTCCATACTTGGCCTCTTGCATCCAGGCCGGAAGGCCTCACAGAAACTGGTTGCACCAAAGTTAAAGTGGCTCAGCCTCAGAAAGGATATGCATGATTGGACTGCAGCCTATGTGGAATGCCAGCGGGCAAAATTAACTGTCATGTTCAGGCAACTTTGGTACCTTTGAAGGTCCCTGAGTGACAGTTTGACCACGTCAGTGTGGATCTTGTAGGTCCTCTTCCCCACTCCCGTGGTTTCACGCACCTCCTTTCTATGGCAGATTGTGCCACCAGGTGGCCAGAGGTCGCCGGTCTAGTATCGACGACAGCCGCAGACATGGCTCCAGTGTTTATCAGCACCTGAGTTGCTCGGTTTGGCACTCCACTAAGGATATCCATTAAAACACATTCAGGTTTACCTCTCTTATTTGTGATTCTGGACCATCATCGCCCAGAAATCTGATATGAATTGGGGACTACTGTCAGAGGAAATATCAGATGGAAACATCAAATAGGCTCCCCAATGACAGACCGATCCGCATTGTGGAATGGAGAGAAAAGACTTTTAATATAGATAAGAGAGGTAAACGTGAATGCATTTCAGTAGATCACCTTAATCCAGCCCACCAAGATTTGGAGGATTCCACTACCATGCCCTTACTATCACGACGTGACCATAAGCATATCAACACACCTCTGGAAGAGCCAGGGGCCTCTGCTGTTCCTCCACCCATGGAACACAGGACCCGAGCTGGAATCTTGTCCGAGCTGGAATCTTGTCCGAGCTCCGGACAGGCTCACAATGCCGGTTTTAGTAAATTCTGGGGGGGAGGGGGGGTGTAGGGTAATGTAATTGGGGGAAACATACATAATTCACAACCACCGACATTGAGTTAAGAAGCAGGTCTGATGTGAAGACATAATTACATAAAGTACTTTTACCGCATTTTGTGTTCAGGTTTGGGAGTTGTCACAATTTTTCTTAAATATAAAACACCTCCACCATTTTTATTTGAGAAATCCTTGATTTGCAGACAATAGGCCCCAAATTCCCAAGCAGACTCACAGAGATTTGCAGACTCAGGCTCCACTCTAGGCCTTCGACTTCAGCCCCTCCATTTGACCACAGCCCATGTCCGTTGGGGATGAGTCACCAAATCCAACTGTCTCACTTTATGGATCAGACAACAGCACTGTTGTTCAAAAAAGGTAATAGGGATAATCCTAGGCATTATACACCAGTGATTCTTATGCCAATGGTGGGAAAACTATTGGAGCGGATTCTTAGGAGCATGATTTACAAGCATTTGGAGAAGCATAGTCTTATTAGGGATAGTCAGCATGGCATTGTGAGGGGCAGGTCATATGACATGACCCCGAGTGAAATTTTGAGTTGGTGACAAAATAAGTTGATGAAAATAGAGTGGTGGACGTGGTGATGATGGATTTTAGTAATGCACCTGACAAGGTTTCCCATGGTAGGCTCATTGAGAAAGCCACGAAGCATGGGAAACATGGAAACATGGCCACGTGGTTTGCCTTGATTACCCACAGATGGGAATGAGCGGCAGTAGGTGGAATGCATTCTCCCTGGAGGTCAGTGACTAGTGGTGTTCCTCAGGGATCTGTTCTAAGACCCCTGCTCTTTGTGCTTTTTATAAATGACTTGGACAAGGAAGTGGAAGTAAGTTTGCAGATGACACGAAGGTTGGTGGTGTTGTGGAAAGCTTAGAGGTTTATCATAGGTTACAAGGGGATATAGACCATAAGATATAGGAGCAGAATTAAGCCATTTGGCCCATCGAATCTGCTCCACCATTTCATAATGGCTGATCTATTTCCCTCTCAGCCCCATTCTCCTGCCTTCTCCCATAACCCTTCATGCCCTGACTAATCAAGAATCTATCAACCTCTGCCTTAATTATACCCAATGACTTGACTTCCACAGGCACCTGAGGCATCAAATTCCACTGATTTACCACTCTATGACTGAAGAAATTCCTTTTCATCTCTGTTTCTAAATGGATGTCCCTCTATCCTGAGGCTGAATAGAGGGACATCCTCTGGTCTTAGACTCCCACACCATAGGAAAACACCTCCTCCAAATCTACTCTAACAAGGCCTTTCAATACTCGACAGGTTTCAATGAAATCTCCCCTCATTCTTTTGGATTCCAGTGAGTACAGGCCCAGAGCTATCAAACGTTTCTCATATAATAAGCCTTTCAATCCAGGAACCATTTTCGTGAACATCCTTTGAACCCTCTCCAATGTAAGCACATCCTTTCTTAGATAAGGGCCCCAGAGCTGCTCACAATACTCCAAATGGGGTCTCACCAGTGTCTTACAGAGCTTTAACATTACATCCTTACTTTTATATTCTAATCCTATCAAAATGAATACTAACATTGCATTTGCCTTCCTCACCACCAACTCAACCTACATGAGGACTCCCAAGTCCCTTTGCACCTCAGACTTTTGAATTTTCTCTCCATTTATAAAATAATCCGTTTTTATTTCTTCTACCAAAGTGTATGACCATACACTTACTGAAATTGTACTCCATCTGCCACTTCTTCGCCCTTTCTCCTAATCTGTCTAAGTCCTTCTGTAGCCTCCCTGATTCCTCAACACTACCCGCCCCTCCCTCTATCTTCATATTGTCCGCAAACATGGCCACAAAGCCATCAATACCATCATACAAATTATTGACATATAACATAAAAAGAATCAGTCGCAACACAGACCCCTATGGAACAGCACTAATCACCTACAGCCAAACAGAAAGGGCTCTCTTTATTCCCACTCTTTCCCTCCTGCCAATCAGCCACTGCTAATACATGTTCTAATACATGAGCAGGACAGAGAAATGGCAGATGGACTTCCATATGGGAAAGTCTGAAGTGATACACTTCAGAAGATCAAATCTGAAGGCAAAGTAGAAGACTCATGGCAGGATGCATAGCAGTGTGGAGGAACAAAAGGATCTTGGGGTCTAGGTCCATTGATTCCTCAAAGTTGCCACACAAGTTAGTAGAGGGTTTAAGAAGGTGTGTAGTCAGGGGCCTGAGTTCAAGAGCAGCTCTATAAAACTCTGGTTAGTCCACACTTGGATTATTGCGTTCAGTTCTGGTTGCCTCATTATAGGAAAGATGTGGAAAATTTAGTAAGGGTGCAGATGAGATTTACAAGGATGCTATCTGGATTGGAGAGCATAACTTATGAGAAAAGGTTGGGTGAGCTAGGGTATTTCTCTTTGGAGTGAAGGAGAATGAGAGGTGACTTGAGATAGGTGTATAGGATAATAAGGGGTAAAGATAGGCAGTTTTTTCCCCCAGGCAGCAATGGCCAATTCCAGAGGACGTCCATCGTAGGAGAGTGGAGAAAAGTTTCGGGGAGAAGTCAGAGGAATTTTTTTTTTTACACGGAGTGGTAGTTACCTGGTACGCACTGCCAGAGGTGATGGAAGAGGCTGATACAGAAGGGACATCTAAGAGACTCTTAGGTAGGGACATCGATGTAAGAAAAATGGAATATTATGGGCTGTGTAGGAGGGAAGGCGTAGGCTGATTGAGGAGAAGGTTTATATGGGTCAGCACAACATTGTATGCCAAAGAGCCCATACTGAGCTGCACTGTTCTATATTCTATGCTCTCTGATTAATGGTGGGCTCTGGCAAAGTGAGCTGCCATTAGGCAAAGGAGCCAAGCCACAGAAAGGAGCCCGGAGTGTCTGGAGATGACATACAGTTATAGTCACCCATGATAGGAAGGGTGCAGAAGAAGTTTTCCAGGATTCTGCCTGGATTAGAAAGTATGTTCTATAAGGAGAAGTTGGACAAACTTTGGTTGTTTTCCTGGAGTGATGGAGGCTGAGAGGAGTTCTGATTGAGGTTTATAAGATAATGAACCATTACTTTTTTTCCCCAGAGTTAAAATGCCTTTAAGTTGAGAGGTTTGTTTCACATAGAATGGTGGGTGTCTGGAATGCACTGCTTTGGGTGGCCGGAGAGGCAAAAACAATACAGGCATTCAAAAGTATTTTGATAGGCACATGAATGTGCAGGAAATGGAAAGATATGGACACTACATTGGCAGAAGGGTTTAGTTAATTTGTGCATATGATTACTAAATTAGTTCAACACAACACTGTGGACCAAATGTGTTGTGTACTCTTGTGCTGCACTCATTCTTTCTTCTTTGAGCCTTTTAGATGCAAAATCATGTGGTGTGACTACTTCTTAATGTAAGTGCATCCCGGGCTGTCGATTTGCAGCAAGTCTTAAAGTCTCAACCTGTAAATATTTAGTGTACTGTTTTGAATATAAATCTCTGCCTTCTTTCCGATATACAAACGTATATTTGCTGCATCACAAAGTGGTAATAGGAACGTCAAAGGATTTGTTGAAGAACATTGTTGATTTCCCTTGGCAAATTTAGTGAATTTGGAACATCAAAATTGATTTTGGCTGTTCTTTCCTGCAGACATTTACATGGCCTCTGCATGAACTGATGAGAGGGTGTGGCAGAAGCTACAATGACAGGAGACTTCACTGTCTTGATAATGTACCACGTTTGAAAACAAGTGAAACTGTTCTTTCACTTCTTTTGTTTCTTTTTATTTTAAATTCTCTGAGAAGATTCCAGGAGGTGAGTGAGCTCGAGGCCTAGAAGTTTAGAGGTGGGGCACGAGCCCATAATCAACTCCATTTCACACCGATTAAAGCATTGAGAAAGATTGAAATATCAAGGCGAGTGTGGAAGGCCAGCGAATGTTCAGCACCATCTACCAGCCTCACGTTCATTGCTGCCAGAGGGGGTGTCTGTGTGCGACAGTCTCTCGGTCCCTGTTCCCAACGGAAGGCCTTTGCATTTGAATGGTGTCTCTCCCTGATGCTGTTGGAGAATGATACCAAAGTTCTGGACCTGCATTTTATGCATTGGACTGTAGTTCACTTAGACTCTTCAGTTTTACGCGTTTATACTTTGTGTTTCCACCCATTCTTTCTTGTTGCTGTTTGCATGATTTGTTTGTTTCTTTGTGCAGGGAGGTGGTTCGGGTTTTATGTTCTTGTTGCCATTTATGCGATTTGTTTGTGTTTTTGCGTGAGGTGGAGTATTCAAGGTTTAATGTTCTTATTGCCATTTGTGCAATTAGTATTTTTGTGTGGCGGGGGGTGATGTTCTTGTTGCTATTTGCGCAATTAGTATTTTGCGCGTAGGGGAAGTTGATGTTCCTGTTGCTGTTTGCACTATTTGTTTTTTTTCTTTACGTGGGGGGCGTTGATGTTCTTCCTTGAATGGCTCCATGGTTTTCTTTGCTTCATGGCTGTCTGGAAAAGGTGATTCTCAGAGTTGTATACTGCATATATATGTTGATAATAAATGTATGTTTACCTTCTGAACCAGTATACCATATGTGACCTTGTTAAAAGCCATGGTAAATATATATCGTTTAATGATGCAAACCAAATTATTCAACACTGTGATCATGGATTCTTTCCTAATCAACTGAAATGACTGCATAACATGTAGAGTTGTTTACCTGGCCTGTCTGATTATTGTATTTCACAAGAACTACATTTACTAGACTGTCTCAGCTATGTAGTGAATTTCACGTGCTTCTTTGCATTTGAATTCACGTTGTTTTTCTTGGCATTATTATGCTTGCATAGATGTCAATCAACTGTCCTGCACACACTGGCTGTGTAAAACTGAGTGCAGCTTTGAGTATTCAATTCACTGACCATGGAGCTGCTGTGCAATTTGTACGTTCCTTCCAGCATAAGCGGAACAGATGACTTTAGTGTTCACTAGCGGCAGCCAGTCAGCAAGATGTGATTTTTGTGATGTGTGAAACCTAAATACATTGCAAACTTCCTGAAGCCATCACTGTTGATCGATCTGTTATCCATCCTCACTGCTGAACATTAAACAGCCTGAAGGCATGATCATACTCAGGGCTGATGACTTGTATGACACAAATGTGCGGTGATGGCCCAAGTGCAGAGGAAGAGACACTGAAGCTGACTGAACAGCTCACTGAACTTTAATAAGAACTGTGCAGAACAAAGGGTAAAATAATAAATGCTAGGCCAACAGGGCCATCAACTAAAACTCTCAAACTAAAGCTCACACTGACACCGAAGCTTGGAAGCAGTAACTTAATAATTAAATTAGTTCCACTTCCTTACAAGACCGTAGTCTTCTTTCCCAGAATGAGGACTAAGGTAAGCAGAAAGCGTAGCTGTCACTGTGCTTTGGCCAAGACTTCACCAGATTGCAACAAAAGGAAGGGAGTTAAATACAACCACAGTGAAACACTAATTGGCTGGAACTTGCATATTCATGAGCGTGATTGCCAACCCCGTTCAGCAGCCCACCTGCAAGGGCACCCAGGCTCAGTGGCAGAGTCTGTGGTTGTGACAGGGACCCCTCCCCAGGCCCAATGGAAATTCAGTATGAGAGACTTGTCCAGGATATCATGAACCGGATCCCAATGTTACGTACCCCGTAACTGGGTTGCCAAACCAGCAGAAATGGATCACTCAGTTGGAGTCTGGATTACTAGAACTAAGAAAGTTTTATTAAAGAAACAAGCAACACAGTAATCGAAAGGATAATAAATGCAACAGTTCAGCAATGATAAACACACATGTGCACAGAATTAAGATAACAGCATCAATCAAGCTCTATCGTTGTCTAGGGGTAAATGACCAAATTTCAAAGTGACACAAAAGTTCAGTCCAATTTAGTTCAGTTCGCAGTAATCGTTGCCATGGCGATGGACAATGTGGGGGGGAGGGAGAGAGAGAACGGGAACGACTGATCATTCAGACACGGCTTCCACTCACAGACCGGCGATATTGCTCACAAGCAGCTTTCGGGCAGGTCCTTGGTGATGTCACCTGAGGTCACCGACTGTGACCCCTCCTCCAGATGCGGTCGATCCTCTGCAGTGAACCCTGCACCCAAGCGAGGGTGGACACACACCGGGTTCCCGCTGATCGTACCTTTCCACCCTGTGCGTTTAAGGTCCGGTACTTCCCACCGACTCGTGAGAGGTGCACTGCTTCCAGGGTCTCGTTACCTCGGGTGTCGTGTGTGTGTCCTTAGCGAACCTGTCCCTTTTTATCCCCCTGCTGGGGTATCGCCTGTTCATCACTTCAAACAGTTCAGGGTTCAAAGGAGGAGCCGCTCCAGACAGCTCTCTCTCCCGTCCCTTCATTACACATCTCCAGACGCTGCTCCATTGTTCCTTATCTCTCCTTCCCCTGAGGACAGGTGGCAGACCACTTGCTGATGCCACTGATGCTAACCCAGGCCAGCAAACATCTTAATTTTATGTGTATTCTCGTCACACCAAGAACATTCCCCTGGGCCGTGCCCCATAAGAAGCTGGACCCTTTTCCACACCTGGTGAGATGCCAGGAGGGGAGAGGGGCTGACTGCAACAAAGAGGACAGAAGTCACTGGCTGGACCTGCGGAACATGGAACCTGAGTGAATTTCCATCAATCATGGCAGGCACATCACATTGGAGGATCAGTTGATAGCCTTCTCCACTATGAATGCGCCCCTGTAGTGTGGGGCCAACTTGAGGCTCTCAACTTTTCAAAGGAAAATATATAGACACCAGCCAGACTTTCTCCCCTGTCTTGAGAGGTGTCAGCTGCCAACAGAGCCGATCAGCCTGCCAGGCATAATGTTTCCGACTTTACTGCAGAAAAGATATTGGCCCATCTCTACCTGTGCTTGTAACGCTGGACCAACTGTTCAGCAGCCGGAACTCTCACATCAGTCTCCTGGTCAGGGAAAGGTGTTGACTGGAGTCCCTTTTGGCATTCAAAGGGTGACATGCCAGTGGAGGATGACTGAAAGTTATTGTGGGCAATCTGTACCCAAACCATTTGGGAGCTCCAGGTTGTGGGGTTGGAAGCGACAAGGCAGCACAGGATTGTCTCCAGCTCCTGATTCACTCTCTCAGTCTGGCTGTTAGATTGGCAGTCAAAACCTGGAAAGAGGCTGGCCGTGGCTCTCAAAAGATAACAGAAAGCTTACCGAAAATGGGACATGAACTGTGGTCTTTGATCAGACACTACGTCTTGAGGGAAGCCATGCAGCCTGAACACATGCTGAACCAGGAGAGTGGTAGTTTCATGAGCCAATGGGAGCTTGAAGAGAGCAATGAAGTGGGCAGCTTTGCCCACAACTACCAGAATGGTAATGTTCCCATCTGATGGAGACAAGCCAGTGATAAAATCCAGCAAGAGGAGGGACCAGAGACAACAGGCACGGGCAATGGGCAGAGCAGACCAGGAGGGCGCTGACATGTTATCTTGTTCTGGGCACAAGTGAGTCAGGCAGAGATAAAGCCGTGGATATCCTGGGACATAGATGGCTATCAAAATCATCTCTCCATGAATTCCAGGGTCCATTGAATCACTGGATGGCCAACCAGATGGGAAGAGTAACCCCACTCCAACACTCAAGGTGCACAGTGGCAGGGAAAACAGCTGGTTGGGAGGTCCTCCACCTGGGCCTGGTCCAAATGTTCTTTCTGCTTCTATCCCCCAAATCACCGGGACAGCTATGCAAAAATGACAAAGGGATGGGCTCTGGAATGGCACTGTCTTCAGTGATATCAAACTGGCAGGAGAGAGCATCAGCCTTAGTATTCTTGCTGCCAGGATTGTAGGCAGGAGTGAAATTAAACCAGGTGAAGAAAAGAGACCAATTGGCTTGACAAGAATTAAGTCCCTTAGCATCATGGATGTAGGGGAGATCCTTGTGATCCCTCCATATCAGAAAGGGGTGCTGTGCCCTCGGTTCCCGACATCGTAGTTACATTCTGCAGGACTAAAGCGATAGGAAAGAAAAGCACAGGGGTGCAGCCAATTCTCTACAAACGAGTGCTGGGAGAGTACAGCTCCAATGCTGACATCTGATACATCAGCTTCAATGATGAATGGAAGGGATGGGTCTTGATGTAGGAGCATTGGGGCAGTGGTGAAGTGTCATTTCAGTTCTGAAAATGCTTGGTCTGTTCATTTGTTCATAGAAATCCAGTAGGGGTCTTTTTGGTGAGTGTACTTATGGAGGCCATGATGGAACTGATGTTTCTAATGAAGTGACGATAAAAGTTTGCAAACTCCATTAAGTGCCTCCCCTGACTGACCGTAGGTAGTTTGAGCCACTAGACCAACAGGGCAGTCAACTAAAACTCTCAAACAAAAACTAACGCCAACACTGAGGCTCAGAAGCAGTAACTCAATACAAAATTAGTTCTTCTCCTTTACAGCATCAATCTAAGCTGTAGTCTTGTTTCACGGAATGAGGACTAAGGTAAGCAGGGAGCATAACCATTGCTGTGTTTTGGTCAAGACTGAAATGAAAGGAAGGGAGTTACAACCACAATGAAATGCCAGTTGGCCATGTTACGATTTTGTAACATACCAGCAGCAAGAGATGACAAATTGAGTTGGGTTTTAATATTAAAACCACTATATTTATTTACATCTACTCAAAAATATAGAAAATTAACAACTTTTTAAACAGGTTAACAGTGTTATGCATCTTTAGCTCCCTTACAGTCAAACTTAGAACCCGTTCTTAACAAATCTTACTCAAGCACAGTCGTAAAGTGGCAGTTCAGAGAGTCCCAGTAATTCACAAAAAAGGTGAGAGGAGAGACTTGTGGATTCACAGTGCAGCGACGAGGCGATCACGACGAATTCCAAAGATTCCACAGCTAGTGAATGAAGAAACGGTTACCGAAGATCCCAGCCGAGGAATACTGTTCTGAAGTCCATGAAGAGTGATTTCACAAAGAAACTGTCACGAAATCCACACCCATGGATTATATGAAGGGCAGACATGTCTCCACAATGCACAGTGTGCCGCTGATTAACCCAATCCTTTGGGTTTGGGTAAGCATTAGACTTTACCCTTCGTGATCATGAGTTGTTGCCGGATAGCTCAAAGTCTGTGATCTTCACTCTCTCTCTCTTTCCTTCGACTCCTTCTCAGCACAATGCCCACATTTCTTTTACACCGTCAGCACACATCATAAGGTAACACTTACAGAAACGAAACTGTGGACTCCCAGTAAAACGAAACTGGGGCCACGTGACACCCACAGTAAACGAAATTATGGACTCCCAGGGAAACATAACTGTGGACACATAACACCTCCCCCAAAGAAGATAAAATTTTGATCTGTAAGAGCAAACTTTTAACTACAATCTACAATATGTGGAACAATACATATACGGTTATGATACAGCACACTACAAATTAATACAACATATTGCAGGAGCATATACAAATACCAAATTCCACTCCATTATTAAAATTACATTGCAAGTTTAACATCTGGAAAGATAATCGGCAATTACATTATCTTTGCCTTTAATGTGAGTTATCATGAGATCATACTCTTGCAAAACCAAACTCCAATTCAGCAACCTTCTATGTTTGTTTTTCAGCTTACTCAAGAACATCAATGGATTATGATCTGGGTAAACCACAAGTTGTTTCTGAGCTGTGCAAACATACACCTCAAAATGCTGCAAAGCCAAAATAAGTGATAATAATTCCTTCTCTATGCTGAAATAATTTCTTTGATGCTCATTGAATTTCTTTGAAAAGTAAGCTACAAGGTGGCCAACTTCATCATAATCATCCCTTTGCAGTAACACTTCTCCTGCAGTTTCATCACTGGCATCCACAGCTATGGAGAATGGCTTGGCAAACTCAGGTGACCTGAGCACAAGTTGGTGACATAAGATAGCATTCAATTTATCAAATGCCTCCTGACAAGGTTCTGTCCAAACAAACTTTTCACCCTTCTTCAGGAGGTTAGTCAATGGGAGAACAATATCAGCAAAGTTCTTACAGAACTTGCGATAATATTCGGCCATTCCCAGAAATCTACAAAGAGCCCTTTTCCCACCTGGGATGGGAACCTCATAAATTTCCTGAACTTTTGCCTGAACAGGAGCCAACCTGCCTTGACCTACAACATAACCAAGATAGGTCACAGTGGCATGGCCAAATTCACTCTTAGCTAGGTTAATTGTAATGTTGGCTTTTCAGAGCCTTTCAAACTGCTTTTCCACTGCAGAGATATGGGCTTCCCAGGTGTCATTACCCGTGACTAAATCATCAATATCGGCGTCTGTGTGTTCTAACCCTTGAATTACAGAATTAATCATTCTCTGGGATGTTCCCGGAGCATTTTTCATTCTAAATGGCAGAACGTCGTATTCATACAACCCAGAAGGCATCACAAAGGCAGAAATTCCTCTACCTCTGTCTGTTAATGGAACACACCAATATCCTTTTAACAGATCAATCTTTGAAAGAAACTTAGCTTTTCCAGCCTTGTCTACACAATCATCCACTCTAGGGAATGGATAAGCATCTGTTTCTGTTACAACATTCACCTTTCGGTAATCAGTGCAGAATCTGATACTACCATCTGGTTTAGGTACCATGATATACAAGGCGAACTCCAATCCAAAGTAGAAGGTCTAATAACATCATTTTCTAACATATACTCAATTTCTTGTTCAGCAAGTTTGCATTTTTTTCAATATTTATACCATATGGATGTTGTTTTATAGGTTTGTCATTACCCACATCTACATCATATAAGGCCACTGTTGTTCATTTGGGATATCAGGAAATAAATCCTTAAATTTCATAATTAAACGTTTCATCTGCTGCTGCCGCTGTGGCTGTAAATTAGCCAGTTTCTCACCAATATTTTCCAACATAGTTGAATTTGTCAATCTGGCTGAAATAATGTTCAGTTTAAAAGGCCTCAGATGGATCAGCTAATAAATTTCCAGAGAGCTCACATCCATCTTTGTTTACAGCAACCGCCACAGCTGCAGTTTGTTTTTCACGATACAGCTTAAGCATATTTACGTGACAAAGCTACGTTGGCCTCCGTCTATCTGGTATTTTGACTACACAGTCCACATTATTAACTTTAGCCACAATTTCATAGGGACCATGAAACTTAGCTTGTAGAGGGTTTGTTTGTGTCACAGTGGGGTGCTGGGAACAGACCCAAATGCAAGACACAGACACTGAAGTACAAGGAACAGGACTTGACTGGAGTAGGGACATGACAGGATACAGGCAAGGAGCAGGGACAAGAACGCAGACTTGGGCTAGGGAAAGCGGGATCAGGACTAGGAACCATGGACTAGGAGACAAGGCTTGCCCTCCGAGCCCGAGACTGGACAAGGTCCCAGAACCTGGCAAGGACATGACATGGCTTCAGGAGGGACGTGGCTGGGGACTAGAGGCCTGAGCTTGGAGACAGGCTGGGTCTTGGGTCTACAGTCTGGAGCCTGGGACTTCAGGCTTGGGTTCTTGGAGCTTGGCTGCGGGATCCTCGAGGCTGGGGTTCTTGGAGCTTGGCTGCGGGATCCTCGAGGGTGGGGTTCTTGAAGCTTGGCTGCGGGATCCTCGAGGCTGGGGTTCTTGGAGCTTGGCTGCAGGATCCTCGAGGCTGGGGTTCCTGGAGCTTGGCTGCGAGATCTTCGTCTTGAAACACGGAGGCTGATAACTCAGAGGCTGGAGCTGAGAGACCGACTGGGAACTGAACATCAACATAGAGCCAGGACTTGTCCTTTGAAAAGCCGGGGCTCATCGTTAACACGGCACCAACATGAGACAGGACAGTACATAGACATAGAGCCGGTACTTATACCTAGACAAGCCGGGATTCAAACTCTCCACAGCAAGGTGGGACAGGTCCACCTGTTGGGTAATGGCAGAACGGCCGGACTTACCCAACAGGGGCAAAGACAAGACATGTCCCCCCCGCAGGGCAACGGCAAAACGGCCTGACTTACCCCATGGAGGCGAGGACAAGACAAGACAGATCCCCCCGCAGGGCAACGGCAAAACAGCCTGACTTACCCCACAGAGGCGAGGACAAGACAAGACAGGACCTCCCCACAGGGCAGCAGCAAAACGGCCTGACTTACCCCACGGAGGCGAGGACAAGAAGAGACAAACACCAAAGAACGACAGACAGTTCCATATCTGCTTTGGGGTAGCTCCGAATCTCAGTTTGGCCAGCAACCTCAGCTGGCTACGGAAACAGCCGGATCCCTACCTGGCTTGGAGTGGCTGGCAGCCACTCAGCTGACCCGGGAAACAGCCGAATCCATACCGCAAAGACAGCTCCGACTACTGACAGCAAGGCTCCATGAGGAGATGATTCCCCAACGCGGCCTAAAGATGGCAAGTGGCTACTCTAGCCTTCCACCGGCAGGTTGCTCCCAAGGGATCCTGACAAAGCAAACCAGCAGCTCACACTCAACCCCAAGGCTAATTATGTTGCAAGCCCAAAGATGGAAATCAGGTGCCTATGCTTAACTCAAACAAGGGGCAGCTGGAAGACCCGGAGTCCTGAGTCCACGGACCGGAACATGAACCGGAATGCGATCGTCACAGACCGGACCATGACAGTTTGTACAGGAAACAAAACAAGCACTTTATCTCCCGGCTTGAATGACCTCATTCTGGCTTGTTTATCATACCAAGTTTTTATTTTTTCCTGGGCTGATTTTAAATTTTCCTTTGCTAGGTTGCAAGCCCTTTGCAATTTGTCCTTAAACTTCAAAACATAATCTAGTAATTTAACATGCAGGTCATTGTTAACCCACTGTTCCTTTAACAATGCCAAAGGTCTCGGACCTAATGACCAATCACAAGTTCAAAGGGACTAAAGCCTAGGGACTCTTGTACTGGCTCCCTTACTGCAAATAAAAACAAATGAACTCCTTCATCCCAATCCTTCTCATTTTCAATACAAAATGTCTTAATCATGGTTTTGAGGGTAGAATGGAATCTCTCTAAGGCCCCTTGGGATTCAGGATGATACGCAGACGACATAATCTGTTTTGCTCCCAGTTTGTAAATTACTTGCTGGAATAATCCTGACATAAGATTACTCCCTTGATCAGACTGAATTTTGTTAGGCAAATCAATAAAGTAAAAAACTTTACGAGAGCCTTCGACATAGTTTTGGCTTTTATATTTCTGAGAGGTATTGCCTCTGGAAATCTAGATGCTGTACACATGAAAGTTAGCAAACACTAACAACAGGAATTCTGCAGATGCTGGAAATTCAAGCAACACACATCAAAGTTGCTGGTGAACGCAGCAGGCCAGGCAGCATCTCTAGGAAGAGGTACAGTCGACATTTCAGGCCAAGACCCTTCGTCAGGACTAACTGAAGGAAGAGTTAGTAAGAGATTTGAAAGTGGGAGGGGGAGGGGAGATCCAAAATGATAGGAGAAGACAGGAGGGGGCGGGATGGAGCCAAGAGCTGGACAGGTGATTGGCAAAGGGTATATGAGAGGAGCATGGGACAGGAGGCCCAGGAAGAAAGACAAGTGGGGGGGGGACCCAGAGTTAGCAAACACTGATGACCAGCTTTAGTCTTTGGCAATGGGCCAACACAATCCACAATAACTTTAGAAAAGGGTTCACCAAATGCAGGAATAGGTTGCAGTGGGGCCACTGGGGTGACCTGATTAGGTTTACCCACAACCTGACAAGTGTGACAAGTCCTGCAAAATATTGCAACAACTTTCCTTAAACTAGGCCAGAAGAATTGTTTTAATACTTTGTTCACAGTTTTCTTCACACCTAGATGTCCACGCAAGGATTTACTATGGGCCAAAGTTAAAATCTCATTCCTATAGGCTTTAGGAACTACAACCTGGTGAACAATTGCCCATTCCTCACTTGTAGGAACATCAGGTGATCTCCACTTCCTCATTAACATTCCATCTTTAAAATAATACCCTACTAGCACTTTATCAATCTCCTCACCTGAGAGAGCTTTTTCTCTTAAAGCTTCAATCTCAGGGTCTCTGCTCTGCTCCGCTACAAACTCCCTCCTAGACACTGATAAATCTTTATTATCAGAATTAATACTTGGATCCTGGTGAAACAATGAAGGCAGAAAAGTCCCTGACAAGTCATCAAAATCTGATTCCCTATTTGGGCAATCATGAGTAGCCGAATCATGCTGCACAGGACCATCAGCATTGGCAAGTTTCTTGGCCCTAGCTCGAGTTACTGCACATGGGGGATAAATGTTAGGGTCTATCTTTGAATCATCATTGATTGGCTTAGTTGTCAGCTGCACTGCAGGAACAACTTTACCACCTGCTAGGTCATTCCCTAATAACAAAGAAATACTTTCCACCGGTAAACTGGGTCATAGTCCTATTTTAACAAGTCCTGAAACTAACTCTGACTTCAAAATTACCTTGTGCAGAGGTACAGGAACAACGTTGCACCCAATACCTCGGATAAGATTTGCCTCACCAGTGGCAGTTTCATCACCAAACTTTAGAACACTGTATAACATAAGTGACTGAGAATCCACAGTATCTCGAAGAATTTTCACCGGTACCAGGGTTGACCCTTCCTTTACTGAAACAAACTCATCTGACGTAAAACGAAGGAATTCTCTCCTAACCTGACCAGATGTCTTAGCCTTTGACAGAGCTTCATCAGAATGTTCAGAACCCCGTGGGTTCACAGGTGTTTCAACATTTTAAACACAGGCATCTGGAACTGTCTCCTTTTCCTTCTTCTTTTTCAGAAGAAAGCAGTTAGCCATAACATGACCAGGTTTCCTACAATAGTGACAAGTAGGACCAGAGGCCTTCTCCTTTAATTGTTTCCCTTCATCCTGACCTTTCTTGCTAGACCCAAATTTGATTTCTGGTTTACCCTGACTATCCATACTACTCTTTTGGAAGGTCTTACTCAGGGTAAACTTAAACTTGTGGGTTAAGGCAAACTCACCTGCTAATTTAGCAGATTCTTGTAACTGGCAGCATCCTTTTCATCCAAACACGTCTTTATGTCATTGTGGATGCACCTTTTAAATTCTTCGATTAAAATTAACTCTTTCAGTTTCTCGTAAATACTATCCACATTTTTAGATGTGCACCATCTTTCAAAACACACAGATTTCTCATAAGCAAATTCCACATAAGTCTGGTTCACAAATTCCCTCAAATTTCTAAACCTTTGCCTATAGGCTTCTGGAACCAGTTCATAGGCTTTAAGCACGGCCTGTTTCACAATCTCATACTTAGCTGCGTCTTCAATTGATAGAGCAGAACAAGCCAGCTGAGCCTTACCCTTAAATACACTCTGTAACAAGATAGGCCAACTTTCTTTCAGCCACTTTAGGCTTGGAGCAACTCTTTCAAAATGCTGGAAGTATTTATCAACCTCAGCCTCATCAAATGGAGGGACCAGTTTAACTTCCTGACAGGCCACAAACAATAGAGCCACAAGTTTGCCTCTGGAGCCTTAACCTCTTCATCTCTATCTCAAACTGCCTTTGTTTGTCTCTTTCTCTTTCCCTCTCTAGCTTAAACCTCCTTTGTCTTTCTGCTTCCTCCCTCTGTTTTCCTGCTTTCTCAGCTGCAAACCACCTCTGTTTTTCTGCTTCCTCAGCCTCAAGCTGTTTTTGTCGTAACTCAAACTCGAGCTATTGCAGTCTTTGCCTATCCTCAGCCTCCATCTTTAATTTTTCCAACTTGTACTGGAGCTCAAGACCATTGGGTTTACTTTCACGAAACCTTTCTAACATCCCCTCTTCAAACTTCCTCAAAGAAATATCATGCTCAGCTATTATCCTCTGAATCTGTACCTTTTTCATATCCCGTTTTACCGCAGTAAGTCCCAGCTCCTTAGCAACGGCCAACAAGTTGTCCTTTCTAGCATCCCCTAATGCCTTAGGGTCTGGCGATGCCAGAAATGCCCCAATATCCAATGCTGCTGGTTTCCCCACACAAGTCAATCAGAACCGTAGTAGCCAATGAGATCGATAATCAATCAATCACTAAGCTCCAATTTTGTTCATTTTGCGGACGAACCCCCAATTTTGTTACAATTTCGTAACGTACCAGCAGCAAGAGATGACAAATTGAGTCAGGTTTTAATATTAAAACCACTATATTTATTTACACCTACTCAAAAATATAGAAAATTAAATAAACAACTTTCTTAAACAGAAGTTAACAATGTTATGCGTCTTAAGCTCCCTTACAGTCAAACTTAGAACCCGTTCTTAACAAATCTTACTCAAGCACAGTCGTAAAGTGGCAGTTCAGAGGGTCCCAGTAATTCACAAAAAAGGTGAGAGGAGAGACTTGTGGATTCACAGTGCAGTGACGAGGCGATCACGATGAATTCCAAAGATTCCACAGCTAGTGAATGAAGAAACGGTAACCAAAGATCCCAGCCAAGGAATACTGTTCCAAAGTCCACGAAGAGCGATTTCACAAAGTGACTGTCATGAAATCCACACCTGTGGATCATACGAAGGACAGACACATCTCCACAATGCACAGTGTGCCACTGATTCTTTTTCTTTTTCAATCTTTTTCAATCTTTTTATTAGTTTCAACATCAAACACATTACAAAAAGTAAGTACATAGTAATTGGGATTATATTAATTGATAATAATTATTGAAGTTTACAGTCAGGTAACACATAGTTAGAAACATCCCAAAACCACACAGATTAGCAACAAAATATATAAGGAGTATACATAAAATATAAAATATCATTTAAAAAAACAGAAGAAGGGGAAAAAATCCCCTAAAAAAAACTAATCTACCCAAACTAAAGAAAACTAAGGAAAGAAAAGGCTAGTATGATACCTCAGATAGAACCAATAGTGTCACCACTTCCGCTCCTCTCCCCATATATTGAAATCACAAAATAGATTTGGCAAGGATCAAATTACATCATGTGGAAGTATTGAACAAATGGTCTCCAAGTCTCATCAAATTTAATAGATGGGTCAAAAATGACATTTCTAATTTTTTCTAGATTAAAACAAGATATAGTTTAAGAAAACCAATGAAATGTTGTAGGAGGATTAATCTCTTTCCAATTCAATAGTATAGATCTTCTAGCCATTAAAGTAACGAAAGCAATCATCCGACAAACTGAAGAGGTCAAATGATGTTTTTCTATCATTGGTAACCCAAAAATGGCAGTAATAGGATGAGGTTGTAAATCAATGTTCAAGACAGTGGAAATAATATCAAAAATATTGTCCCAATATTTTTTCAATAAAGGGCAAGACCAAAACATAGGAGTTAATGAAGCTATCTCAGAATGACATCTATCACATATAGGGTTTATATGAGAGTAATTATGAGCTGATTTATCCTTAGACATATAAGCCCTATGTACAACTTTAAACTATATCAACGCATGTTTAGCACAAATAGAGGAAGAGTTAACTAATTGAAAAATTTTTTGCCATTTCTCAGTAGGTAAGGTAAGCTTAAGTTCCCTTTCTCAGTCATTCTTAATTGTATTGGAAACATCTGGATTTATTTTCCTTATCATACTATCAATAATTGCTATTAAACCTTTCTGAAAAAGGTTTAAATCCAAATTTTTTTCCAATATATCAGTGGAATATGAAATCAGAAAGGTAGTAAGAACAGTATTTAAAAAGTTTCTGATCTGTAAATATCTAAAAAAAATGTGATCTAGGTAAATTATATTTATTAGATAATTGTTCAAAAGACATAAAACAATTATCTGAAAATAAATCAGAAACACGTATTATACCCTTTGTTTTCCAAACCAGATACGCTTGATCCAAAAAAGGTTGAAAAAGAAAGTAGGATATAATAGGGCTAGTTAAAATAAATTGATTCAGTCCAAAAAATTTTTGAAACTGAAACCATATTCTAAGAGTATATTTAACTACTGGGTTATCCATTTGTTTGTCCAGATGAGAAAAGTCAAAAGGAAGTGGGGTCCCTAAAATAGAACCCAATGAAAATCCTGAAACAGAATTACATTCAAGATTAACCCATTGTGGACTTGGAACTGTATCCCAATTCCATGTCCAAAATTTTAAATAATGAATATTAATCGCCCAATAGTAGAATCTAAAATTTGGCAATGCTAAGCCACCCTCCTTTTTGGGATTCTGTAAGCGTCTTTTACCTAATCTAGGATTTTTATTCTGCCATATGTATGAGGAAATTTTTGAATCAACATTATCAAAAAAGGATTTCGGAATAAAAATTGGCAATGCTTGAAATAAATATAGAAACATAGGTAAAATAATCATCTTAACAGCGTTGATCCGACCAATGAATGACAAAAACATTGGTGGCCATTTAGTTATCAAACCTTTAATCTGATCAAGTAAGGGTAAAAAATTAACCTTAAATAAATCCTTGTGCTTCTTAGTAATTTTAACTCCGAAATAAGTAAATTGATCAGTAACTAATGTAAATGGTAAATATTTATAAATTGGAACCATCATATTTAACGGAAAAAGTTCACTCTTATTAAGATTCAGTTTGTAACCAGAAAATTTACTAAACTTGTCCAACAAGGATAAAGTTGCAGGAATGGATTTTTCTAGGTCAGAAATATATAATAGTAAATCATCTGCATATAATGATAACTTATGTATCTCCTTCCCACGAGTAATACCAAAAATGTTTGGTGAATCTCAAATTGCAATTGCTAAAGGTTCTAAAGCAATATCAAATAATAAAGGACTTAAAGGACAACCCTGTCTAGTGCCACGAAATAACGGAAAAAAGGGAGATATTTGATTGTTAGTCAAAACCGAAGCTAAGGGAGTAAGATATATCAATTTAATCCAGGATATAAATATTGGGCTAAAATTAAACTTCTCAAGCATAGTAAATAAAATAGGGCCATTCAACTCTGTCAAGAGCTTTCTCAGCATCTAATGAAATAACACACTCTGGAGTTCTCAGTGAAGGAGTATAAATAATATTTATTAATCTCCTAATATTAAAAGATGAATAGCGATTTTTGATAAATCCAGTTTGATCCGCAGAAATAATTTGAGGTAATACCTTTTCTAACCTAGATGCTAGTATTTTAGAAAAAATTTTGGAATCAACATTCAATAAAGATATCAGTCTATATGATGCACGTTCAGTAGGATCCTTATTTTTTTTTAAGATTAAGGAAATGGAAGCTCCATAAAATGATTGTGGTAGTTTACCTATAATAATTGCATCTCTAAAAACTCTGCACAACTGGGGAGAAAGAATAGAAGAGAAAAACTTAAAAAATTCTGCTGTATAACCATCTGGGCCGGGTGATTTACCAGAATTTGTTGAAGAAATAGCACCATCTGTAATAGGTGTTTCTAACTTTAAACGTTCATCGGGTGTTAATTTCAGAAAGTTCAAATTCCTAAAAAAAATCTTGCATCTCCCTGGGATCATGAGGAAATTCTAACTGATATAAAGATGTATAAAATTCATGAAAAGATTTATTAATCTCATCATAATCAACTGTTGAAATATCATTAGGTTTACAAATCTTATTAATTTGACATTTAACCGAGGCAGTTTTTAGTTGAATTTACCAGATTTATCACTATGTATATAAAACTCACTTCTTGTTTTCATTAATCAATCTTCTATTGATGATGTTAAAAGTAAACTATGTTCCATTTGAAGTTCAACTCTCTGTTTGTAAAGCTTCTCATTAGGAGCAATGGCATATTGTTTATCAATGTCTTTAATCTTGTCAATCAACACCAATATTTCATTCTTAGTGCGTTTTTTCAATCCAGCTGAGTAAGGAATGATCTGACCGCGGATATAAGCTTTAAAAGTGTCCCATGTAACCCCGCTGGAAATTTCATCCGTAGTATTGGTTAAAAAAAAAGTCAATCTGATCCTTGATAATTTTCACAAAATCTGAGTCTTGAAGTAAATTGGAATTAAAACGCCATTGTCTAGTATTAGAAGGTATATCCCATAACTTAATAGAAAGATTCAATGGTGCATGATCAGATATGGCAATGATATCATAGTTACACTTAATTACAGATAGAATTAAACCAGAGTCTATAAAAAAACAGTCAATCCTAGAATAAGTATGATGTATGTGTGAAAAGAAAGAAAATTCTTTATCCTTGGGATGTAGAAATCTCCAAATCTCGGAGGTTCCAGAATCGATCAAAAATGAATTGATAAGAGTAGCCGACTTATTCAGTAGAGCCTGAGTTGGTACAAATTTATCCATCGAAGGATTTAAGCAACAATTAAAGTCAGCCCCCCCCCCAATTATCAACATATAATCACTTAAATTAGGAAAAGAGGTAAATAATTGTTTAAAAAATTCAGGGTAGTCCACATTCGGGGCATAAACATTAACCATAACAACTTTTTTATTAAAAAGTAGACCAGTAATTAACAAGAATCTACCATTTGGGTCAGAGAAGGTGTTGTGATGTACAAATGCAATTGAAGAATCTATGAAAATTGAAACTCCTCTCACTTTAGCTTTGGAGTTTGAGTGATACTGTTTCTCTTCCAAAACTTAAAAAAAAGCTGATTATCCTCTTTCCTCACATGAGTTTCTTGGGCAAAAATAATATGGGCATTCATTCTGTGGAATACTTTAAAAATCTTTTTCCTTTTAATCGGATGGTTTAGTCCATTTGTATTCCAAGAAACAAAGTTAATCCTCTGAGCCATGTTAACCACAAATCAATCTTTTGGTATATAAAGGGTTAACCGGAGTATAAGCCCATGTAACCGGAAGAGGAACCAGCATTTGGAAAGGAGACGGAAGCTGCGACAAAGCAGACATTGTTGTAGTTCAGAATTAGCCCAATGAAAAAAAGAAGAAAAAGCCCCCCACCCCCCACCCAAGAACCCTAAAACTAAGCCAAGAAAGGCCAGAAAGCAAGCTAAGACTAAATCTACCCCCATTTCTCCAGAAGGCGGCTCCCAAATATATGTTGGTAAAAAGACCACCTAAAAAAAGCAATAAACTTAACAAATACAGTAAAATAAAATACCTTAGCATTATAATCACTAACATGCTAATAAAATGAAAACAAAAGAAGAGAAACCAATACATATTATTCAATGTAAAATATTAGTAAAGAAAAACAGTTAAGTATAAAAAAAAGGCATATCCGGCAAGAAAAGTATTATGGGGAGAAGAACCCAAAAAGATGGTGTGGTAAAAAAAAAAACAAAGGTATAATGGAAAGAAGAAAACAAAACGCCATCTTGATTATGCAACAGGGAGAAAAAACATAATATTCCCCCACATACATTATTAAAAAATATATAGAAAATAACCAATAATAACGATAAAATTAAGTATAAAGAATACCAACACTACTAATCAAAACTAGAGGTCTTATACTTATACTTAAAAATAAGTCAATCTTCAAAAATGAATCCTATGATTAATAGAATTTGAAAAAAAACCGAAAAGCCAAAGCCAATATCACAAGGATCGTATATTAATTAAACTGTGGCGGCTGATTCAAGTTCTTCCAGAAACCTTCGAGCAGCACTTGTAGAGTTGAAAAAAAGTCGTGGGCAGCTCGGAGGAGAAATTCTTAAGCGGGCAGGATACAGTAACGCTGGTTTAAGATCTTTTTAGTAGCATTCCATCATCAGAGGTTTGAAAGCTAATCGCGCTCTCATTAATTCAGGGCTAATATCCTCAAACAGTCTGAATTGATGGATTTCAAATTTAATCATTCCCTGCCGTCAGGCTACTCGTATGAGTTACTCTTTAACATGAACATAATGAAATCAGATAATTACTGGTCTCGGTTTAGATTGAGAATCTGACTTACTTCCAAAAATACAATGTGCGCAATCGAGCAATGGAGGATCATCCAGGAATTCAGAGCTAAACGCAGTCTTTAAAAGTTTCGAGAAGAATACTGAAGGGTCTCCTGTCTCAACTCCCTCGGGGAGACCAAATAAACGTAAGTTCTTTCTTCTGGATCGGTTTTCCAGATCAGTAATCTTAAATTTAAGACTCTCCAGCTGTTTATCTGTCGAAGAAACTTCTTGTTCCAAACTGTCGATTTTTTCATCTTTCTTTCGTGCATCTTCCTTCAGTTCGGTGATAGTGTTTTATTGCTGTTGAACTTGATGGTCAAGCACACCAAAAGTTTGCATAATTGCCATAATCTCTTCTTTAAGGCCTTGGCGTATTTCATCAGCATGATCACAAAACAAATTCATCAACAATTCGTAAGTTATCTCAGGATGTTTAGGGTCGGGTTTCTTTTTTCCGTCGCCATCGGCATCTTTTGCAGGTTTAGCGTCTCAAACTTCAGGTTTTGTAGCTGGTTCTCTACTCATCTCTTCAAAGTTCAAAGTCCAAACTTGAAAGTAAATTAAATAAAGGTGATCATAGATATAAAATGAAAAAGTAAAGAGCGAAGCCAAGAAATGACCTCACTGCGTGAGCGCCATCTGGAGAATCCGTGTGCCGCTGATTAACCCAATCCTTTGAGTTTGGGTAAGCATTAGACTTTACCCTTCTCGATCATGAGTTGTTGCCAGATAGCTGGAAGTCTGTGATCTTCACTCTCTTTCTCTTTCCTTCGACTCCTTTTCAGCACTTATGACCACATTTCTTTTATACCATCCGCATACGTCATAAGGTAACACTCACAGAAACGAAACTGTGGACTCAAAGTAAAACGAAACTGGGGATAGATGATGCCCACAGTAAATGAAACTATGGACTCCCAGGAAAACGAAACTGTGGACACGTGACAGCTGGTATACACGAATTGTATACTCATGAGCATGATTGCCAACACTGTTCAGCAGACTGCCTGCAAAGGTGCTCAATCACCATGGCAAGAGTCCGTGGTTGTGACATTGCATAGCTGTTGAATGGACAATATTTGCAAGGAAACTGCTGTAGTCATCAACAGGCACAATCAAATAATCATTGGTAAAAGTCAATACTAACATTTTGTGCAACTCCAAAATTACTATCAGGACTTGCAAGCATGATATTGTTGATGAACTTGTTGATATTCAACCAAACCTTCCGTTTCTGGGAAGCAAACCAACTCTTTTTACAATTTAGATGTTTTACAACTCATTGCTACCCTTTGTGTTCCTTTAGGAGCTGCAGATGACAGAATATCAGCAGATGTGAGGTGGAATCATGATTTCGACATTATTTCATGCAAATCTGGCAGCGAAATCACGGGGAAGTAGAAATTCCACAATGTATTTCTATCCCTGCAACTGAACTGCTGTCACACACAGTGAGGCCGTGCCTTGCTTTCCTGTGATTTTGCTCAGTGTCATCATATTCACCCGAGATCACACTGAATGATGCATAAACCATCTTCCCACATGGGGGGAGACACAGCTATTAGGAGGGGTGGAAGGTGTTGAAAAGGAGGAAGACTTTGAGCTACTGAGTGCAGCAGGATATATTCATAATTAACATGCTTGAGTGCCACTAATTACTACTGTGCTGTGAAGTGTCACAAATAGCACGAGGTGTACATAGAGAGCTGTTAAGAATCAGAGACATGTAGCCCAGACTGGGGATGGTTGGCAGTTTTCCTTCCATGCAGGGCATTTAAAGTAAGATTAGGGTTAGTTTTATTTATTACATGTACATCAAAACATAAAGTGAAATGTGTCATTTGCATCAACAACCAACTCAGTCACAGCATGCGCTAGGGGATGCCCATTAATGCCCCCATGCTTCCAGCACCAACATAGCATCTCCTCAGCCTATGACAACTTCTCATCCAAATGGGTTTTAAACACAATCTGGTTAGTTTTATGGATGTACCCCATCTCATTAATACAGAAATATTTGGTTATGTATTTAGATGACCTAAATGTCATGGTCAGATTTGAACATGCATCTGAATTAATAATCCATATTTCTGATTTCAGATTAGTTTCAAATTATTTTCAATACAGCTCCTGTGAATCTTTGTTAAAACGAAATTTCTTCAGACAAAATGTGGAAGAATAGGGCTGGAGATGCAAGAAGATTCCAACGATTGGACTAGTAATGTTTAAATTGCTCCTCCTTTATCAAACATCTCACCAGTTGCCACTGATCTTCTCTTCCCTTTCTCTTTCAGTGTGCAGCCCAATTTTGCCTCCTGACTCTCCCTAGGTGTGCCTAGAAGTTGGCGGGAACACTCTGTTTCATTGATACGTTTTGATGCAGTTTTCCACAACTGTCCCAACTCGTGTTCATGGGGTATCAATTGAGAGATCAACTGAATCTCTCAGTGGAAGAAGTCAATTCTTGTACACCATCAGGTCTTGTGTCGTCACACATATCCACAGGCTTATCCTTGAGCCTGAAAGTTCCAGAAAACAAAAGACAGAGGGATATGATGTCTTGGCAAAGTAACAAGAATGACAATTACCACAATCAGGCTTCTTACAGTTCACCCATTAATGAAATAAAGTCAGTATGTGTGTCAGAGGTATATTTGATTCTATATACAGTTACTTCACTTTTAATCTCCAAATAAATGAGACACAGTCATGTCACTGGTTTCCATATTCTCCTCTGCACCTGTCAACAACACTATTTCCTGCTCCATCACTCTCTCGTGCATGTTGTGCTTTTACTCTGAGGGACTGCATTGGAAAGATGCAATACAGTCAGAATGGTAACCCTGACACATTTCATTGAGTCTGGGTTGAGGAACACTGGTGTGTAGATACATGACAAGATGATACTGAAATGGGTCTGAGGAATGACGTGGGATGATAAACTTTGCTTGTTGGTTAATCATCAAATGTAGTCACTTTACCTGAAGCAACACACATAAAAATTGCTGGTGAACACAGCAGGCCAGGCAGTATCTATAGGTCAGGGTCTCGGCCTGAAACGTCGACCGTACCTCTTCCTATAGATGCTGCCTGGCCTGCTGTGTTCACCAGCAATTTTTATGTGTGTTGCTTGAAATTCCAGCATCCGCAGATTTCCTCATGTTTGTGTCACTTTACCTGACTTGCTTAAGTCATTAGAACACTTCCCACAGAAATCCAGCAATTGGACAGAACATACTCTGCTCAACACTCATGACTGTGTGATTAAACACAACTCAATCAATGACACACCGTAGTTGGTAGAATCTCAGGTGGTGATAAGGAGGTTTATAGGAGTGAGACATATCAGCTGGTCGAGTGGTGTCACAGCAATAACTTTACATTCAGTGTCAGTAAGGCTAAGGGAATGACTGTGAACTTCAGGAAGGGCAAGTCAGGTGAACACACACAAGCCCTCATTGAGGGGTTTTACCTGTGCAAAGGGTGAGCCGCTTCAAGTTTCTTGACGTGGTGTCTTGGGGTATCAATCCTGTGCCCAACACATTGATACAATCACAAAGAAACATGCCAGCGGCTTTGCGTCATTAGGAGCTTGAGGAAATTTGGTATGTGAAAGACACCTGCGAATTTCTATAGATATACAGCAGAGAGCATCCTGACTGGTTGCATCAAAGTCTAGTATGGAACCTCCAAAGCAGAGAATCACAAGAGCCTGCAGAGGGCTGTAAACCCAGCCGGCCCCATCACAAGTACAGCCATCTCCACTATTAAGGACATCTTCAAGAGACAATGACTCAAGAAGGCAACATCCGTCATCCAGCACATGCCCTCTTCTTGTTAATAACATCAGGAAAGAGGTACAGGAGCCTGAACATCTATACTCAAAGATTTAGGAACAGTTTCTCTGCTCTCTGCTATCAGATTTCTGAACAGTCCATGAACCCATGAACACCATCTCATTATTCCATGCTTTTTACACTATTAATTTCTATAATTTATAGATTTTTATGTTCTTTGCAGCATACTGCTGCCACAAAACAACAAATTACATGTCATACATTAGTGATAATAAATCTGATTTTGAACTGCAGAATTTCAAGTATTTAAATTTGTAATTAAATCTCATCTCAGTCAGAGTAACCATGAAACTACTGGAATGTCACAATAAACCAAATGTTTCATTAATGTCCTCCACAGGAAGAAACTTTCATCCCTATCCATCTGGTTTTTATGAGACCCCAAGAGGCCCAGTGAGATCGACTCTCAAACAACTTCCTCAGTTTAGGTACAATTAGGAATGAACAGTGAATGCTTGTATTACCAATAACACTAACATCTTCTGAATGCGTAAAAAAATCCTTGGTTGCAACCAATCTTGGATGCTGCCAATCTCGCATTTTTCACCACTCCTGCTCCTGACCTGCCTTTTGGTAGTGATTCATAGAAAGCCTCCTTGAATGGGGGACAAATAAATGGTAGATGAACTTAATAAGTATTTAGCATCAGACTTCACTGTGGGAAACCACTAGTACTATGCCAGAAATTCAAGTCAGAGGGCAAAAATGAGTGTAGATGCAACTACTAAGGAGAAGGTGCTTGGGAAGCTGAGAAGTCTGAAGGTAGATAAGTCATTTGCACCAGATGGACTACAACCCAAGGTTCAAAAAGAGGTAGCTGAAGAGATTATGGAGGCACTAGTAATGATCTTTCAAGAAATTCAGAATTCTGGAATGGTTCTGGAGGACTAGAAAATTGCAAATGTCACTACACTCTTAAGCAGGGAAGGAGGCAGAAGAAAGGAAATTGTAGGTCAGTTGGCCTGATATGACTGATTGGGAAGATGTTCGAGTCCATTTTTAAGGATGGGGTTTCGGGGTACTTCGAGGCACATGATAAAATAGGCCAAGGTCAGCATGGTTTCCTTGAAGTACCTGGGGATGCACCTGGATGACAGGCTTAAGTGGAGCACCAACACAGAGGCTGTGTACAAGAAGGGGCAGAGTCACCTCTATTTCCTGAGGAGACCGAGGTCTTTTGGAGTATGCAAGCCTCTCCTTCACATGTTCTACCAGTCTGTTGTCACCAGTACAATCTTCTATGTAGTGGTGTTCCGGGGCAATGGCACCAACACGGGTGATGCCAACAGCTCAATAAACTGATTAGAAAGGCTGGCTCTGTTATATGAGTCAAACTGGACACACTGGAGGCTATGGTAGAGCAAAGGGCCCTATGGAAAATCCTGGCAATTCTGGACAATGTTTCTCACCCTCTACATGCCACTTTGGCTGAACAGAGGAATACTTTGACTAAGACAACTGTGTTACTCCAATGAGTCAACCTATAGCCAGGGAAGTGAAGACCCCCTCCTGTTAGATGTAACTTAATTTTTATTTTTTTTACTTCTCTTCTAATATTTATATATCTGTGCACCTGTAATGCTACTGTGACACTGTATTTTCCTTTGGGATTAATAAAGTTTCTATCTTAAGGGGAAATCTTGCTTGACAAAATCTGTTGGAATTCTTTATGGAAATAACAAGAAGGGTAAACATAGAAAAGTCAGTGAATGTTATTTATTTGGTTTCAGAAGGCCTTTGACAAAGTGCCACACATGAGGCCAGTTAACAGGATAAAAGCTTATAGTATTACAGTAAAGATACTAGCTTCGATAGAAGATTGGCTGACTGGCAGGAGGCAAAGAGTGGGAGTAAAAGGAGTATTTTCTAAAAGTAAAAGGGGGTAGTGTTGAGCAAGCAGGGAGTCTGCAGAAAGACTTAAGCAGATGGGGAAATGAGAAAAAATGTGGTAGATGGGATATAGTGTATGGGCATGCACTTTTCTAGAAGGAATAAGGGCATATACTATTTTCTAAAGAAGGAGAAATTTCAAAACTCGGAGGTGAAACGGGACTTGGGAATCCTTGTACAAGACTCACGAAAGGTTAACGTGCAGGTTGAGTCGGTGGCAAGGAAGACAAATCAATGTTTGCATCTGTTTTGAAAGGACTTGAATATAAAAACAAGAATGTAATACTGAAGCTTTACAAGGCATTGGTCAGACCCCACTTGGAGTATTCTGAGAAGTTTTGGGCTCCTTATCTGAAAAAAGATATGCTGTTATTGGAGAAGGTTCAGAGGAGATTCGCGAGAATTATTCAGGACATGAAAGAGTTAACCATAAGACCATAAGATATAGGAGCAGAATTAAGTCATTTGGCCCATTGAGTCTGTTCCACCACTTCATCATGGCTGATCCAATTCTTTCTTTCAGCCCCAATGTCCCGCCTTCTCCCCGTATCCCTCCATTCCCTGACCAGTTAAGAATCTATTAACCTCCACATCTGCCTGTGGCAACAAATTCCACAAATTTGCCACTCTCTGGTTAAAGCAATTCCTCCTCATCTCTGTTCTAAAAGAATACCCCTCTATTCTGAGGCTGTGTCCTCTGGTCTTAGACTCTCCCGCTACAGGAAACATCCTCTCCACATCCACTTTATCCAGGCCTATCACCATTCAATAGGTTTCAATGAGGTCACTCCTCATTCCTCTGAATTCTAGTGAATACAGGCCCAGAGCAATCAAACACTCTTAATATAACTAGCCATTCAATCCTGGAATCATTTTTGTGAATTTCCTTTGAACCCTCTCCAGTGTCAGCACATTCTTTCTAAGATAAGGGGCCCAAACCTGCTCATAACACTCCAAGTGAGGCCTCACCAGTGTTTTATAAAGCCCCAACATTACATCCTTGCTTTTATATTCTAGTCCTCTTGAAATAAATGCATTTGCCATCCTCACCGCAGACTCAGCCTGTAAAGGACAAGGACTCCCAAGTCCCTCTGCATCTCATTTTTTTTTTGTGTTTTCTCTCCATTTAGAAAATAGTCAACCTTTTTATTTTGTCTACAAAGTGCATGACCATACACTTCCTGACACTATTCCATCTGCCATTTCTTTGCCCATTCCCCTAATCTGTCTAAGCCCTTCTGTAGTCTCTCTACTTCCTCAGTAGGAGGTTTGGTATGCCATCAAAAACTTTCACAAATTTCTACAGATGTGCCATGAAGAGCATCCTAACTGGCTGCATCACTGTCTGGTATCAGGGGCCTACTACACAGGATCGAAAAAGCTGCGGAGAGTTGTAAACTTAGTCAGCTCCATCAGGAGTACTAGCCTACATAGTATCCCGGTCATCTTCAAGGACCAATGCTTCATAAAGGCCGCATACATCATTAAGGAGCCTCATCATGCAGGTCATGCCCTCTTGTCATTGATACCATCAGCAAGGAGGTACAGAAGCCTAAAGGCACACACTCAGCGATTCCTCTCTGACATCTAATTTCTGAATGGACAATGAAGCCATCAATACTACCTCAGTACTTTTAAAAATTTCTATTTTATATATATACACTCACACACATATACACACAGTATATACTTAACGCAATTCACAGTTTTTGTCCTATTATTATGTATTATGCCGCAAAGACAACAAATTTTACAACATATGCCAGTGATATTAAACCTGATTCCGATTCCTCATTAATTTTAATGTTTTGCATATGAGTATTTAAATAATCTTCGTTGGCTTCATATGTGTGTGCATCCAGCACAACCTGGAGATGTGAAATTTATCGGGGTGAAATTAATCCATCAGATTCCATGCACAATCTCCTCCTTTCCAAAACTCACAAGAGCATTAATATGAGCCCCATAATTTTGCAAATTTCAGTTATCCTGCACAAGCATGCACTTGCTGGAAATGCAATAAATAGACTTTATTATGTCAGTTATGCCTGCATAGAGAAAAAGAGGTTTTTTAATCCATGTGGTAGAATGGACCTGTATATGGTCTACGTAAATCAATATAATTGCACTAGGATTTTGGTGGCATCTGCTATTTGCTTTGTAAGAGGTGCAACAGATTGTGCTTTCAATATGAGTAAGGCTATTTTTCTGGCAAAATTTGTCCCCATTGGAAACATTTCTCTAGGCTGTGACAGCAGTGAATTATATGAGGAAATTTTAGGTAGGTTTATTCATATTGCACCAGGACAATAATGATTTAATAGAGAAAAAGAAACATTAAAGAAATACTATTCCATCTGTGTGCTGATTTTTCTTTGTTCCAATGACAGCGTAATACAAAAGGGGGAAAATAGCCTGGTCTCCTTTAACACAAGTGGTTCTGCAGATGCTGGAAGTCCATAGCGTAACACACAGAATGCTGGAGGAACTCAACAGGTCAGGCAGCGTCTATGGAGAGGAATAAACAGTGAGATTTTAGGTGGAGACCCTTCATCAGACTAAAACGTTGACTGTTTATTCCTCTCCATAGATGCTGTGTGGTCTCCTTTAGTGCAATAAAATTGCACGACAGTGTAAAATAAGGTACTTATAAGCTTCTAAAGATTGTAAATGGTTGCAGTTAATAAACTCTCTCTCTGTGAAGAAGTTCACTTTGTTACTTTGCTGCTGAGTGTTGTGACTGGCTGCAGTGCAATACTATCAGTGCTGCTGATCCCAGCTAACCTTTGTGAACAAATGTGCAGATCCAGAGGTGGCAATCTGCAGGGCCATGCTGAGAACAGAAGAGACAGAGGCACCATTCCCTGATATCTTTAGTTTCCACTGCAGGCCACTGAGTGCTCTCACCTAGGAAGGAGACAGCAGGGAGTCGGCAGCTGGCCTAGTACCAAACGGGAGATGGGAGAGGATGGTCTAATTGTGGGTGGTGTGGGGGGGAGCTCTGATTGTGGCCATTAATTTGACTTAACTCTCCCTTTCCTGGCCAAAAGAGGCAATGACCAAACACATTATGATCAGAGATCACATGAGTGAGAGCTCCGGGAAAGTTGCGAAGAATTCTAATCACCCACCAAGAAATGAACAGGATTCAGTCAGGAGAGATGTGAATACTTTATCAATTGAAAACCTAGTCCTAAGTCACCTAGACAGAGTGGATGTGGAAAGGATGTGTTCAATAGTGGGAGAGTCTAGGACCAGATATGCTAAATGGTGATAGATACATACTTCGATAATACATTTACATTGAACTGTTTTTGAATTTTGAATTCCAAACTCTTCTTCAAATCATGGAATCTTTAGTGCTCACCCGAGCTGGTAGTTGAGGAATCAATGCAATTATCTCACCTCCATCAATGTCAGAAAACTGAAGGGATGTAGCAATGTGCTTAAATCCTGGAATAGATAGGAGATCGACCAACTTAGCCAAGTCAAGTCTTTTCAAGGAGGTGAACAATAAGAATGCCTTGGGTGTTGAACATCCAAGATTCCCACGATTGTTGTAATGGATTGAACAAGAGCAAAAGAAAAATCGCTATTCATGAATTGCAACAAAACTGTCATCGATTCTAACAAAACTGTGGGAATTTATTATATAGGCTATGGGAACACGGCACTGGAAAAACCAGGGTCAATATTCAAAATGCAGGAGGAATTCGGCAGGCCAGGTAGCACCTATGGAAAAAAGTAAACAGTCCACACTTCAGGCTGAGACCCTTCATCAGGACTGGAAAGAAAGAGGAGAAGTCAGAGTAAGAAGGTGGGGGGAGAGGAGGAAGCAGTGCAAGGTGATAGGTGGTAGGTGAAACCGGAAGGGTGGAAGGGGCAAGGCAAAGCAAAGAGCAGGGATGATGATTGGTGAAAGAGACTTTTCCTGTTTCTCTCCAGTCCTGATGAAGGGATTTGGCCTGAAACGACGACAGTTTACACTTTTCCAGCATTTTGTGTGCGTTGCTTTGGATTTCCAGCATCTGCAGATTTTCTTATGTTCACTGTCAACATTGGTTTATGAAAGAAAATTGGTTTTGATAAATCCATTGGAGCTTTTTGAGCATGGAACTAGCAGAATAGATAAATGGGAACCAATGAATGAAGTACATCTAGAATTTCAAACAGCATCTAATAAAGCAGCGGTCCCCAACCACCGGGCCGCAGACCGGTACCGGGCCGTGAGGAAACCATATGATTTGGCGATATGAGTCAGCTGCACCTTTCCTCATTCCCTGTCACGCCCACTGTTGAACTTGAACACACGCGAGGTCATTACCCACACGTCATCCATGTCAGCACGGGAAGATTAACTTCTCAAGCTTGCAAATGACGACAGGCTGAAAAGTATATTTGACATAACATCTCTGCCGGCATTCTGGATCAAAGTCAAGGCTAAATATCCTGAGATAGTCACGAAAGCACTGAAAATATTGCTTCCATTTCCAACATATCTCTGCAATGAATGCAACGAAAACTAAACTGCAGAATAGACTGGACATAAGGAACCCCCTTCGAGTATCGCTGTCTCCCATCACCCCTCGATGGCACCGTCTTGTTGCAGGGAAATAAGCCCAGGACTCCCACTGATTCAGCAATATTGGTGTGTTGCAATGATTTTATATGTTCATACGGGGAAGATATGTGCTGTGTGTTTAATATCCATACGTGACTTAAGATATTATGATGCTATTGACATAACAATTACAGCATGGAAACAGGCCATCTCGGCCCTTCTAGTCCGTGCCGAACATTACTCTCACCTAGTCCCACCGACCTGCACTCAGCCCATAACCTTCCATTCCTTTCCTGTCCATATACCTATCCAATTTTTCTTTAAATGATAATATCGAACCTGCCTCTACCACTTCTACTTGAAATTCGTTCAACACTTACTTCAAGCTCCCCTGTCCTCCCCGATAATTGACTTATCACTATATTCATGCGAGGAAAGTATGCGTTGTGTGTTTAATATTAAATTCGTTAGATAAACCCTTTTAGAAACGAAATTGAGTGTATTAGCCACTGATCACCTATATTCCGGTTGTGATTAACACCCCACCCCACCCCCAAACAGAATTGCCAAAAATGATTTGTAGAAAAAAATCAGGATGTACAGGCATAAGCAAGTCACGCATGCGCACTGGTGCCCGTGCAAGGCTTCATGGTCATTGTAGTCTTTCTCGAGGTAAACACAACGTACTTAACTGCTACTCTTGTCCATTGGCAACCGTACCCCCCCCCCCCCGGTCAGCAAGAATATTGCCAATATTAAACCGGTCCGCAGTGCAAAAAATGTTGGGGACCCCTGTAATAAAGGGCCACACAGATTATTACACACTGTGCAGGATTAAGAAGTGGGGAATATATGATGACAGATCAGAGACTGGATTTCATGCAGAAAGCAGGAGAATAGGAATAAATAGGTCATGATCCCAATGGCAACAGTTAATTTCTATGTAACTGTAACACTATGTACTGTATTATATTACTGTTTTACCTTTTGTGTTGTGTCAATGTACTAATGTTTGGAATTATCCGCCTGGATGACATGCAAATCAAAGCTTTTCACTAGGTACATGTGACAAAGATAAACCAATGTACAATTGTGAGTGGTCACAAGATTCAGTAACTAGGTCCTCAGCTAATTTTGATCTATAATTAAAGAGTTATTTGAATGGGTAGAGCATTATGTATTGAAATCTGATGAAAAGCATAATTAGGTGAGAAAGTGATGTCTGCCTAGGGAGTGTGTGCAACCTAACTGAGTGAGGAAGAAATAAACAAAATATATAGGCGGGGAGCAGTAAAACAGTGATTTTAAACTGGCAAATTTCATTGAACAAAAAGATCTAGGATACTGGTACACTGAGTGTAGAAAGTTAATATGTAGGTCTAGCAAGCAATTCATAAGGTGATTTGTTTGCTAGTCTTAACTGAAAAGGGCGAAAACACAAGATTAAGGAATTTTATTTTATTTCAAATGTAGAGGCCTGTGGAGAGTTCACATCTACAATTCCGGGTGCAGTTTTAGTGTGTTGGCCTTAGGGAATGCCTGGGACAAGATGGAGATCAAGATTGTTCAGGTGACAACATTTTTGTCCAATTAACAGATGAACAAAGGCAATCAGAGAAGAGAAAAAAAGGCAAAAAGGAAGGGAAATGCTGGTTAACACGCAGGGTGTAGGACAGAACAGCTGCTGGAACTGTGAAAGAAAGTGGAGTGCTGGAAACAGGCAGCAGCAGCAGAGATGGCAAAAAAATATAAATACTACAGGTGGACAATATTACATCACAACTGGCATTTTTGACATAAACAGGAAGGACTGGTTATCTGAAATTGCTGAATTCAGACCTTGTGCTGAAAGGCTACAATATGTCCAGATGCAAGATGAGCCACTTCTCTTTGATCTTTCATGGGGCTTTATCGGAACTGAGACAAAAGTCTCCAACAGAGAAGTCAGAGTATGTACAGGAGACAGGTAACTGGAAGCTCATGGTCATCCCTATGGACTGAATGAAAATGCTCTGTAAGGCAAATACCCTGTCTGTGCTTGGTTTCCCAGTGTAGATATACAGAGGGAACTTGGAGTCCAAATCCATAGTTCCCTGAAAGTAGCAACAAAAGTGGAAAGGGTGCTTGCCTTCATCGGTTGGGACAGAGTATAAAGGTTGGAAAGTCATGTTGAATATTTATAAAAGTTCAATTAGGCCACATATAGAGTATCCTGTGAAGTTCTGGAACCTACATTAAAGGTAAAATGTGGAGGATATGGAGAGGGTGCAGCAATTTGCACATACGAGTATGGTAGTGGACCACCTCTCAAATAATGATGAGTCAGATTACAGGAAGGAGGTAGAGTGCATCGCGACATAGTGTCACAACAAAAACCTTTCCCTCAGTATCAGCAAAACAAAAGAAATGGTCATTGTCTTCAGGAAGGGGGACAGCGCACAAGCTCCTGTTTACATCAGTGGTGAGAAGGTTGAGAGCTTCAAGTTCCTAGGATAGCCATGCCCTGTCCTCTCTTTCAATATTTTTATTGATATTATATAAATTACATGTATACAAATACAAAATTCATAAGGATGCAAGTAAATAATACAAATTACATTACATTTAAATCACAGTACTATGATCACAGTATCCCATATTCCAAATCAATCATGTATAAAAAAAAATCGAATTATGAAATGAAATAGAATAAAATAATTGTATTTTATTTTTTTAAAAATCTACCCCCACTACCAAAATGAGCTGGTTGGTAAAATAAAAAGAAGAAAAAAGAATACCTTACCATATGATATCATAATAATAATGGCTCAGATCCATACTTTAATAACAGTTGAAAGATTATGAAAATAATTCAGAAAGGGTCCCCATAACATTAGAAAATCATGTTTAGAATCAGAAATCGAACAACAGATCTTCTCTAGATCAAGGCATGACAAAACATCAGATAGCTTTGGAACATGAGGGGGTGGGGCAGCCTCCTTCCACTTGAGCAAGATCACCCTCCTGGCCATAAGAGACATAAAGGCCAATATCCGCAAATTAGATGGCTTCAGTTTTGTAGCACTATCCTCAACATACCAAACAAGGCAGTCAAAGGATTGGGCTTAAAGCTGACATTGAAAAGTGCAGAAAAAGTTTGAAATACATCTTTCCAGAATTTTTCAAGGCTCGGACATGTCCAAAACATATGAGTTAGTGTGGCCACTCGACTAGTACATCTATCACAGTAAGGGGAGATATCTGTGTAGAAACAGGAAAGCTTGTCTTTAGACATATGAACTCTATGTACCACTTTGAATTGTACCAAACAGAATGGAGGATTTGCCTTACCCAATTTTAGGTTATATTGTTGGGCAGTTAATATACGTAATATTACGTTCTGGATATATTACATTAACCATGAGAATTGCCCTATATGGGTTTCTCTGAAAGTCAACTCTGTTATTAAATTTTCCATTATTTCTTTACTTGAATCCCCACTTCCTTTATCTTTAAATAAACTAATTGACAATGTGGTGGTTAAACATACATTGAGGATTTGGTTACAGTTTAGAAAACATTTTGGTTTATTGAGATTCTCCCTCTCAAGTCCCATATTTTCTAACTGTTTTTTTAAACCATCTTTAATTGACTTATCTTTTAAAGAATGGGATAGATTAAATGATTTCAGGATTTGTTTGATGGAGGGAATCTCTCTTGTGCAACTTTCAACGAAATTTAACCTTTCCAACACTCACTTTTTTCGATACTTACAGATTAGAGATTTTTTAAGATCTCAATTAGTTATATTTTCTACAAGTCCAGATAAGAATATAATAGATACTATTTTTAATCTGAAACCCTTTGATAAGGATTCAATATCTTACATTTATGGTCTACTGCTGGGACTGAAAAAGGCCTCCTTAGGTAAAATTAAAGGAGATTGGGAAAAGGATTTACAGATTTTCATATCTGATGAGAGCTGGAAGATTATTTTAAAATTGATTAATTCTTCATCATTATGTGCTCGCCATGGCCTGTCCTGATCCAATCACGATGACATCACAGCCAAGAAAGCTCACCAATGCTTCTACCTCAGGAGGCTGAAGGAATTTGGCATATCTCCATTGACCCACAAGAATTTTTATCAGTGCACCATAGAAAGCATCCTATCCAGATACCTCACAGCTTGGTATGGCAACATGACTGCAAGAAACTGCAGAGGGCTATAGACACAGTAGAGCACATCAGAGAAACCACAGACTTAATCTACGTTTCTCACCACCTCGGTAATGTAATCAGCATAATCAAAGACCCCAACCACTCCAAACTATTTCTCTTCTCCCCCACCCACCCCCATGGGGCAGAAGATACAAAATCCTGAAAGCACAAACCACCAAGCTGAAGAATAGCTTCTATCCCGTTGTTATAAGACTATTGAATAGTTTCCTTGTACGAAAAGATTGTCTTCACAATCCACTTTGTTAACATTGTATTGTCTATCTGCACAGCAGTTTCTCTGTAACTAACACACTTTAATCTACATTCTGTTCTAGTTTTACCTTGTATTAACTTAGTGCACTTTTGTACTGAATTGATTGGTACGAATTGCATGTAAAACAATTTTTTTCACTATACCTCAATACATGGGACAATAATAAACTAATTTACTCAGAGGTTCACCAAGATGTTGCCCTTAACATTGTCATTGATCTCTTCCATCTGTCCAACAATCTCTTTGACCCACTTTGGTCTCTTTGGTCCAGAGGAATGTTGTTTCATTTGGTGATATACATGTATATGATCGAATGGACAATAAACTTGGATTAGAGAGTATTACCTTTAAGGACTAATATAATTTGTTTTCTCTAAATTATCAGAGGCTTAAGGGTGACCTGATAGGAGTGTATAAAATTATTTCAGGATACACAGGGTAGATAGTCAAGATATCTTTCCCTATGGCGGGAAAGCCATATACCAGAGAGCAGTTTTAAGATTAGATGGAGTGGTGGTAATTTAAAAGAGATCTACAAGACATGTTTTAGTGTTTTTTTTAAGAAACCACAAAATGTTAGATGGCTGGAACATGCTGTCAGGCGATGTGGTGAAAGCAGACACAATTGTGGAATGGATCCAAAATAGCAGCTTGCGGTTCAGCCCACTAGGGGATCTGAAATTCTGGATTGGGTGTTGTGAAATGAACCAGATATGATTAGGGAGCTTAAGATGAAGGAACCCTTAGGAAACAGTGATCATAATATGATAGAATTCATCCTACAATTTACGAAGGAATAGCTAAAGTTAGATGAATCACTATTACAGTGGAGTAAAGAGAACTACAGAGGCATGAGAGAGGAGCTGGCCAAAGTTCATTGGAATGGGACACTAGCACGGATGATAGCAGAGCAGCATTGGCTTGAGATTCTGGGAGCAATTTGGAAGGTGCAGGATAGATACATCCCAAAGAAGAGGAAGTATTCCACAGGCAGGATACTGCAACTGTGGCTGACAAGGGAAGTCAAAGCCAACATAAAAGCAAAAGAGAACACATAATAGAGCAAAACTTAATGGGAAGTTAGACGATTGGGAGATTTTTAAATACCAACAGAAGGCAACTAAAAAAAACATAAGGGGGGAAAAAGACGAAATATGAAGGTAAGCGAGCCAATAATATCAAAAATGGTACCAAAAGTTTTTTCAGTTATATAAAGAGTAAAAGAGAGGTGAGAATAGATATTGGACTGCTGGAAAATGACACTGGAGAGGTAATAACAGAAGACAAGGAAATGATGGATGAACTGAATAAGTATTTTGTATCAGTCTTTACTGTGGAAGACATTAGTAGTGTGCTGGAAGTTCAAGAGCGTCAAGGGGCAGAAGTGAGTGAAGTTGTTGTTAATAGGGAGATAGTACTTAGGAAACTGAAAGATCTGAAGTTAGTTAAATCACCTGGACTACATCCCAGGATTCTAAAAATGTAGTTGAACAGTTTATGGAAGCATTAGAAATGATCTTTCAAGAATCAACAGATTTTGGAATGGTTCAGGAAGATTGGAAAATTGCAAATGTCACTCTAGTCTTCAAGAAGGGAGCGAAGCAAAAGAAAGGAAATTTTAGGCCAGTTAGCCTGACCTCAGTGGTGTTGGAGTCGATTGTTAAGGATGTGGTTTCAGGGTACTGAAGGCACATGACAAAATAGGCCAAAGTCGGCATGGTTTCCTTAAGGGAAAATCTTGCCTGATAATGTTGCAAGGGAGTGACTGGGGACGAACCCAAGTGCAGGATACAGGCGGTTTGGTCAGACTGGGTTCTTGGGAGGGACAAAGTAAGGGGAGCAGATACCCGATCAACCTGCTCACTGACCTTCCTTATGATCTTGGACAGGGCACGAAGGTTTCCAATGACTTCTCGGAGCAGTTGATCATGTAGGCCCAGTAAGGAGCCCTGGCTGCACAGGGTCTGTTGCACGGGGTCCGAGTCCACTGGGTTCATTCTTGGCCAGTTCGTTCTGTTGCAAGGGAGTGACTGGGGATGAACCCAAGTGCAGGACACAGGCACGGAGGCAGGGTCGAGAGGCGCTAGCACAGTCGCGAACATGGAACAGGTAACCAGGGGAATCTCGTTTCGGAGACAAGGTTTACGTAGACAGACATCCCACCCTGCAAAAACTCATTTCAGGGAGGTAGCACCACCATTTCAGGGAAGTAGCACCCCTGGCCCCCGCAGTCCCGTATCCCCACCTCCCCCACCCCCCGCTCGACCCCCAAGGGTGTATGTAATAGTTTGTTTAGTGATTTTGTCTAATCTGTAAACCAACTTGGGTATATACAGAAAATGTGACATTAAAATATGTACATATATTATCATGTTTATTCTATTACAACTTTAAGCAAGTCTACAGGGAGTTTGGCCTCATCACGTAGGACATAAATAGAGTAGCTCTTTAGCAGCTAGCCAGCTAGTTTAAATAATGTTAGCTACGCTAATGAATGAATGACACCTGTTAAACTCACCTCAACATGTCGTTTACATTTTAACCCACCATGGGCAATAGAAAAGTCACTGTTGCAAACAGTGCAGCGGGCAACACTGTCATTATTTTTGAGGTCTACTGGAAAGCCCGCCCACAGAGAAAACTGATAGGCCTACTTAGCACGAAGAGAGACCAATCAGGATGCTCGCTCTCGCTCTCAAAAAAATCGATTTCCGGGATATTGTATATAATTTCCGGGCATCAGGGAGCCGCTATCAATATGCAGGAGACTCCCAGAACTTCCAGGAGAGGTGAGATGTCTGCGTAGAATATCCAGGGAATGGAGCAGAACTTAGAACTAACAGTCCTAAGGGATCAGGAAATGAGCTTTACACACACGAATATCGACCAACAAACTGGTGACCCATGATTGTGCCACTAGAGTTCTTATCCTATGCTCTCTAATGGGAACCAGGTGTGCTGTAATTAATTGAACTAGCAGCAAATGGGAATCAGACGACGGGAATTAAGGCACCATCAAGGAAATAGGAGGAGATGGGGGATAGCCAGGTGGGACCATGACAGATAAATCTGTTGGAATTCTTTGAAGAAATGACAAGCAGGATAGATGAAGGAGAATTGGTGATTGTTGTGTACTTGGACTTCCAGAAGGCTTTTGACAAGGTGCTGCACATGAGGCTAAACAAGATAAGAGCTCAGGGTATTACAGGAAAGATACTAGCATGGATAGAACATTGGCTGATTGGCAGGAGGCAAAGAATGGGAATAAAGTATCCATTTCAGATTGACTGATGGTGACTAGTGTTCTTCTACAGGGAACACAAACAAGAGAAAATCTGCAGATGCTGGAAATCCAAGCAACACACACAAAATGTTGGAGGAACTCAGCAGGCCAGGCAATCCTGCAAAAGGGTTTTTGTGGGGAGTCTTGTCCCAAAGGACACCGCCTCAAAATATGAAGACATCCATTTAGAGCAGAGATGAGGAGGAATTTCTTCAGCCAGAAGGTGGTGAATCTGGAATTTGATGCAGCAGGTGGCTGTGGAGGCTAGGTCACTGGGTGCATTTAAGGTGGAGGTTGAGAGGGTTTTGATTAGTCAGGGCATGAAAGGTTATGGAGAGAATGGGGTTGAAAGGGAAATGGATCAGCCATGAAGAAATGATGGCGCAGACTTGATGGACCAAATGGCCTAATTATATTATGGTCTAATAAGTTTAAGAGGCATTTACACAGACACATGAACAGGCATGGCGCGATATAGACCATGTGTAGGCAGATGTGCAGTTTAGATTGGTATCACGGTCAGAATAGACTTAATGGGCTGAATGGCCTGTTCCTGCACTATACAGTTCTGTGTTCTATAGGGCAACCTATATCACAAGCATCAGGACCAATACACTAAATAGGAAGAAATGCATGTGAAACTCTGCTGCAGTTGAAGGAAGGGCTTAGGTTCCTGAACAATATGAAAGAATGAAGTGAAAGAACAGTTTTGTATTAAAAACTGCAGAAATGACTTGTTTCCAGTTCAGGCTCAGTGCCATCTTGCCTTGTAAGAAAGGAAAATGTGTTATACGATATATTTGGGTACTGTGCCTGTCATGATTGAACATTTGGTTGTGTATGCAGCTGTGAAATAGGGATATGAGGTTTTATGATTGCTGTGGTAGAAATGAGGTTAACAGTGTATTTGTTGGGAAATGGCATTGGACTACTCATGTGAGGTTATTGAACTTCTTGTATTCAGGCTAACAGGGCATTTGCTTCATATTAAAACTATCTGTCGAGACCTGCACATTGTATCTCATCTTGGGGCGATGCAGTTGTTTTAAAGTGGAGCAAAATAATATTAAGTTCTGCATTTTCACTTTTAAAATCATTTCACTTTCTCATTTACCTGAGCTATTTTTATAAATGCAAAGTTACTTTGGACAAGAGCATGTATCCTTTGATTCCTATTACTTTTCATTATCTGCAGTGTCCCAGTTCTCTGATTCACTTATGATATCAAATACTTAAGATGCTGAATCTAAATTGTCCTTCGACCCACTTTTTCTGGCGAGCTATCATTTTCATTTTGAATCAATCAAACGAACCCTAGACCAGCAGTTTATATTCCTTCTCTGAAACCATTTTATTAAGATGAATAATCTGCTATGCCTCAGTTATCTCCTAAGCAAGCTCTCACATACATTTATGGATTTACGTTTCAGAATCATAAATCAATTGAATTTTCACCTCATTTGTACTCTCTGGCCTCTTGAATTTAAACTGTCACATTGTTAAACTTATTAATCTTTTTTTTTACACTTCACTTATCTCCAACAGCAAAGGTCTTGTTGGCTGGGTCCAAATTTACCATCCATAACTATTGCTTTTGTGAGCCAAGGTGAATAAAAATAGAAGTTTTAAATGTGATATAAGTGCTGCTTAGAGAATTGTTTCAGTGAGTGGCAAAAACAAATACTGCACAAAAAATAGCTTGATTAAAATACAACCATAATGATGTTTCTGTGTTCTGTACGGTTCCTTTAATAGACCTGTAATAAACAAGCCAGAAAACGGGAAAGCAAAATAGAAAAAAAAAATCATCTGATTCAGATTTGCACACACGATATTTAAAAATGTGATGCTGTTCTCTTAATGACTCTAAAACAATCTATGGGAAGAGAGATGCAATACTCCAAATTTCAAATTTATTTTGACATGGGTTACGTCGTTCATTTCTTCCAGATGAAGTACCATGATGTGGCGACCTGTCTGTCAGGGGTGGTTGGTGGGAATAATGCTCTGATGTGAACTATGTGGATGAATTGAAGGTTAACTCACCAAATTGGTTGATCACCACCAATGCAGACCATGAAACAAATCTGTAAACTGAAGAGGAAAAGAAAGTCAACTTTGACATCTTTTCCATATGGTTATCTTACTGGGAAGGGGGCAGGTGACCTGGAGACTGGATCAAGACTACAGCCAATCAAAAGTTGTGAGGTTACTAGCAATTGACAGGAAGGGTGGGGTGGAGTGAGGGGGGTGGGAGAGAAGGGGCAGTTGAAGCAGATTAGCATCTTGTTAGGAGGATGGCCTAAGGATTGCCAATTAGTAGAGCTAATCTTAGTGAGATTCCAGTTCGGAACAGAGCCGTTAAACCTAGTTGTTCTGAGAGAGCACGAGTAGTTATTCTCCTGATCATGTGGTCTAAATTTCTGTGCCATGGTTTCGGAGGAGTGATACATAGGGAATGACATCACTGGTTGTATATCTGATGCAGAAGTTGTATCAGACACACAAGCAAAATGCATATTTGTAAGTGCTAGGTCAGATTTCCAGAGTAAAGTAACATGAAACAATTAGAAAATAATTATTGTAAGTCAGTTACTTATTTACACATTTATTTAGCAATACAGCATGGAGTAGACCCTTCCAGACATGCCACCCGTACAACCCCACAACCCCGATTAATCCTAACCTAATCACAGGACAATTTACAATAACCCATTAACCTACCTGGTGCGTCTTTAGACAGTGGGAGGGAAGTGGAGCACCCAGGGGAAACCCAAGCATTCCACAGGAAGGATGTACAGAAACTCCTTACAGAATGGTTCCGGAGTTGAACTCTGAACTTCGGAACGACACGAGCTGTAATAGCATTGTGCTAAGTGCTACGCTGCTATGACAGACATGTTAAGTTCTAATAAAGTGCTGCTGACGTGGTTCTTTCTCCACAGATGCTGCTGAACATTCTGTGTACTCCTATCAAAGAACACGATTATTATTCTGTTTCTCTATAGAAAATGTCTGTTTTGTATTACGTAGCCTTGAAATAAATGGTGCTACATGATTACATTTCTTGGCAAAAATGCACCAACCTGGCAAAAGATTAAAATAGGATTTACAGGCCTTAAAATGGCCGGTGTACAAATCTGAAAACACCTAAATAATAAGGATAAGCCGAGCTAGATCTCAGGCATATCAATCACTGCATCTCCTGGTTCTCCCAACTCTCATCCTTAGGTAAAGGACATTCAAATCCCTGGTTTATAAGGAAAGAAACTTGGGGTAAAAAATATTTAAGAAATACACCATGAATTCAGATCATCTTCTCTTTGTTATTTACTATGGATTTCAAAAATGTCCATTGAAAGATCAGATTAGGTTCTCTCTATGACAAATGACAAAAGCAGAGGGAAGGAGTACTTTAAGTATAGTAATAAATGCCTCTATTTTGCTGGCCACATTTATTGCTCTACACCAGTGAAGAATATAAAATTCTTCCAAAGTAGCCAATATGTGCCTCAAAAGATAATATTTCCACTGAGAGAATGCAATTATGTCATCAGGATCTAATCCAATACATACCAAAACACAGAGGAGAGAAATCCTTTTTTTGGTAAGTTGAATAGAGTAATGCTAAGAAACCAAGACACTAATGAATTCTACTAATTGAGGCCATATAGGCCAATATGTACATTGAAGAAGTGATTTAATTCAGAAATAGAAAAATGAATGAACTTTCTTATATAACATACTTCACCAGTATTCCAAAGTGCTTCTAGGCCTGAGGATCAGACATATAAAGCAGGGGTCCTCAACTTTTTTTGCACTGCGGACCGGTTTAATATTGACAATATTCTTGCGGACCGGCCATTCGGGGTGGGGGGCGGGGGGGGGGGTAGGGTTGCCAACGGACAAGAGTAGCAGTCAAATTCGGGTCACTTGTGTTTACCCCGAGAAAGACTACCATGACCATGAAGACTTGCGCGGGCACCTGTGTGCGCATGTGTGTACATGCCGATTTTTTTTCTACAAATCGTTTTTGGCAATTCTGTTCAGTGAAACTACACTGTACATACATTATTTCTACTTTATATAGGCTGTGTATTTATTATATCATTCTTGCTTTTACTATATCTTAGTGTTATTTTAGGTTTTATGTGTTATTTGGTATGATTTGGTAGGTTAATTTTTGGGTCTGGGAACACTCAAAACTTTTTCCCATATAAATTAATGGTAATTGCTTCTTCGCTTCACGCCATTTCAACACGAACAGTTTCATAGGAACACTCTACCTTAGCGGGGGAAATACGGGACAAACCAATCTAGCCCAATATACGGGATGTCCCGGCTAATACGGGACAGTTGGCAACCCTGGGGGGTGGGGGAGGGGGGTGTTAATCACAACCGGAATATAGGTGATAAGTCAACTATAAGTCACTTATAAGTGGCTAATACACTCAATTTCATTTCTGAAAGGGTTTATCTAACGAATTTAATATTAAACACACAGTGCATATTTTCCTCGCATGAATATAATAAGTCAATTATAAGTCAATAGCACCATAACATTTTAAGTAACATTTGGATATTAAACGCACAGCACATATTTTCCTCGTATGAACATATAAAATCATTGCAACACACCAATATCACTGAATCAGTGGGAGCCCTGGGTTTGTTTCCCTGCAACAAGACGGTGCCATTGAGGGGTGACGGGATACAGCGATACTCGAAGGGGGTTCCTTATGTCCAGTCTATTCCGCAATTTTATTTTCGTTGCATTCATTGCAGAAAACTCCACTTCACAGAGATATGTTGGAAATGGAAGCAACGTTTTCAGTGCTTTCGTGGCTATCTCAGGATATTCAGCCTTGACTTTGATCCGGAATGCCGGCAGAGATGTTATGTCAAACATACTTTTCAACCTGCCGTCATTTGCAAGCTTAAGGAGTTGATCTTCTTCCCGCGCTGACATGGATGAAGCGTGCGTAATGACCTCGCGTGCGTACAAGTTCAACAGTGGGTATGACAGGGAATGAGAAAAGGTGCAGCTGACTCCTATCGCCAAATCATATCGTTTCCTCACAGCCCGGTAGCACATGCTTTGCGGCCCGGTGGTTGGGGACCACTGATATAAAGAACTCCTTTTATCCACTAACAATGTAAATATTCAATTCTTATGTGCAAATTTGTATAAATTAAAATATACAGCCATTTATAATCATTTTTTTCTTGTCACTCTGTTATTTGGAGTACTTTTTTCACCTGCTTACAGAAGTAGGTGGATACAAATGTCAGCTAAATGACTTCATGCATCATTATTCATGAATTCCCTCCATCTCAACAATTGCTCTTTCTATCACCTGGCAGCATTTCATAAGGAAGGGACCAAGGGCCTATGCTGCCGATTACAAGGATCCTTCATTGGAAACATTGGCATATTCGGTCCAAAAGATTCAGTGAATTAGCATGTGAACATGACCAATTGTGCAGGGAGCAGAATGGTCATATTATTGGGCACCTCTTATGACTCCTCCCATTGACAAGTGGTATTTAGAATAATGTCCTGAAACTTGGTTCCTGTCAATATGAACTTGATTCCTGCCAACATAAACTTGGTATAGGGAGCTGGCCCTAGTGAAAACAAGCAAGCCAAGATCTCCTGATGTTTTCTTTTTGCTATGACATACTAATGAAAAATCAAGGGATGGAGTGTGAGGAAAGTGCTAAGTCAGACAAATCATTTTCTGATTCCTCCTTAATACGTGCAGTAGTGTGTAATGCGAAATAGTGGTTGTAAGACAAAATGGTGTCAGCTTGGAATGTGGTAAAAGCCTGAAGACGTACACGGGTGCACATTCATGAGATTAGATACTGGTGAAGAATATTTACTTCCTTATTGACCTGCTGTCTCTGTTTCTAAGTTATGTGCCTAAGCCAAAGGTTGCAAGGGATAAGAAGGGTCTTGCTGGTACTACTAGAGGGTGGAAAAAGTACAGTGGTAAAAGTCACAGTATGTTAGTTACTTGAAAAATATAAAAAAGGGCGCTTACTTGATGTAAATGGGAATCTTCTCTTAGGCTGCTCTGCAACTACTGCTGAGAGAGATGGGGGGAGGTGGGGAGAGGTGGGGAGAGGGGGGAATGGAGGGAAAAGGGGGAAGGGGAAAGAAGGGGGTAGAGAGGTAACAAGGGGTAACAAGGGGAAGATGGAGCACTGTTGGACATTTGTGGTTCCCTCGGGCAGTATATTATGGGGTGTTGCTCAGTGATTGGTTGATAAGTATTATTTTGTCTCCTTCTCTACTTCATTAACCATTTTTTTCTTTCTGTATTTATTCTTTATATTACCCTAATAAAAAAAATTGTTATAACTTTGAATAGATGTACAGTACTTCCTTTGTTTATGAATACCTCTTGCTGCTGAATCAGAAAAGAAGAAAGGGCTAATTTAACAATATTTTTGCAACACCACTGTCCCCATCAGTGTGTTCCAGACACCCACCACTCCAAGTGTGAAAAAACTTACCTCTGGCATTGCCTAAATTTACTCCCACTTACCTTTAAACGTATGTTTAATTCTGGCACTCCCCTTAATATTCTCTGCTATTGGCCATTGCTGCCCTTGGAAAGAGATGCTGGCTGTCCGCCCTATCCATGCCTCTCATAATCATAAACACTTCAGGTCACCTCTCATTGGAGTTGGTACTTTCCTTTCCCCATAGTTTGCAATTAGAATCTCTGAGTTGATGGTGAGAGTTTGCTAAAAGTCCAAGATAGCTTATTTTCAGGCGGAATCAGTTTTTCTTTATTTTTCCACTGTTAACTACCAAGACTATGCATGGAGATTTTTGACTACAAGAAAGCTCCAGCCATCACTCTCTGATACTCTTTAGAATGTGGCTACTCTGTTAATGGTCTCCCTAAAAAGATGCAGAAATTTGGAAATCCAAACAGAAGGGAATGAAGTTTGACCTTGCAACTCTATAGTGACACACATCGAAGCTGCAAGCACGACATAGCACTGTACAACTCAATTTCTTAATATCAGTTAATATTATGCATGGCTTGACCATATTTTAACATGGTTGCCATTTACAAACTACCCTTCCCTTCTCCACACTTTGTCCACGTGGATTCATCAAGCTTCTAGGCCCTTTACTGTCTCTAAAATATATTTTTCTCTGCAGGTTCTACACCATAGCGACAGGAGTTGTGAGAAAAGTCAAGTGGGTTATATCCAAATCTTTAAAATTATTAAATTCTTCATCACTTGTGCTTGTAATTTAACAACATCAGAGACATAATCCGGAAGACGATGATGCCAACAAACAACATTATCTAGGTGGTCATCAAAACTGTTTCTGTCACTTCTTTTACATCTTCTTTTTCTTTTAAATGTGGTTCTGTTACCGCTGGAGCCTGTGATCTACAGTTTGACTATGTGTTTTCAGGCCAATTGGCCAATCTGTCTCCAAGAAGGTTCTGGGAGGCAAGTGGCCTTGAGTCCAAGAAGCTTAGAAACATGGCACAAGACTGTAAAGTGACAAAAAAAAGGTTGATGACATTGAGGCAAGGAATGTTCAGTGCTGTCTGCAAACTACTGCTGGAGAAAGGTTTCTGTGTGTGATGGTCTCTCTCCCTCTCACTTGCTTCTCCCAAGGGGAGGCCCCTGCATTCAATTGGTCTCTCTCGCCGTCAATATTGTCAGACGATGGTACCGAAGTTCTGGGTCTGCGGTTTATGAATTGAACTGTAGTTCCTGGTCGCTCCTTTTCCTGTTACTATTTTGCTATTTTGGATTAATTTGAATAAGGGCAGCCTGCAGATAATGAACACTGAGCTGAACTGAATATGGATTCTTTCAATTTTGTATTTTAATTTCTGTGTTTTCGCTTGTTCTTTCTTGTGGAGAAGACGAAGCTCAGGGTTGTATACTGCATACCTACTTTGATAATAAATACTTTGAATCTTTTGAATTCTTTGACATTACAGAAACAACAATTACATGTTCTGGTCAATCACCAGATCTGTAGCTAATTTTCTGTCAGGATGGAGCCCAAAGCTTTGTAGGAATACAAAAAGATGCTGGCAACTGCAAACCTCTAGCGTTTGAATTGTGTTAAAGGATGAGGAATGATACCTCTTACTGGTCAAAGAGGATTATCTAACTTAGAAAACAATCTTTCATACCATCACTTCCACATTTTAAAATCCTCTTAGCCAGTTAGAACAGCCATGTATATTTCAGCATTTTATGAAAGTCCTGTTTAAACTATCCATTGCACAAAGTGAACATAAAATCGGCAAGCCATTCACAGTCTTTTCTCACCTACCCGGTAAGATTTTGTAATTCCCATAGGTTTTAAACTTGAAGTTTCTCCTCTTTCTCAGAATCTCTAAGTTAATACCAGCTACCCATTTTCCTCAGAGAAAGTAAGTCAAAGGTTCATAATATACAATCAGTTCAAAGTAAATTTATTAAATACATATATACTACCATATACAAACCTGACATTCCGTTTCTTGCAGACATATTCAATGAATCCATGATAGAATAATAACCATAATAAAATCAATGTAAGGCAACACCAACTTGGGCACTCAACCAGTGTGCAAAAGGCAACAAACCGCCAAATACAAAAAGAAAGAAATAATACTATCAAATAAATAAGCAATAAAAATTGAAAACATGATCTATGGGTCTTCGAAAGTGAGTCCATAGGTTGTGGGAACATTTCAATGATGGGGCGAGTGAAGTCAGGGGATGTTACCCCCTTTAGTTTAAGAGCCCGATGGTTGAGGGGTAATAGCTGTTCCTAAGGCTGCTGGTGTGAGTCCTGGGGCTCCTGTATCTTCCTCCTGGTGGCAACTGCAAGAAGAGAGCATGACCTGGGTGGTGGGGCTCCCCGATGATAGAGGCTGCTTTCTTGTACATCGTTATCATTTGATGAAGGAGAGACTTTCTAAAATCTTTTCTAATGTTGATAGTCATTGTGATAGATGTAAAACTGAGATATCTGCACTGACACACATGTTTTGGTCTTGCTCTATATTGAAACAGTTCTGGAAGTCGGTTTTTTCAACAATTTCTAAAGCACTTAAAATTAATCTACAACCTAATAAATTAACTGTGCTTTTTGGAATAATTCCTCAAAATATTCATGGTATTTCTGCGTCTGACCAACATGTTATTGCATTTGTTACATTGATAGCTAGGAGGGCCATTTTGTTGAAGTGGAAGGATACATCAGCTCCCACATTGTCACAATGGTTCTCTCACGTGATGCTATGTCTTAGTTTGGAGAAAATTAGAAGTCGATCCTTTGAACCTTTATTTGATTGTGAGAAAAGATGGGGCTCATTTGCTCATTATTATCATTTGAGCTAATTGATATAATTTTTCTACTAATTGTAAATTTTTTAGTATATTTTCTTTTCATGCTGGCGGTTTGATGTTTATTTTTAGAAGCTTTTTGTATTACACATGTCTCCGGGGTTGTACACCTAATGGGTTCATTTTTTTTCTCACTTTTCTGCTTAGTAGGTTTTTTTTGTTATCACAAAATTCTTTTTCAATCTTTAAGATAATGTCTTTTTTGAGACATTGTAAGTGTTGCTACTTCAATGTACTCATGTTATTTGTTCTGTATAACATAACAATAAAAAGATTTGAAAAGAAAGATAGATGCTGCTTTCCTGTGACAATGCTCGGTGTAGATGTGCTCAACGGTGGGGAGGGCCTTACCCCTGATAGACTTGGCCGTACCCATTACTTTTTGTGGAATTTTCCATTCAAGGGCATTAGTCTTTCTATACCAGACAGTGACATAGCCAGTCGATATACTCTCCACTATACATCTATCGAAGTTTGTCCGAGTTTTAGATTTCCTGCGAATCTTCGCAAACTCCTAAGGAAGTAGAAGTACTGCCGTGCTTTCTTCATAATAGCCCTTCCGTGCTGGGTCCAGGACAGGTCCTCCAAAATAATTTAATTGATTAATTAATTGCCCATTACGCTGCTGGTGTTTAGGGCAGCAATGAAGTTCCTCCATTTCTGACTGTTCTTGACCATCTTCTCTATTGTACCCCAGGTGTGACTCTGGGTCCTAATTTCTGCCTCTATGGTATGGCACCATGTTACTTTTGGTCTCCCATGCTTTCTCCGCCCTTCAGGGGTCCAATGAAGTGCTGTCTTGATGATGGAATTGGCCTCTCTTCTCCTCATGTGCCAAACTATCTCCAATGTTACCTCATGATGATTGTGGCTATGTCCTCTTGATAACACTGAAGGTGTAGGGCACGGTTAGAGATCTTTCTTGGCCAGAAAATAAGGAGGATGTTCTAGAGGCTCATGGTGTGGAATGACAACAACTTAGCAAGGTCGTACTCTGTCATGTGCCAGCATTCCGACCCATACAAAAGTGTGGACAGAACACAGCTCTGGTACAGGTTCACCTTGATGTGGATGCTGTACTTGGTTGATCCCCATATGTTGCTCATTGATCTGAAGATGTTTCTAGCTTTGCTGAGTCTTTACTGAATATTGTCCTTGGTCCCACCATCCTGCTGAATGATGCTGCCCAGGTAGGTAAATCTGCCGGTGCTGGGTAAGTTGACACCATATGCCTCTACATTGGGGGTCATGGTCTCAGTCTTTCTCTGGCCAACTCTGAGTCCAACCTGACCACTAAAGGTACACAGACACTGAGTTTTCTCTTGCATGTGCTGGTCTGTATGTGATAGTAATGCATCCACAAATTCAAGGTCTTTTAGAGAACAGAGTCCACCTAATGCGTCTCTGCTCATTTTTCATTGTTTGTCTCATAAAACAGTCAATCACCAGGTTAAACGATATCACCAGCATCACACAGCCTTGCCTGACTCCTATCTTGACTTCAGAGCTCAAATTGCAGTCCCCAACTGTGGAGGTGAAATTAGTATGGAAGCTCTGAATTCTTCCTCTGGTGGTGGTCAATTCAGTAATACTCAAAACTATTCTATCCATTATGCTTCTTGCTCTTTCTCAGCTGTCAAAAGCAGACCTTTCTTATCTCTCACTGGACCACTGGATCTGGCCTGGAACTTCCTGCATACCAATTTTGAAATCTTGTATCCATTTCCCTGATCACCTTGACTGGTTGCTGCTTCAGCCTCCACTGCAAGGTCTTCCACACAGACTCTCTTATACTTTCTTACAAGTCTCTTCACTTTTTTGCTAGTTTCAGTGTATGCTAGTTGAAGTTTCACCTTAATTCATGTTGGCTTTGCATCTCACACTTACTTAATTTTCTGTCTTTCTTTTAAGGCTGTCCATGTTTCCTGCTGTATTCATTCTTTGTTCTTCTTTCCAGCTCTGTATCCCAGACAAGCCTCACTCCTCTCCTTGAAGACTGAGGCAATCTGATTATACATTGTGTTGATCTTTTCTACTGACACATCCTTGTCAAGGTCTTACAAGGCCTAAAATCTGTTCTTAAGCTGAACGGTGAAGGTCGATCTCACACTGGTTTCCTTGAGGTTCTCAATATCAAAATGCCTTTGTGCATGTGTTCTGGTCGCAGTGCTTCCCACCTTGAGTTTTATCACTACTACAAGAAGGCAGTGATCACTTCCTGTATCTGCTCCTCTCTTCATCTTTACATCCTGCAAGGATCGTTTCCACATACCATTGATCATTAAATTGTCAATCTGTTTCTTGTCACGTCCATTAGGTGTGCATCATGTCAATTTATGGATTCCACAGTGTAGGAAGACGGTCCCTCCTATGAACAGATTGTTCATGGCACAGAATTCCACCAGGCTTTCCCCATTGTATTTGATTGTCTCACATCAAGATGTGTGCATGATCCTAGTGAAATGTGAGTTGTTTTTTTCCCACTTTGGCATTTAGATCACCCATGACGGTGATTATGTCATGGTGTGGTGTTAATTCTACCTCCGATTGCAGCTGTTCATAAAATACACCCTTTTCTTCAATGTCACTGTCGTTAGTTGGGGCATAGCACTGGATCACAGTCATGTTCACTTGCTTCCCTTTCAGCCTGACTGTTGATTGGTTTCCACTCCAGCCAGCACTTCTCAAAGTCCTTCTTCAAAGTGAGAGCTACACCATCATGATGCTGACCATCTTCCCTTTCTATGTATAAAACTGTTTCACTGGTTGCTGTCTGTAGTCTGCCAGACCTGGTCCATCTGCTTTCACTGACGCCCAGTATATGTAGGTTGTAACGATGCTTTTCTGCAGTTATTTGTGCTAGCTTGCCAGTATTGTACATGGTTCATACATTCCAAAAACCAGTTTTGATCTTGGTCTTGGTAGTGTTCAGGGCTTCCATCATCATGCCAGTAGCTTCTTCTTGGTATTTACTACTGTCAGCCATGCAAGTCCCAGGTGGAGACTCAGGAATACCATCGTACACAGATATAGGATTCTTCATTGCTGTTTCCATAACAATTTTTTGACCATTCATGGTTGTTGGCCCTGAGCTGAACATCCAAACTTGACCACTCTTAGTCTGGCCTCTACGCTTTGACTGTTTGGTATTGGTGACCCTAGCAAGAACCAAAGCACAAGACCCTGTCTCCAGCCAACATAGCTCTCCAGGTCATTGAGGCATGCAAGCCTCCAAATCCTACGACAAGGTTATGGTCCTCTTGGAGGCCCAAAATGCTAACACCAAAGAATTCAAAGTTGCTGACCCTCTCCACATCTGATTCTCCAATGAGGACTGGCTCGTGGACCTCTGGTTTCCACCTCCTGAAGTCAATAATCAGCTTCTTGCTGACATTGAGTAACAGATTGTTGTTGTGGCACCATTCAGCTGGTTCAAAGTTCAAAGTAAACTTTATTATCAGAGTACATATACATCACCACATACAACCCTGAGATTCTTTTTTCTGTGGACATTCTCAGCAATTCTATCAAATAGTAACCTTAACAGGATCAATGAAAGATCAAGTTGAGCATAGAAGGCAACAATCTGTACAAGTGCAAATATAAATAAATAGTAATAAATATCGAGATCATGAAATAACAAAATAAGAAGTCCTTAAAGTGAGATCATTGGTTGTAGGAACATCTCAATAGATGAGCATAGTTATCCTCTTTTATTCAAGAGCTGATAGCTGAGGGGTGGTAACTGTTCATGAAACTAGTTGTGTGAGTCCTGAGACTCTTAAAATCTCCCATGCTGATTTCCCACCACATTCGATTCAGCCTACAGCAACGGTGTCATCAGCAAACTTGAATATGGCATTGAGCTGTGCTTAGCCACACAGTCATAAGTATAAAGCAAGTGGAGCAAGGGGCTAGGCACACTTTTTTCTGGTGCACTGTGCTAATGGAGATTGGGGAGGAGATGTTGCCAGACCAAACTGACTGCAAGTGTGGAAATTGATAATCCAATTGCACAAGGATATATTGAGGCCAAGGTCTTGAAGCTTGTTGATTAGTTTTGAGGGGTTCATGGTATTGAATGTCAATAAAGACCATTTGATTAATGCAACTTTGCTGTCCACATGTCCCAGGATTGAGTGAAGAGCCATTGAGATGGCATCTGCTATGGACCCATTGACCTAGTAGGCAAACTGAAGTGGATCCAAGCTGCTTCTCAGGCAGGAGAACACGAGAGGACACAGTTTTAAGGTGCTTGGAAATAGGTACAGAGGAGATGTCAGGGGTAAGTGTTTTTACACAGAGAGTGTTGAGTGCATGGAATGGGCTGCCGGCGGCGGTGGTGAAGGCGGATACAATAGGGTCTTTTATGAGGCTCCTAGCTAGGTACATGGAGCTTAGAAAAATAGAGGGCTATGAGTGACCCGAGGTAATTTCTAAAGTAAGTACATGTTTGGCACAGCATTGTGGGCTGAAGGGCCTGTATTGTGCTGTAGGCTTTCCATGTTTCTATGTTAGGAGTTGAAATATTTCATCACCAACCTCTCAAAACACTTCATTACTGTGAGTGTAAGTGCTACTAGACAACAGTCACTGAGGCAGGTTACTCTGTTCTTCTTAAACATTGGTATAGTCTGCTTGAAGCAGAGATCATATTTTAACAAATGTAACTGAGTAAAATAACAAAAAAAAAGGTAAAAGGGGTTACTCAAAATAACACGTTTCAGAGTAGGTATGGAGCTAAATGTCACTTGCTTCATCATTTAAAATAGATTGCAAGTAGATTACAAGACTTAGGAGCAGAATTAGTCCATTTGGCCCATCAAATCTGCTCTGCTATTCCATCATGGCTGATTTATTAATCCTCTCAACCCCATTCTTCTGCCTTCTCCCCATAACCTTTGACGTCGTGATTAATCAAAAACCTATCAACCTCAACCTTAAATATACCCAATGACTTGGCCTGTAAGCAATTCATCAAGATTATGGGAGTCTAAAGGAAAATGAGAGAGACTTGTGGCCTCTGAGAATACAGAAAACAACAAAGTTAATTTATTATCCAAAGATATTCACCATTAGTGATAACAACTTTTTTTGGAAAGAATAAGTTATAGTTATAGACTCAGAATTACAGTATTATACAGCACAAAAATGGGACTTTTGGCCCAGCTTGCCTATGCTAACCAAGGTGCCTACACTGATCGATCTGTGGAATAAACTACCAGTACAGGGAAATGAATTATTAAAGCAGCAGTTAGCTGGCTCTTTGTAAGGTGGGGAAGAGCAATACATCACCTTGTGTCAAAAATGTAAATGGATCAGAAGTCCTTCTGCTTCCAAAATAATTCTTCTTTGACTACCATAAATTAATAAATATTATAGTAGGAGTGCCAACTGTTATGATCACGGAGCAGCAATTCATAGACACAATTTTATCATACCTCCAACTTTTTAATCTCAGTCAATATCAGTCACTGTCCAATAGAGAAGTTTTCAAAGGATAAGTAAGGCACTTTATCAAAACTTAGCCAGCGTCAGACAATGTACAGAGTGGTGTGCCTGCCCTCTTGTGGAGGAATAGTATATAGTGCAGAAAAAACAGTATTAGGACAGGTTTACAGGTCTCCCCGGCCATCCGAAGGTAGAGTGTTCCTATGAAACGGTTCGTAAGCCGAAATGACATAAAGCGAAGAAGCAATTACCATTTGTTTATATGGGAAAATTTTGTGAGCATTCGCAGACCCAAAAATAACCTACCAAATCATGCCAAATACAGGTGTCCCCTGCTTTTCAAAAGTTCGCTTTACGAAACCTCACTGTTACAAAAGAACTACATTAGTACCCTGTTTTCGCTTTCAGAAGGTGTTTTCACTGTTATGAAAAATAGCACCGCGCAATAAAAAATTCAGCACGCGCCCCGAGCAGCCACTCTCCCCCAGATTCGGAACGGCACTCTCGCCAGCATTTCTTAAACACATGCCTGTGAGCAGCCGTTTGCAAGATGAGTTCTAAGGTATCGGAAAAGCCTAAAAGAGCTCATAAGGATGTTACACTTAGCGTAAAACTAGACATAATTAAGCGTTTCGACCGTGGTGAACGAAGTAAGGACTAAGTGAGTTTGGCTTCTGGAAGCTGATGAAGATGATGTTGAAGAGGTATTGGCATCTCATGACCAAGAACTGATAGATGAAGAGCTGATGCAATTGGAAGAGGAAAGGATAACAATCGAAACCGAATGCAGTAGCAAAGGTGAAGCAACTACATGAGATTTTTGCTGCAATGATAAAGTACGACTTTAATTTTGAAAGGGTACGTAGGTTTAGAGGATATTTGCAAGATGGTTTGAATCCTTACAAAGAACTGTATGATAGAAAAATGCGCGAGGCTCAGCAGTCAAGCAAGCTTTCCACATCAGCTACAGCAGACGACGAACCTCGACCTTCGACATCGAGGCAGGCAGTCATAGGAGAAGATGAGCTGCCTGCCCTAATGCAAACAGACAACAAGATGACACCCCAGTGTCCCACCACCCCAACACCCAGACCACGGACAGATACTGATTCGCAGAGAACGCAGCAGTAGCCGGGAGGCACACAGCATATCTTTAAGAAAAAAGCCGAAATAAACATGCTAATTAATTAGGTGCCACCCGACACGTAATTGTCGGCCCAGATCATAGACGACGCAATCGGAAATCGGCACTGATCTGGGCCGACAATTACATGTCGGCGGCACCTAATTAACTAGCATGTTTATTTCGGCTTTTTTCTTAAAGATGTGCTGTGTGCCTCCCGGCTACCATTGGACTCCTGCATGCCTCGCGGCAATGTATCGGTCGGCAGCCTGGAGGGTGGGGGCCACCGCACCAGCCAACCTGCGACAACTCAGTCTAACACACCATCATCAGTGTGCTCGGCGCTGTCTTCCCAATTCCAGTAAGTGATACTACACTGTACATACATTATTTCTACTTTATATTGGCTGTGTATTTTTACGTGTTATTTGGTATGATTTGGCAGCTTCATAGCTTAAAGGTTACTGGAGAGCGCTTGCGCCGTGTTTCTGCCAACAGCGCTTGCGTGAGATTTTCTGCCGACGGCACTTGTGTGAGATTTTCACTACGGAGAACAGTTCAGTAATGATTGTGGAAAAGTATTTCTACTTTATATAGGCTGTGTATTTATCATATCATTCCTGCTTTTACTATATGTTACTGTTATTTTAGGTTTTATGTGTTATTTGGCATGATTTGGTAGGTTATTTTTGGGTCTGCGAATGCTCAAAATTTTCCCATATAAATAAATGGTAATTGCTTCTTCACTTTACGACATTTCGGCTTACGAACCGTTTCATAGGAACGCTCTACCTTTGGATGGCGGGAGAAACCTGTAACACATAAAACCTAAAGTAATAGTAACATATAGTAAAAGCAGGAATGATATGATAAATACACAGCCTAAATAAAGTAAAACTACTTTTCCACAATCATTACTGAACTGCTCTCCGTAGCGAAAATCTCACGCAAGCGCCGTCGGCAGAAAATCTCACGCAAGCGCTGTTGGCAAAAACATGGCGCAAGAGCTCTCCAGTAACCTTTAAGCTACGAAGCTGCCAAATCATACCAAATAACACGTAAAAATACACAGCTTATATAAAGTAGAAATAATGTATGTACAGTGTAGTATCACTTACCAGAATTGGGACAGCGCCGAGCACACTGATGGTGGTGTGTTAGACTGAGTCGTCGCAAGCTGGGTGGTGTAGTGCCCCCCCCCCCGGGCCACCGACCAATACCGATCCGCGAAGCATGCAGGGGTGCAGTGGTAGCCAGGAGGCACACAGCACATCTCTAAGATAAAAGCCGAAACAAACATGCTAATTAATTAGGTGCTGCCCGGCACATAATTGTCAGCGCAGATCAGTGCTGATTTCCCATTGCGTCGTCTCTGATCTGGGCCGACAATTATGTGTCGGGCGGCACCTAATTAACTAGCATGTTTATTTTGGCTTTTTTCTTAAAGATGTGCTGTGTGTCTCCCGGCTACTGCTGCATTCTCCGCGGATCAGTATCTGTCCGTGGCCTGGGGGTTGGGGTGGTGGGACACTGGGGTGTCATCTCGTTATCGTCTGTTTCCATTAGGGCAGGCAGCTCATCTTCTCCTATGACTACCCACCTCAATGTCGAAGGTCGAGGTTCGCTGTCTGCTGTGGCTGACGTGGAAGGCTTGCTTGACTGCTGAGCCTCGCACATTTTTCTATCACACAGTTCTTTGTAAGGACTCAAACCATCTTGCAAATATCCCCTAAACCTACGTACCCTTTCAAAATTAAAGTCGTACTTTATCATTGCAGCAAAAATCTCACATAGTTGCCTCACATTCAGTTCCTGGATGACTTCACCTTCAGTCCGTTTGCTACTGTATTCAGTTTCGATTGTTATCCTTTTTTCTTCCAATTGCATCAGCTCTTCATCTATCAGATCTTGGTCATGGGATGCCAAAACCTCTTCAACATCATGTTTGTCAGCTTCCACAAGCGAAACTCACTTTGTCCTTACTTCGTTCACCACGATCAAAACGCTTAATTATGTCTAGTTTCACGCTAAGCGTAACACCCTTACGAGCTCTTTCAGGCTTTTCCGATACCTTAGAAATCATCTTGCAAACGGCTGCTCACAGGCGCGTGTTTAAGCAAAATGCCAGCAAGAATGCAGTTCCGAATCCAGGGAGAGCGGCTGCTCGGGGCGCGCGCTGCCTATTATCGCACACTGCCTTTTATAGCGCGCTGATTTTTTATCGCACGCTGATTTTTTTTTCGTAACAGTGAAAACACCTTCTGAAAGCGAAAACAGGGTACTAATGTAGGTCTTTCGTAATAGTGAGGTTTCGTAAAGCGAGCGTTCAAAAAGCGGGGGACACCTGTATTTGTAAATGAAGGAGATTTGCTATAAACAAAAGCAATAAAACTATCTCATTCCATACAGAAGAGCACTGTAGTCAATTTGACAATTTGAGGCACAAGATGCTTTCTTTAATTAATATAATTTTTAACCGAAACAATTGTTAGTCAGAACCACAATTTTCAATTTAACAATGCAGAATATTTTCATAGCTCCAGAACAATGTTATTTTTACTGGCTTTGAAAGTATCTATTCAAATTGTAGAAGTAGTGAGAAGAAAAAACGGATTTATCCTTTCAGTTATTTAATACTTGGCCCCTTATTCCATGGGTCCTAGCATATGGCCAACAGCATCATTGATTCAACAGACCAATTTTTTTTATATATGTAGAACAATCTCTGAACTGTATCTTTACAGACATTCAATGGGAGACATCAAGAAGTCAAAATCTGAGAAGTAATACAAGCTTGTATCCTGAAGTTTCCTGCAACTGTATTTTAAAATGCCCTTTTAAAATCATCATTCCTTGTTGAAATATGATCACATCAATGAAGGAAAGTAAATTACCCATGACATTCAACACGATCATTGACCAATTTGTAGAAAACATGTTAACATAAAGCCATTTTGTCAGTCATCTACATTGCTTCAAACTCTACTAAATCCTCCATCTATGCCATCACTTCAATGCATGATAATGACTATTAAAAGTACCACAAGGAACAAGTCTGAACTCTTGTTAAAAACGCTGTGTAAGCAAAAGTATATAGTCTCTCTCAGTGTTCTTTCTGCTGAATAGAAAAAAACCTTTTGGTCTTCTACAGATAAATGAGCAATTTTCAGATTTTTCTTCCCGTAGTCTTTTCAGATAATCTCCACAAAATGTTATCAACCCTATTTACATCAAATAAAAATACACATTCATAAACATGAACAAAATCATTATAAAAATCTGACAACCTGCTTTCCTAATGAGAAACACAAGGTCCTAAATACATTTACATTTGATTTCAGAGCAAGATTTCCCTTCTTCAAAATGTATAATTTAGAATACCAAATATATAATACATTATTCAAATCTTGTTCCACTCTTCTGACTTGATCTACATATTTTCTAACTTGAAATCTTCTACTTATCACTATTTTTCTGCAAATTTTGCACTTTTGCCACTAGTGCATCCAGATGTTTAGAAGCAAAGTTGTCAAGGCAGACCCATCTTGATTACTGTCTTTTACAGCGCACAACCAAGCTTACATATTTATCATGCCCAACAATATTCTCCCATTCTTCAACTTAAAAACTGAGAATAAAATATGCAATCACATCCTTTGTGATTTCTTCTGCTCTTCTGGGTCACATGCACTCTGTTGTCAGTTAAAGCCCGAAATTGCTTTGTTATTACGTCCGTTAGATGTGGATTGTTAGAAATTACAATTTCCATTAGAAATGACATCTCCACTAAGCCGAACAAAATTCCTTGATTCAGCAACCTATATCCGCTGTAAGAAATTGGTAGGGTTAAAATAATGCAGTTTATTATTTATTTGGTGGAACTATGAAAAAATTCAAAACTTTTCATTTGTGTAGTTAAACAAATACTTAATAAAATACTTCCAAAAAAACAAGATAAATCTCATTCTACAAACATTGTAGGTGAATTTACTCCCAATAATTTACTCACAGGCATAAAAATAATGGAGACTTTCTGGTCTAGCAAATTTGCCCTAGATTCATCGTGCCAAAAGCATCAAGAGACTCTAGTCACAAAAGATTTGGAGAGTAGAAAGGACTGAAAGCAGGACTTAAGGGAGAAAAATACTTGAATGGTTCTTTTCCACTTGCAGGTGATCAAATTTATTTTGTTACAGTAAGCCTCAAATTCAAAGTCAAATATGCATTTAGATGAAAATATAACTAAATAATGTGAAACTAATAATAAAATACATTATTAAAAATGCAAAGAAAGCCGCAGTGGGTTTATATTAATGCCCCAAGGATCTTATCAAATTCTTTAATGATTACATTAAAAAACAGATGCCACAGATACTTTTACACTTGAGGTGTCAGAGTTTGGAGTTCATTTCTGGCATCCTCTGTAAGAAAATTTGTACATTCTTCCCTTGTGCATGTGGGTTTCCTCTGAGTTCTCCAATTTCCTCACACCGTCCAAAGACGTACTGATTAGTAGGCTAACCAGTCATTGCAAAATGTCCTGTGATTTGGCTAGGGTTAAATCGGTGGCTTGCTGGGAGACTCGGCCCGGTGACCACAAGGGTCCGTTATGCACTTTATTTCTTAATATAATCAATAAAACAAATTTCCGTACAAGAAAACTCAGGGGGCAAGGGATTAAGGTAATTATTAGAAGGATGAGAATTAAAAAGTTGTAACGAGCACATCTACAGATCGTCGTTGTCGTGGCTATCCCTCGAGGTCCAGGATGATGGTCTTCGTTCTGTTGATCTACTTATGGGCTCTCAAGTGGCTTATGAGTCCAATCTTGGCTTTGAAAGTTCTTCCGCATTCAGACAGGTAGTTCCAGATGGCAGATCAGGCTTTGGTTGTTGCTGCCTCTCTTTCCATTTTCTTCTCTTTTCTTCTAATTCTGCACATCTGTTGGCTTCGAACGTTGCTGTTCCTTCTCGGATGATGGCTTGCCAGAGTTTCCTGTCCTTGGCATTGGTTTCCCAATTGTTGATGTCGATGTTACATTTCTTCAAGTTGGCTTTTAAGACGTCTTTGAATCTCTTCCGTTATCCGCCTCTTTTACGTTTGCCTTCTTTAAGCTGGGAGTAGAAGATTTGTTTCAGCAGACGTTCGACTTTCATCCGAACAACATGAACGCTCCATCTTAGTTGGTTCTTGATGACGTAGGCTTCAATGTTTGTTGTTTTTGCTTCATTTAGCACACTGGCATTGGTTCTTCTATCTTCCCAGCTGATATTTAAGATGTTTCAAAGACAGTGTTGATGGAACTTTCCAAGTGCCTTCAGATGTCGTCGGTATGTTGTCCAGGTTTCTGATGCATACAGGAGCGCTGGGATTACCACTGCTTTGTACACTAACATTTTGGTGTCTGTTCCGATGTCACAATCATGAAAGACTCTTGATCGGAGATGTCCAAAAGCTGTTCCAGCGCATTTAAGACGATGTTGGATCTCGTCATTAAGGTCGACATTGGATGAGAGGTGACTTCCAAGATACGAAAAGTGGTCCACGTTTTCCAGGGTTGTTTCGCCAAGTTGAAATGATGGTTCTATCCAATTTGTCTCAATTGGTGACGGTTGATAGACTTTTCAATTTTGCCCATCTCAAATCCAAAACAAAGACATCCACGAGTTCCCTCATCGAGTTCCAATACACAGATGACAACAGTGTTGCAGCTCTTTCAGAAAACCACCTACGACAGATCCTGACTGCCTTCAACCGTGCATACACGAAACTTGGACTTACCATCAATTCCAAGAAGACTCAGATCATCTATCTACTGATACAGAGTTGGGAAGTGCTAAAAGTCGGGGGAAGATCTTTGTAAACCTGCTCTGACATAGTGGTCTTTTTCAAGACATAAATATTTTTTATAATTCCACAAAAACTTGAAGATGATTTCTGGAGGATTGACTGGCTGCCAATATTACTGTTTGCACTTGTTTGGCACTTGTTTTGCACTATTATATCCACATTCTTGTGTTGTAGCAAGAGACTTTTTTGTAACCCGCTCTCTGTGGTTTGGCTTTCCAAACAACGGTAATGATTAAGAGTATGTTCTGCCTTTTTCTCGCAAAAATCAGGAAACAAGCAGTCAGGTATCTAAAATTTCATATACACTCATATATACTGTACCTGTGTAAGTCAGTCTTCAAGTAGCCCATTTACAGGGCACCAAGTCGACATCGTAGTAGTAGTAGTAGTAGTAGTAGTAGTAAATATCCCCAGCTACACAATAACAATGTTTAAAAGTACAGCACCTTTGGAAAGTTAACTTAAGCATTGTTGAGGATTATATCTAGTCTCCATGTACCATGTCACGAGGTAGAAAAGTTGTGATTGCACCATTCTTACAGAAATGCATAAAAGGTGTAACCTTGCACCTGTGTTCTGCCCCAACCCGACTTGGAAATATAACTAAATAATTACATTACTGGAGCTACTTCCCATCGACACTATCGGAGTATCTTCTCCATAAGAACTGCAGTGATTCAAAGTGGCGTCCCACCACCAACTCCTCAAGGGCAATCAGCATTAGGAAATAGACGCTGGCCATGCCAGTAATACTCGGATCCCAAAAATAATTTTTTTAAAAGGCCTTGCATTTTGCATCAATTAATACAGATATATTGTAATTTACCTCAGGTCAAGGGTCTGCAAGTAAGGAAACTGTTTGGGCAGTTGCTTTAACATTGTTTCAGTAATACCACTGCAGAGCATCAAGCCCAGATGTTTCAGAGATTTTCCTGAAGAATCAGAAAGAAGCTGCACATCGGCATTTGAAAGCCTTACATTTAGCAAATCGATTCTTCTGAGGTTCGAAGGCAAAATGTTCACAAATTCAGCAAAAGGTCCGTTCCCTGGCAATTTAACACAGAAATGAAATACGGATGAATCTTCTTTCAAAGTTGCACTTCTCACATATATCATGAAAAGCTAACAGCCAAAGAATGATTGCTTAACTATAATGCCTTTATCACTCTTAAATTTTATTACTTAAGGGCCGGCTGGTAGCACAACAACATCGGCACCGGACCTGGGAGTGGAGGTTCCCGGGTTTGAAACTAGTGGGGTCTGCCCCTGAGTACGCTTTCCATCCGTGCCGGGTTGAGTGTCGAGAATGCAACTCGACCTCGTAAAATACTGCGAAAATGTCTGTGTGAGGAGTGGCGCGCCACACAGTCTCTCTCCCTCTCTCTCTCTCGCGCTCCGCGTCTTGTAAAAGCCATGAAAAAGACATCATCACGGACACACACACGGACACGCAGACTCACACGCACAGACTCGCACGCATGCAGGAACATGCCAAAAAAATTATTATTTAATAAAATACTGGAATGCTTAATATTTCACAGATATTCTTGTTCAGAAAAATTATGAATATCCCACAAGGAAGTTAACTACTGTTGAAATCAGATCACTTGGTAACATTTAAAAGGCTCTAGGTTCAAGCATAACACCAGGATTTAGAAGTTCAGTCAAGTGCAGTCCACTATTGTTGGCTGGGATTTCAAATGCCAAGGCCCCATCTACTAGAACTTCCATCTCAAAATTTCATGGTCACTCCATTAGTCTTCATGTGTTGGTGAAGTACCTTTCTTCCTTTGCAACCTCCATTTAAGAAGCCATCTAAGGTGATTATTAAATATTTCAAATTACACTGTTCAAATTACCATGATTGTTCTCGTAAAATTTTTCTACAGAAGCAACTACTATACTTTGCCCAAGGGTGACCTGCAGGCTAGCAGCAGGAAGGAGCACCTTACACTTCCTTTGGTAGACTTATTCTACCCTGCCATCCTGACAGAAATATTACCAAAAAATTTCACACCAATCTGTTTAGGCATGAAATGGCTCAGAATGCAATCTAATGGCAGATTTTAAACTCAAGAGGGAAGTAGCGAGACAGCCTTTGAAAGGGAATCATGACAGCTGAAGAGAAGGCAGTCAATGATAAAGCAATTGACATTAAAGATGCTGAGGAGACCAGAAATGATGAAGTCCAGGTACCTTGGTGGGCTGAAGGACTGGAAAAGCTGAAAATAAAAGAGGCACAGCAGTATAGGGGGATTTAAAAACAAGGAAGGCTGTTTTAAACTCTTGCTGTGGATCAAATGGAAGGGAATAAGGTTAGCAAGCAGAAAGAAAGATGACAAATCAGACAGTGTGAATCAGGCAAAGGAATATTGGCTGATCTCAACTTCATCGAAAATTGCCGGTTAGTCAGGACTCTTGGATGTGGTTACTGAGGAGCAAAACGTCATCATAAAATAAAAAGGGTGCAAGGAAACATTGCTGAGGGAAATACAGAGATTAAAGATGCAAGACAAATGTTGTTCAGACTACGACTGGATAGCTAAAGATGAAACCCTGATATTTCTGCAAAATCTACTCCGTTCAAGCATACCTTAACTTCTATCTTTGTTTCCCAATAAAGTTATTACTCAAAATACAACCATCCTTCCCAGTCCTTTGAGATCAAAGTATGCAGATCCAATAAACAATTGAGCTAACGACTCACTGCTGGACCTAGTTGGATCATGTAGAGTACTACTGATTCCACATCCTACCTCCCAAAGCTGCTCACAATTCCTGCAACAAACAGAAAATACCGCTTCTTCACTCTAATGTAAAGCTAACTTAACAACCAGACTTTGTGACCTTTACCTCCAATGACAGTGACAAGAGTATTGTGGTCTTTGTCAACAAAATGAATCTCTCTGTCTGTTCCCATCCTTCATTCTAGTGCGCTGGGCCAAACCTCTCTCCTTCACTTAGCTGCAAACTGACAGTTCTTAAACAGATTCCTTACAAAAAAAAATGAAACTGCTACATTAGTCAAATACATATGCAAAAAAATACTTACAGGACAGTTCTAATTCAGTAATATTTGGCAGGCTCTCCAGCATACTATGTAGAAAATTGGTGTTCCGTGAAACACAGGACTTGGTAAGGCTCACAGAAAGGCTCTTTACATTCGAAAGTTGCTCGAGAGCTTTCCTGGACAGTGGACCATTTGCGCTGTGCAAAAGGCTCAGCTTCTCCAATTGAAGCTGTGAAATGCAGTTTGACTCCAAACCATCTGGAAGAACAAATATTTAACTTTTGCAATCACCATTACTATATTGTTTTCAAAATTATATTAAACTGTTAGATTCCCACAGCAACTTTCACAATATCCTATACTCTCAGTGGCCACTTTATTACATACCTCCTGTACCTAATAAAGTGGCCAATGAGTGTATATTCATGGTCTTCTGCTGCTGTAGCCCCTCCACTTCAAGGTTCGACATGTTGTGCGTTCAGAGATGCTTTTCTGCATATCACTGCTGTAACATGTGGTTATTTGAGTTACTGTCACCTTTTTGTCAGCATGAACCAGTCTGGCTAATCTCCACTAACCTCTCTCATTAACAAGGTGCTTTCACCCATAAGACTGCCATTCACTGGATACTTTTTCTACTATTCTCTTTTTCTTTTGGCGTGTGCGTGCGTGATTGTGCGTCTGTGTGTGTGCGTCCGTGCGTGCGTGTGCGATGTTGGTGGGACTATGTCTTCTTCATGCCTTTACAAGGCGCGGAGTGAGAGAGAGAGAGAGAGACTGTGTGGCATGCCACTCCCCACACAGACATTTCGCAGTATTTTCCCTTTATTTTACGAGGTCGAGTTGCGATCTTGACACTCAACCTGGCACGGATGGAAAGCGTACTCGGGAGCAGCCTCGACTGGGTTCGAACCCCAGAACCTCCGTTCCAGAGTCCGGCGCTGATGTCATTGCGCCACCACCCGGCCCTTTTCTACTATCCTCAATACACTCTAGAAACTGCTGTGTGTGAAAATCCCAGGAGATCAGCAGTTTCTGAAATACTCAAACCACCCTGTCTGGCATCAACGGTCAAAGTCACTTAGATCACATTTCTTTCCCATTCTGATGTTTGGTCTGAACAACAGCTAAACTTCTTGACAATGTCTGCATGCCTTTATGCATTGAGCTGCTGCCACATGATTGTCTGGCTAAATATTTGCATGAATACCTAACAAAGTAGCCACTGAATGGACATGCCTCAACAGTTGATTTATATCAGTGGTCCCCAACCACCAGGCCGCAAAGCATGTGCCACCGGGCCGCGAGGAAACGATATGATTTGGCGATATGAAACGATATGAGTCAGCTGCACCTTTCCTCATTCCCTGTCATGCCCCCTGTTGAACTTTAATGCATGCAAGGTCATTACGCACGCGAGGTCATCAGTGACCCAAGACGCAGATGACCGACCCAAGACGTGCAAAGGAATAGGTCCGTGACCCATTTGTGAATGTCCCCGGTGAATCATCCATGTCAGCGTGGGAAAAAGATCAACTCCTCGAGCTTGCAAATGATGACGGGCTGAAAAGTATGTTTGACATAACATCTCTGCCGGCATTCTGGATCAAAGTCAAGACTGAATATCCTGAGAAAGCCACTGAAGCACTGAAAACGTTGCTTCCATTTGCAACATCATATCACTGCGAAGCAGAGTTTTCTGCAATAAATGCAATGAAAACTACAAACCCCATTTCCAAAAAAGTTGGGATATTTTCCAAAATGCAATGAAAGCAAAAATCTGGATATGATAATTCACGTGAACCTTTATTTAACTGACAAAAGTACAAGGAAAAGATTTTCTATAGTTTTACTGACCAACTTAATAGTATTTTGTAAACATACACAAATTTAGAATTTGATGGCTGCAACACACTCAACAAAAGTTGGGACAGGGTTAAAATAAGATTGAAAAGTGCACAGAATATTCAAGTAACACTGGTTTGGAAGACTCCACATCAAGCAGGCTAATTGGTAGCAGGTGAGGTATCATGACTGGGTATAAAAGTAGCGTCCATCAAAGGCTCAGTCTTTGCAAGCAAGGGTGGGTCGTGGCTCACCCCTTTGTGCCAAAATTCGTGAGAGAATTGTTAGTCAGTTCAAAAGGAACATTTCTCAATGCAAGATTGCAGAGAATTTAAGTCTTTCAACATCTACAGTACATAATATTGTGAAAAGATTCAGAGAATTCAAAGACATCTCAGTGCGTAAAGGGCAAGGTCGGAAACCGCTGTTGAATGCGCATGATCTTCGAGCCCTCAGGCGGCACTGCCAAAGAAACCGTCATGCTACTGTGACAATTATAGCCACCTGGGCTCGGGAGTACTTCGGAAAATCATTGTCACTCAACACAGTCCGTCGCTGCATCCAGAAATGCAACTTGAAACTGTATTACGCAAGGAGGAAGCCATACATCAACTCTATGCAGAAACGCCAGCGAGTTCTCTGGGCCCAAGCTCATCTCAGATGGACCGAAAGACTGTGGAACCATGTGCTGTGGTCAGATGAGTCCACATTTCAGCTAGTTTTCAGAAAAAACAGGCGTCGAGTTCTCCATGCCAAAGATGAAAACGACCATCCAGATTGTTATCAGCGAAAGGTGCAAAAGCCAGCACCTGTGATGGTATGGGGGGTGCATCAGTGCCCACGGCCTGGGTGAGTTGCATGTATGTGAAGGTACCATTGACCCTGAGGTGTATATTAGGATTTTAGAGAGACATATGTTGCCATCAAGGCGACGTCTCTTCCCAGTACGTCCATGCTTATTTCAGCCAGACAATGCCAGACCGCATTCTGCACAGGCTACAACAGCGTGGCTTTGTAGACACAGAGTGCGTGTGCTTGACTGGCCTGCTGCCAGTCCAGATCTATCTCCTATTGAAAATGTATGGCGCATCATGAAGAGGAGAATCAGACAATGGAGACCACAGACTGTTGAGCAGCTGAAGTCTTATATCAAGCAAGAATGGACATAATTTCCAGTTGCAAATCTACTACAATAAGTATCCTCAGTTCCAAAACGATTAAAAAGTGTTATTAGAAGGAAAGGTGATGTAACACAATGGTAAACATGCCTCTGTCCCAACTTTTGTTGAGTGTGTTGCAGCCATCAAATTCTAAATTTGTGTATGTTTACAAAATACAATTAAGTTGGTCAGTAAAACTATTGAAAATCTTTTCTTTGTACTTTTGTCAGTTAAATAAAGGTTCACATGAATTAACATATCACAGATTTTTGTTTTTATTGCATTTTGGAAAATATCCCAACTTTTCTGGAAATGGGGTTTATAAATTGTGGAACAGACTGGATATAAGGAACCCCCTTCGAGTATCGTAGTCTCCTATCACCCCTTGATGGGACCGTCTTGTTGCGAGAAAACAAGCCCAGGGCTCCCACTGATTCAGCGACATTGGTGTGTTGCAATGATATTATATGTTCATACAAGGAAAATATGCGCTGTGTGTTTAATATCCAAACGTTACTTAAAATGTTATGATGCTATTGACTTATAAGTGACTTATAATTCAGTGGTCCCCAACCTCTGGGCTGCGAAGAATGCAGCGGTACAGTGATGGCCGCGATGCACCCAGCACATCTTTAAGAAAAAAGCCGAAATAAACAAGCTAATTAATTAGGTGCCGCCCGGCACTTAAACGTCGGCCCAGATCAGAGGCAATTGCCGAATGCATCACCTCATTTGGACCGACATTTACGTGCCGGGCAGCACCTAATCAATTAGCTTGTTTATTTCGGCTTTTTTCTTAAAGATGTGCTGGGTGCGTTCCGGCCACCGCTGTACCGCTGCATTCTTCGCAGCCCGGTGGTTTGGGACCACTGTTATAATTGACTTATCACTATATTCATGCGAGGAAAATATGCGCTCTGTGTTTAATGTTGAATTCGTCAAGTAAACCCCTTTAGAAACGAAATTGAGTGTACGAGCCACTTATAAGTGACTTATACTTGACTTACCACCTATATTCCAGTCGTGATTAACACCGCCCCCACCCCCCCACCCGGTCGGCCAGTCCACAAGAATATTGTCAATGTTAAACTGGTCCCCGGTGCAAAAAAGGTTGGGGACCTGATTTATATCATTCAGCTGTTACTGTGCAAATGTATTAACTTCACCTGTACATTCAATACCAACACATCAGTGTAAACAGACGCATCCTACTACACTTGGAGTATCGTCAGCAGTTTTTCTAACAAAGGACGTGCTGGCACATGAGAGGGTCCAGACGAGGCTCATGAGAATGATCCCGGGAATGAAAGGGTTAATGCCTGAGGAGCTCTGAGCCTGTAGTCACTGGAGTTTAGAAGAATGGGAAGGGGGGCGGGGGGGGGGAAGAATCTCATTGAAACCTACCAAATATTGAAAGGTCTAGATAAAGTGGACATGCAGAGGATGTTTCCTAGAGTGGGCGAGTCTAGGACAAGAGGGCAGCCTCAAAGTACAAGGACATGAAAAAAGAGCAATTTCTTCAGTCAGAGGTTGATGAATCTGTGAAATTCATTGCCATAGGTGGCTGCGGAGGCCAAATCAATGGGTATATTTAAAGTTGAGGTTCACAGATTCTTAATAGTAAGAGTGTTAAAGGTTACAGGAGGAAGGCAAGAGAATAGGGTTGAGAGGGATAATAAATTAGCCATGACTGAATGGCAGAGCTGAATGGTCTTTGCTGGAGTGCTTTATCACTGTACTGATACATAAGAATGGAACCTAGGAGTTCCCATTGGAGGAGCATAGCGTGGTTAACAAATTTAATAATAACTGTGGCAAGGATAACGATTAATAATGTACTATGACCAAAATCTCAGTTCAGTAATTGTGAGTTGTTAAGAACATTGTGATGCCAGATAAATGTCAGAAACCTGTTTAGGAAAATGTTTTTAGTTGCTAGCCAGTATGGACAATAGAATATGATCCAGTTTAGCCAAGGGGCACCACGGGAGCTTGGTGGTTAGCATATTCCAGAGTTCAGAGTTCAATTCCAATACCACCTGTAAAGAGTCTGTATGTCCTCCTCATGGAATACATGAGTTTTCTCTGGGTGCTCTGGTGTCCGCCCACATTCAAAGACATACCAGGTAGATTAATTGGTCTTTGCAAATTGTCCCGTGATTAGGTGAGAGTTAATCAGGTTTGTCGGAGGTTGCTGGGGCGGTGTGGCTCAAAGGGTTGGAAGGGCCTACTCTGTGCTCTAACTACTCTGTAATATACCTACTCTGTACTGTAACTAGTCTGTAATACACCTACTCTGCACTGTACCTACTCTGTAATATACCTACTCTGCACACCTACTCTGCACTCTACCTACTCCGCACGCTACCTACTCTGCACTGTAACTACTCTGTAATACACCTACTCTGCACTCTACCTACTCTGTAATATACCTACTCTGCACTGTACCTAGTCTGTAATATACCTACTCTGCACTGTACCTACTCTGTAATATACCTACTCTGCACTGTACCTACTCTGTGCTCTACCTACTCTGGAACGTATCACTAAGTAAAGGAAAATCTGCTGATATTTAAATAGTTGTGATTGAAAGAGCCAACTTAATGAAGATTTTAAAAGATAGGTTGTCTGAAAGATACAGGTTTAAACACATTACTAACTCTATTTCTGTCATTCTACATGGACTGATAAAGAGTTGTAATTTACTGTCATTCTATTTTGCTTCCTTAGTCTGCAAACATAATCCTTCATGTTTATATTTATAAATGGAAAAAAACGTTCCTTGGTTCTAATTTTCAAAACGTTTTTATTGCTGTTCATATAGAAGATTGCTTAAGGAGGTGGGGAATTATCATCTAGATTTATTTTTCCCAGTTGGTCTGTGTTTTTAAATGGGTGAAATCCGTAATGTGATGCATGACACCTCATGTCTATAGATGGCATACTTGAGAAATAACTGGTGTTTTTCATAGTTTATACGATTATCAGAACTATCTGTGCTCTTTTTCATACCTGCCTCTTCGGGGGTCTTCCATTCTGGTGCTGTAAAGCACAATGACAAGTTTTCCCATGTGTCCACTGAACTCAATGATAGCTCTCTCAGTTTTGGCAACCGGAACAAAATATACTGAATGGCTGACAAAGAAGGGCCCTTCTGCCTCACGTGAAGTGTCAAAGACTGCAACTTTTTTAATTCTGCGAGGAGGCACAGAGAACTGCTGTGGCCAGACACCAAAGAACATAAAACCAAGGTTGTCAATTGTTTGAAGTTTACCACCTCCCTTAGCAGCTCCTGGTCTAGCATTAATGAACCATCATTCAGCTGCAGTGTGTGTAAGTTTGCCAAGGGTCTCAGAGCGCGCAGTCTTTCCACGTTCACTTTCACATCCATAGAAACAGCAGCCAGGTTCGGAATCAAATTCACCATCTTCTGCAATTGCTTCGGAGTTGCTTCCCTGATCAGCAGAGATCTTATTCTCCTTTTTCGAAGTGTAGTCCAAAAACATGAGTTGCAGTTTTGTAAGCTTTTTAGGACAATTGTTTTGTTCAGCCACAAAGTAGGGTGGTCAATCAATCGTTGCAAATATTTGCAGGCTGCACGAACATTAGCCTTTTCTTCAAATGTAAGATATCTGAATACTTCCAACAATATATCCTGAGGTAGGTTTAACCATTGTTGATCTATTTTTGCCATATTTGTAAAGTCTTAACTCTAGTTCTAATTTTTCTCTGTGAGGAGTGAGATACCCACTACAAGTCTTTACTTCAGTGTTTGATATTAACTCTTCAGTGTATTACTGGTAATATTCAGTACATTTTACGTTTATGTTTCTATTTAGTAGCAAGTGTACTATATTCCCTAGCAAATTTTGTCAAAAAAACATCGTTGTTGATTTCATACTTTTTTGGCATATTCAAGTTCATTTGTTTGTCTTGTAGCAACTTAGAGACTTTCTGGAAACATAAAGATGAAAACTTTTTTAGATTATCATCTCTTTCCGAATAAAGATGTACCAACTTCTTGAGGATTATCAGCCCACTGTTAAAAGAAAAAAAAATTCAATCAAAATTGATTAATCCATATCATCACAAAGCACCTTGAACAAATTAATTTGTTTTCCTTTCTAACCTGATCTTATTCTATTGTTCACAAGCCAACTATCAGCCTGGATGTTTATAGATAAAATGTAGAACTTAATTAAACTGACTTCATTTCTTACATATTTCACACAGGAGGTGTAAAAATTTTTATGTTACATTTCCATCTAAATGTGCAATGTGCAATTATAATAAATAGAACAGTCAATGCGATGTAGAGTACACTCAAATCAGCACAAGTTCATCAGTCTGATGGCCTGGTGGAAGAAGCTGTCCCGGAGCCTGTTGGTCCTGGCTTACACGCTACGGTACCGCTTCCCAGATGGTGCAGCTGGAATAGATTGTGGTTGGGATGGTTTGGGTCCCCAGTGATTCTACGGGCCCTTTTTACACACCTGTTCTTGTAAATGTCCTGAATCACGTGTCACGCAGGTGAGAAACTGTTAGAAAGTTCAGCAGTCCAATGAACAAGGAGGCATTTAAAAGAGAGAGAGAATACGGCGCGAGCTAAGACACGAGCTGGGAAGTTACCATGGTAACAGCTCAGAGTGGTTGAGCTAACGGACGCTGGAATTTTGGATGGATTATAAAAAAGTTGATCCTTCGGTCCGATAACGGCAGAGGAGACACGACACAGGAGAACTGCGGAAGCTACTCGAGAAACCACTGGTGGAGTTTAAGACCACCACGAGGGTGGAGGCGACAGACCGATTAATTTCGACCTGTGATTACCAGTGCAGGTAAGAGCTTGCCTGTGGGGGTCTGCTGGTGGTGAACTCGCGCCGTGGGTTAGTAGACCGTTCCCTAGAAGGGGCTCTGTCTATCTGTGTCGGTGTGGGGGTCACACGAAGTGACTCTGAAGACTTCGGAAGCAAGAACAACTGAAGCTGCCAACTTGAACATCAACTCAATTAACTCTCTCTCTCTTCATCAATTCAACTCGACGCAACACAAAGTGAACTGAACTGCTTATATATAATAGTTTATAACCTATATTGTATTATTCAGTTTAATGATATTAATTCATAGTGGTAATAAATATTGTCTTAATTTATAGTAAACCAGACTCCAGGTGTGTTCCATTTCTGCTGGTCCTTTTCAACCTGTCACAGGGTTCGTGACACATGGGAAGTTCACAACTACAGTTGCGCTGGGATGTCCGCACTACTCGCTGCAGAGTCCTGTGATTAAGGGAGGTACGGTTCCCATACCAAGCAGTGATACAGCCAGTCAGGATACTCTTAATTGTGCCCCTGTAGAAAGTTCTTAGGATCTGGGGGCCCATACCAAACTTCCTCAACTGTCTGAGGTGAAAGAGGTGCTGTTGTGCCTTTTTCACCACACAGCTGGTGTGTACAGGCCACGTGAGGTCCTCGGTGATGTGGATGCCAAGGAACTTGAAGCTGTTTACCCTCTCAACCCCAGATCCAATGATGTCAATAGGGGTTAATCCATCTCCATTCCTCCTGTAATCCACAACCAGCTCCTTTGTTCTTGCGACATTGAGGGAGAGGTTGTTTTCTGGACACCACTGTGTCAGAAAGAGGACTTCTTCCCTATAGGCCACTTCATTATTGTTTGAGATAAAGCCAATCAATGCAGTGTCGTCAGCAAATTTACTCTCCTCCCATCCGGTAGGCGCTACAGGAGCCTCCACTCCCGCACCAGCAGGCACAGGAAGAGCTTCTTCCCTGAGGCTGTGACCCTGCTGAGCCTCACATCACAGCGCTAAGCAGTATTGCACCCATATTGTACTGTCTCAGTACTTCTATATTTGTGTGCTGTAGCACTTACTTTTTATTCACAGTTATTTTGTAAATAACACTATTCTTTGCATTTCTGGTTAGATGCTAACTGCATTTCATTGGCTTTGTATCTGTACTCGGCACAATGACAATAAAGTTGAATCTAATCTAATCTAATTAGTAGATTGGAGCTGTGGGTAATGATATAGTCATGGGTGTACAAGAGTAAAGGAGGGGACTCAGTACGCAGCCCTGAGGGGCTCCAATGAAATAGCACTGGAGAAATTAATGAGATCCAAAATATGACCCTGAACCTTCTGGTTTGTATCCTAGAATTTTAAATGACGTCACCACAGAAAGCTTTTATCTGGTTAGGTTGAGTTGTTCTTCCATCTTGGCAAAGCAACTCAACCATCAACCAACAGAGCTACACATTTTCTGAATTCTTTCCAAGCTTCTATCTTCCAGAATTCCTAACATCAACCCTATGGACTGGAATGTACCACACTTAGCTTGTACTCCAGAAGGTTAGAACAAATCTTACTGCAATTATATAGAGTATGGGTAGTTCTGCTATAATGCATGTTTCCATAACTTGAATTGGATATAATATGATTGATGAATTAGGGAACTCTATTTCTCTTACACGGGTTGAATTCAATCACAAATGAGAGATTACCTACAAGTTACTTTGGAAATTGACAAGCAGAAAAATGAAGCTGTCTTCCTTGCAGTAATGGGACACCATTGTCTCTTAAGAACACAGGCTGGTAGCTTCACCACGAGAAACTGACAAGCAATGGTGTATATTGACACTTGTCCAATGGTATGTTATTAAACAATGTGTGTTGTTTTTCCATCTTTCCTGACGATGAAGTAACCTGTGCAAGAGTTTTATAGTGAAAAGGCCGTTGCCCTGGGGCAGTTCCACTCTTTCAGTCTCAAAATTTTGGTCCAATAGTACAAAAATTTGTCACGATTGGAGACTTCCTCGGCTGCAGTGGATAGCCATGATACTTTCTGTGCTTTGTCATACCCTTCGCTCTTCATGAAGCATTGCAGCACCACCATCTTGGCCATTAGATCTTGTTGATCTCATCCACCCAGTCCGCCGAAACTGGCTTCGCATGCTGGGGAGGCATATCCCTATCTCACCGGGGTTGGAGGTTCCCAGCTACCCTGTTCTTGTTTAGCCTACCTGTCAAAGCAATGTACTGGGTTGTGGCCACTGTCACATACAAACAGTTACTTGGAGCCACAGGTGAGAGCTAGGTGGGGTGGGGACCAAACACGGAGCTCGACAAGCCCGCCATCAGAGGTGCTACCCCTCCCTGGACACCCCAAACAGCATTTAGTATTGCAGTAACAAAATAAACAAAGCTATTTAAAACACCATTATCGTTATAGCAGAATACGTGTTTACTTCTGATTTCCTTGTCAAACAATAAACTAGAGCAATCTATGAGGTGAATGGGCAGGTGTACCTCTTTGGCCACTTGCAAGGATGTGCCGAGATGGACAAATAGACAAGTGAATCACAGAGGGAGCGATCCCTGCAGAAAGCAGAGAGAGCGAAGGGTGAGGTAAAGGTACATTTGTTGGTAGGATCTGTTTGGAGATGGCACAAGTTACAGAGGATGATGTGTTGGACATGGAGGCCCATGGGGTGGTAGGTAAGGACAAGAAGAATTCTATCACTTAAGGCATCGGGAATATGGGGTGAGCGTGGATGTTCAGGAAATGGAGGAGATGTGGATGAGGAATGCATCAACGGCGGAGGAAGGGAAAGCCTGCTCTCCTGAAAAGGAAAACCCTATCTGGGGACAGATGCAGTGGAGACGAAGGAACTGAAGGTGAATTATGAGGCATATATGAGAAACTTACAGAGACACAGGAAAATAACGAGATCACACACAAAAAAAAATAAGAGCAGGAGCAGACTACCTAGCCCATCAAACTTTCTGATGTGATCATGGCTCAACAAGAACTTATATTAGAAAAGAACAGCACAGGAACAGGCCTTCAGCCATCATGTTAGTACTGACCATGTTGTCAATCTAATCTAATCTACCTACCTGCACATAGCCCATATCCTCTATTCCCTGTCTGCTGGCCTCAGGGTATGCGGTTTTACTCATTCTTAAATACCACCATCAAATCTGTCTCGTCCACCTTCCCCTCCAGGCACCCAAAATTTTCTGGACAAAAAAACTTGCCACACAAATCTCCTCTACACTCTGCCCTCCTCCCCCACCCCCATCTTACACCTATTCCTTCAATAACTTGATATTTCTACCTGGGGAAAAATGCTGACTCTCTCTACACCTCTCATAATTTTATATAATCTCTCAAGTCACCTTCTCAGCCTCCAGTGTTCTGGAGAAAACAATCCAAGTTTGTCCAACCTCTCTTTATAACTAACATGCTCCAATCCAGGCAACAGCCAGGTGAACATTTTCTGCACCCTTTCTAGACCCTCTATATCCTTCTTATAGTGTGGTAACTAGAATGCCAAACAATACTCCAAATGTGGTCTAACCAAAATTTTATAATGCTGTAACATTATTTCCAACTTTAATGCACAATGAAGGCAAGCATACTGTATCCCTTCTTTACTACTCTATCCACTTGTGTTGCCACTTTCAATGCAACCCAAGATCCCTCTGGACACCAATGCTCCATTTACTCTATGCTTTCTTCTTGCATTTGACCTCCCAAAATGTATCATCTCACAGTTGTTCAGATTAAACTCCTTCTGCCATTTCTCTACCCAAATTTCCAACTGATCTATACCCTGCTGTCTGTTTGACAACCTTCCTTGCTATCAACGACTCCAATTTTTATGTCATCTGCAAAATTACAAATCAGACCACCAACGTTTTCATCCAAATCATTAATATCTATTACAAACAACAAAGTTCCCAACATTGATTCTTGTGGGGCATCGCTCGTCACATACCTCCAGTCAGATAAAAAAAAAACAAACTACTCTACCATTAATCTCTATCAATTATGACCAAATGAGTTTTGGATCCAACTCCCAGCTCACCAAGGACCCCATGCGATGTACCTACCACGAGGTGACCTTTTCTAAAATTCATGAAGATAACCTCCACTGCCTTCATAAATCACCTTCATCACTCCCTCAAAATATTCAGATATATTTATTGAACAGGGAAGTTAGAAAAATTAACTTTCCTATAGAAAAGCTAGACTACAATGACAAAGAAAATAGGGAAATTGGGCTAAGAGGTTTGCCACCCAACCCAACCTGACGGGAGCTGGGATGAACCCAATGACCTCTTTTTGTATTGTTACAAGAGGAAAAGGTAAGATACCTTCGTCCCTTTGAGTTTTCTACTGATGCGGAGGACCTGCTGTAAGCATAGTCTTTCTACATATAGAAACACATTTAACAAGGACAGAAACACCTTCAGTTGGTCCCCAAGAGACTGCTGCATGTATATGTGCCGACATCTTAATGGAAGCTCACACTTGTCTGCGTTAAATTCCACCTGCCATTTTCAGCCATTTCTCCAGCTGGTCCAGATCCCTCTGATAGGCCTCCTCACTGTCCACTACACCACTAATCTAGGTTTCATCACAAATTTGCTGATCCAGTTAACCACATTATCAACCAGATCACTGAAGTTGAAGTTCTCACTTGCATCAAAAAGGAACCAATTATACCACTGCCTAAGAAGAATAAAGTGAGCTGACTTAATGACTATCATCCGGTAGCACGCTCATCTATGGTGATGAAATGTTTTGAGAGGTTGGTCATGACTAGACTGAATTCCTGCCTCAGCAAGGACCTGGACCCATTGCAATTTTTCTATCACCCCAACAGGTCAATGAGAAACACAATCTCAATGGCTCTTCACATGGCTTTAGACCACCTGGACAACACAAACACCTATGTCAGGATGCTGTTCATCAACTATAGCTCTGCATTTAATACCATCATTCCCACAATCCTGATTGAGAAGTTACAGAAACTGGGCCTCTGTACCTCCCTCTGCAATTGGATTCTCGACTTCATAAGCGGAAGACCACAATGTGTGCGGATTGGTCATAACATCACCTCCTCTCTGACAGTCAACACTGGTGCACCTCAGGGATGTGTGTTTAGCCCACTGCTCTACTCTCTATATACACATGACTGTGTGGCTAGGCATAGCTCAAATACCACTTAAAAATTTGCTGATGATACAACCAATGTTGGTAGAATCTCAGATGGTGATAACAGTGTGTATAGGAGTGAGATATGCCAACTAGTGGAGTGGTGCCACAGCAACAACCTGGCACTCAACATCAGTAAATGAAAGAGCTGATTGTGGACTTCAGGAAGGGTAAGATGAGGGAACACATACCAATCCTCATAGAAGGATTGGAAGCCAAGAGAGTGAGCAGTTTCAAATTCCTGGGTGTCAAGATCTCTGAGGATCTAACCTAGTCCCAACATATTGACGTAGTTATAAAGAAGGCAAGACAGTGGCTATACTTCATTAGGAGTTTGAAGAGAATTGGTATGTCAACAAATACACTCAAAAACTTCTATAGATGTACCGTGGAGAGCATTCTGACAGGCTGCATCACTGCCTGGTATGGAGGGGTGTGGTGGAGCTATGCCTGGATCGAAAGAAGCTGCAGAGGATTGTAAATTTAGTCAGCTCTATCTTGGGTACTAACCTACAAAGTACCCAGGACATCTTCAGGGAGCGGTGTCTCTGAAAGGCAGCGTCCGGGTTTCCAGTAACGTTATCATCCAGAATGGCAGCTTAAATCAATACCTCTTCCGGGTTTGTCTATGATGGAGTTTGTAGGAAAGTTGCTGCGGGACGCGCTGGAGTGTCCCTCAACTATGGAGCTTGAAATTGAGAGGACGCATTGTGCATTCCGCCTGAGGCCTACTGGAGACAGAGAAAATAAATCGCGCTCAATAGTAAACAACAGGAATTCTGCAGATGCTGGAAATTCAAGCAACACACATCAAAGTTGCTGCTGAACGCAGCAGGCCAGGCAGCATCTCTAGAAAGAGGTACAGTCGACGTTTCACGCCGAGACCCTTCGTCAGGACTAACTCTTACTAACTCTTCCTTCAGTTAGTCCTGACGAAGGGTCTCGGCCTGAAACGTCGACTGTACCTCTTCCTACAGATGCTGCCTGGCCTGCTGCATTCACCAGCAACTTTGATGCGCGCTCAATAGTAATTAGATTCCTTCGATACAATACCAAGGCAGAGACTCTACGAAGGGCCTGGGGTAAGAAGAGGGTGTTTTTGATTGGGAAATTAATATATTTCAATCAAGATTACCCCCCCCCCCACCCGGCGGTCCTGCAGAAATGTAAGGAATACTCTGAAGTAAAGTGAATATTAAAGAAAGGAAAGATTAGATTCCAAACTCAGTACCCTGCTAAACTGAGAGTGTTTTATGAAGATGGGACGCAACTGTATCAGACAGGGGAAGAGGCGACTACAGACATGAAGAACAGAGGGCTGCCTGTCAGTGTGGTCAAACCAAGGGAAAGCCTGGCTGAGCAGTTATCCTGATCTGCTTGGGAAATAGTAAGAGAACCAAGAAAGCAGGGCACGGGAGGAGGGCGAGAGAAGAATATCAGGAAGAGACTGTGAGTTCTCTGAAGACAGCCCTCACCTCCTCCAGAAAAGCCATAAAGTTTGGCTAATTTTAAAATTGTTGATAAGCTAAACGGAAGCAAAAATAGACAGTGCTATACCTATCTCAAGAAATACTTATTATAATGTGGATTTTATATTACTCAATTTTTTTTTATTCATTCATTCACTCCTTTTTCCCCACCTAACTGAAGGAAGGCAAGGATAAAATGGAACATGGGTCATTTAGACCAATATCTGTTCTTAATGTAGATTATAGATTATTTACCTCCATCATGGCCAAACAATTAGAAGAGTTTCTACCCGTACTGATATATAAGAATCAGACAGGTTTTATACAACAATGCCAAACACAAGACAATATATGAAGGACACTTCACATTATGGATCATATACAAAAAAATAAAATCGAAGCAATAGTGATAAGCATGGATGCTGAAAAGGCATTTGATTCAGTTAATTGGAATTTCCTTTACAGAGTTTTACATAGATTTGGTTTCCATGACACAATTATTAAAACTATACAGGCACTATATGACAATCCTACTGCCAGGATTAAAATCAATGGATATTTATCAAATAGTTTTACCCTAGAAAGGGGCACGAGACAGAGTTGTGCATGGTCATCGCTACTCTTCGCATTATATCTGGAACCATTAGCTCAATACATCAGACAAAATGATATCAGGGAAATTATTATTAAAGGGGCAGAGCATAAATTGGCCTGTTATGCGGATGACATTTTGATCTATCTAGGGCAACCAACATACTCTTTACCTAAATTGATGCAATCCTTTGAACAAAATGATCAATTATCAGGATACAAGATCAACATAGATAAAACCCAATTACTTTCATATAACTATAGCCCACCAAGAGGAATTGAAAGTAGATATCCCTGGGCATGGCAAACAGAGTCTTTCAAATATCTGGGCATTATTATGCCAAAAGATTTGGCAAAATTATCAGAATGCAATTATCAGCCTATATATAAAAAAATTAAGGAAGATATAACAAGATAGAACCTAACTCCTTTTTTTAGTCTCAGTTCAAGGATTTAATCTATTAAAATGAATATACTGCTCAGACCCTACCAATAGAGATTGATCAAAATCAATTCAATGAATGGAACAAAATGTTATCAAGATATATATGGCAAGGTAAAAGGCCTAGAGTTCATCTCAAAACTTTGCAATTAGCCAAGAAAAAGGGGGGATGGGGCCTACCTTCTCTGAGAGATTATTATTTTGCAGTACAGTTGAGAGCTTTGATATGTTGGTGCAACCCATCATATGATGCTCAATGCAAAAACATTGAGGAGAGGATACTTTCCATCCCCATACAGGCAATTTTGGCTGATAACAACCTACAAAGGTATATAAATACCATTGATAACCCATGGGTGAAATGGACTCTTAAACTACGGAAAACTATTATAAAAGAACATAAACTAGAGAGAGATATTGCAATTCTTAAATGGTGTGCATATGACTCGGATTTTACGCCAAATAAAATGGACGCTAGATTTAAGGACAGCTAAAGGAATAACATTTCTTTGCAATATAATGAAAGGAGGAACACTGTTCAGTTTGGAAATGCTCAAGGAGAAACACATATTAGAAAAACAAGACTTTTATTGGTGTTCACAGATGCCACAGTATGTTAATAGGATGGTTAAAAATGTAACCAAGGCAAGTACATGTTTTATAGAGCTATTTAGAAAAGCATATAATTCAGATAACAGTAGTAGAATAACTTCAAGCATGTATAAGGGTTTGTCAAATCTTAAAACACATTCAACTTCATAACATTAAAACAAAATGGGAGAAGGAAGGAGGGATAATAATATCTGAGGAAGAATGGACAATAATATGGAGGTATCAATGGAAGTGTACCAGTTCACAGAAATGGAGGGAGCTTGGATGGAAAAACTTGTTAAGATATTTTATTACACCCTCTCAGAAATCCCATTATGATAGTAACCTCTCTGTTTGCTGAAGAAATTATGGAAATCAAAATGTAAACCATTATATTTTCTGGGAATGCCCCGTTATCAAAGACTATTGGAGTGGGAAACCCTACAAAACATCTTTAAATGTGAAATACCCTAAGAAAGTAAGACCATATATTTTGGGTATATACCTCAAGAATGGTTGAAAAGAGATAAATATTTAATGAATGTACTGCTGGTGGCTGGTAAAAAGACCCTTACCAGGAAATGGTTATCTCAGGAGAGCCCAACTTTAAATGCATGGATGGAAACTACAATAGACATTTACAAAATGGAGAAGATAACAGCATCTGTTAATCATAAGTTGGAACAATTTGATTCATACTGGGGAAAATGGTTTAACTACATAACACCTCATAGGCCTGATTTTATTCTCACAAGTCAATGAATATGTTGTTAAAAAAAAGATCACTCCCTACTTGTACATAGTTTTCTCCAAGATAAATATTATGTGGAGATTTGTTGCAAATATGACTATATGATATATATGTACAATATCTGAAATACATCTTATGGAAATGTTTGTTTGATGATGAACTTCAATAAAAAATAAATTACAAAAAAAAAAGGCGGCGTCCATTATTAAGGACCCCCAGCACCCAGGGCATGCCCTTTTCTCACTGTTACCATCAGGAGATTCAGGAACGGCTTCTTCCCCTCTGCCATCCGATTCCTAAATGGACATTGAATCCTTAGACACTACCTCACTTTTTTAATATATATTATTTCTGTTTTTTGTACAATTTTAATCTATTCAATATAGTATATTGTAATTGATTTACTTATTATTTTATTTTGTGTTTGTTCTTTCTATATTACGTATTGCATTGAACTGCTGTTGCTATGTTAACAAATTTCATGACACATGTCAGTGATAATAAACCTGATTCTAATATAGATAACAAACAACAAAGGACCCTGCACCGATCCCTGCGGCACTCCACTAGTCACAGGCCTCTAGTCAGAGAGGCAACCATCTACTATCACACTCCAGCTTCTCCAGCCAATGTCTAATCCCCAATTTACTACCTCACCTTGAATCCCAAGCGACTGAACCTTCTTGGTCAACCTCCCATGCAGGACCCTGTCAAATGCCTTGCTGAAGTCCATGTAGACAACATCCACTGCTGTGCCTTCATCAACTTTCCTGGTAACTTCCTCAAAAACCTCTCTAATTTTGGTTAGACACAAGGAGAGGGGACAATTAGCCATGGGAGTAAGGGAAAGTGGAGGGGAACCACAGGGAGTTGCTGGGCAGGTGGCTGAGGGTGACCAAAATGGGGAATGGGAAAAGGGGGAAGGGGGGTAATTGCCATAGATTAGAGAAATCAATGTTCATGCCAACAGGTTAGTGGCTACCCAGACAGAATGTGAAGTGTTTGGTTATCTTAAATTAGTGTGACCCTTATTGTAAATACTTTCCTAATGTACTCAATCAAAATCCATTCATAGTGTTAAACATTCTCTTGAATATCAAAGTCTTAATTGCACTCAAGACAAAGGATATCTTAATAGTACAGAAGCCTAGAAATATGGGGATAACGGTTGTGCAGGCAAATTGTGTTGCACCAGATCAGAGGCAGAATGGTCTGCTCCAGTTTCTAAAACACAAGAGATTCTGCAGTTGCTGGAAATCCAGAGCAACACGTACAGAATGCTGGAGGCCAGGCAGCATCTATGAAAGTGAATTAGCAGTCGATGTTTTGGGCCTAGATCCTTCATCAGGATTGGAAAGGAAGGGGAAAGAAGCCAGAATAAGCGGGTAGGGGAAGGAGTACAATCTAGAAGGTCATAGGTGAAGCAAGGCATAGGGAGGTAGTTGGTGGAAAACGTAGAGTGCTGGAGAAGTAATCTTCTCCTTGAAGGTTGGGTAGACTCCAATGTGATAGCATGACTTCTCTAACTTCCAGTAATTTTTCCCCTTCCCTCTTCTTCCATTCCCCACTGTGGCTTTCCTCTTACACCTCCTCTTCTCCTCACCTATCACCTCCCCCGGTGGTCCACTCGCCTATCATGTTCCTTTTTCTCCAGTACTTTACCTTTTCCACCTATTACCCCCTTGCTTCTTACTTCAGCCCCCTTACGCACCCACCTGGCTTGACACATGACCTTCCATCTTGAACTCCTTCCCCTACTCCACCTTTTTATTCTGGCTTCTTCACCTTTCCTTTCCAGTCCTGATGAAGGCTCTCCGCACAAAACGTTTACTGTTTATTCATTGCCACTGCCTGACCCGCGGAGTTCATCTAGCATTTTGAGTGTGCTGCTCCAAATTCTTCATATATCCTTCTTACCATTAGCAGCAAAAAGCCTCGCATTCTATATCAGCGAAGCTTCATATACCAATTTGCTAACTAATCACATCAGAATGCTTTGCAAGCATTGATCCCGCGTTCTTAAAAAAATGTCCAAAATGTTCCAGCTTTTGCTCTATGTCTATGCTCATATTTCTAAAGCCATGGATTTCACTTGCTGTTTCCTCAAAATAATCTTAATAGGAACACAAGCAGAGTATTTTAAATAAACTTAAAATATTTCTTAAAAAGAAGGCACGCACCATGAAGGGCTGCTCACAAGGGGAAATGGTTCAGGCAGTACCTTGTCGCAGGCAAAGTACGTCATGGATACGAGGACCAATCGGCGTCGAAAGCCCAGATTCGAATGTCCCTGACGGTCCTGCCCGTTTAGAAATGGAGGGCTTGGGTTCTGCTGGTGAGTAGTGACCGAAATGTTTTGGCAGGTCCTGGGGAGAAGGGTAGTTATGGTGCGGTGGTAAACGGGAGTGGTGGTGACACATCCTGCGGCTCCCTATAGGTCTTAGCTAACGCCTCCACTTAGTGTGGCGCTATATTGGCAATAACAGTGTGCAGGTCACTGGGACAGCCCGGCTTGCAATAACAATCGGGTGCGTGAGCCGCTTGTCCGACCCGCATGTCTTTTGTGCCCCTGTCGAGCATCAGCTCCCAATGATACCAGGCTAAGCTGATGTGGGTTACCAGACTGCCTTGGACCTCTTCAGAAATCGCTTGTCCGCTTAATTATTGCAGGGGAATTTAACCAGTCTTGATTTCGGTTGTTACCAGTTGTCTCACCAGTAAGCACGCTTCTTATGTTTTGTATTATAGACAGCTTGTTCATTGTTTGGTGTTTTGTAGAAAGATAACCAGGAATTCACATTTCACTCACTGAAATGCACTCAGGACTAATGAATTGGACAAAAGCTCAATAATTGAGACAGACATTTAATTAGTTGGCTAGGTGGATCTTTACTAAATCTAAATGGATTTCTGACTAGAATGTTGTGCTTCATTGGCATCTAACTTGCCTGCTTTTATAAAATGAATAAATTTTCTGTGGAATTATAGAAGAGGGAATCTTGGCATGACTTCCCTTTCTAAAGGAAATTGACAAGATCATTATCGGCAGACTGTTACCTCCAGCTGGGAACTGAGCAGATGACATATCATTTCAATAGGGGCTCCTTTTTGGATTGAGATGTATGTTTCGAATCTTTGGAATACTTGACTCCAGACCTGTGACTACTTGGTTAACTATCTGTATTTTGGTCTGAGATCAAAAGCCTTTTGGACACTAGGTGAAATCTCTCATTCTTGTATTAATTTCTTATCCACAAACTAAATCGGCAATGTCCTCAAGGGTTGTTTGCTAGTGCTGTTGGGGTGAGTTTACATTAAATGGCAGGTGAATGGGAATCCTGGCAGAACGACAGAGATTAGATTAGATTATGAGGGCACTCAGTTCTCATTTGTTGTCATTTAGAAATGCATGCATTAAAAAATGATACAATTTTCCTCCAATATAATATCACAGAAACACAAGACAGACCAAGACTAAAACTGACAAAAAACACATAATTATAACATATAGTTACAACAGTGCAAAGCAGTACCGTAATTTGATAAGAGCAGACCATGGGCACGGTAAAAAAAAGTCTTAAAGTCCCGATAGCCCCAACATCTCACGCAGACAGTAGAAGGGAGAAACTCCCTGCCATGAGCTTCCAGTGCTGCCAACTTGCTGATGCAGCATCCTGGAAGCACCCAACCACAGTCCGACTCTGAGGGAAGCAAAAGTGAGAATGGAGAAAAATCACAATAGAATACAGAAAAGTCATATGCAAAGGACGCAAAGGTTGCTGAACTCATAAAAGACAATGTGTGTAAGGACACATTATCTGAATGGCCATAGTATTGGAAGCAGATTTGGTGAATGTGTCGTAAATCACTACAAAGCTTATGATTTAGTGGCCATTACAGAAACATGGTTGCAGGGTGGAGATGATTGGCAATTAAATATCCAAAGGCTTCAGGTAATACAGAAGGATAGGTAGAAAGGCAAGGGAGCTGGCGTAGTGCTCTTAAATAAGGATAAGATCAGGGAAATAGCGAGAGATGATATAAATTCTAAGTGGTAGAATCTGAGAAGAGATTGGGATTACGAAAGGGAACAAATCACTGGTGGGAGTTGACAATAGGCCATTGAATAAACTCTTCTCGGCCTCCAGCCGGGTACAGGTGTCAATTTTAATCGATGTTTCAATGACAAACTCTGCCGTCTTTATTAGTCCTCATCCAATCAGGTTTCCACTGTGCCACCTTGTTTACAATCAATTTTCAGTTCCTATTCCAGCTTACACCTGATTGGATGAGGACCAACCAATCAGGAGGGATGGACGACAGGGGTATAAGTACCTCCAGACTAGACATGCCTAGGCATCACCCCACTGAAGATAGAAGAGTTTGTCAGTTAAAAGTGACACTGGTACCCAGCTGGAAGCCCAAGAAGAGTTTATTCATAATATACACTGGAAAAGCACTAGACCCTTTTTCATCAAATCATAATATTACAATGGCATGGGCAATAAACCGAGAAACATCTGATGCATGAATGAATGGAACAGAAGATGTCATGGTGGTCTTTAACTTGCACATGACTTTCCAGTTGATCTTTGTCATGCTGTATCCTTAATCAAGCTTCTTCACTCTCTGACTCCACCAGTTATGTATATTTTCTGCAAATCCATGTCATGTACAGGGATTCTGGTTAATTGAGCTATCGTTTAATCTGGGCATCTGTTTACCTGGGACAATTCTTCAAGAAAGAAACTAAATTGAGAAAATAGCCGGGATTCCTTGCGTTTATTTGGGACACTGTGTTGCTTATTTGGGGCAGGGGATTGTTGTCGAACATTTTCTAACTGTCATCAGTCTCACACTCGTCATGTGGCCGTAAAGACACTTCAGTGTGCTTAGAGTGAACAGTTTTTAAATAGGGTCACTTGCGTGTTTGTGTTCAAAAAGCAGTGACCATGGATGACAAGGGAAGTCAAGGACAATATTAAAATAAAAGAGAGGAAGTGTAACATAGTAAGGATGAGCGGGAAGCCAGAGGATTGGGAGACTTTTAAGGAGCAACAGAAGATAACTAAAAAGGCAATACAGGGGGAAAAGATGAGGTACGAAGGTAAGCTAGCCAAGAATATAAAGGAGGATAGTAAAAGCTTCTTTAGGTATGTGAAGAGGAAAAAAATTAGTTAAGACCAAAGTTGGGCCCTTGAAGACAGAAAGGGGTGAAATTATTATGGGGAATGAGGAAATGGCAGAGGAGCTGAACAGGTACTTTGGATCTGTCTTCACTAGGGAAGACACAAACAACCTCCCAGATGTAATAGTGGCCAGAGGACCTAGGGTAACAGAGGAACTGAAGGAAATTCGCATTAGGCAGAAAATGGTGTTGGGTAAACTGATGGGACTGAAGGCTGATAAATCCCCAGGGCCTGATGGTCTGCATCCCAGGGTACTTAAGGAGGTGGCTCTAGAAATCGTGGACGCATTGGTAATCAGTTTCCAATGTTCTATAGATTCAGGATCAGTTCCTGCGGATTGGAGGGTAGCTAATGTTATCCCACTTTTTAAGAAAGGAGGAAGAGAGAAAACAGGCAATTATAGACCAGTTTGTCTGACATTAGTGGTGGGGAAGATGCTGGAATCAATTATAAAAGATGAAATAGCGGCATATTTGGATAGCAGTGGCAGGATAGGTCCGAGTCAGCATGGATTTACGAAGGGGAAATCATGCTTGACTAATCATCTGGAATTTTTTGAGAATGTAACTATGAAAATGGACATGGGAAAGCCAGTGGATGTAGTGTACCTGGACTTTCAGAAAGCCTTTGATAAGGTCCCACATAGGAGGTTAGTGTGCAAAATTAGAGCAAATGGTATTGAGGGTAGGGTACTGACATGGATAGAAAATTGGTTGGCAGACAGTAAACAAAGAGTAGCGATTAATGGGTCCTTTTCAGAATGGCAGGCAGTGACTAGTGGGGTACTGCAAGGCTCGGTGCTGGGACTGCGGCTATTTACAATATACATTAATGATTTAGATGAAGGGATTAAAAGTAACATTAGCAAATTTGCAGATGACACAAAGCTGCGTGGCAGTGTGAAATGTGAGGAGGATGTTATGAGAATAAAGGGGGACTTGGACAGGTTGGGTGAGTGGGCAGATGCATGGCAGATGCAGTTTAATGTGGATAAATGTGAGGTTATCCACTTTGGTGGCAAGAACAGGAAAGCAGATTACTATCTGAATGGTGTCAAGTAGGAAAAGGGGAAGTACAACGAGATCTAGGTGTCCTTGTTCATCAGTCACTGAAAGTAAGCATGCAGGTACAGCAGGCAGTGAAGAAAGCTAATGGCATGTTGGCCTTCATAACAAGGGGAGTTGAGTATAGGAGCAAAGAGGTCCTTCTGCAGTTGTACAGGGCCCTGGTGAGACCACACCTGGAGTATTGTGTACAGTTTTGGTCTTCAAATTTGAGGAAGGACATTCTTTCTATTGAGGGAGTGCAGCGTAAGTTCAGGAGGTTAATTCCCGGGATGGCAGGACTGTCATATGTTGAAAGATTGGAGCAACTGGGCTGTATACACTGGAATTTAGAAGGATGAGAGGGGATCTGATTGAAACATAAAAGATTATTAAGGAATTGGACACGCTAGAGGCAGGAAACGTGTTCCCAATGTTGGGGGAGTCCAGAACCAGAGGCCACAGTTTAAGAATAAGGGGTAGACAATTTAGAACGGAGTTGAGGAAAAACTTTTTCACACAGAGGGTTGTGGTCCTGTGGAATGCTCTGCCTCAGAAGGCAGTGGAGGCCAATTCTCTGGATTCTTTCAAGAAAGAGTTTGATAGAGCTCTTAAAGTTAGCGGAGTGAAGGGATATGGGGAGAAGGCAGGAACAGGGTACTGATTGTGGATGATCAGCCATGATCACAGTGAATAGTGGTGCTGGCTTGAAGGGCTGAATGGCCTACTCCTGCACCTATTGTCTATTGTCTATTGACAAGTCATTAACAGTAAAACAATTCAGATTTGTTTTGCTCACTGCGCTTTCAAGGATTCAGGCTTGGAAATGCCAGAAATGGCCAGGAGTGAAAATGAAATGATTTCACTACTTCAACAAGTTAGGAACAATGAATATTTTAAAGGTATTGACAATCATTTGGAATGTTAGAATGAAAATGAAGATTTGGAGGATGCAGTCGAAATTGTATGAAGGCAGCCTGCAATCTGCATTAGGTGTCTGCTCTGATTTTGTTCATTTTCAGTCAGTCAAAGGAACACAGCAGTGTACACTGAATGGATTCTTCTGTCAATAACTATTAGGAACTAATACACCGTTCTATAGTACTGCTGTAGTTTTGGTAGTGCTCTAATTTGTTCTGTATTTCATTTAAATATATAATTTCTTGCTCAATTAAATGTCAGTTTGTCTTTTTTTAATACCTTTTTAACTATTCCATGAAACTTCAGCTAATCGGCAGCCACTTAATTGGGCCAGAATATACTGGTACCAATGTGTCCAATTAACCGTGATCCACTGTACAGTATATCAAAATAATAAAGGTCCCAACACTGATCCCTACTGTAAGTGGCCTGCAATAGACTTCCAGTGAGAAAAACATTATTGGCCACTCTGCCTCTTATCACCAAGCCATTTTGGATCCAGAGGTCCACTGAGTTCAAATCATGGATCCAGTTTGCCAATGTTCTGTGGTTAGTAAGGACAGAAGTAGGAGCAAGGGTGGGCCTTTGACTCTACTCTGTCATTCATTCCTTTATTCCCTTAATATCCAACGTTTTTTAGGTAAGTACCCTAAATCTGTATAAGTTACTTCAAATGTACTCTCGTCAAGGCCCTATATACTTTCAATGACATCTTTCTCTTCAGCTCATATTCTCTCACGATGAATGCCAACATGTCATTTTCATCTGCTTCATGTTACCCAGTCTCTCATCATTTTTAAACTTCCTGTTTTGCTGTTTGTTCACTGGAGTAGATAAATTAACATTTTCCCACATTATATTGATACTGCCCTATTCTTACCCATTCTTTAGCTTGACTATCACTTAGAACCCTCTTGTCATTCTCTATACTAGATATCAATTAGTTTGTTTTTAATCAGCAGCAAAGATGGAAATATATATAAGTAATAGTGATTTAGGTCTTGAATAGGTGAGGACCTGACACTCATAATTGTAGTACCCCAATATCCTGTTATCTGTTTATTCCACTTCTTTTCTTTTGTCAGGTAACCAATTCTAAAACAAGGGTGTACCAGGAAATAGCAGGAACAAGCTACATAGCCCTTAGGCGGGCATAATTATAAATATGATCGTGCATGGTCTGCCACCAGTTTCATCTCCTTGGATCATCAGAATCAAATTTATTAGTACTGACTTATGATGTGAAATTTCTTGTTTTGCAGTGGCAATATAGTCCAAAGATTAAATCACTATAAATTAGAAAAATAAATAAAAAATTATGATCATTTAGAAATCTGATGGTGGAGGGGAAGATGTTGTTTCTGAATCATTGAGTGTGGGTCTTTAGGCTCCTGAACTTCCTACTCAGTGGAAGTAATGAGAAGAGGTACGTCCCATTTGATGAGGGCCCTCAGTAATGGACGCGGGGGTGTTGACGGTCCTCCTCCTCCTGAAGGTGCCCTCAATGAGGAGGGTTGTTCGCGTGATGGAGCTGGCTGAGTCTAGAAGCATCACATCCTAATATGGAGACTCCAATGCATGTGATCCCAAAAGGTTTTTTTGGGATCTTGTGCATTGGAGCCTCCATACCAGGCTGTGATGCAACCAGTCAGAATGCTCTCTACCGTATATCTATAGAAATCTGTAAGAGTCTTTGGAACATATACAATCTCCTTAAGCTCCCAACAAAGAAGAGCATTCTTGATGATTACATCAATCTTACTTCTAAATTCCAAACAAAATACTGATTTTTTTTTTGCCATTCAAATTAGGACAACCTTCTTTTCTCTGGGAATTAGTTCAATGAACTTCTTCCAGACCATTTCCAAAGCAACTATATCTTTAAATGGACAAAACTATACATGGTACACCAGGTACTACCTCCCCACATTCCTGTACAATTGTATGTTCTAACATTGTTGACCAACCTCCTGCGTGAGACCTGTAGTGAAAGTCTTCGAAAGATCTAAATATACCAACTGGTTCCTCCATTTCTACTCTGCCAGTCCAAGGCTTCCAATAGATTAGTCCAACATTATGAAAGCCAGTTTTATTTATACAGTTAGCATAGTATAAGAGGCTGTGAATGCAGATATTTACATGCTTCAAGCAAAGAGATCCAACAATCTCTCCCACACACCCTCCAACAAAAAAGTTGATTCCACCATTATTATAAGAGAACTAATTCTTTCTTGATCTGAATTGAGATGTTATCATATTATCTGCACGAACCTGGGTTAATTTTACTTCAGTAGAGTTGAAGAGCAGTTGCAGGTCTGTAGGGAAAGATTAAATACTGGGTTAAATTAATTTAAAAAATTATAATTAATAGTGCTGTACTGTGGATGGCTTTAGTTTATCTGAGCCAGTGGTCTGTCTGGAAAATAAAACTTCTTATTTGCAGTTTATCAGTTGGGAATAACTATTCAAATACTTTATCCATCCTAATAAATCTTTTTAGTCATTATTTAGCATTTTCTAGAGAGGATGTGTTTGGTTTTTACTTTTAAACTTGTAATTGTTAAAAAAGGCAAATTTTACTGGATCTGAAAATTAGGAAAAGTTTGAGGTAATTTTGTTAGGTAATTTTTTTTCCCCTTGCATCACAGCAAATGGATTTTTCATCCAAAACGTAAATAGATTTTTGAGGCATCGCGTCAACATTTTTATCATTTACAGATTCGTGTGCACAATGTAAGTTGTGAGGAGTATTGGAAGTGAAAAGGAAAACAATCATATTTTCATTTTGTCTGTTAATCCATGCAAGAAGAAAATTCTCCAAGGTACTGAAATGGATATAGGAGAGAAAACAGCTCGTAAAGGAATACCTCTTCATGAGATTCCAAATGGTACCCCTTTAAAGGAATTACGTAAACTTCAGCCTGGCTCATCAAATACTCAGTTGGGTATCAATTCTGTATCTGCAGCCAAATTCAACTTAGTGACATTTAAAAATAAAAAATCTAAAATTAATTGTCACCTTCAGTCCACATTGTTAAACAATGAAGGGACATATAATGTAATTTCTCCAGAACTCAGTGAAATAAAAGATTCTGATTCAATCTCAGTTTGTGCAAATATAGACCAAAGTCACTTTAATCCTCTTGGATTCAAATTGAATAAACAAGTGGCCTCTGAGAGCCCTGCCAAAACATTCCAGAGAATGAAAGGCAAGCTTCACTGTGATCAGATAACTGAAAATCACAATCTTCAAAAATCGCAAAAAACAACTTTTGAATGTAAAGAAACCGGACAATATTCTGATGCCACTATGAATGGATGCATCTTAAAAACCAGCTTTACAGGTATGAAGTATTATTAATTGATATTGTCTATAATTGACTGGATATTTAAAATTTGCCACTGTTTTCTAGTATTTATCATGTATTATTGCACAAACATTTGATAAAATATAAAGATTTTCTTCTATTTATCATATAGAATATGAAAATATTCCTAACAATACTTAATAGCAAGTGTGCAAATTTATTGATGCAGAATTTTGACCTGAAACATCAACTGTTCGTATCCCACCCCACAAATGCTGCTCGACCGACTGAGTTCCTCCAACAGATTGTTTGTTGGTGAAAATGTATTTGTCGATCCCATTTTCATTATACTGGTACTTAAATATACTGATATTTCAAATTTTGGGAGACCAATGCTTAAAAAAATGATTTTCAGAAAAAAAAATTGATATTGTCCATAAAATTCTTCATTCCACCGGACCCATTTGAAATCAACAAAAGTTATGTGGTGTTATAGGAAATAAGCTTTGACAACATATATTTTCAATTTAAAGCAGATATCGGAGTGTTTAATATATATCTTAGCTAAATGTCTAATGCAAATTTATGGTTGATTGCAGTCCCCAATCCGTTGGACAGATGTCACATTTCACCCATGAAGAACTGTGATTCTGTGATGCCATATTCCCCAGCCAAAACTTTCTTACAAATGAAACAAAATATGGAAATTAACAATCAACACTCTCAATTATCTGCAATTAAACTTTCAGGACATGAAGGTATCATCAGTAGACTTTTCAATATGGTTTTAATGTTTTCATTCAAATGACTATCAAATTTGTTTTGAGTTAGTTACTGCCTGTTATGCCACTGGCATTTAGGGCAGCCTATTTCTGTAACAATTTTTTTTTTAACAGTCCAGTTGTTAGCCCTGAGCTGAACCCCCGAGCCTGGAGACCAGGTGGACACCTCTGTCTGGCCTCTACCCCTTGACCTATCTGGCATGGGTGACCCTACCAAGAGCCAAAGCACAAGACCCAGCATAGCTCTGCATTCATTGAGGCACACAAGTCTCCAAACCCCGCTTGTTTGATCCTCTTGGAGGAAATTTGTTTTGACCGTGATCTTATTTTCTATTTGTTATGCTTTGTAAAGTTTCAAAGTACGTATGCAATATGCAACCCTAAGATTCGTTTTCCCCACAGACAGCCACAAAGCAAGCAAAAGCCATGGAACCTGTTCAAATAAAAACATCAAGCCCCAAATGGGCAAAAAACCATAAATCGTGCAAATCCGTGAGGGGGGAGGGAATGAGCAAAAAATACGGAATATAATTTCTTTGATTTCACAGCTCTTCCTATTTTAGTCATAGCCATGCTTTATTGATCCCAAGGGAAATTGGTGTTTGTTACAGTTGCACCATAAATAATTAAATAGTAATAAAACCATAAATAATTAAATACTAATATGTAAATTATACCAGGAAATAAGTCCAGGACCAGTCTATTGGCTCAGGGTGTCTGACCCTCCAAGGGAGGAGTTGTAAAGTTTGATGGCCACAAGCAGGAATGACTTCCTATGACACTCAGTGTTGCATCTCGGTGGAATGAGTCTCTGGCTGAATGTACTCCTGTGCTCAACCAGTACATTATGTAGTGGATGGGAGACATTGTTCAAGATGGCATGCAACTTGGACAGCATCTTCTTTTCAGATACCACCGTCAGAGAGTCCAGTTCCATCCCCACAACATCACTGGCCTTACGAATGAGTTTGTTGATTCTGTTGGTATCTGCTACCCTCAGCCTGCTGCCCCAGCACACAACAGCAAACATGATAGCACTGGCCACCACAGACTCGTAGAACATCCTCAGCATCATCCGACAGATGTTAAAGGACCTCAGTCTCCTCAGGAAATAGAGACGGCTCTGACCCTTCTTGTAGGCAGCCTCAGTGTTCTTTGACCAGTCCAGTTTATTGTCAATTCGGATCCCCAGGTATTTGTAATCCTCCACCATGTCCACACTGACCCCCTGGATGGAAACAGAGGTCACCGGTGCCTTAGCCCTCCTCAGATCTACCACCAGCTCCTTAAGTCTTTTTCACATTAAGCTGCAGATAATTCTGCTCACACCATGTGACAAAGTTTCCTACCGTAGCCCTGTACTCAGCCTCATCTCCCTTGCTGATGCATCCAACTATGGCAGAGTCATCAGAAAACTTCTGAAGATGACAAGACTCTGTGCAGTAGTTGAAGTCCGAGGTGTAAATGGTGAAGAGAAAGGGAGACAAGACAGCCCCTTGTGGAGCCCATGTAAAATTTTAGTATCACATGTAAAATTGCATTGGGGTTTCACAATTCAAATCACTTTGTATGTTTGAAATCATTGTCATTCTCAATAATAGTTTCTGTACCAACAGTATTTTTCACCCTAACAAAACTCTTCTAAGTATTTTTCTTCTATTTTGTCTTTTTCTATCTGATGACTTAATGTAATTCTAACTGATGTTTTTGTCTTTAACTTGCAGCCTTTTGTATGAATTTTGCCAAATGCCTTCTGAAATTCTAAGTATAATATATAATAATTAAAGTTTATCACTTGGGATGCTAATTTATCAAAGATGGAAAGGATATCATTTGGAGCACCATAGACTTATGCAGCATGGAAATGGGCCCTTCTGCCCAACTTATCTATGCCAACTAAGTTGCCTACCTGAACTTGTACCGTTTGCCTGCTTTTAGCCCATGTCCCTCCGAACCTTCCCTATCCATATCCCTGTCCAAATAACTTGTAAATGTTGTGATTGTACCTGCCTCCACCACTTCCTCTGGCAGCTTGTTCATGCCCACCCCCCTCTGTATAGAAAAACTTGACCCTCTAATCCCTGTAAATGTTTCCTTCGCATCTTAGGTTTATGTCCACTAGTTTTAGACTCCCCAACCCTGGGAAAAAGACTGTGACAAATCACCCTATCATACGCCCCTCATGATTTAATTTTAGTAATTGTTTTCTTATTGTTACGTGTACCAAGAAACAGTGAAAAGTTTTGCATACCATTCAGGCAGATCACTGCATAGATAGTCATAGTCATACTTTATTGATCCTGAGGGAGATTGGTTTTCATTACAGTTGCACCATAAATAATAAGTAGTAATAAAACCATAAATAGTTAAATAGTAATATGTAAATTATGCCAGGAAATAAGTCCAGGACCAGCCTATTGGCTCAGGGTGTCTGACTCTCCAAGGGAGGAGTTGTAAAGTTTGATGGCCACAAGCAGGAATGACTTCCTATGACGCTCTGTGTTGCATCTCGGTGGAATGAGTCTCCGGCTGAATGTACTCCTGTGCCCACCAAGTACATTATGTAGTGGATGGGAGACATAAGTATGCTGAAATAGCACAAAAGCGGAATAAAACAGAAGACAGAATATAATAATGCATTTACAGAGAAAGTGCAGTGCAGGTAGGCAAACAAAGTAGACAAGGTAGACCAAGAGATCAAGAATTGATTTAGTTGTGCAAAAAGTCCACTCGAGAGTATTATAATAGCAGTTCTTGAGTTTGGTTGTACATGTGCTCAAGCTTTCATATCTTCTGCCCAGTGGGATGGGGAGAAGAGAGAATGACTAGGGTAAGAGGAGCTCTTGATTATGTTCATTGCTTTCCTGAGGCAGGGGAAGTGTAGCATAGTCAATGAAGGGAGGCTGGTTTTCATGACAGACTGCTGCGTTCACAACTCTGCAATTTCTTGCAAACATGAGGAAATCTGCAGATGCTGGAAATTCTAGCAACACACACAAAATGTTGGTGGAACGCAGCAGGCCAGGCAGCATCCATAGGAAGAGGTATAGTCAATATTTCGGGCTGAGACCCTTCGTCAGGACCAACTGAAAGAAGAGATAGTAAGAGATTTGAAAGTGGGAGGGGGAGGGGGAGAGGGAGATCCGAAATGATAGGAGAAGACAGGAGGGGGAAGGATGGAGCTAAGAGCTGGAAAGTTGGCAAAGGGGATACAGGGCTGGAGAAGGGAGAGGATCATGGGACGGGAGGCCGAGGGAGAAAGGAAGGGGGAGGGGAGCACCAGAGGAAGGTGGAGAGCAGGCAAGGAGCTATAGTGAGAGAGTCAGAGGGAGAAAAAAAAGAGAGAGAAAGAAAAGGGTGGAAATAAAAAATAACAAAGAAAGAAAGAAATAAGGGATGGGGTAAGAAGAGGAGGAGAGGCTTTAACGGAAGTTAGAGAAGTCAATGTTCACGCCTTCAGATTGCAGGCTACCCAGACGAAATATAAGGTGGTGTTCCTCCAACCTGAGTGTGGCTTCATCTTGACAGTAGAGGAGGCCGTGGACAGACATGTCAGAATGGGAATGCGACGTGGAATTAAAATGTGTGGCCACTGGGAGAGCCTGCTTTCCCTGACGGACAGAGCGTAGGTGTTCAACGAAACAGTCTCCCAGTCTGCGTCGGGTCTCGCCAATGTATAGAAGGCCGCACCGGGAGCACCGGACGCAGTATATCACCAGCCGACTCACAGGTGAAGTGTCTCTTCACCTGGAAGGACTGTCTGGGGTCCTGAATGGTGGTAAGGGAGGACGGTGTAAGGGCATGTGTAGCACTTGTTCCACTTACAAGGATAAGTGCTGGGAGGGAGATCGGTGGGAAGGGATGGGGGGAAATGAATGGACAAGAGAGTTGCGTAGGGAGCAATCCCTGCGGAAAGCAGAAGGAATGGGGGACTTCATTAACTTTGCCTCCAACTTTCACCCTGCCCTCAAATTTACCTGGTTCATTTCTGACACCTCCCTCCCTTTTCTTGATTTTTCTGTCTCTATCTCTGGAGACAGCTTATCTACTGATGTCTACTATAAGCCTACGGACTCTCACAGCAACCTGGACTATTTCTCTTCCCACCCTATCTCTTTAAAAAATGCCATCCCCTTCTCGCAATTCCTCCGTCTCCACTGCATCTGCTATCAGGATGAGGCTTTTTATTCCAGAACGAAGGAGATGTCTTCCTTTTTTAAAGAAAGGGGCTTCCCTTCCTCCACCATCAACTCTGCTCTCTAACGCATCTCTCCCATTTCAAGCACATCTGCTCTCACCCCATCCTCCCGCCACCCCACTAGGAATAGGGTTCCCCTTGTCCTCACCTATCACCCCACCAGCCTCTGGGTCCAATGTATAATTCTCCGTAACTTCCGCCACCTTCAACGGGATCCCACCACCAAGCACATCTTTCCCTCCCCCCCCCGCTTCTGCTTTCCGCAGGGATCGCTCCCTACGCGACTCCCTTGTCCAATCATACCCCCCCATCCCTTCTCACTGATCTCCCTCCTGGTACTTATCCTCGTAAGCAGAACAAGTGCTACACATGCCCTTACACCCTCCCTCACCACCATTCAGGGCCCCAGACAGTCCTTCCAGGTGAGGCGACACTTCACCTGTGAGTCGGCTGGGGTGATATACTGCGTGCGGTGCTCCCGGTGCAGCCTTCTATACATTGGCGAGACCCGACGCAGACTGGGAGACTGTTTCGCTGAACACCTACGCTCTGTCTGCCAGAGAAAGCAGGATCTCCCAGTGGCCACACATTTTAATTCCACGTCGCATTCCCATTCTGATGTGTCTATCCACGGCCTCCTCTACTGTAAAGATGAAGCCACACTCAGGTTGGAGAAACGACACCTTATATTCCATCTGGGTAGCCTCCAACCTGATGGCATGAACATTGACTTCTCTAACTTCCGTTAATGCCCCTCTTCCCCTTCTTACCCCATCCCTTATTTATTTATTTATTATTTTTTATTTCCCCCCTTTCTTTCTCTCTCTCTTATTTCCCCCTCTGCCCCTCTCACTATAGCTCCTTGCCTGCTCTCCATCTTCCTCTGGTGCTCCCTTCTCCCTAGGCCTCCCGTCCCATGATCCTCTCCCTTCTCCAGCCTTGTATCCCTTTTGCCAACTTTCCAGCTCTTAGCTCCATCCCGCCCCCTCCTGTCTTCTCCCATCATTTCGGATCTCCCCCTCCCGCTCCCACTTTCAAATCTCTTGCTATCTCTTCTTTCAGTTAGTCCTGACGAAGGGTCTTGGCCCGAAATGTCGACTGTACCTCTAACCATTGATGCTGCCTGGCCTACTGCGTTCACCAGCATTTTGTGTGTGTTGCTCTGCAGCTTTCATTAGAGCTGTTGCTCTACCAAGCTTTAATTCACCCAGATTGGGTGTTTTGTATGGTACATTTGTAAAAATTGGTGAAATTATCAACAACATGCTAAATTAACTTAGTCTCTGAGCTTAATGAGATGCTTGTGTGCTTTCTTGGCCTTGGTATCTATACCATGGCCACTCACATAGGTATAATTCTCTAATATCACCTCTCAGTCTGCTCCACTCCAGGGCAAAAAAAACCCAACTTATCCAGTGTCTCCTTCCAACTCAAGCTCTCCTACAACATCCTAGTCAATATTTTCTGCACCCTTTCCAGCTTAAACCTCCAAGAGGACCACAACCTTGTCATTGGGTTTGGAGGCTTGTGTGCCTTAATGACCCGGAGAGCAATGTTGTCTGACGTCAGAGCTTTATGTGTTGGCTTTTGGTAGAGTCACCCATGCCGAACAGGTCAAAGAATAGAGGCCAGACTAAGGGTGGTCTACTGGTCCTCTGGGGTCAGTGGTTCAGCTCAAGGCTAACTGGTAAAACAAGGTTGTTATAGAAATAACAATGAAGAATCCTTTAACAACTGAGTTTGACAGTATTCCTGAGTCTCCATGCGACTTGCGTGACTAATAGTACTGAAAACGGGGAGGTTGATACTGACATGATGAAGGAAGTCCTGAACACCACCAGAGATGGAGGACTTTCATTGCTGCTCTAAAGGCCAGTAGGGTAATAGGCAGTTAGTTCCATCTTAATGACGTCAGTGCTATGGCTCATTAACCAAACTGCACACAATACTTCAAGTCCCATCTCACGTGGCATCCCAATTCCTGTCCTCAATGCCCTGAATGATGAAGGGAAGCATGCCAGATGCCACTTTCACCACCTATTTTACCCATGTACCCACTTTCAGAGATTAATATACTTGAACCCACAGCTCACTCTGTTCTACAACACTCTGTGGAGGCCTGGCATTTATAGTGCAAGCCCTTGCTTGGTTTAATTTCCTAAAATGCAACACTTCACACTTATCCCAGCTAAATTTCATCTGTCATTCCTTGGCCTACTTACCCAGTTCAGGATCCTGTTTTAACCTTAAGTAACCTTCTTCACTAAGCACTATACCACTAGTTATGATGTCAACTGTAAACTAACCACACCAGCTACATAATTATCTGAATTATTGCTTTGGATGACAAGTGATGGTGAACCCAGCAGTGATCAATTTGGCACACCACTGGTCACAAGCTTCCAATCTGAAAAAACAATCTCCCCCCCCCCCCCACCCCCAACTACCATGCTTTGACTCCTGCAACCAAACTAATTTTTCATCCAATTGGCTGGCTCGCCCCAGATCCACATATGATCTGCTCTTCCTGGTGATATTGTAAGGGTTTTCCAAATCTATAATGATGAAAGGAATTTACTTCTTTTTCTAGTTGACAATGGGTTTAAAGTTAGTTAATGGAGCCTTAACCTCCTTGTGTTAATTGACCCCTTATTTTGAGCATAAGACTTACTTTTTTTAAACTCCTGGAATTCTCTCTGTCCATTTTATCTTTAGGTTATCCATGCCTCATAAATCTCCTTTCAACACAATGAGATGGGATTAATCACTGGGCGTGTAGTATATTTGCAACCTTTAAACTGGTCTAGAATTTCTAGTTATAATATTGTTCCTTTCTTCTTTGTCTTTGTATGTAATGATATTTATTTTTTGGATACTAGTTGGATTCCTACGTGGTGACCAACGAAGAAAATCAGTTTCAACAGAAGTGCCAAATGCACCAAGTATTTATCAGCCCACAAGAAATACAGAGTTTCTGCAAAAAAGCATGATATCCGAAGTTAATAGTGCTGCTAAAAAGGAGGAAAATTGGAGTTCTGTTTCTCTGAAGCTGGATTCCGATAATGGGAATGATGGTGATGATGAAGGTAGCATAACACAAAACAGAGTAAATTCAGTTTCAAACAGCAACCCCTCCGACTGCACAGAAAATGAAATGCAGGACATCCTGGGTTTCAGCACCATCTCTTTGCAAACATTTGCCCAAACAGATAAAAACATGGTACAAGCAAAACACACAGAATCTGAAGGAGCAAATGAAGATATTAAAGGGTATAAGGAGCTGTGCAATATTTTGCTGACATCACCAAAGATCAGAATACCAAGAAAAGGTGCAGAAGTTGAACTTGGAAAATCAAAGCCTAGCATTGTTAATAGTCCCAAAAGCAAAGAGGTAAGCAAAATCAGCATTAGTCAATTGTCTACATTTATATAGGACAGATGCATCTCTGTATAACCATTCTAAAAAAAATAATAATTTCTGTCGTGGATGATAGGTAAGATATATATAATTCATTGGAAACTAATTTAGTCATATACTTTCTTTAGTAGAACGTTATTGGTGGTGTCATGGTTCCAAAATTGAGACAATTTGCAAGCTTTCCGTTTTGCATAAATTTTAAGATTAAGTCATGGAATAATTATACAGAACCACATTTAGTCACCTGGATTATGTGTCATTTTTGAAATAGAGAGCAAAATTACTGCATAACCATAGAGATAAATGTTCACTGTTTTAGCTATTAGGAGAATGCATATGACATACGACGTACTAAACGCCACTCATCATTAACTGAAATAGTTGTCTATTTCTTCAGAATGCTAAGTTTTGAGATTCATAAGGAACAATCCTATGTGTCAAAATACTATTGTTTAGCTGGTAGCTGCTCCACTTCCTGCTGGGAGCATTGCCGTTTGATTTACCGAGCAAGAGTTGTGCTTGGTTGCTCTGCAACATTTTGTAATTGGCGACTAAGCGAGATTGACACATGGAAAGACAATTTCATTGAATTTTAGACTTATGTCCTTCATCCCACTGCACTGACCATTGAAGACATATTTACACTAATCCCATTTAATCTCCCTACATTACCATCAAGTCCCTACTTACTATAGGCAGCTCACAGTGACCAGTAAATCCACAAGACTTTAGAAACTGTGGCACTAAGGGACAGCTCGCGCAGTTGCAGAGACAATGTGTAACTGCACATAGACATCACAAGTCAGGATTAAATGCAGGTTGGTTGAGCTGAGGCAGCAGCTTTATCTGTTGTACCACCATGGCCTTCCCTCTGTCCAGAGAGTTCACAGTCGAGGTGCACAGTTTTAGTACTAAACTGAGGAAAAATTGCTGTCATCATGTTAGGAATACTTTGGAATTCTTTACTCCAGAATACTGATGTACAATAATCCAAGTATGGCCTCATCACTGACATATATAACTGCAACATAATGTCCCTGCTCCTAAACTTGATGCCCTTACTAATGAAGGCCAGCAGACTGAACACCACCTTCACCATCCTGTATCTACATGGCTGCTTTCCAGCAAACTGTGCACTTGTACCTGTTCTTCTGTTCCACAGCACCTGCCATGCACTGTATAAATACTACCCTGGCTTGGCTTTCCAAAATGCATCACCTCAAACTTTTCTAAGTTGAAATCCATATACCATTCCTCAGCCCGTCTCCCTAACTGATCAAGATGTCTGTTCAGTTTATTGTAACCTGTTGCAATCGTTATCAACAAACCACCAAATTTAGTATCATCAGCAAGCTTTCTAATCATGCCAAGGATCAACAGGATCTTTTTGAACAGAGGGATTCTATTTTTCAAAGATATAGATATTGATTAACTGGTGGCTTACAATATGTGAAATTATTAGGGACCATGAGAAAATGCTGCCATTGTTAATGGATAGTTTATTAGAGCAGGTCTCTTAGAGGAGAATTTCTGTGTCTAATAACTTTGACTAGTTAATTTTTTCAATAATGATAGATACTTTATTGATAAGTTTGCATAATTATACACTTTCCTTTAAACATATAGGAAAAAAGGAAGATTACTCTCACAAAATGGATCATCCAGCAAATAAAAACCAGCAGTGAAATTTGTGTTGAAGGACAAAGGTACTTTGCATAGATTTTGATTAGGACTTAGTCCATTTTCAATCAATACCTTTCCCTGCCCCCTTTGTGAGAAGACATGTTTGTGGCCATTCTGGTTAGTCTCTTGGCAGACTGCTCAGGAAGAAAGACTTGAGTGTAGCGTCACCTAACTTGGCACCTAGAAGGAAATAGTTATTATACATTTAGGACTAGATCTGGTCAATTTTCCCTTGGCTAATACAGTGTGAAGAATTTTAGAACCTCCACCAGATTGGGCTAAGTTGCCTTAGTCTAGATTCTAGGTCTTTCTAGCTATATGCCATCTATCAAATCCATTGTAATTTACCCTATAAATTCTTTACTACCAGGAAGACAAGGGCCACAAGTACAACTATGTATCATCCTGTCTAGGAACAGTATCAATCTTCTGTCATTGGCACAGGGTTTAAATCACAGAACCTCCTATCCAAAACCATTGTGAGTACTGTTGTGGTTCAAAGGGCAATAAATGCCTACTTCTTCATAGGTCCAAATCCTAGTAAGTGAATGAGGAAAAGCTTGAGCTGAACAGAAACTTTGCAGTCTCTGTTCTTTTTCCATTAGACAATCGGTGTTTACAGATTTATATTATCTCCCAGCCTCAAGGCTACCTTGAAAATATCCTTTGGAATTCCTTGTCGCTCTGGTGAGACCACACTTAGAATATTGTGTTCAGTTCTGGTCACCTCATTATAGGAAGGATGTGGAAGCCATGGAGAGGATGCAGAGGAGGTTTACCAGGATGTTGCCTGGATTGGAAAACAAGTCTTATGAGGCAAGGTTAGCAGAGCTGGGACTTTTCTTTTTGGAGCGTAGAAGGATGAGAGGGGACTTGATAGAGGTCTACAAGGTTATAAGAGGCATAGATAGGGTGGATAGCCAGTACCTGTTTCCCAGGGCACGAATAGCAAACACCAGAGGGCATATGTACAAAGTTAAGGGAAGGAAGTTTAGGGGAGACATCAGGGGTAAGTTTTTTACACAGAGGGTTGTGGGTGCCTGGAATGACTTGCCAGAGGTGGTGGTGGAGGCTAAAACGTTAAGGGTATTTAAGAGCCTCTTGGACAGGCACATGGATGAAAGAAAAATAGAGGGTAGAGGGTAGTGTGGGTTTAGTACTTTTTTTTAGGAATATATGGGTCAGCACAACATCGAGGGCTGAATGGCCTGTACTGTGCTGTAGTATTCTAGTGTCTAGTGTCTGCAGATATCCATTATAGTAATCTTTTCATTATTAAAAATACTCTATGTAAATTCAACCTGTTTGCCTCAGCTGAGCTAATGACCAGATTTGTGATCAGTAGAGAGCACTGTGTCTCAGTTGCTGCTGTCGTTTGAAAAAGTACTGTACTTACCTTTGGTGTTCTTTCCAGTTAAGTGCTCTGGAAGTATTGCAAGGATTATGTTGTGGCAGTACCTATTCAATGAAGAAGGCTTCTGTGACATGAAGGGACAAATTTGGGTGATAAAGAGCCCCACACGCAGAAGGAAAAACAAAAAAAACATTAAGTTGCATCTCTTGACTTAGTGAAAAACAATGTATTTTGAGATGCTGGGAATAAAGTACTGTGGAAGTCCCAGAGCATCTTTAAACTATTAGAGGTTTTATTTCTAATAATGTTCTTAGAATGATGTGTTACGTACCCCGTAACTGGGTTGCCAAACCAGCAGAAATGGATCACTCAGTTGGAGTCTGGATTACTAGAACTAAGAAAGTTTTATTAAAGAAACAAGCAACACAGTACTCTAATCAAAAGGATAATGAATGCAACAGTTCAGCAATGATAAACATACATGTACACAGAATTCAGGATCAATCAAGCTCTATCGTTGTCTAGGGGCAAATGACCAGTTTCAAAGTGACACAAAGTTCAGTTCAATTTAGTTCAGTTCGCAGTAATCATTGCCATGGTGATAGACAGTGGGGGGAGGAGAGAGAGCAAAATGAATGAATATTCAACACAGCTTCCACACAGACCTTCGCAGTCAGCTTTCGTGTGAGCCCTTTGTGATGTCATCTGAGGTCACTGACCGTGACCCCTCCGTTTCCAGATACGACCGTTTCTCTGCGCTGAACATGGCACCCAGGCAAGGGTGGACACACACCAGGTTCCCGCTGATCGTGCCTTTCCACCCTGTGCGTTTAAGGCTTGATCCCGCGATCAGCCGTCCAAAAGCTTCCCACCGACTGGTGAGAGGCGCACCGCTTCCAGGGTCTCGTTACCTCGGGTGTCGTGTGTGTCGCCTTAGCGAACCTGTCCCTTTTTATCCCCCTGCTGGGGTATCGCCTGTCCATCACTTCAAACAGTTCAGGATTCAAAGGGGGAGCCGCTCTAGACAGCTCTCTCTCCCATCCCTTCATTACACATCTCCCAAATGCTGCTCCATTGTCTTCCTTATCTCTCTCTCCCGAAGACAGGTGGCAGACCAACTGCTGATCACACAGGACAGCTAACATCTATGTGTATTCTTGTCACAGGTGTAAACAATTAGAGCAAAAGCACTTGCACAGTTATTCCTTTCTGTTTCAATGTATATTTTTACTTGAACTTCATCAACTCCATTGAATGCAACTAGCAGTTTTTATAGACGTGAGTGACTACTTCAAACCTTAATTGTAGTAATGAATTTGGTTAGGTTCAATAGCATATCTAGTGCTTTAGCTTCAAGAGAACTATTAATGTTTGATTTTAGTTTTGCAATTTAAATCTACTTTGTCACAGTATAAGTGATGCATTTATATGTGTGTGTTCCCAAACAGAGATGAAGATGGAACATATTGGCATAGTAATGTAATTGCTGAACGAATAAGCCAGACAGAAGTTAAATCTATTACTGGCTCAGTTTATGTTTTGAAAGGTCCAATGGATTACATTGCAATGAAGAACCAAGGTATATAAGAGTGGCTATATATGTTCTATTCACTGAGAGCATAGCAATGTTATATTAATACATAGCGATAATTAGACATAGATGTTTTATATTTAACCTAAAGTTATAATATACATTGCTAGGAGCAGCTCAATTTTCTCAACTAGTCTATTTTGTTTACATTCTACTGAAAATTCCTGTACCTTTTCTTTATTTGTTTCAGAATAGTACATATAAAGAACATAGAGCATACAGCATTACACCACAGCTGTGCCAACCTTTTAACCTACTCAGGATCAATCTAATCCTTCCTCCTACATAACCCTCCATTTTTCATGTATCTATGTGCTTATCGAACAGTTTCTTAAATACCCCTAATGTATTTACTTCCACTGCCACTCCTGGCAGGGTTTTCCATTCACCCACCACTCTCTGTGTAAAGAAGTTACCTGTAACATCCACTCTATGCTTTACTCCAAGTCCATGGATGCTTTTCTAGCTTTCTCATAAATACTGTTGCATCTATTGCCATTACTTCCTCATAAGTTCAATACTCTCAGCATTTTGTGTCTAAATTGAGTATCTTTTGAAATCATATATCACATTTGGTGGCCATTTGGCTAACTTCCACTCTTCCAGAACTACCTGATTGTATGATGAAATGTCATCAATCTGTAAAGCAATACAAACAAGATGTTGGAGGATCTCAGCAGGCAGCATCAAATGAAATGAATAAACAGTCTATGTCTCAGATCGAGACCCTTTTTTGGGACTGGAAAGCAAGGGAGAAGATGCCAGAATAAAAAGGTGGGGGGTGGTGGTAGGGAAAGGAGGACTGACTAGAAGGTGACAGGTGAAGCCAGGTGGGTGGGAAAGGTAAAGGGCTGGAGAAAAAGGAATCTGATAGGAAAGGAGAGTGGATCGTGGAAGAAAGAGGGCACCAGAAGGGCAAGTGAGGAAAAGAAGTAAAAGGCCATAGTGGTGAATAGAAAAAGAGGGAAAGGGTAGGGGAAAAATTAGCAGAAGGAGAAATCAATCTTCCTGCCATCAGGCTAGAGGCTAATTAGACAGAATATGAAGTGTTGCTCCTCCACCCTGAGAATGGCCTCGCCATAGTAAAGGTGGAGGCAATGGACTGGTCTGTCAGAACGAGTATTAAGGATAGGAATTAAAACATAGAAAATAGGTGCAGGAGTAGGCCATTTGGCTCTTCGAGCCTGCACCATCATTCAGTATGATCATGACTGATCATCCAACTCAGAACCCTGTACCTGCCTTCTCTCCATACCCCCTGATCCCTTTTAGCCACAAGGGCCATATCTAACTCTCTCTTAAATATAGCCAATGAACTGGCCTCAACTGTTTCCTGTGGCAGAGAATTCCACAGATTCACCACTCTCTGTGTGAAGAATTCTTTCCTCATCGCAGTCCTAAAAGGCTTCCCCTTTATCCTTAAACTGTGACCCCTCGTTCTGAACTTCCGCAACATCAGGAACAATCTTCCTGCATCTAGCCTGTCCAATCCCCTTAGGATTTTATACGTTTCAATAAGATTCCCCCTCAATCTTCTAAATTCCAGCGAGTATAAGCCTAGTCGATCTAGTCTTTCATCATATGGAAGTCCTGCCATCCCAGGAATTAATCTGGTGAACCTTCTTTGTACTCCCTCTATGGCAAGAATGTCTTTCCTCAGATTAGGGGACCAAAACTGCACACAATACTCCAGGTGTGGTCTCACCAAGGCCTTTACAACCGCAGTAGTACCTCCCTGCTCCTGTACCCGAATCCTCTTGCTATGAATGCCAGCATACCATTCGCCTTTTTCGCCGCCTGCTGTACCTGCATGCCCATTTTCAATTAGTGGTATATAATGACACCCAGGTCTCATTGCACCTCCCCTTTTCCTAATCGGCCACCATTCAGATAATAATCTGTTTTCCTGTTTTTGCCACCAAAGTGGATAACCTCACATTTATCCATATTAAATTGCATCTGCCATGAATTTGCCCACTCGCCTAACCTATCCAAGTCACCCTGCATCCTCTTAGCATCCTCCTCACAGTTAACACTGCCGACAAGCTTCGTGTCATCCACAAACTTGGAGATGCTGCATTTAATTCCCTCATCTAAGTCATTTATATATATTGTAAACAACTGTGGTCCCAGCACTGAGCCTTGCAGTACCCCACTAGTCACTGCCTGCCATTCTGAAAAGGTCCCGTTTATTCCCACTCTTTGCTTCCCGTCTGCCAGCCAATTCTCTATCCACATCAATACCATACCCCCAATACCGTGTGCTTTAAGTTTGCACACTAATCTCCTGTGTGGGACCTTGTCAAAAGCCTTTTGAAAATCCAAATATACCACATCCACTGGTTCTCCCCTATCCACTCTACTAGTTACATCCTCAAAAAATTCTATGAGATTTGTCAGACATGATTTTCCTTTCACAAATCTATGCTGACTTTGTCCGATGATTTCACCACTTTCCAAATGTGCTATTATTACATCTGTGATAACTGACTCCAGCATTTTCCCCACCACCGATGTTAGGCTAACCGGTCTATAGTTCCCCGGTTTCTCTCTCCCTCCTTTTTTAAAATGCGGGGTTACATTAGCCACCCTCCAATCCTCAGGAACAAGTCCAGAATCTAAAGAGTTTTGAAAAATTATCACTAATGCATCCACTATTTCTTGGGCTACTTCCTTAAGCACTCTGGGATGCAGACCATCTGGCCCTGGGGATTTATCTGCCTTTAATCCCTTCAATTTACCTAACACCACTTCCCCACTAACATGTATTTCCCTCAGTTCCTCCATCTCACTAGACCCTCGGTCCCCTACTATTTCCGAAAGGTTAATTATGTCCTCCTTAGTGAAGACAGAACCAAAGGGCTGACCACTGGGAAATTCCACTTCTGTAAAGCTAGCTTTCTTTTCCTGCTGATGTGGTTTGACTTGTTAAAGGTTGTTCCAGTATCTTCTGTTGCCAATTAGCCTCAATTTTCTCTTTTCCTATTTTCCCTATGCAATCACCTTAACATGAAATTAGTAATACTTTCATTATAACACAAAATTCTTATGGGATTTGTCAGGATAGGCGCAAGAGTCACAGACCCAAAATAAGAGGTTAAACTTCAGGGCAGATATAAGAATTTTCTTCCTCCAAAGTTATTGAAACTTCGGAATTTTGTAACCAAAGGGGTATAAAAGTTCACTTGTTGAGTAGATTCTGCAGACCTGAGATTGTTAATTTTTTTGGATATTAAGAAAATCAAAAGATATGGGTTTAGTGCAGGAAAGTAAGGCTCAGTTAAAAGATCAGCTATCATCTTATGAATGGTCTGATTCTATTTCTTATGTTCAGCTATTTGTCCGTTGGCTTTTGAAAGCTTATTGTGATGCATAGAAATACCACCATGTGCTTCAGGCCAAGACATTAATTACTGTTTAATGAATTTCAAGAAATATATATATGATTTATCTCAAGTATAGATTCTATGATTAAGTTTAGAGGTAACATCAAATTTGATGCATAGATTAATTGAGTGAGTGAGTTATAGGCAACATGGAAGTACCAAATGCTAATTAGATAGATGGAAAGAATAGTAAGTAGAATGCAATCTGACAGAGAATTGGGATAATGCACATGAAAAAGGGAAATAAGGCAAGGAATTTCATGTAAAATGGTGGATATAACAATATATTGAAGAATAGGGATCTAGGAGTGAATGTCTGCAGATCCCTGAAATTAACAGAATATGTACATAAATTAACACAGACAAAATGCTGGAGGAACTCAGCAGGTCAGGCAGCATCTATGGAAAAGCATATACAGTCGATGTTTCGGGCTAAGACCCTTCTTCAGGACTGAGAAGGAAGGGGTAAGACGCCTGAATAAAAAGGTGGATGGGGGAAGGAGGGTAGCTAGAAGGTGATAGGTGAAGCCAGGTAGGTGGGGAAAGGTAAATTAGGCAGTTAAGAAAACATACAGAGATTTGACTATTGGTTGAGTTTAAATTGCAAGTTCATGTAAGAACTAGAAATTCCACAGCCGGTGCATTGTGCATAGTTCTGGTTCCCAAAATATAGGAAAGGCGCAAGTACCAGAGAGTATGCCAAGGAGATTTATGAGTATGTTATCACAGCTGAAGAATTTTCAGTCAAAAGAGAATATTGCCTATGCTGGGGTTGCTTAATTGAAACAGGGAGGCTGACAGTATATGTAAGTAAATTAATACGACTCCCTTAACAAAGTAGTCAATAACTAGATGGAGTAGATTTGGATTAAGAAGGAAAACTTACCATAAGGATTGGTGGGGATGGGAGGATCCGAACTGGCTGGAAAAGTAGTGGTGGCAAGATCTTTATTCATTAAATAATAATCTATAACCTCCAGGATCACAGATAGAAATGCTAACAGGGATATAGTCAGATTCTGTACATTTTCTATGATTTTGTTATTTTATCCATTGACCATTTGACATATTATTGATGGTAATTTTAGTTTCTACTATTCTATGTAAGTAAAGGACTCCAAGTCTACAGTGACAGAATTTCCCAGACTTTAAAAGGCATTCATTATTCCACTTCTCAGTCTCTTTTTTTCAAAAACAAAGAAACCAAATCCTTTCACCTTTTGCACAGACATTCCTGTGCCTAGCATAGCTTTATACAATCAATCTGTGTATGTAAACAATCTTATGTATTTATATTTATTGCATTTTTAAAATTTTATGATTGCGTTGTTTTTTTCCTGCTGCATCAGATCCAGGGTTACAATTATTTCATTCTCCTTCAGCGCGTGTTTGCCTCCATTCTTCCTTTCATTGTTCTAACATTTTTTTTTGATAAAACAGGATTCTCTGACTCTTCCTTAAAGCACTTCTTTCATGGTTTTCCACTGGATTGGGAGGATTATATTGAACAACTCCTTGAAAGTAGGAGGTACACAGTGCAAAGAAATTAAACCTATTTTGAAAATTCAAAACTTAAAATATTGCTATATCTTGAGATTTTTTTATAATAATTTTTATTTTTAGGGAAAAGCCTAAGGATCCAGTCATAAAAAAGACTAAAAGTGCCAGAATTCAAAAATTATCTTCAATGAAATTGTTGAAATCACAAGATAAGATATCAACATTCACGACTGCAAATACCAGGCAAAAGCTCACTAACATGAGGATGCCAAAGGAAAAGCGTAAAAAGACAAACTATGAGAATGGTAAGCTTAGTATTGGTTTAATATTGTCACGTACCAAGATACAGTGAAAAGCTTGTCTTACGAACTGTTCATCTGGATCAAATTATTGCACACTGTATTGAGGTAGAATAAGGTAATACAATAACAAGGCAGAATAAAATGTAAAAACTACCATGAAAAGTGCAGTGCAGGCAAACGATTAAGTGTAAAATCATAAGGAGGTAAATTGTGAGGTCACGGGTTTATCTGACTGTAAAAGAGATCTGTTCAAGAGTCTGATAACGGTGGGATAGTAGGTGTCCTTGGGCCCAGTAGTACATGATTTCAAGCGTTTGTATCTTCCACGTGATCGGAGAGGGGAGAAGAGAGAATGTCCAGGATGGGTAGAGTCTTTAATTAAGTTGGTTGCTGTACTGAGGCAGTGAGAAGTATAGACAGAGTCCGTAGAAGGGAGGCTGGTTTCCACGATGTGCTGAGCCTTGTCCACTACTCTCCGCAGTTTCTGACAGTTGCCATACTAAACCAGGTCAAGTTTGCAATATTTGGTAATCTCAGAGGTAGTTGCATCAAACGGTAGAGGAAAAGTAGCCATTTTGTACTATATTTAATTGCCCTTGTCTGCAATGTATGAAGAAGCACTGATGAAATCAAAGGTACCTTGCAAATTTGGACCAGTTGAAAGTAGAACTGCAATGGCCTGGCAGTACTGTGGGAAAATGCTTTTTTTTCATCACCTTTTGTCTTTTATTTATTATAAAAATGTTCTTTGATAATTATATCATTATCTAATGAGTGTGAATTGACCTGATCATGCAGTGTATCATGAATATGCTTGTATTAGGCTTGTGTTGGTGGTGCAGGAAGTCAAGTTAAGAAATTTTTAGGAACATGTCTTACCAATAACGGCAGCCAGTTTTCATCCTGAAATCTAGTAAGATAATTTGATCTCATAGAAACATGCAATTTTTTAAAGGTCATGTGACAAATCATGATCTATCTGCAGAGCCAAATAAATTAAATCTAAGTGCAGAAGAAGCAGGAGCAGGTTGAGGCCAGGTGACCATTGAACTTTGCTCTGTTATTCATTAAGATGGTGGCTGATTATATATCTCAGCACCATTTTCCTTCACTAACCCTGTATCCCTTGATTCATCTAAAAAGCATAATCTAGAACTTTTTTTATAATTTATTTTTATTGAAGTTCATCAAACATTTCCATAAGATGTATTTCAGATACTGTACATATATATCATATCATATATTTGTCACAAATCTCCACATAATATTTATCTGAGGTAGAAAGGAGAGGAAAGAAAGAACAATCGAAAGAAGAAAACTATGTACAAAGTAGGGAGTGATCTTTTTTTTACAACATATTCATTGACTTGTGAGAATAAAATCAGGCCTATGAGGTGTTATGTAGTTAAACCATTTTCCCCAGTATGAATCAAATTGTTCCAACTTATGATTAACAGACGCTGTTATCTTCTCCATTTTGTAAATGTCTATTGTAATTTCCATCCATACGTTTAAAGTTGGGCTCTCCTGTGATAACCATTTCCTGGTAAGGGTCTTTTTACCAGCCACCAGCAGTATATTCAGTAAATAGTTATCTCTTTTCAACCATTCTTGAGGTATATACTCAAACTATATGGTCTTACTCTCGAAGGGTATTTCACATTTAAAGATGTCTTGTAGGGCATTATGTATCCCACTCCAACAGTCTTTGATAACGGGGCATTCCCAGAAAATATGATATGGTTTGCATTTTGATTTCCACAATTTCTCCAGCAAACAGGGAGGTTACTATCATAATGGGATTTCTGAGAGGGTGTAAGAAAATATCTTAACAAGTTTTTCCACCCGAACTCCCTCCATTTCTGTGAACTGGTACACTTCCATTGATACCTCCATATTATTGTCCATTCTTCCTCACATATTATTATCCCTCCTTCCTTCTCCCATTTTGTTTTAATGTATGAAGTCGAATGTGTTTTAAGATTTGGCAAACCTTTATACATGCTTGAAATGATTCTACTACCGTTGTCTAAATTATATGCTTTCCTAAATAGCTCTAACAGACATGTACTTGCCTTGGTTACATTTTTAACCATCCTATTAACATACTATCGCATCTGTAAATACCGATAAAAGTCTTGTTTTTCTAATTTGTGTTCCTCCTTGTGCATTTCCAAACTGAACAGTGTTCCTCCTTTCATTATATTGCAAATAGCTGTTATTCCTTTAGCTGCCCAGTCCTTAAATCTAGCATCCAGTTTATTCGGCGTAAAATCCAAGTCATATGTGCACCATTTAAGAATTGCAATGTCTCTCTCTAGTTATAGTTTTCCATATTTTAAGAGTCCATTTCACCCAGAGGTTATCAATAGTATTTATGTAACTTTGTAGGTTGTTATCAGCCAAAATTGCCTGTATGGGGATGGAAAATATCCTCTCCTCAATGTTTTTCCATTGAGCATCATATGATGGGTTGCACCAGCATATCACAGATCTCAGCTGTAAAAATAATAATCTCTAAGAGAAGGTAGGCCTTATCCCCCCTTTTCCTTGGCTAATTGCAAAGTTTTGAGATGAACTCTAGGCCTTTTACCTTGCCATATATATCTTGATAACATTTTGTTCCATTCATTGAATTGATTTTGATCGATCTCTATTGGTAGGGTCTGAGCAGTATAAACATTCTAATAGATTCAATCCTTGAACTGATTCCAAGAAAAGGAACTAGGTTCCACCTTGTTATATCTTCCTTAATTTTTTATATATATTGGTTCATAATTGCATTCTGATAATTTTGCCAAATCTTTTGGCATAATGATGCCCAAATATTTGACAGACTCTGTTTGCCATGCCCAAGGATATCTACTTTCAATTTCTCTTGGTGGGCTATAGTTATATTAAAGTAGTTGGGTTTTATCTATGTTGATCTTGTATCCTGATAATTGGCCATATTGTTCAAAGGATGCATCAATTTAGGTAAAGAGTATGTTGGTTGCCCTAGACAGATCAAAATGTCATCCACGTAACAGGCCAATTTATGCTCTGTCCCTTTAATAATAATTCCCCTGATATCTTCATTTTGTCTGATGTATTTGCTAATTTGGCAGGGGGATGGGGACCGAAATGATAGAGCGGAGGAAGGGGAAAACGGAAATAAATATAAAATAGTGAGCAGTAAAGATGTCAGGAAAGACAGGCAGGTGATGGGGCAAATTTGCAGCCATTGGAATGAGTTGCAGTGCAATAAAGTTGCAGTGAAATCAAAGCAAAAGTATCAAATACTGGTCTTAAGGTGTTGTACTTAAATGCACGCAGCATAAGGAATAAGGTGGATGATCTTGTCGTACAGCTACAGGTTGGCAGGTATGATATTGTGGTCATCACTGAGACGTGGCTAAAGGATTCATGTCTCTGGGAGCTGAACGTCCAAGGATACATGGTGTATCGGAAGGATGAGAAGGTAGGCAGAAGGGGTGGTGTGGCTTTATTAGTAAGAAATGATATCAAATCATTAGAAAGAGGTGACATAGGATCGGAAGGTGCAGAATCTTTTTGTGTTGAGCTAAGAAATCGCAGGGGTAAACGAACCCTGATGGCAGTTATATACAGGCCTCCAAACAGCTGCAGTGATGTGGACTACCGATTACAACAGGAAATAGAGAAGGCTTGTCAGAAGGGCAGTGTTATGATAATTGTGGGGGATTTTAACTTGCGAGTAGATTGGGAAAATCAGGTCAGCACTGGATCTCAAGAGAGAGAATTTGTAGAATGTCTGCGAGATGGCTTTTTAGAACAGCTTGTTGTTGAGCCCACTAGGGGATCAGCTGAACTTGATTGGATATTGTGTAATGAACCGGAGGTGATTAGAGAGATTGAGCTGAAGGAACCCTTAGGAGGCAGTGATCTTAACATGATTGAGTTCACTGTGAAATTTGAAAAAGAGAAGCCAAAATCCGATATGTCGGTATTTCAGTGGAGTAAAGGAAATTACAGTGGCATGAGAGAGGAACTGGCCAAAGTTGACTGGAAAGGGACACTGGCGGGAAGGGCGGCAGAGCAGCAGTGGCTGGAGTTTATGCGAGAAGTGAGGAACATACATGAGTTAAGGGCTCCCGCTGCAGTACCTATAAAAGTAAGTTAAAAAATCTATGTCCATTACACAGAAGTGATTTCCCTGTGTATTCCTCTCATTTAGGTGGGGAAAAAGGAGTGAATGAATGAATTTTTAAAAAATTGAATAACATAAAATCCACATTATAATACATATTTCTCAAGATAGGTATATCAACGTCTATTTTTCCTTCTGTTTAGTTTATCAACACTTTTAAAGTTAGCCAAACCTTATGGCTTTTCTGGAGGAGGTGAGGGCTGTCTTCGGAGAAGTCACAGTCTCTTCCTAATATCCTTTCTCTCGTCCTCCTCCCGTCCCCTGCTTTCTTGGTTCTTTTACTATTTCCCCAGCAGATCGGGATAACTGCTCAGTCAGGTTTTCCCTGGGTCTGACCATGCTAACAGGCATGTTGTTCATGTCTGCAGTCATCTCTTCCACTGTCTGATATAGCTGTATCCCTCCTTCGTAAAGCACCCTCAGTTTAGCAGGTTATGGGGTTTGGAATTTAATCTTTTCTTGCTTTAGTATTTGTTTTGCTTCAGAATATTCCTTCTGTTTCTGTAGGGCCGCCGGGGGGTAATCTTGATCGAAGTATAATAACTTCTTGTTCCAAAACACCCTCTTCTTACCCGAGGCCCTTCGTAGAATCTCCGCCTTGCTCTTGAATCGAAGGAATCTAAATACTATTGTGTGCGGCTTACTTTCTCTGTCTCCAGAGGGTCTTGGGATGAGTGCATGATGTGCCCTCTTAATTTCAATCTCCATAGTCGGGGGAGTCTCCAGCGCTTCCCGCAGCAACTTTTCTACAAGCTCCATCATCGACAACCCCTCTGCTTCTTCGGAAACATTATAAATCCTGATATATTTCTGTCGTGATCTTCCCTCCTGGTCAAGCAATTTGCTTCCCTGTTGATTTAATATTTTTATCGTCTTACTTAGTGCCTGTTCCACGTTTTGTACATGATCTTCCACCTTCTCAATTCATGTCTCTGCCATCACTATTTTCTGATTGATGTTTGCGAGCTCTGACTTTATATCATTTAGTTGCTGTTTTATATCTTTTTGGACTTCCCTTATCTCTTCCAGAATCTTTATCATATTTACCACTTTGCCTGAATGAGGCCCAGCGTCAGCTTCGCCACCACGCCCACGCGTAGGAGCTCATTGTACCTCTCTCTTCCATAGGCTCCGCAGTGACGCTTTTTCCTATCTCCATTCTTTTTCCCCATTCTTGACCCTTTATCAATTCAGATATTTTCGAAAGATCTTATATTTAATGGATTAACAGGGCAAAATATGTGTTTTTCCGGAGATGCTATTGATTTAAGCTGCCATTCTGGATGGTGACGTCACCAGAACCCTTCATCTAGAAATGTTTTGAATAGAATGAGACATATTCACCTTGGTACTTTGAACAGAGTATGGCTAAATTTTAACTCAATTCCAATGATCTGCCTTTGTTCGATATCCATCTTGTGCATGAATAAAGTAAAACAAGAAAAAAGAGAAATTAAAAGCTAGTCTAGACCATGGGCCCCTCATATATATCTTAACATTTCATAAGATCATGGCAAATCTTTCACCTCTGTTCCATTTTCTGCACTAGTGCCATATTCCTTGATCCTTTTAATATTTAAATATCTGTTGATCATAATCGAATATGCTTACCAATTAAACCTCCATGAAATACTGTGCATTAAGCGTAAAAAACAAAGCTCTTAACCCTTACTAATGCTCAATCCCTTATTTTGATTCAGTGAACCCTTGTTCTGGGCAACCAGCTAAAGTGAATATTTTGTCCGTGTCAATCATACTAAATGACATAAAAATTTTGTTTATACAAATGGCATTAAAAATCATTGTTCTAAAGTGTATAAATCGAATCTGCTTACGCTTTCATCATACAGGAATCAGTCTGGTGAGCTTTTACTATGCTCCCTCCGTAGCAAGTATTTTATTCCTTGGACAGAGAGATCAGCTCTACACACAGTATTGCAGACCATATTGTCAAAGTTTTATATAATTGGAGCAAAATGTCTCTACTCTTGTACTCAAATTCTCTTGCAATAAGGGCCAATAAACAATATTGTACCAGTGCTTCTGGTCCAGCCTCCTCGCTACGCTGTAGATGAGACAGATAGGAGGAACACTTTGTTGAGCATCTTTGCTCTGTCCACTACAAAAGGCAGGATCTCCCAGTGGATCTCTATCACAACTTGACTTTCCATTCCCATTCTGACATATCTGTCCATGGCCGCCTCTACTGCCACAATGAGGCCAAACTCAGGTTGGAGGAACAGCACCTCATATTCCATCTGGGTAGCCTCCAACCTGATGGCATGATCTGTACAGATGGTATGCAAATTAGTTTGTTATTGTCACTGTATCCCATACATGTGACATCCGTTGGTCTCATGAAGGTTTCCAGGGCGCAGGCCTGGGCATAGTTGTATGGAAGACCAGCAGTTGCCCATGCTGCAAGTCTCCCCTCTCCATGCCACCGATGTTGTCCAAGGGAAGGGCATTAGGACCCATACAGCTTGGCACCAGTGTCGTCCTAGAGCAATGTGTGGTTAGGTGCCTTGCTCAAGGACACACACACTGCCTCAGCCAAGGCTCGAACTAGCGACCTTCAAATCACTAGACGAATGCCTTAATCACTTGGCCACACGCCAACACACATGTGACAATAATAAACTAATTAAAATACTTTGTGATCTAACTTGGCCATTTTATTTTCAGCCCTATATTGCTTGTAGTTCTTCCAAAAGAGAGTTGGAATGATGTGACTGCCATTTAAGAGTGTGTTCATTTCAAAGTTTATCTGCATGGTATCGATAAGTGAGCAAAACATACAGATTCTAACAGGAGCTTTACAAGAGAGTTGGAATGATGTGACTGCCATTTAAGAGTGTGTTCATTTCAAAGTTTATCTGCATGGTATCGATAAGTGAGCAAAACATACAGATTCTAACAGGAGCTTTACAAGATGTTAGCACAACTGGAATATTGTGTGCATTTCTCTTCAGTTTCTACAGGAAGGATGTGATTAAGCTATACAGAGCGTAAAAAAGAAATTCACAAGGTTGTTGCTAGGATTGGAGGGTATGACTTATAAGAAGAGATAGGTAAGGTGGGACTGTTTATCTACAGTAGAAGAGGCCAAGGAATGACAGTATAGAGGGGTATAAAATCACAAGCAGCATAGATAAGATGGACTGTCACAGTCTTTCTCTCACAGATAGTCTAAAGTTGAAGATAAGGGTTTAAGGTTAGTGAGGAAAGATTTATATAGTTGACCATTCAGGACTACTACAGCTGAAATCCACAGTCACAGCCATGGCTACTTCAGTAAGCAGCATTGCTTTAAGGCATTTAAAAAATCTGCCGATACTCAAAATCGATGAATCCCAGACTGCAGTTTCCCTTTAAGAATAAGGAAGCAAGGAAAGCGTGCTAGGCCTCAAGTAAGATTGAAATGCAGAGGCTTTAGGCCCTCACTCCTCTCTATACTTCTGGCGAATGTACAGTTTCTGGAAAATAAAATTGACATCAGACAAGATTGCTGTACTAGAGAGACATCAGGGACTGCTGTGCACTTTGCTTCATGGTAACATGGCTATCCCTAGCCATTTTAGACACCGCGCTGCAGCTTAAAGGCTTCACCATTCGCCAGAAAGACAGGACAGCTCAGTCTTTTAAAGGCAGACGAGATGGAGTATGCTTTATAATTAACTATCATGGTGCGCAGACATGGCAGTTCTGTTTCAGTGCCGCTCTCCCAACCTGGAACATCTACCGGTCAAATGTCGTCCTTTTTATCTGCCAAGGAAGTTTTCCGCCATCATCCTGGTTGTAGTGTACATTCCACCTCAAGCCAGCATCAGACAGGCACTGGAGGAGCTAAGCTCCATAATCAGCAGGCATAAAAAAGTGCACCCTTTTGTTGTGGGGAATTTCAAGCAGGTCAGCTTGAAGATGTCTATGAACAATTACCACCAACATAATCACCTCTGGAACCAAAGGACCCAATATACTTGAATGCTATTATACCACCATCACAATTGCTTACCGTGCCATTCCATACCCACACCTTAGAAAGTCCGATCACCTGGCTGAACTTTTACTCCCAGCGTATTGGCAGACACTGAAGACCACAACACCACTGGTGTGGGCCAAGAAGGTATGGTCAAGGGAAGTGGTGGGGCGCTTACAGGACTACTGAGTTGGTGGACTGGACAATATTCAGGAGTTCATCTTTGAGTCTGAATGAATACGCCACAGTTGTTACCAAATTCATCAAAACCTGTGGATGAGTGTGTGCCTTCAAGAAAATACTGGACAAACCCAAATCGAAAGCCGTGGACGATCCAGGAGATTTGTGGTCTGCTGAAGGCTAGATATATGGCATTCAAGACCAGTGATCCAGAACTATACAAAAAGTCCATGTACAACCTACAGAAGAATACTTTAAGAGCAAAAAGAACAATTCTAATTGAGGCTAAAGGCGGAATGAGATGTACATCAGCTCTGGCAGTTTTTGTAGGCCATTACTTCCTACAAAGCAAAACCTAACATTCTGAAGGGCTGTGATGTTTCATTCCCTTGTGAGCTCAACACCTTTTACGCATGCTTTGAAAGGGAGAATGAAACTACATCTATGAAATCCCTGCAGCATCTGGTGTCGTTGTGATCTCTGTCTCAACATCTTTCAAGAGGATAAACCATCGCAAGGTATCAGGCCCTGGCGGTGTACACTGAAAACCTGTGCCAACCAACTGACAGGAGTGTTCAAGGCCATCTTCAATCTCTCACTGGTTCAGTCAGAGGTTCCTACCAGCTTCAAAAGGGCAATAACCATATCTGTTGCCAAGAAAAGCAGGGTGAGCTGCCTTAACGACTATCACCCAGTGGCACGCACATCTACTACGATGAAGTACTCTTGAGTGCTTGGTCATGACTAGAATCAACCCCTGCCTAAGCAAGGACCTGGATCTGCTACAATTTGCCTGTCACCACAATAGTTCGATAGCGGATGTAATCTCACTGGCTCTCCACTCAACTTTGAATCACCTGGACAACAGTAATGCTTATGTCAGGCTGCTGTTTATTGACTTCAGCTCAGCATTCAACACAATCAACCCTTAGTTCTAATCAATAAGCCTGGGCCTCTGTACCTCCCTCTGCAACTGGATCCTTGACTTCCTCACTGGGAGACCACAGTTTGTGCGCATCAGAAATAACATCTCCTCCCACCGGTAATCAACACTGGCGCACCCCAAGGATGTGTGCCTAGCCTACTACTCTATTCTCAGTACCCCCACGACTTTGTGGTGAGGTACAGCTCAAATGCCATCTATTAATTTGCCAATGACATAACCATTGTTGGCAGAATTTCAGATGGTGATGAGGCATAATGGAGGGAGATTGACCAGCTGGTTGAGTGGTGTTGCAGTCAGCGTCAATAAAACCAAGGAATTTATTGTGGTCTTCAGAAAGTACAACTTGAGGGAACACACATCAGTTCTCATCAAGGGATCAGAAATGGAAAGGGTGAGCATTTTCAAGTTCCTGGGTGTCAGTATCTCTCAATATATTCCAGTGCCAAATATATTGATGCAATTACAAAGAAAACCTGACAGCAGCTATGTTTCATTAGGAGTTTGAGGAGAATCGGTATGTCACCAAAGACATTCGCAAGTTTCTACAAATGTACTGTAGAGAACATTCTAACTGGTTGCATCACCATCTGGCATGGAGGGGCCACTGCATTATCATCATCAGGTGCCGTGCCCAGTTTGAGCTTTGACTGCCATGGCCCACACACTCCTGTTTCAGGTCAAGAAGATCAATTTATTGGTATTCATTTCCAATTCTCTGGTCACTGTCTCCATCATCATTTGTCTTTGCCTTCCTCTTGCTTTCTTCCCTTCAGTCTTTCCCATAATTACCATGCATTCTAACTCCTCTTTCCTAATCACATGTCCAATGAAGTTATGTTGCCTTTTCATGATCTCATACATTATTTCTCTTTTTGTGCTTGCTCTGTTCATGACATCCTCGTTAGATATTCGTTTCGTCCATGATGTTCTTTGCATCCTCCTCAAGAACCACATCTCTGCTGCTTCAATTTGTTTCCTCATGTTACTAGATATTGTCCAACATTCTGAGCCATATAACATAACTGGATAAATGTAACTTTTCAGTGCTCTGAGACGGGTTGTCATGCCTAGTTTAGTGTTGGTCAGTATACTCTTCATTCTCGTAAAGGTGTCTTTTGTCAACCCTATTCTTCTTTTGATGTCCATGACGCACCTGCCATCTGATGTCACCCAAAGTAGCAAAAGTTCTGTACTTGTTTTATGTCTTCCCCGTTTATTCTCAGCCTGCAGATAGGATTCTCCTTCTTTCTGGATATCACCATACATTCTCTCTTTTTGCAATTGATAGATAGACCTATTTTTGCACTTTCTTCAACAACTATATCAATTAAGTTTTGTAGTTCTTCCTCCGTACTTGCAATTAACACAGTGTCATCGGCATATCTAAAATTATTGATAATTTCACTGCCAACTTTGATACCCAAGATGTCTCTTATTTTTTGTAATATTGTTTCACTGTACACATTAAACAAATCAGGGGAGAAAACACACTCTTGTCGAACACCTCTCTTGATTTTCGTAAACTGACTCACTTCTCCATCTATTCTCAGCGGCAGTTTGTTCCCAGTACAGATTTCTGATTAGGTGGAGGTCTTTCGAATGTAGATCTAGAGTTTCCTGTAATATTTCGAATAACTTACTGTGTTTCACTTTATCAAAAGCTTTTGTGTAGTTGATAAAACAAATAAACACATCTTTTCGCACCTGAATAGCTCGTTCTGATAGTATCCTTAACATCAATATCGTGTTTCTTGTACCTTTGTCTTTCACAAAACCACATTGTTCTTTACCTATTTCAGCTTGTGTCTTATTTTTAGCTCTTGTCATCAAAATTCTTAAAAGTATCTTAATGATATGACTCATTAAACTTATGGTCCTATGTAATTCACATCCTATTGCTCGAGGTTTCTTAGGAAGAGTGATAAATACTTTATACTTTATTGTCACCAAATAATTGGTACTAGAAAGTACAATCGTCACAGCGATATTTGATTCTGCGCTTCACACTCCCTGGATTTCAAATATTAAATATTGAAAATATTAAAAATAGTTAAAATTAGTAAATACTGATTAAAAATACCGATTTTTCATCTCTTCTGGTATTATTCCAGTCTTATAAAAGTGATTGATTAAATCAGTAAGTTTTTCAATTCCGTAATCTTCAAGGGCAATAATTTGTTCTATTACTAATTCCTCAGGACCTGCTGCCGTTCCTTTCTTCATCTTATTTATTGCATTAAGAATTTCAGATTTTAAAATACTTGGATCTTCAATATTCTTCTTAATTTCTAGTTTTTCACCTCAATCATCTTCAAACAATTCCTGAATATACTCAGTCCATCTGTTCATAATCTCATCTTTTTCCATGATAATGGTACCATCCTTTGCTTTCAAACATCCACCTGAAGAACAGAGGAGCTTTTTACCAGTGATATTCTTGATTTGTTGGTGTAACCTTTTTGGATCAGTAATAGGGATTCTTTCTATTTGCTCACATTCCTGGTTTAACCATTCTTCTTTGGCTTTTTGACATAAGCTTTTAACTTTTTTATCTAAGGACTCATATTCTATAGGATTTGCTTTCTTCTGTCTCCTTTCTTCCATTAGATTTTTGATTTCATCTGACATCCATTTGTTCTTTGTGCTTTTTTCTTTTTTAGGAATCACTGACTTTGCTGATTCTACCAAGGCATCCTTTAGAGAGTTAAACTTCATTTTTACATGATTGCTATCATCGTCAACAGATTCTATTTCTAGACTTTGAAATCAATTCCTTACTTCAATTGTAAATTTTTGTCTTAAGTTATCTTTTTTAATTAATTGCGAGTAGTCAAGGGATTTTTCAGGTTTTTGCTTCCTTAGTTTTTTAAGTTTTACTTTTACATGACATGTTACTGGGTTATGGTCACTATTACAGTCTGCACCTGGATATGTTTTGCATTGAGTCACTGAGTTCCTAAATCTTTGGTTTATAGTAATAAAGTCAATTTGATTTCTGGTGTTATCACCTGGACTTTTCCAGGTCCATAAGCGTCCTGAATGGTTTTTAAAGTAGATGTTCATAATGATCTGATTATTCATCTTGCACCATTCTACCCATTTCTTGCCTCTTTCATTTCTTTCCCCTAGTCCAAATTTTCCTATGGTATTTCCATCAACACCTTGTCCCACTTTAGCATTTAGATCTCCCATGACAATAACAATATCTTGAGATTTGCATCCATTCTTTGCTTGTTCAAGCTCTTCATAGAATTTATCTATATCCTTATTTGTTCCATTTGTTGTTGGTGCATATACCATATAATTGCTAAATCAAATGGTCGTCCTCTGAATCTAACAAGGAGCACTCTTTCTGATATTGCCCAATGTCCTAAAACACTTTTTGCCATGTTTTCATCCATAAGAATTCCTACTCTATTAGTATGAGATGTTCCACAAAAATAAATTAGTGTTTTATTTCTATTCTGACATGTTCCAGCACCTGTCCAACGAACTTCGCTAATTCCCATGATGTTAACCTTTAGTCTTTCCATTTCATTTATCACATTGTCCAATATTCCTGCTTGATCTAGGGTTCTTACATTCCAAGTGGCAATAATTTTCTTTTGTGTTACTTGAATTTTATGAGCAGTAGCTTGATGACGGTTGGGGATCCCCTGCTGACCAGAATCAACCCTACCGAGCGAAGCATCTTCAGAATTGTCTTGAAGATCCTCTTGCCGCTGTTGTTGTGCGATACATTTTGTGAGTTTGACCATGGTTTTCTTAGCAAATAGATTCTAGGAAACCTAGTATCTAGCAACGGTGGTTTGCTATTTCCTTCCGTTGGGTGAACTAAAGAAATCGCCATTTCTCTTCCCAAATGTTCATCCGCCTGTACTATAGCCATTGACATTTGAGGTCCTAGCTCATCCACCTTCTCCGTTATAAGTTCAGTTACTGAACCTGCCGGATCTGCCGTTGGCCTTCGCTCGTATCCTGAGCAGGAACCTTTGCGGGAGCTACTGTTCCGGGTCAGAGCGGCCCTGGGAGCAATGAATGACTAAGGGGTAACTCCACTTTGCCCAACGCTCTGAAAGTCCCCAGTCAGAGCCTCATCACCGGTTGCAGTTTAGAGTCATACCCAGGACTGAGCCACTGCATAGGATTACAATAAGCTGCAGAGAGATGTAAATCCTGCCAGCTCCATCATGGGCACTAACCTACCCAGCATGCAGGACATCTTCAATAGGCAATGCCTCAAACATACAGCATCCATCATTAAGGACCTCACCACCCAGCAAAGCCCTCTTTTCATTGCTACCATTAAGGAGGAGGTACAGGAGCCTAAATACACACACTCAGCATTTCAGGAACAGCTTCTTCCCCTCAGCCATCAGATTTCTGAATGGGCAATGAGCCTATAAACACTTGCTCAGTATTCTTTCCTCTCTTTCGTACTACTTTTTAAAATTTATTTTCTATATTTACTTATTAACTGAATTTATAATTTTTGTAATTATGTATTGCAATGTACTACTGCCATAAAACAGCAACTTTCATTGTATATGCCAGTGATATTAAACTTGATTGTGATTCAGAGAGGTTAGTTTTTCAGTAGAGAGGTCAGTGAGTATATGGAAAGAGCTGTCAGAGGAAATGGTAGAGGCAAGTTCCAGTACAACACTTAAAATAGATTTGGACAGGTATATGTATGGGAAAGATTTAGAAGTATAGGAACCAAATATAGGCAAATAGGACTAGCACAGGAAGGCACTGGTCAGCATAGATCAGTTGGACTGAAGGAACTCATTCCAGGCTGTAGGACTGATTCTATGACCATTGAGTCCTATATGAGAATACAAATTGTTACACATAAGACCTTTTTATTTACAGTACTATGCAAAAGGCTTCGGCATATACATATATAGATAGAGCAAGGGTGCCTACAACTTTTGCACAGTACTGTAGTAATTTTATGTATCACACTACCGCTGCCCCCAAAAAATCAAATGTGGTGACACATGTGCGTGATGACAAACCTAGTCTGATATGGGCCTCTATTGTGGACTAAGTAGGAAAGGGGCAGGGAAAGGGGAATCATGCTTGGGAAAAGTGGAAGAAAGCGGGGAGAGAGCAGGAAGCACCAGTGAGAAATTCTGTAATGATTAATTAAACAATTATTTGGAATTAAATTACCTTGCCTGGTGTCTCAGGGTTGGGTGAGTCTTTACCCAAGCCACTCCTCCACCCCTGACACTCCCTCTCTGCCACCTGTTCTGCACCCCACCTGCAGTGCTTCACCCTCACCATTCCCAACATCCTTTGCCCCTGCCGAATTTACAAACGCACTGTCTGGTGCACGTTGTCAAATACAGTATTGCGCAAAAGTCTTGGGCACCCTAGCTGTATGTATGTGCCTATCACTTTTGCACAGTACTGTTTTATGTGAACAGTAAAGTCTTATAATTAAGTTTTTGTTTAGAAAAGGAAATCAGAGGCGTAGTAGGGCAGGGAGTTTGTCGGTAGTGCTGGAATTGCTATTTAACAATATCCAGACAGTAGCAGCAGGTGTCTTCTTTATTAATGCTATAATCATACCAAGAGTGCAACTTTTAATTTCCTCTTGTACATTCCAACACTATTGTTTAGATATTCATTCTGAAATATATTTAAATTATTTTCAATTTTTTAAATAGATCTTAAAATTTCAATGGACATATCAATACAGAGGGGCCTGTTGACCAGCCGTAGTGGCCGTTGCATTAAAGCACCAATGGAATATTGGCGGGGACAGCGATTAGTTACTGACAATAGCTTGAATGTTACCGTCATTGAGGGTGGAACTAATTATTTGACTCCCTCTAATCTTGATACTACAGTAAGTATATGTCTTTTGTAATAAATAGACAAATACTTATGACTTTGAAGTAATTTAATTCTTGTTATATTTGTACTAATAAGATACAGAAAAAGAATAGCCGAACTGAAAGTCCTTTGACCTCAAATCAACATCAAAAACCAAAAAATCACACTGAAGAACTTATTGGAAGGAAAACTAAAAGTAAGGAAATGCAACTTTATTTTAAATATGTCTGTAATACATGCTCGTTCATATTTTTAATTTAATTTTATTTTTGTTTTATTTCTCTTTGCCTCTACAATTGTTCTTGTTGACAACAAGCTCTGCAAATCCTTGTGTTAATGAAACTGAGCCCAGGTTGTTGGAAAGGGTGACACAAGACTACAGATGCTGTAATTTGGAGCAAAAACAAAAAATAAAACTGCTGGAGGAACTTAATGGGTCAGGCAGCATCTGTGGAGGCAAAAGGATTGTTGACATTTTGGGTCAAGACCCTTCATCGGGACTCAGACTAAACGTCCAGATGCCACTTGACCTGCTGAGTTCCTCCAGAACTTTGTATTTTTGTCATAAAATATTGTTGAGGTATATCACTGATGCGTTTGAGAGAAGCATACATAGATGGGAGATGGGCTGGGGGGGAGAGAAAGGAAAGGAGCACATATTAATGGACAATCTCATCATTGGACTTACATTTGGGGGTCATCCATTTGGTGCGCATGATTTTAACTATTTTAAATCTAAGAATTTGTTATATTTTAATGCTTTTAAGAGCAGTGACAATGTAAAAGACACTCTCCCTGATGGTAAGCCTTGGAATGTGACTTAACCAGATACCAAAATACTTATGTGTTCAATTCCTAAGTTTTTTGTAATATACTTCACTCATTAAAATGCATCCATCAGCACATCATCCTGAATCACTAAGCAGAATCATTCATGGTCACCACTTTGCTGTGGAATGCTGAGTTCCGGATAAAGCGGTGGGCATCTTTCACCATCTTGATGTTTCTTATTGTCCCTGCAGACAGCCTGTTGGCAACATCTGTGTTAATTAGCTGTTTGGGGCAAACCTAAACAGATACAGTGAAACCCAGATTTAACGCGAATTCGGATATAACGTGATGAGTCATTAGACTCCGTGTCCATGTCAATCCATACTCCCCCTTCTCCATCCTTGTATCCCTTTTGCCAATCAACTTCCCAGCTCTTGGCTTCATCCCTCCCCCTCCTGTCTTCTCCTATAATTTCGGGTCTCTCTCTCCCCCTCCCACTTTCAAATCTCTTACCATCTCTTTTTTCCGTTAGTCCTGACGAAGGCTCTCAACCAGATGCTGCCTGGCCTGCTGCGTTCCACCAGCGTTTTGTGTGAGTCATTAGACCTTTTTTTTTGCTCAAAATGAAATGAACTGCTAGAAAAAGAAAATCGTTTTCTGTGAAAGATAAGCTTCACGCACTTGACGCGATCAAGACTAAAAGTCAAACTCAAGTTGCACAAGACCTCGGGATACCGGAATCAACACTTCGTGGCTGGAAATCTCACAAAGAAAAGTTACGTGCGTCGCTTTGCAAAGTTGAAGAAGCAGGACTAAAATCCAAAAGCCTGAAGACAGCCAAAGATGTCAGCCTCGATGACTCCCTGTACAAGTGGTTCATTCAAGCTCGCTCAGAAGGCCTTCCAATTTCCAGTCCTATTCTCAAAGCTCAAGTTTGACAAGCAGACCAACGGAGGAACCTCACAATTCAAAGCTAGCAATGGATGGCTAGATCAGCTTAAACACCATCACGGGATTTCTCAGGTGTTAGTGTCAGGAGAAATTCACTCAGCCGACAGAGCCGCCGCCAGTGGATACCCGGCTGAACAAAAAACTCTCTTAGAAGAAGGTGGCTATGTTCAGCGACATGATACATTCAAGCAAGGAATACTCGATCACTTTTTTAAGAAATAAACTGTAAATGATGATTGCTAATATTCTTGAATATTTTTATTTGTTTTATGTATTAAAAAGCTCTACTAAAAATTAATTTGTGTTTTAATTTCTACAATAACAACACGATTTATTCATGGAATTCTTGAATTCAAAGGTAATTTACTTGCTAGAAGGTAAACGTGCATAAAACAGGTCAAATAAGGCGAAAATAGGGGTGTTTTAGGTCAACATTGGGTCAGTTTGAACACTGATGTTCTTGAACCCTGATTTAGCGCGACCCCGTTTTTTTCGCAATGACATTTTATGGACCCAAACAATCGTGTTATAACGGAGTTTCACTGTACCTCCTCCATCTCTACTCAGAACAGATTGGAAAAGCACAGTGTGTGAATGAGCAGCTCGGAGCTAACTCAGATGGAAGACCACATCAGGGTATCTGTTTAAGTAAAAACATATGTGGCAGACAGATGACTTGAGAACTTAGTGGAAATTCCACTAATTTTTCATGCTTTTGATATATGATGTTGAGGTAATCCTATTTAAATACACAATTGGTTTGACTTTTTTAAATTATTTCTTGTTAATTGCATTATAGTAATTTTTTGTGAAGTATTATTTATAATAGCTTTTTCCTCAGCATTAAGAATTATTTTGAGTGCAGTCTTTTGTGTCACCAGAGTACGGCAACAGATACTATAGATGCTCTTCGAGCTATCTGAAGATCTTTCTGATATGAACCAGGGCTCCATAGATACTTGGGGACAGCAAATATCAGACAATTGGTCAGATCAGAGCATTTACCAGTAAAGTAATCAAATTGATTTTCCTTCAAAGTGATGATGCTTTGCTTTAGATGTTTAAAACATTGTACATGTTTTATTCAGAAATTGTAATTTAGAGTCCATGACAGTATATAGCTGATTATCTGTTACCTGCTGTGGTATAAGCAAGGTCTGCATAAGATTGTTATTTTGAAATCTTCTGCCTCAGTGACCTCTGTGTTCATTGTGACAATGATAGAATAGTAAGTCAAGTCTCAATGAGCTGTTAAACATTCTTGCCCTACCTGAAATGTTATTAACCTAATGAAAAGACAAATATTGTTTGTATTGCCCTTCAATAAATACATAAAGTAATCTGCATTTCAGTTGCGTATTTTTGGAATGGTACACTACATTGGTTTATTTTGTTAAAAGCAAGGAGGGATATCTCAATTCCAGATGTTGCAAATTTCCTCAGCAAAACCAACAAACTAGTGCGTTGTTAGGGGAAAAATGTGCAAAAATATCATTGCATTTATTATTACAACAGATTTCTCATGGAATATCAAAGACTAACATCCTTTACAGTAGATGTTCACTTTATTTTGATACCAGATTTACAGGTATATTTTGTAATGTATTTTCTCATAGATCAAGTTTTAAAGATGGAAAGAAATGCCAAAGGGACAAAAGGTGCAAAAGAAAAATCGAAAAATCAGCCAGTGAAATATAGCCTGAGGAAACAGCCACAGCAGCACTTGCCAAGTCAAACCACTTTAAGAACAGATGGAATTACTTTGAATACTGAAAATAAAAAGAACAAAAAGCATAATTACTTAAACCCAACTGTTGTTTTGAGCCCAATTCACAATCCTTATTCGTTAATGAACAAAACAGTAGAATTAGGTGAACTTATACACTCTGTTCAGAAAAATGCCCAGAAAGGCAATAAATTGGTCACTGTAAATACAACTAATTCATCTGAAATGCAGGGTACAAGCGAGAATGGCATCCTTGAATTCAAATCTGAGCTAAGATCCACAAAAGCAAAATGTCAAGATACTTACAAATTAAGAAATAGAACTGTAAAATCAAGCATGTCATCGCAGAACATCCAGAAAAGCCAGAATGAGAAAAGAAATCTATCTCCTGCAAAAGTGACCGATTCATCTAAAATGAAGGATATAAATGAAAGGTACACTTCTGAAAGGCGCACACAGATAAATCGTTCTTCAAAATCAATCAACAAAACTGTTTCATTGAGTCCAATAGAAGATGAGACTTCTCGGTCCAATAAAGATACCAAGATTAATATTAAAAGAAAATCGAGAAAAATGAATCTCAAACAGTCTGTCAATAAGCAAAACTTAGAACAAAATAAGCAAGTCACAGAGTCACAGTTTGAAGAGTCTTTCGTTCAAATAGATGCAGCAGGACTAAGTGATGATAATAGTGGAAGCACTGTGTCAAAGTGCAATCAACAATCTTCAAAAAGAAAACAGAAAAATCAGTTCAATAGGATTCTATCACCCACTACAGATGTTTTACTGACTGAAACAAAGCATGCCAAGGTTAGTGCAAAAAGAAAACTAAAACATTCGGCAATATCCTTAAAAAAGGCAGCACCTAAAAATAGAGCGGCAGCAGATACAAGCTCAGAATCATGTCCCATGCCTGGTCAGAAAGTACAACAAAAACTAAGCATGTCCCTACATGCTGTTGATGATCCTGGAGCAGAACACTGGACTAAGAAAGAACTCCACTGTCTACACAAGTAAGGATTGTATTTCCTCTTACTTTTATGCTCAAAGCCTTTATTGCATGTGTTTTCCAAACCAATTTATTGGTGATTTATCTTTGTATCCTTTGCTTTTTAATACAAGTCAAAACAACTGCAGATGCTGGGAATGTGTTTGGTAAATCCTTTTGTCCACTGAGCTTGGATGTTGGATATGTCTTTAGCAAGGACTGTTACCTGTGTGGGAATTACTAGGCATGGATGTGTTTCTAGTAGCTGTACGCCAGTAATGCCAATGTGGGCTGGTGCTGCCTGAATTATTAGTATTGAGGGCCATACTACAATTCAAGAGGCAGGCAGTTCTGCCTGATCAATGAGAGGCAGGTTTAGACAGGAAAATAATCTAGTTTGTTAACTTTTAGAAAAGAAATATAGATCTAGCCCAATAATTCAGAAATAGTATCTTCTGGACAATATTGAAGTGGCCCAGAACAAAGCAGTGCAACAATATACTTTGAAAACACCTGATTAAGACCTCTGATGTTCCTGTTTCTACTCCCTTGTCAAGCTACATAGCACCAGAGTTATCAGTTCATTCCTCCTAATTCAATAATAATGTTTGACTTCAAGGTACCAATGCCATAATTGCTCAGTTAAATAATTTTTCTTCTTTTTCAATTAAGATTTGCGAATTCTCTACAGCAACACACACAAAATGCTGGAGGAACTCAGCAGGTCAGGCAGCATCAATGGAAATGAATAGATAGTCACCGTTTTGGGCAAAGACCTCTTCTTCAGCACTGAGAAGGAAGGGGAAAGATACCTGAATAAAAATGTGGGGGGAGGGGAAGGAGGCTAGCTGGGAAGTGATGGTGAAACCAGGTTGGGGAGGGGAGATCAAGGCCTGGAGATGAAGAGAACTGATAGAGGAGGAGAGTGGACCATAGGAGAAAGGGAAGGAGGAGGGGATCAAGGGGGAAGTGATAGGCAAGTGAGAAGAGGTGAAAGGTCAGAGTTCAAAATAGAGGAACATGGGGGTGGGTTTTACCAGAAGGAGGAATCGATAATTCCCTGTTCATTGATTGAAGATAGTTGTGTTTGAACAACTTTACTACCCTCTATTACTTTGATGTTAATTCTGTCTTCGTCCTACGTGAAGATTTTATGTTCCAGAATGTTGAGCAGAAAGTCCTATTCTTTCAATCGTGTCTCTGCAATAACAACATGCTTATCAATGCTCTTGGTTCATCAGCATTCCTCTCCTCCCATGTATTTTATGTTACCCTTGTCTGCTCTGTGTACTGGAGGAACTTAACTTCCTTCTGTATTTAATGGCTTCTTTTCCCCAGATGTGTTTCCATTCCTCTGCCAAATCAGTTGCAATCTGCCCAGCTTTTACAGATCCCACCTTCCCCACAAATGGTACCAGTGATCCAGAAGTCTAAAATTCTCCTCCTGCAGCATCCCTTTAGCCATATATTAATCTGACCCTCTCCTATACTGACTAGCTCATAACGGATTTTGTTTTTCCATGTAACTATTTGTCTCCACTCATGCTCCAATCCCTATCAGAGTTCACCACATAACTTAAGTGATCTCCCTGCAGAGATGATCCTCTTTTCTTTTTCAGACAATTTTCCTGAAATCACCAATCTCTGCATTAGTCAAAAATTGGTATTATAAAATCAGCAGATCATCGACCTCCTTGAACTGACCCAATACTACCTGATTAAATAATAAAATTCTTTAACGCGTTTTACAATTGGAGTTACAGAGTGTTTTTCAACTCCTGAAAATCTGTGAGCAATTGATTATTGTTTTCCCTATCTCCGATATTTCAAGCTTCAACAGAGCACATGTCCGTGAGTCTCACTGAATTAGAGCCTAGGGATTCTGGATGATTTCTGGAAGCAACAGGGTGGTATCTATTGATAGCCAGCAGGTGCATTATGTATATGATATTGTTTACACTGCACATTCATTCAGAATATTGAACAGACCTTCAAATGAACTGACCCTGCACTTTCCCACTGAGTTGTAATAGATTGACTAATGAAGCAAGAATGATGCTAGTAGGTTTAACGAACTTTTAACAGAATTCATTGATCTGAAACATCCATATCAAGTCCCCTCCTCTTTGTTAAGCTGTAAAACTTGCCAGCAAGCACAGTGAAAGTTGTTAAAATACAGAAACCTGCATAATTGCCTTTACTGGAAGTCAGGCAGCACCTATGGAGGAGAATACACATTTGACATTTTGGGCTGTCACCTTTTATCAGGACTGGAAAGGAAGGACCAAAAGCCAGATAAAAAAGTGGGGGAAGGCTGTCTGACTTGCTGAGTTCCTCCTGCATTTTGTGTATCTTGCTCAAGGTTTCCTATATATATATATATAATTAGTGCAAAATTAGAAATAAAAAAGTAGTGAGGTAGTGTTCATGGGTTCAAAGTCCCTTCAGAAATCGGACGGCAGAGGGGAAGAAGCTGTCACTGAATCACTGAGTTTGTGCCTTCAGGCTACTGTACCTCCTCCCTGATGGTGGCAATGAGAAGATGGCATGTCCTGGGTGTTGGAGTTTATTATTGCCTTCATTGTTGAAAGGAGCAAATTCCATAAATTGCTCTTAAGTCTTCATACTTTAAATCTGACAGGAAAATCCAAAATAATCCTCTTTTTTTTAAGGAAATATTTTGAAAAATTGACACTTTAGCATAGGTGCCTCAAGTCTTTTATATTACTGTTGGTTATCAGCAAGACACAAATTACCTTTATGTGTTTAAGTCTTCTGTCCTTTGATTTATTACTGCTTCAATCCAGCAATATGTGGAAGATAAACCTTCCGCCACCTCCAACGGGATCCCACCACTAAGCACATCTTTCCCTCCCCGCCTCTCTCTGCATTCCGCAGGGATCACTCCCTACACAACTCCCTTGTCCATTTGTCCCCCCCATCCCTCCCCACTGATCTCCCTCCTGGCACTTATCCGTGTAAGCGGAACAAGTGCTACACATGCCGTTACACGTCCTCCCTTACCACCATTCAGGGCCCCAAACAGTCCTTCCAGGTGAGGCAACACTTCACCTGTGAGTCTGCTGGGGTGATATACTGCGTCCGGTGCTCCCGATGTGGCCTTTTATATATTGGCGAGACCCGACGCAGACTGGGAGACCGCTTTACTGAACATCTACGCTCCGTCTGCCAGAGAAAGCAGGATCTCCCAGTGGCCACACATTTTAATTCCACATCCCATTCCCATTCTGACATGTCTATCCATGGCCTCCTCTACTGTAAAGATGAAGCCACACTCAGGTTGGAGGAACAACACCTTATATTCTGTCTGGGTAGCCTCCAACCTGATGGCATGAACATCGACTTCTCTAACTTCCGCTAATGTCCCACCTCCCCCTCGTACCCCATCTGTTACTTATTTTTATGCACACATTCTTTCTCTCACTCTACTTTTTCTCCCTCTGTCCCTCTGAATATACCTCTTGCCCATCCTCTGGTTCCCCCCACCCCTTGTCTTTCTTCCCAGACCTCCTGTCCCATGATCCTCTCGTATCCCTTTTTGCCTATCACCTGTCCAGCTCTTGGCTCCATCCCTCCCCCTCCTGTCTTCTCCTATCATTTTGGATCTCCCCCTCCCCCTCCAACTTTCAAATCTCTTACTCACTCTTCCTTCAGTTAGTCCTGACAAAGGGTCTCGGCGTGAAACGTCAACCGCACCTCTTCCTAGGGATGCTGCCTGGCCTGCTGCGTTCACCAGCAACTTTGATGTGTGTTGCTTGAATTTCCAGCATCTGCAGAATTCCTGTTGTTATACGTGGAAGATATACATTTTTTAAAAATCTTCTTATACATTTGTTTTATTTTGCTTGTCTGTCCCAATAGAACTGTTGCAGCATTGCCAAAACATAAACATGGTTTCTGGGAAGATGTGGCAGCATCTGTTGGTACACATTCTGCTGAGGAGTGCCAACAAAAGTACCTATCTGAGCAGCAGCCTAAATTGTGCAAAATATCTGAAAAACAGAAGAAGAAAAAGTGTTCCAGTAATGAAAACAAGCAAGGTCAGAATACTAAACTTATTAAATTGTATCGACAAAGGAATGCTTGGTAAGTGGGAGCCCTTCAAGAGTGAAATATTGAGAGGACCGATTGCGTACGATCAGTGGCCACTTTGTTAGGATCAGGAGTAGAACCTGATGTGGTACTTTGCTGCTTTAGCCCATCCACTTCAAGGTTCAACATGTTATGCATTCAGAGCTGCTCTTCTACACACTACTGTTGTAAAGTGTTTCCTTCGCCTTCCTGTCCACTTAAACCAGTCTGGCCATTCTCCCTCTGACCTCTGTCAGTAATAAGGTGTCTTCACCTACAGAACTGCCGCTCACTGGATTTTTTTTTTGTTTTTCACACCATTCTCTTTGACCTACAGACTGTTTTGCATAAAAATAGTAAGAGCAACAGTTTTTGAGATACTCAAACCACCCCATCTGGCGCCAACAATCATTTCACAATCCAACTTACTTGGGTCATATTTTTCCCCATTCTGATGTTTGGTCTGAACACCTGAACCTCTGAACCTCTCAAGTTACTGCCACATGATTGGCTGTTTAAATATTTGTACAAACAAGCAGTTGTCCCTAACAAATGGCCACTGAGTTTATGTTCTGATTAAAAAAGGCAAGCCTAATGGGTTTAGGGAACCTTGATTTTCAAGAGATATTGATGCTCTAGTTAAAAAGAAGGAGATGCATTGCAGGCATAGGCAGCATGGAACAAGTCAAGTCAAATCACTTTTTATTGTCATTTCGACCATAACTGCTGGTACAGTACACAGTAAAAACAAGACAACGTTTTTCAGGACCATGGTGCTACATGAACAATACAAAAACTACATTGAACTATGTAAAACAACACAAAACTACACTAGACTACAGACCTACCCAGGACTGTATAAAGTGCACAAAATAGTGCAGGCATTACAATAAATAATAAACAAGACAATATGCACAGTAGAGGCAGTAGGTTGGTGTCAGTCCAGGCTCTGGGTATTGAGGAGTCTGATGGCTTGGGGGAAGAAACTGTTACATAGTCTGGTCGTGAGAGCCCGATTGCTTCGGTGCCTTTTGCCAGATGGCAGGAGGGAGAAGAGTTTGTAAGAGGGGTGTGTGGGGTCCTTCATAATTCTGTTTGCTTTACAGATGCAGCGTGTGATGTAAATGTCTGTAATGGCAGGAAGAGAGACCCTGATGATCTTCTCAGCTGACCTCACTATCCGCTGCAGGGTCTTGCGATCCGAGACGGTGCAATTCCCGAACCAGCCAGTGATGCAGCTGCTCAGGATGCTCCCAATACAACCTCTGTAGAATGTGGTGAGGATGGGGGGTGGGAGATGGACTTTTCTCAGCCTTCGCAGAAAGTAGAGACACTGCTTGGCTTTCTTTGGTATGGAGCTGGTGTTGAGGGACCAGGTGAGATTCTCCGCCAGGTAAACACCAAGAAATTTGGTGCTCTTAACGATCTCTACAGAGGAGTCGTCGACGTTCAGCGGAGAGTGGTCATTCAGTGTCCTCCTGAAGTTTTGTTCATATTCAGAGACAGGTTGTTGGCTCTGCACCAGTCCATTAGCCGCTACACCTCCTCTCTGTATGCTGACTATCGTTCTTGCTGATGAGACCCACCACGGTCGTGTCATCGGCGAACTTGATGATGTGGTTGGAGCTGTGTGTTGCAGCACAGTCGTGGGTCAGCAGAGTGAACAGCAGTGAACTGAGCACACAGCCCTGGGGGGCCCCCATGCTCAGTGTAATGGTGTTGGAGATGCTGCTTCCGATCTGGACTGACTGAGGTCTCCCAGTCAGGAAGTCTAGGATCCAGTTGCAGAGCAAGGTGTTCAGGCCCAATAGGCTCAGCTTTCCAATCAGTTTCTGAGGAATGATTGTGTTGAATGCTGAACTCAAGTCTATGAACAGCATTCGAACATACATGTCTTTTTTGTCCAGGTGGGTTAGGGCCAGGTGGAGGGTGATGGCAATGGCATCGTCTGTAGAACGGTCGGGACGGTATGCAAACTGCTGGGCGTCCAGTGAGGGGAGCAGCAGGGTCTTGATGTACCTCATGATGAGCCTCTCGAAACTCTTCATGATGATGGATGTGAGTGCAACGGGACGGTAGTCGTTGAGGCAGGACACTGAAGACTGCTTCAGCACGGGGACAATGGTGGCGGCCTTGAAGCACGTAGGAACGACGGCGCTGCTCAGGGAGATGTTGAAGATGACAATGAGAATCGCAGCTAGTTGGTCTGTACATCTTCTAAGCACTCTGTCAGGAATATTGTCTGGTGCAGCAGCCGTCCGTGGGTTGACCCTGCACAGGGTTCTCCTCACATTGGTCACGGTAAGACACAGCACCTGGTCGTTTGGAGGAGGGATGGTCTTCCTTGCTGCCACGTCATTTTCCGCCTCAAAACGAGCGTAGAAGTTATTCAACGCATCTGAGAGGGAGGCACCACGATGTCCTGAATGCCCTTCCACATGCGCCGCATGTCGCTGCTGTCCTGGAAGTGGCTGTGGACTCGCTGGGCGTGTGCACACTTTGCCTCTCTGATGGGCCGGGACAGTTTGGCCCTCGCTGTTGTTAGGGCTGCCTTGTCGCCTGCTCTGAAGGTGGAGTCATGGGTCCTCAGCAGCGCACGCACCTCCGTGGTCATCCATGGCTTCTGGTTAGCGCGTATAGTGATGGTCCCGGCTACAGTGACATCATCGATGCACTTGCTGATGTAACTAATCACTGATGCCGTGTACTTCTCTAAGTTGGTAGAGTCGCCATTGGTTGCAGCCTCCCTGAACATGTGCCAGTCAGAGTGCTCAAAGCAGTCTTGAAGAGCAGAGATGGCTCCTGCTGGCCAGGTTTTCACCTGCTTCTGAACTGATCTGGAGCGTCTGACGAGCGGTCCGTATGCTGGGAGTAGCATAACAGAGATGTGGTCTGAGTAACCGAGGTGGGGGGCAGGGATCTGCCTGGTACGTGTCAGGAATATTTGTGTAAACAAGGTCCAACACGTTCTCCCCTCTTGTTGCAAAGTCCCCATTCTGATGGAATCTGGGGAGCACTGATTTAAGGTTCGCGTGGTTAAAATCTCCGGCGACAATAAACAGTCCATCAGGGTGTACGTTCTGCAGTTCGTTAATAGCCCCATACAGTTCACAGAGCGCCTCCTTAGCATTAGTGCTGGGGGGAATGTAGACACCGACTATAAGAGCAGTGGTGAATTCCCGTGGCAGATAAAATGGTCTGCATCTAACAGTCACAAACTCCACTAGCGATGAGCAGTATCTGGAAACCAGCAGGGAGTTCTTGCACCATTCCGTATTGATGTAAACACACAAGCCACCACCGCGAGTCTTACCAGAAAGAGCTGCATCTCCGTCCGCTCGAAACAAGACAAGCCCGTTCAGCTGAATGGCGGTGTCTGGGATTCCGTCAGTGAGCCGCGTTTCCGTGAAAACATACACCCAGCAGACTCTGTACTGCCATCGAGTATTTCATTGGAGTCGGTTGTAGTCCAATTTATTGTCCAGAGAGCGGACATTAGAGAGCAGAATGGACGGGAGAGCTGGCTGGCTAGAGTTTGCTTTTTGCCTGGCATGGACTCCTGCCCACTTGCCTTGCTTCCGCTTCCTCACACACCGCTTACGACGTCTCCTCCTCCGGCCACCGGCATCAGATGACTCCGAGGACTGTAGGTCCGATCCCCTCAGCAAGCCGAGGTTGTGTAATTTAACCAGCAGATCTTCATGAAGGTTTGTTTTTGGGCGGTCTCTGTATTGTAGCAGTGTCTGGCTCTGTTATCCATGTGCCCTAATCAAAAATTGTGCCTTAAAATTAAATTTAAAAATTAACAAATAAGGCAATTGAGGAATATAAGAGAAGAAAGAGAACATTTAAGAGGGAAATCAGTAGGCATGAGGTTGCTGTGGCAGACAAGGTGAAAGAGAATCCCAGGGACTTCTACAGATGTATTAAGAGCAAAAGGGTAGCAGGAAACAAAATTGGTCATCTATGCATGTAACCAAAGATCTAAAATTGATCTTTTATTTGCACCTATACTTACTTGGGAGACAGACATGGAGTTTATAGAACTGAGGCCAAACAGTAATAACAACATGGACTATATCCAGATAACAGAAGAGGAGGTGCTTGCTGTGTTGAGGCAAATTAGGGTGGAAAAGTCCCCAGGGCCTGACAAAGTTTTCCTTCAAGCCTTGTGGGAGCTGGTGCAGAAATTGCTGGGAGCCTTGACAGAGATACTTAAAACATCTTTGGCCTCGTGTGAGGTGCCAGAGATCTGGAGAATAGCTATTTGTTGTTCCATTGTTCAAGAAAGGCTCTAAGAAGAAGCTGGAAAATTATTGGCCAGTGAGCCTGATATCAGTAGTGGATTAAATTATTGGAAGGTATTCTAAAGGATAGGATATAAAGGTATTTGGATAGACAGGGTCTGATTAGGGATAGTAAACATGGCTCTATGTCTAACCATCTTATAGAGTTTTTCAAGGGAGGTTACCAGAAAATTTGATGAAGGATAGACAGTGGATGTTATCTATATAGACTTCAGCAAGGCCTTGTCTTTAAGGACAGTCCTGCATGGGAAGCTGGTCCAGAAGGTTCATCCACTTAACATTCAGGATGAAGTAGGAAATTAGATTCTGGCTACTGTGGCTACTAAAGCATCTTCTGCTGTGTGGCCACATCGGAGTAGTTGAGATTAACTAAAGGTTGCCTATGCTTGGCCCGTATTTTTAAATATATCAGTGGCCATTTGTACTTTCAGCTTGCAAGCTGTTTGGATTCTGAACAGTTCTAGGGTACGGACCTCTATGGTAACCTAGGGAGGACATGCTCAGCTTAGGTTTAGACTCTAAGAAAATGATGACAACTGCAATCAGAGTTCCCTGCTGTTTTTAAAATTGGAATCACTAAATAATTTTGCTCTCTACTCTCTCTCTCTCGCTCTCAATCACTTACACACATATATTTGAGGAAAATGGTTCACTGTATTTGGTAAAGAACTTGCACCAATACACACTGGGAAAAATACTATCAGTGCTTCTAGACTGATGGATTACTTGTTCTTGTGCTATTTTAATGCATTTTACCCATTCCACTCTCCAGTAAAGAAAACAATTAAAAATTCAGCTAAAACATTCAGTGCAAATTTGATTCTAAAAATACTAGGTTGTGTATAGCAGTATGTTGTATATTCATTCTTACATTTTGAACTTCTATTGGTTTTTAAATGCAAGTACCATATAGTCATGAGAATTAATCTTCCTACAAGATTGTATGATTAGGCAAGTTAACCAAATGTGCCTTTATTAATGTGCCCTAATTATTTAATGAATGTTACCTCCACAGGGGAACCCAAGAAAATTATTGCACGGGCTGGAACACTGAAAAGAAAGCAGCAAGTAAGGTCTTTCCTAGAACATATTCCTAAGGATGATCATGAAGATCTTTTCAATGACATAGAATTGCAGCATAAGAGAATAAAGGTTTGGACACTCATTAAAAAAAATATTTAAGTATTGTAAAATGTTGAAATATTCTAACTAAATTCTTCCAATTGACTGCTGTTTCTATTGGATCAGGATTATAAGTGTAAAATGTCTTCTGCAATTGAATATACAGCTGAAAAATTGTGGACAAAATGGAAAGACAAATTTATATCTGTGCACTTTATGTTGCAGGACATTTAAAAATGATTATGAATTATATTCTTCACAAGCATAACACTGATAATGCTATGATGGTAAAGAGTGAAGACATACATATCTCTACACCACACATTTCAGCCTCTAGTTCAGCCTTTCAAGCTGTGAGATGGGCAACTACGAAGCACAAATTGCTACTTTAGTAGAGTTGCTGCCTTGTGGTTCTATCGACCTGGGTTCAGTCCTGATCTCTTATGCAGCCTCTATCCAATTTGCTTGTTCTTCCTGTACCTATTTCTTTGGGATGCAGGAGGAAATTGGAGTATTCAGATTTCCATTAGGTGCTCCATTTTTCTCTTGCATCCCAATAATGTGCAGGTTGGTTAGTTAATAAATTGCCTCCAGTATGTAAATGAGTTATCAAATCTAGGAAAGGTAGATGCCAATTTGAGGAAAATAGATTAAAGAAATAATTAGTGGGTTTAGGATTGTTCTGTTAAATGATGTAGACTTGATGGACTCAATGGCCTCCTTTAATGTCATAAGGAGATATGAAATGGATAGTAGCTTGAGCACCATCAGCAAACCGTTTCTGCTAACGGTACTTCTGAGCATTTTTAATTGGAAGTGACAATGACACAATCCACCAAAGATGCCACATTAAAATGCACTTGGTTCTTTAAAATTATTCAGAAATCATCTTGTGTCTCTCACGGTGGATTTGGTAATGCCAAGTTACCTTTTTACTGATTGTAGTGGGTTAGACATTCCCATTTATTACAGGCTTTGGTCACCTGCCTCTCAGTTTTGCCAGTGGACAGGCGAACAATCAGTAAAATTATACAATAATGAAATAATTTTTTGAATGTAAGCTATGTACAATTCCATCTAGAAAGCAGATGTACAGTAATATTTCCAGTGTGTTTAGTGTTAGACATTTTGCTCTTTTAGACCTTCTTTTGTTTTCTCAACCTCCTATACCAAGTTTATTCAGTCTAGATTAACATATTATTGTTTATAGTTTTATATATACTGTATTAGGATAAATTGAAATATTAAAGTAACAGAAGGGCAATCATTATGATGCAAATTATTGAATTTTGAATAAAATTGCAGCATGCAAATAAAAGCTTAGATCACAAATTTCTTCTACAAACTTAGAGTTTCAAAATATTTTTCTCCTTTTTGTAATTATATTGCAGCTTCCAAGTTTTTCAGGCCAAGAAGATGGCGATGATTTTTTCAAACTTCAGGCAAATCCAACTACTCCATCTTCAATCATCTTTCCTATAGCAAAAACACCACAGTGGAATCACATCAGTCCTCGAATGTTAGCTCCCACTGATGGGTAATTAATACAACAGTACATATTACTGCTACCATGGGTCTTTATAAATAAGCATAGGTGGTACATTACTTAGCATGCAAGTTGCCTTCTCAGCAATGAAAATGCTGATCGAACCTGTGCGAAAAGTGGTCATAATATGACAGCCATTTTGCTCAGAGAGCCTAGTACAATCGAGGATTTGTCCCCTTGTCTCTGTCCAAAGAGGCTGCCTGTGATTGATGGCACTGAGTGTGCTGTAACAAGCAGTGCTTCTGCTTAGCACTAAGTGATGGGGCTTGGGGCTGCACCCTAGCCAGTGAAGGCAGGCCGCTGTTAGAGATCAGCAGCACCCGCAAGTGTTGACTGACTAGCTCGATTCTACATTCTCCATCATCACCTCCCAGTAAATGTTACAAAAGCTGCTGTCTGTTTCTCTGTGGTAGCACAGTTCTCCCAGCATGGTGACTGTAGTGGTTGCTGGCTCTTGAGCATGTACCAGAAAAGACTGTGCAGCCAAATGAATTAAGGGGGAGACAGCATCCAACCGATGCCAAGACAGACCAAGGAATCGGAGCAACCCGTTTCTAGTTGAAACAGTTGCTGCAGTACTCCTATACGCGCCATCCTAGCCAGGGTATTATGGGGAACTGATACAGAAAATAAGTTAAGGCCAGCATGGATCAGCCGTGATCAAATTCAGTGGCGTGCCAGGCTTGAGGTGCTGAGTGGTCCAGTTCTGCTCTCATTTCCGTGTGCTCTGAGTCTCAAATCACCACACACCTAACCCACACAGGCAGCCTCACCACGGTGAGCCATAGCATTTTTCCTTGCTCGGGGAGTCAACAAGCAGGCATTCTTAGAAAGTTACCTGCACAACATCATGTCATTTTAAAGTATGGATAATACATAGCTGTAAGTATTCAAACTGTTGGACACCATGTTGCTGAATGCTGATTGATATATATATATAGCCTTTTGGTCCTCCAGTGCGATAGAATAAGTACTACATTGTGAAATATAATTAGATTGCTTATTATTTCTGATGTTTGTCTTCCTTGTACACATTCTCTTCCTATGTTTAGACATGTAAATAAATGTAGAAACACAAAAGCTTTTAATTACATGGATATCCCTTAACAGTAGAACATCATTAATTTGATTAGTCAGTGTCAACATAAAGCTGAAGTCAGAAGTTTACATACACCCTAGCCAAGTTCATTTAATCTCAGTTGTTCACAATTCCTGTCATTTAATCCTAGAAAACATTCCCCGTCTTAGGTCAGTTAGGATCTCTACTTTATTTTAAGAATGTGAAATGTCAGAATAACAGAGAGAATGATTTATTTCAGCTTTTATTTCTTCCACCACTTTCCCAGTGGGTCAGAAGTTTACATACACTTTGTTAGTATTTGGTAACTTTGCCTTTAAATTGTTTAACTTGGGTCAAATGCTTTGGGTAGCCTTCCACCAGCTTCTCACAGTAAGTTGCTGGAATTTCATTCCATTCCTCCAGAGAGAACTGGTGTAACTCAGTCAGGTTTGTAGGCCTCCTTGCTCGCACATGCTTTTTCAGTTCTGCCCACAAATTTTCTATCGGATCGAGGTCAGAAAATGTTGTCAAGTCTGGTTCGTCCTTGGGAGCAATTTCCAAACGCCTGAAGGTACCACGTTCATCTATACAAACAATAGTACACAAGTATAAATGCCATGGGACCACACAGCCGTCATACCGCTCAGGAAGGAGAAGCATTCTGTCTCCTAGAGGTGAACGTACTTTGGCACGAAAAGTACAAATCAATCCCAGAACAACAGCAAAGGATTTTGTGAAGATGCTGGAGGAAACAGGCAGACAGGTATCTATATCCTCAGTAAAATGAGTCCTATATCAGCATAACCTGAAAGGCTGCTCAGCAAGGAAGAAGCCACTGCTCCAAAACCACCATAAAAAAGCCAGACTACTGCTTGCAATTGCACATGGAGACAAAGATCTTACTTTTTGGAGAAATATCCTCTGGTCTGATGAAACAAAAATTGAACTGTTTTGCAATAATGACCATCGTTATGTTTGGAGGAAAAAGAGTGAGGCTTGCAAGCCGAAGAGCACCATCCCAACCGTGAAGCACGGGGGTGGCAGCATCATGTTGTGGGGGTGCTTTGCTGCAGGAGGGACTGGTGCACTTCACAAAATAGATGGCATAATGAGGAAGGAAAATTATTTGGATATATTGAAGCAACATCTCAAGACATCAGCCAGCAAGTTAAAGCTTGGTCGCGAATGGGTCTTCCAAATGGACAATGACCCAAGCATACCTCCAAAGTTGTGGCAAAATTGCTTAAGGACAACAAAGTCAAGTTCTTGGAGTGGACCTCACAAAGCCCTGACGTCAATCCGATAGAAAATTTGTGGGCAGAACTGAAAAAGTGTGTGCAAGCAAGGAGGCCTAAAAACCTAACTGAGTTACACCAGTTCTGTCTGGAAAAATGAAACAAAATTCCAGCAACTTACTGTGAGAAGCTTGTGGGAGGCAACCCAAAATGTTTGACCCAATTTAAAGGCAATGCTTTTAAATTGCCTGTGATACTTGCCAAACGGGGTGTTACTAAGTACTGACCATGCAGGGTGCCTAAACTTTTGCTTCGGGCCCTTTTCCTTTTTTGTTATTTTGAAACTGTAAAAAATTTAAATAAAAAAGCAATCTGCTTATAATTAAAGAAATGTGTCATCTTTAACTTAATGCCTTTTGGAAATCATGTCATCTTTTACTCGCTTAGCTATTCACAGTAACAGAAATTTTGACCAGGAGTGCCCAAACTTTTGCATGCCACTGTATGTGGATTAACTTAGCATTGGGGTCAGCACAGACATTTTGGGGCCAATGGGCCTGTTTTTGTGCTATATTTTTTATGTTCATGAGTGTTTATAAAACAGGCGATAATCAGATGGAGACATACAAGAAAAGGATTGATGGATGAGATGTCTATTTGCAGTTTCTTTTAGTAGGAGAACCTAAAACGAGGAGGCATTGTCTCTGTAATTCACCATTTAAAATGGAGATTTCTTTTAATCCCAGCCTTGGGACTTTGGATTCTGAGCCATTCATCTTATTTAATAAGGTATCCGTTAGTCTTGCGAGACCATGGATCTGTGCCTGGAAAGTCTTCACTCTCCAGGGCGCAGGCCTGGGCAAAGTTGTATGGAAGACCGGCAGTTGCCCATGCTGCAAGTCTCCCCTCTCCACGACACCGATGTTGTCCAAGGGAAGGGCAAGGGCCGATACAGCTTGGCACCAGTGTCATCGCAGAGCAATGTGTGATTAAGTGCCTCGCTCAAGGACACAACACGCTGCCTTGGCTGGGGCTCGATCTTACTTAATATCAATAATGCTAAGGGAACCATAATATTCAACAGCAGACTGAGCTCAAGGTGCTGAGACTTAGAATTAAGTTTATTATCATTGACATGTGGACAGTACAAGACATAAAAGTTACTGTAAGTTGCCAAAGTAAATAAATACTATAAAAGATGAATAACAAATCATTGTTCATTCGTACATGAATTGTTCTGAAGTCTGATGGCAGAAGGAAAGAAACAGTTCCTAAAAACATTGAGTGCAGGTCTTCAGGCTCCTGTACCCCCTCCCCGATGATAGTACCATGACACAGAGGGTGAGGCTCTTTAATGATGAGTGTCACCGTCTTGAGACACCAGCTCTTGAAGATGTCCATGATAGGATGGAGGGTTGTGCCTGTGATGGCAATGGCTGTGTGTGTAACCATCTGCAGCCTGTTGCAATCCTATGCAATGATACTCCGTACCAGGCTCTGATGCAGCCAGTCAGAATGCTGTCCACTGTATATCAGTAGAAACTTGCTAAAGTCTTTGGTAACATACCAAATCTCTTCTAACTCCTAATGAAGCACAGTTGCTGGAGGCCATATTAGGTCCTCTGCAATGCTGATGCACAGCAATTTGAAGCTGCACACTCTTTCTGCTGCTGCCCCTCAACAAGGATAGGTGTGTGTTCTCCTGACTCCCCCTTCCTAAAGTGCACAATTCCTTGATCTTGCTGATACTGAGTGAGAGGTTGCAACACCACTCAACCAGCCAATCTATCTCACTCTTTTAAGCTTCATCATTGTCATCTATGGTGTGGTCTTTCACTGCATTTGCAGCATCTTAGAAGAATGAGAGGGAATCTCACTGAAACATATATGGACTGGATAGACTAAATTTAGAAAGTATATTCCTGTGTTGGGAACTTGGGGTTGCAGTCTATAGTTATGAAATAAGAAATTTAGGGATTTAATTTCTTCGGGCAAAGAAAGGTAAAGCTACACAATTCTTAACCATTGGATGCAGTTAAGATGTCATTAGAGGTTGTTCTAATGGCTGAGGAGATTAAAAGATATGGAGAGAAAACAATTAACAAGGTCAGGAATTTGGATGATCAGCCACAATAATTGAATGGTGGAGTTAAAAGAGACAATTTCTTATTTTTTCAATGTTCTAATCTTTTTATCCTATGCCAACCATTTTTTCATTTCTCCTCCAGTTTTGTTGACTTTGATATTAGTTCATATGTAGGTTTTAACATGAGCACATGAGGCTTTGCTAATTTTATTATTTTAAGCAATCAAGAAATTGTCATGAAAATGTGAAAAATTCATATTCTATAGATTAGTTTTCATCATTTTGAATTATAAACACGTGTTTTGATAACTGCATACTTTCAAGGTATGATATATACCATATTTTGAATAACATTTATTATATGTTACAGTGCAAGTAATGACAAATATGTGTATCAATTACAAAAAAAATCCAAAACGAAGAACTGGTCCAAAGTCAAGAAGAAATCGGTAGGAAGCAAATAACTAAATTTTGCATGTAAATGTTTAAAATGCATACAGCTCAAAAACTCAATTTCTTATTATTCTTATTTCAGAAACAAACATTTTTAATGACACCGTACAGATTTAAATCATCACGGGTAACAGAAGGTAAGAATACTGCATTTTTAAAGATTTTATCATTTCAATTTTATCCCACATGTTAGTAAACTAAATGCAAAGGTAAGTTTTGCCTTTGGACCAAGAAGTGGTTTTGAATTTTTAGTAGAATACCAAAATGGCAGCAGGGCCAATATTGACTTCTTTGCTCTCTGAACAAAGTAGCTGGTTCAATTATTTCATTGGGTAATTGAGTGCAAACCATTGCTGTGGATCCGAAATTATACTTAGACCAAACTGCATAAGACCATAAGACATTGGAGCAGAATTAGGCCATTCAGCCCATTGAGTCTGCTCTGCCATTCCATCATGGCTAATCCCGGATCCCACTCAACCCCAAACACCTGCCTTCTCACCGTATCTTTTGATGCCCTGATCGATCAGGAAACAATCAACTTCTGCCTTTAATATACCCACAGACTTGGCCTCCATCATAGTCCATCAGAGCATTCCACAGATTCACTACTCTCTGGCTAAAAAAATTCCTCCTTACCTCTGTTCTAAAGGGTCATCCCTCAATTTTAAGGCTATGCCCTCTAGTTCTGGATACCTTCACCAGGGGAAACAGTCCTTTCAACATTGAGTAAGTTTCAATGAGATTCCCCCCCCACCCCCCCCCACATTCTTCTAAATTCCAGTGAGTACCAGCCCAAAGCTGCCAAACACTCCTCATATGTAAACCCCCTTCATTCCCAGAATCATCCTCGTGAACCTGCTGTGGACTCTCCCCAATGACAACACATTCGTTCTGAGATATGGGGCCCAAAACTGTTGACGGTACTCCAAGTAGGCCTGACTAGTGTCTTATAAAGAATCAGTATTATCTCCTTGGTTTTATATTCTAATCCCTTTGAAATAAATGCCAACATTGCATTTGCCTTCTTTACCACAAACTTAACTTGTAAATTAGCCTCCTGGGAGTCTTGCATGAGGACTCCTAAGTCCTTCTGCACCTCTGATGCTTGAACCTCCTCCCCATTTAGATAATAGTCTGCACTATTTTTCCTATTGATCAAGAACATAGCATTGAAAGAAGATCAGCTGTGATGCTATTCAATGGTGGATCAGTCTTGTAAGACTGAATGGCCTGCTCTTAATTTTCTGGACTGTATGTTTCAAAAGAGAGCATCACACAGGAAGTAATTGTAGAGTGGGTTGGCAGGTGACAACCCATGATAAGCATTGTTAATAGTAAGGAGACTGGGCAACACTTTTTTTCACAGACAGAAATTTGTGTGGTGGGATTGGTCAAACAGATGACTGGATAGTCGGGTGGGGACCTCTGAGCAGATTCTGCTGATGGTGTTTGGAACCTTGCCACTAATACATGCAAAATCGTACAATCAATAATAATGGCAAGATGCAGAAGATGCCTACTTGGAGTGTTATGTACCCCATAACTAGGTTGCCAAACCAGCAGAAATGGATCACTCAGTTGGAGTCTGGATTACTGGAACTAAGAAAGTTTTATTAAAGAAATAAGCAACACAGTACTCTAATACACCGTCCTGACGAAGGGTCTCGGCCTGAAACGTCGACTGCACCTCTTCCTACAGGTGCTGCTTGGCCTGCTGCGTTCACCAGCAACTTTGATGTGTGTTGCTTGAATTTCCAGCATCTGCAGAATTCCTGTTGTTTACAGTACTCTAATAGTAAGGATATAAATGCAACAGGTTAGCACTGAATAAACATACATGTACACAGAACTAGGATAATAGGATCAATCAAGCTCTATCACAGTCTAGGGGTAAGATGTTCAATCACAAGTGACAGAGTTCAGTTTAGTTCAGTTCGCAGTAATCGCTGTTGTGCCGTTAGAGAGAGAGAGAGCAAATGCTGATATTCGAATCGGATTCAACAGACCTTTGATATTCCTCGCAGTTAGCTTTCGGGCGAGCCCTTTATAATGTCTTCTGAGGTCACCGACTGTGACCCCTCCGTTTCAGATACGATCGTTCCTCTGCGGTGACCCCGGCACTCAGGCAAGGGTGGACACACACACCAGGTTCCCGTCGACCGTATCTTTCCACCCTGTGCGTCTGTGGCTGGTCCCGCGATCAGCCCTCCAAAACTCCCACCGACTTGTGGGGCGCACCGCTTCCAGGGTCTTGTTACCTCGTGGTGTCATGAGTGGTGTCTTGTGTGGTGTCTGTTGCCTTAGCGAACCTGTCCCTTTTTATCCCCGCTGTTGGGGTATCGCCTGTCCATCACTTCAAACAGTTCAGGGTTCTAAGGAGCCGGTCTTGACAATACCCAGACCGGTGTCTCCTTCCGTTAATCTCTTTCGTCTCCTCATTAACATTTCCAAATGCTGCTCCATTGTCTTACTTATCTCTCTCTCCTGAAGACAGGTGGCAGATCAACTGTTGATCCCACTGGTGATAGCACAGGACAGTTTACATCTTAGTCTATGTGTACTTTTGTCACCCTCTTTCGTCACAGGAGGAAGATGAACATTTGATGCACTCCCGCAGCAGTTCTGATGGAGTGTAGACCTTGCATACATGTTTTGCCCAAGTGGTATCAAAGTAACCTTATATATTGGTCAACATCATTGAACATACCAAACATCAAATGCAACATTAAAAACCAGAAAATATCTGCAATGGGTCAGCAGCACCTACAAGAAAAGAGTTCAATGATTTTGAGCTGCTGATCCTTCTTCAGAACACAGACATCCCACCTCTCCCGGAAGTTCCGGGAGTCTCCCGCATATTAATAGTGGCTCCCTGATGCCCGCAGATTATATACAATATCCTGGAAATCAATTTTTTTGAGAGCGAGCAAGAGAGCGAGAGCACGCCATGGCAGAGTGTTCCAAAAAAAGAAAATATAAAACGTACATCACCCCAGACTACACTAAAGTGTACCCCTGCCTAATAGGGGTCAAAAATAATGACGGTGTTTCTCGCTGCACTGTTTGCAACAGTGACTTTTCTATTGCCCATGGTGGGTTAAGACTGTAAAAGACATGTTGAGGTGAGTTTAACAGGTGTCAATCATTCATTAGCATAGCTAATGTTATTTAAACTAGCTGGCCAGCTGCTCAGGAGCTACTCTATTGCAGACATCCCACCTCTCCCGGAAGTTCCGGGAGTCTCCTGCAAATTGATGGTGCTACCTCCCTGAAATGAGTTTTTGCAGGGTGGTATGTCTGAGAACAACATTATTTAATATCACTGTGCATACCATCAATGACATCAGTCTAGTCTTCTGCTCTAATTTGAAAATGACGCTCCTGGAGTTTGCAGTCTTGGTCCAAATGTTTGTTGGTTTACTGGTTTTATTTAAAACATTATGATTCATACAATCTTATAGTAAATCAGGATTCTTATCCCCAGCAACATGAAAGGACAGCAATGACAACTTGGGCATTGCTTGAAATGCTATCTAAACTAATAAGGAAAATGTACACCAACCTACACATCTAATTTTCAGTCAATTTGCAGTGATATGCTGTATGTAACTTAAAGCTTTATATTTTTCAGGCCAACAGAAAGGCAGTATAACGAAGCTATTCCAAGATAGAAAAACCGTTCAATCAGATGATGACAAAGAGGATGAAGATTATTACTTTTCAAATTCAGAATAGATCTTATTTTATAGAAAGTTAAAATACCTGAACTCAGAGTAGCTACTTTGTTGATAGGACTCTGAAATGTAGTGATATTTGAATACTGGAATTTGAGTTGTGGTTCCTTCTGTTAATGGTTTTTAAATAGTGAAAATGTATATAAAATGTACAAACTCAACCATCAAATTTTAAGTGTTTTGTAATGTTTGTTATAAATGATGAATGATATTCTCTCCAATATAGCACTTGTTCCTAAGCTTGTACTGTTTCTGATTTATCTATCTTGATTGCTTTTATTTTTTTTGTTTCAATATTCCATTAGTGTGCTAATTATTGGGATAACTCTACATTAATTAGAATTTGTGGCCTACTCTTGTAATATATTATTTGATGAACTGTTACTGCAGCTTGGAGGTTTAACTTGTTAACATGACTGAATATGAGTGTGCTGAAAATATATGACATGTAGGTAAAGAAACATATAGGAACAAGCTGCAGTATTTCTACCACAATAACAGAATGCAGATAGTTGAATAGAGGGACGTACAGCTTCTCAAGTTATTTTTTGTTTTCATTCATTGTGCAAGAGAAATTGAAGTTAGTTGTTTTAAATAGTTTTCATTGCTCTTTTTATTCATGGTTTGGTATGCAAAAACTTAATGGAGGTAGTTATTTGAGAGGAAGGATTCTAATGAAAAGGGAGTCCTTGCTTTTTATTCAAATTAATTTGAAGCAACTGATTATTAAAATAATTTACTGTTTTGCTTCTTAACGCACTTCTGGAAAATGCGGTACATGAAACATGAATGACACACCCACAAGAGGCTATCATATAGCACAAAGGACTGAAATATTCATCATATGCCTTCACAATGTACAACACTTTTCACCAGTTACTGAATGTTACTGTCACTGGAAGGCTGCCATCAAATACCAAGCAACAATTTCAGTTAACATAATTGCTCTAAAGTACTCCCTGAGGGGAATTAAAGCACGTTTAGCCTCTCTTTGCTAGAAATGCTATAAGGCATAACTATGTGGAAAATGTAAATATATATCAAATTTTGAACAAATGACGCTATAAAGTTAGAAACTACCTTAGGATATTCTGGTCAGCTCTTATCAAAACAGTTAAAACTAGTCTTAAGGATTGTTCTTTTAATGTCCTACTATTCCAAGAAAGCCCAAAATAATTTAGCCAACATAGTTAGAAATAGGCTTTAAATTAGCACAGCAATAGTAAATGCATTTCACTTTAACTATTGTGCTTAAACTTCTTTCATATAAGGCACCCTGAATTAATTCAGCCAATTTAACGCTGCGATATCCATGTAGCATCAGGGCAAATCACTAACATTAACTGTAAAAGCTTGTTAGGAATCTGGGAATTATGTCTTTAGAGGGTAAATGAATGGATATCTGTTTATTGGGATTTAGGATTATTGAAAGAGAAGAACTGCTCTATTTTTCCTCTCAGGTAAAAGGGGTAAAAACCAAATAATTTCAATGCAGAGATCAGAAGCGGGAACTAGCTTATAATTAACTAATCCAAATTGGGCTCTGCTTGATTCAGAAACTGGAACATAAATATTTTTACTTGTTTCCAATTTATTTGGTTTTCATAAGGAGGTAATGCTACATTGAAATACAAATGGTGGACTAGGAATCTTTGCTTGGATACACCAGGTAAGGTACATGGTTGTAAAATTTCTTTTGCAAGCTATTTTTTATATTTGCCAATTATATGTTTGTAATTTCCAGAATTGAAATGTAGAGAATTGGTCTAAGCAAATATGTACTCTGATCCTATCCACCAGAATGTGAAATAATTTCATTCAGTCCAGAAGAAAATACCCTGATCATTGCAAAAGTGGTAGTTTGATTGCTGTTCTTTTCCATTTTGGCATTGAAATAAAGACTACTTTTGGTTACTCATCTTCGTCAGCTCATCCTAAAAGCTTGGTTTATCTTTGAAAGAGATTCTTGAATTTGAGGAAAGGAACTATTACGTACATTCAAGCAGCCTATTTACAACATGTGCTTCTGTAAAGGTATAGGAATCCTGCCAGTTTTTCATAAGTCCTCATAAGTACTGTGTTTGTCAGTAGTTTCTCTGTATATTTTTGTACTTCTGCAATAAATGTAGAATAATCAATATTCTTTTAATCAATTTTAATAGTGTGATATTTTCCTGTTGTCTAATTGCACACTCTACCTGTACATCAGAACTCTGGTTGTGTTTAAATGTTAATCTAGCCATTCAATAAATATGCTGGATGCAGTTCATAATCTTGGTTATATAACAGAAGCTGGTCTCAATCTATATTCCTTTTTATGCAAAGAGAGAGCACTCAGTAGTGCAGGTAGATGCAGAGCAGCTACCAGTCATTTGGAGACAAAGAACAATGTGGGTTGAGATCATATTACTTACGAAAAGGGGTTTAAATTGGCTCTTTAAGAGAAATGCATTGACATACAATTCAGGGAGACTTTGATTACCACTATTGGAAATATGTAGCGAACTAAAAAAGCAGAGAATGAGACTTTTGGTGGAAAATGAGTGGTTATAGGTAGAACATGACCAAGGAGGGAGGTTAAGCTGCTGCTGTGGATAGCCATTGTAAAGTGCCATTGTCATCTGAAGGAATCAGCTCTAAAACTTTGAATCATCCATTCTCAGGAAAAATATTTCCACCCTTACTAATAAAGACAATTCTATATCTTGTGATGATGGTATTAGAAGAGATTAACTAGATCAAGGGCTACAAACATTGTAGAGAATATAAGGGCCTCTTGAATGCAGTCAGAGTACATAATAAATAACGTGACTCGAAGATCAGTCTTCTGAATAGCGAATCTGCATGGCATTCTGTGCCTTAGATCCTGCACTTTTTTAGGGGCCCTGGCAGAGATATTTAAAACATCCTTGGCAATGGTTTAAGGAAGGCTTTAAAATTATGCTAGGAAATTACAAGCCAGTGAGCCTGACATCAGTAGTGGGTAAGTTATTGGAAGATATTCTAAGGGATCAAATGTACAAGTATTTGGATGTTCAGGGACTGATTGGGGATAGTCAATGTGCTAGGCCATGTCTAACCAATCTGATAGTTTTTCAAGGAAATTACCAGGGAAATTGATAAAGGCAAGGCGGTAGATCTTGTTGACATGGACTTCAGCAAGTTCCCTCAAGGGAGGTTGGTCAAAAGGTTCATTTACTTCGCACTTGGGGTGAGGTAGTAAATTGAGTCAGATGTTGGTTTCGTGGGAGTGGTAGGCCTCTGAGAGGAGGCTTGTGACAGTGGCTTGCCTCAGGGACAGCTGGTGGGTCCGTTGTTTTTTGTCATCTATATCAATGATCTGGATGATAATGTGGTAAACTGGATCAGCAAATCTGCAGATGACACCAAGATTGGTGGTGTAGTGGACAGCGAGGAAGACGATCAAAGCTTGCAGCAGGATCTGGACCATCTCAAAAAAGTTGGCAAATGGAATTTAATGCAGACAAGTGTGAGGTGTTGCTTTTTTGCAAGACAAACCAGGATAGGAGTTGCACAGTGAGTGGTAGAGCACTGAGGAATTCAGTAGAACAGAGGAATCTGGGAATACAGATTCATAATTCATTGAAGGTGACGTCACAAGTTGATAGGGTCGTAAAGAGATCTTTTGGCACATTGGCCTTCGTAAATCAAAGTGTTGTGTACAGGAGTTGGGATGTTATGTCAAATTTGTATAAGATGTTGGAGTATTGTGTAAAGTTCTGGTTACCTACCTACAGAAAAGATATCAATAAGTCTGAAAGTGTAGAGAAAATTTACAAGGATGTTTCCAGGACCTGAGGACCTAAGTTATAGGGAAAGGTTGGATAGTTTAGGAATGGTTTTATTTCCTACAGCATAGGAGAATGAGGGGAGATTTGATAGAAGTATAAAAATTATGAAGGATATAGATAGGGTAAATACAAGTGGGCTTCTACCACTGAGGTCGGTTGAGACCAAAAGTAGAAGTCATGTGTTAACAGTGAAAAGAGAACATGAGAGGGACCCTCCACTCAGTGTAGAACAAGCTGCCAACAAAAGTGGTGGCTTTGGGTTTGATTTCAATGTTTAAGAAAAATTTGGATAAGTACATGGATGGGAGAGGTATGGAGGGCTGTCCAGGTGTAGGTCAATAGGACTAGGCAGATTAATAGTTCAGCACAGACTAGGCAGGCAGCAGGACTTATTTCTGTGTTGTTGTGTCCTATGACTCAATGATCAACTGACAAGGGTACTTGCAGACATTTTTAACCTCTCCCTGCTTCAATCTGAGCAGCCTACCGGATTTAAGACCACTGTCATCCAGCTACCTAATAAAACAAGGTAAGGTGCCTTCATGACTCCCACCCAGCGACATCCACTATGATGAAATGCTTTAAGAGGCTGGTCAGGGCAAGCATTAACTCCAGCCTCCCCGACAACCTCAACCTACTGCAATTTGTCACAGCAGACGCCATCTCCCAGGTTCTACATTCAATCTTGGAGCATCTGGACAGTAAAGACACTTGCATTAGACTATAATTTATTGACGGTAGCTCCAATCTACCTTCAGTACTATAATTCCAAGCAAACTTATTCCCATGCTCTAGACCTGGGGCTCAGCAACTTCCTTTTCAACTGTATCTTAGACTTCCTGATCAACAAACAGTATTCAGTGAGGATAAGCCGCAGCGCCTCCAGCATGACTATCTTCACCACTGGTGCCCACCAAGCTATGTCCTCAGCCCCCTACTCCATTCCCTGTATCTGCATGACCAGATTCTGCTGGAACTCCATCTACTTGTTCGCAGATGGTACCACCATAGTGGGCCATGTCTCAAATAACAATGAGGGGGTTGAAGAGTGTAACGACGGCAACCTTTCCTTCATGTCAGCAGAACAAGTAAGCTGGTCATTGACTTGGGGAAGAGAGGCAGTGCACATGCTCCTGTTTATATTGATGGTGCTAGGGTTGAAAGTTTCAAATTCCTAGGAGTGAACATCACCAATAGCCTGTTCTAGTCTGACTTTGTTAATGCAACAGCCAAGAGAGCTCCCCGGTGCCTCTTATTCCTCAGAGAACTGAAGAAATTTGGTATGTACCCTTTGACTGTCACCATTTTTTAATCAATATGTCCTAGAAAGCATCCTATCCAAATACATCACTGCTTGGTATGGCAATTGACTGCAAAAAAACTGCAAGGAGATGTGGGCACAGATCAGCATATCACAGAAACCAACCTCTCTTCCATGGACTCTGTATACACTTCCCACTGCCTTGGTAAAGCAGCCAGCAAAATCAAAGGCCCCAGCCACTCTGGATATCTTCTCTTCACTACCCTCCCCCCCCCCCACCACCACCACCATCTGGCAGAAGATCTAAAAGCACGTACCATCACGCTCAAGGATAGCTTCTATCCTGCTCTTATAAGACTACTGAATAGTTTCCTAGTATGATGATCTGGACTCTGGACATTACAATCTACCTTGTTATGATCCTGCACCTTATTATCTACCTGCACTGCTCTTTCTTTGTAACTGTAACACTTTATTCTCTACTCTGTTATCATTTTACTTTGTACTGCCTCACTACAGTGTTTAAATGAATTGATCAGTATGCAAGACAAGTTTTTCACTATCTCAGTTCAAGTGACAATACTTTATTACTTAATTGGCAATTGTATCATCATAGAGAAGTATCAAAAGAGTAAAGGATGGCCAGAAGTGAAACAAAAATTGTTGGAAACACTGAGCAGTTCAGGCAGCATTTGTGGAAAGAGAAATGGTTAACATGAAGTTAGTTTCTTGTTCCACAAGTGCCATCTGACCTCCTCAATCTTTAAAGAATGTATCCGGCTTCATTTTTTTAATCTTCACGCTGGAAGTGAACTTTGCTATCCTTGATCCTAGGTGCAAGTAATTTTGGTGAGAAACTGAGACTAATTATGCTAAGGGAAACTGATTTTGGAAAGCTAAATGTGTCATAGACCAGGAACGTTCGACCAGGTAGATCAATGAACGAAGATGAAACTATTTGGATAAACAATGTCTGGAAACTTTGGTGCATCCAAATGATGGTAGTTAGGGTAGTGAGTCGCATCTGAAAATAATCACGGGTGGAGAGTGGTTGAGCCTTTGAATTTGGGAGCCGGATGGTTACATTAGAATATTGAGATATCACAGCCTGGGATCAGGAGTTGGAAGATCAGGGTATCTGATTGATAGGGAGAAGTGGGTGATGGTGAGGAATCAGTACCATATTGGGAAACCCTTAACAATCAAAGGCAAGGATGGAATTTAAAAGTCACCTAATTGCCTGCTTGTTTTGTTAATACCCAGAGTTGGTTGCTCCCCATGCAAATTGGCTAATTTCCCAAAAGTTGTTTCACCTTATTTAGGTGCATTAGCTTATCACCACCCTGAGCACTAACATTCATTTCTGTTTCTCCTGAAGAAAATGGCCAAAAGCGCATTTGAAACAGCATTATTTGCACCTGGATGTGTGCATTGAAACTGCATCTGTGCAGTTTCTGAAGGGTCGACAATTAGCTAAACACAGCTTCTGATAGCTTGCACATCAATCTAAGAAAGGCTTTGGCTCTTAAAGTCATAAGTACCTGGGAGTGCAACAGGCTCCTAGTTGTACAAACGCAATGCTCATAGATGACACCTTTGAGTGCCAAAAAGGAAGTGGGACTTGCACAAATGATAGAAATCTGAAATGAAGCTTGGTAACAATGGGAGCTTTGAAGATGACATTATGAAATGTTTGCAGAAAGAGAGATTAAGCACTATTGAAGAGGATGCCAAGTTGTAACTTGCTGATAAAAGCCACATGTGCTCCCCCGCCCCCATCCTTGTGGATTTGACATAAACAAGTAGGCAAGCCATTAACATCTAAGCACAGCTAGTCTGGTACAGCTATATTTGGACTCAGCCAGTAAAACCAACTAATATGGCCCTAAAACTGAGGGGAGAAAACATTTGACCACATCCTGTAGGAACTGAAGTCAATAGTCTTAATATGCTGAAATCTGGAACAGGGGAAAACAGAACATTGGAAGAACTCAGCCATTCAAACACCTTTTGTTTGAAAAGTTGACATTTCAGATTGAGACCCTGCATTGGACATGAGTAAGAAAAAAGCTTAACAGTATAATTGATGTCATGTGCACTGAGGTATAGTGAAAACCATACAGATAATTTCAAAATGTTAGTTCATCAAGGTAGCTCAAAAGGAAAAAGTAACAAAATGCAGAATATAGTGTTTCAGTTATAGAGAAAATGCAAAGCAGGTAGGAAATAAGCTGCGAGGGCCATGACAAGGTAAATTGTGAGATGGTGTTGCAATCTTTGAGCTTTTTTATCTTCTACCCATGGAAGAGAAGGGAAAATGTCCGGAGGGGGAGGGATCTGATTATATTGGCTGCTTAACTGAGGCAGTGGACAATGTAGAAAGAATCCATGGGGAGATAGCTCTTCATAATGGACTGAGCTATGTCTATAACTGCAGTTTCTTGAGATTTAGGACAGAGCATTTGCCAAATCCAGCTGTGATGCATCAGGATAGGAAGTTTTTTTATTTATTGAGACATAGTGTGGAGTGGGCCCTTCTGGTCCTTCAAGCTGCACTGCGCTGCGGTCCCCGAGTTTAAACCCGGCCTAAGCACGGGACAATTTACGATAACCAACCGGTACATCTTTGGATCGTGGGAGGAAACCAGAGCACCCAGAGGAAACCCACGCGATTACGGGGAGAACGAACAAGCTCCATACAGGCAGCAGCAGGAATTCAACCCAGGTCGCCTGAATTGTAAAGCGTTGTGCCAACTACTACACCACCGTGCTTTTGATGTGGGTCACCAGGGACATAGGCTTTTGATGAAGTAGAGGTGCTGGTGTGCTTCTTTAGTCTGAGACATCACAATTAGACTGAGTTCTGTAGACATAGTGTCAACTGATGTTTATACCAAGGTACTGTACCTGAAGCTTTCAATCATCTTCACCGAAACACCATTAATACTTACAGGAACATATGCTCTGCCCTGCCTCCTGGTCAATTGGTTTGTTATTGTCAAGTGTGCTGAAGCACAGTGAAAAAACATATAGATAATTTTGAAATGTTAGTACATCGGGGTACAATCGGAAGATTGCTGGAGTTACACTGCTGTAGAACAGTATTTACTTAGAAATACGGCTCGGAACAGTCTATTCCAGCCCAATGAGCCTCATCATCCAGCAACCCACCTATTAAGTCTAATCACAGGACAAGTTACAATGACTAATTAGCCTAGTGACTGGTACGTTTTTGGAGTACAGGAGGAAGCTCGAGCACGCAGAGGAAACCCACGGGGTTCAGGGGAAGAATGTACAAATGACGCTGGAATTAAACTCCAAAGTCGGGAACACCTCAAGTTGTAATACCATTGCACTAGCCACTACACTACCTGCTGTCGGTAGGCAACAAGCAAACATTGTTTGCAAATATTTCACAGAGGCCAGCCGAAATTCTTGAGTGACTACCGTCCAGTGGCCCTGACCTCACAGATCATGAAGACCCTACAGAGGCTGGTCCTGGCTCACCTCCGACCCCTGGTCAGATCAGCCCTCGATCCCCTGCACTTTGGCGACCAGGAGCACATTGGAGTCGATGATGCTGTCATCTACCTGCTGAACAAAGAACACTCCCATTTGGATAAGCAGGACAGCACTGTGAGGATCATGGTCTTTGATTTCTCAAGTGCCTTCAATACCATACAGCCCTCACTGCTGGGGGAAAGCTCCATTCAATGCAGATTGCACTTGCATTGGATCCTGGATAATGGACTACCTGACTGGCTCCAGAGCAGTTCGTGCAGCTCCAGAGCTGTGTGTCAGACATGGCTATAAGCAGCACTGGGACCCCACAGGAGACTGTATTGGCTCCCTGTTTACCCTGTATACATTGGGCTTTAGATACAACACTGAGTCATGTCTTCTGCAGAAATTCTCTGATGACTCCGCAATAGTTGGGTGTATAAAGGGAGGTCGGGAGGATGGATACAGGACCCTGGTGGAGGACTGTCAAATGGTGCAAGCTGAATCATCTGCAGCTCAACATTAGTGAGACAAAGGAGATGGTGATTGTCTACTCCCTGTTACTGTTCATGGTGTGGGCTCACAAGCATCTGGAAGTGCACCTGGATGACAGCCTTGAATGGAACACCAACACAAGAAGGGCCAGAGTCTCCTCGACTTCCTGAGGAGACTGAGGTCCTTTGGAGTATGCAGGCCTCTCCTTCACATGTTCTACCAGTCTGTTGTCACCAGTACAATCTTCTCTGCGGTGGTGTGCTGGGGCAATGGCACCAACATGGGTGATGCCAACAGAAAGGCCGGCTCTGTTATAGGAGTCAAACTGGGCCTACTGAAGGCTGTGAGAGCACAAAGATTCCTACAGAGAATCCTGACAATTCTGGGCAATGTTTCTCACCCTCCGGTTGTCACCTTGACTGAACAGAGGAGCACTTATAGTAATAGATCGAGACAACAGTGCTGCTCCAAAGAGCGCTATTCGAAGTCTATAATAGGCCATCCTATAGCAGGGGAAGTGATAACACCCTCCTCTTAAGACTGTTTGAGGTACCTAATTTTTTATTCTTTCTTACATCTGTCCTAATATTTGTACATCAGTGCACTTGTAACGCTACTGTGGCACTGTAGTTTCCATTGGGATCGATAAAGCATCTATCTAGCTATAGAAAGACTGTTGAAAAGTTATTTAATTTTAAAATAATTACAAATACAATTTTAATTAGAGTTTTTTTAAATGAAATCCTGAGAGTCACTTCAAATGAATGATAGTGCGATAAAGCACCTTCGACACCTCGTTCCTCGCCTCCGATGGGTCGGGACTTAACGGCCATGCCAACAATGGCTGGGCTGCCTCCGCTTTTGTTTCACCGAGAGCAGCATAATTTGGCAAATCTTTTTAAATCAGAGATTCCAAAAGTGTGTTCATTGTAAAAGATTTGGCTGGAAATGCATGCTGAGAATGTTTAGTAATTAAACTTGTGCGCCGTGAGTCAGAGTTGAACGATCGCAGAGTCGCGCAGGCGTTTATCCTGTCCTCCCGGTCCCGGAAGCATTTCTGCCGATTCGCCGTTAGGCCGAGTCGATGGGAAGGGTGATTGACAGTCGTGCTTGCGCTGGGTGTGAAGCCGTGAACAGGAGGGGTGGTTCTGGCTCTCCTGACCTCCGACAATGGCACCCGGGTGAGTGATAACCTGCCGCGAACAAACTCGTGATTGCAAAGCGATTTCTAAAACCTGTGCTCGTCTTGGTATTTTGAGGTTGCATACTAGAGTTCTCATTAATCTCAATGTTCATCTGGCCAGGTCTTTGCTGAGCCTGTTTTGCTTTTATTGTTCGGCGATCTCTTCCATCCGTGGTGCCTTCCTCGAACCAGATCAAGATGTTAGGTAAGTCAGATACTGTACTATGATGCAGCGCCTTCTGTCAAAAGTAAACCCTGTCAGACAATCCAAGTAAATAAAGAGAACTGCAAATGCTGAAAACCCGTGACAGAAAAAAAACCATTTTGCTGGAAAATCGCGATAGATCAGACACAATCTGTGGTAGGACAGTTAAAATTGCCAGGTCCGAGACATTTGATTAGATTTTTCTTTGAGAAGAGTCTCAGATTGGGAATGTTAACTTTTTCCCTTTCTACAAGTGCCACCTGCTTTGCAAAATGCTTCAGCTTTTTCGGGTTTTGTTCCATCAAGCTAATCATTTCACGCGCTTTGGAGCCTTTAGTCTATCAGAACTAAATTTTATTCCAAATATAGTCATGGGGCATTTTTAATAAACTTTCACCATAACCTGAAAAAGAAATGCAATTATAAACAGAAGAGATCCTGCAGATGCTGGAAACCTAGAGCAACCCCCATAAAGTACTGGTGGAACTAAGCAGGCAGAATCAGAATCAGGTTTATTGTCACCGCATGTGGCGTAAATCTGTTAATTTAGCAGCAGCAGTTCAATGCAATACACAATATAGAAGAAAAATAATAATAATAAGTAAATGCTAGTGATAATAAACCTGATTCTGATTCTGAAAGAAGTAAATTACACTGTATGTATATTGAATAGATTAAAAAACTAAATAATATATATTTAAAAAGTAAGGTGGTGTCTAAGAGTTCAATGTCCATTTAGGAATCGGATGGCGGAGAGGAAGAAACTGTTCCTGAATCGCTGAGTGTGTGTCTTCAGGCTTTTGTACCTCCTACCCGATGGTAACAGTGAGAAAAGGGCATGCCCTGGGTGATGGGGGTCCTTAATAATGGACGCTGCCTTTCTGAGACACCGCTACCTAAAGGCGTACTTTGTAGGCTAGTGCCCAAGATGGAGCTGACTAAATTTACAGCTCTGTCTGCGGCTACTTTCAGTCCTGTGCAATAGTCCCCCACCCCCATACCAGACAGTGATACAGACTGTCAGAATGCTCTCTGACAGGCTTCTGTCAGATAGCTTCTGTGGAAATGAATAAGCATTCCACATTTCGGCTGAGGCCCTTCTTCAGGACTGGAAAAGAAAGGGGAGGAAACAAGAATAAGAAGGTTGGTGGGGTGGTGTGTGGACGGGAGGACAAGTTCGAAGATGATAGGTGAAACCGGGTGGGTGGGGGAGGGTGAAGTAAGAAGCTGGGAATTGACAAGTGGAAAACGCAATTAGCCCATGCATACTTTAATATAAATTGATAAATTGGTTTATCATTTCAAACTACTGAGGTACAGTGATAAACTTGTAGTGCATGAGGTTCTCACAGATAAATTCATTACAATGGTACATTGAGGTAGTGCAAAGTAGAAACAACAGGGAGCAGAATAAAATGTTACAGAACAGAGAAAGTACATTTTAGGTAGGCAGTAAAGTGCAGGGTCACAACCAGATAGATCATGAGATCAAGAGTCCATCTTGTAGTACTAGGGAAACATCCACTAGTCTTCAATGTTCTACTTTTAGTTAATTTTTGTGAATTCTTAGTATTTCTTGTCTCTAATAGTAAACAGTGTAATCTGTTGAGAAGGGGATTCCATTCCAGTCAGGAGTTGATATCTCTCCTGCAGTAACACATTTCTTTTTAAAGTTAGTCATACTTTATTAATCTAAACGGAGCAACTGTGCATTACTATGCATTGAGTGAGCTAACCAATTTAAGGAAGCTGTTTTGACAACCTATAAGTAAGCAAGTGTCTTTTGTACTGGACTGTAGTTTCCCATCTGCCGTAGTGGACACACCCTGACCACATCCAGTCTAATTCCCTTACCACTGTTTTGCCTCCTCTTCCCCTGGACGGCAAGGGTGGAGTTGCTCTGGTCCTTACTTTCCATTCCATCAGTTTATGCAATCAGCACTTACAATTTCTGCCAGTTAAAACAGGCATGTCCTCTCTTCTTCTTACCTTAAAGCATTTCCAAGGCAACATTCGCTTTGCAGCTTGTTGATCCACCGAAATACATTCTTTGACCCGACCAACCACGCCCATGCTATGGCATTTTCTTAAGCAGCCACAGCACCAAGCTTTCAATGACTTCCCTTTGCCATATCCAGAGAACTAAATAGTCTCCCCAGAGGAAGCAATACTCCACACACACTTCCAGTCTAACTTGTAGCATTGTGTTCAGAAAGTGGTCTCCTCTGTGAAGGAGAAACCCAATGCAAATGGCGTGACTGCTTTGCTGAGCATCAATGTTCAGTATGCATGGTCATCCTCCCACTTTAATTCTCTGTACAGCTCTCACTCCAGTCTGTGGTCTCCAGCAGTATAAGAGCCCCAATGCGAAGAGCAACAACACCTCATCTTCCATTTGCACATAGCAGCCTTACAGCTCAATACTAAATTCTCCAACTTCTGATTACCCGAACCCTCTGTCTGTATCAGAACTGGCTATTTCTACCTTAAGTTAACCATCGACATTTGCTTGGGATTTTCTGCATTTTCTGGTTTTATTTTAGACTTTCAGCTTCTGCTGATTTTTTTTTTGTTCACTGAGAAATGAATTGTAGATGCAAGGGCATGTTCTCACATTTTTTTTCATTCTAAAGTTGTTTCTAAATAACCAAATTTGATTAAATAAATTTGTCTGATACCTCTAAAGCTGCAGTTTTGCCTTTTTGGTGCATTCTGCCAAAGGAAGGAAATCTGCTCTGTAGTTTCCTTGAACACAGGAAGTGGAAATAGGCTTAAGCCAGTTAGCCCCATTGTAGAAGAACACCATCGTTCTTGTATGCCAGCTCTACCTTTCTGCACAAATCCAAAACAATTTAGTTCTTTAGTCATCTTGAAATTCTTTCTTCTCCCAGTTAACTTTTCTACTTGGGTTGTTCCAGTATTATACAGTACATTGTCTGCAACTTCCAGACTTAGTGTTGCTAAGTTCTTTAGAATGGTTTCTTGTATTGCAGGGGATTTGTGGTTTGCCTTTCCTGGCAAAAATGATGACAGAGAGGAGACACAAGAGACTGCAGATTTTAGAATCTGGAGCACTGCACAAAATGCTGGTGGAATTTAATCCAGATGTAGGGTCTTAATCCAAAATGATGCATGTTTCTCCATGGATGCTGCATGAATTGCTGAGTTCCTCCAGCACTTCGTGTGCTGCTGGCATGAATGGTTGCATATAGAATTTGTGAAGAAGTTTCTCAAAAACACAGCCCTGATTAATGTCAATTGGTGGATAACAGTCCCCTGGCTCTTGCCGGCATTTGTCATCGTCACTCAAAATTCAAGTCCTAATGTTTGGAAGTGCTTTATAAGTTGATACAGAAAAGCTTTGTATAAGCCTGTTGGAATTCTGCATTATTATGTATTTATTTTCTTGCTTAGCAATACAGCACTGTTGGATCTGACTGTTTAATTCTTAGTTTAAACTGTTTAGTTGCTATTTCCTTTGCCGTTTAACAATTATCTCATGTATTTTAAGTAGCTCTTATGTGCATATAACAGTTTACTATGCCTCTAGCAGAGATGCAAAGTATAATTCTGGAAAGCTCTGGAAGCTTCTTTATTTGTATTACTTGAATAAATGCTTTCTCATTGGAAAAAGAGCTTTGACCAGTGGCCAATCCAGACATGCAGTTTGGAGAGGAGGAGATTTCAATCAGGTCCGCTGTCCGAGGACCAAAAGGCAGCAGTGGGTCACGGCAACAAAAAAGAACTTTGACCAGCAATCAATCGGCATTTGGGATTGATTAGTAAGAGCAAAATAAAGGAAGACGGACAAGCACACCGGCCTTTGTCGGAGTAGACATAGAGTAGTGATCTTGAGGCTTTAGATCTTCAAGGTTTCATCAAAGAAAGGCTTCAGTTAGAGAAAGCAAAGGAAAGAAAAGCTCAAGTTTTTTTCCCTTCTCTTCTTTATATCTGCTCAGCTAGGACAGTTGAGATGCCAGGCAGGATAGTGAAATGCTCTTCTTGCGGGATGTGGGATGGCAAGGAGACCTCCAGTGTCCCTGCTGACTACAACTGCGAGATGTGCATCCAGTCACAGCTTCTAACAAACTGAGTTAAGGAGCTGGAGCTGGAACTGGATGAACTCTAGGTCATTCGGGAAGCTGAGGGGGTGATAGGTAGTACTTGTAGAGAGGTAGTTACACCCAAGGTGCAGGACTCAGGAAACTGGTTGACGGTCAGGAATGGGTAAGGGGTTAAGGAGCCAGTGCAGAGTACCCCTGTGCCATCCCCCTCAACAACAGGTATATCACTTCGGATACTGCCGGGCGGATGACCTAACAGAGGAAAGTCGTAGTGGTGGGATCTCTGGTACTGAGTCTGCCTCTGTGACTCAGAAGGGAAATGAGGAGAAGGAACACGCTGTGGTGATAGGGGATCTGTTAGTTAAGGGAATGGACAGGAGGTTCTGTGGGCAAGAACGAGATTCCCGGATGGCATGTTGCCTCCTGGATGCCAAGGTCTGGGATATCTCAGATCAAGTCCTCAACATTCTTAAGTGGGAAGGTAAACAGCCAGAAGTCGTGGTCCATGAAGGTACCAATGACCTGGGTAGGATGAGTGACGAGGTTCTGCATAGGCAGTTAGGTGCTAAGTTAGATGGCAAGTCCTCTAAGATTGTGATCTCAGGATTGCTATCCATGCCACGTGCTAGTGAGGCCTGAACTAGGAAGATTATACAGTTTAATATGTGGCTAAGGAGTTGGTGTAGGAGGGAGGGCATAAGATTTTTGGATCTTTGGGCTCTCTTCCAGGGAAGGTGGAACCTGTACAGAACGGATGGTTTGCACCTGAACTGGAGGGGACTAATATCCTAGCAGGAAGGTTGGTTAATGCTGCATGGTGGGGTTTAAACTAGAGTTGCAGGGGGATGGGAACCAGAGTGCCAGAACAGTTAATGGAGAGGTTGTGGAGGCAAATGTTGGTAAGAGCTCAGCCAAAGTTAAGTTTGAGCATGGTGGAACTAGTGACCTGAGCTGTGTATATTTCAATGCAAGGAGTAGCATAGGAAAGGTGGATAACAGTGCTGAAGATGTGGGTAGTTGGTTTACAAACAGAGGCAGTGGGTAGTGAGGAGAGGCTGTTGATCAGGCAAAATTGCAGTCAACAGGATGAGTTGTAATGTAACAGGAGGAGAAGTTTGAAAAGGGTGAATACAGGTCTGAAGGTGTTATATTTGAATGCGTGCAGTACACGGAATAAGGTAGAAGAACTTGCAGCACAGTTGCAGATTGGCAGGTATAATTACTGAATCACAGCTGGAAGATTATAGCTGGGAGTTTAATGTCCAAGGATGCACATTGTATCGAAAGGGTAGGCAGGAAGGTGGAGAGAGTGGCGTTGCTCTGTTGGTAAAAAATGAAATCAAATCATTAGAAAGTGACATAAGGTCAGAATGTGTTAAATCATTGTGGATAGAGATAAGGAACTGCAAGGGTAAAAATACCCTGATGGGAGTTGTATACAGATCCCCAAACAGTAGTAAGGATGTGGTCTACAAATTACAATGGGAGATAGAAAACACATGCCAAAAGGGCAATATTACAATTATCATAGGGGATTTCAATTTGCAGGTAGATTGGGAATATCAGGTTGGTGCTAGATTACAGGAGGGGGAATTTCTAGATTGCCTGCAAGATGATTTTGTAGAACAGCTCGTGATTGAGCCCACCACAGCATCAGCTATTCTGGATTGGGTGTTGTGCAGTAACCAGAATTCCAGAATTGCTTAGAGACTGTAAGGTAGAAGAACCCTTCTGGGGGTGGCGGGGGGGTGGGGAGTGATCATGATATGATGAAATTCACCCTGAAATTTGAGAAGGAGAAGCTAAGTCAGATGTATCAGTATTACAGTAGAGGAAAGGGAATTGCAGAGGCATGAGAGAGGAGTTGGTCAGAAATGATTGGAAAAGAACACTGGCAGGGATGACAGCAGAGCAGCAGTGGCTGGAATTTTTGGAAGCAAAGGCACAAGATATATACATCCCAAAGAGGAAGACGTGATCTAAAGGCAAGATGACACAACTATGGCGAACAAGGGAAGTCAAAGCCATCATAAAAAGCCAAAGAGAGAGGGCATATAATAGAGCAAAAATTAGTAGGAAGCTTTCAAATACCAACAGAAGGCAACTAAAATGTCATTAAGAAGGTAAAGATGGAATAAGCTAGCCAGTAATAATAAAGAAAATACTGAAAATTTCTTCAGATACATAAAGTGTAGAAGAGATTCAAGAGTGGATATTGGACCATTGGAAAACAGTGCTGGAGAGGTAGTAATGGGGGATGACGAAATGGCAGATGAACTGAATAAGTATTTTGCATTACTGGAAAATGCTGGTAGTATGCTGGAAGTTCCAGGTGTCAGGTCATGAAGTGTGTGTTAATCTTGTGTACTTGGATTTTCAGAAGGCCTTTGACAAGGTGCCACACATGAGGCTGCTTAACAAACTACAAAACCATGGTATTACAGGAAAGATTCTAGCAAGGATAAAGCAGTGGCTGATTGGCAGGGGGCAAAGAGTGGGAATAAAGGGAGCCTTTTCTGTGGTGTTCCACAGAGGTCCGTGTTGGGACCAATTTTTTTTAATGTTATATATTAATGATTTGGATGATAGAATTATTGCAAAGTTTGCAGACAATATGAAGATAGGTGGAGGGGCAGGTAGTTTTGAGGAGTAGAGAGGCTACAGAAGGACTTAGATTGGAGAATGGGCAAAGAAATGGCAGGTGGAATACAGTGTCGGTAAGTGGTCATGCACTTTGGTAGAAGAAGTGAAAGGGTTAACTATTTTCTAAATGGAGTAAAAAGGTCTAGAATATAAAAGCAAGGATGTAATGGTGAGACTTTATAAAGCACTGGTGAGGCCTCACTTGGAGTATTGTGAGCAGATTTGGGCCCCTTATCTTAGAAAGGATGCGCTGAAATTGGAGACAGATCAATGGAGGTTCACGAAGATGATTCCAGCATTGAATGGTTTGTCATATGAAGAGCGTTTGATGGCTCTGGGGTCTGTATTAACTAGAATTCAGAAGAATGAGGGCTGACCTCATTGAAACCTATCGAATGATGAAAGGCCCTGACAAAGTGGATGTGGAGAGGATGTTTCCTGTGGTGGGAGTGTCTAAGAGGATACAGCCTCAGAATGGAGGGGCGTCTTTTTAGAACAGAGATGAGAGGAATGTCTTTAGCTGGAGAGTGGTGAATCTGTGGATTTCTTCGCTACAGGGCAGCTGTTGAAGCCAAGTCTTTATGTATATTTAAGGCAGACATTAAAAGATTCTTGATTGATTAGGGCACAAAGGGATACAGGGTGAAGGCAGGAGACTGGATCTGAGAGGAAAATTGGATCAGCCATGATGAAATGATGGAGCAGGCTTGATGGGCCAAATGACCAAATTCAGCTCCTGTGTTTTACGGTCTTATGGTTAACTTGGTATTGCAATATTCAAATAATAGCTTTCTGATTGGTTAATTCTTATCTGTAAATTGGAATGAAATGTTTCTTTATCTCTTTGAGTATCAAATTGCTAAACACAGAACAGCACATCTTAGTCTTCCTAGTATCTTTGATCTTAGCTTTCTCTTCACTAGTAGACCCCTATCTGTCTGTTGAACTGTACTCTCTTCTATCAACTCTTAATAAAACAATCATGAAGCAACAAACGTTGTAGCTCTTTCATGAGTTCTTAAAGAATCTTGGATCAAAACCATCAGAATCCAACAATTGGCATGGTCAGCAGAATATTATGGAGTTTAGGACTTGGAACAACTGAAGACAAAGGAGGAATTTTTAGCGCACAACAAAAAGGGTAAGAACTTCCCCTGTTGTCTGAGAGAGAAAGGGTTTTTGTTTCGAATATCAGGTGGAAATTAGGACTGAGGCCTGCTGGGTTCCTACTTAAAAAGCAAAACAGTTGGGAAAATACTGGTTGCAATCTATTCGGTCACACTTTATTTTGGTTGCCAGTCGATCTATTTTGGTACCTAGTAAAAATATTGGGTATGTATCTACTTGGCTGCGATCTATTTGGTTGTTGAATCAACCTATTTGGTTGCTGGAACCATCTATTTAGTTACAATCTATTAATATTTCAGGATCATATGCCAAAGTACATATAAATTAAGAGCGAATCAAACAATGGCCAAAGTTGTGAAACTTACTAAGAGCTCTTACCTGCAGAAGTCTGATAAAATTAGTGAAAAAGTCCAGACTAAAAATACCAACAAAGTTAAATTTATTAAGAATAAGAAGGCCTGTGTTAAGATCCAGAAAATGCCTACTACTGATTTAGAAATAAAGACAGCATGGTTGGTTTGATTGAATGTATGAGCAATTGAAAGAGTTAATAGAGTCATAGAGAAGTACATCACAGAAACAGGCCCTTCAGCCCATCTAGTCCATGCTGAAACCAAACTACCTACTCCTATCAACCTGCACCAAGACCATTGCACTCTTTACCACTACCATCCATGTACCTATCCAATCTTCAGCGTTGAAATCGAGCTTGCATGCAGCACTTGCACTGGCAGCTCATTCCACACTCTCACGATCATCTGAGTGAAGAAGTTTTCCCTCGTGTTCCCCTTAAACTTTTCACCTTTCACTGTTAATCCATGACCTCTGGTTGCAGTGGAGAAAGACTGCTTGCATTTACCCTACCTAAACCCTTTTATTAAATCTCCTCTCAGTTGTCTACGTTCTGAGGAATACGGTCCTAACCTATACAGTCTTTCCTTCTATGCACCTCCTTTTTAATCTGTCATACAATATGTGGATGCTGTCCTGATTACATCTGAAGCTACAGGCCAGCGTGAACATGATCTGCTTTATTTGTTCGGTTATCCATCCTCCACAAAGTAAATATGGGCAAGATCCAATTGCAACAAGAGGAAGTAATGTACTTGGGACAAAATATTTCCCAAGATAAAGAGGAAATCAATGAGGATGGTGCAAAAACCATTGAATCAGCAAAGCCTCTTACAACATATCAGCAACTTCGGTCGTTTCTGGGTTTGTGCAATTATAACAGAGCATGGGTCGATTTATATGCTGAAATTGCTCAACCACTCAACAATCTGCTGATGGGCTGTAAATGTTCAGACAACCCTGTGACTCAATGAAGAACAACTGAAAGCATTTCAGACTTTAAGTACAACATTGTGTACTGCATCTGCATTAAGAATCATTGATACAGATAGCCTACTTATCCTGAATTGTCAACAGTAAACATGGCTACATGGGTGACAATCGTAACTCAGGAACATAGAGACCAACAACGTCCTGCTGATTATCAGTCTGCTAAATTAGATAATGTAGCATTAAACTGGGGTCCATGTTTGCAAGCAGTGCAGGCAACCCATCTGGCAGTCATGGCTGTTTCTAGCATTGTGCTGCATCAAATTTTAGCCGTTCGATGTCCACCCTCGGCACACACTTTACTGACAATGAACAGGACCTCTCAGGTAACAGCTGCTCTGTGATCCAAGTGGTCTACTGTTCTTCGGGGCACCTAATATCATCACTCAACGGGCAAGTCGGGCTACACTGTCATCATCGGACAGGAACGACTATGATGACCGTGACTGTGAAAAGACAAATTATTACAAAGAAATGCCTTTATTGAACCTGGATCTATACTGTGATTGAGAGAGGAATTCGAGTGGCTGGATGGGCAGTTGTTTCTCAAACTGAAATGCTGGCATCAGGAAGCTGAGCTCCTGGTGCCTCTGTGCGATAGGCGGGAGGAGAAGATGGCAGCACGCCTGCATGTGCACAGCCCTCTGGTGAAAAATGATATCATATCTGTTAAATAGGGGCCGTGGACAATTCTGATTTGATGGAGAATGGACGTGAAAGCACAGAGGAACATCTGGAGAAATTTCAGAAACGCCCGTTCACTGCTGTCATTACTGTGTGGTCGGGAATCTTTCGGAGGGTAGGCCTCAAAATCCCCGACTTTGCCTGCTTTTGGCGACCGAGAAGGAGGTCGAATCGTTGGGACAGAGATGATGCTCAGTACTCGGTGTCGTGGAGCTGATCAGAGCTCGAAGTTTTCGGATGACTCAAAGTCGGATTGTGGTCGACATGGCAAGGAGAGTTTTTCTTCCTTCTCCCGTCTGCATGAGATGTGGGACATTTGAGAAACTTTGAACTTTACTGTGCTCATGGACTTCTTCATCAAGTTATGGTATTGTTGCACTGTTTGTAACTATATGTTATAATTATGTGGTTCTGTCAGTTTTTTAAGTCTTGGTCTGTCCTGTGTTTTGTGATATCACACCGGAGGAAATAATGTATCGTTTCTTAATGCATGCATTACTAAATGACAACAAAAGAGGACTACGTGTCTTCATAATCTAAAAACTGAAAGATTTAGTGAAGCCTGTGAGTTGGCAGAAGGAAGATGGGCTAATATCTACACTGATTCTCAATACGCTTTTGGAGTTATTCATGACTTTGGAAACTTATGGAGACAAAGATGATTTCTTATGACCTTAGGAACCCCAATCAAGATTGACCAACTAGTACAAGAACTTACGGATGTCATACAGCTGCGGTCAGAAGTTGGTGTAAAAGCCACTCCAACCTGACTACAATGGAAAGGCAGCATAGGAACAAGTCAAAGAAATACCGAAGGCATATGCAGTGAATCGGACAACTGGAATTACGGAAATAAATTTGAACTCTGTATCACAAACAAACATACTAGATATCCAAGAGATGCGTGCTCAATGCTGTCCACAGAAAAAGAGGTTCTGAATGGAGAGAGGTGGGAGATTGAACAGTGAGTATGGAGATATGGCAATAGTCACAGACTGGCAGTCCCAACTATGTTGCTTCCTCATCTGGCACAACAAATACACACTCTGGGACACAATGGAGTGGAAAAGATGATTGACAGATTCTCCCAATGGTGTGGAATCCAAAGTCTAGCACACGAGCTGGATAAACGTTTGAAAGGTGCATGACATGCCAGAAAATGAATGCTGGAGCAGTATAAGAGCTACCACAATGAAATGCTCCTGCACTGCCTGGCCCATTTTTACTCTTACAAGTGAACTCTTTACCAAAGTGTCAAGGATACTCAGGAGTACTGTTAATAGTGGACAGGTTTTCAAGATGTGTGGAAGCTATTCCAGCAAAGAAAAGCCACTGTCTCTGCCACGATGAGGCCACGTTAAGGTTGGAGAAGTAGTAGCTCATAGCTTCCAACCTGATGGCATGAACATCAGTTGTTCTCACTTCCCTTCTCTCCTTTCCATTCCCCATTCTAGTTCCACTCTCACCCCTTCTCCTCCCATGTCCATCAGTTCCCTCTGGTGCCCCTTCTCCTTCCCTTTCTTCTATGGTTCACTGTCTCCTATTGGATTATTTCTTCATCCCATTACCTCTTCCACCTCCCAGTTTACTTAATTCCTCGACACCTGGTCTCGCCTTTCACCAGCCAGCTTGTACACCTTCCCTTCCCCCTACCGTGTTAATCTGGCTGCTGCAGTTTTCCTTTCCAGTTCTGATGAAGGGTCTTGGCCCAAAATATCAACTGTTCATTCCTCACCATGGGTGCTGAGCACTTTGTGTGAATCGCTATAGTGTGCAAGTTTTAGACTATAAGACAGAAGAGCAGAAGTAGGCCATTTGACCCATTGAGTCTGTTCCACAATTCCATCATGGCTGATTTATTCTCCCTCTCAACCCCATCCTCTTGACTCTCTGACGGTGGTGTCTGAAAACAGGATGCTGTCCAAGTTGCTTGCCATCTTGGACAATGTCTCCCATCCACTACATAATGTACTGGTTGGGCACAGGCGTACATTCAGCCAGAGACTCATTCCACCAAGATGCAACACAGAGCGTCATAGGAAGTCATTCCTGCCTGTGGCCATCAAACTTTACATCTCCTCCCCTGGAGGGTCAGACACCCTGAGCTAATAGGCTGGTCCTGGACTTATTTCCTGGCATAATTTACATATTACTATTTAACTATTTATGGTGTTATTACTATTTATGGTGCAACTGTAATGAAAACCAATTTCCCCCGGGATCAATAAAGTATGACTAAGACTAATGCCTTGACCAATCAAGAACTTGTCAACCTCTGCTTTAAATTGTCACGTACCCCGTGACAGGAATAAAGAACCAGCAGAGATGGAAAACACTTTGGAGTCCAGTATTGCTATAAACTAATAATATTTATTAGTAACTATGCAATACAGTAATATAAATGTAGATAAATCAAACAGGTTAGCAATGATTATACATGTAAGTATATCAGTAAGTGTGGAAATATATGTATGGAAAACCAAGCTTCTTTCAGTCTAGGGGTAGATAGGTACAGTCTTACGATGATGAGTAAAGTTCAGTTCAGTTCGTGGTATTGAGTTGAGTAGTGATGGAGAGAGAGAGAGGGAGAGATTTGAGTCTTCAGGTGAGCTGACGCCGTCGATCTTCTTGTTGTCCTTCGAAATCCTTTAAAAGTCACCAACTGTGACTTTAACAAAGGGGACCGGTTTTCTGTGGTGGAGCTATCCCACAGGCAAGGGTGGACACATGGACAACTCCCCACCAGTCAACCCCCTTTCCTTCTTTCCACTGCAAGAGCGATAGATCGATCCGCCTGATCGATCCTCCAAAGCCCACTTTCTCTGCGGGCACAACAATGCTCATTCAGTGTCCAGATCATGTGTCTGAGGTCTGTATCATCTGACCTCCCATTTATCTCACCGTACTGACCATCAATTGTCATTCAAATAATCCCTCCTTCCTTTGTCTGTGAAAAAATGCAAGCAGGCAAAAGTCCTTGAAAAAGTATCAACAACCTGCCTTCAGTCACCATAGCAACTTTTGAGCTGCTCGGTGCTGTCTCCAACTCCAGCTCAGTAGAAATCCAAAGTTACTTCCAGTGCCTTAAAGTGACAGTCCAACCGTTAGTCTTCGTCTCTCTCTCTCTCTTTTACAAACAAGCTATCGGTGGTAAATAACTCTCTCTGTCTTTTCAACAGCACAGTTAATAGGAGTACTTCAGGATCCCCTCACAAAATATACTCATTGACTTGGCCTCCACAGCTGTCTGTGGCAATGAATTCCACAGGTTCAGTACTGGCTGGCTGAAGAAATTCCTCCTCGTCTCTGTTCTAAATGGATGCTCTTCTATTCTGAGGCTGTGCCCTCTGGTCCTAGACTCAGCCACATGAGGATAAAATTTTCTCCAAATGCACTCTATCTCAGCCTTTCAATGTTCGATAGGTTTCAGTGAGATCCCCCCTCATTCTTCTAAACTCCAGTGAGTACAGGCCCAGAGCCATACATTAACCCTTTTGTTACCGGAATCATTCTCATGAATCTCTTGCACCCTCTCCAATGAAAGCACATCTGTTCTTAGATATAGGGCTCATAATACTCCAAATGCAGTCTGGCTATTGCCTTATAAAGCCTTAGCATTACATCCTTGTTCTTGTGTTCTAGTCCTCTTGAAATGAATGCTAACATTGCATTTGCCTTCCTTACCACCAACTCAACCTCCACATTAACCTGCAGGAAATCCTGCACAAGGACTCCTTTTGCACCTCCGATTTTTGAATTTTCTCCCTGTTTAGAAAATAGTCTAGTCCTTTACTTCTTCCATTCTATCTGCTTCTTCTTTGCCCATTCTCACAATTTGTCTAGGTCTTTCTGCAGACTTAGACACTACCTCAACACTAGCTGCTCCTTTGTATCATCTGCAAACTTTGCCATAAAGCCATCAGTTCCATCATCCAAGTCATTGGCGTACAGCGTGAAAGGAAGCAGCCCCAACACCAGCCCCTGTGGACCACTAGTCAGCACAGCCCAACCAGAAAAGGCCCCCTTTATTCCCACTCTTTGCCTCCTACCCGTCGGCCAATTTTCTATCCATGCTAGTATCTTTCCTGTAATAGCGTGGGCTCTTATCTTGTTAAGTGGTCTCATGTCAAAGGCCTTCTGAATATTGAAGTAAACAGCATCCACTGACTCTCCTTTGTCTGTCTTGCCTGAAAGAATTCCAACAGATTTCCCCTTGAGGAAACCACACTGACTATGGCCTATTTTATCATGTGCCTCTAAGTACCCCGAAACCTCATCCTTCATAATGGACTCCAATATCTTCCCAACCACTGAGGTCAGGGTAACTGGTCTATAATTTCCTTTCTTCTGCCTCCCTTCCTGCTTAAATAGCTCAGTGACAGTTGCAATTTTCCAGTCCTCTGGAACCATTCAAGAATCTCATGATTCTTGGAAGATCTTTACTAATGCCTTTGCAATCTCTTCAGCTAACTTTTTTAGGACCCTGGGGTATAGGCCACCTTATCCAGGTGACTTATCTACCTTCAGCACTTTCAGCTTCCCAAGCACCTTCTTCTTAGTAATAGCAACTGCTCACTTCTGCCCCAACACTCTTGAACTTCTGGCATATCGGTAGTGTCCTCCACAGTGAAGACTGACGCAAAATATTTATTAAAATTGCCTGCCATTTCTTTGTCCCCCATTATCCACCTCTCCAGCGTAATTTTCCAGGGTTCTAATATCCACTCTCACCTCTCTTTTACTCTTTATACTGTATATCTGAAAAGAACTTTTGGTATCCTCTTTTATATTATTGGCTAGCTTACCTTCATATTTAATCTTTTCTCTCCTGATAACTTTTTAGTGGCCTTTTGTTGTTTTTTTAAAGCTTCCCGATCTTCTAACTTCCCACTGATTTTACTATATTATATGCCTTCTCTAATGCTTTTATGCTCAATTTGACTTCCCTCGTCAGCCACGGTTTTCTCATTCTCCCTTTATAATATTTCCTCATCCTTGAGATGCATCTATTCTGTGCCTTTTGAACTACCCCCAGAAACTCCAGCCGTTGTTTTTCTGCTGTCATCTCTGCTAGTGCCCCTTCCAATCAGCTTTAGCTAGCTCCTTTCTCGTGCCTCTGTAATTCCATTTGCTCCACTATAATACTGATACGATAAGATACAACTTTATTTATTCCAAAGGAAGTTATTGTGCAAGGTTGCTCAGTCAGAAATACATACTTTAAAATACAAATATGCATTAAAAATAGCACAAAATACAGATGTGCAATGAAACCATATACTTATACATCTAACTTTAGCTTTTCCCTGTCAAGTTGCAGAGTGAATTCTGTCATATTATGAACACTGCCTTCTAAGATTTCTTTAACTTAATCTGCCTTATGAAATCTGGTTCATTCAACATCATTCAATGCAGAATTATCTTTCCCTCAGTAGGCTCAACCTCAAACTGCTCTAAAACGCCATCTCCACAAATTCAGTCTCTTGTGACCCAGCACCAAACTGATTTTCCCAATCTGTCTGCATTTTGAAATCTCCCATGACTATTGTAACATTACCCTTTTCACATGCCTTTTGTATTTCCCATTGTAATTTATATCCCACACCCTAGTGTTACGTACACTGTAACTGGGTTGTCAAACCAGCAGAAATGGACCACTTAGTTGGAGTCTGGATACTGGAAACTAATAAAGTTTTATTAAAGAAATAAGTAAATAAGTACTCTAATCGTAAGGGTATAAACGCAACAGGTTAGCAATGATAAAACACACATGTACACAGAACTAGGGTAATAGGAATCAACCAATCTCTATCGCAGTCTAGGGGTAAAATGATCAGTCTCAAGTGACGCAGAGTTCGGTTCAGCTTAGTACAGTTGGCAGTAATCACTGTTGTGCCATTGGAGAGAGAGAGAGAGAGAATGCTAATTTTGATTCAAACAGACCTTTGATGTTCTTCACAGTTAGCTTTCGGGTAAACCCTTTTATGTCTTCTGTGGTCACCGACTGTGACCCCCTCCGTTCCGGATACGACCGTTCTTCCACGGTGAACCCGGCACCCAGGCAAGGGTGGACACACACACACCAGGTTCCCGCCGATCGTCCCTTTTCACCCTGTCAGTCTATGGTTGGTTCCCTCGAACCAGACCTCCAACTCCCACCAACTTGTGGGGGCACACTGCTCTTCCAGGGTCTCGTTATCTCGTGATCTCGTGGTGTGTCGTCCCTTAGCGAACCTGTTCTTTTTATCCCCCTGCTGGGCTATCGCCTGTCCATCAAACTTCAAACAGTTCAGGTTCAAAGCAACCAGTCTGTCAATATTCTGAAATGTGTTTCTTTCTCGTTAATCTTTCTCTTCTCTCTTATTAGCATTTTGAATGTTTCTCCATTGTCTCACTTATCTCTCTCTCATTAGCATCAATCTTCTGATAACTTGGTTTTTTGTCACACTAGCTACTGTTTGAAGGTCAGTCTGTAACTCCCATTAGGGTCTTTTTACCCTTGCAGTTTCTTAAGGATTCGACATCTTCCGATCCTGTGTCACCTCTTTTCAAGGATTTGATTTCATTTTTTACCAACAGAGCTACCCCAGCCCTCTGCCTACCTACTTGTCCTTTTGATACAATGTGTATGCTTGGATGTGAAGCTCCTAACTATAATCTTCTTTCAGCCACAACTCAGCAGTATGCCCACAACATCATACCTGCCAATCTTTAACTGTGCTACAAGATCATCTACCTTATTCCATATACTGCATGCATTCAAATATAACACCTTCCACCCTGTATTCATCACCCTTTTTGATCTTGCCCCCAAGTTATACTTCAACTCATCCCACTGACTGCAATTTTGCTCTATCGTCTGCCTGTCCTTCCTCAGTCTCACGACACACTGTATCTACTTGTATACCAACTGGCCCATTGCTCTGGTCCCCATCCCCCTGCCAACTTAGTATAGGTTAGTATTGTATAGGAGACCAGGTGTCAATACAAGTCAGCACAGGATCCAGTGGTGAGAAGATAGGAGCAGTGTTTTATTCAAGCTGAAGTTTACTGAGTATAGAGAATTGGAAACTGACTGCCAATTTTGGAGTAGTCAAATTAAGAAATGGTAATGGCATAGATGAGGGTTTTAGTCATGGATGAGCTGAGATATGGACAAAGGAAGTTAATGTCATGATGCCAGAATGTTTGTGCTTGCAATGAGTCACAAAGGACACTTGATTGCAAAACACATTGATTCAAACTAAGGAAGGTAGAATTGGTGGCAAATGTATGTAATAGAGACCAAATTTTTTTTTAGTATTGTAACTAATCAATTGGATGAAATCATGGCTTTATCAAGCAGATCGTATGACAAGCTGGAAGCTTGGAACTGGCTCCGCAGAGCTAGTGTGTTATATAACCGAAGGAGGAGTGGAGATGAGGAGTAAGCTGGATAGTGGGCTACATTTGGATGGTTAGATGATTTCACACTGAGCTGCACTGCAGACAAGAGAAGAGTGTGTGACTCATCGTACTTAGAGGCCGGAGAAGGGTAGGGGAGGTAGAAATGCATTATGCCCATAGAGAATATTACTGTTTTGGTGCAGTTACAGGGAACTTATTGGAGGGACTGAGGTAAGGAGCATAAGAAAGATAAATATTTGGGAGGTACAAGCTTATTCAATGGGATTGGGAGCAATCGATAGAGGGAGTTTGTAGTGACAGAGAATCAAGTGGGGAATATTGATGCCAGCAATTAAAGAGGTGGGGCTCGTAGAGGCGGGAAGGAGGTGTACCTGAGGAAGAGGACCCATTTATGATAGCAGCAACTTAGTAAGGGGAATGCTTCAAGAGGGAAGGTTAGAGAGAACAAATAACAATCAACATCAGCAAGAAAAAGTTGTGACCTTACAGAGTGTTCCAGAGATAGTGGGTAGCATCAATCGTGAGACCTAACAGCAGTCAATGTAATGGATGGTAAATTTGTTGTGAACCGAGCATGCATCAGGTAACGTTAAAAAAGACAGCAATAGAAAACATAACAGGCGAATTACCATAATGGTATGTACCGAGGGTGTTACCGGGTAGCAAACCATCAAAGCTGAACGGGTAATTGCACAAATGGATCGCAGTGTAGGTATTGTGAGGAATTAAATTCAAGTGTCACTTTCCCACTTCACTTGAGCCAACTTACAACTAATTTTGGATTACTTAATTATTTTATTTGACAATGTGCTTTCTATTAATAGATCAGTATTTTGGGGGTGTAAATAGTAAACCTAGGAAATTCCTGAGTTTAAAGTATTGCGGAGGCCTTCTCTAATATATTTGCTGATTTTGTGCAGTCTTCCTGCTGGGTGGAAATACGTGGAGCGGGTTTCAGCCACGGACCAAATCCTCCTCACGTTTGCATTGAAACAGCAGAATGTCAATAAGCTGGAGGAAAAGCTGGAGCAATTATCCAACCCAGATTCTTCCCAGTATGGTAATTTGTTGTTCATTTCTTGATTTTTGCATTAGCATTGCTGAATGGTTTGGTGATTTTATTCAGCAAGTATTTAATCAATTTAAGTGCTTGGCATAAAATCCAGTGGTTACATGAGGTAAAACTTTTCAGGCAGAGATCTGTCTGAAAGTATGGCAGATGGAGATTCACTTATGGTTTTCAACAGGACATTGAATAATTTTTTGAAGATAATATTTACAGAGACATGGGAAAAAGTAGGTTAAAGGACTGACTATTGCCCTAACAAAAAAGTTAGCGCAAACTCTGAACCTCTGCTGTAATAACTGATTCTAAAATAATTAAGAAATTGCTGCCTAGGTTGGATAAAACTTACCAATATGCATTAAAATAAAAGGTGGAGATTAATCCACTCAGTGGCTTCACAAAGAAAAGAAATAGATGATTTAAATGCTTCAGGAATGCAGCTGAGATGGTTAACAAAGACTTGGGAGTCCTGGTAGAGATTGTGCTTTATATGTAGAACAAATACAACAATCAACAGAAATGAGGGATAGTGAATTACATAACCAAAATGGTGCAATAAATTCTAGACATCGTGCTTTAGTGAGATATTCTGTAATGTGGTACAGTATCTGGCTCTGATCACCAAGGAATCAGTGTTCATAGCAGTGGAGAAAAACTGCAGTTCAATCCTCAGGATTAGAGATTTGTGTTGTAATGAAGGGCTAGTGAGTACAGGACCAAATTATTTGGAAACAGTTCATCACTCTGTATTCATCATGTGGAATAAGTTTCACTCTAGGGAGCAGAGGCAAAACTTATAGAATAATTTCAGAAACAATAGGATGCCTGCCGGGGAAGTTCTAGACAGAGGAGATGAACCCATTTTGAATGGGTGAATTAGGAATTGACAGCAGCGTATAATTTATAATTTGTGTATTTATAGTCATAGAGCACTATAGCTCAGAAACGGGGTCTTCAGCCCATCTAGTCAGTGGCAAACTATTGTTCTGCCTAGTTCTATTGTCCCACACCTGGGCTACAGCCCCATACATCTCCTGTTCACGTACTTATCAAACTTCTCTTCAATGTTGTTTCTAGGATTCTTTTTATATTTCAGATTTCCAACATTTGCTCTATGGCTTTAGTTGTGCCAAATCCAACAAACCTGTTTAGAAAAATGTAACTCATCTGGTTATATTTCCTCAGAGTAGATTTTTAAAATATTTAGTGACAATTACTATGCCTTTAGGTGTTTTTTTTTGTAAAATAATTCTTTAGGTGAATTCACTGCCTTGTTTTCAGGCAAATATCTCTCCCTGGACCAGTTATCCAGAATGGTTCAACCTTCGGAAGAGACTCTGCAAACTGTTTGGACGTGGCTGGGAAGCTTTGGCGTGCGAAACTGCTCTATTGTCCAGACCTTAGATTTCTTGAATTGTTTCATGTCTTCCAGGTAACAACAAAACTGCACCGTGGAATGTTCATTGTCTTCTGAGTGTTAAGTTATAAGTTGTAAATGATGTTAAGGGTTCTGCAACCAATTGAGAGTTAGGGCAAATGTATTTTAGGATGTAGAATTTTGTAATACATCCAAGAATATCGAATGCAACATGGTGAAATCTTTTTACATTTTAGTGAATTCCATTCTCCTTTGTTACAACATTTAAGTTTGTTCCACCTGATCAAGTCCCGTGCATCTCTTTAGAGATTAACACTGGGCTTTCCTTCGTTGAGTTTTGCAGTACTGCATCTAATCGCAAAGATTTAATGTTCTTCAGTGGGACCTTTCACAAGGTCCCATGTGGGAGACTGGAATTGTAAGGTTAGGGCCCATGGGATCCAGGAGTTCGTAAATTAGATCCAGAGTTAATGGCTATAGGAAACAGAAGGAAATGGTGGAGGGTTGTTTTTGTGATTGGGTGTCTGTGGCTGGGAGGGTTCCACAAGGACTGGTACAGGGACCTTTGCGGTTTGTAATGTACAGTATATGAATGATCTGAAGGATGCAGGAGGCACAATTACTAGGTTGAAGGAGGGACCTTGAAGGTGATGGTGTAGGTAGGTAACATGGTTAAGAAGCTTAATGGATTGCTGGCCTTCATTAGTTGGGGCATTGAATGCAAAAGTATGTCCCAACTTTATAAACCTCTGGTCTGACCGCAGCTGGAGTCCACGAGCAGTTCTGGACACGGCACCAGAGGAAAGAGGTGATAGTGTTGGAAAGGCTGCAGAGGAGATTTACCAGGATGTTGCCCAGGATGGTGCATTTTATTAATGAGGATTTGTTTTCACTGGAAGGTTAACACTGGTCACAATTGAGATGTGGAAAATTACAGAATATAAATGGGTAGTTTGCAAGAAACTATGAGCCATATCAGAGAGTCATCTCATTAGAGGATATAGGTTTAGGGTAAGGGGAGGTCAGAGGGGATCTGAGGGGTCCTTTTACTCCCAGAGAGTGATAAGTACCTGGAATGTGTTGCTGGGGAGAGTGGTGGCAGCATTTAAGGAGTGTCCAGACTTGCATTTGGGCCAAGTGCTGGAAGGTGGGATTACTTATGAATCAGCATGGGCATGATGGTCTGAATGGCCGGTTTCCATCCTGTATGGCTCTGTGACTTTGGTCACACCCTCAGGTGACAAATCATTGTCAACTGGAACTTGCACTCTTGAAGAGTGGAGCAAGTAATTTCATTTGCAGAAAGGATTTAGAAGATCAGTTTTAGAATGCTAGAGGAAGAGAGAAATAGAAATACCCTTGCAAAATACTTGGACGTTTTTACTGGACTATGAACTGCCTCCCGTATTCCATCAGTTCTCTTGATTTTTACATGGCAATGCTGATCATGGTCGTAAGAAAAATTATAAAAGGTAGTTTACGGATTTTAGGATTTTATTAGAGTTGAAAGGATTGCATACAACAGGACCAAGCGTTCGTGATTAAAGATTAATTTGTCACACAAACATCGAAAGGTACAGTTAAAGGATTTGATTTTACAAGCAAGTGTCATCACGCTTCTGGCACTATCAAAGCAGGCCCACAACTCAGTAACCCTAAGTGTATGTCCTTGGAATGTGAAAGAAAACAGGAGCACCCGGAGGAAACCCACAGGGGAGACCATACAAACCCCTTACAGACAGCGGTGGGACATGACCTTGGATCTTACAGTTGCGCTGTAAAGGACTGTGCTAAGTTTTTATAATGTTCTGACTGAACATATGAAAAGTAAAATCAAGTACTGAAACGATGAACATGAAGAGAAAGTGAAGCATAAACTCTGATCCGGAATGAGAGGAATAGAGGCTGCAGGCCACTGTATGGGTGATCCTTCAAGATAATGCAAGGTCGGGATCTTAAATTTGTTCAGTTGGCCAACAAAGCATGGCAATGATGAACAGAGAAACTAGACCATGGATTAGCTTTTATTTGTGAAGCGTGGCTGTCAAGATTGGCATTGGAGTAACTGTATTGGCAACTAAAGTAAAGATGGAGTTAAGTATTTTTCGTTTGAACAAAAAAAAACACATTACTTTGGCGGATCACCTGAAAAAGATTTTTCTTAGTTCCTACCTGACAGGAAAAGTCAACCGTGTGATACATACTTTGCTTTGAAAATGCCACAGCTGGTTCTCAAAATAAGGATGCAGACTGGCGACCAGTCCAGTTTGTTTGTGGGATGTGCTGGTCAATAATATAATAGTGGTAACCTGGTAGACAGTGGTAGCTTTAATAAGTTAATATGATTTGTAAAGTACATATTTTATTATTTAATTTCAATTTAATGTTTCGAAAAGACAAAATTGATACTTGTCCAAAGACTTTTTAAAATAATCACAACTACTCAATTATTTTGAACATCATAAAAATACTTTAGAATCAGAATCAGGTTTATTATCACCAGCACGTGATATGAAGTTCGTTAACTTAGCAGCAGCAGTTCAATGCAATACATAATCTAGAAGAGAAATAGTAATAATAATAAACAAGTAAATCAATTACAGTATACATCTATTGAATAGAGTTTTAAAAAACCATGCAAAAAACAGAAATACTGTATATTAAAAAAAGTGAGGTAGTGACCAAAGGTTCAATGTCAATTTAGGAATCAGATGGCAGAGGGGAAGAAGCTGTTCCTGAATCGCTGAGTGTGAGCCTTCAGGCTTCTGTATCTCCTACCTGATGGTAACAGTGAGAAAAGGGCATGTCCTGGGTGCTGGAGGTCCTTAATAATGGACGCTGCCTTTCTGAGACACTGTTCCCTGAAGATGTCCTGGGTACTTTGTAGGCTAGTACCCAAGATGGAGCTGACTAGATTTACAACCTTCTGCAGCTTCTTTTGGTCCTGTGTAATAGCCCCTCCATACCAGACAGTGATGCAGCCTGTCAGAATGCTCTCCATGGTACAACTACAGAAGTTTTTGAGTGTATTTGTTGACATGCCAAATCTCTTCAAACTCCTAATAAAGTATAGCCGCTGCCTTGCCTTCTTTATAACTACATCGATATGTTAGGACCAGGTTAGATCCTCAGAGATCTTGACACCCAGGAACTTGAAACTGCTCACTCTCTCCACTTCTGATCCCTCTATGAGGATTGGTATGTGTTCCTTCGTCTTACCCTTCCTGAAGTCCACAATCAGCTCTTTCATCTTACTGACATTGAGTGTCAAGTTGTTGCTGTGGCACCACTCCACTAGTTGGCATATCTCTCTCCTGTACACCCTCTCGTCACCACCTGAGATTCTACCAACAATGGTTGTATTGTCAGCAAATTTGTAGATGGTGTTTGAGCTATGCCTAGCCACACAGTCATGGGTATATAGAGAGTAGAGCGGTGGACTAAGCACACACCCCTGAGGTGCACCAGTGTTGATCATCAGCGAGGAGGATGTGTTATCACCAATCTGCACAGATCCTTCGGTTAGGAAGTCGAGGATCCAATTGCAGACGGAGGTACAGAGGCCCGGGTTCTGTAACTTCTCAATCAGCATTGTGGGAATGATGGTATTAAATGCTGAGCTATAGTCAACGAACAGCATCCTGACATAGGTGTTTGTGTTGTCCAGGTGGTCTAAAGCCATGTGGAGAGCCTTTGAGATGAAAAAATTCCCTCGGCTGAAATAAAAATAAAAATTTAAAAAATTGAAGACCCTGCCCAGGAAAATAGGGATTTTGCATTAGAATAATCACAGGTACAGCAGGAAAATGAGTATATGTAGTAGTGCTGACTTTATGAATGTGAGGCAGGAAGATCCTTGATCCTAGATCCAGGAAGATGTGAGGCTTGCATCCGAGCAGGCTGCCTTGCTTGAGTATCGTCTGGTTCATTTTGAGCACTTTGTGAATATCAGGCAAGAAGATCAGTTTGCATCCAAAAAAGCTGCTGTGCTTGACTCTCATTTGGTTCATTTTGAGGGGGCCATCAGGGTGTTTAATGAATCTAGTTGCTGCCAACAACCTAAAGATATGATGTTGGTTTTCCCTTTATTTAACAGTAGGTGGTAGGAAACATTGGTCTCACATTCATGGATTGTTACTGTATGAATTGTGACAGCATTGTCTTTTATCCTCTATTTCAGCACTGCTGAAAATCTGTTGACGGGATCAAAGTTTAATCGTTACACAAATGGCCATCAGACCTTGATACGATCTAATTCTAGATATGAAGTCCCTGATGGAGTGGCAAAACATATTGATTTTGGTGAGCAATTATAACAATATCCTCATGGACACCATTAGTGTTAGAACATAGAACAGTACTGCACAGTAAAGGCCCTTGTGCCCACGATATTGCACCAAACTGTTAACTTACTCCAAGATCAGTCTAAAGCTTTTCTTCATTTTTCTTTCGTCCATGTGCCGATCCAAGAGTCTCTTAAACGGCTCTAGAGCAGCACCACCCCTGACAGCACATTCCACCTACCCACCACTCTCTGTAAAATGAAACACCTAGCTCAGATTTTCCCCTTTAATTTCTTCCATTATGTAATCTCATATGAGCTATTCCTGACCTGGGGAAAAGGAACTGGCTGTCCACTCTGTTTATGCTTCTTATCATCTTATACAATGCTTTCAAGTCACTTTTATCTCTTTCGTTCCAAAGAAAAAAGCCCTAGATCACTAAAGCTTTCCTCATAAGATATGCTTCTAATCCAGGAAGCACCTGGTAAATCTCTTCTGCGCTCTCTGTAAAGCTTCCACCTCCTTCCTATGATGAAGCAACCAAAACTGAACACAATACTCCAAGTGTGGTCTAACCAGGGTTTATAAAGCTGCAACGTTAACTTGCAGCTCTTGAACTCAATCCCTCAACTAACGAGGCCAACTCACCATAGGCCTTCTTAACAACCCTATCAACATCTGTGGCAACTTCGGGGGTTCTGTGGGTGTGGACCACAAGATCCTTCTGTTCTTCCGCACTGCTAAGAATCTTACCATTAATCCTGTTCTCTGCCTTTAAGTTCGACCTTCCAAAGTGTATCAGTCCATGTTTTTCCAGATTAAACTCCTAATACCACTTGACAGACCAGCTCTGCATCCTATCAGTGTCCCATTGTAACCTTCAACAACCTTCTGCACCATCCACAACACCATCAACCTTCATGTCGGATGCAGACTTAGTAACCCACTCTTCCACTTCTTCATCAAGTCATTTATAAAAATCACAAAGAGCTGGGGGCCCAGAGCAGATCCCTGAGGAACACCACTGGTCACCGATCTTCAGGCAAAATATGCTCCATCTACTACCACCCTCTGCCATCTGTGGGAAAGACAATCCTGAATCCACGCAGCCAGGTTTCCCTGAACCCCAGACATCCTGACTTCCTGAATGAGTCCACCTTTGGGAACCTTATCAAATACTTTAATAAAATCCATATACATCAGATCCACTGCTCCACCTTCAACTATTTATTCCGTCACTTCCTCAAAGCATTCAATCTGACTTATGGGACACAACATGTCCCTCCCAAAACCATACCTAATCAGGCTATGCTTCTCCAAATGCTGGTAAATTCTGTCTCTTAAGAATCCTCTCCAATAGTTTGCCTACCATTGATGTAAGACTCACTGGTCTATTGTTCCTGTAACCTTTCTTGGCACCTTCCAATCCAATAGCACTACTCCTGTTGCCAATGAGAACACAGAGATCATCGTCAAAGCCACAGCAATCTCTTCCTGTGGTCACCTGGGGTATTTCCTGTCTGACCCTGGGGACTTGTATATCCTAATGTTTCCCAAGTGTTCCAACACATCCTCTTTATTAACACGTTTCAGCATATTGGCCTGTTCTACACTGTCCTCACGTTCATTCGGGTCTCTCTCATTGGTGAATACTGAAGCAAAGAATTCCTTAAGGATCTCCCTTGCCTCCTCCGATTCCAGGCACGTTCCTCTTTTATTCCTGACAGGGCCCAGCCTCACTCCAGTAAACCTTCTGATCTTTACGTATGTTTTGAAAGCTTTAAGGTTTTCCTTAATCCTGCTCAGCGAGGCATTCTCATGTCCCCTTCTAGTCCTCCTAAGAGCTCTGTATGCCTCCCCCACTGAATCACCCATCACTACCACTCCCCTCTTCTTCCCCCTTCCCTCCTGATCCACTGAGTCATATTCAGTGCCAGAGACCTGGTTGTTGCAGCTTTCCCTGCTGGACAATCTCCCCAGCAGTACCCAAGTATAATTGTTCTTGAGGGGACTGGCCACTGGCCCTTTTCCTCTCCGCACACTCACCTGCCTCCTGCAACTGAAGTATTACCCCTTCCTGTACTCCTGTCTATCATTCTTTCTCTGAGTAATTGTTTTAGTTGAACAGATGGTTATTTTGGTTAGTTGGCTGTCTGCTACTTTGATGGAAAGATCGATTGAATCTTGCAGTAGCTGATGAATGTGAAGGGAGGTTGTGAAGAAGGGCATCCAATAATTTCTTTTGATAATTAACATATAGATAGAGCTTAGATTTTTCCATTCAAACTCAAACCAAAACAAAAGTTCACTGAAAATATTGGCAAAAGATAAATTAAACCTAGCTGGCAGTAAATGTCAATCGTGTAGAATTTATGTTTTCATTCATTTTGCTCTGTAAATGCCATACTGGATTTCAAAATATAGATGCAGGCTACTGACTGATCGTGTTTGTGTGTGAATGTGCTGCTCATTGATAGTCAGGAGTTTTAAAACTAAGCTACTGAGAAACCTCAGCTTTTTTTCATTATATTGCATACTCATCCTCTTTGTATAGGACAGCCACTCTAAAATTCTTTCAGTTACCCATTTACAGTGTAATTCTCTCTCAGCATTCTCCCACAATGGTGTTGATGAATTCAAATATTTCTGAATGAAAACTGGTTCCTCAACCATTTTTAAAATCACTTTCTACAAATCATCAGTCAAATTCCAGAATTTTTTTTCAATTGAATGTAGTTATTCAGAACCTTTGTTGTGTTTTTGGGCAGTGATAACTTCTTCGACCTTGCTTTGGTGCACTCTTAGCTCGTCAAGCTAACCTAGTCCAATCTTGCATTCCAGTTTCTACCTTTCTCCCCTTTCTACTTTTTTCTTACATTTTATCTTGGCACTGCTTGTCCATTTAAACAAATCTTCAATTTTTTTTTGCTTTTTCTCACAACTATAATCAAAAAGAGTAGTGTCTCTGCCTTTCTTAACTCTTTGAAAGTCTGCTTGTGCACATTTAAAGAATTCCATTTTCCATTGTCTCATTTGTCTACCAATCAAAAAGAGAATATTACTCATTGTTTTTTTAACCTGGTCTCATTTCTCCATCATCAACCTAACTTAATTTATTTATCCAGCATCTTAGTTTAATATATATTGTCCAAACATGCTCGTCAACATCCAGTGGGCAATCTGCCTCTGGTGTGAACTAGAGGCCAAGACAATTTACTTCATTTGGCCTCTGCTAAAAACCATCTTGCACAAGCCTGGCCACATTCTCCTGAGTACCCTCTTGCCTGCTTGGCATTGTGTTCACTATTGTCTTTTCCAACAGATCTGTCGCAACAGCAATACATTTCATTTGTATTTCCCCTTTAGAGTAAAACACAGCAATTTGTAGAAGGGAGATAACAAGACTTGCTTTTCAGCGTGTATATTGTACAATTTTTTGAAGAAAAATATCTATTCATTGCAGTTGGAGGTGTGCATCGATTCCCTCCTCAAAAATCTGTGATAAGCAAGACAAGGAAAGTTGGCCAGCACAGCGAAGCAAACTTTCACTTGGGCGTGACACCTTCTGTTATGAGAAAACGTTATAACCTCAGTGCAAGTGATGTTGGGTCTCATGAGAATAACAGCCAAGCAGTGGCTCAGGTAGGATGTAAAATCATCACTCAAAGAGGTAACCCAAATGCTTTGCAAGGAAACTGGCTGCCGCTGAGTCTCAAATATTAGGTTCCGTACAAAAGCTTGCAGCATTCAAAAAGAAGATACTGACAGAAAGCAAAACAATGTATTGGGGGAGGGAGACCAAAGATGTGGATGGGGCAATGTTATGGTATACCTGCTACATGCATTTCTCCAGTGGGAGTTCTCTATCTGCTCAGGTTTTCTACCACATCCCAGTGGGTTAGTAGGTTAATTGTCCATTCTCAATTGCCCCTGATATGTAGGTGAGGGGATGAATCTGAAGGTAGTTGATGGTGATTTGGGGGAGAATAATGTAGGATTCGTGTAATTGGATCCATGTGGATTTGTGGGGCTGTAGGACTTGTCAGCATGCCTTACGACTGTATGGCCTGAGCTGGAACTGTGCGGAACTATTGGTGATGACGGTGGAGGCAGTATGATTTCCTCAGTTACAGAACGCGGCTGTTGGTGGACGTGGGGCTGGATCAGGAGTTCCCAACTGTTTTCCTGCCTTTGTCCCCTACCATTAACCGAGGAACCGTGGATGTTGGGAACCCGTGGGTCTAGATGTTTTCCATGCGGAGTGGGTCAATGGTAAAAAAGGAACTTGGAACCAAATGCAGCAAAACTCCAGCCATCTAAGATGTTACGCAGTACTATAATAAATGTTCCAGTGAATCCAAATGTTTTTTAAAATGTGTCTATCAGTTTAGAAAGAGTGCAGCAAGAGAGAGCTCAACGAGTTGAAAGCGAGAACAGGAAAGGGAGTACAAAGGGTATCAGCTGTTGAGCCACGTGCTGAACCATCGGCATTTCCGGATAGCTGGATGATGAATTATTGGTGTTTTGCTGCAATTTCCATCCACCTCAGTGCAGTGTCCCAGTGACTGTTGAGTAAGTTATGGCAGGGATCATTTTGCAATTAGTTTTCTTAATTTTATTTTCTCTGAACTTAATTTTGTTTTCACATTTCATATTTTTCAGTCATGATGCATTTATTTTACTATGAAATAATGATGGTGAATAGAATAATAGAAATTGTAGGATTCAGTTAAGTTGATCATTGACTATTTCTGCAAATTAACTGGATTTTAACTGATTTATCCTTCAGTTTCTGGAGCAGTATTTTCACCAGTTGGACCTTGTAGAGTTCATGCGATTATTTGGTGGAAACTTTGTCCACCACACCAGAGTAAATAAGATAATAGGACACCAAGGAGGTATAAAGGCGGGCTTGGAAGCTAGTCTAGATGTGGAGTATATTATGAGCTCTGGTGCAAACATATCTACCTGGATCTTCAGTAATGCAGGTAAGTTCTTATTGAATTTCAGACTATTTGTCAAACTATAGTGTGTTTTTCTTGAAATATTATAATCCACTGTTTATTCAAATATTTCCAAACTGGACCAAAACAAACCAGTAGTAGAATTCAGTGGAGTAGGCAGCATCTGTGGTTACAGAAGCTCTTCTTCCACAGATGCTGTCTGACCTGCTGAGTTCTCCCAGCATTTTGTTCTTTGTTCCAGATCCCAACATCAACAGTGTCTTGTGTGAGTTCATTCAAAGCAAAATGCTTGGAACTAATGAAGACTTAAAGATGCTTTTTATGCCTGTCCATTACATAATTCAGCATGCAGTTAGTCATTCAGGTTCAGTGGTCTAAAGTTTGTGTATATTTGCTGAGTAATTACCAAGGGCAGATCTAAATGTAGTTGTACAAGATAATTTCTTTGAAACATTTATGATTTGATACTATGAATGTAATAGTGACCTTACAAAGCAGTCAGAATTCAGTACAACAATTTTTTTTTGAGTCTTTGACCATTTTCCCCTTTATTATAGGTTAAGTTAAAAGTAAATTTCTGAAAGATAAGCTTCAGGAAGAAATAATTGCTGACCAACTGACTCTTACTATTTAACCTCTCACATGGTCAGTCCTGTGCTTTTCTTCCTCTTTTTCGGAGAGCAAGTCTATGTAACTGCACATCAGCTGAGTTTTAATGTGAAGCACCAGTCAGCATGTGCATTTGAAAATAGCAACTCAGTCCATTGGTAGCCCCAAGTCAATTTAACAGTCTCTGGAATCACATGATAGCAGACTGAGTCATGTACAAGAAGATCTAAGTCACTCTGGCTTTTGGCCTCTGCTTACCTTTGCAGTTTTAAGATTTAATGTGCAGAAATAAGAAATTATGCTCATTCTATCTGTATAAGGAGCCTGTGCATTATTTTAATTTAATTCATTCTAATTTAAACAATAATTTTTTAGTTTGCTTAAGAAGTTTGCAGATTATCAAAATTATTACAAAGAAAGATTTAAATTTTGATTTTTTTTTAAATAGGAGAAGCAGTGGGCCAGTTGGCCCATCAAAACACTCAAAATTCTGGAGGAACTCCGCAGGTCTTGGCCCGAAGGGTCAATTATTTATTCCTCTCCGTAGATGCTGCCTGACCTGCTGAGTTCATCCAGAATTATGTGTTACTCTGGATTTCCAGCGTCAGTAGAATCCCTCATGTTTATGATTTGGTCCTTCATAACTCTGTGCCATTCAATATGATTATGACATTCTCTGTCTCATATTCCTCAAAAAATATTCAGTAACTTGGCCTTCGCTACCTTCTGAGTGTGGATATTTCTCCCCTTCTCAGGCCAAAATATCTTAACCTTGAGACTGTGATGCCCCATTCTAGTCGCCTCATTCTCTGCACATCGCTATTTTGTTGGATGGGTATGCTTCCTAGGCTTCCGAACGCCAGTGAATAGAGGTCTTGTCAACCCAACTTCTCCTCAGACAATACTCCAGCTATCTCCAAAACTTAGTCAGCTGAACTTTTCTTTACATTCCCTCTGTGGCAGATATACTCCTCCCTGTGTAAGAAGGCTGAAACTGCACCCAATGATATAATTGTAGTAAGATGGATTGCCTGCTAGCTTGCGCATTTGCTTTCAGTGACTGGATTCTTAGATCCCTTTTGCATATCAACATTTCACAAACTATCATCATTTAACCAACGTTCTTCCTTTTCTTACCTTAGTGGCATGCTTAATGCTATCTCTGTTACTACTGAATCTTTAGTGCATTTGCCCATTTACTCAACCTCTCTGAATTGCCCGGAAGCCTCCTTGTAACTCACAATCCTACTAGACTTGTGACATCTGCAGACATAGGAAGACTACATTTGGTTCACTCACCCAAAGCATTGAATTGTATTGAGAATGGTTAGTTGGGTGTTGTGAATGAAAGAGATGGGGTTCGAGCACTGCTCTCTGTGGTATCTCAACATTCACTGCCTTCCGTGCCAAAAAGGACGTACTCTGTTTTCTGTCTGGAATCAATGTTGAATCTATGACGATCTACAATTTGACCTTTACAGGAAGGCACGAATCGCAGGAACCCTTTCTGAACTGGATTACTTTACTGAGTAATATGTCATCCATCCCGTGGGTCCACACCATCAGTTATGGAGATGATGAGGACAGTCTGTCAGTGGCGTATTTAAAGAGAATCAACGTCGAGTTTATGAAGGCTGGTGTCCGCGGTCTCACAATACTCTTTGCTTCTGGTAAATATCTTTTCCAGCATCTGATGACAAATAGCTCTTAAAGCAAGATTTTTGTTTTTATTTTATTACAACGTACTGGGCATTGGATCTGCGGGCCACCCATAAACCATGGTTGCTGTTGATGAGTTGTCATGAGCTAAAAAAAGGAAGTGGTGCAGTTCTTAGATTTCGTATCATTACAACTGCACAGGAGGACATTTCAAACCTTGTTTGGGAATAAATAAAAAATAATGGATTTGTGATCTCTCATTGCTCTACAACCTGGACTGTTTTCGTTTTGTTAGGCCATTGGTTCCCCTATTTTATCCTTGAGGGCAAGGTTCTTCATTTTGATAAAAGCTTTGCTTCTTGACGATAATGTTGGATTAAGCATGCCCAGATTTAAATCCAGCCTGCACTTTCATGGAACTACTGAGCATTTTACATGGGGATAATGCTCAGAATATTATTTATATATGAGTGAGATTCCAAGTCAAAGTTTAATTTCATTCATCATTTTAACACTTAATTCCCTTTCACTATAGGTGATGATGGTGCAGGCTGCAGAGAAATTAGAAAAGGCAAAAATATCTTCAGGCCAAGTTTTCCTGCATCTAGGTAATGACAGAAATGCACTATTCTGTTTTAATCAGTGTTTGGGTAATATTGTACCATCTACTTTGTATGATCAAATATTTAAATATGCTAGCTAATATATTGATGAAAAGTAACTCTGCTAAAACTGCTTGCATTTATATAATTTTACAGTTCATTATTGTTCAACGGCTCATTTATATTTTAGCAATAAAATATGCGTAAAATAGAGCTTTTGAGGCTAAGCTAATATCTGTTGAAAACCTATTCTGAGGTCTTAAGATGCTGAATTACTATTGTAATAAATCAGAGGTGGCAACATGTCACTTCAACACACAGAAGAGTTGGATTTCACATTGATGCCCATTAGTCATAGTGCTTCCTTGTGACAATGGATAGTCTCAAACAGTTAAGGTTTTCCTCACAAAATTAAAAAAAGTTAACGTACTCTTTAATTTGTTTAAGTGAAGGTTGCAAGGCTGACTGGCAGACAGCTAACAGAAGGAACATATGTTCTCTGTTGTACTGAGGAACGTAGAAAAGCGTGAGGGATTATCTCCAACCCTTGTTCCAAGTAGCTGTAAAATGAATGGGAAAACCAAATTTCCCACCAATGTCAGTGAGAGCCCTGAATTATTTTCAGGCTTGTATCTCACCAAACTGGCTTCTCCACTGCAGTTATTGTTGTTAAATGAAAACCATTTGGCTTCCACACAAAATCAATTGGTAGGCTGGGCCCATTGGTATTTGCTGCCAATCCCTGAGAGCATTAATGTGTGCACACTAATCACTTCAAGGGTTGAAATTTAATCTACACAACATCCCCAGCCCACACTCCACCTATTTATACATTAACATTGCTATAATGGTTAAGACCCCTATGGCACGTTAAATTCAATCTTAATCTGTTTTAGACAAAGGTTAAAGGAAGTTGTGTATGAAAGTCAATTTTGGAGGGTCTTGCTGTCAAAGGGATAATGTGAGCCCCCAGTAACTCCTTAGATGTTCACTTTTTTTTTTGACAAGTTTCAAATTTTATTTTACAGAAGTTGTATACATCCAGAAGGCAATATTTACTGAATGGTCATTGTTATAAAAGAAATTAACAAAAATGTGGATTTTGGGGAAAAAAAGCATCCAATGAAATTGGAAAGAATGGAATCACTGAATATGATCCCTAACGTAAATGATTATGTAACTTCTCTCTTTTAGTCCTTATGTTACCACTGTGGGAGGAACTTCTTTCAAAAATCCATTTCAAATTACATACGAGGTCACAGACTACATCAGTGGTGGTGGATTCAGTACTGTGTTTAAAATGCCCAACTATCAGTTAAGTAAACCAGTTGAACATTGTTTTTTGTCTCACTGAAGTAAACTTCCTAAGGAATTGGTTGGCTTAATAAGATTGGCTTAAAAACAATCTAGATAAAGGTTTCATCTAAGCTAGTTACCATGTTCCAATAAAGTAGTTGTGTTAAATATCATATACCACATTGTTGCATGATGATATGAGAATAAAGCTTGGCAGATTACTGATGTAGATTAAACCCATCTATTTTTCTATTGTTCCATTTCTGCTTTGCTCAGTTTGCGTCAGTAAAATTAGATGATTTTCTGAATTGCAAATGAACCATATAGACTGAGTTTATTGAAAATGATATACTTTGAGCTATTAGTGACAGTGAAATGACACGGCTTTACAGAAATGTTTTGGATTTTTTTAAAATTACTAATTTGTTAGGAGAAAACTGTATGTGAAAACAAGAACAATGTTGTAGTACAACTTAAACAGGTATGGCTACATGGAAGTTGGATCAGGCTGACAAATTAACTTCAAAACATACTTAGAATGAGTAATCCTGATCATTTTTCACTTTCCATTTGAACAAATGGAAAGGAAGAGATTTAAAAACTTAGCACAAAGGGACATAAAAGCTAACTCTCCTCACTTTGTTACAATATACTTGGGTTTCAGCGTAGAATAGATTTTAAAGTGGTATTTTAGGTGAAAAAGATAGAAATCCAAGACATTTTGTGCCTTGGCTTTCCAGAATACTTTTTCTTTGCTCATTTTAATTCTCAACATATTTCTGTTATTTGACCATATTTAAAAATTCTATACTCGCATACAAACATAACGCTGAACATTTTTTGTGTGTTTTTGTCTATGAAGCAAACATAGATCAAAATATTATAAGAACAGTTCAAAAAAAATAAGAAACTAAAGAAAAGATTTGGTCAAATTTCCTTTAACTTTCTGTTGAGACATTTGAAATAGATTTAGTATATTTAGGGTAATGGTTATACAATTTGTACTTTTGTTTTACAGGCTGCTGCTGTGAAGTCTTATCTCAAAAGGATAAAATCTCTTCCTCCAGAGACCTACTATAATGCCGGTGGTCGTGCCTACCCTGATGTAGCAGCACTCTCTGATAACTACTGGGCTGTGGTCAATTTAGTCCCCATTCCTTGGGTTTCTGGAACATCAGTGAGTGGAGTTATGTACATATGTAATTTATACATTTATATTTAAAACCTCTAACCATAATTAGATAAAAATCATTATTGTAGTTATAATTCCAGTCTAGTTCAATTTTTTATTAGGACACAGCCAGTTCCCATCGACATCATTGAATAAATATTTGGAAATTAGCATTTTCTGTCTATGAAGTTTGATTTTTTTCATTAACATATTAGAAGACAAATAATTGAATTTTGTGTTACTGTGTTTATTAAAATGTGTGTTTTTTTAAATTTTTGTTTCAGGCTTCAACCCCTGTATTTGGTGGTATCCTGGCCCTCATTAATGATAATAGATTTCAACGAGGTCTTCCAGCTCTTGGTTTTATAAACCCCTTGCTTTACAAAATACAGGCGAATGACACATCTGGAGCATTCTTTGATGTAAGTTAAAACGTGACTATTGACTCAAAACTGCCATTGTCCTTTGTTATAATACTTTTTGCTATTTTTTTAATATGTTGGAAGAATTTCTAGAAAAGGGTTTCCTTTTTTTTTTACCTTTTCTGACAAAAGTTGCTGAGTAAACTCCAGATGAACCAAAGACATGGCAGGTTCAGCATCTGCATTGTAACAACTGTGCACCTTGACTCTGTAGAATGGTGCTTCCTGCAATGTCATTGTACCAGCCTCTGTGTAGTTTTGTGTTGTAACTACCCAGCTCACAATGTAGTGTCAGCAAAGCAAAACATAATTGTTCATACCCTTTAGTTAGACTGGAGCTTAAGCTATTGGAGGTAGTGTTGGATAATGTACTACATGGACGGATTAGCAACCTCCCAGTCTCATGCTGCTTACTCTACAGGAGGTGGCAGCATTTATCATAAATCGTCCTTAGTTAGTGTTTGATTGAAGTAGCGAGCAAAGGTTTATTTGTATTAGGGGATTTGTAACTAAGACTTATAGAAATTAAACAATATGTATATGAATGGGTCCTTAATTTTTTTTTCAGATGGCCACACTGATCCAGATTTGGATGCATGTAAGGATTTTATTAAAAAACTGAGATGGTTCATTGTACCTCAGTTCATGTGACAATAATAAACCAATTTCAATTCAATATACCTTTTCTGCAGCTGACTGGAATTCCATTGAGGAATGTTGCCAATATCCTACATTGCAGTTAATTGAGAGAAATGGATAGCCACATTAAAACCTATTTCAGTCCTGCTGGTGTTCACTGCTGCATGGATTGTTCATCAGATAGTGCTGGGGGAATATATAACCATTTAAATCACCTAGGAAAACAGTGCTGATCTATTGTCTAGGTTCAATAGTTCCATTAATATCAGAGAATGTATACAATATACAACCTGAAATTCTTGCTCTTTGCAGACATTCATGAAAACAGTACCCCAAACAATGAGTGACAGTAAAAACATTTGAACCTCAAAGCCCCCTTCTCCCCCCCACTCACACACAGCAGCAAAGCATCAACCCACACGCTTCCCCATTTATCTCAGCAAGAAGCATCAGCACCTACCACCCAAGCAATAGCAAAGCCCCATGATCTGCAGTACAACAAAAGTGTTACTGTTTTTACTGTGCTCAAATCTGTGTCCATGTTCCTTGCAGCTCCAAGAATGAAATCTTCTAATCAGATTTGCATTCTTGCCACATAATGTAATAGTTCTAAAGACACTTGAATAGTACAGGCAGATCAGTTTAACAACTGTTACAGCAAACATTCATTTACCTTGACTTTCTTAACATTCTAATACTTTTGCTAGAGTTTGCTTCCTTAAGACTATCAGAAACATTCATTACTAAAAATGAAAATCTTTTCCCCATCAAAAACAAGATTTAAGCTGAGAGGAAGGCGATTTTAAAGGGATGTAAAGGATATATAATTTTAACACTATAAGTGGTTAATACAAGGAAGTTGCTGTCAAAGGACGTAATGGAATGAGATGTAATTATTTAGGATGCATTTGACAGACGCATAAGTAGGCATGACATAAAAGGTACAAATCTATTGCTGCAAATGGGATTAGTGTAGATGGGTATAGAAATTGAGTTGGGCCCATGGGCCTCCTTTCATGATCAGAATAGGTTTTTGGAGAAGTCTGAACTTGGAGAGGTTTGTGTTTGACTAATCTGATTTAAATTTGAAGAAGAAACCCTTCAACTCCGAGTGGAGTCATCGGGACGCCGTCATATGACGGCATTTTTTAAGCAGGCTTTCTTGTTTTTACAAGGCCAAGTTGCTAGCTCGACGCTCAACCCAGCATGGATGGAAAGCGTGCAAGGGAGCCGGCTGATTTGAACTCGGGAGCCTTCGCTCCGAAGTCCGGCGCTGATGCCACTACACCACCAGCCGGCTGATTCAAATTTACCAGTGAGCTAATAGTGAAAGGATTACAAAGGATGCCATCATACAGATTTTTAGAAAGCATTTGAGAAAAGGGAGTTGAGCAAAAATGAGGCCATGGAATAAGCAGATCAGGGATTAAGCTAATTGGCATATAGCAGAATGCAAGATAAATTATTATTTTACAGACTCAACAATTCTAGTATTGCCACTGCTGATACAGGTAAACAAGATAACATTTTAAAATTTGCAGATGACTCTATGAAAGATTAGTAAAATGGTCTAGTGTCTTGCAAGTGTGATATAAGTGGTTTTTGCACAAAGAATGAGGAACGACATTTATTAACAAACACAAGAAAATCTGCAGATACTGGAAATCCAAAGCAGCACACACAAAATGCTGGAGAAACTCAGCAGGCCAGGTAGCAACTATGGAAAAGAGTAAACAGTCAACATTTCGGGCAAGACCCTTTGTCAGGACTGATGCTGCCTGGCTTGCTGAGTTCCTCTGGTATTTTGAATGACATCTATTGATGTGGGGAATATCGTGTTCTGCTTATCTATCTGTGTAAATCACTGGAAGTGGTAGAATGGCTGACAGAGTAGTTAGTAATACGATTTCAGATCTTGGAGAGCATATAGGAAAGCACAGAGGGATATTTTAAACTGTTGAGGTCACAACTAAACTGATATGACTTATTCTGATTGCTGCAAGATGTGAAGATCCACGAGGGCACAGAGAATTTTTTTACTAAAAAGGTTCCTGGGATGAGGAGTTTCAAATGTAAGGTTATTCTGGCAAAGCTAGGATGGTTCTCCCTGCACAAAGGTGGTTGAGAAGAAATCTTAACAGGAGTGTGTCCAAGGTAGGATAATTAGAGAAAGGCCACTCTTCTTAGCAAATGATTCAGACGGGGAAGAGATACAAGTGGGATATGAGGAAAGTCCTTTATATAGAGTGGTAATGATCTAGGACTTGCTGCCCATAAATTTGTCACATTTATTGTCATATGCACGAGTGTTGAGAGGTTCAGGTACAATGAATAACTTGCAGCAGCATCACAGGCATATAAACAGACACAGAATGTAAATCATACAGGACAGTGAAGTGTGTGCAAAAACAAGACATTACTGCAGAGAAAAAATAGACAAATATATACAACATAGAACAGTGCAGCGTAGGAGAAGGCTATTCGGCCCAAACCTATTCAATTAGTAATGAAGTGGCCAACTCAACTAATCCCCTCTGCCTACACAATGTTCATATTTCCATTTTCCTCACGTACATGTGCCTATTGAAACATATATGTTATCTCTTAAAATTCTCTAATGTTTCTGCCTCTACCACCACCGCAATCAGTACATTCAAGACACTCACTACTCTCGGTGTTAGAAACTTGTCCCACACATCTGCTTTGAAATGACCCCTTCTCACCTTAAATGCATGCCCTCTGGTCTTAGACATTTCAACTCTGGGAAATGTCTGATACCGTCTGTCTACTCTATCTGTGCCTCTCATAATCTTAAAAATCTGCATCAGATCTCCCCTCAGCCTCTACTGTTCCAGAAAAAACAACCCAAGTTTTCCCAACCTCTCGTTATAGCACATGCCCTCTAATCCAGGCAAAATCCTGGTAAACCTCTCTTGAACCCTCTCCAAAGGCTCAACATCCTTTCTTGTCCAGTACTTTATGCAATACTCCAGATGCAGTCTAACTAGAGTTTCATAAAGCTGCAACATAACTTCCTGACTTTTGAACTCGGTGCCTCGACTAATAAAGGCAAACCTGTTAAATGCCTTCCTAACCACCCTATCAACATGTATAGTCACTTACCCCTAGATCCCTCTGCTCATCGACACTATTAAAGATCTTACCTTCAACAGTGCACTGTCTCTTTGCATTTGACCTACCAAGGTGCATCACTTCACATTTGGCTGGGCTAAATTCCATCTTCCATTTCTTCGCCCATATCTGCAATTGATCTATATCATGTTGTATCCTTTGACAGTCTTCCATGCTATCCATTTCACGACCAATCTTTGTATCATCTGCAAATTTACTAACCCACATTTTCATCTAGGTTATTTATAAACATCACAAACAGTATAGGTCTCATTAGGCGAACACCACTAATCACAGACAGAATAAGTCCCTTCAACCACTACCTTCTGTTATGTGCAACCCAGTTCTGAATCCAGCAGCCACTTCACCATGGATCCCATGCACTTTAATCTTCTGGATGAATCTCCCATGAGGGATCTTGTCAAACAGGTCTCACTAAAATCCATGTACACAACAGCCATAGTTCCACTGACATCCATCACCCTCATCACCTCATCAAAAAGCTCAATCAAGTTAGTAAGACATGACTTAAATGATCAGTAGACAAATTTGACATAGAATCGGAGGATGGTTGCTTCAGGTCAGAAAGTAATTCACTGTAGTTATCGATGTGCTGTATTTCTGATGTTATAGAAGGTGGTAACTTAGTCCTTCACATGCATATTAGCTTTCAGAGCAATCTGTCAGTCCTATTCTCCACCTTTTGTTGTTGCTTTCTCACATGCTCATCAACTTCACCAATTCTCCAACTACCCATCTATCTACACCAGGTACAGTGGCCAATTAATCTACCAAGCAGGAAGTGTTTGGCATTTAGGAATAAATGGTAGTACCTGAAGAAACCCAGAAAATGGAAAATCTATTAAACACCTCAACATTGCAACAACTCTAGCATCTTTCTTAGAATCTTTATTTTAATGGTATATGTAAAGCAGTCCTGCTAGTGGCAGTGTTATGGTGTTGTACTATCACCTCAGGGATTTAGACGTTGACTTAAAATTGAAAATAAGTGCAAATCAAGCTTATGATTCTCTGTATATTTTAAAATAACCTTTTTCTTATCTACATTCTTGATCCTATCCACATGATGCACTAACATTATGGGATATAAGGTGCTTCTTTGATGGAACGACTTGTTTGCCAAGCTAACTAGGTCATCATGGGGATAAGACAAGATCCTAGCCTTAATTAGTTAGGCATTGTAGATTTGTTAGAATCTACATTAATGTCCACAATTCCTGGACACACAGTCAAATGCATTTCTGGAGTTTTTACTTAGAGAAAGGAGAGGGAGTTGCATACTAAGGATGTGTGGGGAAGCTGCACTTTCCAGCTGAGAAAGTTCATGGAACATTTATAAGACATAGGAGTAGAATTAGGCCATTTGGCGCATCGAGTCTGCTGCAACATTCCATCAAGGCTGATTTAGCATCCCTCTCAACACCATCCCCCTGCCTTCTCCCCATAACTTTTGACACCTTTACTAATCAAAAACCTATCAACCTCCGCATTAAATGTATTCAATCACCTGGCGCCACAGCTAGCAGTGGCAATGAATTCCACCTCTGGCTAAAGAATTTCAGATATTGTCTATGTAGTTGTAAAACTAGTGTTGAAGAAGAGTTGGAGGCATTCTTATTAATGCTGGTACACGTATGTACAAGGGTCAGTCACATGTACTCCCCTCTGCATCAATGTCAAGGAGTGGTCAGTACTCAAGAATCTGGTAACCCCTAGCACAGATTCTTTTAAATTCCTATTGTGAGTTTCCCCAATGCATTTAACTATGTAAAACTGGTTCTCACTGTGGCTGTAAATTGTTTCAAGAGAAATCTGGTGGAAGTTACAATAGTTGCAGAAAACACAGCAACAGGAATACACCATTTAGTTTCTGAAGCTATTATAGCTATCATAGAAATCTTAGGTAATCTGTAAACCAAATGAGGTATCATAAGAGTCCAAACATTCTCTGTAGGTAGAAGCATTTCCTCACAACATCTTTGAATTTCAGATAGCACGTATTACCTATATAGATAAAAAACTAACTTCTCCCGGGTGCACCAACGAGATTACAGAAGGTTTCTCAAATTGTACAAACTGGAACTAATATATTGAGGAAAGAGGCTAGCAAGCAGCATCTTACATTTAAATTTATCCCAGTTCCTCTTACCGTAAGAATTGTTATTTTGAGATAAAGCTACACATTATACATCTTTGTGTGCAATAGCATAGTGGTCAATTCACTGGACTTCTGGGCTGTTGATTTAGAAAATCAGTTTAAATTCCACAATGATGCTCTAAATTGATGTAGTAACATTCATAACTATTTTATAAAAGGCTAGGTTCACTAGCCATGAAACCTTCCAATCGTTGTAAAAGTATGTCATTCATTCATGTCCCATGTCCATTAGGAAAACAATCTTGCCTTCTCGTGACTCAGACCTCAATGTAGTCAACTAAATGGCCTCCTCAGTTTAGGGGTATTTGGGATTGACAATAAATGCTATCATTGCCAGGGTATTCACATCCTGTGAACAAATCAGTTCAAAATCCCTACACAATGTGAGTATAATGTAATCCTAAAACCCAGCTTTCATATGGGCAAACTTACTCAACTTTCTTCCAAGGCCAACATATTCTGTTCCCTTTTAAGAAAAAAAAGATTGTAGTTAATAGCAAGAACAAGAGTAATACAGGAGCTGAAGCCAGGAATACAACCAGGTAACCTTGACAATGGACAAGCTTGGAGGAAGAATACAATAGAGAAAGGGAGAGAAGAGCTGAGGCACAAGAGCTAGAACACCGAAGGAGAAAATAAAGCAGTCCCAATTTAATTTCCAGAATACACAAGAAAATCAGTGCATTGTACTGTAAAAGGTAAAGTCTTCAACTAACAAATTATTTTCAGCATCTAACAGTACAAAATTGTCTATACTATTCTTGAAATTTCAAAATACCCAGGAGAAACAAATGGACAAGATAAGCTGAATACTGCCCTCTTTTGAAAAAATTTTGGAAAGATATTTTTTATATTATTTCAACAGTTTTGCGTATTGATTTACAACCTCATCCTATTACTGCAATTTTTGGTTTACCAATGACGGATCATAGTTCTTTATCCTCTTCAACTCATCGGATGATTGCATTTGTTACATTAATGGCTAGAAGATCCATCTTATTGAATTGGAAAGAGACCAATTTCAATGGTTTTCCCAAACTATATCATGTTTAAATTTAGAAAAAAATCAGAAGTGATTTAATCCTTTGGTTAAATTCGAAAAGACTTGGAGGCCATTTATTCAACACTTTCATATGATGTAGCTTGACCTTTTCCGAATCCTTTTTATTAACCTAGAATATATGGATAGAGGAGTGGAGTTAATGACATTAATGATTGTATTTGATGTCAGCCTTATTTTGTTTTGTTTAGATCAGTTTTTGGTTTGGTTTAGTTTAGTTTTTTTTTCTTAGTTTACTTTGGGGTTTTTTTTGCTCGTGATTTTTTTTTTCATTTTTCTTTTTATCGTGGTAAACTATATCAGGAGTTTGGGAGATCTATTATACTTGTATTATCTGTAGTTTTACTTGCATATGTCAATTACCAATAATGTAATCCCAATCTTTTTGTATTAGTACTATTATGTTTATGAACTTGAAAATTAATAAAAAGATTATAAAAAAAAGATAAGCTGAATACTACAGTATTTCCAAAAACTGATTGTCCTAGTTCTACATGATCTCCCTTAAGTATCAAGCCAACAGTATCTCACAGTATCGTCCAAGTATTTTGCTTGTATCTAATTAACATTTAAGATGTTGTTCATAAACATCTCCCTAACATACATCATTAATAAACGAAGCATACACAGGAAGTTAAGTTTCAATATTTTTGTTGACAAGCACTTTGGATGCATAGAATAAAAAAGAAGGGAGAGCGTGCCAGCAATCCTCTTACTATCAGTAGAAATCAACTCAATTTATAACATAGAAAAGCTTTGTACTTTTCAATTTATTGTTACAGGATTAGTAGACTCATCTATTTAGACATTTTCATGATTATATTCTAAGCAACTTGTACCCTAACAGATCTTGTTCAATTTTTAAATTATGACATAGACGTTGGTGTTGGAAAATATTAAGTGGGAGTGAGGGAGATTTAATTTGCACTGCACCTATGGGGCCATTCTGCATAATAACATTGAACTTTGAGGTGCTCTCGAAGAGATACTTTATTCTATGTACTCCAATCTACCCTTATTGCCGTTTCTCAGCTCACTTTTTTCCTTCCTACCCCTTCCACCTGTAAGCTCAGGCTCACTGAAATTACTAGATTCTTCATATCTTAGGTTCTGTTGTTAATGTTACTCCATTTTACATTTAGGTAACTATTGGGTGCCATTACGGTTGTTTGGATAAAGAAGCTAAAGGTAAAGGATTCTGTGCTTCTCAATCTTGGGATCCTGTGACAGGATGGGGGACACCGAACTATCCAGAACTACTCAAGGTACTACTTCTGGAGAAAGATCATCATCCCTGACCTGAAGAAACCAAGATAGAATGAAATCTGAATGAAAATCACATGATGAATTTCTTCACCCCACCCCACTTTAATAATTTTGCCTTTTGTGAGTGTGTGTGTGGTTATTGATGCTCTAGTCTGTTACATTTTAATTGATGAAAATGTTTATACAGCATCTAATTATTCAATTGTATTATATTGAAAATAAGACACTGATGTTCAAAGGAATGTTTTTGCTGCTTAAAATTTAAACTGTTGCTACCTATCTTAAATATTCAGAATTGTACATTATGGCTACCATACCCATGTCAACCAGCAAGCTCACATCCGCATCTGTTCCACACCACCTTAAGGGCAGGATACAATTGCTCATTAACCTACTGACCAGTATGTATTTAGCATAAGGTGTGGGGGTAGAGGGTAGTTTTTGCACTCACAGGGACAACATGCAAACACCACAAAGCACCAGAGGTCAAGAACGAACCTCCGGTCTTTGTAGCTGTGAGACAAGTGCTAACCACTATAGTATTTCACTGATCAATAGTTTTTTAACTAACTGAAGTTCATATTATAATATTGGCTTATAGTTAATCAAACCAGGTACAGTGGCAAATATTATAAACCCACTGAATCCATGTTGCACAATGGAGTTTGATTACATTTTAACTAGACATTCTGTCTAGATTTAAATTTGCAAATGTTGAATTGCCCAAGTTAAAGATTACAGTTGCAATCTTTTGATAATGACATTTTAAAATAAGCATTTGAATATGTTGAAAATATGATTGAAAGATTTTATTTACATGATTTTTACATTAAGCTGTACACAAAGTGCATATGAAGAATCTCTGAATTGTAAAAAAATTATGATGATGAGCTTCGTTTCTCATTAGTCTGGCCTGTTGGATCAGGTACCATCTGTGGATCAAACAGATAATGCAGGTAACGGTAAATCTTTTCAGCTCGCAGGTGGCTGACCTTTGCTCGAGTTGCGATTTCAACCACTGAACTGAAAATTCACAAAAAAATTACCATTAGTTTAAGACCTTTATCATTATTAATAAATTGTAATATAAATTTTGATGACCACCATGCCCCCAGATGTTAATAACCATCTTTAATACATGCAAGACATATTTCAAGTAAATATTTTATTTTAATCAATAAATTCTTGTGACATCTTTGCATTAGATTTTCCAGTCTTCTTTACATATTAAAAACACTGCACCTGCAATAGAATTTAAACCAGTTTGAGCAACTATGGGCCTTGGAACACTAAATTTCTTTGCAAGTGAGGATAAACTTCATGAATGTTCCACTAAGTACAGGTCGACCTTTATTAATCCGGCACCACTGGGACCTGAGGAGTGCCGGATTAGTGAAAATGCCGAATTACAGAAGGATCACATTAAGCATAACCAGTGCCAGATTATCGAAGGAACCGGATTACAGGTAGTTGGATTAGTGAAGGTCGACCTGTATTAGAATTTGTATTCTAGACAACAGTTTAAGGAAAACGAGGTACTTATCTGCATTGATGTCAAGCAATTTACCATAATACCTCTAAATCACTTACACAACTTGAAAGAACAACAAATCTTGAGATCACAAATAACAAACTATATACTTATGCTAACAAAATAACTTTTATCCTCTACTACTGGTTTAATGTGTGAGGGAAGTTATCGCAGCAAATAATTCGAATATGGATGGAGGAAGATAATGTTATACCGCTAACTTTCATTTAAGATGTAAATAAAACTGATGGAACTCAAAACATTTTACCTGTTTGCAGCTTCTTTCACAGAGCTGAAGAGGTGACAGAGATTTAAAGCTGTTATATAACTGACATCAGGGATGCTGAGGTAGAACTGTAAAATCTGTTGTCGGAGACCGCTAACCTCCAATGGTACAGTAATGGCAGCATTCTTTCTCTCTTCAACGTGGGCAAGTTCAGCAAGCAAACCAGCAGTTTCCTCCTGACCACAGCTAAATAAGATTCTAATTCCAGCTGTGGTCAGAGCTGACAACAAGCCATCATAGTACTTGGTCCTCTGAAAGATTCTAGATGTATCTCCTGTAATTCATCGATATTATAGAGATCAGCACAACTTGTTTTGCTTCAAATCAAAAACAAAACCACTAATCTTATTTTTTTCTTGTTATGAGGTAGGAAATTACTTATGCATATTTCATGTCATGTCTTAGAGACCTCACATTCTTTTATGCTTTACACTAAATTGACATATTTCATAGTAGTACACTCAAAGATCTATGATTATACCCAATCTAGTGTTGGAGTTAGAGCCCTTCCACACACCATGTTATTTTCCAAACCCTTATATACTTACCCAAACCAATTGCATTTACCAAGGCACAGTCGGTTAAACATCAAGTGATCATCCAACTGCTGTTTAAAAGCTTGCTTACCAGTGAAAAGGACCTTGGCAATTGTGGGGATGGCTTACAGCAGAATGAAATGCTGGAGTGTATAAACTTTAAGAAACAGGGTGTGCTGGAGCTTTTGAAAGATATTAAGTTAGATAAGTTGCTGGGACCGGACGAGATGTACCCCAAGCTACTGTGGGAAACGAGGGAGGAGATTGCTGAGCCTCTGGCGATGATCTTTGCATCATCAATAGGGATGGAAGTAATACCAGAGGATCGGAGGGTTGCAAATGTTGCTCCCTTGTTCAAGAAAGGGAGTGGAGATAACCCAGGAAATTATAGACCAGTGAATCTGGCTTCAGTGGTGGGCAAGTTGTTGGAGAAGATCATGTGAGGCAGGATTTATGAGCATTTGGAGAAACATAATCTGATTAGGGATAGTCAGCATGGCTTTGTCAAGGGCAGGTTGTGCCTTACGAGCCTAATTGAATTCTTTGAGGATGTAACAAAATCATTGGTGAAGGTGGAGCAGTGGATGTAGCGTATGTGGATTTCAGTAAGGCATTTGATAAGGTTCCCCATGCAAGGCTCATTCAGAAAATAATGAGGGATGGGATCCAAAGAGACCTTGCTTTATAGATCAGGAACTGGCTTGCCCACAGAAGGCAAAGGGTGGTTGTAGATAGTTTGCATTCTGCATGGAGGATGGTGACTAGTGGTGTTCCACAGAGATCTGTTCTGGGACCCCTCCTCTTAGTGATTTTTATAAATGACCTGGATAAGGAAGTAGAAGGGTGGGTTACGAAGTTTGCTGATGACACAAAAGTTGGGGGTATTGTGGATAGTCTGGAGGTTGTCAGAGGTTACACTGGGACAATGACAGGATGCAGAACTGGGCTAAGAAGTGGCAGATGGAGTTCAACCCAGATAAATGTGAAGTGGTTCATTTCAATAGGTCAAATTTGAAGACAGAATATAATATTAATGGTAAGACCCTTGGCAGTGTGGAGGATCAGTGAGATCTTGGGATCCGTGTCCGTAGGACACTCAAAGCTGCTACGGAGGTTGACAATGTTGTTAAGAAGGCATATGGTGTGTTGGCTTCATCAGTTGTGGGACTGAGTTCAAGAGCCATGAGGTAATGTAACAGCTATATAAGACCTTAGTTAGACCCCACTTGGAGTACTGTGTTCAGCTCTGGTCACCTCACTACAGGAAGGATGTGGTTACTATAGTGAGAGAGCAGAGGAGATTTACAAGGATATTGCCTGGATTGGAGAGCATGCCTTATGAGAATAGGTTGAGTGATCTTGGCCTTTTCTCCTTGGAGCGAGAGAGGATAAGAGATGACCTGATAGAGGTGTATAAGATGACAAAAGGCATTGATCATGTGGATAGCTGAAAGCTTTCTCCCAGGCCTGAAATGGCTAACATGAGGGGGCAGAGCTTGGTAGAAGGTACAAGGGAGATGTCAGAGGTTTTTTTTTTTACAGAGAAAGCTGTGGGTGTGTGGAATACACTGACAACGAAGGTAGTAGGGGTGGATCCAATAGGGTCCTTTACGAGACTCTTAGATAGGTACATGGAGCTTAGAAAAATAACAGCGCTATGCGACAGGGAAATTCTAGGCAATTTCTAGAGCAGGTTACATGGTCAGCACAACAGTACAGGCAAAGGGCTGGTAATGTGCTGTAGATTTCTATGTTCTAGGTTTCTGTTTGTTTATTGAGATGCAGTGCAGAAGAGGCCCTTCCGGCCATTTGAACTGTACTGCCCTCCATCCCCCGATATAACCTCAGCCTAATCACAGGACAAATTACAATGACCAATTAACCTACCAACTGGTACATCTTTGAACTGTGTGAAAAAAACTGGAGCACCCAGAGGAAATCCACCCATTCACAGGGAGAATGTAGAAACTCCTTACCGACAACAGTGGGAGTACCTCGCCACCACCATCGCCAGCTACCTACTCTGACAGTGTGTTCCAGAATGTAAATGCCCTCTGGTGGGGAAAAAAATTCTTCCTTATCTCCCCTCTAACCTCTTACTCCTCACCTTATGTCTTCTAGTCTTGAACATCGCTGCCATACCTAGGCTTTTTGTTTTTCATTTCTCAGGATCCTCTTTGGCCTTTTCTGCACCAAAGAAGCCAAAGCATAGTCTTTCCTCATAACTGAATCAATCCATACTAGATAACATTCTGGTGAATCCCCTCTGCACTATCTTCTATGTGGTCACATCCTTCCTACAGTATGGCAACTAGATCAACGTGCATTATTGCAGCTGTGGCCTAACTAATGTTTTATAAAACTTTACCAAATCCTCCTTGCTCTTATATTCCCTGTCTAAGCTAATGAAGCAAACATCTCTTCACCATCCTATCTACCCATGTTGCCACTTTGAAGGATCTTTAGACTTGTGTATAGGGAAGGTTTAGAGGAACATGGTCAACAAGGACAAGTTGGGCTGAAGGATCTCTTTCTCTGCTGTATTAATCAATGTCTAATAGAGTATCCCGTTCCTCAATACTCTATTAGACATTGATTAATACAGCAGAGAAAGAGATCCTTCAGCCCAACTTGTCCTTGTTGACCATGTTCCTCTAAACCTTCCCTATCCACGACTTACTGAAGTATATCACCTTCTCATGTATCAGGATTAAATTCCATCTGCCTTTGATCAGCCCAATTTAGCAACTGATCAATAGCATCCTGTAGGCGATAACTATTCTTCTCATGATCATCAACACTGCCAATTTTCATATCATCTGCAAACTTACTAATTATGGATCCTAATCATTAATGTTTATTTACATTAATGACTTAAATGCAGAATTAATAAGTTACAATCACAAGAATAGCTAGTACACACTGCCTATTATTACTAACCCAATTTTGGATCCAATTTGCCATTTTGCCTTGGATCCCAATGGGCTCTAACTTTTTGGACCAGCTTTCCATTTGGATTTTGTCAAAGGCTTTACTGAAGTTCATATAAAACACATCAACTGTACTACCTCTTCAAAAAACTAATCAGACAAGATCTTCCACTAATAAATCTGTTAACTATACAGTTCAATCCCAGCCCTTCTAACTCTAGATTAAGCCTGTCCCTCAGAAGTTTCCCCATTGACATCAGAATAACAGTCCTATAATTACCGGGTTTATCCCTGTGATAACTAGAACTTGGCACAGTACAGCACCATAAAAGGCCCTCTGGGTCACAATCCCTTTTCAACATGCCCTTCTCACCTTAAATGCATGCCCTCTGGTATTAGACATTTCAATCCTGGGAAAAAGATACTGGCTTTCTTATGCCTCTCATAAACCTTTATATCATCTCCCCTCAGTCTCCACGCTCCACAGAAAATAATCCACTTGTACTCTGATCCAAGAATCATCTCAGTGAACATCTTCTGGACCCTCTCCAAAGCCTCAACATCCTTCCTATAAGAGGGTGACCAGAACTGTATGTAAAACTTTAGCCTAACCGGAGTTTTATAAAGCTGCAATAATTCCTGACTCTAAACTCAATTCCTGAGCTAATAAAGGCAAACATGCCATATGCCTTCTTTATGACTCTATCAACCTATGTAGCCACTTTCAGTAAGCGATGGACTAGGGCCTCAAGATCACTCTGCACATCAATACTTTAAGGGTCTTTCCATTAACAGTGCAACCTCTCTTCACATTTGATCTCCGAAAGTCCAACACTTCAAATTTGGCCTGATTACCCCCAATTTACCACTTCTCCAACCTTCTCTACAACTGATCTACATTCTGCTGTATCCTTTGCCAGGCTTCTAAACTATCTACATCACCACCTCCTCTCGTCTTATAGCTATGCCCTCTAGCACTTGACATTTCCACCCCGGGAAAAAGACATATTCCCACACAGATTAATCAAGTATTTTTGAAGACACGCAAAAGTCATCAACCACTTTGAGAGAAAAATGTCACAAACAAGTATGTGATATAATAATGCTAGGACTATATAGTTTCTGCACAATAAAAGGATGATGACAGTATGAAGTCACTGAAAGGCCAGTAGGTCCCATCCTTCTTCCACCTCCGCTAAACTCCACCTAAATTCTGAAGAATTAATAATGCAATTTACTAGGTAAATATACTTCTATATTCTAATATTCATTGACCTCTCTCCCCTATGAATAGGAAAGCTCTATTCTCAACATCTTAAGGAGTAGGTTTATAAAAGTAGTCTTAATATATGTGCACATTTCTCCGGTGTCCAGTTTTGTATTTTGCTTTGTGCACCTATAGTGTATTAGAATAAAATATTATGAGATATTTTAGTGATATCTACAAATGTTTACACCTAAACAAGTAATTTTTGTGATGTTCTCAACATCATAGCTGAAGTATACATCTTTTGTGTCTTGGAAACCTGAAAAGATTTTGTGAAATACGATCTGATTCAAAGAATTATGGGGAAAAAAAACATTCTCACCTGGTTTTGATCTGTCCTTTTCTACAATGACACATATACGTTCAAACATGGCCTGAAGGTGCTGAATACGGTTGATAAACTTACTTCGGTTTGCACTGCTTGCAAACTCCAATAAGAATATTCTTTCCACAACCATTCTGTTGCTCACTATATAATCACATCCATTGAGAGGACAAATTTCAGCTTTAATGCCATGTTGAATACGTAGAGAAGAAACCAGATTTGGCCCAGAGGAAATTTCTCGACTGTCTACAAGAATTTGCAGTGGAGCTGTTCCAAAAGACACTGGGTGTGTAATAGCAGTAAGATGATCTTTGTACAGAGCTTCACCTGATCTTGAAATTGTGGAGGCATCGTTCTTCACCAGTGATTTGTCCATCTGTAATAAGAAATGGATTTTATTGTACTATTGCTTACCAACATACTTAGAAACATCAGATCACTCACGATCCAAAGACACATCTGTAGTTAACACTGGTATTGTTTTAGGAAGTGTTTAAACTAATTTGCTTGGAAAAGGGAACTGGGATATTGATTAAGAAAAAATGTGAACGTCAGATTGAGAGAGGCAGATACAAGAGCAAATAAAAGTAGCATGACATGATTCCATGTGAAGAGGGAATATAGCAGTTTCCAGGAAAGTATTGTGTTTGTAAACACAAAGCTTGGGATAAAAGGCTAATGAGCTAAAGATACAAAAACAAAACATGAAATTTTAAAAGCATGGTGATAGATCTGATACAATCCTAGCAGGTTTGGTTACTTAAATATCCCTGAATACATGTTCCACAGAGATGGGGAAGTAAGATGGGGATGTGATTGGTAAGTGGGAAGCCTTCAAAGGAGAAATTTTGGGAGTGCAGAGCTTGTATGTTCCTGTCAGGATTAAAGGCAAAGTGAATAGGAATAAGGAACCTTGGTTCTCAAGGGATATTGCAATTCTGATAAAGAAGAAGAGGGAGTTGTATGACATGTATAGGAAACAGGGAGTAAATAAGGTGCTTGAGGAGTATAAAAAGTGCAAGAAAATACTTAAGAAAGAAATCAGGAGGGCTAAAAGAAGACACGAGGTTGCCTTGGCAGTCAAAGTGAAGGATAATCCAAAGAGCTTTTACAGGTATATTAAGAGTAAAAGGATTGTAGGGATAAAATTGGTCCTCTTGAAGATCAGAGTGGTCGGCTATGTGCGGAACCAAAAGAAATGGGGGAGATCTTAAATGGGTTTTTTGCGTCTATATTTACTAAGGAAACTGGCATGAAGTCTATGGAATTAAGGGAAACAGGTAGTGAGATCATGGAAACTGTACAGATTGAAAAGGAGGAGGTGCTTGCTATCTTGAGGCAAATTAAAGTGGATAAATCCCCAGGACCTGACAGGGTATTCTCTCGGACCTTGAAGGAGACTAGTGTTGAAATTGAAGGAGCCCTGGCAGATATATTTAAAATGTCGGTGTCTACAGGTGAGGTGCCGGAGGATTGGAGAGTGGCTCATGTTGTTCCGTTGTTTAAAAAAGGATCGAAAAGTAATCTGGGAAATTATAGGCCAGTAAGTTTGACGTTGGTAGTGGGTAAGTTATTGGAGGGAGTACTAAGAGACAGAATCTACAAGCATTTGGATAGACAGGGACTTATTAGGGAGAGTCAACATGGCTTTGTGCGTGGTAGGTCATGTTTGACCAATCTATTGGAGTTTTTCGAGGAGGTTACCAGGAAAGTGGATGAAGGGGAGGCAGTGGATGTTGTCTACATGGACTTCAGTAAGGCCTTTGACAAGGTCCCGCATGGGAGGTTAGTTAGGAAAATTCATTCGCTAGGTATACATGGACAGGTGGTAAATTGGATTAGACATTGGCTCAATGGAAGAAGCCAAAGAGTGGTAGTAAAGGATTGCTTCTCAGAGTGGAGGCCTGTGACTAGTGGAGTGCTACAGGAATCAGTGCTGGGTCCATTGTTACTTGTCATCTATATCAATGATCTGGATGATAATGTGGTAAATTGGATCAACAAAATTGCTGATGATACAAAGATTGGAGGTGTAGTGGACAGTGAGGAAGGTTTTCAGAGCCTGCAAAGGGACTTGGACCAGCTGGAAAAATGGGCTGAAAAATGGCAGATGGAGTTTAATACAGACAAGTGTGAGGTATTGCACTTTGGAAGGACAAACCAAGGTAGAACATACAGGGTAAATGGTAAGGCACTGAGGAGTGCAGTAGAACAGAGGGATCTGGGAATATGGATACAAAATTCCCTAAAAGTGGTGTCACAGGTAGATAGGGTTGTAAAGAGAGCTTTTGGTACATTGACCTTTATTAATCAAAGTATTCCTTTATTAATCAAAGTATTGAGTATAAGAGCTGGAATGTTATGATGAGGTTGTATAAGGCATTGGTGAGGCCGAATCAGGAGTATTGTGTTCAGTTTTGGTCACCAAATTACAGGAAGGATATTAATAAAGTTGAAAGAGTGCAGAGAAGGTTTACAAGGATGTTGCCGGGACTTGAGAAACTCAGTTACAGAGAAAGGTTGAATAGGTTAGGACTTTGTTCCCTGGAGCGTAGAAGAATGAGGGGAGATTTGATAGGGGTATATAAAATTATGATGGGTATCGATAGAGTGAATGCAAGCAGGCTTTTTCCACTGATGCAAGGGGAGAAAAAAACCAGAGGACACGCGTTAAGGGTGAAGGGGGAAAAGTTTAAAGGGAACATGGGGGGGGGGGGCGCTTCTTCACACAGAGAGTGGTGGGAGTATGGAATGAGCTGACAGACGAGGTGGTAAATGCGGGTTCTTTTTTTAACATTTGAGAATAAATTGGACAGATACATGGATGGGAGGTGTATGGAGGGATATGGTCTGTGTGCAGGTCGGTGGGACTAGGCAGAAAATTGTTCGGCACAGCCAAGAAGGGCCAAAAGGCCTGTTTCTGTGCTGTAGTTTTTCTATGGTTTCTAAGGAGAAGAAGACCAGGGTAGTGGCTGTATTGATTAATGGAAATATTTCCAGGAGTGTTCAGTAGAGATTCATTACATTGCTGGTCGTATTCTATTGGCCTCAAGCAAATGGAAAGGATTACTCAAATGTGCAGGGAGATGCAAGAATAAACGAGTAAAATTGGAGGGATTCAGTTGCCTAATGGACTTTGATAATACAATAACCAACAAAACGGGGAAGAAATTCTGAAGTGCGATGAAGACTTTGTGATCAGTATGTTCCTACCCTAGCAACATAGGAAGGTAAAAAACCGTGCTGGAGAATAAAGTCAGTCAAGTGAAGTAAGTGTACCTGAAAGAACACTCAGAATCAGACTTAATATCACAGGCATATGTTCTGAAATATGTTGTTTTGCAGCAGCAGTAAATTGCAATGCAGAATAATAAAAACTATTGTACTGCTGTTGCAAAACAACAAATTTCACAACATATACCAATGATATTAAACCTGATTCTGATTCTGAATGTTCTTTCAGATACACTTGCTTCATCTGACTGACATTATTTAAATAAATAAGTAGTGCAGAAAGAGAGTGGAAAAATACTGAGATAGTGTTCATGGGTTCATTGTCCATTCAGAAATCTGATGGCAAAGGGAAGAAACTGTTCCTGAAATACTGAGTGTGTGTCTTCAGACTCCTGTACCTCCTCCTTGATGGCAGGGTGTTGAGGGACCTTAATGATGGATGCTTCCTTTTTGAGACATCACCTTTTGAAGGTGTCTTGGATGCTGGGGCGTTTAGTGCCCACGATGGAGCTGACTGAGTTTACAACTTTCTGCAGCTTTTTCTGACCTGTGCAATGGGTCCCTTCATACCAGACAGTGATGCAACCAGTTAGAATGCTCTCCATGGTACATCTGCAGAAATTTACAAGTGTCCCTGGTGCATTACCAATTCTCCTCAAACTCCTAATGATACAAAACCACTGTCACGCCTTCTTTGTAACTGCATCAATATGTTGGGCCTGGACAGATCCTCAGAGGCGTTGACACACAGGAACTTGAAACTGCTCACCTTTTCCATTTCTGATTCCTCAATGAGAACTGGTGTTCGTTCCCTCAACATCCCCCTTCCTGAAGTCTAAAATTAATTCCTTCATCTTCAATCTTAGGTTCACAAGGATTAGGGTATGAAAAGGTGCAAGCAGAAAGTTACAGTAAAAACACAAATGTAGGAGGGAAATTTCAACGCATTGGTAACAGACCTGGGGTAATAAATTGATAAACCATTTGTAGACAAAACTGTAATTGAACAATGCCCAGTGTATAGAGCAGACACAATTCCTACTAGTAGCAAAATTAGGAAGAAACAAATAATAAGATATCTAGGGTGATAAGAGAGGGAATAAGATGAAGCAAGGAAATGCTGAACCAAAAAAGGTGGAGGAGAGTTTAGATATTGCTGAGGTAATGATCCTAATCTTTCAATCATCCTTCAATACAGCTTTGATGCTAGAGGGCTGCGTGAAATGTAAATGTTACACACATTTTTTAAAAATGAGCAAGAATCATCGCAGCAACTATAAACCAATCAATTTAAGCATAATGATAGAGAAAGTTAAAGAAACGTTAATCAGGATGCAATGTAGTCAATTAAATTAATAGAAGCCAGTCAGATTTTAAAGTTAATTTTGTATATTGTACAGAAGCACACTCATTCAACAATACTTACAACAGGATCAATAAAGTGAAGCTCATTGGTTTGGGATTTTACTTCTGTTTTGTCTTGCGTTGTGTTGCATTTAATCTTTGAACTTCCTGGAGTAAGAGTTGAATTGCACCTTCTTGAACATTTTTGCTCCACTTGGAAGTCCAAAGTTTCAGACACACAAGACTGGAGATTCAACCTGAACATGCAGCTTCTGTCCAAGGAGTAAAGGGCTGAAGGTTTCCTTTTATCACTTTCTGCTACTCGTAAAGTATTTTTTGAAAAGGACTTTTTAAAAGAGCTATCCAATCTTTGTCTAGAAGAACATAAAGTAACATTTTTATCTTCAGGCGTCTGTTTACTCTTGCTGTCTTGTATCGGAACACTTTCTGCCAATTGACGTTTCATATTTGTATCTAATTCCTCTTCACTGGAATCATCCAATAAAATGATGCGTCTGCTTTTCTTTTTTTTGGATAACTCATCTTTGCCATTTTGATTTTCTGCCTTTTTTGATCTTATTCTGTGCCGAGTTAAATACTGATTGTCTTCTCCGATGAGATCAAAATTAACAATATCATCATCACTTAATTCAGTTTGATTTTCATCATCTTCCCGAACACAAAAACTATCTTCCAAGTAGGTTTCATCCTGTTCAGGGATCTGAGGTCATGAGAAGAACATTATTATAACAGGTCAGAAGGTAAACTTGTAATTATTGGCTTAGAATGTAATACCCCATCACTATTAACACTAACAATAACAAATTTAAGGGGAAAAAAGCAAACACTGGAAATCAAGTATGAATACAAATGCCAAAAGCAATCAGATTTTTCTTATTTTCTCCCCTCCTCAACAGTCCTGATGAAGTCTTAGGTCAAAACACCTATTGTTTAATCCTCTCCATAAATGCTGCCTGACCTGCTGAGTTTCTCTATCATTTTGTGTTTGTTGCCCTGGATTTCCAGCATCTGCAGAATCTCGTGTTTATATTCTACATACTTTTGATTCCTGGACTGCCAGGCAACTCAAGCACAGAAAATGTACCACCAACACAAACTCTGTAAAAGTCCTCCAAATTCCCTGCAAGGGCCATCGATTGGATGCCAAAAATCACACTCCCAATAAAGACATAAGCTCTGTCATGAGACGGGGAAAAGATTCAAGAATGTTCTGAAGTCTTTCAAGACAAAATGCAATATCCCACTGGCTCTTGGGAATCTCCAGTCTATAGCCACATAAAGTGAAGAAGGAGTATTCAAGATATCATCAAAAACTGTACACTTTAGCACATGGCAGTGCAACCTGGGAAGATTAATAAAGTAAGGGAAAACTTAATGCATGTTTGAGCCAGAGGGTGTATTAAGAAGGGCCTTTGGCATGCAAATCCATGGATTCCTGAAGGAGGCAGCACTATTAATGAGGAAGTTATCAGGGCATATGGGACACATGCCTTCATTAACCAACCCCAGAAGCGGAGAGCACACAAGAGGTGGTTATGGTACAACTTTATAAGACATGGTATGGCCTCAACGAGCACTATGTAAAGTTCTGATTGCTGTACTAAAGGAAGGATGTGATTACACTGCAGGTTCACCAAGTTGATGCCTGGGATAGTGTGATTCAATTATGAGGAGAAACTGGAAAAAATGGCCTTGCTTTTCTTAGAGCAGAGGAAGTTGAAGGGCAGACTGAGAGGTGTATACAAAATAATGAAGGGTGTAGATAGGGGAGAAGCAAGAAAATTTCCCCACAAAGAGGTGTCTAAAGCATAGGACGTTTAGTGGGGATCTGAGTTTTTCCACCCAAAGAGTGGTTGAAATCTAATGCACTGACACTTGAATGGGGAAGACCGTTATATTTTCACATCCTTAGTAAAGCTGCTGCCAAGGTCATTATCGGACTTTAGTAAGGCTTTCAACTAGTTCCCTCATTGTGTGCTGATACAGAGGATTAGGGTCCAAGGAGACTTGGTAAAATGGATTCAAAATTGGCCTGGCAATCTCCACTTCCTGAGGAGATTGGGGTGACTGAGGCTCCCTGTTTCCATTCTAACCAAATTCTAACAGAACTCCATCGAGACTGTCCTGACCAGATCTGGTATGGGAATTGCAATGCATCAGACTGCGAGACCCTGCAACAGATTGTGAGGACTGCTGAGAGAATCACTGAGGTCTCCTTATACCCCCTCCCACCCCATCCAGGACATACACCAGAAATGCTGTGTTCACAGATCCCTCATTTTGTCAAGAACCACTCCCATCTGTCCCACAATCTCTTTGACCTCGTACCATTAGGCACAAGGTACTGCAGTATAAGAACAAGGACTGTTGGGCTGGATAACGGTTTCCTCCCCCGAGCTGTGAAACCTCTGAACACCCTGCTATCACCCAGTACACATTATATATGACAGCACCAGTAGCAGTGATACTGATGTACATTTAACCATGTCATATATACACTTTATGCCAATTTGTACTTTTACAGAATATTTTAACTGTTAATATTATTTTATGTGCTGTATGTGATATATGTACTGTGTTTTGCAGCTTGGTCCCTGAGGAACGTTGTTTCATTTAGCTGTATACATGTGCATAGTTAAATGACCATACACTTGAAGACAGTGGGTAGTGGTGGAAGGAGTGTTATTCTGACTGGAGGTCTGTGACCTGTGGTATTCCAGAAGAGTCGTGCTGGGACCTCTGTCTTTTGTGATACATACAAACCATTTTGATAAAAATGTAGATGTATGTAGATCAATCCATCTCAACCCAAAATACTGACCGTATATTTGTTCCATAGATGCTACCTGACCTGCTGAGTTCCTCCAACATTTTGAGTGTATTGAGATGAATTGATCAGTAAGTTTACATGTAACACAGCAATTTGAGCTAAGGATAGAAAGGAATGTTGCCAAAAGGTTCAGTGGGATAAAAACCAAATGGAAAAGTGGGCAGAGAGGTAGCAGATGCAGTTTGGGAGATTAAGTGAAAGGGGAAAGTATGCAGTAAATAGCAGGACTCTTAAAAACACTTGTGTATAGAAGGATCATGAGACACTAGTCCATAGCTCCTTGATAGTGGCAACACAAGTTTATAGGGTGCTAAAGAGGGTGTACAGCACTCCTCCCTTCACCAGTCAGGGTGATGAGTATAGAAGTCACAAAGTCATGTTGCAGTTGTATAAAACTGGTTAAGATATATTTAGATTACTGTATACAGTTCTAATCAGTGCATTACAGAAATGATGTGGAGGTTTTGGATAGGGTGCAGAAGAGGTTCACCAGGATGTAGCCTAGGCTAGACAGTATTTCCTATAAGGGGAGGCATCAGAGGCTGAGGGGCAACCAGATAGATGTAAAATTATTGGAGACATAGACAGAGGAACCAGTCAGTGTTTTCCTTAAAGTGGAAATATCAAACACTAGAAGACATAGCTTTATGGTGAGAAGGGGAAACTTTTAAAGCAGATTTATGAAGCAATTTTTTCTAAACAGAGAGTGGTATGTAGGTAACTGGAACATGCCAAAGGAGGTCATGAAAGCAATACAACAGCAACATTTAAGAGTCATTTAGACAGCCACATGAGCAGGTAGAGAATGGAGGGATACAACCATACGTGGGCCAGTGGGATTCATTTAGACTGGTATCACACTCAGCGCAGACATTGTGAGCCAAAGTCCCTGCTCATGTGCTGTACTATTCTATGGTCTATTACACAAATATTGAAATAGCAAGGCATAGAAGACTATGGACAATGTACAGAAAAATGAGCTGAGAATCGATGTCTATTTGATGGCCAGGATGTACATGGTAAAGCAAAGGACATGTGTCTGTATTTGACTGACTTTGACAAGTCCCACATAAATATTAAAAAATACACATCACTTCAAACTTTAACCCACCCTATTAAGCACTTCCAGCTCGATCTCTGGAAGAACCTGCTGTTCCCACATTGGATTCAATCACACAGAAACACTGAGGAACTGCTGAAGAAGAAATCTCACCAGCCACACGTTATTAAAGAAGAAATGTTTGTATAAATCCTTCATTAAATTTGATCTGAACATGAAATGTTAACAAGTGAATTGATAGGGGGAAAAATAAATCCCATCTAGCTTATTACCATATAGGCACTTGTAGGGTATAGAAAAAGACAAAGATATTTAATTCATCCATGAAATGCACCTCAATCAATTCCCCAAAATGGAGACAGGTAAAAATTCCCAGTGGTGAAACACTTCAGAAACTAGAGGACCAAAGTCATTGTTGTTTTAACACAAGTTTACTTTAATATATACCTCACTCAAATTAATGCTGCCCTACCTCTAGATATTTTCTAGGAAAAAAATCACAATTAATGCAATTTTTCTCCACCTACCTTGAGAACTGTCTTTACCTCAGCATTTGAAGCACACCATGGCCTCTGGCTCCCTCAGACTAGAGACTAGATCAAATTATCCTGTCCTTCTACAACATGAAAATCAGTTTTATTGACATACAAGACTGATGCAAACAATCATTATATTACATTCCCACCTACTCAGCCACTGTGCTGTGATTTTGTAGGATCTATTCTGCTGGTAACACAAGGCACACCTACCTGTGAAAATATGGCCATGTCATTTCTGGTGTAGACCATTTTCTTCTTATAGACACTTGGACTGCGTACAGATTTCAGGTAAATTTCTTGCATATCAATGTCTAAGGAAAACAACAAATAATTCATTCAATATGATAACAACATTGCGTTTCTCCAGAGAAGCTCAAACAGTTTAAAATTTAAATATATATGTATTAAAAACACTAGTACCATGACAAAGGTGTAATCCAAACTTAGTCAAACCAACTCAATGTGGGGGGATAATTTAGTTTCAGCTTGTCTTTCAAAAGCAGGCAAAACACATCAAAGTTGCTGGTGAACGCAGCAGGCCAGGCAGCATCTCTAGGGAAAGGTACAGTCGACGTTTCAGGCTGAGACCCTTCATCAGGACTAACTGAAGGAAGAGTTAGTAAGAGATTTGAAAGTGGGAGGGGGAGATCCAAAATGATAGGAGAAGACAGGAGGAGGAGGGATGGAGCCAAGAGCTGGACAGGTGATTGGCAAAGGGGATATGAGAGGATCATGGGACAGGAGGCCCAGGGAGAAAGACAAGGGGGGGGGGAACCCAGAGGATGGGCAAGGGGTATAGTCAGAGGGACAGAGGGAGAAAAAGGAGAGAGAGGGAGAAAAAGGAGAGTGAGAGAAAGAATGTGTGTATAAAAATAAATAACGGATGGGGTACAAGGGGGAGGTGGGGCATTAGCAGAAGTTAGAGAAGTCAATGTTCATGTCATCAGGTTGGAGGCTACCCAGACGGAATATAAGGTGTTGTTTCTCCAACCTGAGTGTGGCTTCATCTTTACAGTAGAGGAGGCCGTGGATAGACATATCAGAATGGGAATGCGACGTGGAATTAAAATGTGTGGCCACTGGGAGATCCTGCTTTCTCTGGCAGACAGAGCGTAGGTGTTCAGCGAAACAGTCTCCCAGTCTGTGTCAGGTCTCGCCAATATGTAGAAGGCCACATCAGGAGCACCGGACGCAGTATATCACCCCAGCCGACTCACAGGTGAAGTGTCGCCTCACCTGGAAGGACTGTCTGGGGCCCTGAATGGTGGTAAGGGAGGAAGTGTAAGGGCATGTGTAGCACTTACAAGGATAAGTGCCAGGAGAGAGATCAGTGGGGAGGGATGGGGGGGGACAAATGGACAAGGGAGTCGCGTAGGGAGCGATCCCTGCGGAAAGTGGGGGGGGGGGGGAGGGAAACGTGCTTAGTGGTGGGATCCCGTTGGAAGTGGCGGAAGTTACGGAGAACAATATATTGGACCCGGAGGCTGGTGGGGTGGTAGGTGAGGACCAGGGGAACCCTATTCCTAGTGGGGTGGCGGGAGGATGGAGTGAGGGCAGATGTACGTGAAATGGGGGAGATGCGTTTGAGAGCAGAGTTGATGGTGGAGGAAGGGAAGCCCCTTTCTTTAAAAAAGGAGGACATCTCCCTCGTCCTGGAATGTCAGGGCCCCAGACAGTCCTTCCAGGTGAGGCGACACTTCACCTGTGAGTCAGCTGGGGTGATATACTGCTTCCGGTGCTCCCGATGTGGCCTTCTACATATTGGCGAGACCCGACACAGACTGGGAGACCGCTTTGCTGAACACCTACGCTCTGTCTGCCAGAGAAAGCAGGATCTCCCAGTGGCCACACATTTTAATTCCACATCCCATTCCCATTCTGACATGTCTATCCACGGCCTCCTCTACTGTAAAGATGAAGCCACACTCAGGTTGGAGGAACAACACCTTATATTCCGTCTGGGTAGCCTCCAACCTGATGGCATGAACATTGACTTCTCTAACTTCCGCTAAAGCCCCACCTCCCCCTCGTACCCCATCCGTTATTTATTTTTATACACACATTCTTTCTCTCACTCTCCTTTTTCTCCCTCTCTCTCCTTTTTCTCCCTCTGTCCCTCTGACTATACCCCTTGCCCATCCTCTGGGTTCTCCCCCCCCCTTGTCTTTCTCCCCGGACCTCTTGTCCCATGATCCTCTCATATCCCCTTTGCCAATCACCTGTCCAGCTCTTGGCTCCATCCCTCCTCCTCCTGTCTTCTCCTATCATTTTGGATCTCCCCCTTCCACTTTCAAATCTCTTACTAACTCTTCCTTCAGGTAGTCCTGACGAAGGGTCTCGGCCTGAAACGTCAACTGTACCTCTTCCTAGAGATGTTGCCTGGCCTGCTGTGTTCACCAGCAACTTTGATGTGTGTTGCTTGAATTTCCAGCATCTGCAGAATTCCTGTTGTTTGCCTTTCAAAAGCAGATCATTTTCTTGGAACCAGAATGGCCCATATTTCTTTTAATCTAAATCAGTCTCGACTGCAGAATTATCCAACAAATAATAATTTAATGTAAAAATATTTAAGTAACATAGCTTTCTTTATGGAATTTAAATACAAATAGTTTTCTTTATAATACTACTACTTTTATATTAACAAATTTTTCAGAAATAACACTTTCCTGACCACAGATGCAAGGATAAGGAATCATGTTCCTCTGATTCTGTTTGTGAACTAATTATTGAAAAATTGGCATTTGTAAGGAAATATTTTTACACAATTATCTAACTTGATTCTGCATATATCTTGCAAGGAAAAGTTTAGATCCCATTCTTGCTAATAGTTTAGGTTTTCCATGTAAATCCACAAAAGACCTAGTCACTGCCTAGTGATCTAATTTCTCTATAAAGAACAAAAAAATGTAACTTTATTTCTAATTTGTGTTCATATTGATTTTTCTGTTCACTCCTTTTCTAAATATGAATGTTGGTTTTATTCCATAATGCCTCTCCCCTCCACAATGTTATTTTCAAATCCAGTGAATCTTGACAGCATAACAGGAGGCTATATATCTGCAATGTTAACAAACCAGATTTTGTCCTGAAACATACAAACATAAACAGGGGGATTTAGCAGAGCCTCGATTCACTGCACTATCAATAACTAATTAATTACATATTTTGTGAAAAATACAACTGCAAATCATATGAACAGAACAGCTTCTTGTGAACAATAATACATAAATATAGGTTTCATATTTTAAATGGTTCCAAAAAGTTACCTTTTGAAACTTGTGAAAATTGGGACTCATCATTGATAAAATTTTTCAAAGAAGTATCAGCAATGTTATTGGATTCATCTTCATCAGAAGACACATTTTCTGCTCCTTCTGAGGAAAGTTCAGCCTCTTCATCAAGAAAGTGTCGAGCAGAATGCTATCAGAGAAAGTATAATTAGTGTATTCGATAAACACAAATTTGTCTTTTCAAAATTTCATGTATCTGCACTGTAATAAGAAGGGTATGTTGGCAACAAATTGTGCTCTTACAAAATTAGAAATGCTTATAAATTTGAGGTTTTACACTTCTACATATCAGAACCACAACTTTAAAAGTACATTCATTATAAAATATATATTTTTTTATCTTAAAGGCATACAATGTAAATTGCCAATAAGGGAATGGTGCTTTAAAGAGGGGCTTTCCTGAGGGTTAAAGAGTGGCCTGATAGCCATTTTCTTCTTCAATGCCTTACTTCTTCGTATCCTGTCCACGGACAGTCTATACATGGCCCAGCTAGAACTGGACACATTGTTGCATCTTGTTGTTGAATTCGGCAAGATCTGTAACAGTACAGGGTTCCTCTAGCGATGGGCATTGCTGGAGATGTTGCATAGTTTTTGGCCCAGTTCCACATTCACAAGTTGTTGGGCTGGTTGTATATCCCCATTTGCTTAGTGACATCTTTGAACGACCTACACCAGTCCTAGGTCTGTTAAGGCACTTCCAGGTTGCCCAGTTGCAATTAGCTCCTGGGGGCAGGCTTTCATCAGGTGGAATTTCCATCATTGGGTGTTGTTTGAGACTGGCGAACCGGTCTTTCCACAAGGCGATGCGGGCTTCAGATGGGGTTGATTGTAATGGAACAACACTGTTCATGAAGCTCTTCCTTGACTTTAGGTGGCTGGGTGTAGGTATATGACCATGTAGAGGGTGCTCCTCATCTGATGTTTGATGGAGTCGTTCTTTCTTGCTGGCTACCGTTCTTCTTATATCGGGGTAGCGATACCCGCCAGGATTTATAGGCTGTTGGTGTTTGTTGGTTTTAAACAACCTGTGATAAGTCGGCAGCTTGCTTTCAGAACGGCATCCATCTTCTTCGCATGAGTAGATCTTTCCCATGCAGGGCAGGCATCTTCGGCAGTGAAGAGCAAGTGCACTGGTTCGCAATGTTTTCAAGCTTGCTCCCCATTTTATGTTAGTGAGCTTATTCAGGATGTTGTTTCGTGCGCTCACTTTTGACTTTGTCTTATTGATGAGGTTCTTGAAGATGAGGCATCTGTCAAGGGTGACTCCTAAGTAGATAGGGTGCTCGCAATACGTCAGCGTTGCTCCATACCAGGTTACTTTAAGCTGTCGTTTGGCTTCACGGTTCCTGAGATGGAATGCACAAACTTGCGTCTTTGATAGGCTTGCGTGGAGATGGTTTTCTTCATAGTAGGATGTTAGTCCCTCCAAGGCCTCAGAAAGCGTTTTCTCCATGGTGTTAAAATCAGTGCTTTGGACAGTGATGCATAAGTCATCAGCATATATAAAATGGCGTGTGACATCATCTATAGGCTGGTCATTCATGTAGATGTTGTTCAGCAGTGGTGAAAGCACACTTCCCCAAGGAAAACCATTCTTCTGAATACGTCACCTGCTGTGCTTCCCACCTCATTCAACATAGAACCGGCGATTCTGAAACATGCTTTCTAACAGCTCTGTTAAGTGAATATCTTACTCATTTTATGGGACCTATGTATAGCTGACAAAACCAGCATTCAGTGACGCCACCCCCACCCTTAGATCTAGAGGATGTAGCAATAAATCACCTTAACAGCTCCTGTTCATTGGATGACTGTGCTCCCACATTGCCCTAGGCTAGGGAGTTCAGGAAATAGAGGAACAGTGATTATTTTCCAAGTAAGAATGAGGTGTGAATTCATGAGAACTTGTAGGTGATTAGCCCTTGCCTTAATGGCAGAGGCCACAGAATTAGGTTACGTCCACACTACGCCGGATAATTTTGAAAACGCCAGTTTCGAGTAAGAACGACAGGCGTCCACACTAAGCATTTTTCAAAATATCGCGGATATTTGGGCGAATTTCTTCCTACTGGGCATGCGCAGGACACACAGAAAACAAGCGAAGAGGAAATGGTATACCTGGTGCGCGTTTGTCCAGTTACAGAGTAGAAAAACTTAAAAGGAATTGCTCTTGGCTCTCACGCAGGAGGACTTAAAACTAAAAAACAACAAATACTGGAGTGTATGGAGGCAACCGACAGCGCGTTCACAGTCAGTATGACCCGGCTGACGATGAACATTGAAGAACTAACTAACTCTGTTGCATTAATAAAGCACCTTGTTCAATGTATAAAACATGTCTGCATCAGTGTTATCTTGTATTTCCATACAATGTTACATTAGGCTGTTACACATCTATTGTCAGAGAAGTACTTGCATAAATAGGTAAACCACCTTCATACAAGTAAGGACAGAAAACAGGGCAAAGTGAGTATACTTATTTATTCAGTAAGCTAAGGGTCAAAGTATTTGGTGAGTACATTTCTAACTCTTCTGGCTTCAGTCTTGTTGCCGTTTGTTCTAAAATTGTTAGGTTCTGCGAAGCACAAGATCAATTATCACTGTGATGATTGTACGCTCTAGTATCAATTGTTTGGCGACAATAAAGTGATAATAATAATAATAAGAAGAAGAAGAAAACAATGAAATGCTGCACTGCCGCCATCTGTTGCGGCACATCATGACAGTGGTTTTAAAAAGCTCCGTTTCCCATGTCCATACTGCAAAGGATATTAGGTGTTTTGAGATTTATTCACTCAGGAGACCATTTCTGAAAATCTCCATTTTCGGGGGATGAAAACGCCGTTTTAGTGTGGACAGAGAGTCAAAATGAAGAGAAAAAGCTTCGTTTTCAAAATTATCTGGCGTAGTGTGGACGTAGCCTTAGTGTTACTCAGAGCAACTCATAGAAATAACAATAGTGCACTTTGGAGAAAGGTACACTACAGCTGTGTCTTAGGCTACGTCCACACTACGCCAGATAATTTTGAAAACGAAGCTTTTGTAATATTGTTTCACTGTACAAATTAAATAAATCAGGGGAGAAAACACACCCTTGTCTAACACCTCTCTTGATTTTCATAAACTGACTCACTTCTCCATCTATCTAGATCTAGAGTTTTCTGTAATATTTCAAATAACTTATTGTGCTTCACTTTATCAAATACTTGTGTAGTCAATAAAACAAACAAACAAATCTTTTTGCACTTGAATAGCTCGTTCTGATAGTATCCTTAACATCAATATTGCAATGGTAATATAAGAATTAAATGCTAATAGTTCCATAAATTAAATTTAAATATTAAGAAGTACTTGTGTTGAGGAGAACAATACATCAAGTTTATTGAGTTCGAAATATAAATTCCCTAAAGTAATCTGAATTCACTGGTAACATTGATAACATAATTGGAGCTGTCCCATTTTACACAATTAGCTATGGTGAGACAACATTTGATTGTTACTGACTTCACTGCAATATTGTCAAACTTCATTTTTGTACAACTTTTTTTCCCTAAGCACTGCAATGTTAAGATTTAAGAATGGTGTAAAACTTGTTTTCATAATCAGAGGGATTAACAGTTTGCCCTACTAATTTTGCATGCAGGAAGCTCAGAAACACGTCATGTTTGTATAGCTTGCTGTTCACTAGATTCAGAGGTTTTGCTCAAAGGCAAAACCTATGCCTACAATTAAAAAAAAGACTATTCTCAAACTCAGATCTTGTGATTAGTCCACATCAACAGTGAATTCATTATTTGCACAAACAGCCATTTTTAAACAACTGGAACTAAACTGGAATGACATCTGCTCAAGGTTATGTTTCCATGGTAGCAAATCACTTGGAGAACAAATCCAATCCAAACTGTGGCCAAGATCAGAATCGCTATGGATTTTTTAGGTTAGCAATTTCATTTTAAAACTATATAGGAAGTACTATTTGTGACTGTTTGTCATATATATAATACTTATCTGTAACAAATCACTTACCTGCAGCATATTCCAACAAAAAAGAGCCTGTATACAATCTCATGTAATAATTAAATTTGTGACTGGGGTTTAACCAACCTTGCTCCAGGGATGATGAATCTTTCTGGATAACTTGGTATCTTTATTATTCTTGCTTGAAGTTGCTCTAAAATCATCATCTTCACTGTCCGTGAAGCCTAACTAAGAAGGTAAATCACCCATAGATCAAGCTTTAGTTCCATTCCATTTACCCAGTATATCAGTGTCATATTGGTGTATAGAAGAACCTAGCTGTATACTCAGTGGCCACTTTATTAGGTACACATATACACTTGCTCGTTAATGCAAATATCTAATCATGTGTCAGCAACTCAGTGCTCAAAACCACACAGACATGATCAAGAGGTCCAGTTGCTGTTTAGACCAAACATCAGAATGGGGAAAAAGTTTGAGCTAAGTGATTTTGACCATGGAATGATTGTTGGCGCCATACAGGATGGTTTGAGTTATGTCAAAAATTGTTCATCTCCTGGGATTTTCACACACAACGGTCTCTAGAGTTTACAGAGAATGGCTTGATAAATAAAAAACATCCAGTGAGTGGTAGTTCTGCGGGCAAAAACACCTTGTTAATGAGAGAGGTTAGAGGAGAATGACCAGGCTGCTTCAAGCTGACGGAAAAGAGTCAGTAAATCAAACAACCATGTGTTACATTAGTGGAGTGCAGAAGAGCAGCTCCGAACACAGAACACATCAATCCTTGAAGTGGATGGGCTGCAGACCACACCAGGGTCCACTCCTGTACATAATAAAGCGGCCACAAAGCGTACACCTAATTAAAAGATTAATACAATTTCATATATTAGAAATCTAACAAAAACTATACAGAAAGAATAAACATTTAGCGCTTGCAGCATTAGTATTTCTTATTTCTGGTCCTTAGGCAAAGTCAGATTTGTAAATTCTCAAAAGGAATTTATCATAGTGTGTTTTCATAAATTTCATTTTTTTCCTTTTAACAATATAACGTTTTACAATAAAAGCTAAATTTCCAAAACCTTAGCTTGTTTTAATATGACAAAAAGATCTTGAATTGTGCTCAATTTTCCATTTTAGCTTCTAAAAAAGGTGCAGTTAAAATTATTTCTCCTACTTATTATAAATAAATAACAATGTAGGCTAGCTTGCAAACCCTCAGCTTCTAGAACCATTAATAAAATTATGTTCCACTGAAAATGTTAATTTACATACATTAGGCACTTTTCTTTGTTTTCGTACAGCCAAAATAGGCGAATCCATGTCACTGGCACCCACCACCTATAACATTGAACACTTGCATGAAAATTACGACTACTTTCCACTAACTATTTTGTAAAAAGTTCATCAGCACTATACAAACAAGAACACAAGAGATTCTACAGATGTTGGAAATCCAGACAAACATACAAAATTTTAGAGGAACTCAGCAGGTCAGGCAGCACCTATGAAAATTAATAAATAGTCAACGTTTCAGGCCGCGATCCTTCATCAGGACAAAAAGAACGTCTTCCATTGTTCTCATTTGTGGGTGCAGCAGGTTCATTTTCATGTAGGTATATTTTTACATCCATGTCTTTTATCTTGTTTCTTAAGGCTCTCTTCAATACCCAGAACTGAACAGAAAAACATTTTATGCCAATTGCTCCAAATATTACAGAAATAATTCCACACTGGGATGATTTAAACTTCTTCTACGATCAACAACTGCAGAGTGAATATTGGAGTCCTTAGAACATACTTCAATGTAGTACAGCCCCACTGAATTGTGCCTCCATGAACACTACAAATCTAAATATGCTCTCAGTCGATGGTCAACAATCACTTGATGGATCGTCATTCGCATTGTCACATGCCTTTAGGAGTAATACGGTACATTTTAAGCAGATTTCACCAAGGATACAAAGAGTAAGTTAAAAGATCTGCACAACATCATGGGTCAAAGGACCTGTACTGTGCTGTAGTACTCTATGCTCTATGATACAGTGGTCTTTTGAAAGGCTAGAATACTGATTCAGCAGATGAATATTGGAATGTAAAAGGATTTTGTTGCAAGACTAAGTTGCGTGAATATGAAATTACAAGGGTATAAAAGCCTTTAAAATAAAACTAAGTCGGTTTAAAACCAATTTTTTTTATTGACTAAATCCAGACAGGAGTATTTAATAGGAATGTTAAAGCACTGAGCAGTGGTTTCCCACCCACCTCTGTGCCAGAACCCCATAACCCTCAACTTTTTGCAAATATATCACCAACATTACTTCAATTATATGCAATTAACTGACCTCCACCATTCATGGGAACAAAGAATTCCAGGCATTTAACACCTTCAATAAAAAGAAATTCCTGCACACTTCAGTTTTATTTTGCAGTTACATCCCTTCACTTTCCCACAAGTGAAAACATCATAACATTTCAATCCCCCTCAGGATCTTGCGTGTTTGAATAAGGTCACCCTTCATTCTTCTAAACTCAGAATACAGATCTCTAAATTATCTAGCATCCTTTGATAGAACAATCCCCTATATCTCAGGAAATAGCCTGGTGAATCTCCTTTGAACAACCTCCATCCCTTTTTTACTGAAAGAAAGAGGGCCAAAGCTGCATAGTATTCCAGGTGAGGCCTTACCAATACCCTGTATAACTGCAACAAAACCTCTCTATTCTTAAACTCCAAGCTTTTTGAAAATGATTCATGTACTAGAAAACCTAGATCCTTTTAACCACACCTATCTGTAGTCTAATAATCTGTCAAGTTCATAACCTGATACTTTCCCCCCATTTGTCAAATTTTCACCTGGTCACTCAATCTATCAATATTCTTTTGCAGAATCCAAAGTCCTCATCACATTTTTGTATTGACAAAGTTGGAAAGCATGCATTTCATTCCCTTCTCTAGATCACTCATATCAATAGTAACCAATTGAGGGTAAAGAATCAATGCCTGCAATACTTCAGTATTTACATCAGTTTAAGACAGCTACTTTCCTGTAGCAAACAAAACAAAGAAAACTACTACAAAGAAAACTATCACACTCTTTCTGGTAAACATTCACTGCAATCAATAACCCGTAACTTCCCTTTCAGAGTTCAGCTTTTGAACAGCCTGTTTGACCTGACCCAACAAAGTCTCGAAGGTGCAGGAAGGTAGTCGAATCAAGGCAGCAGGGCCCAGGCATGACAGCAGGGAATGAACCAATGTTTGGCCATTGCTGGAGTGGACTTGGAGGCAATTCGATGCGGCAGAACCAAGGTGAGCTAGAGTCAAGGCGGTGGGGCCCAGGGTCCAAGAGTGAGGATAGGCCCGAAGTTTGATCGATTTAAACACAGGACTAAATGGGAGAGGTTGAGAATGGCTAAATCAAGATGCTGGGGCCTAGGTCTGAGAGTGTATCAAAGCAGCAGGGCCTGGATCCGAGATTGAGGAACAACCCAAGGGTTGGACAATTTAAGCGCAGGGCCAGATTGAAAAGGAGGCAAGGGACGGGCCGGTTCAGCTTGCTGCTCCACGAGGTTTACTAGTCTCTGGGCTGAACTGAGACGGTGACCTGCAACTGATCAGCTCCTGAATCGGCTGCAGTGATAACTGGCTTTGTGGCTATGGATTCACTTTGGTGAATTTCAGTTGTTTGCTTGTTTTTGTTGCACAATTTGTTCTTTTCTGCACATTGTGTGTTTGACGGTCTCTTTTTTTGAATAGAATCTATTGGGTTTGTTTGTTTTGTAGCTGCCTGTAAGACAAAGTTGTATACAGTATACATACTTTGATAATAAACATCTCTCCAGGCTATAAAGGACTCCTCATTCCAACACTCTCCTTTTCTGTCACACAGGAAAAAACTGAAAACTGGCCATCAAACTTATGCCTTGAACTCTTAATTTGCACTTCACATGTGGCACCCTGTCAAATGCCTTTTGGAAATCAAAACACACTATACAAGGGGTGATTGATAAGTTCGTGGCCTAAGGTAGACGGAGTCAATTTTAGAAAACCTAACACATTTATTTTTCCTACACTTACACACTTAGTCCAGCAGTCATGGAGCATACGGATCCCTTCTTTGTAGAAGTTGGTGTCTTGAACCTCCAGAAGTGGTCCACAGCAGGGGTGATTGATAAGCTCATGGCCTAACATAGAAAGAGATGAATTATTAACTTCAAACTTTCTGCATTTTCACTCACAGAGTTGAACTGCATGTGCACGTAACAAGAGCTGTATAACTCATCATCTTCTACCTTGGGCCACAAATTTATCAATCACCCCTGCTGTGGACCACCTGGAGGACCAAGACACTCTCGTCACATGCACGTGCAGTTCAACTCTCTGAATGATAATGCGGAAAGTTTGAAGTTAATAACTGACGTCCTTCTACCTTAGGCCACGAACTTATCAATCACCCCTGCTGTGGACCACTTCTACAAAGAAGGGATCTGTATGCTCCACGACCGCTGGACTAAGTGTGTACATGTAGGAGGGGACTATGTTGAAAAATAAATGTGGTAGGTTTTCTAAAATTGATTCCTTCCACCTTAGACCACGAACTTATCAATCACCCCTCATATCTATGTTTCCCTCAACTCTTCAAAGAATTCTAGAAAAACATTGAGTATTAACCAAACTAAAATCGGTCAACATTTAATTTAGTACGATATCAGACTGCACCCTAGCAAGAGATTATCCAGCATATTAGGAGGATCATGGGGCAAAAACTAGGTTAATGGAGGCAAAGTACAGATAACCATAAGTTATATCAATGGTGGAACAGATACAAGTGATTGAATGCCAATAGCATAAAACTACAACTTTTTTTAACCACTCATTCTTAGTTAACTGAAAAACTGTTCCTTCTGGTGAAGAAAAATGCTGCAACAAGCTGTATTTTGGTGACCTACCTCAGGAGACTCAAGAGAAGAGAATTTTATTCTTTTATTAGGTCTTCTGATAACATCTTCATCACTCTCACTGTCGCATTCACCTGGGGGAAAAAATGCATTTTACCAGACATTAAAAAAAAGATTATTTTTCTTTAAAAATTATTAAACTATTTAAAAGTTCAAAACCACTGTTACTTAATGGTCAATTTTAACTTTACAGCTGTGTTTTATGCCTGGAAGATATAATTCTTCCAATAAACTACCAGCATTGACCAAATCATGAAACCACTCTTATACAACTGTTATTCCTGGTGAATTCTAACTCAACACTCCTTTGCTACTTATCCGTATGTGCCTAATTCTCTGTGCACTCATTTGCTTTCTACTTAAGTTCTATGTAATGCCTTCCTATGCTCTGTCAATGCTTCAACATTGCTTTCTACATTGTTGAATTCTCATATAAAAATTATTCCTTACACATTATCCATTGCAACATTTCTGACCACGTGTAATTGAGAACAAGGTAATCACATTTGAATGCAATTCCAAGAGAGCAGGAGAAAGGCCTTTTGATATCAGTTATCATTAGGAGAAAATAAGACAAAATTTACTAGGAAGAGATAGTGTCAACGTTTGGGGCTGAGAATCTTCGTCAGGACTAACTGAAAGAAGAGCTAGTAAGAGATTTGAAAGTGGGAGGGGGAAGGGGAGATCCAAAATGATAGGAGAAGACAGGAGGGGGAGCGATGGAGCCAAGAGCTGGTCAGGTGATTGGCAAAAGGGATATGAGAGGGTCATGGGCCAGGGGGCCCAGGGAGAAAGAAAAGGGGGAGGGGGGAAAAACCCAGAGGATGGGCAAGGGGTATAGTGAGAGGGCCAGAGGGAGAAAAAGGAGAGAGAGAGAAAAAGAATGTCTGTATAAAAATAAATAACGGATGGGGTACGAGGGGGAAGTGGGGCATTAGCGGAAGTTTGATAAGTCAATGTTCATGCCATCAGGTTGGAGGCTACCCAGACAGAATATAAGGTGTTGTTCCTCCAACCTAAGTGTGGCTTCTTAACCCTTTGACTAAATCACCCAACAACTCAATTAACTTGTTAATTCAATAGTAAATCTTTCAGTTTTATCACTGCTGCCATCTTCATCATTTGCAATGTTTTATCAGCATTCAGAACACTGTCTATGGTTTCTGAGTCCGTAAGGTGATGTACAACAGGTGTTTTGTCGTTGACGATCATCCACTCACATGGATTTTCTTCATTAAGACTACTTGCTGTATCTTCAAAAGCAGGTCCTGTAACACTTTTTGCATACATAAGCAAATCATGAACAACTTCTGTCTCCTTTGGTACACAAAATCCTGAAAAATCATCGTCAAGCTTTTCTTCAGGCGCATTACCAAACCTCAAGGCAGGCCACAACTTATGCTAGCCATTCTTTAGTGTTGAAGCTTCTACCTTCTCTCACCCTCGAACAATGAACCAAAGAACGTCCCTCATGTTAAATTCTTTAATAAATGCTTGAACAGAATGGCCAACATTCACCTGATCTAACCAATGTTTCAGGAAAAGTGAGCAATACTTGGCTTTTAGAGAGCGCAGTATTCCTCAGTCTTGGGGTTGGATAAGCGATGTACAGTTTGGTGGTAAATACACTGTAAAAACATCATTGGTACACAGGAGTTCAGCTTTGGGGTGAGCTGAACAGTTATCCAAAATAAGAATTTTGCAATCTTCGTGTTACTTGGTAAATTTTAAACTCCTTTCAAGGCCCTAGGACATTTACTTTTTCCAATCACCAGTAGTTTACATCTGAGTAGCTGCTGCACTGAAATACCCTAAAATGGTAAATCTGTCCTTAGATTGTTTGAATCCTGTGGGATCTTCTTCATCTTCTGTTGCTGATGTTTTCCTAGGTATGCATTGCCAGTATAATGCAGTTTCAGCTGCTTTATACACCTGCTCAGGACTGAGGTTTTTGTCAGCTATGGTGGTTTATAGACCGTTTCTCTTCACACACTTTATGCATGGAAATTCCACGGCGCTTCTTAAACCTTCACTATCGTCGCATGTATGTTCTAATTTACATTCTTTATGAAACAACTTAGCTTGGCAATTATCATACCGCCCAACAAGTCGAATCCATCACACCAATGCTGATGAAACGGTTTAATCATTAATCAATCATGCTGGGTGCTCTTACCAATTTTCATAGCTTTTCTAATACTCATTTGCTTTAGCAAATCACTGTTTGCATAGAATTGCAAACTTTTCCTCTTTGGTGTTTTATATCATACATAGTTGATGTACCAATGCCATGCAAGTCACACGGTTTATGCATGGAAGCAACTTAGCTCAGTCTTTTCAACATTTCAACCTTCTCTTGGATCGATATGGACTGATGTTTATGTTTGACACCACCACTGGTACTTGCACTTATCTTAGAAGCCATAGGTAGGGTTAAATTTACATAAAATAAGCAAAAATAAGCACAAAATATTGGGACTCTGACCAACAAGTGCAATGTAAATACAGGTGTCCCCGCTTTTCGAACATTCGCTTTACGAAACCTCGCTGTTACGAAAGACCTACATTAGTTACCTGTTTTCACTAACAGAAGGTGTTTTAACTGTTACAAAAAAGGCAGCGCACGCCCCGAGCAGCCAAACTCCTCCCCCAGAACGGCATTCTAGCCGGCATCACTTAAACACATGCTTGTGAGCAGCCGTTAGCAAGATGAGTTCTATGGTATCGGAAAAGCCTAAAAGAGCTCGTAAGGGTGTTACACTTAGCGTAAAACTAGACATAATTAAGCATTTCGATCGTGGTGAACGAAGCAAGGACAAAATGAGTTTGGCTTGTGGAATTTGACGAAGATGATGTTGAAGAGGTTTTGGCATCCCATGACCAAGAACTGATAGATGAAGAGCTGATGCAATTGGAAGAGGAAAGGATAACAATCGAAACAGAATGCAGTAGCAAATGGACCAAAAGTGAAGTCCTCCAGGAACTGAACGTGAAGCAAATGCATGAGATGATAGAAAAATGCACGAGGCTAAGCAGTCAAGCATACTGTCGTTTTTCAAGCCTTCCACATCAGCCACAGCAGACGACGAACCTCAACCTTCGACATCGAGGCAGACAGACATAGAAATGATGACCTGCCTGCCCTGATGTAAACAGACGACGATGAGATTGTCATCTCTGATCTGGGCCGACATTTACGTGCCCGGCAGCACCTAATCAATTAGCTTGTTTATTTCTGCATTTTTCTTAAAGATGTGCTGGGTGCGTTCCGGTCACTGCTGTACCCCTGCATGCTTCGCGGATCAGTATCAGTCTGCAGCCTGGAGGTTGGGGACCACTGCACCACCCCAACCTCCGACAACTCAGCTTAACACACCATCATCAGTGTGCTTGGCGCTGTCTTCCCAATTCTGGTGAGTGATACTACACTGTACATATGTTATTTCTACTTTATATAGGCTGTGTATTTTTATGTGTTATTTGGTATGATCTGGCAGCTTCATAGCTTAAAGGTTACTGGAGAGAGTGTTTCTGCCGAGAGCGCTTCTGCCGAGAGTGCTGCCGTGAGATTTTTACTACGGAGAACAGTGCGGCAATGATTGTAGAAAAGTACTTCTACTTTATATAGACTGTGTATTTATCATATCATTCTTGCTTTTACTGTATATTACTGTTATTTTAGGTTTTGTGTGTTATTTGGTATGATTTGGTAGGTTATTTTTTGGGTCTGTGAACACTCACAAATTTTTCCCATATAAATAAATGATAATTGCTTCTTCACTTTACAATGTTCCGGCTTAAGAACCGTTTCATAGGAATGCTCTACCTTCGGATGGCGGGGGAAACCTGTAATAAAAATAGTGTGCTTTTGCCAAAATGAGTCTTGCCACAGATGGCGCTGCATGCGCTGCACACAGTGCCATCTGGTAGCCACCCAGTAAACCACATCTCGTAATTTCATCTGAATTAAAGAAGTGCCGAACCATCGGTTTCCAGAAAATCAGTGGTTAACCTGTATTTCCACCATGTTGTACCACTGCCTCTCCAGGGAACACCATTTCAGGGAGATGTGGGTTGGATCCCAATGTTCTCTGTACATTAATATTGTTAGAGACCCTGCCATTAACTGTGTCCTTTCCCTTCACATTTGATCTCCCAAAGTGCAACACCTCACACTTGCCCAGATCAAACTCCTTTCTCCAATTCGCCAGTCATATCTGCAGTTGAACAATATCTCGCTCTATCCTTTGGAAACACTCTGTACAACCAACATCATCAATCTTTGTATCATCTGCAAACTTACCAACTTGCCCATCTACATTTTCATCCAAGTCATTTATACATATCACAAACAGCAGAGATCCCATAAGACAAAGGTACAGAATTAGACCTCTTAGCCCATCGAGTCTGCTCCACCATTCAATCATAGTTGATTTATTATCCCTCTCAACTGCATTCTCCCATCTTCTCCCAGTAATCTTTGATGCTCTTGCTAATCAAGAACCTACCAATCCCCGCTTTAAATAAACCAAATAGCACATTGAACAGCAGGCCCCAGCCATCTCTCAACCAAGCCTCTGTAAAGCCCACAATATTGTAGTTTCATGTATTGTTAAGTGCTTTTACCCTTAATACTCCTTCCTTTAAAATATAAACATTTCAACCCTTCCATCCCATCTGTAGATTACCTTGCTCTTGTCTGTCCTTGTCTATAAACAACATAAAACATTAAGAAATACAATAAGATTGTGTTTCCAGTCAGGTTACCTATTTTACACATTTAAGCTATAACTAATAATAATTTTTAAAATTAAGAATATATTAATAATCAACATTTAAAGTTAAGTATCTTACCATTGATAGATGTTAAAAGATTTTTGCAGAAAATATTCGGATTGTTATTTTTAAGTGATTTCTCTCCATGCTTTCCACTTGCATGGTATTTCGTGGCAGCCTCAGAATTGTCAGGACAATCTTCCAACTCAGAAAAGAAACCATTTTTAACAACCTCAATGTTTTCTGTAACATTCCTCATTACAGCATTTTGAGAAATCACTGGACTGTTTTTAAACAGCACTTTGCTAAAAGTAGTATTGCAGAAGTTGGGAGATTTTCTTTCTGGTGTAATGGATGCAAAGGCTGGAGATGAGGTACAGAAAACCTGGCGATCATGCTGGGAAATTGGAGAAAATAAATCCTGTGTTGTCGAAGGTCGTATTTCATTACAAGTATCCATTTTGCCAGGTTGTAAAGATGTATGTTTCAAAGAAATTGGTGTAGAGTACTTCCTTTTTATTTTTGCTGCTTCAACAAATAATCCTGAATCAGCCACATTGCTGCATTCATCTTGAATCTCCACATTTTCTGAAGGTTTTTCTGCAAAATGTTTTGAGCATTCAGTGTTTTTGCTGTACATAGTATTAGTCATAGAAGCCTCGCCATCTCTAGCAATATCTTCAAATGAAAAGCCTAGATCAAAGTTAACAGAAAATAATTCATCTGAACAGTTGTACATATTACTGCTACTATCATTAGTATCAGGTCTACGCTGATCAACACATATATTTTCATGCAGAATTGACTCTCCTGTTACACCTCGTTTAGGTTCTCCGTTTTCCAAAGTTTTGTTGGTGGATGCCTGCACATTTTGGATAGGCTCATTCAACACAGTGGACTGCTGCTGGGGTCCAGAGATATCCTCTGTGATTGCACAGGTTTTATTGTTCGGAATGCAGAGAGTTGAAAGATCAGTATGTGACAGGTTATCTTCAAACAAAGACAAACTGTTTTCGTATACAAATAGCTCATCCTTTATAGAGTCCTTCAATGTTATGTTTTTGCTTTTATTTTCTTCAATCTTGTTATGACACTGGTGTGAAGAATTAAAAATTTCTTCTTCAATTATATTTGACTGAGCTTTATGATCTTGTTCCAAATATTCAATACTGTTATCAAATAAATCATCCCAGGAGGGGCTGGATCCTGCATTACCATGATTGGTCAAGGGTTCAAAGGTCACACTCTCTTTGCAAGTCATTAAAGCTGGTGATTTAATATTGACTGCTGGTGAACCACCTTTCTGGGGATTTAAAACATTAACTGCTGCTGTTTCTAAAGCAGTTGATTGCCAATAATTCCCTTCTTCTAAAAAGGGAAACCCATCTAGAGGAGGAGATGTATTAAGAAAATTTGTTACATTTTCCAGAACTATTTCAATGCCAGCAGGAACCTGCTTTATTAAATTGTCATTGGAATATTCTGATTCATAACTGGAATGTTCAACATCGAGTGAATAATATCCATTTCTTGCTCGGCTTGAATTTGAAGAACTTTGATATATATTGTGGTTCTGAAATTGGACAGATTCTGGGAGATAAAACAATTTGGATAGATTTCTTTCACACATTGCTGATTTCTTTAATTGACTATCATGGCCAGAGTCAACATTGTTCAATTCATCGCACTCTCCACTTTCTTTCTTCCTTGTGTAATCAGTTTTAGGTTTGGTGTTAGTTGATCTGTTTTCAGAAGAAACATCTTTCAAATTGATTTTTATGTGATCTTCCAGTATTTCCCTTGATCCTAACAAATCAAAACAAGATATACTCTGCACATTGTTACTTATCTCTACTTCAGTTTCTCCCTCTGACAGACAGATCTGTTCATCAGGTTTTGTTATAGCATCTTCAGAGGGAACGTCTTCACCTCTACAATTCCCTGCAACACACAGTGCAGACTCCTTTGCTTCTTTGGAATTTACAACTTCAAGACTAGAGGAGGAACAAAAACCCCTAGATCTTTTTATTTTACTTGTGTTAACAATAGAGCTTTCCTGCTCTTCATCCATTAACATATGCATATTTTGGTTTACACGATTATTTTTACATTTCTTCCTCTCTTGCATAGGCTTCGTTAACTGATCCAGTTTACATTTTTCTTGATTACTTGCAATGGATGTAGGTGTAAATTTAGATTGTGGTGTGATGGCTGTTTCGAAAATATCATTTCTATTTAAATAAGGCATAATTTCCAATGAATAGCCACAGTCACTCTGCAAATAAAAATGCAAATTATTAAAAGATTAAACATTTAATGTAATCAAGTTCTAAAACAACATACAAATTGGCTACATAAATCACAGCATTTCTACGTATGTGGGCTATGAACAGATAAAATTAAGAGCCCTTAACAGTGCTGATGAGCAGAAGGATCTAGGGGTCCGAGTTTGTAGCTCCTTGAAAGTGGCTACACAGGTTGATAGGATGGTTAAGAAGGCATACAGCATGCTCGACTTTATTAGTCGAGGCACTGAGTTCAAAAGTCAGGAAGTTACTTTGCAGCTTTATAAGACTCCAGTCAGGCCACACCTGGACTATTTCATACAGTTCTGATTGTCGCATTATAGGAAAGAGGTCAAGGCTTTGAAGAGGGTGCAGAAGAGGTTTACCTGGTGCTCCCTGAATTAAAGGGCATGCGCTTTAATGAAAGGTTGGACAAACGTGTTGTTTTCGCTGGATTGGCATTGGTGGAAGGAAGATCTGATAGAGGTTTATAAGATTATAAGAGGCATAAATAGACAAACAGTATCTCCCCTCCCCCCACCCCCCGAGTTGAAATGTCTAATACCAGAGGGAATGCATCTCAGGTGAGAGAGGGTTAAGTTCAAAGGAGATGTGCGTGGCAAGTTGTTTTTAAAAAGAGAGTACTGGGTGCCCGGTATGCACTGTGTGAGGTGATGATAGAGGCAGATACATCGGGATTTTTAAGAGACATTTAGATTGGCACACGAATGTGAGAAAAATAGAAGGATATGGACAGAAGAGGCAGAAGAGATTAATTTAGTTGGTCATTTGATTACTAATTTAATTGGTTAAGTACAACATGGTGAGCCATTTGTACTAATGGGTACTAAATGGGTCATTTGATTACTAATTTGTACTAATTTGTACTAAATGGGTCATTTGATTACTAATTTAATTGGTTAAGTACAACATGGTGAGCCATTTGTACTAATGGGTACTAAATGGGTCATTTGATTACTAATTTAATTGGTTAAGTACAACATGGTGAGTCATTTGGACAGAAGGATATGGACAGAAGAGGCAGAAGAGATTAATTTAGTTGGTCATTTGATTACTAATTTAATTGGTTAAGTACAACATGGTGAGCCAAAGGGCCTGTTCCTGTGCTGTACAGCTCTATGCTCTAAATTTTACGCCAGAGGTTAGGAAAGATGTAAAAGCTCTAAAGAGGCTGCAGGGAAGGTTTACTGAAGGACTTTAGATATGGTGATAGACTAGACAAACGGGGTAGTTTTTGGAACTGAACGAGTAATAAGGACTAGGTTAAAACTGTGAAGTATGTAGGCAAGGTAGACAGGAAAAAAACTTGCTATTCATGGAATGATCCAGAGCTAAAGGATATTCAAGGTTCAAAGTAAATTTATTATCAAAGTACATATATGTCACCAAATACAACCCTGAGATTTATTTTCTTGTGGGCATACTCAATACATCCAATAACCATAATAGAACTAATGAAAGGCCATATCAACAGGACAGACAACCAATGTGCAAAAGACAACAAACTGCAAATACAAAAAGAAAGAAAAAATAATAATTGTAATGGTAAATAAACATGCAATAAATATTGAGAACATGAGATGAAGAGTCCTTGAAAGTGAGTCCATACATTGTGGGAGCAGTTCAGTGCTGGGGCAAGTGACATTGAATGAAGTTCATGTAGAATGATCATGAATGGCAACAAAAGAGCAAAAGTGATGTGAGGAAAACAGTTTTACATCATGACTGGTTAGAGGCTGGAAATCACTGCCAGTGGTTAGACTGGAGGAGGATTTATTTGTAGTGATCACATAGACATACATAGACTGAAAGAGCAATTGAGAGGGGTCAGGTCAGGGTACTAGTTGCACTGAGCTTGCATAGGGCGGAAATAGACTTGAATGATCTCCCTTGTTCTGCAACTATTTTTTTTTTATTCTGTGAACCTTCTGGCCTAGATCAAATCTTTGTAATTTTGTTTGAACCTGTGATTGTTTGAAACTTCTTATTTAGATAATACTGTGCAGTCTGTCTGCTTTCTAGCTTGTTGATTAGAGATAACAGTTATGCCAATATATTAAGGATACTGGAAAACAGCAAGAGACCAAATGAAAAATAAAGCAGCAATGTTGCTCGGAGCCTGCCTCGCTCACCCTCATTTCAAGTCATGGATTCACCAATGTCCATGCTGACCAAGTATCCATCTTTACTAACATAATTATCAACACATGGCCTATAGCTTTTCAAGACCATAAGATATAGGAGCAGAATTAGGCCATTTGGCCATCAAGTCTGCTCCATCACGGCTGATCCAATTTTCCTCTCAGCCCCAATCTCCTGCCTTCCCTTTGTATCCCTTCATGCCCTGACCAATTAAGAATCTATCAACCTCTGCCTTAAATATACTTGAAGACTCAGCCTCCACAGACACCTGTGGCAATGAATTCCACAGATTCATCACTCTCTAGCTAAAGAACCCCTCCTAATCTCCATTCTAAAAAGATGCCCCTCCATTGTGAGGCTGGGTCCTCTGATCTTCCCTCCAAAGGAAACATCCTCCTCACATCCACTCTATCAAGGCCTTTCACCATTCAATAGGCTTCCCCTCATTCTTCTGAATTCTAGTGAATACGCCCCCAGAGCCATCAAACAGTCTTCATTTGACAGCCACTCAATCCTGGAGCAATTTTCATGAACCTCCTTTGAACCCTCTCCAGTTTCAGCACATTCTTTCTAAGAGAAGGGGACCAAAACTGCTCACAATATTCCAAGTGAGGCTTCACCAGTGCTTTTATATTCTAGTACACTTGAAATGAATGCTAACATTGCATTTGCGTTCCTCACTACAGACTCAACCTGCAAATTAACCCTTATGGAATCCTACACAAGAACTCTCAAGTCCCTTTGTGTCTCAGTTTTTTGTAATTTCTCTCCATTTAGAAAATAGTCAAGCCTTTTATTTCTTCTACCAAAGTGCATGACCATGTACTTCCCAACACTGTATTCCATCTGCCATTTCTTTGCCCATTCTCCTTATCTGTCTGTCCTTCTGTAGCCCCTCTAGTTCCTCAAACCTACCTGCCCCTCCACCTATCTTCATAACGTCTGCAAGCTTTGCAACAAATCCATCAATTCCATCAACCAAATCATTGACATATAACGTAAAAAGAATCAGTTCCAACACAGACTCCCGTGGAACACTGCTAGTCAATGGCAGCCACCCAACGACCTGGCCTCCATAGCTGCCTGTGGTAATAAATATCACAAATTCACCCCCCTCTAGCTAAAGAAATTTCTCCGTATCTCTGTTTTAAATGGACACCATATGACACAAGTTTAATTTTCATGGATTAGTAAACGTATCCAAGACACACAACCAACCACACACAGGCACAATGACAATTGAATGTTACTGATGGCAGCTAACCTTATTTTTTTTAATACGTAAAAAGGAGAAATGGCATAAAGGATTAAGTATTTTTATTTTGGAGGTCCTGGGAGTTCATAGGAGGCTCAGAATATGGCAATGGTGCTCTAATTGATATTGAGCACCAAAAGTGGTCTCAAATAAATGCCAGCAAGTTTTCATCACAAGTGTCCCTTTTGATCTCCGCTCCTTTAGCTCTTCTTATGGTCTCAGTTTGACACAAATGTTGATGGTAATGACAAATGGTCGTGAACATCAATCAGAGGCTTTCTCATCATTCCTAGCTCCCTACCATAGACACTGCAGTCCCCAACCTCCACCCTATATCCAACAGTTGGTGGAGCAGTTTGTTTGGATTTAATTCCTCTTCTTATTGCTCTTAGAAGAATCCCACGACAAACCACTCTCATCTCTTGTTGATTCCAATAAAATTTCTAAATCTGGCATCACAATACTATTTGTGCAAAGTTCTCAATTGAATTTCTAGAACAAACATTTAAAGTCTTTGGGGATGTTCCCTTGCTTGTATCAAAAGTCTACTTCTAACAGATGATTCTACTAGCAAGACTTTTGGTAGCGAATCAGTCCTCAATTTTTTTTTTGCATCTTTATCTTGAAGGTTACTTATTACCGGCCTGGCCAGCAAAAATGGCACACCACCTCCTTAATGTTAGAAAAATCATTTTAAATTAGTAAGATTCTTAACCATGTTGAGAGTGACCATTCCTAGCACATGATTCAACTTTACTAAAATGGCAATTTGTGGGAGAGGCACGCTCACCACACACTGCAATTCAAGTTCATATCTTGGCCATCTCAGAATCTGTTGAGTACCAAAGATGAAAAGCTGTCTCTATTTCTTGCTTTTGAGTTGTATACACAAGCGGGCCTCATCACTAACTTACTATAGAACTAACAACATCTCATGCAATGGTTTCCTTGCCAACAGAGATTTAAAAGCACATTAATCTCTTTTTGTAACAAGTGGCATAAATAATTATAAAATCATAAAAAGACCAAATGGAATACAATAATTTGCAAATGTAACCCCCTTGTATATGCTTTTTCAAGTTACTACAGTAACTAAACGAATACCAAAGTTCTAGAAGAACTAAAAACAGACTTATATACATTCATTAAATTATGGCATCACGTCGTACCTGAAAAACATTCAGTTCAATCGGTTGTGTTTTAATTTTGGAAAGCAGATATTAAAAGCTGGAAAAAAGAATCCTGCATCATAAGCTACATTCAGTTTAAAACCTTTTGAGGTTATCTATTAACTATTTAAAACTAATTTCAAGATATTGTTCTTTACAAAAAATATTTTTTAAACTTTAAAATCAAACCCTAAATTTGCTACTGTTTAATTATACAACCATTAAATTGCTTGAAAAAATTTCATTGTTAATATTTCTTCGATGCAAAAGAAACATTTTTCTATCAAATGAAGAATTTAGGAAAATAAATTTAATTCACAAAAGCTTGCACTATTTTCATGTTATGATATAGTTGTTCTCAGATGAGGGCAAAGAGGAAGGGAATGTGGCTCAAATAATTTTCATCCACTGATTATCCCAATTACTTTTGCTATAGTGCATCCCAAGCCTCAATCCCAGAACTGCGTCTCTTCCTGTCTGTTTTGCTCATGATACCAACTGTAGTTAGGGAATGGACTGGTGACACAAAGTGGCTAGAATGAATGCAGGATGAAATTGATGTGCCCAACTAAAAAAAAAAACAGCATACACCAGTAACTTCGGAAGATGTTCATATTAGGTCATGACCAATGCAACACAACCCACTCAAGTGTGGAAACCTAGTTTTTGTTTTGACTGATCTATGATGTATGTTATTTGGAAATGCAAAGAGCAGGTTTTACATTTGGTTTCATTACTTGATTTCTTCTTCATGCAATATAATTTGAAAGCATGGGTTCTTTTATCTAACTAGTCAAGAATGCTTTGGCGCTTTCTCAGTAAATCAGTCATAAAATGTAATCTGGAAGGAACTCAGGAGGACAGGATAGAAGACTATTTATTTTAACAAACATAGAATTTAAGTGAATGTTAATTCTGTATTTAGTATTATATTTTATTACAAATTAAGTAGCAATTTATGTTCAGAAAATAACTGCAATTTCCACTCCGTAGATTTCACTGACCTCTTCTTGTCTCATCAAATCAACCATGTCCATAATACTTATGAAGTGCTGGCAGCGATCAGAATGGTCAACCAGATGGGTAGAAAGTGGATGATTTTGCCAAAGACTCCACTCTGTCAGAGAAAGCTCACGAATTTTACCACTTTCCTGTTCCTATATAAACCAAATACATTAAAACTTAAAATAACTGCACAAGATTATGAATACACCAACATAAAGGTAATCAAAATAGAAAGTTTTAATAATGTAATTGGTTAGGCAGGTTTTAGCGAATAAATTTCACAGCATGGTCACCAGCAATCCACAAGTAAGCAGTGCACAAAACAGTTAGAAAAGCAGAGTTCACAAGCTGCAGGGTAATCACACGTAATGGAGATATGGAAAGGCATCCCCGCAATAACTTTAGTTCTCACCCACACTTCAAAATCACAGTGTAGAAAAAGGCAGAGAGTTTTGGATGAGGGGACAGCTCAAGAAGAACATGTGCTGGTAAATAAGTAGTACTGAAGTGCAGAAGAATATTGTAAAGAGAAATTTCTTTAATGCAAAATTTCTCAAAATGCATGAAACATAATCCTCATACAAAAACTATTTTATTTATTAATATACACACACACACACACACACACACACACGACTTCAGATGTAGTAATATCACTCAGAAGTGTAAAGAACATTGTTTTCAACCAATTTTCCATTAAAACATCTTCCCTCATGTCAGTGACAGCCACCTTCCATTTTAGGACACCCAAGCTGCCATTATGAGCTCTCAAGAATCCAGAAAATCAGGGGCATTATGTGAGCATAACAATAAAAATCCGTTCTTGTACATAAGCTTGAGTGACAGCAATCAACAAGATCCCAATTATAGATCCAAGAGTCTCTAACTGAGCTCTAATTACATGTTGCTCAGACAACCAACTGGCTCTTAGACAACCTCCATGAAAACTAGAAGAGGAGAAAAATGCTCAAGACCACTGCATTGAGAATTAATTGAAAATGATTTTTTTCTTTGTATTAATAGATTATGGTGATGCTACTAGAATTGTCGACAGTAAATGATGCTTAATTATAAAGAAAATACTGGTGAACAAAGAAACATTGATAGTTCAAAGGAAGAATCAAGCATGTCTTTCAGAAAGAATCCGTATACACCATGGATTGAGATCATTTGTTCAGGAAAGAGATGATGTGAATAAAATTTTGCTCCCCCTCCCCCACCCCATCACATTCCTTGTTGTGCACTAAGAGTGAAAAAAAAGAAAAGCTTTGGTTTCACATTACCATATCTCTTGATCCATCTTTCATAAATTCAAATGGAAACAATATTAATCTTGGTTCTCTTAAATCATTTTTCAATCGGAATTTTCTGTCCCAAATTTCAAATTCTTCAGAGGTTAATAAACCATCCTCCTTTATCTTTGTTTGCTTATTCACTGCAGGGAATAAAATATATTAAAAAAACATGATCAGAAACAGATGATTTTGAACAGTTAAAAAAAATCTTTAGAAATGATTTCAAATACTTATTTCCAGTGCATTTCCCTTAGGAAATAAAACACAGAAACACAGGCAATCCTCAAATTACAAATGCCCAAATTATGGACACCCATACATATGACGAGCCCCTATAAAATTATTGCATTCAAAAGTTCAAAACATGTTCCTACTTTTGTTATTAAGAATAGCAGAAATAATTTCCTCTCTCTTCCCTTACTTTTAATAATTGCTAACACGAGGAGATCTGCAGATGCTGGAAATTCAAACAACCACACAAAAAACTGCTGGTGAACGCAGCAGGCCAGGCAGCATCTATGGGAAGAGGTACAGTCGACATTTCAGGCCAATTTCATTTTAGTCTTAAGTGCTTTTGACAACATTAGAATACTGTGGCAGTATGGTTACTATATCAATTGTTTGTGTATTTTTTGACAGATTAACAAAATTGGCTTAAGAACATCTGCAAAATTGGATCCCATTTGCTACCTAAAGATGACTTGTCTATTTTAAAACAAAGGTAATCAGGGTCAAGACATGATAGATGATTGAGCAGATGGTCTTTCCATTGCTAAAAAAAGTTCTAGGAAGATAGCAACAGAGAAAGGGATAGGAAAAAAATTGCCTGGTGGACCTTTTTCATCTATTTTATGTTTTAATATTATGCATTAAGAATTCAGGCTAATATTACACAATTTCAGAACAAGGGTAGACATTAAACTTTAACTCAGTTTTCCATTCCACAGATGATCCTCCTTTAACTGAACACGAACATTTTTTGTTTGATAATTGGATCAACCACTGAAATTCTATGAAACTAAGATAAACAATCATCAAAAGAACCTAGAATGGTTATTTGACACAAATGTCTTCCTGAATCAGAGAGAAGTGAATTCATGTCTGGTTTCTAAAGCCTGATTTTGCCTGAGACCTCAGCATCATATTAAAGGTTAAAGTTCTACAAACACAACTTGGTTAAGATAAGGGCTAATGTCCCAATTGTATTTTCCAGTTACACCCAAAATCTTCCTGTTTTCTAAAAACAGATCAATTAATTTATTGGCTGCTTCTGTGAATTACAAGACCACAAGATATAGGAGCATAATCAGGCCATTCGGCCAATCAAATCAAATTGCTCCGTCATTTCATCATGGCCGATCCACTTTTCCTCTGAGCCCCAGTTTCTTGCCTTCCCCCCCATATTCCTTCATGCCCTGAACAATCAAGAATCTGTCAACCTCTGCCTTAAATGTACATAAAGACTTGGCCTCCACAGTTCCTAGTGGCAATGAATTCCACAGATTCAACACTTTCTAGCTAAAGAGATCATCTCCATTCTGAAAGGACACCCCTCTATTCTGAGGCTGTGTCCTCTGGCCTTAAGACACTCCCACCATAGGAAACATCGTCTCCAGATCCACTCTATCAAGGCTGTTTATTATTTGATAGGTTTCAATGAGGTCACCCCTCATTCTTCTGAATTTTAGTGAATATAGGCCCAGAGCCATCAAATGCTCTTCATATGATAACCCATTCAATCTTGGAACCATTTTCATGAACATCCTTTGAACCCTCTCCAATCTCAGCATATCCATTCTAAGATAAGAGGTCCAAAACTGCTCACAACACTCCAAGTGAGGCCTCACCAGTGCTTTATAAAGTTTCAACATTACATCCTTACTTTTATACAGGTGGCCCCCATTTTCCGAAGGTTCACATTACGACACCTCACTGTTATGAAAGACCTACATAGGTTACCTGTTTTCGCTAACAGAATATGTTTTCACTGTTACGAAACTGTTAGCGCGCACCCGAACAGCCAAGCTCCTCCCCCGGAACTGTATTCTAGCCGCCATTGCTTAAACATGTGCTTTATCTCGATTTATTTTGTGCATCCGTTAGCAAGATGAGTTCTAAGGTATCGGAAAAGCCTAAAAGAGCTCGTAAGGGTGTTACCTTAGCGTAAAACTAGACATAATTAAGCGTTTCAATCGTGGTGAACAAAGTAAGGACATTGTCTGCATGTTGAACTTGCCTGCGTCCACTATTCACACTATTTATACGCAGACAGAAAGAATTTTGAAAACTGCCCACGTTACTGTTGGTTCTGCTCGTAGCAAAGTGCTCTTAGTCAGCATCCAATAATAGATAAAATAGAAAGTCTATTGCTTGAGTGGATTGATGGGTGTACAAAGCGTGGTTTCTGTTAAGTGTTCTTATACTTAAGGAGAAATCAGTCAGTCTTTTTAATAAGCTGAAATAGAAAGCACTGGACAATGGTGATGAAAGTGTTGAGAAAGTGGAATTTAAAGGTAGTCATGGGTGGTTTGATTGGTTTCTAAGGCAAGGGCAGCTTCATAGTTTAACGTTTACCGGAGACAGTGCTTCGGCTGATACTGAAGCTGCCGAAAAGTTCCCAGCAGAACTGAAGAAAACAATTACAGAAGGTGGTTATTCGTATAAGCAAGTGTTTAACTATGATGAAACTGCAACTTAATGGAGTCTTCCCAATTCCGGTAACTGAAACTATACTGTACATACATTATTTCTACTTTATATAGGCTGTGCATTTTTATGTGTTATTTGGAATAATTTGGCAGCTTCATAGCTTAAAGGTTATTGGAGAGAGTGTTTCTGCCGAGAGCGCTTCCGCCGAGAGTGCTGCCAAGAGATTTCACTGCGCTAGACAGTGCTGCAGAAAAGTATTTCTACTTTATATAGGCTGTGTATTTATCATATCATTCCTGCTTTTACTATATGTTACTGCTATTTTAGGTTTTATGTGTTATTTGGCATGATTTTGTAGGTTATTTTTTGGGGTGGGAACACTCAAATATTTTTCCCATATTAATAAATGGTAATTGCTTATTCACTTTACGACATTCCGGTTTACGAACCACTTCATAGGGACGCTCTACCTTCGGATAGCGGGGGAAACCTGTATTCTAGTCCTCTTGAAATGGATGTTAACATTGCATTTGCTTTCCTCACCACAGACTCAGCCTGCAAATTAACCTTTTGGGAATCCTGCAGAAGGACTCCCAAGTCCCTTTGTGCTTCAGTTTTTCATATTTTCTCTGCATTTAGAAAATAGTCAACCTTTTCATTTCTTCTACCAAAGTGCATGACCATATACTTCCCAATACTGTATTCCATCTGCCATTTCGTTGCCCATTCTCCTAATCCGTCAAGGTCCTCCTGTAGCCTCTCTGCTTCCTCAAAACTACCTGCCCCTCCACCCATCTTCATACTGTCTGCAAATTTTGCAACAAAGCCATCAATTCCATCATCCAAGTCACTGAGATATAACAGAGAATTGGTCTGTGGAACACCACTAGTCACCAGCAGCCAGCCAGAAAAACTACCTTTATTCCCACTCTTTGCCTCCTGCCAATCAGCCACTGCTTTATTTAGCCACTGTTAAACAGCCACTGTTTAACAAGCTTCGTAGCTTGTTAAACAGCTTCATGTATGGCACCTTGTCAGAGGCCTTCTGAAAATCCAAGTGCAGAACATCAACCGATTCTTCTTTGTCTATGCTGCTTGTTACTATTTCAAAGTATTCCAACAGATGAAATGAAATGAAATATCTTTATTGTCATTGCATAGTACAATTTGTCACGCAGCAATACAGCGAAAATGAGTTTGCAACTCTCACTCAATGCTACAAAACAACAAATAAAATAAACAATAAATAAAATCAAGTAACCAGCCAGTACAAGCAATGTCCAACAGTACAAAAGCGCAATTCAGATGCATGACAGCCATAAAACCAGTATTAAAATGTAACAAATTTATGGATGATGCTTGATCCATTGGTTCAGAGCAATTATAGCTCTGGGGAAAAAGCTATTTTTCAGTCTGGAAGTGCAGGCATAGAAAATCCATAACGTCTGCCAGATGGAAGAAGTTCAAACAGATGATTGCATGGGTGTGTATTGTCCTTACAGATGCTTGTAGCTTTCCTTAGGCAGCGAGAGCTGTAGGTGTCCTCCAGGGCTGGGAGCTGTGTCCCGATGATCTTCTGTGTGCTAGAGACGACCTGCTGAAGTGCTTTCCTATCAGCTGCTGTACAACTGAGAAACCACACAGAGACACAGATTTTTCCTTGTGGAAACCATGCTGACCACGGCCTATTTTATCATGTGCCTTCAAGTATCCTGAGACTTCATCCTTAATAATTGACTCCAACATTTTCCCAACCATTGACGTCAGAATAAATGGCCTATAATTGCCTCCCTCCCTTCATTTGCAATTTTCCAGTCTTCCAGAACCATTCCAGAATCTAATGATTCTTGAAAAATCATTACTAATGCTTCTATGATCTCTTCCGCCACCTCTCTCAGAACCCTGGGGTGCACACCGTCTGGCTCAGGTAACTTCTCTACTTTCAGTTTCCCAAGAACCTTCTCTCTAGTTATGGTAACTTCACACATTCATGACCTGATATCTGGAAGTTCCACCATACTGCTAGCATCTTCCACAGTCAAGACTGATGCAAAATACTTACTCAGTTCACCTGCCATTTCGTTGTCCCCCATTAGAAGAAAGATTAGAAGAAAGCATTCTTCTAGGGTGCATCACAACCTGGTATGGAAGTTGTCCTGTCCAAGACCAGATGAATCTGCAGAAGATCGTGAATACAGCCCAGCACATCACACAAACCAATCTTTCGTTCTTGGACTCACTTTACACAGCACGCTGTCGGAGCAGTGCTGCCAGGATAATCAAGGACACGACCCACCCAGCCAAGACACTTTTCATCCCTCTTCCCTCCAGGAGAAGGCTCAGGAGCTTGAAGACTCGTATGGCCAGATCTGGGAACAGCTTCTTTCCAACTGTGATAAGACTGCTGAACGGATCCTGACCCGGATCTGGGCCGTACCCTCCAAATATCCGGACCTGCCTCTCGGTTTTTTTGTACTATCTTACTTTCCATTTTTCTAATTTTTCTGTTTATGATTTATAATTTAAATTTTTAATATTTACTATCGATTTGGAATCCAGGGAGCCGGAAGCACAGAATCAAATATTGCTATGATGATTGTACGGTCTAGTATCAATTGTTTGGCGACAATAAAGTATAAAGTAAAGAGCATGCTACCTCTCCAGCATTGTTTTCCAGCAGTCCAGATGCTGCCTGACCTGCTGCGTTCACCAGCAACTTTGATGTGTGTTGCTTGAATTTCCAGCATCTGCAGAATTCCTGTTGTTTGTGTTTTTAAATCCACTTTTGCCTCTTTTTCACTTTATGTATCTGAAGAAACTTATTATTTCTCTTTAATATTATTGACTGCAAATTAATTATGTGTCTGCAAATGGATTTCACTCTTAATTATACACTGTAAAAAAAAACGTGTGAAGCTTTCATGTTTTTTTATCTCACTTAAAGTTAGGTTACAGTTTAACTTTATTCACACTGGAACAAAGAAGGCCAGGCAGCACTGGCAGAGAACTAGGTATTGTATCACATCTTCAAAACACTCTCCAAAGGTACAGTATCTTGGAAGAGACAACGAAGCTTTCAAATCACTGGGATATTCTAGCAATCATTTACTTTGCCTTTAACTAGAATATATACAAAGCAATGACATAGTTTCTAATGAACCTTATTTATGGTTAAGTTAAACGATTAGGGATATTTCATTTGAATTCTCACTTACAAAATCACATTTGCTGCTCATGTGAAAAGGTATATAAAGAGCTGAGCTGCAAGATAATACTGATAAAGGAAAAAGCAGCAAAAAATGTAGATAATTCTTGACTTGAAAGTGTCAGTGATGCATATTTACTGAAGAAAAACAAACAAAATCGAACTTGTGTTGAAAAGATCAAGCACGTAGACTACAAACCTGATCACGGTCTTGGTCCAAGCGTTGGCCAAAAAACTAAACTCCAGAGGTAAATAGTGAGACATGACACTAAGTAGTATGGTATTATGAACCCCTTATTAAACTGCAATCAATATGCATCAAGGACAAAAACTACGCAAATGGCTGGAGTCACACCTCACACAAAAATAAGATGGCTGTTATTATTGATGCAAGAATTCCTAACAACAGTTTCCAAGACACAAACAGCTGCCTTTCACAAAGTAAACAATGGGGTGTTCACCAATGAATGCTCAATTTTCAATTTCATGCAGCATGACAATGTTCAGCAAATAAGCTGGTAAATGGCAATTAATATTCACAACAAAGTGCTGAGCGATGACCAGAAAGCCAGACAATTAACGTTCAATGGTATTATGTTCGCAGTCACCCTCAGTATCAACAGTCGGAGGGAGAGCTTATTAATAGCCAGAAAGATTATAGCTACAGTTGGGGGATGGTGCCTAGATTAGAGAGCATGTCCTGAGGAGAAGTTGAGTAAGTTAGGGGTTCTAACTTCAGCATGAAGCAGCATGAGAAGAGACTTGATAGAGGTTTATAAGCTGATAAGAGGCATACATAGAATGGCCAGCACCTTTCTTCCAGGGTGGCAATGGCTTATAGAAGAGGACAACCTTTTAAGGTGATTAGACGAATCTATAGGGAACATGTCAGAGGTAGTTTTTCTCCCCCGTCACACAGAGTGGAAAGTGCATGGAAAGCACTGCCCAGGGTGGTGGTAGAGATGCATACATTAGGGACATTTAAGAGACTCTTTGGGACACGGATGAAAGAAAAGAAAAAGGGCTATGTGGGAGGGAAAGGTTAGATTGATCTTGGAGTATGTTAAAAGGCCGGTAAAGATCATGGGCTGGAAGATGCTGGAAATTCTGCTGAAGGGTCTCGGCCCAAAACGTCGACTCTACTTTTTTCCATGGATGCTGCCTGGCCCTCTGAGTTTCTCCAGCATTTTGTGTGTGTTCCTTAAAACCTTGCAAATATTTGACATGACATCTAAAACTTGGACAAACCTCAATAGATGGGTAGTGGAGCGTACATTGACTGGTTGCATCATAGTGTATGGAAAGACCAATGCCCTTGAACGGAAAATCCTACATAAAGTAGTGGATACAGCCCAGTCCATCATGTGTAGTCCTCTCCACCACTGAGCACATCTACACAGAGTGTTGACACAGTAAAGCAGTATGCATCATCACCACCCAAGGCCATGGTCTCTTCTCGCTGCTGCCAAGAAGAGACCTTAGAACCCATACCAGTGGTGGAGAGTATATTGACTGGTTGCATCATAGCCTGGTATGGAAATACCAATTCCCTTAAATAGAAAAGCTTAGACAAAGTAATGAATACAGCCCAGTCCATCACAGCTAAAGTCCTCCCCACCACTGAGCACATCTACATAGACATCTGCCACAGGAAAGCAGCATCCATCCTCAGGGAAACCCACTATCCAGGCCATGCTCTCTTCTCACTGCTGCCATCAAAAAGGAGGTACAGGAACCTCGGCACTCACAACACCAGATTCAGGAATAGTTATTACCCTTCAACCTTTCATAATAAATATACTTTGAACTATGAATCCCATAAGAAAATATCCACTTCCACTTTAAATATACCCAATGAATTGGCCTCCACTGTCATCCGTGGCAATGAATTCCACAGATTCACCAACCTTTGGCTGAAGAAATTCCTCCTCATTTCTGTTCTAAAAGGACTTCTAAGAGTCAATGCTTAGGTCTGCGACTTTTGAGAAGAACAGTGGGGGAACGGAGCTGTATGTGGACTGAGCGATTGAAGATTCAAGTTTTTTTATCACATGTATATTGAAACATACATTGAAATGCATCATTTGCATTAACAACCAACACACTTGAGGGTGTGCTGGGGGCAGCTCACAAGTTTTGCCAACTTTCCAGCGCCAACATAGCACACCCTCAATGCTCGGCAGAACAATACAGAACAAAACAACAACAACAGCAAAACAAGCCCTGTTCCCCTCTCCCACCAGCACACAAACACAGTCCTCTAACCCCAGAACAGGCTTTCTTCAGCCTCCAGCCTCCAGTGAATGGGACACGCAGATACTGGGCCTTCAACTTTCCCAACGAATTAGCAGAGATTTACAGACTCGGGCTTCAGCCAAAGCCAAGTTAAAAACCTATTGCCTGAAACAGTTGAGCCTCCTCTTCCTGGTTTAGAAACAGTACTTCCATTCCTTACAATATTTTACCACCCAGATGGTAGGATGATAATAAAACCACATGAGCATGCTATTTACGTATTAAAAACTGATTTGCTTGCAGCTAAAGAGAGATACTGAAGATTTGATTGACTGATTGATTAGGGGGTCGGGGCAACTAAAGCTACACTCAGATCATGTTCATGATTTCTGCATAAATGCTGTGGAATAATTTCTACATATTAAGCTCTTCTATTGACAATGACAATGTGACCCATCACCATTAGTTAACAACTGAGGCTAATAAGGCTCTGCCACTATATCACACTATGACCTGTATTTTTTGATTGTCATGACTTATTATTCATTAACACCATCTGTTAGATATTACTGAATATCAAAAGAAATTAGTTTCAGCCCAGTTTTAAAACGCTTGCAACCCTCAGTTCCTGCCATCTGTACAATGTCTACCACCTCAGAGAAGAACCTAAAAATATACCACACAGTAGTGATTTTCTTTGGCAAAGCTTATAATTCATTCATGATTTGAAACCCAGCAGGATGTGGCATCGAGACGGAACCAGTGATAACTGCTGGTTCCCATCCATGCACTTCCAGTCCCTCCTTTAACTGAATATCAAACATTCCAATACTATTTGTTAGGCTAAAAAATATTCACATCTAAACATTGACTGATATAGGAGAGAATTTGAGTAAAGATGAATTTTAGTAAGCCTGGTCTTCTGTAGCCCAGGAACTCATGCACAGGAATTGCTGGTCAGGAATAAATAAAAACACATGCAGACATGATGGCTTATCTAACGAAACTGAATGACCTCCTAAAGGAAAATTGGCATTTTTGCTTAAATATTCATTCACTGAAAATGGGGACGTGGGGATTGCTTAAAGTCAAGGATATCGGATTAGTGGCACTAAAAGGCCATACAGTTTTTGGAAAGCTTGAAATGCTTCGAAATTCACCTGGGCTCTAACTTGAAAGGAAAACATCAAAGTTGTTTGTGGATATGGCCCAGTGTGTGAAGCCCTCCCCACCATTGAGCACATCTACACAGAGCGTTGTTGCAGGAAAGCAGCATCCATCATCACCACCCAAGGCCGTGGTGTCTTCTTGCTGCTGCCATCAGGAAAAAGGTACAGGAACCTCAGAACACACACCACCAGGTTCAGGAACAGTTAATACCCTTCCAACCATCAGGCTCTTGAACCTGAGGAGATAACTTCATTCACCCAGTCACTGAACTGTTTCCACAAACGACGGACTCACTTTCAAGGACTCTTCATCTCATGTTCTTGATATATTTTTTTCTCTCTTTTGTATTTGCACATTGGTCTGCAAGGTGCAGTCTTTCATTGATTCTATGGAAAATCTTGGAGTTACTGTGTATGCCCCCAAGAAAATGAATCTCAGGGTTGTATATGGTGATATTATGTACTTTGAAAACAAATTTACATTGAACTTTGAAATGCATAATGCTACGGATCATTAAACCAAGCTGCAACTCCAAACAGCTATATGATTGGGCAAGTATGCTGATGGAACCATGACAAAAAAGCCTTTTGATCAATTATTGTACTTGCATGCTACATTCCATATCCCCTGAACTAAACTTTGATGCTGATCAAAGTCAATTTTAAGCTTCCCAAAATATCATCCAAAGATATTAAGTCTGTAGGCAAGAATTTTGATTTTAATCAGCCACCGTTTAAATGAGTCTCTTGTAAATACAGTGGAATATTATTCCCTTATTTCCAAATTTAAAATCAATAAGCAAGATTCACTAATCCATGCACAAAATTCAAAAATGTGCTACCTATACATCATACCTGGACATCGGCTGTACATGAATGATTCTGGAAGTACAACACCCGACTTTCTTCCATGCTTTGTTGTAATTCTTGATATATTATTTGATTCGTATTCTCCAGTAGTTATATACATCTTGTATGCAGCAGGATTTAGACCATTTGGAACCATTCGTGGACTATTAGCGTAAAGGCGAAACGACTTGTTACCATTTCCTATAATGGTTTTGTAAATGCTCCTCTTGGAACACTGACTTTGGTTGTAGGTCTGAAATTGGATTTAAATATCCATTATTTCAAAACAATTTTTCAAATACCCAAGTAATTTCTATTTGACCCTCAATATATTTTCCTGCAAAAAGTACTTTAATGTTTGCTCCACCCAAAACCACTGTTCAAAGCTGGAACTATCACAAAGATATTTTTGTAAAGATTTTGTTGCAATTAATAAATTCTTGATCCATTTTCTCCCAACCCTCCAATAATTAATCTAAACAGTTTTGACAAGCGTTACAGCAGTCTATATGCTTTCTTTTAGAAATTCAGCCTGACAAAATTTATTGTAACAGGGGATCATGTTAACTTGGAACAACTTAGATGTTCAATCTATCTCACAAAATAATCTCAAAAGCCAAAAAAAAAGACCAAGGGCAACCCCATCCATCCTGCCACACTACCAAGGATAGGGTTCCTCTTGTCCTCACCTACCATCCCACCAACCTCCACATCCAGCACATATTCTCCGGAACTTCTGCCACCTCCGACGGGATCCCACCACCCAGCACATCTTTCCCTTACCCCACTTCCTGCTTTCCACAAGGATCACCCCCTACGTAACTCCTTTGTCCATTCGTCCATCCCCACTGATCTCCCACCTGGCACTTATCCTTGCAAGCGAAACAAGTGCTACACCTGCCCCTACAAATTCTCCCTCACTACCATCTAGGTCCCTAAACAGTCCTTCCAGGTGAGGCAACACTTCACCTGTGACACACATCAAAGTTGCTGGTGAACGCAGCAGGCCAGGCAGCATCTCTAGGAAGAGGTACAGTCGACGTTTTGGGCCGAGACCCTTCGTCAGGACTAACTGAAGGAAGAGCTAGTAAGAGATTAGAAAGTGGGAGGGGGAGGGGGAGATCCAAAATGATAGGAGAAGACAGGAGGGGGAGGGATGGAGCCAAGAGCTGGACAGGTGATTGGAAAAAGGGATATGAGAGGATCATGGGACAGGAGGCCCAGGGAGAAGGAAGGGGGGGGGGGAATCCAGGGGATGGGCAAGGGGTATAGTCAGAGGGACAGAGGGAGAAAAAGGAGAGAGAGAGAGAGAGAGAGAGAGAGAGAGAGAGAGAGAGAGAGAGAGAGAGAGAGAGAGAGAGAGAGGAGAGAGAGAGAGAGAGAGAGAGAGAGAGAAAGAACGTGTGTATATAAATAAATAACAGATGGGGTATGAGGGGGAGGTGGGGCATTAGTGGAAGTTTGAGAAGTCAATGTTCATGCCATCAAGTTGGAGGCCACCCAGATGGAATATAAGGTGTTGTTCCTCCAACCTGAGTGTGGCTTCATCTTTACAGTAGAGGAGGCTGTGGATAGACTTATCAGAATGGGAATGGGATGTGGAATTAAAATGTGTGGCCACTGGGAGATCCTGCTTTCTCTGGCGAACAGAGCGTAGGTGTTCAGCAAAGCGGTCTCCCAGTCTGTGTCGGGTCTCGCCAATATGTAGAAGGCCACATCGGGAGCACCGGACGCAGTATATCACCCCAGCCGACTCACAGGTGAAGTGTTGCCTCACCTGGAAGGACTGTCTTGGGCCCTGAATGGGGGTAAGGGAGGAAGTATAAGGGCATGTGTAGTACATCAAAGTTGCTGGTTTTCCAGCATCTGCAGAATCCCTCGTGTTTGCATTTTTAACTTCACCTGTGAGTCTGTTGGGGTCATTTACTGTGTTCGGTGCTCCCAGTGTGGGCTCCTGTATATTGATAAGACCTGACATAGACTGGGAGGCCACTTCACCAAGCATCAACACTCTGTCCGCCAGAACAAGCGGGATCTCCCAGTGGCCACCCGTTTTTAATTCCACTTCTCATTCCCATTCCAATATGTCCATCCCTGGCCTCCTCCACTGTCGTGATGAGGACACACTTAGGTTAGCGGAAAAACACCTTGTATTCCGTTTGGGTAGCCTCCAGCCTGATGGCATGAACATTGATTTCTCACACTTCTGGTAATGCTCTCCACTGCACCCCCCCCCCTTTCACAATTAAACATCCCCTCTTCCCTCTCTCACAGTATCTCCTTGCCCGGCCATCGCCTCCCTCTGGTGCTCCTCCCCCCCCCCTTTCTTCTTTCTTCCACAGCCTTCTGTCTCTTTCACCATCAACTTCCCAGCTCTTTACTTCATCCCTCCACGTCTAGGTTTCACCTATCACCTGGTGTTTCTCTCCCCTCCCTCCCCTCCACCTTTTAAATCCACTCCTCAGCTGTTTTGCTCCAGTCCTACTGAAGGGTTTTAGCCCGAAACATCAACTGTACTTTTTTCCATAGATGCTGCCTGGCCTGCTGAATTCCTCCAGCATTTTATGTGTGTTGTTCGGATTTCCAGCATCTGCAGATTTTCTCTTGTTTGTGAAAACACTGTGGTTATTCTCACAAAACTTAAACTATAATTTCATTAGTTCCACTTTTTTAAAATCTGATCCTGCATTCTTATCCCTAACTAACTCTGGCTATGCAAACAAAACTGTTCTACATTTCTCAATGTTCAGTTCTTTTTACAAAATTATTCATTATACACTTCATGTCCAATGTTCTGAACACTCCTGCACTGTTTAGAAAACATAATACTTAGCGGTTAATAATCAATGTTAAAAGTCAAATGGAATGTCAGCGCAAATGAGATTGATACAAATAAAACTGCAATTTAGCTGCAAAACTTAATTCATAGAGAGCACAGATCAAAAATGTTTCAACTACACAAAAACTTATATCACCAAAGATACCATGCTTTTACTAAAGCACATGAAAGGAAGGGCATTATAGTCAACATCTGCAAGAGAAAGATACTCTTCCGACCCTTCTCTGCTGCACCACACTGCCCTCAAAAACCATAGAAAACTTAGATCACATCCCACATCTCTGTGACGACAGACACTAATCATGTAATTTACTGTGCTTTCAATAATCTGACTCAGCCTTTGCACTAAAGGATATTTGAAGATAGAGGCATGGAACTTGACACAAAATTCATGGTTATAGAGCAAAGGAGCATAGACGCAGGCCCTTCAACCCAACGAGCCCACGCCAACCACGGTCCCACTCAGCCAAACCTAGATTTCTGGCGTTGGCCTATATCCCTTTAAGGCCCATCCTTCCTATCCCAGTGTTTCTTAAATGACAGAACTCTACATAGCTCAATGTCTTCCGCTGGCAGCTCATTCCATGTACTCATCACCTTCTGTGTAAAATATCAGAATCAAAATCAGCATCAGGTTTATTATCACCAGCATGTGACGTGAAATTTGTTAACTTAGCATCAGCAGTTCAATGCAATAGATAATCTAGCAATGTTAGAAAATTGCAAATGTCACTCCATTCATCAAGAACGGAGGGAGGCAGAAGAAAGGAACCAAAGCCATTAGTCTGAACTCAGTGGTTGGGAAGATGTTGGAGTCAATTATTAAGGATTAAGGTCTCAGGGTACTTGGAGCTACATGATAAAATAGGCCATAGTCAGCATGGTTTCAAGGGAAAACTTGTCTGACAAATCTGTTGGAATTCTTTGAAATAGTAACAAGCAGGATAGACAAAGGAGAATTGGTTGATGTTGTGCACTTGGATTTTCAGAAGGCCTTTGACAGGGTACCACACATGAGGCTGCTTAACAAGCTACAAGCCCATGGTACTATAGGGAAAATTCAAGCATGGATAAAGTGGTGGCTGATTTGCAGGAGGCAAAGAGTAGGAATAAAGGGAGCCTTTTCTGGCTAGCTACCAGTGACGAGTGGTGTTCCACAGGGGTCTGTGTTGGGATCGATTCTTCTTACGTTATATGTCAGTGATTTGGATAATGGAATTGATGGCTTTGTTGCAAAGTTTGCAGACGATATGAAGGTAGGTGGAGGACAGGTAGTTTTGAGGAAGTAGAGAGGCTACAGAAGGATTTAAGACAGATTAGGAGAACGAGCAAAAAAATGGCAGATGGAATACAGTGTCAAGAAGTGCATGGCTATGCACTTTGGTAGAAGAAATGAGGGGGTTGACTATTTTCTAAATGGAGAGAAAATATAAAAAACTGAGACACAAACGGACTTGGGAGTCTTTGTGCAGGACTCCCAAAAGGTTAATCTGTATGTTGAGACTGTGGAGAGGAAGGCAAATGCAATGTTAGCATTAATTTCAAGAGGACTAGAATATAAAAGCAAGGATGTAATGTTGAAACTTTATAAAGCACTGATGAGGCCTCACTTGGAGTATTGTGAGCAGTTTTGGGCCCCTTATCTTAGAAAGGATGTGCTGAGATTGGAGAGGGTTCGAAGGATGATCATGAAAATGATTCCAGGATTGAATGGCTTGTCATATGAAGAGCATTTGATGGCTCTGGGCCTATAGTCACTGAAATTCAGAAGAATGAGGGGTGACCTCATTGAAACCTATCAAATGGTGAAAGACCTTGATAGAGTGGATGTGGAGATGATGCTTCCTATGATGAAAGAGTCTAAGACCAGAGGACACAGCCTCTGGAACAGAGATAAGGAGGAATTTCTTTAGCCAGAGGGTGGTGAATCTGTGGAACTCTTTGCCACAGACAACTGTGAAGACCAAGTCTCTATGTATATTTAAGGCAGAGGTTGATAAATTCTTGATTAGTCAGGGCATGATGGATAGAAGGGAAAGTCAGGAAATTGGGGCACATAGGAAAATTGGATCAGCCATGTTGAAATGGCAGAGCAGACTCGATCAGACAAATGGCCTAATTTTGGTCCTATATCTTATGGTCTCGTAGAACTTAGTATTTGCTATATACAATAACTCTAGAACACACCCCAACAACCACCTTCCTCTGTATCCTACCTTCAAGCCACGAATCTGCCTTACCTCCATGGATTCCATTGAATCTAACCTTCCAGGTGTTCTACATTGTGGCACCTTATTGGAGGTCTTGCAAAAGTTCCAAATAGACAAATCCCTCATCTACTTTTTTGGTTACTTCTTCAAAAAAAAAACTCTCAAAGGTTCATCGACTATGACTTTCCATACACAAAACCATGCTGACTCCTAATCAGAAACTACCTATCGAAATGTTGCTAGATCCTGTCACTCAGAATTCCCTCCAGTAACTTCCCCACTACTTATGTTAGACTGACAGGCCTGGAGTTCCTTGGCTCATCCTCACTACCCTTCCTAAACAAGGGAGCAACTACAGCCATATTCCAGACTTTGGGAGCTTTAACAATGGCTAATACTGAAGCATATATCTCAGTAAGGGCCATTGCAATTTCCTCTCAAGCCTCCCATAAAACCTGAGGAGACAATAGGTCAATCTGAGGATTTGTCCACGTTAATGTGCTGTAAGGGCTGCAAATACCTTTCCCTCTCGAGTATTCCTAATTATTTTACAGTCATCGAGGGATTCACTCGATTCCAATTTCCTACACCTTCATTTTCTTGACCAGGGCCTCAATATTTATCATCAGCCATGGCTCCCCAGTTACCCTTCACCCTAATGGGAACATACTGCTCCTGGACACTTGCTACCACACTCTTAAGCCTCCCACTCTCCATTCATTCCTTTCCCTCCAAATAGGCTTACACAATCGGCCTGAGCTAGATTCCATCTTATTCCTCCAAGGTTAGCACTGCTCCAGTTTAGGACCCTAATCTGTGGATCTGCCGGATTATGGTCACTAGAGCCAAATTGTTCCATGAATCCCACCACAGTTACTTGCCCTGCCTTGTTTCTTACAAGAATGTCCAGTTTTGCAACCCTCCTGAGCAGGGCCCTCTATATTCACTCCTGGACATAGTTCACAAATTCCACCCTGTCCAGGCCCTTGATATTCTGGACAATCAAGTCAATATCAGGCAAATTAAAATCATTCACTCATACAACCTGAATATTCTTACAATTAAAAGCAATTATACTACGCACCTGCTCTTCAAGTTCCTGCTAACTACTAGGGGGTGGGTCTATATACAGCCCCACAAGAGTGTATAATAAGATATATTACTCCCCTTCTCAGCCTCAAGTTCTATCCATATAGCCTCACCACATGAGGATGGTGGTTGAAGGTTGTTTTTCAGAACAGAGGCCAGTGATTAATGGTGAGTTGCATCATTTGGAGTTGCAACCTTTGTTAATCATCTTTTTTGTAAATGACTTGGATGCAAATACACAAGGCTTGATCTGTAAGCTTGACGATGACTTGAAATTAGGAGGTGTTCTTGATAATGAAGAAGGTTGTCACAGATTTCAAGGAAGAGGCCAAGGAGTAGCAAATGGATTTCAATACAGATAGGTGTAAAGTAATGCATTTTGAAAAGTCAAACCACTGCAAGACATCAGAATCAGAATTAGGTTTATTATCATTGACTCATGTCGTGAAATTTGTTGTCTTGCAGCAATAAGGTGCAATACATAAAAAGTAAAACAAGTTACAAGAAATATAAAAAAAAAAGTAGTGCAAAAAGTGAGCAAAATATTGAGGTATTGAGGTAAAGTACTGATTATGGGTTCTGGACCGTTCAAAATCAGATAGTGGAGGTGAAGAAGCTGTTCTTAAATCGTGGTGTATGAGTCTTTGAACTCCTGTATTTCCACCCCGATGGTAGTAATGACAAGTGGAAATGTCCTCGATGGTGAAAGTTCTTAATAAGGGCTACCACCTTCATGAGGTATCAACTTTTGAAGATGTCTCTGATGGTGCTCATGATGGAGCTGACTGAGCTTATAACCCTCTGCAGCTTTTTCCAATCCTGTGCATTGCCACCTCCATAACAGGCAGTGATGAAATCAATCAGAATGCTCCCCATTGTACATCTGTAGAAACTTGCCAGTGTCTTTGGTGGCATAACAAATCTGCTCAAACTCTGCTGGTATGCCCTTTCCATAATTGCAACAATATATATTGGGCCCAGGATAGATCTTCAGGAATGTTGACACCGAGGAACTTTTAACACCCAGGTACTCATAGGGCATTAGGGAATGTAGTGGAACAGAGGGACTTAAGGGTATAAATGTTTTGTCACCTTAAAGCAAGGTCATCAGTCATCACCAAGAATGTCATCTCCAAGTACTGCTGTTATGTCCTCCCTGATCAAAAAGGGAGCAAACCCTCCTCACTTATCTGTACCTCTGTTATGCCTGTAGCATTTGTATCCTGAAATACTGAGCTGCCAGTTCTGCCCTAAACTAAACATCTGCTCAACAGTATCCAAAGTGAAATATCTGTTAGTGAGGGGAATGGCCACTTACTGCCTACTTCCCTTACTTTTTCTTGTGGTCATCCATATATCTATCTGAAGCCTATACCTTGGGTGTGACCACCTCATTAAAAGTCTCATCTATCAAGTCTCATCTATCAAGTCAAGCCTCCCAGATGGTCCTGAATGCATTCAAATCCAGTTCCTTGATTCAGTTTGTTAGCAGCTACATCTGAGTGCACTTCCCACAGACATCACCATCAGGGAGACCACAAGGGTCTCTGACTTCCCACATGTTGCAGGTGGAGAATTCTACTGCCTGAACTGTCATCTTGGCTACACAATCAAGTACCAAGAATGAAAAGCAAAATAAAACCTTATTTGTTCTTACTTGTGTTCCATCATCAAAGCCTCTTGAGCAATGCTCAATTCTGTCTCATTATTTCTGCTCCATTTAACCTTGTACCCTGCATTTTATTGGTTAAAGTGCCCTCCAATTAGTCAATGAATGAAAGTTGCCTTTTTAATGTTCCTGCTCTCACTCCACAAACCCAGGCCACTTATTCAGCCTCTTCATGCCAATGCCTTCTACTTCTACACTGGCTCATTCTCATAATGGCCGCTCCCAAAATAGCTGCTCCACCTTGACACAATCTTCTTTTTAATAGATAGTAATTAACTAACAATTAGCTGACTTACCTCTTAGATTTCCATAAAGTGAAACTCACAAGCCCCGAGACCTACCTCTTTTATACTCTCAAACTCTCACAAGGAAGTAGTGATCCTTGCCCTACTACATGCTTCTGAAGCTTGACCAAGCATCTCAAAGGGTATAGGAAAACTATTGTCAATGCCGTTTCTGAAAAATCTGCCAATTTCACTGGAAGGAGAAGTGGACTATTCTCAGTGTTCTCTTTCTAGTATTAGGGCTCTAGTTGCACTTAGCCAAGCTAGACAAGCCAAATCATTCTCATGTCCAACAGCAGAATCCTGGAACAGGAACTTCATTCCAAGCTGTGTCATAGAAAGACATTATTAGTCAGAAAGAGAAAAAATATTTGTGAATGTTCTTAAGCCTCTCTGAAGAAACATAACAACTTCGCCAAACCCTGGGAATCTTTGGTCCATATCATTCCAAGTGTAAGAGTAGTCAAGGAGTATTGAGAACCAAGGCCATGCATCAAAAGTACCGAGAGGTCCTAGGTAAGTGTCAGGAGGAGCTCTCCACCTCCCAAACTCTCCATCAGCCATCACCTACCCAATCTATAGAAAGGTCTTCTGTTCCCACATTAGCCATCTCAGAATCCACAAAGGTTAATCATTCTCAATCCCAAAAGATTGTTGAGACACATACGAAAGTAGACTCACCCGTTCTTCTCGTCCTTCAGCCAGAAGAACCACAATTCTGCCCTCTCGCTTCCGGCCTGTTCGGCCCATTCTTTGTATCATTCGAATAGGGCTCTTTTGAGCATCAAAGCAAATAATGAGGTCAACTTCCCCAATGTCCAGTCCTTCTTCCCCAACGCATGTAGAAACCAATACATTATATCCACCTTCACGAAAACACCTCATTACCTAACAATAAAAATAATTGAAATAAGAACATATTAGAGCATAATATGGAATATTGAGTTTATATTAGTGAGTATCTCCAACATCAAATCAGGACAATTATATTTATGTTTTAATAGATTTTGAGAGATTTCATCTGGACGAAGTTATCCGGAGCCCCTCATCAACGAACTAAGTTCATTGAACTAAAATGACAGACTGCCTTGTACTGTACTTCCAGCAGACACCATGACTGAAGGAACCTGTTTCAGGCATTTAATATTTTAACCACATACGATAAAATTGATTTTTTGACATCACGGGGTCAAGTGGATTATTTAAATCAACAAAGCACAAGATTAGACTTTCAGATTGTTGATACATTACCCATGCCCACCAAAATTCAGTTTGTTGACTTGATCATGGACTCATTATTTGCATGATGGCATTGGATAAATAACTGATAGCGCTTTGACTAGAACAGAAAGAGAGTACTCAGTTTGGAGCCTCAGTGTTTATCTAATTACTTTAAGAGATATAAGAGATTTTTTTAACAATTTCTGAATTGGCTGTGACTATTGAGAGGTTGGGAGGCAACAGAGGAACAGTGGAGACAAAAGTCAGAAAAAATTTGGGAAAAACATAAAGGTATATGTGTGAACATAATCTGATGCATATTTCATAACATTTAACTATTTTCAACATTTAGAGAATGTTAAGGTCAATGAACAATGAAAGTGGCTTGCATTGTGAACAGACAAGGCTAACAGAATCTGGAAGGCTCTGAAGGTTATTAGAAGAGGCAGAATCCATAATTAGATCTCTTTAAAAGAAAATGTAGACTTAAGGAATACTTAAAAAGTGAAAAATTACATGGATATGGGAATGGTAGCAAGTTGAATGCACAGATAGGTATGAAGGGCTAAACAGCATCTTACAATGCCAAAGTCTACTGGGATAGGACCTAATTCAGATTCCAACCGAATCATCAGTCAAGATGTATTGGATAAATCTGTTGGGCTGTCATAGATTTCATGTTTGGTAACTACAGGTGTCTGCAGTTCCAGGGCCCCTTTAACCTTATTTCAATAAAAGCAGTTTAAAAAGTCACAAAAGCTATGGGCTTTATTAGATTAGATTAGATTCAACTTTACTGTCATTGTGCTGAGTACAGATACAAAGTCAATGAAATGCAGTTAGCATCTAACCAGAAATGCAAAGAATAGTGTTATTTACAAAATAACTGAGAATAAAAAGTAAGTGCTACAGCACACAAATATAAAAGTACTGAGACAGTACAATATGGGTGCAATACTGCTTCGCGCTGTGATGTGAGGTTCAGCAGGATCACAGCCTCAGGGAAGAAGCTCTTCCTGTGCCTGCTGGTGCAGGAGCGGAGGCTCTTGTAGCGCCTACCGGATGGGAGGAGAGTAAAAAGTCCATGGTTAGGGTGAGTTGCATCCTTGGTAATGCTTTTCGCTCTATTATCAATAGAGACATAGGTATGAAAGCAAAAAAGTTGAAGGATCTCAGCCCAAAATACGGACTGTTTAATCTTTTCCATAGGTGCTGCCTAGCCAGCTGCATTCCTCCAGCATTTTGTGTGTGTTGCATTAGATCACCAGCATCTGCAGATTTTCTTGTGTACAAAAGTCATGCTGAAACTTTATGAAACACTGAATTGGTTTATTGTGTTCAGACATGCCATGACAAGATGAATATTGAAACACTGGAGACGGACCAAAAAAGATTAATGAGAAATATTTGTGTGATAAGTTATAAGGACAGAATGGAAAGACTGGACTGTTTTCTTTGAAGAAATGATTAAGGGGGGAGCCTGCAGAATTACACCCAATGGCCACTTTATTAGGTACCTCCTGTAGTCAAGTCAAGTTCAAGTTTATTTTCATCTGACTGTACATATATACAACCAAATGAAACACTGGTGCGCACATAACAGATGATTTAACCTGAACTCACAACGCTACCTCACTAATCAAGAAGGCATAGCAGTATCTATACTTTCTGAGGAGATTGAAGCCATGGTGCATTCACAAAACATACATTACACACATCACATAAACCAAATTTCCAAAACCAAGTTAATAAAATATAATTCAAAATGCATGTAGTGCGTAACACATATAAACAGGGCAGTAAACAGCTTCCTGTCCTAGTGACAAGACCTTGGTTGTGACAGGGTATTCATTAGTCTCAGAGCCTGAGGGAAGTAGCTGTTACCCAGTCTGGTAGTCCTAGTGTTGATACTTCTGTACTTCCTTCCTGTCAGTAGTGGGTCAAAGAGATTGTGGGGCGGGTGGTAGGGACCCCTCAACAATGCTTCAGGCCCTTTGTCTGCAATGCTCTCAGTAAATGTCACAAACAGGGCAGAGGGAGACCTTGAATATCCTCTCAACTGCTTTTACTATCCTCTGTAGTGTCTTGCGGTCCAATGCCTTGCAGCTTCCATACCACAGAACGATGGAGCCAGATAGGACTCAGTCAATCGTGCTCCTGTAGAATGTTTTTAGAATGGGGGTGAGGAGCTGTGCACACCTCAATCTCCTCAGAAAGTATAGATACTGCTGTGCCTTCTTGACTGGTGAGGTAGTATTTTGAGTCCAGGTTAGATCACCTGTTATGTGCACACCAAGGAATTTTGTGCTGTTCACTCTCTTCACGGTAGAGCCATTGATGTGCAATGGTGAGTGGTTGACCTGTGCCTTCTTGAAGTCCACAATCATCTCTTTTGTCTTGTCCACTTGTTGTTGTTCTCATACCATTCGACAAGCCCCTCTATCTCCTCTCAGTATGCCAACTCATCATTGTTACTTATGAGGCCAACCACTAGTAGTAGCATCAGCGAATTTGATATGGTTTGAACTGAATCTAGCAGTACAGTTGTGAGTCAGCAGAGGGTTGAGCATACAGCCCTGGAGGGGAGGGGTGGGTACCAGTGCTCAGTGTGATGGAGCTTGAGATATTGATGCCAACTCAGACTGACGGGAGCCTTTCCGACAAGAGGTCCAACATCCAGTTACAGAGAGGGGTGTTTAATCTCAATGAGGACACTTTACCAACCAGACACTGAGGGATGATCCAGTTAAGTGCCAAGTAGAAGTCAATGAACAACATCCTGGCATATGAGGTATTGTTTTCTAGGTAGGACAGGACGGAACAGAGGGCCAAGGCTATGGTATCAGAGGACCAGTCTGAGTGGTAGGTAAACTGTAAAGGGGCCAATGTAGCTGGAAAATAGGATTTTACACAATCCATTACCAGCTGCTCAAAGCCTTTCATGCTTGTTGAGGTCAGTACCACTGGGCTGTAATTGTTTAGGCCAGTTACCATTGCTCTCTTGGGCACCGGATCGCTGGTGGCTGCCTTAAAACCTGCAGGGATAGCGTACTGTTTCAGAGAGATAAAGATGTCCATCTTAGACCACAAGACCATAAGAGATAGGAGCAGAATTAGGCCATCTAGCCTATCGAGTCTGTTCCACCATTCAATCAGGGATGATCCTTTTTTTTTTATCTCCTCCTCAATCCCAGTTCCCGGCCTTCTCCCCGTAACCTTTGATGCCACGTTCATTCAAGAACCTATCAATCTCTGCCTTAAATACACCCAACGATCTGGCCTCCACAGTTGCATGTGGCAACAAATTCATCACCCTTTGGCTAAAGAAATTTCTCCGCATCTCTGTTTTGAAAGGGCACCCTTCTATCCTGAGGCTGTGCCCTCTTGTCCTAGACTCTCCCACTATAGGAAACATCCTTACCACATCTACCCTGTCTAGGCCTTTCAACATTTGAAAGGTTTCAATGAGATCCCCTCTCAACCCTCTGAATTCCAGTGGGTACAGACCCAGAGCCATCAAACGTTCCTCATATGATAACCCTTTCATCTTAGGTAAAGATGTCCTGTACCTAATAAGGTGGTCACCGAGTTTATGTTTTTGACCTCCTCCTGCTACTACAGCCCAACCACTTCCAGGTTTGATGTGCTGTGTGTTCAGAGATGTTCTTCTGCACACCACTGCAGTAAGAGATTATTTGTCAGCTGGAACCAGTCTGGCCATTCTCCTATGACATCTCTCATGAATGAAGTATTTTCACCCAAAGAACTGCCACTCTCTAGATTTTTTTTTATTTTTTGCACCATCCTCTGTAACTCGAAACTGTTGTGCATGAAAATCCCAGGAGATCAGCAGTTTCTTAGATTTTCAAACTGCCCCGCCTGGCATCAACAATCATTTCATGGTCAAAGTCACTTAGATCACATTACTTTGCCATTCTGGTGTTTGGTCTGAGTAACAACTGAACCTTTTGACCATGTCTGCATGTTTTTATGCACTGAATTGCTGATTAGATATTTTCAGTAACCAGCAGGTGTGCAGGTGTACCTATTAAAGTGGCCACTGAGTGGACAGAATACTGGTAGAACAATCAAGGATGAGAGAATACAGACAGGCAAAAAAATTTTAAAAATGTAAGAGAAATTCAAGTGATTGTCCCTTTTTTATGGAATGAGGAATATATTCCCTGTATACATGATGAAGAAGTTCTCTTGCTTTTAAGAGGAAACTCAGTAATTATACGGCTAGGAGATGTGCATAGGGCTTGTAGAAAAGTGTCCAGGTGAGGGTTGAGAGCAACACATAAACAAATGGTCAAATAATCTCCTTCTGTCATGTTGCCATTCTATGATTGAAAGTGGCTTTGTGGAACTCTTCACTACTAGTTACAAGTAGTGTCTAATTAAGTGACTAATGGGTGATGTTTTTAAGAACATGGGTCAATCCACTAGTTTTCATTCAATAAAGTTCCCAATTTTTTCAGGGGTTAATTGAATGTCTCTTATCATGCAAATGAAGGGTTAGTGGCAGCACTGATTAGAACACAGTCTGAAGGTAGAAAACAAATAGCAGTAGTGAATGGCTGTTTTTTCACCCCCTCCTCCAGATTGGAGGATGGCAGCAGACATGCTTGGACATGGAGGTACAGTGCATAATTTCCACAACTGTAGATGACACACAGCTTGAAAGTATAGTAGAATCCTGTAGTGTCTAGTATAAGACAACAAGATGACATAGATAGGGGTTGGATGAAGAGATAGACAGTGGTAGAAGAAATTTAATGTAAGAAGCGTGAAATCATAAATGTTTGGCAAGAATGATGATATAAACTGGGGATACAACACTAAAATGTGTACAGGAAAGAAGAAATGTACTTGAATTCCTGGAAATGACAAGGCATGTTGAGAGAGTGGTTGGTAAAGCATATTAAACTCCTAAGATTTATAAATCGGTGGTGCAGAAATCAGGAGTGGTAAAGTTAAATTAATGCTGTATAAAAAACTGGAATAATTGCATCCTCAAGTATTATTGCTACCACATTTTAGGAATAATGTGCATCTTCCCAGATGGTGAGGAGTAATTTTACAGATTTAAGATTGTAGCTGTAAAGTTAGAGTAAAGAAGATGAGGTGTTTTTTTTCTTGGATTAAAGATCTTGAGAGGAAGTGCGATACAAATGTTCAAAATTATGCTGGTTTAAATAGCTGTTCTTCTCAGCACATACTCCAAGAAGAACAGGAAACAGATTCAAAATTAAAAAAAAATAAAAACAGATACTTTTTTAAACTCAGAATATATTTATAATCAGGAATTCACCACCGGTCAAGATGATGGAAAGAGAAACAGTGTCTTGAAAGTATACATGAGAACCAGAAACTTACAGGGCTTTGGGTTTGTACCACTAAAACGAATTCTTTTCTAAGAGCTATACTAGACTGATGGCCTCTTGTAATGTAAAAACTCTATGTTTCTATAGTTTGTTTTAGCAATTATATGTGTTAACTATATCATTTTCTTGGTTCACAAATCCAAGTTACCTCAAGCTGCTCTTTTTGTGTAAATCCTTTAGTGTTCTTTCCGGAAGCATGCCCAACAAAGGTCATGACTTGCACAAGAGGCCGATGATTGCTAAGCATCTCAGCAATCTCTTGAACGCTGTGCCGATACGAGGAGAAGATCATAACACGAGTATTTCCACTATCATCTTTTCCACCAGAAGTATTTGGATCTAGGAAAAATAAGCCACAAAGACATGCTGAAAGTATGCTTCCACCTGTGGGGAATCTGGAATGAAGGCACATGGTTTTAGAATATTTAAACGCAAACAACAGGAATTCTGCAGATGCTGGAAATTCAAGCAACACACATCAAAGTTGCTGGTAAACACAGCAGGCCAGGCAGCATCTCTAGGAACAGGTGCAGTCGATGTTTCAGGCCGAGACCCTTCATCAGGACTAACTGAAGGAAGAGTGAGTAAGGGATTTGAAAGTTGGAGGGGGAGGGAGAGATCCAAAATGATAGGAGAAGACAGGAGGGGGAGGGATGGAGCCAAGAGCTGGACAGGTGATAGGCAAAAGGGATACGAGAGGATCATGGGACAGGAGGTCCGGGAAGAAAGACCGGGGGGGGGGCCCAGAGGATGGGCAAGGGGTATATTCAGAGGGACAGAGGGAGAAAAAGGAGAGTGAGAGAAAGAATGTGTGCATAAAAATAAGTAACAGATGGGGTACGAGGGGGAGGTGGGGCCTTAGCGGAAGTTAGAGAAGTCGATGTTCATGCCATCAGGTTGGAGGCTACCCAGACGGAATATAAGGTGTTGTTCCTGCAACCTGAGTGTGGTTTCATCTTTACAGTAGAGGAGGCCATGGATAGACATGTCAGAATGGGAATGGGATGTGGAATTAAAATCTGTGGCCACTGGGAGATCCTGCTTTCTCTGGCGGACAGAGCGTAAATGTTCAGCAAAGCGGTTTCCCAGTCTGCGTCGGGTCTCGCCAATATATAAAAGGACACATCAGGAGCACCGGACACAGTATATCACCCCAGTCGACTCACAGGTGAAGTGTTGCCTCACCTGGAAGGACTGTTTGGGGTAAGCGGAACAAGTGCTACACATGCCCTTACACTTCCTCCCTTACCACCATTCAGGGCCCCAAATCGAAAAGGGTAATGAATACAGGATGGAAGGGGTTATATTTGATTGCACACAGTATACAGAATAAGGTCTTTTATCAGTTAGAGATAGGCAGATATGAAGTTGTGGCCATCACTGAGTCATGAGTGAAAGAAGATCAAAGTTCAGAGCTTAACATCCAAGGACATACCTTGTATCAAAAGGACAGGCAGCAGGGCAGAGGGGGTGGAGTGGCTCTGCTTGTCAAAAAAAAAGAAATCAAATCCTTAGAAAGAGGTGACATAAGATCGGAACATATAGAATCCTTGTTGGTAGAGTTAAGAAACTGCAATGGTAAAGAGACTCTGATGGGAGTCATATGCAGATCCTCAAACAGTAGCCAGGATGTGGGATATAAATTAAAATTGAAAAGGCATGCAATAAGAGCAATATTACAATAGTCATGGGGGATTTCAATATGCAAGTAGATTGGGAAAATCAGACTGGTATTGAATCCCAAGAAAGGGAATTTGTAGATTGCCTACGAGATGGCTTTTTAGAACAGCTTGTGGTTGAATCACTTCTGGGTTGCGCATTGTGCAATAAAACAGATCTGATTAGGGAGCTTAAGGTAAAGAAACCCTAAGGACGCAGTGATTGTAATAAGAAAGAATTCACCCTGCAATTTGAGGGGGAAAAGATAAGGTCAGATGTATCAGTATTACAGTGGAGTAAATGGAATTAAAGAGCATGAGAGCCAAGCTGGCCAAAGTTGATTGGTATGGGACACAATCAGGGATGACAGGAGACCATTAATGGCTAGAGTTTATGGAAGAAATTAGGAAGGCGCAGAATAGATACACTTCAAAAATGAAGAAGCATTCAAAAGGATGAGGCACCCATGACTGACAAGGGAAGTCAAAGACACCATAAAGCAAAAGAGAGGACATTATAATACAGCCAAAATTAGTGGGAAGTTAAAGGGTTGCAAAGCATTTAAAACCCAACAGAAGGCAACTAAAAAGCCATAAGAAGAGAAAAGATGAAATATGAAGGCAAGCAAGCCAAAAAAAAAACAAAGAGGATAGCAAAAGTTTTTTCGAATATATAAAGAGTGAAAAAGGAGGCCCGAGTGGATATTGGAGCACTGAAAAATTAAGCTGAAAAATTACGTAGTAATGGAAGACAAAGAAATGGCAGATGAACTTGGTAAGTATTTTGCAACAGTTTTCACTGTGTAGCACACTAGCAGTATGCCAGAAATTCAAGAGTGTCAAGGGGCAGAAGTGAATGTAGTTGCTATTACTAGAGAGATGGTGCTTGGGAAGCTGAAAGGTCTGAAGAGAGATAAGATAGATTACAGCCCAGGGTTCTGAAAGGGGTAGATTAAATGATTGTATAGGTATTAGTAATGATCTTTAAAGAATCACTGAATTCTGGAATGGTTCTGGCAGACTGGAAAATTGCTAATATCACTCCATGAAGGGAGAGAGGCAGAAGAAAATAAACTATAGGCCAGTTATAGTCTGACATTAGTGCGTGGGAAGATACTGGAGTCTATTATTAAGGATGAGGTTTGCAGTACCATAAGACCATAAGACATAGGAGCAGAATTAGGCCATTCAGCCCATTGAATTTGCTCTGTCATTCCATCATGACTGATCCTGGATCCCATTCAAGCCCACACACCTGCCTTCTCGCCACATCCTTTGATGACCTGGTCGATCAGGAAATGATCAACTTCTGCCTTAAATGTACCCACGGACTTGGCCTCCACCGCAGTCTGTTGCAGAGCGCTCCACAGATTTACTACTCTCTGGCTAAAAAAATTCCTCCATACTTCTGTTCTAAAGGGTCACCCCTCAATTTTGAGGCTGTGCCCTTTAGTTCTGGATAGCCCCACCATAGGAAACATCCTCTCCACATCCACCTTATCTAATCCCTTCAACATTCAGCAGGTTTCAATCAGCTCCCTCACATTCTTCTAAATTCCAGTCAATACAGGCCTAAAGCTCTTCATGTGTTAACTCCTTCATTCCCGGAACCATCCTCGTGAACCTGTTTCCTAAGGGTTGCTTTAAGCTAAACTCCCTGATAAGATCTGGGTTATTACACAATACCCAATCTAAGATAGCCTTTCCCTGAATAGGCTCAAGCACAAGCCGCTCTAAAAAACCATCAATAAATCCCCTCTCTTGCAATCCAACACCAACCTGATTTTCCCAATCCCTTTGCATATTGAAGTCTCCCATTACAATTGTGTCATTACCCTTATTACATGTCTTTTCTGGCTCCTTTTGCAGTACCAGCCCCACATCTTGGCTACTATTTGGAGGCCTATATGATTCCCATAATGCTTTTTTCACCCTTGCAACTTCTTAACTCCACCCACAAAGATTCAACGTTCTCTGACCCCATGTCACCTCTTTCTAAAGATGTAATTCCATCTCTCACCAACAGAGTCACATCACCGGCTATGCCTTCCTGCCTGTCCTTTCAATACAAAGTTTATCCTTTGATGTTGATGATCCTTTGATCATCCTTGGAGGCGCATGATAAAGTAGGCCAAAGTCAGCATGATTTCATCGAGGGGAAATCTTGCCTGACAAATCTGTTGGAATTCTTTGAGGAAGTAACAGGCAGGATACACAAAGGAGAGTCAGTGGATGGTGTTTACTTGGTTTTCAGAAAGTCTTCAAAAAGTGTTGCATCCATTTCCTTTCTCGGAAATCAGAAATGTCTTCCTTCTTCAAAGAGTGGGGTTTTCCTTCCTCTATCATAGCTGCTGCTCTTCCTTGCATCTCCTCCACTCCATGACCACCTGCACTCACACTATCTTCACGATACCTTAACAGTGATCAAATCCTCTCATCCTTATCTAGCACCCCATGAGCCTCCACCTTAAATACATCAGTCTCTCCAACTTCCGTCATCACTAAAGGACTCCTACCACCAAACACATCTTTACCCGCCACCCCCCCAAGGTTTTCCACTACCCGCGGGGATCACTGCTTCCATAATCCCCTTGTCCATCCCTCCCTCCCCACCAATCTCGCTCCTGGTACATATCTCTGCAAGCAACCAAAATGCTAAACCTGCCCACTCAACTCCTCCCTCACCTCCATTCAGGGCCCTGTACAGTCCTTCCAGGTGAGGCAACACTTCACCTGCGAATCTGCTGTTGTGTCCGGTGCTCCCAGTGCAACCTCTTCTACAATGGTGAGACCCATCCAAAACTGAAAGATCACTTCGTTGAGCACCTCCGCCATAAACGGAACTTCCTGGAGGCCAAACATTTTAATTCCGATTCCCATCCCCATTCCAACATGTTGGTCCATGGCTTCCTCGTGCTACGATGAGGCTACCTTCAGGGTGGAGGACCAATACCTTGCATTCCATCTACCTGGTGGCAGAAATATTGATTTCTCCTACTGGTAAAGAAAAACCATCTTTCTGTTCCCCAGTCTAGCCTCTTACCTCTTCTCACCAAACTATCATCTCCCCTTGTTGGCCCTCCTCCTTCTTTTTCTCCTATGGTCTAGTCTCCTCTCCTATCAGATTCCATCTCCAGCCCTTTATCTTTCCCATCCACCTGGCTGCACCTATCACTTTCTAGCTATCCTTCTTCCCCTCCCACCATCTTTTTACTCTGGTGTCTTCTCCCTTCATTTCCAGTCCTGAAGAAGGGTCTCAGCCTGAAACATCGACTGTTTGTTCATTTCCATTACCTGCTGAGTTCTTCCAGCGTTTTCTGTAAGTTGCAGACAGAACATAGTGCAGGAAAGTATATACTCATGTACTTTGGTAGAAGGAATAAAAGCATATTCTATATTCTAAATAGGGATGAAATTCAAAAATCAGAGGTGCAAAGGTCCTTGGGAGTCCTTGAGCAGGATGTCCTAAAGGTTAATTTACAGGTTGAGGCAGTGGGAAGGAAGGCAAATGTAATGTTAGCATTCATTTCTAGAGAACTAGAATATAAGAGCAAAGATGCGATGCTGAGGCTTTATAAGGTATTGGTTAGGCACTGGAGTATTGTGAGCAGTTTTGGGCCCCTTACCTAAGAAGGTATGCTGGCATTGGAAAGGATCCTGAGGAGATTCATAAGAATGATTCCAGGAATGAAAGGGTTAGCATATGAGGAGTGTTTGATGATCCTGGGCATGTACCCGCTGGAGTTTAATTGAATGAGATTCCCCTCTCATTCTAACATTTTGAATTTTGAAAGGCCTTGATAGAATGGATATGGAGAGAATATTTCCTATAGTGGGGAAGCCTAGGCACAGCCTCAGAATAGAAGGATGTCCATTTAGAACAGTGATCACGAAGAGGTTCTTCAGCCAGAGGGTGGTGAATCTGTGGAATTCTTTGCCCCATACGGCTGTGGAGGCCAAGTCCTTGAGTATATTTGGAGCAAGAAGGCTGCAAGTGGAACAGCTCAGGATTTCTGGAGCAAAGGCATTTTACTACTCGGGGTAAAAGAGAGGCAAGACTGCGCAGGTGCGTGACGTCAGCCAGTAGAGTGGGAAAAGCTTAAAAAGAAGACCGCCATATCCAGCGGGCAGCGGAGTGAAAGGTGGCAGAGTGATAGGGCTTTGGCTCAACAGGCTTAGGTGGTAACGGGACGAGGCGAGGTAGATTTACCTGTGTTAATTGCGGAAAGGAAGTAGTATGTGTGTGAGGCCAGTGTTCTGTGCTTGGTGTCAGATGTGGGAAGTCCTGGAGCCTCCCAGCTTCCCGGACGGCGATATCTGCACCAGGTGTGTTGAGCTGCAGCTCCTAAGGGACCGCGTTAGGGAACTGGAGTTGCAGCTCGATGACCTTTGTCTAGTCAGGGAGAGCGAGGAGGTGATAGAAAGGAGGTACAGGCAGGTGGTCACACTGGGGCCACGGGAGACAGACAAGTGGGTAGCAGTCAGGAGAAGGAAGGAGAAGAGTCAGGTACTGTGGCTGTCCCCCTTGACAATAAGTACTCCTGTTTGAGTACTGTTAAGGAGGACGGCCTACTTGGGGGAAGCAACAGTGGCCGTGCCTCTGGCACTGAGTCCGGCCCTGTGCCTCAGAAGGGTAGGGAAAGGAAGAGGAAGGCAGTAGTGATAGGGGACTCTATAGTTAGGGGGTCAGACAGGCGATTCTGTGGACACAGGAAACCCAGATGGTAGTTTGCCTCCCAGGTGCCAGGGTTCGGGATGTTTCAGATTGCATCCAAGATATCCTGCAATGGGAGGGAGAACAGCCAGAGGTCGTGGTACATATTAGTACCAATGACATAGGCAGGAAAAGGGAAGAGGTCCTGAAAAAAGACTACAGGGAGTTAGGAAGGAATTTGAGAAACAGGACCGCAAAGGTAGTAATCTCGGAATTACTGCCTGTGCCACGCAACAGTGAGTATAGAAATAGAATGAGGTGGAGGATGAATGTGTGGCTGAGGGATTGGAGCAGGGGCAGAGATTCAGATTTCTGGATCATTAGGACCTCTTTTGGGGCAGGTGTGACCTGTACAAAAAGGACAGGTTGCACTTAAATCCCAGGGGGAGGTTTGCTAAGGCTACTGGGGAGAGTTTAAACTAGAATTGCTGGGGGGTGGGAACCGAACTAAAGAGACTGGGGAAGAAGCGGTTGGCTCAGAAATAGAGAAAGCTTGGAGACAGTGTGTGAGGGAGGATAGGCAGGTGATAGAGAAGGGACACACTCAGATCGATGGTTTGAGATGTGTCTATTGCAACACAAGGAGTATTGTGAACAAAGCAGATGAGCTTAGAGCGTGGATCAATACTTGGAGTTATGATGTGGTGGCCATTAGAGACTTGGATGGCTCAGGGACAGGAATAGTTACTTCAAGTGCCGGGTTTTAGATGTTTTAGAAAGGATAGGGAGGGAGGCAAAAGAGGTGGGGGCATGGCAGTGTCGATCAGAGATAGTGTCATGGCTGCAGAAAAGGTGGACGTCATGAAGGGATTGCCTACGGTGTCTCTGTGGGTAGAGGTTAGGAACAGGAAGGAGTCAATAACTTTACTGGGTGTTTTTTATAGGCCACCCAATAGTAACAGGGATATCGAGGAGCAGATAGGGAAACAGATCCTGGAAAGGTGTAATAATAAAAGAGTTGTCGTGATGGGAGATTTTAATTTCCCAAATATTGATTGGCATCTCTCTACAGCAAGGGGTTTAGATGGGGTGGAGTTTGTTAGGTGTGTTCAGGAAGGTTTCTTGACACAATATGTAGATAAGCCTTCAAGAGGAGAGGCTGTACTTGATTTGGTATTGGAAAATGAACCTGGTCAGGTGTCAGATCTCTCAGTGGGAGAGCATTTTGGAGATAGTGATCATAATTCTACCTCCTTTACAATAGCATTGGAGAGAAATAGGAACAGACAAGTTAGAAAAGTGATTAATTGGAGAAAGGGGAGTTATGAGGCTATCAGGCAGGAAATTGGAAGCTTAAATTTGGAACAGATGTTCTCAGAGAAAACTACAGAAGAAATGTGGCAAATGTTCAGGGGATATTTGTGTGGAGTTCTGCATAGGTATGTTCCAATGAGACAGGGAAGTTATGGTAGGGTACAGGAATCGTGGTGTACAAAGGCTGTAATAAATCTAGTCAAGAAGAAAAGAAAAGCTTACAAAAGGTTCAGAGAGCTAGGTAATGTTAGAGATTTAGAAGATTAAAAGGCTAACAGGAAGGAGTTTAAAAAGGAAATTAGGAGACCCAAAAGGGGCCATGAGAAGGCCTTGACGGGCTGGATTAAGGAAAACCCCAAGGCATTCCACAAGTATGTGAAGAGCAAGAGGATAAGACGTGAAAGAATAGGACCTATCAGGTGTGACAGTGGAAAAGTGTATATGGAGCCGGAGGAAATAGCAGAGGTACTTAATGAATACTTTACTTCAGTATTCACTATGGAAAAGGATCTTGATGATTGTAGTGATGACTTGCAGCAGACGGAAAAGCTTGAGCATGTAGATATTAAGAAAGAGGATGTGCTGGAGCTTCTGGAAAGCATCAAGTTGGTTAAGTTGCCAGGACTGAATGAGATGTACCCCAGGCTACTGTGGGAGGCGAGGGAGGAGATTGCTGAGCCTCTGGCAATTATCTTTGAATCATCAATGGGGACAGGAGAGGTTCCAGAGGATTAGAAGGTTTCGGATGTTGTTCCTTTATTCAAGAAAGGGAGTAGAGATAGCCCAGGAAATTATTGACCAGTGAGTCTTACTCCAGTGGTTGGTAAGTTGATGGAGAAGATCCTGAGAGGCAGGATTTATGAACATTTGGAGAGGTACAATATGATTAGGAATAGTCAGCATGGCTTTGTCAAGGGCAGGTCGTGCCTTATGAGCCTGATTAAAATTTTTTGAGGATGTGACTAAACACATTGGTGAAGGAAGAGCAGTAGATGTAGTGTATATGGATTTCAGCAAGGCATTTGATAAGGTACCCCATGCAAGGCTTATTGAGAAAGTAAGGAGGCATGGGATCCAAGGGGACAATGCTTTGTGGATCCAGAACTGGCTTGCCCACAGAAGGCAAAGAGTGGTTGTACATGGGTCATATTCTGCATGGAGGTTGGTTACCAGTGGTGTGCCTCAGGGATCCGTTCTGGGACCCTTACTCTTTGTGATTTTTATAAACGACCTGGATGAGGAAATGGAGGGATGGGTTATTAAGTTTGCTGATGACACAAAAGTTGGGGGTGCTGCGGATATTGTGGAGGGCTGTCAGAGGTTACAATGGGATATTGATAAGATGCAAAACTGGGCTCAGAAGTGGCAGATGGAGTTCAACCCAGATAAGTGTGAAGTGGTTCATTTTGGTAGGCCAAATATGATGGCAGAATATAGTATTAACGGTAAGACTCCTGGCAGTGTGGAGGATCAGAGGGATCTTGGGAGCCGAGTCCATAGGACATTCAAAGCTGCTGCGCAGGTTGACTCTGTGGTTAAGAAGGCATACGGTGCATTGGCCTTCATCAATCATGGGATTGAGTTTAAGAGCCGAGAGGTAATGTTGCAGTTATATAGGACCCTGGTCAGACCACACTTGGAGTACTGTGCTCAGTTCTGGTCACCTCACTACAGGAAGGATGTGGGAACTATAGAAAGAGTGCAGAGGAGATTTACAAGGATGTTGCCTGGATTGGGGAGCATGCCTTATGAAAACAGGTTGAGTGAACTCGGCCTTTTCTCCTTGCAGCAACGGAGGATGAGAGATGAACTGATAAAGGTGTATAAGATGATGAGAGGCATTGATCGTGTGAATAGTTGGAGGCTTTTTCCCAGGGATGAAATGGTTGCCACAAGAGGACACAGGTTTAAGGTGCTGGGGAGTAGGTACAGAGGAGATGTCAGGGGTAAGTTTTTTTGCGCAGAGAATGGTGAGCGCATGGAATGGGTTGCCAGCAACGGTGGCGGAGGCGGATACAATAGGGTCTTTTAACAAACTTTTGGATAGGTAGATAGAGCTTAGGAAAATAGAGGGCTATGGGTAAGCCTAGTCATTTCTAAAGTAGGGACATGTTCGGTACAACTTTGTGGGCCGAAGGGGCCTGTATTGTGCTGTAGGTTTTCTATGTTTCTATGTTATATTTAAAGTGGAGATTGATAGGCTCTTGATTAGTCAAAGCATAAAACGTTATGAGGAGAAGGCAGGAGAATAGGGTTGACAGGGATAATATATCCACTATGATGGAATGGTGAAGTAAACTCAATGAACCCTGTGGCCTGGTTTGTACATTCTCCCCGAAACCATGCTGTTTTCCTCTCGGTGATCCAGTTTCCTCCCACAGTCATAAGACAATTCAGTTGGTAGGTTAATTGGTCATTGTTTATTCCGTGATTAGGCTAGGATTAAATTGGGGCTTGCTGGGCAGCATAACTTGAAGGGCCAGAAGGGCTTATTCTGATCTGTATCTCCATAAATAAAAAATTATAATATTTTATATCTGGGTGAGAAAGGGATTTACAGGATTTTTTGACTTCACAATCAACAACCATGCACAGATCCACATTACCTCTAGATGCTGCCCAAGATCGGAAGTGTTTCACTACAACTTCTTCGAGCTTTTTTAACTTAGGGTGACCGTAGATGAATTGCTTTTTATTTTCCGATCCTAAAATAAATCATTTTATCAAATTGATGAATATTGGAATGACGAACATGTCAAAAGGTGCAAACCATTCACAATAAGATATAGTTGAATAAGCAGGATTATTAATAATCACCAAAATTACAATGTCAGGCAAAAAAAAAATTACAGTGCTCCTTATGAATGGAGATACCTTGCTGTCTACCAGTTTATTTTCTATATAGACATTAAATGAAAGGGTAAATCAAATAATTCAGTTTTGTTATGTTGTAATAAATAATTGAATCCACTAGGATCAGTATGAACCAACAAAAATGCTGCAATCATTCCTTAAGAGCCAATTTATGTATTGATTGATACAAGACTAAAAGCAACCCCTTTTCGGAACTTAAAAGTTGTATTTCTACTTTTGTATCAAAGTGAACAGAAGCACTGTAAATTATGAACTATTATCTGTGCAGGTTGCCCAAATACCAGTAGTACTTATGGGAGACAAAAAAAAAACTGTGTACATTACAAGAGCCTGTAAATATAGAACAGATGGCCAGGCATTCTGTCAGTTCTGTTTTTAAATCTGTGCATAAGGTTTTCAAGCAACACACATAAAAGTTGCTGGTGAACACAGCAGGCCAGGCAGCATCTCTAGGAAGAGGTACAGTCGACGTTTCAGGCTGAGACCCTTCGTCAGGACTAACTGAAGGAAGAGTGAGTAAGGGATTTGAAAGTTGGAGGGGGAGGGGGAGATCCAAAATGTTAGGAGAAGACAGGAGGGGGAGGGATAGAGCCAAGAGCTGGACAGGTGATAGGCAAAAGAGATACGAGAGGATCATGGGACAGGAGGTCCGGGAAGAAAGACGGGGGGGGGGCCAGAGGATGGGCAAGGGGTATATTCAGAGGGACAGAGGGAGAAAAAGGAGAGTGAGAGAAAGAATGTGTGTATAAAAATAAGTAACAGATGGGGTACGAGGGGGAGGTGGGGCATTAGTGGAAGTTAGAGAAGTCGATGTTCATGCCATCAGGTTGGAGGCTACCCAGACGGAATATAAGGTGTTGTTCCTCCAACCTGAGTGTGGCTTCATCTTTACAGTAGAGGAGGCCGTGGATAGACATGTCAGAATGGGAATGGGATGTGGAATTAAAATCTGTGGCCACTGGGAGATCCTGCTTTCTCTGGCGGACAGAGCGTAGATGTTCAGCAAAGCGGTCTCCCAGTCTGCGTCGGGTCTCGCCAATATATAAAAGGCCACATCGGGAGCACCGGACACAGTATATCACCCCAGCCGACTCACAGGTGAAGTGTTGCCTCACCTGGAAGGACTGTTTGGGGCCCTGAATGGTGGTAAGGGAGGAAGTGTAAGGGCATGTGTAGCATTTGTTCTGCTTACATGGATAAGTGCCAGGAGGGAGATCAGTGGGGAGGGATGGGGGGAGGGATGAATGGACAAGGGAGTTGTGTAGGGAGCGATCCCTGCGGAATGCAGAGAGGGGTGGGGGGAGGGAAAGATGTGCTTAGTGGTGGGATCCCGTTGGAGGTGGCGAAAGTTACGGAGAATAATATGTTGGACCCAGAGGCTGGTGGGGTGGTAGGTGAGGACCAAGGGAACCCTATTCCTAGTGGGGTGGCGGGAGGATGGAGTGAGAGCAGATGTACGTGAAATGGGGGAGATGCATTTAAGAGCAGAGTTGATAGTGGAGGAAGGGAAGCCCCTTTCTTTAAAAAAGGAAGACATCTCCCTCGTCCTAGAATGAAAAGCCTCATCCTGAGAGCAGATGCTCATAAGTTTTTCATTTCATTTTGGGATCACAAAAGGGAAATATATATTTTAGTTTAGCTTATCACCATATTTTCTGGCTAAACTAATCCTCATATACTTGCAACTCAAGAGCTGAAACTGAGGATCAACGTACCACAATTATACAAGGGTTTAAAATAGTAATCCTTTTTTCATCACCAGCCAATCTACCCAGGTTCACACACCTTACTATTTCCTGCTCCTTTACATAATATGTTCATAGACAGAAACAGTAGGAATCCATTCAGTCTCTACAGATGGTTCAATCTTTTATTTAGATCACTGACAGCCTGTCCTCCAACTCCATTTACCCATTTTGGTTTCAAAATTTAGTAAACTTGTCTAACAAAACCCATTAATCTTGCCACAGTGGCTTTTTGGCATTGATAGTTCCAGAAATTCATTAAACTTTTTTTTTGAAAAGAACTGCTGCTTGATATCACCCCCGAACTGCCAATCAATATATTTCAACTGTGATAACGCTCTCATTCAGTGTTAAGAGTGTCGGGGCTCAGGTTCCATTCCAGAAACCTTAGTCAAAATTGAGGTTACCAATCCAGTTAGAGTATGGAGGAAAAGCTGCTGTGGATTTACCATCTTTCCGAGAAAAAGAGAACAGAGCTACTCCTTGTGCCACTGTCATTAATTACACCTCACTCACAATATAGGAATTCTGGTCATCGTACATACTATCAATGAAAACTTGCAGTGAGCAACTTGGCCTTCATATTACAATACAGATGACACCTGGAGGACTATTAAATCAGCTGTAAGATTGTTTGAGACAACACAAAAACATCAAAAAGGGAATATAAAAACATTAATGATAAAAGGTCATTCCTTCTTTCCCATAGTTTGAATTCTGTACTAGAAAAAATAGTCAAGATTCAAATACTGGAGGGCATAGCTTTTAAGGTGAGAGAAGAAAATTTTCAACTGGATTTGCATGTGCAAATAATGCTGGGAAAACCTAACAGGTCAGGCTGCATCTGTGGTAGGAGAAAAAAAGTATTTCTTTTTCCACGGCGGTAGTCCAAGACCCAAAAACGTTATTTATTTCACTTTCCACAGATGTGTTCAGTTTACCGCTTGCAGTGATTGCTGTTTTCTCAATTTTCAAGTTTAATTAGATGTTGATAAACTACCCCGTGGTGCCCAAGGTAGCACTGATCTCTGTGCCAATATTGTTAAGAAAATTCATTTACTTGGCTATTTTTGGGAGTTTGCCACATTTGCCAGCATGATCATGGAAAATGCAATTCAAAAAGAAATTCGGCAAGAAATGCTTGAAATCAGACTTTGATCAAAATATATAGGTGCCCATAAATTATCCAAGGCATTTCTGTGATGGAATGAAGCATAGTTATAATTTTTCCCTGCATATTAAATATGTTTTCATTTCATTATTATTACAGTATTCAATGCGCATATCATAAGATAGAGTAAAACTAAGTTACCCATATGAGAACTGGCAGGACTACTTCTACTTGAGAACATGGCTTTCAACTGCTCATACATCTCCATAAAAACAGCATTCTTGCGAAGTTCATTGCATGCACGTGTCATTCCTGCATAGAGTAGAGTTTGATTGGTTATTTCATATATAAAAACGCTTTGGGTTATTGATTTGTTTCACATAAATGGGACAAATGCTATACCAACCCCTTCAGCACCATTCAGGACCCCAGACCGTTCTTCCAGGTGAGGCAACACTTCACCTGCGTCTATCAGGTGTACCTGGTGAAGTACCCTCTATAGTACATCTCTGAGATGCGATATAGATTAGGGAACCAATCTACGCTATGTCAAGCACATTTGGTCTCCCTGGTGCCCACCCATTTAAAATCTACTTCCCGTTCCCATTCTATCATGGCCTCCTCTACTGCCACATTAAGGCCACACTCTCAAGGTTGGAGGAGGAACACTTCATATTGTCTGGGTAGCCTCCAACCTCAATTTCTCTAACTTCCAGTAGTTTCTTTCCCCCTCCTCCTTCTCTGTTTTTCTATTCCCCATTCGGGCTCCCCTCCTCTTCTCCTCACCTCCCCCTGGTGCCCCTCCTCCTTCCCTTTCTCCTACGGTCCACTTTTCTCTTCCATCATATTCCATCTTCAACCCTTTGCCTTTTCTAGCTATCACCTCCCAGCTTCTCACTTTATCCAGCCCTCCCCCACCCACCCACCCACCTCATCTGGTTTTACCTATCACCTGCCAACTTGGAATCTTTCCCCTCCCCCTCTTATTTTGGCTTCTTTCCTTTTCCTTTCCAGTCCTGATGAAGGGTCTCAGCCCAAAATGCTGACGGTTTATTCCCCTCCGCAGATACAGCCTGACTTGCTGAGTTCCTCCAGCAATCTGTGTGTGCTGCTCTGGGTATCCAGCATCTGCAGAATCTCATGTGTTTAAAGTTTATTCAACCATTTTGTAAGTTGAATTTGCCTGCACACTTCCCATGTGATGTAATTACATTGTGGAAGATTCTGTCACTGTGTAGGACCTCAGTGGAATAAAGGAGTCAGATTCTCTCTGCAAGTTCCTGCTAAGAACTTGGACAATGGTGGAGAGGACGGTTTACTTGCTGCCTACCAAAAATTCATGACCAACATGCTAAGTTATCAAAAGTAACTCTACTGTACTGCCTTAGGTACCTTTGGTACATGATTCATAAATAGAAAATAGAAACAAATAATTTTGTCCCGGAATTCAAATGATAAATGTTCCATGCAATTAGCTAATTCTAACTACACAGGTTCTATTAAAAAAACATACTAAATTTACAGCTAAAAGTTTCACTCAAGCTTAGGAAAGATTAATTCACTGTATATGAAATGCAACAGATATCCACTTTGTTTATTGTCTGCATGTTCACTTAGCAAACTGAAGATAGATTTGGTCCCTTGGTTCAGTACTCAGAACTCACATCACTACGGTCTTACCTTTGGACCCATCCATAATGCCTTCAAGGTACGTATACAAGGACCACATTCCCATTTGTAACAGAAGTTCATATCCATGATAAAGACTAATACAAATAGCATAATCTCCTTCTATCATACCTCGTTGAACTCCCTGACAAGAAAAAAAATGTAATGAGGTCAGAAAGCTGACATGTTAATGCTACTTATTCATTTTAGCAAATTTCACCTTGAATTTCTGCTATAAATATGGTTATGTTCTTGATAGTCTTTCAGGGAAAATTGCCCTATTGGCCAAGCTTCTTCCCCTAGGCTATGAAACTACTGAACTCCCTGCAACCACCCATATCTCACCACATACAGTGTGAAGCACAGTTTACTTTTAACTTGTATTGTAAGCGCACCTTATGCTAAATAGAAAACCTTATGGAATACATTTTATTATTTGGAATATATTTGTGGTAATTTTACTATGAGTTGTGAGTATATGTACTGTGTTGTACACCTTGGTCCAGAGGAACACCGTTTGTTTGGCAGTATACATGTAAATAGTTGGATGACAATAAAACTGAAGTTAAGAACACCATACAACCTTCTCAAAAAAATTATTCATATTTCTTCTCGTGTTTGCTTCATCAGTTTCTCTCGTTAAGTAACGTACATTTCTTGTGTTTTTCTAGAACAAGGACCAGTAACAGACCATTTGGTCCTTTGCACAAGTACATGCATGCACAAGTGCAATGAAAATCTTATTTGTAGCAGTATTCCCAGCACGCAGCATCAGATAAACCACATTCACAAGAACAACAAATTAAACATAATTTTTATAAGAAAGAACACAATTTGAACCCAAAAAACAAACATTCCATTGTAATGCAGAGTGGTCAAGAGTTGATATACTGGAATAGTAATTATGGTTGCGCAGACTGATTCAAGAACCAAATAGTTGAAGGAAAGTAGCTGTTCTTGAACTGGTGGTGTTAAGATTCAGGCTTCTGTATATCTTGCACAGTGGTAGCTGTGAAAAGATTGTATGGCCTGGATGGTGGAGTTCTTTGATAACAGATATTGCTTCTTGAGGTAGCCCTCATGTCGATACTACCAATGGTAGGGAGGGGTGTACACATGCAATACTGCATTGAGTCCACTACGCTCTCTGCAGCTTCTTTCATTCAACTTTCTGTAGAAGACCATGATGCAACCAGTCAGGATACTTTCAACAATATATATGTAGAAGCTTATTAGAATGTTTGGTGACATGCTGAACTTCCTTAACCTCTACAAAAGAAAAGAAGTTGGCTTGCCTTTTTTGAGAAGATCATGAATAATCTTTTACCTCAATGTTATTTTCTGGCACTGTTCACATTTTCCTAGATTCCCATAACATCCAGAAATCCATTGCGCTGTTTTGAATGAACCCAACAATCTCTACAGGGCTTCAGGATGAAGAATTCCAAGACTCACCATCTCTGCAAGAAGAAATTTCTCCTCTTCTACATTCTAAACAGTCTACAATTTATTCCATGATTATCATCCTAGTTTATAGGCAAGAGAACTTTCTTCCCTGCATTCAGCCCATTGAGTGCTGTAAGAATTGAATGAGATTTCCTCTTATACTTCTAAACTTCGGAGAATGCAGGTCTAGTCTACTCAGTCTCTCTCCTCATACACCAAGCCCAACATTCCTGAAATCAGTCCAGTAGATCTTTCTTGAAAGTGCAGTCTCACCAAAAATCTACATAACTGCAGTAAAATATATACTCTAATACTCAAATCTCCTCATGATAAAGGTCAACAAATCATTTTGCCTTCCTATTCACTTACTGTATCTGCGTGTTGGCTTTCAATGACTTCGAGTTAAGTCAAGTCAAGTCACTTTTTATTGTCATTTCGACCATAACTGCTGGTACAGTACACAGTAAAAACGAGACAACGTTTTTCAGGACCATAGTGCTACATGGAGTCGATTGTCAAGGATGAGGTTACAGAGTACCTGGAGGCATATGACAAGATAGGCAGAACTCAGCATGGATTCCTTAAAGGAAAATCCTGCCTGACAAACCTATTACAACTTTTTGAGGAAATTACAAGTAGGCTAGACAAGGGAAATGCAGTGGATGTTGTATATTTGGATTTTCAGAAGGCCTTTGACAAGGTGCCACACATGAGGCTACTTAACAAGATAAGAGCCCATGGAATTACGGGAAAGTTACATACGTGGATAGAGCGTTGGCTGATTGGCAGGAAACAGAGAGTGGAAATAAAGGGATCCTATTCTGGTTGGCTGCCGGTTACCAGTGGTGTTCCACAGGGGTCCGTATTGGGGCCGTTTCTTTTTACATTGGACATCAACGATTTGGATTATGGAATAGATGGCTTTGTGGCTAAGTTTGCTGACGATATGAGGATAGGTGGAGGGACCAGTAGTGCTGAGGAAACGGAGAGCCTGCAGAGACATGGATAGATTGGAAGAATGGTCAAAGAAGTGGCAAATGAAGTACAATGTTGGGAAGTGTATGGTTATGCACTTTGGCAGAAAAAATAAACGGGCAGACTATTATTTAATTGGGGAAAGAATTCAAAGTTCTGAGATGCAACGGGACTTGGGAGTCCTTGTACAGGATACCCTTAAGGTTAACCTCCAGGTTGAGTCGGTAGTGAAGAAGGCGAATGCAATGTTGGCATTCATTTCTAGAGGAATAGAGTATAGGAGCAGGGACGTGATGTTGAGGCTCTATAAGGCGCTGGTGAGACCTCACTTGGAGTACTGTGGGCAGTTTTGGTCTCCTTATTTAAGAAAGGATGTGCTGACGTTGGAGAGAGTACAGAGAAGATTCACTAGAATGATTCCGGGAATGAGAGGGTTAACATATGAGGAACGTTTGTCCGCTCTTGGACTGTATTCCTTGGAGTTTCGAAGAATGAGGGGAGACCTTATAGAAACATTTCGAATGTTGAAAGGCATGGACAGAGTGGATGTGGCAAAGTTGTTTCCCATGATGGGGGAGTCTAGTACGAGAGGGCATGACTTAAGGATTGAAGGGTGCCCATTCAGAACAGAAATGCAAAGAAATGTTTTTAGCCAGAGGGTGGTGAATCTATGGAATTTGTTGCCACGGGCAGCAGTGAAGGCCAAGTCATTGGGTGTATTTAAGGCAGAAATTGATAGGTACCTGAGTAGCCAGGGCATTAAAGGTTATGGTGAAAAGGCGGGGGAGTGGGACTAAATAGGAGAATGGATAAGCTCATGATAAAATAGCGCAGCAGACTCGATGGGCCAAATGGCCGACTTCTGCTCCTTTGTCTTATGATCTTAAAACTACACTACACTACAAAACTACACTAGACTACAGACCTACCCAGGACTGCATAAGTGTACAAAACAGTGCAGGCATCACAATAAATAATAAACAAGACAATATGCACAGTAGAGGGCAGTAGGTTGGTGTCAGTCCAGGCTCTGGGTATCGAGGAGTCTGATGACTGGGGGGAAGAAACTGTTACATAGTCTGGTCGTGAGAGCCCGAATGCTTCGGTGCCTTTTGCCAGATGGCAGGAGGGAGAAGAGTTTTTTTTGAGGGGTGCATGGGGTCCTTCATAATGCTGTTTGCTTTATGAATGCAGCGTGTGGTGTAAATGTGTGTAATGGCGGGAAGAGAAACGCCGATGATCTTCTCAGCTGACCTCACTATCCGCTGCAGGGTCTTGCGATCTGAGATGGTGCAATTTCCAAACCAGGCAGTGATGCAGCTACTCAGGATGCTCTCAATACAACCTCAGTAGAATGAGGTGAGGATGGGGGGGTGGGGTGGCAGAGGGACTTTCCTCAGACTTCACAGAAAGTAGAGATGCTGCTGGCCTTTCTTTGGTGTGGAGCTGGTGTTGAGGGACCAGGTGAGATTCTCCGCCAGGTGAACACCAAGAAATTTGGTGCTCTTAATGATCTCAACGGAGGAGTCGATGTTCAGCGAAGAGTGGTCTTTCCGTGCCCTCCTGAAGTCAACAACCATCTCTTTTGTTTTGTTCACATTCAGAGACAGGTTGTTGGCTCTGCACCAGTCTGTTAGCTGCTGCACCTCATCTGTATGCTGACTCATCGTTCTTGCTGATGAGACCCACCACAGTTGTGTCATCAGCGAACTTGATGATGTGGTTCGAGCTGTGTGTTGCAGCACAGTCATGGGTCAGCAGAGTGAACAGCAGAGGACTGAGCACAAAGACCCTGGGGCACGCATCTATGGAAAAGAGTAAACAGTCAACGTTTCAGGCTGAGATTCTTCATCACTCCTTTCACTGTGTCCTGGTGAAGGGTCTCAGACCAAAATGTTGACTGTTTACACTTTTCCACAGATGCTGTCTGAGCTGCTGAGTTCCTCCAGCATTTTGTGTGCGTTGCTTTAGATTTCCAGCATCTGCAGATTTTCTCATGTTTGTGACATTTCTTTTTAAAGCAGGTCCACATCTCAAGGCTGAGAAAAGATTTTGAATCAATGGTGGTATCTCTCAAAGTTTGAGGCGATGTTAGGAAATAATTCTAGTTTTACATCCATAAAAGGTAGTGATAACAATCAAGCTGCTTCCCAAATAAGGCATAATCTATTGGGCAGCAAGGCGAGGGACAAACTTCTCTGTTTCCTGGCACTAATTCTTTAGTATTATGTAGTTATGGGAATTTCAGTTTGCAGTAAAAATGTCATACTCAGATGGAGGCGTTTTTAAAGCCTCTTCCTTCCTTTGGCTGGTTAAATACCCATTCACACCTCGATGAGGTAGCACTCGACCCTACTCATGCTCACTGAATTAGGACTCTACTGTTGCTCGGTCTCTCGGTCTGTCTGCCTCTCAGTGAGGAATATGCCACTCCACACAAGTACATGCTGCAGTAGACACACAAGCTTTCAAATGTAAACACTAAACCAAGCCTCTGCTATCTCAGATCAGAGGAATGAAAAAGATCTGTGGAACTATATAAAATGTCCATTCATTTCAATGAAGGAAAATTATTTGGTCACTATAACATTGATGTTTATCAAAGTTTTTAGCTCATAAATTGGCTACCATACATCTTACATCACAATAAGCTACAGTTCAGAAACATTACATTCACTGCAAAGACCTTTCAGATTCCCTACGTTTGTGAAAGGGAGTAGGGGAAAAAAATGGAAATCTTTCTTTGCTTCATCACTTTCAATCACAGTTATTAATGCTTAACTTCCCATATAATGTACTTAAGCAAATCAGGAACTAGCAAAAAAATACCAAGTAGTGTTGGGAAACACGATACACAGAAAATGTTTAGAGAATGTCTAATCTACTGAACAAATTTACAACACTTACATTATTTAATATTAGTGAGAAAAGTATTGAAGTCAGAACATAATATGGGAAAAATATATAAATTATCAATTTATAAAAGGACAAGAAAATCCATGTAACAATATCAAAGCTCCTATACAATTTCAAAATGGCAGAGGAAAATTAGATTTACTAAATATGTTAAAGTTCATAGCGCAGCTACTTACCGCAATGTTTGCTGGAGGATTTTTTCTAAATTGTTCACGTGAAAGAACAAGCTGATATTTCGTCAAATTTCCTACTTCTTTATGAAAAAGTGTTCCCGTATTGTGCAGCCGTCTTGTGAATGTTTGCAAGACCTAAAATTGAAGCAGAGAATATCATATAGTTGAAAGGCACTTACAAAAATTCAATTTCTTTTAGTTTGATTCGTCATAACATTATTCATTGCCAATTGGATAATGCTATTCCCTTCCATCACCCCATCATAACAACTTATTGTAATGGTGCTCTCTCCAGACACTCACGTAGTAGCATCTACATTGTCGCTACCTATACAAACGTAGAAAGCATTGTTAATATCCCCTCACAGCAAGTAGCAAGCTTGGGTGGTAGGGTGGAGATACATCTCTCTCAAAGGAGGTGTAAGGCACTCCTTCCCTCCACTAGCCTGCAGGTCACCCTTGGGCAAGGTGTAGCACCCCCTGCTTAGCCCCCCAATCAAGGTCACAAGACACCGTGGGAGCAGTAGCAGGTGGTCACATGAGCAGCTCGTGTTTATCGGAAGTCCTGGTTATGCGACCACTGACGCCAGGCAATCTCTGAAGAGTATTGCTAATGGCTGGGGTCACTAGTCTTGTAAAATCACTGCCCAGAAGAAGGTAATGGCAAACCACTTCTGTAGAAAAATTTGCTGAGAACAATCATGGTCGTCTACAACATCATGAACTTGATGTTGACTTGAAATTGATGCCCTTGAGTGGCCCAGTCAGTCCTGACCTTAACCCAATCAAACATCTCTGGCTCAACCTCAAGCTCTCAACCTGGCACAGAGTGAGCAATTTTGCATGGACTACTACTACGTCGACACAGGCCTAAAGGCCGGCATCGGGCACGATGACGGACTCTCCACTTCTCCCTCTCCCTCATCAGTGTGTTCAGTTCATCTACATTAGCCGTGCCGCTCTCTTCTAGGAGCATGTTGACCACAGTCTTGGGAGGGCGCCCAGGGTTCATCCTCCCATGCTTGGGCTCCCATATGATGACTAGGCTGGCAGGTAGCTCGGGGTGGCGTAGACAGTGCCCCACTAGTTGCAGTCTTCTCGCCTCAATTTTAGCGGTGAGCATCGGTAGGTTGTCATAGAGCTCGACATTCATCATGTGCTGTCGCCAACACACATCAAGAGCCATCCGGAGCATTTGTATATAGCAACCATCTAGAGACTTTCGCATAGTCTTGGTGAGTGTCCACGACTTGCATCCATACGTGAGAATAGACTCTATGACTGCTATGAAGATCTTCATAGCAGTCAATTTGCATGGAGGAATGGGCAAATCTTACTCCACCATGTTGTGCAAAGCTCATAGTGACTTATCCAAAAAGACTACTGGCTGTAATAGCTGCGAGAGGTGACTTAATTACGTACTGAGCAAAGGGGAATGAATACTTTTGAACTGCTGACATTAATTTTTAATGCTTTACAATGTTCTCTTTTTTTGGAGGGCTCTGCTGTGAGAAAAGGAGTATGTGATGCACAAATAAAAATTGTCAGTTAAATTGTTCAAAATCATGGTTGTAATACTCATTGATGTGAACAAAGGGTTAGGGACTGAATACTTTTACAAGGCACTGTATTCACATTCAGGGGAAGACAATCAAATTCCATCTCCCATGCTAAAATTAAAATCAAGCTTACAGAAAAGTGCCCATATTGTGATAAGAATATAATGACAATGCAGTTACAGAATTCATAACAAACAAGCCAGTACACCACTTCAGAAGAGGATCTAGTAACTATCACCTACTTGACCACCCTCAAGATCTATAGATCTATTAATTGGTAAACCAGCAGATGTCCTCCCCTTCAGAAACAATTTAAGATGCAAAGAAATAAGGGTTTAGATGACCCACGACACAGGGAAACAGAATTAAGGCTATGACCATCTGACGATGTAGTTCCATATCACAGTCCTATTGGGATCCAGAGTACCATGATGATTGACTAACACTAATTATAGAATTAAGAGTAGAATTGTTGCTGTAAATCCAGTAATATAACAAACTGTCAGAAAATCCAAAAATACTGGATGAAGCTGTATTTTTCACCATATTCAATACAAACTAAATTAATTGACCATGTACTTTACTTGCAATTTCCTAATTGCATTGTTCACAGACAAAATAATATATTTTAACAACAGCTTTCAAAACTATTTAATCCCAAGAAGTCAAAATGAATTCTGGAAGAGTGTGCCTGAGAATATTTTCCCACTTAATGTTCAACAGTATAAACTGCTAGGCTTATTCTAGCAGTAAATTAAATAAAAATGGTTTTCCTACTACTTGAAATTAAAGTACTGATTATTGTGAAAGGTATTTAGCAATTTCATTTAATAAATTTTGATGTACTTAAAGCCAAGCATACATTTGCTACAAAGCTGCAGACAAATCTTTCAATATTTCATCACAGGCTAGTTTTAATCTATTGTACTGACCTACATACTAACCAATTGGCATTCAGAAAGACAAAATGAAATCCTGGATCTGGAGTAATTTAAAATATAGTCACAATCCCAAGGGAAACCAGTTGAAGAACTAAGCAAAGACCAACATTCTACTTATAATTTAATTACATAATAAACAAAATCACACCTCCCCTGAATCACATTAAACATTAAGAGTTTGAGGAGATTCAGTATATCACCAAAGTCTTACAAATTTCTATACAACACATACAAAATACTGGAGGAACTCAGTAAACCAGACAGCATTTATGGTAAAGAGTAAACAGTCAACTTTTTGGTCCAAGACCCTTCACCAGGACTGGAAAAAAAGATGAGATCTCAGAGTAAGAAGGCGGGGGAGGGGAGGAGAGGAAGAAGTACCAGGTGGTTACCAGAAGTTGGAAAAATTGATGTTTATGCCATCAAGTGGAGGATGGAGGAACAACACCTTATATCCCATCTGGGTAGCCTCCAATCTGATGGTATGAACATCAATTTCTCAAACTTCTGGTAACTGTCCCTCCCCCCCCCACTCCCTTTTCACCATTCCCCATTCCCATTACTCTCTCCCACCTTATCTTCTTAACTGCCCATCACCTACCTCTGGTAGCTTCTTCCCCCTTCCCTTTCTTCCATCAGAATCCCCCTTCTCCAGCTATTCATCGCTTTCACCAATCAACTTCCCAGCTCTTTACTTCACCACTTCAGCCCTCCCCCTCTTCCGGTTTCACCTATCAACGTACCACTTCCTCTCCTCCCCCCACCTTCTTCCTCTAACTTCTCATCTTTTTTTCCAGTCCTGATGAAGGGTCTCAGCCTGAAACCTTGACTGTTTACTCTTTTCCATAGATGCTGCCTGGCCTGCTGAGTTTCTCCAGCATTTTGTGTGTGTTGTTTGGATTTCCAGCGTCTGCAGATTTTCTTGTGTTTGTGTTTCTACAAATTTCTATAGACAGCTTCTTCGTTTTTCAATCCTGATGAAGGGTCTCGGCCTGAAACATCAACTGCTTATTCCCTCCATAGATGCTGCATGACCTGCAGAGTTCCTCCAGTATTTTATGTAAGTTTTTTTATAAATGGACAGCAGCATTTCATTGTGTGCTTCGATGTACATGTAACAAATAAAGCTCACCATTTTTCTGGCTGGTTGCATCACAGCCTGGTAATCCTTTGTATTGGAACTTCTTTACAAGAGGCTTGTGATCTTCCACTAGTTCAAAGAAAACCTCCAGCTTTTATTTTAATGTCCCAATTATCCCCACCCCCACAAGGTGTATTATTACCACAAATAGAGACATTACATTGAGTTGTTAAACAAATCTCACTCCAACTTCACCAGACCTAATTTGATAGAGGATTTTTTTTGTCACCATCACAAACTCCATTCTTTCACCACTGATTATTTATTCCTCCTTAGTCAATACTTCAGGTTGAAGGTTGTTCAAAAGTTCAGATCCCTATTGAATCTGAATTCATGCAAACTATATTCTACACTGATTAATCTGTCCCTCTGCCACCAGGCCCCACCCTCCACCTTTATGTCCCACTGCTGTGATGTTCAGTTCCAGACACAAATATTTATTTGTGGCTTCCATTGAGCAATCATCCATAAACTGGACTTCATCCAAACTTATGCTACCTATTTCACCTCAGTAACCCATCACTTTTGTACTGACTGATCTGTACCTGCTTCCTGTACACCAACAAATGTAGAATATTAGATTCAGTTCTTCACTGATTTCCCCCTCTCTATTTGAAACCTCTCCAGCCCTGAGAATACTGTGGTTTTCCTATTCCCTTCACTATTTCAGTCAAAACCATGTCTTTGACAGTCTAAATCCCAAAAAAACCCTTCCCTATGCTTTAACATCTCTCTTCAAGCAAGCTTTGAATGAGCGCAAATGCATGTATTTCTTTGGTATGTGGATAATTACACTTCAGCAAACTGCCTCAGGATGTTTTCCCACATTAAGAATGCACTATCTATAAAGTTTTGCATATTCTATAGAATCTAATTTATTAGGGCATATACAAATGACATTCAACTAGATTGCCACAGGTTTATCACTGAATTTGAGGGTATATAAAGAAATCAGTTTTTAGATTTGAAAAGAAAACATCCAAGCTTAGACTTTCAGCAGGTCTACAAGATATTGTATAATACAGCAAAGTTAAACTAGAATAGATTTGAAACTGGACTTCAAAACATAAATTTTGAATAGCATTCCAGGTCAAAGGATGAATAACAATCAAGATCCTTTGCCAGATGTTGGCTTGTATCACTAAATTTCAAATTTAATGCTCTTTAGCCCAGTGGTACAGAATAATAAGCTGGAAAGCGTTCTGGTGACCGATTTAGCGCATCAGTAATGAAGAAAGCCAGTCTGGCAATTCAGTTTATTCATTCGGAGACGCTGAGCGATTTCAGTCTGACCAGAACCTTTCACTGTGTTACGTTGCTTCAGTCTATGGTTCCTCCCCTTATTCGACACTTGATCAGCGTAATACTTGTTTTTCATTTTAGTCCCTCCCCCTCTGTGATCGCCACGAGCTGCCCCGGCTCCGGCCAAAAACAAACTCGTGGGAGTAGACAGCGCTTCACTTCGAGGTAAGTCCCCAAAGAAGCAACTAATAAAGCATTATGACCGAGTTCAATACCAGATAGTCCTAATTAATTTTATCTTCTGGAAAGTATCATGGCTCCTGCATTCACGTATCCTTTAACAAAATACATCTTTACTGCACTATATTTTGCTCGTTTAAATGTCTATCATAAAAAGATCCGGATTTCACAGATGGAGGGTCAGAGACGGAGCGCTGAAAGCGGCAGGCGGTCGGGTCGCTTTCTGATCAGCCTGGAGGATTTGGAGTCGGTGACCGATGATACGGACTCGGAGTTGGTTTACCACAACAGCGGAGACGACGAAAACGCGCATGATGACGACGACCTCTTCACATACTGGCAAGACGTTGGCCGCTGTCACCAGGTGGATGTGCCAAGAGGTAGGATATATTATTTCCGTGTTTGTATTGCAATTGAGCAGTTATTTTAAAACTTCTTCTCCCGTCATAGGAGTTGTTAACACGAAACATTACTGTTTCATATAATCGACATTTACCACATGTATCCAAATCAACGTTGTAAAAAACAGCTATTGTGGCAGGTCTCCAATGTAAGATTTTTACAAGGACCAGTTTACTACGATTGGACACCTTTCGTAATTGGGAGAAAACAACCTGATTGTTTCCATTTGAATTAGATCCTACACCCAAATCAAGAAAATTGTCAATTTAAAATCCCTTCTACAAAAAAATTGATCAGTATTAGTAAATAAATTGTGTAAAATAAAAGCAACCATAAACTTTCATTTTCTCCATTAATCCCCCCCCCCCGCCCCACCCCCGACCTCGTAGTACTTATTTTCCATCAGTGCAAGATAGCTATGAACCCTTTTTCAGGAACTGATTTGATTGTTAACTCAGTACCAAAAAAAATGAAACTCTTCGATGAGAAGCGCTCAGCATCTTGTGTAGGACGCAAAACAAAGGAGTTTGAAACAAAAAATCCAACTTAATAACTATAATTAAAGCTAACTCTGGGAGGATAGGAATGACTGGAGATCTATCAAATAAGACTCCTTTGTCCAAAAAAAGAGCTGATTTTAGTCTTGGGAGATACTTGTCAGTCCAGTTTCAAAGTAATTGAACTGAAGCAGTTAATTGAATCAAAATACCAGATCCCTTTTAAAACTGGCAGGAATGACTCGTTATATAAAATAAACTTAAGGAACTGTTACTCATACAAAGCTTAGAATTTTTACATGATCATCAACATAAATATGCCTTAGCCTTTAACTAAGAAAACGGAGATTCAGTAGGCTCGTTCACATTCTGAGTGGCTTTGATCAAAAGTAATTTTGGGTACTGTTTCCTCTCAAAATCAGAACCAGTTTTATTATCACTGACCTACCTGGTGGAAGTAGTTGCTTTGTGGCAGCAACACTGTGCAGGACATAAACATATTATGTTACAATAAGTAACAGATACACAGTGCAGAATAGGAATAGAAAGTTAGTGTTCATAGACCATTCAGAAACTGATGTCAGAGGGGAAGAAGCTATTCTTAGAGCATATGAGTGCGGGTCTTCAGACTCCCGTACCCCCGCCTGATGGTAGTAATGAGAAGAGGGCATGACTCAAGTGGTGAAGATCCTTAGTAATGGAGTTGTAATTATTGCTAACCAACTCCAACGATTATCTTCAGCTCCCTCTGTTTTTCTCCTTCCTAATTGGTTTCAATCCTTTAAGATCCTGTTCCCCTTATTCGTCAATATCCGAAATGTGTGATTTTGACCTTGTATGATGCGCGGCTGCTTCACATTTTATCCATATTGCTGCTTGTAAATGTTCTTCGCTACAAGATAAGTGTCCAACTATCAAGACCAGATTCATATTTTTCTTAGTTATAATACACATTATAATAGATGTTATGTGTAATATTACCTAATGATTGCTAGAGATCTTAAAACTTATTAAGAAGTTTGATATGATAAACAAAAAATAGAAATGTTTCCCATCAGGAGACCACAAATAAAATAGTTGGCAAATTGAGGAGAATTTTTTTTTGTCTTAATAATTAGATGTTATGAGATGTTGGAGCATTTACCATTGATGCACTGAAAGGAAAACAATTGTGAGATACTTGCAAAGCAGTGTATCTTATTTCTCTGAATGACTGAATCAAGGTAAGCAAATAACCTCATCGTGGCATTAAACAACAGATAGTAATCCCTCTCAATAAACACAGTTTAGTAGTCTGCATCATTCGCAGATGTTGTAAACCACACAATAACAGACAGTTTAAATTCCACAGCAATAGAAGCAAATAGAAACAAACTCCATAAGTTTTTTTTAAAAGGAAACTTATATATTGTGTATTTCACATTTCCACAGTAACTTTATTCTGTCGTGTTTAAAATCTAGAGTAAAAATTGTTGAAATTAATATTTATTTTTGTATTTTAGACATGGAAGAACCAATTCAACAGATGACAAGAAATAGCCAATCTCAAGAGAGGCAGGCAGTCCCATTTACCTCATTGAGTCATAAAACAAAGGTAACAAGCAACAGTGAAGACTGATTTTTAAGGGGCTACGTAATAACAGATAAGAATTTAGTTTCAAGTCAGTTTGTTCGTCCATTGTGCAACGATGAGAACTACCCTAATCATCTGCGATTTGTAGGGGCAGGATTGAGCTGTGGGTACACAGATACTTGAAGAGGCCAATCTTTGGCAATGTGGATAAAAGATGGCAGCCACATTGGGTTGGGGGGTTGTTGGCCCAGGCTTTCCTGGCCAGCCTACGTCTCTCTGCTGCAATTGTGTTTTCTGCCTCATGTGTCACTAATCACTGCACCCTTATGGAAGGAGGAGTGCCACTCAACCTTGGCAAAATGTTCCCATGTGTCTGGGTTGATGCCAAAATCTTTTAGTGAAGTTTTAGAGCATCTTTATAGCATTTCCTCTGGACTCTATGGGAATGCTTTCCTTTCTGTAGTTTGCTGTAAAGCAGCCTCTTGGGCAGCCAATGATCTGGCATACAAGCTACATGAACTGCCCTGTGTAACTGGGACTGCTACAGGGTGGTATAATAATGGGCAGGCCCACCTTGGTAGATACCTCAGTGTCAGCAATTCTGTCTTTCCACCTAATGTTGAAGAGCTTTGGAGGCAGACTTTGTGGAAATGATTCAGTTTCCTGGCATTTGTTGGTACACTGTCCATGTTGGCGTAAAGCAGAGTAGGAAGTACTATGGTCCTATATCACCTTCAGCTTTGTCTGTAGACTTATCCATCTTCTGTTCCAAACATTGGTATAATGTCTGCCAAAGGCTACACTTGCTTTGGCGATCCTGGCCATTTACTTCATCATAAATAACAATGTTTTGGGACAGTGTGCTGCCAAGATATGTGAGCCTGTTCACTGGGTTAAATCTTTGACCATTGATTCTGTTGCTTGGTTCAATGTATGATTACCTTGGAACTAGCTGATGCATTACTTCAGTCTTCTTAGCATTGATAGTAAGCCCAAAGTTGGTACACACATCAGAAAACTTATCAGCACAGTGCTGCACATCATCCTTTCCATCTCTTGAACCAGCATTGAGGGCACAGTCATCGGAAAAGAGGGAAGTCTTTGATGATATCTGTCATAACCTAATTTTTTACTTGAAGCCTCCTGAGGTTGAAGAGATTCCCATCAGTGCGGAATCTGATGCTGATGCCTACATCGTACATCGTTGTTTCTGAAGGCATCAGTCAACATGGTGGTAAACACCAAACTGAATAGCATTGGCACCAAAACATAGCCCTGCTTGACCACCTTTGAAACAGGGAAGGGCTCAGATGTCTCACCATGGTCTCCAGCTTGCATGCCATCATGGAATTGCTACACCATGGTGATGAATTTCCTTGGACATCCGTACTGCACCATGAGCTTCCACACATCATCTCTGCTAACAGTGTCAAAGGCCTTAGCCAGATCAACATAGCGGGAGAGCAGGTCAATGTTTTACTCCTGACATTTCTCTTGCAGCAAACACCATGTTGATGGTCCCACTCTCTTTCTGGAATCCATACTTGCTGCCACAGGAGTTGGAAAAGCTGATGGAACTTTTCTGTTAGCACTGCACTGCTTTCTTTGTAACCCTCAGCACATATTGCATATGATCCAGGTGCCTCACATCAGTCTTAATTCCCTCTTCTATCCAAAAGAATGTGTATCCTGTGCCCTTTCACAAAGTTTGCCATCTTCTGCAAGCCAGGTCTTGCTCAAGGTTGTGATATCAGTGTTATATCGGGCTCTCTCCCTAGTACAGCAGATCTCCTCTAAGGTCTATCAGCATCGATTCTGTCCAACAGTTCACATTCCATGTATCAAGAATGAGTGGAATACTCCTTAATTTTCTCTTTGATGTATTTCAGACACTTTGATAAGGTCCCCACCAGCTGCAGTAAACTAGCCAGGGATAGAATGGAGCAGCCAACGTTTAAGGCACTCTTTCTAGGAACACCTCATACCATGGAGGTGAGCAGTAAATTTCTGACAAGGGCTGTTCAGCCGTCCAGGTGGCTGCTGAAAGCCACTGCTGCTCCATGTCAATGGATAATGACCCTAGGGCCTGAGCCACCACCAGTGTGCTGGTTTGCAGCTACGGCTGCCAGTGTACCCACACTTGTCGCTTCATTGCTAGCCTGTCACCAGTTTGGGATGGGGAGGATAGACGAGACTGACTTGCGCGAAGACAGTTTAAAGTGAGGAAGAGTTGCGCAGTGTCACTCACTCATCTGTGTATCCAATGGCAAGACAAAGTCAAGACGACTGGAGATGGGGTTAGATGCAGAGGATGATCATGACATCCTTAGTGCTTTGTTGCACTCCAAGCACTCCACAGTGCCTTGCTGGGTCCACCCTACTGCCCATTGAACCAAACTAGTGGTTACCTCGGCACAGTCTGCCAGGTCCAGTCTTCACTCGCTTGGGTAGGCAAGTCCAAACTCACCAAAGGGTTTAAGACCCATCAGTTACCTTCAAGTTTAGCACACTCAAAGCTGTTTACCAGGGTGTGGCCATTGTCACCAGCAAACAGCTGCTTGGAGCCATAGGTGAGAGCTGAGTGCCAAGTGGGGACCAATGGTGGGCAGGCTACTCTGAAGGGAGCTCAACATGTCTGTCCCACCAGAGGTGCTACCCTTCCCTAATGCCCCTTACGTCCCTCAAGCCAGCTGATCACTCATTTTTACAGTCAGTCCTCCATCCTGTCATCTCCCACAATTCTATGAGATAGTTTAACATTTCAAATCCAAATTCAGTATTCAAACAGAGAGGCAATAACTCTTGGAGAAAGCAAATCAGAATTCCATGCCTCTCAAAATTAAAAGAATCAACTAGATACCAAGACTACCTAGGAGACAAAGAGGTACAACTTGTTTCGAAGCATTGAAGAAAAACATCAAGTCACTTGTCAAAGGTAAAAGACAGGACTGATTTATAAACACGACTAAGGCTGCAGATTGCTGGAAATCCAAAGCAACACAGACAAAATGCTGGAGGAACTCAGCAAGTAAGGCAGCATCTATGGAAATGAATGAATGGTTAACACTTCAGGCATATTCACTTCTTTGGAACTGGAAAGGAAGGGGGAAGGAACCAGAATAAAAAGGTAGGGGGAGAGGAAGGAGGATAACTAAAAGGCGATAGGTGAAGCCGGGTGGGAAAGATAAAGGGCTGGAGAGGAATCTGATAGGAAAGGAGAATGGAGCACAGAGGAAAGGGGAGGAGGGGATCCAGTAGGAGGTAATAGGCAGGTGAGAAGAGGTAAGAGGGCAGAGTGGGGAATAGAAGAAAAGGGGAGGGGAAGGGAATTTTATTTTTAAATGGGAAGAGAAATCAATATTCTTATCATCACGTTGTAGACTACCCACATGGAATAAAAGGTGTTGCTCCTCCAGCCTGAGGGTGGCCTCATCTTAGCACAAGAGCCAGCCATGGATCAAAATGTCAGAATGGGAATCAGAATTAAAATGTTTGGCCACCAGGAAGTTCCGCTTTTGACGGATGGAGCAGAGGTGCTCAACAAGATCCCCCAATTTACGACGGGTCTCACCAATGTAGAGACCAATTTGAGAGTATAGGACACAATAGATGACCCCAGCAGATTCGTAGATGAATTATTGCCTCACCTGGAAGGACTGTTTGGGCAGTGAATGGAGGTGAGGGAGGAGATGAACAGGCAGGTGTAGCACTTTGGCCACTTGCAGGGATTAAGTGCTGGGAGGGAGATCAGTCATGAGGGATGAATAGACAAAAGAATCAAGGAGGGAGCAACCCCTGTGGAAAACTGGGGCCGGGGGGCGGGGGGGGGTAGTAAAAATATGTTTAGTGGCAGGATCCCTTTGGAGATGGCGGAAATTGTGGAGGATAATGTTTTGAATGCAAAGACTCAATGCGTGGTAGGTGAGGACGAGAGAAACTTGATCACTGTTAAGACATTAGGAAGATAGAATGAACGCAGATGTTCAGGGAATGGAGGAGATGCAGGTGAGGACAGCATCTATGATAGAGGAAGGGAAACCCCAATCTTTGGATGAGCAGAACATTTTTGATTTCCTAGAAAGGAAAGCCGCATCCTGGGAACAGATGCAGCGGAGACGAAGGAACTGAGTAAAGGAAATAGCATTTTCACAGGAGACAGGATAGGAAGAGATATAGTCAGGACAACTGTGGAAATCAGTAGGTTTACAAGAGATGTCAGTTGACAGTTTGTCTCCAGAGATGGAGACAAATAGAGAAAGGGGAGGGAAGTGTCAAAAATGGACCAAGTGAATTTAAGGGCAGGTTGAAAGTTAGAAGCAAACTTGGATGAAATTGGCAAGCTCAGCATGGGTGCATGAAGCAGCACCAATACAGTCAAAGAACTGGGAACATTACAGGGGAAGGCCTGGAACATAGACTGTTCTACGTAGCCAACGAAGAGGTGGGCATTGCTGGAGCCCATACAGGTGCCCCTCAAGCCTGGAGAAAGTGGTAGGAGCTGAAGGAAAAATTTTTTGAAGGTGAGCTCCAGGTCTGCAAGATGGAGGGTGGTGGTGATGGTTCTTTTATTGAGAAAGAACAGAGAGCTTTAAGGTCTTCTTGATGGTGGGATAGAAGTGTATAGCGACTGGACATGTATGGTGAAAATGAGGCAGTCAGGCAGGGAATTGAAAGTTACTGAGGAAATCGAGGGCATAAGAATTATTGCAGATGTAGGTGGGAAGGGACTGAACCATGGGGAATAGAATGGAGTTAGAAAATACGAGAACACGAGTTCAGTGGGGCAAGAGCAGGCAGAGACAATAGGCCTACCTGGACAGTCAGATTTGTGGATCTTGGGTAGGAGATCGACGCAAGCAATGCAGGGTAGAGAACTATGAGTCTGGTGGCAGTGGATAAGAGTTCTCCAGAGTTGATAAGGTCAGTAGTGTCGAAGGCAGTTTTCTGATGGTCCAGAGTGAGGTCCTCTTCAAAGGGATGGTATGAGGAGGTGACTGAGAATTGCCACCTGCCCTCAGCAAGGTGGAGGTAAGTTTGCCAACAGCACCTCTTTTGTCTGCTGGTTTGATGGCAAGGTTGGTATTGGTGCGGAGAGAGTGGAGAGCAATGCATCCGGGGGGGGGGGGAGGTTAAGGTTCGAGGAGGAGAGAGGAGTGCTGAAATCGAGATGGTTGATGTCTCATTGGTAATTCAAGATGAAAAGATCCAGAGCAGGGTGTCCAAGAGGTGAAGGAGGGTTGGAGATGGGTGGGGGGGGGGGAATCAATGTGGGGTGTGGAACTCTTACCAAAGAAGTGGGCTCAGAGGTGGAGAAAATGGAAGAAGAGCTCAATATCATGGCAGGCACAGAACTCACTGAGGTTCAGACGAAGGAGGACAAAGGTAAGACCCTTGCTGAGGTCAGAACGTTCTGCCTCAGAGGGAAAGATCAAAAGGAATGATGAAGACATGGTATGCTAGCATCAGAGGGGAGAAGGGAGATGGAGGCACCAGAGGAGACAGGAGGACTGATTTATGCTGCATCTCACTGTGGTCACTCTTCCCTAAAGGCACCGTAACATTGAAGTTCTAAAGTCCAGGAATTTGGGTAATTTTAATTCAATGCTTGCAATAAGCCTTGAGGTGTTTAAGAAATGTAATATCATAAAAATTAGATTATTTAAAGACATGATCTATAATCAATAATTTGGCTAGGAACCAAAATGTCATATTCATTAGTCTGATAATAATCAAAAACTATGTGGAACTATGAGTATGGAATATAAAAACAGACTTCAAGATTGAGACCAGCTAAGCATGTGCACAAAAATATGGCGTATGGAAATATGTGGAGAAGTAAGAGGTATTGATTTAGGTTCACAAAACTAGAGTAAAGTAGTTTTTTAAAAATGCTGATAGTTTGGGACACATTATATTCAAAGCAATGAGATCTCCATGTGTACTATTCACTGAGGGTTGAAGCAGACATTTAGGAAAATAAATAGAATATTGACCTTTAATTGAGTGTAGGAGTAAAGATCTTTTACTGCATGTATATAGTCTTGATAAAGCAACAACAGTATTGTGCAGTTTTGGTCTCCATACCTGAAAAGGATATATAATTACTCATATGGATCAACAAGATGGATGCAAGAGTGCAACAGTCTCAGAAAGCCATTGAGAACTGATGTGGAAAACTCCTTCACTCAGAGGGCAATGAATATTTGGAATTCTCACATGAGAGGGCTACAAGTGTTCAGTTATCAAGTTCATTCAAAACAGGAATTAATACATTCCGGGAAATTATAGGAATCTTGGGCAATAGTGCAGAAAAAGAAAACTCCAGTAGAAGTATGGTTGAAATCTTGATGAATGGCAGAGTAGATGGCTTGCACCTGCACCTAATTATGATGCCTCACTTCTTAAGCACTTCAAAGAACATTGCAAGATCTAATTAAAGTGACTCCAATTCCAGGAATTATTTAAATATTTGTTTAACATCCATTTGAGCTATATAATTTCTTTTTAAATGTTCATTCAGAGAATTGTGCTTCAAGCAATCCCACAAGGGTCAGCCTAGATAATGTCCTCAAATCCTAAAGAACTTAACCTACTCAATTTAAATAAATACAACAATTACACTGCAGCACCAGCATGCGTTCACAATCACATTCAAGTGATGTGTCAAAACATTCGGGAGATCAGGCAGCAAAGCAAAATAAATTACAATGTTCCCTCTACAAACATATACTTTTTGATAGTATGTTGACAAGTCCCACAAAAGGCAATGAAAAATAAAACTGAGCAGAAAAGTATTTAATACTTCATTTGATTATAGTGTTAAATGACTGATGGATATACTCAAAGGGTCAAACATTTAGTTCTTCCATAAACTAGGGAAAAAAATAATTTACACTAATGCTACTCATCTGAAAATAATAACTTGAAATTACACACTGCATGAACATATCCATCAACATATAAATGCTAAATGGAATTTATAATATAACTTTGAATGTTATATATTTTATGACTTTACATAAAATGAATAAAAGATATATATTTTCTTACAACCTTATATCTGGCCTCTTCCCACTTCCTTTCCAATCCTGAAGGGTCTCAACCCAAAATATTGACTGTTTATTCCTTTCCATAGATGCTACCAGACCTGCTGAGCTCCTCCAGCAATTTTGTATGTTACTTTGAAACAGGGTAGCAGTTCTATATTTGCTGATGGTTCAACAATTGTAAGATGCACTGATTAAATTATTTAACAAGAACCAAGGGAGTCTATATATTTACAAGTAAACTAGAGACAGAAAAACAAGCTTCAACAATAATTTTTATTTTACCGTGGTGGTCTAAATTACAGGTTAATATCGAAATCTTAATTAAAACACAAAATGCCAACCATTTTCACATCTCTCAGCATTTATAGGCATCCGTTAGTCTCATGAGACCATGGATTTGCGCCTTGGAAAGTTCCCAGGGTGCAGGCCTGGGCAAGGTTGTATGGAAGACCAGCAGTTGCCCATGCTGCAAGTCTCCCCTCTCCATGCCACCGATGTTGTCCAAGGGAAGGGCATTAGGACCCATATAGCTTGGCACCAGTGTCGTCGCAGGGCAATGTGTGGTTAAGTGCCTTGCTCAAGGACACACATGTTGCCTCAGCCAAGGCTCGAACTAGCGACCTTCAAATTACTAGACGAACGCCTTAACCACTTGGCCACGCGCCAACACTCTGCATTTGGTCACACTAAGATTACTTTGGATGACAGAAAAATAAGAAATGTTTCCATATTTTCTTGACAGACTGATGAGCAACTGTATGAAAAACGTCAATATGAAAAAGCTAAATGGGCTTGCGTAACTGAGAGTGAACTTCGCTATGAACAGAGCATATGCAAAGGATTTATGAAATTGATGAAATACATTTGTCAACAAAACTCATCAGGTGATTTTCAGAAATGATCATTTACACCCTGCTGATAAATGCTCTACAGTAATTTAAAAAGCAAGGGAAGTAATTTTCAAAAATATCTTTACGCATTGGTATTTAGAATGATATTTGATTAATCTGAACTAGCTTAATCCCCTTAATATTAAGAAACAATACTTAAAAGTTACTAATTTAGGCAACCTGCAATGAAAATATTATATACTTAGTACATTTGGTTAAGCTGAAATATTATAAATAATTTAGGAATTACTTTGATTTGAGTACATTTCCAGTATTTCATTCCCTTTACTACAATTGTCAAAGAAAAAATTAATAATCTTGATTAAAGTTTGCACATAATAGGAAAATATTTTGAAGAATTTGTATACTGTTTGTAGTATTTTTCTTCAGTCCTTTTAAGTTTTTTCCTAAGTAAAAGGAAATATTCCCTTGCTTTTGATAGAAGACATAGCTGATATTCCTCTGCCAAAATATATTATTGTACATTCCCAATAAACTACAGGCCTTCTTTTTATAGGTCTGTTCCTGGGAATGACTGCACCTGTTGTTACCACTGTGCACACCAACCACACCAGATCAGAACTCCTACCGAGAGTAACCATTGCTTACTACCTCCCACCACAATTCCAAGATCAGGTTCCACAGCCCTTTGATGCGGACATCGTCATAGAAGAGTGGCCTGCACAGGTCATTTACGCAAGGCAAGTTTCTTTACAAATGATTACACACTAAAGCCCAGTGCATATTGCCAACTATTAGTACTAAGTAGCTAAGCAAGCATTTTTAAAGAAGGATCAGACCTGAAAAGGTATAATAATGAAGTGAAGAATTCACATTAAAAAGAACAAATGATTTCCAGCAATATTGCTATTTTGGAAAGTGTACTGAGAAGTCATTTAAACAAGATCTAAACAGAAATACGTGCCTGGGCATAGGTATTTCCAAACAGTGCATGTTTTTATGGATAGCATGTCATAGAAAACTTATAAATTCTTAGCTAGCGTTTATCAAGGTAAATTCTGTTATGGATCAGACATTTAAAAAAAGCAACATGCATTTTAGTCAATTTGAGTTTACCAGATAGGCAAAGGACCAATCGACTTAATACACTTACATCTGTCTGAGTTGCATACAATGTTTCTAGGGCCAAGGGCAATACAAAAAAAAGCAAAGAAAGCTTTAAACTAACAAGACAAAGATAGAGGAGATCAGGAAAAAAAAAGAACAAGCTTAAATATTAATGGAACTGCAAAGGCAAAACAAGGTAGAGTAAACCAAAAGTACATGAATGATTGGGAAATAACATTATAAAAAAGGTACCTGTATGTGAAAGGATGGTTAAAAATCAAGTGAAAAAAATCTTTTATAATTAAAAAAGTCAAGAATTGAATCAAGATATACTATAGAGAAAAACGTCAGGGAAAAAATATCAGGAATAGCTATCAAAAAGTGAGTTTTCACACAAAAGAAGGTAGAATAACTATACACAGGGAACACAAAGGCAAGTTTTATATCTGGATCACACTGAATGCAATATCCAGAACCCAAATAATTTCCAAAAAAACATGAAAAAATCCCCACAATTAAATGGAAGCCAAGACCACACACACACAAAAAAAACTGCAGGAGCCCATTTGCCCTTTTCACCTGCTCCACCATTCAACTTGATCAGGGCTGATCTTATATCACTTTTCCCCAGGTCCCTCAGTTGCCTTATTTATTTATCTAAAAATCTATTTGTACCTTTTAAATGTACTTAGCAAATGAGCCTCCATAGCTCTCTGGAGTAGAAAATTCACCATCCTGCAAATGAAAAAAATCCTCTCGTTTCTGAAGCAACACAAAATGCTGGAGGAACTCGGGCAGCATCAATGGAGCGAAATGATCAGTTGGCATTTCGGGTCTCAATCTGAAACCCGAGAAGCCAACTGATCATTTCTTTATTGGACTGCAAGGGTCTTGATTGAAATATCGACTGTCCATTTCCCTTCACAGACGCTGCTTGACACGATGAGTTTCTCTAGCATTGTGTATTACTCCAGATTTCCAACGATTGCAGTCTCATCTCTTTCATTTCTATTATTAATGGCCACTCCTTTATTTTGAAACTGACCTTAATCCCTGCATTTGCCCCATCAAAACCCAAGAGAATATTTGTTTCAATAAGATAATTTCTCTTTCTTCAGAAATCAAGCCCCAGCTCAATCTCTTCATTTGAGAATTCTAATTTCCCTTGTTTGAAAAATCTTCTCTGTCTATTCCCTACCTTCTTTAGCACCAACTGTAGTGCCATACCAGAAAATAATCCACTACATATTCATCCAAGTATAGTTCTACTTATAAAAGGAGAACAAACTTGTACACAATATCTTAGGTGTGGCTTCACCAGGGCTTTATATTACTTGACTAAATCATCTTTCCTCTTGCACTGAAGTTCTCTTGCAATAAAGGTCAGCATACCCTGTGTTGTCTTAATTGCTTACTTTACCTGAATGTAAAACTTAAGCAGTTTATCTACAAAGACACCCATGTCACTCTGAACACCAGTGCTTTTCAATCTCTTAACAGGAGTCAAATCAAAGGAGTTCCAAAACGCATTAAATTATAGAGTTAATTGAACAGGGTTAAAAAACAATTGAAGTATACTTGGCGCACAATCTGCTCTAGCTATAAGGCCACCAGCAGTGCTCAGGAATTCTCAGATTGATCTCAGCTGCTTAAAAAAAGGTGTTAGTGTGACATCATCAGGAAGTTTGAGAAAAGGCAGTCATAAAAGAGAAATTTCCTCAAAAATTTGCAAGGATTTCTTTACAACAAATAATATTTCAGTGTCTTATATGGTATCATAATTAAATAGCTGTACATTTACAAATGTGTTTTAAATCAAGACACTTTAAAGAGCCAAAACAGATTTATCTCATACTATATGACTTCTTGTATATTTTTACCCTACACAATGCTGATATTGTATAGTGATAATGTAAAAAGATCAGTTATTATGTTACTGAATGGCCTACTCCTGCTTCCATTCTGTATGTCTTATCACAGTTTAAGATTGGACATTCCCTCTTGCAGACAGTAAAATAAATAGAAAGAATGTAATATTAAAAACAGTACATCTTTAACAGACTTCCAAATATTGACATTGCTTCTGTATTTTGAGACAAAAAACAAATGATAAAAAACTAATCCCACAAATATGCAACTCGACTTAAAACAAATAAGCATACAGGAATTCTTTAACCTTCAAAGCTCATTATTAAGGTGGTCAATACTGCAAATTTACCAGAAAAAGCTAAACAATAAACATTAATTACTCAAATTTTCTGCTTGTGCAGATCTTTCAGTGGCACCACTAATGAAGAGATTATTTTACGAGAGATAAACCATCTAGCAGAGCACCTTGACGTTCCTGAGTTGTTACTGCAAGATACCTTTATTGTGGCTGGTTACAACAATCCTTCAGTTCCAAATCGACATAATGAGATCTGGTTTATTCAGAGGCCTTGAGTAAATTGTTCATATCTGGTACAGACCCTGTGCAATAGCTTATTTTGTGAAAATGTATATGTACTATGTGATGGTGTACTATGTGATGGTGTAAGTGCAGGTGAAAACTTGCTTCAATTATAACTTTGTTACATTAAGTGAATATAAGATGATCACAGGTTGACATTTAAAATATAAAGTAGAATTAGTTTTCCATGAATAATCATATCACCAAATAACATCCACAATTTTCACAATTCTAGTTAAATCTTATGGCACTAGAGATCAAAAGTAAATCCAAATCCCTGGAACTATGAGATAGCTGTGTGATCTACTGTAGCACTGTATAAACTGTTTGTAAAAGCAAAACAAGAGAGACTAGAGCTCCAAGAGAAATAGTCCTCCATTTAAATCTCAATTTTACACAGACTGTCTCTCCTGGGATAGAATTGTGGTTCTGCAAGGAGTGCAGTTGCCTCATAGCCCAGGCAATGTGAGTTCCATACTGAACTCCAGTGTTGTCTGTATGGAGTCTGCAAGTTCTTCATGGGAGCACATGGGTTTCCCCAGCTAATCTGATTTCCCTCCTCCACATCCAAAGAATATGCTGGCTAAATTAACTAATTATTATAAATTGTTGCTGCCGGAGTAGATGGACGTTAATGGGCCTGTGTAATGGGGAAACAAGTTGGAGAACAGGATTTGTTCTGACAGCCAGCATTGACTCAATAGGTCAGATAACTCTTTCCCCCCCCCCACACCCACCCAAGTCATAAGGTAAAATAAGTATGTGTCCTTTCACTGTAAATGTAGGAATAGAAAATGACAGCATTTAATTTAACTATAAATAACCTAATATTTCTGGCAAAATAAATGGTTATGAAATAGATAGTCCTTCAATGGAAAACCATAGAGACATTTGAAGAAATACATTGTAATGTTTGTTTGCACAAACGAGTAGTAACATTTGCTTGTCAACCTACATCTTCTGTGCCATTACTGGACTTTGTTGTTTAAGAACTCTTATGCTGGATAGACCAAAAAGCATTAAGTGTCAATTAAGATACTGCTACACTACGCAACCAGCATTTGATTGAAAGAGGCAAAACAGATCTCACACTAAATACCCTCCTGTATATTTTACCCTACACAATGCAGATATTGTATGGTGATAATGTAATGTATAACAGTAGCTGCTGACCAAAGTTTCCAAATCATTCAGTGACCTCTGCAGTCAATGTAGCAAATTCACCACATCTTGGTTCATATTTACGAATAAAATAACAAATCATAAAGCACTTTTAGTAAAATACTGGAAACAAATATTAATTATTCATTCTCAATACTCATTAAAACTCAATGTTTTAATGTAAAAAGTTATCACCTCTTTGTAAATAAGAATCCATTTAAAAATATGACAGCTGCTTACAGAGAGAAAAAAATCCCAATTAATGATACCTTTTGAAGTCCTTTCATCAATATCAACCTACATTTATTGAAGCATCCTCAGGTGCTTGGTAGAGCACCAAAAATAAAAACCTGACACTGTGCCACTAAGAAAGATATCAATACAGATAAACAAATGGCACGGTCAAAGGATTGGCAATGAATCTTAAGGAGAGATTTGGAAAGGATCAGGGGTAGGGGAAGAAAAAACTTAAGCACTAAACACCAATGCAGATGAAAAGATTGTTACAGTGAGAGTTATTAAAATAAGAAACATGCACAAGGCCACAAATAAAGCAAAAGGATTTAGATAGCTTCTGCAGCTGTAAGGTAGTAAAGGTTGGGATAGTTGAGAAGTGGTGATGGTGCAGTTAGATCCTGGACAAGGATTTGAAAACTGAGGCATTGTTGGCCTTCATGAACCAAACAAAAGTGTTCTTCAAACTGAATTAATTGTTACAAAGTGAATGAATAGAAACTTGAGCAACACACACAAAATGCTGGTGGAATGCAGCAGGCCAGGCAGCATCTATAGGAAGAAGTACAGTCAACATTTCAGGCCGAGACCTTTCATCAGGACTCTATAGGAAGAAGTACGGTCAACGTTTTGGGCCGAGACCCTTCGTCCGAATAGAAACTTGATAGCCTTTCTGTTTATGATTAGAGGTTGATATTTATTCTGCAGATCTGTTTTGTAAAGAGTTTATAAAACAAGATGAATGGCTGTACGAAGGTTTAACTGTAAACATATTAAAACATTTATGGTTACGAATTCAAAGATTAAATTAAAATTTGCTTAGTGTCTCAAGATGATTTCATTAATAACGGATTCCAGAGGATACCCATGACTTATTCTGTGCCTTATCATGCTCTTCGTTCTCCATGAAGCATTGCAGAACCGGCTTGGTCGTTGGAATTCACTGTTGATCTCAACCACCCAGTCCACCGCAGTTGACTTCATATACTATGACAGGCACGTCCCAATTTCACCGGGTATGAGGCCCGCTGGTGACGCTCACCTGCCAAAGTGGTGTACCAGGGTGTGGGCGCTATTGCAAGCAACAGCAATTTAGAGTCTCAGGTGAGAACTGAGTGTCTGGTGGGGACCAAAGGTGAGTGAGCTACCACTGAATGGACACAACAAGCCCCTTCAGAGGTGCTATCCCTCCAGTTTGTCCCCAACTACCACACCAGTTTTATCCCGTTCGAGACACTCAATCCTTGTGCAGCTCAACTTCTTCTGTCTTCTTCCTTGTTCTAACATAGGGTCTTCCATCTGAAAAAAACAATTTCTCTTCCCATGGATGCTGCTGTCATTTTTGCCTATTCAAATTAAATCGCCAGTCAGCGATTACCATCCCCAACCCAAACACAATGTTAGTGTCCAGAATTAAATGTCAAGATCGCTTGGAAATAAATTTAAACTGCCTATACTGAATAAAGCCTGAAACACTTAGCAATCGAGGCAGCATCTGTGGAAAGAACAGTTAACTATTGATGCTCCAAACTGAGAAGACATTATAGTCTAATAGTCATAGTCATATTTTATTGATCCCGGGGGAAATTGGTTTTTGTTACAGTTGCACCATAAATAATAGTAATAAAACTATAAGTAGTTAAATAGTAATATGTAAATTATGCCAGTAAATTATGAAATAGGTCCAGGACCAGCCTATTGGCTCAGGGTGTCTGACCCTCCAAGGGAGGAGTTGTAAAGTTTGATGGCCACAGGCAGGAATGACTTCCTATGACGCTCAGTGTTGCATCTCAGTGGAATGAGCCTCTGGTGGAATGTACTCCTGTGCCCACCCAGTACATTATGTAGTGGATGGGAGACATTGTCCAAGATGGCATGCAACTTAGACAGTATCCTCTTTTCAGAGACCACTGTCAGAGCGTCCAGCTCCATCCCCACAACATCACTAGCCTTACAAATGAGTTAGTTGATTCTGTTGGTGTCTGCTACCCTCAGCCTGCTGCCCCAGCACACAACAGCAAACATGATAGCACTGGCCATCACAGACTCACAGAACATCCTCAGTATCGTCCGGCAGATGTTAAAGGACCTCAGTCTCCTCAGGAAATAGAGACGGCTCTGACCCTTCTTGTAGACAGCCTCAGTGTTCTTTGACCAGTCCAGTTTATTGTCAATTCGTATCCCCAGGTATTTGTAATCCTCCACCATGTCCACACTGACCCCCGGATGGAAACAGGGATCACCGGTACCTTAGCTCTCCTCAGGTCTACGACCAGCTCCTTAGTCTTTTTCACATTAAGCTGCAGATAATTCTGCTCACACCATGTGACAAAGTTTCCTACCGTAGCCCTGTACACAGCCTCATCTCACTTGCTGATGCATCCAACCAGAGTCATCCAAAAACTTCTGAAGATGACAAGGCTCTGTGCAGTAGTTGAAGTCCGAGGTGTAAATGGTGAAGAGAAAGGGAGACAAGACAGTCCCCAGTGGAGCCCCAGTGCTGCTGATCACTCTGTGGGACACACAGTGTTGCAAGCACACGTACTGTGGTCTGCCAGTCAGGTAATCAAGAATCTATGACACCAGGGAAGCATCCATCTGCATCGCCGTCAGCTTCTCCCCCAGCAGAGCAGGGCGGATGGTGTTCAATGCACTGGAGAAGTCAAAAAACATGACCCTCACAGTGCTCACTGGCTTGTCCAGGTGGGCGTAGACACGGTTCAGCAGGTAGATGATGGCATCCTCAACTCCTAGTTGGGGCTGGTAGTTATAAAGGTAGTTTTAAGCTGCAGAGAAGCAGCAGGATATGGCAGAGGAATTATCTATGATAGAGCAAGATCAGAGTTGCCATGGGAATGAATTGATGGTGTCATTAGAGGATGATAAAATACAAAAGTATAATGTATTGCAAATATGAGGACTCAGTCCTGCTCAGGTGAGCTTCCTTAACTCTTTACCTGGTATATTAATGCCTGCATTCGTGCTACATTCTTCCTCAAACAAAATCAAAATTTTAATCACTTTTGCATTCAATTATTTTCACTTAGTCCACTTACTCATGCGTTATCTTCCTGGAATTCTTTCCCCCAACACAGGAGATGAACTACCCAGCCATTACGAGCCTATAGACTTGCACTGTCTCCCACCCAACCTTCTTCTGGATCCCACTCCAGTCTTCCAGCTTATCTCCATTACAGTTTTTCTGTTTTTGAGATTTTAAGTGTGTCGAAATGTTTCCCAGAGGAGAGCACAGCAATATGCAAACTTGAGGAACACCACTTCATATTTCATCTGTGCATACTACAGCCCTTCTGTAGCACATTTTCCCTCGTTCAGAACCAGCAATTTATGCCGCAAGTCGTTCACCTGAGGAAAATGGTTCATATTTTCCTCTCCTCCGCCCTTTGTTTCCCTTTGCTGAATGTTTCCAGCTTTGGATTTACTTACATTAGATTTTTCTGTTGAAGATGGTGTTTGGTACTTGTGACATCCAACATTTGTGTCACATCATCGCAAAACAGAACCATAATCACTTTTGGAGCAGAAAATTTCAGCAATGCAGCCAAGACTTAGAGGCTCAAAGGTCTTGCTGAACTCAAATTCAGGCATATTTAATATAACACAATTGAATCAATTTGGCAAAGACCAGGTTTTGAGCAGATGAATTGGCAATACTGCCTGACAATGTCTTGGAATGTGTCCACAAGCCAAGATTCTCCATCAGTGAGAATGGGGACATTCGTGATAATTCTACCTCCCTTTGGTTAATTGTCTACCATCATCAGGGCTACAAGTGACAGATCTCCAAAGCCTTCAGTTAATCCCTTAATTGAAAATTTGTTTCATCACACTGCAGATAAGCAGCTTGGTTTACAGTTCTGCAATATTCAAACATGCAAGATCAAACTGATAACTAATTTGATTTTATTTTCCTTTCCTGGAAGTACAAAAAAATAGAGCTGACTGTTCTATTCCTGCTCCTTTGACCCTGACGGCTGCAAAATACAATCACAATTGATCATCAAAATTCAGTACCTTATACCCATTTTCTCTCCATATATTTGATACCTTTAGCACCAAGAATAATATAGAACTACTTATTATATACATTTGATGATTTGACTTCAACCACATTTCTTGTTAAAGAACTTGGCAGGTTCACCACTTTCTGGGTTAAGAAATTTCTTTTCATCTGTTTTTTCATAGCTTAACCCTCATTAAAAGGCCTGGATAGAGTGGATATTGAGAGGATGTTTCCTATAGTGGGAGAATCTGGCACCAGAAGGCACAGTCTCAGAATAAGACATCCCTTTAGAACAGGGAAGAAGAAAAATTTCTTTAGCCAGAGGGTGGTGAATTTGTGGAATTCATTGCCACAGAAAGCTGTGGAGGCCAAGTCATCGGGTATACGTAGAGTGGAGGCTGATAGTTTCTTGATTAGTAAGGGCATCAAAGGTTATGGGGAGAAGACAGGATAATGTGGTTGAGAGTAATAGTAAATCAGCAACGATTTATTATCATCAGAATAATAAATCTTCAATGGTAGAGTACAGTCGATGTAGGGACAGGTATAGCACTTTTTCGGCTCGCAAGGATAAGTGCCAGGAGCGAGATCAGTGGGGAGGGACGAGTGGACACTTCACCTATGAGTCTGTTGGGGTCATTCTAGAAGGAAGGAGATGTCTTCCTTTTTTAAAGAAAGGGGCTCCCTCCCTCCACGATCAACGATGCCCTCAATCGTATCTCTTCCATTTCACATGTCTGCTCCCGCCACCCGACCAGGGACAGGGTCCCTCTTGTCGCCACCTACCACCCCACCGGCCTCCACGTCCAGCACATAATTCTCCGAAACCTCCGCTATCTCCAACGGGATTGCCACTACCCAGCACATCTTTCCCTCCACCCCCCCAACTTTCTGCTTTCCACAGGGATCGCTCCCTACGTAACTCCCTTGTCCATTCGTCCCTCCCCACTGATCTCCCTCTCCTGGCACTTATCTTTGCAAGTGGAAAAAGTGCTACACCTGCCCCTACACCTCTCCCTCACTGCCACTCAAGGTCCTAAACACTCTTTCCAGGTGAGTCGACACTTCACCTGTGAGTCTGCTGGGGTCATATACCAGGTCTGGTGCTCCCGGTGTGGCCTCCTGTATAATCGGTGAGAACCGACATAGATTGGGAGACCGCTTTGCCGAACACCTGCACTCTGTCCGCCAGAAAATGCGGGATCTCCCAGTGGCCATCCATTTTAGTTTCACTTCCCATTTCTGTATGTCCATCCATGGCCTCCTCCACTGTCATGGTGAGGCCACACTTACGTTGGAGGAACAACACTTTGTGTTCCGTTTGGGTAGCCTTCAGCCTGATGGCATGAACATCAATTTCTCTAACTTCTGGTATTGCCCCCCATGCCCTCACTCTTCTTCACCATTTCTCCATACCCTTTTCCATCTCTCACCTTAACTCCTTACCCACCCATCACCTCCCTCTGGTGCTCCTCCCCCTCCCCCCTTTTCTTTCTTCCGTGGTCTTCTGTCTCTTTTACCAATCAACTTCCCAGCTCTTTACTTCATCCCTCCTCCTTCAGGTTTCACCTATCACCTTTTGTTTCTCTCGCCCCTCCCCTCACCTTTTAAATCTACTCCTCATCTTTTTTTTCTCCAGTCCTGCCAAAGGGTCTTGCACCAAAACATCAACTGTACTCTTTTCCACAGATGCTGCCTGGCCTGCTGAGTTCCTCCAGCATTTTGTGTTTATTACTCGGATTTACAACATCTGCGGATTTTCTCTTGTCTGAAATTCACCCTTTTTATTCTAGTATTTAAGACTGGCACTACACCAGTTGAATTTGTATTGTAACAGTACATCTACCACAATAGTTTGCCTATGGCTAACTCAATACAATTCTATTAGATACTTTACAGAAATGCAATTCTTTTTTTAAAACCACTTTTGGAGTATCAACAATGCCAGCAAGGCCTACATTTATTGCCCTTTCTTAAATGCCCCTTGAAAAGGTGGCAGTGAACCACCTGGTTAGATCATTGCATTCCTTCATGTGAAGACAATCCCATTATACAATTCAATAGGAAACTTCATGATATAAAGCCAAGCAAAGGAATGTGTTGGGTGACTTGGAGAGGCTCTTGCAAAGGCTGGTACTCTACTGCACCCAATTCTTTGATGTTGAGGGTAGGGAGAAGCAGTAAGATTAGCCTGGAAGGGCAACAGTAGTGCATTTCGTGGATAATACACTACAGCCACTGAGTGCTGGTGGAAGGAATGAATGTCAAGGATGGTTCATGAGGTGTCACTCAAGCAGCCTATTGTCCTGTATAGTGTTGAGTTTCTTGAGAGCTGTTGATTGGTGTTTTACTCATCCATAACATTCCTGACTTGTGCCTTCTAAATGGTGGAAAGGTCTTAGGATATCAGAAAGTGGATCATTTACTACAGGAACCCAAGCCCCCTACTCTTCTAACCAAAATACTTATGAGGCTGGCCCATTTGAGTTTCTGATTAATGCCAATTCCAAGGATATTAATGGTGGGAAACTTGCCATTGAACTTTGCATGGGTTTTGCCATAACCTTTGACAACAGAAAATGACTTGCCTTAACTCGAAATACACTTAAGCTTCAGAAATATTTTTAGATGTTTTGTATTCTATAGTAAATAGAACAGAGGAAAGTGAATATATTAAACATCTAAAATTCTCTCAAATTATACATTAAAATTCACTTTTTCTATTTTCAAAAGTTAAAAATTATGCCAGAAATCTAGTCTGGGGAACAAAACTTTCTAGAGAATGCAGTGGGTTAATATCTAAGCAGTCAGGCATTTTACTGATCAGCTGAGGTTACACATAAGCCATGTAACTTCTGTCCTTCTCTAGGAGAAAATAACACTCACCTCTAAGTATAAAGACTGAATAGCAGTGAGCTCAGGTCCCAAAGGAATTACAAACTTCTCAACATGTCGCTGGTGTGAGTAGGGCTGGACGTCCACTGAATCTTCAGACCTCACCTCCAGATGTGCAATCATAAGGTTTGAAATGACTTGCTGTACAGCCTGTCAAAAACAGGAACAATTACATATTTTTTGTGATGCAGCCTTTCTCAGCGAATGAGTTGTGAATTTAAGTCTCACTCCAAACTGATAATGCCAATTTAGTATTTAATTGTTTACATTATTATGGGCTGGTCTTTTTGGATACAATACTAAAACTGAAGCCTTACTCATTTATTAAATGGACAATATATTTCTCCCAGTAGAGGTCAGATCATAAGCAACAAATTACCATAAATATCCTTCCCAAACAGATTTGTAACTTAAGATACATTAGCTAACACACTGTTTGTAAAGTATCTAAGCAATCATAATCAACATCAATATAATTTTATAACGATATTAATACCAGATGGGATAGAGGATGGAAAAATAGATCTCATTTAAAACAGATCATTGCTGGCTTATCCACAGAAACAAGGTTGATAGTAAGAAGGTATGGAAAAGAGAGTGATACATTAGCAAAAGTCTTCTAAAGATGCATCAAGTAATATGATGACCAAGAGGTGTAATGTTGTTCCATTTTTTATTTAGAACTCATTGGACAGTTTTCAATTTTACCCCTTTCACAATGGACAATACAGATCCTAAAGAGAAAAATGTCTAAAGGAAGATCACTGGAAAGATCCTTGATAAAAGCTTTTTTTTTTTAGCACTAGCTTTCAGAGCTTCAGATTATTAATTCGAAAAGGCTTCAGGGAAGTTTTAAGTTTTTAAAAAATGGAAGGAATGGACTATTTGAACTGGATAGGCTGCAGAAAAAAAAATGGGTCATGTACACAAGTCTTCACTTAATGTCAAAAAGATTTTACCATATCTGAAAGCTGCCCTCACTTGAACCAACAGTGGATAATGGACTTGCTGTAGAAGTTCAAAACAGAACAGGACCTACTTCTTTATGTATCAAGTATGACTTTGTCCAGTAACAGTGTGCAAATGGGCAGGTATCACTGTGACGTGGAGAATGACGTTTAGTCATCCTTGAAGGTTGGCAAGAAAATTCCCAGTTTTGTTCTCCGAACTGCCCAAAGATGTTATTTTAAAAAACTGATTTTTCATCTCTCGGGAGAATGCATAGCTATAAATGTAAACATACAATGGGAATTATTTCTCATGTCATCAGCTTAGAGTAGGTTTAACTGGATTCTGCAGGGAGCGCTCATGGACTGAGGTCGTCTCTCTGGCTTCGCTCCATTCCCGTTATCCTTTTTAACCTATGATCTCCTTGATCTAATCAACTTTAAGTACACCAGAAGACTTACTTTATCTCTCTGAATTATCGATTAATTGACTTCCTTTTGTCAATCGCAACTTTTGAGCTTAAAGAAATGAGTACAAGATCTAAAACCAAAGATGGGAAAGACGCTGATGGGAACGGAGGAAAGAAGAAAGGTGACTCTAAACCAACGGAATTAACTTACGAAGTTATGGTGAAGTGTTTGGAGGAAATGTTTGAGCAGCATCGGATAAAATTATCTGAAAGTTTAACTGCTCAATTTGAACAACATCGTCAAAGCCTTAATGAAGATTTAAAATCAATCACGGAATCTTTGAAATTCCTGAATGCTGATGTTCAAAAACACGATGCAAAAATTTCTGAGCTGGATACTAAATCTCAGAGGACGGATACAAAAGTTGAGATCTTAGAGAAGAATCTAGCTTCGACTACTAAACAGCTCCAACAACTTAAATCCAAAGTTATTGATCTTGAGAATCGATCAAGAAGACAAAATTTACGTTTAATTGGCCTACCCGAGGATGTTGAGGTTGGAGATCCTGTAATATTCTTTGCTAAACTTTTAAAGGATTCGTTCGGTTCAGTTTCTCCCAACGATCCTCCATTACTTGATCGCGCCCATCGTATACCGTGGGTAAAGTCGGCAGCGGCTGTTTCCAAACCCAGACCAGTTATTCTTCGTTTCCATTACGTTAATGTTAAAGAACAACTTCTCCAGATCGCTCGTCGACAAGGGATGATCAAGTATCACCAGCATTCCTTCAGAATAGTTCAAGACTACAGTCCTGAAGTGATGAAGGAACGACTGACTTTTAAACCTTTAATGTCGGAATGCTATCAAAAAAATCTCAAACCGGCACTACTGTATCCTGCACGACTCAGAATCTCTCTTCCCGATGGAAATCGTCGTGTTTTCCACTCTACAACTGCCACTCGGAGCTTTTTGGATGATAATTTCCCATCTGATACAGATACCCTCTCTTAATCTGTGTCGGGTGCTTCCAGCACCAATTTTTTTTCTCTCTGGTGTTTTTCTTCAAAATAAACCTTCTACTACTGTGCGATGAAGGTTTTTTATAAGTTTAAGATTTTTGTTCTTTGTTTATTACTATAGTGATTATTCTATAACATATTATATATTATATTATATAACTTATATTATAGATTATTCTATAGAATATTTATCTTCTGTGAATAACATCACTTTCCCTTAGTTAACTTGTTTTAATCTATCTTTTTTTGTTATTACTAATGATCCGATCCGACGGTCATTTGTAGTTATATGCTTCCTATTTTTGATTTTCGCATAATTAAAATGGCGACTTGTCTTTCTTTTTCTATAATTTTTATTTTTTTTTCGGGACGCCATGTTCTTATGCTGCTTCCCATAATCCATTTTTCTTATTTTGGAAGCGTTTTTTTTTATTTACTCGTTTATAATTAACTAATTATATGCACTGATACTGGTTTCTTTTATTTTATATATTTTAGTAATTTTTACTATGGAGACTAATTTACAATACTGTTTATTTTTCACATATTAGACTTTGGGAGGTCACTTATCTAACATATATTTTTGGAGTTGCCCCCTGCAGAAATGGGGTTAAAGTTAGTATTAGTTAGCGCTTTCTTCAGCCTTCTCTGGCTCAGTTCGGGTTTCTACTTGGGGTTGGGGGAGGGGGTGGTCTTTTTCTTTTTTAATTTTTTCTATTGGGCTGATTCAGAACTACAAAGATGTCCCCAGTGTCGAGATTTCTGGTTCCTCTCTAATCATGTATTCCTCTTCCGATTTCATGAGCTCACATTATGGTTAACCCCTTACTCACCAAAGGGTTAATTTTTAGTTATGGCTCATTCTATTAATTTTGTCTCTTGGAATACAAATGGTTTAAACCATCCAATAAAACGGAAAAAGATTTTCAAAATATTCCAAAGACTGAATGTTCATATTATCTTTGCTCAAGAGACTCATGTAAGGAAAGAGGACAGTCAACGAACGCTTCTTTAAGTTTTGGAAAGACAAACAATACCACTCAAATGCTCAAGCCAAAATTAAAGGCGTTTCAATTTTTATTGATCCCTCAATTACATTCATTCATCAAGACATCATTTCAGATCCTAATGGCAGATTTCTGTTAATTACGGGGGTACCTTTTAATAAAAAGGTCGCTATGGTTAATGTTTATGCTCCGAATGTGGATTATCCTGAATTCTTTAAACATTTACTTACTTCCCTTCCTAATTTAAACGAGTATATGTTGATAATGGGCGGTGATTTTAATTTATGTTTGAATCCCATGTTGGATAGATCCACAAGTAGTCCGGCTTTACCGAATAAGTCGGCTACTATTATCAACTCTTTTATGTTGGATGCTGGGATTTCAGAAATTTGGAGATTTCTACATCCAAATGATAAGGAATTCTCCTTTTTTTCACATGTTCACCGTTCTTTTTCCCGAATTGATTATTTCCTGATTGACTCTCGTTTGATTCCATATGTAGTTGATTGTAATTATGACATTATTGCTATTTCAGATCATGCTCCATTGAAACTTTCCATCAAGTTAATGGATACCTTTTGTACTACCAGACAATGGCGATTTAACCCTATTTTGCTTCAAGATCAGGACTTTGTCAAATTTATAAAGGAGCAGATTGATTTCTCCTTTTCAACTAATACTACGGATGAAGTTTCCAACGGAACTGTTTGGGACGCCTTTAAAGCTTATATCCGTGGTCAGATTATTTCCTATTCGGCCGGTTTGAAAAGACGTATTAACAATGAAATACTTCTACTGGTTGATAAAATTAAAGCAGTTGATAAAAAATATGCTATTTCTCCTAGCAAGGAGCTGTACAAACACAGAGTTGAACCCCAATTGGAACATAGCTTATTATTAACATCCTTGATCGAAAATCAATTAATGAGAACTAGAAGTGATTTTTATATTCATAGTGATAAATCGGGTAAATTACTGGCTAACCAATTGAAATTTGATTCCATTAAACGTCAAATTACTAAGATCCGCAAACAGGATGATACTTTCAGTTGATCATGTTGGGATAAACCAAACCTTTCAAGAATTTTATACCTCTTTATATCATTCTGATTTTCCTCATGATTCTAATTTCATGCATGATTTTTTAAGTAAATTGAGTTTTCCGAAACTATCTCCCGAAGATTGCCTATCATTAGAAACTTCCATTTCAGAGGAAGAAATAATAACTGCAATCTCATCATTAAATTCCGGTAAAGCACCCGGTCCCGATGGGTTTACAGTGGAACTTTTTAAATTTTTTTCCTCCATTCTTTCTTCTAAGTTGTCTAGAATATTTAAGGAAGCAATTAGTTTAGGTAAATTACCACAATCGTTTTATGAAGCCTCTATTTCCTTAATTCTTAAAAAGAATAAAGATCCTACGGATTGTGCATCTTACAGACCGATATCTCTTCTGAATGTAGATTCAAAAATTTTTTCAAAAATTCTAGCTACTAGACTGGAGAAGGTGTTACCTCAAATTATTTCCATGGATCAAACCGAATTTATTAAAAATCGCTATTCATCTTTCAATATTAGGAGGTTAATGAATATTGTTTATACCCCCTCACTTACTACCCCGGAATGTATTATCTCATTAGATGTTGAGAAAGCCTTTGACAGAGTTGAATGGCCTTATTTATTTAATGTTCTTGAGAAATTTAATTTTAATTTGACATTTATATCTTGGATTAAATTGTTATATTACTCCCCGGTAGCCTCGGTCTGTACAAATAATTATAGATCTCCTTTTTCTCGTCTTTTTCGCGGTACTAGGCAAGGTTGCCCTCTTAGTCCTTTACTATTTAATATTGCTCTTGAACCTTTAGCAATTGCTATCCGTGACTCGCCAAATATTGTTGGTATTACCCGTGGAAATGAAATACATAAACTATCATTATATGCAGATGATTTGTTGTTATATATCTCTAACCCGGAGAAGTCAATTCCTGCTATCTTAGATCTGTTAGCTCAATTTAGTAACTTTTCTGGTTACAAATTGAATCTTAGTAAGAGTGAATTATTCCCTTTAAATAAGCATGTACCTATTTATGGACATTTACCATTTAAATTGGTTACTGATTCATTTATATACTTAGGGATAACAATTACCAAAAAATATAAAGATTTATTTAAAGCTAATTTTTTACCTTTAATTGATCAGATGAAACTTTTATTTACCAAATGGTCCCCAATCTCTTTGTCTTTGATTGGTCGGATTAATGCTATTAAGATGATCATTTTGCCTAAATTTTTGTATATATTTCAATCGGTTCCAATTTTTATCCCAAAATCTTTTTTTGATAACGTAGATTCAAAAATTTCCTCATATATTTGGCAGAATAAAAATCCTAGGTTAGGTAAAAGATATTTACAGAAATCCAAGAAGGAGGGGGGACTTGCCCTCCCAAATTTTAGATTCTATTATTGGGCAATTAATATTCGATATTTAAAATTTTGGCTACAAGATTTGGACGCATCTTTAAACCCTCATTGGGTAAATCTTGAATCTAATTCATTACAAGGGTTTTCCTTGGGTTCGGTTTTAGGAACTTTACTTCCTTTTACTTCTTTTAAATCAGATAAACAAATGAATAACCCAATAGTTAAGCATACTTTACGTATATGGTTTCAATTCCGAAGATTTTTTGGGTTTAATCAATTCATTCTAGCAAGTTCCATTATATCAAATTTTCTTTTTCAACCTTCCATGATGGATCAAGCTTACTTTGATTGGAAAACCAAAGGTATAATATCTTTTCGCGATTTATTCTTGGATAACTGTTTTATGTCTTTTGATCAACTCTCTAATAAATATAACTTACCCAGATCTCACTTTTTTAGATATTTACAGATTAGAAACTTTTTAATTACTGTCTCTCCTAATTTTCCACACCCATATCCAATGGACACTTTGGAAAAAATCTTAGACTTAAATCTTTCTCAGAAAGGTGTAATAGCAATTGTATATAATATAATTATGAATTTATGTCCTGATGCCTCTAATAAAATTAAAGCTGACTGAGAAAGAGAACTTGAGATTAATATACCGACTGAAAAATGGGAAAAAATTCTTCAGTTGGTGAATTCATCCTCTGTATGTGCTAAGCGTAGGTTGATACAGTTTAAAGTAGTTCACAGGGTTCATATGTCCAAAGATAAACTATCTCGTTATTACTCTTATATTAATCCAATATGTGACAGATGCCAGTCTGAGATTGCTTCTCTAACTCACATGTTTTGGTCATGTCCCTTGTTGGAGAAATATTGGAAAGATATTTTTGATATTATTTCAACGGTCCTAAATATAGACTTACAACCTCATCCAATTACTGCTATCTTTGGACTACCAATGATAGACTCAAATAATTTAACCTCTTCATCACAAAGGATGATTGCATTTCTTACTTTAATAGCTAGAAGGTCCATTTTGTTGAATTGGAAAGAGATCAACCCTCCTACAGTATCTCATTGGTTTTCACAAACTATGGTGTGTCTGAATTTGGAGAAAATTAGAAGTGCAGTTTATGACCCTTCTATTAAGTTTGAAAAAATTTGGAGGCCATTTATTCAGCATTTTCATTTGATGTAATTTGATCATTTCCAAACTTGTTTTATTTCTCTGTACTGTTGTTGGAGGGGAATGGAATCGTCGACGCTGAGGTTTTCTTCTTTTCCATTTTTAAGTTGTTAGTTTTGCCCAAGTCTTTTAGTTTAGTTTAGTTGTTTTTTTTTCTTTTGGGATGGGTTTTTTTTTCTCTTTTTTTGTCTTTTTTCCTTTTTTTGCTTTATATTATCCGTGATCAGTTCTACATCTATGGGAGTTTTGGTAATTTCCACTATTTGGTTTTGCAATTACTCTTTTTTTAAATGTAACAATACATCTCATATTATCTGTATTATTGCTATGTTTTGTTTCTATATTTTGAAATTAATAAAAAGATTGAAAAAGAAAGAGTAGGTTTGACTGACTCTAATACATAATACATTTCTGCATCTTCACAGGCAGCCAATTCACTTGATCTGCTTCCTACTAAAAGTTGCGTACTCACACTTCATACTCTCAACTTGGGTTTCACACAGCCAGTTAGAAGCAGAAGGATCCTTTCAAAGATATCCTCAAGACCAAGAAACACACATAAAAGTTGCTGGTGAACGCAGCAGGCCAGGCAGCATCTCGAGGAAGAGGTGCAGTCGACGTTTCAGGCCGAGACCTGAAACGTCGACTGCACCTCTTCCTCGAGGTGCTGCCTGGCCTGCTGCGTTCACCAGCAACTTTTATGTGTGTTGCTTGAATCTCCAGCATCTGCAGAATTCCTGTTGTTTGCGCTCAAGACCAAGAAGCTGGTTTGTTTTAAACCTAGCTTTTCAGGATTCTGCTCGTAGCAAATCCTCATATTTTACTATCGTAATGGACATGGTTCATTGCTGACATTGATTAGGTTCATTTTCAAAGATTGCCACTGAATTTGGAACTGTTAGCTTAGAACTGCCCAAAGCTCACTCAGTCTCTCTCTGATCTTTGAGTAGTTTGACCCTGCAGAAAACAGTTTCAATACTTAATTTTGGAGAAGTAAATTAAAAGCCTAATCACAATAAAACCAAATATTAACATGAATTTAACATTCATTAAAATCTATCACCTAAAATAGCAGAACATAACAAAGGCGCTTTAGTCACATAATTACATAAAACACTGCCTTAAAATAAATCAAGTTAAAATATCTCAGGATGTCCTCCCATAGCAGGGACGAAAAATATGAAAATTCATCTTTGTAGCTCCCTATAAGAATATACCATGAAAACTTTGGCAACGGTATATATAACCATCCTCACCTCTACCATGGCTGACTTGCATTGTCATAAACCATAGTCCATAAAGATATTTATAGACTTGACGATTTCTAATACAACATGCAAAGAGAAGCATTCCAGAGGTTGAATTCATGAACAGCCAAATCCCAATAAATACTCAAGGACAAAAACTGCAAAGTTGCTAAAATTAAACATATGGGTATTCTTCATCTCGACAGCGATTGTACTTTCATCATCCTTATGCTATGATTTCTCCCTTTGTGTACCCGGTCTTTGGAAAAGCATGAACTCTAATTAATTTATACCTGGCACCAATTGTGCAAGTAACTAACCTTTACATCCCCACCTGGAGTGGCAGTCAAAGCCAGAATACGGAACTGAAGTGTATGGTTGCATAGCTCCTTAATCACCTTCAACAGAAAAAAAAGTGAAAGTTATTAAAAATATTAAATCATGCCAGTATCAAGTAGCAAAGTAGCTACATACATATCTGTAATCATACTGTACCTGGCAATATGCATGATTTCCTAGTGCCTTGTGTGCTTCATCAACCACCAAACACTTTACATTAGCAGCTGGACAAGCTCCTCGAGAAAGATCATTCATCATAACCTGTGGTGTGAGGAAGAAAACCCGTCTGGTTTTCCAAATACCCTGACGATTCAATGCCTGTGTATGTCCTGAAAAAGTTATTGAATACTTAATTGATATCAATTTTGGTACATGCAGTTTTGTAAAATTAACAGCCAACTACCATGATCACTTCCAACTAAAGACATTACTAAAATATTGCATTGACAATTGGTTTTCTAATGCCTAAAAAGATTATGGGACCTCAGGTTGGGAATGCCTGGTCTAGATAACTTTCAATTTTGCTGAGGTTTCAAATCACAGTCACAGACTAAAGAAATAATAACATTTCTAAAACATCCTCCTCTGGGGAGAACAAGTTAAAATAAATAAGCAGTCACTCTTGTATTTAGTTTCCTTTTAGCCAGCTTTGGAACACTGGAAGCAGATCCCACATATCAACAGCAGAAATGTCATGCTAGGAGGTATAGAGATGGTGTTTCAGAATGCACTTTAAAAAGTTGAGAGCAGATCATCTGGCTGCCCCTACAAAATCAGGTAGCATAAATGAAGAATGGGAGGTACTGCAAATTCTCACTTCATCCTTTGTCTTCTGTAAATATAAAAAAAGGGTGAAAGAACATTCTTAAGTTGAGCTAATAATAGCAGACTAAAAAACTCACGGGCAACCCTATTTGAGAATTCTACCAAACAATGACAATATCCTTCATTCACCAAATACAATGGATTCTGGTTAATTGGACCATTGGTTAATCGGGGGAGTTGTTTATTTGGGGCAAATCTTAAAAAACAAAAACTAAATTGAGAAAATTGCCAGGATTCCTTTTGTTCATTTGGAACACTGCCGCTTAATTGCGACAGGAGATTGTTGCCAAACGAATTGTAAGTAGCATTAGTCATGAGCACTTGCGTGGCATTTAATGCCATACCATGCTTTGAGTGAACAGTTTTTAAATAACATTAGTTGCATGTATTTGTGTTCAAAAAACAGTGATTTTTGTCACTGATAGTTAGTGAGAAATAAGCAGTAAGACAATTACATACTGTTTTCTTCACTGCAGTTTCAAGCATTCAGGCTTGATCGTGCCAGAAACACCCAGGAGTGAAAATGAGACTATTTCAACAAGTTCGAAACTATGAAAAACTTGAAGGAATCAACAATCATTGCATTGTATGAAGGCAGTCCATTATCAGCACTTGCTGTCTGCACTGAATTTGTTCATAGAACATTGAATAGTACAGCACAGTACAGGCCCTTCAGTCCACAATGTTGTGCCGACCCTCAAACCCTGCTTCCCATATAACCCCCCCACCTTAAATTCCTCCATATACCTGTCTAGTAGTCATCATGTACACCGGATGAACTGCTCTGTCGATAACACTGGACAACAAAGATTTTGCTTCCTGAATACCTTTGGGTGTGCCTTATGGATTTTGGGCTGCTGATCATGAAAATCACCATGAAATTACCCTATTACGCACCATTTATTTCAATTCATAATTCAAGTAAGAATAACTGATGGCAAGATTAAGGAAGCCATTTTTGTTGGTCCACAAATCAAACAAATCATCAAAGAACACACATCAAAGTTGCTGGTGAACGCAGCAGGCCAGGCAGCATCTTTAGGAAGAGGTACAGTCGACGTTTCGGGCCGAGACCCTTCGTCTTGAATTCCCAGCATCTGCAGAATTCCTCGTGTTTGCGGTTTTAAAATAATCAAAGACATCAATTCGAAGAACTTCTAGTGGGACTGGAGAAAATTGCATAGAAGGTATTCAAGGATGCCGTTGAAAATTTTCTTGGCAACTACAGAGCACCAAACTACATGAAGCTGGTTGACAACATGCTTCAAGCATACAAAACTATGAAGTGCAACATGTCACTAAAACTTCATTTTCTGCATTCCCATTTAGACTTCTTCCATGGCATGGGATCCAGGGAAGTTTGGCCAGGTGGATTCAGAATTGGCTTGCCTGCAGAAGGCAGAGGGTTGTGGTGGAGGGAGTACATTCAGATTGGAGGGTTGTGACCAGTGGTGTCCCACAAGGATCCGTTCTGGTACCTCTACTTTTCGTGATTTTTATTAATGACCTGGATGTGGGGGTAGAAGGGTGGGTTGGCAAGTTTGCAGACAACACAAAGGTTGGTGGTGTTGTAGATAGTGTAGAGGATTGTCGAAGATTGCAGAGAGACATTGATAGGTTGCAGAAGTGGGCTGAGAAGTGGCAGATGGAGTTCAACCCAGAGAAGTGTGAGGTGGTACACTGTGGAAGGGCAAACTCCAAGGCAGAGTACAAAGTAAATGGCAGGATACTTGATAGCGCGGAGGAGCAGAGGGATCTGGGGGTACATGTCCACAGATCCCTGAAAGTTGCCTCACAGGTAGATAGGGTAGTTAAGATAGCTTATGGGGTGTTAGCCTTCATAAGTCGAGGGACAGAGTTTAAGAGTCGCGAGGTAATGATGCTGCTCTATAAAACTCTGGTTAGGCCACACTTGGAGTACTGTGTCCAGTTCCAGTCGCCTCACTATAGGAAGGGTGTGGAAGCATTGGAAAGGGTACAGAGGAGATTTACCAGGATGCTGCCTGGTTTAGATAGTATGCATTATGATCAGAGATTAAGGGAGCTAGAGCTTTACTCTTTGGAGAGAAGGAGGATGAGAGGAGACATGATAGAGCTATACAAGATATTAAGAGGAATAGATAGAGTAGACAGCCAGCGCCTCTTCCCCGGGGCACCACTGCTCAATACAAGGGGACATGGCTTTAAGGTAAGGGGTGAGAAGTTCAAGGGGGATATTAGAGGAAGGTTTTTTTACTCAGAGAGTGGTTGGTGCATGGAATGCACTTCCTGAGTCAGTGTTGGAGGCAGATACACTAGTGAAATTTAAGAGACTACTAGACAGGTATATGGAGGAATTTAAGGTGGGGGGCTTATATGGGAGGCAGGGTTTGTGGGTCAGCACAACAATGTGGGCCAAAGGTCCTGTACTGTGCTGTACTATTCTATGTTCTATATGTTCCCTGCAAATCTTGACACTGTCAGTGACAAGCATGGTAAAAGGTTTCACCAGGGCTTTGAGGTCATGGAGAAATGGCTTTAGGGCAACTGAATCCATCAATGCTGGCTGATTATAGTTGCATCTAAGTGAGAAGCCTCAGACACACAGTATAAATGAAAATCATTAACATTTTTAGCTTAGTTGAACTACTGCAAAGCGTCAGCACTGTTATGCAATTAAGACACATTATATTCAAAAAATGTTAATTTCTTGTTTCTCCAATTCATATGTGATACAAGTAGTCTGAAGTTATATTTGTGTTTGGCTTCAAGCGTTCTATCATAAACAAAAAAAATTCTGAGGGAGCAACACTTCCGAAAATATTTGCTGTCCAGTGTAACTATTAGGAACTAATAAAGTTTTATAGTACTGTGGTACTATTGGTAGTGCTCCAGTTTGTTCTGTATATCATTTAAATACATCATGTGTTATTTAGTTTGTCTTTTTTCTACCTTTTCAACTATTTCCATGAAACTTTGGCTAATTGGGGCAGCTACTTAATTGGGCCAAAATGTACTGCTCCTGATGTGTCCCAATAAACCAAAATCCACTGTGCTAAAATGTGCTGATTCCTGTTAACTAAGTTCAGTCTGGATGTTTTCAGCCATTTATTGAGCTTTTAAATCACTAAAGCAATTAGACATGAAATCAATGCCCTGTTCATGAGCAGCAATTGTTAGAAATGGCTCTGGATTTCCATAAATCTGATATAAAACAGAACTGATCAAAGTACCACTTCAAAAAAAAAAACCAGCAGCACAATTTTTCCAATGAAAATAATCTATCCAACTGCAATATGTAGATCCTGAGACATGATTTTTAGCAGAACAAAAGATAGCTTTGCAGGTGAATGGGTGGAAGTAATTTACAATAAAGAGATACCCGAAATGGATTCTCAGTCGTTTCAGAGAATTAATAACCTTGCCCTTATGGAAATACAATTACCTTGTACACCTGTATCAAAAAATTATGTATGACTGAGAAGGTAAGGATTTAATGCCTTCTAAATGAGGTGGAATATGGTGGTGAACTACTGCAGCCCACATGATGAAGATAACCTTTCTCATTCTTCTGAGCTCCAGCAAACTTGCCTCATCTATTTGCAAACATTGATAAACATGTGAACAGGGAAGACAACTCTTTAAATGCTTCCATCCTCAATGATGGTAGCTATGAGGAGAAGTGAGAAGAATATGTCTGAAGCTTTTGGAACCATCTTCAACCAGAGTCCGACTAGTTCGGCTTCCAAATTTTAAACACAATCACAGAGGAGAAAGTGTGGAACTCTGGAATTTCCTCTGCAAACTATTTTTCCTCTCTTTCCTTCTTTAGAATGCTATTTTGGCAACTTTCCCCAATATTCCTTCATATAGCTGCATAGCAAGTTTTTGTTGGATTATGCTCAGGTGAAGTGCTTTGGAACATTTTGTTATAAATAAATGGAAGTTGGTTGCTCTCTGATTTACACCAAAATAAAATGTTACTTGGGCTTCTTTCCTCATGAAGAAGTGCAGCCTTGATATAAAGGGAAGTCACTCTCATTCCAGTTGAATAAAATTAAGCTTTGCTGCCCTCTCTTCTCTTCCCTACCCACCATCCACATTATGTTTTAATTTTAATCATAACTAATAGATTCGTCCAAAGACTTTTGTTATTAATTGAAAAAAAACTTACTTTATATACTTAATAATTAATATAATTATTTGACCGATGCTATAATGCTATATGATGCCCTGTCCTTTTATACTAAATGAGCACTTCCCAAAACCAGCTGCATGCTGGAAATAATCAAACAGTTAAAAGTGTAAAATCAAATAAGGGCATTTCTTCTAAATTGGAAGACACTAACAATGGAAGGAGAGAATAAACAACGTTGTAGAGCAACCAGTTTTGAAGTTTTATCTAGCAGAATAGACAAAGGCAAAACAGTTAGTGCTGTGTATTGGAATTTCAGAAGGTCTTTGATTTTAAAAAAGATCCATCAAAAGATTCAAACAAAATTAGAGTGTACAGAGTTACAATAGATTGAACACATGAGACTGCAGTTGCTGGAGGAATTCAGTGGGTCACACAGCATCTGTGGGTTTTGGGGGGGGATATGGGAAAGAGAAAAGGGGAAGGAATTACCAATATTTTGGGTTGAAAGACTGCAACAAGGCACTTGAGGATTATCTTGTGGAAGACACAGGAAACGGATCATTTTTGGGTTAGGGAGCTCTGACTGGATACTGTCACCTGGAACCTTCATTCTTTATAATCTACATCAATCATCTGAATGAATGTGGGCATCAAACACCACATCCAAGTTTGCTGATGTTACAGAGCCATATAGATCAGTAAAATAAATAGGCAAGGGTATAGTAGATGGAGGAAAATGTGGAAAAATTTGGAAAAATCTGAGTTCATCGTTTAATAGAAAAAAATAGAAAAGGAGTTTATTTTTTTTAATACTTTATACTTTATTGTCACCAAACAATTGATACTAGAATGTACAATCATCACAGCCATATGTGATTCTGCGCTTCCTGCTCCCTGGATTACAAATATCAAATATTAAAAATAGTAAAAATTAGTAAATATTAAAAATTTAAATTATAAATCATAAATAGAAAATAGAAAAATGGGAAGTAAGGTAGTGCAAAAAATCTGAGAGGCAGGTCCGGATATTTGGAGGGTACGGCCCAGATCCGGGTCAGGATCCGTTCAGCTGTCTGATCACAGTTGGAAAGAAGCTGTTCCCAAATCTGGCCATACGAGTCTTCAAGCTCCTGAGCCTTCTCCCGGAGGGAAGAGAGACGAAAAGTGTGTCGGCTGGGTGGGTCGTGTCCTTGATTATCCTAGTAGCACTGCTCTGACAGCGTGCAGTGTAAAGTGAGTCCAAGGACAGAAGATTGGTTTGTGTGATGTGCTGCGCTGTGTTCATGACCTTCTGCAGTTTCTTTCGGTCTTGGACAGGACAACTTCCATACCAGGTTGTGATGCACCCTAGAAGAATGCTTTCTACGGTGCATCTATAAAAATTAGTGAGGGTTTTAGGGGACAAGCTAAACTTCTTTAGTTTTCTCAGGAAGTAAAGGCGCTGGTGGGCCTTCTGCTTGGTTGGACCAAGTCAGGTCATTTGTGATATTGACCCTGAGAAACTTAAACCTTTTGACCTGTTCCACTTACGCACCACCGATGTAAATTGGGTCGTGTGGTCCGCTACTCCTTCTGAAGTCAACAACCAATTCCTTCGTCTTGTTGACGTTGAGGGATAGGTTATTGTCTTCACACCATGCCACCAGGTTCTTAATTTCCTCTCTGTATTCAAACTCATTATTACCCGAGATATGGCCTACAATTGTTGTGTCATCAGCAAACTTATATATTGAGTTTGATGGAAACTTGGCTACACAATCATGGGTGTACAGTGAGTACAGCAGGGGGCTGAGTACACAGCCTTGTGGGGCACCGGTGCTCAGAGTGATTGTAGAGGAGAGCTTGTCCCCTATTTTTACAGCCTGGGTCCTGTCTGTGAGGAAGTTGAAGATCCAGCTGCAGATCTGAGTGCTATGGCCTAGGTTCCGGAGCTTTGGAATCAGTTTATTTGAAATGATGGTATTAAAAGTAGAGCTGTAGTCAATGAAAAGGAGTCTTACGTATGCGTCTTTATTCTCCAGGTGTTCTAAGGAGGAATGTAGGGCCAGAGAGATGGCATCTGCCGTTGACCTGTTGCTCCGGTAGGCGAATTGCAAAGCGTCGAGGTTGACCTGTAGGCTGTGGTTGATGTGTGCCATAACCAATCTCTTGAAGCACTTCATAGTAATTGATGTCAGAGCCACAGGTCGAAAGTCATTCAGGCATGCCACCTTGCTCTTCTTCAGCACTGGGATTATCGTTGCCTTCTTAAAATACAAGGGGATCTTAGACTGAAGCACGGAGCAGTTGAAGATGTCAGCAAACACTCCAGCTAGCTCGCTTGCACAGGCCTGGAAAACCCGCCCTGGGACACCATCTGGGCCCGTCGCCTTCCTTGGATTTATCTTCAGGAAGGCCCTTCTAACGTCCTCCTCGGTGATGAATCTCAATGCCACCAGGTCCAGTTCATCCGGAGGGAGCAGGACGTTCCTCTTCTGTTCGAATCTTGTGTAGAATACGTTAAGTTCGTCAGGAAGAGAAGCGCCACAGTTATTGATTTTCCCAGCCCTTTCTTTGCACCCAGTGATCTCATTTAGACCCTGCCATAGTCTACTGGCATCCCTTTAGTTAGCCTGGGCTTCCAACTTGGCTCGATATCGCCTCTTGGCGCCCTTAATGGCTTTCCGGAGTTCACGCCTGGATTTCATGTAGCGACTGGTGTCCCCGGACCTAAAAGCCGCAGCTCTAGCCTTTAAAAGGGACTTGGCCTCATAATTCATCCAAGATTTCCAGTTAGGGAATACCCGGATCGTCTTGCGAGACACACAGTCCTCCATGCATTTCCAAACAAAGTCCGTGGCAGCTGAGGCATACTCATCGAGGTTAGCTGCCAAGTCCTTGAATACTAACCAGACCACCAATTCAAAGCAGTCACGGGGGACCTCATCCGTTTCCTCCGTCCAACGCGACACTACTTTTGACACCGTGACCTCCTGCTTCAGTTTCTGTTTGTAAGCCGGGAGGAGGAGTATGGCCTGATGGTCTGATTTTCCGAAGTGAGGTCGTGGGACGGAACAGTAGGCATCCTTGACTGCTGTGTAGCAGTGGTCAAGTATATTCGGGCCTCCAGTGGGGCTGGAGACATGTTGGTATAACTTTGGCAGCGCCTTTCTGAGGTTGGCCTGGTTAAAGTCCCCGGCTGTAATGAGCAAAGCCTCCGGATACCTGGTCTCAAGTTCACTGATATTGGCATACAGTATGTTCAGAGCACACTCCACGTCCGCCTGGGGGGGAATGTAGACCACTGTCAGTATGAGCGAGGTGAATTCCCGTGGCAGATAGTAGGGACAACACTTCACCGACAGGTGTTCCAGGAGCTTGTCAGTGCCACTGTGTCCGAGCACCATGCAGTGTTGATCAGTAGGCAGACACTACCTCCCCTCGTCTTGCCCGAAGACGCCGTGCGGTCCATCCGATGGATCAAAAATCCCTCCGGTCAGATGGCACAGTCAGGGATGGCAGGGGAGAGCCAGGGAATAGTGAGAATTCTCAGGGTACTTGTACATGAATCACTGAAAGTTAATAGATAAGTATAGCAAATAAGGAAGGTGTTAACCTTTAACACAAGAATGTTTGTAAAGAAGTCTTGCTCAAATTATTAGGGGCTTGGTAGAATGCACTGTACAAGTCTAGTCTTCCTAACTATGGAAGAATATATGTGCAAAGTACAGTATAGCAAAGCTTCAAGAAATTGATTCCTAGAATGGAGATTATGGCCCTGTAGTATTATTCTCAGATTATGACAAATGAGTGGTGACTTAATTAAAACACACAAATTCTTAATAAAATGCTGATTTATGTTTCCTTTGCCTGTGGTGACTGAATTAGTGGTCAGTCTCATAATAAGAGGTCAGTCATTTAGAAAAAGGAGGAAAAAAATATTCTACCTAGGCAATGGTGGATCATAAGACTTCAATATCCAAGACAGTTGTGGAGGCTTAATAAATTCAGGCCAAAAAGCAATAGATTTGTAGATATTAAAAAATTGGGTTAGTGCAGGAGAATGGCACCAAGATAAAAATCAACCTTAAGGCAAGCATCACTAAAGTAAGACTGTGTGGTGTTCAAGCAGTTTAAGAAAATATAAGAGAGAAACATACCACCATGCTGTCAGAGGAATATTACTCATGATATCCCTGGCCATTTCAATTGGCGTAAGATCCAAACAGAAAGCTGCAATTTGAAAAGCAACATATTCAAAGACTCAAATGAAAATGGAGAGAAATTGAGAGGGACGAGAATTTGAAATAAGTGGCTTTTGCTTCAAAGATTTACCTTCCATCTACATGCCCTTCAGTTTAATAGAACTATTGGTATGTTCCATGTGTAGTAATCTATTTCTTAATGTATCTAATATGTGAACCTGTTGGATTAGTGCCCAAACTACATTAACTCTTACTGCCAAGAGCCTTCTGGGAGACCTTGATGCAGCTCTATAGTAGAAAAATCTTATTAACAATTCATTGCAATGTGGATTAGGTAGCCCAAAACTAAAGTAAAACCAAGTACCCAGATGAGATTTGTAGATTTGAATTACATAGAGGCTTCACTAAAGAGAATAGCTCAAAATCCTTTCTTTCCATACAAAGAGTATATCAAGAGTGGAGAAAGTTAGACATCACAAATTAGGCAATTAATCAATTAATTGAGAGAATTGTCAGCGAAAGTCTGGTTGATATATTTATGGAAAAAAGCACTTAAAGATAAACAAATAGTATAAATTAGTGACCAAATGCCTACTCTTTTGATGGAAGGTACTAAATGGCAGCGGTACGTAGAGTCAATATCAGACTTACTCAGATGTCATAGCATTTGGGCTGATACCTCAGTTTGTTTCTGACCTGGGAGAGAATTCCACTAGGCCCAATCCCCTCAAAATTCAAACATACCAAAAATTTGCAATCTTTCGACCACCTAATGATCAGATGAAAATCCTTGATTTGTCAGCAGTTACATGGCAGATACTGCTGAAAAGGCACACGCATAACTTCTACTTTTAAAAAAAGTTCGAACACTCACACGATGCAAGTAAATATACAAAAGACCAGACAATGCTTGAAAAGCTACATCAAGGAACACCTGTAAAAGAATATTCTGATGAAGGGTCTCTGATCTGAAATGTTAAATGTTTTCCTTCCACAGATGCTGCCTAGTCTGCTCAGTTTTTCCAGCATATTCTGTCATTAATTTGAGATTTCTAGCATCTACAATTCTTTTGGTTTACAAGAATTCATTTACTTATATTTAACCAATGGTTAAAGAATCAAAACTTGGATTAGAATACATTAACTACAAGATTGCACAATTATGCTAAACTAGACAGGTGCTAAACCATTTAACAAACAACAAACACAATCAATGCTCTGATGTCCTACCACATCTAAATCATGAAAGATGGTGAACAAGTAAACATCAAACATGAGAAGAAGGTGGCAACTCCAAGAATATCCTGAGCCTTGGTGTCAACAATGCCCTACACAAGTGTGAAAGAAATTCAATGCATTCACAACAACATTGAGGCAGACGAGCCAAATACTTGATCCATCTCCATTTCTTCGCAAGTAACCCATCTTCAGCCAACTCAATCAACTTCATATGATGGCAAAGAAATGGCTGAGACCACTGCCTGCAGCTGTAGAGCTAAAAACCTGCACTGCTGAACTAATAGAACCTCTAGCCAAACAGTTCTAATAGAGGTACAACACTGAATTCTAGCTAAATGTAGACATTACTCAGTTGTATCCTATTCACAAAAAGCTGGACCTATCAATCTATTCTCAATAATCAAAGTAACAACTTCATCATTCTGATCAAGTAGCATGGTAGTTACTGACTAGTAACAATTTCTCAGACTTCCAGTAATGTCCCCCCACCTCCCCCTTCACTATTTTCCAATCGCTTTTCCCTCCTCACCCAGTCTCCTTGTCCACCCTTCGCCTCCTTCTAGTGCTCCTTCCCCCCTGTTCTTTCTTCCATGGCCTTCTGTCTCTTTCACTAATGAACCTCCCAGCTCTTTACTTCATCCCTCCCCCCTCCAGGTTTCACCTATCACCTTGCGTTGCTTTCACCACTCTCTCCACCTTTTAAATCTACTCCTCAGATTTTTTCTCCAGTCCTGCTAAATGGTCTCGCACCAAAACATCAACTGTACTCTTTTCCATAGATGCTACCTGGCCTGCTGAGTTGCTCCAGCATTTTGTGTACGTTGCTCCGATTTCCAGCATCTGCAGATTTTCTCTTGTTTGTGATTGGGTTACTCACCGGTGTCCCAGATTGGAACAAATACAACACAACAGAACTGAGTCAGTCAAGTAGCATTTGTGACAAGTGCTGTATCTGTTTACAGTGATTCCCAGTGGGGGCTGTCACATGTCCTAAGGGTTATTAGGGGAAACAGAAGATGTCAGGGGCATTTAAGATTCTTTGGGGAGGGGAGGAAGGGGATGTGCAGTAAGCGGCATCCTAACTTGATGCACCAGTCCTGACTGACCCTTAGTAGAGCACTTTCAATAAAAAAAGGATGAGGCACTGGAACGCAGGAAGAACCAAAGCTCTGCAGGCAGTGAGCACTCGTCATCACAACACATCCGAAACCCAGCAATCTCATCCGACCTTACCAACCGAACAGACATTACTGGGGATGCATAAATTAGCAAACAGGCTGCCCAGCAATTCCCCTTGACTCATGGCATGGAATTAGTTCATGCAATTTAACAGTTGGTAAGTCAAGTACACCTTCACCCTCTCAACTTTCTCTACAGAACTACAGAAAACAGGTCACATAACAATACAGTGCTGGCCAGAACCGAACGGTGAAATAGAGCCAATTAGTGAACCTGCCGACCCCAAGGATTCCTCTTGAGGCATTCAAAGCAACCTCAGTTTCATATGTGCGGTCAAGAACCATCTTTGGGGATTATCTACTCATTACACGACTGGTAGGTTGTTGTTCTTGACTTCCCCGATGATTCTACAGAGAGCAAGTATTTGCATTACTGTTGTGCGCTTCTGCCGAAAACCATTCCGGTTGAATCTTAGCTTAGGGTCAATGGCGGTGTGAATCCTGTTCAAGATCATCCGATTGTATAGCTTTGCTAAGATGCAGGTCAAGCTCATACCGCGGTAGTTATCTGTCTTCGTGAGGGATCCAGACTTGGGGACTGGGATAATGTTTGACAGTGACCACTGTTCTGGTTTGTCGCCTTTCATCAGTGCCATATTACATATGTCCAGCAAGACGTCGTCCAGGTCGCAGTTCTTCAGGACGTCTGGTGGTATCCCATCTGGTTCAGTGCTCCTGCCCTGTTTGAGTGCATATTTGGCCTTCTTCAGTTCCTCAATAGTGAATGAGCCATCATCGATGTCGACTTGCGTTAGTATCGTGGGTATGTCCTCTTCTTCTTCCGTGATCGTTGGAGGGCTTCCCAGCAGGTTACTATCAGCCGTGCTTACTTTCATCGGTTTTCACAAAGCTTTTGACTCCATTCACTGAGGTAAAATGCTGAAAATCCTGAAAGCTTACGGAGTGCCAGACCATCTACTGAGAGCAATAGAGTCCAGCTATACCAAAACCATGGTGAAAGTTGTATCACCAGATGGAGAAACAGCAGTGTTCGAGCTCCTAGCTGGTGTGCTGCAAGGAGAGACTCTGGCACCCTACATCTTTATAATCGTCCTTGATTACGCTCTATGTCAAGCTACCAAAGATCATGACAAGCTTGGTTTTACCATAAAACCAGGACGAACCAAAAGGGCAGACCAGTTATGCTCACAGATCTCGATTTTGCAGATGACATAGTCCTGCTCTCTGAACAGATGGAGGAGGCACAGCAGCTACTGACAAAAGTGGAAATTGAGTGCAATAAAGTTGGACTTCACCTAAACACTAAAAAGAGAGTACATGGCGTTTAACTGCGACAAAGGTACTCTCAAGACCGTAAAGAATGATACCATTAAGAAAGTCATTGACTTCAAGTACCTCGGGTCAAGAATGATGAGTTCAGAGAAGGACATAAAGATACGGAAGGCGCTGGCGTAGAGGGCTATGAACAACATGAAGGAAATCTAGAAGTCAAACCTGACCAGAGGGCTTAAAAAAAAGGATCTTCATAGCAGTCATAGAGTCCATTATCACGTACGGATGCGAGACGTGGACACTCACCAAGACTATGCGAAAGTCTCTAGATGATTGCTATACACGAATGCTCCGGATGGCTCTTGACGTGAGTTGGCAACAGCACATGACAAACCTCGAGCTCTATGACGACCTACCAATGCTCACCGCTAAAATCGAGGCAAGAAGACTACAACTAGCGGGGCACTGTCTACGCCACCCTGAACTATTTGCCAGCCTAGTCATCATATGGGAGCGCAAGCATGGGAGGATGAACCCTGGGTGCACTCCCAAGACTATGGTCAACACGCTCCTAGAAGACAGCGGCGCAGCTAATGTAGATGAACTGAACACACCGATGAGGGAGAGGGAGAAGTGGAGAGTCCGTCATCGTACCCGACACTGGCCCCCTAGGCCTGAGTCAACGTAGTAGTAGTATTCATTACATATTACTGACCTATCATTGGCTGCCTTGATTTCTCTACTCCCCTTGCCCATCTGAACATGCAGCACTCCACTCTCTGCACACCAGTCAGAATCAGATTTATTATCACCATCGTATTATAGTGTGAAATTTGTTGCTTTGTAGCAGTAACTCAGTGCGCAGACAGACAGAATTACTATAAACTACAAGATAAACAGTGCATAATAAAAAGGAACAATGAAGTAGTGTTTATGGGCTTATTGACTGTTCAGAAATCTGAAGAAGTTGCCTTGAATCAAGTGCGGGTCTTCAGGCTCCTGTACCTCGTCCCTGACCGTTGTAACATGAGGGCGCATCCTGGATGGTGAGGGTCCTTAATGATGGATGCTGCCATTTTGAGGCACTCCCTCTTGAAGACATCCTCAATGGTGGTGCCCATGATGAAACAGGCTGAATCTACAACCTCTTACAATCCTGTGCATTGGAGCCTCCATACCAGCTGTGATGCAGCCAGTTAGTAGATGGAGTCATCTCTCACACTCACAGGTGGTTGTGGTAGTTGCAGGTTTATCATCTCAGTAAGAATTTCTCAAAATTGGACCCTGGTACAAGTTTTCGATTGTTACATCAATTACCTTCATTCCATTGAAGGTCAGAAAGAGAATCATTTACTGATGAGTGTACAATGTTAATTCAATTCACAATGTAATATACCTGCACACATCAAGACCTAAATAACAATCAGGCATGGGCTCACAGTTTGCAACATACTAACGCCAGGTGGTGACCATCTCCAACAAGTCAACCGTCAATAGTGAACAGCATTATTGTAGCCAAATGCAACATCACCAACACTTGTGGGATGAGTTGGAGTTGTCATGAATGATAAACTCAACTGGACTAGACACACAAATAACAGGCTCACCAGGTCAGAAACTGGATATCCTGCAGCAAAGAACTTACTACTTGGCCTGCAAAGGCCTTGCTCTCTGCAACACACACGTACCACAGAACAAGAGCACAACAAAACATTCTCTATTTGCATGGATGAATATAACTCCAACACTTCTCACGAGGCTTGACACCATCCAAGACAAATAAAAAAAAAGAGTTCAGTTGATTAATGCTCATTCCTTCCATTGCCAGCACACTCATGCTGCAATTGGTATCATCTACAAAATTCCCTCTCTTGACCACAGTGACAGTACTTCCCTTTTGAGGAGTTAACAAAGTGAATTGATGGGGATAGGACAGTGGCAATTATACATAGATTTTAGTAAGGCATTTCACAAGGTTCCTTATGGTAGGCTGATCATACCATGATCAGGAGGATGGGACCTGTGGCAACTTGTTAGCTTAGATTAAGAACTCGCTTGCCCATCGAAGAAAGTTATGGTGGAAGGGTGGTATTCTGTTAGAGGTCTGTGACCAATGATGTTTTGCAGGTATCTGTGCTGGGATCTCTGTTATCTGAGTACATGTAAATGACATATGAAAACATAGATGGATGAGTTACTAAGTTTGCAGATGGCATAAAATGGTAGAGTTGTGCACAAATCGATTGGATAGTAAAGAATGCATATGACATGCGTGTATTCAGCGGTCAGCCAGCAAATACAAGAGTCGTGTTGCAACTACAGAAATCTTTGGTTAGCCATGCTTGCTGGCAGCAGTATTCAAGACTGAGTGGAGCCAGACCCGGTCCTAAGGACTAGGGGATGAGTTAGATACCACCCTTCGTGGCTTCAGGAGATGTGTAGGTTTATCCAACCATCTAGCTACTCCAGACAGTATTGTGTGCAAAAAAAAAAATCACAGTATAGTTTGCAATTCTGATCTCCCCATTACAGGAAAGATGTGGAAGCTTTGGAAAAAGTGCCAAAGAGATTTACTAGGATGCTGCCTGGATAAGACTGTATGGGCAAAAATGGGAAGATGGACAAACTGCTTTCTCTGGGGTGGCAACATCTAAAAATTTCATAAACTGACAGGCATTGATGAGGCAGTCATTCAAAATTTTCTTCCCACTCTAGAAACGCCAAGCAGTAGATTACATTTAATGTGAGACTGGGGAAAGCTTAAATATGATTTTTTGGAAAAATGAAGTGGTAGGTGCCTAGAACCAGAGTAGTGGTAGAAGCAGATACAATAGTGATAGAAGCATATACAAGAGTGGTGTTTCAGCAGCTGTTAGACAGACATATGACTGCACAAGGAATAGTGAGATATAGATCATGTACAGGCAGAAGAGTTCGGTATCATGTTTGGTGTAGACATTGCGAGCTGAAGAGCCTATTCCAGTGCTGAATTGTATTCTGTTCTAAAGCCCTGACCAGGGCAACAGAAACATGGGACCAAGATGCACTTCATCCTGATTTTGAAATGGCACTCAGAGAAAATCTGCAGATGCTGGAAATCTAAGCAACACACACAAAATGCTGGAGGAACTCAGCAGACCAGGCAGCATCTATGCAAAAGAGTAAACAGTTGATGGCTTCCATCAGAGACCCTGGGTTCTGATGAAGGGTCTCGGCCTGAAGTGTCAACCATTTACTCTTTTCCATTGAAATTACATTGCTCCTTTATTGTCACTAGGGCCAAATCCCAGAACTCCCTCTCAATTTACTTTACAGTGTACCTTCTTAAACTGCAATAGTTTCAAATGCCGTGTCTCTATCTCAAGGGCAAATAATGATCAGCATTAAATACTAACCTAGCCAGTGATGGCCAAGAGCACTACAATAAGTGCAGGTACAGTCTACAGGCTATCAGAGAACCAAATGGCTATTCCATGTAAAGGTAGGGACATAATCAGATGCACAACAGCTGGGGCAGGGCTTGCATGTCATTACTTCCAACAAGGTGAAAACTAATGGCATGTATCACTCCCAGGTGAGCTCAAAACCTTTTATACACACTTTGAATGGGAGAATTAACATTACACATTAACATCTGTTGAATCTGATTTTTGTCTCAGAGGCTGGCGTCAGAATATCTTTCAAGAGGATGAACCCTCATTAGATATCAGGCCCTGTTGGTGTATCCCTGACAGGGAAATGAAAATCTGTGCCAATCGAATGGCTGTAGTGTTTGAGGACATCTTCAACCTCTCACTGCCACAGTCAGTTTCCCACCTGCTTCAAAAGGCCATAAATCCCTGACCGAGAGCAGGGTGAGCTGCCTCAACAACCATCACCTGGCAGCACTCACATTGACTGCAATGAGGTGCTCTGAGAGGTCAGTAATGGCTGAACTAACTCCCGCTTGAGCACAGACCTGGACCCACTCCAATTTTGCCCATCACCGCAGCAGGTCAACATCAAATACAATCTCACTGGTTCTCCTCTCTGCTATGAAGCACCTAGACAACAACAAAACATACATCAAGCTGCTGTCCATTAGTTACAGAATCATACCATCAACGAGTTCAAATCCTGGGCCTCTGTACCTCCCAATGCAACTGGATCCACAACTTCCTTAATGGGAAACCAGAGTCAATGCAGATAGGTCATAGCATCTCCTCTTGCTGGCAATTAACCTCAAGGGTGTATATTTAGCCCACTGTTCTATACTCTCTACACATGACTATGCGGCTAAACTCAGCTCAAACACCATCTATGAATTTATTAGTGACACCACTATTGTTGGCAGAACCTCAGATGGTGACAAGGAGGTGTACAGGAGTGAGACAGATTAAGTGCTGGTTAAGTGCTTCACAGCAACAACAACCTTACAATCAACATCAGCAAGACCAAGAAATTAATCCTGGCTTTCAGGAAGGGGAAGTCAGGAGAACACATGAGTCCTCACTGAGGGGTCAGCAGTGGAAACAGTGAGCAGTTTCAAGTTCCTCAGCATGAAGATCTCAGAGGATCTATCGTGGGCCCCAACACATTCACACAATCATAGAAAACATAGAAAATAGGTGCAGGAGTAAGCCATCATCAAGGCACGCCAGTGACTCTGCTTCCTTAAGTGTTCCTTAGGTTTGACATGTAACAAAAGACTAGTAGATATCCACGGATGGACAGTGGAGAACATTCTGACTGGTTGCGTCATTGACTGGTAAAGAGATTCCAATGTGCAGAGAGGCTGCATAGCACTGCACACTCAGCTAGCTCCATCACAGGCAAACATCCACCAACCAGGAAATCTTCAAGAGGTGATGTCTCAAGAAGGCAGAACCTCACCATAGTAATTTATATTCGTTTTTATGTCTTGCACTGTACTGTTGCAAGTCAAATTTAATGACATGTCAGTGATAGTAATTATGATTCTTTTAAGTGTATTTCTAAGACATTATACAAATGCAAAGTTGAAGCACATACCATACTTGCCAACTGAATAAGAATTGTGATCAGCGGCCAGACTGCATTTACTACTCCATGTAAAAAAGTTTATAAAACAGAGAACTATGTTTTAAGGTATCTATTTACTATAAACAACCTATGGCTAACATCAGAAAAAAACCGCTATCTCAGTCATAGCGCCCAGGAGTTTAAGTAACGCCTTTATAAAGCCTTGACCAACACACAAAATGCTATGGACTCGGATTATCATTAGGATTCAGCCCCAAACGTCGAGTATACATTCCCCTCCATAGGTACTGCATGACTTGCTGAGTTCCTCCAGCATTTTGTGTGTGTTGCTCAAGATTTCCAACATCTGCAGAATATCTTGTATTTATAAAGCCTTGAGCAGAGTAATTTATCAAATCTGTTCCCAGCTGGATTCAGTCGCCAGTGTTCACATCATTTGCTATAAACAATAATTACCTGTCATCTCCGCCATGTGATTCTGCGGAATGCCCATCACTTTGTAACAAGCTTCGATCTGCTGAGCGACCAAAGGCTTGGTCGGAGCCATGAATACAATTTTCCCCGTGGGATACCAGCGATAGAAGTTGTACATCAACACGGCAGCGATGAAGGTCTTGCCCAGGCCGGTGGGCAGACACACCAGCGTGTTTTGGAAGAGCGCCGCACGGACTATGTCGAACTGGTAAGTGCGGTGTGGCCAGTTAGTCGGGTAGATCCACATGTCCCCCGAAGACAGATCGAAGCCGGGAAGGGCGGCATCGGACCCGGCCCTCTGGGCCCCAGAGCCCTGTCCGCTGCCGCCGCTGTCCAGGCTCTGCTCCGCCTCGAACACCGCCACCAGCAACACATCGTCATCCTCAACGTCCTCGAAGCCATCCTGCGCGGCGGGAGCGGTCGCGTCTCCCGGCCGCAGTCTGCGCTCCGGCGGCCTCCTGTCAGAGCGGGGCTGCGATGCGCTCGGTTTGGTGCCCCAGCTCTGGAATAGGGTCCGCTGCCGCCCGCCGCTCATTCGGAAAGCTGCTGCCAGCCGTCAAATTCAAACCCTCTACGCCGTTCAGCATCGTCCGCCGGCGGCGGTCAACCACCGCTCGAATCCGGCGCCTTACGTGACGCGCCGGGGTCAAAGGGAGACCGCGCAACTCTGCCGTCGCCAGGGCTCCGGCGCCTCTCACTCCGCCGGTCTCCTTCCTCCTCTCTATTGCTTTTCTTTTAGGCGGTTGGCAGACAGACTTTTTAAAAAGATGCATTACCGCCACCTACTGAAGTGGAGTGTGAGAAGGATCAAGAGAGCGATTAAATTCCTACCATCACCACCCAAAATAAATACTGTAATGCTAATAACAATAACTAAATAAATACCCAAAACTATTGACTAGATCCTTTTTCACAATATACCCGTTTGCTGATAATACAAATCAGAATCAAGTTTATCATCACTGATATATGATGTGAAATTTGTTGTTTTACAGCAGCAGTACAGTACAAAGGTATAAATATATAAAAATTGCAAAAAAAATTAATGAGGTAGTGTTCATTGGTTCATGGACTGTTGGGAAATCTGATGGTAGACAGAAAGAAACTGTTCCAGAATCGTTAAGTGTGGGGTTTCAGGCTTCTGTACTTCCTTCTTGATGGTAGTATTGAGAAAGGAGCATGTCATAAACGGTGAGGATCCTTAACAATGAATGCCTTCTTGGAGAGCCATCATTTGAAGATGTCCTCCATGATAGGAAGGGTTGTGCCCATGATGGAGTGGCTGAAGTCTGCAGCCCTCTGCGGCCTCTTGTGACCTTGGACACTGAAGGCTCCACACCAGACTGTGATGCAACCAGTCAGAATGCCTCCGCCATACATCTGTAGAAATTTGTAAGGGTCTTTAGTGACATACCAAAGCCCCTCATACTCCTTACAAAGTAGAGCCACTGGCGTGTCTTCTTCATGATTACACCAATGCATTGGCTCCAGGATAGATCCTCTGAGGTGTTGACACCCAAAAGCTTGAAGCTGCTCAGCCTTTCCACCGCTGACCTTTCAGTGAGGACTAATGTCTGTTCTCCCAACTTCCCCATCCTGAAGTTCACAATCAGTTCTCTAGTCTTGCTGACTTACTTGTTGAGTGTTAGGTGGCAGTGTGGGTGTGAGATAGAGTGGTGTCACAATAACAACCAATGAACTGATTGTAGACATCAGGAAGGGAAGTAGAGGAAACACATATTATACCTCATTGAGGGATCAGCAGTGATCAGTTATAAGTTCCTGGGTGTCAACATCTCTAAAGATCTGTCCTGGGCCCAACATATTCATGCAATTACAAAGAAAGCACCACAGCAGCTATATTTCATTAGAAGTTAGAAGATACTTGATATGTCACCAATGACCCACTCTAATGAGTGGCATCACCACCTGGTATGGAGGGGCCACTGCACAGGATCGGAGAAAACTGCAGCAAGTTGCAAACTCAGCCAGCTCCATCAGGGACACTAGTTTCCCGAGCATTGAAGACATCTTCAAAAAGGCGATGCCTCAGAAATGCCACATCCATCATTCAGTACTCCTACCAACCGGGACATGCCCTTTTCTCACTGCTACCAGGGAGGAAGTACAGGAGCCTGAAGACACACTCATGATTTTAGGAACAGCTTCTTGTAATGTATATTTTTATTATTATGTATTACAATGTATTGCCTCCACAAAACAACAAATTTCATACATATGTCAATGATATTAAACCTAATTGTGAAATGAGACTAGCACAGGCAGGTAACTTAGCAGACATGGATGAGTTAGGCCAAAGCTGTACAGCTCCATCACTCTGTTTCCCTCTTATCTACCCTACTAATTAGGTACTCAAAAACTGTTAGATTATAATTCACCTGCTTGCACAGGACCCAGATTTATTTTTTTCCTATCTCAATCATGCAATTCCTGAGGCCCTTACAATCTGTTTTCTAGTACTCCCTTATTCCATATTTTGCCTCTTCATCAATTTTTTTCCATCAATTATTTGGCATTCTTAATGCTCTCACAATTCTTTACTAATTATTGACAGAATTAAAAGCCACTTTTACTAGCAACTGTTTATTTTGTCATGGATGGATCAATTGTGTCCATGAAATTTTTAATTTTTTAGCATACAATAACTGTGCAAACTGAATATTGACCATATACAGCACATACTGTACATGTATATATACTGTAGCTAGGGTGTCTAAGACATTTGCACAGTACTGTGGTAATGTTCTGTATTACACTGCACTGCTGTCACAAAATAAAAACAAATTTCATGAGATATGTGAGTGATGATAAACCTGATTCTGATAAGGGTCTCTGTTGTGGACTGAGAGTGGGAAGGGGGCAGGGACAGGGGAATCATGGCTGGGAAAAGAGGAAGGGAGAGGGGAAGGAGTGGGAAACAAGAGAAAGAGATTCTGTAATGATCAATAAATCAGTTGTTTCGAATTAAATGACCTTGCCGGGTGTCACAGGGCTGGGTGTATCTGCACCCGTACTACCCCCCCCAATCCCTAATGCTCCGCTCTGCCACCTGAACCACACCCCTCCCACAGCGCTCCACTCTCACCATTTTCAACATCCTTTGCTCCTGCAAGATTTACAAACTTATTCTTCACTCCATGTTGACAAATAGAGTACTGTGCAAAAGTCTGAGGCATGCTAGTTATATATACAGCATATGCCCAAGACTTTTGCACAGTACTATATAGTCTGCCCTGCCTCAGGCCTATGGTCATTATCTACTTGATTCCATCAAGCTTTGCTCCAGAAAAACATTTCAAATGCATTCTCTGATACATCTTTCAAGGTACATTGACAAATTTGATCTTCCCAGTATGGCATAGATACTGCACTGCATATCGTACCACCTCCTCTTATTTATAGTTTACAATAATTTTACCACTGTTTGAAAATACGCACTTAAAAACTACACTTCCAATGTTTATCGACTGTTGTCATGTCCTCCCTACTGATTCTCATTTCAGTTCTTCTTAGTCAAGATCATTCCACTGCTTTTTTTCCCACCCTTTCTCTTTATGATTGCACCACTTCCTTCTTTCCTGACATCAGATAACCCGAAATACTAATTTCCTAACCTTGGTCATCATGTAACAAGACCTTATTAAGGCTGAAAGCATTGTGCCTAACAATTAGGTAAATAAGTGCTTCTTCTAATACTATGTGTAGCCCCCCTGGCCACCCTCAGGGTCGCTCGGCTCGCTGTCGTCTAGGGAAACAGCCTCAGCCCCGCCAAACTGGATAATTCGTTTGTGTAGATGCTGTGTGAGGTACCCCACCCCGCCCAAATAACAGACAATACACCAGATGCAATTAAATGATTTACAGTTTATAGATATTACTGGAACTATATAATTAAAAGAGAATAAAATATAAAAGGAAAATAAAAGGCGCCACACTTATCAAAGTTCAATTTCTTCGTGCACAAAAACCGTTGGAGCTCAAGGACCTTCTTCTTCACCCTGCGACCCCCTCGGACCACCTCAACCAGCCGCCTGGGACCAACAATGGTGGTCGACCAGATGCTCCACACGAGTCCGTCTCCGTCTCCTTGCCCAACGTCCCGCTCGGGGTCCTACCCCGTTAGCGGACTCACAGCACCTCGTCCATCCTCTGTCTCGCTCTCCCGCCTTCTGCCCCAAAACCCCGCGCATACAGTATCTTCAAATAAACCAAAACCATAACAACTATCCTAATTGGTTAATAGCACTCCCTTATCAGACTCTAAAGCAAAAACAAGCCGCTAGTGCAAACTTTCTCAACGTTTAACACAACAAAGCCGCATTCCCTAGATTAACATAACAAAGACGCCATTTTAATTAGCCTCTGCAGTAACATAAAAGTCGAAACCCCCTTACATATGTTTGTAGGTCAGGGTCAAATCTTTTACTGTCCAGAGCATTTTTTTCTCATTGTATATTTGTTATCCAAATGCCATTCCACGTAGGCCTGTAGGCTTTGCCCAAATTTTAACCTTACTGTTTTATTTACTCCTTCTTTGTTGCACAAACATAAAACTTCCTGTCACATTCAACATATCACTTTCAGCCGGCTTTGCCCTAATTCCAAAACTTTCACTACCTTATTTAATTTAAAGCTTTATCTACAGTCTTTGTGTGATTTACCAGAAGGTAGGCCCCAGCTGGCTTAAGTGGAACCTATCAAAATGGAATGGTTCCTTGTTTCCTTGATATTATGAATTGTATAACCCTTTCTCCCACACAATCATCCACTATATATTTTGTCATCTTGAATGTGGCTCTGCTAGAAATTGAGTGTTGGATCATGCTGGCCCCATGCACGAATGCTCTTACCTTGTCCCTTCACTCTTTGGATTCCAATAATGTGACCAGGTGGTGAATGTAAACTGCAGAGGCCCTCCCTTGAAACCTTGCAAAGCTGGGAGACAGAGGGAGAGAGGACAGCCGGGGCTTTTCATAGTTATTTTCATAGTTAAAATATCTTTCAAAATGTTGAGAGACATTTAGCATGATTAAAATGAAGAAAATAATCCATAAACTAAAATCACTTGAAGTACGAAAAACGATGTTAAATAAAACACAAATAATTTTTAAAAATTAAACTGAAGCAAAATAAATTTTAAATCATAAATATTCTTACCTCTTTACCCTGTGAGTTGGTTAAAATTTTGGTAGCTGCACAGGATCCAAATGGCCTTTTCCCCAGCAAACGCTGGTCTCCCCTGCTGTTCAACATGTATTCAGCCGTGCAGAGTCAATAAGAGGTGTTAGAAAGACCATTGATATCCCATTCAGCAAAGTAGACATCAAATCAGATTCTGCTCCTTGACTGATGCCACAGTTTGACTTTCTGTATCTTTCAAACAGGTGAATAGTCACACCTTATTTCCACTGTGGGACAGTCTAAACATAAAGGGTACAGGTTTAAAGTGAGAGATGAGAAATTTAAAGGGAATCCAAGGAGCAGCATTTTCTGACAGAGGTTGGTGGGTAAATGCAGCTGCCAGTGGAAGTGGTAAAGACATGCATAACATTTAAAAAAATATTCAGATGGGTACCTGGATAGGAAAGCTTTAGAGCAGGACAGGCCAAATTCAGACAAATGGGACTAGCTCAGGTGGCTGACGTGGTCAGTATGGATGAGTTGGGCTGAAGAGCCATTCTCCATGCTGAATAACTCTATAAATCTAAGTGCTAGAGTTACAAGAACAAATTACCCTTGTGAAGGCTGATACAACTTGTATACGCAGAAACTGACCTTACCCAAAATACTATTATGCATTATTTAACATTCACCCATGCACAGTATGTTTATTGGATTGGGCATACAAGTCATTGGAATATCTCCCTTTTCCTGACATACATAACATAACTCTCGAGAGGGTGCACTGAATGGGTTCAGAGAACATCTTGTGGATCATTTAGCTCAATGTGCAGTGAAAGTAGCTTGTATCTTCAGTAGAATAAATACCTTTTGTCAATGCTCCTGTACTGATTAATTATTACAACAAGCAGAGCTTAGCAGAACCCCAGCAGTAGCTGAAATCTACCTTCCCTGCTTTGAGGCAAGTTAAACCCATCTTCTACACATTTTCAAAATCCAACATCCCCGTTACCTTTCCGGCAAATCACTACACACTCCCTAAGGCCAAAATATTGTTCTAGCCTTTATTAAATATATTAAATATAGCAGTCCAAGAAGTGTTTTAATAAATATTATATTCTTAGTGACTATTCATAAAGACAAGAATTCCACATGCCATTTTACCAATCTTCTCAGTTTATCTTGTTACACTCAAAGAGGTGCCCATTTACATTTCTGCCATTTACATCAGAAGGGTCAGAGAGTCATAGAGCACTGCAGCACAGAAACAGGCCTTTAGGCCCATCTAGTCTGTGTTGAACTATTATTCTACCTAGCCCCATCGATCCACACCCGGACTGTAGCATCCAACCCCTCCCATCCCTGTACCTATCCAAATTACTCTAAAGTGTTGAAATTGAAGCTGCATCCATCAATTCTACTGGCAGCTCGTTCCACGCTCTCACCACCCTCTGAATGAAGGAATTCCTCCTCAGGTTCCCCTTAAATATTTCATCTTTCACCCTTAACCAATCAGCTCTAGTTCTAGTCACACCTCCATGGAAAAAAAGCCTGTTTGCATTTACCCAATCTATACTCCTCATAATTTTGTATACCTCAATCAAATCTCCCCTCATTCTCCTATACTCCAAGGAATAAAGTCCTAATCCATTCCTATAACTCAGGTCCTGAAGTTGGGACAACACCCTTGTAGGTAGGTGATCAGAACTGCACATAATACTCCAAATTAAGCCTCACCAATGCCCTATAACATAACATCCCCACTCTTGTACTCAGTACTTTAATTTATGAAGACCAATGTACTAAAAGCTCTACTTACCACCCTATCTACCCGTGACACCACTTGCAAGGAATTAGGAATCTGTATTCCAAGAGTGCCCTCCTGTTCACTGGGTAAGTCCTACACTGGTTTGTCCTCCAAAAGAGCAACTCTTCACATTTGTCAGCATTAAATTCCATCTGTCACTTTTCACTACCTGGTCCAGTTCACCCTGCAGGCTTTGTTAGCCTTTCTTGCTGTCCACTATGGTGTCCACTTGGTGTCATTCACAAATTTGCTGTTCCAGTTTACCACATAATCACTCCAGATCGTTCATATTGAAGGCAAACAATAATGGGCCCAGCACCAATTCCTGCCGCACACCACTAGTCACAGACCTGCAGTCGGAGGGGCAACCACCTACCACCACTCTCGGGCTTCTCCCACTAAGCCAATATCGAATCCAATTTACTACCTCATCCTGAATGCCAAGCAATTAAACCTTCTTGACCAGTCTTTAAAAAACTTGAAGAATTTTCTGATTAAGATCTTCTAACAAAAAAATTATACACGATTAAAACAAAATACTTTCCAATGTGAGAAATAAATTATCGTAATTCTTTTCCAAAAGTTCAGCAATGTGATTCCATTTAAATAACAAAGTTAAACATTAATAATTAATAGAAAAAAAGAGGTTTTGCAAACTAAGCATGTGTATCAAGTAAATAACATTACTGTTGACTTTCTATCAGTGACCTCCCTACCGAGACCCTAAAGTCCAACTATTTCACAACTGTTTATATATTTAAATTAAAAACAAGAGAGCGAAAAATCACAAATACCACATTGGCTCTGAGAAGAATAGCTAAAAGGTGGACCTGGAAACTATTGGTAAAGTATCAGTAAAATATTTTGTTAAGCAGTGGTTTATTTCAAGAAGTTATGAAGAGTTATTTTTGAACAGCTTTAAAATGAATATTGTTCATATTATTGGGAACCATAATCACTGATTCGCTCAGTTTAGAGCTAATCATTCAAAAATCATTTTTTATCAATCTATGCAAGAATTTGTGCTTATTTACTTCACTAAACAGAAGGCGATATTGCAGGTATGCAAAAAAATTGTCCAAAGCATGATTATCATGATTTGATAATCATGAGCAGAAACAGTTTAAAGAAATTCCAAAAATAATACCATGAGCTGCAAAACTACAGGATGGCGAATAGGGTTGTCATCATACTCTGCCCTAACTATTTGTTTAATTGAACTTATCATGCAATGGGAGAAAAATGAATGCCATCGTGTGAAAAATGGTGTGTGTTTGTGTGAGTATGTCATCGGTGGTTTGATGTTAGGTTGCACTGAGATATTGAATTGGATCTTACGACTAAGGATGTTTTTTTCCCACTTTGTAGTTTTTGTTTCACAGCTTACTGGGGAAGTAATGGAGATTGAATGTATCCTGCATCCAGTTGAACAGAGTAAATTTAGGACCCACACTTTTAGGATGTACAGTATGAGATAGAACATTGTAATTCTGCATCCTTTGCAACCGTGGAGTACAGAATCTTACTAATTGGGCTAGGTGTTACTCAAACAGAGCAACAGACTGCGTTACTGATAGAATTGCTGGAAATCCAATTGCCAATGTACAGTATAGACAATGGGGAAATTCTAGATGGTGAATCACAACTAAGGATGTATTTGAGTGGGATTTAAGTATTGAGAGGTAGTGTAGCAATAAATGAAAGGTGATTAGAGCACAAGGCTTCAATGTTAAATTAGGCAGAGAAAGATAAATAATGAAAGTTGAATAAGTCAGTGAAGTAAGAAAACAAGAGTTAAATTTAAATTCTGATGTTTCAAAAATATTCTCAAGCATTTCACAATCTTAAAGATTAAAATCATATATTTGTACATGTTCCCTTTTTGAAAAAGTAACTGATTGCCTGCGCATTCACACTTATAACCCTTTTAGAATAATACATTTACTGTTTATAAACACAAGAGATTCTGCAGATGCTGGAAATCTTGAACAACACATATAAAATGCTGGAAGAACTCAACAATTCAGACAACATCTATGGAGGGAAATAATGATCCTTTATCATAAGGGGAAAGATGCTGGAATAAGAAGATGGGGGAGGGGAGGGGAAGGAGTTCAAACTGGCAGGTGATAGATGAGGGGGATGAAGTGAGAAGCTGGGAGAGAATAGGTGGAAGAGGTAAAGGGTGAATGTGGAAGGAATCTAATAGAATTTGAGATCCACTGAAGAATCAGAATAAAATGCTGATTTTGAATTATAATTTACTCAGCAATTTGTGGTGAATCACATTTCACAAAGCATCTCTTCCTCACCTCAGTAGCCTGCTAATTTGCATGATGTTGGTGGTCTGGATCATACTTGCTCTAGCCCTTGCTTGAATACTCCATTCCTGCATGTCCTGCAAATCCACTTACTTTTAGCAGCCATGTGGTTCCCTTGAAAATCTTGAGGGCTTTCCTTCAATGGAATAATGGAATGATCTGTGAGCAGCAACTGGGCCTCAGATGGTGGACCCTGAAACTCTACCCCTGAAATGTCACGGTGGCCTGTTGAGACCTTGTGCTGTCAAAGGCCCTTGTTAGTTACTTCTAAATGGTATCAATATATTGAAACAATAAATTAAAATAAAACAGTGTATTTTTTGACAAAATGATTAAAATGGAGATTAAGATGAGACCACTCATGGGCAGAGCACACTAGCCGCTAGGAACACTTCAACCATTGCTCACCACCTACCCACCCACTTAAACCAATGCCAAGATGAATAAGATCACTTTAACCACTTCAGACAAGGCAGGTTAACAATGGCATTAAGAACCCCACCATCCACAGCATGCTATCTTCTGATTAATACAATCGGGAGAGAGGTATAGGTGCCTGAAAACACACAGTCAATGTTTCAGGAACAGCATCTTCCCCTCTGCCATCAGATTTCTGAACTATCAATGAACCATAAGCACTATATCACTATGTTGTTCTCTTTATGCACTACTTTTTATATTTCTTATTGTAATGTATTTTTTGCACTGTACTACTGATGCAAAATGACAAATTTCACAACATAATCTAAGAAATATAATTTAAACACAATCCAAGAAATATAATTTACAAAGAAGGCAGAAGAAAATATATTAAAATAATCAAATTTCCTTTTATTTGAAATAGGAATCAACTGGAGGAAACTATGATGCCATTAGTGATTTTGCTATTAATCATTACCTTATTAACTGGGACAGAAGCTTCTACAGTAAAGAAGAAACGTCATGAGAATTATGAAGAAAATATTCAGGGACATGGTGAAGTTTCTTCAGCAAATGTCGATTTTGCTTTCAGTCTCTATAAGGAAGTTGCTAACCGGAGCTCCTCAAATATCCTCCTCTCACCTTTGAGCATTTCCACGGCTTTAGCCATGCTGTCTCTGGGAACCAGGTCGGCAACTCAAAAACAGCTTTTAAAGGTACTTCACTTTAAAAATATGACACAGGAACGAATAGTACAAATGAGCAGAGGATACCAGCAACTCCTACAGGCCCTGACTGCAGAAAACAGAGAGATGCAGTTGCTTATAGGAAACTCTCTTCATATTCAAAAGGGATTTGATGTATTACCAAGGTTTCTAAATGAAACCAAGAAGTTTTACAATGCAGAAGTTTTTACCTTAGATTTTAAGGATGATCCTCAGAATGCCAGACAACAATTGAATGATTACCTTAAAAAGAAGACAAAGGGGAAAATTAAAGAGATGTTTTCCACAATTAACCCTTCAACTAAACTATTGCTTATTAACTACATCTTTTTTAAAGGTAAGTCAAATATAGTATTTTAATATTATACATGCCATTTGTTAACTATACTTTCAGAAGTTCTTTGACATTACAATATGACCATTATAAATAATTTTATTAGAAATTTGATACAGAAATTTCAGGCAACAAAATCTGCTCAATAATTCCAACCATGGAGTGATTGATAGTTGGATAAATAGATAGATACTTTATTGATCCCAAAGGAAATTACAGTGTCACAGTAGCATTACAAGTGCACAGATATAAATATTAGAAGAGAAGTAGAAAGAATAAAAAATAAACTAAAACAATCGAATAGGAAGGGGGTCATCACTTCCCGGCTATAGGTTGACTCATTATAGAGCTTAAAGGATGAGGGTAAGAATGACTTCATACAGCACTCTTTGCAGCAGCATATATGTCTTAGTCGATTACTAAAAGTACTCCTTTGTTCAGCCAAGGTGGCATACAGAGGGTGAGAAACATTGTCCAGAATTGCCAGGATTTTCCATAGGGTCCTATGTTCTACCACAGCCTCCAGTGTGTTAGAGGCAACTCTGGCCCTTCTTGTACACAGCCTTCGTTTTGGTGCTCCACTCAAGTCTGTCATCCAGGTGCATCCCAGGTACTTGAGCTCCTCACCACATCCACATCCTCACTACCAATAGTAACAGGGAACAGTACAGGCTTAGTCTTCCTAAAGTCCATCACCATCTTCTTTGTCTTACTGATTTTGAGCTGATGATTCAGCTTGCACCATTTAACAAAGTCCTCCACCAGGGCCCAGTATTCATCCTCCTGTCTTCCCTTAATACACCCAATTATTGCTGAGTCAGACCCTGACTGCCCCACACCTAACTGGCAGGGTCACTCTTCTATTACTAAAGATGTGGGTTAAATACTTTACATCCCTTTACTATTATGCCCCTTTAATAACCAAATTCCTATTCGGCTTTCGACTTTTTTCTTTGAAACTCTACCTTCTCACCTTTCCCACCCCCATCCTGACTACAATACTTATTATCCAACTTGCAAGTATAATAGATCCAGCCCAAGTTCAGCCAAGCCATTCTTAAAGGAGTAGTTCCTTAATTCCCCCAATAAAATATGCAAGAGATGGTCAATCAAAATGCCTCTCTCCCACGCAAATCCTTTCAGCCATGCATATGCTGTGCAACAATCAAACTTGAGCTAATGTACAAACAGCATAAATTACTAACCATTACAGTTCTACCTTTTAATTCTTGACATCTTCTCCAACAAATGGAGCCATGATAGAGTCCAATCCTACTCCATTTTCTATCAACAACCAGGTCATTGCACAATGTCAGATCTCCTCATCTGTCTAAGTCTTTCTGCAGCCTTCCTATTTCCTCAACTCTACATGCCCCTCCACCAATCTTCTTATCATTTGCAAACCTGGCAACAAAGCTATCTATTCCATCATCTAAATCATTGATATACAGCATAAAGAGAAGTGGTCCCAACACCAACCTCTGCGGAACACCAGTAGTCACTGGTAGTCAACCAGAAAAGGATCCTTTTATTCCCATTCACTGTCTCCTACTAATCAACCAATATTCTAACCATGTTTGTAACTTTCCTGTAATACCATTGGCTCTTAACTTGGTAAGCAGCTTCATGTACAGCACCTCATCAAAGGCCTTCTGAAAATCCAAATATACAACATCCAGTACATCCCCTTTATCTATACTACCTGTAATCTCCTCAAAGAATTCCAATAGGTTCATCAGGCAAGATTTTCCCTTAAGGAAACCATGCTGACTTTGTCCTCTCTTGTCCTGTGTACCAAGTACTCGATAACCTCATGCTTAACAATTGACTCCAACATCTTCCCAACCACTGAGGTCAGGAACATTGGTCAATAATTGCCTTTCTGTTGCTTCCCTCAAAAAGAAAACTCTCATGCTTTTCGGATCAGTCACTGAGAATGAACTCTGTTTTATTTATGTTTGACAGGAAAATGGAAGGAACCATTTGATACAGCGCATACTCAAGAAGCAATTTTTAATGTAAATAAAACCACAAAGGTAAAGATTCAACTGATGTTCCAGGAGAGTCAGTTAAATAAGATAAACGACTATGAACTTTCCAGCATTGTAATCAAACTTCCTTATTTTGGAAATGCATCCATGATTGCCATCCTGCCAGCAGAAGCACAACTAGAATACGTAGAACAAAACCTTTCCAGAGAAAAATTTGAAGAGTGGCGTCAAAAATTGTCTAACAGCAAGTAATTAAAAACTAATTCCCAAAAGTCAGTTTAATTTATCATACCTGTAAAACTGCAGTTTGATTGAAAATAATGTGTTTTCTTTCTCCCTTGTTCGATATTTTGTGGAACAGGGAACGCCAAAGGATCTTCTTTCCAAAACTATCATTGTCAGAGTTGTATGAATTGGAACATACTCTCACGGAAATGGGTATAAGAGATTTATTTACACCCAATGCCAATCTGCTTGGAATAAGTGAAAATGAAAATATGAGAGTTTCAAAGGTAAGTTGTTGGATTTGTTTATCCTGATATTTTGTTCCATTTCAGTGTTGAACAATTGAAGTCAAGCACAGCGCTTCTTGGTCTTGGGGAAAAATGATCTAAGTGGATTAACTTCAGGAATAAACAATGAAAGGCAACAATACGGGACTGTCAATTCTGGGGCAAAAAGCAAATTGCTCATTTCAGTGGGTTGAGTCGCATCTGCAGGGGAAAGCAACTATTGATGTTTCAAATCAGGTCTCTGCATTAAGCCCAAGAGTGTGAATGGAAGATAGACAGTAAAAGGATGAGTGGGAGAATGGGGTAAGACTGGGCCAATAGGTGATTGGTGTGGAGCGGTGAGGAATGATGGGTAGATGAAATTGAGTGGGGAAGGCAAGGGGTTAGAATTGGGAGACAGAGGCCGATGGTTTACAGGTGGAAGTAGATGGGGAGGAAAAAGGAGGGGGTGGGTAAATGTGGAGACATTAGCTGGATGGTGATGAGCAGGGACACAAAGGCTACAAGTGCTGGAATCTGAAAAGAAGGTGATAGAGTACTGGGCAGATGATTTCAGATGGGGGCGGCAAGTGGATGAAACCATGAGTGGAATGAAAATGAGTGATGAGCGGGGGTGCTGTGGATGGGATAGGGAACTGTAGTGGGAAGAGTAAGGGTGGATCAGAAGGAGAAAGAGAAAGAAGAGAGAAGAGAGAGAGAGAGAGAGGAGGGGTGAGAGGGGAGGGGAGAGATTATTGGTTAAGGATTATCTGAAATTGGAAAGTTCAGCTTTCATACCATTGGGTTGTAGGCTACCCAGGTGGAATTTGAGGTTTGTTATTAATTCAGTTCCGGAAATCGCTGGTCCCAGGAAACTGTTTTAAATCTGATGGCATTTTTGAGAAACTAGGAGCTACTTGCTAGTTCCGGGGCATTTCAAACTGCCCATCTGTTTCCGAAACTGCAAGGACTGGATGCTGTCTAATTATTCAGGGCAATAGAGGGACGAGGAGTCGCTTACCATTTCAGGACATTGCAATGACAGGGAGCTGTTGGTCAATAGAAGATATTGTTGTAACTGAAAGCTACTGGTCAATCTCAGCATTTGAAGGGATATAAAGCTGCCTGTTAATTCAGAGTGTTGCTATTTCAGTTACTGATGATAAACCTATTGAGCTATTCGAGATTTTAAAAAAATATTAAGTCTCTCTTTAATCTGCCCAAAAGAGTGAGATTTAGAGAAGGAAGTGCTAAATATGAACTCCAAACTTGAGCATAGCTCTATTTTGACTCCAGTATATTAAAGGGCTGCTATTTTAAGCATACACCATTGAGGTGTAAGAAATACACAATGTGACACCGCTGCTACTAGAGGTGCCCCAGTGATGACTTCAGTTTGTATTTCTGGACAGCACTGTACTGGGTAGCAGTCCAAATGAGCCAAAAAGTTATCAATGCTTCTGGCTCCTGTCTCAGTTTTCTTTTCATTCATTCCTTGCGTGCGAGCATTATTAGGAAGGCTAACGTTTGCAAAGAAAAGAAGAGATACAGGAGTTCTGCAGATGCTGGACATCTTGAGCAACACAGGCAAAATGCTGGAAGAACTCAGCAGGTCAGGGAACATCTATGAACGGAAATGAACAGAAGACATTTCAGGCCGAGACCCTCTTTCAGCCAGAAGCATCAATAACTTGTTGGCTCATCTGGACTAATGCCCTGTGCACAGCTGTCCAAAATACAGGAGTAAGAGCCACTGAGTATAATCATGGCTAATTATCAATCTCAATACAAAATTCCTGTTCTCTCCCTATAGCACTCATGAGTCTAGAATTTTTTTCAATATTCTTAAAAAAATGGAGTGACTTGGCCTCTATAACACTCTGTGGTACAGTATTTCACAGGTACACCATCCTCTGAGTGAAGAACTGTGTATCTCAGTCCTAAATCTCTTGTTCTAGAAACTGAGAATCTGCCTCCGAGACCCACCACCTTCTCCCCATCTCCAGTATGTCTAACCCTGTCAGAACTTTGTATGTTTAATTAGATTTATTCAACCGAGCTAGAGCCAATTCAACTCAGTCCTGATGAAGGGTCTCAGCCTGAAACGTTGACTGGTTATTCATTTCTATGGATGCTGCCTGACCTGCTGAGTTCCTCCAGCACTTTGCGTGTGTTTTAAATTCTAAATGGTTTGTGGCTGCGAGGGGAACTTACAAGTGATCTATAGATTATTTTTTCCCTGTTTTAAGTGTCTTATTGTTGAAAAGGAATTCATATCATAGACAGAGTCATAGCACTGATACTCTTGGGGTACATTTTCAAAAGATGAGGCATACACCGTGTATTTCCAATCAAACTATCTCATTGCACATCCGCAATATGTGTACTTTCCCTACATTAGCATCTTTCATTATAAAAGTGCAAGATCAAAGGAAAGATTAAGGAAACAAAGGGATGGGAGGAGAACCTAATAATTAAGTGCTACACACTCTAAAGAAATTCTGCAAAGATGATGTGTTAAGTTAATTACGAGCCTCCTTCCGAACAGTGGGAACACTATTGCTGTGACACAATAGCCAACTGATTAAAAAGACCATACCTGGTAGAAAAATTCTGCCAAGCGCACCCTGGCCAAACCAATAGGAGAGTCAATCATTGACCCTATCTTCTTATTCTGGGAAAGGTATTGCCTCACTTGATGGGCTCCTGCAAGATGACCAATGAGGAGACAATTGAGATGTTGTAGTTCCAGTGATGTTACATGGTGGCATCCGTTAGTCTCGCGAGACCATGGATCTGCGCCTGGAAGGTCTTGCTTCAGTCTGTGTTAGAGCAGCGTCTGTTGTGGCTGTAGAGGCCCACACGGGAGTGACAGTCTCGGCTGCAGTGACTGCACTTGAAGGCATCTATTTTCAACTTGGTTGAAAATAGATTAGGAGATATTAGTTACATTAAAACTGTATATATAGTGACATATACGTACTTTGAATCAAGTTACGCTTAGATTTTAATTTAGAGACTTGCCTCTATAGACCTTTGTGATGGAGAATACAAGGTTCACCACCCACTGAATTCTAAGGGATTTCAATGGGGAATAGGAAAAGTTATTTCCTGTTATGGCAGAATTAGTAGAAAGTCAACAATATATTGACCTGGTGTTTCCTTAAAGAGGCTGACTGTGTAGGTTGGTGCCATACATAAACATGCAAATGTATCCAAAAACTTAAAGAACTATTAGTAATTAAATCTATTTAAATTAGCTCAATTAAATCAAAGCCAGCACACTGATGAAATCACAAGGAAGGCACACCAGTTTCCGAGAAAGTTTACGTGGTTCAGCATGTCACCAAATGCTCTAACAAACCTCAACAGATTCACTGCTAAAAGTGTCCAAAACGGTTGCATTATGGTCTAGTATGGCAATTTGATGTACAAGCTGCAGAGAGTAGTATACATACATCATGGGTATATCCTTCCCGCCATCAAAAATATAAGAAAGCAACATCTAACATCAAAGAACCCCACCATCCAGGCCGTGCCCTCTTCTGACAGCTACCATCAGGCAGGAGGTACAGAGCCTGAGGCGCACAGCTACTTCTCGTTGATCACTGAGTTCTTGAACCAACTTGTACAACCCTAAGTACTACCTAGTCTGGCAACATGATAACCACTTTGCACAACAATGGACTTTGGGATTGTTTCCAATGTAATTCATATTTACTTTATGCTTTTCTTTTTAATCAGTTGGCAATACTTGGAGCCTTGTGTGCAGTTTTGGGCTCCTTATTTTAGAAAGGATATACTAACATTGGAGAGGGTTCAGAGAAGATTCATGAGAATGATTCCAGGAATGAAAGGGTTACCGTATGAGGAACGTCTGGCAGCTCTTGGGCTGTATTCCCTGGAGTTCAGGAGAATGAGGGGGGAGTTAAAGAGAATGTGGGGGGGATCTCATAGAAACATTCCAAATGTTAAAAGGCCTGAACAGATTAGATATGGCAAAGTTATTTCCCATGGTAGGGGAGTCTAGGACAAGAGGGCACGACTTCAGGATTGAAGGACGTCCACTTAGAACTGAGATGCGGAAAATTACTTTAGTCAGAGGGTGGTAAATCTGTGGAATTTGTTGCCACGAGCAGCTGTGGAGGCCAAGTCATTGGGTGCATTTATGGCACAGATAGGCAGGTTCTTGATTAGCCAGGGCATCAAAGGGTATGGGGATGACCGGAAGAATTGGATCAGCCCTTGTTTGAATGGTGGAGCAGACTCAATGGGCCAAATGGCCTGCTTCTGCTCCTATATCTTATGGTCTTATCCTGTGAATGTGGTGTATCTGATGCTACGTGCATTTGATGCTGCCGCAAGTGAGCTTTTCACTGCACATGTGTACCTAGTCTATAAGACGATACACTCACCTTGATTTGATGTGTAACTAGCCTACCTTACCTCTGTCTCTTGCAGTTGCTCTTCTGCACCAAAGTAAAAGCAGTAGTTGAATATGCCCCAGCATTATTGCTGCAGAACTATACAACTTCACACTCCATTAAAGTCTAGCATCAGAATGCCATCAAAATAACAGCAGCAACCGGCTGTGTGGACTCCTACCCATAACATCCATCTCATGGGCAGGGTCTCTGAGCAGGAGTACCTAGTTTTGACTGTAGAGATAAAGGTATAAGTACAAGTTTATTGTTGTCATGGAAATACATACACAGAGTATAAACTTGAATTAACATAAATTATACAAAACTTACATAATGTATGTCAATGTTAATAGTTTCATGCAGAAATGCTTACACTTTCATAGACATTTCAGGCTAATATCATGGCGAGTGAAGATCAACATTATGAGAGTTTCACTTATGCTGAGGTTTGTTGGAACATGGGAATAGTTTAGGTTAATGTGCCTTCATAGAGGAAACATAATTACATATTTCAGAAATTACCCAGGTCTATCTTGACAAAAACTCATCAGTGTTAAGTCTGACAAAATGGAAATGCACTGAGAAATTCCCAACCAAACATGGGGGAAAAAAAGCAGACCAAGAAAGTTTATGAGAAGCAGGGAATATGGTAGATTGCATTATGAGCTAAAAGGCCTCTTTTACGAAGTTATATTACTACACATTACTAATTGCTTTGCATGTCAAACCTTTTCTAAACATCAGAGAAGGGCTTAAGCCAGCAAAATCAAATCACATCTTAGGTTACAACACATTTTCACCATAGGAAATGTAACTTATTTTTAAAATTTCATTTCATCAGGTTACTCATAAGGCAGCCCTGGACATCGATGAAAAGGCCACTGAAGCAGCTGCAGTCACTGACGTAAAAATTGTTCCATTGTCCTCTCATTCTTCAATCAGGTTCAATAGACCATTCCTCCTCATCATCTATGAAGAGAATACAAACAACATCCTCTTTCTTGGAAGAATAAAAGATCCATCAAAGAAACGCTCTCCTTCAATCTAACATGTGTCTAGAATAATTCAGGCTATTCTTCAATTTTAGAGCTTAAAATGATAAATCTAATAATCTTGATAATTATTTCATCATTAATGTCATAAATTGGTGAGAATACACAGGCGATCTACCAATAGCTGTAAAAACACATTAATTTGTCACAACAGCAGAAGTAACTACATTGAATGAGAATGATTCTACACCACATTTCCTGGCCATATGTATAGGAACGTTAAGCCAAACAGAAAAGAAAACTAAAAGTTAAGCAAATATTTCAATAGAGAACATTGGGAAGAAGTGATACAAGCAACTCATACAGTGAAAGCAGGATGAAGTGGTTTGAGTTTTGGGAAAAAAAACTGATGGATTTCAAGATCCAAAACACATTCAAAAATCCAAGATACATACAGAAATATATTAAAAATTAAACTGGTCTAATGAGCCTATTCTGCACAACATCTTCTGTGAAGTGATACTCTCTGTCCGAAACGTACAAAGTCAGAAGGGTATAACAAAGGTAGAAGCTAGCAAGTTCTTTGAAGATAATGTGCAACATAAAATACAGGACAATGGAGGATACGGGAAGAAAGTTATAAATCCCTGCATGTGCCGAAATTGGTCCAAAAAATGCTGATAATACAGATTACGCTTATAAATTTTAGACAAGGTGGTTCTTCTCTTCTATACTTAATTAGAGCTCCTGATTTTAAGAGATCAAGTCTAACTTGCTCTCCCAGAATGCACAATCCTGCATCAGTGTAGTGAAGAATACTAAGGCATCCATCTGAAATTAATGTTCCAATTAGAAAACAGCAAAATATCCAGGAAAACATATCCTGTTTATTTGTAGATTTCTTTATTTTCATAATTTTTGTTGACAAATCAGCTGAAATTAAGTAATTATCACTTCAAATAAAAACAAAGGTTCATATAAATTCAGGAAAGATCTGTTGACAGTAATTAATAAAAAATAGATTAGTGTGTCTCTATACCTGTTTCCTGTAAAATTAGTTTTCTAATGGCATCTTCTGCTTTCCTGGTAGTAGTTTAGCCTCTGAATAACATACTATAGACATCTATCATAGATGAGGTTTTGTCCAACATTTCATAGTTACCAGCCACTGGGACTATTTTGTCAGTAAATGATATCAGTAAACTATAGTAAGCTGTCATAAATAGTAAATTAGTAGTCTTTATTCATGTTGACTTCTAACTTTTTTGATGAATTCTAAATAATTTAATCTCTCTGCTCTTAAACTATATGTACAAAATGATAAAAAGTGAGCCAAGCACATACTTTCATAAGCTTCAATATGCTGCAAACCTCTTCACAGTAAGTGAAACAATGCAGAACATCCTGCAACTGTCCAGACTGCTGCCTCAATTTTCATGAATTTTTAACCCACTGTCTGCTAATATGTACTTAATATGTCAGTAATATTTGAATAATATTGTAAATATGTTGTTTGATTAAGCATTCTTTGTTTACATAATTCTTTGTGAGTTATATGTAAAATTATGTAAATTTCATACGTCACCATTCTACCACGTCATAAGTGTGTGCCTCACCAAAGTAAGAACGAAGTAGACACATTATTCCCAGCTCTGTTTGTCTTTTAATTACTTTTGTTTTGGAGTTACAAAACATAACAGTGGTAATGAGTAAGTTTTAAAATGAATCCAAGACAACTACCTACCTGTTGAACCACAGCACATTTTTCTTCAGAAGCACAGCGAGATGTTTGAGTTTTTTTAAAAAGCAGCACAGCATGTGTCTCTTCAGAAGAAGGAGAGAGAGAGATGGTTGAGCTAGAAAAAAGGCAGAAAATGGATGAAATTCACGGATTCATAAACCGTGAGTACTGGCTGATAATAATAATAATAAATAAAACAAGGAAAACCAGTAATAGCTGGCTACATTGTAAAGATAGATATGTTCAATTGAACAACACGTAAATGGAATATGTATATTGAGACAACTGAGCAGTATTTTGAAGCAAATGAAATAGGCAATGCATAACAAATGCCAGTGTTACTCAGTGTAATTAATGGGAGAACATAGGAGTTTGCTTAGAGATTTCACTGCACCAACCAAACCAACTGAAATGAGCTTTGCTAATATCATGAAAGTAATGCAGGAAAACTTAGAATGAAAATCATTGTTGATTGCAGAACTTTTGATTTCATAAGCGGAATCAAAAGGAAGGGAAGTCCATTTCAGCTTATGTGACTGAATTGAAGAGATTATCTGAGGAATGTCAGTTCAGTGTTGTGCTTAATGATGCATTGAGAGATCACTTAGTTTGTGGAATCTTACAAGAAAGCTCCTACCTGAAGCACAACTCACATTTAAAAGAGCAGTTGAAATAGCTGTATCAATGGAAACAGCGGACAGAACCACACTTGAGTTGCAGTCAGGAATGGAAGTGAGTGTGAACAAAACTGCAATGTTTAAAAAGAAACCTGCCTGGCTGAACAAATTGTATTTCTGTTGTGGCAAGATTTCACATATACCAGACTAATGTGGGTTTATAGGTGAAACTTGCAAATAATGCAACAAAGTAGGATGCATAAAAGAGCATGTTGGGCACACTTCACAGGGAAGAGAAAAAAGATAAACATTCAAGTTGCAGTTTCAAGAAGAGCGCTAATCTGCATATTGCTGATGAAAATATTGATAATGATGAGAGTGACACAGAACTGAATAGCCTTTAGATTTACAATGTGAAAGCAAACAATAGACAAGCAATATAGCTTACATCAGAAGTGAACCGCAAATTAATTAAAATGGAATTGGACACTGGCTTGGCTGTGTCAGTCATTCCACAGAATGAGTCTGAATAACATTTCAAAAATACTTAACTAAAGCCTGCAGATATTCAGCTAAGAACTTATACTGAAAAAAAAGATAACTCCTGTGGGAATGACATTTGTAACAGTGAAACACAACAACCTACAAGCCACTTTGAGCTTGTATGTAGTAAAACAGGAGGGCCAGCATGGTGGGGCTGTGAGTGACTGAGACAACTATAACTTGATTGGAGATCCATCCACAATTTGCATGCCACGTCCCCTGCAAGAAAGTCAACTGAAAGTGAATTAAGAAAGGTACTGAATGATGCCACAACGGTGTTCAAGGGTGTCATTGGAAAACTCAAACATACCAAGAGTAAAATAGTGTTAAATGAAAATGCCACACCCAAGATTTACAAAGCCCATTTGGTTCCTTATACCATCCGTGATAAATCAGCCAGTGAGCAAGATTGCATGGAGGCCGAAGGAATTCTTTCCAAGGTTGAGTGCAATACCAGTGAATGGGTTTGTCAGGATCTGTGGTGATCTCAAGGTCACCATCAACCCAGTACTGAAATTAGGTCAATACTCTCTGCTCAGGATGGAGGATTTCTTTGCAAACCTTTCTGATGAAGAATTTCAGCTAAGGCCTATCTACAGATGGAGATGGAAGAAGAGTCCGAAGTGTTTCTTGTCATAAACACTGACAAAGGATTTTATCACTATAATAGGCTTAATTTTGGAGTAACATCTGCATCTGGTCTCTGGCTGAAAGCTAGGGACCAAAGAACATCTCCAAAATCTCAAGACAGTGTTAAAGAGATTAGAACACCTTAATTAGCCTCAAGCATTTTCCCAACTACAGATGTTAAACTAACTGGCCAATAATTACCTGCCCACATCCTTTTTTGAACATTGGCATGAGATTCACAGTCTTCCAATCTGCCGGAACCTGCCCAGAAGTCCAGAGAATTTTGGTAAATCATCACCAAAGCCTCTACTATAACTTCTGCCATTTCTTTCAGTATCCTAGGATGAATTCCATCAGGACCAGGGGACTTGTCTATTTTCAGGCCCACGAGTTTGCTTAGCACTACCTCTTTAGTGATAACTATTGTATGGAGGTCCTCACCTCCCATCGCATCCATAACATTTCTCTTTGGCATGTTAGACGTATCCTCCACAGTGAAGACTGACTCAAGATAGTCATTCAAAGCTTCAGCCATTTCCTCATTACCCAATATCAATTCCCCCTTCTCGTATGCCAAGGGACCTACGTTCACTTTAGCCACCACCTTTTTCTGCTTTATATAATTACAATAACTTTTTCTATATTTTGTGCTAGTTTATTTTCATAATCTATCTTCCCTTTCTTTATTGTTCACTTAGTGGTTCTTTGTTGCTTTTTAAAGTTTTCCCAATCTTCCAGTTTCCCACTTCTTGCCAACTTTGTACGCACAAGCTTTTAGTTTGATGACTTCCTTTTATTTCCTTAGTTATCCAAGACTGGCTCTCCCTACCCGTACTGTCCTTGTTTTTAACTAGAATATACTTTTGTTGAGCACCATGAAAAATCTCTTCGAAAATCGTCGCACTATATAGCCTGTGTTCCCAGTCTACACTAGCCAAATCCTCCCTCATCCCATTGTAGTCTCCATTGTTTAGGCATAACACATTGGTTTTAGATCAAACTATTGCCCCCTCCATTGTATGAGAAGCTCAGTCATACTGTGATCACTCTTTCCAATAGGATCCCTACCTACAAGATCACTAAATTTACCTGCCTCGTTGCACAGAACCAGATCTAAGATAGCACGTTCCCTTGTAGGTTCAGCAAAATGCTGTTCAAGAAAGCAATCATGGATGCTTTCTATGAAGTCCTCCCCAAGACTGCCTTGACCAACTTGACTCACCCAAGTTATGTGCAAATGAAAGTCCCCCATGATAACTGCTGTTCCAGTCTTACATGCCTCAGATATTTCTCTGTTTATTGCCTGTGCCACTGTAATGTCATTATTGGGTGGCCAACAGACAACTCCCACCTGTGATTTTTCCCGTTTACTATTCCTAATCTCTACCCAGATGGATTCAACATTCTGATCCTAAGATCTTATATCGTCTCTATCGCCCTGATCTCATCTTAATTAAGAGCGCTACCCCACGTCCCTTACCTTCCTGCCTGTCCTTCCATATTACCTGATATCCTTGGATATTTAATTCCCAATCCTCTCCACCCTGCAACCATGTTTCTGTAATGGCCACTAAATCATACTGATTTGTGCCACAAGTTCACCGACTTTGTTTCGAATACTACGGGTATTCAGACAAAGTGCCCTTACATTGTGCTTTTAAACTCTTGTAATCTTTTTCTCTTGACTCATCACTCCACTCTTACTTTTCTCTTTTTTTATCTTTTGCTTTTACTTTATCCATAATTCTCCAATCTGTTGAACCCCCCCCCCCCACCATTTAGTTTAAAGCCCTATCCACAGTCCTATTTATGCGATTTGCTAGGATCCAGGTCCCATCACATTTCAGGTGGAGCCCGTCCCATTGGCACAGCTCCCTCCTTCCCCAATACTGGTGCCAATTTCCCATGAGTTCAAACCCACTTCTCCCACACCAATCCTTGAGCCACACATTTAACTCTCTAATCTTCTTGACCCGATGCCAATCTGCACGTGGCTCAGGTAGTAATCCAGAGATTACTACCTTTTTGGTTCTGCTTTTTTAATTTAGTCCCTAGCTGCTCAAATTCCTTCAGCAGAAGCTCTTTCTTCACTCTGCCTATGTCGTTGGAACCCACATGGACCACAACAACCAGATCTTTCCACTCTCACTGCAAATTCCTCTGCAGGTCAGATAAGATGTCCTGAACCCGGACACCAGGCAGGCATATCAGCCTTTGGGATGCTCTATCCTCATGTCAGAGAACTCTGCCTATTCCCCTGACAATACAATCCCCAATTACCACTACATTTCTCTCCTCCCCCCCCCCCACCGAATCTCGAATGGCTCCCAGAATTACGGTGCTACAGTTAGATTGCCCATCCTTCCTACAGCCCACCCCCTCCCATCCAAACAGAGAGCACCAATCTCAGACCTGTTGGACAAGCTCAAGGGCTGAGGCTCCTTCAGCACTGTCTCTTGGATCCCACTACCCGCCTCACTCGCTGTCACACCCTCTTGTCCCTGACCACAGACCGAATTTGAGGCAGTTAATCTGATGAGTGTGACTATCTCCTGAAAAATTTGTCCAACGCTAGGACAGGCCCACATTCTCCAATCACCGTGGCTTGCATCTCCTCATGAAGTAAATATACTGTTATGTACCCCTAGGGGCCATTTTTTTTTATGGACTATACTTTTAAAAAACGAGAGAGTTGTACAAAACAAACACCTTGTTATTAAGAGAGAGAGAGGTGAAGACTGCTTTGAGATGGTGTTATGGTTTCTCTGCAGCATGTTTACACTTTTGCAAGGACACTGCCAGCTTCTGTGTTCTTACAAAGAGGGAAGGGAGAAGCTACTTGATGGCAGCTGGTGTTCAGCATGGTGAGATAAATAGAAGGTCAGCTGATAGACTGACAGACACATGATTTTGGACACTGGATGAGCTCTGTTGTGCCCACGGAAAGGTGGGTGTCTGGAGGATTGGTCAGGTGAATCGATCAGTGGCTCTCACAATGCGGAAAGGGTGTGACTGGTAGGAAGTTATTCATGTGTCCAGCCCTCGCCTGGGTTGATAACTCACCCACAGAAGACGGTCTCCTTTTGTTGTGGTCACATTCGGTGACTTTAAAGGAAGAGAAGAGGGAAGAGGAAGGTTTGAAACAAAAGAAACCTAGTGACAAAGAGGTCACTGGTTGGATTCTTTCTCTAAGTAGCCTGTAAGGGTGAGTTTGGGTTCCATTCGAATACGGAGGTGTGACTGTCACGTAGTTAATCCACAAGAGTGGGTTCTCTGGTGAAGGGAGTACCTTTGTGAATACCACTTGTCTGTTACCCTTGTTTGGGTGTGGTAGTTCACTGAAGAAAGGCACCCCTTTGGCAAATCACCGTTGGAGTTATTTTGTATGTCGTGGAACTGGATAAGTGGCTATCACGTTGTGTGTTTGGGGTTGGTTCCCTTGAAGAGGGTCCCCTTAGTGATAAGCTACTGTTGGTGATAATCCATATGTGGATTCTGTTTGAGTACCCTGTGGCCACCACTTTGGAATAACCCGTAGCTGAATTCGGGTGTGGTACCACTTGTGTTAAAAGGATACTCGTTGAAGATCACTGTCGGTGATACTTCATATCTGGAGTGGAACAACTTCGGAGATAAAAACCTACTACTATTGTTATTTTGTATTGCTGTTGTGGAATCTGTGGAATATTGACATAATTGCCTTCTCCTGACATTTACCCTGGATTACAAATCTCTCTCCATCACTATTCGACTCAATACCATGAACTGAACTGAACTTTACTCATCACTGTAAGACTGTATCCATTTACCCCTAGGCTTGAAGAAGCTTGGTTTCTATATTTACACACACACACACACACACACACACACACACACACACACACACACACACACACACACACACACACACACACACATATATATATATATTATCATTGCTAATCTGTCTGATATACCTGCATTTATACTACTGTATTGCATAATTACTAATAAATAATATTAGTGAATAGCAATGCCAGACTCCAAAGTGTCTTCCATTTCTGCTGGTTCTTTGACCCGTCATGGGGTACGTGACAATACAATGCAGACAAATTTCGGGGGCAGAAGAAATTGAGGAGTGTGTACCAAGGTGTCCAAAGATAGTGACTCATACAGCTTCCTGCGATGAACAATTTAAGATTATGTCCAGTGGGCAACTGGATACGTGCAATGCACACGGCAAATTGGGGGCCAGTTCTTCAGCCACTGGGAGGAGGCAGTTTAGAAAGAGACTTCTGATGACAGTCCCTGCGGCAGAAAGCAGAAAGACCTCTCTGAAAGTACCAAGGCAAAGGAACTAATTAACCTCATATGTTCTTGTTTTGAAAGCTCTCCCATTCCTTTGATTCAAGGGAATAAGAAGGACTTTTACAAGTGCTTGAAGGCACAGGGCCAGCAGATGACCTAATGCACAGATAGTTGTGGAGAGAGCACAAGAGGCTCTGGCATGTGCACGTTTATCAATACTCTCGTGGCTATCTACAGCCCAAACATTAAATGTCCCATTCCACTGGGAGCCAGGCATAGGGATGAACATATCAGGGAACATATCATATCAAGAAGTCAGTAAATTCCTGACAGAAGTAACACTTTGAAGACCTCTTCAACTATAATTCTGTTCTGGACATGAGAGCCCAGACCCCACATTACACCAACCTCACACACAGTGATTGACAACAAGTTAGAGTCACAGTCATACAAAAATACAGATCAGAAACAGGCCCTTCAGCCCATCTAGTCCATGCCAAACTATTTAAACTACCTACTCCCATTGACCTGCACTAGGACCATAGCCCTTCATACCCCTACCATCTACGCACCTACCCAAATGTTTCTTACACATTGAAATCGAGCTTGCATGCACCACTTGTGCTGGCAGCTCGTTCCACACTCTCACAACCCTCTGAGTGAAGAAGTTTCCCCTCATGTTCCCTATAAACTTTTTCACCTTTCACACTTCACCCATGACCTCTAGTTGTAGTCTCAGCCAGCCTCAGTGGAAAAAGCCTGCTTGCATTTACCATACCTATACCCCTCATAATTTTGTATACCTCTATCAAATCTCCTCCCAATCTTCTACGTTCCAACGAATAAAGTCCTAACCTACGAGGGCTGATTGATAAGTGGCCGAAGGTAGAAGGAGTCAATTTTAGAAAACCTAGCAGAGTTATTTTTCAACATAGTCCCCTCCTACATTTACACACTTACTCCAGCGGTCATGGAGCATACAGGTTCCTTCTTTGTAGAAGTCGGCGTCTTGGACCTCCAAAAGTTGTCCACAGCAAGGGTGATTGATGAGTTCATGGCCTAAGGTAGAAGGAGATGAGTATGAGTTATACAGCTCTCATTAAATGCACGTGCAGTTCAACTCTTTGAGTGATTATGCAGAAAGTTTGAAGTCAATAACTCATCTCTTTCTACCTTAGGCCACAAACTTATCAATCACCCCTGCTGTGGACACTTTCTGGAGGTCATTTACTCCTTCTACCTTAGGCCACAAACTTGGCAATCAGCCCTCGTAAAACACAAAATAATTGATTGCATAAGTATTCACCCCCATTAATATGACACACCAAATCATCACTGGTGTAGTCAATTGGTTTTAGAAGTCACATAATTAGTTAAACGGAGATTTGTTTTTGGAGACCTGTATGCAGTCAAGGTGATTTAATTGTTTGTAGTAAAAATACACCTGAATCTGGAAGGTCCAACTGCTGGTGAGTCAGAATCCTGGCAAAAACTACACCATGAAGACAAAAGAACACTCCAAGCAACTCCATGAAAAGGTTATTGAAAAGCACAAGTCAGGAGGTGGATACATGAAAATTTCCAAGTCACTAAATATCCGTTTGTAGTACAGTTAAGTCAATCATCAAGAAATGGAAAGAATATGGCATAGATGTAAATCTGCCTAGAGCAGGTCATCCTCAAAAACTGAGTGACCGTGCAAGAAAGGGACTAATGAGAGAGGCCACCAAGAGAACTATGACATCTCTGGAGGAGTTACAAGCTTCAGTGGCTGAGATGGGAGAGACTGTGCGTACAACGACTGTTGCCTGGGTGCTTCACCAGTCATAGCTTTATGGGAGAGTGGCAAAGGGAAAGCCAATGTTGAAAAAAAACTCCCATGGAATTTTAGCTGGAATTTGCCAGAAGGCATGTGAGAGACTCTGAAGCCAGCTGATGAAACCAAAATTGAGTTTTTTGTCTATCAGACTAAACGCAATGTTTGGCGTAAGCCAAACACCACATATCACCAAAAACCCACCATCCCTACCATGAAGCATGGTGGTGGCTGCATCATGCTGTAGTGATGCTTCACTGCAGCAGGCCCTGTAAGGCTTGTGAAGGTAGAGGATAAAATGAATGCAGCAAAATACAGGGAATTCCTGGAGGAAAACTTAATGCAGTCTACAAGAGAATTGTGTCTTGGGAGAAGATTTGTTTTCCAGCAAGACAATGGTCCCAAGCATAAAGCCAAAGCTACACAGGAATGGCTTAACAACAACAAACTTAATGCCCTGGGGTGGCCAAATCAGAGTCCAGACCTCAATCCAATTCAGAATTTGTGGCTGGACTTGAAAAGTTCCGTACCTTCACGATCCCCATGCAACCTGACAGAGCTTGAACTGTTTTGTAAAGAAGAGAGGGGAAAATTGCAGTCTAGATGTGCAAAGCTGATAGAGACCTACCCAAAGGTGCATCAACTAAATACTGACTTGAAGGGGATGAGTAGTTATGGAATCAATTATTTTGTGTTTAATAATTGTAATAAATTAGACCAATTTGTAGAAATTTGTTTTCACTTTGACACAAAAGAGACTTTTTTGTTGATCAGTGTCAAAAAAAAGCCAAATTAAATCCACTGCGATTCAATGTTGTAAAACAATAAAACATGAAAACTTCCAAGAGGGGTGAATACTTTCTATAAGAACTGGAACTCCGGCAACAACATTGTAAATTTTCTCTGTACTCTTTCAACCTTATTTACATCTTTCCTGGAGGTAGATGACCAAAACCTGAAAAACGTTGTCTCGTTTTTACTGTGCACTGTACCTGCAGTGATGGTCGAAATGACAAAAAGTGACGACTTGAAAAACACTGCACACAGTACTCCAAATTTGGCCTCACCAATGTCTTGATGAGGCAACTTCAAGTTGGCAAGGCCTGGGACAGAAAGATATCTCCAGTCGTGAATCCTCAATCTGATGGTCCAAAGGAGGATTATCAGGGAACTTCAGAAATTCTCTAGTCGCGACCATCTTCAAGAAAGGAGGGCACACAGTGTTGGAAGAACTCAGTGGGTCAGGCAGGATCAAAGTAAACATGATTTTGTCCATGAGCTCCCAGAGCGGCACCTAAGCCAAAGTTCTCCGACATCGTTGTTGTTCCAGTACCCTTACGATGCATCTGCACCCCACGGGAGTGATTTTGGAAAGAGCGGGAAACGCTTTCCGCTGGGAGTTTGACTGGAGTCCGGCGGGCCTTCCCGGGATGGCGGCCGCTGGGTGGCGCTGTTCCGGGTGGCGGTGTCCGCGGGCTTGCGAGGATGAGCCTCAGCCTGCCAGTGTGGGAGACGGCGGACGGTGATGGCCGCGGAGCCAGCGAGGCAGTGGACCGATGAGCAGCTGCGGAGCGAGGAAGTGGCTAAAAAGGACATCATCCAGTTTTTGCAGCAGAATGCCTCGGACCCGGTGAGCAGCTACGGCGGCAGCGGGGGGTCCCAAAGGTTCGGCGAAACCGCACATGGTTTGGCCTTGTCCCGCCAGCTGCTGCAGAACTGCCGAGACCCCCGATCGATCACACCGAGTCTGATCGTACAGTATTTCGTGTGTGGTGTTGTAAAGTTACTGGATGCTATAGGAGATTTGATACTTTCAATGCAAAAGTTACTTTGCAAATTTTATACATTGAAAATAATAAAATTAAGTTTTAAATATAAAAGGATTAGGTATGCGAGAACGTTGGCTGTTAGTCTATTTATTTTGAGAAAGATATTCAAAATTACTTTTTTGATAATAGTTTCTAGGTGAACATAAGTTAATGGGAAACATCAAGAATGTTGCCAAGACTGCAAAGAAGGAGCAGCTAATAAATGCCTACAATCACCTTTTTGAAACTAAGGTAAAGGATTGTTTTAAATATTCGATGCCCATTTTGTTCTCAAATGCAACCATCTAGAATCATTTGATCAACACTCCATATTTCAGCTTTGCAAACATCGAAAAAGTTCTTTTTGAATGTAATGAATGATATTCTAATTCCCTATAATGTTGATATAATGTTTTATTTTTGTAACATTTGGTAGGGGTGTGACACAAGAACACTTGACATCATGAATTAAGTTTGAGGTCATTGGCCTAATGAAAGAAATGTATAAAAACAGGACTTGCCCATCCTATCTATTACATATTATTATGTCATCTGTATCTCACAACATATATCAAGTTAACATCACTACCTGTAAGCTCTTTATTTGCAAAAGCCCAGTTTTAAACATGGAAGCCCATTGTAGAAATATCATCTGGAAATTCCTTGTTCACTTCCTTAAGGCGAGCAAAACTTTTCCAGTTCTGATTGACGTTATACTGTGCCCAACTGGTATACAATGTGATCTTCATTGCTGCTGAACAAGATCTCAGCTGTTGTGTGAAGGGATTTAGCAAAGAAGCATTAGGCTTGAGTTGACAGTGTGTTCTATGCATGCACTGTTCTGAGGGAACAGCTGCTAGATGTTCCCATTTTGCTCAACTCTTAGCTTTTGAGTTGTATGGTTTTGTTTGAAGTCCAACCAGAAAACCCACAAATATTGCCTGCCTCTGCAGTGCATTCTGTAACTGATGAGCTGCTGGAAGTTGACAATTTTTTGGGAGTGAAAAGTTAAACTAAGGTTCCATACGAGCTCTGGTGAGGATGTAAAGGAGCGCTGGGCGGTATATTAAGAGGAAAGTGAGGTATTTCCATGCTGTCCTGATAATATTTGTTCCTCTTTACTAACAACTGACCATCTGGGCATTATAATTGGAACAATGCAGTTCCATTGTGTATTTCTCTTTGAAGGAACAATTGTACATATTATATGCCCCATCTTTTTGACTTGGGTTCTTAAAGTTCCACTGCATCTGTTTTAAAAATTACTTATGGAATCTGCACTAGAACCTTGTACAAGGTTCCAGATCCCCATTCCAATGAGTGTGTGGAGATAATTCCCATTCTCCTCTGGCTGTTTTGACAATGATTTTGATACTGATTTACTCATGAGAAGATAGTGCAATTTCCTGACAACTCCATGTAAATGTTTCATTGTTTTGAAGCTTCATTTCAATCATGTAAGAAACATCTCAGTTCCTATTATAACAGTCCTATCATTGCCAACCTCTTATTCCTCATTCCAAGAAAACACCCCGGGGAAAGTAATCCTGTGCCATTTTTTATTTAGTTTATTCTGGTTATTACACATTTATATAAGAAAATCCTTTGTATGGTAAGACGGACTTCTGACATCACATTCTACCTCACTTTCTCTGTAGGTGTTGCCCTTTAATTTCCCTTTTTTTGCCTTGTACTAACACAATGCACTGTGTACTGATTTGTTCTGTGAACAGTCTGCAAGAATCGGTTTTTCGCTGCGCTTCTGTACATGTGACAATAATAACCTAATTCCAAATACTTCTTTTGAAGTTCTCATAGCCTCTAATCAGATGTTGCTTTGCTTAATCAGAAAACTGCAATCTCGGGTGTTATCTGAAGAAATAACCTCATGTTCCTTGACCTGCAGAGATTTAAAGGCACTGAATCTACAGAAAAAGTCACCCAGCAGCTTAAAGATGTGAAAGTGGGGACGGCTCAGGACAAAGCAAAGGCGAAAAAACCTGAATTGACTGCAAGTGAGGTTAGTATGTGGAATTGGAGAGTTTTGTTTTGTAAAATTAATGAATTTATATTTCAGATCTGCTGATTATTTAAATTGATTTATTGGGGTTACTTTTTCAACATGGCATTATACAATTAATCAATAGATGTCAGTTAAGCAGATCAACTTGCAGCTCCAGCTTTCGATTTTTCCACTGTTTTATTAATGTCATTGCTATTGCCACAAACTGATAGGAGCACAGCAAAGGCATTTAGGTTTCGATATTCAATAGACAAAATAAACATCTGCTTATCCAATTATGTCAAAACTCTTAAGAAGAAAGTGAATTAGAGCAGGTAGATTCAGTGACAAATCATCTGCATAAAATGGAATAAAGAGTGGGAAAGAAAGATTAATTATGAGGTTAAAAAAAAAGCTACGCAATTTCGAAGGATTTTGCATCAAATGATATCATTTTGGATCTCCCCCTCCCCCTCCCACTTTCAAATCTCTTACTAGCTCTTCCTTCATTTAGTCCTGACGAAGGGTCTCGGCCTGAAACGTCGACTGTACCTCTTCCTACAGATGCTGCCTGGCCTGCTGCGTTCACCAGCAACTTTGATGTGTGTTGCTTTTTTTTTAAGCTAAAGCCTTTTGCAGTCTGAATAACCGAAACTTGATGCTTATCACTTTCTGAATTCAAACTTCATTTGAACCTTGTTCCTGGGTCATGGATTTCCCAGGATGGGCACAACAGTGAGTGACTCTGTTCCCAATGCCCTCAGGTCAGTGGTTAAAAACCAATGGTGTATAAACACCTAATAAATTATAAAGGACAGAATTTGTAGTCAGACCCTTTTGCTGAGACTTCCTTGCTGATTGTCTCCATCTGCAGGCAATAGTTTGAACTTGCCCACTCTTAACATTTCACCTTTGATTAATGATTCCTTATATTGCAGCTTGGTTTATTTGAAATAATAGATTTGTAATTTGAGAATAAAATTTTATACAATACAGCAGTTGTTAACTGTGCCTTTTCATCAATTTCAGGAACCACCAAAGTATACCAAAACAATGTTGCAAAAAGGTGACAAAATCAACTTTCCCAAGAAGGGCGACACAGTTCACTGCTGGTATACAGGGATGTTAGAAGATGGGACCGTGTTTGACTCAAATGTCACTTCTGGTAAGCAACATAAGGAGCAAAAACGTTTTGCTAATTTGGGGTATAACAGTCTGTAAGATACGATGTTGCCTCTTGCGCCAAGCTTTATTTATGTGTTCACAGCACACCAGTGTTCAGAATCAGGTTCAATATCACCGGTGTATGTCATGAAATTTGTTGCTTTTGTGGCAACAGTGCAATGCAATACATAATAGGGGGAAAATGAGAATTATAGTAAGTGTATATATTAAATAGTTAAATAAGTAGTGTAAAAGTAGAAGTTTTAAAAATTAGAGGTAGTGTTCATGGGTTCAATGTCCATTTAGAAATCGGATGGCAGAGGGGGAAAAGGCTGTTCCTGAATTGCTGAGGGTGTGCCTTTATACTTCTGTACCTGCTTCCTGAAGGTAGCAATGAGAAGAGGGCATGACCTGGTGATTGGGGTCCCTAATGATGGATGCTGCCTTTCTGAGGTACCGCTCCTTGAAGGTGTCCTGGATACTATGAAAGCTAGTGCCCATTGTGGAGCTGACTAAGTTTACAACCCCCTGCAGCTTATTTCGATCCTGTGCAGCGCCCATCCATAGCAGGCGGTGAATCATCCAGTTAGAATGCTCTCCACAGTACATCTGTAGAAATTTGTCTGATTTCCTCCTAATGAAATATGGCCACTGTTGTGCCGCCTTTGTAGCTGCATAGACATGTTGGGTCCAGGTTAGATCCTCAGAGACAGTGACACCTGAGAACTTGAAATTGCCCACTCTTTCCACTTCTGACTGCTCTATGAGGCCTGGTGTATGTTTCCTCGTCTTAAACTTCCTGAAGTCCACAATCAGTTCTGACGTTGAGTGCGAGGCTGTTGCTATGACACCACTCAACTAGCTGCTGTATCTCACTCCTGTACGCCCTCTTGCCAACAATGTTGATGACAAGGCAGCATTTGCTGCATATACCTTCTGTTGTTGAGAAGGTTTCCCTGAATGATCAGCAAGCACTGGTAAGCTTGTTGCCTAGGAGATATCACGAGGCTGGGGAGAGCTGGCAAAACAAGGAGAGGGGGCAGTAGCAGCTTCCATCACATCCATGAGGAGATAACGAGCCAGACTTCTCGGATCCAAGCAGTCTGTCCACACTTGGATCAAGTGCTGCCAGTCCCAGCACTTTTACCTTCCCAGCCAGGGTCTAACCCTGAGCCGCACATCTCGTGTCCCTGCCTGCCAACACCAGTTCTCACAGGCAGCTTCTGCATGCTGAGTCCTGGATGATTTCATGCTGTGGGGATGCAAGCAGAACGCAGTGGTGCATGGCAGCAGAACGCAGCACAAGCGGGTAGCTATTTTGAAGTTCTTGAAGATGCATACTTATGAATATTCAAACAGGAGGACCAAAAGTACTGTAGCAAATTATTGCCCTTTGAGGTATCAGTGCATGCATAGAAGAACTTTAATAGAACTGGTTTTTAAATCATTACTTTCTTTTAACAGGCTCAAAAAAGAAGAAGGCAGCAAAGCCTTTCAGCTTTAAAGTAGGAGTTGGAAAAGTTATCCGAGGGGTTAGTACATAACTTGGATTTGAGTGGCACATGCGTGAGCCGGATCTGTCTTCAAATTAGCATGAATTTCTGTTTTTTATTTTTCACTGCATTTGTCTTCTACAGAGAAGGTGCTTTGCTAATCTGCACTGGTAATGATTATCTCACGGTAGCAGGTTTAATGCAAATCTATTAACACCATTAGACATAGGAGCAGAATTAGACCATTCAGCCCATCATGTCTGCTCTGCTATTCCATATAGCTAATTTATTACCCCTCCTCAAATAAGCCCATAAGATTACAGCTCAGGGTGTTGGAGTTCGTAGTTCAGTTCCGACGCCGCCTGTAAGAAGGTTTCTTTCACGCGCTCCGTTCCAAGGATATACCGGTTAGCAGTCATTGCAAATTGTCCTTTGATTAGGCTGGTGTTAAGTAGGTGGGTTGCTGAGCAGTGTGTGTCATTGGGCTGGAAGAACCTGTTCCTCACCGTATCTCAAAATAAAATAAAAACAGGAATGAGTGAATGCACAAGTTGACAATAGAGAAAACAACTATCTAATCTTGTGGCCATGCAGTGAACAGACTCTTGCATGCTACAGCAAATCTACCAGCAGAATTCTTCAGTATGATTTCCCTTTCATTACACTATTTCTGGCAAGCCAGTTTGACGAGTGTCAGCAAAGACCAGTAATAATCTAGGACTTTCTGGGATGGATTGAAAATGATCACATCAGGTCAGTCAATTGGGAAGATTCTTTTGAATGTTTAGTATTCATCTTCTGTTTGCTGCTGAATCAACAGACTTGTCTCTCAACAGTGGGATGAAGCGCTTCTGACTATGAGTAAAGGAGAAAAGTCCCGGATACAGATTGAATCTGATTGGGGTTACGGTAAGAAAGGGCAACCAGAAGCCAAGTATCCTTTTCCCTGTGGTAGCTTAGCGAAAATCTTAATATTGCAGATGCAGAGAAGCATGTCTATAGTACTTCTGTAGAAAAAATTTATAATTTTACAATTATAAAAATGATTAATTCTTTTGTACACGTAAGTTATGCTTTCTGGTTCTCTTGGTACACCTTTCTAGACAGAATTAACATGAATGTGCTTTGTAGAGGACATGTAGTGTGCAATCTTGCAACAGGAGTCTCCAGTTTGCTGCTATGATTGCATTAAATAAGCAGATTTTTCTCTGCTGTTATGTGAATATAAGTTAGATCCGTTGAGCTGAACAAACTTTCGAGATTTGCAATGCCAATTCATGCCACAGAACTTTTGGCTAATCTAGTAATGCATTACTTCAATTTTTGTTTTTGTCCATTAGAATATCCTTGTAGCTCAGCTCCAATGCAGTTTATCTGAAGTGATTATGTAACTTTGGTTTTAGAGTTCAGAGTCACAACCCTGAGGTTCATTTTCTTGCGGGTAAACACTAGAAACACAAGAGAATCAATGAAACAGCACACCCAACAGGGCAGACGTCAAACCAATGTGCAAAACAAAAACAACAAACTACAGAAACAGAAAGAAAAATAGAAGAAACGATTTTTAAAAAGATATCGAGAACATGAGACGAAAGTCTTCAAAAGTGAGTCCCTAGGTAGTGGGAGCAGTTCAGTGATGGGCTGAGTGAAGTTGTTTCCTCTGGTTTAAAAGCCTGTTGGTTGAGGGGTAATAACTGTTCCGAAACCTAGTTGTGTGGTCCTGAGGCTCCTGATCCACTTTCTTGATGGCAGCAGAGAGAAAAGAGCATGACCTTGATGGTGGGGTCCTTGTTGATGGATGCTGCTCTGTGTAAATGTGCTCAATGGTGGTGAGGGCTTTACCCTTAAGACCATAAGACATAGGAGCAGAATTAGACCATTTGGCCCATTGAGTTTACTCTACCATTTCATCGTGGCTGACCCATTTCCCCCTCAGCCCCAATCTCTTGCCTTCTTCCTATAACCCTTCAAGCCCTGATTAATCAAGAATCTAAAGCCTCTGCCTTAAATATACCCAATGACTTGACCTCCACACCTGCCTGTTCCACAAATTCACAACTCTCTAGCTAAAGAAATTCCTCCTCATATCTGTTCTAAGTGGACGTCCCTCTATTCTGAGGCTTTGTCCTCTGGTCTTAGACTCCCTTGCCATAGGAAACATCCTCTCCACATCTCTATTGAGGCCTTTCAACATTCGACAGGTTTCAATGATATTCCCCTTCATTCCAGTGAGTACAGGCCCAACACTATCAAAGGCTCCTGTGATGGACTGGGTCGTATCCATGGCTTAATGTAGGCTTTTCTATACAAGGGCATTCTTTTTTCTATACAGGCTGTGATGCATCTAGCCAATATACTCTCCACCACATAGAAGTTTGTCAAAGTTTTAAATGACATGCTGAGTCTTCACAAACTTCTAAGAAAGTAGAGGCACTGTTGTGCTTTCTTTGTAATGGACCCAGGACAGATCCTCTGAAATGATAACACTGAGGAATTTAAAGTTGCTGTCCTCCGATCCCCCGATGAAGACCTCCAGTTTCCCCCCTCCTGAAGTCAATAATCAACTCATTGGTTTTGCTGACATTGAATGAGAGGTTGTCGTGGCACCTCTCAGCCAGATTGTCAGTCTCCCTCCTATATGCTGATACATCACCACCTTTGATTCAACCAATGACAGTGGTGTTGTCAGCAAATTTGAAGATAGCATTGGAACTGTGCTTAGCCTCACAGTCATAAGTATAAAGTGAGCAGAGCAGGGGACTAAGCACACAACCTTGTGGTGAACGAGTGCTGATGGAGATTGTGGAGCAGATGTTGCTGCCAATCCGAACTAATAGGTCTCCCAGTGTGGAAATCGAGGATCCAGTTGCAGAAGAGGATATTAAGGCCTCCGACTTGAAGCTTATTGATTTAGATTCAAAAGGATGATAGTATTGGGTGCTGAGCTGTAGTCAATGAAGAGCATCCTGATGTATGCATCTTGGCTGTCCAGATGTTCCGTGGTTCAGTGAAGAGCCAGAGAAACGGCATCTGCTGTTGACCTATAGTGATGGTAGGAAAATTGGAGTGGATCCAAGTCAGTTCTCAGCCATGAATTGTAATATTTCATCATCAACCTCTCAAAACTCTTCATCATAGTGGATGTAAGTGCTACTGGACAATAGTCATTGAGACAGGTTACCACGTTCTTCTTTGGCACTGGTATAATTGAAGCAGGTGGGTACCTCAGACTGTCAAAGCGAGAGGTTAAAGATAATTGGTGAACACTCCAGGCAGTTCATTAGCACAGGTGCTTGAACTCAGCCAGGTGCTCCATCTGGGCCAGATGCTTTCCATGGGTTCACCCTCCTGAATGATGCTCTCCCGTCAGCCTCAGACTGAAATCACCGGGTCATTAGGGGCTATGGGAGTTTGAGAAATTTCCTCCATGTTTTGATGGTCAAAGTGAGCATAAACGGCATTGAGCTCATCTGGGTGGGGTCAAAACCCTAAGCCTTGTTGTCGCCTATGTCACTTGGTTTCACTTTGTAGGGAGTGATAGCATTCAAGCCCTGCCACAGCTGTCGAGGATCCTTCAGTGATTCAAGTTTGGTCCAGAATTACCACTTCACATGTGAGATAGCTTTCTGGAGATTGTATCTTTGGGTCGCAACCTGAATGCCACTGATCTGGTCCTCAGCAGATTGCAGATCCCATGGTTCATCCAGGACTTCCGATTGGGGAAATCAGAATGATTTTATAGGGATATGCAATCTGCAAGAGTCTACAACTCTTGTTATTAAGTGCAGGACAGCCATGGTGTATTTGTTCACATCCTTAGTCCCCAAACGCGGCCCAGTCTACTGACTTGAAGCAATCTGACAACCATTCCTCAGCCTCCTACAACCACCTCTTGGTTGTACTTATCTTTGGAGCCTTGCTCTTTAGCCGCTGCTTGTATATGAGCAGGAGGACAGCTAAGTGATCAGCTTTCCCAAAAAGATCTCTAGGCATGGAACGGTAGGCTTTCCAAGGCATGTGTGTTGGGTTCCCTGGTGCTACGGGTGATATGTTGATGGTAATTGTGCAGTTTTCTTCAAAGAAGTCTGATTTAAGTACCTGACAATTATTTGAAAGGTGTCAAGGTAGGCTGATTCTTGATTGTTAATTGTGGCATCAATTGTTTTTTTTATTTCTGCTTTTGGCGGTTTGTAAACTGTCAAACGATCACAGGTCAGGATCATAGAGAACTTTTTTTTGAGTGGAACAGTCGCTTGATAAGTGGAATTCTCAGGATTCTCCTTAACTGGATATCAGGATTCCACCAAATGCTAAACTTATTTTTGAAGTTGAGCTCGTGGATATTGAATAACCCCAAATACATCTTCAAGATCGTGCTTGAGAATATTACCTCTAAACTGTCCAATGTTGCTCAAAAAGATCTCCGTAGAACAAGATAATTGAATACTAAAATATGCGTCTTCTGGACAAAATTGTGAATTTGTACAAAGCCTAAGTGAATTTCAAGTATTGTGTATTATTACATACTATGCTGATGGTGGAATGATGCTTGGAACAAGATAAAAACTGCCAAAACAAAATAAAGCTGTTTTGGAGCCTCCACAGATATTCTAAATTGTGAATTGTGTTGTTTTACTGAAAGATAACATTATGTATTGTGTGTTGATATTTATCACCTGTAAGCTTTTCATACTTTTACATATTATGCACTGAGATAGTTTCTCTTAAGGGGAAATACATCATTACAATTAAGCAGAATGCTGAAATCTGGCAGTGTCTCTGCACTTGTTCTTTATTTTATGCAACAGATGGAAAATAAGAGCAAGTATGAAAGACAGTCATGAGAAAGCGGACAGCTATTCACCCATACCAGCTCTACATGATTCATTTTCGTGTCTCAGCTCTAACCTTAGATGCAGAGAAGTAGGAAACTATTGTATCAAATCCCATTTCAAATGCAAATGAATGGGTTTGCTTCCAGTACTTTTTCAGGCAATGCATTGCAGAACCTGGGAACTCACTAGGTTAAAAAGTTATTCTAATGTTCCCCACTTCCCCTCCCAATACATCTTTTTCCCAATCATTCCAAATCTGTGTCATGTTTTGAGACCCAAGTATGCAAATATTTTTCTATGCTGTGTAGCTCCTCCATTATAATGAATAGGTATCAACTCATCTATTGTTTTTAATTTTAGGACGATGTTCAGTTCTTTCACCTATGCACTTGAATTCAAACACTCCTCAATTCTATTAATTTTTGGTAGCTGCTCCTGGACCTTTTGATTCTAAAGTGAAAGGACAAGGGTTGGATGCAGTAGTCTTAACTGGTTGAACCATTGTTTTGTTGAATTGTGACATCTGCTCAGGAATATTTGGCATATCTTGTGTAAAGTTAAGTTTTAGCTTTTAGTATAACACCATGGGGCTCTGTGCACAGAACATGTTTTATACATATGCACTTTTTAAAGATTTTGAATAGTTTCTTGGTCTGATCCCATCCAAGGGCTATTGTTTTAAGTTTAAACCTGCCACATTAGTGAATCCACATAGGCCATGACTAGTCTCTCCTTCCATCGGTAGAATAACCAGTTCTGTAGGACACAATAAAATGGCAGTTTCTGCCTTTGGAGATGCTACTTCTTAGCTTCCCAAATACTGGCTGCAGGATCTTGCTGTCTGGCTATTGGTGTTAGTAATCCATTTTAATTGTCCTGACAAAGTTCTCTAATGATGTTTATGCCAGTAACAGATACCAAGGAGGAAATATTCTATTCCAATCCAAAATCACCCATGGATGAAATGCCCCATTGCTGTTGTTTTCCAAATCCTTCTCCATTCTTCCACATTATACAGAAGCTTCTATTCCAAGGTGTGGAAACTGCACTGTTAAATTAGGACATGCTTGAAAGATAGTGCATGGCTGGTTACCATTGGAAGGGAACTTTATAGTGGTAATTTTACATGGCATATGTGGATAAATAATAAACAATGAAATTCCATTAGGACTGGTGATTATAACCAGACAACATATTTTAAAGGATCTAAACAGGATTTAAAGGTGTTTTTGCAATCAGAACAATTGCCATCTGAAACAGTGTGAGGGGACAGTGAACTGATATAGACAGAGCAAATCACATCGTAAGCTTTGACATGATGAATATATACAAGTATATAAAACTGGACAAGAATATTATGGGGGTAATCTTTATTAATCCTATTAGCGTATCCTGAGGTAAGTCACTATTTCATTGATTTTTCATATCAACTCCAATACATACAATCAGATCTGCAGAAGGCAAAATTAAACTTTTATCAGCATTTTAGATGACAAATTTAGGAGTTTGAGTTTGGCCCCTTCCTCTTGCCAAAGTATGGCACAACATTTACAAAGCGGCGATTGTACTGCATACGCCTCTTTGCACGGCCAGTCTTCTTTTTCCTTTTTTCTTGCTTTGCTACCTGCAAGAATAATTGGTTGTATTAATTTGTGGAAATTCATGGCAATTATAACAAAATCAGCTTTTACATTTGGTTCTAATGTCAGAATGCTGGTTTTGAGTTACAGCCTGAGAACCATGCATATACTGTTCCAAGCAAAGACGGTATTTTGCAAGAAAATTAACACGAAGTACAAAGTGAATGCAGAATACATTTCCAAACCAAGGATAGGAAGACAACCAAAAAAAGATTTTTTTTAATGATAACCTCATTTTTAAAAAAACTTTCTAATCTCCCACTAATATATCAAATCTACACATACACCAACATTACACACAAACCCTAAAGCAGCTTCATCAAGCATTCCTTCAGTTAAACTTACTTTTGGTGTTTGACCCTTCACTTTACCAGCACGAGCAAGGGACCCATGAACTTTACCTAGCAAGAGAGAGAGAAGCCATTAATTTCTAGTAGTAAACAACTTAGAATATTCTAACTAGCTTATTAAATAGATTTATTCCCAAGGTAACTAGATCCACAACATATGTTAGGTAATGGTAATTTAGTCCTTAGTTAAGCAGGTGGATTGTTAGATGTACAGAACAAGGCCACACCCAGAATACTGCACTTGTTTACTCTCCTTTATTAAAAGATATTCTAGCATTGGAGGCAGTTCAAAACCGATACACTGGACCCAATTCCTGGGATGTTTTCCTACAGGAGCAACTAAAGAAACTAGATTGCTATTCTTCGGATTTGGTATTATGACCTTACTGAAACATAAGGGGCCAGCGACAGGGTGGATGTCAAAATTAGTGGGAGACTAAAATGCAAGGACATTGTCACAAAAATAGAAGTGGTCATTTAAAATTGAGATGCATAGGAACTTCTGAAAAGATGGTTGATTTACAGAATGCGCAACTCTGGAGGACCATGAAAGCCAAATGATCGAAGATATTTAAAGCGGTAGAAAGAGGAAAGCTAACTTTCTGCCCACTAAGTTGAAAGGATGTAAATACCCCGTATGCAGCCTCAGTGGTTGAGAAAAGGCAACTAAAAGGAAACCATGGACTGAGACACTCTTAAGGTTTAATCAAAAGTACTATAACATTATCACATGCATAGACCGTAGGTACAATAAAGAAATTTGAGTCAACACAATACATACCACCCAATAGTCGAGCAACTACTTCCAGAGTAGTGTGCTCACTGATACCACATTGTCCAATAACAGCATCATCATCCAAGGGAGAGCCAGCCAACAAGATAACTTGATCAACAGAAGAGACACCTTCCAATGATTCAATATGGGCCTGGAAGAGTTTTTAAGATAAATTCTTGGGCATACCAGCTTGAGTCATTTCAAGAATTAATGTGCAACAATTACTTTCTATTACAGGCCAAAATTTAACTTCGTTATCAGTCTAAACATCCAACAAAAGAAAATCTGCACAAAGCAAGACTAATTGTTGCAATCAAGAATTGTGATCAAAATGGCAAAAACAGACTCATACCTGTGAGGTTAACAGCTTACCTTAAGTTCCCCAACTGTCTCTTCCCCAGTCACATCAAGTGTGTGGGTGTTTTGAGCTCGTACAAATAGCTGCATGGTGGTTCTGTGGGGTTAATGAAAAGTTTTGATCAGAAATAATACCCCATGGCCTGTGCATGTTACCCTTTTATTTCAGATCTCTTATTGCACGCAATGCCAATTTCCCATCTTTCAAACTGTCCTGGGTGCACTGGTGTAATAGACAAGACAATAATCCAGAATCGGGACCAAAAAAATTTAGTGGCATAAGTTCAATCAAGAAAACCATGAATTTAAAATTAATACTATTGCCTTAAAAGGTCTGTGTCTGTGTTGCGGGTGAACCGTGATGGAAATAACCCGAAATATAACCACGTAAACGACTGGGTTGAGGGGGAAAAGAAGCATCGTGTTTGTTCATGTTCTTTGGGGAAGAGGTAATCTTTCATCCTTTCCTTTCTACGACTCTTGATGCACCCGAATTTCGCTCCCAATATCTCTGAATGGCCCAACAAGTCAATCCGTCGCCATGTGAGCCGTAGGTGCAGATCAACGCACACCAAATGCAGAAGGTCAGCCGGTGGGAAATAAACAGTCGAAACCCCATCAGGACTGGACTGGGTGAGGAAGGGTCTCGACCCGAAACGTCGCCCGTTCATTTCCCTCGACAGAGTTCCGCCAGCTTTGTGCGTTACTCCAGATTTCCAGCCTTTCTTTTGCCTCGGTATGAGGCGCCGCGGCCGCGTCAGGAATTGCCGCTTCGGGACGACTATCACCACCACCCCACCCCCGGCGAAAGACCTCAGTGGCCTCGCCATCCTGCACAACCGGCCTGCTGATGATAGCCCGAGACTGGCCAGCCGCGGCAGGGGTCTCTGGCCCAGAATCTCTCGATTTCTCCTTGTCCCGGACCGAGGCCTAGGACGGTGGCCCAGGGCGGGCCTTCATACCGCGCCAGAGTAGCGCCCCGGACTCGGCGCCATTTGCCTCCTTGCACTCGTACAAGCAGAACACAACGCGCGAGGGGAAGATAGCTCAACTGGTAAGAAGTCGCTTCGAGCCCAAGAGCAGCTCGGCGTCGTCTGTAAAACTCACCGGAACCTCGGGGCACCTCCAACACAGCCACTCGTCACTTCGGCCGAGAGAGAAAGACCGACCGCGCACGCGCAATTTAACAGCACCAGCTCGGCATGTGCACAACCGCGGGGGGGGGGGGGTGGACGGAACCGCATTGCGCATGTCCACAACCGGCAGAATCGCAATGCGCATGCCCACAATCGGAAAACCGACAGGATCGCAATGCGCATGTGCACCGAGGATTGCGAAAGTCTATCAGAACAGTGAATACAGAAAGAAGGGGTAAACACGAGGAATTCTGCAGATGCTGGAAATTCAAGCAACACACATCAGATTTGAAAGAAGGGGAACATTTATCAGGCAGCATCGTTGAGGAGAAAAAGAGTTAACACTTTTGGTCAAAGATTTTTTACAGTGGAGTGGGAAATAGAGAAAGTTAGTTTTGAATAGCAGAATGGGTTGAGGAGGAATATACAGTTGGGGAGTGCGGTTTTTTAATTGATTCTGTTGTGTTCCTTTGTATTCAATTTTGGATATCCACAAGAAAATGAATCTCAGGGTAGTATATACTGACATATGTGTACTTTGATAATAAATCTACTTTAAACTTTTGAACTTTGAATACGTGGAACAAATGGAGATACGTGTGTGGGGGGAGGTGCTGGAGAAACTTTCTGGTCGGTATAATCGGGACAGATTGAGAGGGAGAAGACGAATAGGAATGTTAACAGAGAGAACCACTCAGCCAGTATCGCAGATAAACCGACTAAAAGCATAAATTCATGCTTCTGAGACACAGAAAGCAAGTTACTGAATTACATTTTAAAAGTAGGTGATCACAATCTACCCCTACAAGGACATGTTAACCTCGTTAGAACAATGCGGTCAGTAGGATGCATAAATGTGGTAGGCAATAGGAAGCATGGATTCTGCCCTACGGTTTGAACATAGTGCTCAAGAGCAGAAACGTGTGTAGACCTGAGTGAGGAGAGTTACATAACCGTATGCACAGATACGAAGAGAGAGAGTGGAACTCAACTCAGGCTGAAATCACAAGTCAGTTTAGCAGAAACTCAGTATAGTTGCTTGATTGATTCAAAGGTCAAAGTAAATTTATTATCAAAGTATGTATATATTACCATATACTACCTTGCGATTCATTTTGTAGGCATTTACAGAGAATTCTGTTGTATAAAAATCTACATAAAGACTGACAAACACTAATGTGCAAACGCAATCTCTGTAAATAAAAATAATACTGAAAGCATAAGTTAAAAAGATTCCTTGAAGGTGGGTTTTAGATCGTAGGATCAGTTCAGAGTGGTGGTGAATGAAATTATTCACGCCAGTTCAGGAGCCTGATGGTTGTAGGGTAATACCTGTTCCTGAACGGAGCGGTGTGAGACCGAAGGCTTCTGTATCTCCTACTCTGGCTGTATTCATGTGGGTGGTTAAATGACAACTAAACTTGAACTAGACTGAAAAACTGTACACAGATGGACACACACCCAACGTGAAAAATATGCAGGAATGTGTACTTAGCCCCCTGCTCTACACCCTTTTCACTGTGTGGCTAAGTACAGCTCCAACACCGTGTACAAGTTTGCTGACGACACCACTGCTGTGGGCTGCATCAAAGGGGGGGTGATGAATCAGCATTCAGGAGGGAGATGGAAAACTTGACTGGGTGGTGTAATGACAACCACCTCTCACTCAATGTCAACAAGACCAAGGAACTAATTGTAGACTTCAGGAGAGAGAAACCAGTGGCCCATGAGCCAGTAATCATCAGAGGATCAGAGGTGGTCAGTAACTTTAAATTTTTGGGGTGTCACTGTCTCAGAGGATCTGTCCTAGACTCATCACATAAATATTGCGAAGAAAGCACAGCAGTGCCTCGACTTCCTCAGGAGTCTGCAGAGATTTGGCATGTCATCAAAAACTTGGCAAGCATCTATAGATGTGTGGTGGAAAGTGTATTGACTGGTTGCTTACGGCCTGGTATGGGAATGCCAATTGAATGCCTTTGAGTAGAAAATCCTACAAAAGGTACTGGATTTGGCCCAGTACATCACGGGTAAAACCCTCCGAACCATTGAGCACATCTACGTGAAACGTTGCCGTAGAAAAGCAGCATCCATCATCAAAGATCCTCACCACCCAGGCCATGCTGTTTTCTCACAGCTGCCATCAGGTAGAAGGTACAAGAGCTTCAGGACTCGAACCACCAGGTTTAAGAACAGTTACTCCCCCTCAACCATCAGGTTCTTGAACAAAAGGGGACAACTACACTCATTTAAGGACTCATATTAATTCATGCTCATTATTTATTGCTATTTATTTATCTGTATTTGCACAATCTGTTTACAGTTCACAGTTATGCTCTATAGCCGTGCTAAGTACAGTATGCCCAGAGAAAAAGAATTTCAGGGTTGTATGTGGTGACATGTATGTATTCTGATAATAAATTTTACTTTGAACTTTGAAATTGTGCAAATACAAGAAAGCCCAAGGTGATGAAAATAATAATAATGTAATAAATATTGGGGACGTGAGTGGTAGAGTCCTTGAAAGTGAGTCCATAGATTGTGGAATGAGTTCAGTGATGGGTTGAGTGAAGTTTTGGACTCAGGTTCAAGAGCCTGATGGTTGCAGAGTAATAACTGTTCCTCACCCTTGCTGTGTGGGACCTAAGGCTCGTATCTCTTTGCTGATGGCAGCAGTGAGAAGAGAGCATGGCTTGGATGATGGATGCTGCTCTCCTGTGATACTGTGCATTGTAGATGTGTTCAATGGCGGGGAGGACTGAGCTGTATCCATTACTTTTTGTACAGTCTTCTATTCGAGGGCAGTGGGAGTTCTATACCAGGCCCCAATGCATCCCGTCAGTATACATTCCACTATAGCAGTTTATCGAAGCTTTAGATGATATGCGAAATCTTCACAAACTTCTAAGAAACTAAAGGTACTGCTATGACATCTCTGTAATGGTACTTATGTGCTGGGCCCAAGGTAATGCTGAGGATTGCAAAGTTACTGATTTTCTCCCCCTCTGATCCCCTGTTGAGAACTCATGGACCCCCGGTTTCCTCCTGTAGTTAATCATTAGCTTTTTGGTTTTGCTGACCTTGAGTGAGAGGCTGTTGTAGCACCTGCTAGATTTGTTTCCCCCTTATATGCTGAATCATCACCGCCTTTGAATCAGCCAACAACAGTGGTTTCATCAACAAACTTAATGATGACATTGTGATGCAATTCAAGGGTTTTAGAAGGACCTATATACCTCAACCTCTAACTCTAGTGAGGAAGAAATTGATAGCTTTCTGAGGCCATTAGGGTTACCTAAGTTGACGAAAGAACAACAGCAATACCTTGACTCCATTATAACATTGGAAGAAACTATATCAGTGATTAGGACCTTACCTACTGGGAAAGCTCCTGGCCCAAATAGATTTACAGCGAAATTTTTTAAATGCTATGCGGAGGAGCTAGCTCCGCTACTGCTGAATCTGTACAATGAGTCTATAGAGCGGGGTAACTTACCCCCCTACTTTATCACAGGCATTAATTACATTGATTCTGAAAGAAGGTAAAGACCCGCGTGAATGTAAGAATTATAGACCAATCTCCCTAATCCCAATAGATGTGAAAATTTTATCGAAGATCCTTGCAAGTTGTTTAGATACGGTAATAACATGGTTGATACATAGTGACCAGGTAGGATTTATCAGGGGCCGCAGCTCATCTGATAACATCAGGCGCCTTGTGAATATTATGCGGGCGGTGGCTGATAATCAGTCACCTATAGCAGCTATGATCCCTCCCCCTCCTGTCTTCCCTTAACATTTCAGATCTCCCCCTTCCTTTCCCCTCTCAAATCTCTTACTATCTCTTCTTTCAGTTAGTCCTGATGAAGGGTCTCGGCCCGAAATGTCCACTGTACCTCTTCCTAGAGATGCTGCCTGGCCTGCTGCGTTCACCAGCAACTTTCATGAGTGTTACCTATAGCAGCTATCTCACTCGATGCTGAAAAAGCTTTTGATCAGGTGGAATGGGGCTATTTGTTTAAGATTCTTCAATTTTTTTCGATTTGGACCCATCTTTTTAAGATGGATTAGACTGTTATATAATAACCCCAAAGCAGCGGTTCAAACTAGTGGTTACATTTCACCTTACGTCTCTATCAGAAGGTGTACCCGACAGGGTTCCCCACTTTCCCCAATGTTGTTCTGTTTAGCTTTGGAGCCCCTGGCAGCAGCTATCAGAGAGAATGAGAACTTTATAGGGATATCTGTGGGAGGTCAGGTTCATAAACTGATGCTTTATGCGGATGGTATTTTATTATTTGTGTCGGACCCTAGTCGGTCAGTGCCATGTCTGTTTAACGTTATAAAGTCTTACTCTAGATTCTCAAGGTTAATTGGACAAAATCAGAAGCACTACCGTTGACTGCATATTGCCCTGCATCTGTTTTTTTACCCAGGCCAATTTCACCGGCCAAGGAAGGGTATACGATATTTAGGTATTAATTTTCCCCCTCAACTGAACGATTCAGTAAAGGTAAATTTTGATCCATTATTGCAGAGAATTTCATGTGATGTAGACAGATGGTCATCATTGTATTTGTCAATGTCGGGAAAAGTGAATGCCTTGAAGATGAATAGTATTCCAAAGATTAATTCTCTGTTCCAATTGTTACCAGTTCAAATCCCAATAACATATTTTAAGTAAGTTGATAAAATAGCTAAGGCCTTTATTTGGAATGGTAAACGTCCACGTTTAAACTTTAACAAATTACAATTGCCAGTTGAAAGGGGGGGCTTAGGTTTGCCAAAGTTAATATACTATTACTATGCCTTTACTCTTAAACATTTAGCACATTGGTCTCTCCCTCCGGAGAGAGCACCTCCTTGGTATCATATTGAGTGTTCTGCTGTTCCTCCCATCACTCCATTACAATGTTTGTCTATCAAGTTACCTCCTGAGGCAAGGTCTCACCCAATTATATCACATATCAATTTGTTCTGGAATGAAATAGCCATATTATTTAAATTTAATCCATATTTGAATGAAGCCTCGAGTATCTGGATGAATCCAAAGTTGTGTATTGATAAATCCCCTTTCTTCTGGAGGGAATGGCAAGGGAAAGGCATAATTAAATTGGGAGACCTTTATAATGGTGATAGTTTAAAATCTTTTAGTCAATTAACCCAGCAGTGTATTTCTAGGTCACACTTTTGGAGATATCTTCAACTGCGTCATTTACTACGCACAACTTTTGGTTCTACACAGCAACCCCCACAAGTTGCTACGACATCTATACACAAAAATGGGGCAATTATTTAGGTTTCCTGGGGGGTGGGGAATAGTGGTGAATGTAGTGGTTGTATTGTAATCTGAATTGTAATCTTTTCTGTTATTAGAGGTCTAATAGACACACCTTGGTTATTATATTGATATTTATTTCTGCCATGTTTGTTTTTATTTTATGGATAATTTTATGTTTTGTAAGCTATGGTTTGACTCAAGGGTTTGGGGAAATGACACTGGAGCTGTGCTTACCCTCACAGTCGTAAGTACAAAGCGAGTAGAGCAGGGAGCTAAGCACAAAGCCTTGTGGTGAACCAGTGCCGATGGGTAATTGTGGAGGAATCGTTGTTGCCAATCTGAACTGACTGGGGTCTGCAAGTAGGAAATCGAGGATCCAGTTGCACAAGGAGGTATTGAGGCCAATGTCTTGAGGCTTATTGATTAGTTTTGGGGAAATGAGAGTGTGCATCTTCACTGTCCAGATGTTCCAGAGTCGAGTGAGGAACCAATGAAATGGCATCTTCTGTTGACCTGCTGTGATTGTAGACCAATTGTAGTGGATCCAAGTTGCTGCTGAGGAAGGAGTTGATATTTCCCATCACCAACCACTCAAAGCACTTCATAATTGTGTATATGCTGTTAATACCACTGGACAATGGTCACTGGGGCAGTTTGCCACATTCTTCTTGGGCACTGGTATAATTGAAGCCTGCTTGATGCAGGTGGGTACCTCAGATTATCAAAACAAGAGGTTAAAGATATCAGTAAACACTCTAGCCAGTTGAGTACCAGATGCCTTCCATGGGTGCACACTTCTGAATGATTCTCTCACATCAGGATCAGAGACTTGAATCACAAGGCCACTGGGGTTTGTGGGAGTTTGTGAAGGTGGAGAACTGAGGGGGGGGGTGGAATTACTGAAAGTTGAAGAAATTGATGCTCATGCCATCAGGCTGGAGGCTACCCAGATGGAATTTGAGGTGTTGCTCCTCCAACCTGAGAGTGGCCTCATTGTGGCAGAAGAGGTGGCCACGGACTGACATATCAGAATGGAAATAAAGTTTAGAATTAAAATGGTTGGCCACCGGGAAATCCTGTTTTTTGTGGATAGAGCAATCCCCAGTCTACATTGTGTCTCACCAATGGAGGCCGCATTGGGAGCAATAGATATAGTAGATCACTTACCTGGAAGGACTGTTCAGGACCCTGAATGGAATTGAGGGAGGAGATGAATGATTAAGTTTAGCACTTTTTGCACTTGCAGGGCTCAGTGCCTGTAAAATTAGTGGGAAGGGACAAATGGATGAACAATTCTCAGGCAGAACGATCCATGTGGAAAGTGGAGAATGGGGTGGGGGGGAAGACAGAGAAAGAGTTAAGGATGTATTTGGTAGCAATGCCCCACTGAAATTAACAGAAGTTGTGGAGAATGTGTTGGATGATAGGTAAGGACAAGAGGATTTGAAGGACATTGACATCTCTGATGTACTGGAAAGGAAATGTTCATGTAGGAAACAGATGCAGTAGCAATAAAGGAACTGAGAAAAGGGAATCTTTCCCCCCAGAAGACAGGCTGGGAAGAGGTATAGTCAAGGCTAGATTGTTTAGAATGAGGTGCATTTCCCCAAATTTTTGTTTCTACCAAAAATGTTAGAATGGACAAGTACAAGTATCCAGGGAAATTCATTTCCTTTATACCTAGCCATGACCATCTGATGCAGAGGTGAGACAGCAGAACATTGCAATACATAAAAACTGTAAATTAAAGAGAGAGAGTTTGTGTGTGTATATAAATATATATAAATTAAATTAGTGCAAAAGAGAAAAAGAAGTAGATAAAGTAGTGAGGTAGTGTTCATGCATTCAATGTCTGTTCAGAAATATGATGGCAGAGAAGAAACTTTTCCTGAAAGGTTGAGTGTGTACCTCCTCCCTGATGATAGCAATGTGAAGAAGGCATTGAGTTTATTTGAGGATGCTCATTGGGAAAGGAAATGAAGAATGGAGTAAATCAAAGGGAAATCAACAGTAGAAAAGTTTAAAATGATTTTATTTTACAATAGGATATATAATAAATCCAGGAAAAGTTAAATACTTTTAAATACCTAAAGAAAAATAAATTGCAAAAAAAATCTAAAGACATCTTAAAGCAAAATTATGTAGGTTCTGCACATCTAAAAACAGAAAATGTTGGAAATACTCTACATGGTCAAGCAGCACAATAAAAAGACATTTGAAGTGGATAAATTTCTAGCAAAATAAATTAATTGAATGCTTGCATGTGGATTGTTCTTGAGGGAATTGAGAGGAAGTAGATATTACTATAATACAAAGCAAGAGATTTATTTCAACAATGCATAGGAGCCTTTACCATGAACATTCGTGGAAGACAAGCCCGAATGCCAACCTGGGGATGCTTGTGTGAACATTTCACTGTTTAAAATGATAATCACAATAAAGATGTACAAGCTGCTTTCAAAAATTAAGTAATAAATGCAGAAATTGTTGGTAACTGCCAAACAATTAGCAACTAAAAGAATAATTTTCACAGGATAATCATAAACACAAGATATTCTGCAGATGCTGGAAATCCATAGTAGCACAAACCAAATGCTGAAAGAACTCAGCAGGTCAAACTATGGAGAGGAGTAAAGAGCTGAGGCTTCGGACGAGGATCCTTTCTTCAGGACTTTTAAGGAAAGAGGAGGAGGCCAGAATAAGAAATTAGGGGGAGGGGAAGGAGTACAAGCTGGAAGGTGATAGGTGAAGTCAGGTGATGGGGAAGGTAGGTAGGAAGGGGAGTGCGACTGAAGTGAAAAAAATGGAAGTAGTTGGAAAAAGGGCTGAAGAAGGAATCTGGAAGGAGGGGAAAGTGAAGCAAGAGAGGAAAAAAAGAGGCACTAGGGGAACGTGAAGAGAAGGGGTAAGAAAGGAGCCAGAATAGGGAATGGGAAAGGAGAAAAGCAGGAAGGGGAAGGAAGAGGAAATTTGCATTCCAGATTTATGGTGTTTGCTAATTGAATCTGATGCAATACAAGAATAATAGAATGTGGAGCTACAGGACAAAATAGGGGAGCGGAAATATTGGATAGCTCTACCAAAGACCTAGCATTTGTACTATTGATCACATGGTCCAAACAACACTATGCATTTAATAACAGAGTTAAGACAACCATATTCTCTAACTTCCGCTAATGCCCCACCTCCCCCTCGTACCCCATCCGTTATTTATTTTTATACACACATTCTTTCTCGCATTCTCCTTTTTCTCCCTCTGTCCCTCTGACTATACCCCTTGCCCATCCCCTGGGTCCCCCCCACCTTGTCTTTCTCCCTGGGCCTCCTGTCCCATGATCCTCTCATATCCCCTTTGCCAATCACCTGTCCAGCTCTTGGCTCCATCCCTCCCCCTCCTGTCTTCTCCTATCATTTTGGATCCCCCTCCCCCTCCCACTTTCAAATCTCTTACTAGCTCTTATTTCAGTTAGTCCTGACGAAGGGTCTCGGCCTGAAACGTCGACTGTACCTCTTCCTAGAGATGCTGCCTGGCCTGCTGCGTTCACCAGGAACTTCGATGTGTATTGCTTGAATTTCCAGCATCAGCAGAATTCCTGTTGTTTGCGTTTTTAAAATTCACTACTGTGAAGCCTCTTCCGGTGATGCCTACACCGAAGAAGTTTAGATCCTCACTTCGACGGGAGTTCAGTGAAACCATCCCTCACTGCTCCCCATCTGTAATTTCTTCGGCTCTTCAACTTTTTGACCACATTTTGACTCTGACTCGCTATCACAGCCATATATCCTTTCTTGGAACGTGCCTCCGCCGCCAACTTACTCCAGTTGGCTTTAGGATTCGTTTCCGAGCCTCTCAATTTTGACCTTCTGAGGATCCCAGGTACTCAGATTTTATTGACTCTGCCTCTCGTCGCTTCTTCCGTCAAACTCTGAAGGCGACTCTCTCCGCCATGAGGAGGTATTTGGTGTCCCTATCCCAGACCCTTCCACACCTTCGGGACACTTTCTTCGCCGTCTGTAATGGTCCTACCCGTTATTTCATCCTCCGTCGGATCCATGCCTGCAATCGCCGTTTATTTGACTTTGTCATGTTAGGCAAAGATTGCAAGATCCTACATTTACGGACTCCAGAGCCTGCCGGCCCTGAAACTAGCAGGCATGAACTTCAGATTGCCTTTGCCATTGATCTCACCGGCTCCAACACTTCAGGGCATATTCAAAACCCGGACTCCAGCAACGACCATGGACACCACAGCGATTGCGCAACCACCAACTGCGACGCCAGCCTTGAACCCCAGCCCGGGTCTTTATGTGCTGCTATCGTGACTCCCGTCTCCCCTTCCCCCACCAATACCCTGCGATCCCGTCTCCTTCAGATCCCATCGTCAGCTCCTGGGTACTCAGAGGCTCCATCTTCCTCTCACCTCATTGACACCCCTAGCCTCCCCCCTCCCCCCTGATCCCAGCTCTCAACCATGCCGGGTCTTTACCATCCCCTCCGACCTTCAACTGTCCTCAGTAGGGGCCTCACCTTTTTCTTCCTTCGCCCACATCTCAGTGAGTTCCCTGTTCGCCATGATGCGGAAATCTTCTTCCGCCGTCTCCGTCTCCGAGCCTACTTCTTTGGCAAGGACTCTTCCACCCCCACCGATGACCCCTTCTCCCGTCTTCAACCCTCCTCTTCTTCATGGACACCCCGCTCTGGTCTTCTGCCTGCTCTGGATCTCTTTATCGCTAACTGCCGACGGGACATCAACCGTCCCGACTTCACCGCACCTTCTTCCCATTCCAACCTCACTCCTTCAGAACACTCTGCTCTCCACTCCCTAAGAAACTAATCCTAACCTTATTATTAAACCTGCCGATAAGGGGGGTGCTGTTGTAGTCTGGTGCACTGACCTCTACGTTGCCGAGGCACAGCGACAACTCGCGGATACCTCCTCTTATTTACCCCTCGATCGTGACCCCACTAAGGAGCACCAGGCCATTGTCTCCCACACCATCACCGACTTTATCCACTCAGGGGATCTCCCATCCACTGCTACCAACCTTATAGTTCCCACACCTCGCACTTCCCGTTTCGACCTCCTACCCAAGATCCACAAACCTGCCTGTTCTGGCAGACCTATTGTCTCAGCTTGCTCATGCCCCACCGAACTCGTTTCTGCGTACCTCAACACTGTTTTATCTCCCCTTGTTCAATCCCTTCCTACCTATGTTCGTGACACCTCTCACGCTCTTAAACTTTTCTATGATTTTAAGTTCCCTGGCCCCCACCGCTTTATTTTTACTATGGATGTCCAGTCCCTATATACTTCCATCCCCCATCAGGAAGGTCTCAAAGCTCTACGCTTCTTTTTGGATTCCAGACCTAATCAGTTCCCCTCTACCATCACTCTGCTCCATCTAGCGGAATTAGTCCTTACTCCTAATAATTTCTCCTTTGGGTCCTCCCACTTCCTCCAAACTAAAGGTGTAGCTATGGGCATGCCTGCCTTTTTGTTGGCTTTGTGGAACAATCTATGTTCCGTGCCTATTCTGGCATCTGTCCCCCACTTTTCCTTCGCTACATCGACGACTGCATTGGCGCTGCTTCCTGCACGCATGCTGAGCTCGTTGACTGTATTAACTTTGCCTCCAACTTTCACCCTGCCCTCAAGTTTACCTGGTCCATTTCTGACACCTCCCTCCCCTTTCTAGATCTTTCTGTCTCTGTCTCTGGAGACAGCTTATCCACTGATGTCTTCTATAAGCCTACTGACTCTCACAGCTATCTGGACTATTCCTCTTCTCACCCTGTCGCTTGCAAAAATGCCATCCCCTTCTCGCAATTCCTCCATCTCCGCCACATCTGCTCTCAGGATGAGGCTTTTCATTCCAGGACGAGGGAGATGTCCTCCTTTTGTCCTCCACTATCAACTCTGCTCTCAAACGCATCTCCCCCATTTCACGCACATCTGCTCTCACTCCATCCTCCCGCCACCCCACTAGGAATAGGGTTCCCCTGGTCCTCACCTACCACCCCACCAGCCTCCGGGTCCAACATATTATTCTCCGTAACTTCCCCCACCTCCAACGGGATCCCACCACTAAGCACATCTTTTCCTCCCCCGCTCGCTCTGCTTTCCGCAGGGATCGCTCCCTACGTGACTCCCTTGTCCATTCGTCCCCCCCCCATCCCTCCCCACTGATCTCCCTCCTGGCACTTATCCTTGTAACCAGAACAAGTGCTACACATGCCCTTGCACTTCCTCCCTTACCACCATTCAGGGCCCCAGACAGTCCTTCCAGGTGAGGCGACACTTCACCTGTGAGTCGGCTGGGGTGATATACTGCGTCCGGTGCTCCCAATGTGGCCTTCTATATATTGGCGAGACCTGACGCAGACTGGGAGACCGCTTTGCTGAACACCTACGCTCTGTCCACCAGAGAAAGCAGGATCTCCCAGTGGCCACACATTTTAATTCCACATCCCATTCCCATTCTGACATGGCTATCCACAGCCTCCTCTACTGTAAAGATGAAGCCACACTCAGGTTGGAGGAACAACACCTTATATTCCCTCTGAGTAGCCTCCAACCTGATGGCATGAACATCGACTTCTCTAACTTCCGCTAATGACCCACCTCCCCCTCGTACCCCATCCGTTATTTATTTTTATACACATTCTTTCTCTCACTGTCCTTTTTCTCCCTCTGACTATACCCCTTGCCCATCCTCTGGGTTCCCCCCCCCCTTGTCTTTCTCCCTGGGCCTCCTGTCCCATGATCCTCTCATATCCCCTTTGCCAATCACCTGTCCAGCTCTTGGCTCCATCCCTCCCCCTCCTGTCTTCTCCTATCATTTTGGATCTCCCCCTCCCCCTCCCCCTTTCAAATCTCTTACTAACTCTTCCTTCAGTTAGTCCTGACGAAGGGTCTTGGCCTGAAACGTCGACTGTACCTCTTCCTAGAGATGCTGCCTGGCCTGCTGCGTTCACCAGCAACTTTGATGTGTGTTGCTTGAATTTCCAGCATCTGCAGAATTTCTGTTGTGTACAACCATATTTAGTGCTGGAGTAACTCTTGAAAAGAGAATTAACACTTCTACTTTTTCCCCACTATTGCCTTCCAGTTTTTCCACATCATCTCCCTCTTACCTGTCTTCCTTCACACCTGGATACCCCATCACCTTCCAGCTTGTACTCCTTCCTTATTCTGGCTTTTTCCCCCTTTCAACTGATAAGACTATCTAAACTTAAGCTTCAAAGATGCTATTTGAATTAAAACTGACTGCTCACTCTTGCCATGTAGTATCCTGCTATACATAGTTATTTATTACAAGAATCAGAATCACAAATTTTATTTTTTTTAAAAAAGGATTTATTTTTGCACCACTCAGCAGTGTTAACATGGTGTACAGTTGCAAAGAAAACAGATTTAGAAAATGGAAGGTCAAATAGAGATGTTATAAAATGGATGTTTTTCCTGCCTAAAAGATTAATTCTAAAAAGGACTAAATTCACTTGTATATTTCAAATTGTAATGTTTAGATGGCTTCATTAATTAATAAAACACATAATAATCCTGGGCTTCAACTACTAAGAGGTAATAAGGACGAAAGAATAGTTTTCATCAGTAAAAAAAACTATTGCAAAGAAGTGTATATTAAATGAGTTCACAGGAATCATAACCTGAAGAACTATGATTTACAACTTTTCTCTTGTGTGCTGTAACCAATTTTCAGCTGACCTTCTTTACAGGGAAATTTTGGACTGAACTTTCTCTTAACAATTGTAGGGTTACTTTTGCTTTGGCTTAAGCATGCCACAATGGAACAAATTTCACCAAGTTACTTTAAGACCTTTTCCTTATTACTTTCCTGTGCAACTGGACCCTAGATTTGCTAACTTGCAGACACGAGAGAGTTTGGGTTGGCAACACATCTCCACAGGTACAGCTTCTGCTCTACTTGCTTTATACTTTTGACTGAGAGGTTGGGCACAGCTCCAATGCCAATACTGTTGTTGGCTGAATCAAAGGTGGTGACAAATCAGCATGTAGGAGGGAGACTGAAAATCTGGCTGAGTGGTGCCACAACAACTACCTTTCACTCAACGTCAGTAAGACCAAGGAGCTGGTTATTGACCTCAGGAGGAGGAAACAGGAGGTCTATGAGCCAGTTCTCATTGGGGGATCAGAAGTGAAGCGAGCCAGCAACTTTAAATTTATCAGCACTATCATTTCAGGGGATTTGTCCTGGTCTGAGCATGCAAGTGCAATTAAGAAGAAAGCACAGCAGCATCTCTACTTGGAAGTTTGCAAAGATTTGGCATGATATACAAAACTGACAAACTTTGATAGATGTGTGGCAACTGACTGTATCACATCCTGGTAAGGAATCACCAATGCCCTTGAATGGAAAAGCCTTCAAAAATTAGTGGATACAGCCCATTCCATCAAAGGTAAGGCCTTCCCTACCAGTGAGCACATCTACACTGAGCGCTGTCGCAGGAAAGCAGCATCCATCAAGGACCCCCACCACCCTGGCCATGTTCTCTTCTCGATGCAGCCATCAGGAAGGTGGTACAGGAACCTCAGGACCCACACCAACCAGGTGCATAAACAGTTATTACCCTACAACTCTCAGGCTCCTGAACTAGTGGGGATAACTTCACTCCTCCCATCACCGAACTGTTCCCACAACTAATGAACTCACTTGTAAGGATTCTTCATCTTACATTCTCAATATTTATTGCTTATTTATTATTTTTTCTTTTGTAATTGCAGATTTGCACATTGGTTGTTTGTTCAGCCAGTCGGGTGTAGTCTTTCATTGATTTTATGTTTCTTGAATTTTCTGAATATATCCACAAGAAAACAAACCTCAGGGCTGGATATGGTGACATACAATATATGTACTTTGATAATAAATTTACTTTGAACATCAAATATAATATTGATATAGTAATACAACCAATTTCCATTAAGGAAAGCCATTTGATTCAAATAATTGCATTCTTCTAGAACAGAGTGACCTTCTCTACCCCAAAAATAATTCCCTTAAATTCACAGGCTTACCCTGTTTTGTTCCTGACAATCCATGGTAACTATTGTTCACCTGACACCCTAAGACTAAGAAAAAAAAATTCTAGTGTTCACCATAAATTTATTATACTGGGACTTAAAATGGCACATTTGTATGAACATTTTATGATACTGCTAGCAGATTATAGCTATTAGAAATCCCTTTAATAGAAACTGATCTGAAAATTGCATTGAACTGCTCTTACAAAAACAATGTTTAATTTTGAACAAAGTAGTCTAAAGTACAAACCCCATTTCCAGCAAAGTTGGGATATTTTCCAAAATGCAATAAAAACAAAAATCTGTGATAAGTTAATTCACGTGAACCTTTATTTAACTGACAGAAGTACAAAGAAAAGATTTTCAATCGCTTTTACTGACCAACTTAATTATATTTTGTAAACATACACAAATTTAGAATTTGATGGTTGCAACACACTCAACAAAAGTTGGGACAGAGGCATATTTACCATTGTGTTACATCACCTTTCCTGTTAATAACACTTTTTAATCATTTTGGAACTGAGGATACTAATTGTAGTAGATTTGCAATTGGAAATTTTGTCCATTCTTGCTTGATATAAGACTTCAGCTGCTCAACAGTCCGTGGTCTCCGTTGTCTGATTCTCCTCTTCATGATGCGCCATACATTTTCAATAGGAGATAGATCTGGACTGGCAGCAGGCCAGTCAAGCACACACACTGTGTCTACAAAGCCACGCTGTTGTAGCCCACGCAGAATGTGGTCTGGCATTGCCCAGCTGAAATAAGCATGGACGTCCCAGGAAGAGACATCGCCTTGATGACAACATATGTCTCTCTCAAATCCTAATATACGCCTGAGTCAATGGTACCTTCACATACATGCAACTCACCCATGCGGTGGGCACTGATGCACCCCCATACCATCACAGATGCTGGCTTTTGCACCTTTCGCTGATAACAATCTGGATGGTCATTTTCAACTTTGGCACGGAGAACTCGACGCCCATTTTTTCTGAAAACTAGCTGAAATGTGGACTCATCTGACCACAGCACGTGGTTCCACAGTCTTTCAGTCCATCTGAGATGAGCTCGGGCCCAGAGAACTCACCGGCGTTTCTGCATAGAGTTGATGTATGGCTTCCTCTTTACGTAATACAGTTTCAAGTTGCATTTCTGGATGCAGCGACAGACTGTGTTGAGTGACAATGGTTTTCCAAAGTACTCCCGAGCCCAGGTGGCTATAATTGTCACAGTAGCATGACGGTTTCTTAGGCAGTGCTGCCTGAGGGCTCGAAGATCACGCGCATTCAACAGCGGTTTCCAACCTGGCCCTTTACGCACTGAGATGTCTCTGAATTCTCTGAATCTTTTCACAATATTATGTACTGTAGATGTTGAAAGACCTAAATTCTCTGCAATCTTGTGTTGAGGAATGTTCCTTTTGAACTAACAATCCTCTCACGAATTTTGGCACAAAGGGGTGAGCCACGACCCATCCTTGCTTGCAAAGACTGAGCCTTTGATGGATGCTACTTTTATACCCAGTCATGATACCTCACCTGCTACCAATTTGCCTGCTTAATGTGGAGTCTTCCAAACTGGTGTTACTTGAACATTCTGTGCACTTTTCAATCTTATTTTAACTCTGTCCCAACTTTTGTTGAGTGTGTTGCAGCCATCAAATGCTAAATTTGTGTATGTTTACAAAATACAATTAAGTTGGTCAGTAAAATTATTGAAAGTCTTTTCTTTGTACTTTTGTCAGTTAAATAAACGTTCACATGAATTAACATATCACAGATGTTTGTTTTTATTGCATTTTGGAAAATATCCCAACTTATCTGGAAATGGGGTTTGTAGTTAGGAAATATCTGCAATATCCCATTGCTTACTAAGTTTAAGATGACTAATAACATTCACGAAACAACTGACACTTATGCATGAAAAGTCAAGACTCCCAGATATGCAATGATACTTTAATTTAATCCAAAAAAAATACTTCTTTGAAGTTAACCTCTTAGAATTACAAGTACACTAGCGTACTTTGAAATTAATTACATATTTTCTCAGTAACTTTCCAAAAATTTACGTTAGCACAAAATTGGCAATTAAGAAACTATACCAGTAGTATTCTGTAACACTTTAAAGACATTTTTCCCTATTAACAAATTAAAGGAGAATTTTAAAAAAAGTTCCAAAAAGATACGAGAATTCATTTATGTGAATACAAACCATGCCTGACCTCAAGTATTTTTCATTAAACATTTTCCCCAGCTTTATTCATTGAAAAAAAATTCCACAATTTTGGGTGACATCCATTAAAACGCAGTATTCTTAAACAAAAAGAGAAATTCTTCATGCCCATGGTAAGTACCAGAAAATTATGTAGAAGGTGGTGGATAATACTGCCCATAGTTCCAGGGTGTCTGATAGTTGTACTGTTGGAGAAGAAAACAAATACTGGTTAAATACTTAGCAACAGTAATTTGTAATTTCCCGAAACAATGATCAAAAATAGATGGTGGCCATTCCAGTTTGTGCTTCCAATATGAAGTTTAGGTATTCCAATCAAAATCAACATTCAACTGTACACAAAAGTCTATCTGAAATGTCAATGTTGTAGCACTAACTTTTGATGAGAAACCCTCATTTTCCAATGATATCATCTCCCACACAATATCTATTTGTATTAAATGAGAGGAAGTTTTTAAGTGCTAAGCAAGTCAGAGACAGGGCAGTCAGCTTCAACAGATGGGCTACTGGTTACGGCCCACCATATCTGAATGGTGTCAAGCCTACAGTTGCACTCAAGATAAAGATCAGCTTTATTTGTCACATGTACATTGAAACATATAGTGAGAGGCATTACTTGCTTCAAATCAAGCCAATGACAATTGTGTTGGGCAGCCCGCAAGTATTGCCGCACTTCCAGCAGTAACATAGCATACCGACAACTCAGTAACACTGACCAGATATCTTTGGCATGTTGGAGGAAACTGGAGCACTCTCGTGAAAGCCACTCTGTCATGGGAAGAACTTACAGGTAGTGGTGGAATTGAACTCTGATCGGTGATCACTAGCACTGTAACATTGTTACGCTAACCACTATGCTATCATACTGCCCTGCCACTCATCAAGAACTACATACTTCTAACCTGCAGCTTGTAAGTATTTAGAAAGCCAAATTACAAGTTGACACAAAATTACCAGCTTTGACTTCTAATTATGACAATGACTGGTTGGGATTGAGTTGTAAGACAGTGGTAATCCTGCTAGATGTCGTTGGGGAATTGGGCACATTATAAGGGAATGATGTTGGAGGCAACTTGTCTGTGCAAATATCACTTGTGATGCACAAGTTCACATACAACTTGCGTTGCATTTGCATTGTCTGATGAAGTGTAATTAGAACTGAACACTGAACTCAGCCATAAAGCCTTGCTTTGGAATAGATGGAAATGGCCATTGTTGAATCAATTAAAGACCGATGATGTTAGATTCTGCTCCGAGGGATTCCTCAACAAAACCTTATTAAACGTGAATCAAACAAAAATTAAGGCTGATGCCTCTGTTTTAAAGGACTTCATGAGGTCAAAATGGTTCATTTAACAGCTGCAAGCTTTAAGTGCCTCCATCACCTCTTCTGCACTCAGTTGCCGATAAGTTGGACTTCAAAGACGACAGGATATTTATAAAGCATTAATCTGACAGAAACAGCATTAATGATTTGTTTTTCCTATCTCAACTCATACTACCCCAAGATGCTTTATTCGTTCACAGTAAATACAATGAAACACAATAGAATCAATGCAAAATTACACACAAAGATGGCATGCAACTACTGTGCAAAAGACAACCAATTAGAAAATAATAATAAAGCAATAATAAAAAATATTGAGACCATGAATTGTGGAGTTCTTGAAAATTAGACCAAAGGTTGGGGAATCAGTTCAATGTTGGGGTGAGGGGAAGTTATCGACTCTGGTTCAGGAACCTGATGATTCAGGTGTAATAACTGTTCCTGAACCTGGTGGTGTGGGACCAAAGACTTCTGTATGTCCTTCCTGATGACAGCAGTGAGGAGAGCATGGCCTGGATGGGGGGGGGGGTGGTCGTTGATATTGGATGCTACCCTCCTGTGCAGTGCTCCTTATGGATGTGGTAGTGGGGGGGGGGGGACTTCACCAATGATGGATTGGATATGTCCACCATTTATAGACACCCAGTGATTTTTTTGGTGTACATTTCAATTTATGAACTTTCGTAAAAATGGCACTGGCTCACAAGGTTTCTACAAGGCTCTGGAGTACCTGACAACTGCAATACATACAGCAGGCTGCTCGTTGAGTATAGTTCTGTGTTAAGCACCATAATCCCCTTAGAGCTCATCAATAAACTTTAAAACCTGGGCCTCTGTATCTTTCTCTACAACTCAATCTTTGCCTTCACGCTCATCAGGAAACAACAGCCTGTGTGGATTGGTAATAATAGCACCTCTTAACTGACAATCAACAAAGGCACAAAGACGCATGCTTAGCCCACTCCTCTACTCATGACCGAGAGGTTACACACAGCTCAAACACCATTTATAAATTTGCCGATAACCACTGATGGCAGAATCTCATAGCACCAAGGAGGCATGCAAAAGTGAGCTTGATTGGCTGGCTGAGTGGTGTTGCAACAACCTTGCTCTCAACATCAGCAAGACCAAGGAACAGATTGTGCAGGGAAGTCAGGAAAGGATGAGTAACTCCAAATTCCTGTGCAACACAGTAGTGCAGCAGCTAGTGGGACGCTATTACAGTCGGAGTTCAGAGTTCAATTCTGGCACCCAGAAGGCAGGATTTATGAACATTTGGAGAGGTATAATATGATTAGGAATAGTCAGCATGGCTTTGTCAAGGGCAGGTCGTGCCTTACAAGCCTGATTGAATTTCTTGAGGATGTGACTAAACACATTGATGAAGGAAGAGCAGTAGATGTAGTATATATGGATTTCAGCAAGACATTTGATAAGGTACCCCATGCAAGGCTTATTGAGAAAGTAAGGAGGCATGGGATCCAAGGGGACATTGCCTTCTGTGGGCAAGCCCGTTCTGGATCCACAAAGAGTGGTTGTAGATGGGTCATATTCTGCATGGAGGTCGGTCACCAGTGGAGTGCCTCAGGGATCTGTTCTGGGACCCCTACTCTTCGTGATTTTTATAAATGACCTAGATGAGGAAGTGGAGGGATGGGTTAGTAAGTTTGCTGATGACATGAAGGTTGGGGATGTTGTGGATAGTGTGGAGGGCTGTCAGAGGTTACAGCGGAACACTGATAGGATGCAAAACTGGGCTGAGAAGTGGCAGATGGAGTTCAACCCAGACAAGTGTGAGGTGCTTCATTTTGGTAGGTCAAATGTGATGGCAGAATATAGCATTAATAGTAAGACTCTTGGCAGTGTGGAGGATCAGAGGGACCTTGGGGTCCGAGTCCATAGGACACTCAAAGCAGCTGCGCAGGTTGACTCTGTGGTTAAGAAGGCATACAGTGCATTGGCTTTCATCAATCGTGGAACTGAATTTAGGAGCCGAGAGGTAATGTTGCAGTTATATAGGACCCTGGTCAGACCCCACTTGGAGTACTGTGTTCAATTATGGTCGCCTCACTACAAGAAGGATGTGGAAGCCATAGAAAGGGTGCAGAGGAGATTTACAAGGATGTTGCCTGGATTGGGGAGCATGCCTTATGAGAATATGTTGAGTGAACTCAGCCTTTTCTCCTTGGAGCGACAGAGGATGAGAGATGATCTGATAGAGGAGTATAAGATGATGAGAGGCATTGATCGTGTGGATAGTCAGAGGCTTTTTCCCAGGACTGAAATGGTTGCCACAAGAGGACACAGGTTTAAGGTGCTGGGGAGTAGGTACAGCGGAGATGTCAGGGGTAAGTTTTGTTTTTACTCAAGAGTGGTGAGCGCATGGAATGGGTTGCTGGGAACGGTGGTGGAGGGGTATAAGATAGGGTCTTTTTTGAGAGACTTTTGGATAGGTACATGGAGCTTAGAAAAATAGAGGGCTATAAGTAAGCCTAGTAATTTCTAAGGTAGGGACATGTTCGGCACAACTTTGTGGGCCGAAAGGCCTGTATTGTGCTGTAGGTTTTCTATGTTGCTATCCTCTGCAAGAAGTTTGTACATCCTCACCATGAAAATGTGGGTTTTCTCCCACAGTCCAAAGACGTACTGGTTAGTAGGTTAACTTGTTATTGTAAATAGTCTGTGATTAAACAAGGATTAAATTGGTGGGCTGCTGGGTGCTGTGGCTTGTTGGGCTGGAAAGGCTTGTTCTGCGCTATACCTGTAAATAACAGAGGACCTATTTTTGGTCCAACACATTCAGACAATTATGAAGGCACCATGCCAGCAGCTATAATTTGTTAGAAGTTTGATGAAGTTTGTTATGTCACCAAAGACTCGAGCAAATTTCTACTGATGGGCAGTGGAAAACATTCTGACTGGTTCCATCACTGTCTTGTATGAAGGCTCCAATATGCAGCACTGAAAGAAGTTGCATGGGGTTGAGGACTAAGCTGGCTCCATCTTGTGCACAGCCCTCCCCAACAGATAACAACTTCAAAAGATGGTACCTTGGGCAGTTGGCATTCATCATTAGGGATCCTCTCTACCTGGGACATGAACTCTTCATTGCTACCATCAAGGACAAGTACTGTAAGGACACTTAATGTTTTAGGAACAGTTTCTTCACCTCCGCCATCAAATTTCTGAATAGTCCATGAATCAATGAACACCACCTTGCTTTTCCTCTTTCATGCTATTTATTTTTGAACTTCTATGTCATAAATTTAACTTTTATGATCTGTACTGCACTGCTGTCACAAAACAACAGCTTTCATGACACATGTCAGTGATAATAAACCTGATTCCTATTCTGTTACCCAAGGCTGACCTTCCTTATATACCCAGATTTGATTGCTTGGCTTGATGGAAGGTATGTGACAGATCACGGCATTATAAATTGTTTTAAGTATACAATTTTGCAACTGCTGATCTTTTAATCTTTTAGTTTTCCCATTAATGTGACAAAACGCCCAATTCCTCAATATGAAAACAGAATTAGGTCTTTGTAATGATATTAAAGACAAACAAAAAGCTAACATTTAGATTATCAAGACTCAAAAATCTCAAAATTTGCATGTCATCTGAAGCCATAAAATATCACAAGCATGATCATCTCCCCAACCTTACTGAAGTTGAAAATTGGAGTCCAAATTCTTGAGGGTCTGTTGAGCAAGTTGAATACCTGTTTTATATTTTAATGGGAGATTGGCATTGATGTGTGTAAACTCACTGTCTGACTTGGTCTGTGCAACTGCTGTCACTGCCCTGTCACCAATTACCAGAGGTTAGAAAGAATAGCCAAATTCAAGACAATATTTCTCTTTCTTTCAGAATTGCAGCAATACATGTATTAATAAAATATTACGCTGGATAAAGAAATTCAATGATCTTTCCATGTCACAAATCAGTTCTTTAGCAATTTAATTTGATCAGAGATTACCCACCTGATACCAAGCATTATAGTTATATGCAGCTGAATTAGCCTGCAAGTCCCCACTCATCAGCTGGGTAGAGTCCAATGTTGCATCAGTTCTTTGCTTTTTTTCCTCTGGTTCCTCTGACCTGTCAAATTTAGACAAATGAGCAAAGATATTTGCCATGAAAATTTGGAATTAAAATACTATATTTACATTAGCTGCTCAAAGATTACAAGAACACATTCTAAGATTAGGGAGATATATTTAATCAGTTTTACAAAGTGTTGTACAATAAACTGGTCCAAAAAGTTAGGGTACATGGGATCCGAGTTTCTAGATGTACCATGGAGAGCATTCTGACTGGTTGCATCACCGTTTGGTATGGAGGTGTCAATGCACAGGATAGTAAGAGGTTGTTGTGGACTCAGCTCCATCGCGGAGATAAGCCCCCGAAACATAGAGGAAATCTTCAAAAGACAGTGCCTCAATAAAGACAGCAACCATCATTAAGAACATACTCTCTTCTCATTAATACATTCAGGAGACTGAAGACTATGTTTTAGAAACAACTTATTCCCATCTCATCAGATTTCAGAATGGTGATGATATGAGAATTGAAGAAATAGTAGTGTGTGAAGATTATGATGAAAGAAAATGAAGGGATCTGATGGAAATTTGGGTGGAGCCGTGGCAGATGTAATTTAATCTAGAAAAACCTGAGGAAAAGCATTATGGTACATCAAAAAACCAACAGGATGTGCACAGTAAGTGGCAGAAAACTCAGGACTATAGATGTATAGGATACCTTGAAGTACAAGTTCACAGCTCCCTGAAAATGGCAGCATAAGTGAAAAGGGTAGTGAAGATGTCATTCAGCATGCTTGCCTTATTAGGCCATGGCAATGAATATCAAATCTGGGATATCATGTTCCAGATAAACAAAACAGGGGTCAGTCAACACCTTGACTATTGTATACCGCTCTGGTTGCCAAACTACTGGAACAATGTAGCAGCATTAGTAAAAACCAGAGTCAGCATAACATTTCCTGGAAATGAAGGCTTTAAGTCACTGGAATGTAGAGGACTGAACGAGTTTATAAATTTAGAGTCTAGGATGGGGGTGGAGAAAGAGGGGTCTAAACTAGAGGTGATAGGTTTAAGGGAGAAATTTAAAGGAGATCGAAGGGAAAGGTTTTCCTCAGAGTGTGGTGAATATCTGGAATGAGCTCAGAGAAAAATACAACATTTTAAAAAAACATATGGATAGACACTTGGAGAGGAAAGGAGAAGAGGGATATGATCTAATGACAGCAAATAGGATTAAGATCAACAGAAATCAGTCAGCATGGATGAGTTGGGCCAAAAAGACCCCTTTCTTTGCTGCACAACTCTATGACTCTATTAGAATCTTATTAGACTGGGCAAGTTAGAACATCATTTTTATATTTGTACTCAGGTTAGAAAACAAGCAAAAAATCAAAACCTATCATTGTTGGCCTCGGAACTCACAGTCTGATGGCTCTCTTTTCCTGTCTCATCTATATTCCACTTCCTAACAAATTCTGTCATCATTTAAGACTTAAAGGATAGGGTTCAATTCTCCCTAACTAAATGTACATCAAAGGCACTTAGTTCATTCTTCTACAGATACTGCTGAATCCACTGAGTTCTTCCAGCAGATTGTTTGCTTTTTCAGATTCCAGCTTCAGCACTTTCATGTCCCTGAAGAACTAGATACTCTGTACGCTACTCACAAGCAGCATTACAGCCAAGGGCAATTCTGGTTTTGAAAATTGTCTGATGAAGCCCTTGTAATGAGATGATCACTGATAACACCAAAAGAAGTCCCTTAGGAAAGAGACGACTCAGCTAACACTATCAGAATGACTGTATGTCACTAATATTTTGGATTCCTAAATCAATTTTAATCCATTGTTGTTTAAGTATTTTCATGAGGGGAAAAAAGACAATACTTGCCCATTTTCCGCTTTTCTTTTCAAGGACTCCTGATCTCTTAAAAGCTGTTGGTGATCATCATAAGCCACCATGAGTCTGGGAAATAGAAAACAATTAATGGCTGTTCCAAGACAAAGGAGATCTTAAAAAGTATTTTGTTCAAACAGACCAGACTGCCACTAACGTCATTCCAGGAGAAGGAATTAAGACAAAAACTAGTTTCCTGAAAATTGACACTTACTTCAAAATGCTCCAGTAACTTATAGCAATCATATTTAATGCTCATGTGGACACACCTGAAGATCGTGCCCAGGGTAAGAGATCTTTATTTTATGTTGGGTCTCAAAAGCAGGGTATAACTGCACATACAGTACCTATAAAAACTATTCATCCCCCTTTTAAGTTTTTTTTTGTTTTACAACATTGAATCACAGTGGATTTAATTGGGCTTTTTTTGACACGGATCAATAGAAAAGACTCTTTCATGTCAAAGTGAAAACAAATTACTACAAATTGGTTTAAATTTATTAGTTATTAAAAATAATTTTCATTTTAAAATCTTTTTTATTCATTATTATTGAAGATCAACAAAAAATACTTTAAAGTAATCAAGTCAACATGTCAATATGTACAATGAGGAATTAAATTACCAAATAACTGATTAACAAAAGCTAAACAATATATCAATAATGAGGAAAAATAAAGTGTTAAAACTATTTTTTTTGAAAAAAGGAAAAAAGAACCCCTACTAACAAAAAAAACCTGCTATAAAATAATTGATTGCATAAGATAATTGATTGCATAAGTATTCACCCCCTTCAAGTCAGTATATAGTAGATGCCCTTTGGCAGCAATTACAGCCTTGAGTCTGTGTGGATAGATCTTTAACAGCTTTGCACATCTCAACACTGCAATTTTTCTCCATTCTTCGTCACGAAACTGCTTGAGCTCTGTCAGATTCCACGGGGATTGTGAGTCAATAGCCCTTTTCAAGTCCAGCCACAAATTCTTAATTGAATTGAGGTCTAGATTCTGACATGGCCACTCCTAGACACTAACTGTTGTTCTTTCCTGTGTGGCTTTATGCTTAGGACCATTGCCTTGCTGGAAAACAAATCTTCTCCCAAGTCACAGTTCTCTTGCAGACTGCATCAGGTTTTCCCTGCATTTTCCTGCATTCATTTTACCCTCTACCTTCACAAGTTTTACAGGGCCTGCTACAGTGAAGTATTCCCACAGCAGGATGCAGCCACCATCATGGTTTGCGGTAGGGATGGTGTGTTTTTGATAATGTGCAGTGTATGGCTTATGCCAACAAAAGCATTTAGTCTTAATGGCCAAAAAGCTCAATTTTGGTTTCATAAGACCATAGAACCTTCTTCCAGTTGATTTCTGGGTCTTCCAGAAACATAGAAAATAGGTGCAGGAGTAGGCCATTCGGCACCGCCATTCAGTATGATCATGGCTGATCATCCAACTCAGAACCCTGTACCTGCCTTCTCTCAATACCCGCTGATCCCTTTAGCCACAAGGGCCTTATCTAACTCCCTCTTAAATATAGCAAATGAACTGGCCTCAACTATTTCCTGTGGCAGAGAATTCCACAGATTCACCACTCTCTGTGTGAAGAAGTTTTTCCTAATCTCGGTCCTAAAAGGCTTCCCCTTTATCCTCAAACTGTGACCCCTCGTTCTGGACTTCCCCAACAGGGAACAATCTTCCTGCATCTAGCCTGTCCAATCCCTTTAGGATTTTATACGTTTCGATAAGATCCCCCCTCAATCTTCTAAATTCCAATGAGTATAAGCCTAGTTGATCCAGTCTTTCATTATATGAAAGTCCTGCCATCCCAGGAATCAATCTGGTGAACCTTCTTTGTACTCCCTCTATGGCAAGGATGTCTTTCCTCAGATTAGGGGACCAAAACTGCACACAATACTCTAGGTGTGGTCTCACCAAGGCCTTGTACAACTGCAGTAGTACCTCCCTGCTCCTGTACTCGAATCCTCTTGCTATGAATGCCAGCATACCATTCGCCTTTTTCACCACCTGCTGTACCTGCATGCCCATTTTCAATGACTGGTGTACAATGACGCCCAGGTCTCGTTGCACCTCCCTTTTCCTAATCGGCCACCATTCAGATAATAACCTGCTTTCCTGTTTTTGCCACCAAAGTGGATAACCTCACATTTATCCACATTAAATTGCATCTGCCATGAATTTGCCCACTCACCTAACCTATCCAAGTCACCCTGCATCCTCTTAGCATCCTCCTCACAGCTAACACTGCCGCTCAGCTTTGTGTCATCCGCAAACTTGGAAATGCTGCATTTAAATCCCTCATCTAAGTCATTAATATATACTGTAAACAACTGGGGTCCCAGCACTGAGCCTTGCGGTACCTCACTAGTCACTGCCTGCCATTCTGAAAAGGTCCCGTTTATTCCCACTCTTTGTTTCCTGTCTGCCAACCAATTCTCTAACCACATCAATACCTTACCCCCAATACCGTGTGCTTTAAGTTTGCACACTAATCTCCTGTGTGGGACCTTGTCAAAAGCTTTTTGAAAATCCAAATATACCACATCCACTGGTTCTCCCCTATCCACTCTACTAGTTACATCCTCAAAAATTTCTATGAGATTCGTCAGACATGTTTTTCCTTTCACAAATCCATGCTGACTTTGTCCGATGATTTCACCGCTTTCCAAATGTGCTGTTATCACACCTTTGATAGCTGACTCTAGCATTTTCCCCACCACCAATGTTAGGCTAACCGGTCTATAATTCCCTGGTTTCTCTCTCCCTCCTTTTTTAAAAAGTGGGGTTACATTAGCCACCCTCCAATCCTCAGGAACTAGTCCAGAATCTAAAGAGTTTTGAAAAATTATCACTAATGCATCCACTATTTCTTGGGCTACCTCCTTAAGCACTCTGGGATGCAGACCATCTGGCCCTGGGGATTTATCTGCCTTTAATCCCTTCAATTTACCTAACACCACTTCCCTACTAACATGTATTTCCCTCAGTTCCTCCATCTCACTGGACTCTCTGTCCCCTACTATTTCCGGAAGATTATTTATGTCCTTCTTAGTGAAGACAGAACCAAAGTAGTTATTCAATCGGTCTGCCATGTCCTTGCTCCCCATAATCAATTCACCTGTTTCTGTCTGCAGGGGACCTACATTTGTCTTAACAAATCTTTTTCTTTTCACATATCTACAAAAACTTTTACAGTCAGTTTTTATGTTCCCTGCCAGTTTTCTCTCATAATCTTTTTTCCCCTTCCTAATTAGCCCTTTGTCCTCTTCTGCTGGACTCTGAATTTCTCCCAGTCCTCAGGTGAGCCACTTTTTCTGGCTAATTTGTATGCTTCTTCTTTGGAATTGATACTATCCCTAATTTCCCTTGTCAGCCACAGGTGCACCACCTTCCTTGATTTATTCTTTTGCCAAACTGGGATGAACAATTGTTGTAGTTCATCCATGCGACCTTTAAATGCTTGCCATTGCATATCCACTGTCAACCCTTTAAGTGTCCTTTGCCAGTCTATCTTAGCTAATTCACGTGTCATACCTTCAAAGTTACCCTTCTTTAAGTTCAGAACCTTTGTTTCTGAATTAATTATGTCACTCTCCATCTCAATGAAGAATTCCACCATATTATGGTCACTCTTACCCAAGGGGCCTCTCACAACAAGACTGCTAATTAACCCTTCCTCATTGCTCAATACCCAGTCTAGAATAGCCTGCTCTCTAGTTGGTTCCTCGACATGTTGGTTCAAAAAACCATCCCACATACATTCCAAGAAATCCTCTTCCTCAGCACCCTTACCAACTTGGTTCACCCAATCTATATGTAGATTGAAGTCACCCATTATAACTGCTGTTTCTTTATTACACACATTTCTAATTTCCTGTTTAATACCATCCCCAACCTCACTACTACTGTTAGGTGGCCTGTACACAACTCCCACCAGTGTCTTCTGCCCCTTAGTGTTATGCAGCTCTACCCATATCGATTCCACATCCTCCCGGCTAATGTCCTTCCTTTCTATTGCGTTAATCTCCTCTCTAACCAGCAATGCTACCCCACCTCCTTTTCTTTCATGTCTATCCCTCCTGAATATTGAATATCCCTGAATGTTGAGCTCCCACCCTTGGTCACCCTGGAGCCATGTCTCTGTGATCCCAACTATATCATATTCATTAATAACAATCTGCACTTCCATCCACCTTGTTACGAATGCTCCTTGCATTGACACACAAAGCCTTCAGGCTCGCTTTTACAACACTCTTCGCCCTTATACAATTATGTTGAAAAGTGCCCCTTTTTGATTTTTGCCCTGGATTTGCCAGCCTGCCACTTTTACTTTTCACCTTACTACTTTTTGCTTCTACCCTCACTTTACACCCCTCTGTTTCTCTGCACTGGTTCCCATCCCCCTGAGAAGCCTCAGGTAAATTCTAGTTGAGATTGCATGTGAAGTTTTATTTCAACAGTGGCTTTCTCTTTGCCCATAAAACAGTTGTTGTATGCACAGTTTCTCCCATCTCAGCCACTGAAGCTTGTAACTCCTCCGGAGTTGTCACAGGTCTCTTGGTAGCCTCCCACACTAGTCATTCAGTTTTTGAGGACAGCCTGCTCTAACAGATTTACAGCTCTGTCATATTCTTTCCAAGGGATATTCAGAGACTTGGAAATTTTCTTGCATCTTTCTCCTGACTTGTGCTTTTCAATAAACTTTTCAAGGAGTTGCTTGGAATGTTCTTTTTGTTTTGATGGTGTAGTTTTTGCCATGGTACTGACTACCTAGCAGTTGGACCTTCCAGGTACAGGTGCATTTTAACTACATTCAATTGAAACACCTTGACTGCACACTATGTTCTCCTTTTAACTAACTGTGTGACTTCTAAAACCAATTGGTTGAACTAGTGATAATTTGGTGTGTTATTTTGAAGGGGGTGAATACTTAACGCAATCAATTATTTTGTGTTTTATATTTGTATTAATTTAGACCACTTTGTAGAGATCTGTTTTCACTTTGACACAGTCTTTTTCTGTTGACCAGTGTAAAAAAATCCAAATTAAATGGATTCTGACTCAGTTCCCATGTTGTATATTGTATGCTATCACAAACATGGAATTTGGATCGAAGTAATCACATGTCACGATATCAATCTAATCTTTAGAATGAATTGAACAGTAAACAGAATGGGATTTTGGATTAGAGGTTGAGATAAAATACTAATAATAATAATAATAATAATAATAATAGGCATCCGTTAGTCTCATGAGACCATGAATTTGTGCCTTGGAAGGTTTCCAGGGCGCAGGCCTGGGCAAGGTTGTATGGAAGACCAGCAGTTGCCCATGCTGCAAGTCTCCCCTCTCCACGCCACCGATGTTGTCCAAGGGAAGGGCATTAGGACCATACAGCTTGGCACCGGTGTCATTGCAGAGCAATATGTGGTAAGGTGCCTTGCTCAAGGACACACACGCTGCCTCAGCCAAGGCTCGAACTAGCGACCTTCAAATCACTAGACAAACGCCTTAACCACTTGGCCACGTGCCAAAATACTCATAACATCAGTATAAATGTGGAATGTTGTTTAAAATGCCGCATTCTTCAAATGGACAAATTCCAATGTTTCAGATATTTAAAAACAATGAAAAATTTTGAAGAAAACGAATATATTCACCAAGTTCACCACTAAGCACATGGATATAAAAATACATTGTTTCACAAAGATCAGAAACAAAATTAAAACTAACCTTTTCACATCTGAGCCAAAGTCTTCCAAAAATTCCACTTTTCGCTGGGAGAAGGCAATCCTTGTTTCAATAGGCAATGCGCTATTTACAGCAATGTCAAATGCATTCAAAATGTTTTCCTCATTCAGTTTGAGGTCTGAATTATATTCAAGTTCCAACAAATTCAAATACAGTTTGGGGCTTTCCTAAAAATCAAAACAAATCATCCAGCATTATCCAAATAATTGCAACATACAAAATACTACCTAGTTAAAATATGGCAATACTTATTTCATAGAAACTAAACGACTACATTTAATTGTTCAGCTCCCAAGTCAGAATCCCGAGTTGGATTCCCAGTCTTGTCAACAATTTGCACTTGGGCTTCCTTGGAGAAGTTGCATTCGTCTTAGTCAGCCTGGAGAATGGGAGGGAAAATAAAAATCAGCACTTTTTTGAAAATACACATCCTGAACTGGTGGACTGTGGCAATTTTTTTGTCACAGGATGGGAGTAAGAGAACATACCCAGCTGTACACAGCATGGTATATAGTAGTAGAATAAAGTCATTACAGATGATCCAATGGGTCAAAATACTGTAGAAGGTAATCTGAAAATACACAGGAATGGCGAAAGTGAAAGCTCAAGTAAATATATTTGTTCAAATTGCCCACAAATGTGTTAATTAAAAAGACCAATTCCTAGAGAAATGCTCCACATTAAGATTGAAACATTTAACTAAATTTTTATTCAACAAAACACATAAATTCATACTAAATTCTGCAGAAGGCATAACATTCACTACTAATAATGCTGCTGATCACAATAATGGCTTTTAAAACAATAGTTTCATTCTTGGTTTTACTGTTACGCACATTTTAACAGAGGAGTAAATTGGAAATGTACTGAGTATGGTAATTGAACTCGAGGAACAGACCTAGCCTGGCAATTTGAGAAAGCCTCCATAGTTTGTCTCTCTTCATGCAACAATACATTCTCAGGTTCCGGAACAGTTCCTCAACCATTCACTTGTCTTCATCACTGAACCCAACTTAAGGAATCACTTTCAAGGACTCTTCATCTCAAGTTTTCGATATTGATCGTTTATTTATTTTTTTGCTTTTGTATTCACAGTTTGTTGTCTTTTGCACATTCTGTTGTCTGTCCTGTTGGGTGCAGGCTTTAGTTGATTCTATTTTGGTTATTGGATTTACTGAGTATGCCCGCAAGAAAACAAATCTCATTTGTATATGGTGACGTATATGTACAGTACTTCAATAAATTTACTTTGAACTTTATTAAAATCCAATAGTGATTAAAAACAATGCTGACATTTCACAGTATGATTAACCATACTTGTCTTTATAGAAGCATTCATATCGTTATAACATTTGAATTTGAACTGCACATTTTTTCTCACTAACAATTCAATGCCTTGGTTGGGGGAGAGTAATGAGGTTACCTCACAAATAAAATAAGTGGGTTTAAAACACATCTGTACTTAAACTGGAGATGAGGAGATAATTGTCTGGGGAGTGTGGTGAGAACAAGGGAAAATAGATAAAAGTCAAGCAAAAGAAACTTTATATTTTAGAAATAACTCTGAAATGGTGTCATTTCAGTATCTTATTCAGTGATGGAGTTAAGCATACTGTATGTTTGCCCATAAATCCAACTAAATAACAGTTCAGTGATTCAATTCAAATACGAGATAATCATTCTGGCTCCATGACACAACTGTATTTAGTACATTCTTTGCAGAATGTTCGCCTTTTCTCGCAGCATTCGCCTATCGTGATGAAATAGCCTCAATATGAAAAGAACCCTCATGAGCTTTGAAAGTAATGTAATTGGTTTAGAAAGCAAATGAGTTAGCTGTACTTTTCACAGGGAGCTGGCTAAAATATTTTGCTAATTTAAAATTTTATATTAGTTATACTTAAGTTTATTAAAATCAGTGTTATTCTATTAATACAAAATATTTCCAAACATGTAAAGTGCTTCTCAACTTCACTGGAACTGAAATTTACAACTCTGCTCCACTAGCTTGTTTGCAGTTGTATGAGTTTTAAAAGTTTGAGTTCTAGATAATTTAATTCATACCTTATCAAAGTCTATAGCTTCCACTAGAACCTTCCTGGCCTTTGGAAGACTCTTCTGTACTTTGAATAAAAGACGAGCCAACTTCACAGCATAGAAAGATGCCTCATTGGGTGTTTTACTGTTTTTAATGGCATCTTGCAGCAGAAACTCTGCTTCATCAATATTTCCATGACGGCGTTCTAGACTCACTCGCCTTAGGCGGACCATGGCTAATCCTGGCACTGATTCTTCTAATGCTTTCAAGATTCGCCTTGCTTCATTGATGTTCCCTGTGAACAGAAATACCAAAAAAATCCTTATAATTATTAAAAACATTTATGTTAAAATTAAGCTTGGCAATGTATCACAACTATCATTCTGTTACGTTATACCGATCCTGTTACAAGGATTTACTTCCAATGAAATGTAATGGAATAGCTGATGTGGGTATTTATAGCAGCTAACCTTGCTGTTCCTCAAAAGCAGCCCATAGTAAGTGAACCATTGGTTTCTTTGAAAGATGGACTGTACATGCTCTGCTAAAAACATGCCTTACACCTTCATTGCTGTGGTTCTCCATATATTTGGCATACTGAAAAAAAAAATCAGAAAGCTCGTAAATAATATTTTTCACAATTCAAATTAAAGATTGTGTTAAAAGCCTGTATTTTGCTGTAGAATGCAACTAGTCAGAAGTAAATAACAGCTCCTTTTGTTGAAGTGCAATGGTCTATCTAGTTCAAATTTCAATGCCAAGACTAAATTTTGGATGACGAAACATTTATTTGAACATTAGTAATAAAAGCCTTACAAATAATAACACAGGTCTCATAAATTAATGATGTTAAGTCACAACATTCAGCAAGTACATTTAATAACCTTAACATCTGCAGAAAGCCAAGCCAATTCATTGACTATATTTAAAGCAAAGGTCAATGGGTTTGAGATTTGTCAGGGCATCAAAGGTTACGTATGGAGAGAAGGCAGGAGAATGCGGTTGAAAGAGATAATAAATCAGCCATGATAAAATGGTGGAGCAGATTTGATGGGTTGAATAGCCCAATTCTGATCCTATGTCCTATGGTCTAATTGAGATTATAAAAAATAATTTCAAAATAATTGAGTAAAGATAGCAACATATTGAATAAGATTAAAATACCGACACTTACTTTTATCCAGAAGTCTTCATAAAGGGCACAAGCAACAAGGCACCTCTCGAACAAAACTACTACTCGTTCAAGAGTTCCATTTTCTATCTCAAAGTCAAGGTAATCTTTCCAGTTTTTTAGCTGTGCTTTCTCCAGCGGCTTCACGTGAAAGTAAGGACGTTTAATCTATCACATAAAGAAACTCTTTTTAAAAAAAAAGTTTAACCAACATAAAATTTGGATCTAGCTGTTCCACAATTTAAAAAAAAATTCAGCAAATTAAACATAAATTGATAATTTCCCTCACAGGAATAATTATCTCGTTCCATGTTCTTGCAATTTAATTTTTTTCCTTTTTCAAACAGGGAAGATAGCAGAGGTGGCAAGTGAAAATGTTTTAACTTTCAGATCAATTTGACTTTCCATCGGTTTCAGACCGTAAACATTTATTGTAGGGAGGGGGAAACAGTTATTGAGAAACATAAAAAAGGGCAAATGATAGCAATCTGAAACGAAAGCAGAAAATGCTAGAAGATATTTTGAACAGGTAGGATGTGTAGAGACAGAATGAGCAATTAATGATTTTTGATATCCTCTAATTCTCTTATGATCATTTTTGAAGTAGAAACTTCTTTCTTATAGCATTACATACCACAAAATGTTATTGAACATGCTATTTAGCCTGTTCTGTCTTAGCATATCAATGTCACACATATCAAAGCTCAGTAACCACTCTACTTCTTCAGGAGGACAAAGAAATTTGTTATGTTTCTATCAACCCTTACAAATTTTTATTCATGCATCAGTGAAAGCATTTTACCTAGATCAGGGGTGGCCAACCCTTTACATTCCACGCATCAATTTTCACACATACAAGTTCAAATGCGATTTTTTCATGCACAAGTTCTATATTAACATATTTTTACAAGGATTGAATGGGGGTACAAGAGTTGTATGGTCATCTGAACTTGTGAGTGAAAAAATTGACGCATGGAATGTAAAAGGTTGGCCACCTCTGACCTAGATGCATAATGGCTTGGTATTATTTATTTATTGACACACAGTGTGGAGTAGGTCCTTCGAGCAAGGCTGCCCAGCAATCCACCAATTTAATCCTAGCCTAATTACGGGGCAATTTACAATGACCAATTAACCTATCAACCGGTACATCTTTGGAATATGGGAGGAAACTGGAGCTCCTGAAGGAAATCCATGCGGTCACAGGGAGAATGTACAAGGACAGCTTCTATTCTGCTGTTAACATACTCTTAAATGACCTCATATATGATATGGACTCTTGAGTGACATTCTACATCATGACCTTGCCCTGTATTCACCTGCACTGCACTTTCTCTGAGGCATTTACATTTAACTGTTTTACTTGTTCTATTTCAAGGTGCTATGTAATGATTTGATCTGTTTCAACAGATGGCAAGACAAGTTTTCCCACTGTATTTTTGGTATGTGGCAATAATAATCTAATACCAATACCACCAAGCCCATACTAGCCATCCAAGAGCTTCTGCAAAATAACTATTTTTCCTATTATAACTGAATAATAAACCTATTTGACACTTAATGAAATGGCTTTTTAAAATACACATAATACTCTTCTACATTTTGTCTATTTTTCTTTACAATCCAAACACTTCATATGCAATCTACATACTTTTCAAGTACATGAATTGAATCTAAAAAAATAGCATTTCTTCAACGACTTGCTAATGGCACCTATTTTATAGATAGAAATTTATTCACAAAGCAAACTGTATGATTAACTTCCTTACTATGTGCCCCTTCATGAATTGAGTAAAATATTTTCCAGATCATTGGCACAAATATCGATTTATTTAAGGAAGTATATTATGGTGTTGGAAACAGTCCAAAAGAGATTACACGAGATAATTCCTGGAATGATAAACTCATTATCACATGGCTCAAGAAATTAGATCTACATTTCTTGAAGGTTTGAAAATGAGGGGTGGTTTATTGAAACAAGTTCCTTAGTGTGCAGCACAAAGTAGATGCCTATACTGTTTCAAAGATCAGGAATTTAAGGGCTCCAGGAACTGGCGTGAAAGAGCAGGAGCTAGGGGTAGATGAAGGCAGAGCTGGACTGAGGGACCCTTGCCTGTTTTCTTATGTTCTTATTCCTTCCACAGAACCATGGAAAATTATAGTTAGAGCTGCTATCATTTCTTTAAACACAAAGTGCAAATGATTGAACAAAATTTGAGACTATGTTTAAAACATACAGTGGCATTTTTATGGTTAAAGACTGAACACAGCTGTTGTGATATAATAGCAGACAGTACCAAATACAGAAATACTTTGAATATTATGAGATCTAAAATGCTTTAAAATGAAAGGCAGAAGAATCACCCAAAGACTAAACAGAACAGATGACTGTTGAAGGATTGAATGCATGTTGCCTTTTGAAGTAAGCTTGGCAAAACAGCTTAATCTTGCCATGTGCTGTATTAAGTATTTCTATTCAAAACGAAGGAAAACAAAACCAGTAAATATCAGTCAGTTAACTTAATGTTTGTGTTGGAAACAACTGCAGACTTCTGAAATAATAAAAAAAAACTATACAGAAATATGCAGAGTTGTTGCCCACTGGCATATTTGTACAAGCAATCTCTAGGTTACAACAGTTTTTCATCCCTGAGAACAATTTGTAAAGTGAATGTCTGTAAATTGGAAATAAACAGCTAATGAGTGAGCTGGTACAGGAAGAGCAGACAAATCATGTATGTGTAACATAGGGGGATGTGTAATCCAGTAATACAAGCAGAGTATTAAAAAACAGTTCTCACTTAGGGGTAAAAATACACACATGATACTTGGGCAGATGGCAAAGTGTTTAATATGACAATAGAGTGATTTGATGAACAACTGTGGATTAAAGACTACAAGGATGCAGAAAAGGATCCACAGCAGATGTCATCTCCCTGGCCCTATACTCATATCTGGAGCACCTGAAGAGTAAAGACTACGTTAGACTATTGTTCATTGACTACAACTATGCCTTTAATTCTATAATTCCAAGCAAGCTCATCAAACTCCAAGAGCTGGAATTTAATACCTCCTTTTGCAACTGGATCCTTGACTTCCTGAACTCAATCAGTAAAGATAGGTCGCAACACCTACACAATGATTGTCCTCAACACTGGTGCCCCAAAAAGCTGTACCCTTAAGGCTGATTTATACTTCTGCGTCAAATCGACACCTTAACCTATGCGCGTTGTGAGCATTTATACTTGTGCGTTGGTGTGTCTGCGTCGCTCTGCAATTCAGGCACGTCGCGCATGCGCACACACCTGCCCGTGCAAGGCTTCATGGTCGTCTTTCTCAGGGTAAACAAGTTTAAAGCGTGCGTCTTTTTTCGTAAAAGCGAAATGTGTCCTCCATAATTTCGGAAAGCTTTTATGGAAAGCAATGCAGCCAGAGTTCCTTCCCTGCCCTTCAGTCACCCAATGGGAAGCTATTGCAGCGTAGGAGGAAATGAGATACTATCAAGTGGACCACAGTTGTTGCGGTCTGCGCTGCCGCGACGCGTAGTTACATTTTGGGGGAGGTGCGCGTCAGGCTACGGCGTAGGGTTCACAGCTATGCCGTACCTACGGCATCGATTTGACACAAAAGCATAAATCAGCCTTTAGCCTTCTCCACTCCCTATACAATTATAACCATGTGGCCAGCTTCTATTCCAAGTCTACCTGCAAGTTTGCAGATTATACCACCATAGAGGGTCATATCTCAAATGATGAGTCTGAGTACTGGAAGGAGATAAGAGAGCCTACCTACATGACAATTTTTCCCTCAGTGTCAGCAAAGCAGAAGAACTTGTTATTGACTTCAGGAAAGGGTGAGTACACATACTTCTGTTTACATCGAAGGTGCTAAGATTGAAAGGGTTGAGAGCTTTAAGTTCCTAGATCAGAAAATTACCCATAACCTGTCCTGGACCAACCACATAGACATCATGGCCAAGGGGACCAATGACCCCAGGGCCAAGGACTGGAGGCCCGGAGTCAGCCTGTCTTGGGGTTGGAGGTCTGTGTATGTGAGGGGATGGATGGGAGGCTGAGAAGCTGGCTTGTTTCACTGTTATTATCTTGTTTTGTTCTGTTGAACATTGTGGGCATGCTATGTTGGTGTTGGAATGTGGAGACACTTGCTGGCTGACCCCAAGCACATCATTGATGTGCTGGTTATTAACGAAAACTACACATTTCATGGCATGCTTTGATGTATATGTGATAGATTGTATCAAAATATTTGCTGTTACTATTCTTCTCAAGAGTTCAAAATATTGATGTACAGAATGTTGAGTTTAGGAGACCACCAAGAGGTTCTCCAAGAGCACGTCTGCCTGTTTCTCCAGTGATTTAGTCACAGTTACAACAATTAGTCTTTCTTTTCACCTCAAATTTATGCTTGGAAAATCTTAGAAATCTTCTAGACAATACAACATATAGATGTTAAGAAATATTAGTTAATTTGCTTTTGTTACTATTTAGTTTTGTTAAAAAATACTTACTCCTTCCTCAAATGCCCATCTTCGGCTAACTTCATTTTCATTATGATTATGTATTTCTTGGCGGACTTCAATAATTCTATGGCGCATATTTTCTATTTCAGAAACAATCTAAAAAGGAGTATAAAAAATTCTCAAACTTAAAATACTGAAAACCAACCTGAAAGAGATTAAATGAGGTAAAAAGGAAGCACACAATTCCACATTCTCTAAACATTCATGAAATCTGAAGACCATGCAGAATCTCTAAGCGATATGGGCTGAGTGCAGGTCAGTGGGACCAGGTGAGAGTAAGCATTTGGCATGGACTAGAAGGGCTGAGATGGCCTGTTTCTGTGCTGTAATTGTTATATGATTATGCACAATAAATAATCTAGAAATAAAGAGAAAATGAGGAATAAAAACAGAAAAGGAAACAACAAAAACAATGGGGCAAAAAGATAAGAACAGAAAATGAGGTATTTAAAGTGAAAAGTAATAAAAAAGTTGAAGTGTGTAAAGAGAGGAAAGGAGCATAAGAATATGAGGATAAGCCCATTGATTCCTTAATGTTACTTTGTCATTACATCTAGTCTTCCATCTCAGTATAACTTTCCTCCATTATTGCTTTTGTTTATATCCAAGTATATACTAACACTACCTTCAAAGCCTTCTTGGACACAGATGAGGAAATTTCTTCTCATTTGTATTGTTAGGCTGGTTTGTGACCCTGGTTCTAGACACAAACAACAGAAAATCTAGAGAACCTGGAAACAAAAGTAATGTGCACAAAATGCTGGAGGAACTCAGCAAGCCAGGCAGCATCCACGGTAAAGAGTAAACAGTCAAAGTTTCGGGTCGAGACCCTTCATCTGTCCTAATGAAAAGTCTCAGCCCGAAACATCAACTGTTTACTCTTTTCCATAGATGCTGCCTGGCCTGCTAGTTCTAGGCACCCCAGCCAGAGGAAATATTAACTATGTAACCCACCAAGCTGTGAAAGAATGTCTATTTTAATGGGACTTCCTCTCATTCTTCCAATTATTCTAGTCCGGTTCGCTCAATCTTTCCTCAGAATACAAACCCAGAATCCTAGGAATCGATCTGTTGAACCTTTGCTGCAGCATTCCATCTATCATAAAAACTTCCTCACTAGCAATGTTCGACCTAGCAACAATATGCCATGTGTAGTCTCACCAGGACCCTGTACTCAACAATGTTCTCTGTATTCCATACTCTGTAGGCCAACATACCACTTGGCTTGTTGTACCTGCATCTATGAATCAGGCAAAAAACAGGTTTCTAATACGAGAATACAAGGACACCCCTTTGGAACACAAATGAGGAGGAATTTCTTTAGCCAGAGGATGGTAAATCTGTGGGATTCATTGCTACTGATGCCAGTGGAGGCCAAGTCATTGGGTGTATTTAAAGCAGAGGTAGATAGGTTCTTGATCAGTCAGGGCATCAAAGGTTACAGGGAGAGGGCAGGCGAATGGGGTTGAGAGGGAAAAATAAATCAGCCATGATGGAATAGCAAGGCAGATTTGACTGGCCAAATGGTTTAATTCCATTCCTATGTCTACGGTCTACTTCTGGGTGCCTCACAACACCAATAGTTTCAAATCTATTAGATTTAAAAAGTATTGTTTTATAAAAATGGAAGACCTGGAATATTTCGCATAGCATTTTACCTGCCATATCCATATTCTCATGAATCCAGTTTCTTCCTCAAAGCCTACACTGCCAAACAAAGTAGCAATGATTGTACAGAGAGGGGCTCACTGCTGCTCAGACAAGTTCATATAGTAGCTAGCATGCAATAGCCACCCTAAGGTAACAGACTTCACATACAGGTATCTTGCACAAGTTAGACCCTCCGTATTATCAATTAAGAAATTCACTATTTTCATCCTTTAAAAAGTTGGAATTTAATTATTAACTAAAGAGGAACTGAGTAAATTGAAAAATACATCTGCAGTGTACAAGGTAAAATATAATATTGAATTAAAAAATAATTTTAAAATTATTTTATACTTGTATCTTGTGCAAACTATTAACTAAATAAACATAATAAGGGATGTATTCTCACAATTGGAATGAATAGAACATAAAATATACAAACATAACAAACGCACAACAAAATCCCACAAACAGGAATAAGGGGCAAAAGAGGAAATTAAAACTTCTTTTCCATATTTTGCGTCAAAATAATATTCAGTGACTCCTGAGAATGTACCTACTTTTAAGTTTACACTTAAGAGGCAACAGTGACTGGGGATAGATAGCTCTTCATTCAGCCATAGAATATGGTGCCCTACCAGTGATGTTGTTGTCTTCTAATGACCGGGGAACCAAGATAAGCTACAGCAGTCATTGATCCTGACATAAAGGGGAAAATATAGCCTAGACTTTGCAAACTCTTCTGGTCAGTGGTAGCACTCTAGTTCTCGAAGCGTTTGAATTCAAGGCCCATTCCAGAAGCTTCAGCATACAGTCTAGACAGGTAATTCAATAAAGCACAGCAAATTTCACTGCTGGTAGTACATTCTTTTAACAAAATATAAAAAAATCAAGCTCCCAGGTAGACATAAAAGATCTCAAGGGATCGTTAAAACTGTAAAGTTCTCTCAGTAGATAATTTAAAATTCATCCCTCAACTAACTCCAATAACTGATTGGATGGATTCAGCTCTTTGATGAAGGACTTACTAAAAATTAGACACTGGATTTCAAAAGATTCCAGTAACTAAACTTCAAAACTACCTTGGTTGCTGAAAGGCAACAGTAACATTTTGAAAGGCACTATATAAATTCATCTAGTTTCATTCCGTTTTTTGGAACTGCCCTCATGATTTCTCAGATAAAGCAATCCACAACCAAAAGCAGCAAGACCTGGAACATATCTAGGCCTGGGTTGATCGGTGGCAAGAAACAACTGCGCAACTCGACTCCGGCAATTACAAAAGTCAAAATTTTTTTAAAAATCAGCTGTCGCCCCCTGGCATTCAATGGCATTATCATTACTAAATCACCCATTTTCAATATACCAGGTGTTATCATTAATCAGAAACTGAATTGGAGAAGCCAGATACACAAGACAACAAAAGCAGGTCACAGGCTAGGAATGTTGCAGCCAGTAGCTCATCTCCTAACTCTGCAACGTCTACAAGATGCAAGGCACAAGTGTCATGGAATATTTCACCAGATGAACATTCAAAAAGCTCAACACAATACAGTATATGGCAGCCCACTTAACAGGCACTACATTTATTCATTCATTTACTCACTCCTCCACTGAAGCACAGTAGCAGTAATTTGTACTTTCTACAGAATGCACTGCAACAACCCCCAAGTCTCATCACATAAAACATCTTCCAATTCCACAACCCTCAACTAGCTAGGACAAGAGCATCATAGCATGGGAACAATTACCATCTGGAAGTTGCCCTCCAAACCACACAACATTCTGATTTGGAAACATATTACCATTCCTTCACAGTCACTGGGTTAATATCCTTGAAATCTCTCTCACGACAACATTGTTGGTATACCTACGCCTCCAGAAACACAGTGATTGAAGAATGCAGGATATCAGCAGCTTCTCAAGGGCAACCTGAAATAGGCAATTAAAAGCCTGCTCAGCCTGCAAAGCTCTCATCCCCTGGATGAATGCAAAAAGAAAAATCCCATGTAATCAGAGGAACACACACAAAATGCCCCCCCTCTAGTGCTCCCCCCCCTTTTCTTTCTTCCATGGCCTTTGTCCTCATCAGACTCCTCCTTCTCCAGCCCAGTATCTCTTTCACCAATCAAATTCCCAGCTCTTTACTTCATTCCCACCCCCCCCCTTTCAGGTTTCACCTATCACCTTGTGTTTCTCTCTCCCCTCCCCCATCTTTTAAATATACTCCTCAGCTTTTTTTCTCCAGTCCTACCAAAGGGTCTCGTCCCGAAACGTTGACTGTACTGTTCTCCACAGAGTTCCAGCAACTGCAGATTTTCTCTTGCTTGAAACAGAGATCCAGTTCTGAAAGCTTCCTATGTATCTAGACCATGCATCACAAGAAATTCAGCTGCTCCACCAATCCATCTGCTTGCTTTTGAAATGCACAGAACCCTCTTTACAAGTTTCACTAACAGTGACTGAAACACTTTTTAATTCACTAACTAAAAATAATTTGCTAACATATTTGATATTTAGGAATTGTAACACCAGGAAAAGAAAACAAAATTTACCCTACTTGTCTCCCCCGCCCCCCCCGCCCACTTCTTAAGTGGCATCATGACCAATGATCAAAGAAGGGTACAATTATGACTAGTAATCAACCATCAAACGATAATTCCTACTACTTCATATTATAGTCTCTCTAGTTACTTATGGAAAAGATTGGGGCTTCAAGGATCGAGAAAAATGAGTTCCCGATCCTTGAAAAAGAGATTCTGAAATCCGACAACAGAATCCTACAGTATGAAGAAGTGTTATGAATGCAGTACAGAGCCAGATAGTGGCGACGTCGGCAAAGAACAAATGCTGCAAGTCTGTATTAAAAACAGAAAATGACGCAATCAAACCTGATGATATTGCTTCCAGAAATCTGTTGTTAATAAAGCTAAAATGAGGGCTACAAACAAAAATTTAATTTTCTCCCTCTTTGAAATTTCAAATGGAATCAAGGATCCTGGGCTAAGATGGGTCAGATGGCTAAGGTAGCACAACAGAACTTTGGGAAAAAAACTAGAACAAGTTTAACTATTTAATCAATGTCTAATGATGTGTGTTAGTTACACTCATGCATTTGAAAATTCTCAAAGTTATCCAAAACATTCAGACTGTTGATGAATCATAATTGCTATGTAGTTCACATTACTTGAGCAGGATCATTTATGTCAATTGCAGCTGCTGGATTGCTTCTTGGAGTACCATCACTGTCAAAGTGTTCATTTATGGATGCCAGCTCATGTCGTAGTTTAATAAAATCCTCTGGAGAGATCAAATCTTTAGGCAAGTGATTCTGAACATGCTCTCTAAACCTGAAAAACAGCAGCAACATTTACACTATGGGGTATCCCCAAACAATAAGCCTTTTATTACCAGACAAAGTTAGGAAAGAAAATTCTAGTTTATAATGCAAAATATTGGGATACACTACAGGAGTTTTCCTACCCTGAGAATTCAGTTTATTGTGAATTTCACATTTAATCCTTTGTTGAATGTAGTAGAATTTCTGCACAAAAATAAAAAATAAACTATTACAATTTTTAATTTACTAAGAATATGGAGAATTTAAAAAAAATATTTTGAGGTTTACCACAGCTCTTGAAGTTAATTTCTTAATGATTTTTGCAGATGGTATCAGTTATGAAACAAAGGAATTTAAAAAATTGAATTTGTTGTAATGTGGAATCATTTGGCACTCACGAACAGCCCAACATAATACAACAATGTCCACAGCAATAAAATTCTTAACATAGATAAACTGCAACAAAAAACCATTAAAAAAAGATGGAATCTGCGCCAGCGGCTCCTTTAAATTTGGTTTGCCAGGACAGAAGAGTCCCCTTTCCATATGTAACTAACTAACATTGCTCTTATTTCTCCATTTCTGTATTTCTTATTACTCTGGCATGTATTTTCATTCCTCAAAAAGTAGAGGAATATTTTCAATAGCAGGAACTCATTTAAAGTTTAAATATGAATGGTTTTCAGTTTTGATTCTTCTACCTTACCTTTGGAAGTGATGACTGTAGAGCTGTGTTGGAATACCAAGAATACGATCATAAATAGCTGTCACCTCTTGCAGATTTCCTCTGTCATTTTCCCAGTTAATGTAAGTTTCCCACAATCTATCTGAACGAAAGTCAGTTCCTGCAGCTAACACGGCATGTTCAAACACACTGTAAGAACACAGAAGAAATTGTCAAGTTTGTTGCTGTAACCACAAGTTTCCACATGCCTTGTTTTTTTTTTTTGAAGTGCCTAATTGATACAACTTTATGGTCAAAATACATTGAATTAAAGTTTCAGCAACCATTTGTGCTCATTTTAGAAACACTTCAGAAGCAAGCATTGCCTATGATTCTGGCCACAGCCAAAGTATAAATTCATCACCTTCTGTTGGTTGTGCTGATTGGCAAGACTGAAGAGGATCTGAGAAAGAAATAAGCTGAATTATCAGAGAATAGAGCTGTTATAATTGAGAAGTTTAAATATTTATAAAAAAAAAGGAATTGATTACTGTACTGCTACCTATCCAGGAATATTTCTGAATATTTTCTCAAAGTCGTTTTCATTAATTAAATCACATTACTCATGGGTGGTGACAGACAACTTTACAATTTTTTTTAGGCCCAGAAACTAATAATAAAACTATGCCATGGTCTGTAATACCTATTCCTCTGGCACTCTACTCAAAACAGAAGTCTCTCTCAATCTCTGCAATCTCATTCCACCCCAAGTCATTGAACATGACTCTCAAACTGCATCTATCTTTCCTAGATACCCTTGTCTCTGAGAAGTTTGTGAAATCATGAGTATAGATAAGGCGGATAGTCAAAGTCTTTTCCCAAGACTTGAAAGAACAAAACTAGACAGCACAAATACAAAAAGGGGGAGAGATTTTTAAGGGGAGATCTTTTAAGAGACCTGAGAGACAACTTCTTTACAGAGGATACTGAGCACCTGGAATGATCTCCCAGACCTTGTGGCAAGGTTTGCGGATGATATGAAGATAAGTGGAAGGGTAGGTAGTGCTGAGGCAGCAATGCGATTGCAGCAGGACAGAAAATTGGAAGAATGGACAAAAATGTGGCAGATGGAATACAGTTTTGGAAAATGTATCATAATGAAGGAGAAGATTCAAATTTCAGAGCTGCAGATGGACTTAGGAGTCCTTATGCAAGTCTATGGTAAAGAAGGCAAAGGCACTGTTGGCACTTATCAAGGGGAATAGAATATAAAAGCAAGGAGATAATGCTGAGCCTTTACAAGACACCAGCCAAGCTGCACTTGGAGTACTGCCAACAGTTTTGGGCCTCGTATTTCAGAAAGGATGCAATGTCATTGGAGAGAATTCAGAGGAGATTCACAAGGATGATTCTGGGAACGAAGGGGTTAACGTATGAGGAGTGTTTGGCAGCTCTGAGCCTATGCTCACTGGAAGTTAAGAAAATATGTGGGGATCTCAATGACACCTTTCAAATGTTGGAAGAACCAGAAAGGGTGGATGCGGAGAGGATGCTTCCTACAGTGGGAGTATCCAGAACTACAGCACGCAGCCTCAAAATTGAGGGGGTGACCTTTTAGTGCAGAAGAAAAAGTTTTTTTTAGCCAGAGAGTAGTGAATCTGTGGAATGTTCTGCCACAGATGCGGTGGAGGCCAAGTCCGTGAATATACTTAAGGTGGAAGTTGATAGTTTCCTGATCGGTCAGGGCAGGAACGGATATTGTGAGAAGGTAGGTTTATTGGGTTGAGTGGGATCTGGGATTAGCCATGATGGAACGGTGAAGCAGAATTGATGGGCTGAATGGCCTAATTTCCTCCCATGTCTTATTGTCTTATGAAGTGGGTGAGGTGGGTATAAGTGCAACATTTAAGAGGCATTTGGACAGCAACATGGAGGAGAGGGGTGAGAAGGTAATGAGCCAAACGTGGGCAGATGGGACAAACAGGAGTGATCAGTTGGGCCAAAGGGCCCATTTCCATGACATGATAAGCCTTCCAGGTATCAGTTCCTGCCGCTCTACTGACATAGCATTGATTGAAAAATGATTAAATAAATCCCACATAGTGTGATAATTCACTCTCTGCATCAGAAACTTCATGCACAACCCATCAATGCTAACCCCAGCCTTTATTCCATCTTGCATCTCTATCCTCATCCGATATAAGGGGATTATTTTGCTTGTCCTCCTCTGCTACCCCTTCAGCCAACAGTTTCAGTTGTCTATCTTCCACAATTTCTAACATCCTCAACATAAATAAAGCACCAGCCACACTTTCCTTCTCTCCTTCCATTTCAAAGGGAGCTTTTCTTCTTCAATCTCCAGCAACACTCACTCTTCTACACCAGTAACCAATGAAACTGCAGGAGATATTTTTTCCCTGTTGTTTAGAGGCCTCATTGTTATTTACACTAGATGGCTATTTAGCCTAAATAATTTTAAATTGTAGGAATTCAGATCTTCCTAACCTCATCTGAAACGTTACTGGAATGTTTTCTGCTAAGGATGTAACATGCCTTAATAACGAAGGACTATACTTGCAGGAATTCAGAGAAAGAGAGGCAATCTTACAGAAACATAAAATTATGAAAGGGATAAATAAGACAGAGACAGGAAAATTGTTTCCACTGATAAGTGAGACTTGAACTAGGAGACCTAGCCTCAAGATTTAGGGGTGGAGATTTAGGATGGAGATAAATAGTTTTCCCGCAACAAGTTACAAATTTATGGAATTCTTGCCCAGGGTAGCAGTGGGAGCTACCTCATTAGATGTATTTAAGACACAAAATTTTTTGCATAGCAGGAGAATTAAGTGTCATCTGAAAAGACAGGTAGGTGGAGGTGAGTCCATGGCCAGGTCAACCATGTTCTATAGATGGTTTACTCCTGCTCCTATTTCCTATGTTCTTAAATGCGATAAAATTCACTGTGAAAGACAAGCATAAGCTGCTGACAAAACACCTAAACTCAACAATCTCATAACCAAAGGTCATAAATGTCTGACCTATTTATACCTTGCAGTCTAACGAAGAAACTAGGAAAGACCTGTGTTGACAAGTTCCAAAATTCTGAATTATGAAGGTGATGGTTAATATACTTAGAATCATATCATCAAGTAAAACTTCCAGCTTAAATTTTTATTCTAATGAAATTTACTGACAAAGTCAAGAGAAAGTTACCAATTGAATTATCATGTATTCATACCAAAGTACAGGTATGATTCCAATATTACCTTTTTATTCTTGCATCAGTCTCTGGATTGTCACTATCCAAGGTCTCCTTCAAGAAATTGATATAGTGGAGCCAAAGATCAACACTAAGAGGAATTGCTTGCAGTCCTTGTCGGTACACCTGTGACAAAGAGTTTCTAGTAATATCTGAAATAAATGTAATAAAAAACCACCAGCAGAGTCTGTACTGAAAATGTTACTTTCCAGGAATTTGTTTGAATAATCATCCATTACCATTATGTGGAGGGTGGTAAGAACATCACAATGTTCTGCTCTCCACGCGTACAGCCTTGATCTTCAGAGTGTGAGATGGCTCCTGCATTCTGACAAGGTAGGGCAGGCTTGGGGTACAGACCATAGGGCACAGACCCATTAGAACATCACTGACAGCCTCTAACCACAAATGTAATAAAATTCAGCAAAAACAAAAACATGAACGTAAATACAGGGAAAAATAATTGGGTTTAAAATCATAGCACCCAAGTAAAACTGTCAGAAAAGCCCTGCCCTACTTGTTAAATTGCATTGATTTGCACTGCAAAGCTTGACAAACTGTAGTACTAATGAACCTGTTAACAAAGAGAGAAGACATTAGCTGAAAACTGCTAAGGGAAAATATTTTCTTTTATTTTAACTCTGAAAAAGTGGATGAGACCATAAATTATTTACTAAAGCCAAAATCAAAATCTCAAAACCTCTTACAAACATGGTTTGTTTTAGTCTTTTGAGTAGAATATGGCTTGTAGTAATCTGAGGCATGGCCAAATTAAAAGTGAAATGCAAATAAAGGGACAAAGTCACAAGAAATCATTCACCTCATTTGCCTCTGTCAGGTTGTTATGGCGTCGTTCAAGATCTGCATACTTTTTCCAATAGCCATAGCAATACGGATAGTGAGATAAAAATTGATCAAAGGCTCTTCTGGCTGCTAGAACGTGGTTCTGTAAAATAAAAAAAAGTTTTAAGTTTACTTTCAACATATTATACACAAATGTTACCTCTCGGGCACCTCTTCATTTGCTGAGTTCATTTATGTGGTTGCATTTTGATTTGTTATATTTACAATTCAATTGCTCAGATTTCCATTCAGTGTACCAACATTAATCACTGAGATGCATCTTTTGTAAATTGATGTAATAACTATGCATTTTTAAATTACTAAACTAGTTAAATAGTTTATCATAAGCAACAATTCAATACAGCAACTGCTGTTATCAGTAAAGCCTGCATTCCAACCACAGAAGAATCCATTATCTTTTAATTCTTAGGTCAAGCCAAAAGTGTGAATAAGAAGTAGAATTTATTCAAACATAAAATCAAGCTGAGTATTCTGCACTAGGCTTACATTAAACATTGATATGGTTAGTTGCTTCAACTATCCAGAGCACTTTCACTCCAGAGCAAGGGTTGACCTAAATTCCAGATTTACACAACTGAGTGAACGACTGGGATGCCAAAACATATTTTCCACCAAGACAAAATCTGGACAGCCTGTTAAAGAATGAGGTTGCTATCTGAAAGACTGCATTAATTGGACTAAATCTTGAATGCACCAAGAATGTAATGATAGTAAGGAATGAACCAATATACATAAAGTGCAGTTTAACATCCTCCAAAAATTCTGCAGCCAATAAAAAGTGAGCAAATGCAGACTGACAGATTTTATCCCACAACTTTATCTAGTCAATTCACTCTAATTTCTTCTTTTTAAAAAAAAATGCTTTCTAGAACGCCAAAATTTATTTAAACAGATTATTGCATGAAAGCAATCGGCAGATATTTGGGCTAAAAATCAGAAAAACATACAAGCCAACAGCTGGTGCAAATTAAATGTAAATGTGTCTGGTTTTTAATGTATAATAGTGTAATAGTATAAACACTGTATAATAGTGTTTATCAGTTACAGAAATGCTTATGGCTAACAATAAGGAAGAGAAACCACAGTAACTTCTTCTGAAGCATGCAACATGAAAGATGCTGCCCTCATCTACATCTCCTCCATTTCCCAGACATCCACCCTCACCCCATCTTCCCATCCTGTTGTCCTTACCTACCAGCCCATAAGCCTCCTGATCCAGCAAATCACTCTCTGCAACCACTGCCATCTTCAAAAGGATATCACTAAACATATTTTTAACTCCCCACCCCCACCACTCTGCACTTTCCAAAGGATTGCTCCTTTTGTGATTCCCTTGTTGTTCATTTGCCCCTCCCCACTGATCTCCTCCCAGCACTTATTCCTGCAAGCACAAGAAGTGCTACACCTGTCTATTCACATCCTCCCTTGGAACCATTCAGGGCTCCTAACAGTCCTTCCAAGTGGTGCAATGCTTCAACTGTGAGTCTGTCAGGACCATTTACTGTACCTGTTGCAGCCTCCTCAACATTGGTAAGACCCAACGTAGATTGTGGGGACCATTTTGTCAAGCATCTTCTCTACATCTGCAACAAGCAGGATCTCCTGATATTCCTTCAGTTAGTCCTGACGAAGGGTCTTGGCCTGAAACATCGACTGCACCTCTTCCTAGAGATGCTGCCTGGCCTGCTGCATTCACCAGCAACTTTTATGTGTGTTGCTTGAATTTCCAGCATCTGCAGAATTCCTGTTGTCTCCTGATAGCCAACCATTTTATGTCCAATCCCCAATCCTAATCTAACATGCCAGCTCACGGCCTTCTCTACTGCCAAGATGAGGCTACTCTCAGGTTGGAGAAGTAACACCTCATTCTGTCTGGATAGTCTCCAACCTGACAGCATGAACATTGGTTCCTCTAACTTCTGGTAATTTCACCCCCATCTCCTCTCCTTTCCTGCCTATCATTTCCCTCTGGTGTCCCTCCTCCTTCCCTTTCCCCCTTGGCTCACTCTCCTCACTTGGCATATTCCTTCTTCAACCCTTTTCCTTGCCACCTATCACCTCCCAGCTTCTCACTGTACCACCCCAACCACCTACCTTCTTCCCCATATGGTTTCACTTATCATCTGCTAGCTTGTACTCCTCAGCCTCCCTCCACATTTTTCTGGCTTCTTCCCCCATTCTTTCCAGTCCTGATAAAGGGTCTTGGCCCAAAACGTCAACTGTTTATTCTTGTCCTTAGGTGCTGTCTGACCTGCTGAGTTTGTCCAGTATTTTGAGTGTGTTACTCTGGATTTCCAGCATCTGCAGAATCTCTTGCGTTTATAACAGGAAGGATATTGGACTTTAAAATACATGCTGAAATCTCATCTAGTTAGGGTTGAGCTTGACTGACAAAGCAATTATGCAATTCCCTCAACTACACCCGGCCACAGCATTATTATTATAATCAGCTATACAAAAAAAAAGGATTTTTTAAAAGAAATATCAAATTATTAACATTGAACATGATCTCTATTTGCATCCCGCTTGGTGGCACAATAACATCAGTACCGGACTCCGGAGCGAAGGTTCCCGAGTTCAAATCCAAGTCGGGTTAAGCGTCAAGCTAGCAACTCGGCCTCTTAAAAACAAGAATAGCTTGCTACGGAAACACTGTCATGACAGGGCCCCGATAACGCCACTCCTGAGTTAAGGGCTATCCTCCTCCTTTTCCTATGATCTCTATTTCCTAGCCACCAGATAGAGTTAATAGTCCAAGAACTTTCTGGATTACAGAAGACTTGACTCAGGAAGAATCCAACATTCTGTAAATATGTCCAATAATTTCAAAGCATTTTTCAAGATATTATTATTACTATTATACTAAGTAGTAGTTTTGTGGTATTCATTAACAACTGGATCCACTATACCTTCCATTAGTTTAATTAAGCAGAGCATTAGGCAAGTTCAAAAGATATTTGATAAAATGAAATTATAGAAAATGCATGTGGAGTGATATAATATGGGTAGCTGTAGAATTTCTGACTTATGGGAAAAAGGCTTATTGATAGAACACTTAAGTAACTTGGGAACTGCATATACAAAGATTTATTCTGATCTCTATAGTTATTTAATCTAAATTGTAAAGCTTTAATGTAAACCCAAATAACTATAGAACAAATACCTATAACTATTTTAACACAGAAACTCTCAAATTTATTGTTTCACATACAAACCTCTAAAGATTGACACAGAAGATAACCCAAATTTACTCCAATTCGTCTTATGGTTGAAATTACCAACAAAAGACTCAGCAGTGAACCATAATGAAATCTTCATTGTAAATCTTACAGTGATGCAACGAAAATGCTGGATCTGGAGGCTCATCTAGTTTACTATGGACCACATTTTTTCAATTGATAGGAACTGTTATTAGCACCAGCAATAAAAATTCTGATAGTTACATAACTAAGTTTTCAGTGTAAAGATGACAACACACTGTATTTTAACCATTTAAAAAAATTTTGTATAATTTACTCACCTCTTGCTCCACATACTGCAGCAAATACGTCCAACCTGTAAAGTCTTGGGGATTGTCCTCAACCACCTTCCAAAACTTTTCATATTCCGCAGGAAAGGAAATCTCAGAGTCATTGAGTCCCACATTTTCTACATCGTCAACAATTCGATCAGGGGAAGAGTTCTCAGCCTGAGATTCAGTGTCCATTGATGCTGAACCTTCAGGAGATTCTACTTGCGCTGCTAATGAATGTGGCAAATTTGTAAAGGGCTCCATACTGGTTTCCTGTTCAATAACTTCATTTTCACTTTCTAAAGTTTGTGGCTCATAAGTTGAGGTCTCATGGGTATCAGAAGGCTGAGAGTTTGGCATGAGCATCTCTTTTGGAAGAGAATTGCTTGCGGTGGAGACATTTTTATACAAGTCACTTTCATCAGTAGAAGTAAGTCCATCACTTGGTGACGATGCTGTCTCACTTAAGCCTTAAAAGGTAGATAGAGACACTGATCATACCACAAAGCAATTGTCCAAAATTCAAATTGTCCTCTCTTTGGTTTACAAATACAAACCTATCGCTAATAATTCCCATCAGAAAAAAGCAAATTAATTCAGTTATAAGACTATTTTACTAACTACCATAAATCAATGGCATTTAAATCAGAGTTGAAATATGTGCAACATTAATATTTGTTTTTCTTTAAACTCTCTTTTCAAGATCACTCAATGTTGGAAGCAACATTTCAACATTGCTCAGGCCTAGAAGCTTATTTTTGATTAAGAGAATGCATTTTATCCACAATTTTAGAAATTTTGATGCCAATCCTACATTTATCTTTAAATGAAAACTAATGGCAATCCCAATAAGATTCATTATTGGGAAGTATGTATAAAATATCTTTGTTGATTTTCCTCGAGTAACACAAAGATATTCCACAGATTTAGACAAAATAATGTCTGCAAACAATTCAGACAGGCATCTTTTGGTGGCACCATTCCTTTCAATGGACATAAGAAACTATGCATTGTTTCACTACTTTTATGATGGACATAAAGGGAAAAATCTTTTTCAAAGTAGCATTAATGTCAATAACTGAAACATTTAATATAAATTTGCAGGGTGTACAAGAGGGCAAAAAGGGATTGAAGAGAACTGAATGAGAAACCTTTGCTTATATTTTTGAACAGTGAGCAGGATATTGATAGATTGCAGAAGGAAGCAGACTGATGGAATGGGCAGAGATGCACGGTATGGTAGAAAGAATGACACACAGTTTACCTTAAGTTCTCAAAAAAAATGCTGGAACAGAGAGACCCAAGGGTAAGTGTACCGTTAAAAAAGCAGGGCAGGTTTAACAAGACATACACAATTTGGGGTTTTTAAATCAATAAAAACACAGAATACAAAAGCAGAGACTTTTATTCAGCCATGACTGGAATATGGTGTTCAATTGCAGTCACTACATTATAGGAAGGATGCAAAACCATCAGGGAGTTACAGAAATAATTTTCAAGAAAGGTTCCTAGGATGAGGGATGATAGTTACAAGGGTAAATTTGAGGGCCTGGGACCGTTTCCTTTAGTAAAGGCTGAGAAAAGATTTGATAATGATGGGTCGAAACAGAGTGGATGATGGAATGGTTGAAGACGAGAGGTCACAGGTATAGAGAGAGAATACAACATATGGCTGGAATCTGAAATGCACTGCCTGCCAACGTGACAGGTTCCACTGTAAACTTCTACAGGGAATGGATTATTTGATAAAGCAAAACTTACAAGCCAGGAGAAAGAGGCACCACAGACATGATGAGCTACATGGTCTCCCTGTGTGCAGTAACTACTTAAAGAATTGTAGTGTTCAGTTTGTGCTGTTAATGGTAGTTATCAGATGTAATAAACATTCAACTTCCATTAATCTAAACAGTATAGAAGCTGTTGTGTTTCAGTCAAGTACACTGGTTTTAGACCAAGAATGATCAAATACATCTTAAAGAATAATAAAACAAACTACACAGAAACACGTACACAGAAAAAGTAGAAATATGCAATAAAACACATTGGGGAGAGAAAATGAGTAAAATTTACAACTTATGTGTTGGCTGCTAGTGTTCTGCAGGGGTCAGCATTGGATCCGTTACTTTTCAGATTATACATTAATGATCTGGCTAAGTTTGCAAGGATAAGTGGGCAAGTAGTGTTGAGGAAGCAGGGAGTCTGCAGATGGACTTGGACAGATTAGGAGAATGGGCAAAGTGTCAGAGGGAATACCGGGTAGTGAACTGTATGGTCATGAACTTCAGTAGAAAGAATAAAAGTGTAGACTATTTTCTAAATGGGGAGAAAAAACAAATCAGAGGTACAAAGGAAGTTGGGAATCCACATGCAGGATTCCCTAAAGGTTAACTTGTAGGTTGAGTCAATAGTAAGGAAAGCAAATGAAATGCTAGCATCCATTTCTAGGAGATGTAGGAGCATTTGATGGCTCTGGGCCAGCACTCACCAGAACTTAAAAGAATGAGGAAGGATCTCATTGAAACCTACTAAATATTGGAAGGCCTCGATAGAATGAAAATGCTTCCATTCGAGGGAGAGTCTAGGATCAGATGGCACATCCTCAGAATAGAAGAACATCGCTTTAGAACTGAGATGTGGAGGCCACATCATTGGGTATATTTAAAACATCATGATTAATGAATGCATTACTAAATGACAATAAAAGAACTACGTGTCTTCATAATCATAATAGGGACGTCAAAGGTCACAGGGAGAAGTCAGGAGAACGGGGTTGAGGGGGAAAATCCATCAGCCATGATCAAATCGGAGTAGACTCCATGAGCTGAATGGCCTACTTCTGTTACGTCTTAATTAACGTCCCACTCGGAAGACAGCACTCCTGAAAACTAAGCATTTCCCCAATAACCCTCTGGCGTGTCAGTCTAATGTTCTGTGCCTAGAACATAACTTTTAAGGCGATATTCCTGATACTAACCTCTGCCTACGGTGGTCCTTGTAAAACAGGGTGCTGTAAACTTACTACAATGCCTTGGAAATGAAAGGACAACGTTTTAAAAGTTGTGCTTCGTTACACCTTGTGGAACATGACACTAGGTGAAGACATTTCAACAATTAAATACAAAACTCCAAGGAACAGGTGTCCTTACAGTCAAAGTAAAAGCTGGGTGACCCTGGGCTGCCGGAGATCTGGTATATTTAAACACAGGCGCAGCCCACATAAGGATTTCGCCGCTTCGCGAGGATCCGGGACTCAACACGGGCCTGGTCTGGTACCTTTGCTACAGGTCCCAAGATTAGGCCTCCAGTCAGGCCCGACAGCAACGCGAGCGGCGCGCAGCCAACCTGCGAGAACAAGGGGCGGCGGAGGCAGATGCCGGCGCCACCAGGGTCGCTCGGCCCGACTTCCCGCCAGGATTCGCCGCCAACACTCACCTCGGGCCGCCATAACGCAGTCCTCCACTGCGGCCGCTCGGAACTCGCACTCCGCCCGAAACCCCGCCCGCCTTCTGACATCACCCTCACGTCACAGGGCAGCCGACTCTGATTCGCTTACCCCAGCTGCGCAACTACCGTATTAATAGGATGATTGGACTTTAAAAGTAAATTTAAAAACAGCTTTACGTGTTCACCTCTTGAAATTGCAATGGATATATCATTAAAACAACACCAGAAAATGCAGCGTGCAGTGTCTACACGTGTAGAGGAAAAATAAATGATTGTTACTCCGGATCCGATACAGCACAAGCAAAAACTCAATTAGATAAAGAATACAATAATACAAAAAACTATGAATATACAGTAAATACTTAAGATAGCTATATACATAGATTAATTGTATGTCCATAAAGTGACGCTAGGCACAGGAGTGTTTGTACATAAGGTGACTGACAGGAATAATAGCGGCGACTGGTGGTCTGGAGGCGTGGGTTAGTGGGTGGATGTTTTGATTAGCCTCACTGCTTGGGGAAAGTAACTGTTTTTGAATCTGGTGGCCTCGCTGCATTGTAGGACGCAAGTGCAGATATGCGTAATCCAGCCCCTTCAGAATTTAGAGGCGTTGGTGAATGATTGTGTAAGATGTCATAACAACTATCCCAAGAAGGGAAAAAGCAAACAGGACTGAAATTCCTCTGTCTCGATGACAATTTCCAAAGGGGTTAAGCAATGATTCATAAAGCAAGTTTTATTTTGCTGTTTTGCAATGTTCTAGTATGTATTAATATATGAATGTGTCAGTTAAAAAGAATGAATACTTAATGGCTGTAAAGCACTTTTGGGGTATCCTGAAAGGATGAGAGGACATTGTATGCCTGGAACACTCAAGATATTCATTTGGAACAAGAGGAGTCCACCGAGTACAAAGACCATGTCACTTGAATTGCCAAGGTATATGAACCAGGCACTGGTAAATGGGATCATTGTAGAGTCTCTTGTTGGATCCTTAATGGATGTGGTGGGCCATGGGACCTGTTTCTGTGCTGTATACTCTAACTTTCGACCTACTTGATGTTCCAGCATAGCGCATGGGTGATAAGAATGACTTGGGATCTTTCACTGTGGCCCATTAGCCAAAAGATATGATACTTTTGTTGATGAGTGCAAGAAGAAAACTATGTTGAAAAATACTGCCTGCATTCCACTGGCACAAAAGGGGAGTTGGCATCAGCATGGATCATATTGAATAGCAGGGCAGACAGAGGGGCCTGCTGCCTTACTCTTGAGGTTTTGCTGGCGCTGGGTAGCCCAGGGTGAGGGTATCATCTTTCACCATTGAGATCTCAGGGCAGCACATAAGCTGGCAAAGTGTGTGCAGGCCACTGCTGGTGACTGGCAACATCCATGTCATGTGTTGGTAGCAACAACCTGGCACTGAACGTCAGTAAAACAAAAGAGCTGATTGTGGACCTGTAAGACGAAGGAACACATACCAGTCCTCAGAGGGATCAGAAGTGGAGAGAGTTTTGCACCTTCATTAATCCCTTGGTTCTGTAGGGTTTTCGAGGCTTCATTAAAACTTGGTAAACTTCCCGAATCTTTTAATAGAGCGTCAATCTCTCTAATATTAAAGAAGGATAAAGATCCTGCTCAATGTGCATCTTATAGACCAATATCTTTATTAAATGTTGATTCTAAAGTTTTTCCTAAGTTATTAGCAAACAGATTAGAAAAAGTACTTCCTTTTATTATTTCGGAAGACCAAACGGGTTTTATTAAAGGTCGTTACTCTTTTTATAACACTCGCACACTGTTAAATATTGTTTATACCCCCTCACAAAATGTTCCTGAGTGTGTTATCTCTTTAGATGCTGAGAAAGCTTTTGATAGAGTAGAATGGCCTTACTTATTTAAGGTGCTTGAAATGTTTAATTTTAGCTCAAAATTTATATCCTGGATCAAACTGTTATATCATTCTCCTGTGGCCTCGGTCCGTACTAACTCTCTAAGCTCACCTTTTTTCCCTCTTTTTCGAGGCACTCGACAAGGTTGTCCTCTTAGTCCTTTATTATTTGATATTGCATTAGAACCTCTTGCAATTGCCATTCGAGAATCTCCAAATATTACTGGGATAACTCGGGGCTTAAAGTCCCATAAAATATCACTTTATGCTGATGACTTACTTTTATATATTTCTAATCCTCAAAAATCCATCCCTGCTGTTTTAGAGTTATTAGCACAATTTAGTCTCTTTTCAGGTTATAAATTAAATCTTAGTAAGAGTGAACTTTTCCCGATTAATAAACAACTTCCCTTATATCATAACTTTCCATTTAAATTGATTAATAATTATTTTTCATATCTTGGGATTAAAATTACTTGTAAATACAAAGATTTATTTAAGATTAACTTTTTACCCTTAATTGACCATATTACTCAACTTTCATCTAAATGGTTTCCTTTATATTTAACTTTGATTGGTCATATTAATGCAGTTAAGATGTTTTTTTGCCAAAATTTCTATATATATTTCAGGCATTACCAATCTTTGTTCCAAAATCTTTTTTTGATAAAGTTGACTCAAAAATTTCTTCATTTATTTGGCAAAATAAAAACTGGAGACTGGGTAAAATACATTTACAGAAAGCTAAGAGAGATGGAGGTTTAGCATTACCCAACTTTAGATTTTATTATTGGGCAATTAATATTCGACATATGAAATTTTGGTTACTTGACCAGGATATACTATCCATTCCTAAATGGGTAGCATTGGAATTACAATCTGTTCAGGGCTATACACTTGGCTCTATTTTAGGTTCCTCTCTTCCTTTTGATTTGAAACGCCTCAAACAGGTATCTAACCCAATAGTTAAATATACCTTACGTATTTGGTTTCAATTCAGGAAATTTTTTGATCTTAACCAATTTGGGCTAGCGATTCCTATTTTAGGTAACATTTTTTCCTCCCTCTTTTACGGATCGTGCTTTTCAAATTTGGAAGACTAAGGGTATTTTACGGTTTTTGGATTTATTTTTAGATGGTTCCCTTATGTCTTTTGAACAATTATCTAATAAATATAATTTATCAAGAATACATTTTTTTAGATATCTACAAGTTAGAAATTTCCTAAGTACTATACTTTCTTCTTTTCCAATGCTTCCTCCTACATACATTTTAGATACTGTAATTAACCTTAATCCATGTCAGAAAGGTGCATCGGCTATAATTTATAATATTATTATGAAACTTAGGAAAGCTCCATTTGATAAGATTAGGGTAGATTGGGAACAGGAATTGGGGTCTATCATTTCCGTGGATGACTGGGGGCAGATTTTACAATTAGTCAATACTTCCTCTATTTGTGCTAAACATTCCCTAATTCAATTTAAAGTTGTTCATAGAGCACATATGTCCAAAGATAAATTAGCTCGCTTTTATTCTCATATTAATCCTTTTTGTGATAGATGTCCAGGGCAGATAGCCTCTTTAACTCATATGTTTTGGTCTTGTCCTACTCTGGAAACTTTTTGGAGAGACATTTTTAATATTATCTCCAAGGTATTGAATATAGATATTTCTCCTCATCCTATTACTGCTATCTTTGGACTACCTAAAATTTCCAGTAATCTTTCCCCTTCAGCTCGTAGAATGATTGCATTTCTTACTTTAATGGCGAAAAGATGTATCTTACAACATTGGAAAGAGCTTAATGCTCCAGCTACCTTTTTTTGGTTTTCTCAGATGATATTATGCTTGAATTTGGAGAAAATTAGAAGCAATCTTTATGATTCCTCACCTAAATTTGAACAGACCTGGAGATCTTTTATTCAATATTTTCACTTAATGTAATTTTTTTTTCTCCTCTTTTTTTGCTCCATATTTATATACCCTTCTTGTTTTTTTTTACTGTTTTTAATGGAGGTCGGGATTGAGGACGTGATTTTAAGTTTTTTTAACTCTGTTTGGTTTCAAGTTAGCCCATTGCTTTGCTTTGCTTTTAGTTAGTTGCACGGTGGTTTTTTTGGGGTTTTTTTTCCTTTTCTCTATTGATATATATATATAAAAATTAGTATACTATTATGTTACCTTAGTATGTTATGTTTAAATTACATTGTTTGTATCTTTTTTTTGTATTAATATCTCCTGTAATTTTATTATATTCTAACAGTGTATTAGTGCCTTTATGGCTTACCCTTTGTATACTTATTCAATAAAAAGATTTAAAAAGAAAGAAGTGGAGAGAGTGAGCAGTTTCAAATTCCTGGGTGTCAAGATCTCTGAGGACCTAACCTGGTCCCAACATATTGATGTAGTTATAAAGAAGGCAAGACAGTGACTATATTTCATTAGGAGTTTGAAGAGATTTGGTATGTCAACAAATACACTCAAAAACTTCTATAGTTGTACTGTGGAGAGCATTCTGACAGGCTGCATCACTGTCTGGTATGGGGGGCAGCTACTGCACAGGACTGAAAGAAGCTGCAGAGGGTTGTAAATTTAGTCAGCTCCATCTTGGGCACTAGCCTACAAAGCACTGAGGACACCTTTAGGGAGTAGTGTCTCAGAAAGGGAGTGTTCATTACTAAGGACCTCCAGCACCCAGGGCATGCCCATTTCTCACTGTTACCATCAGGTTGCAGGGACAGAAGCCTGAAGGCACACACTCAGCGATTCAGGAACAGCTTCTTCCCCTCTGTCATCTGATTCCTAAATGGACATTGAATCCTTGAGCAGTACCTCACCTTTTTAAAGTATTTTTTTTTGCACAATTTTTAATCTATTCAATATATGTATACTGTAATTTCTTTATTCTTCTTCTATACTATATATTGCATTGAACTGCTGCTGCTAAGTTAACAAATTTCACGACACAGGCCAGTGATAATAAACCTAATTCTGATATCTTACCTGAACTCTCTTTCATCACCAAATGAAGCGTCAGTTTTTCTTGGTTTGGACTTTTCCTCACCTTGGAGTTTTCTCCATGGCAACAGACTCAATAGCCAGTGACCACCCTTGAGCTTGTAACCACTGAGAAACAGGAACAAGAATCCGGTTGAAAGAAACATTTAAGAAAGCTGTTCTCTTGGTAGAGTGATGACAGCAGGTTGGAGAGACATGAGCAAACTCTAGCATTTGACCTTTGCAAGGAAAATGAAGCATCCCTGAAGAGCAAAATTACAGTTGATGTGCGGGTAGCAGCAAAGCACAGAGAAGCAAACCCACACATGAGAAATGGAAGGTGATATTGTTGCTGTTGTTGGGGTTTGGGGGGGGGACTACCAGTGAATCTATTAATCTTCTAAAAAATTTTAACATGAAGATTAATTAAAAACCTTGAAAAGACTGTTTAACATAGTATGAGTAGAAATAGACAGTGAATAAATGGCTGGATGAAAGACAATGGCACAATTGTGTAACTTCCAGGTTAGGCATTGCTTACTGGCAGATAGGAAAACTAAGATGAAAATATTTTGTAAACCAGACTTAATGCACAGGGGAGAGTGCAGGACAGCACCTATTGTAGAGATGGTACTAAAAAATGAGACATTTTGGCTGACAGCATTGGTAAAGTAACATGATGGCGAATAAGAATGTGATCCCATGCCCACAGTTTGTAAAGTCCAATTACCTGGCTGTACTTTTACTCTCGGTAGAGACAGAGACTGCAGCACCAGTAGCGAGGATCCAGAAAAGAAGAGGTGGAGGAGCACTTACAGGTCTGCTTTGAGTCAGTGGACTGGACGATATTCATGGATTAATTTTTGGATCTGGATGAATGCACCACAGTTGTCACCAACTTCATTAAGATCTGCATAGTTGAGTATGTGCGCCTTCGGGTACATACTGAACATACCCAAACCAAAAATAGAGGATGAATCAGGAGATTCATAGGCTGCTAAGGGCTAGATCTACGTCATTCAAGACTGGTGATCCAGAACTTTACAAATACAGGTATAACATACGGAAGGCTGTTTTGAGAGCGAGGAAGGGATTGCATGCCATTACTTCCTACAAGGCAAAACCTATCCTGGATGAGCTAAATGTCTTTTATGCATGCTTTCAAAGGGAAGAGTAGAACTCCACATGTACAAATCCCTGCGATCTGTCTTCAAGGCTGATGTCAAAGCAGCTTTTGTGAAGGTGAACCCTTGCCAGGCGTCAGGCCCTGACGGTGCACCTGGTCAAACACTGAAAACCCATGCCAACCAACTGCTGGAATGTTGGAGGCATCTTTGTTCTCTCACTGCTGTGGTCAGAGGTTCCCACATGCTTCAAAAGGGCGACAGTCTTAACGCTGCCCAAGTAATTTGCCTCAAAGACTATCACCCAATTGCATTCATATCTACTATGATGAAGTGCTTTGAGAGGATGGTCTTGGCCAAAATCAACTCTTGCCTAAGCTAGGACCAGGACCTGGTGCATGTTGTCCACCATCATGATAGGTCCACAGTGACTCTCCATTTGGGCTTGGATTACCTGTACAATAGCAATACCCATGTCAGGATGCTGTTTATTGATAACAGGTCAGTGTTTAACACCATCATACCCTCAGTTCTAATCAACAAGCTCCAAAACCTGTGCCAGCCTCCCTCTGTAATAGGAACCTTGACTTCCTTACCAAGATCAGAAATAACATTTCCTCCTTGTTGAAAATCAACAGTGGTGCACTTAAAGGAGGTGTGCTTAGCCCACTGCTCTTTCTGTCTACATTCACAACTGTGTGGCAGAAGATACAATTATTATTGGCATAATTTTAGGTAGTGACGAGAAGGCGTACAAGAGTGAGATAGATCAGCTGGTTGAATGATGTTGCAGCAACTGTTTGTGAACTTCAGGAAAGAGAAGTTGAGGGAACACACACCAATCCTCATCAAGGACTAGCAGTGGAAAGGGTGAGCAGTTTTAAGTTCCTAAGTGCCAACATCTCTAAAGATCTATCCTAGGCTCAGTATATTGATGCAATTACAAAGGCGGCACAATAGTGGCTATATTCCATTAGAAGTCTGAGGAGACACCAAAGACTCTTGCACATTTCTATAGATGTACCATGGAGAGAATGCTATTTGATTGCACCACTGTCTGGTATGGAGGGGTCACTGCATAGGATAGGAAAAAGCTGCAAACTTAGCAAGCTCCATCACGGGCACTGGCCTCCCTAACATCACCGACATCTTCATGGAGCGATGCCTCAAAAAGGTAACATCTGTCATTAAGATGCCCATCACCCAGGACACACCCTCTTCTCATTGCAACTATCAAGGAGGTATAGGAGCCTGAAGACACACAGGCAACATTTTAGGAACAGCTTCTTCCTCACTGCCATCAGATTTCTGAATAGACAATGTACATTACCTCAATTTTTTGCTCTCTTTTTCACTACTTTTTAATTTTCATTTTTAATACATATATATTTCTTGTTGCATTTTATAGTTTGTTATGTATTGCAATGTACTGCTGCCACAAAACCACTTTTTAACAACATATTTCAATGATATTAAACCCAATTCTGATACTGATATTCTTGGAGGTTGGTTTGCAAAGGGTCTGAGTAATATTAGCAAAGAACACATCTTTAGAAACAAAATACTGAGAGTAAGTGAGAATCACATCTCCGTAGAGGTGACAGTTAGCAGTGTGGGGTGGTGTCTGGTGCCAAGTGCTGGTCATGTCTGTTATGCCACTGGTCAACAGTGAAGTTGATATTGCATCATAACAGCAATGAAATGCAATGTTAATAGAGTCATCTAAAAAACCATCTGCAAAGGTCACTGTGAGATCAGGAGTTCTCCGATAAAGGGAAGTAACAAGCTGCATGGAAAATTCAAACAGGGAAATATGACCCAAAGGAAATGAATAACTGAGCCCACTTTGATTGGTTTGAGTCCAAGTAATGGAACTATTCACAAGCCTTGAGGGCAAACTTTTCAGAGGAATCTGAACAGCAGGAGAAAGCCATTTTCCAGAAGTTTCAGAAACTTCTGTGCCATTAGTGGAAACAGTAAGACTCCAGTATTTCTGCAGAAGAACTTGGCATCTACTGTGGAAGCACTGAATCATCAAATCAAGAACACTAGTTGGCTGATTTAAGAGAGATCTGCAATGCAGTGTGGAGGCAGTTCAGAAACTCTGAAGGACATAACAACAGGAATGGACAGTAATATAAGCTCAATAAGTGTGGCCAGTGTTTGACTGACTCAGAATAGTTGTGGCTAAATTCAAAGCCTTGGAGACAGTACAGAGAGTCTGAAGAGGTGACTTCAATCTCTAAAGGGGCAGTAGGAAAATTGAATTCAGTACCTTAAGGGAGTCACTGCCAGATGGTGTGAAATCAGAAGGACAAAACCAAAGTGCCTTAGGAAGCAATAAATTGCAACTAGGATTCTGTTATTCTGGGACCTGTTACTCAGGGACTTAGGCTATATATATATTTTTTTTCTTGTGTGACTGTAAATATGCTTCCCATCTTGAATGTGCTGTGTGCCTTGTGCTGTTTATGTTTTGCACAATGGTCCCAGAGGAATGCTGTTTTGTTTGGCTGTATTCATGTATGGTTTGATGATAATTAAACTTGAATTTGAGCTATTAAATAATATTTAATCAGAATTACTGCAGGAATTTATAAGTCATTAGTTCCTATGTTAGGTTTTACATGAATAATATAGCATATAAAAGTGATATCAAGAAAATGGTGGTCAGGAATCTAATGGGGGTGCCTCGGTAGTGCAGCAGTTAACACAACACTATTATGGCTCAGGGCATTAGAGTTCGGAGTTCAGTTCTGATGTCACCTGTAAGAAGCACGTGGGTTTCCTCCCCCATTCTAAGGACGTTTTGGTTAGTAGGTTAATTGGTCATTGTAAGTTGTCCTGTGATTATGCTTAAGTAAGGTGGGTTGCTGGGTGTTGCAGCTGCTGGGCTGGAAGGGCTTGTTCTGTGCTGTAGCTCAGGTAAAAAATACAATTGAACACACAATCATGGACATGGATATTAAAAATAAATTGATGTTGTAACTGCACATAGTAGAAATCAGAAATAAAAAGGCTCTTTAAGAGCCTCCTGATGAACTGCTAAATCTATATAGAACATGGAACATAGAAATCTATGGCAGATTACAGGCCCTTCAGCCCACAATGTTGTGCCGACCATGTAACCTACTCTAGAAACTGCCTAGAATTTCCTGACCACATAGCCCTCTATTTTTCTAAGCTCTACGTACCTACCTAGGATCTTTTAAAATACCCTATTCTATCTGCCTCTACCACTGTCACTGGCAGTGCCTTCCATGCACCCACCACTCTGTGTGGAAAAACCTATCCTCTGACATCCCCCCGTACCAACTTCCAAACACCTTAAAACTATGTCCCCTCATGTCAGCCATTTCAGTCTTGGGGAAAAAGCCTCTGGCTATCCACAGGATCAATCCACACACCATCTTAAACACCTCTATCACGTCACCTCTCATCCTCCCATGCTCCAAGGAGAAAAGGCCAAGTTCACTCAACCTAATCTCATAAGGTGTGTTCTCCACTCCAGTCAACATCCTTGTAAATCTCCTCTGCACTCTGTCTATAGTATCCACATCCTTCCTGTAGTGAGGTGACCACAACTGAACACAGTACTCCAAGTGGGTTCTAACTTAAGTCTTATTTAGCTGTATCATTACCTCATGGCTCTTGAACTCAATCCCACGCAGCAGCTTTGAGTGTCTATGGAGACGGACCCCAAGATCTCTCTGATCATCCAAACTGCCAAGAATCTTACCGTTAATATTCTATTCTGTCTTCAAATTTGACCTACCAAAATTAACCACTTCACACTTATCTGGGTTGAACTCCACCTGCCACTTCTCAGCCCAGTTCTGCATCCTAACGATGTCCCGCTGTAACCTCTGACAATCCTCCAGACTAACCACAACACCCCCAACTTTTGTGTCATCAGCAAACTTACTAACCCACCCTTCTACTTCCTTATCCAGGTCATCTATATTTAAAAGTGTCAAAATACATATTTTAAGTGTTAATAACCAATAAAATCAATGCATTGAAGATAAATAATAATTGAGAATGAGTAAAACAAACTATCCAATAGCTTGTAAATACCACCTGGCTTTTGTTAGCATCCTAAACTTGTTTGGACATGCCTGATTACCTTGGTTCCTAGGCTTGAAAGGCATAGCCATGCAAAGGAGAGCCAAGTTCGCAAGATTCAAGTTTTGCTAGATAACCATGTTCAGCTAAGTAACTGTACAATGTCTACAAACTATGTCTGTCAACACATTATCTTAACACTTGCCTTGCTGCAACTTCCACACTCTTATCCAGCAAAGAATAATAGCAGCCTTGTCAAAGGCTTAATATCACAGAGCAGCAGGAGGCCTGTTTGACCATAATGGAGGTGGCTGGTCTTTGGGCCTTCATTCCACAGAATGATTTTGGGCAAGAGATTAAAACAAATACCACAATTAACAGGAGTAAGTCTCCCATTACCCACTTTATAATGGAGCCGCCACAATCTCCCAGGAAGAAGTGAGGTCTGTTAAAGGGTCCACAAGGTGAAAGATAGGACACAGTGTAATTCCTGCCCAATCTTTCTGACCTTGTCGGCTTCCAACTGAATGTTTATGACCAAGTCACTGATGTTTTCTGATATATGAGGAATATATGTGCAAACTCCTGGCCAATGATAGTACAAGTATCACCTTTCTCAGCCAATCGATTTCCAAGTAGGAATTGCCACCATTTCAGCTATAATGTCTTTAATGGCTCAGCTTGTATCGTGTAATGCTGTCATTTCATTAGTTAATTTCTCCATCACTGGGGCCATATTGACGCTCTCAGGAGTTAGTCCAACAGGTCCATATAACGGGACACAATAATCCTGAAATGCTCAGATTCCGTAAAAGTCCTTTGATGGCAGCCTCGCGCAGTTGGATATAGGGAGAGTGATAGCAGCTGGTACCTATGTGGGATCACGTAGGCCACATAACAACAACCTCTCCATGACTTTGGTTGTGGCCAAAGATCATTCTTCCAAACTCTAGCGAGTACAGGTCCAGATGCTACTCATACCTTAACCCTTTCATTCTTGGAATCATTCTCCTGAACCTTCTCCAATTCCAGCAGATCCTTTCTTAGATAAAGGGCCCAAAAGTACTCACAATACTCCAAGTGTGGTCTGTCCAATGCCTCAGAAAGCCTCAGCATTACATCCTTGCTTTTACATTCTAGTCCTCTAGAAATGAACGTTAACATTGTATTTGCCTCGTTATCACCAACTTAACCTGCAAGTTAACTTGTTGGGAATCCAACATGAGGACTCTCAATTCTCTTTGCACTTCTGAATTTTTTCCCTGTTTAGAAAACAGTCTATACCTATATTCATCCTACAAAAGAGCGTGACCGTGGGCTTACCTACATTGTATTCTATGACTTCTTTTCCCTTTTATTTATTTGACCCCACTGATTGACTTTCCTCCATCCCTTCCTGATTTATCTGAACGGTTTCCACCTCATTTTCATTTGCTTTCTTCAGTTAGTCCCGAGTCTGAAGTCTGTACAGGCAGGAGTCACGAGGGCCAGTGACAGCACCACCCCACCCCCAAACCAGGCCACCAAGGACTGGAGGTCTGTGAGGTTGGCAAAGCTGAAGGTTGAAATCTAGAACTCGGTGAGTTCAGAGATAGAAAGACTGAAAAGTCAAAAGCTGAAGTCAGCAAATTCAGAGATAGAAAGCCTGGAAGGTCGAAGACTGAACAAAGAGAGTGAGTAGATGGCAAGCCTGGACCAGAGACTAGAGGTTAGGAGCACAAAGTCAGCAAGTCGGGGAGCCTGGGCTAGAGACTGAAGATTGGAGAGCTGATGTTTGTGCACTTGAGTCTGGAGCCCCAAGGCACCTGACATGAGGTTGGAGATCTGTGTGTATGATGGGGTAGAAGATAGGTACGGGGATAGTTTGGCTATTGTTGTTTTGTTATGTTGTTGCTGCTGCTTGTGTTGAACATTGTGGGTGTGATTTTTGGCACAAGAATATATGGCACACTTCTTGGTTGTTATTGCAAATGACACATTTCACTCTGTTTTGATGTATACCGAGTGGCCTAATGAGCTGGCCATTGAGTGTGTACTCATGGTCTTCTGCTGATGTTGCCCATCCACTTCAAGGTTCGATGTGCACTCAGAGATACTCTTTTGCACATCACTGCTGAAATGTGTGGGTATTTGAATTATTGTCACCTTCCTGTCAGCTTGAACCAGTCTGGCCATTCTCTGCTGATCTCTCTCATTAACAAAGCATTTTCATCCACAGAACTGCCGTTCACTGGATATTACGCAAACAACAGGAATTCTGCAGATGCTGGAAATTCAAGCAACACACATCAAAGTTGCTGGTGAACGCAGCAGGCCAAGCAGCATCTCTAGGAAGAGGTACAGTCGACGTTTCAGGCCGAGACCCTTCGTCAGGACTAACTGAAGGAAGAGTGAGTAAGGGATTTGAAAGTTTGAGGGGGACGGGGAGATCCAAAATGATAGGAGAAGACAGGAGGGGGAGGGATAGAGCCAAGAGCTGGACAGGTGATAGGCAAAAGGGGATACGAGAGGTCATGGGACAGGAGGTCCGGGAAGAAAGACAAGGGGGGGGGGACCCAGAGGATGGGCAAGAGGTATATTCAGAGGGACAGAGGGAGAAAAAGGAGAGTGAGAGAAAGAATGTGTGCATAAAAATGAGTGACACATGGGGTACGAGGGGGAGGTGGGGCCTTAGCGGAAGTTAGAGAAGTCAATGTTCATGCCATCAGGTTGGAGGCTACCCAGACGGAATATAAGGTGTTGTTCCTCCAACCTGAGTGTGGCTTCATCTTTACAGTAGAGGAGGCCGTGGATAGACATGTCAGAATGGGAATGGGATGTGGAATTAAAATGTGTGGCCACTGGGAGATCCTGCTTTCTCTGGCGGACAGGGCGTAGATGTTCAGCAAAGCGGTCTCCCAGTCTGCGTCGGGTCTCGCCAATATATAAAAGGTCACATTGGGAGCACCGGACGCAGTATATCACCCCAGTCGACTCACAGGTGAAGTCTCACCTGGAAGGACTGTTTGGGGCCCTGAATGGTGGTAAGGGAGGAAGTGTAAGGGCATGTGTAGCACTTGTTCCGCTTACACGGATAAGTGCCAGGAGGGAGTCAGTGGGGAGGGATGGGGGGGGATGAATGGACAAGGGAGTTGTGTAGGGAGCGATCCCTGCGGAATGCAGAGAGAGGCGGGGAGGGAAAGATGTGCTAAGTGGTGGGATCCCGTTGGAGGTGGCGGAAGTTACGGAGAATAATATGTTGGACCCGGAGGCTAGTGGGGTGGTAGGTGAGGACCAGGGGAACCCTATTCCTAGTGGGGTGGCGGGAGGATGGAGTGAGAGCAGATGTACGTGAAATGGGGGAGATGCGTTTAAGAGCAGAGTTGATAGTGGAGGAAGGGAAGCCCCTTTCTTTAAAAAAGGAAGACATCTCCCTCGTCCTAGAATGAAAAGCCTCATCCTGAGAGCAGTTGCGGCGGAGACGGAAGAATTGCAAGAAGGGGATGGCGTTTTTGCAAGAGACAGGGTGAGAAGAGGAATAGTCCAGATAGCTGTGAGAGTCAGTAGGCTTATAGTAGACATCAGTGGATAAGCTGTCTCCAGAGACAGAGACAGAAAGATCCAGAAAGGGGAGGGAGGTGTCGGAAATGGACCAGGTAAACTTGAGGGCAGGGTGAAAGTTGGAGGCAAAGTTAATAAAGTCAACGAGTTCTGCATGCGTGCAGGAAGCAGCGCCAATGCAGTCGTCGATGTAGCGAAGGAAAAGTGGGGGACAGACACACCCCGGACTTCCCGTTTCTACCTCCTACCCAAGATCCACAAACCTGCCTGTCCTGGCCGACCTATTGTCTCAGCTTGCTCCTGCCCCACCGAACTCATTTCTGCATACCTCGACACTGTTTTATCACCCCTTGTTCAATCCCTTCCGACCTATGTTCGTGACACTTCTCAGGCTCTTAAACTTTTCTATGATTTTAAGTTCCCTGGCCCCCACCGCTTTATTTTCACCATGGATGTCCAGTCCTTATATACTTCCATCCCCCATCAGGAAGGTCTCAAAGCTCTACGCGTCTTTTTGGATTCCAGACCTAATCAGTTCCCCTCTACCAACACTCTGCTCCGTCTAGCGGAATTAGTCCTTACTCTTAATAATTTCTCCTTTGGCTCCTCCCACTGCCTCCAAACTAAAGGTGTAGCTATGGGCACCCGTATGGGTCCTAGCTATGCCTGCCTTTTTGTTGGCTTTGTGGAACAATCTATGTTCCGTGCCTATTCTGGTATCTGTCCCCCACTTTTCCTTCGCTACATCGACGACAGCACTGGCGCTGCTTCCTGCACGCATGCAGAACTCGTTGACTTTATTAACTTTGCCTCCAACTTTCACCCTGCCCTCAAGTTTACCTGGTCCATTTCCGACACCTCCCTCCCCTTTCTGGATCTTTCTGTCTCTGTCTCTGGAGACAGCTTATCCACTGATGTCTACTATAAGCCTACTGACTCTCACAGCTATTTGGACTATTCCTCTTCTCACCCTGTCTCTTGCAAAAACGCCATCCCCTTCTTGCAATTCCTCCGTCTCCGCCGCATCTGCTCTCAGGATGAGGCTTTTCATTCTAGGACGAGGGAGATGTCTTCCTTTTTTAAAGAAAGGGGCTTCCCTTCCTCCACTATCAACTCTGCTCTTAAACGCATCTCCCCCATTTCACGTACATCTGCTCTCACTCCATCCTCCCGCCACCCCACGAGGAATAGGGTTCCCCTGGTCCTCACCTACCACCCCACTAGCCTCCGGGTCCAACATATTATTCTCCGTAACTTCCGCCACCTCCAACGGGATCCCACCACTTAGCACATCTTTCCCTCCCCGCCTCTCTCTGCATTCCGCAGGGATCGCTCCCTACACAACTCCCTTGTCCACTCGTCTCCCCCATCCCTCCCCACTGACTCCCTCCTGGCACTTATCCATGTAAGCGGAACAAGTGCTACACATGCCCTTAACACTTCCTCCCTTACCACCATTCAGAGCCCCAAACAGTCCTTCCAGGTGAGGCAACACTTCACCTGTGAGTCGACTGGGGTGATATACTGCGTCCGGTGCTCCCGATGTGGCCTTTTATATATTGGCGAGACCCGACGCTGACTGGGAGACCGCTTTGCTGAACATCTACGCTCTGTCCGCCAGAGAAAGCAGGATCTCCCAGTGGCCACACATTTTTATTCCACATCCCATTCCCATTCTGACATGGCTATCCACGGCCTCCTCTACTGTAAAGATGAAGCCACACTGAGGTTGGAGGAACAACACCTTATATTCCATCTGGGTAGCCTCCAACCTGATGGCATGAACATCGACTTCTCTAACTTCTGCTAAGGCCCCACCTCCCCCTCGTACCCCATCTGTTACTCATTTTTATGCACACATTCTTTCTCTCACTCTCCTTTTTCTCCCTGTCCCTCTGAATATACCTCTTGCCCAGCCTCTGGGTCCCCCGCCCCTTGTCTTTCTTCCCGGACCTCCTGTCCCATGATCCTCTCGTATCCCCTTTTGCCTATCACCTGTCCAGCTCTTGGCTCTATCCCTCCCCCTCCTGTCTTCTCCTATCATTTTGGATCTCCCCGTCCCCCTCCAACTTTCAAATCCCTTAACTCACTCTTCCTTCAGTTAGTCCTGACAAAGGGTCTCAGCCTGAAACGTCGACTGCACCTCTTCCTACAGATGCTGCTTGGCCTGCTGCGTTCACCAGCAACTTTGATGTGTGTTGTTCACTGGATATTTTTGTTTCTCATGTCATTTTCTGTAAGCTCCAGATATTGCTGTGCGTGAAAATCCCAGGTAATCAGCAGTTTCCAAGACTCTCAAACCACCTGTTTGGCATTAAAACAACAGGAATTCTACAGATGCTGGAAATTCAAGCAACACACATCAAAGTTGCCGGTGAACGCAGCAGGCCAGGCAGCATCTCTAGGAAGAGGTACAGTCCACGTTTCAGGCCGAGACCCTTCGTCAGGACTAACTGAAGGAAGAGGTTAGTAAGCTTACTAACTCTTCCTTCAGTTAGTCCTGACGAAGGGTCTCGGCCTGAAACGTCGACTGTACCTCTTCCTAGAGATGCTGCCTGGCCTGCTGCGTTCACCGGCAACTTTGATGTGTGTTGTTTGGCATTAACAATCATTCCATGGTCAAAGTCACTTAGATCATATTTCTTCCCTATTCTGATGTTTGGTTCAAACAACTGGACCTCTTGACCGTGTCTGCATGCTTTTATGTACAGTTGCTGGCACTTGAGTGGCTGGTTAGATATTTACATCAACAAGGTGTACAAGTGTACCTAATAAAGTGGCCACTGTGTATAAGTGATAAATAAATCTGAATCATTCTGCCTTGTACATTATATACTCTGTTCTTCAGTGTAAGTGTACAAGGTAGTTTTATAATTAAGCAAAAAGACATACAGACTATCCAGAACTTATAATTCATAGTGACTACTTAAGCTGTAAACAGTAATGATCAAATAATTCAGTCCTTGTCATCACATTTCTTATTGCCACTGGGTTTCCTGGACTTGTCGCCCAGCTGGCTTATCATGTGATGCATGGACTCAGGTTGGTCTTCCATGGACCTTCAAAGCAGTACTTGATTAGCAGTACATGGTTAGCAATACTTGAAACTGATCTTCCCAAAGGGGCTCAAAGCAATTCTTCCAGTGGTAGGACCTCACCAGTACCCAGACTCCTGGCTGATAAGTTATGACGGCTGCCAAGTGTCACACCTATGGGTCTCAAGCACCTGCTGAGGAAAATCTTTAAGAATTTGTGTTCGTGCCACACAATGTTGTACCATACTTTCACTCATAGTATTGACGCTCATCTGTTAACTGAAAGTGGAGGAGTACTTGGTAAGTGCATGGGACATCCCAATACTTTCACATATGCATTGCCTTGAGAACCAGTGGAAGTGCCTTTAATCACTTCAGTTTCCTCACACAATTTAGCCCGTCTATTTCTCAATTGCTCCAGTAAATTGTGAGTGGTACAGACAAGTAAAATGATGCTTTACACAGTAGGGCCTTTATCAACTCTTGAACCACCCTTGCTTGTAAAGTGTGGAAAATTATCACATTCTCAGGGATTACAAACCTAGGAATAAATTCTCATAATAAAAGTTTAGCATCAGTCACAACATCCATTCGATGAGCTGGATATGCCTCCAGTCACTGAAAAAAACAAACACATTATAACAAGTACATCATTATAATCCATACGTTTAGATGCCCAGCAGCAGCAAATACCAGTGGTTAGGTTTCTGGGAAATAAATCAGTTTGCTGCAACTTTTTCTGCTACGATCAGGAATCCTGGCGCACACCACTTGTCCTCAATAATGTCAATCCTTGATAGTCTTGCGCATGGTGTTTTAATCCTTAAAGCCTTTGCAGTCTGTGATGTATCACGCTGTAATTGGACTACTTATCAATCCCATTTGGAAAAGGTTGGCAGCCTGAGTACATTGTGGTACCACATGCAATTTTCCATATTGAAGTATATCTGTCATCCGTTTTACTATTCCAACAGCCAGTCTTACCGAACATTACAGACTTAGCAACATTGGTCTCATCTGTAAATTTCAAAAATTTGTTCCATAATCCTAAATCTAAATTAGTGAAATTTTAAAAAAAACCTACAGTATGTTTCAGGACAGAACCTATTCTTTCAATACTAAACAAAAACATATTTGCTACAATGGTTTACTTGGCTCAGACAAGTTTGTACCCATGCTGTAAAAAACCATCATGACGGTCAAGCACCATTTCCTTATGACAAATGCAGGAGTGCTCTCCTTCATTAATCATACTTGCAAAATTGTCATCTGGATTATTGCTTTCAGAATTCTCACTGTAGCCAATATTAAATTGAATTGCCTGCCATTGTCAGCTTTGTCAATACTCTCTTGATGAACATGGACCCAAAATGTACATTTAGCCTCAAATTCTGTCCCCGTTAATAGATTCCTAGTTTGGTCCTTAACGAACCCCACTACTCTTCTGACAACTTGTTTATTGTTATGCACATTTCAAAATCCTTTAAATTTCTGTGAAAATAAATTTTTTTTTTTTTTTTAATATATAAATAAGAGTTACAGCGTGTGCCCTTTCAGCTCACCTATTGAACATTACCCTAATCACAGGACAATTTACATTGATTAATTAACCTACTAACTGATACATCTTTGGACTATGGGAAGAAACCAGATCACCCAGCGCAAACCCATGTGGTCATGAGGCACCATACAAACTCTTTACAGACAGCAACAGAATTGAACTCAAATTCCCAATACCATTATAAATACCATTCTACACTTGCTAATCCCCATTCTTTTTACTTGCGTTGTCTGGTCAGTTTTTAACTGACATCTCATCTGTATTTTTCTATACATTCAGCCTGATTCTTGTATATAAAGCTGTCTTTTGAACTAACTTTTTCACTTTCTATCTATCCTCTTTCCTGGGTTCCTAGTTATATACATTGTTGGCAATGAAAGAGTTAAAAAAATTATTGTTGAAATACCATTAATGCAGATGATTACCAACAGAAAATGCTGAAAACAATCAGCAGCTATGAGAAGGGAAAGGTTGCTCTGACCTGCTAAGTACTTCCAGCATTTACTAATTTAAATTCCCAGCATATGCAATACTTTTGATTGCCATAAATACATGAACCATATTCATATTAAGTGGTGTCATGAAGCAGCACAATTGCAGCTTTATAGTGTAGCTTATTCACTGAGAATACCAATTCCAAGTATTTTACCCACCTGCCCTTTGGGAAAGAATTCATGAGACATTAATAGAACAACCTTCCAAATGGAGCAGTTCCACATCTGCCATTAAACAAAAACTAATTATCACAAGTCTAGATATTTCTCGGCTTTACATTTATACTACTGCCCACATACTTATGATGGTGTTTTTTTTGCCTGCTGAACTTTAAAAAAAGTGATCAATTCTTATCATAAATGTACCTAAATAAAAATCCTCAAAATATGAGTGACTGAGATATAGTGCAGAGCATTTTGTGACCGATCTTTCAGAAGTGCTGAAGAAAAAGTGCTGAAGCTGTGTATTTCACCTTAGACATTGTATGACTACTTACCATTCAACAGAAGTATGAATATAAAGGTATTTAGTCTCACCATGGTGATAATAGACTGAGTTGTGACTGCAACCATAGATAAGGATAAGAAATTGTACTGAATTCTATTATAGCAAATCAAGGTAGAAATGCAGATAAACATTTGAATAATTTACCAAAAAATAATCAATAATACTGCATTTAAACAAATAAAGTCATTTACTTCCTTTAAACATTTTACCAAGAAGCACATACTTTTGCCTGTACAAGAGCACTGGCACTATTGTCAACTGACTGTACAATTACACAAATGAATTCGAGTGTTATTATTTCACAAATATGTGGGTAAAACAAGATTATATGTTTGTATACTCAAAAATATGGAATATACATTTATCAATGCTTCTTTAAGACAACTCTGTATGTATTAGAATCTGTAACAAAAATATTTTTCTTGCAGGGATCTTGATCATGCCTTGGTAACATTTTAAACACAATGTGTAAATGTAGAATTTTAAGTTCAGCCTTCAAGCTAATGAAATAATTTACAACTAGGAGAAAATTAACACTGTACAATACACAATTGGAGAGATAAACATTGTCATATTGGAGGACTAATACAAAATAAACATTGATTCAACTCTGCCAGCCAAGGCACTTTACCAATTATATTCTTCCCTCTCCCAGCCTCCAATGATATAGAAACTTAGCATTAAATAGTGATTTGTAGGTGTATTAGTTAACACTGTACACTTGATTACAAATTTAGAAACATATTTGATGTGCACCACATCTTTACAATTAATGACATTTTCCATACAGTGATGGTGTTAAATGCTTATTGGATTCTACTGTACGGAAGTGCAAGATTAGCTGCAGTGATTTTAGTGTAAATGTTATTCATAGCTACTGCAGAAACCAACCTGTAATTGCAGAATTTAGAATCCAATATTAACTTGTAGCATATATAAATAAACAGAGATTTGTTCCTGTTTGTAAAAATAGAACCATTTCAATGTGTGAAAAGTGCACATTCAACAGGAACATGAAAGCCCTCTTGCTTTCACTAAAAATGTTTCTGAAGCTGCTTTCTGGTTTTAGGATGTGGAATCTAACAGGTCCTGTAAAGTCTTTGAAATATGTGGTGGCCGAGTTGGGGTTTGATCAATTAAACTTTGACCCATTTGTTCAAACAGAACTTTTGCCAATTTAGCTGCAGCAATACGAATGTTTCCTCCGCTACCAGGAAGTGAACCACTGTTTGTCATGTTCCCCAGAAGATGCCACAAAACTGGCAAAACCTTTTGTTCGACAATTTGTGGTTTTCGTATATAAAGATCTGGCACCAGATCTGAAATGGAAAAAGGAATAAATGTGTTATTACAGCTTTATTTTAAATTCAAATGCATCAACCCATTGTTACATTCAGTGAAGCACTCATTGCATTTGCTGAACGGTTGCATGTAGGATCATTAGTGTTTTTAAAACCTGTTTGTGAGATATGAACTGTATCAGCATTCACCGTTTACCCCTAATTGATCCTAATTGAGACGACTAAGTTCTAGATTCACGTATAGGCCAGACCAAATAAAAGAAACATATTTCCTTTCTAATTGCAAGAGTAAAAAAGGCAGTCATGAACCAGATGACTTTTTAATCCTTGGAATTGGAATATTATTGTCAGATGTGCCAAGAAACAGTGAAAAGCTAGTCTTCGCTACTGTTCATACAGATCAAATCATTATCCAGTGCACAGAGAAAATGTAAAACAATAACAAAATGCAGAATAAAATCTAACAGCTACTGTCCAACATCAGAGCAGGTAAACAATAAGGTGCAAGATCATAACAAGCAAGATTGTGAGGTCAAGATTCCATCTTATCATTCCAGGGAACCATCAATTGTTCTATAACAGCAGGATAGGAGATGCCCTTGAGAATGGTGGTAACACGCACCAGTTGCTGGAGGAACTCAGCAAACCAGGAAGCATCTATTGAAAAGAGTATAGTCGGTGTTTTGGGCTGAGGCACTTCATCAGGTCCTGCAGAAGGGTCTCAGCCTGAAACATCAACTATGCTCTTTTCCATAGATGCTGCCTGGCCTGTTGAGTTCCTCCACCATTTTGTGTGTGTTGCTTGGATTTCCAGCATCTGCATATTTTCTTTTGCTTGAGAATGGTGGTACATGGTTTTGGACTTTTGTATCTTCTGCCCAGTGGAAGAGGGGGGAAGAGAGAATTTCCGGGTTGTGTGGGCTCCTTGATTAGGTTGGCTGTTTGACAGAGGTAGAAAAATGTATAAATGGAGTCCATTGTGAGGAATCTGGTTTCCATGATGTGCTGAGCTGTGTACACAACTCTCTGTGGTTTCTTAAAGTCATATGTTGAGAAACTGCCATTCCAAATCTGGATAGTTCCTGATTAGATGGTTTCTATGGTACATGGATAAAAATTGGCAAAGGTCAATGAGGAGTCTTTAGCCTCCTGAAGAAGAGGCATTGGTGGACATGTTGGCCATGGTGTCCATGTGGTTGGACGACAGGATGTTTATTCCTGGGAACCTGAAGCTCTCAATCTCAATACTATTGAAGTAGACAGGAGAGCGTGCACACCCACTTCCCAAAGACAATGACCAGCTCTTTTGTTTTGTTGACATTGAGAGAAAGGTTATTACCATAACACCATGCTACTAAGCTCTCTATCTCCTTCCTGTACACCATCATTATTTGAGACATGGCCCAGTACAGTGGTATCATTTGAAAACTGGCAGACGGGGTTAGAGCAGAATCTGACCATACAGTAATGACTGTTCAGGGAGTTGAGTAGGAGGCTGAGGGTGCAACCTCAAGAAGCACCAGTGTTTAGAATAATTGAGGCAGAGGTGTTTTTGCCTATTCATGTTGTTCGTGATATTCTAGTCAGGAGGATCCAGTTGTAGTGGGAGGTGTTGATGAGTTTGCTTGGAATTATAGTATTGAAGGCAATACTATACCCAGTTTCAAGTTCCTCTGTGTACACATCACCAAAGATCTCACCTGGACTGTACACATCAGCTATGTGGCAAAAAAAAAAAAAAAGCACAACAGTGTCTCTTCAATCTCAGGCAACTGAAGAAGTTCGGCATGAGCCCTCAAATCCTCAAGACCTTCTACAGGGGCACCACTAAGAGCAACCTGACTGGCTGTATCACCGCCTGATACAGGAACTGCACCAACCTCGATTGTTGGGCACTGCAGAGAGTGGTATGGACAGCCCAGCACACCTTTGGACGTTAGCCTTCCTCTATTTTGGACAATTACAGCAGTGGTGGTAGTTGTCTCTCAGGGTCCGAGGAAGACTAAACATTGTGCAGTCATCTGTGGATACGCGCATGGCTTTGGAGGCCAAAGGCTGAAGCACACATGTAGTTGCAGGTTGGACATGGAATGGTGGTTGTTAGAACAGGTGCATACACAGCTTTGTGGCGTCGGTCTCATGCTGCTGCAAGGCGCTGATTTCGGTCATCCTCAAAGTCAGATGCAGCTTTTCTGGTTAGGGTGCGCCACGCAGCCCTGTCGGCTGCGGACTCCTCAAGTTGTCAAGGCTGGAGGTCTGCCCATTTGATGTAAGATTTCAGGTTGTCTTTGAATCTTTGTTTGGGGCAGCCCCGATTGCGACTGCCACGCTCAAGCTTACCGTAGAGCAGCTGCCTGGGGATTCTTGTTTCACCCATGCGGATTACATGGCCAGTCCAGCATAGCTGGGCCTGGAGGACTCTTGCCTCAATTCTTGTGCTGGTGGCTCTGTCAAGGACTTCCCGGTTGGTGATTCAGTACAGCAGCAGGTGCATAAAGGCAGCCTGGAAGATCATTGGCGTCACCAGTCACCCCAACCACGAACTGTTCAAGCTGCAGCTGTCTGGCAAACTGTAGCATAAAATCTAGGACAAACAGGCTATGGGACAGTTTCTTTCTACAAGCCATTAGACTTATAAATTCACATGTCTGTATATTGCAACGGAGTCATAACACAAAGATTATTACTTCCTCATGTTGTGGGATGGCTGCAAGATTTAAATAAATTCAAATAAAGCTGTAGCCAATATACAGTAGTCTAATGCAAGTGTTTTTACTCTCCAGATGCTCCAGAGATGAATGTAGGACCAGGGAGATGGCATCTGGGGTAGACCAGTTTCGGTGATAGGTGAATTTGTAGTGGGTCAATACTTAGTTACCTGAATTTAAATTCCCCAGTTTAGGACTGGGATTAAGAAGGTTTGGCTTGTCACCGAACATACTTACATTTATTTATTTACAGATGTACTGTTGAAAGTATCCTGACTTGTTGCATCACGGTCTGGTACGGCAATTTCAATGTGCAGCAATGTCCTGCAGCAGAGTAGTGGACTCAGCCCACTGGAACATGGGCACATTCCTCTCCAGCAGCGAAAGTACCTTCATAAGGCATTGTCTCAAGAAGACAGCATCCACTGTTAAAGATCCCCACCAGCTGAGCCATGCCATCTTCACGCAGCCACCACTGGGCAGGAGGTGCAGAAGCCTGAAACCAGCCACTTCCTTTCAAATATTCAGTCCTTGATCCAACTGAGAAACTCTTAATCACTGCAGTTCAGCAACACTATGATGTCTGTCCAGTAACTTAACCACCGTCTCCCCCATCAGGAGGGCCTGAAAGACTACTTCTTTCTGTCCAACAGTCCTAGCTCATTCCCCTGCACCACCTCTCTTCTCCGTCTGACAGAACTGGTCCTCACCCTCAATAATTTCTCCTTTGGCTCCTCCCACTTCCTTCAAACCAAAGGTTAGCCATGGGCACTTGCACGAGTCCCAGCTGTGCCTATCTTTTCATCGGCTACGTGGAACCTTCCACGTTCCGAGCCTACACCGGCATCACTCCCCAACCCTTTTTACGCTACATTGACGACAGCACTGGTACTACTTCCTGCAGCCATACTGAGCTCGATTTCATCAACTTTGCCTCCAACTTTGACCCTGCGCTCAAAATTACTTGGTTCATTTCTGACACCTCCCTCCCCTTTCTCAATCTCTCTGTCTCCATCTCTGGAGACAGTCTATCTACTGATATCTTTTATAAACTGGTAGCAGCAGAGATACAGAGGAGCAGATTGGGAGGCAGATTTTGGAAAGGTGCAAAAATAACAGGGTTGTTATCATGGGTGACTTTAACTTCCCTAATATTGATTGCCACCTGATTAGTTCCAAAGGTTTAGACGGGGCAGGGTTTGTTAAGTGTGTCCAGGATGGATTCCTGTCACAGTATGTTGACAGGCCGACTGGGGGAGTGCCATACTAGATCTAGTATTAGGTAACGAACCGGGTCAGGTCACAGATCTCTCAGTGGGTGAGCATCTGGGGGACAGTGACCACTGCTCCCTGGCCTTTAGCGTTATCATGGAAAAGGATAGAATCAGAGAGGACAGGAAAAATTTTAAATTGGGGAAGGGCAAATTATGAGGCTATAAGGCTAGAACTTGCGGGTGTGAATTGGGATGATGCTTTTGCAGGGAAATGTACTATGGACATGTTTAGAGATCTCTTGCAGGATGTTAGGGATAAATTTGTCCCGGTGAGGAAGATAAAGAATGGTAGGGTGAAGGAACCATGGGTGATAAGTGAGGTGGAGAATCTAGTCAGGTAGAAGAAGGCAGCATACATGAGGTTTAGGAAGCAAGGATCAGATGGGTCTATTGAGGAATATAGGGTAGCAAGAAAGGAGGTTAAAAAGGGGCTGAGAAGAGCAAGAAGGGGGCATGAGAAGGCCTTGGTGAGTAGGGTAAAGGAAAACCCCAAGGCATTCTTCAATTATGTGAAGAACAAAAGGATGACAGGAGTGAAGGTAGGTCCGATTAGAGATAAAGGTAGGAAGATGTGCCTGGAGGCTGTGGAAGTGAGCGAGGTCCTCAATGAATACTTCTCTTTGGTATTCACCAATGAGAGGGAATTTGATGACAGTGATCACAAATTTTCTATCTGATTGAGATCAGGGCTTTGTGACAGCCACTCCAGTACCTTGACTTTGTTGTCCTTAAGCAATTTTACCACAACTTTGGAGAAAATTTGTGGGCAGAACTGAAAAAGCGTGTGCGAGCAAGGAGGCCTACAAACTTGACTCAGTTACACCAGTTCTGTCCGGAGGAGTGGAACAAACTCCAGCAACTTACTGTGAGAAGCTTGTGGAAGGCTACCCAAAACGTTTGACCCAAGTTAAACAATTTAAAAGCAATGCTACCAAATACTAACAAAGTGTATGTAAACTTCTGACCCACTGGTGAAAGAAATAAAAGCTGAAATAAATCATTCTTGCTACTATTATTCTGACATTTCACATTCTTAAAATAAAGTAGTTATCCTAACTGACCTAAGACAGGGAATGTTTTCTAGGATTAAATGTCAGGAATTGTGAAAAACTGAGTTTAAATGTATTTGGCTAAGGTGTATGTAAACTTCTGACTTTAACTGTATATTCCACTGCAGGCCAATACTGACCTGGCTGTCAAGGAATTGTGCGAGACCATCAGCACCCTGGAGACTATACACCTGGAGGCTGCTTTCATTGTCACCAGGGACATTGAGCGTTGTTGACTGAAGTCTCTCTGAAGTTTTGTCAACACATCCAGGTGAGCACACAGAGAGATAACATACTCGACCACTGCTACTCTCCCTTCTGCAACGCTTACAAAGTGCTCCTCCGTCCACCATTTGAGAATCTGACCACTCCTCCATCCTGCTTCTGCCGAGTACAGGCAGAAGCTGAAACAAGAGACGGCCATAGTTAAAACCGTCCACTGTTGGTCCAACCAATCAGTATCCATGCTACAGGTCCACTTTGATGACTTCAACTGGAATGTCCTTTGTGATGAGGATGTCTCCTAGTTCACAGAAGTGGTCGTGAGCTTCACCCAGAAGTGCATCGAGGACGTTGCCTCCCAAAAATCCGTCAGGGTTTATCCAAAGCAGAAACCCTGGATCAACAGTTGCGAGCGCTGCACTTTCCAGAACAAGACAGAGCTTTTGCCGCCAGTAACCACCAAGCACTCAAGAAATGCAGCTACGATCTACACAAAATCACCAAGGCAGCGAAACAACAATATAGGAACAAGATCCAGACACAACTCCCCAGTGACAACACATGCAGCTTATGGCAAGGTCTACACACCATCGCAGACTTCAAAGCTAAACACAGTGGTGCTGCTAACATTGCTGCCTTTCTTCCAGATGGGCCAAATCTTCTTTCCACTTGGTTCAACGTCACCAACACTGAGCCCCCGAGGAGAGATGCCGATGCAACCTGCACCTTGGTCATCTCTGAGGCTGAAGTATGCAGGTCTTTCCAATGAATGAACAGCCGCAAGGCACAGAACTGGACGGCACCCAGTGTAGAGTGCCCTCCTGCTTCAAATCATCCAGCATTGTCCCTGTACCTAAAAAGACCAAGGTAACATGTCTGAACTAGTGGTGTCCTGTTGCACTCACCTCAATAACAAGCAAATGCTTTGAGAGGCTGGTCAAGGACTACATCTGCAGCATACTACCACCCACACTGGACCCTCTATAACTTGCCTACCAACACAACCAATCCACGAATGATGCAATAGCTACAGCTCTTACACACTGTCCTTACACACCTGGAGAGGAGGGATGCTTATGTGAGAGTGCTGCTCTTAGAATACAGTTTAGCATTCATAGAAAATTTTCTCCAGGCTTGACAAGAAGCTCAGAAACCTCGGCCTTCACCCTGTCTTGTGCAGTTGTCATAGTCATAGTCATACTTTATTAATCCCGAGGGAAACTGGTTTTCATTACAGTTGCTCCATAAATAATAAATAGTAATAGAACCATAAATAGTTAAATGTAAATTATGCCAGTAAATTATGAAATAAGTCCAGGACCAGCCTATTGGCTCAGGGTGTCTGACCCTCCAAGGGAGGAGTTGTAAAGTTTGATGGCCACAGGCAGGAATGACTTCCTATGACGCTCAGTACTGCATCTCGGTGGGATGAGTCTCTGGCTGAATGTACTCCTGTGCCCACCCAGTACATTATGCAGTGGATGGGAGACATTGACCAAGATGGCATGCAACTTAGACAGCATCCTCTTTTCAGACACCACCGTGGATCCTGGACTTCCTGTCAGATTGCCGGCAGGTGGTAAGAGTGGGTTCCCTCACCTGTGCCCCTCTGACCCTCAACACAGGAGTCCCCCAGGGCTTTGTCCTAAGCCCCCTTCTTTACTCTCTGTACAACCATGACTGTGTCACCAGCCATAGCTCCAATCTGCAAATTAGATTTGCAGATGATACCACACTGACTGACCTCATCTCAAATAACAATGAGGCAGCTGACAGAGAAGAAGTCACCACCCTGACATAGTGGTGTCAGGAAAACAGCCTCTCCCTCAATGTTGCAAAAACAAAGGAACTGGTTGTGGTCTAAAGGGGGAAAGGAGACAGATTCACCCCCTATTGACATCAATGGATCTGGGGCTGAGAGGGTGAACAGCTTCAAGTTCCTCAGTATACACATCAACAAGGATCTCATTTGGTCTGTACATACTGACTGTGTGGTGAAAAAAGCACAACAGCGCCTCTTTCACCTCAGACGGTTGAGGAAGTTTGGCATGAGTCCCCAAATCCTAAGGACTTTCTATAGGGGCACAATTGAGAGCATCCTGACTGGCTGCCTCACTGTCTGGTATGGGAACATTACCTCCCCCAATCGCAGGGCTCTGCAGAGAGTGGTGTGGACAGCCCGGTACACCTGTAGATGTGAACTTCCCACTAATCAAAAGACAGGCACGTAAAAAGGGCTTAAGGATCATTAGAGACCTGAGTAATCCCAACTCCTAAATGTTCCAGCTGCTACCATCTGAGAAACAGTATTGCAGTATTAAAGCCATGCCATCAGACTGATTAATTTACGCTGACACAATTGTATTTCTAAGCTCTATTGACTGTTCTGTTGTATATCATACTGTACATACTATTTATTACAAATTACTATAAATTGCACATACAGACGGAGATATAGTGTAAAGATTTTTACTCCTCACACATATGAAGGATGTAAGAAATAAAGTCAATTCAATTCAATTGCCTGGTACACTTTGAAATATTGAGACTAATGTCATTACATTTTTTGAGGAAGCAACAAAAAGGGATGATGAAAGAGTGTTAAGAGGCAGGAATGCTCATCACAATTAAACAGTACTTGCATATGTACTTGTAGTTCTATAAACTGTAGCATTACAAATCTAGTGCTGGAGATTTGATCATGTTGGAGAGCCATCTTTTACCAAGTTGAATTACCTCCCACATGACAGATTTTCCTGTGATTCTACAAATTCCACTCCTTTAAATTCATACATCAGTATTTTCCTTAAATAATCAATGTTGTTTTACAAATACAAATTGCATTTCCTTAATTAATCCATATCTTTATAATAACTATTTCTGGACTATATTAAAGTCACAAGAAGGTATTTACAACTAGTTTACGCGTCTATAGTACCCAGTTTATACCTCAAGACAGAGGTGGATAAATTGCTGGAGTGTCATTGCAATAATGGAGCTTAAAATAAACTGTCACTATATACCTTACAAAATTCCTTCTCCACAAGATTCATTTATTCAAAAACCAAATTTATGATAAATTTTTAGTAGCTGAAAACATTTTGTCTGTTTGAAGACAAGCAAAAGCCCTTGGAATAATGCAGTTAAATTAATGTGACCAGTTTAATCTTTGCTTGAAGAATCTTCTGGAATGGTTGTTTGCATATAAGTGTCAACAGCTGAAATAACTAGATAGTATTTGATCAAGTAGTTCAAGCACCAAAATGGGAAATGCTTTCAACGTTTCATACAGTACATCTTGGAAAGGACATACTCACTTTATAATGGAGATCAACTCATTGCTGCCATGGAATATCCATGACACATCCTGAAATCAGCTGTTGAGGAGAATAGGTAACGGCACAGATTCCATTCATCATAATGGCAAATTACAAGTGCGGATATACAATACTGGATATTTATTCACTACATTGTTTCCCTTCTTGGCGAATTGTAATCAAAGATAAATACCTCACCTGCAAGCTTCTCAGTCATGTCTTGTTTTGCTTTTCCATTTAGGAATTGAGCCTTGTTGCAGAAATGCTGAAGCAGCTGCAAATTATCTGAATACAAATTAAATTAAAATATTTAAAGATAGGATTTGCACTTACATTATTTTCATATTTTAACTCTAAGTAATTTACATTGAAAAACTAAGAAATAGTTTCAGATGTTGGAAATCTAAAATACAAAACAGAAAATTCTGGAAATAGCCAACACCTGCACAGCAAGAAAATAAAATTATTAACAGTTCCATTACAATGAAAGGTTATCATCCCCAACTGTTAAACCTGTTTCTCCAGAAATGATGCCTGACCCATTGGGAAATTGTAAGATTTTCTGTGCTTTTTAAATAAATTTTATTTAGCAACTTATCCGTTTAGGTAAAAGCTGGGAGAGCAGTAACTTTTACTGATAATCTTTAAACACTGCTAATGGAGATTTAAAAACAATCAACAAATCTTTGGCTTGTCAGAAATGAGAAAGGGAAATGAAGACCCAAAGCCTCAACTCTTTTCCCTTTCCATAGAAGTTGCCTGACTTCCCCAATATTTTCTACTCTTATTTTAGTCAGATGAGAATAAAACCAGATTACACTTAGTGAAAAAGATATGCTCAACACAAATGATTCATGTTATTGTAGTAAGACAATGACAGTCTCCAAACGTATTCTTGTCTGCAAATACCTGGAGACAAATTTTCACAGACGTGAATTTGATTACAGGACAGACATCTCAAATATCAATTCTACATACCTATATGTTGAACGAAGGCATGAATAACATTGATGGCAGCATTATAAATCCCAAGATTCTTAGAATTCAGATTATTGTCTACAATAGCAGGAATAAGTATATTCAAAACTTGAGCCAGATTATTCTTCAATAATGGGATTATTTTCTGCATGGCTTCTAATGCCATTTGATTCACCTTGCTGTTGGAATCATGCAATCGAGGTTTGAAGGCATCAAATATCTAGATGAGAAAGGTAACCATATCACTTTATATTGTCATTAAATATCTGCCAACAACCCCACTTGATCTCAACACATTAAAATCTCATCAGCTGCAGGATATAGTCACAGAACATTACAGTACAGAAACAGATCCCTCACCTTACCTACTCGGGGCCAATCTGCTTTTCTTCCAAGTCCCATCTACCTACACCTGGACCATAGCCCACCATACCCTCTTCCAAGTACCTATCCAAACTCCTCTTAAGTGTTGCAAATGAACCCGCATCCATGACCTCTGCTGGCACCCTCTGAGCGAGGTTGTTCTCCCTCAGGTTCTTTCTCCTTAAATATTTCACCTTTCATCCTTAACCTATGACCTCTAGTTCTAGTTTCACCCATGCAAACTGCATTGCCCAGTGAGCTAGCCCCTTCTGCTCATAGCCCACTAAATCTTTCCATATACAGTACTGTGCAAAAGTCTCAGCTGTTCCTTTCCACGCCTTGTGGCACAGCCTGGACTGTGAATGATTAAACAATGTGTTCAATAAAGACATGAAAAGTGCAATTGTTTGTGTGTTATTAGTTTAGGCAGATTGTGTTTGTCTATTATTGAACTTAGATGAAGATCAGACCACATTTTATGAGTAATTAAAGCAGTAAAATCAGAACTGTATTATAAATTCGTAAATACAGATTCAGTTGTGAAAGCAGGATTATGTAATTGGAATGTAGACTCATTCCTTGTTATTCACAGGTTTGTTATTTGTAGCTTTAACTATTATCAACCAATATCCATGAAACATTATGAAAAATTGCATACGGGGTTATCAGTTTCTGGATCCATTGTATTAAATGGTTTCCTGCTATGCAACATGGCAGCTGCTGCCCTAAAAGAGAGCAGTTTTTGTTTAAAAACCTGGGTGATTTGAAAACTTATTACTGCTGGTATGAATCAATATATTCAACAGCTTAAAGTACGGTTCATGCTTATTTCAAAGGTTACTAGAACAAATGTATAGCCTACTACTATAGTGGTTTACTCCCAGACACTATTAATAAAGCTGGCTCACAGATTCCAGTTTATTGTCTAATTGTTTATAAACCTGCACAGATAGTATACCCTTCCATATCTATGACAGATTTCTATTATAGAAACATAGAAAATAGGTGCAGGAGTAGGCCATTCGGCCCTTCGAGCCTGCACCGCCATTTATTATGATCATGGCTGATCATCCAACTCAGAACACCGCCCCAGCCTTCCCTCCATACCCCCTGACCCCCGTAGCCACAAGGGCCATATCTAACTCCCTCTTAAATATAGCCAATGAACTGGCCTCAACTGTTTCCTGTGGCAGAGAATTCCACAGATTCACCACTCTCTGTGTGAAGAAGTTTTTCCTAATCTCAGTCCTAAAAGGCTTCCCCTCTATCCTCAAACTGTGACCCCTTGTTCTGGACTTCCCCAACATCGGGAACAATCTTCCTGCATCTAGCCTGTCCAATCCCTTTAGGATCTTATACGTTTCAATCAGATCCCCCCTCAATCTTCTAAATTCCAACGAGTACAAGCCCAGTTCATCCATTCTTTCTTCATATGAAAGTCCTGCCATCCCAGGAATCAATCTGGTGAACCTTCTCTGTACTCCCTCTATGGCAAGGATGTCTTTCCTCAGATTAGGGGACCAAAACTGCACACAATACTCCAGGTGCGGTCTCACCAAGGCCTTGTACAACTGCAGTAGTACCTCCCTGCTCCTGTACTCAAATCCTCTCGCTATAAATGCCAGCATACCATTCGCCTCCTTCACCGCCTGCTGTACCTGCATGCCCACTTTCAATGACTGGTGTATAATGACACCCAGGTCACGTTGCACCTCCCCTTTTCCTAATCGGCCACCATTCAGATAATAATCTGTTTTCCTATTTTTGCCACCAAAGTGGATAACTTCACATTTATCCACATTAAATTGCATCTGCCATGAATTTGCCCACTCACCCAACCTATCCAAGTCACCCTGCATCCTCTTAGCATCCTCCTCACAGCTAACACTGCCACCCAGCTTCGTGTCATCCGCAAACTTGGAGATGCTGCATTTAATTCCCTCATCCAAGTCATTAATATATATTGTAAACAACTGGGGTCCCAGCACTGAGCCTTGTGGTACCCCACTAGTCACCGCCTGCCATTCTGAAAAGGTCCCGTTTATTCCCACTCTTTGCTTCCTGTCTGCTAACCAACTCTCCACCCACACCAATACCTTACCCCCAATACCGTGCGCTTTAAGTTTGCACACTAATCTCCCGTGTGGGACCTTGTCAAAAGCCTTCTGAAAATCCAAATATACCACATCCACTGGTTCTCCCCTATCCACTCTACTAGTTACATCCTCAAAAAATTCTATGAGATTCATCAGACATGATTTTATCAATATTTTTAAAACATAATGTTGCATATTTAATAGCTTATCCTGGTATTATTCCAGTTTTTTTTTTGTATATGGGCATTAAAGTAGTTCAGTTTATTGAGGCCAAAATTACTTGTAAAATTTGTTATTCATGGACATAGCTAGAACATAACCTCTGCAATTAATGAGGATTGTGGAACAAGTAGCATAAGTCAGTTAATAATATTTTGACATTTAATGAGATTTTTTAAAAAACATTAAAACTCTGCAATTAATAGAACCATATACCAGCAGATCCTTCCTTTCTTATTCCACTTTCTATCTCAACACCTTTTCCTCCACCATCTCAACCACAGAAACACGCATTACTTTAAAACTAGACAATAATCCGGAAAGTAGAAATATCTCAATTAGTCATATATCACAGTGACTTAAATAACGATTATCCCTGTATTACCTTAACGATGTTCACTATAACAAGTTCCTGGTTATTTTGGCAATCTGTTAATAACTGTTCAATCCCTCGGCTACGATCCCGAAAGTCCTTAGCACTCAAAAGACCAGTTATTTCCTTCAGGTATTCTGCATTTTCCATCAAGTTTCGTGGACATGGTTTCCATGTATAATCACGTAAATTCATTACTGCATCTGTGACATCCCTGTTACAAATTAAAATCTACAATCAAATAAAATTTGAAGGCAGATTTTCATAGAAAGAAATTAAAATACATAAATGCATACAGAAAAGGCTTTTCTTTCCAAAGAGAAACTGTAGTTTTGATTCTATACATTAATTATTTCGATGTTGAAGGGACAATATGATTTCCCTTTCAGAATACCGCCTTCAGTGCATAGTTTGCATAACTGTACCTCCACTGCTGGTTGCTTGAGTGATGACTAATAAATGTAATAGAAGCTTAATCAAGAACTACAAAAGAGATTAAACATTAGTCCACATTCTCAAAAACATTGTTTCTGAAAGTTAAATGGGATATCTACTATTGTTGTTGTGCCTCGTCTGTTTTCACCTGCATTAAAGATGTATGCCAGCCTTGTTTAAATTCTTATAGTTCCGCACAAAAATTGACTAATATGATAAAACATACAAGATTTATAGTATGTATAAGATAAACCAAATTTAAGCCAGCAGTTTTTATTTTAAGCAAAAGATTTGAAAGAACAAGGATACCCGACCAATTATGATGTCTGGAGTTGGAGTTTCATATTATCTGTCATTTGATCTTATTTAAGCACAGTTCAGCTAAAGATGCAAGTCCAAATTAGAGAATAAAATATTTTGAAAACAACATATTATATATTCTGGTAAATGTAAAATACTAATAAATGTAACTCTGGTAAATGTAAAATACTAATAAATGCAACTCATATAGGAGCTAGAGCAACCGGACTTATATTTTACAGAATAATAATTTGAATATACATCCTGTCACCCTGCTTCCCTAAGGCAACAACTTTGCTAGTTTCACCTTCTTTATCAAGTTTGTTCTGATGATGCTACCTTCCTTAACTGTAACGCTTATATGCTCTTTTTTTTTAATAATTGTGGATCCTCCTCCACCAGATTTGCCAGGCCTTCAACTGTTTTTGTTTTGTGTCCTGTACTTTTGTTCTCTTTCCTCCTTCCAACATCCAAAACTAGGACAGAATGTTCTCATCCTCACTATCCATTATACCAGCCCTCAAATTCATAGATCATAGAACAGTACAGCACAGTACAGGCCCTTCAGCCCACAATGTTGTGCCCACCTTCATCCATGCGCCTATCTAAGAGTTTCTTCAATGTCCCTAATGTATCTGCCTCTATCACCGACCAACCCTGACACAGTGTGTTCCATGCACTCATACACTGAGTAAAAAATATACCTCTGACATCCCTCCTATATTTCCTCTCAATACTTTAACATTATACCCCCTCATATTAACTATTTTTGTCCTGTGTGTGCACTCGATCTACGCCTGTATCATCTTGTACACCTCTATGAAGTCACGGCTCATCCTCCTTCACTCGAAAAAGAAAAGCCCTAGCTTGCTCAACCTATCCTCATAAAACGTGCTCTCTAATCCATGCAGCATCCTGGTAAACCTCCTCTGCAACCTCTACAGCTTCCACATCTTTCCTATAATGAAGTGAAGAGAACTGAACACAATATTCCAAGTGGGGTCTAACCGAGGTTCTGTAACATTGCCTTGTGGTTCTTGAGCTCAATCCCCTCCCAACAAATCTGGCATACACCTTATTAATAACCAGACCAATGTGCGCAGTAACTTTGACGGATATAATGAACATGGAAACTAAGATTCCTCTGTTTCCCCATACTGCTAAGAATCCTGCCATTAACCCTGTATTCTGCCTTCAAATTCAATCTTCCAAAGTGAATTATTTCACTCCCCTGGATTCAAGTCCATCAGCTACTTCTTAGTCCAGCTGTTTCCTCTCAATGTCCCATTGTAACCTACAAAGTCAATTTAACATCTTCCATAATTTCCAATACATTCAAAATAATGCCACTACCAGATATATCACTGTGTTAAACTGTGCTTAATTTGTATTTCTCTTTACTTAGTTCATATGGAAACCAAACACAGTTTGTGTGGTTGCTCTGTGGAACATGGTCTGAACAATGCACAACGATTATCTCAGCTTCCTGTTGCCTGTCACTTTAATTCTTCGCCTCACTCCCACCTAATTTCCCCAAAACACTTCAACTTCAGATCGTTAGCAATTTAAATTTCTTTGGTATTATCACTTCAGTCCTGAGTCCAGCCTGCAAGAAAGCACAGCAGCACCTCTACTTTCTTAGAAGTTTGTGAAGATTTGGCATGTCTCCTAAAGCTTTGACAAACTTCTATAGATGTGTGGTGGAGACTATATTGACAAGCTGCATTACAGCCCGGTTTGGAAACACCAATGCCCTTGTATGGAAAAGCTACAAAAAGTCGTGGATATGGCCCAGTCCATCATCGATAAAGCCCTCCTCAACACTGAGCACCTCTACTCGGAATGCTGTTGCAGGAAGGCAGTATCCATCAGAAACCCCCCCCCCCTCCAAAAAGCTGTGCTTTCTTTTTGCTGCTGCCATCAGGAAGAAAGTACAGGTGCCCCAGGACTTGCAATACCAGGTTCAAGAACAGTTATTACCCCTCAACCATCAGGCTCTTGAACTAGAGGGGATAACTTCACTCAGCCCATCAATGGACTCACTGTCAAGGACTCTTTATCTCATGTTTTTGATATTTATTGCTTAGTTATTTATCATTATTATTTCTTTCATTTTATACTTGCTTCATTTGTTGTTTTTTTGTACATTAGTTGCTGTCTGTCTTGCATGCTCTTTCAATGATTTTATTGTATGTCTTGTACTTACTGCAATTGCCTGCAAGAAAGTGACTATCTGCGTTGTATATGGTGACATATATGTACTTTGAACTTTGATTATGAACCTTTTCAACATTTGAATTTCAGTTTGCCAGGATTTCTGCAATGTTTTTTGGAAATTGAAGAAAATGGTTCTACATTTACACCACAGATTCTGCAGATGCTGGAAATCCAGAACACACACAAAATGCTGAAGGAACTCAGCCAATCAGGCAGCATCTATGGAAATGAATAAACAGTCGACATTGCCCAAAACTATTCTTCACCAATGAAAGGTTTCCAAGCATCTACAATAATTTGCTTTTCATGTAAAATTATTGCATGAAATAGTGATTAAACTAAAAATTCAGTTACTACATCGCTATGCTCCTTTTGTAAATAGTTAACTGTGCAAAGTAAATACCTTCCTGTTAAATTTTGTACTTCCCTGGAGCTAGATGAAGCTCGCATACTTCCACCACCTGGATATCGTCTAATTTTCGCTGATGGGGTATCTAATGGCATTTCTCCAAGTCCCTTACAGAAATAAAAATACAATTGGATTCATAACAACATAAAAATGTTGAAGCGCCACAAAATTTGATAAGCAAATTATTTCAAAAGCTCCTTATTAATGACTGAATTCAGAACTTGGCACTTTAAAATAAATTTTCTTGTACCTTTTGTCGGAGATTATTGACAGTCTCTCGAATATAAGGAAGGTCCCTGGGCGATAAATGCTTTTCAAGTACTCTGTCAAAATCATGATGAGGTATCATAACAGACAACATCTTTCGTCCGTAGTACCTGCATATGCATCACAATATTAAATTTCAGTATTTTTATTGCAAAAGTTAAGAATATACAATGGATAGTAGATTACCTTCAGAATTCAAGTGCGTTAGATAGCTTGACAAAGCTGTCATATAGGGTATCAAGTAATAATCTGAAAGTTCCTTTTTATGCTCAGGTATTTAGATTATCGGACAAGTAGTCATATTTCCTAATTTTGTTAGAGCATTAGAAGCAATTTATCAAATAAAACATCTATTTGAACATGCCAAAAAAGGATCAAAATTAAATTTCTATCCATGTAAAAACATTCACACTCAGTAATAGCTAATTTAGTTTTCTTTTTAAAAAATTTTCCATGCAAAAAATAACTGTTTTCAGTGAGTGGTTATTATCCCTATAGAAGCCATGTTTCAGCCTTAAACTAGACTATAAATCAGATGTGCACTTAATTCTGATTTCATCTTACAAATCATGTATAAAAATACACAAATCAAAGGCGGTGACAAATTGGCATACAGGATGGAGACTGAAAATCTGGTTGAATGGTGCCACAATAACCTCTAACTCAACATCAGCAAAACCAAAGAGCTGTTTATTGACTATATGAAGAAAAAAAGCAGAGGTCCATGAGGCAGTCCTCATTGGAACAACAGCGGTGGAGGGGGTCAGCAGCTTCAAATACCTTGGCGCTAACATATCAGAAGATCTGTTTTGGGACTAGTACATAAGGGTCATCACAAAGAAACTTCCAGGTTTTTTTTTTTAAAAAGAAGTTTGTGTAGATTTGGCATGTCATCTAAAACTTTGACAAACTCCTATAGGTGCACAGTGGGAGTGTCCTAACTGGTTCCATCCTGGCCTGATACGGAAACACCAATATCCAAATACAGAAAAGACTACAGAAAGTGGTGAATTTAGCACAGTTCATCACAGGCAAAGCCCTCCACACCACCGAGTACATTTACATGGAGCACTCCCACAAGAAAACAGCATCCATCATCAAAGACTCACACCATTCAGATCTTGCCCTTTTCTCACCATTATTATCAACAGAAACCTTAGGTCCCACACCACCAGGCTCAGAAACAGTTATTAGCCTACAACCATCAGGCTCCTGAACTGACATGAATAACTTTATTCACCACTACTCTGAACTGATTCTATAACCTACAGACTCACTTTCAAGGACTCTTTACAATTCATGCTCTCAGTGTCATTTTTATTAGCACAGTTTGTCTTCTTTTGCACGTCGGTTGTTTTTGTCAGTCTTTGCTTATACAATTATAATTTTTTCATTATATTCTACTAGATTTCTTTCCTGTAAGTGCCTGCAAGAAAATGAATCTCAATGTAGTATATGGTAGCATATACGTACTTTAATAATACATTTACTTTGAACTTTGAAAGGGACATTGAGAACTGAAGAACATGCAAAGGTTTATATGGACATACCAGAATTGAAGATGCAATAATCACGAATGGTTCAGCAAGTATGAATTATTTTCTATCAAAAAGTAACCAAGATAACTGACTGATACCAAAAGTAAGAAGGAATTCATTAGCGCGAACACGAGGAAATCTGTAGATACTGGAATTTCAAGCAACACACATAAAAGTTGCTGGTGAACACAGCAGGCCAGGCAGCATCTCTAGGAAGAGGTACAGTCGACTTTTTGGGCCGAGACCCTTCGTCAGGACTAACTGAAAGAAGAGCTAGTAAGAGATTTGAAAGTGGGAAGGGGAGGAGGAGATCTGAAATGATAGAAGACAGGAGGGGTCTCCCCCTCCCCCTTTCAAATCTCTTACTAGCTCTTCTTTCAGTTAGTCCTGACGAAGGGTCTCGGCCCGAAACCTCGACTGTACCTCTTCCTAGAGATGCTGCCTGGCCTGCTGTGTTCACCAGCAACTTTTATGTGTGTTGCAAGGAATTAATTAGGTCAATTTCCATTTGTGAATGTTTAGAAGAAAATTAGATGGCAACAAAAGATCAAATATGGAATTCTTTGGAACCCGTTGCCAAATGGAATGACTGAAGCATTGAGAGGAACATTTAATGTGTTCATGAAGGAAAAGCAATCAGAGATATTCTTGCAGGTTTGAAGGAAATAATTAGCGTTGAAAGATGAATGCTTACTATATATATATATATATATAAAGCACTGACCAAGTGGGCCATTTGGTTCTCATCTATATTCTGGATTTCATGTTACAAATAGTGCTTCTTATTTGCTCACATTTACAATCAGCAATGACACACACTGATAGTTCTATTAAATCATCTTAAAATATATTTTCTTGCCTAGTTTCTGGTGATCCATCCTGCGTAAATTTTGCCACTGCCAGTATAACTCGATCAGTTATATCTTTAATTCCAGATAAAATCCGACCTGCTCCCATTCGTTCCACTACGTTGGCAAGATGCTGTGCTGTACATTTTCTGACTGCAGCATTAAGATGGCTGAAAAGAAGTGAAAATGTGTTAAGGAAAAACTGCAGAAGCAAAGGAAGGTTTTAATAGGTTTTCAAGGTGAAATAAATACAAGCAAGCATTTTGCTTCACAGAAGCTTCACAATTGTATTATTTCTGTGTCTTGCTGGATTTAAATCGATTTCAAAACTGAAAACTAAATTACATTTTGATTGTTCTTTAAGGAAGGATAATATCAAATATTCAATCAGAAAACTGATGTGAGAGAAAACTGCTTGCACAATATTCTCCTGTAAATTACTGATACTGGAATAAGTATATGCTTACTTTAGTCCACCGTTTATTAAGGATGAAACTGCTCGTGCTGGGGTAGCATTGAAGGCCATTGCATTCAATGTTTTGTCAACATCCTCCCTTATGAAGGCATTTGATTCACCTGCTTTATGTAGAAGGACTTTAACAGTAATATCCAGCTCTTGATCCATATTCTTTTTCAAAGCTGTGAACATTTCTCCCAAGCAGAGCACTGCTATTCGTGAAACACTAGAACGTAGATTTTTCACCTAGTAATAGGAAAAGAAATGTGAATTCTAAAAATAGCAGAGTTTTAAAAACTTTAATTCCTAAATTAAGTACCCATATATTATTATTTGTCTGCTTGGAATTCATTCATCCATTTATCCTCAGTGGGCTGAATTGGGCTGGTTATAGCTAGAAGTTTATTAAAGACCACTATGTTCAGCTACTGCCAAGCAAATAAATCCTGGATTGTGGAGACTTATTGCAAGGCTGGGAGATGTTGAGGCGAGAGATGACTGAGCAGCTGACGCCATTACGACAAGACCATCAAACCTGACTTACCACTGAAGCTTCCCTGGATCCCTCCAAGGTGCAGACAGTCAGCTTCAGCCTTCTATGCCCAGCCTGGAGAAGTGTAGGCAGGCAAAGATCACAGGATGTAGTACAATTTGGCCACATATGTTCTAGAGCTGTACAGTTAATTAAAATTTTTTGGGCTCTCTAAGCCATGACTGCTCAAAATGGAGAGGGAACATTCGGGATGATATTGACAACCTCAACACCATGCTGAAGGTGCAGAGATCCTGAGCAAGAAGCAGCAGACTACCTCACAGGCACCACCTGCTTCATCTGTGGAAGAAGCTGCAGTTCTCCCATTGGTACTAAGGTGGCAAATGAAGCTAGAATGCAAGTAAATCATCCTCAGTTCTGAGGAAATGCCTAAAAATAATTACTTTTCCAGAATCCAAATTCAGCATGGTACTACAAACAGCATATTAACTGTTCTTACTGATGAGAAGTTGGAAATGAAAGGATATCAAACAGAAGGGGACTTTAAAAGATAACCCTTTCAAAGATGCAACTATTTTGTTTTATGTCCACTGAAACATCGCCTCAGATTTTAGATAATAGACAATAGGTGCAGGAGTAGCCCATTCGGCCCTTTGAGCCAGCACTGCCATTCACTGTGATCATAGCTGACCATCCACAATCAGTATCCAGTTCCTGCCTTATCCCCATAACCTTTGATTCCGCTATCTTTAAGAGCTCTATCCATCTCTTTCTTGAAAGCATCCAGAGACTTGGCCTCCACAGCCTCTGGGGCAGAGCATTCCATACATCCACCACACTCTGGGTGATAAAGTTTTTCCTCAACTCTGTTCTAAATGGCCTATCCCTTATTCTTAAACTGTGGCCTCTGGTTCTGGACTCACCCATCAGCGGGAATATGCTTCCTGCCTCCAGCGTGTCCAATCCCTTAATAATCTTATATGTTTCAATAAGAACCCCTCTCAGCCTTCTAAATTCCAGAGTATACAAGTCCAGTCGCTCCAAATCTTTTGACATATGACAGTCCCACCATCCCAGGAATTAACCTCGTGAACCTACACTGCACTCCCTCAATAGCAAGAATGTCCTTCCTCAAATTTGGAGACCAAAACTGCACACAGTACTCCAGGTGTGGTCTCACCAGGGCCCTGTACAGCTGCAGAAGGACCTCTTTGCTCTTATACTCAATTCCCCTTGTTATGAAGGCCAGCATGCCATTAGCTTTCTTCACAGCCTGCTGTACTTGCATGCTTGCTTTCAGTGACTGATGTACAAGAATACCTAGATCTCGTTCTACTTCCCCTTTTCCTAACTTGACTCCATTTAGATAATAATCTGCCTTCCCGTTCTTACCACCAAAGTGGATAACCTCACATTTATCCACATTAAACTGCATCTGCCCACTCACCCAGCCTATCCAAGTCACCCTGCATTCTCATAACATCCTCCTCACATTTCACACTGCCTCCCAGCTTTGTGTCATCGGGAGATTTGCTAATGTTACTTTTAATTCCCTCATCTAAATTATTAATATACATCGTAAACAGCTGCAGTCCCAGCACTGAACCCTGCGGCACCCCACTGGTCACCGCCTGCCATTCCGAAAAAAAACCATTAATCGCTACTCTTTGTTTTCTGTCAGCCAGCCAATTTTCAATCCATGTCAGTACTCTGCCCCCAATACCATGTGCCCTAATTTTGCCCACTAATCTCCTTTGTGGGACCTTATCAAAGGCTTTCTGAAAGTCCAGGTACACTACATCCGCTGGCTCTCCCTTGTCCATTTTCATAGTTACATCCTCAAAAAAATTCCAGACGATTAGGCAAGCACGATTTCCCCTTCGTAAATCCATTCTGACTCGGACTGATCCTGTTACTGCTATCCAGATGTGTCATAATTTCATCTTTTATAAGTGACTCCAGCATCTTTCCCACCACCGACGTCAGCTAACCGGTCTATAATTCCCCGTTTTCTCTCTTCCTCCCTTCTTGAGGAGAGAGACAACATTAGCCACCCTCCAATCCACAGGAACTGATCCTGAATCTATAGAACATTGGAAAATGATTACCAATGCGTCCACGATTTCTAAAGACACCTCCTTAAGTACCCTGGGATGCAGACCATCAGGTCCCGGGGACTTATCAGCCTTCAGACCCAACAGTCTATCCAACACCATTTCCTGCCCAATATAAATTTCCTTCAGTTCATCCATTACCCTAGGTCCTTTGGCCACTATTATATCTGGGAGACTGTTCGTCTTCCCTAGTGAAGACAGATCCAAAGTACCTGTTCAACACGTCTGCCATTTCTTTGTTCCCCATAATAAATTAATCTGTTTCTGTCTTCAAGGGCGCAATTTTGGTCTTAACTATTTTTTTTTCTTTTCACATACCTAAAGAAGCTTTTACTATCCTCCTTTAAATTCTTGGCTAGTTTACCTTTGTTCCTCAATTTTCCCTCCGCATATTGCCTTTTTAGTTACCTTCTGTTGCTCTTTAAAAGTCTCCCAATCCTCCGGCTTCCCACTCGCCTTTGCTATGTTATACTTCTTCTCTTTTATTTTTATACTGTCCATTACTTTCCTTGTCAGCCATGGCCTCCCCTTACTCCCCTTAGGATCCCTCTTCCTCTTTGGAACGAACTGATCCTGCACCTTCCGCATTATTCCCAGAAACACTTGCCATTGCTGTTCCACTGTCATCCCTGCTAGGGTATTGTTCCATTGAACTTTGGCCAGCTCCTCCCTCATAGCCCCATAGTTCCCTTTGTTCAACTGTAATACTGACACTTCCGAGTTTCTCTTCTCCCTCTCAAATTGTAAATTAAAACATCATATTATGGTCACTACCTCCTAATGGCTCCTTTACCTCGAGGTCACTGATCAAATCCAGCTCATTGCACAACACTAAATCTAGAATTGCGTTCTCTCTGGTAGGCTCCAGTACAAGCTGTTCTAAGAATCCATCTCGGAGGGACTCCACAAATTCCCTTTCTTGGGGTTCAGTACCAACCTGACTCCTCCAGTCTACCTGCATGTTGAAATCCCCCATAACAACTGTAGCATTACCCTTGCGACATGCCAATTTTAACTCTTGATTCAACTTACACCTTAGAATGCATATATAGCCATAGAGCAAAACAGCAGATAAAGGCCCTTTAGCGAGTCCGTGCCAACTATGATGCCACCCAACTAGTCCCAATTTCCTGCATTCAGCCCATGTCCTTCTACACCTGACCCTTCCATCTACCTATCCAAGTGCTTCTTAAAAATACTACCATACCTACCCCAACCAGTTCTTCTATCAGTTTATTCCATATACTCACCACCTCTACATGAAAAAGTTGCCCCTCAGGTCACATTTAAATCTTTCCCCTCATCTTAAATTCATGCCCTTACGTTTGGATTTCCTTACCCTGAGGAAGATTGTTACCACTTACTGCATCTATACCTCTCATAATTTTAAACATTTTTGTAGGGTTGCCCCATTCTCCAACATACCAGGAAATAAAGAACTAGCCTGGCTAACCTCTCCCTATAATGCAAGACCTCTAGTCTTGGCAACAACTTGATAAATCCTGTCTGCACTCTTTCCAGTTTAGACTACATCTTTCCAATAACAGGGTGACCAAAACTGTACATAGTACTCCAAGTGTGGCCCCACCAATAACTTTTACAACTGTAACGATGTCCCAACTCCTATACGCAATGCCCTGACTGAAGGGCAGCATGCTAAATAACTTTTTCTTCCTCCTGTTACCCATGAAATTGCTTTCAACAAACTACACTTGTGCTTCAAACCTTCCAATACATTTTCAACTCATTTTCAGACTGCAGCCCCAATTTTAACACCAATTTATAAGTTATGTTTTAATATCATATAGAAAAGCAACAGTATGGTCAATAAATCCTCAGTTACAAAGCTTAAAATAACCACCTCTTGAACAACAGCAAAGACGGCCTCATGCAATCTTGCTGTTAAAACATCTATGTGGTGTGCGGACAAACATCGAATACAATTGATGCCTTCAATTTTTTTCTCCCTGTGAAGATGTACAGAAAGTAAATTAGACATCCACACTCGATTCAGGTTACTAATAATCAACATTTATACATATTTACTGATATGATCAAAACTGGAACAGGACTATCTCTGAAGGGAAGAAGAGTCTTGTTAAGGAGTAGAAAGGGTGGAGGAAAGCCCACATTTTTCTTTAAAGTTCATATTTATGTTAAAATGCATATTTATCAGAACAATGATTAGATTCCATGCCAGTTCTCAGGCTGCTTGACACAATTTGTTATTTCTCAGTGGAACCACTGAGATTCACATAATTGTTTATAACTTACAGCAGTCAAGAAAGGAGAGTGAAAGTGTTATAAAATCTCCATGAAAAAAAAAACACATTTTCATTTAAAGTGCTTTAGCATTCCAGGAGCTATACCAATCCAGAATTTGAAATGTCAAAAAAGGAAACCAAATGCATATCTTCTTAAAAAAAAGTGAATAGGATCAATTTTAAACTAGACTTTATATCGTGCAGAATTAAGAGAAGCAAATTTACTCTGCTGACATAGCTAAGATTGATCTCAGAGAGGCAAAATTAGGTTTCATAGACCAACTTTATCACAGAACATGAAAATGTGATTGTTCTGATATAGATTATTCAACTGTAATACAGAACAAAAACAACTGATATTAAAGAAAATATTCAATCCATACCAATCCTCATCAGATATGAGTTTCAAAGCTTCTGATAATGCAAGATCCGGTTTGGAGAAAGGTCTTGCTTCACATGGATCTATAAGCTCTGATCCAGGCAAGATTGAAGGTGTTTGATCTCTATGTAATAGTCTGCAACCTGGAGAGTTCTCTACACCTATGAAGGATAAAAAAATTTGGAGTATTTTATGAAATTATATTTTGATTTGATTTGCATTACACACAAGTTTATATTGAATTTTAAATACCACTTCAACAATCCATTAAAATCACTTGTGAAGCAATTTTTAATTCACTCAAAAACAGAAAATACTGGAAATACTTAGCAGGTCAAGTAATATATGAAAGGAAAAAAAAGAGTTAATATTTCAGGTTGAGAGGGAAAAACAAGTCAGTTTTAAGTTGTGGAGACAGTGAGAGAGGATAATTAGGAGTGTGATGCCAGGATTGCCAATGGGGTGAAGATCATCAATCAAATATGTTCACCTACAGCTATCCTGGACCACTTCCAAAGAGATAATCCCTTTGTCCTACCCACTCACAGTGCTTTCCCCATCTTTCCACATAACTAAATCCATCATTCCTGATGTCTTTTTACAAATCGCTCGAGTATCTTTGACAAGACTGTCATATCATTCCTTAAACATGGTGCCCAGAAAGCAGCCAAGCAACACACAAAATATTGGGGAATTTAGCAGATCAGGCAGAATCTATGACAGGAAATATGCAGTTGACATTTTAAGCAGGGTCTCATCACGACCCCTCCATAGATGCTGCCTGACTTGGAGTTCCTCTAGCATTTTATGTTTGTTGTTCAAGATTTCCAACATCTGCAGAATTTCTTGTGCCTATGTTCTACAAACTGATGTCTTGGTCATTAATGTCAAGTTAATTGAAAGAAGCAAAGTTCTAACACCAATAGAATACTAGCATGTCTTTTCTTCCTGTATTAAAAGCAACAATTCACCACCAGTTCTGCTTTCTGTGCCATTGCTAACAAATTGGGATTTCACTTTATTAGCAATATTTTGCCAAATTTCTTTTAACCTATAAACAACTGTACTATGAAAGAAAAACTCTGCAGATGGAGTCTGAGAACAAAGAACCAGAAATTGTTGGAGACAGTCTGGTCAGGCAGCACGTGTAGAAATGGAAACCTGATAAATGTTGCAGGCTGGTGACCTTTTACTAGAACAGAGAAAAAGTTAGAAATCTGTTATGTTTTAAATTGCTGAGAAAGTTAAGGGAGATATTCACTGGCATCATTACCATTGAACACACACTATCAAAATCCTAATATTACCACTGACTAGAAATTCAGCTGGACCAGTTACATATATACTGTAGCAACAAAAGCAGGTCAGAGACTGGATATCCTGCAACGAGTGACTTACCTACTAACCACTCAAATACTTTCCACTTTCTGCAAGTCAAAAATATAAAATAACCTCCATTTGTGCAAAGCTCCAACAATATTCAAGAGCTCTTGATAAAACAGCCTACACCACTCACAAACCTAAACATTAATTCTTTCAACCACCAGCACACAATGACTGCGGAACGTACCATCTACAAAATGTATGGCAGGTACTAGTCTAGGCTGCTTTATTACCTCCCAAATCTGTGACCTCTGCAACTAAGGAGAACATGTCCCTCTCCAAAATGCACACCATATTGACTCAAAGACAGCTCTAGTTCTTCATAACTGTCTGCATCTTAGAAGTCTCTCTCCAAAAGTAGTGGTACACCTTCACCATCATAGATATTGATTAAACTGTATGATATACAGATATATACAAGAACACCAGGACTGCTGGGTTTTAAAAAATGCAGTTCTCAAGAGTAAACAGTAAAGGAGAATAAATACTGATGCTGCTGGTGAGACCAAATTGCCAAAAATAACTAGCTGAAGAACTTCTCTCTCCAGAAATGAATGTACCTCTAGTTCCATGATTTTGTTGGTCTTAATTGCATTTCAGTGCTAATACATTGAAGTTTGGGCAGGAGCTTAGAAATGGAGAAATTACCATGAAGACACAAGAAATAGACATTGAAATACACCACAGTGATCCACTATGGAAAGGAAATCAATCATCTGAACAACATATGTATTTTCACGTCACAGTTTTAGTACAAGTATGAAAGCTGTAATTGTTTTGGTGTTATTCACTTATTTAATACAACTATATAAATTACACTGGATTGGCAATCTTGCATTTAATCAGACACCACATTTCTAACGTTAAATGCAACCTTTACATTGAACTCCTTACCGAAATTTGGTGAGCTAGAAGTTCGACTTTTCCTCGCACTAGCACTACGTTTGAATTGTGAAGGATTGGGAGTGGTCACTTCCACAGATGAAGAATCAGTTTTCAATGCAAAGAAAGCTTCACCATTAACATCCAACTCTAAATCATAAAGACAAATGCTATCTGGTTAAAATTTGCATTAGAAATCCTTTGAATTAAAAATCTTACCAAAACTCTTCCAAATACAAATGGTTTTCAAAAATATATATGTCAGATAAATATGTAAATGTCCATTTTACAAATCATTTTTCATCCCCCAATAATGGCTACATTCACCATTATTATGTCACTTGCCAATTACTTTCCCAAGCTACTGAAATTTCAGAGCAACAAAATGTCTCATAAACTTTTCACTTTCTTTCTATTGGTTACAATACACAACTAAAATCTCAATAAACTAGCCAGTATAGAGTAAAGAATTCTCTGAAATTTTAGACAATTTAAAGAATGAATAAATATTAAAAATTTATAAGGAATGGAGTCAAATGCTGTAGTGACAAAAACAACAGTAGTTGATTGGCATTGGAATCTTACTTTCAGGTGCAGCCTCATCTGGACTTGCAATTCTTAATCTTTCATGCAATCTTTCTTCCTTTTTTACAGGATCTTTATAACTATGGTTTATTAATTCATCCGTATGACACTGTTGACCTCCCGTTTGTTTCCTTTGCTTCATTTTATTCCGAGCTGATTTTGACATAGTAATCTTTCAAAGGAAGTTTAAAATAACGTTAAAATATTAACCTGCATATCCAAACATTATCTTAAGTACTTTAGAGCATGAAAATCAGCACAGAAATAGAAATATAACAGGGACCCAAAGAGCAAAGTTGAATAAATTTAGTGTGATTTCTTTTCAGTAACATCTGTTGCTCAGCAATGGAAACATTTCTAGGATACTAAGTGGTGGAGGAACATATAAGCAGGAATCTAAATAGTGTAAACAACAGGAATTCTGCAGATGCTGGAAATTCAAGCAACACACATAAAAGTTGCTGGTGAACGCAGCAGGCCAGGCAGCATCTCTAGGAAGAGGTGCGGTCGACGTTTCAGGCCGAGATCCTTCGTCAGGACTCGGCCTGAAACGTCGACTGCACCTCTTCCTAGAGATGCTGCCTGGCCTGCTGCGTTCACCAGCAACTTTTATGTGTTACCTAAATAGTGTATCTAAGTCACTTACGCCCTTTAAAAAGAGTAGAGTGCTGTACACTTTCAGTTCTATATTATGAATGCACATTTTCTGAATATTAAAACTTAAGTATTTTATGTAAGTTCAGAGACTCCCTGTTTTACAAATGATTTGACTTCCACAAATTCTTGCAGGTGTTTTCAATTTTTTAAAAATATGTAATATAAGTGGGAGCTCTATGTCCACTTTACAATCCAATTCCATGCTTTATCATAAACTTAAAAGTAGATACATTCCTCATTATTATGTGTCTTCGTATTACTCTGCCATGTTGCTAATGAGCATAAATAATCTATATGCACTATTCTGAAGAAATACGAGAGACTGTTTATTATCCCCTCCTCAACTCCAGTAATATTTCATGCTATCAGTACTGACTGGATACGGTATATATTCTATTAGTTAAATTATGTGTAGTGTTATGGTGAATATTTAATGAAATAAAACTATAGCAAACATATGTAGAGTGATACAATATGGCATGTTTCTGATTTATGGCGACATTGGATTCGTAGTATCAGAACCCATATATAACCTGGACAGTATCTGCATCCATTTTTGACTAAAATCAAACTAATTGGACTGAAACACAAGATACCTGATAACAAAGTAATATTTATTTTACCTTTAAGAAGTGACTGCTTTCAGCTCTTTCAGGTCCTATCAAATTTAACTAATTGTGATTTGTTGCAGCAGGTAACTTTATATCCACAAACATTTGTCAGACTTGTCGTTGAACATTTAGGCACTTAGTTTTTTTATGTGGCAAGTCACCAAAAGCAAGAGCATGAATAGAGCTGGGACCCAGGAAAGCTATGCAAGTAACATTTTCTTTATAACCAAGGAGACTGAAAGGTGCAAAACAAATAGTAAAATAAAATCAAAGAGAAACCTAAACTGAAGTCTAGCTGGAATATAAGGAGGCTTGAATAAAGACAATTAAAAATAGCAAACAAAGGTCAAAATGGTAAAAAAAAAAAAATTGTTTCCCTTTGTCAAGAGATATCGTCTCAAAATAATTGGAGTGGTCTTTGAAATGAGAAGAATTTTATTCACTGAGTGTGGTGAGTATTTGGAATTCTCTCCCTCAGAGGGAGATAGAATAGTTACTGTTTATTTTTAAACACAGATGAATAGGTTTCCAGATATTAAGGGAGTCTAGAGATATAGGGAATGCGCACGAAAGCTGCATTCAAGGTAGAAGATCACAACTGATTTTTCTGAACAACAGTTAAACACAAGAAGCCAAATAATCTACTTCTGTTCCCACTTCTTTCATTCTGATTGAAGAAATTAAGGTTTTACACAACAATTGGGCATCTGGACTTTAAATAACAAAAAATTAACTGGTATTCTTTGAATCATTAGATAAAGGTTAATTGGGGTTGTGTGGGCACTGGGGCAGCATGGCTTGAAGGGCCAGAAAGGCCAACTCCACACTGTATTGCTAAATAAAAATAAATTAATAAATTTATTTTAAATAGCAAAACTTACAAAGCCTTGATCTAGAAAAAGTCATGCCAGATTAATGAGGCAACATTTGAAGTTAGCTAGTTCAGCATTAAATCCAAACTGAGAAATGTACATAAAACTTTGAGTTTACCATTTCAACAGAATCAAATGCATTGTGAATAAACAGATCAGGATTATTCCTCATAACATTTTACTTTGCTTGCATTCCAGATCACTTCCCATCTATCAATTTATGGAAATTACCTCTCTCTCACTCTCTACAATATCAAAGCAGGTTTGACTATTCTGAGGTACAGCCCTTCCATAGATTCCTGAAGGAAGATCCAGTGTTGTCCTTCGGTCACACTTATCATCACCACTATTAGATGGGGTGACAGCTTGGTTGTGTGCTACGGTAACTGACTGGGGACTTCCAAAGACACCTAAAAACATTAAAAGGAATTACAAATAAATAACATTCTGAAATTGCAATACATGTCATTAAAACGAATGAATTACACTTCTACAAACAGCAACACAAAAATAATCTTCTATCAGCTGAATTAATGAACGGCTCCAGAATTTTCACAGTACTAAAAGATTAGAAATATTGACAATCCAAACTGTCTTGCTTATCCATGACAATTCCATGCTATACAGGATTTTCAATGAATGAAAGCGAAAGATTTTTCACTGTGATGAAATAGGAACCCCAGGAGGAAAACAACACCTTGTCAGTGTAGCAATTAATGCAACGCTCTTACGGCTTAGGATATTCGGAGTTCAATTCCAGCTCCATTTTGTAAGGAGTCCCTGTATGTCCTCCCCGTGGAATGCGTGTTTTTCCCGGGTGCTCTCGTTTTCTCCCACAGTCCAAAGATGTACCAGGTAGGTTAATGGGTCATTTCAAATTTCCCATAATTAGGTTAGGGTTAATAAGGGTTGTGGGGTTGCTGGGGCAGTATGGCTCAAAGAGCTGAAAGGGCCTACTTGGTGATGCACCACTAAATAAATAAATAAAGCTCAATAAACTTACCTTTTCCTACTATAACCACAGAATTCTCATAGAGTTCATTTCCAGAACTGATCTCGTGATTGCCCACTTGTTGCATGCTGATGGTAGATCCTGTCAACCCACACACACAGTCGGTTAAAAGGACACAATTTGAATGGATAAACAATGTGGCTTTAAGATGCACTACTACTTCCATAATCCAAAATGTGACTTTTGTGCTCTAATAACACAAATAATATTGTCATTATGGACTGCAATTTATTAACACGAATATCTTTGTTGCATTAATACTTGGAGATACTTAAAGTATATGAACAGTTATACAGCTATGGATTTGTGTGAAAAGTATTTTGAATAAACAATAATACTTACCTTTTGCAGGTTTATTACTAGTACTTTTTTGAGGCTCTCTGGACTGTAATTTAGAGCCAACATGAAATATTTCATTTTGTTTCTCCTCTTCAAAATATGGCATTCCATTTCCATAAGTCATGCGTTGTCCAACAATACTCACATCAGAGGTGTTTCTATCGTGGAAAGTCATTCCTGTATTTTGTTTTTGAAAGAAAAAGTACTCATAGGTGTGGATATCTTTGAACTCCACTTTCATTCCATGTTATTTTTAAAAAAACAACTTTTCCCCTTTCTTACAAATGCATCTAGTCGTATCTATTGGAATTCAAAATATCCCACAGGATAATGTGATCCACTCTTCAAAGAATTCAGATTGGAAACCAATCACAAGGATGCATTATATACAAGAATCAAGAGAAGACAATTTGATAACAAGAGAGTTGTCATGTACCAATAGCACAGTCCAAGAACTTAATTCTTAAAAAACCTGTCATACTTGGATTTTATTAGGTGGTAAAGAGGTCCAGCAATAAATAACCCAATCCTCACTGGTAGGAATGGCCATTACAGTCATTATTCATGGAAGACTCATCTTTCCAATGACAATACTTTCATCAGAAGAATTAGAGAGCTCATCTCATCTAGATGTTTGCTCTGGAGCCTACTGCCTGGAAGGACTGTAGGGACCTTTATTGCATTTATAACACCACTTAAGATCCACACACCAAAAACTGGCAAGTAGGATTTGGAGGGCGCAATCTGATCAATTTGGCAGACAAAGGAAAAGTGTGGATTGCATGCCATTCTTGTGTGTCCAGTTTTATAATGCATAAGCTAGAATAGAGCATGACAAAAAGTACAAAGTAAACTTATTATCGAAGTGCACACTGTGTATGCTACCATATATAACCCTGAGATTTGTTTCCTTGTGGGCATATACAGTAAATCCAAGAAACAAATACAATCAAAGGCCACACCCAACAACAACCCATTTGCAAAGGACAACAGACTACGCAAGTACAAAGACAGAGAAAATATAATCATAAAGAAATGAGCAATATCAAGAACACAAGATGAAGAGTCATTGAAAGCGAATCTATAGTGTGTGGGAACAGCTCAGTAATGGGGCAAGTGAAGTTGAGTGAAGTTACCCCTCTGGTTCAAGAGCCTGATGGTTGAGGAGTAATAACTGCTCCTGAACCTGGTGTGTGAGGCCTGAATTCCTATATGACCACTTTGATGGCAGCAGCAAGAAGAGAGCGTGGCCTGGATGGTGGGGGTTGCTGATATGAGGATGTTGCTTTCCTGCGACAGCGGTCCTTGTAGATGTGCTCAAAAGGTGAGGAGGGCTTTACCCGTAATGGACTGGGCCTATCCATTACCTTTTGTAGGATTTTCCTTTCAAGTGCATTGTTGTTTCCATACCAGGTCATAATGTAACCAGTCAATATAGAAGTTTGTCATAGTTTTAGATGCTGAATTTTTGCAAACTTCTAAGGAAATAGTGGCACTGCTGTGTTTTCTTCACACTGCAAAATGAATGCCCAATCTGGACCTTACAAGTGAGTTAGACTAAGTACAGGGTTCAAGTTTCTAAAGAACCCATAAAAGTGAACAAATGAGCCAAATACACAAAATCATTAAATGTTAGTTTTCTGAATCACTTGCAGTCATTCTTGAAATGAATGAATTGGTAGAGTAACAACATCATTATACAGTTTATTAAAAAAAATAAATTATACAGTGATATGCAAAAGTTTGGGCACCCCTGGTCAAAATTTCTGTTACTGCGAATAGCTAAGCGAGTAAAAGATGAACTGATTTCCAAAAGGCATGAAGTTAAAGATGACACATTAATATTTTAAGCAAGAAAACCTTTTTTTATTTCCATCTTTTACAGTTTCAAAATAACAAAAAAAACAAACAGGCCCGAAGCAAAAGTTTGAGCACCCTGCATGGCAGTACTTAGTAACACCCCCTTTGACAAGTATCACAGCTTGTAAACGCTTTTTGTAGCCAGCTAAGTCTTTCAATTCTTATTTGGAGGATTTTTGCCCGTTTTTCCTTGCAAAAGGCTTCTAGTTCTGTGAGATTCTTGGGCCATCTTGCATGCACTGCTCTTTTGAGGTCTATCCACAGATTCTCGATGATGTTTAGGTCAGGGGACTGTGAGGGCCATGGTAAAACTTTCAGCTTGCGCCTCTTGAGGTAGTCCATTGTGGATTTTGAGGTGTGTTTAGGTTCATTATCCTGTTGTAGAAGCCATCCTCTTTTCATCTTCGGCTTTTTTTTGTTTTACAGACGGTGTGATGTTTGCTTCCAGAATTTGCTGGTAATTAATTGAATTCATTCTTCCCTCTTACCAGTAAATGTTCCCCGTGCCACTGGCTGCAACACAAGCCCAAAGCATGATCGATCCACCCCCCCTGCTTAACAGGTGGATAGGGGTTCTTTTCATGAAATTCTGCACCCTTTTTTCTCCAAACATACCTTTGCTCATTGCAGCCAAAAAGTTCTATTCAAAAGGTTCAAAGGAACATCTAAACAAGCCTGATGCATTTTGGACTGTGGACTGATGAAGTTAAAATAGAACTTTTTGGCCACAATGAGCAAAGGTATGTTTGGAGAAAAAAGGGTGCAGAACTTCATGAAAAGAATCCCTATCCACCTGTTAAGCATGGGGGTGGATCGATCATGCTTTGGGCTTGTGTTGCAGCCAGTGGCACGGGGAACATTTACTGGTAGAGGGAAGAATGAATTCAATTAAATACCAGAAAATTCTGAAAGCAAACATCGCACCGTCTATAAAACAAAAAAAAAAGCCGAAGATGAAAAGAGGATGGCTTCTACAACAGGATAATGAACCTAAACACCTCAAAATCCACAATGGACTACCTCAAGAGGCGCAAGCTGAAGGGTTTACCATGGCCCTCACAGTCCCCTGACCTAAACGTCATCGAGAATCTGTGGATAGACCTCAAAAGAGCAGTGCATGCGAGAGGGCCCAAGAATCTCACAGAACTAGAAGCCTTTTGCAAGGAAGAATGGGCAAAAATCCCCCAAACAAGAATTGAAAGACTCTTAGCTGGCGACAAAAAGCATTTACAAGCTGTGACACTTGCCAAAGGAGGTGTTACTACGTACTGCCATGCAGGGTGCCCAAACTTCTGCTTCGGACCCTTTTCCTTTTTTGTTATTTTGAAACTGTAAAAGATGGAAATAAAAAAAGTAGTGTTGCTTAAAAAATTAAAGAAATGTGTCATCTTTAACTTTATGCCTTTTGGAAATCATAGAACCACAGAAACTACAGCACAGAAACAGGCCCTTTGGCCCTTCTTGGCTGTGCCGAAACATTTTCTGCCTAGTCCCACTGACCTGCACACAGACCATATCCCTCCATACACCTCCCATCCATGTATCTGTCTAATTTATTCTTAAATGTTAAAAAAGAACCTGCATTTACCACCTCGTCTGGCAGCTCATTCCATACTCCCACCACTCTCTGTGTGAAGAAGCCCCCCCCAATGTTCCCTTTAAACTTTTCCCCCCTCACCCTTAACCCATGTCCTCTGGTTTTTTTCTCCCCTTGCCTCAGTGGAAAAAGCCTGCTTGCATTCACTCTATCTGTACCCATCATAATTTTATATACCTCTATCAAATCTCCCCTCATCCTTCTACGCTCCAGGGAATAAAGTCCTAACCTATTCAACCTTTCTCTGTAACTGGGTTTCTCAAGTCCCGGCAACATCCTTGTAAACCTTCTCTGCACTCTTTCAACCTTACTTATATCCTTCCTGTAATTTGGTGACCAAAACTGAACACAATACTCCACATTCGGCCTCACCAATGCCTTATACAACCTCATCATAACATTCCAGCTCTTATACTCAATACTTCGATTAATAAAGGCCAATGTACCAAAAGCTCTCTTTACGACCCTATCTACCTGTGACGACAATTTTGTATCTGTATTCCCAGATCCCTCTGTTCCACTGCACTCCTCAGTGCCTTACCATTAACCCTGTATGTTCTACGTTGGTTTGTCCTTCCAACGTGCAATACCTCACACTTGTCAGTATTAAACTCCATCTGCCATTTTTCAGCCCATTTTTCCAGCTGGACCAAGTCCCTCTGCAGGCTCTGAAAACCTTCCTCACTGTCTACTACACCTCCAATCTTTGTATCATCAGCAAACTTGCTGATCCAATTTACCACATTATCATCCAGATCATTGATATAGATGACAAATAACAATGGACCCAGCACTGATCCCTGTGGCACACCACTAGTCACAGGCCTCCACTCAGAGAAGCAATTCTCTACCACCACTCTCTGGCTTCTTCCATTAAGCCAATGTCTAATCCAATTTACCACCTCTCCATGTATACCTAGCGACTGAATTTTCCTAACTAACCTCCCATGCGGGACCTTGTCAAAGGCCTTACTGAAGTCCATGTAGACAATATCCACTGCTTTCTCTTCATCCACTTTCCTGGTAACCTCCTCGAAAAACTCCAACAGATTGGTCAAACATGACCTACCACGCACAAAGCCATGTTGACTCTCCCTAATAAGCCCCTGTCTATCCAAATGCTTGTAGATTCTGTCTCTTAGTACTCCCTCCAATAACTTACCTATTACTGACGTTAAACTCATCGGCCTATAATTTCCCGGATTACTTTTCGATCCTTTTTTAAACAATGGAAGAACATGAGCCACTCTCCAATCCTCCGGCACTTCACCCGTAGACAGCGACATTTTAAATATTTCTACCAGGGCCCCCGTAATTTCAACACTAGTCTCCTTCAAGGTCCGAGGGAACACTTTGTCAGGTCCCGGGGATTTATCCATTTTAATTTTCCTCAAGACAGCAAGCACCTCCTCCTTTTCAATCTGTACAGTTTCCATGGTCTCACTACTTGATTCCCTCAATTCCATAGATCTCATGCCAGCTTCCTTAGTAAATACAGACGCAAAAAACCTATTTAAGATCTCCCCCATTTCCTTTGGTTCCGCACAAAGCCGACCACTCTGATCTTCAAGAGGACCAATTTTATCCCTTACAATCCTTTTGCTCTTAATATACTTGTAAAAGCTCTTTGGATTATCCTTCACTTTGACTGCCAAGGCAACCTCATGTCTTCTTTTTGCCCTCCTGATTTCTTTAAGTATTCTCTTGCACTTCTTATACTCAAGCACCTGATTTACCCCGTTTCCTATACATTTCATACAACTCCCTCTTCTTCTTTATCAGAGTTGCAATATCCCTTGAGAACCAAGGTTCCTTATTCCTATTCAATTTGCCTTTAATCCTGACAGGAACATACAAACTCTGCACTCTCAAAATTTCCCCTTTGAAGGCTTCCCACCTACCAATCACATCTTTGCCAGAGAACAACCTGTCCCAATCCAGGCTTTTTAGATCCTTTCTCATTTCTTCAAATTTGGCCTTCTTCCAGTTCAGAACCTCAACCCTAGGACCAGATCTATCCTTGTCCATGATCAAATTGAAACTAATGGTGTTATGATCACTGGAACCACAGTGACCACAGATGATCACAGTTCATCTTTTACTCGCTAAGCTATTCACAGTAACCGAAATTTTGACCAGGGGTGCGTGTGTGTGTGTGTGCGTGCATGCGTATAAAATCACTTTTGGCTTGCTTATGATTTCCTTAGGAGAAAATAAATACAGACAGCAGTACCTGAGCTGGAATTGTATTCACCTGAAGACTTGGACTTTTCTGATGGCATTCGACCATGGCAGGCTTTAGATCCTAACTCTACACACCCATCAGAACTGTAGAAACTAAAACAAACATCAAATCAAGAAATTTAAAAGATCAATGAAAACATTTAAGCTATAATTAAGCATCATTTGTCCAAGTTAAAAACAAAATGTTAGGCCAAGTGGATGATTATTTGTCCAATTAAAATTTAGAAAAGATAAGTGAACTAAAATTAAAAACATATAAAAAGATAAGAAATTAAGGGAAATTATAGCAATAAGATGAATACATTTTAAAAACTTCTCTAAGTACTTTAGGATTGAGTAAAATTATTCTCAAAGTATGGATAGCTTTGCGAATGCAGTTTTTAAATCATGTTCTTTTGAGATTACTGTGCACAAACTATAATCATACAAAAAAATACCTGGAGTGAGTTCTTCCCAGATCTGCCAGCAGTCTAAATTATATCAGCCACATCACCAAATTTTATTTATTGAGATATAGTGCAGAGTAGGCCCTTCGAGCCAGGTAGCCCAGAAACACCTGATTTAACCCTAGCATAATCATGGGACAATTTACCAACTAACCTACCAATCAGTAGGTCTCTAAACTGTGGGAGGGAACCCAAACACCGGAGGAAACCCATGCAGTCACATGGAAAACGTACAAACTCCTTACAGACAGTGGCAAGAATTGAACCTGGGTCATTGGTACTGTAAAGCATTGCGCTAACCACTACGCTATTGTGCTTTTCAGCCATCTCCATAAAGAGCAAAACTAATGAAGGAATATAGAAAATAAGGGTTAAGAGTGAAATGAAATGGTAAAATACATCAGGGAAGCATTTACCACTTTATGCAATGTTTCAGAAATCAATAATTTTCATAAAATAAAATGTACCATCTCTGAAGCATGTATGGATTTGGGTTGCATTACTACAGTTTAATTAGATTAGATTATGGGGACATGTAGTCCTCTTTTATTGTCATTTAGTAATGCATGCATTAAGAAATGATACAATATTCCTCCAGTATGATATCACAGAAACACAAGACAGACCAAGGCTGAAAAACTGACAAAAACCCCATAATTATAACATATAGTTACAACAGTGCAAAGCAGTACCATAATTTGATAAAGAACAGACCATGGGCACAGTAAAAAAAAAGTCTCAGAGTCTCTCGAAAATCCCATCATCTCACGCAGACAGTAGAAGGAAGAAAAACTCTTCCTGCCACGAACCTCCAGCGCTGCAAACTTGCCGATGCAGCACCCTGGAAGCACCCGACCACAGCCGACTCGAGTCCGTCCGAAAACTTTGAGCCTCCGACCAGCCCTCCGACACCGAGCACCATCTCTGCCGAGCACTTCGACCCCGGCCCCACAATAGGCAAAGCCGAGGATTTGGGGCATTCCCCTCCGGAGATTCTCAATTGCACAGTAGCAGCAGCAGCGAAGCGGGCATTTCAGAAGTTTCTCCAGACGTTCCTCCGTGCTTCTCACGTCTGCCTTCATCAAATCAGGATTGTACACAGTACCTACTTAACAAATACCGATATCATTCCGGAGCGGCCGCACGCACTGCGTCGCGCTGCCATCTTCTCCTCCCCTAATTATAGACACAGAACTCAGTAATATTGAATAATGCCAATGCTTAATACTTACATTATTTTCTTGCTACAAGGCAATGGAGAAATCAAAGAATCCTGGCTGCAAGTGTCACTTTCACTGTAAGTGCTTGTATGAGGAGATGAAGTAGGCGATGTGGAATCCAAGCCAAGTTCCAGTTTGAGGGTGGAATCTGGACTCTCAATATCAGATACACCATTGCTCAGTTTGGCCCTTTTCTTTGCCGCACTGTTTCTTAGTGACCTTAGGGCACTCATCATCTGCAAGAAATGCAGATATATCAATTATCTGCAAAGTCAAGGAAGGAACCACTGATAGTGCTATCATTCAATAATTAAGCATAACCAACCCACTTGTCAGTACCTTGGCTAGGTTTTGCTAGCATTACTCACATTGAGACCTCATCCCAGCCTTGGTCCAAAAATGGATCAAAGAGCTGAACTCCAAAGGTGACGAAACAGTGACTGTGATTGACATCATGGCAACATTTATCAATGTAACAACAAAGAACTAGAAGACTGAATACATAGGGAAACAAGAGGGAAGCACTGATGATTAGAATCATTCCTTGCACTGGTGGTTGTACTTTTTGGAGGACAATTATGTCAGCCTCAGAATATCACCACAGGAGCCTTTCACATGGTGTCCTAGGTCCAGTCACCTTCAGCTGCTTTATCAATGTCTTTCCTTCCATCATAAGATCTGAAGAGGGAATGGCAGTTCACTATACAACATTCAGCTCCATTTGCAACTCCTCAGCAAATACAGCAGTCTAATTAATGATCTACAAGGCAACGAATAAAGAACTGGAAAGTGGGTTTAGTTTGCATAGTGTTTGTTGCTTGTATGAATGTGTCAAGTAATACTTTACAGCAAAAGATTACATGTAATAAGCATCTTCAAGAGAGTCTAAACATTCCCTTGATAATCAATGACATTATGATCAGCAAGTCCCTCACATATCTAAATTATCTTAATAAATAATATTAATTATTTATTGAGATGCATGCAGAATAGACCCTTCTGGCCCATCGAGCCGTGTTGCACAGCAACCCACGATATAACCCTAGCCTAATCACGGGCAATTTACAATGACCAATTGAGCTACCAACTAGTACGTCTTTACACTGTGGGAGGAAACTGGAGCACCCGTAAGAAACCTACGCAGTCACAGAGAGAATGTACAAACTCCTTACAGACAGTGGTGGGTATTGAACCTGGGTTGCTCATACTGCAAAGCTTTGTGCTAACCACTAACATGACCAACCAGTATTACATAAATGTTGTATTGAATTGTCACCATAGATTTTGAAACTACATCTCTAATTGCCTGTGAACTTTAAAGTTTCTGACTCAATGTATTGACATGATAATTCTAACAACAACTGTTTCGAGCACTGTGAAATGCAAATCTACTTGGTACTCATCAGTATTCCTTAAAGTACATGGGAATTTGGTGGCACAGTTCTTTGGTAAGAATATTTGGTTAAGGATGTTTGCCAGTACTAATACAGGGTATATATTAAAATGTTACTCAAAGGCCACAGCAAATATACCCATTACTCCTTTCTGAAATCGATATTGATATAAATCATCTGATACAGAGATGCTCTCATATTTGCCAATTTAACAGCTTTTGAACGGCAAAGAAATTCTTTGCCAATGTTTCAAAATAAACCTAAATAGCAATTTCCATGCTTCAGATGTTAAGCATTGAAAGCTATAATCTGTGTCTTTAGATGGAGAAAAAAAAATCATTTTAAAAAAAACACAAATGTACACTAACTTCTTCACGATCAGTTTCCTCTTCATTGTTATCCAACAAGGAAAGATTCAATTCCAGATTGTTGTCAATGTTCTTCTCTTCCTCCCACACCTCTTTAGATTCTGCTCTACTTGTTTCTTTTTTATTATCATAATCAGTTACTTCTGCTTCAACCATTGGACTTGTACCCCTTGGAATGGGAGGAACAGGCTTTGTAGTGTTAAGATCTCTCCGAGACGACGCTGAGCGCACCAGTGCGGGTTTGAGCGATACAGGAGAACGATTTTCTTGCGAGACATCTCCTGCATAATCAGACATTTAAATAAATATGCACAACATATATAATACTAAAACCAAAAGATTTCTATATCTTATAAGAAAATAATAGGTAATGAATCTAGAAATACCTTTTTGGATCCTTTAACTACTTACAGTATATCATTTGCAAATGACTAATACAAACGGGTTTCAGCTTTCAGAGAGCAATCATTGGATAAGAATGTTGTCTGATTTTTCAAGGGTGTGATTGTGTAGGCAGACCACCTACCATAATTACCTGGTCAGATATGGAGGACCAAAAATCTTGCTGGCCCAAAACAATTTCCAGCATGAATTCAATGACAGCATAACATCACTGATGCTCCAATGACATAGCCCTACCCACTTTCAATTAAGCTATTTATTTCAGATTCAGAATTGTTAAAAACACAGAAATAATCAAAAACTTTATTTAACAGAAAGCAAATAATTAATCCTCCTCCTCACTTCGCTTTCAAATTAATTGCCCAGCAATATCAAAAGGATTGTACAAGCCTGACCTGCAAGTTCCAATATTCTCAGTAAGACTGGACTCCATTGTTAGATTCCACGTAGGATCTACCAGTGAAGTAAATTGACAAGATTTGAATCTATCAGCTGAAGTAGAACACTGGTGATTGAGTGTCTGTATTGAAATGTGAACTCACTGCTGGTTATTTAACTATCCTTTGTCATCAAGATCTGGTCTGTTTAAGAAAAAGTAAATCAGTGGATAACATGACATTGTCTTATTCCTTGCTTAAAATCATCTCACATGATAAAGAGCACAAAAATATTCCAAAACAACCATTTTCTTAAAATTAGAATTCACAGCACAGTTACTTTAAACCTAAAAATCTTTATAGCTGAAATTAGACTTTTGCAGAAGTTGAGCTAGTAATTTAATGTGACTGCTAGCTGATAAAATGCACAAGGAGTACCGTTATTACTGTTATCACCGTTATTGCTTCTTTGCTCACTACATGAAAATAAGCTGGAAGAAGCTACTTATATTACACGAGTTAATAATTAGAGAACATAAATTTATGACAGTGGGATTAAAAAAGATTTAAGAAAACCTAGGGCAGTGATTCTCAACAGGGGCGGTTATGAGTCCTAAGTGGGCATTAGGGGAAATAGAAGTCATCAGGGGCATTCAAGATTCCTTGTTTGTTGGGGGGGGGGGGGGAGAAGAGGGTCGGTAAGCAGCACCCTAACTTGAGGCATGATACCTGATCGACCGTTAGTATACCAGGCACTTCCCAAACAAAAAGGATGAGGCACTGAAACACAGGAAGAACCATAGCTCTGCAGGCGATCAGCTCCTGCCATCACAACGCATCTGAAACTCGACAATCGCATCCAACCTTACTAACCAGACAGACATTATTGGGGATGCATAAATTAGCAACTAGGGTGCCCAACAGTTCCCCCTGACTCATGACATGGAATGAGTTCATGCAATTTAACAGTTGGTAAGTCAAGTACACCCTCTCAACTTTATCTACGGAAAACAGGTCATGTAATGATACAGCGCTGGCCGGAACAGAATGGTAAAATAGAACCAATCAGTGAACCTGCCGACCCAGAGGATTCCTTGAGGTGTTCAAAGTGATCTCGGCTTCATACGTGCAGTCAAGAACCATCCTTGGGAATTATCAGGCCTTACATGATTGGTCAAACGTGCTAACTGGAATAGTATAAAGGTAGCATGCCAAACACCAGCTCTGTCCCACAAACATTCAGATTGAAATCTGAATCCTTGTCAATGCAATTTTTGCTGTTGTGATTGACTTCATCTTCACCTCTGCATTCCTTTGTGTCACGCTATCATCATTCCACTGGCGTCAACTCGCTGGCATCGTCAACATCCGATAGGTATTCCCAGTTTGTGTTAATTTTTTATTTTAATTTAGTCACGTTAATGATAGATAAATACATTTGGCATGATCTCTATGAGTATGAAGGCTGTGAAGCCTTGAATTTTAATCCTGCTGAGAAACAGAAACTACAGAAAGTGCGCCAATACAATGTTACCGGGAGTATGTTTTTACTCCGTTCCAGTCAGATCAACAATGCCGCATGTGTCTTATTTGTAATCCTGTACTGTTTAATGAAGCCATGAAACCATCAAGATTGCATGAACACTTTCGTAAAAGACACCCTGAAAAGGCTACTTGTGGTATAACTCAGTTCCAGTAGATGAAAGGAGTATTTGAAAAGCATTGCACACTCGAGTTATTTGCCAAAATGACTTGATAGTTGTTTCATTGCTTCAAAATGATAGCAAATTGTGAAAAATCTCATACAACTGGTGAAAGATTGATAATGTCTACTATATCAGAAGTGCTCCAAGTAATAACTCTGTAGCTTGTTGTATTGACAAAATGAGTGAAGACGTTAAGTATCAACTTGTACAGAGCTACAAAAATAGAATTTGAGATACAACTGGATGAGTCAATTGTGTGAGACAACAAGGCATTGCTAATGGCATATGTATGGTTTATCAAAAATGTAAAAGTTAAATGAAGAGTTTCTCTTTCGTAAAAAGTTAAAAACAAGTATCAATGGAGAATCAATCTATGACGACATCAAAATGCATATTGAGGATAAAAATATTCCGATTAGGAACATGATTTCTTGTGCAAAAGATGGAGCACCATATGACAGACTTCTATGCTGGTTTAGTGGCATTTCTGAAAAAAGAAATTCCAAATCTATTTGCAATCTATTGTGTCATTCATCATCAACATCTCACAGCTAAAAACATCAGCCAGCAACTTTTTTCAAGCATGACTCTTGCATGTAATATCTGCTATCAACAAAATTAAAGCTCATCCATTAAATAGAATATTTCGCCAGTTATGCCAAGATAATGATGAAGAGTTTGAATATTTGCTTCTTCACACTGAAGTGCGTTGGCTTTCAAAAGGCTGCTGTTTAAATGTCTTTCATCTTTTTGACACTGCGGTTGAATTTTTGCTCAAAGTTGACAAGAACTTGTGAAACAAGACTGAATTTCTACACAGAGATGTGGTATACCTAGCTGATCTGTATGAAGAAATTAATATTCTAAACATGAAACTGCAGAGTGAGAATTTCAATTTAATCCAGGCAAAAAGTGCAGTGTCCACTTCTATCAGAAAAGTAGAAAAATATAAGCAAAACATTGAGAGAAGAATGTTCTCAACAGTTTCCATGCATGGAAAGTATGGCACTCTCTTTCTTTCACAGAGTGATTTGTAAGAATACTGCTATACCTGTAGCTACTGAAGAAGGATTTTCAGAATCGATTCAAGGATTTGAATGATCTGAAATTCCAGACTGGGTAATTAATCCATTTCTTTGCAAGGTGGAAGAACAGGAAGAGAGCTTGCAAGAAGAAATTATTGAAATTCAGAATGAAAAAGCAAAAAATGCTTTTCAAAAATGTTGGCTTTTGTGGTATGTGGCTACACTGTCAAATGAAATTTTCTGGTCTTTGGAGAAGAGCCAAAGTGCTCTTCATTGCATTTCCATCCTCCTACCTGGTTGAAAGAGGCTTCAATGTAGTGAACCACATACAGGTGTCCCCCGCTTTTCGAACGTTCGCTTTACGAAACCTCACTGTTATGAAAGACCTACATTAGTTCCCTGTTTTCGCTAACAGAAAGTATTTTCACTGTTACAAAGAAAGGCAGCGCGGGAAAAAAAAAGCAGCGCGCGCCCCGAGCAGCCGCTCTCCCCCTAGAAGCAATGCATTCTAGCCGGCATTGCTTAAACATGTGCGTGTGAGCAGTCATTAGCAAGATGAGTTCTAAGGTATTGGAAAAGCCTGAAAGAGCTTGTAAGGGTGTTACACTTGGCGTAAAACTAGACATAATTAAGCGTTTCGATTGTGGTGAATGAGGTAAGGACAGAGTGAGTTTGGCTTGTGGAAGCTGACGAACATGATGTTGAAGAGGTTTTGGCATCTGACAGATGACCTGGGCCGACATTTACGTGCCGGGCAGCACCTAATTAATTCGCTTGTTTATTTTGGCTTTTTTCTTAAAGATGTGCGGTGTGCCTCCCAGCTACCGCTGTACCCCTGCATGCTTCGCGGATCGGTATCAGTCGCTGCCCGGAGGGTGGGGGCCACTGCACCACCCAAACTCCGACGACTCAGTCTAACACACCATCATCAGTGTGCTCGCTGTCTTCCCGATTCCCGTAAGTGATACTACACTGTACATATAATTATTTCTACTTTATATCGGCTGTGTATTTTTATGTGTTATTTGGTATGATTTGGCAGCTTCATAGCTTAAAGGTTACAGTACAGAGTGTTTTTGCCAACAGCGCTTGCGTGAGATTTTCTGCCAAGAGCGCTTGTGTGAGATTTTCGGTACGGAGAATAGTGCCGGCAATGATTGTGGAAAAGTATTTCTACTTTATACAGACTGTGTATTTATCATATCATTCCTGCTTTTACTATATGTTACTGTTATTTTAGGTTTTATGTGCTATTTGGCATGATTTGTTAGGTTATTTTTGGGTCTGCGAACGCTCACAAAATTTTCCCATATAAATAAATGGTAATTGCTTCTTCACTTTACAACATTCCGGTTTACGAACTGTTTCATAGGAACGCTTTACCTTCGGATGGCGGGGGAAACCTGTACTCACAAAAATAAAACCAGACACCGCTTGGACATTGTTATGTGTGGAGACTTAAGGGTTTTGGTGGTCACAACTTGAACCAGATATTTCAACTCTTGCTAAAAATGATCAAGCTCAAAGTTCACATTGATATTGAAGCTGCTCTACAGTGCACAGGTACTGTGTAAGCTAGATTTAAAGACAAATAAAAAATTTAAAGCAGAATCATTTTCCTCATGTTAGACATGTTTTTACACTATGGGGGTGCTAGAAAGTATATTGTGCCTAAGAGGGGCACTGGCAAGTATGAAGGTGCTTTGGGGGGCGTGGGAGGAATGTTGGGCTGAAAAAAGTTGGGAAACACTGACCTACGTTAATTAAATAGGATGATAAATAATTTCTAAAGTGCAGTCATTGTTGCAATGGGGAAGCATGACAGCCAATTTGTTCAAAGCAATCTCCTACAAACAGCGATGTGATGATAATAAATGGCTTTTTTTTTGGCAATATTCAGCTTTTGCAGAGATCCTGTACAAGTATGATGGGTTTAACAAGAAACAATGTGGCAAAATGTTATGATTTCATAATGGTGAGAGAAGAATGATACAAGATTTCTAAAAGCTACAACACTAATTATTTTCTAGATGTACTACTTAGAATAAACTTATAAAACTCAAAATTATTTACCAAGAGTGAGCAAATCCTCAGATAGTTGGTTAGTTAGCCTCCGTGAATTGGTCTTAGAAGCTCCTTCAAAGTGTTTTGTGGGCCATGAGTTTGAAAAATTAACACATTGTTCTTGAGATTTCTTCGAGGATCCTTCGAGTGCTGAGATCTCGTTAAGTCGAGTTCCAGTTGGCAATTGAAAAGATGGAAGGTAATGAGATCCCTGGCTGGAAGTGGAAATTGGAAACTGTGCAGATTCAAATGGGGTAGGACTGTGGAGAGAGTGATTTTTGCAGGAAAGAGACAAACTGGAACGAACTGTTAAAACAAAGAATGTATACAAATTATTTTACTGAAACATATCAAGCTGAATTCACAGAGTATCACAATCAGGATTGAAAGTCATGTAAATGCATAGAAATTATAAAAGGACAATTCCAAAGTCTAAAAGTAATTAACTTAGATATGCTTTATAATCAGGAAACAGTCACACAGCTACCACCTATCATCCTCCCTCAGCTGATGAATCAATGTGCCTTTGAACACTCGGACAAAAAAAAAATCACTGAAAGTAGCAAGAGCATGAAATGTCCTGCAGCTGCATCTCTTGAATGTTCATCACCCCGAACAGAAAAACTGAACAAACTCAGCAAGATCTGATGGACATAGCTGTCACACTGGGCTTGAGCATATATTTAAACCAATAAGGACATACCTATCTAACCCAGTCATTGCCAATGTATCTATCACAGATGCACCTGCCATCACTCTATCCTTACTATCAAAACAAAGAATCAGCCTTGACTCAATGAGAAGGTAGAGAGGCATGACACAAACAGGAGCACCTAAAGTACGAGACACTAACTATGTGAAGATATAAGACAGCAATGTATACATGTTAAACAGCAAAATCAATATGGACTAATCTGATGCAAGAAACCCCAGATCAAAACACTGGGAGTCCTGCCATACCTAGTCATGAATGGTGCAGGGCATTTAAAAAGTTGACAAGTGGAGAAGATGGCTCCAAAAACTAACTCATTGGTTCCAAAGGTGAGGCCAAAAATGAGAGATCTAAAGTTAAGGCTGAACTTTTGCAATAGGTAGGTGAAAGAAGTATGCACACATTTTCCAGAAGGATAACTGGAAAGAAAGTAATCTTCTTGCGATTAACCTTGCTGTTAAAAATGTCTGGCATCTCAGCAACTACCTATGACATATGTGAATGCCTCCTGACCATCTGGCTCACTCCATTATGAAACCAGCATGCAGGTGATCAGTGCATTTGCCCAAATCTTGAAAGCTCTAATTGTGGCCAAGGAGGACTCTACTTTGGAATGTGGGCCAAGTATCTTCAAAGATCTGAAGAAAAAAAACATACTCCCAGGTAAATCCTCTGATAAGGTGCAACTAGCAAGACGAGGTGAAAGAGATTTAAGCTAATGGAACTCCCTTCTGACAAAAATACTTAAGAGCACAGTGTTGTCATAACCAGCACTATATTTCAGTGGATTGTTATTAAGAGCACAGTGTTGTCATAACCAGCACTATATTTCAGTGGATTGTTAAATGCAACACCTCATAGTTACATTCCCAATCAGATTTTGTTAATTCCAGTCTCTTACTTGGACTGTTATTTCCATAAGCACTTGCACCATCACAGGTACCAATTACTACTGGGATAAACTGCTGCCTAATATGCCCCATTAGTTTAATCTACAGCTAGAAAAATCAAAACTGCAAAGATAAATCAGATCATAGTTAGCTCCTGTGAAGACCTTACCGTCAGTGTCCTGCTGGAGTGGAGCTAATCTACAAGACAATTGGGAAACTGTTCAATCTATGCAGCTGTCACTCCAGAACCAATGTTACCTTTATTTCAGTCATGGAGCAATAATATGCAGATAGTATATGTTAGGAGACTAAGCTCCATGTTGACTTATTTACTGAAGCACAATAAAGAACTGACCTTGTACTTACATAGAAACATAGAAAACGTGGCCCTTCGGCCCACAATGCTGTGCCAAACATGTACTTACTTTAGAAATTACCTCAGGTTACCCATAGCCCTCTTTTTTTCTAAGCTCCACGTACCTATCCAGGAGTTTCTTAAAAGACCCTATTGTATCCATCTCCACCACCGTCGCCAGCAGCCCATTCTATGCACTCACCACTCTCTGTGTAAAAAAAACTTACCCCTGATATCTCCTCTGTACCTACTTTTAAGCACCTTAAAACTGTGCCCTGTCGTGTTAGCCATTTCAGCCCTGCGGAAAAGCCTCTGACTATCCACATGATCAATGCCTCTCATCATCTTATACATGTCTATCAGGTCACCTCTCATTCTCCGTTGCTCCAAGGAGAAAAGGCCAAGTTCACTCAACCTATTCTCATAAGGCATGCTCCCCAATCCAGGCAACGTCCTTGTAAATCTCCTCTGCACCATTTCTACAGTTTCCACATCCTTCCTGTAATGTAGTGACCAGAAATGAGCATAGTACTCCAAGTGGGGTCTGACCAGGGTCCTATATAGCTACAACATTACCTCTCAGCTCTTGAACTCAATCCCACGATTGATGAAGGCCAATATATGCCTTCTTAACCACACAGTCAACCTGTGCAGCAGCTTTAAGTGTCCTCCGGACTTGAACCCCAAGATCCCTCTGATCCTCCACCCTGTCAAGAGTCTTACCATTAATACTATATTCTGCCATCATATTTGACTTACCAAAATAAGCCACTTGACACTTATCTGGGATAGAACATAGAATAGTACAGCACAATACAGGTCCTTAGGCCCACGATGTTGTGCCGACCCTCAAACCCTGCCTCTCATATAACCCCCACCTTAAATTCCTCCATATACCTGTCTAGTAGTCTCTTAAACTTCACTAGTGTATATGTCTCCACCATTGACTCAGGCAGTGCATTCCACGCACCAACCACTCTGAGTAAAAAACCTCCCTCTAACATCCCCCTTGAACTTCCCACCCCTTACCTTAAAGCCACGTCCTCTTGTATTGAGCAGTAGTGCCCTGGGGAAGAGGTGCTGGCTATCTACTCTATCTATTCCTCTGAATATCTTGTATACCTCTATCATGTCTCCTCTCATCCTCCTTCTCTCCACAGAGTAAAGCCCTAGCTCCCTTATCTACATCTCTGAAGATGAGAAAGGAGATGGATGGTATGATGAAAAATATTGGGGTCTAGACAGATCACCTAAAATTTAACCTTCAGGGTTCAAGGGATAATTGGCCTAAAGATATACTGAGGGAGAAAACAGTCAATCAAAATAAGGTTTATTACATCTAGCATAAGTCATGAAATCTGTTGTTTCGTGGCAGCAGTAAAGTGCAAGACAAAAAAAAAAAAATCAACTATGAGATAGCTAAATAGAACAAAAGAAAAACTGTGAAGTAATGGTCCTGGACCATTCAGAAATGTGATGAAATGTTGGAGAGAAAGAAGCTCTTTCTGAAATGTTGAGTGTGGTTCTTCAGGCTACTGTGCCTCCCCTGATGCTGGTAATGAGAAGAGTGCATATCGTAGATGGTGAAGGCTGTTAATGATAGTTGTGGTCTTCTTGAGGCACTGCCTTTTAAAGATGTCCTCGATGGTGGGCTTAGCTAGGGATGAAGTAAGACGAGTCTACAACTTCCTGCAGCCTTTTTTTATTTTGTACACTGGAGTCTCCAAGCCAGGTGATGATGCAACCAGCCAGATTGCTCTCCACTGTACTTCTGCAGAAATTTGATGACATATCGAATTCCCTCAAACTCCTAATGAAGTAGAGCTGCTGGCATGCCTTCTTTGTGATTGCATTAATATGCTGAGCCAAGGATAAATCCTGAGATACCCACACTCAGGAACATGAAGCTGCTCACCCTTATCACTACTGACTCCTCAATGACGATTAGTGTTTATTCTCCTGACTTCACCTTCCTCAAGTCCACAATCAATCCCTTGGTCTTGCTGACACTGAATGCAAGGTTCTTCTGACTCAACTCAACCATCCAATCTATTTCTTTGGCAAAGAAATGAAAGCCAATTGAATTCCAAGGTCAACTGAAGGGGTAGCCAATCAGGACATAGGCAAGTGACCAGGGGCATATATAAATGTGAGCACTCCCAGAGAGAAACACCAGCAAATGCTCACTGAGGATGTCACCTCAACTGGTGAAAGAACGTCTTCAAGCTAACTGCAAAACTCAGCAAACACTGCAACATCAAACACCTCAACCCGAGCTGCCAATATTCACCACCATCCTAAACAACAGAACCATATTTGAAAGTGAAAAACTATAGATACAAACAATCAAAGGTCTGAAACAAAAGCAAGGAACAAGATGAAAGTAAATTAGTGAGAAACCTTAAGTCTAATTTCTCTCCACAACTGTTGCTTTACCTGTAGATGAACTCCATCCGCCACTCCTCAGCCCAGTTTTGCATCCGGTCGATGTCCTGCTGTAACCTCTGACAGCCCTCCACACGATCCAAAACACCCCCAACATTTGTGTCATCAGCAAATTTACTAACCCATCCTTCCACTTCCTCATCCAGTTCACTTATAAAAGTCACGGAGAGTAGGAGTCCCAGAACAAATCCCTGAGGCACACCACTCGTCACCAACCTCCATGCAGAATATGACTCATCTACAACCACTCTTTGCCTTCTGCGGGCAAGCCAATTCTGGATCCACAAAGCAAGGTCCCCTTGGATCCCATGGCTCCTTACTTTCTCAATAAGCCTTGCATAGGGTATCTTATCAAATGCCCTGTGGAAACCCAAATACATTTACCGCTCTTCCTTCATTAATGCGTTTAGTCACACCCTCAAAAAATTCAATCAGGCTCGTAAGGCACAACCTGCCTTTGACAAAGCCATGCTGACTACTCTTAATCATATTATGCGTCTCCAAATGTTCATAAATCCTGCCTCTCAGGATCTTCTCCATCAACTTACCAACCACTGAAATAAGACTCACTGGTCTATAATTTCCTGGGCTATCTCTACTCTTTTTCTTGAATACAGGAAAAACATCTGCAACCTTCCAATCCTCCAGAACCTCTCCTGTCCCCATTGATGATGCAAAGATCATTGCCAGAGGCTCCACAATCTCCTCCCTTGCTTCCCACAGCTACAGGCTACCTGGGGTATATCTTGTCCGGTCCTGGTGATTTATCCAACTTGATGCTTTCCAAAAGCTCCAGCATATCCTCTTTCTTAATGTCGATATACTCAAGTCCGCTGTAAGTCATCCCTACGATCACCAAGGTCCTTTTCCGTAGTGAATACTGAAGCAAAGTATTCATTAAGTACCTCTGCTACCTCCTCCTGTTCTATTTCCATTTTTCCACTGTCACACTTGATTGGTCCTATTTCCTCACGTCTTATCCTCTTGCTCTTCACATACTTGCAGAATGCCTTGGGGTTTTCTTTAATCCTGCTTGCCAAGGCCTTTTCATGGACCTTTCTGGCTCTCCTAATTTCATTCTTAAACTCCTTCCTGCTAGCCTTATAATCTTCTAGTTCTCTATCATTACCTGTTTTTTTTTTTTAAACCTTTTGTAAGCTTTTCTTTTCTTCTTGACTAGATTTTCAACAGAATTTGTACACCATGTTTCCTGTACCCTACCACCCTTTCCCTGTCTCATTGGAACATACCTATGCAGAATGCCACACAAATATCCTTTGAACATTTGCCACATTTCTGCCGTACATTTCCCTGAGATCATTTGTTCCCAATTTATGCTTCCAAGTTCCTGCTTGATAGCTTCATTTTTCCCCTTACTCCAATTAAACACTTTTCTAACTTGTGCACTCCTATCCCTCTCCAATGCTATGGTAAAGGAGATAGAATTGTGATCACTTTCTCCAAAATGCTCTCCTAATGAGAGACCTGACACCTGACCAGGTTCATTTTCCAATACCAGATCAAGTACAGCCTCTCCTCCTATAGGCTTATCTACATATTATGTCAGGAAACCTTCCTGAACACACCAAACAAACTCCACCCCATCTGAACCCCTTACTCTAGGGAGATGCCAATCAATATTTGGGAAATTAACATCTCCTACCATAACAACCCTGTTATTATTACTCCTTTCCAGAATCTGTCTGTCTATCTGCTCCTTGATGTCCCTGTTACTGCTGGGTGATCTATAAAAAACACCCAGTAGAGTTAGTGATCCTTTCCTGTTTCTAACTTTCACTCAGAGACTCAGTAGACAATCTCTCCATGACTTCCTCCTTCTCTGCAGCAGTGACGCTATCTCTGATCAGCAGTGCCACGCCCCCACCTCTTTTACCTCCCTCCCTGTCCTTTCTGAAACATCTAAAGGCTGGCACTCGAAGTAGCCATTCCTGCCCCTGAGTTATCCAAGTCTCTGTAATGGCCACAACATCTTAGCTCCCAGTGCCAATCCATGCTCTAAGCTCATCCGCTTTGTTCATGATACTCCTCGCATTAAGATAGACACATCACCTGCCTATCCTCCCTCTCACACTGCCTACAAGCTTTTTGTGAGCCAACTGCCCCTTCCCCCGTCTTTTCAGTTCAGTTCCCACCCCCCAACAATTCTAGTTTAAACTCTCCCCAATATACTTGTTCCTGTTGGACAAAACGATTCTTTTATAAAGATCTACCCTGGAAAAGAGTGACAAATGACTGGTTGTAAAATTAAGACCAAAAACACACCACTTTCCCATATCTCATGAAGACAAACACTGATGAACTTAGCACGCAATCTGAGGGAAAAAAAGTGTTTGAAGACCAAGATCTCAAATCTGACAGAAAGCTTATGATCTATCGGGAGCAGCAATACTTCCCATCTCCCACCCATCCCTCCATACACACTTCAGAGGACTGGAAAGTTAGCATGAATATTGTTTCTGCAAAATCGTCCAAATCCACTGGAAGCACAAGTGAATCAATGTCAACATCCTCAATAATAAGGCCCCATTTACCCTCAGTCAGCTCCAATTGGCACGTCGCATCATTCACATGCCCATTGCACACTTCCAAAGGACTCTTTTTCTGAGATTACCTGGTTCATAGTGCAACAAAGGACCTTCTGAAAGCCTTCTTGAAAAGCTTTAAGGATGCACACAGCTCAGTTCACACGCACCCAAATTTGAACAGCAGTATGAGGTAGGCTACTAAGAATTTCCATTCCATTTGTCGGGAGTACCACGAAGCCTGCTATAAATGAAAGATGAAGTGCACCATCTCTTAAATGAACCACTTGCTTGGACCATCAAGTACCTTGTGGCCTTAGAACCTACGAAACTAGGGTGGAGACAAATTGGTCTGTATCTTGCAGATGAGATGATCATGGCTCAGCAATAACCTACTCATCAATGTACAGATTGGATCCTTCCAGGTACAGTCAGCTCCAGCTGTCATGACTGCCTTATTCCAAATATGGACAAAGGAGCTTAATTCCAAAGGTGAGTTGAGATTGTCTTCCCTGTACATCAAAGTGGAATTCAACAGAGTGCAACACCAAAGAGCCCAGGTAAAACTGAAGCAAATTGACATTGAGGTGAAAATATGTAATACTCCTTTAGTTGGAAGAGTACCCGGTGAAAAGATGGTGTCGATGATCTCAGCTCAGGATATCACTATATTTATTCCTCTGGGCAATTTCCAGGCCCACCCGTTAATGATAGTCCTTTTGGTAATGATTGTGCAATGTTGAATTCCTTTCACAATGTGTACTATAAAAATCTTACTTACCTTAGATCATATATGAACCATTCTTCAAATATTGATTTTAACCAAATAGTGCTGAGTATTCCATAGAAACACCTCACCAAGATATAATGTCAAAAGACATTACAAGCCATATAGTCAGTGTAACTTTAACTACAAATTATGATAGTATCCAGTATTCAACAGTAAAGCAAATCAACATTTTCATTACTTATTGAAGTATGTAATTTTATCATGACCATTTACATAACAGTAAAAAGAAAATGGTGCTGTTTTCGGGCCAATTTCAATTAAAAAAGAATTCAAATAACACTTTTAAAAGTTTATAGTATCAAACAACCTTTTTGATATGTTGCAGCCCAACAGCAAAAGTGCTATCCTAATTTGTGACATTCATTATATTCAAAAGTAACTGAAATAATAAGTCATTAATAATGGACACCTTTATCTTGCGGCAAGTGGTTTCCAATGCCCAAAAGCTGCAAGTCAGAATCCACACTAACACTTTGCACATTTAACATTCTAGAAGAACTGAAAAGTATCCTCCTACTTCCGGGATGAGTGTGAACTGTTTCCCCAAACCCTGCAAAAAAACAAAAGAAAATTTTACTTAGAGCAATTAACATTTATTTTCTTCAATTGACATTGCTGTCTAAAAATTTAGAAGAGAGAGCAATGAGCTTGGAATTCTCTGCGATAATAATACAATAATGAATGGTACCATCAAACAGTCAAGTATGTACCCATAAGGAAAAATGGAGACACTGCCCATTCTGCACCATAACTACTCTAAATACTGAGGTTGATTCGACCTGCTCCTACTGTGGAATAAGCTCAAAGGTGAAACAGAGTTACAAAGGAGCAGCCCAAGAAGTTCCAAATCTTATGGTTCTCAGTATTATTTTTATTTGCACGGTTTGTCTTCTTCTACCCATTGGTTGTTTGCCAGTCTTTGTTTATGCATAGTTTTTGTAAAATTCTATTGTATTTCTTTTTTCCTGTAAGTACCTGCAAGAAAATTAATCTCAAAGTAGTATATAGTAACATATACCGTACATGCTTCGATAACAAATTTACATGGAACTTCAATCATCCATGTTCAGCACCACTGTCACAAATCAAATGGCAGTGATAGTAGTAATATATAAGACATTGGACCAAATGGCCTATTTTTGATCCTTTGAATCTGCTATGCCATTATTCCTCTCTACCCCATTCTCCTGCTTTCATCCCTTAATCTTTGACACTGACTAACCAAGAACCTATCAACCTACACTTTAAATATACCAAATGATTTGGCCTCCACAGCCATCTGTGGCAATGAATTCCACAGACTAACTACTCTTTGGCTAAAGAAATTCCACCTCATCTGTTTTAAATGGACGTCTCTCTATACTGAGGCAGTGCCCTCTGCTCCTAGACTCCCCTACTATAGGAAACATCCTATCCATCTCTATTCTATCTAGGCCTTTCAATATTTGATAGATTTCAATGAGATCCCTGCCCCCATTCTTCTGAACTTTAGCGACTACATGTCCAGGGCCATCAAAGGTTTCTCACATGCTATCCCTTTCATTCTCAGAATCCTTCCTGTAAACCTCCTCTGGATTCTTTTCAATGGCAGCATGCCTTTTCGTAGATAAGCAGCCCCAAACTGCTCTTAAAACTCCATGTGCCGTCTGACCAATGTCTTAAAAAGCCTCAGCATTAATTCTTGCTTTTATATTCTAGTCTTCTCGAAATGAGTGCTAACATTGCATTTGCCTTCCTTACCACCAACTCAACTTGCAAGTTAACCTTTAGGGAATCCTGCACAACATCTCCCAAGTTCCTTTGCACCTCTGATTTTTGAATATCCTGCCTTTATTCCTTTTACCAAAGTGTGTGACCATACATTTCCCTGTGCCATATATTTGTACCACTCCACAGTTCTTATCTAGCCCTTCTCTTCACATTGAAGATACCCTCCATTTTATTGCTTAAAATTAGAATTTAGCCTTACAAGATTAGTCATTCATATTGTGGCCATTAGGAGAAACATAGTGTATCGCAATCTACAATGTAAATTTGCATGTTCTAAACTCAATCATCGCATCACAAGTCAATTTTCGCGCAAGAAGACCAGAATAGAAACTCCAAGCCCATGCAAATATAAGGAATAATCTAGTAAAGATACAACCAGAATAAATGTGTATTAAACGGGAGTAATGGAATGGTACAGATGAGTTAATACTCTGCAGTCTGTCTTCATCCAGTTATCAATTGTGTTGGTAACTGAACCAAGGTGGCAGTTCGTTAAACATTCACAGCCAGATCCCCACACATGATAGTAAACCATCATAGCCTTATATCCAATTAGTAACTGACTGCTAATGAAAAGGCTTTCACACAATAAGTCAGGTATAGATCTTGATTTGCCTAATACTTTTCCTGGATTTGATGAGCAATGAAGATATCAGCTGTGCCACAAGCTAATCTGAAACTGCAGAAAGGCTTGCAGGATATTATTGGCAGGAGGAAGTAATTGATTTAAGAGGACATATTTTTACTTAACTAATTTCTTAACAGATTGGCATTCTTCTGTATCCACTGTTCTCTCTAAGCTGAATGGGTGAGCAGCAGCACAGTCTAACTGAACTGCTTCCATGCACATAGCCTTTGTTGCTGTACAGCTGGAGTTTTCTTAACATTTAAACAGCTGTGCAGTTATCTGGCCATGTAAAATTTTTCAGCTCAGTGCAATGGTTGGTCTGCGGAGTTGTAAAAAAAATAGAGGGAACGTTGCCTGTATCCCAGATTTAAGATTGCTAAGAATGCTTGTGGAGTTTTTGTTGTTCACTTCCAGCTTTATAAACTTCAGCTGGTGAGCAAGTCTAGTCCATACTTCGCATTATACTTTTGAGAATTTCTGGAGTGGGTTGAGAGATGAGAAAGAGATCCTCCTTAAGTGTTGAGAGATATATTTAGTAATGGCACCTATTAGAGTTGGTTAATGCCTCAGGAATGCCTCAAAACAAACAAGACAATGAACTTTGATACGACTGCAGTTTTGATATTGGAGTTATGTGCTTTTGAACTGGCCTTGTATACAGTACAACTACAAATAGTGTTCGCCTAAAAATTGGTCAGACATGCTCAGTCCAATACAAATTCAATCAAGCCAAGCACTAATCCATCACTGTTCAAAATCACCAACAGTGCAATCAAACAGTGCTCCCTCCTTAAAAATATTTGACCGGTATGTTAACCACTACACTTCCATGCTTCTCCAACTTTAGTCCAACATTGATGAATTTTGAATTTCAGAGGTACAGGCAAGAGTGAATGCTCCTTGAGAACAAGGCAGCCTTGGATAATGCAGTTTCATGGACTCCAATAGGAAGCGAGAGGGAACACTTTATTGGCTGGATTCACATTGAGCACATTGCTGTTAATCACCTGAACCAAGAACACCGATGCAAGAATTCATCAGAGCAATATCCTAGGCCCAAGTAACTTCATCTTCTTTATCAATAATCTTCCCTTTTACATATGATTAAAGACAAGAATTTTTCAGATAATTGAACAATATTAAGCTCCATTATCTCATCAGTAAATTAAGGAAATCAAGTCCATGTGTACCAAGTTTTGGATAGCAATACGTGGAAAGTAACACTCGCATCTAACAAATATCAGACAACTACCAGGAAAAAAAATGTCAGACTATTTTCACTTGACACCATCTTGAAGGTGTAATGATCAAGTCGAATGTAACTGGAGGAGCCAAGACAAATACCATAGTGACCAGAGTAGGTCAGAGTCTCAGCATTCTAGAATGAATGACTCACCTAACTCTCTAAAGCTTTTATTACACCATTTACAAAGCACAAGTCAAGCATGTAATAAAATGCTCTTCATTTTCATGGATGAGTGCTGTTTCAACACAGGCAGGCTAGACACCATTCTGGCAAAAGCAGCTCAATTGATCAGTATTCTGGAATTTAAAATGGGCAGAAGTTTTCAAAAGGAATGAGAGAGAGCATGAAACTATTTCTTTTGATGAGGGGGAAATCCAAAACAAAGAGGCATAATCTTAAAATTAAAGCAAATTCACACTGAAATTTAAAAAAAGTTAAAAATCAATGGGTAGTAAGCAAGCTGGAATTGCTTATACAAGGCCATTCAGGTTGAGATTAGATAAGATAAGATTAGATTCAACTTTATTGTCATTGCGCCGAGTACAGATAAAAAGCCAATGAAATGCAGTTAGCATCTGACCAGAAAAGCAAAGAATAGTGTTATTTACAAAATAACAGCGAAACAAAAGTAAGTGCTACAGCACATAAATATAAAAGTGCTGCGACAGTACAATATGGATGCAATACTGCTTAGCGCTGTGATGTGAGGTTCAGCAGGGTGACAGCCTCAGGGAAGAAGCTCTCCTTGTGCCTGCTGGTGCAGGAGCGGAGACTCCTGTAGCACCTACCAGATGGGTAAAAAGTCCATGGTTAGGGTGAGATGCATCCTTGATAATGCTTTTTGCCCTGCCCAGGCAGTGTTTGGTCATCAGATTCTTGAAGATGATCAGGGATATGAACAACATTGATATACAGTTCTGCTCAATCTTAACTGAATGTGAAACAGATTCTCAGAATCAGATTTATTGCCACTGATACAAGTCATGAAATTTGCTGATTTGTGGCAGTAGTATAGTACAGGCATTAGATCAGACAGAGCGAAAGAAAAATAGTGAGGTTGTGTGCATGGACTGTGCAGTAGTCTAATGGCAAAGATAAAAAAAAACTGTCCCTATAACAAACAACAGGAACACTGCAGATGCTGGAAATTCAAGCAACACACATCAAAGTTGCTGGTGAACGCAGCAGGCCAGGCAGCATCTCTAGGAAGAGGTACAGTCGACGTTTCAGGCTGAGACCCTTCGTCAGGACCTACAACGTTCAGTTTGGGTCTTCAGGCCTGCCCTACTCCCTGATGGTAGTAGAGGACATGTTCCGGATGGTGAGTGTTCCTAATGACAGCTGTCACCTTCTTGAGACATCGCCTTCAGAAGATCTTGAAGCCAAATGAAACTTCAGCACAATGTTACTTCTTACCATTTAGTTTACAGCATAGAAAGGCTCATGTTATAATAATCCAGTGCAATTATCAATTTATAATATAATTCTCTCAATACCTTGCATGTGTAGAAATATTGTAGCTGCGTTGAGTTACATGGTGAATAGAACATTGCATTCAACTGCTTTAGCCGAAGCTCTGGAATTCCCTTAAAGTTCTACATTCTCTACAACTGCACCCTTTTATGCTAAGCTCCTTAACTGCTTCAGTTTGAAAGTGTGAAAACTTTCACTTCATTGCATACAATAATATAAATTACTAATTTCAGAATTTATTTAGTAGTGTCTTAAATGTTAATGTTTCTCAACATAAATCAAATAGGAACAATTTTATAGAATTATAAAGTAAATTACAGACTATATAAAAGCATTTTAAAATACATGAATATGCAAGGTAAAGTTTAGCTGTTAATATTACAATTACTCAACACTAGCATCTATTTAATCACAGTAAATCTATCTATAATACAATCCAGTGTCATGCACCTATCAAGCCTAGTCTTGCCCATAATGTTCATGCTGCATGTCAGTCATGATTTTCAGCACATCTATTTTCAGAAAATCACTGATGACAATCTTTCAAAATCATTTACAGAAGAGTTGAAAATATTTTAATACACTTATAGGAATCAACCCCTAGTGGAAATTGATAGAGGATAACTATATCAAACAAGAGAAAATCTGTAGATGCAGATTTAACTATGTATTGCTCACAATTAAAATTAAGCAACATGTTGTTTTACACATATTACAAGTACTTAAAGCACATCACTATAAATTTAATATATAGTGAAATTATTTGAGAACCTGTTGAAGAGTTCCCTAATTTTTATTTGGCTTCTCAAGAGCAATTAAAATCAAACTGAAAGCAAATCAAGGTCAAAATAAATTAGCAAGAAAATGGGCTGTCATGAGGTCTGGAACATCAATAAGACTTTTGGAGAGTAATAGCTGTTTGACATTTACCCACTGCTGAAGGAGGAGCCATAATCGGCCAGACTGGAATTGCTCTGCCTCTCATAGCTAGACAATTTTACACAATATCAAGTAATTGTTAATGGTATGGCTGTAAATGAGCATTGCAAGCAAGGCCAGCATTTCAACCTACCCCTAACTGCCTGAGACATTAATGGACACAGCTAGGTAGATCTGGGATATGATATGCTTTAGAACAGAAGTCTTTAGAAGTAGCTAGGAAGTCATCTAGACATACAGGCCATTTAGAAGCAGAACAAATCAAATTTGGCTCAAATTTGGTCCCTTGACAGGTACAAAATTCAAGAAACCAGGATGTATTACTGATTCGGTATTCTGGGTGAAAATATTTCATCTTCAAGGATTTGTCATGAAGATGAGATAAAATTCCCTTTTACCAATGATTACTGAATTACCCCATTGCCATTCACAACTCAATACATTATTAGTGAAAAGTTCTGAAATGCAGCCTTGCATGTCGGAAAGTTCAATTACATCTTTTACATACTGTTTCTATTGTTTGGCATTTGTATAGTCTTGCAGTTTCAAACACCTCAGGTATATTTGGGAATGCTCCAGATATAATCACCTTCTACAATATTGGCCCCCTAGCCTGGCTTAATGATAATGGTACAGAATACAACATGCTTAGCTCTTAGATAAAAGTGGAATACGTATGTGCTGTACCTGAATGTTCTAGACATTGGATCTTCCAAAATTGCCAAAGACAAAGGAAAAGAGCACTTACACACAGAATTGCCACATCCTTCAAGTTTTCCTCCAAGGGATTCAAGCATTTCAAAATGGAAATGTTTCTTCACCCTTAACCAGGTCAAAACGCTGGAACTCTATTTATATCTGCATTCTCCAGAAGATGTACAACAGCTCAAGGTGGAAGGTCACAACTACCTTCTCAAGAGCAATTAGGAATAGGCATTAAATGATGGCCATGTTAGGAAAGTACATACCATGGAAATTATTTCAACATTTCTTACAAACATCATTTTTCCAGCTTCCCATCTATGGGGCAAGAAAAATACCCATGTCTTCACTTTTCAACCTGTAAGGAATACCAAACTAATATACACTGTGGTTTTATACAAATTATACATAATTACATAATTATCTGCCTACATCACAATAGTTATTACCTTTAAAACAATGCATTATTGAGCCATCCCGAAAGCAATGGAATTTCTGGCTACATAAAATAATGAAAAGGCAACTTGAAAGGACATAATAGAGGAAAGAAGGAATAATTTTGAAACAATCAAAATTAGAAATATGTATACCATAAAAATGAAGAAATGTTATTGCAATGTCTGGTAACCAAAACATCACAACTGTTCTATGCTTAATTCCAGCAATATGCAGCTATAAAACACAATTTTTAGATCATTTATTAAATTCCTTATTGTGAAAATCTCCACTTTCCAATGCATGATGTTGTCAGACATCAGTACAAAGCAATCAGTGGCAATTACAGCATATTACATTCAAGAATTTTCACAGGTAACATACCAGAAAATAAAGAGCAAATTAAAAACATATATTCTGAGAAGTTACGTTGAATTTTATAAACCATTAGTTTAGACACAAGAAGACAGTTGCATTCAATGTTGGCCACTTGACTTGGAGAAAGATGGGGATGTACTAGAAAGAGCATACTTAATAAAAGAACAAACTCAGGGATGAGGAAATTCAAGCTCAAGGTTACCGTGGGGAAGCTCAGGTTGTTCGCATTGGTGCAAAAAATCTTAGAGAAGATATAACAGAGATGCACAAGAACATGATTGATTTACAGGATAGAAGGAAGCTGTATTCATTAGTAGATTGTTCAAGAATCAAGGGACTTGGGTTTAATATTCTGGACAACAGATATGAGGTGATGCAAGAATACCCTCTCCCCTCAACTTACCCCACAAAGTATGCGCGCGTACGCACGCACACACAAACAAATTCACTCTTCATAAAGTTGGTGAAAATCAAAACTACCAGAATTGGCTGAAATGATTTGCATATTAGGCATAACATTTGATGAACTGATGGTCTCCTGTGCTGCAAGAATTGTAAGATTTCTAAATATTTTTAATTATTTACATAAGGGTATTAAAAATAAACTATTTTATGTGTAGTCTTTGTAAGTGTGGATAACTTGCTGAAGTATGGTTCAGCAAACATGCCTTCCCTCGCCATGGCTGTGTTGTGGTTCAACCAAGGATTAATGAGAATCAGGTTTAATATCACTGACATATGTCATGAAATTTATTGCTTTGCAGCAGTAGTACAAAGCAATACATAGAAATACTATAAACTATAAAAAGAAATATAAATTTAAAAAATAAGTGCAAAATGAGAGCAAAAATATCTCTCCCATTTCATGTACATCTGTTCTCACCCCATCTTCCCGCCACCCCACTAGGGATAGGGCTCCCCTCGTCCTCACCTACTACTCCACCAGCCTCCGGGTCCAACATATAATTCTCTGTAACTTCCGCCACTTCCAACGGGATCCCGCCACCAAGCACATCTTTCCCTCCCCCTCTTTCTGCTTTCCACAGGGATCGCTCCCTATGCGACTCCCTTGTCCATTCATCCCCCTCATCCCTTCCCACCGATCTCCCTCCCGGCACTTATTCTTGTAAGCGGAACAAGTGCTACACATGCCCTTACACTTCCTCCCTCACCACCATTCACAGCCCAAGACAGTCCTTCCAGGTGAGGCGACACTTCACCTGTGAGTCGGCTGGTGTGATATACTGCGTCCGGTGCTCCCGGTGTGGCTTTCTATATACTGGTGAGACCTGACGCAGACTGGGAGACCATTTCGCTGAACACCTACGCTCTGTCCGCCAGAGAAAGCAGGATCTCCTAGTGGCCACACATTTTAATTCCACGTCCCATTCCCATTCTGATATGTCCATCCATGGCCTCCTCTACTGTCAAGATGAAGCCACACTCAGGTTCGAGCAACAATATCTAATATTCTGTCTGAATAGCCTCCAACCTGATGGCATGAACACTGACTTCTCTAACTTCCGTTAATGCCCCTCCTCCCCTTCTTACCCCATCCCTTATTTGTTTATTTTTCCCCTTTCTTTCTCTCTCTTTTTTTCTCCCTGTCCCTCTCACTATATCTTCCTCTGATGCTCCCCTCCCCCTTTCTTTCTCCCTAGGCCTCCCGTCCCATGATCCTCTCCCTTCTCCAGCCATGTATCCCTTTTGCCAATCAACTTTCCAACTCTTAGCTCCATTCCTCCCCCTCCCCCTCCCCCTCTCAAATCTCTTACTATCTCTTCTTTCAGTTAGTCCTGATAAAGAGTCTCGGCCCAAAATGTCGACTCTACCTCTTCCTATAGATGCTGCCTGGCCTGCCGCATTCCACCAGCATTTTGTGTGTGTTGCAAAAATAATGAGGTAGTATTCAATAGTTGGTTCACCCTCCGTTCAGAAATTTGATGGTAGAGTGGAAAACACTGTTCCTAAAACATTGAGCGTGTGTCTTCAGGCTCCTGTATTTCCTCCCTGATGGCAGCAATGAGAAGAAGGCATACCCTGGGTGATTGGAGTCCCAAATGATAGATTCTGCGTTTTAGAGGCATTGCCTTTTGAAGATGTCCTCAACACTGGGGAGTCTCATGCCCATGGTGGAGCTGGCTGAGATTGCAACTCTCTGCAGATTTTTCTAATCCTGTGCTGTGGCCCCTCCATAGCAGACAGTGATGCAGAATGCTCTCCACAGCTCATCTGCAGAATGTGTATATTTTTAAATTTGCTCCTAATGACATATAGGCACTGACATGTCTTCTTTGTAACTGCATCAATATTTTGAAATCAAAAGGTTCCTTGCCCACAGTAAAGCATACAGAAAATTGCATAGCTGTGGAGGAAGGCTGGATTACTTAAAAGGAACTTCAGAATTTCTGACATGATTTACACATGCAAGGGAATTCCCATGCTGCTGTCATTTGTTGATAGCTTTAAGTAATTACTAATACAAGATCCATCCCAATATACATTTAGCACCGTTTTGCTATGAACTACCTAGAAAAAATGCAAGTAAAATATATGTATAGTTCATGGGATAGTATCTGTCTTTCTGAGCAGGTTATGAGTTCATAACTTTAGTACAGTGCATTCCAGCAAAAATGGGTTGAAATGTATCATTAAAGAAAAGCTCCAGTAAGTGCCATAATGGTGGTACTGTAACATGGAGTGAATCTAAAATGTTTAAAATCTACTTCAATTGCTCTCTTTATAAACTGAACCAATAGTAAAAAAGGTTTCTCTAGCAACAATCACAAAGTCCCTGAACAAAACAAAAAGTTTCCATAACAGTCTGTCATGACTTCTCCAAAGGCATCAAATTTACTGCTTTCATTATGTAAATTAAGGTAGAGAAGAATACATTTGGAATTCATTCAACTATTTTACAACTTTTTCCTGCTATAGTTAATCTTCTCCTCAAGCTACCTAATCTGGTTAAATATTTTTAAGTCTGCTTAAAATTAAGTAACTACAAAAGTATTCTACAGGCTAAACAACACTTACAAAGTGACAAACACATTTTTGCTCAAGTTTTTAAGTAACTATAAGATATCTAACTTTAATATGTTTGCATTAATTAATTTTCATACAAATTTTCATAAAAACCAAAACAGAATTGGGTAATAATGGAGGGGGGGGGGAAAGAAACATTTTCACCGATGTCTATACTTATGTCAAAGTAATCATTCCAATTAACTTTTATGCAACCAGGTTAAATTTTATTTTGTTCACAGTCTACTCTGCTTCATTAAGTAATAGTGGCCAAACTGCTTTACAAGAATGTAAAATGCAGTAAGTAAACAAATGCTATATTTTTGGATAGTTCTAGGAAATTTATATTCTGTGAAGGAAGAGCAACATATATCCAAGTCAGGGTGTGTAACATGATGCAGGTATTTCCATAATATTAATGTTATTGCCTTCTCCCAATACATGGCCATAGAGAGAAGAAAGGTGCCGTTGAAGTAATGTTGCTGAGTTGCTTCAATGCTGTTGACTACAAATACAGCAGTCACCGCATACACTAATACATAGTCTAAAAGTGGATCAAGCAAATTGCTTTGTACGAGATGGTGTTGAGTTACTTGTGTTGTTATGGGCGTATAACAAGATGACTAACAAAAATTCCTAAACACTCAACTTGAGCTAAGCAAATGATGGTGTGAGATTAAAACATGAACATAGCAATTTCCCCTACCCCACATCACTGCTATTTCCATGGCATTGACATGGCTCACCTAGCTCATTCCCCAGACACATTTTTGGAGAAATTGGAGGCAGAAGTAAATAACTGTACCTTGAAATTAGTCAGATAATGACCGCTTAGGCACTTTGGCTCACAATATTGTGCCAGCCTATATAAACCTACTCCATGATCAATCTAACCTCTCCCACCTACTTAGCCCATAAGCCTCCATTTTTCTTTTATCCATATGCTAATCTTAAATGTCCCTAATGTATCTGCCTCTACCACCACACCAAGCAGTGCATTCCAGGCACTTATTACTTTTTTTTTAAAAAAAACTGTCTCTGACATCACCCCTAAGCTTTTCTCCACTCACCCTACAAGGATGCCCTCTCATATTAGCCACTGCCACCCTGGGGAAAAAGCACTGGCTGTCCACTCTATCTATGCCTCTCATAATTTTATGAATATCCTTGAAGTAATCCTCTCATCCTCCTTATTCCAGAGGGAAGAAACCCGAGCTCACTCAACCTTTCCATTTAAGACATGTTCCCTAATCCAGAGAGCATCTGAGTAAATCTCCTTTGCACTTCTCTGAAGCCTCCATATCCTTCCAAAAATGAAGCGACCAGAAATGAATACAATACTCTAAGTGTGACCTAACCAGAGTTTTACGGAGCTGTAACATAACCTCGCAGCTCTTCAACTCCTTCACCCAACTAATGAAGCCTAATACATCACACTATCCTATCAACTTGTGCGGCAACTTTGAGGGATCTATGGATTTGGACCACAAGATCCATCTTTTCCTCTACACTGCTAAGAATTTTGCCAATAACACTGTACTCTGCTTTCAAGTTTGACCTTCCGAAGTGCACATTTCACACGTTTCTGGACTGAACTTCATCTGCCACTTCTCAGTCCACTCTGTGTTCCGTCTATATTCCATTGTAACCTTGTACACTATCCACATCACCAACCTTTGTGTCAATCCAGCCTTCCACTTCCACAGGGTTGCCAGATACTGTGGGGACTAGCAGAGGTGTAGTTTTATCCTTCCTGTCAAAGCACACATAAAAGGCATTGAGTTTATTGAGGAGTGAAACATCACAGCCATTTATGTGATTATGTTTTGCCTTATCGGAAGTAATGGCATGCACACCCTGCTGCAGGTGTCATGCCTCTGATTGTGTCTCTAACTTTACATGGAATTATGTTTTCGCTCTCCATAGGTCATAACTAGACTTCTTGTAGGGTTTTGGATCACTGGTCTTGATCTAGCCTTCAGCTGATTGCAAATCTTTTGATTTATCCACAGAGTTATTGATGAAGTTGCTGGTAACTGTAGCATATTCGTTCAGATCCAAAGATGAATCCCCGAATATAGCCCAGTCCACCGTTTCAAAGCAGTCAAGTGCTCTATACTTTTGTGGACCTCACCACTGGTGCTGGAGTCCTAAATTTCTGCCTTTATGTTAGAAGTACAGCCAGATGATTGGACTTGCCAAAATGCTGGTGTGGTATGGCACTGTAAGCATCCTTGGTGGTGGTCTAACAGTGATCAAGTGTGTTGGTTCCTCTGGTTCCACACATGACATGTTGGTAGTAGCTTATCAGAGATTTCTTCAAGCTGGCCTGGTTGAAGTCCTTCATAATAATCAGGGTGTGCTGTCTTAAGGTACTGCAATCTTGAGACTATACATTAGAAAGGGGGTTGGTTGAGAGGTGGGCCTTAGGTCTCTGCATTTCAATTTTACTTGCAGCCCTGCCCAGCAGTCATGTTATCAAAGACGATGGAGATGTTTCCTGAGCCTTCAACTTCTGCACTGCCCCCAGGGTGGTCTGCAGTCCAGAGTCTATAGGTTCTAAAAAGACGATGTTACTTATTACAGAGTCTGTAGCAACAAGTTTCATTTGTGGTAGTTCCAAATAAGAATAATTGATGATTTTTGGGAGCTAAAACAAAAAGTCACCACTGCACCATTTGAAACATTTCCAACCATTTCTGCCAGAATCCCGCTACCTGTCACACCTTCCCCTCCACCATCCCTTCTCCTTTCTGTAGGGAGCACTGGACCTCAACAGCCCTTCCAGGAGGAGATTCACATGCACTTCCTCTAGCCCCATCTACTGCTTTCAGTGCTCTCACTGTGCCTTCCTCTACGTTGGCAGGACCAAGCATCAAACAGGCAACCACTCTGTGAAGTACTTACACTCTGCACCCAATGGCCACGATGAGTATCTGCATGCCACTTCAACTTCCTTTCCAGTCCTACATCAATACAGGATTTACCATCCTGTACAGGACTGCTGTCATCTCTGGGATGATCTCAATTTTTAGGCATTAGGCTTGACTCTCCAAGATCTGCTCAACTACTTCATTCTCCAAATCATAAGTAATTCTAAACTAGATTTTACACATATTAAACCCCTAAATAAAGGAACAGACCAAATTAGTAAGCCAAAGTTAATCCTCATTGGGTTCATACTGTTCCATCTCAAACAAAAGGTTAATGTTAGGAAGCTATGTAACCAAATAATCATCAAAGCTTTGTTTTGAGAAATCAATATATCATTTGGGAACACCAATGCTGGAGAAAACAGCAGCTTTCATTGTCCTACTAAGTAAAGAAATCAATTAAGAGAGTGTGTAAACGGGTTGCATCGGATCAATCCCCATCCCCCACAGTTTCAAACCATGAATAATGACTTTGTTGTTTCAAGCAACTTGCTAAAATAGTAACAAAATGCACAATAGCAGCTTACCAGAATTTGATATGTTGGTCAAATTATTCTCAAGATTTGTATTTCTGACATTAGACTGTCTGGTAAAAAATATTTCATCAGCAGCATGCATCATCTGACTGTTCATTAGTTTTGGAGACTGCTGCATATCACTGAACAGTTGAACCTTCAAGAAAATAAAAGAACAATCACATGTTTTCCTTAAAATATAATCCCAAATAAGCAATTAAGTCAATTTTCAAATAAACTAAACAATCGTTAAAGACAATCAAAATTAGTATATATTAATATTTTAAAAGATTAGCGTTTAGATGAACGATGATCAAAATTGAGGTTTAAAAACAGAAAAATACATTTTCGGAAAATACTAATGCTTTAACTAACAATGATGACTATGTTTCAGAGAATAGACTTCATTGGGTTCAAGTTCTGTAGTTATGCAGTGGGTCTCAGTTAATGTGACAAATCAGGACCTGTACATTTTGGCCTAATTAGCTGAATTTTCATGGAAATAGTTAAAAAGGTACATTAAAAAAAAGACAAACTGAGTAACAACTTATGTACATAAATGAAATACAGAACAAATTAGAAAGCTGTCAATAATACCACAGGACTATAAAACTGTTTATTAGCTCCTATTTGTTATCAAAGCTAGAGAATTTCATCCAGGGCACCTACACACTGCTGTGTTCTTTTGATCAACTATTAAATGACTAAAATCAGCACAGACACCTAGTGTAAATAATGGACTGCCTTCACACAATGACATAAACTACTGCAGGATCTAAATCTTTATTTTCATCATAACGTTCATGATGATTGTCGATACCTTCAGATTCTTTGTAGTTCCTAACTTGTTGAAGAAGTGAAATCATTTCATTTTCACTCCCAGCTGTTTCTGGCATCTTTAAGCCTGAATGGTTGAAACCACACTGAGCAAAACAGTTCTGAATTGTCTTCCTGCTTACTTCTGATGAGAAATAAGCAGTAAGACACAAGGAGTAAGAATTTAGAATTGTTTTGCTCACAGCAGTTTCAAGCATTCAGGTTTGGAAATGCCAGAAACTATTTCAACAAGTTAGGAACTATGAAGAATCTGAAGGTATCAACAATCATCTTGAATGTTGCAATGGAAATGAAGATTCGCATGATGCAATCGTCGAAGGAATTGTACAAAGGTATTCCATTATCTGCACTAGGTGATTTTGTTCATTTACATTCAATCAAAAGAACATGGCAACATACCATCAATAAGTGCTAGGAACCAATACACAAATTTATCATACTGTAGTGGTATTGATAAGGCTCTCATTTGTTCTGTATTTCATTTAAATATATAATTTGTTACTCAGCCGAATGGTAGTTTGTCTTTTTTAATACCTTTTTAACTATTTCCATGAAAGTTCAGCTGATTTGGGCAGCCGCTTAATTGAGCCAAAATGTACTCGTCTCGATGTGTCCCAATTAACCTGAATCCACTATAGTTTGAAGAAAAAAATTATACTATAATTGAAAATAGCCAGTTAATGTGTCAGATGTCCAATATACAACCTGAGTTTATTTCTGAAGATTTAATATATTTCTCTCCTTACATGATCAAAAGTTTACCAAGCAGATCTGTCACTTCAAAATAGAAACTTCAAAGTAGGGAAGTTTGCAAAATGGGATTCATTTTACACTGCTGGGATAGTTCAATCATAACCTTGCAACATATTGCTGATAGTGACACTGACAGAATTTTTACAAATAACAAAAAAATGTAGGTCACATCCAGGAGATAGTCTGGTAGAAGGAAACAGAAGAATGGAGAATATAGGATCACTGTAGGCTATTTTAGAAAATGAATTCTCCATACAAGACTATAATAATAACTCTGATGAAGGTTCTTTAACAGAATCCATTTCTCTCTGCGTTCACTGATGCTACCTTACATGCTCAGCACTTCCAGTATTCTTTTTATTTCATGATTAATTATTCTAACTAGTCTAATTCTTGCTGCACAATAACAGTACCATCAGTGATGGCAAAATTATTTTTAGAATTAGAAATCTTCTGGTTTTACTGTTCAATTCACATTGATGTAATAAAAATAAAATGTATCCTTTGGCTCGAACAAATCTGCAGGCCAAATAAATTTTATATAATTTGATCAATCAAAATTGTGCTCACTGAATTTAAATAAACTTTACTAATTACTTCAGTATTATTTGTACAGATCTCCTTAGACCAAACTTATTAACTCACTATTTCACAAATATGCAACTTTCTATCAAAAGTTCATGTCAGTGGGTGGATTCAATACCCTACAACTATCCTATTTTCACATTCCAAAAGACAATTCTGACAATTGTACATGGTTTATCATGGTTCACAATTTATCATGGTTTACAATTCTTTACCTGTTAAATGACATTGAACAAATTGTAAGCTGCTAAATTGCAAGTGCAAGAGATTGGTAAAAAATGTTATTGGCCTTTGTCTAATTGTTTTCATCTTTACTGTCCTTACTGATAAGCAATTATTCAATTCACACACGTCAAAATCCATACACGTATATTGTGGGGAGAACCCCGACCCGTGGTACCAGCAGCATGGAGGCGCCGGGTGTTCAACACGCTGCACGACCTGGCCCACCCGTCCACCCAGGCGTCCATCAAGCTGGTAGCAGAGTCATCTGGCACTGTTTGTGCAAACAGGTCGGACACTGGGCCAGGACCTGCGTACACTGCCAGACCACCAAAGTCCAGCGGCATGTGAAGGCTCCCCTCCAGCAGTTCCAGCCGACGCACAGGAGGTTCTAACACATCTATGTGGACATCGTTGGCCCCCTGCCAGTCTCCCGGGGCGCCAGGTATATCTTTACCATGGTAGACAGGTTCACCAGGTGGCCGGAAGCCGTACCGCTCGCAGACACGTCCACTGAGTCCTGCGCCAGGACGCTCATTGCAAACTGGATCGCCGGGTTCGGCCTCCCAACGGACATCACCTCCGACAGAGGGGTGCAATTCACGTCTAGTTTGTGGATAGCACTGGCGCAGCTCCTGGGCACTTAGCTGCATCACACCACAGCGTACCATCCCCAGTCCAACGGTTTGGTAGAGCGAATCCACCGGCATCTCAAGTCGGCCCTGAAGGCGCGCCTCAGGGGCCCCAACTGGACAGATGAGCTTCCCTGGGTCCTACTGGGCACCCGCACAGCCCCCAAGGGGGACCTGGACACCTCGGTAGAATTGGTCTATAGCGCCCCCGACGGTCCCAGGCGAGTTCGTACCAGAGGCCCAAGGTCCAGAAGAAACTCCAGCAGCGGTGCTAACGAGGCTGCAGGACAAGGTAGGGACCCTGGCACTAGTCCCAACCTCCAGACATGGTCCACGCCATCCTTCACCCCTGAAGACCTCCGAGACTGTGAGTATGTTTTTATTCGCAGGAGCATGCACAGGTCACCTCTACAGTGGCCGTACGAGGGACCCTTCGAGGTGATCCGGCACAACGGAACCACGTGTGTCGTGGTGGTGGGTGGCTGGGAAGAGACTTTTACAGTGGACTGCCTCAAACCGGTGCACTTGGACATTCAGCAACCAGTGAGGGTACCTACACCATGCCAGCGAGGCCGGCCACCCAGGCACGTCACACAGACTGGGGGCTCCACTCCCCTGATGGACGTTTCTGGGCGGGTGGTGTGGCGGCCCGCACACGCGGGACTCGAACCGCCATCGGGAGCCGCAGGCAGACACGTGGTAGTGCGTTTGGAACTACCCGCTCGAGGCGGAACTTCTGGGGACAGTCTGGCGTCACGCCTGCCCCGTGGGTCGCAGGGGCCCATGGGAGGGGAGACTTAAGCGCGTGATTTTGAATCAGTAAAGGCATTCTGAGTTCAGCTCTCTCTGCCTCCTTGTGTTTCTTTAGTAGCGCGTTTGCACGCAACTATAACATATGCTATTAGCAGTCATTAAGAGGTATATTCCCATAGCTTGCTTACATTATCTGCAACAAGGTAGTTGGAGTAAAAGAAAAACTAAATTATTGAGGTTTTTAGCTTATGGTGAACAAAATTAAATAAAATCATCAACTGAAAACCTGGATAGCGACTAATTCTCAAAAGAAATTTATTTAGCTTTTTGAAATGGGGTGAGAGACTGGGAGATCAGACAGAATGGTGCATTGCAGAAAGAAGGGCAGGTGAATTACCACAGGATATGAGGAAGAATCAAATAAGGATGAGAGGCCTGGAGAGGGAGGAAAAGCCAGGAGATGGAGGAGATAGGATGGATTGATATGGACTGAACAACTCAATTTAAAACTGCTGAAGAGACACAAAGTCCTCCAGTGGGCTGAGCCCTCTGAAGTGCTGGAATGATAATACAAATCCAACCTTTCATAACTTTCGCTATAATTGCTTGTCTAATGTGATTTAGCATTTATAGTCATGCTTTGATTCAATAAGGATCAGGTGTTATCTCGAATAGTTTGGGCTAAATTTGGATTAAAAATCCTTGCATAATTCTTATATGAAATATATTAATGTACCCTTCAGCTTAATACTGTATCTTAGAAATGAAACTGGACTTAGACCAGAGTATATAAAAAGTTTGGTTATCTGTTTATCACTCAGACAGATTAATAACATTTCAGTTTAATTTCTGAATTTTATGCCTGCATTAAAAGAAAGACCATGTTATAGATAAGGATGTTAAAGTTATCTATTCCACACAAGTATCTCAAAAGCCCGTCTATGATTTATTTTTCTGCATTATTCTTCAGCATTATTTCTGCATTAATCATCCTCATAACCTTTTTGTACCAAACACAAATTCCTATTGTGACGAGAATACACATAAATTAAGATGTTAGCTGGCCTGGGCTGGCACCAGTGGGATCAACAGTTGGTCTGCCACCTGTCTTCAGGAGAAAGAGAGATAAGGAAAACAATGGAGTAGCATTTGGAGATGTTAATGAAGGGATGGGAGTGAGTAACGGAAGGAGAGCAGTCAAGATCGGCTCCCCCTTTGAACCCTGAACTGTTTGAAGTGATGGACAGGCGACACCCCAGCAGGGGGATAAAAAGGGACAGGTTCGCAAAGGCAACACACACATGACACCCCGAGGTAACGAGACCCTGGAAGCGGTGCGTCTCCCACAAGTCGGTGGGAAGTTTTGGAAGGCTGGTTGCGGGACCAAGCCATAGACGCACAGGGTGGAAAGGCACGATCAGTGGGAACCTGGTGTGTGTCCGCCCTTGCCTGGGTGCCAGGTTCACCGCAGAGAAACGATCGTATCTGGAAACGGAGGGGTCACGGTCGGTGACCTCAGATGACATCACAAAGGGCTCGCCCGAAAGCTGACTGCGAAGAATGTCGAAGGTCTGTGTGGAAGCCGTTTGAATATTCATTCGTTTTGCTCTCTCTCTCCTCCCCCCCCACTGTCCACCTCCCACGGCAGCGATTACTGCGAACTGAACTGAACTTTGCGTCACTTTGAAACTGGTCATTTACTCCTAGACAACGATACAGCTTGATTGATCCTGTTATCTTAATTCTGTGTACATGTGTGTTTATCATTGCTGAACTGTTGCATTTATTATCCTTTTGATTAGAGTACTGTGCTGCTTCTTTCTTTAATAAAACTTTCTTAGTTCTAGTAATCCAGACTCCAACTGAATGATCCATTTCTGCTGGTTTGGCAACCCAGTTACGGGGTATGTAACATAAGTGGGGTTCTTGTCCGCGATTTTGAACGCTAAATTTGGGACGGAGTAAATTGATTGGGTTAAAATTCCCAAAAGAAAGAAAAGACAATCAGCAGAAATGACTGCTGAGGAATTTATAAAGGCGCCGACCTTGGAGGCATTAGAGGATGCCAGGAAAGTGGAATTGGTAGCTGTGGCCAAATGGTTGAATCTTGCTAAGGGGAAGTCGATAATGAGGAGAGAGGAGATACACAGAGCTATCGTAGAGCACTATGTATCTAAAGGTGTGTTTCCCCAAGGGGAGCTGGAGGTGGTGTCTATTGAAAAACCTGCTAGAGATGCGGTACAGGTGCAGCTTGAAAAACTGAGACTCGAGCACGAGTTCCGGGTACGGCAGTTAGAACACGAAGAGAAGCAGTTAGAAAGGCAGGAGAGAGAGTTAGAAAGTGGGAGAAAGAGAAACAGTTAGAAAGGCAGGAGAAAGAGAAAGAGTTAGAAAGGCAGGAGAGAGAGTTAGAAAGGCGGGAGAAAGAGAAACAGTTAGAAAGGCAGGAGAAAGAGAAAGAGTTAGAAAGGCAGGGGAGAGAGAGAGAGACAGTTGGAGCGAGAGGAGAAACAGAGGGAAAGGGAATTCGAGCTGGAGAAGTTAAAGATAAGGGCAGAGCAGGGGCCCGTGCCGAACCAAGGTGGAGGGTTCCGGGCGACCCAGGAGGTTAGGCTGGTTCCCCCATTTGACGATACCGACGTGGATCGGTACTTTCTCCATTTCGAAAAAGTGGCTACAAGTCAGGACTGGCCGAGGGATAAGTGGGCTGTTTTGCTTCAGAGTGTACTGAAAGGGAAAGCCCAACAAGCTTACTCAGCTTTGTCCGCAGAACATGCCCAGAGGTATGAGGTGGTGAAAGAGGCCATCCTCAGGATTTATGAGTTGGTCCCAGAGGCATACCGGCAGAGGTTCCGGAATGCGAGGAAACAGTGGGACCGCACGTATTTAGAGTTTGCCCGTGAGATGCAGACATATTGTGAGCGTTGGTGCGCCTTGAAGGGGGTAGACAGGGATTATGACAGACTGCTACAGCTGATCCTGATTAGGCAGTTCAAAGGTTGTGTCCCTGAGGGTATGAGACCCTACCTAAATGAGAAAGAGGCAGCCACGTTAGCCGCAACTGCTAAGTTAGCGGATGAGTATGCGTTGACGCATAAAATGAAGTTTGCCCCGAGTAAAGGCTACCAGAAGGGTAGTCAAGACGGTGGGGAGAGTCCGCCAGAAAAGTCAGAAAGTAAGCCAGGGACTAGTGAGAAGGATAAGGTAGACCGGGAGCAGTCTGGTAGGAAGTCTCCTGGGGTCGTCTGTTATAACTGCGGGAAAGTCGGACACTTTGCGTCCAGGTGCTTTGCCCCAAAGAAGGAGACGGGAAAAGGAAAAACGGCGATTTTGACTGGCTGTATCGAGCTGGTATACGAACCGCTAGGAGGGGACAGGTCTGCCAAAGTTCAGGAAGGGCGTGAGAAGTTTATCTCGGCCGGATTGGTGTCGGTGAAGGAGGGGTTGAAACCAGTTCCAGTGCGGATCTGGAGAGACACGGGAGCGTGTCAGTCACTGATACTGAAGAGTGTATTAGAGTTTAGCTCAGAGACCCAGACTGGGGAGGTCAAGGTCAAAGGTATTGGGGAAGGGACAGAGGCAGTCCCTTTGCACCAGATACACTTACAAAGCAACCTGGTCTCTGGACTAGTCACGATCGGGGTGAGGTCCGAATTACCGATGAAAGGCGTGGAAGTCTTGCTCGGTAATGACCTCGTCGGGGGAATCGTGTTCCCAGCAGCAAGATTGACAGGTCAGCCTGCCAGCATTGAGGCCCCGCCCATGGACTCACAGGTTCATCACGGGACTGCGGTAGTAAATTTAGCTGAGACATTTCTGCCAGCCTTGTACGAGAAGGGGGTAGAAAGTGAAAAGAAGGAGTGTAGTGAAACAAGAGGTAGTGAGGGAGCTGAGACAGACTTAGCATTAGTCAGGAAAGAATTTGTGCAGGCACAGGAGCGAGACGAGGGGCTGATGGTTTTGGCGGAGACAGCTCCCTCTGACGCAGAATTAACAAGGGAACCAGTAGGCTATTGTGTGGAGGAGGAAGTGCTAAGGAAGAAAGGGAAACCAAGTACCGTACCCGCAGATGAGGAATGGGGGGTGGTGCAAAAGAGTTATGGGGATGAGATTTTTAACCTGGCCCACAAGGTACATTTTGCGGTGCTGGAGGAAACAGTTGGTGGAATCATGAAAGAGGTTTACCAGCTGCCCAGGAGGAAGGATGTTATTGATCATGGCAGACGCGAACTGAGAGACGGTCACAGGCTTTTGATATGCTAACAAACCTAGTCGGTGTTAGCGCAGAAATCAATGAAGCTAGGGTCTCCCTGATAAGAAAAAAAAACATTTTGAAAAGATGAGTATGGTATCGACCAGATGGGAGAAGGCTATTGTTTTGGCCAGTTCTGCTGATAAGGTCTCTCCCTTAATCCCCGAACAAAGCAACTCTTTAGGAGAAGTAATTAAACGACTCGCACACATATGTTTGATTGTCCCGAGGCGATACAAAGAACTGGGACGTTGGGTGGTGTTTGGTACGCTAGGATAGCCTAGTGAGCAACACCCCTATAGAATGAGTAATTCAGTGACGAAAGGGCTGACGAACACAGAGGTGGGTATTGGCGATGTAATACGGCTGTCTGAAGCCAGCTTGATAGTGAACCTTGAAAAAAATGAGTTCGGCCACACGAAGGTCACTTATCTGGGAATTGTGGTGACACAGGGGCAGCTGGCAGCAATGCAAGCTAAAGTGCGGGCTATCTCTGACATCCCAACCCCGACAGACAAGAGGGCCCTCAGAAGGCTCTTGGAGATGGTGGGGTACTGTAGGAAGTTTTGCAATAACTCTGCGGTTACTACCCCTCCCCCTCCTACTAAGCCCTTGCGAGAGAAAACTAAGTCGGAATGGGACGACCCTGTTATTGTGGTCCGGGATGAAACCCAATAAGAGGTTACATTGATCGCAATTCATCAGTGTTTTTGGCCACTATGAAGTTTGCTAAGTTGGAGCCTGGTCTAAGGGATTATTAATAACACATATAAAAGGAACAGAAAATGTGATGGCTGACTGTCTGTCAGGTGTAGACAACTTCAAATTCACTGTATTAGCCAAATAGCTGATAAAGATGTATATCTGTGTGTATCAAATACTGTATTCATGTTTGTAATTTTTACCCCGGTAAAAATCCTTAAAGGTGGTAAGTGTGATGAGAATACACATAAATTAAGATGTTAGCTGGCCTGGGCTGGCACCAGTGGGATGAGCAGTTGGTCTGCCACCTGTCTTGTCTTCAGGAGAAAGAGAGATAAGGAAAACAATGGAGCAGCATTTGGAGATGTTAATGAAGGGATGGGAGAGAGTAATGGAAGGAGAGCAGTCAAGATCGGCTCCCCCTTTGAACCCTGAACTGTTTGAAGTGATGGACAGGCGATACCCCAGCAGGGGGATAAAAAGGGACAGGTTCGCTAAGGCAACACACACACGACACCCCGAGGTAACGAGACCCTGGAAGTGGTGTGTCTCCCACAAGTTGGTGGGAAGTTTTGGAAGGCTGGTTGCGGGACCAAGCCATAGACGCACAGGGTGGAAAGGCACGATCAGCGGGAACCTGGTGTGTGTCCGCCCTTGCCTGGGTGCCAGGTTCACCGCAGAGAAACGATCGTATCTGGAAACGGAGGGGTCACGGTCGGTGACCTCAGATGACATCACAAAGGGCTCGCCCGAAAGCTGACTGCGAAGAATGTCGAAGGTCTGTGTGGAAGCCGTTTGAATATTCATTCGTTTTGCTCTCTCTCTCCTTCCCCCCCACTGTCCATCTCCCACGGCAGCGATTACTGCGAACTGAACTGAACTAAATTGAACTGAACTTTGCGTCACTTTGAAACTGGTCATTTACCCCTAGACAACGATAGAGCTTGATTGATCCTGTTATCTTAATTCTGTGTACATGTATGTTTATCATTGCTGAACTGTTGCATTTATTATCCTTTTGATTAGAGTACTGTGTTGCTTGTTTCTTTAATAAAACTTTCTTAGTTCTAGTAATCCAGACTCCAACTGAGTGATCAATTTCTGCTGGTTTGGCAACCCAGTTACCGGGTACGTAACACTATGAAAAACAGTTAGGCGAGGTGCTCATGATTTAAGTCAAATGGAAATCTAAGATTACATTACCTGTTGTTAAACAGTGTCATTGTCAATGCAACACCATTCACCGGTGAATTGCTATAAATACTATATATTTCACTAAAGAATACCGGGATATACCGGGGGGGGGGGAGAAACTTGCTCTACATTTCTGTGATTTGCAATTTCTTTGTTAATTTAATCTTTACAGGTTTGATTATAAACTCAAATACACATATAAGTAGCTGATATTAATACAGCTTTCCATCCTTAAAAAATAACTTGCCTGGCAACAATGATGCGTAATTAATCATTTGTGCTGCATGGTTCTTGCAGTGTTGCAGGCAGAAACTAAAACTTTAATTCATTCGTTTTTTTTTTAATCTATGCTTTTCATCTATATATGTTTTTACACTACAACAAAAATTGAAAAAGGTAAACAGAACTCGGATCCACGGCACCCACTACATCATCATGTGCCAGTTTCCAACTGTCTAAGATCGAGGAAAAACTTTGCTACAGTAGAGGAACTACCGCATGGAACATTCCCCCAAACATACAGGATTGACCTCTGGCAACAAACAGAAACCAGAACTCCACCAAACAATACAGTGCAAGACCCCACAGAAATGTTACCAGATGGGGCACTGCTTGACAGATGGAAGTGGTGCACTCTCAACAGAGCGAGAGCGGGAGTTTGTAGGACAGGAGACAATATGGTGAAGTGGGGTTTAAAGACCAGTGAATCTTGTGAGTGTGGCGAAAGGGTGCAGGACATTGAACATGTTTTGTGCAACTGCCCACTCTCACCTGATTTAGCTGACACTGACCTGTTCAACATCAATCAAACAACACCAGAGTGGCTGGCTGTCTGATGTGAATTAGTCTGGATACAATAATTTCTACTTGTTGGCTGTGAAAAAGCACGAGTATGTCATCAATCAGCAAAATGAAAGAAAACCTTTAAAACTATAAACAAAAGCATTTTTCAATAATGTTTTGTGATTTTTTTTGACGTACTGAATTACAATTTCTTACTGAAATCAATGGCAGCAACTCCACTTTACTATCACCTGTACATCTAGTTAACCTATCCTATATATTAATAGAATTAACTCGTCTGACCCAAATACTTAGTTCTATACAGATCACTAGTTATAAAATCTTTCAAATCTCTGTTTACTAAGTCTTTGCAAACAACAGGAATTCTGCAGATGCTGGAAATTCAAGCAACACACATCAAAGTTGCTGGTGAACGCAGCAGGCCAGGCAGCATCTCTAGGAAGAGGTACAGTCGACGTTTCAGGCCGACACCCTGACGATGCTGCCTGGCCTGCTGTGTTCACCAGCAACTTTGATGTGTGTTACTATGTCTTACTAGTTTTTTTAAATTCATCTTCCTAATTGAAGCAAAAAGTTATTGCAAAACAAATACAGGGAAGACATGCTGTTTTCGCTGTTCTAATATACATTTCAAAACAGAAAATATGTAAAAGGCAGAACATAGGTGAGATGATAACTAAATATGAAAAATCAGGACATTCTCAAGGCAATAATATTTTATATTATAGATTCAAATCTACTTAAAAAAGCTTAATTAGTAAACAATTACATTTAGTATTTAATAAACTCCTAGTCTCATTCAAATCTGAACTTGATTATTCAAAATAACAGTAATGATTGTGTATTCTGCTGGTGTTGCTTAGATCCAAATCTACATCTACAACTGCACAGAACAAAATGCCTCCATCAGAGGCAACAACTTAAAAGCCAGAGAAAATACTCAACTGCAAAGCAATTCCATTTAAAAATAATACACCAAACTTATTACAGATGGAAATGTACTTAAAGCTACACACACACACACACACACAAACAAACACTAGGAATAATATAATTAATGTAAGGTCTTTCTTTTTACATAAATTAGCAAATTATCAAAGATAGTCCCAATAGGTTTTGTCAATTTTGCAGTGTTAAAAAGGATAGATTACTATAGTCACGCTCACGTGTACAAATTATCTGTTTCAGATTCTTAAACCCAAGGCACCAGAGCATTTTCACTGTTAATGTGTCAAACAGCCATGTAAGGGTGATCAATCACTGATTTCTACAATCACCTTCCACTAAAGAGTTTTTCTAGATAGACTCATGTGTAGGAAAAAATGACCACATACTGCTATTACCCCATGGCAAAATGAGCTCTTCAATTTTATTTTTGTCTTTGGTGTTTACACCATAAAGTCTTAAGAACCCCTTGGTGTCTTATACTGCAAGTATAGGGCCTGCCACATTGCCTGACATTACAAGTATTCAGTTTCAAAAGTATATTCAATTAAAAGTATAGTAAAGCAGAATCTTTCATCAGCAGATCACAAAAGACACTAATTAATTTTTTTCTTGGTACAAGTTTAAGATATAACATACCTTCATCAAGTTGGCCAAGAGCAGCAGGATCATGGGAACGTCCCTTTATAACAGAAATTTGAAGGAAGTTCTTTAGCCAGAAGGTGGTGAATATGTGGAATTCTTGCCACAGATGGTGGTGGAGGGCAAGCCATTAGGTACATTTAAAGCAGAGGTCAATAGGTTCTTGATTAGTAAGGATGTCAAAGGTTACGGGGAAAGGGCAATAATATTGGGTTGATAGATAATAAATCAGTTTTGATGAAATGGCGGAGCAGATTCAATGGGACGAATGGCTTAATTCTGCTTTTATGTCTAATGGTCTTAATTTCATTAAAGTAATTGCTTCCTTTACTGTGGAAATTTTCAACCCAGTTAGTTTGCTATCAAATTAACACAGATAGTTTGTTTATTTCATAAAAGATGGCTCTTTTGATGAAGGAGTTCAAGATAACAAGATGGGTCATGAAATGGATGCAAAATTATAGAACTCTTATGACAGTGTATTAAAATAAATACCTAGCCGAGAAGCTAACTGCCTACAAAAGCTCCTCTTTTAGAAAGGATTATTCCCCCCCCCCCATAACCTTTACTTTAATTCTGTTAGTTACTTCTAATCTGTAACATTTTAGTGATATGAACACTACATAACTTAATACCTTTTTAAAATTAAGTTTATAATGGATCATATTTGGTACCTTAAAGTGCCTAAAGCTTACAGCTACACTTGTAAATTAAGTTTCAATATTCCGCATTCACTTTCAATTATGTACAGAGGATCTCAACATCACCTATGAAACTATGTTGCAATATTGCATTTGTTCAGAATAAACTAATTTTAAACACTTCTACTCATTAACCTCCACAGTAAAGATTCATTTGAAGACCTGCAGTGTCGGCTAGTATCTGCATTCTGTTGTGTCCTTGGGTACACAACTTAAGGAGAACTGCAACCTTTTCTTCATTAAAAAAATGTTTTCAGTATCACCATACATCAACCTAAAACTGGCTTGTGTAACCATCAGGTTTGGCCAGCTGTGTTAATCTAGGGAAAGACGGCCTCCGGCCTGGCCAAACTTGAGAAATCTTGTTTGGGTGGATGTTGTGTGAGGTGTTCCCCTGTTACAAATCAGTACCTCGAAATAACAGACAGTACACAGTATGTAATTAAACGATTGAGCTTTATAATTTTTAAATTTGACTATAGGGTTAGTAAAGAAAACAAAAAGGGCCCATTTTCATGGAACAGTCTAATGCGCACATTGGAGCTCACTGTTTTCTCATCTGTTCGTTCTCCATCGATTTCCCCTGGGCATCGTCGACTCCCAATCCCATTCCAAGTCCACTCAGTCCTGCAGTGTATGACTCCCCTGTTCTGGCATCTTCTCCAGAATAAAAGCCCGCAAATCCCTCGCTCTCGGGCACATAAGAAAGAAAACCACTCCCCTCGTAGGACACCGCATATTCCAAAGCCCCTATTATCTCTACCCAAACACCCTGCTACTACAGAGAAACCACAATAGTGAAACCTTTCCCAGGGCATAATTAGCTTAATTAGTAAGAGCAGACAAACTATGAATTATGTTTTACTGTTATGTGCAAAATAATATCAAACGTATTTAACTTTATTGCATTACTAGGGTTATTACTCCCAAATTATTTCTTACCTGTTCTGCAGGAGCAGTGTTGGAAAACCTAGTTTGCTGACTAGTTTCCCTGCAGGTTGAGTTCCTGCACTCCCACGGTAATTTGTTCTTTCCTCGGCCAGCACTTAATACTCTTCTGATTGAGGTATATTCATCCGAATTGGAGCTGGGTGATCCCAGAGAATGAGGCTCATGATCACCATGATAACTGTGAGCACTCTGGGTTCTTCCACCAGCCAGTAGCCACTCAGTATCAGCTCCTAATGGGACATGCATTCCCCTACCATGGGCAGAAGATGGCATTGGTATTGCGTACTCTACAAGTCCTTGAGGAGTTAACTTTGGCAGAGTTCGCCTTGATAGTCTGGCTTGTATTGCAGCCATTACACCCTCCCCATCATCCTGTAGTTCTACAGCATCCACTGCCTTAATCAAAGACGTCTTGTTGGAACCAAAAGACGAAGCTAAAACAGCAAAAGCCTCTAATGCAGCATGCCGAACCTTTTTCTTGGAGTCCGTCAATGTTGGAGCAATTATGTGACAAAGCTTGGGCAAATCAAAGTCTTCACTTGGAAAAGTCAAGAGTGAAGCTATGACAATATTTAATATTTCCTCCCTAACTCTGGAATTTTTATGTTTTATATTGTCAAGCAAAATATCAAGTATTTTTTGAGGACGAATCTGCTTCATTAAGCCCATGAAGACTTTCATATATTCCTGCTTTGTGACAACCTTGTTGTCACCCAGCACTTTTACTGTTGCAGATGTAATGGGCTTGAGATAATTTATCACACCATGATTTAACTTAACTACCAGCAAGTTGATGATTTCTAAAGTACCATGTACAACTTTAAAATTTGAATCATCAAGCAAAGTACTTAAAAAGCAAACAAAACTCAAAATAGCTGCAGAAGACAGAGCCATAAAATTGAAGCCCTCAATAACAGTTTTCAGCTCTTCAACAGCATGTGTTCTACTTTTATAATCTTCCCGATCTAGAAGACGAACATACAATTCCTGTGGAATTATTTGAAACTCTAGATTGCTACAGTCTTTGGAAACTGGTCTGGGAAATTGAGAGACATCTTTAACATTACTGATAGATCTTCCACGAAACCCTGAGTTTGTCCGAAAGTTCTTACTTAACTCGAGCTCAGGTTCAGCATCTCCATTTAATTTGGACAGTGACTCATATTTTATTTCCAGTAACTTGTTATAATTTCTTCTAAGAGTCAGTGGCAACCGTTTTAAGTAAGAGTTGAATTCTTCTTCGCCAATATGATGTTTTATATGCCCCATGGCGTCAAAGGCTGATAATGAGTCGTCCACACTGTCATCATTTAGTTTTTTAGCTAAACAGAGGGTTACATCAAATAAATTGTCACTTTTGAACTCCTTAGTGAGTAAGATGGGTAAAACAATGGTCACAGCTTTCCTAACAGCAGCATCCTGACTTTCCAGACCATGCTCTACCAAAGCCCAGAAAACGTCCTTAGCGATGTTAGGGCATTTTAAATAAGCATGCAAAGTCTGCACGAGCTCATTGCGCACATTAGGACTGTCATCCCGCAAACTCCGTATAAGGTTGGGCAACACTGCAGACCTAAAGTAATCCAGGTCTGAATCGGACCCTTGAATGATTTCTAATATTAACTGAATGCATACCACTTTGACCTCCCCTCTGCTGTTCAGCAGCGCCTCGTTCAAAGCCGAGAAAAGATCCTTCTTGTTGGCAAAGACCAACCTGCCTGCATTCTGCCTCACACTGACACGCAGTGCTTTGAGTGCCTCGGTGCGTTTCAGCAAAGCCCGGCTGTTGAGTTGCCGAAGAATCGCATCCTCTTCCATGTCAAGCGTGGGGCTGGAAGGCGCTGCAGCCGCTGGGCTGCCGTTCCTCCTCACCGACATCACGCCATCCCGAGTACGGGAGCCACCGCCACCCACGTCGCTGCCTTTTGCACGGTCACCGCCACTCTGGTAGCTGTTCTGTTCACACTGAAACACCGGCGGAAGACACTTAACGACCGAACCTGCCATGAAACTTCTCCACAAGCGACGCCCGGCCGAGTGTCCGCGACCATAAACGCCGCCGTCTCCAGGGCTTCATACTTTTCCCTCTGACGTCATCCAATCGTTTTTATGACATTTGCCTTCCTGCACAATTAGCTCGCACCTGACATTCCCTCGGCTCTGTCACTCCCCCAGCCTGCCGGTCCCTCACAACAAGCCGCGTCCGTCCCTCCGTCCCTCCGTCCCTCCGCCCGCGCGCACGCGCACAGCGCCCAAACGCGGCCGCGCGCGCCAGGCTGCTCGAAACAAAATGGCCGTAACCAGGCAAACACAGGTCACGTGAACGCAACGTAGGGCTCGCCGCAGACCGCTTCCATGGTGAGCGGCGATCGACGCTCCATCCGGATGCGGTGCTGCCCGTCGATGTCATCGAGCGCTCTGGCTGGCGAATGTAGTTCTGAGATCCTGGTTGGTATGGCGAAACTGTGGGCCGTGAAACTACAATTCCCAGTGTCGCTCTGGGGGAAAAAAAAACAGAAATCTGCGAGAAGAACCGGATTAAAAATTTGAACAACCAAGAGGAGCTTGTGAATTTAAGCAAGTAAAGTGTTCCGGAATATGAGATTAAAATATTATTCTTCATTTTAAACAAAGTAAAATCCTAACCTTTGCCGGAAGTTGCGTAGAGCCCACCTGCTTTGTATTTGTGTTTGATAGGGAATTGGACGGTTTGTTCATCTTTGGCTTGGCGGTTTTTCACCGTCTTCTCGTTAGGTGAGTTTGTTTGGATGTGACGTTTTAAAATGTATCACTTTTAATTGTTTTAAATTGAGGTAACTTACAGATTTATATGTGATAATAGATGTGCCTGAAATAGGCCAAGGGCCCTTATTAACTCCAATGAATTAGTGGATGAAGTTGTGAAAAGTTAAAAGAGCCTGATTGTAGAATTAAGAGTACAGATGCATGATTTGTCTCTTGTATGGTTCAAGTCATTACCACAGTACGAAGTATATATAGTAAATAAGCGCGAGCTGTTGTTCGGAATTATTTTCTTGAAAACGGGTGTATTTCTGTTTGTTTATTTAACTTATTGTCGAACGTAGAAAAAAACAATAATAAGACTGCTTTGGTATGACATTACCAATTAATGCCTTTTACTACAGTAATACTTGTATGAAACTGCCATTCATTCTTGATTTGAAGGCTTTAGATTTTCAAATAAGCGACAACAAAGGGGTACAGTATCTACGTTATGTTATAATCAGTTTCGTGGGTGAGAAAAATACTATCCGTCAACCCCAACGTTCTCTCACAAAATAAATCGTTCAAATTTTGATGTAAAAGATTGTAACTAAAATGTTAATTAGTTTTCATCTGTAATGTGAAAATCTTTCAACTGTTTATGCTTGGTGACATAAAGAATCACAAGCAAAATTCGCTCATTTTTAACCATTAAATTGTATAATCCTGAAATTTAACACTATGGTTTTAGTTAGATATGGTTGAAAAATGGATTACTCCCAAATGTTCATCTGCCATACAGAGAAATGATTTAAAATTTATCAACCATTTCTAAAGGATCAGTGTTACTTCTAAACCAGAATTCCTGCAGAATCTTGAGTATGCTGATCATTAAAATAATTTGTTTATAATATATTGCACATTTTCCCTTTAACTGCTTGGGTTTCCTCACAAAGATGTGTAAGTTTGTAGGTTAATTGGCCTCTGTAAGCTGCACACAGTGGGCTGCTGCATGGTAAAATCACGGGCGGGGGTGGGGGGGACTGGTGAGAATATGGGACGATCTATTTTGTTGATAATTTTGACTCAGTGGATCAAAGAGCTTGTTACCATGCTGTTTCCTTCCCTATAATGAAGGAATATAAGTTAAATATTATGAGCAAAGTGAGCAACAATGGAACAGAATAGGTAAAGATTTATGTACTGTGTAGCCCGTAGAGCATCAGTAGAAGGGCCTCCTTCTGTTTTGTATAACTCGAACTGTCTGGTTAAATGATGGGATCCTGAGGTGTAACTGTTCAGTAATTCAATAAACAACCCCAAATCGCTTATTTAATTGGCACCTGTGAATATAAATCTGCTACATTCATGTACCATAGCTGCAGCATATACAGTATAATCTGTCTTGTACATGGCAGGAAATTAAATGTTTTATTAGCAGAATCTCTCAAGCAATATTCAAAAGTCAAAATGGCTGCTTGGCAACATCATGTCTAAGTTTCTCATCATCCTAATTCGATCTTTATTGTGGCATTTGTTAACTGTTACCATGTCAAAAGTCCAGTTTTTTTTCTGTGGGAAACAAAAGCAGCAGTGTTTTGAGAAAACAGTTAATCTTCAGTTTCCCAAGGCAGTGGGGTGGAGGGGAAGTGTTGGTGGTGCCACACACTCTAAAACATTTTTGTTTTCAATGTTGGTGTCTTTAGTTATTGGTAGATGTTTGAGTTAAAATTAAAGTAAAATTTGTTAGTGAAATAATTCTCATTTAAATTTTGTGTATCACCAAGAATAATCTTGCACTCCAGTGCTCATTTCGCCGATCAATGAATCCAATTGTGTTCATGCTTAGTTGTTCAAGATCTCAACTTGGTATCTGTTAAAGTTGGGAGATGAATTGAATGTTACCGAAAACATCTGTAAATTCATTGAAGTATTGGATAATTGCTGTGCAAATTTCACTGTTTTAATGTTCTTGCACAAGTAGTGTTTCTAGTTATTTCTACTTTGTAACGGACTTTATTCAGCAAAAGCAGATACGCAAGGGCGATCTAGTGAGAAAAATTATTTGCACTTGAAGTACACAGATATGACACAGATGATTAATTTTTCAATAATTTCAATTGCATAGTTTCAGTATTTGGGGGGTGTCAGATGGTTCTTTAAAATTATCATTTTTTAAACTTTTACATTGTGAATATTCAAGCATTTTTGTTGGCCAATGTTGATATTCTAAAAGCTGCAGAGGCTAAGCCAAAACATCAAGTTTGTCACAGTACCTTGAAGGGTATCTCTTAGGTGTTTTGTATGTCCATGTATTGACTGCACATCAAACAATGTGGCAAAATAAGCTAATCTGGACCATCTATGAATTTTAAAATGGTGCAAGATATCTGGGCCACCTGGTTACAATGCCTAAACCTTCCACTATTCTATAATCATGGTGAATATTTTGATGTTGCCTGATTAACGTAACCCTATTGTCAGTATTGCTTCCAATGTATATGGGACTGTCTCTGGGTAATCTCATTTTAACAAGCTATTTCTCTTACTAGGATTCCCGTGAACAGGTAATTTGTTCTCTTTACAGACAGTTCTGTTTGTTTATATAGCTGTCCTTGCAATTTCAAAAATGATTACTACTTAAAGTGTAAGTTTGAAAGTCTATTCATATTTGAATAACCTTGTGGGGGAAAAGTGGTTTTTTGAAATCCACCAATGCTATAAATAAAACTTCAATATACAAGTGTCCCCCGCTTTTCGAACGTTCGCTTTACGAAACCTCACTGTTACGAAAAAGAAAGCAGCGCGCGAGAAAATCAGCGTGCAATAAAAGGCAGTGCGTGCCCCGAGCAGCCGCTCTCCCCCGGGTTTGGAATGGCATTGCTTTAACACGTGCCTGTGAGCAGCCGTTTGCAAGGTGAGTTCTATGGTATCGGAAAAGCCTGAAAGAGCTCTTAAGGGTGTTACACTTAGCATAAAACTAGACATAATTAAGCGTTTTGATCGTGGTGGACGAAGTAAGGACAAAGTGAGTTTGGCTTGTGGAAGCTGACGAACATGATGTTGAAGAGGTATTGGCATCCCATGACCAAGAACTGACAGATGAAGAGCTGATGCAATTGGAAGAAAAAAGGATAACAATCGAAATCGAATGAGTAATGATAAAGTACGACTTTAATTTTGAAAGGGTACATCGGTTTAGGGGATATTTGCAGGATGGTTTGAGTCCTTACAAAGAACTGTGTGATAGAAAAATGCGCGAGGCTCAGCAGTCAAGCAGGCCTTCCACATCAGCCACAGCAGACGATGAATCTCGACTTTCGACATCGAGGTGGGCAGCCATAGGAGGAGATGAGCTGCCTGCTCTAATGGAAACAGATGACGAGATGACACCCCAGTGTCCCACCACCCCAACCCCCAGGCCACGGACAGATACCGATTCGCGGAGAATGCAACGGTAGCCAGGAGGCACACAGCACATCTTTAAGAAAAAAGCCAAAATAAACATGCTAATTAATTAGGTGCCGCTGACACGTAATTGTCGGCCCAGATCAGAGACGACGCAATCAGAAATCGGCAGGGATCTAGGCCGACAATTACCTGTCAGGAGGCACCTAATTAATTAGCATGTTTATGTCGTCATTTTTCTTAAAGATGTGCTGCGTGCCTCCTGGCTACCGCTGCACCCCTGCATGCTTCACGGCAATGTATCGGTTGGCGACCTGGAGGGTGGGGGCCACTGCACCACCACAACCTGCGACAACTCAGCCTGACACACCATCATCAGTGTGCTCGGCACTGTCGTCCCAATTCCGGTAAGTGATACTACACTGTACATACATTATTTCTACTTTATATAGGCTGTGTATTTTTACGTGTTATTTGGTATGATTTGGCAGCTTCATAGCTTAAAGGTTACTGGAGAGCGCTTGCGCCGTGTTTTTGCCAACAGCGCTTGCGTGAGATTTTCTGCCGACGGCACTTGTGTGAGATTTTCTCTACAGAGAACAGTTCAGTAATGATTGTGGAAAAGTATTGCTACTTTATATAGGCTGTGTATTTATCGTATCATTCCTGCTTTTACTATATGTTACTGTTATTTTAGGTTTTATGTGTTATTTGGCATGATTTGGTAGATTATTTTTGGGTCTATGAATGCTCACAAAATTTTCCCATATAAATAAATGGTAATTGCTTCTTCGCTTTACGACATTTTTCGGCTTACGATCCGTCTCATAGGAACGCTCTACCTTCGGATGGCGGGGGAAACCTGTATACTCATGGTATGATAAGTGGATATTGGGTTATAAACTTGAGGTTGATTGGCCTTGTGGTGGAAGAAAAATACATTTGCATTGTAAATAGTGCAAGGGAAATTTCTACCCAGGATAAATTCTAGCTCCAGAAACATTTTTAAAAAGGGTACTGACTCTTGTCTCCACTGCTTCCTTTTCCATTGAAATTGCTGTAGAAATTACTCTAAATCCAGTCCAAGTAGTGTCTACTGGTGTCAGGCAATGTTTTCCCACCTGCAGTTTGCTGCAGGGTGAAGAAATTGTGGAGAATGCACTAACCTCGCCGTTCATACAGACTTTACAAGAGCATTTTAAATTACACCAGCCACTTGGAAACAGCAACCAATATTCTTGTCATTGGCACTGGGCTATTAATAGTTGAAAGGAATGAAGGGACATACTCCATGCAGGAAGCATGATCCTATAATGGAGGCCCCCTGGCTTTGACCTTCACAAAACCACATACTGCTTCAACAAAATTCTCACAGACTGGGTGTTGTGGCTGCCACGTCCGCAGATGAAAAATGCTTGAAAATCCAAAGTGCCTCTAAGGCTATAAATCCCAAACTAGGGAATATTTTACTTTGATGTGCTGGTTTAGGAAGAATCTCATTTTTGTGCGTGACATTTCTAGGCACCATTGGCAGGATTCAGAATCAAGGTTAATATCACTGGCATACATCATGAAATTTGTTGTCTTTGCGGCAGCAGTACAATGCAATACATAATAGAAAAAATGTGAATGGCGGTTAAAAAATGTAAATTTTAATTAAGTAGTGCAAAAATAGAAATTTAAAGAAGTAGTGAGGTAGTGTTTATTGGCTCAGTGTCCATTCAGAAATCGGATGGCAGAGGGGAAGAAGCTGTTCCTGAATTGTTAACTGTGTGCCTTTAGGCTTCTGTAACTCCTTCCTGATGATAGCAATGAGAACAAGGCATGACCTGGGTGGTGGGAGTCCTTAATGATGGATGCCACCTTTTGTTTTTTTTTTGTTTTTGAAGCATCACTCCACTGAAGATGTCCTGGATACTACAGAGGCTATTGCCCATGATGGAGCTGACTAAGTTTACAACTCTCTGCAACTTATTTCGATACTGTTCAGTACCCGCCCCCCCCCCCCCCCCCGCATACCAGACACTGATGCAGCCGGTTAGAATACGGTGCACCTGTAGTCATTTGTGAGTGTCTTTGGTGACATAACAAATCTCCTCAAACTCCAAATGAAATATAGACAGTGTCATGTCTTTTTTGTAGCTGCATCAATATGTTGAGTCCAGGATAGAACTTCAGAGATATTGACACCCAAGAACTTGAAGTTGCTCACTCTTTCCTCTCTGATCCCTCTGAGGACTGGTGTGCATTTCTTGTCATGCCCGTTCTGAAGTCCACAATCAATCCTTTGGTCTTACTGAGGTCGAGTGCAAGGTTGTTGCTGTAACAGCACTCAGCTAGCTGATCTCACTCCTGTATGCGCTCTTGTCACCCTCTGAAATTATGCCAACAACAGTTGTATGACCAGCAAATTTTTAGATGGCTTTTCAGCTGTGTCTAGCCACACAGTCACGGTGTAGAGAGAGTAGAGTAGTGGACTAAGCACACATCCCTGAGGTGTGCCAGTGTTGATTGTCAGTGAGGTAGAGATGTTATTTCTGATCTGCAAATTGTGGTATTGTGCTTAGGAAGCAGAGTAACCAATTGCAGAGAGAAATACTGAGGCCCAGGTTCTGGAGCTTTTTGATCAGAACTGTAGGAATGAAGGTGTTAAATGCTGAGTTGTTGTCATAAACAGCATCTTGACATAAGTATTTGTATTGTCCAGGTAATCCAAGGCTGCATGAAGAGCTAATGAGATTGCATCTACTGTAGACCTACTGTGGTGATAAGCAAATTGCAGTGGGTACAGGTCCTTTCTGAGACAGGGGTTAATTCTAACCATAACCAACCTGCAAAGCATTTCATCATTGTAGATGTGAGTGCCACTGGGCGATAGTTGTTACGGCAGCTCACCTTGCTTTTGGGCACTTAGTATAATTGTTGCCCTTTTGAAGCAGGTAGAAGATTGGTTGTCTTAATTGGAGGCATTTTGTGTCATATAAAAGAGAAGAGGACTCAATATTAGCACAAGGAAATATCTTCAAATAGCTTCAGTCACTTTGTAACATTTTAAATTGTTGGACCTTTATGATCCAAACAGGCCCTGTATGCCATTTTAAAATTTTGTAAGTTAAACTTTTTATTAATGTTCTTAACTTTCTACATTCCAATGGAAATGATTCCAGTGTCATTAGTCTGTTATTACAGTAAAACTCCAATATTCTACTTTCCCATTGTCTGAAGGTGCTGATGGTTCTGCATCATTGAAATTTTCTTTCCTTGGCTTTAAACCTTTTGAACACTCTTTAAACTAATGTGATTCACTGGTAAGCCTATTATACTGCTGTATTACATCAAAAAAATTAAAAATGTTTGGGAGCAATATTCAATAGTTCAATAAAGTCTGCAAAATTAAAGTCTTGAGGATACCAAATTAATGTAGTTCACTGTAATTACTAGTTGGATAAGTGCTGCTTCTATATTTTGATATGAGCTGCTTGTGACTAAGGCCAAGAAGAAAAATAGATCAAATAAGAAAGAAAAAAAAACGTTCATGCTTGAAATCTGAAATAAAAACAGAAAATGCTGGGAGTCTTTACAGTTCTGGCAGCATCTGTGGAAAGAGATACAGTAAACATTAAGTTGGAAACCCCTAAGTGAATCACTTGCTGATCCCTGGAATATATAGGGATTCTTTGATGCTTTCAACTTTCTGAAACCAGACAGACAATATTGTTTTTTTTAAAGTTTAGTGCCTGGCTAATTAAATATATTTGGATATTGGCTTCAAAACTCATTAAAGCTGTCTCCTCAATTTGGAAATACAGGTGCACATTCCTTTATCCGAAATTCTGAAATTCAAAAAGCTCTGAAAACCGAAGTTTTTTTCACCAACAGCTGACGTCACTCAGGTGTGATGGTGGCAGCACCAGTAGAGGCCGCCAGACGTCAGTTGTGGCTCAGCGCTCGTACTGGTTACACGTGTATTTGTTGTTCGCTGATATTTTGTGTTCACTGTTGACTTTGTGTTTAATTTCACTGTGAAAATGTCAAAAAGAGCTGCAGATACCCCTATGGGTAACAATGAGAAAAAGGGAAGGAATCTTCTCTATCAATAATGCAGAAAGTGGAGTTATTGCAGAAGCTTAATCGTGGTGTGTCTGTGCGGCATCTGACTGAAGAAAATAGTGTCGGAACTACCACTGTATATGATTTAAATAAACAAAGACAAGTTACTGAAGTTTTATAGTGACAATGACAGTGACATTCTACATTTTTTCCAATAAGTCATTTACCATGTGTTTGATTCAGTTGAAGCTGTATATTTTTATGTTTTATTGAATATTTTTGTTGGAAATAAAATTTCTTGTCATTATTCCCTAAACAATACAGTATAACAATTATTTACATAGCATTTACATTGTATTAGGTACTATAAGTAATCTAGAGATGATTTAAAGTATACAGGAGGATGTGCGTAGGTTTGGTGCGCCGCCGGGTCCTAAAGTTCACCGCATTGAGGCAGGTTAAATAAGGGACTTGAGCATGCATGTTTTTTGGTATCGGGGGCAGAGACGTGGGGTCTGAAATCCGAAAAATTCTAAATTCCGAAATGCAACTGGCCCCAAGGATTTCGGATAAGGGATTGTGGACCTGTATGCATTTTTCTAATTAAAACATGTTCTGTTACACATAGCTTATTTTCATGTGACTGAAATGTAAAACAGTATGAGGAGCAGCCTTTTTTGTTTTGCTTTTGAGGGAAGTATCAACGAATTATTATCTGTGACTTTATTTTTTGAATTGACGTACTTTGCTTAAATCTTTCAGATTGCTTTTCAATTCTACACATGTGAAGAACTACTTGCCAGAGAGTAAGTCCTTAGTAAGTACAGCTTCTGAATTATGTTATCAGCTTCAAGATTTTTAATTGCCAATAATATGTTGTTTCAAATGCTATAATGAGAATTTTGCAGTCTATTGGAAATAGTTTTAATTTAAACAAGTTATTTTCTCATTTGCACATTAATTTTTATATTAAATAAAATATTGTAATATTTTCTTATTTATAGTTAGGTATTTTGTTCTGATCTCTGATTCACTCAGATGGACCAGTCCCCTCAGTCCTACATGCTTGCCAATCTGACACATCCGCATTCTGAACAGTTGCTGCAGGGATTGAATCTTCTTCGACAACATCGTGAACTTTGTGACATTGTCCTCAGGGTTGGTGATGTCAAGATCCATGCCCACAAGGTGGTGCTGGCTAGCATCAGCCCATACTTCAAAGCCATGTTTACTGGAAACCTTTCAGAGAATGAAAACTCTGAAGTTGAGTTTCAGTGCATAGATGAGACTGCTTTGCAGGCTATTGTAGAGTATGCATACACAGGAACTATATTCATTTCGCAAGATACAGTAGAATCTCTCCTGCCGGCTGCAAACTTGCTTCAAATCAAACTAGTTCTAAAAGAATGTTGTACATTCCTTGAAAGTCAGCTTGATCCTGGCAATTGCATTGGTATTTCTCGGTTTGCTGAAACGTATGGTTGTCATGACTTGTACCTTGCTGCCAACAAGTACATTTGTCAGAATTTTGAAGATGTATGCAAGACTGAAGAATTTTTTGAGTTGAACCACACAGAGTTGGATGAAATAATCTCAAATGACTGCCTGAATGTTGTGACGGAGGAATCTGTTTTTTATGCATTAGAGTCATGGATTAAATATGATGTGCAAGAAAGACAAAAATACCTAGCACAGCTGTTGCACTGTGTTCGACTGCCATTATTAAGTGTAAAATTTCTGACAAGGTTATATGAAGCAAATCAGCTAATTCGTGATGAACATACCTGCAAGCACCTTCTAAATGAAGCCCTTAAATATCATTTTATGCCAGAGCACAGATTTTCCCATCAGACTGAGTTATTGACACGACCACGTTGTGCCCCCAAAGTACTTTGTGCTGTTGGTGGAAAAACTGGATTGTTCGCAACATTAGACAGGTGAGTCATTCGACCAACATAAAATCCAAATTTACTAGCATAACTTTATTTATATTTTATAAATGTAATATTTTGCTGTAAACTTGTATTATAAAATGGAACAATTCCATATTGTGAGTAATGTCTGCTGTATATTTGGCTAAATGTAATAGGTTACTTTGTCTTATAAATACTTGGAAATGGTATTCAAATATGTACCCACTTTGCTATTCTATTTTTTTTTACATAGACAAATAAATGTTGAAATCTATTCCTGAGCTATATTGATAACTCTGTGAACCTGTTATAAATTTATCTTCTAAATGTGAACAGTATAAATTTACCTGGGTAGATCAATGGATAAGGTCCTGCATTATGAATATAGGAAGAAATTTAAAATGTAGGATCTTGGCTATTAATCTCTTAAATACTTCCAGTGGCTTGTGCTATTGAGGGAAAGAATAGGAAGATATGATAAATGATGTGTAGCTGAAAAATTGGTGGGTAAGGATTCAGGAGTTTGCACCATTAGATTCTCTTCTACAGCAGAGATGACCTGTGCAAGAGGGTTGGATTACATTTAACTGGAGGAGAACCAATATTCTGCTATGCAGATTTGCTGTTGCTGAAAGGGTGGGTTTAAATTAGATTGGCCGGGACAGGAATGGGATCTTAAGCATCATGGAGGCAAATGAGAGGCTAGAAAGCGAAGCAGTAATCAGTGATACACATAAAAGTTGCTGGTGAACGCAGCAGGCCAGGCAGCATCTCTAGGAAGAGGTGCAGTCGATGTTTCAGGCCGAGACCCTTCGTCAGGACTAACTGAAGGAAGAGTGAGTAAGGGATTTGAAAGTTGGAGGGGGAAGGGGAGATCCAAAATGATAGGAGAAGACAGGAGGGGGAGGGATGGAGCCAAGAGCTGGACAGGTGATAGGCAAAAGGGATACGAGAGGATCATGGGACAGGAGGTCCGGGAAGAAAGACGGGGGGGGGGGGGGGGAACCCAGAGGATGGGCAACGGGTATATTCAGAGGGACAAAAAGGAGAGTGAGAGAAAGAATGTGTGTATAAAAATAAGTAACAGATGGAGTACGAGGGGGAGGTGGGGCATTAGCGGAAGTTAGAGAAGTCGATGTTCATGCCATCAGGTTGGAGGCTACCCAGACGGAATATAAGGTGTTGTTCCTCCAACCTGAGTGTGGCTTCATCTTTACAGTAGAGGAGGCCGTGGATAGACATGTCAGAATGGAAATGGGATGTGGAATTAAAATGTGTGGCCACTGGGAGATCCTGCTTTCTCTGGCGGACAGAGCGTAAATGTTCTGCAAAGCGGTCTCCCAGTCTGCATCAGGTCTCGCCAATATATAAAAGGCCACATCGGGAGCACCGGACGCAGTATATCACCCCAGTCGACTCACAGGTGAAGTGTTGCCTCACCTGGAAGGACTGTTTGGGGCCCTGAATGGTGGTAAGGGAGGAAGCGTAAGGGCATGTGTAGCACTTGTTCCACTTACACGGATAAGTGCCAGGAGGGAGATCAGTGGGGAGGGATGGGGGGGACGAATGGACAAGGGAATTGCGTAGGGAGCGATCCCTGCGGAATGCAGGGGGGGGGGGGAGGGAAAGATGTGCTTAGTGGTGGGATCCCGTTGGAGGTGGCGGAAGGTACGGAGAATAATATGTTGGACCCGGAGGCTGGTGGGGTGGTAAGTGAGGACCAGGGGAACCCTATTCCTAGTGGGGTGGCGGGAGGATGGAGTGAGAGCAGATGTACGTGAAATGGGGGAGATGCGTTTAAGAGCAGAGTTGATAGTGGAGGAAGGGAAGCCCCTTTCTTTAAAAACCATTCAGGACCCCAAACAGTCCTTCCAGGTGAGGCAACACTTCACCTGTGAGTCGACTGGGGTGATATACTGCGTCCGGTGCTCCCGATGTGGCCTTTTATATATTGGCGAGACCTGATGCAGACTGGGAGACCGCTTTGCAGAACATTTACGCTCTGTCCGCCAGAGAAAGCAGGATCTCCCAGTGGCCACACATTTTAATTCCACATCCCATTTCCATTCTGACATGTCTATCCACGGCCTCCTCTACTGTAAAGATGAAGCCACACTCAGGTTGGAGGAACAACACCTTATATTCCGTCTGGGTAGCCTCCAACCTGATGGCATGAACATCGACTTCTCTAACTTCCGCTAATGCCCCACCTCCCCCTCGTACCCCGTCTGTTACTTATTTTTATACACACATTCTTTCTCTCACTCTCCTTTTTGTCCCTCTGAATATACCCGTTGCCCATCCTCTGGGTCCCCCCCCTTGTCGTTCTTCCTGGACCTCCTGTCCCATGATCCTCTCGTATCCCCTTTTGCCTATCACCTGTCCAGCTCTTGGCTCCATCCCTCCCCCTCCTGTCTTCTCCTATCATTTTGGATCTCCCCCTCCCCCTCCAACTTTCAAATCCCTTACTCACTCTTCCTTCAGTTAGTCCTGACGAAGGGTCTCGGCCTGAAACGTCGACTGCACCTCTTCCTAGAGATGCTGCCTGGCCTGCTGCGTTCACCAGCAACTTTTATGTGTGTTGCTTCAATTTCCAGCATCTGCAGAATTCCTGTTGTTTGCAGTAATCAGTGATGGCAGATTGAATAGACATGATAAGCAGGAGACTGACCAGGAAACTCATGACTTCCCTATCTTGAAGTTAAGTCAGTTAGTTCCTTGCTCTCACTCACACGGAGTGCAAGATTGTTGTTGTGACACCATTTAACTAGCTGATCTATCACACTCTTGTACAGCACCTCATCTGAGATTCTGCCAAAACACAGTTGTCAGTTGTGGGACTAACTTGGATGTGGTACCTTAGTTGACAGGAACCAGTTGAGCCAAAGAGCCTGTTTTCTTGCTGTATGTATATAATTGAACTAAATGACTGACAGCTCAGTGCACATCAATATATTGGTAGTGGAATGTATATATCTGACTGTTGACAGTGGGCGGGGGGGGAACAAAAACAGAATCCAAGCTCTTATAGTGTGAAGAATTTGGATTAATTAATTTAAGGTCTTGGTTATTTTGCAAACTGTATTAGGCATTGCTTTTTAATTTGTACTTTCTAGCAAAAAACCACAACCTTTTGAGTACCAATTTGCTTGAAATTGATATCTGATTTCACTATAGAGGTCCAACCGGGGGAAAACTTTATTTAATTCCTTTGGTTCATGGATTAAGAGTCCAGTCTCGTCAGTCTGATCAGGAAAAATTTTGTTTGCTATTGGAAAAGCACAGGTGCAATAAATGGAAGTGTATCCATTTGTAGAATGCAGTTTCTTGAAAGTGATCATTATTAGGTTTATTGTTTACAGATTCTTGAACTTGCAGGAATGTTATTACTGTGAGTAGCATTCCTTTTAGCTTTTAAAATGCATGCCAACAGAATCATTTTGTCAAATACAGTGCTTTCTGATTAATTGGGACCAATACATTTTGGCCAATTAAGCAGCTGCCCCAATTAGCTGAACTTTCATGAAAATAGTTTAAAAGGTATATATAAAAAAAATCAGTGCAGACATCTAATGCAGATGGACTGCTTTCATACATACTGTTGATGGTTCCATCCCCCAGATCTTCATTTTCATTGTAACATTCAAGATGTTAATTCAAATTAGAAACTACGGAGAATTCGATACCTTCAAATTCTTCCTTTAAACTCCCCGCTGTTTCTGGCATCTTCAGTCCTAAGTGCTTGAAAGCACAATGAGCAGAACAGTTCTGAATTGTCTTGCAGCTTATTTCTCAGCAGCTATCAGTGACAAAAATCACCTGCTTTTTGAACACAAACTCATGCAACTGATGCTATTTAAAAACTGTACACTCGATGCATGGTGTAGTGTCTAATGGCCATGCAAGAGCACATGACTAACACTGGTTAGAAACTGTTCAGCAACAGTTTCTTGCTCCAATTAAATGGCATAATATCCCAAATAAGCAAAGGGAATCCCAGCTACTTTGTTGAATAGTTTTTGTTCTTTAAGAGTTGTTCCAAATAAACGGCTGCTCCAATTAATCGTTGACCCAATTAACTGGAATCCACTGTATTTGACTGGTATCTGGGATATTCTTATGTAGCTGTTTGACTGCCTCTTCTCTAACAGTTTTAAATTAAGATCATGAACTATCTTGTATGCCTTCATTGAAGTGTTTTGGTAAATGTTGTTTGGTAAGGACTAGCTTATTAACCAGCCTCTGGATATAGGATGCATTTTGGGACATATAACATTTAAATTTTTAATTTATTTATGAATCAGAAGGTTATTTCTAAAATTTGAGCTGAAGCCAGATGTTGGAATTCTGATTTGCATGAATTAAGCTACGTTGGCTATATTTGACGATCCAAGAGATTTTGCAGTTTTAGTATAAGTTTATTGATAACCAAAAAGTACGCCATAAGTTGGAGGAAAGTTTTACTTAAGTTGAATAATGCTTTGGTCAAAGTATAAGTTGAATACAACAAAGAAGTTGGCTTTTTTGGAATTATTTTTACACTTAACTAAAAGGTGGTTGATCTTATTTTGAAATGAGTCGCCTTGGAAACCTAGGATATATAACCTTGAAAGTAAGTAAAATGTGACTTCAATGTTTAGCCACAGAGCCATGCAGTACAGAACCAGGCCTTTTGGTTTACCAAGTTCCTGCCAACCATCCATCACCCATTTATATTAATCCTATATTGATCCCATTTTTTATTCGCAGCACCTTCTCATCACTTCCCTCAGATTTTATCACACACCTACACAGTAGGGGCAGTAAACCTACCAGCCTGCTTGACTTAAAAACCGTTTTGAGTTATTTGGATATCTGCCAATTTAATGTAGTTACTCATTTAAAAAGTATTGATATGAGTATTTTTTGGCAAAGCACAAAGTAGAGCCCTTTAGGTTTCTCACATGACATAATTCCATTGACTTGGTTCAAAAGAGAACTTAAGTGTTGTTGATGGAAATAGTTGGATGCTGTGTGTCTTGGTTAGTGATGAGCCATGTTCTTGCCATCGTGCAAATGCCCAACTTATGTACAGTCCGTACATGCAACCAAGCATTTAGGAGTTTGGCAGAACAGATTTTGCTGGCTGCTGCAGGGCTTCAGACATCTATCAAGTGAGGACTCATGGCCGTATTTCTGATTTGCAAACTGTTCAGATTATGAACAGTTCATACAAATGGAGCGTAAGGCTGTTTTATACTTCTGCGTAGTAGTCTACGCAAGTGGCCTATGCCGTTGTGAGCATTTATACTTGTGCATTGGTGTGTCTGCGTCGCTCTGCAATTCACTGCCAAAATGCTAGTTGGCGGTGGGGTTTCTATGCCACTGTGTTGAGATTCTTCGTATTGAAACTCAACACAAAGAAACTCAAACTTTAAACAATGGCGACTGAAACTGAAGGAGGGTGAATTTTCTGTGCTTGTCTAGCCACTGAGAGACATGGGCGAGGAAGTGCATTTCAAATATTCTTGGATGTCGGCAGGTAGGTTTGATGATTTGGTTCATCGTCTCCAACCATTTATTTTGCATCAGTGTACGCACAGTATACTCAGAAACTGGCAATCACCATTCGAGTTTTAGCTTCAGGTGGAAGTCAACAGGCTGTAGCAGCTAGCTACAAACTGGCGTCAAGCACGGTCCTCCATAATTTTGGAGGTCTGTAAAGCTTTATGGAAAGCATTGTGGCCAGAGTTCCTTCCCTGCCCTTCAGTTGCCCGATGGGAAGCTATTGCAGCGTAGGAGGAAATGCGAGGCTACCAAGCAGACCAATCACAGTTGTTGCGGTCTGCGTTGCCCCGATGCATAGTTACATTTTTGGGGAGGTGTGCGTCAGGGTACGGCGTAGGGTATGCGGCTACGGTGTAGATTTGACGCTGAAGTATAAATTGGCCTTTACTGTAGCCTGAGGGGGGTGTGTAATTGATGGGCTTTATTTTTACCTGGGAACACTTTGGGAATTCTTGTATTTGAAAAATAACTCTCTACTACTAATCAGTATTAGCAATTAAATTTAAATGAAGCTCAGCTATATTTCATTATTAATACACCTTAAAGGATGTTTCTTTGGTTGACCAGCTGTTTGAAAACAAAGTGTTATAACAGGCAGAATTTTTTTTGACAGAAAAATACTAAGCACATTAAAGCTTAAAAAATACCAACTTTGAGACTCAAATTTATGTAGCTGTATGAAGTGAAGGAAAGCTTGCCCTTGCTGAAATTATAGTCCTTACAACACAGAATAATGTTACTATAAACATGTCTAATGAGTCTTTATATCCCTTTTGCAGTGTGGAAATGTATTTCCCTCAGACAGACTCCTGGACAGGTCTGGCACCACTCAGTAGCCCACGTTATGAATGCGGAGTTGCTGTTGTTGATCAAAAACTTTATGTGGTAGGAGGAATTGCAACCCATATTCAACAAGGAATCAATTATCGAAAGCATGAGAATTTGGTGGAAGGTTGGAATCCAGAGACCAACAAATGGACATCAGTAGAACGAATGAATGAATGCCGAAGCACTCTTGGAGTGTCTGTTTTAGCCGGTGAACTCTATGCATTAGGTGGTTATGATGGAGAAAATTATTTGCAGTCTGTGGAAAAATACATTCCTAAAATCAAAAAATGGCAGCCTGTTGCACCTATGTTGAAAAGCCGAAGTTGTTTTGCAGCTGCAGTTTTGGATGGAATGATATATGCTATAGGAGGATATGGTCCTGCCCACATGAACAGGTAATACAGTATAATCTTTATAACACAAAAAATATAGTTTTGGAAACAAAATGGTAAATTTATATTTGTTGGGGATAAATAGTAAAGATTTAAAATGTATACAGTGCCTATAAAAAGTGTTCCTTCTCCTCCCCCCCCCCCCCCGGAAGTTTTCATATTTTATTGTTTTATAGCATTGAATCACAGTGGATTTAATTTGGATTTTTTGACACTGATCAACAGAAAAAGACACTTCCGTGTCAAAGTGAAAACAGAGGTATACAAGATAATGAGAGGCATTGATCGTGTGGATAGTCAGAGGCTTTTTCCCAGGGCTGAAATGGCTAGCACAAGAGGGCATATTTTTAAGGTGCTTGGAAGTAGGTACAGAGGAGCTATTGGGTTTGTTTTTTACGCAGAGGGTGGTGAGTGCGTGGAATGGGCTGCTGGTGGCGGCGGTGGAGGCGGAAACAATAGGGTCTTTTAAGAGACTCCTGGATGGGATACATTGAGCTTAGAAAAATAGGGGGCTACGGGTAAGCCTAGGTAGTTCTAAGGTAAGGACAAGTTCGACACAGCTTCGTGGGCCGAAGGGCCTGTATTGTACTGTAGGTTTTCTATGTTTCTAGATCTCTACAAAGTGATCTAAATTAATCACAAATATAAAACAAAATAAATAATTGCATTAGTATTCACCCCCTTTAGTATGACACACCAAATCAACTGTTGCCCAGGTGCTTCACCAATCGCAGCTTTATGGGAGACTGGCAAAAAGAAAACCACTATTGGTGGTGGGGGGCGGGGGAACTCACATGAAATCTCAGCTACAGTTTGCCAGAAAGCATGTGGGAGACTCTGAAGTTAACTGGAAGACATTTTCCAGTTTGGTCTTTGGTCATCAGACTAAGTACTATGTTTGGCATAAGCCAAAACACCGCACATCATCAAAAACACACCATCCCTACTGTAAAGCATGGTAATGGCTGCATCATGCTGTGGGGATGCTTCAGTGCAGCAGGCCCTGGAAGGCTTGTGAAAGAAGAGGGTAAAATGATTACAGCAAAATACAAGGAAATCCTGGAGGAAAACCTGATGCAGTCTGCAAGGGAACTGCAACTTGGGAGAAGATTTGAAGATTTGTTTTCCAGCAAGATAATGACCCCAAGCATAAAGCCAAAGCTACACAGGAATGGCTTAAAAACGACAGAGTTAATCTCCTGGAGTGGCCAAGTCAGCGTCCAGACCTCAATCCAATTGAAAATTTGTGGCTGGGCTTGAAAAGGGCTGTCCACTCACAATCCCCATGCAATCTGACAGAGCTTGAGCAGTTTTGTGAAGAATGGGGAAAAATTTGCAGTGTCCAGATGTGCAAAACTGATAGACTTATCCACAGAGATTCAAGGCTGTAATTGCTGCCAAGCGTGCATCTACTAAATACTGACTTGGGTGTGAATACTTATGCAATCAATTATTTTGTTTTTTATATTTGATTAATTTAGATTACTTTGTAAAGATCTGTTTTCACATTGACACAACAGAGTCTTTTTCTGTTGATCAGTGGCAAAAAAAAAATTAAATCCATTGTAATTCAATGTTGTAAAACAATAAAACACGAAAACTTCCAAGGGGTATGAAGACTTTTTATAGGCACTGTATTTTCATTCATTCAATCAAAACCTCTGTTCCACAGTTTTGTTTGCCTGATGTATTATGAGTTCTATTGTTTCTGGCAACTCTGTATGGACCCTGTTGGTGATTATATATATGTGACTGTTGACCACAAATAATCCTTGGCGAGGAGTCCTTTTATTGGTTGGTTAAATGTCATGAAAGCTTCCACATTCCGCTAGAAAGTGAGCAAGAATGAAAATCCTAATTTGTGGATTTTTTCTTTGCCCTTATTTCCCTGGTTGAAGTAAATTTAACTTCACTTTGGCTCATAATAGAATCTCCAGATTTTGCTGTCTGTATTCTGTCCTTCATGAAATTGTCTTTCCATGGATAGTCAATAAGAATGGTTTTAATGTTTTGTTTCTTTTTGTATTTGCAGTATGTTATCTTTTGCACACTGGTTGTCCACCCTGTTAGTGTGGACTTTCATTGATTCTATTATGGTTATTGGATTTATTCAGTATACCTGTAAGAAAATTAATCTCAGGGTTGTACATGGTGATATACATGTACTTCGATAATAAATTTAGTTTGAACTTGGTCTTTTGCTTGAGTAAGAACATAAAAATTAGCTAAAGTAGGGCACCCTCGAACTAATTCTGCCTTTCAATATGATAATTCATACTATAATATGGCATTACTGCCTACCCCTGGACACTATTCATTCCCTTATCAAGAATCAATCTTCCTCTGCCTCTATTGCTTGTATGAGAATAAGAGTTTTATGAATATTTTTTAAAGCAGAGGTGCAAAAGTACTCAGCCCTCAGAATTGCATTGAAACATTGCAGCAATGATTAGTTGCAACACACATCAAAGTTGCTGGTGAACGCAGCAGGCCAGGCAGCATCTCTAGGAAGAGGTACAGTCGACGTTTCAGGCCGAGACCCTTCGTCAGGACTAACTGAAGGAAGAGTTAGTAAGAGATCTGCGTTCACCAGCAACTTTGATGTGTGTTGCTTGAATTTCCAGCATCTGCAGAATTCCTGTTGTTAGCAATGATTAGTTTTTTGGTTTGACTAATTACTACTTGTACCTTTGGCAAATCATGCCATGGGACACCGAAGTCCCTCTGGACTTAATACCTTTGTAGTCTCTCATCCTTCAAATTTTATGTTTTGTGCTAACAATAATCAACTTTACATTTTCCAACACTGCATGCTATTTACCAGATTTTTCCCCATTCACTTAACTTGTGTCCTTAGAGACACCTTTTCGTGTCACATTTATGTAGTCTAACCATTTGTGACATTTTTCAAAAATTTGATGCAGCATTTTAACTATGAACAGAAAGTATTAAAGGCTTAAGATCATATCCAGGTATTGCTTTTTTTTGGGTGGGGGAGGAGGGGGAGAAAGACTGCTGGTTTCTTGGGCCAATACATTTGTTGATGCAGTATCCAACTTTTCTGTCAAATTAATTATCCTTTCTAATTAGCAAATTGCCATTGTCAGAATTAATTGAACAGTATTTAATAAAATTAAATCCTAATTTGAATTTTTGTTTACGTTAGAATGTAATTTCCTTCCACATCTGTTGTTTTAATTACACTAAACAATTTTTTTTGAAAATATTGCTTCTTCAGAAATTTTTTGTTTATGATAGACCGCTGGAAACTGAACACAAATATAATTTCAGACTATTTGTATCACATAGGAATTTGGAGACACAAGTAATTAACTTTTGAATATAATGCATTTAATTGCATAACGGTGCTGTTGCTTTGCAGTAGTTCATCTAAGCTTAAGATGTTTTGTTGATGATTTTCATTTATGCTCTGTGTCTGAGCCTTCTTGCCTAAGTGTACAACAATAATCAGCCAGCATTGATGGATTCCAGTTGCTCTGATACTGTTTCTCCATGACTGCAGTGTCCTGGTGAAACATTTCACCATGCTCAGCACTGTGCCAAGATCTGCAGGGAAGAAGTCTAAATGGGAATGTAGAAAATTAATCTTTAGTGACATGTTGCTCTTCATGGTTTTGTATGTTTGAAGCATGTTGTCAACCAGTTAGCTGTGTGTACTTTGGGGCTCTGTTACCGCCAAGAAAAATTTCAACAACATCCTTGAATGCCTTCCATGCAGTTTTCTCCAGTCCCAAAGAGTTTCTTCGAATTGCCTGTCATCAATGGATTTGTGCCTTCCTGAATCTTGGCATCAGTTATTCTGACTCAAATTATGAAATGAGTTAACAACTATAGGTGAATTTTTAAAAATGGTGCATGATAGGAAAATTTCATGATAATTTTCATTATCAGCAGCCCAAAATCCATAAAATAGACCCAAAAGTATTCAGGAAACAAAATTTTTGTTATCCAGTGTTATATAAACTGAGTATTCTGGAAAGTTATATATAGTTTCACTGGACACCATTGCCCATTTTGAATTTTCTAATAGGAATGTTAATTTTGTCATAAAATTACAATTTATTTCTCTCATCAATGTGAAGTTAATCCTTGCATCAAACAAAGGGATCTAATATACTAGAGTCAATTAACTTTTGTTAAATGGGTTGAATCTGGCTCCTTTTGAAAGCAGGTAAGCTTTAGTCACTTTTTTCAGAGCAAGAAATGTGAAAAAATATTAATAAAGGAATCAAAAGTTTGCAATCATAGTGCCATTTGTTTGAAAAATGTTGGTGAAAATGTAAGTTTATAGTAGTCAAACTGTTGAAATGCGTGAGGAGAACTTCATATTGGTTATTGACATCAGTTTGTTTTTATTATAATTGCTTGTTTAAGTGAGCTTAATCCGTCATTTTACTTTTTTGTGCATGAAAATAGTGTGGAGCGTTATGATCCTAGCAAAGATTCCTGGGAGATGGTAGCTCCAATGGCTGATAAAAGAATTAACTTTGGCGTTGGTGCAATGCTTGGATTCATCTTTGTTGTTGGTGGACACAATGGTGTATCACACTTGCAAAGTGTTGAGAGATATGAACCCCATCAAAATCAGTGGACTTTGTGTAGACCAATGAATGATCCAAGAACAGGTAAATCTTGGAAAGTCTTTTTACTAAAGCGATTTGTAATTGTATAGTCTTAAAATGATTTTGTCAGATTCATTTTGAGCTTTTCAATGTACAATATTTTTGAAATCCTTTTAAATAAAATGTCATCTTTCTCCCCTTGACAGGAGTTGGTGCGGCCATTGTAGATAATTACCTCTATGTGGTGGGAGGTCATTCAGGGTCATCGTACCTGAACATGGTACAGAGGTATGACCCAACCCTGGATACTTGGTCAGATTCTACTGGTATGTTATCATGTCGGTGCAACTTTGGGCTGGCTGCATTTTGATCGTGCTTTGACTTATGAAGAATTTACCATGGTAACAAATCCTGCATGACAAGATGACCAACTGTGCTGAGATTGAGGAGATACACAATCTTTCAGGTTTCACTGAGAATCTTGGCTGCTACTGTTGGTATTTACTTTGCAGAAAGTATTGTTTTTAATCAAATTGGTTATATTGTATGATCTTGTGCTATGGGGAAGATAAACTGATGCCTGAAATAGCCAGGACTAAAAGAGCCCTAGCATTTCTAACTTATTAACATTCCCCTCCATTTTAAGTAATTGTTGCCTCCACCCACCCTCACTTTAATTGTAATGAATTGCACAAATTCAAAGCCCTTTCAACCTGATTCCATTGCTGTTTTGTCCATTTTTTCAAAACACCTGTGAGTTACATAAAAACTTTAAGGGCTGCCTTGTCATATCTGTCACAAGTTTTTGAATACAACTTCCTCTTTGCTTGTATTATGCAGTGTGGTTTATGTAATTTGTAGATCTGATGACATGCTATTAATATTGTGTATATTTTTCTTTTAGCAATCTTCCATCTGAATGATAAGGTCACTTATCAATATTTAATATTTGATCTGGTTTTATTCAAAGTGAAACAATATACATCTAAAAAAAGAATCTTAATTGGGTTACCTGTGCAACTGCAATTGTACTTTTCATGGTTTAATGTTTTGGAAGTTATGAATTTCCATTGTTACAAACCTATATTCACATAGGAATATTATGTCTGAATCGGATAGTTAATAGACTTTGTGAATATAGCATGATATTTTAAACAGTACTGATTTTTTAAAAATATTTGTATATTTGCCATGTTATTCAGCTCCAATTGCAGGTGTTAAGTTTATTTGTGTATTCCTGTATTAATATTCTAACAGCTGCTGTTCAGAGAAACTTAGTACTTGGTGCTATCCTAAAATTCAGGACATAGATGTTACAAGCAACACACAGATGTTACATACATATTTGTTGTAAATGTCCTGTAAATTGATTTTTTTAACTACCATCATTTTTGAGTAGGTCTCTCATACCACTGAGCAAGCATAGCTGGAGTGAAAAGTTAATTTAACTTTCAGTTTCTAAAACCCTAACCTTGCTAATTTGTTCAACACTGCAAACCTAAATAATTCATCTTCAACTGCCTCTCATTATGCATGCTTTTCCCTAATTCTGGTCCATTCAAAGACCTTGAATTTGTGTTTGAAAAATATTGGTTGCCAAACATGTTTGTTTTGTAAGTTTTTAATGTACTTTGCAGATACTGTTTTTCTGTATGTTACATGACATTAACGTAGACAACTTTGTTCAATTAATATAAATGTCCAAAATGATTTCCATATGCACTTTTTCAAAGTATTACAAATATAATCTCCCAATAAAACTGCAGTTTTTTCTGCACCTAAAATGTGCAAAAAATGTGTAATTGTAGCAGTTTGAATTAACAATCAGTTAAACAAAGGTTCTTTTTGACTTGATTGAAGCTATAATTAGTATGTTTAGACCAGATTAGCAAAGTACCAACACAGGTTTGTACGTGTGCTTGGTAAAGTGTACATTTTGTTTTAGATTGGTAGAGTAAATAGTTGTGCATTTTGGTGGTTGCATGGACATGTGTCTGTGCACTTGCATTAGTGCTTCAGATTGGGCTTTATCATTGCGTGTGCTACTTAGTATCTATCCTAACTTTCTAAAAGTTTCTGGATCTTGATGATGAAAGCTACATGCGTTTGTTGGAATAAAATGGTGCAATAACATTTTTATATGGCTTTTTTATTAAGTGTAATTTATACTTATGGATGGGTTGATTTACAGAATTATTGTGCTCTTAATATACCACTTGTCAGTAAAATGTAACATTTGTGGTGTTCCGTATGTAGAATGAAATTCCATCCTCTATAAACTTCCATATTTCAAAGTACAAGTAGAACATAATGCGTATTTCTTTATTTAAATAATGGCATGATTTAATCTACATTGAAATAAAAATTAGCAAAGTCCACTGAAGCAACCTAGTCCCAAAGGCATGGCAAACTACACAGGTCCTACTGGTTTAGTAGCACAAGTGTTTATCTTGATGGCAGTAACTAATGTCACAGCAATAACTACCGTCAGTGGCATCTGATAAAATTATAACCTTGTTTTGGACAATTATTTTGTTAATTTTAAGAATCTTTATAAAAATATATTTGATACAAAGCATGTCAAATATTGGTTTCATCCATAGTAATGAAAACTTGGATCTAGTTAGTGGCAAGTGAAATATTTGGCCTCCATTCACTGCAAATAGGGAGTGTTTGTCCGTGTACACGTTTTGCCTATTATGCACTTGTTTAGTTATTTCAAGTTGTGACAAAATTCAAAAATTCTGGCAAAATAGTAGGAACTGGCATTTGACAGATTTAAAATGCAACTTGGAAACTTTCATTTAAAATTTTTTTTTAGCATGTCTAGTAGAAGAAAGGAGATCTATATAGGTAACCTGATGATGTGGGACAAAGTGATTTGTCTTTTGCAGCATCTTTATCCCATACTATTTTTGTAAAAGGCATTTATTTTTCTGTGTCATACTCTTCTATATTGTCTAGTTAAATTTGCACAGAATTTTCAGTAGTCACTTGATTACAAGTGTAAAAATGAGCACTTACTATGAAATGTTGTAATACATGATTTATATTGACCATAAATGGTATTTCTGGAATTAATGATTTGATCATTTTTTGCTATCCACATTGCCCATCTCCTGTCAATTGGACGACTTCCCCTTTCGCCAGAAGATACATGGTGTATTTGAATACCACAGCTGGAATACTATTATAAAGTACAAAAACAAAGTTTTAATGATTTCGATCTACTTGGCTTTAACTTATTGTGAAAGATATTTTGCTGAAGTTGGATGTGGAAACTGATGTTTCTGTGCTCTGCACATTGAGAGACTTGCATGCAAATAAACTGTAGAGATGTTTGAAGAGACTTTGATTTATTTTGCTAATCTAATTGCAATTAGACTTCATTCGGAAGTTGGTGACAACTTGGGTAGGTAACTATTTCTGCCCCTATATTCACCAAAACTAACTTTGCCCCATTGACTTAACATATTTGAGCCACATTTTGTATTCATCCCTAAATGTCATAATGAAATTTAAAACATAGGATTTTAAACTTTGAATGAATGGCCTAAGTTAACATTGTTAATAGTGATCAACAACACTGGATTATGAAAGTTTTGAAAATGTAAATTATTGAACTGATGGGGGACATGGGCAGGTCTATAGTCATTACTGATTTCATAGCTTGCCTTAACTTTTAACTTGATACTGAACTGGATTTTATCTACCTGCCTTTCAATCCAGTACTAACCTTTAAATCCAGACTGCTTCATTTTTAATAAAATGTGATTCTAAACTTTGTAAATAAACAGGTAAAAGACCTATTTGTTTTTTGACTTGAGGGAATGACATCATTATAAATGGTTAAATGTTAGTTTGTTTGGTTGTATGCTCTGTATCTGAAAACATCAGTCTTACACTTCAAACATGAGAAACATCTTGCCTGCTTTTTGGTGTCATTTGCTACAAAGTAAAAGTGCTAAAGGACTGTTTTCACACCACTTGAGTTTGTTTTTTTCTTAAAGCAGTGTCCAGATTTTACATGCTTGTGGTACTGCTGTGTCAAATACTGTCTGTTGCAGTATTTCATGGTTTACAAAATAAATCTTTAAATCTGAAAAGTGGTGTCTTGCAATATTTCCTTTCTACTTTTAGTGTGGCTGGTTGCCACCTCTAGATTAACATTTTGTACCTGGTAGATGAGATTGCAGATGCTGGTACAGATGGCTGAATTCCTTTTTTGAGAACTGGCTGTTTCCCCTTTTCATTAATCCTGATGCAAGTTTCAACCTGAAATGTCAACAATTCTTTTTCCCCTTTCCACAACAGATACTGTTCAACCTGTCAAGTTCTTCCAGCAGATTGCTTAATATCTACTTGGACTTGATAGAAAATAATTTCTTAGCTACTAACATTAAGTAACATGATTTCTGATGGAAATTCCCCTCCAATTTACTTTGGACTTGGGTTGTGGATAGCACAGCCAACAGCCAGGGTATGCATGCCTGAGCATCTAGCTGTACCACTATGTTTTGCAAATGCAAGGTCACTACTGTTCAACATCCAGCCAACTACAAACTATGCCTTATTTAATGAGGTGCTTGGGTTTTAACTTTATATTTGTCAATAGGCACTTACAGATATTGAGTTGTGAAAGTCACTCAGTACCTTACTGATTGAGCTCTTAAGACTATCATCTCTAAGACTAGACTATATTATCTGGCCCATTGAGTGGAAGGCAGAGTTTAAACCTTGCTATGGCATCTAGGGAACTTAAATTCACAATTAAATCTGGAATTTATAACTAGCACCAATAAATGTAAAACTACTGGGACATTTGGAGGGTGGAAATGGGTGGGTCAGAATTGGAAGTCAATCTGATTCCCTAATGTCCTTCAAGTAGGAATACCTGTTGCTCGTCTCATCTGAATCTTGTAATTAGGAAGGGTCAATAAATACCAGTAGTGTCCACACTACAAATGAATATATACAGACATGTATGTGCTGAGCTAACTATCAGTAAACTATATTTTTTCTCTTTCGCTCATTATCAACCTAAGAACTTTCAAATGTTACTCCTTTAAGCACTTGGATTTATTCAAAGATTGCAAACACTATGTATCCTATTCAATCCTGAAATGTTGATCCCGCTCTACTCTTGATCTCTACCTCGTTGCCACCATCTGCTGCTGAAGTCATCCTCTAACCTCATTATACCTAATCCAGGTTCCACATCCTTAAACTTGTTCATGCAAAATTGTTAGTCCTGTCTCCACAAACAGCACTTTGGAATACAATTCCTGACTACCTTTTTAAGGCATTCTCCACCATAAAGTGCCTCATTTTACATCTCTGCAACCGTAAACCTACCCCTTTTAGCTTGGTTTCAATTTGTATTTTTGCAAAGACTTGGATAGATTAGGAGAATGGGCAAAGAAGTGGCAGACTGAATATAATGTAGGGAAATGTATAGACATGCACTTCAGTAGAAGGAAAAAGTGGATTATTTTGTAAATGGGGAGAAAATTCAAAAATCATAGGGGCAAAGGATCTTGGGAGTCCTGTGCAGGATTCCCTAAAGGTTAACTTGTAGGTTTGAGTCAGTGGTAAGGAAGGCAAATGCAATGTTAACATTCATTTCAAGAGGACTAGAATATAAAAGCAAGGATGTAATGCTGAGGCTTTATAAGGCATTGATCAGACCACAGGGAGTATTGGGTGCAATTTTGGGCCCCTTATCTAAAAGATGTGTTGGTATTGGAGATGGTTCAGAGGAAGATCACAAGAATGATTCCAGATACGAAAGAGTTAATGCATGTGCAGCATTTGATGGGTGTGAACCTGTATTCATTGTTGTTTAGAAGTGGAGTGGGGGGAAGAATCTTATTGAAACCTGTCAAATATTGAAAGGCCTACATCGAGTGGACATGGAGAAGTTTCCTATATTTGGTAAGTTTAGGACTAGAGGGCACAACCTCAGAAGATAGTGATGCCCATTAGAATAGTGAATGTGTGGAATTCATTGCCAGAGACATCTGTGGAGGCCATCTCATTAGGTACATTTCTTCATTAGTCAGGGCATCAAAGGTTATGGGGAGAAGGCAAGAGAAGAGGATTGGGAAGGAAAATCCGCCATGATGGAATGGCAAAGGAGACTTGGGCTGAATGGCCTAATTCTAATCCTATACCTAATGCTTTTATGAAATTCCTACTTTTCTGGGTGGTAAGAGATGTACATTAAGACTGCTGAAATTTACATTAAATGTTCTGTTTATCACTAAGGTACAGTACTTTGCCTGTTATGGAACTTAGTTTAATCTCTGCTACAAGTAACATGCTACATTCTTGAAAGGGAATCTAATTCTCATTTTAAAATAGTTCTGAAGCATATCTTAAGTATGATAGTTGGTAGATTTGGTAGATTTAAAAGCTAATTGAGCTGACAGGGCTTTAATACATTTAATTTCTTAGACTAAGTTTTAAAATTATCTGCTTGGAATACTGGAAAAATGTGTGATCTAGTAATTTATTTCTTCCTAACATCACTAGAGGATAACTGACACCAATTTTTATTTTCAATACCCCTTTATTAAATGTGCTTGTCAATTAGTTTTCCAGATGAGCCATTTTTTCTCTCTCAAAATGCCTGGACTCTGTTAAATCAGTAGCTAGTAAATAGGTACTACGATTAGTAACAGACTGGACTTGCCCTGCACTGGCTACTACTGTTGACACTACTTCTAGAATATCTGTAGCATTTGTCAGCAGTGATATCACATTCGTGCAGTTACAAAATCAGACTGCAAAATTAAAGCAGAGTTTGGAAATTATTAAACTACAATCCAAGTTTGGAACCAGAGATTGCATAGCAGTAATTTTGCTTAATATACCATTTGTTGCTTAAAGTTTCCTAAGAATATTTTAATGTACTTTACAGCAGGAATAATTTGCAAATACTTTGCATTGGATTAGATTCAGGATTACTTTTGCTTAGGTTGTGCAAAAAAGTTAACAATTTGGTTATTGCTGCGTGTGAAGTACCAGGCATCTGGTTTTGTTTAACTGCCCAATGGTGACTTCAGGTGATGCTGTCAGTTTCAGAATTTATTAATAGTCACAGCATTTTGTCATCATTTCCAACTATCAAGTGTGCCACTGTTTTTAGGTAAAATTAGTCATTATTTTTTTCAGAGCTTCATTGTGCTCTGGTTTTTACATCTGTTCATTTAGAAAGTTCTGATTATTTTGTGTGCACATCCTTCAATATAACATGTAAATAAACTTTATTCCATAAGTTATATAAAAATACTTGATATCCAAAATACATCTTTGTACATACAGTATTTGCATAGTTTTAAAGTTAATATCTAGAACATTAAAATCTTTTTGGTTAATAAATCAGAACTTAATTGTCCAATTTTCCTTTAATACCAAAATGATTTAATTTACTCTGCATAGTTTTAAAATAAGTATGACTTATGTAGTGTATATCCATTGCCTCATTTTTGAGCAACACAGATCATTCTTAATCAATTCTTGATCTCGAACATAGACAAGAGAGGACAAGAGCAGCAGCTCTGGAGGTTTATTTAATAACACCAAGTTCTCAGTTCTAAGTCCATCATAATGCATCCAATTACCATCAATCATAAAAGCAGCCGAGTAATGATGCTCCTCCTTATTGAAAAGTGTTGCCCCTTCTAGTAAGTACCTAGGAACAAAAAATCAGTTTATTTTTCCAAACAAGCATTCTATTTCAACATCTTTTAATAGAATGTGATTGCTTCTAAATTCTATTTATATTCCCTTCATTTCATGCAACCACCCCCTCCCCCAATCTGGGTAATCTCACCTCCCACATATATGCAGACTGTTACATGTTCAGTCTGCAGCCAAAAATCAATAAAAAATTAATAAGTTTTTTTGCAAGTTGTTTCAAGAGTATGCAACTTTGGGACTATCAATCTTGCTGAGTGATTCTGTTGCACTGCTCTAGCATTAATGATTGAACCAGTCGATTTCAGGTACTATTACTCTTGATTTTCATAAATTCTATACTTCCGTGCGGTACAGTATTTTAAATAGAATTTTGCCAGTAATGATGTAAAAGGAGAATTGTATCACCTCAACTTATGTTATAAGGAAAATACCTGTGTTCTGCCACATCCAAACTATATGGCACATAAGCCAGTTCCTCAGATTTCCATTGCTGCATATTTAGGATGACAAACGGAGGAGCGTCATGACAAAAAATTCTCTGTGTGAACTCCCGTTGACCATTACATCTAGGAAAGGTGTAGTGCCATGTTAGAACTCAGATACCAAATGGCATATGATAATAAAAAATCTCCATTACTTAGACTTAGTTTTTAAATTATCCTTTCATATTCTCCAACTTACAAAATTTCAGTTAAGTTCATTTTTCAAGAGGACAGGCCCATTAAATCATCTCAGTTCCCTTAAGGTGACAAGTAACTACACAAAACTCAACTCAGGGCATGTGACAAAATTACCTCTCATAGTATCTTTGTTTAAATTTTTCCACAGCTAAGGCTAAATCTAATAAGGAAAAAACACACAAAGTGAAGGTATTAACAAGTGCAACGGACATATTGCAAAATGGAAGCCAGCATTTTAATTTTGTACGCACATATTCAGTCCTGTTTCACACTTAAAACAACTTGATTGTTGCTTGAGGGATGGGGGAAAAACTAATGCATAATAATTAGTTTTTTGAAGAAAATGAATACATTAGTTTTTCAATCACAAATGAGAAATTCTGCAGATGCTGGAAGTAAAGCAACACACAGAATGCTGGAGAAACTCAGCAGGCCAGGTAGCATCTATGGAAAAGCGTTCAGCAGGACTGGAGAGGAAAAAAATGGATGAGGAGTCAAGAGTTAGAAGGTGGGGAAAGGGGGCAAAGAAACACAAGGTGATAGGTGAAACCTGAAGGGGGAGGGATGAAGTAAAGAGCTGGGAAGTTGATTGGTGAAAGAGAAACAGGGCTGGAGAAAGGGGGAGTTTGACAGAAGGCCATGGAAGAAAGAAAGGAGGGGGGAGGAACACCAGAGGGAGGCAATGGCAGGCAAGGAGTTAAGGTGAGAGAAGGAAAAGGGGATGGGGAATAGAGAAAGGGATGGGGGCTGTCATTATTAGAAGCTTGAGAAATTGATGTTCATGCCATCAGGTTGGAAGCTACCCTGATGGAATACAAACTGTTGCTCTTCCAACTTGAGTGTGGCCTTGTTATGACAGTGGAGGAGGCCATGGATGGACATGCCAGAATGGGAATAGGAAGTGCAATTAAAATGGATGGCCGCTGGGAGATCCCACTTCTTCTGAAGGACGAAGTGCAGGTGCTCGGCGAAGCGGTCTTCCAATCTACATTAGGTCTCACCGATATACAAGAGGCCACACCAGGAGCACAAGATACTATAGATGACGCCAACAGACTCACAGCTGAAGTATTGCCTCACCTGGAAGGACTGTTTAGGGCCCTGAATGGTAGTGACAGAAGAGGTGTAGGGGCAGGTGTAGCACTTGCTCCACTTACAAGGATAAGTGCCAGGAGGGAGATCTGTGATACCTGCAGAAAGCGGGGGGTGGGAGAGGGAAAGATGTGCTTGGTGGTGGGATCCAGTTGGAGTTGGTGGAAGTCACGGAGATTTATGTGCTGGACGCAGAGGCTGGTGGGGTGGTAGGTGAGGACAAGAGGAACCCTATCGCTGGTGGGGTGGTGGGAGGATCATCCTCACTCTCAATAATTTCTCCTTTGGCTCCTCCCACTTCCTTCAAACAAAAAGTGTAGCCATGGGTACTTGCATCGGTCCCGGCTATGCCTACCTTTTTGTCAGCTACCTAAAACAGTTTATGTTCCAAATATACACTGGTGCCACTCCCCAACTTTTCCTACGCTACATCGATGACCTCATTGGTGCTGCCTCGTGCACCCAAGCTAAGATCGTCAACTTCATCAATTTTGCCTCCAACTTTCCCTTTGCCTGGTCAGGGAAAGTGAGGAGGTGATAAAGAGGAGCTATAGGTAAGTAGTCACACCAGGGTCTTGGGATACATATGAGTGGGTAACAGTCAGGAGGGGGAAGAGCAGGAGTCAGATACTAGAGAGTAGCCCTGTGGCTGTTCCCCTTGATAATAAGTACTCCTGTTTGAATACTGTTGGGGAGGATGGCCTACCTGGGGGAAGCAACAGTGGCCGCACTCCTGGTACAGAGTCTGGCCCTGTGGCTCAGAAGGGCAGGGAAAGGAAAAAGGCAGTTAGAGGGACAGACAGGTGATTCTGTGGATGCTGGAAAGAAATGTGGATGGTCGTTTGCTTTCCAGGTGCCAGGGTCCGGGATGTTTCGCATCCACAATATCCTGAAGTAGGAAGGTGAACAGCCAGAGGTCGTGATACATATTGGTACCAACGACATAGGTAGAAAAAGGGAGGAGGTCTTGAAAACAGACTATAGGGAGTTACTTTATACTTTATTGTCGCCAAACAATTGGTACTAGAACGTACAATCATCACAGTGATATTTGATTCTGAGCTTCCCACTCCCTGGATTACAAATATTAAATATTAAATTTAAATTATAAATCATAAATAGAAAAATGGGAAGTAAGGTAGTGCAAAAAAACCGAGAGGCAGATCCGGATATTTGGAGGGTACGACCCAGATCCAGGTCAGGAGCCATTCAGCAGTCTTATCACAGTTGGAAAGAAGCTGTTCCCAAATCTGGCCGTACGAGTCTTCAAGCTCCTGACCCTTCTCCCGGAGGGAAGAGGAACGAAAAGTGTGTTGGCTGGGTGGGTCGTGTCCTTGATTATCCTGGCAGCACTGCTCTGACAGCGTGCAGTGTAAAGTGAGTTCACGGACGGAAGATTGATTTGTGTGATGTGCTGCGCCGTGTTCACGATCTTCTGCAGCTTCTTTCGGTCTTGGACAGGACAACTTCCATACCAGGTTGTGATGCACCCTAGAAGAATGCTTTCTACAGTGCACCTATAAAAATTAGTGGGGGTTTTAGGGGACAGGCCAAATTTCTTTAGTTTTCTCAGGAAGTAAAGGCGCTGGTGGGCCTTCTTGGCAGTGAACTCTGCTTGGTTGGACCAAGTCAGGTCATTTGTGATATTGACCCCGAGGAACTTAAAGCTTTTGATCTGTTCCATTTGCGCACCACCGATGTAAATTGGGTCATGTGGTCCGCTACTCCTTCTGAAGCCAACAACCAATTCCTTCGTCTTGCTGACATTGAGGGATAGGTTATTGTCTTCACACCATGCCACCAGGTTCTTAATTTCCTCTCTGTACTCAAACTCATCATTACCCGAGATACGGCCTGCAATTGTTGTGTCATCAGCAAACTTGTATATTGAGTTTGATAGAAACTTGGCTACACAATCATGGGTGTACAGTGAGTACAGCAGGGGGCTGAGTACACAGCCTTGTGGGGCACCGGTGCTCAGAGTGATTGTAGAGGAGAGCTTGTCCCCTATTTTTACAGCCTGTGTCATGTCTGTGAGGAAGTTGAAGATCCAGCTGCAGATCTGAGTGCTAAGGCCCAGGTTCCGGAGCTTAGGATCAGTTTATTTGGAATGATGGTATTAAAGGCAGAGCTGCAGTCAATGAAAAGGAGCCTTACGTATGCGCCTTTATTCTCCAGATGTTCTAAGGAGGAATGTAGGGCCAGAGAGATGGCATCTGCCGTTGACCCGTTGCTCTGGTAGGCGAATTGCAAAGTGTCGAGGTTGACCGGTAGGCTGTGGTTAATGTGTGCCATAACCAATCTCTCGAAGTTAGGAAGGAAATTAAGAAGCAGGACCTCAAAGGTAGTAATCTCGGGATTACTGCCTGTTCCATGTGATAGTGAGTATAGGGATAGAGTGAGGTGGAGGATAAATGTGTGGCTGAGGAATTGGAGCAGGGGGCACAGATTCAGATTTCTGGATCATTGGGATCTCATTTGGGGCAGGCGTGACCTGTACAAAAAGGACAGGTTGCACTTGAATCCCAGGGGGACTAATATCCTGGCAGGGAGGTTTGCTAAGGCTATTGGGGAGAGTTTAAACTAGAATCGCTGGGGGGTGGGAACTGAACTGAAGAGACGGAGGAAGGGGCAGTTGGCTCACAAGTAAAGAAAGCTTGGAGACAGTGCGAGAGGGAGGATGGGCAGGTGATAGAGAAGGGATGCGCTCAGACAGATGGTTTGAGATGTGTCTATTTTAATGCAAGCAGCATCATGAAGAAAGCAGAAAATGGCTTACAGCATGGATCAGTACTTGGAGCTGTGATGTGGCCATTACAGAGACTTGGATGGTTGAATGGCAGGAATGGTTACTTAGAATGCCAGGCTTTAGATGTTTCAGAAAGGACAGGGAGGGAGGCAAAAGAGGTGGGGGTGTGGCACCGCTGGTTAGAGATAGCGTCATGGATGCAGAAAAGGAGGAAGTCATGGAGGGATTGTCTACTGAGTCTCTGTGGGTGGAAGTTAGAAACAGGAAGGGATCAATAACTTTACTGGGTTTTTTTAATAGACCACCCGATAAGAACAGAGACATCGAGGAGCAGATAGGGAGACAGATCCTGGGAAGGTGTAATAATAACAGGGTTGACATGGCAGGAGATTTTAATTTCCCAAAGATTGATTGGCAACTCCCTAGAGCAAGGGGTTTAGATGGAGTGGAGTTTGTTAGGTGTGTTCAGGAAGGTTTCCTGACATAATATGTAGATAAGCCTATAAGAGGAGAGGCTGTACTTGATCTGGTATTGAGAAGTGAACCTGGTCAGGTGTCACGTCTCTCAGTGGGAGAGCATTTTGGAGAAAGTGATCACAATTCTATCTCCTTTACCATAGTATTAGAGAGGGATAGAAACAGACAAGATAGGAAAGTGTTTAATTGGAGTAAGGAGAAATATGAAGCTATCAGGCAGGAACTTGGAAGCATAAATTGCAAACAGATGGTCTCGGAAATGTACAGCTGTAATGTGGCAAATATTCAGAGGATATTTGCGAGACATTCTGCATAGGTACGTTCCAATGAGAGGGAAAGGATGGTAGGGTACAGGAACCATGGTGTACAAAGGCTGTTGAAAATCTAGTCAAGAATAAAAGAAGAGCTTATGAAAAGTTCAAAAAACTAGGTAATGATAGAGAACTAGAAGATTATAAGGCTAGCAGGAAGGAGATAAGAATGAAATTAGGAGAGCCAGAAGGGGCCATGAGAAGGCCTTGGCGAGCAGGATGAAAGAAAACCCCAAGGAATTCTACAAGTATGTGAAGAGCAAGAGGATAAGATGTGAGAGAATAGGACCAATCAAGTGTGACAGTGGAAAAGTGTGTTTGGAACCGGCGGAGATAACTGAGGTACTTACTAGTCATAGTCATACTTTATTGATCCCGGGGAAAATTGGTTTTCGTTACAGTTGTATCATAAATAATTAAATAGTAGTAAAACCAAAAGTAGTTAAATAGTAATATGTAAATTATACCAGGAAATAAGTCCAGGACCAGCCTATTGGCTCAGGCTGTCTGACCCTCCAAGGGAGGAGTTGTAAAGTTTGATGGCCACAGGCAGGAATGACTTCCTATGACGTTCTGTGTTGTATCTCGGTGGAATGAGTCTCTGGCTGAATGTACTCCTGTGCCCAACCAGTACATTATGTAGTGGATGGGAGACATTGTCCAAGATGGCATGCAACTTGGACAGCATCCTCTTTTCAGACACCACCGTCAGAGAGTCCAGTTCCATCCCCACAACATCACTGGCCTTACGAATGAGTTGTTGATTCTGTTGGTCCTAATGAAGTTCAGTATTCACTACAGAAAAGGATCTTGGCGTCTATAGGGATGACTTACAGCAGATTGAAAAGCTTTATCATATAGACAGTAAGAAAGAGGATGTGCTGGAGCTTTTGGAAAGCATCAAGTTGGATAAGTCTGTGGGACCAGATGAAATGTACCCCAGGCTACTGTGAGAGGCAAGAGAGGAGATTGCTGAGCCTCTGGCAATGATCTTTGCATCATCAATGGGGACGGGAGAGGTTCCGGAGGATTGGAGGGTTGCAGATGTTGCTCCCTTATTCAAGAGAATAGAGATAGCCCAGGAAATTATAGACCAGTGAATCTTACTTCAGTGGTTGGTAAGTTGATGGAAAAGATCCTGATAGGCAGGATTTATTAACATTTGGAGAGGCATAATATGATTTGAAACAGTCAACATAGCTCTGTCAAAGGCAGGTCGTGCCTTGAGACTGATGGAATTTTTTGAGAACGTGACTCCTTCTTCGGCTGTCCATTGATTTCGATGTTGACTGTGACTAAACATGTTGATGAAGGAAGAGCAGAAAATCCAAATATGGATTTCAGCAAGGCATTTAATAAGGTACCCCATGCAAGGCTTATTAAGAAAGTAAGGAGGCATGAGATCCAAGGGGACCTTGCTTTATGGATCCAGAATTGGCTTTCCCACATAAGGCAAAGAGTGGGTGTAGATGGGTCATATTCTGCATGGGGGTCAGTGACCAGTGGTGTGCCTCAGGGATCTATTCTCTTCGTGATTTTTACAAAAGACCTAGATGAGGAAGTGGAGGGATGGGTTAGTAAATTTGCTCATGACATAAAGATTGGAGATGTTGTGGATAGTGTGGAGGGCTGTCAGAGGTTACAGCGGGACAGCAAAAGGATGCCAAACTGGGCTGAGAAGTGGCAGATGGAGTTCAACCCGGATAAGTGTGAGGTGGTTCATTTTGGTAGGTCAAATATGATGGCAGAATATAGTATTAATAGTAAGACTCTTGGCAGTGTGGAGGATCAGGGGGATCTTGGGGTCCAAGTCCGTAAGACACTCAAAGCTGCTGCGCAGGTTGACTCTGTGGTTAAGAAGGCATACAGTGCATTGGCCTTCATCAACCTTGGGATTGAGTTTAAGAGCCGAGAGGTAATGTTACAGCTATATAGGACCCTGGTCAGACTCCCCTTGGAGTACTGTGCTCAGATCTGGTCACCCCACTACAGGAAGGATGTGGAAACTATAGAAAAGGTGCAGGGGAGATTTACAAGGATGTCACCTGGATTGTGGAGCATGCCTTAAAAGAATAGGTTTATGAATTTGGCCTTTTCTTCTTGGAGCGGTGGAGGATGAGAGGTGACCTGATGGAGGTGTATAAGATGATGAGAGGCATTGATCATGTGGATAGTCAGAGGTTTTTTCCCAGGGCTGAAATGGCTATCATGAGAGGGCACAGTTTTAAGCTGCTTGGAAGTAGGTGCACAGGAGATGTCAGGGGTAAATTGTGTTTTTTTTTAAAACACAGAGAGTGGTGAGTGCATGGAATGGGCTGCCGGCAACGGTGGTGGAGGCAAATACAATAGGGTCTTTTAAGAGACTCCTGGATAGGTACATGGAGCTTGGAAAAATAGAGGGCCATGGGTAACCCTAGGTAATTTCTAAAGTGAGTACATGTTGGGCACAGCATTGTGAGCTGAAATTTTTCTATGTTTCTACCCTGCCCTCAAATTTACCTGGTCCATTTCCAACACCACCCTCCACTTTCTCAATATCTCTCTATCTCTGGAGACAGTTTATCCACTGATGTCTATTACAAACCCACTGACTCTCACAGCTTTTTGGATTATATCTCTTCCCATCCTGTTACTTGTAAAAATGCCATCCCCTTCGCCAGACCTGTAGTTCTTTCACCAATCAACTTCCCAGCTCTTCACTTCACCCCTCTCCCTTCTCTGGTTTCATCTATCACTTTGTGTTTCTTCCTCCCCTCCCCCATTCCTTCTAACTCTGACTCCTTTTTTTCCCAGTCCTGCTGATGGGTCTCAGCCTGAAATGTTGACTGTACTATTTTCCATAGATGCCACCTGGCCTGTTGAGTTCCTCCAGTATTTTGTGTGTGCAGACCACATTAGTTCTATTGGATATACAATAGAAGTATATGTGACATTGAGAATTTTGGAATTGAACACAAGTACTTATTGATTAAAGAAAGAAATGTAAATTTTGAAATGTAAATAAATGTAAATGTAGAAGCATGTACCAAATCAGGCTCTAAATAACTATTCCATGTTTATTGCAACTATATCAACAACCTAGTATTACAAAATGCTGCATTTTTCTCAAGTATCAAACTCGGCTTCCAGAATTTTTTTTAAACTTACAAAAATTCCTTAAAGCATATTCTAAAATAGAAATCACCAGCTAGTATCATAACGCTGGTAGGAAATCTTCAGCCAGTTCTCTCAACCTAAGATTTCAAAAAAAAGTCTAGGGCAAAATTAAGTATGTCTTTCATGGTTTCTGACCTATGTTTAGGTAGGGAAAGATAATGGGAATTTGTTCACTCATTATTCAGCTTCCATTTAACAAGTATGCCTGCTCACTGCTTTACTTTAGAGAGGCTCTGCTCCAGACAGATTCATTTCATAAAACACATTTCCTATAATGGACTATAACTCACTCCATGGTCACTGTTAAACCAATTACTGGCCTGTATTCAATTTGTAAGCACATGAAGTCAGTGAACATACCCAAGTTCTTCACAGAGCTCGGTCCTGGGACAGAATAATTCATCCACTGCTGCTTGAATTACATCACCCAAGAGAGAATCTCGTGAAGGACTTCAGCAAATAAAAAGAAATCTTAGTCTCTAAATTGGGAATCACATCACAAGCAAAAACACTTGCATTGTGTTGCACTGTGTCAGCATCAGTTACACCAAGAGAAGAAATTTATCAAACAAAAAATGATTAATTTCAGTAAAATATTCACAGTAATACATTAACTTGTTAATTACAATATTACTTCAAGCTGCTGAATTGTGATCTTGTATGATTTCTTGTTTCAGAATTGCTTCTCACAATAATTGATCACTTTTTATTTCTGATTAACAGGGAACATCTTAAATATCACAAGTTTAAATTACTCATCTATCCAAGTTTAAATTACCATGCACAGGGTAGTGGATGGTGAAATTGAAAATGCTGGACATAATACACTGATGTGAAGCTTTAATTTGGTGTCTCTAACAAATTATACCAAACTTTCTCTGTTTGTTCAGCCTTTCGGCTTTTGTTTCAAGTTTAAATTAACCAGAGATGACTCTCTAGTAATTGCATCATATGATACAAAGTTTATGAACTGTGATCATTTTCTTACAAGTTATTTAGTCAAAATGGAGGCACAACAGTTTTGTATCTCAGCAGAAAGCTGAAGTATGTTAACAGTTGCCTGTTCAGTCTAAACTTAATTCAGTTTTCTGCAAATTTCATCTGTTGTTGAAAAGTTTTTCAACTTCAGTTATTTCCTGAATACTTTCATTCTGAACAAGAAGCTGAAAATGCCTCTTCATTATGCCCTTATTATTAATTTTTAAAATTTGTGCTATTTTCTTTTACTTGCACAGCTTTTGAATGGAAATAAATGGAAAAAATAAGTATCAACTTGGACTTAGTATTTAGAGACATTACCTCCATACTACTCTTATGTCAGTAAGTGACTGTGTAACGAATGATAAAATGAGATGTTTGTTATTAAAGATTAATTCACTATGTATGTCCTTAACTGAAATTCCACTGGACCAGGCAATCCAGCATTTAAAGAACTTTAAATATTGTACTGAAAAAAGAAATCCTTAAGAATCCCTGTGTTCGCAGAGACTGAATGAAGCTCATTCTATTGTGTCCAGTTTTAAAAGAAACAAATTAGGTCAATATTATGACAATTTATAACTGATAAATTCATACCAGTAAGAACAGGGCTTAGATTATCCTAACTCATTTCATAGAACTACTACAATTCGCTGGTTGCAAATTAAAATTAAGCTTTCTTATTGGAAATAAAAGTAAACCTACTAGATTACAATTGTCTTGCGCTGATCTTCTTGCACACGTGCCGGGCATCTTCCATTAGAACAAAATGTTTCCTGTATGGTAGACATAAGGTTCTCCAGATTCCTTGTGAAGTTGTCATGTTCATTCCCAAATAGGTCAATTTCTAAAGAGGCCTCATGGACTTCACTTTTGTACTGGCACTTTTCCATCTTATCCCAAATCCATAACAACTTCACAGTTGTAAATTTATATGAATCCATCAAATATAGAAAACACTCAACAAATTCCTTTCCCAAGTAGGTCGATAACTCTCTACGAAAATTCTCATTTTCACTGAGAATCACATAGAGTAACATCAAAAATCCATCAATGGTGCAAGTATTTTTTAGGCTGATCCTCACATACAATGGAGTGCAGGCCATTGCGTTTTTTCCAGCTTTGATGGTATACACTCCACCCCATGGAAGAACAGGTCTCCAGAAAGGTCTATCTCCATTGGAATTATTTGCAATTGATGCTCGGATCTCTTCAAATAACGTTTTAGTCCTAAAATAGAAGGTAAAAGGTGAGGGCTCAGAAATTTTCCAACCCACTCTTGATAGACTTAGGCAATTTTATACAATGTAAAAATGACACATCAGAATTTTTTTTCCTAATTTATCAATTGTGACACGTTTCTTCAGGTGGTTCCAGTAGTGTTATTTTAATCCAATTACTGGCTGGATTACTAGCTAACAGTAAAACAAAGAGCTTATATAATCAGATAATTGGATTACCAAATTTACATGTACAAGTCAGCTATTAATACTACATATGTAGGGAACAAATCATCTGGCAGAGCATGCTATCTTTTTCAAATACCAACAGTGCTACAACATTCAAATCAATGTTTACTCAGCTCTGTACCGAACTATGGGCCTGAGACTCGCTTTGTGGACTTTAGCTCAGAACGCTATTTACTTGCAGTTATTGTTTGCAAGATTTGATTTTTTTTTTCTCTGCACAGTGGGGTGCTTGATGGTCTTTTTTTAATAGGTTCTTCTGGGTTTCGTGGCTACCTGTTAGGAGACGACTCTCAAGATTGTATAATGAGATAAACAATAACGAGGTAGATTGTCGGTCAGAGTACCGTTTAGTAGTTTTAGAGTAATAGAAGCTGTCCTTGAGCCTGGTGATATATGCTTTCAGGCTTTTGTATCTTGATGGTGAAGGAGATGTGGGGATGTGTGGAGAGAAAATATCCATGGTGGCAGCCGCCTTTGATCATGCTGGCTACTTTACCAAGGCAGCAGAAAGTGTAGACAGAGTCCTTGGAAGGGAGACCAGTTTCTGAGCTGTGTGCACATCACTCTGCAATTTCTTTCAGTCATGGGCAGAGTAATTGCCAAATCCAAGCAGCAAAGCATCTGGATAGAATGATTTCTAGTTAAAAGCTGATGAGGGTCAAAGTGGACGTACTGAATTTCTTTGGCTTCCTGAGAAAGTGAGCTTTCTTGGCCATGACAGGCTATTCGTGATGCTCACTCCAAGGAACTTAAAGCTCTCAATCTCAGTACCATTGATGTGGAAAGGAGCATGAGCACACCCCGCTTCCTGAAGTCAATGACGAGCTCTTTCCATTTGCTGACAATGTGGGAAAGGTTGTTGCCATGACACCATGTTACTAAGCTCTCTATCTTCTTCCCCTATTCCAACTCGTTGTAATTTGAGATACCGCCACTGCAGCGGTATCATCTGCAATCTTGTTGATGGAGTTAGAGGATGTATTTCGTATTAAGTTTGTGGCCTATGCAATCAGTATGATGGTTTCAATGTAATCTGTAGATTAGATGTCGTCCGCTGCTCACAAAATTTCTATGGTTATAGACTTAAATAATATCCCCAAGTGAATTACACAATAACCTACCCCTTCAGAACTGAATGTATAGAAAACAGATCTATTTTACACAATTGTTCAAAATAGGCACTAAAGCAATGCATTTTAAAAGAAAGAAAGACTATTATCCTCAATGCTCAAACCAGCAAAAGCAAACACGCACACACAAAATTTCTACCTTAAATCTACTTATTTTAAGATCCAAGTTATTAGTCCAGAAAGTAAACTTGCTAAGGTCTATTTTTTGTGTGTGTTGCTTGAATTTCCAGCATCTGCAGATTTCCTTGTATTTGCCAAGGTCTTTATTCCTTCTCCATCAGTTTTGAGATGTATTTCCATACATATTAAATTCATATTTCAAGTTATGACTCAATTTTTGTCTCCTATTTTCATTTTTCTTAAATACTTCTTATCTGGAGTGATTGAAGACAATTGGTCAGTACTCTCCAGAGTTGAGGAAAATGAAGAGCAATTCTGTTTACTGACAGGCTAGACATGGAGGTAATTTTCTTTCAGGAAGAACCTAAAATTTGGAAGAAGTACTGCAGTAAGAGGAAGTCCATTGATACGTGATACAAAAAGAAAAATTGACTAAGTGGTCCATGACTATCTGAAGTAATGAATTTCCATAGTATTAAAAGGTTAAAGATCTTTATTCCTTGGGGAATTCTTTTTCTTAGGTAGCCATGAATGCTTAGTTATTCACTGTAATAAGGTTGGGATAAAGATCTTTGGATAAGAAAGAACTGGGCAAGAAAATGGACAGAGGATGAACCATAAACAGTGAGGCAAGCAATATGGCCTAACCCCTCCGGATGCTTTCCTGGTTCTAATGCAGCTGTTTAATTCATTTCTGAATAACTCAAAATTAATCATTATTCTCAATCATCAGTATGTGCTTTTTGCAAACAAACAACATTCAAATGTTGCAAAGCTCTCTCCCCGTCCCATCCCATTCTCCAGAGCAGGTGGTTTCTCCTGGAGAATTATGGCCTCTGATCACTAAAGGTAATTAAGAAGGTAAATATGGTTTTAAATTCAAGGTCACAAGATATTGGTGTACAAGAAAAGAGTTGAGGCTTGTGGCAGGCCAACCATGAGTGACAAGATAAGTTTTGGGGAGTGGACAGAAACAGGTAGCCTACTCCCATTGTATTTGATATATCAAAAGAATTGAATTGACTTTATTTCTTACATCCTTCACATACATGAGTAAAAATCTTTACGTTATGTCACCATCTAAATGTGCAATCATAGTAATTTATAATAAATAGAACAGTCAATGTAATATAGAGTACACTCAAACCAGCATGAGTTCATCAGTCTGATGGCCTGGTGAAAGAAGCTGTCCCAGAGCCTGTTGGTCCTGGCTTTTATGCTGCGGTACCGCTTCCCGGATGGTAGCAGCTGGAATAAATTGTGGTTGTGGTGACGCGAGTCCCTAATGATCCTACAGGTCCTTTTTACACACCTGTCCTTGTAAATGTCCTGAATCATGAGAAGTTCACAACTGCAGATGCGCTGGGCTGTCCACAACCACTCTCTGCAGAGTCCTGCGATTCAGGGAGGTACAGTTCCCATACCAGGCAGTGATGCAGCCAGTCAAGATGTTCTCAATTGTGCCCCTGTAGAAAGTTCTTAAGATTTGGGGGCCCGTACCAAACCTCCTCAACCGTCTGAGGTGAAAGAGGTGGTGTTGTGCCTTTTTCACCACACAGCTGGTGTGTACAGACCATGTGAGGTCCTCGGTGATGTGGATGCAGATGATGTGGATGATGTGGAAGCTGTTTACCATCTCAATCCCAGATCCATTGAAATCAATAGGGGTTAGCCTGTCTCCATTCCTCCTCTAATCCATAACCAGCTCCTTTGTTTTTACGACATTGAGGGAGAGGTTGTTTTCTTGACACCACTGTGTCAGAGAGATGCCTTCCATTCTGAGAATATTTTCAGCACACAAGAGGGAATCCAACATTGTGTTTCTACTGAAAGATAACCACTATAGTCTAAAGCAGTTTTCTTTGTTATATCTGATGTACACTCAGTGGCCACCTGCTCGTTAATGCAAATATCTAATCAGCCAATCATGTGGCAGCACTTAATACATAAAAGCAAGCAGACATAGTCAAAAGGTTCCGTTGTTGTTCAAATTGAACATTAGAATGGGGAAGAAATGTAACCTAAGTGACTTTAACCATGAAATAATTGTATGTGCTAGACAAGGTGGTTTCTCAGAAACTTGATCTCCTAGGGATTTTCCACGCAGAAGTGTCTACAGAGAGTGGTGTGAAAAAGAAACAAAAAAAAACGGTGTGCAGCAGTTCAATGGGCGAAAATGCACTGTTAATGAGAGAGGTCAGAGGAGAATATCCAGACTGGTTTCTGGTTCAAGTCAACAGTAACTCAACCACACGTTACAACAGTGGTGTGCAGAAAGACCAACAATAACCATCCTGAAGTCCTAACAAAGATCTCAGCCCGAAACTTTGACTGTTTATTCTTTTCCATAGATGCTGCCTAGACGGCTAATTTCCTCCAGCATTTTGGGTGTGAGCCTTGAAGTGGACAGGCTACAACCAGAAGAGCACGAAGCAGAAGGGGGTTAAGTGGCCACGGTGTATAATCATAGCAATTTAGATATCTATTAATGACTTTCCGCTGTTACTGGAGACTTAATCAACTCATCAATCTACTGTAAAAAACATTGCAAACTTATAATGTTCCTTCCAACATCTTGACTTGCTCCTTTTATTACGATGTCATCATTAAAAGATCCATTTTACGGATGTACCATAGAACTCTTTTTTTAAAAAATGCAATTTTCTTAATGTTGTGCTATATGACATAGCCCAATTCAAAACTGAAACTGTACAAATACTCCCAATTATTCTGCAGATTATAATATCAGTTAGTGAACATATGGAGAACCACAAGTCTTGGTCTTGAAGTTCCCTGAGGATAGGAGCGAGTTTATCCCAATAACTGACACACCTCCGCAATGAAGTGAACTCCAGAAAAGTTCAAACAAATTCGCGTGTGGCCTGTGAACTCATCGTTAACTTTGTGCTCACCTCTCACGCTGATAGTACCCTACTCCAGTCCGGTTCAAGTGCTGCGCGTCCCCTGCGGTGTCGACAATCACGCCATAAGGCACGGAGCTCGCATCCATAACGCCATCAGCCACTGGCCCCCGCACTCGCGGCCTGTTGTTGTTATTGTGCAACGTCACTCCCCGTCCCGACGCACACCGCGCCCGCGGGATCAGGGGCGGGGCCACGTCTGATGCAAGGAGGCAGGAGCGGCCAGGGTGGGCGGAGCGAGCGCGGAGGCGGGGCCCACCACACGGGGCGGGGCTTGGCTGGTTGGCTGCAGAGCAACGGAACAACCCGTAGGAGAAAGTGAACGGCATCTGTGGAAGTGAAAAGATTGATCGACGCTTTGGGTCGAAAGCCTGCATCAGATTTCCTCTAGCAGTTTAGAGACCGTAGAGGCGGCAATCCGGAACGTCACCACATCGAGCAGCAGCAGTTGTGATTGTAGAGTCTCTACTCGAAATTCCTTCCCTCCAGCAGTTTAAGGAGGAAATTTTAATGGTGTACAACATAGCACAGAATGCCAATCCAAACTATTTGCCTGGACATGGTCTACCATTCCCCCATTACCTGCCTGTAGGTATGATTATTTAAATAACTTAAACTTTAATGACATGAACTGAACTATTGGTACAGGGAATGTAGATAATGGTGACCTTGAATGGCGATACCATTGTATTTTATATACGCATTGTGACTAAAGTATAGTTTTAAGGGGGAAATATCTTTTGTGAGAGTGGTGTACATTGCTATGATTCTTACATGATTATTCTGGTTTAAAATTATGCACGATGGTACAATTCATAAATTTCATCATTATAAGATACAGGAACAGAATTGGGCCATTTGGCCCATCGAGTGTGCTCTGCCATTCAATCCTAGCTGATTCTTTTTTTTTCCCCTCCTCCTCTGCCCCACTCCCCAGCCTTCCCCCTGTAACTTTTGATGCCATGCCCAATTAAGAATCTATCAATCTCTGCCTTAAATACACCCAATGACCTGGTCTCCACAGCTGCCTGTGGTAACAAATTCAACACTATCTGCCTAAAAAAAAAAAATCCATCTGTAGAAATTTGCTAGAAATTTACTGAAATAACTAATTTCCCCAAACTCCTAATGAAGTGTAGCCATCTATGTGTCTTCTTCATTATTGCATCAATGGGTTGGGCTCAGGAGAGATCCTTGGATATGTTACCATCCAGAAACTTGAAGTTGCTCACCCTTTTGACTGTTGCTGCCTCAATGTTGATTGGTGTGTGTTCTACTGATTTTCCCTTTCTCAAGTTCACTATCGATTCCTTGGTCTTGCTGTCGCTGAGTGATGCCAGTCCACCAGTTGATCTATCTCACTTCTTATCACCACCTGAGTTCTGCCAACAACAATGGTGCTATTAGCATATTTATAGGTGGTGCTTGAGCTGTGCCTCACCACACAGAATGACACTGCCTAAGCAAGAGATCAGTGCCTGGGCTTCTATAACATAGTGAATTGAAAAAGGGAGCTACATATAATACCTCTAAGTTTGTAGACTGCACCAAGCTGAGACAGAGGGAGAGGATGCAAAGCAGACCCAGTGTGCTTTAGAGATACAAGAGACTGCAGATGCTGTAATCTGTTGCAAAAAAGCAGACTATTGGATACATTCAGCAACATCAGTGGAAACAAATAAACCTGAAATGTTGACCCTCCCTTTGCTTCCAAAGATGCACCATAACCTGCTAAGTTCTTCTATCTTTTTCTTGGGCCCTTAGCTCCCGGTGGAGCAGAGGCCATCGATGACCTCCCATCTCCGTTGTCCAAAGTCGATGGCATGGTTGGAGTTCATCAGTGTTCCTGTAATCCATTGTATCCACTGTACAGGGAATTCAGTTTCACCAGAGCCTTTTATCCATTGGCACCCTCACAACAGAAACATAGGGTTGGACTTTGAGAGGTGCAAGTTCTTCCACCAGCTGTCTCTCACACACACACAAAAAAAACTGAAGGCAGATTATTATCAAAATGGTTACAGGTGGAGAACCAGTTGCTAAAAGCAATTGTTCAGGTGTAGCAAACAGTAAGGAAGGCAACTGGAAGGAGGATTTGAATATAGGAGCAAGAATCTACATTTTTGTAGCAGACACATAACCGTTGGTGTGAGACCATCAAGAGTAGTCTATGTAGTTAGAGTCTCCTCATTTCAGGAAAGCTTTTCCTGTAATAAAAGAAATGCCACAAATGTTTATGAGACTGATTCTTGAAATGGCAGGCTAGATACATAACAAGAAATTGGACAGGTGAGCCTATATTCATTGGAGCTTAGTAGAATGACAATGGGATCTCACATAAAATTCCAACAGGATTAGACAGACTACCTACAGTGGGAATGCGCCTGGAGTCTGGTGTCAGGACGCTGGAGCAGGGATCAAACCGCAGACCCAGGACTGTGCACAGAGTGGTATTAATTGAGTAACAAATCCCAAGGTGCAAACAAAGTCAGCATCAAAGTTCAGGCAGAGATCAAAACATTCAGAGAAACCCAAAAACCAGAATTGGGAAACAGGCAGAGTCAATATTCAGACAGACAGAGTACAGATACAAATGATGGAAAGACTCAGGAAAATTCACCAGCACAATCTGGCAACAAACAGGTGAAAACACAGGACTGAAATACACTGAGCAATAAACAGAGGCAGATGATAGGTGGAGCACAATGAGACACAGGTGGTAGCAAAACAGGTAATAATGAGAAACAGATGAGAGATGGAGTACTCAGTAATACAGGGGCTGGAGTAGAGCGGGAATGAGGACAGGAGCACATGGGGCATGAAAACAAACGAGCACATGGCGATACAAAACCACAGACTGATGGCGAGGGGGAAAACACACAAAAAGACAAAGTTCAACTGGAGGTACTGATAGTAACAACCCCCCCCCCCCACAAACGGATGCCTCCTGGCGTCACGGCAGGTAAAGCTGGGTGCTGGCGATGGAAGTCCCTGATGAGAGAGGGGTCCAGGCGGGGACTCAGCACCTCTCCTCAGGACCGTAACCCTCCCAGTCCACAAGGTACTGGAGGCCATGGCCCCGGCGATGAACGTCCAGTAGTTGATGCACCATGAAGGCCTCTGACCCATCGATGAGCCAAGAGGGTGGTGGTTTGGGGACAGGACAGGGGGGTGGCTCATGAAAGGCTTGATGCAGGACACATGGAAGGTGGGTTGAATATGGCGGAGAGTGGAGGGGAGCTTGAGACGGATGGCAGCAGGGCTGATGACTTCAGCAATGGGAAGGGGGCCAATGAAGCGGAGGACAAGCTTGCAGGAATTCACCTTGAGGGGCAGGTCTCAGGTTAAAAGCCACACACACTGTCCCTGGTGGTAACATGGAGCCTTGGAGCAATGGCGGTCAGCTTGATGCTTGATCCTAGCAGAGGCACGGAGAAGGGCAGAGCGAATGCACCTCCACGTCTGCTGACAATGGCAGATGAATGCCTCGGCAGATGGAACGCCAACCTCCTCCTGGGCAGGAAACAGTGGAGGTTGGTAGCCAAGGCAGCACTCGAAAGGGGACAGACCGGTGGATGAGGACGGATGAGAGTTTATGGCACACTTGGCCAAGAGCAGCTGCTGACTCCACGCGGAGCCGTTCTGGGAGACCAGACACCACAGTACTGTCTCTAGCTGTTGGTTGGCCTGCTCGGTCTGGCCATTGGTCTCTGGGTGGAATCCTGAAGACAGACTCAGAGGCACCCAGAAGATTCCAGAATGCCCTCCAGAAGTTGGATGTGAGTTGAGAGCCCCTGTCTGACGCAACATCTACAGGTAAACCATGCAATTTAAAAACATGCAGTACTAATAATTTGGGTGTTTCTTTGCCAGAGGGGAGTTTAGGTAAAGGAATGAAGTGTACAGACTTGGAGAAACGATCAACTACTGTGAGGATGGCGGTGTTACCATCTGATGGGGGAAGGCCAGTGACAAAATCCAGGGCAATGTGGGACCAGGGTCTCTCGGAGATAGACAGAGGCTGTAACAGAGCGGGTGACCGGTTAGAACTCTTGCCTTGAGCACAGACCGAGCAGGCTGAGACAAAGTTGTGGATATCATCTCCCAGGGAGGGCCACCAGAACCGCCGACTGATGAAGACCTTAGTATGCTTGGGTCCATGGTGACAGGATAACTGGGAAGAATGACCCCACTGCAGTGCCTGTGAGTGGACAGAGCTGGGAACATAAACACTATTAGAGGGGCATTGACTAGGGGCTGCCTCGCTCTGTTGAGCAGCTTGCACAATGGATTCAATGTCCCATTGTGCTGCACCCACAAGCAGGGAGGATGACATCGGGTACCTCAGGGGTCTCAGAGGAGGGAAATCTTTGAGAGAGGGCATCAGGTTTTCCATTCTTGGAAATGGGGTGGAAGAACAGAGTAAAATTGAATCTTGAGGAAAAACAGGGACGAACGAGCTTGACGGGAGTTGAGACACTTGGCAGTACTGATATATTCCAGATTCTTGTGATCTATCCAGACTACGAATGGCACCTTGGCTCCTCCAGCCAATACCTCCGCTCCAGGCTAGCTTCACAACCAGTAGCTCCCGGTTTCTGACATTGTAATTCCGCTCTGTCGGAGTGAGGAGGTGAGAGTAGGCAGCACAGGGGTGTATCTTCTCATCCTTGGCCGAGCACTGAGAGAGAGAACAGCTCCTACACCAATGTCAGACACATCCACCTCCACAATGAACTGCTGGTCAGTGTCGGGTTGAATCAGGATGAGGGCAGAGGTGAAACATTCCTTCAAGTCAGAGAATGCTTTTTCAGCAGCAGGGGACCAGGAGAATCTGACAGATGAGGTAAGAGCAGTGAGTGGTGCAGCCAGTGTACTGCAGTTACTGAAGTGGCGATAGAAGTTAGTGAAGCCCAAGAAGTGTTGTGACTCCCGGCAACTCGAGGGTTGGGGCCATTCGACTATCGCCTTGACCTTCTGTTGGTCCATCTGAATGGAACCGCCTGAAATTACATACCCCAGGAAGGAGATGGTATTGCGATGAATCTCACATTTCTCAGCCTTCACAAAAAGCTGGTTCTCCAAAAGGCACTGGAGAGCTCTGCAGACATGACCTGTGTGTTCAGCAAGGGACTTACAGAAAATCAAAATGTCGTCAAGATACACAAAAACAGATTGGTTCAGCATGTCCCTGAGAACATCATTTACCAGGGCTTGGAAGATGGCAGTGGCATTGGTGAGACCGAATGACATGACCAGATACTGAGGTGGTGTTGAAGGCCGTCTTCCACTCGTCCCCTTCGTGGATGCAGACAAGATGGTAGGTGTTACGGGGATCGAGACAGGTGAAAACTGAGGCTCCTTGCAGTAGTTCAAATGCTGAAGTCATGAGCAGCAGTGGGTGACTAGAAAAATAATGCCTACCCCTTAATTCATTTTTCCAATCCTCCTGCCACTTCTTCTCTGTACCTTTTTTAATCCTACTTTTCAATTCTGCTCTGCCTAGGGGAACTCTAATTTCTACTTGCCTGCTCTGTAAGGAAGACTTTGCAATGCCATCCACAATTTCATTTCCCTCCACCCCAGCATGCCCAGGTTTCCATGAAAATCTAACTGCACAACCCATCTTCTCTACTCTAAACAACATTAAGAGAATGTCAATAACTATGTCAGGACGAGCTTTTGATTTACTCCCTTTTATAGGCTCTAAGGCAGCAGCAGAATCCAAACAGATGATATTCCTACGTGGTTGAGAGTCTTCTATCCACCATAAGGCCCAGAGGATTGCTAATAATTCTGTTGCAAAGGCAGAAACACAATCTGAAACCCGGTGACCAATCTTAACTCCAAGTTGAGACACATACATCCCAAATCCTGCCCTACTGCTCTCTGGGTCCACTGAGCCATCAGTAAAAATCTTCAGGTAATATCCCCATTTATTATTTAAATACTCATTTGTGATCAACACTGATGAAATTGCACTGCTTCCTTTAAGCTGAAAAAGGAGGAATAGGTCTACTTCTGGTTCTGGAAAGAGCCAAAAAGGGATGGGTGGCAGGCAAATTTGGCCAACTATGTCTTCCTCAGTCAGTTTCAATTTCACATCCCAGTTATTAACCAAATCTAAAAATGGGTATCTTTTAATTTTACTTTGGCGCTCCAACTTCCCCTGCAAAAGACACTTTGACGGACAGCTGTGATTGAATCCATTTGGTTTTACCCAATACTGCAGGCCCAACTGAATTCGTCTTAAATGCAGTAGGATTAAAAAAGGTATAGAGAAGAAGTGGCAGGAGGATTGGAAAAATGAATTAAGGGGCAGGCATTATTTTTCTAGTCACCCACTAGTTAAAAAGGTCTCAGGCTGTTACCTTTTAAGTCGTAGAGATAGGGTGAAATTTACAAGACTTAGGTTGGGGCATTGTGGACTAAACTATTACTTAAAGATAATAAGAAAACATCCTACTGGATTATGTGACTGTGGTAGTCCAGAGACAGTCCAGCATGTTTTGCTGAGCTGTAATCAACACAAAATTGAAAGAAGCATGTTGTTCAAGAGGCCATCTGGCTTAAATCTTTGTTTGGCCATCAAGAGAATCAACATCTGATTGAAGAGTCTATCATTCAGTTTATGTGAGACTAGGTTGTATTCGAGAATTTGAGTTCCTTGAAGTTGTATAATTAATTGTACATCTTGTGGAGGGCTGAAATACACCTAGATGTGTCTAAACGGGGGGGGGGGGGTAACCATTCTAACCAGTAATGTTATTCAGTCCCTGGTAATCACTGCAAGGATGCAAGCAGCTGTCCTTCCGTTCAAGGAAGGAAAAACCAGCACCAGCAGGGGAGGAAGATGGCCAGATGATGCCCGTAGCCAAAGACTCTTGAATATACTTACTCATGGCTTCTGTTTCAGGTACAGACAAGGAATACAGGCGGCTCCTTGGGGGAAACGTGCCAGGCAAGAGGTCAATGGCGCAATCATATGGACGATGAGGCGGCAGGGAAGTGGCCCGGGACTTGCTGAACACAGCTTTGAGGTCCATGTATTCAGGAGGGATGACACCAAGGTCCAGAAATTCCTTTGGGGGGGGTGGGGGGGGGAACCTGGGCTTGGAGACAAGGGGATCTGAGCATGGCGGAGACAGTGGGAGTGACAGAATGGGCTCCAGCCTACAATTTTGCAACTGAGCCAGTCAATGTGGGGGTTGTGTTTAACTAACCAGGGATGGCCCAGGACAATGGGAGCTTGAGGAGAGTCAGTAATATAAAGGGTTAACTGTTCATGATGGTTGTTGGATAAACTGAGACTCACCGAGCCTGTGACATGGGTGATGTTAGCCAGTCTCTGACCGTTCAAGGCGTTGGCCACCCATTGTGACTGGAGAGCAGATGTGGGTAATCCCCACTGGGCAGCCAAGCTGGAATTGATAAAACACCCCTCCGCACCAGAATAGACCAAGACAGAGACTGCTCGCTGTTGGACACCCCACTCCAGAGAAGCAGGTATGAGTGTGAGCATGGCAGGAAGGTCCTGGGTGACCAGCTCATCTTTGATGTCATCAGAGAGGCCATTCAGGAAGGTGTCGTACTGTGCCTCTGAGTTCCAGCCGCTGGAGGTGGCTAGGGCCCGGAACTCTATGGTATAATCTGACACAGACCTGCGCCCCTGGTGCATGTGCAGCATTTCACGGGCAGCCTGTCTCCCATGTTTGGAGTGATCAAACTCTTTTCTCATCTCCTTAGAAAATAACTGAAAACTGATGCAGAAAGGGGAGCCTGCCTCCCAGACGGCTGTTCCCTATTCTCTTGCCCGACCGGCCAGTTGGGTGATGACATAGATTATCTTGGCTCAATCAGCCAGAAATGTTGGTTGCAATTCAAAAATGAGGGTGCACTGGGAAAGAAAAGAGCGGCAGGTACCGGACTCACCTGAGTACTTCTCCGGAGGAGGCAGATGGGGCCCTTGGACAGGAGGAGCATGCAAGGACATGGAGGGTAGGGCAGAAGGTGCAGTCACAGGATGTTGATGGGCGCTCTGGGACAGCTGGAATGACTGAATCTGGGCCACAAGATTAGCTACATTGGCAGAAAGCAACTCCACTGCCCTGAACACAGAGTCCAGCTGGTTCTGGTGTCTCCCCAGCATCACTTCCTGTTGTCCCTGGGCAGCTCTCAGGCAACCGGAGATCTGCTGGATCCATTTAGGCCAGATTCTACTGTCAGGAACCTGGAGCAGGGATCCAGTCACAGACCCAGTACTGTCCACATAGTGATATTAATTGAGTACCAAATCCCAAGATGCAAACAAAGTCAGCGTCAAAGTTCAGGCAGAGATCAAAACATCCAGAGAAATCCAAAAACCTGAATCGGGAAACAGGCAGAGTCAGTATTCAGACAGACAGAGTACAGATACAAATGCTGGAAAAGCTCAGGAAAATTCACTGGCACAATCTGGCAACAAACAGGTGAAAACACAGGACTGAAATACACTGAGCAATAAACGGAGAGGCAGATGACAGGTGAAGCACAATGGGACAGAAGTGGCAGCAAAACAGGTAATAATGAGAAACAAGTGAGAGGCAGAGTACTCAGTAATACAGGGGCCGGAGTAGAGCAGGAGCGGGGACAGGAGCACATGGGGCAGGAAAAAAAAACAAGAGCACATGGCAATACAAAACCACAGACTGACGGCTAGGGGGGAAACACACAAAAAGACAAAGTTCAGCTGGAGGTACTGACATCTGGTAGCATCTCTACTTTCTTCGAAGCTTAAGGAGATCAGCCTGCCATTAAAGATTCTGATAAATAATCTTTTATAAGAACAAAAGATTCGTATCATTTCCAAGTGTACAGTGGAAAGTACTCTGACTGGTTGTATCAGAGTCTGGTGTGGAAACTCCAATCCACAAGAATGTAATAAGCTACAGAAAGTAGTAGACTCAGTCTGTTGCATCGAAACCAACTGGTGATGCCTTTAAGAAGGCAATGACTCAGGAAGGCAACGTCTATCTTAATGGACCCCGCCACTGGGGCCATCTGGGCCATGCCCTCTCCTAGATGCTGCTTTCAAGTAGGAGGTCCTGGAGCCTGAAGACCCATATCTCAAGATTTAACAACAGGTTCTCCCCCATCTCCATTCCAACTTGAAAACCCCAAATGCTACTTAGGATTATATTTCTTTTTTCTCTCTCCTGACGTTCGCTAAATTCATCATGTTTATTTTTTTATTTTGCCGTGTGAGTTATGTATAATTTATGTTGATTTAAAATTATATTAATTTATGATTGTCATGTGTATAACGCACTATTTTGCTACTGCAAATGTTAATTTTTGAAGTTCAAAGTTCAAAGTAAATTTATTATGAAAGTACATATATGTCACCATATACAACCCTGAGATTCACTTTCCTGTGGGCATTTAGAGTAAATACAAGAAACTCAGTAGAATCAATGAAAGACCTCATGGCACATGGTACTTGCACCTGGATATTTAAGTTTCAGTGAATATATTTAAGACAAGGTTGAATAGATTTTTGCATAGTAGTGGAATTATGGGGAAAAGGCAGGTAGGTGGAGATGAGTCCATGGCCAGATCAGCCATGATCTTATTGAATGGTGGAGCAGGCTTGACGGGCCAGATGACCTACTCCTGCTCCTATTTCTTATGTAAGCCTACGACAATCAACTTGTACCCGAGCTAGGGCCACAGCCTCAAGACAGTTGACAGCTGAGAAATTTAAGGAAACCAGGAATAAAAGAAACAAAATAGTGCTGGGAATGAGATAAGTGTTGTATTCTCCAACTCAGCTCCAGCATTACTTTTTGCAGTTCTTTCCCCCATTCAAATTCATGTCCTTCTGTCCGTACCTCTTCCAGATAGATCAGCTGCAGTTACCAAGTCTTCACCACCCCTTTTCATTTCTCATCCAATATCTATTGGTAGCCAGCCTGCCACTGCTATTGTCCATGATGCCCCATTTAAAGAAAACATGCATATATTAAATTCTAATTTCCTAGTTCAGAAACAATGAAACCACTTGCTTCTTCACAGGTACTGCCTGAATGCTGAGTATCTCTGGCATTTTCTATTTTAATTCCAGTATTTGCTTCCCATTCTTCTGAAGAGGTTGGTCGCAACTTGAACAGCAACAGTCTAAGTTGCGAAGGTCTTGACTTAATGACATAACAAAATCGTGATATGTATTTGAAAATAAGAATGGTGTGTGTCTTGGTGAGGCAGAATATTAATCCTGGGTTAATAAAGGATTATTCAACCAAGTCAGAATGTGCACTTCATGGTCATGTTTCCATCTATCTATTACTCTTGAAATGAAGCTTGTTGCTTTTTACTTTTAGTTGAAAAAGAGAAAAAAAATTAAAGTGACATCAAAGATGTCTGGCCATTTTGCTGTAATGCATTTTATATTGCATACTGTATAGGTGCATATGTAAACATCTTGAGCATTGATATTTAAGTGGGGGTAGGATATCAATGAAGTGGAGACAAAAACAAACTACTGGAGGAATTCAGCAAGATGTGCAGCATCCCTGGAGGGAAAGGAATTGACTAAGTTTTGGATCAAGACCCTGCAACAATAGGGTATCAGAGCATCAAAGGGTATGGGGAGAAGGCAGGGGAGTGGGGACAACTGGAAGAATTGGATCAGCCCATGATTGAATGGTGGAGCAGACTTGATGGGCAGAATGGCCAACTTCTGCTCCTATATCTTATGGTCTTAACAGTACAGGTATAGGGTCTCAACACAAAATGCTAACAATTCCGTTCTGTCTACAAAGCTGTTTTACCTGCTGAGCTCCTCCAAAAAGTTTTTTTCTTTTTGCTTTAAATTCCAGCACCTACAGTCTCCTGTGTCTACCAGTCAAATGGACTGATTCATTCTGGATGGCGTTGAGCTTCTCATGTGCTGTTGCTATGTCACTTATCCAAGCAGGTGGAGAATAATCTGTAACCCCTCTAAATTATCTTGTTAGAAGCGGGAATGGGTTTCTATAGAGAGCAGATGAATCACTACATTAGTCAGTAATTGACATATTTACATATATACATTGCTCAATTAAATTTCTAACCAAGGAAATTTCTTTAGCCAGAGGGTGGTGAATCTGTGGAAGTCATTGCCACAGGTGCCTGTGGAGGCCAAGTCATTTAAAGCAGAGGTTATTAGGTTCTTGTTTCGTAAGGGTGTCAAAGGGAGAAGGCAGGAGAATGGGGGTGAGAGGGAAGGTAAATCAGCCATGATGGAATGTTGGAGTGGACTCAGATGGCCTTATTCTGCTCCTGTGTCTTATGGTAAGCCTCTAGATCTTGACTGAGGGACATTCCCCTAACTAAATATGATTTCACAGGTTAAATAGGTTTTCACAGATAAAATGGCAAAGGCATTTTAAGTTTAAGGGAAACTGTAACAACTCCTTTTATTGCCAACCAAACACAGAACACAATGCGCGGTAAAAAAAACTTCATGTCATTATGTCATTGCGTCAGACCAGCCTCTTAAAGGGAACCCCAACTCAATGTCTGTGGATGTGAATTATGCCATTATATTACCCTACAACAGGGGTCCCCAACCTTTTGCGCACCGCGGACCGGTTTAATATGGACAATATTCTTGCAGACCTCGCGTGCGTTCAAGTTCAACAGGGGGCATGACAGGGAATGAGGAAAGGTGCAGCTGACTCCTATCGTTTCATATCGCCAGAGCATATCGTTTCCTCGTGGCCCGGTGGTTGGGGACCATTGCAATGTCAACGCCACCAAATGCCAAGTTGTCAGAAAGACAAGGGAAAACATTGCCTGGCACTTCTGGTCTCCATTGTTACTTGCCACTTATCTGCTTGAATGGTATTCGCGCTGCATGCAAACAGTGTTTTCTGTGGAATTATGAATGAAACTGAACATCGTGCCATTATCAGCAGTGATCTCCACTTCCGATCTGTGAGAAGCAAAGCAGTTAAAGTAGTTTGAACAGAGTATACTGTTCTGTGGAAATCCTGCAGTGATATTCTGGGTGTGAAATGTGAAATTATTTCAGTCTTTGAGGCTAATGTGAGAGCATCCTTCAGGATGGTAAACTCATAAAAACACCTGGCGCAGATGGTGTACTTGGTACTTAATGACAAGGCAACAAGGTAACCGAAGCATTGGAGAAACTGACTGAGGCCAGCTGCTTGATGAGGGAACAAGGGCTGGGGTTGAGAGTTGGGTTTAAATAGGCTGTAGGTGATGAGTTGGAAATGAGTGGCAGGTGACTGGGTGGAGATTAGGAGGAGCCTGCATGTGCAGGTCTGACAGGATCCCATCCTATGTCCGGCCCCTGATGGCCAGGGCAATCTGGACGGGTTCGGTGGGACTCCTCAATGAGCGATGGCTCCAACTGTAACTGGTGGCTCGCAAGGTTTCTCCTCTTCATTTGCCACTCACCCCACCCACAACAACATGAATCCATCAACTGGTGAACCATGCCATTCTGTACCATCTTCCACCATTCTAGGTTCTGGAGGTGCAGGCTCAGGTGGGCTGTGTGGTTCATGGACAATGGGCTTGAGGCAGGACATGGTGGAAGGTAGGTGTAACCCTGAGGGGCCGTGGCAGCTGGCGATGGTTAAATGATGGATGATATTAAAGGGACCAATGAACTGGGGTGACAGCTAGAAGGAGTTGGTGCACAGGTGCATATCTTGGGTGGACAGTCAGACACGGTCCCCAGGCCAGAGTTGTCTGGCTGGGCACCACTGGCAGTTGGCCTGGTGGCAGTAAGCAAGGTTGGCAGCTAGGATGGCCCTTTGTGCCCTCTTCCAAGCATTCCTGCAGTAGCAAACCAGAGCCCTGGCGAATGGTACCTTCACAGTGGCCTCCTCCACGGGGAATAAATGGGGTTGGTCATGATGAAGCACCTCAAAGGGTGATATACCCATGGAAGAGGAGCTGTGTAGATTGCATGACACTTCCTCCATGTGGAAGTGTTAGAGGCAGCAAAGCATCGCAGAAACTACTCCAGTTGCAGATTGGTCTGCAAATGATAAGCAAAGGACAAACTCACCAAGGAGCGAAGGAGGAAAAAGAAGTCTCGCCTGAAGGGGAAGGCAAATTGTGGGGGAAGCCATGGAAGCGATCTACATATTGGAGGTCTAGGTCCACCATCTCAGCGGCTGATAAAAGTTTGGGGAGAGCAATGAAATGGGCTGCCTTGGAGAACCAGTCCACCATTGTCGTAATCACTATGGTCCCATCAGAAGGCGGCAAAGCCGTGTTGAAATTCATGCTGATGTGGGACTATGGTCAGTGAGGGTCTGGCAGCGGCTGCAGGAACCTAGAAGGCCACTAGTTGGAGGAAGTGGACTGGGTACATTGAGGGCAGGCAGTGACAAACTGATGCGCAGTACACCTGCGATCATGGCGGGCCACCAGAAGCATTGCCGAAAATCCAGATTCCGTCATGCGTCTGGACGGCTGGAGATGGCTAAAGCATGGGCTCACTGGAGTGCCTCAGAGCGCAAGGTTGCAAGCACGTACAAATAGTTGTTAAGGTACGTCAGCCAGAGCAGGCTTGTATTGTACAGCCCGGCGAATCTGGTTCTCAATGATCGAGGCGAGGATCTGGGAGGATGGAATAATGGGCTGAGGGTCTATCTCCATTTCAGCTGGATCGAACTGTTGTGTCAGGGTGTCTGCCTTAGTGTCCTTGGAGCTGGGTTGGGAGGAGATGCTGAAGTTGAATAACTTGAAGAAGTGGGCCCAGCGAGCCTGACGTGGGTTGAGTTGGTGGATCTTTCGAATGGATGTGAGGTTCTGGTGGTCAGTATAGATCAGGAAGGGCTCAGAGTTCCCCATCAGCCAATGTCTACGTTCCACAAAGGCCTATTTAATGGTGAATAGCTCCCTGTCTCCTACTCCATGATAGTGCTGTGGAGAGTTGGACTTGTGTGGGAAGAATGCACAAGGGTATGTCTTCACGTCCGGTCCTTGTTGGGACAGAATGGCTCCGGCTGCCACATCAGATGCTCCCACCTCTATCACGAAAGATCCAGAGGGTATCGTATGGTGGAGAATGGGAGCAGTGGTGAGGCGTTTCTTGAGCTGCTCAAAATAGTGGTCCATGGCAGCAGAACAAATTATCCTTGAGGTCGGTGACTTGGTGAGAGAGGTGAGAGAAGCGGTGATATGGCTGTAGTTTCTGATGAACCTTAATAAAAGTTGGAGAAGCCCAAGAGGTGTTGTAGCTGTTGGAGCATGGTTGGGGCCATTCAACAACAGCGTGCACTCTCGCCGAGTCCATGGTCATGCCTTGGGGTGCAAGGAAATGGCTGGGGTGTGGAACTGGCATTTTTTAAACTTGCAGAACAGTTTGTTTTCAAGAAGACACTAAAGGAATGATCGGATGTGACAGACGTGGTCTTGGGGTTCATGGAGAAGATGAGGATGTTTTTGAGGTAGACGAATACGTACCTGTGTAGCGTGTCTCAGAGGACCTCGTTGATGAAGGCCTGGAAAATGGCTGGACTGTTGGAAAGTCCAAAAGGCATCTCCAGGTACCCGTAGTGGTCAGTGGGTGTTATGGTGGATGTGGATCAGATTGTATGCACTATGTAGATCCAGTTTTGTGAAGATCTGTGCCCTGTGGAACGTTTCAAATGTGCTGTCTATCAAGGGAAGAGGGTAGTGGTTCTTAATGGTGATTTTGTTGAGTCCATGATAGTCAATGCAGGGACGAAGACACCATCTTTCTTTTTGACAAAGAAGAGCCCTACAGTGGTTGAGGACTGGGGTTGGTGAGTGAAGCCTTGCTTTAGTGCTTCAGTGATGTAGTCATTCATTGCTTGGGTCTCAGGAGGGGAGAGGGAGAACAGGTGACTTTTCGGAGGGGTTGTGCCCAGGAGGAGGTCTATCACACAGTCATGTGATCTGTGAGGCATCAGACTGCTGGCTTCCCTCTTATTGAAGACGATGCTAAGCTGTGGTACCCCAGTGGGGGCTTGGTGAGGTCAGGACCTTCCTCCTTCTCCACGGATTTACACAGTGGGGTCAGCTGAGGTTGCAGGCGGGTGGGTCCACAATTCAGCAGTGAACCAGATGACCAGGTGAAGTGGGGGTCGTGAGTAGAGAGCCAGGGTTAACCCAAGATGAGAGGAGTGTTGGGTGAGTCAATCAGGAGGAACTGGATGGATGGGTGGTGCTTTCTGATGTTCATGTGCACACTCTTGCCATCCCAGACTCTAAGAGACATCCGTCAAGGGCCATGATGCAGAAGGGGAGAGAGGTAGGATTGTTAGGGAGTCTAAGTTGCACACACAGGGTCTGGTTCTGTACTGGAATTCACCAGAGCCTCCTGTGTGCTTAGAGCCATCAGGTTGTGGAGGATGACAGAGCGAGTGAGTTGGGCTAAGCTGCTGGAACGAGAGGTCAGGGGGAGCTTACCAGATAAAAGCTCCCTTGCCCCTACCCAGTTGCTGTTTCTTGGACGCAGTGGCATTTGATGCATGGCTGATTGGCTGCTCTGCAGGAAGTGCACCAGTTGTTTCTTCACCGATACTTGCATTCTTTGGGGGGGGGCGGGTTTAAGGGAGCTCTCCATAGCTGCATGAGTTCGGGAGTTGTTGATGGTAAAGGGTCCTGCAGCCTGAAATGGTTCCAGGAACGAAACTGGGGTTCTATCTGTTGACCTGGAGGGTCGTTCCATAAGACACGAGGCAATGAAGAGGGCCAGAGTGATGAGGCTTTCAAGGTCGGTGGTCCTCTAGCTCATTTTTCAAGCTCTCCGGGAGGTAGTGGTGGTAATGGGCCAGCAGTGCTTCTGTATTGCAGCTGCATTCTACCACGAGGGTCCTGAATTCCACGGTGTAGCCCAGCACAGAGCGTGAGCCTTGTAACAACTCCACTCCAATCCACTCCCTCTCTTCCATATCACAGATGGTCAATAAACCTGGCGCAATGCTGAGGTAAAATCCTCATGTGGTTGCAAAAGGGGTTTTATTGACCTATTTAGCGGTGGCCCAGGTCAGAGCTAGCCCAGTCAAGAGAAAAATGACGAAGGCAATCTTGACCCGGTCCATAACGTACAGGGATGACTGGAGCTTGAAGTGTAAGATGCACTGGGTCAGAAGGTTGCAGCATCAGGTTGGGGGTCAGTCGAAACGTTCAGGTACCAGGACCTGGGGCTTGGATGGAGGAAGCTGACTGGCGCAGGGTCGCAGTATCAAGGCAGAGAGTTGGTTGAGAGTGGCAAGTAGGTGGTCATTGGTTTCCTGCTGCTTCAGAATCATGTGCTCATGGTGATGGGTCAATCGCAGGTTCATCCATCCGGTCAGGAAATGCAGATGGGGCTTCATGCAAACACAGCAGCAGAGACAATTTAGTGATGAGCAATAACTGCAAAATTATAAACCATGAGAGGCCACAAAACAAGAAAGAACAGATACTTAACATGACAAGGCATCTAGGTAACTGAAAGCTAGGAGCAACTTGTTGGAACTGGCTGGTTTGACAAGTGAACAAGGGCTGGGAATGAGAGCTAGGTTTAAACAGGCTGCAGGTGATGAGTTGGAAATCAGTGGCAGTTGGCTCCTGCTAGCATGGTGGAGCTAGGAGGAGCCTTCATGTGTAGGCCTGACAGGAGTGCTTACTGACACCTTTAACCTCTTGATTCAGCAGTCTGAGGTACCAACCTGCTTCAAGCAGGCTTCAATCATGTCAGTGCCCCAGAAGAATGTGGTAACCTGCCTCAATGACTATTGTTCAGTAGCACTTACATCCAGTGTGTTGAAGTGCTTTGAGAGGTTGATCATGAAACATGTCAACTGCCTGAGGAGTGTCTTGGATCTGCTCCTATTTGCTGACTGTTATAACAGGTCGACAGCAGATGCCATTTCATTGGCTCCTCACTCAGCCTTGGCACATCAGGACGCTCTCATTGACTACAGCACTGCATTCAATACGATCACCACCTCAAAACTAATCAATAAGCTCCACAACGTAAGCCTTGAAACCTCCTTGTGCAACTGAACCGTTGATTTCCTCACCTGCAGTCCCTAGTCAGTTCGGATTGACAATATCACCTCCTCTACAATCACCATCAGCACAGGTTCACCACAAGGCTGTGTGCTTGGCCCCCTGCTCTAATTGCTTTATACTTATAACTATGAGGCTAAGTATAACTCCAATGTCATAATAAAGTTTGCTGATGACACCACTGTTGTTGACCGAATCAAAGGTGGTGATGAATTAGCATATAAAAGGGAGACTGAAAATCTGGTTGAATGGCACCCCCGCAACAACGTCTCACTCAGTGACCGCCACAGTCAGGCCATACTCTCTTCTTGCTGCTGCCATCAGGAAGGAGGCACAGGAGCCTTAGGTCCCACATCACCAGGGTGGGGAACAGTTATTATCCTTCAGCCATCAGGCTCCAGAGCCAGAGTGGATAACTTCACTCACCTCAATACTGAACTATTCCATAATCCATAGTCTCACTTTAAAGACCTCTACAACTCATGGTCTCAATTTTATTTATTTATTTGTTCTCTTTTTTGTTTATTTAATATTATTTGTTATTTTTTGTATTTGCACATTTTGTCTTTTTATGCACATTGGTTGTTTGTTCATCATTGTGTGTAGTTTCTCATTGATTATATAGTGTTTCTTTGTAGTTACTGTGAATCCCTCCACAGGGTAGTATTTGGTGACATATACATATTTTGCTTTTTTGGTTTTTTTTGGCGTGTGCCTGCGTACATGCGAGTCTGTGCGTGTGCATCTGCGTGTCCTTGCGTGCGTCCGTGTTGATATCTTTTTCGTGGCTTCTCAAGGCGCTGAGCGAGAGAGAGAGAGAGAGAGATAGAGAGAGAGAGAGAGAGAGAGAGAGAGAGACTGTGTGGCGCGCCACTCCTCACACAGACATTTTCGCAGTATCTTCCCTTCATCTTACGAGGTCGAGTTGCGATCTCGACACTCAACCTAGCACGGATGGAAAGTGTACTCGGGGGCGGACCCCACTAGTTTCGAACCCAGGAACCTCCACTCCCGGGTCCGGAGCCGATGTCGTTGTGCCACCAGCCGGCTGACATATACATATTTTGATAATAAATTCACTTTGAACTTTGACTTCGGACTTTGGTCTAAATAACTACAGGACCTTCTTTTGTATAAGACATGTCTCTAGACACAGGAAAACTAACTGCTGATTTACACCAACTTCAACTTTGATATTAAACATGCTAAATTGATATTAAGGATAGTAAATCTTCTCTTATTCTTGTTATGGTTGTAATGTTGTAAAGAGGTCCTGATAGAATCCAAGGTACACATCAGCATCCAGATTGTTAATAATGTTATTAGATAGATAGATACTTTATCCCAAAGGAAACTACAGTGTCATAGTAGCATTACAAGTGCACAGATATATAAATATTAGAAGAGAAGTAGAAAGAATAAAAAATAAGTTACCTCAAACAGTCTAACTGGAAGGGGGGTTGTCACTCTCCTGGCTATAGGTTGACTCATTATAGAATTAATGGCTGAAGGTAAGAATGTCCTCATATCGCGATCTGAATTGATAATAATTCAAAGCAATGCTCCTCCAAAATCTCCTCTTTGTATTGGAAGCAAGGATATTTTTGGTGATTTAATTTTCATTAAACATGTTTGAGGTTTTAATCAGAGGAAGGTCACAGGAGTATGTTAAATATTAACTAATATCAACAGCAATCATGTGTAGCCCATCTTGTAATTTTTATCAGTTCCAATTAACCCATGACCTGTACTGATGTGTATTGGATCACTATCCAACAATTCCTTCATGTTCAAACGTCTTTTAAAATTTTTTTTTACTGCTCCTCAAGTTCCTCCCTCCCAACTTCCATTTTTTAAAAACTTTTACAAAGCCTTATAATCTTTGACATAAGGCTGGGCACCAACTACAGTCTTGTATTCTGTAAAGATGTTGGGATATTCTGGACTGGTTGTCCACAGTACACCATCTGAGGCTTTGCTGTATATCCCTAGGTGTGGTGGGAGTGGGGGGTTAGACTGTCGACCCTCCTCATTCAGCCCAACTATGCATACATAAGCTGGATATAATTTACTGTGTCCCATCCTCTTAACTAGTTCCAGACCAATGTGTTTATTTATTATTAAGTAAATATTAAAATTCAAAGTTTACATATTTTCTGGAATTCTTGAACATAGTCTTATTTGTCAGTCTGCAGGAAATATACAAGTTGAATTTCCTGAAACCAGCAATAGATGGCAGCAGTTACACTGGTCTCCAATATTTTCATATACTGTTTGCTTAAGGTATTTTCCAATGGTTGTCATTTTCATGAACTTGCAAAAGAAATAAGTATTATTACTATCTAGTTGGTCTTGAATTTTAAGGTGCTGTGACACTTTACTTTAAATTTTGCAGGGCATACCCTTAGTGGCAAACTCTTATTCGGTAGCTTATTATGGCACAAATGTGCTAAAGGGAATTTACATTTTTTAAAATCAAAGCTAGTACTTTGTCCTTGCTGGATAATTAAAAAAATAAAAATCACTAATTATTTCTTACCCACTGGCAGTAGCTTCACAGACCAAGTTATGGTGCATCTGATAAATTAATTAGTTCTGCTCATGCGTAAACCCAACCTTTTCAGAATGAAGTTCAGCTTACATCTGGCATTTCAGTATGTAATTTTCTGCCTTCTGCTTAGAAAACAACTTTCTGATGGGCAATTCATTGAAAAAGATTCTGCCATCCATACACAGAGTAAATTGGTTTAATGCACATGGGTAACAAGGTAAAAAAAATAGATGCAACAGGCTGCTCTGAATTTGGTCATGAGAATGTATATTAAATATTGGTTTGTTAAAAAAATCAGATATGTCAATTGTGATAGTTTTGTGTTTGTTGGTTAATTCAAGATGGAATACCTAAATGCTCCCATGTGTAAGTTCATTGCAAAAGTACTGAACTCTTGTTTCCTCACTTCCACACCTACCAAAAGTAGCAATGAAGATAAAGAATGAAGATGCTGGAGATGTGAGCTAACTGCGGCTGTGATGACAGAGAGCTGCTGTACCTCACATGGGAAGTTATGACACAAAGCACTCATCAGCAAGGTAAGCCCACTTCAACGAGTGTTGCTGGAGAGTCAACAATAAGACCTTGACAGTAGCCAAAATGTAATCTTTAAGACATCTTTAGTGAGAACTCCTTAAGAACAAGGAGAAGTAGGAAAGGCAGGAATAATTGGGTTTCCCTGCCTTTTCCTTACTTCCTGCAAATGGATTCACTTTGGACAGGAAGGAAGAAAAATCCTTTTCTGTATAGCACCTTCCATTGCCCATTCAGAAAACCTCAAAACATGTCACAGCATATGATGTTCTTCATATCATGTGGCATGTAGGCATTGCACCTCGGGGTGTCGAAGTTCCGAGTGCGATTCCGGTGTCCTCTGTAAGAAGTTGGTACATCCTCCACAAGAATGTGTGAGTTTCCTTTGGGTGCTAAGGTTTCCCCCCCATGTTCCAGTTAATAGGACATTGTAAGTTGTGGTAGGGTTAAATAGGTGGGTGCTGGGCAGTGCGGCTCGTTGGGCCAGACAAGCCTGTTCCATGCTGAATCTCTAAGTAGATAAAAATATTCTGCAGATGTTGGAGATCTTGAATAGAACACACAGAATTCTGGAGGAACTCAGCAAGAATCATTCCTGTGTTCCACCTGGTACTGGCATGGGATCTTTTCTTGTATTCACTAGAGGGAGTAGGTTGTGCTTCAGTTCAATATCCCATCCATGTGATGGCCTCTCCCAATGCAGCCCACCTCTGGTTCTGCACCGTACAATCAGCTGGAGTTTATCTCCAAGCGTCTAGAATGGAACTTTGAACCCAACATTTCCTGACTCAGAGAATGCTATCATTTGAGACATAACTGAGCCATTTTGGAAATCCCCCTTTGCAGCAAGATATAATGGAGTCAAGGGATATGGGGAGAAGGCAAGAAGGGGATACTGATTGTGGATGATCAGCCATGATCACAGTGAATGGCGGTGCTGGCTCGAAGGGCCGAATAGCCTACTCCTGCACCTATTGTCTATTGTCTATAATGGAAATGTGGCAGATTTACATAACGGCTTCTCTTTCTCTTTAAACAAGAGACCGTCAAGCCTGGCTCCTATTTATAAAGCATAATTTGTGTACACCATGACTTATTTGTTACCAGACAGCCAAATGAGTGGTATCAATGATACCAGGTTGATGCCATTTTATTTTAAACTTCAGGTTTATTTCATAAAGTGAATTTAATCTCAACCACTCAAGGCTGAGGCCCGAGAAGCATGCAACCGAATCAAAATGTTGTTATCCCTATATCAGACATTCCTCAATCTCTATTTTGGTTACTTTTGAGGACAAAACAACAAATTTCATGACATATGTCAGTATTAATAAAACCTGATTCTGATTGTCAAAAAATTCAGTTAGGTTCAAAATGACCAGCCCTTTGACAAATCAGCCATGGGCTTTCCTAATCTGCGCTCATTCTTCAAGTGCACAGACATACTTTCCTTAATTATAGAATGTGATATCTTCTCCACAACAGATGTTTAACTAACTGGTCTGTAATTTCTGAAATTAGGATTCCAGATCTCTTCTGACACTCTGATTAACATAATGAGCAATGGTAACCTAATAAATATGCATGTGTTTCATGACCAAGAGCAGTATTTGTCTGTCTGCTACCACCAATGAAGTTATATTTAACAGTGCCTGGTCACTTAGAATGCCGGTTAGTAGGATAATTGGTTAGAGCAATTATCAGTCTGAGAGCAGTAAGGCAAGAACCACTTAAAAATAGGAAGGCAATTTTCCTTGACTTAGAATGAGATCAATATCCAATGCAGGGTGCAAATGGTTTTTTGTGAGGTAATAATGAATATCTGACTCTTACGTTACTAGACGTTCCCTGGATTTTCCCTGCTAGAATGCAGGTTGGCTCAAACCAGCGTTATCTACAGATCAAGCAGCTGCTTGTAAATGTGTTGAGAAGAGCCATTCCTCACTTCTCGTAGAAACATGAGAAAATGTTGGAATTAGGTTTGCACAGAAGGTCTAAGTGGAAAAGCCAAGAAAGGGCTTCAAAGTTCATTTTTAACCTTAAGAATCCTCTGACCAATACACTTCATCTATGCATTTAAAAATAGAAGTACAGTTTAAATTAGTAACTGTGCGACTTATTCCCACTATCGGTTTGTGGGTATAGATTTTGATTACCAGACAGTGCATCTTATTTTTGTAATTTCTATTTAAAAGGGGAAGCTTGGTACTTTAAAAACATTTTATTGAGATACAGCATGGAATAGGCCCTTCTGGCTCTTCATACCATGCTGCCAAGCAACCTTGTTTAATCCTAGTCTAGTCATGGTACCATTTACAATAACCAATTATCCTACCAACCGGTATGTCTTTGGAGTGTGAGAGTAAACTAGAGCCTCTAGAGGAAACCCACATGGTCACTGGGAGTACATACAAACTCTATACAGGCTGTGGATGGGAATTGAACCTGGGCCACTGGTACTGTAAAGTGTTGTGTTAGCCACTATACTACTGTATATTGATATAATAAATAATAACAAGTTTCATAGAAACAAAGAAAACCTACAGCACAATACAAGCTGTTTGGCCCACAATGCTGTGCTGAACATGTACTTACTTTAGAAATTACTGAGGGTTACCCTTAGCCCTCTATTTTTCTGAGCTCCATGTACCTACCTAAGAGTCTCTTAAAAGACCCTGTTGTACCTGCCTCCACCACTGTCGCTGACAGCCCATTCTACGCACTCACCACTCTGCATAAAAAAAAACTTACCCCTGACATCTCCTCTGTACCTATTTCCAAGCACCTTAAAACGGTGCCCTCTCGTGTTAGTCATTCTTTCCGACTTAATTTCAGCTGAACACTTCGCAGTTTCCCAAGTTTGACAATGTTTCGTCAATGTGTGTGAAAGCATGTATCCATTACAGTGGTCAGGAATGAGGAATATCCTTAAATTTAGCATAAAGTTCAATGAACCTGTGAATGATATCACTGTGGTTGTCGAATGCTCTCTAATTTCCCAAGGGTTTTCTGATGTTTGCAGTATCTAGTGCATTGACTTGGATCAGTTTTGGAACAACAATGGAAAACGAATTGCCAGAAAATATTTTATGATTCAGGAATTATTGATGAAGTTGAATTACTAATGCTAATATAATTGCCTATTTCTGCAGGAGTTTCACTGTTGGATGTTTCATGAAAAACCCAAATATAAAATCAAACTAAATTCACTCACTTGCCTGTTACTTATGTATTTTCTGGCTGTGGGCATTATTGGCAATGGCAGCACCTATTTCCCAAATTTTATTGCCCTTGTGTAGGCAATGGTGGGTTACTTACTTGAATCGATGATCGTTTCATAAAGTCATAGAGTCAGACAGCATAGAAATGGGCCCTTTGGGCCTAACGAAGATACTGTGTAAGGTAGTCTCATTTGCTGGCATTTGCCCATATCCCTCTGAACTTTGGCATTGTCCTGCCATTCACTCTATAAGTCCTACTCTGACTGCCCAAAATAGATTACCTCACACTTATCTAAGCTGAAATCCATTTGTCTTTTCTCATGCCATCTCTCTAACTGATCAAGATCACTTTGGAGTTCACTGTAAATTGCTTCACTATCAACAAGACCCCTTCAGCAAACTTGCTATCATGCAACGAACATTCACATCCAAATCATTTACATAAATTACCATAAGACCATAAGATTTAGGAGCAAAAGTAGGCCATTCAGCACATCGAGTCTGCTCTGCCATTCAATCATGGGCTGATCCAATTCTTCCAGTCACCCCCCACTCCCCTGCCTTCTCCTCATACCCCTTGATGCCCTGGCTAATCAAGAACCTATCTATCTCTGCCTTAAATGCACCCAATGACTTGGCCTCCACACCGACAAATTCCAACAAATTGCAACAAATTCCACGGATTTACCACCCTCTGACTAAAGTAATTTCTCTGCATCTCTGTTCTAAATGGATATCCTCCAATCCTGAAGTCGTGTCCTCTTGTCCTAGACTCCCCTACCATGGGAAATAACTTTGACATATCTAATCTGTTCAGGCCTTTTAACATTTGTAATGTTTCTATGAGATCCCCCCTCATTTTCCAGAACTCCAGGGAATACAGTCCAAAAGCTGCCAGATGTTCCTCATCCCTTTGATTCCTGGAATCATTCTTGTGAATCTGCTCTAAACCCTCTCCAATGTCAGTGTATCCTTTCTAAATAAGGAGCCCAAAACTGCACACAGTACTCCGAGTGTGGTCTCATGAGTGCCTTATAGAGGCTCAAGATCACATCCTTGCTCTTATGTTCTATACTTCCAGAAATGAATGCTAACATTGCATTCGCCTTCTTCACCACCAACTCAACCTGGAGGTTAACCTTTCGGGTATCCTGCACAAGGACACCCAAGTCCCTTTGCATCTCTGCATTTTGAATTCTCTCCCCATCTAAATAATAGCCTGTCCATTTATTTCTTCCACCAAAGTGCATGACCATACACTATCCAACACTGTATTTCATTTGCCACTTCTTTACCCATTCCCCTAAACTATCTAAGTCTCTCTGCAGACTCTCTGTTTCCTCAACACTACCCGCTCCTCCACCTGTCTTTGTATCATCGGCAAATTTAGCCACAAATCCATTAATCCCTTAGTCCAAATCATAGACATACATCGTAAAAAGCAGCAGTCCAAATTTTCACTGCACCAGCCTCACTTCCCTGATACTCTTGAATGTCCGGTATACTGCAAATGTCTTCCACTGTGAAGACAGATGCAAAATACGCATTCAGTTTCTCTGCATCTCTCATTATAATATCTCCTGCATCATTTTGTATTGGTCCTATATCTACTCTCGACTCTCTTTTACCCTTTATATACTTAAAAAGCTTTCAGTATCTTCTTTGATATCAGTTGACAGCTTTCTCTCATAATTCATCTTATCCTTCCTAATGACCTTCTTAGTTTCCTTCTGCAAGTTTTCAGAAGCTTCCCAATCCTCTATCTTCCCACTAGCTCTGGCTTCCTTGTATGCCCTTTATTTTGCTTTTACTTTGGCTTCACTTGTCAGCCACGGTAGTGTCCTTCTTCCATTCAAAAATTTCTTCTTAATTGGAATATATCTGACTTGCACTTCCCTCATCTTTTGCAGAAACTCCAGCTATTGCTGCTCTGCTGTCCTTCCTGCTAGTGTCCCTTTCCAGTCAACCTTGGCCAGTTCCCCTCTCATGCCATTGTAATTTCCTTTATTCCACTGAAATACTGACACATTGGAATTTAGTTTCTCCTTCTCAAATTTCAAAGTGAACTCAATCATTTTGTGATCACTGATCCCTAAGGGTTCCTTAACGTTAAGCTCTCTTATCACCTCCAGATCATTGCACAACACCCATTTCAGCACAGCCGATCCCCTAGTGGGCTCAGCAACAAGCTGTTCTAAAATGCCACCCCTGAGACATTCTACAAATTCTCTCTCCTGAAGTCCAGTACTGGCCTGGTTTTCCCAATCCACTTTTACGTTAAAATTCCCAGTGATTATCATGACATTGCCCTTCTGACAAGCTCTTCTATCTCTGCTGTAATTTGTAATCTATATCCCGGCTGTTATGACGAATAACAGAGTTTCCAAAACTGGCCCTGGAGCACAGCACTAGTCACAGGCCTCCAGTCAGAGAATCAACTTTCAACTTCAACCAGTTTTGAATCCATCTAGCCAGCAACCCCCATCTCCAAATCCCATGTGACCTAACTTTCCACATCAGCCTGCGATGTGGGACCTTGTTGAAGGCCTTATGGCAGGCTGATATGAGTTATTACATATAGACAACATATAATGAATATCAACAGTGTTGTCTTCATAAATACGAAAAAATCTGCAGAATACTGGAAATCCAAAGCAACACACACAAAATGCTGGAGGAAGTCAGCAGGCCGGGCAGCATCTATGGAAAAGAGTAAACCGTCGACATTTCAGGCTGAGGCCCTTCATCAGGACCTACTTTTAAAATGAAATACTTTTTGAGGATAGGTACTAAAAAAAATCTGCCTCTGAATATTTTTACCTTGCCAGTCCAGTACTGTTCTCCATGCTCCCCCAGACATTGTGCACAGCCTTCAATCCGTGTATGAAAGGGAGAAGACCTCTGACTATGCAGACCTTTCCAGAAGCTAGAAGCGTCAATGGCACCAAGAGAAAATATCTGATCTTCCACTGTGCTCCTTGTGTAATTTTTCAACAACATATAGATCTACTGTGGGGGGTAGAGGTCTTTCTTTAGAAAGGATGTAAAGGTCATGAGGAAGATATAAAATATTTATTGATTATGTCAGAGTCTAGAGAATTGATTTATGGGAAAAGATGAGAAAAACTGATGGGCTTTTGATCAGGAAAATGCATTCTTATGTTCAGTCTGATAAAGGTATTCATGATTCAGGAATTCGAAATGCTAATGCAGGAAGAAGTGTTTCCATCAAAAGAATAAAGGGGTTATTTGGGATATAGAGTAGTTACTGCGAAGGTGGGAGGCATTGAAGATTGAGACGCATCCTGGACATCACGTGGACTGACCGAGTCACCAACAATGAGGTCCTGGCCAGCGCCCAGATACCCGGCCTCTTCACCCTGCTCCAACAACACCGTCTCCACTGGCTGGGCCACGTACACTGCATGTCAGACGGGAGGACCCTGAAAGACTTGCTGTACGGGGAACTGGCCTCCGGCAAGAGAACACAAGGGCGGCCCCATCTTCGTTTCAAAGATGTTTGCAAGACAGACATGAAGTCACTGAAAATGAACGTCGAGAGGTGGGAGGACATCGCAAGTGATCGCTCTCACTGGAGGCTGGAACTATGCAGAGGCCTAAAAAAAGAAGAGAAGCTGAGGCTTGCTGCTGAAGAAAAGCGCATTCATCGGAAAAACAGCATCAAGACAACACTGGAGAACAGCGCCTTCAAGTGCAGTCGCTGCAGCCGAGACTGTCACTCCCGTGTGGGCTTCTACAGCCACAATAGACGCTGCTGCAACACAGACTGAAGCAAGACTTTCCAGGCGCAGATCCATGGTCTCGGGAGACTAACGGATGCCACCGAAGTGTAGTTACTAGAGCTACTTTTTTATAAGTGAATTAAAAATAGTGGTAAATATGAATATGTGCCCAATAAAGGTAGATTCAACTGAGGCAACTATGAATAAAAATTAAACAGAAAAATGTGAAATGAGGAGAAGCAAGAGGAAAATTACTAGCAGAAAAATAATGGGTATTACATATAACGAATTTATCATGGGTTAAAAGGAAATAGTTATAGAAAAAATAAAGATGACTGAAGTGGATTAAATCTTCAAATTAGATGGTTTCCACTCTCGATACTTCTTATATAAAATGAGGAAAATGGGAATGCTTCAATTATTATTCTGTAGAGTTATCTAGATTCGGGATTCTGTGAGTAGACCGGAAAATCCATCAATTGAGCTGAATGTGAAGGAGCCTACATGGCAGGAAATCCAGGACATCATCCAGAAAGCTAAAGCATCAGCTGCCCCAGGCCCAAGCGGCATACCTTATAAGGTGTATAAGAAATGCCCAAAACTTCTTCAGAGGCTGTGGAAGGTCATGAGAAAGATCTGGGCCAAAGGACTATTCCATCAAGTTGGAAATTGGCAGAGGGATGCTTTATTCCAAAGGAAGAGGTTTCTTCCACAGTTGCCCAATTTAGGCAAGTGGCCAAGTGGTTAAGGCATCAGTCTAGTGATCTGAAGGTCACTAGTTCAAGCCTCAGCTGAGGCAGCGTGTTGTGTCCTTGAGCAAGGCACTTAACCACACATTGCTCTGCGACGACACCGGTGCCAAGCTGTATTGGCCCTAGTGCCCTTCCCTTGGACAACATCTGTGGCGTGGAGAGGGGAGAGTTGCAGCATGGGCAACTGCCGGTCTTCCATACAACCTTGCCCAAGCCTGTGCCCTGGAAACCTTCCAAGGCGCAAATCCATGGTCTCACGAGAGTAACGGATGCCTATATAAATGGAAGAAAAATAAGTAGACATTAATCATGGGAACTTACATAGCATTACCACACCCTAACATGTGTATGGAAATATAAATCATATCCATTAACTTTTGAGTTTGACAGCATACTGATTATTGAAATCAGTTATGTCATTTTACTGAAGGCTGAGAGATCAGACATAAGAACCACACAGTCTTTGATGCATTTGCCTACTGATGACGTTGCCAACAACTCACATAAAAATTCTTATTGCAGAACCATCTGAAGCGTTTAGACTATAAATTAATCTGTGCAAAATCTGAAAACAACTAGAATTTATTGAATTGTCTTGATGACACAGTGAGCCAAAATAATATTTTGATATAAGGTGTCTTAAACATTATTGCACTCTTATTGTCTACCTCTTACCTTAATACTACTCTTTTTGGCCAATACAGCTGCTATACAATGATGGCTAAATTTAAAAATTAACATGAAACAAAAGCAGTGTGGAAAATGGGTATTAATTGCATTGGAAGTATTCAAATTTAAGTTTTAATAGTCATGAGTGGCTAAATTTAGTTTGCACTTGTGCCAGACTGCGCACATATATATTCAAAGTGAACTTGTCTGGTAAAGAGACAAAGCCACAGGATATTTATGTTAGGGAATGGTTTAAACCTGTTCTGTATACAGTATGTATGTGGCCAAGAATTTCTGGTTATTCCCAAAGTTCTGCTCGAGAAGCATACCTTCAAAACCTGCATTCAGTTTCAGGAAAGGCTGATGAAAGGAGTGACACTTCTGGTAGCAGCCAATAGCAGATGATGGAGTTAGGAAGATCTAATGTCACTCGTACCATATGTTTCCTTCTGATCTCTCTTGAAAACCACTGCCACTGTTCACAAGGAGTGTTTTACCAAGCTTTCTGATCAAAGTAATTTTAAAATGAATGATGATTAACAAGATGGCAGGCATGGTTGATCCCTGTGGAGATCGGCTGCAGAGGCTTCCCAGCCAAATCAGCATGGCGGTTGTTGTCAGATCTGGGCCTGGACGAAAGGAGCAAAAAACAAGCAGCTCCTAGGATGGGGGAAGAGGCAGAACGAGCCTCTTGTTGGATTTGGAGTAGGCGAGAGGAGGGAAGCTGGAAGCCAGGAGCAGATGGGCAGTGATTTGGCCACCACTGCCGGCCCACCAACTGGAGAGTGTCGTGGTTAAGGGTCAAAATACTCGGTGAAGGTTGGGAACCACCTGATGACATCTGCTCCTGGCTGAAGGCTACGGTTTCCTTATAAGGTAACTGGAGAATGCACCCTAACAGGTGTATGTAAGAAGTAATTTCTGGTTTGTACCAGTGGCTTCCAGGAAAGACTGGATGGCAACCGAGGAAGGTCGGTGACGCTGGAGAGACAGCTGACCTCCAGGAAAGACTGGCACGGGCTCACAAGGCTAGCAAGCTTGTGGGCAGCACTCACAAGAGGGCACCACTCAAGCTACGACTGAACACGAAGAGCAGTACCCCCAGAGTCTCCCGAGAGTGGGGCGGGGAGGATGAGAGACTCAACAAGACGGTCATACCGGCAACGGCCAGGACAGGAAACATGGCTACGAGGAAGCTAAAGCAAGCAACACTGACCGGAGAGGAATTCATGGTAAGGTGTCATTGCGGGAAAGTCTGCAAAAACATCAGAGGGCTCAAGATACACCAGAGCAGGTCTAGATATGGATCAGTGGTGACCCAAGTGCAGCGCACGGACTTAGTGTCCGGTGAGACGAAGGAGAATTCCAGCCAGGAAGCACCGAACAACAAACCTAGTGAGTTCCTCTTCGGCTACCCCAATCCATTCGTCAAGGAAAGGCAGGATCAAATGGCCTAGGTCGTCAGACAACGACGCCTGGATGCAGTTCAATGATGATCTAGACAGCATCCTGGAAGTTGCCTTAGCAGGTCCAGTACACAGAAAGATCGACTCGCTCACAGCCATAGCAAAAAATCTAGCTAAGGAACGATTTGGCCCAATGGAGCGGAGAAGCCAGCCGGAGTTACCGTGGCAACCAAATAGGAGGGAAACGGGGATTCGTCACTTGAGAGGCGAATTAAAGATGCTTAACAAGAGGTTTAAAACCAGCTCGCTGGCCAAAAAAGAAGGTATCAAGGACTTAAACAGTATGCTGTGGGAAAAGCTGTGCAAACTCTGGAGGGTGGAACATCTGCGACAGCAAAGAAGGAAGAAAGAGAAAAGGCGAGCGCAGTTTCTGAGAGATCCATTCAGCTTCACCTGGACGCTTCTCGGCCAACAAAAATCTGGTCTACTATCCAGCTCGAAGCCAGAGGTAGAGAGTTCCTGTGGGAGGCACACAGTGACCCACGGAGGGGTCAGGGACTAGGAACCAATCAGACTGTGCGTAGACCAAAAAATCCATCAATTGAGCTGAATGTGAAGGAGCCTACATGGCAGGAAATCCAGGACATCATCCGGAAAGCTAAAGCATCAACTGCCCCAGGCCCAAGCGGCGTACCTTATAAGGTGTATAAGAAATGCCCAAAACTTCTTCGGAGGCTGTGGAAGGTCATGAGAAAGGTCTGGGCCAAAGGTACTATTTCATCAAGTTGGAAATTGGCAGAGGGATGCTTTATTCCAAAGGAAGAGGTTTCTTCCACAATTGCCCAGTTTAGGACAATTTCTCTCCTGGGTGTGGAATGTAAGATTTTCTTTTCTGTGCTCGCAAGAAGGCTGACTTCTTACATGAAGCAGAACCGCTATATCAACACATCCATCCAGAAAGGCAGTATTCCAGGCTTTTTGGGGTGTCTGGAACACACCTCAATGATTAGCCATTTGATCTGTGAGTCCAAGCAGAAAAAAGGTGACCTAACAGTTGTCTGGTTAGACCTGGCGAACGCCTACGGGTCTATTCCACATGACCTCATCCTAGAAGGACTCGACCACTACTACATCCCAGTGACTATTCAAGACATGATCACCAGCTACCTAGGAGGATTCAAACTCATTTACATCGGCCCGTTTCACAACTAGTTGGCAGGACCTCCAGAAGGGGATTCCAACAGGGTGCACCATCTCCCCCATCCTATTTACTATGGGAATGAACGTCCTATTATCAGCAGCAGAAGATGTAACCCGCAGCCCGATGCTGGAGTCAGGCATTGTTCAACCGGCTCTACGAGGGTTCATGGATGACATCACTATAACAACTGTGTCACATGTCCAAGCAAGATGGGTATTGGAAACCCTGGGTAATGTAGCCACTTGGGCGAGGATGTCCTTCAAGGCCAAGAAGTCCAAGTGCATGGTAATCAGAAAGGGCAAAGTTACTAGCCAGTTTAGCCTCCAGGTTCAGGGTGAGGTCATCCCTTCCGTCGAAAGATAACCCAATAAAATGCTTGGAGAAGTGGTTTAATATGTCACTGACAGATGGGGCCAATGTCACCAATGCTGTGAAGCAGACAGAGGAATGGCTGAAGAAGATCGACAAATCCGGACTTCCAGGTAAATTCAAGACCTGGCTATACCAGTACGGCATTCTGCCCAGGCTTCTCTGGCTCTTCACACTTTATGAGTTCCCCATGACTGCCGTAGGGGGCATCGAGAGGAAAACCAACAAGCACCTGTGGAGATTGTTGGGAGTTCCCCCAAGCTTCTCTTCAGTGGGCCTCTACATTCGTTCTGGGCAACTGCAGCTTCCCCTGTCATCTGTTGTGGAGGAATTCAAGGTGGCAAAATGCAGAGCTTTATTAAGCTTGAGAGATTCCAATGATATCTTGGTAAAGCAAGCAGGAATTACAACCAGATCTGGGCGCAAGTGGGCAGCCAACGCAGCTGTGGAGGAGGCAGTGTGTTCTCTGAAGCTGCGAGATATCATCGGCAACCCCTGCGTCGGGCAGCAAGGCCTCGGCTCAGTTCACTTCCAGAAGTGGGGAAACGCAAGCATAAGGAACAGGCGAGACATGGTACAGGCAGAAGTACGGATCCATGAGGAAGAGAAGCGGACTTCAAAGGCAGTGGAACAAGCGTCCCAGGGTGCCTGGACAAAATGGGATCTGCCTAAGCGCAAGATCTCATGGGCAGAGTTATGGAGACAGGAGCCCTTCCGTATTTCCTTCCTCTTGCGATCCGTGTATGACACCCTTCCTTCACCATTACATCTGTACACATGGGGGATGAGAGAGGACCCGAACTGTAAGCTCTGAGATCAAAAGGGGACACTGGCTCATATACTGTCCAGGTGTAAAACAGCTCTAACTCAAGGACGGTATAGGTGGCGCCATGATAAGGTGCTTCTGGCTCTTGCTGACACACTAGAGCGGGAGAAGTGCAAGAAGAGGATGGCCAGCACAGATTTGAGGAAGGCCATCACCTTCATCAAAGAGGGAGCCAGGTCTTTTCGTGACCAAACAACCAAAGCCCAATCTGCTGTGAACGGCCAGGTCCTGGGAGATGAGGGTCGATGTGGGAAGGAAGTTGCAGTTCCCGGATGTGGTGCACACAACCCTACGCCTGGACTGTGGTCAACTGAAGACAAGAAAATAATTCTGGTTGAGCTGACTGTGCCGTGGGAGGAGGGATGGGAAGAGGCCCACGAGAGAAAGGCCTTGAATTACCAGCCCTTAGTGCAGGAGTGTAAAGACAAGGGATGGCAGGCATAGTTGTTCCTTGTGGAGATCGGCTGCAGAGGTTTCCCAGCCAAATCAACTTTGCGGTTGTTGTCAGATCTGGGCCTGGACGAAAGGAGCAAAAAACAAGCAGCTCGTAGGATGGAGGAAGAGGCAGAACAAGCTTCTTGTTGGATTTGGAGTAGACGAGAGGAGGGAAGCTGGAAGCCAGGAGCAGATGGGCGGTGATTTGGCCACCACTGCCGGCCCACCAACTGGATAGTGTCGTGGTTAAGGGTTGAAACACTCGGTGAAGGTTGGGAACCACCTGATGACATCGGCTCCTGGCTGAAGGCTACAGTTACCTTATAAGGTAACTGGAGAATGCACCCTAACAGGTGTATGTAACAAGTAAGTCATCACTTAAATTAAATCGAAATCTATCTTGCTTAATCTGATGAAAATTACAAACCTTTATATCCATTTTAGCAAGTAAATTTCCACTATTTGCCCTTTGCTGGATATTAATAGCTGTGTAAACAAGATAATGTTGGCATGTGGCCAAGTGGTTAAGGCAACAGTCTAGTGATCTGAAGGTCACTAGTTCAAGCCTCAGCTGAGGCAGCGTGTTGTGTCCTTGAGCAAGGCACTTAACCACACATTGCTCTGCGACAACACCGGTGCCAAGCTGTATTGGCCCTGGTGCCCTTCCCTTGGACAACATCTGTGGCATGGAGAGGGGAGACTTGCAGCATGGGCAACTGCAGGTCTTCCTTACAACCTTGCCCAAGCCTGTGCCCTGGAAACCTTCCAAGGCGCAAATCCATGGTCTCACGAGAGTAACGGATGCCTATATAAATGGAGGAAAAATAAGTAGACATTAATCATGGGAACTTACATAGCATTACCACACCCTAACATGTGTATGGAAATATAAATCATATCCATTAACTTTTGAGTTTGACAGCATACTGATTATTGAAATCAGTTATGTCATTTTACTGAAGGCTGAGAGATCAGACATAAGAACCACACAGTCTTTGATGCATTTGCCTACTGATGATGTTGCCAACAGCTCACATAAAAATTCTTATTGCAGAACCATCTGAAGTGTTTAGAATATAAATTAATCTGTGCGAAATCTGAAAACAACTAGAATTTATTGAATTGTTTTGATGACACAGTGAGCCAAAATAATATTTCGATATAAGGTGCCTTAAACATTATTGCACTCTTATTGTCTACCTCTTACCTTAATACTACCCTTCTTGGCCAATACAGCTGCTATACAATGATGGCTAAATTTAAAAATTAACATGAAACAAAAGCAGTGGGGAAAATGGGTATTAGTTGCATTGGAAATATTCAAATTTAAATTTTAATAGTCATGAGTGGCTAAATTTAGTTTGCACTTGTGCCAGACTGTGCACATATATATTGAAAGTGAACTTGTCTGGTAAAGAGACAAAGCCACAGGATATTTATGTTAGGGAATGGTATAAACCTGTTCTGCATACAATATGTATGTGGCCAAGAATTTCTGGTTATTCCCAAAGTTCTGCTCGAGAAGCATACCTTCAAAACCTACGTTCAGTTTCAGGAAAGGCTGATGAAAGAAGTGACACTTCCAGTAGCAGCCAATAGCAGATGATGGAGTTAGGAAGATCTAATGTCACTTGTACCATATTTAAGTATGTTTCCTTCTCATCTCCCTTGAAAACCACTGCCACCGTTCACAAGGAGTGTTTTACCAAGCTGTCTGATCAAAGTAATTTTAAAATGAATGATGATTAACAAGATTCTTCATGGATTCAATTGTGCTCTTAAAATATTCCCCCACAAGAACACATTATGACTGAGCTAAGCTCTGGGGGCTGCATAATGAGGTTCCTGCTTTAAATGTTTGATATACTAACAGAGTAGGAGGCTATGTTAAATCATGCAGCCCAGAGAGAAGTTAAACTAGCTTTACAATAATCAGCAGATAATGTGTTTGACCTCATTTTCTCGGGCCTGTCTAAAGAAACCTGTCTCAAGAGGTGAACTTCAGTCACAGAGCTTTGAATTTAAAGTGGATGCTGCCGTATTTGCAGTCAAGGTCCATTACATGGAGGACCCCTGCTGGTAGAGAGCGTGAGCAGAGTGCTTAAACCATTTGCTGCAGGGGGTCAAAGAGACATTTGTCAGATTAGCCAATTTGATGTAAATTTCTTTGGAAGTCGGCAGTAGCAATTTTGTTAAAGCAGCTCATTTTAGACAGTTAAAGTGGCTGTCACACATGTGGATGTATGTGCCATTGTAATTTTACAGAATAACATTATTTCATAGCCCCTTTTTAGGCTGTTGAATGTATCCATGCAGGACCCAAAGGTAACTGCAGATACGCTCTCCCATTCCTAAATCTACACTTTATTTATGCTACAGGACACAGCACCTTGTTTATGAACAGAACACTTGCTGCAATGGTGCCTGTCAGTGTTTCATCTCTGTTTCAACAGAGACAGGAGTGAGGAAAGGTGAAAAGGACTGTCCTCCTCTTCGTTGGATCAATGATTCCTCATTAGAACACCATCAAAGTTGCAGAGAAATGTTTAATGATGCAAATATAATGATGAGCAAGATTCCAGTGAATGGGCCAATCCAAAGATGTTCTACAATATGTCACAAAATGCTCTCTGGAGTTTAAATGTGTATTATGCAATATTGTGACCAGTTTGGAACTTAAGGTACACTCATACCTGTACACTGTTTACTTTCTCTTCCTTTATACTTGCTATTTTTTATCTCCTTTCTCATTATAATATTCCTACAAAAATAAATTAAGGAGATCTTCAGACTCCCTCACCAATAAGACACTGGGAACTTCAAGTTTGTAGTTGAGGGACAACAGGGAACTTAGCAGAACATTGTGTGAGAAGCTGTGATGAGGATTGAAAAATTTACACAAAGGGAAATTAATTCTAAAACTGACGTCAGATTTTTGTTTAATCATGAAATTGCTGATACTAATAACTGCAAAGAATTCAGCCTCTTATCCACCTGACTAACTTTCTATCATTGGCTGATTCATAAACATCACTTTTCCAGCTGCACCAAAGTAGTCACATTGACCCAGTCCGTCACTATGAATAGCAGCAGACTGCATATCAAGATGAGATTGGAAAATAAACTGATGGCAGAATCCAATTAAGCAATATTTTGGATGTTGAGTTACACCAAATGGTCGGTATAATTTATAATCCATCATTCCACGATTCCATCAGCTGAGCTTGGGAACTTGATTAATGCTGATTTGACATACTGCATTTATATCTAAATGTACTGTAATTTCCGAAGCAGAAAATGTGATTTTGTTGGATCATGGCCAGTACAGAAATTCTTCACAGGTTTGGAGGACATTACTCTCACAACTTGAACTGACCTATTTCTTATCAAGATATTCTGTGAGTCACAAATTTGAAAATAAACTTCTTGACGTGAGTGATGTAAAGTAATCAAAAGGAAAATATGATCTAATTGTAAATTATATTTTTGAAACATTAATAGAAGTTGTTTGCTATGAGGTAATTTGCTAGATATTATTTAATTGCATGCCATTTAAAATGAGTCTACTGCCCTCTTAGATGCCTCATTCTATTAGCTTCCAGGATTCCGTAATTACTTTGTACGGCAAGTGATGAACACATAGGCTGAAACCTTATGCATCATACCTGACCATATGTCATTTTCTATGCAAAATAAAGATTATGTTCACAGGTGCACTAACCTTTCAAATAAGCAAATGTGAATTTAGCAACACACATCAAAGTTGCTGGTGAACGCAGCAGGCCAGGCAGCATCTGTAGGAAGAGGTGCAGTCGACGTTTCAGGCCGAGACCCTTCGTCAGGACTAACTGAAGGAAGAGTGAGTAAGGGATTTGAAAGTTGGAGGGGGAAGGGGAGATCCAAAATGATAGGAGAAGACAGGAGGGGGAGGGATAGAGCCAAAAGCTGGACAGGTGATAGGCAAAAGGGGATACGAGAGGATCATGGGACAGGAGGTCCGGGAAGAAAGACGGGGGGGGGAACCAGAGGATGGGCAAGAGGTATATTCAGAGGGACAGAGGGAGAAAAAGGAAAGTGAGAGAAAGAATGTGTGCATAAAAATGAGTAACAGATGGGGTACGAGGGGGAGGTGGGGCCTTAGCGGAAGTTAGAGAAGTCGATGTTCATGCCATCAGGTTGGAGGCTACCCAGACGGAATATAAGGTGTTGTTCCTCCAACCTAAGTGTGGCTTCATCTTTACAGTAGAGGAGGCCGTGGGTAGACATGTCAGAATGGGAATGGGATGTGGAATTAAAATGTGTGGCCACTGGGAAATCCTGCTTTCTCTGGCAGACAGAGCGTAGATGTTCAGCAAAGCGGTCTCCCAGTCTGCGTCGGGTCTCGCCAATATATAAAAGGCCACATCGGGAGCACCGGACGCAGTCCCTTACTCACTCTTCCTTCAGTTAGTCCTGACGAAGGGTCTCGGCCTGAAACGTCGACTGCACCTCTTCCTATAGATGCTGCCTGGCCTGCTGCGTTCACCAGCAACTTTGATGTGTGTTGCTTGAATTTCCAGCATCTGCAGAATTCCTGTTGTTAAATGTGAATTTAGACTAGTTATTGAAGAAAATATTGATATTGACTCCCTACAATAGTTTATCACAGCAGAGTCTATTTTGATTTTTTTTCCATTTTTCCAGTTAAGAAATAGTGCAGCATCAATTATTTTGAAAGGGATACTGCTAAAGGGCATAGATTGACTGGCATGCACTTTTCCAAAACTCATCCACCAACGTAAGGGTTTCCATGTTTCCAAATCTACCTGTGAAGTTCTTTATTATTTGGTTTGAAAAAATGGACTATATTTATTACCCATCCCTTATTGCCTAAGACTGTCATCAGAATCAGAATCAGGTTTATTATCACCGACATGTGATGTGAAATTTGTCAACTTAGCAGCAGCAGTTCAATGCAATACATAATCTAGCAGAGGGAGAAAAAAAATAAAACGTAATAATAAATAAACAAGTAAATCAATTACGTATATTGAATAGATTATTAAAAAATGTGCAAAAACAGAAATACTGTATATTAAAAAAAAGTGAGGTAGTGTCCAAAGCTTCATATTCTGTTTAGACAGTTAGAGGTGGTAGGTCCTTCCCTTGAATGACGTTAGTTAACCCATCAGATTTTAGATTTCTTTAAAGCAACATTTTTTTAAAAATCCATTTTGAAAGATACAGGAAGCCAACACAGAGTAGTTAGGACAGGAATTATATGCTCCCTCATCCTGACATGGACGCTGTCTTTTTACGGGGTTGGCTACAGAGCTTAGCTGTATTCTGTAGCAATACTCTACCTAATGGAAGTAATTTTATTGTTAAGAAATATTGTGAATTTCTCACAATTAGTGGCAGATGCTTGACTGAGGACATTATAGGTTAGGGCAGGGATTAAAAGTCAGTTTATGATTGAGTACGATATTCTTTAAATGCTGCTATTCTCTGTAATAATCTTGGAAAGATGGGCCCTTATTGCAGAGTGTATAGCAACGTTAAAAGAGGCTAGTTTCCCCTTGAGAATATTACTTCTATCCCAGTTTTCCATAATTTTATCTGAGCTACTCTGCATAATCTCTTATGTACAGTACTTCCCTTGTGCTGGTCAGAACCAGGAACAAAATTTGATATGGTGTTTATGAACTGTAAGCTCTAAGGAGGAGTTGTAGGTGCTGAGGAGAATATTTTATGGCATTCAGACATTAACACAGCTGGTATAAGACAGGATACTTACTTACTTACTGCCCGTTACGCCATTGGCGTTTAGGGCAGCAGTGAAGGTCCTCCATCTCTGGCAGCATTTTCTTCATCGTGTCAGTGGCTTCCTCTCAGTTTTCACTACTGTCAGTCATGCAAATCCCAAATGGAGACTCTGAAATACTGTTGCACTCAGATGTAGAAGGATTCTTCATTGCTGTTTCCAGAACAATTTTGTTTTACCAGTCATGGTTGTTAGCCCTGAGCTGAACCCCCGAACCTGGAGGACTGGTGGACCACGCTCATTTCTGCCCTCTACCCTTTGACCTGTTCGGCATGGGTGACCCTCCCAAGAGCCAAAGCACAAGGCCCTGACTCCAGCCAACGTAGATCTCCAGGTCACTGAGGCACGCAAGCCTCCAAATCACGACAAGGTTGTGGTCCTCTTGGAGGATAAGACAAGATGTAACAGAGCAAATGTCCTTGTCTAGTAAACATGTATGACCTGATGAGATTGCAAATAATGAGAAACAAATAGCCTGCTAAAACTTTATCATGAAGGTGAGGTAGTTTTGGAAGGGTGACAGGTCTGTAGCATCCTTTGTAGCAATATCCAAGGCAATCTGGTGCTTAGTTCAGTAAAAGGACAGTGTGGATGGAGATATAGAGACACTTGTGTTCTCCAGACAAGCAACTTACCAGATAGCTGGAGGGTAGGAAAGAGATAAAGAATAATAAAATAATTAATCTCTGCTGGAATGTAAGAAGGAATATTACGTCTGTGACACAGGGTCATCAGAGTAAATGTGGCAACTAATAACAGGTCTGCTGAGTACAAGTGAACCTGAGGGCTGTAGCAGTGATCAATTGTTAATCAAAGGGATGTTTTATTTGTAATGGATGGTACAGATCACCCCAAGGCTCGGTGTGTGTGGGGGCTTTCGAGAAAATGCTTAAATGAACAAAACAAAAGGAATTTAAGTCTCCACTCTGCTTCAGTTAAGAGAGTGCTGAACTCCAAGTGATTACTGTGCATGCAGAGTTGCTGAACATTGAACATTATAGCACAATACAGGCACTTTGGCCCACAATGTTGTGCTGACCTTTTAGCCAACATCAAGATCAATCTAATGCTTTTTTCAACATATCCCCCCACCCTGCCATTTCTGTTTCATTCGTGACTCTTAAACGCCCCTAATGTATCTGTCTCTACCATCACTACTGGCAGTACATTCCATGCACCCACAACACTCTGGGTAAAAACCTACCTCCAACATCTCCATTCTACTTTACTCCAATCATGCCCTGTCATATTAGCCATTCCCACCCTGGGAAAAAGGTGCGGATTGTCCACTCTGTCAATACCTCTTGTCACTATATACACCTATTGTGTGATCACAATTCTATCTCCTTTACCATAGCATTGGAGAGGGATAGGAACAGACAAGTTAGGGAAACATTTAATTGGAGTAAGGGGAAATACAAGGCTGTCAGGCAGGAACTTAGAAGCATAACTTGGAAACATGTTCTCAGGGAAACGTATAGAAGAAATGTGGCAAATGTTCAGTGGATATTTGTGTGTGGTTCTGCAGAGGTACACTCCAATGAGACGGAAAGCATGTAGGGTACAGGAACTGTGGTGTACAAAGGCTATTGGAAATCTAGTCAAGAAGAAAAGAAGAACTTACAAAAGGTTCAAAAAACTAGGTAATGATAGAGAACTAGAAGATTATAAGGCTAGCAGGAAGGAGCTTAAGAATGAAATTAGGAGAGCCAGAAGGGGCCAAGTGAAGGCCTTGGCGAGCAGGATTAAGGAAAACCCCAAGGTATTCTACAAGTATGTGAGGAGCAAGAGGATAAGACGTGAGAGAATAGGACCAATCAAATGTGACAATGGAGAAGTGTGTATGGAACCGGAGGAGATAGCAGAGGTACTTGATGAATACTTTGCTTCAGTATTCACTACGGAAAAAAATATTGGCGATTGTAGGGATGACTTGCAGTGGATTGAAAAGCTTGAGCATTAAGGAAGAGGATGTGCTGAGGCTTTTGGAAAGCATCAAGTTGGATAAGTCACCGGGACTGGATGGGATCAGAATCAGAATCAGAATCAGGTTTATTATCACCGGCATGTGACGTGAAATTTGTTAACTTAGCAGCAGCAGTTCAATGCAATACATAATCTAGTAGAGAGAGAGAGAGAAAAAAAATAAAAGCATAATAAACAAGTATATCAATTACATATATTGAATAGATTATTAAAACAATGTGCAAAAACAGAAATACTGTATATTAAAAAAAGTGAGGTAGTGTCTAAAGCTTCAAAGTCCATTTAGGAATCAGATGGCAGAGGGGAAGAAGCTATATCCCAGGCTACTGTAGAAAGTGAGGGAGGAGATTGCTGAGATTCTGGCGATAATCTTTGCATCATCAATGAGGACGGGAGAGGTTCTGGAGGATTGGAGGGTTGCAGATGTTGTTCCCTTATTCAAGGAAGGGAGTAGAGATAGCCAAGGAAATTATTGACCAGTGAGTCTTACTTCAGTGGTTGGTAATTTAATGGAAAAGATCCTGAGAGGCAGGATTTATGAACATTTGGAGAGGCATAATATGATTAGGAATAGTCAGCATGGCTTTGTCAAAGGCGGGTCATGCCTTATGAGCATGATTGAATTTTTTGCGTAGTGTATATGGATTTCAGCAAGGCATTTGATAAGGTACCCCATGCAAGGCTTATTGAGAAAGTAAGGAGGCATGGGATCCAAGGGGACCTTGCTTTGTGGATCCAGAACTGGCTTGCCCACAGAAGGCAAAGGGTGGTTGTAGATGGGTCATATTTTGCATGGAGGTTGGTGACCAGTGGTGTGCTTCAGGGATCAGTTCTGGGACCTCTACTCTTCATGATTTTTGTAAATGACCTGGATGAGGAAGTGGAGGGATGGGTTAGTAAATTTGCTGATGACACAAAGGTTGGGGATGTTGTGGATAGTGTGGAGGACTGTCAGAGGTTACAGCGGGACATTGATAGGGTGCAAAACTAGGCTGAGAAATGGCAGATCGAGTTCAACCCAGAAAAGTGAGGTGGTTCATTTTGGTAAGTCAAATATGATGGCAGAATATAGCATTAATGGTAAGACTCTTGATAGTGTGAAGGATCAGAGGGATCTTGGGGTCCGAGTCCATTGAACACTCAAAGCTGCTACGCAGGTTGACTCTGTGGTTAAGAAGGCATATGGTGCATTGGCCTTCATCAACCATGGGATTGAGTTTAAGAGTCGAAAGGTAATGTTGCAGCTATATCAGACCCTGGTCGGACCCCACTTGGAGTACTATGCTCTGGTCGCCTCACTACAGGAAGGACGTGGAAACCATGGAAAGGGTGCAGAGGAGATTTACAAGGATGTTGCCTGGATTGGGGAGCATGCCTTATGAGAATAGGTTGAGTGAACTCGGCCTTTTTTCCTTGGAGCGACGGAGGATGAGAGATGACCTGATAAAGGTATACAAGATAATGAGAGGCATTGATTGTGTGGATAGTCAGAGGCTTTTCCCCAGGGCTGAGGTGGCTAGCATGAGAGGGCATAGTTTTAAAGTGCTTGAAAGTAGGTAGAGAAGAGATATCATGGGTAAGTTTTTTACGCAGAGAGTGGTGCGTGGAATGGGCTGCCAGCGGCCGTGGTGGAGGCCGAAGTGATAGGGTATTTTAAGAGACTTCTGGATAGGTACATGGAGCTTAGGAAAATAGAGGGCTATGGGTAAGGACATGTTCGGCACAGCTTTGTGGGGCGAAGGGCCTGTATTGTGCTGTAGATTTTCTATGTTTCTATGTTGTTACTTCCCTTTCACTCCAAAGAAAAAAGTCTTCTTCAGACAGGCTCTCCCATCCAGGCAGCGTCCTGGTAAATTCTCCCTGCATCCACTCTAAAGCTTCCATATCCTTCTATAACAATGCAACCAGGACTGAACACAATACTCCAAGTGTTCTTTTAACATGAATTTTAGAGAGACCACCCACGTGGAAGCCCTGGGAGATGGATGTTTAGGCTGTCTGGAGTGAGATGTTAGAAAATATAACAAAATGCAGAAAGCAGGTTCATACCAATAACCGGCAACTGGTTACAGGTCATCTCTAGGTTAAAGCAGATTCCGTTCCTGCGAACAGTCCATAACCCAAAGAGTTCATAAATGAGGAATGTGGCCACAAACTGATTTCCCATATGGCAGCCACAAGGAAGTCAGCAAATCCATCCCGATGATCCCTCAAGCATTCGTTCATGTGCGTGGGCTGTACATAAGCATGGTGTTTGTAACTTGGGGTGGATCTGTACTTAGATCATTTACCTACCATCTCAGCTTTCACTTTAGTTGGTTTCTATCCTCTTCATTCATTTCTTCATCATTTATCACCTCCTCCTTTCCTCTGCTCGTTCCGTTGCCTCGGCGTGCTCCTGATGCATGGCTTCAAAATTCTCAGTACCATCACAAATGTTCTTTCTCTACTTTGGGCCAGAGATTCCCTGGAGTTAATGGGAATGCTGCATTTCACAAGGAACCTTTGAGCACATCCTTGTACCTCCCACAACAGAGCTCTGAATAGAGTGTCCATTTTGGTAGCATGCTGTCAGCCGTCGGACAGCAACTAGGGTGTCACTGCTGGGGATGCTGGAATAGGGCAGGGCACTGGTGTTTCTTCACTTACCCCGACAAGGTAAGGGAGTTTTGCTGGGTCAGCATTGGTGTATTTTCCAGTACCTTGAACTGTCCGCTGTAAACATCCAAGCCTACCACTCACCTGCCTCTCAGGCAGTTCCTACCCCACTGGCAGCACAATCAATTGTTTCCACATTGGCCTCATTAGACACTCAAGAAAAGAGTGGATTCATATCATCTTTGATCCTGAGAAGCTACCTCAGAAGGACTGTGCTGGAAACACCAATGTCATTTCTCATTTCTTGCAGTCATGCTGCAGTCTGAGGGGAGGCACAGACCTGAAAATGATCACAGTGTTCAGCAGACTCTCATACCAAGAAAGGAACCAATAGAAAAATAAATCCTGAGGGATGAGCCGTAAAAACAAGCAGAAACAAAGAGGCTGTAGAAAGGCATTGCTTTGAGCAGATCTTTGGAACATTGGGTATGTGTTGGGGCTGAGTTCCTTCAACTTCTACCAGGCAATCTTCTGACTGATGGGAGTTGAGGAGACTGCAGAAACCGGTTGACATGAAATGGGGCCCCAAGAACTCCACCACAAAATAAAATCATTGCTGACATGAAGTTATCGCTCTTGATGGAAAATTTATGTGAACAAATTTTGACTGATCTCAGGGAACTGCAGACTGAATCTGAGATTATTTTAGCTGTTGATTTAACAATGTTATGGCTTTGTGAATTACTTTATGTGTCTTTCATTTTGGCTTGTGTGGAAGAGGGTGGAAACCTAGCATAGTTTATTGCACAATTAATTTTTGACGGAATGTGATTTGTGGAAAACCAACTTCCAAAAACTGAATTTTTCCAAAGCTGAAAAGAATGCAGAAATAAAACTAAAAAAAAATGCAGAATGGAAAATGTTAACACATAAACTCAAAGGCACGTAGCTGATAAAATTCATGAAAGAGAAGTGGCATTTCAGATCTAAAGGCTGATACAGTTTAAGTTGATGAGATGTTTTCATAAAGTTATGGTTCCCACCGAATAGGTTAGCTTTGTTTTCGTTTTGCTTCTGTGGGCTTGTAATGATAATAACAGAATCATCACATATTTTTGGTTGTTTTCCCTGTGAAGACATTGGTTTTGATTCAATTTATCACTAATCAGAAACTGGATGGTGCAGTATGATGGCACACTGCCTTTTTGCCTCGGGGTTCGAATCCAGCCAGGACTGGAAGTTCTTTTCCTTTAGTAGCTCGTCTTGCTTGGTTTGACTTAGAGTATGCTTAGCTAAAACACAGGGCAGTGTATCTACAATAAGAATTAATCCACAACTAAACACTAATTAATCAGATTATCTTCAACAATTGTGGCAGAAATAAAAGTCATACTCGTACACTAAAGGTCTTTCTGATGTCAAGTCAAGTCAAGTTTATTGTCATTTAACTATATACATGTATACTGCCAAACGAGACGTTTCTCCAGACCAGGGTGTAAAGCAAAGTCGTATGCATAACTCACACATAACGTACAATTATTTCAGAAAGTAAGAAGAATACTTACCAATGAATCACGCAGAGATAAACAAAGTGCATAAATGAAATGTTGTAGGGTCTAGTACAAGTTATTCTGTGACACTTTGATGGCAATGCAGCAGGGAGTTCAGAAGCCTTAAGGCCTGTGGGAAGCAACTGTTTCCCATCCTGACCACTCTTGTTTTTATGCATCAGAGTCTCCTACCTGATGGTAGAAAGTCAAAGAGGATGCTGGATAGAATGGTGGGATCCTTAATAATACTAAGGGCCCTGCATACATGGTACTCCTGATAAATGTCCCCGATGAACAGTAGGGAGACCCCTATGATCCTCTCAGCCATTCTCACAGTCCTTTGTAGGGGCTTCTGGTCCGATGCTCGACTGCTCTCATACCAGATGGAGATGTCAGGACGCTCTCAATGGTGCTCCTGTAAAATGCAGTTAAGACAGGGGGGTGGGGGAGCCTTGTTCGCTCCAATCTGGTCAGGGAGTGGAGGCGCTGCTGTGCCTTCTTCTACAGGGAGGCAATAATAAGGGTCCAGGTGAGGTCATCCGTGATGTGAACTCCAAGAAACTTGGAGCACTTAATCTTCTCGATGGAAGAGCCATGTATGTGCAGAGGGGGACGGTTCATCTGCACCTTCCTAAAGTCCACAATCACTTCTTTGGTCTTCTCCACGTTCAGACTTAGGTTGTTGTTCTCACTCCAGTTCAGCAGCTGCCTCACTTCCTCTCTGTACTCCGAATCATCACCATTGATAAGGCCAACCACTGCTGTGTCATCCGTACACTTGACGACTCGGTTTGAGCTGGATCCCGTGACACAGTCATGCGTCAGCAGTGTGAACACAGCGGGCTGAGCACACAGCCCTGGGAGCGCCGGTGCTCAGCGTAATGGGATGAGAGACGTCACTGCCCACACAGACTGACTGTGGCCTTCCTGTTGAGATGCCCAGGATCCCACTGCAGAGGGAAGTGATGAGCCCTGGCGAGGACAGTCTCCCCGCCAGTTTCTGGGGTGTGATGGTGCTAACCATTGAACTGAAGTCTATAAACAACAGTCTGGCACATGAGTCTCCATTTTCCAGGTGGGACAGGCCAGAGTTGGGGGGCAGAGTTTATGTCATCATCAGTGGGTCAACTCAAGCGATAGGTGAACTGGAAAGGGCCCAATGTAGCCAGGAGAAAGGCTTCGATGTGCTCCATGACCAGCCACTAACAGCATTTCATAATGGTTGATGTTAATGCCATAGGACAATGGTCATTTAGGCAGGATATTGTTGCCTTCGTTGGCACTGGAAAGAAGGTTGCTGCCTTGAAAACTGGGGGAAAATGGACTGTCCAGAGAGATGTTGAGAATACCTCAGTTAGCTGGGCTGCACCGTTTGTCAGAACCCAACCTGGTATATTGGGCCCTGCAGCTTTATGTGGGTTGACTCTGGCCAGGGTCTTCCTCACCTCAGCTTCAGCCAGACTGTGTGTCTGCTCCCCTGTGGGAAAGGGTGCCTTCCTTGCCAGCACCTTGTTCTGTGCATCAAACCAGGCGTAAAAGACATTCAGCCTTTTGGGCGGTGAGACGTCCTGGTCGGTGATGTGCTGGGTAGACTTGTCGTCTGTAATCCTCTGAATTCCCTGCCATATGTGCCTCATGTCTCTGGTATCACAGAAGTGGTTGTATATTCTCTGAGAATGCTCCTGTTTTGCCTTCCTGATGAAGCAGGAAAACTCAGTTCTTGCTGTCATGTCACCCGATCTAAAGGCAGCATCATGATCCCCTCAGCCATACTGGGTCCCCTGCAGTAAGCCATGGTTTCTGACTTACCTTCATGTGTTTCATGTCAGTAACATCATCAGTACACTTCTCTATGCAGCGGGTCACAGAATCCACATATTTCTTGATGTTAACATGGCTGCCATAGGTAGCAGCCTCCCTGAAAATTCTCCAGTTCAGTTTTCAAAGCAGTCCTGCAATGCTGAGATTGCCCCCGCCCCGACCAGGTTTTCACCACTTTTAGAGCTTGTTTGGCCCATTTAAGCTGTAGTTTGTGTGCTGAAATAAGTGATCTGAGAGCCCAATGTGGGGTTGGGGAACTGCATTATCTGCATCCGAATGTTAGTATAAACGAGAACTAGAGTATTTTCACCTCTGGTAGCAAAACAAACATGCTGGTGGAATTTAGATTGATGTTAAACTCTGTATCTTTGGTAAACTATCTGTATTCCACTATTTTCTACAAAACTCAGGACATCATCCAGGACTTGCACTCTTCTCATTGCTACCATCAAGGAGGAGGTACAGGAACCTGAAGGCACACACTCAACATTTTAGGAGCAGCTTCTTCCCCTCTGCCATCAGATCTCTTACATTTATTAAGCATTTTCATGACATCCCAATGCACATTATAGCCAAAACGTACATTTTGAATGTTGTAATTCAGGAAACGCATGACCATTTCACACAAAACTATCAACAAACTAATATTGATCAAACGTTCTGTCTCTCCAAAGTTGGTTGAGGAGTATCCAATTAGGAATAAGGGCACTGTTCTCCACTGGAATGAAACCAGAGGATCTTTCACATTTGCCCAGTGGAGCATGAAGGAACACGTGTTTGAATACTAATTGGGAAGACGGCGCCCTTGACGGTACAAGTCTCCTTCAGTGGTGTAGCTGTTTCGGAATTCCAGGGACTCTGGCTTGATCCTGACCCTGAATGCTGTTTGGGATGAGTTTAGTACATTTTCTAGATGACCCCATGGCTTTCCTCCCAGTGCTTTGATTTCCTCCCACGTCCTAAAGTGATCAGCTACTGTAAAGGACCAGTTGGTGTAAAATAGCAGTGAAAAGAATCAAAGGGAATTAATGGGCCATGTGAGAGAAAATACATTGCACGGGTACCAGGAAGTAAGGGAAAAGGAATACGGCTCATCTAGCTGTGGGCATGGGGCCACTGGCTGAATGGTTCTGTATTGTTGCATGTGTAAGGCAATTGCAACTAAAATCTTCTGCCTCAGAGATGAAATCCAACCAATAATGCCAAAAATGGAATTAGCATTGACATTAATCCACAAACAAAACTACAGCATTGGCAAAAAGAAAAGCAGAATGCTGGAAGAACTCAGCAGGTCAGTCAGCATCTGTGGAAGCTAAAGGTGGATGAGACCCTGCATCAGGACTCAGAGAGAGAAGGAAAGATTGACGGTATATGACAGTACAGTGGGGGGCAGGGGGGTGGACATGGGCAGAGGCTGGTGGTGGAATCAGGAGTGGAGGGGATGATGGCAGATGGAACCAAGCAGAGGTAGGGGATGGGAAGGGTGATAAAAGGGAGAAGAAAATGAAATGGACAGGTGAGTGTGTGGAGGGTGACCACACATCATTGGTGGCATGGGTTACCAGAAAAATCCGTGTTCATACCATTGGGTTGTAAGATACTCAAGCATAATTTGAGATGTTGTTCTTTGCGTCCTTCATAGAAATGTGCAATGGGTTAAAATTAAGTTGTGGGTGAAAAGAATTTCTGGTGGGGAGAATTTTAGAAAGTTGTAGGGGAAGGGTTGGTCAGGGTAACAGAATGGGTGTCAGGAAGGGAATGGAGTATACAAGTATATGAGTATATATCTCCAGTTAGGGTCAGAGCAAAGAAAAATGTTAAGTGCATAGATTCTTGGTAACAAAATAGGTGAAATAATTGCACAAATGGAAATTAATGAGTATGATCTAATAACAATTACAGTGGCTTGGCTTAAAGTGAGCAAGGCTAGACATGAAATATTCCAGATACATAACTTTTGGGGGAAAACAGAAAAGGAGACAAGGAAGGATAAAGAATGAGGTAAAGCAGTGAAAATCAAGGATTTTCGCTTAGAAAATCAAAAAGCAGAATCAATTTTGAAAGAGCTAAAAGAACAGTAAGGGGAAGAAAATATTGGCACCCCAAACTATAGTAGCGATTAGGGTACAGCACAAATAAAAACAAAGAGGAGCATGGAATTTAATATTCAGGAGGGAAGGGGTGGACTTTAGTCTACATATAGATCGAGCAAATTACATTAGCAGTAATAGTGGGGGGGGGTGGCTTCACTCAATCAGTTTCTTGATCAATGTGCTGAAGACCTAATGTGGGACCAGACTATTCAATCTAATGTTGTTAAATTAGGAGGTTAATTAATGAACCAGCCCCTAATGGGCTTTTAGGGGATGGTGATCACACTTTATTTACATATTTAGAGATACAGCAGAGCAACAGACCATTCTCGCCCAATGAGCTTGCGCTGCCCATTTAAACCCACGTGACAAACTAACCTACTAACCCGTAAGTCTTTAGAGTGTGGGAGGAAACCAGAGCACCTGGAGGAAACCCATGTGGTTATGGGGTAAAACATAAACTTGCTGGAGTGGGTGACAGAAATGAACCTGGCTCGCTAGCACTGTAATCGTATTACACAGACTGCTATACTTGTTGTGGATAATAAAATCAAATAATTAACTGGGTCTAGAACAGACACGCTCTTACGACTCAAACATAATTTACTTCTGCACCAGGAGAACAGTATGACCCCTGTCGCCATGAAGCCTGAACAGAGAACTACCTTTTTTATACAGAATTGGCTTATCAGTTACAGATATTATCCATTTGGTAAATTGTATATGTTTGAATTCCTTATTTGCAAGATCAATCGCCATTGACAATGGAGATGTTAAAAGCCAATCAACACTTCAAGCGACAGCTGATGATATTTTAAAGTTAGTAAAGCAATCGTCCCTTAGCTGTTCGGTGTGTTTCACATCCTTCTGCCATTCCTTGTGTCTCCTTCTGCCATTCAACTGTCTCCTTGTGTTTTAGGAAGACATTTTTAGAAAGTCTCACTATAGAGGCCTCACTCATCTGGCATGAGTACATACTGCCTGGACATCCCTGCCTGTCTGTATGCATTGGGCAAGGGGTTGGCTCTGGCATTCTCACCTCAGTGATCTCCCTTGTCTGGGTTTGATTACACACCACTATAGTCATTCTCGCCTGGATGTTGTCTTTAACCCTTGCCTTACTGCAGCTTCCACACTATGTTACCATGTCGACCTTCATATGATTCAATATGAATAATATGACTGAATTTTACATAACTATTGACTGTGATTTAGTCCAATCTGAAACTAGAGTCCTAAAGCCGAATAAACCAAACTAGGAAGGCATGAGGTAGGAGATGTGCATTAGCTGTGGTAGATTGGGAAAAAAGGTATGACAGCAAAGAAACAATGCCTAATACTGAAATAACTAACGTATAGTTTAAAAGTTAATACATAAAAGTATGTAGAAAGCATGTCGTGATGTAGAAAAGTTAATATAGGTTCCTTGAGGTTCTAATACCCAGGGGAGATAATGGGGACAACTCCCACTACCTATTAAATGCTCCCAATGGCATGTGCCTCAGATAGCCTCTGACAACCAAGTCCAGGTCATGGCCTTCACATGTGGCTTAGCTACTAAGCCCAGTGGAACCATTTCTACTGACAGGAGAAGGAGCAAAGGCAGGTTACTGGTGCCTTAAAACCAGTTTTTTTGGGCAGATGGGGCTCATCAGCTGTGGTTGGCAGCTTATCTAGGAGAAGGAAAACTCTGTTCTCAAATCTCTGCTGCCTTGCAGCTACATCCACTCATGGGAAAGGCTTGGGAGTAAACCCCGAGGGAAAAATCCGGAGCTGAAGTGCCCAAGGCAGTCCTATATTGAGTTCAATGCCGACCAGCAATTCCTGCAGTGCTGCTGGTACCAAACTGTATCAGTCTCTGCCGTTCCTTTGGGTTCATTTAATGCTTGGAGAGGGGGAGCTTGCTACATGGACAACAGCTTGCTCTCCATATCGTACTGCCCAGGCTTGTATATCTAGACAGCCAGCACGTTATACCCATGGTCAGCTCTGACTGACGGAGGCCTCAGCAGCAGCAGCAGTTTACAAGTAGCATATATACTTCTAAGAGAAAGAAATTGGCAAAGTAAAATATAAGAGTAGGCTAGCAAACAATATAATAGTTATAAGAGCTTCTATAGACGTATACTGTAGAAAAGATTAGCTAAAGTTAATACAGGCCCAATATGACTAAGGCAGGCAAAATTATATTGGGGAATAAAGGAGAAGACTCAGAAAACTCCAGGAAATAGTGTGGAGCTACAAATCTATGAGGAGCTCAAAGAAAGCAACATCTTCAAAAAAAAGTGTTGAAGAAATTAATTGGACTGAAAGGCAATAAATCCTCATGATTTGATGACATGCAGCCAAGGGTTTTGGAGGAGGTGGCTATGAAGGTTGTCGATCAGGGGTTCCCAGTCTGGGGTTTATGGACCCCTAGCTTAATGGTATTGGTCTATGGTGTGAAAAGGTGGGGAGCCCCTGATATAGATGGACTGGCTGTCATCTTTCAAAACTCCACTGGTGCTAGAACAGATGCTATTGATGCATGGAAGAGAGCAAATGTAAACTCCACTAATTTAGAAAGGACAGAGAAAGAAAAGTAGGAACTATAGACCAGTTAGCCTGACATCAGTAACAGGGAAAATAGTGGAGATTCAGAAAATGGTAGCAGAACACATAGAAAATACTAGAAGTAGTCAGAGTCAATGTGAATTTAAGAAAGCGAAATGATGTAGTATGTTAGGACTCTGTGAGTTCCCTCTTATTTGGAATGAGTTGGGTGTAGTTTCAGTCTCTGTGACATGTACCCTGAATGAGACCAGAGTGATTGCTGAATGTTTGTCTGAGGGGTGGGATCTACAAGTCAGCCAGAGCATTTCATACCATATCAGATTGCTGATTCTTCTGACAATTGGCAAGCTGCTGAGAAGCTTCCAGTCACTGGACAAATAGTTCAAGTGTGGCCTCACCAGCATTTTGTCCACCACCCCATGACCCCCAACTTTCATACTCAGTGCCTTGACTTATGAAGGCCTAGCTTAAAGGGAACAGCTCAAGATTTTAAGAGAAACACGAAGTGTGTGAAATAACTCCTTCTAACCTGCAATAAAGCACCATATGACCCCTTCTAACCTGCAATAAAGTGCCACTTCACAACATTTTATGGGTTCACTTCCACTGAGTAGTGTATTTCTGACTTCTGCTGGAGGTGCATAGAATCATTAACTCTACTTCTCCACTTCAAATGGCTTGCAGAGCATCACTGATGCTAGCTTTGGCAGCCATTTTTTTCTTGGGATTTTGCCCAGTGCCAATGTACAAGTAGGTACTTTAGCTTCCTTTTGTATCCGGTTGGGGACGCACACACACACACACACACACACACAATGAACTCTAGATAATTGTTTGCCATTCTGCTTTGTTCTGCTGGTAGTGACAGTACTTCAGTACAATAGAGGACATGTTTCCTACCTGTGATGGAATCATCTTTATTCCTTTCACAGACTGCAACACCTTCCCCCACATCTCCTCCCTCACTACCATTCAGGGCTTCAAATAGTCCTTCCAGGTTGAGGCCATACTTCACCTACAAATCTTTCAGGGTCATCCACTGAGTCGGATGCTCTCGGTGTGGCCTCCTCTGAAATCTGACTAAGATGGGGGACCACTTCGTCAAGCACCTTCGCTCCATCTACCACAACTGGTGGGATTTTCCAGTAGCCACCCTTTTTATCTCTACTCCCCATCCTCATTCCAACATGTTGGTCCATGTCCTCCCCTACTGCCGTGATGAGACCGCTCTCAGATTGGAGGAGCAATACTTCAGCTTCCAAACATGGGAATTCTGCAAATGCTGGAAATTCAAGCAACACACATCAAAGTTGCTGGTGAACGCAGCAGGTCAGGCAGCATCTCTAGGAAGAGGTACAGTCGATGTTTCAGGCCGAGACCCTTCGTCAGGATGAAGGGTCTTGGCTTGAAACGTCGACTGTACTTCATCTTCCATCTGGGTAGTCTCCAACCTGACTACATCAATTTCTCTTACTTCGGGTAATTTCTCCTTCCTCCCTCTTCTTTCCTCTCCCATTCCCCATTCTGGCTCCCCTCTTACCCCTTCTCTTCTCCTTATCTGCCTATCACCCACCTCTGGTGACCCTGCCCCTTCCCTTTCTCCCGTGGTCCACTCTCCTCTCCTATCAGATTCCTTCTTCTTCAGCCCCTTTACCTTTTCCACCTATCACCTCCTAGCTTCTCACTTCATCCCCCCCCCCCCACCCCTCATCCCCACACACCCACCTTCCGTCTCACCTGGCTTCACCTTTCACCTGCCAACTCATACTCTTTCCCTTCCCCTACCTTTTTATTCCAGCTTCTAATCCCTTCCTCTCCAGGCCCTTCCAGAGTCTTGGCCAAAAATGTTGATTGTTTATTCCCCTCCGTAGATGTTGCCTAATTTGCCGTTACTCTGTTGCTCTCCCTCTTACAGAGGCTGTGCTGAAACAAACAACATCAGATGGACCGCACGATTCAATTTCTAAGATTTCAGATGGCAGGTGAACATCAAGGACAAAGACTGACAGGTGTTAGGTCAGAGCTGCATTTAGGACAGTCCATATTTCACCACATGGAACTAGCGTCAGGCAAAGGAGTTTCCTGCCTGCCTTATCATCCTGCACAGTCCGCCCAGCAAGGTGCTCTGACTTATGACTGGTGGCAGACGGAAGCTTGAATGAAATGAGACAGTGCTGGGACGTTGAGCTCCAAGCTCAGCACTGCAACTCAGATACTTCAGGACTGTAATGCAAGGATCCAAAAGATTGTCATCTCACCCTAGCTGATGCCAAAGTGTTGACCTGCTGATCAGAAAGTCCAGTAGGTACTGTTACTTCGGGTTGTAATTGTCTGATCTCAGGAAAGTGTGACTCAAAAACTTCCAGAACAGATAATCTGAAAAATTCCATGGATTAAGCACTTTTAATCAATGAATGGTGGTGGGGGGGGGGTGGGTGTTGTGGTGCTAGTACTGTACACAATACCAATTAGGCCATAGTTTGAGGGCTGCATAAATTCAAGGCTCTATATTACAGGGAAGATGTGATTGCAACTGGAGGGGGCGGGGGGTGATGGAGGTTGCAAGCTTACAAAGGCATTGCCAGGTCTGTAAAATCTTAGCAGTGAGAAAAGTTATGATAAGATATGATAATTAAATTGAATAGAATAGAATGTGTTTATTATTGTCACATGTTGCAGCGTACTGTGAAAAATTTGTCTTGCATTCTGTTCGTACAAATCAAAATCATTACAGAGTGCATTGAGGAAAAAAATGGGTAAGACAATAAAAATGCAGAATGAAGTGTAAAAGTGGCAGAGAAAGTGCAGTGCAGATAAGCAAGAAGATGTAAGATCATAACAAGGTAGATTGTAAGGCAATGGAGCAGGTAAGCTATGGTGGTGAGGAGGGGTTCTCCAGTAGTGTGCAAAAGCCTCAGGCACATATATACAGTATGTATGTGTGTGTGTGTATGTATATATCTATATCTAAGACCTTTGGACACTACTGTATTTGTCAATGTGGGGTAGAGATCGAGTTTGTAAATCTGGTGGGAGAAAGGATGTAGAGAATAGTGAGGATGGAGTACCACGGGACGGTCTGGCACAGCTGGCAGAGAAGGAGTGCCAAGGGCGGAGGGTGGTGTGGTTCAGACACACCCAGCCCTGAGACACAAGCAAGGTTATTTGTTCCAATGCAAGTGGGTTATTGATCATCATAGAATGTCTCTCTGGTGCTTTCCGCTTTCTCCCCTCTCCCTTTCCCTTTTCCCAGCTACAATTCCCCTCTCCCTGCCACCTTCCCCCGCAGTCCACAAAAGAGACCTCTATCAGAATTAGGTTTATCGACACTGACATACTGTATGTATGTCATGAAATGTGTGTGTGTGTGTGTGTGTGTGTGTGTATATGTATGTGTGGGTGTATGTGTGTGTGTGTGGGTGTGTGTGGGTGGCAGCAGTATAGTGTAATACATAAAAATACTACAGTACTTGCAAAATTCTGAGCTCACCATAGCTATGTATATGAGCCCAAGACTCTTGCACAGTACTGTAATTGAGGTGCATTAAATTTTATCAGAAATCGAAACAGGAGTACAGTACACCAGTCATTCCCCTGTACCTGACCCCCCCTTCAGTAAAATCATGGGTGCTCATTGCCTCAGCAACACTCTCCTGCTCAGAATCTCTTGCAACACTGATTATCTGAAATTCTATAGGTCTTTGGGTCTGATCTACTTAATCTCTCCTCATTTCCCCACCCTGCCAAATGCCAGGAGTTATTCCAGTGAATTTATTAACACTCCACCTATCACAAAAATATCCTTCCTAACCTCAAACCTAAGATCCACATTTCCATTGTCCAACAAAGGTGGATGACCTCACAGTTTATCTATATTAGTTTCCATCTTCTCTTTCATTTTATCCTTTTGGATTAGGTTGGATTGTTCTGTTTTGACAGACACGGACCAGATAAGATGAAATGGTTTCAGTCTGTGTTGTGGATTTTCTATGATTCATTTTCTCCCTGTCCATGTCATGATTTTTGAAGTCACCACTCTGCTAACAAATACTTCAAGATACAATACAAGCTGAATTTACAGCTTTCTTGGTAGATACACCTCATTATTGTATCATTTGAAAATGACACTCTTCTTTTTTTCAGCAACCATTGTTATTTAAGCATGTGAAATATCTTCAATTATACAGTGAAGATCATGGAAAATCGGAAACTTGAATGTTCATTGTAATGCAAATTGACAATGATTAAGTTGCACTTTTAATCCAGAGAGGACATTTCAAAGTTATTTCTAATTATAGCATCTTCTCCACAAATGTGTAATTTATTGTAAAATATTACAAAGAAACAGATAGAAATAATACAACTATTTATTACCATATAAATCAGATTATCTGGAAATATCACCCATAAGAATATTATGTTAATCTGAAAAAAGATTTAGTAAAATCAATTATTTCTGAATTATTTTTATTGATGTAATTCACAGGAGCATCGGTAAATAATAAATAATTAATACTGATAATTAATTCTGAAGTTCATTAGCGTGGTGGACGAGGCACTATTTTGTCAGTGTGTTTTTATCAGTGTGATATAATCCTTTCACATATTTGCTTCCAGCTGTTTAACTGACTCAGTTCCAATTGCTCATACTTCTGACACTGTGTGAGGAAGGGGAAATTTAGAAACCATGCTGATATAAATGACTTTGCAGTAACAATTACTGATATATGTATCTTGCACATACTGTGGCCACTACAGAGGCATACAAACAAAACAGCTGTAGCTTGCAAGAAATGACATATTTAGTATTAATCTTAGAAAAACAGATTTAATAAGTAGAAATATGGAAATTAAGGCATATTTTCTGATAAATATACAAATTACATTTACTCTTTATGGTCTGCAATATTCCTCAGCAGAGGACAGAGGAGAATTGGGATAAAAGGATGTTAACTTTCAGCATTTGAGTTCTATCCCTCCGTGGGACTTCCTAGGGCATCCCAGCAGAGGATCTGCATTGTGATGGGCTGTGACCCAAATACGTTATCAAAACGTGTTGTTAGGAGGCAGTTCTGGTCTTCCACATGCATGTGTTCACACAAAGAATCCTGGACAGCAAGGGGACAGCTGTTACAATTTACAAAACAGCATAGCCATCTGCTATCCAAATACTGGAGGCTTATTAACATTCCTCAATTGCTTTGCAGGGTCCAGGAGTTAAAGACTGACATCCAGCTCAGCACTTTAGACAAACCTGGAAGAAAATCAGAGAATGCAAACCTTCTTTATTTGCAGGTTTTCACATTTTTTAAAAAATATTGGAGCTAATTGAAAGTAAGGTTGTTTTACTAACACTGAACATGAATTTAGTGAGGGGTAGAGAGTTTTATTTCTTCATCAATTTGCATGAGTTGAATATCTGACCACATGTACACCATCGCTAGGACCACACTTACTGACTGGCTTGCTTCAGATCTGCTACTAAAATCATAATCCATACTTTTTAATATCAATTGTCTTAACTAATTCTTCCACACTAAATGAACTTGTGCTTAAATAAAACTCAACCACCTAGATCCAAGCTCTTCCATTTCCTTATGTTGCTCCTGACCTGACTACACTTCGAATTTAATTTTTTTAAACTTTTTTTGCAATTCCCTCTATACCCTCACTGCTCACTATCTCAAAAATCTCGTCAAAACACTTTAGAAACCTCCTCTTCTCCAAATTGGCCTAACTATTGATGCTTAGACTTACCTTTCGTAGCCCAGGCTCTAAACTCCGCAGGAACGCACACAAAATGCTGGAGGAACTCAGCAGGTCAGACAGCATCTATGGAGGGAAATGAACAGTCACCATTTCAAGCCAACACCCTTCATCAAGACCGGAAGGAAAGAGAGCAGAAGCTAGCAGAAAAAGAAAGCAGGAGGGGAACAAGCACGAGCTGGTAGGTGATAGGTGAATCCAGGTGAGGGAGGGAGGGGGAGGGTGGAGAAAGGGGATGATGTGAGAAGTTGGGAGGTGAAGGATAGGAAAAGCAAAGGGTTGACAAAGGAATCTGATAGGAGGGGACAATAGGACAAAAGTGAAGAGACCAAGAACTAGAAGTTACAAAGCGAAGATGGTGGGTAGGTCTGGAGGGCTGGGGAGGGGAAAGGAAATATACCCAAAATATATGGTCTTACTTTCTAAGGGTATTTCACATTTAAAAATGTCTGATAGGGCATTGTGTATCCCACTTCAATAGTCTTTGATAATGGGGCAATCCCAGAAAATATGGTAATAGCTTGCATTTTGATTTCCAAATTTCTCCAGCAAACAGGGAGATTACTATCATAATGGGATTTCTGAGCGGGTGTAATAAAATATCTTATCACGTCTTTAATCCAAACTCCCTCCATTTCTGTGAACTGGTACACTTCCATTGATACCTCCATATTATTGTCCATTCTTCCTCAGATATAATTATCCCTCCTTCCTTCTCCCATTTTGTTTTAATGTATGAAGTTGAGTGTGTTTTAAGATTTGACAAACCCCTATACATGCTTGAAATGATTCTACTACCATTATCTGAATTATATGCTTTTCTAAATAGCTCTATCAAGCATGTACGTACTTGCCTTGGTTACATTTTTAACCCTCCTATTAACATACTGTCGCATCTGCAAATACCGATAAAAGTCTTGTTTTTCTAATAAATGTTTCTCTTTAAGCATTTCAAAACTGAACAGTGTTCCTTCTTTCATTATATTGCAAAGAACTGTTATTCCTTTAGCTGTCCAGTCCTTAAATCTAGCATCCAGTTTATTTGGCGTAAAATCCGAGTCATATGCACACCATTTAAGAATTGCAATATCTCCCTCTAGTTTATATTCTTTTATAATAGTTTTCCATATTTTAAGAGTCCATTTCACCCATGGGTTATCAATAGTATTTATGTAACTTTGTAGGTTGTTATCAGCCAAAATTGCCTGTATGGGGATGGAAAGTATCCTCTCCTCAATGTTTTTCCATTGAGCGCCATATGATGCACCAGCATATCACAGCTCTCAACTGTGCTGCAAAATAATAATCTCTGAGAGAAGGTAGGCCCCATCCCCCCTTTTTCTTGGCTAATTGCAAAGTTTTGAGACGAACTCTAGGCCTTTTTACCTTGCCATATATATCTTGATAACACCTTGTTCCATTCATTGAATTGATTTTGGTTAATCTCTATTGGTAGGGTCTGAAAGAGATATAATAGTCTGGACAATATATTCATTTTAATAGATTCAATCCTTGAACTGAGACCAAGAAAAGGAATTAGGTTCCACCTTGTTATATCTTCCTTAATTTTTTTATATATAGGCAGATAAATGCATTCTGATAATTTTGCCAAATCTTTTGGCATAATAATGCCCAGATATTCGAAAGACTCTGTTTGCCATGCCCAAGGATATCTACTTTCAATTTCTCTTGGTGGGCTACAGTTATATGAAAGTAATTGGGTTTTATCTATGTTGATCTTGTATTCTAATAATTGACCATATTGTTCAAAGGATTGCATCAATTTAGGTAAAGAGTATGTTGGTTTTCCTAGATAGATCAAAATGTCATCCGCGTATCAGGCCAATCTATGCTCTGTCCCTTTAATAATAATTCCCCTGATATCTTCATTTTATCTGATGTAATGAGCTAATGGTTCCAGATATAATGCGAAGAGTAGCGGTGACCATGCACAACCCTGTCTCGTGCCCTTTCTAGGGTAAAACTATTTGATAAATATCCATTGATTTTAATCCTAGCAGTAGGATTGTCATATAGTGCCTGTATAGTTTTAATAATTGTGTCATGTAAACCAAATCTATGTAAAACTCTGTAAAGAAAATTCCAATTAACCAAATCAAATGCCTTTTCAGTGTCCACACTTATCACCATTGCTTCAATTTTATTTTTTTTGTATATGGTCCATAATGTGGTGTCCTTCGTATATTGTCTTGTGTTTGGCGTTGTTGGATAAAACCTATCTGATCATTATGTATCAGTGTGGGTATAAACTCTCCTAATCATTTGGCCATGATGGAGGTAGCTAATCTATAATCTACATTAAGAACAGATATTGGTCTAAATAACCCACATTCCAGTTTATCCTTGTCATCTTTTTCAGTATAGCTGAGATTATCGCTTCCTTCCAGCTGCGTGGCATTTGCGCCTTTTTTAGAGCCCAGTTCAGTGTGGGGAGTAAAACAGGAATTAATTCATTTTTAAATTCTTTGTACCACTCTGCCGTATATCCATCTGATCCTGGTGACTTGCTTAATTTAAGCCTACTAATGGCAGCAGTTTTTAGTTCAGCTTTAGTTATGTCAGCAGTCATCATTCTATTTTGTTCTTCGCTTAAAGTGGGTAACTCTAGAGAATTCAGGAAGGTGTCAATTTGGGATATGCTTCCCCCTGGAACTTTGGAATATAGAGTTTTGTAAAGTACTTCAAAAGCTTCTTGAAATTCACTTAGCTTATTTTTTTATCTGTTTTGTTCTTGGATCCCTAATTCTATGAATTGTATTTTCTGCTATCTTTTTTTTTCAGTTTCCACGCCAGTATTTTCATAGATTTAGATCCACTTTCATAGTGTCTCTGTTTCAGAAACATCAGATTTTTCCTGATTTCTTGTGTAGCCAAACTATTAATTTCATTCCTAATTTTTAAAATTTCCTCTAATGTATCCTGTGCCAAACTCAATTTGTGTTTTTTTCTAGTTCCTTCAACTTATTTTGTAATTCCTCTAATGTTTTATTCCTTATTTTTTTTCTTAGATGAAGATATCGCTATAACTTTCCCTCTTAAGACAGCCTTCAGAGTATCCCATAGAATGGGAGGTGAAACCTCTCCACTATCATTGAATTCCAAGTAAAGACCAATTTCTCTTTTAATTTGTTCCTTAAAATAGGGATCATTGAGTAGACTTGAATTTAGTTTCCAAATTGTATTCTTTGGATGTAGGTCAAAATCAACAGATAAATATATAGGTGCATGGTCGCTAATATCTATTGTCCCAATTCCACAGGTGATTATTTTGTCTTTATCTTTTCCAAATGTTATGAAATAGTCTATTCTTGTATATACAGAATGGGGGGCAGAATAATGAGTGTAATCCCTTCTATCGGGGAAAAGGTCCCTCCACATATCAATTAGACCAACATCCTGAAAAAGTGTGTTAACTTTCTTATGTGAGGACTTTGTTTCATAGGTTTTTCTATTGGAAGAGTCTAACTTTGCTTGTAATTGTAAATTTAAGTCTCCCCCCACATATCAAGAGACCTTCTGTTTCGGTTACCATAATATTAGTAATTTTCTGGAAGAAACTAATATCACTTCCTGGGGGTGCGTATATATTCAATAGAGTAACTGAATTTCCGTCTATATTCCCCATTACCAGTATATATCTGCCCTCTTTATCTCCCATTTCAAATACTTTTTCAAAATTTAGCTTGCTTGAGATGAGAATAACAACTCCTCTCCTATTTCCCGATTTATATGAGGAGAAAAACAAATTAGTGAAGCCCATTCTCTCTAGTTTTCCATGCTCATTATCACTTGTGAGTTTCCCGTAAATATACAACATGGGCTTGTTCTTTCTTCATCTTTGACAGAATTTTACTGCGTTTGATTGGATTTAACAGCCCATTGACATTAAAAGAAATGAATTTTACTTTGTCCTTAGCCATGTGTATTTATGTGTCAGTATATCATTAAAGTTAGCAAAATAGAACTTAATCGATCTACTCCCTGAACAAATAAGAACCAAGAAACGCAAATGGAAAAAAAAGGTAGCGAAGGTGTGATTCCAAGGCTGAGGTCCCCAGTAGATGACCCCGGGTAGAGCTAGAGGAAACGTCTAGCCGTGGGGGATAGCCTCTCCTACCTGTGAGTTGAGGGCCCCACTGCAGTACCCATAAAAGTAAGTAAAAAAAATCTATGTCCATTACACAGAAAAGACTTCCCTGTGTATTCCTCCCATGTGTATATTCTCATTTGGGTGGGGAAAAAGGAGTGAATGAATGAATAAAAAATAAAATAATTGAGTAATATAAAATCCACATTATAATATGTAATTCTTGAGATGAATATAGCACCGTCTATCTTTGCTTCTGTTTAGCTTATCAACACTTTTGAAATTAGTCAGACCTTATGGCTCTTCTGGAGGGGTTGAGGGCTGTCTTCAGAGAACTCACAGTCTCTTCCTGATATTCTTCTCTTGCCCTCCTCCTGTCCCCTGCTTTCTTGATTCTCTCACTATTTTCCAAGCAGAGCGGGATAGCTGCTCAGCCAGGCTTTCCCTTGGTTTGATCACACTGACAGGCAACCCTCTGTCCTTCATGTCTGCAGTCGCCTCTTCCACTGTCTGATACAGCTGTGTCCTGTCTTCATAAAACACTCGCAATTTAGCGAGTACGGAGGGTACGGAGTCTGGAAGTTAATCCTTCTTTGCTTTAATACTCGCTTCGCTTCAGAATATTCCTTACATTTCTGCAGGACTGCTGGGGGGTAATCTTGATCAAAATATATTAATTTCCCATTTAAAAATATATTCTTCTTTCCCCAGGCCTTGTGCAGAATCTCTGCTTTGGTTTTGTACAGAAGGAATCTAATCACTATTGACAGTGGCTTATTTTCCCCGTCTCCAGAAGGCCTCGGGACAGGCGCGTGGTGTTCTCTCTCAGTGTCGGGTGCCATGGTTGGGTGAAGCTCCAGTGTGTCCCGTAGCAAGTTTTCTACAAACTCCACCATAGATAACTCCTCCGCTCCTTCGGGAACATTATATATCCTGATATTCTTTCGTCGTGACCTTCCTTCTTGGTCGAGTAATTTATTTTATTGTTGATTTAACACTTTTATCATCTTACTTAGCATCTGTTCCACATTTTGAACGTGATCTTCCATCTTTTCAATTTGTGTCTCTGTCACCGCTATTTTTTGATTAACGTTGATATCATTTAGTTGCTGTTTTATGTCTTTTTGGAATTCCCGTATCTCTTCCAGAATTTTTACTACATTTGCCGCTTCACCTGAACGAGGCCCATCGTCAGCCTTGCCACCACGCGCACGTGTAGGAGAGCCGCTCGCTGCACCCCTCTCATCCACAGGCTCTGCAGTGACACTTCTTTTATCTCCATTCCTTTTCCCCATTCTTGTCCCGCTTACCAGTTCAGATATTTTTTAGAGATCTAGTATTTGGCAGATTAACGGGGTGAAATAAGCGTTTTTCCGGAGGGGCCATTCTGAATGATGACGTCACAAGAACTCCAAATCAACCACTTATCAAATAAAAGCTTGATTACTTTGTAGTATATATATAGGCTAGTGCATGATTAACAAGGATAACAAACAGGATGCTAATGATTAGATTAGATTATGAGGACACTCAGTCCTTGTTTATTGTCATTTAGAAATACATGCATTAAAAAATGATACAATGTTTCTCCAGAAAGATATCACAGAAACACAGGACAACCAAGACTAAAACTGACAAAACCACATAATTATAACATATTAGATTAGATTATGAGGACACTTATAGTTACAACAGTGCAAAGCAATACCGTAATTTGATAAAGAGCAGACCATGGGCACGGTAAAAAAAAGTCTCAAGTCCCGATAGCCCCATCATCTCACGCAGATGGAAGCGCTGCAAACTTGCCGATGCATTGGAAGCACCCGACCGCAGCTGACTCTGAATCCATCCAAAAACTTCGAGCCTCCGACCAGCCCTCTGAGCACCAAGCACCATCTCTGCCGAGTGCTTCGACCCCGTCCCGGCCGCCGAGCAACAAACAAAGCCGAGGACTCAGGGCCTTCCCCTCCAGAGACTCTGGATCACACAGTAGCAGTGGCAGCAAAACAGGCATTTCAGAAGTTTCACCAGATGTTCCTCCATGCTCTCATGTCTGTCTCCATCAAATCAGGATTGTGCACGGCACCCTACTTGACAAATAAAAGATATCATTCACCGGAGTGGCCACTGCAAGCTGCGTCGTGCTGCCATCTTCTCCTCCCTCCAATGACCTGATGATTTGAATGAACTAAACTAATTAACTGAAACTCAAACTGGGCGAAGGACAACCAAACTAAAAGGTGAGGGTGTGTCAGATGTGACAATTTAACCTTCTAATCATTAATTCTTACACCATGGTTAGAGTGAGCATAGCAACAAGACACAAGGTGGTCCTCCTGCATCTCTTCCAAACAGAAATTTTGCAGCAGATAGGAGTTTCAAGATGTGTCGTCCAAGCTCTTCTGAAGAAGCACAAAGAAATGGGCAAGGTTGAGAACCAGAAACGCAGTAGTTAGCCACGGAAACTGAGTGCAGCAGATGAGAGTTACATCAAAATGATGTCCCTAAATTGGAGGAAGTCCAGCACTGATACCTGCTCTGAATGCACAGAAACCACTGGAGCCCAAGTACACCTCTCTACAGTCCAGAGAACTCTTGTCAGAAGTTGTCTTCATGGAGGAGTTGCCATTCCTCCAAAGTGGAAGCAAAGCCAGGAGACTCACAAACGTACAAAAATGTAAGGACTGGGGTACTGAATAATGGCAGCAAGTGTTCTGGGCTGCTGAATCAAAATTTGAAAGTCTTGGCTCAGGCAGGAGGCAGTTTACCCATAGAAAAGCTGGAGAGTGTCTGTAGCCAACAGTGAAGCATGGCAGAGGCTCCCTACAGGTTTTGGGGCTGCACTTCTGCAAATGGAGTTGGTGATCTGGGCAGAATTAATGGAATCCTCAGTGCTGAGAAGTACGAGCAGATCTCATCCATCACACAAACCATCAGGAAGGGGTCTGATCGGTCCCAACTTCGTTTTGCACAATGACCCCAAACACACAGCCAAGGTCATAAAGAAGTATCTTCAGCAAAAAGAAGAACAATGAGTGCCTCAACAGATAGTACGGCCTCCAGAACCTTGATCTCAACATCATTGAGACTGTCTGGGATTACTCGGAGAGACAAAAGCAAGAGAGACAGCCAAAGTCTGCAGCAGAACTGTGCCAAGTTCTCCAAGATGCTTGGTACAACCTTTTAGCTAATTTTTTGATAAACTGCATGACAATGTACCTCAGAGAACTGATGCAGTTTTAAAGGTGGCCACACCAAATATTGATTTGATTTAGTTTTTTACTGTTTACTGCTCTTTATAGTAATTTTTTTCATATTTGGAAACTTTTCATTTCATTATTTTTGAAAGTATCTTCACTTTGCAGATTTTTTTACATGTGCCTAAGATATTTGCACAGTACTGTGTAAATAAAACTAACAATAAAGATCCCAGTAACAACTGATGCAGTATACTACTAGTTACAGAATTCCGGTCAGAAAAACAGCTCTTGATCATGACCCTCTGCCCCCCATCACCAAGCCAATTCTGGATCCAGTTTGCCAATATCCCTGGGAGCCAATGCACTGTAACCTTCTGGACTAACCCTGCCATGTCGGACTTTGTCAAAAGCTACATGTATACTACGCCTGCTGCTCTGCCTTCATTAATCCTCTTCATTACCTCCTCAGAAAAACTCAATTAGATTTTTGAGGCCAGATTTCTTTACACACTCCAAAGACATATTGCTTGGTAAGTTAACTGACGCTGTAAATTGTGCTGGTGTAGGTGATTGATCGAGTTTCATTTTCATTTTTAAAATCTTTTTATTGATATATAATCTTCTACAGCTATAAAATACAAAAGTTCAACAAATTAGTATAAATATAATTAATAAAGCTGACGGTAAAAAAACTTTTATATGCTAATGAAAAAAGAAATTTTATATAAGAAAAAGAAGGAGAAAAGAGAACCCCAACTAACTTTTAAAAAAACCCACTAACCACAAAAAAAACCCATTAGGAACCAACTCCCGGAGCAATACATCTTACAATCATCTATATATATAAAAGAGAAAAAAAAAACAACTGCCAAATCACATTTATATAACATAAAATTGGAAGGAAACCATATAAATTAATTCAAAATAAATGATAATATTTGGCAAAAGAGCCCCACCTTCTCTCAAAATCGAATTGAGGATCAAAGGTTCTACTAATTTTTTCCAAACTAAGACAAAACATTACTTGGGAAAACCATTGAATTAGTGTAGGAGCAGAGGTATCTTTCCACTTCAATAAAATAGCTCTTCTTGCCAACAATGTAATGAATGCAATTACATGTTGGTTTGAAAATGAATTGATACAGTTGATGGGAGTGTAGGAGAATAAGTTAGAGGGCAAATTAGTGAGAGAATTAGATTTTTTTGTGAGCTAGTATCGTCTTTGCAAGGCAATTGCAGATGATACCACCACAGTGGGCCGAATCTCAATTAATGATGAGTCAAAAGAGATAGAGAGCCCAGTGATATGGTATCATGCTAACAACCTTTCCCTCAATGTCAGCAAAACAAAATGGCTGGTGAACATGCTCCTGTTTACGTCAACGGTGCTGAAGTTGAGAGGGTTGAGAGCTTCAAGTTCCACTGCCAAGAAATCTCACCAGTGCTTCTGCTGCCTCAGGAGGTTCAAATAGTTGGCACATCCCTTAGGACCCTCACAAACCTTTATCAACGTAGCACAGAAAGCATCCCTTACTGGTGCATCACGGCTTGGTATGGCAACTGCTCCCCCTGTGCCCACAAATAACTGCAGATAATTATGGACACAACTCAACACATCACAGAAACCAATCTCCCCTCCAAGGACTCTTTTACATTTCTGGCTGCCACAGAATCAAAGACCCCACCCTCCCCAGATATTCCCTCTCCTGTCCCCTCCAATCAGGCAGATCATACAAAAGCCTGAATGTACATTCCAGTAGGCTCAGGAACTGTTTGTAACTATTGACGAATGAGTGGTCCCCTAGTACATTAAGTTGGACTCTTGTCCTCACAATTCACCTTACTATGGCCTGACATCTTATTTTCTGCCTGCACTGCACCTGCTCTGTAGCTGGAACACTTTATTCTGTACCCTGTTATTGTTTCACCTCAATGCACCCTTGATCTGTATGGATGGCATACAAGACAAGCTTTTCACTGTGCCTCCGTACAGCTGACAACAATAAACCAATTTACTTCATGACCTGACCGGCCTGATACGTTGCATGAAAATATTGATATTTCCACCTTTCCACCACTTTGAAACACTTCCTAAACCTACATTTGTCATTGCCTGCTGATATCTTCGTATTTGTCTCGGCAAATTTTTGTTTCCTCGCCCACCTTTCAATACTTTGGAGCATTTTACTAATTGATGGTGCTATATACTGTACACGCAAGTCGCTAAAGCCAAGTGATGACACCCTTGATGATAAATTAATAATTTTCTAAATACCCTCCTGATATCTAAAGAACCTGAATCCATCTGAGAAAATACGGATTCAGCACTAAACATATTAATTATTTGGCATGTATTATTTTTTTTAAAATTGAAGCTCTTCTAGACAAAATAGGTACATGTACAAACACTTAACCTTTATACTTAATACTTTATTGACGCCAAACAATTGGTACTAGAACGTACAATCATCACAGCGATATTTGATTCTGTGCTTCCCGCTCCCTGGATTACAAATATTAAATATTAAAAATAGTAAAAATTAGTAAATATAAAAATTTTAATTATGTATCATAAATAGAAAATAGAAAAATGGAAAGTAGGTAGTGCAAAAAAACCGAGAGGCAGGTCCGGATATTTGGAGGGTACGGCCTAGATCCGGGTCAGGATCTGTTCAGCAGTCTTATCACGGTTGGAAAGAAGCCGTTCCCAAATCTGGCTGTACGAGTCTTCAAGCTCCTGAGCCTTCTCCCGGAGGGAAGAGGGACGGAAAGTGTGTTGGCTGGGTGGGTCGTGTCCTTGATTATCCCGGCAGCACTGCTCCGACAGCGTGCGGTGCAAAGTGAGAAAGTGAAAGATGCAGTTTCATCCTTTGTACTAGCAACCTCACCTTTCAGCCATTTTGTAGTGTAGCCAGTGTTCACTAGTAGTGAGAAAAATGTCACGTCAGGGGAGAGAGTTTCTCTTATTCAGACAAGGATTATTTCCTCTGTGCATTGCTGCAACTGAATATAAATGCAAACCTTATAAATGTGTTTCTAACTTTGCTCCCATAGTGCAAATAAGGAATTTCCGTCACTGTTTGGAGCAAAAGATTTAACAGTGCAACTGCCTGCATTCTGGCTAGGCTAATATTGCTTGACACTAAAATTTTGTCTGTTCATTTCACTTTGTAGTACTGATGCTGCTCACTGCAACAGGCAGAAAAAATTAAATCACCATGAAATCTAATTAAAATAGAACAGAATTGCCCTACAGAAAAAAAGATTACAGAGGTCTGGCGGGAGCAGATACCTTCCTGTCAGATGTTGGCGATCGGATGTTGGAATTTGTGAAGCAAGTCGTTTCTGGAATTTTTCCAAAAACACTGGTAATTGTTTGCAAATGCTTTGTTAATAGACCCAGCTGACTGCTGTTTTGATATTTTGTTCCCTCACTTCTTCTTCACAACATGTTTCGTAAAACATTCTGTGGCAACAATGTGACAAAGCTAAATAAAGAATTTTTGAATTTTTTTTCTTGTATAAAACATTTCTCTATATCGAAATAGTTTTATCATTGAGAAAAACTAATTGGTATAGAAACACAATATTATATCTTTTGCTGAAACAATATTGTTTCACTTTAACTATTTCTTTTTCTTTTAAGCAACACACATAAAAGTTGCTGGTGAACGCAGCAGGCCAGGCAGCATCTCTAGGAAGAGGTACAGTCTCGGCCCGAAACATCGACTGTACCTCTTCCTAGAGATGCTGCCTGGCCTGCTGCGTTCACCAGCAACTTTTATGTGTGTTGCTTGAAATTCCAGCATCTGCAGATTTCTTCATGTTTGCGTCTTTTTCTTTTACTTGTGTCTTTATCTGTAAATCTAGTTACAGTAATGCCAGTAAAGTTCTTGACTTTTGATAAACGCAGCAAAATTGATTTAATTTCACTAGATTTGATGGAGGAAAACTAAAACTTTAATTTGATTTCAATTTGCGACAATTTAATTGCTAAAACCATTTGCAAAGGTATAATTGACACTGTAAAGCAAAAGATAAACAGAATCTTCCAGTGGAGCCAGTAATTTGCAGCTAATTTGCAATGTATACTGAGAAGGAAATTGAAGGCATTTCTGTCTCCATAGGGTCAAACAAAGTACCAGTGACGATCTAATTCCAGCTGGTAAGAAAATGAGTTTTTTCCAAGATGATATTATCAATCAGAATGAAGATGGAAATTCTGAATTTATTCTCTGGAGGTCATCCAATTGTCTTCCATGGACATTCACAGTTCAAGTGGTAGGTGGTATTCCTTTGGGACCCAAAGGCTGTGCAATAACCTCTCCTGTCATAGCTAGATAATCTGCAGTAGTTTCTCTTTCTTCCCCTGCAGTACTGATTTTTGGGACTCATAATATATCCATAGAACTCCTCTCATTTATATCTGAATGCAGTTCTTCAGAAGGACAGATTCCATGAATATCTTGATAACTTTGATAAACTTCTATAGGCGTGTAGTGGAGAGTGTATTGACTGGCTCTATCACGGGCAGGTATGAAAACACCAATGCCTTTGAAAGGAAAATCCTACAAAAAGTAGTGGATTCGGTCCAGTACGTCACAGGGTAAAGCCGTCCCAACCACTGAGCACATCTACATTAAACTCTGCATAGGAAAGCAGCATCCATCATCAGAAATCCCCTCCACCCAACTCATGTTCTCTTCTTGCTGCTGCCATCAGGTAGAAGGTACAGGAGCCTTAGGACTTGCACCATCAGATTCAAGAACAGTTTCTACCCCTCAGCCATCAGGTTCTTGAATAAAAGGGGATAGCTACCCTCAACTTCACTTGCCCCATCATTGAAATATTCCCATAACCAATGTAATGCTCTGCAAGGTTTCTCTGCTAATGTAATGGCCTCCCTGTAATGTTTCACTGCTAAGGTAATGGTTTCTCTGTAGCAGCAATGTTTGGGTTATGACTAGAGATAACGGGGCTTTTGGAATGTATGTTAGCCAAGGACAGCATGTTGTTCTTATGGGTCTGGAGCAGGGATTTCGCGGTCTTTCATCAGTGAGAGATGAAGAGAGAAGATGCGAGTGGAGAGAGTTGGTAGACCGGTGTACGGAGAGGACTCAGAGCAAGGGTCTGGTGGTCAGCGACACCCAGAGGAGGTTGATGGGGAACGAATGGACGATTCCGTGAGTTCCAGCGCATACTTTAGACTGTTTCATTGAAATGGGCCCTTTTTCTTTTTAGTTTCTTTACTAACCCTATAGTCAGCTTAAGATTTATAAAGTTCGATAGTTTAATTGCATATGGTGTACTGTTTGATATTTTGCGGTTCGGATTTGTAACCGGGCAACACATCACTTACCTTCCACACAAACGAGATTTCTTAGGTTGGCTGGGCCAGAAGCTGTCTTACCCTAGACAAATGTATGCTGGCCGAACCCCAGGGTTACACCAATAATCTCACTTTCAAGGACTCTACCTCATTCTTGTGATTTATTACAATTAATTTATATTTACCTTTGCACAGTTTGTTGTCGTCTGCACTCTGGCTGATCATTCATGATCCTATTATGGTTACTATTTTATAGATTTGCTGAGTATGCTCTTAAGAAAATGAATCTTGGGATTGTATATGGTGACATATATGTACTTTGATAATAAAAGTTACTTTGAACTTTGAAAAGTTGTGCTTTACCATCATTTTTTAATGTTTATTTGTGCAATGTGGGTGTTGTTGGCAATTGCCCGCTTGTGTGGTGCACGTTCATGATGTATTGGTGAACCATTTTCTTGAACTGCTGCAATCCTTTTGATGAAGGTCTCTCATGGTACTATTGGGGAGAGAGTTCTACAAATCTGGGCAAAGTAATGAGGAGGGAGCCGCAATATATTCCCAAGTAAGGATCTTGCTCAGCTTGGGGGGTAATGTATAGGTGGTGGTGTCCCCTTGTCCTTACTGGTTTTAGTGGGCGGGGGATAGGATGAATAATTAAGGTGTGTTTGCTGATTGTACGGGAATGAACGTTAGGTTAGTGGATGGGGTGCCAATCAAAGTGGATTGTTTAGTCCTGTGACTGAGCTGAACACCTTGTTCTAAACACCTCATATTCTAAATACCTATATCCAACTTATAAACCCTTGTTTGTTAGAAGAATGAAATGTCTGGATTGGTTCCTGAGATTGGAGGGTGGCTAATGTAACCCCGCTTTTTAAAAAAGGAGGAAGAGAGAAACCGGGGAATTATAGACCGGTAAGCCTGACATCGGTGTTGGGGAAAATGCTAGAGTCAGTTATCAAATATGTGATAACAGCACATTTGGAAAGCGGTGAAATCATCAGACGAAGTTAGCATGGATTTGTGAAAGGAAAATCATGTCTGACGAATTTCATAGAAGTTTTTGAGGATATAACAAGTAGTGTGGATAGGGGAGAACCAGTGGATATGGTATATTTGGATTTTCAAAAGGCTTTTGACAAGGTCCCACACAGGGGATTAGTGTGCAAACTTAAAGCACACGGTATTAGGGGTAAGGTATTGATGTGGATAGAGAATTGGTTGGCAGACAGGAAGCAAAGAGTGGGAATAAACGGGACCTTTTCAGAATGGCAGGCAGTGACTAGTGGGGTACCGCAAGGCTCAGTGCTGGGACCCCAGTTGTTTACAATATATATTAATGACTTAGATGAGGGAATTAAATGCAGCATCTCCAAGTTTGCGGATGACATGAAGCTGGGCGGCAGTGTCAGCTGTGAGGAGGATGCTAAGAGGATGCAGGGTGACTTGGATAGGTTAGGTGAGTGGGCAAATTCATGGCAGATGCAAATTAATGTGGATAAATGTGAGGTTATCCACTTTGGCGGCAAGAACAGGAAAACAGATTATTATCTGAACGGTGGCCGATTAGGAAAAGGGGAGGTGCAACGAGACCTTGGGTGTCATTGTACACCAGTCATTGAAAGTGGGCGTGCAGGTACAGCAGGCGGTGAAAAAGGCGAATGGTATGCTGGCATTCATAGCAAGAGGATTTGAGTACAGGAGCAGGGAGGTACTACTACAGTTGTACAAGGCCTTGGTGAGACCACACCTGGAGTATTGTGTGCAGTTTTGGTCCCCTAATCTGAGGAAAGACATTCTTGCCATAGAGGGAGTACAAAGAAGATTCACCAGATTGATTCCTGGGATGGCAGGACTTTCATATGATGAAAGACTGGATCGGCTAGGCTTATACTCTCTGGAATTTAGAAGATTGAGGGGGGATCTTATTGAAACATATAAAATTCTAAAGGGATTGGACAGGATAGATGTAGGAAGATTGTTCCCGATGTTGGGGAAGTCCAGAATGAGGGGTCACAGTTTGAGGATAAAGGAGAAGCCTTTTAGGGCCGAGATGAGGAAAAACTTCTTCACACAGAGAGTGGTGAATCTGTGGAATTCTCTGCCACAGGAAACAGTTGAGGCCAGTTCATTGGCTATATTTAAGAGGGAGTTAGATAAAGCCCTTGTGGCTATAGGGATCAGTGGGTATGGAGAGAAGGCAGGTACAGGGTTCTGAGTTGGATGATCAGCCATGATCATACTGAATGGCGGTGCAGGCTCGAAGGGCTGAATGGCCTACTCCTGCACCTATTTTCTATGTTTCTATGTTTCTATGTCTTATTCTTCTGACTTGAATGAATGTTGGCCTTGAGGACATAATGTATAATCAAAGGTTTTAAAGATTAGCTTTATTTGTCACCTGTGCCTTGAAACACACAGTGAAATGCATCGTCTGCATCAACGACCAACACAGTCCGATGCTTATGCTGGGGGCAGTCCACAAGCATTACCTTGCTTCCATCGCCAACTTAGCATGCCCACGACTCACTAACCCTTACTGTATGTCTTTGCAACGTGGGAGGAGGCCAGGGGCCCCCGAAGGAACCCTACGCGGTCACGGGCAGAATGTACAGACTCCTTACCGATTGCAGTGGGAATCAAACCCTGATCAGTGATGGCTGGCACTGGAAGGCATTGCGTGAATCGTTATGCTATCAAGCCACACATGGTAGTCCCTTAATCTCACAGTGTCTATGTGTCTAAAAAAAATTTCCACAACATGTTGCAGAGATGTCATTATAATTCTGAATACTTGAAATGAGACTCTACTGTAGCAGCACAGTAGCAGAGAGATTAGCGCAATCACTTTGCAGTGTCATTGGTCACCTGTTGGGGTTTGCTTCTTGATGCTGTCTTTAAGGAGGCTGAACCTTCTTCCTGTGACCATATAGGTTTCCACTGGGTGCTTCAATTTCCGCCCACATCCCAAAGACATACGTGTTAGGGTTAGTGAGTTACAGGCATGGCTAAATGATTATCGTCCGGTGCCATTAATATCAGCCATTATGAAATGTTTTGAGCGGCTGGTCATGGAGCACATTAAAGCCTCTCTCCCAGTTACATTGGACCTTTTCCAGTTCACTTATCACTCAAATTGATCCACTGCTGATGCAATAACATCCGCCCTCCACTCTGTCCTGTCCCACTTGAAAAATGGGGTCTCATGCCAGACTGCTATTTATAGACTTCAGTTCATACCACAGAAACTGGTGGTGAAACTGTCCTCGCTGGGTGTCAACACCTCCCTCTGCTATTGATCACTGGACTTCTTAACAGTAAGGCCACAGTCAGTCTGTGTCGGCAGCGGCGTCTCTTGTCACACTACGCTGAGCAGTGGCACTCCCCAAAGCTGTGTGCTCAGCCCGCCGCTGCTCACATTGCTGACTCATGACTGTGTTGCAGGATCCAGCTCAAACCGGGTCAGCAAGTTTGCAGATGACACAACGGTGGCTGGCCTTATCAAGAACGACGACGAGATGGAGTCTGGAGAGGAAGTGGAGCGACTGGTGGATTGGTGTGAGAAGAACAACCTAACATAGAGAAGGCAAAGGAAATCATTGTGGTCTTCAGGAAGGTGCAGTCAAACCATCTCTCTCTGTGAATATATGGCTCCTCCATAGAGAGAGTTAAGTGTACCAAGTTCCAGGAGTTTACATCACAGATGACCTCACCTGGTCCCTTAATATCACCTCCCTGAACAAGAAGGCACAGCAACACCTCCACTTCCTAAGAAGATTTAGGCAAACAAGGATCCCAACTCCCATCTTAACTGTGTTTTACAGGAGCACCATTGAGAGCATCCTGACAAGTTCCATCTCCATCTGGTATGGGAGCAGTCAAGCATCAGACCAGAAGTCCCTACAAAGGACTGTGAGAACAGCTGAGAGGACCATAGGGGTCTCCATACCATCTACTGGGCACATTTATCAGGGGCACTGAGTATGTGGGGCCCTTAGTATTATTAAGGATCCCACCCATCCATCCGGCATACTCTTTGACTTTCTACCATCAGGCAGGAGACTACGATGCATAAAAACAAGAACTGTTAGAATGAAAAACAATTTCTTTCCCCAGGCCATTAGGCTTCTGAACTCCCTGCCGCATCATATTCAAAGTGTCTCCAGTTAATCTGTTCTGTACCTTACAATAGTTAATATTAATGCACTTTAGTTTGTTACTTACGTGTGATTCATCTGTAGATTTTATCCTTACCTTCATAAGTTATCGTGTGTTATGTGCTTTACACCCTGGTTTGAAGAAACACTGTCTTGTTTCTCTATATATTATATAATTACATGTACGTAGTTAAATGTCAATAAACTTCACTTGTCACTTGACACCTGACGTTGCTGCTGGAAACAAGGAGACATTTGACAAATGCCTCCAGCACAATCATCAGACTGTGTTGGTGCTGATGCAAAACGAAACATTTCCATAAGGAAGACGTAGGAGCGTAATTAGACCATTGATCCGCCATTCCACTATGGCTGATTTATTATACTTCTCAATCCCATTCCCTGTCTTTACCCTATAACCTTTGATGCCCTTACTAATTACGAACATATCAACCTCTTCTTTAAATATACCCAATGACTTGGTCTCTACAGCCATCTGTGGCAATCTACACAGATTCAACACCATCTGGCTAAAGAAATTCTTCTTCATCTCTGTTATAAAGTAGTTCCCTTCTATTCTGGGGCTGTACCCTCCTGAACTAGACTCCCCCACTATATTCAATTTATCTCGGTCTTTCTTTTTAAATCTTTTTATTGAATAGGTACACAGAAGGTAAGCCATATAGGCTCTAATACACTATTAGAATATAATATATTACAGGAAATATTAATACAGAAAAAAATTAATACAAACAGTGCAATTTAAACATAAATAACAAGGTAATATAATAGTATACTAATTTTTATATATATCAATAGAAAAAGAAAAAAAACCCAACCCCCCCCCAAAAAAACCCACCGTGCAACTAAACTAAAAAGCAAAGCAAAGCAATGGGCTAACTAGGAAACAAGTAGAGTTAAAGTACTTAAAATCACGCCCTCAAACCCGACCTCCATTAAAAACAGTTAAAAAAAAACAAGAAGAGAATATAAATATGGACCAAGAGAAAAAAAATTACATTAAATGAAAATGTTGAATAAAAGATCTCCAGGTCTGATGAATTTAACTGAAGAATCATAAAGATTACTTCTAATTTTCTCCAAATTTAAACATAATATCATCTGGGAAAACCAAAAAAACGTAGTTGGAGCATTAGTCTCTTTCCAATGTTGTAAAATACATCTTTTCGCCATTAAAGTAAGAAATGCAATCATTCTACGGGCTGAAGGAGAAAGATTACTGGAAATTTTAGGTAATCCAAAGATAGCAGTAATAGGATGAGGAGAAATATCTATGTTCAATACCTTTGAGATAATATTAAAAATGTCTCTCCAAAAAGTTTCCAGAGTAGGACAGGACCAAAACATATGAGTTAAAGAGGCTATCTGCCCCTGACATCTATCACAAAAAGGATTAATATGAGAATAGAAACTATCTCGGTCTTTCAATAGGCGCTTCACTGTATGTTTTCGATGATTCAATGTCCATAGAGCTTATCTTTTGAACCAAGTCCTCATTAAGTTTATATGCTGCATGTAGTCTCCTCTTGTTCTGTTTCCTTTTCAGCTTCAAATTGTTCAACGACTTCACTAAGTATCATTCAGTCACATTCCCCTTCCTATTGGTCAGTGCTGTTTTCTTTGTCCTTTGCAGCTATATCATTTTTTCATCTCTAAGAGCAACTAAATTTTAATGAATATTTAAGGCAGTAAAAATTATCCATATCAATTTTTATTGATGTACCATAGCAGGCATCCTATCCAGATGCAGCATACCATTCTATTACTGCTATATTTTACTTTGTACTACTTTGCTGCACTGTTGTAATGAATTGTCACTCTGAACAGTATGCAAGAGAAGGTTTTCACTAATATCGCAGTACATGTGACAATAATAAATCAACTTACTTTGATCAACTTACCTCGAGCTCCAACAGAATCCAAATCACTCGATGTACTGATATGAATTAATCACTATCCACCTTTTAGTAATTGGCAATAGTTCCAAAATCTCCACTAGGCCAGTTAAAGAGCAAGCAACTGGTAATCGCACTCAAGGTTTTCATAATTTATCAACTTCATGCTAACTTTACTGTCAAACTGTATATAGAAATCTTGAGATTAAATCTTGAACAGTGTTAACGAATTCCAGTGCATATCTAACTTTGTTAACTATTTTCCGTAGATAATCTGAAACTATCAATCATGTAGCAACAGTGAAAAGGCAGCACTAGAAACAGATCTGCTACCCTTCAGATTGGTCCCAAGTGCTTAGGTCCCTCTTTTGGAGCCATGCATCTGTTCTCTGCCTGCATTTTATTTTGTGTTGCGAGTTTATTATGTTTTATGATAACTAGCCAGATGGATTGGGGCGTGGTAAAAATGAAGGGTTTAGTTATGTGTACATGCTTTTTTCTGGGCAGTTTAAAGCTGAAGACCACTGGGTATCATATCTTTGTTCACCACTTAATTACATTTGAAATCGCTTAACTCTACTTAACTTTGCTTAGGTCTGCTTAAGTACATTTAATATTGCTAGTTTTAGTTTCATAAGTTTCATCGCTTCAAGATTGTAAGTTTTATTAGTTGCTAATAAAGGATTGAATGCATTTCTTTGACTTTCTTTAGCATTATTATTAGATCGCTCAGAGGGCACGCCATACAAGATAATTCCCTATGTGGTCGCCAGCAGCGGCTGTGGCTTGTTCGAGTTGCCGCTACCTTTCTTTCCAGTATCTCTTCCATGCTATTTGCCTCCACTACATCAGCCAATCTGTTTGTCATCTTGCTGTCCCAACTTGTGAAGGGATGGACTGAAGGTGTTCATACACATTGCCTCTTCCAGGCTTTCGTCCTCAAAATATAGACAACTAGGCTTCTTGCCAGGAACCTTCTATTGAATTAATACAGCGTGAGATCTCTGGGACATGGAGTGATCAGGAAATGGGTTAAAGGCTTCAAGGCATATACTAAGATAAATAAACTAGCATTTTATTTTATCAAGTGAACAGATGAAGGAATCAGTCTATCAGTTACTGGTATCTCTTTGTCTGTTACACCCTAATTAAGTCTACATACCAATCCATCAAAAGACACTTCTTTGAGCTCACCAATATGGGACCATAATACAGAATTGCTGTTTAATTCTCAGCAGAAATCTTGTGGTGAAAGTTATTTGGATGTCATATTCAAGACAGGCATTTGCTTTGTGGAATTTTTAGTTGGATATTCAGTCTTTGAGTAAATTCAGAGCTGAGAGTGGAAGTCCGGTGGAATCAAATCCATGTTAACCATCCATATAATCTGATATTAATCCCATTTTTATTCTCCACAACTTCATATCATTCCTTGCAAATTCTACCACTCACATTCACATAGGGGCAATTCAGAGTGATCAATACATCAATCATCAATCGGAGCAATGGAATTTGGGAGGGAACAGGAGCACTTGGCAGAAAGCCATGTTGTCACAGAGGGAATGTACAAACTCAGAGAGGCACTCAGTCTCCGGTCTTGTGAGGTAGCTGCTCTACCAGCTATGTCACTGTGCTGCCCTGAATTTTGTGTATTTCCGCTTTATGGATCAGGTAACTGAAGATAGATTCGACTTAAACAATGAAGTACATAGAAGTTAGCAGCAGCAGCAGTACTTTGGAAAAATATTTTAATCTTTCTTCAGACCAATTTCTCAAAATTATTTGAAGAAATGCTAATTAACACATTTCAAAAATGTTCTTGATTATTATCTCATGCAACAGCATGTGCATGAGACTGAGTGAATGCAAAAAGGAATAATCACTTCATACCAACAACCAGTATTGATTTCTTGACTAGCTTTTATGATAGTTTTCATTTATCTCTCAGTCCTTTAAGGCATGAGCTTAGCTGGAAACGGGTTTCAAAATGCTGTTCTGAACAATTCCTTCAGATTTTTCAATGCATTCCCTTATACCACTGAACTGAATATGCCTGGACTCTTTTGATTTTTGTGTTTTATATTCTGTGTTTTTTGCTCGCTTGTTTTTATTGCCATTTGCTCGTTTTTTTGGGGGGTGTTGATATTTTCCTTTGAACAGGTTCCATGGTTTTCTTTGTTTCGTGTCTGTGTGAAGATGACTCTCAGGGTTGTGTACTGCACACATACCTGGATAATAAATGCACTTTGAATCTTTTAACAAACTTTGGATATAAGTTGTTCCAAAATAAGGAAAATAGACTTCTATTCCTTCCTTGATGACAGAAAACTGATAAACGGGCAAGAACTGGGTCAAAGAGGTTCTTTAGTCCCTTGACTACAGAACCTAATTAGTAAAACACAGCACAGTACTGGCTCTTTGGCCCACGATGTTTTGCCAACCTTTTAACCTACTTGATGCTTCCCTCCCACATAACACTTCATTTTTCTAACATCCATGTGCATATCTAATAAATGCCCCTCACATATCTATCTCTACCACTACTGCTAGCAGTGCGTTCAGTGCACTTACCACACTCAGTAAAGAACCTACCTCTGACAACACCCTATACTTCCTTCCAATCACATTAAAATTATGTCCTCTCATATTAACCATTGGTGCCTTGGGGAAAAAGTACTGGCTGTCTACTCTATCTCTGACTTTTATTATCTTGTACACCTCTACCAAGTCTCCTCTCATCCTCCTTCTCTCCAAAGAGAAAACCCTAACCTGCTCAAACTTTCCTCATAAAACACACTCTGTTATCCAGGCAGCGTCCTGCTAAATCTCCCCCGCACCTTCTCCACCTTCTCAAATTCTTTGCCACCCTTCCTATAATCAGGCGACCAGACTGAACACAGTAATCCGTGCGTGGTCCTAGACACATGGATGAAAGAAAAGTGGAGGGTGTTGTGGGAGGGAAGGGTTAGATTGATTGATCTTAAAAGGTTGGCACGATATTGTGGGCCGAAGGGCCTGTACCGTGCTGTAATGTCCTTCGTACTTTCTGATTAGATACAGGCCCTTCAGCCCACGATGTTGTATCAGCCTGTTCCGCAATCAATCTAACTCTTCCCCCTTACACAGCCCATTACCCTCCATTTTTCTTACATCCACATTACTATCTAGGAGTCTCTTCAATGTCCCTATTATATCAGTCTCTACCGGCACATAGCATTCTCTATGTCGAAAGAAACACCACCTCAGATATCTCCCTTAAACTTTTCTCCTCTCACCTTAAACAAATATCCACTGGCACTGACCATTGATTGCCACTATGGCTAAAAGCTGCTAGCTGTCCACTCTATGCTTCTTATAAAGTCTCCTCTCATCCTCCTTAACTCCAAAGAGTAAAGCCTTGCTCCTTCAGTCATTCTTCATTAGACATACAGTATTCTCTAAATCCAGGCAGCAGCCTGGTAAGTCTCCTTTACGCGCTCTGCAAAGCTTCCACAACCTTGCAGTAATCAGGCGACTAGAACTGAACACAGTCCTCCAAGTATGGTCTAACCAGAGTTTTGTCTCACCTTTCACTATTGTCTCCTGCTCAAATGTGATGTGTCTCATTAAACAGAAATCTTCGAATGTCAGGTTTGCATAAAGGTGGGAATTAAAAAAAAATTAAATTGCAACTGAACAAACTTATTGCTGGATGGCGGAAAAGGGCAGAAAGGGAACCAGAAGGAAAAATTGGATTGTGTCCTTGTGGTCATATTCCAATTTATATTTGAAAATGCTTCCAATACAAACTGGGGGATTTTACTTGATTTACAAGTAAACCTTTGGCCTAGGAATTTATATATTCCTGCAGAAATCCTGCACTACAATGGGTTATGCTCCAAACCCTGCAACATTTGAGAGGGTCAGTTGGAACTGGGACAGGGGAAAAGTTGCTTCATTACTGGAGATACTGTTTTGGATATTGGGGAGTAAGTTGAATAGAAAGTCACTGAACAAAGCAGGTGAACAAAATCCTTAGGGACACAATGGGGTAGATGTGTTTCCCATTGTTATGGTATCTAGAAAAGGGGATCATAGTCTCAGACTAAAAGATTCGCTATTCGGGATGAAATGAAAAGAAATTTCTTTGCCCAGAGTGCAGTGAATGTTAGGAATTCTCCACCAGAAAGGGTAGTGACTGCTCAGCTGCTGAGTATATTCAAGAGGGAGATTGATTAGGTTCTTGGATAATGAGGAATAAAGGGGCATAAAGTCATTGCAGGAATAAAAGATCAGTCATAACCTTACAGTGCTGGAATAAATGCAAGGGGAAATTAAGAACAGTCTGTAAGTGTAGTGGTTAGCACAGCGCTTTACTGTACCAGCGACTCAGGTTCAATTCCCACCACTGCCTGTAAGAAGTTTGTATGTTCTCCCCATGGCTGTTTGGGTTTCCTCCAGGTACTCCAGTTTCCTCCCACAGTCCAAATACGTCCCGTTTATAGGTTAATTGGCCTTAATTAGGTTACTGTTAAATCGGGGCACAGTTCGAAGAGCTGGAAGGTCCTACTTTGCACTGTATCTCATTAAAAAAATAATAAATAAGAAGAGACAACCATTTAAATTTTATGTTCCTAAGTTATTAAACCTTGGTTTAAATATGGAACCAAACCTACAAATGTAGATCTCCCAACTTCAAGATCATATAAATACTTTTAACAAAATTAGTTTTTTGATAGTAGTTAATTTCTTCTGATCTGGTCGACACAGTGCTGCTGTCCCACTGAGCCAGAGACCTGGTTCACTCCTATAGACAGGTGCTACTTGTATGGTTTTGCATGTGCTCCAACTTTCTTCCACATTTCAATGAGCCTACAGGGCAATGAGTTTATTAGTTATGGTAAATTTGCCCTCATGTGTAGGTAATTGGTAGAACCTGGGAAAGATGGGGCACATGGAAAATTGGCACAAACGTGTGGAAAATAAATTGTGGTTTGTGTCGAATTAATGTAAGTGGGTGCTTGATGGTTAGCATAGACCTGATGGTCCATAGAGCCTGTTTGCATGTTGTAAAAAAAAAAAAAAAATTTCTCCATAACAGTGTTCTATAATCCTTTTATGAACTAAATTCAGGTCATGTACAGTTATTCTTATCCACTTTTTTATTCTGGCTTCTTCCACCTTCCTTTCCAGTTCTGCAGAATGGCCTCAGCCAAAGTGTCGACTGTTTATTTTGTTCCATAGATGCTGCCTGACCTGCTGAATTCCTCCAGCTTTTTATGTGTGTTGCTCTGGATTTCCAGCATCTGTAGAATCTCTGGTGTCTGCGTATAGTCTTGGCTTTCCTGAACATAGCCAGTCACCTGGACATCAGTTGCTTTGCAGGCAGGGGCTTCAAACAGGTACTGTGCTTCGTTACATCAAAAAGATTCTGGGATCTGTCTCAGTTAGGCATAAAGATACTAATGCCAATTAATTGCATAAAACCATCTGCATTAGAACAGAACAGAACAAGCATTAAAATACTTATCTAGCTATGCACAGGCCCCTCACACCGTAGCATACCTCTCAGTCAATCTGTGGCGCTGTTCTCGACCACCTTGTTGGTGAGGCCTCAAAGAACTACATCCAAGCCTCCTGATGCTCTACTTTTATACCCTTTCCACTAATATGAAATGCTGCAGTAAGTGGACCAGCACAAACCACAGGATCAGAACCAATCATCACCTGTCACCACTGTTTATGAGACTCACCCCTGTATTCACCAAACTTTTATGTTCCCACAGCAGAATTGCATTTCATGGTCGCATTGCCATAGTAGTAAACAAAGTTTGGTAACATAAGAACAAAAGAAATAGGAGTAGGAGTCGGCCATCTGGCCCATCGAGCCTGCTCTGCCATTCATTGAGCTGATCTGTCCATGGACTCATCTCCACCTACCTGCCTTTTCCCCATAACCCTTAATTCCCCTAATATGCAAAAATCTGTCCAACCTCGTCTTAAATATATTTCCTGAGGTAGCCTCCACTACTTCACCGGGCAGAGAACTCCACAGTTACGATCAAGGTCACAGTAGTGGTGAGACGTTTGACAAGCGCAAAGATTAACCCTTTACAACAGGTTCTGGGACCTTGTTTCCAAATGTAATGGACCTGATGCCTGTTGCATTTGAAGGTCTGAATATCAATTTTGATTAGATTTTAAGTTAAAAAAAAAAGATCCCACCTCTTCCATCCTGGAAAGAGCCTGCTGCAATGCCAAGTCAAATCATTTACTCAATGTGTAACCAATACAGATGATTTGATACATTAGTAAGTAAAAGCTCTTGTTTTTAAAAAGGTACACAACTAAACAGTCAATAATCAATAAGGTAATTTCAGTCTGCTTTCTGCTGTGACATTATATGTTAGGCATAGGAAAAGATGGTGTGAGACAGTAATGTGTGTGGGTTCTCATTCTAACCACATGCTGTGTCAAGAATGTAACAAGTCACTAAGAGACATGGGAGCTAAAATATGTGCATCTTATATGCAAATCACACACACACAAACATATATGTGCATATACTTGTACACACACACATATTATATATATTGGCCTAAAACATCGACTGTTCATCCATTTTCATCGATGCTGCCTGACCTGCTGAGTTCCTCTGCACATAAAGCTCATGAGCCTGGTTTTGAAGCAGAAAATTCTTGCTTGAAAAACTCTGGTCCGTGACCAGATCGTGACGATAAGATGAGTAATATATTTGAGAGAGCATGGCTGGAAGGCTAGATGTAGGAAGGTGATGGAAAAGAGCAGAGCAGGGAAACGTTAAAGGCTACAGATTAGACTGCAGTTATTCCTGGACCTATAAACATTACTAGTTGCAGGTCCATCAGTTTTTGAGCCTGTATGTATGTGAAAGGTGTGAGTAAACAACCCATATGGATATGTGCTTACTTATCATGAGGCAACAATTTCCATTACAAATATGAATTGAAAATATCATTCTAGTTGATGGGGAAATATACTGCAACAACGAACAAAACAGCTACAAGACATGGGTCCTCTACCATTCTGCCCCTTCTGTATAATGCCATCCTCCAACAGTAAACATGCATGCCACGATCCTGGAAAACGTAGACCATTTCCCTTACCTCAGGAGCACAGTTCAGTGAAACCAAACACCAAAGATGAAATTCACTGTTGGTAGACCGGCACAATCTTTAGAGCTGAGGAAAAGAGCATATAAAGATAAAGTCTTCAAAGCTGGTCCCTCAGACAGCGGGGAATCCTGCCTTCATAGAACATAGAACTGTACAGCACAAGACAGGCCCTTCAGCCTGTGATGTTGTGCGAACCCATCTAAACCTTCCATCCCACATAGCCCCCCCACTTTTCTTTCATCTATGTGCCTATCTAAGAGTCTCTTAAATGCCCCTGATTTAACTGCCTTTACTGCCCCCACTGATAGTGCACCACTCTTTGTGTAAAAACATATTTATATCATCATCATCATGTCCCGTGTTGTGTGACGTGGGTGATCAAGGTCAGTGACCATGATTGTTCTTGGAAAATTTTTCTGCAGAGGTGGTTTGCCGCCTTCTGGGCAGTGTCTTTACAAGACAGGTGACTCCCAACCATTATCAATATTCTCCAGAGATTGTCAGTGGTCACATAACCAGGACTTGGGATATGCACATACTACAGTCCACCACTGCTCCCACAGCTTCACGTGACCCTGACTGTGGGGCTAAGCAGGTGCTACACCTTGCCCAAGGGTGACCTGCGGGCTAGCGGAGGGAAGGAGTGCGTTTCACCTCCTTTAGTGCAGCTGTAACACCGCCCCTCCACCCCCATTCATGTACTCATCAAAATTGTGGACAACCTCCAACAAGCACTCGAGCATTGCACGTGTACCAACAACGCTGCCGCTGCATAGCCTGGGAGGTGCACTGGTAAATTAAGCAAACCAATCTTAGTATTCTCTTCCAGTCAATGTCATAACACTGAGATCTCAATTACCCTCTCTCACCTCCAATGGCCTGGCCACGTCATTCACAACCCTGACATCTCAATCCTAAATAAACAACACCTTTCAAGTTCTGTCGCAGATAGAATTTACTGGGTGGACAGAGGAAAGGGTTCAAGGATGCTATCAATGCCTCCTTAAAACTGTTTTGCAGTCCCACTAATTTGTGCCCCTCGTTCTAAGCATTCAAAATGGAGGAGGCGCCTTCGGGCTGGGACTCTCTACTCCATGCACCAAGACCTCACAGAGGCAAAACAAAGACAGGGGAGGGAGTATGCTACCTCACAACCCTATCCACTTCCACTCCACCTGTGGCAGAGTCTGCAGGTCCCACACAGATCTCATCATCCACCTAGGAGTTACGGAACTGAAGTGAAAGCCAGTTATCCTTAACCCCGTGGGATTACCTAAGAGCTAGGTAGTGCCCCAAGCTAACGAAACTCTGGATGTGATGCTACTGCATTCCAGGCTGTCACTCAGAGGTGAGCATTTACTCTCCTGGAAAGAGTCCCAGGATGACTTGTCAGTCTGCTAGAAGTTCATTGTCCAGGAAATATTCAGTCTCTTTCCCTTCTCAAGCCCTACCTGATCCAATGGGTATTTCTGGCATACTCTGCCCTTGTTTACACAGATTCACACCGACTCCTGATCAAGAACTTTGGATCAAGCCGCTTTTGCATCCTGCTCGGGGGAACTTGAAGTCATGGCATTGTGTGCCTCAACAACATTCAGTCAGTGCATTGTGGAACTTGCATGTCTCTTTTTGATTCTTGGTAAGCACATATCTAACATTCTAGTCATTCATTTTGATTTTATTTTGAAAACTTAAGGAAAATGGATGACATCACACACACACAGAATGAAAGCAAAAGAAAGGTCTTTGGAGGAACAATAAACACATTAATAAACACATTTTCTTAACTGTTATTTCTAAAGATTATTCTCTAATGAAACTCATTACTTTCGGGGACTCTTCAATAAAACAATGAAACTAATTAAACCACTCGTGAATTTATATGCAGTCTTTGCAAATCTACTTATTTCAACAATATTATTAAATATTTTAATTACAACAGTTCTAGATTAATTAATGAGGGCATTACACTTTTTTTTTGCATTTAATAATCAAACTGAGACCATAAGCAAGACTGGCAGCTTTGGAATACAGGTGTGGGGTTGCCTAATGGCCCAGTATAGACTCGTTCTCAGTTTTCCAGACCCAAACCTCCCAATATTAACTGCTAATTCTGCTTTCCCTCTTCCATAGATAATCGTCCCTGCTTTCCTCAAACACTCCACATCAATAGGAGTCTCACAATACTCTCTGGATTATTTGTATAGCTAAAGTTTGTCATTTTCTCCCGATGCATGAATATGCTGGTTGTATGAAAAGTGCTCAAAGTAACATTTCTGTCCATCACACTATCATTCTTTGCATAAGCCTTTAAATGAATTGCCAGACTATATTTTATCAGTCTCTGAGTTCATGAGGGACTCTTTAAGCTTTGAACTTTGCGACTTTATGCCATACATCATCGAGTAACAAATGTTGAATTCTTCCATAAGAACATTTACTTTTTCACCACTTTTCAGGCTTTCACATATTTCCATTTTTTGGTTCAATGTTAAAAATTTTAATTCCACTTTGTAACTTTGCTGGAGGTAAGTGGACATGGTGTAGAAATGCAGTACAGTTTATGAAATACAACTGGACTTGACCTCGCAATGAACGGATATGAGAGACTGGGGACAGGCTGCTGTGCTGCAGGCTGATAGGAGACAGCAAATAAAATCACATTGCAACAGAAGGTGCCAAATTTACAAATATGCTTTCAAAGAAAAGTTATGAAATTGCTTAATATTCTTGGAAACTTTTGCCAGTTGTATGAGAATTCTGGATTCATTAATGCTGGATAAAAGAGTGTTTATCTCTATTTTGATTTTTAACTGAAAATTTCTCTAAATTTGGATTTACTGTATCTACCAACTGATATGTGATAATAACAGAGGAAGTAATTTCTCACATTATATTGCCAGTGGGAATGTGGTAGGTACAATACTTCCCTAATTGCTTGACTTTGACCCGCCTACCCCAAATTATAAGAATCTGATCATTTAAATAATGAACAAGGAAGTCACAAGACCCTGAAGCAGAGTGATAATGAAGCCTGAAAGTGTTGCACCATTCCAAGAAGTAGCGTGACTGTTTCCACCAGGCAAACATCTCACTGGGCCTCTGGCAGAAATCCCAAGATGCTGCTACAAAGTTACCAGACAGAGAAGGAACTTTCATTTATAATTATGCTAAATGAGACAGATATAGCACATGCACATGACTGCACTAATCAGAAAAACATATCTGTAGTAGATTGAAATGATATAGTGGCAAATCCTGCAACCTACTAAATCACATGATCCCTGAGACATTATAGAAACAATAATAAAGATGCTGTTCCATTCTATTCACAGAAACTTGACATGATTTTAATGGAAGCATTTTTGTGGAAAAATTCCAGTAGATGTTTAATTCAAGATTCATTCTTTTCAAAATCAGTTGTCAATGGCAGTCGTACTTCTGCTCTGCAGAGACATAAATCAATATGTCAGTAGCAGTTCCACACCACTATCATCCTTTAAAGTTATAATCACCCGATGATCCCAAATTCTGTTTTATTTTTTCCCTGTATTTGAACAAAATTCTCTAATGACAAGGTAATATACTATAGCAACTTTTTCAAGACAATGTGGCTTGTAAACAGCAATGTATTGATACACTTTTAATCAAAATCAACTCATGCAGTTACTTCCTGCTACAACATACATCATACAAAATAATCACAGGAGACAAGGACCAAGGAACAAGTTTATTCGCCATATACATTTACATATATTAGGAATTTGCTGTAGTGCGCTGGCACTATATGCAACGAAAACAACAATTTTCAAAATTTACAAAGAATAAAGAACTATTGCATGAAAGAATTACACTCAGTGGCTACTTTACTAGGCAAAGGAGTGGAACCTTGTATGGTCTTGTGCTGCTGTAGCCCATCCACTTCAAGTTTCAATGTATTAAAGGTGCTCTTCTGCACAACACTTTTGTAATGCGTGGTCATTTCAGTTATTGTTGCCTTCCTGTCAGATTGAAACAGTCTGGCCATTCTCCTCTGACCTCTCTCATTAATATGGCAGTCTTGCCCACAGAACTGCTGCTTACTGGATGTTTATTGTTTTTCAAAGGTTCAAGGTTTTGTTTATTATCCATATACAACTTTGAGATTTGTCTTTCCCAGATAGCCATGAACCAAAGAAAGTACATGAAAGTCGTTCATAGAAAAACATCAAGCCCACCCCCGGCACAAAAAAGAAAGGCGTCCTGATATCAACCCCCCCCCCCCCACAACGCCCCCTCCCTATGCACAAAACAGAACAAGAACATTGACCCTAAACCCCCTCTCCTGCATTAAACAGAACAAGAACATCAACGGGATCCCACACCAAGCACAAGTGGGAAATCCAGTGGCCACCCATTTTAATTTCACTTCCCATTCGCATTCTGGTATGTCGATCCATGGTTTCCTCCACTGTCATGATGAGGCCATACTCAGATTGGAGGAACAACACCTTATATTCCATCTGGATAGCTTCTGACCTGATGGCATGAACATTGATTTATTGAACTTCCAGTAATGCCCACCCCTCTCCTTCACTATTCCCCATCCCCTTTTCCCTCTCTCACCTTATCTCCTTACCTGCCCATCACCTACCTCTGGTGTTCCTCCCCCCCCCCCACCTTTTCTTTCTTCCAAGGCCTTCTGTCCTCTTCTATTAGGTTCCCCCTTCTCCAGCCTTGTATCTCTTTCACCAATCAACCTCCCAGCTCTTTACTTCATCCCTCCCCCCTTCAGGTTTCACCTATCACCTTGTGATTCTCTCTACACTCCCCCCACCTTTTAAATCTACTCCTCAGCTTTCTTTCTCCAGTCCTGCCAAAGGGTCTCGGGCCGAAGCATCGAATGTACTCTTTTTCATGGTAATTGTTGATCATTTTGTGAAAGTCTACAAGTTCACTGGCTTGGAGAAGCTACCATCTGCGGCGGAGATTGCCCTGAACCAAGCCTTCAGATCCATGGATTCCTGGTGGACATAGTTTGGATTATAGTCCACAATTTGCATCACATTTCTGAAGGGCATTCTACAAGCTGATTGAGGGCAACAGCAAATCTTTCCTCTGGGTTTCACCCGCAGCCCAACAGCCAGACGGAGTGGACCAACCAAGATTTAGAATGTGTCCCAAGATGCCTGGCCTCAGACAGGCCTGATGAATAGTGTGACCATTTGATGAGGGCAGAGGTCACTCACCTTACCGTACTCGGCACACGGGATGTCGCCATTCGAGTGCCTGTTTGGTTATCCTCTGCCTCTCTCTCTGGAACAAGAGGCCGAGGTTGGGGCCCCTGTGGCCGAAGATTTCATCCAACGTGACAAGCAAAAATGGATTGGGGCAAGAGAGATTTTGCTGGCCTCGGCCCGGAAGGCAGGGACCAAGGTGAACCAAAGGAAAAGACAGGGACCCGCTTTAACACTCCCAACCATGCCAGTTTCTGGGATTTAGAAGCTCAAACTCTCCAGAATATGGATAGCTGGCATGGCCTCTTTAAGGTTTCAGGATGGTCCTGCTAATTGGAAATCATGCTTCGGGTGCCAAGAATTGAGCATTTAAAGAGCAACTGAACTGAGGTTTGGTGCTCAATCTTAAGCCTACTAGTGATATTGTCTAGCTCCGTTCTTGGTCCAGTTTGATACCGTATCTCGATCCTTGCTTCAGGTACTCCTGCATTTGGGTCCAAACCACTCTCATCACAATAAGTTACTGGTAAGGCAGTCAGGGTTCTAGGCCACTAATCTAGAGATACCTTTGCACGCCTCCATGACAGCCTGGTTTTAAAATAAACTCATTAATGATAAATACAAAGCAGCCATATTTAAGCAAAATCAATTTGGTTCACACACAAAATGCTGGAGGAACTCAGCAGGCCAGGCAGCATCTATGGAAGTGAGTAAAATGTCAACGTTTTGGGCCGAGATCCTTCAGTCGGACTCTTTATTTCGCTGAGGTTCTTGAAAAATAAATCTGCCTTCCTTACCTTGTCTGGCCTATTTGTGATCCAGATCCACCAATGAGATTGGTTCTACCTGCTCTCTCACTGAAGATGCACTGAGGGATACACAATAAGTGCATGTACTGTCAGCGACAGCCACATCCCATGAAAGAATTTTTAAAAAACTGATCTTTCTCCATGTAATTTTTCAACCTATCCAGAATTTAAGGTCGTGATCTAAAGGATACGGTATCAGTCAGTGCTGCATACTGTTAGGATAATTGACTCAAGTTAGGATTTTGTGTTTTTGTGGGTATCAACAAAAACTGAAATAAAATCCAGGGGTACTTTGATTTGGAAAATACCGAAGGTTATAAGGGAGCCATAATAAATTACTATCATAAAAATATAAATACAAATTAAACCATTCCCTGGTGTTCTCGAGCACACCATTTGGTTATTTTGAGCAAACATTGTGAATTAGGTAACCATGCTGATAGGAATCTATAATGTTAGACACGATTTAACGCAAAAGGTCACAAAATATCAAATATAAATTAGTCTGTCTAAGATTTACTGACTTAATATTGCACTCAATGCAATTAAGTAGTCAATGGCTCTAAATAACTGTGGATATACTTTTCAAAATGTTGGCCTGGCCCTTGTGCCTGTAGTATTCATTAGCAGATTCACATTGGCAAGGTCTTTCTCTCGGCTTCTGCACCGGAACCCTGGTTATTAGAACTCCACTCTGGTGTGAACAATGAATGTATTGATGTGTTGCCTTTGCCAATCAGATGGAACAACCCTTGTAGGTTAATAAAGGGTTAAATCATTAACTCCCAAAAAACAGCCAATTGAAGATTGGAACTAAAGTCAAAATATCTGATAAAGCAATCCAATAACCTGAGGCCTGTTTGTTTCTTGGTTATAACCCAAGTAGATAAAAGGGCTAGTGAATAATCTCCTTGCACGACTTGGGAGCATCATTTAATTAATATAATTAAGTTTTTAGTCTTCTTCTTAGTCATTCTAACTCATATCACATATATTGTCCATGCCTTGGGGAAGTCAAAAGGTGGAAGATGAAGCAAGGAGCAGAATCCATGACTGTTACTTATATTAGTGTGATTACTCAAGTGGAGTATGATGTTCTGCAACGAGGTAGCTGTAGAGGCCAGTCTAGGATCCACATAACTGGGATGTTAGAGTGGATTTCCTTCATGGAGACACTTGTGCGTGACTTTGTTTAATGTAGGGAGGCTGACGCATGGGCAGCCACCACACATTCCTGGACAGAGCGCCAGTCGACTTCACTGCTGCAGCCTTCGTCTGCCTTCACTGCCACTGCGATGCGTCATCATCTTCCTCCAGCTCCATCGATGAGGTCTTAACAGCCCCAAAACTACAGAGAGTAAATTCACCCTCCCACAGTTGTTCTATTCCTCCTGTCGTATCGTCTGACCCTCAGTGATCTCCGTCAACTGGAGTGCAGTCGTGTGTGAGTACTGGAGTACAGCAATGGGCTCCGCACGCAAACCTGGGGTCACCCATGTTCAGGATGATGGGGAGGGATGAGAGGTTGTGCATTCTGATTATTTGAGGTCTGTTGGTGGGGAAGTCCAACACCCATTTGCACAGTGGAGTATTTAGAACAAGGAGTAGGAATTTATTCACCAAGGTCCATGGGACAATAGTGTTGAATGCTTGAAGTCCAGAGAAGGCATTCTGATGTAAGTGTCCTTGTTTTCTAGGTGTGTCAGGGCCAGGTACATGACAGATACTATGGTGTTATCAGCCATCCAAAGCACTTCATGATGATTGGCATTAGTGGCATTGGGCGGTAGCTGTTTAATTCAGAAAGCGTAGATTTCTTTGGCACAGGGATGACAGTGGCTGATTTGAAGTATGTGGGGACAGTGGCCTGGATGAGTGACATGCTGAAGATGGGGTCTGGGGATGCAGAGGCTGATAACTTGGAGGCTGGAACTTGGAGACCGACTGGGAACTGTACATCAACATAGAGCTGGGACTTATCCTTCAAAAAGCCAGGACTCATCTTTAACACAACACCAACATGAGACTGGACAGAACATAGACATAGAGCCAGGACTTATCCTTAGACAAGTCGGGCCTCAACTTCATCTCCACACCAAGGTGGGACAGATCCCTGTCAGGTAACGGCAGAACGGCCGGACTTACCCAACAGAGGCAAAGACAAGACCGGACCCCCCTGCAGGGCAATGGCAGAACAGCCTGACTTACCCCACGGAGGCAAGGACAAGACAAGACATGACCCCCCACAGGGCAATGGCAAGACAGCCTGACTTACCCCCACAGAGGCAAAGACAAGAAGAGACAAACACCAAAGAACAACAGACAGTTCCATCTCTGTATCAGGGTTGCTCTGAGTCACATTTCAGCCAGCAACCTCAGCTGGCTACGGAAACAGCCAGATCCCTACCTAGCTCAGAGTGGCTGGCAGCCACTCAGCTGGCCCAGGAAACAGCGGAATCCATACCACAAAGACAGCTCCAACTACTGACAGCAAGGCTCCATGAGGGGATGGTTCCCCAACACAGCCTAAAGATGGCACATGGCTGCTCTAGCCTTCCACCGGCAGGTTGCTCCCAATGGATCTTGACAAGACAAACCAGCAGCCCACACTCAACCCCAAGGCTACCTATATTCCAAGCCCCAAGATGGGAATCAGGCACCTATGATTAACTCAACCAAAACAAGGGATAGCTGAAAAACCCGGAGTCCTGAGTCCATGGACTGGACTGTGAACCGGAATGCAGACTTCACAGACTGGACCATGACAGAGATGTTGTCTGACCCTGCTACCTTACTGGATTTGACTCTCTGCAGAGTCCTGCTCATGTCTGCTGCTGTTACAGACAGGAAGGGTGGTAGCGTTTGTGGCTGGCGTTGTGTTGCATGCTTCAAAATGTGCATTAAAGTTGTTTTGAGTTTCAGGGAGGGAGTACAGTCACTGTTTTTTCCTTGTGTACTCAGTGATACCCAGCCACATATGCTGGGGATCATTATCAGACAGGTTCTCCTGAATTTTTTTGTGCATAGGTAGCCTTTTCCATTTTGATGTCTAAGATGAAATTTCTCCAGGCAGTTCTATCACCGAACTTGAAGGCAGCTTCCCAGGCTTTCAGTAGGCAGCGTACCTCTGCATTCAGCCAGGGCTTCTGGTTGTGACCATCTTTGATGTACCAACTTTGTTTACATATTTGCTAATGCAGCTGATGACAGAGGAGGCATATTCTTCAAGGTCTGTTTCTACTCTGCTTGTCGTGGCCTCCTGGAACATCTGCCAGCTGGTCAATTCAAAACAGCCCTGAAGCATAGAGTTTGTCTCATTAGGCCAGACAACGATGGTCCTCTTGACTGGTTTCTACACTGTCAGCTGTGTTTGGTATACTGGGGTTAACATTATGGAGATGTGGTCAGAGAGGCCAAGATGAGGGTATGGAATGGATTTGTGAGTACTGTGTCTATTTGTATAAACATGGTTGAGTCAGTTTTTTCCCCTAGTGGCCATGGTGACGAGTTGATGGAATTTGAGTAAAATGTCCTGCAGGTTAACATGATTGAAGTCTCCTTCAATTATGAATTGAATTGACTTTATTACTTACTTTCTTCATATACATGAGGAGTAAAAATCGTTACTTTAAGTCTCCATCTAGATGTGCAATGTGCAATTTATAGTAATTTATAATAAATATTATGTACAACAGGATAGTCAATATAACATAGAAATACAGTTGTGTCAGCATGAATTAATCAGTCTGATGGCCTGGTGGAAGAAGCTGTCCTGGAGCCTGTTGGTTCTGGGTTTTATACTGCGGTACTGTTTCCTGGATGGTAGCAGTTGGAACAGTTTGTGGTTGGGGTGACTTGGGTCCCCAGTGTTCCTTCAGGCCCTCTTTACACACTTGTCTTTGTAAATGTCCTGAATAGTGGGAAGTTCACATCTACAGATGTGTTGGGCTGTCCGCACCACTCTCTGCAGAGTCCTGCGATTGAGGGAAGTACAGTTCCCATACCAGGCAGTGATGCAGCCAGTCAGAATGCTCTCAATTGTGCCCCTGTAGAAAGTTCTTGGGGGCCCATACCAAACTTCCTCAACTGTCTGAGGTGAAAGCGGCGCTGTTGTGCCTTTTTCACCACACAGCTGGTGTGTACAGACCACGTGAGATGCTCGGTGATGTTTATGCCGAGGAATTTAAAGCTGTTCACCCTCTCAACCCCAGATCCATTGATGTCAATAGGGGCTAGCCTGTCTCCATTCCTCTTGTAATCCACAACCAGCTTATTTGTTTTTGTGACATTGAGGGAGAGGTTGTTTTCTCGACACCACTGTGTCAGAGAGATGACTTATCCTCTGTAGGCTGCCTCATTATTATTTGAGATGGAGAAGATGGCGCGACGTCAGCGCGCGCGGCCTCTCCGGTGATGAATATCTGTAATCTGTCAAGTAGGGGACCGTGCACAAATCTTATTTGATGGAGACAGACATGAGAGTACAGAGGAACATCTGGAAAACTTCTGAAATGCCCGCTTTGCTGCCGCTGCTACTGTGTGGTAACCAGAATCTCCGGAGCAGAAGGCCCCAAAATCCTCGGCTTTGCTTGTTTCAGCAGCCAGGGCGAGGTCGAAGGCGCTTGGCAGAGGATGGCGTTCGGGAGGCTGCATCGGAGAGGCTGGTTGGAGGCTCGAAGTTTTCGGATGGATAGACTCAGTGTCGGCTGTGGTTGGCTGCTTCCAAGGCATTGGCAAGTTGACGGTACCTGGAGGTTTATGGCAGGAAGTTTCTCCCTTTTGCCGCCTACTATCGGGGACTCTGGAGTCGATCGATTCGTGGACTTTTGAGACTTTTTTTACTGTGCCCATGGTTTGTTCTTCACCAAATTATGGTATTGCTTTGCACTGCTGTTATAATTATGTGTTTCTGTCAGTGTTAGTCTTTGGTTTGTCCTGTTTTCTGTGATATCACTCCGGAGAAACATTGTATTATTTCTTAATGCATGTATGCATTCCTAAATGACAATAAAAGAGGACTGAGTGTTCTCATAATCTAATTAGGCCAATCAGTGTGGTGTTGTCAGCAAATTTAATTAGCAGATTGGAGCTGTGGGTGGCGACACAGTCATGGGTATACAGAGAGTAAAGGAGGGGGCTTAATACACAGCCCTGAGGGGCTCCTGTGTTGAGGATCAGAGGGGCAGAGGTGAGGGAGCCCACTCTTACCATCTGCTAGTGATCTGACAGGAAGTCCAGGATCCAGCTGCACAAGGCAGGGTGAAGGCCAAGCTTCTTGTCGAGCCTGGAGGGAATTAGGGTGTTGAATGCTGAACTATAGTCCAAGAACAGCTTTCTCACGTAAGCATCTTCCTTCTCCAGATGTGAAAGGATGGAGTGTAGAGCTGTGGCTATGGCGTCAACTGCCAATCGGTTGTGGCGGTAGGCGAATTGTAGGGGGTCCAGAAGAGATCGTCCAGATGCTTGTTCTGTAGAGAGATCATGACATGGTAAAGCTCTCCTTTGGCATTCATGCTAAGGGGAATGTAGACAGCGGTAATGAACACAACAGTAAACTCCCTGAGCAGGTCATGTGGCCGACATTTAATTGCAACACGTTCAGTTGCCCAGAACAATGACTACAGGTGGGTTTGTGCATCAACCTTTTGATAATGTACACACCGATTTCCCACTCCTCTGGATTTCCCCGATAAGGAGTTCCTGTCTGCGCAGAACGGAGTCATCCTGTTGCGTTCAAAAACGCCGAGTTGGGCATGTTGTTGTTTAGCCGCGTTTTGGTGAAAACCAGAATGCAGCAGTTTCTCATCTCTTTCTGTGCAGTCACTCCCAGTGTCAGTGAGTCCATTGTATTTTCTAGTGAGCGGATGCTGGCCAGGAAAAGTGATGGTACCGCCGGTCTGTTCGGGTTAGCTGTCGGCCTAGCTTGTGCCCTGGCTCTCTTGCCATGTTTCTACTTCCTCTCACATTGCCAGCGGCTGCCGCTTTCTCAACTGAGTCACTTGGGCCAGGTCGCTGTCATTGGGTCTAGCATCATAGAATCCCAATTCCATTGAGCACAGCTACTAACTCTGCTGCTGGTGAATTAAGCTTTGTCTGAGAGTTCAGTAGTGCTGTATTTGTTGAGGTTTGGACAATGGAAATCTCTGACTCGAAACTTTGAAACACTATCCAAGAATTTAAAGCGAGCACCATTATCAGGTGCTGGAGTCCCTGCGCGCCACCATCGTTAATTTTTGGGGATGGGGTGGAGATCAACGTTTTCACTGTGGGCCTCAGGGTGGGGGTGTTGAAGGCACAGGTCTTCCAGGAGGTTCGGAGGATGGAGGCAGTGGTGAGAGAGTGGAGGGGTGGGGTGGTGAATGGGAAGGGAAGAAGATCAGTAATTTTTTGGGTTTAGGAGGTTGATTGGTGGTCAGGACTTGTCAGTGCCACGTGTGGAGGAGAACTGAGGGGATAAAGTATAAATATGGCCTGTTGGAAGTGCCTCAGTGGTGGGTATTCTCACAACAGTTCCGTATTATTTCCCTGCCCTGCTTCAGAATTAGAGCTCAGTTGAAATACCAGCATCTGGTGCATGCCTGAAATTGGGAAGTTCTCAGTCAAGTTTCTGGTGTAACCTGAAATTATTTGGAAACAAAGATTATTGCATTTCACTCCGGGGCAAGCGCATTTTCAATCAGGTGGCACTGATATAAACAGCTCTATGAGAGGTACTTCATAAACACAAGAGATCTGCGGATGCTGGAAATCCAGAGTAGTACATACAAGACTGAGCAATGACTTCTGGTTTCTTCCCCCTTTATTTCTAGACCCGATGAAGCACCTTGGCCTGAAATGTCGACAGTTAATTCCTCTCCAAAGATGCTGCCTGACATTCTGAGTTCCTCCAACATTTTTTGTGTGTTACTATGAAAAGTACTTTCCAGGCAAAGTATCACAAGTTCCCACTGTTCCATGGAGGGTCTCCAACTGGAAATATTCGCTCTTTTTTTTCTTTCCACAGAAACTAAGGATTGCTGAACATTTCCAGAATTTTCTGTTTTTATTTCGGCCTTCCAGCACTCTTTTTGATGTTCACACTGTTTCATGTTCCTTTAAATGTTTCCCCTTTCACCTGAGAGCTGTGCCCTCTAATTTTAGACTCATCTAGCTGGGAAAAACACCCTCACCGTTCACTCCATCTCTGCCTCTCATAATCCTCTAAACCTCTCTAAGGTCATCCATTAGATCCTGCACTCCAATGAGAACAAACACAGACTACCCAGTCTCTCCTTCTAACTCAAGTCCTCCATTTCAGACAAGATCCTGGTGAATCTCTTCTACACTCTCTTTAACGCTATGTCACCCTTCATGTAGTTGAGGCAGCAATTCCCTCTTTCCTGCATCTATCCACATGCAGTTGGTCTCCACCTTAGATCATAGATCAAAGAGTCATACTCTATGGAAACAGCTCCTCCAGGCCACCTTAAACACAAGACATTCTGCAGATGCTGGAGATGTTGAGCAGCTCTCACCAAATGCTGGAGGAACTCAGGAAGTCGGGCAGGAATAAAGGGTTGACATATTGGGCAGAGACCCTTCATCAGAAGGGAAGAGTGCAGAAGCCAGACGACCAAGATGGCAGGTGATAGGTGAGAACCTTCCTCCAAAGGGCAAGATCTGGTGACCACCCATTTCAATTCAATCCACCCTCCCCCTCACCTGGTCTCACCTATCCTCCCCCCCCCCACCCCACCCTATTATTCTAAGCTGGAATTGAATGTGGACTGCAAGAACAATGGAGCTGTAGCTCAATTACTTGTATCACTGCTATCATTGTTGTGCCCCTGGTCCTTCCTTGATAACAATGAGTGTCGATAGCCTCACTGTTTATTCTCAGACATCGACTTTTGTCCGCCAGTTTGTTAAGGATTTTATTGTGGCCCTCAGCCAGTGTACAGTCCTGGAGAATTCTAGAGATCTTCAGATATTCTTCAGTTGTCATGGCAACGAAATTCACTGAACGCAACTGACCATCACCAGGAAACCTCAGCACTCCATGTTGAATATCAATGATGGGCAACTTGAATCTATTATCATATTGCTGTCTGCAGGAAATGTTAATTGGTAAAATGCTACAGGATTGAAATGCTATTGGTAAAGTCAACAGCCGGAAAATAAAGGACAGCAGTTAAAAAGGAAGGTAAATTTGCAACTGAAGCACTAACTGTCTCAATACCAATAAATCAGACAAGATATTAAAGGCAAATACTTCTGTTCAGAAGGGATCTCAGTGCACCAGATGATTTTGTTGTTTTAAGTAAAATCAGAAGATTCTGGAAAAAGGTAGGCCAGGTGCCATCTTTGGGAGGAGAAACAGATTTTATGTTTCAGATCAGTGGACAGTTAGATGCAGAAAAAGGGGAATTGCTGTCTGAACTACAATGAGATATCATTCAAGAGACTGCGGAAGAGATTCACTGGGAAGTTTCCTGGAATGGAGGGCTTCAGTTACTAGAAGATATTCTTCAGTTGTCATGGCAATGAAGTTCACTGAACACAACTGACCATCGCCCCGGAAACCTCTGCACTCTATGTTGAATCTCTACGTTGGACAGCCTGGGATTGATCTCATTGGAGTGCAGGAGCAAAAGGGTGACTTTTTATAAAGGTTTATGAGACTGTGAGAGGTGTTGATAGGGTGGATAGTGAGGGTGTTTTCCCCACGTGGAGGAGTCTCAAAATCGAGGGCATACTATAATTCTCAGGTGAAAAGAGAGAAATTTCATCAGAATGGCTCTTAACTTATTCTTTTAATTTTTTTCATCTGTCACTGATAGCCATTTTCATGATGTTAAGCTGTTAATCACTTACCTTTGTTAATTAATCTGCTATTTTATTTCAAACACACTTCCATTATTTGAGTATTATTCAAAAAAATTCAATGCTTAAGAAGCATTTGTATTCAAGTAGCTCTCAATGTCCTTGAGATGTACTTTAGAGGCAATGAAGAGTTCTGAGGAATGGTCACAGAAGTAGGGCAGGCAATTTGTGAACAGCAAGATCCCACAAACAATGATATTGATATTGACCAGATGATTATGCAATGCTGTCATGAAAGGTAAACGTTATCCAGACCAGGGATAAACTAGGTCTTTGAAATAATGACTTGACAGCTTCGATACCTGCCTTCGCCGGAAGACCACTCTCCCACAATGCAGCACTCCCTCGGTATTGCAATGGAGTGTCAGCCCCGAATGCTGTACTCTCGTCTCTTGTCTTCAAGGTTAATGATGGCATCACTGACACCATGTCCTGTGAAAAATACAAAGAAAGTGCAGCACTCAGCGTCATTTAGGTAGTCTCTAAGATCTTAGAACAAACATCAGCTCATTAGAGATTTTGATTTGCCATTAGGAATGTGGTGTTAACGTGCTCTGTGGTCTGTTTGGCCTTCTCCTCCATAAATAGCCACATACGCATACTATAGCTGGGTCTCGGGGGCAGAGGCAATTTACTTACTACACCCCTTTCAAAGATTGGGTGGTTGTAAGATAAGTGCTAGATTAGCCACTGGCTAACAGCCAGTACTATTGAAAAGCTCTGCTCAGCAGATCAGGCTGCATCTACTGAGGGGAATTTCTGACCCCTGCCCCTTCTCCCTTTTTCCAGTCCCCTCAAACCCCTCTTCTCTCCTTATCTGCTCACCCCCTCCCTCTAGTGCCCCTCCTCCTCTAGGCCATCTGTGCATGAAAATTAGAAAGTGGTCTCCCAATCTGCGTCGGGTCTCACCAATATACAGGAGATCATAACAGAGTGCCGAACACAGTAAATGACCCTCAACAGACTCACAAGTGAAGTGTCACCTCACCTGGAAAGACTGTTTAGGGCCCTGAATGGTAGTGAGGGAGGAGGTGTAGGGGCAGGTGTGGCACTTGTTCTGCTTGCAAGGATAAGTGCAAGGAGGGAGATCAGTGGGGATATACAAAGGGACAAGGGAGTCACATAGGGAGTGATCCCATCAATGGGGAGGAACAAATGGACAAGGGAGTTGCGTAGGGACTATTCCCCAATCCCTTTTCCCTCTCTCACCTATCTCCTTACCTGCTCATCAACTCCCTCTGTTGCTCCTCCCACCTTTTCTTTCTTCCAGGGCCTTCTGTTCTCTCCTATCAGATTCCCCCTTCTCCATCCCTTTATCTCTTCCACCAATCAACTTCCTGGCTCTTTACATCACCCCTCGCCCCTCCTGCTTTCACCTATCACCTTCTAACCCTAACACCTCATCTTTTTTACTCCAATCCTGATGAAGGGTCTCAGCCCGAAACGTCAACTATACTCATTTCCATAGATGCTGCCTGGCCTGCTGAGTTCCTCCAGCATTTTCTGTGGTTTGCTCCAACTTAAAACATTTTGTTTTTTATGTTTTTCTAATTCCGATAAAAGGCTGTTGACCTGAAATGATAGATATGATTCACTTTCCACGGATGCTGCCTGGCCTATTGATTACTTCCAGCATCTTCTGCTTTAATTTCAGTTTTCTAACAGCTACAGTTTTTTTTGCTTTCTGAATACTGAAAATCTGTTGTACTCACAGCCTGACAGTTTGGTCTGCAAGTTTCCTGAGATCTTTCACTCTCTTGTTCACAAAAGAGTAAGGTGTGTCTCTCATACTTAGTTTGAAAATTAATGTCTTTGCTTATTGATTGTCCAATTATTATCCCTCACGTTTGCAAAGGAGCAGGCTAGCTTATTTTCCAATCTTTCTTGCATTCCTTGGGGTAAAAGCAGGAAACACCCAGCTGCCTTTGAAACCAAGTGCTTCCTTTTCACTGGTTTTGAATATCAAGTCCGTTCACCCAAGCTGCCAGTAACGAGTAGTTTCACTCAGCAGTTGAAGAGTTTGCTAATATAAGAACCACGCATATTTGTTCAGGGGAAGTCTTTGGTTGTAGGCATTAGAATCAATTGGAATAAATTTTCGGCCCTCTATGTCCGGGTGTTGTCTAATCAGCCTGTCCACCACTGAGCCAAGTTGAGCGCAGGAGTTAGTGCACAGAAGAGCTTCCAGCCTGATCTCTGGTGTGTTTACAGGAATTGCTGAATGAGTCTACAATGATGTCATCAGAAGGCAGCTTCCATGAGCAATGAAAGGTCATCAAAGCGAAGTGTTACCTCTGTCTCCCTCTCAGCACATGGCGCGTGATCCGCTGAGAATTTGCTGCACTCTCTGTTTTCATTTCAGTTTCTAACAATGCTACTCACATTTAGAAAATCTGCACTTCTTGCAAAATGATACATCCAAGCCATATTTTATAATGGTGACAACACACCTGTACATGTCATCTTGTACATATTCAAATATAAGCTTCTTTTGAAAGTGTGGTGACATGCTGATGACATTTTTTTAAGATTATAATGGTGCGAGGTATCAAGCTTAAAGGAATGTTTGTATGCAGAACTATGAGTCATTTGACATCTGCTCTGTATGGGAGCAGGATGTAAATAGTGCTTAGACCATGTTATGTGTTGCCTTCGCTTACAGCCTATACTTATAGTGGCAATTTTAATGTTAAAACAGTTAATTGTATATTAATTTGGAGAATAAACAGGAATAAAAATAGTATGTTGGGAAGACTGAGGGGTAACTGGAAGCTTGATTAAAGAGGGAAGCTTTGCAAGGTCTTCTAAAATGTGGGTGGGTGGAGAAGGTTTAGGGATGGGGTTACGGAATTTACAGTGTAGAACAAAGATTGCTCAAGCATGGGAGTCTCCTGAGAATTCCCACGGCTTTGTTTCTTCATTATCAGTTCTGAACTCCCTGAAATGTGTTTTTTGTTCCAGGCTTGAAAGCTTTTTTTTTGTAATCATCCTACATCTCTTAATAACTCCACACAAAAAAAATGGTGAAATGAATGACCAAATATAGCCCTGCACATACAGTTGCTGTCGGAGTCTGTTTCTGCCTAGTGCCGGGTCTAGATTCAGCATTTATCCCTAAGGAAGTTAATGGAGTGAGGCCAAGGTTTGGGATACCATCATGCTGTTTGCTCAGAGCAGCTTGAACAAGTACGTATCATTAACTGACAAAATGGCCGCCGCAGCATTGACATTGTTGGATCTGAGAATTCCTACTCTTAGTGCACACACGGATAGTGTCTTTTGCAGGTATAATGATATTGCTTTTCATTTTTTCAGCTCCCATGTAGGAGATGTTGCAACACACTGTTCTGTTGCCATGTTGTTAACAACAATCATTCATCACTCTCAGCAGGAATACACTTCAGTTGTGCTGTCCTTTACCTAACAATACTACTTAAAGAGCCACTCATAACTTTGGAAAACTGCTGCTCACAACTGAAAAGGCTCACATTTTGTCCTCAAGTCTTCACCTAATCACAATCAGATCTCCCCTCAGCCTACTTCACTCCAGAGAAAACAACCCAAGCTTGTCCACCCTCTCGTTGTAGTACATGCCCTCCAATCCAGGCAGCATTCTGGTAATCATCTTCTGAAGCCCCTCCAAAGCCTCAATGTCCTTCCTATATTAGGGTGACCAGAATACTCCAAAAACAGCCTAACTAGAGTTTTAAAACCTAGCTTCCTGACTTTTTGAACTCAGTGCCTGGACTAATAAAGGCCATGTGGCTTCTTCACCACACTATCAACCTGCATAGCCACTTTCAGAGAGCTATGAACTTGGACCCCTAGATCCTTCCCCTTTCCCACTGATGCAGCCTGACTTGCTGAGTAGTCCCAACATTTTCTGTTTTTACTGCTAAATCAGCACTTGCTACACAGCAAATTATGCTGGAGCACCCCTTTATGAGCTATAAGCCAGGCAGCATCTGTAGGAAGAGGTACAGTCGACGTTTCAGGCCGAGACCCTTCGACAGGACTAACTGAAGGAAGAGTGAGTAAGGGATTTGAAAGTTGGAGGGGGAGGGGGAGATCCAAAATGATAGGAGAAGACAGGAGCGGGAGGGATGGAGCCAAGAGCTGGACAGGTGATTGGCAAAAGGGATACGAGAGGATCATGGGACAGGAGGTCTGGGAAGAGAGACAAGGGGGGGGGGGAACCCAGAGGATGGGTAAGAGGTATATTCAGAGGGACAGAGGGAGAAAAAGGAGAGTGAGAGAAAGAATGTGTGTATAAAAATAAATAACAGATGGGGTACGAGGGGGAGGTGGGGCCTAGCGGAAGTTAGAGAAGTCGATGTTCATGCCATCAGGTTGGAGGCTACCCAGACGGAATATAAGGTGTTGTTCCTCCAACCTGAGTGTGGCTTCATCTTTACAGTAGAGGAGGCCGTGGATAGACATGTCAGAATGGGAATGGGATGTGGAATTAAAATGTGTGGCCACTGGGAGATCCTGCTTTCTCTGGCGGACAGAACGTAGATGTTCAGCAAAGCGGTCTCCCAGTCTGCGTCGGGTCTCGCCAATATATAAAAGGCCACATCGGGAGCACCGGACGCAGTATATCACCCCAGTCGACTCACAGGTGAAGTGTTGCCTCACCTGGAAGGACTGTTTGGGGCCCTGAATGGTGGTAAGGGAGGAAGTGTAAGGGCATGTGTAGCACTTGTTCCGCTTACACGGATAAGTGCCAGGAGGGAGATCAGTGGGGAGGGATGGGGGGGATGAATGGACAAGGGAGTTGCGTAGGGAGCGATCCCTGCGGAATGCAGAGGGGTGGGGAGGGAAAGATGTGCTTAGTGGTGGGATCCCGTTGGAGGTGGCGGAAGTTACGGAGAATAATATGTTGGACCCGGAGGCTGGTGGGGTGGTAGGTGAGGACCAGGGGAACCCTATTCCTAGTGGGGTGGTGGAAGGATGGAGTGAGAGCAGATGTACGTGAAATGGGGGAGATGCGTTTAAGAGCAGAGTTGATAGTGGAGGAAGGGAAGCCCCTTTCTTTAAAAAAGGAAGGCATCTCCCTCGTCCTAGAATGAAAAGCCTCATCCTGAGAGCAGATGCGGCGGAGACGGAGGAATTGCGAGAAGGGGATGGCATTTTTGCAAGAGACAGGGTGAGAAGAGGAATAGGTCAGATAGCTGTGAGAGTCAGTATGCTTATAGTAGACATCAGTGGATAAACTGTCTCCAGAGACAGGGACAGAAAGATCTAGAAAGGGGAGGGAGGTGTCGGAAATGGACCAGGTAAACTTGAGGGCAGGGTGAAAGTTGGAGGCAAAGTTAATAAAGTCAATGAGTTCTGCATGCGTGCAGGAAGCAGCGCCAATGCAGTCGTTGATGTAGCGAAGGAAAAGTGGGGGACAGATACCAGAATAGGCACGGAACATAGATTGTTCCACAAACCCAACAAAAAAGCAGGCATAGCTAGGTCCCATACGGGTGCCCATAGCTACACCTTTAGTTTGGAGGAAGTGGGAGGAACCAAAGGAGAAATTATTAAGAGTAAGGACTAATTCCGCTAGACAGAGCAGAGTGGTGGTAGAGGGGAACTGATTAGGTCTGGAATCCAAAAAGAAGCGTAGAGCTTTGAGACCTTCCTGATGGGGGATGGAAGTATATAAGGACTGGACATCCATGGTGAAAATAAAGCGGTGGGGGCCAGGGAACTTAAAATCATCGAAAAGTTTAAGAGCGTGAGAAGTGTCACGAACATAGGTCAGAAGGGATTGAACAAGGGGTGATATAACCATGTCGAGGTATGCAGAAACGAGTTCGGTGGGCCAGGAGCAAGCTGAGACAATAGGTCGGCCAGGACAGGCAGATTTGTGGATCTTGGGTAGAAGGTAGAAATGGGAAGTGCGGGGTGTGGGAACTATAAGGTTGGTAGCAGTGGATGGGAGATCCCCTGAGCGGATAAAGTCGGTGATGGTGTGGGAGACAATGGCCTGGTGCTCCTTAGTGGGGTCACGATCGAGGGGTAAATAAGAGGAGGTATCCGCGAGTTGTCGCTGTGCCTCGGCAAGGTAGAGGTCAGTACGCCAGACTCTACCACCACTCTGCTCCGTCTAGCGGAATTAGTCCTTACTCTTAATAATTTCTCCTTTGGCTCCTCCCACTTCCTCCAAACTAAAGGTGTAGCTATGGGCACCCATATGGGTCCTAGCTATGCCTGCCTTTTTGTTGGGTTTGTGGAACAATCTATGTTCTATGCCTATTCTGGTATCTGTCCCCCACTTTTCCTTCGCTACATCGACGACTGCATTGGCGCTGCCTCCTGCACGCATGCAGAACTCGTTGACTTTATTAACTTTGCCTCCAACTTTCACCCTGCCCTCAAGTTTACCTGGTCCATTTCCGACACCTCCCTCCCCTTTCTAGATCTTTCTGTCTCTGTCTCTGGAGACAGCTTATCCACTGATGTCTACTATAAGCCTACTGACTCTCACAGCTATCTGGACTATTCCTCTTCTCCCCCTGTCTCTTGCAAAAACGCCATCCCCTTCTAACAATTCCTCCGTCTCCGCCGCATCTGCTCTCAGGATGAGGCTTTTCATTCTAGGACGAGGGAGATGTCTTCCTTTTTTAAAGAAAGGGGCTTCCCTTCCTTCACTATCAACTCTGCTTTTAAACGCATCTCTCCCATTTCACGTACATCTGCTCTCACTCCATCCTCCCGCCACCCCACTAGGAATAGGGTTCCCCTGGTCCTCACCTACCACCCCACCAGCCTCCGGGTCCAACATATTATTCTCCGTAACTTCCGCCACCTCCAACGGGATCCCACCGCTAAGCACATCTTTCCCTCCCCCCCCTCTGCATTCCGCAGGGATCGCTCCCTACGCAACTCCCTTGTCCATTCATTCCCCCCATCCCTCCCCACTGATCTCCCTCCTGGCACTTATCCGTGTAAGCGGGACAAGTGCTACACATGCCCTTACACTTCCTCCCTTACCACCATTCAGGGCCCCAAACAGTCCTTCCAGGTGAGGCAACATTTCACCTGTGAGCCGACTGGGGTGATATACTGCGTCCGGTGCTCCCGATGTGGCCTTTTATATATTGGCGAGACCCGACGCAGACTGGGAGACCGCTTTGCTGAACATCTATGCTCTGCGCTCTGTCCTCCAGAGAAAGCAGGATCTCCCAGTGGCCACACATTTTAATTCCACATCCCATTCCCATTCTGACATGTCTATCCACGGCCTCCTCTACTGTAAAGATGAAGCCACACTCAGGTTGGAGGAACAACACCTTATATTCCGTCTGGGTAGCCTCCAACCTGATGGCATGAACATCGACTTCTCTAACTTCCGCTAAGGCCCCACCTCCCTCTCGTACCCCATCTGTTATTTTTTTTTATACACACATTCTTTCTCTCATTCTCCTATTTCTCCCTCTGTCCCTCTGAATATACCTCTTGCCCATCCTCTGGGTTCCCCCCCGCCCTCCTTGTCTTTCTTCCCGGACCTCCTGTCCCATGATCCTCTCGTATCCCCTTTTGCCTATCACCTGTCCAGCTCTTGGCTCCATCCCTCCCGCTCCTGTCTTCTCCTATCATTTTGCATCTCCCCCTCCCCTTCCAACTTTCAAATCCCTTACTCACTCTTCCTTCAGTTAGTCCTGACGAAGTGTCTCGGCCTGAAACGTCGACTGCACCTCTTCCTACAGATGCTGCCTGGCCTGCTGCGTTCACCGGCAACTTTGATGTGTGTTGCTTGAATTTCCAGCATCTGCAGAATTCCTGTTGTTATGAGCTATAACCCGTTCTGTTTGGTTGCTGGACAGACTACTTGAGTGTGTTTGATGTTGGAAAGATAGCACTGCTTCACAGCGTTATTCACCTTGTGTTTGCCTATGTCAGGGTTCTGTCCACATTTTCCAGTTGATAAGACTTCGGGCAGTGCTGGGTTCTTTGAATTTAGCAATAAGAACAGAAAATTGCTGAAACTACTCAACAAGTCAGGCTGCATCAGTGGGAAGAGAGAGCAGAAAGGACACTTCATCAGAACTGGAAAGGAGACAAAGTGAGATTGCTGAGGGAAAAGTTATAGGCAGGGAGTCAGGCTGTCTTTTTTTCCTTGAAATATGGAAGAATGAGGGGCGACATTATAGAAATGTTTAAAATTTTAAGAGGTATAGATAAAGTGGATAGTAACAATCTTTTCCCCAGGGTAGGGGAGACCAAAACTAGTGGACACAGATACAGGGTGAGAGCGGAAAGATTTAAAAGGAACCCGAGGGTCATCTTCTTCATGCAGAGGATGGTGATTGTATGGAACATGCTGCCAGAAGAAGTAGTTGAGGAAGATACGATCGTACCTTTTAAGAAGCTCTTGGATAGGTATATAGACAGACAGGGCTTAGAGCAGGAGTTCCCAACCTTTTTTATGCCATGGACCCCTCCCATTAACCAAGGGGTCTCTGAACCCCAGGTTGGGAACCCCTGTCTTAGAGGGATATGGGCTGAACACAGGGAATTAGGATGAGCTGAATATGTGCATAGTATAGACTCATTGGGCTGAAGGGCCTGTATCCATGCTGTATTGATTTATGACCCTTTTACTTTATGACAATAACATGATTTTGAAATTCTTGCTGTTTTGTTATGTAAAAATACCTCCATAACTGGTGAACTTCTAGCGATGCTTTCTCTAGCGATGCTAGTATTTCAAAATCAATCTGTCTTTATACAGCTGTTATCATAACTCTATTGTGTGAGTAAAGATAAATAGAAAAGGAATGAATGGTGGCAAGTCCTCATGAACCTGGATTTCCAAATAAGTTAATTGGTCATTGTAATTTGTCCTGTGATTAGGTTAGGGTTAAATCAGGGCTGCTGGGCGGCGTGGTCCAAAGGGCCAGAAGGGCCTATTCTGTGCTGTATGTCTAAATAAACTTTTTAAATACTTTTGTCGAGGGATTAAAAAAGGAAGACATACATAGACTATGCAAAATCATTTTTATGGATGGACAAGTCTCAAGATCATATGATTCGAAAAAGAAGAGGCACATTTACTCGATTTAAAAATTCTTTTCTTTTGGGGAGAGTGTCACAACTACTGGGATCTCCATATGTCTGATTCCATTTTTTAAAGGATGTTAACTATCCCTTTAAAAGGAGTGCTTGCTACCACAATGAATTCAAAGTTAAAAAATCTGAATCTAATCTTGATCATTTTACCAGAGTGAACAACCAATTTCTTTCTAACAACATTTTAGTTCTTATCATCCATTCAGTAATAATGCGATTTATTTATTCCAGTTTCCACACTAAGAAAATCTATACATTAGAACATATGGCCATGGAGATGGAAACATAGAAACATAGTAAAACTACAGCACAATACAGGTCCTTTGGCCCACAATGCTGTGCTTACTTTAGAAACTACCTCGTGTTACCCGTAGCCCTCTATTTTCCTAAGCTCCATGTACCTGTCCAGGAGTCTCTTAAAAGACCCTTTTGTGTCCACCTCCACCACTGTCGCCGGCAGCCCATTCCACGCACTCACCACTCTCTGTGTTAAAAACTTACCCCTGACATGTCCTCTGTACCTACTTCCAAGCACCTTAAAACTGTGCCCTCTCGTGTTAGCCATTTCAGCCCTGGGAAAAAAGCCTCTGACTATCCACACGATCAATGCCTCTCATCACCTTATATACCTCTATCAGGTCACCTCTCATTCTCCGTTGCTGCAAGGAGAAAAGGCCAAGTTCACTCAATCTATTCTCATAAGGCATGCTCCCTTGTCCATGCAACATCCTTTTAAATCTCCTCTGAACACTTTCTATAGTTTCCACATCCTTCCGTGAGGTGACCAGAAATGAGCACAGTACTCTAAGTGGCAACACTTCAGTTGTACTGACTGCTCGACGCTGCAGCCAGGAACCAATGCATTTTCTTTCTGTCTTTCCTGATTCAACTACTGTTGGAAAACTCATTCATCATGACATCATAATGTTAGAAAATAGAGGGACCTGGATAGTCAGATGGAGCAGGTTCTGATGGAATGTTTACTGGACTGCCTTCCACCGCCCATGCAGGTTAATTGCCAAAGACCTGAAAATCTGTAAGACAATAAGACCATGACACAGTAGTAGATTTAAACTATTCAGCCCATTTAGTCTGTACCACTATTCGATTATGTCTGATTTGCTTTCCTTCTCTACCCCATTCTCCTGTCTTCTCCCCATAATCTTTGATGCCTTTACTAATCACAAACCTATTAACTTTTTTTTAAAAATATACCCAATGACTTGGCCTGCACAGCTAAGACAATTAACTTCACAGATCCTCTACCCTCTAGCTTAACAAATTCATCCTTATCTCTTCTAAAGGCATGTCCTCCGACTCTGAGGCTATGCCTTCTGGTCCTAGACCCTCCAACTATTGGAAGCATCCTTCCAGGATTGCAATGTTGAGTTTGTTTGACGTCACTTACATCTGTTTCATCCAGTCCCGATGAAGGGTCTTGGCCGGAAACATCGACTGTTTACTCTTTTCCACAGAGGCTGCCTGGCCCGCTGGGTTCCTCCAGTGTCTTGCGTGAGTTACTGTGAATTACAGTACGTATATATGGTATTTCTGATGTAATTTTATTGCCTGGTGCTGAAAAACAATAATGGAATTTCCTAGCATACTGTGTTTATTTAAGCTGTATTGAAAATTTAGCTTCAGGTTGTTAATTTGCTTCTAATCCAAATTTTTCAATTCAGGATTTTCCTGCTGTTTTGAAACAAGCAGTAAAGCAATTGCAATGTTTATCAGTTGACAAAATTTGACGCTGAATTGAATGAAGCTTCATAGTCATGAATGAAACCTATCTTCATTGCAAAGTAAAACTCATATAGATTTCACATTAAACTACCAATGCTGTTGTGTCAACTACCTTTGAAATGTGGTGCAAGAAGATTAAGGTTTGTCTAATGTTGATATTTCTTTGACATCATTTTCATCAAGCCCTATTGAATTCCAACCGTCTATTTGCTCAGTTTCTCTATATATCCCTGATACCTTTTTTTTACCTTCTCTTTCACACTCAGAATCCCACCCAGTTTAGTATCATCAGCAAAATTGGAAACACGACACTTGTTCCTTTAGCCTAATCATTGGTATAGACTGTAAGTAGCTGGTTTCCAAGCACCGATCCCTGCAGTACTCTGTTAGTCACATCCCATCAAACTAGGAAGGAGCTATTTTTCCTCATCTTTAGCTTCTGTCCAGTATTCAATTCTCAATGCATCTCGGTATTTAGGACCTTATCAAAAGCCTTCTTCAAATCTAAAAGCACCACAGCCTCTGTTTCTCTCTTATATATTCTGCAGATATTACAGAGGAATCTCCCTCCTCTCTACAATAGGAAAGGTACTCACCCAAATTTTATGTGACTGGCTTTCAGCTCTGATAGAAGATCTCCTGCCAGTGTCTCAGTGTGGCTTCCATGCAGCTAGAGGAACATCTGACATGATTTTTACAGCACGTCAATTGCAGGAGAAAGCCCGGGAACAATATCTCCCACGTTATATAGCCCTCATAGACCTTACAAAAGCATTTGACTCTGTAAATCGCTTTGTCCTTTGGCAGGTACTGTCCAAAATCGGGTGCCCAGGGAAATACCTCAAGGTCCTGCAGCTCTTACAAAGTAGAACCATCATCAGCAACAGCAGCTCTGAAACAGCACCTTTTAAGCTTGAGACCGAGCTCAGACGGGGATACACCAATGTTCCAAGTCTGTTTGCTGTTTTTATTGCAACCATTCTTCACCTCACAGGCCAAGGCCTCCCACTAGAAGTCCAGGTGCTCTATAGGACAGATTAGGGGAGTGCTCTTTAACCTTAACAAGTTCCAGGCAAAGCGCAAGGAGTCAACTACTTCCATCACGGAGCTCCAATATGCAGATGACAGTGCCACCGTAGTTCACTCTCAGGAGGATCTGCAGTGCACAATGGATGCTTTTGCCCGGCGTATACAAGCTCCTGGGTCTTGATCTAAACATCAAGAAAACCCAAGTCCTGCACCAACCTGCTCCAGATCAAGCTCCTAAACCTCCAATCATCCAAGTTGATGGCATCCCTCTGGAGAACACTGATCATTTCCCATATCTTGGTAGCCTTCTTTCTTCAAGAGCTAACATTGACCTTGAAATAAATCACAGAATATACTGTGCAAGTGGAGCTTTTACCAGGCTGAGAAAGAGGGTTTTTGAAGATTGGGATATCAACATCAACACCAAGCTTCTGGTCTGGAAAGCCATAATCCTCCTTCCTTACCATGTGGAGCAGAGTCATGGACAACATACAGCAGGCATATAAAATCATTAGAAACTACCATCAAAGATGCCTCTGAAAGATTCAGAGAGTTAGCTGGAAGAACAGGTGTACGAATTCCAGCATCCAGGAGGAAGCTAACATCAATAATCGTGACTCAGCAACTCAGCACCAATTGTGATGGACCGGCCACTTCATCTGTATGCCTGACTCCCGTCTCTCGAAACACCTCCTGTTTGGCCAAGTTGAGGATGCAAAGCGCATTCCTGGAAGGCAGAAAAAGCGGTTCAAGGACAATATCAAGACCCACCTGAGGAAGCACCGCATCAAACTGAATGGATGGGAGAAATTAGCCCAGTACAGGGAAAGCTGGAGAAGCGCTGTCTATGAGGGGACCGCACAGCTCAAAGAATACCCCCACCGTGCCGCTGAGACTAGGCTGCTTCAACGTAAGGAGAGACTGGGAAAGGCCCAACTAGACACATCCATCACCATCTCAATGACCTACACCTGGCAACACTGCAATAGGACTTGTATATCACAGATCAGCCTCTTCAGTCATCTCAAGACCCACAAGAGACCAGATCAACCATCAGGAGAAAAATCATACTCAATTACGAGTGATCGCTGATGATGATTGCAAGTCATATCCTTAAAGAACTCCAGCAGATAAGACAAACATGATCTTTTTTTCATAAATCCATACCAATTCATTCTTTCCAAGGCATTCAGTTGTTATTTCCTTCACTTTAGGTTCTAGCATTCTTCCTACAATATAGTTGTAGGCAGATATTAATACCTCCTTCCTGATAAATATTTCTGGAGGTCCCTATAACTGTATTTGTTTTTAGATGCTGATGGCAATGGGAAAGCTGCAGTTAAATATCTGCTCTCCCTTCACAGTAAATTCTAACACCTGTCTCTCTGGTTTCTCAGGTAGAGTAGACATTGATGGCTCTCTTCAGGAGGGAATTCCAATCCACATGAATAAAACTGACAGTCACTGTGGAAATTCCACTTTAAACTATCTGTTACAGAAATTGCTGTCAGTTTCATGATATGACAACTGCTAGAGAGTATTCTGGAGTTATGTTAATATAGCAGTTATTAATTCAAACAAGAACCAGGCTTCAGTTCTTATTGTAAATATTGCTTCAGTTCTTATTGATAACTGCACATTTGGAAAGCGGTGAAATCATCAGACAAAGTCAGCATGGATTTGTGAAAGGAAAATCATGTCTGACAAATCTCATAGAATATTTTGAGGATGTAACTAGTAGGGTGGATAGGGGAGAACCAGTGGATGTGGTAGATTTGGATTTTCAAAAGGCTCTTGACAAGGTCCAACACAGGAGATTAGTGTGCAAACTTAAAGCACACGGTATTGGGGGTAAGGTATTGATGTGGATAGAGAATTGGTTGGCAGACGGGAAGCAAAGAGTGGGAATAAACGGGACCTTTTCAGAATGGCAGGCGGTGACTAGTGGGGTACCGCAAGGCTCAGTGCTGGGACCCCAGTTGTTTACAATATATATTAATGACTTGGATGAGGGAATTAAATGCAGCATCTCCAAGTTTGCGGATGACATGAAGCTGGGTGGCAGTGTGAGCTGTGAGGAGGATGCTGAGAAGATGCAGGGTGACTTGGATAGGTTAGGTGAGTGGGCAAATTCATGGCAGATGCAATTTAATGTGGATATATGTGAGGTTATCCACTTTGATGGCAAAAACAGGAAAACAGATTATTATCTGAATGGTGGCCGATTAGGAAAAGGGGAGGTGCAACGAGACCTGGGTGTCATTATACACCAGTCATTGAAAGTGGGCATGCAGGTACAGCAGGCGGTGAAAAAGGCGAATGGTATGCTGGCATTTATAGCAAGAGGATTCGAGTACAGGGGCAGGGAGGTACTACTGCAGTTGTACAAGGCCTTGGTGAGATCACACCTGGAGTATTGTGTGCAGTTTTGGTCCCCTAATCTGAGGAAAGACATCCTTGCCATAGGGGGAGTACAAAGAAGGTTCACCAGATTGATTCCTGGGATGGCAGGACTTTCATATGATGAAAGACTGGATGAACTAGGCTTATACTCATTGGAATTTAGAAGATTGAGGGGGGATCTTATTGAAACGTATAAAATCCTAAAGGGATTGGACAGGCTAGATGCAGGAAGATTGTTCCCAATGTTGGGGAAGTCCAGAACGAGGGGTCACAGTTTGAGGATAAAGGGGAAGCCTTTTAGGACCGAGATGAGGAAAAATTTCTTCACACAGAGAGTGGTGAATCTGTGGAATTTTCTGCCACAGGAAACAGTTGAGGCCAGTTCATTGGCTATATTTAAGAGGGAGTTAGATATGGCCCTTGTGGCTAAAGGGATCAGTGGGTATGGAGGGAAGGCTGGTACAGGGTTCTGCGTTGGATGATCAGCCATGATCATACTGAATGGCGCTGCAGGCTCAAAGGGCCAAATGGCCGACTCCTGCACCTATTTTCTATGTTTCTATGTTTCTATATAAGTAAGTTTGGGCAGCCTCAGTTTTTTTGTAAATTGCATGTAGTAAATTTAAGTTAAAAGCGCAGGTTGCTCTACAGACTAAGAGATTGGTTGGCATGCGCCTGTCTCAAAGGACAATGGGTGATGATGAGCCTGGGTAGAAGGTATGGAGATCCTGAGAAGCCCAGTCCTCAAGATCCCCCTGTTGGCCTCTCCAGTGTAGTCCAAGGGAAAGCTTATGAAGCAATACGTTTGGCACCAACTTGGCTGCAGAAACTGCCAGAAGGATGTTCAGTGATGTCCAGCTGCCTTAGGGGCTCCACACCAGATTTGCTGTCTGGGTTTACTCCTGTAGCTTTCGTCTCTCCCAAGGTTGCCCACAAGTCAATGGGGAGACTAAGGCTACGCCCACACTACACCGGATAATTTTGAAAATGCTGGTTTCGAGTAAAAACGACAGGTGTACACACTAAGCATTTTTCAAAATATCTCTGTCCACACTAGACGGATATTTGGGCGAATCTCCTCTACTGGGCACGCACAGGACACACAGAAAACAAGCGAAGAGGAAACGGTATACTTAGTGCGCGTTTGTCCAGTTACAGAGTAGAAAAACTTCAAAGCAATTGCTCTTGGCTCTTGTGCAGGAGGACTTAAAACTAAAAAAAAACAAATACTGGAGCGTATGGAGGCAACCGACAGGGAGTTCACGGACAGTATGATTCGGCTGACGACGAACATTGAAAAACTGACTAGCTCTGTTGTATTAATAAAGCACCTTGTTAAATGTATAAAACATGTCTGCATCAGTGTTATCTTGTATTTCCATACAATGTTACATTAGGCTGTTACACATCTATTGTCAGAGAAGTACTTGCATAAATAGGTAAACCACCTTCATACAAGCAAGGACAGAAAACAGGGCAAAGTGAGTATACTTATTTATTCAGTAAGCTATGGGTCAAAGTATTTGGTGAATACATTTCTAACTCTTCTGGCTTCAGTCTCGTTGCCGTCTGTTCTGAAATTGTTAGGTTGTGTGGGGGGTTGCATTCAAGAAAACGACGAAATGCCGCGCTCAGCCATCTGTTCCAGCACGTCATGACAGCGTTTTTAAATAGTCAAAAAAGCTCACTTTACAGTTTCACTCTCACGCCGTTCACACCTACTGCACGTTATAACAGCCGTACAGCAGTGCTTGCGCAGTACCAACCAGAAGCAGAAAAAGCATTGTTGTTGTGGTGTTGTCATGACAGCATTTTTAAATCTCTCCATTACCCCGTACACACTACAACGGATATTAGGTGTTTTCAGATTTATCCACTCTGGAGACTGTTTCTGAATATCTCCATTTTCGGGAGATGAAAACACCGCTTTAGTATGGACGGAGGGTCAAAACGAAGAGAAAAAGCTTCGTTTTCAAAATTATCCGGCGTAGTGTGCACGTAGCCTAATGGATTTCATACGCAAAATTCAAACATTAAGACAATGGGATTGTGTTAATTGGCTTGCATCAAACCAGGCAATGTAGCTAAATTATTTGCACCATTGTGACTTGAGTACAAGCTGACAGACCAGATGGACATTATCACTTCAAAGTTCAAAGTAAGTTCAAAGTTCAAAGTAAACTATTTTATCAGAAACACACATAAAAGTTGCTGGTGAACGCAGCAGGCCAGGCAGCATCTCTAGGAAGAGGTGCAGTCAACGTTTCAGGCCGAGACCCTTCGTCAGGACTAACTGAAGGAAGAGTGAGTAAGGGATTTGAAAGTTGGAGGGGGAGGGGGAGATCCAAAATGATAGGAGAAGACAGGAGGGGGAGGAATGGAGCCAAGAGCTGGACAGGTGATAGGCAAAAGGGATACGAGAGGATCATGGGACAGGAGGTCCGGGAAGAAAGACAAGGAGGTGGGGGGGGGGGACCCAGAGGATGGGCAAGGGGTATATTCAGAGGGACAGAGGGAGAAAAAGGAGAGTGAGAGAAAGAATGTGTGTATAAAAATAAGTAACAGATGGGGTATGAGGGGGAGGTGGGGCCTTAGCGGAAGTTAGAGAAGTCGATGTTCATACCATCAGGTTGGAGGCTACCCAGACGGAATATAAGGTGTTGTTCCTCCAAAACTGAGTGTGGCTTCATCTTTACAGTAGAGGAGGCCGTGGATAGACATGTCAGAATGGGAATGGGATGTGGAATTAAAATGTGTGGCCACTGGGAGATCCTGCTTTCTCTGGCGGACAGAGCGTAGAGCATAGATGTTCAGCAAAGCGGTCTCCCAGTCTGCGTCGGGTCTCGCCAATATATAAAAGGCCACATCGGGAGCACCGGATGCAGTATATCACCCCAGCCGACTCACAGGTGAAGTGTTGCCTCACCTGGAAGGACTGTTTGGGGCCCTGAATGGTGGTAAGGGAGGAAGTGTAAGGGCATGTGTAGCACTTGTTCTGCTTACACGGCTAAGTGCCGGGAGGGAGATCAGTGGGGAGGGATGGGGGGGACGAATGGACAAGGGAGTTGCATAGGGAGCGATCCCTGCGGAATGCAGAGGGGGGCGGGGAGGGAAAGATGTGCTTAGTGGTGGGATCCCGTTGGAGGTGGCGGAAGTTACGGAGAATAATATGTTGGACCCGGAGGCTGGTGGGGTGGTAGGTGAGGACCAGGAGAACCCTATTCCTAGTGGGGTGGCGGGAGGATGGAGTGAGAGCAGATGTACGTGAAATGGGGGAGATGCATTTAAGAGCAGAGTTGATAGTGGAGGAAGGGAAGCCCCTTTCTTTAAAAAAGGAAGACATCTCCCTCGTCCTAGAATGAAAAGCCTCATCCTGAGAGCAGATGCGGCGGAGACGGAGGAATTGCGAGAAGGGGATGGCGTTTTTGCAAGAGACAGGGTGAGAAGAGGAATAGTCCAGATAGCTGTGAGAGTCAGTATGCTTATAGTAGACATCAGTGGATAAGCTGTCTCCAGAGACAGAGACAGAAAGATCTAGAAAGGGGAGGGAGGTGTCGGAAATGGACCAGGTAAACTTGAGGGCAGGGTGAAAGTTGGAGGCAAAGTTAATAAAGTCAACGAGTTCTGCATGCGTGCAGGAAGCAGCGCCAGTGCAGTCGTCACTAATCCTAACCTTATTATTAAACCCGCCGATAAGGGGGGCGCTGTTGTAGTCTGGCGTACTGACCTCTACCTTGCCGAGGCACAGCAACAACTCGCGGATACCTCCTCTTATTTACCCCTCAATCGTGACCCCACTAAGGAGCACCAGGCCATTGTCTCCCACACCATCACCGACTTTATCCGCTCAGGGGATCTCCCATCCACTGCTACCAACCTTATAGTTCCCACACCTCGCACTTCCCATTTCTACCTCCTACCCAAGATCCACAAACCTGCCTGTCCTGGCCGACCTATTGTCTCAGCTTGCTCCTGCCCCATCGAACTCGTTTCTGCATACCTCGACACGGTTTTATCCCCCCTTGTTCAATCCCTTCTGACCTATGTTCGTGACACTTCTCACGCTCTTAAACTTTTCGATGATTTTAAGTTCCCTGGCCCCCACCGCTTTTCACGTACATCTGCTCTCACTTCATCCTCCCGCCACCCCACTAGGAATAGGGTTCCCCTGGTCCTCACCTACCACCCCACCAACCTCCGGGTCCAACATATTATTCTCCGTAACTTCCGCCACCTCCAACGGGATCCCACCACTAAGCACATCTTTCTCTCCCCCCCCTCTCTGCATTCCGCAGGGATTGCTCCCTACACAACTCCCTTGTCCATTCGTCCCCCCCATCCCTCCCCACTGATCTCCCTCCTGGCACTTATCCGTGTAAGCGGAACAAGTGCTACACATGCCCTTACACTTCCTCCCTTACCACCATTCAGGGCCCCAAACAGTCCTTCCAGGTGAGGCAACACTTCACCTGTGAGTCGGCTGTGGTGATATACTGCGTCCGGTGCTCCCGATGTGGCATTTTATATATTGTCGAGACCCGACGCAGACTGGGAGACCGCTTTACTGAACATCTACGCTCTGTCCGCTAGAGAAAGCAGGATCTCCCAGTGGCCACACATTTTAATTCCACATCCCATTCCCATTCTGACATGTCTATCCACGGCCTCCTCTACTGTAAAGATGAAACCACACTCAGGTTGGAGGAACAACACCTTATATTCCGTCTGGGTAGCCTCCAACCTGATGGCATGAACATCGACTTCTCTAACTTCCGCTAAGGCCCCACCTCCCCCTCGTACCCCATCTGTTACTTATTTTTATACACACATTCTTTCTCTCACTCTCCTTTTTCTTCCTCTGTCCCTCTGAATATACCCCTTGCCCATCCTCTGGGTCCCCCCCCCCCCCACCTCCTTGTCTTTCTTCCCGGACCTCCTGTCCCATGATCCTCTCGTATCCCTTTTGCCTATCACCTGTCCAGCTCTTGGCTCGATCCCTCCCCCTCCTGTCTTCTCCTATCATTTTGGATCTCCCCCTCCCCCTCCAACTTTCAAATCCCTTACTCACTCTTCCTTCAGTTAGTCCTGACGAAGGGTCTCGGCCTGAAACGTCGACTGTACCTCTTCCTAGAGATGCTGCCTGGCCTGCTACGTTCACCAGCAACTTTTATGTGTGTTGCTTGAATTTCCAGCATCTGCAGAATTCCAGTTGTTTTTATTTCATCAGAATACATACATACTACCTCATACAACCCTGAGATCCTTTTATTCAGGGCGCACCCAGCAAATCTATAGAACAGTAATATAAACTATAATATCAGGGATTATTAACTTTAAACAAAATGTGCAAATGCAGATATAAATAAACAACAATAAATAACGAGCATGAAATAACAAGATAAGAGTCCTAAGTGAGCGTAGCTATCCTTTTTTGTTCAAGAGCCTGATGGTTGAGGAGTAGTAACTGTTCTTGAACTTGGTGGTGTGAATCCTGAGGCACCTATAGCTTCTACCCAATGGCAGCAGTGAGAATAGAGCCTGGCCTGGGTGGTGAGGATCTTTGATGATGGATGCTGCTTTTCTATGGCGATGTTTCTAGTAGATGTGCTCAATGGTTGGGAGGGTTTTATCCGTGAATCAGCTACGTTTTGTAGGATTTTCTGCTCAAAGGCATTGGTGTTCCTGTACCAGGCTGTAATGCAGCCAGTCATCACACTTTTCACCACACATCTATAGAAGTTTGCCAAGGTTTTCGATGACATGCCGAACCTCCGCAGACTCCTAAGGAAGTTTGCATATTAAGCATGGTGAGTTATAAACAATCAGTAGTTTTTGTGTACCTATGATAATTGTAAACTCAGAGACGGACTGCCAACATTACCTTTGAGTGCCTGGGACTTCTTCCCCCACAAACCTTTAGACTATTTGTGTGAATTACTTTGTGACAAGAATGCTTGAACATTCAGAGACATCTGTCACTGTGGATACATAATTCAAATTAGATTATGAGAACACTCAGTCCTCTTTTATTGTCATTTAGAAATGCATACATGCATTAAGGAGCATTATCAACCCAAAGTACTGAAGTAAATGATTTCATTGTAACTAATGAAACGGTATTGTATCAGCTATTACCTTCGGGGTATAAAAAATGTGATGTACCTTTGGGTTTGTGAGTCTCCACCAAGAGTGTTTCCAGAATGATGCCTGCATGTTGTGCTGAACAAAGACCAGTTCCAGTGTCTCTCCGGTGACTTTGATCACAGTCACAACAATGGCAACAAACACCTAATAGTAAATTGTCAGTGCAAGTGTGAGTTATTCTATCAGACGGAAGTCCCATGCAGACTGTAGGTCCTGATTTTCTACAAGTTCATCCCTCTTTCCTGGTGATTGCTGAATTCTGTTTTGATGCTGATTCACATTTTTTATTCAATATGTTCATTTTTGCTATAACCTAATCGTCCTTTCTTTTACTGCGCAGTTCTTTCTGACGTTAACAAACAACTATTATTAAATTAGGATTTGCAGGTAAATTTAACTTTACTTCTCTTAACACTTTGATTGCTTGGCTTGACAAATTTAGTCAATTCAATCCAATGATGGCAGTCTATATTTAGTTACTTCGGTCTTTGTGTTGATAATTGGTTCCAATCTTCTCATTTATACATTCAAAGAAACTGATCACCACCATCCCGAAGTGATTTTAAAGAACAGCTTGCTCCTTAGCAGAGCAGCAGTCAAATGTGCCACTTTTCATTTAAAGAAAATCAGGCCTTCCTTTATGAGCTGATTTACTTCTGGATATATATTACTGATATCAAAATTCAAAGCAAGCGATGTCTAGCATAATGAAAAAGATGGCATTTTTAAATGAGCTTTTTTTTTTACATAAAACTTGCCTTATTATCAGCAAAGCACTCACTCATTATGGCAAGTCCAATGAGGAATCCATTGTGATTTTTATTGCTTTAGATATGTTATTACATTTTCTTGTATTTTTCAACAGTGCAGAAGTTGTTGGATCAAAACTAACTTATTTTGACGTGTGTGTGTGTGTGTGTGCGTGTGTGTGTGTGTGCGTGTGTGTGTGTGTGTGGGGGGGGTGTGCGTGTGTGTGTGTGTGCGTGTGTGTGCGTGTGTGTGTGTGTGTGTGTGTGTGTGTGTGTGTGTGCGTGTGTGTGTGTGTGTGTGTGTGTCTGTCTGGCTTGCTAAGTTCCTGTAGCATTTTGTGTGTGTTGCTCGGATTTCCAGCGTCTGATATTGAAGTACAAAGTTACTTTGGATGGAACAAAGGGCCTTTTTCCTTTGGAGAGAAGGAGCATGAGAGGTGACTTGATGGAGGTGTACAAGATGTACTGAGGTGTGGATGGTTCCAGGGCAGAAACATCGAATACAAGGAAGCATAACTTTAAGATGCTGAAAGGAAAATATTGGGGGGGATGTCAGGGGTAAGTTTTTTTTAACACAGCTAGTTATGGGTCTGTGGAACACGCTGCCGGGGTGGTGGTAGAGGCAGATACATTGGGGACATTTAAGAAACTCAGAGAAGCAAATGGATGGAAGAAAAATGGAGGGGTATGTGGGAGGGAAGGGTTAGATTAATTTGGAGTAGGTTAAAGGTTAAAGGTTAAAGGAGCAACACAACACTGTGGACCAAAGGGCCTGTACTTGCTGTACCATTCTAGGTTCTATAAAGAAGAGTAACTGTCACATTCCTGATGAACCATCACCTGATTGATCCAGCAACCTGTTGTAACCTAGATGGTCCTTGTCAAGGCATTAATACTGGGACCTAGGACATACTTGAGTGTTTGAAAGAGACACACGTTTATTGGGAAATGTAACCATCATGAGAGAGGTTAAAGGACCGCAACGCTGAGGTCATCTATCATGCCAAGGCTGTATCTGACTGGCCACATTTTGCTTTCAGAGCAAGAGAGCGCCAGCCATCAGTACCCATGAATGGAACTGATTACCATTCCACTCATGAGCAGTATACGAGTAATCCTAGGATGGGATCGGGTGAGTTTGTGCCGGGTTTCTAGGAGGCCATTACAATACAGTCATCATTCCTGCGAAGTTCCAGACTGCAGCGGGATGGCTGTTGGAGCTAAAGGACAACCCCTCCACATCTGACCATGACACCTCTCTGCAACCGACTGCAACCCTGTGAAAGACAGGATCTGTTATGAGCATGTCACAGGGATGCTGATTCATGATAACCAGGTGGAAGGGAGCATTTAACTGTAATGAGCACATAAATTGTAAAACCATGGAAGGCTATGGACAAAGTGCATTAGTGAAGTGGGTGCTGAATGATCAGCATGAACATGGTGCACCTGTTTCTGTGCTGTTTGACTCTATCTGTGACTGCCATATTTGGACATATTGCTTCTGTGTAACACTGTGACTGGGGACTGTGTTACAGAAAATGTTGTGTTAATCTCCTGTGCTCCTATGCTTGCAAGACACATTGAATATTAATCCAGTTGCTTCATGAATATATTGGCTCATACTTGCACAGGGGGAAAAAAACAGCATGATGCGATTGCTGTTTTCTCTATAACCGAGATATTGACTGCTTCAGTGATTTCAATAAGGCCAGAGGCACTGATCTGAGTCAGAATTCTGCTTTTCACTTCTGAAATTCAGACTTTTTTTTGATGCAGTGGCATTGAATGTGATGAGTCCCATAGCTATGGCAGCCTTGAGCTGCTGCCGTAGAGAGCCCCTTCAGCAAAATAAAGAGGAAACGAACCCACAATGAGAGTAACAGTCCATAGCTGCCAGATCAAATGCAGTGGTCTAGACAGCTTCAGCAAATAGTCGTAGGTTTCAGTTTTCCACAAAATGATTATGCCTAGGTTCAAATGTATATGGATGAGGCATTAAAGAGTTTTTGAATAACCTCAAACCTCATTAGTTTAGATCATTTTGGCTCCCATATCTTGATTACATTGATGGATGGGTAATAATATGGGCTCCATTATTGGGGTGCCATGGTACTATAACGGTTAGCACGACACTATTACTGGAGTTCAGAGTCCAATTCCAGCGCCATTCTGTAAGGAGTCTCTCTGTGGAATGTTAGGTTTCTCTTCAGGTGCTTCAGTTTCCTCCCACAGTTCAAAGGTCCACCAGGTAGGTTAATTGGTCGTTGTAAATTGTCCCGTGATTAGTTTGGAGTTAATAGAGGTTGTGAGGTTGCTGGGGCAATGTGGCTGTATTGCTCAATAATAATTGCCCTTAACATATTTATCCTTCATTGTAAATTCAGGAAAGATTTTGGGTAAGTAGATGAGAAATAAATGGCAAAGATCTTTTGGAGCAACACACATAAAATGCTGGAGGAATTCAGCAGGCCAGGCAGCATCTGCAGAAAAGAGTAAACCTTCGATGTTTCAGGCTGAGACCCTTCTTTAGTGTCCTGATTAAAAAACAGTGACTATTTACTCTTTTCCATACATGCAGCCTGGCCTGCTGAGTTCCTCTAGCATCTTATGTGTGTTGCTTTGGATTTCCACCATCTGCAGAGTTTCTCCTGTTAAAGATCTTTTGGAATTGTTTTAAGCTACCAGCCATACTGTACATTTATGTTTGTCCAATAATATGGAGCAAGATGTTAGATCATTTGAAATATCAAATATTAAGCAAAGTTCTTTTTCCAAGAACAAATAAGCATGTATGAAATCACATTCTTGTTTATATAGTTCTGATTGTCCCAGAGCCTTGAAGTGGGACAAGGACCTTAATGAATTACCTCAACATAATGTAAGCAAAGCATAATGTATAAAGCAGCCCAGATATTAATCCTGGTAAATCTTGGATGTTAAAACGTCTACTCATATCAGGCTTAGGTTATATTAATTTCTATGTCTCATTGTAATTTCACTGGAAAATATCACTTTGGAAATAATTATTTCAATGAGAAACCAAACTGCTGTGATACCACAAGGAAGCAGCAAGCATTTTTGAACAAGTAGCTGCAGGAGGCAGACACCATGGTTACCAACAGCTTATCTCCAAGAGCAGTGAGCATGTTCCACACCAGACATGAGAGATATTGCAGAGGGAATCTAGACTTCTAGACCTCTAGACAAAGATGCAGGGAAGGAAAATCAGCAAGGCTGAGTATTATTTGTAGATTATCTCTCTCTCACTCTCTCACTCACTCTCTCTCACTCTCACTCTCACTCTCTCAGTCTCTCTCTCACTCTCTCACTCTCACTCTCTCTCATATTCACCTGCTGGAACATTCTGAATTATACTCTCACTCTCATCAACAACAAAAACAGGCGCACATACCATTAATATTTCCCATTGACTCAACACACAACTAGCTTTCTTTTTTTCCTTCTCACCACTGACCAGTGGGAGCAGAAGGTTTCTTATTTAACACAACAGTAAATGTAACACTTTATTTCCCATTAAGCTGGTTTGCTTTAATATTGCTGTATCCCTCTTTGTAGCCACCAGAAATGATACAGAGAAGGTCAGCATTGCTCCCACGCAAAGATAACATGTACTCTATGGGGAAAGGAGCACAGATCTTGCAACATCTGAACTCTGTTCAAGTAAGTACTCATCTCCTCTTTCCATCACACAAAGTACCATTGAGAGAGGAAAACTGAGTGGGCTGTTCAGCATCTGTCCAGCACCTCTCCAAAGTGTCTTGGCTTCTGGTTATCACTGCCGTTCACTGCTTCTGGAGAGTGCAGCAATAGCAGTTTAAACTTCGATTCCTTTTACTTTTACTGCAGTTCAGTTGATATAAAGTTGAAAGGAATTTTATTTCCATAAATACCATCTTAATCATGTTCCCTGCTTCACTCACTCCCTGGCCCTAATGTCACAATATGAAATGATGCAGTTTCCGGACATGGTTATTGGGCTTTTAGAGATCCCTTGATTGATGATAAATGCTGGTAGTTTACAAGAGATTGCACACACAAATCACCTTAAAAACCAGTCAAACGCTAATCACTTCTGCAAAGCGACATTGGCTTTCTATTGTTTACAGTTCGCAGTAGCCATGGTTCTTGTGCATGATCTTTCGTTGCTATGGTTACTAAAAGACATTTCAAGATCAATATTTCAATGCAGGCAACAAGTAATTTGTCCCATTTGTACAACCTTAATGATCTGTCTAGTTTTGCTGCTCTCAATCAAACTTAATTGTTGCCATTTTGTTCAACTTATTAATCACTTCACTGCTAAAAACTTGCCACATAATTTATTTTTTTCTCCGTAATTTTAAACCTACCATGACAGTTTGAGAAATTAAAGCCCGTAATATAAAATAAATCTGAAAATAAAAACCTGGTATCAAAAAGTATTCACTAATCTTAAAAAAAACTAATGATTCATTAGGTCCCTGGAGAAAAGAAATCCCATTGCTATTCCCTGGGTGTGACTCTGGTCCCTCGACAAATTGTTTGACTCTTAATAGCCCAGTAAACCATTCCATTGTATCCTTGACAACTAAGAATGGTCAATAGATGCCAACCTTTCCAGTGATGCCAGCAGTTCAAAAGGAAACATCTCATTAAATATGGCCCCTTATAGACAGTAGTTTTTGCAAATGAACACCGTTCCAATTGACTGAGGTAACTTGGATCAGCAATGAAAATTAATGGACTCAAGTGCCAGTTTATTCAGTTTGTTCAGCCTTGATCGGTTTGTCAAGTGTCAAACAAGAGGAAATAAAACACTAGATCTCTTGTATGCAAATATTAAAGGTGCACACAGCTCCACAGCTCTCGCCCCACTTGGAAGATCAGATCACAACCACCTGGTTCAGTTCATGCCCTTGTATAAACCCAAAGTACAGCAACAGCTAGTTACCACCAAGATTACTATGAAGAAAAATGGTCTCCAGAGGTCACCAAGGCCTTGAAGGGCTGCTTTGAGGTTATTGTCTGGAATGTGCTTTGTGAACCACATGGGGAGGACAGTAACGGATTTGCTGATTGCATCAGTTTCTGAGTGGACACTGTATTACCTTCAAGGACTGTTTGCTGCTTCCCTAACAACAAAACATGGGTCACCAGAGACCTAAAGGCTCTTCTCAACCACAAAAAGAGTGCCTTTAATTTAGGTTACAAGGAGGAGTTGAAGCATGTGCAGAGGGAGCTAAAGCAGAAGATCAAGGTGGCGAAAAAGGAATACAGGAGACAGCTGGAGAACAAGTTGGGCTGAGGTGTGGAGAGGCATGAAGAACATCACTGGCTTCAATCAGTCTCACTGTAGAGCTTTGGAATGTAGCTGTGAGTGGGCTAATGAGTTAAACCAATTTTTCAATGGGTTTGACAATTGCCCTCCTGTTCACACCCCCCTCAGCACACCAGTCCAGGTGCAGAGGCACCCAAAGCTCCCTTAGCACCATCGTCTCCCCTCCTCCCTCCTCCCCCCTCCAGTTCAACACTTGGATGAACAACAAAGGCTACTGCTGTCTACATCCCCTCTTTGCCCTGCATCTACTATCCACACCTCCACATACCAACTGCTATTGTCCTGATCTTCACCTCCCCCATCCCTCACCTTCTACCAACTCCCCAGTCATCATGGACTCACCTTCACTACTGAGCAAGTGAGAAGGGCTTTGGGGAAACTCAGGCACAGTAAAGCATTGGGTGTGAAGCCCAAGGTCCTGAAGGAGTGTGCTGAGCAGCTGTGTGGAGTTCTTCAGCACATTTTCAATCTGAGTCTAAGCCTGCAAAGAATCCTGACTGTGTGGAAAACACCACGTGCCGTCCCAGCACCCAAGAAGGGTCAACCAAAAGCCTTGAATGACTACCATCCTATCTCATGAAGATCCTAGAGAGGCTGGTCCTAGCTCACCTCTGATCCCTGGTCAGATCAGAACTTGATCCCCTGCGGTTTGCCTACCAGGAGCACATTGGGTTTGGTGATGCTGTCATCTACCTGCTGAACAGAGAACACTTCCATTTGGATAAGCAGGGCGACACTGTGAGGGTCATGTTCCCCAGGCTGCTCCACGAGGCGAGGGAAGAGATTGCTGAGCCTCTGGCTAGGATCTTCATGTCCTCGTTGTCCACGGGAATGGTACCAGAGGATTGGAGGGAGGTGAATGTTGTCTCCTTGTTCAAAAAAGGTAGTAGGGATAGTCCAGGTAATTATAGACTAGTGAACCTTACGTCTGTGGTGGGAAAGCTGTTGGTAAAGATTCTTAGAGATAGGATCTCTGGGCATTTAGAGAATTATAGTCTGATCAGGGACAGTCAGCATGGTTTTCTGAAGGGCAGATCATTTCTAACAAGCCTATTAGAGTTCTTTGAGGAGGTGACCAGGCATATAGATGAGGGTAGTGCGGTGGATGTGATCTACATGGATTTTAGTAAGGCATTTGACAAGGTTCCACACGGTAGGCTTATTCAGAAAGTCAGAAGGCATGGGATCCAGGGAAGTTTGGCCAGGTGGATTCAGAATTAGCTTGCCTGCAGAAGGCAGAGGGTCATGGTGGAGGGAGTACATTCGGATTGGAGGGTTGTGACTAGTGGTGTCCCACAAGGATCGGTTCTGGGACCTCTACTTTTCGTGATTTTTAATAACGACCTGGATGTGGGGGTAGAAGGGTGGGTTGGTAAGTTTGCAGACGACACAAAGATTGATGGTGTTGTGGATAGTGTACAGGATTGTCGAAGATTGCAGAGAGACATTGATAAGATGCAGAAGTGGGCTGAGAAGTGGCAGATGGAGTTCAACCAGGAGAAGTGTGAGGTGACACACATCAAAGTTGCTGGTGAACACAGCAGGCCAGGCAGCATCTCTAGGAAAAGGTACAGTTGACGTTTCGGGCCGAGACCCTTCGTCAAGCAACTTTGATGTGTGTTGCTTGAATTTCCAGCATCTGCAGAATTCCTCGTGTGAAGTGTGAGGTGGTACACTTTGGAAGGACAAACTCCAAGGCAGAGTACACAGTAAATGGCAGGATACTTGGAAGTGTGGAGGAGCAGAGGGATCTGGGAGTACATGTCCACAGATCCCTGAAAGTTGCCTCACAGGTAGTTAGGGTAGTTAAGAAAGCTTATGGGGTGTTAGCTTTCATAAGTCAAGGGACAGAGTTTGGGGTAAAGATGCAGCTCTATAAAACTCTGGTTAGGCCACACTTGGAGTACTGTGTCCAGTTCTGGTCACCTCACTATAGGAAGGATGTGGAAGCATTGGAAAGGGTACAGAGGAGATTTACCAGGATGCTGCCTGGTTTAGAGAGTATGCATTATGATCAGAGATTAAGGGAGCTAGGGCTTTATTCACTGGAGAGAAGGAGGATGAGAGGATACATGATAGAGGTATACAAGATATTAAGAGGAATAGATAGAGTGGATAGCCAGCGCCTCTTCCCCAGGGCACCACTGCTCAATACAAGAGGACATGGCTTTAAGGTAAGGGGTGGGAAATTCAAGGGAGATACTAGGGGAAGGTTTTTTACTCAGAGAGTGGTTGGTGCGTGGAATGCACTGCCTGAGTCAGTGGTGGAGGCAGATACACTAGTGAAATTTAAGAGACTACTAGACAGGTATATGGAGGAATTTAAGGTGGGGGGTTATATGGGAGGCAGGGTTTAAGGATCGGCACAACAATGTAGGCCGAAGGGCCTGTACTGTGCTGTACTGTTCTATGTTCTATGTCTACCTGGATCCTCACATTGATTGCCAAATTAAGATCCGAAGTGTCATGAATGCCAATGGAATTATAACTGAGAGTTAATGAAGGGAAGAAGCCAAGTGTATGCAACTTTTTTTTGTACTCCACACCCCTGCACTGGGACTATCCTTACCCCCTGCCCTGGCCCGCCAACTAGTCACGTGCACAACGTATCTCTAAACTATCCACTATATTACTTGTGGTGTCATCTCTGGGCTAGTGGCTGTAATTATTGAGTGATGTTTCTCCACTTCAGTGCACAGATATGTACGAATTTGTAAATTTGGCTGGAGCAAAGGATGTCGGGAATGTCGAGGGTGGAGCGCCGCAGGAGGGGTGTGGGACAGGTGGCAGAAAAAGAGTGCCAGAGGTGTGGGGGGGCGTGGAGATGGTGTGGGTGCGGGCATAACCAGCCCTGAGACACCAGGCAAGGTCATTTGATTCCAAATAATTGGTTTATTGATCATTCCAGAAAGTCTTACTGGTTCTTCCCATTCCCTTCCCTCTCCCTCTCCCTTTCCCTTTTCCCAACCATGATTCCCTTGTCCCAGTCCACAATAGAGACCCATATCAGAATGAAGTTTATCATTACTTACATATGTCATAAAATTTGATTTTTTTTGCAGCAGCAGTACAGTGCAATACATTAAATTACTACAGTACTGTGCAAAAGTCTTAGGCACCCGAGCTATATATATGTGCCTAAGGCTTTTGCACAGTATGGTATATATTCTAATAAAATCTTCTTTGTCAAGTTGACTTGGACCATGGGCAGCTGAGTTTGCTGGGTGCAGCTTAGTATTACTGCATGCAAACAATGCTTTGGCAATTACTAAATTTTCAGAGCTTGGGAGCTCAAAGCAGGAAAGCATTTTAAGTTCCTCGGTTTGGGTTGGCTATGATCAGGTCAGATGCAGGTGATATTTAGTGTAACAACTGAAGTTTTTTTAGTACTTTATCTTCACCTTTCGTCACACTCTTCTATACCTCCTGGTCAGGCTGTAACTCCTGGCTGTGTAAACGGCCAGAAAGTGAGCGTGCGAGGGATGGAGTTATGAATTGGCACGACAAAAGGAGCATTCTAAAGTCAGCCTCTAGCCAGAAAAATACACTTTCTCTTTGAGCTGATGGCACTTACCATTAGTGAATAATAATCTTCAGGTGGAGCATTAAAAAAAACAAATGGGCGTAATCCTCTCTTTTGATTTGGTTATCCGTTTTCATAAAGCCACATCAGGAGCAGAGACACTCTGTCAGAATAAAGGCTTTCTTATGGTTTAATTGATATAGTTGTTGAAGAAAGTACTAGTATCTTCAATTTGCAGAGTCAGACAGCATGGAAACTCAGCTTTTGGCTGGCTGAGTCTCTGCTGACTGTCAGCACACATTTACAATAATCCTACACAAGTTGTACTTTGATCTAGAAAATACATCCCCACCGTAGCTAGGGAGATTGAAAACTCTTGCACTTTGTTGAGGATATTTCAACCATAAAATCATCAAATTAGAATAAAATGCTTTTAAATTGGAATTGTTAAAAATATCAAAATCCGAATTGTTAAAATGCACAAATGAAAAATCAAAAATAAATTTTAAAAACACATTAGAATTATGAACTACTTTAAGAATATAAAGATAAAATTAGAAGAAAGAAAAAAATAGAGACAAAATACATTTGTGCATTGACAGAGGAATTAACATTTTACTTTTCCAGCTGGGAAGGAGGGTCTGTTGTTTTACCAGTGGCACAGTATAACAGCAGCATTTATATTCTTTATATCCCATCTCAAACTTAATTTAATATCTCTAATGTTGCTTACAACAATTTATTAGTACAATAATTATATTGTCTGAACCACAGTAAGATCTACTCTCAACTAATTGAATCGTGCAGCAGACCCAGAGGCTGAATGTCTATGTGATCTCAATCTTCCTATGTTCCTACTACTGGAGCACAGCTATTAGCATTTAACCTGCAGAATCTCAACTAACAGTGAAAGAAAGACAAGCTAGGAAGATGGAATTGAAATATCAGTTGCAGTGAAAAGTTAAATATTACATTATTTTTAAATAATGCTAAATTTCTAGTGGCTAAGTGGCAAATAAATCTGTGGCAGCAAGCTCATTTTAAAAACTGCAAGGTGCTTTGAGCCAGCTTTGTATATAAGCCTGCAGTCTCTCGCTCCTTCTCTATCTATCTATCTTTCTCTATTTCTATCGATCTCTCTCTTTCTCAGAATCAGGTTTATTATTGCCAGGATGTGTCATAAAATTTGTTAACTTATCAGCAGTAGTACAATATAATACATGATAATATAGAGAAAAGTAAATCAATTACAATAAGTATATATATGTATATTAAATAGTTAAATTTAAAATAGTGCAAAACCAGAAATAATATATTTTTTAAAAGTGAAGTAGTGTTCGTGGGTTCAATGTCCATTTAGGAATCGGATGGCAGAGGGGAAGAAGCTGTTCCTGAATCGCTGAATGTGTGTCTTCAGGCTTCTGTACCTCCTTCCTGATGGTAACAATGAGAAGAGGACATGTCCTGGGTGATGGGGGTCTTTAACAATGGACGTCGACTTTCTGAGGCGCTGCTCCTTGAAGAGATCTTAGATATTACAGAGACTAGTACCCAAGATGGAGCTGACTAATTTTACAACTTTTTGTAGCTTCTTTTGATCCTGTGCACCAACCACCTCTGTGCGCCCCCCCCCCACCGTACCAGACAGTGATGCGGCCTATCAAAATGCTCTCCATGGTACAGCTATAGAAGTTTTCGAATGTTTTAGTTGACATACCAAATCTCTTCAACTCCTGATGAAATACATCTGCTGTCTTGCCTTCTTTATAGCTGCATTGATATATTGGAACCAGGTTAGATCCTCAGAGATTTTGACAACCAGGAATTTGAAATTGCTCACTCTCTCCATTTCTGATCCCTCTATGAGGTATGGTTTGTGTTCCTTCGTCTTACCCTTCCTGAAGTGAATACTTTTTATAGGCACTCTATCTTGTTCTTTTTTGCTGAAGGACAATCAGCATTGAACTGACCAAAGGAAGATTACAGACTTGTAGCTCTGCCTCCTCTCCTTGGTCAGCGTACCTCCTTGGTCAGACAACTACCTTCCAGATAGTTCCAGACCTTCCCAGCTTTCTTCCTCCAATGGCAACAAGTGACTTTTGCATAGAGTAAATGACATGAGATAGCTTGTTAAAACTATACTGTCAAAAAAACACATTTAAATTTGTCATTGTAGTCATCAAATTTTGTTCTATGGAGCTATCTTTTTTTCCCTCTGAATAATGAATTAATTTATGAATTTCCAGAGGAAGAAAGTAGTGACCAATATGAAAAACTTGAAACAACAATACTGATACCTAAATGTAAAATGATTTTTCATTTTCAATAGCATTAATAACAACACAAATATGTTGCTAACTTACAAGCTTTAAAGATATATGAATATTTGTGACTAATTGTTGAGTTCTTGTAGGCAAATATATATTTTTTTCAAAACATTTTTGTAAACTGGTTTGGAACATTTTCTTATATTAAAGTCACCTTAGAATAGACACTTGCTTTTCCAACTCAAACCTCAGTCTCATTTTCTCATTGAGCTGAGAGCATGGTACTTGTTTGAGTTAGAAAAGTCTAAAAAACAGTTTTTAAAGAGTTTCCTGATGCACAAGTGAGACTAATAAGAAGAACATTGAAACATACTGGGAATTCTACAATGAGAAAAAAAGAGAAAAACAATGAAACTTGTTAGAACTGGATGAGTAGTGGTTTCATTCAGGGTTATTTACAGAACATAACTGAGCATAACTCTGTGTCCTATTTTCTTAGTTTTGGCTGAGCCATATTTTGAATATCTCCCATTGTTCTGCCTCTTTCTGCCTTCTTCTGCCTAGTAACTTTCTAATTGGGTTATCAGCCAGCTAATCAATAAGCTTCCAGACCTTGGCCTCAATACTTCCTCACCTATACACCCCAGTCAGTTTGGTTCTCCTCCACAATCTCCATTGGCACAGGTGTATCAGCATGCTGTGTGCTTAGCCCTCTGCTCTACTCACTTTATACAGTACTTATGGCTGTGGGGCTAAGCACAACTCCAATGCCATATTTAAATTTGCTGACGACACCACTGTCGTTGGCCGAATCAAAGATGGTGACGAATCAGCTTATATGGAGGAAACTGAAAATCTGGCTGAATGGTGTCATAACAACAGCCTCTCACTCAGTGTCAGCCAATTCAAGGAGCTGTTTATTGACTTCAGAAGGAGGAAACCAGTGGTCCATGACCAGTCCTCACTGGGGCATCAGAGGTGGGGAGGGTCAGCAACTTTAAATTCCCTTGTGTTATCATTTCAGGTGATCCGTCCTGGGTCCAGCACGTAAGTGCCATTATGAAGAAAGCAGAGCTGCACCTCTACTTTCTTAAAAGTTAGCAAAGATTCTGCATATCATCTAAAACTTTGACCAACTTCTATTCATGAGCAGTGGAGAGTATATTGACCAGCTGCATCACAGCCTGGTATGGAAACACCAATGCCCTTAAATGGAAAAGCTAAAAATTAGTGGATACAGCCCATTCCATCACAGGTAAAGCCCTCCCCACCATTGTGTTTACCTACAGGGAGCGCTGTTGCAGGAAAGCAGCATCCATCATCAAGGACCCCCACCATCTGGGCCATGCTGTCTTCTCACTGCTGCTATCCTGAAGGAGATATAGGAGCTCCAGGACCCACACCACCAGGTCCAGGAATAATTATTACCCCTCAGCCAACAGGCTCTTGAACCAGAGGATTAACTTCACTCATCCCATCACTGAAATGTTCCCACAACCTATGGACTCACTTTCAAGGGCTCTTCATATCATGTTCTCAATATTTGCTGCTTATTTATTTATTATTAATATTATTATTTTAGTTTTTCTTTCTTTTTGTACTTGTACAGTTTGTTGTCTTTTGTACAGTGGTTGTCTGTCCTGCTGGGGTAGTCTTTCGTTGACTCTATTGTATTTATGAACACCCACAGGGAAATGAATGTCAAGGTTGTATGGTGACATACTTTGATAATAAATTTACTTTGAATTTTGAACTTGCTTGCAGCTACATGAGCGAGTATTTCTACAAACAAATGTTTATGAGGAATTTTATCAGACACTTTCTGGATGTCCATGTAAATAATATGTGCTGAAGTTTCTCTATCCACTACTTCAGTTCCTGCAGGAAGTGTAATCCAGTTTGGCAAGCTTTTCACAAATTATTGAAAAAAAACAAATTTAAAAAATAAACTGCAGGTGCTGCACATCTGAAATAAAAGCTGGAAAGTGCCAGAAATACTCAGCAGATCAGATAGTATCTATGCGGAGAGACAGAGTAGGTGCCATGGTAGAATAGTTATTGAGATGCTATTACAGCTCAGGGCATTCAGAGCTCAGAGTTCAATTCAGGTGTCCTCTGTAAGAAGTTTGTACATCCTTCCCGTGAGTGCATGTGTTTCCTCCGAGTGCTCTGATTTTCTCCCATAATCCAGAGATGTACTGGTTAGTTGGTAAATTGTCCTGTGATTAGAGCAGGTTTAAATAGGTAGGTTGCTGGGCAGTGTGGCTTGTTCAGCTGGAAAGGCCTGTTCAGCACTGTATATCTCAATAAATAAATAAATAATATTTCTGGTCAATTACCTTTCATCAGAACTGGGAAAAGTTATCATTTGCAAACTTCTTTCCTGTGGTTCCTACATTTAAGACCAAATCATTTACATACAGCACAGAACACAAAGGACCTAGTATTTTGCAACAAACCTCACTGTATGTAACACTTCAGTCGCTGAAATTCTGGTTGACAATTCACTTTTGCTTTCTGCCACTGAGTCAACTTGCCAATTTCCCATGTATTGCTTGGATTTTTACTTCCTTGATTAAATTGCTGTGTTGAACTTTGCCAAACACTTTGTTGTCATCTGCATATAGTACTTCAAATTATCTTGTTTTATCAATAATCTTTGTCACATCCACAAAAAGTTCATTTGTTTGATATGATGCTTCTTTAAAGTCCATGTTGACTGTCCTTGCTTAACCTATATCTCCTCAAGTGCCAACCAGTACATGCCATCCTCATAATTTTTTCCAACAATTTGTCCACTGTCGATGTCAGACTGACTGGCCTGTCTACGCCTTTCTTTATAAATAATGATAACAATCAGTAACCTTCCACTTTTCTGACACATGCCTGAAGGGAAAAAGCATTGAAAGATGATAATCACAGTCTGTGCACTTTCCTCTGTTACTTCTTTTAACAACCTAGAATACATTTTATCTAGGTCACTTAATGCCGCTAGTCTGGTTAATATGTCTTATTTCTCAAAGTTTATGTTTTCCGATATTTAGGATACTCTCCCTCCAATGTTGGCATCGATATCAAGCCCATTCTCCTTTTGTTTAGAAATATAGCACAGTAACAGGTTCTTCCAGCCCAGTGAGCCCACATGGCCAAAATACACCCATGTGACCAATTAACCTACTAACTCATAGTTCAGACCTCAGAATGTGGGAGGAAACCCATGCAGCCACTGGGAGAACAAACAAACTCCTTATGACAGTGGTGGGAATTGAACCTGGGTCACTGGCTCTGTAATAACTTTATGCTAACCGTCAAGCTACCATGCTGCTTTTATGATGAATGTAAAGATTTCTTTCAGAATTTTACACATCCTTTACCTCCTCAGTCAGGCAGTCGCGTTTGACTCTTATCACACTCTCTCTTTACTGTCTAGTTGTTCTTCTCTTCTGCTGTTTATGGAACAATGCAGTATTTTTCTTAATTTCACCTGTATATATTTTTCATGGTTCCTCTTTGCTTCCTGGTTTCCTTTTTATTTTCACCCCTGCACCTTTTATATTCCTCTTGGTTTTCTTTGATATTGAACTCCATCTTTATAAACTTTTTTTTGCTTTATCCTGCTTGATATCATTCTCAATATTCATGCGACATCCACCTTTTTATTTTCTAAAGGCAAACTCTCCCGTCGGTGCTGCTCTCTAATGTTTGCTCCCTGGAGGACCAGCTGGGTTGCCTTCATCTGCGGCTGTACTAATGTGAGATGAGGAACTGCTGTGTGCTTGTTGTTGCAGAAACATGGCTCCAGGACACCATCCCATGTACCATCGATCTTCAGGCCATGCCACGCAGGGACTTGTGCTGATATTATTTTGTGACTCTGTGTGCTATCCTAAGTATATGCGCAGTGGACTGCGTGTGGGTGTACGTATTGTGTTCGACACCTTGCCTCAGAGGAGCAATGTTTCATTTAGCAGTATACATTACAATTAGACTTGATCTTGAACTGCATGTTTCTTCAGAGCCTTCATTGTCTCTTCCCTCCGTTCCTCCCTTTGCTCCAACACACTTTTGTCTTCAAGTAGCCACCTGCAATCAACTTTTGCTAAATCTTACCTCAGCCTAATAAAATTGGTCTTATCAACTTTGGAAATTTTACTCTGCTCAATCTTTCTCTTTTCCATAACTAACGATATCTACTTGACATTGTCATTGTCCCCAAAATTTCCTCCCATTTGCTTGCATATCCAGTTTCATTCCCTTAAGATCACTCTAGGACTGACTCTGGGCTTGCCGTGTACTGATTATGAAAGTTGTCTTCAGTGCACTTTAAGAATTTTACTCCTATACTTTTTACTCTGCCAGTGTCTTAGTTAGTGTCGAAGCATTTGAAAATCTCAGTGATCATCAGTTGCATCCATTCAAATTTTTAAATAATGTTTTCATATTTCTATGACATAGGCACTTTGGATCCTAGAATCTAAAACTTTTCCACCTGCACCATATTTCAAGCATGTACAGAATTACTATTATCCGGTCCAGCTCTTTTAATATCCTCTCTGTCCTCCACAATCTGCTTGCAACACCTCATCCTTCATATCCAATCCAAAAAAAAGTATGAAGCAAAGGAGTTTGGAGGGTTCAATTTAAGACAGGGTACAAAATTAATGGCAGAATTCTTAGCAGTGTGGGGGCTATCCAATCTCTCCCTTGTAACTAAGACACTCCATTCCTGGCAAGGTCCTGGTGAACCTTTTCTGCACTCTCTTTAATGCTATCCCATCCTTCCAGGAATTCAGACTGCAATTCTCTGTTTTCTGCATCTAATTATCTACATGCTGGTGGCATCCACTTCAGATCATAGACTAGAGTCATACTGTATGGTAACAGGCCCTTCAGACCACTTCATACACAAGACATCCTGCAGATGTTGCAAATCTTGAACAGTACACACAATATGCTGGAGGAACTCAGAAGTCAGGCTGCATGTATGGAGGGGAATAAACAGTTGATATTGCAGGATAAGACCTAAGGACTAGAAAGGAAGGAGATAGAAGCCAGAACAAGAAGGTGGGGTGAGGGGAAGGAGTAAAAGTTGGCAGGTGATGGGTGAGACCAGGTGAGGTGGAAGGTGGGTAGGTGGGGGGAGGGTTGATGAAGTAAGAAGCTGAAAGGGGATAGGTGGAAAGGGGAAAGGGCTGAAGAAGAAGGAGTCTAATAGGGGAGGACAGTTGTCCATAGGAGAAAGGGAAGGAGCGGGAGAACCAGAGAGAGATGACGTGCAGGTGAGCAGAAGGAGTGAGATGGTAACTAGAATGGGAAATGAAAAGAAAGAGAAGGAAGGAGGAGGGAGAAATTACGGGAAGTTAGAAAAATCCATCATGTTGGAGGTTCCCCAGATGTTGCTCATCCAACCTGAGTGTGGCCTCATCACGGCAGTAGAGGAGGCCATGGACTGACATGACGGAATGGGAATGGGAAGTCAAATTGAAGTGGGCAGCCACCAGGAGATCCTGCCTTTTACAGCAGAGTGACGGTGCTCGGCAATCTGTATTGGGTCTCACCAATGTAGAAGCGGCTGCATCAGGAGCATCGGATAAAGTAGATCACCCAAACGGACTTGCAGCTAAGGTGTCGCCTCACCTGGAAGGACAGTTTGGGGCCCTGAATGGTAGTGAGGGAGGGGCTGTAGGGACAGGCGTAGTACTTGTCATGCACAAAACATCAGTTATTTATCCCATGGACGTTACCTGACTTGCTGAGTTCCTCCAACACTGTGTGTGTGGGGTGGGGGGGAGAGGGAGGGGTTGTGGGGGATGGCTTAGTCAGTTTTCTCAGCACTTCTGTTGGGATTACAATTGGAGAGCCCTGCATGGTGCACATCCCAGCTGCCACTGGGTGCACTGTGTCTGCACCATGGACGTTCATATCCACCAACATCTATTTCAGTGTCACCTCCCAAAATTGCCAGGGCAACAAGTTGACAGAAACAACACTATCAGCAGGTTCCCTTCTATGTCACAGCATCCTGAGCAGGAAATATATCACCAATTCTTAACGCCTGCTGGAAAACTCTACCCGGTGTCACCTAGAGTACCTTCACCAGAAGGACTCCAGAGATTTGGTCCACCACCAGCTTATCAAAGTCGGTTTGGGGAGGGCAGAAAATGTTGGTCTTGCCGGCAATGCCCAGATCCTATCAATAAATGATGAGGTGAAAAGAATAAATTCTCAATGAGAAATGAGATTGACATTGAAATTAAAGCAGGTAAAGTACATGCATTCAGATGAACGCTATAAATAATCAAACAAGGGAATTAATATCAGTGCGTTCATTCAGGCTTGATATGTCAGTTGGAATTGTATTTTATCTGATTTGTATATTGTTGTGTATGTTGTATTACAATATTTCTATAATTGCCAAATTTCTTGCAAGTTATTTATTTCTTTGAACTCGAGCCAGAATGCCGCTATCCATGGGGATTAACATAGTTTAATACTTTGATTTTAAACTGTCATTAATTCACTAGGCAGTGAGAAGAATTTAAATTAGATTTCTAATAACTGACATCAGTATGTTAATATCATGTAAATTTGTTGAGTGACTGAGATGTTATATCATCAAGATAATTTACATTCATGAATGGGTAATTACCTCTGCTAATGACCCAACAATTATGACATTTTTATTGTGTATACTGTAGAACAGAACAAAATATGTTATCATCTATCCTTCTTGGGAATACATACGCATTGCATTTCATATATTTTGTGAGCTCAGGCCAAAAAGTGAATCAATTCTGCAATTTAGAGATGTTATACTCATGCGAATAAGATGGTTTGCCAGAGCAGACTTGATGGGCTGAATGGCCTGGTTTCCTCCTGTAGTTTATGGCCTGAAATGTGAAAGACATAAAGTGAAGTGAAGGGACAGGGGGCCGGTACTCAGACAATTGCCATTGTTGGTGTAAACGTTCCCCAGAGGCAAAGGCTTAGCCATGTTTGGATTCCCCTTAAAGAGGGTCAAGCACGATGTCAATTAGTTTAAGCTGAATCATGGAACTTCTGAGAGATTAGTTACAATTAACATGGGAAGCTAATGGAAAGGATGACCATAATTGGCTTTTCTAATTCACACAAGTTTTTTAAAATTAATTCTTCTGAAATCTGGGCTTCATCGACAAGGACAACATTTATAAGTAACGTCTAATGGTGCTTGAGAAGGGAGTGGGGAGACGGCGTCTCACGTTGCTGCATTCCTTTTGGTGACATTACTCCCATGGTGCTGTGGCTGACGGAATTCTTGGAACTAGACGCAGAGGTGAGGAAGGTCTGGTTACAGTGATGTGGGCATCAGAATGTGCAGCGACACTCGTGAGCTGCCCCAACGCATCCTTGCGTGTGCTGATTGTTGACGCAAATTGCGCATTGCACTGCATGTTTTGATGTACATGTGATAAATAAATCAGAATCTGAATACGGTGTGAAATGTGCAGAAAGCGAGGTTCCCAAGCAGCTGAAGTGCTTGACCTTCCTGATACAGAGGCTGTGGTTTTGGGACAATCCACAGGCAAGCAGCTACAGGACATTTTGTAAGGAATGAAAGTTTGGTGTGATGGATGGGGTACCAAACAAGCGAGTTGCTTTGCCCTGTATAAGGACAGCAGATTCAATTTCCAATTTAATTGTCACAGTAGAGCTTGTCTTCTTCGGAGCAAACACTGGGGCTGGTGGGGCGTGGGTGGGGGTAGCACCAACTCCAGCCCGGGTATTGTGCCATTCCACCCTGGTGAAGCACACTGGCTCGGCCGCCTCTCTACCAATGGCTGTAAAACAGGCAACCCCAGGGCTTGAGGCCCTGAGTTCATTGAGTGCCACCAAAAACTGCAGTCAATCACAACAGAGCTTGCCTTCTGCTCAGCGAAGCACTGGAAGGGCAGCACCGACTCCAGCCTGGACACCGCAGTGCACCGCCCCCAGTGGAGCTCACCAGCTTCGACTCCCCGTCCTTGTGGCTGCAGACAGGCGACATTGTGGCTCAAGGCCTAGTCCTCATCCAACCGGAGCCACGCAGTTCCCCTGCCATCCACCCCTGCTCTCAGCCGATAACTCAGCGAATCGAACTTGCTGCATACCATATCAACAATATCCAAAAGGATCTTGCGATCACAAGAAAAGTGACCAAGACAGCCACTCAGTATTAAACTGTAAGTCTCCATTGACTCAGGCAGCAGCATGTTACACAGCTCCTTTGTTTTCTCCACCAGTGAACAACTCGCTGATGGTGTAGACCTGCAGTGCTTTAAGTTCTTAATGTACAGCAGGATCTTGTGATATTTAGAAGTAAGTTTCAATAGAACAGTAGCACCTTTTGTTAGAAGCCGCTGTGGCCGAATGCATTGCCAATTTACTGGAAGCTCTGTATCCAAAATAACTGCATTCATCCAGGCAAACAGGGAATACTCCATCTCACTTCTGACTTGTACCCTGCAGATGGTGGAAAGGTGTTGGGATGAGGTTTGCCTGGTCCAACTGAGTTCCTGAACAATAGTTACCCCCAAAGTATTGATAGTGGGGGACTTGGTGCTGGTGATACAATTGATTGTTAGCATGGGTTGCTGGAGATGACAATTGTCTGGCCAGGTTGTTGCAGCTATATAGGATCCTGGTCAGACCCCACTTGGAGTACTGTGCTCAGTTCTGGTCGCCTCATTACAGGGAGGATGTGGAAACTATAGAAAGGGTGCAGAGGAGATTTACAAGGATGTTGCTGGGATTGGGGAGCATGCCTGATGAGAATAGGTTGAGTGAACTCAGCCTTTTTTCCTTGGAGCCACGGAGGATGAGAGGTGACCTGATAGAGGTATATAAGATGATGAGAGGCATTGATCGTGTCAGAGGCTTTTTCCCAGGGCTGAAATGGCCAGCACGAGAGGGCACAGTTTTAAAGTGCTTGGAAGTAGGTACAGAGGAGATGTCAGAGGTAAGTTTTTTATGCAGAGTGGTGAGTGCGTGGAATGGGCTGCCGGTGTCGGTGGTGGAGGTGGATATGATAGGATCTTTTAAGAGACTCCTGGATAGGTACATGGAGCTTAGAAAAATAGAGGTCTATGGGTAGAGAGAGAGTTGTGGAACACAGACACCTTGTTAAAAAGAGAGAGAAAGAAAGAAAGAGTGAGAGAGGTAAAGACTGCTTTGAGATGGCGTTATGGTTTTTCGGCAGCATGTTTACACTTTTGCAAGGGCACTAGCAGCTCCCAAGTTCTTACAGAGCGAGAAGGGAGGAGCTGCTTGATGGACAGTTGGTATTCAGCACGGTGAGATAAATAGAAGGTCAGCTGTTAGACCTACAGACACATGGTTTTGGACACTGAATGAGCTTTGTTGTGCCCACAGAAAAGGTAGGTTTTGGAGGATCGATTAGTGGTTCTCGCAGTGTGAAAAGGGTGTGACTGGTGGGGAGTTATTCGTGTGTCTGATCCTCGCCTGGGTTGATAATTCCACCACAGAAGAATGGCCCCCTTTTTTATGGTCACAGTCGGTGACTTCTGAAGGATTTCGAGGATTTCAGAGGACAACGGGAAAATCGACGGCATCAGCTCACCTGAAGACTCAACTCTCTCCCTCTCTCTCTCTCCATCACTACTCAACTCAATACCACGAACTGAACTGAACTTTACTCATCTTTGTAAGACTATCTATTTACCCCTAGACTCGAAGAAGCTTGGTTTTCATATATATCCACACTTACTCATATATAATCATTGCTAACCTGTTTTATATATCTGATTTTATATTACTGTATTGCATAGTTACTAATAAATATTATTAGTTAATAGCAATACCGGACTCCAAAGTGTTTTCCATTTCTGTTGGTTCTTTAAGCCGTCCCGGGTCCCTGGCAAAATTGAGACCTGCGTCCGGGAAATGAACAAATTGGTGGGAGCCATTCTAAAAATTGTGTGGGGACTTGTCTGAATTGATTTGGGGAAAATCCCTTTTGATTTGGTTGTGTGGAAAAGCAGCAGAAATGGACGTTAGAGTTGAGAGGTTTCTGTTGGAACCAACCCCTGAAGAACTGGATGATGCTAAGAGGGATGTGCTGTTGGGAATTGCTCAAAAGTTAATACTAAAGGTGACTACAATACTGAGGACAGCTCAGATGCAGACGGTAATAGCCCAGCATTATATAGCTAAGGGAAAATTTGATGAGGAGGTGTTGGAGTTATTCACTGAAGGTAAGGTACTTACTGAGGCTGAGGTTCAGTTACAATTGCAATTGAAATTAAAACAGCTCGAGGCTGATGAAGCAGAAAAACAGAGGATCCATGAGGCTAGAGAGGCAGACAAACATAGAGGAGAGGCAGCAAAATGGAGAGAAGAGGCAGAAAGACAGAGACAGTTCGAGAGGGAGATGTGGCAGCTGAGAGGTCCAGTGTTGGACCCTGATGATTTTTACAGTTTGGAAGAGCTTGTTTTGTTTGATGAATTTAAAAGTTGTGTCCCCTATGATGTAAGGGCATACCTAGATGAAGAGTATGCCGACACCCTGTGGCGGTCTGCTAAGAGGGCAGACGAAGTTGTCTTAACCCATGAGGTTGAGTTTACTCCAGATGAGAGTTACCCAGAGAATAGTTGGGAGGTTTGGGGTGACCTTGAATTTGAAACTGGGGCAAGTGCTGAAAGCCCAGAAGAGGCAGTTGTCCCGATTGCCTGTGTTCAGGTTGGTGAAGTACCTGTGCATTCACAGGGTACTGAACCTTGAGTTGAAGCTCAGTTAAAGTCTGAGGTGTCTGACTTGGTTGGAAAGGAATGCAGTTCTTTTGTGTTAAATGGTCTTGGTTCAGTGAATAAGGGGTTAACCTTGGTACCAGTGGTAATTGAGGATTCTCAGTCACCTGTATTAGACAGTGTTCTAAAAGTTAGTGATGAGATGAAAATTGCTAAGGTAAATGTTACTGAAGATATTGAGAAAAGTGTTGTTTCTGGACTTTTGAATAAAGTACTTGGGAAGTTTGGATTGGCTGAGCGACCTTTGACCCTGCTTGCAGGACAAAGGCCTGCTGAGGAAGTATGTGCCACTCTGTTGAATTTTGTTTTGACATTTAGAGGTAAACACCTTCAAGATTATGATGTTGTGGAGAAGGAGAATTGTTATGGTTTAGAGATGCCATTGGTGGAGGTTGCTATGGAAACAGGTCAAAATAAAGGCTGTAGGAATAAGATAAATGGATTGTTTGGCCTCTTCCACAATATACACATGGTAGTTATAAGTCTGGTGATCGTGCTGAGTTTACTAAACAATGGGGGGAGGTTGACACCTCTCCAAGGTAATGTTGATTTAGCAGTTCAACTAATGAGCAGAGAGACTGATGTTTACCCTGCCTGTGCAGTGACCTGAAGTATGTTTGGAAAGTCTGCTGAGGCCCATGATAGCAAAACCAGGAGTTTAAAGTATGATGATGTGTCACAGACTTCCCTACCTTCCATGTTACAACAGGATTTGGAGAGTAGGTGTATGAGAAAGGTTTGTCCTTATCGAGGAAGGAACTTATAGAGGAACCGAAGTGAGATTCTGAAATAGTGGCTTTAAAGGAGACAGCTCTCACAGAAGAGGAGGTTCAGAGAGAGTCAGCAGGATATTATGTTAAAGATGGGGTGTTGTTGAGGAAGTGGAGACCAGCCACTGTGCCTGCAAGTGAGGACTGGGCCACTGAACATCCAAAGGTTTACAGGGCTGAAATTTTAAACCTGGCCCACAAGATGCCTTTAGGTGGACATTTTGGAGTGAGAAAGACAGTGAACAGGATTATGAAGGAATTCAACTGGCCTAATTTAAGAAAGGATGTTATGAATTTTTGCAGGCAGGACTTGCCATACTTGCCAGGTTGAGGGGAAACTTAATCAGGATATTGAAGTAGAACCACTTAAACCAATACCTGCATTTGGTGAACCTTTTTCTAGGGTCATAGTGGATTGTGTTGGCCCATTGCTAAAGACTGCAGCTGGTCATCAGGATGTACTAACTGTTATGTGTGCTGCATCTAGGTTCCCTGAAGCCGTGCCTCTGGGAAACATCCAGGCCAAGACTGTGGTAAAAGCACTCAGTAAGTTTTTCGCACTGGTAGGTCTGCCCAAAGAAATTCAATTTGACCAGTGTAGTAACTTTACTTCGAGAACATTCCAGGGGATAGTTGGAGAACTGGGAGCTAAGCACATTGGGTCATCTGCATATCACACAGAGTCCGAGGGAGCCTTGGAATGGTTCAACTCCACTCTTAAGACCATGATTAAAACATATTGTGTGAGAAATGGGAAAAACTGGGATGAGGAGGTTCCCCTACTCTTATTTGCTGTTGGAGATTTGATTCAAAAATCATTGGAGTGTAGTCTATTTAAACCTTTGTTCGGTCACAGGCCAAAAGGACCTTTGACCCTACTCAAAGAATTGTGGTCTGATTTGGAAATATGCGTCAGTGTGCTTAATTATGTTTTAAAAGTCTGGGAGAGACTTGACAATGCTTGTGACCTTGCAAAGGAAAATTTGATAGGATGGCACCAGGGAGGACTGTTATGAAAACAAATGGAGCCATGAAGGCTGGGAATGAGGTGCAAAATCATTTTAACCCACTGGAACTAGTATCAAAAAGATTTAAGAATTCCATTGTCTTGAAAAATATTACTGACAAGGTCCATCACTTGACTCCTACACTGCAAAAACAATTGAAGGAATTAGTTAGCAAGCATAAAGATTTATTTTCTGACATTCCAAGACGGTGTACAGCTGAAGTGCATGACATCATTGTAAATTCAGCCCAGCCTATCAAAGAGCCTCCTTACAGAATGAATTTAGGGAAAAGTAAAATGGTTGAACAAGAAGTTGGAAACAAGAAGGAACAAGGAAAGAGAGTGGATTACTGTATTGATAGAGTGAGAAAGGCTAAATAACTTGCAAAGATTGACTTACTAAAAGGGTTCTTGGGTGTTCCTTTAACAGAGAGGGCTAAAGAGATATCAGCATTTGTGATACCATCTAGACTGTATGAATATAATGTTTTACCCTTCGAGATGAAAAATGCTCCAGGGACATTTCAAAGAATGATCAATTCTGTGACTAGGGGGTTAGAAAACACAAGGACTTATATTGATGATCTGGTTGTATGGAATGGCATGAGGGAAGAGCATATTGCAGCTATAGAAAAACCGTTTGAAAGACTTTCCAAAACCAATCTTGCTGTGAACCTGGATAAAAGTGAGTTTGGTCATGCCACAGTTATATATCTGGGCTATGTAGTAGGCCAGGGCCAACTGGCTCCTGTACAGGCCAAGGTTCAAGCTATTGCTGAGGTTCCTATACTGACTGGCAAGAAAGCTTTGAGAAGGTTTTTGGGAATGGTTGGGTATTATCGTAAGTTTTGTAAGAACTTTGCAGACATCGCTCTCCCCCTAACAAAACTTCTAGGGAAGAGTGAAAGATTTGTATGGAGTGATCTTTGTGCGGAGGCATTTGAACGTTTGAAAACCATCCTGTGTTATCATCCTGTGCTCAAAGCACCTGATTTTTCCAAGCCATTTTCAATAGCGGCAGACACTAGTGATGAAGCTGCTGGGACAGTACTGTTACAGAAAGGTGTGGATGACATTGAACACCCAGTAGCTTATTTCTCAAAGAAATTTAATGAGCATCAGAAAAATTATTCCACTGTTGAAAAGGAATTACTAGCACTTATACTGGCTTTACAACATTTTGAAGTCTATGTTTGTCTTGCCCAGAGACCACTTGTGGTTTACACGGATCACAATCTGTCGGTGTTTCTAACTAAGATGAAGGCTAAGAATTGAAGGTTATCAAATTGGAGTCTGATTTTGCAAGAATATGACCTGATAATCAAACATGTGAAAGGTACTGACAATATTTTAGCTGACTGTTTATCTAGATGTTAAGTTAGAAATTGTACACATTTTTGCTCTGTTATCTGATGATTATATATGCATTGTTTCAAACTCTGTAATTTACATTTAAACTAAAATTTTACCAGCGTCAAAATTTTTTTCTAAAAGGAAGAGGGTGTGACGGGTTCCTGAATTATCCTTATGAACTGTGCTTTTAAAAAGAGAAAGAGAGAGTTGTGGAACACAGACACCTTGTTAAAAAGAAAGAGAAAGAAAGAGAGAGAGAGTGGCAAAGTCTGCTTTGAGATGGTATTCAGCACGGTGAGATAAATAGAAGGTCAGCTGTTAGACCTACAGACACATGGTTTTGGACGCTGAATGAGCTTTGTTGTGCCCACAGAAAAGGTAGGTTTTGGAGGATCGATCGGGAGGATCGATTAGTGGCTCTCACAGTGTGAAAAGGGTGTGACCAGTAAGGAGTTATTCATGTGTCCAACCCTCGCCTGGGTTGATAAGTCCACCACAGAAGAACGGCCCGCTTTGTTATGGTCACAGTCGGTGACTTCTGAAGGATTTCGAGGATTTCGGAGGACAACAGGAAGATGGACGGCATCAGCTCACCTGAAGACTCAGATCTCTCCCCCACTCTCTCTCCATCACTACTCAACTCAATACCACAAACTGAACTGAACTTTACTCATCTTTGTAAGACTATCTATTTACCCCTAGACTCAAAGAAGCTTGGTTTTCATGTATTTCCACATTTACTTATATATAATCATTGCTAACCTGTTTTACATACCTGATTTTATATTACTGTATTGCATAGTTACTAATAAATATTATTAGTTAATAGCAATACCGGACTCCAAAGTGTTTTCCATTTCTGCTGGTTCTTTAACCCATCACAAGGTACATGACAGTCTTATGGAGGGTGGACCATAGGAGAAAGGGAATGAGGAGGGGACCCATCAGGAGCTGATAGGCGGGTGAGAAGAGGTAAAGGACTAGAGTGGGAAATAGATGAAGAGGGGACGGGGAGGGAATTTTTTTTTAAATAGAAAGAGAAATTGATATTCATGCCATCAAGTTGGAAGCTACCCAGATGGAATACAAGGTGTTGCTTCTTCACCCTAAGTGTGGCCTCATCTTGGCACAAGAGGAGGGCACAGACCAACGGGTCAGAATGGGAATGGGAATTAAAATGTTTGACCGCCAGGAAGTTCCACCTTTGGTGGATGGAGCAGAGGTGCTCGTTGAAGCAGTCCCCCAATTTATGGTGGGTCTTATCAATGAAGAGGAGGCCGCATTGAGAGCACTGGACACATTAGACAACCCCAGCAGAATCACACGTGAAGTGTTGCCTCACCAGGAAAGACTGTTTGGGTCCTGAATAGAGTTGAGGCAGAAAGTTGGCCACTAGCAGGGATAAGTGCATGGAGGGAGATTAGTGGGGAAGAATGAATGGTAAACTCAAAATATTCTGTAGATGCTGGGGTCAAAGCAACATGCACAACACGCTGGAGGAACTCAGCAGGTCGGGCAGCATCCATGGAAACGAACAGTCAATGTTTCGGGCCGGAGCCCTTTCTCCTGACGAAGGGTCTCGGCCCGAAATGTTGACTGTTCGTTTCCACAGATGCTGCCCGACCTGCTGAGTTCCTCCAGCGTGTTGTGCGTGTTGCTGAAGAATGAATGGACAAGGGAATCATGCAGGGAGCAATCCCTGTGGAAAGTGGATAGGGGGAAGGAGGTAAAGGTGTGTTTGGTGGTAGGATCCCATCTAAGGTAACCTATTACTAGTTATGAAAGAATTTGATTTTAGTTGGGTGCAATTTTATTTTGCAATATCTCATCTCTGTAAATGTTCTGCACATGAAATGCAAATAGAACTAAATTTGCACTGCAATTCTTGCCTTTCTTCTATTGTTAATGAACTGTCATCCTGAAGAACGATGTTCCTGTTGCTTGTGTTATCTTTCTCTTTTTGCTAAGTAACTTAATTGCTCGTTGGGATTGTTTTTCTGTTTTGCAGGTGATCATTTAATCAATTCTGCATTTTAATATGATATTGTGCTATTAGCTTTCACAAACTGAATTCTATTTAGTTTCAAACCCTGAATCTATTATTTCTGAGCATTATATTGTGATGCATCCTAGAAGTCAAAACTGTTTTGCTTTGAGCCCACTGCTCGGAATTGGACACGTGAATTGTCATCTCAGCGTGCTTGAAAGGGGTACAGTGAGCTGTTGCCATCATTCTGGTTTGGATTTGAGCTTAAAATAAGTCTGCTCTCTCAAATAGGCTGAGAAGAGCAGAGGAGTTCCCTTTGGTGTCTTGGCTATCATTTCTCTGTCGCTAAAAAAAGATCAGCTGGTCATTACAGTGGTACTTGTTGTGTTACCACTTTGGAGAAATAACAACCAATTGATCCATTTTTAACATTTTTGAAGTTCTGATTCTGAAGGAATTTATGTGGCAATTACAAAAATACAACTTTGTGGTGCCATATTCTTCCTTCCCCAGTTCAAAGTTCAAAGTACATTTTATTGTCAAAGTACGTATACTTTATACAATCTGGAGATTTTTCTCCTTACAGGCAGCCACAAAACAAAGAAACCCAATAGAACCCATTAAAAAAAAGGAAGGCCATCAAACAGCCAATATGCAGAGAGAGACAAAAACAAACTGTGCAAACAATAAAAGCAAGCAAACATCGTTCAGAGCAGTAGTTCACAAAGCCAGGCATCACTGCAGCCAGTCTAGATATCCACTAGTTGCAGGCCGCTGCCTCAGTCTGGCACAGATTCAAGCAAAGCCCGCAGAGCAGCGAGCCGAAACGGCCCACCTCTCACCTGTAACCCCAACCATTTCAATCTGGCCTGGCGCTTAAATCGTCCAAACCTCAGTCACATGTGACTCTAGACCATCGCATGATAGAAAGGAACATATAAACGCAACATCTTTTACAATATTCTAAAGGTAAAGCACCCATGAAGTACTGTTTAAAGTGGAGTAACTTTAAGAAGTGTGATAGACAGTTTAGACATAGACAGAATCTTATAGTAATCAATTCAGTAATATTGATCAATGGGTAAATAAATATGGGTAAATGGGTAAATATCAGAAGAAACTTCCCTTGTGTTTTATTGAGATTACACCTTATAGCATGGCAAGTCTGTTTTTTTAATATTGCACTTGAAACACATCCTCATCAGTGCTGCATTGAAGCGGATTGAGGTGTCAGCTTCTGAGGTCAAACTTCTAAGGGGACAATCCTGCAATTTTCTGCCTCAAATGAATGTGATACCAACTGAATCACAGCTGACATTAAAACATATACTCAATGGGCACTTTATGAGTGATCTCCTGTACGTAATAAAGTGGACACTGTGTGTATGTATGTGGCCTTCTGCTGCTGTAGCCCATCCAGCCTATCCACTCCAGGATTCAACACATTTTGTGTTCAGAGATGCTCTTCTGCACACCACTGTTGTAACCCATGATTATCTGAGCTACTCTCACCTTCTTGTCAGCATGAAATGGTCTGGCCATTCTCCTCTGACGTCTCTCATTAACAAGGTGTTTTCACCCACAGAAATGCCACTCACTGGAAGTTTTTTTTTGTTTTTCACCACATTTGCTGTAAATTCTAGAGCCTGTTGTGCGTGAAAATCCCAGGAGATCCGTAGTTTCTGGGATACTCAAACCAGCCCGTCTGGCACCAGCAAACATTCCATAGTCAAAGTCACTGAGATCATATTTCTTCCCCGTTCTGAAGTTTGGTCTGAAAAACAGCTGAACTTCCTGACCATGACTGCATGCTGTTATGCAGTGAGCTGCTGCCACATGATTGGCTGGTTAGATATTTGCAATAATGAGCAGGTATACAGGTGTACCTAATAAAGCGATCACTGAGTGTACGTGTAAACATAATCATCGCTTGCATCAACATCTGCAGATGACACAAGTAGCCTTTTGTTTTGCTACATGCTGATTTGCTCCAGCGTTTGACTTCATTGATGGATGAGATCACAATAGGTCAGTCTCAGTGTTTAATTGTTCAATCCAATCAGTTGTTTACAAATTATTTCTCATGCGGAACACAAAATTGTAAGGGGGATGTAATTAGTGTGTTAATAAAAGGTGTCAAAACAATATCTATTATTGTCGGGAGGAGGAGAAGATGGCGGCGCAACGTAGTGCACGTGGCCTCTCCGGTGATGAATATCTATAATCTGTCATGTAGGAGGCTGTGCACAATTCTGATTTGATGGAGGCAGACGTGAGAGCATGGAGGAACATCTGGTGAAACTTCTGAAATGCCTGCTTCGCTGCCGCTGCTACTGTGTGATCCAAAATCTCTGGAGGGGAAGGCCCCGAATCCTCGGCTTTGCCTGTTGCTTAGCGGCCAGGGTCGGGGTCGAAGCGCTCGACAGAGATGGTGCTTGGTGCTCGGTGTCAGAGGGCTGTTCGGAGGCTCAAAGTTTTCAGATGGACTCAGAGTCGGACTGCGGTCGGGTGCTTCCAGGATGCTGCATCCACAAGTTTGCGGCGCTAGAAGCTCATGGCAGGGAGAATTTCTTCCTTCTACCGTCTGTGTGAGATGTTGGGGCTATCGGGACTTTGAGACTTTTTTTTACCGTGCCCATGGTCTGCTCTTATCAAATTACAGTATTGCTTTGCACTGGGACTGTCATATGTTGAAAGATTGGAGCGACTGGGCTTGTATACTCTGGAATTTAGAAGGCTGAGAGGGGATCTTATTGAAACATATAAGATTATTAAGGGATTGGACACGCTGCAGGCAGGAAACATGTTCCCGCTAATGGGTGAGTCCAGAACCAGAGGCCACAGTTTAAGAATTAGGGGTAGGCCATTTAGAGCGGAGTTGAGGAAAAACTTTTTCACCCAGAGAGTGGTGGATATGTGGAATGCTCTGCCCCAGAAGGCTGTGGAGGCCAAGTCTCTGGATGCTTTCAAGAAAGAGATGGATAGAGCTCTTAAAGATAGTGGAATCAAAGGTTATGGGGATAAGGCAGGAACTGGATACTTATAGTGGATGATTAGCCATGATCACAGTGAATGGCGGTGCTGGCTCGAAGGGCTGAATGGCCTACTCCTGCACCTATTGTCTATTGTCTATTGTCTGTTGGTGTAACTGCATGTTAAAATTATGTGGTTTTTGTCAGTTTTAGTCTCGGTCTGTCTTGTGTTTCTGTGATATCACACCGGAGGAACATTGTATCATTTTTTAATGCATGCATTTCTAAATGACAATAAACGAGGACTGAGTGTCCTCATAATCTAATCTATTAGTTTCTTTCTTGGAATAAATCTGCTTAAAACATCAAATATTAGCAGGTATTATATTCTTTCACAGGAATATTTACTTCCAATACAAATTGTACCTACTCTACAGAACAAACCCATGAACAAGTTATTGTCAAGATACATTATAGATAGTAAACTTATTTTCACTACTGCTTCTGGCTCTACTCAATTAAACCATTGCAAAAATGTATCTGGTTGGAATGTTTTGTCAACATAAGTCCACATGACTTAGGCATTCCACAAATTAAGTAGCGTGAAGTGTTTCACTTGACTGGCAACCAACCAGTCTCTAAGTAGTGGGAGTAACCCTCCATTGACTGTCAGCTCAGTTTGATAAATGTGTTTTTGAATTGTTATTGTGCTTGTGCAGAAGAAATATCCGTTGACTACCTAGCCATTGCCTTATGCTCAATGATGTGCAGAGGAAACTATTGAGAGGTAGGGTTGAGACTGACTCTTGTACTACGGACTGTAAGTAGGTTTACAAGGACTCTTTGCAACCGTAAGCTTAGGTGTGCTGACTGGGAAGGCCAAGGGATGACCCGGAAATCGATATATATTCCAACAGGCTTTGGCAAAGCAGACTCAGAGATGGATTCTATTCAGCAAGAGAACGAGTGGAGTGGATTCCTCTCTACCAATGGCTGTTGGCCTATCACACCTAGCCCATGCCGAGGCAGTTGGCCATTGAGGGACCTCAGGTTTGGAGATACCCCCAATGCCATTCCAATTGCCCACATCATCCTCCCTATCAGCTGCCCTTTCCTAGAGCACCTCACTGTTTGACCCCACACGATATTCATTCTCAGGGCTACTGTCTTTCCTCCGTCCTAACAAAGCGTCCCAGTTAGGGGAGCATTTGAACTAGGAGCAGGAGTGAGCAACCCTGCCCTTCAAGCCTACTCAGCCATTAAGTAAAACCATGGCTAATCTGATTGTAATCTCAAGATATTCCTACCTCACCTCCACCACCCACCTCAATCTCTTTGCTTGTCAGAAGTGGGGCCACTTGTGGAGTGAGCGAGGGTAGAGGAGGGAGCTACACTCACTAACCACTACTCCTATCCCATCATGAGCTTCAGACCCTAAAATAAAGTAAGTAGACTCCGGGGGCAAAATTTCAGACTCCCAGCATGAGAAAGCGATATCCATCATCAAAAGTCGTCACCACCCAGGCCATGATCTTTTCTCTCTGCTGCCTTCAGGTAGAAGGTACAGGAGTCTCAGGGTTCACACCACCAGGTTCGGGAACAGTTACAACCCCTCAACCATCAGCCTCTTGACTGGAAGTGGAAAACTACACTCACTTGCTCCTTCACTGAAATGTTCCTAGAACCAATTATCTCACTTCAAGGACTCTTTATCTTGTTATTTATTGCTGTTTATTTGCATAATTTGTTGTCTTCTGCATTCTACTTGATCTTTCACTGAATGTTATTATACTGCAGTTACTTTTCTATAGATTTGCAGATTAAGCCCGCAGGAAAATGAAACTCAAGAGTTGTATGTGGTGACATATATGTACTCTGATAATAAAATTTACTTTGAACTCTTTGAACTTGAACCTTGCTAATATTGAATTGTTCGACTTGTGTGCTTTGCTTGTGGTTTTGGTTTTATGGTTTGTTTTATGGGGAAGCAAGTGTGCCTGTTACAGAGTGAATTTAAACGCAAACAACTGGAATTCTGCAGATGCCGGAAATTCAAGCAACACACATCAAAGTTGCTGGTGAACGCAGCAGGCCAAGCAGCATCTCTAGGAAGAGGTGCAGTCGACGTTTCAGGCCGAGACCCTTCGTCAGGACTAACTGAAGGAAGAGTGAGTAAGGGATTTGAAAGTTGGAGGGGGAGGGGGAGATCCAAAATGATAGGAGAAGACAGGAGGGGGAGGGATAGAGCCAAGAGCTGGACAGAGGCAACTGTTACTTATTTTTATGCACACATTCTTTCTCTCACTCTCCTTTTTCTCCCTCTGTCCCTCTGAATATACCTCTTGCCCATCCTCTGGGTCTCCCCCCCTGTCTTTCTTCCCGGACCTCCTGTCCCATGATCCTCTCGTATCCCCTTTGCCAATCACCTGTCCAGCTCTTGGCTCCATCCCTCCCCCTCCTGCCTTCTCCTATCATTTTGGATCTCCCCCTCCCCCTCCAACTTTCAAATCCCTTACTCACTCTTCCTTCAGTTAGTCCTGACGAAGGGTCTCGGCCTGAAACGTCAACTGCATCTCTTCCTAGAGATGCTGTTACAGAGTGAGTTGGTTTGAGGGTCAGGAAGAAAACTTCACAAATTCTCTCCACCTCAGCAACTTGGAGATCAGTTTACACTTTTGTTTTCAAGTCTTTGGATTGAAGCTTGAACGCAGAGTATCAAAGTTGAGGTATCTGATTTCTTTCTGATTGAGCCCATGACACTCAATTATTCATTTTTTGCTTTATCGAAGTGGAGAATAGGGATAATGAACAATTGCTTGCTCTATGCTGAAAAATGAAGACCAAGAAAAATTTGCTTTGGCTTGCATTCATGTGCATCTCCAGCAATAATTCACAGCAATACAAGGTCTTGGGTCTGGTTTCCCAAAATGACAGAAAATAATTTTTAGCTATTAATCTAAAGCAATATTGCAAAAACAAAATTTCATTCGCTGGTTTCAGAAGAAATGTTACTACAATTTGTTTTCTTTTAAAAGGTAAATTGTTCCCATGAATATTTAACAGAGATTTATTACAATTGTAGTATTTGTTGCCTTGACAAAAAAAATGGAATGTAAGGAATTAGTTTGAACATTAAAAAGAAAAATTAATATTGCTTTTCTCAGAAAAATGGTTTATATATTCTAATGGACTATACCATTCAAATGAAAGCATGCCGAACCCTTTTGTAGTTTTGACATCGATGTAAGAACATTTTGCTGCACAGCCTGTATATGAGTTATTTTCATTACGGCAATTTCCATATCGAATGCTCTTATATTTAATCAAAAAGGTTCATTGATGTGTAAAATAAGAATGAATTATTATACTGTATATTCTTTTTGACTGCATGCAATAACTGTAGCCTTTAAAGACAAAATTGGAGGTTTAAAATATCTACAGTAAATACATGCATTTATTTAATATACATGAATGGTATTTAAGTTTGAATAGGATTAGCTAAGGATGGCAATCTTTGAATGTAAATATAGATTTCAACATCTCAGAGGATCTATCCTGGGCCAAACACATCAACGAAATCATGAAGAAGGCTAGATTCTTGGGCCAAACATTCCTGGGCAATAATGCCAGAAACTCTACTTCATGAGGAGTTGGACGAGATTTGGCATTTCACCAAAGCCTCTTGCAAGTTTCTACACATGCTGACTGATCTCCTCACGGCCCGATATGGAAGCACCAATGCCCTGGATCACAAGGGGCTGCAGAAGGTTTGTGAACTCAGTCAGTCCATCACCATACACAACCCTCCCCACCACTGAGAACATCTTCTAAAGGCTGCGCTTCAAGAAGGCGGCATCCGTTATTAAAGACCCTCAACATCGACGACATGCTCTCGTTGCATTCCTGCTATCAGGGGGGAGGTATAGGAGCCTGAAGACCCACACTCTGAGTTTTAAGAACAGCTTCTTCCACTCCATCATCAGAATTTAGAAAAGTCCCTCAATCAATGAACATTACTTCACCATTCATCTTTTGCAGTATTTATTTATTTATTTATTTAGTAACTTGTAGTTATTTTTATGTCTTGAACTGTACTGCTGCTGCAGAACAAAGTAATTCATGACAGGCAGTGACAATAATCCTGATTCTGATTCTGATGTTATATGAACATTATGAAGCAATCATTATCTGGAAAGCTGCCAGAGTAGGTGTTGGAAGGAAGAACTGTAACAACATTTAAAAGACATCTGGACAGGTATTAGGATGGACAATGCATAGGAGGATATGGAATCAACACACACAAGTGGGATTAGTATAGAAAGACATGATGATCAGCATAGAGTTCAAAGTTCATTTATTATCAAAGTACATATATGTCACCATGTACAACCCTGAGGTTTGTTTTCTTGTGGGCATACCCAATAAATCAAATGACCATAATAGAATCAAAGGAAGACCTCACCAACAGGCAGAAAACCAGAGCAAAAAAGACAACAAACTGTGCAAACAAGAAAAGAAAGAAAAAAATTATAACAATAATAATTAATACATAAGCAATGAATATCGAGAACATGAGCTGAAGAGTCCTTGAAAGTCAGTCCATAGGTTGTGGGAACACTTTAGTGATGGGGCAAGTGAAGTTGAGTGAAGTTATCCCCTTTGGTTCAAGAGCCTGATGGTTGAGGATTATAACTGTTCCTGAACCTGGTGGTGTGAGTCCTGAGGCTCCTGTAGCTTCTTCCCAATGACAGCAGTAGACACAGTGGACCAGAGAGCTTGTTTCTATACTGTACAACCATGACTCTCTATGGCTCTGTACAAAAATCGACTACAGCAACCTACAAATTGGTGGCAGAGCAGTGTGTGTGGATCCTAAACTTTCCTGTTTAATGCATATGATTGGTCTTTAATTTGAAAATTTCAGTCAAGTTCAGTTTGTGGAAGTGCTAGAAATAACTCACATCAAAATTTATTTTGTTACTGGATAGGAGTAGTTTCAGTAGGTGTTGACAGAGATTAAAGAATAAATTACGCATAATAGACAGAGCATATAACAATCCAGTAATTGCAGGAAGACAATACCAAAACCGATTATTAGCTTACATAAAATCCAAGCAATTGCTACGAGAGAAAGGTGTCTTATGAGTTGCTAATTTTCACACAGTTTGGATGAATTGCAGCAATCTGCCATTAGCCTTGCTAACATCAGCTTCCAATCAAAATGATGAAATTGTTGGATTTCTGCCAGAAATATACATGACTCTTGCTACAGAAATTTAAGGATGAAATTTCAAGTGTTTGGATTCTATTAACTATTTAATTTATGATCCTGGTATGAAATGCAAATGGAAAGGGAACAATTTAAACTGTGGAGTTTTCGCTGCCAAGGTAATAAATTCTCCTATCACTATTTCAAGTTTAAAATTTCTGTCTTTCAAGAGAGCTTTGCAGAACTCCACCTGTGAGGTTCAAGAGCCATGCTGATGGATTTCCTTGCCTAATGCCACAAGGTGTCAGTTTCAGCTTGGTGTTTTCTATTGATCATCCACCTGTTCTTGCAGCTGCCAATATTTAGTTTAGTGGCTATAAACAGCAACCAGCTCTTAAAGAGAGATCCCAGAAAACAAATACTCTTCAGTTTTAGGATGAGTATTGCAGAAGGAAACTAAGGTCATTAGGAAGGAAAAGATGAATTATGAAAGGAAGCTGGCGACTAATATCAAAGGAGATACTAAAAGCTTTGTTAAGTATATGAAGGGTAAAAGAGAGTTGAGGGTAGATATAGGACCAACAGAAAATGATACTGGAGATATTGTAATGAGAGACGCAGAGATGGCAGAGGAACTGAATGCGTATTTTGCATTAGTCTTCATGGTATTCAAGTCTGGCAACCCAGACCTGTACCAGAAAAGCAGGGCAGATTATTATTAATGATTATGATATAGTTGGGATCACAGAGACATGGCTCCAGGGTGACCAGGGATGGGAGCTCAACGTTCAGGGATATTCAATATTCAGGAGGGATAGACATGAAGGAAGGGGAGGTGGGGTGGCGTTGCTGGTTGAAGAAGAGATTAACACAATAGAAAAGAAGGACGTACGCCGGGCAGATGTGGAATCGATATGGGTAGAGCTGCGTAACACTAAGGGGCAGAAGACGCTGGTGGGAGTTGTGTACAGGCCACCTAACAGTAGTAGTGAGGTCGGAGATGGTATTAAACAGGAAATTAGAAATGTGTGCAATAAAGGAACAGCAGTTATAATGGGTGACTTCAATCTACATGTAGATTGGGTGAACCAAATTGGTAAAGGTGCTGAGGAAGAGGATTTCTTGGAATGTATGCGGGATGGTTTTTTGAACCAACATGTCGAGGAACCGACTAGAGAGCAGGCTATTCTGGACTGGGTTTTGAGCAATGAGGAAGGGTTAATAAGCAATCTTGTCGTGAGAGGCCCCTTGGGTAAGAGTGACCATAATATGGTGGAATTCTTCATTAAGATGGAGAGTGACGTAGTTAATTCAGAAACAAAGGTTCTGAACTTAAAGAGGGGTAACTTTGAAGGTATGAGACGTGAATTAGCTAAGATAGACTGGCAAATGACACTTAAAGGATTGACGGTGGACATGCAATGGCAAGCATTTAAAGGTTGCATGGATGAACTGCAACAAATGTTCATCCCAGTTTGGCAAAAGAATAAATCAAGGAAGGTAGTGCACCCGTGGCTGACAAGAGAAATTAGGGATAGTATCAATTCCAAAGAAGAAGCATACAAATTAGCCAGAGAAAGTGGCTCACCTGAGGACTGGGAGAAATTCAGAGTTCAGCAGAGGAGGACAAAGGGCTTAATTAGGAAGGGGAAAAAAGATTATGAGAGAAAACTGGCAGGCAACATAAAAACAGACTGTAAAAGCTTTTATAGATATGTAAAAAGGAAAAGACTGGTAAAGACAAATGTAGGTCCCCTGCAGACAGAAACAGGTGAATTGATTATGGGGAGCAAGGACATGGCAGACCAATTGAATAATTACTTTGGTTCTGTCTTCACTAAGGAGGACATAAATAATCTTTCAGAAATAGTAGGGGACAGAGGGTCCAGTGAGATGGAGGAACTGAGGGAAATACATGTTAGTAGGGAAGTGGTGTTAGGTAAATTGAAGGGATTGAAGGCAGATAAATCCCCAGGGCCAGATGGTCTGCATCCCAGGGTGCTTAAGGAAGTAGCCCAAGAAATAGTGGATGCATTAATGATAATTTTTCAAAACTCGTTAGATTCTGGACTAGTTCCTGAGGATTGGAGGGTGGCTAATGTAACTCCACTTTTTAAAAAAGGAGGGAGAGAGAAACCAGGGAATTATAGACCGGTTAGCCTAACGTCAGTGGTGGGGAAACTGCTGGAGTCAGTTATCAAGGATGTGATAACAGCACATTTGGAAAGCGGTGAAATGATCGGACAAAGTCAGCATGGATTTGTGAAAGGAAAATCATGTCTGACGAATCTCATAGAATTTTTTGAGGATGTAACTAGTAGAGTGGATATGGGGGAACCAGTGGATGTGGTATATTTGGATTTTCAGAAGGCTTTTGACAAGGTCCCACACAGGAGATTAGTGTGCAAACTTAAAGCACACGGTATTGGGGGTAAGGTATTGGTGTGGGTGGAGAGTTGGTTAGCAGACAGGAAGCAAAGGGTGGGAATAAACGGGACCTTTTCAGAATGGCAGGCGGTGACTAGTGGGGTACCGCAAGGCTCAGTGCTGGGACCCCAGTTGTTTACAATATATATTAATGACTTGGATGAGGGAATTAAATGCAGCATCTCCAAGTTTGCGGATGACACGAAGCTGGGTGGCAGTGTTAGCTGTGAGGAGGATGCTAAGAGGATGCAGGGTGACTTGGATAGGTTGGGTGAGTGGGCAAATTCATGGCAGATGCAATTTAATGTGGATAAATGTGAAGTTATCCACTTTGGTGGCAAAAATAGGAAAACAGATTATTATCTGAATGGTGGCCGATTAGGAAAAGGGGAGGTGCAACGAGACCTGGGTGTCATTATACACCAGTCATTGAAAGTGGGCATGCAGGTACAGCAGGCGGTGAAAAAGGCGAATGGTATGCTGGCATTTATAGCGAGAGGATTTGAGTACAGGAGCAGGGAGGTACTACTGCAGTTGTACAAGGCCTTGGTGAGACCACACCTGGAGTGTTGTGTGCAGTTTTGGTCCCCTAATCTGAGGAAAGACATCCTTGCCATAGAGGGAGTACAGAGAAGGTTCCCCAGATTGATTCCTGGGATGGCAGGACTTTCATATGAAGAAAGACTGGATGAACTGGGCTTGTACTCGTTGGAATTTAGAAGATTGAGGGGGGATCTGATTGAAACGTATAAGATCCTAAAGGGATTGGACAGGCTAGATGCAGGAAGATTGTTCCCGATGTTGGGGAAGTCCAGAACGAGGGGTCACAGTTTGAGGATAGAGGGGAAGCCTTTTAGGACCGAGATTAGGAAAAACTTCTTCACACAGAGAGTGGTGAATCTGTGGAATTCTCTGCCACAGGAAACAGTTGAGGCCGGTTCATTGGCTATATTTAAGAGGGAGTTAGATATGCCCCTTGTGGCTACGGGGTTCAGGGGGTATGGAGGGAAGGCTGGGGCGGTGTTCTGAGTTGGATGATCAGCCATGATCATAATAAATGGCGGTGCAGGCTCGAAGGGCCGAATGGCCTACTCCTGCACCTATTTTCTATGTTTCTATGTTTCTATTTCAAGGGCGAAGAGACAATTCCGAAAGAGGTTGGAGGCAACATGAGATGCACAGCAACTCTGGCAGGGTCTGCAAGACATTACTTCCAACAAAGCGAAACTTCACTACCAGATGCTTCACTACCAGATGAATTCAACGCCTTCTATGCACACCTTGAAAGAGAGAACGCACCTAAAGCTGTGAAGATTCCTGCTGCACCTGATGACGCTGTGATCTCTGTCTCAGAGGCCACTGTTAGGCTGTCTCTAAAGAGGGTGAACCCTCACAAGGCAGAAGGTCCCAATGGAGTACCTGGTAAGGCTCTGAAAACCTGTGCCAACCAACTGGCGGGTGTGTTCAGGGACATTTTCAATCTCTCACTGCTACGGGAGGAAGTTCCCACTTGCTTCAAAAAGGCAACAATTATACCAGTGCCTAAGAAGAATAATGTGCGCTGCCTTAATGACTATGGCCTGGTAGCACTCACATTGACAGTGATGAAATGCTTTGAGAGGTTGACTAGACTGAACTCCTGCCTCAGCAAGGACCTGAACCCATTGCAATTTTTTATTGCCACAATAGGTCAACGGCAGACACAACCTCAATGGCTCTCCACATGGCTTTGGACCATCTGGACAACACAAACACTTATGTCAGGATGCTGTTCATCGACTATAGCTCAGTATTTAATACCATCATTCCCACAATCCTGACTGAGAAGTTGCAGAACCTGGGCCTCGGTACCTCCCTCTGCAATTGGATCCTTGTCTTCCTAACCGGGAGACCACAATCTGTGCGGATTGGTGATAACATCTCCTCCTCGCTGACGATCAACAGTGGTGCATCTCAGGGGTGTGTGCTTAGCCCACTGATCTACTCTCTATATACACATAACTATGTGGCTAGGCATAGCTCAAATACCATCTATAAATTTGCTGATGATACAACCGTTGTTGGTAGAATCTTGGGTGGTGACGAGAGAGCGTACAGGAGTGAAATATGCCAACTAGTGGAATGGTGCCGCAGCAACAACCTGGCACTCAATGTTAGTAAAATGAAAAAGCTAATTGTGGACTTCAGAAAGGGTAAGATGAAGGAACACATACCAATTCTCATAGAGGGATCAGAAGTGGAGAGAGTGAGTAGCTCCAAGTTCCTGGGTGTCAAGATCTCTGAGGATCGAACCTGGTCCCAACATATTGATGTAGTTATAAAGAAGGCAAGACAGCAGAAATAGTTTATTAGGAGTTTGAAGAGATTTGGCATGTCAACAAATACACTCAAAAACTTCTATAGTTGCACCGTGGAGAGCATTCGGACAGTCTGCATCACTGTCTGGTATGGAGGGGCTACTGCACAGGACTGAAAGAAGCTGCAGAAGGTTGTAATTCTAGTCAGCTCCATCTTGAGTACTAGCCTACAAAGTACCCAGGACATCTTCAAGGAACAACATCTCAGAAAGACAGCATCCATTATTAAGGGCCTCCAGCACCCAGGGCATGCCCTTTTCTCACTGATGCCATCAGGTAGGAGGTACAGAAGCCAGAAGGCACAGACTCAACAATTCAGGAACAGCTTCTTCTCCTCTGCCATCCAATTCCTAAATGGACATTGAATCTTAGGACACTACCTCACTTTTTAAAAAATATACAACATTTCTGTTTTTGCACATTTTAAAAACTATTCAATATACATAATTGATTTACTTGTTTATTTTTTAAAATTATTTCTTAATTTTTTCTCTGTGCTAGATTATGTGTTGCATTGAACTGCTGCTGCTAGATTAACAAATTTCACATCACATGCCGGTGATAATAAACCTGATTCTGATTCTTACATCTGCAGTGTACCGGGCATTCAAGAGTGTCAGGGGAGTGAAGCATGTGCAGTGAAAATTACGACTGAGAAGGTGCTCAAAAAAGCAGGAACACAGAAATATACTGGACAACTGTGATAGAGAAAAATATCAGGAGGTAAAATTTTTAAAAATGCAAATGCTGGAAATATGAAACTAAAATTGAAAATGTTGGAAATGCATCAAAGACTATAAGCAAAATACTATAACAGGATACTTAGAAAAATTAAAGATAACCAAACAAAGTCAACATTGCTTTGTGAAGAGGAAATCATGTTTTATTGGAGTTCATTGAAAAAGTGCTGTGGATCAAATGGAACCAGTGGTTCAGTGTTAAAATCTCGCATTTAGAAAATACTGCACATAAATGACTTGGATGGGGCCATATTGCAAACTTCCAGGCTGTTATAATGAGTTCCACTGTGGGTTTGTGAAAAGGCACCTTACCTTCTGATTGGACATGATCTGGAGTCAATATCAAATTCAACATTTTCAGTTAGCAAGTCGATTTATAGCAGAACAAGTTAGTTTTGCTGTCAATCGTTCATTTGTAAGACTGACTCTATTTTCCTCTCCCCTTGACGCGTAGAACATTTCCTACAGCTCCATTGTCTGTTTTTGCCAATTTCCTTAATTAACCGAACCAGTAGATGGCTTATCCCTTCGGCTACTTTGCACTTAACATATCAGAGATCTGTCCTTTGTTTTATCATTCCCTGTCAGATCTTCAATCTGTGACATTAACTATTATTTCTCTTTGCACACCTGCTACCAGACCTGCAGAGTGCTTCCAGGGTTTACTGTTTTTATTTCAGATTTACGGCATCTGCAGTACTTTTGTGGCTTTCATTATAAGGAGGAAGTGCAAATCTCATGATTTCTAAACTTAACCTTATTAGAGAGAAAAGGATAGGAAAGCAATCAATAAAATGTTGCTATTATAGTTTTCATAATTTTTTAAAAATTACTATACTACCATCATAATCCCGGTATTTATAACTCTCCATACCTCATTTAAATTATGAAGTTTTCATATTACAGCAGAATTTTTCAAGGTAATGATAATCAGCGGCAGTCTGATAAACTCATTGGAGCCCTACATTTCCAGAAAAATGTTGAAGTTCATTAAATTCTCTGATGAAATGAGGAATTTCAGGAGGATGCTATCATTAAAATGTTGTGTAACATGGAATAACCTTTCTTTTCAGACCCTATAAAAGTGAATGTGTACAACAAGCTGCATTTACATAGTACCTGTACATGGAAATCGCTTCCTTTCAATGGGAAGAAATAGTTATACCCATCTCTGTTTTTACTTTCAGTCCACATCCCTGCTTTGACAGTTGTTTCCAACTTTACCCCTGGGGGAGAGGAGGTGGTGAGCCAAGAGCTGTATCAAGAACTGAAGTTTGGGAAAGATTCATTCTTCAGAGAAACAAGGGGAAATTTAATGGCCAAAGCCACACCTCAATGGCATTTTATGTAAGCCCAACTAAGAACAAGTTTAGCCAAGTTTAACTTTCAGTAGTTCCTTTTGCACCAGGTAGAGGTATAATACATAAAAGCCTAAAGCATGCAATATTGCCTTTCTTACATCCGCTGGGTACTGAGGCAAAAACAAAGAGCAACAATGATATTAATTCTATTTCATGATTCATAAATACCACAAATGCCATATTTTCCCTCATTCAGATAAGGCTTTCACAAGTCCTCATAACCTATTATCTTTACTTACCTCATTTAGTGGCCCACAATCAAAGTGGTTAAACAAGTTAGAAAAAGTATTGAACATTCATGGACTTGTGAGTGCATTCTTTCTAAGTTTGCTAAATGCTAAGTTTACTATGTTGTAAAATTGGGAAATACATGAACTCGCCACGTGACCTTATGGAGGCAAGTACATTTCTCTCTTTCAGGGCTAATCCTCTCACCCACTTGGTCCCTGCAACAGCACTCTCCCCTGCAGTCTCAGGATACCAGCCTTAGTCCAACCAACTTACCGCCACAAGAGTAGAATGACTTTTGAAGCAGATAGTATCAAACATTTGCACATCCCTGTCGGTTCTCCAAAGACTCCTGTGCTGTGTTCCAGGATTATCCAGCAATCAAGTTACAGTGTCTCATGTTTTAACTTGAAGTTAGCTAACAGGGTTAGATGAAATGGCTTTGGAGGAAGTTCATGTGAAACTTAGATACCAGCAAGGACACTTGCACCAAATGCTCTGCTCAAGTGTTGCGAATGTTATGAAATTCTATGTCTGGGGACTGCAAATGGTGCAGTATTAGGGATGTAATTGCATTTATTTCCACATTCAAACAAAATAAAAGTGACTGATTCACTAAAACACGAATAATTTAGGTCTGTTGAGGAAGGCAGCTGCTGTGCAATTTGCATCTCCATTACAAAGAAATCGCTCAAGCTATTTTACAAAGAACTAAGTTGCTTTAGAAATTTAGTCAATAGATTTTGCCTAACCACCTCCCCCTCCTGCACAGTAGAACCAGTTTTTATGGAATTTCTTGTGTGCTCATAACAACATTAGCTGGTTTAGATAAATTATTAATATTAGTTTGTGGGAAGTTATTGGAGATAATTTCTCCGATCAGAATCATTCCCCATGGAATTGTGGTCACAGTGCTGGCTGCATTGCAGAGTTCTGGAGAAGGAGCCTCACCAACAGATGTGCATCCAATTTCCAGATGTTCAACTCTTCAGCTCCTTAGTGTCAGTCTAGATGCCTGTTCTGAAGCTACGAGTTCTTCAGTTTGTATCAGCATTTTCAGTCCCCAATTAAGCTCAGATCTCATTCCCCTTCCTGGCCAATACTTGGAATGAATCCAGCTGTACAAATTATTGAATACTTATCCAGTCTCACATCAATCAAAGAAAACAGGCTATTTCTGTCTGCCTGATGTTGCTCAATCTGCCATGGTCTACCTCCATCTCCATTGAAACGCCAATCAATTATTTGATATTCCAAGTCCCTCCTTTCTCATCTCTTACCTGCTACTATTTACAAAACGTGGTAAGATAGTTGTCCACATCAATCCCTAAATAGGCATAAATTATTTTTTAAATTACTCTTATAGTGCTAAGATGAGCAGAAGAGCCCCCTGGGCCCAAATGCATATTCAGGTGCATCAGAGCCTCCTTTCACCATCACGAATCTCCCTCTTCGTGGGCTAGTCGACTCTATGATTCAATATGGCATCAGCCTGAAGCAGGCAACTGGTCTTGGGACATTTGTTTGATGCTTGAAGTACTATTTCTTTTCAAGCATGGTTACTCTCGCCTAGAACAATAGGCCATGGATTATCCTGCTGATTCATCCGCGGAATTCCGAACAGTGGCAGTGGTAACAAGAATGAGCAGTCAACTTTGTGCCGAGAGCTCCTCATCAGGACCAAAAGGTCCCGAGATGTTGGGTCTTTATTACCTGACCTCTGGCATTTTGATAGATAGAAAGATACTTTATTGATCCCAATGGATATTACAATGCCATGGTAGCATTACAAGCACACAGATATACAGATATACAAATATTAGAAGAGAAGTAAGAAAGAATAAAAAATAAATTACCTCAATCAATCTAATAGGAGGGTGTCATCACTCTCCCGGTTATAAGTTGACCATTAGGGACTTTTTATTCTCCTCCCATCCGGTAGGCACTACAGGAGCCTCCGCTCCCGCACCAGGAGGCACAGGAAGAGCTTCTTCCCTGAGGCTGTGACCCTGCTGAGCCTCACATCACAGCGCTAAGCAGTACTGCACCCATATTGTACTGTCTCAGTACTTCTATATTTGTGTGCTGTAGCACTTTTTATTCTCAGTTATTTTGTTAAAAACACTATTCTTTGCATTTCTGGTCAGATGCTAACTGCATTTCATTGGCTTTGTATCTGTACTCAGCACAATGACAATAAAGTTTAATCTAATCTAATGGCCGAGGGTAAGAATGGCCTCATATAGAGCTCTTGGAGCAGTGCAGTTGTCTTAGTCTATTACTAAAAGTGCCCCTCTGTTCAGCCAATGTAAAGGTTGAGAAACATCTGTGGGAAATCTTGTGTATGTGTTACTGAAGATTTCCCACAACTGCAGAATCTCCTGTGTCAACACACGTGAGCCTGTGCTATGTGCAAAGTGTTGACTGCTCGTTCTTGTTACAGCTGCCACCTTCTCCTCTCTAACTGTGCATCACCTTCTGTCACTAGAGAGAGGTAAGTGTGTCACTGAGGCTGTTTGGATTGCGTAGTTGCTCTAGTGGAGCAGCTGATGATACGTGTAAACTGAATGATGTGGGTGTGAGAGTTGCAGCAGTGTTAAATATATGAAGGTGTGGTAGTGCTAATGAATGTTTGGTATGAGAGCTGATTGATAAAGATTGGTGGTATGTGAATGAACAATTGGCGTGTATTCAAATCGGCCCAAAACATCAACTATACTCTTTTCCATAGATGCTTCCTGGCCTGCTGAGTTCCTCCAGCATTGTGTGTGTGTTGGATTGGTGTGTATTGATTTGAGGCTGATGATAGGATTTTGCATTAACATAGCATTATGTAGGGTATACTATACAAGAAAAAGCCATTTGCCCCAGGCTAACATTAATATTGTTCTCAAGCCCAATCCTATGTTTCTTTATTTATGTCTATTGGTGTAACTCCCTATACCTTTTTCCCTCATATCCTTATCCAATCTCCCTTTAAATGCATCAGCATACTTCCTTCACCATTCACTGCTGTCAAGTTGCTTGCTTTGCCTTGCCTACTTGTCTTTAAATTTCTTGCAACACTCCATCGATTCTGCAAGGTGACAGTCTTGGCATTAACCTCCCGAGATATCAACTCACCAGAAGGTTCAATAAAAACAAAACACTGGAAGCACTCAGCAGGTCGGGCTGCATCTGTGGGAAGAGAAATACAGTAGAGCTAAAGTTCTTGGCCAAAGACCCTTCGCCAGAACTGGGAAGGAGTCAAAAGAAACTGGTTAAGAGGCAGGGATGGTGGGCTAGGGAGGATGTATCTAAAGTACCAATTGCCCAATTCCTGTATTCAATGTCTCAGCCTACAAAGTCCAGCATTTCCAGTGTCATTTTTTCTTCCTTATTCCCCCATATCTCCACTTTCAGTGAGCAATGGACTTTGCACCCTAAGGTCCCACTGCACCTCAGATCTTCCATTCGCCCTGCCGTTTACTCTATTTGTCCTACCGAAGTGTGACTTCTCAAAGTTAATTACCTCGCACTTGCTGAGATGAAATTCCAACTGGCACCACCCTGCTCCATTTTCCAGCGGATCTACGTCTCACTATATCTGAGCAACCTTATTTACTGTCAACAATTCCATCTATTCATCAATTCATCTGGTATACAGTTTTGGACTTCTAAAGCAAGTCTTGCCTTAGATTTGGTGTAGCAGAGATCGATTAGACTGATTTCTGGGGTAAAATGGTCATAGTGTGCAGAGAGATTGGGTGGGATGGCCATATCTTCTCCAGAATTTCAAAAATGGCTTACATTCATAGCCAATTTATTAGCTACACCTGTACGCTTCATTAAAGCAAATATCTAATCAGTTAATCATGTGACAGTAACTCAATGCATAAAAGCATGCAGACATGGTCAAGAGGTTCAGTTGTTGTTCAGACCAAACATCAGAATGGTGAAGAAATGTGATCTAAGTGACCTTGACCATGGAATGGTTGTTGGTGTCAGTATCTCAGAAACTGCTGATCTCCTGCGATTTTCATGCACAATTCAGTAGTCTCTAAAGTTTACAGAATTTGCAAAAAACTAAAAGCATTCAGTGAACAGCAGTTCCATGGGTGAGAATGCCTTGTAAATGAGAGAGGTCATAGGAGATTGGTCAAACTGGTTCAAGCTGACAGGAAGGCGACACACACATTTCAACAGTGGAGTCCAGAAGAGAACCTTTGAGTACACAACCCTTGGAACCTTGAAGTGGGTGGGCCACAGCAGCAGAAGACCACAGCATATTATCAGGATGTACTTTACAAGGTGGCCACTGAGTGAAAATTTCCATTACATTCTCTTTATCTTTTCAGAGGAAAATATTTTTTATTGAGATACTGCGTGGAATAGGCCCTTCTGACTCTTCAAGCTGCGTCACCCAGCAGTCCCCAATTTAACCCTAGCCTAATCACGGGACAATTTACAGTGACCAATTAACTTGTCTTTGGTCTGTGGGAGGAAATGGGAGCATCCAGAGGAAACCCATGCTGTCACGGAGAGAACGTACAAACTCCTTAAAGGCAGAAGTGGGAATTGAACCCAGGTCGCTGGTAATGCAAAGCACTGTGCTAACCACTATGCTACCATACTGTCCCTTACCCACCTTAAACCTCTCCTCCACTCCATCCTTCCTCAAGGATCCCCAACTTAGTGCAGAATCAGAAAACTGATGAATCCACAGCACTGCATCGGTGATCTCAGCAGCCCTGGCAAACATGATTCTCCTTCTCTTTCGGAGGTGCAATCTGGCTACATGCAATGATAGCACATTTTAAATATTGGGCCCCGAATGTGAGAATGCAGCCAATGGGTAGAACGATTTGCACTGGCAGCATGTAACATTCATAATGAACATGATGCACGAGCACACAGGAACTGTGCATCAAGGTCCTTACAAATAACCTAGTATCCTACACCCACTTTCACATCCAGCACATATAGAAAGGCTTTCCTGATCTTCTGAAGAAACTACTTAACCTCTTGTGCGCTTTTACTACATCTCATTTGATATCATTTTGGGAGCTCTCACGAGAACACAAGAAAGCAGCCCACTTTTAGGTCCACGTCCACACCCCAGGGATAAACTATTGGTGGGGCAGATCTGTCACTGCATCGTACTGGGTACAATACTGGTGGGCACAGCTACCTTGCTGGGACTTACCTAGTATCAAATAGCACGATAAAGGAGCTAGTGCAGACGTGGACAGAGTTTTGTGTTAATATGCCTCTGGAAGTCTCCCTGCCTGATTTTATTCTACTTGGAGATGACCATGTGTAATTGAATTTGAGCTGTTCTCAGATAAGGCAGATGGCACTGAGAGTGGACAAGGAGAAACCGTGTGCACTTTCCTAACAGAAGACTGGGAAACATTAGGTCTCTGCGAAGAAGGATAACATTGTGAACAGGTTAAAGCAAACATTAGATTCTTTGCTCTTTTTTCAAACAGCCGACCGTATTGCCTTTAAAACAATGCAACAGCACACACGTTGAGGGCAGCACTACAGCTTGCAGGAACAGGTATGATGCAATCTTTTGTTTCCCCACTTCTCACCGTTTTGTAGCATTTGATTGTAATGCTGGCCCATGGATACAGCGAGGCTCCCAGCATCAGCTGCAGTGAAGAACACAAAAGCCTCGTCCTACAACCACCACCCAAACAAGCCCCCAATCACAAGAGAAAGTGTGAGCCTACAATTCCCTGTCTGATGCCTGTTTGACCTGAGAATGAATAAACCCTAACCACGCTGATATCTGCTGAATGATTTTGACCACAGGCTTGAACTTGTTTCCATTCCCGGTGCTGGTCTTCAGCACAGTCTCACCTCTAATTGCTCCACAGTGGCATCTCAATGTTTACTGCAGCACATCAGCACTGAAACAAACAGATGCCTCTGGGAAAAGATTCCTTATGAGTCAGAAGTTAATGGAAAATTATATGTTACAACAAAACATCATCGATGTCATTCTGCCTAGGAGGCCACAAATTCCGTGGAAATTGTCGTGAAGAAATGCTGTCATAGAGCCATATATGTCTGTCAAGTTCCCTCTGAGCTACCTTTGCTGCAGGGAAAATAAACACAGGCTTTCCAATCTTCCCTATATGTTCCCCAATCCAATCCAGCAACATCCTGGCAATGATATTGGAACTGGAATCAGTTTATTACTGTCACATGTTCCGAGAATGGCTGAAAAACCCTGTCCTTCATTCTGTTTGTACAGATCAAATCATTACACAGTGCTTTGAGGTAGGACAAAGTAACATAAAGCAGAATCAAGTGTAACAGGTACAGGTAAAGTACAGCACAGGTAAACAACAAGGACCAAGAATGCAATCTCATGCTTCCTGTAGAGTGGCAACCAGAACTGTACACAATACAGCAGGTGTACCGTAACCATTACTTTGTGAAGTTGCAACATAACATCCTAACTTTCATTTTCCATGTCCTGAACTATAATGTCAAGCATGCATATGCTATTGACCTGTTTTTTTTCACCCCATTGACCTCTGTTGCCATTTTCGGGGAATAATGAACTTGGAACCGTAGATCTCTTTATTCATTAACATTTCTTGTCATGCTACAGTTTTATGTCTCCCCATTTCAAAATTGTTGGTATTAGTTTCCCACCTGCCAATGCTCTGCCCTACTTCTTATCTGATCTGTACCCTGCAGTAGCTTTAAACAACATTCCTCACCATCAACAACACCACTAATCTTCGTGTTAAATAACTTAGAACATAGAACAGTACAGCACGATACAGGGCCTTCGGCCCATGATGTTGTTCGGACCTTTTAACCTAGTCTAAGAAAAATTTAACCCTTCCCTCCCACATAGCCCTCCATCAATCTGCCTATCCAAGAGTCTCTTAAATTTCCCTAATGTACCTCTACCGCCAGCCCTGCCAGTGCTTTCCATTCTCCCATCACTTTCTGTGTCAAAAACACTTATTTCTGACTCCCCACCCCCAACATACTTTCCCTGAATCACCTTAAAATGTTGACCCTCTTATCGATATTTCAGCCCTGGGAAAAAGTCTCTGGCTATCCACTTGATCTATGCCTCTTATCATCCTTTACACGTCTATCAAGTCACAGCTAATCATCCTAATCTGCAAGTTTACTTAACATGCCTCCAACATTCACATCCGAGTTGCTAATACTTATCACAAATAACAAAGATCCCAGTCCTGATTCTTGCAGTACACCACAGATTTCCAATCAGAAAAACATGTCCTTCCATCACTGACCTCTGCCTACTATCACTTTAGATCCATCTCACCCTGGATTCATGTGCTTCAACCTTCTGGGCCAGCTCACCCTGCTGGACTTTGTCAAATGCCTTAATAAAGTCCATACAGGCAGATTCTATTGCTCTGCCTTCAACAATTTCCTTTGTTACCACCACAAAAATCCCAATCAAGTTAGTGGAACAGGATTTCACACCCTGACTAATCAAGAACCTATCAACTGCAAACTTACATATACCCAATGACCTGGCCTCCACAACCCACCTGTGGCGATGAATTCCACAGATTCACAACCCTCTGGCGAAAGAAATTCCTCCTCATCTCCATTCTAAATAGACATCCCTCTATTCTGAAGCCGTGACTTCTGATCCGAGATTTCCCCCATTATAGGAAACATCCTCTCCACATCTACTCTATCTAGGCCTTTCAACACTTGATAGGTTTCAATGAGATCCCCCTTCATTCTTCCAAACTGTAGTGTGTACAGGGTCAGAGCCATCAGCTGTTCCTCATAAGATAGCCCCTTCATTCCCGGAATCATTCTCATGAACCTCCTTTGAACCTCACCAATGTCAACGCATCCTTTCTTAGATAAGGGGCCCAAAACTGCTCTAAATTCTCCTTGTGCGGTGTCACCAGTTCCTCGTAAAGCCTCAGCATTACATCTTTGCTTTTATATTCTAGTCCTCTTGAAATGAATGCTAACATTGCATTTGCATTCCTCACCACAGACTCAACTATACAGGTCATAGCTTCCCCAGAAGAAATCCCAATGATCAGAAATGTTTGCGAAGAAAAAGAATTTCAGCATGTATATTGTATACATTTCTCTGACATTAAATTGAACCTATTGAAATCTGGAACCCTGCCCCCTGCTCCAGTTCCTCAACCAGCCAGTCATCTGCCAAGTCATCCTATTCTAACCCTCACTGGTGAGTGACACGGGCAGCAGTCTGAAGATTACTACCCTGGAAATGCTACTTTTCAGCTTTCTGCCTTACTCCCTAAATTCTGTCTTCGGGGCCTTCTCCCTTTTCGTACCAATGTCATTGGCGCCAATATGTACCAAGACTTTTGGCTTCTCGCCCTCACTCTTTAGAAGGCCGTGAACCCGATCCAAGATGACCCTGACCCTGGCAGCTGGGAAGCAACTTACCATCATAGCATCTCTTCCACATCCACAGAATTTCCTGTAACTGTGGAATCCCCTATCATTACTGCAGTCCTGTTCTACCCTTCTCAGTGCCAGAGACCTGGTCACTGCAGCTCCCACCTGGCAGGTCGTCTCCATCAACAGTATCCAAAGCAGAATACTTATTATTGAGGGAAACAGTCACGGGGGTGCTCTGCACTGGCTGCCCGTTTCCTTTCCCTCTCCTGACAGTCACCCGGGTATCTGCCTCCAGCAAGTCAGGGGTGACTACCTCCCTGGAGCTCCTATACATCACCTCCTCGGTTTCCCTCAGTTCTGTAACATAAGGCTCACTAGCTTCAACCTTCCTGAAAAATCTTCCGAGCTATTCTTAATTATAGCTAGCCAGTGGCGTGGTGACATCAGCACCGGACTTTGATGCAAGTGGTCCCCAGTTCGAATCCAGCCGGCTCCTTGCACACTTTCCATCCGTGCTGGGTTGAGCATCGAGCTAGCAACTGGGCCTCGTTAAAAAAAAGACAGTCAAATGCTACGGAAATGGCAAAAATGCCACCCAATGCACCACAAGGCATGAAAAGGAACAAGAACCATTCCTAGTTATAGTTATTCAGGGTGTAGAATTAATCTAATGCCGAATGGGCATTGACCTTTAAACACAGAGAGTGGTAAGTACATAAAAGCAGAGCCGGAGAAGAAAGAACCACATTAGGGACATTTAAGAGACACTTAAATAGGCAAATAGATGGAAGAATATTGGAGGGCAATGTGAGAGGTTAGGGTTAGATGGATCTTAGAGCTGGTCAAGAGGTCAGCACCACAAAGTGACTAGAAGGGCGTGTACGACGCGGTACTGTTCACGTTTTGCGTGGCAATATTAAACGATTTTATCGAGGTATCTCAGGGAGTTATACTGTTGGACGAGATTTTGCAGTGAGTGAGCAGAGACCACAGGCTTAAGATTAGCTTGAAGTGTACATGAGGAAAGATCGAGGAATAATCAGAGAAAGATAAATATTTGATCATCTACATGTGCACGAAACTTGCAAATCAGCTGTCAGCTTCATGGGTAGCAAAGACTGATGGTCTGTCATCAATACTACTTTCATGCTTAATCACATAGATCAAAGTATCTTTATTTGCTTGCTTTGAGTGATCAGTCACCTACACCCTGCCAGAAATATACTGTATATCTACTGTACCAAACTCCTATTTTGTTAAAGAATTAAAAACATCGAATGTAATTGGACAAATTGCACTTGGAAATTCCTGTACTGAGGGGTTATTTCCCTGGTGTTTATTTTTAGCTTAGCAAAATCGCATTGCACTCCATAGCTGAAATAATGTCACATAATGGCACAACATTGACATAAATGTTACTCTCCTGAAGAGCTCATGATGTGAGTTATATGAAAATTCAAACTCAATGGGTTTCATAGAATATTACTTATCTTTAACTTCGAGATGAAATCTGATGGAACAGTCATTGATGCTGACAAACAATAATCACAGAAAGAAAACATTTGAAAATTATTCATTCTTTAGTTCAAAAATTTTACAACTTTACAGAAAGAAATAAATATGAAAAAATATGAAAATTGGATTTTCAATTAACCAGTTGGAAATAATCTTACATTAACCCAATACGGTCTTCACTCTGAAACAATAACTCTATTTCTCTTTCTTCAGATGCTGCCTGACCCCCAAGTATTTCCAGAATATTCTGGTTTTATTTCAGATTTCCGTATCTGCCCTTTAATTGATTTTTACTTGCATAATTCCACTGCTGTTTCAAAATATGCTGGGCATAGATTGTTCTATGCTTAAAAACATGGCCACAACCTACGATCCAAATTTTCACCAGAAACCTCATGTAGCTTTATCCGTGAGCCTGTTGGGACTGTCACGAAATCAGCCAGGATTTCTTTCTGAAGCCAGCTCCTGGTGAGGATTCATGATCAGTCAGCACAGAATCTCAAATACGTCTGCAACAACAGAAATGAAACACCACTGATGCAGGCTAGAAATGCTTTAACAGATTGCACATGGTTTTCTGGCAGTGAGGGGCATGGCAAGAGGGAATAAAAGAACATAGGCAGTGGCCCATTTTGGAACGTTCCCCGATTCTATTGCCAGAGCCTTAACAAATGCACAGCTAAGTCACTGAAGGCCTTATTACTAAGTCCCTTTCTCCAAGTCTGTGAAATTTAGTGTGATTGGGAATCTAAAGTGTACAAAGTGTTTAAGCCAGAATAGTCCTCAGAGCATGCATTTCCAAGCTCTTTGTCTTTTGTGACTTCAAAACCACTTGGTAACTACCCAAGGTTGCCAGTTCCAGTCTGGGTAATTTCTGACATAAATATATCAGGTATCCTGTGAATTTTGCCTGTCTGTCCCCAATTAGGCCTATAAATTAAGAATTCTGCAGAGGAGAAATGTTTGACCCTGGAAAAATATCATTTTGATCTTTTTGAACTGCAGCATCTGCACTTTGGGCAACTCCAGGATGTCTAACCTGTTTTACCAGCCTCTTCAACAGGAAGACGGAATCAAGGGTGTAGCCTTAATACCAAGGAAAAGAAAAAATTGGTGAAACATCGATTAAAAATACCTGCTTAACTTTGACAGGCTCTGTCTTCATTTTATTGATATTAATTTTCAAGAACCAATACTAATTAATTGTAGTAATTGCAGAAGAATCACAGACAACAAAGAGAATGATCATAGATCAGTATAACCAACATGCTTTCTTTGAATCATTACTTGTGTGTAATAGTATTCCCAACACCCTATAATGTTTAAAACCTAATATAGGAAACTTTGTAATAGCAGGACAAGAGAGCCCTGAGAAATCAACATTTATCAAGATTAGTCTTAGAAGTTGCATATTAAATTACAAAGATGTGAACATGCAGACTTTTGTTCAGTGCTTATGTTACTCTTTAGCAATTACACAAGGACATTGTAACAATGTAACTTCGCCGCATTGTTCTGCAGGCAGAAGTCTTATCGTTATCACAAATGTAACATCTTAAAAGGGTCATACAGAACACGCCAAGCAGATGCACAAGGTGTTCGCACAAATTGACGTTTAAAAATTGTATAACAGTTATAATAAATTAGAGGAAATAAATATTCCAAAGTTGAATCCTCTCAGTAGTAAACATACACAGAGATTAAGTGGGACATCTGATAACAATGTATCGAGCCATCCACTTCCTTCCTAAAATATACTGCATTGGTAATGAGCAATAGGTCGTCTTAACATTTTCCCCATGTTTGTATGGTCCTTCTGAAAGCACATGGTCAAGTTTCAAACAGCTGAAGTCTGATATTTGGTAGTGAAACCCTTATATCACAGTGGCAAATTAAAGGTTCCGTGGACCATGCACGTGTTTAAAATAACGTTCTCACATTTTGAAAATGATAAGGCACATGTCAAGAATTTTTAAAATCCTCAAAGTTGTTACATTGTTCACTGAATAATTTTATATCTTCTTTTCAAGTAAGTTCCTGTTCTCTGGATTTTTGGTTTCATTAGTTACCCCATCATGCTCTGCCTCTGGGTGCTGAACGTAACTCGTTATCGCTGGAACATCTGTGTTGCTTTCTTTCTCTTCTTCATGATCCTTTTTCTCTTGATCCACTGCACAATTCCCAAACGTTTCATATATTTTTCTAACATCCTCTGCTATTTCTCTTTTAAGTTCTTTATTTTTGTATCTCTTGACTCCTCTCGAAGAAGATCCGCATTTATTGATGATATTGTCTTCTGACGCTCCTTGCATGTGCTTGTCATATTGCCTTGTCTCCTTCTGCTGCAGACTGTTAGCATTGCCGTTTATACTTTCCTGAGATGATGCTTTGAACTGGCCTGTCTCCAGACCTGCAAATGCTAACCGTTTCTCAGGGGAGAGCATGTCCAGGGAATGAGCTCGCTGGTCCAAGCCAAGCCGCCTTCGCTCCATGTTCCGGATCGTTGCTGCCCTCTGAAGTTTGTCATGAATCTCCACACTTAACCGTCTCCGAGTTTCCCTGAATTCTGCTGTCACATTAGCTTTCCATTCAGCAGCATGGGCTTTAATCTCACCAACCTGCAGATACATGAATCATTATTTATTCTCGCACAGCATGAATTAATAGAACACAAAACAGTTCAGCACAGGAACAGGCTCTTCGGCCTGCAATATCTGCACCAAACATCATAACAAATCAAACAAAATCTCTTTTCCATATCCTTCCTTTCCTTGCATTTCCATGTGCCTATCTTAAAGCCTCTCAAAAGCCACCGTTGTATCAGTTTCCCTCACCCCTCATAGTGTGTTCCTGCATGTACAGCTGGCTGTGTAAAAAAAAAACTTAACCCACACATCTCCTTTCAACTTTCCTCCTCCCACCTTAAATTTATGTCCTCTAAATTTTGGCCTTTCTACCCTGGGACAAAGATTCTGATTATCCTACTTATGTCTCGCATAATTTAATAAACTTCTATCAGTCTCCAGAGCAAACAACTTAATAATCAAAGTAATATACGCAAGCTTAAAATTAGTGGCGAACAGAGGAATCTTTGTATAAATATTTTCCAAATTTCCAAATTCAAAAGTCTGTGTCTGTTTCAATGGTCCCCTCGGCCAGAATTTTAATTCCCCCAGTTCTTTTATTTAGGAAAGGCAGCAGACAGAAGCCGGGTAACCATAGGCTGGTGAGCATTATGTCAGTGGTAGAAACATTCCACGAGTAGGATTTATGTACATTCGGAAAGGGAGGAGCTGAACGGGAATAAATAATTTGGCTTTATTTGAAGGTTATCTTCTCTCACTAATCTGACTGAGTTTTCTTCAGGAGTTAACTAAGAAGATTGATGAAAACTGCATGGTAGGTAACATCTACATGGACTTTTATAAGGTATTGAAAAGGTTTTGCTCGATAGGTTGGTCCAGAAGGTTAGAGCAGATGGGATTCAAGTCAAACTGGCAATCTAGATCTAAAATTGGCTTGGTGATAGGAGGCAGTGGATAATGGATGAGAGATAGTTTTCTAATTGGAAGTCTGTGACGAGTCATGTGCCGTAGTGATTGGGACCTTTATTGTTTGTAGTATCTACTGCTGACACGGGTGCAAATGATGGAGAGGTGATTAGTAAGTTTGCAAATTGCATTGAAATTTAAATTATCATGAATAGCAAGGAAGGTTGTCTAAGGGTACAGCAGGATATGTTGTAATTCTAGGGGGATCATTGATAGATGAAATTCCATCTCGGGCAGATATCAGGATGGCACAGGAGGAGCTGAGCACTGTAATGAACAGTCATGAGACAGTGCACACTGATGGCTTCCAGATCATCACAGGGACTTCATCCAGGCTAGGTTGAAGAAGTCTCTGACCAACTACCACCAATAAGTCACCTGCAAAACCAGGGGAGCCAACCCACTTGATCACTGTTACTCCACGATCAGGAACTTGTCATCTCACACTCGCACTTTGGCAAGTCCGTTCACCGGGCTGTACTTCTACTCCCGGCATACAGGCAGAAGCTGAGGAGTGCAGCACCGGTGGTGAGGGCCATGAAGGTGTATGGTCAAGGGAGGTGGAGGATAGCTCACAGTTTGCTTTGAATCGGTGCACTACACCACATTCCGGGATTCATCCTCAGATCAGCAAGAAGCGCGTGGATAAATGTGTGCCTTCAAGAGTGTTCTGTGTCTTCCCAAACCAGGAGGTCTGAATGAACCAGGAGAATCGCAGGGATAGATCTGTGGCATTCAAGTCCAGTGATCCAGAATCCTACAAAATGTCCAGGTAGAACCCACGGAAGGCCTTTGTGAGAGAGAGAAGGTAATTCCACAGGAAGTTAGTGATGCAGTTGATGCACAGGGTCTGCCTATGAAGCAAAAGCCAGCAGCATAAATGTTAGAGATGCCTCACTCCCAGATGAGCACAAAGTCATTTATGCATGTTTTTATAGAGGGAGGGTAACATCACACCTGTGTGAATCCTCACGGGGAACCTGTGATCTCTGTCTTTCGAGGTCGACGTCAGAAAGTACCTCAAGAGGGTGCACCCTCACAAGGTGTCAGGTCCCAACAGTGTCCCTGGCAGGGACCCGAAAACCTGTACGAACCCACAGGCTGGAGTGTTCAAAAATGTCTTCAAGCTCTCACTGCTGCAGTCTGAGGTTCCCACCTGCTTCAAAAGGGCACCAGTCATACTGGTGTCCAAGAAGAGCCGGATGAGCTGCCTCAACAACTGTTGCTTGGTGGCACTCACATACATTGTGATGAAGTGCATTTAGAAGTTGGTCATAGCTAGAACAATTCTTGCCTCAGCAGGAATGTGGAGCTACTGCAATTCGCCAATCACACCAGCAAGTCTACAACAGAAGCAGTCTCACTGGTTCTCCACTCTGCTTTGGACCACGGTAAAATATACGTCAGACTGCTGTTAATGAATTACAACTCGGCATTCAACACCATCATCCCTTCAGTACTAATTGATAAGTTTTGAAACCTAGGCCTCTGTACCTCCCTCTGCAATTGGATCCTTGATTTGCACAGACAGTGTGAGCTGGTAATAACATCACCTTCTCACAGGTAATCAACACAGGCGCAACCAGACTCATGACTGTGTGTCTAGGCACAGCTCAAATGCCATCTATAAATTCACCAATTCCACCACTGTTGTTGGCAGAATCTCTGTAGGCAATAAAGAGGCATACAGGAGTGAGACAGATCAGCTGGCTGAGTGATGCCTAAACACTATCCTTGCACTCAACTTCAACACGACCAAGAAATTGATCGTGGAATTCAGGAAGGAGAAACCAGGAGAACAAACTCCAATCTTCATCGAGGAGTCAGCAGTGGAAAAGGTAAGCAGTTACAAGATCTTGGGGTCATTATCTCAAATGATCTAACCTGCGTCCAACATACTGATGCAATCATGAGGACAGCGCCTCAAAGGTTCTATTTTATCAGGCATTTGAAGAAATTTGGTCGTCACCAAAGAATCTTGCAAATTTCTCCAGATGTGGCAGAGAGCATTCTGACTGGTTGTATCACAGCCTGGTGTGGAGGCTTCACTGTACAGGATGGCAAGAGGCTGCAGAGAGTTGTAGACTCAGCGAGCTCCATCACTGATACAACCCTCCCCTCCAGCGAGGACATCTTCAAGGGGCAATACTTCAGGAAGGACCCTCACCATCCAGGTCATGCCCTCTTCTCATTACTACCATCAGGGAGGAGATGTAAGAGCCCGAAGACCCACACCCAATATTTTAGTCACAGATTTTTCCCTTCCACCAACAGATTTCTGAGCAGCCCCTGAACCCATAAACACTACCTCATTTTGCGTCATTTGCACTATTTGTTCATTCGTTTGTTTGTTTATTTTTGTGACTTTAAGTAATTTCTGTGTCTTGCACTGTACTGTTGTCACAAAACAACAAATATTACGACATTTTTCAGTGATAATATATCTGATTCTGATTCTCAACAAGGGCAAGGTGATGCAGTTTGGGAAGTCATATATTGGTGGGACAAATACAGTAAGTAGTCGTGTGCTGAGGAACGATGGTGAACAGAGACTCTGTGGGGTTCAAATCTACTGCTCCCAGAAACTGGCAATGCAGGCAGATACTCTGGCAAAGAAAGCATAAGGCATGCTTGCTTTCATACTATAGGTCAAGGCTAGAACATCAGTCTTGGCAAACTGCATCTGGTTAGACTGCGCTTGGAGTAGTGTGTGCAGTTCTGTTACCACAGAACGGGAAGGATTGATTGCAGGAGAGACTCACTAGGGTGTTGACTGGATCTTTAGTTATGGAGAGAGGTGAAATAGGCTGGGCTTGTCTTCCCTGAAGTGTAGGTGCGTGAAGGGTATTCTGATGGAGATATGTAAGATTATGACAGATGAGGGTAGGTCGATAATCAGAACTTTTTACCCCATAAGGGTTTCAAATGCAAGGGAGCACCGATTTAAGGTGAGGTAGAGGATTTCTAAAGGGGATTCGATTTTTTTTTACACAGAAGGAGGTTGATATCTAGAACCTACTGCCGGAGTAGGTGTTGGAATCAAACACAATCACTTTGTTTAGGTGCCACAGAAGGACAGGGACCTAATGTGGGCAAATTTGATTAGTGCAGATGGGGAGAATGGTGGATGGGGTAGGCTGAAGGCCCATTTCTGTGCTGTATGATTCCATAACTCAATGAAAACTAACAAAATCTGAATAGCGAATACCAGAGCAAAACTTTGTAAAGTTTTATGATTTCAGAAGGAAAGGCAGGCAGAAAGTGTGAAGGAAGCTTGACAGTTTAAGCCACCTCAACTATAGATGTTAATATGGAATGTTAACTATTAATGTACATGTCACCAAATCAGAATGAGTTCTGAAAGTAGGAAATATTACTAATGAGGAATAAAAAGATAAAAATAAAGATCTCCAGAATTCTTAAACTGCAATCCTTACAATAACACAGAGTTCAGGCATAAAGCCAGCCTTGGTTAAGATTAGCATGCTGCCTTACAGGCTGTCAATTCAAGTCCAATTTGAAAGGTCTGAGTGTTAATCTACTTGGATGCCCCAAATTCTTTCCACCATCTACAAGGAAAAACTCTGGAGCATGATGGGATACTTTCCACTTGCCTGGATGAGTGCAATGCCAACAGCACTCAAGAAGTTCGACACCATCCAGGGCAAATCAGCCTGCTTGATTGGCACCCTAAGCATTCATATCCTCCATCACCGGTGCATCAGGGTTGCAGTATATGCCATCTACAAATGAAGTGTAGTTACTTGCCCAAACTACTCCAATAGCACCTCCCACAACTCCACCACAGAGAGACACGGGCAGCAGGTGTATAGGAAGACCACCATGCTTCTTTCTTCACACCATGCTGACTTGAAAATTCCTTTATTGCTGCTGCCACTATATCCCTGAATTCCAAATCCAACATTTCCTGGGAATACCTTTACTAGAAGGACTGGAGTGGCTCACGAAGTTAGATTGGCATCACCTTTTCAGGAACAATTTGGAATGAACACTAAATATTTTCCTTGCCAGAAATGCCTGTATTCCATAAAGAGACTAAACTAAAAACTTCCTTACTGTACCAGGAGTGTGCTGCTTTGTGTGAAGTTCCAAAGTTTGATTGAGATGGTAAAACGATCATGCCAGTCCTCCCAGAAATGCAAAAGAGACTATTTTGATCATAATATTTGTGCCAGCTTCTTGGAAAAGCCCTCCACTTATCCCACTCCCCTACTCATTTCCAAAGCCTTTTCTTTTGTATTTCTTGCGTAAGCATCCCATAAAAATGGCATTTGAGGTCCTGTCTCTGTTCCATTCCTCCTTGCTCAGTGCTGGAATTGTCCAGGCCGGTGATATCTGTGTTTCAGACCTGGACCAGGTTAGCTTGGCTAATGGGAATAAGTACTGGTGTTGGGCACAATTTGCAAAATTCGGTCTGGATTTTCTTTTAATTGAAGAATTATCTTTGATTGTTCTGATACTGAGCCTCTAGATTTAAAAACAAAATTACCTCTTGAATCTATCTACAATAAACAACAGTGTGAGCTAATTAATGTTTTTAATGATCCCTAGGTACTAAATGGAGACATCCTAACTTCATTTCAGTCTGGTACACCCTTTAGAGTGAAGCCTTTAAATACACCCATCTCAGCAGGTCCCTCAAGTGTTCTGGATCCATGCAATGCTGGTGAATGTGTCATGGGTTGTTATGGAAACGGGCATTCATTAATGTTTGTGACATCTTTAGATTTAGTGTTTTCCACTAAGTTTGCAATTTAGTTTTAAAACCTTACAGTTAACCTTAGCTTTTGCAATGCTCGAGTAGAATTGTGAAGCCTTACTAGTGATGACTGTGTCAGACCCAGATGTTTCCTGAATTGAATTTTGTGATCAATAAAGGAAGCAAAGTCTATTTTTAATTCAATTCATGACTTTGGTGCGTCTATGTACAATGCACCTTGCCTGTACAAATGATCATTTAAATCTGAGTAAAAGTCATGACTGAGTTGAAAATGTACTCTCAATATATTATTCTTGGCATTTAGCACTTAACTTCCTGTGTCGCTGTTTTGCCTGTGTATTTCTGCCTTTTGGATGAAGCCTGCAGTGTCTTACAAACTATAGTTTCAATATATTTGATGGGGAGATCATTTTCCAAGGGTTCAGGTTCTTAGCAGTCTTTGGTTCATCCATCAATATCTAAGGGCCATGTTTAGAGACCACAACACACCCTCTCTAATTAAGGCCGATCATAATTAACTCTACCACTTCATTTAACTGCAGGGATATTGTGTTGCGGGTTGCCTAGTAAACGAATGTATTGAATTGGAACACGCTGCAGCTACTGTGAACTTGTCAGCAGCTCTGCAGTGGCGTATCACTTGGTAACTGTAATGGGGCAAAAACTGCATCAGCATATGCCAAAAGTGACTGATGATAGTTTATCAGAGATAACTATTGACCAGTTAACCGATGGAAACCAGAATGGGCAAAGAGCATTTTTGGCGGCAACATTCCTGAGTATCCAGGTTAGATAAATGGAATCAATATCCCACGTGGAACGCAATGCCGGTGGCAATGGTGGAAGCGGATACAATAGGTCTTTTAAGAGCCTTTTAGGTAGGTACAGGGAGCTATGGGGGGCTATGCGCTAGGGAAATTCTAGGCAGTTTCTAGAGTTGGTTACATGGTCGGCACAACATTGTGGGCCGAAGGGCCTGTAATGCGCTAAAAAAAAAGACAAAAACTCTAACACATGGCTGGAAAGGAGACCTGGATTTAAGTATTCAAATAACTTCAACAAGATTCTGTACTCCATAGTGTTGATATTAGGAGTAGAGCTCAAAGAATTGGTTGTTAAAGACTATGTCTAATGTTTGCACCTGCTTCATATTCCAAAATGTAAAGCCCACATAGTGACCTCTAATTGCACAGTCCAATATACCCCTGGATACTAAAAAATACCTATTTCATTGTTTGCACTATGTGACAGGGTGTCACTCTCTATTACACCTAAGGTGTCCAAAGTCTCTTTATTACTCCTACAGTGACCACTCAGTAAGAAATGAAATACATTTAAAGTTTTCAGCAGTAAAACTAAAAGACTAATGGCACACCGGTAAGTTTTTATGAATCACCCAGAACATTTTCCAGTTGAAGATTCATGTGGCATTGAACAATTTTGTTTTTGCTTTAAAAACCCGCACATTGTCCTGCCCCAGAACATACCGCACATTCCTTATCCCTTAGCTGAACTTCCAGTATTCAAATGAAGTTTTTTTTTAAAAGCAGATGCTCAAAACCTGATGCAAAAATAGGAAATGCTGGAGCTACTCAGCTTGTTCACTTAGTGGAAAGAGAAAAGTAGTTAAAATTTCAAGGACTAATGAGGACAGAGTGAATGTTTCAGTTTACACCTGGAACATCAACTTTGTTTCACTTTCCACATATTCTGCCTGATCTGCTGAATGATTCCAGAACTTCCTGTTTATGTGTTTGTTTTCAGACCTGTCTGATCTCCCTCTCAGTGTGAACAAACAAATGAAGTGATTTTCAGTACCTATATGCAGAGCAACATTGATCCCTGCACTCCTGTACACTCCTGAGGTCAGGAATGCCTACAGTGTCCACCTCAGGGCACCATAAAGCTAATCTGCAAAATCTCTCTAATTCTCTGAATGATAAGCAAACCAATATCAGCACCTTTTTCCAGGGCAACATCTCCATCTTCAAGAGCACAATTATAGTCGATCAGGTTCTATAATTCTCACACCCAACATCGGACAACCTGTCCCAATCATGGGAAGAGATGACAAGCCAGGCAGAGGAAAAGATTCAGCAACATGCACAAAGCTTCCTTGAAGAAAAGCAGCATCTCACTGACTCCTGGGAATCACTGGCCATGACCATGTAAGATAAAGTATATTTTCAGTCATGCTCTGTCTACTTTGGCATTGCTCCTGATAGAATTGAACCTGTTATAGATTTGTTGCCAGAGACAAATGGATCTGGGAAACAATCTTAATCTATTCCATGACAAAGCCCCACTCCTATAAATAGTTTAGTGATGTTTACAGGAGCAAATATAACATCTTACCTCCTCCTTTGTTTTCCTGGATATCACACGCAGCCAGTCTCCGATCATGCTGAGGACAGCTGCAAAGTAAGCCAGGCCAACCAAGATCCAGAACCAGACCAAAGGCTTATACCATTCTCGATAAAGGATAGTTATGTTTCCACCTGCACAAAATAGATGACATGAAGCTGAGTACATAGAATTCAACTTTTAGTTGCTTCTTTCTAAATTGAAAAATGATGATTTAATTTCTCTGTAATAGTTATCCTGAATTCCACCACCTGAGAAAATTATTCAGTAACAGTGGAAACACAGGGACCAGGCATCAGCATGGCCAGAAACATCAGTGATGTCCAATTCAAGTTCACCAAAGTTTTCATCAATACTAATAGAAACATTATCAGTTTTAAGAACATTGACCTTGAGTTGGATTATTAGTTTGAATGAAACTGTCCTACTGTACATCAAGATGGAATCAAAAAGCTAAATTTATATTTTTCAATGAGAAATCAACAATCTGTCTACAAATGTCTTTCTGTCAGTTTGTACTGGAATACAATACAGACTGTTGTTTGTCTAATTTCAACATTTGGTGTTACAGTACAAACAATTGGAGCAGATACAGACAATTCGGCCCATTGAGCCTGCTCTGGCATTCAACCTCAAACATTGTTTTCCTGGTTTATTCCCGAATCCAGTGAACCCTATACTTCCCAGATATCTACCAGACTCAGTTTTCATTGCAATCAGTTCCAGAGCTTCAAAGGCCATCCAGGGTAGGGAACTCCAAAGATCCGCCAGCCTTTCAGTAATGTAATTTCTCTTTATTTCAAATGCTTTACCCCTAGTCAGGTGAACGCGATCTCTGGATTGTAACTTCTTACCAGAAGAAGTATGCTCCCAATATCAACTCTTTTGAACCAATGAAGAATTTAGCACATTACCATGAGGTCGTGATTCACTCTTCTAAACTTCCCTATTCTCTCTCCTCTGTAGCAACAATCAGAATCAGAATCAAGTTTAATATCACCGGCATATGGTGTGAAATTTGTTAACTTTGCAGCAGCAATACAAGATAATAGTGTAATGCCCTGGTTTATTTACATTTTTACTCCTAATGTAGGGTATTTCATAGCTTTCTGTAAGGCAGTGTGTCCTACTGGTAGAATGTTTTGGTTTCAGCTAAAGATAAGGGGCTATGATGTTCAACTTAGGAATGTTGTGTCAGCCAATCAGGATGGTGGAATTGGGAGAAGGTTCTAGAGAGAGCTTGGCGGTGGAGAGAGATTTGTGACAGACACTGGTGGGGGGGGAGGCAGAGAAGATTGAGAAGGTAGCCCATAGGATTCGATCTGGTGGGAAGAGGCTTTGTGAGATGAAAGAGTCCAAGATGGGAAGTTCTGTTGGTGATTGGTGATGAGAATTCAGTGCTGTGAGTAATGGTCATACCCAGCTTTTGGACAACATGAGCTCCAATGCCTGTGCATATTTAGACTTGTTTAGTTGTAATGGGCTCTTTTATTAATTTTTTCTTTTTGTTCTATTAATAACTGTTTGATAAAGCTGAAATTAGTAAATACACTTTCTTTGTAATTGTATGCGGTGTACAATCTGTTATTTCTTGCCGACTGATAACTGTGTGGGGCAGTAATTACACAGTATTCACTCAAATCACCATTCCATTCATTGAAACATCCTAACTTTCCTGTTTGGTTGAACCTAAATCATACCGACCCTAGACTATATTGTTTATGAAACGTGACCTTCTCACCACTGAGCCAGGAGGCTATTAACAGCGTTAAATTAAAATAGTAGTGCAAAAATAGGAATTAAAACGTCATTAAGTAGTGTTCAGGGGTTCAATGTCCATTCAGAAATTGAAGGCAGAGGGGAAGAAACTATTCCTGAATCACTGAGCATGTGCCTTCAGGCTTCTGCCATTCCTTCCTGACAGTAACAGTGAGAAAAGGGCATGTCTGGGTGGTGGGGGTCCTTAACGATGGATGTTGCCTATTTGAGGGACTGCTCCTTGAAGATGTCCTGGATACTAAGGAGGATAGAGCCCATGATGGGCCTGACTAATTTTACAATACTCCTCAACTTACTTCGATCTTGTGCGGTAACCTTCCCCCGCCCCCACCCCACCAGACAGTGATGAAGCCAGGTAGGATGCTCTTTTTAATAGCTGCATCGAGATGTTGGGTCCAGGTTAGATCCTTAGAGATATTGACACCCAGGAACTTGAAATTGCTCACTCTCTCTACTTCTGATCCCTCTTTGATGACTGTTGTATGTTCTCTCATCTTACCGTTTCTGAAGTCCATAATCAGTTCTTTGGTCTTACTGACATTAAGTGCAGGGTTGTTGCTGTGAGACCACTCAATTAGCTGGTATATTGCGCTCCTGTACATGTTCTCATCACCATCTGAGATTCTGCCAAGAATGTTTGTATAGTCAGCAAATTTATAGATGGTATTTGAGCTGCGCCTAACCACACAGTCATGGGTTTAGAGACAGTAGAGTAGTGGGCTAAGCACACATCCCTGAGGTATGCCAGTGTTGATTGTCAGCGAGGTGGAGGTGTTAGTTCCAATCCGTACAGATTGTGGTCTTCTGATTAGGAAATCATAGATCCAGTTACAGAGGGAGGTACAGATGTCCAGGTTCTCGAGTTTTTCAATCAGAACTGTAGGAATGATGGTGTTAAATGCTGAGCTGTGGTCAATACACAGCATCCTGACATAGGTATTTGGCCACATGGAGAGCCAAAGAGATCGTATCCACTGTAGACCTATTGTGGCAATAAGCAAATTGCAGTGGGTCCAGGTCCTTGCTGAGACAAGAGTTGATTCTAGCCATAACCAACCACTCTGTAGATGTGAGTGCCACTAGACAATCATCGTTAAGGCAGCTAACCCTGCTCTTCTTGGGTACACGTGTAATTGTCGCCCTTTTGAAGCAGGTGGGAACTTCCAACTGTAGCAACGAGAGATTGAAAATGTCTTTGAACTCCCCTGCCAATTGGTTGGAACAGGTTTTCAGAGCCTTGCCTGGTATGTCATTGGTGTCTGTCGCCTTGCAAGGGTTCACCCTCTTGAAAGACAGCCTGACATCAGTCTCTGAGACAGAGATCACAGGGTCACTGGGTGCTGCAGGGATCCTCATAGCTGTAGTTTTATCCTCCCTTTCTTAGCAACATCAAATAGGTTGAGCTCATCTGGGAGTGATGCATCACTGCCACTTATGCAGTTGGGTTTCACTTTGTAGGAAGTAATGGCCCGCAGACCCCCTGCCAGAGTTGATGTGCATCCGATTTCACCTCCAACCTCATTCAGAATTATTCCTTTGCTTTTGAAATAGCTCTCAGCAAGTCATACCTGGTTTTCTTGTATAGGCTTGAATGCCACAACACTAGCCCTCAATAGACTACGAAGCTCCTGGTTTACCTGTGGCTTTTGGTTTGAGAATGTACAGTAAGTTTTCGTAGGCATACATTCACCCACGCAGGTTGTAATGAAATCGGTAACAACTGTGGCATACTCATTCAAATTCGAAGCTGAATCCCTAAATACAATCAGGTCTACCAATTCAAAGCAGTCCTGTAAGCACTCCTGCGTCTCCCTTGTCCATATCTTTTTGGTCGTCACTACTGGTGTTGCAGTCTTCAGTCTCTGCCGAAACTCAGGGAGTAGAAGTACAGCCAGGTGATCAGACTTTCCAAAGTGTGGGCGTGGGATAGCATCGTAAGCACTTTTAATGGTGGTGTAACAGTGGCCCAGTGTGATGGTTCCTCTGGTGCTACAAGTGGTATGTTTCAAGCTGTTCTGGTTAAGATCCCCCATAATGATGGGGAAGGCATCAGCATGTGCTGTTTCTTGCCTATTGATCACAACGCTCAATTCGTCCAGAGCTTGCTTGATGTTGCATTCAATACTCCAGGTATAACCTTACCAAGGCCCTATATAGCTGCAGTAAGGCAGCCTTACTCTTGCACTCAAATTCTCTCATTACGAAGGCAAAGGCACCACTTGCCTTCCTAATTGCCTGCAGCATATGCATCTGCCTGATTTATCCTGTTGCTATTGTTCTAATTCTCTGTAAAGTTTATTTACATTGATTTATGTTGTGCATCAACGCTCTTTCAATTATTTACATCTTCACTCAGCATAATGCATTATGCAATGATATTATCGTGACACACAACCCTGCAGTCAGAGAAGTATCAAAAAATACATGAAGCCAACCAATGGAAACCCAATAAACACAAGAGGTACTGTAGATGCTGGAAATCCAGAGCAATACACACAATGTGGTGGAGGAGCTCAGCAGGTCAGGCGGCATCTAAGGATGGATGGGAATACACAGTCAATGTTTTGGGCCGAGACCCTTCTTCAGGACAGGAGTGTCATCAGAAACCCCATAAAATTGGTCTACTTATCAAAGCATGCTCTCAAATGGCACTGCTTGGGCTTCTTCAGTGAAAACTAAAACTCGGCAATGTATTTTCCTGTCAAAGTGAAATCCCTGCTTCTTTTTTCAATTTATTTTGTTATTTGTTTTTGCCATTTTAGGTCCACAAGCTCCATAATTGTCCTACGTCACAGCACTGGGGAGTGATCTATCAGCACTTTTCCAAGGTTTATAATACGAAGGCAAAGAGTAAAGCACCAAGAGTTAAAACATTAGATGCATTAAATCAACACGTTTAAGCAAAAACTACCATTTCATTCATTCACTTGTTCCAATCATTTCTAAATTTTCTACAGTTATATCCACTGTATAGTTTCTCCACAGAGTATTAGCAACAATAGAATAGCTAGCTAATAATTTGATATTGAATCACAGATATTACTTTCCTGCAATTTACGGGGTATTTTCAAAGAAGATGTACTTGTTCCAAAAGTCACAACAAAAGCAGGATGAGGGAGCAGCGCAAGTCCAGTGGTAACAATTTATTACGATGGTAATATCTGCTTTCTGTTCTTATTTAATCCTTAAACAACATCTGACAGAACAAATTATCTGATCGATGTAAATAAAAGGAAAATCTGAGATGCTAGAAACACCCTGTAGGTCAAACAGCGTCTGTGGAAAAGATTCCTGTCTGCCACATGTGCTGCCTGACCTTCAACATTTTCCAGCACTTGTTTCAAATATCTGGCCACATATTCCATGGTTGTGGAAGCTGTTGAACTGAAAATGGCGGTTTCATTTACTGCACTACCACACTAAGTGCATGACAAAAAAAAAGAGACAATGCTGGAATATACATCCACACCTATTGATCATATATAATATTGTATCAGGTTTGGGAAGAGCTAAAGCTACTGAGGGTAGCACTGGTCTTCTCATTTTGTCTGCGTAACCATCTGCACCAATCCAGCAAAAATTGACAGATTTTAACTGTCATATTAATGTAGATTCACACAATAGTTTTTTCATTATAGCTTGAACTTCACTACAATACATTTGTATCTACCTTGGGTTTAATATATGTGTGCTTTTATTCTGTTTGAGGTGCTATAGTGATAAGAATATAATAAATTACTATGAGACATGGGGAGCTGCAAAACCACAAGTATCTTGTTAATTTCACACTTCATGCATGCACTGTGCAAGAATGCATACATCATACACATACACAAAACATCTTTTCCAATTCTGAACTAAAAGAATGATTCACATTTTGACGTGTTTTTTTTTTTTTTTTGCAGATTTAACCCGTTCCACAGATTTTCTTTCACCTTCTCAAAGAATTGAAATTGTGTCATACTCTTGACCTGTGGCAAGTATCACTGCCAGATTCAGTTTGGCTAAATTCTGCGTCATTTCGGTCCCAGCTTCCACAGGCTCTATTGGATCAATCTCTGGAATACAATCTTTGGGATATATATGTGCATCACTCTTTGATATTTTGTTGTGTATCTCTTGCAGAAATTAAATGAATTAAGTGCACACCCAGTTTCATCTCCTCTTTGTCTACATACTTCATAAGACCATAAGACATAGGAGCAGAATTAGGCCATCTGGCCCATCAATTCTGCTCCGCCATTCAATCATGGCTAATCCTTTTTATCTTCCTTCTCTTCAACCCCAGTTCCCGGCCTTCTCCCGGTAACCTTTGATGCCACATCCAGTCAAGAATCTATCAATCTCTGCCTTAAATAAACCCAATGACCTGACCTCCACAGCTGCATGTGGCAATAAATTCCACAAATTCATCACCCTTTGGCTAAAGAAATTTCTCCATATCTCTGTTTTGAAAGGGCGCCCCTCTATCCTGAGGCTGTGCCCTCTTGTCCTAGACTCTCCCACCATGGGAAACATCCTTACCATATCTACTCTCTCTAGGCCTTTTAACATTCGAAAGGTTTCAGTGAGAGCCCCCTCATCCTTCTGAATTCCAGCGATTGCAGACCCAGAGCCATCAAACATTCCTTGTATGATAACCCTTTCATTCCTGGAATCATCCTTGTGGACCTCCTCTGGATCCTCTCCAACGTCAGCACAGTCTATTACTGCAACATCCCATTTCCAAACATCTGATCTGCCTGGTGCTGTCAACACACAGATTATGTCACCTATGTCTGCCGCTATGGCTTGAGTCATGATTTTTTTTTGGTCCTTACTGCTTCTCTTCCACCCCTCAGTATTTGGCTGAGCTAAACTCAGTTGTACTCTGAGCCTTCACGTTAATTGGGCCATTGGTGAGTCGGGTCAACTGCCTACTAAGAACAACTCTTAAAGACCAAAAACTAATTGAGAAAAGAGCCAGGATTCACTTTGTTTATTTGGGACACGAAGCAGCTTAATTGGGACAGAGGACAGTTGCTTAACAGTTTTTAACCAGTGTCAGTCATGTGCACTTCTGTGGCCGTTAGACACTACACCCTGCTTAGAGCAAGCAGTTTGAAGTAGCGTTGGTTGCATTTGTTTGTGTTCAAAAAGCAGTAATTTTGGTGAGAGATAAGCAGCGAGACAATTTGGAACTGTTTTGCTCACTGTGGTTTGCAAGCCTTCAGGCTCAGAGATGCCAGAAACCTCTGGGAGTGGAAATGAAACAATTGCACTACTTCAACAAGTTAAGAAATTCAAAGAATTTGAAGGCATTGACAATCATCTTGAATGTTACAATAAAAGTGAAGATTTGGAGGATGTAATCATCAAAAACTTTGAATGAAGCCTGCCCATTATCTTCACTAGGTGTCTGCACGGATTTTGTTCAGTTACAGTCATTCAAAGGAACACAGTTGTGTACACTGGATTGTGTACACAGTTGTGTCCTCCATTGGTAAATATGAGGAACTAATACCATTTCATAGCACTGCTGTAGTATTGGTAGTGTTCTAATTTTTAATGTACTTCATTTAAATACATAATTTGTTACTTAGTTAAACAGATATTTGACTTTTTTATACTTTTTAAATTACTTCCATGAAATTTCGGGAATTGGGGCAGCCGCATAATTGGGCCAAAATATACCAGTGCCAATGTGTCCTAACTAACGGGAATCCACAGTAACTGTAATTCAGCAGGATTATAATTTGTTGAGCAACATGGCATTACCCAAGATTAACAAAATGTTACACAATCTATATCTGTTGTAATACTTGAACCCTCAGATTTATTCTTATCTATTCATTTGAAAACAGTTCCTTTTGACAGCTCATCTTCTGTAAATCATCTTTTACCATTTTCAATGTGATAGCCATACATACACAGTACCATTATGAAACTTCTACTTTCAATCATGTGATCACATTGAAAAAAAAGAATGCTCCATCTTTGCAGCCATTATCAAAACTGCTGACTTAGACCAGGATTTGTGGACAAAGCCAGGATTTACAGCTTGTGACTAAAGTAAAGGTCAAGCCTTTCGCAACTGATGAAACATTTTTCACTCCAGAAAAATTTCTGTTACCTTCTTCTCAGTCTGAGCCTGATTTTTCTCAATTTTTTTAAGCACAAACATTGTTGATTTTTTTGTTGTTGCCTCAAATTCATTTTTTGACCTTCTTCACGCATGCAATGTCATCAGAACTGACGGAAGTTGTTTTATTGCCTTATACTACAACAAGGAATGGCTTAAGTTCTGCAATGTTTTCAAGTTTCCTTGCCTTCACATTGTTCCCACTTTTTTCTTTGACTGGTTGCAATCTATTTGCATAACCTTTTCATCCAAGATAACTTTTTTTCTGTAAGAATGCATATTTAAATCTTTTGAGTTCATCAATGTGTTTATGTAGTTACATTCTAATGTTTTCATCATCGGTACTTGTGGTTATTAGTTCATCAACTTAATTCCATCGACAATAATTTATATTTTCTTATCCATGATAACGTGAATGGTGTTTTGAATTCACATCATAAGGTAAATGTATGTAAGATTCAGATTTTATGTATTTTATTTGTCAAATAATGCTCACACTCCTTATCCATAATCAACAGATAAATGAAACTACCTTGGTGAAAACTTTGCATATAGGTCCTGTGATGTATCTATACTTCTGAATTAAAAAAGAGCAAGTGTTGGAAACACTCGGCAGCTCAAGCAGTATCTGTAGAACCAGAAATAGTGTTCACATTTCAGGTCAAAGGCTTTTCATGAGGAATCTTTCCAGTTCTGACAAAGGGTCCTCAACCTGAAATGTTAACTCTTTGCCTCTTTTCACAGATACTGCCTGACCCTCTGTGCACTTCCTGTGTTTTCTGTTTATATTTGAGATTCACAGCATGTTCAAGGTTTTGTTTTTCAAATGACCATTTCAACCGTTCATCAGCAGCTGCCTGGTTCACTGTCACCTACAATCATTACATAACTGGACAACCTTGTCCACTTCAGATTCTTCTACAATTGCCATTGCCCAGCTGCCCTGGCAAATCCATATTAGAACTCAGTCCCACACCACCAGGTTCAAGAAAGCTACTTCCCTTCTGCCATTTACTTCTTGAACTAGCTGGCAAAACCTTAATCACTACAGCTTAACAACATTAGGACCATATTGCACTAAACTTGGACTTCACAAATTATGCAAAAAATGATGGTGTTGGTAATGGTGGTATCATGGATCAAGGGCTTATCAACATAATTGGTATAGTTAAGCACAAGATGGTTGGCATAGATTTCTCTGCTGTATGGCTCAATGAATCTATGATTCTAATCGAACATTCTCATCTGACCAGACTTAACTGAAGGCTGAGTAGGTCCATTTCTCCTGTTGACACTGCAATAAAGCCACATTAATCTAGATTCAGTTTACAGTAATGTAAACTCAATAATTTATTTGCCTTGAGGCCAGCTGTCAATGAAGCTGGGTTTTGTGTTCAGTGTTCAGTTTTGCTGTTGTAATCATGGATCAGAAGTGAATGTCTTACCGTGTGATCTTTATGCTCACAAAGAAATAATTTAGGCTCACCAAAGATCTCACAAAATCACGTTGACCTCAATGATCCTGCACATACTTAAATCAATTCCATTTGGATATACTGCCTGATTGCATTGCCTCATGAGAGATTTAATGTTCAGGGCAGGGCACGTCAACGAGTTGGTGCAAAAATTTTGATATTACTTTGGCAAATAGGAGCAGTGTCCTCCCTGCACAGGCCAACAGTTAATTCTAACCTTGGCAAATAATAAAATTTTTAAAACATTGGATGTAATAGAATAAATAGCTCTTTGACCCTTGAATCAGCTCTAGCAATAAAAGTGATCATGAACTCCATTCAAAGTTCTCAGCTGATCCCTATATTTCTTTATTCATCCATAGCATAAAGACTTTACTCAGCCTCGAATACAGTCAACAACAATAGTTAATTTTACCGTGAGATAGGAACAGAATCAGGCCATTCTGCCCACCAAGTCTGCTCTGCCATTCTATCATGGCTGATTTACTTTCTCTCTCAGTCCTATTTTCCTGACTTCTCCTCTCAACCTTTGCTGAAGAACCTGTCACCCTCCCCTTTAAATATACCAATGACGTGGCCTCCACAACCATCTGTAGCAATAAATTCCACAGATTTACCACACTCTAGCTAAAGAAATTACATTAAAACATAAATTGGATCATGCACCAGAGGTTGCCCAATTGTGCTTTAAGTGAATTCTGGGACATCTGGGATGCATTGGGTTTTTGTCTAACATTAAGGGGCATTTTCAATTAAAAGCATGAAATCATTATATTTATTTAGATATAAATTTTTTAAAAATTCTGAATTGAGGTTGAGCTGGAACAGAAATTCAGTTAAGATTTATGTTAGAGCTGTTTCCCTTGCCAGACCCAATTAAGCAGAGGTACCGCACTGCCCTTCCTGCCAAGGATCAGCTCAGAACATCATTATCTTTCAATCACTGGCTTGCCTGGTTTTGCACTGGAACAGCTTAGATCCTTGTCTCAAATGGACATTCATCCCTAGTTCAGCAGCTCATAGCACCATCAAACTGGAATTTGATCACCCGTTCTGGTCATACTCAGTAGTTTGGTCCCATCATAAATCTCTAAATGCGAAGTTAATCTCTAAACCGAACAACAATAGTGATACTTTGTTAAAACCACACGTTTGTATCTGTGATAGAGCAAATGCAGTAAACTGCTTACCTGCTACATAGTCACCAAATCCTACTGTCGTCAAGGTGATAACAACAAAATAGATGGAGTCCAGCGTTGTCCATCCTTCGATGTGTTTAAAAATAATTGCTGGGATAGTCACAAAAACAAGGCAACCCGCTAAAATGAAAAGGATTGTGGAGATGACTCGTATTTTAGTTTGACTCACTTGCTTTTTCTGAAAACAAAAGAAGTAATAATTAAGTTTTACTTTTAAAGCTGATGGCATAAATTGAATTAATGCAAACTGCTAGATACTGAAATAACATGGAAATAAATATAATGAATAGAAACATAGAAACATAGAAAATAGGTGCAGGAGTAGGCCATTTGGCCCTTCAAGCCTGCACTGCCATTCAGTATGATCATGGCTGATCATCCAACTCAGAACCCTGTACCTGCCTTCCCTCCATACCCCCTGATCCCTTTAGCCACAAGGGCCATATCTAACTCCCTCACTATTAGGGTCACAAAATACCTTGTGAAAAAATAGAACATTTCAAGAAATGTACAAATAGATTTTGGGCACAAGAAATTCTGCAGATGCTGGAAATCCAAAGCAACACACGCAAAATGCTGGAGGAACTCAGCAAGTGAGACAGCATCTATGGAAATGAATAAACAGTCGAAGATTCTTCTTCAGGATTGAAAAGGGAGAAGATGCTAGAATAAAAGATGCCAATAGAAAATAAAATAAACTTTATTTTGGCATCTTCCCCCTTCCTTTCCAGTCCTGAAGAAGGACCTTGGCCCAAAATGTTGACTGTTTTTTTCATTTCCATAGATGCTGCCTGACCAGCTGAGTTCCTCCAGCATTTTGTGTGTGTTGCAATAGATTGTAGCCATTATTTGAGCTCAGTTATCATTAAAAATAGATGGGATTAAATGAAATAGTGCTAAATATTGCAGAATTTTAGGTGTTAGACAAAAACTATCTGAATACTGGTTAGCTACAAGCTTTGAAATTGTTTCAGAAGTTAACTTGCCATTCTTTTCAACTAAAATATTGTCCCCAGTGGGGAATGACGTTCTTCGATTGAGTGTGCCCATTTGGAAGTACTCAAACATATTGTGCAATGATGCCCAAAGTGCAGTAGTACCCACTGTCATATTAATGAGATGAAATCAGATGAGATGAGGTGTATCCCAGTTGCCATGGAAAGCAAGGGAGGGGATTGCTAGGGGCCCTGATGGTGATTTTAATTATCTTCTGGCCAGAGGTGAGGCACTGGAAGACAACAAATGCAGTACCTTTACTCACGAAGGACAGCTGGGATAAACCAGGTAAATATAGGCAGCAAGTAGTACAAATCGAGAACAAATAAAGGACAAAAGGAGGAATATGCAATTCAGCTATGAGATTTCATTTTGGGAGGTAGTGTGGTTGGAGTTAAGTGTACCTAATGGGGTAGAGTGGGAGTCCTTTCTAGGAACTCCATTAAGCCATCAAAAGAAAATTGTAGAAATGAGGAAATCTGCAGATGATGGAAATTCAAACAGCACACACAAAAAATGCTGGTGAACGCAGCAGGCCAGGCAGCATCTGTAGGAAGAGGTACAGTCGATGTTTCGGGCCGGGACTCTTCGTCAGGACTAACTGAAAGAAGAGATAGTAAGAAATTTAAAAGTGGGAGGGGGAGAGAGAGATCTGAAATGCTAGGAGAAGACAGGAGGGGAAGGATGGAGCCAAGAGCTGGACAGTTGATTGGCAAAAGAGATACCAGGCTGGAGAAGGGAGAGGATCATGGGACAGGAAGCCTGGGGAGAAAGAGAAGTGGGGATGGGAGCCCAGAGGGTGGAGAGCAGGCAAGGAGTTATAGTGAGAGGGACAGAGGGAGAAAAAAAGGGGGAAAAAATAAAAAATATATATTAAAAATATATTAAATAAATAAATAAGGGATGGGGTGTGAAGGGGAGGAGGGGCATAACGGAAGTTAGAGAAGTCAATATTTATGCCATCAGGTTGGAGGCTACCCAGACGGAATATAAGGTGTTGTTCCTCCAACCTGAATGTGGCTTCATCTTGACAGTAGAGGAGGCCGTGGATAGACATGTCAGAATGGGAATGGGACGTGGAATTAAAATGTGTGGCCACTGGGAGATCTTGCTTTCTCTAGCGGACAGAGCGAAGGTGTTCAGCGAAACGATCTCCCAGTCTGCATCAGGTCTCGTCAATATATAGAAGGCCACATCGGGAGCACCGGATGCAGTATATCACCCCAGTCGACGCACAGGTGAAGTGTTGCCTCACCTGGAAGGACTGTCTGGGGCCCTGAATAATAGTGAGGGATGAAGTGTAAGGCATGTGTAGCACTTGTTCTGCTTACAAGGATAAGTGCCAGGAGGGAGATCAGTGGGGAGGGATGGGGGGGATGAATGGACAAGGGAGTCGCGTAGGGAGCGATCCCTGCGGAAAGCAGAGGGGGGGGAGGGAAAGATGTGCTTGGTGGTGGGATCCCATTGGAGGTGGCGGAAGTTACGGAGAATTATATGTTGGACCTGGAGGTTGGTGGAGTGGTAGGTAAGGACAAGGGGAACCCTTTCCCTAGTGGGGTGGCGGGAGGATGGGGTGAAAGTAGATGTGGATGAAATGGGAGAGATGCGTTTGAGAGCAGAGTTGATGGTGGAGGAAGGGAAGCCTCTTTCTTTAAAAAAGGAAGACATTGTCTTCGTCCTGGAATGAAAAGCCTCATCCTGAGAGCAGATGCGGCGGAGACGGAGGAATTGCGAGAAGGGGATGGCAATTTCGCAAGAGACAGGGTGGGAAGAGGAATAGTCCAGATATCTGTGAGAGTCTGTCGGCTTATAGTAGACATCAGTAGATAAGCTGTCTCCAGAGATAGAGACAGAAAGATCAAGAAAGGGGAGGGAGGTATCAGAAATGGACCAGGTAAACTTGAGGACAGGGTGAAAGTTGGAGGCAAAGTTAATGAAGTCAACGAGCTCAGCATGCGTGCAGGAAGCAGCGCCAATGCAGTTGTTGATGTAGTGAAGGAAAAGAGGGGGACAGATACCAGTACAGGCTTAGAACATGGATTGTTCCACAAAACCACGAAAAGGCAGGCATAGCTGGGACCCATATGGGTGCCCATGGCTGCACCTTTAGTTTGGAGGAAGTGGGAGGAGCCAAAGGAGAAATTGTTAAGAGTAAGGACTAATTCCGCTAGACTGAGGGGAATGGTGGTAGAGGGGAGCTGGTTGGGTCTGGAATCCAAAAAGAAGTGGAGAGCTTTGAGACCTCCCTGGTGGGGGATGGAGGTATATAGGGACTGAACATTCATGGTGAAAATAAAGTGGTGGGGGCCACAGAACTTAAAATCATTGAAAAGAAAATAGTCTTCTTTCCATTTAACTATAGGCCACCACTGCCAATAAAACAGAGTAGGTTGCTCTTGCATTAGTGAGGAGGGCTACAGACTTATTTTTGATGGGGCTCTATAGATACTATAATCCTTATGCCCTATAAATATCTGGTTGATTTTACACTAATCTGCAATGTATAAAGTATATATGACTTCAGTTCTATTGACAGCAATTTGGCAAAACGGAGATCACAAATGATTACTCTAGAAAATGGTGTTGTTGGACATGTTTCTTATGGCTGGTTGCCAGCACCATTATCCTTCATCTCATAAGTACAAAATTTAGCATTATTTTAAAAATAGTTTTTTGAGTATTATTTTCTGAACAATTCAGTCAGTACCTGCTAAATAACCAATAGATAGAAGTGCCCACTTTGAACAAAGGGAGTTTCCCCTAGATTTTCCTGATCTCCTGGCCAAGCTCTAACACAGATCAGCACGTTAACAACTTTTGTGAATTTTTTAATGCAATTCCACTGGGAATTGCACTTTTCTCCAAGAAGAAAATGTCTATGCAAATTGAAAGAACCTATCTGAGGTCCAGGCAGCAGTGTAATACACATTCAAAATTCAATTTTAGTCTGAGTTTTGGATTCATTTTGGGATGGGCCAGAACGCATTTTGGGTTTTAAAATACTATCAACACTTTTGATGTAGTTAAGTTACGATTTTATTGTGCTTAATACTAAATTTGGTAGAATTGGGTAGAAGAGTCATCTGATGTCCAAACTGATCTGATGTTTTTCCCTTAAGGATAGGATGGTAGTGTAGCATGTTGCACATTGACATATCAAAGCATTTGCCAAGGACTAATAGGGTCCATCCCTATCTTTAGCTCTACTATCAGTGTAAGGGGTGGGGAAAAAAAGCAAAATATTATCTTGCAGTCTCGAGGGAAAATTAAAAGGCAAAGCACCCCTTGTACTAAACTCAAGAGCAGTGCCAGTTAATAAATTGCATTTCAGTTGGATGTAGCATAAGGAAATGGTATGGTCTGAGGCCAGACATCCCCTAAATTCTCAGCATGTGGGCTTCAGTGGGTAAGGGCAGATCAGTGAGGTAGGTCAATGTTGGGTGGGGTGAATGGGAGCAACTGGCCTGAAATTGTGACATCACAGATTCAAGATTTTTAATTGGCATTCTTCAGTACGTGAGTGTAAAGGAGAACGAAATGATTGTCACCCTGAATCCAATGCAGCATAAAAACCACAACAGGCATAAAGAGCACAGTAAAAAAAACACACACACACACACAAACACACACACACACACACACACACACACACACACACACACACAGAGTAAATATAAATATAGAAGCAATAAATATAAATATGAAACCATGTGACGTCAGCTGAAGACAGGTGAATGATGCAAAATTGTTGAGTATTTTCTGATAAATTTCTACCGTATAAGGTTATTTCTGAAGAGAAATCACGTTTCATTGGCTTTGTATCTGTACTCAGCACAATGACAATAAAGTTGAATCTAATCTAATCTAATCTAAAATTGAGACAAACCACAAGTGTCATGTGGGCACTTCCTGCGCACTTGAGAACCTCATCTCCACCTGCAACAGCTTGAATTCTGGAATGGTGAAATTCCAGCCATCGGAGCTGGAATTGCGTCTAAAGTCGCTGTGGCATATCTGCAAGGTGGGGGATTTTGTAGTTAGTACAGTGGCACTGAAGTTGAAGACTACATGGACAGAAAATGGATGACCTCCAGGCAGACCAGGATGAGTAAGAAGATAGTCAGGGATTTTCCTGAGGCCATCACATTCACTGACCTATTTTCCATTTTAGGTACTGATGGTTCCTCGAGAGATTGCAACCAGGGCCATGAGAAGGAAGAAGAACAGGAGAGCAATGCTGATCAAAGATCCAATAGTTAGGAGGACAGACAGGTGAATCTGTAGTTGACAATGTGAACCCCACAATGGGATGTTGCCTTCATGGTGCCATAGGCAGGGATGTCACTAAGACAGATGCAAAGTCTCCTGAAAGGAGGAGGGTGAAGAGTCAGTTTTGGTCCACATTTGTATATTCCTGGAATGGATACAAATGGATTTCAAGATCATTATATAGATTGACTAGACATCAATCCATTTTAGCAGTGTGCCAGGTCTTGAATGGTGTGAGGGAAGAGAAGTGAGGGCAGTTACTGTTGCAAGGGAGAAGGTGCTCAAAAAGCTGATGAAACTCAGACCAGGTGAGCTGCACGCGAGTGTTCTGAAAGAGGTGGTGGTAAAGATTGTAGAGGCTTCTGTAATGATCTTTCAAGAATCATTGGACTCTGGCATGGTTCTGGAGCACTGGAAAATTGCAAATATCACTCCACTCTTTAAGAAAGGCGGGAGGCAGCAGAAAGAAAATTATAGAGCAGTTAGTCTGACATCAGTGGTTGGGAAGATGTTGGAGTCGAGAGTTAAGAATGAGGTTATGGAGTACTTGGTGACGCAGGTCAAGATAGGACAAAGTCAACATGGCCTCCTCAAGGAAAAATCTTGCCTGACAAGCCTGTTCAAATTCTTTGAGGATATTACAAGTAGGATAGATAAAGGGAGATGCAGTGAATGTTGTATATTTTGGATTTTCAGAAGGCCTTTGACAAGGTGCCACACATGAAGCTGCTTAACAAGTTAAGAGCCCATGGCATTACAGGAAAGTTACTAGCATGGTTGGAGCATTGGCTGATTGGTAGGAGGCAGCAAGTGGGAATAAAAGGATCCTTATCTAGTTGGCTACCAGTGACTAGTGGTGTTCTGCAGGGGTTGGTGTTGGGACCACTTCTTTTTATGCTATATATAAATGAGTTGGATGATGGAATAGGTGGCTTTGTTGCCAAGTTTGCAGATGATATGAAGATTGGTGGAGGGGCAGGTAGTGTTGACGAAACAGGGAAGCTGCAGAAGGACTTAAACAGATTAGGAGAATGGGCAAGAAAGTAGCAAATGAAATACAATGTTGGAGAAAGCATGGTTATGCACTTTGGTAGAAGAAATAAATGTGCAGACTATTTTCTAAATCTGGAGAAAATCCAAAAGTCTGAGATGCAAAGGGACTTGGGAGACCTTGTACAGAACACCCTGAAGGTTAACTTGCAGGTTGAGTCAGGGGTGAGGAAGGCAAATGCAATTTTGGCATATGTTTCAAGAGGTCCAGAATACAAGATCAGGGATGTGATGCTGAGGCTTTATAAGGCACTGGTGAGGCCTCACCTTGAGTATTGTAAACAGTTTTGGGCTCCTTATCGAAGAAAAGATGTGTTGGCATGGGAAGGAGTTCAGAGGAGGTTTGCAAAGGATGATTCCGCGAAGGAAAGGGTTATCATATGATGAATATTTGATGGCTCTGGGCCTGTACTCGCTGGAATTTAGAAGGATGAGGGGGGATCTCATTGAACCCTTACGAATGTTGAAAGGCCTAGACAGAGTAGGTGTGGAAAGGGTGTTTCCCATGGTGGGATGTCTAGGACAAGAGGGCACAACCTCAGGACTTAAAATAGAGATGCAGAGAAATTTCTTGAGCCAGAGGGTGGTGAATTTGTTCCACAGGCAGCTGTGGAGGCCAGGTCATTGGGAATATTTAAGGCAGAGGTTGATGGGCCCCTGATTAGCCACATCATCAAAGGATATGGGGAGAAGACAGGGGAGTGCAGTTGAGGAGGGGAAAAAAGGGATCAGCTGTGACTGAATAGCAGAGCAGACTCGACAGGCCATATGGCCTAATTCTGCTCCTATGTCTCATGGTCTTATGGTGCAGGAAAATAATATTTTGGTACAAGATGTGCCATAATTTTTGAATATTGTGGCAAGCCCAAGGGGCTGATTAGCCTAATTATCATGCTCTTAAATCCTTTTTGAATTAATGTATCATATAAGCATAAATCTGAATAAATTCACCTAACTCATTCTGCATGACTTGCTCAGAGTCTATGTGTAGTGTGAGGGTGGTGTCAACCTTTTGTTGGCCTCACTCCAATGACACGATGTTAAGGCCAGTCAGGTCTTCCCAAACATCACCTCTTGATATTTTTCTTTTTGTTATGGTGGAAGTTGGATTAATGTGGAAGGTTAAAAATACTCATCCTTCAGAAAACAATTGAACCGTTTTCCCAGACCCTGTTCGGACAGTTTGTCCTCAAAGCAACACACACACAATGCTGGAGGAACTCAGCTAGTCAGGCAGCATCTATAGAGGGGCTGAGAATCTTCATCAGACTGGAAAGGAAAGGGGAGGAAGCCGTGGAGAGGGGAAGGAATACAACCCTCTATACACCACAATTTGTCCCCAGAGCTGAATGACCACTAACTTTCCACTCTCTCTGAATTCTCTTCAGATGTGATGTATCCCACATAATTTCCCAAATATCCTTCACATATATTGTTCTATCAAAATCTATCTTCACATACAGTGTGTAAGAGTTAATTTTGCTCTGAGGTGCACTGGTGTCATGTTGTTCTGCATTCTATCTGTTAGTCAGGCCAGGAGAGGTCTTCACTGGGACAAAGTAATTTAATGCTCAATAAATATTGGATTGTGAGCTTAGAATTCTTTGGATGGCAATTGTTCCAAAATAATTGCTGAGGAACTGGTAACATATATTCATGAAATACAATACATAGGAAACCAGAATATCAAAGTGAAAATCCATTTTGCCTGTAAAAGCACACAAGGAACATTGAACAAGACTTTAACACATATTTTAAGCCCTTTTAGTTGACGGTCTTTGTACAGCAACAAATTTGTTATCGTTATCCATAAAATTGCATTAATATCAACATTAATAGGCAAACATTCATTTCAGTCATGGTGGATAATATAATACATTAAAATAATAAATATTTGTCAACTTACTCTGAATACTTTCTCCACTCTTGCAATACTTTTACCAAAGATTGTGCCTAATTGATCCCCAATCCCTGCTAATAGAAAGCCGAAAAGTGGAATGCCAAATAATGCATATAAAATGCAGAATATTTTCCCTCCATGAGTACTGGGTGCAATATTCCCATAGCCTATTGAAATAAATAAGAACATTTTTGGGGGTTGAATGACATAAACAGCTGCTGTTTAGTAAATTAGTTGTTAAGAAATAATCCATTAGATCATTAAACTGTTCTAAAGATATAGAAGTACAGCACAGAGATTCAAATCCAGCAACTATTAATGTGCATAATTAAACTGTTGCTTTCTTTAATGTCTAGATATCTTAACCTTTACATAAGGAAGCAAGAAAGTAATAGTAGAGGACGTTTTCAGCAGTTATACAGGTGTTCAATCCAAGATAGGCAGGTGCCCTTAACTTGCATAAGAAGAGTATGTCCCTGGGGGTTCGTCCAGTGAGGCTTTATGGTTGGAACTTAGAAAGAGGAAGGGAGTGATAACTTTGATGGGATTTTACTAAAGACCCTTCCACTCACTCCCAACTCCCCAATAAGGAATTAGAGGAGTAAATATACAGGGAGATTGCAGATGGCAGAGGAATTATAGGCTTGTAATTGTAGGTGGTTTTAGCCTTCCTAATATTTGCTAGGACTGACAGAGTGCTAAGGGATGGAATTTGTTAAGTCTGTGCAGGAGAGTTTTCTCATGCAATATGTAGATGCCCTGAGCAGAGAGGGAGCAACATTCAACCCTGTACTGGAAAATGAGACAGAGCAAGTCACTGAAGTGTCAGAAGTCCAGCACTATGGAGCACCATGACCACAATTCTGTTAGTTTTACAATAGTGACAGAAAAGGATAGAACTGGCCCACAGATTGAAGTCCTAAATTGGGCCAAGGCTAACTTTGATGGCATTAGACAGAAACTTGCAAAGGTTGATTTGAAAAGGCTGTTTGCAGGTAAAAGGATTTCTGGCAAGTGGGAACTTTTAAAAGTGGGGTAGGAGAATTCAAGGATGGCATATTTTTATTAGTGTGAAGGGTAAAACTGGCAGGATTTCATATTGATATAGAAGGTCTGGTCAGGAACAGGAAAGAGGTATACATCACGTATAAGCAGTTGGGAACAAGTGAACCCTCTTGAGGAGTTTAAGGGATGTAAAAGGACACTTAAAAAAGAACTCAGGGGGCAAAAAAAATGACATGAAATAAGTAGGTGAATCCTAAGAGATCCTATAAATATATTCGAGATTGAAGATCGTTTATTGTCACTTATCATCACACAAGTGTAAAGAAGAGCAGAATGATTGTTGCTCTGGAGCTAATGCAGCATTAAAAACACATAATCAGCACAAAGAATACAATAAAAGCACTATAGATATAAATACATAAGATTAGCTTAACTAGATAGACTGATTGAACGTACATGAAGTGACCCTACGTTCAGGAGTATCTGCACAGTACATAAGGTGACTCTGATAGGAAATGATAAAGTAGGGGTGGTGGGTGAGGGGATATGGTGGGTGGGGATGTGCTGGGGTGGTTTAATGGGTGGAGGTGTTGATCAGCCTGATGGCTTGGGGAAAGTAACTGTTTTAAGTCTGGTAGTCCTGGCATGAATGCAATGTAGCCTCTTCCCTGATGAGAGTGGGACAAAGTCCATGAGCAGGGTGGTTGGGATCCTTCATAATATTCCTAGCCTTTTTTCAGCACTTTTCTGTAAATATGTCTTTGATGGTAAGTAGGCGATGTGTTTGTGCAGTTTTAATTACCCATTGTGGAGCCAAAGGGTAACAAGGGAGAGAGTAGGTCCACTTAAGGATTAATGTGGTCAGCAATGAGTGGGGCTGCAGGAAACGAACAATGCCTTATCTGTACTTATCAAATCTCTTGTCTGTACTTATCATAGAAAAGGTCATGAAAGCTAGGGAATTCAGGGAGCAAAATAGTGAAGTCATAAATAGTGTCTGCATCGCAAAAGATGTGCGAGACTATTTTGCCTCCCAAAATTCCCTAGCTTCCATGGTCTTCTCTTAAAACACATAAAGGTGGATAAATCATGAGGCTCTGAGCAAACGTTTCCAAGGACATTGCGGGAAATCAGCAAAGGAATTGCTGGGGCTCTGCCAGAGATATCCGTATTATGGTTAGCCATGGGTAAGGGTGGTTAAAGTTGTGCCATTATTTAAGAAGGGCTGCAAGGACGAGCCATAGAACGATAGACAGTTGAGTCTCATGTTAGTGGTGGAGAGTTACTGGATGGAATTCTGAGAGATGGGGGCTACCAGCATTTGGAAAGATTGGAACAGAGTAGAGATTATCAACATGGTTTTGTGCATGAGAAACAGGGTCTAAAGAATTTGATTGTGTTTCTTGAAGAGGCAACCAATAGGATTGACAAGGACAGGGATATGGACACAGTCTACTTGGACTATAGCAAGGCTTTCATCTTACCTCAGAGCTGAGGGATGACCTTGTAGAGGTTTACAAAATCATGAAGGACATAAATATGTAAGGTGGGGAGTTATTGTCTCTTTCCCAGACTAGGCAGGTGAAAGCTAAAATATTTAAAGGGAATGTGACAGAAAAATTTTTCATAGTCAGGAGTGTGTGCACATGGAATAAGTTACCAGAGGAAGTGGTAGAGGCAGGTACAAATACAGCATTTAAAAGACATTGAGAGAGATTGTTTGATAGGAATGGTTTAAAGGGAAATGGACCAACACAGCCAAATGGCACTAGCTCAGGTAGGCATCTTGATTGGCATGGACAAATTGTGCTGAATGGCCTAAATTCTGTACTGTATAACTTTATGTTTATTGTTTTATCTGGAATGCTCAAATCAGCAATCTATTAGAGAACCATATCAATTGAAAAATAAGCACTCTTTTTCCAATAACATGTTGAAACCTGAATGACTCACATATCTGTCAAATATGTTCATCCAATTAATCGAGCAAAGTTCAAAAACAATTCAAAAGTAGTATTAAATGAAACATAGTATTTATAAATACAACTTCATTCTGCAAGTTTTACTTTACATAATAAGGGGGAAATAAGCACAAGATCTGAGTTGTTTCAACATTAATTTTTTTCATCTTGTTACAAAACATTTGGAAGGAGTACATACTATAGTTTCAGATCCAACCTACATGCCCAGGCTAGCTCTCTTTAGCTCATTAGCAAGACTAATTCTCAATAGCAAATTAGAAATTTGATATAATTGCAAATGATATTTTGTATAACTATAAAAGTTATAACCCTCTGGAGTTTAAAATGACTAAGGAATTTTTTAATGTTAGTATATACTGATAGAGCCAGCCCTTAGTTAACTTAATATATACAATAGATCTTCTCATAACAAGACTCTGACTAAGTAAAACAAGATTATGTATGAAGCTGTACAAATGGTTTAATTTTGATTTTATTTTATGGCTTTATTTTGTTTATTTCATGTAAAAATTAATTTACACATTAATAATGATATCACTATAATGTTCCATCAGAGTTCATGTAAATCTTTGATTATTTTGCTGAAATAATATCTTTGGTATTTCCGTATGAAATTGGAAAAGTTGCAATATGTTACTATTTCTCTTGCACATTATAACCATCTCATCTTTTAAGTAACAATATTAAAAATGGCTAGCACAAAAGATTCTGCAGATACATGAAATATTGAGCAACACACACACAAAATGAGCCAACTGGTGGCGTAGTGGCATCAGCGCCGGACTTTGGAGCAAAGGCTCCTGAGTTCGAATCCAGCTGGCTCCCTTGCACGCTTTCCATCTGTGCTGGGTTGAACATCAAGCTAGCAACTTGGCCTCGTAAAAATAAGAAAGCCTGCTAAAGAAACACCATCATGACAGCATCCGAATGACTCCACTTGGAGTTAAGGGCTTTCTTCTTCTTCTTCACACACACAAAATGTCAGAGGAACTCAGCAAGTCAGGCATTTGCTGACTTTGCTGAGTTCCTCTGACATTTTCTGTATGTTGCTTAAAATTAGTTTTGCCTTTCATAATAAAGCAGTCATGTGGATGCTGCTAAACTTTCATGCAAGGAAATATATCTGAACATTCAAAAGGATTAATAACTTAATTCACACTAACCAAGAGTGCTATTTCACTGACAACCTCTTTGAAAATGTTAGCCCCTTGTATTGGCAGAAGCAAGAACAAGATTTTCCTGTTTCTCTATTGATAAGATGTTACATTAAAATTTCAATTTGAATTCTATCCATCCCATTGTTTGAGACAAGCCATGGCTTAGATGTTTGCAAATGTGTTCACTACTGATTGAAAGAATTCTTCCAAAAAGAATGTTTAAACTCTGTTGTGTGGGCTTCCCTTTCTTTTGCATCATCTGCTGTCAGGCATCAGTTTGAGAGGATACCTAGCACGCAGCAACAATGTTGTCAACAAAAAACTAGCTAAGTACCCAAACAATTAGAAGACCTCTCACGAATAGTAAATCATAGGGCCAAAAGACCAACCTGAACAAGTATTTTAAGCACTTTACAAAGAGAAAAATAAAAACATTAACTTCCATGTGAAATCAAGGCAGAAACTGCTACCATACCTCAAAGCTTTTAAAAATGGGAAGCATAATTAATACTATTTTAAATTTCTTTACAGTTTGAGATTGTTATCTGAGGAAATTCCAATCCATGGATGTAAAATTAGTTATTTTAGAGCCAGAAAGGTAATTATTCCTTAGCACATTACTAACAACATTGGGAATCAACCCCCAGAGGAATTGATTGTGGACTTCAGGAAGGGGAAGTTGAGGAAACACACACCAGTCCTGACCAAGGGATCAGAAGTGGAAAGAGTGAGCAGTTTCAAGTTCCTGGGTGTCAATATCTCTGAGGATCTATCCTGAGCCCAACATATTGATGCAATTACAAAGAAGGCATAACAACAACTATATTTCATTTGGAGTTTGAGGAGATTTGGTATGTCACCAAAGACACTTCCAAATTTCTACAGATGTACTGTGGAGAGCATTCTAACTGGCTGCATCACCGCTTGGTATGGGAAGGCCACTGCACAGGGTCAAAATATGCCGCTGAAAGTTGTAAACTCAGCCACCCCAGCATCCAGAACACCTTCAAAAGGCGATGCATCAAAAAGGCAGCGTCCATCATTAGTAACTCCCATCGCCCAGGACATGCCCTCTTCTCATCTTACCATCAAGGAGGAGGTACAGGAGCCAGAAGACATACACTCAGGAACAGTTTCTTCCCCTCTGCCATGAGATTTCTGAATGGACAATGAACCCATGAACATTACCTCAGTATTTTTCCTCTCTTTTTAAAATTTAATTTGAATTAATTATTTAATTTAATTTTAATTTATATGTAAACTTCTTATTGTAATTTATAGTGTCTATTACCATGTATTGCAATGTACTGCTGCCATAAAACAACAAATTTCATGGTATAAATCAGTGATATCAAACCTGATTCTGATCATGATTTTGAGATCCTGTGTCAAGTGGAATATGATGCAATGATTTCAATTGAGATTGCCAGGTAAAATGTTTTATTCAACAAGTTCAACAATTCTGTTCCATGTTTCTAATTATTTAAAAGTTTTTAGGTGTTTTACGTAGCATAATTTTTACATCTTTAAGATTTATTTCACAATTTCATCAATTATTTTTAAACGTTTATTACTTTTAATAGTTCTCAGATGCTTCTGACATCTGGATACATTTAAAATAAGATACTAAATATTCATCAAATGCACAGGTCTCATTTAGCAAAGGGCTATATTTGTCTCCTATCAGGTTGTAAGTTGTATCAAACAAGCACGATGGGAAAGGCTACAAGGTGACTTGCTCAGCTAGTTGGGAATAGAGTAACAACTACCAAATAATTGTATAACCATTTTGCATGAAGAACAGGTAAAACAAATGCAGATGGTGCGATTCATTGGGGCTCATCAGCAACAAAGATAAGAAGGCCTACAGAGAGGAGGTGGAAGAGCTCTAGGCCTGGTGCCAGGCAAATAACCTCTTCCTTAATGTCAACAAGACAACAGAGATGGTTCTCGGCTTCAGGAGAACTCGCAACACTCACACATCCCTCTCTACATTGGTGGCACAGCAGTGGAAACTGCAAGCAATTTCATGCTCCTGTGAGTGCACATCACACACAGCCTCTCACAGTCCCAGAACACATCCTACACAGTCAAGAAAACTCAACAATGCCTCTACTTTCTGAGTAAGTTTAAGAGAGCTGGACTTTGCACATCACACTCTCATTGTTCCACATGTGTACAGTGGAGAGCATCCCAGCAAGCTGCATCCTGTTTGGTATGGAAAATGCAGTGTGGCAGACCGGAAGGCTCTACAACAGGTAGTCAATATTGCCCAACGCATCACCGGCACCAAGCCTACACACGATCAAGGACACATATACAGAAAGGTGTTGGGAAAGGGCCAGTAACATCATGAAGGATCTCACCCACCCTGCTCATGGACTTCTTGTCCTACTCCCATCAGGGAGGAGGCTACGTAGCATCCACACCAGGACCATCCAACACAAAACCAGTTACTTTTCCCATGCAGTAAGGTTGATCAACACCTCCACCTGCTAACTCCACCACTACTTTATTATTTCTTGTCAGTCACCTTATGTACAGCCCAACATCAATTTATAGACCTACAATTAACCTTTGTAATAAAGTTATCTTATGTCTTTATATTTATTGTGTTCTTTATCTTTTGTGGGGTTCTTGTGCTGCATCAGATCCAGAGTAATAATTATTTCATCCTCCTTTACACTTGCATTCAGAAAATGATATTAAACAATCTTGAATCTTAAATCTTGTAGGGCTGGTTATTCTAAATGTTTCCACACCCACATATCCCATCTGACTAAACAACACTAAATTCAAGGATGATAATTAGTTCGAGATGGATAAATGGGAAAGAAAAATTGGTAACAGGGAAAATCTGTTGATCTAATTGTGTATGGAAACATTTTACAGTGCAGCGATGTGGCCTTCAGCATAAATTGTGGCTCATAAAAAGCAACGATTTGGAATTGGAATCTTTACTCAAAACGTGAATTAGAAGATTACTTTTGATTAGTTTAAGTCACAATTATTCCAGATATGTATAGATTAGATACTATTCAAAATAGGAAACATAGTGAATATACTTCGTTATTGCTTAAACTCCATTAGTTGGAACAATTTTACTTTTAACACTTAACTGTGATATTGATAGAATTTGCGAGTAAGAAGATAATAGATAAAGGAGTAAGCTATTACGATGTATCTAAAGAGCTTTACATCCACAGAAAACGTTTGCGTGCATACAATTATATTGGTAACATTTTTTTAAAGAAAATTACCTATAGTAGTTATCACGGTCCCAGCAAAGAAAAATGCACTGCCAAGTTCCCAATGACTTGTATTGTCAGTTGAGTCACCTACAGGGTTTACTCCTGCACCAAGAGCTTCAATTGCATGCTGAAAAGAAACAAATGTATGTGCATTGTACTTCCAGAAAATAATCAACAGTGTAGCAATATAAATTTACACTCATGCCAGAAGAAATCTAAGAGTTGTCTAACATGTATTATTTAAGCTGAATGCACCTGTGAGTTCCAACTATGAAGTAGGACTTTGAGTTTCTCCTTTCTGGTCAGACTAAAAAAAGAATAGTACTTTCAAAGTGAAGCCTCTGTAATGTGACATGAAGGAAATTATTATAAACATTTTCAGCTCCTGATTTGGATTGTTATGAATAGTTTTGCTTCCATCCTTCTAAATTGGTATATTCGAATTGTGGTCACTCATACTTAAGACTATGATCTTTCATGATTTAAGAGGCCTATTCAAAATTAAGTTTGATTACAACTGGTTTACTGGTTTATCGAAACAGACTACGTGTGGGTTTACTGGTTTATCAAAACAGACTATGTGTGTGGGTGTATGTGTATATATATATATATATATATATATATATACTCTACACTACCAGTGGATTCCAGTTCATTGGGCAATCAGTTAATCGGGGCAGCTGCTTATTGGGGACAATCCTTAAAAAACAAAAACTAATTGTGAAAATTGTGGGGCTTTCCTTTGTTTATTTGGGAAAGTATGCTGCTTAATTGGGGCAGGAGACTATTGCTGAACAGCTTCTAACTAGCATCAGTTGTGAGCACTTGTTTGGCCATTAGATGCTGCACCGTGCTTCGAGCGGATAGTTTTTAAACAGCCTCAATTGCATTTGTTAGTGTTCAAATGGCAGTGATTTTTGTCTCTGATATTTGGTGAGAAATAAGCAGCAAAAACACTTTGGAACCGTTTTGCTCACTGCAGTTTCAAGCATTCAGGCTTGGAGATGCCAGAAGCAACCAGTGGTGAAAATGAAATGATTTTACTATTTCAACAAGTTAAAAACTACGAAGTATTTGGGGGTATCAACAATCATCTTGAATGTTACAATGAAAATGAAGATATGGTGGATGATATTGTTGATAGCATTTTATGAAGGCAGTCTATTATCTGCACTGTGTGTCTGCGCTGACTTTGTTCATTGCGTAATTGGATGAATTCCTCCGTTGATAACTATTAGAAACTAATGCACAATGTTATGGTACTGTAGTACTATTGGTAGTATTCTAATTTGTTCTGTGTTTCATTTAAATATATAATTTGTTACTCAGTTTGTCTTTTGTATGCCTTTTTAATTATTTCTGTGAAACTTTGGTTAACTGGGACAGCTGCTTAATTGGGCTAAAATGTACTGGACCCGACATGTCCCAATTAACCAGAATCCACTATAGCTATATATATATACACACGCACATACTGCATCTCTATCTCTTTCTCTATTATTTTTGAGGCTAAGATCATGCAGATGCATGGCCATCTCTCTGCTAATCCTGTAAAAATATTTAAGTTTATGGGTTGTCTATAGTACTTGTGTTTAATGTGCCTCACTAAACACAGTCAATTTCCTTAGTGTGTTCATGACTGCTAAATAAAAGGTAAAGCTTTTATATATTAAATATATCAAGATTATATTTTGGTATTTCTCCAATAGTGGATGTTAACTGGAACAAAGTTATAGAAAAAATCCCTCAAAAAAATCACAGATTTCTTTATTAATGATCAGTCACCAAAATTGTAATTTTGCTAAATATGTTTACTTGGTTACTAATTCATTAAGCATTACTATTTCTAAATTTGCATATATACCTACTTCATAACTTTAATCCACCACCATCAAGTTAGAGATTCTAAGGCACTACATAAGAACAAAAGGAACTTCTGCAATGCTTGTCCTCAGCAAACTTGTCTCTCAAAAAGTAGAATTAAGTAAAATGCTGGAATCTCGGATGTTTCAGTTTAGAAAGGTTGTTTGAGCCACCATGAAAAGTTATTTTCCTTTTAGTAAAGATGCTCTCACATTGTGTTGGGTCCAGAGTTCTGGGGTTTGGGCTGTGAAGGAACATTGATACATTTATAAGCAGGATGACATGTTTTTGATGGGAACCTGCTGTAGGTGGTATTCCCATGACCCTGAATTCTTTCTATGTACACCCTTTAGCAAACAATCCCCACTATCAATGCCACTCCCAGGTGATGGAATTTAGCACTAACCTCAATACACTTGCACAGACTTCTGCCACCTAAAGAAAAGGGTGTTCAAAGATCATGACTTCATATATGGAACATAATTTATAGTCTACCAGATGATAACAATCCCTGCCTTCTCATATACATTGGAGACTCAGAATAACCAACATGCAGTTTTTGAAAAATCCTTCAAATCCACTCCCAGGTTAACCAAACCAGCTTTCAGCATCCTCTCCCATGCTAATATCCCTTGCACTGAAGATCTAATTACATCCAGTGGAAACGCTGTTGGCCATGTGCTTGCAATTTGCATGTTCAGCAGCAGATTCCTTGAACAAATAATATTTCTGAGCTCTATCATGGGAAGAGATTATCATGCTGTCACAAGAATGATTCAAGGATGTTCTCAAAGACTGCTTAAAAGAAAATGAAGTATTCCTACCAACTCCTGGGATTCTTTGACCCATGGCCATTCAGGTTGAGTAGGGGCATTTGAGATGGCACTGATAACTCTGGGTCCAGTCATCAGGGGTATTCTGAAGTGGAAGGGAGACACCATCACCCAAACTACCCACCCAATAAAAAGCACATTCTGCCCCATTTGTGATAAAAGTCTACAGGCTGCATTGGCCTTGTTAACTATTTCAAAACACACAGAACAGGCATGAAAGCAAATCATCATAATCAGGGTTCACCTATTCAGTCATAATGTCATGGAGTTGTAGAGAGTGAAAACAGTTGCTTTGGTTTACCAGTCAATGCTGATTATCAAACAACCATCTGCACTATTGTTCACACATTCCCATCAAAATAAGACACCCTTTGTCCTTCTTACTGGTGGTGATTGTGTGTTTAAGAGATGGGGGGATTGGTAGATACAAGAATAATGTATCCCATATCTGCTATATCTAGATCCAGGAGGCCATGCCTCAAAACATCTCAGGAGTCAACATCAGCTCAGGCGGGGTTTGTAGGTTATTCAGTCCTACAAATTGAAACCTACCATCATGAATGGCTATGATGCTTCAGTCCCAGATGAGCTCAATGCCTTTTATGCATGCATTGAAAGGGAGAATAAAACTACATGGCAAACCCTTCCAGCATCTTGTGACCCTATGATTTCTGTCTTGGAGTTCGATATCAGAACATCTTTCAAGAGGGTGAACCCTTGAAAGGTGTCAAGTCCTGATGGTGTACCTGGTGGGGCATTGAAAACCTGTACTAACCAACTGGGGGAGTGTTGAAGGGAATCTCTAACCTCTCACTGCTGCAGCTGGAAGTTTCTACCTGCTTCAAAAGGGTGACAGTCATACCAATGCCCAAGAAGAGCAGGGTGAGCTGCCTCAATGTCTATTGCCTAGCTGCACTCGTATTTGTTGTGATGAAGTGCTTTGAGAGGTTAGTCATAGTCTAGGCAAGGACCTAGATCCACTGCAATTTACTTACCACCACAACAGGTCTGCAACAGATTCAATCTCACTTGGCTTCGGATCACCTGGTTAATAGTAATACCTACCTTCAGGCTGCAATTTATTGATTACAGCTCAGCATTCAACACAATTATACTCTCAGTACTAATCAACAAGCTCCAAAACCTGGGCCTCACTCTGCAAATGAATCCTTGACCTCTTCACTGGGAGATCACAATCAGTGCGGATCAGAACTAACACCTCCTCCTCAGTGACAATCAGAAGTCGCACACCCCAAGGATGTGTGCTTAGCCCACTGCTCTACTCTCCCTACACTCACCACTGTGTGGCTAGGCACAGCTCAAATGCCATCTATAAATTTGCTGAAGACACAACAATTTCAGATGGTGATGAGGAGGCGTACAGAAACGAGATAGATCAGCTGATTGAGCAGTGTGGTAACAACAACCTTGCATTCAACCTCAGTAAGACCAAGGAATTAATAGTGGACCTCAGAAAGTGGGGAAACACACACCAAACCTAATTCAGGGATCAGCGGTGGAAAGGGTGAGCAATTTCAAGTTCCTGGGTGCCAACATCTCTCAAGACCTATCCTGGGTCTAACATATTAATGCAATTACAAAGAAGGCACAGCGTCAGCAATATTTCATTAGGATTTACAGGATACTTAGGATATCACTAAGGCACTCACAAATTTTTACCGGTGTAGAGTGGAGAGCATTCTAACTAGTTGCATCACCATCTGGAATGGCGGGGGCACTGCACAGGATCAGAAAAGTTGCAGAAAGTTGTAAACTTAGTCATCTCCATCAAGGACACTAGCTCCCCCAGCATCCAGGACATCTTCTAAGGACAATACCTCAAAAAGGCGGCTTCCGTCATTAAGGACCCCCAGCATCCAGGACATGTCCTCTTCTCATTTCTAACATCAAGGAAGAGGCACTGGAGCCTGAAGACACACACTCAACATTTCAGGAACAACTTCACCGTCCACCGTCAGATTTCTGAATGGACAATGAACTCATAAACACTACCTCATTATTATTTTGTTCTCTTTGTAGCACTGCTTACAAAATTTAAATCTTTAATATAATTCCTATTGTAATTTATAGTTTCTTAAAAAATATAATGTACTGTAAAGTACCGCTGCCGCAAAAGGACATACGTCAGTAATATTAAACCTGATTCCGATTCTGAAACATGGATTCAACTATGCAATTCAAAAACTGAAAGGAGCCTCTTCACCCAGAGAATAATGATCTTTGTAATTCACTATCCAAGAGAGCAGTGGAGATCAGTGGCTGAATGTATTCTGGACAGAGTTTGACGATTGTTTCGATACTCGGGGAATCAATGAATTTGCGGGGTTAGGGCAGGAAAGTGGCGTTGCGATAACAGACCAGCCATGACGTTATTGATTGTAGGAGAAGGCGAGAGGGACCTAATGGCCTACTCCTGTTTCTGTTCATTTAACCCAAAGTCTAGATTCGTAAATCATCTGCGCGCGTTGTTTGGGAGTGCCCCGGAGACCACCAGTCCATAGAAAAGCAAGAGCAAGTTATTACTTGTTCTTATTTCTACACCTTTCTGCATTTGTGCATGAGCGCCATAAATACTTAAATAAAAGCCATTGTAACAGCATTTACATGACAAACCTTGGTGTTTGAACTTCTGTTAATGTTTATTTGGGAATCAAGGTGATTGATCGTGCAGGTAAAAAAAAGGCAACTCGAATTTATTTCTCAATGACTACCGGGATAAATCGCAATACTTCATCAAAACCCGCCGCGCGCTCTCCTGAATCGACATTCGTTTTGCTATGGAACGCTGAAGTGAGCAAACTCGTTCACGGGATACACGAAGTTGAACCTCAGCACACGGCTGTCCTTACCTCAATCAGCTCATCAACCTCCCCGGAGTTCACACATGGGTGATTTCGAAGAAATTTGGATTTCTCCTCCGCGATCTTATCCTTCTGCTTGCTTTCGAAAGGTTTTTCTAGAGCTCTAAAGATCGTGCCCCCGATCACCAGGTAAACCACAACCACCACGAAAATGGCCAGCACTGTCTTCCACTTCATGACTGTAGGCGATGTCTGGGGGCAACTGTCCATGCTAGCTATCACCGTAGTTCGGGAGGAGATCGACAACCTGGACACGGGGTAGTGCCCGTTGGTCTTTGAGTCACAGGCTTGCACAGTGGTTGGAACAGCCGCTGAAACAAAAATTGTGAAGCATAACTCCGACCCCAGGATAAACTGAAAACAATAACAAAAGTTATCTGCCGCTTTATCTAGCAATCTGATACCAAGTTAGGGTACATCATAAGCAGCAATCTGACACCAATTTAGGATACATACTAACTTCATATTTTCCTTCCGAGTCTGACCTTGTGACCAGGATGTTTTCTGGAGGGGTGCGGATTGGTGAAACGCCCACTGTTTCATTTGCAAGTAACTCGGCCTTTTAAAGTTTGTTCAGTGCAGTCGTGTCATGCATAAGCGTTCCCATTGTTGTAGTAGTATTTTTCTCAGTTTTAAACAGATCGCAAGCCAATGCCCCTTCCTGGCGATGGTGACATCATGGTGTTCCATTCCCATAATTGACCTCCTGTGGTTGTGTCAGGTTACATTTCTAGACCCCGGAGTGGGGCAATCTCCCTTAAGTTGTAAAGTAAATGGAACCGTCAAACTATATTAAAGGTGACAGTGCCGCCATGGTCCAGAATTCAAACGCTTAACTTCCTCCCCTCACCCCACACCAGCGTATCTGCTTAAGTTATAAAGTTAGTTAAAACAAGTCAATCACAACGAACTACATCAAATGTTTATTTACTGTTACTCTCTTATCAAGAGTTAACGCCTTGCTAATACACAGTGACAAATCATAACTTTAGTATTCATTCTGCTCACCATTGATACATTTTTATGAGAGTGACTGGAACCAGAAGCATTAACTGCATTAGCAGAAACCGAAAATGTGTAGGGTTACCGGAAACGATCGATTTCCCTGCAATTTATTTTGCATGTAACGAATTATAACGTGGTTGTTATTGTGGCAAAGTGATATACTCGGTGGCCAAGCATTATCTAAAAAAAAAGGATAACCAACTCATTAACAAGATTTTAATCCAAAAGTCGGTCGGGATATTTGCATTAAATTTCTAATGACGTCTGCAAATTTACAAAAATACTTTAAGGATTTGGTGTCTACGAGCTTTTGACAATTGGTTGGTATGACGGCAGTAACAGAGCAGTCTATAGGTTAATATTATCTGATTTGCATTCAGGCGGTATACAGCTCTTAGCGAGTATATTGTTGAACCAATGCTTTGAAAATGTTGTGAGTGTATATTCTGGATGCGGTAAGGAAGGAACAGTTTTCAAACTACGCGTCAATTGCTGTTCAACCAGACTGCAAGATGGGATAGCGAATGGGGAAATGTCTGAGAGAGGTTGAATAGAGATAAATATTTCAACGCTCCATTTTAATTCTCTAAGAATTATAGTCTTAGTAGCAATCTACATAGCAGTTTCTTTTTCTCAATGCTTTTTGATTCTTCTTTTCCGCACCACACTGCGGGTCTTTTCGCTGTGGCGACCCGATACATCCAACAAAAAAAACACCAGGTCGGAGCTACGCGAGAGAATCTAAAGAATTGATTGATTAAACAGAGAAAAAGTGCGAGTAAAATAATGTTCTCAAGTAAGCATTCCGGTATGATTAAAGATTTACATATTCAGAATTACACCTTCTATGGAGATTCGAGACGTACTGTTGGACGGCACGATATAACTGCTCAGTTAACAGTGCAGCATATCCCTCACAAAATAATTACTGCAAGGATCCAGATGTAGATCCTCATCTGGACGTGAATATCGATGAAATGAAGAAATCGCTTGGCTATTTGGGGACAATAATTTCATTTTCACGCAATTTCCCATCGATTTACTTACACATAAATACAGTTAATGATATAAGAACAAGATCAACTCTATGGACAAACATAACTGAATTCACGAAACTAAAATGCTGATGACACACACACCACATATATATATATTTATATTGCGTTACAGATACAAACCTGGTGGCTCACAATTAGTGTGCTTTCGTGACGGTTCTATTGGAAATTTCATCTTAGATCGCCAAAACCTTGCCTTTTCTTGCATCCGAAAATTGCTGCCAGTTATTCTGAATGCGCCTATTTAACAGGAAGGACCATCCTTTGGAGTCAACATTTTACGTATGCGTGCTTTATTCCAACCAAGCCGATAACATAAATAAAATGAATATAAAGCAAAACTCATAAACCACGTTCAGGCTGTGGCTCGTAACAGCAGGAACGGTTCCTGCGTGAAGGGTCTCACGCTGCAGAGAAAATTGAAAGCGTCTGCCTGTTACATGTATTTTTCTCTCTTTTTGAATAGAAGTATATTATCTTTGCAGAAAATAGCAGATCTTGTTTCCGGAGTGGCTGGGTTGCGGAACACACTCTTCATGGCTGGAGATGGAGGCTATGTGTGGTGGTGTCGTGTTGTTAGGTGGAGTTGTGAGTCGAAGTCGCGCTCGGTTTCTCGGCACATGGCAATGTCCTGCGGCAGGCAACAGCCACCTCGTCAAACGCTCTCTACACAAAGCGGGCAGGGGCGGCAGCAGGAGGCAGCTTAGGAAGGATTCTAAGGCGGCCACGATTGTTTACACCACGGCTTCTGTACCATGTAAACTGTGTATTCTACCATTCGTTCCTACGCGGAAAACGTATGCATAAGCATAATTTTGGAATCAGAGTCCATGCGTTTGTCCCACAAGAACCGGTTGTAACACTCCACCATCTGCCAAGTGCAGACGCCTACATTATGCAAACATACTCCTCACGATGTTACAGACTACGTGTAACAACATCTGTGTCGGTTCATTTATATATTTGAATAATTTCAACTTTAAAAGCCCGTATTCTTATCTGAACACAGCGCGACATAATGAATGTTTTAAAGCGCAGGTTATGCTCATAAACTATATTATCTCGGTTCGGGCGTGGCTCTCGTGAAAAAAAAAGTGTAAGGCAGACGAGTAGTATGAAATCATTGTTGATGTCATTTGTAGATTCAACTGGTGACTGCATTTTACATTACTTAATCGCACTGCGCCGCAATCGGTATTCCTGAGCTTTCAAACCTGCCCGGAATGTTAATAAGGTTATGCCAGGTGGCGGACTTATCCTGCAGCCACAGCTCACGCCGAGCGAGCCTTTAGCGTTACACTGAGAACAAAGGAGAGGGGACAGAAAACAGGGAATCAAATAAAAACTGGGAGGGGCTGAGGACTGGTTTGTTTATTTTCTACTGAAGATGTCTTCCAAAAGTTTACTAAATCGGCGTATCAAACGCAATGATACACCAACTGTTTACGCTGTGGAGTAAAGTAAAATCAGCCCCGACGTGAGGACAAAACGCAATGGTAGGATTTATACGGTTACGTGTAGATTTCTGCGTCGTTTTCCACAGGCTCGCTCATCCCTTATTTCTCATACCCTGCCACCGTTATTAGATCTGCTGCATTCCTATTCCAAACATTTATCGGTCTTCCATTCAGAATTAGTAAACCAATCATTGTTGTGCGCTAAATCTAAACATGATATCGTACAAGAGAATGCACAATTTTTCAAACTCTCTATAGTAGGCATTATTTTATGTTCAACTACTCATAGTATAACTTGAAAACCTATTTGTTTTTTCTGTTGTCGTTTGGATCTTCATCCTTGCAACACCTCCCACGCCTACATCTGCTCCATAATGACCAACGGGTAGCTTTCCGACATCACCATTTTCACAGAAACGGAGGAAATAACACTGCTTCGTGATGATATTCTTCAAATTGAGGACTGATAGATTTCTGGGTTTTAAAGAGATGTGCTGATGGGGCAAAAAAATGGTGCAAGGAAGACCATAAGGCAAAGGAGCAGAAGTCGGCCATTCGGCCCATCGAGTCTGCTCCGCCATTTTATCATGAGCTGATCCATTCTCCCATTTAGTCCCACTTCCCCGCCTTCTCACCATAACCTTTGATGCCCTAGAGAAGCAGACATGAACTTTCTGAAGGACAGTACAGACTCCAGAGGCTAAATTGTTCTCCCACTCCAAGTTCAGAAGTTCTTGTATTCTATCACCCTCCTCAGATAGATTGCTGCATATTTTAAGATGTTACCTTAGTGTGGACAGATTTGGGAGTGGGAGGTTGGAAATATTCCTGCTATGGTGGTCCATTTGGAAACCAATAATATAAGCAGGACAAAGAAGGAGATGCTGATGACACGCTCTCCTAACCCCTTGGCTCCTTTAAACTCCAGAAATCTAACAATTTCCACTTTGAATGAATGACAACAGAAAAAGTAGGAAATTCAGCCTTTCAAGACTGCTGCTTCATTCGTTATAACTGTTGTAGGCTATTGGCAATTGTTAATTGCCCCTTGTTGTGTAGATGAATGGTAGAATCTGAAAGACATTGGTGGGAATGTTAGAGGAATTAAAGTGGGATTAGTGCACAATTGATGTAGTTGGGTACTTGATAGTCAACCCAGATTTAATGGGCCCTTTTCTGCACTGTTTGACTATAAATCTCCGGCAATTTGACTGATCATTGATATCAATACCGTAATTCCTACCTCTTCAACATTGCACTCAGAAATCTATCTCTCTCCTTAAAATCATTCAGGTCTCTAGAGCCTCTTGTGGTAACAAATTCACAGGTTCACCACTGTCTAAGTGAAGAAATTTCCCAGTCTGGAATCTGGGAGTGTTCCAGGCATCCCTGTTGAGAGAAAATCCTTCCTCGGTCCAGACTGTCCAGCCCCACCAGAAAACTTGTAAATTTAATTTTGTTGGCCTCCCATTCTTCTGAACTCCTAAAGCAAAACATTTTGAAGGTGAACTGGATAAAAGGAAGTGACGAGCCTGTAATGGACCAGGCAGTATTTACTTCTTACTACTTGCTCCATCAGTGCAGAGCAGATGCCAGACCAGGCTGAGATGCAATCCATCAGAATATTTTCTACAGCACATCTGTAGTAGTTTGAGAGAAGCTTTGCAAACAAGCCAAATGACACCTAAGAGAGAACATATGCTAATGCTTTTTCTGGATTACCACATCAGTCCTAAGGGACCAGTTGATATTCCAATGATATGGATGCCTAAATTTAGAGACAGGGCAAATGTACTGTGTGATCAATTGTTTCTGATTTAGAGCAAGATATATTGTGGTGATCCCTAAGGATATCTAGTAGGGCCACTGGTTAACTCTACATTTATAAATGCCACGTACTGGGTGAACAGGGCACCATTTTAAGACTTACAAATGACACAAAACTTGTAAACATTGTAAACATGGAGGATAGTAAGAGATTGCAAAAGAACATAGACTGAGAAGCATATATTTTACTCAGAGGAATAATTTCATTTAAAGGATGGAATTCCAATGGAGGTGCATGAAGATAATTGCATTTACTGTAAAAACAGGTAGTTGAAAATGGAAGTATAGCTTAAGAAAACAATGTAAACAACATCAGGATCCTACCATATAAATAGAAGCATAAAGTACAAAAGAAAGAATATGTTGAACCTCTACAAAATATTAATTTGATAGTGAGTAACTTGTTAATCTGATTACCATCTGGCAAGGGATGTAAAAGTTTAAGAGAAGGTACAGGTATACAAAAGAACCAAAGGCAAATTCTATGAATCTTTGTAATTTCTAGCTCATTTCAATGTAGTTTGTTATAGCTCCTGTGTAAGTGTCAGCTGCAGACTTGAATATACAGCTTTCTTTCTTCTTCTAGGGCAGTACTGTATGTATAAGTGTGTCTGTGTGGATGTTTTTAGTTTAGCACTATTCTCTGTAAAGTCTAGAGACTGTTGTGCGTGAAAATCCCAGGAGATCAGGAGTTTCTGAGATACCCAAACCACCCCATCTGGCACCAACAATCATTCCACAGTCAAAATCACTTAGACCACATTTCTTCCCCATTTTGATATTTGGTCTGAGCTTCTTGAACCTCTTGATCACGTGTCCATGCTTTTATGCATTGAGTTCCTGCCACATTGGTTGATTAGATACTTGCATTAACGAGCAGGTGTGCAGGTGTACCTAACAGAGTGGCCACTGAATGTAAATGGCGGAACACTGAAGTTCCAGTACCAATTCATGAGGAATTCATTTTGCCTACTGTGCCCAGCAAATATCCAATCCCTCTAATTTCTGTACCAATTCATTGAACGTATATTGTATGAATACACTGATAGCTTACTTATAATTAACTTTTAACAAAAAGTAGAAAACACTCCTTTTAGTTTGACATGGTCACAATAACTATAAGAAGGGGACTATACATTATTATATAATTAAAATGGTGTAGTCTCTAGACACTGAAAGCATATCAGGGACAGCATAACAATGTAACAGTTTGTGACACTTTGAAAATAATTGGAGCTATGTAATGCAATGTGACAACAACCCTCAAGGGAAAAAATACAATAACATTCCTAGAAGCAAACAATTTTAAAAAGGACACATACAAGTCCTGGAGGAACTCAACTGGTCAGGCAGTATCCATAGAAAGCATTAAACAGTTGCTGTTTTGGGCCAAGACTTTTCATCAGGACTCAAAAGGAAGGGGAAAGAAGCCAGAATAAGTCGGTGGGGAAGTGGAAGGTGTACAAGTTGGCAGGTAATCATGGGGAGTAGTAGAAGATCTCACCGAACTCCCTTGGAGAGGAGATTTAAACTTCTTCAGAATAGATATACCTTGAAGAGATTTTGCAGTTCCTCCAGCACTTTATTCTGTGAGACCATCTTTCACTGCTTCCTCTCTGTAATCGTCTGCCAGCTTGTTCTCCTCCCCCCACCCCCAGCCCACACACATCATCTCATTTTGGCTCCTTCCTCCTTCCCCTCCAGTCCTGATGAAGGATCTCACCCAAAATAGTGACTGTTTGTTTCTCCCCATGGATGCTGCCTAACCTGCTGAATTCCAACAGAACTTTATGTGTGTTTCTGAAGACTTCTTACATCTTCAGAATCTCTTGTGTTGAAGTTAAAAAGAAATCCAAAAAGGTCATAGAATACATGATGCAGGCTTGAACTAGGAAGAATTAACTTCTTTTCTCCTTCACAATGGTCCATCCTTCTACTTACATCGCTTATCACATTTTTTAACATTCATTTAATTCTCAACTTTTCCTTTCCCCATCCATTTATTTATAATTCATTCTCAGCCACAATTTATTAACATATTTTGACATCTGCTTTACTTTTCTTCCCGTTTTATATCCTCTTCCTTGGATTGATCTTACCTCCAACCAACTTTCTCCCATCTCTTTCTTTCTTTCCATATCCCTCTCAATGTCCTTCCTTCAGACTGTTACGTCTGTTATCTCCATTCTCTCCCCTTCATTCATTTCCTTGCTGTTTTAGCATCACAAGTCTGTCTCTCTTTCCTTGCACTCATTTAATTTTTTTATCCTTTCTTTTACACCACAGGCGCCCACTGACCCTATTGATCCCCCCTCCAATTCCATCCGCCTTCACATCTCTCGCTTACTCCAAATATGTCACCCTCTTCCTCACTTCTCTTTCTTTCATTCACTCTTTGTCCCTCATTATTCTTCATTTACCCACTGTACATTCTCACCAGAGTCCTTTCTTACCCATTCTTTCCAAACAACCTTTCTCCCTTCATTTCTTCCACTCCTCCTGTCTTTTCCACTCCCTTGTTTCTTCTCTTCCTCATTCTCACCATTCCCAAACCACCTTCTCCTGGACCCTCTGCTTTCCGCACAACTACGCCCCTCTTCTCTCCACTCCACACTCCTACACCCTTTCCTCACCCACTCCTAAATCCTCTCCCCTTCTACACCCTCTCCTCACCCATTCCTCAACCCCTCCTCTCTCCAATTCCACACCTAATTTCCCCACTAATAAAATACCACCATTCTCCACTCCAACATACATTCCTCTTCCCCTTGCCCTTTCCCCCTCCCTCACCCCATTCACCCTCTTTCCTTCTCTTTACCTTGCATGCATCTTTCCCTCTCAGATTCTCCTTGCCCTCTTTTCTCCTTATCTCTTCACTTTCTCCTGCACCGCTCCTTTGCCCTCCTCCATCTTCTCTCCTTTCCCCTTCCTCCATCCCTCTCCTCTCTCTCTCTCTCTCTCAATCCTCTCCTTCGCTCTTCTTTCCACTTCTCCTATTTCGCCTCGCCTCTCTCCCTTTCTCTTCCTTTCCCTTCTCCATTCCTCCATTCCATTCCTTCTCCCACTCAACTCCCTCGCACTGTTCCAGAGACATCCGGATCCCGGAGCACCCTCTGTCACTAAGGCAACAGTGACGTAAACATGATGCGACCCGTGGTTGGCTGACCCAGCTCCGAGGATGCGGCGTAGCAACAGATATGGCGGCTGTGGTGTTCTTGTCTGATTCTGAGCCCAGATAACGGCGGCTTTGACTGCCGTAACTCGCGTCTTTGCGCCGTCCGAGAATATGGGAAGGCTCGGCATCAACATGGCAAACAAGAAAGGTACATTCTGTGGTCCGTTGCTGAGTCAGATGGTAACCGAAGCTGCGCGGGTGCTGATCGGGAGCGCGCGTGAACTGGTGGCACCAAAAGCGGCTTCACCTTAGCAGTGGGCAAGGGGAGCCATTGGGACAAAACAATGTTACAGCCCCAGTATCCATTTGTACGTTAAGTAGCTGTCGATAATACCCCTGACATCAAGGTTGAAGCTGAGGGGGCTGTAACAGCAGTGGATAGAATTTCAAAAGCAAAAAAAAAATGCTGATACTGCAACTGTGAGATTAACATTCCCTAATTCTGAGAATATCAGCAAACTAGAAATCACCTGTGGAGAGAGAGGAAAGAAAGCGGTAGTGTTTCAAGTAATGGCCTTTTATCAGAACTGGAAGAGTAAATTGAGGAAATTGTGACAGGTGACGATAAGGGAATGCAGGTAGAAAATTGGACACTAAGATTATACTTCTGACAAAATTACTTTACTGTATAAAAGGGGGGATTGAATGCCAGCTAACTGTAGCTCTTTCTGTTTATTTATATATTGAGATACAGCAGGAAATAGACCCTTCCTGCTCTCAGCAATTCCCTAATTTAATCCTAGTCTAATCAATAGGTTTCAATAGGTACATTTAATCTCAGAGAAACGTATGCAATATACATCCTGAAAATTCTTTTTCTTTACAAACATCCATGAAAACAGAGGACTGCCCCAAGCATGAATGAATGACAGTTAAATGTTAGAACCCCAAAGCCCCCCAACTCTCCCATCCCATGCATAAGCAGCAGCAAAGCAACGTCCCCACTCCCTCACCAGTGAAAAAAAGCATTGACACCCTCCACTGAGCACTCAAGCGTGCAGCAAAGCATCAATAAAGACACAGACTTACAGTACCCCAAAAACTACTCGCTCACCACAGGCATATCGACATTCCACAGGCTCTCTCTCTCTCTCCCTAATAGGGGAAAAAGAGGTGTCCCTGTTTCACAGTGAGAGGGGAGACATAACAAAGCAACTTGCTGATTTATTATGTTAAAAGTCTGTTGCGTTGCTTTTTCTGAGCTCGCTGCTTACGATCTTCCTTCTCCCATGACGCATGAGGCGGCGGCACTGGCCTTGAATCCCCATCCGCCTCGAGAGCCATGAAAATCTGGTACCCTGAAGGTGCATTAGTCTTCTAGGCCGCATCCTTGGCATATCAAAAAACAGCCGGTCGTGAGGCCCCAAGAGCGGGTCCCATTTCCGCAAAGAACAGAAGACTGCATGTAACTCCAGGTCAGGGTATTTAAAAGAACCTTGAAAGGGAAAGAAAGAGATATCAAAGATAGAAATAGAGTTGTTTCCAAAGATGCAAGCAGAGGAGTCGGCGTTAGGACTATTTACAAATGATCACCTAACCTACCAACTGATACATCTTTGGACCCATCTTAGGAAAAAATGGGTGCACCCAGAGGAAACCCACACAGTCACAGGGAAAACGTATAAACTTACAGACAGCAGCAGGAGTTGAACCTTTGTCATCTGTACTGTAAAGCATTGTGCTAACCACTAAGCTACCGTGTTTTTGGAGCCATATAAATAGAGGAAAATGAATAAAGGCATTTAGAACTAAAATGCAGGAACATTAAATGCCATACACAGCAGTTGTTGGAATTCTGAAATAAAGAAGACTTTTCAGATCATACAGCATCTATGGAGAGAGAAAAAACAGTTAACGTAACAGGTGGATGACCTTCTAATAGAGCTGCCAGTTCCAACACAGAAAAAAGCTAGTTGACTGATATTGTTGAATTCACTGTTGGGTCCAAAGAACTACATTATACCCAATGGGAAGATGAGGTGCTGTTGAGCTGACATTGGGTTTTGTTAGAATTGTGCAGGAGGTCAATTATATTTTTATATCACAATTTCTTATGATATTGAAGGGGAGGGAACATCGACTCAGACCATGAGAGGCCTACGTCAGGCATTTTCGTGCCTTCCAAGGCACAGATTGGAAGTCTGTGTAAGGCTCTACTCCTCGCACAGACACTAGAGCAGTTTGTGATTAAGTGCCTTGCTCAAGGACACAAACACACTGCCACAGCTGAGGCTCGAACTAGCGACCTTGAGATCACTAGACGAACGCCTTAACCACTTGGCTACGTGCCCACAATATTGAAGAAGGTCATTCATATCACTCCTATTTCCCCATAATTGATTGTTTCCCACATTCCCATTCTCCTACCCATCGACACAAGGTAATTTACAATCACGAACATTTCTTTAGAATGTGGGTGAGGAAACCACAGCACATGGAGGAAATCCCTGAGGTCACTGGAAAAATATGCAAAATCTGCAACAAAAGCATCAGGATCAATCATGGATTACTGAGCTGGACAATTAATAACAGCCAGTTTGAAGTTCATAAACACGAGGAATTCTGCAGATGCTGGAAATTCAAGCAACGCACATCAAAGTTGCTGGTGAACGCAGCAGGCCAGGCAGCATCTCTAGGAAGAGGTACACTCGATGTTTCGGGCCTGAAACGTCCACTGTACCTCTTCCTAGAGATGCTGCCTGGCCTGCTGCGTTCACCAGCAACTTTGATGTGTGTAGTTTGAAGTTCAAGGTCTTTTGAGTGGACTGAAAAGAAGTGTTCTTTGAAACCATCATCCAGTCCCATTTTGGTTTCATCAAATAGAAGAGACCACATCATGAGGTCCAAATGCAAACAAAACTTCGAAGTGCAAGTAAATTGCTGTTACCTGGAAGGAATATTTGAGTCCTTAGATGGTGAGAAGGGGCAAGGCAAAAGGGCAGGTGCTGCATCTTCTGCAATAGAACTGGGAAGTGCTGTGAGTTGGGGAGTGGTTGGTTCAAGTAGAATGGTGAGCCATCAGGAAAGAAACAGTTCAGAATCAATCAGATTTATTAACATCGGCACATGACATGAAATTTGTTAACTTAGCAGCAGCAGTTCAATGCAATACATAATCTAGCAGAGAGAGAGAAAAGATAAATTAATTAAGACGTAATAATAAATAAACAAGTAACTCAATTACATATATTGAATAGATTATTAAAAATGTGCAAAAACAGAAATAATGTATATTTAAAAAAAGTGAGGTAGTGTCCAAAGCTTCATTGTCCATTTAGGAATCAGATGGCAGAGGGGAAGAAGCTGTTCCTGAATTGCTGAATGTGTACCTTCAGGCTTCTGTATCTCCTACTTGATGTTAACAGTGAGAAAAGGGCACGCCCTGGGTGCGGGAGGTCTTTAATAATGGATGCTTTCTTTCTGAGACACCGCTCTCTAAAGATGTCCTGGGTACTTTGTAGGCTAGTGCCCAAGATGGAACTGACTAGATTTACAACCTTCTGCAGCTTCTTTTGGTCCTGTGCAGTAGCCCCTCCATACCAGACAGTGATGCAGCCTGTCAGAATGCTCTCCATGGTACAGCTATAGAAGTTTTTGAGTGTATTTGTTGACATGCCAAATCTCTTCAAACTCCTAATACTGTATAGCCGCTATCTTGCCTTCTTTATGACTATATCAATATGTTTGGACCAGGTTAGATCCTCAGAGATTTTGACACCCAGGAACTTGAAGCTGCTCACTCTCTCCACTTCTGATCCCTCTATGAGGATTGGTATATGTTCCTTCGTCTTACGCTTCCTGAAGTTCACAATCAGCTCTTTTGTCTTACTGACATTGAGTGCCTGGTTGTTGCTGCGGCACCATTCCACTAGCAGGCATACCTCACTCCTGGACGCCCTCTCATCACCACCTGAGATTCTACCAACAATGGTTGTATTGTCAGCAAATTTGTAGATGGTAATTGACCTATGCCGAGCCACACAGTCATGTGTATACAGACTGCTGAAGTGGATTGTGGAACATGTGCCTGGTGGTTTTTGAAGGCTGCAGAAGTTATGGAGGAAAATTCATTGAATGGAATGATGGTGGGGTTGAAGATGAGAACCAAGGATCCAATCTTTATTCTGGTTTGGCAAGTAACAGTAGACAAAGAACTGCAGTGAAAGTTTGCAGAGACATAGTGACTGAACTTTGATGAGAAAAATAATAGATTTCAAGGAAACATAGTTGAGCTGGTGGTAAGGGTGAATAACTAGTAGATAAAAATTAATACTGAGAAATGCACTGTTAACTTTTGATTGTGGAAATGAGAAGCAGTTTAAACTAGGTTGCACAATTCTAAAAGGTGTGTGAGTAAAATTGTTCAGGAGGTATGTTTGCAAAGCTCATTTGAAGATGGTTAAAAGAAAAAAGGAATCCTGAGCTTTATAAATAGAGGCATAGAATACAAGAGCTCGGTTGTCAAGGTGAATCCATCAGGATGATGGTGATATTTAAGATCAAAAAGAGTATTGATGGAAGAGATGGAACAAAAATGTACACATGGAGAGTCCAGAGGACTTGGAAAACTATCTTAGACAATCACTTAAGATTGAAGATGATTTTCTTCAACTTAGTGTGGAGGTGACTTACACGGCTAATGAAAGAACTACAGATTTTTCCACAGATAATTCAAGAGGTGCCTGTCAGAAGGGGGGTAGTCGGGTAGCTTGTTCACTGGGTCATTTATGCTGGACTGCTTTATTCAGGTTGTGAGTGCCATCCTGAGGGCCCCTTCTTCACTTTGAGCAGTCGTGGGCCAGGGAATCTTAGGAGTTAGTAAAGGTGTCGCACTCTAATGAGAAGGATTGAATAAAGAAATTGGGGCAATGACACAGGTTTGCTTGACAACAACAGATGCTGAGAGTAATTAGGATTATGATTTGCATGCTATTATAAACAAACTTGAGATGGAGGTGAATTTCTTGCACAACCAAACTGAAGCATATTCCACTGTTCACTACAGTTGACACAAATGAAGCTTTAACTGAGGCCAAAAAAATGCCATGTGTGGTATGTATAGTTTATGTAGATTTGTAAGCAGAACAAGTGCTACACATGCCCTTACGCTTCCTCTCTCACCACCATTCAGGGCCCCAGACAGTTCTTCCAGGTGAGGCAACACTTCACCTGTGAGTTGGCTGGTGTGATATACTGCATCTGGTGCTCCCGGTGCGGCCTTCTACATATTGGTGAGACCCGACGCAGACTGGGAGACTGTTTCGCTGAATACCTACGCTCTGTCCGCCAGAGAAAGCAGGATCTCCCAGTGGCCACACATTTTAATTCCACGTTCCATTCCCATTCTGATATGTCTATCCACGGCCTCCTCTACTGTCAAGATGAAGCCACACTCAGGTTGGAGGAACAACACCTTATATTCCACCTGGGTAGCCTCCAACTTGATGGCACGAACATTGACTTCTCTAACTTCCGTTAATGCCCCTCCTCCCGTTCTTACCCCATCCCTTATTTATTTATTATTGTTTCCTTTTCTTTCTCTCTGTCCCTCTCACAATAACTCCTTGCTTGCTGTCCATCTTCCTCTGGCGCTCCTTCCCCTTTCTTTCTCCCTAGGCCTCCCGTCCTATGATCCCCTCCCTTCTCCAGCTTTGTATCCTTTTTGCCAATCAATTTTCCAGCTCTTAGCTCTATCCCTCCTCCTCCTGTCTTCTCCTATCATTTCAGATCTCCCCCTCCCACTTTCAAATCTCTTACTATCTCTTCTTTCAGTTAGTCCTAATGAATGGTCTCGACCCGAAACGTCTACTGTGCTTCTTCCTATGGATACTGTCTGGCCTGCTGCATTCCACCAGCATTTTGTGTGTGTTGCTTGAATTTCCAGCATCTGCAGATTTCTTCGTATATGTAGATTGTGCCCAGATTACAGCAGGGATCTGTTTCTATGAACTGTTCGTAACCAAATAGTTTGCACATCAGGAATGCATCTGCAAACTGCATCCCCAGACAGAAGAAGATACCTGCATATGTACAGCAGTCAGTAGATCCATCCTGCTGGTTTCCCAAAAAGCTTGTTTATATGTATGGAGTGTACATAATTTGGGCATTCATATGATGGGAAGAACCTGCATGTATATGCTTTTCTCTGCTCTTGAAGATCATTTCCAACATTCATACTGCAATTTGGGTGTAGCTCTTTGGCCACTGAGAGGAGGAGGCTGAGGAAGACTGATTGTGGTGTTCCCTGTGTCAAACTGCAGGAAAGCAGTATAATCAGATCTGCCCATTTCTCGCAGTTGGTCACATTCTTATTATATCCTCTTCTTGCCAAATGTGGCAATGGGATTGTGATGGAAGCTCCTCATCTGCAAGTTTAAGGACTTCTACAGGGATACCATCTTCTGTTGAGGTCTTATTGTTTTGTTACCTCGGGCCTTTTAAACAACTTATTTGTCTAGAGGCAAGGTTGGATGGGTGGATCACTAGGATAATGTCATTGTACTCTGATCACATTTGAGAGGGTTTTCATTGTCTCTTCCATCAAATCAAATCAATCATATTTAATTACCATTCAAACCATGCATAGATACAGCTGAACGAGCATCACCTATTATAGAGTAATTTGTTTGTTTGTGATGTGCCGTGTTGTATGGCATAGGCGATCATGGTCTTTCTGTGACCGTGACTTGGAAAATTTTTGTACAGAAGTGGTTTGCCATTGCCTTCTTCTGGGCGGTGTCTTTACAAGACGGGTGATCCCAGCCATTATCAATACTCTTCAGAGATTGTCTGCCTGGCATCAGTGGTCACATAATCAAGACTTGTGATATGCACCAGCTGCTCGTACAATCATCCACTGCTTGCTCCCATGGCTTCACGTGACCCTGATCTGAAGGCTAAGCAGGTGCTACACCTTGCCCAAGGGCGACTTGCAGACTAGCAGAGGAAAGGAGCACTTTACACCTCCTTCGCTAGAGACGTATGTCCACCTCACCACTCATATAGAGTAACACAACATGGAAGCAATGAATGCCTACAATGTTGCTCACCAAGTGTCCTCATAAATCTTAACTGCATTCTTTCTAATTTAATGATGATTTTCCAATGACAGCGTGACTAAAACTGTACACAGTAGTTCAAATGCAATGTCACCTTGGTCTTGAATATCTCCAAAACAACATCCTGACTCCAGATGCGATGGAGATGGAGGGGCTGAGAAAAGAGAATAGTATTTTTAAACATGACAGGGTGGGAAGAGATATAGTCAAGGTAGCTATGAGAGTCAGTAGGTCTATGAAAGATATCAGTTGATAACCTGTCTCCAGAGATGAAGATAGCAAGATTGAGAAAAGGAGATCTTTGCAACATCTGTTCATAGGATGAGGTTTCCAGTTTAGGACATCTGAGATGTCCTCTTTCTTCAACCACCATTAAAGCTGCCCTCACTCGTATCTCCTCCATTTCTTGCACATCTGCCATCATCCCATCCTTCTACTTTCGTAACAGGTATCATGTTCCCCTTGTCCTTTCATACCTCCCTATGAGTCTCCATATCCAGCATATCATTCTCTGAGAGGAGACTTTATAGATTTCAATATGTGGTGATATAAGGCATAGGTAGAGTAGACAGCCAGTGCCTTTTCCGAGGGTGGAATGGCTAAAACGAAAGGACATATTTTTAAGGTGATTGGAGTATGGGGGATATCAAAGGTAGGTTTCTCACAGTGTTGTTAGTGCATGGAATGCACTGCCAGGGATGGTGGTAGAGAAATAAATTAGGGTCATTGGAAAGAAATTCTTAGATGGGTACATGGATAGATGAAAGAAAAACCAATGGATATGTGGGAGAGGAGGGATAGATCGTATCTGAAGTCGATGAAATGGTCGGCACAACATTGTGAGCCAAAGGGCCTGTGCTGTGCTGCACTGTTCTATCTTCTATGCAACTTTCAGCATCTATAATGGGATTCTACTGTTAGACACATCTTACCCTTTCTCCCCAACTCTCCACTTTCTATGGGGATCACTGTCCATTTGACTCTTGTCTACTTATCCCTTTCCACTGATCTCCCTCATGATATTTATCCCTGCAAGTGGGACAAGTGCTACACTTGTCCCTACACCTCCCAAACAGTCCTTCCAGGTGAGGCAGCACTTCACCTCCGAGTCTTATGGGGGTCATCTACTGCATCTGTGCTCTCCATGCGGCCTCCTTGACATTGGTGAGGCACTGATAAAGGTCTTGGTCTGAAAAGTCAACTGCTTATATACTTGCTGCCTTGCTGAATTCTTCCAGTACTTTGTGTGTGTTAAAATGCAATAATTTTTCTACTTGAAAAAGATTTTGGATTTATCTCAGTGTATCACACACATCACTTTCTCCTTACAGTTTACTATGTAAGTTCTTCCAGGAGAGTGGTTGACCAGCAGCTAACTCAAGCTCATATGGCTTCCCACTACAACAGAATTCTCTCCGCTAAAGGTAATCACAGAATGTTACTAATGAAAATCTAGTCAACAGAATATTCTTCACCAAGTTATACTCTATGTTTGAGCCAGGGTTTTGTGACATCCAAATTACTGGCTTTCAGTGTTGTTATTCAGTAGATGCTTATGCATAACTAATGCAGGAATTCCAGACACTGATAGTAACTGAGTGCCTGTGCAGGCTGTATTGATAATGTCCCTACATTTTAGTTAATAAGGACATCAGCAAGGCAGTCTGAAATTGAACTGAATGCATTCTACATATGAAGATAACATGCCCATATATTTTATACTCTGTTTGAAAAGGCTTGTTGGGTCTTCCTGGGGTTGCTGCAGATTTTAATGAAAGAGAACAGCTGCTAGAGATCAAAACAGTAGATCTAAAATATTTATCAACTTTTTCTAAATCTTTGCAATGGCTTGTTAATTGAAGAACGTATTTTAGCATCTTTCAAATAGCTTGTAAATTAAAAAATAATTTTTAAATCCGAATGTTAAAAACAGGCTCATTAATATTGGTCTTCTTCTAAAATTATTTTGTCATATTAGATATATTTTAAAAGTTAATCATTTTAAAGATTTAATATATCATCTTTAAACATTATAAAGTATTGAAGGATAGCTAAATACTGCAGACCTGTCTCAGTGGTTTGGGCTGAATCTAGGTCTTGTAATAACTTTCTACCAGGTTTTTCTGAATTTAATGGGTTGCTCCAAGTTTGATTGGCCCATGTGGTCATTTTTAACAGCCAGGTGAAGTAACATGAAAGACAAGAAGAGAAATACCTCCGAGCAATTTGTTTTAAGTCTGTCTCAAATGCTGTCAGCTCATCATTAAGTCAAAATTTGAGTCCATATGACAGCAGTCTTCAATTCCCTTTGAAGGCAGAAGTATTGAGTTATATAGCATCAGCAAAGTTGCATAATAACTTTGTTTCTTTTGCAGACAGATGTCGCCTCTACTATAAATCCAACATTTCTTTCAGTACCTTGGGATGCATTGCATCAGGACCAGGGTACTTGTTTACTTTTAGGCCCACTAGTTTGCTCAGCGCTCCTCCTATAGAGATTTCAATTTAATTACTTTGAATCTGGAACTGGAATAATTTGGAGGTAGATGATCTGAAATTGGTGATCTTGGTGTTGAATTCAGAATATATCGAAGTGCTTAATTGAAAGATGAAATATAATATATTCTTAGTGATCTGACGTCTATGGGGAGTTGGTGGGGAGGGGGAATGAGAAGTTGGGTAGTATGGTATTTTAAGCTTCTTAGAAATTTTTGCTGGTTGTATGAGAATTCCAGATGCATAAATACTGAATAAACAAAAACTTACTGTTCTACTTCTCAAGTTTTCCTTTGAGTGTCCAAGTCGTGGAGAGCCTATTTAAGTTATAATTATCCGGAAGAGAAGCAGCTGACATGTTGCTGATGCATGAAATGAGAACTAAAAAAAAAATGGTGGAAGCACTTGGTGCATCATGAGGTAGCTGTAGTCATAGGAGTGGGCTTTGTATAGTGATGTGGTGAAATTTATCTGCTTTTGGAAGGAGATTGCAGAAAAAGGTACAGAGGAATAAGTGCATGTACTGATAAGGTTAGTTAAAGAAGGGTGGAAGGAGGCATGTGTGAAGCATAAAGCACTGGCATAGATCACTTGAGCTGAATGGCCTAAAATTAATCTGCGTCAGTCTCCTTATTCTGCATTTTCTTCAAGGAAAACTTACAAAACCCTATCAAAAGTAATACTGATATTTTTGTTCTTTCAGCTTCTGTGGATTGTTCTGTTCCAAAAAGCATGCTATTAAGTGTAAAATGTAAGTAATTCATTTATTGCAGAATAAGTTTTAAATAAAAATAATGTGATATAGAATAAATTAATATTTATACCACAGACTGTTCAATTGTGGTTTTTACTGCCTGAGGCAAAAGGGCATTCGGCTCAAAAGTTCTCTGAAAGAGTAGTCATTCAATACTATATCCTCCACATTTTCTTTTCAATTTTTTTTCATTTGGGAATGTGATGGCATTAGTTATATTTCTGTCTTTGGTGATCCATTCCATTAATTAATGGTTGCACTTAAAAAAAAATGAATCCTAATCCTATTTTGGTGTTTATCTTGAATTTATACCTCTAATTACTGATCTGTTAATTGATAGTTATTTTTCTGCATTTGTATTATCATTTTAAACATTTCCTTCTCAACCTTCTCTGATGTAATAAACAGTCACAGTTTATCTGGTTTATCTTAATAGCCACATCATCTCATCCTTGCAATTCTAATAATTTTTATAGCACCCACTGCATTAATGCTGTCTTCACAAAACCCTATTTATTCACTGGCAGGATAAGCAAAACAATGTCATTGTGCTCCCCAAGGCCAACATCCCCATCATTGAGGGTGTGATTACGTTTGCCCAATTTGGGTGGATGGACCACACCATCCAGATGCTGGACACCAATCGACTACAATAAGCTTTTGGTGAAAGATTGCCATGAATATTCAGGAATGCCCTTAAAGCATTTGAAAAGTCATAATATCGTCACTATTTTGTGACTGATCAAAGTAATGGAGGAGGATCAAGGATGCCACCAACAGCTTGGGAAGCTTGAATCTCATTGACAGTGTCCAAGAAGAGAAGCAGCTGTGAATTAAACATTAATACATTTCCAAAACATTGCAGATGCTGGAAAATAGAAACAAAAATGATGGAGAAACAGAGCACATCATACAGCAGCTGTGGTAGTGTAAGTGGGCTTTGGGTGGTGGTAGTGGGGTTGGGTAGAGTTTATCTGTTTTATCTTACCTTCTATTGGAATATGTCAGAAAGCTATTTAAGGAATTAAGGTTATCCTTACTGATGAAGTTCGTCGAAGAAGAGCATAAGACATCGAAGCAGAATTAGGCCATTTGGCCTATTGAGTCTGCTCTGTCATTTCATCATGGGTGATCCAATTTTCCTCTCTGCCCCATTCTCCTGTACTCTCAATGTATCCCTTCATGCTCTGACCAATCAAGAATCTGTCAACCTCCGCCTTAAATATACATAGACACTAGGCCTGCACAGCTGCTTGTGGCAACAAATTTCACAGATCCACCACTCTCTGGTTAAAGAAATTCCTCCTGGTTTCCTTTCTAAAAGAACGCCCCTCTATTCTGAGGGTCTGCCCTCTGGTCATAGACTCTCCCACCATAGGAAACATCCTCCTAGAATCCAGCACCAACCTGACTTCCCCAAGCTACTTGAATATTGGGATCCCCTATGACTATTCTACAATTGCCCTTTTGGTATGCATTTTCTCTTTTTTTTTGTAATTTATTGTTTACTGAAGTTCATCATCAAGCAAACATTTCCATGAGATGTATTTCAGATATTGTACATATATATCATATAGTCATATATGCCACAAATCTCCACATAATATTTATCTGAGGTATACACTTATAGAAAAGAGAGGAAAGAAAACAAGCAAAAGGAGAAAACTATGTACAAGTAGGGAGTGATTTTTTTTAACAACATATTCATTGATTTGTGAGAATAAAACCAGGCCTATGAGGTGTTATGTAGTTAAACCATTTTTCCCAGTTTGAATCAAATTGTTCCAACTTATGATTAACAGATGCTGTTATCTTCTCCATTTTGTAAATGTCCATTGTAATTTCCATCCATGCACTTAAAATTGTGCTGTCCTGTGATAACCATTTCCTGGTAAGAGTCCTTTTACCAGCCACCAGCAGTATATTCATTAAATATTTATCTCTTTTCAACCATTCTTGAGGTATATACCCAAAATATATGGTCTTACTTTCTAAGGGTATTTTACGTTTAAAGATGTCTTGTAGGGCATTGTGTATCCCACTCCAGTAGCCTTTGATAACGGGGCATTCCCAGAAAATGTGCTAATGGTTTGCATTTTGATTTCCACAATTTCTCCAGCAAACAGGGAGGTTACTATCATAATGGGATTTCTGAGACGGTGCAATAAAATATCTTAGCAATTTTTTTCTACCTGAACTCCCTCCATTTCTGTGAACTGGTACACTTACATTGATACCTCCATATTATTGTCCATTCTTCCTCAGGTATAATTATCCCTCCTTCCTTCTCCCATTTTGTTTTAATATATGAAGTTGTATGTGTTTTAAGATTTGACAAATCCTTATACATGCTTGAAATGATTCTATTACCGTTACCTGAATTATATGCTTTTCTTAATAGCTCTATCAAACATGTACTTGCCTTGGTTACATTTTTAACCGTCCTATTAATGTACTGTCGCATCTGTAAATACCGATAAAAGTCTTGTTTTTCTAATAAGTGTTTCTTTTTGAGCATTTCAAAACTGAACAGTGTTCCTTCTTTCATTATATTGCAAAGAAATGTTATTCCTTTAGCTGTCCAGTCCTTAAATCTAGTATCCAGTTGATTTGGCGTAAAATCTAAGTCATATGCACACCATTTAAGAATTGCAATATCTTCCTCTAGTTTATATTCTTTTATAATATTTTTCCATATTTAAAGAGTCCATTTCACCCATGGGTTATCAATAGTATTTATGTACCTTTGTAGGTTGTTATCAGCCAAAATTGTCTGTAGGGGGATGGAAAGTATCCCCTCCTCAATGTTTTTCCATTGAGCGTCATATGATAGGTTGCACCAACATATCACAGCTCTCAACTGTGCTGCAAAATAATAATCCCTAAGAGAAGGTAGGCTCCAACCTCTCTTTTCCTTGGCTAATTGCAAAGTTTTGAGACAAACTCTAGGCCTTTTACCTTGCTATATATATCTTGATACCATTTTGTTCCAGTCATTGAATTGATTTTGATTAATCTCTATTGGTAGGGTCTGGAAAAAGATATAATAGTCTGGGCAGTATATTCATTTTAATAGATTCAGTCCTTAAATGAGACTGAAAAAAGGAACTAGCTTCCATCTTGTTATATCTTCCTTAATTTTTTTATATATAGGCTGGTAATTGCCTTCTGATAATTTTGCCAAACCTTTTGGCATAATGATGCCCAAATATTTGACAGACTCTGTTTGCCATGCCCAGGGATATCTACTTTCAATTTCTCTTGGTGGGGTATAGTTATATGAAAGTAATTGGGTTTTTATCTATGTTGACCTTGTATCCTGATAATCGACCATATTGTTCAAAGGATTGCATCAATTTAGGCAAAGACTATACACGAGGAAATCTGCAGATGCTGGAGGTTCAAGCAACACACATAAAAAATGCTGGTAAGGCCAGCTGGTGGCGCAACGACATCAGCACCGGACCCGAGAGCAGAGGTTCCCAGATTGGAAACTAGTCAGGTCCGCTCCCGAGTATGCTTTCCATCCGTGCCGGGTTGAGTGTTGAGATCGCAATCAACCTCGTAAAATAAAGGGAAAATACTGCGAAAATGTCTTTGTGAGGAGTGGCGCATCACACAGTCTCTCCCTCTTGCGCTCCGCGCCTTGTTAAAGCCATGAAAATGACATTGTCACGGACACACACATGGACAAGCAGACGCACACGCACAGATGCGCATGCACGTATCAATGAAATGGTTTTGTTTCAGATACTTTGTAAGTCTTTGCGCCAACATGCTGAAAAAGATCTTGCCTTCAATGTTCTGAAGGTTTATTTGGCGAAACTGTTTGATGGTGGACGAATTCTTTTCTTTTGGGATCAGAACTCCCCCCGCTCTTCCCCAGGCTTTGGGGATCACTTGCTTTTCCCACGCAACCCTCGTGTTCCTCCAGAGAAATTTCAGAACATCCAGGGCATTCTTGTAGACACAATACGGAACACCGTTAGGGCCTGGTGCTGATGCCGATCTTGCCTTCTTCATTGCCTCTTTCACCTCACTCAGCTTGCGAGGGCTGATGTTAAATTGATGTTGTGAGGGTGAGATTGGTGGAATGTCAGCTGGGACAAGTATCGGTTCATCTTTTAGATCATCAGTGTAGATGGTTCTGAGATGTCTTTCAACCTCCTCTTTTGATACTTTCAAGGATCCGCTTTTCTCTTTTGTGAAAATGCCTTTCATACATTTTGTAGAAGTCTGTTCTTGCTTTTTCCTTCTTTATGCGTGTTTCCTTAAATTCTCTGCTCTACGCAGCTTCGAGAGCCTCTGTTTTAGGTCCTCTTGAAGGAGGTTGATGCCCTCCCTTTATTCTGCTGGTGCTTTTTTCCACAGGCCTCTTCTTTCTTTAACAAGTTGTTGGATTTCCTGGAGATGACGGGATTTGAGGGGGAGGAGGCATATCTTTCCTGCTGACTTGTTCCTTCACTCCAAATTTCTTCTTTCTGTAGCTGTAAATCAGGTCGCCCATCTTCTCCAACTACTTTTCTGCTGATCCCTTGATGCTACTTAAGATCAGATTCACATCTGCATTGATGGTTTCCCACTCCTTGCTGTTAGACTTTGGCCATTTCACCAACGGCTATGTCCTTGCATGTTCTCCACTTTATGATGTGCCTGGCTGTGTCTTGGACTACTGCTTGTGCCTGAAACAACTTCCACATCTCGTAGGGTGCTGATACTCTGCGGACTGTGGGTTTCTTCCTGCCACTGAGTTTCATCCGACTGATTTGACCTTCTTCTTAACAGAATGTGGTCAATGCGGGGCCCTGGGTTGGAGATTTTCAAGCATTTCTTCCGTCCTTGATGAATTTTAAGACCACGAGTTGATGTTACTTTGGTCCAGCCACACCTATAGGTCTGAAGAACATGTCCAGCTGCTGGTTTCTCAAGAGTATTGCCACTTTCTTGATTCATTGTCCTGCCCATGCCAAGGTTTGTTACCGGGAGGTCAGTCAGTCTTCTTGCACCCCCGCTGTCACAGACTCTGGGGGTATACTTCTCTTTAAACTTTCCATAGCCAAGTGAGGGTGGCTCTTGTGCCCTGATAAGGTGATGGAGCCTGCTGTTATGGATAGCTAGCCATAACTGCCCCTTTGGGGGTCTATTTCCTCCTGTCAGCTGTCTCTCCAGCTGTCACACGGTCTTTTCCTTGTCATCAGCTGCACTTTCACAGCAATCACTGGTTTTCTCCCAGAAGATCAGTAGAGCTAATAGGACTTGATGTTTTAATCCCTGTGGTAAGTTGGCACTCTCGATGTTGGCAGTGGGCTTGGAGTGCTGACAAGAAGGGTAGGTATCTCATCGGGGTCATCAGGTGGGCACCCTCCTTCTTTGACGTTTGAATGATTGTTGGTGCCAGACATGGTGGTTTGAGTATTTCAGAAACTTCTGATTTTGCATAATCATCTGTAGAGTTTATGGAGAATGGTGCGAAAAATGAAAAACTCCAGTGAGTTTCAGTTCTGTGGGCAACAATGCCTTGTTAATGAGAGAGAATGGCCAGTTGGATTAAGTTGACAGGAGGGCGGTAGTAACTCAACTACCCAAATGCTACAATAGTGCTGTGCAAAAGACGATCTGTGAACATACAATGTGCAGAATCTTGAAGAAGTTGGGCTACAGTAGTGGAAGACCACACTGTGTTCTACTCCTCTACCTAATAAAGTGGCCACTGTGTGAATATGTTATCATATACTATTGTGAGATTCATTTATATGAGAAAAATGAATACAATAGGATTGTACACAATATAATCAGTACATGAAGACCAAGAAGGACACAAGTTCATCTGGGAAATTACAAAAATCTTGGCAGAAGCACGATACAAGAAATCAAGAGAATTCTTAGAAGCTTGGTTCTCAATTGAAGACAGTAAACAAGCATATTGAACTGGATGCAATTTACAGACCTATGTGTCTCCCGGATTGGGGCCAAGGTGTGAGCCGTGGACACAGGAGGAACCAATGCTCACAACAACCGATAACCAGAGACACAGGACAGCGGAGATCACTCAGCTATCCAGTTGTCTGGGACTCACGGCAGCCAACCAGTCAGAACAACGAGTCGGACCAATATAAATGCAAGCGCTTGGCAGAAAAGCACTCAATTGTGCATTGATGATGTCAATTCAACTGGTGACAAAGTGCTTGTAACCTAACCTTGAAGCTTGGCAAACAACCCTACAAACAAGCAGCCAAGCTGAGCTACCACTTTTCTCTTTCATTTCAAACAATAGAATTTATGTAAAACTTTACCAAAACATACAAAGACTGACAAACAACCACTGTGCAAAAGAAGACAAACTGTGCAAATAAAAAATAATACTGAGAGCCTAAATTGTAGAGTCCTTAAAAGTGAGTCTGTTGGTCATAGAATCAGTTCATTGTAGTGGTGATTGAAGTTTGCATGCTGGTTTAGGAACCTGATGGTTTTAGAGTAATAACTGTTCCTGAACCTGGTGGCGTGGGACTTAAGGCTTCTTTACCTCCTGCCGATAGTAGTGAGAAAGAGGCCATGGCCTGGATGATGGGTATCTTTGATATGGATGTTGCTTTCTTGTGGCAGCAGTTTATGTGAATGTATTCAGCAGTGGAATGGGCTTTGCCTATCATGGACTGGGCTTCGTCCATCACTTTGTTTAGTCTTTTCCATTTCTGGGCATTGGTGTTTCACTAGTTTCACCCATTTCCTTTCTCTGCATGATATTTGTCCAATTCTGTGTCAAAATGGAACCCACCTCCACCATATCTGTAAGATTGAATTCCAGATTGCCACTGTAGCAACTATGCCCCACTTGACTGTCATTCATTGAGGGTAAACTGGCGTTGACCCCTCCAACTCTGTAATCGCATTGGTGTGGATACTGTGTGATTGCACCCCGGTACAAGCCCACGACATAAAATATCAGACAGTACATAATAGGCCAGTAAATGATTACACTTTATAATTATTTCTCGGTGACGGGTTAGTAGAAACAAAACAAAATAAAGGCGCCAAATGAGTAAATTTATCAGTCCTGTGCACAAATAATTTGTTGGAGCTCACAAAATCCAGTATCCTTTCCTCCCATCGATCTCCTCCGAACTCTGTCGACCCTCGGCTGGGATCACTCCTGGTGATCTACCAGAACACTCGACTCACGTTCGACCTCTTCTCTTCTCCTCGACTGAAAGCCCACGCTTTTCCTCCGGTTCCCGCACATACAAATAGAATAACGTGACTTCCATTGGCTAGCAAACGAATTATAACCCAAACATACTGCTATAGAGAATCCCCTACTCAGCATTTAACATTACAGAGAAGCTATTTTGTCAGCCTTAACAATTAACATTACAATTAGTATTACTGAGAACCCTACATTCTCCCCCCACCAAATTTAGTCATGCCCTCATGACGTTCAAATAATTTGCCAACCCTTCCTGCAAAACTCAGAGCCCAATCCAAGTACAGAAAGCAGTGACATAGCTCCCCAAAACAGTGGAGACCACACCCTGTTCCCCAGGTGTTACGTAGGCCGACCTCTCGGGGTCGAGGGCGGTTTCTACTTCTCTGAGACCTGTGTACCCCCTCTTCTAACTCTTCCACCTCAGACACTACAGGGAAACCCTTTGAAGTGACGTGGTGAACCCTCTCGCGAGTGGTCACTCAAACCCCTCTGCACCCTGGATCTGTCTGTCTCTCGTTCGGGTCCCACATTTCCTCTCCTTCAGTGCCCTGCGGTACCACCGACTGCCCATCACTAGCCCCCCTTACCCCATCTAACCCAGTGGGGGAAGGGCCAGGAGTCTCTTCCTCCATTACGGGGGCACCAGCGAACGGCATCGGGTTCCAATCGTCCAAATCGTCATCCTTCGAATCAATATTCCCCACAGGGGCTGGGCCCAGGCCCGTCTCTTCCAGGGTGGGCTTTTCTGTCACCCCGCGGGTACGCAGAGTCCTTGTACTAGGTGCAGCCGCCGTGTCAGGCTCCCGCTCTACCTGTACATCTTGCCCCAGGGGCAACAGGTGATTCCGATGGAGAATCTGGACAGGCCCCTTTCCATTCTCGGGCCGCACCCGGAAAACTGGTAAATTTGGCATCTGACTCTCCACCACATCGGGTGTGGCCGCCCAGCGATCAGCCAACTTGTGCTTTCCAGGTAATCCCAAATTCCTCATGAGGACTCGGTCTCCCGGTAGGAGTTGAGAGAACTTTACTTTTTGGTCATACCTCCTCTTATTTCCTCAATTCTGCCAGGCAGCCGCCTCCCCAGTCAACTCATAAGCCCTTTTCAGCTCTTTCTGCATATCAGACACATACTTCAAGTAAGGCTTTGGCAATATCTCACCCACGTCAGTCCCGAAACAGAGGTCAATGGGCAACCTTGCTTCACGCCCAAACATCAGATAATAGGGCGAGTATCCAGTAGCTTCGTTGCGTGTACAGTTGTAACAATGAACTAGATGCCCAATATGTCAACTCCATCTGTTCTGTTTGCTGATCTCCAGAGTCCCGAGTATGTCTAGCAACATCCGATTAAACCTTTCCAGCTGGAGATCGCCCTGCGGATGATAGAGCGTGAACCTCAATTTCTCAACCCCCAGCATGCCCAGTAACTCATAGATGAGCTTACTCTCAAAGTCCCATCCCTGGTCACTATGTATCCGCCTTGGAAGGCCATAATGCACAAAATACTTCTCCCATAGCACTTTTGCCACCGTAATCACCCTCTGATCCTTGGTAGGGAAAGCTTGAGCATACCCGGTGTAGTGGTCAGTGATGACTAAGACATTCGCCTTGTTGCTGGCATCAGGTTCTATGGCCAGGAAATCCATACACACCAGGTCCAAAGGCCCCGCACTCTGCAAGTGTGACAGAGGAGCAGCTTGCCCAGGCAGCATCTTCCAGCGTATGCAATGAATGCAGGACTTGCAGTGCTCTTTGACCTCTGACCTCATTCGGGGCCAGTAAAACCAGTCCCTGAGCAATCCATAGGCCTTTTCCACCCCCAAATGTCCAGAGTCATCATGGAGTGACTTCAACACAACCTTCCGATACTTCTCAGGCAGGACCAGCTGCCAACACCGCGGTCGGTCCGGGGGTGATGTTACCCGGTATAAAATTTGGTTCTTCAACCTCAACTGAAACTGTTGTCTCAGTAACAGAGACACTGAAACATGTTTTGTCTTCTCCACCCATGTCACATCCCCCCTTCAATTGCGTGCCAGACAGGGCCAATGCCCGGGTCATCTCGCTGAGCGGCGGCCACTTCCCCAGAGCTTAACTCTGGCAGCTGCGTGGTCTTCACAGCAATCAGGTCGCAGTAAATTAGGGGTAGAGCGTCACTGGACGCCCCCAATGAGTCCACAACGCGATCTGGCCTCTCCTTTTTCTCGGCCTGCACGGTGATAGCAAACTGACACATGGCCTTCACCCTGGATACAGAGGAACACTCTCCCACTCCTCGTCCCTCTCCAGTTCCTCGTGCCTCTGTTGGGACAGAGCATCCACATCGACATTCCGTCTCCTTGGCCGGTACTTCAGGCTGAAATCATATATAGACAAGGCTGCCAGCCACCGATGGCCTGTGGCATCCAGTTTCACCGAGGTCAGGATGTAGGTGAGCGGGTTGTTGTCCGTCCTCACCTCAAACTTGGCCCCGTAGAGATAGTCACTCAGCTTATCCACCGCCGCCCATTTCAATGCCAGGAACTCCAACTTGTGGGTGGGATAGTTTCTCTCAGAGGGCGACAAACTCTGGCTGACAAATGCTGCATGCCTCAGCCCGGAGCCCTGATCCTGATCCAGGATGGCCCTTAATCCCTCACGGCTGGCATTGGTGTGTAGCACGTAGGGCAATCGGGGTCCGCAAAAGCCAGCACTGGAGCCTGAGTCAGCATCTTTTTCAACGGCTGAAAAGCCTCCTCACATTTGTCATCCCATCTCTGTCCGAAGAGCTCTGACGGGTTCAGATATTCTCCAACCTCCCATCCTCTCCTCCCTTTCCGTCCAGAGGAGGGTAGCCATGCAGAAGCTGGGTCAAGGAGAGACTCACCTTGGCGTAGCCCTTCACGAATCTCCGGTAGTATCCACAGAACCCCAAGAACAAGAGCAGAGCACTCACAGTCTGGGGCCTTGGCCAACTGGTCACCGCTTCGATCTTAGCCGGGTCAGTAGCTACTCCAATCCGAGAGATGACGTATCCAACAGAGCTAACAGACATCTGGCAGAACTGACATTTGTCCAAGGAAAGCTTTAATCCTTCATCCTTCAGTCGGTTCAGCACTTCCATTAGCCTCGCTTTGTGTTCTTCCAAGGTGGATCCAAATACTATCAGGTCATCCAAATATACCAGCACTTCAAGCAAGTTCATATCCCCCACCGCCTTCTCCATGACCCTCTGAAAGGTGGCAGGGGCTCCCGATATGGCCAGGGGCATCCTTTCGAACTGGAAAAATCCCAGAGGGCATATGAATAGTCTTCTCTTTATTGGCCTCACTCATGGGGATCTGGTAATATCCACTCCTCAAGGCCAGTACGCTGAACCACTTCGCCCCACTCAGACAGGCCAGCGCGTCTTCGACCCTTGGGACCGTATACTGGTCAGGGACGGTGCGCCCTTTCAGGGCCCTGTAATCCACACACATATGAATCTTCCCATTTTTCTTCCGGGCCACTACTATTGGGGACGCATAAGGTCTTCAGGACTCCACGAAGATCCCGGCTTCCTTCAACTTACACAAATGCTGCCGCACGTCTTCCACGTCGGCAGGGGCCAGTCTCCGCGACCTCTCTCGAAACAGGGTGTCCTCAATCACTGGGATGGTGTGGCGAGTGCTCCTGGAACAACCCACATCAAACTGGTCAAGGGAGAAAACATCTTTCAGCATCAACATCTTCTCCACCAGCCTCTGCTTCCAACGCTCCGGCACAGGTGAGGCCCCAGAGTTAAAAGCCTGTGTGGTCAACTTACCCCTGTTTTCCATAGCTCTCCCCCAGCGAGCTTCACGGGGGCACTATGCATCACTGTCTCCGGGAACAACTGCGCCAAGGGCATTCCTCGCTTAAAGGTGACCTCCCTTTTCATAGTGTTCCTGATGATCACCACCATCCTGCGTGCCACTGAGGGCTTCTGCAACTTGGGTCTCACCAGCACCCCAACTGGAAATCTCAATTCCCCCTCGAGATCTTCCTAAAGTCCACTAAAAGGGCTTCACCCTCAGGCTCCCCGGGAAATCTGGGGGTCCCCATCACTCTTGCTACTTCCCCGGGTCGTACCACCCTGGGCTTCGACTGGGCACACCACACAGTTCCTCTTTTAAATTCCGAGTCTAGCCCAGTGCGGCCACACACTTCCTTAAAAGCAGCTTGAAACACTGGGTGCACCAACAGGGTCTCCAAAAAGTCCTCACCTTCCTGCTCCTTGCAGGCCCCCAGGAGCCTCCGTACAATAGGGGTGTTGGTCCCTGCCAGAATGGACACACCCCCAGTCTCAACAGGGTCCGGGCAAACCAGCACCAGGGCCTCATGAGCTGCAGGCACTCCCATCTCAGCCTCCAAGAACTCCAGCTTCACTGACAGATAACCGTCGTACGGTAATCACCAGAGCTGAAACCCGAAATTTCCAGTGCACTGAAGGGTGTCAAGGGAAAATGCTGCAAATACTGATCGTAGAATGAACAGTACAGTAACATGACCTGCGACCCAGTGTCGAGAATGGCTTTTGCATCTATTTCCTCTATCCGAATCGACACACTGGATCGGGATCCCACCAATCCTTCTGGGATAGGGTCTTTTCCTCCCGGGGGTCCTGTGGCACATTGTTGGGAACGTGTTTTCCCAGCGACTCCAGGCCGTTACCTCACTGGGTCTCCTCTAAGTTTCCCGACCCCTCTCCCTGCTGGGACATCTGTGGACTCGCTCTCCGAGGGGCCCCCTGCTTTTCACATTCCCACCTGAAGTGCCCCTCTTCCCCACAGTTATAACACACGCCTCATCTCGTGGGACCCCGGCCTCTGCCTGGCCTCAGTGCCATCCGTCCCTTCAGGGAGGGACCCTCTCTGCTAGTCCCTTCACGCAGAGGAACCCCATCTGCCGCGACCCCCTTTACTATCTCCTGAGTGAAGCTGGCCCCGGTCACTCCACCATAAAGGGCTACTACTGAGGACTGCACCATACTCACGGAGCCCTCTTCTGACTCCAATGCGTCCTCCTCCTCCCTCACCTCTCTGAGCAACTGAACAAAGGATGGGGGAGGGGGGGACCATGTTCTACGGGACTGCCGGAGACCCATAGCAATCATGTCATTCCTCTGTGTGCCCCTGGCTACCTGGTCTATCCTTATCTGATCCACCTCAGTCCCCGAAATGACCCCCCCGGCACCTCAAACAATTTAGCTGTCGTTCTATCCAGAAAAGATACTCCGAAAGCTTTTCCCCTTTCTCCTGATGCAGGTTCCGAAGCCCCCCTAAAAGCTCCACCGTGCTCCCCGTCAGACCAAAAGCCTCCTCTAATGCTTTTAGATACTCAGTCAGAGAAGCATAAGGCTGATTAACTTTCATGCCTCTTAGTACATCAGCCGCCACCCCCCTCAAACATTCAACCAATCACTGTCTCTTTTCTTCCTCAGAACACTGCCACTCACCTAGCAGCTGAGACACGTGCTGTATCCATGACTCATAACCGTCTTCACCCTCAGGGGTGGGAGTCCTCCCTGAGAGAACTCTCAACTTCTGATGAAGACCCGCTGCCTTGTTCACCAGGGAGTTAATGGCTGAGGCCAACTCAGAGCCCTCACCCTTTCGTGGGAGATGGGGACTAATTATCTGTGGGGGATGGGGACTAATTAAATCTTCCAAATCTGACCACTCCCTTCCATCATCCCTCAGAAACAATAGGACCCAATCTCTAAAATTTCTGCCCCCAGCATCAGGCAACTCCTCTGGTGTCCCATCAGACCCTCCCTCCGTGACAATGTGCACGCCCCACTGCCGCACCTCACTGGGGTCACCGATAGATGCTGGCAGTCCTGCTGCTTGACATCAGCACTAGTCTGAGCTAACACAAAGCCTGAATCCGACATTTGACCAAACTTTCTGGCTACGATTTCAACCTTACCTACAGCTTTAACCGTACTCAACCATTGAATTAACACTTCCTCTGAGGTACGCATATCCACCCCACTTAATACGCAGGCATGATTAACCGGTACTACTTCGATCTCACACCAGCGTTCAATCTTATCGGCGTCCACCTCCACTAATTTAAACCAGGCAAATTACACAGTATCCATCACGATTCAAATCCTGAACGAGCCCCCACAATGTAGCGACTATGCCCCACTTGACTCCCGTTTGTCTAGGGTAAACTGGCATTGACCCCACCAACTCTGTAGTCGCATTGGTGTGGATACTGTGTGATTGCACCCCGGTACAAGCCCACAATATCAGACGGTACACAATAGGCCAGTAAATAATTACACATTATAATTATTTCTCGGTGATGGGTTAGTAGAAACAAATAAAATAAAGGCGCAAATCAGTAAATTTGTCAATTCTCTGCATAGATAATTCGTTGGAGCTCACAAAATCTGGTATCCTTTCCTCCCATCGATCTCCTCTGAACTCCGTCGACCCTCGGCTGGGATCATTCCCGGTGATCTACCAGAGCGCTTGACTCACGTCTGACCTCTTCTCTTCTCCTCAACCAAAAACCTGCGCTTCTCCGGCTCCCGCACATGCAGATGGAATAACGTGACTTCCATTGGCTAGCAAATGAATACAAGTCCTGTTATCACTAATTATAACACAAACATGCAGCTACAGAGAACCCCTTACTCAGCAGTTAACATTACAGAGAAACCATTTTGTCAGCCTTAACAATTAACATTACAATTAGTATTACTGAGAATCCTACACCACCACTAGATTTTTAAATTACTTCTCCTCATACAATACTTAACTCTCTCCTTCCCTTTTATTTTATATCCATCACATCTGGTCCTCAACCTTCTGCCATTATTGACACCTCATCGTTTTTTATGCCTGTGAAATCTACCCTCAATATTTTAAAAGAAAAAAAGTCCCAGCATCTCTGTTATTCTAACTGTGCTCCCTCATCTATAAACCATTCTCAATAATCCTTTCTGGACCCCTCTCATATCTTCATATCCTTCCTATGACGTGGCAACCAGAAATTAATGTAAAGCTTAAGTTACAGACCAACTCTTTAAAATGGTTCAGAGTAATTTCCCTGCTTTTATATTATTTTTCTATTGGTAAAGCCCAGAACTGTGATCCTTTGTTAACCATTTATTTAACCTGCTCTGTCATCTCAGTGATTGGTGTATAGATATCTCTGAATCCATTTGTTTCTCTGTTTTAAAATAATAACCTTTATTCTATAAACCTCTTTTCATTTTTCTACTAAAATGCACCACCTTAGATCTCTCAGTAAACTTCTTCTGCTAACCATCTATGCATTACACCTGACTGTTTAAAGTGTATCCTGCTGCCATTTTCGTCGCCTTCTTCATCAATTATAATTTCAAAACAAATGAACTGCAGAAGTGAATTATGATTTTTATGTTAGAATACTTATTGTTTTCTTTGCTTTTATTAGTTACTTGCCTTCACTGTTTGGATAAATCAGAATCCATGTGAACTGCAAACTGTCTCACCAACAGTTGCATATTTGCATAATAGGTGAAATTTGACTTGAAAATAATTGCAAGTATAGTTTACTTCGTATTAAGTCAGTATTCAGTTCCAGAGCAATGTCATGTGATCTACTTGAGAGATAAATATATTTTTTGTGATGTTGTAAGGTCTACAGGGTAAACACTGTGTTGCATGAATTATCGTGGGATCTGTGGGTCCACCTGAGCAACCACCTGGATCCTTCGGCTCTTGACATCTCATTCAAATAACTCTGCCTTCAATGATTCATTACTCCATAGGAGCTTTAGACTAGATTTCTGTGCACAAGTCTTTTGAAGTAGTTGTTCAACCAACAATCTTCTGTGATAAGAATGTTGAATTAAAATATCTGCATAATAAATAACTTGAGGAAACAGCTGTGAAGAAAGTCAGTCTAGGGCTTGTTATCTTTTTGAAAAATTGACCATGAAAATCCTTATTGAGGTCTTCAGAATTTGAATGGCTTTGGTGAGTGGGCTTGGAAAAACATTCCAATTATCGGTGAATCCTGAAAAAAGAAACATGAATATGAAATGACTATTAATAGACCAGGTGGAGAATCGAGGAGCGTTTATGTACATGGAAAATGGAAATCTGCTGCTTAGAGCTACTGATCAGAACATGCTGTTCTTCCAGACATCCCACCTCTCCCAGTAGTTCCGGGAGTCTCCCGCATATTAATAGTGGCTCCCTGATGCCCGCAAATTATATACAATATCACAGAAATCATTTTTTTTGCGAGCGAGCGAGAGAAAGCAAGAGAGAGAAAGCAAGTGAGAGCGCGAGAGAGCGCGCGAGCGAGAAAGAGAGAGCACAAGAGCGCGCCATGGCAGAGTGTTCCAAAAAAAGAAAATATAAAACGTACATCACCCCAGACTACACTAAAGTGTACCCCTGCCTAATAGGGGTCAAAAATAATGACAGTGTTGCTTGCTGGACTGTTTGCAACAGTGACTTTTCTGTTGCCCATGGTGGGTTAAAATGTAAAAGACATGTCGAGGTGAGTTTAACAAGTGTCATTCGTTCATTAGCATAGCTAACGTTATTTAAACTAGCTGGCTAGCTGCTAAGGAGCTACTGTATTGCAGACACTCACCTCTCCCGGAAGTAACGGGAGTTTCCCGCAAATTGATGGTGCTACCTCCCTGAAATGAGTTTTTGCAGGGTGGGATGTCTGTTCTTCAGTAGCTTTGTCATAGTGAACTGACTCACATGAAGCTGTTAAACATAATAAGAGCCTATGATATAGGAAATATACTATCATGGACAGAAGATTGTCTGATTGGCAGAAGGCAAAGAGTGGGGATAAAGGAGGCCTTTTCTGTTTGGCTGCAAGAGACTTGTGTTCCACAGGAGGTCAGTGTTGGGTCTGCTACTGTTCACATTGTGTATTAATAATCTGCATGATGGAGTTGATGTCCTAGTAACCAATTTTGTGGATGATTTAAAGATAGGTGGAGGAGCATGGAAGTATTGAGCAAGCAGCGAGTTTGCAGAGGGACTTGGACAGCTTAGGAGAAAGGTCAAGTAAGTGTCAAATGGAATATAGTCTATGGAAGTGTATGGTCATCACTTTTAGAAGGAATAAACAGAAGGAAAATAGAGTATTGTTTAAAATGGGGGTGAATTCAGAAATAAGAGGTGCACTGGAACTTGGGAGTCCTAGTGCAGGATTCCCTAAAGGCTAACTTGCAGGTTGAGTTGGTAAGCAAATGAAATCTTGGCATTCATTTCAAAATGACTAGAATGTAGAAGCAAGAGTGTAATGCTAAGGCTTTACAAGGCATTGGTCAGACCACATTTGAGGGATTGTGAGCAATTTGGGCCCTGCATCTGAGAAATAATATTCTGGCATTGGAGAGATCCAGAGGAGATGTACAAGAATAATCCCAGGAATGAAAGGTGTTTGATGGCTCTGGGCCTGTACTTGCTGAAGTTTAGAAGAATGAGGAGTTTGTCATTGAAACCTAAGGAATATTGAAAGCCCTTGATAGAGTAGATGTGGAGAGGATGTTTCCAGTAGTGGGAGAGTGTAGGACCAGAAGGCACAGCTTCAGAGCAGAAGGACATTGCTTTAGACCACCTGGACAACACAAACACCTACGCCAGGATGCTGTTCATCAACTGTAGCTCAACATTTAATACCATCATTCCCACAATCCTGATCGAGAAGTTGCAGAACCTGGACCTCTGCAATTGGATCCTCGACTTCCTAACCGGAAGACCACAATCTGTGCGATTGGTGATAACATCTCCTCCTCACTAACGATCAACACTGGTGTACCTCAGGGGTGTGTGCTTAGCCTACTGCTTTACTCTCTATATACCCATGACTGTGTGGCTAGGCTCAAATACCATCTATAAATTTGCTGATAATACAACCATTGTTGGTAGAATCTTAGATGTGACGCGAGGGCGTACAGGAGTGAGATATGCCTGTTAGTAGAGTGGTGTCGCAACAACAACCTAGTACTCAACGTCAGTAAGATGAAAGAGCTAACTGTGGACTTCAGGAAGGGTAAGACGAAGGAACACATACCAATCCTCATAGAAGGATCAGAAGTGGAGAGAGTGAGCAGTTTCAAGTTCCTGTGTGTCAAGATCTCTAAGAATCTAACCTGGTCCCAACATATCAATGCAGTTATAAAGAAGGCAAGACAGCGGCTACACTTCATTAGGAGTTTGAAGCGATTTGGCATGTCAACAAATACACTCAAGAATTTCTATAGTTGTACTGTGGAGAGCATTCTGATAGGCTGCTTCACTGTCTGGTATGGAGGGGCTGCTGCACAAGACCGAAAGAAGCTGCAGAGGGTTGTAAATTTAGTTGGCTCCATTTTGGGTACTAGCCTTCAAAGTACCCAGGACATCTTCAAGGAATGGTGCTCAGGAAGGCAGCATCCATTATTAAGGACTTCCAGCACCCAGGGCATGCCCTTTTCTCACTGTTACCATCAAGTAGGAAGTTCAGAAGCCTGAAGGCACACACTCAACAGTTCAGGAGCAGCTTTTTCCCCCTCTGCCATCCGATTCCTAAATGGACCTTGAACCTTTGGACACTACCTCACTTTTTTAATACTGTATAATTTCTATTTTTTGCATGATAGGGGAGAACTCTAGGACCAGGGGGAAGAACCTCAGAATAGAAGGATGTCCCCTTTAGTCAGAGCCAAGTCATTGAGTTAATTTACTGGCTGTCTTCCAGGGAAGGTGGGATCTGTACAGAAAGGACGGATTGCACCTGAAATGGAGGGGGACTAATCCTAGCAGGAAAAATTGTTAATGCAACATGGTGGGGTTAAACTGGAGTTGCAGGGGGATGGGAACCAGAGTGCCAAAACAGTTAGTGGAGAGGTTGAGGAGGCAGATATTGGTAAAACCTCAGACAGTTAGAAATCAAAAGGTTGAGCATGGTGCGAAAAGTGTCTTGAGCTGCATATATTTCAATGCAAAAACTATCGTAGGAAAGGCGGGTGATAGTGCTGAAGAGGGGTAGCTGGTTTATAAATAGAGCCAATGTGTAGTGAGAAGAGGCTGTTGATAGGGAAACATCGCAGTCAACAGGATGAGTTGCAATATAAAAAGTGGACAAAATCAAAAATGATGAATACAGGACTGAAGGTGTTATATTTGAATGTCCACAGTATACGAAATGAGGTAGATGAACTTGTAGCACAGTTGCAAATTGGCAGGTATGATGTTGCAGGCATCACTGAATCATGGCTGAAAGAAGATTATAGCTGGGAGCTTAATGTCCAAGGATACACATTGTATCAAAAGGACAGGCAAGAAGGCAGAGGGGGCAACATTACTCTTACTAAAAAAAGAATTCAAATCATTAGAAAGAGGTGACATAAGGTCAGAAGGTGGATAGAGCTAAGGAACTGCAAGGGTAAAAAGATCCTGATGGGAGTTGTATACAGACCCCCAAGCAGTAGTAAGGATGTGGTCTACAAATTACAGCTGGTGATAAAAAATGTATGCCCAAAGGGCAATATTACAGTCATCATGAGGGATTCCAATTTGCAGGTAGATTGGGAAAATCAGATTGGTGCTGGATTCCAGGAGGGGGAATTTCTAGAGTGATGACGAGTTGACTTTTTAGAGCAGCTTGTGGTTGAGCCCACTAGGGGATCAGCTATTCTGGGCTGGGTGTTGCTGCAATGAACCAGAATTGAATTGAGAGCTTAAGGTGAAAGAACCCTTACGGGCAGAGATCATAAAATGATTGAATTCACCCTGAATTTTGAGAAGGAGAAGCTAAAGTCAGATACAGGTTTCTCCCGCCATCCGAAAGTAGAGCGTTCCTATGAAACGGTTCGTAAGCTGAAATGTCGTAAAGCGAAAAAGCAATTACCATTTATTTATATGGGAAAATTTTGTGAGCATTCGCAGACCCAAAAATAATCTACCAAGTCATGCCAAACAACACATAACACCTAAAATAACAGTAACATATAGTAAAAGCAGGAATGATATAAATACACAGCCTATATAAAGTACAAATACTTTTCCACAATCATTACTGCGCTGCTCTCCGTAGCGAAAATCTCACGCAAGCGCTGTCAGCAGAAAATCTCACGCAAGCGCTCTCAGCAGAAACACGGCGCAAGCGCTCTCCAGTAACCTTTAAGCGATGAAGCTGCCAAATCATACCAAATAACACGTAAAAATACACCGCCGATATAAAGTAGTAATTATGTATGTACAGTTTAGTATCACTTACTGGAATTGGGAAGACAGCGCAGAGCACACATGATGGTGTGTTAGACTGAGTCGTCGCGGGTTGGCTGGTGCAGTGGCCCCCACCCTCTGGGCTGTGAACCGATACATTGCCGTGAAGAACGTAGGGGTCCAGCAGTAGCCGGGAGATACACAGCACACCTTTAAGAAAAAAGCCGAAACAAACATGCTAATTAATTAGGTGCCGTCCGTAATTGTTGACCCAGATCAGTGCCGATTTCCGATTACGTTGTCTCTGATCTGGGCCAATAATTATGTGTCGGTGACACCTAATTAATTAGCATGTTTATTTCAGCCTTTTTCTTAAAGATGTGCTGTGTGTCTCCTGGCTACCTTTGCATTCTTTGCGAATCGTTATCTGTCCGTGGCCTGGGGGTTGGGGTGGTGGGACACTGGCGTGTCATCTCGTCGCCTGTTTCCATTAGAGCAGGCAGCTCATCTTCTTCTATCTCTGCCCTCCTCGATGTCGAAGATCGAGGTTCGTCATCTGCTGTGGCTGATGTGGAAGGCTTGTTTGACTGCTGAGCCTCGCGCATTTTTCTATCACACAGTTCTTTAATAAGGACTCACACCATCCTGCAAATATCCCCTAAACCGACGTACCCTTTCAAAATTAAAGTCGTACTTTATCATTACTCATTCGGTTTCGATTGTTATCCTTTTTTCTTCCAATTGCATCAGCTCTTCATTTGTCAGTTCTTGGTGATGGGATGCCAAAACCTCGTCAACATCATGTTCGTCAGCTTCCACAAGCCAAACTCACGTTGTCCTTACTTTGTTCACCATGATCAAAACGATTAATTATGTCTAGTTTTACGCTAGGTGTAACACCCTTACGAGCTCTTTCAGGCTTTTCTGATACCATAGAACTCATCTTGCAAACGGCTGCTCACAGGCACGTGTTAAAGCAAAGCAGTTCCGAATCCGGGGGAGAGCGTCTGCTCGGGGCGCACTGCCTTTTATCGCATGCTGAATTTTTTTTTCGTAACAGTGAAAACACCTTCTGAAAGCGAAAACAGGGTACTAATGTAGGTCTTTCGTAACAGTGAGGTTTCATAAAGCGAACGTTCGAAAAGCGGGGGACACCTGTATAATCAGTATTTCAGTGGAGTAAAGGGAATTACAGAGGCATGAGAGAAGAGTTGGCCAGAAATGATTGGAAAGGAACACTGGCAAGGATGACAGCAGAGCAGCAATGGCTGGAATTTCAGGAAACAATTTGGAAGGCACAGGATATATACATTCCAAAAAGGAAGAAGTATTATAAAGGAAAGATGACACAACTGTGGCTAACGAGCAGTCAAAGACAACATAAAAGCCAATGAGAGAGCATATAATAGAGCAAAAATTAGTGGGAAGTTAGAACTGGGAAGTTTTTAAAAACCAACAAAAGGTCAATAAGAATGTAAAGATGGAACATGAAAGTAAGCTAGCCAATAATATTAAAGAGGATACCAAAAGTTTCTTCAGATAGATGAAGTGTAAAAGAGAGACAAGAGTGGATATTGGACCACTGGAAAACATTGCTAGAGAGGTAGTAATGGGAGACAATGAAATAGTGGATGAACTGAATAAATATTTTGTATCAGTCTTCACCGTGGAAGATACTAGAAGTATGGTGGAAGTTCCAGGTGTCAGGAGTCATGAAGTGTATTAAAAATCCATTACTAGAGAGAAGGTTGTTGGGAAGCAGAAAGGTTTGAAGTCACCTAGACCCGATGGTGTACACCCCAGGGTTCTGAAAGAGGTGGCTGAAGAGATTGTGCAGGCATTAGTAATGGTCTTTCAAGAATCACTAGATTCTGGAATGGTTCTAGATTACTGGAAAATTGCAAGTGTGACTCCACACTTCAAGAAGGGTCAGAGGCAGAAGAACAGAAATTATAGGTCAGTTAGTCGGACCTCAGTAATTGGGAATATGTTGGAGTCGATTATCGAGGATGAGGTCTTGGTACTTGGAGGCACATTATAAAATAGTCTGCATGGTTTCCTCAAGGGAAAATCTTGCTTGACAAATCTGTTGGAATTCTTTGAAGAAACACCAAGCAGGATAGACAAAGGAGAATTGGTTGATGTTGTGTATGTAAGGGGGGTTTCGACTTTTATGTTACTGCGGAGGCTAATTAAAATGGCCTCTTTGTTATGTTAATCTGGGGAATGCGGCTTTGTTGTGTTAAACGCTGAGAAAGTTTGCGCTAGCAGCTTGTTTTGGTTTAGAGTGTGATAAGAAATATGTTATTGACCAATTGGGATAGTTGTTATGGTTTTGGTGTATTTGAAGATACTGTATGCGCGGGGTTTGGAGGCAGAAGGCGGGAGAGCGAGACAGAGGATGGACGAGGTGCTGTGAGTCCGCTAATGGGGTCGGACCCCGAGGAGGGGGTTCAGCGCGGAGATGGACTCGTGTGGAGCGTCTGGTCGACAACCGTTGTTGGTCCCAGGCGGCCAGTCGAGGTGGTCCGAGGGGTCGCAGGGTGAAGAAGAAGGTCCTTGAGCTCCAACTGTTTTGTGCATGAAGAGATTGAACTTTGATAAGTGTGGCGCCTTTTATTTTCCTTCTATATTTTATTCTCTCTTAATTATATAGTTCCAGTAATATCTATAAACTATAAATCATTTAATTGCATCTGGTGTATTGTCTGTTATTTGGGCGGGGTGGGGTACATCACACAGCGTCCACACAAACGAATTATCCAGTTTGGCGGGGCCGAGGCTGTTTCCCTGGACGACAGTGAGCCGAGCGACCCTGAGGGCGGCCGGGGAGGCTACATGGTGTGGGCTTTGTCCGGGATTGAGTCTGCTGGTATGCTGTGTGGGTGCCCTGTTTAAATCTGTAATGTGTGTCTCTGTGGGTTACTTGCTGGTGATTGCTGTATGCGTGGTGGGTGAGGTCTTTGTTCGAGTTCAGACTAGCATTGATGAGTTGGAGGTGGCACTTGGGGCTGTCCATGCGGTTGGGAGAGAGAGGAAAGAGTGGTCTGATTTGGAGGTAGGGTCTGCGAATAAATGTTCTAGCTTTGGCAGGCTCTGCCTGGCGTTTGGGATTGTGTCCACCCCAAGAGGGGCGGAGGCGTGTGAGACGTGGGCGGAGCGGATCTCGCAGTTGTTAGATGAGTGGCAGAGCTCGGTTGAGGGAGAGCGACAGGGATTGGTTGAAAGTTTGAGTAGGCGGGCTGGTGACGGTGTTAAAGCTGTCAGGTTCACTTACACCGTAGTGACAGCTGTCAGTTATTTGAAGGAAGGGGGAAAGTTTTCAGTGTGTCTTCTCTGGCTAGGAGGGCCGCTAAATTGCTTGCAGTGCCAGGGGGATCATTTCAAGGGATCAGCCCCTCCTTCAGTTGTTCAGCTGATCAGAGAGGTGTCGGGAAACTTAGTAGAGGCCCAATGGGGGGAACGGCTTGTGTTCTCTGGGGAAGCACGTTCCCAGCAATGTACCACTGAACTTACGAAAGGAAAAGACCCTATTCCTGAAGGCTTAGAGGGGCCACGCCCCAGGGTGTCGCTATGGATAGAGGGAAGCGATGCTAAAGCTATCCTCGACCCCGGGGCACAGATCAAGTTGTACAGTTCGTTTTAAAACCGGTGTCTGAAGCATTTATCCTTGACAACCACAAGGGCACCGGAGACTTTGGGTACTAGTGGCAGTAGTTATCCAGAAGATGATGATTGGTTAATGACCCTGGAAGTCATGGAGGCATTTTCTGGACATCCAGTGTGTCGAGTTGCTTCCGAGGACGTGTGTAGCAGCCTTGAGCCAGTACCGAATTTAAACAAGACCCAGTAGTGGTACGGCTTGGGGAAAGTAGCTGAGGGTGAGACCCTCTTAGTAGGTGCTCCAAACTATCACGAGGGAGGGGAGTTGACCGCTGAAGACACCTCAGTGAGAGAGAGGTCGCGGCAACTGGACCCTAGCGGCGTGGAAAATGAAGACAGCGTGTGTGCGGATTATGCGACGTGGTTTAATGTGCTGCATCTGAGGAGTGGATGTTGCCAGATCCTGAGGAGTGCGGCTGTTGAGCCGAAGACGGCCGTTACTAATTTCCTAGAATTCTTCTGATCTGAAAAGATGCCCAAGGGCATATCCGGAGCCCCTGCATCCTTCTCGCGGGGCATGAGGAAGACCATTGGGGAAGTGAAGGTGTGTGGAGTTTTGGCGTATGTGGATGACCACCTAGAGCTTGGATTCGCCTGTGGGGACTATGAAGTGAGGCGAGTGGCTGAGCCCGGGCGACCGAAGCGAAGTGTCAAATGTGGAGGAGTTTTTGGCCGGAGGAGTTTGGTGCAATGTGAGAAAAATGACCCGACATACCAGTTGAACTTCCTGGTGTTGGAACAGACGGTGGTGGACCAGGGGATGGAAACCCAGGTCGTCAACCTGAATGAGACACAGGGAAGAGAGGGGATTTTCACCACACTGTGGTCATGTACTGATGAATTAATCCAGCGAGAAGAAACAATGACCCACCTTCAAAGGGATCAGCAGAAACTCAAGACGTCGATTCAAAACAGATTGGAAGACTTGCAAGTTGGGGAAGATCAAGAAAGTGTCCTGACTAAGGTCAACAGAAAACCGAGAGCCCAGGGAGGGGAGTTTGACTACACTCCCGAGGAGGTGAAGAAATGGAGGACAGATCTCGGAAAAGGGAGGCGGATGCTTGAAAGGAACCTGAAGATGACTATCGCGAGTTTAAATGAAGTGGAAAAACTGAAAGTTGACCTGGAAGACGTCCTCAGGAAGAAACAACCGGAGGCTGAACATCCTTTAACTGCTGCTTTTCAGGTCAGGGTGGAAGAAGCTGGTGGGGTAACTGCATCTCAGATTGAGATGGCCAGGAACCCTGAGTCAGAACTGCTGAGGCTGTGGCGAGAGTTGAAGGAGTCCTGGAAGAAGCTGACGTCTCAACTGCAGGAGGGTGAAGGGGTAGCCTCGGCTAAATGTTTCAGTTTGGAGAAACTTAAACAGCAGCTACCGATCGAGGGAATGAGGAAGGATACGGATTCGAAGGATGATGTGTTGCACATGTGGTACATGCTGCCTTTCGCTAACTTCCCCATGATTGAGGAAGTGACCTTTGGCCCTTCTCCCACTGAGTCAGGTGTAGTGGGGAGGGCTAGCTGTGGGCAGTCTGAGTTGCGGCAGGATCGGGAAGGAGGAGAGGCGGGGCCCGGGACACGGGACAAGGGGCTCCGAGCTGTAGTGGTGGCCTGAGTGAGAGAGGAGTTGGCAAACAGGCCCGAGGTATCCCTAGTAGTGTCTGAGCCTTTTGGGTTTAGGTGAGGGGGTACGGAGGTCTCGGAGGGTTAAGAAGCTCCCAGATAGGTTCGCCTATGTAACACCCGTGGGACGGGCGTAAGGTCCACTGTTTGGGGAGCACTGGCACTGTGTGTATCTGTGTATGTGTGTGTTGTGTGTCTGCAGGACTGGTTGGCGAGTTATTTAGAAGTCATGAGGACATGACTTTATTTGGTGGGGGGGGAGTGTAAGGGGGTTTCGACTTTTATGTTACTGCGGAGGCTAATTAAAATGGCCTCTTTGTTATGTTAATCTGGGGAATGTGGCTTTGTTGTGTTAAACGCTGAGAAAGTTTGCGCTAGCGGCTTGTTTTGGTTTAGAGTGTGATAAGAAATATGTTATTAACCAATTGGGATAGTTGTTATGGTTTTGGGGTATTTGAAGATACTGTATGCGTGCGGTTTTGGGGCAGAAGGCGGGAGAGCGAGACAGAGGATGGACGAGGTGCTGTGAGTCCGCTAACGGGGTCGGACCCCGAGGAGAGTGTTCGGCGAGGAGACGGAGACGGACTCGTGTGGAGTGTCTGGTCCACCACCGTTGTTGGTCCCAGGCGGCCGGTCGAGGTGGTCCGAGGGGTCGCAGGGTGAAGAAGAAGGTCCTTGAGCTCCAACTGTTTTGTGCATGAAGAGATTGAACTTTGATAAGTGTGGCGCCTTTTATTTTCCTTCTATATTTTATTCTCTCTTAATTATATAGTTCCAGTAATATCTATAAACTGTAAATCATTTAATTACATCTGGTGTATTGTCTGTTATTTGGGCGGGGTGGGGTACATCACACAGCATCCACACAAATGAATTACCCAGTTTGGCGGGACCGAGGCTGTTTCCCTAGACGACGGCGAGCCGAGTGATCCTGAGGGCGGCCCGGGGGGCTACATGTACTTGGATTTTCAGAAGGCCTTTAAAAAGTTGCCGCACAAGGTTGCTTAACAAGCTATGAGCCTATGGTTTTACAGGAAAGATTCTAGCATGGAGAAAGCAGTGGTCAATTGGCAGGAGGCAAGGAGTGAGAATAAAGGGAGCCTTTTCTGGTTGGCTGCTGGTAATGAGTGGTGTTCCACAGGGCTCTGTGTTGGGACCGATTTTTTACGTTATATATTAATGATTTGGATGACGGAATTGATAGCTTTTCTGCAGAGCTTGCAAATGATATAAAGGTAGGTGGAGGGGCAGGTTGTTTTGAGGAAGTAGGCTACGGAAGGTCTTAGATTAGGAGAATGGGCAAAGAAATCACAGATGAAATACGATACAGGTAGTGTATGGTCATGCACTTTGGTAGAAGAAATGAAAAGATTGACTATTTTCTAATTGGAGAGAAAATACAAAAAACTAAGGTGCAAAGGGGTTGTCCTTGTGCAGGATTCCCTAAAGGTTAATTTGCAGATTGAGTCTGAGGTAAGAAAGGCAAATGCAATGTTAGCATTGATTTCAAGAGGATTAGAATATAAAAGCAAGGATGTAATGTTGTGACTTTATAAAGCTCTGATGAAGCCTCACTTGGAGCATTGTGAGCAGTTTTGGGCCCTTTATCTTAGAAAGGATGAGGTGAAACTGGAGAGGGTTCAAAGGATCTTCACAAAAATGATTCCAGGATTGAATGGCTTGTCATATGAAGAGCATTTGATGGATCTGGGCCTGTAGTCACTAGAATTCAGAAGAATGAGGGGTGACTTCATTGAAACCTATCAAATGGTGAAAGGCCTTGATAGAGTGGAAGTGGAGAGGACGTTTCCTATGGTGGGAGAGTCTAAGACCAGAGGATACAGCCTCAGAATAGAGGGGTGTCCTTTTAGAATGGAGAGGAGGAAGAATTTCTTTAGCCAGAGAGTAGTGAATCCATGGAATTCTTTGCCACAAGCAGCAGTGGAGGCCAAGTGTGAATGTATATTTAAGGCAGAGGTTGAAAGATTCTTGATTGGTCAGGGCATGAAGGGATACGGGGAGAAGGCAAGAGACTGGGGCTGAGAGGAAGATTGGATCAGCTATGATGGAATGGTGGAGCAGACTTGATGGGCCAAGTAGCCTAATTCTGCTCCTATATCTTATGGTCTTAAAACAGAGATTGATAGGTCCTTGATTAGTAAAGGTCTCAGAGGTTATGGGGAGAAGGCAGGAGAATGGGGTTGAGAGGAAAAATAAAACAGCCATGATGGAATGGTGGAGCAGATTCGATGGGCCAAATAGCAAGAAGGGCTCTTTTGTTTTATGATCTTTTGGTCTAATCTCACCTACTAGATCAGCTTGTTGCTTTTTCTGTTAATTAAAAATCTTGTTAGATGTTGCAGGTTCACCAAGTTGGCATCTCATTTTCAGGTATGAGTGTTGCTGGTCTTGGCAAACTCTTCCACATTTATTGAAGAGTGTTGGTCTTGTGGCTTGCTGATAGTGCTAGTGTATGATATGCTGAAAAATAAGCCTGTAGATTGTGGAGCGGCTGCTATTGATTGCTCACAATGTTGTTTATACCCAGTACAGATACACCTGTGCTATTTTACCTTATTTTGCACTGTTGTTGTGCCAGATAAGTTGATGGAAAATAATTTATGTGGGCACTTGAGATTTTATCTCCAGTAGAATTTGTACTTGGCTTGTGCATAAGCATCTGCAACAGCAGGTTTTTTAAAAATCTTCAATTGTAGACTTGATACACCCTATCCTTGTTATATGCATCTTCAGACAATACAGATGCACAGTTGTGCGAGGAACCTATTTCTACCAACGCCTCATTATATGCGTCCAAAGCTCACAGTTATGCGAGGAGCACTGCTTTCCCGCCAATATAAGTCGCGTGCACACACCTCACAGTCTCACTGTTGGGATGAGAAGCACCGCTTTCCCGCCAATACAAGTCAGGTGCACGCGCCTCACAATCTCACTCCCGCCACTCTCGCATTGGTTTTGCCTACGGTGCAGTGATTTTGTGCTTGAAATATTTAGCTATGCCTCCTAAGCGTCCGATGTCATGTCCTGGGCCATCAGCCGAGTGGCAGAGAACGGCTTTAACACTTGAAAAAAAGTTGGAAATTATAAACAGCGCGGCATCAGCTGAAGGTGACACAGCTGTGGGATGCTACTACCAGGAACAGAATCTTGCCTTTAAAGTTCTTTTGTTGCTTGACTATGCGCCAGTCCATCCTAAACATTTAGACAGCATTCATCCTAACATAACAGTGCGTTTCCTGCCACCTAACACAACATCGCTGATTCAACCACTCGACCAAGGTGTGATCCACATTCAAGGTGTATGTTTTTTTTAACGGCGAACTATCTCTCAGATGCTGCAAGCAACAGAGGATTTTGAAAATCCCGGGAGTTTACCAACGGTGAGGGAATAGTGGAAGTTGGAACATTTGGCACAAATGGCTATGGACATGGACCCAAGTTTAGAACAGAGTCAGCATTTCGGTCGTTCCCTGCCGTCAACCCTTCTTCCCTACAAGCAAATTTATGCTGAAAAACAAAATGCTGCCAAGCAAACAACCCTCACCACTTTCTTCAAATCGGTGTCATCTCTTGCTGCCGGCAGTTCTAAGAGTTCTGTGAGTCTTCCTTCATCCCTTGCTGTGCTTGATATGGTCCTGACGACCACAACCATCCACCTTATCCATGTAAAGCTGCCCGACACCATAACAACCACTCACCTCCCAGAGGGAACACACCTGCCACTCTTGGTGAGTAGGATGTTAACTTTCTATGATTTATTACTTTGAATATTACCTTAAATAGTTGAAATATAATACAAATGTCTTGTGGTACTGCTTTTATGTCATATTGGTATGAAAATGTGAATAAATTACAAATAAAACATATTTAGGAAGCCCTCTGGAACGCATCCCTGTTTTCTCAATTTAAATAATTATTCATATTATGGGATTTCATATTATGGGATTTCACATTATGCGTCGACTGTGAGGAACATATCCCCCCCATATAACGAGGATAGGGTGTACATCAATTTTAATTTAAAAGGAGAGCTAGCTCTGATAAAGAAAAGCAATGGCATGTTTTTGAAAAGGTGGTAGTAACGTCACGTTAATGTGCTTTGTCACAAAGCAGAATGACAGGTTAGACAATACTATTCATCAGGAGCTGTTTGGTTGGTTTGTAACACTTAATACAAAATATTTCACTGTTTTGAGAAAGTTAGTGATGTTTGGTTTTAATGATTCATAATTTATGGCTGCAGACTTAGCACTACATTTGTGTTCTGGCAATTTCATCTAGTTAGCATATGAATTCAGAGGAAGTCAATGTTTAGGTATGTGAGGTCTATTTTCCTTGGTTGATGGATTCATTTCTGGTGTATACATTTACTGGCATTGTTACTGTGACCGCCAGTCCTGTGATAGTGCAAGCAGCAAAATCATATGGTGTCCTGGTTTCCTAGGAAAGAGAGAATCCCAACCAGGGAGTAATTTGGCCGAGTTATTCTTTCAAAATTTATGCTAAATTTAACATTTCTGTCAAACCTACTGTATTTAGAATGCAAGTGTAAATATTGCAAAACATCAGATTGATCCAATTTGTTCTCTTTGTTCTTAAGATCAAGACCAGCTACAGAGAAGAAATCGACAAACACCAAACCAAAAAGGACTCATTTGTGCTAGATCAGAATCTTGGTCCAGCTCGGGCAGCAGTGGAAGATTAACCGCTACTGAGCACATTAAGGTGTGTTTAATGGTAATGAATATGAATGAACACTTGAGAATAATTAAGTTTTTTTTAACAGGCTAATTGACATACTGGTTTTGCTTTATTTTTAACTCTTGGCTCCTTGACTTTGCCAAAATCTGTTGAGATAATAATTAATTGGCTAAAACTAAGAAGAAAACTATTTTTAAGATAGCAAATGTATACGAAAAAGGATTCTGAATAGTTTTGTACAACCAATAGCTTTGGTACAGTGCTATTGTACAACATTCGGCCTCTTTTGCCCAGTTCAGATTATGGGTTTTGGACCTGAAAAATGAAGTTTATTTCTCTTTCCACAGATGCTGCTGACCTTAATATTTCCACGATTTTTGTTTTATTTATTTTATTCTACCCCACCTTTTCAACCTTCTCCAGTTTTGTACTTGATTTGTCATTTTCATGATCTAAATTAGGCTTCATGTGCATTCCACACTTCTCTCCATCACTGGCGTCTACTCTTACTGAGCAGTTTTGGGCCCCTAATCTATGAAAAGATGTGCTGGCATTAGAGAGGGTGCAAAGGAGGTTGACGAGAATGATTCCAGGAATGAAAGGGTTAACATAGGAGTGTTTAAAGGCTCAGCATCTGTACTCAGTGGAGTTTAGAAGGATGAGATGGGATCTCATTGAAACCTATCGAATATAGAAAGGCCTAGATAGAGTGGATGCAGAGAGGATGTTTCCTTTGGTGGGGGAGTGTAGGACCACAGGACATAGTCTTAGAATAGAGGGTCGTGCATTTTGAACAGAGATGAGGAGGAATTTCTTCAGCCAGAGCGTAGTGAACCTGTGGAATCATTGCCACAGACAGGAGTGGAGGCCAAGTCATTGGCTATATTTAAAGCAGAGATTGGTAGGTTTTGATTAGTCAGAGGGTCAAAGGTTACAGGGAGAAAGCATGAGAATGGGGTTGAGAGGGATAATAAACTTGATGTTCCAAATGGTCTAACTATGCCCCTACATGTTATGGTCTAAGTGTTGAATTTCATGACATTGATGTTAACTACATCAGTGTTTTGTAATATTTTTTGCTGATAGATTGCCTGATTTATTCCCAAGAATACTTTTCAGCAATTAACCTCCTATTGACCTCTCTTTCTGTGAAATATTCTGTTTCCACCATGATTATTGATCAGTACATGGAAGTGATGAGTCGTTAAACAGAGTTCCTATCTTCTCATTTATGCACTTTATATACCCTCAGTGGCCACTCTATTACAGCGGTCTCCAACCACCAGGCCGCAAAGCATGTGCCACCGGGCCGCAAAGCATGTGCTACCAGGCCGCAAGGAAACCATATGAGTCAGCTGCACCTTTCCTCATTCCCTGTCACGCACTGTTGAACTTGAACATAGGGTTGCCAACTGTCCCGTATTTGCCGGGACAGCCCATAAATTGGGCTAATTTGGTTTGTCCCATATGGGACCACCCTTGTCCCGTATTTCCCCCGCTAATGTAGAGCGTTCCTATGAAACCTTTCGTGCCAAAGTGGTGTGAAACGAAGAAACAATTACCATTAATTTATATGGGAAAAATTTTTGAGCGTTCCCAGACCCAAAAAATAACCTAACAAATCATACCAAATAACACATAAAACTGAAAATAAGTAACACTAACATATAGTAAAAGCAGGAATGATATGATAAATACACAGCCTATATAAAGTAGAAATAATGTATGAACAGTATAGTTGGGAAGATGAAGGCAAAACCGGCTTGTGGGGGCAAATATCAGCACGTACGTGCATGCCCACATCACATGCGCAGTCACACATGCGCACACAGGTGCCTGCGCAAGGCTTCATGGTCATGCTTGTCTTTCCTGGGGTAAGGTGTCCCGGGATTTGACTGCTACTTTTGTCCCTTATTTGGGAGTGAGAAAGTTGGCAACCCTAACTGTAAAAGACATGTTGAGGTGAGTATAACCCTACTTGAACACCTCCCCCCCCCCCCCATCCCACTGGTTGGCCGGTCCACAAGAATATTGTCAATATTAAACCGGTCCGCAGTGCAAAAAAGGTTGGTACCCTGCTCTGTTAGGTACACCTGTATATCTGCTCATCAATGCAAATCAGCCAATCATGTGGCAGCAACTCAAAGCATGCATAAATGCAGATTTTATCAAAGGTTCAGTTGTTCAGACCAAACATTAGAATGGTGATGAAATGTGTCCTTGGTGACTTTGACAGTGGAGTGATTGTTGGTGCCAGACGTGGTGGTTTGAGTATCTCAGGCTATGTCCACACTAGACTGGATAAATCCGTAACCGAAGATTTTTCTCTTCGTTTTGACCCTCCGTCCACTCTGAAACGGCATTTTCTTCCCCCAAAAACAGAGATTTTCTAAAATGCCCTCCAGAGTGTGTAAATTTGAAAACGCCGATTGTGCAGAGCAGTGTGGACGGGGTAAACGGATATTTTTAAAAACGCTGTCATGACTTGCTAGTGGCGGCAATGCGGCATTTCATTGTTTTCTTGAACGCAACCCCCCCCATACAACTTAACAATTTCAGAACAGACGGCAACAAGACTGAAGCCAGAAGAGTTAGAAATGTACTCACCAAATACTTTGACCCATAGCTTACTGAATAAATAAGTATACTCACTTTGCCCTGTTTTCTGTCCTTGCTTGCATGAAGGTGGTTTACCTATTTATGCAAGTACTTCTCTGACAATAGATGTGTAACAGCCTAATGTAGCATTGTATGGAAATACAAGATAACACTGATGCAGACATGTTTTATACATTTAACAAGGTGCTTTATTAATGCAACAGAATTAATCAGTTTTTCAGTGTTCGTCATCAGCTGGGTCATACTGTCCGTGAACTCCCTGTCGGTTGCCTCCATACACTCCATACATTTGTTGTTTTTTAGTTTTAAGTCCTCCTGCGCGAGAGCCAACAGCAATCCCTTTTAAGTTTTTCTAGTCTGTAACTGGACAAACGCGCACCAGGTATACTGTTTCCTCTTTGCTTGTTTTCTGTGTGTCCTGCGCATGCCCAGTAGGAGGAGATTCGCCCAAATATCCGTTCTAATGTGGACGGAGTTATTTTGAAAAACGCCTGGTGTGGACACCTATTGTTTTTATGCGAAACCGGTGTTTTCAAAATTATCCGGTCTAGTGTGGACGTAGCCTCAGAAACTACTGATCTCCTGGGATTTTCATGCACAATAATCTCTAGAACAACAGAGAGTAGTGCAAAAAAAACAATGAACATCCAGTGAGTGGAACTTCTGTGGGGTAAAAGGCCTTGTTTATGAGACAGGTCAGAGGAGTGTGGCCAGACTGGTTCAAGCTCACAGGAGGGCAACAGTAACTCAAATAACCACGTGTTACATCAGTGGTGTGCAGAAGAATGTTTCTGAATGTACAACACATTGAACCTTGAACTGGATAACCTACAGCAGCAGAAGACTACAAGCATACACTCAGTTACCACTTTAGTGAGTACAAAAGGTACCAAATAAAGTGGCCACTGGGTGTATGATTTGGACTCCAAGTTTTCCACAACCAGTTTTATGGGTCAGCAAATATGGATCTGTTGATTTGCAGGTCAATTATAGTAGTGTTTAATTTAGTTTGCTTTACTGAAAAAAAACTAATGAACAACTATGTGTTGTAGGTTGATTCTTTTTAAATCTAAACTCCATTGCAAGCTATGGTGTTGCTTGCAAAGCCAGCATTTATCAAGAAGATGGTGGTGAGTTTCCATCTTGACAGTCCTTAAGATATTATATTTAAGTCAGGAGTTTCAGGACTTAGAACAAGAAACTATGAAGAAATTGTGATATACTTCCAATGTATGATGTGTGATTTTGAAAGAAACTTGTAATTGGTGCTGTGCCTTCAACTTCTGCTTTTCATGTTGTGAGTTTGGGAGTTTCTGTTGGATGGGTCTGGGTGAGTAGCTGTGCTTTCACAGGTAGAGGTGCAATGACTGACCTTAAGGGTGACACATAGCGTACTGAACAAGTGGCTGTTTTGGGTTGGCACAAGTTGAGTTTCTTAACTGTTGTTGGAACTCCAGTCATTCAAGCAAGCGGAGTAAATTTCATTACACTCTTGGCTAAGTGCTATCGATGGTGCAATATTTTTGTGGTGTCTAGACCTGATTAACTTGGTGTAGGATCCCCAGCCTATGACTTGCTTTTTGGCTGCATTATTTATTTGTTAGTCCAGATAGATTTCTAGTCAATAATTACCCCCATAGAATTTGAAGATGGATGACTTGGCAATGAAAATTTCATTGGGAAAGTAATCAGTTTGCCTTGTTACAGATGACTATTTACCGACACCTCATACCTAAAAAAGGTAGATATCTTATACATCCTGAAGACATTTGGAGTAGAGTAATCCTAGCAAAATCCAAACTAAGCACTGGTGAGAAAGTATAACTTAACACTGATGTCTCCAATACTTTTCTTTTTTGTAAATGTTAGTTTTGTGGCATATTTAATTCCCTCGTGTGGGCACGTTTCCAAGTGGTTAAGGCATTGGGCTAGCGACCTGAAGGTTGTAAGTTCAAGCCCTAGCCAAGGCAACATGTGTTGTGTCCTTGAGCAAGGCACTTAATCACACATTGCTCTGTGATGACACTGGTGCCAAGCTGTATGGGTCCTAATGCCCTTCCCTTGGACAACATTGGTGTCGTGGAGAGGGGAGACTTGCAGCATGGGCAACTGCTGGTCTTCCATACAACTTTGCCCAGGCCTGCACCTGGGAGAGTGAAGACTTTCCAGGCACAGATCCATGGTCTCGCAAGACGAACGGATGCCTTTACCTAATTCCCAACCTTGCTCACTTTTTAATCACATTTCTATGATGAGTATTAGATATATTTCTATTTGTGTCATTAATTCATCTCCCTTGCTGGATAAAGAGCCTTCAGTTTTCTTTTACCATTTTTCCAGAACCTGTTACCTCACATATTAGCTAACTGAAGGTATGGTGACACGAGACTACAGTTGCCATATTCTGGAGCAACTAAACAAAGTGCTGGAGGAATTCAGCAGATCAGGCAGCATCTGTGGAAGCAGAGGGATAGTCAATGTTCAAAATGTTACTTTCCAATAAACTCAGGTTATCATCACCCATTTTGCTAGTCTCCAATATGACTTTCTCATTTATCTTTAGTTTTCTAAATTTCTTCTCTTCAAAACCCTCTCCATGCAATATTAAGTTCCAAGCCTTTTCTACAGCCTTGTTTATTCAACTCACTATAAAGCATTGGTTGCAGCCTATATCCATACTTCCACAGTTCTTTCCAACTTAGATGGAGGCCACTTTGACTCATCTATACTGGCTCACAGAGCAATTCTGTTCTCTGCCATTTCTCCCCATTCTCCCCAATTTTCCATTAGCTTTCCCAAAACTCCACCACTCACCCACACAATCAGGACAACGTTTAGTGACCAGTGAACTTCCCCACCTGTATGTGTTCGTCCATCGTCAACATCGATGAGGACCTTGACACCATTATGATGTTGAGACTAGCGCATGATTTGGATTTAAGTGAGGGAGAGTTGCGTAGCGTCAGCCTCACTCTCTCTTCCCAATTCCCATCTGGATCCAGTGGCAAGACAGAGTCAAGACAGCTGGAGATGGGACTAGGCGCAGTGGATAACCAGGACGTCTTCTGTGTCTTGTCCTGCTCTACATGTTCCACGACGCTTGCAGAGACCGCCTTCTTGACCGTTGGACCTTCCGTTGGTCTCGTCCACTCAATCCGCTGGAGTCTGTCATATGCTGGGATAGACAACTCCCTATCTCACCGCGGGGTTGAGACCCATCGGTTACCCTCACCTGGTTTAGCCGGCTTGTCAAAGCTGTTGCCCGGGGTGTGGCCGCTGTTACATGCAAACAGCTACAGGGAGCCACAGTTGAGAGCTGAGTGCCAGGTGGGAACCAAAGGTGGACTAACTGCCTTGAAAAGGACGTGACATGTTCCCCCACCAGAGGTGCTACCCCTCCCTGATACCCCATACACCCCACTTGTATATCAATGAGATGTAAGAAGAAAATGGAGGTATTGGGAGAAGCATATGCAGTTCCTGAGAAAGCTCTAATAGCTGCACCCCTTTATCATTAGAAAGTGAAATGTGCCCCAATAGAACAAATTCAACTTCCCCTTTACCAATATTGCTACTATTGCTTCATAATTGAAATCTAGTTATTCAGCATCATCCTCTGAGCTACAAATGTGTTTCCTGATCTTCGTGACTGTATATCAATCTGCACATGGCTCTGAATGTAATCCAAATATTACAATAACTTTTTTAAAAATATGGGCCTTAAATTCTCATACTCCTCCAGTAGAATTTCTTTCTTTGTCCTTCATAAGTTATTGGTTCCCACATGGATTATAATAATTAGCTCTTTCCCCTCCCTCTCTTAAATTCCTCTCCAAATCCAAGAGGACATCTTTAACCTAGGTACAGGGCTTTTGGGACTCACACTAATGACTGCAAAGAATAGTTTTTATTCTCCTTAAAAGAACAGTCCCCTATTAGCACTGTATTCATTTTCACTCCTAATTAGAGGGAGCCCCTGTATTACACTGCTGTTGTTAGTTTGCTTATTCACCCTGCAACCTCTGTTCTCATCCAGAGAGGTTGCAAGAAAATCATTCCTGTTGGACAAGTGCAAGACCTGCAGCTCTCCATCAGTGCCTTCTGGATCCCCATACCTGCCTTACTTGTAATCAAACCCTCTTGACTCTCTTGACCAATTCTACAGTGCTTCATCCCCCTTGGAACCAAATGTTCAGGTAATTATCCCTTTCAAATGTATTGCAATGTCCAAATCTCAAAACTTTACCTCATCAGTGGAAGTTAGTGCAAAGGTGTAAAATGTTTTCTGATGTTGCCCATATTTCATATTGCATTTTAGATAGAATGTTCAGTTTGCAGAAGCAGCAATTTTTCTGAACCTGAAATTTACTATTTTTTAGCATGCCTCTGTCTGATGTGAAAAGTGGTTTAACATGAATCCACCCTCATACTCCTGCAAATGCACTGTGAGAATTTTTTGTGTGTCTTATGATTTTGCATAGAGCTTTGGGAACTTTTGTTTTCCAACCCTATTTCAGTTTAAAGTCCTTCCACCCTTAGTGATAATCATTTCTAGTCAAAGCACTAAAATTAAGAAGGATTACATTTTCTTCAGCTTTGACATTATAAATAGTTCTTATGCAAATACAAAATGTTATTTAATAAAAACAGGAACATGCCCTAAAACCCAATCCTATCTATGCTGAACATGCCCATAACTTGATGTTATGTATAGCCTTTTTTAAATAAATGGTTGTAGAATTGGGTGTCGGGGTGGAGATACCTCCATCAAAGGAAGGATAAGACGCTCCTTCCCTCCACTAGCCTGCAGGTCACTTTTGGGCAACGTGTAGCATTAGCAACTCTCTCCCCGCCCCCCCCTTCCCACTACTGATCAGAGTCATGTGAAGCCATAGGAGAAGTGGTGGATGGTCATATGAACAGTTGGTGCATTACAAGTCCTGGTGCCAGGCAAACAATCTCTGAAGAGTATGGATAATGGCTGTGATCATCTGTCTTCTAAAGACATTGACCAGAAGAAGAAACTGGCAAACCACTTTTGCAGCAAAATTTGCCGAGAACAGTCACGGTCATGGGAAGACCATGATTGCCCACGTCATACAACATGGTACATAACAAAGGAATGCTCATAGAACTTGCTTTGCATCATCCCCCCTTGTATATGTCCTCTCTAGTTAACCCTATAATGCAAGACTTTAATGAATAGACACAAGAGATGCTGCATTTGCCAGCTTGCGCTCCTTTCTCTCCATTAACCTTCTTATTCTGGATTCTGCCCCTTCCTTTCCAGTCTTGATGTAAAATTAACTGTTTATTCCCCTTCATAGATTCTGCCTGACTTGCTTACTTTCTCCAGCATTTTGTGTGTGTTGCTTCTTGATGAGTAGCATTGTTTACAGTGTCCATTGGCTAAGAATAGTAGCCTGGTTGACTTTCATAGCTCATATTGGAACCCCAATTCTCAATTAGTAGTTGAAATTCCTGTCGGTGAAGACATCTTCTAAATTTGCCCTACAATATTATTCCTTTAATGAATTTGTTGGCATTTGTGATGTTATATTGTTTAAAATATTTTAAAAGCTCCACTGCATGTAATACATTTTCCCCTTATTGTTTCCCTATTCGAGAGTGCATAAGGCAATTTCTGAGGAAGGGCCATGTAATAGAATGTTTGTTATACTTCTCTATTTGGTAAGTACTTTGTAAATAACATTTTCATATTCACATTATGTTTTCCATTTTTGTTCACAGAATCCATCCATGCATGATGTCACCAGATGCTTAACAAATGGTTGCATGACTCCGAACCGAACCATTGCCTCTGCTCAGGATTTTTCAACATTACCGTCCACTCCCAGAATTGATAAGGAAACTCAGAAAATATTTACAAAATGCTACTCAGACCTGAGCCCCAGGACCTCAGCATCTTCTCGGCTGCATTGTAAAACTTTCCGTAGCTCCTCAGCTAGCTTTGCAAACAGCCAGCTTTACTGTAGATCATTTCAGGATGCACGCCAAAAAACATACAGTGGTGATGTTTTGGAAAAACATGCTCACTGCTTTACAAATGGACAACAGTTCAGTCCACGCATTTTAAAGAAAGAAGCACAGTCTTTTCTGGCCCATTATAGATATTATACTCCTGTGAAAAAGAAAAATCTGTCCAAAAAGAATCTACTCACACAAGAAACACAGACTGATTTCAACAGGTACTGTGAACTCCTGCCAACAGACAATATTTATTTCAAGAATTTTTGTTGTACAGATAATTAGTGGTGTAAGTGGTATTGATTTTCCTCTGCATATTTTAGTATAGTTAATCCACAGAAACAAATATCTTTTCATTTGAGAATTACTTTCAAGCTAAGCTATTTTCAAGAAAAAATGTTCATCAGCAATCTTTCTTCTCTTTTCCTATAAAATATGAAGTTTCACTGTCACTAGTTGTATAAAGTTCTGAAATCCAGTGGCACCAATATTTTGTCTCATTTGATGGTCTGAACAAGATGGTATGTATGTAATCATATATGTAATCAATCTGGACATGAATGTCAGGAGCATGATTAGCAACTTTGCAGACAAAAAATGGTAGTGTTAATTATATGGACAGTATATTGATGAGTTAATAAAATAGGCAGAGAAATATGATCGAATTTAATCCCAAGAATTTCAAGTAATGCATTTTGGAAGGATGGTAAGGCTAGTATATACACAGTGAATATTAGGAAACAAGAAAATACTGAGGAGGAGAGGGACTTCAGTATACAATGTCTAAGATTCCCTGAAGGCAGCACCACAGATAGTGTGAAAAAGGTACACAGGTTACTTACATTCATTTAATATAATGCAAGTGCAAGGTTTTGCACTTTAGGAGGACCGACCAGTGTAGACTTGCACAATGAATGGTAGGGCACTGAGGTGTACAGTAAATAAAGGGATCTGGGAATACAGATTCTTAATTCCTTAAAAGTGACTCCACAGGTAGATAGGGTTCTAAAGAGATCTTTTAGCACATTGGCCTTCATAAATGAAGCATAGAGTACTGGAGTTGGAAAACTCCAGTAGGAAGAGTGGGAAAAGATGGATCTCTAATAAGGTAAGATTAGGGTGACCAGGGGTATAAGGTATAGGTAACAAGGTTCTTATCTACATATATTAGCATAGTTAGGAACTGACCTTGGGAGCAGTTAGAAAGTGAGAACATAAACAAAAAATTGGAGGAGTCGCCAAATGCAGAGCAGTTCAAACAAGCTGATCAATATCACAGATGGGTGACTGATACAAACAGAGAAATTAAGTTACTTGAAGTTTTAGAATTCAGCTTTAAGTCCAGAAGGCCCAGGCAAAGGATGAGGTTATGTTCTTCAAGCCTGTATTGCAGGAGGCTACAGACTGTTAGATCCAAGTGGGAGTCGGATGGAGAATTAAATTAGCAATGATGCCAATATCACAAAGTTAAAGATTTAAGATACATTTGTTCAGTTTTAGGTATGTTGTTTTGATTGTTAAATTGACATTAAAACTAGTTCATGAAGCTACTTTTGTAATTTATAGCGCTCAAGATTCATCATCACTGGAGAACAAGAAAGGTTGTTCGCATTTGACTTCATCACAGGTTAGACGATAAAAAGTTTACTATTCCAGGCAAATTTACTTGCTGTAGTGAGAGACAAAATTTCACAGAACTCAAGTGAAATGTAATATGACTAATTATTTCACACATTTGTATAAATAAATCATCAAGGTACTGATAAAAATTGCTTTTGATCTTTGTACTTTAAATGACATTGCATTTTTGGAAATGGAATTTTATGAATTAAATTTAATATTTATAAATTTTATAAGTTTTCATAAATATCTTTTTTAATAAATATCTGTTTCCATGAGTGTGAAAGACAATGTACTGATCACCACCTTCAGTAAAGTGTTAAGTGAATGATCTTTATCAGCCAACATCTGCATTTCGTCCATGACCTTGAGTGCCATTCCTCATCCTGTTTGAATCATCCCATTTGATGTCAAAAAATAATTATGTACAGCATATTGACACAGCAAATACTCTGTATTAAGTTAGTGTTCTAGTGCTGTGCTTCAGAACTGAACACTCCATTAATCAGGCTGTATTACCATATGATTATTGAAATTGCATGCATTTGTCCTATCCACAAAGACATTGCAAATGCTAATCAACAATTACCCTCTATGACTTAACTTCATGTCAGTTCTTTGGGCTTTGAGGTGAATAGTAAGTCGGATGAGGGATTTTGGAGTCAGATGCAAGTGACTGGATGTACATAATGGGGTATGTGAAATGTGCATTCTTTTTGCAGTTTATTGATGGCCTCTGCATGCCCTGTTGTAGAGATTCAAGATGCTCAGTGTCTTTTATGAAGTTCCTTTCCCATTTTGAACAGACACAGGTTAAGCATCTTCTGGATTTGGTGAGGGTATTCCACTTTATAAGGAGGCTTTGAGGAGTATCATTTAAGTATTTTCTGTGTCTTCTAGAAAGTCTCTTATTATAATGTAGAGGTCTTTTTTGGGATCAGATATTCTGATAGTGTAGCTTACTCACCAGAATTGATTGTGTATGATCAGAAGGTATTGATGGGGGATGTTGGCCTGGGAGAAAACTCTGACATTAGTTGACCAGTGTTGCCAATTACTTTGAAGGATTTTGCAGAGACAGCATTATAGTTCTTCAGTCTGTTGAGGAATCAACAGTAAGTTGTTCATCTGTCCAAAGCACAAAAGGGATGGACATCACTGCTTTGTTGTTTTGGTGTTCCACTGACTAAGGAACTAAATGAAGACTGTACTGGGGCACTGGAGACAGTGATGAATTTTACCATTGATGTTGGCCTTTGCTGAGAACTGGCTCTAAAGAAATGGAAAGTTTTTGAGGATCTCCGTCTGATCTTGATTATCAGGGGTGACCTTTGTTGATTCATACAGAAGGACACCAAAAAATAAAGGTTTATGGATCATGGTTTGAATTATTGTAAATTAGACATAGAATGATCATGCAGGTAGAATTCTCCAGATTATTGAAGGATTCAGCTTTCTGTAAAATCAATAAAAACCTTGTACACTACTTAGAGCTGCTCTCTACGTATCTGTTGCTGCATTGTAATAATCTGCATTCACCCCATCTTCCCATTGCCTTAAAAGTAAAAGAGTTCCTCTTGTCCTTACCCATGAGCCTTCGTATCCAATACATCATTCTCCTCAACTTCCGCCATCTCCAAAGGAATCCTATCAGCAAACCTTCCTCCTTCTCTCTGCTTTCCACAGGGATCGCTCCCTCCATGATTCCCTTGTTCGTTCATCCTGCTCCCTCCTGGCACTTTTCCCTGTAAGTAACCAAAGTGCTACACCTGCCTATTCACTTCCTCCCTCACCTCCCTTAAGGGCTCCAAACAGACATTCCAGGCGAGGCAACACATCACTTGCAAATCTGCTTGAATCTTTGTAATGTCTAGTGTTCCCGTTGCGGCTTTCTCTACATTGGTGAGACCCATCATAAATTGGGAGACCGCTTTGGAGAGCACGTCTGCTCTATCCCCCAAAAGTGGAACTTCCTAGTGGCCAAACATTTTAAAGCTGATTCCGATTCCCATTCCCATTCCACCTGTCAGTCCATGGCTGTTTAATGTGCCATGATGAGGCCACCCTCAGAGTGGAGAACCAACACCTTGTATTTCATCTGAGTAGCCTCCAACCTGATGGCATGAATATTGTTTTCTCCCTCCACTAAAAAAAAATTCCCTCCCTCTTCTTCTATTCTCCACTATGGCCTCTTACCTCTTCTCACCTGCCCCTGGGTCCCCTCCTCTTTCCCTTTCTCCTATAGTTCACTGTCCTCTCCTATCAGATTCATTCCTCTCAACCCTTTCCTACGAACCTGGCTTCAGCAGTCACTTTCTAGCTGTCCTCCTTCCCTATCGCCCCATCTTTCTATTCTGGCACCTTTCCCCTTCCTTTACATTCCTGAAGAACAGTTTCACCCCGAAATGTTGATTATTTATTCATTTCTGTTGATGTTGCCTGACCTGCAGAGTTCCTTCACATTTTGTGTGCAGTGCTTATGAAGATCATGTCTATTCTACCTCCAGAAGGATGAGCGTTTGACTTTGGAAAGGCTCTTCAGCCCCGGGAGGAGGCGGTTGAGGAGGTTCCTTATGGTCTTTCCTGTAGTACGTAGCTGGGAGACCCTGCACCAGTTAAAGTGATAAATTTTTCTCCTAATCTTGAAAATAATAATGATAGAGAGTCTCTGAGATCCTTTGGCTTTTTCTCCCATATGCAGATGAGAGAGATCCTGCATTTCATGAGTTTCCCAATTACTAAGATGAATGCTGTATTAAGGAGCATTATAATCAAAATGGAAAGTTGAGACAAAATCTTTTTATTATAAATCATAACTTACACAAAGGAAAATTAGTGTTGGAAGATGAGCATCTCAGTATGAGGTCTTAGGTCTTCCTCTCAGATCAATGAAGTTTACTTTTGATTCTTATTTCTTAAGATCAGAAATAAGGCTTTTTGCTAATACTTGCTCAAAGTTTATCTCCATTCACAATTTTTTTAAAAAGTTATCAAAATGTCATGCTGAGGCTTTATAAGGCATTGGTAAGACCATAATTGAAGCATTGTGAGCAGATTTGACCCCAATGTCTAAGGATGCGCTGGCATTGGAGAGGGTCTGGAGAAGGTTTGGCGGATGAAAACGTGGCTGAGGAACTGGTGTAGGGGGCAGGGTTTCAGATTTCAGGATCATTGGGACGACTTCTGGGGCAGGTGGGACCTGTACAAGAGAGATGGGTTACACCTGAACTACAAGAGGACCAATATCCTTGCAGGGAGGTTTGTTAGTGCTGTTGGGGAGGGTTTAAACTACAAACGTAGATTTGCAGGGGGATGGGAACCAGAGTGCCAGAGCAGATAGTGGAGCGGGGGTGAAAATAAATGATGTTAAAAGTTCATGCAAAGTCACAAATAGAAGGGTTGTGTGTGGTGGTAATAATCTTCTGAGGTGTGTCTATTTCAATGCAAGGAGTATTGTGAGGAAGCAGATGAGCTGAGGGCGTGGATTGACACATGGAATTACGGCATTATAGCCATTAGTGAAACTTGGCTACAGGAGGGGCAGGACTGGCAACTTAATGTTCCAGGGTTCCGATGTTTCAGATGTGATAGAGTCAGAGGAATGAAGGGTGGGGGAGGGGTGGCATTGCTAGTCAGGGAAAATGTTACAGCAGTGCTCATGCAGGACAGATTAGAGGGCTTGTCTACCGAGGCCATATGGGTGGAGCTGAGAAACAGGAAAGGTATGACCACGTTAATGGGGTTGTATTATAGACCACCCAATAGTCAGCGAGAATTGGAGGAGCAAATCTGCAGAGAGATAGCAGACAACTGCAGGAAAAATAAAGTTGTGATAGTAGGAGATTTTAATTTTCCACACATTGATTGGGACTCCCATACTGTTAAAGGTCTAGACAGGTTAGAGTTTGTAAAATGTGTTCAGGAAAGTTTTCTAAATCAATATATAGAGGTACCAACTAGAAAGGATGCAATATTAGATCTCCTATTAGGAAAAGAGTTAGGATAGGTGACGGAAATGTGTAGGGGAACACTCTGGTTCCAGTGATCATAACACCATTAGTTTCAACTTGATCATGGATAAAGCTAGATGTGGTCATCAGGTTGAGGTTCTAAACTGGAAAAAGACAAAATTTGAAGAAATGAGAAAGGATCCAAAAAGCATGGATTGGGACAGGTTGTTCTCTGGCAAGGATGTGATCGGTAAGTGGGAGGCCTTCAAAGGAAAAATTTTGAGAGTACAGAGTTTGTATGTTCCTGTCAGGATTAAAGGCAAAGTGAATAAGAATAAGGAATCTTGGTTCTCAAGGGGTATTGGAACTCTGATAAAGAAGAAGAGAGAGATGTGTGACATGTATAGGAAACAGGGAGCAAATAAGGTGCTTGAGGAGTATAAAAAGTGCAAAAAAAATACTTAAGAAAGAAATCAGGAGGGCTAAAAGAAGACATGAGGTTGCTTTGGCAGTCAAGGTGAAGGATAATCCACAGCGCTTCTACAGGTATATTAAGAGCAAAAGGATAGTAATGGATAACATTGGTCCTCTTGAAGATCAGAGTGGTCGGCTATGTATGGAACCAAAAGAAGTGGGAGAGATCTTAAATGGGTTTTTTGCGACTGTATTTACTAAGGAAACTGGCATGGAGTCTATGGAAGTAAGGCAAACAAGTAGTGAGGTCATGGAACCTATACAGATTGAAGAGGAGGAGGTGCTTGCTATCTTAAGGCAAATCAGAGTAGATAAAATCCCCAGGGCCTGACAGAGTATTTCCTCAGACCTTGAAGGAGACTAGTGTTGAAATTGCAGGGGCCCTGGCAGATATATTTAAAATATCGGTGAGGTGCCGGAGGATTGGAGGATAGCTCATGTTGTTCCATCATTTAAAAAAGGCTCTGAAAGTAATTGGGGAAATTATAGGCCAGTAAATTTGACATCAGTAGTAGGTAAATTTTTGGAAGGAGTACTAAGAGATAGGATCTACAAGTATTTGGATAGACAGGGACTTATTAGGGAAAGTCAATATGGCTTTGTGCGTGGTAGGTCATGTTTAACCGATCTATTAGAGTTTTTCAAGGAGGTTACCAGGAAAGTAGATGAAAGGAAGGCAGTGGATGTTGTCTACATGGACTTCAGTAAGGCCTTTGACAAGGTCCCACATGGGAGGTTAGTTAGGAAGATTGAGTCGCTAGGTATACATGGAGAGGTAGTAAATTGGATTAGACATTGGCTCAATGTAAGAAGCCAGAGAGTGGTAGTGGAGGATTGCTTCTCTGAGTGGAAGCCTGTGACTAGTGGTGTGCCACAGGGATCAGTGCTGGGTCCATTGTTATTTGTCATCTATATTAATAATCTGGATGATAATGTGGTAAATTGGATCAGCAAATTTGCTGATGATACAAAGATTGGAGGTGTAGTGGACAATGAGGAATGTTTTCAAAGCTTGCACAGGGATTTGGACCAGCTGAAAAAATGGGCTGAAAAATGGTAGATTAGATTAGATTAGGTTCAAATTTATTGTCATTGTGCCGAGTACAGATACAAAGCCGATGAAATGCATTTAGCATCTGACCAGAAATGCAAAGAATAGTGTTATTTACAAAATAACTGCGAATAAAAAAAAGTGCTACAGCACACAAATATAAAAGTACTGAGACAGTACAATACGGATGCAATACTGCTTAGTGCTGTGATGAGAGGTTCAGCAGTGTCACAGCCTCAGGGAAGAAGCTGTTCCTGTGCCTGCTGGTGCGGGAGCGGAGGCTCCTGTAGCGCCTACCAGATGGGAGGAGAGTAAAAAGTCCATGGTTAGGATGAGATGCATTCCTGATAATGCTTTTCGCCCTGCCCAGGCAGCGTTTATGGTAGATGTTCTCAATGGTGGACAATTGGGTGCCGGTAATCCACTGGGCAGTTTTCACCACACGCTGGAGTGCTTTGCAGTCCGATATGGGACAATTGCCATATCACACTGAAATGCAGTTGGTGAGTATGCTCTCAATGGTACAGTGGTAAAAGTCCGTCAGTATCCTGGGACAGAGATGAGCTTTCTTCATGCTCCGCAGGAAATAATGGTGCTGTTGTGCCTGTTTGATTAGGATGGAGGAGTTCAGGGACCAGGTGAGATCCTCAGAAATGCAGACACCAAGGAATTTGAAGCTTGATACACGCTCCACTACAGTTCCGTTGATGTAGATGGGGATGTAAGTGTGACTCCTGGCATGCCTGAAGTCCACAATGATCTCCTTGGTCTTCTGGGTGTTAAGGGCCAGATTGTTGTCGGCACACCACGCAGCCAGGTGCTGGACCTCATCCCTGTAGGCCGTCTCGTCTTCCCCTCTGATCAGACCAACCACCGTGGTGTCGTCTGCGAACTTGATTATGGAGTTAGAATCATGTACAGGAACGCAGTCATAGTTGAAAAGGGAGTACAGAAGAGGGCTCAGCACACAGCCTTGAGGCACGCCGGTGTTCAGGATGGAGTTTAATACAGACAGGTATAAGGTACTGAACTTTAGAAGTTCAAGCAGTACCCACAGCATAAAAGCCAGGACCAACAGGCTCCAGGACAGCTTCTTCCACCAGGCCATTAGACTGATGAACTCATGGTTATTTGAGTGTACTCTATTTTACATTGACTGTTCTATTTATTATAAATTACTATGACTGCACATGGCACTTTTAGATGGAGACGTATGTTTTACTCCTCATGTATGTGAAAGATGTAAGAAATAAAGTCAATCAATTCAATTCAATTCAATTTGTATCAAACAAACAACCATCTGTAAAGACAGAGCATTACCGATTTTCATGTCTGTAAGATTCATTACTGAATCTCTCATCAAATGTGCTGATCCTTTAACTAATGATCAATTAGAAAGATGATACTAATTAGAAATAACCTGTATAGCGTTGCCAAAGACAGATGTTGTTTGACCAATCTGAAGGAATTTTTCTTTTCAATATTTTTATTAGTTTCCACATAGAAGAAGACATAGAGTACAAGAAAGTGTATGTAAAAGGTCAAAAAAGATTTTAAAAACTACCAATAACATTATATCTATTCATAATAATAAGCTCATTACCCCATATTCATGTGTTCGTCAATAGTTATATTGAAATATACCAGTTTATTACAAAAAAAAGTCTAACCCTTACCAAGACCGAAGCTGTTTGTTAAGGAGAAAAAAGGTAAAATACCTTCTCGTAAAATTAATAATAGCCAGCATCTGAATTTAAACAATGAATTGAGGGTTTTGAAAATAATTCAGAAAGGGTCCCCACAATGTTTGAAATTCTTGATGAGATTCAGAAATTGAACAACAAATCTTCTCTAAATCTAAGCATGACATAATGTCACATAACCACTGAGCATGAGTTGGAGGAAGAACATCTTTCCATTTAAACAAAAGCACCCTCCTTGCTATAAGAGAGCTAAAGGCCAAAATATGTAAATCAGATGTCTTCTGCTTGATATCTTATCCTGCAACAATATCAAATAGGGCCGTCAGAGGATTAGGCTTAAAATTGACTTTGAAACGTAAAGAAAGAGTTTGAAAAACTTCCTTCCAATAGTTTTCAAGACACGGACAAGTCCAAAACATGAATTAATGAAGCTTCTCCATTATTACATCTGTCACAGTAGGGAGATATATCCGAATAAAAACGAGATAGCTTATCTTTAGTCATATGGACTCTATGTACCACCTTAAATTGTATGAGGGAATGGCAAGCACATAGCGATGAAGTATTAACCAGTTTAAAAATTTCATTCCAAGTTTCCTTAGATATTGATGCCTGTAAATCTTGTTTCCAGAGATTCTTAATTTTGTCTCAAGGAACATTCCTCGTCTCCAGTAACATACCATAACTATTAGATATTGCACCATTATGAAAAGGTGTCAAATTAAAAATTACGTCTAGTAAGTTCTTGTCTGAGCTTACAGGAAATGTGCAGAATTAAGATCTTTGGAAGTCTCTGATCTGTAGATACCTAAAAAAAGTGAGTTTTGGGTAAGCTATATTTAGTTGACAATTGCTCAGATGAGAAAAGAATCCCTCCAACAAACAGATCCCGAAAACATTTAATACCCAACCTGTCCCATTCTTTAAAAACTAAATCAATCATGGAACGTTTAAAAAAAATTAGAATAAATGGGACTAGAAAGGGAAAATCTCAATAAACCAAAATGTTTTCTAAATTGTATCCAGATCCTCAGAGTATGTTTAACTATTAAATTATCAGTTAATTTACTTACAAATAAAGGAAGTGAGGATCCAAGAAGAGAAATAATAGAAAATTTATTAACAGAGTTAGCTCCTAAAGAAACCCATACCAGGCAGTCTACATGATTAATATAATATAGCCAAAACCTAAGATATCGTATATTAACTGCCCAGTAATAAAACCTAAAATTAGGTAAGGCTAAACCTCCAGACTTTTTAGATTTTTGAAGAATTTTTAAAGAGGTAACAAAATGATGAGAGTTCAGTACTTAAATAAGGTCTCAGACAAGGTCGCATATGGAGGTTAGTCTAGAAGGTTAGGCACCATAGGATCCAGGTCAAGTTAGTAAATTCAATCCAAACTTGGATTAGCAATAGGAGGCAAAAAGTGTTGGTAGAGGGTTGATTTTGTGATGCCTGTGATGAGTGGTGCTCTGCAGGGATTTGGGCTGGAATTGAATGATTTGGATATGGATGTAGGAGGCATGATCAGTAAGCATGATAGGAGTAGTTGGCTGTATGTAGGGAGTCTTAGACTACAGGGTGATTAGTGAAGTGTTGGTGAAATGGGCTGAAAAATTGTAGATGGGTATGTAAGTGTAAGGTGTTGCATTTTGGGTGTAGTAATGGCACTAGGACATATACCTTGAATGGAGGTTGAACCGTTCATTTCTCTGTGTCAGCCGAGATCTCCTATCTCCCATCTAAGCCCTTCTCACTGCTACCATTACGCAGATAGAGCAGGAGCCAAGTTCAGAAGTAATTGTTGCTCTGCAGCCGTTGGGCTCCTGGGCCAGCTTCATTTGCCTCAGCGCTGAACAGACATCAGCTGTGGTCTGTAGCCCTTGGGCTTCTGGAAGATTTCCCTCACCTCAGTACTGAACTGGCTGTGCAGCTAGCAGCCATCGTGCTCCTGGACTGGCTGCACTCGCCTCAGCACTGAGCTGGTTCTGTTTCTAGACCTACTTTTGGGAACTCTGCAGTTCATGTTCTATGTATTATTTGTTTACTTTTTTATTGTTTGCACAACTTGTTCTTTTTTTTTGCACATTGGATGTTTGCCAGTCTTTTTTGTTTGGAGTTTTTGTATTTTTGTATTTCTTCGTTTTCTAGTTGCCTACAAGAAGATGAACCTCAAGATTGTATACGGCTTTGTCAAAGGCAGGTTGTGCCTTACGAGCCTGATTGAATTTTTTGAGGATGTGACTAAACACATTGATGTAGGTAGAGCAGTAGATGTAGTGTATATGGATTGCAGCAAGGCATTTGATAAGGTACCCCATGCAAGGATTATTGAGCAAGTAAAGAGGCATGGGATCCAAGGGGACATTACTTTGTGGATCCGGAACTGGCTTGCCAACAGGGGGCAAAGAGTGATTGTAGACAGGTCATATTCTGCATGGCGGTCGGTGACCAGTGGTGTGCCTCGGGGATCTGTTCTGGGACCCCTCCTCTTTGTGATTTTTATAAATGACCTGGATGAGAAAGTGGAGAGGTGGGTTAGTACATTTGCTGATGGCACAAAGGTTGGGGGTGATGTGGATAGTGTGGAGGGCTGTCAGAGGTTACAGTGGGACATTGATAAAGATGCAAAACTGGGCTGAGAAGTGGCAGATGGAGTTCAACCCAGATAAGACTGAGGTGGTGGTTCATTTTGGTAGGTCAAATATGATGGCAGAATATAGTATTAATGGTAAGACTCAAGACTCTTGGCAATGTGGAGAATCAGAGGGATCTTGGGGTCCGAGTCTATAGAACACTCAAAACTGATACGCAGGTTGACTCTGTGGTTAAGAAAGCATACGGTGCATTGGCCTTCATCAATTGTAGGATTGAGTTTAGGAGCTGAGAGGTAATGTTGCAGCTATATAGGGCCCTGGTCAGACCCCATTTGGAGTACTGTGCTCAGCACTGGTCGCTTTACTACAGGTAGGATGTGGAAAACGTAGAAAGGGTGCAGAGGAGATTTACTAGGATGTTGCCTGGATTGGGGAACATACCTTATGAGAACAGGTTGAGTGAACTTGGCCTTTTCTCCTTGGAGCGATGGAGGATGAGAGGTGACCTGATAGAGGTGTATAAGATGGTGAGAGGCATTGATCGTATGGATACTCAGAGGCTTTTTCTCAGGGCTGAAGTGGCTAGCACAAGAGGGCATGGTTTTAAGGTGCCTGGAAGTAGGTACAGAGGACATGTCAGGGGTAAGTTTTTTACGCAGAGAGTGGTGAGTGCATGGAATGGACTACCGGCGACGGTGGTGGAGGAGGACACGATAGGGTCTTTTAAGAGATTCCTGGATAGGTACATGGAGCTTAGAAAACTAGAGGGCTATGGGTAACCCTAGGTAATTCCTAAAGTAAGGACATGTTTGGCACAGCTTTGTGAGCCGAAGGGCCTGTATTGTGCTGTAGGTTTTCTGTGTTTCTCTGTTTCTATCTATGGTATATGTACATTGATAATAAATGTACTCTGAATTTTGGTAGGGTTCTAAGGATTTGAGGAATAGTGTTCAAGTTCAAAAATCCTTAAAAGTAGTGGTGCACATAGATAAACATGGTTGTGAAAACAAATGGGATACAGGCGTAAGAGCAGGGAGGTTACAGTCCAATTTTATAAAACATTGGAAAGAGCTCAGCTGGAGTATGCCATGTACATAGAACATAGAATAGTACAGCACAGTACAGGCCTGTTGGCCCACAATGTTGTGCCGACCCTCAAACTCTGCCTCCCATATAACTCCCCACCTTAAATTCCTCCATATACCTGTCTGGTAGTCTCTTAAACTTCACTAGTGTATCTGCCTCCACCACTGACTCAGGCAGTGCGTCCCATGCACCAACCACTCTCTGAGTAAATAAACCTTCCTCTAATATCCCCCTTGAACTTCCCACCCCTTACCTTAAAGCCATGTCCTTTTGTATTGAGCAGTGGTGCCCTGGGGAATTGGTGCTGGCTATCCACTCTATCTATTCCTCTTATTATCTTGTACTCCTCTATCATTTCTCCTCTCATCCTCCTCTTCAAAGAGTAAAGCCCCAGCTCCCTTAATCTCTGATCATAATGCATACTCTCTAAACCAGGCAGCATCCTGGTAAATCTCCGCTGTACCCTTTTCAATGCTTCCACATCCTTCCTATAGTGAGGTGACCAGAACTGGACACAGTACTCCAAGTGTGGCCTAACCAGAGTTTTATAGAGCTGCATCATTACATTGCGACTCTTAAACTCTATCCCTCGACTTATGAAAGCTAACACCCCATAAGCTTTCTTAACTACCCTATCCACCTGTGAGGCAACTCTCAGGGATCTGTGGACGTGTACCCCCAGATTCCTCTGCTCCTCCACACTACCAAGTATCCTACCATTTACTTGTACTCTGCCTTGGAGTTTGTCCTTCCAAAGTGTACCACCTCACACTTCTCCGGGTTGAACTTCATCTGCCACTTATCAGTCCACTTTTGCATCCTATCTGTCTGCAATCTTTGACAATCCTCTACACTATCTACAACACCACCAACCTTTGTGTCGTCTGCAAACTTGCCAACCCACCCTTCTACCTCCACATCCAGGTTGTTAATAAAAATCACGAAAGGTAGAGGTCTCAGAACAGATCCTTGTGGGACACCACTAGTCACAACCCTCCAATCTGAATGTACTCCCTCCACCACCACCCTCTGCCTTCTGCAGGTAAGCCAATTCTGAATCCACCTGGCCAAAATTCCCTGGATCCCATGCCTTCTGACTTTCTGAATAACCCTACCGTGTGGAACCTTGTCAAATGCCTTACTAAAATCCATATAGATCACATCCACTGCACTACCCTCATCTATATGCCTGGTCACCTCCTCAAAGAACTCTATCAGGCTTGTTAGACACAATCTGCCCTTCACAAAGCCATGCTGACTGTCTCTGATCAGGCCATGACTCTCTAAATGCCCAGAGATCCTATCTCTAAGAACCTTTTCCAACAGCTTTCCCACCACAGACGTAAGGCTCACTGGTCTATAATTACCCGCACTATCCCTACTACCTTTTTTGAACAAGGGGACAACATTCGCCTCCCTCCAATCCTCCGGTACCATTCCCGTGGACAACGAGGACATAAAGATCCTAGCCAGAGGCTCAGCAATCTCTTCCCTCGCCTCGTTGAGCAGCCTGGGGAATATTCCGTCAGGCCCCGGGGACTTATCCGTCCTAATGTATTTTAACAACTCCAACACCTCCTCTCCCTTAATATCAACATGCTCCAGATCATCAACCTCACTCATATTGTCCTCACCATCATCAAGTTCCCTCTCATTGGTAAATACTGAAGAGAAGTATTCATTGAGGACCTCACTCACTTCCACAGCCTCCAGGCACATCTTCCCACCTTTATCTCTAATTGGTCCTACCTTCACTCCTGTCATCCTTTTGTTCTTCACATAATTGAAGAATGCCTTGGGGTTTTCCTTTACCCTACTCACCAAGGCCTTCTCATGCCCCCTCTTGCTCTTCTCAGCCCCTTCTTAAGCTCCTTTCTTGCTTCCCTATATTCCTCAATAGACTCATCTGATCCTTGCTTCCTAAATCTCATGTATGCTGCCTTCTTCCACCTGACTAGATTTTCCACCTTACTTGTCACCCATGGTTCCTTCACCCTACCATTCTTTATCTTCCTCACCAGGACAAATTTATCCCTAACATCCTGCAAGAGATCTCTACATAACAACCACATGTCCATAGTACATTTCCCTGCAAAAACATCATCCCAATTCACACCCACAAGTTCTAGCCTTATAGCCTCATAATTTGCCCTTCTCCAATTAAAAATTTCCCTGTCCTCTCTGATTCTATCCTTTTCCATGATAATGCTAAAGGCCAGGGAGCAGTGGTCACTGTCCCCCAGATGCTCACCCACTGAGAGATCTGTGACCTGACCCGGTTCATTACCTAGTACTAGATCTAGTATGGCATTCCTCCTAGTCGGCCTGTCGATATACTGTGACAGGAATCTGTCCTGGACACACTTAACAAACTCTGCCCCATCTAAACCCTTGGAACTAATCAGGTGCCAATCAATATTAGGGAAGTTAAAGTCACGCATGATAACAACCCTCTTATTTTTGCACCTTTCCAAAATCTGCCTCCCAATCTGCTCCTCTGTATCTCTGCTGTTACCAGGGGGCCTATAGAATACCCCCTGTTCCTGACTTCCACCCATATTGACTCAAAAGAGGATCCTGCTACATTACCCACCCTTTCTGTAGCTGTAATAGTATCCCTGACCAGTAATGCCAGCCCTCCTCCCCTTTCTCCCTCCTCTCTATCCCTTTTAAAGCACTGAAATCCAGGAATATTGAGAATCCATTCCTGCCCTGGTGCCAGCCAAGTCTCTGTAATGGCCACTACATCATAATTCCATGTATGTATCCAAGCTCTCAGTTCATCACCTTTGTTTCTGATGCTTCTTGCATTGAGGTACACACACTTCAGCCCTTCTACCATACTGTCTTTACACCGTTTATTCTGCTTCTCTTTCCTCAAAGCCTCTCTATACGTTAGATCTGGCTTTACTCCGTGCACTTCTTTCACAGCTCTATTGCTCCGGGTCCCATCCCCCTTGCAAATTAGTTCTGGGATCCGGACTATAGGGAAGATGTGACACTGCTGGAAAGAACGTAAAAGAGGTTTACCAGGATTTTGCCTAGGATAGAGATTTCAATTATGAGGAGAGATTGGAAAGTCTTAATCTGTTATTCCTGAATTGGAAGAGGTGTAGGGGGCACATAGTTGAGATATTTAAAATTATGAGGACTATTGATAGGACAAGCTACAGGAAAATTTATTTTCTCTTATCAGTTGGATGTAAAACTAAATGATATAGATTACTGTAAGATATTTAGAAGGCATCTGAAGAGGGGCTTTTTCACCCAGAAGGTGGTGAGTACCTGGAATACACTGCTGGACAGAGTGGTTGTACCAGAGTCACTGATGGCATTTCAGAATTGGCTGCATGAGCACTTGAATTATCTAGGCTCACAAGCTATTAGCCAAGTGCTATTAGATAGATGAATAAGGATGGGTCAGTCCCATTGAATAGCGTAATAATTAGTGATTAAGTTCAAGAAAAAGTTATGTAGGTTTTTAGAGATTAAGGGAATTAATGGGAGTAGACTAAGTGCAGGACAGTGGTATGGTAGTAAAGTTCAGTCACTGTCTTATTGAAAGGCAGAGCCTACTTTTATTTGCATACACCTACTTTTATTTCCTATATTTTTAAATCTAAGCAATCTCCAGAAGCTGGGTAGGAGGCAGATGAAGCAGTCTCATTTGTCAATAACTAGACCACTATCTTAAAACACTTATTCTCTACACCACTGTCACACTGTGCTGCTAATCTGTTAATTCTACAGAATGCACTGTGAAAACAAATAGGTTTGAACAGCACTTCTAAAACTTGCAATTTGCAGCAAATATGAGATTATCTTCACAATGTAGGCTGCAAAGATCCACTACCACTTTTTCAAGATCAAACCATTATTGGTCACAAATTGTGGCCTTACTAACAATACCTCTATCTGCAGAATGAGGTTTAAAGTGTGATTTACATTGTCATGAATTAATTTTACAAGTATTGACTGATAAAATAGTATGATGATATTTTATAGTATCATGTAGAACTGTAAGATGTGTCAATTTGTTCTAATAGGCTGAATATAATAAGCAGATATGCTCTGAATATGAAGAGGACAGGGATGATCACCCTCATAATTTGGATTGTGAAAAGCTACAAGAATGTTTTGAATGTCCTTGTCACAACTGTGTTCCAAGGTAATTACAGTAATTATAATACATATAGATCTATCCATCATTGAAGTATTGGACCTCACAGCAATTTTCCCTTTTTCCCCCTTTCCTTTTCCCTATGGTTCAAATTATTTCTATGACCTCCAACCTCCATTATTTTTTACTGAGTAAATTGTGTGGAGGGATTGTTTACTGAGTCTCTGTGGGATGGAAGTTAGAAACAGGAAGGGGTCAATAATTCTTCTGGATGTTTTTTATAGACCACCCAATAGTAACAGGGACATGGAGGAGAAAATAGGGAGACAGGTTTTGGAAAGCTGTAGTAATAACAGGGTTGTCATGGTGGGAGATTGTAATTTCCCAAATATTGATTGGCATCTCGCTGGAGCAAAGGGTTTAGATAGGGTGGAGTAAGTTAGGTGTGTTCAGGAAGGTTTCCTGACACAATATATAGATAGGCCTGCAAGAGGAGAGGCTGTACTTGATCTGGTATTAGGAAATGAACCTGGTCAGGTATCGAGTCTGTCAGTGGGAGAGCATTTTGGAGAAAGTGATCACAATTCGTTGCCATAGCATTGGAGAGGGATAGGATCAGACAAGTTGGGGAAGTGTTTAATTGGAGTAAGGGGAAATATGAAGCAATCAGGCAGGAACTTGGAAGCATAAATTGGGAACAGATATTGTCAGGGAAATGTATGGCAGAAATGTGGCAAATGTTTAGGGGATATTTGCGAGACGTTCTGCATAGGTACGTTCCAATGAAACGGAAGGAATGGTAGGGGACAGGAACCATGATGTACAAAGGCTGTTGAAAATCTAGTCACGAGGAAAAGAAAAGCTTACGAAAGGTTCAAACAACTAGGTAATGATAGAGATCTAGAAGGTTATAAGGCTAGCAGGAAAGCGCTTAAGAATGAAATTAAGAGAGCTGGAAGGGGCCATGAGAAGACCTTGGCAAACAGGATTAAAGAAAACCCCAAAGCATTCTACAAATATGTGAAGAGCAAGAGGATAAGACATAAGGGAATAGGACCAATCAAGTGTGACAGTGGAAAAGTGTGTATGGAACTGGAGGAGATAGCAGAGATACTTAATGAATACTTTGCTTCAGTATTCACTACTGAAAAGGATCTTGGGGATTGTAGGGATGACTTACAGCGGACTGAAAGGCTTTAGCATATAGACATTAAGAAAGAGGATGTGCTGCAGCTTTTGGAAAGCCTCAAATTGGTTAAGTCTCCGGAACCAGATGAAATGTACCCCAGGCTACTGTGGGAAGCAAGGGAGGAGATTGCTGAACCTCTAGCAATGATCTTTGCATCATCAATGGGGATGGGAGAAGTTCTGGAGGATTGGAGGATTGCAGATGTTGTTCCCTTATTCAAGAAAGGGAGTAGAGATAGCCCAGGAAATTATAGACCAGTGAGTCTTACTTCAGTGGTTGATAAGTTGATGGAAAAGATCCTGAGAGGCAGGATTTATGAATATTTGGAGAGGCATAATATAATTAGGAATAGTCAGCATGGCTTTGTCAAAGGCAGGTCATGTCTTATGAGCCTGATTGAATTTTCTGAGGATGTGACTAAACACGTTGATGAAGGAAGAGCTGTAGATGTAGTGTATATGGATTTCAGCAAGGCATTTGATAAGGTACCCATGCAAGGCTTATTGAGAAAGTAAGGAAGCATGGGATCTATGGGGACCTTGCTTTGTGGATCCAGAATTGGCTTGCTCACAGAAGACAAAGAGTGGTTGTAGACGGGTCATATTCTGCATGGAGGTCGGTGACCAGTGATATGCCTCAGGGATCTGTTCTGGGACCCCTTCTCTCCATGATTTTTATAAATGACCTGGATGAGGAAGTGGAGGGATAGGTTAGTGAATTTGCTGATGACACAAAAGGTTGGGGGTGTTGTGGATAGTGTGGAGGGCTGTCAGAGATTATAGCGGGACTTCGATTGGATGGAAAACTGGGCTGACAAGTGGCAGATGGAGTTCAACCCAGATAAGTCTCAGGTGGTTCATTTTGGTAGGTCAAATATGATGGCAGAATATAGTATTAATGGTAAGGCACTGGCAGTGTGGATGATCAGAGGGATCTTGGGGTCTGAGTCCATAGGACATTCAAAGCTACCACACAGGTTGACTGTGTGGTTAAGAAGGCATATCGTGCATCGGCCTTTATCAACCATGGGATTGAGTTGATAAGAACCGAGAGGTAATGTTACAGCTATATAGGAGCCTGGTCAGACCCCACTTGGAGTACTGTGCCCAATTCTCGTCACCTCACTACAGGAAGGATGTGAAAAATATAGAAAGGGTGCAGAGAAGATTTACAAGGATGTTGCCTGGATTGGGGAGCATACCTTATGAGAATAGGTTGGGTGAACTCGGCCTTTACTCCTTGGAGCGGTGGAGGATGAGAGGTGACCTGATAGAGGTGTATAAGGTGGTGAGAGACATTGATTGTGTGGCTAGTCAGAGGCTTTTTCCCAGGGCTGAAAAGGCTAACAGGAGAGGGCACAGTTTTAAGATGCTTGGAAGTAAGTACAGAGGGGATGTCAGGGGCAAGTTTTTACGCAGAGAGTAATGGGCTGCTGGCAACGGTGGTGGAGGCAGGTACGATAGGATCTTTTAAGAGGCTCCTGGATAGGTACATGGAGCTTAGAAAAATAGAGAGCTATGGGTAACCTTAGGTAATTTCTAAAGTAAGTATGTGTTCGGCACAGCATTGTGGGCTGAAGAGCCAGTATTGTGCTGTAGGTTTTCTATGTTTCTATTATCTATTCAATTGTCTGAGGTTCAATTCACCTGAAGCTTTTTGAAATCCATTCAATACTTACAAAGGAGCATTTCGAATGCTGTTTTTATATAAAAAGGTGTAATTTATTTAATTTTGATAAATGTTGTTTTATTTCACTTTTCCCAAACTAAGTGATGCTGCTAGTAACTGGAATTGCAGCTGCCCCCTGTGGTCAGTTAAGTGAAGCTGCAGTTAACTGAGTGAATTCATATTATGATAAAATTGTACAATCACATTATTAAAGAATAAACAAACTTCAGCTATTTTTAACTGTACAAATTGAAACAGCAACTTATCCAAAACACAATTGTTTGAAGAACTGACAAAACAAAACTTAAAAAAGAATTTAGGCACATAAAAATAATAGAGAAGGATGCAATCATATTTCAGTAACATAATTGCACAACTTTCGGCATGGAAGGAGACACAATTATAGCAGATAAACATTTTGCACAAAACCAGAAATGTTGACACCTTTGTCTGATATCTTCAGAACGAATTACTCTGGTTAGATAGCTCTGCTGCCAAGAATCCTAATTCTAGTGGTATGCTGCATTCTGGTTGATGAACATAAGAAAATAATGCCCTTTGAAAGGGTAGGAAGGGTTTGTTGGAAAACAGCATTTTTAAATGGAATGCATCAATGAGCTTAATATAAACTGGGAAGAATTTGTGTTATTGCTGCATGCATTAAAGAAGCCATAAAATGTAAGAATTTTTTTTTAAAGTATGAGAAAAGTACATACCACAGCAAATGTAGAATCATTAGGAATGACAACACTAAAATAATAACATTTTCAGATGCATAAAAATATAAGGCAAATATAAGGTAAATAATTAAATTCAGTGAAAATTTGGAACCATCATCTTGCCAGCCCATTCTGAACATTAGGGGCTTCAGTTTTAAAAGGAAGTTTCTTATGCTTATATACAAGTAATCACATTTATGCTTATCTTTTGAAGATATCTTACCTCCGATAAGCTTTGACTGTAAAAAGAATTTCTAAAATTCTTGGATAAAGTGTAAAATGTAGACAAATATTAAGCAGATAGTTGATATTTTGTGTTATTTGAGACTAAAAAGGAATCTTAGAAGAGTTACAGTAAGAATTTCAGCATTCAATTCAATTCAAGTATATATGAATACTCTTGAATACAGCCAAATGAGACAACTTTTTTACTAGGTCAAGGTGCAAAGCACAGTACTAACAGTCACACACGTTAAGCACACATGATCACAATCAATGTCATGAAAAGTTTGTGGCTTGATGCATACAAATCAACAACACATGTAGAATATGAGTAAAAATAGAATGATGTTGATCCCATAGCCCACTATATTATCTGTCGACTGGTCCCCGATGCCCCCCAGGCGGTACCGTGGCTTTGAGGGCCAGTCATCGCTCCGACGCCTGACTCCCACTAGGTGAATCCGTGACTTTGAGGCCCAGTTCTCGTACATACAAGCGCATATAGAATGTTAGTAAAAACCCAACCAGACAAATATATATGTATATAGTCCAGACCCATCAGTCCATTTTAAATCTTCGGTCACTCCAACTGTGCTATGCCGCCCCTAATAGAGTACGATGGCTCCTACGCCTCTCCTCCTGCGGCTAAAAAGCAAGTGACCCTGCAGCTTGAAGCCCAAATCCATTGAGTACCGCTAAAAAATCTGCAGTCGGCCACGACAAAGCTTGTTTTTTGCCGAGCGAACCCCTGGGAGGGCAGGTCCGACTCTGTTCTGGAAACCGTGCCACACTGCCCCGGTGAAGCACAGTGGCTTCATCCTCTCACTCCAGGTGGCTGCAAACAGACGACACCATGGCCTCAGGCCTAGTCCATGCTACAACTGAGAGTTAGGCCACCTCAATCCACCTCTGCTTGCATCCATTAAATCAGTGAATTTAGCTTGCTGCATACCAAATTAACAATATCCAAAGGAGTTTTACGACCACAAGAAAAGAGACCATGACAGCCACTCACTATTTGACTGTGAGTCTCCAACGACTTGGGCAGCAGCACATTGCGCAGCTCCTTCATTATCTCCGTCAGCGAGCAGCTCGCTGTAATGGTGTAGACCTCCAGTCCTTTGAGTTCTTAACATATAGCAGAATCTTGTGATCATTAAACGTACATTTAAGTGGAACGGTAGCACCTTTTGTTGACTCCGTAGAAGTCGCTGTGACCAGTCGCAGCGCCATTTTGCTGAAATTTAAAAACTTTCAATGTCAACTGAACAGGATAGCTTGAAGCTATTATTGATAGGATCATATTTGAAATACTGTGTGTATTATTGGTATCGATGTCTTAATGTATGTAGAGCAGTTTAGAGAAGGTTTACCAGACTAATACTTGGAATGGCTGGGTTAACTAATGAGAGGTGATTGGACTGTCTAGGCTTTTACGTGCCAGATATTAGATAATGAGTGGGAATTTGATTGAAACAAATAAAATCCTTGAGTTTTTTTTTGTGAGAGAATCCAGAACTGGAGGATAACAGTTGGAATAAAAAGTGATCTGAGATGTAGTTTAAGCATATTTTTTGTTCTCTCAGAGGATTATGAGTCTTTGGAACTCTCTCCTTCAAAGGATAGTGAAAGAAGAATCTTTCATTATTTTTATGATAGAGACAGATAACATTCTTGATAGGTAAGGGTGAAAATTTCCTGGGAGTTAGACCATAAGGACATAAGAAATAAGTGCAGGAGTAGGCCATCTGGCCTGTCAGGCCTGCTCCATCATTCAATAAGATAATGGCTGACCTGGCCATGGACTCATCTCCACCTACCTGCCTTTTCCTCATAACCCTTAGTTGCGCTACTATGCAAAAATCTATCCAACCTTGTCTTAAATATATTTACTGAGGCAGTCTCCACTGCTTCATTGGGCAGAGAATCCCACAGATTCACCATTTTCTGGGAAAAGTAGTTCCTTCTCATCTCCATCCTAAATCTACTCCCTGAATCTTGAGGCTTAGTTCTAGTCTCACCTACTAGTGTAAACAACTTTCCTGCCTCTATCTCATCTATCCCCTTCACAATTTTATATCTTTCCATAAGATCTCCTTTCATTCTTCTGAATCCCGGCAAGTACAGTCCCAGGCAGCTCAATCGCTCCATATAGTCTAACCCCCTCATCTCTGGATTCAACCTGGTAAACCCCCTCTGCACTGCCTCCAAAGTCAGTATAACCTTCTTCAAGTAAGGACACCAGAACTGCACATAGTACTCCAGGTATGGCCTCACCAGTACCCTGTACAGTTGCAGTCTAACCTCTCTGCTCTTAAGTTCAATCCTTCTAGCAATGAAGGCCAATATTATATTTGCCTTCTTGATAGCCTGCTGTACCTGCAAACTAACCTTTTGTGATTCATGCACAAGCACTCCCAAGTCGCTCTGTACTGCAGCGTGCTGCAATTTTTTTGCCATTTAAATAATAATCTGCTCTTTCATTCTTCCTTCCAAAGTAGATGATCTCGCATTTACCAACATTGTACTCTGTCTGCCAGACCTTTTCATACTCGCTTAACCTATCTATATCTCTCTGCAGAATCTCCGTATAATTTGCATTTCCACTCAATTTAGTATCATCAGCAAGCTTAGATACACTACACTTGGCGCCCTCTTCCAGATCATTAATGTATATCGTGAACAGTTGCTGGCCCAGCACCGACCCCTGCGACACACCGCTCACCACTGATTGCCAACCAGAGTAACATCATGTATCCCAACTCTCTGCTTTCTATTAGTTAACCAATCCTCTATCCATGATAATATATTACCCTCAACTCTATGCATCCTTATCTTATGGATAAATCTTTTATGTGGCACCTTATCGAAAGCCTTCTGGAAATCCAAGTAAATAACATCCATCTATTCCCCTCTATCCACTGTGCTCATTATATACTCAAAGAACTTCAATAAGTTTGTCTAACAGGACCTGCCTTTACTGAATCCATGCTGTGACTGCCTGATGGATCCATTTCTTTCCAAATGCCTCGCTATTTCTTCTTTAATGATAGTTTCAAGCATTTTCCCAACTACAGATGTTAAACTATCCTGCCTTTTGCCTACATCTTTTTTTTGAACAGTGGTGTGATATTCACCATCTTCCAATCCACCGGGACCTGCCCAGAGTCCAGAGAATTTTGGTAAATCATCACCAAAGCCTCTACTATAACTTCTGCCATTTCTTTCAGTATCCTGGAATGCATTCCATCAGGACCAGGAGACTTATCTATCTTCAGACCCACAAGTTTGCTCAGCACTATCTCTTTAGTGATAGCTATTATATTAAGGTTCTCACCTCCCATCAAATCCATAACATCTCTCTTTGGTATGTTAGATGTGTCCTGCACCGTGAAGCCTGACACAAAATAGTCATTTAAAGCCTTGTCCATTTCCTTATTACCCAATATCAATTCCCCCTTCTCGTCCTCCAAGGGACACATATTCACTTTAGCTACCCTTTTTCACTTTATAGTTGGCAAGAATGCAGAATTGAGGTCTCAAGCAGATCACCCATGATCTGAGTAAACAGCAGAACAGCTCAAGGGATCAAGTAGCCTACTCCTGCATTTAATTCATAAATTTTTATGCAAGCGATCAATTTTATTTATAACAAAATGTATCAGTAGTAGCTTTTTTTGTATATTTTTATAATTTTTTAATTATTTATAATTGTTGCATGTTGCACCAGCACACAACAGCAAATTCCCATTACATGTATATGTATACAGTGAGTAAAGTTATTCCTTAAATCTTAACTACATCCAGATGTTTCTAGGAAACAATTAAAAATTGCCACCTATTCTTTCTGATCAAGGTCTCTTTTGCAATTAGTATATCAAGCAATCTAATGTGAATGTTTTTTGAAGCAGATAAGACTCCAGTTGGCTTCCCTATGTGATGACAGAAATTCTTAATGTGTCTCGATGGTTACATTTTCAAAAGTGGGGGAAATCTATTGTTAAACTTGTCTGAAGATTCCTTAGCCTGTTTAAATTTCACTTAAATTAACAAATTACACCTTAATTCTATTAATACTTTTGTGACACTTTTCACTGGTTAATATTCCATTCCTTCTACAAAAGAATCTGTAATGTAGAAATATGTCATTTGACTCTGGTCTTGCCAGTATTTTTATTCCACACAGGCTTCTTTCCACTTTAATCACCTGTTCCCACCCTGCCTGTATCACTTTCTTTTCCTTCCCTCTCGGGTACATCAAGCCAATTTTTAAATTTGTCAAGTCAATTTAACTTACACTTTATACAGCAGAGTCTTTCATGCACTTACCACTTTTTGAACTGAGAAGTGTCTCCTAAATTGTTAATTTATTCTGTTAGCATCAATCTTTAAGTGTTAGCATCAATCAATATTTGTGTTCACTTGTTCTGAACGCAGCCAAGTGTGGAATTTATTTTCTAAGCTATATTAAATTCTTTCATTGAAAACCCTTGTGTTCTCTCCTCTTAGTCATTTATTCAGAGAGAAGAGCACAAGCCTGTGCAGTCATTCCTGAACATAAAATTTAGAATAGTACAGCACTGAACTGATCCTGATGCCAATTTATACTAAATGACCTCCTCCTGAATATCTCCCATATCCCTCCATTCTCTTCGTGTGTTGAAATAAAAGCCTCTTAAATTCCATCAATTTACCTGTTTCCAGTACCACCCCGGTAACCCATTCCAGGGACCTAACACTCTTTGAGCAAAAGAGAACTTGCCCCTCTTGTATTTTTTAAAATTTCATCTCTTTAACCTTAAAAGCATATCCTCTTGTGTTTGACGTCTGGAAAATATTCTGACTACTTTATTTATGTCTCTCATAATTTAAAAATCTTTTATCAGTCTCCCCTCAGTTCGGTGAAAGGGGTGGGGGGAAGAGGGAAAGTTGTACTTAAGTGTTCTCAGGATGAGGCTTTCCATTTTAGAACATATGAGAAATCTTATTTCAAAGAGCAGGGTTTCCTTCCACCACCATTGATGCTGCTCTCATCCTCATCTCCTCCACTTCCAAATGATCTGCCCTCACCCCTACTCCCACCATCATAACAAGGATAACGTTCCCCCTGTCCTTAACTGCCACCCCACGAGCTTCTGTACACAGCACTTCATTCTCTGTAATTTCAGCCACCTCCAAAGGGATTCCTACCACTAGGCAATCTTTTCCTTCCCCCACTCTCCACCTTCCGTAGGGATTGCTGAGTTCATGACTCCCTTACTCACTCATCCCTCCCCACTGATCACTCTGGCACTTATCTCTACAAGTGTGTTAAGTGCTATACCTACCCCTACACCATTTAAAACCCCAAACAGTCCTTCCAGCTGAGGTGACACTTCACCTGCGAATTGTTCGGGGTCATGTATTGTATCTAGTGCTCCCAATGTGGCCTCCTGTACCTTAATGCGATCCAACACTGATTGCAAGATCGCTTTGCCAAGCACCTTCACTCCATCCGTTGCAAATGGCAGGATCTCCTAGTGGTTATGTATTCTAATTTGACTTCCCATTCCCATTCTGACAGATCTGTCTGTAACCCTCAGGTTCGGCTAGTGGATATGTCTAGGGGAAGACAGTCTCTGGCCCCGCCAAACTTGTGAAATCTTGTTTGTGTGGATGCTATGTGATGTTTTCCCCTGTTACAAATCAGTACCACGAAATAACTAACAGTACACCCCATATGCAAATAAATGATTGAGCTTTATAACTCTTAATTTGACTGTAGGGTTAGTAAAGAAAACAAAAAGTAAAAGGGCTCATTTTAATGAAACAGTCTAATGTGCAAGTTGAAGCTCACGATTTTCCTGTCCGTTCGTTCTCCTTCGATTTTCCCTGGACGTCGTCAACTCCCAACCCCATTCCAAGTCACTCCGTCCTGCAGTCTACGACCTCTCCGTTCTGGCATCAAGAAAGAAAACACTCCCCTCATGGGACACTGCACATTCCAAAGCCCCCGTTATCTCTATTCAAAACCCAAACGCTGCTGCTACAGAGAAACCATTACATTAACAGTGAAGCTTTTCCCAGGGTGTTATATGTCCATGGTCTCCTTTACTGCCACGATGAGGCCACAGTAAAGTTGGAGCAACACTACATATACCTGTGCAACCTCCAACCTGATGGCATGAACATTGATTTCTCTAACTTCCAATAATTTCTCTCCTCCTCTCTATTTCCATTCCCCATTCTGGTTACCCTCTCACCCCTTCTCCTAAATTGCCCATCATTTCCCTCTAGTTCACTGTCTCCTTACTGTTCTTTGTTGTCGGCTGGTGGCACAGTGAGATCAGCGCTGGGCTTGAGAACGGAGGTTCCTGAGTTCGATCCAGTGACAGACCGCTCCCGTGCGTACTCTGCATCTGCACCGGGTTGATGTCGAGCTCACAACTCGGCCTCGTAAAATAAAACTGTGAAATGTCTGTGCGAGGAGTGGCGCCCCACACAGCCTTTCGAACTGCGCCTTGTAAGACATGAAAGTGCCCGACGCTGGCCTCTCAGGTCTGAGTTGACCTCATCATCATCATCATCATTACTGTTCTTTCATGGTCCACTGTCCTCTCATGTTAGATTCCTCCTTCTTCAGCCCTTTACTTCTTCCATCTATCCTTTTTCAGCTTCTTACTTACTTCATCCATTAAAGTGCGCATGCACCGGTCGTGCATGCAGCCTGGTACAGCCGTTCCGATCTATCTTTCTTACTTTTTTCTTCTTACTTTTTAATTTACGTTATTTTTTGTTTTTTTTTTCACGGTAACACGTCGAAGCTGCACCCTCTCTAACATGCTGGTAGAGAGAGTTTTATTTGGGTTTTCGCTGGAAATGGTTACATCCTGACACGTGGGACAGAAGCAAGGTCGCATTGTGTATTTCACGGACCAGCAAAACCCGGCTGGCTTAGCGAACAGAGCGGTGGACACCCCTGCTGAAATCCAGAGGAAAACACACAGAGGGGGATCACAAAGTCGAGGAAAGAGGACCAGGTCAAGACAACAGAGGCTTTTGGAGAAGAGGAGTTCGGTGGGTAATACCATTCCGACTGACCGGAAGTGCACTAAGCGTAAAGGAGTTCGGTGCTTACTGTTCTGGCTAACAACGGATGGTGCAATCTGGGGTATATTACGATTGAGGAACGTGTTTGTAGACCAGATATTGAACTTTTTACTGTTGGACTTCGGCCACATTCCACCGTGATACAACACTTGGCGGCACAGGAGGTCGTTCCTGCCTGTGGCCATCGAACGTGCAGCTCCTCCCGTGGAGGGTCGGACACCCTGAGCCAATAGACTGGTCCTGGACTTATTTTCCATCTGGCATAGCTTGCATTTTGGTGTTTGATTGTTGGGGTTTTTTGTATTGCTATATTTACGCTCTATTCTTGGTTGGTGCGGCTGTAACGAAACCAAATTTCCCCCGGGATTAATAAGGTATATCTATCTATCTATGCACCCACCTACCTTCCACCCCCCAGCTCTTCTATCACCTGCTATCTTGTACTCCATTCCTTCCTCCTACATTCTTATTCTGGCTTCTATCCCTTCATTTCCAGTTCTGATGAAGTGTCTTAGTCCAAAATATTGACAGATTATTCCCCTCCATAGATTTTGCCCGATTTGCTAAGTCCCTCCAACAATTTGTGTGTTGCTCAGGACTCAGACCCTTTATTCCTCAGTGCTATTAGGGAGCCTATCATTTCTTTGTATTGTATTTTCTGATGTGACCAATGGTGACGTTCTGCAGGCAGCAGCAGCAGCTCCTCCTCCCACCACCACCACCACCACCACCTCCATCTGGTGCTTTGCTATCTCCTCAGTCACTTGGCGAGGTTGGGAGAAGAGTGTGCGGCCATTGTTTCTTAATGGTGGAACACAAACTCATCATCAGCTCCTGTGTTTGACCAGTGTCCCTCTCACTCCTGCTGAAGGAGGGTGCAGGTTCAAAAAGTTCAGGGGCGTGCCTCATGGCTGTGGGAGTCCTTTTCGGAGGACTTCGTGGTTTTATCTTTAATGTCCTCCGCGCTGAATGTGCTCCAACTTGTTTTGCACGACTCTGCAGTTTCTGTTCCATGTGATTCTGGTTACTCTTTTCGTACTTTCATGATTTGATGGCATCATTTCAATGTGTTACTGGCTCTGCCATTCAGGCCTGCAGTCATTGATAGTGCTAAACTGAACTGACTTGGTGGATTTTACTTATGGACCATTTCAGGGTCTCTGCAGTTTGATGTTTGATCTTCCTTGTGTTATTTGCCTGCTTTTTGGTGTTTGCGTGATTTGTTCTTTTTTTAGCGCGTTGAAGTTTAATGTTTTCTTTTACCTGGTTTCCATGGTATTTCCCTGTTTTGTGGCTGCCTGCAGGAGGACAAATCTCAGGATTGTATACTGTATATGTACTTTGGTAACACTGGAAGGCAAAGAATTTGCTTCTTGAATACTTTTGGGTGTATCTTATGGATTTTAGACTGCTGATCATGAAAATCACCATGAAATTTCCCTATCGCGTACCCTTTTTTAAAAAAATTGCCTATATTTGTTATTTCAATTCATAATTCAAGTCAATTGAAATGTTGCCCACAGTGTAAGTTGAAAAGTTTACTATCTTGTCCAAGCGTGCCTGGGCATGCTTCGGCAGGGCAGATGCTGCATGGCAGAACAGGTTTTAGAAAGGCTATAAAAGCATCATGCACACATTGTTCTATGCATTGCATTTACATGTGTATTGGTTTGCAATCACCAATATACATGTAAACGGTATGCATAGCATATTGTGTGCACTCATTAAAATAAGGTATTGTATTTTCAGTAGTAGCAGTGATAGCAAAGTGTCTCGTCAAATTTGCAACAGCCACGAGTGGCGAGTATATGCTTAAAATCTCATCTGTCTCATCTGACAACTCAGCCTGAGTTAAATAACCTGGTCAGAGAACTGGGTTTGTCAAAAGCAAAGGTAGAATTACTGGGGTCAGGACTATAAGGATGGATTCTGCTGTCATCAGGCACAAAAATTTCCATGAAGGATTTTGATATTTAAGACAGATGTTTCCCAGAATAATTGATGCCAGAATTAAGGAAGGCATTTTTGTTGGTCCTCAAATCAAACAGGTCCTCAATGGCAGGCAATTCAAAGAACTTCTAGTGGGATGGGAGAAAATCGCAGGGAAAGCGTTTGAGGATGTTGTTGAAAAATTTCTTGTCAACTACATAGCACCAAACTACATACAGCTGGTAGACAACATGCTTCAAGCATATGAAGTACACCATATCACTGAAGATTCATTTTCTGAATTCCCATTTAGACCTTTTCCCTGCAAATCTTGGTGCTGTCAAGGACAAGAATGGTGAAAGGTTTCACCAGGACATTGTGGTCATGGAGAACCGAATCAGGGCAGCTGGCATCAAGTCCTGACGAAGGGTCTCGGCCTGAAACATCGACTGCACCTCTTCCTAGAGATGCTGCCTGGCCTGCTGCGTTCACCAGCAACTTTGATGTGTGTTGCTGGCATCAATGTTGGCTGATTATTGTTGGATACTTAAGTGAGAAGCCTCAGACACTGAGTACAAATGAAAACCATTAACAAAATACTTTTAACTTAGTTGAACTATTGCAAAGCATCAGCACCATTATGCAATTAAACACATTATAGTCAATAAAAGTTAATTTCGTCTCTCCAAATTTCTACATGATACAAGTCTATCATAACCACAAAAACTTTTCTGAAGAAACTTTTGAAAAAAAATGCTGTCCAGTGTAAGAAATGTACTATTCTAGGTTTTTTAAAAAAAACTCAAAACAGTTCAGCGGGTTTTTCATAATCAGTGCATTTCCAAAGCTTTGTCTCACTGGGAATAAGGAAAAATCACTATTTGGATTTAGTACCCAAAGACTAAGATCTAAATTGATAAATCTAAATCTTAATTCCCAAACCAAACCAAGTTAAAATAAATGAGGCCTGCTCATTAACTACCAAGAAGCTTCTCCCAATGAATAACCCAATTTGCAAGATTTGTTCTTTTATTTTTGCACATTGGGTGTTTAACAGTCTTTTTTAATGGGTTCTATTGGATTTCTTTATTTTGTGGCTGCCTCTAAGAAGATATATCTCAAGGTTGTATAATAAAAGTTCTTTGATAATAAATGTACTTTGAACTTCAAAACATTTAAAATATTTTGAAACTTTACTTCAGTAAACAACTATGTTATTGACAAATGAGTCTTTAGTAAAAACTAATCTCCAATGGAATTTGAAATATTTCTATTTAATAGTTATTTTAATTCACATGCAGCCTACATATTTTATTTAAGTGTACATCAGTGCAAAAAGTGTTACTGGAATTTCAGTGAAATAAAATTGTAGAAATCAAGCTCTTGTTGTGTTGAGTACTTTAAACAATAGCAGTGAATTAAAAGAGTAGAAGCTGATGCAATAAAGAAATATTGCAGGTTACTATAGCTTAAACTATGTTAATTTTTCAAGTTACTTGCTTCATCTAATCACTTATTTTCTCTTTAATCCATTAGGTCATCATCAAACAATAGAATCAAGTCACCAATTATGAGAAAAGTTGAGGCTGAGTAAGTATTAAAACATTTGATTTAATTATGGTTGTAATTTCCAGCAAAACCTTTCAAAATATTAACACAGAATTCTTGAGGTGGTTTGATTTTCTGCTCTCCTTTGATGAGATTTATTTTTAATATGTTAATTGTTTTTTCTAATGCCAGCAATTTTGCAATGATGTCAGTATTTTCCTTGGGCATAATAATATTGTTAGCGTCTTGCAAAGACTTGAAGAAGCATAAATGTGCCATTTTCCAGCAAAGCTAAAATTTGTAATGTAATAGGAAATGTTTACTAAAACAGAATATATCAAACAAAAACAGAAATATTGGAAGAATTCAGAAAGTCAAGAAGCTTCTGAAGAAAAAGAAGTCAGTCAACATTTTTGATCGTATCAGGAGATAAAGAGCATGTGTATTGAGAATGAGTCTCAAACTTCATCCTTTGATCAGAAGAGACATAAGAGACTGCAGATGCCAGAATCTGGAGCAAAAAATAAACTGCTGGAGTAACACAGCATCTGTGGAGGCAAAGTGTTGGTCGACATTTTAGATCAAGAACTTGCATCAAAACTAATGTCTCGATTATTCCAGATGCAGGGCCTCGACCCAAAACATCAACTATCCCTTTGCCTCCACAGATTCTGGCTAACCCGGTGAGTTCCTCCAGCAGTTTACTTTTTTTTCCATCTGATAGGTCTTAACCCATCTGGCTTTTTGTCTTACACGTCTCTGCTCCCCCAACTCTACTTTGAAAACTGTAAATCCTCCACTATCCATCCTCTATTCACATCTCAAAGTTGCTGTGAACACTTTGCCTCCACATATGCTGTGTTACTCCAGCAGTTTATTTTTTGCTCCAGATTCTGGCATCTGCAGTCTCTTATATCTCTTCTGATCAAAGGATGAAGTTTGAGACTCATTTTCATCAGGTGATCAGCAGCATGGGTACTGAGACTCATTCTCGATACACATGCTCTTTATCTTCTGATAGGATCAAAAATGTTGACTGACTTCTTTTTCTTCAGATGCTTCTTGACTTTCTGAATTCTTCCAATATTTCTGTTTTTGTTTGATATATTCTGTTTTAGTAAACATTTCCTATTACATTACAAATTTTAGCTTTGCTGGAAAATGGCACATTCATGCTTCTTCAACTTTGATGTGTGTTGCTTGAATTTCCAGCATCTGCAGAATTCCTCGTGTTTACCCATTCACATCTCACCAGATCTGAGGAAGGAATTCTGATCAAAAGTGTTGGTTAGTTTCTCTTTCCACAAATGATGCTTGTCTGACTGAATTCTTCCAGTGTTTCTATCTTTGCTTCATATTTCAGTTTCTGCAGTTCTGATTATTTTAATTGTTTTAATAGTATATGTCACATTGTATGTTTCAAACTCATACACTTGAGACTCTGTAAATGGTTAATATGATTTAAATTGGCTGTTATTTTCTTCAGCTCTCAACTGCTACAAGCAAATGTATTTACAGATTATTCATTGCCGATGTTCATTTTTCTCCAGGGAAGAGGAATTAAAGTATCTGGAATTCATCTCTGATGTCACCAGCGAGATATTAACTCGAGGATTATTTTCAAACAGGTATTCATTTATTTTCCACATTGCACAGTAAGAGGTAGCTTTCTAATTTCACTCTATGCCTCTAAGTTAAATAGTTTAAGGTATAAATTAAGTTTGTTTTGTTGATGTCACCAGTTTGGAGGTTTCCTGCTTAAAAAAATGTATTTATGGAAGCAGTTAATTTAATCTTAGAAAAGCTAGAAAGCACTTCATATGTGATGAGTCGCTTAGAAGGGGGAGTTGGTATGGGAGTATATGACTTTTTTCTTAAAGCAGAAACAATATAGCATTTTCTATTTTTGCATTGCTTTTTCTGTTCTCTAATGTCCTTGTTTCATAGCTCTTGGTAGTAAAGGAACATATTCTCTTTCCTTAACTGCTCTGTTAACCCCCAGCTAGATGACCTCATTTACAGATTATGTCTGCGTCTTACCCTCTGAGAGATGTCCCCATTGTTCTATCCATCCTTCTATCATGCTTAATACTAACTTATTTTCTCTCCATCTTAGTTGTGAATTGAACCTGTAATGTTAATTCTGTTTCTCCACACATGCTAACTGAGCTGTTAGGTGTTCCCAGCATTTTCTGTTTTTATTTAAGTAATACATTAGGTTGATCGTGCATACTACATTGGTAAACAAGGATACCTAAGATACAGCCGGATAAATTTGTGACCTTAATTAACTATGTGTAGTTCTTTTCTCCAACATACATTGTAAGATATAAAGATATAAATGATGTTGGACTAGGGGAAATTTTGAGTATTTATGATGAGTGCGTCATTAATACAGTGTTTAAGCACACTACATTTGTGATTGAATGGATTGGTTGACCTCTATACGGATACATATACAGATGGTGTTCCTCCCCCTTCCTCAATTTCACTATCCCTTCTGATCTTCCCTTCTCTGAGGCAGAACGTTCTGTCCTCAGTAAGGGCTTTACCTTTGTCCTCCTCCTCCCACCTTTTTACTCTAACTTCTCATCCTTTTTCTCCAGTCCTAATGAGAGTGTCGGCCCGAAATGTCAACTGTTTACTCTTTTCAATAGATGCTGCCCGGCCTGCCGAGTTCCTCCAGCACTTTGTGTGTTTTGCTTGGATCTCCAGCATCTGCAGATTTTCTCTTGTCTGTGTTGTAAAGAATTATCACATTGACTTACCAAAGTGACTCTTTGTAATGATAACATATTACTAATGGGTTAAAAAAAACTTCATCTTTATTTAGGGTTTTAGAAAATATATTTGAACGTCGAATAGAAGAAAACAAGCATCGATTAGATGAAGTGAGTATAGAATTCTGTGTTCAGTATTTTCAAAATATTCAGTTATTTTATCCAATGTAAAAAGAATATGCAGCTTTAAAATTAGATTTACTCCTCCTGTTTTTATATACCCCTTAAAAATTAGTCCTTCCTAACATGTTGTTCTCTCTGCTATTGGTGACCCCTAGCATGTCAACGGAACAGTCAATTTACCACAAGTGAGCAATCAATTAACATTATAATCAGTGTTATTCTAAATTAATGAATTCCATAAATCTTCAGTGCTTTGTTAGAATTCAGACAGGTCCAAGAAATAGAACAGGAAAGTTCAGAACCTAAATCATTTTTGGAGGGAAGATGACAATAGGACTTCTTTCCAGGAAATGTAAGTCGCAAAGATAATTGGTGATTGTTAATGCAAATTGTAATGGTAACCCTCAAATAGAAATCGAGACAGTTATTTGCTTGGAACATTGAGTGTTTTATTTTTATATTGGAACTTTTACTTTTTTAAACATTTTCGGTAGCTGTCCTACTCCAATTACCCTGTATTTGTGCAAGATTTTTGTAAAACATGATACTTTTACCTGTGCCATTTATTAACAATGTTTGCTGAATGTCACAAGTGACCTATTCCTAAAAGTGTCTTTTGGACCATTCCTCTTGCTTTTGATTGTACAAGGTAACTTTTATTTTGAATTATTGCAATGTAGGTCTTTTTGCTTAATATTACATCCCAATTTATTTATCAGTCCTTCAAAGTTTGCCTTTCTTAAACTTTAAGCCCCACATTGTGATTCCCTTATATCCTAAAAGTTGATAGGAATTCTGAAGCCTATTGTCCCCTGGAGGCTCAATCATTGGATGTATTTAAAGAAAAGCTAGATATTCTTTAAAAAATAAAGAAATATATTAGATGTTGGAGTAAGTACAAGGGAGTGGGTGGTCAGCTCCTGTTCCTATTTTTTTTTCTATTATGGTACAATATAAGGATACATAATCAGGACCTTCACTTAGGTGACATGCAGAACCAGGTAAGACAGGGAAGTAAAGTTTGTGGGAGAAGAGGGTTAAGCAGAATGTAATGAAAAAGAAGGCGGTACTGTGCAAAAGTGTTAGACACAGATTTATACGTGTGTGTGTGTGTATATATATACACCCCCCCCCCAGAGATTTTCATGTGTTAGCGTTTTACAACATTGAATCACAATGGATTTAATTTGGCTTTTTTGACACTGATCAACAGAAAAGACTCTTTCGTGTCAAAGTGAAACCAAATTTCTACAAGTTGGTCTAAATATATTCCCATTATTAAATACAAAATAACTAATCACATATTTACCGTGTCAGTATTTAGTAGATACACTTTTGGCAGCAGTTACAGCCTTGAGTCTATGTGGATAGGTTTCTATCAACTTTGCACATCTGGACACTGAAATTTTCCCCCATTCTTCTTTAAAAAAACTGCTCAAGCTCTGTTAGATTGCATAGGAATCGTGAGTGAACAGCCCTTTTCTACTCCAGCTACAAATTCTCAATTGGATTGAGGTCTAGACTCTGACTTGGCCACTCCAAGATATTAACCTTGTTGGGTTTAAACCATTCCTGTGTAGCTTTTGCTTTACACTTGGGGTCATTGTCTTGCTGGAAAGCAAACCTCCCAAGTCGCCATTATCTTGCAGACTGCGTCAGGTTTTCTTTCAGGATTTCCCTGTATTTTGCTGCATTCATTTTACCCTCTGCTTTCACAAACCTTCCAGGGCCTGCTGCAATGAAGCATCCCCACACCATTGTGTAGCCACCACCATGCTTCATGGTAGGGATGGTGTGTTTGTAATAATGTGCAGTATTTGACTTACACCTAAGATAGTGTTGGGCACGTGGCCAAGTGGTTAAGGCATTCGTCTAGTTATCTCAAGGTTGCTAGTTTGAGCCTCAGCTGTGGCAGCGTGTTTGTGCCCTTGAGCAAGGCACTTAATCACACATTGCTTTAGTCTGTGCGAGGAGTGGCACCCCACATAGACTTCCAATCTGCGCCTTGTAAGGCATGAAAATGCCCGACGCAGGCCTCTCGTGGTCTGAGTCGACGTTCCCCTTCCCCTAAGATAGTGTTTAGTCTGATGGCCAAAAAGCTATATTTTGGTTTCATCAGAGCATAGAACCTTCTTCCAGCTGACTTCAGAGACTCCCACATGCCTTCTGGCAAACTCTAGCTGAGACTTCATGCGTGTTTTTTTCAACAGTGGTTTCCTCTTTGCCACTCTCCCATAAAGCTGAGACTGGTGAAGCAGCCGGGCAACAGTTGCTTTATGTGCAGCCTTTCCCATCTCAGCCACTGAGCTTGTAACTCCTCTGGAGTTGTCATAGGTCTCTTGGTGGCCTCCCTCACTAGTCCCCTTCTTACAGGTCACTCAGTTTTTGAAGATGGCCTGCTCTAAGCAGATTTACAGCTGTGCCATATTCTTTCCATTTCTCAATGATTGACTTAACTGTACTCCAAGGGATATTCAGTGACTTGGAAATTTTCTTGTATCGATTTCCTGACTTGTGCTTTTCAATAACCTTTTCACGAAGTTGATTGGAGTGTTCTTTTGTCTTCATGGTGTAGTTTTTGCCAGGACTCACTAGCAGTTGGACCTTTCAGATACAGGTGTATTTTAACAACAATCAATTGGCTGCACCCGTGATGACTTGATGTGTCATATTAAAGGGGGTGAATACTTATGCAATCAATTATTGTGTGTTTTATATTTTTAATTAATTGAGATCACTTTGTAGAGATCTGCTTTCACTTTGACATGGAAGCCTTTTTCTGTTGATCATTTTGACATTTAATTTGTCAAAAAAGGCAAATTAAATCCACTGGGATTGAAGGTAGTAAAATAATAAAACATGAAAACTTCCAAGGGACTGAATATTTTTATAGGCACTGTATAAATGTACTGCATCTCTGACAGTACTGCACTTTTTTTTCTCATCGTTCAATAATTGATTCTGTAACAGCTGTCGCCATAATTACCAGCACTCTCCTCTGCTGACAGCTTGTAGGCGTGACATGAGCTTCTCAAAACAGCTGCTGCAGTTGGCAGATGGAATATAGTAGTCTTTCCACTATTCTTGACCAGAGATGTGAGATGGTTAATTTTTTCCCCAACACTGAAACCAGTCTTTTGGTGAATCACTGTGAACATCAAATTGTTTGACCACTTTATAATAAAATGATTTTTTTTTTTTTTGTCCTTATTGGCCTGCTGACCACCCATGTGAGCAAGACCTCCTGTTCATTTCTTCCACTAGGATTTTGTGGTCAGTAATTTCAAAGCAATGTCTCTGTCTCTGTACTACCTCTGTTGATGTCAGTGCTCCCCAGGGTGCACAATAACTTCCAGATCAATCGTTACTTCTCTTTTAAGAGCTGAAGTGTCAGTAGGTGTAAGCTGGTTTGATTTGTTGTTCATATTTAAATTTTGCATCTGTGCTAATGAGTAAATCGATGTGTCTGAAGCATGAAAAATTGCACATGCTAATTGCAATAATGCATTTGAGGGATTGTTTTTCTCTTCCGTTGTTGAAATATCCCTAACTGGTACTTAACTGAGTACCTATATTGATGAATCTTAGCCATAGAAATAAAGCAAAAAAGAAAATTAATGAAGGCTATTGGAAACTTTATAGGATTTTCTTTGCTTGTAATTTCCTAAATATTTGCACCTGAAGAATAGCATTTGAGAAATTCATGCAAATTTTAGGCTTTACTTAAATAGCCTCAATGTTTCATGCTGATTCCATTAAATTTTTACAAAAAATGTAGCCTTACCGAAACACAAAATTGAAACCTATACAGGGTTTGTCAATTTATTGCGTAAGTTAAACTGGCATGGACCCATTGCCATCTGTAAGGAGGTATGTCCTCCTCATGGGATATGTGGGTTTTCCCCAGGTGCTCCGATTTCCTTCCACAGTCCAAAGACATACCGGGTAGTTTAACTGGTCTTTGTAAATTGTCCTGTGATTAAGTTAGTGTTAAATCAAGGTTGTTGGGGTGGCGCAGCTCAAAGGACTGGAAGGGCCAATTCCGTGCTATACATCTAAGTAAACAAATATTGTCCCTGATTCCTATACGCCCAAGTTTCCTGTCCTGGATATGGAGGGCCTCATTCACTATCCTCAGTAGTCCAGAATTCAGTGATGAGGCCTGGAGATAGCTGAGCTTCAGGTTGTTAAGCGTGCAGGCCCTGATCATGGAGTAGCTGAAATTCCCTGATTCAAGGCAAAGCTCAGACTGGAGCTTCCGTCTTCAAAACTGTCATTGGCCAACAATTTTAAAAATATTTATTTCATGCAGAATTTAAAAACTCAGTAAAGTGGGATATTCTATTACATTTGGGAAAATAAAGTGAATGACAAATAAAACAAAAACAACTTTAAAAACATTAAACGAAAGCAATATAATTTTGAGAAAGTAACTTACTTCCCCATTTCCACCACAAAAGGCAGAATTGCCCGATGGCGTCCATTCCCATTCCCATTCCCATTCCCATTCAACATTCCATTCACATTTCGACATGTTGGTCTGATGAGGAGGAGCAACACCTCATTTCTGTCTGGGTAACCTCCAGCCTGATGACATGAACATTGATATCTCTAACTTCTTGTAATTTCTCCCCCGCCTCTCTTTTGCCACTCCCCTTCCTTGTTTCCCTATCACCCTTCTCCTCACCTGCCCTCCTAGCAAATATTGTGTGCGACACTAGCAAAACATAAGTGGCAATATGTTCTACAGGAAGGAACCTGGAGAGAAAAGGAGGCAGAGTCAGAGGAAGAGATGCAGGAGAAAAAGCCTCAGATACCCTTTCACCCCTCCTCCCTCTCCTGCCGATCACCTCCCTCTGGTACCCCTCCTTCTACCCTTTTTTCCGTGGTCCACTATCCTCTCATATCATATAACTTCTTCAGCCCTTTACCTCTTCCACCTATCACTTCCCAGCTTCTTACTTCATCCCCTTCTCCTACCCACCAACCTTCCCCTGATCTCAACTATCACCTGCCAGCTTGTACTCCATCCTTCCCCACCTAACCCCTCCTGATGCTGGCTTCTGTTCTCTTCCTTTCCAGTCCTGATGAAAGGTCTTGGCCCAATATGTCAACTGTTTATACCTCTCCATAAAAACTGCCTGACTTGCTGAATTCCTGCAGCATTTTGTGGGTGTTGCTCGACATGTATAGTATCTGCTGATTCTCTTGTATTTAGTACTTCAAGATTCAAAATTGTTTATGCAACACACATCAATGTTGCTGGTGAACGCAGCAGGCCAAGCAGCATCTCTAGGAAGAGGTGCAGTCGACGTTTCAGGCCGAGACCCTTCGTCAGGACTAACTGAAGGAAGAGTTAGTAAGAGATTTGAAAGTGGGAGGGGGAGGGGGAGATCCAAAATGATAGGAGAAGACAGGAGGGGGAGGGATGGAGCCAAGAGCTGGACAGGTGATTGGCAAAGGGGATATGAGAGGATCATGGGACAGGAGGCCCAGGGAGAAAGACAAAGGGGGGGGGGACCCAGAGGATGGGCAAGGGGTATAGTCAGAGGGACAGAGGGAGAAAAAGGAGAGTGAGAGAAAGAATGTGTGTATAAAAATAAATAACAGATGGTGTACGAGGGGGAGGTGGGGCATTAGCGGAAGTTAGAGAAGTCGATGTTCATGCCCATCCTCTGGGTTCCCCCCCCCCCCCTTTGTCTTTCTCCCTGGGCCTCCTGTCCCATGAACCTCTCATATCCCCTTTGCCAATCACCTGTCCAGCTCTTGGCTCCATCCCTCCCCCTCCTGTCTTCTCCTATCATTTTGGATCTCCCCCTCCCCCTCCCACTTTCAAATCTCTTTTCTTTCTTTTTAAATCTTTTTATTAAATAAGTATACAAAAGGTAAACCATATAAGCACTAATACACTGTTAGAAATTACAGGAGATATTACTACAGAAAAAAATTGATACAAACAGTGCAGTTTAAACATAAAATAATAAGGTAAATTAATAGTATACTAATTTTATATATATATATCAATAGAGAAAAGGAAAAAAAAACCCACCGTGCAACTAAGCTAAAAGCAAAGCAAAGCAATGGGCTAACTTGGAAACAGGTAGAGTTAAAAAACTTAAAATCACGTCCTCAAACCCAACCTCCATTAAAAACAGTTAAAAAAAGCAAGAAGGGAATATAAATATGAAACAAAAGAGAAAAAAAAATTACATTAAATGAAAATATTGAACAAAAGATCTCCAGGTCTGTTCAAATTTAAATGAGGAATCATAAAGATTACTTCTAATTTTCTCCAAATTTAAGCATAATATCGTCTGGGAAAACCAAAAAAAGGTAGTTGGAACATTAGGCTCTTTCCAATGTTGTAAGATACATCTTTTCGCCATTAAAGTAAGAAATGCAATCATTCTACGGGCTGAAGGGGAAAGATTACTGGATATTTTAGGTAATCCAAAGATAGCAGTAATAGGATGAGGAGAGATATCTATATTCAATACCTTTGAGATAATATTAAAAATGTCTCTCCAAAAAGTTTCCAGACTAGGACAAGACCAAAGCATATGAGTTAAGGAAGCTATCTGCCCCGGACATCTATCACAAAAAGGATTAATATGAGAATAAAAACGAGCTAATTTATCTTTGGACATATGTGCTCTATGAACAACTTTAAATTGAATTAGGGAATGTTTAGCACAGATAGAGGAAGTATTGACTAATTGTAAAATCTGCCCCCAGTCATCCACGGAAATAATAGAACCCAATTCCTGTTCCCAATCTACCCTAATCTTATCAAATGGAGCTTTCCTAAGTTTCATAATAATATCATAGCCGAGACACCTTTCTGACATGGATTAAGGTTAATTATATTATCTAAAATATATGTAGGAGGAAGCATTGGAAAGGAAGTAAGTATAGTACTTAGGAAATTTCTAACTTGAAGATATCTAAAAAAATGTATTCTTGGTAAATTATATTTATTAGATAATTGTTCAAAAAACATAAGGGAACCATCTAAAAATAAATCCAAAAACCGTGAAATACCCTTAGTCTTCCAAATTTGAAATGCATGATCCGTGAAAAAGGGAGGAAAAGATATGTTACCTAAAATAGGGATCGCTAGCCCAAATTGGTTAAGATCGAAAAATTTTCTGAATTGAAACCAAATACGTAAGGTATATTTAACTATCGGGTTAGAAACCAGTTTGAGGCGTTTCAAATCAAAAGGAAGAGAGGAACCTAAAATAGAGCCAAGTGCATAGCCCTGAGCAGATTGTAATTCCAAAACTACCCATTTAAGGATGGATAGTGTATCTTGGTCAAGTAACCAAAATTTCATATGTCGAATATTAATTGCCCAGTAATAGAATCTAAAGTTGGGTTATCAAATTCTAAATTTGTGTATGTTTACAAAATACAATTAAGTTGGTCAGTAAAACTATTGAAAATCTTTTCTTTGTACTTTTGTCAGTTAAATAAAGGTTCACGTGAATTAACATATCACAGATTTTTGTTTTTATTGCATTTTGGAAAATATCCCAACTTTTCTGGAAATGGGGTTTGTAGTTTAGGCAGATTGTGTCTGTGACTTAGGTAAAGATTGGACCACATTTTATGAGTAATTAATGCAGAAAACCAGTTAATTGCAAAGGGTTCAGAAACTTTGTCTTGCAAGTATATTGCCTTGATACCAGATAGGGTGGTGCCAGTGAATGGTTGGGGAGTTTTGAGTATCCATTGATTTTGACTTCTGGTCAAGATAGCGCCTGTGTACTTCACTCCTTTAGTCGACCTCTTCTGGATAGACCATGAAACCATATATTTCACTTCTTTTATGCCTTTGACATTAGCTTTTGTTTTGAATGTGATTCTGGAACTGCTGGAGCATGTGATTCTCCAGTGCTCTGCGGCCTCTGAGAGGATTCCGGGAGACTGAGGCTGCGTGCGCGAACCTTGTAGTGAGAAAGCTGTGGGATGGGGCACGAACCAATGTTTGACTTCACTTGCCAATTAAAGCTTCCATTGAGCACTGATTAAAGCACGAGGGAGATTGGAACATCGAGGTGAATGCGGAAGGTGAGCCACAGCTGCCTACCTTTTGATCACTACCGGAAAGGGGAGATTGCCTTTTGATTGCTGGTGGGATCGCTCTGCTACCAGAGAGGGAAAGGCCTGCTGCTGTGCCCGGAGAATGTTACCCAGATTTTCTGGGTTTTGGATGTGGACATGGACTGTAGACTTTTTTTTCCCCAGTCTGATGGTTTTTTATGCACTGTTTTTCAAACGATCTTTCTTGTTTTTTTGTGTGTGAGGGTGGGGGATTTGGGGGTTGATGTGCCTGTTCCGTTTTTGTTCATTTTTTGTGTGGGGAGGAGGGATTTGGGGGTGGTTGATTGTGCTGTTGTTCATTTCTTTCTTGGTTATCTGGAGAAGAATTTCAGAGTTTGATAATAAATGAACCTATTGTGGAGCCTTCCTATCTGCCGCAGTGCAGTTTCCTTACTAAGCAGTGATGTAGATTGTCGAGATGCTCTCTACTACGCACCTACAAAATTATGTGATTATGAATGTGCAAAGTCGAGCTCCCTTCAGCTTCCTCAGAAAGCAGAGGTATTGGTGAGCTTTCTTGACTGCGTAGAATGTGTTTTGGGACCATGAGATGTTGTGTGTGACGTGCACTTCAAGGAGTTTGAAACTGCCTGCAGTTTCCACTGTTGTGCCGCCAATTAAAGATGGATTGTTCGTGGTATGTGTTCTCCTGAAATTGATAACCATCTCCTTTGTCTTGTTGACATTAAGGGCGAGGTTATTTGCCTGGCACCATGCATCGAGCCCTTCCCCCTCCTCTCTAACCCATCTCATCATTGTTGGTGACGAGTTCCACTACTGTTGTGTCATCGGCAAACGTGATGATGTGATTGTTGCCTGTTTAGACGTGCCATCATGTGCGAGCAGAGTGTTCAACAGTGGGCTCAACATACAGCCCGGGGGGATGGGGGTGGGAGCACACCTGTGTTGAGGATGATGGGGAAGGAGAAGTGGTAGTCCATCCTAGCTATCTGAGGTTGTTCGTTAGGATCTCCAATACCCAGTTGCACAGTGATGTATTTAGAACGAGGAGTAGGAATTTGTTCACCAAGGTTGTGTTGAATGCCGAACTGAAATCCAGAAATAGCCTTCTGACATAAGTGTCCAAGGTGTGTCAGGGTCAGGTGCATGACAGATGCTGTGGTATCTGTCGTAGAGTGGTTCTGTCGATAAGCATAGTGATGAGTCTCCAGTATGGCAGGAATGGACTATTTGATATGCGCCATTATCAGGCATTCAGAGCACTTAATGATGATTGGCATTAGTGCCTCTGGGCAGTAGTCATTTAGTTCTGGAGCTGTAGAGCTCTTTGGTACAGGAATGATGATAGTTGATTTGAAGCATGTGGGGACAGCAGCCTGAATGAGTGAAGTGTTGAAGATGTCCATGAAAATGTCAGTGAGCACTCCCTGAGTGTTGGGCCTGGGATGTTGTCTGGCCCGGCCACCTTATAGGGCTTGACTCTCTGCAGAGTTCTTTGCATATGTGCTGCTGAGAGTGGCTGCTCATTCATGACTGGCATGAAATTGCATGCTTCTAAACTTATATAAAAATTATTTAGAACATCAGTGAGGGAGAAGTCACCGGTACAGTCAATGCTGTTTTTTCTTGTTTAGTCAATAGTCCCCTTGATGCACAGTCACATACGCTGAGGATCTGGTGTTGCTGATTTTTTTGTGTGCAGGGAGACTTTGCCATCTTGATGCCTGAGATGACCTTTCTCCTGACTGCCCAGATGGCTATTCTGTCATCAGACTTGAAGGCAATATCCCGGTCTTTTAGTAGGGACTGCACCTCTACTAGAGGTTGTGCTGTGAGATGACCATTCTGGAGGTACCAACATCGTTTATACACTTACTGAGGTAGCCAATGTATGACGAGGCAAATTCCTCAAGATCTGTGTCTTCTCCGTTTGTGGTGGTTTCCTTGAACATCCAAATTGCCTTTCATATCTTTGTTCTTCAGGATTCATTGAAATCATTGGTTCCTCTGATTCTGTCCCTTGTCTGACGTGACATAGGATTTTGGAGATAAATATGCTGGGGAATTCCAACAAGATTGATCCCTACCTTTGGATTCCATGGGAATCAAACTAAAAGGTCTAAATCAGTCAGTAAGCCTAACACTTCCATGTATAGCATCATGTGCATTTAAGTTTGGGCGCCACTTCAATTGGAATAGCTGAATACTGCTGGTTTTGTCCAAAACTAAGTGGCTATAGCCAAGACCATTGAGTTTTAATGTGGAATAAATTATAAGTAACATGTAAGTGTTCCATTACAACAGGACTCAAAATTGATTTTCTGATGTTTTGTTGTGACCTTTATGCTTTAAATTCTCCACACTGATGCCTGCATTGTATTTTCTGTCTTGATGAACGAATCTTAATGGCATCAGAATGATTTGCATTTAAAATGAAATTTCCATGTATGGATTTCCTTAAAAGATGCAAGCAAAGTACTTATTTGAAGGATATTATATTGCCGTGTACAAATTAAATGTGAAAATTAAATGTAACATGGTATTACAATGTTATTTTGATCCAAAGCACTCATATCCTTCGATAGACAATAGACAATAGGTGCAGAAGTAGACCATTCAGCCCTTCGAGCCTGCACCGCAGTTGATCATGCTGTCATAACACAAAATGGACAATTACTGTTGTACATTTAAATGCCTAATATTTATTGACATTTCTTTATCTCATCTTAAAAAGTAGGCTTTACATTAGTTATTTAACATACCTGATACTTCTGCTAAAATAATGAAATCCAAACTGACGGTCTACTTCCTTGCTTTAATTTTATAGCAGAAATTACGCTTTATGCTGGATGAGCTAAAAGAAGATTTGGACTGTAAATCAGAGAAAATTCCAAGGACCAGCGGTTGTAAAACTCTGTTTGAAGAATCGAAATTTGCGAAGTTTAATAACTATAATTCTTTCGAAAATACAAAGATTGCTGCTAAGTGGAAAGAAGATACTGGCATAATTGCTGACATTTCATTTGGCAGGGAATCTGGTAAAACAATGGATCATAGATTCAATGGAATTTTAAGCACTGATGTTGGTTACAGTCAGAATACTACTGGGAACAAATGTTCTGACATTTGTGGAGAACACATTAAGCAAGTTCAAGACTCAGAGCAAGATCATTATCTGATTTCAAATTGTGTGGATCATTCAGGCCATTTCACAGACTGTGTTGCTGATTTAGACAATGTAGCAGATCTGACGGAGATTGATAATCTTGCAGTGTCTTTTCATTCTGTTAACGTTAAGGAACACTATGAATCTGAAGATGCTCAAGTTCAGTCTGGGTTAAGTAATGAGTCAGAAACTGCTTTTGATGATGGCATTAACTTGTTATGCTTGTAATTCATTATAATTCACACTTGATAGCCATGGATCATAACAAAATTCTATATCTTTCTGTGTTCATATTAACATATTTAACAAGTTGAGAGGGTATTTTTCTTGAACTCTGCAATATTTTCTGCAACATTTTCATGATCTAATATATTTTACAGTTACAAAGGCAGTATACATATTTTTTTGTCGTGAAAATAAGTGAACATCCAGGTTTTTTTTTTTGCTTTTGGTATTGTAGGCAACTGCTGCAGCACATAAACTACCTCCTGTATCATCTTGACTCTTCCACAGCTCTGTCACTGTGGGAGAAAGAAGGTGAATCTTTTTTTTAGGAAATTAGTACTATTTTATTACAATTAACTTCTAAGAGGAGTCATGAAATCATTCTGTATCTCCAATCTGCTTCCTACAGCCTCCCTAAAATGAAGTGCTTGCATTTAGAGTCTGGGTGCACTTTTGCCATGCCCTACTCTGTCATGCAGTACATTGGTATGCCAATTAAATTTAATTTCAAATACTTTATTGTCATGTAAGTTAAACAAGTACTTAGAGTAATGATACAGAATGCATTAATTCCTAAAAGATACAGTGACTATGTTCAACTGAAGTGTCTTATGATCCTGAATTCATAGAATATAGATATTCACACGATTAGCATCATTTAATCTTCCTTATGCTCTGTTTTTACTTCACAACTGCTGGTTTATGACAGCTTGAGAGTGATATAAGAGTCTTGATGAAAGGTCTTAGTCCGAAACGTTGACTATGTATTCCCCTCAGTGGATGCTCCCTGGCCTGCTGAGTTCCTCTAGCATTTTGTGTGTGTTGCTCAGGATTCCCAGCATCTATAGAATCACTTGTGTTTATGATTATGACTGAAAACTCCTTACACTTAATGTAACTTCTTGCTTGGCAACCAGAACACTTCAGGAAGCATGTGATGGTTGAAGCAGATATACAGAATAAATTTACTTCAATAGATCCAGAGGTGAGATGTCACAATTGAATGTAGAGATGGATTTATTCTCTGTGGAGAAGAGAAGATGGTTTTAAAAATGGGATTTAAAATAATGAAAGACTTGGAATTTTAAATAATTGAAGGGTAGTAACAAGGTGACACAGATTCCTGACTAGGGGATCATGAATCTTTTCTACATTACAAATCATTGAGATTTGAAATATCCCATGTTATGATGAGACAGATTTAAAGGTAGCCTTCGAAAAGGCTGGACAAATATATAAAGACTAAAATAATTGGACTCTATAGACCACACACCCCTCCCCTTGCATAACCTTGCCACTCTAGATTCTATAAGTGTCCTATGAAGTAATAAGACCCCTAGATTGAAACCTGTGTTCATGATGTCAGATATTAGAAGTTTGTGATAATTGTAGTCGAGAAATTTCTGCGGTGAGCATTTGCAGTGGGCTCAACTGCATTTGTGAATTAAAATATGAGACGTGTGATTAAAAGATGAAGATAAAATTTGTGGGTGTACCATGTTTTTGGGTTTATGTGGCAATTCAGTTGAATATACATAGTTCCCTTTCAATACAGTCTTGTTCTCCATGTAGATTATTCTAAATAGTGTACATATGATATATACATGAGTAAAAGTTATATTTTATATAGTATACTAAAACCTATTGGTTATTTATAAAGCTTTACCATTGTAACATGAACATATTGATGCAAGCTACGTTAAGCAAAAATGAAAAAAATCATGTAAAGTTATTGAAGAGATTTAATATAGTGCTGAAGAGATTTAATATTGTTCTAAAGTTGAATAGACTATTTATGAACTGTAACATAAAATAAAGTCTATAAAATAATTTTTGATATATAAATTCACTGGTTGAAAAATATACTCGAGCAGTCCACTCTCGTTCTTACAGAGGGATGAGCTCTGTGGAGGCAAGTGCTCCTTATTCCAAGTAAATTTATAATATCAATTGAGAACTGTTGCGAGAAATGGAAAGATGTTACACTGGTTTGCTACAAAAGACAGATCAGAGAGATTTTTACCCTACACCTAACTGCTATACTTGACTTGCTAATAGACAGGATCATGTGAATATACCTGCTTTCGATATGAAAGAATCCATCTTTCTGGGTCTATGAAACCTTGAGTCAATATGAGGTCTTTAGCAGTGAACTGCTCTAAGTTAACACAACCTTGACCTTGGAATGTCTGATGGCCTTTGATATAAGCTTTCAAAGACCAAACTACATGTAATTATTTGAAATATAAGACACTTGGAAATAATTAAGACATGAAACTAAAGTAAAATACTTCAAAAATATTTACACACCTTCCCTTGAGAATCACTGGGTTGTCCCACCATACACCTGGTCAGATGTGGGACTGCATTAGACTCATGGTTTACCCAGCCTTGTTTTAGGCAGAGCATGCAAGGAAGTTTCATTAACGTTCCAATGGCTGAAAGCCAGTGATATGGATTGGAAATGCCAATGTCTTTAATATCTGATTCCAGAACTGAGAATAAGGGCATATTTTTGGTTCCTATTTAATAACTGTTATCCTTGATTGGCACATTTAAGAATGAGACGTCTTAGTTATATTTAAATATTTATACCAAATTAGAATAATACATTGGTACCCTATTTAGTGCTAGTCCACAGAACTCTGGTTCATAAAAAAAAGTTACAATCTGAACACTCAACAGGAATGTACCCCTTTGTTCTTTAATAAAGTCATGTGCCGTAGTACTGGATATTTGGTAAATCCCTACTATCTTGCTTACACTGCTGCGTCAGGATTTCTATGAAACTACTGAAATCCCTGCTCACCACTCGTGCTCCCCCAGGAATGAAATGTCCCATGGCCCAGTGTAAAGAGAATGCCAATGAGGGCTGACATTTGGTGGGTTGGGCTGAGCATTGTGGCTACTCTGCAGGGGTATTACCTGGAAGGCATAATAAAAGCAGTCCATGGCTGGAGACTGGTGGCGCCTGCTCCATGTGTTGACAGCCTATCTAGATTCTATCGTCTTTCATCTCACTTACTGTTAAACTTAATGATAGCTGCTGCCTCTCCACTCCTTTTTTAGCTGCACAGTTCACCCAGGCCTGGAGATTATGGTAACAAGCTCAATGAATATCAACCAATGACAAGTTTGTTACCCAAAAGAAACATCCAGAATGGGAAGAACTGTGCTGCCAAACAAAGAGGAGGAGACAGCAACTTCCATCACATTTAATAAGGAGGTGATGAGGGAGACTAGAATCCCGGCAGTCTATCATCATGTGAGTCCAGCCCTGAGGCCCATTTGTCATACTGAATGATCCCACCACTACTCACTGCACAAGCAGCTTCTCCGCCCAAAATCGGAGGGTGGTTCATTGCTGGATTTGTGTCAGGTCCCAGCACAGCAGCAGACCAAAAACAAAAATGTCAAGAGTTTTCAGCATTCCTCCTACAGTGCAGCACAGTCAGCAACACATATAATGCTACAATGACCCTTTCTTGCCCCAATTCCATTAGCACTCTTATACCTGGGAACGCATCCTGCATAGTATTAATCTGATTTAAAGTGTTAGTTGAAGAGTATTGTTTCGGAATTTCTATAGTTATGATTTTTTTATTTCACTTATATAACTGAACTATTCCTATAATCCTATTTAAAATAATCTATTGCAAAAGAACCAGAGTAAGTAGAATCCAGTTAAAATAAATTCGATTCCCTGTCCTCAAGTTCTATGTGTTGAGTTATTATTTAAGTGTTACTTTATTGTTTAAAGCAACTTGTAGATGGAAAGTTGCAAATACGGTGGATTCTAGTTAATAGGGAAACATCGCGACCAGTACGTGTTAGCTCAATAAAGCGTTGTTAGCTGAAGTTTCATAGAAACAGTTAAAAAGGTATAAAAAAGGACAAACAGTAACAAATTATGTGTTTAAGTGAAATACAGAATAAATTAGAATCCTACCAATTCTACCACAGTACAAAAAACTTTGTATTAAAACTTGGTATAATTATCAATGGAGGAATTCACCATGTTGTGTTCTTTTGTCTGTAAATGAACAAAATCAGTGCAGGGACCTAATGGATTGCCTTCTTGCTATGCGTCAACGATTGCATCCTCCAAATCTTCATTTTTATTGTAACATTCAAGATGATTGTTGATAGCCTCAAATTCTACATAGTTCCTAACTTGTTGAAGTGGTAAAATCATTTCATTTTCACTCCCAGCCATATCTGGCATCTGCAAACCTGAGTGCTTGAAACCACAGTGAGTAAAACGGCTCTGAATTGTCTTCCTGCTTATTTCTTGCCAACTATTAGTGACAAAAATCATACAATGCTGAAAATCATCAAGAATTAAGGACAGAATGGCTGGACAACTTGAATGATTTCAGCTAATTAGAGAGGCTCACAGATTGGTAATAGGTAAATAGCAGCAGTACCACAGAATCAAAGAATTGACTTTTGTTAGGGTCAGTAGATCTTCAGATGACTGAAGAACATGATTCTAAATCCGCACATTATTTAGGGTAAGGAGGTTAATGCACAGGGCTGTGAGGCTTACAGGCCTAGGTTGATCTTCTTTTACGTCAGCATGAAGTTGTTTGGCCTTGAAATTGTTGTGACTTATAGACCAGGTGCTTTCTTAGACCGAGTCAGGCTAACTGTCTGACGGTGAAAGTTAGATCAATTTCCTGCCTTTTGCCTCCCTCCCTTCTTAAAGAGTGGACTTTCGTGATTTTTCAATCCCCTGGAACCATTTGAGAATCTAGTGATCCTTGAAAGATCACTACCAATGTCAGAGTCATTTCATCTACCTCTTTCAGAACACTGGGGTGGAGTCCATCTGGTCCAAGTGACTTATCCATCTTCAGACCTTTCAGCTTTCCAAGCATTTTCTCCATAGCAATAGTAATTACAGTCACTTCTGTCCTGACGGTAGAATTTTTGGCAGTTTGCTGGTGTCTTCGACAGTGAAGACTGATGCAAACTACCTTTGCAGTTCATCTGCCATTTCTTTGTTTCCCTTACTACCTCTCCAGTGTCGTTTTCCAGCGGTCCGATATCCATACTTCCCTCTCTTTTACTCTTTATTCTGAAAAAAATATCGTAATCACACAAGTTCTCATGACAATGCAATTACAGCAGGACTTGGACAAATTGGAAGAATGGGCAAAAAAGTGGCAGATGGAATACAGTGTTGGGAGATATATGATAATACATTTTGGTAAAAGGAACAATAGTGCAGACTATTATCTAAATGGGGAGAAAATACAAACATCAGAGGTGCAAAGGGACGTAGGAGTTCTTGTGCAAGACTCCCAGAAGATTAATTTACAGGTTGAGTCTGTGGTAAAGAAGGTGAATGCAATGTTGCCATTTATTTCAAGGGGAATAGAATATAAAAGCAAGGAGATAACGTTGAGGCTTTATAAGACACTGGTCAGGCCGTACTTGGCAACAGTTTTGGGCCCCATACCTCAGAAAGGACGTGTTGTTATTGAAGAGAGTCCAAAGGAGATTCATGACTATGATTCTAGGAATGAAGGGGTTAACAAATGAGGAGCGTTTGGCAGCTTTGGGCATTTACTCATTGGAAATTAGAAGAAAGCAGGGGGTGGGGGATCTCATTGAAACTTATCGAATGTTAAAAGGACTAGATATGGTGGATGTGGAGAGGATGTTTCCTATGGTGGGGGTATCCAGAACTAGAGGGTACATGCTCATAATTGAAGGGCAAGCTTTTATAACAGAGGAAGGCAAGATTTTTTTTTAGCCGGAGAGTAGTGAATCTGTGGAATGCTCTGCCACAAACTGCGGTGGAGGCCAAGTCCGTGGATATACTTAAAGCAGATAGTGAGTGACCCAACACGCAAGGCCCACCTGAAATCATGTCCTTACCAATTTAAATGGGTTTATTATTGTCACATGTAGGTACCAAGAAATATTGCATGCAATCTATTCAGATCATTTCATCATATCATTACATCAAGGTAGTAGAAGGGAAAAGCAAAAACAATGCAGGATATGGTGTTACAGAGAAAGTGCAGATGCATTTGTCAGTGTTGCTTATGAAGTGATCATGACACAGTCTATCTAGAACAACTTACATTGTATTGCCCGATGCCGGCCCCCTAGAGTCGACGTAGTAGTAGTAGTAGTAGTGGAACTACAGTTGTCCTAAATAGGGTGGACTCAAAACTGATGTGCCAACACAAAACTGGACATCCATGAGGTGAAACATTAAGAATGCTGAAAATGTATACCACCATAATCTGTATCCCTCACTCTGATATTACCATCAAGCCAGGTTATCATTATTGATTCATGGGGTTTTCAGAAGGACATGCAGCAGCAATATCATACACACCTAAAAATGGTAAGATGCCAGCTTGATGAACCTGTAATACAAGATGTGTGCTAAATAGCAAAAGCAGCATGCAATAGAGTGAAGCAAATTTACAACCAACAGATTAGATTAAATCTCTGATCCTACCACATCTATAATTGAGGAGGATGAAATCCTAAAAATCTTCAATGACAGATCTATCAGTGAATGCTACAGGTAGGGCTGAAGTCTGTGTAAATTTGGCTAGAAATATCAAATAGAAGGTCCATCTTGATTTTCTCCGAGATCTCCACCATCATTGAAGCCAGTCTCCAACCAGTTCCATACGTCAACTACATATGACATATAGAAACAGTTGAGAGCGCTGGATACAACAAGGACAATGGGTCAGACAATATCCTGGTTATAGTGCTGAAGGCTTGCACTCTAGACAAACTGACATCTACCTAAACACTTGGAAATTTGCCCGGATATGACATGCTCACTATAAAACAAGGGAATTTCATTCTGGCCAGTTACCATCCAAACAGTCAAACATCAACAAAGTGATGCAAGGTATCATGAAAAGAACCATCAAATGGTGCTTACCAATAACCTATTCATCAATGCCCATTTGATTTCACTATTACCATTCCGCTCCTGACCTCCTAATAGCCTTGGTCCAAAGAGCTGAATTATAGAAGTGAAGTGAATGCCCTGGAGATCAAAGTTCAAAGTAAATGTTATTATCAAAGTATATGTCACTAAATACAACCGTAAGATTCATTTTTCTGTGGGCACACTCAGCAAATCTAAAGAATAGTAACTATAAAAGGATCAATGAAAGGTCAACCAGAGTACAGAAGACAACAAACTCTGCAAGTGCAGATATAAGTAAATAGCAATAAATAATGAGAGCATGTGATAATGTGAGTCCCTAAAGTGAGATCATTGGTTATAGGAATATTTCAACGATGGGGCAAGTGAGTGTAGTTATCCCCTTCTATTCAAGAGTTTGATGGTTGAGGAGCAGTAACTGATCTTGAAACTTGTGGTGCCAGTCCCAAGGCTTTTGTACCTTCCTCCTGATGGCAACAGTGAGAAGAGAGCATGACATGGGTGGTAAGGATCTTCTATAATTTAGGGATCACACACATAATACTGGTTCCAAACATACATCATAGGATGCATAAAATTAAAACATTTACATCAAGTTACCCCTTAGTATTTTTGAGCAAAATAGAAAAGTATGCTTTTTGGTCTGAAGGCTTTAATTTGTACTGTGTTCATTTTCTGTTGTGCAAGTATATTTAACCTTACAGCCTAAGTGATGGAAATACTAGTACTGTAATCAGCATCATGGAAGACAAAATAAAATTGGTTACAACAACTTACCACATAGCATTTTCCTGTGGATGTACTGTAAGTGCAACTGGGCGGTGGTTATTGAGGCAGGTCACTCTGCTCTGCTTGGGCACTGGTGTAATTGAAGCCTGCTTGAAGCGGGTGGTGCTGATGCGAGAGGTTGAAGATCTCAGTGACCACACCAGGCAGTTAGTCAGCACAGGTCTTTAGTACATAGCCAGGTAACACGTCCGGTCCAGATGCTTTCCGTGGATTCACCCTCCTGAAGGCAGCCCGCATGCCAGCTTCAGAGAGTGAGGTCATGGGATCATTGGGGGATGTGGGGGTTCACGATGGTTTATCCATGTTCTGACAGTCAAAGTGAGCACAGAAGGCATTGAGATAATCTGGAAGCAAAGCCCAAGGCAGCATTTGACCAATTGGGTCATGAAAGAGCTCTGGTAAAACCAATGTCAATGGTCATCAAGGAGACAATACTCCAATGGTTCAAATCCTATCTTGCACATCATAAAATCATTATGATTTTTGGAGGTGTATTATCCTAGCTTCAGGACTTCACTGCCAGAGCATCCACTGTAAGGGCTGTGCCCAGCCCAGTTATCTTCAACAGTTTCATTAATGACCTTTCATCATTTGATCAAAAGTGAGGATGTTTATCGTTGATAAAACAACATTCAATTCCTTCACAATTTCTCACAAATAAAGCAGTTTATGTTTGCTCGCAACAAGGTGAGAGAACACTCAGTGATGAGCTGATAGATAATAGGTAGCATCCCCTCCAAAAAAGTACCAAGCAATGTCCATCTCCAACAACAGAGAATCTAATCACCTACCCTTAATAGGCAATGGCATTACCAGCACTGAATCCCACACCATCAACATCTGGGATCACCATTGCCAAGAATTGGTTCCACCACATAAGTATAGTGGCGACAAGACAAGGTTCAAGACAAAGTATCCTGCAGGCAGTGACTCAACTAAAAAAACAAAGCCTTTTCACCATTTACCCCTCCATATCCCTGTTGTGCAACTCTAATGGTCTGCTCAGCACCATCCAAGACAAAGTGAACCACATTAGTAATCCATATACCATTCTAAACCTGCATTCCATCAGTAATGACGTACAGTGGTTTTATAGTGCATATCAACACTTTTCTTCCATGTCTAATGCTATCCTGGTTTGGAAATCTATTACGTAAGTCTTTTAAAAATATTAACACTTCTTCTTTCCATAGATGTGCTTCAAGCATCTGTGGTTCTTTTTCAATTTTCAAGGAAATAGGCTGAATATTTCCAGACACCTCTGGCACAAAACATGGGCCAGAAGCTGTAATTTCTGGGAATAATTAATATACCAGAATGGCTGTGGTAATTTATGCACACATTAGTGAGAAAAATCATGCCAAATCTCATCTTGCAGAGGGGCTTACATTTAAACAATGAAAACACACCAGAAATTTGCAAAATGGGCAGATCATGCCAACAATTAGCCTGCAAGCTCAATATCAGCTGTGCAACTAAGATCCCCTTTTAACCTCAGCTGAACATGCATTCGGCAACGGAAATATTTTCCAATGATGCTGCTAAAAGGGTTATCCAGAGGCCTCTTGTTGATTAATTTCTTAAAATTCTTGTAATGACTGTAACAAGGTTTAATGCAGTTAAAAGTTTCTAATTTTTTAAAAACATTACAAGATTCTGGTCTTCCTAGAACTGATCAAAATTGCTAATTTTTTGAGCACATACCAGGAAAGGTTATATATGTATTTGATCTCAAGCACCTTCACCTCACCATCCTAGATACCAGAAAGTACGTTTGTGTGTATGTGCATACATTCATGTATTAAGATTTCTAATCAAATCAGCCCCCCCTCCCCCAGCAAGGGTAGATTAGTCGGCTTTCATCTTGGACTTCAGCATAGGAGAATTAACAGAGGTTTCACAGAGCAGGCCAGGCTTCTGGAAGTGGAGAGGACACTTACAGTTTCTACGTGCCCACGGTGTTTAGGCAGCGGTTCTTCATCTGAAATTGTCAAGGAATCTTCACTTCCCTGTGATGGTGCCACTGAAATACGTCAACTCTTGCAGCTACAACTGCAGTCTTTGATGGACCAATGACCTTGTGACAGTGGCTGACATGGAGACCTTGACAATGAGGTTATATGAGACAAGAGAGGTTTTTGTAACATCTCTCAACATACCGCATAACTTGAGGGAGGCACAGCAGCACAGCGGTTCGCATAATGCTTTACAGTGCCAGAGACCAGAAGAACAGGGTTCAATTCCTGTCGCTGTCCTGTAAGTGTGGGCATGTGGCCAAGTGGTTAAGGCATTGGACTAGCTACCTGAAGGTTGTGAGTTCGAGCCCCAGCCGAGGGAACGTGTTGTGTCCTTGAGCAAAGCACTTAATCACACATTGCTCTGTGACGACACTGGTGCCAAGCTGTATGGGTCCTAATGCCCTTCCCTTGGACAACATTGGTAATGTGGAGAGGGGAGACTTGCAGCAATGGCAACTGCTGGTCTTCCATACAACCTTGCCCAGGCCTGCGCCTTGGAGAGTGAAGACTTGCCAGGCGCAGATCCATGGTCTCGCAAGACTAACGGATGCCTGTAAAGAGTTTGCAAGTTCTCCCTGTGGCCACATGTGTTTCCTCTGGTGCTTCACTTTCCTTCCACATTCCAAAGACTTTCACATAAGGGTTAGTAAGTTTGGACATGCTATGCTGGCGTGGAAGCATCAGAACACTTGCTGGCTGCACCCAGCACATCCTTGGACTGTGTTGGTCATTGATGCAAACTATGCATGTTTTGATGTACAAATAAAGCTAAACTTTAAGATATTTAATCTTGGAACTTTGCTGAAGAAAGTCATGGAAGTTCCGTGTTTAAAAGGAATCATTCTCTTTTCCCGGGACTACCAGCAGTGGAACATGCAATCTTGTTGCGAATGCAGCTTTCTCCAGCGTGTGTTGCAAACGTTTGCATACATTTTTCAGCCACTGCATTACAACTGTCATAAACCACAGCCAGATGGGATTCTCCTTTCTCAAACCTTGCAGGTCTATAACCATGAGCACCGAAGCCTGCGGGTTAATTAGTTGGTGCATTACTAAAACTGTGGCTTGGGGGAGATTGTAAGTACTACTCTTTGATAACATGATTGATTACGCCAGACGAATCCCCTTCTAAATGTACACAGGATACAAATGTTGAAAACCACGCTGCAAACTAAAATAGAATGAATATTGGTATGCTGAAATAAAACTCCCATGCCCCAGAGAAATTCTCCAGCAGAATGATTGCTAAATTGAATCATGGTCTGTTCCATGCTGCATGATATTGCCAGAATCGGAAACAGCCTTTGCTAACAGCAAGGTGATGAGTAACTGAGGATTAGGAGGAAAATGACAAAGAAGAAGAGGAATTTGGATGTGCATTTTATGCCCAGCTAATTACCTGAGAAAATTTAAAAACTTCTTCCACGGTCTGACAAAACGAGAATTTAATGCCTATGCATTATTTACCTTTAGAAGGTGGTACCTTCTAAAATGGTACTGAAAGAATATTTTAATCTTGCTCTTAAGCAAAGAGCCCCATGTTTCTGATCAGTGATAAAGGACAAAAAATGTATGTCAATCTCCAGATGGGGAAGAGTTTTATGGTGGAGGAATTCCCATGCATTTGCTGCCTTTGTCCTTCTAATAGCAGAGGTCATTCACATCTTTTGAGAGACACCGTAGAAAAATGTTTGCTAAGTATTGAAGTATAGTTTGTAGATAGTACACACCATGTAACCATAATGCTCCAGTATCAATAGATTTGATTTATAATGGTGGTGAATGTGTTCCTGTCAAGCAGGTTGCAATGTCCTTCAGGGTGTCAAAGGTTGAGTGTTATTTGAGCTGCACACATACTGGAAAATTGAGAAGATTGAGAATAATACGTCATATCCCTTTTGTAACTTGTAGATGGTAAAAAAAAAATCAGAGACACAAGAGGTAGGATATTTTCCACTGAACATCTCACCTTTGATCTGCTCCTGTAGTCAAAGTATTCAGATATACTTTTTTCCATAGATGCTGCCTGGCCTGTGTCATAAGGCGGTGGCTGGGAACGTACCCAAGTGCAAGACACAGACACTGAAGTACTAGGGACAGGACTAGGATACAGGCTGAGGGCAAGGACATAGACACGAAAACCGGGAACCTGGAACAGGACTGGACAAGAGAGCTAGGAGCCCGGGCTTGGACTCTGAGCCAGAGACTGGACAAGGACCCAGTACCTGGGTCTTGCCTCTGGCTTGGACCCCTGAACTAGGCAAGGGCGAGGCTTGGCAGGCAGGCAGGACGGGGCTGGAGTCTTCAGGTTTGAGGCTAGAGGCGAGGCTTGGCAGGAGGCAGGAGGCTGGAGTCTTCAGGCTAGAGGCTTGAGGCAAGGCTTGGCAGGAGGCTGGAGTATTCAGGCTTGAGGCTTGGCAGGAGGCAGGAGGCTGGGGTCTTCAGGTTTGAGGCTAGAGGCTAGAGACTTGAGGCGAGGCTTGGTAGGAGGCAGGAGGCTAGGGTCTTCAGGCTTGAGGCTAGGCAGGAGGATGGAGTCTTCAGGCTTGAGGCTAGGCAGGGCGCGGATCACCACCTGACAGAGGCATGGGACAAGAAGGGACAGAACCAACCGCAGATAACGGCAAGACGACCTGGCTTACCCGACGGAGGCAAGGGACAGAACCAACCACAGGTAACGGCAAGACGGCCTGGTTTACCCGACGGAGGCAAGGGACAGGAAGGCACAGAACCAACCGCAGGTAACGGCAAGACGGCTTGGCTTACCCGACGGAAGCAAGGGACAGGAAGGGACAGAACCAACCACAGGTAACAGCAAGACGGCCTGGTTTACCCGACGGAGGCAAGGGACAGGAAGGGACAGAACCAACCGCAGGTAACGGCAAGACGGCCTGGCTTACCCGACGGAAGCAAGGGACAGGAAGGGACAGAACCAACCGCAGGTAACAGCAAGACGGCCTAGCTTACCTGGGCGGAGGCAAGGGACAGGAAGGAGCTAGGTACAGGGTGGCTCCAGGACAAGACTGCAGGCGAGACGAGGCGAGAGTTACCAACAAAACAAGGCGAGGCGAGACGAGAACTTCAGGTGAGGCAAGGGTTACCGGCAAGACAAGGCAGGGCTTCAGGTGAGGAAACAGAAGGCAGAGGAGGGGATACAAGGAGTAAGGTCAAGAACAATCCAGCAGCCACGACCTGGTCTCTGGAGGTATTTATCCAGCCAGCCCCAACGAGCATCAGCTGCCTCAATTAGAGCTCAACAAGAACAGAAACAGGGTAGACAGGAAAACCTGGAGCAAGGGTCGATGGACCGGACCGTGAATCGGAATACGGACTTCAGGGACTGGACCATGTCAGCCTGCTGAATTCCTCCAGCATTTTGTGTGTGTTGCTCGGATTTCCAGCATCTGCAGATTTTCTCTTGTTTGTGAAAGTATTCACATATTTGGTCCAATTTCAGGTTTTGTTCACTGAGGGACTCTCAGGATGTCAAAGGGTTTGGGAGTAAGGCGAGATAGCAATTCTATTAAATATCAAGGTTACCATCTCTTGTTGCAAGTGGCAATGAGTGTTGTCCAGGAATTGCTTCAAAAGAATGTGAATTGTTGATTATCTGAGGAGTTGCAAGCCAATTCTCCTCTCATATTTCTATCGTTCTTTTTGTTTAGATTGAATACTTTAGTTTACTTTGCATTGCATCTCTTTCAACACTGATTTAAAACTTTCCAACCCAAGATTATTGATCTGCCTTGTCTCATTACACCAAAGTAGATCAAAGCTGGACTTTCCCTTAGTTAGTTCCTCAACATTTTGATCTGGAAAAGTGTCTCAAATCGTCAAAGTTCAAGGTAAATTTATTATCAGAGGACATACGTGTCAACACATACAAACCTGGGATTCATTTTCTTGTGGGCATACCCACTAAATCTATAAAATAATAACCAGAACAGAATCAATGAACGATCACCCAGAATGGGAGTTCAACCGAAGTGCAGAAGAAAACAAACTGTGCAAATACAAAAAATATGAAACAGTAATGAAAAATTAATAAGCAAAAAATATTATTAATCAGACATCTGCTGCAATTAGTCAGAAGATGAATTCATTTGGTTTGTCCAGTCTGTATGTAAATTGAAGTTTTCTTGAATGATTGTATAACAACTACATTCTATTTCTCATGTTTGCTTATCCAGAATTATCTGATATTGGGAATGTACGTATACTGTTATTGCCATGAAACTGACTCAGCGCTGTAACAGTAAATCCCAAGATAAAATTTGCAAGATTGGACCGTAATACATCTGCGGGTTTCAAATCGAAAAGCAAAGATTCGGAATTTGATATAAACTTACAGCTCGGCATACTGGAACCTCCTTCCGTCACTGCACTAATCCCTCCATTCAATCAAATCCCTCCAATGCATTAATTACCTTATTAAATCTCTTTCCTACAATTTTATTAAAGCCTTGGAATATAAATTCTAACTTTCTTTTGTTTCATGCATTATTGGATGCTCTGTTTACACACAAACTGCTTTGCCACCGCATGCACTGGAGATATAAAGTACAAAGCAGTTGAAGAATGAATTCCGAAGTAATCTGCAGCGAAGAATCCCTTGGGGACAATGAACCGCTTACATCTTCCAACCTAAAGTTAAACTGCTATGCGCCGGCAATGAAGTAGGTGGAACGAGCAGAACAGCAATTAAATAAAACGAGCTAAATATGTTTGCGACAGCAGCTCGATTTCAAGCGCAGCGCCGCGGCCAGCTGTCCCATGCCATGCATTCTCTCTGTACATAACATTCCAGGTGCCTGATGTAATGGACCTTTCACATCACAGGCACCTCAGTATCACTTCACACCTAAGAAGGCTGGGATTAACACCGGTAGTTTTTTTATATTAAAGAAGTGAGAGAGATGCTTTATTTGTCATTTTATAATAAAGCAATACATTTTGAGGAGCGGCCCACTGACAGCCTGGTTCGCTTTCTCACTCCCTCGGGGTGACCAGCGCCAGCGGCCGCTAATAACACGGGGACTGAAAGTAGTGCGGCGGAAGGATCGCGGGCTCGGCGGGTGGGAGGCGGAAGGGCGCGCGCTGCACCGGTGCGGTCGGTGCGGAGGGACAATAAGCCCGCGACGGTGAGGAGCCCGGTTGCCGGGTGAGCGGGGCGAGGAGGACCCGGCCAGGACAGCGGTTCTTCGGCAACACGCGAGGAAGGTAAAGGGCCGCTGCTGCTGCTCTCGTCTTCGCCCCGGAGTTGTGCTGACAGTAGTCTCCGCCCGTGCACTCCCCGCTACTGTGGCCTTTTACCGTAGGTAGGGATTGCGTTCGGTCGGAGGTGACCCCAGGCCGAGGGCACGGAGCTTCGTTGTGTTGTAACAGTTGCCTTTTTGCTGTATTGTCCGGAGTCGGGTGTTTGGACTTCATATGACACTCGGAGTGAGTTGCCAGATATTGTGCACAACACTTCCTGACCGATATGAGCCCTGTTGTTTAGCCATCACATTGTTTGCGTGCTTGGCGATGTTACTTATGCACTCTCAGTAAACACTCTTTAAAGGTCGCACCTGTTACTGCATTCTCCTCGCCCGAATTTAACCCCTCTTCCCCCGCCCCACCCCCTTTCCAAGTTGTATAGAAACAAATAGTTTTGGATTGCGTTGCCGCTTTCCCCAGCAAAGTTAACTATATTCTGCTTTCGTTTAAACTGCTTTTTTAAATAGTTCGTCTCATTACTTTGTTAGAATCTGCACTGCTGTGTTGTTCAAAAATTGCCACCATGTGAAATTCATGTACGTCTTAGGTTTGTTTTTTTTCCCCAAGTTGAGGAAAAATTACATGAAATTATAGTTGTCCTGTTCATATGCACAGAAAGAGATTAAATATGTACTAAAACAAATCACCAGATTGTTGTGTTTTAACAAGAATCCATAATTATTCATGCCCATTTCACTAGTTAGTCCTGACGAAGGGTCTCGGCCTGAAACGTCGACTGCACCTCTTCCTACAGATGTGTGTTGCTTGAATTTCCAGCATCTGCAGAATTCCTGTTGTTTGCCCATTTCACTGGAACTTTTTGGACGTTTTATTTTTTTAAACAAATCGTTATTTTATAAATGTTCTGGCAAAAGTTGCACAAATATAGTTGAGCTGCAGTGCAAACAAATGTCTATGCCTGTGAGGTATTTTGAATTTCTTTCTTTTTCAATCTTATTAATTTCAAAATATAGAAACAAAACATAGCAATAATACAGATAATATGAGATGTATTGTTACATTTAAAAAAAGAGTAATTGCAAAACCAAATAGTGGAAATTACCAAAACTCCCATACATGTAGAACTGGTCACGGATAATATAAAGCAAAAAAAAAGGAAAAAGACAAAAAAAAGAAAAAAAAACCCATCCCAAAAGAAAAAAAAAACAACTAAACTAAACTAAAAGACTTGGGCAAAACTAACAACTTAAAAATGGAAAAGAAGAAAACCTCAGCGTCGACGCCTCCATTCCCCTCCGAATTTCAAATTGTTGAAATTACTTTTGATAGCTTAAAGTTTAATTGGAACACTGTACACATGTCAGAATTTCCAGCACACAAGTTTGCAGCTAGATCATAATCTGCTGTGATTAGTTTGATCCAGGTTAATCACAAATTTATGAAAGATTATACAACAAAATTTATTTTTTTAAAACAAGGAAATAACAAAAGAGGTTGAGAATAAAAGATTACATGGTTAATTTAGGTTAATTCATCCTGAAAGATCCTAAAACTCAATCCATTTTATTTTTCAAGATCCTTGTTTTTAAAAATATTTTGCCTCTATTACTTTCTGGGAAAGCCTTTTGCATATCTCTATCATATTTTGTTGGACACAAAAAAAAAGCTTAAAGTCCTACCTTCATCTTTTGCTAATTTGAAACAATATGAATGTTTAAGGTATATCTGAAATGTTACTTTTGGAAGAATGACCATTGTTTTCTCTGTTATTTGGGATGATTTAAAATACTTGCTGAAAGAATGAGGTTAGTTGAGGAGTTTGAGGAAACTCGTGCAACATATTATTTCAGGGGTTTTAACCTTTGGAAAGCACTATCTAGAAAGAAAATGAAAGGTAGACTCAATGATAATCAAAAAGATGTATTTGGAAACTATTTTCCAGAGTAATGGAGGTAAATGGAGGGTATATGACTGAATTATATAGCTCTTTCAAGATGGGAGGATGGATCAAATGACTTCTTGAAATCTTTGCCAAATAGATTCTTCGAATCCTTCGATAAGAAGGAATTTCTTCTGACTTGTTCTGCTTTAGTACATCTTTAACCTTTGATTTTGCTTTGCATTGGTTGGAACTGTTTCTTGCTCTGTCTTGTGAGACTCTTGGCTTCAAAATTTTCTGCAGTATCCATTTATCTAATTGGACAGTTTATAGTTATATGAATTTAAGGTTATTTATCATGCTTTGCATGCATTGCTGCTACTTTGCTTTCAATGTTTATATTTGAAAGCCGAAACTCTTGTCAAATCCTAAACTCAGGTTTTTGTTGTGGAGCATAGGGCTATGCTCCGTAGTGGAATTTGAGTGATCATTTTTGAAGATGTATTGAATATAATTTTTAGCACTTACCCAAAGTAAGTTTTCTTTATAATTCTGAAAAAGTACAAATTTGTGTGTTGACATTTAAGATGATATTTTTATGGATTAATTAATCTGTTCATATCAGACACAGTGACCTTGTTATGGTTCACTAATGTCCTATAAGTTTTGTAAACGATGTCAATTTGAAACTCTTAGGGGCTGCATTCATATTAATATTTAGTTATCAGAAATATCCTTGTTAAATATTGAAGTTAGACATGGAATCTCACCGTTTTGTTAATGATGGCAGAGATTCATTTTTAACTTCAATATCACGCAGGAGCTTACGGGCATGTTTCATATGGAGTATTTCTTCTGAGAAATACATGTTTGCTTTCTGAATCTCAATTGGTTTTTGATAGGTAAGGCTACATCTTCACACCAGAAGGTTCTAGTCGCTAAATCTCTGAAAGGATACAGTTTTTTAAAAAAAATCTGCAAAAACAAAGCAGGCAGGCTTTTTTTCATTCATTATTTATTTGTACAGATGTAATCTTGAACATAAACAATTTCTTTGAGAAAGGAATGATTGGAGTGTTGGTGTGTGTAATGGAAAACCATGTGTAATTGAAATCAAAATGCTGTAGTTGCCAGAAATGTTAAATAAAACTAAGTGCTGGAAATACCCAGTTGGTCAGGCACCTCCTAAGATTTTCTGTTGAATTTCATCCTTTATTTTCTGAGGTTTGCATTTCCTTACAACTTAAGTTACATATGCTATTGATTTCAATTTGATTTGAAAAGATACTCTTTCATGGAGACACAGTGCAGATATTTAAAGGAAACAGTCATCTTCCTATTTTAATTGATACTTGCATGCTTTAAGTATCAGGTTTTTATTTTCTTCAAATACTTGGTTTCAATAGGCATGTACTGATGATCCCTTCTGTGTGGACAGATACTGGCGTTCAGTTGATCTAATCTGGACTCTGCTTTCTCCTCCTGTTGCAACCAGTAATATCTATGGTTGGTGATGCTTTCATGACAACTTCTAAATGTGATTACTTTTTTTGTTGTGTTCCATGCTGTTGGGGAAAAGACAAGCAATTGCTGCTATAGAGAGTAATCCTGCAAATTCAGTTTTTGATTATTATTTGGAAATATTGCTCAGCTTGATCACTGCTAGTGAAAACTCTTAAAACATCTTGGTTATATTTTCTGATTGCTTTATTGGTCTAATTTAATTTGGCTCTGATTAAATTGTGCTTAATTGCATTGTTTTTACTGATGGCTGGTGCTGAACTGGTCCAAATTGTATAGCTTCATTTCATAAATACAGGTTCAATTGCCTGCTTCTAAATCTGATTAGCTATGCTTATTCAGTGCTGCAGATCTCATTTGTTATGGTCATCTTCGAAAGCTGAATGGCAAATGGCACATTGAAAAGAATGCATTTTACATGCAGCCAATGAATGAGATCTCGTAACATTGTTTCATGTACTTGGAGTTTTAATGTTGTGGTGAATGTGCACAATTTATGATATAATTTATGTCTTAGAGATCCAAGAACTTAATTTTTTTCCAAACCTTTTTTAGACACTTAGTAGAGATGGGAAAAATTATTGCTCAAAGCTTGCAGGTAGTTTTCAATGTGGTCTATCTAATACCTCTTGTTTTAAAAGCACCTCAAAGAAACATTGCAGTGATTCTGTGTTTTTTTTTCTGGATGTGGTAAAAAAGTTTGATTAAATTGGTTAGCAGTGTGTATGAGGTAAGGGATCATATCTATTGAAATTTGTACTTGCATGCAGCATAAAAACCTTTGTGTATTCTTTGAGCTGTTTCCTTCTAAGCAGCATTACATTTTCTGTGTGCCCAAACACCTTGATAAATGTCATCAACAAATTTAATAATCTTGAATGTTAGAGTTTGAGTTGGGGGCGGGGGGGAGAGGTATCTTCTGGATTTCTAAGTCTCTTAAATATCATGACACTTGAAACTGAATTAAAGTTTTATTTGAATTGTTTGGGTATTGAATATGTTGCTGTTTTTCAGGCAGTGGCAACAGTGCTACTTTCAGACTGTAACTTTTAGTTAAATATTTGAATTGCATTTGAGGCCACTCTATTACCTCTATACTTTTTTTGAGTATGGGAATTGCATGGCACCTAGTGTGAAGCCAGAATAGAAGCAAATTGTATTTATAATGTATCATTTAACACAAAAGCAGCTGACGCCTGATCTGTTTTACTATGATTATATTGTTCCTATAATCATAGTAATATAATCACCTATGATTATATAGGGAAATGGCTTTCCTGGTATGTGAAGTCATCTCTGGGAGACTGGGTGGATGAGATCCAATGGCTGGGAGGGCGATTCTGCAATGCTTAATGAAGAGCAAAGGACATGACAAGGCACAGAAGAAGTTGTGGCCATCTACTACAACCAAGAAAGACCCCAGTTTGTGACGACTGCTCATACCGCTGGACCTGGACCTCTGAGGTCAAGAGAATGGAAATTCCCCAGTGCAAATGCTTTTCTACTTTAAAGACCCTTCCTGCACAGGTCTCCTGTTATTGTTGGATACGATGAGCAATGAGCTTATTGTATACCTCAGTTAATCCAAAGATCTCATGGTTAGGTGAACATTTTTTTAGGTTCTCTACCATTTCCCTATATGTTTCTCTGGCTTTACTTTGTTCGTGCGATATTTCTCCTGATTCTGTGAGATTACGCAACTAAACTACTAATAACCCAGCTTCCCTTCGTGACTGATGGTGGTTCTTTCTGCTAAAATGCCACAGCCCCTTCTCTACCCCGTAAATTTCTTGTCATTGTTTTCTTCAGTTAAACTGCTTGCTGCCTCGATGCAAGCCACCATCTTCATCCTCCCTTTCATCTTAAGTACTTGACCTGTTCTCATCTCCTAAATATAGGTATGCATTTCTACCCTGCACGTCAATGATGGCAATCCCTCCCTGATGGGCACTCATCCTTTCATGCATGATTTGATGCAATGAATGATGTGACATTGAGGAACGCACCCTCTCCTCCCTGAGGAATAGGCACCCTCTCTGGCCACAGCCAATGTAAGGGTCCTAGCCAGGGTTAAACCCAGGCAAAGCTGTGGAGCCAGACAACATACCTGGTCAGGTGCTAAGGGATTTTGCTGCCCAGCTAACGGACATCTTTAATATCTCTTTGAAACGGTCACTGTCATTCTAGTGCCCACCCGAGTGATGGTAACTGGGCTAAAAAAATTACTGTCCAGTGGCACTGACTTCAACAATCATGAAGTGGTTTGAGCAGCTGGTAATGGGTCATATAAAATTGCACCTTCCTGTAACATTGGACCCCTTCCAGTTCGCCAGCCACTGAGACTGGTCCACTCATGATGCCATATCCTCGGCCCATCACTCTGTCCTGTCCCGCCTAGAAGACAATGCCTCGTACACCAGGATGTTGGTCATTGACTTCAGCTCAATATTTAACATGATTATCCCCCTGAGACTGGTGGATAAACTCTTCTTGTGGGGTCTCAACACCTCTCTGTAACTGGATCTTGGACTTCTTGCCGGAAAGACCCCACTCTGTCTGTGTCAGCAGCAACATCTCGAGCTTCATCATGCTGAGCACTGATGCCCTCCAGGCTGTGTGCTTAGCCCACTGCTGTTCTTGCTGTTGACTTGTGACTCCACTGTCAAATCCATCTCCAAATGCACCATCCAGTTCACTGATGATTACAACAGTAATTAGCCTCATCAGCAACAATGGCATATAGAGAGGAGGTAGAGGGGCTTGTCAAGTGGTGCGAGAACAACAAACTGAGTTTGACAGGGACTTGAGAAAGGCAGAGGTTGACTGCTCTCCTTTGCACATCAATGACTTTGACTTGGAGAATGTGAAGAGCATGAGGTTCCTTGGTGTGCACGTAATGGACAGTCTAAGCTGGACCCACAACACCACCTCATGAGTCAAGAAAGCACAGCAGTACGTACACCTTCTGAGGAGACTGAGGCATGCAAGGCTCCCTGTCTCTATTCTAACATCCTTTTACAGGAGTATCTTTGAGTGTCCTGTCTGGCTGCATCGTGGTGTGGTATGGAAGGTCCAAGGCATTGGACTGCATGGACTGCAAGGCCCTACAGAGGACAGTAAAATCTGCCGAGAGGATCATCAGGGTCTCCCTTCTTCTTGCTCTCTCTCTCCCCTCCCCCCCCCACCCCCCCCCAGTGTGCGACATTTACCAGGATCATTGCAGATGAAAGACCTGAAGCATTGTTGAGGATCACTGTCACCCATCTCACAATATCTTTGACCCACTACTATCAGAAGGGAGGATAGAAGCATCAGGACTAGGACTGCCAGACGGTTACAGATTCTTCCCTCGGGCTGTGAGACTAATGAAAATCCTGCCACCACTGAGGTCTTTGTCACTAAGACAGTGAGCTGTTTATTGTTTACCTGTGTTGTGCACTACACCCATATCTGAATTGTATTTTATCAACTTATGGTAATATTTTGTTTTGTGAGCTGTGTGATATATGTGGGTGCACTGTGGTCTGAAATAACATTATTTGTTTGGTTGTATACAGTTACAGTTAGATGGCAATGAACTTGAACTTGAACTGCTTGTTTAAAGCCCTACAGGAAGACTTCCACTCTTGCTATGATATTGAACTATCTGAATTATCTAGAGAATTGTTGCCGCTGGCTTCTATCTGTGGAATGTTCACCATTGACTTCATCCTGTTTCCAGGCAGGTGTCTGAAACTGAACCTCTTTGCAACCATGATGTAATTTGATCCTGGGATAAATTTCAAATCACATGAGCCATCACAAGACAGCCAATTTCTATCTCTGACTCCACACCTGTTTTAGCTCACCTGGTGCTGGAATACCTGCATCTTTGGTATCTATGGTAGGGGAGAGTATGAAGGGAATAAAGATTAGTTTTAAGGAAAAATATTGAAATAAAAAGTACTTGCTCTGATGTATAAAGCTTTGAAATAAGACAGGTGAATGAATGCAGCGTTAAATAGATTTGATTTAATAGCTGTTAGCTATTTGATTTAAGGGATTTGGTTGCTAACAACCAAGGTTCAAATTTAATTATTTCAGGGTATTTGACAATTAAAGCAATAATATGCATTTATAATCCCTAACTATGATGTGCAAAGGCATCACCAAAAAGTTGTATTAGCTAAGGAAAAGCAAGGTAGAATCTGTGGAAATCTGAGAATACGGAAAACAAGAACTGCAGGTAGATATGGTTAATAAGCACCCTATCATCAGCATCACTGTTGAGAAAGATGATTATAAAAGATAAAATTGTTGCAATGATAGTGCAATTAATGAGGGGGACTTAAGCCTTTTTGTTAGAGCTTGTACAAACTAAATTGGCAAAAGCAGTTAGTGTATGAGATAATACAGTGTGTCTAGTGCAGTACTTTTAAGGAGCCAACCGGTGGAACAGCTGATAATGCTGTTGCCACGCAACTTCAATAACCTGGATTCAATCCTGATCTTGGATGCTGTTGTGTGAGTGAGAGCATTCTGTCTCTCTGACTGCAAGTGTTTTCTTTCGGTGCTCCAATTTCCTACCACATCCCACAAATGTGTTGGTTGGTGGGTGAATTGCCTATCTTAAATTGTCTTGAGTGTACTGTGGCGAACAGGAGAATTGAAGAGAGTGGTGTTGACAAAAGTGAGAGAATTGATCACAGGAAAGTAAGTGGGAGAATGGAACCAATAGGAATGTTTTTTAAGTTCCAGCTTAAACATAAAACATGTATAATGCAGAACACATACAAAAATATATAGCATGCTTCGTATATGATTTAAGATGCAAGTTTAATGTTATACCAACGTGACAATTTTTGATTTTACAAGTATTCTGTATTTATTTCTCTCTCTCCCCCACCCGCCACATTTCAACTCAACCTCTATGGAGCCTTTCCCCATTGATCTTTGGTACAACTGAACCAAGTTTCTGGCATCTTTCAGTTTACCAGTTATTATTTAACTGAATGGCCGCTAGTCATTTCATGAAATAATTGGAAGTTGACCATACTGCTGTGGATGAGTGTCCTTGTAGGTTGGTATACTTCCTACATCAAAGGACACCAATAAATTAAATTGCATTTTGCTGGAATTTGGTGATATGACAAATTGTCTTTTTTAAAAGTTTATTAAAGTAAAGCTCTGGTATGCTTGGGATTTTGATGCTGAATTTTCAGAACTCCTTAACTCCCCAACACATTCCCTAATTCACTTTTTAAGATGTTTAACCAAGTGAGTTTAACAGAAGTATGGAAACTAGGACTCCTTTGATTTGAAAGAGACTGTGGCAGACTTTGCCTGGTGAGCCAGATCCCAGACCATCAGGTTATTGAAATTGTTAGTAATTGTAGCTTTACTGTGGAATATGAACTTCCTCTTAATTTTATGTCTAGACTGCTAGTCTGCTATTTTAGCATTGTACCACCCATTTCTGTATTTGAACTCTTTATTCTGTATCTGTTTGACAGAAAGTAAATACTGACAAACTGAGATTTGTACATTCCATTGAAACTTCTAAAATCTTGAAAAATATTCTATCTGTGACCAAGTGGAAGGGATAAGACTGATCTTACCAAGAAGAAGAGGCCTGTAAAATGAGAGATTTTAAAGAAGCATCCAGCAATTACTATAAATCAATGAATAATTTAGGTGTTGATATTAATCAAAGTAAACTTTTAATGAAATAAAAAGTTCTAAGATAACATAAGACAGAAATTGAACTACTTAAACTATGTAAGTAGGAGGAGAGCAGCAGAAATAAATGTTGGACACATAGTTGCAGCCGCAAAAAACAATCATGAGGAGTGTGGAAATGGCACTGTTAGCTATAACATTGAACAAATCCCCTGTACCTTGCAGAAAATGCTAATTGAGCCAGAAGTAGTGATAAGCCAAGAATATAACAAAAATGAGAAGCTTACAGCTTTGCTGTGACGCCTTGGAGATGAGGATTAGCTAAAGGAAAACTGAATGTACAGCTGCAAAAAAAGTTTGTGAACCCTTTGCAATTACCTGGTTTGTCTGCATTAATTGCTCATAAAATGTGGTCTGATATTCTTCATCTAAGTCGCAATAATAGACAAACATGATCTGCCTAAATTAAAAACACACAAACAATCGTACTACTTCTCATCAATACTGAGTACACTATTAAACAATCACAGTTTAGGTTCACAAAAGTATATGAACCTCTGGGTTAATACCTTCTGCAAAAGCTATTTAGAATCAGGTGTTCCAATCAATGAGATGGAGGTGTGGATTGTAGAGGTGCCATGCCCTATTTTTTAAAAAGAGACACACAAAGTCGAGTTACTGACAGAGCCTGCTCTTCTCAAGAAAGCTCTTTTAATGTGCGCCATGTCTCAATCAAAACACCTTTCAGAGGACCTTAGAGGAAGAATTGTAGAGATGCATGAAACTGGAAAAGGCTAGAAAAGCATTTCTAAAGACCCGAGTGTTTATCAGTCCACAGTAAGAGAAATTGTCCACAAATGGAAGAAATTCAGTAAACTGTTGCTCCTCTCCCTGGGTCACACCAAGAGCACAAGGTGCAGTGCTAAAGGAGGTGAAAAAGAACACAAGAGTAACAACAAAAGACCTGCAGAAGTCTCTAGAACTTGCTAAAGTCTCTGTTCATGTGTCCACTAAAAGAAAAACACTGAACAAGAATGGTGTTTATGGAAGGACACCACAGAGGAAACCACTGCTCTCCAAAAAAAACATTGCATGTCTCAAGTTCGCATATGTTCCATAATGTTTCTGGGACAATGTGAGGGACAGAAGAGACAAAAGTGGAACTTTTTGGCAGAGATGCATGCTGCTATGTTTGGAGGAAAAAGGGCACTACACACCAGCACCAAAACCTCATCCCAGCTGTGAAGCATGGTGGAAGGAGTATCAAGGTTTGGAGCTGCTTTGCCGCCTCAGAGTCTGGGCAGTTTGCAATTGTTGGGGGAACAATGAATTCAAAGTTGCATCAAGACATTTTACTGGAGAACATCAGGGGTAGCGGTCCATCACCTGAAGCTTAATAGAAGTTGGATGATGCAACAGGACAGTGATCTGAAACACAAGTAAGTCGAGGACAGAATGATTTGTTACGTACCCCATAACTGGGTTGTCAAACCAGCAGAAATGGATCACTCATTGGAGTCTGTGATTACTAGGAACTAATAAAGTTTTATTAAAGAAATAAGTAATACAGTACACTAACCACAAGGATATAAATGTAACAGGTTAGCAATGATAGTATACACGTATACACAGAAATAGGGTAATAGGAATCAACCAAGCTCTATTGTAGTCTAGGGGTAAAATGGTCAGTCTTAAGGTGAAGCAGAGTTCAGTTCAGTCTAGTGTAGTTTGAAGTAATCGCTGTTGTACTGTTGGGGGGGGAGAGAGTGAGAGATACGGTTGGTTTCAGGCAAACCTTTTGATGCCTTCTGATCCAGCTGTGGTCACCGACTGTGACCCCTCCGTTCCGGATGCGATCGTTCTTCCGTGGTGAACCCAGGCAGGGGCGAACACACACCAGGTTCCCACTGATTGTACCTTTACACCCTGTGAGTCTCTGACCGATTCCTGTGAATCGGTCCTTCAAACTCCCACCACCTTGTGGGGGCACAATGCTCTTTCCAGAGTCTCGTGGCGTGTGTCCCGTGCCTTAGTAAACCCGCTATTTTTATCCCCCTGACGGGGTATCACCTATCCATCAAACTTCACACTTCCTATTGTCTCAGTAGGACTCGTTAGTGAACAGTTCAGGTTCAAAGCAAACTGTCTGTGGCAGAGGCCACATACTGAATTATGTGTCTCTCTCTCTCCTTAATCTCTCTCTCTCATTAGCATTTTGAATGGTTCTCCGTTGTCTCTCATTATCTCTCTCATTAGCATCATCAGTTCTGCAGCTCTGCTTGGCTTCACACATGACACCCCCACCCTTAAAAGAATTTTTACCGGGGGTAAAAGTTACAGGCATGAATGCACATTATAAAATACACACCCAATATACAGGTAGCCATCAGCTATTTGGCTAATACAGAGAACTTAAAATTTTTAAGACCTGGACAATCAGCAATCACATTGTCGTTTCCTTTTACATGTTTTATCTTTATATCAAATTCCTGTAATACCAGGCTCCAACTTAACAAGCGTTTGTTTTTATCCTTCATTGTGGTCAAAAACACTAATGGATTGTGATCAGTGTAAATTATCAGTGGTTTCCGTGCTGGACAAATATAAACCTCAAAATGTTGTAATGCCAGAATGATTGCCAGTAATTCCTTTTCCACAGTGGAATAATTTCTCTGATGGACATTAAACTTCTTAGAAAAATAAGCCACTTGGTGTTCAATTCCCTCCTTGTCTGTCTGCAACAGCACCGCCCCTGCGGCTTTGTCGCTAGCGTCTGTTGCTAGGGAGAAGGGTCTTGAAAAGTCAGGCACATTCAATACAGGGTGGTGACACAGAATCGCCTTCAGACTCTCGAAGGCTTGTTGACAAAGGTTGTTCCACACAAACTTCTCATTCTTCGGCAAGAGCTTAGTAAGAGGGAGGGTAATATCCGCAAAGTTTTTGTAAAACTTCCGATAGTACCCCACCATCCCCAAAAACCTTCTCAGGGCCCTCTTGTCTGTCGGGATGGGAACTTCAGAGATGGCCTGCACCTTAGCCTGCATCAGTGTCAGCTGCCCCTGTCCTACCACATACCTCAGATATGTGACCTTAGCATGCCCGAACTCACTTTTCGCGAGGTTCACTGTCAAGTTGGCTTCAGACAGCCGTTTAAACAGTTCCTCTACTGCCACAATGTGCTCCTCCCACGTGTCACTCCAGACCACCAAATCGTCAATATGTGCTTCTGTGTTCTTTAACCCTTTTATCACTGAATTAATTATCCTTTGGAAGGTCCCTGGGGTGTTCTTCATGCCAAAAGGTAAAACATTATACTCGTTTAACCTGGATAGAGTGACAAATGCTGAGATTTCTCTAGCCCGGTCAGTTAAAGGAACGTACCAGTACCCTTTCAGCAAATCGATCTTTGTGATGTACTTAGCCCTCCCCACTTTATCGATGCAATTGTCTACTCTTAGGATGGGGTAAGCATCAGTTTTTGTGATGGCGTTCACCTTTCTGTAATCTATACAGAATCGTATGCTCCCATCAGGTTTCAGGACAACCACACAGGGAGAGGCCCATTCCAATTTGGATGGCCTAGTAATACCTGTGGCTAACATGTGTTCAATTTTTTTCTGCACTAGCTTGCCCTTCTCCAAGTTCATCCTATAGGGGTGTTGCTTAATAGACTGATCTGATGTAACAATAACGTCATGTACCATCCCCTTGCATCGCCTCGGGACATCCGGACATACATCTGCATGCCGGTTAATTAGCTTTATCAGCGGCTCGCTCTGTTCAGGGGTTAAGTGAGAGACCTTATCAGCAAAGTTGGCCAAAACAATATAGTTCTCCAATCTGGTCGGCACCATATTTATCTTTTCAAGATGGGTTTTCCCCTTATCATTTGGCACCCCAGCCTCATTTATTTTTGTGATAACACCGACTAGTTCTGCTTTCTCATCGTGGTAAGCTTTTAACATATTAATATGCACTAATTGTGTCGGCTTACATCTGTCCAGCATTTCAATAACATAATTCAAAGGGTCTATCTTTTTAATCACTTTGTACGGACCGTGGGATCTCGCCTGGAAGGGGTTGGTTACCACTGGAAACAGAACTAAGACCCTGTCGCCCACTTGAAACACTTGCTCTCGGGCTCACCTATCATACCACTGTTTCATTTTTGTTTGGGGAGTTTCGTAGATTTTCTTTGGCAAGGTCACAGATCCTTTTAAGCCTCTCACAAAATTTTAAAACATAATCAATCACATTGACTTGTACTGTCGGGCTGGACCATTGCTCTTTCAGTAAGGACAGAGGTCCTCTGGGCCTATGACCGAAGACCAGCTCGAATGGGCTGAACTCCAATGACTCTTGAACTGTGTCCCTTACAGCAAATAACAAGGGAGGCAAGGCATCATCCCAGTCTCTAGCGTTCTCTTGACAATAAGTTTTAATCATGGTCTTTAACGTTGCGTGGAACCTTTCCAACGCCCCTTGAGACTCCGGGTGGTACGCGGAGGCCAAAACATGCTTTGCTCCCATCTCATCCAACATCCATCGGAATGTGTGAGATGTGAAGACACTCCCCTGATCTGACTGAATTTCCCTTGGCAACCCCACCGTAGTGAAAAATTTCACAGGTGCCTTTACCACTGCGGGAGCCTTGACGCTTGCCAGGGGCACAGCCTCCAGAAACCTGGTGGCGGCACACATCATAGTCATCACATACTCTCGCCCACTCACAGTTCTGGGCAGGGACCGACAAAATCCACAATTATTCAGGAAAAGGGTTCCCCGAAAGCGGGTATCGGTCAAAGGGGCGCTTTAGGCAGGACCTGGTTCGGCTTACCTACCACCTGACAGATGTGACACCGTCTACAATACTCAATAATCTCCTTCCTCATGTTCAGCCAGTAAAACTCTTTCATAATTCTATCGACGGTTTTCCTCACCCCAAAATGTCCCCCGAGGGGTATCTTGTGGGCCAGGTTAAAAATCTCGTCCCTGTAAATTTTCAGCACTACCACCTGGTATACCACCCCCCACTCCTCATCTGCAGGCACGACACTTGGTCTCCACTTCCTCATCAGTACTCCCTCCTTCACATAATAGCTCACTGGTTCCCTTTTTATTTCTGCTTTGGAGGGAGCTGTCTCCGCCAAAACCATCAGCTCCTCGTCTCGTTCCTGTGCCTGTATAAATTCCTTTCTCGCTAATGATAAATCTACCTCACTTCCTTCCGCTCCACTATGCTCCTTCATCTCACTTTCTAACCCCTCCTTGTACAAGGCTGGTAAAAACGTCTCCGCTGAATCCACATTCGCTTCGGCAGCCTTTCTCGACATGCGTCGAGTTACTGCGCAAGCAGGATAAACCTGTGAATCCATGGGCGGGTCCTCAGTCCTGGCAGGCTTGCTCGTCAGCTTTACTGCTGGGTACACATCTCCACCTGCAAGGTCGTTACCGAGTAAGACCTCCACGTCTTCCATCGGTAATTCGGACCTCACCCCTATCGTGACTGGTCCTGAGACCAAGTCACTTTTCAGGTATATCTGGTGCAAAGGTACTGCTTCAGTCTCTTTCTCAATGTCTTTTATCACACTGACCTCCCCAGTCTCAGTCTCTGCACTAAATTCTAACACCCTCCTTAAGATCAATGATTGACAAGCCCCAGTGTCTCTCCAGATCCGTACTGGAACTGGGGTTGACCCCTCCTTCACCGACACCAATCTGGCCGAAGTAAACTTCTAGCGCCCTTCCTGAACTCTATCAGACCTCTTCTCCCCAGCAGTTTGTTTGCCGGCTCAATACAGCCAGTCGGAGTCGTCGTTTTTCCTTTCCCCATCTCCTTCTTTGGGGCAAAACACCTGGATGCAATGTGCCGGGTTTCCCACAATTATAGCATACAAAACCAGGAGACTTCCTACCAAACTGCTTCCCATCTTCCTTGTCCTTCTCACTAGTCCCCCGCTTACTTTCTGGCTTTTCCGGCGGACTTTCTCCGGCCTCTCGACTACCCTTCTGGTAGCTCTTCCTCGGGGTAAACTTTGCTTTGTGTGTTAATGCGTACTCATCCGCTAACTTAGCAGTTGCTGCTAAGGTTTCTGCCTCTTTCTCATCTAGATAGGGCCTCATACCTTTAGGGACACAGCCTTTATATTGCTCAATCAGTATTAGCTGTAGCAGTTTGTCATAATCCCCAGTGACCCCTTTTCGAGGCGCACCAACGCTCACAATACATCTGCATCTCACGGGCAAACTCTAAATACATGCTGCCCCACTGCTTCCTCACATTCTGGAACCTTTGCCGGTATGCCTCCGGGACCAACTCATAAATCCTGAGTCTAGCCTCTTTTACCACATCATACCTCTGGGCATCTTCTGCTGACAACGCTGAGTAAGCTCGCTGAGCCTTCCCCTTAAGCACGCTGTGGAGTAAAACAGCCCACTTATCCCTTGGCCAGTCCTGACTTGCAGCGACTTTTTCAAAATGTAGAAAGTGCCGATCAACATCGGTCTCCTCAAATGGAACCAACCTAACCTCCTGGGTGGCCCTGAACCCTCCATCTTGGTCCAGCATTTGGCCCCTCTCTAGCACTACCCTTAACTTCTCCAGTTCAAACTCCCTTTCCTTCTGCTTCTCTCTCTTCCCTTTCTAGCTGCCTTTCTCTCTCTTCCCTTTCTAGCTACCTTTCTCTCTCTTCCCTTTCTAGCTGCTTTACTCTGAACTCATGCTTGAGCCTTAATTTTTCCATCTGCAGCTGCACCGCCTCCCCACCAGGTTTACTCATAGACACCACCTCCAGTTCCCCGTGGGAAAACACATCTTTAGATACATAATGCTCAACGATGGCTCTGTGCATCTCCGCTCTCCTCATTGTCTGCTTCCCCCTAAAAAGACTCAACCGTTTTGCAACAGTTGCCAATTCTGATTTCTTGGCATCCTCTAATGCCTCCAAGGTTGGCGCCTTTAGAAATTCCTCAATCTCCATTTCAGCTGTTTGCCCTTTTTTTATTCGGGAATTTAACCCAATCAATTTAACCAGTCCCAATTTTGGCGTTCAGAATCCCAGATGAGATCCCCACTTATGTTACGTACCCCATAACTGGGTTGTCAAACCAGCAGAAATGGAACACTCGTTGGAGTCTGTGATTACTAAGAACTAATAAAGTTTTATTAAAGAAATAAGTAATACAGTACACTAACCACAAGGATATAAATGTAACAGGTTAGCAATGATAGTATACACGTATACACAGAAATAGGGTAATAGGAATCAACCAAGCTCTATTGTAGTCTAGGGGTAAAATGGTCAGTCTTAAGGTGAAGCAGAGTTCAGTTCAGTCTAGTGTAGTTTGAAGTAATCGCTGTTGTTGTACCATTGTGGGGGGAGAGAGAGAGAGAGTGTGAGAGATGCAGTTGGTTTCAGGCAAACCTTTCGATGCCTTCTGATCCCACTGTGGTCACCGACTGTGACCCCTCCGTTCCGGATTCGATCGTTCTTTCATGGTGAACCCGGCACCCAGGCAAGGGCGGACACACACCAGGTTCCCACCGATCGTACCTTTACACCCTGTGAATCTCTGACCGATTCCTGCGAATCGGTCCTCCAAACTCTCACCAACTTGTGGGGGCACAATGCTCTTTCCAGGGTCTCGTGGCGTGTGTCCTGTGCCTTAGCAAACCCGCTATTTTTATCCCCCTGATGGGGTATCACCTGTCCATCAAACTTCACACTTCCTGTTGTCTCAGCAGGATTTGTTAGTGTACAGTTCAGGTTCAAAGCAAACTGTCTGTGGCAGAGGCCACATACTGAATTATGTGTGTGTCTCTCTCGTTAATCTCTCTCTTCTCTCTTATTGGCATTTTGAGTGGTTCTCCGTTGTCTTTCGTTATTTCTCTCATTAGCATCATCCGTTCTGCAGCTCTGCTTGGCTTCACACATGACAGGTTTTAAAAAAATGTTTTGGAATGGCCAGGACAGAGTCCAGACCTTAACCCAATTGAAATGCTGTGGTATGACCTGAAGGAGGCTGTTCATGCAAGGTACTCCAGAAATACTGATGAACTGAAATAGTTCTGTATGGAGGAATGGCCGAAAATTCCTCTTACCATTGTGCAAGTCTGTTCAGCAGCTATAGGAAACATTTGATGGAGGTTATTTTGCTAAAGGAGGTTCTACCAGTTCTTAAATACAAAGATTCACATACTTTTTCAGCATGGACTATGATTAAATAATGTGCTCAATAAAAATATGAAAAGTACAATTGTGTGTTATTAGTTCAGGCAGATTATGTTTGTCTATTATTATGACTTATCTCAGACCACATTTTGAGTAATTAATGCAGAAAGCCAGGTAATTGCAAAGGGTTCTCAAACGTTTTCTTGCAACTATATATACCTCTGCCCCATAATATTTTTCTTGTCTTGTTTATTGTCAACAGATACAAATGCTGATAGTTAACTTTACTCCTATGACATTAGAGGTTTGGTTTATCATTTCCCTGAATGAATGGGAGATTGTACTTTTGTTCATGCACCCTTTTGCTTTTTGTTTTACAGAGCAATGCTTCCCAGAGACAAGTGGATAAAACTTTCTCTAATTGCTGCTGGATGACTTCTCTGTGAAGTAGAAATAAATTTAAAAGCCGAAAGTGGAAAAAGTACAAGAAGTTTGAAGTAACCTTACTTTGTCATGCCATTACCTTTTGGGATAAAATTAAAAAGGACGCGACGATATACCGTCTCCAGTAAGAGTTGTTTGGTTGTACGGATCCAGTTGTTGGATAATGGATTTTTGGAATTTACTCTTTCTGTTGAAAGTACAGGTCAAGAATGCTTGGAAGCTGTTGCACAGAGATTAGAGCTAAGGGAGGTAAGTTGCTTTGTTGTTGGCCTATGAATAATCAGGGCAGTATTTTAACTTAATTCGGTAATGCCAGAGTTCTTTTGAGTTTTTGGTAATATAGTAATGGCCACTAGGCAGCCAATGTTCAATCTTGTGAAGTATAACACATGAACATATGGGAAAGAACATGAGTGTTTTTGTGCAAATATTTTAGGAATGTACTGTTTAACATTTTTAGTTTCTTTGAATTAAGTCTCTGCTCAAAAATGCTTCAAGGGGCCTAATGCTTGGGTTCTATCAGGAAATTCCAATAATTTTCTTGGTTTTGTTCTTGCACTTCACAGCAAAAGGGTAAATTCCTAAATACTGATTCCTTCAGAATGATGATACACCGTTCAGGGAAACATGATGACTGGGCCTGTGAATTAAAACATACTGAAAATCAGGTACCAGGATTAAATTTAGTAGGGACACCTATACTATAGATTAATTAAACATTTTTCAGGGAATCTTCATTGATGCAGGAACAAAGGGGAAATGTTGAGTAATATTACATTAATTCCACATATTAGTTCCATCTTAGTGTTGTCAACAGACTGATGTTGGGATCTCTAGCTCATTCTTTCAGATCATTCACAAGCAACCTAAATCCAGTAAGGCCACCACAAATCCTTAGGGGATAGCGCTATTCGCATTACAGCAATATGCGTGAACCCTTTATACTTAGTTTCCTATCTCCTAACTAATTCCTTATTCAAGTCAATAAGTAGTTCAGCTCCACATGCTGTTTTGTCACATGGCGTGTGAAATCCTGTATACCTTTTGGAAATGCATACAGATGACATCTGCAGGTATTTCTCCTTTTAATGTTAGCTTCTTATCCATTTGACTCAGTAATGATTGGTCCATTGTAGTACACGCTGGATTTCTTTGAATTCATAGTCATCCTTAATTACTTTGTCTGAAAAAGATTGTTGTAGTTTTCCCTCAAAAGGTGTTGATCTGTTGGGCCTACACTTTCTCAATGGAGTGAATAGTGGATAGTCAGTGACCGTATTCTGATGTAAGGAGCAGTTTCTCTATCTTTGGAATCCTGTTGGATCCTGCCTAAGCAATCCTTAGGGTCTTGAAGATTTGCCATTAAGACTGGTTGTGGCATCACTTGGTTCACTGTTTTTGTTGGTAGCTTTTGCTATAGTAACATGGTGTCATGAGAATTAATGTCAGGAAAACAGAAGAGCTGGTTATTGACTTCAGGAAGGGAGTGATATTAATAGTAGCAAGAGGGTTGGGAATTAGAAGTTACTAGGAGTAAACATCAGCAATGGCCTGTCCTAGTCCAATCATATTGATGTATGAACCAAAAAAAAATCTAGCAGCACCTCTGCTTCCTCAGGAAGCTAAATAAATTTGGCATGCCAACTTTGCCTCACTAATTTTAATCTATGGAAGTCCCATCCAGATGCATCATGGCTTGGTATGGCAACTGCTCTGCCTGTGACTGCAAGAAACAGCAGAGAGTTGTGGGTACAGCTCAGCACATCGTGGAGACTAGCCTCCCTTCGATGGATTTTGTCCACATTTCTTTTTTCACTAAAGCAGCCAGCATAATTATAGACACACCCCCCACCTTAGATATTTTCTCCCCTTTCCATTGGGCAGTAGATACAAAGGGCTGAGAACACTAGGATCAAGGACAGCTATCCTACACTTATAAGCCTATTGAATAGTTCCACAGGACAGTAAGGTGGGCCCTTGACCTTGCCCTTTCTGTCTATCCGTGTACACTTCCTCTGTGCTGTAACACTTTATTCTGCACTGTTAAATTGTCTTGCCCACGTACTACCCCAATACACTGCTGTAATGAATTGATCTGTATGGATGGCATGAAAGACAAGTTTTTCACCTTACCTGGGTACATGTAACAATAATAGTAAATTAATAATAGACCAATTAATAGCACATAGTCCAATGAAGTAGATTTGTTGTATTGATATTTTTAAATCTTTTGAAAATTTCTAGTTCTAGTATCATTTGTACCTCTTATTAAGGGCTTCCATTGCTCTTAATGTGTTCATTTTCATCTTTATGTTTTTCTGTTAGTTATTTTCAGGAATTTAGAAGGTGCAAAGCTAACATTTATTTTTTGTATTCCCTGAACTGTACATTTGTTTTGGTTAATTTATTCCCACAGGGCTGTTGGATAGTGAGCTTCATTACTTGCATCCATTGGTCTTGAAGGGATGGCAATATATTTCCAACTGAAGATATTTTCTACTTGCCAGAAAAAAATACAGGTGGTGTTGTTTCTATGTGCCCGCTGTCCTATGGGTTTCTGGTGATGTATAGGCTTTAGTCCTGGATAGTGTTCGCCTCCATGTTATTTCAGCTTGATGATCACTCGTGTTTTGTTCCTGGAATTTTGCTCTTTGTTTCTGTGTTTTGAACAGCACAATAATGATCTTGGAGCCAACTAATGTTGGTAGTACTAAACTGATCATCAGTAAATGACTACACACAAAAAATACTGGAGGAACTCAGCAGGCCAGGCAGTACAGGTTTCCCCCGCCATCCAAAGGTAGAGCGTTCCTACGAAATGGTTCGTAAGCCGGAATGTCGTAAAGTGAAGAAGCAATTACCATTTATTTATATGGGAAAAATTTGTGAGCATTCGCAGACCCAAAAAAAACCTACCAAATCATGCCAAATAACACACAAAACCTAAAATAACAGTAACATATAGTAAAAGCAGGAATGATATGATAAATACACAGCCTATATAAAGTAGAAATACTTTTCTACAATCATTGCTGCACTGTTCTCCGTAGCGAAAATCTCACACAAGCGCTCTCGGCAGAAACACTCTCACCAGTAACCTTTAAGCTATGAAGCTGCCAAATAACACATAAAAATACACAGCCTATATAAAGTAGAAATAATGTATGTACAGTGTAGTATCACTTACTGGAATGGAGAAGACATTGCCGAGCACACTGATGATGGTGTCTTAGGCTGAGTTATCAGAGGTTGGGGTGGTGCAGTGGACCCCAACCTCCAGGCTGTCGACCGATACCGATCTGCGAAGCATGCAGCGGTAGCCGGGACACACCCAGCACATCTTTAAGAAAAAAACCGTAATAAGCAAGCTAATTAATTAGGTGCAGCCCGGCACGTAAATGTCGGCCCAGATCAGAGGTGACGCAATTGGCAATCCCGGCTACCACTGCATTCTCCGCGGCAATGTATCGGTCCACGGCCTGAGGGTTGGGGTGGTGGGACACTAGGGTGTCATCTCATCGTTGTCTGTTTCCATCAGGGCAGGCAGGTCATCTTCTGTGTCTACCTGCCTCGATGTCGAAGGTCGAGGTTCGTCGTCTGCTGTGGCTGATGTGGAAGGCTTGAAAAATTACAGTACGCTTGACTGCTGAGCCTCGCGTGTTTCTCTATCATACAGTTCTTTGTAAGCACTCAAACCATCCTGCAAATATTCCCTAAACCTACATACCCTTTCAAAAGTCGTACTTTTCTGCAATAATTGCAGCAAAAATCTCACACAGTTGCTTCACGTTCAGTTCCTGGACGACTTCACTTTTGGTCCGTTCGCTACTGCATTCGGTTTCGATTGTTATCCTTTCCTCTTCCAATTGCATCAACTCTTCATCTATCAGTTCTTGGCTATGGGATGCCAAAATCTCTTCAACATCATCTTCGTCAACTTCCGCAAGCCAAAATCACTTTGTCCTTACTTCATTCACCACAATCAAAACGCTTAAATAGTCTATTTTTACGCTAGGTGTAACATCCTTACGAGCTGTTTTAGGCTTTTCCGATACCTTAGAACTCATCTTGCTAACGGCTGCTCACAGGCACGTGTTTAAGCAATGCCGGCTAGAATGCAGTTCCGGGGGAGGAGCTTGGCTGCTTGGGGTGCGCGCTGCCTTTTTTCTCAACAGTGAAAACACCTGTTAGCGAAAACGGGTAACTAATGTAGGTCTTTCGAAAAGCAGGGGACACCTGTATCTATGGAAAAGAGTACAGTTGACATTTCGGGCAGAGTCCCTTCCTCAGGATTGGAGGAAAAAAAGATGAGGAGTCTGAGTTAGAAAGTTGGGGAGGGGAAGAAGAAACACAAGGTGGTAGGCGAATCTGGGAGGGGGGGAAGGCTGGAGTAAAGAGCTGGGAAGTTGGCGAAAAAGGTACAGGGCTGGAGAAGGGGGAATCTAATAGGAGGGGACATAAGACTGTGGAAGAAAGAAAAGGGGGGAGGAACACCAGGGAGTGCGGGCAAAGAAATAGGGAAATGCTTGGTGGGGGGGGGGGGGGATGGCCATTACTGGAAATTTGAGAAATTAATGTTCACGCCATTAGGTTGGAGGCTACCCAGACGGAATATAAGATGTTGCTTCTCCAACCTGAGTGTGGCCTCATCATGACAGTAGAGGAGGCCATGGATAGATATGGCAGAATGGGAATACTCATTTTGTGTGTGTGTTGCTTGGATTTCCAGCATCTGCAGATTTTCTCGTTTGTGATTGGTAAGTGGCTAATTGATGAGAAAATGCTGCTTGATTCTACTCTCATGGGCATATTCCACAAATGAGTTAGTGACAAAGGTAGATCAATGGGGTGGTGATTAGCTGGCTTCTATTCAGCCAGCTTTATATGGACTGACATATTTTCTGCATTGGTAAATTGGCTTATTATTGTCATGTACTGAGTTGTAATGAAAAACTGTATCCTGTCCTTACAGATCAATTCCTTACAACAATGCATTGAGGTAGTACAGGGTAAAACAATAAGCGTGCAGAATGAAGTGTTATTGTATGGAGAAAGTGCAGCTAGACAGTAAGCTGCAAGGTCATAATCACAGATTGAGAGGTCAAGAGTCTATTGTATTGTTCGAGGGAAACATTCAGTCGTCTCGTATGAGAGGGATAGAAGTTGTCCTTGAGCCTGGTGATATTACTTTCTGAGTTTTTTGTATCTTCTACCTGATGGGAGTAAGAGAAGAAAATGTCTGGGGTGGGTGAGGTCTTTGATTATGTTGTCTGCTTTACTGAGGCAGGGAGAGGTGTAGATAGAGTCCATGGAGGGATGAGTGGTTTTGGTGATATGGTGAGCTGTGTCTACACCATAGCAATTTCTTGCAGTCATGCCAAACCAAGCTGTGATGCATCGAGACAGGATGCTTTCTATGGTGCACCGATTAAAAATCGACAGCCAAAGTGGACGTGTCATTTTAATTTTTCTTTTTTAACCTCCTGAGGAAGTGGAGGCACTGGTGAGGTGTGTTGGAAGTGGTGTCCACATAGCTGGACAGGGCAGGCTATTGGTGATGTTCACTCCTAGGAACATGAAGCTGTCCACTCTCTTGACCTCAGCATCTCTACCAGTCCCTTCCTGAAGCCAATGACCAACTCTTCTATTTTGCTGATATCATGAGAAAGTTTGTTGTCATGACACCATGGCTCTCTTATTTCCTTCCTGTATTCCAACCCCTCATTATTAGAGAGATATCAGCTACAGTGGTGTCACCTGCAAAGTTGCAGAACAGAATCTGGCCATGAAATCATGACTGTACCGGGAATCGTGTAGGAGGTTGAGGATGTAGCCAGCCTTGTGGGTGCCAATGTTGAAAGTAATCATGATGAATGTGTTGCTATCTACCCTTTGTGTTTGTGGTCTGTTGGTCCGGAAGTCAAAGACTAATTTGCACTGGGGGGTGTTGATTCCCATTATCGGACTTTGTGACTGTTTGGGAATAGTTTGTCTAGGATCAGGACTAGTCTGGAGTTTGCCTCTTAAGCACTACATGATTCCAGATAATATCCGCTACCATAGCATTTTATGATAGCCAATGCTTTAAGCCATTTTTGATACGTTGAGTACAGTTAGCTGAAGATTGGCCATTATTTCTGAGCCATAGAACCAGACTCAGTGCCAGATACGTGACTGCTGTGGCTTTCCTCTGCTAGGTTGTCACCCCCAATATTTTGCAAAATAATATACTTAAGGGGAACGGTGACAGAGGTATCCTGCACTGTCTACCTGTGTTTCCTTCTCCTGATGGTCACCCAGTTATCTGTATCCTGCAACTTGGGAATAATTGCATTTACCGTATCCAGGAAATGTGGGGGCTTGTGAAGGTGTGTTTCTCAATGAAAATCTGCATAAAAGCTGCTGAAATCCAGGAGTGATGGGTTATTGCCACTTTCAGTACCTGGTCTCTCCTTGTAAGAAATAATATTGTGTGCCCTATAAAGCTACCAAGGCTCCATCCTTGATTCCAGATTAGTCCTTTTTGCACTCACAATGGACTGGAGGTCATTACTGGACTACTTGCATGACTGTGAGTTGCCAGCCCTAAATGCCACAAATCTAGCCCTCAGATTGTCACAAATTCCCTGGTTCATCCAGGTCTTGGTTTGGGGAGACGTGTTTATGGGTTGCATTTGTCTATGCATGTCCTTATGAAATTGATGTTTCTGGCATATTCATTTAGGTCCACTGATGAATCCGAGAATATTGTCCAGTCTACCTACTCCAAACAGTTCTGAATTTGTTCCTCTGCTTGTCCTTTCCAGTTGTTCTTAATCTTCACCAATACCACGGCCTTTGGTCTCTGTTCGCAAGGGGAAAAAAAAGCCAGGTCGTGGGATTTACCAAAGCGCAGTGAGGGATGGAGTAGTAGGCGTTCTTGATTGTAGTATGGCATTGGGTGAATATGTGTTCTCCAGTGTCACAGGTGATGTGTTGATATCAGAGACTTCTTCAAGCCAGCTGAATTGAAGTCTCCCACCTTGATGTGACAGGCATCCAGGTATGCCATTTTATTCTTGTTGATCATGGTGCTTAGTTTCTCAAGTTTGATAGCTAGTTTCATAGTTTGACATCTGCTTGAGATGAGATGTAGACTGCAGCCAGGAATACACTAGGAAAACTCTCCTGATAGGTAGAGCAGTCGTTCAGAACCAGATATTCCAGGTTGGGGGAGCCTAGGTTTGAATCAAGGTCTTCATATTTGTAAATAAAGGAGGTAAGTGGCCAAGGAATTGTTGATTGTAATGCAGTACCTGTATAACAGGTTTTTGACTGCCAAAACTTTTGAATCTATCCCACTTACCACAAGGGTAATGTCTCCAAGCAACATATTGAGCCCTAAGTTATAAAGATTGTCTTTATCTGTACCTAGACTTCATAATGGTCACTTTTGCTAATATTACTCTTGATGGTTATACATGGGCAACAAGTATATTGATAATATAAGTTTATTCTTTATGTCAGTTCACTCGCCATCTGTTGCAAACACAGTTCAATTGACTTAAAAATTGTTACCTAACAAATGGGTAGACTGGGAAAAATATTGTCATGTCCAAATCTGATTGAAGCTGTGGTCTATCCATTTTTCATCTTTTTCTTAAAAAAACTGCTGAAAGTACTAAGCAGGTCTGGCTACATCTCTTTGAGGAGGAGCAGATTTGATGTCTGAGGTCTGAAGACTCTTTGTTGGAACTGCGAAGGATGAGAGAAGCTTGTTAAATTGCAGGGTAGGTGGGGTGGCGGGGGCAGGAGTCTCAGATATGGTGAAAAAAAAACAAAGTGAACTAGGGGAAAAGCTGTAAGCAAGTTATCTGGTGTTTTGTACTGAATATACTTCTGGACCACAATCATTGCAATTCGCAGCCTGTAATCTCCCTTTGGGAAGTGTGTTTTTGAACTGTCTGAAAAATCTGGCATGCTTACAATCTCCTGAAGGATTTGGCGAACTGAACTCTTGAGAATTCAGATATGGCCATTGCTGGAATGTGGCGTCGGGGCCTAAGCCCGAGACTGAGAAACGAACCAATGATTAACTGGTTTAAGTGCTGAACCAAATTAAAGCGTCAAGGCGGCGGGGGGGTGGGGGTGGGGGGGGGGGCGAACTGGTGTTCAGCTCAATTTTCTGTGTCAGCCAAGTTCCCCAGCTGAACCCATTCTGTTCACCTGTGTTTGACCCGTCTCTCTCTATTCTCACTGCTACTATCAGGCAGATGGTTCGAGAGTTTTGGGTTGACGCCACCATGTTCGGGGGTAATAGTTGCCCTGCAACCGTAAGGTTCCTGGACCAGCTTCACTCGCCTTGGTGCTGAACTGACTCTGCAGTTGTGGCCTGCAGCCATTGGAGTCGTGAACCAGCATCATTCGCTTTGGTGCTGAACTGGCTTTATGGCTGTGGACTCACTTTCTGGGACTTTGTGGTTCATGTTATATGTATTTGTTTACTTTTTTTTATTGTGTGCACAATTTCTTCTTTGTTCACACATCGGATGTTTATCTTTGTGTGGAGCTTTTCATGGATTCGATTGTGTTTCTTTGTTTTGTGGCTGCCTGCAGAAGATGAATCTCAAAGTTGTATATGGTATACTTAGATAATAAATTTACTTTGTACTTTGGTCAGCATTCTTCTCTGTGCTTGCCCCATTGTTATCACTTCAGACATTCCCCCTTTCCCCACCAACCCTGTAGTTCATTAGCTTTTCACTTCTTCCCCATTCTGATAAAGGACCTTTGTTCTGAAACTTAAGAAAAACTTTCTCTTCCCACAAATAGGTCTTGACATGAGTATTTTCAACATTTTCTATATTTAAGATTTTCAGCATCTCCAAGTATTTTTTGGTTTTATTCTGATTCTTTAACAATTGAACAGAACATAATTTTAAAAAAATACTTCACGTTGGCTCACATCTTCTCAATTTCTCATATCTGAATGTTTCTGAGGCATTGAAAATATTATGATATTTTTGCTTTTTGTACTTTAATGCCTAAAATACTTTTAAATGTTAAAGAAAATCTGTTCGACAAGACAAATGGAGATTTCAGAACAAAATTAAACCAATTTAGGTTCTCTTTCAAAAATAAATAATCTCTTCCCGAGTCTTTTGCAGTGTTTTTTCTTAAAGTAATTCCACAAATACTTGCACTTCATACCTTGCAAGTTGATAATGTTTTCTATTTTATTACACTTCCTATACAGTAATATGAAATATTTACTTCTAGTCTGTGTTGTTGCTTGACTGTTAATATTTCTCTCCTGCAGATTAATTACTTCAGTCTTTGGTATTGCAATAAACAGAATCAATCCCGATGGGTGGATCTGGAAAAGCCTATCAAAAAGCAGCTAGATAAATATGCCATTGAACCTACAGTTTACTTTGGTGTGGTTTTCTATGTGCCAACTATTATTCAGCTCCAACAGGAGATTACAAGGTATGCAACCTTTAAGGCTTTGCTCCAAATGTTGCTTGAAGAAAGTGCCTCAATTTGACTTCATGTTAACATTTTAACAATTGATATTGACTCTTTCTTGACTATTGTTGGTTATTCAGTAGGAAAGTCATTGTGTTGTTTGCAATATTTGCAGATTCAAAATTCCAGATAGAATAATTTATAAGGATATAATTAAACATCAAGGTTGGTTTTTCTCTAGAGTGGTTGCATAAAAATTAAGATGGTTACAGGGTAGAGTGATTTCAGTGATATTGTGATACTGTAAAGGAAATTGTATGAGCAAATGAAAGAATAACTTGCAGAGTCATGTTTGTGGGTGAATTGGGCTGAGGAGCTGGCATAGACTGATGAACTATACTGTAATACTATTCAAAGAAAATTTAATTTTGAATGTCGTGTTAACATTACCTGTCCATGTTACCAATGCATTTGGAAGCAAATCTGCCATAATATCTTGAAATTAAGCTTTCATTTTGATGTTACTAAAATTACACAAGCACTAGGTTAACATTTCTTTTGGGTTGTATGATCTCAGCTGATGTTGTAGCCAGGATTATTGGCATTAATATTATTAGGGTAGGAAGAAGAAATGTTTTAACACTGGTTGTAAATGGGAAAGACATTTGTATGAGTATAATGTGAAAGCACAATTGTTTTTGCAGATACCAGTATTATCTTCAACTGAAGAAAGATATTTTAGAAGGTCGCATACCTTGCACATTAGAACAAGGAATTCAGCTTGCTGGTCTAGCTGTACAAGGTAAGAAAAAGTTTGATGTTTCATTGATTCAGAAATCATGGCAGACACTGCATTTTTGTGGATGAATGTACAAAGTTTCTAGTTTTCCTTTGTTTTGGCTAAGTAAATCAAAAGGTTCATGTACATGGACAAATAGTTATGTAGTTAAAGTCTTTGATGTTCTTCCTCATTGACTACATTGTAAGTAGGTACAGGTCTTTTCAAAATTTGTTCCTTCCAAACTGTTCATCTCTACCAGCCAAAACGAAACACTCTTGACTTCTCTTCTCTGGCAAACCACTGCCCATCTCCCAGCCCTTTTCTCTATATTTTTGAACATCTTGCTGTATTCCAAAAGCTGTTTCTATTTTTCCACCCGTACCATAGCACAAAAGTGACTCAAAAAACATAAGTAATCACCTGCATTTTATTTCCCGCCCTTCACTCTTTATAACCGTCTTTCCATGTTTAATCGTGCTACTCAGTTCCACCTCCATCTATTTATCATATCCCTGGCATCTCTTGATCCTTCATTACCTACACTTGACCCAAATTGCAGCTTGGTTCTCAAATTTTCACAACTGCATTTGGCAGTAGCACTTTGAGAAATGATGTTCACCTTCTACATTTCAAGTACAGCATAGAGTATCAATCTGGACACTAAATTCATATCTTGCAAAGTTGCTTCCAGGCCAATCTATTTCCGAGTTCTGCTCCTGAACATGACTTGTGTCTTAATTGAGAGAGATGTCCCTTAGAATTGTTAAGCAATAGCCTGGTGTAATTGTATTCACAGAATCATAGCTTAAATATAATGTACTAGACTCCTGCTCATAGTCCTGGATACAAACTGTCTCACTGGCAGGACAAGAAGAGGTTTCAGAGTGGTATTCGGGGAGAGAGGGTATTACCCTATTGGGTGTCAACATCAAGTCCAAGCCTTCGTAGACTTGTAGCTCAGCTCAAACAAGGACAAGGAAACCTTGTCATATACCACTTCACAGCTTGTGAATCAGTGTTCCTCCAAAATGAATTAAAAATAAATTTAAAAACTTGCGGATGCTGGAAATGCTCATTGGGTCACGTTGCACCTTAAGAAGAGAAACAGATCATGTTCCAGGTCAAAGAAAGCTTTCTAGTTCTGACTGAACTGGAATGTTAAATCTGTTTCTCTTCACAGATGCTGATTGACCTGCTTGAGGATACTCTATATTTTTCTGTTTTTATTTTGAATTTTGCAGCATCTTCAGTTGCTATTTTTTAAGTTTTGATGTTGTTTGGAATTTTGGGTATTAGACAACTATCAGGAAAACGTCTTTTCAGGATGAGCTTTTTTTTTGATTGTTACGTGACCAAATAGGGATAGTCTTGCAGTTTAAATATTCTGTGCTCCATTTTCTCAATCTTAGGTAGACTCTATGTTGTTATTGTTGTGCTGATCGCTGGTAAAGTTGTAATAAGGCCTCTTAAAGATTTTACAAACGAGCAAATGTGTTGTTCTGTAATTCATTTGAATCTAATTTATTTCAGTTTAATGAATTAATGTATTTATTTACATAAATTTGACATAGTACCATAAATATAGAAGTTTGAGTATTTTAGTAAATGGTAATCACTCTATTGCATCCTGGATGCAGTCACCTTATATTGACATTCATTTGTGCAGCTGACTTTATCAGAGAATTAAAATGTTACTTGAACTCATTAGAATTAAATATATCTAATCCATCTCATACACAATGAGTCAGTTTAAATATTTGCACAGAGACTAACTGGACTCTTACATTGAGCTCCAGGGTTTCAGTCAATAATTTGTGGTTTGCATAATAATTGTTTGTGCCTTCACTGGCTCAAGCATCTCATTCTCAGTTAAAATGGAACAGATCTCTATGAAGTCAGATGACTGTCATTCTTGAATTGATTTAAAATAAATACTCATGTTCTGGAAATTTCAAGTCCATTTGTACATGTGAAGCATTTCACTTGTGCAGAAGTGGTCCTGCAGATTTTTAGTTTCTTCAAATACCCCCCTTTAAAACACTGCTAAATACAAAAAGAAGCACTTAGTAGCTTGGCGCTTTTTTTTTTTGAAGGTTTGGCGCTATATTATGTATATTTACCTGTTTATGTAGTAATCTGAAGTATGTTTTCTGTTCTCTTGTTTTCAATTTTATAACTTTACTTTGAAACCACAGATTTACATTATTTCAAGTACAATCTTTTTATTTCTTGCATTAGTAAGTCTCTGGGCGAAGTGTAATTTCAGACACTTTACGGTTGTTCCAAGTCTTTGTTCTGATGTTCTCACTAATTTTTTTTAATGGATTTCATATGCTTGGCTAGGAATACACATTTGATAGTAACGGTTTTTGGTGTTTTTTTTTCCTGTGTAACTGATTTCATTTGATTTTCTTCAGCTGATTTTGGAGACTATGATCAGTATGAATCCCAAGATTTCCTGTACAAATGTGATCTTTTTCCAGTTGTAAGTTCATTTAATACATACTCAAGAACTTTTGAAATGAAAATTGTTGTTTATTCTAAAGAATAATTTAAGATGTCAGAATGGAAATACTTTCCCCATGGACTTTTGACTATCTTTAGATGTTTCTGTGTCAGAGGTTCATGAATATTTAAATTGAAAGGAAATTGAAGTTATTCAAGACAACTATGTTTAGTTTTATTGCTTAAAACAGTAAAGGGACTAAAAATAGTGTATGAACATGGTGATATTTGTCTGGCTCAGTAATTTTCGAAAAGTAGATTTTTATGCTTTTTATAATGAAATTAAACTAAATGAAGTGTTACATCAAAAAGAAAACAAGTAGCAATATAGTATCTTTTTCTTAAAAGCTTATTTTTTGTGTGTGTGTTTTTTTTTAAACCTTGACCCTGCTTCCGAAAGAATTGGATTCAAGATGAGCGAATGCTACAGGATGCAACACAGAAAGTTGCTTCACTATATCAGAAATTCAGGTTAGGCTTTTAAGAATTTTGTTTCTTTTCCACTCACATACTATTGAATTGTTTCGATAGAATGTTGTGGTTATGTATTCAGTCGCCTATACAGCAAGTGTAGTGAACTCTTACTGAAAATTAAGGAATGATTGGATCAAATTAAGGTCATTCAAGCTGTGTTTGTGCACATCAAACAAATGGATTTAGGGCAGCTTTGCTGATGTCTGAGATCAGATAATTATAATCAGCCACCTTAGTTATTGCCTTAATAAAATAAGTAAAATTAAATTAGTTGGCTTATTTTAGTAGCGTAATACTAAAGTGACATCAATTTATGCAAACTTAAAGATGTACTGTATAATAGATTTTGCAATATAAATTAAAATGGCAAGGAACAGTGAATGTAACGTTAGCAAAAGAAGGTAACATTGTAAAACAAGTTTTAAAAGAGTTTAGTGATGTGAACTTTGAATTGTTTCCATTATTAATCTGGATTTTACTTACGAAATTTCAGCGACTGGTGTAATGCACTGAACAGAACTTATTCTTGCTACATTTATTTCTATTCTGCTTTATTTTTAGGGGTCTTACTCCCTCTGACGCGGAATTACTTTATCTTCAGGAGGTAGTGAAAATGGAGGGCTATGGCCATGAAAGCTACACCGCCAAGGTATTAAATAGGAAAAATTGTATTTTAAATCAGGTGCAATGTTACAGTAACAACTTTGTAACTTTCTCAGAATATTGAGTAGTATTTTTGACAGATCCAGGATTGCACGCCCGGATAGCAGCACATAGACTTGAACACTTCAATATTAGCTTGTCAATGCCATTAGGGGTGGTAATAGTTTAGAGTTTCCAGCAAATTGTATCACATCTTTGAAAATATTTTCTAATAAACATCTGTCTTAATGAGGCAAATTAGCAATTCAATGTTTACCAGAGTGGTATAAATGGGTTGGCAATAGATTACTCCTAATATTGGTGGCGGCTAGAAGGAAGGATAATACTTTGCCTTCTCTCTGACAATTTTCTATTAGTTTGATCCACAGAATAAACTTGCAGTATATACTTGGGTTACTTTAAGTTTACATAAACTGGCAATTGCAGAACATCTCCACCTGCTAATTTACAATGTTTAGGACAAGTTGTTTGTAGTAAATTGCTTACTAGATGTGTGGACTAATCTGACTTTAACCATTCTGAGGAGGTAGAAAGATAAGTTGTAAAATTACCCTCTCAAAAAACTTGTCTAGATTTAATGAAATATGTACTAAAGCAGGACAGCTCTATTCTAAATGCTACAAATTCATAAGTTTTAAAATATTAAACAACCTTTTTAGTTAATATCTTAGTTAAAATATAGGGATTTGCATCAGCCATTGGTTTGAGGATTTCAATTTGTTTCATTTGTATTCATCAGGATTTTTAAGGTTACAAGAGAACCACAAGAATTTTTTTTAAATGTTCAATATTTTCCTTTGATCAAATTATAGCCAATAAGTCCAAACATCTGCTTTTGTCTCTTTTTTTTTTGTGAGACATTGAAAATAAAATTGTTTAAAACCAAAAATCCAGTTTATTTTAACAAATTTTAAATCAGAAATAGTTGTCAGCTCACAAAGACATCCTAATGTTATTTCTTTAACTGATAGCATGGTGACTAGCATTTCTGCACATGTCAGCATATAAATCATAATGACTTTGGAATAAGAAGAAAATGAATAAGCCGAAATGTTAAAACTAAGGAATGTGATTATAAAATGTAAAGGAAAATGAGAAAGCAATCTACTTCCAATCACAAAGTACCACAACAAGCTGGGAGAATGTCATATGTTTCTTTCCACTCATTGCTGATAGGGTTATGTTTTAATCATGTGAAATGTAAGTGGAATATCTCTCAGTAAGTATTTACTTCTGATTTCTCCCTTTTTTTTTTGTTTTTAGGACAGCCAAGGAAATGATCTATTAATAGGCACATGTTTGGAAGGCATCTTTATGAAGCACAAAAATGGCAGACTTCCCTCTGTTTTCAAGTAAGGCTTGTCATACCACAGATTTAATGACTAATTTAAAAAGTTATCAAATTACAAGAAAACCCAACACTGGGTTTGAGTGGCATTTCTTAATCGGATAAATGCTAAGTTATTGGCTGCAAATTTACCAATGAATCTACTAATTTGAAGTGCAGCCGTAATTGTTTTCAACAGAAGATTTGTATTACTGTCCAATCTACTATTTTAGCATGTGCTTTTCTTCAGTGTTCCAGAAGCTGTTAATTTGGCAATTTTGTACATAAGATAAAGTTTGCATTTACAACCAAGTTTCTAGTTACAAACTATGTGCACATTGTAACTAGGTGTTTCTGGAAAAGCCAGTTTGAGGGGCAACTCTCATACCTTGGAGAATAAAACATAGGCTATTTTAAATAAGAACTGTTAATGTGTTAATGCAACATGATTTCCACAAGTTAGTCTAAATCATGCAGATTTAGGCAGATGCAAAGTGTACTCAAGTTGAAGTAATTAATTGTACATTGGATAATTTAAAGGGATGTAGTGAGGGGAAAGAGTAGAAGGTTCTGATACCGTTTTCAGAAACAACTCCAGTGTTTTGTGTTTTCCCACAGACCAAGAGGCTGTTGCAGAAATGTAATATTAAAGGAACTTTTAGGTGCCCATGATGCTGTTGTGTAAATGTAGGACTTTCCCAGTAATATTTGGTGGAAGAAGGATTGCAAAAATTGGCAAGAAATGAATAGACAGATGTTAATGGGTATTAAATGGATTTCCAAACGGCATTTGTAAAGCTTTTCATTAGCTACTTGCTTAAGTTGACATATAAATTTGAGGGCAAGTTATGAAATGATTAAGGGGATTGAATAAGCAAAAGGTAACAAAGAATAGGTGTAACGGAATAGTAAATGACACAATGTGATTTGCAGCATTCCTTGCTCAGTATTTATTAATAATTAAATTACAGGATAGAATTTACTAAAGACACAATTGTAAAATTGAGAGAGAAAAGGTGAGGCAAATGAGGTTATCCACTTTGGACCTGAAAATGATAGATCAGAATACTTTTGAAAATCATGGGATTTAGGGGTTAGCCCATTTATAAGTGTAGTGGGTGGACACATGAAAATGAATATATCCAGAAATTTCAAAAACAAGGTTGTCCTAAGGTAAACATCACATATGAGAGTACATTTGTTTCTGAGCAAAATACTATAAGGAAGATATACCAATTGTAATGGTGACGCAGTGTAAATTGCATCATGGAGGGAGAAGATGGCGACACGACACAGCGCGCGCGGCCTCTGCGGTGAATGATATCGGTATTTGTAAGTAGGATGCTGTGCACAATTCGGATTTGACAGAGACAGACGTGAGAAGCATGGAGGAACATCTGGAGTAACCTCTGAAATGCCCGGTTCGCTGCCACTGCTACTGTGCGATAGAGAATCTCCGGAGGAGAAGGCCCCAAATCCTCGACTTTGCCTGTTGCTGGCGGCCAGGGCTGGGGTCGTAGTGCTCGGCCCCAATGATGCTTGGTGTCGGAGGGCTGGTCGGAGGCTCGAAGTTTTCGGACGGACTCAGAGTCGGACTGTGATTGGGTGCTTCCAGGATGCTGCGTCGGCAAGTTTGCAGCACTGAAAGCTCATGGCAGGGAGAATTTTCTTCCTTCTACCGTCTGCGTCAGATAATGGGACTTTCGAGAGATTTTGAGACTTTTTTTTTACCGTGCCCATGGTCTGTTCTCTATTAGATTAGATTAGATTACGGGGACACCCAGTGCTCTTTTATTGTCATTTAGTAAAGCATGCATTAAGAAATGATACAATATTCCTCCAGTGTGATATCACAGAAACAAAGGTCAGACCAAGACTGAAAAACTGACAAAAACCACATAATTATAACATATAGTTACAACAGTGCAAGCAACACCGTAATTTGTTAGAAGAACAGACCATGAGCACAGTAAAAAGTTCAAAGTCTTTCGAAAGTCCCACATCTCACGCAGATGGGAGAAGGAAGAAAACTCTCCTTGCCATACCCGACCACAGCCTGACTCTGAGCTGTCTGAAAACTTGGAGCTCCGACCAGCCCTCCGACACCGAGCACCATCTCTGCCGAACGCTTCGACCCCAGCCCCGGCTGCCAGCAGCAGGCAAAGCCGAGGATTTTGGGGCCTTCCCTCCGGAGATTCTGAATTGCACAGTAGCAGTGGCAGCGAACCAGGCATTTCAGAAGTTACTCCAGATGTTCGTCCGTGCTCTCACAGCTGTCTCCATCAAATCATAATTGTGCACGGCCCCTATTTAACAAATACGGTATCATTTCACTAGAGAGCTGTGCGCGCTGTGTTGCATCACCATCTTCTCCTCCCGCCAAATTACGGTATTGCTTGCACTATTGTAACTAAATGTTATAATTATGTGGTTTTTGTCAGTTTTTCAGTCTTGGTCTGTCTTGTGTTTCTGTGATATCACACTGGAGGAACGTTGTATCATTTCTTAATGCATGCATTAGTAAATGACAATAAAAGAGGACTGCGTGTCCTCACAATCTAATTACAAGGAGGATAATCTGGCTTCTAAGGGACTGGTGCACCTTTATGTGCTTTGTTAGAACACTGTGCTCTGAACATTCTGGCAAAATAGACTGACTTGGAATCGGAATATTGCAAGGTAGTCACAGAACACTTTCTCTGTCCTCCTTCAAAAACATCCTATTGGTAAACCCATTATTACTTAAAAAGAAACCAGGAGGTGAAAAAATAAATGAGTGTAATAATAGTACCTACAGAAACCAAGAACAATTGAAAGTCAGCAAAAGAATTAATTGCTTTATCATTTCATCACTTTTAATAAAATTGAATTCTTACCTACAATTTATATCCTACAGCCATCGGCATCTGAAAGCATGTGGTGCTATTCAGCCCATGTGCCATTTAATAGATATTGAGGTGATGGTATGGATTCAATGGGAACGTCATCCCCCCTTGCTTTACCCCTTCTGAGGTTCTATGGTGATTCAAAACTGCAGACTTTCCAGGGGTGATCCTTTCTTGACATTATTGATTGGTTGATTGAGGTACAGTGCAGAGTAGGCCCACCTCGCCCTTCAAGCTGCACTGCTCAGCAACCCCTTTTTTAACTCTAGCCTCATCACAGGACAATTTCCAATGACCAATTAACCTAACAACTGGTACATCTTTGGGCTGTGAGAGGAAACTGGAGCACCCAGAGAATATACACAAACTCCCTGCAGAAAGAGGCGGGAATTGAACCCAAGGTGCTGGTACTATAAAGTGTTGTGCTAACCACTACGCTACCGTGCCGCCCTTCTGAAGGCAACATTTAAGATGGTTTTTGTTTGATGTCTGCTGCACTATTCCGTTATTGCTGATTTATTATCCCTCTCAACCCTTTGATGCCCTTATTAATCAGGAATCTATCAACCTTTATGCTTTTTTGCTTTATATTCAAATTTGATAGTGATAAAACACTAATAGTTTGTCCTTTTATGTTCTTTGTCATGTATTAGCCAAGACCTTACTGATTTGTGTACATAGATGCAGACATCTAGATCTTTTTTGCATGTCAACATAGTAGCAAGTGATGATTTTGCTGAACTATTAATCTAGAGGCCTTGTCTAATCTGGAGGTGCATCTTGCATGACAGAGAGGTAACTTAAGTTAAATTCAGTTAATGGGAATAAAATGTATTGCCATTCCCATTATAGTACTAGGTTGTTTTGATGAAGAATATTTCACTTGAAATGTTAATATTGTTTGTCTTTCCTTAGATGCTGTCTGAGCTAAGTGTATCCTGCATTTTCTGTTTTTATTTCAGAAGATCTGCAAAAGTTGCCTTCTGGTCATTATCACTGCAGATAGGAAGGAGTAAAAAAAAACCTTTATTTTTTTTCATCAGCCTCATTACCTGTATGCATTTCTCTGTAATAGAGTGACCACTACATGGGCTTCGTAGAAATGGTGTGACGAGAGATTGAGAACATGTTTCTTTATGTTGTGTAGCAGTGCTATATGGGATTGATTTTGAGCATAGGAAAACTGGACATCTAAGCCACTGTTGGTCCACAAGCAACGTATTGCAGATGCTGGAAATATGAAATAAGAATTGAAGCTATCAGAAATGCTCAGGTTAGGAAGCTTCACAAATGCTGTCAATCTGCAATAGCAGGATTGTCAATGGGCTGCCCATTAACCACTGCTGAGCATTGACTTCATTTGTAGTCAGCATTCTCTGGCTGCGATGTGTATCATTTGTTAAAATGGTGTTTGCAAAAAAAAAAAAAAATCCATAACTTCATTATAATTCCTTCCTGGCTTGAAATTGTAATTTATCTTCCTTTTCTTTAGATGGAATGAAATATCCAATATGTCTCACAACAAGTCCTCCTTTGCATTAGAATTGGTAAACAAAGAAGAGACCATCCAGTTCCAAACTGTGAGTGTTCCGAAACTATTCAGTTGCTGTGAACGTGCTATTGCATAGCTGATAAAAATTGTGCCCAATCTTTTGTCTGAAAGTAGCTCATTCTAAGTTATGGTCCAGTGTTGGTATGTTTCATTTCTATAATCTGTTTTAAGAAGCAATCTTACTATTTTCAGATATACCTTTTTAATGTTATTCAAGGCTATCAGTTACTCTGTTACTATGATTCTTTTTATTCTCCGTTGCTTTTTATTGGCTCCTGCTGAGTGTTTAAAAGATCATGATGATTGCAGCCTGCCAAAAAAATTCCAAAAGGCCCTTAGGTCTTTTTAAACCTTGTGCTGCCTCACCACTAAAAGACCTCTCAGCCCACTGAAACTTTCGGAAATTTTTCCATGTATATCTAATCTTTTAATTAGTTATGTTTCCATTTCCTTTCTTAAATATGCTATTCTTTGTGAAAACTTAACACTTAGTGTTATTGTTTTAAATTTTATTCCTACAGGAAGATATAGAAACTTCTAAATATGTTTGGCGAATGTGTGCTGCACGACGCAAGTTTTACAGTATGAATAAAAACTCTAACTTGTGAGTATTGTATCTGTTGAATTGGGACTGCATTCTGTTTCGGCGTGTAATTTTTAACAAAACATATGAAAATTAAAGTAGTTCTAAGGAATTTAATTTGTATTTTTCCCTACTTTTAGAGACTTGCCCAAGTGAAATTTGAAGGAAGCTTTTACCTTTTTCTCCTCATTTCCATTTTGCTCTTTCCTCCTTGTTTGCCTTTTTGCCATTTCTTCTTGTGGCTTTTACCCTTTTCTTTCCAACGTAGTTTTGCCTGATCTACCTTTTTTAGCGTCAGTATTTGTTATGATTAACTTTGTTTCTCTATCGACAAATTCTCTGACCACTCTAATTTTATAATTTAAAATTCTGATTTGTTTAATTATAACTTTATAATTATTACACTGTTAAAATGGGAAGGGGTGTTGGAAGGCTGAATACTCCACTATCTGATCCAAAAGCACTGAATACTGGAAATACTCAGCTTACTTCAAGTTCTTATGAATGGTCCATGGTCCGCAATGGAGATGTGCAAAAGAATGCAGTTGCTGAAATCTTGAGCACTGTGCAAAATGCTGGATGAACTCTGGTTCTGGCAGTGACAATGGAGGGAAATGGACTGTCACTGTTTCAGGTCACGAAACGTTGGGACTGGAATGAAAGAAGAAAGATGGTCAATAGAAAAGGGAGGGGGTCTAGCAAGAGTTGGCAGCTGATAGTTGAATCAAGGTGAGTGGGGGATGGGGGAGAGTGGGAATAGTGCAAGAAGTTGGGTGAAATGACAAAGGTTTGAGGAGGATGGAATCAGATAGGAGAGGATGATGGAGCATGGAATAAATATGATGAGAGGAAATGAAGGGAGGAATATGTAGATGATGGGCACATCGAGATGGCTGCCTCTGCTGCCAAATTGAGACTAGGTGTAGATTATAGGAATAGTACCCTTTATTTTATCTTGGTAGTTTCTAAGCTGATGCATAAAGAACAATTTCTTTTACTTCCACTGACTATTCCCCTCTATCTCTCCCCTCCCACCACCCCAACCTGTTTTGTGTTCTCTTATCCTACTGGCCCCATCACTCACATACAGGTGTCCCCCCACTTTTTGAACGTTCACTTTACGACACCTCGCTGTTACGAAAGACCTACATTAGTTCCCTATTTTCGCTAACAGAAGGTGTTTTCACTGTTACGAAAAAAGCAGTGCGCGATAAAAATCAGCGCGAGAAAAAAAAAAGCACGCGCCCTGAGCAGCCGCTCTCCCTGGGAACTGCATTCTAGCCGGCATTGCTTAAACACGTGCCTGTGAGCACCCATTAGCAAGATGAGTTCTAAAGTATCAGAAAAGCGTAAAAGAGTTCGTAAGAGTGTTGCACTTAGCGTAAAACTAGACATAGCTAAGCATTTCGATGGTGGTGAACGAAGTAAGGACAAAGTGAATTTGGCTTGTGGAAGTTGATGAAGATGTTCAAGAGGTTTTGGCATCCCATGACCAAGAACTGATAGATGAAGAGCTGATGCAATTGGAAGAGGAAAGGATAACAATCAAAACCGAATGCAGTAGATTACGGACCGAAAGTGAAGTCGTCCAGGAACTGAACGTGAAGCAACTATGTGAGATTTTCGCTGCAATGATAAAGTACGACTTTAATTTTGAAAGGGTATGTCAGTTTAGGGCATATTTGCAAGTTGGTTAACAAAGAACTGTATGATAGAAAAATGCGCGAGGCTAAGCAGTCAAGCAAGCCTTCCACATCAGCCACAACTGACGACGAACTTCGACATTGAGGCAGGCAGACACAGAAGAAGATGACCTGCCTGCCCTGATGGAAACAGACAACGATGAGATGATACCCCTGTGTCCCACCACCTCAAACCTCCGGACCACGGACAGATACCGATTCGCGGAGAATGCAGCGGTAGCTGGGAGGCACCCAGCACGTCTTTAAGAAAAAAGCCGGAATAAACAAGCTAATTAATTACGTGCCGGGTGGCACCTAATTAATTAGCTTGTTTATTTTGGCTTTTTTCTTAAAAGATGTGCTGGGTGCATCCTGGCCACCGTTGGACTCCTGCATGCTTCGCGGATCGGTATCAGGTCGCTGCCCGGAGGGTGGGGGCCACGGCACCACCCCAATCTCCGACGACTCAGCCTAACACACCATCATCAGTGTGCTCGGCACTGTCTTCCCAATTCCAGTAAGTGATACTACACTGTACATACATTATTTCTACTTTATATCGGCTGTGTATTTTTAGGTGTTATTTGGTATGATTTGGCAGCTTCATAGCTTAAAGGTTACTGGAGAGCACTTGCGTGAGATTTACTGCGGACAGCGCTTGCGTGAGATTTTCGCTACGGAGAACAGTGCAGGCAATCGTTGTAGAGAAGTATTTCTAATTTATATAGGCTGTGTATTTATCATATTCTTGCTTTTACTATATGTTACTGTTATTTTAGGTTTAATGTGTTATTTGGCATGATTTGGTAGGTTATTTTTGGGTCTGCGAACGCTCACAAAGTTTTCCCATATAAATGGTAATTGCTTCTTCGCTTTACGACATTCCGGTTTCTGAACCGTTTCATAGGAACGCTGTACCTTCAGATGGCAGGGAAACCTGTATTTCTTCATCCAGTTTGTCTCTTCACCTCCTTCTTTATTCCATAGTCCACTGTCATTTTCCATCAGGTTCCATCTTCAATCCTCTGAAATGTCTGCCTATCATCTTCCAGCTTGTATTCCCCCCCCCCTCCCCATTTGTCTACTTCCCTTTCTTACCTGGATTCATCACTTACCAGCTCTTGCTCTACCCCTTGTCCCCACCCTTTTATACTGGCAATATCCCCTTTTCCTTTCCTTATGAAGAGTCTTGACCCAAAACATTGACTGCCACTTCCTTCCATAGATGCTGCTTGACCCACTGAGTCTATCCAGCAGTTGTGTGTTACTCTTTTACCTGAAATGTTCCTTGAGCTGCTGAGAATTTCTAGCATTTTCTGTTGTACTTTCAGATGTCCAACATTTATAATTGTTTTATTTTATGTTAGAAACATAGAAAATAGGTGCAGGAGTAGGCCATTCAGCCCTTCGAGCCTGTGCTGCCATTCAGTATGATCATGGCTGATCATCCAACTCAGAACCCTGTACCAGCCTTCCCTCCATACCCCCTGATCCCTTTAGCCACAAGGGCCCTATCTAACTCCCTCTTAAATGTAGCCAATGAACTGGCCTCAACTGCTTCCTGTGGCAGAGAATTCCACAGATTTACCACTCTCTGTGTGAAGAAGTTTTTCCTAATCTCGGTCCTAAAAGGCTTCCCCTTTATCCGCAAACTGTGACCCCTCATTCTGGACTTCCCCAACATCGGGAACAATCTTCCTGCATCTAGCCTGTCCAATCCCTTTAGGATTTTATACGTTTCAATAAGATCCCCCCTCAATCTTCTAAATTCCAATGAGTATAAGCCTAGTTGATCCAGTCTTTCATCATATGAAAGTCCTGCCATCCCAGGAATCAATCTGGTGAACCTTCTTTGTACTCCCCTTATGGCAAGGATGTCTTTCCTCAGATTAGGGGACCAAAACTGCACACAATACTCCAGGTGTGGTCTCACCAAGGCCTTGTACAACTGCAGTAGTACCTCCCTGCTTCTGTACTCGAATCCTCTTGCTATGAATGCCAGCATACCATTTGCCTTTTTCACCGCCTGCTGTACCTGCATGCCCACTTTCAATGACTGGTGTATAATGACACCCAGGTCTTGTTGCACCTCCCCTTTTCCTAATCGGCCACCATTCAGATAATAACCTGTTTTCCTGTTCTTGCCACCAAAGTGGATAACCTCACATTATCCACATTAAATTGCATCTGCCATGAATTTGCCCACTCACCTAATCTATCCAAGTCACCCTGCATCCTCTTAGCATCTTCCTCACAGCTAACACTGCCGCCCAGCTTCGTGTCATCTGCAAATTTGGAGATGCTGCATTTAATTCCCTCATCCAAGTCATTAATATATATTGTAAACAACTGGAGCCCCAGCACTGAGCCTTGTGGTACCCCACTAGTCACTGCCTGCCATTCTGAAACGGTCCCGTTTATTCCCACTCTTTGCTTCCTGTCTGCCAACCAATTCTCTATCCACATCAACACCTTACCCCCAATACCATGTGCTTTAAGTTTGCACGCTAATCTCCTGTGTGGGACCTTGTCAAAGCCTTTTGAAAACCCAAATATACCACATCCACTGGTTCTCCCCTATCCACTCTACTAGTTACATCCTCAAAAAATTCTATGAGGTTCATCAGACATGATTTTCTTTTCACAAATCCATGATGACTTTGTCCGATGATTTCACCACTTTCTAAATGTGCTGTTATCACATCTTTGATAACTGACGCTAGCATTTTCCCCACCACTGATGTTAGGCTAACCGGTCTATAATTCCCCGGTTTCTCTCTCCCTTTTTTAAAAAGTGGGGTTACATGAGCCACCCTCCAATAGCTTAGCTTTAAAGGAAAGTGTTTATAAATATTAATTTGATTCTGCACTTTTCCTCTCCTTCCCTGAAGATGCTATTTCTTTTACCTGTGAAGCTATTCAAGTTGAACAGACATTGATAAGATATAAAACAACAATATTGCATCTAATTTTGCTCCAGTGTACACCTTGTAACTGAATATTTAATGTTTGTACCGTTTTCTAAGATTAGTTAAAGGAAATAGTTTACTCTTTGAATGTTGATTATAATTAGCATATTCTAATAGGTAATTGAGTACATTGAAAGCTGTGAACTAAAACAAAGCTATTTAGTGCCATTGAAATGTGCATAGTTTCATGATCTTTATCCTTCAATTTTTTTTAACATGTTATCATTGTTTTTGCATTTAAAATCTATTTAATGTCATGAAAAGTACTAGTTTAAGATATTTAATTTTAGTGGGAAGAATTATATATCGTCATTTATTTTTCAATTTCAGACAAGGTCAGGCTGCTTCAGTGAGTCCAGTCCGAAGGAGCACATTGTCAAGAATGTCTTTGGTATGTGAGATGTTGATTTATAAATTGCATTCTCTCCTAACGTGATTCTTTTTTTAATCTATTAAAATACCACATATCGTATCACTATAAAATGACTGCACTAAAATTTTCATTTTAAAGGAAGATTCTTACTATTTTGTAACTTTATGTGCTACCACAACATGTGGATTTGCTTTAATTAAATCAGTAAAAGTTTATTAAGTTCAGGCAGTGCCTGTGAAAGAGAATGAAAAAGAGGTGACGTCTTGGGCCAGAGACTCAGAAGAGAAAACAAATGAGATTTCAGTTTTAAAGAAGGCGAGTAAGGCAATGGAAGGAAAAAGAGGAGTATTTCTGATGGGGAGAGACTAAGTGGATAATGTGGCAGTTAGGCCATATTGTGCTTGCTGCACTGTTGTTTTTCCTAATAGCAGGGTTGTGGAATAGCAGGCTTGCCAGATCATTTGACAGCATCAAAACTGGCCTTTCTCCAATTTAGAATCTCAACCCATGGACCAGACCTACCTTTTGCATATTTACTTTGAAACTAATGGCATTGTGGTCACTGGATGCAAAGTGTTCCCTTACACAAACTTCTGTTACCCGCCCTGTCTCATTCTCTAATAGCAGATCAAATATCGCACAATCTCTTGTTGGGACTTCTACGTACTGATTAAGGAAACTTTCTTGAACTCATTTGACAAACTGTATCCCATCTAATCTTTTTACAGTATGGGAGTCTGAATCAATATGTGGAAAATCAGAATCACCTACTATAACAACTTTGTATCTTGCACCAGTTTGCAAGCTTTTTACAAATTTGTTCCTCTAAATTCCATAGGCTGTTGGGTGGTCTGTAATATAGCCCCATTAACATTGTACCTTTCTTATTACCCAGTTCCACCCATAAGGCTTCATTAGACGAGGTCTGCAGTCTGTCCTGATGAGCACTGCTGTGTCATTTTCCCAGACTAGCCACTCCCGCTCTATTGCATCTAAAACAATAGAATCCTCAAATATTGAGCTACAGTCCTGCCCCTCCTGCAACCAAGTCTCACTATATCATAATTCCAGGTGTTAATCCATGCCCTGAACTCGTCTGCCTTTCCTACTACACTTGCATTGAAACATACACAGCTCAGGACATTATTTGCACCATGCTCAACCTTTTGTTTGAGGCTTTAACAACTATCTCCACAACCTCTCCACTATCTGTCCTGGCACTCTAGTTCCCATCCCCTTGCAACTCTAGACATGCATGAAATGGAAGAGATGGGGTAAGAGCAGAGTTTCACACACGTCTGCTCTTACCCCATCCTCCCGCCACCCTACCAGGGATAGGGTTCCTTTGTCCTCACCTACCACCCCACCAGCTTCTGCGTCCAGCACATAATTCTCTGAAACTTCTGCCATCTCCAATGGGATCCCACCACCAAGCACGTCTTCTCTCTCCCCCCCACCCCCCACCTCCCACCCCCCCCACACTTCCTGCTTTCCGCAGGGATCACTCCCTACATGACTCCCTTGTCCATTCGTCCCTCCTCACTGATCTCCCTCCTGGTAGTTATCCTTGCAAGCAGAACAAGTGCTGCACCTGACCCTTTACCTCCTCCCTCACTACCTTTCAGGGCCCCAAACAGTCCTTCCAGGTAAGGTGACACCTTACCTGTGGGTCTGTCCGGGGTCATGTACTGTGTTCAATGCTCCCGGTGTGACCTCCTGTATATTGGTGAGACTGGACCTAAATGGGGAGACCGCTTCACCAAGCACCTATGCTCCAACTGCCAGAAAAAGCGGGATCTCCCAGTGGCCACCCATTTTAGTTCCACTTCTCATTCCCATTCTGATATGTCCATCCGTGGCCGCCTCCATTGTCGTGATGAGATCACACTTAGGTTGGAGGAACAACACTTTGTGTTCCGTTTGGGTAGCCTCCAACCTGATGCCATGAACATCAATTTCTCAAACTTCCAGTAATGACCCCACCACCCCGCACTCCTTCACCATTTCCCATCCCTGTTTTCTCTCTCTCACTCACCCTATCTCCTTTCCAGCTCATCGCCTCCTATTGATGCTCCTCCGCCCTTTTCTTGCTTTCATGGCCTTCTGTCTCTTTCACCAATCAACTTCCCAGCTCTTTACTTCATCCTCCCCTCCAGGTTTCACCCATCACATTGCCTTTTTCTTTCTCCCCTCCCCCCATCTTTTAAATCTACTCAGTTTTTTTCTCCAGTCCTAGTGAAGATTTTCAGCCCGAAATGTCAACTGTACTCTTTTCCATTGATGTTGCCTGGCCTGCTGAGTTCCTCCAGCATTTTGTTTGTGTTGCTGTTCAGTTCAACCTCTGATGCCATTCACTGAGATAAGATCATAAGTTGTAGGATCTGAATAAGGCCACTTGGCCCATTTAGTGTACTTCACCATTGCATCATGGCTGATTTATTATCCCTCTCAACCTTATTCACCTGCCTACTTCCTGTAACCTTTGACACCCTAACTCACCAAGAAACTATCAACCTCCGCTTTAAATATTCTCAATGACTTGGCCTCCACAGCCAGCCGTGGCAATAAATTCCTTAGATTCACCACCCTCTGGCTAAATAAGTTCCTTTTTGTATCTGTTCTAAATGGACATACCTCTATTCTGAGGCTGTACCTGTGGTCTTGAACTCATCCACTATCGGAAACATCCGCTCCACATCCACTCTATCTAGACCTTTCAATATTCTATTAAGTTTCAATGAGATTCCACCCCCGCCCCTCTAAATTCCAGTGAGTATTTGTCAAGAGCCATCAAATGCTTCTTGGATGTTAGCAATTTTATTCCTAGAATCGTTCTTGTGGTTGATCCTTGATTCACAACCTGCCGTTCCCTTTATTATTTGAATAATTATTTCAAACATTATTTGAATATTTTTTGTATTGAATCATTTTAGAATATTTTCATAATATTTTAAGTCCCAATAAAATTGGATGCTGAAACAGGCCATTTAGCTCAACCTGTGGTGGTATTTGCCCTCAAATATATTACTATTTCTTTTTGTTGTGATCTAATCTTGAATATTGTCAAAACAAACCTAAAACTAGAGTTCCTTTTCCTCTCTGTTCAAATAGGTAACTCCTTGTTTGGATATATGATCACACCGCTGTTTGAACCATTTCATAGTAGAGTTGCCAAAAGCCATTTATCATGATGCAGCACCAACAATGGTTTCATAGCTGGGAATATTCCATCACTTACCATGCCCCAGTTTCCTTTGACTGGAGCTGGTACACTTCTATTTACACAGTGTGATTGCTTCATAATTTTAATGCATTTTGCCAAAACTATCACAATTAATAACCAAAGGCCCATAATTAAGCTATATGTATTTTTCAAACAGCATCCTAATGAACCTACTTCTATAACTTTTTTAAAGCCTGTAATTTTTTTTTTTGCGTATTGAGCCCAGTATTGCCGGTGAATCTGTAAATGAGATCTTAAGGTTTAAGATGCTCACCTTGGATTTATTAATCAAAAATGTTAAAATAAAGTTAATAACTGCATGTTTAAAAGAAATCATAAAAACTTGTTGCTGTTGATACATTTTTACAAATAAACTTTTCCACAACACTGAGACTATTTTTTAACTACTTGTGTACCAGAGTATATCACTCAAAGGCAATGTATTATATTTGGCACGTTTTAGCCCATTATCCAAATCAGTTAATTCTCTTTTTTGTTTTCTTCTGAATAACTAGTATATTTCATCTTTAATTTTATTCTTAATGAAAATATGACAGCTTTTCTCTTTAAAACTAAACATTGGCTGCCTGAATTCAACTGCTTAATTATTTTAATGATGTTATGAGCGCTGCCTGCTTTCAGTCTTTCCCCTAGGCTGTTTTTAACACTTAACTGCAAAGCAGAAACCGTGTATCTATATGTAACACTTGAAGGTCTTGTTCTGTCACCAGAATTTATTTTTGTTTATATAACTAATTACTAATCAAAGGCAGTTTTCTATTCTGTGCTTTTAATTTTGTATCTGATTAAAAGGTGATTCTTCATTTTAAACTTCAATGCAATAAAATGGACAATGGAAACTTTATTTGATACAGCATATTTTAAAGGTTTATTTGCGTTAATTTCAACAATCTGAATATAATCTTCAGAATTCCACCCATCAACACCTCTGCTATTCTAATGTCTATCTGTCTGTATGTATGATTCCAGTTAAAGTTTATCACTTAACCAACTGTTTTATGTTCCCTTATAATTGTCTTTGGATTAATATCAATTATTCTCATTACTTTTAATGTAGTACATTGAGATTTTTTTCTGGTACAAAATGAGCTACATGAATGGCAGTTGCTATTGGTTTTAAAATTGCTATAAAGTTTGGCTTCTGAATGTTTTCCCGTAAGGAGGACTAATCATATATACTGAGTCATATATTTTCTTTGCCACCTTTCCTGCTACAATTTTTTTAAGCACAATTAGTTTTGCATAGAGGCTGTTTATGCAAAACCACAGCTCAGTTCTTAACAAACGTTTACTTACACTTTTCATAGCCAATCAATTTATTTTCGAGTCTAAGTTTGTCATTCAACCGTATACATGTATACTGTGAAATGAAACAACATTCCTCAGGAATAAGATGCAAAACATAATACATATAACACAAAGTAATCTTGGACGGGAGAAAGGAAAACAAATTGATAAAAGGATTTTTCCTTTCTCTCAATATTGCAATAACTACTAGAACTATCAACCTTGGAAATTAATTTATAATTCTTAAAGACATTTCTGTTGCTATCTGTTCTGTATTGCTAAACACATGCTGTGGATTAAAATGTATTTATCATTTTTGTTTCCTTTTAGCCAAAACCTCATCAATTTATGATGCCCCTACCACAATTGCATTACAATGGACACTACACTGAGCCCTATAAATCTTCGCAAGGTAGAGTTTTTTAAAAAAAAGAACAAAATTTTAGATTGGAATGTTTAAAGTAAATGTTTACTGCTTTAAAAATGATCTTTGCTTTTCTATTATTTTGTGACTCAAACTTAAATGGTTAAAAGAATGGTAACAGAAATATAAATTTTGCATGGTATTTATTTAAAACTTTTCAAGTTGTAGAACTGATCCAAAATAAACAAAGATAATTCCAAGAGACAGTGTTCTGTTCTAGCATACCATATTGATTAGATTCAGTGTCTATAAAAAGTATTCATCCCCCCTTGGAAGTTTTCATGTTTCATTGTTTTACAACATTGAATCACAGATAGTCTGATTTGACATTTTTTGACACTGATCAACGAGGAAAAAACACTTTCATGTCAAAGTGAAAACAGATCACCGCAAGGTGATTTAAATAACAAATATAAAACAAAATAATTGTTAACATAATTACTGACCCTCTTTGAGTCAGTATTTAGTAGATGCACCTTTGGCAGCAAATACAGCTTTGAGTCTGGAAGGATTGGTCTCTATCAGCTTTGCACATCTGGATACTGTAATTTTTCCCCATTCTTCTTTACAAAACTGCTCAAGCTCTGTCAGATTGCATTGGGATCATGAGTGAACAGCCCTTTTCAAGTCCAACTACAAATTCTCAATTGAATTGAGGTCTGGACTCCTGACTTAGCCACTCCAGGACATTAACTTTGTTTTTTAAGCCATTCCTGTGTAGCTTTGGCTGCATGCTTGGGATCATTGTCTTGCTGGAAAACACATTCTCCCAAGTCACCGTTCTCTTGTGGACTGCATCAGGTTTTCCTCCAGGATTTCCCTGTATTTTGCTGCATTCATTTATCCTCTGTCTTCACAAACTTTCCAGGGCCTGCTGCAGTGAAGCATCTCCACAGCATGATGCAGCTACCACCATGCTTCATGGTCGGGATTGTGTGTTTTTGATGCACATTATTTGGCTTGCACCAAACAGCATTTAGTCAGATGGTCAAAAAGCTCAACTTTGGTTTCATTCAACCATAGAACCTTCTTCCAGCTGAATTCGGAGTCTCCCACATGCAAACTTTAGCTGAGATTTCATGTGAGTTTTGTCTTTCAACATTGGCTTAAAGCTGTGATGGGTGAAGCACCCAGGCAACAGTTGTATGCGCAGACTCTCCCATCTCAACCACAGAAACTTGTATCTCCTCCAGAGTTGACATAGGTTTCTTGGTGGCCTCTCTCACTAGTTCCTTTCTTGCATGGTTAATCAGTTTTTGAGGATGGCCTGCTCTAGGCAGATCTACAGCTGTGTCATATTCTTTCCGTAAGATATAGGAGCAGAAGTAAGCCATTTAGCCTATTGAGTCTGCTCTGCCATTCAATCATGGGCTGATCCAATTCTTCCAGTCATCCCCACCTCCCTGCTTTCTCCCCATACCCCTTGATGCCCTGGCTAATCAAGAAATTATCTATCTCTGCCTTAAATGCACCCAGTGACTTGGCCTCCACAGCCGCTATTGGCAACAAATTCCACAGATTACCACCGTCTGGCTAATGTAATTTCTCCGCATCTGTGTTCTGAATGTACGTCCTTCAATCCTGAAGTCGTGCCCTCTTGTCCTGGACTCCCCTACCATGGGAAATAACTTTGCCATATCTAATCTGTTCAGGTTTTTTAACACTCTGAATGTTTCAATGAGATCGCCCCTCATTCTCTTGAACTCCAGGGAATACAGCCCAGGAGCTGCCAGATGTCCCTCATACGGTAACCCTTTCATTCCTGGAATCATTCTCTTGAATCTTTCCTGAACCCTCTTCAATGTCGGTATATCATTTCTAAAATAAGGAGCCCAAAACTGTACACAATACCCCCAGGTGTGGTCTCACGAGTGCCTTATCAAGCCTCAACATCATATCCCTGTTCATATATTCTATACCTCTAGAAATGAATGCCAACTTTGCATTCACCTTCTACTCCACCGACTCAACCTGGAGGTTAACCTTTAAGGTATCCTGCACAAGGACTCCCAAATCCCTTTGCAACTGCATTTTGAATTCTCTGTCCACCTAAATAATAGTCTGCCTGTTTATTTCTTCCACCAAAGTAAATGGCCATACATCTTCCAACATTGTATTTCATTTGCCACTTTGCCCATTCCCCTAAACTATCTTGAATCTCTCTGCAGGTTCTCTGTTTCCTCAACACTACCCGCTCCTCCACCTATCTTTGTATCATCGGCAAATTTAGCCACAAATCTATTAATCCCATAGTCCAAATCATTGACATACGTCATAAAAAGCAGTGGTCCTATCAGCGACCCCTGTAAAACTCTACTGCTAACTGGCAGCCAGTCAGAATAGGATCTCTTTATTCCCACTCTGATTTCTGCCGATCAGCTAATGTTCCACCCATGCTAGTAACTTCCCTATAATTCCATGGGCTCTTCTCTTGCTAAGCAGCCTCATGTGCAGCACCTTTTCAAAGGCCTTCTGAAAATCCAAGTACGCCATATCTGCTGCATCTCCTTTATCTACCCTGCTTGTAATTTCCTCAAAAAATTGTTGTAAGTTAGTCAGGCAGGATTTTCCTTCCAGGGGCCCATGCTGGCTTTGGCCTATCTTGTCATGTGCCTCCAGGTACTCCGTAATCTCATCCCTAACAATCGATTCCAACAACTTCCGAAACACTGATGTCAGGCTAACAGGTCTATAGTTTCTTTTCTGCTGCCTCCCACCCTTAAATAGTGGAGTAACATCTGCAATTTTCTAGTCATCCGGTACAAGCCAGAATCTATCGATTCTTGAAAGATCATTGTTAATGCCTCTGCAATCTCTCCAGCTACTTCCTTCAGAACCCGAGGTTGCATTCAGTAAGGTCCAGGAGATTTATCCACCCTCAGACCATTAAGCTTCCTGAGCACCTTCTCAGTCGTAATTTTCACTGCACATACTTGACTTCCCTGACACTCTTGAACGTCCGGTATACTGCAGGTGTCTTCCACTGTGAAGTCTGATCCCCTAGTGGGCTCAACAACAAGCTGTTCTAAAAAGCTATCCCTTAGACATTCTACAAATTAACTATTCGATGATTGACTTAACTCAGTGGTCCCCAACCACCGGGCCGCAAGGCATGCGCTACTGGGCCGCGAGGAAACCATATGATCTGGCGATAGGAGTCAGCTGCACCTTTCCTCATTCTCTGTCACGCCCACTGTTGAGCTTGAACGCACACGATGTCATTACCCGCGCGTCATCCATGTCAGTGCGGGAAGGAGATCAACTCCTCGAGCTTGCAAATGACGGCAGGCTGAAAAGTATGTTTGACATAACATCTCTGCCGGCATTCCGGATCAAAGTCAAGGCTAAATATCGTGAGATAGTCAGGAAAGCACTGAAAACGTTGCTTCCATTTCCAACATATCTTTGCAATGAATGCAACGAAAACTAAATTGCAGAATAGACTGGACATAAGGAACCCCCTTCGAGTATCGCTGTCTCCCATTACCCCTCGATAGGACTGTCTTGTTGCAGGAAAACAAGCCCAGGGCTCCCACTGATTCAGCGATATAGGTGCGTTGCAATGATTTTATATTTTCATACGAGGAAAATATGCGCTGTGTGTTTGATATCCGTTACTTAAAATGTTTTGATGCTATTATAAGTGACTTGTATAACCATGCTATTATAAGTGACTTATACAGCCATTATGGCACAGAAACAGGCGATCCCGCCCCTTCTAGTCCATGCCGAACACTACTCTCACCTAGTCCCACCGACCTGCACTCAGCCCATAACCCTCCATTCCTTTCCTGTCCATATACCCATCCAATTTTTCTTTAAGTGATAATATCGAACCTGCCTCTACCAGTTCTACTGGAAGTTCGTTCAACACTTCAAGCTCCCCTGTCCTCCCCTGCTAATTGTCTTATCGCTATATTCATGCGAGGAAAATATGCGCTGTGTGTTTAATATTAAATTCGTTAAATAAACCCTTTTAGAAACGAAATTGAGTGTATTAGCCACTTATCACCTATATTCCAGTCGTGATTAACACACCGCCGCCGCCAACAGAATCGGCAAAAACAATTTTTAAGAAATCGGCACGTAAACGCATGCGCAAGTTACGCATGCGCACTGGTGCCCGCGCAAGGCTTCATGGTCATTGTAGTCTTTCTCGGGGTAAACCCAACGTATTTGACTGCTATCCTTGTACGTTGGCAACCCTACCCCCACCCCGGTCGGCCGGTCCGCAAGAATATTGTCAATATGAAACCGGTCCGCAGTACGAAAAAGGTTGGAGATCCCTGACTTAACTGTACTCCAAGGGATATTCATTGACTTGGAAATTTTCTTGTATCCATCTCCTGGAGTTGCTTGGAGTGTTCTTTTTGTCTTCATGGTGTAGTTTTTGCCAGGATACTGACTCACCAGAGTTGGACCTTCCAGTTACAGGTGTATTTTTACGATAATCAATTGAAACACCTTGACTGCACAAAGGTCTCCAAAAACAGATCTCCACTTAACTAATTATGTGACTTCTAAAATAAGTTGGCTGCACCAGTGTCACATTAAAGGGAGGTGAATAGATGTGCAATTAATTATTTTGTGTTCTATATTTGTAATTAAATTAAATCACTTTGTTGAGATCTGTTTTCACTTTGACATGAAAGAGTCTTTTTCTGTTGATCAGTGTCAAAAAGCCAAATTAAATCCACCGTGATCCAATGTTTCAAAACAATAAAACATGAAAACTTCCGGGGGGGGGGGGGGTGAATACTTTTTATAGGTACGTTTGTTTCCTATTTTTCCAGAGATCATAACACATAGGGTCAGAATTAGGCCGTTCAGCCCACTGAGTCTGCTCCGCCAGTCATCATGGATGATTTATTATCGCTCTCACCCCCATTCTCCTGCCTTCTCCCCCATAACCTTACTGGTCAAGAACCCATCAAACTCTGCTTTAACTATACTGAATGACTTGGCTGCCACAGCAATCTTTGGCAATGAATCCACCGATTCACTACCCTCTGGCGAAAGAAATTCCTCCTCATCTGTTTGATGTGCTGTGCCCTGTGGTCCTACACTCCTCCACTATAGGAAATATCCTCTCCACATCCACTCTATCTAGGCCTTTCAATATTGAAAGGTTTCAGTGAGTTCCCCTCTCTCATTCTTATGAAATTCAGTGAGTACAGGCCCAGATGTTAACCTGGTCATACCTGGGTTGTATTTTAATATCATAATACATATATAAATATTCTTTTGGAGAGTGGTGCAAGGGAATCCAATAAAACTGGTCACTGAGAAGGCATTTGTTACACAGGCAGGTGGCTGTTGTTGGAATTCAGTTATCCACTCCCAGGTTCTCACTTCAGAAGTCCCATAGGACAGTGTCTCAGGCCTGTCCTGACCATGTTTAGCAGTTTTATTGGTGACCTTATTTCTTCATAAAATTAGTGCTTCGGCATAGCTGTGTGAACCAAGTTCAATCTGAATCTTGGGTTTTGTCTTTGCAGAGTTTGCATATTTTCTCTTTAACTACAAACACATGCTGGTAGGTTAATTGGTAGTTGTAAGTTATCCATTACTGTAGGTAAATAGCAAAAAAAAGTGTATATGAGAGAATAAGTTGCAGGGGTACAAACAAATAAGAGGGTGTATGTCAGAGCCTGAAGAAAACCAGATACATTGAGCTGGTCTATTTGGGTAAAGATGAAATGTTTAATTCAATTTTTATTTCCTCGGAAAAAGAAGCAGTCCATGCTTGTATAGACAACACTGAGACGTTGGTCCATATCTGCAATGCTAAATGGTAACTGATGGCACAAGACAAGTGTTAGACAGTGGTTATCCCTAAAAAGTACGTCTGGTGACCTGTTCTTGCCACTCAGTGACATTTAACATCACTAAGTTCCTCCCGCCATCAACATCCTGAGAGCTTATCTCTGACACCAACTCAGCTAGCCATGTACATATTATAGCTGCAGGAGTAAGTTAAAGACCTCGTTTCCTGCTCAAATTAACATCCTGACATTCAAAAGGTAGGCCACCTTCTACAATGCTCAAATAAGTCCAGAAGCAGAATTAGGCCATTTGGCCCGTCGCATCTCCTCTGCCATTTCCTCGTGACTAATCCAGTTGCCCTCTCAGCCCCACTCTCCTGCCTTCTCCCCTTATTCCTTCATGCCCTGACCAATCAAGAATCTTTCAACCTCTGTCTTAAATATACATAAAGACTTGGCCTCCCCAGCTACCTGTGGCAACAAATACCACAGCTAAGCCACTCTCTGGCTAAAGAAATTGCTCACCATCTCCATTCCAAAATGACACCCCTCTTCTCTGACACCCTGTTCTTTGGTCTTCGACCTTCCCACCATAACAAACATCCTCTCCACATCCACCCTATCAAGGTCTTTCACCATTCGATAGGTTTCAAAGAAGTTAGTCCTCATTCTTCTGAATCCTAGTGAATACAGGCCCGGAGCCATCAAACGCTCTTCACGTGATAAGCTATTCAATCCTGGAATCATTTTCATGAACCTCCTTTGAACACTCCAGTTTCAGCACAACCTTTCTGAGATGAGGGGCCCAAAATTGCTCACAATACTCCAAGTGAGTCTTTGTAAAGTCTTAACATTTCATCCTTGTTTTTATATTCTAGTCCTTCTGAAATTAATGCTGATATCACATTTACCTTCATCACAGACTCAGCTTGCAAATTAACCTTTAGGGAATCCTGCACAAGGACGTCTAAGTCCCTTTGCACCTCAGTTTTTTCTCCATTTAGGAAATAATAACCCTTTCATTTCTTCTACCAAAGTGCATGACCATACACTTCCCAAACCTGTATTTCATCTGGAAGTGTATGTGATTCAGGAATGTGATTAAATATTTTTATTGCTTGGATAATTGTAGCTCAGCAATATTCAAGATTAACATTATTTAAGCCAAGGTAGTACTTTTGATTCAAGTACAGTGAAACCCAGATTTTACGCGCCCCGATTTAATGCAAATTCGGATATAACGCGATGAGTCATTGGACTACATATCCATGTCAATCCATACTCCCCCTTCTCCAGCCTTGTATCCCTTTTGCCAAACAACTTCCCAGCTCTTGGCTTCATTCCCCCCCCCCCCCCCCCCCCCACCGTCTTCTCCCATCATTTCAGGTCTCTCCCACCAACGTGAGGGGTTCAAATAACGCAAAGATCGCGTGATGTTGTTTTGTGTAAACAGGGTTGGAATACAAGTTAAAACCGCTCATGATTGGCAAATCTCGCTCACCCCGCTGTTTCCACCATGTCAACATGAAGTCGTTACCGTTTGAGTACACACATAGCAGCAATGCTTGGATGGAAAGTGTCATCTTTGAGGATGGTTTCACAAAACTTTTGTCCTTGCTGTCTGCGTTCATTTGCGTAAGCAAAAGCTGGAACCCAAAACTCTTCTTTTGCTTGACAACTGTCCCGCTCATCCGCCAGCTGCCAACATAGTAAGCCGTAATGGAAAGATCCGAGTTTCTTACCTCCCCAAGAACACTATGTCCAAGATCCAGCCCCTAAATCAGGGGATCATCTCTGTGTTCAAGCAGAATTACAGGCAGGAATTAATTTGTAGAATTGTAGACGACTCAACGCTTGAAGCCTATCAGGAAAGCCTGAACGTGAAGGAAGTTTGCCACTGAGGTGGGAAGGCCTGGGCAGCAGTCAGCTCGTCACGTGTGGAGAAATGCTGGGAGAAGAGTCTGGGGCCAGCCTTTTCATCACGCCACTCCACCACAGAAGATGATGATGACGGGCCAGATTTGTGCGGCTTCACAGAGGAAGATGTGCGTGAGGCAGAGAAGCTGAACGGAACAAAGAAGCACCACACCAGTGGTACTCTGCCGACAATGAATGCCCAACATATGAGCACCTGTTGGACACTGAGATCGTCCATAATGTAACTATAGCGGAGACAAGTGTACCGGTTCTTGAGCCCCAAGGTGATAATGAAGAGCGTCCACCCCCACCCCCAAAAGTGTCTGAAGCCATTGAACACCTCGAGGCTAGCCTCCGTTGGCTGGAGACCCAGGAGGCGGACCACATAAAAAAAAAACCTCCAACTCAGAATCATTCTAGATTTCACTCACAGCCAGCGACATGCTACGTTCAAGCAAGGAACACTCGATCACTTTTTTAGGAAATAAACTGTAAATGATTACTAATATTCTTGGTTTTTGTTTTGTGTATTAAAAAGCTTTACTAAAAATTAATCTGTGTTTTAATTTCTACAGTAACAACAACCCTGATTTAGCACAACCCTGCTTTTTTTTGCCATGACATTTTATGGACCCAAACGATCATGTTATAATGGGGTTTCACTGCTCCACAACCACCTGCCCCGAATTGGTCTTCTCAGCCAAAACATATTTGCTGCAATTACTTGCCTTGGCCATTCTCACAACATCCCTTAAACTTGTGATCTTGGCATTGCAACCTCCAGCCTAGTGGAATCATGAAAAATGACAATCGAAAGAGTGGCCCCAGTTAAAAGAAGTGGGTTTCCACCTGGTGTAATTGGGGATGGGCACTGAATGTTTGTCTTGACAAGATTGTCCAGATATAGAAGAATGAATGAACTTAACAAAAAGTCAAGTATCTGTACCAATATATGCCACCTTAACTGAAAAGTTTCATCAGGCCAAGTCAACAGCATTGTTCTGTCAACTTTTTCTGACATTCTAGCGCTTGCATTCTAACAGAAGTGAAAGCAAAATTAATTCCTTCTTTACATTCAGGGGCAGTGTCTACACTTGTGCTTCCAATTGTTTGCTCAACTAAAATCAGCAAAGCTTGTGTATTCACTGGAATTAATGTCTTCAGATTAACAAGTGTTTCCAGTCACAGACTATTTTTAGTCCCAAGCATGATTTGTTAGTAGCTCTAAAGAAGTAGCAGAGATTTTTTGTTTTGGGCATGACTTTGAATAACAAATGTATATGATTAAATAAGATTTAAAACAAATTATAACCTCTTAGCTGGCTTTATTTTAGAATGTGCTAGTTTTTTGTTTGAAATTTTGGGAAACAGTTTTAAATTGAAGCTGTTGAATTTTATTGGAATATAATGTATTTAACAATTTAAAGTAACTATGACTATTTCTATAGATCTAACTTGTGTTAAAACTTAGCCTCCAGTACACAAAAACTGCCTGATTTTGATCACTAAAATTGATAGTCATTTCATTGCTGAACTTGTGATTGTGTGTTCTGGAGGTCAGTGCCTTTACTGATTCTACATAATTTTCACCTTTTTATTTCAGACAATCTCTACATGAACAATCAAAATAGCTGTTTTTATCGATCTCAAACAAGTTTGGACAGACCTCCATATGAATACAATGGCCGAATCCGAAATGGCAGTATCTATAGTGCACATAGTACAAGCTCTTTAAATAATCCACAGCACTTTATGCAAGCATCTCCTATGTCTTCAAATCCGAGTATCACAGGAAGTGATATAATGAGAGGAGATTACATCCCAACAAACAGACATAGTACTATTATTCCACCTTCCTATAGACCAACCCCAGATTATGAAACTGTTATGAGGCAGCTCAATCGTGGCATGATTCATAATGAAAGACAGAGTCATTCAATGCGAAATCTCAGCATAGGCAATTCCTATGCTTACAGCAGATCTGATCCGCTTGGTTACAGCCAGCCAGAAATCCGAGAGCAGCCTCCATTCAATTCCCAAAATGTGAATCCGTACCCTTTGCATTTGAACTACAGCTTTCATTGTCAGTCACCATATATAAATTCAGTTGAACGACGTCCTGTTGTTGGGGCAGTTAGTGTGCCGGAATTGACTAATGCTCAGTTACACACTCAGGATTACAGTGCAGCAAATATGCTAAGAACTCAAGTGTACAGGCCTCCACCTCCGTATCCTTATCCAAGACCTGCAAATAGTACACCTGATCTTTCAAGACATCTGTATGTAAGCAGCAGCAACCCAGATCTGATAACCAGGCGTGTACATCACTCTGTACAGACATTTCAGGAAGATAGTTTGCCTGTTGCACATTCACTGCAAGAAGTTAGTGAACCTCTAACTTCTGCAAGATTACATGGCAACACCCATAAGCGTAATAGCATTGAGATTGCTGGACTAATGCACAATTTTGAGAGCTGGAGGATAAAAGAGAGGACCATATCTGCACCAGGTGTTGAGATGAGTTCAACACCGGAAACCGCTGCAGGTTCACTACCTAGTATTTACTTTGAGCGAACAAAACTAGGAGATGCTAAAATTAATCAAGACAAAAGTTATAATCATGGGAGATTTCTCTCAGATGCAACAGTGCTGATTCACAGCAGTGACAATGAGTATGATTCAGGGTACATTGAGAAGAGATTACAAATGCTTCCTGTTGAATCTGCAGCCCATTTACCCACTATGTTAAACCAACCCTCTGAACCATTGCTAGACTATCAAAATAGCTCTGCCCCTGCATTAAGCAATCAGCTGGGTTTAGAAAAGCAAGCACGAGAAAGGGGAGCAATGGAATCAATACAGTATCTTCCATCAGTGTCTGAATCTGAACTCAATACAGTTGGAAGAAGACAAGCAAGAAGAATATCTTCCAAGAGAAGACCCATGTCTGAAGTTCTTTATGGAAGACTAAATGCAATGGATGGTCTCCCACCACTTGGAGTAAGTAGCTTAATGCTGATTCTGTATCATCACCATAAATTTTTTTTGTTTTAAATAGAAAACAGGTCTATCAAAAATATAGACTTTCAGCATTCGTATTTTGTCCTGAAGGCCACAGCTCTTCAAGTATGAATCCAACCATTTTGTAAATGTGGTGAAAGTTTCTTTCTCTGCCCTTTTACATCATGAGTTCCCTATCTTGCCATCCTCTTGGGGGTGGGGGGAAATACTGTTTTTCTACCAATTACTTCAAATGCCTGTACCTAGTTTTTTGAGCCATTAAAAAAAATGTCTTTTCTATTTGCTGTATGTAGATGCTTCCAATTTTACACTCTCCAAATAAGTCCTCACCCAGTTTCATCCAATCCTAACTTAGCCACTTTCTCTATTTTGGCTTAACTCTCCACTGAGCCCTCTCCTGTGTAATAATATTATCCTGTAGTGTGGTGACTAGAACTTGGGGTTAATTTATTGAATTGGATTGGGGAAATGTTATATAATAGAAAACAATTGTGATAAATGGTAATGTTTGAATTGCAAATCATGCTATATTCTGAGGGTGGTTGATTGGATGAATGCTGACTAATTATTTCCAGCACTGGAGCATGTAGAACTTGGGGCCACAATCTCCAAATAGCAGGTGATTTCGTATTGAAATGAGAAGAAATTGCTTTTCTGAGGCCCATGAATCCTAGGAATTCTCTACCCCAGAGAGCTAAGGAGGCAGAGTCGTTTCAGTCAAGAAGCTTAAGGAATATGAGGAGCGATTAGATGTTGATGCCAAGATCTTCCTGAATGCTGGAGCATGTTCAAGGGGCAAACTGACCTCTTCCTGCTTCTGTGCTTTTCTGGAACTCATGACCTCTGACTTTGGCCTGTTTATGCATTTTTAAATTTCTGCTTCACTTTGGCAACTTTTTTGGTATTGCTATTTGACAAAATTTAAGAGCCCATAATGCATAACTAAACTAATATTATAAGAATAATTAGAGTAGTTCAGGCTTAATTATTTCCTTGATAATATTTTTTAAATATGAGCTCAAAGCCCAAGCTTTTATTTCTCCAGCCTCATCACCATGCCACTGACAAATGTGTCGTAGAGATAAATGGGGTTGATCCGTTTGAGTATTAGCATTTAGGACAAAACATGAGGCATTCTATCGAAAATGAAAATATAAATTCTATGTGGTTGACTTGCATAGAGTTTCTCAGTCAAAAATTAATTTACAGATTGGCCTTTAGGGGGAGTTTTTGTTTTGCTTTTCATAGGTTATAGTTAATGAATTAAAGACTAGGTCTAGACTAAGTGTGAGAGAATACAGGAGATGGCAGCAGAGAGAATAGTTGTGAACATTCATGTGCTGGCACGTCAACGTAAACCATAAGGTGGTTTCATGCTAAATAGTATGTGTATTTTAAGAAGAATATTTCGAATGAAAGAAGGCTATCCTTGCTTCATTATTTATCAACTACTTATTTTGTAAGTTTATCACTATGCCTTAACTAAAAATGTGATTTATTCTTAAAATCTGGATAGATTGAGTTGGCTATTTACATGATTGGCAAACAATTTTTTTCATGCAGGTTCTGTACACTGAAAAGGATAAAATATTCTTGATTACCATGTTTATAACTGTTGACTTTTGGATTATTTTATCATTCTAAGGTTATTAGAAAAGAAGATTGTGTATCTGATATTAGGACAATTGGACCACTAAAGATGGCAGAATTAAATGGTTTGACACCATTTCAAAAACCTTTACCTGATGCAGTTAAAAATGAGCCCATCCAAACACCATTTGATGAGCGGGTATGTAATTATGTCTTTCATATTTTTTCTTTTTGAATGCATGTCAAGTTTGAACAGTCAGTCATCTGCCAAAGACAATATGTTATAAAAATATGGCTAGCAGCTTTGAGTTGCAAAAATATTTATTATACAGTTCTGTTAGATATATGCACATTTTCCTATTCCTCTGGTGTTTGAACTTGGTGAATTGAAAAGGACCCAGCAATTGGAATTTGTGTTTTTACAGAAAAGCTGCCCAGAATGCTTGCTTATTTGCAATTCTATAATTATGGTTGGAACAGTGCACCTGTAGATTAGCAGTTGAATGAAAAGTTATCAGGTTTAAATGTTAAATGATTTTATTGTAGTGTGATTATATTGTCAAATGGAAAGTATTGTAAACTTAGTATTTATAAAGAGGTTCAATTTAGGAGAGGGAAAGAGAACAAGGCAGGCAAATAACTGCGTTGCAAGGTACAGATTTTTGGGTTAAAACTTTTTAGTTTGAAGGTTCAAAGGTTCAGTTTAATGTCAGATGTGTACAATGTACATCCTGAAATGCTTTTTCTTCACAAACATCGACGAAAACAGGGAAGTCCCCCAAAGAATGAACAACGGTAAAATGTGAGAACCCCAAGTCCCCCCAGCTCCCCCCTCCTGCGCATAAGTGGCAGTAAGGCAACGATCCCCCCCCCCCACCCCCAGTCAAAAAATAAAGCACACCTGTTCAGCTCAGCACAAGAGTGAGCTAGGTGATAGCAAATACACAGACCTTGCAGTTACCCCATAGACTATGGCATTTCATTTGGCATTCGACAAACCACAGATTCTTTCTCTCCCTAATAAGGGAGAGGGAGGTGTCCCCCATTTTCATAGTGAGCAGGAGACATAACCCACAGGTTTACAATGTTAAAAAGTCAGTTTTGTCACTTTTTACGAGCTCTGTTCCTGAAGATTGCAAAGATCTTGGGTCTTCAGGCCCACAGCAAAAGATTTACCGGCCTTCCTGATGACACACGAGTCTCCTGCCGTGACACCAACCCTCAGTTCCGCCGTCTCCAGAGCCCCGAGATCTTAGGCTTTTGAATTCGAGCCAGACTCTCAGGCTGAACCCTTGGCACGCCGAACAAAAATGGCCAGTCCTGAAACCCCGAGAACTGGTCCCATTTCTGCAAAGAACCAAAGTCTGTGTAACTCCAGGTCAGGGTCTTCAAAAGAACCCTGAAAGAGAGAAATAAAGACATTAAAGATGGAAATAGAGCTGTCTTCGAAGATGCAAGCAGAGGAGTCACCGTTTAGTGCCATCTTAACTCTGCCTCCAACCAATCAAAGATTCATTTTAGAAGGATTTGTACGGTATAAGAAAAATACAGGAAATAGTTTCCTGTATATTCATTAAATTGTGTTTTTAATTATTATGTGTAATGTCTCAGTTTGGAATACTGGATCTTTTACCATAGCGGAAATGAAATTCTCTATTGCACCCCCTGATCTGTCTGCGGCAAGTATACAAAATTAAAGCTATACCAAACTAGGAATGACTGAAAATGGTATTGATTTGTGGTTAAATATGACAGTTCCCTTAACGTTAATGTTAAGAGTGTACACAATATCAGTTGATCTTCTAAATAAAGGTATTTTTTAACTCTGAAGTTAAAATATGATATTGAAACTGTCATATTTCAGCCTAGTGAGATGTCCTATCTTATTGTGTTTGGTCATCTCATTACTGATTTCTGTAACTTTGTCAATAAAACACACTAAAAACTGAAATACATTCATAAGCTATTATAATTTTGTTGAAGAAAATTATTGAAAATATTAATAAACTCTTCTTGGGCTTCCAGCCGAGTACAGATATCGATTTTTAACCAGTGTTTCAGTGAGAAAGTTCTTCCTTGGAGTGAGGCCTTTGTTAAAATTCATTTTCTCTAGTTTTATTTCAATAGCTTCCTTCACCAGGCAGTCCCAGAAGTTACTGGAGCACCACAGTAGTTGGTGGAGTAGTGTATATTGGACAGACGGCGCATGGTGGAAACCCACATCAAGGTGCCTAGGACGTGTATCAGTTTGGGTTACCCAGAGAAATCGGCGGTAGCAGGACATTGCATTCGCAATGGCTATAGGATTGACTTCAGCTCAAAACTACTGAGCCATGACAGTAGCTTTTGGGACCGCCTGGTGAAGGAAGCCATAGAAATAAAACTAGAGAAAAAGAATTTTAACCAAGATGAAGGTCTCAGAAAGAACTGGAATTCAATTATAAACAAGATGAGACAGTGGAAACCTGATTGTTTGAGGACTAACCAATCAGGAGGGATGAACAACGGGGGGGTATAAATACCACCAGACTAGACATGCCCAGGCATCATCCCTAATGAAGATGGCAGTGTCTGTCATCGAAACATTAGTTGAAATCGATGCCTGTACCCGGAAGGAAGCCTGAGAAGAGTTTACTCGTCACATATGCTGGGAAAGCACTAAATCCTTTATTGAAAACATTTTTTAAAAGTTTGGGTAAGGAGTCTTAATGCAGAAATGTATTTTCATAATCTGCTTACTGTATTGACACTTAATATCACTTTTGCTTACATTGTTAGTGCAAAATTTTGGAGCAGCGTCTGGAACAAAAAATGGTGTTTACAGAATATGAAAGAGTTCCAAAGAAAAGTCTGAGCACTGAGTGCACAGTTGCAATGCTGCCTGAAAATGCAGAAAGAAATAGATTCCCAGATGTTATTCCCTATGATGATACTAGGGTGGAGCTGGTGCCGACAAAGGAGAACAATACTGGTTACATTAATGCATCACATATAAAGGTAGCTGTAATATGTTTTTGTGTGTGGTGTTTCTTTTGTAATTTTAGAATTTTGGAAAGCCTCTGCTGTTATTTCTGTAAATTCTGTTGAACTTGGGTACTGAGTCTTAGCTTTATCAAAGTTTTTACCTTTTCAGGCTGCCTTTTCTTTATTAAATATGTCACGTCACTTATTACAGGTTATAGTTGGAGGGAAGGAATGGAATTACATTGCCACACAAGGACCGCTCCAAACAACTTGTCTTGATTTTTGGCAAATGGTGTGGGAGCAAGGTGTTGCCATCATTGCTATGGTTACCATGGAAGAGGTATTTGATTTCTTTTTGTTGTCAATTACGTCTAATAGGCAACACACAAGTAAACAGTAAAGGAACTGCAGATCCTAGATTCTAACTGGAACTTGAAGTTTCCAGATTCCGTCAGATTTTGTAGCTTTGATATGCTTCCTGTACTTTACACCAGTCGGTACTTGTATTGATGCTCTTGGATTTTGGCCCTGAAATATACTTTTGTATTCTTCTGTTGATTTATATGTAAAATGTTCTAAAAATATATAAAATTAAAGAATCTGCAACCAGAAGTGACGATTGGATAATCCGTCTCTGCTTCCTCCAGTGGGCTGTAGTGTGATAGATACCAATCTTCAGCCCAATTTGATTCACTCCCAAAATTTATAGGCATTGGATACTGCAAAGCAATCGGCTCTGACAACATTCCAGCAATAGTACTATAGACTATTCTTCAGAATTTGTGCTTTTGGCCAATGTTGTTCCAGTACAGCTACAACATTGGCATCTACCCAACAACGTAGAAAATAGCCCAGTTATGTCCTATTCACAAGCAGCTGGACAAATCCAACCTGGCCAATTACTACCCCATCAGTCTACTTTTGACCATCAAAGTGAGGGAATGCATATCAATGGTGTTATCATGCAGCACTTGCTTAACAACGGCCTGAACGTAGAAGCTCATTTTGGGTTCTGCCAAAGTTGCTCAGCTCCTAACTTCATGAGTGTTATTCCAAATATTGACAGAAGACCTGAACTTCAGCGATAAAATGAGAGTAACTTTCCTTAACATCAAGGAAGTGTTTGATAGAGTGGCATCATGGAGCCCTAGCTAAGCTAGAGTCATTGGGAATTGGGGTTAACCCTCTGGTTGGAATTGTATTGAACACAGAATAAGATGGTTGTGGTGGTTGGAAATCAATCATCTGAGCCACAACATCTCTGCAGGAGTTCCTCAGGGTAATGTTCTCAGTCCATCTATCTCCATTTTCCTTGAATTGTAAAGTCAGAATTAGAGGTGTTTGCACAATGTTCAGCGCAATGTGCGACAACTCAGATAATAAGCAATCCACAACAAAATGCAGCTAGACCTGGACGGTATTTAGGCCTGGGATGATAGGTGGCAAGTAACATTGGCATCACAAGTGCCAGGCAATTACAATATCCAACAAAAGAAAGTCTAGCTATCACCTCCTGATATTCAATGGCATTGTCATCATTGAATCCACCACAATCAATGTCTTGGAGGATTGTCATTGAGTACAAACTGTATTGGCATAGCCACATATAGAATAACGTGCCTTCTAATGTCCCAAAGTCTCTCCATCTATGATGCTGAGGTCAGGGGTGTGAGGGAATACTATCCACTTGCCTGAATGAGTGCAGCTTCAACAATATTCAGAAGGCTTGCGCCGATACAGGACATAGTAGCACATTAGATAGGTATGTCATCCACAACCATTTACACCACCACCAGTGCACATTAGCAGCATTTTATATTATCTAGAGGATGCACTGTAGCAACTTGTCAAAACTGGCAGCGCCTTTGAAACCCAAGGTTTCTCTCAGCTAGAAGGACAGGAGCAGCTAAGTCATGCCGACACCACCCGTAACACAGCCCATCAGATAACACTCCATCCTGACTTGTAACAGTCCTGCGGAAGGGTCTCAGCCTGAAATGTTGACTGTACTTTTTTCCATAGATGCTGCTTGGCCTGCTGAGTTCCTCCAGGATTTTGTGTGTGTTGCTTGCATTTCCAGCTTCTGCAGATTTTCTCTTGTTTGTGATCCTGACTTGTTTTTGTTCTTTCATCATCACTGGGCTAAAATCTTGGAACTCTGTTCTTAACAGCATTGTGGTACGTCAACACAACGTCAGTAAGGCCACCTCAAAGGGCAACTAGGGATAGTCAAACAAACGCCGGCTCAGCCTGCGATTCCCACATCCCTTAAATGAACATGCAAACAGTATCTGCATCAACAGAGATGTGAAAGAATTTTCTTTTTCATATTCTTCTAACAATTGGCTGCTTCCTTGTTTAATGTACTAGTTAAACAAGGTAGGACTAATCAAAATAGGACATACATGGTAAATGGTAGGGCATTGAAGAATGTAGTAGAACAGAGAGATCTAGGAATAATGGTGCATAGTTCCCTGAAGGTAGAATCTCATGTGGATAGGGTGGTGAAGAAAGTTTTTGGTATGCTGGCCTTTATAAATCAGAGCATTGAGTATAGGAGTTGGGATGTAATGTTGAAATTGTATAAGGCATTGGTAAGGCCAAATTTGGAGTATTGTGTACAGTTCTAGTCACCGAATTATAGAAAAGGTGTCATCAAAATTGAGAGAGTACAGAGAAGATTTACTAGAATGTTGCCTGGGTTTCATCTCCTAAGTTACAGAGAAAGGTTGAACAAGTTGGGTCTTTATTCTTTGGAGCGTAGAAAGTTGAGGGGGGACTTGATAGAGGTATTTAAAATTATGAGGGGGATAGATAGAGTTGAGGTGGGTAGGTTTTTTCCATTGAGAGTAGGGGAGATTCAAACAAGAGGACATGAGTTTGAGAGTTAAAGGGCAAAGTTTAGGGGTAACATGGGGGGAGCTTCTTTACTCTGTCCGCCAGAGAAAGCAGGATCTCCCAGTGGCCACACATTTTAATTCCACATCCCATTCCCATTCTGACATGTCTATCCACGGCCTCCTCTACTGTAAAGATGGAGCCACACTCAGGTTGGAGGAACAACACCTTATATTCCGTCTGGGTAGCCTCCAACCTGATGGCATGAACATCAACTTCTCTAACTTCCGCTAATGCCCCGCCTCCCCCTCGTACCCCATCTGTTATTTATTTTTATACACACATTCTTTCTCTCACTCTCCTTTTTCTCCCTCTGTCCCTCTGAATATGCCCCTTGCCCATCCTCTGGTTCCTCCCCCCCCCCTTGTCTTTCTTCCCGGGCCTCCTGTTCCATGATCCTCTCGTATCCCTTTTGCCAATCACCTGTCCAGCTCTTGGCTCCATCCCTCCCCCTCCTGTCTTCTCCTATCATTTTGGATCTCCCCCTCCCCCTCCCCCTCCCACTTTCAAATCTCTTACTAACTCTTCCTTCAGTTAGTCCTGACGAAGGGTCTCGGCCTGAAACGTCGACTGTACCTCTTCCTAGAGATGCTGCCTGGCTTGCTGCGTTCACCAGCAACTTTTATGTGTGTTGCTTTACTCAGAGAGTGGTAGCTGTGTGGAATGAGCTTCCAGCAGAAGTGGTTGAGGTAGGTTCGATGTTGTCATTTAAAGTTAAATTGGATAGCTATATGGACAGGAAAGGAATGGAGGGTTATGGGCTGAGTGCAGGTCGGTGGGACTAGGTGAGAGTAAGAGTTCGGCACGGTCTAGAAGGGCCGAGATGGCCTGTTTCCGTGCTGTAATTGTTATATGGTTAATGCATCGATGGTTTGTACAATAGTTGAGTAGTGTTCCTTCCAAGTCATCTCTACAATTGATCAAAATTTTCATATAAACTTTTTATAGGAGGGAGGAAGAGAAAAGAGTTTTCGGTATTGGCCTCGATTAGGTTCTAGGAATAACTCTGTTACGTATGGAAGATTCAAAATAACTACACGCTTTCGAACAGACTCTGGCTGTTATGCCACCACAGGATTAAAAATTAAACATCTATTGAATGGCCAAGAACGAACAGTGTGGCACTTACAGTATACAGACTGGCCAGAAAATGGCTGCCCAGAGGATATCAAGGGATTCCGATGTAAGTATTATTTAATTCTGATTATATTAGTTTATTTTAATATTTTAAAAAGATTAGTTTCTTGTTATTGAATGTTAACTTACGAATTTTATTTTTCACTTTGCAGCTTATTTGGATGAAATTGAATCAGTGCGTCGTCATACTAATAGTACAACAGACATTAAAAGCCCCGATGCACCTGTACTTGTACACTGCAGTGCAGGTGTTGGAAGGACTGGTGTTGTAATTTTATCAGAAATTATGATTGGCTGCTTAGAACACAATGCGGTAAGATTATCTTTTTTTCCTCGTCTCTTGTCTTCAATAAATTCTAGTAATTTTCTCTCAAATTATTCAAACTGACAAGTCTACAGTTCTTTTTTTCCTAATCATGAGTGCCATTTTCTAAATTTAAAGGGGTAATTTCTGAACCTAGATAGTTTTGGGAAAACTATGTCCAACTTGCCTACAATTTATTTGCATATTTATTTTATATCCCTGTTCTGTGGATTTGTCTATCTGTATCTTGTAATATTCTCTTTAAAGTCTGATGGTAACAATTGATATTTTGCACTCATTCTTCACCCTCAATTGGCATTTACCTAGTGTCATGTTCATGATAATATTGAATTATATTTGTCTTCAATTATTCTATATCCCCAAGTATAAATAAATTAAACAAGGAATAAAATTTGCTGTGTTCCCCCCACCATCCCCATATTCTCTGTTGCATGTTGCTTTCTGTGCCATTGCTTCTTTATCCTAATCAGGATTCTACTTCAGGCAAATCAGTGAAACAATTTCTCAATTTTATCACTCTGCTAGCCAATGTAGTTGAAGCTCAATCTGTTTCAGGAAAAATTAGTGTATAATAAATGCTGGTAATCTAACTATATCTATGAATGAATATTAAAATAAATAGACATTAACATGTACATTTTCTGGTGATGATTTATAATTTAAATATTGTGATGCATTTAAAACTTACAAACTTTTTACTTCACAGATTCTAGATATTACTATTGTGTTGAACCTGCTGAGACAGCAACGGATGTTAATGGTGCAAACAATTGCTCAGTATATCTTTGTCTACAAAGTGCTCATTCATTTCCTGAGAAGCTCTCGGCTGATTTAACCACTTCAGTGCATGCTGTGATACTTGCAACCGAAACAGATTTAAGCCGAGGATAATTCTCATGTTCCTTGGGGGAGAAGGACAAAGAATAAACTTGCATTGAAGAACTGCTGAAGAGTATGTACAAAATACACAAAAGAAAATCACCAAATCTAATCAAAAAGCACACATATTCCTGTATTCAGATACCTCTTAAATAATATTGGAATGAGTACTATGGTTATTTTTGTAGTATGAAATTTGCTGCAATTTGTCTATTACAATTGTGTTGCAACTTTTTGGTGTACAGGTTGAAAAGTAAGTGATAGACTTTTAATCATCACTTTTTACTCCAGTGATGAACTTTGTTAGCAAGGAAGTGCATTGTAGGCTTACTGTTATGATCATGTACTACATTGAAGAGTGTGAAAGTATTTGGTTTCATGGAAATGTGGCAAGGGTGACAGTGACTGGTTTTCATTAGCAAAAAAGAAGTGAGTATAAAACAGAATGATGTGACCTGAGATTTTTTTTAGGTTTAAGATTGAACTGGTGCAAATGAAGATTTTTAGATCTAGTATGTCTAGATGTGAAATTTATGTAAGATGGTTATTTTTATCAAGTTTATATTGTATCACAGAAGTAATAAAGTTGTAAGCTTAATTTTTTGCTGAATTATGTGGATTAAACTAATCCTGTTTATATTCAGTTTAAAAAATAATTACCCATTCAGTAAAATGTCTGGTTTGTGTTGTTTGATAGTCTGGAAAAGTTGTTGAAAACCTAATGAGTGACATGACTGCTGATGAAAAACAAAGTAAGCTATTCTTGTTAAGATTTCTATTATTGTGATTGAACTAATCTTTTTATTGAATTACTTTTAATTCATAATACTAAGTTTAAATTTGAATAATTTAGCATTGTTAACTATTTGATAAAAGTAGTAGTGTTAGTTTGCACACAACTGGCTTTTGTGTGACTTATTATAATATAATTCTGAAGTAAGCACTTCAAACAGAAACCATGAATTGGAAGACTGCTGCTAAATGACTTGAGTTTACAATATATATGAGTGAAGGATTTCTGCATAATGACCATATTCTTCTTGAAATGTGTTTTTTTAAAAGGCATTTTTATACATTTTCCCTTAATCCACTGATTCATTGAGAAGTTTATGATCAGAAATTTACCTACTTTACAAGATGTTTTCAATCATGGGTATATGAAGGACAATCTGTAAAGCAATGTTTGTGTGTATATATAAATTAAATCATGTATCCTGAAATTAATTGAACAGGATTGTACCTCAAAGTTATGTGCATGCATTTGTGTTTTCCTGTGTAAAAGTCAACATTTATGCCATATTATTCTTTCACAATGTTCTATTTAGATCAGGTGCTGTATGACATTTATATTGGTTATAATTTTACAAATATGTCATGCACTGTTTGTAAAATTAATGGATTTAATTTTCTGATGTAATAGAAGGCTTGTAGTATTCCATATGAAATTTTGAGCATATTGTTGTAACACAACCATTAAATCTCCAGTGAAGAAACAAGATGATGAAATTATTTTGGTTTCTGGGAAAATAAGAACACTGTTTGATTGCCCACTGCCATACATAAATCACACAGTAGTATAAATGTCTGCATAAGTAGACTGGAGCATTTCTTTAAAATGTGGCCTTTTCTGGTAAGTGATAAAAGTAATGTAGTTTTCACATTTTTATTTGCATATTTCCTTCTTGACCAAATATCTCTGTGCCAGTACTTAGTTTATTTAAGCAGAACTGTTTTATTATATATTTGTTTATATATATTTCAGAAACTTTCTCTAAGCTTGAATAAATGTTATACCCCACGGCAAACTGGTGATCTGTTTATTTTAAAAAGTACGTTAGAAAATGAAGTTGGAATCTATGAAATCAGAATGCTTATTTTTTTGAGCAATATAAGAGCATGCTTTTCATTTTTCTGAAAAATTGCATTAACTAAAATTAGAATTTATCCTTTGATTTCTTGATTGTTATTTCAAAATAAACAATTCTTATGGCTTAAAATTTTTCTATATTTATTGACTGCCCATTTATGCCTCTGGCGTTTAGGGCAGCAGTGAAAGTCCTCCATCTCTGGTGGTGTTCAGGGTTTCTTCATTGTCAGTAGCTTCCATTTGGTTTTCATTACAGTCAGACATGCACGTCCTGGGTGAATACACAGGAATACTATCACAACCAAATGCAGAAGAACCCTGGAACCTGGAGGACTGGTGGTCCACTGTTAAGGCTGATTTATACTTGTGTGTCAAATTGACGCCGTAGGTACGGCGTAGCTGCGACCCCTATGCTGTAGCCGAACATGCACCCCTCCCAAAATGTATGCGTCGCAGCAACGTAGACCGCAACAACTGTGATTGGTCTGCTTGGTAGCATTGCATTTCCTCCTACACTGCAATAGCTTCCCATTGGGCGACTGAAGGGCAGGGAAGGAACTCTGGCTGCAATGCTTTCCACAGAGCTTTACAGACCTCCGAAATTATGGAGGATACATTTCACTTTTATGAAAGACCTACATTAGTACCTGTTTTCATTAGCCAAAAGAGGATTTTCGCTTTTACGAGAAAAGACGCTCGCTTTAAACTTGTTTACCCTGAGAAAAACTACCAAGACCATGAAGCCTTGCATGGGCAAGTGTGTGTGCATGCATGTGCATGCTGATTTTTTTCAACAAATCAATTTTGGCTGAAAATTCCTGATTCTGTTAAGTGACACTACACTGTACATACAGAAAATTCACCCTCCTTCAGTTTCATTCGCCATTATTTGAAGTTTGAGTTTCTTTGTGTTGAGTTCCACTTGTGTAGGCTACAGCGTAAGCTAGTACGCACAAGTATAAATCAACCTTCAGTCTGTTCTCCACCCTTTGACCTGCGTGACCCTACCAGGAGCCAAAGCATAAAGCCCTGACACCAGTCAACAGGGTTCTCCAAGTCATTGAGGTAAGCAAGTCTCCAAGCTATGACAAGATTGTGGTCTACTTGGAGGTTGAACTTTCTATACAGGTTTTTTTTTTAATGAGGGATGGGGAAATGCATGCCAAAAGGACAATTACAATAGTCATGGGGGAGTTCAATATGCATGTATTTTGGGGAAAATCTGGTTCGTGTTGGGTTCCAGGAAGGTAATTTCCGGAGTGCCTATGAGCTGGTTTTTTTAGAGCAGCTCATGGTTGAGCCCAGTAGGATTGGGTGTTGTGCAATGAACCAGAATTGATAGAATTAAAAGTGAAAGAACCCTTAGGGGAAGGTGATCATAATATTACCAAATTCACACTAAAATTTGAGAAGGAGAAGCTAAAGTCCAATGTAAAAGTATTACAGTGGAGTAATCCAATCACAAACAAGAGAAAATCTGCAGATACTGGAAATCCAAGCAACACACACAAAATGCTGGAGGAACTCAACAGGTCAAACAGCATCTATGGAAAAGAGTACAGTCGATGTTTTGCACTCATGAAGGGTCTCAGCCCGAAATGTTGACTGTACTCTTTTCCATACATGCTGCCTGCCCTACTGAGTTCCTCCAGCATTTTGTGTTACAGTAGAGTAAAGGAAATTACAGGAGGCGTGAAAGGGGAGCTGGCCAGCGTAGATTGGAGAAGAATGCTGGCAGGGATGATGACAAAACAGCAATGGCGGGAATTTCTAGAAGCAATTTAGAAGGCACAGGTTATATACATAGCAAAGAGGAAGAAGTATTCTGAAGAAAAGATGACAACCATGGCTAACAAGTGACCAATGTAAAAGCCAAGGAGAGGGCATATAATAGTGCAAAAATTAGTAGGAAGTTAGAGGATTGGGAAACTTAAAACCCAACAGGAGACAACTAAAAAGTCATTAAGAAGGCAAAGATTGAATACAAAAGTAAGCTAGCCAGTAATATTAAAGAGCGTACCAAAAGTTTCTTCAGATACATAAAGTGTAAAAGAGAGGCGAGAGTGAATATTGGACCACTGGAAAACGTTGCTGGAGACATAGTAATGGGGGAACAATGAAATGGTGGACAAACATTAAGTATTTTGCATCAGTCATCATTATAGACGACACTAGCAGTATGGTGTACACTCCAGGTATTGGGGCATGAAGTGTGTGAAGTTATCATAACTAGAGTGAAGGTTCTTGGGGTAACTAAATCTTTCAAGAATCATGAGATCTGGAAGACTGGAAAGTTGCAAATGTTACCCCACTCTTCAAGAAGGGAGAGAGGTAGAAGAAAGGAAACTATAGGCTAGTTAGTCTAACCTCAGTGGTTCGAAAAATGTTGGAGTTGATTATTAAGGATGTCTCAGGGTACTTCAAAGGTTCAATGGTCTAACTTAATGTCAGAAATTTATACAATATACATCTTGAAATGCTTTTTCTTTGCAAACTTCCACGAAAACAGAAGTACCCCAAAGAATGAACGACAGTTAAGCGTGAGAACCCTAAAGTCCCTCCCCAGCTCCCAACCCTGTGCGTAAGCAGCAGCAAGCAACAATCCCTCCTCTGCCCACCAGCAATCAAAAGGCGCATTGGTACCATCACCAAGCCCAAACTTGTGCTAAGCAATAGCAGATAGCAAAGGCATCGCATTTCATCTGACATTCGACAAACCACTGGTAAGGGAAAGGGAAGTATCCCCCATTTTCGCAGCGAGCAAGAGACATAACAACAACCCACTGGTTTATGATGTTAAAAGTTTGTTTTGTTGCTTTTTTCGAGCTGTGTCTGAAGATCACAAAGACCGAGGGTCTTTGGGCCCACAGCAAAAGATTTTCCGGCCTCCCCCGATGACACGCAAGTCTCCTGCTGTGATACCGACCCTTGATCTGCCCACCTCCAGAGCCCTGAGATCTTAGGCTTCCAAACACGGGTGAGACTCTCAGGCCAAACCCTTGGCATGTCGAATAACGGCCAGTCGTGGAACCCTAGAACGGGTCTCATTCCCGCAAAGAACTGAAGCCTGCGTGTAACTCCAGGTTAGGTTCTTCAAAAGAATCCTGAAAGGGAAAAATAAAGATATGAAAGGTGGGAATAGAGGTGTTTCCATTCTAGAATCTTTCCTGCTTGGAGGCACATGATAAAATAGGCTGTAGTCAGCAAGGTTTCCTCAAGGGAAAACCTTGCCTGACAAATCTTTTGGAATTCTTTGAAGAAATAATAAGCAGGATAGACAAAGGAGAATCAGCTGATGTTGTGTACTTGGATTTTCAGAAGGCCTTTGACAAGGTGCCACACATGAGGCTGATAACAAGCTACATACCTGTGATATTATAGGAAAGATTCTAGCATGGATAAAGCAGTGGTTGATTGGCAGGAGGCAGAGAGCTAGAATAAAGGGAGCTTTTTTCTGGTTGGTTGCCAGTGACTGGTAATGTTCCACAGGGAACTGTGTTGGGGCTGATTCTTTTTACGTTAATATGTTAATAATTTAAACATGTATTCGATGGCTTTGTTGTGAGGTTTGCAGATGATATGAAAAGAGGTGGTGGTGCAGTTTTGAGGAAGTAGAGAGGCTACAGAAGGACTTAGATTAGGAGAATGGGCAAAAAATGGTATATGGAATATAGTGTCAGGAAGTGTGTGGTCATGCACTTTGGTAGAGGAAATGAAAGGGTTGACTATTCTCTAAATGGAGAGAAAATACAAAAGAAACTGAGGTGCAAAGGGACTTGGGAGTCCTGTGTAAGATTCCCAAAAGGTTAAGTCTGTGGTGTGGAAGGCAAATGTGATGTTAGCATTCATTTCAAGAGGACTAGAATATAAAGGCAAGGGGGCACTGGTGAGCAGCTTTGGGCCCTTTATCTTAGAAAAGATGTCCTGAAACTGGAGAGGGTTCAAAGGAGGTTTCACAAAAATGATTCCAGGATTGAATGGCTTGTCATATGGAGAATGAATGATGGCTCTGGGCCAGTATTCACCAGAATTCAGAAGAATGAAGGGTGATTTCATTGAAACATCAAAACCAACTGAATGGTGATAGAGTGGATGTTTCCTATGGTATGAGAGGCTAAGACCAGAGGACACAGCCTCAGAATAGAGGGGCATTCTTTTAGAACTGGGATGAAGCACAATTCCTTTAGCCAGAGAGTGCTGAATCTGTGTAATTCTTTACCACAGGTTCATTATGTATATTTAAGACATTATGTATGGTTGATGATTCTTCTTTGGTCAGGGTATGAGGGGATATGGGGAGAAGAGAGGGTGTTGGTGCTAAGAGGAAGATTAGATCAGCTATGATGAAATGGTGGAGCAGACTTGATGGGCAAGTGGCATAATTCTGCTCCTATATCTTATGGTCTTATGTAAGAAGTTGGTAGTGTAGCTTTATGATGGGAACTCAAATCTGCTCAGTTGACTTTCTTCAGCTATTGGTGATAAAATTCAAGTCGAGTAAAGATAATTAGGTGGTTCACCTGCCAAACATAATTGGCAATATTACTGTATTGGATTGAACTTGACTACATATAATGTATATGTAAATGCTCACATACGTTCTTCTACAGTAATTACTCTTTCATTGGGAGAACTTGCTTCAGATAAGGGTGGAAGAAATTTCCAAGGAAACTTGTGCAATAGATTGATGTGAATTTCTTACTTTGCTGTGGTTAACATTGGCAGTTAAAGATCAAACTGTAGAGGGAAGAGTGTGAGAGTAACTAGCAAACAGCTCAAGAAGTAATGAGGGATTGAGGAAGGGGAGAAAACAGCGAAAATTTGTTTTGAAGGCAATTATATACTCTGGCCAATTTATTAGGTACACCTACATGTTAATGCTAATATCTTCTAATCAACCAATCATGTTAATGAGAGGTCAGAGGAGAAAGGCCAGACTGGTTCAAGCTGACAGGAAGGAGACAGTAACTCAAATACAACACATTAAAACATTGGTGTGCAGAAGAACCCCTCTGAATATACAAAGCATCAAACCTTGAAGTGGATGGGCTACGGCAGCAGGTGACCATAAACACACACTTAAGTGGCTACTTTTTGGTACAAGAGGAATCTACTAAAGTGGCCCCTGAGCGTATAAATAAAGACCCAGGGGACAGGTATTGGATAAATTGAGGAAAAAGGCAGTCAAGTCCTATAGATCTGTTGTTCAGCTTCCTGCAGTCTTGAAGGAAATGAGTGCAGAGATAATGGTAATATTGATTGTAAACTACTACAATTTCCTGAATTTGAGCTGTCCCATAGGATTGAGTGTCTGTAAAGGTAACGCTACAATTCAAGAAAGGATATAATAGTAAACTATACTTTATACTTTATTGTCACCAAACAAAGGATACTAGAACGTACAATCATCACAGCGATATTTGATTCTGCGCTTCCTGCTCCCTGGATTACAAATATTAAATATTAAAAATATTTAAAATAGTAAAAATTAGTAAATATTAAAAATTTAAATTATAAATCAAAAAAGAAAATAGAAAAATGGAAAGTGAGGCAGTGTAAAACAACCAAGAGGCAGGTCCAGATATTTGGAAGGTACAGCCCAGATCCGGGTCAGGATCCGTTCAGCAGTCTTATCACAGTTGGAAAGAACCTGTTCCCAAACCTGGCCGTACGAGTTTTCAAGCTCCTGACCCTTCTCCCAGAGGGAAGAGGGACAAAAATGGGTGGGTCGTGTCCTTGATTATCCTGGCAGCACTGCTCCGACAGCATGTGGTGTAAAGTGAGTCCAAGGACGGAAGATTGGTTTGTGTGATGTGCTGCGCCATGTCCACGATCTTCTGCAGCTTCTTTCGGTCTTGGACAGGACAACTTCCATACCAGGTTGTAATACACCCTAGAAGAATGCTTTCTACGGTGCATCTATAAAAGTTAGTGAGGCCAAATTTCTTTAGTTTTCTCAGGAAGTAAAGGCGCTGGTGGGCCTTCTTGGCAGTGAACTCTGTTTGATTGGACCAAGTCAGGTCATTTGTGATATTGACCCCGAGGAACTTAAAGCTTTTGATCTGTTCCACTTGCGCACCATCGATGTAAATTGGGTCGTGTGGTCCGCTACTCCTTCTGAAGTCAACAACCAATTCCTTCGTCTTGTTGACGTTGAGGGATAGGTTACTGTCTTCGCACCATGCCACCAGGTTCTTAATTTCCTCTCTGTACTCAAACTCATCATTACCCGAGATACGGCCTACAATTGTTGTGTCATCAGCAAACTTATATATTGAGTTTGATGGAAACTTGGCTACACAATCATGGGTGTACAGTAAGTACAGCAGGGAGCTAAGTACACAGCCTTGTGGGGCACCAGTGCTCAGAGTGATTGTAGAGGAGAGCTTGTCCCCTATTTTTACAGCCTGGATCCTGTCTGTGAGGAAGTTGAAGATCCAGCTGCAGATCTGAGTGCTAAGGCCCAGGTTCCGGAGCTTAGGAATCAGTATATTTGGAATAATGTTATTAAAGGCAGAGCTGTAGTCAATGAAAAGGAGCCTTACGTATGCGTCTTTATTCTCCAGGTGTTCTAAGGAGGAATGTAGGGCCAGAGAGATGGCATCTGCCGTTGACCTGTTGCTCTGGTAGGCGAATTGCAAAGCGTCGAGGTTGACCGGTAGGCTGTGTTTGATGTGTGCCATAACCAATCGCTCGAAGCACTTCATCGGTCGACAGTCATTCAGGCATGCCACCTTGCTTTTCTTCGGCACTGGGATTATCATTGCCTTCTTAAAACACGAGGGGATCTTAGACTGAAGCAAGGAACGGTTGGAGATGTCAGCAAACACTCCAGCTAGCTCGCTTGCACAGGCCCTGAGAACCCGTCCTGGGACACCATCTGGGCCCATCGCCTTCCTTGGATTTATCTTCAGGAAGGCCCTTCTAACATCCTCCTTGGTGACGATGAATCTCGATGGCACCAGGTCCAGTTCATCCGGAGGGAGCGGGACGCTCCTCTTCTGTTCGAATCTTGCGTAGAATACATTAAGTTCGTCAGGAAGAGAAGCACCACAGTTATTGATATTCCCAGCCTATAGGCCTGTTCACCTAATATTTTTCAAAGGAAATCCAAAATGAAGAAAGAAATATCAGCAATATTTTAAAAATAATTGTAAGACAATCAAGTAGAGGCAATGGTGGTTTTATGAAAGTGAAACGTTTGACAAATATGAAGAATGTATCAAACAGGACAAATTTTTAAAAAAAGAATAAAAGGGTATAGTGTATTTGGAGTCCTGCTGAAGGGTTTCAGCCCAAACTGTCGACTGTACTTTTTTCCATAGTTGCTGCCTGGCCTGCTGAATTCCTCCAGCATTTTATTTGCGTTGCTTGGATTTCTAGCATCCGCAGATCTTGTTTGTAATGCACTTAGATTTCCAGAAAGCATTGGCGGCATGCCACAAGGCCCAAAATGAAATGAGAGAATGGGAGAGAATTCTCAAACCTTTATTTTAGACTCATTTTATTATGTTTATTAACACTATTTTGTATTAAGTTAAATTAAGTTGTTGAATCAAGAAAAGAAAGCATTGTTTGTTAAAAAATCCTTTCTTTTTTATAATGTTGTGCCAAACTAATTCAGATATTCTATCTATATGGTCTATATCCCTTTATTAAGTACATATTCTGTGCCTATCTAACAGCTTTTTAAGTGACTCTTCCTCCACCACCACCCCGACACAGCATTTCAGCCACTCATCTCTAACGAAAAAAAACTTGCCTGTCACTTCCCCCTACTCCCACCATCTTAAGCACTCCAGCATTAGACCTGTCAACCTTTATGTCAATTGATCAGTCTTTACCGTTGAATATGCACTTCAGAAAATTATTGGGTAGTTAGTCTTTTTCCTGGAATGGACATATCAGACATGAGAGGACATAGGTTTAAAGTTCAATAGTTCCATTATAATCAGAGAATATACAATATATAACCTGACGTAAGAGGGAGATGTTCTTTTTCACAGTGTGTGGTTGGACTGTATTGCCATGGTAAATAGTAGAAGCAGATTTGTCAGTAATATTTAAGAAGCATTTAGATAGACATTTAAGCAAGCAGGAAATAAAGGAATATGGAATATGAACATGCAGACAGATAGGCTTAGTTTAGACTGGCATCATGGTTAGTTCGGACATTAGGTGGCAGTTCCTGTGCTCTACAGTTTTGTAGGCAAAAATGTAGATAAATGTAATAAGTGTATTTAACAGCCAATTGATATTTTTTCACTCATGAAGGGTAGGAAACAGAATTTCCAGCTCTGTAATACTCGTGATTAGGTGCCTGTTAAATTAGCATTGAAATTCTTATTGAGTGCTTGTCTCTTAGTCTTGACTTTATAGGTTTCAGGATTTAGTTAAAGAGCAACTCTCTTCAGGGGTAAATTGTACCTGATTTTAGCCACCACGGTGAAGAATTGGGCCACATTGCACTATGATAATATTTTGTGCACAATGCAACAATTCCATTCAACGTACTCCCATGCAGTGATTTTTTTAAACATGAGTCCTCTGCATCTGCTATGTCAATGTTAAAAGGTGTCTGACTATTTACAGTAATATGCAATGATTACAACTTACATTTGAATTCCATTTCCATAAACTTAGTTGTGTGATGCACAGACGTTGCAAGCAGTTTTCTTGATTTTAATTAATTGTTGAAAGGTGCCTAGCTATGCAAGTTCCAGCACTGGAAATCGGCATTATGAAAAACAGAGGCTTTGCTCTGGGCAGTGAAAGTTGTAAAGGTACTGGTCCAGTAGGCCAAAGATTTGGACTTGTGATCTGAAGATGTAGGTTGAAATCTCACCATGGTTACTGTGAAATTTAAATTAATTGATTAATAACCTAGACTCTCAGCACTGAGCCAATCTTGCATTATGCATTCTCAGACATCTGGGGATTGGTACCTAAATTGTGAATGCTATTCCATAGACTAATCAAGTATAAAAATCATACTTAAGGAGTTATACCTTTCAACTAATATAGATTCCATTACAATCCTTGCATAAATTCTATTCAAAGAGGTCCTCTGTTATCCTCACTTAGCTTAAGAAGCAATATTGTACTCTACCTGGCTGAACTTCAGCTGGAAAAGTATTAAACGCAGCAAGGGCAAAGAATGTGTCTCAGTGGGAGATTTAAATGCCCAACACCAATCATAGTTCAGTATTGCACAATGGTATATCTATGAAGCACTGTGGACCAGTAATATTGTATTTTGACACAATCTGGCTCAACAAATCTTATTATTATAATCCAGTCAAAACAACATTAAGAATACTGGAAGCTATTCCAACAACAACAGTTGGCATACCTTAAATGGCGTGTCCACCGAGCCACAACACAGGATTTGAATTAGGTTTATTATCAACGACGTGAAGTTTGTGTTGTGACAGTGTACAGTGCAAGAAGAAAAAAATTGAATCTTACTGTGCACAAATTTGGTTGCATTGTTACAACAGTGCCAACAAGTGAAACATATTTGAAAGTTAAAAAACTGCAGATGGTGCAAATCTGAAATAAAAATGGAAATTGCCGGACACGCTCAGCAGGTCACTAACACTATCTCTGACAATATTCCACCGCAAACCAACCCCCCCCCCCCCCCCGCCAAGCCCACATACACTAATTTTGTCATATCTATATTTTATACATGTATAATGTTGATTTGTTTAGGTTGTGCAAGTCATGTATAACTCATTATTCTTTTACTTGTGTTTGTAATGTATTGTTAAGTTTGTGTTAGCTTATATTGTACTGCACAGCTGCTGCAAAAAGTAAATTTTCATGGCATTTATGTATGCCTATGTCAATAAACTTGAAGTTAAATAGAACAAAAGAGGAATAGTGAGGTAATATTCATGGAGCATTCAAAAATCTGATGGCAGAGGGGAAAGAGGCCGTTTCTAAAATGCTGGGTCTTCAGGATCCTGTATTGAGAAGAAGGCATGTCCTGGGTGTTGAGGATTCTTAATATTGGATACTGCCTTCGTGAGGCAACACCTTTTGAAGACAGTGACGGGGAGGTTTGTGCCCATTCTTGAGTCTACAACCCTTAGCAGCCTCTTTCAACCCCATGTATTGGCGCCTCCATACCAGTCAGAATGCTCTCCATCATTACATCTGTAGAGATGTGCTGGATTCTTTGGTGACATACCAAATCTCCTCAAATTCCATATGAAGTATAGCCACTGGCATGGCTTTGTAATTGCATCAATATGTTTGGCCCAGGGTAGATCCTTCTGAGCTGCTGACACCCAGGATCTTGAAGTTGTTCACCTTTACCACTGCTGATTCCTCACTGAGGACTACAGTACATGCTTCACAGCAAAAGCAGCTCTCTGTCATCCTGTAAACCTGCCATGAACAACTAACAGCCAAGGAGAAAGAGGCTGTAAGTGTACTTCCCTCATTGATGATGAATTATTCAGCATATGAGTGCCAAATACAGCACTAAAAAATTAAATTTTCAGTAAAAGTTCTTCTTGCCAATTGAATTGACTTCATGCTATATAAAGAAATGGGTTAGAATGCAGCAAGGTCTAAGGAACTTGACAGTATTTTGAGTAGCTCCTATTTTCACTCCACAAGCCCTACCACATGCATTTCTTTTCCTGGGACCCAACCTTTGTCTGAGCTGGAGAAACAATCTCACTGGCTACTCTGTTCCAGTTCGGTATGGGTGAGGTCCTGAGTAATAGCTGGGCTTGAAACATTGAGGTGTGCTGACATAAGCAGACTAGAACAAGGGATGCTCTCAAAAGCCCTATGCCCAACTGCGAAAGGCTTTCAGCGTTCTCAAATGTCAAATAACTATTAACAGTAAACTAGTGTTATGATATTTTAAATATATAAAATTAATAGCAATGAAATAGTAATCTACCCCACAGCATTATCATCTCCTCCTGTAAATGGGTTTGTTGACTTTATATCCAACCTAGCAAAGGTTATAAAGTGGATTCTCTAGTATAGGTATTAAACCATTAATTGCTGCAAAATCTGGGTCATACATTTAACAGCTAAAATTGTAAAATCTAATGCACATAATACAGCACTCCTATTCATCAGTTAATAATTTAACAGGGAAAATAACACTTCACAAAGAATATTTTTATTATAATACTTGTTCGCACAGTGAAGGACAACAGCAGATGTGATTTCTCTGGATTTTCACTCAGCTCTGCACCACCTGCGTGACAGGAGCACACACGTCAGGCTGCTGTTCACTGACTCCAGCCTGGTGTACAACACAATCATTCCGTTCAATCTCAGCAGCAAGCTTCAAGATCTGGACCTCTTAACTCTCTCTGCAACTGGATACATCGGCAGACCTCAAGCAGTGAGGATTGATAACAACATCTTCACTTCACTGTCCATCAACACAGGTGCACCTTAAGGCTGACTGCTTAACACCCATTCTACTCCTTACATATGACCATGTGGCTAATTACAACTCCAGTACCATCTTCAAATCCACCAACGACAGTACTGTGTTGGACAAATCACAGGTGACGGTGGGTCAATTTATGAGAGTGAGGAAGTTCATCTGGCTGAGTTGTACTATAAAAACAATCGCTTATTCAATGTCAGCAAAACAAAAGAACTGATTGTTGACTTCAGTAAGGGAAAGAGGATTAAAAAAATAGGGATCAGCAGCTTTAAATTTCTCGGCATTAACATAGCAGATGATTTATCCTGGGCCCAGCACATAGATTCAGTTGTTAGGAAAGCATGGCAGCATCTTCCCAAGGAGGTTCAGCTTGTTTTCAGACACTAACAAACTTCTCTATACTTACTATTGAAAGTATTCTGATGTTGCATCATGATCTGATATGGTTCTTTGAATGCAAAGAGGTTGCAAAGTGCCGTGGACTCTGCTCAAACACATCATTGGTACTTCCTTCTCCACCATTAGTGGTATCTACAGAAAGTGCTACCTCAAGACGATAATACCATCATCAGAGACCCACACCTTCCAGGCCATGTCATCTTATCGCAGCTACTATCAGGCAGGAGCCTGAAGTCCTACACCTCCAGGTTCAAGAGCAGCGACTTCCCATTAACCATTTGGTTCTTGAAGCAACCAGGGAAACCCTGATCATAGTTTAATAACACTATGACCACTTTGCTTTTTGTTCTAACTGTGATTTCTTGTAAAATTATGTATCATCTAAATTATGATTTTCTATGAGTGCTACTGATAAGATGCTACATACCTTTGATGCCGCTGCAAGTAAGATTTTCATTGCACCTCTGCATACAGGTATCTTGACAGTTCATAATCACCTATCTAGAGGTACTGAGTGAGATTTGTAACTGTGATTATAGCCACATTCTTAGTTCTAGTTCTAGTTAGATGGCGGGAGGAGAGAGAGCAGTGCGCTGCGCGTGCGCAGCCCTCCAGTGAAAAATGATATTGTATCCATTATCATTCATCAATAGGGGCCGTGGACAATTCTGATTTGATGGAGACAGACGTGAAAGCACAGAGGAACATCTGGAGAAATTTCTGAAACGCCAGATCACTGCTGCTGTTACCACGTGGTCGGGAATCTTCCGGAGGGAAGGCCTCAAAATCCCTGGCTTTGCCTACTGTTGTCGACCGAGATTGAGGTCGAATCGTTCGGACAGAGATGGCGCTCAGTACTCGGTGTCGGAGAGCTGATCGGAGGCTCGAAGTTTTCGGATGACTCAGAGTTGGACTGTGGTTGGGTATGGCAGGGAGAGTTTTTCTTCCTTCTCCCGTCTGTATGAGATGTGGGACATTTGAGAGACTTTGAACTTTTTACTGTGCTCATGGACTTCTTCATCAAGTTATGGTATTGTTGCACTTTGTAACTCTATGTTAAAATTATGTGGTTTTGTTAGTTTTTTCAGTCTTGGTCTGTCCTGTGTTTTGTGATATCACACCGGAGGAAATATTGTATCATTTCTTAATGCATGCATTACTAAATGACAATAAAAGAGGACTGCGTGTCTTCATAATCTAAAAATTTTTTTATTGTTCTGTTCAAAATTACAATGTATATTTAGTGTTCTACAACACTTTTTAAATTTAATCTACAAATTCCTCTGTCATATTTCTAAGTAACTTAAATTTGCAATGTTTAAAAGAGATTTTAAACACAAGTTACAAAATGACAATTGTTGCTCTTCAGTTACTTTATTTTCCCTTTCATGTCTATTCCCATTGATTCTTTTGCCATCTATTTACACAGAATAGACAGTAGCCAATGAACCTAACAGCATATTTTTGGGATGACTATGTTCAGGATTGAAATCAAATCCCCAGAGCTCATAGGCAACACCACCAACTTCTGCACCACCATGGCTGTTAATAAATATGGTAATTCACATATTCTCTATATTTGTTAACATCATCTATCTCCTTGCACTCATAAGGATTTGCAATAGCTGATTTAATGCTGTAGAAACGTTAATATATTCTTCTGGGGAAGGGGTGACCTGTTCAAGTGGAATGGGTTGCACCTGAACTGGAGGGGAACAATATGCTGGGAGGGAGGGTTGCTAATGCTATTGGGGAAGGTTTATACTAGATTTGCAGTGGGGGTGGGAACCGAAGTGAAGAGACAGAGGATGGGGCGGCTGGTGCACAAGTAGAGAGAGCTTGTGAGGAAGGATAAACAGATGAAAGAGCAAAGATGCACTCAGCCAGATGGTTTGAGATGTGTCTAGTTTAATGCAAGGAGTATCATAAACAAGGCAGATGAACTTAGAGAGTGGATCATCACATGGAATGTGATGGCAATTACAGAGACTTGGATGTCTCAGGGGCAGGAATGGCGGGTTTTAGATGTTTCAAAAAGGACAGGGAGGGAGGCAAAAGAGGTGGGAGGCATGGCATTGTTGATCAGAGATAGTGTCACGGCTGCAGAAAAGGAGAAAGTCAGAGAGGGGTTGTCTAATGAGTCAAGTCAGAAACAGGAAGGGGCAATAACTCCACTGGGTGTTTTTTTATAGACCCCCCCCCCCCAATAGTAACAGAGACATCAAGGAGCAGATAGGGAGGCAGATTCTGGAACGATGCAATAATAATAGGGTCGTTGTGATGGGCAGTTTTAACTTTTCTAATATTGACTGGCATCTCCTTAGAGCAAGGGGTTTTGGATGGGGTAGAGTTTGTTAGGTGTGTTCAGGAAGATTTCTTGACACAATATGTCGATAAGCCAAGTAGAGGAGAGGCTGTACTTGATCTGGTATTGGGAAAAGAACCTGATCAGGTGTCAGATCTCTCAGTGGGAGAGCATTTTGGATGTAGTGATCACAACCTTGTCTCCTTTACCATACAGCTGGAGAGGGACAGAAGCAGACAATTTGGGAACATTGAATATGAAGCTATTTGGCAGGAACTTGGAAACATAAATTGGGAGCAGATGTTCTCAGGGAAATGCACGGCAGAAATGTGGCAAATGTTCAGGGAACATATACACGGTGTTCTGTGGTATGTTCCATTGAGGTAGGGAAAGGATGGTAGGGTATACAAAGGATGTAGAAAATCTAGTTCAGAAAAGAAAAGCTTACGAAAGGTTCAAGAAACCAGGTACTGTTAGAGCTCTATAAAATTACAAAGGTGCCAGGAAGGAGCTCAAGAATGAAATTAGAAGAGCTAAAAGGGGCCATGAGAAGGCCTTGGCAAGCAGGATTAAGGAAAACCCCAAGGCATTCTACAAGTATGTGAAGAGCAGGAGGATGAGCTGTGTGAGAATAGGACCAATTAGGAGTGAGAGTAGAAACATTTGCATGCAGCTGGAGGGGGAAGCAGAGGTACTTAATGAATACTTTGCTTCAGTATTCACCAGTGAAAAGGACCTTGGCGACTGTGGCAGACGGAAACGCTTGAGCATATAGACATTAAGAAAGAGGATGTGCTGGAACTTTTGGAAAGCATTAAGTTAGATTGGACCAGATGAGATATACCCCAGGCTACTGTGGGAAGCGAGGGAAGAGATTGCCGAGTCTTTGCCAATGATCTTCGCATCATCAATAGGGACGGGAGAGTATCAGAGGTTTAGAAGGTTGCAAATGTTGTTCTCTTGTTCAAGAAAGGGAGTAGAGATAACCCAGGAAATTATAGAACAGTGAATCTTACTTCAGTGGTGGGCAAGTTGTTGGAGAAGATCCTAAGAGACAGGATTTATAAGCATTTGGAGAGACATAATCTGACTACGGATAGTCAGCATGGCCTTGTCAAGGGCAGATCGTGCCTTACGAGCCTGATTGAATTCTTTGAGAATGTAACAAAATACATTGATGAAGGTAGAGCAGTGGATGTAGTATGGATTTCAGTAAAGCATTTGATAAGGTTCCCCATGTGAGGCTCATTCAGAAAGTAATTGGGCATCCAAGGAGATCTTGCTTTATGGATCGAGAATTGGCTTGCCCACTGAAGGTAAAGGGTGGCTGTAGATGGTTCGTATTCTGCATGGCGGTCGGTGACCAGTGGTGTGCCTCAGGGATCTGTTCCGGGACCCCTCCACTTTGCGAATTTTATAAATGACCTGGATGAGGAAGTAGAAGGTTGGGTTAGTAAGTTTGCTGATGACACAAAGGTTGGATGTGTTGTGGATAGCCTGGAGGGCTGTCAGAGTTTACAGCGGGACATTGACAGGATGCAGAACTGGGCTGAGAAGTAGCGGATACAAAATAACAATTGTTGTAGGGTCACAGGCTGCACAGGTTGACAGTGTCGTTAAGAAGGTGCATTGTGTGCTGGCCTTCATGGGATTGATCTTAAGAGCTGAGAGGTAATGTTACAGCTATACAGGACCTTGGTCAGACCCCACTTGGAGCACTGTGTTCAGTTCTGGTCACCTCACCACAAGAAGGATGTGGATATTATAGAGAGAGTGCAGAAGAGACTTACAAGGGTGTTGCCTGGATTGGAGAGCATTCCTTATGACAGGGGTCCCTAACCGTTTTTGCACCGTGGACCGGTTTAATATTGACAATATTCTTGCAGACCGGCCAAGGGGGGTGGGGTGGTGGGTGTTAATCAGGACCGGAATATAGTCAACTATAAGTCACTTATAAGTAGCTAATACACTCAATTTCATTTCTAAAAGGGTTTATCTAACAAATTTAATATTAAACACACAGTGCATATTTTCCCCGTATGAACATATAAGATCATTGCAACACACCAGTATCGCTGAATCAGTGGGAGCCCTGGGCTTGTTTCCCGTAAACAAGACGGTCCCATCAGGGGTGATGGGAGACAGCGATACTCGAAGGGAGTTCCTTATGTCCAGTCTATTCTGCAATTTAGTTTTTGTTGCATTCATTGCAGAGATATGATGTTGGAAATAGAAGCAACGTTTTCAGTGCTTTTGTGGATATCTCAGGATATTTAGCCTTGACTTTGATCCAGAATGCCGGCAGAGATGTTATGTCAAACATATTTTTCAGCCGGCCATCATTTGCAAGCTGGAGGAGTTGATCTTCTTCCTATGCTGACATGGATGACGTGTGCGTAATGACCTTGCGTGTGTTCAAGTTCAACAGTGGGCGTGTGTGACAGGGAATGAGGAAAGGTGCAGCATTACCAGATTGGCTTTTCCGACGGCAAATCCCAGAAATCTGGCTTTTTTCTAATGCTTTTGGTGGCAGAAAATTCATTTGTTTTTTTTTGCTTTTTCCTGGCTTTTTTACATGCTAAGATTATCTGCACGAAAATTACATTTGGCAATATTTCTGCCGCCAAGAGCCTGGGCAAGAAAGCGCCAACTGACAAGTCGGCAACACGTTCACGTCGCCAAATCATATCGTTTCCTCGTGGCCCAGTAGCACATGCTTTGTGACCCGGTACCGGTCTGCGGCCTGGTGCTTGGGGACCACTGCCTTATGAAAATAGGTTGAGTGAACTTGGCTTTTTCTCCTTGGAGCGACAGAGGATGAGAGGTGACCTGATAGAGGTGTATAAGATAATGAGAGGCATTGATCGTGTGGCTAGTCAGAGGCTTTTTCCTAGGGCTGGAATGGCTAACATGAGGGAGCATAACTTTAAGGTGCTTGGAAGTAGGTACAAAGGGGATGTCGGGGGTAGATTTTTCCATACAGAGAGTGGTGGGTGTGTGGAATGCACTGCCAGTGATAGTGATAGAGATGGATACAATAGGGTCTTTTAAGAAATTCTTAGATACTGTAGGTACATGGAGCTTAGAAAAATAGAGGGCTATGTGGTAGGGAAATTCAAGGCAGGTTCTAGAGTAGGTTACATGGTCGGCACTGAAGGGCCTGTAATGTGCTGTAGATTTGTATGTTCTGATCTATGTACGTCTAGATTAACTTAAGTATATGATTATTCCATTTACAATCAAAATGAGCTCAAAGACTGAAGCAACTTATGAAGAGGACACAAAGAAGCTATAAATTGATATAGGTGGGTTGAATGAGTTGGCAAAGGTGAGCAATTAGTATTATTTCAGAAAATGTTCAGTTGCCCAATTAGAAAGGGGACAAAAGTTGTAGCTACATTGTGAGGTACACTTCATCTGGGTGTTCCAGTGATTGAATTTTAGGGACAATAAGTAACTAGGAAAGCAAATAGCACATTACTATGCAAGGGTGATGGAAAGGTGGCAAATGGGTATATAATAGCGGCTGAGTACAACACAGGGCATAAAAGCCCTTTTTTTCCCCTTAACAAAGAGAATAAGGCAAATGCACAAAATGAGGTAATTTGGGCCCCTGACCTTCCTCTGGCATTCAATACAATAATGGCAGATCCAAATCTCCTTGTCCATCTTTCAACCACATCATTCTTAGTTCCTCCACTGATTCAAAATCTCATATCTGAAACGTTAATGTTGTTTCTCTGCAGATGCTATCTGACCTGCTGACTATTTCCAGTATTTATTGTTTATTTCGGAATTCCAGTTTCTGCACTATATTATTCCAGAAATGACGTACATAGGTAACATTTTACATTACCTGCATTTTTAGTTTCTTCATTTGGTATTTGTCGAATTGATCCAAATTGAAATGTCTTTATTTATTCGCGAAACATTGCTATATTTCGAAATTTTAATTGAGCGCAATCTAATCTAATAGCAAGGGTTAAGTTTGACCTACATGCTGTTCCGTCCTTCCCAGGGGTGCGCCGTTTCTGAGGTAGTGAGTGGGAGCTGGCGATACAGGACCAGGGAGTGTTCGTCGATTAATGATCCGGAATGGAAATAGGAACTGAAATCAGCCGTAAGATCAGAGTAAGTGTCTCAGCCGGGCTGCGGGGGAAGCACAAAGCTGTACCTGGCGATCATAGGCCCGGGTCCTGCTTGTGTCGGTGATGGGAGACTGGTAGCGGAGCGGCTCGAGGCCTGACCGGGAACCGCACTCACGGTGCTTTCGGTTAAAGGACAGTGGCTTCGTTCACAGCCAGCGGTTAGCGCGGCCTCCACCCCGCCTGTGAGAAAGTTTCACGGCGGCGAGGCTTGCTCGCAATTTCGGGGTCATCTTCGCGACGGGCTAGTGAAGCGGTCGTCGCTTCAGCCACTAAAGGGTCTTTAATTGCCGATATATCATAGTATCAGGTATTGGGAAGTACGATGATTTGCCTTTTCTAATTTAACTAGAGTAGTTCATTCCTAAATTTGTGCTACACAAGCAAAGTCATTTTGTTTCTGTTGTGTGTTTCAAATATATTTTTGTTTCAGCCTTTTGAAAAAGACTGTTTCATTGTTGTGGGTAAGAGCTGTGGCAACTACCAGGACTTTAATAAATTGGCGTAGGAACTTGTTTTGTGAGCCTGCTAGACAAAAAAAACCAGTAACATTTTACTTGAACACTTTCCAAAAGAAGCTACTAACTTCACTCATATTTCACTTGTATTCAACACTCCCACCTCACAATGAAAAAATTTCAGTCGAATCCAGTCATTCAGCATTGTAATTATATAGGGATTGCAACAAGGCAGAATTTCCCAAGATACATTGAATACTATCAAATTTGACTGGGGGGTATAATAACAGATTAAGGAACTGAAGTTCAGGACTATTGTTCCATTGTCAGCTATGTGAAGCAATTAACTAAATTTTGAATTAAAGAAAACAACTAATCTTACCAACAAAACCTTCTGAAGCAGCAGAGACAGAATGCTGGAAGGACTCAGATCAGACAGCATCTATGGAATGAATAGACAGTCGATGCTTTGGGCCAAGGCCCTTCTTCAGGACTGAGAAGGAAGGGGAAGATGCCAGACCAAAAAGGTGGGGGGTGGGGTGGGAGGGAGGAGAAAGAGGCTAGCTGGAAGGTGATGGGTGAAGCCAGGTGGGTGGGAAAGAATCCAAATCAGGATTAATATCACCGGAGTATGTTGTGTCGTGAAATTCGTTAACTTAGTGGCAGCAGTACAATGCAATACATGATCATATAGAAAAAAGTAAGTACATCAAGTACAGTAAGATATATATGCATATTAAATAGTTAAATTAAAAATAGTGCAAAAACTGAAATAATAAATAATTGAGGTGCTATTCATGGGTTCAGTGTCCATTTAGAAATTGGACGGCAGAGGGGAAGAAGCTGTTCCTGAATCGTTGAGTGTGTGCTTTCAAGCTTCTGTACCTCCTTCCTGATGGTAACAGTGAGAAGGAGGGCATGTCCTCGGTGATGGGGGGGGGGGGGCGGGGGACCTTAATAATGGACGCTGCCTTTCTAAGGCACCGCTCCTTGAAGATGTCTTGGATTCTACAGAGGTTAGTACCCAAGATTGAGCTGACTAATTTTACAACATTTGATCCCCCAAATTGTTTACCGCAAGGAGAAATGGATATTCATGCCATCAGGTTGGATGGTACCCATATGGAATATGAGGTGTTGCCCCTCTACCATCAGGTTGGCCTCATCTTGGCATAAGAAGTGGCCATGGACTGACACATTGGAACGGGAATGGGGATTAAAATTTTTGGCCACCGGGAAATCCCGCTGGTGGTGGATGGTGTGGAGGTGCTCGACGAAGCAGTACCCCAACTTATGACAGGTCTCACCAATGTAGAGGCCGCATCAGAAACACTGAACACCTTCTTGACTCAAAACATATCTAGTTCATGAGTAGAAATTTCTCTATCAAAAATGTTCATTTTACAATTTTCATCTGTTTTTCCTTTCCTATTTCCCTAATTTGATCTCTTCATAATTCTGTACCATTATACATGAGTCTTAAACATTTCTCCAGCTATTTTATTGATATACTGTATACCCATTACTATGACTACCTTCCAGCTTTCTTCTAGTTTGTGTAGCTCCCCTTTGATTTATTTGTACTTTGTAAGCTGCTGCTTGACTTCTACATGTACGAATTCACAAAGTTTGTTTCTTCCATGATCAGTACTGCTGTTTTTTTTTTAAATAGAAACAGCTGAATTAAGAAAATAGTTGCCTAATGTATCAATTTTAGTACATTGATTGTAAATGTAAAGGTGTAGTGGTAACTTGGGGTACAGTTAAAAAGAGCAGAATTAGTTGGAACAGACTAATGTGTGAAGAAAAGAACAGAGTGAACTGCCCAGAGTTGTGTTATGTTGGTTGAATATAGGTGGTGCTGTTTTGTTTTTGTAAATGAGACAACATTTAACAGAACAGTAATTGAGCAGACTAGTAACTGGCATCAGGAAAGTACGTACAGAAATTGACAGAAACAATCAAAATCAGGTTTAATATCACTGGCATATGTTATGAAATTTGTTTTGCAGCAGCAGTACAATGCAATATATGGTGGTGGTGGTTGTCTCTCGGGGTCCGAGGAAGACTAAACATTGTGCAGTCATCTGTGGATACGCACGTGGCTTCGGAGACCAAAGGCCGAAGCACACATGCGGTTGCAGGTTGGACATGGAATGGTGGTTGTTAGAACAAGTGCATACACAGCTTTGTGGCGTTGGTCTCGTGCTGCTCCAAGGCGTTGATTTCGGTCATCCTCAAAGCTTTTCTGGTCAGGGCGCGCCACGCAGCCCTGTCGGTTGCGGACTCCTCAAGTTGTCGAGGCTGGAGGTCTGCCCATTTGATGTACGATTTCAGATTGTCTTTGAATCTTTTTTTGGGGCAGCCCTGATTGCGACTGCCATGCTCAAGCTCACGGTAGAGCAGCTGCCTGGGGATTCTTGTTTCACCCATGCAGGTTACATGGCCAGTCCAGCGTAGCTGGGCCTGGAGGATCCTTGCCTCAATGCTTGTGCTGTTGGCTCTCTCAAGGACTTCCTGGTTGGTGATTCGGTCCTGCCATCGGATCCTCATGATCGACCGCAGAGGGCACATGTGAAACTGCGCCAGCTGTTTGATGTGCCTGCAGTACAGGGTCCAGGTTTCACAGCTGTACAGGAGAGAGGTGAGGGCCACAGCCTCGTACACCTTGAGCTTGGTTGAAAGCTGAATGTGCTCCAGAACTTTGATGTGGAGTTTCCCGAGCGCCTGGCTGGCTTTCTGGATCCTTGCTATGATCTTCTTGTCAAGCAGATGATGGCCACTGGAGATGGTGCTTCCTAGATACTTGAAGCTCTCCACATTCTTCAGGACAGTGCTGTCGATGGTGATGCATGGCTGAGGAGGGTAACTGTTTGGTGCAGATTGTAGGAGAACTTCTGTCTTACCGAGGCTGATTGTCTGGCCGAACAACTTTGAGGCTGCGGAGAACTTGTCAACAATCATCTGCTGGTGGTTCTCCTGGTGGGCCATGAGGGCACAGTCACCAGCAAACAGGGCTTCGGTGATAAGCCTCCTCAACGTTTTGGTCTTTGCAGCAAGGCGTCTCAGGTCAAACATCGATCCGTCTAGGCGATATCTTATGTAAATACCCAGGTTTAGGTCCTTAACAGCATGCTTCAGCATTTGGGTGAAGAAGAGGTTGAAGAGCACTGGTGCTAGAATGCACCCTTGCTTCATGCCATTTGAGATGTTGGAAGTCTTAGATGGGGACACTTCTCCTGTCATGCCATCGTGGAGCAGGCGGATGAATGTAGTGAATTTCTGCGGGTAGCCAAGCTTTCTAAGGATGATCCACAGTGCGTCTCTGTTGACCGTGTCAAACGCCTTTGTCAGATCAATGAAGACAGAGTATAATGTCATGTCCTGTTCCAGGCACTTCTCCTGTACCTGCCTCACTGCGAAGTTCATGTCGACAGTGCTGCGTTCGGGATGAAAGCCCCATTGCGACTCGGGAAGGTTCTCTTCTGACACTGTTAGAATCAGTCTGTTGAGGATGATGCGGGCGAGGATTTTTCCGGCAATGGAAAGTAGTGAGATGTCTCTGTAGTTCCCGCAGTGGGTCCTTGAACCTTTATTTTGGTAGAGGGCAATTATCATTGCGTCTTTGAGGTCAGGGAGCATCTCTTCTTCTTCCCAAGTGCTAGTCAGGGTGCTGTGGAAAGCCTCAAGTGATTCCTTGCTGAGTGCCTTGTACAGTTCAGCAGGTAGTCCATCCTTGCCGGGCGCCTTGCCACTGCTCATCTGTGTGATAGCCTTCTTGACTTCATCTATCGAGGGAGGATCATCTAGTTCCTCGTGAATAGGCTGTTGGGGGATTTGGTCCAGAGCAGACTGGTCGACCGATGAAGGGCAGTTCAGGAGCTGGCTGATATGCTCTTTCCATCTGTGTTGGATGCTGTCTTTGTCCTTTAGTAGTGTGGTTCCATCAGTGGACAACAGTGGAGATGAGCCTGATCTTGAGGGTCCGAAGATCATCTCGATGGAGTTGAAGAGCAGCTTCGAGTTGTTGATGTCGGTGAAGCTTTCCTATCCCACTACAGGTCGTGCATCTTGCGAATTTCCCGTTGGGCATGGGCCTGAAGGGACTTGAATCACTCTTTTTTGGGAATGGAGCTTGGGTCATTTTGCCATTCCATGAATGCTTTGTTCTTCCTGGCCAGGAGACCTTTGATGGCATGGTCATTCTCGTCGAACCAATCTTGGTGGTTCCGGTCCTTGGGGCCGAGGACTGATTTTGCTCTTTCCGTCACCACCTCTGTAAACTGAATCCGCTTCTGGGTTGGCCCACCAGTTAGTGGTCCATTGGCAGAAGGGTTCCAAGGGTGGTCTGGAACTTGCGAAGATACAGCAGCTCTTGGAGTCTGGCGGTGTTAAAAGCTGTTCTGATGAACTTAGGGCACTTGGGATGGTGGGGAGCAATACGTAGCTTCAATGTGCTGCAGTCAAGCCTGTGACCAGGTCAGCACTCCACTCCTCGCATGGCTCTGGTGATGAGGACATCCTGGATGTCACGGCAACGTACTATAACATAGTTGATCATGTGCCAATGTTTGGATCTTGGGTGCATCCATGTTGTCTTGTAGTTGTTCACCAGCCTGAACACTGTGTTTGTGATGAGGAGGTCGTATTCTGCACATTTACTAAGGAGCAAGAGGCCATTGCTGTTCATATTGCCAATACCATGTTTGCCTAGAACCCCTTCCCAGCGACTGTGATTGCAGCCTACTCGGGCATTGAAGTCACCGAGCAGGATTAGTTTGTCGTTGGCAGGGACTGAGCACAGAACAGAGCTAAGGTCGGCGTAGAACTGTTCAATGGTCTTGTATTTGCTGGTCATGGTGGGGGCGTAAGCGCTGATGACTATTGCGTGACATTTGTGGCTGAGGGGCAGACATAGCCACATAAGTCTTTCGTTGATTCCCACGGGCAGTTCGGAGAGTTGTTTCGGGAAGCTGGATTTGACTGCAAATCCAGTTCCGTGAATCCTCTCTTCATCTTGTGCTTTTCCTTTCCAAAAGAAAGTGTAGCTGCTGGTGGTTTCAGTCAGGGATCCTTCCTCCGCAAGCCTGGTTTCACTTAGGCTGCGATGTTGATGTTGTAGTGTGAAAGTTCCTTGGCAACAAGGGCTGTTCTTTGGGGTCTTGCTGAGTTCTCTCTGTCCATGAGTGTGTGAATATTCCATGATCCTAACAGAAGTTTCTTTCTTCTCCTTTGAGTGTCTCCGCATTGGCGGATGAACTGCCAGCCGCGGCAAGCTGGCGAGTTATCTGTCTGTAGGGCAGGCAATGTTTAGGCCACCTGTTCTAGGCCCCTCCCTATCAAAGGGTGAGCAGTGCTGTCCTGAAAAGGGGTACTCAGTCGCCATTGGTGCTGCCGGACTCCTCTACTGCCCGGGGTACAGAGAAGAATGACCACTTGTCCAAAGGCTGCGTACATGCGGGTTTGTGACTACATCTCTCAGTGGTCACCTCCACCAGTTGCTTCGCCACTCCCCCATCGCCGTAGGACTTGTAGAAGACTGGTAGGAATTGAAAGTTGGGAGATGAATGTTGCACAATGTAACTAGTGTGTGAAAGATATGAAAGTGGAAAAGCCTTGCACAGAGACGATCCCACCCTCTCGGCCTCAGAAGTCAGGATCCAGTGGCACGAAGAATCGTTAACTTCTGACAACTTCTTTGGCTGCATTGGATAGCTGCGTATAAGTACTCTGCCGCACCCTGCGCTCTCCACAATGCGCTGCTGCAATGCCTTCTCAGCCATTGAACCCCTGGGGTTTCCATCGCCTGATCCACCAAAGCAGTCTTCGCATGCTGGGATGAGTAAATTCCTATCTCACCAAGGGTTTCAGACCCGTTGGCTACCCTCACCTGGTTTAGCCGGCCTGTCGAAGCCGTTGCCCCGGGTGTGGCAGCTGTCGCATGCAAACAGCTACGAGGAGCCACAGGTGAGAGCTGGGCGATGGTGGGGACCAATAGATGACGAGCCACTCCAAGGAGTGTGACAAGCCCCCCCATCTAGAGGTGCTACCCCTCCCATGCACCCCATGCACCCCAATGCAGTACATAATAAAAATTTAAATTACAGTAAGAACTTTATATATGAAAAAAAAAGTAGTGCAAAAAGAGAGCAAAAATATGGTGAGGTAGTGTTCATAGGTTCATTGTTCATTCAGAAATCTGATAGGAAGAGGAAGAAGCTGTCTCTGAAACAATGTGTATGTACCTCCTTGATGGTAACAATGAGAAGAGGGCATATCCTGTGTGATGGGAGTCCTTAATGGTGGGTTCCACCTTTTTGAGGCATCGCCTTTTGAAGGTCTCCTCGATGCTGAGGAAACTAATGCCACAATGGAGTTGGCTGATACTGCAAATTTCTGCAGCTTTTTCTGATCCTGTGCAGTGCCCCTCCCCCCCCCCGCCCCATACCAGATGGTGATGCAACCGGTTAGAGTGCTCTCCGTGGTATATCTGTGGAAATTTGAGAGGGTTGTGATGACATACCAAGTATCCTCAAACTCTCAATGAAATGTAGCTGCTTTGTAATTGCATGAATATGTTTGGGTTGGGTCCAAGATAAATCTTCAAAGATGTTGACACCCAGGAACTTGAAGCTGCTCACCTTTTCCACTGCTGATCATTGGATGAGGACTGTTGAGTGTTTTCTCAACTTCCCCTTCCTGAAGTCCACATCATTTCCTTAGTCTTACTGATGTTGAGTGTTGTTGCAGCACTGCACAGCCAGCTGATCTCACCATCTGAAATTCTGCCAACAATAGTTGAATTTAGATGGATTTATAGATGGTGTTTAAGCTGTGCCTAGCCACAGAGCTGTGGGTGTAGAGAAAATAGAGCAGTGGGCTGAGCACATATCCTTGAGCTGTGCTAGTGTTGATCCTCAGTGAAGAAGATTTGTTATTTCGGATCCACACTGACCATCGTCTCCTGGTGAGGAAGTCAAGGATCCAGTTGCAGAGGGATGTACAGAGGCCCAGGTTTTGGAGCTTGTTCAGTAGAACTCAGGATATGATTGTGTTAAACAGTGAATAAACAGCAGCCTGATACAGGTATTGCTATTGTCCAGGTGATCCAAGGTGAGTGGAGAGCCAGTAAGATTGTATCAGCTGTAGACCTATTGACGACAGGCAAATTGTAGCGGCTTCAGGACCTTGCTTTAGGCAGGAGTTGATTCTAGCCGTGACCAACCTCTCAAAACACTTCATCACGGTAGCTGTGAGTGCAACTGGGCGATAGTCATTGAGACAGCTCACCCTGCTTTTCTTGGGCACTGACGTGATTGCTGCCCTTTTGAAACAGGTGGGAACCTCCAACTGCAGCAGTGAGAGATTAAAGATGTCCTTGAACACTCCTGCCAGTTGGCTGGCACAGGTTTTCAATGCCCTACTAAGTGTACCATCAGAGCCTGAGGCCTTGCAGACAAAGTAGGTGAAATTTAATCATGTAAGTGTGGCAGCATTGAACTTAGTGGGAAATAACATGAATAACTGAAGTGCTGCTTCTTGCGGAAGAGCTGGTTAGGGGTGCATATCCTTTTACATGGCAATCGAAAAAGATAGTGAAGAAAAGATAGTAATAGAAGCAAACGTTCGAAGTACATATATGTAACCATATACAACCCTGAGATTCATTTTCTTGTGGGCATTCTCAATAAAACTATAGAATAATAACTATAACAGAATCAATGAAAGATCACCCAACTTGGCCATTCAGTTAGAGTTCAGAAGACAACAAACTGTGCAAGTACAAAACAAAAGAAAGAATAATAAATATCAAAAACATGAGTCCTTGAAAGTGAGTCCATTAGTTGTGGGAACATTTCAATGATGGGGTAAGTGAAGTTGAGTGAAGTTATGCCCTTTGGTTCAAGAGCCTGATGGTTGATGGGTAGTAACTGTTCCTGAAGCTGGTGGTATGAGTCCTAAGGCTCCTGTACCACCTTCACAATGGCAGCAATGAGAAGAGAGCATGTCCTGGGTGGTGGGTGTCTCCAACGATGGATGCTGCTTTGCTGCAACAGCATTTCTTGTATATGTGCAGAATGGTGGGGAGGGGTTTACCTGTGATGGACTGGGTTGTATCCATTACTTTTTGTAGGGTTTTCTGTTCAAGGGCATTGGTGTTTCCATACCAGGCGATGATGTGGCTAGTCAAAATACTCTCCAGTACACATCTGTAGAAGTTGGTCAAAGTTTTAGATGTAATGCCAAATCTCCGCAAACTCCTAAGGAAGTGGAGGTGCTTCTGTGATTTCTTCGTAGTTGCACTTACGTGATGGGCTTCAGTTCAGGTCCCTTGTAATAATAACACCAAAGAATTTAAAGTTGCTGACCCTCTCCACCTCTGATCCTCTGAGGACTGGCTCCTGGACCTCTGTTTTCCTTCTCTTGAAGTCAATAATTAGCTCCTTGGTCTTGCTGGCATTGGCACCACTCAGCCAGATTTTTGATCTCCCTCCTATAAATTGATTCATTACCACCTTTGATTCAGCCCACAACAGTGGTGTCAACAGCAAACTTGAATATGGTATTGGAGCTGTGCTTAGCCACACAGTCATAAGACTAGAGCAGGGTAGAGTGGAGTGGAGCAAAGGGCTAAGCACACAGCCTTGTGGTGCACCTGTACTGATGGCGATCATGGAGAAGATGTTGTTGCCAATCCAAGATAACTGGGGACTGGAAGTGAGGAAATCGAGGATCCAATTGCACAAGGTGGTATTGAGGCCAGTGTCTTGAGCTTATTGAGTAGTTTTGAGGGGATGATGGTATTGAACTGTAGTCGATTAAGAACATCCTGATGTATGTATCTTTGTTGTCCAGATGTTACAGAGTTGAAGTGAAGACCCAGTGAAATGGCATTTGCTGTGGATCTGTTGCTCCAGTTGGCAAATTGGAGTGTATCTAAGTTGCTTTTCAGGCAGCAGTGATGTGTTTTATCACAAACCTCTCAAAACACAAAACGCTTCATCACTGTGGATGTAAGTACCACTGGGTGATAGTCAGTGAGGCAGGTTACCATGCTTTTCTTGTGCATATAATATTGGAAAAATTAGTGGGAAGTTGGAGGATTGGGGAGGTTTTGAAAACCAACAGAAGGCAAGGTAAGCTAGTAAATAATATAAAGGAGGATACAAAAAGTTTTTTCAGATATATAAAGGGTAAAAGAAAGGTGAGAGTGGATATCAGACAGCTGGAAAATGACACTGGAGAGATAGTAACTGGGGACAAAAATGGCAGACAGACTTTAAGTATTTTTGCACCAGTGTTCACTGTTGAAGACACTAGCAGTATGCCAGAAATTCAAGAGTGTTGGCGCAGAAGTGAGCGTAGCTGCTACTACTAAGGAGAATGTGCTTGGGAAGCTAACGATCTGAAGGTAGATAAGTCACCTGGACTGGATGGACTGTATCTGAGGGTTCTGAAAGAGGTAGCTAAAGAGATTGTAGAGGCATTAGTATTGATCTTTCAAGAATCCTATGGTTCCATAGGACTAGAAAATTGCAACTGTCACTCCACTCCTTAAGAGGGAAGGAGGCAGAAGAAAAGAAATTATAGTCTGGTTAGCTTGTCTTCAGTGGTTGGGAAGACAATGGAGTCCATTATGTGCTTGAGTGGGATAATAAATCAGCCATGATGGAATGACAGCACAGCCTCAATTGGTGAAAGGCCTAATTTTGCTCCTATCTCTTATGATCACATTTACATGATTCTAAAGTATGTTTTGTAGTAAATGAAAAACATCAAATAGTCAAGGAATATGTAGTCATGAGCATACAGGATTACTGATTTTTATTGTACTTGGCTTTGTATATAGGGGCATTAAACATAAAAACAAGAAAGTCATACTGAATCTTCACTAATCATTGCTTTTGCTCACAGTAATATATATTACAATTTAGGAAGGATGTCAAGGTCTTAGAAAATGAACAATGAAAGTTTACCAGGTATCAGGTATGAGGAAATTTAGAATAAAAAATGGAAAAAATTGATCTTGTTCTTCTTGGAGCAGAGACATTTAAGGTGAAAGTTCTTCATAATTTTGAATATATCTTACGATAAGCCAAGATTGAATACCTCTTATGATGAGACAAATACTGAGAAACTATTTCTTCTAGTAAATTAGTGAGTAACTGGATATGTTAGTTTTAAATACATATGTTAATAACTAAAAAAAAAAGAAATATTTAGATAATTGGGGCATACTTTCTGAAACTTTAGTGGAAGCAGATTCTATAGGATCTGATACCTTCAAGTGACATTTGGATGTGCATTTGAACTGACTAATTTTCAGGCTTAATACGGGGTGGGAGAAGTGAAGAAGGCAGTGGTAGTGAGATGCAGATAGGCAGTTCCTTCAGATAGTCAGCTTGGATTGTATAATCTAATGTTTTTGAGGAAGTGATGTAAAAACAGACCTGTACAATTCTATAATCTCCTAAGTACAAACCCCATTTCCAGAAAAGTTGGGATATTTTCCCAAATGCAATAAAAACAAAAATCTGTGATATGTTAATTCACGTAAACCTTTATTTAACTGACAAAAGTACAAAGAAGAGATTTTCAATAGTTTTACCTACCAACTTAATTGTATTTTGTAAATATACACAAATTTAGAATTTGATGGCTGCAACACACTCAACAAAAATTGGGACAGAGTTAAAATAAGATTGAAAAGTGCACAGAATGTTCAAGTAACACTGGTTTGGAAGACTCCACATCAAACAGGCTAATTGGTAGCAGGTGAGGTATCATGACTGGGTATAAAAGTAGCGTCCATCAAAGGCTCAGTCTTTGCAAGCAAGGGTGGGTCGTGGCTCACCCCTTTGTGCCAAAATTTGTGAGAGAATTGTTAGTCAGTTCAAAAGGAACATTTCTCAACGCAAGATTGCAGAGAATTTAGGTCTTTCAACATCTACAGTACATAATATTGTGAAAAGATTCAGAGAATTCAGAGACATCTCTGCGTAAAGGGCAAAGTGGGAAACCACTGTTGAATGCACGTGATCTTCGAGCCCTCAGGCGGCACTGCCTAAGAAACCGTCATGCTACTGTGACAATTACAGCCACCTGGGCTCGGGAGTACTTCGGAAAACCATTGTCACTCAACACAGTCTGTTGCTGCATCCAGAAATGCAACTTGAAACTGTATTACGCAAAGAGGAAGCCATACATCAACTCTATGCAGAAACGCCGGTGAGTTCTCTGGGCCCGAGCTCATCTCAGATGGACCGAAAGCCTGTGGAACGGTGTGCTGTGGTCAGATGAGTCCACATTTCAGCTAGTTTTTGGAAAAAACGGGCGTCGAGTTCTCCGTGCCAAAGATGAAAACGACCATCCAGATTGTTATCAGCGAAAGGTGCAAAAGCCAGCACCTGTGATGGTATGGGGGTGCATCAGTGCCCACGGCATGGGTGAGTTGCATGTATGTGAAGGTACCATTGACTCTGAGGCGTATATTAGGATCTTAGAGAGACATATGTTGCCATCAAGGCGACGTCTCTTCCTGGGACGTCCATGCTTATTTCACCAGGACAATGCCAGACCACATTCTACACGGGCTACAACAGCGTGGCTTTGTAGACACAGAGTGCGTGTGCTTGACTGGCCTGCTGCCAGTCCAGATCTATCTCCTATTGAAAATGTATGGTGCAACATGAAGAGGAGAATCAGACATCAGAGACCACGGACTGATGAGCAGCTGAAGTCTTATATCAAGCAAGAATGGACAAAATTTCCGTTTGCAAATCTACTACAATTAGTATCCTCAGTTCCAAAACGATTAAAAAGTGTTATTAAAAGGAAAGGTGATGTAACACATTGGTAAACATGCCTCTGTCCCAACTTTTGTTGAGTGTGTTGCAGCCATCAAATTCTAAATTTGTGTATGTTTACAAAATACAATTAAGTTGGTCAGTAAAACTATTGAAAATCTTTTCTTTGTACTTTTGTCAGTTAAATAAAGGTTCAAGTGAATTAACATATCACAGATTTTTGTTTTCATTGCATTTTGGAAAATATCCCAATTTTTGTGGAAATGGGGTTTGTAGATGTACCATGTCAGTAAGGGAAAGAATCACATAAGTGCCATTACAGAGAAAGCATGGCAGCACTTCTACCTTCTTAGAAGCTTGTGAAGATCAGCATGCCATCTAAAACATTGACAAACTTCTACAGATGTGCGGTGGTGAATATATATGTGTGTATGTGTATATATATTTTTTGGCATGTGCCTGCGTGCGTGCGAGTCTGTGCATGTGTGTCTGCGTGTGCATGCGTGTGTGTCTATGTGCGTGCGTCTATGATGATGTCGTTTTCATGGCTTTTTACAAGGTGCGGAATGAGAGAGAGGGAGAGACTGTGTGGCGTGCTGCTCCTCACGCAGACATTTTTGCAGTACTTTCCCTTTATTTTACGAGGTTAAGTTGCGATCTCGACACTCAACCTGGCACGGATGGAAAGCGTACTCGAGAGCAGACCCGCCTGGTTTCAAACCCGGGAACCTCCACTCCCGGGTCTGGCTCCGATGTCATTGTGCCACCAGCCGGCCTGGTGGCGAGTATATTGACTGGTTGCATCACAGCCAATGGCCTTGTATGGAAAACACTACAAAAAGAAGTGGATATGGCCCAGTCCATCACAGGTAAAACCCTCACCACCATTGAACACATCTACATGGAGCACTGTCTCAGGAAAGCAGCATCCATCAAGGACCCCCACCATCCAGGTCATGCTCTCTTCTCACTGCTGTCATCAGGAAGAAGGTATAGGAGCTACAAAACCCATGCCACCAGGTTCAGGAACAGTTATTACCCCTTAACCATCAGGCTCTTGAACCAAAGCAGGTAACTTCACTCGACTTGTCACTGAACTGTTCTCACAACCTATGCACTCACTTTCAAGGACTCTTCATCTCATGTTCTCAATATTTATTGGTTACTTATATATTATTAATATTATTTTTCTCTATTTGCCCAGATTTTTTGCACATTGGTTGTTGTCCGTCCTGTTGGGTGTGGTCTTTCATTGCTTCTGTTGTCTTGTATTTACTGTGATTGCCCTCAGGAAAATTAATTTCAGGGTTGTATATGTTAACGTATATGTTAACATATATGTACTTTGATAATAAATTTCCTTTAAACTTTGAATACTTCTCCTTATCAAAGTAAAAAGGCTTCCTACCTATTACAGGTTAGAAATGAGAGGTGAGGAAGATGAGACATACTTTAAGGAATATTTGTTAATTACATTTTTGTGATGTATCTCAACCACCAGCAAAACTACTGATTTAGGAATGTTTAAAATATCCTTACTATGTCTGAATTTGAGATCTATCTGCAAATTAATTCATGAAAACTACCCTGTTAAATAGCAAAAATGTTCTGAGTAACAGACAATCTGTTGGAAAATCTCTGCGGGTCAGGCAGCGTTTGTGAGGGGACAAATTGTTGACCTTTCAATTTCAAACTCTGCATCAGGACTGAGAGTGGAGAGGGAAGAGTATAAAGAGGAGTGAAACAAGCGCCAGAAGGACTGAGGAGGGTGAATGGATGATGTGCAGATTGGAGCCAGCTTGGGGGTGGGGTTGGAACAGAGGAGTGGAAACAGGTGAAAAGGAGCACAGGCAGGACCAGGTAGGAGGTGGGGAGGGTGAATGTGGAGACAACTAGGATGGTAATAAGTGGGAACACAAAGGCTACCAGTGCTGGGATCTGGTAAGTAAGCAAGGTGATAATGACAACCATTTGGGAAAAGAAGAAGGGCAGATAGAACCAGACAGGAGGCAGTATCCAGTGGGTGAAATGTGATGGTAATTGATTGATGGAACCAAGAGGGGGAAGGGGAGAGAAGTGGGACTATGGGAAAGGTAATGAAAATGAAAGGATTGGAGCTGGATCAGAAGGAGAGAAGGAAGGGAAGCATAGGGGTAAAGGATACCTGAAATTGGAATATCAGCATTCATGACATTAGGTTGTAGACTACCCAGGTACAACATGAGGAATTGTTCTTCTAGTTTGCTCTGCATTTCACCCTGCCAGTGGAGAAGGTTGAGGGCAAACGGGTCCAGGTGGAAGTACAAGGGCCCCATCTTAGGTATGAAAATGCTTTTCCTAGGAAGAGTTGATTTCAAAAATTATAAAATACTGTTCCACCTAGAAGGACTGTTTGGTAACTCACTGGTGGGAAGGAACAAGGAAAGCGAAGATGTTGCAGATCCTGCAGTTGCACAGGAGCAGTATTTAATCTCCTAGGTGATTGACAGTATATAAATAAAAATAGTTTATTGGGTCCAAAGGAGATGTTAAGAAGTAATCCAGCATTTTCTGTATATCCTTGCTTAATGCATGTGTGCAGTTGCTGGATGTTGCTGATAGTTTTATAAGAATTAGAATCAGGTTTATTATCACTGACATATGTTGTGAGATTTCCTCGTGTTTATGTTGTGAAATTTGTTGTTTTGTGGCAGCAGTACCATACAAGACATAAAACTTACAACAATTTACAAAATAGTGCGAAAGAATAATGTCATGCTTATAGGTTCATAGACCATTCAGAAATCTGATGGTGGAGGGGAAGAAGTTGTTTTTAAAATGTTGAGTGTGGGTCTTCAGGCTGCTGTCCCTTCTCCATGATTGTAGGGACGTGAAGGGGCAAGTCCCAGATGGTGAGTATCTTTAATGGTGGATGTTGTCTTCCTGAGGTGTTGCCTCTTGAAGATACCTCGATGGTGTGGGGAGTTGTGCCCTTACCTGTAATGGAACTGGCTGAGTCCACAAGAGTTTGCAGCCTCATGCAATCCTGTGCATCAAAGCCATTGTACCAGACACTGATGCAACCAGTTAGAATGCTCTGCACTGTACATCTGTAGAAATTTGCAAGAGTCTTTGGTGGCATACCAAATCTCCTCAAACTCTACTCAAGTGATATAGAGCCATTAGTGTGCCTTCTTTGTGATTGCATTACTTTTTGTTGGATTTGAAGCTATTACCACATATAATTATGGAAATGGAAGCATTAATCCACACAGCATTGAAAAGTTGTTGGATAGTTTTTAAAGAAAATACTGGTTTTTCAAAAATGTTCACTGAATAAACAGCTCTAAGTATTTCAGGATTTCTCATTTGTCGAGGGGATGACAAAAAGTGACTCATTTGATGCTACTTTTTTTTTTGTTCTGTTCTCCTGGAGTTGAAATCTTGCAGAGTTGTTTGTTTATGGGCAGTTTTCCATTATATGGGAACACAGTGCAGTCAAATAAGAACAGAATACTGGAATTAGACAGGAGATCAGGCAGCATGTGTGCAGAGAAAAATGAGAATTAACTGCCTGGATCAGTGACCCTCTTGACAGGTCAGCGCTGATGAAAGTACATTCTCCAGATATGCCTGACCTGCTGCGTATTTCCAGCATTCCGTTTTTATTTCTGATTTCCAACATTGACTTTTTTGATTACTATTATTCAATAACTTTTCATGATATGTCCTTCAGTTACATAATATTGTTTTTTCCTGATAATACAAAAATGTAATTTTTGCATGAATGAGTTTCGGTACTATTATAACAAAATACATTCTGTGAGAGATTGATCATCATCATCAGGTGCCGTGCCCAGTTTGAACTTTGACTGCCATGGCCCACACACTCCTGTTTCGGGTCAAGTGGATCAGTTCATTGGTATTCATTTCCAATTCTCTGGCTGCTGTCTCCATCATCATTTTTCTTTGTCTTCCTCTTGGTTTCTTCCCTTCAATCTTTCCCATAATTACCGTGCATTCTAACTCCTCTTTCCTAATCACATGTCCAATGAAGTTACGTTGCCTTTTCATGATCTCATACATTATTTCTCTTTTTGTGTTTACTCTGTTCATGACATCCTTGTTAGATATTCGTTTCCTCCATTTTATTCTTTGTATCCTCCTCAAAAACCACATCTCTGCTGCTTCAATTCGTTTCCTCATGTTACTAGATATTGTCCAACATTCCGAGCCATATAACATAACTGGATAAACGTAACATTTCAGTACTCTGAGATGTGTTATCATGCCTCGTTTAGTGTTGGTCAGTATACTCTTCATTCTCATAAAGGTGTCTTTTGCCTTTGAGAGATTGATACAGCGTCATAAAGCAGGCTGTTTGGCCCATCTGGTCAATGCCAACCAACCCAATCATGCTATTATATCTGGTTGTTATTGTACCTGCCCCAACCTCTGACAGTTCATTCCATATTGTAGTGGCTACTTAAGAAACAAACGTAAACCGCTTTGATGCTGAGTGATAGAATTGACATTGTGTGAAGTGCTTCCAAATAACTGAGTTTCAAATCAAAGAAAGTATGTTCAATTCCTTATTACGAAACTAGCAAAGATGAACAATCAAAAATAGTGATAGCATAATTAGCGATATTAACAAAGTTTGCAGAATTAGTGTAATAAGCAGTCAACAAAAAAAGTCCATCTCTAAGTCTCTATCTAAACTAAACTAAACAGCATAAAGGGTGGATACGTGACTTTACTTCTAGCACGTCTAAAACCCATGTGACAAATTACTGTAACCCATAATAAAATATGTAACACAAAATACAGTACAGATAGAAAAAAATAGATTTATGGCTCCTACCTTGTGTGTATAAAAAAAAGTAAAATTGCTATCAAGTTCCTATCCATTTTCATCCCTTACCTATGCCATTCATGATTTTCTCTCTTTAGAAATGATGCATTAAGTATTCACTGTCTAGGATTAATTTTCAACAACTTGCTTTTAAATAACACTTTAATTATGAAACTCTTATGAGACACTTGAGAAAGTGAACTTTCAGGTAAGAGAATATGAGTTTTATGAAATATCTTGCAAGAAGCAAATTAGGTGGAGAAGCAAACGGAAGGTGGGTGTTTGATCAGAAGATCAAACTAGCTGAAGGCACAATTACCCACCTGGGTTCACTCAGTTGTGTCTTCACATTTTCTTACAACTTTTTTGGACAGATATCCTCCTCTAAATCCCAAATATGCGTTAAAGACTTTCCCAAACTCATCTCTTCAGCCATTAGAGTGCTGTTTTTTAAACCCAAGTTGTGGCATCATATGTTTGAGTGAGCACCTGTGTTTTAAGTTGGCCTAAAATCTTGTATTTCTGCAGAACGTGTAGGAATTTCTTAAGAAATTAATTTCTCCAAGGGTTTGGGCTTTGGCAAAGGAAGGTCAATGTGAAATTGTATGAGTGTTCCAGAATAGGGCAAATTACTTGAATTTCTAAGTATAGAAATTCTAAGTACTATGTACGAAATTTTGACATGGTTTTCCAAAAAAAATTTACCAAGTTTTCCTAAATGATGTCCATATAGTTTAGTCTAAAAATAAATCATTTATTGCCCCATTTTCTGCATATATTAGTTCTAATTTCCTCACCCAACACTTAAGTGAGTGACGTAAACTGTAAGTTTTTGAAGCTACTATGTGTAAATACAAGATGTTATTCTTTAAAATCTGATTAATCAATGCAATGTTTTGCTTGCAATGTTATATAAATCTCTGGTACTTAATGTGCTTAAATGTATTTTACTTGTACTTTCAGACTGCTATTAAGGGAAAACTGCAAGAGCTTGGGGCTTATGCAGGTAAGCTTATAATTATTTTTCATATTTTAAACAGTAGTTGCAATGCACATTCTCTGAAAAGGTAAAATTGCAGTTTTGGAGGAAAAACTCCAATGGAACATGAAAAATTCCATGAAAGGAGGGGAGGAGAAGATGGCAGCGTGATGGCTCCGGAATGATATCTGTATTTGTTAAGTAGGTACTGTGCACAATTCTGATTTGATGGAGACAGACGTGAGAAGCACGGAGGAACGTCTGGAGAAACTTCTGAAATGCCCGCTTCGCTGCCGCTGCTACTGTGCGATCGAGAATCTCCAGAGGGGAAGGCCCCAAATCCTCGGCTTTGCCTGTTGCCGGGGCCGGGGTTGAAGTGCTCAGCAGAGATGGTGCTCAGTGTCGGAGGCTCGAAGTTTTCGGACGGACTCAAGAGTCGGCTGTGGTCGGGTGCTTCCAGGGTGCTGCATCGGCAAGTTTGCGGTGCTGGAGGTTCATGGCATGGAGAGTTTTTCTTCCTATAACCATCTGCGTGGGATGATAGGAGTTTCGAGAGACTTTGAGACTTTTTTTTTTTACTGTGCCCATGGTCTGTTCTTTATCAAATTATGGTACTGCTTTGCACTGTTGTAACTATATGTTATAATTATGTGGTTTTTGTCAGTTTTTCAGTCTTGGTCTGTCTTGTGTTTCTGTGATATCATACTGGAGGAACATTGTATCATTTCTTAATGCATGCATTACTAAATGACAATAAAAGAGGACTGCGTGTCCTCATAATCTAACCTAAAAATATGTTAACAGGAAATCTGCACTGTGGAATATTTTTACTTGTGAATCTATAGAATATTGTGTATTGGAATATATGACCATTTTCTGTGAAGCTGCAGATTAAGAGGTAGAAAATTTAGGCACAGTTGGCCAAGTTATGTTGTTTTCTGTATTGCAAATTTCTGCAGAATTTGGTGCTAGAACAGGAATCTCATTTCCAACAGCACTTTGTGAGGGCAAGGTAAACTGCTGAAAGTTGTGTTTATTCTGATACCAGTGAAGGAAGGAAGGAAGGAATTTGTTTGTCACTGGCAAGGCAAGCATTTATCCCCCATCCTAATTGCCCTTGTGAGACAGTGATGAGCTATTTTAAACTACATACAGTGGCTATAAAAAGTATTCACATCCTCCCCTTTGGAAGTTTTCATATTTTACTGTTTTAAATAATGAAAGAAAATATTATGAAGTAAATTAAAGTCTCTTCCATAACTTAGTAAAGTTCTTAAATGAAAAATGCCAACCCCCAAAGCTAGTAGTGCAGCCTGCATTTGCTTTCTTTCAGCCTTATATGCTTGACATTGTAAAATATGTTCAACTGTTTCATTATAATGACAAACCTACACCCCCCGAGTGATGTTTTGCAACAAGATACAAGGAATAATTAAGCATAGTATGCACAATTCTAAGTCCTTCCCTCCTTGTCTTGCCTCCTCCCATCAATCCAACAGTTTTATGTATTCTGTACAGGTGTCACCCCTTACCCCACAAGTCTTGCCATAATCCCCAAATTCTTAGCCTCACCAACCCCTTAGCTTCTGATTTACTAGGTGGAAGGTCTATATCTGCAGATGAACTTTTAACAGGTTTTTTAGCCAGACAATCAACCTGCTTGTTTCCCTCAATACCTCTGTGCAGGGACCCATGAGCAGAAGACATATTTTGAATGTGAAATAAAGTTTGAAGAGCTTCCAACAGTAAATCTGACCTACTGCTAGAATGACATATTTTAAGACTAGTCAAAACTGAAAAAGAATCTGAACAAATTATATGCAAACACGAGCAAATCTGCAGATGCTGGAATTTCAAGCAGCACACATAAAAATTGCTGGTGAACGCAGCAGGCCAGGCAGCATCTATAGGAAGAGGTACAGTCGACGTTTCGGGCCGAGACCCTGCGTCACGACTCACTGAAAGAAGAGATAGTAAGAGATTTGAAAGGGGGAGGGGGAGATCCGAAATGATAGGAGAAGACAGGAGGGGGAGGGATGGAGCTACGAGCTGGAAAGTTGATTGGCCAAAGGAATATGAGGGGATCATGGTACTGGAGGCCTAGGGAGAAAGAAAGGGGGAGGGGGGAAGCCCAGAGGTTGGGCAAGGAATATAGTGAGAGGGACAGAGGGAGAAAAAGGAGAGAGAGAGAGAAAAAAAACCATAATAAATAAATAAATAACGGATGGGGTATGAAGGGGAGGTGGGGCATTAACGGAAGTTAGAGAAGTCAGTGTTCATGCCATCAGGTTGGAGGCTACCCAGATGGAATATAAGGTGGTGTTCCTCCAACCTGAGTGTAGCTTCATCTTTACAGTAGAGGAGGCGGTGGATAGACATATCAGAATGGGAATGGGACGTGGAATTAAAATGTGTGGCCACTGGGAGATCCTGCTTTCTCTGGCGGACAGAGCGTGGGTGTTCAGTGAAACCGTCTGCCAGTCTGCATCGGGTCTCGCCAATATATAGTAGGCCGCATCCGGAGCATTGGATGCAGTATATCACACCAGCCAACTCACAGGTGAAGTGTTGCCTCACCTGGAAGGACTGTCTGGGGCCCTGAATGGTGGTGAGAGAGGAAGTATAAGGGCATGTGTAGTACTTGTTCCGCTTACAAGGATAAGTGCCGGGAGGGAGATCGGTGGGAAGGGATGGGGGGGGGGGGCGAATGGACAAGGGAGTCGCGTAGGGAGCGATCCCTGCAGAAAGCAGAAAGGGGGGGGTGGGTAGGGAAAGATGTGCTTAGTGGTGGGATCCTGTTGGAGGTGGCGGAAGTTATGGAGAATTATATGTTGGACCCAGAGGCTGGTGGGGTGGTAGGTGAGGACAAGGGGAACCCTATTCCTAGTGGGGTGGCGGGAGGACGGGGTGAGAGCAGAATGTGTGTGAAATGGGAGAGATGCGTTTGAGAGCAGAGTTGATGGTGGAGGAAGGGAAGCCCCTTTCTTTAAAAAAGGAGGACATCTCCTTTGTCCTGGAATGAAAAGCCTCATCCTGAGAGCAGATGCGGCGGAGACAGAGGAACTGCAAGAAGGGGAACAAATTATATCTTTGCAGGGACAGATTCCCTCCAAATGGTTGCCCAAAATGCTGGCAACCAGTTCTGCAGTACACACTGATAAATAGTTGGTAAGAGATTTCTTTATTGTTACCTGTAATTCAGGAGCAGTCGGACCTTCCAGATACAGGTGTATTTTTACTGCAATCAATTGAAACACCTTGACTGCACACAGGTGATCTCCATTTAACTAATTATGACTTCTAAAACCAATTGGCTTTACAGTGATGACTTAGTGTGTCATATTAAAGCAGGTGAATACTTATGCAATCAATTATTTTGTGTTTTACATTTGTAATTAATTTAGATCACTTTGTAGAGATCTGTTTTCACTTGACACAAAAGAGACTATTTCTGTTGATCAGTCTCAAAAAAGCCATGTTAAATTCACTGTGATTCAAAGTTGTAAAATAACAAAACATGGAAACTTTTTATTATATTAAAGGGTGAATACTTTTTATAGGCACTGTAGTTCATCACAATATTGCTATTCACATTTATTAGGCTGGGAACTGATGATGTTTGAGAGCAACATACATTGAAAAACTACAGCATAATACAAGCCCTTCAGCCCACAATGCTGTGCTGAACATGTACTTACTTTAGAAATTACCCAGGGTTACCCATCGCCCTCTTTCTCTAAGCTCCATGTACCTATCCAGGAATCTCTTAAAAGACCCTATTGGATCTGCCTCCACCACCATCGCTGGCAGCCCATTCCATGCACTCACCACTCTCTGCATAAAATAACTTAGCTTTGACCCCTCCTCTGTACCTACTTCCAAGCACCTTAAAACTGTGCCCTCTTGTGATAGCCATTTTAGCCATTTCAGCCCTGGGGGATAAAAGCCTCTGACTATCCACACGATCAATTCTTCTTATCATCTTATATACCTTTATCAGGTCACCTATTAACCTCCGTCGGTCCAAGGAGAAAAGGCCAAGTTCACTCATCCTATTCTTGTAAGGCATGCTCCCCAATCCAGACAACATCCTCGTAAATCTCCTCTGCACCCTTTCTATAGTTAACACATCCTTCCTGTAGTGAAGTGACCAAAACTGAGCACAGTATGCCAAGTGAGGTCTGACCAGGGTCCTATATAACTGTAATGTTACCTCTCGGCTCTTGAACTCAGTCCCACAGTTGATGAAAGCCAATGTACCGTATGCCTTCTTAACTACAGAGTCAATCTGCGCAGCAGCTTCTGAGTGTCCTATGGACACGAACCCCAAGATCCCTCTGATCCTCCACACTGCCAAGAGTCTTACCATTAATACTATATTCTGCCATCATACTTGACCTTCCAAATTGAACCACCTCACACTTATCTGGGTTGAACTCCATCTGCCACTTCTCAGCCCAGTTTTGCATCATATCAATGTCCTGCTGTAACCTGTGACAGCCCTCCACACTATCCACAACACCCCCAACCTTTGTGTCATCAGCAAATTTACTAACCCATCCCTCCACTTCCTCATCCAGGTTATTTATGAAAATCACAAAGAGAAGGGGTCCCAGAACAGATGGGTGAGGCACATCACTGGTCATCAACCTCTATACGGAATATGATCCATCTACAACATTCTTTGCCTTCTGCAGGCAAGCTAATTCTGGATCTGCAAAGCAAGGTCCCCCTGTATCCCATGCCTCCTTACTTTCTCAATAAGCCTTGCATGGGCTACTTTATCAAATGCCTTGCTGAAATCCATATACACTACATCTACTGCTCTTCCTTCATCATCACATCCTCAAAAAAATTCAATCAGTCTGGTAAGGCACGACCTGCCTTTGACAAAGCCATGCTGACTATTCCTAATCATATTATGCCTCTCCAAATGTTCATAAATCCTGCCTCTCAGGATCTTTTCCATCAACTTACCAACCACTGAAGTAAGACTCACTGGTCTATAATTTCCTGGGCTATCTCTACTCTCTTTCTTGAATAAATGAACGACATCTGCAACCCTCCAATCCTCCAGAACCTCCCCTGTTGCCATTGATGATACAAAGATCATTGCTAGAGGCTCAGCAATCTCCTCCCTCACCTCCCACATTAGCCTGGGATATATCTTGTCTGGTCCTGGAGACTTAACCAATTTGATGCTTTCCAAAAGGTCCAGCACATCCTCTTTCTTAATGTCTATATGCTCAAGCTTTTCAATCCGTTATAAGTCATCCCTACAATTGCCAAGGTCCTTTTCTGTAGTGAATACTGAAGCAAAGTAGTCATTAAGTACCTCTGCTATCTCCTCCAGTTCCATACACACTTTTCCATTGTCACACTTGATTGGTCCTATTCTCTCATGTCTTATCCTCTTGCTGTTCACATACTTGTGGAATTCCTTGGGGTTTTCTTTAATCCTGCTCACCAAGGCCTTCTCATGGCCCCTGCTGGCTCTCCTAATTTCATTCTTAAGCTCCTTCCTGCTAGCCTTATAATCTTCTAGATCTCTATTATTACCTAGTTTTTTGAACCTTTCATAAGCTTTTCTTTTCTCCTTGACTAGATTTTCAACAGCCTTTGTACACCACGGTTCCTGTACCCTACCATCCTTTCCCTGTCTCATTGGAACGTACCTATGCAGAATGCCACGCAAATATCCCCTCAACATTTGCCACATTTCTGCCTTACATTTCCCTGAGAACGTCTGTTCCCAATTTACGCTTCCAAGTTCCTGCCTGATAGCTTCATATTTCCCCTTACTCCAATTAAACACTTTCCTAACTTGTCTGTTCTTATCCCTCTCCAATGCTATTTTAGTTTTATTCATCTAATGGGTAATCCAATATTCTTTCCATCTCTTGACACTTCTAGATAATGAGGTCCAAACCCTTCTTGAGATAGTTCCAGCTGTTTATCACTTTTAATAAATGTTATTTTTTGGAAGTGGGTCATACAATTTGGTATTCTCTTGATGATTTTGAGGAGGTAGAGGTAAATTCCTACCTTGAACTAATGTAGTCAATGTGGTAAAAGTATTTCCATTGTGGTACTAAATGTAAAGTTCTACTATTTGCGCCCAAAGACAATATAAAAATGGTGATATTTTTCTAAGTCGAGAACCTGCAGGATATCGTGATGGTATTTTGAAGTACCTGCTGTTCCGTCCTTGTTGGTAGAGTTTGTGATTCGCAACAAGAGTAGGAGCAGCCACAATAACTATCTGGAGTACTTTTATGAATAGTACATAATGAAGCCACAGTGTTCTAGAGCAGCGGTCCTCAACCACCGGGCCGCAAAGCATGTGCTACCGGGCCGCGAGGAAACGATATGAGTCAGCTGTACCTTTCCTCATTCTGTCACGCACTGTTGAACTTGAACATAGGGTTGCCAACTGTCCCGTATTTCCCCCGCTAAGGTAGAGCGTTCCTATGAAACCGTTCGTGCCAAAATGGTGTAAAGTGAAGAAGCAATTACCATTAATTTATATGGGAAAAATTTTTGACCGTTCCCAGACCCAAAAAATAACCTACCAAATCATACCAAATAACACATAAAACCGAAAATAACACTAATATATAGTAAAAGCAGGAATGATATGATAACTACACAGCCTATATAAAGTAAAAATAATGTATGTACAGTATAGTCGGGAAGATTAAGCTGAAACTGATTTGTGGGGAAAAAAATCGGCACGTAGGCGCATGCGCACGTCACATATGCACACATCACGCATGTGCACACAGGTGCCCACGCAAGGCTTCATGGTCATGGTAGTCTTTCCTGGGGTAAACACAAGTGTCCCGGGATTTGACTGCTAATTTTGTCCCTTACTTGGGAGTGAGAAAGTTGGCAACCTCAACTGTAAAAGACATGTTGAGGTGAGTTTAACCCTCCTTGAACACCCCACCCCCCACTCCTGGCCAGCCGGTCCGCAAGAATATTGTCAATATTAAACCGGTCTGCGGTACAAAAAAGGTCTCCCCTGTCCTAGAGGAAGGAATGGATTTTTAGAGGAGTAGATGGAATGGAAATAAAATAGCTGCTTTGTCCCATATAACATTAAGCTGCTTGAATGTTATTGGAGCTGTACTTAACCAAAGAATTAGAGAGTATTTTACTCAATTTCTGACTAAAGCAATGTAGATGGTAGAAATTTTGGGTATCAAGGGGTCAGTCACTTGCCAAACGATGCCCTCGTCTGGAGCCACAATATTAATGTGGCTGATCCATTTGAATTTCGAGTTATTATTGATCCTTTCAGGATGTTGATCATCTGGGACTTAATGATTGTAATGCCATTCTAAGGGTATGTGGTTAGGCTCTCTCTTGTTGGACATGGACATGTCTGGTACTTTTATGGCATGAATGTTACTTTCCAGCCATTGGGCCATGATTGAACATTATCAAGATAATGCTGCCTGCAGGAGTAGACCACTTCATTTTCTGAAGAGTGCTAAATGGAATGGAATTTGTCATTGCAATAAGCAACCATCCTCATTTTATTCCTTAAGATAGAAGGAAGATCATTGATGGAACAGATGATGTTTGAATATTAAAGGCTTGGAAATTGGTAATGTCCTTGAGTTCAGATCATTGACTGTAGTTATCTTCCTTTGTATAAGTAATGGCTTCACCCACTGAAGGGTTTGTGATGCCCATTGACCAGTTTCAGCGATGTTCCTTGATGATATAGAGCATTTTCTTATTGATCAATTTCAGTCACTTTCATCTTGACCATAGGTTTCTGCTCTTGGGGCCTTGTTAGACTGGCTATGAGGTGTGGTTTTTGCAAAACCCAAACTGGGCTTGGTGAGCAGAATTTTGATGAGCTGGTGTTTTTTAATAGCCATGTCAATGAACCCCTTCATCACTTTGTTGATTGAGAATAGACTGATTGATTGGGCAGTAATTGGCTGGGTTGGATTTATCCTGGTTTTTTTTTGTAAGCAGGACTTCCCTGGGCAATTTTAAAATTGTCAGATATGTCTTAACTACTGAAAAGTTTGGGTGGTATTTAAGCTAGATCTGAAATGTAGATCTTTTGTGCTACATTTTGGATGTTGTCTGGTCCTGTGGTTTTTGCAGTAGTTGATTCAATTGGAGTGAGTCAAATAGGTTGCGACTTAAATTGGGGATCTGGCAGAAGACTGCAAAAATATGCTTGAGCATGTTTCAGCCTTGTCTTTCACACATGTGCTGGATCCCACCAGTGTTAAAGATGGGAATATGCTTCACGATACTTCTTCATCCTTTGACTGTGTAGCAGCTTGCCCAGGTAAATACAGTCAAGTTGGGTAATCTTGATGCTGCTATAGGCAAGCCTGGTGCTTTCCTTGTTGAATCAGGGCTGATCAGCTGATTAAATTGTATTGGTAGAATGAGGGATATGCTGAGCATTGAGCAAACTGATACTTTTACAGTGCCATTGATGGACCATGTTTTGAGTTGCCAGATCTGTTTTGAACCTATTTTCCACACCTTGGTAGTACCGGTTGTACTACACCATGATCTGACAGTGCACAGGGACACGTGGAATAACATTAATATAGTTGTATTGTACAATTTTTACTTAACTTTGTGATTCTAATATTCAGACTATTTTTCTTTCCATCTGTAGATGAAGAGCTCCCAGATTACATTATGGTTATGGTTGCCAATAAAAAGAGCCAGGAGCAAATGGCAGAAGATCTGTCTCTTTTTCTGGGAAGCAATACTCTCAAGTTTACTGTATGGTAAGTTTCTTTTTTTTCTTTTATGTTATAATTAAACTCTAGTTTCTTTTCTGTTCTATTAGATTTGTTTTGTATATTTCAATGCTTGTGCTTTAAAACATAGGTGACCCTAAAGAGATTTACAGGAAGATGTTGTTTCCTGCTTGGTACTGCTGCCTGCCACACCTCCAACCAACAGTGCCCTTGGGTCGATTACCTCATTCCTGGACCATAGGAACTTGTTTTCCCCTCCAATCCTGACTTCCCATTCTGTTTCTAACCACTTACATACATCCTCTGGATCTTAGTATTTCTTCTAATTTTTATTGTTGCTCCCCTTTGTCTTGCAATGAAATGATTACGCAAAAGAAGTCTTATTTCTCTCATTTCCTGTCTTAGCAAAAAAAACAATATTTTACCCTGACTTTCTCCCATCACTGTTATTTTTTGGTTCTCATAAATGTTCAGTGACCTGAAATCTTAACCTTACCTTTTCTCGCATGCATCTTTTGAAACTGATCTGTAAGATGATTATGACATTGTTTTGTTGAGACTCGGCAAATGCTAAATTTTTCTTTTCCATTAAAAACTTTTTCTGTAAAGTTAGTGACTTGGATGGCAGGATATCAACATTTCAGGCCTTGGGCTACGAAAATAAGAGCAGGAATACATCATTCAATCCAGAGGTCACTTCACTGCATAGTTTGATCAGAGCAGAGCTATAACAAATTCCAAGTGCAGTAAAAATATGCAGATAAAATGTGCACAAAAAAATTTTAGTCTGATTTGACGATAAGTGTGAGGAGATGAAATTAAGTACAGCTATTGGCTAGAATATGGTGGTAGTTTATAAAGTAAGGAAAGAAGGGGTAAGCTTATTTTGCACAGAGACTGGTTGATATCTGGAATATATTGCTAGACATGGAATCAGACACAATTGCTAAATTTAAGAGACATTTAGACTGACGCATAAATGGGGAAGAGATAGAAGAATACAATCCTGACACAGGTAAATGGGATTAGTGTTGAGGGGCAAAAGGGTCCACGTGAATGTGGTTGGCCAGAGAGCCTGTTCCTGTGCTAAACAACTCCAGAATCAGAAAAAAGAAAGAAAATGTTGGAGGAAACATTAATTGTTGGAGACACATTTCCATTATACCAGGGCTGCTTGTCATTTCGTAATGAAGAATTTGATGCTTGTGCATTATATAGAAATCTTAAGTTTTCACAAAATATGTAAAATGAAATGCATGTTTAAATTTCAAGCCTTGCAATATTCCAGGAACTTAATGTACTACTTTTACTTAGGCTGCATGGAGTTCTTGACAAGCTGCGCTCTGTAACAGTTGGTAAGTAGATCCAGGTTACTTTTATTTAAAATGTAAATATTACACATTGATTTCAACAAATGCCTTTGTTTTCAAATTAAAATTAAACATTAAAACAACCAGAAATCATTATTTAAATATTGTATCATCAGAAATGATTTATTTTTGTGTTGCAGAACCCACCACTGTGAAGCAACAGCCAAACTACACAGATTGCAATGTATTTCCTTCAGAGAAGAGTCGAGCAGCTGTCATTGGAAGCACTGATCAAAATAGTGAAGATGTTCGTATTCTTGCTGTGTCGAGCACACATTCTGAAAAAAATGATTCTCGTGTAACTACTAGCTCATTGCAAGAGCAGACAATACCCAGTATCAGGTAATGGTATCATTTAAAATTCTGTTTGAGTAGCTAGCTCACAGATGATGAGATAATAGTACAAAAAATTGAAATATCACTTGAAATGTACTTAAATAATAATGACCTGGTAAAGCCTTGCAAATAATTTAGCTGAGCAAGTACTGCTCTCTGCCCGCCAGAGAAAGCAGGATCTCCCAGTGGCCACACATTTTAATTCCACATCCATTCCCATTCTGACATGTCTATCCACAGCCTCCTGTACTGTAAAGATGAAGCCACACTCAGGTTGGAGGAACAACACCTTATATTCCGTCTGGGTAGCCTCCAACCTGATGGCATGAACATCGACTTCTCTAACTTCCACTAATGCCCCACCTCCCCCTCGTACCCCATCTGTTACTTATTTTTATACACACATTCTTTCTCTCACTTTCCTTTTTCTCCCTCTGTCCCTCTGAATATACCCCTTGCCCATCCTCTGGGTGTCTCCTCCCCCTCCCCCCCCCCCCGTCTTTCTTCCCGGACCTCCTGTCCCATGATCCTCTCGTATCCCTTTTGCCTATCACCTGTCCAGCTCTTGGCTCCATCCCTCCCCCTCCTGTCTTCTCCTATCATTTTGGATCTCCCCCTCCTCCTCTAACTTTCAAATCCCTTACTCACTCTTTCTTCAGTTAGTCCTGCCGAAGGGTCTCGGCCTGAAACGTCGACCGCACCTCTTCCTAGAGATGCTGCCTGGCCTGCTGCGTTCACCAGCAACTTTTATGTGTGTTGCTTGAATTTCCAGCATCTGCAGAATTCCTGTTGTCTACTCTCAATTTATTGTGTGAATGACATGTTACGTAGTATTAACATGTTAACAGGAGACCTAAAACTTAAAATATGATTTTATGAAGGGAGAGCCATGTTTGTGTCACAACATTTTCTGAGGATGTAATTAGAAAGGAAGCTAAGTTGAGACCAATATATTTCGTATATCTAGATTATCAAAAAAGTATTTGATAGCACACCACATAGAAGATTGTTCCATAAAGTAAGAGCCTGTAAGGTTAGGATAGCATATTAACATGTTACAACATTTGAATAAGCAGTTTAAGATTCAAGATTCATTTATTATCAAAGAATGTGTAAATTATACAGCCTTGAGATTTGCTTCCTCATAGGTAGCCATGGTTGTATAATTTAGAAACATAGAAACAATGAAAACCTACAGCCCAATACAGGCTCTTTGGCCCATAAAGCTGTGCTGAACATGTCCTTACCTTAGAAATTACCTAGGGTTACTCATAGCCCTCTATTTTTCTAAGCTTCATGTACCTATCCAGGAATCTCTTAAAAGACCCTATCGTATTGGCTTAAAAGACCCTACCGTAATTTATAAATTACAATTTATACAAAATAGCCAGTTAGAAAAGCAAATGTTGTTCTTTATTGTTAGGTTAAGGTATAGTAAAGAAATCTAGCTGAGGTTGTTAGAGGGCCATGATAAGACTATATTCAGAATGATGTGTGCCATTTTGGAAGGAGGTTTTGGAGGTTCAGTAGTCTGATGCAAAGGTGCAAAGAATCACAGGTTGATTCCTGTGATGAAGGGGTGATCTATGAAGAGTGCTCAAAGAAGCTGTTATCCTTTCAAAAACTAAGTGCTTAATGAAACGTGAGACTGAGAATTATTGACAAGAGTAATTGATGAAAGTTTGTTTAGTCTCAGAAGAGTTTAGACCTAGACTTCATAGTTGAAGGCTAAAGGCTACTTTGGACTGAGTTGAGGGAAAAAAAATTCTTTTAAGAAGAGAATTGGAATGTGATGTTCATTTTGAGTCTGTTCACAGCTCAGATTGATTGTTTGATTACTGGATGCTCAGAGAACAAGAGAGAATGTGATCCATATTAAAATAGCCTTGAGGAATATTGTCAGTATTATTGAATATAGTCAGTATTATTGCCTGTTATTTCTTCTATTTTTGTGATCTTATTTGTCACTAGCTATTGAAAGATAACTTAAAGGTTAACCTTGTGTTAAGCTAAAATTATAATGGTGATTTAAGAAAATGGTCCATCTTTACTTAACCCTGAGAATGAGTGTTGACAGTTTGATGGTGAAATAGTTGGAAATGTATGTCTGGCTTGTGTCCTTTAGTAAACGCAACCAAAATCTTCAGTGTTAATTCTATAAGAGACGTCTTGATTTCTGTTGTCAGAATTATTTTCTGTAAGATCAGGTAATCCTGTACTCCATGTGAGTCTCTACCCCATAATCAGCAAGATTTCATTTGCTTTGATTGCTGCTCTTGTCTTTTCCCAAATAGTATAGTTGAATTTTTCAGCTTTTGCTTTCTGAATACTTCAACCCTGGATCCAAAGTTTAATACTATAATCTCTTGACCATGGGAAAAAAAAGTTAATGATACAATTATAAGAATTTTGACTTCAAGTGTGAATTAATAAAATTACTTTAACCAGATGACTTAAGTTTCTTTCTTTGTTGTGTAATACAGATTTAAATAAGAAACTTGTACATTAAATTCTGTAAGAGTGTCTCTAATGTTTTCCTCTACTACTTTTACCTTATTTATGCACAGAACAACTTTGGAAAGGAGTTCATCTCAGTTAACATCAGCAGTGAAGCCTTTGTCAGAACCAGTTTCCTCTGAAGCAATAATTGACATTAAACCTGAACCAGATGATCTTATAGATGGGGATCTTAACATTTTGCAGGAACTTCCATCATCTTCTAAGAAGAAGCCTGTGGTGACAGTTTCGTACAATGTATCTTGCCCTTCATTTGATACCTCTGGGCCAGAAGAAAATGTTTCACAAGTGTACAAGACAACTGACACTAGCACTCAGCCTGTAAGGATAGCTCAGAATAATGTGCAGCCATGTAAGTTAGGAGAAAGCACCTTGCATGGCTACAGACCATTAGAAAATACTGGCAATGTTTACAGATCATATGAAAGCACCTTGCAAGCTTACAACAGATTGCCGGAAAGTGGAGTACAGGTTTGCAGGTCATCAAAGTCTAACTCTGATCGATCAAGTAGAGATGTGAGTAGAAGTTAATAGTCTTGAAAGCTTGAATGTATGTAGTTTGTTCAAACCCCTGTACATATTTAACAGCCCAGTGATAACTTTATTAAAATTGCACCTTTGAATGTATCTTTTTTCATTTTGTTCACTTATTAGATATTTTATATTGTCAGCATCTCTAGTATGGCACACATCCATTGTGTGCTTCCACAATGTGTTGTACATCAGTTTCTTCCATTGTGCATTTTCTATGGATGGGTTTTCTCTCCCATTGGTTGCATAAGCTGCTTATTTTTGAATATTCCATATTTAATACCACCTTCTCATATTACAACTTATAACATTAATTCTTTCTTAGAAACCCAAGTTTGTGTAATTACATGCTTCCATTCAATTGAAGTACTTTCAATGTAATCTATCATTTAGTTTCTCCTCATACTATTCACATAAAATAGTGTCCCTCCAAATTCTTAGTTCTTCTGCCTCCACAGTCTTTCCTCCAGTAATTTATTCCTCCACTTTGCCAATTCCATATTTCCTCTTGATTCCATAAACTATAATCAATATGTCTTGCAGTTTGAACAATGGAATTAAAAATTAATGTTGTATTATTCTGTTTTTCATGAATATCTTTCATTGATATGGCACTGTTTCTAGTTGCCTTGGAGATATATCTGCACAATTCATACTAATCATTTGAAATTTCATTTCTAATTGGATGACTGATAGTATAAGAGAGTTGCAAATTTTAGCGGCATTGTATAAGAACATTATTTTCAATGGTAAATATATGAAGGTCCTACTAAAGTAATGATAGCTGTTTAGTTTGACTACATACAGATAGGATAGTAATTTTCTGGTCAAGGAATTTGCTTTTTCTTGTATCATAGGATGAAAGTTCAAAGAAGAGAAAGGCATCAATCATTAGCTCTGTTGTTAAAGTAAACAAGACTAGTGACGGCGAAGAAGATGATGACGACTTTGGCTCAAGAACAGGAAGTCTTTCCAGTAGTATTTCTGTCCCAGTGAAACCTGAAAGAAGGTATGAGGGTAAAAAGCATTATATGCGTGAATTCTAAATTTTGTTTCCTTTTCACTATGCAATTGACATTTTTTTCCATCTGAAATTTTTACAGTCTTTGCAATTTTAAGTTGCAGTGTCCAATTTTTCTGTTAGGATGTGATTACTACTAGGAAGTTGATTTTATGTTCACTTAAAAAAGTTCATTCTTAACCTCAATACTACAATTTTTCAATATTGTTTTCTTGTAAAGCAGAGCAATTTTTTTTTTTTGTAACTGGGGAAATTTGATCTTCATTCCACCGTACATCCTGAATAGAGGTTCATTCTGGGTTGGAACTAAGAACTAGGCTATGTAGAGCTTTGCAATCTAGTTATCGACTTGAGAGAACATGAAGTCCAATAAGATGTTGAAAATATGAATACAAAAAATAATTCAGGAGACACTCAGCAAGCTAAACAATACCTGTAGAGAAAATAAGAAAATTACTGGCTCTGAATCCATTAGTTATTACAGTAAGCAGAAATTTACTAGGGATCAAAATCTACAGGAAGTGAGTCCGATGGATAGACTCTACTTGCCAGTCCAACAACAGTGAAGATAGTTGGCTACCCTAAACATCCACTGTGGCTATAGTCTGAGCCATGTAGAAATGAATGTCAGTTATTTGCATCACCCAAATCTATGACCTATAACATTACCTTTTAATGATGTAATGAATTGTAGTTGGTGCAGAGGAGATTCAGCAGGATATTCCTCTTCATAACCCTGGTGAATGAAGCATTTCAATATGAAGGGAGATTGGATAAGCTGTGTTTGTTTCCCTTGGAGTGCAGTTAGCTGAGTGGGTAGCTGATATAGATTATATAAAATAATGTAGGCAGAGATAGCGTAGATAGGAGGAAACCGTTCCCGTAACAGACAAATCTAAAACTAGAGGGCATAGTTTTAGGGAAATGGGTAAGAGGTTTAGAAAGGGCCTGGGAAAGAATTTTTACACCCAGAGGATGACTGAAACCTGAAGTGCTCTGTCTGAAAGGGTGATGGACACAGAGATCCTCATAACACTTAAGTGTCTAGATGAGTAGTTGAATTGCTGAGTCATAGAAGGCTAAGGACCAAATGTGGAAAAATGGGAATAGAGTAAATATTGCTTGATAGTTGGTATGGATATGGTAGATTAAGGGGCTGGCTTCAGTGTTGTATGACTTTCATCCTTGAGAAAGGCAAGGATAACAGCTGTATGAATACACCATCATCTGCAGGTTTCTTCAGATGATCAAGATTTATGCTGTGCTCAGTTTTTTGTGAGAAAAATTGGAGCATGTACATATATATTGCTGGTGTTTTGCACAGTGGTAGTGAAGTTCTCTTTTAAAAAATATCCTAGAAGTGATTCATTAATATAGTAGTGTATTCTGGCATAGATTTAACATAAATTGGTTGTTCAAGTTTTCTTGTGAACAAAGTAGTTGTGAAGTTCTATCAAGCTCCAGGAATTTCAAATGCAGCTCCATAGAACAACAGGAGATACAATTAAAAAGGAACAGAACATGAGGGAAGAGTGAGATAATAATAAAGACAAAAGTAAATAGAATGATTTTACAGAATGTCAGGCAAATACCTGTCATCATCAATTTTCCAGAAATAGCCTTTCCTACAGTTATTTTAAGCCTGTATTAGGGAATCCATACCAATTCCCAGTGCTGCTTTCCACCAGCTATAAGTGATTGTTATTTTCTTTCATGTTTCCAGAATGCATGAAAAAGCTTATTGTTTTTTATTCATCAATTATTCTGTGGAACTGCTTAAAGATCCCATTGCATTCTCAGCTTTTAAGGGTTGTCTGCCATCTCATCTTGACCTGGTGTAGTTTCTGTACCCCTGGGGTATCAGATTTTATTACAGGCTGTACACACAACATGCTGGAGGAACTCAGCAAATCAGGCAGCTTCTATTGTGGAGAATAAACATTGGCTTTTCTGAGTGACGCTGTTCATCAGCACTGCGAAGGGAGGAGGCAGATGCATTGTAAAAAAAAAATGGGAGAAGTGGTATAAGCTGGCAGGTGAATGGCGAGACCTACTCCCAAAAGGCAGGTTCTACCCATTTGAATTTGATTCCCTATCTTTCCCCCTCTTTTGGTCTCACCTATCCTCCCTCCTCCCCCATCCCCATCTTCTTATTCTGTCTTCTGCCCTCTTCCTTTCCAGTCCTGATGAAGGGTCTGTGCTAGAAATGTTGACTGTTTATTTTCCTCCATAGATACTGCCTGATTTGCTGAGTTCCTCCAGCATTTTGTGCGTACTGCTCAAGATTTACGGTATCTGCAGAATCTCTTGAGCTTATAACAAACTGTATTTTGTAGCAAGCTATATATAAAAAAATTATGAGAACTATACACAGCCTTTTTGTTTTTCAGGCCCACTTTGCCACCTTCTAAACAAGCCAATAAGAATCTAATTCTAAAAGCAATCACAGAGGCCCAAAAATCTGTAAGCAAGACCACAAGTTACCCAGCAGGTAAACTATTGTTTTATGAATGTATGCAATCAGGACGATTTTGATTTTGTGCTATTTGACACTATATTATAAGCAATTATAATTAGCTCTGGGAATTTGGAAATTGTTGATTTTTAATTGATATCATAATGATGGTACCTTCAAGGATTTGTTGATTTCACTTTTACATATTCATTCCTTATCAGGCACCAAAATATAGGCCTACTTTTTGACTCTTCCAATATTTTAAAAGCAGGACTTGTAACACCCGAGTTTTAAATTTAATTAGCCAAGTGGCTAATTACTGATTTTATCTATATTTACCTAAAAATTCAAATTAAATTTATTATCAAAGTACATATATGTCACCATATACAACTCTGAGATTTATTTTCTTGTGGGCAATCACAGAAAATACAAGAGACATAATAGAATCAATGTGTAGGAGCCATGTATCTATTTTCTGTCTGTCTTGCTTTTGGGTTGCACTTTTATTATCGGTAGTTAGTCACGTGGGTTGGGGCGGAGTAGAAGTGAAGAATATAGTTACGTATTCATGCTTTGTCTGTAGGTCAGTTTTAGTTTGGTTAGATCAAGTGGTAGGCCGGGGAAATGCTATTTTTTTATTGACCGCTAATGTCTACGAACGTTAATTTCTCGCTAATATTTAAAACCGCTTGTTGTTTAAATGCACTTTAAGTTCACTTAAATACTCCTGAATACACTTAGGCCACTTATTTCGTTATATTGCTGGTTTTAGTTTCCTTAGTTTTTTATTGTTGTAAGATTATTAGTCTTTGCTGGTTTCGTAATAAAGGATGAAACGTATTTTCTTTGACTAAGAGCTTCGTTATTTGTGGAGCATATCATACAGTGTCAAACCCCATGCTTGGTCTCTGAGTGGTCTTAGTTTGTTTTCAAATACATGGCTATACAACGACAGGACAGACTACAACCAGTATGCAAAAAAAACCGGCAAACTATGCAAATACAAAAAGAAAGTGAAAATAATAATAAATAAATAAGAAATAAATATCAAGAACATGAGATGAAGAGTCCTTGAAGGTTGTGGGAACAGTTCAGTGATGGGGCAAGTGATGTTATCCCCTCTGGTTCAAGAGCCTGATGGTCGAGGGGTGAAAATGTTGACAGCTTAATGCTCCAAATGAAATGCTATGGCTGCTCATATTGGGCACCACAGCGGCAGAATAAATGGTTTTGCTCCTTCAAAGCTCCAGGTACCTGGATTTGATCTTGACCTTTGAATGTGTGCAGTTTTCTGCTTTCTCCTTGATCTTGTAGGTTTCTGGCCGCTGGTTCAGTTTACTCCCATATCCCAAAGATGTTTTGATAGGTTAATTGGCTACTGTAAGTCAGCTATTTATAAAGATAAGTGGCAAAATAATCAAAGGGGAATTAATGGGAATCCGAAAGAAAGTAAGATGCATGGAAATAAGGAGGGGGAGAACAGGACTGATGGGGGTTTTGCTCTCATGTTCCTAAGAGGTGGTAAGTCTGCTTTCTAAGTTGTAAACAGTAAGTGTGCTTTTATTTTAAAAGAAAAGAACAAAGATGCCTATTTTTTAATTCCAATCTATATGCTTTGTGTTAACAATCTAGAGTTTCATGAAAACGAAACATTCCATTTTAGTTTCACTTCCATTATGAATGCTTTGTTATATTGTAAAACTGAAGCAATTTCGGTTGAAACTTCATTCTTGTTTTCTACCTTGTTTCTCTGAGAGTTAAGCTAAAATAATACAAAAGTATGGATGAAGTATTTGAAGAGTTTAAAAAAAATTAATTGCAAGTATTCCTTTTGTATAGTTGTTTCACAGAAACAGATGGTACCTGTGGCTCCTAGAACTCGGGCCGTACGTGAAAGCAGTGAAATTGAAGCAATTAATCCAGTAGACAAACCCCATCAACATGGCTTACAGTTACAGATCAGTGCAGCTGAACAACCTGTACAAAAATATTACTGTAAGAACCATAATTACCTTAATGAAAACAAATCAACATCAAACCAAGACTATAGTAATTATCTTTATTGGAAGTTGATGTATATATTTTGGAGGGATAACATTGTGATCAATGTTTTCTGTTCTTCATTGGCTTTTAAAATGTATATTCCCTTATATTAACTTCTCGGTTTCTTGCACCATATCCCCCCACCCACTTCCTCTCAGTGTTCTCTTTATTACAGCATTATAGTTGCTTGAAATCCTGCATTCTTCTCAATTTAATAATCTTCACTCTTTGTCCATACAGGCATTTACATTGGTACTAGGTTGCACCCTATCTTTAGCAGCTGTATCACTCTTGCTTTATAGAGCTTAATATCAAAATTAATTTTCAACCTTTCCAACATTTTTCATCTTAAATTTACTCTCTTAAATCCTTCCCTTTTTCCTTATTCTACTCAATTCACTATTTTCAAACCCCTGGGAGTGCACATCTCACACAACCTCTCATGGTCCCAGAACACATTCTGCAGAATCAGGAAAGCTCAACACCTCTATTTTCTGAGGAGGCTGAAGAAAGCTGGATTATGCACATCTATGCGCTGGTCATTCTACGGATGCACAGTAAAGAGCATCCTAACAAGCTGCATCATTGCTTGGTATGGAAACTGCAGTGCCGCAGACAGGAAGGCTCTGCAATGGGTAGTCAAAACTGCATCACTGGCTCTAGCCTACGTGCCATTAAGGACATATATACAGAAAGGTGCTGGAAAAGGGCCAGTAACATCATAAAAGATCCCAACCACTCTGTTCATAGTCTATTTTTTCCACTCTTATCTGAGAGGAGGCTACATAGCATCCATACCAGGACACCAAACTCAAAAATGGTTACTTTCCCAAGCAGTAAGGCTGAATAACACTTACAGCCACTAACCCACCCTCTGTCACTACTTTACAATTTTCTGTCAGTCACCTCGTGTACAGAAACTTCTGTGCCTAGTGTCACTTTATGGACATACAATCAAGCTATGTATATAAGCAATCTTATGGATATATATTTATTATATTTTTAAATTATATTACATTCTTTATCTTATTCAATGTTTTTGCATCAGATCTGGAGTAACAATTATTTCGTTCTCCTTTACACTTGTGTACTAGAAATGACATTAAACAATCTTCAATCTTTCTTTTGGAAGGGAATTTACAGGAGGTAGCATACTATTATGCGTGCTTTGCCCTTGTCTCACGTGCCAAAATATATTGCAGGTTTGCGAGGTACTGCTGAAGCTGCTGAAACAAGTAATTAAGGTGTATTTTTGTAGAAGCCCTACACTGTATCAATGGTATGCAATGGTGAACAGAGTAGATGGGGTGCCAGTTAAGCTTGCTGCTTGTTCCTGATTGATATTGGGCTTCTTGAGTATGTTCAAGCTGCAGTCATTCATGAAAGTGAAGAGTACTCTAATATACATACCTGACTTGTAAATGGTATAAAGCTTTAGGGGTGTTGAGGAATGAGTCGTTCACAGTAGGGTATCAGCTGTCAACCTGCTGTTGATGCCTCAGAATTTATATGATTTGTCCAGCTAACTTTGTGGTCATTGGTATCCTGTGGGATAGTGATTGTGGAGTACTTGATGATGGCAGTGCCATTGAATGCTGAGAGTATGTGTTAAATCTGCTTATTATTTGTCACTTACTAGCCCATGCCCAAATGTTGCCTTGGTCATGCTGCGTGCATGCACAGACTGCTTCATTTTCTGAGAAGTCGCAAAGGAAAACCTGGCTTTTCCATAATGGTAGGATATCATTGATGAAGCAAGTGGTGGTTGTTGCCTAATGCTGGTAGAGAGAGCCTCTGAACCAGTGACCGGGACTGGGTGATTGATCTTTATTCCAGGCATCTTCCATCCACTCCTATTCCCCTCCATAGATTTCTCCTTGTTAATTTCATAGTTTTTCTCTTTGATACCCAGTGCCTTGTGGTCAAGAGCAGTGATTTTTGGAATTCAGTTCTTTGTTCTTTATTTGGATCAGAAATAAGTGGTTCTGAAGAAGCCCAGATAGGGCTCATCGAAAGTGTTATTAGTGAATCAGAACCACTTGAGTCAGACCCTCTCAATGTTTTACGAACAGCTTCTTCGTTCTATTTCTGAACTATCCATCAATACTACTTTGATATTCCTCTTTTTATTGTAACTTATAGTAAGTTTTTTTTTGTCTTACACTGTACTGATGCCACAAAACTACAAATTTCATGACATATGGCAGTGATAATAAATTTGATTCTGACTCTGATTCTTGATGGCTCTATTGGCTGAGAGTAGACTGGATGGTAATTAGACTTATCCTCTGAGGTCCCCTGGAAGACTTTTCACCCTGCTAGGTATTAAAATAGTGTTATTTCAAATAGAACAAGTTAGTTATAAATATGTAGCTAGTTCTGAATAGCAGGCATTCAGTATTACAGTGGTGATATTCTTGTCCCATTATTTTTGCTGATACCACATGATGGAAGTCAAGTTGGCTGAAGACCAGCTTCTATGATGCAGGGACTTCAGTATAAGCCAAGTTGGATCATACACTTTATACTACTGGGAGAACATGTTTATGCTGATTCATTTCTATAGTTAAGTTTAGTATTGATCTTTTCAAGAATCACTAGATTCTGGAATGGTTCTGGAGGACTAAAAAAATTGTGAATGTCACTCCGCTCTTTAAGAAGGGAGGGAGGCAGAAGGTAAGAAATCATAGGCCAGTCAGTCTATCTTCATTGGTTACGAAGGTGTTATATTTTCGGGATACTTGGACATGCACGATAAAGTAAGTCAGCATGGTTTCCTTAAGGGGAAATCTTGCCTGACAAATCCATTGGAATCCTTTGAGGAAATAACAGTCAGGATAGATAAAGGAGAATCAGTGGAAATAGTTTGTTTGGATTTTCAGAAGGCCTTTAACAAGGTGCTGCACATGAGGCTGCTTAACAAGATAAGAGCCTATGGTATTACATAAAAGATACCAGCATGGATAGAAGATTGCCTGACTGGTGGAGGCAAAGAGTGGGAATAAAGTGTACCTATCTAATAAGCTGTTAGTGACTAGTGGTGTTCTGCAAGGGTTGGTATTGGAACTGCTTCTTTTCGCATTATATGTCAACGATTTGTATGACAGAATTGATGGCTTTGTGGCCAAGTTTACAGATGATACAAAGATTACTGCCCCTCCACCTATCTTTGTATCATTTGCAAACTTGGTCACGAAGTTTGAGGAAGTAGGGGATCTGCAGAAGGACATAGACTGATTAGGAGAATGGGGAAAGAATTTGCAGATGGAAAGTAGTGTAGGGAAGTGTATGGTCATACAGTTTGGCAGAAGGAATGAAGATGTAGACTATTTTCTAAACGGGGAGAAAATTCAGAAATCAAAGGTGCAAGGGGACTTGGGAGCCCTTGTGCAGGATTCCCTAAAGGTTAACTTGCAGGTTGAGTCACTGGTAAGGAAGGCAAATGCAATGTTAGCATTGATTTCAAGAGGACTATAATATAAGAGCAAGGGTGTGATGGTATGGCTTTATACATTGGTTAGATCACGCTTAGAGTATTGTGAGCAGTTTTATCTAAGAAAAGATGTGTTGGTATTGGAGAAGGTCCAAAGGAGGTTCACGAAAATGCTTCCAGTAACAAAAGGGTTAACGTAAGAGGAGCCTTTGATGGCTCAAGGTCTGTATTTGTTGGAATTTTGAAGAATGAGGGGTATCTACCAAATATTGAAAAGCCTAGGAAGGCTGGATGTAAGAGGATGTTTCCTATAGTGTGTGAGTCTAGGATCAGAGGGTACAGCCTCTAAATAGAGGGACATCCATTTAAAACAGAGATGAGGAGGAATTTCTTTAGCCAGAGGGTGGTGAATCTGTGGATTTCATTGCCATGTACGGTTGTGGAGGCCAAGTCATTGAGTATATTTAAAGCAGAGGTTGATAGGTTGTTGGTTACTCAGAGCTTCAACGGTTACGGGGAGAAGACAGGAAAATTGGGTTGAGAGAGATATTAAATCAGCTATGATGAAATGGCAGAGTAGAGTCAATGTGCCAAATGGCCTAATTCTGCTCCTACATGTTATGATCTTAAGCTTTGTATAAGCTTTGTTTTTAAAAAAAGTTTGCATCGTTTTAGCCTTGGATCATGTAAAATAACTCAAAACAATTGCAACATATTGACATATAGCATTTTTCAGTCATTCTGCATTTGTGATTCACAGCCAACCAGACAAGAATATTTGAAGCTTGTTTTTGCATAAAGCATTAAATTTTAAAACTGATTGAAAAATGCATCCTTTAAGTGTTTCTGACAGGTGCTAGAGTGGTTTGCTTGACCTTATGCTCTGCAGTGCCTCTGAAATGGATAACTTTGTTTTTTGTCATGATTGTTAACTGTTGTAAAATATAACCTCCTATGGATTCCCTAGTGCAACCAATAGAGTCAAAACCTGGTGGTGATACAAGGTCGTTTATCTTAAAGAAGCCTGTATTGGAAGCAGTGGAACCCCATCTTCAGGGAAAGGCTACAGTTTATGTGGAAGCTTTGTCAGCAGAACAAGATCGTATGGTGCAGTCCAAGTGGGTAAACCCTTCACGTACATCAAGAATTAATGCTTTCACTGCGAGATTGCATTTTTATTTTGTCTGCTTATTTATTTATTCGTTTATTTACTTACAGTAGGCCCTTCCGACCCCTTGAGCCGTGCTGCCCAAGTAAACTTCAGTTCAACCTTAACCTAATTTACAATGACCAACTAACCTACTAACCAGTACATCTTTGGACTGTGGGTGGGAACCGGAGCACCCGGAGAAAACCCATACGTTCCACGGGGAGGAAGTAGAGACACCTTACAGCTGACGTCAGAGTTGAACTCTGAACTCGGCCCTGAGCTGTAATAGTGTCATGTTAACCACTATGCAGCCATGGCATTTGATTACTTTCCATGAATCAGTTATATTTTCCTAGTATTCTTCTACCTCAATGCACTGTGTAATGAACTGATCTGTATGACAAGCTGTTCACTGTATCGCGGTACATATGACAATAATAATAGTCAAATGTTTATCTGAAGAATCTGATCAAGGTAGAATCCTAGGCTCTTGCTCCTTGCTTTTCCTAAATCACTTTGCATTTGAAGGCTCTTATCTTCTGGCCTCACTGTCAGGCCAAAACCAGCCAAGTTTCAACATTATTAATCAATTTTTTGAGATGGCACAAAAGTGGAGGGGTTCCATGAAAGTTCACTTCAAAATAAATTTATAATCAAAGTACATATATGTCACTGTATACAATCTTGAGATTCATTTTCTTGCGGGCATTTATAGTAAATACGAGAAACATAATAGAATCCGTGAAAGACCGCTCCTAACAGGACGGACAAGCAATCAATTTGCAAAAGGCAACAAACTCTGCAAATACAAAAGGAAAAAAAAAGGAAATAATAGTAATAATAATGATAATAAATAAACAATAAATATCAAGAACATGAGATGAAGAGCTTTTGAAATTGAGTCCATAGCTTGTGGGAACAGTTCATTGATGGGGCGAATGAAGGTAAGTTCCAAGACTCTGCAGGATTGCTTTTTTATGTTTTCATTCATATCATATACAGTATACAAGTCTTAGATTAACCCTGCTGTTATCTTCCCAAGCCAGCAGTTTGTTTACTTGCACATATTAACCATCAATCAAATGTAAATAAGTCCCATCCTCAAGTCCTTTCGTAGAAATTTGCACCTTTAGTTAATTAAACTGATCTTAACCTAATTTCACCAATAACAGAATTTTAGAATGCTGTGCTTCAGCAACAAGGAATTCTATCAATAGAAAATTGTCTAATGGCTTAGCAAATTTATTTTAAAATGTAAATCTAAGTTGTTATTTCTACCCAGTGTTAAGCATTCAAATGATTAAGGTCATAATGTCACCAGCTAAACAGAGGTAACAAGCATCTGGGGACAAGGCCCTAGCAATTTCCCCTCCAAGATGCATACCAAGCTAACTTGGATGTACTTTCTCCATTCGTTTATGCTCTTCTCCACATAGACTTAATGGGTCTGGATAGAGTGGATGTGGATAGGATGTTTCCTTTCGTGGGGGAGTCTAGGACCACAGGGAACAGCCTCAGAATAGAAGGATGTCGCTGTAGAACAGAGATGAGGAGGTATTTCTTCTGCCAGGTGGTGGTGAATCTGTGGAATTCATTGCCACAGATGGATGTGGGTATATTTAAAGTGGAGGTTAATAGGTTCTTGATTAGTAAGGGTGTGAAAAGATTACGGGGACAAAGCAGGAGAATGGGGTTGTGGTGGATAATAAATCAGCCATGATGGAATGGCTGAGCAGACTCAATGGGCTGAATGGCCTAATTCTGCTGCTATCTTTTATGATCTATGACTTACACAAGGTGGTTTCATTTCATCTTCCCAAGGGCCTTTTAAGGATGGGTATAAAGAACAGCAGTGGCTAATTACATTAAATCTAAAGTCACAGATCAGTGACTCAGGTAGCTGAGACCATAAAATATTTTTAGTAATTTTTAGGCTCTTTAGTTGGATTCTTTAGACAACTTATTATTCTGACAATATTGAGTAATGTTTATCATCTTTTAGCATTACTTGCTGAAATTAAGATGAAAGAGCCTTAATATTAATTACTATTTTTATATTTCTTTAATAGAGATCAAGCTGACTCTGAGGAATCGAGTCCTAAATTTATTGTGACACTGGATGGCATTCCAAGTCCCCCTGAATCTATTTCAGAACAAGATGAGGAGACTGAGCCAATAGAGCAAAGTGGTCTCTTACAAGAGGCTGGAAGGAAATACAAATCATCAATGCAGTCTGTTGCTCAAACATTGATTGAATCTGATGGTAATTATCTAAGTTAGTATTTTTACAGTTAATAATTGCACTTTAAAAAAGAATCCAGATTTAATTAAAAATGTTTAGCTAATGAAGCACATTGTGTGACCAACCTTTTTGTACTGTTGATTTTCTTTCCTTACATCATAGTGGGAGACACTTTGGGGGAAGTAAAGGTGCTTTGGTGTTTCTGTTAATGTTCTTCATTAAGCTGATCCTAGGGGTAGAGGGTTTGCTGAAGGAAGGTATTGAGCAGGTCAGACATGTCTTCCCTGGAGTTTAGAAGAATGAGTAGATCTCATTGAAATTTACAAAATTCTTTGCAGTTTTGACAGGTTGATCGTGGGAAGAATATTTTCCTTGGCTGAGCAATCTAAAACCAAGGTTCATAGTTTCAGAAGTGGTAGATGAGAAGAAATATCTTCATATAGAGGGCAGCGAATCTTTGGAAATTTCCTATGCAGTTGCTATTTAGAACAGAGATTAATAGATTGGTTTGAAGAGCCAAAGGGCCTGTAGATCCTTTTATTTTTTCAGTTCATGATTGTATTCCTTGTTGTAAGTTGATTCTTGCAACTTGCATGTTTTGATTATGCAAAAACATGCAAGCAAGTAAGTGAGAAGCTAAGTTTTAAAAGAGATTAAATTTATGGTGGGGAGGAGAAAGCCAGCCAAGAAAACATGGCTTTAATTGAATCTTGTGATGGTAAAACAAAGAATTGAGCTTCAGCAGCAAAGGTCAAAGAAAACATTGTTCTGAAGGAAATAGAAATATGTAATAGTGTGACGTTTTCCACGTTTCTTGGATTCTGGAAGAGATTGAAAGGAAGTAAGTGCAACACCCTAATGCAAGAAGAGGAAGAGGAAAAAGAGATGAATTACTATTACTTGTGAAAAAATGTGATTATTCATGAGGAAGTGTAATAAGACATTTAGAAAATCATAATATGATTAAGTATAATAGTTTTTGGTGTAATAGGTGGGATAGTTGAGGGAAAACTAGTGAATGCAATGCATTCAAATGCAGCCTCACATGCAACCTGAGAGTAGCATGCAGTTTAAATTCTTATCTCAGTGAGTGTATACATTCACTGGAGTAAATGAATGTATATTCACAAGATTGATGATAGGGATGTTCCCTGATACACTAAGAAAAGGCTGTACTGTTCTATGAGTAGAATTGATGTTTCCTTGTTGGAATATGGAAGAGTGGGACACAATCTGTTTGATAGACAGGTCTGAGTGATTGACAGGTTAATGCTGAAAGCCTGTATTCACTGGAGAGTTTAGAATGAGAGTCAGGATAATGGGCCAATTGTGAAATTTGTTTACCGAGAAGATTGTAAACATTTAGAACTATATATCCCAGGGGGTTTGATTGTTCAATCATTGATTATACTTAAGTAAATTTTGAGAAACAGCAGAAGGGGCTTTGGCAAGAAAGTCAATGAGGTAGATGATTATGAATGATTTCATTGAATGGGATGCCGTCGCAAGGGATTCTGATACAAGAACATAAGAAATGGAAGAAGGCGGCCAAATTTGTTTTGCTCTTGTATTGAAATCCCATCATTAGTTTAAAATTGGATTCTGTTTAATTCTGTTTAATGCAGTGGTGAGAAACTCAGATGAAAGTTCATAGCTAAGGAGTTTGTGCCCAATGCTGAAGGTGGTATATTTTGTTTTCCAATATTTAATAATAGGCTTTTCTTGAGGCTGGGTTTTGGAAAAGTACGGTAACTAGATGGAAGTAATGGAGGAGCAGGAGAGAGAGTGTGCTGGGCATTGTCAACCATTAGAAGAGTCTGACCACATAGAACTATAGATAAAGGTGATAGAAGAAGGCATTGCTCTAGATGAGGGATAAGCAACGTTAAGCACAAATGATTTTCTAGCATGCGTTATTCATTAATTTGAGGTAAAACATAACTAGATGTATTTAAATGGATAATTCCCATATTTCAAGTTTTTTATGGCATTTATCTGGCCCACCGTCCGCTCATTAATACGCGATCCGGCCCACAGAGGCAAAAAGGTTGCCGACCCCTGCTGTAGATACTTGGCACTGATTAGCAAAATAACAATGGAATTGAGTGAAAGGCACCCTATTTCTGCTTAGTAATGTTAATAGTTCTAGGAGAGTGGTGTGATTATCCTTTTTAAATATTGCAGAGACAACAAAGAGATATTAGATTATGAGGACACGCAGTCCTCTTTTATTGTCATTTAGTAACGCATGCATTAAGAAATGATACAATGTTCCTCCAATATGATATCACAGAAACACAAGACAAACCAAGACTGAAAAACTGACCAAAATCACATAATTATAACATATAGTTACAACAGTGCAAAGCAATACTGTAATTTGATGAAGAACAGACCATGGGCACAGTAAAAAGAAAAGTCTCAAAGTCTCTCAAAAGTCCCATCATCTCACACAGACGGTAGAAGGAAGAAAAACTCTCCCTGCCATGAGCTTCCAGCACCGCAAACTTGCCGATGCAGCACCCTGGAAGCACCCGACCACCGCCGACTCTTGAGTCCATTCGAAAACTTTGAGCCTCTGACCAGTCCTCCGACACCGAGCACCGCTTTGACCCTGACCCCCTTAACAGGCAACAGGCAAGCCGAGGATTTAGGGCCTTCCCCTCCGGAGATTCTCGATCACACAGAGGCAGCGGCAGCGAAGCGGGCATTTCAGAAGTTTCTCTGGATGTTCCTCCGTGCTTCTCATGTCTGTCTCCATCAAATCAGGATTGTGCACGGTACCTACTTAACAAATACCAATATCATTTTGGAGCGGCTGCATGCGCTGCCATCTTCTTCTCCCCCTCCTAATATAATTCAGCAGTTGTGTTTAGGCCTATTCATAGTCCTGTCATAGAATCAAAATGTAGGTGGAGTAATTTAAACAAGGAGTTAGAGAAAATACAGCAAGGAAACAAGCCTTTCAGCTGTACTCACATCATCCTCCCTGTTAGTTCCAGTTACCAGCATTCAGCTCATAACCTCGCAAGCCCTTCCTTTTCATGTACCTATCCAAATGCCTCATAAATTTTGCAGTTATATCCACCTCGACCACTTCCTCTGGCAACTTATTCAGGATACTCATTACCCTCTGTGTATAGAGGTTTCTTTTAAATCACTTTGTTCTTATCTTGTATCTGTGCCCTCTAGTTTTGGTCTCCCCAAACCCGGGAAAAAGATGACTTCCACCTTATTCATAACCCTTATGATTTTATAAACTTCTATGGGGTTACCTCTCATTCTCCTGCACTCCAAGGAATAAAGATCCAGTGTGGCCAGCCTCCCTGTTGCTCGGACTCTGTAGTCCAGGCAACGTCCTTGTAAATCTCTTTTGCACCCGCTGCAGCTTGATTGTGTTTTCTATAACAGGTTTTCTATAATAGAGCTAAACTGTGCACAATACTCCAAGTGCGGTCTCACCAACAACTTGTGTTGATGTTCCTTTCCTTGCCTTGTGGTAATCTTGCTGTTTCTTTAGCGTTTCTGTCTGATTTTTATGAGGCTGAATTCCTAGCTTGATGCTCAACCCAGCACAGATGGAAAGCGTGCAAGGAACCAACCGGCTGGATTCGAAGCTGGTACTACTCCCCTCCATGTCCGGTGAGGATGCCGCTACGGCACCGTCTGGCTAACAGCTTGTATAACTGCAATATAATAATCCTACTCCAAAAGTCGATGTTCTGACTGTTATGAAAAATTCGTACTAGATGTCAGAATTGACATGTTCACAGTCCTTCTGAAGAAAGAGAAGCTGGAGAGGATATAATAGTTTACAAGAAATCAACTATTGACTGCAGGATCTTGAAGTGGGGCTGTGGTTACTATGCCTGAAATCTTCAAAGGTTTATCTGTTACTTCAATTCTCTGGGCAGCCATGAAACCAAAACAGAAAGGCGGCATGATTATCAATCCCCAAATCCCACCTCCCTGCAAAAAAAATGAACAAAAATGGAACAGGCACATCAACCCCCAAATCCCTCCCCCTGCTCAAAAGCTGAGCGTGTCGGGCAAGGTATCAGTGATTGTGAGTTACTGATTCAGGGTTAAAACAACTAGAATTTAGGAATATATAGTGGAGAAATGGCTGGTTTGTCACGTGTGAGATCCTTGCCCCTTTTGGAGTAGACAGACAGTCAGAATTTATTTTTGCTGTTGGTGGTTTGGAGGAAGGTATGTTATAGTCTGATTGGATCTGGTGTTGGATGGCTGTATTTTCTGCATGCCAGAGTTGCTTATTGTAGTCCAGAGGTAGCATCCAAGAAGAAAGACGGTAAACATTAAATGTTTGACTGGGTTTGGATCATTAAAGTACACTTTTTTTTGGCGTGTGCGTCTGCATGCGTGCATTCGTGCGTGTGCGATGTTGGCGGGACTATGTTTCATGCCTTTACAAGGCGCGGAGCGAGAGAGAGAGACTGTGTGGCGTGCCACTCCTCACACAGACATTTTGCAGTATTTTTCCTTTTATTTTACGAGGTCGAGTTGTGATCTCAACACTCAACCTGACACGGACGGAAAGCATACTCGGGAGCGGACCCGACTGGTTTCGAACCTGTGAACCTTCGTTCCAGAGTCCGGCGCTGATGTCATTGCGCCACCAGCCGGCCTGGATCATTAAAATATACTTAAGTTATTTTGTTTATTTGATGACCTTTTACAAACATTTGGCTAAGAAATTAACTAATGTAAATTGGCAGAAATTAAAGCACTTTTAACAAAATAAAGCATTGGGTCATCTATCGATTTAACTTAGAACATACTATCAAATCTTTTTCCAATATCAGAGGAAGAGATCGATGACAGCAACTTTCAAGCAAAACGACAGAAACTTCTAGAAAGATGCAAGTACTGGCCCGCCTGTAAAAATGGTGATGATTGTATGTATCATCATCCTGTAACCTCGTGCAAGTGAGTATCAAGTTAAGAGTATTTATTATTGATATTTGATGGCAACCAGAATAGCTCTCTTTAACTTTACTTTTGCACATTTATGTTTACTGAAAATTTAAAAAAAATTACAGTAAATGTAGTGGTGCTTTACTGGTTTCGATTTTGTTTTGTTCAACAGAACAATTTTCAAAATCACCTTTAATTAAGTCCAGATAAATAGTAGTATACTTAACAGTATAAATAAGGCTTAAATATGGTGCATTTCATAGAATACACTACTATTTTGTTACTGCAATAATGGTGGCTAAATAATGTAAAGTAACTACTGCCACCTATTTTAAGGAAAGCTGTTCGTCAGAAAGGTAATTCTCTACGTGAATATGACTGATCATTATGTAGGTACCCAAAGCAATTGGACTAATTGAATTTACTTAACTATTGAATCACTTTTTTCTCTGTGACATATTTTACGTTCTTGTAGCAGCAATGGAGCAATGAAGATAGCTTTTATGTATAGTGATAAATCAATTAATGTATATTTGTTGAAGAAAATGCCTCTGGAGATCAGATTTCAAGCAGTGATGCCTTAAATCAGCATGATATCATGGAGAGCCTGCAGGAAGGTGAAAGACTCTGAGTTACAGAGTGATTTCTGCGTATCATGAACAGACAAGTGTGTGCGACTAGTAGCATGCGAGTACCTCTGTTATACAAGATATTCTTAATCATAGAATAAAGAAGTGGCTAAATCACTTGAGGGCACATTCCTGTTTTTCGACTACCCTCACTTGGAGCCTGCTTCCTGGTTGTGAAAGACTGTCAACTGCAGGTCTAAGCCTAGAATATTGGGTTACAAAGTTCAAACAGAAAAATACAAGTTAGTTACTTAGTTTATTAACTCCTTTGCTGACTCTTCTTCCATAGTTCCCCTTGTTGATTATAAGATCAACCTTCAAGATCAGTGTCAGCAAAGGGAGATTCATATTTGTGGTAAATTTCTCATCGTTAAATAATCCTCCTCCTTGTTTTCTACATCCTCCAGAGCTCTTCTTCCTCTATAATATACAGGAATAAGAGGCCGATTTCATTCCTGTGTGGGTATTGCTCTGCATATACACTGCAGTACAACTACAACTATAGTTATTGCACCCAGTATTATACCAGTGAACCAGTATAGCTCACCGTCCGCTCGGGCTCCCAAATGCCACCATCCTCCTGTAGGATTGTAATTATGAAACTGGTCCCCTACTTTTCTTGATTTTTTTCCCATGGCTTTTCTAATTTGATCAGTTAGATGAGTTATATTTTCTGATTCGTCAGGGATATAGTGTAACATTTTTACCCTATTAGGGCACAAGTGCCTCCTTTTTCAGACAAGTCTAGGGCCATTCTGTTTTGCAGTGCTACAGTACTTGCTGCTACTAACTCAGCTGATATTTCCAAATAGGCTTCTCTTTGACCAAAAGAATATGATGTTTCATTTGCTAATTTCTCTAATGTGGGAACCATAATAATTAGTTCTCTCATTATTCATCCCACACCATACATTGGAAAGGCTTTCATCCAAAATCTCTCACTTTCTGTGATTGCCTGTTTCCTTGTATACTGAGGCTCATGATTCAAATCTTAAGTATGATGTATAAATGGTACTACATAACCCAAACAGCAATCCCCAGTCGAATATTTTGGCAGCCAAGGGTATGCCCAGTTTCCACAAATCCAATAAGTACTACTGAGGGTAGTTTCATTTGTACCCTTATGCCATCCTAAGGTTAACATCTGATCACAGGTGCTCTGTCCTACAGGGGTTCTTTTTCCATCAGTTCTTATTCTTCCCCAGCATTGGGAGCCTTTTACTCAGTCGCCCTCTAACTTCCAATTTAGGAATGATTGAGTGAGATCTCTTGTATAATGGGAATAAGAAAATGTTTTACTGATTTCATGGAAAATGACAAAAAAATCTTCTGGAAATAGTGAAGAACAATGGATCCAGAGTGAACAGGGAGCTAAAAATAAAATTAGCTTTGAAATTAACAGTACTGAAAACTGATACAAGTCAGCCCTTTAGGAGTGGTGAATTCTTGGAAGGCTTCATAAAAGAGGACTTGGGAAACACAGTTATTTTGGTCTATTCACTTATGGGAATGAAGAAGCATGGACAGGGAAACCCCATCACTGAACTGTTCCCATAACCTATGGACTCACTTTCAAGGACTCTTCATCTTGTGTTCTTGATATTTATTGCTTAGCTATCTATCTATCTGTTATTATCTTTCTATTATACCATGTCAGCAATTGGGTCAAAGATGAGAGGTATCTTCAGCTGGAAATTATGTTAAACTCTGAGGATTTTATTTTCTAACTGTGGTGTTAAGGATTAATAACCTCTTCAGAACCTGCAGAAAGGCGATCAATCTTAAATGTAATAATTTTATCCACAGATACTACCTGATCTGTTGAGTATTTACTGCATTTTGTATCCTGTTTCAAATTCATTAAAAAATGAACTGATTCTTTTACATGATTTAGTAATACTGAGTCAGAATCAGCTTTGTCACTGACATGTCTTGAAATATGTTGTTTTGTGGCATTTTTTTAAAGAACTATAAATTACCAAAAGAAATATAATAAAAAATAAATAAGTAGTGTAAAATTGGGCAAGATAGTGAGGTAATGTTCATTGACCATTCAGAAATCTGATGGCCAAGGAGAAGAAGCTGTTCCTAAAACGTTGAGCATGTGCTTTAAATCTCCTGTACTTCCTCCCTCCTCCCTGATGGTGGTAATAAGAAAAGAGCATGTGTTAGGGGTCTTAATGATTAATGCTACTTTTCTGATGCATTGCCATTTGAAGTTGACCTCAATGGTAGGAGACTGGTGCCCATGATGGAGCTTGCTTTGTGTAAGCATATCATATAGTGTGGTATAATTCCAAAGAAGTAGCTCTTTGAATGCCAGTCACCTTGATTCAAAATGTAATGATCAGTTTTAAACATAAAAAATGATGTACTTGTGCTTGAATGAATGTTGAAATTTTTTTGTTTGTATTCTAATACTTCTTAAGTTTTCATTTTAGTAATTTTTGGCAAGAGCATAAATTTTAAGCAGTATGTATGGAAGTTCATTATGATAGTTTTGTATTAACATTTTCCAATATTTTTTCCTTTTTATTAGAACCTTTCCAAAATGTAAATACGGGGACAAGTGCCTATTTATCCATCCAAACTGCAAATATGATTCCAAGTGTACTAGACCAGATTGTCCATACACACATGCAAGCAAACGGACTGCTATAATGCCAAAACAGCCAGGTTTGTATGTTACAATATTGATTCATAAATGTAACTTAAATCTCAATACCAATCTTGTTACCAATAGACAATCTTTTCAGTATAAATGAGTGATAAAACATCTTCTGTGCTATTGCTGCTGAAATCAGAGGTTCATAAGAAGAGGTTAAATTACCAGACTGGTACTGCAGAGAACTCTACTGGGATAGAAAAGACTCATAAAATGGGACAAATTGCACCAGTTTTTTAAAATTCTGTTAATAATCTGAAATTTCTTCTTTTTTTAAAGTTCTTAATAATAACCAATAGACTGCTCGTTGTCACGAACACCCGTCTGGTTCAGTCAGATGTTATCTTTAGTAATTTTAACCTATATTGATTGGCATCAGTCAAGATGTGTTGTCTGTGATCGGGTTCAGAGTGTGGCTGTATCTGTACCACTCCGTAGAGTGGTAAATGTATCACTTTCCACGGTAGCATGTCCCCCTCATGTCGTGTTGAATATTGAATGACCTTGTGCTGTTAACCAACATACCGTTGTAGTTGGGTTATAGCCACTCAAAATCAAATAGGATCTCTACATCTGATAAAGTAAACTCTCACTTGATCAATACAAACTACTTATTCCCAGGATTGGACATCAAAACACAGCAACGCACAGATCTACCATATCCATGTGCATATAGTCAACCTTGGCTGTGACGTCTTCCTCAGTGGAATTTTGTGTGTGTACTCACTGTTTTGGTTGACACATGAAATATGACCATTAGATAAGCTATCTGAATCTGTCCATAATCAGTTTAAAGAAATATAGAGACATCTTGTAGGTAAATGTTTTATTCCGTTGCATATTGCTCTGTTTTACAACCCAGTACTTTCTTGAATCTTAAAATTTTGCCTAATGATGATTGTTGTTTAGCAAAACATTTAGTTCAAGAAAGCAAATATTGTGAATTTTATTATGTATTTCACTTGAGATACAATTTTGTATTGATCTTATTGTATTTCTTCAAACAACTTTTTCCCCTCTGCCCCATAAAAATTGAAAGGGTTTGTATCTGGCTGATTATTTGCACGTTTGTGCCTTCTAATAGATAAGGACCAAATCTATAAGGTATATGATACCTCCTACTTAGTTATCATGGCAATCTGTATTATTAAGAAACCTTCACCACCACAAAATATTTTAAAGTACTTAACATGGTTTGGTATCTTTAATTTTAAGACTACTATAAAGACAGCTCTACAGTTGTAACCAAACAATGGACATTTAGTACCTGAAAATTGGAAGAAAAAGTTAGACTACTCAGCACCTTGTGCCAACTTTCTAACATTAGTCCTTTGTGTGATTAGACCCCAATCAGCGCATCAGAGGTAGGCGCTAAGCTGAAATTGGTATCTCCCCTGGGCTCCCAACCAACAAACTTTAGTGTTTGGGAACTGTGGAATACATTTTTGGAATGACCTGCCCAAATCCCCTCAAGGGGAAATTGTTGGTCTGCAAGTGCATTTATTTTTGACAAGACTTAATTCAGTTAAAAAATGCAGGTGTAATTTACGTATCATATATACTGCTTTATATGGGTAATTTGCATTCAAAGTTTTGGGTAAGGTTAGGAAAATTGTAAAGGTGAAATGGAGTAGTAGAGTAGGAATAGTAAGGATAATCACTGATATGCTTTAGCATTGACACATTAAAAAAAAATTCAGCTTATCTTGTATCTTAAATTTATTTTATAGCTCCCGTGACAACAGCAGGGAGTTCTTTATGTCGATTCTTTCCAGATTGCAAAAAAGTGGAGTGTCCTTTTATTCATCCAAAGGTAAACAATGTCATTTGAAAGGATTAGTTTATTGAAATGAGGTTATTCTGTACGTGATGACTCTCCCTGTTTTTCTCAGCCATGTCGATTCAGTACACAGTGTAAGAGAACTGACTGTACATTCTACCACCCTACAATTACATTACCTCCACGCCATGCTCTTAAATGGACCAGATCTCAACAAAATAGGTAATACAGCATTGAAAGAACTTTACTAATCATCTGAAAATTGGTTAAGTTGTAAATATTAAAGGCTAATTTTCTCCCATCATGTGTTTCTCCACAATGTAAATAATTCAATTTTGTACTGTTCATTAAGTCTAAGACATCTCTTTTATTTTACAGCGAATGATCAGTCTGGATCGTGCAGAATCCCATATTGTGGACATAAGGTTGCAACTATTTAATGTAGCATTTTACAAATTTGTATTGCCCTCTTCCAATATTGTATAACACTGAATATCAAACATTTTACAAATAATTCTTCAGACGTGAACTGACTAGATTTTTTTGTGCATAATTTGGATACAGACATGTAATTTCTCAACAATGAGTTCTCGTAAGGTGCATTGTGTAACTTGTATTTTGTGCTGTTAGAGACAGTATCTTAAATTCAGTGGAAAATTGAAAGAAGATCAGTATTTGATGTAAGGTCAATTTTGTTGAGATTGTTTGCAGTAAAAAGAACTCAGTTTGTTTAATGAATCAGTTACTTGTTTTGTGTGTTTTTTTTTTACACACTGTCCTTCAGATATTTTCTCATGAGCAGTTCTTTGCCATTTATTATATCTTCATATTTTAGGCATTGTATCCATTTTAAGATCATGTAATTACGAAAAGAGTATGTAATGTTGTTCCACTACTGTAATGCACAATAAGGCACAACACGGCCCTAGGTGTTGTATTTCATGGTGAAAACATTTTTTAAAAAGTTAGAAATATTCCTCTCGTGGTTTATCCCACGAGAATTTGCGGAGGAATTTTCAAAAAATACTAAAAGGTAATTGATAAAATGTAATACTTGCTATTTTACTTTCAGTAGATCTTCAGTCCCTTTTCTAAAGATGTTTAACTTTGGAAATACGTGTTGCTTCAAAAACTAATAGTAAATTCAGTAGCAAAGTCACAACTTAATTTTTGCAAGTTTGAGTTTAAAATTAGAAGAAACATGATGGTGTGGAAACATTGGCATGTTTTATTTAACACTGAACACAAACTTGTTTTTAGGAAAGCACTTGGAACTTTGATTATCAGAATGAGTTATTTTGTGGCTATTTGATGGTGTAAATTATTTTCAACAGGGATTGTACCATTTGTTTAAAAATTATCTTCCTGTGAACAACATAAATTAGAATTATTAGTTGCATTAATCAGTTTGTCACCCAACAGTATATTGACCAAAAATTATATTCATCTTGTCAGTAACTCCTTGAATGGTTCAAAATAATATTACCTGTGAGAAGGCATTTTTTAACTTGTCACATTACGTTACACTTCAGATATAAATGATCTGCGACCATTTATATTAGCTTTGTGTTTTTAAGTGTAATCCAGTTTGAATAAGTATCAGCTAATAAACATTCTCTAGGAAAGATTTTTTGCATTTTAGCCTTGCAACACGACAATCATGCTGAGGAAATTGATAATGAAATTTTTTTGTAAAACTAATACTCTTAGCCAGAATTCCATTAATCTAAATCCACTTTTTCCAAAACAAAATCATAAATAGTAGTTTCTTTAGATTTTAAGTAACTGAAGTTATCAGAAGCATTAGGAGTAGAAGAGCTATAACAAAACATGAGAAGTATTGCTGTTTACAGACTATACAGTGCAAAGTATTAAAGTTACAATAATGCAGCTTGGTGGATTGGTAATTTATAATGTGTATTTTGTAATAAATTGTGGTTAGCTCCAGTGTAAGCACTGGAACAAAGACTATTCATTTCAGTAAAATTTCTATCATTTGACAATTCACTTGAAAATCCTTTTGTACAGACTTCAATCATCAGCAAATAAACTATTTGGAGTTAACTACATGTATTTAGTTTTGCTTATGGGGAATTTTACATGAAGTTATCATTCACAAACTGTTTAACTCAAGTAAAAAAATTCAGTATTTTGTGATTCTATTAATTTGAAAAACAAAAGTACAGTGTATATCAACCTAGGTTGTAAGTCAAAGTATTACACATTTACTATATGTCAAAAAGCTACATTTTATTTATATATATATATATATTTATATCAATGCAAAAATTATAATCTGCAGAATCACAAATTTGACACCTGAAAAATCTAAAAGATACAAGTTAAAAATTAAACATATTATACTGAACCAAAAGTATTGTTCAGGTAGCCACAGTGATTGGTACAATAGTGCATAGTATGTTTTGGCATGCTTGCTTCAGCTTTTTCTCCCCCCAATTTGAAAGGTTATTCAACTGGTACATTCAAGATGAAGCCCACAACAGCACTGGAAAAAAGTTTTAAAGCATAAGTTTACTATAAATGTCCTAAGGCTGCTTACCAAATCAGCTACAGCACAAGATTTGAGATATTGAGTTTGTGTTACATTTAGCAGTGCACTTACAATATTAACTTCGTGTATTGATAGAACTCAATTAACCATTTTCATGGCATTGCCACATGATTGTTTAGAAATTCTGTCCTTGACAACAGGACCATAGATGTAAAATGGTCAAAGTAATTTGTAAGTCAGCATTAAAGTTAGAATACAAGCTATGCCTAAAGTTCAAGATGTGATTTGAACACTGTGCAGTAGAAAATCTGATAAAATGCCTTAAAACAAAAATAGCTTAAAATCATTTACCAAATTACCTTCCTAGTTTAGCTTGCAGATAGTATTAGCTGCCTTTTTTTATATAGCCTTGAGTTCTTCATATATTTCTTTCCATTGAACTGAACTTTTTCAACTCTGCTTATGATCCAGGCTCTGCTTCGTGTTCTTTTGCTGAATCACTATTTTCATAGACACTTCCAGACAAACACACTTGAATCAGAAGGGAGAGAAAATAAAGTGTTATTTATTGAATTGTAAATGCTGGAGGTGTAATTTTGCTGTTTAAACAAGTGGAAATTACTTTTTGTTTACTGGCTACATATACAAATATTATTCTAAGAAAAAACAACTTCATAGTCATAAACTTTGAAATTCATACCTACAATCCTGTCCCCCTGCACTGACAACATATCGATCTCCACTTGTGAACTTTATGTTGGTGATCTGAGCAGAGTGACCCAGATACTTCTTGTGTTTTGCCTGAGTGTTTAAAAAAAAGATCTGTAATAAATATAATCATGAATTCAATAGGCAAGTCTAAAAGTGCTTGAGAGAAGCCGACAAGCTGATTCAGATGATCTCTTTTTCATGAAAAGGTTGTATGAGAAGTTTGAGGTTGTATAAACTACTAAGATTGAGAAGGATGACACATTTGTGTCTCTTTATATGGAGTGTATGATGGATACAAAATAATTTACTACTTCTATTCCCCCTCCACCACCATTGCCAAAGCAGTTTTATTTTTAATATGTTTAATGTGTTGAAAGTTTGATTTGCTAATTGTATGAAACCTGGTGATCTTCTTATTTTATTGTTGAAGGAATACCTTTTGTAATTTCAAGTTTAAAAGCTCTAAAAATTGGCAGGCAGTAGAATCAAGTGCCAAGTGGCACACACCAGTGAAGTTTAAAAACTCTGGTGGTGAACTAGGCGTAATTGCTGTAAGTATATACAAATAGAATTATCCTCAATCAGAGTTGTAATATAAAGGAGGGAGCCTACAATATAAATTGAAGATAATGCAGGGAACAAGAGACCCGGTGTTATGGACCCTCCTGTGGAATTAAATAGGGAAGCTATGCAAAGGAAATGTCCATGCTGGATGTTAAGGCTTTGTAAATGGGTGATGTGGTTAACTACAGGAGAAGCTGTGGAGATAATTATTAAATAGGGTGGTTATACTCATGTAAGATGTTGACTGGTATGTTCAAATACAGAGTTTTGGTGACGATGAATATTTATTTACATTTAAAATGTAGGGAAAAATCGAATGTGTTATGGACACGGTGTCAAAGCAAAATATTTGGTGAATTGGTTTATCCTCGTCACATGCACCAATGTATAGTGATAAACTTGCATACTATTCATACAGATCAGTTCATTACAACAGTGCATTGAAATAGTACAAGGTAAAACAATGAGCATGCAGAATAAAGTGTTAGAGTTAGAGAAAGTGCAGTGCAACTAGACAATAAGGTACAAGGTCAAAGAGTCCATTTTATCGTATGAGGTAATCATTCAATAATCTTATAACATTGGGATGGAAGCTGTTCTTGAGCCTGGTGGGATGTGTTTTCAGGTATTTGTGTCTTATCGTTGGGGGTGACGAGTGGGGTCTTTGATTCTTTACGGGTTGCTTTATCAAGGCAAGAAGAATGATAGATAGAGTCTATGGAGAGGAGGCCAGTTTCTGTGATGTGCTGATCTGTATTTATAACATATGCAGTTTCTTGTAGTTACAGCAGAACAGTTGCCATGCCAGGTATTCTGTGGTGCATTGTTAAAAACTGGTGAGGGTCAAAAGGGGCATGCCAAATTTACTTAGCTCCTGAGCAAGTAGAGGTGCTGGTAAGCTTTCCTGGCATCAACATGGTTAGATCAGGAGAGGCTAGTGGTGATGTTTGCTCAGAGAAACATTGCACTGCGCCCCCCCCCCCCCCCTTCCTGAAGTTATGCTGACTTTCTGGGACAGGTTGTTGTCAAAAACAAAATAGAATGAAATTTGGCATGATGACAGGAGGAAAGGTGGCAGAGCCAGCCAAGTGGATGGCTCAATCAGCGACAAAGGCACAAGTTACTTAAACTTATGGGAGGAGGAGTGCGGGATGAAACATTCAAGACAGTTTGTAGATGACCGGAGAATGAAACAGCGATCTTAAGCCCAATTGATAGATGTAATGACTTGTGTTGCTTTTGTAGTTGAAGTAAAATGAACAAACGTGTCTCTGTACAGGGATGCATTTCAATATATCTGTATAGGGACTGATGTGTTTGTCAATAAAGCCCTATTAGAACCATGAAAAACTTTAAGGGTTGAGACTGTTGTGATGTAGGAAACATAGCAGTGCTTATATGAAGATCTTAATTTTTTTTAAAACCCTTGACAGACTAGTTATCTTTGATATCTTAGCTAATACTTTAATGGAAACATTATAGAATGTACAGAGTTATTAGATGAAGTACCTAACTGTTTGAGACATAATTCTGGCACTTTGCCTTCATGTGTCGTTAGGTTTAATGAAAATCACCATGCTTAAACTCCCGTGATCTACCATGCGAACATTATGAATAAGAGGTACTTTTTTAAAGCTAGTAGAACACAAAAAACATAGGACAGAACAATTTAAGTTCAGTACCCCATTCCTCAAGAATGAGCCCAAAATAATTTGAAGAAAATTCTAACTTTTATCTCCCACAAATTTGCACTGATCAGAAATGATCATTTTTAGCCATTAAATTCAAAGTAAATTTATTATCAAAGTACATACTGTATAACATCACCATGTATTACTGAGATTATTTTTTGTGGCACTCACAGTAATACAAAGAAACACAAAGGTGGACAAGCAGCCACTGTGCAAAAGACGACAAACTATTCAAACACAAAAAGAGAAATGAAAGCAATAAATATCGACAATATGAGTCGTAGACTCCTTGAAACTGAGTACATAGGTTGTGGAATCAATTGAATATTGGTTGAGTGAAGTTATGCCCTCTGGTTGAAGAGCAATAACTGTTACCGAACTTAGTGGTGTGGATGTTTACTTTCACGTTGCAATTCCAATTTAACATTTTTTTCTAATTTGTTAATACCTACCTAAATTTAAATTATGTGCCTATTAAAATATTTGATTAATGTCAGTGTCAGTTGTTTTTAAAAATAAGCAACTAATGATATTCCACTTTTGGTTCACCAGTTTACAACGGTAGGAATGTGAATAAGTATTGTTTGTCAATCAGTTTTTCAAAAATACTATATTCCACACTAACTTACATGTAGTAATCAATTTTCTGAGGTAACCAGCTGTCACTACCTCCTTTGTCTATTGCTAGTTTATAGTGTAGTTAAATCTAATTACCCTTCACCCTAGTAATTTTGAAGTCATGGTCACTTCCTGTAGATCTTGTAATTTTGCATTTACAGTGTTAATTGTATTAAGCTTAGGAGGAGAAAAGTATATAGCAAGTAAATTTTCTTTTAAAAAATTAACTCTTTTGAGCAGGTAGGAAATAACTTACAAATTTCTCTGTGCAGGGAAAGTCAAAGAGTTTCACCATTCCAAAATCATCTCCTGTTACAATGTTGAGTCCCGAGTGAGAGACACAGGCACAATTCACATCAGCTTTATCAAGATTTCGAGACCAAATTCCAATGACTTCATCACCTAGGATACTACAGGAATGAAAAATTGTAAATTGCAAATAAATCTCCAATTTGTGCTCATGGAGCTTTAATATTTCTTTCCATATTGACTCTGAATTTAAATCAGTCAGATTTGTATCTTTGCATACCGTTAAAAGGATTAGACATGTAAATTGCATAGATTAGCAATGTCAGATAGGAACAGGACAACAAATTCTAAGTGAAAAGACCACAGGAACTATCGAAGATACAGAGCAGGAAGATCATGGTAGCAAGAAATTTGCACAGCTTAGCTCTACACTGGAAGAAGAACATGGTTAAGATTGTTATTAAATGGTATAGATTCTTGAAACATGAATGCATAAGAACTGTAGAGAATATTATTTGAAAGTGAAATGAGAAAGTAGGATGGGAGATTACTTTTGTGAGATACATTGAAAAATAATCAAGGATTTTATCCTAAGTATCTGGGCTTAAAATACACTTGATTGATGTGATGGAGAAATTGGCTACTAATTGGAACTTAAATAAACTTCTCTCATTGGCTTTATTATTTGAAATTGATAATGTAAGAAGACTCATTTCATCCCCATTGTGGACACAGGAGCTGAAATGGGCCTTGTCAAATTGTTTTAAGTCTCAAGCCACAATGTACTGCTGCTCTCAAATAAATGCAGTGTTCAACTCCAGGAAAGAAGGTTCAAACTGAAGGGGAAAAAAGTTCACCTGGTCCAAGTAGCCCAAGTTATTTTGTCAATCCGTGATTGTTCTTTAACTTGTTTTCCTGAAGGCACCTCATACACCAGTCGTTTATAAGATCCAGTAGAAACCTAGAAAATTAATAATTGTCTTTAATTCATAGTACTTAACTGATTAAGTATATTACCTTATATACTTGAATGCTAAATAACAGCAAGCATTTTTGACTGATTAACTTTGACAAAATTGCTTAATCCATGCACTGCAAGCAGGAATGACAAACCTTTTTGAGAGTGTATGCACAAATTGGTGATATTTTTCTAAAATATTCTCTTGTGTGCATTGGTAATTTTGAGCAGAGAATATCGTTAATTAATGAATTAGTAACAATAACTATCGACTTTTTTTTAAGGAAAACTGATGCCCTGTTGTTTATTTACATGTATTCATTGTTTTACTATTTATAACAGATTGAAATAAATTAGAAAATGTCCAAAATTATATTAATCTTTTAAAAAGACAATTGAAAAATAACATCTGAATGCTATCTGATATAACATCTGATACTGTACCGCAGAATCAGTAGCATATGTCATGAAATTTATGGTTTTGCGGAGGCAGTACGTATATAATAATCAATAATTACAATGATGGATACTGCCTTTTTGGGGCATCGCCTTTTGAAGGTGTCCTGGATGCTGGGGAGGCTAGTGCCCATGATGGAGCTGACAGAGTGTACAACTTTCTGCAACGTTTTCTAATACTGTGCAGTGACTCCTCCACACCAGACAGTGATCCAACCTGTTAGAATACCTCCAAAGTATATCTAGAAATTTGCGAGTGTCTTTGGTGATATAACTATCCTCAAACTCCTGAAATATAGGCACTATCGTGCCTTCTTTGTAATTATATTATAATGTTGCCTCTATGACAGATCCTCAGATGTTGACACCCAGGAATTTGAAACTCTCACCCTTTCCACCTCTGATCCCTCAATGAGGACTAGTGTGTGTTGCCTCAACTTTCCCTTCTTGAAGTCCACAATCATCTTCGTGGTCTTACTAGCGTTGAGCACAAGGTTGTTGCTGCAGCACCATTCCACCAGCAGATCTATTTCACTCCCACACGCCTCATTATCACCATCTAAAGTTCTGCCAGCAATGGTCGTGTCATTAGCAAATTTATAGATGGTGTTTGAACTATGCCTAACGCAAAATTGTGAGTGTAGAGAAAGAAGAGTAGCGGGCTAAGCATGTACACATGCACGCATGTATAAATAAACAAAGGAGATAGAAATAAATACACTTTACTCTCAATGAGGCTTTTTTTGGTTGCACTGAAGATGGTAAATATTATATCCAGTTTGTATATGGTTGTTTTGAGATTCATGCATAAAACACCAGTTTCATCAATAACTATTTCCACTATCCAGATATAGATTGATACACCAGGTCTGTGAGCATTCAAAACGTATCATCCTACATCTAGCTGGTGTCAAGCTGGCATGAGACATTTCCTGTGAAAACGTCTCACTGATCTCAGGTTGTTTAAAAAACAATAATTTTCTGCTTCATTTGGCAGTACAGATAATGATTATGTATCTTTACTGTGTGTGAGGTTTAAAGAATTGAGGGGCTGCACTACGTACCTTATGCCAACAAAATGTCTGTGCATGCAGTTGGTTTGCCACCCCTACTAGAGTAGAAATAATCCAGTTTATTTATACTGGGAAACATTATTATTTGAATTTATAACAGGCATTTCATTTTGAAAAAGCATTTAATATAGTCCAAGATAAAAATGTCCTACTGAAGTCTTTTTTTCCAAAAAGTTCTAAATTTTACCAAATATATTTACTTGCAGGATTTCAGCATGTTATAATATGCTATGATCAAGATATATAGATTGTGATTAATACCTGGATATAATTGCTGTCTGCTGAGAAGTCTATTTGGATAACAAAGCTGCCAATATCTTTACAATAGCTGATTCGATTTAATGCAGGTCCTAATCTTAGGTCGTAAAAGTCTATGACATTTTCACATGTCCCCACGGCCAAATATTGGGCGCTTGGGCTGAACCTGAAGAAGATATTTTAATCATCAAAATACATTCAAGAAGATATGGTGCAGATAATGTTCTTTTCCAAATGTTTAAGTTTGCTCATCTTAAATACTCAAATGAATATCTGAAACCATGATCAGATTTGTAGTTGATTGCTAACATGGGAAATGCAATGTTAGCATTCACTTTGAGAAGACTAGAATATAAAAGCAAGAATGTAATGCTGTATAAGGCATTGGTCAGACTGCATTTGGACTACTGTGAGTGGTTTTGGGCCCCTTATCAAAGAAGGGATGTGCTGGCACTGGGGAGGGTCCAGAAGAAGTTTACAAGAATGATCCCGACAATTAACATATTAATAGAAGTAATACACAAAGTAATGTCACTAAGATCTTGAAGGAGCCAGATGATCAGAGATGTGTAGTGTTAAATCCTTTCTAATACAACAATGCTTAGGAATGCCCGGAACTCACGAAAAAGCAATGCACAAATATAAATTTTTATGTTTAAAGTTTTTAATATCTCAACTTGTGATCAATATTTTTAGTGCATCTATTTACATACTTGATATCTTGAATGGCAGATCTTCTGTCTCGTTTCTTGCCCCAGATTGTTAGTGATGTTACCACAAGAATAATGAACTCGCCATTTTTCATACCAATTGCTACCATTTCTCCTTCTGGACTGTAGGCAACTGTTTGAGCAGGATGACCCAAGTTTACTTTATTCAGCATCTTCTGTTAAAATGAGGACAACTTAGGGTTCAAAATGCATGTTAAAACATGTCAATTATTACCGTAATTAATGCAATACATACAAACCCTTTCAGTAGAGAGGGAGAATAATCTTCCTTTTGAGCCAAGGAATAATTAAACAGCTGAAAGCTAGTTTGTACCAAAAGGATGGATTTTAGTTTGCAAATTCCTCAGAACATCTTTTGCATTCAATACAAGACCATAAGACATAGGAGCCATTTGGCCCATTGAGTTTTCTCCATTTCATCATGCCGATCCATTTTTCCTCTCAAACCAATTCTCCTGTCTTTTCCCCATAACCTTTCATGCCCTGACTAATCAAGAACTTATCAACCTCTGCCATAATTATATCCAATGACCTGGCCTCCACAACTACCTGTGGCAACAAATTCCATAGATTCACCACCCTTCAGCTAAAGAAATTCTTCCTCAACCCCATTCTAAATGGTTGTCCCTGTGTTCTGAGGCTGTTCCCTCTGGTTCTAAGTTCCCTCACTAGATGAAACATCCACTCTTTCAACATTTGAATATTTCAATGAGATCTTCCCTCATTCTTTTAAATTCCAGTGAGTACAGGCTCAGAACCATCAAACACTACTCATACAATAACCTTTTCATTGCTGGAATCATTCTCGTGAACCCCCTTTGAATTGTCCCTAGTGCCAGCACATCCTTTCTTAGATAAGGGGGGGTAAAACTGCTCTCAGTACTCCCAAGTTAGGCCTTACCAAAGCCTCAGCATAACATCCTTGCTTTTATATTCTAGTCCTCTTGAAATGAATACTAACATCGCATTTGCCTTCCTCACCACAGACTCAACCCACAAGTTAACCTTCTGGGAATGCTGCACAAGGATCCCAAGGTCGCTTCGCACCTAAGGTTTTTGAATGTTTTCCCCATTTAGAAAATAGTCTATACTTTTACTCTTCTACCAAAGTGCATAGCCATACACTTCCCGACAATGTATTACTTCTGCCACTTCTTCACCCATTCCCCTAATCTGTCTTTAAGTTCTTCAGCAGACACCCTGCTTTCTCAACACTACCTGCCACTCCACCTATCTGTGTATTGTTCGCAAACTTGGCCACAAAGACTTCATCCTAATCACTGATATATAACATAAAAGGAAGCACTCCCAATTCCAACTCCCTCTGACCACCACTAGTCACTGGCAGCCAACCAGAAAAGGCTCCTTTATTACCATTCTTTAGTTCCTGACAATCAGCAAATCTTCTTTCCATGCACGTGTCTCTCCAGTAATACCATGGGCTCTTGTTAAGAAGCATCATGTGTGGCATTTTGTCAAAGGCCTTCAGAAAATCCAAGTACACAACATCTGCCCGATTCTCCTTTGTCTATGCTGCTTGTTTTTTCCCCAAAGAATTTCAACAGATTTGTCCGGCAAGATTTCTCCTTAAGAAAACCATGCTCCCTTCAAGTACCCCAAAGCCACATCCTTAACAATTGACTCTAGCATCTCCCCAACCACTGAGGTCTGGCTAACTGGCTAATTTCCTTTCTTCTGCCTCCATCCCTTCTTGAAGAGTGGAGTGGCACTTGCAATTTTCCAGTCCTCTGGAGCCATGCCAGACTGGATTCTCTATGTTGTTGCTTTATGGATTTGTTTGATTGGGAATAGCATTTTCAACCAAAAATAAATCAAATTCAAATGATGAAACTTTATAGTATGAGCAACATTCCCGGTTTTATACCTGGCTTGTGGTTGATCAGTTCATTGATTTCTGACTCATTTGTAGGGCGATGATTTGGTAAGGCAGGATTCCAGAATTCCAAATAAGCTAATTAAAAACTATTCTAAAAACTGCTCATTCAGTTGCATTTTAATTATTCACTTGCCTTTTCAGTGATGTCCCATAATCTAACAGTCCCATCTTCAGCTGCAGACAGAAAGATATCTTTAATAGGGTGAGCCGAAAGACCCCAGATTGGTCCGTCCATGTGATTGTTAATTAAAATGTTGCATACTGCGTTCTTCTCACCAACCTCGATGATCTCTGCATTTCTTGTTCCAACCAAAATTTTTCCCTGTTAATGAAGTATGCTTTAAAAAAATTTCACCACTTATCTTTGAATTAATTTATTAGTGAATATTTAAGTTATGTCCAGGTACCTAGTACAATCTTTACATGCCGGTCTTTGAACATTGGGTAGTAATAAAATTCAAATATATTATACCAGAGCAAACTTCTATTGTGATTTGGAGTTTATGACATTCCCACAACGTTGCTACTCTGATCTTTCCTGGCAGTAGAGATTAAACACTTCGATAGGGACAAATATTCCTTCGGTATAGGTCTAGAATAAATGACCCCACATTACTTATTTGAAATTTAAAGCCACCTACAAGATCCATTCTCCCAAACCGAAGGCAAACCTGTCGTTCATTCCTTACTAAAGGACTAACATACACTGTCCTTTTCCTTTTGAAGACAAAACTTGGGCTTTAATCCTATTCAGTTGAAGTTATCCTTCTCGTTACCTCCATCAAGACTGGTGCTTTCTTATGTTCAGGTGCTAGTTGTATATATCACTTCAATTAAGAATAAATTAGGGACCAATTCCTACTTTCTATGAGCAGTTACATACCTCATCTACTAAGAGGGAAATCCCTGACTCCCAACTCAACTGTTGAAAATTTTAATGCCATTCAGGTTCTTAAAGGAACCACTGAACACCAACCTCTCTCTCCCAGCCCTTCGCCTGTTCCTGGTCTGCATTAAAAAGGAAACAGCTCTCATAGAAGGGGAATTGGCCCCTGGGGAGAAAGCGTTTGTTAATCTCACTGAGAGGGAAATAGACTTGTTCAGTCCAGCCTAACACTTCTTGTCCACTCCTGCACTCTTTCTTGCTCAACAAAATCCTTTAAAATTTAAAGATTATCAGAGGAACGGGAACAATGAAAGAGGGTAGGATGAGATTAACTACTGAAAGATAATTCAGGAAGGAAATCCACTTTGACTTGAAGAACAAGGGAAAAGCAAGGAACAAATACTGAATTTATTTCATGACATTTTAGCTTTGAAAATACTATGAGCACAAAATCTTGAAAATTTTTCATCTGTGCCGTAACTCCCTCTCACCATATAGTCGCATATGTGTCCTTCCAGCTTTCTCAAGCTAACTAATTCTAACACGTGAAGAACATTTTTTGGTGGTGGAATGTACCTTGCATCTGCAGACTGAACACACAATGTCCATTGTCTGGCCAGTTTCCAGTCTGAAAGCACGGCATCGCTTCAGTTCTTGATCCCACAGTTTCACTGCTCCACCTTCCTTAGAGCTGATAAAACAAAATCACAAAAATATTTAAGTAATTTTCCTTACATATTGGAGGCTGACCTGTTAGATACTATTATGAGTATGAATCCTTTGATTAAGGGTTCTATTGGAAGAATTTATAATTTATTGTTACAATGGGATAAGCGTCCTTTATCTAAGATTAAACAGGATTGGGAAAAGGAACTTAATTTGACTTTTGTGATGGAGGATTGGATGCGGATTTTGAAGTTGGTTAACTCTTCTTCAATTTGTGCTAGCCATTCATTGATTCAATTTAAAATTGTACATCGTTATCATTTGACAAAGGAGAGACTTTCTAAAATCTTTTCTAACGTTGATAGTCATTGTGATAGATGTAAAACTGAGATAGCTACATTGACACATATGTTTTGGTCTTGTTCTATATTGGAACAGTTCTGGAAGTCAGTTTTTTCAACAATTTCTAAAGCACTTAAAATTAAATTACAACCTAATAAATTAACTGTGCTTTTTGGAATAATTCCTCAAAATATTCATGGTATTTCAGTGTCTGACCAACATGTTATTGCATTTGTTACATTGATAGCTAGGAGGGCCATTTTGTTGAAGTGGAAGGATACATTAGCTCCCACTTTATCACAATGGTTCTCTCATGTGATGCTATGTCTTAGTTTGGAGAAAATTAGAAGTCGAACCTTTGAACCTTTATTTGATTTTGAGAAAAGATGGGGCTCATTTGCTCGTTATTATCATTTGAGTTAATTGATATAATTTTTCCATGATCTAATTGTAAATTTTTTAGTATATTTTCTTTTCTTGCTGGCGGTTTGATGTTTATTTTTAGAAGCTTTTTGTATGACGCATGACTCCAGGGTTGTACACCTAATGGGTTCTTTTTTTTCTCACTTTTCTGCCTAGTAGGTCTTTTTTGATATCACAAAATTTTTTTCAATCTTTAAGATAATGTCTTTTTTGAGACATTGTAAGTGTTGTTACTTCAATGTACTCATGTTATTTTTCCTGTATAATGTAACAATAAAAAAGATTTGAGAAAAAAACAAAATCATTGTCTGCATCTCATGAAGATCAGCCTTTTCTGATTATGGTTTAGGGGTTAAGCAACAACTTCCTTTGGTAATTTTAAAGGAAGAATGGAAATGTTTAATGTCACTGCAAGTATAAAACAAGGCCATTATTCTCACTCTTGGACTGAATAGCAGCAGTGTATTAGTAATATACTTTTACTCACGGTCTTTCTTTGCCTCCAGTTACTATCAGGCCATCTCGTAATGTTGTATACATTGTAAATACAGGTCCATTATGCGCTTTGGCCACAATTCGGATTAAAAGATGTTCCCTCCAGACATAAACATCTCCGCTGATGGTACCTGTAAACGTCAAATTATTCTGCAAAAGAAAGTCAGAGCTTAACGGTCATGACAAGAAACACGGCTTTTTTAAAATCAATTAAGCACTTTAAAATCAGGATTTTTTTCCACCTTGCAAGTAATTAATGAGTTTTTTTCACATATCCTTTTAAATAGGTAGAAAAATGGAGGAGGACTGAATTTTGATACGGAACAATTTTATAGAATTTTCAATAAATGGACATTAAATGTGTAATTATCAAATGCAGAAGTGGATTATCCTGAAGTGAGTGTAAGAAGTTTTAAAACCTGGCCTTTTGTAACACATCCAGTTCCTTAATGAAATAAAGGAACTAATACTAAAAGTACCAAGTTGAGCACATCTGTGGAGAAGTAAACCCTTAACTTTGGTCAATCACCTTCCATCAGTTTTAAAGCAAACAGATGCAAAGAAAGGGAGACGGAAAGAAAAATATATGATAGGGTGAAAGACAAGCAGTAAACACAAAATATTCTGCAGATGCTGGGGTCAAAGTAACACTCACAACAAGCTGGAGGAACTCAGCAGATCGGGCAGCATTCGTGGAAACGATCATTCAATGTCTTGGACTGATCATCAGGACTGAAGAGGGAAGGGGCAGAGGCCCTATAAAGAAAGTGGGGGAGGGTGGGAAGGAGAAGGCTGGTAGGTGCCAGGTGAAAAACCAGTAAGGGGAAAGATAAAGGGGTGGGGGAGGGGAAGCAGGGAAGTGATAGGCAGGAAAGGTGAAGAAGGAATAGGGGAAAACACAATGGGTAGTAGAAGGAGGCGGAACCATGAGGGAGGTAGTAGGCAGCTGGGGGAGGGGCAGAGTGACATAGGGATAGGGGAAGGGAGGGGGAGGGAATTACCAGAAGTTGGAGAATTCTATGTTCATACCAAGGGGCTAGAGACTACCCAGACGGTACATGAGCAGTTAATGATAGAATATTGGGAAAAGACAAGGAGAAATGATAGTGTGACAGGCAGTGAATGAACATTGAAGAGATGCAAATGGAATAGTTGAAATTAGAGCTGAAAATCAAAGACTGTACTGTGCCCATTAGCTGGTCCTCAAATTTATTTTCAGATTTTTCAAGGACATAGGGGTCAGGCTTGGAATGGATGAACATCCCTCTTCCTTCCTTTCATTCTTTATTTAATGTCTGACTTATTCTAATTCTGATGAAACATTAACTATCTCTCCACTCATGTTAGCTGATCTGCTCAGCACTTTTAGCATCTTGTTTTTACTTCTGATTTCCAACATATGCATTATTTTGCTTTTGAGTTTAAAACAGGTTTTAGTTCTTCAGGTGTGGCAGCAGTTTCAGCTGTGTGATACTTATTTAAATGTCTAGAAATTAAGAAGATGCATAATTAAGAACTTCTTTTGTAATAACAGCATGTCAATGTGAAGTACACAAATTTGCTCCAGATTTCCAGCATTTACTGTCTCGTGACCTCAATATGAAATATGCACACAAAAAAAATTAATTTTCTTTTTCCCAAGGAAACACAAAAGTTCCAAACAAGTCAAGATAACCATGACATGCAGAGAAATATTCTAATTATATTGTTCAATAGTTATTTTAAGAAACAAAATTAAACAAGCCTACCACAAGCATGAACAGATCTCTAAATTATTCTGTACATTTAGTTTTAAAAAGCAGCAAAATAATTTCTAATAATTATTCATAAACCATGTAATTCAACATTTTATTGAAAGGCACTTACAGCTCCAAAAGCTACGGCAAGCATTGTTTGTAACCTGGCATCTTCAACTGAATTTAAGTTGCCCTTTTTGCTCAGTAAGGCTTTACCAGCAATCGTCCAAAACCGAACATGTTTCACACCCACTGACACAAACTGGCTGTCTGAATCCGGCCTGAATTCTGCAACAAAAATTCTCTTGGTGTGACCACTTCTACTGGCAACTTTGGTACCTTATGGAATAGAAATAGGTAAGAAATTGTTATCATGTTCCAGTAACATTATAAATATTTCTTGTCGTATAACTTCTGCAAGTCCAAGCAAAGGTGCTCAGAAATGCATTGCCAGCAGGTTAGAAGTGGCACATACTCAAGTTTCATTACTGATCTATTGGACATGTCCCACATCTCACCTTCTTGCCATCTCCAGACGGTGACGGTATATTGAGAATCCAGTCCGACTGAGAGGAGGAGTTTGCCTGTGGCACTGAAACTGATACAGCAAACTCCTTTTGAATGGCAACAGCGCAGCACAGACAATGTTTGCTTGGTTGTGGCATCCCAGACATGAATCAGTGGGGCAGTACCTGCAGAAAGAAAGCTACAATTTAGTTATCAGACCCCCTTAAAGTACAATTCTTAAACAATTCTAACTTCCACTTGCTGAATGTTGAAACATGCAATAGTGGAGAGAGTCCCCAGTAGGTAGAGTGAAAATAATCAGCTGCTTCAGCAGCATTTCATAACAACTGCCTTTCATAGGTACCAGAATACACTTAAAATCGGAAAAAATTACCTCAATATGATGATTTTTCGATTTTTTTCCCATTCCTTTTTATGAAGTTAAATTAGATGTTTGGACATTTATCCATTGAGAGGATTTAATACATTGAATCATACAGGTAACTTGGCCAAACAATAGCCATAGGCTTTCCTGTTCTTCTGGTTTTATCCTCAAGTAATCATGCACGCTCAGTTAAATCCAAAGCCTTAAACGGCTGCTCAGTACTCATGTATTAGGGCCCCAATATTTGCATTATTTCTAAATGATAAATTCCCCCACAATCGCAATGTAGTGTTTAGAAGTTTTATCTTATTTAGAGACACAGCATGGAACAGGCCCTTCCGGACCCAACAAGCCATAGTGCCCAGCACCCCACCTCTATTTAAACTTAGGCTAATCATGGGACAAAAGGTACGTCTTTAGAATGTGGGAGGAAATCAGAGCACCCAGAGAAATCCAGAAGGACGTACAGTGTTGGAATTGAATTCTGATGCCCTGAGCTGTAATAACCGCTACACTATCACAGCACCCCCAGTGAAGCTGACATGTATGAGTATTTGTACGTAATGCTATAAGAGAGCTGAATTAGCAACATTCCTTAAGAAGAATTAAGCTACACTTCTACTTCTGAGTAAGTGGGCTGAATTATCAACTAGAAGCACTAAATCAGCTGAAATTTTATGACTGAGTAATGCTATTTGTCTCAGAAAACAGGAATAATGTGTACATTTTGAGTTTGGTGTAACAAAACCCTTTCTGGATGGAGGCTAGAGGAATGTGGAGAAAGAAGGCCTACCAGTCTTCAACATCAGGAGCTTCATTACAATGTACAGAAACAGATCATGCTACTCTTGGATGAAAACAAAATGCCAGAAACACTCAGAGAGCAAACACAGAGTGAAAGTGTTAAATCAGAGCAGGCCTGTTCTGCCGTAGATCATTCACCTGTAATACGAACTCAGTTTCCCTCTCTCCATCAGCAAAGCCCGGCTTATCTCCATTCTGTCAGAGATTGTCCTGTTGCCTCATTCCCAACTGCAAATTGACCTGTTTTCTTTTTCCAAGCTCTGAAGGGGTTTCACACAGAAAGATGAACTGTTTCTCTTTCCATACATGTCACTTGATTTGCTGCGTGTTTCCAACATTTTCTGTTTTTATTTCAGATTTCTAGCATTCACAGATTTTGATTTGAAGGTGTGCTAAATATTAACTTGCTTCAAAGGTAACAATTAATCTACACTTGGTTTGGTAACACTCTCTTCAACATCACTCAACCATGAATGCTACCATCAGGAAGGACAAAGGGAGTAAAATCACAGGAACACTACCAGCTGGAAGTTGCCTTTCAAGCCACACACCATACTGACTTGGAAACCAATCATTGTTCCTTCAATGTCACTGGGTCAAAATCCTGAAACTCTCCCTCTAATAGCATTCACACCTCAAGGATTACGGCGGTCATCACTACTTTCTCAAGGAATGGGCAACTAAGGGCTGGTCCAGCCCACACCCCTTGAATGAGGACATAGATCTTGCCCCACCCTGACTCTAGTTTAGAACTCTCTGGCTCAGTTGATAGCCCCAGTTCAGGGCAGACCGAAATATTAGTGTACAGTCACATTGAACAGATTAAACAGTATTACACAAGGGTTCTTTTATAAAACTATTTCCATGTGTTCTTGCTATTTTGTCATTTAAGCATTTACTGATATTTTCGGAATGTAATAAATCAATTCCAGACAGCAGATGGAACTCTCCTAAGCTATTTTACTAAAGGCAACAGTTTTACAAGTTTGATTTAGATCTGCTTTCTTTTTATAAGGCATTTCAAATATGCTTAACTTCCAAATCAGCATGGTATTCCAGTAAATGCTATCTGACTTACCCCATATTAAACGACCTAACATAATTACACCTGCTACGATTTGGTTTCAGTTTGACAACCATGATACAATTAAATTGCAATGATTTTTTAAGTATTTTAGTGTTTTTTTAAAATGTGAATTGTTTTACTCTTGTAACTGTCCATATAATCTGTAATGTAGCTAAAGTTTATATTTAATAAGGAAAACATGAATTGCAAAGGTTTCAATGAAATTATGATTAGCCTTGAGGGTGTCGTATAACATCTAGAGAATGAAGTTATTTTTGAAATGGAACTTGAAACTCAATTGCAATTTCTAATAGGTTAATCATAGTGTGCTTGCAGCCTTCAGCTTTTGGGCAGCCTTCAATTTTAAACAAAGGACAACAATTTTTAAGCTGTCAGTCAAGAGAAAGGAAGGGCATAGGCCAAATATTTGAGATTTCTTACCTGCTTTGTCAGCAGAATCACCTTTTAGTTACATCACAGCCAAAGCCAGAAACAAAATGCAATACAAAACAAAACAAACATCACAATAATACAATGAACATAAGTACTGGTAAATATGCAACAGCATACTTTTACTGCTGTAGCTGGTGAAATGTTAGTGTTGCTATTTCTGGATATGTATCAGTACTTACAAGTAGATTAACTAAAACCAAGAATAAAGACAATAAAATATTTGCAATACATCTACTGTCAATTCCACACACATGCAACGAATAAATGATTTTTCTTGCTGGACGTGACTACATATTCATCTTCATTTATAAGTGAGTAACAAATGATTTCTATGCTGTGTTTTCAAAATGGCATAGCATTTTAGAAGTAAGAGTGTATTGGAGATATGTTATTAGTATGTACAGCAAAGATGGTGGGAGGGGAGGGGAAATAGGTAAAATTAAACCTACATTTTAATCAAGTTTAATATCACCGGCATGCGTAATGAAATCTGTTGTCTGTGCGGCAGTACAGCGCAATACATAATAACAGTGAAAATGTGAATATTTATCAGGTATATGAAATAGTTAAACGAAATAAGTAGTGCAAAAAAATAGAAATTTAAATGTAGTGAGGTCATGTTCATGGGTTCAGTGTCCATTCAGAAATTGGATGGCAGAGGGGAAGAAGCTGTTCCTGAATTGTTGAGAGTGTGCCTTCAGGCTTCTGTACCTCCTTCCCAATGGTAGCAATGAGAAGAAGGCGATGTCACCTTTTTGAGGCATCGCTCCTTGTAGATACTTAAAGCAGAAGATGATAGTTTCCTGATTGGTCAGGGCATCAAGGGATATGGTGATTGGGCAGGTACATGGGGTCGAGTAGTATCCGGGATCAGCCATGATGAAATGCAGGAGCAGACTCGATGGCTGAATGGCCTAATTCTGCTCCTATGTCTAAATGTCTACAGTCTTATACCATGGAGGCTTGTGCTCATGATGGAGCCAAGTTCCAGCATCTGTATTTGACTTTATACAATGGTAAGTTTTACTGCCAACTATATTAAATGGATGATAGTGTTACACAAATAACCAGCCGTTGACTTAACTAACAGGCAAACATGCAGTTAATTTTTTACTGTGAAATGAATAAAAGAAGGCTTTATAGACAATTCATAAATATTCAGAAAACATAAAACACATCTGGCGTTGAAAGCTCCTGATGAACAATCTTTTGATCTTTTTCACCAAAAACTGTGAACATTCAATGTCTAAAGTTCAGGCCATCTTTGAAAAGCTTCGAATATTCCTATTGAAATTTAGCACCAAGTTGATGCAATAAACAGGAATGTAATTTGACACAATTGAATTGTTTTAAAGAAGTTATTGCAAATGAAGCTTATTTTAATATGTTGAAGGAAGAAATAAAAGTCAAAACTGTATTTGAGCTTGGGGTAAAATTTTCTCCATGCTATTTGAAGTGAAATCAGATATATATACACTTCATAAATAAGTTTAGGAGTACAAATGAATCAAGCTGGACTTTTTATTATTTTTTAAGAATTTTAAATAAAATAGTTAAAAGGTTGTGAATTTCTCAATCTGTTCTTGATCTGGAGAAGCATAGGTTATTATTGCAAGGCCAAATAAAGCCAAGTTCTATTTTGCTGAAGGCCCAAGGAACTCATTGAAACGGCAAAGCTTGCACACTGAACAGGTCCATTCCTTCACAACCCCCACAAGTATCAGCACTGGGACCCTTGCTATTTGTAATAAATGTGAACGATTTGGATGTGGATGTAGGTGACATGATTGGCAGATTTACAGATGTCACTAGGATTTGTTGAATTGTTGATAACTAGTCTCTGTTCTTAAGCTCCAGGGTTTTATGCTTTGTTGAAATGAACTAAGAAATGGGAGATGGTTTTAAATCCTGAGAGATGTTGAGTGACGCATTCTGGGAGCACTAATAAGGCTAGAAGATACATCGTGCATCAGGACTATTGTGGAACAAAGGGACCTTGGTATGCAAGTCCAAAGTTCCTTGGATCTTAAAGAAGGTGACCAAAACTGTGTCAACACTCCACATGTGTCCTCACCAATACCCTGCACAGTTGTAAAAGTATTATTTTTTAAACTCCAGTCTCCTGCAATAAAGACCAATGTTCCATTACTACTCCAACTACTTGCTAACCTTGTACTGCAAATAAGTGCAGTACGGAGGAACTTCCCTCTGGTTAAATAAAAATCTGCTCCTCAATTGCTCATGTCAAAGTATACAACCTCATTTTCACACAATAAATTCCATTTACCAAATTTTTACCCATGCACTCAAGCCATCCACAGTAAAATTCCAAAAATCTATCTATCTGAAAGCAACTTCGGGCTCATTGAGTGATGTTCTCACACTCCTCTCCTCTCACAAAGTCCTCTGTTCTCACACTCCTCCTTCACTCACAAAGTCCTCTGTTCACACTCCTCTCCACTCACTAGGTCCTCTGTCCCAACACTCCTCCTTCACTCACTAGGTCCTCTGTCCCAACACTCCTCTTCACTCACTAGGCCCTCTGTCCCAACACTCCTCCTCACTCACTAGATCCTCTGTTCTCACACTCTTCTCCTCTCACTAGGTCCTCTGTTCTCACACTCCTTTTCACTCACTAGGTCCTCTGTTCTCACACTCCTCTCCTCTCACTAGGTCCTCTGTTCACACTCCTCTTCACTCACTAGGTCCTCTGTTCTCACACTCCTCTTCACTCACTAGGTCCTCTGTTCTCACACTAGATCCTCTGTCCTAGCACTCCTCTTCTCTCACTAGATCCTCTGTTCTAACACTCCTCTCGAATCACTAGGTCCTCTGTTCTAACACTCCTCCTCACTCACTAGGTCCTCTGTTCTAACACTCCTCCTCACTCACTAGATCATCTGTTCCCACCTCCTCCTCTCACTAGGTCCTCAATTCTCACACTCCTCCTCCACTCACTAGATCCTCAATTCTCACACTCCCTCAATGTGGCACCTTGTCTATAAAATCCAAAAGCACTACATCTATAGGTTCTCCTCTACTGACTGTTTGCAATATCTTCAAAGAACTTTAGCAAGTTTACTAAATATGCTTTTTCTTTTATAAAGCCATGTTGGACTGAGTGAAAGTGCTGTGTGAAGCAGCCCCTAATCTACACTGAGTCACACTGATGTAGAGGAGGCCGCACTGGGAGCACCAGATATAATAGATGACCCTGACAGATTTTCAGGAGAAATACTGCCGCATTTGGAAGATCTGTTTAGGGCCTTGAATGGCGGTAAGGGAGGAGGTGCAGGGGTTTATGGCAGGTGTAGCATTTAGCACAGTTGCAGGGCTAAGTGCCAGAGGGAGATCAGTGGGGAGTGGCAAGTGGACAAGGGGGTCACGAAGAGTGATTACTGCAGAAAGCCGGGGGTGAGGGAGGGGGGCTGTAGGGGAGAAGTTGGGAGAGGGAAAGCTGTGCCTGGTGGTAGGAATCCACTGCAGATGGCAGAGCTTGCATGGAATGGTCTGCTGGATACAGAAGCTCATGGGGTGGTAAGTAACGACAACGGGATCCCTCTATCTACTCTTGTTATCTTGGTGGAGGGACGGGTAGCCTCATCCTGAGAACAGGTGCAGTGGAAGTGAAGGAAGCGAGAGAAGGGATAGGGTAGGAAGAAGTATGGTTGAGATGACTGTGAGGGTCAGTAGACTTTGTCTCCAGAGATGGAGACAGAGAAGTCAAGAAAGGGGGCAGGATGGAAATTGTTGGAGAAATTGATGAGCCCAGCATGGGTGCAGGAAGCAGTACCAATGCAGTTGTAGTGTAGAAACAGTTTGGGAATGTTGCTGGTGTAGGCTTGAAACACAGATTGGTCCACACAGCTGATGAAAAGGCTGGCACATCTGAAACCCTTGTGAGTGTCCATAAGTTGGCTACATCTTCCGCCTGGAGAAAGTGGGAGGAGCTGAAAGTAAAATTGTTGAGGTTAAGAGCAACACACTCAAAATCCTGAGAAACTCAGCAGGTCAGGGAGGATCTATGGAGAGGAATAAATAGTCGATTGGAAGGAGTATGAAGCCAGGATAAGGTAGGGAAGGGGAAGCAGTACAAGCTGACAAGTGATAGATGAAACCAGGTGAGGGGAAAATGGGTAGGTGTGAAGGAGTGGGGTGGTTAGAAATAGGGAGCTGATAGGTAGAAGGACTAAAGGAGGAGGAATCTGAAAGGACAGGAGATTGGACCATGGGATAAAGGAGAGGAGGAGGGGTATCAGAGGGAGGTGTTTGGCATGTGAGGAAAGGAAAAGGGGCAAGAGGAGCCAGAATGGGGAATGGAGAAAGAGAGAAAGGTGTGGATTATCTGAAGTTGGGAAGTTGAGGTTAAGTACCAGTTTTGCCAGAAAGTGGTGGTGCTGGGGGAGGAAAACTGATTACTGTTATCAGTAAGAAGCAGAAAACCTTAAGGCCTTCCTTGCGGGAGATGGAAATGTACAGGGACTGAATGTCCATGGTGGGTAGGGTCAGTCAGGGTACTGAAAGTTGAAGTGATGGAGAGAATGTGAAGTGTCATGACACAAGTTAGAAGAAATTGAACCAAGGGGCACAAAATGGAGTTGAAGTTTGAGAACACAAGTTCAATGGGGCAGGAACAGGGGCATTTAGGTTTGTGGATCTTGAGTACGAGGTAGAATCGAGCAGTTTGGAGTACAAGAAGTATGTAAAGTAGTTATCATACTGTCATACCCTTGCTAAAGTACAGAGAGAGAGAATAAATGGGTAACTGTAGACCATTTAATCTAATTGAGGGAAAATGGTTAGTGATTTAGAGAAGTCTAATGCAATCAAACCAGGTCAACGTAATTTTCTGGAAGGAAAATCATTAACAATCTGTTATTCTGGCAAGCTTACTGTTTACCATTTTCAAGGACAATATCCTTCATAATTTTTAATGGGTTGTTTTGCACATTTCTGGTCAAACCAAGTTTAGTTCTGCTCTCTTATGCACAATGTACTATGTTCGGTGAAATACTTCTTTCAGAAGAAAGAGTACTGTTTTGGTCAATGTGAACTTGATGTTTTGGCAAATATTCCTGCACCAACAAAACACACTATGGGAGAGATTGGTACTGATAAATTTATACTATTACTTTAATACGTACCTACTTGTCCCGTTGCAATTATCCTTTGAAATTTGGGATGCTGATTAACTGTTAGACACAGGATGTCATCTGTATGTTCAAGATAAAAAGACTGAATACCTAAAGAACATTTAAAGTAAAAGGATTTATAGTTAATTAACGTACTTCTTGAGACACAAAAAAGAAAAAAAAAGGTCAGGAGAAACTTCAACTCGAACTTTTTTTGTTCAATTTCTCACATTCCACAGTAAATAAAACTCCTTAATTATTGCTTTTTCATTCATCACAAAATTACTGGAGCCAAACAGCAACAACAATATAAACAAATGCTTAGTGACAAATTTTGAGAGTTAAAAAGATGTCAAGTTCTAAGTTGCTGAGATATTAATGAGGCATTCCTGCCTTGATACCTGAATTTGCTGTTAGAAAACCTACTCTTTATAATTCACCTTATGGACATACTTCATCTCAGTTCATGCTGGTTTCAATACTGGCACTCTATTCCAAAACCTTTCTACAGGGGCACAATTGAGAGCATCCTGACTGGCTGCATCACTGCCTGGTGTGAGAACTGTGCCTCCCTCAATCGCAGGACTCTACAGCGAGTGATGCGGACAGCCCAGCGCATCTGCAGTTGTGAACTTCCCATGATTCAGGACATTTACAAAGACAAGTGTGTAAAGGATCATTGGGGACCTGAGTCACCCCAAACACAATCTTCCAGCTGCTACCATCTGGGAAACAGTACCACAGCATAAAAACCAGGACTAACAGCGGGACAGCTTCTGCCACCAGGCCATCAGACTGATTAACTCACGCTGATTTGAGTGTATTTCTATGTTACATTGACTGTTCTGTTTATTATAAATTACTATGATTTCACATTGCACATTTAGACAGAGACGTAATGTAAAGATTTTTACTCCTCGTGTATGTGAAGGGTAGAAGAAATAAAGTCAATTCAATTCAATTCTGTACTGAGGATTCTCCCTAATGATGGACTCCATAAAGTATAACTGTGCTGTTACCCATTGCTTCAGGATTTAGACAGTTCTATAGCAACACCACCACCATCTCCATGGACTCATTTGAAATCCCTTCCCTGCAAAAAGACACAACCATGTCTCCTACACCCCATTTCAGCTCAGTATTTCTGAAGAACATTTTCAGCACCATAGTCCCACTGGCCTAACAACTGCCCATCAGCTTATTTACTCATGCTGGGGTTAGGGTACATGCCTTCAGTTATAGGTTGCCCGGTTTCTATGGACATCCACTTTATCCACCAAGACTGGACCACGAGGCTGGAATTACCACGAGGCCTGCCCTTGGACCAAGCTGCTCTTCCAGTGTGTTCCAGGTTCAATGTTTCTCTGGGAGAAGGACAACTCCCACTTTCTCAGCTCCATCTCATCGAAAGTGGGGCAGGTTTGTGGGGCTATCTTGCCTATTCCTCAGTTTTCCCAGTAAGTCCTTTATAACTGGCAAGACTGTTCTTCCAACCAGACCCACTTTGACATTACAAATGTTTAAAAACACCCCGGAAGGCACTGGAAAATAAAATAATAATACTAATAATAATACACTACAAAGCATATACTTTAAAGCAATCAAATATATTTAAAATTCTGTCTGTCTAGGTACCATTTAATTTAAAATTACCAAATTAAAAAGATCTACTTATTGTTCTTGTGATAGATATCACTCTTTTGGTTTCAATGGGGCTGTTTATCCAGGCTCAGTGGGCAGATTTCCCAGGACAAGTGGTGGAAAGCATTTGGAAGAGGATTTCCTGTGGCTCAGTGGGCAGATTTCCCAGGACAAGTGGTGGAAAGCATTTGGAAGTTTGCACTATCTGCCTGGATTCACCACATGGCTTCAATCACACAGGTACAAGATAAAACCACCAGTAGTTCTAGACTTCAGGGCTTCTACAAAGAATGATGCTGAGGCAGAAGATTCTGATTACATTTCAATCATCTTCTCTACACACCTTTCATGGAGTGCATGTCAAGAACTCCCTAGCAGTGACATTAAATGTTGCTAAAGGGCACAGAAATACAATGCACAATTTCCACTTCTTAAGAGAAAGCATCTTGGTTTAAAGCATTTTGTCCATACTATTCTGTATTTGTGCTAAAATAAGATCCACATTCTTCAGGCTTTGGCAATATTTACACCTATCAGACAGTCGGAATAAAGTTGACAAAACTTCAATAATAATTAATTCTGAGCATCTTTCATGAGAAATTAACACAGAGTTGAAGGAGCAAAGTGTTGATTTCAAACAGATATTAGACACCTGATAGTTAATAACAGGCAATCACAATCGAATGAGATACAGACATGGATGAATTGCTTAAAGTGACATAACTTATATCAGACCTCAGTGATGGCATCTATAATAACAATGTTTGCTGTCTATGATAACAACATTTGCTATCTGTGACAACGATGCTGCCTTCTCTGGTCCCAAAGATATTTAAGGTCATTATTTTTGTAGAATTAAGTTTTCTATAATGTGCTCGTTTAAAATTGTAGGACTACATTTCTTTAAAAAATGATCTTAAATCATAAACCCAACCAAATTCCATTTACATGAATTATTGATCAGCTTCAAGTAAATGATTCACCCTTTTATAAAAGCCAAGTGTAACCAATTGATATTTTTTAAAAAAAAAACAAAACTAAAATGTATTTCAAATAGAGAATTATTCTACCTGTGGCAATGTTGTGGACAATTCCAACCGATGCTGTGTGATAAATGATATCAATACCATCATTTAAATAATGTACGTTGTTTCTGCAATCATTACCACGATATCCAAATGCCAAAACCAGCGTGAGGTCCTGCCAAATAGAAGAATGTTATTAGAAAAAGCTGCCTGAATATATGAAGGAAAAGCATTCAAAATCTCTGTATCTCAGTGTCTCACCAATATTTTTTCTGAGAAGATGATCATCAGCCCCCACAACTGTTTTCATATTTTATGGTCTCAGTTTCTAAATTTAAAATATATTGAAGTTGGACTTTTTAAGCTAATCTACAAAACATTGTGCATCATGTAAAATCAAAAGAAAAATTCTAAAACTTGCCAACAATTAACTAAAAATTAAAAACCAAAATTGTGAGGCTGAAAAAGTATTCATCTCCTTTGTAATTATTGCACTAACTTTTCTCCAGTACAATGCTGTATATTACCGTACCAACTCGCTCAATCTGTTGATGTAGAAAATTGGAGGATCACCTGAATAAATCCCTCTCTCTCTGTAAGTTTCCAACAGTACCGCAGCATTAAAGCTAGGACCAACAGGCTCCAAGACAGTTTCTTCCACCAGGCCATCGGACTGATTGATTCATGCTGATACAATTATATTTCTATGCTATATTGACTGTCCTGTTGTACATACTATTCATTACAAATTACTATAAATTGCACATTTAGACAGAGATGTAACATAAAGATTTTTATTCCTCATCTACATGAAGGAGGTAAAAAATAAAGTCAATTCAATTTTCAACAGAACAAACCAAAATGAAGACAAAAAGGCATTCAGGACAAATCAGGGAAATGAGAATAGAGAAGCACAAATCTGGGGGTGGGTACAAGATCATCTCGAGGACACTGAACATACCTTGGAGCTCAGTGCAGTCCATTGTGAAAAAGCGGAAAAAATATGAAACCACAGCCACACAGCTTAGGTCAGGCTGCCCCTCTAAGCTTAGCTGCTGGAGAAGAAAGGCACTTGTAAGAGAGGCTACTGTGATGCCAACGGCCACTCTGAGTGAGCTGCAGAAGTCAGTGCCTGCAACTGGAGATGAAGTTTGTGGCTCCACAATCTCCAAGTAATGTACAAAAAAGGGTATTTATGGAAGAGTGGCAAGGAAGAAGCCCTGGCTTAAAAGAAAGCATATCCTTGCCAGTAAAGACTTTGCAAAGTGTCACTTAGAAGATACTGCAAAGATGTGAAAGGTCTTGTAGTCAGATGAGACTAAAGTGGAACTTTTTGGCCTGAACACTAAGTGGTACATGTGGTACAAATCTAATACTCTGCATCAGCCAGGTAACACCATCTGTACTGTAAAGTATGGTGGAGGTAACATCATGCTACAGGAATGCTTTTCAGCAGCAGGGACTAGAAATTTGGTCAGGATTGATGAACGCTGCTAAGTAAAAGAGATCCTGGATTAAAATGTGCTAGCCTCTGCCAGAAAGCTTAAACTGGGGAGGATGTTTGTCTTCTAGCAGGACGTCCCAGGCAGAGTTCAGACCATAACATGATCAGACATCTCTAGCAAGGCCTCAAGATTGTTGTCCACCACCAGTTTCCAATTAACCTGGCATGGCTTGAGCAATTTTGCAAGGAAGAATGGGCAGATCTCATTGTGTAAAGCTAAAAGAGACATCCCAAAAGATGACTGGTTGCAATTGCTGTGAGAGGTGCTTCAACTATGTACCGAGCAAAAGGGAACTTTTGAACTGCTGACATTTCAGTTGTTGAATTTTTAGTTTTTCATGCTTTACAATTTCCCTGTTGTTTGGGTTCTACAATGAGAAAAGGAACATGTGATTCACAAATAAAAACTCTCAGTTAAATTAATCAAAATCCCTGGTTGTAATACTCATTTATATGAACAAAGGTTTGGGGGCTGAATACTTCTACAAGGCACTGTTGATATCCACACAGAGTTGGTCAAATAATATATGTGTGCTCTACATACATAGTCTGAATATCCTTAATTTGTGAATGAGAATGGGAAAGGGAAACTGAATTTTATCCCCAAGGAAAATGTTTGCAGATACTGAAAATGTGAAAAGCTGGCAACACTCAACAGTTCGGGCAGCATCAATTGACAGAGGATCAGGGTTAATGGTTCCAGTCAGTAACTTTTCTTTCCCACTGCACACAAGGAAAACAAGAGTTTTACATGACAGTGGGACGGGCATTATAGATTTTGTTTGTTTTTATTTTGATCTTAAAAAGGTGAAATTATTAATTGGCCTGTTCACTTGTTAAAACTAATAAATGCACCTCACAATGTAAATAAAGATAATAGATTTTCTTTGATGGTAAATTAAGAAAAACTTGGTGTGAATTTTCTTAAGTTTTAGGACCAAAATCAAGATATTTCCACTTCCACTCAATCCCCTCCACTCCCAACCATGATACACACACACACACACACACACACACACACACACACACACACACACACACACTCCCTCTCTCTCTTAACTCACTTATTCACAACTACTCAGAAAGTTTGCTCTTCTACATCTCCGGGATTTTTTTTTCCTGGTAGTGCATTTCTATGATAGGGGCATGGTATTGGCGCTCCCTGCCCAGGCCCTTTTTACATGGCTACTTTTCTTGGGGTTGTTCATGATTCAGAGCAAGTAGAACCATGCGTCACTTCCAACACAGAGGCGCGTATGTTCTTCCCAGGTACTTGCAATTCTTCAAACTCTTCAATTAAAATTCTATTGCAGTCTGAACAGATCCTAATCACCAGCAACATCACCTGTTTCTCTTCCAAATCTCCTATAATTTATTCCATCTAACCATTGAAAGATCATGAACAATGTTTCTCCAAAATTTTCATTTAGAAGGTGTGAAAATCCAGATTAATTGCTCATTTTCAGTCACATACCTCAATAGGTTTCTTTTTCTTCCCAAGATTATTGGTTTGTAGTTTCTCAGGCTGAGGCAGAGCCCTACTAACAGGTGGTCTGAAACAAATAACTGTGAATAAGAAAAGCCTGTCTGTCACCCATTCCAGACTTCAATAAATTTAACTTGTATACCAGCAAACAAATGCAATTCATTTTTTTCTTCAATTGTAGATAACTGAAGGCTTTACACTGCAAAACTAAAATTGCACTGGAAATATGGGAACAATTTTGTGATATGCACCTTTACCCCTTATTTTTAGATCTACAAATGAAGTTTTCCTGTAATGGAATTTGAGTCTTTTTATTTCAAAATTAGTCTCTGTTTATTATAAAAATATACAAAGGAAGAATAACTGCAAAAAATCTTCACATTCATGGCTGCTACATTCAGTAGTAATAAATTTTTTAAGGGAAATCATAAAAACATAAGAACAACAGAGATTCAAGGTTTTCTCAATAATTGCTCCGTGTCCACATTGACACATTCAAGTTATACCGAAAGGGCCAAAGAAAAATGATATTCATTTTTTTTTAAAGTTGTAATTTATTATATTTTCTTACGCAAAAGTGAATCATATCACTCACTTTCATAAGCACCTAATTTACTACAATTAGTCTTTTTTCCCACAACCATAAAACCAAAGCACCAGAGAGAATGTAGTGGAGATTCACTAGGAAGTTGGCTGAGCTGGAGCATTTTAGTTATGAGGAGAGATTAGAGGGCCTAGATTTGTTTTCCCCTGGAGCATAGGAGGTTAAGAGGGGACATGACTGAAGTATGTAAAAGTATGAGTAGCGTACACTTCAGGAATCTTTTCCCTTTATTGGAGGTGAGTAAAACTGAAGGAAACAGATGTATGGATTTGGGGATCTGAGAGGGACCTCCTTCACCCTGAGAGTGGAAGACTCACCACCAGGTTCAGTAACAGTTATTACCCTACAACTAATAGGATCCTTCCTAAACCTGCAAAGGTAACTTCATTCACCACTACTCTGAACTGATTCTACAACCACTTTCAAGAACTCTCTACAACCCAGGTTGCCAGTATTATCTTTATTTGCAGTTTATCTTCATTTGCACTTTGGCTGTTTATCAGTCTTTAACTGTTTATGTATTGTTTTTCATAAAACTCCATTGCATTTTTTTTCCTGTAAATGCCTGCAAGAAAATGAATCGCAAGGTAGAATATGATAATGTACTGGATATGTATTTTAATAATAAATTTGCTTTGACCTTAAAATGCACTGTCAGAGAGAGAGAGAATGGTGGAAGCAGAGTTGCTGGCAGTATTTAAATCACCTAGGCACAGGAGGCTACAGACCAGGTTCTAAAATCTGAGATTAATGACTGGACGGCATGGGTGTGGTGGTCTGAATGGCCTGCTTCCATTTCTATAGCTTTATAATCATCCTTGTTCCATTTACAAAGCAGAGTTGAGTAAAAATGGAGGCTGAGGCTGCTTTTTGGTCAAGAGAGTCATTCTATCATCTGCAAGTATATTTTCCTAAATTTGAAGGCAATAAAACAAAGGAATCAAATTTAAATTACTTTAGCTGAAAATGCAATATAGACAAATTCAGATGGATGAATTATTCCAATCTTCTTCTACTATTGCAATGTAAATCTATCAACCAGTGCATTTAGTTTAGTTAAGATGTATGCTTTCAGATAGCACTCCAGGCAATGCCATATTTACGTGCATATGATATTTGCAAACTCTTAAAAATATAGTTTGCTACCATCCTGGTACTCACCCATTTGTTCATGTTATGACTGATGTGTGGAAAATGATCAAATGCAAATTCAGGTAGTTAAAATAGATTAGTACAATTTGTATGGGAAGTACACAATATTATTGAATACACAACATACTTTCTTTAAAAATATCTTCTTCATTTTCTCCTTTTGGATGCCTTGTGTGGATAGATTAATTTGATTAATTGCTAATTAAACCATCCCAAAAATACTTAGCAGAGATCACATAGCTGTAACCTTACAGAAATAATATTTAGTATTTTATTGTCCTGAATTGGAGATTAACTTTGAACAACAAAATGCTACAAATAGTATACTGCAACTACTTTCGGAAACATTTAGCTGGAGGGACTATGAGGTTGGATGTTAATAATACAGGGTCCTAGGCACCTGCCTAACGTAGGGTCCCCAGCACAAACATCAGGCCCACAGCCAGCACCTTTCTTCAAGGATAGACTGTGTGGGGATTGGCCCTGTGTGTTCATTAGTGATGGGTAGAAGGTAGCCTCACAAAAAAAAAATCTGCCTCATTTCCTTTAAACTGCGTTTTGGACAAATCTCAGGAGCAGCAGACAGGATAGATCAGGCCGACTCAGAGAGTTGTTTCAGACTAAAGGGTTCTATTACATGATATCATGGAGAGCTCAGACTCCTAAAGCAGAGCTCCACAGCTCTGCTCAACAATGGATTACACTCTTATTTATACCCCAGGCGTACGTGACAAGAAGCACTGAAATCTGAAAAAGGAGGGAACTTCAACTACAACTCATTAGAATAGCGAAGTTGCACTATACTGTATGTCCCTGAGCGGTTATACATTTTCTTAAGTGTTAGTTCTCAGGACAAATATATCAGGCTTTCCCAAGTGCAGACATGTGATGATGCTTAGAATAAGGAAGCACAGACATAGTTATTTTCCCATCCCATCTGCAAAGCACATTTCAGTCACGCAGTGTACATTAGCCGCAGATAAGTGAATACAGACTTTGAATTCACGTACTAGGAGGTCATTAACCCCTTAATATTCGTCACAGCGTCTTACTATTTTTCTTCTACAAACTGTTCGCTGCCACTGAGATTATATGAAGCAGCCCATGTGGCAAATCCACTGTAGTGCTTTGTTTTTGTGGTTTCCCCACTGTGAGGGGAGGGGAATTGCTGCAGTTTCAGGCTCCGAACGAACAACCCAGCACTTTGGAAGTGGTGAATCATTGCTTACAACATCAGGAATATTGTTCATATGGAAATCCCAAAGGTTTTACGTAGTGAAATGTAGATTACAGTTATTTTACAAAAATATACAGGACAAAGTGTTTGAATTATAATTCAAACTAATGTGACGTGTTTTGCATGGACTAATATGACTGAGGATGCAAAGCTGTTCGTTTGTATTAGTCAAATACAATCCCTGATTCCACATCATTAATTAGCAGTATTTAATGATGTGTATGGTCTGGCTTATTTAAATGTTTTTAGTTATTTCATTATGTGCTTCATTAGATTAAACTAATATGCAAATTACATATGTTATTTTAGACAGCTGATCATCAAAGTAAAAACACAATACAAAAAATAAATAAAGAATGAAATATATAATTACCTTGAACCCCTTAACAGGACAGCCGCAGCCAAAAATAAATGTAGTATATTATTAAATGATATCATCAAATTTTCAATTAGAAATTCATATTTATAGCTGCCACGACAAATAGAAATTGATCAACTCAGAAACAAACTGCTCAGACTTGAAGTGCTAAATTGAGAGCATTTGCCAGTGAATTGAGAATTTACTGTTAACCACTAAAAATGGTGGCAGTGACTAGAGTTTTCCTATTGCCGCTGAAATGTTTGGGACACAGTCCAGCACAAAGTCACATTCATATGTCAGTCAAACAATGAACAGCACAGCAAATATACCCGTCTTTAAATTCCTGAACTTAAGCATGCTGAGTTAAAATTAATGTTAGATTTATAAACACAGAGGTGGTAAAAGAAGAAAAGATGGACAGGCTACAACTTCAGTACCTCATAAAGAAAATCTCTCGGAGTAGTCAGTCATATATTTTTACGTTTACAGTTTTCTTCTTAAAGCACAGTCACTCCCCACTGATCCCACAACTGGTGGCAATTGTCTAATTCCTGCACAAGCTCATTTTCCACTGAGTCCATTCAACAAATATAATCTACTGGAAGGAATCAGGCTCCTGCTCAAGTTCATTTTCAAGGCAACATTTACTTTTCAGAAAGGGTTGCATTAAATGTGAATAATAGCTGAGAGGTCATAGGAAATGGGTGAAACATACAGAAAATTATATTCACTCACATGAGCTTTTAATGATTGGAGATCAGAGAAATCAAAATATATTATGGTCAATATTTAAAGGAAATGGATTGTGGACGCTGTCATTTAATAGCAGGAACAGGCAATCAAATTCAGTTTGGGTTGCCAAAAAGCTTCAAAAATTGCAGGTGCAGATATTTTCAACATACAAGTCATGCTCTGATACTTCAGTAATGTATTTGAATACTTGAGGGCCTGGCCCATATAGAACAGTAGTTGGAACACCATCAGAGCTGCCTAATGATTGATTGGAGCCATGTTTCTAATGCAATTATGCGTGAGCTTTCAATCAAGATGCTTCCTGTCTGAAAGCTTTCTGGAGCTGATTCTGCCCATTTTTCACAACCATTATTTCAAGGGAAAAATATATTTCATCAGTTGATTTGAGAAGCCTCAGCAATGAAAATATGGAATCCACATCTTGTTGATGTGGATTTAATGTTTCAATTACAGCCATTTAACAAAACTATTAACTTTAAAGTAAGTAAAACAGACTGGCGATTGTACCCTGCTTTAGGAGTGCTTACCTGACTATTCCCTGCCTTCAGAGAAAGCAAGACACACAGAAAAAGGGAATGAGCAAGAATTAGCAGAAAAGCTTGAAAATAGACTATGAGGAAATTTCAGCTTCTGTTATGAGAAGAGGAACATAACGTGGGCACAATAAAAATTTGCATTTATGTAAAGCAATTCATATCAAAACACCTCAAAGTGCTTTACATAAATTAACTTCTCCTACGTAATACAATGTTGCGGCACAAAGAAAAACGTTTTACAAAAGGTTGCGTTTTTTATTTAATACAATACTTATTTTTCAAGATCTCATGCGTTGCAAACCCAATACAAAGCTACATATGTAGCAGTATCATGGAACATCTTACTCTCAAAAACACTGAACAACAAACCAATTTTGCTGCTCTCATAACAGATTTCAAAATCCCAAAAGTCAAAGAGATGTTACAGTGTTAATAAAAGTAAATTCAAAGTAATAAAATATATCATTTCTGAACTTAAGATTTATCCCCCCCAAAAATCAACTTGAGCATTCTGCACTGGGCATAGTCTGTAAACTAGGCACAGCAACGTGAGCAAAAATTTTATAAAGAGAAATAATTTTCCTTTAAAGTCTGCTGCAAACTTCCTTCTCCGCTAAAAACTCATTTATCAATCAATGGAGATGGGTAGTGTTATAAAATTAAAGTATACTAAAAACATTCTTAATATACTTGGGCAAACTGTATTGTTTTCTGAACACCACTGAAAAAGCTCAACCAAAACAGTGTTTTTAATGTATCCAGTCCATCACTTGTGAGTAATCTGTATGTAAATTACAAAAGCCTCTAAAACTATGCAGTACCATTTGCCAGCATGTTATTGTATTCAGAACAGGATAAAAGTGTAGCTATATAACTGTGATAAGATCATGCTCAAAAAATTCTGTGGCTTACATCACTTTCTACAGCTACACAACCCCAAATGTCTCCTGTTGCAAATCACACGTCCGCAGGCAATGAAGACTGTGGTCGTGCTCTTGGATTGCTGTGAAGGCCTTTGATGACCTGTGCTGCAAAAAGGCTTTTTTTTCCCCCCCATTGCTTTCTGAATGCCTCCATTGATTGGAGGATTTAGAAACAGTTTGCTTATAGTTCAAAGAAATTAAATAATCGGTTTTTAGAGTGCATTCTAAACACTTCTACCTCCTAAAACGAAAAATGCATAAATATTAACTGAAAGGAAAAACAAAGAAACCACATAGCCTCATTCACACTTTTAACGAAGGCCAGGGCAATGGGCTATTGTGAAATTGAGGGGCCATATATAAAGCCGACCTGGCCCTACAGCTCAACACAATGTGAAGCTGCCACTGAGTTCATCAAGTTCAGGAGAAGAGTGGGAGGTCAGATGCAAAAGATCAGAACAGGGTAATGGGTGCTCTGCAGGTTTCTCTATGGAACCAGAGGCAAAACATCAAATTATAAATTAAAGTATGTAAAAGATGGGAAGGAAACTGTATACCAACTCATTATTGGTATGCTGCAATCTCACATAAAAGGTTTGTAGTGTGAGCTGGACTAGCTTTTTGGCATTAAGGAAAGAGACATAAATGCTATGAGCAAGTACTGTAGCTTTGCTGTTTTAGACCTAATTGCTGCTGGTTCATAATCTGCATTCAATAATGTATGGAGATAATATCTTGGCTAGCAACTGTATGGTAATGCAAGGCAAAAATTAAAACTGAAACTGTTGACAATTTGACAACATTCATTGAATTAGTAAAGCCACCAGTTAAACAAAATAAAACATACAACAAAATAATTTTAAATTGCTGAGTTTCTAAGGTGAAACTGACTCGTGGAATGTATATTTGGTTTACAAAGTACAGAGAAATGGATTGATCTCTGGACATTAAGGATAAGGATAAAGACATAAGAAGGAAATTAGTTGGCTTGAATATTGGCTTTGACCTTAATGAAAAGCTCAAAGGGCTAGGTGGACTAATCTTTAGTCACCAAGGCATAGAAGATGGCTAGGTGGGCTAGGTGAGAAGGCAGGTGCATGGGGTTGAGTGAGAGCCGGGATCAATCATGATGGAATGGTGGAGAGACTTGATGGGCTGAATGGCCTAATTCTGCTCCTATATCTTATGGTCTTATTCTGCTCCTTAAATTAATTTCTGAAACAAATGGGAGGAAATTGGTTGATTTTAGTCATAGATACAATGGAGCACGAATCAGATAATGATTGGGCAAAAATGTAAAAGGAGCTATGTAGAAATAAAGTGATAAGTATGTGGACTATTTTCTAAATGGAGGGAAAACTCAAAATTGGAGGTGCAAATGGACTTAGGAGTCCTCATGCAGGAGTCCGCAAAGGTTATTTTACAGATTGAGTCCATGTTGAGGAAGGCAAATACCATGTTAGCATTCATTTCGAGAGGACTAGAATTGATAAGCAATGGTGTAACGTTAAGGCTTTATCAGGCATTGGTGAGGCCTCATTTGGAGTATTGTGAGCAGTGTTGGGCCCCTTAGGAAGAATATGCTGACATTGGAGAGGGTTCAAAGGAGATTCACTAAAATGATTCCAGGATTGAAAGGCTTATCATCTGAGAAGTATTTGATGGCTCTGGGCCTGTACTCACTGGAATTCAGAAGAACGAGGGGTGATCTCATTGAAATTTATCAAATGTTGAAAGGCCTAGATAGAGTGGATGTGGAGAGGATGTTTCCTCTGGTGGGGGGGGGTCTAAAACCATAAGACACAGCCTCAGAATAGAGGGACGTCCATTTAGAATGGAGATGAGGAGGAATTTCTTCAGCCAGAGAGTGGAGTATCTGTTGCCACAGGTGGCTGAGGAGGTCATCGAGTATATTTAAGGCAGAGGTTGATTAGTCAGGTCATGAAGTGATACAGTGAGAAGGGAGGCGACTGGGGCGGAGAGGGATGGATCAGCCATGATGAAACGGTGGAGGGTACACAATGGGACAAATGGCCTACTTCTGCTCCTATATCTATTTTAAACTCTACAGACTTATTATATTGTAATCAACTTAGTCATGAGAAGCTTTATCATTGCAATGTTAATGTTACCACCAGCAACATCTTGATTTGTAAAGACCTTTAAAGCAATAATATATCTTGATGCTTCCAAGAAACGTAGAGGACAAAATTTAACACCAAGACTTGGAAGGAGATTCCAGAGCAGATTCGCACAGGCATTTTCAAACAAGTGGTTTTAATAAGCTTCTTAGAGTAGGATAGAGGTGTTGAGATTTATGGAGGATATTGCAGAGTTGGTCATTGATGGCATGACCACTACTGAATTTTAGTTGCAGCAGAGGGCACAGTCACTAGTGGAATAACTAATTAGAAGAATGACGTGAAAAGAACAAAACTCTCCTCAAACTAAAGAAGTATTTTCCTTTAAATGTAAGAGTCTAATAGTTCATCACAGATGTATTTATTAGGAAAGGCCTTTAAATGAGCTAAATCTTATTAAATCAAGGCAGCTCAGGTGAACCCACTCAAGAAAGCTGAATTCTGTGTATAGAAACCGAACATAAGATTGGAGAACACTATTCGATGGTACACATTAGCCTGAGGTAAACATATAACTTCAAAGCTACATTGAATCAGTCAAATGAAAATATGTAGGCAATGTGGAAAGAGAGGATTCTGCAGGTTTGGACATCTTCAGCAACACGGAATGCTGGGTCAGCAGGTCAGGCAGCATCAGTGGAGGGAAGTAAACTGTCAATATTTCAGGCTGAGATCCTTTATCATGGCTGGAAAGCAAGAGAGGGCAGAAGCCTAAACAAAAAGGTGAAGGGAAGGGGAAAAGCACAAGCTCGTTGGTAATAGGTGAGTCCTGGTGAGAGGGAAAAGGGATGAATAAAGGAAATGATGTGAGAAGCTTGGAGGTGAAGGTGGAAGAGGCAAAGGGCTGAAGAAGAAGGAATCTGATAGGACAGTAGGCCATGGAATAAAGGAAAGGAGGTTGGGAACCAAAGGAAGATGATGGGTAGGTCATGAGTGTGGAGGGAGGTGAAGAGAAGAGGTCAGGGGTCCACAGGAATGAGGAAAAACAAGTTAGGAAAATTGATGCTGACGATGTCAGGTTGGCGACTACCAAGATGGAATATGAGGTGTTGTTCCTCCAGCCTACACTTGGCCTCATGGTGGCAGCAGAGGAAGCTGTGGACAGGCATGTTGGTGTGGGAATGGGCAGTGGAATTGAAATGGGTGGTCACTGGGAGATCCTGGCTGTTGTGGCGTATGGAGCAAAGATGCTCAACAAAGTGGTCTTCCAATTTGCATCGGATCTCACCAATGCAGAGGGCATACCAAGAGCATCAAGTGCAATAAAGAGCCCCAACTAGTTCACAGGTGAAACATTGTCTTACCTGGAAGGACTGTTTACGGCCCTGAATGGTGGTGAGGGAGAAAGTCTAGGGGCAGGTGTAGCCCTTAGCATAGTTGCAGGGATAAGTGCCAGAAGAGAGATTAATGGGGAAGGCTGAGCCAACAAGGGAATTACGGAGAAAGCAATCTCCACAGGAAGCATTTGTGGGGTGTGGGTGTGATAGGGGAAGAAGTGCCTGGTGGTGGGATCCCATTGGTGATGGCAGAAGTTGTGGAGAATGATATCAGATGCAGAGGCTCATAGTATGGAGGCTGAGGATTAAGGGAACCCTGGGCATTCAGTGCTCCTGGTGCAGCCTCCTTTACACTGATGAGACCTGAAACAAATTGTTGAGTATCTTCACTCTGTCTACTGCGACAGCCAGGATCTCTTTCCAACTTGACTTCCCATTCCCACACCAACATGTCTGTCCATGGCCTCCTCTTACTACCAGATGCAGGTTGGAGGAGCCACACCTCATATTCTGTCTTGGTAGTCTCCAACCTGATGGCACCAACACTGATTTTTTTTAACCTTGCAATAACTACTTCCCTTTGTTTTACCTCATTCTTATGGCCCCCACATCTCTTCTCTTTCCATAACCAGCATCACAATCTATCCATCACCTTCCTTTGGTTCCCCACCTCTTTTTATTCCCTCTCCTATTAGATTCCTTCTTCTTTAGCCCTTTATCTCTTCCACCTATCACCTCTAAGCTTCTTGCATGATTCCCTTTCATTTCCCTCCCCAGCCGCCTACTTTCCTCCTCTCACCTAGATTTGTCTATCATCCACCAGCTTGTGCTCCTCTCCCTCCCCCTATCTTGGCTTCTGCCTCATCCTTTCCAATGCTGATGAAGGGTCTCGACCCAAAGTGTTGACTATTCATTTCCCTCCATCAATGCTGCCTGACCTGCTGAGTTCCTCCACCATTTTGTGCATGCTGATTGTCCCTAATCCTTATTTTCTCTAAAAAAACAAAAACTACATTTTAAATCAGGCAATAGAAGTCTCCTTAAGTCTGGAAGAAAATGTAATACACTGCACTAGTCTCTTCCAAAAGCATAACCAAACTAACTGGACTAACTAGGATTTATTCTGAAAGTGCAGTAAAAGTACCTTTCTTCTAGGGAAGGCTCCTTCTGTTGTAGATGAGGCTTGATTCCAGACATCGGCCGGAGATTTGTTGCAAAGGCCCTAATGGTGTAATTGATATCATTTTCCCGGGCAACATCACTGTCATAACCTACAAGCATAACATAGTCAGAGACTATACATGAATCATTATGGAAACACACATGTAATATTAAAGGAATTTTAGATGGGGGAAAAGTACCATTAGGAAATGTTTACCTTCCAAGAAAAATATTATTTTAATCATAGAATGAATCACTGGCTTGAAAGATATATAAAAACTAGTATACTTAATCTCCTCTTATATCTAAAAATTCTAGAACTTAGAAAAGGAACCACTATTTTAATATTTCAGTATCTCGGTCTTCTGATTTAGTTTAAACCTTGAAATTCACCATAATCCATTTCACCAAGGGTGGGTGGGTGGGGGGGGGGGGTCAGTTAACTTAAGCGCATCCAAAAAAGACCATACATACAGCAAGTCAAGGGCATTTTGTGTACCATACTACTATTGAACTCCTTAATCTGTTTGGTTTGTGTAGCTTACATCCCTGCACTGTACATATTATGTACATTTTGGAGTATAAACACTGACAGTTATGACAAATTAGCCGATGGAAAATAGTTGTTTATTGGTGACACATATTTCATAATCAAACCATGAAACATAATTGGAAAACCGGATACCAAATCACAATAACTTAGTTGAGTATTGGTAAGAGGCATCAATGTGTTGAAAACTCTTGAAATGCTTTGAATTATTTGAAAACAAAATTTTTTATAACTATTGGTTTAAGCAACATAAGGACAGGAATTTTGAGTCTCCAACTGATGTAAGTAAGCAATTTTCTCAGTTTTAAGTGCACATTTCATTTCAACTGTGGTCACCTGCCAACATGGCACTCCAGCACACAGCTAATTCAGTCAACGTTTAGAAACAGTTACCTGCAGTAAAATGCACCAAGCATCAGCACCAATGGGGAGAAACAGCAATTAATTTTGTTTCAAGGTTTCACTAACTGGATCTCCATGATATTTAACATGCAATCAGGTGATATCAAGCATGGATCTTAAATTCAGTGGACTGTAGGAAGACTAAAAAAAAGTAAGGGTGATCCACCAGTTTCAACATTTGTTGATGATGTGGAGAACTGGGGAGAAAGCAGAAACTATGAACCCTAATCACTTTAAAGATTATTTAAAAATGTACACAAGCATCAGTACCTGTACTGGTAATATATAACGATGCTTCATTAAGCGACTCTCAAGTAATGCAAGCAAAAAACAAACTTATTTAATTGGCTCAAAATATCTTCAAAAGTAAAGATGAGGAACACACCTTGTTGGTAATATGGTAATATATTTGGTAGGAAAATCTCAGTGCAACAATTTCACTAAATGCAGCACTAAAGTACAAAATTTGGTGAAATATAATAAAAAGTAAATGTAATTGTATAATTATGCCAAAACTTCTATTCAATCATTTCAGCTTTGGACATTTGCAGGGAAAATGATTTTTGCTTTCCTTCGTACACAACTACAGTAGAATCATCTTACAGTAGATTTCATACTGAAAATTATGACTAATCAATAACTTATACATAATTTATATCCAGAATTCACATTCATTAATTGCACTTTTTAAAAAGTTAATGTAATTCATCTAACGTAGTTAATGCCAAAAGCAAAGGTCACTGAGATCACTAGGTTCTAAAAGGGCAATGAGTGCAAAAGGCAGAAAGGGAAGTGAAATTAAGGATGAAATCAAGGCAACAACGAGAGATGATACAAGATGTAATGAGCTGAATGTTGAATCCATCTTGGTAGCAATGACAACGGTGCAAGCAATAAACCAAGAAATATTGGATGCACGTATGAATGGAATAGCAGTTATCATGCCCGAGTTTGACTTTCAGATTGAATTGGGTAAAACAAGTCGGTAAAGGCAGCGCTGAGGTCTTCAGAGAATGCATCTGTGTGTAGTATGTTACTAAAGCCATAAGAGGACATCCTGTCTTAGATCTGGCCCTGTGCAATGAGAGAGGCAAAAACAACAATCTTGCAATTAGGAATCCTCTTGGAAAGAGTGATCACTGTATGACTGAAGTTAGATTGAGGAGTAGGAGTTTGTTCACCAAAGTCTGTCGGACAATAGGGTTAAATGCTGAACTGAAATCCAGTAACAGCATTCTGACATAAGTGTCCTTGTTTTCTAGATGTGCCAGGGCCAGGTGCATGACAGATGCTCTTGGTATCTGCTGGAGAGCAGTTCTTTGGGTAAGCATATTGGTGAGTGTCCAGTGTGGCAGGAGTTGAGTTTCTGATATGTCGTATTACTAGCCGTTGAAAGCACTTCATGATGATTGGCAGTGCCACTGGCAGTAGTCACTTAGTTCTGAAGGTGTAGAGTTCTTTGGTACAGGGATGATGGTGGCTGATTGAAGCATGTGGGGACAGCAGGCCTGGATGAGTGAAGTGTTGAAGATGTCCGTGAAGACGTCAGTGAGCTGATGTGCACACTTTCTGAGTACTCAGTCTGGGATGTTGTGTGTCCTGGCTTCCTTACAAGAGTTGATTCTGCAGAGTCCTTCTCATATCTGCTGCTGTTACAGACAATGGCTGCTCACCTGGGGAGGGGGGGGGGGGAAGCTTTTGCGGCTGGCATTGTGTTGCATTCATTGAAGCACGTGCAGAAGTTATTTAGAGGGTGAGGGAGGAAGGATTCACTAGTCAATGCTGTTTTCCCTCGTGTAGTCAGTAATGCCCTTGATATCCAGCCACATATGCTGGGAAGCGTCGTTAGACTGGTGCTCCTGAATTTGCAATGTAAAGAGGGGTGTGAGTAGTGATGTTTCCCTTCCTGTGTAAGATTCAAGAGGGAAAAGACTGCCTAAGATGAGGTTTCTCTTGGCTGCTCCGAGAACTGTTCTGTCTCCAGACTTGAAGGCAGCATCCTGGACTTTGAGCTCCTTTGCATTCAGCCACGGCTTCTGCTTGGGTCATGGGATGACTGTTCTTGAGGTACCAGTGATGTCTACACACCTTACTGATGTGGCTGGTGACAGATGGGGCATACTCCTTGGTGTCTGTGTCTTCTCTGTTTATGGGGCGGCCTACTGTTTCTGCATAACATGGTTGAGTCTGTTTGTTCCCCTAGTGGCCATGGTGATGAGTTGGTGGAATTGTGGGTAAAATGTCCTGCAGGTTATCGTGATTGAAGTCTCCTTCAATTATGAAGGGAACATCCGGATGCTTGTTTTGTAGAGAGCTGATGATAAAGTAAAGCTCTCCCTTGGCATTTGTGCTCAGGGGAATGCAGGCAGCCATGATAAACATTAACAGTAAACTCCCTGAGCAGGTCATGTGGCCAGCATTTAATTGTAACACGTTCAATTGCCCAGAACAATGACTAGTAACTACAGATGAGTTTGTACATCAACCTTTCGTTAATGTATACACAATTCCACCTCCTTTGGATTTCCCTGACAGGGAGATCCTGTCTGTACAAATCTGTAAACCCGTGGAATTGTCTGCCCCAGCAGTAGAGACAACTTCATTCAATCAATTTAATAAAGTTAGAATTTTTGCACAGCAGGGGAATTGTGGGTAATGGGGAAAAGGCAGGTGGGCGGAGCTGAGCCCGCAGCCATTTCAATCATGATCTCTTTGAATGACTTGTCAGATGGCTGACTCCTGCTCCCGTTTCTTACATTCTGATGTTAAAGTACTTACCTCCATCTTCATCAGAATCAAAATCAGACTCCTCACTTTCGTACTGCCTGCTCTGTTTGTGACCACCCACTTCATGTTTCCAGATCATCACTGATGTATCTGCTCCACCAATCGTAATGAGCAAACTGTCATTATGTGCCCAGCGAACATTTGTTACGTGTGTGCTGTGAGCAACATATCTTTTGAACTTTCCATATTTTGCCTAATTCAATGAGGAAGCAACAATAAAGAATTTAAGTTAAATAACTATTTTGCATGTATTATAAAATGTCTTAATCTTCATAAATTATTTAAAGTAATTTTGGTAGACAATATTCTAATTACTCATTACATTATTAAACACAATATTGAAGATGGAAGATATCATTGTGAATCTAAAAGTTTATTTCACATTACATTACCACTGCTGAGCTGTATCTACAACATTTATTGAAATACAGGTAAAACTAATCAGTAATACAGACAAAATGCTGGAGGAACTCAGCAGACCAGGCAGCGTCTATGGAAAGGTCAATGCTTCGGGCTAAGACCCTTCATCAGGACAGGAAAAAAGAAATGAGCAGTCAAAGTAAGAAGTTGGGGGGAGGAGAGGTAGAAGTACAAAGTAGTAGGTGATAGGTGAAATGGGGAGAGGGGAAGGGTGAAGTAAAGAGCTGGGAAATTGATTGGCACACACTTAGTGATACAGGAACAGCTTCTTTCCCTCTGCCATCCGATTCCTAAATGGACATTGAGCACACGAACACTAACTTACTTTTTGAATATATTTCTGTTTTTTTGCACAATTTTTAATCTATTCAATATATGTATACTGTGATTGATTTACTTATTTAATTACTTTTTTCTTCTTCTTGTATATTACGTATTGCATTGAACTGCTGCTGCTAAGTTAGCAAGTTTCATGGAACATGCCGGTGATAATAAACCTGATTCTGATTCTGGTGAAACAGAAAGGGCTGGAGGAAAGGGAATCTGATAGGAGAGGACAGATGGCCATGGGAGAGAGGGAAGGGGGGAGGAGCCCCAGAAGGAGGTGATAGTTAGGTAATCAGATAAGGTGAGAGGGAAATGGGAATGGGGAACGGTGAAGGGAGGGTGGCTGGGGGGCATTACAGGAAGTTCCAGAAATCGATGTTCATGCCATCAGGTGGAGACTACCCAGACAGAATACAAGGTGTCGCTCCTCCAACCTGAGTGTGGCCTCATCGCAGCAGTAGAGGAGGCCATGGACTGACATGTCGGAATGGGAAGTAGAGTTGAAATGTGTGGCCATCGGGAGATCCCGCTGTTTCTGGCAGACGGAGCGTAGGAGCTCAGCAAAACGGTCTCCCAATCTACGTCGGGTCTCACTGATATACAGGAGGCCACACCGGGAGCACCAGACACAGTGGATGACCCCAAAAGACGCACAGGTGAAGTGTCACCTTACCTGGAAGGACTGTTTAGGGCCCTAAACAGTAGTGAGGGAGGAGGTGTAGGGGCAGGAGTGGCACTTGTTCCACTTACAAGGATAGTGCCAGGAGGGTCCCTTGTCCATTCGTCCCTCCCCACTGATCTCCCTCCCGGCACTCATCCTTGCAAACAGAACAAGTGTTACACCTGCCCCTACACCTCCTCCCTCACTACCATCCAGGGCCCTAAACCGTCCTTCCAGGTGAGGCGACACTTCACCTGTGAGTCTGCTGGGGTCATCTACTGTATCCGGTGCTCCCGGTGCGGCCTCCTGTATCTCAGTGTATCTGCATCCCAACATGGATTGGGAGACTGTTTCGCCAAGCACCTACACTCTGCCGGAAAAAGCAGGATCTCCTGGTGGCCACCCATTTTAATTCCACTTCCCATTCCGATATGTCAGTCCATGGCTTCCTCTACTGCTGCAATGAGGCCACACTCAGATTGGAGAAGCAACACCTTATATTCCATCTGATGGCCTCCAACCTGATGGCATAAACATTGATTTCTCAAACTGCTGGTAATTGCCCACACCCCCTCCTTCACCATTCCCCATTCCTATTTCCCTCTCTTACCTTATTTACTTACCTGCTCATCACCCCCTCTGGTGCTCCTCCCCCTTCCCTTTCTTCCATGGCCTTCTGTCCTCTCCTATCAGATTCCCCCTTCTCCAGCCCTTTATCTCTTTCACCGATCGATTTCCCAGCTCTTTACTTCAAGCTCTCCCCTTCACCGGGTTTCACCTATCACCTACGCCCTTGTACTTCTTCTTCTCCTCCCCATACCTTCTGACTTTGACTTCTCATCTCTTTTTTCCTGTCCTGATGAAGAGTCTTGGCCTGAAATGTCAACTGTTTACTCTTTCCCAGAAGTGCTGCCTGGCCTGCTGAGTTCCTGCAGCGTTTTGTGTGCATTGCTTTGATTTCCAGCATCTGCAGATTTTATCTGGTTTGTGAAAACTAATCAGCACTTTGCCTGGCAAAGAAAAAAGTACTTTCTTAATGAATCTGTATCTTTTTAAAAACATTTTTGGCTATTGAAATACAACTTATTAAGTGAAATGCATTTACTAGAAAGATGAGACAATTTAATCGACAATGTAAGCAAAAACAGAAATAAGATTACCTTCACTGGGTATCGGAACAACTTCACAAATCCGAAGTCATCCCCCGTGACAAGCACTTTTTTGTTACCAGTAAGACAGGACGCGGTTATACCAGTGACATCGCTTACCATAGGCCAGATACCTTCACATGAAGGACCCAAGACACAAGTCCAAGATGTCCAATCAATTTTCTCAACCTGGAAAATTCATATAACAAACCCTATATATTTATATTACTACTGTTCTATTAATGTAAAAAAAAAACTACTCTATCGCATATTTTTCCTTATAAGATTGCTTTTTTCTCCCGCTCCTGGAAAATCTGTGGCTTACCTCTGCCTTATTTATTATCTGCGGTTTCCCACGGGGAGCTTCAAAAAACAGTTGTTCCTTAGCACCAGTATTGACTTGTAAAAGTTTACCTGTTGGAAAGCAAAATGCACCGATCAACGTCAATAACATCTCATTCCACTGCCAAGAACATAACCACTGTAGTTTAAATCCACAGATTAGCATGTAATAATAAGAATTAAAAGATCTCTTGAATACTTCACACTAATTTTCAGCATTCAATTGCAAAATACATAAATTGCAGATGCTAGAATTTAAAGCAGAAACACAAATGCTGGAAGAACTCAGCCAGTGCACAGCATCTGTGGAAAGAGAAACCAGCGCTGCTTGATTGGCTGAAGTCTTCCATCATTTCTGTTTTTTTGTTTCAATATTTGATTGTTTAGTTCATTAACTATAATCATCAATTATTTGTCAGCATTGAATTCTACATATACACGAGTTTGGAACTCGGGACATAAGTGATATTTTCCAATGTCATTTGGGAAATGGAACTTAACTGGAAACCTAGAGATCGTGACTGCATGAGGTGTATGTTTGCTTCTGGTCTTCCTCAATGAGCTGCAATTCCTGTCTCCTTACCTCCTCCACTGAGCCTGTCTCCCTCTGCACACTGAATTGATTCTCTCACATAAGGCACCATTGTTGTGCATTTACAACCTCACCATGATTAAGTTCAATAATGTTCCCCATTCCCACAGTCGTTCACTGAGGTTACAATGCAAAAAGAGACAACCTTTTGGGTGATCACCCTTTAAGCAGATATTTCTCATCACACTTACAGTATTTCCCTTCAATCTCTTCAGTCTTAGGCACGACAGAAGGTATATTTCATTAGGAGTTTGAGAAGAACCAAAAACATATCAAAATTTGTACAGATGTACCGTGGATAGCATTCTAACTGGCTGCAACACCGTTTGGTATGGGGGTGGGCGCTACTGCACAGGATTGAAGAAAACTGCAGAGAGTTGTAAACTTAGTCAGCTCCATGATGGGGGCTCTGTAGTATTCTGTAGCCTCTACAGTATTTAGGATATCTTCAAGGAGTGATGCCGCAAAAGGCAGTATCCATCATTAAGGACCCCCATCACCCAGGACACGCCCTGTTCTCATTGCTACCATCAGAAAGGAGGTACCAGAGCCTGAAGGCACACACTCAATGATTCAGACATAACTTCTTCCCCACTGCCATCTGATTTCTGAATGGAGATTGAACCAATAAACTCTACCTCACTACTTTTTCATATCACACACCAAAGTTGCTGGTGAACGCAGCAGGCCAGGCAGCATCTGTAGGAAGAGGTGCAGTCGACGTTTTAGGCCGAGACCCTTCCTCAGGACTAACAGGGTCTCAGCCTGAAACGTCGACTGCACCTCTTCCTACAGATGCTGCCTGGCCTGCTGCGTTCACCAGCAACTTTGATGTGTGTTGCTTGAATTTCCAGCATCTGCAGAATTCCTGTTGTTTACTTTTTCATACAGCTTTTTTGCTGTTTTTTGAAGGTTTTAAAGGTGATAGTAAATCACTGACCTCAAGTATATCAAAATTGCATTCTATAAAACTGAAACCACCTATTACATGCGAGTTTATAATTCAGTCTTTTCACATATGAACAAGGAGCTAGAACAGACCATTTGTCCCTTCAAGCTGCTCTACCATTTAATAAAACCACAGCTGATTTGATAGTGACCTCAGCTTTGCATTCCCGTCTACTCAACTTTTATTTTGTAGATCCAAAATCCATCCACCTTTGTATTTAAAATAATCACTCTTCGTGATGATTATAAATGAGGAAGAGGAAGGGTGAATCAGTAAATCTGCAGGTGACACGAAGGTTAGTGGACAGTGTGGAAGGTTGTTGTAGGTTACAAATGAATATAGAACTGGATAACTAAAAAGATGCAGAGCCGGGTAGTGAAGTGTCTGATGGAAAAGTGCAAAGTGTGCCCTTTGACAGATCAAACTTGAAGGCAGAGTACAAGATTAATGCCAGGATTCTTCGAAGTGTAGAGCAACAGAGGGACCTCGGAGTTCATCCACAGATCCTTCAAACATGTCGCGCAAGTTGATAGAGTGGTTAAGAGGCAGGTAGGTGGAGGTGAGTCCATGGCCAGATCAGCCATGATCTTACTGAATGGAGCAGCAGGCTCAACAGGCCAGATAGCCTACTCCTGCTCCTTATCTTCTTGCATTCTTATGCTGTGCAATTGAGTTCAAGGGCAGTGAGGTAATTTTGCAACTCTATAAAATTTTGGTTAAACCACACTTGGGGTTATGAGTACAGTTCTGGTTGCCTCATGATAAAATAAGGTGACATCAGCACAGTTTCATTAAAGGGAGATGTTATCTGATAAACCTGTTAGAATTCTTGGCGGTTCCAAGCAGGTTAGATAGTGAATTAGTTAGCGTGGATTTTCAAGAAGGTCTTTGACAAAGTCTCACACATTGGGCTTTCATAGAGCCCATAGCTTTAGAGGCAAGGTAACAAAGGGACAAAGGGATCCTTCCAGTATGGCCGCCAGTTACTGGTGGAGTGCACCAGGGGTCAGTTTTGGAACCACAACTTCCCACTTTACACATAAATAATCCAGATGCAGGAACTGACGGCACTGTGGCCAATTTTGCAGATGATCAAAGAATGGTGAAGAGACAGGCATTTCTGCAGAGGCAGGGAGTCTACAGAAGGACATACAGGTTGGAAGAGTGGGCAAAGAGGTGCCACACAAAATACAGCACAAGGAGTGTGGGGTTATGCATCTTGGTAGGAAGATAAAGGTGTGAACTATTTTCTAAATAGGAAGTATATTCAGAAATTAAAGGTGCAAAGGCATTTATGAGTCTGAATTCCAGATTTCCTCAAGGTTAACTTGCAGATTGATTGCAGGAAAGCAAATGCAATGTTTGCATTTTGTTTTGATTGATCTAGAACATAAAAGTAAGGATATACTGCTGAGGTTTTATAAGGCATTGTTCAGACTACATTTGGAAAATTGTGAGCCATTTTGTGCACAATATCTAAGGAAAGTTGTGCGGGCTCTCGACTGGGTCCAAAGGAGGTTCACATAAAGAATACCACAAATGTGATTGTCCTTTTTCATGTTGCAAGGCACTGCTGGTTATCAAGAACACTGAGTACTGCATGTCTCCAGTGAGTTGCTGGATAGTGGTTGAGTTGGATTTATTGCAAGCTGTATTACAGCCTGCTTCAGCCACCCAGGGAAGTAGGTGTCAGCAGCAGCACATTCAGGCAGGTGAATGTCTCGGAAGTGTTTGTGATTGCAAAAACCTGTTGGACATTGGTAATGTAGAATACTATGTGTCCAATTCAATTGTTCATTGGCGAGACCGAAAGCAGGGGAGCTGTGTGGCCTCAGGTGTGGTGTGGACTAGTTCCTCATTCATGCTCTGATGAAGACTGCTGCGGCCGCTGAGGCAGGAGACGGCAGAACTGGCTATGTGCCACTACTGGTTTGGAGACTGGCCCCTCCCAATGGGGCTGCCCTCCAGTGTTTGCTCGACTGGCCCCTCACATTGGGGCTGCCCTCTAGTGTATGCTTGGTGGGAGACGAGCTGGATTGTGTTTGTTTGCAGCTGCATTGCCCAAATGACGAACTGTTGCAGGCTGTTCCTGCAGAAACATGACTCTAGGACAACATCCATGTACCATCAATCTGCGGGCCATGACACATAGGGACTTGGGCTATATTATTATTATTTAATTTTTTTTAGCACCTGTATGTTTTCTGCTATAATAATTATACAAGACTATAGCATATAGGAGGAGAATTAGGCCATTTGGCCCATTTAGTCCGTTCTGCCATTTCATCATGGCTGATCCAATTTTCCTCTCAGCCCTAACCTCCTGCCTTCTCCCTGTATCCCTTCATTCTCTGACCAATCAAGAATCTATCAACTTCCACCTTAAATATACATAAAGACTTTGCCTCTACAGCTGCCCGTAGCAAAGAATTCTACAGATTCACCATCCTCTCCCAAAAGAAATTCCTCCTCATCTCCATTCTACAAGGTCGCCCCTCTATTCTGATAGACCCTTCGTCTCGGCCTGAAACATCAACTGCACCTCTTCCTAGAGATGCTGCCTGGCCTGCTGCATTCACCAGCAACTTTTATGTGTGTTGCTTGAATTTCCAGCATCTGCAGAATTCTTGTTGTTTGCCTCTATTCTGATGCTGTGTCCCCTGGTCTTAGACTCTCCACCATAGGAAACATTCTCTCCACTTCCACTCTATCGAGGCCTTTCACAATTCGATAGGTTTCAATGAGGTCACCCCTTATTCTTCTGAATTCCAGTGAACACAGGCCCAGAGCAATCAAACACTCTTTATAAGACAAGCTATTCAATCCTGGAATCATTTTCGTGACTCTCCTTTGAACTCTCTCCATTTTCAGCACATTCTTTCTAAGATAAGGGGCCCAAAACTGCTTACATACTCCAGTGAGGTCTCACCAGTGCATTATAAAGTTTCAACATTACATCCTTGCTTTTATATTCTAGTCCTCTTGAAATCAATGCTAACATTGCATTTGCCTTCCTCTCCACAGACTCAACCTGCAAATTAACCTTTAGGGAATCCTGCAGAAGGACTCTCAAGTCCATTTGCACCTGTTTTTTTTTGTATTTTCTCTCTATTCAGAAAATACTCAACCTTTTATTTCTTCACCAAAGTGCATGACCATATACTTCCCAACACTGTATTCCATCTGTCATTTCTTTGCTCATTCTCCTAATCTGTCTAAGACCTTCTGTAGCCTACTTCCTCAAAACTATCTGCCCCTCCACCTATCTTTGTATCGTCTGCAAGCTTTGCAGCAAAGCCATCAATTCCACCATCCAAATCATTGACATATATCGTCAAAAGAATCAGTCCCAACACAGACTTCTGTGGAACACTACTAGTAACCGGCAGCTAGTCACAAAAGGCTCTCTTTTCCCCACTCTTTGTCTCCTGCTAATCCACCACTGCTTTATTTGTGCTAGAATCTTTCCTGTAATACCAGGGGCTCATAGCTTGTTAAATAGCCTCATGTGTCGCATCTTGTCAAAGACCTTCTGAAAATTCAAGTACACAACTTCAACTGTTTCCCCTTTGTCCATCCTGCTTGTTATTTCTTCAAAGAATTCCAACAAATTTGTCAGGCAAGATTTTCCCTTCAGGAAATCATGCTGACTACAGCCTATTTTATCATGTGCCTCCAAGTACCCTAAGAACTCATTCTTAATAATCGACTCCAATGTCTTCCCCACCCACTGAGGCAAACTAAACTGGGCTAGAGTTTCTTCTCAATTCCCAGTCTTCCGGAACCATTCCAGAATCTAGTAATTCTTGAAAGACATTACTAATGCCTCCATAATCTTTTCAGCCACCTCTTTTAGAACTCTAGAGTGTACACCATCTGGTCCAAGTGATTTATCTACCTTCAGATCTTTCGGTTTCCCAGGAACCTTCTCTCTAGTTATGGTAACTTCACACATTTCATGCCCTGATGCCTGGAGCTTTCACTATACTACTAGTGTCTTCCACTGTGAAATCTGCAAAATACTTATTCAGTTCATCTGCCATTTCATTGTCCCCCATTACAACCTCACCAGCATCATTTTCCAGCGGTCCGATATTCACTCTCATCTCTCTTTTACACTTTATGTATCTGAATAAACTTTTGGTATCCTCTTTAATATTATTGGCTAGCTTACTTTTGTATTCTATCTTTACCTTCTTAATGGCGTTTTTAGTTGCCTTCTGTTGGTTTTTAAAAGCTTCCCAATCCTCTAAACTTCTCACTCATTTTTGCTCTAGTATGTGGTCTCTTTTTGGCTTTTATGTTGGCTTTGAATTCTCTTGTGAGCCACAGTTGTGTCATCTTTCCTTTAGAATATTTCTTCCTCTTTATATCCTGAGACTTTTGAATTGTTTCCAGAAATTCCAGCAATTTCTGCTCTGCTGTCATCCCTGCCAGTGTTCCTTTCCTATAAATTCTGGCCAACTCCTCTCTCATGGCTCTGTAATTCCCTTTACTCCACTGTAGTACTGATACATCCGACTTCGGCTTCTGTTTCTCGAAGTTAAGGGTAAATTCAATCATATTATGATAACTTCCCCTAAGGGTACTTTTACCTTAAGCTCTCTAATCAATTCTGGTTCATCGCACAACACCCAATCCAGAATAGCTAATCCTCTAGTGGATTCAACCACGAGCTGCTCTAAAAAGCCATCTAGTAGGCACTCCAGAAAACCCTCCTCCTGGAATCTAGTACCAACCTGATTTTCCTAATCTACCTGCATATTGAAGTCCCCCATGACTATTGGCATGCATTTTCTATCTCCCGTTGTAATTTGTAGACCACATCCTTAGCTCTTTCTACAATGATTCAACACCTTCCAACCCTATGTCACTTCTTTCTTATGACTTGATTTTATTTTTTTTTACCAACAGACCAACACCACCCCATCTACATTCCTACATGCCCCTTTGATACAATGTGCATCCCTGGGCATTAAGTTCCCAGTTATAATCTTTCAGCCATGATTCACTGATACCTACAACATCATACCTGCCAATCTGCAACTATGCTGCAAGTTCTTCTACCTTATTCCGTATACTATGCACCTTCAGTCCTGTATTCACCCTTTTCATTTTGTTCGCCTTTTACATTGCAACTCACCCTGTTGACTGCAATATTGCCCTATCAACTACCTCTCCTCACTACACACTGCCTCTGTTTACAAACCAGCTACCTCATCTTCAGCACTATTATCCACCTTTCCTATGACACTTCTTGTATTGAAATACAGACAGCCCAGGACACTAGTTGCGCCTTGCTCAACTTTTTGATTCATAACTTTGTCTGAGGTCTTACCAACATCTGCCTCCACAACATCTTCACTAACTGTTCTGGCACTCTGGTTCCCACCCCCCTGAACTCTAGTTTAAACCCCATCGTGCAGCAGTAACAAATCTTCCTGCTAGGGTATTAGTCCCCCTCCAGTTCAGGTGCAAACTGTCCCTTCTGTATAGGTCCCACTTTCCCTAGAAGAGAGCCCAATGATCCAAAACTCTTATGCGCTCCCTCCTACACCAACTTCTTAGCCATGTATTAAACTGTATAACCTTTCTAGTTTTGGCCTCGCTGGCACATGACACAGGTAGCAATCCTGAGATCACAACCCTGGAGGTCCTGCCCTTTTACTTCATACCTAACTCCCTGAACTCCCTATGCAGAGCATCGACACTTGTCCTACCCATGTTATTGGTACCTACATGGACCACAACTTCTGGCTGTTCACCCTCCCATTTATTTTCATAAGTGGGAGGGTGAACAGCCAGAAGTTGTGGTCCATGTAGGACTCAATCCGAGAAATCCCAGACCTTGGCGCTAGGAGGAAACATACCATCTGGGAATCATATTCTTGCCCACAGAACCTGCTGTTTGTTACCCTTAGTAACAAATGCTCTATCATCACAGCATGCCTTTTCTCCGTCTTTCCGTTCTGAGTCACAGAGGCAGACTCAGTGCCAGAGACCTAACCACTGTGACTGTCCTCTGTTAGGTCATCCACCCCGTGATATATGTGTCATGTGTTAATGTTCGGTTCTAAGTTTTGTACCTTGGCCCCAGAAAAATGCTGTTTCATTTGGCAGCACTCATGTGTATGGCTGAATGACAATTAAATTTGACCTTGCCCTTGAACTTGAAAGGCCTAAATTATGGGGAGCTTTTGATGACTTGGGGCCTGTTAACTTGGAGTTCAGACGGATAAGTGGGGGACCTCTTTGAAACTTACTGAAAGACCTGGATAAAATGGATCTGGAGAGAATATTTCGATTAGTAGGACAGTCCAGGATCTGAGGGAACAGTCTCAGAATAAAGGAACATTCCTTTAAAACTGACTTGAGAAAGAATTTCTTTAGCCAGAGGGTGGTGAATCTGTGGAACACATTGCCACAGACCGCTATGAAGGCCAGATCACTGAGTGTCTTTAAAACAGATACTAAAAGGTCCTTTGATTGGTAAGAGAGTTACCAATTGGGGAGAAGGTGGGAGAATGGGGTTGAAAAAACATTAGCTACAATTGAATGGTAGAGCAGACTTAATGGGTCAAATGGCCTAATTTGACTTCTAGATCTTATAACCATATGGCCATATTTTAAGGAAGAGAGTTTCCTTACAACCCTTACAAAAATGTTCTAAACCCCCAAACCCCCACGCTCAGCTGGTTCCATCTGTCACCCATACACCTTTCCACACAGGCATTTTTTCCCTTGGCCTTCTTTCCTGATCCCTTTGCCTCCTTGGATCCATATGCCCATTATACCTCCCTTCTTTGTTTCCACCATCACCCACCAGTCTCTCTCACAAAACTGTCCATCTCCTTTCCCATCCCCATCGGCCCATTATCCTCCACTCCCACGTATTTCTGAACGGTCCATGAACACCACCTCATTACGCTGCTTTCTTTTCACACTGTTTATTTATTTTCTTGTACTTCTTATTTTAACTTGTAGTAATATTTTGTATATTACTACACTGTGCTGCTGCCACAAACCACAACATCTCACGAGTCAGTGATAATAAACCTGATTCTGATTGTAATCCCCTACCTCACTTCATCCGATTCCACCTTCATCAGCCCCGTCTTCCTCTCACTCTCACCTCTTCCCTCCACACTTTCAGGCCTCATACTATGTCTCTACCTGAAATGTTGACAACCCCTTTGTGTTCACAGATGCTGCTTGAATCACTGTTTATCCAACAGATTGATTTTTGCTTCAGCATAATTTCCTGGTTTTACACAGTACCACTGTTAATTAAGCCCAGAACCAAGTGCTTTCTCAACCTTCCTTATCGCTTTTTATGATTTATGCATGTATACCACTAGGTCTCTCTGCTCCTGCACCCATTTTTAGAATAATATTCTTTATTTTACATTACATCCCCTTATTCACCTCACCATTTTTCCAAGCACTGGTCATGCATTTACCTATTTCATAAGCCTATTTACATTCTGCTACAATATATCACTATTCACTCCATGGGTCACATTACTGCCAAGTTTTGTTTCAGCTACAAAGTTTGCCCTACTGCCTTCGTGTTCTCAGTTATATTTAGCAATTATTAAGAATAAAGGGTCATAATTTCCTCAGAGCTGCTCTTGGCCTATCATTTCACAGGAACCATAACCAAAATCACATATTGTTTCAACAGATTGATGCACAGGTCGATTATGAACATCTAAGCAAAATCTTCTGCAAAAATCATACCCATTTATATTTTTCTTTGAAATGTGAAAGTAAAAGACATAGAAATACCTCTTCTATCCCAGTCCAAATGTGTTATATAGCTGGAAGCTCCTCTGCAAATTCCAACTCGTTTGCTATTCATTATATTGTAGATGTCTACAAAGTTATCATGAGATGCTACAGCTAAGTACTTTCCATGACCTGAAATGTTTAAATTACATGTTATTACCTTTTGGAAGCAACAAAGAAGAAGCCATTAAATAGGCAAATTACAAGATGTTTGGCAGAAACCAGTAATTGGCTCACTGGTTCCTACCCTCTTCTTTGAAGTTTTACGTAAAGCATTACAAGGAACTTTATTCTGTGCATTATTACATTTCATACACATTTTTTTAAAAAAGTGATTTGTAAATACGCAGGAGATTATTTGCAAGGGTGGTCCATTCCTGTCTTCCCCTGTGAAGGTGATATTACATTGATTTTTTTGAACCACTAATATTTGCTGGGTGGGAATTCCAGGATTCTGACCTTATGAAAAGATGCTGGTACCTTCATGGTTCAACGTGGGGTGTCACTTTGAATGCATCTACAGCCCTTGTTCTAGATAATAGGCTTGGGAGGTACAATCTAACTTGCAGATGATTAAATACAAAAATGTGGCATGCATGAGGTTTCAAGGGAAATGGGATTAGTGCAAGAAAGTGGAAGGGGATCAAGCATGATCTTACTGGATGGCAGAGGTAGTGAGTGCTTGAACAGTTAACTGTGCTGTGCTCTTCTAATTCTATAACCAGATTATATATATGGCCTCTTGCCAGTAAATGAACAAACTGAATAAAGAAAATGATGCAATATTTTGTTTACCAGTAGACCAAACACTACCCCCTTCATCTGTCCCACTTCTTAAAAACAATGAATGTTCTTAAATACTGACAGTAGCATTTCTAATGCTTTTGAAGTAAATGAATACATCAGAAAAAAACATTTTCAATATGTGGATACTTTGGAATATGTTTTTCCAGAAGATAATAAAATCTGGGAATTTCTTTATTAGATTTAATCTCGTATTGACCAAGACCAATCCTTTCAAAACAAAGAGAAAACTGATTATTTGACTCAGCATGGATACCTGGTGAAAATCTAATATCAGAAATGTGCTCTTTTCTGTGGTGGAATGAAACAAGATCTTCAAGAGTATCTGGATTCACAATCAGAAAACTTCCATCATTCAGACCAACAGCGAGAGATTTCCCATCGGGAGAGAAGCAACAACACCTGCCACCTAGAATGAAGACAGCAAAGACTCTGCCCTTAATATTAGACTGCACATTGATACTGTATGCAACTAATAACTTTTTACAATCCATTTTGAAATGGATACTCTTTGGAATTAGAGAAAGAAATAACAAAAATTTAAAACATTTATGTAAATTATTCCAGACACAGAATATATTTCAGATTTGTTTGCAGTCTGCCTCTTTCATGTCTATAATATCGTAAAGTTTACTAAAGCAAAAAAAAAATCACAAGGCTAAAGAAGCAACATAATATCATAAACTCTGCATTCAAGGATTAAGCCCCCTCACCCCCAAACGTGTTACTTCACAGATTGCATTCATTTCTCACTGCCGAAAACTACTGTTGCTTTCAATTACTTACATTATTTTGTTGCTCTGCTGGCCAGGGATTTTGCAAAAGATGCAAGTACTCATCTCTAAATTTATTCTTTTATTTCCATCTCAAGATTACAATTAGTTTTATTATGGTGAATTTGTAATTTTGCATGAAACTGTCACGGGCAAAACTTACAGAAGGCTCCACATCAGTGTGGTAAATTTAGCCCTCTCAATGATTTGCAGCAGTCTTCCAAATTTGCAGTTAGTTTCACTAGATTTCTCATGTACAAAAAAAAACACTGCAAACATAAGCTGGGTGAAATTCAGTATCAGTGTTTGGAACTGCTCTTTCTACATGCCATGCAAAGAAAGCATCAGTCTTTCTGTACACTGAGAGTTCCTGACTCTCATGTGCCCTTACAACGTTTCCACCATCCAAAAAAGTTTCAAAGACAGACAGGAACCTGTCTAGAGCACAAATGTACCGTCACAAGGGGTAACCAAACAAAAGATGGAAGAGTTCTTAAGCAATTCTTTTTCCACAGATGCAGCCTGGCAAGCTGAGTATTTCCAGTATATTCTGTATTATTTTATAAAAGGTACATCATAAACCTTTTATAAATAAAGACAGCAAAATTCAGTTGCCAAAAACCTCAGATTACAAGTGACAAATAACAACATGACTTACGTAGAAATTGTATTTATATTCACAGATAGTTTGTGGGTGCTGCTGGCTACATTTGTGTTTACTGCCCATCCCTATTAGCTTGCAAGAACTATGAAAAATGAGAGAGAAGCCAACATTTTGGTTATCTCCAATGGATGCCTATGACTCAGAACAAGAATCTTCTTGGAAACACCGTGCACTTTCAACAAGTTTGGATTTATGTCATGTCTATAAAATATTTCTCCTCTAAATCTTGTGTTTTACTTATACTTTCAACAGGACTGTACGGTGGACTTTCTAAAGATTCAAAACAAGTGCTTCGTTCAGTGGATGGCTAGCTGTAAGATGCAACCATCTGCTGAAAACTAACATTCATGAGTATTTTGAACTTACCTTTTCTTAGTTTACGCACAGCCAGCATACAGTGGCTAGGGGAGAGATCCCAAATTCTCAGAGTTTTATCGTCACTAACAGTAGCACAAAGAGGTAAATGGGGATGAACAGCCAATCCCCATACTTCACCCTCCATGTGACCCTGTCAAACAAATGTTAATGTTTATTGATCATGCTGATTTTCAAAGGATGCATGAAAAAAACAGAACCAACCATGAAGTTAAGGGCCAACAAATAAATATGATTTCATTAATATAATTTCACAATATTGATTATAGTAATAAACAAAATTAGTTCCTTCAGCAACTTAATAAGTGATTTTTACACGTTAGGTTCTTTGAAATACCAAACTAAAATTACATTCAGCACTCTATATCTTCTGCATTATTATTTTCGTTAAAGTCATAATTAAAGTCTCCCACCATCCCAGGACATGCCCTCTTTGTGTTACCACCATCAAGGAGCCTGAAGACTGACACTGCATTTTAAAAAGTTTCTTCCCCTCTGCCATCAGATTTCTGAATGGTCCATGAAGCAATGAACAATAACTCATTTTTGCTCTATTTATTTATTTTGTAAAATAGTAATCTTTATGTCTTGCACTGACTGCACTACTGCCCCAAACAACAAATTCCACGACAGTGTCAGCAGTAATAAATCTGGTTCCAAACTGCACTTGATGCTACCACAGTCTGGAAGTTAAGTCTAGCTGTGGTTGACCTGGTCATCTGTACAAAGCCACTCTTAGTGGTAGTTACTGAAAACTCCACCAAGTGATGTTGAGGTCTGTTTGCGATTTACCTTTTTGACTTGTACCTTTAAGAATACTTTTTTTTTTAACCCCAGAAAAAATAAGCAGTGGTTATATTCTTCCAGATATTAAAAAAAATAACATTAATGCAGAATTAGCCATTCTTTATCCTTAGAAAATTATGGTCAGTGCATCCAATATCTCCCTCTTCCTACCTTCTCTCTCATGTTAGAGTGTGCACTCTTTCAGACTGGGTGTGTTTTTCCACTTTCCCCTCCATGACCAGTCCAGTGTTTTTTGAACACTAGTTTCCAGAACTAGTGCATTTTCACTGCTAATAGACAATCATTTTGCTCTACATTTACCTTTTCCTGCAGGAAAATGTAAAGTACTTGGGTGACTCAAATTTAGTAAAATATACCCCCCTTTATTTCCACTTGACATAACCCCTTTACTTCAGAACTGCTAGTTAAAAAATAGCTTTACTTTTGGATTTCTTTCTACTTCTTTAATCTCTTTGGCAGTCTCAATATCCATTTCATTTCAGTATCCATTTCCCTATTTTTCTAATATTAATTCAATAACACTTACCATGTGGCTCATTACCCAAATGTAATTTTTATTCTATCCTTTACTACTGTAGAAACCTCTTGCCTATTCCTTTCACAATACAAAAGGAATGAGTAAATTCCCTGGTTAAATTAAAACAGTTTCCAACACTAGCCTGCAGTCTTTCCAAATAATTAGTTAGTGATAGATGCCTTTATTCTGCTGAATGACTGGAGAGGGTATGGAGTATGGGAGATGGGACTTCATGTTATAACTGAACCAGATGCTGGGGATACTGCATTTGGATTATCACATGGAGTTCTGGTCACCATACTATATGGAGAATTGGATTAAGCAAAACAGAGCAAAGAGAAGATTCATGAGGATGTTGGTGGGACTGGAGGCCTTGACTTACAAGGAGAAATTGAATAGACTGGGACCGCTACTCCTGAGTGAAGGAGGCTGAGGGGTGACCTTATTGAGGTTTATAAAATCATGAGGGGCACAGCAAAGGTGGATGGTAACAGTCTGTTTCCCAGGACAGGAGAGTGTAAAACCAAAGGGTTTCATGTGACATTAGAAACATATGAAGGAGACCTGAAGCTTTCCATACAGAGGACGTTAGCTCTTTGAGTTTAATGAGTTGCCAGAGAAGGTTAATTATAATATTTACAAGCCACTTGGACAGGTTCATTGATAGGAAAGGTTTTGAGGGATACGGGCCACATGCAGGCAAATGTCAACATGGACGAATTGGGTTGAAGATCCTGTTTCCATGATATATAACTGCATAATTTTTTTGGGTTAAGGACATTATCCTAAGGAATACCTGCAGCCATGCTCTTCAGGGATGCCACAAATCCCTGCAACGTCCGATGACCCTGTGATCTCTGCCTCGGAGATCAATGTCAGAACACTTTTCAAGATTGTGGTGGTTATTTAAAAAGGGAGCTTCGAGAGCATTTGTCCACTGTACGTGGCTTATCAGCAGCGTCAACGGAGCTCTACCAAGAGGGATTTTTCACAGGTCAGCGGCAGTTATTTAAAAAGGGAGCTTCGAGAGCATTTGTCCATTGTATGTGGCCTATCAGCGGTGTCAACAGAGCTCTACGAACTAAATAAAAGTAAAGAAGGGATAAACGGAGCAGCCATTGTCGGGAGTAGGCCAGTGGCAAGAGTAGAACTGACAGGCTTTGGCTCGGAGGAGGTGTTGGCACTCTGTAAAGATTTCCTTTTTGTTTCTTTTTCCCCCTCTCTTACTGTATCATTTAAATGGCTGTGGTGTGCTCTTTGTGCTGGATGTTGGAGAACTGGGAGAAACAGTCTCCCAGGGAACTACACCTGCGTGAAATGCGTGTGGCTGCAGCTCCTTGAAGACTGTTAGGGATTTGGAGCAGCCACTGGATGATCTTTGGCTTGTACGGGACAGCGAGGATATAATTGATCAAAGTTACAGAAAAGTAGTCACGCTGAAGTTGCAGGAGGCAAGTAGCTGGGTGACCATCAGGGGAAATGGAAATAGGTAGTTAGAGAAGAGCAGCTCTGTGGCCATTCCCCTCAAAAACAAGTAGACTGCTTTGGATACTTTTGTGGGGGATGACATCCCGGGAGAATGCCACAGTGACTGGGTTACAGGCACTGACCATGGGTCCGTGGTGTAGAATGGAAAGAGAGAGAAGAAGGGAGCGGTAGTGATAGGGGACTTGACAGTGAGGGAAACAGACAGGAGATTCTGTGGACGTGAACGAGAAACCCGGATGGTATGTTGCCTCCCAGCTGCCAGGGTCAGGGATGCCTCAGATCACGTCCACAACATTTTGGAGAGGGGCAGGAGCAGCCAGATGTCTTGGGACATATTGGTACCAATGACATAGGAAGGAAAAGCTATGAGGTCCTGAAAATAGAATCTAGAGAGCTAGGTAGAAAGCTGAGAAGCAGGACCTCCTGGGTAGTAATTTCTGGATTGCTGCCTGTGCCATGTGCCAGTGAGGGTAGAAACAATGTGATTTGGCAGATAAATGTGTGGCTGAGAAGCTGGTGCAGGGGGCAGGGCTTCAGGTTCTTGGATCATTGGGATCTCTTCTGGGGGACGTATGACCTGTTCAAAAATGACAGGTTGCACCTGAACCCGAAGGGGACCAATATTCTTGCAGGCAGGTTTCTTAGAGTTGTTGGGGATAGTTTAAACTAACTTGGCAGGGAGGTGGGAACCAGAGTGAAGGGACTCAGGAAAGGATGGATGGTAAAAAAGTGAAGATAGCGTGCAGTCAGATTGTCAGAAAGGGCAGGCAGGTGATGGGACTTAGTTGCAACCAACATGCTGAATATCAAATCATTAGGGATGCAGAATCAGAAAGGATAGCACATTTGGATAGCAGTAACAGGATCAGCATGGATTTACGAAGGGGAAATCATGCTTGACTAATCTTCTGGAATTTTTTGAGGATGTAACTATGAAAATGGACAAGGGAGAGCCAGTGGGTGTAGTGTACCTGGATTTTCAGAAAGCCTTTGATAAGGTTCCACATAGGAGATTAATGGGCAAGATTAGAGCACATGGTATTGGGGGTAGGGTACTGACATAGGTAGAAAATTGGTTGGCAGTCAGGAAACAAAGAGTAGGGATTAACAGGTCCCTTTCAGAATGGCAAGCAGTGACTAGTGGGGTACCTCAAAGCTCGGTGCTGGGACCACAGCTATTTACAATATACATTAATGATTTAGATGAAGGGATTAAAAGTAACATTAGCAAATTTGCAGATGATACAAAGCTGGGTGACAGTGTGAAATGTGAGGAGGATGTTATGAGAATACAGGGTGACCTGCATGGGTTGGGTGAGTGGGCAGATGCATGGCAGATGCAATTTAATGTGGATAAATGTAAGGTTATTCACTTTGGTGGCACGAACAGGAAGGCAGATTTCTATCTGAATGGTGTCAAGTTAGGAAAAGGGGAAGTGCAACGAGATCTTGGTGTCTTTGTTCATCAGTCACTGAAAGTAAGCATGCAGGTACAGCAGGCAGTTAAGAAAGCTAATGGCACGTTGGCCGTCATAACAAGGGGAGTTGAGTATTGGAGCAAAGAGGTCTTTCTGCAGTTGTACAAAGCCCTGGTGAGACCACACCTGGAGTATTGTGTACAGTTTTGGTCTCCAAATTTGAGGAAGGACATTCTAGCTATTGAGGGAGTGCAGCGTAGGTTCACGAGGTTAATTCCCAGGATGGCGGGACTGTCATATGTTGAAAGATTGGAGCGACTGGGCTTGTATACACTGGAATTTAGAAGGATGAGAGGGGATCTGATTGAAACTGAAGATTATTAAGGGATTGGACACGCTAGAGGCAGGAAACATGTTCCTGATGTTGGGGGAGTCCAGAACCAGAGGCCACAGTTTAAGAATAAGGGGTAGGCCATTTAGAACGGAGTTGAGGAAAAACTTTTTCACACAGGAAGTTGTGGATCTGTGGAATGCTCTGCCTCAGAGGACAGTGGAGGGCAATTCTCTGGATGCTTCCAAGAAAGAGTTAGATAGAGCTCTTAAAGATAGTGGAGTCAAGGGATATGGGGAGAAGGCAGGAAAAGGGTACTGATTGTGGATGATCAGCCATGATCACATTGAATGGTGGTGCTGGCTCGAAGGGCTGAATGGCCTCCTCCTGCACCTATTGTCTGTTGTCAAATACGGTACTCAAGGTGTTGTAGCTAAATGCATGTAGTATAAGAAATAAGGTGGATGATCTTGTTGCAATATTACAGGTTGCCAGGTATGATGTTGCGCCCATCAGTGAATCATGGCTGAAGGATGGTTGTAGTTGGGAGCTGAACGTCCAAGGTTACACATTGTATTGGAGGGATAGGAAGGTAGGCAGAGCGGGTGGGGTGACTCTACTGGTAAAGACTGGCATCAAATTAGTAGAAAAATATGACATAGGATCGGAGGATGTTGAATCCTTGTGGGTTAAGAAACTGCAAGGGTAAAAGGACATTGATGGCAGTTATATACAGGCCTCCCAACAGTGGCTGGGAGGTGGCCCACAGATTACGACAGGAAACAGAAAAAGCGTGTCAAAAGGGCAATATTATGGCAGTCATAAGAGATTTTAACATGCAGGTCAATCAGGAAAATCCGGTTGGTAATGGATCGCAAGAGAAATACAAGGTTGAAAATGCATGGCCATACACTTTGGTAGTAGAAATAAATGTGTGGACTATTTTCTAAATGGGGAGAAAATCCAGAAATCTGAGATGCAGAGAGACTCAGAAGTCCTTGTGCGGAACACCCTGAAGGTTAATTTGTAGGTTGAGTCGGTGGTGAGGAAGGCAGATGCCATTTCAAGACGTCTAGAATATAAGAGCAAGGATGTGATGCTGAGGCTTTATAAGGTACTGGTGAGGCCTTACCTTGAGTACCGTGAACAGTTTTGGGTCCCCCATCTTAGAAAAGATGTGCTGGCATGGAGAGGGTCCAGAAGAGGTTCACAAGGATGATTCCAGGAATGAAAGGGTTATCATACAAGGAACGTTGATGCCTCTGGGTCTGTACTAGCTGGAATTCAGAAGGATGAGGGGGGAATCTCATTGAAAACTTTCAAATGTTGAAAGGCCTAGACAGAGTAGATGTGGAAAGGATGTTTCCATGGTGGGAGTCCAGGACAAGAAAGCACAGCCTCAGGATAGAGGGGCGCCCTTTCAAACAGAGATGCGGAGAAATTTCTTTAACCAAAGGGTGGTGAATTTGTGTAATTTGTTGCCACTTGCAGCTGTGGAGGCCAGGTCGTTGGGCATATTTAAAGCAGAGATTGACAGGTTCTTGATTGGACATGGCATCAAAGGTTACGGGGAGAACACCTAGAACTGGGTTTGAGGAGGAGATAGAAAAAAAGGATGATCGAATGGCAGAGCAGACTCAGTGGGCCAGATGGCCTAATTCTGCTCCTATGTCATGGTCTTAAGACGGTGAACCCTTGCAAGGTGTCAGGCCTTGATGGTGTACCTGGTACAGCTCTGAAAACCTGTGCCAACCAATTGGTAGGAGTGTTCAAGGACATTCTCAGTCTCTCACTGCTGCATTTGGAGATTCCCAGCTGCTTCAGAGGGGTGACAATTATATCAGAACCCAGGAAGAGCAGGGTGAGCTGCCTCAATAACTATCACCCAGCGGCACTCACATCTACTGTGATGAAATGCTTTGAGAGGTTGGTCATGATCGGAATCAACTCCTGCCTAAGCAAGGACCTAGATCAGCTGCAATTTGCTTATCACCACACTAGGCCTACAGTGGATACAATCTCACTGGGTCTCCACTCGGCCTTGTATCAACTGGACAATAATAATACTTACACTGGGCTGTTGCTTATTGATTACAGCTCAGTGTTCAACACAATCATAACCTTATTTCTAATCAACAAACTCCAAAACCTGGGCCTTTGTACCTCCCTTTGTAACTGGACCCTTGACCTACTCACCGGGAGACCACAGTCTGTGCGGGTTGGCAATAACATCTCCTCCTCACTGACAATCAACACTGGTGCACCTCAAGGAAATGAGCTTAGCTCACTGCTCTACTCTCTCTACACCTATGACTGTGTGGCTAGACACAACTCAAGTGCCATCTGTAAACTTGCTGATGACACATCTATCATTGGCAGAATTTCAGACGGTGATGAGGACGCGTACAGGAGTGAGACAGATCAGCTGGTTGAATGGTGTTGCAACAACAACCCTGTACTCAATGTCAGTAAGACCAAGGAATTGACTGTGGATTTTATTAAGGGAAAGTTGAGGGATCACACACCAGCAGTGGAAAAGTTGAGCAGTTCCAAGTTTTTGAGTGTCAACATCTCTGAAGATCTATCTTGGGCTGAACATACTGATAGTTACAAAAAATGCAAGGCAATGGCTATATTTCATGAGAAGTTTGAGGAGAATTGACATGTAAAAGCCACCTCAGCATTATTTCCCTCTCTCTTTGCACTACTTACTTAATTTATTTGTTTATATATACTTCTTTTTGTAATTTATAGTTTTTATTGTCTATTGCATTGTACTGCTGCCACAAAACAACAAATTTCATGACATATACCAGTGATATTAAACCTGATTCTGATTCAGTTGAGACAATTGGCATTGAACCATCTGCTTGTGAGATAGATACAACTCAGTACAGTGTTTCCCCTTGATTCACATCAACTCCAATAGCCTTTCTATAGAATACCCAGTACTCCAACAATAGCATGGTTCTGTGCTGTTTTATCCCGCTGAAAATGAACCTGGGTCTTACATTTGATTCTATTTATTTTCTTGTAAACATGTGATTCTACTTTTAGCTACTATATGCCGATTCTCACACTGTTGTAAACTGTGGGCAGAATTCCATTCCAAAATTGAGGTGGTCTTGAAAGCACAATTTATCCAATAAACTGAGGGAAGGCCATAAAGGGTTTCAGTTGATATACTTGAATAAAATAAATCTTTGGTCCTCTTAATTAAAAAAATTTAAATGAATTACTTAATAGTTTAGACTACCTGAACTAATAACGTTATGGGACCACTTTTCTCGATTTCTAATATTTCTCCATTCTTTGTGCCCACGAGTACATGACCATGGCCTAAGGTTACAGCACGAATAGAAGGGTTGTCTTCTATTAACAGACCTATAAAATATAAACAGTTATCAGTAATTCAAAGACATAATTTAACACTGACTCGATCAAAATAAAAATATCAAGTATTTATTACATTCTAATCCTTATCAGCACTGAAATAAATTATGGACTGTATCAAGTACACACTTTGGAGATGGAATTCTTCTTATAACTTAACTTGAGATTTTTCATGTTGCAGTATTATGAAGCAATATTGGTTCATAATAATACAACTATAACACTTGGATTTGGAAGTGAAGTTGGGGTTATAGAGAATATGTTGTTCTACAAGAAAATGTGCCAAATTGAAAAGTACAGAATAAACACTAATGATTATTTTTCTAATTAGTAAGAATACATCAATCCATAATATTCGATGTTAAATAAAGAACAAGATTAAAATGAATTTGTGTGGTTGTGGAAGAGTTAGACGTATTTAAAAAAAAACTAATGTTACTGCAGCAAAGAGTCAAAATAGAGGGGCAAAGTTGATGAAAGCACAAACCACCCGAGCAACAAGGGCAAGAGCAGAGTCAAGATAGGAAAGAACTAAAGGGCCAGTCTTGGAGATTAGGAGAGCAAAGTGTGTGGAATTAGATTAAAATGAGCAACAGCAGCATTTGTGGTGACAGATCTACAACTTCTCCATAGTATTTAAAGAACTGTGTTGGAATTGTGGATAATAAGTATTTACCTAGCATTTTCAATTATAAATGTTAATACAAGAATATTAGCTACACACCTGTGATAACAAGTGGTAATGCTTCAAGGCAAGTTTTACATTTTAGGCGAATTCTTCCAGTTCAAAAATAAGTTTGGCTACTGTTCACACTTTTGAAATCACTGCAACCTAAAAGGACACTGAACTTTCTTCTCTCAAACCAGAAACTGAGTGATTTCTTGCCTTCTCAATAAACCACAAACAGTGAAATGAATGCAGCAGTTGCAGAAATTTGAGGATGCTGTTAGCTCTGCATTTTTGTTAGCCCCGTTAAACAAGGGAAATTGAAATTTCACGATCCTGCAAGAAAATAATTTGATATTTTCTCCACCTCAAGTGATATCAAATAAACCCCACAGAGAAATCCTTAGTTCAAACATCAGTTGAGACGAGAATCAGATAGTAGACAGCCTACTCAGCAATACAATTAATCTTTTAAAAATGGCTGTTCAGTCAATCAATTAGCAATAATTAACATCATACTTTAAACAAAATGTGCTGCAAAGATATTTTGTTTTTCCCAGTTTCATACATCGAATTGTAATGTCTACACATACAGTACCTATAAAACATATTCACCCCCCCCCCCCAGAAGTCTTCATGTTTTATTGTTTTACAACATTGAATTGCAGTGGATTTAATTTGGCTTTTTTGACACTGATGAACAGAAAAAGGCTCTTTCATGTCAAAGAGAAAACAGATCTTTACGAAGTGGTCTAAATTAATTACAAATATAAAACACAAAATAATTGATTGCATAAGTATTCATCTCACTTTAATATGACATCAAATCATCACTGTTGAAACCAATTGGATTTAGAGGTTACATAATTAGTTAAGTTCTGAAATGCCCAGTTCGCTGCTGCTGCTACTGCGCAATCGAGAATCTCTGGAGGGAAGGCCCCAAAATCCTCGGCTTTGCCTGCTGCTTGCAGCCGGGGCTGGGGTTGAAGCGCTTGGGAGAGATGGTGATCGGTGTCGGAGGGCTGGTCGGAGGCTTGAAGTTTTCAGATGACTCAGAGTTGGACTGTGGTCGGGCATGGCAGGGAGAGTTTTCTTCCTTCTCCTGTCTGCGTGAGATGTGGGACTTTTGAGAGACTTTGAATTTTTTTTTTTACCATGCCCATGGCCTGTTCTTTATCAAGTTATGGTATTGCTTGCACTGTTGTAACTATATGTTATAATTATGTGGTTTTTGTCAGTTTTTCAGTCTTGGTCTGTCCTGTGATGGATGTAAGAACATTTCCAAGTCACTGAATATCCTTTGGAGTACAGTTAAGTCAATCATCAAGAAATGGAAAGAATATGGCACAGCTGTAAATCTGCCTAGAACAAGCCATCCTAAAAAACTGAGTGACCGTGCAAGAAGGGGACTAGTGATGGAGGCCACCAAGAGACCCGTGACATCTCTGGAGGAGTTACAAGCTTCATTGGCTGAGATGGGAGAGACTGTGCATACAACAGCTGTTGCCCAGGTACTTCACCAGTTGCAGTTTTATGGGAGAGTGGCAAAGAGAAAGCCACTGTTGAAAAAAAACTCTCAGGAAATCTCAGCTAGAGTTTGCCAGAAGGTATGTGGGAGACTCTGAAGTCAGTTGGAAGAAGGTTCTGTGGTCTGATGAAACCAAAACTGAGCTTTTTGGTCATTAGACTAAATGCTATGTTTGGTATAAGCCAAACACCGCACACAATCAAAAACACACCATCCCTACCGTGAAGCATGGTGGTGGCTGCATCATGCCGTGGGGATGCTTCACTGCAGCAGGACCTGGAAGTCTTGTGAAGGTAGAGGGTAAAATGAATGCAGCAAAATACAGGGAAATCCTGGAAGAAAACCTGATGCTGTCTGCAAGAGAACTGCGACTTGAGAGAAGATTTATTTTCCAATAAGACGATGACCAAGCAACATAAAGCCAAAGCTCCACAGGAACGGCTTAAAAACAAAGCTAATCTCCTGGAGTGGCCATGTCAGAGTCCAGACCTCAATCCAATTGAGAATTTGTGGCTGGACTTGAAAAGGTCTGTTCACTCACAATCCCCATGCAATCTGGACCCAGCACCGATCCCAGTGGCACTCCACAGGCTTCCAGTCAGAGGCAACCATTTGACTACCACTCTTGACCTTCTCCCACAGAGCCCATGCCTAATCCAATATCTCTTGAAAACCAAGGTTCCTTACACGTGTTATTTTTACCTTATATTCTGACAGGCACATACAAGTTTTGTACTCTTAGAATTTCACTTTTGAAGACCTCCCACTTGCCAAGTACATTTTTGCCAGAAAACAGCCTATCCCAATCCACACTTCCCAAATAATTTCTAATACATCAAAATTGGACTTTCTCTAAGTCTGAATTTCAACCTGCAGACCAGGCCCATCTTTTTGCATATTTACTTTGAAACTAATGGCATAGTGATCATGAGATGCAAAGTGTTCCCCTACACAAACTGCCCAGCTCTTAACAGCAGATCAAGTGTCACACAGTCTCTCACTGGGATTTCTACGTATTGATGAAGGAAACTTTCCTGAGCACATTTGAGAAATTCTTTCTCATCTAGTCCTTTTACAGTATGGGATTTCCAATCAACATGTGGAAAGTTAAAATCACCTACTATAACAACCTTATGTTTCTTGTGAACAGTCTGCAATCTCTGCAAATTTGTTCCTCTAAATCCCTAGAACTGTTGTGCGGTCTGCTGTATTAATTGTAACCACTAATTGTATATTAATTGTAAAATATTTTCAATAATAACAATTATAACAAATCTATCTTCGTGTTTCCTACCTACTGAATGGACACTTTCTTTCCTTTTCTGAGCCCCCTAGGTCACTGTTTTATAAATATATATACACTTAGAGTCTAGCATGAAAAGCTGGGAACTGAGTTGACTGAGCTGAATGTATTGATTATATATATCCCTCTCCCACAATGCATTCAACTAAGTCAACCCAGTTCCCAGCTTTTCATACTGGACTCTAAGTATAGTGAGTTCTGAACCCTTAATTACACCCACTCAAATACTAATCATTGCTCCAGGCCATTCCACCCTGATCTGCATTTCTCCCTCTCTAGATGCTGTGCTCTGCAACAGCTTTTCGGCTTCATGGTGGCTTTCACAACAGCTTTCACCAATATCCTCACCAATGCGATACTGCGGTAAATACTGTCCTACAATGAAAGAGACACGTCCAGCTTTTCTGTGCAGGTATGGATAATCAACACTGTGAATCCCAATTAAAAAAACACAAACACGAGGAAATCTGCAGATACTGGAAATTCAAGCAGCACACACACAAAATGCTGGTGGAACGCAGCAGGCCAGGCAGCGTCTATAGGAAGAAGCACAGTTAACGTTTTACATCTTGACCTGAAACTTCGACTGTGCCTCTTCCTATAGATGCTGCCTGGCCTGCTGCGTTCCACCAGCATTTTGTGTGTGTTGCTTAAAAAAAAGTCATCTTTCATCATTCATAGAAGATATATTCCTTAACAACGTTCCCAACCAAAACCACATCTGGAGGCTTCACTTTTACATATATTATCCTGAGCTTGCATTCCTCTCTGCAAGTATTGACCAAATTTTCAGCTTTCTGCTCATTTATTCCTGTTGTAAGGTAACCAAAATCACACACTCTCGAATGGGGTTGATGCCTTTCTGCATTACAATAATCTCGAAGGCTCAAGCTAACACATCATACAGGTTATACGTCACATCTAAAATCCATGTTCTCACTCCATGCACAGACAATTCCAGATACCATAAGGTGGTTTCAATGGGCAGTCTGCCATTAAATAGAAAAAGATCCAAGGTTAACTTGTAACATTTATTTTTCCCAATCTCATCACTTTACATTTGTGATCAAATTTAATTTTAATAATCTATACAATGCGATTTAAGTTCTTTTGCATTGTGTCAGCCTGTTTTGGAACTGCTCTCCCTACACTAGTGTCACTAAGATATATTGATAGTTTTAATTTTAAGGAGAGATTAATGCCATTTTAAAAACAGTCTCTTTAATATACTATATTGAATAAAGGTACCTTTAGAGCCAGGGGCGAGTGCAGAACGTTTGACGCAGTAAGTTTTCAGATATCTGTCAAAAGTATCATCCCAGAGCACGACAACACCATCTTTTCCACCAGTGACAAAGCCCTAAAGAAGAAAGCACAAACTGGCATAAAGAAATAAAAATACTTTGGTTAATCCAAAACTATGCTAAAGAGAGCTAATGCCTTCCACAGTACTTTACTATCAGTATAGAGGTTCCCCCTTCAATAATGAACTGGAAGGTTAGGGGTTAAAATTACAGCCCTCCCATTGAAGGCCAAAGTTCCTGCACTGACCTGAGTTAACACTCATCTCCCTCAGGCCAGGAATGTGGAAGGTAAACAGTAATGAAAAATACTGACTCCATCTAGGGGAGAATTTGTTCAGCAGAGCTAGCTAATAGCATTGTGAGCATCTTGGATTAAATGCTCTTTTCAAAAGGTGGAAGAGGACGGAAAGAATTCCCAAGTTTGTACCTAGACACCAGTATTGGACAGAATGGCACTGGGGAATGGTGGAAGAAAGAGGCAAGCGTCAGAGCCACACCAAGTTTTCAGAGAGTTGAAGGGTGCAGTACAGAGGTAAAATGAAGGGATTTGAACAGTATTCACATTTGAAGCACAGTGGTGGCAAGAGAAAGAAGGCATAATTGTAAGTTACTGAGTGAAGATGTGCTGTGGGTCAGTGTGTGCAGAGTACTGAAATGAGAATTAAACTGAAAATTATAGAACAAGTCAGACTTAAAGTGTTTAAAGTGAAATCAGATATATCTTTCACATGGTGATCTTACTCAATTACGACTAGCAGATTGATAAAGATAAATGATTATGTGCAAAGTTTCAACAGGAAGAGGTTTTAGTTCAGGAACACGTACATCAAATCCTACATTATACAAGGTGGATCCGTTGATTAAAATATCTGCTAAAACCAGACAATTCTCATTAAAGTATACTTTAAAAGTCCTGTTTAAATCATTTATACTCTTGTTACCTGAGGCTTTTATCTCTTACTTTTTCCAGTGCTTGCATGCTGAATACTGGTCCATCATGGGCTTTTACTCGTTTAATAATGAACATATCTTTCCATATACAGACATCACCAGCAGAAGTACCGGAGAAAACCATTTCATCTGTCCAACCGTATACCACACACATTATGGTTTCAGTTTTCTGTAGACTTCCAAAGCAGCCTTTTCTTCCTGTCAGTCCACCTCCTTAGGATAAATTAATAAATAGCATTAAATCTTTTAAGCAGCCGCACTGTAACTGATCCTGATACACAATCAAAACAACGAACAAGGATACTTGCAGGCTTGAACGTCTTTTGTGGGGCGCTACCTTACAAGTTCTAAGGAATGTGAGCAGACACCATACACCAACAGAGAGTGATCCTTTAAAAGAAATCTTTCTGTAGACAAGCTGAAACCATAAGTTCTAATTGGAAGCCCTTCAAGTTGATAGATAGATAATGTAGACAGATAGATAAATACTTTATTGATCCCAAAGGAATTAGTGTCACAATAGCATTGCAAGTGCACAGATATACAAATATCAGAAAAGAAGTATGAAAGAATAAAAAAAAAGTTACCTCAAATGTTCTGACAGGAGGGATCATCACTTCCCCGGCTCCAGGTTGACTCATTATAGAGCCTAATGGCCGAGGGTAAGAATGACCTCATACTGCATAGCGCTTATTGGAGCAGTACAGTTGTCTTAGTCTATTACTGAGAGTGGTCCTCGGTTCAGCCAAGGTGGCATACAGAAGGTGAAAAACATTGTCCAGAACTGCCAGGATTTTCCGTAGGGTCCCTTGTTCTACCACAGCCTCCAGTGTGTCCAGTTTGACTTTCTAATCAGTTTCTAAACAGAGTCAGCTTTTCTAATCAGTTTACTGAGCCTGTTGGCATCATCCCTGTTGATGCCATTGCCCCAGCATACCACCACATAGAAGATGGTACTGGTGACAGCAGACTGGTAGAATATGTGAAGGAGAGGCCTGCATACTCCAAAGGAGCTCAGTCTCCTCAGGAAGTCGAGGTGACTCTGGCCCTTCTGCACAGCCTCCGTTTTAGGCCTCCACTTAAGTCTGTCATCAAGGTGCACCCACAGGTACTTGTAGGTCTTCACCACATCCACATCCTCACCATCAATAGAAACAGGGAGCATTGCAGGCTTAGTCTTCCTAAAGTCCATCGCCATCTCCTTTGTCTTACTGATGTTGACCTGCAGATGATTCAGCTTGCACCATTTGACAAAGTCCTCCATCTGGGCCCTGTATTCATCCTCTTGTCCACCCTTTATACACCCAAATATTGCTGAGTCATCAGAAAATTTCTACAGATGGCATGACTCAGTGTTGTACCTGAAGTCCAAGATATATAGGGTAAACAGGAAGGGTGCCAATACAGTCCTCAGTGGGAGTCGCAGTGCGGCTTATAGCAATGTGTGACACACAGCTCTGAAGCTGCACGAACTGTGGTCTGCCATTCAGGTAGTCCTTTATCCAGGATACAATGGAAGTGCCAATGTGCATTGAAAGGAGCTTTTCCCCAAGCACTGAGGGCTGTATGGTATTGAAGGCACTTGAGTAATCAAAAAACACGATCCTCACAATGATATCAAAACCAAATGGCGTTTCTAGCAGTGGATAACTAAGAATTACAGCAACCAGCAGTAATTCACCTTTCACATATAAAGTCACCACTAAATATGTATAGCATCTGACAAAGTGTACTTCCAATATATTTACATAAATGAATTCTTCAATTATATGTCATGAAAAGCAAGTGCAGTTTGTGTCAGGCATTAATGAAAAGTATTAATCAATACATTACTTAATAACTGTAAAACATTCACAGAAAACTATTTTTTAATCACTTAGCCAAATTAGAACAAAATCTGAGTAGGATTTTTTAATATGAAGATGTAGTGTGTTTGGTAAATTTAATAAATATTCTATTTTGCTTGGATAACTTCTGTTTTAACTTAAATACCCCTATAGTGTGAGCAGAAAATACATCCCAACAAATGTAAGAATCATAAAATCGGGCATCCACCCCAGCGTTTAAGATTAATTGAAAATGTGTGATGAAGGAAAACAAATAGCATACAAGAAAGCAACAGGAAAATAATATTAGAGGCGTAAAAATGGTAGTAACTACTGTCCTACCTGCTCGCTGCCAGAACTTGATGTGTTTTATTCCAGCTGTTACCAACTTGTCTGGTATATAGGGATTCAACTTGATAACAAAAATCTTCTCTGCACTTCCTCTAAAGAAAAAGTTTTGACTTTTACTTTTGTTTCCTCTTATAAGCTTGTCTTAGAAATTGATTAATATTTTCAATTTAAAACTTTGTATTACACAAGAAACAGGACATGAGAAATGCAAGTCGGCCATTCAGCTCCTCCTGCCTAATCCATTGTTCAATAAAATTATGGCTGATATTTTATCTCAGTGTCATTTTCTTGTCCTAGTCTGTGATTGCCTATATATCCAAAAATTATTGCTTAAGTATTCATTGATTGAGTAGTGACTTCCAAATATCATTATCCCCAGATGAAGAAATCTCAGTCCTGTAGGGCCAAGTTCTTAGTTTGTTTTTAGGTCCCTCACTTAAGGGAAACATCATCTTTTCAAGCAGGGCTAGGATAGTGTATATTTCAGTGAAATCACCTTTCATACCTTTTTTCTAAACTCAAAGGGTTATGGGTCCATCTGCTTAATCTTTCCTCCTGGGGCAAACCAGTCATCCCAGAAAGCAATCTGATGAACTTTCCATCCACTCTTACTATTGCAATTACATCATTTCTTAGGATAGGGATTATATCTAAACATAATATTCCAGGTGCTGTTTTACCAGATTATAAATAACTGGAGTCGAGCTTCTTTGTTCTTGTCCTGAAATCCTTTGCAATAAAGATCAATAAACACTTTGCAACACACTAACAAAATGCTGGAAGAACTCAACAGATCAAGCAGCATCTATGGAAAAAAGCAAAAAGTCGACGATCCGGGCCAAGACCATTCTTCAGCACTCTGGTCAAAGGTCAACAAACTATTTGCCTTCCTAGCTGTTTGCTAGTCTTTCATGTTCACTGACTTGTGAACAACGATACAAATATTGTTCTGAATAGTAACACTTTGCAACCTCTCACTATTAATAAAGTACTCTCGTTATCTTTCTAAACAAAATGGATGATCACATCTGTCGTCCTCGCTCACACACATTGTTTATCTAACTCCCCCCAAAAAACACTCTCTGCACATACCTCACATTCCAAACTGCCATCTACCTTAAAAACAAACATGAATATATTATCAAACCTGCTGAGTTCCTCCAACAACTAGTATGTATTTTATATATTATACAGGGAAACATCATCCATAAAAAATGACATTGACTCTGAACCCCTTCACCCCCAATGCCAATCCTGGTGATGAACTCCATTTGTCAGCTTTAATTGTCATTTGAACAATACACATGAAACAGCACTCCTCTGTGCCAAGATACAAAACACAGTACCAACAGTCACACACAACACATATAACACATATAATGATAGCACAAAAGCATGGAGTTAGAAAAACAATATAATAATAATTATATGGCCCAAGTCCCCGACAGAGTCATGGCCTGTAGATTGATAGCACGGGGATGTTGTCCTGAAGCCATGTTTCTGCAAGAACAAGCCCACAGCAGTCCTCACCTGGCACAAGCACAGCCACAGATGAACACAGTTCAGCTTGTCTTCTGATGAATGAACACTGGAAGGCAGTTCCAAGGGAACGGGCCAGCACTCAACCTAGTATAGACTGCACACCGCTGGTGTCTCCTTCCCTGGTGGCTGCAGCAGGTGACCGTGAGGCATGAGAGCCTGGTCCATACAATAACCGCTCCCTCTGTCCCATTCTCAAGTTTACTGCTTTTTTCTTCTTCTTCATGTGCCTTGCGTGTTACATGCTTGGGCGATCATGGCTTTCCACATCGAGCGATCCCACGCAGTGTCAATGATACCTCACACACTGTATTTTCTTCTATGCCTTCCTCTTCTGCGTTTCCCAGGCATACAGCCTTGTAATGTAAGGCATTCTATTTCTCCCTTTCTGATACATGGTCCAGGAATTTAAGTTTCCTCTCATTTAATGTTCTCATTAAAGATCTTTTTGTATGGGCAAGTTGTAGTACTGTCTCATTAGTTATCCTATCTCTATATGATATTTTCAACATTCTTCTAGGAAACCGCATTTCTGTTGCTTCTAAGTTTCTTTGGAGTTCTGGTGTTATAGTCCATGTTTCGGAAGCATACAGCAAGATTGACCAGATGTAACATTTTAGTATCCTAAGCCTTGTTGTCATAGAACTGTGTCTGTTGGTAAAAATGGTTTCATTTTTTGAAGTTGTTTTTGGCAATGGCAATACTTCTTTTTATTTCTACTTTACTTCTAGCATCTTGTGATATCAAGCTACCAAGGTAATTAAAGCTGGTCTTTTGTTCAATCTCTTGGTTACCAATGTACAATTTTTTAGCAATTAAAAAAAACTTTTTCTCTGACCAAAATTATATCTGGCAGCCAAGACTGGACTATTTACTTCAGTTTTTATGCTTTAAACAGGGATTTATGTTTATTGTAAATTATGTATTAATTCCTTAAATACCAGTCATTATTTGTTTATGGTCATAACTTTGCAGTTTATCATAGTCAACAGATTGATCTGCTTAGATTTCAGACTTCTGATTAAGATGGTGCTACTGAACGTGTGCGACATCTTCCAGGTAGTCAAAAAGCTAAGAAATCCGATTAAAAACCTCACCAAAAATACCTTTTCTGAGGTAAATTGTGTTAAATTATTGCCACAAACAGTGAAGGGTTAGCGATGGCAAGGCGAGTTCGGGGGACGAGCCGAGATGGTGTGTTGCAGAATCATTGCAGATGGGAGTTCTAATGTCCGTACAGATGGCCCAGGAGTGAGACTGGATCACTCTGTGCACTAAGAGGAGAAATCAGGGCCTGGGCCAAGGAGATTTGGTCCCCCTGCAACTGGCCCGGGTGCGAGATTGGATCGTTCTGGATACCAAGCTGATTTGTAGATCTTGAGAGTGGCTTCAGACTGGGTGACGAAATTTGGGCCTGGAGCGAGTGGCTGGCTTGGTGGTCTCCAGACATCCCACCCTGCAAAAACTCATTTCAGGGAGGTAGCACCATCAATTTGCAGACTTCTGGGAGAGGTGGGATGTCTGCAATAGAGTAGCTCCTTAGCAGCTGGCCAGCTAGTTTAAATAACGTTAGCTATGCTAATGAATGAATGATACCTATTAAACTCACCTCAACATGTCTTTTACAGTCTTAAGCCACCATGGGCAATAGAAAAGTCACTGTTGCAAACAGTTCAGCAAGCAACACTGTCATTATTTTGACCCCTATTAGGCAGGGGTACACTTTAGTGTAGTCTGGGGTGACGTACGTTTTATGTTTTTTTTTGGAATACTCTGCCATCTATATATATTTCTCTCTCTCACTTTCTCGTGGTCGCTCTTGTGCTCTCTTTCATGGTCGCTCTCGCGCTCTCTCTTGCTTTTCTCTCGCTCGCTCTCAAAAAAATTGATTTCCATGATATTGTATATAATTTGCGGGCATCAGGGAGACTCCCAGAAGTTCTGGGAGAGGTGGGATGTCTGGGTCTCCGTCTGGAGTCTTTCACAGCAGCAGTGGCCAGGTCTAGTACAAGATACGATCCCTGATAAGACAATTTAAACACTGGCCCAGATCGGAGATGAGAGCTGATTTCACTTGCTTTTCACTTGCTCTCCGCGATCTTCACTCCTCTCTCCAGGGCACCGGAGCCTTTTGGTGTTCCGTTGTTTGGTCAATTTAAACGCTGGTCCAGATGGACTGAAAAGACAGGATGATGGTCATCTCCATGGCACTAAGAAGACTGCCCTAGCTGCTGTGTTCTGTGCCGCTAATATGATGAACTGATAAATGAGGCTTTGGGCCTACTGTGGGATGTTCCAGGGTTTGGATCTGAGGACTCAGTTTTGGTTTGGAATGCTGTTGTTCGGTTCAACTGTTTGCATGATTTGTTTTTATTTTTTTTCTCTTGCACATTGAGGGTTGGTCTTTTATATTTATCCTTTTTTTCCTTTAATTGGGTTCTTTTGGATTTCTTGCTTTGTGGCTAGCTGTGTGCAAGCAAATCTCAAGATTGTTTAATTTATATGTTCTTTGATATTAAATGTACTTGAATCTTGATTTCAGATTTAACTAAATCACTTCCACTTTATTAAGAAAATTTAACATATTATGATCATTTAGCTCTAAAGCCCTTTCACTACCAGATTATTGGTCATTGTCATTGAACAAAAAATATACTGAACTTCCTGATCTATTACACACACTGTGAAGTCATCCTCCACACAATTAAAGCTCATTAATCTACTCAATGACTGGCAAACCTAAAATCCCTCGCAATTCTTGTACTTACCATTGCAACATGCTCCTCTAATGCTCTGCCAGAGATTCCTGTTATCATCATCCACTCTGCACCCTTAACCTTGACCTTCTCTTTTAATTTAGTAAACTTCCCCTCATCAGAATCTTCATCCGCAGTGCTTCGTTGAAAGACTTACTTATGGCCCTATTTATTGAATTCATTTGGGCAAAAATCCAAACCCGATTCAACTCATGCTGCCCTCAAGAACAACTTCTGGCACTGATACCAGTACCCTGTAAATCAAAACCTACTTCCTCACAAGTGTAATTTTCACAGTGACAGAGTATGCTGTATCCATATTGTACCCGTATATATGTATGTCACATCTGTAGGAGAACACCTGTATGATCAACTACAACATGAACCTCCAAACATTTATTCCTTTTTGAAGCTTACTGGCAAATATGAAACAGCTACAGAGAGATTGTGAGAAAATACAGTTTGTGAGAAATTAACCCATCCATGAAAAGTAGTTAAACAATGAATGAAGAAACAAAAAAAAACTCAGAATTTTCAAGCAAATATTTGAATTGGAAGGAAGAATAATTAAACACTGTAAGACAGCATAATGTGATAAATCTTCATGTGCTATTTGATAAGATTTTACATGGTATGAGTTATATAAACAGAGATAATTAAAATGAACTGCTAAAGCACAAATACAATTAAATTTATCTCCATGATTAACCAGAGGTTTAATCAGGTATGAACCCAATAATTGCCTAAAGGAGATCCTGAATTAAATGATTTAAATTCCTACCTCACTGAAGAAAGTTTTTCTCCCTTCTTCCAATCCCAGAGAACTATTGTGTGATTTTCATCCAGCCCTACTGATGCCAGACGTTTTCCATCCGCTGCAATAAATACAATGCAGTTTTAAAACAAATCATCATGTAGTTTGCTGGATTCTACACCAGACATGATGTTTACACAAGTTAATTCCACAAAACCTAAAATTACTAGTTTATAACATTCTAGAAAACACAGATTTACCCAATCAATTTTGGATGCAGTGACTATTATTCTGTAGTAAAATACAGTCGCTTCCAGCTAATTAGGGCACACTGGGACCAGTTAATATTGACCAAATTGAACTTGTGCTCCAATTAACTGCTGTTTCATGGAAATAATTAAAAGGGTATAAAAAAAAAGACAAACTGCTGTTTAACTGAGCCACAGATCATGTATTTAAATGAGATACAGAACAAATTAGATGATGACTAATAATACTGCAGTACTATAAAACGTGTATTAACTCCTAATAGTTATCGACACAGGAATTAATCCAGTGTACACTGCTGTGTTCTTCTCACTGATGGGAAATGAATGAAATCAGCACAGACACCAAGTGCAAATACCGACTGCCTTCAAACAATGCTATCAAATGATTGCATCCTCCAAATCTTCATTTTCATTGTAACGCTCAGGATGGTTGTTGATACCTTCAAATTCTTCATAGTTCCTAATTCGCTGAAGTAGTTGAAATTGTTTCATGTTCACTCCTGGCCATTTCTGACATTTCCAAGCCCGAATGCTTGAAAACACAGTGAGCAAAGCAGTTCTGAATTGTCTTACTGCTTATTACTCGCCAACCGTCAGTGACAAAAATCACTACTTATTGAACACAAATACACACAAGTGATGCTATTTAAAAACTGTTCACCTTAGCACTGTGCAGTGTTTAACGGCCACACAAAGTGCACATGACTAACGCTAATTCGAAAATGTTCAGCAACAAGCTCTTGTCTCAATTAAGCGGCAAAATATCCCAATTAAATCAAGGGAATCCCAGCTATTTTCTTAATTTTTTTTGTTCTTTAAGAGTTGTTCCAAATAAGTGGTTTCCCAATTAACCGTAGAATGCAGAATGGTCTCTCCAAGTAGCACTGAAGAAACTGACTAGCTACAGCATAAACCCAATAAACTGTGTCGTGCCCTTCCTTGAGACTTGCTGGGACCCAGGTCTCATGCTCCCCTAAAACTCACTGGAGTTGTGTGTCTCAAGCTCCCCTGACACTAGTCAGATTGTATCTCGTGCTTCCCCCAAAATGCATAGGATTCCCTTAAAAAGCATATCTCTTGTAATGCCTAATAAAAAGTGAATTAAAAGTCTATTGGTGCACTAAATAGGAATAAAACTCAATAGTCTACCAGTCTGCCACCAAAGTCCTGATTATGCCATATTAATGGAGTTTTATAGCACTTAATTCAAGGTATGGCTGTGAGCTGGATCTTAGAAAATTCTTTTGTGCTTAAAATTCACAAGAACATGAGGTTTGAATCTCATTTTCATGTTTCATCTGTATACTCTGGCACTCTATTGGTGTCAGTCTTCACTGAATTATTCAAACAGGGAAAATTATTCAAACAGCTTAAAGAAAAGGTGAATATTTTCTCGTTAAATGGTCAAGTTTTGAGAGCACCAGATGGTTCAGCAAGAAAATATTCTTTGTCTTACATTATAAAGTGCAGGAAGTTCAAAACAAGATACGTTAACTGGAATTTAAAAACGTAAACACGAGGAATTCTGCAGATGCTGGAACTTCAAGCAACACACATCAAAGTTGCTGGTGAACGCAGCAGGCCAGGCAGCATCTCTAGAAAGAGGTATAGTCAACGTTTTGGGCCGAGACCCTTCGTCAGGATCTCGGCCCGAAACGTCGACTGTACCTCTTCCTAGAGATGCTGCCTGGCCTGCTGCGTACACCAGCAACTTTGATGTGTGTTACATTAACTGGAATGATGCATTTCAGTTATACAGGGGTAGAAAAGGGAATTACTGTACATTTGACAAAAGGATAAAAGGAGTTAATCTGAACACATTAAATGGCTCTTGGCAATATGTTGAATCGAATTACCTTCCCTTTGAAGCACAGGTACAGCACCTTCTATTAGCCTTACCTGAAAAATCAACTGCACAAACCCCAAACTGGTGATGTCCCTTTAAAATTGACAGCGGTTTCAATACCTCCACATCCCAGATATGTATTGCAGAATCACGGCTCACCTAAGCAGACAAAAGAAATACTTTTACCATATAACTTTCAAATAAACAGTGCTTTTTACTGATAAATTTATAATTTTTAGGTAGTCTTGAAATCAACATTGCTTAGTTAACTAAATTGAGCATAGGGGTTGAACATTCTGCAAGTTATTAATTCAAAGCAAATACTGCAACAAAATCATGGTTAATCTTGATTTGAACAAAGTTAACAGTGAAAATTTCAAGTACAAAGGAACAACAGTGATGCCTTTCTCCCCTCTAGAAATCTGGCTGACAATCATACATTGGAAATAATCCAGGAATCTTAAACTTAGCTGCTTATTCAAACATAGTGTGTATCAGAATCACCTCCATGCCCTTCTAGGGCAATTCATGCAAAATGCTGGAGAAACCCAGCAGGTCACCGATGGGAAGGAATAAACAGTCAACATTTCAGGCCCAGACCACTCACCGAACTGGAAAAGAAGAGGCAAGAAGCTAGAATACAATGACCATAAGACATAGGAACAGAACTGGGCCATTTGGCCCATCGAGTCCGCTCCGCCATTCAATCATGGCTGGTTAGTTTTAAGTTAAACTCAATTATGTTGTGATCACTGTCTCCTAAAGGTTGTTTTACCTTACGCTCTCTAATTGCTTCCAGTTCATTACATAACACCCAATCCAGTATAACTGATCTCCTAGTACGCTCAATGACAAACTGCTCTAACAAGCCTTCTCAGAATCAGAATCAGGTTTATTATCACCGGCATGTGACGTGAAATCTGTTAACTTAGCAGCAGCAGTTCAGTGCAACACGAAATCTAGCAGAGACAGAAAAATAATAATAAATAAAACATAATAAATAAACAAGTAAATCAATTAAGTATATTGGATAGATTATTAAAATATGTGCAAAAACAGAAATACTGTATATTAAAGCAAGTGAGGTAGTGTCCAAAGCTTCAAAGCCCATTCAGAAATCGGATGACAGAGGGGAAGAAGCTGTTCCTGAATTGCTGAGTGTGCCCCCTCAGGCCTTGGTATCTCCTACCTGATGGTAAAATTGAGAAAAGGGCATGCCCTGGGTGCTGGAGGCCTTTAGTAATGGATGCTGCCTTTCTGAGACATCGCTCCCAAAAGATGTCCTGGGTACTTTGTAGGCTAGTGCCCAAGATGGAGCAGACTAGATTTACAACCTTCTGCAGCTTCTTTAGGTCCTGTGCAGTAGCCCCTCCATACCAGACAGTGATGCAGCCTGTCAGAATGCTCTCCACAGTACAACTATAGAAGTTTTTGAGTGTATTTGTTGACATGCCAAATCGCTTCAAATTTCTAATAAAGTGTAGCTGCTGTCTTGCTTTCTTTATAGCTACATCGATATGTTGGGACCAGGTTAGATCCTCAGAGATCTTGACACCCAGGAACTTGAAGCTGCTCACTCTCTCCACTTCTGATCCCTCTATGAGGATTGATATGTGTTCCCTCGTCTTACCCTTCCTGAAGTCTACAATCAGCTCTTTCGTCTTACTGACGTTGAGTACCAGGTTGTTGCTGTGGCACCATTCCACTAGTTGGCATATCTCACTCCTGTACGCCCTCTCGTCACCGCCTGAGATTCTACCAACAATGGTTGTATCGTCAGCAAATCTGTAGATGGTACTTGAGCTATGCTTAGCCACACAGTCACGTGTATACAGAGAGCAGAGCAGTGGGCTAAGCACACACCCCTGAGGTGCGCCAGTATTGATCGTCAGCGAAGAGGATATATTATCACCAATCTGCACAGACTGTGGTCTTCCGGTTAGGAAGTCGAGGATCCAATTACAGAGAGAATTTAACAAACTCACTCTCTTGAGATCCATTACAAACCCGATTTTCCCAATCTACTTGCATGTTAAAATCTCTCCTGACTATCATAACATTGTCCTTTTGACATGCCTTTTCTATTTCCCATTGTAGTCTGTAGTCCACATCCCAGCTACTGTTTGGAGGCTTAGGGACGTAGGGGCGGAGCTTAGGATGATGGCACTGAACGATAACTCCTTTGCTTGCATCTTCCGAAACAGCTCTATTTCTATCTTTGATATCTCTTTTTTACCCTTTCAAGATTCTTTTGAAAACCCTGGCCTGGAGTTACATGCTGACTTCAGTTCTTTGCAGAAAAGTGACCTGCTCTCAGGGTCTCATGACCAGCCGCTTTTCAATATTCCAAGGACGCAGCCTAGAAGACTGGTGCGCCTTCAGGCTGTCAGATTTTCGTGGCTCTGGAGACAGGCTGATTCAAGGCTGGTGCCGCCGACTGATGTGTCGTGGGAGTATGCGGAAGATCGGAAGCAGCGAGCTTGCAGCTAGGTACGTGCCCAGAGAACTGAGTTCTTTGGACACAGAGTTCGGAAAAAGTGACGCAGCAGACTTTTAACATCGTAAATCAGCGAGTGGTTGTTATGTCTCCCCCTCTTGCTGTGAAACGGGGACACCTCTTTTTCCCTTATTAGGGAGAGAGAGAGAGCCTGTGGTATGTCGAATTCCTGGGTGAACGAGTAGTCTTTGGGGTACTGCAAGTCTGTGTTTTTATTGATGCTTTGCTGCACGCTTCAGTGCTTGGTGGGGGGTGCCGATGCTTTTTTGCTGGTGCGGGGGGGGGGTGGTCACTGCTTTGCTGCAGATTATGCATGGGAGGGAGAGCTGGGGGGGCTTTGGGGTTCTAACATTTAACTGTCATTCATTCTTTGGGGCACTCCTCTGTTTTTGTGGATGTTTGCAAAGAAAAAGAATTTCAGGATGTATATTCTATACATTTTTCTGACTGTAAGTGTACCTTTTGAAACCTATATAACTGCCATCATAGTCCTTTTACTCTTGCAGTTTCTTAACTCAACTCACAAGGATTCAACATCTTCTGATCTTATGTCACATCTTTCTGATGATTTGATGCTACTCTTTACCAGTAGAGCCACACCACCCCCTCTGCCTACCTTCCCATCCCTCCGATACAATGTGTAACCTCAGACATTTAGCTCCCAACTACAACCATCCTTCAGCCACAATTCAGTGATGGCGACAACATCATACCTGACATCTGTAATAGAGCAACAAGATTATCCACCTTATTTCTTATACACCGTGCATTGAGATATAACACTTTGAGTACTGTATTTGCTACCCTTTTTGATTCTGCATCCCTAATGTACTGATATTTACCCTATGGGCTGCAATTTTGTCCTGCCATCTGCCTGCCCTTCCTGACAGTCAGACTGCATGCTATCTTTGCTTTTTTTTAAACCTTCTGTCTTTCCTGAGTCTCATCATTCTGGTTCCAATCCCCCTGCCAAATTAGTTTAAACTCTCCCCAACAGCTCTCACAAACCTGCCCGCCAGAATATTGGTTCCCTCTCGGGTTCAGGTGCAAACCATCCCTTTTGAACAGGTCATACCTCCCCCAGAAGAGATCCCACTGATCCAAGAATATGAAGCCCTGCCCCCTGCACCAGCTTCTCAGCCACACGTTTATCTGCCAAATAACCCTGTTTCTACCCTCATTGGTGGGTGGCGCAGGTAGCAATCCAGAAATCACTACTCTGGAGGTCTGCTTCTCAGCTTTCTGCCTAGCTCTATAAGTTCTCTCTCAGGACTTCTTTGCTTTTCCTTCCTATGTCATTGGTACCAATATGGACGTGATCCAAGACATCCCTGACCCTGGTACCTGCGATGCAACATACCATCCAGGTGTCCTATTCATGTCCACATAATCTCCTGTCTCTTCCTCTGACTATGGAGTCCCTTATCACTACCATTCCCCACTTGCCCTCTGCACCACAGACCCATGTTCAGTGCCAGTAACCAGGTCTCTATTGCATCCACTGGGAGGTCATCTCCCACAACAGCTCTCTACGCTAACTGCCTATTTACCTTCCCATTTCTTCTCCTGATAGTCACCCAGCTACCTGCCTCCTGCAATTTAGGGATGGCTACTTCCCTGTAACTTTGATTGATGATCTATCTCCTGTATAAGCTGAAGGTCGTCCAGCTGCTGCTCCAGATTCCTAACACGGTCTTCAAGGAGCTGCAGCTGGATACGCTTCATGCAGATGTAGTTCCCTGGGAGACTCTGGGTCTCCCAGGACTCCAGTATCCAGCATGAAGAACACACAGTGGCCACTTAAACTACACTAAGTACCCCTGACACAGTAAGAAAAAGGTAAACTTAAAAAAAAGTGGGGGATGGCAAGCACAAGCTAGAAGGTGATAGGTAAAGCCGAGTGGGTGGGCTAAGTGAGAAGCTGGGAGGTGATAGGTGGAAAAGGTGAAGAGCTGAAGAAGGAGGAATCTGATAGGTGAGGCAAGTGGACCATAGGAGAAAGGGAAGGAGGAGGGGCACCAGGAGGAGGTGACAGGCAGGTGAGGAGAAGGGAAGAGGTAAAAGGGGAGCCAGAGTGAGGGAAGGGGAAGGGGAAAATTACTGGAGGTTAGAGAAGTTGATGCTCATGCCATCAGGTTGGAGGCTATCCAGATGGAATATGAGGTACTGCTCCTCTAACCTGAAAATGGCCTCAGTGTGGCAGTCGAGGAGACCATGAACTGACATGTCAAAGGAATTGGCCACTGGGAAATCCTGCTTATTGCAGACAGAGCAAAGGCGCTCAACAGAGGGGTCCCCCAATCTATGTCAGGTCTCACCTACGCAGAGGAGGCCACATCAGGAATACCGGACACAGTAGACGACCCCAGCAGTTTGGCAGGTGAAGCCTTTCCTTAACTTGAAGGAAGTGAGGCCTGAATGGAGGTAAGGGAAAAAGTGAACGGGCAGGTGTAGCCTGCACCTGTAGAGATAACTGACAGGTGGGAGGTTAGTGGGGAGGAACGAATAGAGAAGGGAATCACGGAAAGCAGACAATAGCAGGTGTGGACGGGGGTGGGGTGGTGGGGTGGTGAGGTAAATATGTGTTTGGCGGTTGGATCCTGTAGAAGATGGAGGAAGTATATCCTTCCACCTTGGACATTTTCATACACTTCAGAGGTCATAGTAGGAACTCCATTTCCATTTCCTTATCATAAAGAAAGGCCGAACATGTTCTGTTCAGGAAATTCAGTACAAACTGAAAACAGAATTTGGAATTATCACATACATATAACTTAATACTACACGGACACCTTGGTCATTAGGACAGTGTTGCAGTTATCATTAATCAGAGGTGAATTTAATAAGAATTAGCATGTGACCCCAGAGGAATCAGTCATTGAAAAGGTATTAACATGTATCATTACAAACCAAATGGGTCTCTGCTGCTTCCTTGGATTCACCAGCAGCCTGCTTCTCGGGAACAGCTTGCTCTCAGTATCATACTGCCCTGGCTTGCGTGTCGAACATGGGCAACCAGGATGCAACATCCATGGTTGGTCCTGACCAACGGAGCGGCTCATACAAACTGAATTTACAGTGTGAAGTAAACCTGGATTTATTTCACAACTGTGTACAAAATATTTACAGATGTTTGACAGTAATGAAAATTAATTATTACTCTGTCGGACCACACATACAATATCAGGAATGCCTGTGAAATTGAAATCAGAAATAACTTTATCAGAGCAGTAACAAAAAATATTTCAATTTCAGGTGCCATCCTTCCACTCAGTTTGACATTAAACTTGATGGGTCATAAAAATCAGATTTAGGAAAATTGCAGATCTAGATTTAGATCCCCAATAATTGGAAAAAAACCTATCTGATTCATATTTTGCATTTGAAATGTTAACTTTAAAAGTTTTAATAGCAAAAATCACAATGGTATGGAATAAAGACCTCTCATGTCAGAGCATATTTAATGTAACAGATAGGATGAGATGAGAGAAAAAAAAACTTAGACAAGCAGAGGAAGATTAGTTTGGCAGTCATGAGGTGAGAGCGGTAGATTTTGCATAACTTCAAAAATTACAATATAGCCTTGTATCCTTGCTAGTCAAAGAACACATTTCATGAAAACAAAAGGCAAAATATGGAGATAACGAAAAACCAGAACACAAGCAGAAAGTTTTTCAAATATTCAGCAGATCAGGCCACAATCCACCTGCCTTAAGAACTTTTATATTAACTTTAACCTTGAAAGCAATGTTCAGTCTGCTTTATTAGGATTGCTTATTTACCAATCGAGAAGCTCGCATGGGGGGAAAGGTCAGGACTAACACAATTCTAAACCATTCAACTTTATATTGCCTCAAGATTATCTATACTCTTCCAAGGAAGAAAACCACGATGTTCCTCTAAATGTCAACACTGCAGCAATTCCAATATAAGACCAAGTAATCAATCCTGTAATAAACTGATTAGTTCCTATTAACAAGCAATTCATTACACTAATTCGATACAATATAGCTGGGAGAAATAATTCATAGTGAAACACTTCCACTGCGCTGTCCTATTCCAAAGTTAAAGTCAAACTTATTATCGGAGTACATACACGTCACTACATACAAACCTGAGATTCTTTTTCTGCAGGCAAACTTAGCAAATCTATAGAATAGTAACTGTAAATCGTGAACAACTGTGCAAGTGCAAATATAAATATATAGTAATAAATAACAAGATGAAATAACTACATTACGGAGTCCTTAAATATGTGCAGCTATCACTTTTTGTTCAAGAACCTGATGGTTAAGGGGTGGTAACTGTTCTCGAACCTGGTGGTGCGAGTCCTGAGGACGCTGTAGCTTCTACCTGATGGCAGCAGCGAGATATCGGCAGATAATCAAATAGACATACCCTACCTGGCCTGTTGATATATAATCCTTTAAAGGGTGAATTGCAAGACAGACAATGTCATCATCATGGCCAAGGTAGAATCGTTGCATATTCTGCTGACGATTGTACACTATTCCAACAGCTGCAACGTGGTATACAATTTCCCCATTTTGAGTGTAAAACAGATTATTCCTGCAGTCATAGCCCCTGTAACTGAAGAGGTAAAATGAAAGTTACAGAGAAGTCAGATCAGACTTTTTCCTAGACAGTTTCCTCCATCCTGTTAACAGCCTTTCAAATGAGTTTGGCCCTCCTGCTTCAATTCACTCAGGTAGCACGTACATACTTATGGCCACACAAACCTGACAACAATCAATCAATGCGACATGTTAAATTAAAAGCCTTGCCACATGCGTTCTCTCAATAAAATGACATTTAAAAAATTGATTCCACCAAGATACCATACCCATGAACAAAATGTAAGCGCAGGCTGCTGTCGGGAGCTTTATCACGTTTCTTTGCCGTGGCTTCTTGACGTTTTTCTTTACATTTCTCTTTAAGCTGAGGTAGGTCTTCTTTGTAAATCTATTGCAGGTGAAAAGAATTCATAACATTAAAAGAAAACAAGGGATCACCTATAGATTAAAGGGGTACAATTAGAAAAGAGAGCTATGTTTATAATTCAGTTTTTTTTCACCTACAGCAATCATAAATTCAAGATTTCACCTGATCTTGTGTTAGGGAATCTGATGTAACACCCACTACTAGTAATGAAACTTTTATGACTTACGATTGCAATGAAATTCAATACATACATATTTAACTCCATCAGTGCAGATAGGAATGAACATTGAGTCATCAATTAAAGAACAGAGCATTTGACTATAAATCTGAAGTCCTGAGCATCTTGTTAAGGAAGCCATGGAACTAGCAAGAATAATTAGAATTATACTGCACCCGAGGGCTGTAAAATTTAAGAAAAATGACTTAAAATATGGTTATAAAATCCAAATGAGCCAGCAGAATTGTAGCAGACATGAATTTTCCATCAACATGCAAGGACAATGACCCCTTCAGTGTTGGGTACAGTCCCAGAAGAACTAAATGAGTAGTAGTAGGCAGCCATCAATCCCAGGGGATCATGGGTTTTTGAGCCTCTGGTGGACTGTGTCCTCTCCAGGGCGCAAGACTGAGCAGGAAGATTTGAAGAACTGGCTGTTGCCCATGCAGCAGGTTCCCCCTCTCCACGTCACTGATGTTGTCCAAGGGAAGGGCAAGCACCGATACAGCTTGGTACCAGTGTCGTTTCTAAAGAAGAAATGCTTGGGATCTGTATGAGGTTGTGGCAGGCTAAAAGGTCTATGATAAAACAAAATGGAATAGCAGCTGTGTGAAAAGGGAAGAGATGAACATCAAAATCAAAAATAAACTGGAAACCCCAAGCAAAACAACAGCTCTAGTTAAAACGCAAGCTTAAGTGCAAAAGACAGAACGGTCTTAGGATTTCTGCACTTCTGCAAGAGAAACCATCTTCATGTTTGGGTATAAGTTGGAGTACCTTGTAAGCTAAATAGAGTACATCTGAAACCAAAAATTAGCAAAAAAAAGATAACGTATTCTGCTTATTAACAGTGCACAACACAGAAACAATCTCTGTTGTGGTTGGCAATTACTTAAATTGTGTCCACACATACTATATTTTACACACACAAACATAATTAATGCAAAATTCTATGATTATTATTAAGAGACTAGACCTTTCTGAGATCCCAATGAAAATTGACAAGATGTACAGTAATAAAATGTAATTTATTGCTTCATCTACACAGTTCATAGATACCTGCCGATGATAACTAATCTGTATTTCTTGCTCAATCTCAGAATCAAGTTCTGGCACATCAGACTGATCCGAATCAGAGAGGTCACTATTGGAGTCGGCAAAACTTTCTGTAAGAGAGATAGTTAAATACAGCTTCAAATTAAAACTAGGTAGATTATTTTCCTATCTCCAACGTCTGGACCACCACTGGCATTAAGCCTTTAGTTTCAAACCCTAGCCGCTGAAATTCTCAAAGAAGAGAAAATCTGCAGATGCTAGAAATCCAAGCAACACACACAAAATGCTGGAGGAACTCAGAAGGCCAGGCAGCATCTATGGAAACAAGTAGAGTCGATGTTTATTGGCATGAAACATTGAGTATACTCTTTTCCATAGGTGTCGTCAGGCCTGCTGAGCTCCTCCAGCATTTTGAGTTTGTTCCTCTGAAATTTTTGTTTCTTTTCTTTTAAAATGAATCTTATAACACAAGAGCAAGGAAGATGTCTTCTTTAGTGACTGCAGAATGTTAGTTATCAAATTAAATGTTACAACCTTAAGGATTATAATGTTAGCATTATTGCCCTAGACATATGCAAGTTGGTGAAGAAAATAAAGTTCAAAGGTTCATTTATTATCAAAGTATACAACTCTGAAATTTTCCTTCTGCAGAAAGCCACGGAACTAAGAAAGAATACAACGGCAGCATGATCATCAATATCCAAATTCCTTCTTCTCACACAGAAAAAAAATCAACAAAAACAGAACAGGCACATTGAGCCCCAAATCTCCCTCCCCCGTACACAAAAAGAACAAGAAAAATTGGGCAAAAAGTACAGAAGGGTAGTAAATGCAGCATGAGTGATTGGGATAGAGGCTTTCCAATTTATTGGTACAGTGAGACTGAAAGGAACTGCTCCACTGGGATGGGTGCTACCTGAACCCATTTGGGACAGGGACATGGCAGGAAGGATAAACAGTACAACAATTAGAAATTTAAACTGGTAAATAGGGGAGGTCTCATGAGAAATGGTTCTGACACTTTTGTAAAAGAAATAAACCAGAGCAATAGAGATTGTGTCTCAGGCATTAAAGAGTTAATCAGGGAAAGAAAAAAATAAAAAGTCAAATACTCTAACAAAACCAAAAACAAAAACATATTATTCCAATAGATATATGACTTGTTGCTGCAAATTCAATTTAAAGGCATGACAGGGTGTCTATTATCAAAAGATGACTGCTAGATGCCTGGGACAATCCCTGGCCCATGCTAATCATGGTGCCCACCCAGATAGGCCTAATTTCCTCTTTTTGGCCCAAATTCCTCTAAGCCTCATTCTGCCATTATTTATCTAAATGTTTCTTAAAACCTTGCCCTTCAGCTCCTATTTAAATATTTCCACTCTCAACCTAAACTTTTGTCATCTAGTTTTGGACTCCAAGTTACCATCCTCTATCTATCATCATCTTATCCATGCCTCTCATAATTGGAAACACTTCTATGAGGTTACCCCTTATGTTCCAAGGAACGAAGGCCTAAGCTGGCCAACCTCTCCCTCTTGGAAACCATTTTGCTGTGTTGTTGGGTGAAGGGTCGGTTAGTAAGTTTGCAGATGACATGCAGGTTGGTGGTGTTGTAGATAGCGTAGAAGATAGTCGAAAGGTTACGATTGGGCATTGGCTTCTACATAGGGAGACCTGACCCAGCGTCTAGTTAAGCAACATCCTTATGTGGTCATCTTGACAGAATTACACCTTGTAGACAACGTGTGGGACTCCTCCATCACAAACCCTAGGCCTTGCCTGTGGCTGCCAGGATGGTTGTGCCAGCAACAGATGGCAGCACATGGGTGTGCAGGCAGGAGAAAGCATTCTTTGGTGTTCTTAACATGAAGCTTCAGGGTGGACTGATAGAGAAGCAACAATCTATACTGAATAACATTTGGGCAAAACACTGGAAGTATTTTGGTTAGGCAAGTTCGATGTCCACCAATAACCATAGCTTGGAATTACCAACACTGGCTGATTCAGCTGAGCTCTAAGGAAATAGTTGCCAGAGTACATCTGTGATGAGGACTGAATGAGATAAAACTGCTTGATCTCATCCTCACCAATCTACCTGTGAAAAAAGCATCACTCTATGATAGCATTGGTAGAATGAACACCACAAACCCCTTCTGGAGATAAAATCTTCACCCGAAGGACATCCATCAAGGTGCTGTGAGGCACTCTAATGATCGTAAATAGGATTGATCCACAACATCTCTGGTTGCTCAAAACTGAGCATGAGTTTACATGGACTATCAGCTTCAGAAAGCCAGACCATCACAATCTGTAATTCACGGCTCAACATATCCTTCACTCTTCTATCAAGTCAGTGGTTCAATGAAGAGTGAAGAGCGACATGTTGGGATCAGCAACTATTTAAAAATAATGAGATGCCAGCCTACTGAACCTACAAGACTTCTTGCAGGCCAAGCACCAAAAACAGCATGTAATCTCGCAGCCAGTTTTGGGATTCTCCTGTGGGAGGTCACAAAGGTGTGGAGGATAAACTGGCAGAGACAGTGTGCAAACAGTGCTGTCATTTTGACTGAACATGGTCCCTAAAAGCCTAACTCCCCTTTGTTCAGTCTTTTGTGTTCAACCCTGGACCCAAGGTCACCAAGAAGACCAGGGCAAGATAAAGATGCAAAGAAAGGATTCTACGGCATTTATTATTAGACAGTTTTTTTTGTTAATTCTTAAGTATTATTGGCTTTTAATACAGATTTAATTGGTTATTAACATTTGATTGGTACTTAAATATGCAAATGAAGAGATTCAGAAGTGGACAAAGTTTCTGCTGGATCACTAGCTGTACATAAATGGAAATTTTGAACTGTAATTCCCGAGCAGTTCAGTGATAAGAGATTGATCTGTTCTCCTTGTGCACAAGTAAATAAACTGTGAGCGACAAACATGTGAGAGCTGCCGGAGTCCAGTTAATCGGTTATGACACCACCACGTCTCGTGAATACTGTGTGCAATTATACAGCTAATGAGAGGAGGGAACATTCTTTATTCCAGCATGCGAATGCTAAAATTCGATCTATTCAGCATCTTGTTCAGCCAATTCAGTTCACTCTACGTGATAGCAAGAGACAGCCGAGGGCAATCAGACAGTATCTCAGAATGAACTGAAATGGATTTGGTGGAGATTTCCTTTAACGTGGCAAAGTTTTAGTTGACCTTAAGGTGTAGTGTAGAACAAGGAAAATTGGTCATTGGAAGAGCCAAGTCAAGGCGGTAAACTTAGGCAAAGATACAGTATATACCTGAGCAGAACAGTGAAGCATAGGAAGGTTTACTGACATTACGAAGACAGTTACGAAGTCAACATATGGTATAATGCCCAGTGAAGGAAAGAAAGGACAATAAAGTTGCAAGCAATCTGGTGAGGAGATGTTAAACAGTGGAGTAGTTAAGAGATAGGAAGGACCACCATCTTCAATGCAACATTTCTTCTGAAATGAGGAAGACAGACATTGATGTGTTGTGATAGTGCAGCATAGATGACAGCTATTCGATCCTTCATGGCTGCCATTTCTTTTTCAAGTAACAATCTGGTTAGTTCCATTCTCTTGAATGTTTGTCAGTTTTGCTTCACAGGTAATTGCTGCCACCTCTTTCCTTCTCACCCTCTTTCCCCCTACACACGCTTACCATAGTAATCTAGTTGAATAGACGATCACATGTTTACACATCAATTGCTTTTTTTGCTATTTATGGTCATGTTCAATGGAAAATAAATACAGTGTATGAAATAGAGAGTGGATTCTGGTTAATTGGGCCATCAGTTAATCAAGGTAGCCATTTATTTGGGACAACTCTTAAAGTACAAAAACAAATTGAGAAAATAAGCAAGATTCCCCAATTTATTTGAGACTCTATGCTGCTTAATTACGGCGGGAGAAATTGGTGACCATATTCTTAAAACAATTGATTTTGATGAAAATCTACTGACATCTTCTTCAAAAGCCAAGGGAGTGAGTGCAAGGGCTAATCTTTTACAGTCAGTACAGTTTTCCAGTGATAGTTGGTGATAACAAAGCAGTAAGACTACTTAGAACTGCCTTGCTCACTGCGGTTTCAAGCATTCAGACTTGGAGATGCTGGAAACAGCCGGAAGTGAAAATGAAGCAATTCCTCTCCTTCAACAAGTTATGGACTATGCATAATGAAGGTATTGACAATCATCTTGAATGTTACAATGCAAATGGAGAACTGGGAAATGCAATCATTAAAAGCATTGTATCAAATTACCAGGCAGGGAATATGAAGATGAAGAATATGATGAGGATGAAACAACTGAACTTGAGCTAGTGACTACACAGGATGCCAGGAAATTTATTGTGGCATTACAACATTACTTCATGCAGGAAGGCAGTTCATTATCCGAACCAGGTGGCTGTGCTGATTTTGTTCATTTATAGTCAATGAGAACACACCAGCATACACTGGTTCCTCTGTTGGTGACTATTAGGAACTAATTCACAGTTTTTAATACTGTATTAAAATATTGGTAGTGTTCTACTTTGTTCTGTATTTCATTTAAATACATAATTTGTTCCTCAGATAAATGGTAGTTTGTCTTTTTTAAAATACCTTTTTTTAAAACTATTTCTATGAAACTTCAGAGAATTGGGGCAGCCAATTGAGCTAAAAGGTACTGGTCTGATGTGTCCCAATTAATCAAAATCAGCAGTATATAGCCAAATACATGTGTCAGTTTCTACTTTTATGTCAAATAAAGTGCAGTGAAATAAAGTACCATTAAGAATACACATTTAATTATTTTCTTACCTTGGATTACAATTTGAAGAAATTCTTTAGACTTTCTTTCAGGTATAAATTGCCACTGGAAAACTGAATGATCTGCTCCGCCAATAGAAATAACCCATTGATAATCATAAGACCAACGCACATTGGTCACATGTGCTGAATGACCCATGTATTTCTTAAACTTTGCTCCTGAGAAGTAAGTTACATTTTCGTCAGATCAAAGTGCCACAAAAGGTTTCAGAAATTTAAAAGTATCTTAAATTGCTTATTCAAACCAACATATGCCTGCCAATTAAAACCCGAGCTTAAAAGATTCTGCGGAAAAATTCCTTTAGAGTTGGACTGCTGATTTCTTCTCGGGTACTCTAACGGTGAGAGTACAGTACTTTTTTTGAGAAAGTTGAACTCAGAGACATTAGTTTCCTACTTGATTTTACAAGACACTTAAGTTTCTTCACTCTTTTCACAGTAAAGGCTCTATAACTTGGGTAAAGCTGGATATGTGTTAACAGAGTATAATAGAAAACGAATTCAAAAGTAACCACATATCTTTGCAATCATGAACAAGTCATAGTTTCCCCACAATATTCTGTCTTAACGTAAACATGATAAAACTGTTTACTCTATTCTTTCTGAAAACCTGTGATGAAATGCTTTGAGAGGTTGGTCATGACTAGACAGAACTCAGCAAGGACCTGGACCCATTGCAATTTGCCTATCACCACAATAGGTCAACAGCAGATGCAATCTCAATGGCTTTCCACACCTGGACAACACAAACACCAGGATGCTGCTCATCAACTATAACTCAACATTTAACACCATCATTCTCACAATTCTGATTGAGAAGTTGCAGAACCTGGGCCTCTGAACCTCCCTCTGCAATTGGATCCTTGACTTCCTAACCAGAAGACCACAATCTGTGTGGATTGGTGATAACATATCCTCTTCACTGACGATCAACACTGGTGCACCTCAGGGGTGTGTGCTTAGCCCACCGCTCTACTCTCTATATACACATGACTGTGTGGCTAGGCATAGCGCAAATACCATCTACAAATTTGCTGACGATACAACCATTGTTGGCAGAATCTCAGGTGGTGACAAGAGGGCGTACAGGAGTGAGATATGCCAACTGGTGGAATGGTGCTGCAGCAACAACCTGGCACTCAACCTCAGTAAGACAAAAGAGCTGACTGTGGACTTCAGGAAGGGTAAGACAAAGGAACACATACCAATCCTCATAAAGGGATCAGAAGTGGAGAGAGTGAGCAGTTTCAAGAACTCTGAGGATCTAACTTGGTCCCAATGTATCGATGTAGTTAGAAAGAATGCAAGACAGTGGCTATACTTCAATAGGAGTTTGAAGAAATTTGGCATGTCAACAAATACATTCAAAATCTTCTATAGTTGTACCATGGAGAGCATTCTGACAGGCTGCATCACTGTCTGATATAGAGGGTTTACTGCACAGGCCCAAAAGAAGCTGCAAAAGCTTGTAAATCTAGTCAGCTCCATCTCTTGGGTACTAGTCTAAAAAGTACCTAAGACATCTTCAGGGAGTGGTGTCTCAGAAAGGCAACGTCCATGATTATGTACTATTACTATTAATTATCAGCTAATTATAGACTATTTGGCCCAATATCAATCTTGGACAAATCACTTAAAAAAAATCTCTGAAGGGTAGTACGAATCACGTACATACTGATTTTTCAGCAAAATGATAGATCATAACCAATCAAATTGACTAATTTATTTTGGAGGAAACAATTATATGCCAGGAAAATCTAGGTTATTAATATTGTAGTAAAAAGGAAAGTGAAAATGCCGTCTCCATCCAAAGAACATGTCAAATGGAGATCAGTCCACAATCTACTATCACTTTGCTGGTGATAAAAGTCCTTCAAGAGCTCTTCATCTGGTACTTGTGCAAACCTTATGACTCTTGGGTGGCTGTAAGGATCTCATACACTACTTCACGGTAGAGCAGTGGAATTCCCTTTCATTTCCTGGGACCAATATTTATCCCTCAGTCGAATGACATTTAGATAGGAAAGATTCAGTGAGAGGGGCCGTACATGGGTAAATGAGAATAGATTAATGAGAATACGAGAATAGCTTTGACAGCATAGATGAGATGGGCTGAAGGATCTGTTCCATGTGTATTACTCTATAATTATATGACTACTTTCACAAATGCTACAGGACCCAAGTATTTGCAGCATTTTCTGCATTTGTTTCAGAGAAAGCTTGAGACATTCAGTCCTCAGGGGTCATCCTCATTTCTTCACAATAAAACTTACTTAGTTAAGTTCATATTGCAGTAAACTTTACAATATTACAGTAACAACAAGAGTGGTATAAACATCTTATTGAAAAATCTGTATGTATGAGTCTTTGAGCAAAAGATTTTATAACATCATTACATGCCAAAAGTAGGTTCAAAATAAAGTTTACTTCCTAATAACACTCTTTTTCTTGTTTTCTATTTCTAAAACTATACAACTGTCTAGGTTTCCACTCTTCACTTCTCCTTAAGATTACATATGTTTAAAGGTAAAATGGTATGAAATTTCGTGGAATTTTGTCAGCACTTCTCTTGATTTATATGAACACTAGCAAGCAACCTTCACTTGTCAATAATGACCTGGGTAAAGCTTATGATTGCAAATAAAATGCACAGGTTACAAACAAAAGCAAAACAATAACATGCATGATTATTAAAGCATTTAAAAAATCATACCTTTTTTAAAACTAGGATATCGAAAAAGCTTTACTAATCCATAGTCATCTGCAGTAACAAGAACTTGATCATTGAAATTTGCATCCACTGAATTGATATCATTTACATCTAAATATTTTGGCCATATACCATTCACCTCTGGACCCAATACACATGTCCAAGTTGCCCACTGAACATCCTTTATTTCTTCTTTATTGGTAATTTCTTTACCATCTGAAAGAGTATTAAAGAGATCAAAATAAATTCAAAATGTTACCTGAATGCAGTGATTCAAAGTTACATATTTAACAAGATGATTGCATCTGAAATTCAAAATGGCACAAATATAAAATGAGCAACTCAAGCTATTAGGTTTCTGAAAAATACACTATCTGGGCAATTACATTGTGGGTAAATTGCATACTCTTCACTCAAAGGTCATCTGGCACCTTCTTTACAGTGACAGCATATTGGAGGGAGAAGAAGAAATGCTCAAACTTGGAAACATATTATAAACATGTTGGAATGTGAAAGAAGCATTTTGTTAGTATTTGTTAACCAGAAATGAAACATCACACATTAAAAATGTCTACAGCAAACTGGTCACAAGGGAACACTGCTGCTTTTGTGATGGAGCAGCTATTTGGGGTCAATTTCTTGTAAAATAAAACTTGTGGTTATAAGAGAAATGTAGAAGCAAAGAAGTGCTTAAAAAAGCCAATTAATAGATAGCAAAAAAGAAGAATATTATAAAAAGCCAAGTGAAGCTTTAAGCCATCTTTTGAAATGAATGGGTCTCGATTTTTGAAAATGTCCTCAAATCAATCTTGTTAGTTGGAAAACACGGTATCCATGCCCCCACATTCATTGTAATGAATAGCATCAAATTAACACAGGAATGATAAGAAAGAAAAAGTGCCAAGAATAGAGGGAGAGTGGAAACTGGTTTTGTGGAACAAACATATGTACATATTTATACCAGACTTTTAAAATTAAATTTAATAATATTGTGGCGCTCTGGGGGTGCACCCCAGCATTTCTAGTGGCCGGAACTACTTATTGCTTCAGTTTTAAAAAATGTTCATTGTGTGCGTGTTCAATAGAATTATGATGGGATGTTCAAGTTCATTTATTTTAACTTAGGTTATATAGTTGTTCACTTGTGTTTGTGTACCACCCTAACTGTAACCGGGGTGTGTAATAATCACCTCCCCTATCTGTATGTGACTGAGTTACAGAAAGAGCCATGGTACTGTACTCTGTTATTGTGCTTGTCACAATAAAAACGGTTGTTGGGATAAACAAGCTCTTCTCATCTGTCATCATCGACCGAATGCTCGCCAGAATATTATGGAAGCTTGTTTGAATGTGGCGCATGTGCGTTAAGTCTGTACTCACAAATGAAATGGAATGTGAATAAGAGGAACTATTATCAAGTACAGGGAAAGGCAATGAGATTGAAACCAGCTGTAGTACACATGGTCAGGTGTCAGGTCTCTCAGTGGGAGAGCATTTTGGAGATTGTTAACACAATTCTATCTCCTTTACCATAGCATTGGAGAGGGATAGGAACAGACAAGTTAGCAAAACGTTTAACTGGAGTAAGGGGAAATATGAAGCTATCAGGCAGGAATCTGGAAGCATAAATTGGGAACCGATGTTCTCAGGGAAATGTACGGCAGAAATGTGGCAAATGTTCAGGGGATATTTCTGCATAGGTACATTCTAGTGAGACAGGGAAAGGATGGTAGGGTACAGGAACCATGGTGTACAAAGGCTATTGAAAATCTGGTCAAGAAGAAAAGAAAAGCTTACGAAAGGTTCAAAAAACTAGGTAATGATAGAGATCTAGAAAATAATAAGGCTAGAAGGAAGGAGTTTAAGAATGAAATTAGGAGAGCCAGAAGGGGCCATGAGAAGGCCTTGGTGAGCAGGATTAAAGAAAACCCCAGCGCATTCTACAAGTATGTGAAGAGCAAGAGGATAAGACATGAGAGAATAGGACCAATCAAGTGTGACGGTGGAAAAGTGTGTATGGAACCAGAGGAGATATCGGAGGTACTTAATGAATACTTTGTTTCAGTATTCACTACGGAAAACGACCTTGGCGATTCTAGGGATGACTTACAGCAGACTGAAAAGTTTAAGCATATACACCTTAAAAAAGGTCAAATATGATGACAGAATATAGTATTAATGGTAAGACTCTTGGCAGTGTGGAGAATCAGAAGGATCTTGGGGTCCGAGTCCATAGGACACTTAAAGCTGCTGTGGAGGTTGACTTCATCAACCGTGGGATTGAGCTTAAGAGCAGAGAGGTAATGTTGCAGCTATATAGGACCCTGGTCAGACCCCACTTGGAGTACTGTGCTCAGTTCTGGTCGCCTCACTGTAGGAAGGATGTGGAAACCATAGAAAGAGTGCAGAGGAGATTTACAAGCACGTTGCCTGGATTGGGGAGCTTGCTGTATGAGAATAGGTTGAGTGAACCCTGCCTTTTCTCCTTGGAATGACGGAGGATGAGAGGTGGCCTGATAGAGGTGTATGAGATGATGAGAGGCATTGATCCTATGGATAGTCAGAGGCTTTTTTCCCAGGGCTGATATGGCTAGCACGAGAAGGCACTGTTTTAAGGTGCTAGGAAGTAGGTACAGAGGGGATATCAGGGGTAAGTTTTTTGATGCAGAGAGTGGTGAGTGTGTGGAATGGGCTGTCGGCGACGATGGTGGGGGTGGACACGATAGGGTCCTGGATAGATACATGGAGCTTAGAAAAATGGAGGGCTATGGGTAACCCAAGGTAATTTCTAAAGTACGTACATGTTTGGCACAGCATTGTGGGCCGAGGGGCCTGTATTGTGCTGTAGGTTTTCTATGTTTCTATTTTTTTGCCGTCTCATTTTGGTGTGTTTTATAATATGGGTTGCATCTATTTTTCCCAGTTCTAACAAAGAATCTTAGGTTAATACCCCTCTGAGGCCACAAATAGACTTGAAGTCATTAAACAGTTACAGTAAATAAATACAACATGAGCATGCAAAAGGTTGCTCAGTATGTCAGTCAACATCAGTGGAGAAAGAAAGGAGATAGGCACTTAAATGCTCTCATTGGTAAATGTAGTACAGAACTAAACTTTCTTTTCATTTGCTAACCAAGTGTTGAAATAACTATCGTGAGTTATCACATCAACCAACTACACTAATGCTGTCATTTGAACTCATGTAATTGACACATTATTAGTTTCAGAGTTCCAGATCGGTAATGCACTATTATTTCAGCAGTCAAATGTCTTCAAATTTTTGCATCTTCTTTGGGGTACAAAAATAAACCCATTTGGCTCAACGGATTCTGTAGAGATATGAGAACACCAAGTATGATGAAGGCAGTGCACACAGAAAGCAGAACAACATGAGATATAGAGAATGTACAGAATGGCAGCTTACGGAAAAGTGGAAGGCAGACCAGTGAGAAGCATACAGGGGTGAGAGGAGGTTGGAGGAGAAAGGTCATCAGGAAAACTGGAATGGAAAAGAAATAAAACTCCAAAACAGAAAATGGAAATTACAATCTTTCTTTGTGTTTACTTAGGATCATTATTTATATCTTAAGCTCATCTCATTTTGGAATGTATTGCAATGATAATATGGTATCTACTATTCTCTCATACATGAGAGAGATACCATCAATTCAAGGGTCAAGTGTAATCAAAGGTACAGGAGTATGAACTATAGATATGTTAAAACTTTAGAATTCTCATACCCAACCACAATTGTCATCGGCTGTTTTAAATTGGAGAACCAGGGGTGGATTATGGGCACTATGGGTTGATTAGGGGAATATCTTGCTCCCTGCAGGCATGGTAATTCTTCCAATCTCATTGTTTTAAAAGTGCTCTTTGTTGTAAAATGCTCTGAGGTGTTTCACAGAAACATTATCTAAATGAATAATTAAAAATACTGCCACCAAAAGTGGTAAAACCAGATTTTAGAGTCTACACAACAGTGGAAGTAGTAAAATTGGGAATTTGGGAGTACATTGGTTGGAGGCAAAGAAGATAGACCAAGTTCTTAAAATGGATTCAGGGAAATTAGTGGAACTGCATCAGGTGGTTTCACTGAGATAGAAGTGGGCAGTCTAACATTGATATAAATTCATAGTTCAAAGCTCTTCTCAGAGTCATACATAATTTCAAAGACACAAACCTTCCGATAGGACAGACCACTTGCTAGGATTTGGCGTGAAATTTGTGGCCAAAGAATTGCTTGTAGCAGATTCAACTTTAGAAGGAATGGGAATGTTTTCTCCCAAACCATTAAACTCACTTCTTCCTGTCACGAGCATAGGCCTCTCCCTGCACCACAATCCAATGTACTGAGTTCAGAAATCAATTTCTCATCTATTATAATAGATTCTTGCATACCCGTATCCCTCCAGAATCCAACTGAGGTCCCCCTCTAAAATGTTTCCTTCTTATAGGGAACTAATTGAGCCAAATTCTGGGTGGGCAAATTGTTCAAGATAAAATTTGCAATACAAATTGAAATGGAAACAAACTTTTTGACATACCACTTCATGTATTTATGCATGATTCATTTCCTTGCAGAACGAAGGCCATTTTAACACTATCTAATCTATGCCAGCTTTCATTCTCCCACGAATTTTCCTTGTAATTTATTCCCCACAATTCTCATCAGTTCCTTCTATTTGTTCCCACCCCACTCCCAGACCCTGTAACTCACCCACACACAATAGGCAATTTATTGTGGCCAATTTACCTGCGAATCACAAATCCCTTTGGTATGTTGGAGAAAACCCAGGTATTCCTGAGGATAACATGCAAACTCCACACAAAGACCAGTGGCGGTCAGGATGGAACCTGGGTCAGTGGAGCCACGAGGCAGCACTTTCACTGTGCCACCACTCAAAACTCTACTGACTCTTGGAAAGTGGCGTTTGGAAGGGATGCTTTGAAAATAAACCACCACTGCTTAGGATCAATGGAACATTGCACAGTCAAATTATGAAAAAGTAAACATGCAATTAGATATATAGGTGATACGCTTACATGGCATGTTGTAAAACAGTCTTTTTCCAGAACCGTCGTTGGTTTGTAAGTATTTACTATCAGTTGACCAATCCATGTGTATGATGAAGTTCAAAGATCCAACACATTCGCCAACTTTTTTGTATCGCTGCAGAACTCCATAGATATCAATGGAGTTATCATTTGATCCCACAGCCAAGTATGCTCCATCAGGAGAATATTTTAACTCATGAATTGCTTCTTTCCTATCTTTTATGTGAACGACTTCAGTCATATCTCTGTAACAGGGAAAAAAAAATACTATGAAACAGGTATTAAATATGCCCCCAAATAATTCTTTGGTTCTTCACTACTTGAAGCTTTTCAATATTTAGAATGCATACTGTTCCCTTTGGTTAGAGAGGATGGCTTCACATTTACCTGTACTGTGCTCCATCTGATATACTTTTGCCTACCCACAATCAAACACCTCTTCCTTTTGTTTTAAAGGAGTAGGCAAAATAAGCAGTGCCACTTGACAACAATAAAAATTAATTTCACTTGATTACTTATTGATTTGAATTTTACAATACATATTCTGTGTAATGTAAATGAGCCAAATTCATTTCCAATGCACATACACGTTTTTGCTTCTCAGTAAAAGGGTGAATTGAGAATGATTGATGCCTTTTCTCTTCCATTCAACTGCAATGAAGTCCCATGGTGTGAATTCACTGAGATAGCTTTTGATAGAAGTGAGCTTGCATATTTACGCAAAAAGAACCCAAGGAAAAGTGATGCTTGTTGCTGCTTATGAAAGTACCACAACTTCCATATTCCCCTCCAAACAATGTTGATTTGGAAATACACTGCCATTTATTCCTTCATCGTGTTTGGATCCAAATCTTGGAACTCTCTGCCTAATGCTTCTGAGGGAGTACTTTCTCTTTCAAAGTTTGTGAGGTGGTTCACCACTTCCTTCAAGGGCAAACAGGGATGAGTGATGGATACAGACCTTGCTGGTAACACTGAGATCCCAGAAATGAATAAACTACTTCAGCTTACAAGGAATAAGTGCCAATTTGTCACTTTAACTGCTGTATATCACTGATCTTTTAATTCTTTTATATATACAAAAACCTAACTATGTCTTGAATATACTTCCACTCTCTCAAGTAGTGAATTCCAAAGACTGACATGGTGAAGAAGTTTCTTCTCATCTCTGTACTAAATGGTAAGTGAACTTTTTGCTTTTGGACTCCGGCCATATTCTACCAAGATACAACATTGGGCGTCACGGGAGGTTGTTCCTGCCTGTGGCCATTGAACTTTGCAGCTCCTCCCGTGGAGGGTCAGACACCCTGAGCCAATAGGCTGGTCCTGGACTTACTTCCATCTGGCATAGTTTGCATATTGTTGCTTGATTGTTTGTGGTTTCTGTATTGCTATATTTATGCTCTATTCTTGGTTGGTGTGGCTGTAACGAAACCCAATTTCCCTTGGGATCAATAAAGTATATCTATCTATTAATCTTGAGATCATGATTGCTGGTTTTAGATAATCCAGCCTGTGGAAACAACTATGCATCTATCCTCTGTCAAGTTCCTTAATAGCTTATGAAGAAGATCACCTCTCGCTCTTCTCAGTTCAAGAAAGAACAGGCCTCGCCTTCTGAGTCTCTCCTCATACAAGAAACTCATCAACTCAGGAGTAATCTGGCGAGGCTTCACTGCGTTCACACTTTCGTAAGAGTATTTTTTGTTGGGTAAGTGGCCAAGATCTGTGTACATTATTCCAAACATTGTGGTCTCATTATACCTGCTGCAATATGTTCCTACTTTTATATTCAAAAAATCTTTCAATTCAGTCCAACATACCACTTGTCTTCCCAAGTGCTTGCTAAATGTACATGGTAACAATCAGATTCATATACAAACAATACGTGTGTCTCACTGAACATCAATACCATTCAATCTATTGATATTTTACAAATACCTTACTGTTTCCACCAAAATGGATGACTTCCATTTTGAACACTGCCTTACTATTTTTGCACTTTTAATCTACTAATTTAACTTTTTAATACAAATCATTTTGTAATTTATAGTACTTTTTATGTATTGCATTGTATTGCTGCCACAAAACAACTAATTTCACAACATATAGCAATGATATTACACCTGATTCTGATTCTCATTCTCGTGTTTCAGAATATAACAATTCACCTACCATGTTGTTGCCTATTCATTTAGCCTGACTACATCCTCTTGAAATCACATACTGCCTCCTAGATTTATATCGTCAGCCATGTTTGGATATATTACATTAATGCTGATGTTTTTTAAATGCCAGGAGAGCACATTAAATATTTGTAGAGACAGGCAAAATACTTGCTTAATTTTTGTCATTTCATTCTTTCCCAGATAATCTCTTCCATCTCAATATGTAAAATAGCCACAATAACTTTTGAAGATCTTTTCCTTTTTACATATAGATCAAAGTTCACACCATCTGCCTTTATATTTATCACCTAGCTAATTTTATATTCTACATTCCTTTTCCTTATAAATCTCTCTATTCCCAGCCTTCTTACATGGGCATCTAAATGTTTCTTAAGTGCTTCCATCACCTCCCCTCGCAGTGCATTCCAGACACACATTATTCCCAGTGTAATAAACAAACTTATTGGATAGATCTCCATTAAACACGCCCTTTCTCACTTAAACCTAATACTTCAGTATTTGACATTTACACCCTGGAAAAAAGACTTGGATTGTCCACCCGATCTATGCTTCTTATAATTTTATGTTCTTCTATCAGCTTGTCCCCCTGTCTTCGACACTCTAAAGAAAATAATCCAAGTCTGTCCCAACTCTCCTTAAGGGAAATACTACCCAATTCAGATAACATTTTGGTGAACCCTTCCTAAACCCTCTCCAAAGCTTTATCATCTTTCCTGTAATATAGCAACCAGAACTCCATACAGTATTCCAAAGGAAGCCGAACCAGTTTACTGCAGATGCAACATGGCTTCCCACCTATTATATAGGCAGGTATACCATATGTCTTCATTAATATCCTATCACAGTACACAGCATGCTAGCGTAGTGGTTAGCACAATGCTTTAAGGTACCAGTGACCTGGGTTCAATTCCCAATTTCCACTGCCCGTAAGGAGTTTGTATGTTCACCCCGTGACTGTGGGTTTCCTCCAGGTGCCCCGGTTTCCTCCCACATTCCAAAGGTGCACCGGTTAGTACGGTACTTGGTCGTTGTAAATTGTCCCATGATTAGGCTAGGGTTAAATCGGGGGATTGCTGTGCGACATAGCTCGAAGGGCCGGAAGGACCTATTCCATGAGACAGAGAGACCCACACAGACGGAGTCACGGAGAGAAAGAGAGATAATTGTGTTGTCACTTTCAAAGAGCTATAGACTTACACCCCAAGACCCCTCTGCAAAGCAATGCTCAAAGTGCCCCGCTATTTATTGTATACTTTCATCTTGCCTTTGACCTTCCAAAGTGCAATATCTCAAGCCTGTTTGGATTAAACTCCATCTGCATTTTGTCCGCCCATATTTCCATTTATATCCTGCTGTATCCTTTGACAATCTACAACTCTGCCAATTTTTGTGTCATCTGCAAAGTTATGAAGCCCATCTTCTTTAAGGAAAATATATTTCTTGTAAAGTATGCATTAATTTATAAAGATTTAAGTATTGTTGGTTCACTGTCATATCCTATAATGTAGTTTTCAGATCCATGATAGCAAACATATATGTTGGTAGTTTCTGTAGTTCAGATTTAAGACCCTTTCATGGAGTCAAACTCATACAAAAGGCCAGCCCAACAAGTTCATGCTGACCATCTATCCTTATCACATTATGTGCACTAGCTCTGCAGCCTTCCATACTTAGTGATACAGGTGCTTGTCCAAATATTTTTTTAATCTCAGATAGAACCAAATCATTTTCTATCTGAATATAGATTTATATCAATTTATGACAGTTGTTCCTGATCAGTTAATCCTTTCCTGTTACAAAAGATTGCACACTCCACTTGTTAATAGGTCTTACAGCTTCAGGTCTACTTCCTTGGTTGGTTCTGTGAATGACCTTGTTCATCGTACACGAGATAGACCATAGAGCCAAAAGACACAGGAGCAAAATTAGGCCATTTGGCCCATTCTGCTCCACCATTTCATCATGGCTGATTTATTATCTGCTTCAATCTCACTCTCTGCATTCTTCGTGTAACTTTTGATGCCTTGATTAATCAAGAGCCTATCAACCTCCATCTTAAATATACCCAATGACTCGTCCTGCTCTGCCCAGATTCATCCCCCTCTGGTTAAAGAAATTTTTCCTCATCTCTGTTCTAAATGGGTATCCCTCAGTTCTGAGGTTGTGCCCTCTGGTCCCAGACTCCACCACGATAGGAAACATCCTCTCCATATCCACCCTATCTAGGCTTTTCAATATTCAATAGGTTTCAATGAGATCCCCTCTCATTCTCCTAAGTTCCAGCAAATAAAGGCCCAGAGCCATCAACACTCCTCATATATTAACCCTTCATTTCCAGAATCATTTTCCTAGATCTCCTTTGAACCCTCTCCAATGCCAGCACATCTTTTCTTAGATAAGGGGTCCAAATCTGCTCACAATACTCCTAGTGCAGTCTGACCAATGCCTTATAAAGCCTCAGCATTACAGCCATGGTTTTATATTCTAGTCTTCTCAAAATGAATGTTTACATTGCATTTGCCTTTCTTACCACTGACTCAACCTGCAAGTTAACCTTTAAGGAATCCAGCATGAAGTCCCCTTTTACCTCTGATTTTTGAATTTTCTCCCCATTTAGAAAATAGACCAGCCTTTATTTCTTCTACCAAAGTTCATGACCATACACTTCCCTACACTATCTTTCATCTGCAACATCTTTGCCCATTCCCCCAATCTGTCCAAGTCCTTCTGCCAACACCCTGCTTCCTCAGTACAACTGCCCTCCACCTATCTTCATATCACCCACAAACGGCCACAAAACCATCAATTCCTTCATCAAAATCACTGACATATAACGTGACAGGAAGCGGTTCCAACACTGACCCCTGTGGTACACCACTAGTCACCAGCATCTAATCAGAAAAGGATCCCTTTATTCCCACTCTTTGCCTCTTGCCAGTTAACCAATCTTCTATCTATGCTAGTACCTTTCCTGTAATACTGTGGGTTCTTACCTTCTTCATGTGCAGCACCTTGTCAAAGGTCTTCTGAACATCCAAATAAACAACACCCACTGACTCTCCTTTGTCTATCATGCTTGTTAATTCCTCAAAGAATTCCAACAGATTTGTCAGACAAGATTTCCCTTTTTGAATGGAGAATGTGAACTCTGGTGCCAGGTTTTTAAGATTCTGAAATCCAGTTTGCAGCCAATATATGAAATGCACTTGACAACTCTGAACAGCCACATAAGCAACAGGGCCCCTAATGGCATCAATATTTGGAACGTGGGGGAGCAACAGTGATCATTGGCAAGACATTCAGTATCCCTGCAATTTAGCCCTCTCAAGGATCATAAAAATGTATACTTAACATCCAGAATGTACAGAGTATAAGCTTGTATGACAAATATCCTGGAAGACTTAAAATCTTGCATTAGATGTTGACAGCTATTTGTAACCTGTTGGAGCACAGCTTAGTGTCTGCTGCATGTCCACTTCCCCATTGTCTCATTCTATTCCCCCGCCCCCCAATAATGCGGCTTTCTGCCAAGATGATTCCCTCAGTTAAATACTGAATTTTAAAATGAACTGTATTAAGTTAAAAAGTAATAATTATCAAAGATCATAGTCTTGAAGCTTGTGAAATGTTCTCATCTTTATTTTGTACTTTAAATAGGTGCACTTGTGCTTGCTTGTTCTACAAAAGTCTTTCACATGATTAGCAGTTTGGTGCTCAGTCAGCTTAATAACAAAAGAACTGAAGACAAAGGAGGCGCAAATGGAGAAAGCAAATGCTCTTGCGGCTGCTTTGTCATTTCTAAAGATCATGGCTGATTTTCTGCTATGGTTCTATTTTCCTGAATATTCCCATATTCCTTGATTCCCTTGTTATCCAGAAATATGTGTATCAATTAGGAATGATGAATATGTCTACCTATTAGGAATGACAAGGCACACAAGGCTATTGAATTCTCAGAGTAAAGACATTTTTCACATTATTCCTAATTGGCCTACCTCAATCCCAGACCATAACCCAAAACTCTAGACCCTTCTCTGAATGGAAATATCCTCCCCATTTCCAGCCAGCCATGTGGATTCTTCTAAACTTCAAAGAACTCTAACACAATGGAGAATGCAAGTCTTGTTTATTTAATCTCTTCTCATACTACAATCCTGACTGGTGTAGTGAATCTTCATGGCAAGTGTACTCTTCAAAAGGGAGATCAAGACTATACAGACTATTCCAAGTATGGCCTGATTAAGCCACAGGGGCTCACTCAACCACACGAGATTTTGGAAAAGATTAGCTTCTCATAGAAATCACTTGATTTTGTGGAGAGCACGCCAGAGGTTGATGTTCCCAGCTTCCCTCTTTGCTTTCCACCCATCCAGCAGAACAAAGACATTTCAAATAAAGAAGCAAAATGACACACAACCTAAAGTAAGAGTCAATAGTACAAATATAAAACATCAAATAAAAGAGAGAACAACAAAAAAATAACACACATAAAAGTTGCTGGTGGAACGCAGCAGGCCAGGCAGCATCTATAGGAAGAGGTACAGTTGATATTTCAGGCTGAGACCCTTCGTCAGGACTAACTGAAAGAAGAGGTAGTAAGAGATTTAAAAGTGGGAGGGGGAGGGGGAGATCGAAATGATAGAAGACAGGAGGGGGAGGGATGGAGTCAAGAGCTGAACAGTTGATTTGCAAAAGGGATATGAGAAGATCATGGGACAGGAGGGGTAGGGGGGAAAACCCAGAGGATGGGCAAGGGGTATAGTCAGAGGGACAGAGGGAGAAAAAGGAGAGAGAGAGAAAAAGAATGTGTGTATATAAATAAATAACGGATGGGGTACGAGGGAGAGGTGGGGCATTAGCGGAAGTTAGAGAAGTCAATGTTCATGCTATCAGGTTGGAGGCTACCCAGACAGAATATAAGGTGTTGTTCCTCCAACCTGAGTGTGGCTTCATCTTTACAGTAGAGGAGGCCGTGGATAGACATGTCAGAATGGGAATGGATGTGGAATTAAAATGTGTGGCCACTGGGAGATCCTGCTTTCTCTGGCGGACAGAGCGTAGGTGCTCAGCGAAACGATCTCCCAGTCTGCGTCAGGTCTCGCCAATATATAGAAGGCCACATCAGGAGCACCGGATGCAGTATATCACCCCTGCCGGCTCACAGCTGAGGTATTGCCTCACCTGGAAGGACTGTCTGGGGCCCTGAATGGTAGTGAGGGAGGAAGAGTAAGGGCATGTGTAGCACTTGTTCCGCTTACAAGGATAAGTGCCAGGAGGGAGATCAGTGAGGAGGGATAGGGCAAACGAATGGACAAGGGAGTCATGTAGTAAATTATTTAAGATTACAGAGTCCATAATTTATCACCCTGGATTATAAAGATATAATGAAACTATTATAAAACTATAACCCCTCGGTACCAGAATAGCAAGATAACATGTAGGGTTACTGATCATGTCAAAGAAAGAAAAAAAACAATTTATATAAACTCCCTATTCCTTTATAAAATAGCAAATATGTGACCAAAGTTTAGCTGTGGGATCTCCATACTTAATGTAGCAGAACTAGTCCTACAGGAGCTAACTGGAAGTGTATGGCTATGTTCCAGCTGCACTCAGAGAACCCAAGGGATGATGTTTGTTTGCTGAAGGCAAAAGCGGATCAGAATCAGCTCAAGCTATCCTTCAATATCAGTGAGCATGGGTGAGCAAAAATCAGCAGTGGTTGCAAGCCAGTCCGGGAAATCAGTGGGATGTTATAAATGAGGGGCAAAGGAATAGCTAACTATCAAGTTAATAACAAACAGCCAATCTGCCAAAGAGAAATTATGAATCATACATTTAATATTTTCAAAGTAATAAAATAAAATGTGTAAAGCCTAAACCTGAAAACATTTTTTAAAGAAAGATCTTGTATTTAGTTAATGCCTCATCAGACCCTCCAGCACTCTGAGCATTCTGCATCCATTGAATTAGAGTATTCAGCAAAGCATAATGACCTTCATGAAACATTGCCCTACAAATATAAAATGAGTTATCAAACACAGCCAGAAATGGGCTAAATACTGCAGAAAGGTTGATATCCATCTGAACTAGCATACAGCCATTTCATTTAATATTGCATTTAAAGAAAATACATCCAACATTTCTTCAGTACTATATTAATGGCTTAGCAAGTGGTTAAGTTTCCAAGGGAAGCTTGGGAACTAGAACTGATAGTGATGGAATGTTACTAACTGCATCTTTAAAAAATAGGCAATAATTAAGTTCTTGCATATTGCATTGAGCAATCAGACCCTTGGAGGAGGCCACCTCTGCAATGGAGAAATCAAGGTAGATTGGGCAATCATTTTGAGGAGCAACTGTGCTCAGCCCACAGTACTGACTCAGAGAATGCAGCTTATAAAACATTTCAAATTTCCCTAATATTAATAGTGGTTATAGGATGACGGGGAAGGGAAACCTTACTTAATACATCAATGTGCACTGGAAATACATAAAGTAGTTCTCTCTTATACACACCTGATCCGTAGTACAGTGAAAGAGCCATCCTTCATACCTAGAGCAAGATGAATGCCATCGGAACTCACAGCAACACAACGGATTGGTTCTTGCATATTGCATCGAGCAATCAGAGCATGATCAATGAGACTCCATATCCTGCAAACATATTTAGTGTATTATAAAATGAAGAAAAGTACAATTACGTTGTTCAGAGGCCACCTCAACATTGGAGAAGCCAAATGCCCCAATTGGGTGATCACTTTATGGAATAATCTGTGCTGTGTTCACACGAATGACCCCCTATTTCCAGTTGCTTGCTACTTTAATTCACCATCCCACGCTGATCTCTCTGTCTCGGTCTTCTGCTCCCTTACAATGAGCCTCAATGCAAGTTCATGGAGCAGCACTTTATGTTCCATTTTGGCATGTTGTAGCCTGCAGGTCTCAATAAGGAACTCTCCACCTCTAGATAACTTGCAATTTATTTCATTTTCTTTTGAGACCGGGCCATTTTTTGCCTACCATCGTTTCTTTTTAAGTATAGTCAGACTGCATAGCGTGACACAGATGACAAATAACACAGATGACTTTGCCGAGAGAATGAAGCTCACTCTGATTTAAAAGATCAATAATTTCACTCTATCAGAAAAATTCCCTTTGTTACATCCTTCAGCCTTTCACACCATTGCCACTACATAGACTTTGCCTGCATTCTACAGAGTTTAGAAGAATGAGTTAGTTTTCCCAAAGATTAAAGATCCTCAGAGATGGACAGGCTAGTTGCTGAGATGAGTTCACTAGTGGGAGAATCCAAACAACGGGATGTAGTAATAAAATAATGTGCTAGTCATTTAAAACTGAATGAGGAGGAATTTCTTCTCTCCGTTGGTAATGAATCGACAGAATGGATGGTATAGAGGCCAGATCATTAGATACATTTAAGGTGGGATAGATATACATTTGACAGATTGAGGATTGAGAGTAATAGGGAACTGGCACAGGATTTCAGGCTAGCATACATCAGCAATGATCATATTGAATGGCATGGCAGGCTCAGGCTTGAGGGGCTGAATGGCCTACTGCTGCTATTTTCTTGAGTTCTCATTGACTTTCTCATTTCAATGAAGGGTCTCAAACCCGTAATGTGAAATGCTGCTTTCCACAAAATCTGCTGAGTTTATCCAACCTTTTCTTCATTTTTTAATTTCAGATTTTCAGCATCAACTACTGTTAATTATTTTTCAAGCTATTTCGTAATACTGGTCTGGAATTTCTGCTCAATGTCACTGGTTTTCCTGTTGTGATTTTATGTAAATTTCCAAATTTACATAATACCAATTGCTGATAGCGATGCAGGTGGATGCTTTCCTGGTGTTATGGATTCTTGATTACCTGACTGGTAGACCACAGTACGTGTGCTTGCAACACTGTGTGTCCCACAGAGTGATCAGCAGCACTGGGGCTCCACAGGGGACTGTCTTGTCTCCCTTTCTCTTCACCATTTACACCTCGGACTTCAACTACTGCATAGAGTTTTGTCATCTTCAGAAGTTCTCAGATGACTCTGCCATAGATGGATGCATCAGCAAGGGAGATGAGGCTGAGTACAGGGCTACGGTAGGAAACTTTGTCACATGGTGTGAGCAGAATTATCTGCAGCTTAATGTGAAAAAGACTAAGGAGCTGGTGGTAGACCTGAGGAGAGTTAAGGTACCGGTGACCCCTGTTTCCATCCAGGGGGTCAGTGTGAACATGGTGGAGGATTACAAATACCTGGGGATACGAATTGACAATAAACTGGACTGGTGAAAGAACACTGAAGCTGTCTACAAGAAGGGTCAGAGCTGTCTCTATTTCCTGAGGAGACTGAGGTCCTTTATCATCTGTCGGACGATGCTGAGGATGTTCTACGAGTCTGTGGTGGCCAGTGCGATCATGTTTGCTGTTGTGTGCTGGGGCAGCAGGCTGAGGGTAGCAGACACCAACAGAATCAACAAACTCATTCGTAAAGCCAGTGATGTTGTGGGGATGGAACTGGATTCTCTGACGGTTGTGTCTGAAAAGAGGATGCTGTCCAAGTTGCATGCCATCTTGGACAATGTCTCCCATCCACTACATAATGTACTGGTTGGGCACAGGACTACATTCAGCCAGAGACTCATTCCTCCGAGATGCAACACAGAGCGTCATAGGAAGTCATTCCTGCCTGTGGCCATCAAACTTTACAACTCCTCCCTTGGAGGGTCAGACACCCTGAGCCAATAGGCTGGTCCTGGACTTATTTCCTGGTATTTACATATTATTATTTAATTATTTATGGTTTTATATTGTTTTATTTATACTCTATTCTTGGTTGGTGCAACTGTAATGAAAACCGTTTCCCTCGGGATCAATAAAGTATGATTATGACTAAAACTGGCATTAAACCTTGCTGAATTTGCATTTGATCAATTTCAAATTCTTGCATTACTCTTTACCAATTATAAAGGGAATGTTGAAAGGTGGACTCAGCCAGATGGAAATTATTTTTTTTTCACGTGGTCCACAAGGTTTTAAAAAGTACATTTGTGTGCAGGGATAGTAAAAGTTGAGCTTTAAATACTTATGTCATTTTAGTTTACTTGCAAACACTGTACAATATCTCAAAATAATTTAATAATTGCTTTACGTTCTGAAAGAGCAAATTCCAGACAAGTGTTTATATCTTGTAATAAAACAATACTTTCAATATTTTAACCAAATTCAAATTGTACAAAAATTTTGTGTTAGCTTTCACTTAAAGACTCTATCCAACCCTGGTGCTTCCAAACTACCTTTTAAACAATGTAGTAATGAGATTGAGGGTAAAATAAAATCACTTTCAAAACAGGCATAACTTGCATCATATTCACTGACTGTGCTGAAAACAACGTCGAACTCCACTTGTTTTTTTTCCCCTTTTTGATCCCAAGTATTAAATTATAATTGGTTGCTCATTTAACAAATCATCTACTAGATTTGGAAATTCAATATCTTGTCCAATTGTGAAATATACAGATAAATTTACCAATTAAGAAACTGAACTGTAGTTCATTTAATTGTTGGCAATGCAAAATATTATCCTGTTTCAGTTTGAGCACGTGTTACATTAAAATTAAATAATTTGCACACAGTTCAGCTATTATCAGGTTACAATTTCATAACTTTCCTTCCTCCTGTACATTAGCCTAAGGCTACAAACTAGTTAAAATGTTGAATCCATTCATTTTTTTATGCCTGAATTAACATATAATGGAAAGTATTGGTATTTATTAGGAATTGCAACTTTGCACAATTCTTTTCCTTTATAGACAACCGAGGATTGCCAAGTATGGCACATTGGCAAATATCAAACATCAAATCATCCCTCCTTCATGAATGATATTTATATGATGAGGAAAATTTAACAGGTTATTTTTAAGGGAAAATGAGTCCTGATGAAGGGTCTCAGTGCGAAACATCAACTGTTTATTAATTTTCATAGATGTTGCCTGACCTGCTGATTTCCTCCAACATTTTCTGTATGTTGTTCTGGATTTCCAGCATCTGAAGAATCTCTTGCGTAAATAACTAAATTACTGTACCTTAACCTGCTTTGTAACTAACATTCAAATTTACATACCATAATTTGAGATTTCAAGAACTAATGTGTAATGCTTCTAACTACCTTTGAAATAAATTTGGAAACGTAACAATCAAATTTGCACTTAGATGAAACAAAATGCATTTCTGAGTGGTTGTCTGAACTTTCTGACCAGAGGTTCATGTGAAATCTTCCGGATTTTATTCATTCATTCATTTTACTTAATCAATAAACCAGGATTTTTACCTCTACTATTTTTTTGGGATATTTAAGGTCAGTTCAACCTTGTGTACACAACCAGTGAACATCTGCTCCCATTTTCACTTTGACATATTTGAAGCCATGGCTCATTGCCCTACTTTCTCAAAAGTATTTCACCTTAAGGAACTTGTATCTACTTAGCGTATTCAACAAGGAATAAATGTCCTAAACTCACAAAAAATGTGAACGCTTGGAGAGTTTATTATGGAAGAAGGGCCTTTTTCATTATGTGTGGAAATAATTTCTACTTAAGTTATATATAACGCGTGCTAGAAATATTAAAAGAACAAAAAGTTAGGCCGAGAGGTGGAAATTTAGGGAACAGTCTTGCAGCCACAAATGGAGAAAACAGAGTAGATGTGCAGAGCAATATTTTGCTGGAGGGTTGCATAGCTTCAGCGACAATAAAACAGGATTATTATTATTATTATAAAAACATGAAGGTGAGAATTTTAAATTGGTGGCATTGAAAAATAGGAGCTAAAGAACTCCGGGCACAGCAGAATTTGATATAGAGTGGGATGCAAATAACAAATGTACGGATAAACAGAATTTACTCTACTCCAGTAATAATCTTTTATATTTCTACAATAACATCTCTCAAACACCAGCTTGCCAAATACTGGGTATTCTCAGCATTTCTTCAACATCATCCTTGTGGCTTAGTGAACCCAAGTTTACACAGCACTTAAGATGCATTCTGCAGAATACTTCAAATGGATGGCTCACAATACTTTCACTTGTTCACTAGTTAATTATTCTATTGGCTTCACTTATAGATTGTTCACATATCCTCGAGAGCCAAGTTTAAGATCTTATCTGAAAGTAAACATTTCAGAACATACTCCAAATCCACGTATAAAACATATGTTCTCTGCATGAGCGAAAACTTCCCCAGAGCAATGCTCTGCAAAACCCGTTTGTAGAATATGCCTGATTATTTGGCCATTATAGCAATCTGTGATAAGGAAATGGAGCATATTTGAAAACAAGTTAAAGTGAGCTACATTTGAAAGCACAATGAATAAATTATACCAAGGTCATGCTAACGTCATCTTATTATCTGATGGCACAGGATAATTACCTGAATTAATGATACAAACCTAACAGATCGATCATCACTCCCAGTTATCGCCAATGGCTTTGTTGGATGTGCTGCCAATGCCCAGAGCTCTCCTTCACAGTGACCTTGCATAATTAGGAAAGGCTTGTTCCTTTCATGAACTACAATTTCAAAGATCTCACTGTCTTGTGTGCCAACTAAAATATGATCTCCTTGCCAACATACACTCCTCACTGAGAGACCTTGAAAAGAAAATAATTAAGTTAAAAACTGCAAGACTTTAAAATGTTAAACCTTTATAAACCAGTTCTTAAACAAAAGATTAATGCATAATACATGAACACATACAAAAACACAGGCTGACTGCAGGAGTAGGGGTGGCCAAAACACATCAAATTGATTAGTACTTGCCATATTATGCAATGATTTCTGTCAAAACCCAAAAGTAACTGGGAACCATGTAAGCAGAGGCAACCTTTCTAAAATTTAACTGCTCACAGCATCAATACAACTTTAACCATCGTCAAAGAAAGGGAACAAATCTATTGCTAATTCTATTTATAATTGGTAAATTAACATGTTTGAAAAAAAATTCACCTGCACATTAGACTCCACCCCCCCCACCAACTACACAAAGATTAACATCTTTTCCTAGACAGCTCCCAGCTTTCACAAATCTACCAACCATTTAGCAGAATTCATTGACATATGTTGCAGTGATGGTTTGGAATGCAGTTTACGGATTTTCACGTCTGGCTAGTTAAATGTAGAAATCCTGAAATTGCTGCCACTGACTGCACCTGGTGAGGCTGAAATCACTAAACTACAACTCCAGAAAATCCAGCACAGTTCATGGGCATCTATAATAGAAATTGAATGTGATTTTTTTAAAAAATGCAGTACCACAACTCCAAATGGTATGTCCACTGTGGATTGAAGAGGAAGTTACTAAATTTGACTGCATTGGTTACTTCAATAACTTGACAGCAATACTGAGTTAATAACATACGGAACTGTTAAGTAATTTTTTTTTTTGGAAATGCGGTACTATACAAAAGTCATGGGCAAATATACACAGCAAGAGTGGCTAAGGCTTTTACACAGTACTGTTTCTATCAACCTGGAGCAGAGAGCAACTTTGTAAATCAGGTAGGAGCAAATGATGTTGGGAATGGAGAGGGTGGAGTGCTGCAGGAGGGGTATAGGACAGGTGGCAGAGAAGGGGTGCCAAGGTGGAGAATGGCACAGGTACAGCCACCCAGCCGAGACACCAGGCAAGGCCATTTCTATTCCAAACAATCGTTTTTTTTGATCATTACAGAATGTCTCTCTGATGCTTCCCGCTCCCTCCCCTTTCCCTTCCCCTTTTCCCAACCATGATACCCCTCTCCCTGCCCCCTTCCCACTCTCAGTCCACAAGACAGACTGATATCAGAATTAAGTTTATCATCAGCCACATAGGTCATGAAGTTAAGCTTTGTACAGCAGCAACAACAGTACAGTGCAGTACATAAAATCACTACAGTACTGTGCAAAATCTGAGGCACCCTAGCTATATACAGTGCATGTGCCTAAGATTTTTGCACTGTACTATATTTTTGGACTTTAGGAATGAAAATGAGAGTTAACACTTTGTGAAACAAATTGATGAATAGACTTCAAGCAGCACACATTAAAAATTCCCTGCAATTGACGCTGCATAATTTTGTGAAAGTGTGAAGGGTAGAAAATGCAACTGGCATTTACTATTTTATACATAGTACAGAATGCAAGAGCATTTTATGACCAATTTCATGTCCAGTAATGAAAAGAACATTAAAGTCATAAGGAACCTGCAAAGTACTGCTACCAGGGATGGAAACTAAAAGCATTGCGAACTCCAAGAACATAAAATCATCAAAGCAAAACAGAGAAGAAAACAATTCAGACTGTTTTGCCTGCCTAATTACTAGACAGAACAATTGTGTTTGGTTGAATATTCTGTATTTTTATCCATAACCATGCAAGTATCTAGCCAACTTTTAAAAATTATTTATAGAATCGGCTTCCATGACTTTTCCAATAAAGTAGATCAAAACCTGATAAATGCCACTGAATAAATTATATTTACTCTCTAGATCTTTACCAATAATTTTAGATCTTTATTTACCAGTTGATTCTGTGATTGACAATTTTGGTGGACAACAGACTTTGTACATTTATCCATCAATGTCCCACATCTTAAAAATAGCTATTGGATCTCCTCTCTATTTTCTCTGTTGCACAGAGAATAGGCCTCCTCACCTGGAGGCCTGTGACTAGTGGTGTGCCACAGGGATCAGTGCTGGGTCCATTGTTATTTGTCATCTATATCAGTGATCTGGATGGTAATGTGGTAAATTGGATCAGCAAGTTTGCTGATGATACAAAGATTGGAGGTGTAGTAGACAGTGAGGAAGGTTTTCAGAGCCTGCAGAGGGACTTGGACCAGCTGGAAAAATGGGCTGAAAAATGGCAGATGGAGTTTAATACTGACAAGTGTGAGGTATTGCATGTTGGAAGGACAAACCAACGTAGAACATACAGGGTTAATGGTAAGGCACTGAGGAGTGCAGTGGAACAGCGAGATCTGGGAATACAGATACAAAATTCCCTGAAAGTGTCGTCACAGGTAGATAGGGTCGTAAAGAGAGCTTTTCGTATATTGGCCTTTACTAATCGAAGTATTGAGTATAAGAGCTGGAATGTTATGATGAGGTTGTATAAGGCATTGGTGAGGCCGAATCTGGAGTATTGTGTTCAGTTTTGGTCACCAAATTACAGGAAGGATATAAATAAGGTTGAAAGAGTGCAGAGAAGGTTTACAAGGATGTTGCCGGGACTTGAGAAACCCAGTTACAGAGAAAGGTTGAATAGGTTAGGACTTTATTCCCTGGAGTGTAGAAGAATGAGGGGAGACTTGATAGAGGTATATAAAATTATGATGGGTATAGATAGAGTGAATGCAAGCAGGCTTTTTCCACTGAGGCAAGGGGAGAAAAAAACCAGAGGACATGGGTTAAGGGTGAGGGGGGAAAAGTTTAAAGGGAACATTGGGGGGGCTTCTTCACACAGAGAGTGGTAGGAGTATGGAATGAGCTGCCAGACGAGGTGGTAAATGCGGGTTCTTTTTTAACATTTAAGAATAAATTGGACAGATACATGGATGGGAGGTGTATGGAGGGATATGGTCCATGTGCAGGTCAGTGGGACTAGGCAGAAAATGGTTCAGCACAGCCAAGAAGGGCCAAAGGGCCTGTTTCTGTGCTGTAGTTTCTATGGTTCACCTTTACTAGCATTCAAAAACCCTGCTCTGTTCTAAAGTCTTGACATCTTTCCTGGAGCTGTGGTAGCTGAACTCAAAGATCAAAGTAAATTTATTATGAAAGTACTATGTAATTACCATATACTACTCTGAGATTCATTTTCCTGTAGGCATTTACAGGAAAAAAATACAACAGAATTTTATGAAAAACTATGCATGAACAAAGACTGACATACACCAATGTAAACAGTAAGATAAACTGTGCAGATAACAATAATACTGAGAACTTCAGTTGTAAAGAGTCCTTGAAAGTGAGTCTGTAGGATATAGCCTCAGTTCAGATTAGCGTTGAATGTATCTATGCTGGTTCAGAAGCCCAATTGCTGTCGAGTAATATATGTTCCTGAACATGGTAGTGTGGGAAATTTCTCTCAAAGGTCACAGGTAGGAGTTAAGGTTATTAAAAATGAACCAAAACCTTATCAAGACTTTGTGCCACGTGCTAATTTCAAACATTGAAAATCTCTACATAATAATTTGATATGGAAAACCAATTATGATTAAGTACTACTAGCTTTATTGTGATGCAGCTGTACACTCCCATTATTATAAAGCGGTTACAGATAAGATTTGTATTTTGCTCTTCATACCTTAATATCTAAATGCCCTTTTAAGACAGAGAGGGAAATGATTCTATTTTATACTTAGCAACACACACAAAATGCTGGAGGAACTCGGCAGTCCAGGCAGCGTCTAGGAAAAGAGTACAGTCGACGTTCCGGGCCAAAACTCTTCAGCAGGACTCATTTTGTGTGTTGCATGGATTTCCAGCATCTGCAGATTTTCTTTTGTTTGTGATATCGTATACTTAGGCACATTGCAACTACTTTTTACTTTTACTGAATACAATCTAAATGCTTTCCACCCAGAGAAGTTTACCTCTCAATTGACATTCAGAAGTAAGCTACTTATAATCTCTACAAATTAGTCTGTTGGCTGCTTTTCCACCCACACCGAATATTTTTGCTCCTTTGTTTGTCTCCTCAAATGAAGCTGCAAACTGTTTCTACATCTGCACCTACTTAATATGCCCAACTTGACTTCCCAGCTCAATTAGCTGGTCTACATTGGCAACCTTTTCCACAACGAATCTTGTTTTAGGAAACAAGCCACTTTGCTCCAGACAAATTTTCCTTCCTGCATTAAATTACTTCATTTTCTGCATCCCAAATTCATCCTCTCCACTAAAACAGTAAGCACATTATATTGAACCACCATTAAACATATTTAGACCTCATCTGATCAACTTTTAAGAAGGACAGAACCTTCTGTACAACGCAGAAAATATTTCCTAAAATGATTCCAGAGATATAAAATTTCACCCATAAGACCAGAATGGAAAAACTCCCTGAAGCAGAAATTGCTAACAGGAAATTTGACATAGTGCAAGATTATGACCAGTTTTGACAGGGTAAATAGTGGGACTCAATGCTCAGTCCAAGACAAGGCAAGAACTATCAATGATACAAGGATACAAGGCCAAGGATACAATGGGGATGAAGGGAAAAGCTTCACAAAGATCAGCAACTCACTTCTGGCAACACAAAGCTATGAAAAAGGAATTGGATAAATATTTCAGGGAAAGTAGTTTCAGTCAATGAGAAATTAGCAGGGGATTGGGACCAAGTCTGGTGCTCCATTAACAGGAGCACAGACTCGATGGGCCAAAGGCCCAGCTCTTGTGCATGGTGATTCTATGGCTCTAATTTTTTAAAATTTGTGCTCTATCGCAATGAATAGCTTTCAGAATTTCATCAAAACTGCTGTTGGCAGTCAAATAATTTGCTTTCTCTGTGTTACAAATTACTTTATCTGATTTCCATTCTTCATTAATCAGATGAGCCAATCCTTATGTCAACATCTGAGTCAAGCAATTAGAAAATGCCTTATCTACACTTATCAGTGTCATAAAAGTAATTTGTTCCATTATCACTAACAAATCTATTTATTACATTTTCAGAAATGTTAAGTCAAATGACAACCTTACATACTGCATTCACTTGATCGTAAGGTACTTAAGGGTGAAGAAGGCCCTCTAGCTCAATTTACTCAAAGATTTTTACCTTTACCAGTAGACTCATTAAAATAAGAATCATTTCGTCATAACATTCTATTGCCCAATAGCACTGCCTTCCTGCCCATGTACCACACTGCTTACCCCACTTGCTCAATGATGCAATAACTGCTACTTCACAGTAGCAAGGATCCATGTTCAGTCCTGACATCAGCACCATGTCCAAATAATTGCATGGTTTTCTATCGTGCGCTGTATTTGGCTTCTACAGTGCAAGGTAGGCCAAATGATTACAGCATATTATCCTGTAGTATACGTAAGGGGCAAGAGAATGAGAAAAAGGAATTTATGGGCATGTGAAAGAGAGGAAAGGCCACAAGACCATAAAATATAGGAACAGAATTAGGCCACCTGGTCTGCTCTGACACTTCATCATGGCTGATCCATTTCCCTCTCAGTCCCAATCTCCTGCCTTCTTCCCTGTATCCCTTCATGTCCAGTCCAAAGCTGGGTGACAGTGTGAAATGTGAGGAGGATGTTATGAGAATGCAGGGTGACTTGGACAGGCTGGGTGAGTGGGCAGATGCATGGCAGATGCAGTTTAATGTGGATAAATGTGAGGTTATCCACTTTGGTGGCAAGAACAGGAAGGCAGATTACTATCTAAATGGAGTCAAGTTAGGAAAAGGGCAAGTACAACGAGATCTAGGTGTTCTTGTACATCAGTCACTGAAAGCAAGCATGCAAGTACAGCAGGCAGTGAAGAAAGCTAATGGTATCCTGGCCTTCATAACAAGGGGATTTGAGTCTAAGAGCAAAGAGGTCCTTCTGCAGCTGTACAGGGCCCTGGTGAGACCACACCTGGAGTACTGTGTGCAGTTTTGGTCTCCAAATTTGAGGAAGGACATTCTTGCTATTGAGGGAGTGCAGCGTAGGTTCACAAGGTTAATTCCCGAGATGGCAGGACTGTCATATGTCGAAAGATTGGAGCGACTGGGCTTGGATACTCTGGAATTTAGAAGGCTGAGAGGGGATCTTATTGAAACATATAAGATTATTAAGGGATTGGACTCGCTGGAGGCAGGAAGCATGTTCCCGCTGATGGGTGAGTCCAGAACCAGAGGCCACAGTTTAAGAATAAGGGGTAGGCCATTTAGAACGGAGTTGAGGAAAACTTTTTCACCCAGAGAATGGTGGATGTATGGAATGCTCTGCCCCAGAAGGCTGTGGAGGCCAAGTCTCTGGATGCCTTCAAGAAAGAGATGGATAGAGCTCTTAAAGATAGCAGAATCAAAGGTTATGGGGATAAGGCAGGAACTGGATACTGATTGTGGATGATCAGCCATGATCACAGTGAATGGCGGTGCTGGCTCAAAGGGCCGAATGGCCTACTCCTGCACCTATTGTCTATAATTAAGAATCTATCAACCTCTGCTTTAAATATACAGAGAGACTTGGCCGGCACAGCTGCCTGTAGCAAAGAATTCCACAGATTCACTACGCTCTGGCTAAAGAAATCCCTCATCTCTGTTTTAAAAGGACACCCCTCTGTTCTGAGGCTGATCCCTCTTCTCTTAGGACTCTCCCACCATAGGAAAAATCTTTTCCACATCCATTCTATCAAGGCCTTTCACTGTTCGATATGCTTCAACGAGGTCATCCCTCATCAGATATCCCAGCCTGCAAAAACTCATTTCAGGGAGGTAGCACCCTCCCCCACCGCCCCGGTTGACCTCCAAGTGTGTATGTAATACCTTGTTTAGTGATTTTGTCTAATCTGTACACCAAGTTGGGTATATGCAGAAAATGTGACATTAAAATATATACATATATTATATTATGTTTATTCTATTACAACTTTAAGCAAGTCTACAGGGAGTTTGGAGTCATCACATAGGACATCAATAGAGTAGCTCCTTAGCAGCCAGCCATCTAGTTTAAATAACGTTAGCTATGCTAATGAACGAATGACACCTGTTAAACTCACCTCAACATGTCTTTTACATTTTAACCCACCATGGGTAATAGAAAAGTCACTGTTGCAAACAGTGCAGCAAGCAACATTGTCATTATTCTTGAGGTCGACTGGAAAGCCCGCGCACAAAGAAAACTGATAGGTCTACTTAGCACGAAGAGAGACCAATCAGGATGCTCGCTCTCCCTCTCAAAAAAAATCGATTTGCGGGATATTGTATATAATTTCTGGGCATCGGGGAGCCGCTATCAATATACGGGAGACTCCCGGAACTTTCGGGAGAGGTGGGATGTCTGCCCCTCATTCTTCTGAATTCCAGAGAATACAGGCCCAGGGTAGAGTCAAGGATATAGACAAATAAAGAGGAATGGGACTGACGAAATTTCTCTGAGAGGCAACTTCAACTAGACAAGTCAAAACACCTTCTTCTGTGTCACAGTCACTCAGTTCCCAGGTGCCATCTTCCACTGGGAGGCTTGCTTCAGTGGAGTGGCCTAATAACTGACAAAATGGTTTTGCAGCAAGGCCCTCTGTAACTGTTTAAAAATTTAAACATATTTAAATTAGCGAGCATTGGTAACACTATCTCCTCTGATTGTGAGCCTAAGCACAGCTCCAGCAGCATATATAAATTTGCTACTGACACCATTGTTGCTGGATGAATCATAGCTAGTGATGAGTCAGCAATGAGATAGAGCATTTAGTTGAGCGATGCTGCAAAAGCTTCTTCTCACTCAGTAAAAATAAAGAGCTGATTCTTGACTTCAAGAAGGGGAAGAAGGGTGAAGATTTATAAATCTATATTGGAGGATCGGTAGTGGAGAGAGTTAGCAGCTTTAAATTCCTAAATGTTAACATATCTGATGTCCTGTTCTAGGCCCAGCTTATGGATGCAAATACAAGGCAGCCTATCATCTTTTTTTAAAAGAAGTTTAAAAGGTTCAGCTTGTCACCAAACACTGACAAATTTCTCCAAATGCACTGCTGAAATCACTGACTGGTCGCATCATGGCATACAAATCTGTAAGAGCCCAAAAAGCTGAAGAGAGTAGTGGACTCAGTCCGGTACATCATCTGGGCACATTCCTCTCCACTATTGGTAGCATCCACAAGGAAATGTTGTCCCAAGACACCATCCATCATCTAAGATCCCCATCCTCACATAAATACCATCGGACAGGATGTACAGAAGCCCAAAGTCCCACCAAGCTCAAGAACAGCTACTTCCTTTCAACTATTTGGTTCTTTAACCTTTATTTACTACAGTCTAGCAACACTATGATCACTTTGGACTAAAATAGACCTTTTCTAATCGTATTCTTTTTTTAAAAAAAAAAATTGTGCATAATCTGTTTTTTTATTTGTGAATGCTACTTACATGCCTGTGATACTGCTACGAGTGAGTTTTCACTGAACCAGTGAATACAATAAACAATGACAATGAATGACTTTGATACAATCATTCAAGCTGTTCAGACAAGAACCCTCATCTGAATTCATAAAGAATAATCTATTTGATCCGTGAGGCCAAGCAGAAAAAAGGTGACCTAACAGTTGTCTGGTTAGACCTCGCGAACGCCTACGGGTCTATTCCACATGACCTCATCCTGGAAGGACTCGACCACTACTACATCCCAGTGGCTATTTGAGACATGATCACCAGCTACCTAGGAGGATTCAAACCCAGGTTTACATCAGCCCATTTCACAACTAGTTGGCAGGACCTCCAGAAGGGGATTCCAACAGGGTGCACCATCTCCCCCATCCTATTTACTATGGGAATGAACCTCCTATTATCAGCAGCAGAAGATGTAATCCGCGGCCCTATGCTGGAGTCAGGCATTGTTCAGCCGGCTCTACAAGGATTCATGGACGACATCACCATAACAACTGTGTCACATGTCCAAGCAAGATGGGTATTGGAAACCCTGGGTAATGTAGCCACTTGGGCGAGGATGTCCTTCAAGGCCAAGAAGTCCAGGTGCACGGTGATCAGAAAGGGCAAAGTTACTAGCAAGTTTAGCCTCCAGGTTCAGGGTGAGGTCATCCCTTCCATCGAAGATAACCCGATAAAATGCTTGGGGAAGTGGTTTAATGTGTCACTGACAGATGGGGTCAATGTCACCAATGCTGTGAAGCAGACAGAGGAATGGCTGAAGAACATCGACAAATCTGAACTTCCGGGTAAATTCAAGACCTGGCTGTACCAATATGGCATTCTGCCCAGGCTTCTCTGGCTCTTCACACTTTATGAGTTCCCCATGACTGTCGTAGAGGGCATCGAGAGGAAAACCAACAAGCACCTGCGGAGATGGTTGGGAGTTCCCCCAAGCTTCTCTTCAGTGGGCCTTTACACTCGTTCTGAGCAACTGCAGCTTCCCCTGTCATCTGTTGTGGAGGAATCCAAGGTGGCAAAATGCAGAGCTTTATTAAGCTTGAGAGATTCCAATGATATCTTGGTAAAGCAAGCAGGCATTACAACCAGATCTGGGGGTAAGTGGGCAGCCAACACAGCTGTGGAGGAGGCAGTGGATTCTCTGAAGCTGCGAGATATCATCGGCAACCCCTGCGTCGGGCGGCAAGGCCTCGGCTCAGTTCACTTCCAGAAGTGGGGAAACGCAAGCATATGGAACAGGCGAGACATGGTACAGGCAGAAGTACGGATTCGTGAGGAAGGGAAGCGGATTTCAAAGGCAGTGGAACAAGAGTCTGAAGGTGCCTGGACAAAATGGGATCTGCCCCAAGCGCAAGATCTCATGGGCAGAGTTATGGAGACTGGAGCCTGGAGCCCGGAGCCCAGAGCCCAGAGCCCTTCCGTATTTCCTTCCTCTTGCGATCTGTGTATGACACCCTTCCTTCACCATTACATCTGTACACATGAGGGATGAGAGAGGACCTGAGCTGTAAGCTCTGTGGTCAAAAGGGGACACTGGCTCATATACTGTCTGGGTGTAAAACAGCTCTAACTCAAGGACGGTATAGGTGGCGCCATGATAAGGTGCTTCTGGCTCCTGCTGACACACTAGAGCGGGAGAGATGCAAGAAGAGGACGGCTGGCACAGATTTGAGGAAGGCCATCACCTTCATCAAAGAGGGAGCTAGGCCTTTTGTAACCAAACAACCAAAGCCCAATCTGCTGCTAACGGCCAGGTCCTGGCAGATGAGGGTCGATGTGGGAAGGAGGCTGCAGTTCTCGGATGTGGTGCACACAACCCTACGCCAGACATTGTACTGTGATCAACGGAAGACAAGAAAATAATTCTGGTTGAGCTGACTGTGCCATGGGAGGAGGGATGGGAAGAGGCCCACAAGAGGAAGGCCTTGAAGTACCAGCCCTTACTGCAGGAGCATAAAGACAAGGGATGGCAGGCATGGTTGTTCCCTGTGGAGATCGGCTTCAGAGGTTTTCCAGCCAAATCAGCATGGCGGTTGTTGTCAGATCTGGGCCTGGACGAAAGGAGCAGCTCGTAGGATGAGGGAAGAGGCAGAACAAGCTTCTTGTTGGATTTGGAGTAGGCGAGAGGAGGGGAGCTGGAAGCCAGGAGCAGACGGGCAGTGATTTGGCCACCACTGCCGGCCCACCAACTGGAGAGTGTCGTGGTTAAGGGTTGAAACACTCGGTGAAGGTTAGGAACCACCTGATGACATCTGCTCCTGGCTGAAGGCTATGCTTACCTTATAAGGTAACTGGAGAATGCACCCTAACAGGTGTATATAACAAGTAACAAGTTTAGTTGATTAAGTGATGCTTATTCCTGATAGGCATCTGTTAGTCCCATGAGACCATGGATTTGCGCCTTGGAAGGTTTCCAGGGCGCAGGCCTGGGCAAGGTTGTATGGAAGACCAGCAGTTGCCCATGCTGCAAGTCTCCGCTCTCCACGCCACTGATGTTGTGCAGGGGAAGGGCATTAGGACCCATACAGCTTGGCACCGGTGTCACTGCAGAGCAATGTGTGGTTAAGTGCCTTGCTCAAGGACACACATACTGCCTCAGCCAAGGCTCAAATTAGCGACCTTCAAATCACTAGACGAATGCCTTAACCACTTGGCCACACCTATTCCTGATAACTATTCTATTTTCAACTGTTTTTGGCCATCCTTGTTGAACACAGATTCTTCAGTAGACAAAGACCTCAAAGACTTTTGCATCTTCATTAGCCAGAGGTGAGGTACCAGAAGACTGGAGGATAACTAGTGCTGCTCCTTTTTTTTAAAAAAACATAGTGGCAGGGAAATTATTGTAGGCAATTCTAAGTGATAGCATTTATGTTCATTTGGAAAGGCAGGGCTGCTCAGGAATAAGTAACATGGTTTGGTGCAGGGAAATATTGCCTAATTCAAAAGAGATTTTTTTCTGAGGAGGTCACTAAGAAGATTGAAGAAGTCAGAGTGGTAGATATTGTTTATATGGTTTTTACTTAGGCACTTGAGAAGGTCCCATATGGTAGGCTGGTACAAAAAGGTTAATGCACAAAGGATCCAAGCAACATGAGCTAAGTGGAAACAAAACTGCCTTGGGAATAGGAGGGAGATGGCAGTGCTGGATGTTTACGTTTCTGATAGCTATAATATGGAACCAGAGCATTTCATACACTATTGGTCACAGAACACCAATCAGTGCTGGGACCTTTGGAGTTTGCAATATATACAGTATATTAACTTGGTCATGAATGTAGAACTCATGATAAGTAAGTGTGCAGATGCTACACTGATTGGTGGTGTGGATGGCCACTTTATTAGGTACACCAGCTCATTAATGCAAATATCTAATCAGCCAATCATGTACAGTAGCATGCAGACATGGCCAAGAGATTCAGTTGTTGTTCAGGCCAAACACCAGAATGGGGAACAAATATGATCTAAGTGACTGACCGCTGAATGATTGTTTGTGCCAGATGGGGTAGTCTGAATATCGCAGAAACTGCTGATCTCCTGGGGTTTTCACGCAGAACAATCTATAGCATTTATAGCAATGCTGTGAAAAACAAAAACACATCCAGTGAGCAGCAGCTGTTGTGAAAATGCCTTGTGGTGGTCAAAGGAGGATGGCCAGACTGGTTCAAGCTGACAGGAAGGGGACAGTAACTCAAATAACCACGTGTTACCAGAGTGGTGTGCTGAAGAGCATCTCTGAATGTACACATCAATTCTTGAAATGGATGGGCTACAGCAGCAGAAGACCACAAACATACTCAGTGGTCACTTTATTAGGTAGAGACCTGAATGCCAGATCAGTGGCATTCAGCTCTGATGACCAAGTAAAAAGGATTCAGGTACAATCTCCAGAAGGCTATTGCAGTCCTTGATTTCCTCACTTGCAGATCCTAGTCACCTTGGATTGGAAATAACATCTACTCCACAATCTCCCTCAGCATAGGTGTACCACCAGGCTGTGTGCTTAGCCCCCTGCTCTACTTTACACTTATGACTGTGTGGCCAAGCACAGCTTCAATACCAGATTTAAGTTTGTTGATGACATCATTGTCATTGGCCAAATCAAAGGTGGTGATTAATCAGTATGTAGGTGGGAGATTTGAAATCTGGCTGAATGGTGCCGCAACAACAGCCTCTCATTCAATGTCAGCAAGACCAAGAAGCTGATTATTGACTTCAGGATGAAACTGGCAGCCCACGAGCCAGTCCTCATCAGGGGATCAGAGGTGGAGAGGGTCAGCAATTTTAAATTCCTCAGCATTATCCTTTCAGAGGACCTGCCCTGGGCCCTACCATTATGAAGGAAGCATGGCAGCACCTCTACTTCCTTAGGAATTTGTGAAGGTTCAGTATGTCACCTAAAATTTTGACAAACCTCTACAGATGTGTGGTGGAGGGTATATTGACTGCTTGCATCTCGGCCTGTTATGGAAACACTACTGACCTTGAACAGAAATGTCTACAAAAAGTAGTGGATATGCCCCAGTCTATCATGGGCAATGCCCTCTCCACCACTGAACACATCTACATGGAATGCTGTAGCAGGAAAGCAGCATCTACCATCAAGAATCCCCACCATCCAGGCCATGCTCTCTTCTCACTGCTGCCATCAGGAAGTTGGCACAGAAGCTTCAGGACCCACATCATCATGTTAAGGAACAGTTATTATCCCCACCAACTATGGACTCACTTTCAAGGACTCTTATCTCATGTACTCAATATTTATTGCATATTTATTATTATGCTTGTTTTTAGTTTCTTTGTATTTACTTTGAATGTCCGCAAGAAAATGGTGACATACATGTACAGTACTCCAATAAAAAATTTACTTTGGAGAGTGCATAGGAGATTCAGCAGGGTCTTACTAGAACTGGAAGTCTTCACTTAGGAAGAGAGATTGGACAGGCTTGATTTTTTTTCCCCTGATAAGGTATTTCAAATCGTAAGAGGCATGGACGGGTTAAATAGTCTTTCACCCCGTGGTCAAAGTACTACAAACAAGAACTGCATAAAGAGGAAGGAGTTCTAAAAAGACGCAGCAAGTTTTTGTTTTAAAACAGAGTGGTTGATGTCTGGACCATGGTAACAGAGTGGTGGTAAAATCTCATGAAATTATTGTTTGAGCGCTATTTAGACAGACAATTAAATACTAAGGTATTAAAAGATACAGATTTTATTCAGGCAAACGGTATTATTGTAGATGATAAAAACAAGTTTGCATGGATCTGGCGGGCCAGCTTGGCCAACAAGGACAGTTTCTACACATGAATTTACTAGTCTTTACTTAATATTGTTTTTGTTCTTCTTACTAAGTTGCACAGTGTCACAGTATCCCTGCATTTGTCCTGAAGCAGGGTTTCGAGCTGAAACGTTAGTATTTCCTTTTCTCTCACAGAAGCTGCTCAAGCCACTGCATTCTTCCAGCAGATTAGAGGCACAGATCAAGTGGACAGACAAAGACATTTTCCCAGGGCTGAAATTGTTAATAGGAGGGGGCATAATTTTAAGGTGATGGGTGGAAAGTATAGGGGATATGTCGGAGTTAAAGTTTTGTCTTAAAAAATAGTAGCTGCATGAAACACTACCAGCAGTAGTAGTAGAGGCAGATATATTGAGGATACCAAAGAGACTCAAACAGTCACATGGATGAGTGAAAAAATGGAGGGCTACGTGGGGAGGAAGGATCAGATTGATCTTAGAGCAAGTTAAAAGGTCAGCACACCATTGTGGGCTAAATTGCCTGTTCTGTGTTGCACCGCTCTATGTTCTAGATTGTTGCTGTAGTTGCTCCTGTTCTGTCACCTTGTCCATAATTTAGCATAACTAAATCTGCATCCAGACTCCCTGTATCCATATCACAGTGCACTTGGCTTGGATCAGCAAAGTTGGATACATTACATTGCTTTTTCAAAATCATTAATATCAATTGTTAATAGCTTACAGCTTATGGCTGCTCCAAGTGACCAAAATGACTACAGTATTTCCTTATTTTAAAGAGTTTCAAGGGCAAAAAAAAAGTGCCTATACAATCCAATATAGTAATTTACACAACTTTGTGTGGGAAAACACAGCAATTGCCTTCTGAAAATCCAGATCCAAATTATGTTCTCAAAATATGTTATTTGTATAAATAACAATTTGTAAAACTAACTTCCCTTAACATATTCTAAGTATGTTGATTGCCTGGCACATTATTAACTAAGTGTCCTGTTATCACACATTAATAATGGACTCCTGCATTGTGCCACCAGATGTAAAGATAACTTGACTTTAGTTCCACATTTTTGATCTCCCTGTTCTTTAATACGTTGTTACATTTGTTAACTTCACCAGTGGCTATGCTTCACTGGAAATTTGAGGAGATTAGGTATGTTACCAAGGACCAGCAAATTTCTTCAGCTGTATAGTGGCTTTCTGGATGGTTGTATTACAGGCTGGTAAAGAACCAAAGCTCAAGATCAAAAGAGGCCTCAGAGGGTTGTGGACTCAGCCAGCAAAATTATGGACACAAGCCTCCGCACCATTAATAAAGTCTTCTGAAGGTAGTATCCTATATATAAGACCCTCACTAACCATGGCATGCCCTCTTCTCATTACCACTAGTGAAAAGGTATAGGAGTCTGAAAACCTACTACCACCAGGGAGAAGGTACAGGAGCTTGAAGAACCACACTCAAATGTTTTAGGAACAGCTTCCTTTCAGCAATCAGATTTCTGAAAGGTCCATAGACCCATGAACACTACCCAATTCCTTCTGCAATATTTATTTTTTTTTAAAATCATAACTTAGTATTTTTTTAAAAATCTCTTACATTGTACTGCTGCCACAAAATAGCAAATTTCATGATGTCACTGATAATAAACCTGTTACTGATTCTGTTTCGGAAGCCGGAGCATTTAGGGACATCATTAAAGCAATCATCCTCCCACATCTTCCTTTTAGAAACATGAACATGGCTCTTCTGGTCCAGAGTTTTGGGTAGGTCATGTTTCCTGATTTCTCTAGTACTGTGTCTTAAGTGATATTGATTACTTTATTATAAAATCCCTGATTCACTCGATGTTTTTTTTAATGTCTTCACTCCATTTCCTCTGCAGTGAAGACAGATGGAAACAAGAGCTTATATCTGCACCTTCCTGATTTTCCCATTCTAACCTTACCTCATTTTCTCCAATGGAAACACATTTATTATCTGGGGTGTGTTGGTGGGAGTTTGGGGTTGGCTATTGATGAAGTAATGGTTGGGATAAGAGTAGGACTTGAAAGATCAGGACTCCCTCAAGTTTTTGAAGTGGTTCAAATCAATCTAAAACTGGTCTCAATTGTGCTCCACTCTGGAAAGAAACACACTTCAAATGCATAAATCACTGTAAATACAGCAGTTGATCTACATTTCTTGGCTAATGCAAGTAATTTGCAAATATTTCATAAAGTACTAACTATATCAGTCATAGTAAATGACCAAGATTTCTCAACCTAAAGTCCAAAATAAATTACTTCCCTTGTGGAGAAATTAGTAGCTAATTAGATATTATGAAAAAAATAATTCAGGTATGCCAATTCAAACAAGTTTCATGAAAAGCTCACATTGCAATATGATTGTCCAGCACAGCAACAAAACAAGCATTCAAAGTATAACAGAGATTTTCATACGGTCTTTCAGAATTCTGGTGAGAAACCAAAAACATACCCTCTAAAGTCACATCAAGGTCTCCAAAACAAGTAACATTGTATGTCAAGTAGTATTAATTCATAAGAACCATTCACTTGTCCACATAGTGTAAACATTTGGGCTACATCATGCAAATTATTTTTAATCACTGTAAGTAACTACATTTCACAAAATATGAAAGAAACTCACTGTTACTCATGGGAAAAAATTCCCTTATTCATATGTACTGGGCTTGTCCTAGCTTGGAGAAATTCTGGAGAGATGTCTTTTTAAACTTTATCCCATATACTTAATTGCTATTTGGAACCTAACCCTCTGATTGCTCTTTTCAGCACCTCGGGAAAAGTTGACACGCATCCTGAGTCCAACTAAACGTTGTACATTGTCTTTTGCCTCTCCTTTGGCCAGACTTGTAGTCCTTCTTAAGTGGAGAGATGTTGCCCCACCCACTCATGCTCAATGGCTCAGAGACATTATGTCCTGCTTCGAAAAGATTCATTATTCACTTCTTAATTCGGACATAAAAGTTCCAAAAGGTGTCGGGACCTTTTCTTGAATATTTTCATAATTCCTGTTTAGATTAAGGGTTTATCCATCCTTTTTTTTTCTTTTGCATTAAAATTCCTTACTTCGAGCTTCTTTCGGTTAAGACTTACGGGTTTTTTAATGTGTAAACACATTATAGCTCAGGTAGTAGGCAATATACCTTCTTTTTACAAATACAGCTCTGTGATGATAAAAGTTCTGATGAACTTTTCTATATATCATAAGGTTGGCTTGGAGTTGGGTAGTGGGAGGGTGGGGTGGTAACTAACTTTATACAATTCTACTATGGGTGCTTTCCTTAATTGTTATGAACTGTACATTTGTTATGTTTGTTTTGCACTGTATAAAACTCTATTTTTACTGTTTTTTTGTTGTTGCATTGTAGAAACTTATATAAAAAAATTGACATGCTGAACTCAGTTTCATTAACTACAAATTTACTTATTACAGATCCACTTAAATTCTACAGTCCAGGGAGAAACAATTGCAGTCAGTACAACTCCATTAAAGCAAATCCAAATTTCTCTCTCTTATGTCGATCCTCGGGATCGATGATAACTTGCAATTCTGAGGGGACTGATGAGGTCAATGCAGGATCCATAGATTGTCCACTACAGGTGGGTGGTAAATTGGTGAAGTGGATAAGTAGGTAACTTGCCACCTTCTGCCATTTCTCCTAAGCTTCTGCACTTCTGTTGTACAGACTCTAGGCTCTCAGTGCCACATTAAATGCTCCTTTTCCGCTAAATGCTCAGAAGCTAGAGATTTCCAAGAGTTTGTGAGGATATTGCCAAGATAGTTTTAAGAAAGTTTATGATTCTTTTCCTCAATCTGTCAAGTGAGGTCACTGTGGAACTCTGTCATGGCAGAAGTAGTCTCTTATGGGGGGTGGTGTTAGGCACACAAATGCAACAGGCTTACTCAACAAAACCCAAGTGCAATTGTGGCTGAGGGAATGCTGATATTGGTTTACTTATCCTGCCAGTAGATCGGTTCATTTTCTGGAAATAGCGCTGATGGCATCACTGCAGTGTTGTGAGGTGTCTGCTGCAAATAATCCATGTCTCAAACACAGGGGTTGCCATTATTACCTGATAGGCAATGATATTTATTCCAGTTTTGAAGTCTTGATCATTTACTCTGACAGTAATTTTTCTGGATTGAATTGGACCATTTTTTTTGAAACTTAAGGAAGTCTTGATCTCAATTAGTGCCATGCTAATACTATAAGGCAATAATGAAATGCATCACTATCTACCCTCACTGAGGGGGCTCCTGAGATAAAGGAAATGGAACATGTTTTCCGTGGTCAGAGGGTAGTGTTGAACAGCAGGTTGGTAGATGTTAAATGCAAGGCTAATCATCCCATAAGTTTCACTGTACGAGTTGACATTAACAGGAGAGTCAGCTTCTAATTACATTGGACAGTTTGACCATGGAGACTGGGGTGTCCTGGCCTTTGGACTGGAAGTGACTGAGACTGTACAGTTTCTACTTAGTTCTGTAGGTTATTTCCAATCCTATGGGAAGATCAGGGAAGTGAGATGCAGCACTATGGTGACAAAGACAGCAAAAGCATTAAGATGTTTCAACACCAGTCTGCAGTGAGATTGAATCTGCCTGTCTGCTGATTAGGATCATGGGTGTGTCATCATTAAAAAAAAACACACAAGATAGGGACAAATTTTTGCAGACAGCCAAAATTTTCAGATAACCCAGAATCCCATTCAATTTTGGGAAACAAGGCTATGAACAGTGGGTTGGCATTGTTTCTTCCATTTCATTCCTTGCAGTCATATAATGTAGATCATCTCCATCCAGTCTCGAGAGGAAACAGCTCTTATGATTATGAGGACATGTAGTCCCCTTTATTGTCATTTAGTAATGCATGCATTTAAGAAATGATGAAAATGTTTTTCCAGAATAATATCTTGCCGATGCAGCATCCCGGAAGCATCCAACCACAGTCCAACTCCGAGTCCGTCCGAAAAACTCCGAGCCTCTGACCACCTATTCGACACTGATGCACCAAGCGCCATCTCTGCCAAGCGCTTTGACCCCGGCCCCGGCAACAGGCGATACGCAAAGCCGAGGATTTGGGGCCTTCATCTCCGGAGATTCTCGATCGCACAGTAGCAGCAGCAGTGAAGCAGGCATTTCAGAAGTTTCTCCAGATGTTCCTCTGCGCTTCACGGCTATCCCCATCAAATCCGGATTGATGCATGGCCCCTAGTTACACATATCGATATTCATTCGGAAGGCCGTACGTGCTGTGTCGCGCCACCATCTTCTCCTCCCTCCCTCTTCAGTCCCACACAAAACCCAGTCAATGAATTTTCCTGTATCAACATCAGGAAAACTCCACTGTAGCTATCATACTTAATTTTCTTGAAGATAATCATGACTACAGTACTTTAGATATCCTCCAGCATATCCTAAATGTGGGAAACAAGGTTATAAATTTGGCTCCCTTACTGCCAAATTTTAAAACCCTCATCAAGGATATTATCTGTCCCTCCGGCCTTATTTTGTAACTGTGGTTTTCTCAACTTCCTGTTGGTCAGGAAGAGTGGCAAGACTGAACCGGATAGTTTGTTGAGGGAGATTTTCCAGGAGTTCCTTCCAGCAAGTGCTAACTGCCTCTATACCTAACAGGCTTACCTGTTCTCACATCTCAGTAAAATAGGACCATGGATGATATCAACAGCACAGAAGAATCTGTACGTCATGGTGTTGGTGACCTGTGTGACCACTTGCACTCTTCACTCATTATTTGTTTTTCAGTTCATAGATTTTCTGTTGCAGCTCGGCATTCATTTATGTGTAGAGCTGTTAATTTTCCCCTGCGACATGTTGGAGGTTTCTGATCTCCGGGAACACCTTACATTTGTGGCTAATCTGCTTCAGAATCTCTTGATCTTACCCATTAAATCCATCCTGGTTCTCTTTGGGAGGGAGGCTAAGAACCTCTTCAAAGGAGTTAATTGTCAAGGTCTTCAAAACTAGAACTAACTCCATTGGTAACCTGATAGTCTTTGTCTACTTGGAGTACGTAGTTTAAACATTGGGAAACCAAAAATGAATTAACACTACACAATCTGGAATTCATTTTGCTGGTGATAAGCACATTTTTGTTTACTTCGTTATTTCACTCTCCTGAATTAAACTCTAGTAAAGGACAATCACCTCATCTTATTAGCTCTTCCTTGCCTAACTGCTTAGGTACTTGCAAAAAAAGTCTACTACATGAAAGAAAATATTTTGGTAAGCCAACAGAAAGATCCATAGAAAAATAGCTATAATTTTTCTCACTACAGACTTACAAATGGACTCACAACAGGTTCCAATACACAGGATTGCAAAAGGCTGCATAGGGTGCCAGGCTCACTCTTCTCAACACAGCCTCTCCACCAGAGGACATCTTCAATACCTGAAGGCGACGTCCATCATTAAGACCCTCTTCACCCAGGACATGCCCTCTTCTCATCACTACCATCATGAAGGTGGTTGAGGAGCCAGGAGATCCATACTCAGATTTAAGAATAACTTCCTTTCCTCTACCATTAGATTTCTGGACAGTTCATGAACCCATGAACGTTGCCACATTATGCTCTTTTTGTTTGCAGTGTTGTAGTGATTTTTAGATTTTATTGTCTGCACTTGTACCACAGCTGCAAAGCAAATTTCACATCATGCAGGTAATAAAACTGACTGAATTGTTTGAACTGCAATTGAAGGATAATGAGGGTGATGGAAGAGGGCTCAGGAGTTAATTCTCTGACCTCTTCCAAGTTAGAAAAGGTTTTTAAAGGGGAGAATTATTTATTAACAAATTCTACAAAATTCATGGTCAAGATCTTTTGGAATAAATTTACTAATGCCTTCAATTTAAGATGCAAGATTTGTGAACAGCAAATACTTTAAAAATATATATACATTAACCTAACCTCAAGATATACACTTACATAATCTAGGAGCTGTCTCATTCAGTAATCTTCGCTATTAAGTGGAATAAAAATATTCAACAGAAACAGGTTATCTTTACCTCTGTACCCTTGATCAGTTTCCCTGAGATCTATTAAAGTGATAGGCTGGAAACTTAAATCCCAAAGGCGAACACAACCATCACGGCCTCCTGTGGCAAATCCCTCTTCACAGGCATTCATACTGAAGATTCCTGACTGAATGAATTAAATATTGTTAGTTTGTTACACTTATGAAGTTAAAAAAACAACATTGTCCTTATTCATAGAATTTCAGAGAAGGTACTTCGACATTTCACTAATGTGCATTTACAAATACTACAATAAACAGCAATAGTCATATTGCTATTGTTGGGGCATTAAACTTAGTAGTGAACAGTAAAAAAAACAGCTAATTTAACAATGGCAAGGCTTATTATTTAGCTGATTAGAACTATGCAAACAACACAATTTTTGTTTTTTCCCCCCCACATGAAACTGGAGACAGAACGCAGAAACACAGGGACAGAGTAAAATTTAAAAAAACAACATTGTTGAATGTAGTCGGTGAAGCAATGCAGATGAGTGCTCGCAGTATGGCCCCAAACTGTATATGGGATCGAGGCCCCAAACCTGCAACCTACATCTTGCAGCTGACTTGGTCATTTCGATACTGTGAAGTTGCATGTCACACTTCAGTCTTTCAGGTTTAACTCTGGCCAAATAGACTTACAGGCTTTAGAAATCTATGTAGTTGAAGTGTTGCAAGTTATTTGTTTACATATTTAGAGATACAGCATGGAATGGGCCTTTCCAGCTGCAACCACCAATTTAACACTAGCCTAATCCTGGAACAATTTACAATGACCAATCAACGTACTAACCAGTACATCGTTGGACTGTGGGAAGAAACCAGAGCACCTGAGGTAAACCCACATAGTCCTGGGGAGGGGGGGGGGGGGGAGAAGATGTACAAACCCCTGACAGAGGATGTTGGGATTGAACTCTGAACTCAGACGCTTTGAGGTGCAATAGCATCATGCTAACCTCTACGCAACGGTGGCGCCAAGTTCTTCAGCATGAAAGAGATTAAAGATAGAAGGAAAAGTACTTCCTCTTTAGGTCCCCCAAGTCACATTTCTCCCTCACTTCTCTTCTATCCCTCTCCTGCCACAATCTTTGCAACCCCTAGGCCATTAGAGATTCAGCAACCCAGCACTGGTCCACTACCTGCAATCATGATGTTCTCTCCTCTGGAGCTTTTCCTGTACCAGTTATTCAGGCTGCTTGTCTAGGTAGCAACTTACTGGAAATAGTTAGATATACTATTGAGTAAAATTCTGTGGGGCTTGAGTACACCGAGATCATCACTTCTGCAACCATAGGTCCTCTTTCAGCCCCCACCATTCCCCACTCAGCTGTCCAGTTTGGGACTACTACTTTTAAACATGTGTCATCAATAGCAATTCCCTATTTTTTCTAAACTGAAAGCCTATTGGCATCTGTCACAGAGAGGAGAAAAAGCATGTTACATTGTTTGATCCTTCATCAGAATATCATCACAAATGCAAAACTTTAAAGTGTTTTCAGATACGTGTAGACCCTTTGTGCATCTTTAGCTTTCATTACTGAAATTCTGCACATGAAAGCTGCATGTATGGTGGAATAAATTTCAATGTAGTAAATTAAATTTTGTTGTTCACTTTCCAAGTGAAGCTACAAATATCAGTCACTTTCAGATATTGTAATTCCAGTTTCCAAGAGAAACCACAAAATTAATTAAAAGTAGTTGACAAATGTCTTGCTTTGGCATATTTCCATTTCAGAGCAGTACAGTTCCAAACATGCATACTTACTCCATGTGCGTTGTGGATAGTTCGCACAAGATTAACCCCCTTCCACACATAAATGTCACCGTTTAATGCTCCTGAATAAGTAATCTCATCTCGTGCGCAGGCCAGGCACAAAATAGTCTGGAGCTCTCCAGTTTTGCCAAATACACCCCGCTTTGCTGATAGGGTATTCCCACATAAATTCCAAAACTGGAAAAGGAAAAGAAATTATAACTTTCAGTAACAAATGCACAGAAATTGTTATTCCAGATTGTTTCTGTAGTAAGAGCCAGTGCCAAGTCATTTTAAATAAAAGCATGTTTGATGGCAGATTACAGAATTTGTGATGACAAATAAGTGAATAATATTTCAGCTTACAATATTGAAACATATTGCTGTGGTCAGATTTTCTTTAAGTGAAATTTGGTGCTCAGCCAACTTGAAAGCAATGTGAAATGGATATTCCATCTGCAGCACTAAATAACAACATTGTCCATCAAAGATAGGGATGCTCACATCACACAGACAATAAAGTTGCCCACAAATCTCCAAATTTACTGCTGACTGCAAAATTGAGGTGACCGTTGCTAATATATGTTATGACCAAATATTTATTGATAGTGCATTGCCTAACCTTGTCTTTGATTTTAAACAGTTGAATAACTGGATAAAAACAAAAATCAGGGAACCAAGATAATTTTCTAGATTTATGGATGCATGTGATCTTTCTGACTTCTCAACAGGTGTCATCATAGCATGCTTGCTAAGGAATGACTAATCTTTAAGTGGTAGTGTTAGAGAATTCAATAAGGGATAAAATAAAGGAAAATAAAACAGGAGAGCAAAGCAACAAAGAATATATGAGCTGGTTAAAAAAAAAGCTTCTATTGCAAAAAGAAACAAAGTTAGTGAGGACAAATATGGGTTCTTTACAGACTTAGATGGAGAGCAAGGAAATATCAGGGGAGCTAAATAAATACTTTGTGCCTTTCTTCAAAAAGACAAAGGAATATCCAAGATACAGTGCAAACATGAAAGCAAGACAAAAAGATAAGAAATAAAAAGAAATGAATAAAGAAAATAATGAAACTAATGACCCAGAAAACAAATCCCAAGGGTTCAAAGATCTCCATTCCAAAGATTTGCAATGGAAATTGGCAAAACTCTAGTTAGCATCTTTCAAAATTTCACAGATTCCAAATGAATCTTGCAGATTGGAAGATAGCAAATGAGATGCAAATCTCTAAAGCAGGAGAGAAAAAGTAGAGGGAACTATTGATCTGAGAGTGACATCATTAGATGGGAATAAATTGGAATCTGTAATAAAGGATGTGATGAAGATTAAATTAAGCTTTCAGTTTTCTGGTGATCTAAAATGACATGGGAATTCAGATCATAATGAAATTACAAAGCAGCTTCAAGAGGATACAGACAACTCTGCAAATTTGTGGATGACACCAAGATTAAGGACGTAGTGAACAGCGAGGAATGTTATCATGACTTGCAGAGGGATCTGGACCAGCTGGAAAAAAAAATGGACAGAACACTGGCATATGGAATTTAATGTAGATAAGTGTGAGATGTTGCACTTTGACAGGACCAACCAGGGTAGATCTTACACAGTGAAGGGCAGGGCACTGAGAACTGCTGTAGAACGAAAGAATATGGGAGTACAGGTCCATAATACCTTGAAAGTGGCATCACAGGTAGAAAGTGATGTAAAAAAAGCTTCTGGCACATTGGCCTTCATAAGTCAAAACAGTGAGTAACAGCAGATGGGTTGTTATGTTGAAGTTGTACAAGACATTGCTGAGGCCCAATTTGGAGTAAAGTGTGTAGTTCTAGTCACCTACCTACAGGAAAGATGTAAACAAGTTTGAAAGAGTGCAGAGAAACTTTACCAGGATATTACTGAGTCTAGAGGACCTGAGTTGCAAGGAAAGATTGAGTAGGGAGGACTTTATTCCTTGGAATGTAGAAGATTAACAGGAGATTTGATAGAGGTATACAAAATAATGAGGGCCATAGGTCGGCTTATTCCACTGAGGTTGGGTGGGTCTACAACCAGAGATTATGGGTTAAGGGTGAAAGGTGAAATGTTTAAGGGGAATATGAGGAGAACCCTCTTCACTCAGATGGTTGTGAGAGTGTGAAATGAGCTGCCAGTGTAAGTGGGGCACATGAGCTCAATTTTGAAGTTTAAGAGAAGTTTGGATAGGTGCATGAACGTGGAGGTATGAGGGCTATGGTTCTGGTGCAGGGTGATGGGAGTATACAGATTAAATAGTTTGGCATTGACGAGATGGGCCAAAGGGCCTGTTTCTTTTCTATGACTATGACAAGATGAGCAATTGAACAACAACACAGCTTATGGAGTGTAATGTGGAAATACAAGGTCTTTTTTTGAAAGAACAAGTCAGTAATAATGATTTCTTAAAAATTAGTTACAGGTTTCTCATTGTTGACATGGATAGAGACCTAACAAAGCTAACGTGCAGGAGCAGCAGACAAACAGAAAACAGTACATTGGCCTTAAATGCTAGAGGATTAGAGTAAAAATGCCTTTCTACAATTACAAAGGGAGCTGGAGAGCACTGCATACAATCTAAAGAATGGATATTTGCTATGTAGTAAAGATTCGCCATATTGATTCCTGGCAGTTGGCTGCAGGAGAACAGGTTAAGGAGGCTAGACTTCTATTCTTTAAACTTTGTAAGAATGAGTGGTGACCTCATTGAAACCAGATATAGAACCAGGGCAGATTTTTCTACTTGCCGAGTCATCCAGTACTATAGGTCTGAATCAAAACCAGGGGATCTGCTATTTAGGAGTACTTTAAGGAGATATTCCTTCACACAGAGCATGGTGAATCTTCAGCATTCTCTACCTCAAAAGGGCAGTTTTCATTCAAAACTGAGATTGATTGATTTTTGGATATGACAGTAATAATGGAGATAGGGAAGGGAAATTACGCTGAAGATGAAGATCAGTTATTATTGTGTTGAACTGAAGAGGAGGCTTGAGGGGCAGAATAGTCTATTCCCAATTTCTTCAAAAACACCAACTTCAAAAGTAATTTTACCAATATTATTATGAACAATGACTAAATTTTAGAAAGGAAGTTTCTTTGGATAAGGAACTCTACATAATTACAGAAGCTTTACATTTTGATACATACCTGTATGATTTATTCCTTTCATTTCTGTAGACACAGACTTGCCATTTGCTTAAACAAATTTAATGGAATCTGCCATAATTGAAGTAAAAGCATAGTACTGATCGAACTCAGCTACTCAGTCAGCAGTCATGGAGGCATGGGTATTGTTGACATTTTGGATCAAGACACCACATCAAACCTGAATGTTAACTATCCTTCTACTTCCACAGATGCCACTCATCTGCTGAGTTCCTCCAGCAGTTTGATTTTGATCCAGATTCCAGCATCTGCAGTCTGCATCTGCCCAATTAAAATAAGCTTCCTATGATGAAAAGAATCCACCTCTTTGTCGCTGCTTGATTTATCCAAGACAGGAAGACAAAGCTCTGTTAGCTCCTTTTCATAATTATTATTTTTTTACTCAATTTGGATTTCAGAACCAGATATATCTAGGTTTATAAAATATTGAAGTTCAAGGAAGTATAGTTTAAATTCCTGTTACCCTGATCATAATTCTGTTTAAATCTTTGTTACAAGAGATTTGGATCTTATTAAGATCACTTAAAATAATTTGGTGCATTATTTAAATACACTAATCACTCAGAATTAGGAATATAGCAGGTGGCTCAGGTTTCGGTGCATATGAATTAGCAGGAGTTGGCATCTTAGCACCTTTAGCCTCCTCATGGTCGATCTAACTTGTAACCTTAGATCTGCAACATCATCTATACATGGCGATTTTCACTTCTTGCTTATCAAGTATCTAAATAGTTTTACAGTAGATAAATTCCCTTCAACTGCCCTTTGAGGAAAACCTTATGGCCCTGAGAGCAAAATAAAAATCATTAACTTCCCTTTTTAATAAACAAAACTGTACTTTAAAACAGTTCTAGATTCTACCACAAAAGGAAATAATCTCTCTACATCTTCCCTCTGCAACTTAAATGATTCAATCACATTTTTTAAAAAAACTCTTCTACATTCTAGAAGTCTGAACTGTCCATTTCCTTCTCATTCAACTATCAACTCTTCTCCCCCCCCCCCCCCCCAACCACCTAACATTCCAGGTATCAGACTGGTGATAGGTCTCTGAATTACTTCCAGGAAAAACAATTTTCCTAAATAATGAAACCAATAGTAAAACAGTATTCCTAATGTGATCAACCCATAAATGAAGCTAAATCTCCTCATTTTTGTATTCCATTCTCCTAGCTGTCAATGCTAAAATAATTATCAATTCTAATTATCTGTTGTACCTGTATACCAGCCCTAAGCAAATGATGCACTGGGGTATACTTGGACTCTCCTACATCTCAAAGGGGTGTGTACTCTCTCACAATTTCTATAATAAGCTCCATATTCCTGTCAAAACAATCAATTTCACATTGGTCTGCACTCCATTTGCTAGAACTATGTCAGGAAGCTGATCGTTAACTACAGTTCAGCATTTAACATAATCATTCCCACAGTCAATAAGCTACAGAACCTGGGCCTCTGCCCCTCCCTCTGCAATTGGATCCTCGACTTCCTAAGCAGAAGACCACAATCTTTGTGGATTGGAGATAACATCTTCTACTCACTGGCACACCTTGGGTGTTTGCTCAACCCATTACTCTACTCCCTCTATACCCATGACTGTGTGGCTAGGTATAGCTCAAATGCCACCTATAAATTTGCTATGATACAACCATTGCTGGTAGAATCTCAGATAGACCAGCTAGTTGAGTGGTGTCGCAGAAACAACCTTGCACTCAATGTCAGCAAGACAAAAGAGCTGATTGTGGACTTCAGGAAGGGCAAGGCAAGGAAACGAAACACATTCCAACCCTCAGAGGGATCAGAAGTGGAAAGAATGAGCAATTTCAAGTTCCTGGGTGTCAAGATCTGAGGACCTAACCTGGTCCCAACATATCAATGCAGTTATAAAGGCAGCAAGACAGTGACTATATTTTATTAGGAGTTTTGTCACTTCTATAGATGTACTGTGGAGAGCATTCTAATAAGGCTACATCGCTATCTACTGGGGGGGGGGAGGGGGGAGAGAAAGCTACTGCACAGGACTAAAAGCTACAGAAAGTTGTAAAATTAGCCAGCTGAATAAAGTGATGAACAGGGAATGCATCTGCTCAATAACCATTTACTCGAAAAGTATTTTGCCGTGGGATGTCCAGATAACTATTCGAGGTCAGAGGAAAGAAGAAACATGAATAAATGCACCAATTTCTTCATTTGTACCTTGATGTGTTTTACACCACAGCTGATCATTTTGTTTGGCTGGTGCAAGTCCCAAGAAATATCAAATATCTGCAAGGAAAACAAGAAAAACAAAACCAAATTTATGAAGGAATTGCTCCACGCACAGGAAATAAATTACATCTACCAATGATTTCATCAATTAATTTACTTTTTTTAAAAAAAGTTTCTCATCTTGTCCTCAACACCTGTAAAACTGAACATCTGAATCAAGATTATCTACCTAAATAGTTAAGAGGCTAGAAATTACAAGTATCCCCACAATGAAGTAAATGGGCACACCATGAAACCAACCAGCTAATATCTCAGCTTACTCCAGCCATACCCTAACATCACGCACTGCAGCAACCCAGCTAGTATTCTCAGATCTCCAGGCCGAAAATCAACTGTGTGATGTAGGTTCTGACTCCAATCTCCATCACCAATTCAACTTGTAACCTTCCCTACCCCACCACCATCCAAACTTCGCCAGACTCTGGGCTTCCTTCCATGACCACACTGCAGGTCTAACACAGTCTGTGGCTGCTGGCCATCTCCAACCTGATCAAACACGCAACACATTTCCGATGCCACAAATGTCTGCATCCAGTCTATTGCACTGCAGGGTTTATTGCAGGTAACCCCACTGCTCATTGGGTGCAGGAACATTTCTACTCACCTGGTCATCATTCTAACATTTTATCTGATGCCACGTCTATTTGTTGTTCCTGTTATGCTCATCCAGGCACCATTTTAAAATACGTCTAGTCTCTTGTAATACTTCCATTAGAATCTCTTACCTAGTATTTCACTAGAATTAGAATGCACAACTAATATCAGGCAATACCTAGTATTGCTGGCCTTAGAGCTCCAGGAACCGAGGTTTGAAGAACTTGTACATTCTTTCCATGACCATGTGAGCTTCCTCGTCAATCTCCAAAGGCAGGCTAATAGGTCATTTGGAATCTCTTTACTCTAGGTAAATGGCAAAAAGAATCAAAGGGGAATTGAGGGGCATATATGGGAGAGAATAAACTGCTGAGGTAAAAGGGATGCATAGAGATTAGATATTGGACTAAGTGGCTTGCTTCATGGATTTCATAGGCTGAAGTAAACAATGCATCAGAGCACAGCAAAAGCCCTTCAGTCCATGATGCCAATTCAAATTCTTCCCATTGATCTGCACTTGGTCCTCCACTCTGTCTGTTCATGTACTTGTCTAAATGCCTCAAACTTTGCTATTATATATGATACACTTCCTCTGGCAGCACATTCTAGACACCTACAGCTCTAAAAACAAACTTGCCTGTAGGACTCCTTAAAAATGTTTCCCTTTTCACTCAAACCTAGGATTTTGACATTCCTACATTTTCATAATTTTATATTTCTCTTAAGTCACCCCTCAGCCTCCAGAACTGCAGAGAAAAATCAAGTTGTGTACAACCTTGCCCTATGACTATTATTTTCTAATCCAGGCAACATCCTGGTGAACCCCTTTTGTGCTTTCTTAAGTGCCCCCAGATCTTTTCAGTAGTGCAGCAACAACCACCAGACACAAATGTAGCCTAACTACAGTTTAAAAGAGCTACATCATGACTGTTCAATTTGGACTTGCACCCCAAAATCCCTGTGAACATCAGGTGCTTAGGCTTCTATCATTTACTGTACATTTTCCTCTTTCACTGGATTTCACCCCCCCCCCCACAAAAGGACAACATCTCATACTTGTCCAGATTTAACTGTACCTGCCAGTTCTACACTCATATTTCCAAGTGATCTATGTCGTTTCACAACTTTCCTCACTACCAATTTTTTGTGTGTCTGCAAACTTACCAAGCTGCCCACCTATATTTTCATCCAACTTATTTATATTTATCACACAAAAAAAAAACACGCTCCCAGCACTGATCTCTTCGGAACACCACAGGTTATAGAACTCTAGTCAGATTAACAACATCTGCTATTACCCTATGTCTTGTAATAGCCAAGCCAATTTTGAATCCAATCTGCCAAGTCCCCGTGTTCTCACGTGCCATAATCTTCTGGATAAGACTTCTAAAGACCATGTGTACTACATCTACTGTCCTACCTTCACAACCATCCCTAATAAGTCCAAGCTTTCCGAGTTGCATGTAAATCCTATCCTTAAGATCCCTCTCTAACAATTTCCCCAGCATTGATGCAAGATTCACCAGACCAGGTTTGTCCCTGTTGTCTATCTTACATAAAGGAACAACATTGACTACTATCCAATCCTCTGGGCCGTTGTTTGTGGCTGACAAGGATACAAAGACCTCTGACAAGGCCTCATCCAATAGCCTGCGATGGATTCCATCAGGCTTTAGGAACTTAACATATCGTGATGGCTGCCTCCTGTGTCACTGTAAGATCCGGTAAATTATAATTCAGATTTTTAATAAAAGTCAAATTCACTCCTGGTGCATTTTCATCATGTGATTCTGAAATTCTTCTTCAACCAAGTTAATAATAAGCTCTTGGGCCTAATCCAACTTCCTATTTTAATAATTATTTAATCATCCCTTTTACCATACTACTGTTTTGTCAAAAATCCTGAGTCTTCTTTAGCACTATGGATTAGAAATTTCCAGGTGGAGCTCTCTTTTCCCTACTTGTAAAGTCTGTTGTTTTCACTCATGATACACAACTTCTTTTCAAATCTACTTTATTCTTAACTCCACGTCTATATCTCAGACATCCAACCCGGCAAAAACTCATTTCAGGGAGGTAGCACCATCAATTTGCAGGAGACTCCCGGAATTTCCGGGAGAGGTGGGATGTCTGCAATAGGGCAGCTCCTTAGCAGCTATCCAGCTAGTTTAAACAACATTAGCTATGCCAATGAATGAATGATACCTGTTAAACTCACCTCAAACATGTCTTTTACAGTCTTAACCCACCATGGGCAATAGAAAAGTTGCAAGCAGTGCAGCGAGCAACACTGTCATTATTTTTGACGCCTATTAGACAGGGGTACACTTTAGTGTAGTCAGGGGTGAAGTACGTTTTATATTTTCTTTTTTTGAAACACACTGCCATGGTGCTCGCTCTCTCTTGAAAAAAAAATTGATTTCCAGGATATTGTATATAATTTGCGGGCATCAGGAAGCCACTATCAAAATGCGGGAGACTCCCGGAACTTCCAGGAGAGGTGGGATATCTGCCATCTTCCATCCACCACGGCCCTGTGACTAAACTGTAATTCTGCTACAACAGTATGTGTACAGAATTAGCATGAATTCACGAGCAGAAGATCTTTGAATTCAAAAACAAAACTGATGAAATATCTAGGAATGTTTCCACTTTGGAGTAGTGAGAACAACATCTGTGCAAGAGCTGGAACTAATAAAAAGAGCAAGTCTTGTTGCATGTGAGTTTTGACGTGGAGGATGTTTTTAATAGTGCAAGAGTCTAAGAACAGACAGCTTCAGAGTAAGGACGCAGTGGAATTTCTTTAGCCAGAGGGTGACGTACATGGGGAATTCATTACCTTGGATAGCTGTAGACATCTCGTCATTGGGTATACTTAAAGTGGAGGTTGATAGGTTCTTAATTAGTAATGGCATCAAAGGTTATTATCCGAGTACCTTTGTACACCAGTTGCTATAAGTGAACATTCAGGTGCAGCACAGTTCGGAAGACAAATGAAATGTTGGCCATTTTTACAAGATTATTGGAATAGAGGAGCAGGGATGTCATTGCAGCTACAGAAGACCTTGGTGCCACCTGATCTGGAGTTGTGCGCTTTTGTTTTTGTCTGTTTATTCAAGAAAGGACCTGGAGGGAAAGCAATATTGATTCGTGGGTTTGGTGCAGGCCTGCATTCACTGATATTCTTAAGGCTGAGGGGTTATCCCATAGAAACCTATAAAATTCTAACAGACAATACTGACTGGCCACAAGGATGTCCCCAGTTCCTGAAGAGTCCAGAACAAAGGGCTGAAACATCAGGATATAGAGCTTGCCATTTAATATCAACAAGAGGAAAAGTTTCTCCATCCAGATGCGGAAACTGTGGGATCCTCTCCCACAGAAGACACTGGAGGCCTAGCCAAATATATAAAAGAAAGTTATTCATAAATGCTAAAGGGATGAAGGGAAATAGGAGAAAGCAGAATTCAGGTTCTGAAGTAGATGATCTGCCATGATCCCATTAAATGCTGAAGCAGGACCATGGTTTCACAGGCTCCTTTCGCAATTTTCTATGTTCCTCCAAGCTTCTATTCCAGCCACAGTCAAAGATGCAGTATCTCATCATATACTTTCTGGAAAAGTAGGAACATCCATTGGGGCACCTCTATACATAGCATAAATTATTTCTTCACAGATGTCCAATAAATTGATCAACCTTTATTTTCATTCCTCAAAATCATGTTGACATTGCCCAATTACCTACAGTTTTTCTAAGCACTCTACTTCTAACAAGCTTCTCATGCAGATGTTACACTCAACAGCCTACAGTTTCCTGCTTACGGTCACATTTCAGTTTTGGAGTAAGGTATTACAGTTGCTATTATTCAATCCAAAGCAGGGGTGCCTAACCTTTATGCCAATGAGCTTTACCATTAACCGAGGGTCTGTGGACCTCAGGTAGGGACCTGTGATCTAAACGAATCTTCACAAATTTAGGGAATTTGGAAAATTAAGGCAAACATCAACTCACTAGCCTGCAAGACCACAGGGATGAAGTCTATCAGGACCCAAGGATTTGTCACTTAGTGGCTCCAACCGTTTACATAGTACCATTCGCCAGTGACTAATTTTCCCCAGAGTTCTTCCCTCCCTTCTAATGTCTTCCTTGCACCTATTTTTGGGATGTTAGCTGCATCCTTAAAGTTATCAAATAACTTACTTGCTATGCAACCAATACTTCTACACATCTTTAAAACACAAGAGCATGAGACCATAAGACATAGGAGCAGAATTAGGCCATTCAGCTCACTGAATGTGCTTTAACGTTAAATCATGACTCTCAAACTCATTCTTTTTCCCTTTCCCCACAACCTTTGACACCTTTATGAATCAAGAACCTGTCAACTTCGGTTTAAAATGTACCCAATGACCTAGCCTCCACATTACATAATTTAACTACCTTCTGGGTCAAGATATTCCTCATCACCTCTGCTCTAAAGGGACATCCCTTTCTTCTGAGGTTGTGCCCTCTAGTCCTAGGCTCTTCAACTATTTTGTAAATATCTTCTCCACATTCACTCATCTATGCCTTTTGTAGGTTTTAATGTAACCCCTCTCATCCCTCTAACTTCTAGCGAGTAAATGCCCAGGAGCCATCAAACGCTCCTCACATATTAACCTTTTCATCCCAAGACCGTTCTTGCTACCTTTCTCTGCCCTCTCCAATACCAGCACATCCTCTAGATATAGTGCCCAAAACTGCTAATACTCCAAATGTGGTCTCACCAATGGCTTATAAAACCTCAGCATTCCATTCCTGCTTTTATATTCTAGTCTTCTCGAAATGAATGCCAACTGCCAAATTAATTTGTCAAATGATAAATGAATGCCATTTGCCTTCCATACTACCAACAGTACATTACTGCCTACAGAAACTTAATACCTGTTTGATATTCCTGACTAGCTTCAGAAAACATTGTTTTAACCACACCTGGAATACTGTGTTCAGTTCCAGGTAGCAGACTTTCAGATGTGAAAAATGTAGGATATGTTGTAGAATCGATTTATTAAAATGATTCCAAGAAACAGGAGCATTAATTACATGAATAGATTGGAAGTACTTTCCGTTTCGAGTTGACAATTTTACATCTGCTACATGTTCTTTTCCCTCTGTTAAATCAACCCACTAGCAAATTTCCTTACCCCCTCCCCCCATGGATCCGGCAAAAGCTATGAACACTTCCAGTTTAAAGGCCTCCCCTTGTTCAGTTACGTTTTCTGTTTACAAGCTTTGATTCTCATTTACCAAGGCCAGATGCATTTTGGTCCCATCAAGACTGATCCTTCTCCAAATGATTACTTTTATCATTGGCTTTACCATTTCCTGAATGTCCCCCTGTTGATATTTGCTCTTTCATCCAGTTCCAACTCACTTTGCAGATCTAAACCAGTCAAACTGCCTTCCTCTTTGAGCCAGAAACATGCTGATCAAGAAATTTCTGAATACATTTCAGAACTCCTACACATTTCAGGGTTTCTATACTCCTTACATTATTACTATTTCAATCTACATATGGATAATTCAGACCTCCATGGCTTTTGCACAGTTCTTCAATTTTCAGTTTATTTATTCCTCAGTACTCTTCCCCTGGTGGCAACAACACAATAATCTCAGTGATTGCATCTATATAGTTTCTTAAACTGATAGATTTCATTCTTGGTCGTTGCAGGAAACCATCTCTCCAAAATAAGATTCTCAAATCAATACTGCTACACCTCCTCTTCGCTCTTTCTAGAACAGCTTGTATCCAGGAATATAAAGTACACATTCTTGTATTATAAAGTAAGACCTCTGCTTTAAAAAAAAATCCCATATAGTTAGTTGTGTTGTGACCCACTAGCCCTGTTTAATAAGTTTCTTGAATTCACATGTAGTCAGATCTGGTATTCAGAAATAACAGAGACTGTCTTGTCTCCCTTTCTCTTCACCATTAACACCTCGGACTTCAACTACTGCAAAGAGTCTTGTCATCTTCAGAAGTTTTCAGATGACTCTGCCATAGTTGGATGCATCAGCAAGGGAGATGATGTTGAGTACAGGGCTATGGTAGGAAACTTTGTCACATGGTGTGAGCAGAATTATCTGCAGCTTAATGTGAAAAACACTAAGGAGCTGGTGGTAGACCTGAGGAGAGCTAAGGTACCGGTGACCCCTGTTTCCATCCAGGAGGTCAGTGTGGACATGGTGGAGGATTACAAATACCTGGGAATACGAATTGACAATAAACTGGACTGGTCAAAGAACACTGAGGCTGTCTACAAGAAAGATCAGAGCTGTCTCTATTTCCTGAGGAGACTGAGGTCCTTTAACATCTGCCGGATGATGCTGAGGCTGTTCTACGAGTCTGTGGTGGCCAGTGCTATCATGTTTGCTGTTGTGTGCTGGGGCAGCAGGCTGAGGGTAGCAGACACCAACAGAATCAACAAACTCATTCGTAAGGCCAGTGATGTTGTGGGGATGGAACTGGACTCTCTCATGGTGGTGTCTGAAAAGAAGATGCTGTCTAAGTTGCATGCCATCTTGGTCAATGTCTCCCATCCACTACATAATGTACTGGGTGGGCACAGGCGTACACTCAGCCAGAGACTCATTCCTCCGAGATGCAGCACAGAGCGTCATGGGAAGTCATTCCTGCCTGTGGCCATCAAACTTTACAACTCCTCCCTTGGAGGGTCAGACACCCTGAGCCAATAGGCTGGTCCTGGACTTATTTCATAATTTACTGGCATAATTTACATATTGCTATTTAACTATTACTATTTTTCAATTACGATTCTATTACTATTTATTATTTCCATGACTATTACTATTTACTAACAGTAATATTACTATTACTATTTCTATTACTATTTATTATTTATGGTGCAACTGTAACAAAAACCAATTTCCCCCAGGATCAATAAAGTATGACTATGACTATTCACTCAGAATTACAATTCAGGTTTATTTTCACTGACGTACACACATTGTATCGAAATGACAGGCAGGTAGGCATTTGATGTAGAATCTTTGCACGTAGAATTAAGAAACTGCTAAGATTAAGAAGATCCCAGGTTACATACAGTTCTTCAAACAGTAGCCAGGATGTGGAGTAAAAATTTACAACGGGAGATAGAAAAGTCATGTAACAAGGGCAATATTACAATAGTCATGGCAGATTTCAATATGCAGGTTGATTGGGAAAAGTTGGGTTGGTACTGGATCTCAAGAGGGAAATTGTAGAATACCTACGAGATGACTTTCTCGAGCAGCTTGCGGTTGAGCCCATTAAGAGAAAGGTAATTCTAGATTGTGTGTTTATGTGATGAAACAGATTGGAATAGAGAACTTAGAGGTACCAGTATTACAGCAGAGTAAAGGGAATTAGAGGCATGAGGGAAGAGCTGGCTGAGGTTGATTGGAAGGGTCTCTAACAGGGATGATGACAGAACAGCAATGCCTGAAGTTTCCTGCAGCTATTCAAAAGGCACAGGATAGATACATCTCAAAGAAGCAGTAGTACTCAAAAGGAGGATGAGGCAACAACCACAGCTGACAAGTCAAGGACAGCATTAAAGCAAAAGAGGGCATATGATATAGCAAATCTCTAAACCTCTCCCATTTCAGTCTGACATTTTTCTTATGTTGATGTTATTCATCTGTCGCATTCCCTTTCTAGAATTATCCCTCTCCACCTACCCCTCTATCCCTTTTTCAGTGCTATTTTCCTGTACCCAAGAAGGGCAGAGGGTGCAAACATCGCTGTCAAAACAATGGCAAACTTCTCCCTTTTCTCTCAACCTGGGATATATCACATCAAAGCTCTTCTTCAAAACCCTCTCCTCCTTGCTGTACCCACCAGGGATCACTATCCTCCATGCCCTTCTTAGTGAAAATGGATGTAAGGTACTCATTTAGTACCTCATCCATGTTCTCTGGCCCCAGGCACAGATTCATTTTAAGAAATTTAAAATGAACATTACAACTGCCAATTATTATCATTCAGGCACTGATTGTCAGTTTCCAAGAAATATTGCTGCAGTGAAATGTTCCAGTAAAGCTAACCAACATAGTACCACAGCTAGGAATCCAACAAGGAAATCTCTCCAAGCTGTAATTGCAAGGACAATTAATTTATTGCCTTTGTAAAGTACTGTTGAGGAGTGAAGCATTAGAGCACATTAACATCCTTCAGATTGCTCAAAAGTCAGACTCAGTGGTCGCTACACTGGTAAAGTGTTACTCATTCTGTGAAACTCAGCTAAGACTAGTAACCTTATTCAACCCACCCTATAGAACAGAGACAGCAATAATAATTGCCCTTCTGATACTGGGTCTCAAGCCCAAATGACCATCTTCCCTTAGCCTCCAAGATACTTTGGCTTGCTGAGCTCTTCCAGTTTGTTTTTTTGGCTGTGAATTTCAATGTCTGCAGACTCTTGTGTCTCTAGTGATGAACATTTTCTTATTGTGCCACCCTTTGCCTCTGAACAAAAAGCTGAATTAGTAACCTTTCTCATGTCCAAGCTGACATCTCGGTGCCCAAGTGTGGCGGTTCAGCAATGTCAGAGAAGCAGCCTTCAGACTGAGACATTAAAACAGAGATATCCCTGTCAATCAACTGGATCGAAGAGCACACTGAGACCTGCCATGAAACAGATGAAGTTCTCCTGGTATCACATACAAAATACTGGAGGAATTTAGCAAGTCAGGCAGCATCTACAGAGGATAATAAACACTTTGATTCTTAAAAAAAAAATACAGATCAAAACTAAACACAAATCACAATAACATTAAACTGTACACTGAAAGGCAGAAATCTCAGTTTCCCACTTTTTAAGAGAGCAATCTTTAATACAATGAACACCTCTTGAATGTCAAACCAAATTTCACAGAATAGTGCAGCAAGACAAGAGCTCATTTTATCCGCCCCTTTTAATCCTCCCCCCACATCCTGCTCTTTTCTTATAAACTCGATGGCGTTTTCTATTTCACTTTGAAAGTTACTTGATAGTCAGTCTTATGATTTAACATTCTTTTTCAAGGCAACATGCCCAGAAATAGCCACAGTGCTTCAGTTGAAGCTTAACTAGCATCTTAGAAAACACTAACTTTGAGCTCTTTCAACTGTCATCTCAATTTCTTCCTGCAGTTCTTGAGCTGACTGCTCAAGTTGGCCCTTCTCTTTCCTGTTAAAATACATCACATCAGACTTCTATTTATAGCAGTCCAGTACTTGATACCAATGACACTGGCATACGCACTTTTTGCACATCCATTGATATTGGCAAACTGGTATTATTGATCATAATCTAAATGGCAAGGCCTTACAACAGCTGGACCTGGTGCCCCCTTTTCCACTCCAAAAGTCCTGAAAACAATGACAGCCCTTTGTGCCAAGTTGTTGAAGTGTTTCAATATATTAAATACTTTAAAATCATAAATTAGGTTTAGTTATCATTCAAGTGTACATGAATATAGCCAAATGAAAGAGCATTCCTTCAGGGTCAAAGTGCAAAACACATTACCAATAGCACACAGCACATATTGCGCATATAATTACCATAACAGAAAAAAAACCAGCCACAAAGAAATATAGTATAGCCCAAGTCCCCCAAGTTGCCTGTGGACTGATGATGCATGGAATGTTCTCCTGGTCCAGCTTAATCTTTCACCGAGTGAACACTGGAGGGCGACACCCACGGGAGAAGACAGCCTCCAACCCAGTACAGATTCCAGTGCACTCACAGATGCCTCGGTTCTCTCTCACACCGCCGCTGGCATCTTCTCTCCGGGGCAGTTGCAACAGGCAACACTGTGGCATGAGGGCCTTGTTGGTGCAACAATCGAGGCAAGGCAGCTTCCCTGCCAGTCTCGTCAATGAAGCAGAGAAACAGAATTGCAGTAATCTACATCACCGAAGTCCGACAGGAAAAATGTCCAAGACAATCACTCGCTCCGTTTGTTGAAACGCACACCAACTTGGCACTACAATGGTACTCAACAAGTCCAGACAACAACAACAGAGCTACGCAGTAAGTGCAGCTCGGTTACTATTGAGCAACTTGCTGATGGAGTAAACCTGCAGTAGTTGAATTTCTTAATATTCAGCAGCGCCTTGTGATCCAAAAAGACTTGAAGAATGAGCAATTATACTTTTGGTTGGACCTCGAATGGCTGCTGCACCCTAGAGCACTGACATCTTACAAGAAGCTAATGTTAAAAATATGAAAACAAAAAATTCTAAAAACTGAAGTTTAAGAAATTAAAAAATCACTTGCTCATTCCACATAACTATTTAATTCTACTGAAACGGATGGTCTTGCTGAGATGTAATGTGATGCTAGATCAGCAGGCAGATTCACAGTTACAGGAAGGTTATGCTCACCTGTTACATACTGCAAACTTGACAGTGTAGATGCTGAGAAATGCTGGCAGTTTGGGGAAGAGCTGAAATTTGCAAACAAGCTCTGACCCATTATTCAGCTTAAATAACAGCTCAATTCATATTTTTTAAAACACAAACTTTAGAATTAACAAGAAAAGAATGCTAAAATGAATTCACTATTTATAAAACTTCGCTTTAGTTGTTATCCCAGAAATCTGCAGTGTCTTCAACTAAAATTGTCCTTAATCTACCAATAGTACAAGATTAGGCCAGAATCACTTAATTTTTTCCTATTTGATAAAGAATTCCTTTGCTCCTAAATTATTAAAAGAATATTTATTTGCATAGCTTACTACACAATTATAACTGTAGCCCGAGATTTCAAACATTGTACTTATGAAGGAAAGATAGTCAGTTACCCTATCTGTGTGTCCTGGTGCAGTTGCCAGAACTCTTCCTTTCTTCCAATCCCAGACACAAATAGTGTTTTTGGAATCCAGGCCAATGGATACCAAACGCTGCAGAATTGGGATAAAACAGAAATTAGAAGCAGCTCTTTAAACAAAGCTTAAATTTGAAAGTCTCCTCCCATCATAACTCCGTAACTAATTTCTTTTTAGACATCTGTTAGTCTTGCAAGACCATGGATCAGCGCCTGGAAAGTCTTCACTCTCCAGGGTGCAGGCCTGGGCAAGGTTGTATGGAAGACCAGCAGATGCCCATGCTGCCAGTCTCCCTTCTCCACGACATTAATGTTGTCCAAGGGAAGGGCATTAGGACCCATACAGCTTGGCACCAGTGTCGTCGCAGAGCAATGTGAGATTAAGTGCCTTGCTCAAGGACACAACACGTTACTAATTACATCCTTTAAAAAGGAACTGCAGAAACATAAATCATACCCACTGCCAACCAAAAAGAACCAAATGACCATTAACTCCCATTGTTAATATCACTCAAATCTTATCACTCAATACTGTACAGAAAATAGCTCCATGGTTGTTCACATAAAAATGCATCTTCTCCATATTTCCACAATTTCATATATTTGATATCATGCATGCAAAGTATAGCTTTCGAACTGTTAATGACCTGAGAATTAATAGCAATTATTTTAAATCATTAATGTTCAAACAATATATCTCTCAGTTTATTAATGGGTTTAGTTTGTATGCATATTTATTATTCATAATGAAACTCGGCCACTTCTGGTGCAAGTTTACCCTATTGAATTAACACCACAATGTATGACAAAATGAGTGCATGTTCACTATCTTGAGTCATCTCTAAAACAGTTAACAATTACAGATGAAAGACCTAAATGTCTGTTTTTCACCAAAGAAATAGAGTAGGAATTTCCAAACTATGTTCATGAGCTAAATTTAACCTATGGCTCTTCCTGGATTGGTCTGGTGAAGGTTCTCCGATATTCTACCATGCACAAATCAGAATCAGCTTTAATATCACTGGCATATGTTGTGAAATTTATTGTTTTGCAGCAGCAGTACATTGCAACACATACAAATTAAATAGTGCGAAAAGAGCAATAAAAAGTGAAGTAGAGTAGAGGGGTTCATTGTCCATTCAGAAAACTGGTGACAGAGGGCAAGAAGCCATTCCTAAAGTAACATACTCAAAATGCTGGAGGAACTCAGCAGGCCAGTCAGCATCTATGGAAGAGTAAACAGCTGATGTTTTGGGCTGAGATCCTTCATCAGGACCGGGTCTCAGCCCGAAACGTTGATTGACCTGCTGAGTTCCTCAACAATTTTGTGTCTGTTGCTTTGGATTTCCAGGATCTACAGACTTCCTTGTATTTTTGTTGCTAAAATGTTGAGTGTGCACCTTCAGGCTCCTGTACCTCCTCCTCGACAGTAGTAATGAGAAGAAGGCATGCCCTGAGCGATGGGGCCCTTAATGAAGGGCACTGCCTTTTTGAGGCGTCACCTTTTGAAGATGTTCTTGATGCTGGGGAGGCTAATGTCCATGATGAAGCTGGCTGAGTTTGCAACCTTCTGCAGCTTTTTCCAATCCTGTGCAGTGGCCACTCCCTAACAGACAGTGATGCCACTAGTTAGAATGCTCTCTATGGCACATCTGTAAAAAATTGCTGGAGTCTTTGGTGTTATACCAGATCTCCTCAAACTCCTAATGAAATGTAAATGCTCTCATGCTTCATTTGTAATTGCATCATTATGTTGGGTCCAAGACAGATCTTCAGAGATGTTGACACCCAGGAACTTGAAACTGCTCACCCTTTCCACTGCTGATCCCTCCATGAGGACTGCTGCTTGTTCCCTCAACTTGCCCTCCCTGAAGTCCACAATCAATTCCTTAGTTTTACGGACACTGAGTGAAAGGTTGTTGCAACACTACTCAACCATCTGATCTATCTCATTGATGTGCTCCTCCTCCTCATCTACTGAATTTCTGCCAATAGTTGTGTCATCAGCAAATTTATAGATGGCATTTGAGCTGTGCCTAGCCACACAGTGGTGGGTGTAGAGAGAGTAGAGCAGTGGGCTAAGCTCACATCCTTGATGTCTGCCAGAGTATTATCAGCAAGGAGAAAATATTATTCTAGATCTGCACTGACTGTGGTCCAATATGTGCTGTCAAGAAAAATGAGACCTGTTAGGGCATAATCTGGAGTTTGCGAATATGGCAGTTACTAATTCCTACAAAATCTGGGCTTCAGTTCTTAATGTAAATGCAATTTCAGGAATCTTGCATTTAGTCTTCAGTTTTTTTTTGTAAATTGCAAGTAGTAAATTGAAGTCAAAAGCACAGGCTGTTCCACAGACTGAGATTACATATGCAAGAGCCAAACATTAAAACAATCTGATTGTGTTAATTGGCCTGCATCAAACCAGGCAACATGGCTAAATTACTTGCACCATTGTGACTTGGAGTGCAAGCTGGCAGGCCACACTTGTGTACTCAGAGACAGCCTGTCAACATTAATTCTGGATGTCTGGGATTTCTGCCCCCAGAAGCTTTTAGACGATGTGTGAATTACTTTGTGACAAGTGTCTGAATATTCAGGGCATCTGTCACTGTAGATACTGCAAAGGAAGGACTGTCAACCCAAAATATTGAAGGAATGTCGTCAGTGCAACTATTGAAATTGTATTGTATCATGATACCATTAATCTTAAGGGTTTTGTGTATTTAATATTTCAGTAGTATTTCAGTAATCTTCTCAATATACTGTTTGATTAAGCATTCTCATTTGTTTCAATAATTCAATACATTACATGTATAAACCTGTGAATTGCTTATGTAATCATGTTACCATGTGTTCATCTCGCTTGAATTAAACACAAAGTTATAGGCACACATTGTGAACTCCTGTGTCTCCCTTTAAAGTTACAAAGTGTATAAAAGTGATGTACCTAAAGGGCTTGTGAGCCTCGGCTAAGAGTTTCTCTGTAAGAATGCCTGCTTGTACTGGATAAAGACTTCTATATCTGCAGTTTCAGTGTTTCTCCAGTGACTTCGATCACAGTCACAAGCCCTTCAGTAAAATGAAACTAGGAGGTGGTGCAGGCGAGTTGTGCCAAAGTTATTCATACAGTGGGAACATCTATGGAAAACATAGAGGCTCTTTGGCCCACCATACACAGGCTGACTATGACGTGGAGTTAACGAAGTGCAAAGAAACCTAGTGATAAAAGGCCCGGAGTTTTCACAAACTGCCTATACTTTCATTGAATGGAATAGAAATATCTTCACCTGTCATTTGCTTAATCCTATTTTTGCAGAAATGTCTTGCTTCCTATTAATGTGATCTTAAAATAAAAATCACATTTAAAGAGCAAGCGGTTGTCAAACGACATAGTTCTAACATAGGAAAACTTCACCAAAACAATAGATCAGTCACTGTCTTAGATGATGAAGCAGGCACAAGGGGCTTAATGGGGCCTCCTACTTCTTGTATATAAAAAAAGAGAAGAAACACTAAGAAACAGCATTTTAGAATATGGCTTGAAGCAGCTTATTATTTCATATTAAACTCCTTGGATGTTGGTCTTCACTCGATGTATTGAAACCTTTTCCCTATACCCACAACTCAACAAAAGCGATGACCATCTCTAATGAATGCTTGTCAATATTAAGAGGTAACAATTCACAAACTTTGCCTCACTTGCTGAATATTTCCAGAATTTTCTACTTATGTTAAATCACTGAAAGCTGAAAAGCAATACTAAAAAGGTGTCCAAATGGAAAGTAGCGTCAGTTCTGTTAAAAAAAACTTTGAGTCAGACAAAGTAATAGATTGCATTTATAGGAGTGGAAAGCCAAGATTTAATAGAAATAGACTTCAGTTTTCCCCCAAAAGGACAAATCATCGACAGCATGTTACAGTGACCATTCCCCTTGGAAGTGGTATTTGTGTGGTCACGTGTATGTATCATTTACAGGATTGAAAGGTGCTCCGGTTCAGATGGTGCCGGTGAACCTCTGACTTCTGGCTGGTAGCTACTAAAACAAGGATAGCAACTAAACACTTTGTTAACCACGCTTTTTACCTACAAACAATCATTGCAAGTAATAGTCTGTAACTTCCCTTTGGACTTGGAGGCAGATGGATGTGGCAAAACAGAGGTTAGGCGAGGCGGCGTGGCAGGCCCATCGCTGAGAGCACGGAAGAGCATGAAAGATCGGGCGCAGGCCGAATCGAAGCCACAGGGTCCAGGTGCCAAATGTAACTGAGCATGATATGCGGACTGAGATTTACAGGCCAAATCAAAGCAGTGAAGTCTAGCCTATCCAAGCAGCAGACCCATTGTTTGGATAGAGAGTTAAGTGCTAGGCCAGATTGAAAAGGTCAGGGTGTCGGGTCTAAGGTGAAATATGGGCCGATTAAGATCATTGCTCTACGATGTTTACTCAGCTCTCTGATGAACCCTCTTGCGGACTTCAGTTCAGAAACACTATTTGCTTCCAGTTACCGTTGCATGATGCTTTTTTCCCCCCATTGCACATTGGGTGTTGGATAATCTTCTTTTAAGGGTTATTTTATTCTTTTATTTTCTTATGGACGTGTGCTTTTTATTCTCTGAACATTGCGTGTTACAGTCTTTTTGCATATATGGGATTTGTTTTGGGATTTCTTTGTTTCGTAGCTGCCTGTTAGGAGACAAATCTCAAGGTTCTAAAATGTATACATATTTTGATAATAAAGTGTACTTTAAACCTTTGTCACACCTGGTGCACCAGAATCAGATAAGGCATTTCAGATGTTGGAGACATAAATAAAGGAGTCCTTAAATGGCAGTTATATCATCATTTCTAAATATATAGCTTTTCCTCAGTAATTTGAAGCTTCAATTAAGCAAGATTGGACTTTGGAAATGGATGGCTTTGGTCCAGATAATCCAATGATAAAACTGAAAAAAAACATTTATTAGTCCTTTGCGTTATTTTGAAATTTTAAACTCAATTGATTTGTGCATTCATGAACATTACAGCAATTTTTCCACAGAGGAATGGAAAATTTCCTTCCCCCAAAGGATATTAGTGAATCTGACTTATTAAGCAAAACACTCCAGTTTTTCCATCATTACCAGTACAATTATTATTTCAGATTGACTTAATCAACTAAACTTAAAATTCTTTAGCTGTTTCATTGAGAATTATACTTGTATCTCCTGATCATCAACCCAGGATTCTGCAGGGTTTAAAAACACAAACACGAGGAAATCTGCAGATGCTGGAATTTCAAGCAACACACACACAAAAGTTGCTGGTGAACGTAGCAGGCCAGGCAGCATCTCTAGGAAGAGGTACAGTCGACGTTTTAGGCCGAGACCCTTTGTCAGGACTAACTGAAAGAGCTAGAAACTAGAAAGCTCTTCTTTCAGTTAGTCCTGACAAAGGGTCTCGGCCCAAAACATCGACTGTACCTCTTCCTAGAGATGCTGCCTGGCCTGCTGCGTTCACCAGCAACTTTTGTGTGTTCTCTGCAGGGTTTGGCCAATTACTTAATCACTATAGCAACAAATAATGTGCTGGAGGTGGTCAGTAGGTCAGGCAGCATCTATGGGTGGGAGTAAAGAGTTAATGTTTGGGGCCCAGTCCCTCCATCAGGACTTAAGTCATTATGCTTATATATTCTTCAAGTACTTGTTAAACTGACAATTAATTTACTCACCTGCCCATCATGATCAAATGCTAAACAGGCTATTCCATGTGTGTGAACATCCTTCAAAATGGATATTGTCTGTACGTTGTAGGTATCCCATACACATATATGCGGCTCCTTTCCCACTTGCCCTGTTGCGACTAAAGTTCGTTCTGGATGGAGAGCTAAACTGTGGATTGAACAGAAATTTGATCAAAAGAAAAAAAAATTATCCAGCAGTTGTCACATCCATGGGTAGTGGTGCAGTTGCTGAACCATTCCAGCAACATTTACTCAAACTAGGTTCCAAAATAGATGTGTTTCAGTAAATTTCCCATCAATGGCAGTAACAAGTATAATACCATACTAATCTCATAGGCACAGTCATGTAAAGAGTAATACTGCCACACTGATGTGCATCTAATAGACTAGCATGCCAAGAAAATAACTATATCCTTGGTAATATCTGGTTTACTGTTTTTCTAACCTTATCTTTTTTTCTTAAAATCATTATTTTTGCTTTTTCTTACAGGGCTGTGTTTAAAGGGAATTCGCCACTACTTGGATTTCAATATGGCTAGCTGCACAATTAGTCCCAATTAGAGAAATTTTCAGATTATTTTTGAGACAGATGGGAATGCAAATTAAGGGATAATTGCTTATGTTGGTTAAACTTACTCAAAACAACTTGAAATGTAGATTCACAAGATTGATCATAATGACTGGTCAATCAGATAATGGAAAGTTCCAAAAAAAATTATAAATGACTGACCAATCACACAAGACTATATCTGTAAAGTTATGTTGTTTATAACTGATTTCTTTTTTTCTCCCATTGTATTTTATAGCAATATTCACTGAGAATCAAATGTGTAAAAGCAAACTTTTTAATGGAATCAAATATTCATTACAAATGTCTTCAATTTACGACTTTCAGCAATTCCTTATTGTTCTTCCTTTTAAAATCTGTGATAAGATAAACTTCAGTCTACGAGAATAAAGATAACAACCAAGTTATTTACTTCAGTTTGACTGGTTGTACTTCTGGTTCAGACTTGAGATTGCACAGCACCATCTATATTGATAGTTTACCTATGGTTACAGGTTGAGAGTGCCAATATTTCAGATGTGACATTATATCAAGGTTTGTCTCCTGCCTCACGTGGATGTCAAGTAACCCACGACATTTTCCCATGAGGAGCACAAGCTCACCTCGTCCTTCAAAGTTCACCTTTCTCTGAAAGTTGCACAGTTACTCCTGTGCTATTGTAGAAGTTTCCTTTGATTGCCACATAGCAGAAGGTAATTCATTACAATGAAATGCAGCAGAACTGGAGTCCACAAGTATGGCCTATCCACAGACTGCAGCCAAATTAATTTACTGACCAGTCCCCTGACAAATGCTTTTTGAAAACTGATTGCACAGATCAATTTAGTACTCATTAAATTATTCCAAGGACACGCAATATGACAATGCACTGCAGAAAAATATACAAACTTGTTATCATTTGATGCCTCACAAAAGGTCATCACAAAAACAACTGAGATAAAAGACAAACAGCAATAGGCCTCAACAGAATGCATGGAACAGTTCCCACTCTACAGCAGACTTCTTGTCTCCATGTACCATATTATGCCCAATCAATTTAACAGAAGATAGATGCAGGATGTAGCAGATTTAATTTTAAAAATGTGCTTTGACCTTTATTACAATGTCTTTCACATCAATAAAATTATTTGATTGTTTTGTTTGGAAACCAATGTTGTTTACAAGAAATACAGCACTAGGAGGCATTACAAGATAAAATACCATGACAGGCTCCACAAAAAAAAATGAGCTTAGGAAGGAAAATCTGAAAAAAACTTATAGGCCAGCAGTAACTCTCCAAAAGGAAATTAAAGGGAAAATTTGCCTCTGTTAATGGCTGGTACCACATGTCTCAGCTATGAGGTACATGCAACAGGCAGTTTACAGAGGAAGCAGTGAATACTTCAATGGTCAAAGAAACACGGCCTGAAAAGGGGACTTGAGTGATGACCTCTTGACACATTCCCCTCCCCACTGGAATTCTGGCATGTTATCTATTGTTCTGAACAAGAGTAATGATATTGCTGACAGTGTTCTATTGCTAAAATTATTCATAGATTTGATGAGTTGTTTAACATCAAGGAACTGGCAGGGCTGAAAAGTAAGAAAGGTACAACTGCAGAGACACACATTGTTACAAGGATCTGAAAAATCACCAAAGCCTCAGGGTTTAAAGTTAGAAAATCTCGAGTCCGTTACAGTGATGAGGCAAGGAATGCGATAGCATAAAATGTTAGGTTAATGAGAAGAATCAATCAGCATAGCAAAACTAGATTAACACTGACTTAATGGGTCATAGAGCAATACAACATTGATGCAGGACCCATGGCCCAGTGAGCCCATGCTGACCACGCTGTCCACCTACCTAGTCCCAATTTCCTGCAGTCAGCCCATATCTCTAAGTACTGCCCCTGCATGGAGCAAACCAAGTGCTTCTTATATGATACTATTGTACTTTGGCAGCTTATTCCATACCCTCATCAACTTGTGTGGGGAAAAAGTTGCTCTCAAATTCCTTTTAAATCATTCCCTTCTCACCCATAAATCGATGTCCCTTAGCTTTAGTTTCCCCCACCCCCACCCCATCATAGCAAGCTGGTTACCACCCGCCTTATTGATTCCTCTCAATATTAAACATTTCTGTCAGATCGCCGGCCCTGCCCATTCTCCTAAATTTCAAGGAATAAAGATCTAGCTTTGGGGCAGCCGCTCACTATAACTCAGGACCTCTAGTCTTGGCAAGTTCCTGGTACATCTTTTCTGCACGCTCTCTAATTTTATGTCTTTCTTATAACACTAAACAGTATTCCAATTACAGCCTCGCCAACAACTCATACAACTGCCACATAATGTTCTAGCTCCTATACCCTGTGTTTTGAGTGAAGGCAAACATGCTAAACACCCTTTTCACCATTGTCAACCTATGAAATGCTTTCACCAGACTCTGCATTTGCACTCCTCCGTTGCTCTGTTCCATTACACTCCCTAGTCCATTATCATTTACAGTACAAGTCCTACACTGGGTTGACTTTCCAAAATGCTTCACCTCACACTTATCAGTATTGAAATCCAGTTGCCACACCTCAACTTCTCCAACAGATCATAATCTTCAATAACCTTCTCCGCCATCAACAACACTTCCTAATTTCATGCCATCCGCAATCTTACTGATCAAAACCTGTAAATTTGCATCTAAGTCACTTACATAAATAACAAACAAGTGTCTCAACACCACTCCTGTGGGAAAAAACAAATCACTGGCCTCTATTCCATGAAACATTCAACCACCAGCTTTGACTTCCCATCTCTGAACCAATTTTGAATCCAACCCAACACTTCCTGGATTCCATGGGACACAACCTTCCAGAACAGCTGATTACATTGGACCTCAAAGACCTGAGTAATGTCCAAATAGATAACATCCACATTTCTACCCTCATTTATCTTTTTCAAAGTTCAAGTTAAAAGTAAATTATCAAAGTACATATACAACCCCGAGATTTGTTTTCTTGCAAGCATACTGAGTAAATCCAAAAAAAATTACAGAATCAATGAAAGACCACACCCAACAGGACAAACAACCAATGTGTAAATGACAACACCCAAAGTACAAAAAAAAGCGATGAATATCAAGAACATATGATGAAGAATCCTTGATGGTGTGTCCATAGGTTGTGGGAACTGTTCAGTGATGGGACAAGTGAAGTTGAGCGAAGTTATCCCCTCTGGTTCAAGAGCTGAACCTGGTGCTGCAGTGCTCATGAACAACCTGTATTGCACATTCACGTTAACAAAGGAATTTCCAGTTGCTGACCCTCTCCACCTCTGATCCCCAATGAAACTGGCTCATGGCCCTCCAGTTTCCTCCTCCTGAAGTCAATCATCAGCTCCTTGGTCTTACTGACATTGAATGAGTGGCGGTTGTTGTGGCACCACTCAGCCAGATTTTCAACCTTCCTCCCATATGCTTATTCTCACCATCTTTTATTCAGCTAAAAACAGTGGCATTGTCAACAAATTTAAATATGGCATTGGAGCTGTGCTTAGCCTCACAGTCATAAGTATAAAGTGAGCAGAGCAGGGGATCCAATTGCACGGCCACAGTCTTGAAGCTTATTGATCACTTTTGAGGGGATAATAGTATTGAATGCCAGGCTGTAGTCAATTAAGAGCATCCTAATGTACGCATGCATCTTTGCTGTTCAGATGTTCCAGGATTGAGTGAAGAGCCAATGAAATGGCATCAGCTGTTGGCCTGTAGTGGGGGGTGACTTGGGTCCATCTCAGGCAGGAGTTGATATGTTTCATCACCAATCTCTCAAAGCACTTCACAGTGAATGTGAGCAATACATTGTGTATTATTCAATGACCATTACATGTGAGTAATGATCATTGAAGCAGGTTACCACATTCTTCTTAGGCACCAAAATAATTGAAGCTTGCTTCAGGCAGGTGGGCAGGTGACGGCTGAAGTGAGAGGTTAAAGATATCGGTGAACACTCCAGCAGGTTGATCAGCACAGGTCTTGAGTACTCAGTCAGATACCCCGTCTGGGCTGGATACTTTCCGTGGGTTCACTCTCATATTGGCTTCAGACTGAAACCACAGGGTCATGGGGGGCAGTAGGTGTTCATGAAGTTGCTTCCATGTTTTGATAGTAAAAGCAAGCATAAAAGGCATTGAGTTCATCTGGGAGAAAAGACTTGTTGTCACTTATGTTGCCTGTTATCACTTTGTAAGAGGTGATGGCATCCAAGCCCTGCCACAGCTGTCGAGCATCCTTCAGTGATTCAAGTTTAGTCCAGAATTACCACTTCACATGTCAAACATGTCAAGTGGCTTTCCAGAGATTGTACCTGGACCACTGGTATCTTACTTGGTCACCGGACCTGAACACCACTGAGCTGGTGCCCAGCAGATTATGGATCTCATTTATTAACCAGGAGTTCTGGTCTTCTGAGGAACACACAATGATTTTGTGGGGAGACTCTCATCTACGACTGTTCTTACAATGTCTGTGACAATTGTGGTGTACAGTATTGGTTCAGATCCTCTGATGAGTCCTTGAACATGGCCCAGTTCACTGAATCAATGAAAAACCATAGCCACTCCTTTGCCACCTGTGAGCACCTCTTTTGTCTTATCTCTGGAGCCTTGCTTACTAGCCTCTGCCTGTAAAGGGGGGGGAAGCCAAGTGATCAGATTTCCTGAAATGTGGTCTAGGCGTAGAAAGGTAGGCACTTCTAACTGTAGTATAGCAGTGGCCAAGTATATTGGGGCCCTGGGTGCTGCACATGATATGTTGATGATAACCGGGCAGAGATTTCTTCAAACAGATTGACATCTAACTGAAGTCTCCAACAATAATTTGAAATGCATGGGGGTATGCCGTTTCTTGTTTGCTGACGGCGGCATTCAATACATTGAGTGCCTGCTTAATGTCAGCCTTTGGCAGTATGTGAAGTGCATCTTTTTTTTTACACTAATTAGCAACATACTAACCAAACCATAAACTCATTTAAAAATGCTTCGACATAACAAGTCTCTCATTTATTGAGCATAGCTCTATTTTCAATACTATAATGCCAAATAATCGTACTTCCAAACTCCTAGACACATTGCACACCTCTCTGAAACTGGATCTTTGATTTGATTTGATTTTTTCATTAACCTTTACAGGCAATTAAACATGACCTGGATAAGTGTGGCTTTACAATTCTGATTGTAATTAATGCTTCTTTACAATACATGTCTATTTGAGGACAACACAAGGTTAATAAGAATATTACATTTTGTCACACACATTTTCCAGAGGCCTTTTAAGGATTAAATCTCACATCTAAGAAGATTATGCGGTTCACGTACGTATGAACAGTAAACATGCAGTTTTAATCCAACTCAAGTCTTCTGTTTTGAATTCTAGCATTTATTCAGAATTTCACATCAAAACCCTTCAAAAATACTTTAGAAAACAAAGATCACTTGGAATCCAATAGCAAAGACCCAGACAAGCAGGGCAGCTATATTTTTTTTTACAGATTTTTCTAAAATAAATTTTATGAGGTTTAAGACCATTTATTCTTCATTAATGATACCCACCCAAGGCCCAGGATATCAGAGATTGCATTTTGTCTTTGAAAAATGCCATGGAATCTTTAATAGGTTTCTAAGTCAGAAGGGTCAGAGAGTTTATTATGTCACCTGACAGTTAAACCTTCAGCAATGCAGAATGCAGTTACACTGCAGTATCATTACCTGATACAAGGATCAAACTTTCAACCTTCTCAGACTCTACATTTCTACATATCAATTTGTATTAAACCAGTTTTTAATCCAGCTACTAAATTTGGCAGTTCTAATATATTCACCACTGGAATTTAATAATAACTTTAGAATAATTCTGTGAAGTTGAAACAACTGTTGATGAAAATAACTATTTAAATCCTCATGACTGTCTGGTTCCTTTAAGAAATCAGTAGGCTTAAAATCAGCACCAGTCCCAGCAGATGAACAGAATTTTTAATGTCAGATTAATGCTACACAGGTTTTGACTTCCATGCAGCAATTTTTAAATGAATCTTCAAGAGCCATCCAAATGTTCACCTCCTAAGTACTTTTGCAGAACTGAGTCTTTTGTGGCAATTGAAATGTCGAAAAGGAAAGAAAGATGAAGCTTTATCAGTACTGACACAACACAACAATGGACTATAGTTTCATATTGCAGAAAAAAATGTATTATCACCTCACTTTCAAGGCTTATTCATCAATATCTGGCGTTCATGTACAAAAAGCTACAAAAGCTAGATTGATTATACTATATATTTAGAGTATAAATCTAAAATGCAGTTAGGTATGAGGGGGATGATATAAACCAACACTTAAGTACAATTTTAAACAGAAATCTTACTAATGAGTCTGCAGAGAGATAGGTCAAGTGAGTAAGCAAGGGTCTGGCAGATAGAGTACAATGTTGGTACATGCAAGGTCATCCACTTTGGAAGGAAAAATATATCAGATTATTACTTAAATGGTGAAAGACTGCAGCATGCTGTTGTACAGAGAGACTTGGGAGTGTTTGTGGATGAATCAAAAGTTTGGTTTACAGGTGCAACAGGTTGTCGAGGAGGATAAAGGGATGTTTGTCTTTATCACTAGAGGGATTGAATTTAAGAGCCGGGAGGTTATGCTGCAGCTGAACAGGGTATTGGTGAGACTACACCTCGACTACTGTGAGCAGCTCTGGTCTCCTTCCTTGAGGCAAGATGGGCTGAGTTGAGTAGCACTGCAGAGGACGCTCACTTGGCTGGTTCTGGAAATGAAAGGGTTAGCCTATGAGGAGACAGCAAGTCGCCTGGGACTATGCTCGCTGGAATTCAGAAGAAAGAGAGGGGATCTTATAGAAACATACACAGCAATGAAAAGGATAGGCAAGAAAGATGATTCCACTGGTAACTGAAACTAGAACTAGAGGACGTAGCCTCAAGGTTCAGGGGAATAGATTTAGGATGGAGATGAGAACTACTTTAACCAGAACAGTGAATCTATAGAATTTTCCTTTGAGAAGCAGTAGAGGCTACCTCATTAAATATATTTAAGGGCAGGTACTGTAAGCGGAGCCGAGCCCATGGCCAGATTGGCAGAGCAGGCTTGACAGATGAGATGGCCTACCCCTACTCCTATTTCTAAAGTTCTTAGGATACCAGATGGGTGAAATTTAGTGAGTCAAGAAATCACACAAATAGTAAAAGGATAAGGATATGAAAGTCTGCATAAAACACAAGTATAGACAATGTTCACATCAGAACTACTGTAATCGGGGTTTCTCTGAAACAGGAGATTTAGCATTTAATGCAAGTTAAGCAAGTCACAAACCTTTGTATTAGGAAGTGAACTATTCATGTTTAGAATACTCAGATCCCAAGGGCTTCATGTTATTTCCCAGGATAGTTCTTCCTTTAACAAGTGTGTAAATATATTGCTTGTGAAGGTTACAATAGTTAAAACATTGTTGTAGCACATACCTTTCTGCCACCCTTAGCTAGACAGGAAGATGTTCACACAATTTAAAGGAGGAAGGCATTTTAATTAGCATGAGAATGATTACATCAGCCTTCACAACCAGGGTCCCACCCTCATTATAAGTGTTTGTTACCGCACAACAAGATATTTACAGAGAACAAATATAATGCTATCAATACATTCGGACAAGATTTTTTAAATGGATAAACAATGAACTGGATGTGCCACTAAAACATTATACACTCAGTGGCCATTATTAGTTACAGGAGTGGAAACTGTTGTGGTCTTCTGCTGCTGTAGCCCATTCACTTCAAGGTTTGACATGTTGTGCATTCAGAGAGGTTCTTCTGTACATCATTGTTGTAATGCATAGTTATTGTTGCTTTCCTCCTGTCAGCTTCAGAATCAGATTTCATATCACTGACATATGTCATCAAATGTGTTGAACAGAAAACAAAATGTGCATTACAGTCCACGGCAGAAGGGAAGAAGCTGTTCCCGAATTGTTGAGTAGGTGCCTTCAGGCTTCTGTACTTCTTTCCTGATGGTAGCAATGAGAACAAGGCATGATCTGGGTAATGGGAGTCCTTAATGATGAATGCTGCCTTTTCCAGTCATCAGTCCTTGAAGATGTCCTGAAATACTACAGAGGCTAGCATTCTTGATGGGGCTGACTAAGTTTACAACTCTCTGCAGCTGATTTCGATCCTGTGCAGTAGCTGCATCTCCCTCCCTCACCTCCACCCATACCAGATGGTGGTGCAGCCAGTTAGGATGCTCTCCATGGTACATCTGTTGAAATTTGCAAGCGTCTTTGGTGACGTACCAAATCTCCTCAAACTCCTAATGAAATATAGCCACTGCTTGTAGCTGCATTGATATGTTGGGTCCAGGTTAGATCCTCAGATATTGACACCGAGGAACTTGAAATTGCTTATGCTTTCCACTTCTGATACCTCCATGAGAACTGGTGTATGTTCCTTCATCTTACCCTTTCTGAAGTCTACAATCAGTTCTTTGGTCTTGAACCAGTCTAGTCATTCTCCTCTGACCCCTCTCATTAACAAGGCATTTTTGCCCACAGACTGCCAATCATAGGATGTTTTTTGTTGTTGATTCTTTCACTATTCTCTGTAATAAATAGTGACTGCTGTGTGTGTGAAAATCCCAGGACATCAGCAGTTACCAAGCATTAATGAGGTGTACCTAATAAAGTGGCCACTGAGTATATATCTTAGGTTTATAGAGATCTTGAGCTTTAAGTCAAAATTATTAACATATTTAAGCTATGCACAATTATTATAGTTAGCTAGCATTTGCATAGCACTGCCAATGTATTTTAGAAATGATGGATGCTATCTGGATTAATATCTTCAACCGCTACAATCTTTCAAATGTTCTTGCTCCATGGATTCAACCTACAATAATTCTTCATCACTAATTGAAAAGGCATCCATCACTAATATTTTCTACCTTCAGCTCATTTTCAATATACTCAGCTATACTCCTGTGTGATACAAGAGTGCAAACTCAAATTTTTAAATATTGAGACTATACTACTACATATTTTAAAAGGACCTTGTGGCTGTTGGCACGCTGTGTTCATTGGAATATTTATGAAAAATTGGTTGTAGCTACTGCCAAGCTTTTAGGAATGGATGCTGAGGTTTAATACACTGTGGCTTTCAGGATACTTAATCTCTATTTACATATTATTTTGGAAAACAGTTTGAACTTCGATTAATCATTAAAAGGATGCCTTGGCATTGTTCTAGTTTTGTCCAAGCAGTGACATCTTTAAATTGCAAGCAAATTGCATCAACTCAGATTACATGAGATACATGGAATCTTATATTTTTTATAAGATTTTAATGTGACCTCTTATTTCAAGAAGGGCAAGCATTCAGTGTGTCTTTTTGACTACCTTATTGATCTGCCTTTCTAATTCAGGGAATATTGCACTGAACTGCTTACACTTCTATATTCTACTTCTATATTCTTCTATATTCTATTCTTTTTTACGTGGAATTCCATTTGGAACATTTCCATTTGACCATTCCATGAGCATCTTGCAGCCTACAGTTTTCTTCATTAATAATACTAATTTAGTTAGTATCTGCATTCATAATTATGGCTCTTGCATTCATATAAAAATCTTAGTACCAAAAAAAAACACTAAGACAACCATGGGACTAAGCAGTGAACCTTGGAGAAATCCTAACTGAAGCCTTCCAGTTTCTAAAATTCATGTTGACATTATTGTTTGCTTTCTACAATAGGTATTTCGGATCCAAGTTGCCACTTTCTGTTCAATTATCAAGCACATTTTATCTCAAAGATCTGCGTGCATTATGGAATTAATGGAAGAGATGAAGAACAATCTGTGATAAAATATGGATGATTTAAATGTAAGGCTCCATAGGTTTCACTGTTACTGTAATGGTTTCTCTGTAGCAGTAGTGTTTGGGTTATGACTAGAGATAACAGGGGCTTTGGAATGTGTGCCATCCAATGAGAGGTGCGTTTTTCTTTCTTATGTGCCCGAGAGAAGGCTTCACAGTGTTTTATTCGGCAGAAGGTGGAGAGAGAAGATGCCAGAACGGTAAAGTCGTAGACTGCAGGACAGAATGGACTTGGAATGGGGTCGGGAGTTGACAGCGCTGGGGGAAAATCGATGGAGAACGAACAGACAGGAAAACCATGAGCTCCAACGTTGTGCATTAGACTGTCTCATGAGAATGGGCCCTTTTTCTTTACTAACCCTATAGTCAAATTAAGAATTATAAAGCTCAATCGTTTGATTGTCTATTGTGTACTGTTTGTTATTTCGTGGTACTGATTTGTAACAGGGGAACACATCACTCAGCATCCACCCAAACAAGATTTCTCAAGTTTGGTCGGGCCGGAGACCGTCTTCCCCTAGATTAAGCCACTAGCCGAACTTGAGGGTTACATAGATTTAACTGTTTAGAAGTTAAGAAATAACTGGTTTGAGTGAGTCTGTGAAGGACACCAAGTTGTGCTTTGTCCGAAGTCATGCCATAAATCTTGGTTGAGATATGCATTGACAAGTAAAGCTATAACTGCTATTCTGCTACTCAGTGTTTGAATTGGTAGGGGTCTTTACAAACCATCTTCCCATAATTGTTCTATAGTAGAGCAAAAGCCATTTCTAACTTGCACACTGACTATTTCCTGAGTCCAAACTTAATTTCACTTTCAAATCAGTCCTTCCACATCAAGGCAGAGACTTGAAAACACAAATTCAATTCCCAACCTAGCATGCTGGAGAAACTTCAGTAAAACTCATCAAATAATCTGGAATTTAAAAATGTTTGAAATGGTAACCAGAAAAATTACCTACCTCTCTCACAGATAGCCTTCAGGGAAAATATTCACAGATTCAAACCCTGCAAACTCTGTTCCAATACTTAATGAATGTCTGGCTGCATAATTTGTAGTTTCATGATCTGGCAAGCAGAACCAGCAGTTTAACCTTGGTTCAGAAAGGCAAAGCAGTTGCTATATGTTACTGCTTTTTAGTTGTTACCAGGTGCACTTAAAATGAAATGCCACCTAGGAAGCTGCAACACACAGAGCTAAACTCAAAAGCAGCATGTGCTAGACAGAGCTAAGCTGCCCCAAAAATCAAACCATCTGCCATCTTGCCTCATCCATTAATGAATTGTGCGAGAAAATCATACAGCAAGAACATAGTTTCAAGAACCATAAGACACAGGAGCACAATTGGGCCATTCAGCCCATTCTGGCCACCATTCGATCATGACTGATTTATTATTCCTCTCAACCCCATTCTCCTGGTTTGGCACCTTGACTAATCAAGAACCTCCCAAGCTCCACTTGAGATATACCCAATGACTTGGCCTCCACAGCTGTCTGTGGCAATGAATTCCACAGATTCACTTCTTGCTGTTAAAGAAATTCCTCCTCATCTGTTCTAAATGAACGTCTCTCTATTCTGAGGCTGTGGTTCATCTGGTCCTAGATTCTCCCACTTTAGGAAATAAAGGTTTCAATGAGATCCCAACCACTCTCATTCTTCTAAGTGCCAGTGAGTACAAACCCAGAGCCATCAAATGTTCTTCATATTTTAACCCTTTCATTCCCCGAATCATTTTTTTGAACCTCCCCGGACCCTCTCCAATGCTGGCACTTTTTTTCTTAGAAAAGGGACCAAAATTGCTCACAACACTATGTGCAGTTGGACCAAAGCCTTAAAGCATCAGCATCACACCCTTGCTTTTATATTCAAGTCCTCTTGAAATAAACACTTTCCTTACCAACTCAACTTGCACGCTAACCTTCCAGGAATCCTGCACAAAGACTCCTAAGTCCCTTTACACCTCTGATTTTTGTATTTTCTCCCCATTTAGAAAATAGTCTATGCCTTTATTTCTTCTACCAAAGTGCGTGACCATACATTTCCCTATACTGTATTCCATCTGCCACTTCTTTGCTCATTCTCCTAATCTAAGTTCTTCTGCAGACTCACTGCTTCCTATACACCACCTGCCCCTTCACCCACCTTCATATCGTTTGCAAACTTGGCCACAAAGCCATCACACTATCATCCATATCAGTGTTTTTCAACCTTTTTACTACCCACTTGCGACTTTCATTTACCTCTGTGGCCCCACCCTCCATAGTCTATTGGTTGCTACAGTTATTTTTGCACAACTGTACTATTTTAATATACAGTCAATATTTGTGTTTTAACAGGTCCTTGGTATTATATGTTAAATATGTTACATGTGTATATGAAAAATAAAACTATTTCAAAGCTCTGAATAGGATGTTTTATTTATAATGTGTAAAATATTGTTCCAACCAGCAATGAAAAAGCACTTAATATTGTTACTTTGGGTATTTAGTGAGAGCCTTGTGACTGATAAAAACTAGTAAGTTTTTGAATATCTGATTATAACTTGATTAAAGATGATCGAAGATCCTCATTTTTCACAACATCGAGACAGTTATGAGCTTGATAGCTTAACTAAAACCACATTCAACTTGATAAGAGGTGGGAAATCTAATAAAAACAACTTTGCCTTCTCCCAGAGCTTATTTCGAGTAGCACTATTTATCCAGAAATTTTGCTTGCTGCATTTGAACTTTGCTTGAGCTGTTATAATCACTCAATAACACATTCTTACAATGTGGTGTCAACATCATTCACATTCACCCCAAATGGATCCACCACCCAATCTGGAATATGCATCTCCAACAGGTCTCTGAACTGAAATTTCATCATTGCGCAGTTGTTTCAAATGATCAAGATATACAATCAGATCATCATCTTGCAATTCTATTTTAAGACTGTCAGAGAAAATCCGTGATGTCTAATGTTGCTGCTGTAACTGCAGCCTTGTGTCATGTTTTTTATGTATTACAGCATGCACAGGTCAGTGGAGGGTAAGCAGAACCAGTCTCCTGCTGCATACTTGCTAATTGGTCTTGCTGCGGACAGCCTCACCCAGTCTGCAGTTTGTGATGTGGGGCTGAACGTGGGGGGGGGGGGGGGGCTCAGCGGAATGCCCTACAGGGTGTGAATGGCAATTTGAGCGTGGTCAAGCAGGAGCAGAGATAATGGTTGACATGTGCACACAGAAAGCTGTTTTGCTGCCTCATTTTCATTATCTAGCATATTTTCCCATTCATTTCATCCAGGGTTCCAATTTGTTACTTACATTTTTTAAAAATTGAGATACATAGAACATAGAATAGTACAGCACAGTACAGGCCCTTCGGCCCACAATGTTGTGCCGACCCTCAAACCCTGCCCCCCATATAAGCCCCCACCTTAAATTCCTCCATATACCTATAGTAGCTTCTAGTAGTCTCTTAAACTTGACTAGTTTATCTGCCTCCACCACTGACTCAGGCAGTGCATTCCACGCACCAACCACTCTCTGAGTAAAAAACCTTCCTCTAATATCCCCCTTGAACTTCACACCCCTTACCTTAAAGCCATGTCCTCTTGTATTGAGCAGTGCTGCCCTGGGCAAGAGGTGCTGGCTATCCACCCTATCTATTCCTCTTATTATCTTGTACACCTCTATCATGTCTCCTCTCATCCTCCTCCTCTCCAAAGAGTAAAGCCCTAGCTCCCTTAATCTCTGGTCATAATGCATACTCTCTAAACCAGGCAGCATCCTGGTAAATCTCCTCTGTACCGTTTCCAATGCTTCCACATCCTTCTTATAGTGTGGCAACAAGAACTGGACACAGTATTCCAAGTGTGGCCTAACCAGAGTTTTATAGAGCTGCATCATTACATCGCGACTCTTAAACTCTATCCCTCGATTTATGAAACCTAATACCCCATAAGCTTTCTTAACTACCTGCAAGGCAACTTTCAGGGATCTGTGGACATGTACCCCCAGATCCCTCTGCTCCTCCACACTACCAAGTATCCTGCCATTTACTTTGTACTCTGCCTTGGAGTTTGTCCTTCCAAAGTGTACCACCTCACACTTCTCCAGGTTGAACTCCATCTGCCACTTCTCAGCCCACTTCTGCATCCGATCAATGTCTCTCTGCAATCTTTGACAATCCTCTACACTATCTACAACACCACCAACCTTTGTGTCGTCTGCAAACTTGCTAACCCACCCTTCTACCCCCACATCCAGGTCGTTAATAAAAATCACAAAAAGTGGAGGTCCCAGAACAGATCCATGTCGGACACCACAAGTCACAATCCTCCAATCTGAATGTACTCCCTCCACCACGACCCTCTGCCTTCTGCAGGCAAGCCAATTCTGAATCCACCTGGCCAAACTTTCCTGGATCCCATTCCTTCTGACTTTTTGAATAAGCCTACCACGTGGAACCTTGTCAAATGCCTTATTAAAATCCATATAGATCACATCCACTGCACTACCCTCATCTATATACCTGGTCACCTCCTCAAAGAACTCTATCAGGCTTGTTAGACACGATCTGCTCTTCACAAAGCCATGCTGACTGTCCCTGATCAGACCATGATTCTCTAAATGCCCAGAGATCGTATCTCTAAGAACCTTTTCCAACAGCTTTCCCACCACAGACGTAAGGCTCACTGGTCTATAATTACCCGGACTATCCCTACTACCTTTTTTGAACAAGGGAACAATATTCACCTCCCTCCAATCCTCCGGTACCATTCCTGTGGACGAGGACATAAACATCCTAGCCAGAGGCTCAGCAATCTCTTCCCTCGCCTCGTGGAGCAGCCTGGGGAATATTCCATCAGGCCCCGGGGACTTATCCGTCCTAATGTATTTTAACAACTCCAACGCCTCCTCTCCCTTAATATCAATATGCTCCAGAACATCAACCTCACTCATATTGTCCTCACCATCATCAAGTTCCCTCTCATTGGTGAATACCGAAGAGAAGTATTCATTGAGGATCTCGCTCACTTCCACAGCCTCCTTTATCTTTAATCGGTCCTACCTTCACTCCTGTCATCCTTTTTTCCTTCACATAATTGAAGAATGCCTTGGGGTTTTCCTTTACCCTACTCGCCAAGGCCTTCTCATGCCCCCTTCTTGCTCTTCTCAGCCCCTTCTTAAGCTTCTTTCTTGCTACCCTATATTCCTCAATAGACCCATCTAATCCCTGCTTCCTAAACCTCGTGTATGCTGCCTTCTTCCACCTGACTAGATTTTCCACCTCACTTGTCACCCATGGTTCCTTCACCCTACCATTCTTTATCTTCCTCACCGGGACAAATTGATCCCTAACATCCTGCAAGAGATCTCTAAACATCGACCACATGTCCATAGTACATTTCCCTGCAAAAACATCATCCCAATTCACACCCGCAAGTTCTAGCCTTATAGCCTCATAATTTGCCTTTCCCCAATTAAAAATTTTCCTGTCCTCTCTGATTCTATCCTTTTCCATGATAATGCTAAAGGCCAGGGAGCGGTGGTCACTGTCCCCCAGATGCTCACCCACTGAGAGATCTGTGACCTGACCTGGTTCATTACCTAGTACTAGATCTAGTATGGCATTCCCCCTAGTCGGCCTGTCCACATACTGTGACAGGAATCCATCCTGGACACACTTAACAAACTCTGCCCCATCTAAACCCTTGGAAGTAATCAGGTGCAAATCAATATTAGGGAAGTTAAAGTCACCCATGATAACAATCCAATTATTTTTGCACCTTTCCAAAATCTGCCTCCCAATCTGCTCCTCTGTATCTCTGCTGCTACCAGGGGGCCTACAGAATACCCCCAATAGAGTAACTGCTCCCTTCCTGTTCCTGACTTCCACCCATATTGACTCAAAAGAGGATCCTGCTACATTACCCACCCTTTCTGTAGCCGGAATGGTATCCCTGACCAGTAATGCCACCCCTCCTCCCCTTTTTCTGCCCTCTCTATCCCTTTTAAAGCACTGAAATCCAGGAATATTGAGAATCCATTCCTGCCCTGGTGCCAGCCAAGTCTCTGTAATGGCCACTACATCATAATTCCATGTATGTATCCAAGCTCTCAGTTCATCACCTTTGCTCCTGATGCTTCTTGCATTGAGGTACACACATTTCAGCTCTTCTACCTTACTATCTTTACATCGTTTATTCTGCTTCTCTTTCCTCAAAGTCTCTCTACATGTTAGATCTGGCTTTACTCCATGCACTTCTTTCACTGCTCTATCGCTCTGGGTCCCATCCCCCTTGCAAATTAGTTTAAACCCTCCCGAACCATGCAATAGCCATGAAATAGGCATTTCCTGTCCTTCGAACCGCAGTGCCCAGTAATTCCCCCAGTTAATCCTAGCCTAACCACAGGACAATTTACAATGACCAATTAAACTACCAACTGGCAAGTCTTTGGACTGTGAGGGGAAACTCACACGATAATGGGGAGAATGTAGAAACTCTTTACAGGCAGTGGTGAGGATTGAAGCTGGGTCTCTGGTGCTGTGAAGGGTGGTGCTAACCACTATGCTACTGTGCCCCATATTTACGTATATTCATTTCCTTTCTATTTATATATTTTAGTAATATTTCATTAAAACAATAAATTCATCAAGGCCAAATCAGAAAATCCTGTGGCCTCAGTATCTTGTTTTTACTACTGATCCAAATCATTGACACAAATGATAAAAAGAGAGCAGCCCAAACACAGACCCCTATGGAACACCGCTAGTCAATAGCAGTCAACCACAAAAGGCCCCCTTTATTCCCACGGCCTGCTGTCAGTCAGCCAATGCTCTATCCATGCTAGTATCTTCCCTGTAATACCATGGGCTGTCATCTTGCTAAGCAGCCTCATGTGTGTCACCTTGCCAAGGCCTTCTGAAAATCCACGTACACCACATCCATCGATTTGCCTTTGCCTGTCTTGCTTATTTGCTCAAGGACTTCCAACAGATTTGTCAAGAAAGATTTCCCCTTATGGAGCCCATGTTGACTTGGGCCTATTTTATCATACACCTCCAAGTACCCCAAAACCTCATCCTTAATAGTACACCCCAACATCTTCCCAAGCACTGTAGTCAGGCTGCCTGGCCTATAATTTCCCTTCTTTTTAAAAAAGGAGGGAGGGACATTTGCAACCTTCCAATTCTCCAGAATCAAGTGATTCTTGGAAGATAATTACTAATGCCCTCACAATCTCTTCCGATACCATCTGGTCCAAGTGGCTTATCTAACTTCAGATCTTTCAGTTTCCCAAGCACCTTCTCCTTATTAGTAGCAACTCCCTATACTTCTGCCTACTGACTCTCTAATTTCTTGCATACTGCTACTGTCTTCCACAGTAAAGACTGATGCAAAATACTCTTTAGGTTCATCCACCATTTCTTTGCCCTTATTACTACCCCTCCAGCGTCATTTTCCACTCTTTTACTCATCTGAAAAACATTTTTGCTCTATTATTGGTTAGCTTACGTACCTTCACATTCCATTTTTTCCTCTTTTGGCTTTTTTAAAATCTGCCCCCGTTGGTTTTTAAAAACTTCTTACTAATTTTTGTTATATTATATGCCTTCTCATTTGCTTTTCTGCTATCTTGGACTTCCCTTGTCAGCTATGGTGGCACCATCCTCCCTTTAGGATACTTAATCATTGGGATGTATCAAGCTTGCACCTTCCAAATTGATCCCAGAAACTCCAGCCACTGCTGTTCTGCCATCATCCCTGCTCGTGTCCCCTTCCAATCAACTTTGGCCAGCTCCTTTTTCACAACTCTAATTACATTTACTCCATTGTAATACTGATAAATCTAACTTTAACTTCTCCCTCTCAAACTGCAGGGTAAATGCTATCATATTGCAACCATTGCCTCCTATGGGTTCCTTTACCTCAAGCTCCTCATTGTATCTGGTTTATTTCACAACACCCAATCCAGAATTGCCTTTCCCCTAGTGAGTTCAACCACAACTTGCTCTTTAAAATAACACTTCATAGTCATTCTGCAAATTCCTTCTTCTGGGATCCAGCCCCAATCAGATTTTCCCAATCTAGCTGCATCTTGAAATCCTTTATGACTATCATTATGTCACCTTTTTCAAAGACCGTGGCAGTTCTTAATTGCCAAAGGCAAGACTGAAGCACTTGTGAGCATCTATAGTGTCTTCCCAACTCTTCTGCGATCACAAAGACCAGTCTTTAGTTAAATTTTACTCATTACATGAAATATTACAAAACAGCTGGAACCAGACATCTTGGTTATAAAGATTTGCACTCTCAAACCAGTCATGTCTGTGGATACACAAGTTCTTCAGGGCTCCAACATAGATGCAACTATTTTTAATTGTTACATTAATAACATTCCTATCGTATATTCAGAAGTGAGATATTGAATGCGTGGCTAAGAACGGCTCCATTGCCATATTCAAGTTTGCTGATTACACCACTGTCATAGGCATATCAGCATATAGTGGGGAGATTGAAAATCTGACTGAGTGGTAGCATAACAATTTTCTTACTCAATGCCAGCGAGACCAAGCAGCTGATTATTGACTTCAGGATGAAACCAGAGATCCATGAGCCAGTCCTCATCAGAGGCACAGAGGTAGAGAGTGTCAGCAACTTAATTCTTTGGTGTTGTCATTTTGGAGGACTTGTCCTGGACACAGCACATAAGTACAATTACAAAGAAAGCATGACAGTACCTCGACTTCCTTACAAGTTTGCAAAGATTCAGCATGACATCTAAAATTTCAACAAACCTCTGTAAACGTATAGTGGAGAGTATAATGACTAGTTGCATCACAGACTGGTATGGAAACACTAATGTCCTTGAACCAAAAATCCTACAAAACATAGTGAATGTGGCCCAGTCCATCACGGGTAAAGCTCTCCCCACCATTGCACATCTAGATGGAGTGTTGTCACAGAAAGGTAGCATCCATTATCAGGGACCCCCACCTCCCAGGTCGAGCTCTTTTCTTGCTGCCACCATCAGGAAGTGGGTACAAGGCCCAAGACACTCATCACCAGGTTCAGGAACAAGTATTACCCCTCAACCATCAAGCTCTTGAACCAAGGGGGATAAATTCACTTGCCCCATCACTTAAATGTTCCCACAAACTGTGGACTCACTTTCAAGGACTCGTCATCTCATGGTTTTAATATTTATTATTTGTTTATTATTATTTCTTTCTTTTTGTATTTACACAATTTGTTGCCTTTTGCACACTAGTTGAACACTCAGGTTTGTGCGGTCTTTCACTGGTTCTGTTTATGGTTATTACACTATTATGAATTTATTGAGTATTCCCACAAGAAAACAAATCTCAGGGTTGTACATGGTGACACATGTACTTCAATAATAAATTTAATTTGAACTTAATGATTATAGCGCAATAGTCGACTAACTTTGCAAATCTTTAGAAAATGAAACAATGCCTGCATGCAGCAAGGCCGAGCTAATTTAACATTCAATTACAATCAACTGGTTATCACACTAAGATTCTGGGCCATTGCTGACCAGCCATATAAATACTTGGCTATAAGAAAATGAAGGTTCTGCATCGAGTCGTTAATTTCCCAATTCTCCAAATTATTGTTGTCAAAGAAACAAGTCTGAGACAGTACTCCACACTTCGTTAAGAGAGGCCAACTCCAGTACTCAAGAAACTCTCTCCTAAACAAAACAACTCACTTTATATTGATTCCTTTCCCCTGTGGCACATCAGAAATGCAACATATACAATTTATAAAATACTTTGAAGTTGCTCATTAAGATTAAGTGCACAGCATCTCAAAAACCCTGTGAACTCAACTGTCAAGGACGAGTGCACCAGGTGCATGAGAACGCCCTCCAAATCACACATCATCTTGAGAACTACAAATGAAGGCAGATGGGACTGGATGCGTGTAAAGGCAGAGACTAAAAACTGCAGCAACAGTGGCAAGGGAGGTGGAGAAGCATTTACAGGACTGCATTGAGTCTGTGGACTGGACAATATTCAGGGATTCATCTTCAAAACTGAATTAATATGCCACAGTTGTCACCAATTTCATCAAGACTTGTGTGGATAAGTGTGCACCTTCAAGAACATACTGGATATACCCAAATCAAAAGACACAGATGAAACAGGAGATTTGTAGTCTTCAGATTTATAGTGGAGTGGTGCCCCAGCAACAACCTGGCACTCAGCGTCAGAAAGACGAAACAGCTGATTGTGGACTTCAGGAAGGGCAAGACGAAGGAACACATACCAATCCTCAGAGGGATCAGAAGTGGAGAGAGTGAGCAGTTTCAAGTTCCTGGGTGTCAAGATCTGAGGATGTAACCTGGTCCCAACATATTGATGCAGTTATAAAAATGGCAAGACAGCAGCTATACTTCATTTGGAGTTTGAAGAGATTTGGTATGTCAACAAGGCATTCAAGACTTGTGATCCAGAACTATACAAAAAGTCCAAGTACGACCTACAAAAGGCTATTTTAAGAGTGAAAAATCAATTCTAGTTGAAGTTAGAGAGAGAATTGGTTGCATCAGCTCTAGCAAGGTTTGCAGGCCATTACTTCTCACAAAGTGAAACCTAACATCATGAATGGGAGAGATGCTTTACTCCCAGATGAGTTCAACACCTTTTATGCATGCTTTGAAAGAGAAAATAAAACTACACTTGTGTGAATCCCCGTAGCATCTGATGACCCAGTGATTGAGAGAGAGAGATATATATATCACACACACACACACACACACACACACACACACACACACACACACACACAGGTTGACATCAGAACATCTTTCAAGAAGGTGAACCCTCGTAAGGTGTCAGGTCCTAATGATGTACCTGGTAGGGCACTGAAAAACTGTGCCAACCAGTTGGTGGGAGTGTTCAAAGTCACTCTCTCTCTCACTGCTGCAGTTGGTGCTTCCAACCTCCTTCAAAAGGGCAACAATCATACCAGTACCCAAGAAGAGCAGGGCGAGATGCCTCAATGACCATCACCCAGTTGCACTCACATCTATTATGAAGTGCTTTAAGAGGTTGGTCATGGCTAGAATCAACTCCTGCCCAAGGACCAGGACCCATGCAACTTGATTATCATCTCAATAGGTCTAAAAAAGGTGCAATCTCACTGGATCACCACTCAGACTTCGATTACCTGGACAATAACAACACTTACATCAGGCTGCTGTTTATTGATTCCATCTCAGGTTCAACACAATCATATCTTCAGTTCTAATCAACAAGCTCCAAAACGTGGGCCTCCATACCTTCCTCAGCAACCAGATCCTAGACTTCCTCACAGGGAGATTACAGTCAGTGTGGATCAAAAATAACATTTCCTCCTTGCTGACAATCAACACTGGAGCATATCAAGGTTGCCAACTTAACCCACTACTCTATTCTCTCTGCAGCCACGACTATGTGGCTAGGCATAGTTCCAATACCCTCTATATATTTACTGATGACAGAACCCTCTATATATTTATTGATGACAGACCTATTATTGGCAGAATTTCAGATGGTGATGAGGAATTGTACAGGAGCAAGACAGATCATCTGCCTGAGTGGTGTCGCAACAACAACCTTGCACTCAAGGTCAGTAAGACCAAGGAATTGATTTTGGACTTCAGGAAGGGGAAGTAAGGGAGCACACACCAATTCTCATTGAGGGATCAGCAGTGGCAAGGGTGAGCAGTTTCAAGTTCTTGGGTATCAACATCTCTGAAGATCTATCCTGGGCCCAACATACTGATGCAATTACAAAGAAGGCATGGCAGTGGCTATATTTCATTAGCAGATTGAGGATACTTGGTATATCACCAGAGACACTAAACTTTTTACACGTGTACTATGGAGAACATTCTAACTGCCTGGAATGGAGGGGCAACTGCACAGGATTGGAAAAAGCTGCAGAAAGTTGTGTTGGATCTGTCCATTTAATTCTTAGATAAGAATTAGATTATTTAATTGAATATTTACTTTGCAGTTTAACAATTATCTGCTTATATTTTAGGCAATTCTTACATGTATACACAAGTTTAATATGCCTCAAGTGGTCATACAAAATATAATTCTGGAAAGCTCTGGAAGCTTCTTTATCCTGCAGTATTGAATAAGTGCTATTTCATTAGTTAGTTCTCATCTATGATTTGAATGAAATTGTCCTCATCTCCATTGTTACAAAACAGCCAAACACAAAGCACTGTCAGTTTAATCTTTTTAAGTCCTTAAATCTTAACTTTCTCTTCACTAATAGATCTCTAGCACTGTCAACTTTCCCCTGTTCTATCAGCTCTTGATAAAATGATTATGAAGCAACAAGTTTTATGCTTCTTGCCTAACTTCTAAAAGAACCTTGGATCAAAACATTCTTTTGGATTCCCCACAGCAGAAACATTTTCTATGCCTACCTTATCCAATCCTCATAATTAACTGGTATTAAGGTGGCAATTGGTTTGACAGGCATTTGCAAAGGGGTGGGGCAATAATAGACGTAGAACTTTCAAAAAAATTCAAAATTAATGGCAGAACCAAGTTCAAAAAGGTAGGATAGGTATCAGGGTGATTTGGTGATTTCATCCTCTTCAAGCTTCAATTATATAATTCAGTATGGCATTTATATCCTTCAGATAAAATTACACCCTTGTAATTTACCTGTCTTTAGCCTGCCCGTATATATCCATGCCATCTGTTTCTTATGCCCAAAATTAATTTAATAAATTAAGCCAGGATGTACTAATACTGATTAGATAGTTTGCCTGGAAGTTCATACTTTTATACAATTATAATAAGAAATAGATTTTCAATGATACTCAAAACATAACATTATTCATCACCTATCCAAAAATTTTTTCCAGAAACGATTTGAACGGATAAACCCTTCACAGTAAATGGCAGTCCATCTGTTGTTTATGATTCAACCTTTATAATTGGGATTCCGAACCAACCTTTCACACAAAGATATCCATGCACCACAGAATTTAAAAGAAAAATCCGATCAATTATACATGTCGTAAATTTTCTGTCTAACCACACTACAGCTTCAGGAGGAAATACAGTCCACTCATTTATTAAACAAAGGTTTGGGTTCCGCGGTTCGGGTTCTGAAACGCTCCAGTAATACAAACCACCCGCATGTATAAAACAGCATCACCTGACGTTCAGCTAACAGCTTGCGTTAAAGCAAAGGTTTTCTTTACTATTGGTTACCGTTCCAGTGAAGGTTTTCTTTAACTTAATGATTTCAATTCCACATGTTTAAAATAAACTATCGCTATCAATAGACATAAAAATGTTACAAAATACATACACGCTAGAGCTTAAATATAGGTTCTAATCACTTGAAACACCCAGCAATAATAAGTTTGAATGTTTTATAGGCCTTACGATAATCTTCATTTGCAATATGGACCAAACTATTCAATCGATTGCGATGTTCTCATTTTGTTTCAATAATTGCAGCGAATAATCGCAAAACTGTGCCCTTTTAATTTGTATAACTTCATTCAAATTAGTTGTATTTATGCGGAATGGGAGAAATCCAATTAAAATATTTCAGCTGACATTAAATTACACCGTGCCTTTATTAAAGACTTCTTTCCGATCACTTTCATAAGATTAAGGAGGAAGCGGAGTATTAACATTCTGTTTGGTTTCAAATAAGAGTCAACTTGAATTCTGAGCGTGTATGAAGCGTTTTTTTTGCCGAAAGTAACTTGCCAGATTTAGACTCAAGGGCGCATTTCACCTACCAATACATACAACCAAATAACGGGAACCGGGAGCAACCAGCGCGCATTATCAAGATAAACGACATTTATTTAATAAGAGATTGACCTCGGTGTTTAACTGTAATTTTAAAATAAAAGTAAAATACCTGATTACATCATCGTTATGACCCAGAAAGAATTTTTGTTTATGCTCCCGTGTGTTATAAACCACCCCAACACCTGCAACGAAATAAACGATTTCCTTGGAAGCAGTATAGTAGAGGTTGTTTCGGCACTGGTGTCCCCGGTAGCCGTAGACCCACTCCAGCCGTAGATGACAATTGGGTGCCGCTCCATCGGCCATATCGGACACCTCCCACTCCCAAAGCAAAGCGCTGTCCTCAACTCGGCACGCGATGATCTCCTCTTCCCAACCTTGGCCGTCCTCCCTCCTTCCCTCGCTCGCAGCTGACCGAGCTGACTACAGCGGTATTCAACAGCTGTCATGCATTTCTTCCCCACGCCCGCAAACACCGAGAGCCGCGTGCTACCAGCCCTCCGTCCAACACAACTACAAACCCCCGGCGTCCACAGGTGAGCGAACCGCTTTAACACCTCCACCCTCCGCGCCTGCGCGCCCGCCCGGGCCGGCCCACACGGAGGCTCAGCGCCCGTCAGACGGACGTCGCTCTTGACCAATGGGGACTTGAACCGTCGTGTCAATCATCCTTGACATCATGTATTCGGCTGCGTGAGTCGCTTGCCATTCGTAAAGTAAGGCGGGAGGTTGTAGGAAATAGGATTTGGCTATTAGCACAGCGTTTAACTTGGCAATCATTATGGATCTTGAAATCTGAAGCTAAGTGAGAAAATTCTGAAAATCGAAAGTAGCCTGTTGGACTATAATATTTCGGAGAAAAGGTCGACTTTTGATATTTATAGCCTAGTTCAGACTAAGGGAACGTCGACTCGCGATTCATTTCCATAGATGCTGCCTGACTTGCTGAGTTCCTACAGCATTTTGTATGTGTGTTGCATTGGATTTCCAGCACCTGCAGACTTTCTCGTGTTCAGGGTGTTAATGCCGTTTCCTCTGGAGTCAATACCCGATTTCTTTAATGTTTTCACCGTTCCCATTTCAGATTTCTAGTTTGACTTTGCTATTTTTGCCTTTTGATGTCATTAGCTGTTGAAGAATCTGTTTAACATTTTAAAAGCTTACAATTTGCATTCGTGCATTTGAACCCAGAAGTAATATTTCTACATCCAGTTCTGAAGAAGGGTCGCGGCTTGAAACGTCAACTGTTTATTCATTTCCAAAGATGTTACCTAATCTGCTGAGTTCCTTCAGAGGTGCGTGTGTGGACTTCCAGCATATGCAAAACTTATAACATACAGGATTTATTTTCTTTCGTTGCTAAAACATCATATTAACCCTAAATTACCACAAAATACTGTATATTGGAAAAGAACACGGTGATGCTGAAAGATAGTTCCTCTGGTCGTTATATAACCATGGCTATTTATAAAACGTATCTTAACATTGATGCTTGAAAGTAATATTACTTGAACAATTGTGCTACTAATCGATAATATTACATTTTTGTTGATATTTATTTTAAAATACATCGTGCAAATGTGTACAGCTTAGGTTAATGAATGATCATTGTTTCTTGACAGGATGATTGGCAGCAAACAAAAGCAGCTGAAGGTCGTAAGCATGACTATGTTTCTTTTGTTGCCAACGACTGAGATATAATTATGAAGCAAAAGGGGTAAGTTATCGCGTGATTTATCACGATGACCATATTTTCTCACGGATGGCACTGCACTTACTCTTTGCTTGTTTGTCAGGCGGTTGCGGGGACACCATGGCAGCTGTGAAGACCCAAGGATGCGTTGCTGGGAGTGACGGCAGGAACGCACCGGCCGCCATTCGGTCCCGCTGTCTGAGGTAGCGATTCTGTCGGATTAAGATGGGTTTCGATATGGATCCCATGTTCTTGGCCTGGAGTTATTTCAGGAGGCGAAAGTTCCAGTTGTGCGCTGATATCTGTACGCAGCTCCTGGAGGAAAACGCGTATGACCAGGTAGAGAGAGACCACCGTTTGTTGTGATTCAGGATTGCTTTATAATTCACAGCAAAGAATATTTTCTGTTTCTGTAATCGATATTTCGAAAGTTGCGCGCAAGTACAGCTGATCGATTAACATTCAGGAATTTCAAGTGTTTCCTGCGTAGCAATTATTTGAAATACAACGATATGTCGTTTTATACAAGAATCTCAACTTTTTACAGACGTCTCCTTACAAATGGACGATCAGATTATAAATTTCTATCCTTCATTCGCCTTCTAAGTAGTATACACACTGACCGTTGTTCTGTTAAGTAACACGTATCAATTGTCACTTATGAAGCGGTCATGTTATGCTTACACGGTGCTGCTATTCCTTTGCGAAGTAACGATAACATCCTCAAATTAAAAATTATCTAATTTAAACTGTTTGGGTTAGTCACTAATTTAAACATTATACTTTGTGCAAGTAATTATTTTGTTAAAGGTCAGTTACTCAAATTTTATAACTTTTAGAAATCAATTATTTCTCCAATTTATTCCTTTGTATGTTTAATTCTCACTTGTACTATGTTGTATTTCATAAGTTATTAAAATGTTTTTCTTAATAAATCACTTTCTTAATGTAAGTATACAGTCATTACATGGCAATTGGTTAGGGTAATGAATGGAATGACTTGAATTTTATTCCTCTGCTGAACTTGAAAGTCATGGAATTGTTGAGTATTGTCAATTCAATGCCTAATTTCTGAATAAAGAGGCAATCTTGAAAAGATGAAAATATGTTTTAATTTATTTATTCACAGGCTGTTGGCATTTCTTGAAAAGGTCAAAACAAAGAGAAAATGCTTATTTCTAATTGCCCTGAACTGGGTGATTTGCCATGCCTTTTTACAGGCAGTTAACTATATTGACTATGAACTTTGGAAGTATAGTTTTTAGGTTAAGGCTGTGTTATTTTTAGTTTATAGATAGGGCAATGTTTTTAAAAGTCAGACTAAATCTACAATAAATTGATTTGTTAAAGTAGATATAGTTGGCTAATTTCATATAACATTGTTCAAGAACAGTAATTGGTATCTAATCAAAGCATTTTTTTTTACTAAAAATAAACTTCAGATCCTGGAAGATTGAGCAAAAAGGAGAAAAATTCTACAATACTCACCAGAAAAGAACAATGTTATGATTAAGGTTTTTGACTTGAAGCATTGAAATATCACTCAGGTTGGAGGAACAAACCTTGTATTCCATCTGGGTATCCTCCAACTGGATGGCATGAACATCGATTTTTAGAACTTACGGTAAAGACCCTCCCCCCCCTTCACCATTCCCCATCTCTTTTTCCCTCTCTCACTTTATCTCCTTGCCCACCCGTCGCCTCCCTCTGGTGCTCCTTCTCCCTTTCCTTTCTTCCATGGCCTTCTATTCTCTCCTATCGGACACTCCCTTCTCCAGCCCTGTATCTCTTTCACCAATCACCTTCCCAGCTCTTAACTGTATCCCTCCTCGTCCCAGTTTTGCCTATCACCTTATGTTTCTCTTCTCCCCTCCCCCCCCCACCTTTTCAATCTACTCATCTTCTTTTTCTCCATTCCTGCCGAAAGGTCTCGGCCCAAAACATTGACTTACTTTTTTTTTCCCATAAATGCTGCCTGGCCTTCTGAGTTCCTCCAGCATTTTGTGTGTGTTGTTGGATTCGTAGTGTTCCTGGCATTTTCTCTATAGAATTGGCGGGAAATGTTCTTCTAGAGCACCATGATGTTTTAGATACCTTGATAAAGTTGGCATAAGAATTCTAGAAAATCACTTGGTATATTGTGTTCAGGAGAATTTCCTGGTAATATCTCATAAGCAAATGGGAATATTGGATTATTTCAATGTATTGAGACAGGGTTAATTCATAATCTCATAGTCAGTGATCCTTTGGAATGGGAATGATGGAGAAGTAATTGGTGGTTTAATAGAATGGTACAGTGAGCTTTAGGGTAACACGCTGAAGTTGGAAATTGGAGTTCTAAACTAATTTCAGATTTCAGAGGTATGAGGAATAATTTAGCTAAAGGAAATTAGAGAAATTAGATTTTAAACATTTACCATTGTAGACCATTGACATCTTTCAACAGTGTTTTTTTTTAAAAGGGAAGAGAAAATTTGTGGCATCTTTTGTAGCAGGATACCCAAAAGGGGTTCAAGGAAAAATAATCTCAGGGTTGTACGTGGTGACATGTATGTACTCTGATAATAAATTTTACTTTCACTTTTGACTGATTTTTGAATTGTTAGGGAACAAATTTAGCACCAATTTGTACAGAAAGGTATCAGGCCACACCTCTCAGGAAGCTGAAAGCTTGTTCGGAGTGTTGGGCTGTGGTGGTTTCTAAATGAGTGTCATAGAGGAAGGAAGAGAAATTAAGAAATTAAAAGATGGGATTCTTGAGCTTGGTGGCTTGGCAGCAGAAGACATAGCCACTTCTTTTGAAGTGTTGCATGAAGATAAGAAATGGGAAGAGGATTACAGGTAATTCCCCAATGAGCATGAAGTAACAGTGTGGAAATTGGAAGAGATGCAGGGGAATAGTGGAGTTATGTTTAATAAGGGGTTAATGAAACAAATAAAGTGATTGTTGAGTGGAAACTGAGCTTTAAGAAATTACTGGAAGGAGGTCTGGGCTTCAACCTCACAAAGAACCATTTGGGAGTTACCTTTGAGAAATGTTAGGTAGTAAAAGAAAATCTAGAATATTACATGGATGTAGGTATCAGCAATACAACAATAGTAAAGTTTCTATATAATGAAAGGTTTAGGGCTGACATTAGGAAGTTTGACTCATAGTGCCTATAAAAAAGTATTCACCTTCCTTGGAAGTTTTCATGCTTTATTGTTTTACAACATTGAATCACAGTGGATTTAATTTGGCTTTTTTTGACACTGATCAACAGAAAATTATCTTTGGTGTCAAAGGGAAAACAAATTTCTACAAATTGGTATAAATTTATGACAATTATTAAACACAAAATGATTGATTGCATAATTACTTGCCCCCTTCAAGTCAGTATTTAGCAGATGCACCTTTGGCAGCAATTACAGCCTTGAGTCTGTGTGGATAGGTCTCTATCAGCTTTGCATATCTGGACACTGCAAATTTTCCCCATTCCTCTTTATGAATCTGCTCGAGCTCTGTCAGATTGCATGGGGGTCGTGAGTGAACAGCCCTTTTCAAGTCCAGCCACGAATTCTCAATTGGATTGAGATCTGGGCTCTGACTTGGACATTCTAGGACATTAAATTTGTTTTTAAGCTATTCTGGTGTAGGTTTGGCTTTATGCTTGGGGTCGTTGTTTGGCTAGTAAACAAATCTTCTCCCAAGTTGCAGTTCTCTTGCAGACTGTATCAGGGTTTCCTCCAGGATCTCCCTGTATTTTGCTATATTCATTTTACCCTCTACCTTCACAAGTCTTCCAGGGCATGCTGCAGTGAAGCATCCCCATAGCATGATGCAGCCACCACTTTACTTTATGGTAGGTATTTTTTTTTTAAATGGTGTGCAATGTTTGGCTTATGCCAAACATAGCATTTACTCTGATGGCCAAAAAGCTCAATTTTGGTTTCATCAGAGCATAGAACCTTCTTCCAGCTGACTTCAAAGTCTCCCACATGCCTTCTGGCAAACTCTAGCTGAGATTTCATGTGAGTTGTTTTTTTCTACAGTACCTTTCTCTTTGCCACTCTCCTATAAAGCTGTGACTGGTGAAGCACCCAGGCAACTGTTGTATGCACAGTCCTTCCCATTTCAGCCACTGAATCTTGGTGGCCTCCCTCACTAGTCCTCCTCTTGCACAGTCACTCAGTTTTTGAGGGTGGCCTGCTCTAGGCAAATTTACAGCTGTGCCATATTCTTTCCATTTCTTGATGATTGACTTAACTGTACTCCAAGGGATATTCAGTAACTTGGATATTTTCTTGTATCCTTTGATTGTGCTTTTCAATAACCTTTTCACAGATTTGCTTGGAATGTTCTTTTGTCTTCATGGTGTAGTTTTTGCCAGGATACTGACTCACCAGCAGTTGGACCCTCCAGATACAGGTGTGGTTTTACTACATTCAATTGAAACACCTTGACTGCACACAGGTCTCCAAAAACAGATCTCCATTTAACTAATTATGTGACTTCTAAAACCATTTGGCTGCACCGGTGATGATTTGGGGTGTCATATTAAAGGGGATGAATACTTATGCAATCAATTATTTTGTGCTTTATATTTGTAATTAACTTAAGTCACTTTGTCGGGATCTGTTTTCACATTGACGCGATAGTGTCTTTTTCCGCTGATCAGTGTTTTAAAAAAAATTAAATCAGTGGTGATTCAATTATGTAAAACAATAAAACATGAAAACTACCGGCGGGGGGGGGGGTGAATACTTTTTGTAGGAGCTGTAATTTGATAATAAATTTGCTTTGGACTTTAAAAGAGGTATGCACAGACATGGTGGACCAAAAGGTCTTAACTCTACAACTCTAGCATTTATAGAGAGAATACTGCAAGAAAACTAAAATTTTAAACTAATCCCAAAATTATTGATAAATGTTACAAAACAGATATATCTTTATTCTCATGACATAGCAATTAATACTGTTTGTTGAAATATCTGAAAATAATTTATGAAAATTATTATGGGGATGAATACTTACACAATTGATTACTTTGTTTTATATATGTAATTCATTTAGGTCACTTTATAGAGATCTGTTTTCACTTTGACACAGAAATCTTTTTCTGTTGATCAGTGTTAAAAAAGTCAAATTAAATCCATGAAAATTACTGGGGGGGGGGTGAAATACTTTTGAAAGGCACTATACAGACAGTATATGTCATGATATACAACCCTGAGATTCATTTTCTTGCAGGCATTCAGAGTAAATACAAAGAAACACTATAGAATCAATGAAAGACTGCACCCAACAAGACAAACACCAATGTGCAAAAGATTACAAACTGTAAATACAAAGAGAGCAATAAATATTGAGAATATTGACGAGTCATTGAAAGTGAATCCAAAGATTGTGGGAACAGTTCAGTGACTGGGTGCATGAAATCTTGCCCACTGTTTCAAGAGCCTGATGGTTGACAGGTAATAACTGGTACTGAATCTGAAACTATGGGTCTTGAGGCTTCTGTACCCCCTTCTTGGTGACAGCAGCAATAAGGCCTGGAAGGTGGGACTTCTTGAAGACGGATGTTGCTTTCCTGCAATTGTGCTCCATGTAGAGGTGCTCAATGGTGGGGAGGGCTTTATCCATGATGGACTGGGTAATATCCACTATTATTTGTCGGTATTTCTATTTAGGGGCATTCGTGTATCCAAACCAGGCTGTGATACAACCAGTCAATATGCTTCCCACCACACATTATATAATTTTGTTGAAGTTTTTACTTTTTTAATGAGGTCCTAACCTAATCATGGGACAATTTACAAATTAACCTACCAACCGCTAGGTCTTTGGATTATGAGAGAAAACTGGAACACCCTGAGGAAACCCTTGCGGTCACAGGGAGAATGTACAAAAATTCCTTACAGGCAGTGGCTGGAGTTGAACCTGGGTCACTGGTACAGTAAAGCGGTGTGCTACCATAATGCCACCGTGCCAAATGACATATCAAATCTTAGCAAACTTCTAAGAAAGCAGAGGTGCTGCCATGCTTTCCTTGTAATGACATTTAGGTGCTGGTTGCAGGACAGATCCTCAAAAACTGAGGAATTTGAAGTTTCTGATCCTCCAATGATGACTGGCTCATAGACCTCTGGTTTCCTCCTCCTGTAGTCAATAATCAGATCCTTGGTCTTGCCGATCTATCACCACCTTTGATTCGGCCAACGAAAGCGGTGTTGTCAGCAAACTTAAATATGGCATTGGAGCTGTGCTTAGCTTCAAAGTCATAAGTATAAAGTGAGGAGAACAGGGGCTAAGCACACAGCCTTATGGTGCACCTGCGCTGATGGTAATTGCGGAGGAAGTTTTGTTGCTAACCTGAACCAACTGGTCAAGGATCCAGTTGCACAAGAAGGTGTTGAGGCCTTGGTCTTGGAGCTTATATATTAGTTTTGGAGAAATGATGGTATTGAATACTGAGCTGTAGTTAATGAGGAGCACACTGATGTATGCATCTTCACTCTCCAGATGTTCTAGGTTTGAGTAAAGAGCCAATGAAATGGCATCTGCAGTTGACCTGTTGTGACAGTCAGCAAATTGAAACAGATCCAAGTTGTTTCACAGGCAGAAGTTAATGTGTTTCATCATTATCCTCTCAAAGCACTTAATCACAATGGATGCAAGTGCTACTGAATGATAGTCATTGAGACAGGTTACCACATTCTTTTTAGGCACCCTTATAATTGAAACTTGCTTGAAGCAGATGGGTATCCCAGGCGGCCAAAGTGAAAGGTTAAAGATAACAGTAAAGACTCTTGCCAGTTGATTAGTACGGGTCTTTAGGACTCAGCCAGGTACCAAATCTGGGCAGGATGCTTTCCATAGAATTATAGGAAAGTACAGTGCAGAACCAGGCCCTTTGGCCCATCTAGTCCATTCTGAACCATTTTGCCCACTCCCATCAACCAGTACAGGGACCATAGCCCACCATTCCCTACTATCTAAACTTCTGTTTAATGTTGAAGTCGAGCTTGCATGCACCACTTGTGCTAGCAGCTCGTTCCATACTCTCACAACCCTCTGAGTAAAGAAGTTTCCCTTCATGTTTCCCTTAAACATTTTTTCTTTCACCCTTAACTCATGGCCTCTGGTTGGAGTCCCACCCAACTTCAGTAGAAAAAGCCTGCTTGCATTTACCCTATCTATACCCCTCATAATTTTGTATACCTCTATCAAATGTCCTCTCAATCTTCTACGGTTCAAGGAATAAAGACCTAACCTATTCAATCTTTCCTTATAACTCCAGACCTAGCAACATCTTTGTAAATTTTCTCTGTACTCCTTCAACCTTATTTACATCTTTCCTGGAGGTAGGAGGCCAGAACTGCACACAATACTCCAAATTAGGACTCACTAATGTTTTGTACAACTTCAGCATAACATTCCATCTCCTATAAATTGATTTAGAAGGCCAATGTACCAAAAGCTTTCTTTGCGACTCCATTTACCAGTGATGCCACTTTCAATAAGTTATGGACCAAATCCCTTTGTTCTACCACACTCCTCAGTGACCTACCGTTCGCTCTGTAAGACCTATCCTGGTTGGTCCTACCAAAGTGCATCACCTCACACTTGTCTGCATTAAATTCCATCTGCCATTTTTCCAGCTGGACTAGATCCTGCTGCAATCTATGATAGCATTCCTCACCATCCACTACACCCCCATCTCAGTATCATCTGCAAATTTGCTGATCCAGTTAACCACATTATCATCCAGATCATCGATATAGATGACAAACAACAACAGACCCAACACTGATTTCTGCGGCACGCCACTGGTTACAGGCCTCCAGTTGGAGAGGCAACCATCTACTACTACTTTCTGGCCTCTCCCACAAAGCGAATTTCTAGACCAATTTACTAACTCATCTTGAATACTGAGTGACTGAACCTTCTTGACCAACCTCCCATGTGGGACCTTGTCAAGTGTCTTACTAAAGGCCATGTAGATAACATCCACTGCCTTGTCTTCATCAACTTTCCTGATAACTTACTCGAATACTGGACAGGATTAGTTAGACATGACCTACCAGGCAGGAAGCCATGCTGACTATCCTTAATCAGTCCATGTCTATCCAAATACTTATATATCCGGTCCCTCAGAATACCTTCCAATAACTTTCCCACTACTGATGTCAGGCTCACCAGCATATAATTTCTTGAGAACAACATGGGCTATTTGTCTCCCGCAGGGTCCGAGGGAACACCTTGTCAGTCCCTGGGGATTTATCCACCCTTATTTGCTTCAGAACAGCAAACACCACCACCTCTGTAATCCGTATAGGGTCCATGAAGTTGATGCCTCACGTCTATAGACTGTGTCCATCTCTTAAATAAATAAAGATGCAAAAAATTTATTTAAAATCTCCCCCATCTCTTTTGGCTCTGCACATAGATTATCTTTCTGATCTTCCAGAGGATCAATTTTGTCTCTTGCAATCTTCTTGCTCTTAACATCTGTAGAATCCCTTAGGATACTCCTTCACCTTGTCTGCTAGGGCAACCTCATGCCTTCTTTTAGACCTCCCAATGTTCTCTTGCATTTCTTATACTCTATAAGCACCCCATTTGTTCCTATAGTTTCTGTGCACCTCCTTTGTTTTCTTAACCAGGGCCTCAATACCGCTTGAAAATGAAGGTTCCTTACACCTGTTTTCTTTACTTTTTATTCCGACAGGCATTTATTAGCTTTGTATTCTCAAAATTTCACTTTTGAAGGCCTCCCACTTTCCAAGTACACTTTTGCCAGAAAAGAGCCACTCAGAATCCACACTTGCCAGATCCTTTCTGATGCCCTGAAAATTGGCCTTTCTCCAATTTAGAATCTCAACCCATGGACCAGACCTATCTTTTTGCATACCTCCTTTGATTAATGGCATTGTGATCATGAGAGGGATCCTCATAGAGGGATCAGAAGTGGAGAGAGTGAGCAGCTTCAAGTTCCTGGGTGTCAAGATCTCTGAGGATCTAATCTGGTCCCAACATATTGATGTAGTTATAAAGAAGGCAAGACAGCAGCTATACTTTATTAGGAGTTTGAAGAGATTAGGCATGTCAACAAATACACTCAAAAACTTCTAAAGTTGTACTGTGGAGAGCATTTTGACAGGCTGCATCACTGTCTGGTGTGGAGGGGCTACTGTACAGGACCGAAAGAAGCTGCAGAAGGTTGTAAATCTAGTCAGCTCCATCTTGAGCACTAGCCGACAAAGAACCCAGGACATCTTCAGAGAGCGGTTTTTCAGAAAGACAGTGTCCATTATTTAGGACCTCCAGCACCCAGAGCATTCCCTTTTCTCACAGTTACCATCAGGAAGCAGGTACGGAAGCCTGAAGGCACACACTCAGCGATTCAAGAACAGCTTCTTCCCCTCTGCCATCTGATTGCTAAATGGACATTGAAATTTTGAACACTACCTCACTTTTTTTTTATATACCGTATTACTGTTTTTGCACATTTTTTATTCTATTCAACATATGTAATTGATTTACTTGTTTGTTTATTATTTTTTTTATTTTTTTTTCTCTCTGCTAGATTATGTATTGCATTGAACTGCTGCTGCTAAGTTAACAAATTTCATGTCACATGCCATGATAATAAAGCTGATTTTGATTCTGAGATGCAAAGTGTTCCCCTACGCAAACCTCTGTCACTTGCTCTGTCTCATTCCCTAATAGTAAATCAAGTATCGCACAGTCTCATATTGGGACTTCTATATACTGATTAAGGAAACTTTCCCGAATATATTTGACAAATTCTATACTATCTAGTCCTTTTACAGTTTGAGAGTCCCAGTCAATATGTGGAAAGTTAAAATCACCTACCATAACAACCTTATGCTTCTTGCAGCTGTCTGTGATCTCTCTGCAAATTTGTTCCTCTAAATCCCTCGGACTGTTGGGTGGTCTGTAATATAGCCCCGTTAACATGGTCATACCTTTCTTATTTCTCAGTTCCACCCATAACACCTCACTAGACGAGTTCTCCAGTCTGTCCTGACTGAGCACTGCTGTGACATTTTCCCTGACTATTAATGCCACCCTTCCTCCTTTAGTCCCTCCCACTGTGTTGCATCTGAACCCCGGAATATTGAGCTGCTGGTCCTCCCCCTCCTGCAACCAAGGTCTCACTAATGGCTACAATCTCATAATTCCAGGTGTTGATCTATGCCTGAGCTCATCTGCCTTTTCTGGGATACTTCTTGCATTGAAATATATTCACCTCAGGACATTAGTTACACCTTGATCAACTTTTTGGTTCCTATCTGAGGTCTTAACAACATCTGTCCACAACCTCCCCTTGCAACTCTAGTTTTAACAAGACCCACCTTCACTGGAGGAGGATCCAATGGTCCAAAAATCTTACGCCCTACCTCTTACACCAATTCCTTAGCCATGTGTTAAGTTGTATAATCTTCCTATTTCTGGCTCACTAGCAAGTGACACAATTGGCAATTCTGAGATCACAACTCTGGAGGTCCTGCCCTTTGACTTAGCACCTAACTCCCTGAACTCCCCTTGCAGAACCTCGTCACTCATCCTACCCATGTCATTGGCACCTACGTGGACTATGACTCTGTTCACCCTCTCACTTATGAATACTGAGGACTCAATCTGAGATGTCCTGGACCCTGGCGCCCGGGAGACAACATACCATCCGGGTATCTTGTTCTTGTCTACAGACCTGCCTTTCTGTTCCCCTAACTAATGAATCCTGCATCACCACAGCTCGACTCTTCTCCCCCCTTCTCTTCTGAATCGTAATGTCAGACTCAGGTGCCAGAGACTTGACTGCTGTGATTTTCCTCTGCTGGGTCGTCCTGCCATCTCCCACCCACCTCCCCTCCGTCACAACAGCATCCAAAGTGATATACCTGTTGTTGAGGGGATGGCCACAGGGGTACTCTGCACTGGCTTCTTAATCCCTTTCCCCTTGCTGACTGTCACCCAGCTTCCTGTATCCTGCAGCTTGGGTGTAGCTACCTCTCTATCCAGTGGCAAATGAGAAAATCTGCAGATGTTGGAAATCCAAGCAACACACACAAAATGCTGGAGGATCTCAGCAGGCCAGGCAGCATCTATGGAAGAACGTTCAGTCAACGTTTTGGGCCGAGTGGCGCTAGAAAGTTTTTGAACCCTGTCGAATTTTCTCTATTTTTCCATAGAAATGGCCTAAAATGTGATCAGATCTTCATGTAAGTCCTAAAACTAGATGAAGAGAATCCAATTAGATAAATAACACAAAAACATAATACTTGTGCATTTTTTCATTGAGAAATATTACATGTATTTTTTGGAAAAAGTATGTGGACCTTTGCTTTCAGTAACTGGTGTGACACCGCCCCCCCCCCACCCCCCACAGTACAGCAATAACTAACTAAATGTCCATCAAAGTTGCTGGTGAACGCAGCAGACCAGGCAGCATCTGTAGGAAGAGGTGCAGTCGACGTTTCAGGCCGAGACCCTTCGTCAGGACTAACTGAAGGAAGAGTGAGTAAGGGATTTGAAAGTTGGAGGGGGAGGGGGAGATCCAAAATGATAGGAGAAGACAGGAGGGGGAGGGATGGAGCCAAGAGCTGGACAGGTGATAGGCAAAAGGGATATGAGAGGATCATGGGACAGGAGGTCCGGGAAGAAAGACAAGGGGGGGGGGGACCCAGAGGATGGGCAACGGGTATATTCAGAGGGACAAAAAGGAGAGTGAGAGAAAGAATGTGTGTATAAAAATAAGTAACAGACGGGGTACGAGGGGGAGGTGGGGCATTAGCGGAAGTTAGAGAAGTCGATATTCATGCCATCAGGTTGGAGGCTACCCAGACGGAATATAAGGTGTTGTTCCTCCAACCTGAGTGTGGCTTCATCTTTACAGTAGAGGAGGCCGTGGATAGACATGTCAGAATGGGAATGGGATGTGGAATTAAAATGTGTGGCCACTGGGAGATCCTGCTTTCTCTGGTGGACAGAGCGTAGATGTTCAGCAAAGCGGTCTCCCAGTCTGTGTCGGGTCTCCTGACGAAGGGTCTCAGCCTGAAACGTTGACTGCACCTCTTCCTACAGATGCTGCCTGGCCTGCTGCGTTCACCAGCAACTTTGATGTGTGTTGCTTGAATTTCCAGCATCTGCAGAATTCCTGTTGTTAACTAAATGTCCAAATGTTTTCCTTAACTGTTGATCAGTCCTGCACGTCGGCTTGGAGGAATTTTAGGCCATTCCTCCTTACAAAACTGCTTCAGCTGTGGGATGTCAGTGGGCTCCCTTGCATGAACTGCTTGCTTCAGGTCCTTCCACAACATTCCTATAGGACTAAGGTCAGGACCTTGATGTAGCCGTTCCAAGACATGAATTTTCTTCTTTTTAATCCATTCTATTGATATACTCTTGTCTTTCAGATCATTGTCTTGTTGCATTAGCCAACTTCTATTAAGCTTCAGCTGACAGACTACTACCCTGACATTCTCCAGTAAAATGTCTTGATACAATTTTGAATTCATTGTTCCCTCGACAATTGCAAGCTGTTCAGGCCCTGAGGAAGCAAAGCAGCCCCAAACCATGATGCTCCTTCCACCATGCTTCACAGTTGGGATGAGGTTTTGGTGTTAGTGTGCGGTGCCCTTTTTCCTCCAAACATAACAATATATATTTGTCTCATCTGTCCATAGAACATTGTCCCAGAAGCATTGTAGAACATCCAGGTGGTCTTTTAGAAACTTGAGACATGCAACGGTGTCAACAGGGACACTGGAGGTTTCCCTGCCTTCCCATTTCACACAAGAGCAGCATTCCACTATCCTGCCTGGTCCCTCTATTGTTCTAACTGAGCAAATATAAAGAAAGAAGAACAATAAATTGTGGGGAGGGGAGGAGGTTGAACCTTATACCTACAGCTTTTTTTGCATTCTCCTACTGAAGAGCTGAAGCCTCAAAATCCGCACTCTAGCTCTGACCACTCCAACAATGTTCGCTCCACTTGCCCTGTCTTTCTTTAATCTGTTCTTGCCAATCAATCCCAAACATTGCTCAAAGCTCTTTTGGTTAATGCTGTGAATTGCTGCCTTTTCTACTCAATTGTCTTCTCAGGCTTCAGATCTTTCTGATTGAGCTCTGTTCGAAGCTCACCCTTATGTGTTCACCCTCCTGAAGGAAACTCACACATTGGCCTCAGAAACTGAAATGATATGGTCATCAGGGGATGTGGGGGTTCATGAAGGTGCCTCCATGTTTTGATGGTCAAAGCGAGCATTAACTGGGTTGAACTCATCTGGGAACAAAACTTTGTCATCACCTGTGTTGCTTGGTTTCACTTTGTAGGAGGTGATAGCATTCAAGCCCTGCCACAGCTGTCGTGCATCATTCAGTGCTCAAATTGTCACTTCATATATGAGATGGCTTTCTGGAGATTGTACCTGGACCACTTGTATCTTACTTGGTCACCAGACCAGAACACCATTGACCTGGCCGCCAGCAGATTATGGATCTCATTGTTCATCGAGTCATGGTCCTCTAAGGAACACACTGAATGATTTTGTGGAGAGACGATCATCGGAACATCCTTTAGTGAGTGAAGTTTGGTTTGGAATTGCCACTTTCCATATAAAATGGCTTTCCAGAGGTCGTACCTGGACTTCCTGTGTTTTATTTGGTTGCCAGATCTGAATGCCACTGATCTGGTCCTCAGCAGATTGTGGATCTCATAGTTCATCATGGTTGAGGAAGACTGAATGATTTTGTGGGATCACACTCATCTACGACTGTTTTTATAAAGTCTGTGAGAGCTGTGGCATATTCATACAGATTCTCTGAGTCCTTGAACAAAGCCCAGTCCACCAATTCAAAGCAATCCCATAGTTGTTCCTCTGCCTACTGCAACCACCCCTTTGTTGTCCTTACCTCTGGAGTCTTGCTTTTTTAGCTTCTGCCTGTATGCAGGTAGGAGGAGGACAACCAGGTGATCAGATTTTCTGAAATGCAGTCTAGGAATTGAATGGTAGGCATTTGTAATTGTAGCATTACAGTTCTTGAGTGGTTCAGGTTGTGTTACAGGTGACACTTTGATGATAACTGGGCGGAGGTTTCTTCAAACAAGCCTGATTGAAGTCCTCAGCAATGATTTAAAAGGCATTGGAGCAGGTTGTTTTTGTTTGCTGATCGCCATACTCAATACATTGAGTACTTGTTTAACATTGGCCTTTAGTGGTACGTAAACTGTGGTCAGGATCACGGAGGAAAACTCTCTTGGTAAGTAGAATGGTTGGCATTTAATCTTTAGATGTTCCATGTCAGGGGAACAAGAGTGTGACAGACTGCTGTGCCTGAGCATCACAAAGAGTTTATAAAGAAATACAGACCCCAGCTTTTGCCTTCTCCGATTCAGCAGTCTTCTCTGTCCAGTAAATTGAAAAGCCCTCTGGTATGATAATCATATCCAGGGAGTCTGAGGTTAGCCTTGTCTCTGTGAAATCATATGCACTGATGCCATTTGCTGTCAAGCATTCTACTAAGTACCTTCAAGTTGATAAATGTAATTTTTGGGATTTTCAATAATTCTGAAATGTTTTGTCGAGCATACCTGTTCCATCCGCCATAAGTGGAACTTCCTGGTGGCCAAACATGTTAATTCCAATTGCAACATGTCGCCCCATGGCCTCCTCTTGTGACAAGATGAGGCCTCCTTCAGGGTGGTGGAGCAACACCTTATATTCTGTCTGAGTAGGCTCCAACCTGATGGCATGAATATTGATTTCTCTCTCTAGTTAAAAAAAATTCCATCCCCTTTCTCTATTCCGCATTCTGACCTTGTACCTCTTCTCACCTGCCTATCACTTTCCCCTGGGTGGGTCCTCTCCTCCTTCCCTTTCTCCTATGGTCCACTCTGCTCTCCTATCAGATTCCTTCTTCTCTAGACCTTGACCTTTCCCACCCAACTGGCTTCACCTATCATCTTCCAACTATTCTTCCCCTCCCCCCACTTTTTATTCTAGCATCTTTCTCCTTCTCAGTCCTGAAGAAGAGTCTCGGTATATACATTTGCAACTCCTTGCTCAAAACTAGAATATACTCCAGCCGTTGGTTGGTGATAATGTGAGACTTTGGCCATGTGGTCCTTATGTATCTTAGAGAGATTTTTACGTTAATCAATGTCACCCTTAGGTCCTTTTGCTCATGTATTCAGCTTTATTGTGTTATAAAAATGTAGTTTTGGGAAATTCGTTGACAGCCTTAAGGTAGCGTTCTGCGTCCTTGTCATTATTAAGCTATTTAGAACAATGGCAAGTATATTCATAATGCCTCCCCATCTATTTACTTCAATAGATGATTGTTGCAATATGAACAAATAACAAGCCTGAAATTGTCAGTTGGTCTTTTGAGCCTCTTCACATGATCATAATTCAATATGGAATAATACAGTACAGGACAGGCCCTATGGCTCAAGATGGTGTGCCAAAGTAATTCAACCGATGACTTCGCATTAATCTAATCCCTCTTACCTGTACATTGACCATATCCTTCCCTTCTCTGCATGTTCACGTGTCTATCAAGAGTTTCTTAAATATTTCTGTCTGCCTCTCATATCACCACTCCTGGCAGTGCATTCCAGGTCCCCACTTCTCTGTGTTTTAAAAACATCACATCTCCTTTGTACTCCCCCCCCCCGCCTTACAAATATATGTCCTCTAATATCAGACATTCCTGTCCTAGGAAAAAGATACTGGCAGTTTATCTATGCCCCTATAAGCTACTATCAAATCTCCTTTTGACCTCCGCTGCTCTAGAGAAATAGGCCCAGCATGTCCAATCTCTGCTCATAGCATGTGCCCAGCAAACCACACAACATCCTGCTTAACCACTTCTGCCACCCTCTCCAAAGTCATATCCTTCCTATAATGAGGTAACCAGAATTGAACACAGTACTCTAAATGTGGTGTAACCATTAAACTTCATCTGTCACTTATCTGCTGATATTTGCAGCTGATATATCTGTTGCTGTATTCTTTGGCAATCGTCCATGTAACTCACAATGCTACAGTGTTGTGTTATCTACAGATTTACTCACCAACTCTGCAAACCTCTATCCAGAATAAAAAAACCTCTCACCACTACCCTCTTGTATGGGTAAGATCCGATGAGTATCTTATAACAATCATAACCTGCTACTAGGCACAATAACTTGTGGGCAAGGCAAAAAATACTAATTAGTGGTTTGCAATATCCTATGAGGAAAAGATATTGAATTTTCATCTCATATGATAATTAATTGTGCTGTATTATAACAGTTCTATGTAATATTTAGAGTGATATTTGTTGAATTTCTTTTTCATGCTTGCCAAGGAAAGTGAAATTAAAACCATTCTAACTGAGGTAAAAATAAATCTCACAAAACTAGATTCCCCAACATCCTTTCCCACATTTTTCCTTCGTCCTGTAGCTATGAAATCCTTGCAAAATAAAAATCTTTTGGTTTGGAAATAATAAGTGATTCTGAAAATCAGTTAAGTATACACTTGATGAATAATAGTGGACAAGCTCAAGCATTGCTCATTGAGGAAGGTTTTCTTTGAAGTAAAAGATTTTTGGTTTTGTTTTGAAAATGTTTTGCATTGCATCCAACTTATTTCCTGGCCATTTCTGACCCTGTTTTGCACCATTCTTTAATGTGCTTGACCTCCGGTCAAGATGGCACCAGTGAACAACAATTCTTTGGACGACATCTTCTGGATAGCCAACCTCTTCGATTCTTTCACTTTGTGTATGTCTGCTGCTTGTTTTTTTTTTTTGACTGGATTGTGTTAATGCCATGTACCTGTGACGTGCAGTTTGAAATTCGATCGAATGATCTAGTGCTCTGCTGTGGCTGGAGAGCTGCCTCGTGGAGAGGACCAGAGATGGGGACCTGAAAATTATTGAGGCCACAAGCTAACTCGTGGAAAAGACCAGAGACAGGACGTGGGGTCATGAACGACGACATCGCGAAGTGGCGAGGAGGATTGAAGCATTGAGGTGAATGCGGAGGAGGTCAGCAGTTGATCTGAACAGAGACCACGGGCTCAGTGGCTGGGTCGGCAGCATTTGCGTTCGGACCTGGCGTGGCAGTCGTTCTTCATGGAAGGACTGAGTTGGTGCAGCCACACTCCTTGAAAGCTGACAGAAAGATGTTTTCGATATTCTGAGATTTGTGTGATTAGTGATTTCCTTAAGTTTTTGGTGCTTTTCTTTCTTGTTGCTGATTGGTGGTGTGTGATATGTTACTTTTTATGCGAGGGATAAGTTGGGGATTTGGGGTCTGATTATCCTGTTGGTGTTTTTCTATGTGGGCAAATCTGTTCCTGTTTGTGAGACGGGGGCTGGGGGTTTTGATGCTATTGTTGCTGTTCTTTTCAGTGAGGAGGGGCTGGGAATTTGATGCTATCGTCGCTTTTATTTCGATGAGGGAACGGGCTGGGTTTTGATGTTATCGTCACTTAGGGAGGGGGTTGGGGCTTTTGGGTTTTGTGGGTCTGGGCGATTCCTTAGTTTTTTTGTGTGAAGGAGGGGGGCAGTGGTATTAGGGTTTGCAAATTTTGTTTCTTTTTCTTTTTTGTGTTGGGGGAGGTGATGGCTTTTCTTTTCAACAATTCCCATGGTTTTTCTGTATTTCATGGCTATCTGGAGAAGACGGATATCAGAGTTGTATTGTAAATGCATACTTTGCCAATAAAATAAACCTTTGAACTTTTTTTCCTTAACCAAAATTTACTTCAGTCAGCTGTTGTATTGATGCCATGGGAAATAAGTATTGAAGATTTAGTAAGTATTATTGCTAGTTTTATTTAGTAAATGCATTGAGAAGAAGGCTTTCAAATGGTCCAGTGGAGGAAGGACTTATTGCACTCTCCTATGCAACAGCAAGAAATACCACACCTGTACTTTCACCTCTTCACTTCCCTCTATCCAGTGTCCCAAGCAGTTATTTCAAATGAGACAGCTATTGATAAAGACTTGTTCCAATTTACTGTGGTATACACAATGTTCACCAAGTGATCTTTTCTACACTTCAGAAGTAAAAAATAGATTGGGTATTGAGTTTGGAAGGCTACAACATGCCCAAACAGTAAATGAAGTGCTTTAGCTTAATTATTTTGGGTCTCATTTTAACACTGAGGGAGCTATAGAGAGATAGATTAGAGTGGGCTTGTAAATTAAAACAGCATTCAACTCTCTAACAAACCTCATCTTCTAGTTTTTATTTCAATTTTCTCCCAGTCTTTCTTTCTCTAAATCCCTTTGTTGACCAGATATTCTCTAACGTTCATGAGAACCCTGACTTGCCCAAATATTCTGGTTTCTATTTTGTCCACCAATACATTTAACTCCATATTTTTCCAAATTTTCTTCCCTCTCTCAAGATGTTCATTCAAGCGGCTTGTGTATTTGCCTTGAAACCTCTTTACAGCTTCCTTTCTACTCTTAATCCCATTGAGTTTTTTCTTATCAAGAGCAAAATTGGAAAATATAACGACCTGCTCCTCAGTCAAATTGTTGATGCAGACTGTGAATAGCTGGGCCCTAAGCATCAACTCCTCAAGTTCTCCACTAATTACAGTCTGCCAACCTGAATAAGATTTGTTCATTGCTGGCTTGTTTTCTCTCCAATAATCAATTTGCAATTAATTTCAGAACAAAATCCCTAATTCTGTGTGTTTCTAACTACATTGGGTCCATAAAAGCCTTCTCAAGATTCAAATATACCACTTCCATTGCTTTTCACTTATCTATTCTACTGGCTCATCCTCAAACAACTTGTATACAGCAGTCAAAGTTCTTCAGTAACACCTGCTTTTATTATCAACATAATATCCAAAAAAGTGAGGTGTTATCTTATTTATGAAATCAGACACATAAAGAAATGTTCAATGTTAGAACCCCAAAGACCCCCCCAGCTCCCCTCTCCCACACATAAGCAGCAGTAAAGCAACGACCCCCCTTCCCCACCAGCAAAAAAGCTTTGTTTCTGGACTACAAATTATAGCAATCAGAGCCTCATTGTTTCTGTTATGTAGAAGCATTATGCAGAAGCTTCGCCTATTCTCTCAATAATCAGGGGTTTGCTGTGAGAAAAATAGTGAGGCTGGCTGTGTATACTGATATTGGAGGATATCTGGCAGCAGTTTTTGAATATATGTGAAAAGATCAAAATTCATTTTTCCTTCACAGACTGTGGATTATTGTTATCTTTGAATCAGTGAATGACTAGAACTACTATATTTGCCCACTATTCTTGCTGTAAAACACTGTAGGTGTTCTGATTTACTGAATAAAACATAACTGAAATTTTATTTGCATACTAAGCCATGATTCTAACATTTATAGCAGTGAATGTTTTGTGGAATCTCATTCTCTTAAAAATCTTAGAAGATATGGCTTTGAAAATATTCTGGAAGATTCTTTACAAGATTTCTGATTATCTTAATCAACATACTTGACATACTGGCTATAAAATGTTCTAAAAATGAAAACATGTTTACTTTCTGGTCTGCCGTCTGTCTGATTGATTATTTGGACAATTTAGTTACATTCCAGTGGTTTCATGACACTGGTCCTTGCGGAAGGGACATGATTGGTTCTATGTCAGAGGTAAGTCATTCTTTTGCCGCTGATTAGGAAGTCTCTGGTCCCTTATCTGCTCCCCTATCCTATACAAGCTTTGTTTCTCTAATTCCAATTTGATGTCAAGTTGTAATCATAATCCTGAAATGGATATTTATTTATTCTGTAGGCGGCATGGAGCTTGAAAACACGAGCCTTAACAGAGATGGTGTATGTGGATGAGGTAGACGTAGATCAAGAAGGAATAGCTGAAGTAATGCTGGATGATAGTGCTATTGCACAAATTGCCCGTAAGTACTTCAGTAACCAGCTTAGCTGATAACTTTTTAAAACGTTCAATCAGATCTTAGGACTGAAACTTACAGATGGCAATATATAGGATATTTGGCAAGCAGTGAATCAGACTTAAACTCATTTAGAAGAAAAACAACAGATTAGCAAAATATGTAATCAATTTAAATGAAGTGTAAGATGATTCTTTTGAGGTGAAATGAAAGGAGTGGGAGAGTACACACAATAGGGGAATTGAAAAGAAAGATAATGGAGGAACAGAACCCATCTGTAGATTTCTTTGAATGATGAACAAATCTATTTGAAAATCATTCTGGACTTTCCTTGACACTGATTGTCATACAGAAATGTAATGCTGTGCTCAATTTTGAATTACTATTATATTGTAAAAACAACTTAAAACACCAAAGTACTGATCCCTAAGTCTGATTAGAGGTAAGCTACCACTATTTTGAAAGAAGATTGAAGATTCTACTGAAGCAATTTTTTAAAAACATGTAAATAAGGGATTTTTTTTTGTTTAAATGTTATTGTGAGGACTTATCAATTTAAAATTATTACTGAAAATGAGAAAAACAATGAGAAAATTCATTGGATAAAACTGCTGGACATGAAGTAATTTACCATAGGTAGTGTTTGATGTAGACCAATGCAATTCAGCTTATGAAAGTGCTGCAAGTTTTTCACAGTACATGTGCCTCATCCTACTGTAGCACATGACAGTAAACTCAATGACAATTTAATAGAGGAGGTAGAAGAATAAATAAGGAAACCCGTGTGGACCTTGTTGACGATCCCTCAACAGAGGGATTTATGTGGGAAAAAATGTAAATATTTACCACAAGAAGCCGTGGAGTAAGTATGATAAAAGAATTGATATTGAATTGATCTGGCAAAGTTGTGAAGCAGACATGGGTGGGAAATGGCTTGTCTAGCATTATATATTTTAAAAAAACATTTGCAATCTATTGCTTGACCACTTTACCTGGAGGGCATCATACACAGATGTCCCAACTTAGGTAGTCAAGTTTCTCAAATAGGATATGATACCTCTTTCTTTTACAAGTTAAAAATATTCATTGTTCATACTTTACTGCCTTTAACATATTTGCATTGGTTTGATGTATTTGTAATCAGTAGTGTACTAAAATGAGAACCTCAGCAAGCCAGACACCAACTCTGAAGGGAAACGAAGAGTTGATGTTTTGGGCTGAGACCCTTCATCAAGACTTTGAGCATCTGCAGAATCTATTGAGTCTGTGTACAAAAGTCACCTTTTTTAATTTTGTCACTATGTATAAAGATGCAATTTACCTACAACAGCTGATGAAACAGTATTGGGATTTTTGAACTGATTTTTACAGATATCTCTGAAGTATATTTGTTTTACTTTCAGGACCTGGAACCTCTTTAAAACTCCCTGGAGTCAATCAAGGAGGAGGTCCTAGCCTGGCTGTCAGGTATTCTAGTTGAACTATGGATTCCCTTGATAACTTGGTTACATATGGTGATAACAAATTACACAAAGCAGGAAAAGTTCTGTTTTGAATTTGTGTGCGCTGTGCAATGCAATGGCTAAGCTCAGCTAGAGTGAAATTTCAGATAGCTTCTAAAATCCTTTAGTTTACAAAAGTGGAAAACTTACCTAGGGCTTTGCATCCTGCTAGAAGGAAGGAAAGAATAATTTATTTATATAGGACCATTAACTATATATACTTTTACCAAAGAGCTATAGTTTTAAAAAGAACTTGAAGTGCAGTTACTGCAGTAGTATAAGATAATAATATTTGAATAAAATTATGCTTAGTCCTTGTTTAGTTTGGTCAGCTTGGTGTCTGATTTATACAAGGGCTTATCAAGATATCTCAGAATGCAAAGCTATCCAAACTGTAAAATTTCTTTTTCCCCAAAAATAGAATGCATAATCTGTTGCCATTATAATGTGCTGTTTTTACCCAAGTCCAAGACTTTTATTTTATCATCTGGCAATAACATTACACTGACTAGACACCCTAAGTGCCAAAGCCTTTTTTTAAAAAAAGCCTTTTTAAAACAATACTGTAAGTAAGGAGTATACTTGCACATCCAACCACTTATGCTACAGAGCATTAGACTGCAGGATTCTGCAAAAGTGAATTGTAAGAATCGCAACTCCCCTCACCTCCTCCCGTGGAATTTGTTTTTTCCCCCTGTATTTCTAATCAGACTGTTTATCTCTTCTCACAGACCCATGTCTCAATCTGGAAGACCCATTACTGGATTTGTAAGACCAGGCACCCAGTCTGGCAGACCTGGCACTATGGAGCAAGCTATCAAGACTCCAAGAACTGCCTACACAGCCCAACCAGTGACAAGTGCTTCTGGTAGATATGTTAGGCTAGGAACGGTAATTTTTTTTCTAGAAGAATATTTTCTTTCAAATCTAAGGTATTTTCATTTTCATTTATGAACTATATTGAAACCACAACTAAAAATATTTTTTTCATCTTTCTGTAGGCGTCCATGCTTACTAACCCTGATGGACCTTTTATTAATTTATCCAGACTGAATCTAGCTAAATATGCTGGAAAGCCAAATTTAGCTAAGGTTTGTACCAAACTTTAAATGCATAGGCCCAAAGTTTTTGCTGGCTTTGAGATTTGAGTATTAAAATTTTTCATTTCTTCTGAATCAACTTCCAAGAAAAGTGGATATTCATATTAAGCTTATACTCTTAATCCTATTTTCTGCTTTCTTGACAAAACTATGCCAGGTTACTCATTACATTTTTAATAAGTTTTGTTTTAAGGAATTACATTCTGTTGTCATTTCTATTTGCAAAACTTGTGTAACTTCTAACATAATTTGGATTTCTGACTGCACCCATGACAGAAACTCTGAGCCATAATCTTCATTGTATTTGTTGTAAGCTTATTTTTAAGAAGTCTCATTAGAGTAATTGCTTAATGAATATTTTATTAATGGTACTTTTGAAGTTGAGATTCAAAACCTCTATTTTGATATTGTTTTAAATGTTATTTCTACTTCAGCAATTGCTTGGGCAGAGCTGGGACTTTGACCCAGCACCAGTAAATGTTGAGATTTCAGAAGGTGCCAGACATACTTGCCAAAGACAGGTTCTTAGGTGCAAGTCAAACACTAATATAACTTTAACTAGGTTGTGCAAGTCTAAATTGCCTTAGAGCCATCTGTGGAATATGTCAACAAACATTAAAGGATCAAATTTGGTCCAGCAATTTTTTTTTTTGGTAAACATTTCTTTATAAGCCATAGGAAAGTCTTTTTGGCTTCTTTAACCATGTTTGCATCTGGGCCATATCTTAGTTGGTTACTTTGATGCAGTTCCAGAATGCAGCTTACAAGTTGGAATTTAGCTCTTTTCTGGAGGTGATTAATCCAGATCTAGATCCCACAAGGGCATTCCTTTAATTGCCTTGTGACTTGAGCAAACTGAGCACACAATTTAATATTACTCTGAAAGTACAAACAAAACATTACATTTACCATATGCAGTAGTCCACAAATGAAAACTGGTAGTAGAATTTGCTTTTGGGAAAAAAACAGTGGCAGCAAAATCTCCCTCTTGGATCTTTCCTCCAATTGTTCAAAATAAACATTTTTTAATACAAAAGGGCATTGTTGGGTGTGTTAATTTTTTTTAAATTAGAGTTATCAATCCTGAGTTTGGGAAGTTAACTAAGGTGAATTTGTTTGTATATTTTAATTTTTTTCAGGCACTTTTTGAATATATTTTTCATCATGAAAATGATGTAAAAACTGTAAGTCATCAATAAATCCTCAATATTGTTTCGACCATGGGCATGCTTGTTTATGCAGTATATATACTGTGCAAAAGTCTTAGGCACCCCAGACTTTTATATAGTTTCAGATCCACAGAGCCCTGATCTCAATATCATCAAGGCTCTCTGGGATTACCTAGAGAGACAGAAGCAAGCGAGACAGCCAAATTCTGCAGATGAACTGTGGCAAGATCTCCAAGATGCTTGGAACAACTGACCAGCTGATTTTTTTATAAAACTGTACAACAGTGTACCAAAGAGAATTGATACCGTTTTAAAAGCAAAGGGTAGTCACACCAAATATTGATTTGATTTATTGTTTACTACTCTTTATAGTAATTCTTTTGATATCTAGAAACTTCTCATTTCATTATATTTGTAAGCATCTTTGCTTTACAGAATTTTTTTACGTGCCTAAGACTTTTGCACAAAACTGTATGTGTGTGTGTATATATACTACATGTACATATAATATGTACAATATTATGAAAAATAGATTGTGTTATGTATTCTTGTATATTTTGACCCTATGGGCTGTTGTCACGCTTCCTTGTGTGTTACATACTGAACGTAATGCATGCTGACCACAGTTTCCACCCAGCTAGTCCCATTTCCTGTATTCAGCCCATACTCTTCTAAGCTCCTTTCCTTTATGTACCTATTCAAGAGTATCTTAAATGTACAGTCACTTTTTAAATTCAAACACTTTTTTTGGCAGCTCATTCCATTTATTCACCACTCTCTTTGTGAAAATCTTGCTTATGAATGGACAAGAGGAGAATTGCTGTTTTTTACATATTATATACTAGCTGAACACTACATACGGTGTTTGTAGATAATGTCTATATCAATCTCGGTTGGTATTGTTATTGATATGTATATCTGAGATAATTCTCCTCTTGTTTGTATTTATGTTCCTTTTAATTCAATAAAAAGATTAATAAAGAAAAAGAAAGAAAATCTTGCTTGCCAGGCCCTTTTTAAATCTTTCCCTTCTCACCCTAATCCTGTTCCCCTAGTTTTGGACTCCTCTACTGAGTGAAGAAGACTTTTTTAATTCTCCCATGTTCTAAGGAATAACTACCTAACCTTACCAACCTCTCCCTATAACTCAGACCCTCTAGTCTTGGTAACATCCTCGTAAATAATTTCTGCAGTCTTACCAGTTTAAACACGTCTCTAACGACTTGTACAACTGCAATATAATGTCCCAAATACTATATTCAGTGTCCTGATTGACGAACACCAGTGTGCTAAATGCTTTTTTCACCACCATGTCTACCTGTGACGCCACTTTCATCTACTGGTTCAATTACTCTCTGCCATTTTACCCTAGACTACTTTGTCATAACTTCCTTTGTCAAATGCCGCTTGAAATTACCTATTTTAAGAAAGAATATCACAAAAGTCAGCACAGTTTTCAATAAAAGTTGAATCTTTTTTATTTCTGACAGGCTTTAGATTTGGCAGCACTTGCAACTGAGCAGTCTCAGTTTAAGGATTGGTGGTGGAAGGTCCAAATTGGCAAATGTTATTACAGGTAAGGAGCTAGATTTGCATTGGTTTTATTAAAGATTTTTGTTATTGACCACAGATTTATTGTAACATTTCGTTGTTACGTTCAATACTTTCAGATTAATAATGCAGAAAATATTAGCCCAGTAGTACAAACCATGAAGGTGAACGCACATCACTATTGCAATGCAAAACACAGAGCAACCGTTGACATTGCCCAGTTATGGTTGGAGGTTCTTGTTTTATGGCCAGTCACTTGTGGGCATTGAGAAAACAATTCAATTTGCCACTAAAAGTAAAAAAAAATGGGTTCTGTGATTAATCTAGAAGTTGTTGACAGTGCTGCTACGATTCTTGTTGTCCTTGTGGATGGAATAATTTGAAAATCACTGACTAATATGAATGCCAGTTATATATGAATTATTTTCTCCGACGAGAACTGTGTTACTGTTAACCATTGTACTATCTGGTTTTCATTAATACTGCCCAGCAAACTCTGGCCCTCAAAGACTGTGCAGTTTGTGGAATTTTGTTTGCTCAGAAGGATCAAACTTGCTGCTGTTACCGAGCCACTTGCCTATGGGAGGAAAATGTGGCTGTGTGTTTGATGCATTCCTTGCTACCGGCTTGCTGGTTCATAATGTCCCGATCATAAATGGTATAATCTTGCATAATGGAAGACAGATGGGCTAGAACAATCTCTGCCCATAGTTATGAAAAAACTTTTTAAATATAAAGTTTCAAAAATATTTAGTTTAAACAAAAATATTTAAACAAAACAATTAATACATTTAAAGAAAACTCTAAGTAATTTAAAAGTGAAATCTAAATAATATCTTAGCTGTTCATTGCAGCTATTTCTCATGCCTAACTTGATTCAGGTTAATCAGTCAATCTAATACAACACACTCAAAATGCTGGAGGAACTCAACAGGTCAGGCAGCATCTGTGGAGGAGTATAAACAGTTGATGATTTCGGCCGAGACTGTTCTTCAGAACCCATCGATAGATGCTGCCTGACCTGCTGAATTCTTCCAGTATTTTGTGTGGATTGCTCTGGATTAACAGCGTCTGCAGAATCTCTTCTGTTTATTCTTCAATTTAATTGCTGGAAAATTCAACAAATTTATATTTTACTTTTAGTTTACCAGAATTCAGACAGAAAATTTTGTATGGAGCAGTGCCAACAAGTTCAGTACCTCCCTGCCTGTAAAAATTCTTATACTTGCAGGAGCAAATGTCTGCAGTTGTGTGTGGGCCAGCTGGTATTTCCCAGCATAATAAACTATTTTAAAATTTACACATTTTAATAAGGTTTGTGTTCTGTTGAAATGGGCACAAGGAGTTAAAAGAACAATGTTCATTTTAATTTTAATATAAAGATTTAATTACAATTTATTTTTATTCCTTCATTGTATTTGAGAATTCTTAATTTGGATTGGTCAACCTGCTTACTGCATTGTAAGCAGCATTCAATGCACGACTAAGGCACTGATTTGAAACAAACTTCAGGACAGAGGGTACCTATCTGCAGAGTCATTTAAGCTTGTAGGTCAATGGTGAGCACCATTATTTTGCCACTGTGTTCAAAATTTGAGCCAATGCCCCAGGTGAATGATTTAAAAATGCATATTTTTAACATTTTCTACATTTTACAAACTATTTTCCTTTTTTTTGCTAAAGATTAGGTTTGTATCGTGAGGCAGAGAAACAATTTAAATCTGCATTAAAACAACAGGAAATGGTCGATACAGTACTTTATCTGGCAAAGGTAAGCAGCTAACGTACATGTGAATTACCATCTTTTAATATGTAGCCACCACTGTACGATATGATGTGTGTGTGTATGTATCTGTGTGTGTGTGTGTGTGTGTGTGTGTGTGTGTGTATGTATACACACACACACACACAAACACACACACACACACACACTTGGTTATAGAATTGGTGAAAGTGTGAGCGATGAAGGAAGTGTATGTGTGTGTCTAGGACTTGAGAGAACAAGTTCACCGTTGAGGAATCTCCTTTGAGGATTAGGAAACAACCACAAAAAAGGCCTGAGAAAAAGCAGAATTAAAGTCAAACCGTTATTACAAAGATAAATGGGTGTAGGAAAAGAAAGACTGGGGGGTAAGAGAAATAAAGGAAAGGTAGGAAAATTACATTTTTCACCTTTTCAACTCCTGGAAAATTTCATAATCTAAACCAATGAAATCCTACATTTTTAACTACAAATTATTGGCTGAGACATTGATTGGCATGTATTAACCAAATTCACTTCCACTACTAATTACAAGCCCTAAGTAACTGTGACGCATTAAGTTTGTATTCATCATACAAATACAGCAGTATAATGGAATTCCAAATTTACCTATGGTGAGTTTTTTTCATTTATTATGTGCCATGTCGTATGACATGGGCGATCATGGTCTTGACCATGATTATTCTTGGCAAATTTTTCTAAGAAGTGAGTTGCCATTATCTTCTTCTGGGCAGTTTCTTTAGAAGGCTGGTGACCCCAGCCATTATTAATACTCTGTAGAGATTTTCTGCCTGGAATCAGTGGTCGCATAACTAGGACTTGAGATATGCACCAGCTGCTCATATGACCATCCACCTCCATGCATTCATATGACTCTGATTGGGGGGGGGGGGTGCTACACCTTGCCCAAGCGTGATCTGTAGGCTAGTGGAGGGAAGAAGCACCTTGCACCTCCTTTGGTAGAGGCATATCTCCGTCCTGCCACCCTATGATGAGTGAATAATGATGTATTAGCTTCCTGAACTTAACAGTGGAATAGTGAAAATTAGACAGCAACTATTGGATATTAGTATGTAACTATACCCTTTGCACATAAAGAACAGTAATGACTGTTGGTTATTTTACTATATACACAGCAGATTCATAATCCATATTGTATTGATAATTGTTATCATTTGTTCAACCAGTTAGGAAGGATTGAATAGAGGAAATTGTGAATGTATTTTTGTACCTGCTTAAATATTTTTGATTTATTTGAATAGGTCTACATTCGTTTAGACCAACCATTGACAGCTTTAGGCCTTTTCAAGCAAGGGCTGGACCATTTCCCAGGAGAAGTTACACTGCTTACAGGAATAGCTCGCATACATGATGTAAGTAATGCAGATAAATTATCTACAGTACTTATGAATTGAGAAAAACTATTCTATATGAACCAGCTTGTACTTTTTCATGATTTTTGCCACTTCATAACAGATGTTCTTGAATTCAACAGGAAATGAACAACATAGCATCTGCCACTGAATATTATAAGGAAGTCTTAAAACAAGATAATACTAATGTAGAAGCCATTGCCTGCATAGGGAGTATTCATTTTTATTCTGACCAACCAGAAATTGCACTACGATTCTATAGGTGAGATCATAATTTGTGTTAATAACTAAAATTGATAACAGTGTGTGATGTTTAATTTTTCAGTTTTAAGAAGTGGACAGTTGGCTGATGCAATGTAGTCATTAAATGAGTTGATGTTAAAGTCTCACAGCAAAAATGATAGCAAATAAAGTCATTGAACTTGGTTAATCTATTGGAAAAATAGAAGAAATGCTAATTACATCAACATCCAATATAAATAGGGTAATTTCTCCAGAAAAAATGTACCAAGTTGGGGATAGGCACAAATTCTGTGCATAAAATGAATCTCACTCCCTTAGTCTTGTTGCCAAGTGCCATTGATGGGGAAAAACTGGCCATAGTGCTGTCACTATATGTCTTTAATAGTCAAGTATAGTTAGAATGGAGAAATTGAATCAGATTTCTAACACCTTTGTGATTTCTGGCTAGGTGCTGGTTGATGGCTGATATGTACAAAAACTTGGCTTGGATAGTACCAACAATTTAATAAACCATAATTTGCTATTCAGGGACAAATAATGGCCATTAGGTCTTTAGCCACAGCACTAAAGAAAGGCATATCTGATTTCCAATACATGTAGGATGCTAGAGCATATCAGAGTGAGCATTCTAGTGATCTGGAAAGAAAAACCTGGATGGTATTCACAAGATCACAAGACAAAGGAGCAGAAGTAGGCCATTCGGCCCATCAAGTCTGCTCCGCAGCTCCTCCATGAGCTAAACTATTCACCCATCTAGTTCCAATTTCTGGCTTTTTCCCCATATCCCTTGATACCCTGACGAATTAGATACCTGTCAATCTCCTCCTTAAACACCCTCAATGACCGGGCCTCCAGAGCTGTATGTGGCAACGAATTCCACAAATCCATGACCCCTGGCTAAAAAAATTTCTCCTCATCTCTGTTTTAACTGGGTACCCTCTAATTCTAAGACTATGGCCTCTTGTCCTGGACTCACCCACCAAGGGAAACAACCTTTCCACATCTACTCTGTCCAACCCTTTCAACATTCGAAACATTTCTATGAGATCCCCTCTCATTCTTCTATACTCTAACGAATACAATCCAAGAGCCGACAAACGCTCCTCATATGTTAGCCCCTGCATTCCAGGAATCATCCTTGTAAATCTTCTCTGAACTCTCTCCAACATCAATACATCCTTTCTAAGATAGGAGGCCCAAAACTGCACACAGTATTCCAAATGAAGTCTCACTAATGCCCCATAGAGCCTCATCAACACCTTTTTTCTCTTACACACTATTCCTCTTGAAATGAATGCCAACATAGCATTCGCTTTCCTTACCGCCGATCCAACTTGGTGGTTAACCTTTGGGGTATCCTGCATGAGGACCCCCAAGTCCCTTTGCACTTCGGATTTTTGAATTTTCTCCCCATCTAAATAATAATCTGCCCAATTATTTCTTCTTCCGAAATGTACAACCGTACATTTGTCAACGTTGTATCTCATCTGCCATTTCTTTTCCCACTCTCCTAAACTAACTAAGTCTCTCTGCAACCTTTCCGTTTCTTCAACATTTCCTGCTCCTCCACCTATCTTGGTGTCATCCGCAAACTTAGCCACAAAACCATTTAATCCATAATCCAAATCATCGATATACATCATAAAGAGAAGCGGCCCCAACACTGACCCCTGCGGAACACCACTAGTAACCGGCAACCAATCAGAATAGGATCCCTTTATTCCCACCCTTTGCTTTCTGCCTATCAGCCAATGCTCCACCCATTCCAACATCTTTCCTATAATTCCATGGGTTCTCATCTTATTAAGCAACCTCATATGCGGCACCTTATCGAAGGCCTTTTGAAAATTCAAATACACAACATCCACAGCCTCTCCCTTGTCAATCTTATTCGAGATTACCTCAAAAAATTCCAATAGGTTGGTGAGGCGGGATCTTCCCTGCATGAAACCATGCTGGCTTCAGCCTATTTTGTCATGCACCTCGAGGTATTTCATAACCTCGTCCTTGAGGATTGACTCCAATATCTTTCCAACTAAACTGTTAGACTTGATCTTCAACTCTTGGTGAGCAATCCACTTTGATGAACCTGATTTCTCTTAGGTCTATTTACTTTTGTGCTGTCTTGTCCTGGTACCTGATTCCTGATTTTGGTTTGGTATGAAAGCAGCTACCGCTACCCACCCATATCACAGGTTAGATCTAGTAGTTCAAGATACTGATGATATTTACCCACACAAGGAAAAAGGAAATTACCTTAAAACTTTTTTTTCCACATTTCTTTATCAATGAGCAACATTAGTTAGGCCAAGCAAAATGGTGGTTGTCATTGGGATAATAAAATAGAATTGCGTTGAAATAAAAAACAGAATATTTGAATATGTAACCTATTATTAGTTCTTACAAATCCAAATAAAAAACATGGCAGCACACCCTTATTATTGAAATACAGTGATCCACTAAATGAAATATCAAAACAAAAAATCTTGGAGTTGTCGCAATTTTTATTTAACTCAATGGAGATATTTTCAATTATAGAAATGATCGTGTTATTTTGAAATTAATAAAAAAAATTACTCTCTGCAGGCGACTTCTCCAAATGGGTGTTTATAATTGTCAGCTTTTCAACAATCTAGGACTCTGCTGTTTCTATGCACAACAGTATGACATGACTCTGAGCTCATTTGAAAGAGCATTGTCCCTGGCTGTGAATGATGAAGAAGTTGCAGATGTATGGTATAACCTTGGCCACGTAGCAGTGGTATGTATAGCCACATTACATCAGTTTTTGTTTTTGTTCTTGTTAGATGGAGTTCCATGTAAAATAAAAGAAAAATAAACTGGATTGATATCAGAAATGTAACATTGTGTTTAGCACAATGCTGTTACAGCTCGGAGTTCATTTCTGGCATCCTCTGTAAGAAAGTTTGTACATTCTTCCTGTGTGCATGTGGGTTTCCTCCGGGTGCTCTGCTTTCTTCCCACAGCCCAAAAAGACATACCAGTTTGTAGGCTAATTGGTCATTGTAAATTGTCCTAAAGTAAATTGGTGGGTTGTTGGGCAGAAGGGTCTTTTCCACGTTGTATCTCTAAATAAAATAAAATGATAGTGATATGGCTTTTGCTGCAAAATTTAAGAACTGTAAGTAAGGACATTTTGAAATGATGAATATTAAGGAACTATTCTTTAACAAGTTAATACTAATCACATCTGTGAAATGTTTATTAATTTATTTACTTAAAACTTGAATCATTACTGATGATTCATTAAATCATGATGTACATATGTCATTGAAGACCTGAATTGCAAATTTTCTTTAAACCTAAACTGCTCTTGAGATAATATTGAACTGTAACTCTTTTTTATGAAGTCATCTTTCAAGTACCATAAAATTAAACACTAATAATTTCTCTGATATTAAAAGTGAATCAGCATTGGCCAGGTGGTCTAAGAATGGAGGTAGGTGAGATATTAGCCCTTTAGCTTTGCTGAAGTTATAACTGACAATTTTAATTCTTAGATTTCAACATACTGTTTGTTAATTGCCTTCCTGATCACCTCAAACTGTCATCCCATGTTTGTGGCATCCAAGGCCTGTTGAAACAAACAAAAAAGTGACATTATATTTTCATTGTACAAATTGTTTCTGCTATGCTGCTATAAAGTGGGGCCTCCATGAAATGGATTGCAAAGTGGTGTTCAAACTTCCAGGTGACCTCTGGAGGTTGTGGTAAAGATAAAATGGGCAAATGGGAGCTATTGTTCCTTGCACCATCTGTGGAAATGTGACCTGGTATGTACGTTTATACAGAGCGGGTTCAAAAGGTAGCAACTATGGCCGGACTGAGGTTTGGTGTAGCAATAGGTTCAACAACCTCAATGAAAATACTTGATTTTATTATTGACAAAACTAGCATACATTGCTCATCTAATTGCTTTTGTGAAGTGGTAAATCACTGTAGTCCAGTTGGGTGGGAGTTCCAGAATTCTGACCAAATTCTGATGATGGAGCAGTAAAACTATTCCAAGTTAAAAAGATGTATGAGTTGTAGGGGCACTTGCATATGGTGGTCACTTTATGCTTTCACTGCCGATACCTCTCGAAGGCAGAGATTGTTGGAGGTTATGTCAAACAAATTGACCATGTCCTATGTTTTCCATCTGAAACCTGAGTTAAACACCAAAATGGAATTTGCCACCAAATATTCATTTTCCTCACAAAAATGCACACTTTTAAGAGCATAAGACCATAAGATATAGGAGCAGAAGTAGGCCATTTGGCCCATTGAGTCTGCTCCAATTCTTCCAGTCATTCCCACTCTCCTGCCTTCACTCCATACCCTTTGATACCCTTGCTAATCAAGAATAAAATCATATTATGACTGGCATAAAGTGCAGTTCTAAAAATGTCTACATGATAAAAGGTAAGTATGCATTTCTGATCATGTTTTCATTTAAAGCACTATAACCTCACTTTATGTATATTATTGGTAAGTTAACATTGTTGTATTTTAGGGAATAGGAGATATGAATTTGGCCCATCAGTGTTTTAAACTGGCACTGGCCAACAACAATAATCATGCTGAAGCCTATAACAATTTAGCAGTCTTGGAAATGCGCAAAGGTCACCATGAACAGGTGAGCAGCTTGTATTGTCATGTAATGTATTGGAAAAATATTGTTTTATCTTGGAAAATAAGCTGTATATTTATTTCTAAGTATCTACAAACGTTTGTAATTTTTTACTTGTATCTGAAGGCTCGGGGATTTCTGCAGACAGCTGCAGCATTGGCTCCTCACATGTATGAACCGCATTATAATTTTGCTGCACTTTCAGATAAGGTAATGAATATAAAAAAGTACTCTGTAGATATTTAATAGCTATATGTACGGTATTTTGTGACCATCAAGATATTTATACATTTTGGTAGGTATTATAGATATTTCAGATTTTCTGACAACAATTGAAATTGAATTATCATAAATATAGAACTGATTAGCAGAAATTCTGGTAATCTGAAATTAGTTATGTAGCTCCATTCTAAATTAAGTTGCTTATATATTTGTTTTATTCTTGGTCAATGGGCCTTTGCAGATGGCCAGATATTCTTCACTCACAACACGCTGGAGGAACTCAGCAGGTCGGGCAGCATCCGTGGAAAAGATCGGTCAATGTTTCAGTCCTGACGAAGGGTTCCGGCCCAAAACGTCGACCGATCTTTTCCATGGATGCTGCCCGACCTGCTGAGTTCCTCCAGCGTGTTGTGAGTGTTGCTTTGACCCCAGCATCTGCAGATTACTTTGTGTTTGTGGGTAGATATTCTTACTAGCTGAAGCACTGATGGAGACTTTTTGAGGTTTATATTAGGTTTACCCACAATGTTCAATTTGGCTTTTTATATCTTCTGTCACTCTGTTTCTGAACAGCACTTTGGGCAAATACATAGAAACATTGAAACATAGAAAACCTACAGCACAATACAGGCCCTTCGGCCCACAATGCTGTACCGAACATGTACTTAACTGAGAAATTATCTAGGGTTACACATAGCCCTCTAATTTTCTAAGCTCCATGTACCTATCCAGGAGTCCCTTAAGAGACCCTATCATATCCACCTCCACCACCGTCGCCAGCAGTCCATTCCACACACTTACCCCTGACATTTCCTCTGTACCTACTTCCAAGCACCTTAAAACTGTGCCCTCTCGTGTTAGCCATTTCAGCTCTGGGAAGAAGCCTCTGACTATCCACATGATTACCAGTAGAAAGTCATTCATGATATCCAAGCAAGAATTGGCGCATTCCACTTGAGCGAACAAGTGGTGGGGAATGTAAAAAAAATACAGTCCATTGATAGAATAGAAAGTTCAAGACAAAAATGTTAACTGACGAGACAAGAATGATGGTGCAAGGCAAAATGACAAGCTAAGAAGCAATAGTTGCATCCATTGCAGACATGCTTAGGAAAGGCATGATCAATATATGATCTAAAAGTACTTTTAAATGGGTTGAGATGCTTAACAAAACATTCAGCCAGTCTGAAGTTGTTCTCTACAACTGTTTGGTTCCATTTGATTGATGAACTACAAAACACCAATGTCTGTTTATTTCTTTCCAGGTTGGAGACCTGCAGAGCAGTTATGTAGCTGCGCAGAAATCAGCAACTGCTTTTCCAGAACATGTTGACACTCAACAATTAATCAAACAATTGCAGCAACACTTTGCCATGCTGTAACTGTAATCAATTCCTAATGACCTTTAGAGATATCTATATGTTGTTAAGAAGAAAGCTACATAATTTTGTATTTGCTTGCAGTAAATGTGTTTTATAAAAATTCTTTACCTTGGGTCTACTGTGACCTTGTATCATCCTGTGCATATTAATGAAAAAAATAAGGCTAGATTAATGAAGAACAAACTAGTTCATTGCGTATGTGTGTGATGTTTTGTACAAACATCTATAATTTCATTGGAGCAAAATGAGGACCTCAATGGATCTGGTAACATTTATAGCAGGAAATGGATAGTCTCAAAATGCTGATTTTTCCATTTCCCTCTACAAATGCTACCTGACCTGCTGGGTTCTTCCAGCAGTTTGTTTTATATTCCAGCTTCCAGCACTTGCAGTCTCTTCTGTCTCCTGTAATTTCAGTGGGTTGTACTGTAGAAATTTTCAAATGTTGTCCCTCTGTCAGGTACAATGGGGAAGAAAAGATTAATGCACTTGATCCTCATAACCCAACTGCCTTGAAAAGTAGCTTGTAGACACTGGTAATGAGGCCAGCTGACATGAGAGTTGACTGAAAATAGATTTTAAAAAAAAATTAGGACCAATATACGGTGCTGGTGGAACTCAGCAGGTCAAGCAGCACCAGCTGGAAGAAAGGAACTTATCAATGTTTGGGGTCAAAACCCTGCATCAGAACTGAATGAAGAGGCAAGATGACCAGCATCGAGTGGAGAAGGGAAGTGGCAAGAAAGGATTTGGAGGTGATTGGTGGACTGTAAAAGGGTGTAAGACAACAGGCAGGTGATGCAGTTAGGGAAGGTGAAGAAAATTAAGAGCCTGAGTAAGAACTCTTGAAACACTATGATAAATAGCAAGTTTAGAATTGAATACAATTGTATATTATTTTAGAAGAAGTACTTAGCTTTTATATTTAAATTACATTTCATGAATTATTTATTGTTAAAATGTAAAAAAAATCTGTAATATTTGAACCTAATTTGTAGAAAAAATAAAATAATTACCAAGATGAGATCTACTTGTATCCATTACTTTTACTGTGTTATCATCAATATTTGTATTTACTGTAGTTTGATGTTCGTATGATTACATAAAAAATTGTATTTGTCAACTGTTAACCATATTTTACTGTCTAGCCCACAACTTGTGCCCAATTTTAAGTTTGATTAGAATTTATCTCTACCATTTATTATTATTTTAAATTGTATTCAGGTCAGCCAATAGAATCACTAGCATTTTCTATTTTTATTTCTTTCTGTTGTGTTGGACTGCATATTTGAGAAGCTTTTGTTTTAGTCAAAGCATTAACTCACTTGGTCAAATATAGGCACAAAAGACAGACAGGGATTGATATGCACTTTAATTTAAGTGCATATTGGCAGAATGCCATCTTTTTTTTTGCTTCTCTGCTAATTTCTTGCCAATCTTTACCCTGTGGTACTGGGCAACGGGAAACAAATACTGTGTGGCTAGTTTCAGTTAAAGTTAGTCTGCACTGCTTAAGCTGGTTGTCCTTTCTTGAACATATGTAGTAGAAACCAGTACTGATTGCCTTCCAGGTAGTAACTCTGCAGAGAAGAAACTGAATGATATGGGAAGGGCCACCCTATTTTTTTCTTGAAGATGACATTGGAGACTTTGCTGGTAAATAAAAAAAATCCAGACACAGCCTCAGCCTCCAAAGATAGAGGGAGCAGTTACCAATAGTGGGTAATGGCAGCATGTAGTCGTACACACTGATCCCATTTGAAGGTTCAGAAACTGACTGCATTTTCAAATATTATATTCTGCCTTAAACACCCCACCAACCCCAAGCCTCACTTCTGCAAATGACCAATACCATTTACAATTCATGTCTTTCTATAGTACCCTTAGCTTACCCCCACACCACCACACTTACAACGTTGCAAACTTACACATGTATATCAAAACTATTTGCTCACAACAGATCATAGTAAATATAAACATGTTAAGTATCAAAATTTACCGTGATCTTTATCTGGGGGAAAAAATTGTGAAAAATCTCAATCTCACTAGGTATTTTGACTTTAAAATATGCAATTTTTTATGGAATAATATTTGGCAGTCTGTTTTGTCTTTTCATTGATCACCGGCTGGTGCTGGCTGTGTGCCTGATTGCATTTTGTTTATCCAGACTACTGTAATTGGATTGTGCACAGGGAGACTTGCATTCAAGAGTAACAAAAGACATGTAGTTGCCCGGCCCTCCACCAGCTGCTGCTTGATGGTGAAGTCTTCTGGGATCACTGGCTCGCCTGCCTATGATGAGTGACTTTTAAATAGATTATAAAAGAGATTTATAAAACAAACTGGAAAAAGGAAACAAGAATATATCCACTATCTATGCGGTAATGTCAAGTGCCTATCAAAGCTACAGTTGACTCTGCATCCATTCATCATTTATTTAGGTGAAGCCAAAGTATTTATTTTTGAAATTTTAAAAATTGTTCACTCATTCAATCAGAAACTCTGATCGTATATTAGTTTCTGAAATTTCTTGAAGCTGTTCTTTTATGCATGTAATTATTTTGAACTTCAGACAGAGAAGATTCAAAGATTAATAGCCCATGTAACACAGTGTATTCATGTATGAAAGTAGAATTGTAATGGTACAACAAATCTATTCCCTGACAATGAAACAACACAAGTCTGATGAGAAGGCCATTCAGCCAGGTAAAACAATGGCAGAGGATTATTCAAATAAGAAGAGATTTGGCAAAGTTCGATTTTTAAAAGGATTTGGCTGTCCTTGTATTGGTCACTGAAAGCAAATTGGCAAATATGGCAAGGAGTTAGGCAAATGGTACATTGACCTTTGTTATAAGAGGCTTTGAGTACGAGAGCAAGGATGTCTTACTTCAATCACACAGGATCTCACGTGAACGTATCTGGAGTTGTGTGTGCAATTTAGTTCCTACCTGAGCAAAGGAGGAGCACAAGATGATACAACAGACTGATTTCTTAGATGGTAGGACTGATGGGAACAGCCGAGACTGAGTTCTCGCCAGGACTGAGGCAACACAGCTTCCCCGCTCCCAGTCTCAACTGTGAACTGGATTTGCACTGTTCTACGTTACCAATGTCCAACAGGGTCTTGCGATCAGAATAAAAACATTCAAGGTAATCACTGGCACCTTTTTTTGGACCATGCACTGTCCAACAGCACTCAAGAACAGTATGCAATAGGTCCAGTTCCAGCGCTATCAATAACTCACTGACGGGTCTTGCAGTACTTGATGTTCTTCATATCCAGCGGCGATTTTCAATCATTAAAAAAAAAGGATGTACAAGACGAACAAATACACTTTTGACTGGACCCAGAAAGGCTGCTACGTCTGACCGCGCCACTATCTTACCAGTGAAATGTGAAATATTTAAGGAGAATTCATGGGGAAACTTCTTCACTCAGGTTGGTGGGAGTATGGAATGAACTGTCAGTGGAAGTGGTAGATTTGGGTTTGATTTCAACACGAGAAATTTGGATAGATATATAGATGAGAGGGGTGTGGAGGGCTATGGTCTCGGTGTAGGTCGATGGGGCTAGGCATGGACGAGATAGACTGGTGTCTGTGCTGTAGTGTTCTATGACTTCGAGTTTCAAGTTGCATCTACTTGTGAAGGCGTGGGAAAAGTCAAAGAGTTGCTTGCTCAAAACATAGTTCTTCTGACAAGTGATTGGAGATGGATTAGTGATGCTTCTTCCTGCTGCTTGAGAGATTTCCTGGACCAGTATATAGTGTATTCTGTTATTACTGATGTCATTTTGGGATGGTGTCATTACTGGCTATAGTCATGTCCATGTTACTGTAAGTGGCTGAAATTGATATTAAATGCCTAATTTGTGACTATATAATACTCCTTGCAATTTTCTGGAAATTTTCCCTTAGTTAAGGTGCTTGACAAAGGACTGATTCATTGAGCACCTTTGCTCCATCCATCCATCACAAAAGATGAGGTTTTGTGGTGGCCACCCTTTTTAATTCTACTTCCAATTCCCATTCTGACATGTCAGTCTATGACCACCTCTACTGCCATGATAAGGCCACTGTCAGGTTGGAGGAGCAGCACCTCATACTCCACCTCAGCATCCTCCAATCTGACAGCATGAACATTGATTTACTGTAGTTCTTTTCTCTCCCCTTTCTCTTTCAATTCCCTATTCTGGCCTTTTCTCTCCACCTCACCTGCCCCTCACCTCCTTCTGGTGTCTCTCCTCCTTCCCTTCTTCATTGCTCCACTCTCCTCTCCTATCAGATTCCTTCTTCTTTACCTCTTCCACCTATCAGTTTCCACCTTCTCACCTCATTTCCCCTCCACCACCCATCTTCCCTCTCACCTGATTTTGTCTGTACTTCCCTCCTTGATGAATGGCTCACAGATTTCAGTTTGAATCCTACTTTGACAGCCGGGGAATTTGAATTAATTAAATAAAACTACAATGAAAACTTAAAATCAGTACTGGTAAACGACTGTGAAAATACCAAATACCAAATTACAGTAAAAGTAAATCATTTGGTTCACTAATATCCTATAGAAAACAAAATCTGCCATCTTTACCTTGGGTGATCTAAATGTGCATTGACAGAAATGAATGGCCTCAAGTCTCAGAAGGAAAAAAAAATTTGCTTTGTCTTGCCATTTGTGCCCAACTCCTGCACTAAATAAAGAAAAAAATTAAAGTCATGAGTGTAATTTCTGATTTCTAACATTTCCGTTGCCAGTTGGATTTTCTAGGCCCCTGTCAGTAGCTCTGGGAAGAACAAATATGAATAGTTAATTTGGTTGATTGACCACATACTATATGGAATATTATGGTTCGGGGTCGCTGAGAGTGCTTTTAATCAGCAGTAACCCTAAAGTTCTTTCAACTTAAAAAGGTAATTAATCTCAGCAGGGTGGACAAGCAATTTTAAACAAACCCTCTCCCCATCCCCATAATATTGTTACATGCCCCTACCCTTCCAAGTTTAAACTCCTGCTATTCCCCTCTCTCCTGGATTTTACTCTCACAATCAAACTAACTGTTCTTCCAGGTGAGTAAACATTTCACCCGTGAATCTGCTGGGGCCATCTATTGTGTCTGGTGATCCTGATGCAGCCGCCTCTACAACAGTGAAACCCATCATATATTGGGGGACTGCTTCATTGAGTGCCTCCACTCACCTGCCAAAAGCGAATTTCGCAGTGGCCAAACGTTTTAATTTTGATTCCCATTCCCACCTGGACATGTTAGTACATGGTCTCTCTTGTACAAAGATGAGGCCATTCTCAGTGTGAAGAAGCAATATCTTCTATTCTGTCCGGATAGCCTCCAACTTCATATCGATTTCTCCTTCTGGTAAAAAAAAAGTATTCCCCTCCCCCTCCCTTCTTCTTCTATTCCCATTTTGGCCTCTTACCTCACCTGCCTATCACATTCCCTTGCGTCTCCTCCTTCTCTTCCTCCTATGGTCCACTCTCTTCTCCTATCAGGTTCTTTCTTTTCCAGTCCTTTATCTTTCCTACCTACCTGGCTTCACCTATCATCTTCTAGCTATTCTTCTTCTTCTCCCTCCCCACCTTTTTATTCTGGTGTCTTATCCCTTCCTTTCCCGTCCTGAAGAAGGGTCTCGGACTCAAGCATAGACAGTTTCCAGCAATGCCATTTGACCTGCTGAATTCCTCTAGTGTTTTGTTTGTGTTGCTTTGGATTTCCAGCATCTGAAGAATTTCTTGTGTTTCTAATTAAACTTCACTCCTGATCTTGGGAAAGAAAGGCTAATCTTATGAGGAGTGCTTAATAGCTCTGGGTCTGTATTTACTGGAGTTTAGAAAAATGATTGGGAATCTAATTGAAAACAATCTAATATCGAAAGGCTTAAAAAGAATTGACTTGAAGAGGATGGTTCCTGTAGTCAGAGAGTCTAGGACCAGAAGGCACAGCCTCAGAATAGAAGGATGTCCCTTTAGACAGAGATGAGGAGGCATTTCTTTAGCCAGAGGGTGGTGATTCTGTAGAATTCTTTGACACAGACAGCTACGGATGTCAAGTCATTGGTAATTTTAAGCAGAGGTTGATAGGTTCTTGATTAGTAAGGGCATTAAGGGTTAAGGGAGAAGGCAAGATGTTGCAAGGACGTGGCAGCGGAACGAACCCAAGTGCTGAACACGGGCGCGGAGGCCGAGTCGGGAGGCATTACGGTCGTAGTGAGCGTGGAATTGGTGTCCAAGAGTCTTTACCAGGAGTCTTGATTTTAGTAGCGAATTCAGGAACGTTGCTAGACTTAGAACTGATAGTCCTAAGAACCATGGAACAAGGTTACTCATACACGAGTCGACCAAACGAACTGACAGTTCCTTGTTGTGACCGCAGGGTCTTTATCCTGCAGTCTCTGATGGGAAGCAGGTGTGTGTAGTTAGTAGAACCTGGGAATGATTGGAAATTAAATGAGGTGATTGAGGCCCAATTCCTGTGGTAAATAGCAAGGTGGGGGATTGCCAGAAGGGACCATGACATAAGAATTCAAAGTTCAGAAGTTCAAAGTAAATTTATTATGGAAGTAAACATATGTCACCATATACAACCATGTGATTCATTTTCTTGTGGGCATACTCAATAAATCCAATAACCATAATAGAATCAATGAAAGACAGCACCAACGGGGTGGACAATCAGTGTGCAAAAAACAACAAATGACAAATACAAAAAGAAAAAAAAATCAATCAATCAATCAAATAATTAATTGACAAATAGATGTATGAATAAGTAAATAAACAAGCAAGCAATAAATATCAAGAATTTGAGACAAATGGTCCTTGAAAGTGAGTCCATAGGTTATGGGAACATTTCAGTGATGGGTAAGTGAAGTTATCCCCCTTGGTTCAAGAGCTGATGGTTGAGGTGTAATAACTGTTCCTAATCCTGGTGGCGTGGGTCCTGAGGCTCCTATACTTCTTCCTGATAGCAGTAGGGAGAAGAGAGATTTACCTGGGTGGGAGGGGGTCCTTGATGATGGATGTTACATTCCTACAACAATGTTACATGCAGATGTGCTCAATGGTGGTGGGGGCGGGGGGAGACCTTACCCATGATGGACTGGGGTGCACCCACTACTTTTTCTAGGATTGCTCATTCAAGAGGCATTTGTGTTTCCAACCAGGCTGTGATTTGGGCATTATCCTCAGGTGATTATCATTAGCCATTACATCAGTGCTGAACTTCAAAATTATAAAGCTTAATATTTGATTTGAATACACTAGTGATTCTTAAACATTTCTTCTTCTTTCCTAGTGTCATAGTAGTGCCAGTGTGTAGAATCCGACTTCCAAAATTCCTTCTGCTGAAGTTAATGCATTGGATTTTGGAGATAAAGTATGCCAGCTGGTGTATCTCTATATTGCAGGGATTAATTTATTGATACTCTTGCTTTATGATCTATGCGCTCACAGCGTCCCCATGTGGCTGGACAAGAGAAGTAAATCTCATCTCATCTCATTCCTTTTCATATCATCAAATATAAATAAATATAAAAAATATAACAATATTTTACCAAGTGACTTTGAGGTAGAAGTTGTTTGTGGCCAGCTTTTGGTTTGCAAATCAGCTAGAAGGCTAAAGGGCAAGTTACGTTTTAACCTTAAGTCTCATCTGTACTAGGTAGCACCTGTGGGGAGAGAGAAACTAAGTTTATGTTACAGGTTGAAGACTTTTCATCAGACCCAGCTAATTTTGGCACAAACTGGAAGGCTGGTAATCTGAAACTGTTGAATTCAACCTGTAATATTAACCTAGGTTTTCTTTTTTCACAGATGTCAGGAATGGTGATAGAGGCAAATACTTTAGAGGCATTTAAGAAACTCTTAGATAAGCACATGGATATAGAAAATAGAGGGCTATGTATGAGGGAAGGGTTAGATTGATCTTAGTGTAAATTAAAAGGTCAGCACAACGTTGTGGGCTAAAGGGCCTATTCTGTGCAGTACTATTCTATGTTCTGATTTTCAGCAACGACAACGTTTTCTGATCCAATCTCCAGTATTTTTTTTCTTTTCTCTTTGACTTTATTCATCTCCCTCTCATTGTATCCCCTGCAGCACAGTTAGCTACTTCTGGATTAACAAGGCTTCACTGCTCTCTCACTGCTAGCACCACCATCTTTGTAAACACAAAATACTCTGCAGATGCTGGGGTCAAAGCAACACGCTGGTGGAACTCAGCAGGTCGGGCAGCATCCGTGGAAACGAACAGTCAGCGTTTCGGGCTGAGACCCTTCATCAGGACTGAAGAGGGAGGGGGCAGGGGCCCTATAAAGAAGGTGGGGGGAGGGTGGGAAGGAGAAGGCTGGTAGGTTCCAGGTGAAATCTTTGTATCATTCAGTCCCTCCTGGTCTCTGCTCTATCAGACTGTGAGTTTTCATTCCCTTTTCTTAAACGTATTGATAGAGTTGAGTGGTGATGGCCCAATTGAGAGACACTGAAGCGGATTGAACAGTTCACTGACTTTTACTAAGAACTGTGCAGAGTTAAAGGAAAAACAGTAAGCACTAGGCCAACAGGACCACCAACTAAAACCCTTATGCTAAATTAAATTAAAACTCCCTACACTGCAGCTCAGTAACTAACACTAAATAAAGAAAGCTCCTTTTACAGTGTCAATCTAAATGGTAGCCTTCTTTCCGGAACAAGGACAAAGGTAAGCAGGGAGCATTGACATTGCCGTGCTTTTGGTTAATACTCAACGAGACTGAAACGAGTGGAAGGGAGTTAAACACCACCACAATGAAACACTCGTTTGTTGGAAGGTGCATACTCATGAGTGTGTTTGCTGACACTGCCCCGCAGCCCGCCTGTGGGGGCACCCAGACCCTATGGCAGAGTCCATGGTTGTGCTAGGGCTCCCCTCCCGAGGCACAGCTCCACAGGCACCAGAAACCTGTTCCCACTGGAAGTCCCAGTTTAGAGACTTCTCCAGGATGTCATGGGCCAGAACCCAAGGGTGTTCCTCAAGAATTTCCCCCCCAATTCACTAGAAACTGGACTCTGCCCCTCACTGGGCATTTTGCCAGGAGGCACTGCACAGAATGGCCCAGGGACCCATCCACCAAGTGTGGAGGAGTGGGGATGTGACTGGGACAAGAGGGAAGGAAGTCATGGGCTTGAGCTGGGAAACGTGGAACACCGGGTGGATATTCATTGATGATGGTAGGTGCAATCTATACGAGACTCTGTTGACAGCCTTCTCCATTGCGAATGGTCTCACATAGCATGGGCCAAACTTGTAGCTCTCAACTCCAGATGAAGATCTGCAGATGCCAGTCAGACTTTCTCCCATGGCTTGTCAGCTATCAGTAGAGCTGATCAAGCTCACAGCCATATTGCTTCTGAGCATGCAGCAGAGAAGACGTGGCCTCTCTCTATATGCACTGTTAGTGCTAGATCAACTGTTTGATAGAAGGAACCCCACATCAGTCTCTTGTTCAGGGAAGAGTGGTGACTGAAATCCCTTTTGGCATGCCAGTGGAGGGCGCTGGAGGTTGTTGTGGGCAATTTCAACTAGCTGGGAGCTCCAGGACGTGGGGTTGGAAGAGACAAGGCAGTGTAGTGTTGTCTCCAGCTCCTGACGCATTTTCTCAGTCTGGGCATTAGACTGGGGGTGGAAACCAGATTAGAGGCTGGGCATGGCTCCTACAGGAGAACAGAAAGTCTTCCAAAAATGGGATGTGAACTGTGGTCCTTGATCTAACACTATGTCCTGAGGGAAGCTGTGTGCCTAACGACGTGCTGAACCATGAGGGTGGCAGTCTCACAAGCTGACAGGAGCTTGGGGAAAGCAATGAAATGGGCAGCCTTGGAGAACCAGTCTACCATCTTCAGAATCCATCTCACGGGGGCAGAACAGTGATGAAATCCATCGAAAGGCACGACTAGGGCCAGTGAGGCTTAGGCAACGGACAGAACAGACTAGCTGATGTGATGTGAGTTTTCTGAGCACAAGACAGGCAGAAACAAAATCATGGATCTCCAACAAAACAATCTCTTTATGAATTTCAGGGTTTGTTGAATTCCCAAATGGCCAACCAGAGGGGAAGAGTGACCCCACTCCATGGGGTGTGTAGTGGCAGGGAAGACAGCCGGTTAGGAGGTCCCGTACCTGACCTGGATCTGACACTTGGGCAGCTCCCACCTCTCCCTCTGTATGAGTGAGGAAAGATGGTCTCTGGAATACTGTTATCCTCAGAGAGAGTTTTGATCTTGGTATTCTTACTGCCAGGAAGGTAGGTGAAGGTGACTTTAAACTGGGCTTGGCGGGAGTTAAGTCTCTTGACGTTACGGATGTAGGAGATTCTCTTGTGATCAGTCCATACCAGAAAGGAGTGCTTTGTCCCCTTCAGCCAGTGTCGCCAACCTCCTGGCAGCCAGACGTCTCGGTTTCTGACATCGTAGTTTCTGTACTCTCGGCAGGAATCAAGGAACAGGAAAGAAAGGCACAGGTGTGCAGCCAGTTATCCATGGAAGAGTGCTGGGAGGTACAGTCCAATGCTGACATCTGATGAACCAGATGTGATGATGAATGGATGGGAAGGGTCTGGATGCTGCAGCACTGGGGCAGAGGTGAAATGTCGCTTTAGTTCTGAGAATGCTTGGTCTGCTTCGCTTGCCGATCGGAGTCCTGCAGAGGTCTTCTTGGCAACTCCATTTATGGGCCCTGCAGTGGAACTGACGTTTCTGATGAAGCAGTGATAAAAGTTTGCAAATCCCACGAAGCCTCTCACCTGTCTGACTGTATATGGATTGGGCCACTCTGTGACAGACTGAACTTTACACAGCAACACACACAAAATGCTGGAAGAACTCAGCAGGCCAGGCAGCATCTGCGGAAAAGAGTACAGGCGACGTTTTGGGCTGGACTTCACATAGGTTCATTTGAATACTGGAAGGGGTGAGGATATAGCCCAAGAATGACTACTGCTTGCTATAGAATTCAACTTCTCTAGCTCGGCACAAAGTTTATTCTTGAGGAGTCGCCTGAGAATCCTCCAGGCATGTTGGACTTGTTCCTGGTGACAGCGGGAATAAATAAGAATGTCATCCAGATACACAAAAACAAATTAATTCAATATGTCCCGGAGCACATCGTTGACCTGGGCTTGAAAAACAGCAAAGGTGTTGGCCAGACCAAGTGGCATCAATTGGTATTTATAGTGGCTAGTGGAGGTGTTGAGTGCTGTCTTTTATTCAGCTCCTTCTCGGATACGAAACAGATTGTAAGCATTGCACAGATCAATCTTGGAAAATACAGTTGCTGCTTGCAGAAACAAGCAAGGGCGGAGGATAGTAGTTCTTCACCGTGATGTTATTGAGAGGCCAATAATCAATAACCAACAGCGCTTGCTCACAAAAAAGACACCCCTCCCCCACTGGTGAGGTTGACAGATGGATAAATACTGTCAATGCTTTCTTGAAATACACTTCCATTGCCATCAATTCAGGACAAGGGAGGGAGAAGAGCCATTCTGTGAAGGACTAGTACTGGGTAAGAGGTCAATGGTGCAGTCATATGGCCAGTGTGGAGGCAGGGAGGTGGCCGCCTTCTTACTGAAGACCTCAAGAAGGTCAGCATATTCAGTCAGAAATGAGACAGGTTGACACTAGCAGTTGGCATGGGATACACTGACAGGAGCTTGAGTTGGACTCGGACAAGTAGACAGGCATGCCGGTCTCCACTCTTGGAGTGCCTTTAAGGACTAATCATTGCATGGGTTGCATCAAGATAGCCAGGGAAGGCCAAGCACCAGCAGCAGCTCAGGTGAATCAACAACATAGAAGGAGATAGTTGCCTTATAGCACGAGTTGGAGGGGCTATATGGAGAAACTGACTTTGCTGTTGCCTCAAGGATGACATCTGGAGCCATGATTCATTATCCTGTCTCAATGGCTGAGTCAGAACCCTCTACCTTTGAGCCAGAGAGATATCCATGAGGTTTTCGGCTACCCCGAAGTCAATAAGAGCCTGAAGCTCATGGGTCCAAGGCACCCACAACAAGGAAGCATTATACAGTTAGGGTAAGATGCCTGCAGGGGGAATCGACCTGTCAGAATTCTCCCTATTGCTGGTAGTTATCCTCTTTTACTGGGCACTTAGGACATGATGCCTGGAAGTGTCCTGGAGTGCCACGGCAAAGGTAGGAATCTGCTCTCCTGCATCAATCTCATTCCTCCTGATATATGTGCATACACCCCACCTGCATAGGCTCCTCCGAGACTGGGTAATGGGGGGGTGGGAGTGAAGACACATGGTGATCTGGAGTAAGGAGTAGGAAGCTTGGGACATTCTTTCTCTGCCCCACTCAGCTGCCCGGTTGTCAATTCAATTGGCCAGATTTAACAGGTCATCCAGGCTGTCCTGCTTGTAACACACTGTGATCTTGTGCTCAGCCCATCCTGGAAGGCAGTGGTGAGGAATCTCTCATTCCACCCAGTCTTAACCACGAGCATGTGGAACTTCACTGTGTAGTCCCTCACTGACCCATTCACTTGGTGCAGGCCCAAGAGCTGGTGGGCAGCCTTCTGACCTTGTACTGTAAGATCAGAAACTCTCTTGAACCTTACTACAAATTGCTATTATGACGGGGCTGCAGGAGAAACTTGTTTCTGTACAGTGTTGAAGAGGTCAAGTGGGGGTCTGATTAAGAGATTCACCATGTCTGTTTCCATGCATCATCACTGAACTGATCTGACTGGAGGAGGAATACTCAGTTCTGGCCCAGTCATAGGAGTCTGGAGATTAGTGGCTGAGGCTGATGAGACTGTTGAAGAGGAGGATGTGAGTGGGACTGCCCTAGCAGGTCTACTGAATTGTGCAGCGGGAGTGGTAATGGCTGCCACCTGATTCTGGCTGTTGGTGGTAAGCTGCTGAACTGCAGTCGTGAGAGCAGTAATGGCTGCCACCTGATTCCGGCCATCTGTAGTGAGTTGCTGAACAGTCCTTGCTGCTCTGAATGTAGTTGTTGTACTGCAAGAGACATTTCTGCCAATCCAGTCTCTACTGATTTTAGCCTCTCCCCCATGAACTTGGGTTTTTGCCCAGGCTTGTCGTTCCGTGAGTCGTGGTCGCACTGCACCAGTCACCTCTGCCAACAGAGCCTCCACTGACTGTAATTTCTCCACTTTCAGACCAACGAATGTCAAGGCCATGGGCGATTGTTCTCTCTCCGTTGGATCCATTTTGTGGTTGAGTCTTGCTGACAGAGTTTTGTGGTGTTGGTCCTAGTGCAGAGGGATAGACACGGAAGCAGATGAACAGTTCACTGACTTATAATAAGAACTGTACAGAATTAAAGGAAAAAAAATGCTAGGCCAACAAATGCTAGGCTAAAACGCTCAAGCTGAAAGCTGCTGCTGACACTGTGGGTCAAAGACAGTAAGTAACACCAAATAAACACCACTCCTTTATAGCGTCAATCTAAATGGTAGTCTTCTTTCACAGAACAAGAATAGAGGTAAGCAGGGAACATTGAAGTGGCTGTGCTTTTGGTCAAGACTTGACAAGACTGAAAAGAGAGAAAGGGTGTTAAATACCACCATAATGAAACACAAATTGGCTGGAACATGCACACTCACGGGTGTGACTGCCAACGTTGCTCCACAGCCCACCTGCTTGGGTGCCCAGATCCTGTGGCAGAATCTGTGGTTGGGACACTTAAAACTGCTTAATTTGCCTTGTTTCTGATGGAAGATCACCAACCTACAACATTCATTTCACCCCACTCCCTTGCCTCAGCAGTCAAATATTTCCAATTTTTTTGTTTTTTGCTTTTTGTTTACACATAAAGCAAAGTAAGCAGACATCAGAGCAATATGCAGACATCCCATCCTGCAAAAACTCATTTCGGTGGGTAGCACCATCAATTTGCGGGAGATTTCCAGGAGAGGTGGGATGTCTGCAATAGAGTAGCTCCTTAGCAGCCAGCCAGCTAGTTTAAATAATGTTAGCTATGCTAATGAACGAATGACACCTGTTAAACTCACCTCAACATGTCTTTTACAGTCTTAACCCACTATGGGCAATAGAAAAGTCACTGTTGCAAACAGTGCAGCGAGCAACACTCTCATTATTTTTGACCCCTATTAGGCAGGGGTACACTTTAGTGTATTCTGCGGTGACATACGTTTCATATTTTCTTTTTTTGGAACACTCTCGCTCTTTCCCTTGCTCTCTCTCTCGCTCGTGGTCGCTCTCTCGCACTTGTTTTCTTGCTCTTGCGCTCACTCTCTCGCTCTTTCTCGCGCGTTCTCTCACGCTCGCTCTCAAAAAAAACAATTTCCAGGACATTGTATATAACTTGCGGGCATCAGGGAGCCGCTATTAATATGCGGGAGACTCCCAGAACTTCCGGCAGAGGTGGGATGTCTGAATATGTGGGGAACAAAACTGGAGAAATAGTAATGAGCAACAAAGGAATGGCAGGTTATAGACACAAGAAATTCTGCAGATGCTGGAAATCCAAAGCAACACGCACAAAACGCTGGAGAAAGTAGGTCATGCAGCATCCATAAAAATGAATAAACAGTCGACATCTTGGGCTGAGATCCTTCTTCAGGAGTCTTCCAGCATTTTGTGTGTGTTGCTAAATCACTCAGTATTTTGTGTCATTCTTCAATGTGGAAGACAACAGTATCATGGCAGGAATGCAAGAGTCAGCAGTCAGAAGTGATTGTAGTTGCTAACAGTAAGGAGAAAGTGCTTATGAAACTGAAAGGTCTGATGGTAGATAAGTCACCTGAACAGGATGGACTACACATCAGGGTTCTGAAAGAACTAGCTGAAGAGACTTTGAAGGCGTTAGTAGTATTCTTTCAAGAATCACTAGAAAGCAATGGTTCCAGAGGACTGGAAAATCATAAATATCACTCCACTCTTTAAGAAGGGAGAGTGGAAGATGGGAAATTATAAACTGGGTAGCCAGACTTCAGTGGTTGGCAAGATTTTCAAGTTTATTATTAAGGATTCAGTTTCAGGATACTTGGAAATATATGATAAAATAGGTCAAAGTCAGCATGGTTTCTTTAAAAAGAGATCTTACTTGACAAATCTTTTGGAATTCTTTGAGAAATTAACAATGTGCCACACATGAGACTGCTAAACAAAATAGGAGCCCATGGTATGACAGTAAAGATAGTAACATGGATAAGGGATTGGCTGACAGGCAGAAGACAAAGAGTGGGGCCTTTTCTGGTTAGCTGCTGGTGACTCGAGGTGTTCTGTAGGGGTGTGTGTTGGATCCGCTACTTTTCACATGACATGGTAATGATCGAGATGATGGAATTGATGGCTTTGTGGCCCCATGTGTGGATGATACAAAGAGAGGTGGAGGGGCAGTTGGTGCTGAGGAAGCAAGAAGGATTTGAGCAGGTGGGTGATGGGGCAAAGAAATGGCAGATGGAATTTCATGTGGGGAAGTGTACAGATATGCACTTTGGTGGAAGGAATAAAAATGTAGACTATCTTCTAATTGTAGAGAAAATGCAAAAATTTAAGGTTCCAAGTTCAAAGTACATTTATTATTAAAGTATGTGTACATTATACAACCTTGAGATTCGTCTCCTTACAGGCAGCCACAAAACAAAAGAACCCCAATAGAACCCATAAAAAAGACCATCAAACACCCAGTGTTTAGAGAGAGAAAAAAAGCCCAAATTGTGCAAAGAATCAAGTGGCATTCAGAACAAAGGTGAGTCCATAGATACGATGCCTGGAGCAGCTGAAGCAGGCCTCAGCTCCAGCCTTAGTGCAGCGCAGAGCCGAGTAAACATCACGAAGCAGCAGGCAGAACCGGCCTGACCCTTGCCCTTTGTCCTGACACCCTGCCTTTTCGACCCATTGTGCCAGTGGTTAAAACATCCAAATGTTAGGTTGTTCCTCGCACTAGGCCCAGGGCCCTGTTTCATCAATATGCTCTGGGCCTGGACTCCACTGGCACGTTTTGGCCCGTACCTGACCTTTCCAAACCAGCCTGGCACTTAGATTGATCAAGCCTTACTCTAGATTTAGGTGGACGGTCTTCGAATCTGCCTCTCCTCCTCTCCGACTTCGCTCCGCTCTGCTCGCCCTGACTTCACTTTGCACCCACACACTTCGATTCTTGACTCAGTCTCGCCTTTGCTTGCCTCTCCATTCCTTGTGGTGATTGTTCACCAGAAATTTTACAAGAAAAAGTGTTATTGGTGAAGTATTTAGTTGTATTCTTTGTTTCATTTGTTGCCGATAAGTAGTCGCAGGGCTTCACCAGCACCATCTTAAACTGGAATGGGACTTGGGATAACGAGACGATGGGTTCTCTTGTGGGGAATGTAGAACAAGGGCCATTTATACTGGAGACTCAGTGAAATTTGTGCCCTCAGAAGACTTGAACTCTCAACCTCGGACAGATGTGGAGGCCAAATCATGGAATACTGTATATCCAAGGTAGAGGTAGACAGGCTTTTTGACATTGATTGGGACAGGAAAGGAAGTGGAGCTCCATTCACAAGTGCAGAGCACCTCGAATTCCAATCCACTAAGGTCGCAATATGACAGACTTTAGGTTTTGGTATGTGCTTTGTGATTACCGTGGTCCTTAACAAATGAGTGTGCTGGATGCTTTTGATAAAGGCGCATGACGTACATGGAGCATTTCTGTATGTTAGGATGTCTCAAAGTATCTTGCAGCCAATGAAGTACTATTGAAGAGTAGTTACTGTTGAGATACAGATGTATGGCAGTCAACATGCACAGCAAGCTCCCACTGTTTCAAGCTGACAGGAAGGTGACAGAAACTCAAAGAGCAATGCATTACAACAGCGGGATGCAGAAGATACCTAATAAAGTGGCTACTGAGTGCATAAACCTGACTTCTTACTGTTCCATCTTCATCGGTGTCTAAATCCTGTGTATAAATTGCCAAACAAATGACATACAAAAGATTGGAAAAGATAATGTTGCCTCATATTCATCAAGAACACAGTGAAATCCTGATAAACCAATACTAAAGCAACACTGTCTAAAAATTAAACCAAAATTTCCATCCCAACATCCGTGAAGAATAATTGAACACTTTTTAAAGAAACTTTTGAAACCAACTGAGTGTTGACAACCTGCAAAAGGAATAATCACACACAACCAAGACTAACACAAGGATACACTTGACTAATCTGCTTTCTCCGGAGAATTTCTGTTGCATGTCTGTCTACAGAGTTCCCACATCAACACATAAACGTTGCTGGAAGTGCTGATAGACCCAGTTCTTCCCCCTCAACACAAGTTAATTGTGAAAACTGATGACAGGAACTAAGTAAATAAAGCCCTTCATAGACAGAAGTACAACAACTGAGAATGTGGCAGTTGTCACAGATTGTTGAAAGGGGTATTTGGGAGCAAACTTTTCACAACCTGCTGGGGTGATTAGACTTGATGCCCTGTACAAATGGAAGCAAACTTCTTCAACCGAATGTCAGGGTAAGCTGTGTTCAGTTGGAGTTTGATGATTTGAAGTGCATTTACAATCCAGAATCAAAGATATGTAGTCATTAAAGTACAAAGCTAGATCAGTATTGTAATGCAAATATACTACAAAGTTCATAGTTGATGTATTTTCTTGTAATGTTTCAAGCTATATCATTTTAGTGCTTTATTTGTATTTGTTGTAGTGTTTACATCATTTGAATAAGCAAACGACAGGAATTCTGCAGATGCTGGAAATTCAAGCAACACACATAAAAGTTGCTGGTGAACGCAGCAGGCCAGGCAGCATCTCTAGGAAGAGGTGCAGTCGACGTTTCAGGCCGAGACCCTTATTTGAATAAGCATTCTGTTCGGTGCTTCTAACAACTAATGAGTTTTCCCCTATCAGGATAGGCCAAGTTCAGAGAAAAGGTATGGAGAATATCTTCAATGATAAGACTATGTATGTGTGGAATCACCCATTCCAATTAGCAGTCCAACATCTAATATTGCTTTTATTTCATTACATGTGAACCATATGGTGATCCAATAATATCTGAGTTATGGAGTCTAAGTGTCACATTTATACAGCACGAAAATTGGCCCCATAGCCTATTGGGTCCATGCTGACTATCATGTACTTGTCTCCACTAATCTCATTTTCTAGCAGTAAGCCAGTAGTCTTTTATGCCTTGATGTTGCTGGTGTATATCTAAATGGCGTGTAAAAAAAATACATTATTTACAAAATCATCTGCAAGAAAGAACCAGTGGTGCTCTATGACTGAAATTAAATCAAATGACAGAAAATATTGAACAATCAGATTGTCAAAATTCAATTTACAGCTTTCAGCACCAACACAGACTTGCATTAATCAGGGCTCTTCTTATATAATTTATTTGGAAAGTTGCTTGAAATATTGATAATAAGATTATTTGCTTATTAAGTGACAGAAATGGATATCAAAAAGACAGATAAAACATCAGTTTTTAAATCAGATGTGAAATATTATATGGTTTACCAGTCCATTTTAGAAAAAGCATATGTGGTCGGTTCTCAACAGCACAACCAGATGAAAAACCTACAGCCTGTGTGAAGTGCCAAAGTGAACTTCACTGCCTTCAAGATGGGCACTTGACCTCTCAATCTACCTTGTTGTTTACCTGCACTTTTTTGGTAGTTTTTACTTTATTCTGGATTGTTATTATTTTAGATTATTCTACCTCAATGCATTGTGTAATGATTTGATTTATATAAACAGTATGCAAGACAAGCTTTTTGCTGTATCCTGTTACATTTGACAATGATAAACTAATACGTACCAACAATTAGTATTTACATTTTTATCTAATCATATTTCTGGTATTCTCTTGACAAAATTATTTTTCAGTGCTTGACAAATAGGAAGGACTTTCTTTTGTCACTTTTGTTTACTATTTTTCAATCTCATTTATAATTTACTGTAAATTAACCTGTAACTTCAATATTTTCATATTTCAAGCAATTCCAGCAATTCTTTTCTATACACAATTAAAATGCTTTCATGAGTACACTTTCGAAGCAGAATATTTGGAAACAAAATTCATGAAAAAGAATGCATGGTGTAGATATTCTGTGTCTTTGCTGTGTTCCTTATCCTAAAATTTAAGTGCACCATTCATAACTTACCAAATAAACTTGAATGCATTGTCAATCAGGTAATTATAAATAACTTCATAAAATCAAGCTCATCTTACCCTCTCTTAAAGTACCTAATGTTGCTGCAGTCTGGTTCCACAGGTGCAGTAGCCCTTAGTGACAGATGGCTCTTAGAAGGTATTATCTGGTTTTAGCAAAAAAACTGAGGAGTCACGGGGTCCTTTACTCAAGGAGTGAAAAGGAGCAGATGGAATTGTTCTGGTGTGATATTCTCAGAGAGGCCACAATCAATTACAACCTATGGGAGATTTTAACGATTTCTCCATAAATCTATGTGTTGCTCTTTTTTTATTAAGTGGATATTAAATACAGGTCTTCATAGTTTCTGAGGTATACTTATTTTAAATTCATTTTCTAGGGAAAGCATGGATTATAAGATATCTTCTAAATTCTCATCAGCCCACAAAATCAATTGAAGCATCTTAGGTGCAAATGTGCATGAAATAGAGCACAAATCTTACCCTATATACTGTACATACACCACCGGTTTCTGCTACTTACACTGGACATCCTTGGTACAATAACTAAATTGATGGATGTTTGTGCACCAGGAGTACCAATCATTTAGACTTATTGGGGTGACTGCCGGTTATTCTGTTGAGAAATGCTGGCAGTTAGCTTTCCTGGAGTATATGATGCATAAATTTGGGCTTCCAGCCAGGACCAAGTGTCGACTTAATTGATTTTTCAGTGACAAACTCTGCCAACTTCATCAGGGATGATGTCTAGACATGTCCAGTCCGGTGGTATTTATACTCAACTTTCATCATTTGTCCCCTCTGATTGGTTAGTCCCCAACCAATCAGGTTTCTGCTGTCCCATCTTATTTAAAATCGTATTCTAGTTAGAGTGAGACCTTCATCTTTGTTGAAATTCTTATTCTCTAGTCTTACTTCAATGGCTTTCTTCACCAGGCAGTCCCAAAAGCCATTGGTGTGGCACAGTAGTTTTGTGCTGTTGAAGTCAATCCTGGGGACATTGCAAACACAATGTTCTGCTGCCGCTGATTTCTCTAGGTAACCCAAACGGATACACTTCCTTTGCTCCTTGATGCGAGTTTCCACCATGCACCCCATCTGGCCGATACACACTGCTCCGCATTCACAGGGAATCCTGTAAGCGCCAGCCATCCCAATTCCCAGGTCATCTTTGACCCACATAAGCTGGGATTTGAGTTTCCTCATGATTTTGTTGATATTTTCACGGTTTCTGAAAGAAATACCGGATAAATACCATCCACAAACCCGTAGGGAAGCTCAAATCCCACCTTATGTAGGCCAAGGAGCACAGGAGGTTACCCGGAGATATCTGTGGTAGCAAAACATTGCATATGCAATGACCACAGGATCGACTTCAATGCCACAAAACTATTGAGCTGTGCCAGTGGCTTTTGGGACCACCTGGTGAAGGAAGTCATTGAAATAAGATTAGAGAATAAAAATTTCAACCAAGATGAAGGTCTCACTCCAAGAAAGAACTGGAATATGATTTTAAACAAGGTGGGACAGCAGAAACCTGATTGTTTGAGGACTAACCAATTAGGAGGGACAGACGATGGGAGTTGAGTATATACACCACCCGACTAGACATGCCTCGGCAGCATCCTTGATGAAGATGGCAGAGTTTGTCATCCAAATGTTAGTTAAAATTGATATCTGGACCTGGCTGGAAGCCCAAGAAGAGTTTATGTAAATAATAAACCAATTTACAAATTTTACGTCATAGTTTGTTTCAGGCAGGTTGCAGCCTGTGGGTAGAGCTGGAGTCACATTGCTGAGTAGAGCAGAGATTGCAGGCCACCGTAGGAAGCACAGCAAACCTCCTGTTCTTCAGAGCTCACAAATAATGGTAGAAAATTATAGATTTTTGGCATGTCTTTGCTTTTCTAAGATGTAGTTGTTTCACGTCTCTGGAGAACTATGCTGGAGATCTGGACATCAATTTGAGGTAAATAGCTTCATTAATAGTCTTTAAGTAAATAGCCACACTCCCAGGAGGTTGTGAACTCAAACAATGCTCCTATTAGCACTGGAAATATTAAATATGCCCAAAAATTCAATTGTAAAATGCTGCTTTTATCACCATGTTGTGACTGAATTTGATTGTTCCAAATAGACTATTTCTGGGTGGTTTTCTTTCACTTGTGACATTTACCTAAACCCTGTAGGCATTTTTTACCCTGGTACACAATCTCTCACCCCCCCTCTTCCTGGTCATTACTGCAAAGATCCTCTGTCTGTCTCTCTCTCTCTACATCCCACCATTTGGCGGTTGTATGACTTGAACCCTAATGTATACTGTTCAATGCACTCAAGAAATTCACTGTGTCTGTTTACTTCATTTTATATGAAACCCAAATTACCACCTTCAAAACCATTCTTATTTGCTGTATTTGTGTCTTCTTTTCACATTTATGTACTCTACCACTGTGTTACTGGAGCCCATATGTAAATCCTTACTTTTCCACTCATTAAGTCTTCACAATCTGCTCATCTCTTGTTATTTCCTCTATTTATGTTTTCTTTATATAAAGAATGATTTGTGAGGTCTTGCGCACCCCACCTCATAGTCAAAAGGCTGTCTTAAGAACTTCCAGTGGTCAGAGTTTACCATGCGGTAAGCAGCTTCCTTCTCATTTAACCAAACGGTGTCCTTTTCTTCAAGCAATGGTCACTTTGAGACACAAAAAATCGAGCAATGAGAGTTTGCTTGTCATTCAATTCAATCTGTCCTGATGAAGGGTCTAGGCCAGAAATGTCCACTGCTTACTCCTTTCTGAAGAGGCTGCCTGACCTGCTGAGTTCCTCCAGCACTTTGAATGAGTTACTCTACATTCAATTCAATCTCCTATGCAGGCTTGTTGTTCATTTCTAGTGTGAATTAACACGAGCCATTTACATGAGTGGAAACTGCAGCAATTCATCTTGGAGGAAAAAAAGTCAGAGTCTTCTCATGTTTCCATACTTCTTTAATAGTATGACAATAGTTCGAAAAACATGAGCTTTGTATTTCTTTAGTTTACAAAACCAGATGCCACAATTACAGTACAGAATCCTTAAAACTTTTGTGCTGGATAAACACCAAAACATACAGTAGATCCACTGTTCTATTGTTTTACTCAAGAAAGCCAAACTGACTCAGTGACTTTGGAGCAATCAGACTATTGCAGAAGTGCACTAAAGCAGAAATGCCCTAGCCACAAATAACATTAAAAGTTATAAGCACTGCCATAGCAGCAGAAAACACTAGAAAGGTAAATAGAATTAAGACTCTTAACCTCATGCATTTGTTCATTAGCAACACAAAACACATCTATTACAATTATTGTTACTTGATTTTCCTTACTATACTTAATGATCAACACAAGTGATTGCAGATATTCTAATCATTTGGAAACAGCATGGGAGAAGGATCATCTCGTGCTGTATGTTCCGAAATTCATGGTGCTGACAAATGGGACAACAACTCTCCAAGACATGTCTGATTAATTTGACAAATACAGAACTGCTTCTGCCTCAGGCACCCTCTTATGCGCCCACAGTCTCTCTTCATGTTCCTCTTACTCAGTCTTTCGTGTGGCACCTGGGATTTTGGCTTGAATCCTGAAAGAAAGGTTAAAAAAAAAAATGGATGTTGAGTGGATTTTACACAATTGGAAAGCAAACTAACTTATAACATTATGCGACTTGGAGTGAAGGGCCATGAGATGAATGGGAGACATTCAGGCATGAACTATTGGCAGTTCAGTAAACTCCATTTGGATGAATTTTCTATGAGGGAATCCTGATACCTGGGGATACTGAGGGATCAGTGAAAAGGAAGCAGATAGCAGCTGCAGAGAGCTGAAAACAGGGGAGATCCTTCAGGAGTATAGAAAATGCCAGGAAGTACAGAAAAAGAACTTAAAAGGTCAAAGTATACTTTATACTTTTATTGTCGCCAAACAATTGATACTAGAGCGTACAATCATCACAGCGATATTTGATTCTGCTCTTCATGCTCCCTGGTACAAACTGATAGTAAATACTAAAAATTTAAATTATAAATCATAAATAGAAAATAGAAAAGGGAAAGTAAGGAGGTGCAAAAAAACCGAGAGGCAGGTCTGGATATTTGGAGGGTGCGGCCCAGATCCGCGTCAGGATCCGTTCAGCAGTCTTATCACAGTTGGAAAGAAGCTGTTCCCAAATCTGGCTGTACAAGTCTTCAAGCTCCTAAGCCTTCTCCCGGAGGGAAGAGGGACGAAAAGTGTGTTGGCTGGGTTGATTATCCTGGCAGCACTGCTCTGTCAGCGTGCGGTGTAAAGTGAGTCCATGGACGGAAGATTGGTTTGTGTGATGTGCTGGGCTGTGTTCATGATCTTCTGCAGCTTCTTCCGGTCTTGGACAGGACAACTTCCATACCAGGTTGTGATGTACCCCAGAAGAATGCTTTCTACGGTGCATCTATAAAAATTAGTGAGGGTATTAAGGGGACAGGTCAAATTTCCTTAGCTTCCTCAGGAAGTAAATAGAGGGGAATGTCAAAGTTATTTTTTTTTTTTAAACACAGTGGTAGGTGCATGCAACATGTTGTCAGGGGTGGTGTTAGAGGCAGGTACATTAGGGACAATTAAGAGATTCAAAGATGAAAGAAAAATAAGGGCTATGTGGATGAGAAGGATTAGATTGATCTTGGAATAGGCTGAAGGAGCAGCACAACATTGTAGGCTGAAGGGGTTGTACTGTGCTGTCCTGTTCTATGTTCCTCTGTCAACGTCATGACAAAAGAGTCACCTGAGGAAATACACCTAACAAATTTCAGACTTCAAACCACTGAGTCTCTTGAGTTCAGGTGTTCTGAACTCAAAAACACCAAAACGTTTTGTGAGGAAATGTCAGGCCAAAGAAATTTTTAAAACCATACATGCAGGCCGATAAAATGCAGGCACGTGACGGGAAGGCAGACAGCATTAACTGGGTGCTGGTGACACTGTCAGAAAGTCTAACAAATTTGGGGTAGCACAGTAGCATCAACAACAGTGATGTGTGTTCAATTCCGCCGATGCCTGTAAGGAGTTTCTATGTCCTCCCTCTGACTGTGTTGGTTTCCTCTGGGTGTCCTCGTTTCCTCCCACATTCCAAAGACGACCGGGTCAGTAACTTAACTGGTCACATGGGTGTAAATGGACGGCACAGACTCACTGGGCCAGAAAGGCCTGTTAGTTGCTGTATCTCTAAAATAAACTGCAAACATAAAGAGGCAGCACAGAATATAATTGACAGACTTGAATTAGGGTAATAGCAAAGCATCTTATCACTATACTAAGGGTAAGAAGGTAACTAGGGAGAGAGTAGTGCTCATTAGGGCCCAAAGTAATAGTGGAGCTGGAGGAAGCAAGTGAAGTCTTAGCTGGAGAATTTAGAGAGATGCACAGTGATTCACTAAAAAAGTGTTAATAGAGTCTTGGTAGACTTAAAGATGGATGAATCCCCAAGGCTTGATGAACTACATACCAGGCTGATAATGTGAGGCAAGGGAAAATATATTATTGGAGTCCTTAGAGACGGTTAAATCTTCACTGGTCACAGGTAATGCTGAATGCCTGGGTGTCAGCAAATGTGGTACTGTTATCAAAGGAAGACAGCAGGGGTAGGACAGGTAATTACAGGTGATGAGGTTCTCAAGGCTTCAGCAAGGACAGGCGTAGGCCATAGGAAGATTTTTTATTTGTTACTTTTTTATTGCACATTCAGAGCAGTAGAGATGACAGGCAGGGTAGTGCAATGCTCCTCTTGTGGGATGTGGGAAGACAGGGAGACCTTCAGTGTCCCTGACCACTACACCTGTGAGAAACGCATCCAGCTGCAGCTTCTAAGGAATTGGAGCTGGAGCGGGATGAATTCTGCATCATTTGGGAGGAAGAGGAGCTGAATGATAGGACATACAGGGAGGCAGTTACACCCAAGGTGCAGGGCACAGGTGACTGGGTTACTATTAAAAGGAGGAAAGGCGATAGGCAGCCAGTGCAGAATACCCCTGTGGCTTTTCCCCTCAACAACAGGTAGACCACTTTGGATATTGTTGGAGGGATGACCTGGCAGGGGAAAGTCACAGTGCTCAGGTCTCTGGCACTGAATCTAGCTCTGTGGCTCAGAAGGGAAGAGGGGGAAGAAATGAGCTGCAGTGAAAAGGGATTTTTTGGTTAGGGGAACAGAAAGGTTCTGTGGATGAGAATGAGATCTGCAGATAGCACGTTGCCTCGCAGGTAATGGGACCTCTCACATCGAGTCCACAGCATTCTTATTTGGGAGGGTGAACAGCCAGAGGTTGTGATACACATCAGTACCAATGACATGGGTAAGAGGGATGATGAGGTCTTGCAAAGAGAGTTTAGGGAGTTAGGTGCCAAGTTAAAGGGTAGGACATCCAAGGTTGTGATCTCAGGATTGCCCTGCGTGCCATGTGCTGAGGCCAGAAATAGGAAGATTATACAGTTTAGCATGTGGCTATGGAGACAGTGCAGAAAAGAGGGCTTTGTATTTTTGGATCATTGGGCTCTCTTCCAGGGAAGAAATTTGCCAAGAACAATCATGGTCATGGGACCAGGATCACATACAGTATGTAACACGGCACATAATGATGATAATAATGAGCCACTAATGAGACTTGGCTGCAGGAGGACAGGACTGGCACCTCAATGTTCAGGGGTTTCATTGTTTTAGATGTGATAGAGTGAGAGTAATAGGGGAGGGATAGCATTACTAGTCAGGGGAAATGTCACAGCAATGCTCAGTCAGTACAGACTGGACAGCTTGTCTAATGAAGCTTTATGGGTAGAACTGAGGAATAAGAAAGATATAACCACATTAATGGAATTATATGATAGACAACCCAACAGCCCACGGGATTTAGCGGAGCAATTTTGTAACGAGATCACAGATGGTTGCAAGAAACATAAGGTTGTGATTGTGGGTGATTTTAACTTTCCACATATTGATTGGGATTCCCATACTGTAAAAGGAATTTACCAAATGTATTCAGGAAAGTTTCCTTAATCAGTATATAGAAGTCCCAACTACAGAGAGTGTGATACTAGATCTCCTATTAGGGAATGGGACAGGGCAGATGACAAAAGTTTGTGTAGGGGAATACTTAGCATCTAATGATCATAATGCCATTAGTTTCAAGGTAATTATGAAAAAGGATAGGTCCGGTCCTCAGGATGAGATTCTAGATTGGAGAAAGGCCATTCTTGATGGTATCAGAAAGGATCTGGCAAGTGTGGATTGGGACAGGTTGTTTTCTGGCAAAGGTGTACTTGGTAAATGAGAGATCTTCAGAAGTGATATTTTGAGAGTACAGAGTTTGTATGTTCCTGTCAGAATAAAAGGCAGGGATAGCAGGTTTGGGGAACCTTGCTTTTCAAGAGATATTGAGGCCCTGGTTAAGACAAAGGAGGTGAATAGCAGGTATAGGCAGGTAGGAACAAATGAGGTATTTGGGGAGTATGAGAAATGCAAGAGAACACTTAAGGAGGACATCAGGAGGGCTAAAAGAAGGCATGAGATTCTAGCAGACAAGGTGAAGGAGAATCCTAAGGGCTTCTACAGATATATTCAGAGCAAAAGGATAGCAAGGGACAAAATTGTTCCCCTGGAATATCTGAGAGGTACTCTATGTGTGGAGCTGAAAGAGATGGGGGAGATCTTAAATGGATTTTTTACATCTGTATTTCATTGAAAGCTGGACACGGAGACAATGGAGGTGAAGCAAAACAGCAGTGAGGTCATGGACCCATTACAAATTATAGAGGGGAAGGAGGTACTTGCTGTCTTGAGGCAAATTGGGGTGGATAAATCCCCAGGGCCTGACAAGGTGTTCCCTCGGACCCTGTGGGAGGCAAGTGTAGAAATTGCAGGAGCCCTAGTAGAGATTAGTAGTGAGAAAGTTATTGGAAGGTATTCTAAGGGACCAAATATATAAGTATTTGGATACACAGGGACTGATTAGGGATAGTCAACTTGACTTTGTGCATGGTAGGTCATGTCCAACCAATCTAACAGAGAATTTTGTGGATGTTACCAGGAAAGCCGATGAAGACAGGACAGTGGATGTTCTCCAAATGGATTTTAGCAAGGTCTTATACAAAGTCCCCAGTGGAAGGTTGGTCAAGAAGGTTCAGTCGCTTGGCATTCCAGATGAGGTAGTAAAATGGATTAGACATTGATTTTGCAGGAGAAACCAGAGAGTGGTGGTAGGTGGTTGTCTCTCTGAATGGAGGGCTGTGACTAGCGGTGTGCTACAGGGATCAGTGCTGCGTCCGTTGTAGTTTGTTGTCTACATCAATGATCTGGATGATAATGTGGTGAACTGTATCAGCAAATTTGCAGATGACACCAAGGTTGGGGGTGTCCCATCTAGGTCATGCTCTTTTCTTGCTGCTGCCATCAGGTAGTAGGTACAAGGGCCTCAGGACTCTTCCTTAGTCAGGGCATTAGATCAGACAAAGGGGTTATGATACAAACTTTAGAAAAGATTGACTTGGCTGCAACAGCATTCAATTCTGGTTACCACACTACAGAAAGGATGTGATTGCATTGGACAGAGTGCACTGGAGATTCAACAAGATATGCCAGAGATGAAGTACTTCATTTATACAGAGAGATGGGATAGACTGGGTTTGTTGTCCTTGGAGAATCTGACAGAGGCATGCAAAATAATGAGTGTAGGAAACTTTACCCCACAGCAGAGGTATCGACAACTGGAGGTCATAGGTTATGGAGTAAGAGTTTTAAAAGCGAACATAAGGAAATAACTTGGTTGGAAACTATAATGCACTGCTTGTGTGCATGGTGGAAGTGGCTACTCTCAGAACCTTCTTATACCGAGTCCAGCACGACAATTGCAAGGCATAGAAGGCTATAAACCAAGTGCAGGAAAATGAGAAGAGTATTGATAAAGTAGAGATGATTAGCATGGGCATGGTGGGCCAGTTTCTGTATTCTAACCTAATGCTGTTAAAGTATAACAGAAGTTATATTTCAGGTTGGTGACTTGACACTAGGAAATTGTTCCATCTCAGTTCTTCCTCTCCACAGAGGCTGCCTGACCTGGTTTAATATTTTAGGCATTTTCTGATCTTATTTCATAACTCCATTCTCCACTGTATTGTCATTTAATTCCAGTTTATTATAGTTATACAGAAAGGAAGCAGCCTATCAAGTTCATATTGACCATCAAGCACTCATTAACACAAATATCACATTTTATTCTACTCCTCCCCCATCCTGCCACCCCCTTCTCATGAATCTCCCATTTGCTAGGAGCAATTTACAGAGACCAATCAACCAACCAACCCACACAGTCACAGGGGAAGTGTGGAAACTCCACACTGACAACACCAGGAGGCAGGACTGAACCTGGGTCACTGCAAGGCAGCAGTTCTATCAGATGTACCACTGCGGTGCTCTTATCCTCCTGTTGTTCTGCCACGTGCACTTCAACCTATTTTACTTGCAAACATAAATGTAGAGGAATTGCAGCTTCTTTTCTCCTGTATTGAAGTAACTAGCTGAAATTGGTTCAAGTTCTGTAAGTTAATATTGCAGATCTGCAATTTTATGTTATCAGGAAGGATAATCTGCTTCCTCTCATTTTGGATACAAATGCAATGACAAACTTACTTTGCCACTACAGAGTTAACATGAGTCCTCACCAGTCCCAAATACTGGTCAATTTGTGCCTGTAGACAGACATAAAACACATATCATTAAAATAAATACACAGATTTTAATGTAATAATTTACTTGATAATCTGATGATTTGATCATTTATGCAAATAAATAAAGATTTACCTGGTATTTCTCATATACAACAGGCAAGGTAAACATAGAAACAACAGCTAGAAAGAAATATCAACAAATTAATTGTTGTATTAATGGTGATTGACCACATTTACATAACTATACCCAACTAAATAGAAATTGTACAGCACTAGATACGTTACTAAAATTTAAGGTATGGAAAAATTGAAAAGCACGAGTAAGTCAGCATATGAAGGACAAGCTGTAATCACAAAACTTAATGACAAGAACGCAAGACTGGGAGACTTCAAGTGAAGCAAAACAATACATCATTTCCTCTTCTTTCACCCATTCAGAAACTGTTGATTGTATTCTAGTTAACTTCTTCCAACCGAAACTGAACAAATAACCATGCAAGAAATAGGCTGAAGGACTTCCAATAATGTACAACATTTAAAATACAGGCATTGAGGTAGACACACCAGGAAGGGTCTTAATCCTGAAGTGATTCATAAAGTAGTCATGTAAATTGGACAGCAGGAAAAAATAATAACAAAATAAGCAATAAATATCAAGAACATGAGATAAAGAGTCCCTGAAAATGTGTGCACAAGTTGTGAGAACAACTCGATGATGGGGGCAAGTGAAGTTGAGTGTATTTATCCCCTTCATTCAACTATACATCAAGAAATGGTAACAGGAAAGGAAGACTTCAATAACAAGAACAGACAGGACACACAATTTACAGTTATCAATTGTGAGCACCATCTTGATACTCACAGAGAGCACTGATAGGGCATCCTGAGAATCTAAAATTCTGGGTGTAATACAAGATATGGGCATATTAACAGAGCATCATATATTGGTCTGCCCAGGTATATGGTAAATGATCACAAGGACACCAGGGCGGGCAAAATTTCGGGTACAAGAGGAGTTTACAAGCTGTGCTCGGGGCATACAGTGCTAAAAAAAAACCCCCACAAATAATTGATCAACCATATAGCCTTTTCTGAAACCACTGTGTGTGATCCGTTGACCAGCAGTAGTGTGTTTCCACTGTGTATTTAAGTACTTTGTGACATTCTCTGTTAATCAACCTGGTGTTACAATTGAAATGGAATATGCAAGGGTAATCTGTTCTCAGTAGATCCCTTTATGGGAATTTCAGGGTTCCCAGAAGGACGTGGAATAAAAGTGGTTGCCTGGATTAAGACTACTAACATATCCCATCATCACATAGAAACTATACCAATCTCATCCAGGCATTACAAAGCTGAGACATGGGTGTAGAAGTGTAGCACGTGAAAAATACTGATAGATGCTAAAGGATCTTAGGGTGCAAGTCCATAGCTCTTTGGAAGTGGCAACAATGTAGATAGGATGGCAAAGAAGGGATACAGCATACTTGTCTTCACTGGTTGGGAGTTGAGTATAAAAGTTGGGTAGTCACATTACAGATATATAAATGTTTGGGTCGGCTTCATTTGGAGACATGTGCATTTCTAGCACCATATTACACATAGAAGCTTTGGAGAGGGTGCAGAAGAGATTCACCAGAATGCTGTCTGGACTAGAGAGTTTTAGCTATAAAGAGTGGTTGGTAAACTTGAATCGTTTTTTCTGGAGCATTGGAGACTGAGGGAGTGACCTGATAGATAATATAGGATAGAGCGAGCCTTTATTCCCCCAGGGTGGAAATATCAAATCCTCAGGGCATAGCTTTGGGGGGAGGGGGGGGATGTTGAAAAGGCTCTTACAAGGCAAGATTTTAGACACAGAGAGTTGTAGATGCCAGGAGCGTGCTGGTAGGGGGAGTGGTGGAATCAGACATAACAACGACATTTAAGGGCCATTGGACAGACCCATGAACAGGCAGGGAACGGAGGGGTATAAATGTGGAGTTTAAATTGTCATTACAGCCAGCACAAACATTATGGGCTGATGGGCCTGTTTCTGTGCTGTACTGCTCTATGTTCTAGAAATCATCAGATCAATCTCATTCCGAGCCAAGTGTCTACCGCCAACCAGGTGGACATGGGATACTGTTGACAGCTACATGGGGCTATTTACCCACATTCCTTAGCTGCTCATGGCCACTGAAGAGATCAAAAACCAGGGCTGAATAGCTTGGTTTAGATCTCATAGCGATCACCTTGGCAGCCTTCCTTCGCAATTAAATAATTTGGCCCAGTGTTATTAATTTTGAATGAGAGCACAAAGATGGCCACAAGGAAAACAGGATTTACTTGATCTGGCTTGATAGTCATACAGAGCCATTGTGCTCATTGGATAGAAGGCCATAGGTTGTGCAGTCACCAGCAGAGCTATTTGAACATTACGAATGACATCCTGCAGCTGGGGATTCCCACTGTGGTGAAATTTGCACATGTACATGACGTTATAAAACAGCCCCCTGAGATTCATGGGAAATAACCTCCCATAGCTTAGTTCATTACAGCTGATTTACATATTTGAAATTAAACACTTAGTTATTGATATCAACCTTTAAACCCATTAAAGCGAAAAGTCAAACAGAACAGGCAGAGACAAGGAGACTGAGTGCCTGACTCCATTTTATATACACATTCTGCTCCCTGATCAACTTTGCTATTCAGTTATTTTAACACTGGGACATCAAATGGAAATATCAAGACCTACAAGGTTGCTAGATGAGTAGAGCACTGGGGCAAATGCTATGTTATTCAGCAACATGTTGAGCAACAAAACTACTGAATTAACTGTTGTAATATATTCATATAAGAACATAATTACCCATAATCATCAAAGTCAAGCCATTGAAGATAGCTCCAACATAGGTCAGTAGCCACATCAGTACTGCAAACTTGAAAATAAATTAAAATGAATATGAGAACATGAGTCTGCATCAAAAATAGAATTCATGCTGATCCTCAAGTCATTGCAATCAGTTTTTTCTCTGCTGAGTTATATCTGCCACACTTTAAATTGAAGGTTCAAAGTAAATGTACTATCAATGTATATGTCACAATATACTGCCCTGAGATGTGGTTTTTGAGGAGGATGCAAAGAATATCATGGACGAATCCAATATCTAACGAGGATGTCATGAACAGAGCAAACACAAAAAGAGAAATAATGTACGAGATCATGAAAAGGCAACGTAACTTCATTGGACATGTGATTAGGAAAGAGGAGTTAGAATGCACGGTAATTATGGGAAAGATTTAAGGGAAGAAAGCAAGAGGAAGACAAAGACAGAGATGATGGAGACAGCAGCCAGAGAACTGGAAACGAATACCAATGAGTTGATCCACTTGACCTGAAACAGGAGTGTGTGGGCCATGGCAGTCAAAGCTCAAACTGGGAATGGCACCTGATGATGATGATGATACTACCCTGAGTTCCAATTTTGTAGGCATTCACAGTAGATACAAAGAAACATAATAGAATCAATGCAAAACAGCTCCACATTATCTAAACCGCAACTATTCTTCCTAATATGCTCCAGTATATTTTACAAAAGAGAAATGGAATATTCATTCTTTCTTAGCTCCTTATTTTAATATTTTGTCCTTGGGCTTATTCTGTTTCAAAACATCACAATGTCAGTGGTAGTTTCAATTGAAGGTGATCTTTTACATTCCAATGGAATAGAGTAAAATACATTCTTAACTTTAAAAATACTTTGATAGCAGAAACATAAAAAGTAAATAGTTTATAACATTTTTAAAGAGGCTGCTCTTTATTCATCAAGGCCCCATTGTGTTAAATTTTGAACTGTCAATAGGAATTGTTCCTAATGTACGTGGATCATTCAAACAAATACTGCTGTTATTTATGCCTTTCTGTACTAAGACTGTGAAAACACTCAAGTAGATTATCTGTCTTACAGACTGTCCTTCAATGCACGGCCTGTTTCCTAGAGTTTAATCTGTATATTAATAGCCAGCAGGCCTCAACCCCTATTCTCCCAAAGTTCTACATAATCATCAATTCCTCGATGTATCAAATAGTTATCCATTTCCACATTAAATATTTCTAATTATCTGGCCTCCACCACCCTCAGAGATAGAGTCCTCCAAATTCAATGCCCTTTGAGAGAAGAAATTCCCACGCATCAAGGTTATAAATGACTGGCCCCTTATTTTATAGCTTGGTCCCCTTTAATTTTCCATCCCATTCTAATCGATTTGACTGTAGCTTTTTGGTGTGTTCCATGAGGCTCAACAGAAACTTGAGGAAAATAATTTTATCTTCCATCTGGACACATTGCTCATTAAGTTTATTCACTGCATTCTTTTCCTTAACATTTATGCATTTTAATTCTATCTTTACATTCCTTAGTCCAATTAGCTTGCTCCCATTTAATTCCGGAATACATTCTTTTCTAGTTGTATTCAACACTCCCACTTCTTTCTGCATCACAATACTTTAATTTCTTCTATCATATCCAAATTTCTTCTTAATGAACTTAAATGAATTTCCAACCACATAGCCACACAATCTGAGACATCCTTATTGTTATCTCTATAATTCTACATGCTCTGAGTTCATCTGATGCAGGGTCCCTCATATGATCTTCACCTCCAATGTACTGCAAACCCCATTCTGCTGCCCTCATCACACATCAACCCAAACTGTGTTTCCATTTTTTGTTCATCTGTATTGTACTTCATGTTGTGTGCTTATTATGGGTAATTTGTCACGTGGGTTGGGCAAAGGAGAAGTGAAGAGTATGGTTACATATTCATGCTCTGTCTTGGGTTAGTTCAGTCTAGGTAGAACCAGACAGGCAGCTGGAATGATTTTTTTTTTGTTGACCGCTTAATGCTAATTGGAATGCTTAGATAATCTTAATTATTCTTAGACTGCTTATTTTGTGATATCACTAGTTTTAGTTTCATTAGTTTTTGTATCGTTACAAGAGATTGCTGGTTTCTTAATAAAGAGTTGAACGTACTCTTTTGAACTTTGGAGTGTGTCAAACAGCGTCAAACCCCATGATTAGTCACTGAGCGGTTCTGGTTTGTTTTCATTAACCACTACACTTTGCTTCCTGATGTACATTGGCTCCCATTTATGCAAAGCCTTGGTTTAAAAAATTTCATTCTCCTTTTCAAATCTTCCCATGTCCACGTCATCTATGTTTTATCTGTATAACCTCCTCCAGCTCTATAGTGCTTTGAAATATCTGAGTAATTCTAGAATCGTGAGCATTTTCAAAGATAACTATTCTACAACTAATTATTATCTCTCTAATTATCAAGATTCCATGTCCAAACTTCTCAGGCTCTTTACGATCTTTAATATTCTTCTTAAAATCACCTCCTTAATAAAGTTGATCATGATTTGTATTATAGCTCCTCACGTAGATTGCTGTAACATTTTTGCTTGATCCTATTAAGTGCAATTGGATGTCTTACCTAACTGGAGATGTGAGCCAAGATAGTTTTTTTTTCCATTACTTTTGACATTGAAGATCCCAAATTAATTTCAGTCAAAAAAAAACTTCCACTTTAAAGTATATGCAGGGGAACACTGTTCTTTCTTTATTGAATTTTGGAGTAATCAATTTATTGATTTCCTCAACAGCCACATTAGGAAAAGAAAATCAATATAATATTTAACTATTAAGCAACACACACAAAAAGTGCTGGTGAACGCAGCAGGCCAGGCAGCATCTATAAGAAGAGGTACAATCGATATTTCCGGCCGAGACCCTTTGTCAGGACTTAATTATTAAAATATTTTTTGCATTCCACTCAGTTGATATGTTTCTTTTTGCATCACAAGGATTACCCACAAAGTATTTCAGCTATGCCATGAAGTGGTATCATTTGGATAATGGAAACAATATTGAAAGTCACAAGTAATCATTCATTCTTTAGGAAGTGAGGCCATTGATTTGATGGGAATACAAATTCCTGATCTTTACACCCTGGGATAAATAAGTGAGTATTATTATACCACAGCAAAAGAGAAGAGAATAACTCAATAACTCACTTAGTTTGCTCAGGATAACACTGTTTAAAATTCTAATAAATAGAAGATCCAGACAGAAAAAAATACCTAGGAAGTTCTTGGTGAGAACGTTGTTTCTTCCCCCCCCCCCCACCCCCGAGTGATATGCTTCTTTGCTCCATATTTTGAACTATGTTACTTGCTATTTCTGAATGTTAGCTTGCCATTTTGAATGTTTTGCCCCTTGGCCCCAGAGCCTCATTCAGCTATATCTATGTATGGTTTGAATGACAATTAACATTGATTTGATTTGAGAGACAGATTTGCAACTCCACAATGATAAAAGCAGTAGGGCTGAACCTCTTTCCCAGTTAAAGATTTAAAGGAAATACAATCAATAAGTCTTCCTATTTGAGTCCTAAAATAGAAGAATTTATTTTGTTCTTACTTTCAGAGAATCCACCAGGTCCTGCACAAGAAAGAGTCGTCGCAGTTCTTTGACCGTACTGTTTACGTACACCAGTGCAGAATCAGCATACTTTTGAATCTGCTCTTCAGACAGGGTAGTATCCAAATCCAAATAAGCTCTGACAATATAAAAATAGACTTAATTTAAGAGAAAAAAAATGAAAGGTGGGGGGGAAGAGCAGTTCTAGTGCTAGGATATGGAGAAAATTTATTTCATAGACTGTTGAGAACTCAAGATCTTCTTATGCAACTCAAACAATAATTAAATGCATTAAGCCCATGTGTCACCATAACTCATTTTAGTTTACCATTTATCAAAATAGTGGCATCCTGCACCATTCCATGTAAATTCTCAATTAAATCTATGCTTATTTGTCATTTATAACTACAATAAAGTCACAAAACTGAAATTTGAGTCATGCAATTTTACATTGATTATTGCAGTATTATTTCTTCTAACACCAATCTTTGAAAAATACTGAGTTTGTGTTTTATTTTATTTTCTCTTTCACAAGCACCCAAGTGATAGTCAAGTTCTCAACATGGTACAGCAACAATCTGCTCTCGTGGATCTTGCTCAACCCAACCCAACTGTTCACCTCAGCAATGATTCATAAAGCAGAGATATGGTAATAAATACTAATGTTTGAACAGGGTTTCTGTGCATTTCTGGATGTTTTAAATGACATTAAAGCTTTTACAACTTTATGAAGCTGTATAACCTGCCAAAAGAAAGAAGTCTAGCAACATTCAGCAACAAACAAAAACAATGAATTAGGAATCATGACCAATATATTCATAAACAGCAAAATAAACAAAAATATTCAATCCTGTTGCAGCCCCTTTTAAAGAACACAAGCCACTCTGGAATGAGATGAGAAAGAGTTTCAAACTTCACTTCAGTACCAATATTACCTTATCACCACTATTCTCAGGTTAATAATCTGATAAGGGTCTTGGTAAATTAAAATACATGAAATTTTAAGAGAACATTATCATTTGACATAACTGATAAAATATTATTGGCAAATGGAGCCGGGGTGGCAGAAAATACGAAAGGACTGTACACTTACTTAAAAGGATGTCCTTCATCAGTCTTCTGCACAGCCTGTAAAACTGATTTATAAATTCTGAAGCTGATTGTGGCTGAGAGGGCGGCAAGTGCCAGGTAGGCGATCACACTCACAACACTGAACTGAGTCAGTGAGAATAAGAGGAGGAGCACACTTCCAAAGACAATTCCCGTCTGCTTGATGTCACGCCAGTACAGCAGGTCAATAACTGCGAAGGAAGAAGGAAATGAATCAGAAAAAAAAACCCACTGCGATTGTAATTTTACCAGAAGATAATGCAAAAATAAAGAGCGAAGCAAGTTTAATTTCTAACTATAATGCATGAAGGAAAAAAAAGGATTAAATGCAATCTTTTACAGTCTTCATTGTAAATTATATTGTGTCTACAGAAAAAAGAATAAAGTAACATCAACTTCAGAAATTGCATGTTTTTTTAAAAAACTGTTCTTTAAATATTTAGAGATACAGTAAAAGGCCTTTCTGGCTCAATGACCCTGTGCTGCTCAATTACACCCATGTGACCAATTAACCAATGAACTCATACATCTTTGGGATGTGGGAGGAAACTGGAGCACCTGAAGAAAACCCACACAGGTCACAGGGAGTATTGTCAAACTACGTACAGACAGCAGGAGAATTGAACCTAGATCGCCAGCACTGTAATAGTATTACACTAACCGCTATGCTACCCTGCTGGCCCATCATTGTTTGTGTTTTGTTAACAATGATGAAGATCCAGTTATAAAAACACTCGTGTTGGCAGCAGACAACAGAGCAGGCTCATGAGCTCTACATCCACTGTCCATCGCATTAAGTTTTGCGGTTAAAATTAACTTCAAGAAAAGTTTCTGTACATGTAAGCGAGCAGCACAAGCAATTTTTTTTTAGCTTTAAAGGGCAGTGACCCACTGGTGACATGGCCTATTGAAAAGTATATGAGGGAAATGTCAATAGTGTGTGAGTCAGCAACTAACAAATATTATTTTGTTAGAAATAATATTGCCAGTATCCAATCAAAGTGACATTTTCATCAACTAGGTGGGTCTCTGGAGGTGTTTGGTGGAGAAATGAATTATTTTAATCCAATATTAACTGACTGACATTTGAAATATTGTGCAGGTTTAGATATTCTTATCTAAAAATTGTTCCTGTATTTAAGGAGGTTTGGAATTAACTTTATATTAAGGTTGTAAACAATGCAAGGACAAAAACAATTTCATGAAGATCCCAGATAATTCAAGTTATCTTGGTACATGAATAATGTAGATACAAGCAGGATATTAAACTCTGAGTGAGAATTCTCTCCCTGCTAAAAACATTAGCTCCAGTACAAGATAAATGCTCAAAATTTAACAATATACTATTAACCAATCTTTTGGGAAACTATTTGGATAATGAAAAAAGATATAAAATATCTCCTCAGAAAAATTATAAGTTATACAAAGATCAGGAGATGGTTGAGAAAAGGAAGAGAAATGCAATTTCTTTCCTCAGGAGAAAAAGTCAAGTTTTTCTAAGCTTCATTCACTGGACTTGATCATCATTGGCAAGGACAGCACTTAATAACCATCTAGGATCGCCCCTGAGGAAGTGGGGGTAAGTTGTGAAATACTGCTTTCCACGTATGTTTTGTTCAGTAAGAACTCTAACTTAATGATGATTAAAACAAAAGGCCACATACTTCCCTGTCAGTGTGGGGTGAACCTTGAATTGGAAAGTATAGCACTTGCTGCTTGTACCTTCCTGGGTGGTAGAAGTCAAATATCTGGACCAGTTAACATAAAAGTGTAATCCTGTGTCCCGTGTCATTCAGACCGACCCCCCCTCCATCCCCCCAGTCAACTCTTGGGTCCTTGAAACCTCATCTTCTCATCTTCCTCCCACCTCACCTTCCCTGAACACACCAACCTCCTTTTTCCTCAGACACTAACAACTCTCCTGATCCCAGCTCTCATCCATGCCGGGTCTTCACAATTCCCTCTGACCTTTCCATCTCTGAGGCAGAAAGTTCTGTTTTCAGTAAGGGCCTCACCTTTGTACCCCTGTGCCCACACCTCAGTGTGTTCTGCACCCACCACGATGCTGAATTCTTCTTCCACGCCTCCGCCTCCAAGCCCACTTCTTTGTCAAGGATTCCACACCTCACACAGATGACCCCTTCCTCCATCTGCAACCCTCCTCTTCTTGGACACCCCAATCTCTGCCTGTTTTAGATAATTTCATCTCAATTGCCGACGAGATATCAACTGTCTCGATTTAAACACACCTCTCTCTTCCTCGAACCTTACACCCTCTGAACGCACCGCCCTCCTCTCACTCTGTATTAATCCCAACCTTACCATCAAACCCACAGATAAAGGGTGTGCTGTTGTAGTGTGCGCACTGACCTCTACCTTGCTGAGGCCAGGTGACAACTCTCAGACACCTCCTCATACTGACCCCTTGAGGAATACTCCACTCCACACCATCAGGAGACTACCTCTGACACTAATATTGACCTCGTCCACTCTGGGGAACTACCTACCACTGCCAGCAAACTTAGTTCCCTTACCCTGCACTGCTCGCTTCTTCCTCCTACCCAAATTCCACAAGCAAGACTGTCTGGGTAGGCCTATTATCTCTGCCTACTCCTGCACCTCTGAATTTGTGTCCTCATACTTCAATTCCATGGTCCAGTCCCTTCCCACCCACAGCCACGACACTGCTCATGCCCTCGATCTCAGTAACTTTCAATTCCCTGGCCCTGACCGCCTCATCTTTACCATGGACGTTCAGTCCCTATAGAATTCTATCCTCCATCAAAAAGTTCTCTAAGGCAGCCTCCAACCAATCCCCCTCCACCATCACCCTCCTCCGAACTCACCCTTAACAATTTTCCCTTTGGCTCCTCTCACTTTCTCCAAACCCGAAGTGTAGCCATGGGTACTCACTTGGGCCCAAGCTATGCTGCCTGTTTGAAACCTTCCCCAGTCATACTCCCAACTCTTACTCCACAACAATTACAACCGCATTGTTGCTGCTTCATGCACCCATGCTGAGCTCATCCATTTAATAACTTTTGCCTCTAACTTCCACCCTGCCCTTAAATTCACTTGGACCATCTCTGACACCTCCCTCACCTTTCTTGATCTGTTTGTCTCCAACTCTGGGGACAACTGTCAACCGACATCTCTTATAAACCTAGTGATTCCCATAGCTATCTCCACCACTGTATACCTCTTCCCATCCTGTCTCCTGTGAAAATACTGTTCCCTTTTCTCAGCTCTTCATCTCGCCGGACCTGTTCCTAGGATGCAGCTTTCCTTTCCAGAACATCAAAGGTGTCCTCCCTCTTTAAAGAACGGGGTTTCGCTCCCTCCACTATTGATGCTGCACTCACCCACATCATCTCCATTTCCCATACATCTGTGAGCACCCCATCTTCTCGCCACCTTAATAGTGACAGAGTCCCTCTTGAGCTACCTATCACCCCACCAGCCTCCGCATCCAACATATTAACCTCTGCAACTTCTGCCATCTCCAAAGATCAGAGTGGTGAACTAGAGGAGGTGGGGGTGGGTGGGGGGGGGGAGATTGGTTTTCGCCGAAGGAGAAATTGATATTCATGCCATCAGGCTGGAGGGTACCAAAGCGGAATATAAGGTGTTGCTCCTCCATGCTGTGTGGCCTCATCTTGGCGCAAGCGGAGGCATGGTTCAACAATTTGGAATTGGAATGGGAATTGGAATTAAACGCTTGGCCACCAGGAAGGAGAAATGGAGACTCAATGACCCCATCACTAAGCATATCTTTACCTACCCCTCCCTCCACTTTCTGCAGCCATCGCTCCTTCTACAATTCCCTTGTCCATTCGTCCCTCCACACTAATCTCCATCCTGGCAAGCAGCCCAAGTGCTTCATCTGTCCATATACCACCTCCATTCAGAGCCCCAGGCAGTCCTTCCAGGTGAGGCAACACTTCACCCACAAGTCTGCTGGGGTTGTCTATTGTGTCCAGTGCTCCCGACTCGGCCGCCTCTGTATTGGAGAGATCCGTCGTAAATTGAGGGGCCGCTTTGTTGAGCACCTCTGCACCGTCCACCACAAGCGGGACTTCCTGGTGGCCAAACATTTTAATTCCGATTCACATTCCCATTCCAAAGTGTCGATCCATGGCCTCCTCTTGTGCCGAGATCAGGCCACACAGCATAGAAGAGCAACACCTTACATTCCACTTTGGTACTATCCAACCTGATGGCATGAATATCGATTTCTCCTTCCAGTGAACAAAAACTGCCCCCCCCCACCCCCACTATTCACCACTGATCTTTTATTACTTCGCACTTGCCTATTACTTCCTCCCTGGGTCCCCTTCCCCTTCCCCTATTGTCCACTCTCACCTCCTTTCAGATTCTCTCTTCTCCAGCCCTTGACCTTCCTTTCTTTTCAAATCTTTTTATTGTTATATTATACAGGAAAAATAACATGAGTACATTGAAGTAGCAACACTTACAATGTCTCAAAAAAGACATTATCTTAAAGATTGAAAAAAAAATTTTGTGATAACAAAAAAAACCTACTAAGCAGAAAAAGTGAGAAAAAAAAGAACCCATTAGGCGTACAACCTCGGAGACATGCATCATACAAAAAGCTTCTAAAAATAAACATCAAACCGCCAGCAAGAAAAGAAAATATACTAAAAAATTTACAATTAGATCGTGGAAAAATTATATCAATTAGCTTAAATGATAATAACGTGGAAATGAGCCCCATCTTTTCTCAAAATCAAATAAAGGTTCAAAAGTTCAACTTCTAATTTTCTCCAAACTAAGACATAGCATCACTTGAGAGAACCATTGTGACAAAGTGGGAGCTGATGTATCCTTCCACTTCAACAAAATGGCCCTCCTAGCTATCAATGTAACAAATACAATAACATGTTGGTCAGACACAGAAATACCATTAATATTTTGAGGAATTATTCCAAAAAGCACAGTTAATTTATTAGGTTGTAAGTGTTGAAAAAACCTACTTCCAGAACTGTTCCAATATAGAACAAGACCAAAACATATGTGTCAGTGTAACTATCTCAGATTTACATCTATCACAATTATATCAACATTAGAAAAGATTTTAGAAAGTCTCCCCTTTGTCAAATGATAACGATGTACAATTTTAAATTGAATCAATGAATGGCTAGCACAAATTGAAGAGTTAACCAACTTCAAAATCCGCATCCAATCCTCCGTCATAAAAGTCAAATTAAGTTCCTTTTCTGAATCCCGTTTAATCTTAGCTAAAGGACTCTTATCCCATTGTAATAATAAATTATAAATTCTTCCAATAGAACCCTTAGTCAAAGGATTCATACTCATAATAGTATCTAACAGGTCAGCCTCCAATATGTAAGATAGATAGATAGATAGATATACTTTATTAATCCCGAAGGAAATTGGGTTTCGTTACAGCTGCACCAACCAAGAATAGAGCGTAAATATAGCAATACAAAAACCACAAACAATCAAACAACAAAATACAAACTATGCCAGATGGAAAATAAGTCCAGGACTAGTCTATTGGCACAGGGTGTCTGACCCTCCACGGGAGGAGCTGCACATTCTATGGCCACAGGCAGGAACGACCTCCCGCGCCGCCCAGTGTTCTATCTCGGTGGAATGTGGCCGAAGTCCAACAGTAAAAAGTTCAATATCTGGTCTACAAACACGTTCCTCAATTGTAATATACCCCAGATTGCACCATCTGTTGTTAACCAGAACAGTAAGCACCCAACTCCTTTACGCTTACCGCTCTCAGTGCACTTCTGGTCAGCCGGAACGGTCTGGAAGCCGTCCATGGAGAAGTTTTGATCGGGAATGTCCTTGTGCAAGGAAAATTACTTAAATATTTTTGTAAAAAATGTCTAACTTGAAGGTATTGCAGAAAGTGTGAGTATGAAAGAGAATATTTATCAATTAATTGTTCAAAAGACATCAATCTATCTTCTTTAAATAAATCCAAAAAAGAATTAATACCATTATTTTTCCAAAGTAAAAAAATTGGATCACTCAAAGAAGGCTTAAAAAAGTAATTTCGATAAATTAAACTACAAAGTTTAAATTTTTTAAGATTAAAAAAATTGCGGAACTGGAGCCAAATTTGTAAAGAATACTTAATCATAGGATATAGGTTTAAATTAACAATTTTAACTACTTGCACAGGTAAAGGAGCTCCCAATAACAAGGTTAAATAAAACTGTTTTACAACTTTCAGTTCCAGGTCTACCCAAATTGGCCGATCGCTCTTATCAACCCAGTATAACCAAAAAGACATGTATTGCACATTAACAGTCCAATAATACATTCTTAGATTAGGCAAAGCAAGACTTCCATCCTTTTTCAATTTTTTTAAGTGACATTTACTAATTCTTGGTCTTTTATTGTTCCAAATAAAAGATAAAATAATAGAATCAATCTGATCAAAAAACTTCCTAGTCAAAAAAACAGGAATATTCTGAAATAAATATAAAAATTTTGGTAAAATCATCATTTTAACTATATGAATACGACCAACAAGTGAAAATGTAAGTGGACTCCATCTACTAAATAAATACTTCATAGAGTCTACTAAGGGAACAAAATTGGCTTTATAAAGATCCTGACGGAGGGTCTCGGCCTGAAACGTTGACTGCACCTCTTCCTACAGATGCTGCCTGGCCTGCTGCGTTCACCAGCAACTTTGATGTGTGTTGTTATAAAGATCCTTTTTGTTTTAGTAATTATAATACCTAAATATCTGAAAGAGTCTGTAACTTTAAAAGGAGTATTATCATATATAGAGACAGAATCATTTAAAGGAAACAATTCACTTTTACTAAAATTTATTTTATATCCTGAAAAACCTCCAAATTCATTAAATAATTTTAGCAAGGCAGGAATGGATTCGTCAGGGTTAGATATATAAACCAATAACTCATCAGTGTAAAGAGAGATCTTATGCATGGTCTCATTCACAAAAATCCCATGGATATTTTTAGCCTCACAAAGAGCAATAGCAAGGGGTTCTAATACTAAATTAAACAACAAAGGACTTAATGGACAACCTTGTCTTGTCCCCCATGAAAGCTGAAAAAAAGGAGACCTACAATTGTTAGTGACAACAGTAGCAATAGGGGCTTTATATATCATTTTAATCCAATTATTAAAATTAGCACCAAAGCCAAATTTCTCTAAAACATTGAATAAATATTTCCATTCGACTTGATCGAACGCTTTTTCAGCATCCAAAGATACAACACATTGTGGAGTTTTAAAAGAGGACGAATATACAGTATAATGTTAAATAGTCTCCGAGCATTTGAAAAAGAATAGCAACCCTTTATAAAGCCTGTTTGATCTTTAAAAATAATTTTACCCAAAATATTCTCCAACCGATTGGCCATTATCTTCCACAAAATCTTAGCGTTGACATTCAGTAACGAAATAGGTCTATATGAAGCACAGTCAGTAGGATCTTTATCTTTTTTAAGAATTAATGAAATAGAAGCCTCATAAAAAGTAGAGGGTAAGTCACCTTTCACAAAAGAATCCTTAAACATTTCCAACATATATGGAGAAAGCAACTTTCCAAATTTTTTATAAAATTCTACAGGATAGCCATCAAGTCCTGGAGACTTACAAGATTGCATTGAAAAAATAGCTTTATGAATTTCCGCTTCAGTGATTTGAGCATCGAGAGTTTTTTGATCCTCAGCCGAGATTTTAGGAAAAACAATCTTTCGTAAAAAAGCATTCACTTCAGAAGAATCTAACGGACATTGAGATTTATAAAGCTCAGCATAAAAATCTTGAAAAATCTTATTAATTTCTTCATATTCCTGAGATAAGGTACCATCTTTCCTATAAATTTTCATGATTTGCCTTTTGGCTGCAGCCATTTTTAATTGAGATGCAAGCAGTTTATTATTTTTATCTCCAAACATATAAAATTGGCTCTTTAACTTAAGCAAATATCTTCAATGGGATGAGTTAATAACAGGTTATATTGTGATTGAAGTTCCACCCTTTGTTTAAATAAAATCAGTATTGGGGGAAATTGCATAGATATTATCTAACTCTTTAATTTGTTTTGAAATTCTATCTAATTCCGCTTTAGTTTGTTTTTTTAAATTTAGCTGAATAAGAAATAATCTGACCACGTAAAAATGCTTTAAACGTATCTCATATAACTAATTTAGACATACCCCCTATATCATTAAAAAGAAAACAATCTTTTATCTGGGTTTCAATGAAACTGACAAAGTCAGAGTTTTGCAATAATGTCTGAGACATGCGCCAAGGTGGGTCCACAAGGATGACATCATCAAATTCAAAAGACAAACTCAGAGGCGCATGATCAGATATAGCAAAAGCGTCATATTCGCAAGTTTTAACACTAGGCAAGAAGTGGGGATCGATTATAATATAATCGATCCTCAAATATTTTTTATAAACATGTGAGAAGAAAGAATATTCTCTGTTATTGGGATGGAGATACCGCCACAAATCAATCAACCCAAAATCAATCAAAAAGGAATTAATAAATGACACGGATCGATTTGGAAGTCGCTGATTGGTTGAGCTCTTATCAATCATAGGATTTAAGCAGCAATTAAAATCCCCACCCATTATCAGCATATGTTCATTTAAATCAGGCAGTAAAGCAAATACCTTTTTAAAAAAAAGGATCATCTAAGTTAGGACCATACAAATTAACCAAAACAACTTTTCTGCTACAGATTGTTCCTTTAACAATTAAAAATCTACCATTAGAATCTGATTCAATATCCTCTTGAATAAATATATTAGGTTTAATAAAAATAAACACGCCTTTTGTTTTACTCTGAGAAGTAGAGTGGAATTGCACACCATCCCACCATCTAAAAAACCTATTTTGATCTCCCGCCCTGATATGTGTCTCTTGAGCAAAAATTATATCAGGTTGGAATCGGTTAATAATTTTAAAAGTCTTTTTTCATTTAATAGAATGATTCAAACCACGTACATTCCAACTTCTTATATTAATCTGTTTAAATACCATACTATAATTTTATTCTACTTTATACATGCACAGAGCACATACCAATACGGGATGATCAAAAATGGCGGTGATGAAGAATACAACCAGATAAAAAACACGCATGCTCCAGAACCACCCAATGGGAAAAACTCCTAACTCTAAACCCACCCACCTACACCCGGAAACCCGAAAAAGGCAAGCGATCTACAATAGAATTCAAAGCTGCTGACTGCTCTCTCTGTGTTTTCTTTCCCTCCCCCCAGTTAGTAAAAAAGTAGAGTGACCTTGTGAAAAAAACAATAGTCTCAGCAAAAAAGGTATTTACATTCCATCGACTAATAAACAAGAACCAAAATAATGTTATCTCTTAGAGAGAAAATGCAGTGCCATCTTTAAGTTTAATATTAATTCCCTAAAAAAGCTTTAAATTCAATTATAAAATGTTACAATAAAACAGAAAAAATATATAAAAAGCCCTATTAGTAGGAAAAAACTACCAATTTTCTGATTTAAAAAAAAGAAACAAACCAAGTATTAAATTAAAGGAACAAATCCACTTATCTTCTTCTCTCAGTTGTAGAAAGTTCAGAGATCATTTAGACAGACATACTTAAGCCATAAATCTTTCCAAAGGAAAACCAACAATATGCAATAATGAACAACTCTCCTTGTCTTCTTTAATTAGTCTCTCAATGAAATATACAAGTGACCTTCATAAATCTTCTTTCCAAAAGGTGAATAATATACAGATAAACAAACAGCCTTTCAGATAGATCATTCAACAGTGGCGTCTAACAGCGGCGGGTATAGCCTGAACAAAGTCCAGTGCAGATCTTGGATCAAAAAAAGTACGAGGAGGAGAATTAGCAAAAAAAACTTTAATTCTTGTCAGGTACCTCAAAGACGGAAAAAGTTTTTTTATCATATGCTTGTTTCATTACCAGGGCAAACTTTGATCTTTGTTCCATTACCTCTCTTGGATAATCTTCGTAAAGGCGGAGCTCAGATTCCATAAATCTCAAAACTCTGTTTTCTTGCCTGTCGCATTATTTGATCTTTAATTTTAAAGTGATGAAAGCAAACCAGAACAGATCTTGGTTTACTAGAATCCTTCAATTTCGAGATAAACGCCCTGTGTGCCCTTTCTATAGCAGGCGGCTTTGATTGAATGGTAGGAAATAAAGTGTGGAAAAGCTTACCAAAGTAAGCAGTTAAATCTCCATCTTCAGCTCCTTTTTGCAGCCCAAAAATTCGTATATTCTTTCGTCGAGACCTAGTTTCCAGGTCTATAATCTTATTTTGATATCTTTCCAAACAAGTTGTAGCTTCAGACAACTTTTGCTTAGTTATCTTCAATTCCTCTTCATGTGAAATAACTTGAGTTTCCAGGTCTTTAAGTTTTCCCAGAAATGACTTCATTTCATTACTATTCTTTTCCAGTTGATCTTTAATTGATCCATTCTGATCCTTAATTGAATTCAGTGTCCGAACGATATCTTCAGCCCACGATGGCATTTCATCAGATCTTTCCTTTTGCACCTTTCCTTTCCCATTATCTTTATCACTAGGTTCAGGTAAATTCTTCCCACTTCTTGTAGACATAGACATATCGTTCCCCCTCAAGAATCAGCAAGTAAAAATTTTAAATTCAAAGCTTAAACTAGGGGAAGAGAAAGAAAACTAAGAGCAGCACAAAAATACTGCTACTCCATTTGCAGACAGGGGCAGTCCTTCAAGCCCTTGACCTTTCCCACCTACCTGGCTTCACCTATCACCTTCCAGCTAGCCTCTTTCCCCTCCCCCTGCCTTTTAATTCAGGCATCCCACCCCTTCCCTCTCAGTCCTGATGAAGGGTCTCAGCCCGAAACGTCCTCTGTTTACTCATTTCCACCGATGCTGCCCGACCTGCTGAGTTCCTCCAGCATTTTGTGTGTGTTGCTAAATGAATAAAATCAGCGGGGGCAGGGTAACCATATAACCATATAACAATTACAGCACGGAAACAGGCCATCTCTGCCCTTCTAGTCCATGCTGAACTCTTACTCTCACCTAGTCCCACCAACCTGCACTCAGCCCATAACCCTCCATTCCTTTCCTGTCCATATAGCTATCCAATTTAACTTTAAATGACAGCATCGAACCTGCCTCAACCACTTCTGCTAGAAGCTCATTCCACACAGTTACCACTCTCTGAGTAAAGAAGTTCCCCCTCATGTTACCCCTAAACTTTAGCCCTTTAACTCTCAACTCATATCCTCTTGTTTGAATCTCCCCCACTCTCAATAGAAAAAGCCTATCCACATCAACTCTATCTATCCCCCTCATAATTTTAAATACCTCTATCAAGTTCCCCCTCAACCTCCTACACTCCAAAGTATAAAGACCCAACTTTTTCAACCTTTCTCTGTAACTTAGGAGATAAAACCCAGGCAATACTCTAGTAAATCTCCTCTGTACTCTCTCAATTTTATTGACATCTTTCCTATAATTCGGTGACCAGAACTGTACACAATACTCCCAATTTGGCCTTACCAATGCCTTGCACAATTTCAACATTACATCCCAACTCCTATACTCAATGCTTTGATTTATAAAGGCAGCATACCAAAAGCTTTCTTCACCACCCTATCCACATGAGATTCCACCTTCAGGGAACTATGCACCATTATTCCTAGATCCTTCTGTTCTACTGCATTCTTCAATGCCTTACCATGTATGTCCTATTTTGATTAGTCCTACCAAAATGTAGCACCTCACATTTATCCGCATTAAACTCCATCTGCCATCTTTCAGCCCACTCCTCTATGTGGTCTAAATCTCTCTGCAAGCTTTGAAAACCTACTTCATTATCCACAACTCCACCTATCTTAGTATCATCTACATACTTGCAAATCCAATTTACCACCGCAACATCCAGATCATTAATATATATGACAAACAACATTGGACCCAGTACAGATCCCTGAGGCACACCACCAGACACCGTTCTCCAATCTGACACACTATTATCCACCACTACTCTCTGGCGTCTCCCATCCAGCCACTGCTGAATCCATTTTACTACTTCGATATTAATACCTAACGATTGAACCTTCCTAACTAACTTTCCATGTGGAACCTTGTCAAGGGCCTTACTGAATCCATATAGACAACATCCACTGCTTTACCCTCGTCAACTTTCCTAGTAACCTCATCAAAAAATCCAATAAGATTTGTCAAAGATGACCTTCCACGCACAAATCCATGTTGACTGTTCCTAATCAGACCATGTCTATCCAGATAATTACATATACCATCTCTAAGAATACTTTCCATCAATTTACCCACCACTGACGTCGAACTCACAGACCGATAATTTCTAGGTTTACTCTTAGAACCCTTTTTAAACGATGGAACAACATGAGCAATACGGCAATCCTCCAGCACCATCCCCGTTTATAATGACATTTGAAATATTTCTGTCAGAGCCCCTGCTATTTCCACACTAACTTCCCTCAAGGTCCTAGGGAATACCCTGCCAGGACCTGGAGACTTATCCACTTTTATATTCCTTAGAAGCACCAGTACCTCCTCTTCTTTAATCATCATACTTTCCATAACTACCCTTCTTGTTTCCCTTACCTTACACAATTCAATATCCTTCTCCTTAGTGAATACCGAAGAAAAGAAATTGTTCAAAATCTCCCCCATCTCTTTTGGCTCCACACATAGCCGTCCACTCTGATTCTCTAAGGGACCAATTTTATCCCTCACTATCCTGGATTATCCCTCCATCTCTGGATTTTCCTTGGGGTTTACTCCTCAAGCCTTCCCTGCGAGTGGGTATAGCCTCAAGGCAGCAGAGGTTTGAAATCAGAGTTTTCCTTCTCCTAGATGAGCAGCCAACCATAGCTGATGAGCCCCATCTGCCTGAAGTGACTAGATTTAAGGCACCAGTAACCCACCTTTGCCTCTTCTGTCAGTAAAACAGTTCTGACAGGCTTAGTAGCTAAGCCACACTTGAAGGTCAAGATATACTGTACCACTATTTTCTATAATGGTATGCCTAAAACAGCAAACAGCACACAGTGCTATAAACAGTGTTTTGTAAAAAGCAGAACCTACTTGTGTTATCAAAATTCTTTCAATGTCCAGGTCTCTTCCATAGCTACATGCTCCAGTATCTGATATTAAATTTATATCCAATTTCTCATATTTCTAATAAATGACCTCAGGTACTATATACTCTCAGATTCAGATTTATTTGTCACATGTACATCAAATCCTACAGTGAAATGCTGGGGGCAGCTGCAAGTGTCACCACATACTCTAGTGTCTACAGTACATGCCCACCTACACAGAACACAGCAAAACAGAATATACCCAAGTGACAAAATAACAACAACCATCTTAAAGAAGGCTCTCACCCTGAAACGTTGATTGTTTATTCATTTTCATAGATGTTGCCTGACCTGCTGAGTTCCTCCAGCATTTTGTTGTGTTGCTCTGGATTTCCAGCATCTGAAAAAACCTCTCATGTTTGTGAACAGCAGAACAACCCCATTCCTCCCTCCTGTTCACACACCAAATACACCATCCCCTAACCTCAAGACAAGCCATTCCGTTAACGTCCACGTTTGCCCACACAACTGCACACTTCTTGAAGTTTGTCCTGCTTCCTTGAAATACAAACTGCATATTTATACCTCCTGTGCCCTTGACCAACCATGCAAATAACAAATGCTGAGAAGCTAACACTGTACCATAGAATACACTGCTTGACCACGTTCCATAAATGTATTGCACATCCATTGATGAGCCTATAGTTATGTATATTGAATAGGTTATTAAAAATGTGCTAAAACAGAAATACTGTATATTAAAAAAGTGAAGTAAATGGTGATTGCTAAGAAGTTAATCCTGCAAATGTGGAAAATGGACTCTGTGCCTACGTACGATCTGTGGCTGAGAGAACTGGCAAATACTTTACATTTGGAGAGACTGAAACTATATAATGAGGACAGAGGGGACATCTTTGAAAGAATATAGGGCCCAGTATTGGACTTTCTCACGGGGTGAGGACTGAGGATTTTTGGTGCGGTGCACCTCTGCTGTGTATGTTACTTCTGCCTTAATATTTTTTTCTCTTTTGCTGCTCAATATTTCATTTGATTTTGTTATCAAATTGAGGCTGAGTACAGGGCTACGGTAGGAAACTTTGTCACATGGTGTGAGCAGAATTATCTGCAGCTTAATGTGAAAAAGACTAAGGAGCTGGTGGTAGACCTGAGGAGAGCTAAAGTACCGGTGACCCCTGTTTCCAGCCAGGGGGTCAGTGTGGACATGGTGGAGGATTACAAATACCTGGGGATACGAATTAACAATAAACTGGACTGGTCGAAGAACACTGAGGCTGTCTACAAGAAGGGTCAGAGCCGCCTCTATTTCTTGAGGAGACTGAGGTCCTTTAACATCTGCCGGACGATGCTGAGGATGTTCTACGAGTCTGTGGTGGCCAGTGCTATCATGTTTGCTGTTGTGTGCTGGGGCAGCAGGCTGAGGGTAGCAGACACCTACAGAATCAACAAGCTCATTCGTAAGGCCAGTGATGTTGTGGGGATGGAACTGGACTCTCTCACTGTGGTGTCTGAAAAGAGGATGCTGTCTAAGTTGCATGCCATCATGGTCAATGTCTCCCATCCACTGGGTGGGCACAGGAGTACATTCAGCCAGAGACTCATTCCACCGAGATGCAACACAGAGCGTCATAGGAAGTCATTCCTGCCTGTGGCCATCAAACTTTACAACTCCTCCCTGGGAGGATCAGACACCCTAAGCCAATAGGCTGGTCCTGGACTTATCTCATAATTTACTGGCATAGTTTACATATTACTATTTAACTATTTATGGTTCTATTACTATTTATTTATGGTGCAACTGTAACAAAAACCAATTTCTCCCGGGATCAATAAAGTATGACTACAACTATGACTATGATGGTTGTGGTTTTTGTGGATGTGCTGTATATTTTTGCGTTTTTTTGTTTGTTTGTAACAAATAAAAATAAAAATATTTTTTAAAAAAACTGAAGTAGTGTCCAAAGCTTTAAGGTCCATTCAGGAATCGGATGGCAGAAGGGAAGAAGCTGTTCCTGAATCGCTTCAGTCTTCTGTATCTCCTACCTGATGGTAACAGTGAGAAAAGGGCACGCCTGGGTACTGGAGGTCTTTAATGATGTAGGCTGCCTTTCTGAGACACCGCTCCCTAAAGATATCTTGGGTACTTTGTAGGCTAGTGCCCAAGATGGAACTGACTAGATTTACAACCTTCTGCAACTTCTTTCAGTCCTGTGCAGTAGCCCCTCCATGCCAGACAGTGATGCAGCCTGTCAGAATGCTCTCCACAGTACAACGATAGAAGTTTTTGAGTGTATTTGTTGACATGCCAAATCACTTCAAACTCCTAATAAAGTATAGCCACTGTCTTGTCTTCTTTATGACATCAATGTGTTGGGACCCCGTTAGATCCTCAGGTATCTTGACACCCAGGAACATGAAGCTGCATAGATGATCTATTTGTTTGTAAATGCTTTGATATTACCTTTGTCAACTAAGACCATTTAAGTTACACATCATTCCAGTCAGTCTCCTCTGGGCATCCTCTAAAACAGGGGTTCCCAACTGTTTTTATTTCATGGACCCCAACCATCACCTGAGGGTTCCATGGACCCCAGGTTGGAAATCCTGTACTAAAACCTTAACACCTTTGTTGTGCAAGTGTATATTGGATGCATTTTCATTTACATAGCCTTTCAGGACCTCAGGTCATCTGAAAGCACTTCTGAAGAGCTGTCATGGTTGTGATGAAGGAAATTCAACAGTTCATTGGCAATCAACAAGCTTAGACAAAAAACAGCGAGTCTCTGACTGGTTCCAGCGCACAGGTGATATTCAACAAGGACTGCAAGGATAAATCCTGTCCGTGTCACTGAGGCTGGGTGAGACTAGAACCAGAAATTATAGATTTGAGGGTGAAAGGTGAAATATTTAAGGGGAACCTGAGGGGGAACTTCTTCAATCAGTGAGGGGTGCAAGTATGGAACAAGCTGCCAGTGGAAGTGGTGCATCTGTGTTTGATTGCACATTTGGATAAGTACATTGATAGGAGGGGTATGGAGAGACATGGTCTAAGTGTGGGTCACTGAGATCATACAGAATAACAGCTTGGCATGGACGAGATGTACCGAAGGGCATGTTTCCGTGCTCAATGACTCTATGATCAAAGGAAATCCACTGCTCCTTTTAAACCAGGGGTTCCCAACCTGGGGTCCATGGATCCCTTGCTTAAAGATATTGGTCTATGGCATTAAAAAGGTTGTGAACCCCGTTTTAAATAGTGCTTGGGGATCTCCTATAATCAGCTAGTAGAACAAAAATGTTTAGTTTAATATCTCATTCCAAAAGATTATGTGAGAATCAGAATCACAAAAGGCATTACAAAGGGTGGATACATCAGAACATTACATATTAAACATTCAATTGGCCACAAGATATAGGAGCAGAATCAGGCCATTTGGCCCATTGAGTCAGCTTCACCATTTCATCATGACTGATTCAATTTTTCTCTCAGCCCCAATCTCCTGCACAGGATTGAAAGAAGCTGCAGAAAGCTGTGAACTCAGTCAGCTCCATCACGGGCACTAGCCTCCATAGCATCCAGGACATCTTCAAGGAGTGATGCCTCAGAAAGGTGGCAACCATCATTAAGGACCCCCTTCACCCAGGACATGACGGTATAGGAGCAGAATTAGGCCATTTGGCCTATGGAGTCTGCTCTGCCATTTCATCATGGCTGATCCATTTTTCCTCTCAGCCCCAATCTCTTGCCTTCTCCCCGTATCTCTTCATGCCCTGACGATTCAAGCATTTATCAAACTCTGCCTTAAACACACATAAAGACTTGGCCTCCACAGCTGCCTGTGGCAAAGAATTCCATAGATTCATCATTCTCTGGGTAAAGAAATTCTTCCTCATCTCCGCTCCAAAAGGACACCCCTGTATTCTGATGCTGTGTCATCTGGTCCAGACCCTCCCACTATAGGAAATATCATCTCCACATCCATTCTATCAAGTCCTTTCACCATTAGATAGGTTTCAATTAGGTCACCCCTCATTCTTCGGAATTCCAGTGAATACAGGCACACAGCCATCAAATGCTCTTCATATGACAAGCCATTCAATCGTGGAGTTATTTTCGTGGATTTCCACTGAACTCTAGTTTCAGCACATCTTTCTAAGATAAGGGCCCAAAATTCTCAAAATACTCCAAGTGAGGCCTCACCAGTACTTTATTAGGTTTTAACATTATGCCCTTGCTTTTATATTCTAGTCCTCTTGAAATAAATGCTAACATTGCATTTGTCTTCCTCATCACAGACCCAACCTGCAAACTCACCTTTAGGGGATCCTGCACTCGCACTCCCCAGTCATTTTACACTTCAGTTTTTGTATTTTCTCTCTAGTTAGAAAATAGTCAACCCTTTCATTTCTTCTACCAAAGTGTTTGACCATACACTTCCCGACACTGTATTCCATTTGCTATTCTTTGCCCATTCTCCTAATCTGTCTCTTTTGTAGCCTCTCTACTTCCTCAAAACTACCTATCCCTCCACCTATCTTCATACCGTCTGTACACTTTGCAACAAAGCCATCAATTGCATCATCCAAATCATTGACATATAACGTAAAAAGAATTGGTCCCAACACAGACCGCTGTGGAACACCACCAGTCACCAGCAGCCAACCAGAAAAGGCTCCCTTTATTCCCACTCTTTGCCTCCTGCCAATCAGCCACTGCTTTATCCTTGCTAGAATCTTTCCTGTAACACAATAGGCTCATAATTTGTTAAGCGCTTCTTCTGTGGCAGCTTGTCAAAGGCCTTCTGAAAATCTAAGTATACAACATCAGCCAATTCTCCTTTTCTATCCTGCTTATTATTTCTTCAAGGAATTCCAACAGATTTATCAGGCAAGATTTTCCCTTGAGGAAACCAGGCTGTCTACTGCCTATTATGTGCCTCCAAGTACCCTTAAACCTCATCTTTAAAAATCGACTCCAACAGCTTCCCAACCACTGAGGTCAGACTAATTTCTTACTTTCTTCTGCCTCTCTCCCTTCTTGAAGAGTGGAGTACCATTTGCAATTTTTCAGTCTTCTGGAACTATTCCAGAAGCTAGTGATCGTTGAAAGATCATTACTATGAAGAAAGACTGGATGAACTAGGCTAGTACTCATTGGAATTTAGAAGATTGAGAGGGGATCTGATTGAAACGTATTAAATCCTAAAGGGATCGGACAGGCTAGATGCAGGAAGATTGTTCCCGATGTTGGGGAAGTCCAGAATGAGGGGTCACAGCTTGAGGATAAGGGGGAAGCCTTTTAGGACTGAGATTAGGAAAAACTTCTTCACACAGAGAGTGGTGAATCTGTGGAATTCTCTGCCACAGGAAACAGTTGAGGCCAGTTCATTGGCTATATTTAAGAGGGAGTTAGATATGGCCCTTGTGGCTACGGGGATCAGGGGGTATGGAGGGAAGGCTGGTGCAGGGTTCTGAGTTGGATGATCAGCCATGATCATAATAAATGGCGATGCAGGCTCGAAGGGCCGAATGGCCTACTCCTGCACCTATTTTCTATGTTTCTATGTTTCTACTAATGCCTTCACAATCTCTTCAGCCATCTCCTTCAGTACTCGGGTATATATCATCTGGTCCAGGTGACCTACCTACCTTTAGACCTTTTGGTTTCCCAAGAACTTTCTCTCTAGTTATGGTAACTTCACACACTTCATGACCTGACACCTGGAACTTCCGCCACACTGCTAGTGTTTTCCACGGTGGAGACTGATGCAAAATACTTATTCAGTTTGTCTGCCATTTTGTTGTCCCCCATTACTACCTCTCCAGCATTATTTTCCAGTGGTTCAATATCCACTCTTGCCTCTCTTTTACACTTAATGTATCTAAAGAAACTTCTGGTATCCTCTTTCTTATTACTTTCACATTCCATCTTTACCTTCTAAATGACTTTTTTTAGTTGCCTTCTGTTGGTTTTTAAGAAGCTTCCCAATCCTCTTGCTTCCCACTCATTTTTGCTCTATTATATGCCCTTTCTTTGGCTCTGAAGTTGGTTTTAATTTGTCTTCTGGTGTGTCATCTTTGCTTTAGAATGCTTTTTCCTGTTTGATTTTGTTCTTTTCCCCCATTATATTTAACCAGCTACTTTCTATTAACCCTGTTTGCCTATCCTACAGCCAATTCATTTTTTTTTGTTTCAAAGTCACCAATCAAGTTCAGATCGCTTTTTTGATATATCATATCTATTACTGATCATTCTCAGATGGTGTAATTGTACCCAGTGTTGTGGATACTAAAGGCATCCTCCTCAAAAGACCCATTTTCCAAATTCATTTTGATAAATCGCTATTTATTTGTCAATTGTGGATACAAGGATGATATCATTCACGTCCTAATCTAAATAAAACAGATGCAGCCAAAGCATGGAAATTTATGAGGCTCCATTCAATCATGGTCTGACCAGATTCAATCACATTAGTACCAATCCCCAGCCTATAAAACTTCACGGATTAGCTATCTAGTATAACTGTTCAATTGAGACATATGGACTATCCTTATTTAACAGCCTCATTTGTGGCACTTCCTAAAAAGTTGTTTTAAGTCAGGGAATGCAACATATTCCTAGGAATATTATTGTCCACTTTGATGGACATTTTCTCAAATAAATCAGTTAAGTCAGTCAAGTCAAGCCTCAAAACAGGTTTGAAGATCATGATGTGCAATTAACCAAACCCACTGACTGAACTGGAGGCAGCCTCCCAATTTCATGTTGCCTTCTCATTTGCATAATACTCATTAGCATCAATACACAGTTGATTGGGTGCTTGCATCATCATGTGGTTAACATAATGAACAGTTCGCAGCAGTTAAAGAAGTCGGCCTAGGAAACTGTGCAAGGCTCCATAACGCAAATGAACAAGCTCTTTGCAAAATGGAATACAGGCCTTACTGAAAAAGATGAATTTAGGATGGATATGCTGTTTCCGAAGAGCAACAGCTGGCTCTTCCAGCATATGGTTAAATGACAGTGAGAGCACAATGCAAAGGGCAGTGCCAGATTTACACTCAATGGCAACGTTGTTAGTCACAGGAGTGGAACCCAGTGTGGTCTTCTGCTTTCGCCCATCCACTTCAAGGTTCGACATGCAGTGCGTCAAGACATGCTTTTCTGCACACCACTACTGTTACTTGTGGTTATTTGAGCTAGTCTCACCTTTCTGTCAGCTTGAACCAATCTGGCCATTCTCCTCAGTCTTCTCTCATTAATAAGGAGTTTCTTCCCACAGAACAGCTACTCACTCACTGAATGTATTTTTGGTTTTCACTCCATTTTCTGTAAACTCGAGAGACTGTTGCGCATGAAAATCTCAGGAGATCAGCAGCTTCTGAGATACCCCTTCTGCCACCAACAATCATTCTACTATCAAAGTCACTTTGGTCACATTTCATCCTAATTCTGATGTTAGGTCTGAAGAACAACTGAACCTCTTGACCTTGCCGTCGAGCTTTTATGCATTGAGTTGCTGCCGCAGGGTTGGCTGATTAGCTATTTGCATTTAAGAATAGGTGTACAGGCGTACCTAATAAAATAGCCACGGAGTGTATATGACCTAGATGCAAGGAATCCAGTGCTTTCCTATGAGAAATTGCATTATTCTACCCACTGCTTCTCTGATGTTACACACATCCAAATTCACTGCAAGCCTGTCATTTATCCAATAACAATTATCAAATCAGGACTCCTAGCTTAAAGCTACATGCTTCATGATATTCTTACACACTTAACACTGTGGCAAGCTTCAGGTCTCCTGGCTTGCATGAGCACCTCATGTTGAGACATCCAGGAATGTGTGTAATGTTGGTCTATCCCAGTTCAGTCAACTGAACTGCACAGAACCAGTGAGTGGTGAGAGCCCTACTTCCATTCACCCCATTTGCAGTCTTCCTTCTCCTCCTGCTCAGTGTGATCTCTGGTATTCTGCGGCCATCCACTTAGTCCAAAGGTATGCCGACTAATGCAACCACATCCAAGGGCAACTTGCATAGAAATTCTGAAATTAGTGGCAAGAACCTGACTCACTACTCTGAAAACTTTAGTAAACTGAAAGAGAGAACACATGTACAACAGCAGAAAAATCCAGATGAAATCAACCTGCAGATAACAAGTTGTGTTTAACCTCTTTAAATAGGACTGGTTCAGTGTTTATCTGTGCTGTGTGGTGTGTTTGTACCTGTGCAAGTTTGCAAGCTTACCTGTTACATCACTGAATGCTAAACCGATGGCACTGGCTTCAATCCTCAGTTGAAAACTGACCTGGTGCCTCTGCAAGTTCTGGCATACATTTACTGCACTGACATTATTACACTCAGCAATATGGCATCTGTTTCCCTAAAATGTGGGAAAGGTGCAGCATGTGGGAAGTCAGGGTGAGTACCATTGTCCCTGATGACTACACCTGTAAAAGGTGCATCCAGCTGCAGCTCCTGACAAACCGAGTTAGGGAACTGCATCTGGAACTGGAGCTGGAAGAACTTCTGATCATTCGTGAGGCAGAGGCAGAAATAGAAGAGTTTCAGGGAGACAGTCACCCCCAAAGTCAGGAGGCAGGTTGCTGGGTGACAGTCAGGAGAGCGAAGGGGAATAGACAGAATGAGCAGAGCGCCCCTGTAGCCGTTCCCATCAACAACAGGTATACCGTTTTGGATACTGCTGGTGGGGACGACCTACCAGGCACAAGTTGTAGTGGTCACCTCTCTGGCACTGAGACGGGACCCTCAGCTCAGAAAGGAAGGAGGGAAAAGAGGACAGCAGTAGTGATAGGGGATTAGATAGGTAGGGGGACAGATAAGAGGTTCTGTGGAAGAGATCGAGAATCCCGGATGGTCTGTTCCCTCCCTGGTGCCAGGGTCCGCGATATCTCAGATCGAGATCTCGGTATTCTCAAGAGGGAGGGTGAGCAGCCAGATGTTGTGGTCCATGTAGGGACCAATGACGTGGATAGGAAGAGGAGGAGGTCCTGCAAAGAGAGTTTAGGGAGTTAGGAAAAAGTTGAAGGACAGGACCTCCAGGGTTGCAATCTCAGGGTTGCAATCTCAGGATTGCTACCCGTGCCACGTGCTAGTGAGGCTAGAAATAGGAAGATAATGTAGCTAAATACGTGGCTAAGGAGATGGTGCAGGAGGGAAGGCTTCATGTTTCTGGACAATTGGGCTTTGTTCCAGGGAAGATGGGACCTGTTCCGATGGGGACTAACATCCTTGCGGGTAGATTTGCTCGTGCTGCTCCGGGGTGTTTAAACTAGATTTGCAGGGGGAGGGGAACCAGAGTGTTAGAGCAGGTAGTGAGGTGGAGGAGGATAAAGGTCATGCGAGGACTGCATGTATAGACAAAAATCAAAGGTTTGTACGTGATAGAAATGTTCTCAGGTGCATCTATTTCAATGCAAGGAGTATTGTAGGTAAGGCAGATGAGCTTAGGGTGTGGATTGGCACGTGGGATTACGACATTATTGCTATTAGTGAGACTTGGTTGCAGGAGGGGCAGGACTGGCAGCTTAATGTTCCAGGGTTCCATTGTTTCAGACGTGACAGAGGGGGAGGGATGAAACGGGAAGGAGTGGCATTACTAGTCAGGGAGAATATCACAGCTGTGTGTAGACAGGACAGCCCAGAGGGCTTGTCTACAGAGGCCATATGGGTGGAGCTGAGGAACGGAAAAAGTGTGACCACACTAACAGGGTTGTATTATAGACCGCCCAATAGTCAGAGAGAATTGGAGGAGCAAATCTGTAGAGAGATAGCCCACCGATGTAAGAAACAGGAAGTTGTAATAGTAGGGGATTTTAACTTTCCACATATTGACTGGGACTCCCACACTGTGAAAGGGCTAGATGGCTTGGAGTTTGTCAAATGTGTTCAGGAAAGTTTCAAAAATCAACATATAGAGGTACCTACGAGAGAGGATGCAATACTTGATCTCCTATTAGGGTACCAGACAGGTCAGGTGTCAGAAGTATGTGTAGGTGAACATTTTGGGTCCAGTGACCATAATGTCATTAGTTTCAAGTTACTTATGGATAAGGATAGGTCTCGTCCTCAAGTTGAGGTTCTAAATTGGAGAAGGGCCAATTCTGTGGAAATGAGAAAGGATCTAGGAAGAGTGGATTGGGATAAGTTGTTTTCTGGCAAGGATGAGTTCAGTAAGTGGAAGGCCTTCAAAGGCAAAATTTTGAGAGTGCAGAGTTTGCATGTTCCTGCCAGGATTAACGGCAAAGTTAACAGGCCTTGGTTTTCAAGGGATATTGGTGATCTGGTTAAGAAAAAGAGAGAGATGTATAGCAGGTATAGGCAACAAAGAACAAATGAGGCACTTGAAGATTATTGAAAATGTAAAAAAAAACTAAAGGAGGAAATCAGGAAGGCAAAAAGAAGACGAGGTTGCTTTGGCAGATAATGTGAAGGTAAACCCCAAGGGTTTCCACAAGTATATTAAGAGCAAAAGGATAGAAACGGATAAAATTGGTCCCCTAGAAGATAAGAGGGGTCGTCTATGTGTGGAGCCTCACGAGATGGGGGAGATCTTAAACAGCTTTTTTGCATCAGTATTTACTCAGGAAACTGGCATAGCGTATATGGAAGGAAGGGAAACAAGCAGTAGCGTCATGGAACATATAGAGATTAAAGAGGAGGAGATGTTTGCTGCCTTACAGTGAATAAAGGTAGATAAATCCCCCGGGCCTGACATGCTATTTCCTCGGACCTGACATGCTATTTCCTCGGACCTTGAGAGAGACTAGTGTAGAAATTGCAGGGGTCCTGGCAGAAATATTTAAAATGTCCTTAGCCACAGTTGTGGTGCCGGAGGATTGGAGGGTAGCTCATGTTGTTCCGTTGTTTAAAAAAGGCTCCAAAAGTAAACCAGGTAATTACAGGCCGGTGAGCCTGATATCAGTTGTAGGTAAATTATTGGAAGGTGTTCTGAGAGATCGGATATACAAGTATTTGGACAGCCAAGGGCTGATTAAGGATAGTCAGCATGGCTTTGTGTGTGGTAGATCCTGTTTAACGAATCTTGTAGAGTTTTTCGAGGAGGTTACCAAGAAAGTAGATGAAGGAAAGGCTGTGGTAAATTGGATCAGCAAGTTTGCTGACGACACTAAGATTGAAGGTGTTGTGGACAGCGAGGAAGGCTTTCAAAGCTTGCAGAGGGATCTGGACCAACTGGAAAAATGGGCCGGAAAATGGCAGATGGAATTTAATGCAGACAAGTGTGAGGTGTTGCACTTTGGAAGGTAGGACATACACAGTAAATGATAGGGCACTGAGGAGTGCGGAGGAACAAAGGGATCTGGGAGTTCAGATACATAATTCCCTGAAAGTGGCGTCACAGGTGGACAGGGTGGTAAAGAAGGCTTTTGGCATCCTGGCATTCACAAATCAAAGTATTGAGTATAGGAGCTGGGATATTATGGTCAGGTTGTATAAGACATTGGTGAGGCCAAATTTGGAGAACTGTGTGCAGTTCTGGTCACCTAACTATAGGAAGGATATCAGTAAGATTGAAAGATTGCAGAGAAGATTTACTAGGATGTTGCTAGGTCTTCAGGAGTTGAGTTACAGGGAAAGATTGAACAGGTTAGGACTTTATTCCTTGGAGCGTAGAAAAATGAGGGGGCGTTTAATAGAGGTTTACAAAATTATGAGGGGTATAGACAGAGTAAATGCCAGTAGGCTCTTTCCACTTAGATTAGGAGAGATAAATACGAGAGAACATGGCTTTAGGGTGAAAGGGAAAAGGTTTAGGGGGAACTTCTTCACTCAGAGAGTGGTGGGAGTGTGGAACGAGCTGCCAGCTGATGTGGTAAATGCGGGCTCACTCTTAAGTTTTAAGAATAAATTGGATAGATACATGGATGGGAGAGGTCTGGAGGGTTATGGACTGGGTGCAGGTCAATGGGACTAGCAGAATAAAGTTTCGGCACAGACTAGAAGAGCCGAATGGCCTGTTTCCTGTGCTGTAGTGTTCTATGGTTCTATGGTTCTAAAATAAGAGGCAATTTACAACATGTTTCTCATACAATACATGCTTAATAACTGTGTTACTCTTCATCTGATAGCTTCTTCATTAACACAAAGACTCAGCAGAGGAGGTACTTCTTGAACAAATGGTAAAATTCCATCTTCCTCAGAACACACTGGTGCAATTCTGCACTGCCATCACAGAGAGCATCCTCACGTCAGCCATTACTGTCTGTTCAGTGTAGCATCCTCTCACAATATACGAAAACCACAACGAACCAACTATCAGGTCAGCAGGAAAAGTCACTGGCTGCAGTCTACCATTAAGTTGGCTGTTGGCGCAGTGGCATCAGTGCCAGACTTCGGAGCAAAAGTTCCCGAGTTTGAATCCAGCCGGCTCCCATGCACGCTTTCCATCCGTGCTGGGTTGAGCGTTGAGCTAACAACTTGGTTTTCAAATGCTTTTATTGTGAAGCAACATCAGCTTAACCATAACCGACAATGTCCTAAAGTACAATGCTTCTTTTTCCTTTTCTTTCTTATAACAACGTAATGAAAGTCAAATGAATGTGTTTAGTAAACATGCAAAAAGCAAAGGAAACACTACCACCCCATCTCCTTTCCCCTTCCCAGCCCTACCCTCCTCTCATCCCTCCCGTATGTGCTGTTTATGTCCTACAGCCCCCCCCCCACACACTTAGTTAAACTGTAGGTCGAGCTAACAACTCAGCTTCGTAAAAATAAGAAAGCCCGCTAATAAAAAAATGCCGTCATGATGGCATTCCGATGACTCCACTCGGGGTTAAGTGCTTTCTTCTTCTTCTTCAGTCTGCTAATACTACAGGACTTGTAAGGGGGCAGGAAAAATTATTGCAGACACTACTCACCCCCCTGCAAACTGCCTTTTCTAAAAGCTCCCCTCTGGAAAGTGCTATAGGGCGATTAAAAGAAATACTTCACACCACCTTAAAAGATTTTTTCCCCAGGCAGTTAATCTGATCAATCATTGTAGTTAGCCCCCCTCTACCTATTACCTCAGTGACTCCAATGCACTGTAAACACTTTAATCCACTTTATATAATGCTGTTTACATTGTAGGTACATGCTGGTATTGATATACTGGTGCACATTTTATTGCATGTTCATACTTTAACTTCTAATCTATTTCTGTGTGATTCTTTGTTCTTTATAATCGTTGAGTTGCTGTTTTCTGTTGCACGTCATGCTAACACCCCAGCAAACTCCTAATACATGTAAATCTATATTGCGAATAAAGTTGATCCTTGATCCTAGTTATAAATGATGAAGCCACACTAGCTGAGGAGCTAAACAACTTCTTTGCTAGGTTTGACAGAGACAACACTGAACCAGTGATGCAGGCCGTTCCACCTGAGGCGGGCACAGCGCTGACACCAATCACACACGAGGTGAGATGTACTCTCTGCAATATTAACACATGCAGAGCAGCTGAACCAGACGGCGTACCCGGGCGGGTTCTCAGGAACTGTGCTGACCACCTGGTAGAGGTTTTTACTGAAATTTGTAACACCTCTCTGACCCTTGCTGTGGTCCCTACACGTTTCAAAACATCTATAACAATCCCAAAGCAGTCAGCGGTAATGTGCCTCAATGACTACAGACGGTTGCTCTCACTCCCGTAGTCGCTGAGTGCCTGGAGAAAACACATTAAGAATGCCATCCCTGCTACTCTGGACCAGCACCAATTACCTATAAGGGAATCAGATCACCCGAGGACATCATCTCCGTCATTCTCCACATCCTACTGGAACACCTGGACCATAAAGACATATATGCCAGGAAGTTTTTTTTAAATCAACTAAAGTTCTGCCTTCAACGTCCTACTCTCCAACAAGTTCACCATTGAACTACACCATCTGGAACTCAATACATGAATTTGCAACTGGGTTCTGAACCTCCTTACCAATCACACCCAGTCAGACTAGGCAAGTACACATCAACCTCCCTGACCCTGAACATCAATGCACTGCAGGGATGTGTACTGAGCCCAGTCCTTTACAACTTTTTCACCCATGACTGTGCCCCTGCCTGTGCCACCAAATTTGCAGATGACACCGCAGTGATTGGATTAATTACAAATAACAATGAAACAGCATAGAGGGAGGAGATGCAGAAACTGTCTGAATGGTGCAATAACCATAATCGTTCACTCAGCATTTAAAAAACCAAAGAAATGATGATCAGTTTCAGGAAATCAAATGAATAAGCTCCACTACTCATAAACAGTGAACCAATGGAAAAGGTCTCCAGCTTTAAGTTTTTGGGAGTGAACATCACAGAGGAGCTCACCTGGACCACAAACACTTCGACGATAGGGAAGGCTCAACAGCGCCTATACAATCTTAGGAGTTTAAAGAGAGCAAATCTGCCCCCAATGCTGCTGGTAAACCTTTATCGATGTGTAACTGAGAGCCTGCTGACCTACTACATGACAGCATGGTACACGAACTGCAAGAAGATTGGCCAAAAAGCACTTCAGCGAGTGATCAGAACTGCCCAGAACATCAGTGAGACAACTACCAGATATGGAAACCATCTGCAACTCCTGATGTCTACATTGGGCTTGCAAAATCATGATGGACTCATCCCACACCAGTAATCGCCTGTTCTATTTCCACCCATCCAGTACGGGCATCCAGACTCAGAAACAGCTTTTTCCCCAGGGCTGTCATGCAACCAAAAAAAGCCTCACTTTAGAGTTGTTTTTTTAAATTCAGTTGTAACTTAGATGTCACTCTAAATAACTCAGACGTTATTTTAGAAACATAGAAAGCCTGCAGCACAATACAGGCCCTTCGGCCCATAAAGCTTGGCCGAACATGTCTTTACCTTTGAAATTATCTAGGGTTACCCATAGCCCTCTATTTTTCTAAGCTCCATGTACCTATCCTGGAGTTTCTTAAAAGACCCTATCGTTTCCACCTCTACCACCATTGCGGCAGCCCATTCCGCGCTCTCACCACTCTCTGCGTAAAAAACTTACTCCGACATCTCCTCTGTACCTACTTCCAAGTACCTTAAAACTGTGCCCTCTCATGCTAGCCATTTCAGCCCTGGGAAAAAAGCCTCTGACTATCCACACCATCAATGCCTCTCATTATCTTTTACACCTCTATTAGGTCACCTCTCATCCTCCATCACTCCAAGAAGAAAAGGCTGAGTTCACTCAACCTATTCTCATAAGGCATGCTCCCCAATCTAGGCAACATCCTTGTAAATCTCCTCTGCACCCTTTCTATGGTTTCCACATCCTTCCTGTAGTGAGGTGACCAGATCTGAGCACAGTACTCCAAGGGGAGTCTGACCAGGGTCCTATATAGCTGCAACGTTACCTCTTGGCTCTTAAACTCAATCCCACGATTGATGAAGGCCAATGCACCGTATGCCTTCTTAACCACAGAGTCAATCTGCACAGTAGTTTTGAGCATCCTATGGACTCGGACCCCAAGAACCCCTGATCCTCCACACAGCCAAGAGTCTTGCCATTTTAAATATAGTCATTGTGTTTTTAGTGCTTGAATTGCCAGTAAGCTGTTTTGCACTGATTGGAATAGCACTGTAACCTCGTTGTTCTCAGCAATGACAAAGAAGCTTTAACTAACTACCTCCTAGCACTTCACTGCAACAGACATCACCCTTGCTGAATTTGTGTGCTAGCACATTTTGCCCATTTCTTTAGGCACTCTGGGGAAATTGAATTGGGTCCAACTGTCCTATTAGATTTAAACAGCTCAACTGTAACAGTATATTCTATTAAAAAAGAATTAGGTTGGAACTATTGGGACCAAGGGAGAGCCTACAGAACTGAAAAATGATTTCACCTATTGAGCTGATTGCTATATTTTTATCTTGATGCATTCCGTGCTCTGGTAAATCTCTCAGCACTAAAATGCAACTTTCAAATCCGTTACTCTGGTGCTTTTATTTTGTTTATTTTACATATCTAATCCTGGCTGATATACTTTGTCATCAGGAAGTCCCTTACAAATAGTTGGATAACTACTGGCTTTGCACAAGTGAAATTTCATGCCCATTAACAAACAAACAAAATATTCACAAATTCTCAGAAAAAATGTCAGATTAAACAGATGCACGCATGGCAGCAAACATGGTTATCCTTTCTGGAGAGAAGTAGGAAAGGAAAAGACAAATTAGGTGAGATGAAAGGAGGAAGGGAGGGAAAAAAAGGGTAAAATTCTGCACCACACAATGTAAATTTTTCTTCACTTTTCATTAAATATATTGCAAATTAATTACTACTTTCATTTCTAAATTGCTGATACAATTTAATTTAAAAAAGATAATCAAATTTTTCTATCAGAGTTGATATAAATATTGAACATAAAATTGCATCAAATTACAATGCTAGTTGGGAAAGATCACTGATAACATTACAAAATTAAAATGAGAATATACCACAGGGACTGAAAAGCAACTCAAGGAACATTGATTCCATTATTATCTACTACAAAAATTAAATAGTTTCATTTATTTGTTCCCCAGAAAGAAAGAGCCAGATAATTAATGTAGCTTATTGCATTGAATTCAGCCAGATTAAATAATGTGATAGACTCCCAGAGTAACACAGACTCATCAACACAACTCGTCCATGTCTATGAAGATGCTCATCTAAGCTAGTCCCATTTGCCTGCTTTGTCCCATGTTTTTCTAACCTTTCCTATCCATGTACCTGTCCAAAAGTCTTTTAAACATTGTATTTGCACTTGCCTCTCCAGCATCCTCTGGCAGTTCATTCTACATAGGACATAGAAATCTACAGCACATTACAGGCCCTTCAGCCCACAATGTTGTGCCGACCACGTAACCTACTCTAAAATCTGCCTAGAATTTTCCTGTCGCAAAGCCCTCTATATTTCTAAGCTCCATGTACCTATCTGAGTCTCTTAAAAGACCCTACTGCATCTGCCTCCACCACCATCACTAGCAATGCATTCCACGCACCCACCACTCTCTGTGTGAAAAACTTACCCCTGACATCCCCCTTGTACCTACTTCCAAAACCTTAAACCTATGCCCCCTCGTGTTAGCCATTTCAGCCCTGGGAAAAAGCCTCTGGCTATCCACATGACACCTCGATCAGGTCACCTCTCATCCTTCGTTGCTCCAAGGAGAAAAGTCCAAGTTCACTCAGCCTATTCTCATCAGGTATGCTCTCCAATCCAGGCAACATCCTTGTAAATCTCCTCTGCACTCTCTCTATAGTATCCACATCCTTCCTGTAGTGAGGGGACCAGAACTGAATACAGTGGGTCTAACTAAGGTCTTATATTGCTGTAACATTACTTCACAGCTCTTGAACTCAATCCCATGTTTGATAAAGGCCATCACACCATACGCCTTCTTAACAACACTGTCAATCTGCATGGCAGTTTTGAGTGTCCTATCGACATGGACCCCAAATCTCACTGCTACTCCACACTGCCAACAGTTTTACCATTAATATTATATTCTGCCTTGAAATTTGACCTACTGAAATGAACCACCTCACACTTATCTGGGCTGAACTCCATCAGGTTGTTGATTACTTACTCCGTAACATCACACGACTTAGAGGAAAGTTCTGGCATCTCCAGGTTTTGTCCACTGGAGTCTGCTCGTTTTCTCTTAGCCGGCCTTGCCAGCTGTTCACCTTTCACCTCCTCATGCTCAGATGTTGTGGGACTGGACACTGCACTTTAACTCCTTCTCGTGTAGTGTTACCCTCCACCCCTACCTGGTCCTTTCCCTCAGGGCTCCTTGTACTGTCAACCACTGCATCATGTCCCACAGTACTGACAGGAATGTGTTTGTTGCTTGACCCAATGACTTCCTCAGAGAGAACACGCCCACCCTGACCTCTTGAGCCAATGACTTCCTCATGGAAAACACTCCCACCCTGACTGCTTGACCTGATGACTTTCTCAGGGAGAATGCTCCCACCCTGACCCCTTGACCTAACTGATCTCCCCTCATCACTTGATGCAACTCCTTTCTCCACAGTGTTGGGCGGCCCAATGACATCCTCAGTGCCAACTCCCCCCCCTGTGGGGTGGTTCCCTTCCAGGCTGCATGCTAGCTCTGGGTGGCTGGTGCAGACAGAGCTTTTCTCAGTACAGGAGGCATCTTCCCCTTCCAAAGGGGAGACCATATCCAACGTTTCCCTTACCTGGGGCCTCTGCAGATTCAGAATCTTCTTCACTCTCATCTGGGGGGGGGGGGGCGGAGAGGGTAGTCTTCAGACTGAACCTCAGTTTCATCAGTCTCTCTGCCTTCACCCTTCCCATCTTCTTGGGGCTCTTTCTATATATACACACCACTCTCTGTGGGACGAAGTTGTGCTTCTCTCTCTTTCACCTTAAACTTATGCCCTTTCATTTTTGATTCCTTTCTCTGGGGAAAAAAAAGACTGTGTGCATTCACACTATCTATGACCCTCATTATTTTATCCACCTCTACAAGGTTACAGCACCCCTCCCATTCTCCTACACTCCGAAGAATAAGGTACAAGCTCTTCCTGTAACTTGGGCCCTCAAGTTGGCAACATTCTCATAAATCTTCTTTGCACTCTCTCCAGCTTCATGTCATTTTCCCTAGAACAGGATAATCATATCTATACAAACACTCTAGGTATGGTCACGTCAATTTCCTGTACAACTGTAAGATAACATCCCAGCTCCTATACTCAATGTACTGAATGATAATGGCCAGCATACCTAGTGCCTTCCTCACCACTCTGTATACCTGTGACGCCATGTTCAGGGAATTATGTACCTGTATGTCTGGATTCTTCTGTTCTACGTTTTTCAGGACCCTGCCATTCAGTGTGAAAGATCTACTCTGGTTTGACTTCCCAAAATGCAACATCTCACATTCATATGTAAATAGAATACCATTTGCCATTCCTCAGTTGCTAGCTGATCAAAATCTCCTTGTAATTTTTCATAACGTTCCTTATTATCTAAGATTCCACTTACTTTTACTACCTACGCTGTGTGACATTTGACTGCAAACTTCGCTTCAATCGCAGTAACTGTTGGAGCATTGCAGGAAGTAAGCTGGCCCGAACATTCTGAGCAGCATTCGCACGGATTCTTGTACCACAGAAGTAGTAGCTAATGAATTACTAAAGGCAGTCATAGAACATATAGAACAGTACAGCACAGTACAGGCCCTTCAGCCCACAATGTTCTGCCGACCCTTAAACCCTGCCTCCCATATAACTCCCCACCTTAAATTCCTCCATATACCTGTCTAGTAGTCAAACAAGTAGTATCAATAACTAATGGAAGAATTTAGTGGTTACATCCACTGCTGAGTTAGTCCTGACGTTGAATTCTCCAGCTAAAAACTCTGTTAAGCTCACACAATTGATCACACATTCAGCAGCAGTAAACACACCTTAGCTCCTCTTTTTGATGATCTTCAACTACTTGCCGATTATTGGCTGATTTCTTCCAGCTGCTGGCACAATTCAAAAAGAGATTGGTGCCTTCTAATGTTCATAAATTTTGTTGTCGTTGACTAAGCACCAGAGAATTTTGTCTTCAGTTCAATAAGCTTCAGGACCTTGGCTTCAGTACCTCCTTATGCAATTAGACCCTCGATTTCCTCATTTGCAGACCCCAGTCAGTTTCGATTGGCAACAACCTCTCTTCCACAATTTCCATCAGCACAGGTGCACCAGAAGGCTGTGGTGTTTAGCCTCCTGCTTTACTCACTTTACACTTATTGTTCCAAGGCCATAGTCAAGTTTGCTGTTGACACCGCTGTTGTAGGCTGAACCAAAGGTGGTGATGAATCAGCATACAGGAGGGAGACTGAAAATCAGGCTGAGTGGTGCCATAGCAACAACCTCTTACTCAATGTCAGCAAAACCGAGGAGATGATTATTGACTTCAAGGAGGAAACTGGAGGTCCATGAGCCAGTCCACATCAGGGATCAGAGATGGAGAAGGTCAGCAACTTTAAATTCTTCAGTGTTATCGTTTTGGAGGACCCTTTTTGGGCTCAGCACGTAAGTGCAATTATGAAGAAAGCACAGCAGTATCTACACTTCTTTAGAAGTTTGCGAAGATTCGGCATGCCATCTAAAACGTTCACAAATTTCTTTGGATGTGTAGTGGAGAATACGTTGAATGGCTGCATCATAGTCTGGTATGGAAACATGAATGCCCTTGAACGGGAAACCCTACAAAAAGTAGTGGATATGGCCCAGTCCACCACAGGTAAAGCCCTCCCCAACATCGAGCACATCTACACAATGTGCCATCGCAGGAAAGTAGATCCATATCAGGGACCCCCACCACTCAGGGCATGCTCTCTTCTCGCTGCCACCATCAGGAATAAGGTACAAGATCCTCAGGACTCAAACCTCCAGGTTCACGAACAGTTATTAACAGTAACCAACCATCAGGCTCCTGAACCAAAACGGATAACTTCACTTGCCCCATCAGCAAAATGTTCCCATAGCCGATAGATTCACTTTCAAGTTCTCTTCATCTCATGTTCTTGATATTTATTTCTTATTTGTTTATTAATATTTCTTTCTTTTTGTATTTGCACAATTTGTTGTCTTTTGTACACTGGTTGAATGCCCAAGTTGGTGTGGACTTTCATTGATTCTGCTATGGATTTATTAAGCATGCTCGAAAGAAAATTAATCTCATGGTTGTATACGGTTACATATATGTACTTCGAAGCACATGCTTGTGTCACATGTCATCACACAGATCCAAATCAAAATGGAAAGGATTGTGACATTTCACAATTTATCATATACAGTAGTCCCAATCTCCTGTTAGCAGCTATGATGCCTTCATTTTGCGGCTTATCACTCTTCCACCTACTTTTAAATCAATATGACAAGGCAAAGCCTGGCATCTGGATGACAAGCACTACCTCTTAACTTGTGATGCTCACAAAAATCAACACTTACTGCATATAAATTGTAAGGGCACATAAGTACCCAGCCACCAGAGAGTCTAGGAAGACCAGCTGAATGCTCAAACAATGATTCTGTTGCTTAGACAAGAATGGAGAGTCTCCATAAGACATTGGGACAGAGTTATTCAGCCCAGCAAGTCCATTCTGCCATTTAATCGTGGCTGATCCGTTTCCCTCTCAACCCCATTCTCCTGCCCTCTCCCTGTAACCTTTCACGCACTGATTTATCAAGAATCTATCAGTCTCAGCCTTAAATACACCCAATAGCTTGACCTCCACAGCTTCCCGTGGCAACAAATTTCAGATTCATCACACTCTGGCTAAAGAAATTCCTCCTCACCTCCATTCAAAATGGGCGTCCCTCGATTCCAAGGTTGTGCACTCCGGTTATTCACTCCCCCACAATGGGAAACAGCCTCTCCATAGTAACTCTATAAAGGCCTTTCAACATTCCATAGGTTTCAATGAGATCTTCTCTTCATTCTTCTCAATTCCAGCAAGTACAGGCCTAGAGCCATCAAACACTCCTCATATGATGAGTCTTTCAATCCTGCAATAATTTTCATGAACCTTTTTTGAACCCTCCTCAATGTCAGCACACATCCCTTTCTTAGATAAGTGGCCCAAAACTGCTCACAATACTCTAAGTGAGTTCTCATCAGTGCTTTATAATTCCTCAGCATTATATACTTATATTTATGTATTTATTTGGATTTATTGACATATGAGCCATGAGCCATGCTTCAATTTAATCATGGGACAATTTGCAATGACCAATTAACCCACCAACTGGTACATCTTTGGACTGTGGGAGAAAACCAGAGCACCTGGAGGAAACCCACATGGTCACGGACAGAACGTATTAACTCCTTACAGGCATCAGTGGGAATTGACCCCGGGTCACTGGTACTGTAAAGCGATGTGCTAGCCACTACGCTACTGTGCTACCCCTTTGTCTATCTGCGTGACACAGATGCTCACTGTTGGTTGAGACATGTTCATGTTAGTACATTGTGCTCAAAGCACTGTCCCAACCCACCAACACCATATATTTCAGTCCTCTTGAAATGCATGTTCCAATCAAATTCCATTTGATTTCCTCATCACCGAGTCAATCTGCAAATAAACCTTTAGGGAATCCTGCATGAGGACTCCCAAATCGTTTTGCTTCTCAGATTTTTGAATTTTCTCCCCATTTAGAAAATAGTCTGCGCTTTTATTCCTTCTACAAAAGTGCATGACCATACGCTTCCTGGCACTGTATTCCATCTGTCACTTCTTAGCCCGTTCTCATAATCTGTCGAAGTCCTTCTGCAGCCTCCCTGATTCCTCAACGCTACCTGTCCCTCTTAATATCAACCTGCAAATTTGGGCACAAAACCGTCAACTCCATCATCCAAATCACTGACATACAATGTAAAAAGAAATGGTCCCAGCATTGATCCCTGTGGAACACTACCAGTCACCAGCAGCCAATTAGGAAGGGCTGCTTTTATTCCCACTTTTTGCCTCCGGCCAATCAGCCAATGCCCTATCCAAGCTGGTTCTTTCCTGTAATACCATGTTCTCTTATCTTGCTAAGTAGCCTCAAGTGTGTCACCTTGTCAAAGGCCTTTTGAAAATCCAAATGCACAAAATCCACTGATTCTCCTTTGTCTATCTTGCTTGTTATTTCCTCAAAGAATTCCAAACAGAATTGTCAGGCAAGATTTTCCCTTAAGGAAATAATGATGACTTTGGCCTTTTTTTATCACCTGCCTCCAAGTACTCCGAAACCTCATTCTTAACAATTAATTCAAACATCTTTCCAACCACTGAGGTCAGACTAACTGGCCTATAATTTCCTTTCTTCTGCCTCCCTCCCTTCTCAAAGAGTGAAGTAACATCTGCAATTTAGTGGCAGATTAGTGATTCCATTTGGAACCTGGTGTTTCTCAAAAGACCTTTACTAATGCCTCCACAATCTCTTCAGCTACCTCTTTCAGACCACTGGGGTGTAGTCCATCTGGTCCAGGTGACTATCTACCTTCAGACCATTCAGCTTCCCAAGCACCTTCTCCCTAGTAATATCAACTGCATTCACTTCTGCCCCGATACTCTAGAACTTGCCGCATAATGCTAGTGTCTTCCACAGTGAAGACTGATGTAAAATACTTATTCAGTTCGTCTGTCATTTCCTTGTCCCTCAATACTACCTTTCCAGCATCATTTCCCAGTGGTCCGATATTTACTTTGTCTCTCTTTTACTCTTTATGTATCTAAAAAACTGTTGGTATCCTCCTTGATATTATTGTCTAGCTTACCTTCATATTTCATCTTTTCCTCCTTTACTTGCTTTTAAAAGCTTCCCAATCCTCTTAACTTTCCACTAATTTTTGCTCTATTATATGCCCTCTAGTTTTCTTTTATGTTGGCTTTGACTTCCCTTGTCAGTCAATGTTGTGTCATCCTGTCTTTAGAATGCTTCTTTTTTGGGATGTATCTATCCTGCACCTTCCAAATTGCTCTCATAAACTCCAGCCATTGCTGCTCTGCCATCATCCCTGCTGGGGTCCATTTCAGATCAGCTTTGGCCAGCTCCTCTCTCATGCCTCTGTACGCCACTGTAATTCTGATACATTTGACTTTAGCTTCTCTCTCTCAAATTACAAGATGAATTCTATCATATTATGATCACCGTCTCCTAAGGGTTCTTTTACCTTAAAGCTCCCTAATCAAATACAGTTCATTACACCACACAAAATCTGGTATAAAAAAATACAAGCTGCTCTAAAAAGCCATCTTTTAGGCATCCTACAAATTCTCTCTCTTGAGATCCAAAATCAGCACCAATCTGGTTTTCCCAATCTATGTCCATATTGAAATCCTCCATGAATGTCATAACATTTCCCTTTGGAAGTGCATTTTCTATATTCATTGTAATTTATAGCCCAAATCCTGGCTACTGTTTGGAAGCCTGTATCAAACTCCCATCTGGGTCTTTATACCTTTGCAGTTTCTTAACTCTATACCCACATAGATTCTATATTTTCTGATCTTGTGTCACCTCTTTTCTCAGGATTTGATTTCAATTTTAACCAACAGAGCCATGCCACCCCCTCTTGTCCAGCTGCCTGTACTTTTGATACAATGTATACCCTTGGATGTTAAGCTCTGAACTACAACGTCCTTTCAGGCACAACTCAGTGATGCCCACAACACCATACCTGCCAATCTTTAACTGCGCTACAAGATCATCTACCTTATTCCATATACTGCATGCATTCAACTATAACACCTTCAGTCCTGTATTTGTCACCCTGTTCAATTTTTTCCCCGTCACACTGCACCTCATCCCACTGACTACAATTTTGCCCTATCATCTACCTGTCCTTCCTCAGTCTCACTACATACTGTCTCTGCTTGTATACCAACTACCCCATCCTCAGCCCAATGCCAAATTAATTTAAACCCTCCCCAAGCTACCAAACCTGCATGCAAGGATTTGATCCCCCTCAGGTTCATATGTAACCCATCCCTTTTGTACAGGTCATACCTTCCCCAGAAGAGAACCCAATGATCCAGAAATCTGAAACCCTGCCCCTTGCATCTGCCAAATTATCTTATTCTTACACTCACTGGCACCTGGCACAGGCAGCAATCCAGAGATTACTACACTGCAGATATTGCTTTTCACCTTTCTACCTAGCTCCCTAAGTTCTCCCTTCAGGACCTCCTCCCTTTTCCTACCTATGTCATTGCTGATATGTACCAAGACTTCTGGCTGCTCACCCTCCCCCTTTAGAACTTATCTGTACTCACGACAGTGGATCCATGATTCATGGAAGGTTGTGGAATGCCATACAGTCCTGGCACTGTTGGGGTAAACTGCCACCAAAGGCTAAATGATGAACAGCTGTACAACAGGAGGAAGAGGAAACTGACCAGAGTCACAGCTTGGTTCCTCCAGTGCTGATCAAGGTTCTGCATAGCCGTAACACTAAAATAAAAGTCATCACCGGATGATCTGAACCAGGAAAAATAGGCTGAAAAATGGCAGATGGAATTTAATGCAGACAAGTGTGAGGTGTTGCACTTTGGAAGAACAAATCAGGGTAGGACTTGCACAGTGAATGATAGGGCACTGAAGAGTGTGATAGAACAAAGGAATCTGGGAGATAGAAATTAATAATTCATTGAAAGTACCATTATTTGGAGATACTGTCATAAAGAGAGCTTTTGGCACATTTGGCCTTCATAAATTAAGAGTATTGAGTACAGAATTGGGATGTTATGTTGAAGTGTACAAGGCATTGGTGAGGCCTAATTTGGAGTATTGTATGTAGTTCTGGTCACCTATCCAGAGGTAAGATATCAATAAGATCTAAAGAGTACAGAGAAAATTCACAAGGATGTTACTGGGACTCGAAAACCTGAGTTTTAAGGAAAGGTTAAATAGGTTAGGACCATATTCCCTGGAGCGTAGGAGAGAATGGGGAGATTTGATCCAGGTATACAAATTTATCAAAGATATGGACAGGCTAAATGCATACAGGCATCTTCCAGAGGTTGGGTATGACTAGAATTAGAGGTCATAGGTTAAGGGTGAAAGGTGAAATATTTAAGGGGGAAGCTAGGAGATAACTTCTTCACCCAGAGGGTGGTCCAAGTATGGAATGAGTTTCCAGTGGAAGTGGTGGATGTAAGTTTGGTTGGAGTCTGGAGCAAGAAGTTTGGATGAGTGCGTGGAATGGGCTGCTGGCGAAAGTGGTGGAGGCGGATACGATAGGGTCTTTTAAGAGACTCCTGGACAGGTACATGGAGCTCAGAAAAATAGAGGGCTATGGATAACCCTAGGTAATTTCTAAGTTAAGGGCATGTTCCACACAGCTTTGTGGGCCGAAGGGCCTGTATTGTGCTGTAGGTTTTCTACGTTTCTATATTTATGTGGATGAGCGGGCTGCAGTCCAGGTGCAGGTTGGTGGGACTAAGCAGAATAACTTTCTGTGGGGCATAATGGTTACTGCAATGTTATTACAGCTTAGGGTTTCAGAGTTTGGAATTCTATTCCAGCATCTTCTGTAGAAAGTTTGTACGTCCTTAGTGTGTGTGCATAGATTTCCTATACACCAAAGACGTACCAGTTAGTAGGTTAATTGGCCTGCAAATTGTCCTGTGATTAAGCTAGGGTTAAATTGGTGGGTGCAGAGCCCTGTGGGCTGGAAGGGCCTGTTCTGTGCTGTATCTCTAAACAGTCTGGCATGGACTAGATGGGCTGAAGGGACTGTTTCTATAATGCTGTGACGAAAGCAGCTTTCCAAATCAAATGGTGAAAAGCAGGAACATGTCAACTAATAGCCCTGGCACTTTTCCTACAGTGCCTGACATCCATGTGTCCTGTTTATCTTTGTGCTTCTCCACAGCATAACCCCAGAGGTGCCAGTATGACTGGTGAAAGACTACTGATAGTGAGAGAGACTTCAAGATGCGTTACTTCTCAGCAGCCAGGGCTAGCTAGCCGACTGGCAACAGTAAAGGCTGAAGGCAGTGGAGCGATCATGGAGACTGCTATACTCATAGAGTGCACATTTGTAAACCATAGAATGACGGGTGGTTGGTGAGCAATCACGGCAGTCTGCTGGGAGGGCAGATTGCTGGACTACAGTGAGAAAAGACACTTATTCCCTAGATAGAGGACGCCTTTAAAAGATGACACCTCAAAAAAGCGCCTTCCGTCATTAAGGATCCCCATCACTCAGGCCACGCTCTCTTCTTATTACTACCATCAAGGAGGACATAGAGGAGCCTAAAGACACTCACTCAATATTTTAGAAACAACTTTTTTCCCTCTGTCATCAGGTTTCAATGATCCAAATCATGAATACTACCTCACTATTTTCTCTCTCTTTTGTACTAATTTAATTACATATATATTTCATTGCCATTTATAGTATTTTTATATATTGCACTGTACTGCCACTGCAAAACAACAAATTTCATGACATATGTCAATGATGTTAAACCTGATTCTGATTTTAAAGGGGATCTGAGGCTCAAGTTTATTTTGCACAGCAAGTGATTGATATCTGGAATGCACTGCCCAAAGGGTTGGTAGAAATGGATACAATTACTACATTTAAGAGGCATTTAGATAGATGCTCAAATAGGCAATATAGGATGCAGTCCTTATGTCTGCAAGTGAGATTAGTACAGAGAAGTCAGTGAGGATGTGGCAAAATGACCCATTTCTATGATTGTAAGGTGTCCATTCTCCAATACTAACAGCCATTGTCTGCACATAATTTGTTCTTCAACTAAAATAAGGATTTGGGGTTATAATGACAATTACTCAATTTTATAAAATATACACATCCTAATTATTGTGTTTCATAAATATCTAAATAACATAATAAATTACATTAATAACAATATCAGCTTTAATGGAAAATCTGGCAGCATTTTGAACATTTGATTTCAAAAGTAAAAATTTAATCAGATTTATTTGAGTCACTTGGGGCCCAGGAGAATATAATGCAGTTTTTGTTGAATAATGCCAAGGGATTTTTAATGAACACCAATACCAATGGAACCAGTTTACCTCATCCACAGGAGGTTGTCTGCTCTGGTTCATACTCAACTATTGTGTCACAAAACTCCCCCTGGAAAAAGATCTGAAGTCATACCAATTACAGTAGTGTCTTCAATTAAGACAGCAGAACCAAAATTAAGTAAGCAACATTTCTACCATTGTCTCCATCACTACACTTGTGAAATACACGTTCTATCTAATCAGAAGCTACTTCAGGCCGTTTTGTTTCTTCACAACAATCAGCAGTTGGATTTTCTGGTGTCCAAAAGCACGTTATCAAGAAGGAAATAATAAAAATCATGTATGACATTGGACAAACAAACTAATTTTCTTTATGCTCTGGTTTCCTCCCACAGTCCCAAGCCCTATTGGTAGTTAATTGGTGATTGTAAATTGTCCTGTGATTAGGCTGGGGTTAAATAGGTGGGTTGCTGGGCAATGGAGTTCGCTTGGCTGGAAGGGCCTGTTCCTCTACAAAATAATAATAACTGACAGCAACAGGAGTCACTGATGAGACTCTGTTCTACTGGAGTCAGTGGAACTAAAGAAGCATTTGGTGCAATTGATCATAAATGAATTTCAATCTCATTTAATGTAGATGTGAAAACTTGTTGGGGAAAAGAATAGGAAATCAATCAATTTCTTTGATCCCATTGAATGGTGTAACCTATTTCATTCCAAGATGACAGAACTACAGACTGAACAACATACTAATAGTGGATATCAAGAAGGGGAAGTTGAGAGGACACATAGCAGTCCACATTGAAGGGTCAGTGGTGGGCAGAGTGAGCATATTCAAGTTCCTGGCCATCAACACCTCAGAGTTCATCCTAGGACCAATACATTGATGCAATCATGAAGAAGGCATCACAACAGCTCTACATCATTTAGAGTTTGAAGAGATCTAGTACGTCACTAAAGACTCTTTCAAATTTCTATAGAAATACACTGGAGAGCATTCTGACTGGTTGCATCACAGCCAGGAATAGAGCCTCCAATGCACAGGATGGCAAGAGGCTGCAGAGGGCCACAGATTCAGCCAGCTCTATAACTACCATCAGCCTGAAGACCCACACTCAATGATTTAGGAAATGCTTCTTCCCTTCCACCAGTGGAATCCTGAAAGTCCACATACAGCACCTCATTAATCCTTTCTTCCCACATGATTTATGTAATTTATAGATTTTTTAAAACATATCAGCACTGTACAAATTTCAAGTCATACGTCAATGATAATAAATCGGATCCTTTCCTGAATATGGAGAAGGTACTGATGAAAAACTGATCGCAGACGTTCTGGACCACCCTTGGCTATTAGGCTCTATCTTGGAGAATGTTCAGGGAGGCTCCTACCTATGGCAACCATGTTAACATCAAGGAAAATGTGGATTCTGTGACCCGCTACATAGAGAAGTGTACTGAGGATGTTATCATCACAAAACACATCCGTCTGAGGGAAAATCAGAAGCCATGGCTTACAGCAGAGGTCCATGCATGGCTGAAGAATTGTGATGCTGTCTTTAGATCGTGGGATGCGGCATTTTTCAGGGAAGCAAGAAATGTCCTTTCCTGCTCCATCAGGAAGGTGAAATGGGAACTCTCTCAGAGAATGTACAGCCACTTCTGTGATACCAGGGACACGAGGTGCATGTGGCAGGAAATTCAGGGGATTACAGACTACAAGTCTACCTTGTGTGTTAGTGACCAGGATGCTTCACTCCCCGAAAGGCCGAATGTCTTCTACGCCCGGTTTGATGTGCAGAATAAAGTGCTGGTGAGGGAGGCACCCTTCCCCCAGGGGGGCAGAAACTCTGTCTGGCTGAAGCTAAGGTGAGGAAGACCCTGGCCAGAGTCAACCTATGCAAAGCTGCAGGAGCTGATAATATACCAGGTTGGGTTCTGAAAGACAGTGCAGCCTAGCTGACGGATATATTCAACATCTCTCTGGAACAGTTCATTGTCCCCTCAGTTTTCAAGGAGGCAACCATCATTCCAGTGCCAAAGGCAGCACCTCCTGCCTAAATGACTGTTATCAGGTGTCATTATCAACCACAATGAAATGATTTGAACAGCTGGTCATGGAACACATTAAAGCCTCTCTCCCAGTTAGACAGGACCCTTTCCAGTTCACTTAATGCTCAAATTGATCCACTGACATTGCAATAGCCTCTGCCCTCCACTCTGTTCTGTCCCACCTGGAAAATGGGGTGTCATATGCCAGACTACTGTTTATGGACTTCAGTTCGGCATTCAACACCATCATACCCCAGAAACTGGTGGGACAACTGTCCTCGCTGGTTCTCAACACTTGCCTTTGCAATTGGATACTGGACTTCACAATAGTAAGGCCACAGTCAGTCCGTGTGGGCAGTGACGTCTTTCGTCACACTACGCTGAACACTGGTGGTGCCCCCCCCACCCCCGCCAAGGCCGTGTGTTCGGCCCGCTACTGTTCATACTGCTGTTATGTGTTCAGCCTGCTGTCTTCATACTGCCGGTGCATGACTGTGTCACAGGATCCAGCTCAAACCAGGCCACCAAGTTTGCGGATGACACAAAAGTGGCTGTATAGAGAGGAAGAGGAGCGGCTGGTCGATTGGTGTGAGAAGAACAACCCAAGTCTGAACATGGAGAAGACAAAGGAAATCATTGTGGACTTCAAAAAGGTACAGATGAACCATTCTCCTCTCCATAGAGACAGTTAAGTGAACCAAGTTCCTGGGAGTTTACATCACAGATGATAAGGAGGTCCCCTATCATCACCTCCCTGTACAAGAAGGCACAGCAGCGCCTCCTCTTCCTAGGAAAACTGAAGCAAGCAAGGCTCTCCACCTCCCCCCCCCCCCCCACCATCTTAGCTGTGTTTTACAGGAGCACCACTGAGAGCGCCCTGACAAGTTGCATCTCCATCTGGTATGGGAGCAGTCAAGCATCGGATCAGAAGTCCCTACAAAGGACTGTGAGAACAGCTGAGAGGATGATAGGGGTCTCCATACCATCCATCCGGGACATTGATTAGGAGTGTTGAGCACGCAGGGCCCTTGGTATTATTAGGGATCCCACCCATCTTTGACTTTCTACCATCAGGTGCGAGACTCCAGTGCATAAAAACAAGAACAGTCATGATGAGAACAGTTTCTTCCCCCAGGCCATTAGATTTTTGAACTCTCAGCCACATCGTATTCAAAGTGCCACTGGTTAACCTGCTTTGCACCTTATAATATTTAATACTGATGCATTTTAGTTTGTTATTTATGTGTGATTCATCTGTAGATTTTACCCTTATCTTCATAACTAATCATGTGTTATGTGTGTCATGTGTATGACTGTGTTACACCCTGGTTCGGAGAAACATCTAGTTTCTATAGACATTATATACACGTATATAATTAAATAACAATAAACTTGACTTGACTCAATCCATGTACCATTACCTTCCTCCCATCTTCATCCCTGTCCTATCACATTGTCCCTCATCAGAAAGCTACCACACATGTACAAACCTACTTCCTCGTAGTCAGTACACCAAACATGTGAAATGCTTTGGCATTAACACTCAAATGGAGGGCAAACAATAACATTTTTTCCCAAAAGCATGGTTGTCCCAATTTTTGGGAATTTTTGATTTGACATCAGGTTATACACAGTTCTTATTTAGTATACCACAATGCCCAAAGTCCCACTTGTACCCAAATATTCTGCTGCATCTTTAAGGCCTCAATTTATAACATACAGGTCTTTCGCCAATTCCAAATGCCAGACATGTGGCGCCTGTACAAATGAACAAATGTTTGAAAGATCGGCAAGATGGCTTTGCCAGCTGCTTCAGGGCTGCAGGCATCTTCTGTCATGTGGAAGCTCAGTCTGTGGGAACTCATTGCACCTTACCAAAATATGTGAATGACTGAATTACATGGTGCTGTTGCTTAAATGTAAATGACTTGACTGCATTTCTGACCTGTGAAACTGTTCAGGTTATGAAAAGTTCCCAGGAACAGAATTGGACCTGTACTTGTACAGAAGTGCCACTGCTTAGAATCCATTATCTTCCCCTTGTTCATCTACCAAAATGCTACTTGCTATTGACTTAGACTGAACAGATGATAAAGACGGGAAGTCATACCCCACTGCCATGACGGCATAGTTTTTCAGGAATAAAAGTAACTGACAAAAAAGGCAAAACCTGGTGTTGCACTGAAATAGGTAAATTCAGGAACAGAACATACACAGAAGCATTATCTTTCACTGAATGTGTTTGGAAGCTGAAAGCTCATTTAATAAAACCAAATTAATGCATCTAGCTAATTATCCATGGTAGGTATGCATGGACATCTGTTGTCTGTGGAATCGACTGAACTGCAGGACATTCGATAGTCAGAATGTTGTACAAAGTGTACAAGGGGAGGGGATTTATTTTGCCAAACATTCTTTACAATTGTCTTATCTTAGTGCTGCAGATGCAATACATTCTCATTCTGTGTATAACATGGAAAACATAGACTCAAGCAGGGTCTTTGAAATGGAGGCAGCTTGCTTCAAAAATCAGAAAGTTTCATGAATTGAAGGGCTTAAAAATGCCGGTAGCGTCAACAATATTGATAGCCTCCCATGTTAGTGAAACACTCAACGTAACAATGGAACACAGCAAAAATTTCCTTTTACAAAATGGCTGCTGAACTTGTTTACAAGTGATGTGCCAGAGAGAGTGTGTGGTTTTATATTTTGAGAGGGAAAAAAAAGCAAATATCTGCAGTATCTTGCTCAATCTTAGAAGCGTTATTTGAGGGGCTTGTATTACCTATGTAACGTTCCGTTATTTTGGCTCGTGTATGTCTAGGGGAAATCCCGCCCAGCACCTGCTTCAGCAGTCCCCTCAGGGTCAATCGTCGCCCGAATCAATCACAAACATCAATCATCAGCCAGCACACCCAGTAAATTTTAACACATACACTTTATAGATATTACTAATTCTAGGGCATTAATATACATGTGATACAGAGAGGAAAGTAATGAAAAAAAAAGGCGCCAACACTTATTCAAAGTCCAAGTTCTTCGCGCGCTACCGTTGGAGCTCAAGTTCGACGTCAGACGACCACCCGAATTCCGTCGACCCACGGCTCGGGACCACCCGAAGTGATCGACCGGAGCCTCTCCGCACGTCCGCCGTCCTCCTCGTCTCTCCTCCCGACTCTCCGCCAAAACTCAGTCCACAGTCATATCATACAGCATGGCATCCGAAAACAAAACGATACATAACCACCCATTGGCTAATAGCACCCTCTTATCACCCTCTAAACCACAATAAACTGCTAGCGCAAACTCTCTGCAGCGTTAAAACACAACAAAGCCGCATTCCACAGATTAACATAACAAAAATCGCCATTTTAAATGTAACAAAAGAAAGACCCCGTACACTCTCCCCCCACCTAAAAAAAGTCATGCCCTCATGACGTTAACAGAATTCACCAGTACTCCTTGTAAAACACAAAACCCAACCCAGGTGCATAAAGCAGTGACATAACTTTGCAGGGCAGTAGAGATTACACCCTGCTCTCCCGGCGCTATATAAGTGAGTCTTTCCGGGGGATGCCTACTCCTCTGAGGCCTCAGGACTTCCTCTGTGGACTCTCCCTGTTCAGACACCCCAGGTGACCCCTCGAGCCGATCTGTCGGACCTTCCCCTTCACCGGGATCCCTCTGCCCCTGTGAGCCCTCTGGCTCGGGTTCTGCCTCCACCCTCTCCTCCCCCAATGCTGGCTGTAATACAGGCGGCTCTGCAACACCCTCCCTCGGTCCCCCTGACTCAGTGATGGAAGGGCCAAGAGTCTCTTCTCCCCGCACCGGGGAATCAGCGAACGGAAGCAGGTACCACACGTCCGAATCATCATCTTCCGATGACGTATCCCTTCTCGAGGTGGGGACCGGCCCCGTTTTCTTCGCAGCGGCCTCTTCCCGCGCCCCGCGCCCTCGCAGAGTCCTCGTACTAGGAGTAAACTCCCATTCGGACTCTAGGTCCATCTTCACCTCTCGACCCAGAGGCAACAGGTGGTTCCGATGGAGTACCTTGACAGGCCCCTGCCCGCCCTCAGGTCTCACCCGGTAAACCGGGAGATTCGGCATCTGACTCTCCACCACATATGGGGTGGCTGCCCAACGGTCCGCCAACTTGTGCTTACCCTGTAGTCCTAAATTCCGGATGAGGACTCGGTCTCCCGGCAATAGCTGGACGAACTTTACCTTCTGATCATACCTCCTTTTATTCCGCTGGTTCTGCTTGGTGGCTGCCGCCTCAGCCAACTCGTACGCCCTTTTCAACTCTCTCCTCATATCGGACACGTACTTCAGACATGGCTTCGAAGGTATTTCCCCCGCTTCAGTCCCAAAACACAGATCAATGGGCAACCTCGCTTCCCGTCCGAACATCAGATAGTAGGGCGAGTACCCCGTAGCATCATTGCGAGTACAATTGTAACAATGAACCAAATGGGCGATGTGCTGACTCCACTTACTCTTCCGTCCAATCTCCAAGGTGCCGAGCATGTCCAGCAGGGTCCGGTTAAACCTCTCGGGCTGAGGATCACCCTGAGGGTGATAGGGGGTGGTTCTGGACTTTTCAACCCCAAGCATATCCAGCAATTCATGGATAAGCCTGCTCTCGAAGTCCCGTCCCTGATCACTGTGGATCCGCCGGGGAAGGCCATAATGAACAAAGTACTTCTCCCATAACACCTTCGCCACTGTAGTCGCTTTCTGATCCTTAGTAGGAAAAGCCTGCGCATATCTAGTGTAGTGATCCGTGAGGACCAAAACATTCGCGGTATTGCTGGTGTCCGGCTCAATAGACAGGAAATCCATACACACCAGGTCCATGGGTCCTGCACTCTGCAAGTGGGATAACGGAGCCGCCTGCGCAGGCAAGGTCTTCCTCCTGACGCAACGGCTACAGGTCTTACAGTATTCTTCCACCTCCCCCCTCATCCGGGGCCAGTAAAACCGGTCCTTGACTAATCCATAGGTCTTCTCTACCCCTAAGTGCCCGGAATCATCATGTAGAGCCTGAAGCACAGCCTTTCGATACTTCTCGGGCATGACCAGCTGCCAGCGCCGGGGGTGGTCCGGAGGCGAAGTGACTCGGTACAGGACGTGGTTCTTCAGCTTCAACCGGGGCCACTCCTTCAGTAGTAGAGGAACGGAGGCATGTTTCGCCTTCTCCACCTGCCCCATATCACCCTGGCTAACCGCGTACCAGATAGTGCCAAGGCTTGGGTCATCACGCTGAGCCGCCTGTACTTCCTGGTGACTCAACTCCGGCAGCTGCCGGTTCCTCAGAGCAGTCACATTACAGTAACCAGTGGGCAGCGCGTCACCGTCAGCCCCCAGTTGATCTACTGCCCGATCCGTTCCCATCTGTGCTCCTACTTCCCCGTCGCTCCCAACTTGACACATGGCCTTTACTCCCTGGGCAGGGACACTCTTCCACTCCTCGGCCGTGCCCGACTCGTCGTGCGCCCGACGAGACAGGGCATCTGCATCGATGTTCCGACTCCCCGGGCGGTACTTCAGGCTGAACTCATAGGCAGACAAGGCTGCTACCCACCGGTGCCCAGTAGCGTCCAGCTTCGCCGAAGTCAGGATATAAGTGAGGGGGTTGTTATCAGTTCTCACTTCAAACTGGGCCCCGTATAGGTAGTCACTCAACTTGTCTACCACCGCCCATTTCAATGCCAAGAACTCCAGCTTGTGAGTGGGATAGTTTCTCTCAGATGGCGACAAGCTCCGACTGACAAACGCCACTGGCCTCAATCCGTTTCCCTGTTCCTGGTACAGAACAGCCCCAAGACCCTCGTGACTGGCATCAGTGTGTAGAACATACGGCTTCCGGGGATCAGCAAAAGCCAACACTGGGGCCTGTGTCAGCGCCCTTTTTAGAGATTGGAACGCCTCCTCACATTGAGCATCCCACCTCACTCCAAAAGGCTCCCCCGGGTTCAAGTATCCTCCTACCTCCGACCCTCGGTCTCCCTTCCTCCTCCTCCCCCCCATAGGTGGATAGCCACACAACAGCTGGTTCAATGGATGACTCATTTTCGCATATCCTTTCACGAATCGCCGGTAATATCCGCAAAACCCCAAAAACGAGCGTAAGGCGCTCACCTTCTGAGGTCTCGGCCAGGTGGTGACTGCGGCTATCTTATCCGGATCGGTGGCCACTCCATTTCGCGAGATTATGTGCCCAACATAACTGACTGACGTCTTACAGAACTGGCATTTATCCAGGGAAAGTTTTAACCCTTCCTCTTTCAGCCGACTCAGCACCTTCAGCAGCCGCTCCTCATGTTCCTCCAACGTAGATCCGAACACTATCAGGTCGTCCAGGTACACCAATACCTCCAGCAGGTTCATGTCCCCCACTGTCCGCTCCATGAGCCGCTGAAAGGTGGCTGGGGCCCCCGAGATACCTTGGGGCATTCGTTCGAACTGGAAAAACCCCAGGGGACAGATAAAGGCTGTCTTCTCCTTATCAGTCTCGCTCATCGGAATCTGGTAATACCCACTCCGCAAATCCAATACACTGAACCACTGTGCACCACTTAGACAGGCCAATGCATCTTCCACCCTCGGGACCGTATATTGGTCGGGAACAGTGCGGCGGTTCAGGGTCCTATAGTCCACGCACATGCGTACCTTCCCATTTTTCTTCCTTGCCACCACTATGGGGGACGCATATGGGCTTCGGGCCTCCGCAATAATCCCGGCATCTTTCAACTGCCGCAAGTGCTGCCGCACATCCTCCACATCTGCTGGGGCCAACCGCCGCGACCTCTCCCTAAACGGGGTGTCATTTGTTACCCGAATGGTGTGCCGAGTGCTCTTGGAAAACCCTACATCAAACTCGCCCTGAGAAAAGACATCCCCTAACTTCAGCATCTTCTCCACCAGCCTGCTCTTATACGCCGGCGGTACAGGGGAGTTTTCAAAATTAAAGGCCTCCTCGGTCAGCCGCCCCCCGTCTCCCAATAGTTCTCTTCCAGTGGGCTTCACAGGGGCGCTGGACATCACCGTCACCGGGAACAAGTGCGCGAGGGGCATCCCGCGCTTAAAGGTGATCTCCCTCTCCGTTATGTTCCGTATCATCACCCCCATCCGCCGTGCCTGTACAGCTGAGGGCCTCTGCAATTCAGGTCTCACCAGCGCCCCAGCCGGGAACCAGAACTCCCTTTCCAGGTCGTCGGGGGCGTCTACTAGCAGGGCCTCTCCCGGCGGCAATCCGGGGAATCTGGGGGTTCCCATCACTAATGCCGCCTCCCCTGGCTGTATCACCTTAGGCCTCGCCTGAGTGCACCACACCGTCCCTCGTTTGCACTCCGGGTCCAGCCCCTGGGGGTCACTCACTCCTTCGTACACTCCTCGGAACACGGGGTGTACCGAGAGGGTCTCCAAAAAGTTCTCCCCCCCCTTCTTCTTACAGGCTCCCAAGAGCCGTCGCACCAGAGGGGAGTTAGTCCCCACCAACAGGGCAGCACCACCGGTCTCCACCGGATCCGGACAAACCAACACCAGCGTCTCAAAGGCTTCCGATACTCCCACATCTCCCTCTGAAAATTCCACTCTCACTGACAAGTATCCATCGTACGGGTAATCACCATCACTTATGCCCCAAATCTCCAATGCGTTAAACGGAGTTACTGCCAAATGCTTCAGATATTGGTTGTAGAACGACCGGTACAGTAAGGTAACCTGCGACCCGGTGTCAAGGATGGCTTTCGCAAAGATCCCCTCTATCCGTAGGGACACGCTGGAACGGGGTCCCACCAGCCCATCAGGAATTTGGGCTTGTTTGTTCCGGGGTTCCATAGGGGTTTTCTGGGAACGTGTTCCTCCCGAGACTCCAGTCCGTTCCCTCACTGAGCCTCTCTTAAGTTTCCCGACACCTCTCCCTTCTTGGTGGCCTGGGGGCCCTCCCCCCTCGGCGCATTTCGTCTCTCACAATCCTTCCGTAAGTGGCCAGCTTCCCCACAGTGGTAGCACGCCCCCGGCCACTCACATTCCCGGCGGAAATGCCCCTCTCTCCCACAGTTATAGCACCCACTACTCGCCGCCTCTCTCCTCCCGATACGGGCCCCCGAGGACCCCTTGGATTTCTCTGGTCTCATCCCGGCTACCACCTCCTGAACCGCTGAAAACCGTCCCTGAGGGTCCGAGCCCCCTGGTCGGCCCAAAGCACACTCCTCGGCCCGTACCTCTCGGATCAGCCGTCCGAATGATGGAGGGGAGCTCTGCTTAAATGACTGCCGTACACTCCAAGCCACCCTGTCATCCTCCCGGGAACCGCTACATATCTGGCTCATCCTTAACTCCGCCACATCGTCCTCCCTCACTATACCTCGTCGCAGCAACCCCGTAAGCTTTCCTTCCAGCCTGAAAGCATAGTCGGAGAGCTTTTCCCCTCTTCTCTGCCCCATCCGTTGAAACTCTGCTAAATGCCGCCAGGGATCCCCTGACAGTCCAAACACTTCCTCCAAAGCGTCTAAACACTCCGATAGGGAAGCCAAGGGGCGTGCCGCTCTCAGATCGCGGACCACCCGGGCTGCCCCGCCCCTTAAGCTTTCCACCAATCGCTGTCTCTTTTCCTCATCCGAAACTGGCCACACCTCTAACAATTGGGATGTATCTTCAACCCAGGTCTCATAGTCATCCTCCCCTTCCGGGGTGGGCTTGGCTCCCGAGAAAATTCTCAGCTTCGGGCGGTGCACCTCAACCCTTCTCGCCAGGGAGATAATGGCAGCCGTTAACTCGGCAGTCTCCTCAAGCCCATGGGGGCGAGGCCTGGCCAAACCTTCCCACTCCGCACCTCTACCTCTTGCTACGGGCACCCGGCCGGGGGCCTCAACTAGCTCCTCCGGCACCTCCTCACTTGCGTCCTCGGGGAGGGTATGGAGACCCCACGGCCCCGCCTCCCCCTGGACATGGACTGTCGCTGGTAATTCTAAAGCCATGACGTCGGCACTCGCCCACACCAACATCCAGCAAGCCTCCAGTTCTTTCCCACCCCTTCTAGCTACAAGTTCTACCTGCCCGATACCTTTAATCAAACTCAACCCTCGCACCAGTACCTCTGCCGGAATGCGATAATCGACCCCGCTTACCACACACGCATGATTCACCGGTACCTCCTCCATTTCACACCAACTTACAATCTTATCTCGCTCCATCTTCACACCACTTACCGCAACCACAAGTACAACTTTCCCGAAAAAAAAATCCAAATCCCTGACGGTAGCCCCCACTTGTAACGTTCCGTTATTTTGGCTCGTGTATGTCTAGGGGAAATCCCGCCCAGCACCTGCTTCAGCAGTCCCCTCAGGGTCAATCGTCGCCCGAATCAATCACAAACATCAATCATCAGCCAGCACACCCAGTAAATTTTAACACATACACTTTATAGATATTACTAATTCTAGGGCATTAATATACATGTGATACAGAGAGGAAAGTAATGAAAAAAAAAGGCGCCAACACTTATTCAAAGTCCAAGTTCTTCGCGCGCTACCGTTGGAGCTCAAGTTCGACGTCAGACGACCACCCGAATTCCGTCGACCCACGGCTCGGGACCACCCGAAGTGATCGACCGGAGCCTCTCCGCACGTCCGCCGTCCTCCTCGTCTCTCCTCCCGACTCTCCGCCAAAACTCAGTCCACAGTCATATCATACAGCATGGCATCCGAAAACAAAACGATACATAACCACCCATTGGCTAATAGCACCCTCTTATCACCCTCTAAACCACAATAAACTGCTAGCGCAAACTCTCTGCAGCGTTAAAACACAACAAAGCCGCATTCCACAGATTAACATAACAAAAATCGCCATTTTAAATGTAACAAAAGAAAGACCCCGTACACCTAAAAATCTGGCATATATTCAGCCAAATGTACACTGTAATACAGTTTGTAAATGACCATTTTCTATATTTAGCAGTTAAACAGCAAATTTGAGATGTTCTTTAATTTCTGAATGCCTATTTTTTGCTTTAATACTATTTGTGCTTTAAGTGGAAATTAATCTAAAGATAATATCCAGCTAAATGAAAAACATATGCTAAAGATGTGATGAGTAATCACATTGCAAAAAAAAAGAGGGCTATGTGGGAGGGAAGGGTTAGAGTGATCTTAGAGTAGGTTAAAACGTCAGCACATCGTGGGCTGTAATGTTCTATAATCCACCCGGAGAACAAAGCAGAAAAGACCAGAAGATGGGTGTAAGGATTGAATTTGTATAATTCACCACACCTGGATCTTGTCACCTAGTCAGTGAGCACTCAGTAATAACCAGTTCAACTTTCGACCTCCCCACTTGCATGACTGCATCATCAGGAGGCTTGATTTTGTGTGTTGTCCTTGCCAGTTTAGACTCACATATACTGCTTATAGCCAGCCTGAACTCTTTAAAAGCAAAGTCCATTGTGGCAACATCAATTAATGGAAGCTGTCTGTGGAGATGATTGCAACCAGCTAGAAGACAAATTGTACAACTGGGAAGATAGTGGGCTCCACAAACTTGAGATGCTGTGTGAGAGGTCTTGCTTAGGAGGCGAGATGTGTCAGTGTGCAGGAGACCTATCAAGCACATATTCAAGGGAAAGTGGAAGGTGTCACCTGCTGGGATTAACATCGAAGAACCTGGACGTAGCTTTGCAAGAATCTCAAGAATCACCATGCAGTCAGATATGTGAATGTATCCTGAAATGGGTTATCAACACCTGTTGATCTTTCTGGATACACACCTGAATTACACACTTAACAGTAATTTCTACTACATCTAAATCACTCATCTGTTTACAATTTCAACCAAGGCACAATTTGGATGTAAGCATTAGTATGACATGGATACAGATACCGCAAATTTTGTCCCTTTCTCGGCTCTGAAAAGTACTTTGCCCAAATAAAATGTACAGCACTTTCTACCAAAATAATTTTATCATTTTGAACTATGTACAGATAAACAAGCAATTGCAGCTAGCGAACGGATGGTATTCATTGCCAAGTCAGCTTCTGAAGCCACTTTTGGACTAGCCAATACGAGTCCTTGACTAATGACAGCTATTATAAAAGACAGTTCACATCAAACCCATCTTATCAGATCCTGCAGCTTCTTTGAATGTACATACAACAGCCAGTATGTGGATGCACTGATTTCATTACCTCTCCCCTCAATACTATAAGACCATAAGACATAGGAGCAGAATTAGGCCATTTGGCCCATTAAGTCTGTAAGATAGGATGTGCAGACTCTGCATCACCTCAGCTGCATGGATATTGCATAAACACCAGAGATTCTGCAAATGCTGGAAATCCAGAGCAACACACACAAAATGCTAGAGAAACAAAGCAGGTCAGGCAGCTTCTATGAAAATAAATAAACAGTCGTTTCAAGCTGAGATGCTTCATCAGGACTAGAAAGAAGGGGGAAGATGCCAGAATAGGAAAGGTGGGGGGGGGGTCAGGGCTAGAAGGTGATAGGTAAAGCCAGGTAAGTTAGGGAGGGGAGATGAAGAAAGAAACTGGAAGGTGATACATGCAAGAGATAAATAACTGGAGAAGAAAAAAATCTGGCAGGAGAGAAGAGTGCTCCAAGAGTGGAGAAAGGGAAGGAGGAGGGTCACCAGGGGGAGGTGATAAGCAGGTAAGCAGAAGAGGTGAGGAGGGGCAGAGTGGGAAAATAAAGAAGAGGGAAGGGGAGGGAAAGAAGTTACCAAAATTTGGAGAAATCAATGTTCATGGCATCAAGTTGGAGGCTACCCAAACGGAATATTTAGTGTTCCTCCCCCAACCTCATCATGGCAGAAGAGGAGGCCATGGTCCGACATGTCGGAATGGGAAAGGGAATTGGAATTGAAATTGAAATGGCTGGCCACTGGGAAATCCTGCTTTTTGTGATGGACCAAAGGTGCTCGACAAAGAGATTTGCAGGTGACTCACTTTTATAAACCTTCCAATTGTCATTGCTATGTCCTGCTGAAGGTGTCGTCCCGAAGCGTCGACTGTACTACTTTCCACAGATGCTGCCTGGCCTGCTGAGTTCCTCCAGCATTTTGTGTGTGTTGCTCGGATTTCCACCATCTGCAGATTTTCTCTCGTTTGTGACTGTCATCGCTGACTTGACTGTCCCTCTTCCTATGCCATTCCCTTATTTCAGTTCCTTTGTCTCTGCCTCATCTGTTCCCAGGACGAGGCTTTCTTTTGCAGGATATCAGAGATGTCCTTCTTCAAAGAACAGGATTCCCCTTCCTACACCATTGATGCTGTCTTCACCCACATCTTCTCCATTTCCTGGACATCTGCGCTTACCCCATCTTCCTGTTGCCTTAACAGAGATAGAGTTCCTCTTGTCCTCATCTACCATCCATGAGCCTCTGCATCCAAAATATCATCTCTGCAAACTCCTCCATCTTCAACAAAGCCCTACCACCAAACACAGCTTTAGCTCCCCCCACCCCTCACTCTCCACTTTCCACAGGGACCGCTCCCTCTGTGATTCCTTTGTCCATTTGCCCCTCCCCAATAATCTCCCTCCTGGCACTTAGCCCTGCAAGCTGAAAAAGTGCTACACCTGCCCATTCACCTCCTCTCTCACCTCCATTCAAGACTCCAAACAGTCCTTCCAAATGAGGCAACACTTCACCTGCAAATCTGCTGAGGTTGTCTATTGTATCCAATGTTTCCGATGCAGCTTCCTCTACATTGGTGAGACTCAAGGTAGACTGAGGTTCCACCTTGTTGAGGACCTTTGCTCCAAACGCAAAAAGCAGGATTTCCCAGTAGTGAATCACTTCAATTCCAATTCCCGTTCCAACATGTCAGTTCATAGGCTCCTCTTCTGCCACAATGAGGCAAATCCCAGGTTGCAGGAGCAACACCTTATATTCCATCTAGGTAGCTTCCAACCTGGTGGCATAAACATCAATTTCTCCAACTTCCAGTAATTTCCCCCCCTCCCCCTTCTTCATTTCCCCACTCTGCCCCTCTTCTCACCTGCCTTTCACCTCACCCAGTTACCCCCCCCACCTTCCCTTTCTCTCATTGTCCATTCTCCTCTCCCATCCGATTCTTTCTTCTCCAGCCCTTTACCTTTTCCATGTATCACCTCCCAGTTTCTTATTTCATACCCCCTTTCCCACCCACCTGGGTTCACTATCACCTTCGAGCTTGTACTCCTTCCCCTCCTCGACCACCCCCCCCACCTTCTTACTCTGACATCCTCTCCCTTCCTTTTCAGTCCTGATGAAGGGTCTCGGGCTGAAACGTTGACTGTTTCTTCAATTCCATGGAATAACTGTTTATTCACAAAGAAGCACAAAGATGATTTTGATGGGATAGTTTGGAGTAGAAGACCATTGAACTGGTTGTGTGTTGGCAGATCCATTGGAAAATCTGTGCGTAATATCATGCAGCACAATTCCAATAGAGTACAGACTCTTCGGCCGACAATGTTGTGCTGACATTGTAACCTACACCAATATAACAATTCCTTCCTGCATAGCCCTCCATTTTTCTTTCATCCATGTGCCTATCTAAGAGTCTCTTAAATGTCTCTCATGTATCTGCCTCTATCACCAGCCCTGGTGGCACATTCCATACATCCACAAATCTCAGTATTAAAATAAACTGACATGGCTCCGGTGACAGCAACGTTCACAACGGCAGCTTAAATCAATAGCTTCTCTGGAAAAACGCATATTTTGCCCCGTTAATCCATCAAATATAAGATCTTTCGAAAATATCTAAATTGATAAGGGGGCAAGAATGGGGAGAAAGAAACGAGATTATAAAAAAGCACCACTGTGGAGCCTATGGAAGCGAGAGGTACAGTGCGCGGCTCTCCTACACGTGTGCGTTGGCAGCGAAGCTGATGATGGGCTTAGTGCAGTCGAAGCGGCAAATTTGATAAGGATTTTGGAAGAGATAAGGGAAGTCCAAAAAGATATAAAGCAGCAACTCAATGATATAAAGTCAGAGCTCGCCAACATCAATCAGAAAATAGTGGTGGCAGAGACTCGAATTGAGAAGATGGAAGATTGCGTGCAAAACGTGGAACTGATACTAAGTAAGACGATAAAAATATTAAATCTACAGGAAAGTAAATTGCTTGATCAGGAGGGAAGATCGCGACGGAAAAATAACAGGAGTTATAACGTTCTTGAAGGAGCGGAGGGATTGTCGGTGATGGACTTTGTAGACAAGCTGCTGCAGGAAGCGCTGGAGATTCCTCAGACTACAGAGATTGAAATTGAGAGGGCGTCCCGTTCGCTTGTCCAGTGGCCTTCCGGAGACAGAGAAGATAAACTGCGCTCCATTGTACTTAGATTCCTTCGACTCAAGAGCAAGGCGGAGAATCTACAAAGGGCCTGGGGTAAGAAGAGGGTGTTTTGGAATGGGAAGTTAATATTTTTCGATCATGATTACCCCCCAGCAGTCCTACAGAAATGGAAGGAATATTCCGAAGCAAAACGAATATTAAAGCAAGAAGAGATTAAATTCCAAACCCCGTACCCTGCTAAACTGAGGGTATTTTACCAAGAAGGGATACGACTGTACCAGACGGTGGAGGAGGCGACTACAGACATGAACAACAGAGGACTGTCCATTAGCATGGTCAAACCAAGGGAAACTCTGGCTGAGCAGTTGTCCCGAGCTGCTTGGGAAATAGTAAGAGAACTGAGAAAGCAGGGGATGGGAACAGGACGAGAGAAAGATTTTAGGAAGAGATTGTCAGTTCTCCGAGGGCAGCCCTCACCTCCTCCAGAAGAGCCATAAGGTTTGGCTAACTTCAAAAGTGCTGATAAACTAAACGGAAGCAAAATTAGACGGTGATATACCTATCTCGAGAAATACGTGTTATAATGTGGATTTTATATTACTCAATTCTTAAAAAATTCATTTATTCATTGCTTTTTCCCCACCTAAATGAGAATATATACATGGGAGGAATACACAGGGAAATCATTTCTGTGTAATGGACATATTTTTTTTATTACTTTTATCGGTACTGCAGTGAGGGCCCTCAACCCACAGGTAGGAGGGGCTATCCCCCACGGCTAGACTTTTCTCCTAGCCCAACCCAGGGTCATCTGGAGACCCCAGCCTTGGAACCACATCTTCCTTACCTTTCTTTTAATTATTCACTTTTCTTGATTCTTATTTGTTCAGGGAGTAGATCGATTAAGTTATATTCTGCAAATTTCAATGATATACTAACAGATAAATACATTTAGAGAGTAAAACCATATATTTTGGGTATATACCTCAAGAATGGTTGAAAAGAGATAAATATAAATATTTATGAATGTACTGCTGGTGGCTGGTAAAAAGACCCTTAGCAGGAAATGGTTATTTCAGGAGAGCCCAACTTTAAATGTATGGATGGAAATTACAATGGACATTTATAACATGGAGAAGATAACAACATCTGTTAATCATAAGTTGGAACAATTTTATTCATACTGGAAAAAAATGGTTTAACTACATAACACCTCAAAGGCCTGATTTTATTCTCACAATCAATATGTTGTAAAAAAAATCACTCCCTACTCTGTACATAGTTTTCTTCTTTCGATTGTTCTTTCTTTCCTCTTCTTTCTATAGGTGTATACCTCAGATAAACATTATGTGGAGATTTATGACAAATATGATTATATGATATATATGTACAGTATCTGAAATATATCTTACCGGAATGTTTGTTTGATAATGAAACTCAATAAAAAATAAATTACAAAAAAAAACTGACATTACACTATACTTTCCTCCAATCACCTCAAAATTATGCCCTCTCATCTTAGCCATTTCCGCCCTGGGAAAGAGGTGTTGGATGTCCACTTTACTGATGCCTCCTATCATCTTATACACCTCTATCAAGTCACCTCTCAGCCTCCTTCACTCCAAAGATAAAAGCCTTAGCTCACTCAGCCTTTCCTCATAATACAAGCTCTTTAATCAGACAGCATCCTGGTAAATCTCTTCTGCGCCCTCTCTAAGGCTTCCATATCCTTCCTGTAATAAAGGTGACCAGAACTGAACACAACACTTTACCAGATTTTTATAGAACTGCAACATGACCTCGTGCCTCTTGAACTCAACCCCCTAACTACTGAAAACCAACACACTATAATGCCTTCTTGGCACCGGAAGCATGCCAACACTTGTGGGCTACCCCTAGCACATCTTGGAGTGTGTTGCTTGTTGATGTAAACAACACATATCACTGAATGTTTCAATGCTTGACGTACATAAAGCTATCTTTAATTGTTAATGTTTTTCAAATTTCCAGCACCTACTCTTTCTAAATTTTGACATGCTCCAGCATATTAGCCTGTTCTACGCTGACTTCACATTTGTCAAGGTCTCTCACTGGCGAATACTGAAGCAAAGTACTTAAGGATTTCAAGCACATTTCCTCTCTTATCCCTGATTGGTCCTACCTTCACTCTAGTCAACCTCCTGTTCTTCCAGTATGTGTAGAATGCTGTAAGGTTTTTCTTAATCCTACTCACCAAAGCCTTTTTCATGTCCCCTTCTAGTTCTCCTACATGCCTTCTTAAGCTCCTTCCTGGCTAATCTATAAATCTCCAGAGCATGTCTGATCCTTGCTTCCTAAACCATAAGTAAGCTTCTTTCTTCAACTTGACAAGATGTTCCACATCCCTTGTCAATCATGACCTTCTTTCCCCTGCCTCAATGGAAGAGATCTATCCAGAAACCAATGCAACGTCCACATTTCCAATGCGTATTTCCTAGAGTACATCAGTTGCCAATTTATGGTCCCAAGTTCCTGCTTAATAGCATTATTTACCTTCCCCCAATTAAATACCTTTCCGTACTGACTGCTCCTACCCATGTAAAGGTCAGGGAATTGTGACGAGTGGTGTCCCACAAGGATCTGTTCTGGGACCTCTACTTTTTGTGTTTTTTATTAACAACCTGGATGTGGGGTAGAAGGGTGGGTTGGCAAGTTTGCAAACGACACAAAGGTTGGTGGTGTTGTAGATAGTGTAGAGGATTGTCGAGGATTGCAGAGAGACATTGGTAGGATGCAGAAGTGGGCTGAGAAGTGGCAGATGGAGTTCAACCCGGAGAAGTGTGAGGTGGTACACTTTGGAAGGACAAACTCCAAGGTAGAGTACAAAGTAAATGGCAGGATACTTGGTAGTGTGGAGGAGCAGAGGGATCTGGGGGTACATGTCCATAGATCCCTGAAAGTTGCCTCACAGGTAGATAGGGTAGTTAAGAAAGCTTATGGGGTGTTAGCTTTCATAAGTTGAGGGACAGAGTTAAGAGTCACGATGTAATGATGCAGCTCTATAAAACTAATTAGGCCACAATTGGAGTACTGTGTCCAGTTCTGGTCGCCTCACTATAGGAAGGATGCAGGAGCATTGGAAAGGGTACAGAGGAGATTTACCAGGATGCTGCCTGGTTTAGAGAGTATGCATTATGATCAGAGATTAAGGGAGCTAGGGCTTTACTCTTTGGAGAGGAGGAGGATGAGAGGAGACATGACAGAGGTGTACAAGATAATAAGAGGAATAGATAGAGTGGATAGCCAACGGCTCTTCCCCAGGGCACCACTGCTCAATACAAGAGGACATAGTTTTAAGGTAAGGGGTGGGAAGTTCAAGGGGGATATTAGAGGAAGGCTTTTTACTCAGCGAGTGGTTGGTGCGTGGAATGCACTGCCTGAGTCAGTGGTGGAGGCAGATACACTCGTGAAGCTTAAGAGACTACTAGACAGGTATATGGAGGAATTTAAGGTGGGGGGTTATATGGGAGGCAGGGTTTGAGGGTCGGCACAACATTGTGGGCCGAAGGGCCTGTACTGTGCTCTACTGTTCTATGTTCTATCTCCAAAATGCTGTCCCACTGAGAGATCTGTCACATGATCAAGTTCATTGTCTAGAACTAGATCCAGTATGGCCTCTTCTCTAGTTGGCCTGTCTATATACTGTCAGGCATACTTGGACATACTTAAACAAATTCGGCCCCATCTAAGACCTTTGCACTAAGGAGGTCCCAATCAAAGTTAGTGAAGTTGAAGTCAATCATGTTATTTTTACACGTTTCCAAAATCTGCCTTGTGATGTGCTCCTTAATGTCTCTGTTACTATTGGGGGGGGGGGGGGGGGGCGGGTGTTCTAGAATAATCCCAGTAGAGTGATTGCTCCTTTCCTGTTTACACTTGCACCCACACTGCTCAGTAGATGATCCATCTATAATGTCCTCTCTTTCTGCAGCTGTGATAGTATCCCTGATTATCAATCCCACTCCTCCACCTCTTTTACCCCCACACACCCATCCGCTTTGAAACATCTACAGCCCGGAACATACAGCAGCCATTACTGCTCTAGTGACAGCCAAATCCAGGTCCACGTTTATAGTTCATCATTCTTGTTCCTGACGCCGGTTGCACTAAAGTAAATACATCCAACTGACTGAAATATGCCCTAAACTTCCTCACAGTCTCTCCCAATGTTGCATCTACCTTTACGCCAACTGCTCCATCTACTGACTCAACACTCTGGTTCCTATTTCCCCTGTCAACCTAGTTCCTATTTCCCCTGTCAACCTAGTTTCAATCCACCCCAACAACTCTACCAAACCTGCTCACATGGATACTGGTCCCCTTGAATTCAGGTGTAACCTGTCCCCTTTTGTAAAGATCATACCTACCCCAATGATCTACAAATCTGAAACCCTGTCTCCTCTACCAGTTCTTCAGCCACATATTCATTTGCCATATCATCCTATTTTTACCTTCACTGGCACATGACACAGGCTGTAATCCAGAGATTACTACCCCAGAGGTCCTGCTTCCTACCTAGTTCATTTTATTCTCTCTTCAGGACCTCATCCCTTTTTCCACCTATGTCATTGGTAGTAACGTGCCTGGACCAGGGTGGCCACATAACATCTGACAGTCAGAACCTTGCCAAACTTTTCACAGAACTTACATGCCATTTTTTTTTGTTCTAAACATGGAGGAGATGACCATCTCCACTGGGACAACTGTAATCACACAGCAATTGATGAGCAATTTCAGTCAACTTGCACTGAAGTACAACCAGATTCACATAACAAATGGATGCTGCAATGAAAGTGACATTTCCGCCATGCTAATTCAGTTTGACAGAATCAAAGTGTCACTGCTGCTATCGCGGGCTTGCTCCCATCCTTCAGTATGGGCTTGCAGTTATTACACCAGGGCTTCCTGAGGCCATGGAGACATCCACAACATATTCCAGTTTGTCATAAAACATCAGATAAAGGACACCAATGGCACGAATTCTGAGAGCATTTTATTTCCTCTCGTCAGCACATAGCAGTAGCAAACATGTGGCCTTGCAAGGTCAGTAGATTTCCCCAAAGTATAGTGAACCACAGCTCACAGACAAAAGCACACAGAAGACAGTCACCAATATTCAGCAGTAAAGCCATCCTCATGGGAGTCTGGGGCTGAAGAATATTTCAATGGGGATATCTTTAATGAATTACAGATATTTCATCCATTATTAAGGATCAAATAAAAGAACCTTTCCTCCAAAACTGTTGAGTATATGGAAGGCTGCTTGCTATAGACTCTTCTCCCACTCCCTCTCTCGTCCAGCAGTTTGTCCCATGCTCTGTACCATCAGCTGATTCCTCCTATGATGCTTCTCCCACAGAGGAATGAACACTAAAACATGTCCAGCTATTCACAGAAGTTTTACAGCAAGACTGTTTCTTCAGTTCTGGGTGAACGACTTACAGACAACAATCTGAAAAGCTGCAGATACATACTGAACCAAAGCAAAATTCAGTAGAAATCAACCAGCAAGTAATCTTCAAGTAATCAATTATGCTTTTAAATAGTGCCAGATTGAGTGGTAGACAGGGAAGCTGACTCTACCTTGCTGGGCATGCATGCCTAGCTCTATGAGAGTAATACATGGTATTGTCTGGAGCACTGAGCATGCACATTATACCATGAGCTATTGATTCTTGCAGGTGGCAGTGGCAATGCATGTACTAATGCTCTCTCCAATATCTTTTCCAGTAGGAACAATGCCAAATGTGTGCATGCAACTTGAATGCCATATTGGAATCAAACCTACATCCAGAGTCCCCATCTACAAATATGCAGCAGCTGAATTCTGACATCCAAGTTGGAGAAAGGGCTAAATCATGTATTCCAGTTCGATGTGCTGGGATTCTATCCTTTTCACATTACATCCGTACTTGCAATCTTCAGATAAACATGTACAGGAATACAAATATTTGGAATTTTGTTGTCAGTGTTCAGTTGCAGAATGAATTGAATATGGAAATTGAGAGATATTCAGATAACAAGAAAATCATGGGCTATGGGTTGCTCAGCCTCTGGCGATGATCTTTGAATCATCAATGGGGATGGCAGAGGTTCCGGAGGACTAGAGGGTTGCGGATGTTGTTCCATTATTCAAGAAAGGGAGTAGAGATAGCCTAGGAAATTATAGACCAGTGAGTCTTACTTCAGTGGTTGGTAAGTTGATGGAAAAGATCCTGGGAGGCAGGATTTATGAACATTTGGAGAGGCATAATATGATTAGGAATAGTCAGCATGGCTTTGCGAAAGGCAGGTCGTGCCTTACGAGCCTGATTGTATTTTTTGAGGATGTGACTAAACACATTGATGAAGGTAGAGCAATAGACGTAGTGTATATGGACGCAAACACGAGGAAATCTGCAGATGCTGGAAATTCAAGCAACACACATAAAATGCTGGTGGAACGCAGCAGGCCAGACAGCATCCATAGGAAGAAGCACAGTCGACGTTTCAGACCGAGATCCTTCAACAGGACTAACTGAAAGAAGAGATAGTAGGAGATTCGAAAGTGGGAGGGGGAGGGGGAGATCCAAAATGATAGGAGAAGACAGGAAGGGGAGGGATAGAGCTAAGAGCTGGAAAGTTGATTGGCCAAAGGGATACAAGGCTGGAGAAGGGAGAGGATCATGGGACGGGAGGCCTAGGGAGAAAGAAAGGGGGAGGGGAGCGCCAGAGGAAGATGGAGAGCAGGCAAGGAGTAATTGTGAGAGGGACAGAGAGAGGGGAAAAAAGGAAAAAATAAAAAACAATAAATAAATAAATAAATAAATAAGCGATGGGGTAAGAACGGGAGGAGGGGCACTAACGGAAGTTAGAGAAGTCAATGTTCATGCCATCAGCTTGGAGGCTACCCAGACAGAATATAAATATACATGGATTTCAGCAAGGCATTTGACAAGGTACCCCATGTAAGGCTTATTGAGAAAGTAAGGAGGCATGGGATCCAAGGGGACATTGCTTTGTGGATCTGGAACTGGCTTGCCCACAGAAGGCAAAGAGTGGTTGTAGATGGGTCATATTCTGCATGGAGATTGGTCACCAGTGGGGTGCCTCAGGGATTTGTTCTGGGACCCCTACTCTTCGTGATTTTTATAAATGACGTGGATGAGGAAGTGGAGGGATGGGTTAGTAAATTTGCTGATGACACAAAGGTTGGAGGTGTTGTGGATAATGTGAAGGGCCGTCAGAGGTTACAGCGGGACATTGATAGGATGCAAAACTGGGCTGAGCAGTGGCAGATGGAGTTCAACCCAGATAAGTATGAGATGGTTCATTTTGGTAGGTCAAATATGATGGCAGAATATAGTATTAATGGTAAGACTCTTGGCGGTGTGGAGGATCAGAGGGATCTTGGGGTCCAAGTCTATAAGACACTCAAAGCTGTTGCGCAGGTTGACTCTGTGGTTAAGAAAGCATACGGTGCATTGGCCTTCATCCACTGTGGGATTGAGTTAAAGAGCCGAGAGGTAATGTTGCAGCTATAAGGACCCTGGTCAGACCCCACTTGGAGTACTGTGCTCAATTCTGGTCGCCTCACTAAAAGAAGAATGTGGAAACTACAGAAAGGGTGCTGAGGAGATTTATAAGGATGTTGCCAGTATTGGGGAGCATGCCTTATGAGAATAGGTTGAGTGAGCTTGGCCTTTTCTCCTTGGAGTAACAGAGGATGAGAGATGACCTGATAGAGGATGAGAGGCGTTGATCATGTGGATCGTCAGAGGCTTTTTCCCAGGGCTGAAATGGCTAACATGAGAGGGCACAGTTTTAAGGTGCTTGGAAGTAAATACAGAGGAGATGTCAGGGGTAAGTTTTTTTTTAAAAACGCAGAGAGTGGTGAGTGCGTGGAATGGGCTGCCGGCGACGGTGGTGGAGGTGGAAACGAAAGGGTCTTTTAAAAGACTCCTGGACAGGTATGTGGAGCTGTAGGTTTTCTACGTTTCTATGGGAATCTGCCCTCACTTGGCCTGCAGGACAAGCTGTGATTTAATTGAATGGCTTTAGGGACTCCTGCTTCGAGTTTTAGGATTTAAAGTTGGCAGCTGCCTGCTTTCAGTAGGGAGGAGTACCAGTCTGTTGGTCTTCTGGCTGATTTTGATCAACAGCAGAATCAAGGCCCTGAAGTTAGTGACCCTAGTCTATTTTCAGGCTCCTTTGCCTTTCAGCAGCAGTCCATTTGCATTCATGTCTACAGCAGTGGCTCATTTCAAAGTTCCAAGTTTAAAGTACATTTAGTATCTATACTATATACAACATTGAGATTCATCGCCTCACAGGCAGCCAGAAAACAAAGAAACCTAATAGAGCCCATTGAAAAACAGAAGCTTGTCATATACCCAGTGTGTAGAAAAAAAATTGTGCAAACAATTAAAGTAAGCAAGTTACATCTAGTGCGGAGATGAGTAAACCTTACAAGCAGTGAGCGAGCTGAACACTGGCCGTCCATCTCCACTGACCCAACACCCTGACCTTTCCAATCTGGCTCAATGCTTAAATCAGCCGAACAGCGGGTCTGCTCTTCACACTTAGCTCCAGGCCCTGCTGCTTCAATATACTCTTGGACCTGGGACCCACTGCCTCAACCTGGCCCATAGCTGACCTTTCTAATCTGGCCTGGCACTTAAATTGGTCCAATATCACTTGTTCCTTGCTCTCAGGCCCAGGCCTCGCTGCCTTGACTCAGTCTCGCCTCAGTTCTGCCACTTCAAATTGCCTCCAAAGTCCACTCCGTGGCCAAACATTGGCTCATTCCCCGCTTTCAGGCTCAGGCCCCGCTGCCTTGATTCCACCTGTACATACCATGACACAACCTTCTTGCACCTTTGAAACTTCAGTTCACACCACAAAAATGCCAGTGTGTAAAGGCGGCTGAAAGCTCAAATCTGTAAAGGAAAATACAAGCTACTGATTGCAATTATTGCTTTTGAAAAAAAATGTGATTAATAAAGTAATTAGTAGTTTAGTCTGATACCAGCAAGTCATTGCTGTGGGTCACCTGCGCCATCTTAAACCAAAGCTACAGTTCTGGTTGTCTGCATTGTCAAACAGACAGTCCTGAACTCCAGGCAGGCAGAAATCATACAAATAACCTTAAGCTGTCACTAGGCACTGTTCCCAAATGATAGGGCTGCATACATGCTACTTTCTCTTTGCTTTCCTTGAATAGTTCTGTAAATATGATTTCTGAATGTCAGAAATAGTCATTTGACATGTCAAGGTACCTTGGCCTAACCAGTTGTTCTCCTGTTCTTTATTGTTCTTTTTAAATCTTAAGTGAGAGAAAATACAAGCTGGATTTTACAGTCTGCTGTCAGCTAGATCATGGGTCTTCTCTTGTCGTGGTGGAGAGGCACAATAGAAAATACAAGCTGGATTTTACAGTCTGCAGTCAGCTAGATCACAGGTCTTCTCTTGTCGTGGTGGAGAGGCACGATAGAAAATACAAGCTGGATTTTACAGTCTGCAGTCAGCTAGATCACGGGTCTTCTCTTGTCGTGGTGGAGAGGCACGATAGAAAATACAAGTTGGACTTTACTCTCTTGGGTCTTCTCTGAGGATCATCACCTCGTTGCGATGGAGAGGCGTGTGAGTTTCTGAGATCCCAAGAGTGATGCCATACAGAGTTTAAACATTTGGCACTTAGTTCCTGGTAAGGTCACCTATGGCAGTAAGGTCAGGGGGATGGTTCCAGACAGACAGCAATCCAGCCAAGACCTGAATGGTGGAGCTGGCAGAAGATGATGACACATCACCACGGCAGTGAAGACAGAGGAAGGGTCCCCAGTCATCTTGCATGCCATGTCACCGGACCCTGATCCTGATCTGTCAGGTAGCGCAAGTTGGCTGCCCTTGCACCAGACTCCTCACATTAAAAAAAAGTCACGCACAGATATATGTGAGCCCACACTAATATCCTGGATTACGTCTCGTGGTGATTAGGAAGTGGCAAAGAAGGCAGGACCGTGAGGTCCGGACAAGCCCAAGACCCATGGTATGAGGTTTACAAAGATCAACTGGAGGAGAAGGTTGGTTACTCTTATCCACACTGTACCAGAATATATGGATCCCAGGTCTTCTACAGTCCATACTGGACCCTCCAACAGACAACCCCCTAGGGGTTTGATTTGAGTGTCTGCACCTCTACTGCTGAATTATCGGTGAACTATCAGCTCAAAGCCAATCTCTTCACAAATCCCATATCCCCCAAACTAATTGAAAAGACTCGGGCTGCAGAAATTCTTTCTCACAGTAGTCTGGAACAGCTAACCCTCTACCTTCATACTCTTCTGAACTGACCAGGCAGAGGGAATATTGTACCAAGTGAAAAACAACTGAGTTGATGTATGTGCTTTATGCCGAGTACACTCTTTGTCTATGTGGAAAAGGGCAGAAATACATTATACTGCAACTTTGCACTATGGTCCCACTGAAAGCATGTTCCCACCTCTTCAGTACACTCCCATGTTACTTTCCCGTGTCTGCCTGGGAGTGACCCAAAGTGCAGCTGTGGACGTCACACAGAGAATCCCTGCATTAGATGATGTGAGAAGGGGCCGTGACATGCTGTCCATTGTGGAGGATGAGAGGTGTATAAGATGATGAGGGGCATTGATCGTGTGGATAGTCAGAGGCTTTTTCCCAGGGCTGAAATGGCCAACACAAGGCAGCATAGTTTTAAGGTGCTTGGAAATATGAGCAGATGCCAGGGGTAAGTTTTTCCACACAGAGTGGTGGGTGCATGGAATGCACTGCCAGCGGCGGTGGTAGAAGCTGATACAATAGGGTCTTTTAAGAGCCTCTTAAATAGGTACATGGAGCTTAGAAAAATAGAGGGCTATGCGCTAGGGGAATTCTAGGCAGTCTCTAGAGTAGATTACATGGTCAGCACATTATGGGCCGAAGGGCCTGTAATGTGCTGTAGATTTCTATGTTCTATGACAGCCAGTACCATATTTCCTATGGCAGAAATATCTAATATGAGAGGGCATAATTTTAAAATGACTGGAGGAAAATATAGGTGGGGTGTCAGAAGTAGTGTGTGTGTTTTTTTTTTACACAGAGATTAGTGGGCCTATGGAACACGCTGACAGAGGTGGTGGTAGAGGGAGATACATTAGGGACATTTAACAGAATCTTAGATAGGAACATGGATGATAGAAAAATGGAGGGTTATGTAGGAGGGAAGTGTTAGATTTAGTTTGAGGTAGGTTAAAAGGTTGGCACAACATCATGGGCTGAATGATCCGCACTGTGCCGTTCTATGTTCTATAAGATCTATTCCTGCTTCTACACTACCATTGTTTCTAAACTACTGTTCCTTTTCAGCAGGGAGAATCACTGGGCTGATGTTGTTTGCCAGTTGCTTTTTCAGTATTTGTGGGCAGACCAAGTTTTGGCTCCACCCACATGGAGTTAACATGGAGGATTTCACTGCTGGGCCCTGTAGTGCTGATTTTGGGGTAGATGAACCATATAGGGTAAATGTAATTTCCTCTTGATGTCTGCAGAGAACATTACCAATTCACTACTGACTACAAGTTGTAGGCCAAACTGCCCTGTGGAACCAGGGTTGGGCATTTGTGAAATGGCTGGTCACCCTACCGGTCAGGTTCTAAAAATAATACAACTGACATTAACTATAAAGGCAACAACTATCGTGAATTTTGAAAAATATCTATTTCAGAACAAACAGCCCCAAGGAGGAAATGTCCCCTTTTCACTCATCCCCTCAACACACACATCATTTCTGACCAACTTAATAAAACAGACTGAACCAATGGACCTAAAAAATTCCAGGTTCTTCAAAGTTTTAACTGGTAGAGTTACACGTAGAAAATGCTGGAGGAACTCAGCTGGTCAGGCAGCATCTATGGAAATGAATAAGCATTCAACCTTTCAGGCTGAGACCCTTCTTCAGGACAGGAAAGGAAGGGAGAAGACCGAAGAAGAAAATGGAGGGGGGAGGGGAAGGATGATGGCTAGAAGGTGTTAGGTGAAGCCAGGTGGGTTGGAAAGATCAAGGGCTGGAAAAGGAGGAATCTGATAGGAGAGGACAGTGCACCACAGAAGAAAGGGAAGGAGGGGAGGACTCAGGGGAGGTGAGAAGAGGTAAGAGGCCAGAATGGGGAATAGAAAATGAGGGGAGGGTGAGAGAATTTTCTTTAAACCAGAAGGAGAAATTGATATTCATGTCATCGGGTTGGAGGCTACCCAGACAAGATATAAAGTGTTGCTCCTCCACCCTGAGGATGGCCTCATCTTGGCGCATGTTGGAACAGGATTGGGCATGAGAATTAAAATGCTTGGCCACCAGGAAGTTCTGCTTTTGTCGGATGGAGCGAAGGTGCTGCTACATGAAAAACAAAGATACTTCACTTCTGCTTTAGAGCCAGAGAGTGATGCTTTTGCAGAAGCCACTGACAAACTATCAACATTAATGGAAAGAATACCAAGAAAGGTTGATTTGACCAAAATAGTTAAAATGCTTAAAAGGAATTTTTCACTTTGTGAGAGACGGGAAAAGAACAGGGAACAGTTAAAATGAAGAACCCCATTTCCTTCCAATCCTGTTAATGTTGATGTTACTGATGAGACTACAGGGAGTAACTAATTAATAAATGCAAATCATGCAACTGTTGCAAAATCCAGCCATATACGAGGCATGAGAGTAATGCTGAGGCCTGTGTTTTGGTAAGACCTTTTCTACCGCAGGCCCTTAACCCTGAACCGGCTGCTAGGTTAGGGGTTTCAAACTGGGACCCCTTACTTAATGGTATTGGTCTATAGCATAAAAAAAGTTGGGAAACCCCATGCTAGATCATCTCCTCACCTTCTGCATTCCAATTGGTATACCAGCCATTTTATGTTTTCCCCAAGTTGCTGACTTTAGAACTGACACCATTATCAGTGCCTATGTCCTGGCTATATAATTGGCCATAAATTGGGTGGAAGCTAGGAGAACTGATACACAAATTACCCATTTGCAAAGTAAGCAATAAAGTCACCATATCTTACTGTTTCACAAAGGGCAGAAATGCTAATGCATCAAACAGGTGTGCTACGTGGTTACAGAAGAGCTGTTCCCAGAAATGGAGGTTATGATCTAGGTCTACTGTAGGGTATGGTAAGAGTACTCACTATTCAGGGATCTGGTGTGGTAAGGGGCATTGCTGAATGATTAAGTAGCATTGGGTTTACCTCAATGGGGCTCCATTCCATTGCTACTATGTAAAAAAAACTAATTTCCCATATTTCTCCCAGTGCAACTAACCTCAAGAGGTTACAGGAGGCAAGCAAACCATATGCCTTCCTTATCAATGTGTTCCAATATTCAGTGAACTACATACTTGTAGCCTAAGGTCTCTCTATTCAACACCATTCACTGTACATGTCCTGCCCTGGTTCAACTTCCCAGAAGGTGTGACTTTTTATTTGCCAGAGTTAGATTCCATCTCCAACTCCCTTGTCCACTTTCCCAGTTGATTTATACCCTGCTATAACATTGGACAACTTTCTTCACTGTCCACTATACCAACAATTTTGGTGTCATTTGCAAGCCTACCAAAAATGTCTACATTCTCATATATTTAATTTCTCATTTTCTTTAGCCAGAGGGTAGTGAATCTGTGAAATTCATTGCCACAGACAGCTGTGGAGGCTGTCATTGGGCTTATTTAAGATGGAGGCTGATAGGATCTTGATTAGTAAGGGCCTTACAGAGAGAAGGCAGGAGAATGAGGCTGAGAAAGATAATAAATCAGCCACAATGGAATAGCAGAGCAGACTTGATGGGCCAAATAGCCTAATTCTGCTCCTATTTGTTAAGCTCTTAATAAAATTCTTAGAAAGTTGCTTTTGTCAGCAAAACCAGCCATTGTTGCCCAAGAGATGAATTTGAAAAAAGCTTTCTTTTTGAACTGTTGCAGTTCATTCAATGGAGATATCTTTGGTAGGAGTTCCAGGAAAGATTCCTTCAGATTCTAGTTCTTTGTCAAGTTTTTTAAATCCTGTGTGTGACAGATGTAACTCTGAGGTGGCCTCTCTGACACATACGTTTTGGTCTTGCCCTCTTTTAGATAAATATTGGAAAGACATTTTTGATATTATTTCAACAGTTTTGCATATTAATTTAAAACCTCACCCTATTACTGCAATTTTTGGATTACCAGTGACAGATGTTGGTCATTTATCTGTTTCAGCTTGCCTTTTGATTGCATTTGTTACACTAATAGCTAAAAGATCCACCTTACTTAAGTGGAAAGATTCTGATCCTCCTACTACTTTTCAATGGTTTTCTCAAACTATACTATGTTTAAACCTGGAAAAAATTAGGAGTGGTATGGTTGATTCTTCAGTTAAATTTGAAGAAACCTGGAGACCATTTATTCAACATTTTCATATGATGCAAGTTGTCCCTTTCAGAACCCTTTTTTTAAAATAATCTTTTGTTTATCTATAGAGCAGCAGAGTTAATGACAAATAATGTTTTTATCCCAGGGAATAGGACAGCCCAGTCTTTGTTTTGTTTTGTTTTAGTTTCTTTATAAAACTCTTTCATGTTCAATTACTCAGAGATTGGGAGGCTTGAATTATATATTTTACTCGAATTATGTTTGTATATGTTAACCATTATCAATGTTATACCTATCTCTTTGTATCATTAGTATTGTTATGTATATTAATCTGAAATTTAAAAAAAAGATTGAAAAAGAAGTTTTGGTAGACACTTTACCTTTACGTTCACAAAATATAGTGGAAATTGGAGTTGCTTCTTATCTCTTCTCAAAGCTTCTAGCTCAATCTTTCAATGAGCATTTCAATGAACCTTTCCAAGGAGACACGACTCTTTGAGCCTGTTGTACTATACAGCAAAATTATTTGATTTTTGCTCTTTGCTTTCATGTTTGATTGCCATGAGTCACATGGGTTCAAAAATCTATTGATCTTAATCTTGAAAATCTCAATGACTAAGCTTACGCACAGAATCCCAATGGTTCACAGCCTTTGAGTAGAGAATATTGCTGGCAACTTGTACCATTGTTACATCCTTTGATTCCAGACTCTTCTACCAAAGAAACACTATCACGTCTTCTACGGATATTTAATTTTATTAAGGTAATTCTTCTAAACTCCAAAGATTAAAGATTATCTTTATTTGTCACATTGTCACATGTACATTGAAATATACAGTGAAATGCATTGTTTACCAGCAACAACCAACGCAGTCTTTGAGGATTGTGGGAGGCGGCAGCCCACAAGTGTTGCCATGTTTCTGGCGCCACCAAAGCATATCACAACTCCTGTAAAAATGTTGTTCCTTTTTCTCAGTTCCTTTGCCTCTGCTGCATCTGTTCCCAAGGATGTGGTTTTCCTTTCCAGGACATCAGAGATGACTTCCTTCTTCAAAGAACGGGGTTCCCTTCCTCCACTACTGACGTTGCCCTCACTCGCATCGCCTCCATTTCACAAACATCCATGCTTACCCCATCTTCCTGCTGCCTTAACAATGATAGAGTTCCTCTTGTCCTTACCTATTAACCCATGATCCTCCACATCCAACACATAATCCTCCGCAACTTCTGCCATCTCCAAAGGGATCTTACAACAACCATATCTTTAACTCCCCCCACCCACCCTGATCCGTCCGTGATTCACTTGTCCACTTGTCCCTCCCCATTGATCTCCCTCTGGCACTTATCCCTGCAAGCCGCCTCAGTGCTACACCTGCCCATTCACCTCCTCCCTCTCCTCCACTCAGGGCCCCAAAGAGTCCTTTCGACACTTCACCTGCGAATCTGCTGGGTTCGTCTATTGTGTCTGGTACTCTCGATGCAGGTAAGATGTGTCGTAAATTGGGGGACGGCTTTGTCAAGCACCTCTGCTCCATCCGCAACAAGGGGATCTTCCCAGTGAACAAACATTAGAATTCCAAATCCCATTCCCGTACCGACATGTCAGTCCGTGGCCTCCTCTTGGGCCAAAATGAGGCCACCCTCAGGGTGGAGAAGCAATGTCTTATATTCATCTGGGTAGCCTCCAACCAGATGGCATGAATATCGATTTCTCCTTCTGGTAAAATAAGATCCCTCCCTCTCCCCTCTTCTTTTACTCCCCACTCTGCCCTTTTACCTCTTCTCACCTGCCTATCACTTTCCCCTGGCTCCCCTCCTCCTTTCCTTTCTCCACTGGCCCATTCTCCTATCAGATTCCTTCCACTCTAGCCCTTAACCTTTCCCACCCACCTAGCTTCACCTATCACCTTCCGGCTAACCTACTTCCCCTCCCACCTTTTTATTCTGGTGTTTTCCCATTCCTTTCCAGTCCTCCAGTCTCGGCCCGAAACGTCAACTGTTTTTTTTTCCATTTCCATCGACGCTGCGTTACCTGTTGAGTTCCTCCAGCATTTTGTGTGCGTCAACTGACTAACCCCAATGGCTTTGGAATGTGGGAGGAAACTGGAGCGCCCAAACAAAACCCACGTGGTCACGAGGGAAACGTACAAACTGCTTACAGACATCAGCAGGAATCGAACTCTGACAGGTGATTGCTGCCACTGTAAACGATTGCGGTAACCGCTATGCCACAGTGCCACCCATTATTCAAATAATTTGGTCCCATTATACTCAACCTTCCAATCAGAGGCCATTCCAGCAATCAACCCTTTCGCTTTTGTCACAATGCCTCAAATTTCTTCTTCTAAAAACAAAAAACAGCACCCAGTGCTGCGGGCTGTGGCCTTAGCCAGTACCTACGTTCGTGGTAAGATTTCCCATTCTGGTACTTCAGTCTGAAATCTGTAGCAAACTCTTTAAGAATCAGTGGAGAAAGCAGAACGTAGCAAGAAACCCTGGCCCGTCCTGCTGATCCATGTCTAAAATTAGGAATGCCGACTAGTCACATTCGAAGATGCAAAAGGTTTCTCATCCGTTAAACCAAGGCTCAGCTGTCTTCTTTGCATCAAATTACAACCCTAGGGTATTGCATTTCTTTGCTCAAGGTCAAATAAATTCAATATTTTCCTTCAATATAAATGAACTCTAATCTCAAACAGATTTTAGATAAAAACATAGTTCTGCGGTCACTCAAGGAACAACCGCAGCATCTACTTTTGCATGCTATGAACCTTTCTTGAACAAGTTCCAGGATAATTCCAGCACCCAAGACAGCAACCATTAACAGCCACTGCATTTAACTAACTACATATATGCACATTCTCCACTGCGCTGCAGCATCGCCAAACATATAACTGTACCAGTAATTTCATACTTATTTTTTTCTCCAAATAATAAGTGAATCAAGCATATACAAACCAAATGTAGCCATTGTGAATTCATTCAGCTGAATAGAATTCTAAACAAAGAGTCAGACTTCCTACTTCCTGCTGGGATGTGAAACGATGTAAACAGCCTTTGCCTGCTTAATGAGAGGAGCCAGCTCTTGTCGAATTACATCTACTGCCTTATTACCATAATACCCTCAAAGCACTCCTCCTGCTTCAGATTTCTGTGTATTTCCATGTCATTAAAAGCTTCAATTGCACTCAAAATATCAAATATTATTTTCCACTTCCATTATAATGTCACTTTCACATGTACGGAATATGAAACTATTCTTTCATATTCTTTATATGAAAAAGAACAGAGTCGTTGCAAAGAACTCCAAGATATTATTCATCAAAATAAAAACCTCAAATGTTAAGCCCTTTCTCAAATGAAGTAAGTGTAACATCCACTCTCAAGAATGACATCAGGATCCCAGTGATATGTGGGAATGGCTTATCTTTTTTTTATATATTAAAGTTTGTGACGTCATCATTTTGTTAAGCATTGCACCCTCTTTCAAGAAAGATTCTTTCCACAGTACACCTGATAATGCAGATTGTTTGCAGAATAAGTATCTTTATTTGCTAAACTTATGACTTGACAGATTTTCTCATTGAATCTGCAAGCCCATTCAAACAAGTAGGAAAACCTGTGTTTACAATTTAGGATTTATTCGAATTTTGAAATTTTGACTTTTACAAACAAAATCTATGCTTCCAGCGTTGCTCAAAATTAATACTTTACTGAGGGGGAAGAAGACAGCTTGTACCATATAAAGAAACCACAATCAAAATTTAAAGGAAAAACTACTGTTCCATGCATATATAATAGTATTCATAATTAAGTGGCAATGGTTTTTATACATTGACAAAAGGAGGACATAGTCATTTTACGAATGTGTTTTTTGAAACACTGTTCTGAAACATAATGATTCAAGTAAATATACTATGATGCTGCAGCACTTAACACATAGTATATTAATCCTTAAAGGATTTTAACTATATTTTGAACTCCTGGACAGTTGCAAGATGGGAGGGGTATTTTGCAGATTTATCCTATTTTGAAAAATGTGACAAGTAAGGTGGTTAAGCATGGAAAATGCTCGAAGGCTTCGGATCATAAAAAGCAATTCGTTAGTGAAATTCCCTGAACAGCACTGTGACACTTACACTGAGAATACAAAGAAATCCCTTTTTGGAGGATAATCAGACATCTTCATTATCCTTCATCTCAGCTGCAAAAATGTCTAGACAGAATTCAGAGTGATGCTGAGAAAAAAGATGGCTGAAAGGCCCTCTGTGCACTGTATTGGAGGCAGACGGCCACACCCAAAGCTGATTCTAGATTCTTTACAAATAGATAATCAAATGAATGCTCCCACTTGTCTCTGCATAAATTATTTTAGTAGGTCATACAACAGTATATTTCATAACTAGAATATGTTCATTTTTACTTTGTTTCATGCAGAATCTTCACCGCATGTCTTTTAGGTGCTTTGCATGAGGCAACATGAACAGTATATATGAAATAATTAATTTTGAACAGCAAGTCTGAATGTGAAACGGTATCTTTTTTCTACATAACAAATAATCAGCTTTGAGAAAAATATGCATTCACTATGGGTGTGTCCCTTTGAAAAATGATGCTGTACAGCTCTACTGTTAAATGCTGCTCAGAAAGAGAATGACAATTAAACAGATTCATTCATTCCAATATTATCTTATTACTTATTTAGCTGGAATATCAATACACAATTAATAAACACAGATGATCAAATACCATTCACTCTAGAAAGGTTTTGCAGCCATACACACAAAGCAATGAAAAATGTAGCTTGTGCTTCCCTTCAGCAATTTTAATCTGCACCATACCTAACCACAGCACAATACGGCACAACAAATTACTTCACTGCTGCAATAAAAACACGAGTGAAAGGGCCACAGGTGAACAAAGCACATTTTAGTACAGTCACAACTGCTCCTGATTCAGTGCTTTCAAAACAAGCAAACAAATTGAGTACCCTGGTTCTTCCAGCAACTCCACAAGCATTCCATCTTTGCTGAATCCACACTGGTCTGCATCCTGGGACATCAAAAATTTCACTGGTATTTCGGCCACTAGATAATTCAGTTAGGCATTCCAATGCATTTATGGGGTGAAGTACGTACTGGCAGGAGACTGGTGTAGTAAGCAGAGCAGGGGAAAGGGGAGGGCAATATGTAAACGCTGCAGTCTCCACTGCAGCAAATCAGCACTGCCATGTAATTGCCCTGGGGATTGCTCTTCCTCTGAAACAGAATGCAAATCTCTCTTCAAATTAAAAGCAGCTCACTCCTGTTCAACAAGACTCAGGTACTCAGCTACTTAAGTAATCAACCTAATGGTACAGGAACATGAGTAATTAAACATAACATAGATCTGATGCATCTATTTTTAGGAGTTTTGATTTCTGGCTCATGAAAGACCATCAGTAGGTAATTAGATTAACAGCCCAATTTTCCAAATAATTATCTTTATTTTGATATCAACCACCTGTACCACACAGATTACATCACAAAATCTGGCTTTTATCATGAAATCAACCCGTACATCAGCTGTCCAAGCAAAAACAACAAGACCGAATTCATGAATCACAATAGCCTTCTAGCATTCCTGTAAACAATATATTCACTAATCTACTAAATCTAAATCTTTCATTCGGCAATGTAGCATACCTACTCTTTGTATTAATTGATACTTTGAACAACAATTACTTTGGAAATAAAACTTTCATTACTACTTTGTTGCTATTAGCTAGAAAAATCACAAAGTATTAAATTCAAGCAGATGTAGAGATGCCATTTTTATGAAAGTGTGTTGTAATAGACATATCTTATGAAAGCTATTATAATTCTATGCACACACCGTCCAGAGATAGAGCTCCATTCCATGTAACTTAAAAATAGCGACAACTCATTTTAGAGACACAAGAAAGACCACAGATGCCGGCATGGAGCAACATACAAAAAGAAATGCCAGAGGAACTTTGCAGGTCAGGTAGCATCTAGATAGGAAATGTACAGTCGACATTTCAGGTCGAGACCCTTCATCAAAACCGGTGTTTTTATGAAGTAGAAACAGGCAAAATAAGGATCCCCATCCCTGACTTTTTTTTTTTCCCTTACCGCATTGCCTTCCATGTCTAAGTACAAATTTGCAATTTCAAGTGCAAATTTGTACTTAGACATGGAAGGCAATGCGGTAAGGGAAAAAAAAAGTCAGGGATGGGGATACAGACAGAATGAAAAAGCAGCAAATGATTTGGTCATACCTTGGGCTTCAAATATGCAATCTCTTCATTTTAATGCTCATCGAATCATCAGGTTCTTATGGCACAGATGAGGTCATCCTCTCTCCAAGTGCTTACCCACTTAACTTTTTTTAAGTGCTGATTGATACCATGAATTTCAAATTACAACCCTAAGTAGAAATGTTTTTCCTCAAACCCTCCTTGTATCTTTTGCTCAAAATTTGTGGCTGTGAGTCAAAAGTCAGAGGGGAAAGATTTAAAAGGGATCTGAGGGGCAATTTTTTTCCACACACAGGTAGGTAATGGAATGAAGTGCCAGAGGAAGTGGTAAGGGCAGATAATAATTACAATATTTAAAAGACATTTGGACAGGTTCATCGATAGGAAAAGTTTTTTAAAAAAGGGCCAAATTCAGGCAGATGGGACTAATTCAAGAAATCACCTTCGTTGGCATGGGTGAGTTATTCTGGTCTCCTGGTCTTTGGATTATCTGCTAATGGAAATAGATTTTCCACCTGAAGTGCATATGATCTTGCACATTTTTAAGCAACCTCCTCTCAAACTTCTTTACTTCGAAGAACATAACCATACCTCCTCCAGCCTAACATCACAGCATAATCTCAGAATAGAAACCATCTAGGTTAATGTTAAGTGGGAAATGCATATAAATTGGCCTTTTCTGCTCTTTCTGGCCTTCAAATGTCAATGCCATTTTCCATAGAGAACATAAATACAGAAGTCATAGTGTTATTCAGCATAGAAACAGGCCTTCTGGTCCAACTCAAGCAGGCCAAATAAGGTGCTTTTCAGAACTAGTCCCATCTGCCTAGATTTGGACTATATCCTTTTTAACGTTTCCTATTGATGAACCTGTCCAAAGGTCTTTTAAATATTGTCATTATACTGGTCTTTAGAACTTCCTTTGGCACTTCATTCCATATACCTACCACCCTGTATGAGGAAAAACTTGCCTCTCAGATCCACTTTAAATCTTTCCTCTCCTACCTTTGACATGCCCACAAGTTTAAGATTCCCTTACTCTGAGAAAAAGACCATGGCTATCCACCTCATCTCTGTATATCAAGATTTTATTTATTTATTTACTGAGACAGCGCAGAATAGGCCCTTCAAGTCACGCCGCCCAGCAACTCCCAATTTAACCTTAGTCTAATCACGGGACAATTTACAAAGGACATTTAACCTATCAAATAGTACATCTTTGGACTGTGGGAGGAAACCAGGGAACCCAGAGGAAACCCATGTGGGCACTTGGAGAACAGACAAAATCCTACAGACAGTGGCGGGAATTGAATCTGGGTTGCTGGTACTGTGAAGTGTTGTGCTAACCACCACACTACTGTACCACCCCTTGTATACAAAATAAAGTCACCTTCCGTCTTCTTCGCTCCAGGTAAAGCAATCCTAGCTTATCCAGTTTTTCCTTTTAACTCAAGCCTTCCAGTCCCAGCAATGGCCTTGTGACACTTTGCTGCACTTTCTTACCAGAACTGTGTATAACATCCTAGATGTGGTCATTTGGCTCAGTCCTTCCAAACCTTTCATATCAACATATCTGTCAAAATGGGCCATATTTGAACTGGTAGCAATAACTACTGCGGTGCCATGGGGATCAGTGCTCAGGTATTTATAATCTTTATTATGAGTGAAAGGCCCAGGTTTATTATAACTAGAGACAAGAAAACCTGCAGTTGCTGGAAATCCAAGCGACACACACAAAATGCTGGAGGAATTCTGTAGGCAAGACAGCATCTATAGAAAAGAGTAAACAGTCAACGTTTTGGGCTGAGACCCTTCATCAGGACTAATCTCAGCCCGAAACGTCAACTCTTTACTCTTCCGTAGATGCTGCCTGACCTGCTGCGTTCCTCCAGCATTTTGTGTGCGTTGCTTTATCATAACCAGATCTGTTGACAGTAACACGACAGACAGAGTATCTGGTAGAATACAGAATGCAAAGAATCTGCATTGGGATAGATACAGGTTAACTGAGGGGGCAAGTTGGCAGATAGTGTAATATTGAGAAAAAATGTGGTATTAGAAAGAACTTCCACTTATCCATGACATCAAGACATCATAAAGTGCCTGTCTAATGAAGTACTCCTGAACTATTGTCACTATTGTGGGTTATAACATTTGATCATTTTTGATGATTCTCAACAAATTATTAAATGAAGAAAGTGTTCCATTTGCCGGGATATTGCTTTGATTCAGCTTGGAATTTGTGTGTATGTATATTCGCACTTGTCATCTGGCTTTGGTCTGTTGATACAAGACAAACCTAGACAGTATCAAGCAGTGATAGAGTCATAGAGTCATACACACAGAAATGAGCCCTACAGTGTACCACGTACATGCCAGCCTCCTTGCTGATCCTAAAATGCTTGCCTGCAATGGTTTCTGTATCCTTCCAGGATACCTGTTTGCCTAAATGCCTTTTGAATGTAATGATTGTACAGTATCTGATTCCATCATTTGCTCTGGTGGCACATTTTGGAAATCAACCACTCCCTGTGTAAAAAATAATTACCTCTCAACTTCTCTTTAAAATGCCTTCCACTCACCTTTAACCTATGAACACTTGTTTTTGATACATCTACTATGAAGAAAAGATTTTAACTATCTATACCACCTATGCATCTTATAACTTTATGGACCTCTATCAGGTTACTTCTCAGCCTCATTCACTCCAGGGTAAGCAAACCTAGCTTATTCAATCATACCCCATAATCAATCCAGGTAAGATTCCATCGAGTCTCCTCGGCATTCTCTCCAGCAGAACCACATCCTTCCTTTGGGGTGGTGACCAGAGCTGCACATGAGACTTCAAATGCGGTCTCACAGTTTTGGAAAGTAGCAACATAAAGTCCAAACTTTTATATTCTATGCCTAGCCTATACAGGCCAGTATACCATTTGTCTTCGCCGCCACCTTATAAAGCCACGCAGCTACTTTCAGGGAACTATGACATTCCGTGGTGCCCTACCATCTACGATTTATGTTCTATCCCTATATGACTTCCCAAATGGCATCTCATAGAAACATAGAAAACCTACAGCACAATACAGGCCCTTCGGCCCACAAAGCTCTGCCGAACATGTCCTTACCTTAGAAATTACCTAGGGTTACCCATAGCCCTCTATTTTTTTAAGCTTCATGTACCCATCCAGGAGTCTCTTAAAAAGAGACTCTTAAAAATGTACCTACTTCCAAGCACTTTAAAACTGTGCCCTCTCGTGCTAGCCATTTCAGCCCTGGGAAAAAGCCTCTGGCCATCCATACGATCAATGACTCTCATCCTCTGTCACTCCAAGGACAAAAGGCCAAGTTCACTCAACCTATTCTCAGAAGGCATGCTCCCCAATCCAGGCAACATCCTCGTAAATTTCCACTGCACCCTTTCTATGGTTTCCACATCTTTCCTGTAGTGTGGCAACCAGAACTGAGCACAGTACTCCAAGTGGGGTCTGTCCAGGGTCCTATATAGCTGCAACATTACTTCTCGGCTCTTAACTCAATCCCACGACTGATGAAGGCCAATGCACCGTATGCCTTCTTAACCATAGAATCAACCTGCGCAGCAGCTTTGAGTGTCCTATGGACTCGGAACCCAAGACCTCTCTGATCCTCCACGCTGCCAAGAGTCTTACCATTAACGCTATATTCTGTCATCATATTTGACCTACTAAAATGAACCACCTCACACTTATCTGGGTTGAACTCCATCTGCCACTTCTCAGCCCAGTTTTGCATCCTATCAATGTCCCGTTGTAACCTCTGACAGCCCTCCACACTATCCACAACACCCCCAACCTTTGCGTCATCAGCAAATTTACTAATCCATTCTTCCACTTCCTCATCCAGGTCATTTATCAAAATCACAAAGAGTACAGATCCCTGAGGCACACCACTGGTCACTGACCTCCATGTAGAATATGACCTCTCTACAACCACTCATTGCCTTCTGTGGGCAAGCCAGTTCTGGATCCACAAAGCAATGTCCTCTTGGATACAATGCCTTCTGACTTTCTCAATAAGCCTTGCATGGGGTACCTTATCAAATGCCTTGCTGAAATCCATATACACTACATCTACAGCTCTACCTCCATCAATGTGTTTAGTTACATCCTCAAAAAATTCAATCAGGCTCATAAGGCATGATCTGCCTTTGTCAAAGCCATGCTGACTATTCCCAATCATATTATGCCTCTCCAAATGTTCATAAATCCTGCTTCTCAGGATCTTCTCCATCAACTTACCAACCACTGAAGTAAGAATTGAAGTATCTCCTTTCACTTGTTGGGATTACATTCCATCAGCCAGTTCTCTGCCCAATGGTCCATCTGATCTATGTTCTGCTGTAGTTTTAGACAACTTATTTGCTGTTCACAATGCTATCAACTTCTGCAGCATCTGCAAATGTACTAATCACACTCCCCACATTCACATCCAAGTCACTAATGCACATCACAATCAACAAGCAAACTAGCACCAATCTCAATTACTGAATACAGACTTCCACTTGAATAGCATCCTACCAACAGTACCCTCTGCCTCCTAGCACCATGCCAATTTTAGATCCAGTTTAGCCAGCTCACTTTGCATCTAATGTGTCTTAACTTTCGGGACCAGCCTACGCTGTAGGACCTTGTTGCATGCCCTATGGAGGTCCATCTGGACCCAGGGCTCCCAGCGTGAGGTTCACAGACCCTTCAGTTAATAGTAGAGGTCCATGGCATAAAAATGGTCGGGAAACCCTGATGGAGTCAGTACCTACGGCCCTGCCTTCATCAATCTTCTTCATTCTATCTTCAGAAACTCAATCAAGTTAATGAGGTGGGATTACCCCTCCTGACCATCTCTGGTCGGCCCTTGCCTTTTCAAAAATACATAATTAGAATCAGAATTGAATCAGGTTTATTAACACCGTATGTCATGAAATTTGTTGTTTTGTGGTAGCAGTACAGTGCAATACATTAAAAAAATTACCATAAACTACAAAAAAAAAAGAGGTAAGAGTAATAAATAGTGCAAAAGAGGATTAGTGAGCTGGAAGTCATGGACTGTTCAGAAGTCTGACTGCGGAGGGGAAGAAGCTAATCCTAAAATGTTAAGTATGCATCTTCAGGCTCCCTAATTAGGGCCTTCTCCCTAATGGTATAATGTCATAATGAAACATATGTCTTAAGTTCTCTCCAATAATTTTCCTACCACCACATAAAACTCACCCCTAGTTAACTGGCTTATCTCTGCTGTCCTTCTTAAATAAATATTGGCTATCTCCAGTCTTTGGCTCCCAGCTTTTTGTAACAATGATACAAACATTTCAGTCAGGGCCTCAGGTAGCTTCTCTCTTCCTGGGATTGGACTCACCCAGCCCTGGATACTAATGAACGCTAATTATACGATGACATTTAGACCTTCTCCAGATTATCCACATACCCTTCCCCGAATTCACTATCTTCTGTGCTCTTCTCCTTACTGAATACAAATGAGAAGTATTTATTTAATGTCTGGCTTCACACAGAAATTATCCTTCTGGCCCCTTAGTGGTCCTGCTCTTTTGCTGGCTGTAATCATGTTCCTGTTTTGAGCCTGAATAACCTCATTTGGAGAATTGAAGGCCTTTGTTCAGTGGCATCAGACACACATGAAGTCTATGAAGTTAAGAAACCAAGCCCATTTGATTTGACTCTCTCACTTAATAAATTAGTATATGCCTCCATTCAAAAATATCAAAATATTCTTGCCTGATGTAAATATGTCAGCTGTCCAATGCAGGTAAACGTTAAAGGCTCATGACTCTGCCAGACAATACTTAAGTGTGCCTGGAGCTTTTCCTACAAATAAATACTTCTCACTGGCGCTCTTAAAGCAGGGGGTCATCCCGAAAGAGGCTTTATTATCAGTCTGGCTAGTACAAAAAGCAAGATAGCAGTTTACATTGCATGACCACCTTTCACAAACTTTTAGTGCTCTTTTCCTCGCCTGTGCTTCTATGGTTCAGAAATATTCCTTTCCCAAATTCTCTCAAATATTTCAATCCAAGATATTGCCAATGGTTTTGATGCATCCTTACCTGCCAGGAAAAGTAATAACTTGTTTTATTTTCATTTGTGGTGATTAAGAGTAGAACATGGACAAGTTTGACATTATTTAAGGCTTCACAATGATCTTATAATCTTCTACAAAGTCACCAATGAAGTAGAAGAGTACTTACTTACTCTGGAGAAATTTTTTAGTCACCTTCATACTGCAGGCCTGAAAGCTGATCCAAGGACATTAAACTACCACAGGAATCCATGCTGAGATTGAACCAAGAAATGCAAGTGTGATATTAACACACCACACAGAAATTAACTCTTCCCTATTCAAAGACTAGAGTCCATTTTGAGTTTGACTGGCTATCAAGGAATATTTAACCACAATTTTCCTGAACTAGCAAAATTACTCTATGAATTATTTAAGGTAGACACAGATGAAGTGAGATAATCCTGTTCGACGTACTGTGCCAAGCAGGCCACCTGCCTTAAATAAATTGCTATTCAAACCATTTCATGTTACTGAATCCCAAACGTGACTTCTATCTCAAAGTCAGTACCAATCAAGGTCTAACATCTATTCTTGGTCGGCAAGTTAATCGGCTGATGTTGTTAATAATCTCACCACCCATAATCCAAGAAGGACTCCAAAATCTATTCATGACAGGCACTTACAACATAGAGAATAGAAATCTACAGCACATTACAGGCCCTTCGGCCCACAATGCTGTGCCAACCATGTAAACTACTCTAGAAGCTGCCTATAATTTCTCTACCACATAGTCTTCTATTTTTCTAAGCTCCATATACCTATCTAAGAGTCCCTTAAAAGACCCTATTGTATCCGTCTCTATCACCTTCGCTGGCAATGCATTCCACACACCCACCACACTCTGTGTGAAAAACTTACCCCTGATATCCCCCTTGTACCTATTTCCCAGCACCTTAAAATTATGCCCCCTTGTGTTTGCCATTTCAGCCCTGATAAAAAGCCTCTGGCTATTCACACAATCAATGCCTCTCATCATCTTATACACCTCTATCAGGTCACCTGTCATCCTCCATTGCCCCAAGGAGAAAAGGCCGAGTTCACTCAGCCTATTCTCATAAGGCATGCTCTTCAATCCGGGGAACATCCTTGTAAATCTCCTTTGCACTCTCTCTGTAGCATCCGCATCCCTCCTGTAGTGAAGTGACCAGAACTGTACACAGTACTCCAAGTGGGGTCTAAATAAGGTCCAAGTGGGGTGTAATTGTTGCTGGATTTTTGAACGATCATCATTTCATATATATTACTAACTTCAATAAATTAACTGTCACTCAATCTGGAGAACATGCTCATTTCTCCAGTGTGACTCACCGTCTTACCTAATGTCAAGTGGATACAACATCTTAATGAAAGATTTTACTCCCCATTCTCTTTTATGATGGTCAACCCATAAGGGACCTCTGCTGATCACCATGTTTAGCAACGTATTTGACCTCAGAAAATATGTCTGTTGAGGGCTCATTAGAGTCAAAGAGGTATACAGCCTGGAAAAGGCCTTTTGGCCCGTCTCATCCATGCCAACAAGTTGCCTCACTGAGCTCGTTCAATTGGTCAGCATTTGGCCCAACTTCCATCTGAACTTTGCCTATCCATGTGCCTGGCAAAATGTCTTTTAAATGTCATAATTGTACCACATCTACCTCTGGCAGACATTCTACTACCAAGACAGTTGAACCCCAACTGATTTTGACCCATTTGTCCCCAAATTGTCGTGTCAGTACGTGTGCTCCCACTTGCTCTTGTGACCTCCAGTAGTCCTCAGAAGGTGACCATTTGGACAAATTTTACTTCTGCTGTTAACACGCTGACGGTTTGCCAATGTACAGTGGGAATGTCATCTGTACTGCAGATGAACAGCAGTTAAAGGTCTAGAAGCTGCTCTTTCTGAGCGAGTGGCCTCACATGCTGGAAATATCCAATCACATTCTGGATAAAGTCAATTGAGTGACACAACATCAAAGCGGGCAGGTTGGCTCACTAAGTCAATGTTAATTTTTAACCACGTATCTTCACCAACTGGGCATTGATCCTATGTTTTATTCTCTCCAGCAACACACATAAAAGTGCTGGTGAACACAGCAGGTCAGGCAGCATCTATAGGAAGAGGTACAGTCGATGTTTCGGGCCGAGACCCTTCGTCAGGACTAACTGAAAGAAGAGCTAGTAAGAGATTTGAAAGTGGGAGGGGGAGGGGGAGATCCGAAATGATAGGAGAAGACAGGAGGGGGAGGGATGGAGCCAAGATCTGGAAAGTTGATTGCCAAAAGGGATATAAGAGGATTATGGGACGGGAGGGAAATAGGAAAATATATTTGTTTATTGTGGCTAAAGCTACTGCTATTTTGGGATCCTATAGGTACGACCATAACTGTGTCAGGGTGAAAGAAATGCCTTGGTATTAGAAATTAAGAACATAGGTGGAACGGCCGCACAGCATTTGGCGTAACGCCATTAACGTGCAAGCAACCCAGGCTCAATTCCGCCACTGCCCGCAAGGCGTTTGTATGTTCTCCCCGTGAATGTGTAGGTTTCCTCTGGGTACTCCAGTTTCCTCCCACATTCCAAAGATATGCGGGTCAGTAGATTAATTGGTCCCAGAGTTGTAATTGGGCACCAGGGACTGGCTGGGCTAGAGGGGCCTGTCACTGTGTTGTATATCTAAATGGAAAAAGAAATGAGAGCAGGTGTAGGCCAAGAAAGCCTGCTGAGCCACTCAATAAAATCATGGCTGATTTGGCAGTGGACTCAGCTTCGCCAACCTGTCTCTACCCCAAAACCCTCAATTCCCATGCTATGAAAAAATCTAAGTGTGTCTTAAATATTTTTAATGAGGTAGCCTCAACTGCTTCCCTGGGCAGAGAACTCCACAGATTCACTACTCCCTGGAAAATGCAGTTTCTCCTCCTCTCCATCCCAAACCTATTCTCCCGATTCATGAGGCAATGTCCCCTCATTCTAGTTCCACTTACCAGTGGAAACAACTTACTTGTCTCTCTCTTACCTACCCCTTTCATAATTTTATGCATTTCTTATTAGACTGCGCATCCCTCCGAGCAAACTGTAAGTGCTGTTTTTCCTAGTAGTACACGACTGCCAACATGTAGGAAGGAGTGTCAGGTGTTTGAAATGCCAAGGCCTGGAAAGCTATGGACCTAATGTGGGTGAGCTATGAGCAAGTACTCATCAGGGTATCAGAGATGGAGAGGATCAGCAACTTTAAATTCCTCAGCATTATCATTTCAGAGGATCTGTCCTGGGCCCATCACGTAGGTGCCATTACAAAGAAGGCACAACAGCAGTTCTACTTTCTTAGAAGCTTGCGAAGATCCGGCATGTCATTTAAACTTCTAACAAACCCTATAGACACATGGTGGACAGTATATTGACTGCTTGCGTCACAGCCTGGTATGGAAATACCAATGTCCTTGAACGTAAAAGCCTACAAAAAGAAGTGGATATGGTAAAGCCCTCCCCGGCACTGAGCATATCTACAGGGTGTGCTGTCAGAGGAAAGCAGCATCCATCATCAAGGACGCCCACAATCCAGCCCATGCTTTCTTCCCATTGCTGCAGTCAGGAAGGAGGTATAGGAGCCTTGGGTCTCACACCACCAGGTTTCAGGAACAGTTATTATTAGCCTTCAGGCTCCTGAATGAGTGTGGATAACTTCACTCACCCCACTGCTGAACTGACTCCATAACCTGCAGACTCACTTTCAAGGACGCTACAAGCTCATGTTCTCAATACTTTTAACTTATTTATTTAATTATTTTGCTTATTTTTCTTTTTTCTATTTGCATGATTTGCCTTTTGGATATCAGTTGTTTGTCTTTGCTGTGTGCAGTTTTTTATTCACTCTATTTCGTTACTTTGTATTTAGTGTGAATGCCCACAAGAAAATAATCTCAGGGTAGCAATAAATTTCGGTAATCTTCGGTAATAAATTTACTTTTAACTTTGGATGCTGGATCCCCATCACCCAGGTCATGCCTTGTTTTCATTGCTACCATCAGGGAGGAGGTACAGGAGCTTAAAGACACACACTCAGTGATTCAGGGACAGTTTCTTCCCTCCTGCCACCTAATTCTGAATTTAAATGGAACCCATGAACACCACCTCACAACAGACACAAAATGCTGGAGGAACTCAGCAGGCCAGGCAGCATCTATGGAAAAGAGCAGTCGACGTTTCCGGCCATGACCCTTTGGCAGGACTGCTGAAGGATCTCGGCCTGAAACATTGACTGTAATCTTCTCCATAGATGCTACTTGGCCTGCTGAGTTCCTCTAGCATTTTGTGTGTTGCTTGCCTTTCCAGCATCTGCAGATTTTCTCTTGTCTGTGACTGAACATCACCTTACTATTTTTTTAAATTTCTGTTTTTACATTACTTATTTATCTAATTTATAAACTGTATACTTACTGTTTTTATTTTCTATTATTATGTATTGCAATTTTCTGCTGTCTCAAAAGCAATAAATTGCGTGACATATGCCAGTGATATTAAACCTGATTCTTGATGAGATTGGTACAGACAAGTGCAATTGTCTACACAGAAATGGTTAGCTAAAGATCTACTTCTGTGTTGTAGGCCTCTTTGATTCTATTGAAAACATAAAGGTATCCTCTTTAGTCGTGTTCAAAATATTCTCAGATGATTCATTGGTTGAGTGACATGGCCAAAACAGTAAATATTTTCTTTTGATCAATCAGTACATGAACACATCACATTTTACAGCAGTTATTGTTTCAGAGCATTACTGATGCACATTCCCAAATCTAAACAAAAGGTGCCCAGATCTGTTTCCCTTGAAATTAAGTGTGAATAAAATGAGCAGCATCAACTTTGTGCAAATGAACAATACCTCACTCATCCAAAACTGTTCCTGTTGACACAGAATTCAGTCAAACCTGCTGAATATTTCCAGCATTCCTGTTTGTAATCTCCTTCTTTGGCTTTAAAAACACATAGGACATCCATTGCAATGTCGTTATTTAAATAGGCTACCAGCCTTACTCATATTACCATTAAAATGTGACAGGCATATTTTTAAATAAATAATGTGTTAAATTAACTTTGGTTTAACTAATTTTGTTGAAATAAGCATAAACATTCAACAAACTCAAGGAAAAAAATTTCCTTAATGTAGCACATTAAAACTTGAGGTAAACATGTGAACAGAGGTAGACAACCCACTGAAAGGTCCTTCGGCTCAACTTCTCTGTTGACAAAATTGCCTACGCGTTTCGTTCATAATCTTCTAAACCCTTCAGAAAAGATTTACAAGGATATTGCCAGGATTAGAAGGCCTGAGTTACAGAGAGTGGTTGGCCAGGCTAGGTCTTTATTCAGAATCAGATTTAATATCACCAGCATATGTTGTGAAATTGGTAAACTTTGCCGCAGGAGTACAATGAAATACATGATAAATAAATATAGAGAAAAATACTGAGTTACATGAAGTATACATGTTAATTAAATGGTTAAATTAAAATAAGTTGTGCAAAAAAAACAGAATGCCCTTTTAGAAATCGGATGGCAGAGTCTGGCCTTGAATCACTGAGTGAGTTTGTTGGAACGTAGAAGAATGAGGGATAACCTGGTAAGTCATGTTTAAAATTATGAGGGGCTTTAATAAGGTGGATGGTAAGTCTTTTTGCCAGGCTAGGTGAATGTAAAACTAGGAGGTATATATTTAGGTAAGAAGGGAGTGATTTAAAAGGACCTGAAGGGCAACTTCTTCATGCAAAGGATGGCGAGTATATGTAAGCATTTGAGGCAGGTACAACAGTATCATGTAAATTGGAAGGGTGGGGCTTAGCGTGGTCTTGGTCGAACGCAGGAAATTGGGACTAGCTGAGTAGACACCATGGTCAGCATGGTCTCTTTTTTTTAAAGTATAAGAGCACATATTTATTCCATGGTCAGCAGTATTGATCTCTAATAGCAATTTGCTGTTATGATAAATTCACTGCAGGCAGTAATAACATTAGACATTTTTTCTTTGCTAAGTGCAGCACAGAACAGCACATCATCAATCAGTCAGAGCCAACCTGAGCATTTATTAATCCAGAGGATATGCTTAGAGAAAACTAAAAATTGTCTCTTGCCGCACAAAGTATAGATCAGCATTATTGCCTATACGATATTTAACATGTCAAATTGCTTACCAAAGTATTATTGTGGTAACTTAATAGATCTCCGAGTCTTACCTAAAGACAGCAATACTTTGGTAAGCAATTACTGCATATCTGATTGACAAGATTTCCAACTTAAGTTTTATTTCTGCTCACAAGATAGATTTCCAAAAGATTTTGTGGCATAAGAAAATAAATGAGACTTTTCCCCCCAACTGATTCTCATGCATTCAACCTTCTGTGATGTACCTATTCTGACCAATACTAATAAGTTACCGACTACTGGGAGTGTCCCTAGAAAAAGCCATGGGCCAGCCAGCATAAAATAAATTATGCAAATCTTTAAGAGCAATTATCCAACACAATATTAATAAAGTGCTTTGATTAGTAAATGAAATCAGGGCAAACTGATAAGTTTTTTTGATGAAGATTTTTGACAGTAATGTAGTAGATGATGTATATGTGGACTTTCATAAGGTGCCTGACAATGAACTGCATAAGGAAAGTCTATGAGATTAAAGACACAATGGCTGTTGGGGTAAAACAGAATGAGGGGCAGAAACGAGTATCCAACACAATATTAATAAAGATAGAGAGATAGACCTCTTATTTTTATGTTCTTATAAGAAATAGAGTCCTTACTTATATACATCAACTAATGACCAGACCCTATAGGTTATAACTTCAGAGCTTTGCAGATGGCAGTAAACAGACTTCAGCAAAATACAGGTAGATAAAAAGTAAGGACTAGTGGAAGATGAAATTTAGATTAAGATTGTGAAACCATGCATCTCGGATGGAAGTTCAAGTTCATTGTCATTCCGATCACATACATGTACAACTCCAAATGAAACAATGTTCCTTCAGACCAAGGCGCACAACACAATACGTATAATTTACACACAACCCAAAAGGTAATGTCACCGCAAATATAAAGGTTCATTCACATCACAAGTGAAAAAGTAATCAGTATAATGCGACTGGGGCTTCATACATGGTGAGACCTAGGTGGTGACAGTGAAACCCTGATTTGAAAAGTTACAAGTGAGACCTCAATGATCATTTCAGCAGTCCTCACAATACCTTGTAGGGACTTGCGGTCAATGCTAGACCATAATGCAGCTGGTCAGGACACTCTCAATAGTGCTTCGGTAAACACACACAGAATGCTGGAGATACTTAGCAGGTCAGAAGCATCTATGGAAATGAATGATCAGTTGACATTTTGGGCCAAGATCCTTCATCAGGACTGGAAAGGGAGGGGATGATGCCAAAATAAAAGGGGAAGGAGGACAAGCTAGAAGGTGATAGATGAAACCAAGTCGGTGGGGGATGGGGTTAAAGTAAGAAGCCAAAGGTGATAGGTAGAAAGAGTGAAGGGCTGGAGAAGAATCTTTATAGGAGAGGAGGGTGAACCATAGGAGAAAAGGGAGGAGGAGGATGGTCACCAAAGGGAGGTGATAGGCAGAAGAGATAAGAGACCAGAGTGGGGAACAGAAGAAGGAAGGGGGAGGGAGGAAAATTACCAGAAGTTGGAGAAATCGATGTTCATGCTATCAGATTGGAGGTAACCCAGATTAGATTATAAGGTGCTGCTCTTCCAACCTGAGAATGGTCTCTTCATGGCAGAAGAGGTGGCCATGGACCAGCATGTCAGAACGGGGACAGCATTTAAAATGGTTGGTCACCAGGAAATCCCACTTTTTGTGGATGGAGCAGAGATGCTCAACAAAGTGGTCCCCCAATCTCTGTCAGGTCTCAACAATGCAGAGGAGGCTGCATCGGGAGCATGGGTAGAGTAGATAACTTCAAAAGGTTCAGAGGCTGGGAACAGGCACAGTCAAGATAGCCTCAGTCTTTCTGCACTACATTAACACTACTTCATGCACCCATGCTGAGCTCAACAATTTCATCAACTTTGCCTCCAATTTCCACCCTGCCCCTAAATTCACGGTTCATTTCTGAGACTTCTCTCCTCTTTCTCAATCTCTCTGTCTCCTTCTCCAGAGGAAAATCTGTCCAACAATATCTGTTAACAACCTACCAATTACCACAGCTATATTGGCAAGATCTCTTCCCAACGTGTCTTTTGTGAAAATGTTCCTTCATCTTTGCTGAATCTGTTCTCAGGATAAGGCTTTCCTTTCCAAGACATCAGAAATGTCCTTCCTCAAAGAATGGGGTTTCCCTTCCTCCATCATTGATGCTGCCCTTATCCACACCTTCCCCATTTCCTAGACATCCACACTCACCCCACCTTCCCACCGCTTTAACAGGGATAGAGAGATAGAGTTTCTCTTGTCCTTACCTACCACCCTATGAGCAAAAGACAACAATTAAAAAAACATTAATACTTAGAACATGAGTTGTGGAGTTCTTGAAAGTGAGTCTGCGGGTTATAGAATCAGTTCAGAGTTGTGGGGAATGAAGTTATTCATGCCAATACAGGAGTTGTATGATAATATGATAATCACATTATACAACTGGTATCCTGACTAGTTGTATGATAATAACTGGTCCTGACCCTGGTGGTGTGGTACCCAAGGTTTCTGTACCTCCTACCCATGGTAGGGGCAAGAAGAGAGCATGGGCTGGATGGTGGGTGTCCTTGATGATGGATGCTGCTTCCTTGTGGCAGCGCTCCATGCAAACGCGCCCAATGGTGGGGAGCGCTCTGCCTATGATGAGCTGGGCTATATCCACCACCTTCTGTAGACTTTTCAGCTCCTGAGCATTTGTATTTTCATACCAGGCCATGATGCAACCAGTTAGGATACCCTGCACTGTGCACCTATAGAAGTTTATCAAAGTTTTTGGTGACATGCTGAACTTGCGCAAACTGGACTGTGGGAAAGTGTTAAATAATCACTGAAGACAAGAAGTTGGGAGACATTTAAATGACAGTTTTGCTTTACTGGGAAGAAAAACGTACAAATTCAGCAAAGTTATGCTAAACCTTTACTGAACACTAAACAGACCTATGACCACTGAGTTCAATTCTAAGCAATATTATTTTGAAAGAATGTCAGAGCTTGAGAAAATGAATGAACTATATATTTAACAGAAGATTGTGGTGATGGGTTACCTGGAGGTAAAAGAGATGCTGGGGTAAAGGTGAGAAAGTTGTTAACATTTCACAGACTTGTTCAAGATAACAGATAACTAAACAAAGTGGCCAAGATAGTTAGCTACCAAAGGATTCAGATTTAAGGTGATTGAAACAAAATCACATTTTATTCAATGAGGTGTTATGACTTGGAATACACCAAATGAAAGAAAGGTAGCAATATTTTAGCAACTTTGAAAAAACTGAACGTTCCTGGACTGTTTCAATGACTTAGTGGTTTGGTGTTTTATGTTCTGTGTTTTTCACCATTTCTGTGATTTGTACCTTTTTTACGCTCTGGTCATTTGATGTTTTCTTTGAATGGGTTTGATGATGTTTCTTTGTTTTGTGGCTGTCTGTGAGAAGACAAATCTACATACATAGTTTGATAATAAATGCACTTTGAACTTGAGCTTTGGACATATACCTTGAAGGGAATTAAAATTTAAAGGACTTTGGAAAATAAAAATTCAATTAACTATATACGTGGACAGTTTTACACTGTAGGACAATTTGCATCTTCAGTCCTAACCTCAAGGTTTCTCAAATAACCCTTGTTAACAAAAGCTAACAACTTTATTCCTAAAAGATCTAACCAATTTGGAAACTTCAGCTTTCAGTGAGTTTCCCATCCTCCTGCTGGTCCAGTTTGCACTTAAGGTGCTTTCCGATATCATACCTTAAATGCCTAGTATTATATTTATATTACATCACTATATTATGAACTCCCCGCCCCTCCAAGAAATACTTTTCTTCCCCCAATGGCTAATTACTTATTTATGTAAGGGGTTTCTTATTTTATGTTACTGTGTAGGCGAATTAAAATGGCTTCTTTGTTATGTTAACTGCCGAGAAAGTTCTCCTGCTAGCAACTTGATTTGGTTATATTATTGATAAGAGAGCAAACTAACCAATTGGGATAGATGTTATTCTTTCTAGTGTGTAAGTTATTGTGATGCGCAGGTTCTTGGGGAGAAGGCACGATGGAGAGAGAATGGACAAGGTGTTGTGAGCTGGTTAACGGGGTCAGACCCTGAACAGGAGTCCAAAGTCCAGGGTTTTCGGCGAGCAGAGGAGACGGAGACAGACTCATGTGGAGCATCTGGTCGACCACCATGGTTGGTCCCAGGCGGCAGGTCGAGGTTGTCAGAGGGGATCGAATGGTGAAGGGAGGATCGTTACTAGAACTCCAACTGTTGTGCACGAAGAGATTGAACTTTGATAAGTGTGGCGCCTTTTATTTTCCCTTTATATTTTATCTCTATTAATTATATAGTTCCAGTAATATCTATAAACTGTAACTCATTTAATCGTATATGGTGTATTGCCTGTTATTTGGCAGGTGGAGTACATCACACAGCATCCACACAAACTTAATTACCCAGTTTGGCAGGGCCGAAGGCTGTTTCCCTAAACGACAGCAAGTTGAGCGACCCTGAGGCTTGCTAGGGGGGCTACATTTAACAACTAATTGAATGCTGTTTCTAGGTTTCAGTTCATCATTGAACACTATTGTCCCACAGACTTGATGAACAAACTTCTTCTCAGTCTAAATGCATCACTGTGCAACTGGGTGTTGGACTTCCTAACCAACAGAGCTCAGACAGGCAGGATGCACGATCACTCCCCCCTCCTCATCATTCTCAACTCCCCACCCCACTAGGGCTGTGTGCTGAGCCCATTCCTGTAAACACTGCTCACTCGTGACTGCATGGCCAAATACCCGAGCAGTCACATCAAATTCGCTGACGACACAACAGTGTCTGGGCTCAGCACCAACAATGATTAGACAGCCTTCAGAGAGGAGGTAGAAGAGCTCGAGGCCTGGTGCCAGGTAAACAAGTTCCTCAATGCCAACAAGACAAAGGAGATGGTTATCGACTTCAGGAGAACTCACCCCCCCCCCCCCATATCAGTAGCACAGCAGCGGAAACTTCAAGCAGTTTAAATTCCTGAGAGTGCACGTCTCACACAACCTCTCATGGACCCAGCACATATCCTGCAGTCGAGAAAGTTCACCAAAACCCTCTACTTTCTACAGAGGCTGAAGAGAGCTGACTTAGCATATCCATGCTCCTGCCATTTTACAGATGCCCATCCTGACAAGATGCATCACTGCTTGTTACGGAAACTGCACCGTGGCAGACAGGAAGACTCTACAACAGGTAGTCAAAACTGCCCAACACATCACTGGCATCAGCCTGCCCGGCTTCAAGGACATAAATACAGAAAGGTGCCGGAAAACAGCCAGTAACATCATGAAGGACCCCACCCACTCTGCTCATGGACTGTTAATCCCACTCCCATCAAAGAAGAGGGTATCTACACCACGACCACCGGACTCAGAAACAGTTATCCCCAAGCAATAAGGCTGATCAACACCTCCGCCCACTAACTCCACCACTACTTTATTATGTCCTGTCAATCACCATATGTCCAGCCTAGCATCACTTTATGGGCATACAATCAATGTATATAAGCTATCTTATGTATTTATATTTATTCTTGTTTATTATAATTGTGTTCTTTATCTTTGTGTTCTTTTTTGCCCTGCATCAGATCCAGAGGAACGATTATTTCATTCCCCTTTACACTTGTGTACAGGAAATGACATTAAGCTTTCTTGAATCAGATCTGCTTTAGTCACAAGAATAAAACTTAATTCAACACTAACATGTTAATATTTGCAATGCAACAGTCATAGTTTGGGTCTACTGACTAGAAGCTGAACATACATCTCACATTGCTGCAGCGCAAAGTATGTCATGCCATAGTGGCAAGGAAAGACCTATTAAAGAAAAATGCGCAGTCATATTTACTTTTGTTACAGCACAAAGCCAAGCATAAACACGAGAAAGTCTGCAGATACTGGAAATCCAAAGCAGCACACACACATACACACACACACAATGCTGGAGGAACTCGGCAGGTTAGGCAGCGTCTATGGAAATGAATAAACAGTCGACATTTCAGGCCAAGGCCCTTTATTCAAGACTGGAAAGGAAAGGGGATAGCTTGAAGGTGATAGGTGAAGCAAGGTGGGTAGGAAAGTTCAAGGGCTGGAGAGGAAGAAATCTGATAGGAGAAGAGAGACCATAGGAAAAAAGGAAGGAGGGTACCTGAGGCAAGTAATAGACAGGTGAGAAGACGTAAAAGGCCAGAGTGAGAAAAAGAAGCAGCCAATGCTGATTTAATAATAATGCTCTCACTCTGGGCATCAACAGATCAACATACAAAGAGGACCAAGCACTTGGCAGCAGGAGGACAACCTTACATCCCACCCCCCATTAAGTTGCTCCTACCGTCATTTAAAAGTATCAGCAATTACTGGGATGTTTACTTGCCGATTCTATTGACTACTGGATTGAAAAGATTTTGGTGCTTTCAGACTCTAGCTGTAGCACCTGCAGGTTGAATCTTTGAGACATCAGCCAAAAGATGGTGAATGGTCAGATCTGCAAGTGGGTAAGTCCTACCAGTGCACAAAGTCTTGGGCAAAATTGGCGCTGAAGTTCTCCATGCTCTCTGACAATGGACTACTTATATCAAATAGTTAAATATATACTTACACTAATTCAGTTTTTTCCCCTACATTATTATGTATCACATTGTATTGCTGCTGCAAAGTTAACAAACACGATATATGCCAGTGATATTAAATCTGATTCTAATCTGTTTTTTGTTGGGCAAAAACTAACACAATGAACTACTTTAAAACAATGGCACTGTGATTACTGATCGAAGCCAACAGTTATAAAGGGTGAAAGAATGCTGAGTGAGCGAGGAAATATTCCCATTAATGAGATTCATCAATAGCACATTCATTCATTTTCATAGTGGGTACAATTTGCTGGTTTGAATTTTGGAAAATCTGGCTTTTCTTTTAAACTGTACAATGCTTTCACAATACCTGCCTGCTGTTTTAAGTGGATGAAATTATGAGCTTTAGTAACAATGTGTGTTTTGTTTCATACTTCCATGAAAAAGCACAGTATTCAGCCCCCTTGTAAACTATTCACTCTCATGTTTCACTCTGATTCTCCTGGCGCTCTACTGCAGAACTCATTTTCAGTAACCTATTAAACCTGCTAACCAGTAGGTCTTCGGGATGTGGGAGGAAATTGGAGCACATAGAGGAAACTCATGTGAAAGTTCCACACAGGCAGCATTGGAGGCCAGGGTGGAAACTGGGTGTCACAACCATGGATTCCGCAGCGCAGTAGATCCGACAGTTGCACTTGTGAATTTGCACGTGTCCGCTAATTATTATTTAATCGTGATAGTATTTAACTCCATACTTGTTGTCGTAGTGCTTGTAGAGACTTGGACAGAGCACAGCAACGCTTCACTGCTGTTTTGCATTCAGCCTTCCCTGAGATACTGGACTTTCAAGTCAACTGACTCTGAAGACTAGCGGTATCTGTTTAATGTTTAGATGTTCTTTTCAGCCGCAGTGTAGGCTTCGTTTTCCTTTTGAGAGTTTTAGTTAATGGCCCTGTTTGGACCAGTGTTTGTTTTATTTTTCCCTTTAACACTGTTCGTATTAAAGTCTGTGAACTATCGACCTGCTTCAGTGTCTCTCACTCCAAACTTGGGCCATATCCGAACCTGGTCACAGCAAGTCTCGACAACAAAGGTGGACCCAGCAGAGAGAGAGCAGCAATAAGATTCACTGGTCAGGTAGGAGACAAGCTATAGGCAATGGAATCTGTTCTCAGTGAAGCTACAGAGGCAATGAAGCAGATAACCTCATGCTGACACGCCCAGTCTCACTTGGAGGAAGAGGTATCGTCACTAGCTGCAACTGTTCAACAGCTCACCACAGACAATCGGACTCAGGTGTCTGCGATTTCTGCACTCACAGCCGCCATCCATGAACTTACCGTGAACAGCCAGCATCAGCTGACAGCTATTAACGTTCTCGCCAGCTCAATTCAGCAGCTTCAGTCCGCCTCAGTCCCACTCCCAGCATCTCTCAGGTCCTCCTTTACTGCTGCCCCGACAATCTCTGCTTCTAATGCTCCTGCTCCTGGAGCAGATCTGACTCCCACGACTGTTCAGGAACCGAGTATTCCACCACCTCGCAGATATTCTGGTGATACCGATGGCTGCAGTAATTTTATTACCCAATGTGAGTTGACATTCCAAGCCCAGCCTGGTCGTTTTGGTGATGATGTGCGAAAATTGGCATACATGGTCAATCTTCTTGACGGACCTCCACTCAGCCTGTTTAACGTTTTACGGCAGCAAGGATATCCCACAGCCCAGTCATTCCGACATTTCATAGTGGAGTTGAGGAGGGCTTTTGATCTTCCAGTACAGGGTCAGGAGGCTGCCCACCGACACTTGGACCTGCACCAAGGCAGAGGAACTATGCAGTCAAATTCCGTACCCTTGCAGTAGAGACAGGTTGGAATGAGAGATCTCTCATCACCGCCTTCCAGCGTGAACTAAACGCAGGGGTGCAGCATGAGATCACTGTCCGGGACGAGGATAGTCTAGATGACCTGATTAATCTGGCTATTTGAGTTGATGGCTGGGTAACTGAGTGGTGCAGGGAAAGAATGTTTCAAATCATCGTCTTTCCTCGCCCTCTCCCCCTCCCTCACCACCCAGCACCCAGCCCATGGATGAGCCTATGCAAGTGGGGCGCATGCACCTGTCTCAGGAGGAATGAGAGCGGTGCTGGAGAACCAGTTCCTGCCTCTATTGTGGTGATCCAGGACACTTCCGGGCGGCACGTTCCAAGCACCCAGTAAAAGAGAATACCCGTCAGCAGGGAGGGGAATCCTTATGGGTCGGTTCTCTCTTCAGTCAGCTTCCCCTAATTCAGCAATGCTCGCAGCTTCCTTGTCGTGGAGGTCTCAGACCCATGAGCTTAAGGCTTTTATCAACTCTGGTGCAGCCGGGAATCTTATGGACGTCTCTCTCGCTCAAAGATGGGGAGTTCCAACTCAGGAATTAAGAGAAAAGATCAATGTCAAGGCACTGGACTGTCGACCTATGGGATCCGGCCAGATCCACCTTTCCACCCAACCCCTCCAACCGGTGCTTGAAGGCAACCATCATGAAGAAATAACTTTCTATCTGGTTAATTCACCTGAACTACCACTGGTGCTTGGTCTCCCCTAGTTATCCCGACTCTACCTACTGATCGATTGGTCTCTGAAGGTACTCCAAAAGCGGGACCAGCATGCCTGTCTACCTGTCTGGGTCCAGCTCAAGCTCCATTCCATGATTCTCCTCCAGTGTCAGCTAAGGATGTGGACCTGTCTGGGATTCCAGCTGAATACGCAGATCTCCTTGAGGTTTTCAGTAAAAGAAAGGCCACCACCCTGTCCCCACACCAGCCATACAACTGTGCCACAATCCTCCTACCTGGCACTAGTCCTCCCTGGGGCCAGCTCTTTTCCCTCTCTCGTCCAGAAATGGTGGCCATGGAGGAATACATCAAGGAAGCATTGACTATGGGGTTTATCCATCTGGCAACCTTGATGGTAGGAGCGGGCTTCTTTTTTGTGAGCAAGAAAGATGGCAAGCTCCGTCCCTGCATCGAGTATCGGCCCCTGAACAACATCACTGTGAAGAGCCGCTACCCTCTTCCCTGCTGACGTCTGCATTTGAACATCTCCAGGGAACAACAATATTTTCCAAAACTAATCTGCGCAATGCTTACAATCTGATTCGCGTAAGAGAAGGGGATGAGTGGAAACTGGCTTTCAACACCTCTATTGGCCACTATGAATACCTGGTGATGCTTTTTGGTCTGGGCAATGCCCCCGCTGTATTCCAGGCCTTGGTTAGCGATGTGCTCAGGGACATGTTGATCCAGTTTGTGTTTGTGTATTTAGATGACATCCTTATCTATTCCCGCTTTCATCAGGATCACCTCCAGCATGTCCAGAGAGTACTCAGACGCCTTCTTGAAAAAAACCTGAACACCAAGCCTGAAAAATGTGAGTTCCATAAAGACCTGGTGTCATTTTTGGGCTATATGCTTACCTCATCCAGTGTTCAACCGGACCCGAGTAAAGGACAGGCAGTTGCAGAGTGGCCCAAACCATCTACAGTCAAACAGGTATCGTGCTTCATGGGGTTTGCGAACTTTTATCGCTGCTTCATCCGGAATTTCAGCTGTATCACGGCTTCAATTAATGCACTCACCAAGAAGACCTCAGCAGGATTCCATTGGATGATGCCAACCAAGTATTTTCCGAGCTAAAGCGACATTTCACCACTGCCCTCCTGCTGCAACACCCAGATCTACCTTAGCCATTCATTGTCGAGGTGCATGCATCTGATGTAGGCATTGGAGCTGCCCTCTCTCAGCGTTCGTCTGCGGATAGCTGGCTGCACCCTTGTGCCTTTCTTTTCCGTCGCTTGATTCCAGCTGAGAGGAATTACGATGTTGGGAACCAGGAGCTTCTGGCTGTCAAGGAGGTCCTGGAGGAATGGCGACACTGGCTGGAGGGGGCAGACCATCCATTCTTGGTCTGGACAGATCACAAGAACCTCTCCTATATTCAGGATGCTAAGAGACTCAACTCTCATTTAGCCAAGTGGGCTCTCTTCTTCACACAGTTCAATTTCATCCTCACTTATCATCCCGGCGGCAAGAATACAAAGGCTAACGCTCTCTCCCAGCAGTTCAACGGATCTGAGGACAATGCTGATCCAGAGCCTATTCTTCCTCGCTCGTGTATCGCTGCTCCGGTGATCTGAGGAATAGAGGAAGAGGTGAGGGCCGCCCAACAATCAAATCCAGGCCTGAATGGGGTTCCTCCCAACCGGCTGTTTGTCCCTGCTGCCGTGCGTTCCAAAGTGTTGGAATGGGGTCACTCCTCCTGTCCGGCTGGACATCTGGGAATTCAATGGACTCAGGAGTTTATATAGAGACAATTTTGGTGGCCACCTATGTCCCAGGATGTCCACGACTTTGTATCTGCCTGTCACACCTGCGCTTGGAACAAGACATCACACCAGCGTCCTGCGGGTCTGTTATGTCCACTGCCTGTGCCCTACCTCCCCTGGTCCCACCTCTTAGCAGATTTCATCACTGGTCTGCCCCGTCTAATGGAAACACCATCATTTTGGTCGTTGTGGATCGATTTTCCAAGGCTACCCACTTCATTGCCCTCCCCAAGCTCCCATCGGCTCGTGACACTGCCACACTCATGGTTCAACATGTGTTCAGTCTCCATGGCTTTCCCCAAGACATCGTGTCTGATCGTGGACCACAGCTCACTTCTCGCTTTTGGAAGGCTTTCTGCTTTCTTGTAGGAGCCACGGCCAGCCTCTCGTCTGGCTTTCACCCTCGATCTAAAGGCCAGACTGAGAGAGTGAACCAGGAGTTGGAGACAACCCTGTGCTGTCTTGTGTCTTCCAACCCCACGTCCTGGAGCTCCCAAATGGTTTGGGCAGAGATTGCCCACAATAACCTCCAGTTGTCGTCCACCAGCATGTCTCCCTTTGAATGCCAGAAGGGATTCCTGCCCCCGCTCTTTCCTGATCAGGTAATCGACGTAGGAGCTTCTGCTGCTGAAAAGCCAATCCAGTGCTACAAGCGAACTTGGAGACGAGCCAGGGCTTCTCTGCTGCATGCCCAGAAACAACATTCCCAGCAGGCTGATTAGCTCCATCTACAGATAAGGCCATTCAAGCCAGGAGAGGAGGTCTGGTTGGTCTTAATCATTCCAAGTCCCACTCACTTTTGCTACATTATATGCCCTTTCCTTGGCTTTTATACAGTCCTTTACTTCCCTTGTCAGCCACAGTTGCCTACCTCTGCCAATGAGAACCATTTCTTCTATGGGACATATCTACCCTGCACTTTGTGAATTATTCCCAGCAACTTCAGCCACCTCTGTTCTGCCAATATCTCCACCAGTATCCCCCTCCAATCCACTCAGGCAAGCTCCTCCCTCATGCCTCTGCAATTTCCTTTATTTCATTGTGATACTAACATATCCAACTTATGCTTCTCCCTCTCAACTTGCATTATGAATTCAATCATATCATGATCACTGCCTCCTAAGGGTTCCTTTACATTAAGATGACTAATAAAATTGGGGTTATTACACAACACCTAACCTAAGATTGTCTCTCCCCGAGTAGGCTCAAGTACAAGCTACTCTAAAAGCCACCTCATAGGCATTCAACAAATTTCCTCTCTTGCGATCTGAAACCAACCTGGTTTTTCCAATCCTGTTGCATATTGGAGCCCCCCATTACAATTGTGACATTACCCTTATTACATGCCTTTTCCAGCTCTCTTTGCAATCTCAACCCCACATCTTGGCTACTATTTGAAGGCTATATACAACTCCCAAAATGTGTTTTTTTTTACCCTTGCAGTTTCTTAACTCTACCTACAAAGATTTAACATTCTCTGACCCTATATCACTTCTTTCTAAAGATGTAATTCCATCTCTTACCAACAGAGCCACACAACTGCCTATGCCTTCCTGCCTGTCCTTTCAATACAAAGTACATCCTTTGATGTTAGGCTCCCAACTATAGCCTTCTTTCAGCCATCGTTCAGTGATGCCCACAATATCATACCGACCAATCTCTAATTGTGCCATGAGTTCATCCACCTTATTCCGAATGCTGTGTGCATTTAAATACAGCACCTTCAGTCCTGCATTCTTTGCCCTTATGAATTTTGCCTCTGTGGTACAACTTAACCTCTGCCCTGTCTGCATTTGTACCCTATCATTGGCTTGTCTTTCCTTACATTCATGTTACATATTACATCATCTACTTGTAAACCTGCTGGCTCATCCTCAGCTCCATCATACTGGTTCCCATCCCCCTGCCATATTAGTTTAAATCACTCTTAACAGCTCTAGTAAAACTGCCCTGATTATTAAATCTGCCTGCAATCTATTCTTGTCCAAATGGAGAAATATATCACACAAAGTAACACATCCATGAGAAATTAAAGCACAGAATACCAAAAAAAAAGTGCAACTGAATGCACAGGAAATGTGGTACAATTACAAACAGATAAAGGACAAACAAAAGGTGGAAATAAATCATAGTAAGAAATCTGAGCTAAAAATACAAGAGAAAGTACAAAAATATAACAGGATATTACAGATTTCAAAGTCTGTTTTCCCCTTGAGGTAGTTACACTCACAAGTGGTTCTTAAGTTCAAACAAGTTCAACATCACTACCATGGCGGTTGTGACAGACTTTTATTAGTCACACATGCATCAAGGTGGAGTCCAATGACTGATAATCATATTTTTTGTCCTTGAACACAGTACAATGCCAGGAGGATGTGAGCTAAGGAGATCAGCCATGGACTATTAGGTTACAAGTGGCCTGTCTCTATCTGATCTTTATGAATGACTTTGAACCAAATGCACCCATGCATGTAGTAGACCAAATCTGAAACATGAATTCTGTGGCATTTAAAATATCTTTTAAAACTGTAAGTAGTGGATGTAAATTAAAGGGCTGTTTTTAGCATTAGGTATCAAGTCTACAAAGCTCAGGTAAATAGGCTTCCATTGTATTTGTTCTGCACATGTGTATGACATTCATGATCCTAGATTTGTGAAGAGAGCATTGTTTTCCTAGGAAATAAATCTAAGTTTGAAGATCTGCTGATGTAGGGCACATGCAAATAACATTTACTTAAAAGCTTCATCTGAGAGCGTGTGACACATTTAAGTATCCGAGGAGGAAGTGTTAGGGCACTCTATGTACTTCCTGACCTAAAGATTTACAGAGGCTTTGTTGTTGAGTTAATCCAGTACAGGGATTGATAAATTTCTAGGCATTATGAGAATCCAGGGATATGGGGATCATGCTGGAAAATGGCACTGTGATAAAAGGCCAGCCATGATATTCATGAATAGCAGAGCAGGCTCATAGGGCCAGATGACATACTTCTGCTCTTATTTCTTATATTCTATTTCTTAAGCTTCATCAACCTGTATTCAACCTGAGCCTGAGGCTCCGGAGGGTTCCTGTACTGTGGAAGATGTCCTGCCTCGTCCCTGTGCCGAAGACGCCACGCCCCAGCGGCCTCAATGACTACAGACCGGTGGCATTGACCTCCCACACCATGAAGACCCTGGAGAGACTTGTTCTGGAGCTGCTCCGGCCTATGGTCAGGCCACACTTAGATCCCCTCAATTTCGCCTACCAGCCCCGACTAGGAGTTGAGGATGCCATCGTCTACCTGCTGAACCATGTCTATGCCCACCTGGACAAGCCAGCGAGCACTGTGAGGGTCATGTTTTTTGACTTCTCCAGTGCGTTCAACACCATCCGCCCTGCTCTGCTGGGGGAGAAGCTGACAGCGATGCAGGTGGATGCTTCCCTGGTATCATGGATTCTTGATTACCTGACTGGCAGACCACAGTACGTGTGCTTGCAACATTGTGTGTCCGACAGAGTGATCAGCAGCACTGGAGCTCCACAGGGGACTGTCTTGTCTCCCTTTCTCTTCATCATTTACAACTCGGACTTCACAACTACTGCACAGAGTCTTGTCATCTTCAGAAGTTTTCAGATGACTCTGCCATAGTTGGATGCAACAGCAAGGGAGATGAGGCTGAGTACAGGGCTACGGTAGGAAACTTTGTCACATGGTGTGAGCAGAATTATCTGCAGCTTAATGTGAAAAAGACTAAGGAGCTGATGGTAGACCTGAGGAGAGCTAAGGTACCGGTGACCCCTGTTTCCATCCAGGGGGTCAGTGTGGACATGGTGGAGGATTACAAATACCTGGGGATACGAATTGACAATAAACTGGACTGGTCTAAGAACACTGAGGCTGTCTACAAGAAGAGTCAGAGCCATCTCTATTTCCTGAGGAGACTGAGGTCCTTTAACATCTGTCGGACGATGCTGAGGATGTTCTATGAGTCTGTGGTGGCCAGTGCTATCATGTTTGCTGTTGTGTGCTGGGGCAGCAGGCTGAGGGTAGCAGACACCAACAGAATCAACAAACTCATTCGTAAGGCCAGTGATGTTGTGGGGATGGAACTGGACTCTCTCACGGTGGTGTCTGAAAAGAGGATGCTGTCTAAGTTGCATGCCATCTTGGTCAATGTCTCCCAACCACTACATAATGTACTGGGTGGGCACAGGCGTACATTCAGCCAGAGACTCATTCCTCCAAGATGCAGCACAGAGCGTCATAGGAAGTCATTCCTGCCTGTGGCCATCAAACTTTACAACTCCTCCCTTGGAGGGTCAGACACCCTGAGCCAATAGGCTGGTCCTGGACTTATTTCATAATTTACTGGCATAATTTACATATTACTATTTAACTATTTATGGTTCTATTACTATTTATTATTTATGGTGCAACTGTAACGAACCAATTTCCCCCGGGATCAATAAAGTATGACTATGACTTATCAGCACAAGCAAATAAATTCTAAGTGCAATTACAGTGCACAACCACGGGGTGGCAGTTTAAACTATTACTCACACTCCATACACAAATGAAAGTGCAATGGCTTCCAATGGCAGTATTGATTAGTACAACTTCTAAGCATTTTCTCTTGTAAGCATTTAAACAAGGCTCACAATATGCTTTTGCATTTATGAAAATCAGCAGCAACTCAATTAATTGTTTTTCCAAGTACTCTAACTTAAGTGCCTTGGATCAAGAGTAGGGAAATGGAATTAGCCCGACATACAAGGTTATAATGGTCTGAAACACATCCCCGAGCTGTAAAATTTTATGATTTTTGTAAAAGAATTGCCTAAGTGACTCTGTATTATACTTGTCTCAGGAGTGTTATCATTATCAATATCTATGTCAAATCCATATCTCACAGATTCAAAAGGTACCCATCAAAGGGATAATGTACAATTCTGTTCTGTTGCAACAGTTCAAATTAATGGTATCTCTCTCTTCTCTATACATGACCATGAGACCATCAGCTCTAGGAGCCAAATTAGGCCATTTGGCCCATCAAGTCTGCTCCAGCATTTTGTCATGGCTGACCTATTATTCCCTCCCCCCATATCCCTTCATGCTTTGACCAATCAAGAATCTATCAACCCCTGCCTTAAATATACGTAAAGATTTGGCTTCCACAGCTGCCTGTGACAATAAATTCCACAGAATCACCACTCTCAGGCTAAGGAAATTCCTCATCTTCGTTCTAAAAGGATGCCCCTCCATTCTAAGGCTGTGTCCTCTGGTCTTAAGATTCTCCCACCAAAGGAGACATTCTCTCACATCTACTCTATCCAGGCCTTTCAGTATTAAGTGAGGTTCGTTCTTCTGAATTCCAGTGAATACAGGCCCCGAGTCATCAAACTGTCTTCACATTACAAGCCATTCAATCCTGGCATCATTTTTGTGAACCTCTTTTGAACCCTCTCCAGTTTCAGCTCATCCTGTCTCAAATAAGGGCCCAAAACTGTACACAGTACTCCAAGTGAGGCCTCAGCAGTGCTTTATAAAGTTTCAATATTACATACTTGCTTTTATATTCTAGTCCCCTTGAAATGAATGCTAACATTGCATTTGCCTTCCTCACCACACACTCAACCTGCAAATTAACCTTTAGGGAATCCTGCACAAGGACTCCCAAATCCCTTTGCACCTCAGATTTCTATATTTTTTTTCTATTTAGAAAATAGTCAACCCTTTCATTTCTTCTACCAAAGCGCATAACCATACACTTCCTCATACTATATTCCATCTGCCATGTCTTTGCCCATTCCCCTAATTTGTCTAAATACTTTCCCCCCACCTTTCAAATCTACTCCTCTGCTATTTTTCTCCAGTCCTGCCAAAGGTTCTCAGCTCGAAACATCAACTGTACGCTTTTCCAAAGATGTTGCCCAGCCTGCTGAGATCCTCCAGCATTTTGTGTGTGTGGCCAAGTCCTTCTGTAGCCTATTTCCTCAAAACTACCTGCCCCTCGACTTATCTTCATATCATCTGCAAACTTTACAACAAAACCATTAATTCCATCATCCAAATCATTGACAAATAAACATCAAAAATTTGGTCCCAACACCACTAGAAAAGGGAACTAACCAGAAAAAGTCCTTTTGTTCCCACTCTTTGTTTCCTGCCAATCAGCCACTGATTTGTCCATGTTAGAATCTTTCCTGTAATACCATGGGCTCGTAGCTTGTTAAGCAACCTCATGTGTGGCATCTTGTCAAAAGTCTTCTGAAAATCCAAGCAGACAACAGCAACTGATTCTCCTTCGTCTATCCTGCTTATTATTTCTTCAAAGAATTCCAACAGATTCATTAGGCAAGATTTTCCCTTGAGGAAACCATGCTGACTATGGCCTATCATGTCTTGTGCCTCCAAGTATCTTGAGACCTCATCCATAATAATTGACTCCAATGTCTTCCCACCCACTGAGGTCAGACTAACTGGCCTATAATTTACTTTCTTCTGCCTCTCTCCCTTCTTGAAGAGTGGGGTGACATCTGCAATTCTACAGTCTTCCAGAACCACTCCAGGATCTAGTGATTCTTGTAAGATCATTACTAATTTGTCCACAATCTCTTCAGCCACCTCTTTCAGAACTCTGTGGTGTTGACCATCTGGTCCAGGTCACTTATCTACCTTCAGGTCTTCCAGTTTCCCAAGAAGGTTCTCCCTACTCTGTCATACAGGAGTGTACGAGGCGTTAATTGAAACTAATACAGGTAAGTTTTTCATTCATTGATGTGATGTGGATGTCACTGGCAGAGATTGCATTCACTGCTTATCTCCGAGTGCTCTAGTGAAGGTGGCAAGGTGCGACAATTTCGTTAACTGCTGCAGTTTTGGAGCCACCTGACTTGCACATTTTGGCTTTTATGTCTCTTATGGCCAGAAGGACGCTCTTGCTAAAAAATGGAAAGCTGCAGCCCCTCCTATTCACGCCCAATGGATACGTGATGTGATGTCATGTCATGTTTAAATTTAGAGAAGATTCAATGTTCAATCTTTGAATCTAGTCAAGACTTTCAAACATTGTGGGGACCTTTTCTGAATTATTTTAAAAACCTTTCATTTGCTGTTAAAGCACAGATTACAATCTTTTTTTCTTTTTTTTTCTACTAATCAGCTTCGATCTTGGTAGTGGGTTAGATTTTCTTTATATAATAAAATTATTATTTTTCAATGTTACGAACTAATTGACTTGTACAAATATAGGGTAAGGAGTCTTTATATGCGATTCAGCTTAATGTATTGACATATATATTTTTTCCTGTACCCTGTATATATAAAAGAAAAACTGCTGCAGTTCTTCTGGTTCAAATACTCCCAGAATGTTGCTGGATATTTTAGCATTTAGACCAGCACACTGAAGGCACTGCACTACATTCCCAAATCAGGGACCTGTGAGCCTTGGAAAAGATCTTGCAAGTAATGGTGTTCCTTTCATATTTGCTCAGGCTGATCTTTTCAACATTTTCAAAATAATTGGCAACCTACCCAAGTTAATTCCTTTAGCAATGGACCAGAAGCCCTATCAACATTACAAATATAGTGAAATTGCACTGAAATATATTTATGCCACAGCAGAAAGGTTAATTCACACATGGAAAAATAAAACCTGAATCAATAACAGCAGAAGTGTGGGCACTAATGAATCATAATGGAACTGAATTCAGCCCAGGAAGTACAGCTCTTGCACTGACAGGGCACTTATATTCAGATCTGCAATTATTAAAATTGATTTGTACAGTACTCTGAGCATTTCCTAAAGTAGTTAACCAAGACCGTATAAGTAATACTTACTGGCTGAATGTTCTTTAATATTAAAACACTTAAATCTGAACTCCTTGGGACCAAGCTGAGATGGAAGTATCAAATAATAGATTTAAGCTTTGTTAATCATCAAATGGCAGCTCTGAAACCTTAATATAATTTTCATTGTTTTCTGTTATAGTGTGCTTTATAAATGAATTATATAAACTATATAAAAGCATATTTATTGTGTTTACAGAATGGGATCCTGTAAAACTGAGCAATAGCTCTAGAGCAGGGGTTTCCAATCATCTTTTTATGCCATGAACCCCTACCACTAACCGAATGGTCCTAGGCTGGGAACTCCTGCTCTAGAGACTCATGACCCAGGTCAGCAGCAAGTCTGTATGCATGAGGTTTTTAAACCTGCAATGGAAACATCAAACATTATATATCCTGAATTAAAGGAAACTTCCACAAATCCACTAGGTGGCACCAACACATTTATCCTGTAAACATAACAAAATAAAGGTCAATTCACTAACAAAATCCAAGTTCACAAATTCACTTAAACAAAATAGGATCTAAAATGAATAATTAAGGCATCACCAGGTTCACAATAGACCTCAGTCAATATTCCCCCATGGATACATGCCAAGCATTTAAACAAAAGCCCATGGGACTAGGCAGAATGAAAGTTTGGTACGGACTAGATGGGACGAAGGGCCTGTTTCTGTGCTGTAGTGTTCTATGACTCTATCAGTCATTCAATAGAACTTCCACTCAGTTTTGTGCAGTAAATTAATGGAACCAACAATAAACGACAACAATCTAAATGGAACAAAGAACAGAATTTATTACAAATACGTATTTAAAAGATCAGGCAGTATCTGTGGTGACAGAAAAAAACAGATCTTAAATTTCAGGCTGACAATTGAACAGTACAGCAATTGAACCCTTCGGCTCATGATGAAATAATCCTTCATCAGAACTGGAAAAGAAAGAAAATAACTGTTTCAAGTTGCACAGAGGAGGATTGGAGAAAATGAAATGAATGCCTATGATAGGCTGCAACATTATGGACGTTGTCATATGTGGTTGCTAGAAATCCAAGGAACAGAATGCTGGGAATACCCAGCCGATCAGGCAATATCTGTGGAATGTGAAAAGATCAAATGTATACTCTTTTCCTTAGAAAGGCAACAGGGATGAGTCTAACAGCAGTGGTAGAGAAGATATTAGAAAAAGGAGAGAGACTGGTATAATCTATACCTGGGAAAAGCAGAGATTAATCAAAGATAGCATGACTTTCTTGTGGAGGAGATCTTATCTGACCAATTTGTTTGAATTGTTTTTCAGGGGTAATAAAAATGTTTAATGAGGACCCACGTAGAAAAGTGTTCTAAACAGCTAGAACCCATGAGATCCAAGTTAAGTGGAATACAAAATTGGATCCATAATGGGAATCAGAGATGGAGAAGAGTTGTTTTTGTTACTGAAAGCCTGCGACCCAAGATGCACTCCAGGGATTGTGTTAGAATGTTTACCTTGTTCTACACCTTAATTATTTGGATATGAATATAGGAGGTATGATTAGCATGTTTGCAGGTGACACAAAAAATGGTGGTGTTGACTGCGAGCAAGATGGTCTTAGACTACAGGACTGCATTCCACAAGAGCATAAGATATAGGAGCAGAATTAGTCCATTCAGCCCATTGAGTCTTCTCCACCATTTCAACATGGTTGATCCAAATTTCTTCTTAGCCCCAATATCCTGCATCTCCCCATATTCTTCATTTGGTAAGATGGAAAGAGCAAAGGCAGAAGGAAATTAGTCCTGATAAGAGTCTGGTGATGCACTATGGAAAGGTTATAAGGGTAGGATATATACACAAATGGTCGAATCACAGAGAATATCGAAGGACAAAGTGTTCAAGTCCAAAAGTCTCTGAAGGTAGATAAGGTGGTGAAAATGGCACAGGATGGATATTAGGGTTTGTATTCTTGATCTAAATTTTTAAGCTCTGAGGTGCAACCAGAATTTTTATCTTTTAATTAATGGGAAACACCTTCTGATTTACAAATTTTTGCTTTAGAAAATATTTTCCTCCAAAGATGCCACCTTCGCAAATTGACCTGTAATGCATTAGAGGTTCATTTTGTAACCAACTCTACATTGCAGGAACCAAATGCAGAATGAATGACCCCTGACGAACACCTCCTTCCGCACACAATTCTCTTTAACACTCCATTCCACCCCCACTATAACCTTTTTGGAACTGGCCAGTGTTGTTCCAACAAAAGCCCAAGGAACAATACCTCACTTTCTGCCAAGGTGTGTTGCAGCCCTCAGGATTCAACACAGAAATAAAGTTTGCTGTTTGGATCAGAACTGGGCAATTCTAAGGAAGGTCATCCATCTATAACATCCACACCTTTATTACTCTTTCATGATATTGCCTGCAATGTACTTCCCATATTCTCTTTTATTTTAGATTTCCAGCAAATTTTGTGTTCAGCAGAGCACAATCCTAGTATGTTTATTTTCTTCTCTCTACCACTACCGTCATTCATCTTTCCTGATTTAAAATCCTCCAGAAGAATTAGCTGGCATTCATTTCCTGCTTTTACACAGAACAAAAAGCATTGTGTCACAGGGCCCCAATTTTCATAGCCCTCTACTCTTAGCATTTTGTACAGACTTGCTTTTTTCCAACTTGCCCATTTCAGAAGGTAGTAATTGACAATGAATTTTGATAATATTTCTCACTCACATATGCTGCTTGATATACTGAGTATCCATCCCCAACCCTTGAATTTTGTTTCAGATTTCCAGCATCTGTAGATTTTTTATGATCTTAACTGAATCTTGTCTTACCCACAAAGAAAGTAATTTAACCTACACCCCAAAAGTCAAAATACATTCACCAGAACTTTAGTTCCTCAAGGTTTTTCAGCCCAATTAAATGGAAAAGAAAAATACCTTCTAGTATTAAACTACACATTCTTAATATAGCCATTATTTACTTTTTCTGTAATCTGAGTACCATTTATCCCCACTATATTTCTTCCAGTGTTATTGTAATTACTCTAGCTTGTCCTTGGTGCATTTGCTTGACACAGCATACAAATGTAAAGGTTAATGAAAACATCAATACTGCATGGTAGAACAATATCCATTTTTCTCAGACAAAAGAAATAAAATTGATCTTTCTTTCACCCACCATTTTCATATTTTGAAATATTTTGATGGATGCCTTGTTTTAAGTTTGTATGTCAACATTATATCTGGCCTAAGAAATTAATTTGAAATACTTACTTTCCAATTTCACCAGGAAATTACTTTGTTGGCTACGCTAGCAGAGTCCATAATCATTTATTTTGATGGAGCAGTACTCCTATTAAAATATTTCATTGGATTGGGGCAAAATGATTTTATTCCAAAGGCCAGTGTTCAGTTCACTTTTCTTCTTGCTGGTTGCTTGTACTGGGGCAGAGTAATTGTGGTGTTGAAATATCCTCATAAAAGGAGAAAATATTTACTAAATTGTTCATCAACTTTTCACTCTGAATGAATACGCTGTAATGTTTTTTGTCAGAATCATCAATTGAATTCAATGGATACAACTCTTTAAATTTGTATGTTATTATAGGACCATAAGACATACAAGACTGTGCAAAAGTCTTTGACACCTTAATTTTTTAATATAAATTTTGTTTTAATTTTTTTTGTCTTCTGCATTAGTGTGTCAGTAGAAAAGAGCAAATTATAGATTTCCAAACTTATATTTTCCCAAAAAAATCAATTGTTACAGAGAAAATTTTGAATTTTGTTAAAGAAAGTAACATATTAAGTAATAGACCACTTTTCAAATAAAACCTTGATTACTTTGTAGGTATATAGCCCGGTATATGATTAAATAAAGATGACAAACAGGTGCTAATTATCAATGACATAATGAGCTGACGGAACAAAATCGATTAACTGAAACAAAAACGTGTGTAGAAAGAATCAAACTCGGTGAAGGACAACCAAACTAAAAGGTGAGGGTTTGGTAGTTGTGACAGTTTAACCTTCAAATCATTAATTCTTACACCATGGCAAGAGTGAGCACAGCAACAAGACACAAGGTGGCCATTCCTGCATCAGCAAGGTCTCTCCCATACTGAAATTTCGTGGCAGAGTCTCAAGATGTGCTGTCCAAGCACCTTCGAGGAAGCACAAAGAAACAGGCAAGGTTGAGGACTAGAAACTCTGGTTGGCCGTGGAAACTGAGTGCAGCAGATGAAAGATACATCAAACTGATGTCTCTCCTAAATCGGAAGAATTCCAACATGGTTATCAGCTCTACACTTAGAGAAACCACTGGAGCTCACGTACACCCCTCTACCATCTGGAGAAATCTGGTCAGAAATGGTCTTCATGGAAGAGTTGCCACCAAAAAGCCATTCCCCCAAAGTGGAAACAAAGCCTAGAGGCTCACCCTCGTACAAAAACACAAGGACCGGGGTGCTGAATAATGGCAGCAAGTGCTCTGGACTGAAGAACCAAAATTTGAGATTTTTGAAAATTTTAAATTTGAAACAGGAGGCAGTTTGTCGAAGAGCTGGAGAATGCTACATGGATGAGCGCCTGAAGCCAATAGTGAAGCACGACAGATGTTCCCTGAAGGGTTGGGGCTGCATTGCTCTAAATGGAGTTGGTTATCTGGTCAGAATTAATGCAATCCTCGATGCTGAGAAGTGCAGATTCTCATCCATCGCACAATACCTGTAGGGAGGGGTATGATCCGTCCCAACTACATTCTGCAGAAGCAAGACAACCAAAACCTGCAGAAGAACTGTGGGAAGTTCTCCAGGATGCTTGGAACAACAGCTGATTTTCTTATAAAACCGCACAACAGTGTACCTAAGAGAATTGATGCAGTTTTAAAGGCAAAGGATAGTCACACCAAATATTGATTTGATTTACTTGTTTACTGCTCTTTAGAACAATTTTTTTGATATTTAGAAACTTCTCATTTCATTATTTTTGGATTATGGCTCATTTATTTTCCCTCTCAACACCATTATTCTTCTCCCTTCTCCCCATAATCTTTGCCACAGGTGGTTTTGGAGGCTATGGAAATATTTAAAGCAGTGGTTAATCATTTCTTGATCAGTAAAGGTGTCAATGAATTCCACAGATTCACCATCCTAAGGCTAATGAAATTCCTTCCCATCTCTGTTCTGAAGGAATCTCCTTCTATTCTGAGGCTGTTCTCTCTGGTCCTAGACTCTTCCACTATTGGCAACGTCCTCTACACATGTACCTTTGAAAATTCGGCAGATTTCAATGAGATGACCTCCTCCCCACCCCCAATCATCTAAACTCCAGCATGTGCAGACCTACAGACCCAGGCCCATCAAACACTCCCCGTATAGTAACCTTTTCATTCCCAAGATTATTCTTGTAAACATCTTCTGGAAGCCTCTCCAACACCAGCACATCCTTTCTTAGACATGGGGCATAAAGCTGCTCACAGTACTTACATTGTAGTCTGACCAATGCCTTATAAAGTCTCAGCATCACATCCTTATTTTATACTTTAATCCTCTCAAGTTGTTGGAAAACATTGAGCCAAAGACAGGGAACTCATAATGGAGTAGACACAGAAAAAATATTGTAAATGCCATTTTTGGCTGCAACTGTCATAAAATGGTATTCGCAGCTGTCTGGTATTGATCTGATACTCTGGTAAATATCAACATCAGCACAGTAATTCCAAATTAACACGAATCTTGGGCCTAACTTAGCTCAGTGACCAAAGCAAGGAGAGAATTTGCACTTTTTCCATCCAGTGCTACAAGTGGATGCTAGACAAGCAAATGAGAGCACTGTTGTGCTTTTACTCTAATGCCTGATCAAAGGGAGCCTGTGCAGTATTCAGCAGTGGTGCCTACCTCTAGTTCTTTGATTCAGGCAGCTAGAACCAACAATACCCTGACTTTAAAGGTGCAAGGGTGACACAGAATTGACTATTGTTTGGAAGGAATCATAAGGGAGAAAGAGATCAGCTTCAATTAAGCAATTCATTTTCAATCAAATCACTGTCGAGGTGGGATTACCCATTCTGATGGGAATGTAATTTGAATACAATGTACAAAATTCATGCAGAGCTTCTCATTTTAAACTACAAAGGGAACTACTACAGCATTAACTTCAAGTGAGACTCAAACAGTGACTAGCAGTCCAACTGCTTCAAGTTTACCCAAAAGAGCCTCTTCTTCAGCAGGTAAATGGCAGACAACGGGGCCCATTTCCTAACTGAGTGCCTCAATTTACTCATTGAGAATTTAGAGTGCAGGAAAAAAATCTTTCAAGAGAGTATCTAATAACGAACAGACACAGAATGTTAACACCTCCACGCTGGTGCTTGGGCGCAGTTTCACGATGCCACCAGGATGAGGATCTGATATCTTATGGCTGGTCAGTGGGTCAGGGGCTCAAGTCCAAAAGTAAGAACATTGGTAGCGAAGTATGTCATGGATTAGTATTTAAATGTTATCAACAATGTAATTTTTAAATGCTATCTAACTAACTGAAGCATTCTTGATGAAGGCGCAATAATACTGTTTCAAATGAGAACAGACTGCACACTGCAAATAATATCCAGGTCTATTTTAGTGACTAGTACTCCCAAAGAACATGCATTCCACCTGCCTATTGTTTAGAATTTGTATCACTTGCGGATCAAATGATCTTGATATCCTGGGGTAATCTAAAAGCAATTTACTGGTGAAGTTACAGATATGTTTTTTCAAATAAAAGATAGAAAAAGAGGAGTCTGCGTCTGCTGCTTTTCCACAATGCCTGGACGGAAGAGAGATGAAACGCAGTGCTATTTGACACTTTCTAAGCATGAGGCCTTCTCGAAGTTCAAGAAATTGGTCTTATCACAGGAAATCTCTCCAGCCACTACTTCAAGTTCACAGAGCAGACCCAAATGAGCAGAATTGGGGAATTCGGCCCAATGTCTTATGGTCTTAAATTCAGAGATTGGAGTTTTAGAAGAAACAACAGCAGTAGCTCAAAAACATAACTGAAGGAAGCTACAGAGGAATGTAGACAGATACGATTCAAATGAACTTCTAGAAGGTACAGTATTTAAAAGAGTTTCACCTAAGAAATGGTTAGCTGTATGGATCACAGAATAGGGGAAGTGGGTAATACACTCAAATTACAAGAAAGTAAAAAAAGGCATCTCACAAGGATCTGTGGTGAGGCCTCACGCACCTTAAATTAACAGCACAACAGTGGCAAAATATTTGAGTTTACCAATGATATAATGATTAGTAGCATAATACGCTATGCAGAAACAAAATTATAACGAAGGATTAAATATATTAAGTGAATAAGCAAATCCCTGGAGGTTTCAGTTTGAGCATCTTCAGATCAACCACAGATCACCGAAATATCTTGCTGTCAGATTTTTTAAAAAGCTAGTGGGATGTGGCTATTATAATCATTATAACTAGGAGAATAGAATACAAAGAGGATATAGATTTGCCACAAGTGTATATAGTTCTGGTTAGGGCCTATCTTCAGCACTGTGTACCAGTCTGGGATTATATATTGAAAGGGATGTTAACCTTTCAGCATAGATTCACGAGAAAGTGATCAGGATTACAAGAGTTAAATTATGAGGAAAGAATACATAAACCAGATGTTTTTTTTCTTTGAATGCAAAAGATTTCAGGTGAGCTGTACTGAGGTTTTGAAGGATTTTTGAAAAGGAGTTGATGAGCTAAATGAAGGTTTAGCTTATCTGATTTAAACCTAATTCTGATTCTGAAGGTTAAACTGGTACTGCTGGTGGGACATTAATCTTGCAGTCAGACCACAACATATTACTTGTGTGATGACTGATAAAGAGCTACGTAGACAAATCAAGGTAAAAGGTGAACCCGGATCTCAATGAATGGCAAACATTGAAGGAGAGGCCTGGAAAATGGGCTGACTTATTTACTAGATATTGTTAAACCAAACCAAACTTCAGAATAAATCTCTAATTAAATTTCAGATTCTGCAGGTTAAAAGAATATTTATCCACTTTGTTGTTCAAAGGGTTCTTGTTCAGTTGTATCCATTTAGTCTGCATTACTTCTAGAGATTAGTGTCAATGCAAAGGGAGTAATGGTTATTTTAGCTAACCTTGGCCACAAGGATACAGATTGGCAAAGGAGGATAACACTGCATATTAACAATATCTGCCCAGACTGTGCCATTTACAATAAAAACTCTTCCAAAGAACAAACAGCTAGAAGGCAAACTCATGAAATCGCTCGTTCATTAAGATGGTTCATACTCAGAAGTTCATCATCTCAAAATATTGAACTGTTTTTGTTTCACTTGACTGGGTAGCAGCCAGTCATAGCAGAACATAATTAAATTGTCAGGGAAATAGACATTGAGCTAGGGGGCCATGGAATCAAGAAAACAATCTGTCAACTTTAACTAAAATAACAGCAAATAAAAGATATTAATTAACACACTTGGAATCAAACAACAAGCTGTAATATTTCTTAATATCTCCAAATAAAAAGGGAAGTGGTAAATAGAGTTTCAAATTAGTGGAAAATGAAGATATTTTAACGTAATTAGTATCAAAATAATATTTTAAATTACCTCTTTTCTTATTTAGTACCAGCAGAAACTGTCCAGAAGTTATGGACTGGCTGCTCCCCAAATCCTTTCTTGCCTTGGCTTCATCTGAAGATTTACTCGCACTTGCTTTCCTTGCCGTTTCTTCGGAGGCTTCTTCAGGATATAGCTCTTCAACTACTACCTCGGGTGTAACGAAAGGTGCTGAAGAATTCTGAGGGTTGGCTGTTTCAGTTGTGGCTGAATCTTTCCCAATTGTACCCTCGAAGGCATAGGATACAGGATACTCCGCTGATTGACTCAGCTGACATTCTGATTCTTGCTGATTGTCCATTGTTAAGATTTTTTCATCAGATTCTCTCCCCATGCTATCAGTTTTCAAAGGGGAATCTTGTTCTCTTTGGACACTTTCTTCAGATGCCGATGAAGCATCATATGGATCGATGATAAGCTCACTGTCAAGCTCAGCTTCACGTTCCTCCCTCAGAATGCTGTACTGGACTGAAGAAACAGAAGATGGTGGAGCTCCACCAGCCTGTCTGAATGCCATGTAGCTGCAAGCTTCAGCTTCTTCCACAGGAAGTGATTCATCTGGCACTACCTCAATTTCTGAGTCTCCAGATTCAGCACTGCTGGCATCAAGGTCCAAGGTTGTTGCCTGTAGCTGAGGCGCATTCAGCTCAGCCTCATCTAGTTTCGTTAAAGTATCACTTGTGGGTATCTTTTCAGTTGTGGCATCTAAAGGAAAGCACTGTGCTTGTTCCGAAGTCTTGCAGGTAGAAGGATGTTCCTCCTCCAGGAAATGGTAAGCAGCTTCAATCTGTGAATCAGATTCTTCTGCAATAATAAATGCAGACAGAAAATATGCTCCGTGAGCATAGTTACTTTCTTTATGTCATTTCAAAAGCACACAATCAAAACTGACAATTCTAAAACTCAACTGAATGTTAACAGAACTTCATGATCAGGTGAGGGTAAATCTCCCTTTTCTTTCCACCTATAGTCGTAGATTTGATACCGTTCAGAGGTTGGCTCGGTAGAGCAACCCATTCCTGTGTCCATTTACCTCAAGTATCTATTCTATTTCCTTCTGAAGTCATTGACCATTGTAACTTCCACCACTCTCAAATGCAGAGAGCTCCAGGTACTTGATTGTTACCTCTTGTACTCCAAAAAATGTCTTTCCTCCACTCTCTGAGCGGAATAAACCTGACATTATCCTTCACAACACTGCTCCAAAGAGTATTTTCTTGCTAAAATCCCACCTCCTGATAACCAATCTAATGGATACCCCCTTATTTCTTAGAAGAATCGTGAACAGAAGAACATTTGCAGATGCTGGAAATTTCAAGCAACACGCAAAAAATGCAGGACTGCTGAAGGGTCTTGGCCTGAAACGTTGACTGTTTACTCTTTTCCATAGATGCTGCCTGGCCTGCTGAGTCCCTCCAGCACTTTGTGTGTGTTGCTTTGAAGAATCATAACTGGATGATATACTCTACCTGTGGCCTAACTAGAGTTTTAACACAATTTACCTTACTTCTGTCCTTAACTCTTCAATACCAGTATGAAGCAAAAGATCCCATATAGTTTGCTAACTACTTTATTAATAAATCCTGCCCAATGCAGATTTTTAGATCTGCCTTTGGATTGAGAGGGGTGGAAGGAGCAATAATCCATGACTGCAGAAGGAAACTGAATCAATATTTGGAGGCAAATAATACAGACATATGCCAACCTTTTGAACTGTATTGACTCTATGTCATTTAATCAACATCGCCTCTTTCCATCCCATCTGCCAAAATTTATCTCATTTCCACGAGTTAAATTCCATTTGTATTTGTCTGCCTTTTCTGCTACCCACACAGTGGATTGGTATTATCCTCAGTGTTTGCTACTTCAAGCATCAGCAAATTTTTGAAATTTTACACTGTATTCCAACTTCTAAGTCACTTGCATCAAAAATAAAGGCAGTGATTCTACACAACTATTGGGGAACACTACTCACTGCGGTCTGAAAAACAATTTATTCTGACTTAATGTTCTATCCTTGTTACCAATTTCTTTTTAGCTGAAAGTGGCAGTTTTATTTATCAACCTTTAACATGGTAACACCTACTCAACATCTGCCATATTTCTAAGGTCTTGTTAATTCTTAAATATACAATTATATTAGTCAATAATGATCTACCCATCACAATCCTGAGCTGGCTCTCTTTCATTAAGTCAAATCTCTCAAAGCACCTGCTACTTGTTCCCGTGATTGTCTCCTAAAACAATGGTGTTATATTGTCTGGTCTGCAGTTTAAAAAATATTCTCTCTCAGTCCATTTACAAGCTTCTGACACATTTCCATATTCAGGGAAAATTAAAAGGCTATTAAAAACCTTTCCACTGCCATTTACCTTATCAGCCTGGGATGCATCTGACTGATATAATCAACTTTTCCAGTAAACCTCCCTATCAAGTTTCATTTCATCCATTACTACTGTCATTTCTGCCTCTTTGGACATTTTATCAATATCCCCTTCTTCAGAAAACAGCAATAGAAATGATTCATTATGTACTTTATCCATTAGCATATTATTTTCTTTGCCTCCCTTAAACCTCAGCCCACCTTTTGTAATGCTTTCAAAGTACTGTACAAGCTAACAGATAATTTTGGGTTCCCTTTTATAGTAATTGCATTTTATTTCATAATCTCTCATTCCCAGCCTTCTCTTTTCTCAATTAACTTTACTTAGTTTACTTCTAGCTTGTGGAATTCATCTGATATTCATCAAACATCTTATTTTCTTTGCTCATATTATTTACCTCTCTTATCAATCTGGGAACACTAGCTTTGGTTTCCTTCACCTCTTTCACAAAGATCTCATTGTAATGTTATAATTTTTATTCTGGTCAACCTTTGGGTCCACATTACACTAACTACATCATCCCTCCCTTTGTCACCCACGTTAGATTGTTTCATGCTCTACTCCATTATTAAAATTATAATATAATATGAAGGAAAATGTTTGCCCACCAACACTTGACCTATCTCATTCTCCCTATCCAGCAATGCTTTCTTCCCAATTGAGCCAATAACATACTGTACTGCTTAAGGAAGGACCTCTGACATTTCAGGAATTGCTCCAATCTCCTTTCCCTTTCCCCCAGTATTATTTATCTACCTAATGACTGGGATACAGTCCTCAATGTCACCACTAATTGAAATATTTAGTTATTTGTACATCATGTAATTGCTAGGCTGACTTGTTCTTCTGTCTCCCTCTCCCTGTAGGCTTCCCCCTATTAGAACAACAATACACTTTTAATTTCCCAACTTAAGTCAAATCCTTTCTAATCTTGCCCCCTAGGAGACTATCTCTTTCCAACACTACGATCTATTCCTGAATTAGTATCACCACCCTACCTTTTCACTGTCCTTTCATTTTCTGAACAGAATGTATCCATGAATATTAAATGCCCAGTCCCAACCAGTTGACAGCCAGATTTGTTTTTGCTGCTACATCTAAGTTCTATTTGACCAGTTATGCTTGCAACTCACCAATTTTATTCATTATATTTTGTCTATTTATCTAATGGATTTCATATCTACCCTGATGTTTCTTATGGCTCTGCACTGACTTCCCCTATCTAACTTGGCATTACGTCCTTCGCCATAGAATTACACAGCACAGAAATGGGCCCTTTCAGCCCAAGTCATCCATACCAACCTTGATCGCCTACCTGCACTCTGTCATTTGTCCACATTAGGCTTGTATCACTCTCCACCTCTCTTATCCTATCCAAATATCTTTGAAAAGGTGTAAATTATTTTTGCTCCCACCACCTCCTCTGGGAGTTCATTCCAGATATTCATCAACAACCTGTGTCTGAAAATCTTGCCCCTCAGATCTGCTTTAAATTCACCCCCTCTCTCCTTAATCCTCTGGTTCTAGACTTCCCTGTCCTGGGAAAAAGACAGATTATCTATTCTATTCACATTCCTCGTGACGTTATAAGCCTCTATGAGCTCACTCTCAGCCTCCTGCATTCTCGTGAGAAAACTCCAGCATATTTCATCTCCTCTTGTAAATTCAGCTCTCCGTTCTAGGCAACATCCTGGTGAATCTCTTGTGAAAACTCTCTATTGCTACCACATTCTTCCTATAATGTAGCAACCAGAACTGTACACAACACAGTACAACCCATCTCTTGTGCCAACACCAGTTCTTTTATGCTTCTATTTCTAGTGTACAGCTCCTTCCAGATTTAGTTTAAATCTTCCCCAATCACACCTGTGAGCCTCTCCACGTAGATATTGATCATAGTGCTCGAAGTGCAAAACGTCATCTTAGAAAAAATGCTTCCTGCCACAGAATGCCTCCAGTGATTTAAGAATTGCTGCCCGTAGTCCAAACTTCTAGACATGAGTCCATAATCCTTAAATATTGAGGACTCCTTAGATTACTAGACCACAATATTAGTTCTCCTTGTGGTACATGTTGTTATCAACCACACAACTCCTATCCAGTACCTCTAGAACATCCTTTAGCCTGGAATCAGGAAGGCAACTCATCACGTGAAACCTACAATAACAGTTAATGAAACATCTGTCTGTCCCTGTAACTTTAAAAGCTCTTAAAATAATTGAGCTTTGTTGTTCCACCCATGGAGTTCCTTACCTATTAGTGTCAATGCACTCTTTCAAAGTGTTGCAAAATGTAGCACGACCTGTTTACCAACCCTACACCAACAAAGTCCCTGTGCCTTTTCCTATTATTCTGGAGGGCTATTCATTGACTGGCCTAAACTTTCCCTACCTCTGGAGTGGCCAGCTCATGGAACACTCATGCAGGAAACTTTCAGCTTCCATCTGCTCTATTCTGCATCCAAGTTCAGAAATCCTGATGACAATTCCATACAAGTGGCTACTCAACAGTCCTGAAGATCTTACATGGCACAAGAATTTTGTGGTTGAAAATTGTTTCCATTCATGAACTAAAAACTTTAGCCCTTCTTTTAAAATCAAACTACTAGCAGGTGCAAAAAATTGATTTCCAATATTACCATTCCTGTGGACAAACAAGTCTTTCAATATTCCCTTATTCATTTGAAACAGGTTGTGTAGCACACAGGCAATACTCCCCTGCTTGATAATGGAACAAAGGAGGAATTCACCAACTGGTTATTCTAAATGTGAGAATCTCTGTAATCCCACTATTCATTCTTACTTCTTCATCCTGCAAAACTTGGGGACTAAATGACTACAACCTTGGATGGTATTTTTTTCTTAATAGTGTCCTGCCAGGTATTATGTGTATGAATCTGCTTACTCTTATTAAACATGTAAATAGTCAGGTTCCACATTAATGTCAATAGCAACTCTTTTGTCACCAGTAGAGATACAAATTGATAAATTATTGTTCTCTAACTGTAGGTTAGAATACTAATTCGAATGACTGACTACCACAGAATAACCATTTGTAATGAGACCTGAGAAAGAAAATTAATATTAATTTTAGCACGAAGCAAATAATGCTATTTATCAAAGCAAAATGTCAGAGCCAATCCAATCTTTTGCCAAAATAATTATTTCTAGATATCATGAGTAAGAATATGTGTGACCTAAACTTTGTTATGACCTGGTATGCAGAGAATGGGCAAACAAGATTGTGATCCACTGCTTAAACATTCTGCCAATAACCATCAATGTTCACACAAAAATCAGAAAGAAGGGATCAACATAATGGAATTTGTTGATTTTTCTTTTGAACAGTTGTTTGTGCGTCTGAAAAAGTATAAAGAAGCAGAGGGGCAAATGTTTTCCCCCAAATAGAATTTTGCTATTTATCAAATTCATGCGCAACTAAAATATATAGTTACTTTTTCTACCCCAACCCACCCACAATCCTGCTCTTTTAACTAAAGTGAAAAACAGACAGGTGCACATCTTGAAATAAAAAGGCTAAAGTAATACATGAATTGGTGGTATTATAAAATAAAATATTTTAATTACTTTCCAGATGTTGCGGATGTTGAACTAACCTTTGAAGAGAAAATAGCTCACATCCAAATGGCAAATTTGGGGAGTAACTATATGGGTTTAGAACATAAATTTCCGCAAAGATGGAAAATCTGGATATATTTTGGCCAGTTCAAAATGAAATCACTTCTGCACTGCAGTTCACGTTAATAATTTGACTCAAGGAAGACACCTTCTCACAGATGTTTTAAAAGCCATTGTCTTTGCCATGTTTGCAACTGATCTCTAACAAAGCTAAATGGGAATGAATTTCGAGGTCTAGCGGAAATACAATGGCATATGGCAGAATTAAACATTTTGTCAGAGGCTAACGAAAAAATTCTCAAATGTCTAAATATATAGTCAGTGACTTGATGGCAGTTAAATTATAATTCAGACACTTGTGAAGACAGAGAGTAAAACAGAGAAGAGGAAGGTAAGGAGAAACGCAGACAGGTGGGATTTTTTATTATTCAATTTTATTTTCTTGAAATAAGTAAAAGAAAATAATCAAAAAGGAAGAGAGAAAGAAAAGCAGGAATGAGTGGGCAACCAGAGATCTACAACATGCATTTTAAATCAGGACTTACACCAGCCAGTGCATCCATCAAACACTACAAATTAATTTCAGTAAGTACAAAGGAGAGTAGTCTTCCCTCTGGAAATGCATTTTGTATGCTTCCTTTCACATTTGGCTGTCAGTGGCAATTTTTAAAAATATTTTATTTGCCACCCTGGTGCTGAAGCTGCCTAGCTCCATTAATTGGACAGGTAAATAATGAGCTGAAGCACTGTTACTAATTATATGGAAAGGCCACAGGATGGGGAAAAACTCAAAGCTTTTTACACCAACTGCCAAGAAAAATATAATGACAAAGCAGAATGTCAACAAATACAGTATACAGACAATATAATTACTGTAATGCAATGAGCAAAAGACAATTATATACACACACACACACACACACACACACACACACACATGTATATGAACATTGGCAACCTAATGCAGTAATTACCTGAACTTGAGGGTGTAGGTGTTTGAGAGATTGGACTGTCGTCATCAGGCTCTGATACAGTCACAGTTGGAACTACATCGGATCCTTGCTTTGGTTTAGTCTCTTGTTCATGCTGTGACTTGCACCCACTATTGGGATCTACTATGGTTTCTATTTCAGTGAGCAGAACTTCAGCTGGCACCGAGCACGTAGGAGTTATGTGAGTACTCTGCTGCGTGTCCCCCATTTCCCATTTCTCGGAGATATCTTCATCTGAAGGCTCTTCCACATACGGTGCCGTTGTTGGTTCTTCAGGACTCAGGCTTGGGCTTATTTCTTCTATTAACTTTGCTTCCTCAACTGACTTCTTCATGTTTTCAGGGGAGGCTTCTGTGTCATCTGGTACGTTATCTACAAAAGGCATCGTCTTCTCTTCCCAGAATGTCTCAGCTAACTCCTGAGCTTTTGATTCTCCAGAATGGCATAAGTCAATATAATTTTGGACTTCTACTTTCTCTGACCCTATTGGGTCCACCAAAGTTTTGGCCAAATCAAGAGCATCCCCCGGTGTCATCTCTATTCCTGAATCTGAGCTGATCATACAATGAGACTCAAAGCTTGGAATTCCTCTTGCAGCGAAAACCTCTGGATTATACTCTTCAAAACCTGATGATCTAACATGCGTTCCTTCTGTAACTTCTATAAAGAAAATGAAAAACATGGAACAGTGACAAATGTGATTATTGTTTTCATCTGCATTTCATCCAAAATTGACATTCTACCCAAACAGCTTCTTATGCAGTGTTTAAAAGTTGATGTGGCTATTGAAGTATTTTTGAAGGGACTCTACCCTTAGGTTCATACAAGAAGGTTAATGAAGTAGTAGCTACAAAGAAACATCAGGACTGTAGAAAACCATTAATGCAACACTTCATTCTTTATTTTATTCAAAATAGGTCAGAGGAATAAGGCACAGAAGAGGGGCCTTCCTATCCACACTGACCTTTTTGCCACTCTTCTACATTAACTCCGTTTGTACCCATTGGTCTCTATTCTTCTATACCTTGCCCATTAAAGTGCTAGACTAAATGTTTGGTAAACAGACACTGTCTCAAATTCCACCACCTCCTTTGGTAGCAGGTTCCAAAAATTCAACCCTCTGTATGCAAACCTTCCCTTCAAATCTCCTTAATATCTTTTCTCTCATCTTTAACATGTCCTCTTGTATTTGTTTCATTAGACAATGATTTTAAATATCTCTCCCTCATATCAATATACAGGAATTTCTCTTCATTATTAGTGCAATGTTATTAAGGGAACGCTATTCTGCTTCACCGAAAACAATAATTGACATTTATACACATAAGCAAGGAAAATACAGAAAACAAAACACCACAAAAGCATCCAAGTAGCAGATATAGTCCTATTTCAGCAAACCAGCTTGTAATTTCACATTATGGTCATTAAACTGCTCTACACGTCTAACTAGGGAGTACATTAGCTAAGATTTAATACAAGATTTTTAGTACATAAAGAGCAAAGGAGTTTAGAATCACTAAGATTTATCAACAGCTAATCAATGAAATTTCTACAACTTAAACTGTTCTCAGATAATTGAGCACAACACTAACACATGAATATTCTTCCCATTTTAATCCCCTTTTTCTATTACCTTGTTTATATTCCTCATTTTTTAAATTTTTTTAGCATTTCTTCATTTAAGATCCATTACTTACCATTTTGTTTTAACTTCATTTACCTTTTCCTATCTATTCTTAAAGTAGGATGGGAAGATTGTCTATTTTTTTGGTCACCCTTTGTTAGTTTTCTCACTCATGCAATTAATTCTCGAAATATACATGGATAAAATCAGAATCAGATTTATTAGCACAGTCATGGTGTTTTGTGGCAGCAGTACACTACAAGACATGAAACTTACTTTATAAATAAATAATTAGTGTAAAAAGGAGAGTATTGCTCTCCTTCACTGAGATTAATAGGAGATAGTTAATTATTATACATTTCCATTCATACTTACTCTTACTGGTACAAAAATAAACTTGTCCAGCAATGACATGTTGAACCTGACAGTACCTTCCAAAATGCAAGCATCACTGTTTGAGCATGATAAAAATCTGATCACTCATCTAAATCAATACTGTATACTTATGATCTCACTTACCATATACAAGAGTCATTTGTAACAAAATAGTTGCTCAGAATAATATCAAAACATGGGCAAAAAAAAACTTTTGACATGGCCATGAGCACACAATTTTTTTTTAAACTGGTTAGCTAAAGGCTGAAAGCTAAATTATTAATTCAATGCCTCAATCATTTCTTGCCAAATTCCTTCTTGAATATTCACAGGAAATTATAAGGGAGGAAGAGCAGCCTCTCGAACTGGATAGGTACCAAAGGCTAGTTATATGGATTACTTGTAATTGTTTAATAACAAAACTAAATATTGAAAGGGAATCCTCTGCATTTGTAATTTGGGTCAATATGAGGCAGAGCAGCTGGCTGGATGTAATTAATGCAGGAAGCAGGCTTTTGCTGCTTGGACAAGTCTGGAGGGGTTTCCAAACTGCTGAGATCAGATGTCCAGAGCACCTTTCACAACTCTGCCATTAAGGAAGAATGATGATGTTCCCCTGATGAAATGGAGGCCAGTTACATGTAGTGTATTATCAAAAATGAACAGTAGTCTGAGTTCATGCTGACTCCTGAAAGGACAAATAAGCCCAAAAGGCTTCACCTCTGTGCAACTCAGCCTACCCCATCCTCTCTCGTCTTCAATGGCGAGACATTCACACTACGATATGACCACAGATTATTCTCCTGTGCCTCAAACTGACCAGTTTTCGACATCCATGGCTAGTAATACCATGTTTTTATTTATTCATTTATGGGATGTGGGCATCGCCAGCTAAGCCAGCGTTTTTTTGCCCATCCCTAGTTGCCCTTGAGAAGGTGGTGATGAGCTGCCTTCTTGAACCGCTGCAGTCCCTGAGGTGTGGGTACACCCACTGTGCTTTTAGGGAGGAAATGCCATGATTTTGACCCAGTGACAAAGAAGGAACAGCAATATGTTTCCAAGTCAGGATTTTGAATGAATTGTTGGGGGATTTCCATGGACTGGTGCTCCCAGGTACCTGCTGTTTCTTGTCCTTCTAGATGGTAGTGGTCATAGGTCTGGAAGGTGCTGTCTTAGGAACTTTGGTGTGTTGTTGAAGTGCATCTTGTAGACAGTACACACTGCTGCAATTGTTCGTTGATGATGGAGGTTTGGATGCTTGTGAAAGGGGTACCAATCAAGAGGGCTGCCTTGTACTGGATGACGTCAAGCTTCGAGTATTGATGGAACTGCACTCATCCAGGCAAGTGGCAAGTAATTCATTACACTCCTGACCCGAGCCTTGCAGATGGTGGAGAGGTTTTGGGAAGTCAGGTGAGTTACACGTTGCAGGATTCCGAGTACAGGGCTACGGTAGAAAATCTTGTCACATGGTGTGAGCAGAATTATCTGCAGCTTAATGTGAAAAAGACTAAGGAGCTGGTGGTAGACCTGAGGAGAGCTAAGGTACCGGTGACCCCTGTTTCCATCCAGGGGGTCAGGGTGGACATGGTGGAGGATTACAAATACCTGGGGATACGAATTGACAATAAACTGGACTGATCAAAGAACACTGAGGCTGTCTACAAGAAGGGTCAGAGCCGTCTCTATTTCCTGAGGAGACTGAGGTCCTTTAACATCTGCCGGACGATGCTGAGAATGTTCTACGAGTCTGTGGTGGCCAGTGCGATCATGTTTGCTGTTGTGTGCTGGGGCAGCAGGCTGAGGGTAGCAGACACCAACAGAATCAACAAACTCATTCGTAAGGCCAGCGATGTTGTGGGGATGGAACTGGACTCTCTCACGATGGTGTCTGAAAAGAGGATGCTGTCTAAGTTGCATGCCATCTTGGTCAATGTCTCCCATCCACTACATAATGTACTGGGTGGGCACAGGCGTACATTCAGCCAGAGACTCATTCCACCAAGATGCAACACAGAGCGTCATAGGAAGTCATTCCTGCCTGTGGCCATCAAACTTTACAACTCCTCCCTTGGAGGGTCAGACACCCTGAGCCAATAGGCTGGTCCTGAACTTATTTCACAATTTACTGGCATAATTTACATATTACTATTTAACTATTTATGGTTCTATTACTATTTATTATTTATGGTGCAACTGTAATGAAAACCAATTTCCTCCGAGATCAATAAAGTATGACTATGACTATTTGACCTGCTCTGGTAGCCACAGTGCTTATATGGCTAGACCAGTTCAGTTTCCTGTCAATGGTACCCCCCCAGGATGTTGATAGTAGGGGATTCAGTGATGTTGATGCCACTGAATGTCAAGGGACGACGGTTAGAGCCTCCCTTGTTGGAGATGGTCATCGTCTGGTACTTGCATGGCTCGAATGCTACTTGCCACTTGTCAGCCCGAGTCTGGATATTGTCCAGGTCCTGCTGCATTTGGGTATAAACTGCTTCACTATCTGAAGAATCACAAATGGTGCAGGACATTGTGCAGTCATCTGCGGACACCCCCACTTCTGACCTTTTGACGGAAGGAAGGTCATTGATGAAGCAGCTGAAGATGGTTGGTCTTAGGACACTTCCCTGAGGAACTCCTGCAGTGATGTCTTGAGGATGAGATGATGGACTTCCAACCACCACAGCCATCTTCTTTTGCGTTAGGAATGATTCCAACCAGTGGAGGGTTTTCCCCCTAATTCCCATTAACTCCATTTTAGCTAGGGCACCTTGATGCCATACTCAGTCAAATGCTGCCTTGATGTCGAGGGCTAGCACTCACTTCACCTCTAGTATTTAGTTTGTTGGCATGCAAGTAGTCCAGTACTGTGGCTTCACCAGGGTGACGCCTCATATTGAGATATGCCTGGTGTTGCTCTCGGCATGCCCCCCTGCACTCTTCATCTAATTGCAGCTTCCTTGCATACCCATAATATTCATGAATATTAAATTAATATGTCAATGTATAGTATATTAATACAACAGCTGTGAATTGCTTGTAATCAACCTAATCCTGCCTTACATGCTAGGGCAAAGGTCTGTCTTTCCATTGAGTATGCCCTCATACCTTATGAGTCAACTTCTGAAAACTGTGAACAGGCATCATGGAAATAGCACATTTCCTGTCTCAAAGTCTGTAATTATCTGCAGCTTAATGTGAAAAAGACTAAGGAGCTGGTGGTAGACCTGAGGAGAGCTAAGGTACCGGTGACCCCTGTTTCCATCCAGGGAGTCAGTGTGGACATGGTGGAGGATTACAAATACCTGGGGATACGAATTGACAATAAACTGGACTGGTCTAAGAACACTGAGGCTGTCTACAAGAAGGGTCAGAGCCGTCTCTATTTCCTGAGGAGACTGAGGTGCTTTCACATCTGCGGCCAGTGCTATCATGTTTGCTGTTGTGTGCTGGGGCAGCAGGCTGAGGGTAGCAGACACCAGCAGAATCAACAAACTCATTCATAAGGCCAGTGATGTTGTGGGGATGGAACTGGACTCTCTCACAGTGGTGTCTGAAAAGAGGATACTGTCCAAGTTGCATGCCATCTTGGACAATGTCTCCCATCCACTACATAATGTACTGGGTGGGCACAGGAGTACATTCAGCCAGAGACTCATTCCTCCAAGATGCAGCACAAAGCGTCATAGGAAGTCATTCCTGCCTGTGGCCATCAAACTTTACAACTCCTCCCTTGGGAGGTCAGACACCCTGTGCCGATAGGCTGGTCCTGAACTTATTTCACAATTTACTGGCATAATTTACATATTACTATTTAACTATTTATGGTTCTATTACTATTTATTATTTATGGTGCAACTGTAACGAAAACCAATTTCCCCCTGGGATCAATAAAGTATGACTATGACTACTATGTAAAGTCACAGAGACACAACTGACTGGAATTCTGACTGGCAGTCTGCCTAACTCGTATTCTAAAGGAATGGTAACACACACACAAAATGCTGGAGGGACTCAGCAAGCCAGGCAACATCTATCAGAAAGAGTAAACAGTCAACATCTCGGGCCGAGATTCTTCACCAGGACCCTTTTATCCTCTTTTCCACAGATACTGCCTGGCCTGCTGAGTTCCTCCAGCATTTTGTGTGTACTACTTTGATTTCCAGCATCCGCAGATTCTCTCATGCCTGGTGGAAAGCTGCTCCGAGTTGAATATGAGAGAAAGTGGCAGCTTCAGGCTAGTGAACTCCAGCTTGTCACGATTCGACTGGACCCTGGATTTCTGGCCCTGATGAGCAGCAGCAAGGCCAGGAGATAACAGTGAACACAGACTAGTAAAAAACATTCCAACACAAAAGGACTATTATAAACATAGACTAAACAGAGCAGATTAAGGGGGGGGGCAGGGGTTGGTCAATGGCCTTCCCCAGTAGCACAGTCTGGATTCAACCATGCAGACACCAGTATGGTATGGTATGCTGTTGATCAGAAACAGAAAGTTTATCTACTGCTTAATTTTGCTTTCTCATAATGTTGATAATATTCTAGACACAGTTGTTTTAACTTGCTAAATATTCCAAAAGACTACACTGCAGATATCATATCAAAACAACTGCAGCCGGAAAAAAATGATCAGTACTATAGGTAGAGGGTTCCAGGATTTAAATTCATTGATAATAAGCAGAAACGAGACAGAGTCAAAGCGCAGCCCAGGCCTGACGGCAAGGAAAAACCCGGGGCTTAATCGACTGAAGTATCAGGCCAAATTGGAAAGGTTGGGCACGGGCCAAATCAAGGCGGCAGGCCCCAGGCCTGAGTGTGTATATCAAAAGGGCAGGGCCCAGGTCCAAAAGCAAAGAACAACCCTAGGTTTGGACAATTTAAGTGCCAGGCCAGATCGTAAAAGGTCATGGTGTCGGGACCGGAGGCGAGGGACAGGCCGGACTGGGCCAGACTGGTTCAGCTCAACGCTCCACAAGGTTTACTCATCTCTGCTCTGAAATTGGCTGCAGTGCTGCTTGGCTTCGCGTCTGCGGACTCACTTTCATGAACGCCAGTTCTGAATACCATTTGCTTACTTTTATTGTTTGCATGATTTGTTTTTTTTTTTGTCTCTACATATTGGGTGTTTGACAGTCTTTTTTAAAAAAATATATGGGTTCTATTGGGTTTCTTTGTTCTGTGGTTGCCTGGAAGGAGATGAATCTCAAGGTTCTATAAAACATACATACTTTGAAAATAATACTTTGAACTGATTTTTCATCATTTTCATAATCATCCATCTACAATTGGAAAGGTTCAAACGGGCCCTGTAATTAAAATGTCACCTTTTAAAAAATTTGTGCATCATGCTGATCATGTGCTCCAGTAATTATTTGCTTTGGCAGTCTATGTTTTACATTTCGCAGTCTATTATTGATGCACATTGATTTCTCCATGGGTTGGCAAGATTTTCTTATCACAGAAGCTAGTCATGCATTACTTTTAGAGCTTTATCGATGCCATATTGTGTAAATAATTGTGGGTTACCATCCAGCTCAGATACCTTAGGTGTTATATTGAGGCTTACCAGCATTCAAAATAGAAGCTGAATTTCTCAACATTTAATATGTCTGCAACTCAAATTCTACCTTCCCACCTATTTTTCTCCTAGGCTTTTGATTTTTTAGTTTCAGCATGAAAATCCAAGTTTAATCAGTTGAATTTTTCCTCTTCCATTTTTTCATCAATTCCCTGAAGAATGGCTCCTTACCCAGCTCAATGGTACACAGCTGGGGCAACGTCTGTTTTATCATTAATGGTGATGCATTTGTTTTACTGCCAAGACATCTGCTAGTTTGATTTTTAATTTTGTGGGCCCCTTGTTAAAGGCAGCACCGAGTACCACATGTGTAGTTGAAAGATGGCAAACTATAGGGATGCTCATCTGGTGCATACACCCATGTGCGACCACAAGATAGAGGAGCACAATTAGACTATTCGCCCTATTAAGTCTGCACCACCATTCAATCATGACACATTTTTTTCCCCCAACCCCATTTCCCTGCCTTCTCCCTGTAAACCTTAATCCCTTTACCAATCAAGAACCATCTCTGCCAAAGACTTGGCCTTCAGAGCCCTCTGTCTCAGCGAATTCTGCTGGTTCACCACCATCTGCCTGTGGAAATCCCTCTGAACTCAGTTTTAAAGTGATGTCCCTTTATTCTGAGGCTGTACCTTCTGATCCCCGACTCTCACATTGATGAAAATATCCTCCTCGTGTCAACTCTATCCATGCCTTTCATATCCTGACGAAGGGTCTCGGCCTGAAACGTCGACTGTACCTCTTCCTAGAGATGCTGCCTGGCCTGCTCCGTTCACCAGCAACTTTGATGTGTGTTCCTTTCATATCCAGTCAGTTTCAGTTTCAATGAGGTTCCCCACCACCCTTTGCACATATTTGTATGTTTGTGTAACAACACATTTGGTACTCTGCTCTTGCATAACTATTCATCATTAAAACCCCTAATATGAGCTCCAGCTGAAGCTATGACGACAGCTCGTTGGGCACGAGGATCCCAGTGTCTTCAGAGTAAAAGTGAAGTCATTTGTCATGAATGGCCATCAGTGGTATTGCCACGTGTTCCACAGCAGGCTTCAATAAAAACAGCTGCTGTTCTGTAGAGTCACATATATATAAAAAAAAAAGTGCTGGAGGAACTCAGCGGGTCAGGCAGCATCCAGGATCTCTGCCGTTCTATCAGCATGGGTGAACTCCCATTACTGTTTACAACCAGACAAAAGGATTTATTTTCATCAGTCTTTAAATAAAGACGATATGAATTGCATCCTACAACTCATGCAGACTGGCACCAAGATGAACTTTTGAAAAGCTAGTGAATACTATGAGTTTTAGCCTTTCACTGCCAATCATGAAACATACAGTGCTTTCTTCTGAAAGCTGTGTCACCATACCGTGGACAAGTAATGTCAAGTAATGCCCATTAATACCATGCCAAGTGGCATTCTCTTATTTTGATTCAGGTGTGATCAAAAATTTTAGTTGCTGAATAAATGAAATACATAACTAAGCACAAATATTTATTTATTTCACCACTAATTTTATGCAACATTGTGTGATAGTTCATCATCGAAAAGGATGAATACAGAACCGAAGGTGTTATATTTGACTGCGCGCAGCATATGGAATAAGGCAGATGAACTTGCAGTACAGTTGCAGATTGACAGGTCAGATGTTGTAGGCATCACTGAATCATGGCTGAAAGATTACAGCTGGAAGCTTAATGTCCAAGGATACACGTTGTATAAAAAGGGACAGGTAGAGGGGTGGCCTTGCTCTGTTAGTAAAAACTGAAATCAAATCATTATAAAGAGGGGACATAGAGTTGGAAGGTGTTGAATCATTGTGGATAGAGCTAAGGAACTGCAAAGGTAAAAAGACCTTGACAGGAGTATACAGATACACCCCCGTGCCCCCCCCCAAACAGTAGCAAAGATGTGGTTTGCAAATTACAATGGGAATGGGAGATAGAAAATGCACATCAAAAGGGCAATGGTCCAATAGTCAAGGAGGATTTCAACATGCAAGGAGATTGGGAAAATCAGGTTGGTGCTGGATTCCTGGAGGGGGGATTTCCAGAGTGCCTACAAGATGGCTTTTTAGAGCAGCTTGTGATTGAGCCCACTCTGGGATCAGCTATTCTGGATTGGGTGTTGTGCAATGAACCAAAATTGTTTCAAGAGCTTGAGGTAAATAAACCCTTTGGGGCGAGTGATCATAATATAATCGAATTCACCCTGAAATTTGAGAAGCTGAAGCTAAAGCCAAATGTATCAGTATTATATTGCAGTAAAGACAATTACAGAGGCATGAGAGAGGAGTTCACCAGAATTAATTGGAGAAGAACACTGGCAGGGATGACAGCAGAGCAGCAATGGTTGGAATGACACAACCGTGACTAGCAAGAGAAGTCAAAGCCAACTTAAAAGCCAAAGACGGCACATAATAGAGTAAAAACAGTGGAAAGTTAGGTGATTGGGAAGCTTTTAAAAACCAACAGAAGGCTACTAAATAAAGTCATTAAGAAGGCACAGATGGAATACGAAAGTAAGCTAGCCAATAATATTAAAATGGATACCAGAAGTTTCTTCAGATACATAAAGCATAAAAGAGAGGCAAGAGTGTATATTGGAACCTCTCGAAGACAATGCTGGAGAGGTAGTAGTGGGTGGGGGGGGGGGGGGAGGAGAACAATGAAATGGCAGACAAACTGAATAAGTATTTTGCACCAGTCTTCACTGTGGAAGATACTAGTGCGATGGTGGAAGTTCTAAGTATCAGTGGTCATGAAGTGTGTGAAGTTACCATAACTACAGAGAAGGTTCTAGGGATACTGAAAGGTCTGAAGATTAAGTCACCCCAGGGTTCTGAAAGAGGTAGCTGAAGTTGGAGTCAACTGTTAAGGATGAGGTCTCAGGGTACTTGGAGGCATGATATGATAGGCCATAGTCAGCATTGTTTCCTCATTGTTGTCTGACAAATCTGTTGGAATTCTTTAAAGAAATAGCAAGCAGGATAGACAAAGGAGAATCGGTTGATGTTGTGTGCTTGGATTTTCAAAGGCCACACATGAGGCTGCTTAACAAACTATGAGTCCATAGTATTATGGAAAAGATTCTAGCATGGATAAAGCAATAGCTGATTGGCAGGAGGCAAAGAGTGGGAATAAAGGGGGACTGTTCTGGCTGGCTGCTAGTGACCAATGGTGTTCCATGGGGGTCTGCGTTGGGACTTCACAGTATATGTTTATGTCCTCCACCTTTGGAGATGGTGGAAGTTACGGAGGATGATATGGTTCCTTCCTCCACCTGTTCAGAAGATCACAATCAATTCTGTGCCTTGTCCTCTACAGCACAAACCCTCATTCATGGGCTATCCAAAACTCATTGAGTCTTGAGGATGAGCAGTGACTAAGCATCCACATCCTTCTAAACTAAATAATTTGAACACTTGCAGTCTTTGACATAAAGAAATTTGTTATCTCAGTATTAAATATACCCTCTTTATTCAAAGGGTACTCCCTTGAGTTCTATTTGGACAGTCAAGAAGAAACAAGTTCTCAGTAGCTTTTCTGTCAATCTCTCCCAGAATTGTCAGTGAGATCATTTTTCTTATAAAAATTCTCGATCATAGACAATCATTCCATGGAACATCAGCCTCATACCAATGCAACAACTCTGAAGAAGTGAGATATGGAGACCAAAATTGCACGCCAGATGTACAAACAGACTCATAGAGCTACAGCACAGAAACAGGTGCTTGGGTCCACCAAGTTCCCACTAATTATTAAGCAGACATTTATATTTACCCTTTTCTTATTCTTGCCACTTCCTCAGCAACCCAACTTAGGAGAATCTCAGCAAAATCAACTTTGGACTTCAACCCCTATGCTATATGGGCCAATATATCATTAATCCCCCTGATTGTTTGCTGTGGTGTTATACAATTTAAAAGTATTAAGTTCATCCTTGTAAAGGAAGATTTATTTTCTTTATTTTCTTTAAGAAACTTTATTTTCTTTATTCAAATAAAATGAAATATCATAAAATATTTCATCTAGAGATAAATTTGACGGAAGCTTATTACTTTTATTGGGAATCCAATATCAAGGTGTGAAAGTAAGGAGAATGTTATCAAGTGAGGATGGTTATTGAATAGTCAACTTTAGTGAGATTGCTAACACAAAATAATCTGCAGATGCTGGGATCAAAGCAACACCCACAACAAGCTGGAGGAAAGCAGGTCGGGCAGCATCGGTGGAAACGATGAGTCGACGTTTCAGGCTGGAACCCTTCATCAGGACTGTAGGGGGAAGGGGCAGAGGTCCTATAAAGAAGGTGGGGGGAGGCTGGGAAGGAGAAGGCTGGTAGGTTCCAGGTGAAGAACCAGTAAGGGGAAAGACAAAGGGGGTGGAGGAGGGGAAGCAGGGAGGTGATAGGCAGGAAAAGTGAAGGAGGAATATGGGAAAACACAATGGGTAGTAGAAGGAGGTGGAACCATGAGGGAGGTGATAGGCAGCTGGGGGAGGGGGCAGAGTGAAATAGGGATAGAGGAAAGGAGGGGGAGGGAATTACCGGAAGTTGGAGAATTCTATGTTCATACCAAGGGGCTGGAGACTACCTAGACGGTATATGAGGTGTTGTTCCTCCAACCTGAGTTTAGCCTCATCATGGCAGTGGAGGAGACCATGTATGGACATATCTGAATGGGAATGGGAAGCAGAGTTGAAGTGGGTGGCTACCGGGAGATCCTGTCTGTTGTGGTGGACGGAGCGGAGGTGCTCAACGAAGCAGCCCCCCAATCTGCGTCGGGTTTCACTGATGTAGAGGCCGCCGCACCGGATGCAACAGAGAATAGTGAGATTGCTGTTATCACCCTTGAATCCTTTATTTACATAGAACTTGAATAGAAAGCAACTATCTAGATTTATACCCTCACAATTCATGTAGCCAAATACTTCTCTCAGTTCTTTCATCTCTGGCCGCATTTGTTCCCAGGATGCAATTTCCATTCCAGTGTATCAGAAATGTCCTCCAAAGAATGGGGTTTCCCTTCCTCCACCATTAAAGCTGCCCTCACTTTCCATTTCCCAAACATCCCTCACCTTCTTCCCGCTGCCTTAACAGTGATAACGTGCTTCTTGTTCTCACCTACCATCCTATGAGCTTCCACATTAAACACATCATCCTCTGCAACTTCCACCATTTTCAAACAGTTCCTACTACCAAACATATCTTTACCTCAGCCTCCCTCTGCTTTCCAGAGGGATCATTCCCTTGTCCATTCATCCCTCGCCATCAACCTCCGATCTGGCACTTACCCCTGCAAGCAGCCCAAGGGCAACATCTGCCCATTCACCTCCTCCCTCACTTTCATTCAGAACCACAAACAGTCCTTCCAGGTGAGGCAACACTTCACCTGCAAATCTTCTAGGGTCGTCTATTGTGTTCAGTGCTCCTGATGTAGCCTCCTCTACAATGGTGAGGTCCATTATAAATTGGGGGACCACTTCATCGAGCACCTCCACTCCATCCACCAAAAGCAAAAATTTGCAGTCGTCAAACATTGTAATTCTGATTTCCATTCTTGCTCCAACATGTCAGTCCATGGCCTCTTCTTATGGTGAGAGGAGGCCATCCTCAGGTTAGCGGAGCAACCTTATATTCTATCTGGGTAGCCTCCAACTTGATGGCATCAATATGGATTTCTCCTTCCCTTCCAGTAAAACAATTTCCCTCCCCTACCCCTCTTCTATTCCCCACGCAGGCCTCTTACCTCTTCTATCACCTACCCCGCCCCCACTGAGCCCCCTCCTCCTTCCCTTTCTACTATAGTCCCCCTCCCCCCACCCTTCCAGATTCCTTCCTTTCCAGCTTTATCTTTCCTACCCACCTGGCTTCACCTATCACCTTCTAGCTATCATCCTTCCTCTCTTCCACCCTGTCCTTTTATTCTGGGATCTTCTCCCTCCTTTCCAGTCCTGGAAAAGTGCTTGAAACGTCGACCGTTCATTCATTTCCATAGATGCTGCCTAACCTGCTGAGTTCCTCTAGCATTTTGTATGTATTACCCAAATACACTACTTATTCCTTTTAGTCTCTTGCCTGATGTGTGGGAAGAGCTGTGGCTTCATAATGTTGGTATAGAATCTGTGCCTAGACCTTTCATGTTCAACTTGAACACTAAATTCTTTGACTCTTTGAGTCAAGGATGTTATCTGAGGTGTCATTGGAACTACTGAAGTATTAAGGCAGGTGAATGATCAAAAACAATGGTCTTACAAACAGTAAGAGGGTGTAGAAGGAGCTTGAAGAAGAAAGTTCAAAGCACATGGACCAAATGGTTGAAGATGTGACTGTTTTTCTAAAATGCTTAATTTACTTCAGTTGGTCTGTTTTACTTCGATGCAGAGTAAAATAATGAATATATGTAAATAACCAACATGTCTCATCCCTTTTCTCTTAAAAAAAAAAGGGTCCATAAATATAATGAGAACAGGGATTGGGGATGAAGAGCAGACAGTGCCTGCACATGAATCATTTTAACTTGGGGTGGCTATAGCAATCCTGCTCCCACCTTCAAACTCACACTCACTGATGGACATACACAAAGACAGCATTGGCCTGCATCTTTTTAAGGAAAAAGACTTTTTCGAAATAGTTGAGTTAATGGAAGTAAACGTTTTACTTCCATTAACCCTTGTCACCACTTCAGGTGTTCAAAAGCATTGGATTTTCCATTTAAAATCTAGCAGACCTGAGAATGACTACTAAATAAACAATTGTTGTTAATTGTCAGACTCCTATCAAAGAGTTATTGCAAGTAAAGCTTGCGCATCTATTGTGTAATAATTCAGAGTGATTTAGAAATAAAATTGGGTATTGTCTGCCTTTGGATTGCAGTAACTTCTGAATGCCAATATGTGCCCATCACTGAAGGTAGAAGGCCATCAATTTCGCTGAAGACAGTGAATCATTTTTTCTTCTTGTGATTTTACTGCAAATAAAAACATCTTCTTTCTCAAAGTCCATTTTCATTCCAGGTCTTTTATCTTCTCTTCTTTCAGAGGATGGAGTCACAAACTCAATTTTAGGCATCCATTCAATTCTGGCAGATCTTTTAAAATCTTTCTTCAGCATCCTTAACCTTTTGGTATTCTCGGATTGTTAACAGTACTCTGGGTGTTGCAACCAAATTACCAATTAAAAGGAGAGAAGGAACATATTGTTCTGTTTCTACCTGCAGAGTTTGCACTCTGATTATATACACTGTTGGCTGGTTTTCAGTTGATGTTTTGTTTACCTGACATCCTGTTTATCTGTGGACCCACATTTTCCTGTATGGTTTTCAAAACATTTTGAAAAATTCAACTGCATACCAAGGAGGAGAAAAGATTAATTAACATTGAAAACTGATGGAATCAAAGCCAATTGTGGATGTACAACTCGCCGGATTCCACATAGAAAACGTGGCTACAGGTCAGTGATCCAAGTGCGTTTAAGGAAATGGGATTTTAGACTCCTAATACTGACCAGCTTGTTGGCAAAGTGCAGTCTCTGGTGAATAAAATCGATGATCTCAGAACTAGAGTGCCGAATCAGAGGGACATTAGGACCATGTTTCACGGAATCCGCACCCAATGCAGCGATTCAGATCGACGGGTTTACTATGCACCATCAGGATAGATCTACAGACTCTCAAAAACAGAGGTGGAGGAGTATGCCTCATGATCAGCTCTTCTTGGTGCACAAATATAACAGTGCTGTCCCAATTTCCTGCTCACCAGACCTGGAACATCTCTCAATTAAGTGCTGTCCATTTTACCTACCACGTGAGATTTTTGTGTATACATTCCACCTCAGACCAATGTCAATCAGGCTTTAGATGATCTGAGCAATGGGATCAACAGGCAGGAAACAGCACACCCTATTGCTTTCACCATCGTTTTGGGGGATTTTAACCAGGCCTGGCGAAAAAAGATATCACTAAACCATTACCATCAACAGATCACTTGCAATACCAGAGGGAACAACACACTGGACCATTGCTATAACACCATCAAGAATGCCTACCGTGCTATTCCACATCCTCACTTCAGGAAGTCTGATCACCTAGCTGTACTTCTACTCCCTGAGTATAGGCAGAGACTGAAAACTGCAGCACCAGTCGTGAGGACCAAGAACATATGGACAAGGAAGGCACAGGAGCGTTTACAGAACTGCTTTGAATCGGGGGTCTGGACTGTATTCAGGGATTCATCTTCGAATCTGGGTGAGTATACTGCAGTTGTTACCGACTTCATTAAAACATGTGTGGATGAGTGTGGGCCTACAAAGACTTGCTGTATGTTCCCAAATCAAAAGCAGTGGATGAACCAGGAGGTACATTGTCTGCTGCAGGCTAGATCTGTGGCATTCAAGCCTGGCGACCCAGGTCTATACCAGAAAACCAGGTATGACTTGCAGAGGCCCATTTCAAGAGTGAAGAGACAATTTCAAACAAGGTTGGAGGCGACATCGGATGCACGACATCTCTGGCAGGGTTTACAAGACATTACTTCCTACAAAGCAAAACCCAACAGCATGAATGGCAGCGATGCTTCACTACCAGATGAACTCAATGCCTTCTATGCCCGCTTTGAAAGGGAAAATATAACTACAGCTGTAAAGCAACACTCACAACACGCTGGAGGAACTCAGCAGGTCGGGCAGCATCCGTGGAAACGATCAGTTAACATTTCGGGCCAGAACCCTTCATCAGGACTGTAGAGGGAAGGGGTAGAGGGAAGGGGCAGAGGCCCTATAAAGGAGGTGGGGGAGGGTGGGAAGGAGAAGGCTGGTAGGTTCCAGGTGAAAAACCAGTAAGGGGAAAGATAAAGGGGTGGGGGAGGGGAAGCAGGGAGGTGATAGGCAGGAAAGTTGAAGAAGGAATAGGGGAAAACACAATGGGTAGTAGTAGGAAGTGGAACCATAAGGGAGGTAGTAGGCAGCTGGGAGAGGGAGCAGAGTGAAATAGGAATAGAGGAAGGGAGGGGGAGGGAATTACCGGAAGTAAGTTGTGTTTACAGCTGTAACGATCCTTGCTGCACCTGATGATCCTGTGATCTGTCTCAGAGGCCGATGTCAGCAGTCTTTCAGGAGGGTGAACCCTCAGAAGGCAGTAGGCCCCAACAGAGCACCTGGTAAGGCTCTGAAAACTTGCGCCAACCAACTAGTGGGAGTAGGCAGTAGGAAGTCATTCCTGCCTGTGGCCATCAAACTTTACAACTCCTCCCTTGGCAGGTCAGACATCCTGAGCCAATAGTCCTGGACTTATTTCATAATTTACTGGCATAATTTACATATTACTATTTAAGGTTCTATTTTTATTATTTATGGAGCAACTGTAACGAAACAGGCTGGTCATGACAAGACTGAACTCTTGCCTCAGCAAGGACCTGGACCCACTGCAATTTGCCTATCGCCACAAAAGGTCAACAGCAGACACAATCTCAATGGCTCTTCATATGGTCTAAGACCACCAGGACAATACAAACACCTACATCAGGAAGCTGTTTATTGACCATCCCTCAGCATTTAACACCATCATTCCCACAATCCTGATTGAGAAGTTACAGAACCCGGGCCTCTGTACCTCCCACTGCAATTGGATCCTTGACTTCCTAACCAGAAGACCACAATTTGTGTAGATTGGTGATAATATCTCCTCCTCGCTGACAATCGATGCACCTCAGGGTGTGTGCTTAGCCCACTGTTCTACTCCCTCTATACCCATGACCGTGTGGCTAGGCATTGCTCAAATACCATCTATAAGTTTCCTAATGATACGCCCATTGTTGGTAGAATCTCAGATGGAGATGAGAGGACGTACAGGAGCGACATATACCAACTAGTGGAGTGGTGTCGCAGCAACAACCTGGCACTCAAAGGCAGTAAGACGAAAGAGCTGATTGTGGACTTCAGGAAGGGCAAGATGAAGGAACACATACCAATCCTCATAGAAGGATCAGAAGTGGAGAGAGTGAGCAGTTTCAAGTTCCTGGGTGTCAAGATCTCCAAAGACCTAACCTGGTCCCAACATATCAATGCAGTTATATAAGAAGGCAAGACAGCAGCTATACTTCATTAGGAGTTTGAAAAGATTTGGTATGTCAACAAATACAGGGCTAGCAACTGTACTAGCATTACTGTAATCTTGTTAACATTTTTTAGATGATAAATCCTTCCCACAAAATGTGTGGCAGTGCTTTTTAAATGTAGGATTAATTTCTGTTAGTTCAGAGGAAGTCCATGATGACCCTTTTTCTTAAAAAGAAAGACTACTGTCTTTAAAGGGTTAATGATTAGGGGGCAATGCTGGCTCAATCCTTAGAAAAATGACACACTGCAGCATAAAAGATAGGTCTTTGATGGCAGCTTTCGTTCACATTTAAATAAGGAAGTATACTTGAAAATAAAGAATTAAACCCTACTGTCTTCAGGTCCAATTAATTTTCTTTCTTGTATCAGAGTTGTTATTGAATGGGGGGCGGGGGGGGGGGAGAGAGAGAGAGAGAAGTGTCGGCCTGCAATTGAATGATTAGTTTGAAAAATGTTTTATTATGCTCTACTGTATCACAAATGACATACACAATTAAACTCTATCTACAAAAAGTATTCCGAGAACTAAGAGGCCACCAGTATTGCAATAAAAATATTTTAATTAATTTTTGACAAACAGTATTTTCTTTTGGTCCTGCTGGACAATTGGAATATCAAGTAATGAACAAGATTATCTATCTGCAGATCTGATACTTGGCTTTGAGTCAGGGGACCCATCTCTCTTGAAGCAAAACTGGCTCAGGCTTGGTTAGTATCTTGAAGCAAAAAGACATTCTAAAAGAGTGTTGGGTAATCTCCAGTTACAAAAAAAATTGGCAACTAGACTCGATGGGCTGAATGGCCTAATTCTGCTTCTGTGTCTTATCATCTTTTCACAAGTCCAAAAGATAATAGAAGCAGAATTAGGCAAATTTGACCCATTGAGTCTGCTTTGCCATTCAATCATAAATGTTTCTTTTCTCAGCATCATTCTTCTGTCGTCTTCCCATAACCCTGTGTTCAAGTCTAGTCACCTTGTTACAGGAAGGATGTTTCTCTGTGGCAGAAGTGTATGATTTCACTCTCTCATGATCGGAGGTTCTCTCAAACTCCCTGCTCCTGTATCTCAGTTTAAAGATAAGCTATAAAGTACATTCCATATCTTTTTCTCTGAGCTGGCGACTGAATGCAAGGGTGAGCGATCGTGTCTTTTCAGTTTTTGAATATTAATATGAAAAAGAATTGGGTTGTGCTGATGTGAGTAGGATTTTTGAATCATGGCTTCAGTGATGCATGGGATAGAGGAACAAGACAGAATATAGAAATATCTCATTATCTCTTTACCACCACCACCAGCTATAGCTTCAAGGACACTTTCCAAATAAAGCATAAACACTTGTCCCTAGGGTTTAAATATGTAATCTCCTCCAACTTGCCATTATGTGCCATCGTGTCATGCACAGAAGAGGTCAATCTGCCAGCAAGGCTTGACTGTTGTGGCCATGCCAGTGGAAGAGCTGCCACGTGTGTAGTGGATTCAAGGATTAAACCAAGTGAGCAACGCAAAACAAATTAAATGCTATGTACCCATTGATAGAGATGGTGCTTGTAAATGGGTAATAGGAACAATTTGCACCAAACATTTAATGATAGCTGTTTAAGGTCAATATGTTTGTGAACTTTAAAAAAAAAAGGAAAATATTGGAAATACTCAGCGAATCAGGCAGCACCTACCATCTGTGGTGAGAGAAGCAGTTGGATTTCATGGGTACATGAGAGTTGAAAGCTAATCAATAAATAGGCATGGATGGAAGAAGCAAATAAAATCTGAAATAACTCAGGAGGTTAATGTAAAAATGCTGTAGGTATGGGATACAAGGCAGAAACGAATGATGTAAAACTATTGAACTCAATGTTGAGAACGGTAAAGTCCTAAGTCACTGAAGTTTACTTTAAGCTTTATTGCAATTCCATCTTTAAAAAAAACAAAGACAGAGCTGAAGCAGGATGGAGAATTAAGTGACATGCGCCTGAAAACTCAAGATCTCCCCATCCGAGCTTCGATTTCCATGTTTGTAAGAGACCACATCATGAGAATCAAGTGTAGTTGCAGACAGCATTGATTACTCATGCCTCTTTGGCTTTGAAGAGGTGGTGTGCTGGAAAAAGTACTCCCAAAATACTTTAAGAAGGAATTGAGTTCGGGGACACGAATGCAAGCTAGAAGAACAGCACCACTGCCTGGGTAGGCTAGAAATACAAAGAAGTGAACAGTAAGTTCTCAATTTTCTAGTAACCCATGGTCTTTTCTCTCCTATTATTCTCCACCACCCCACTGCCCAACTATGTCATCTAGTTTCATTACACCTTCTCCAACGTTCTGCCTATCATCTGAACATGATCTATTGGTTCTCCTATACGCTTCTTCAGCTAGTTTATCTATTCAATGTTCCTCACTTATCGGGCTCCAGATCACCTTCCTTATAAGAATCTGGCAACTGCAACCCAATGTTTTTACTTATGACCTTCCAGCCTGCCTCCACCACCACACCCGCCTATCTCCAGCTGCCTATAATCTCCCTCCTCACCTGGTTCTACTTACTGTATGTGAGACACTGCCTCACTCCTCCCTCTCATCTCTTTATTCTGACTACCTCCCCTCTAAACTCTCAGTCCTATGCAGGATCTCCACCCAAAACACTGACCATCTCTTTGCCTCCACAGAGGCTGCCCTGGAATTGCATGCAATTCAATTTCACCAATTTGCTAGTATTAACCAATTTAACACTGAAAAGTTATGATGCATCACAGTGTATTGATGGCCTCAGTCAATAGAAGCAATTCAATAGATGATTACATTCAGTTTCATGTTTACCAGGATCTAGGGCAATACCAAATCATATTTATTCAACATTCAATGTTAAGTCAAAATCTTTTTTTCCTTGGAATGCAGTTAAATTTTTCAAAATGTTTTGAAAACCATACAGGAAAATGTGGGATCACACAAATAGGATGTTAGGTAAACAAAACGTTAGCTAAAAGCCAACCAGCACTGTATATAATCAGAGTGGAAACTCTGTGCTGCAGGTAGAAACAGAACAATATATTGTTTCCCTCCTTTTAATTGGTAACTTGGATGCAATACCCAGAGTACTGTTACCAAAAGTTTAAGAATACTGGAGAAAGACTTCATAAGATCTACCAGAATTGAATGGATGCCTAAAATTGAGTTTGTGACTCCATCCCCTGAAAGAGAATTACCAAAAGACATAGAATGTAAAGGACTTTGAGAAAGAAAATGTTTTTACTTGCAGTAACATCACAACAAGAAAAAAAATGATCGACTACCTTCAGCTAAAGTGATGGTCTTCTACCTCCAATGATGCGCATATACCGGTATTTGACATTTGGAAGTTATTGCAATCCAAAGGCAGACAATACCAAATTGTATTTCTAAACCACTCTGAATTATTACACAATAGAAGCTCAAGCTTTATTTGCAATAACTTTTTGATAGGAGTCTGACAACTACAACAATACTTAATTTAATAGTCATTCTAGGGTCTACTAGATTGTAAATGGAAAGTCAATAGTTTTGAGCTCTTGAAGTGGTGACAAGGGGTAAGCTCATTCAAAGAATGTAAAAAGTTTACTTCCATTAACTCAGCCATTTAGAAGAAGTTTTTCTCCTTGAAAAGATACAAGCCAATGCTGTCTTTGTGTATTTCCATCGGTCAGCGAGTGTGAGCTGGAGCTGGAGCGTTTTAGCCACCGCATGTTAGAATAATTTATATGCTGGCTTTTCTCCTTGAAAAGATACAAGCCAATGCTGTCTTTGTGTATTTCCATCGGTGAGTGAGTGTGAGCTGGAGCTGGAGTGTTTTAGCCACTGCATGTTAGAATAATTTATATGCTGGCACTATCCTCTCCCCATCTCCAATTCCTAAGGATTACTAAAGAACTTTTTCTCTTAGCACAGGCATATTGGATTTCTTTGTTGTAATCTGCACTATTTCATTAAAGTCACAAGTAAGTAACAGTTGGTGCCAGTAAATTCAATTGTAATTGGCCTATTATTGTCACATGTACCAAGTTACAGTGAAAAACTTGTCGTGTATACTGTCATTACAAATCAATTCATTACACAGTACACCAACGCAGTACAAGGTAAAACAACAGCAACATACAGAAAGAATAATGTGTAATAGCTACAGAGAAAGTGTAGTACAGGTCAAAAATAAAAGCCAAGGTGAGCCACAGCTCACTGGTTACAACAGCACAAGACATGGAGAAATGCTTTTCTGTCTTGTTTAAATTGGAAAGTTAGACATCTGCTTGAATTCAGAAGCAGTTGGTCGATGAGGCTGTCCTGGATCGTTGAGCAGTAAGGTGGTATCACAGCAAACTCTGTCCCCTATCACATGCAAGGTTCTGTAAAAGAGCAGAAGCCTGATGCCAAGTTAAAACAGATACATTCCTTTTCCTGCTCCACCTTTTGCATAATGTATACGAATAGCTGGGTATTCTGACTGTACCCATTCTGTAGCAATCCACAATATCAGCTGTTTTTTTAAATTTGGGTGACAAGCAAAACAGTGGCTACTGGGTGACAAAGGCGAGAGATTAATGACAGGGTTGATGACGCTGGTTAACATGTTGGCACTGGACAGAAAAAAAGTCAAGCTGCCAAATGAAATATTGCAGGAAAGACTGTGTGCATTGAATTGACACTTGTATCTGTGACACTGGAGGGGCCATACAATAATAATTACTTTGTGGGCATCAAAACGTTTGGAGAATTGACAAACACAACACAATTTCATCGCTAAGATATACCTGGTTGCTTGGCTGCAAAACAAAAATGAAACACAATAGAAAACAACTTAATGATGACGTCCTAGTTCGTACCAAAGTCAGTTGGTTACTCCATTTCGTTAGTATGTGTCATCATTTTCTTGTCCTAATGCTTCACAGACTTCCTATCTCATTGGCTATAAAATGGTATGTGGAAAGTAGTTTATCTTGGGAAAAACTAGAGATATCTCTGGAGAGATTATTTGAGAACCTGGGTATAGAAAGCTAAGCTCCATTCTGCACCACCCAGGCATTGATGACACCAATCTGAGTTGGCCGACATGTCAGGAATAACAATTAATAGTAAAGCAAAAATGAAATGTCAGAGACACAGACTGCAAATGTGGGTATCTGGAACAATACTACTGCTAGAACTCAGTGTTTCAAACAGCATTTGTGGAGACAAAAGGGATGGGTAATGATTGGGTTGAGATCCTGCATCAGGATATGCTGATGTCATGTCTCATCTAAAATAATCACCCCTTACAAAATAGTGCTTCACTTGAGTTTCTTCAGCAGTTTGTTTTATGCTAATGAAAGGACATTGACCTGAAACATCAACTCTCTCCAAAGATCATCACAGGAAAAGCCTTCCCTACCACTGAGCACATCTACAAGGAGTGCTGCCATAAAAAAGCATCAAGGATTTCCACCATCCAGGCCATCCTCTCTCCTCACTGCTGCCATCAGGAAGGAGGTACTGGAGCCTTAGGTCCCATGCCACCAAGTTCAGGAAGAGTAATTACCCTTCAATCATCAGGGTCCTGAACTAGTGCAAATAACCTCAACTCTGAACTGATTCCACAACTTAAGGACTTGCTTTCAAGAACTCTATAACTCATGTTGTCTGTGTTATTTATTTATTATTATTTTCAGTGTTTGTACAGCTTGTCTTCTTTTGCATATTGGCTGTTTGTTGGTCTTTGTTTGCAGGTAGTTTTTCATTGATTATGTTGTATCTCTGATTACTGTGATTGCCTGCAAGAAAATTAATCTCAAGCTAGTAAATGGTGACATATGCATACTTTGATAATAAACTTGGTTGAACTTTTCAAAGATGCTACCTGACCCACTGAATACTTCCATTTTGTTTTTAAATTTGGAAGAATGAATGCTGCCTTCCTGAAAGAGGATGATCAGTGCGTGCTCAGTTGTGTCATTACCTCTCCCCAAGGCACGGCCACAGGACTCCTGATAACCTATTAGCTCACTTTCACACTGTAATCAATAGCAACGATGGCAACAGTCAGTATTTCCAATATGTTGCCAGATGGTACAGAGCTTCGGCTTATTCTCTGATATCATTACATCAGCCATAGGCTGCAAGTGAGTTAGGTCCAAGTGAGCCTTAGCAGAGCTGGCTGCAACAAGGAAGGAAGTGGTATTAGATCTGTGTAAGGATCTGTGCCAAGCTGATGTCATGTTGCTTCTAGCTCCCCAACTTCCTGACAGACTTCCTTATACACCAAGCATTTCATTCTGTTTCTTTGCCACTTTTACAATCATGATGAAATACAGCATGGAAATAAGCCCTTGGCCCAGTGTGTCCAAACTGAACACCACCAATTCACTCCCAATCTTTCTTCCCACCTTGTCATCAAATTCCACCCCTACCCCCACCCTGATTCTACCACTGACCTACAAGGTAGGGACAATTTACAGAGGTCAGTTAACCTACCAATCCACAGGTCTTTGGAATGTGGGAGGAAACCAGTGTAACTAGACCCATACAGTCACAGGGAAATCCATACAGACAGTATCCGAAGTCAGGTCTTTGCAACTGCACGGCATTACATTTACTAGCTGTGTTACCACTACAGTCATACTTCACATGCCCTCAAGATCTAAGAGTCTTTCATGATCGTGACATCCGAACAGACACCAAAATGTTAGTGTACAAAGCAGTGGTAATCCCAATGCTCCTATATGCATCAGAAACCTGGACAACATACCGACGACATCTGAAGACACTTGAAAAGTTCCATCAACGCTGTCTTCAAAACATCTTAAATATCAGCTCGGAAGATAGAAGAACCAATGTCTGCATGCTAAATGAGGCAAAAACAACAAGCACTGAAGCCTACGTCATCAAGAACCAACTACGATGGAGCGGTCAACTTGTTCGGATGAAAGACGAACGTCTGCCGAAACAAATCTTCTACACCCAACTTAAAGAAGGCAAACATAAAAGAAGCGGACAACAGAAGAGATTCGAAGATGTCTTAAAAGCCAACATGAAGAAATGTAACATCGACATCAACAATTGGGAAACCAATGCCAAGGACAGGAAACTCCAGCAAGCCATCAATCGAGAAGGAACAGCAACTTTCGAAGCCAACAGCTGTGCAGAATTAGAAGAAAAGAGAAGAAAATAGAAAGAGAGGCAGCAACAACCAAAGCCTGATCTGCCATCTGGAACTACCTGTCCTGAATGCGGAAGAACTTTCAAAGCCAAGATTGGACTCATAAGCCACTTGAGAGCCCATAAGTAGATCAACAGAACGAAGACAATCATTCTCAACCTCGAGGGATAGCCACCACGACGACAGGAGAAATCAGGTTTGGTTTTGACCTCCAATAAGATTCCATCTGGATTACCCTTTGCTCCTTCCCTGTCTGTAGGCCACTTGCGTGCCATGCCTCAGATCCTTCCTCTATATTATCCTCTTAAAAATGCAAAGCCATCTGAGCTGAGCTGGGGCCTCCAAATTCAATAGTGAGAGAAGCTGTAATTGCATCGCTATTCCTGTGGTTCCTGACCTACCAACAGACTGCATTTCTTGTACATCTGAAATGGGAAAAAAATATACAAGTTAGTGATGCACGGAATAGATTTCAGAGTTGCATGCTGAGTCTATCTCCAGTGTAGTTTGTGGCTATGAGGAATACCAGACACATGGGGGGGCAGGGAAATTAGCTTCCTCATAAGGCATTGGTCAGCACACATTTGGAGTATTATGAGAAGTTTTGGGCTCCAAATCCCGGCACTGGAGAGGATCCAAAGGTTTCCAAGAATGATCCCAGAAATGAAAGTGTCATCATACAAGGAGCATTTGATGACCCTGGACCTATACTCACTGGAGTTTAGAAGAATGAGGGGCATCTCATTGAAACCTACCGAATATTGAAAGACCTGGATAGACTGGACATAAAAAGGATGTTTTCAATAGTGTGACAGTCTAGGACCAGAGGGCACAGCCTTGGAATATAGAATATCCCTTTAGACCAGAAAGGGGAAAGACCTTTTTTAAAAAAAAAAACAGAGGGTGGTGAATCTGTGGAATTCATTGCCACAAATGGCTGTGGAGGCCAAACCATTGGGTATATTTAAAGCCCAGGCTGATAGATGTTTGATTAGTAAAGGCATCAAAAGGTTACAGGGAGAAGGCAGGAGAATGGGGTTGAGAGGGATAATAAATCAGCCATGATTAAAAGACAGAGCAGACCTGACAGGCAGATTGGCCTATTTCTGCTCCTATGTCTATGATTTTACCATGTTCTCAGCCGCTTCAGTGTCTCAGCTTCGGCACAAGAATCCACTGATGTCTCCTTTAAAATATTTTAATGGTGTAGAAGGCCCATCCTTCCCTAGCTACCACCTTTGTATTCAGTGTTATCCAACCTGACTCCACAAGTTAGAAAGATGCCAGTTAGGTCTAAGCAATCTTTTTAGGTTATGCAGATCATAGTTAAATGACTGCCAATGAATGAAAACTCAGATGTTGACATGAGGTCTATCCATGCTAGTCTTGACAGAGAAATATTTGGCTGGTGTGCATGTAGGAAGTGTAGCATGATTGAAGTCACTGGTAGTACATGGCATTCAACACATTCCACTGCATTCAGGTGCTCAGGTCTAGACTCTTGGCATTGAGTTCTAGGACTACACAATACTGGTTTCTGATCATCGGGCTGGAGAGCCTTCAGGTCTCTACAAATTCAGGCTATCTCCTCTCCTGCCTTTGCCAAGGTATTTAGTGCCATGTCCAAAAATGGAGCCAGCTTGATGTGCGGCATGCTTCACAATTTCACAAGTTAGCTTTTGTTATAGTACATCTACCAGCACCTGCTTCAACAACAAATCTTCCCTTTAGCTGGTACAGGTAAGCTTAAACTGGTCCCCACTGAAGCATCCAACCAGAAAACAATGTGTCCTGCACAATCTGTATACTACAATTGTAATCAGCAGGTTTCTTCCAGTGATTGCAAGATTGAAGGCAAAATGTCCAAAACTTGTTTTCATTAAATTCCAAAATTGACTTTGGCTTAGAAAAACAAATGCACAAAAACTTACTTCAGAGAAAATAAATGGTAAATTAACACGTTGTTTAAAAAAGAATCTGAAACGAATTAACTCAATTTAGATGTTATCATTACTTTAGCAATAGCTCCACACAGGCAGTATGATGCTGTGCAACTCAGGTTACACAATACAAATATTTGCAAAAATAATTACTGAGTTACACATACATAATTGATATTCCCCTGAACATGGGCTCACGTTGTCAGGGGCAAACTTTCAAATGATTGCTCATTACCAAATAAATGTACAAATATGTGACCATTTTCTTGGTTTCTTTCATTAATGTAAAAACAATACACTCAATTAAGCATTTATGAAACAGCATTCATATTTTAGAGAAAATGGAAGAATTACCTATGTCAGCTAGATTCTGATTCAGGAAAGGATGTCCAGCTGGAAAAAAAAAGTTAAAGACAGTTGGTAAAAATATTCATTTTATTATTTTTGTGTTGAAATACTGATTAGTCCATGATTTTTCCTGTTTAAAATTTGGTTTAATGTACGAGACTTAACACCATAGCTGAAGTGAAGATTACAAATTATAAACCAGGTGGATCTACATCAGACCTTTTTGATAATAAAGAATGTCCACATTGAAAGTTTATTGCAAACTCAAGGATCAACAACACTTTATAATATCCCATTAGAATAGGATGCAAGGGGGGAAACGTACATTTAATTCCAAAGAACAATGAAAATGAGAATACAAAGTGATTAATGTTTCTCCAGTTATAGCTACAGCAAACTGCCCAATATATATTCCACAATTCTTCATCAACATCACTTACAGGTTATTTGGACAATAAATTTGAGTCAAAAGAAATCAGAAAAATTGCTTGTGTTGTCCAGTCAAATAATCTTTATCTGACAGACTAACCATCAAAGCAAGTGCCTGTAACACACACAAATCATCAGTACAAAGAAACTTCACTGCTTATCTGGTTTCGTTTATCTGCCAGAACCCTGCTGATGTCTCAAAATGCCAAATCAGGAAACCATACTCCAATTATTTTTCCAATGATTATGTGTGCTAGCTTGTAGGGTAGAAGAAACAGGGGGAGGATGAAATTAGCTGTGGAGACCTGGCACTAAGATGCACCCAAAGGATTTAAGCTCATTAAACTGAAGGCTTTGACCTCCTTTTGCAATTAATTTCTGAATAACATCAGCCCCAATCCAAGCTAAGGCATGACCAGTCATGTAATATTTACAAAAAAAAAATGATAGAGCTTTCAAATCTTCTTGCTGTAAAACAGAATGAACATTTGAACATCTAGGAGGAGCATGTTATTATTTTTGCCTCAAATATGACTTTAAAATCCTTGAATATGTACACAGTTTCACTTTAATGGCTATTCTTAATAACCACTACTAATAACAGTTTTAATGGTTTATTGGTTATTTTGTAATGCCCTGGTTAAGATTTTTACTGCTAATGCTGTAGGGTACTTCATACAGCAGCTTTCTGCAGAAGCAGTGTGTCCTGGTGATAACACGTTTGGGTTTCAGGAAGATAAGGGGCTATGATGTTCACTTAGGAACACTGCGTCAGCCAATCAGGATGGTTGATATTCAGAGAAGTTTCTAGAGAAAGCTGGGCGGGGAGAGACTTGTGATGGACACCGGTGGGGTTCATGGCCCATTTGGCGGGAGCTGTGAAGAGGACAAGAGGGAAGATGCCTGAAGGTGCTGTGGGAAGGAGCGTCCCTGTTGCACAAGGTGCTTCATGCAGATGAATGGCTCCAAGGAGGAAGGACCAATACTGCAGACAGAGCGCCCGTTTGTTCAAGATGGATTTCGAGTGAAGTTCAGAATGCATTGTGTGCTTTCATGCAGACCGTGGGTGCAGCGCGCAAATAAAAAGAGCTTCAAGGTGAGCTCCAACGATAGGCACATTTAGACTGACTGAACTGTAATGAGCCCTTTTATTTCTTTTTCCCCTTTTCTGTTTCCTATTAACTGTTTGATAAGGTTGAAATTTGCAAATATACTTCCTTTACAATTTTATGGGTTGTACGATTTGTTATTTCTTGCCGACTGACATTTGTGTATGGGCAGTATTCGCTCAAATTGAGGTTTCTGTAATTGGAACATCACAACGTTCCTGTTTGGTTGAACCCCAAATCATACCCAGCCCAGATGCCTTTTGACTATGAATGGTAGCCTTCTCACTGCTGAGTCCCATGGCCATTACCAGGGCTGGTAACAAGTTAAGTTTCTATACAAGCCCGGTGAGGGGGCTGCATATTCTTTTGCATATTTCCTTCATGTGCATAACTTACTTTATAACAATTAAGTAGCTTGGAAAACTGGATAGTGCAATTTGGTAGTGTGGTAGAGATGCACCTCCACCAAAGGAGGTGTAAGGCGCTCCTTCCCTCTGCTAGCCTATAGGTCACCATTGGACAAGGTGTAGCACCTGCTCAGTGCCCCAATCAAGGTCACGTGAAACCATGAGAGCAAGTGGTGGGTGGTCGTATGAGCAGCTGGTGCATTTTACAAGTCCAAGTTATGGTACCACTGACACCAGCTAAATGATCTCTGAAGAGTATTGATCATGGCTGGGGTCAACTGTCTTGTAAAGACACTGTCCAGAAGAAGACAATGGCAAACGAATTCTGCAGATACATTTGCCAAGAAAAATCATGGTCACAAGACCATGATCATGCACATCATATGACAAAGTACATGATGATGATAGTACAGCTGTATTTTGCAAAAAGTTTAAAAATTATCTACATAAAACAAGACCAGCATCACCAGCAACCTCCACCCTTCTGGTCCCAATTCAAACTTGACAGATAGATTCTGGCACAGTTGAAATAGACTTGATGAGAGCATTTGAGGTACATCTTTCAACCCAGAGAGTGGTAAATGCTTGGAATGCATAGCCAAAGAGAGCAGTGGAAACAGGATCACCACCAGCATTTAAGAGGTGTCTAGATAAGCACTTGAATCTTTGCATTAAGGGATGCGGCCCAAGTGCTGGATGTTGCGATCAATACAAATACAATAAAACTGTACAGATACAAGTCAATGCAGCACATCTGAAATTGAGAAGCAAGGATGGGTAGGTTCTTGATTAATTTCACATGTTGCACACTAGATGCCAGGTGATAACCAGCAACTATTAGAACTATAGTGAAATTTAACCACTTAGCACCTCATATACACAATTCCAACATTTCCAAATAGCCATTTAACCAATATGAAATGAATTACTAAATGATATTTCAGGAAAGCTTTATCACCTTGTTTATTTTTAGTTAGGTCAAGTTATAATTCACTCAATTTGCAGTGGGTAATCTAATCAGAAAGGAAAATGACCTAAATGTAATCTAAAGAGATTTGCTATGATTCTTAAGTATGTTACAGGGGAAAATTAAAATATTTTATAGACAGGGCAAAGTGCTTGGAAGACCTCTTTTGTGATATTTTGAGTAGCAAATGAAGAAAATTAACACATACCATCATGTTCAAGAGCAGAAGATATTGAACACTGACAAAAACACTGGAATGACACAAGCAATAGTTTTAAGCATTGATCTTTGGATCCCCAAAACTTGTCAAGTTAACAAGAAAAATAGATGGCGCCAATGTCAAAATGAAAGGTAAAAGTGGCTTAGAAATTCAAACACGTAAGCATGTCATCTTAAGCACGATGGGACCAAGAGTTCAGTCATACATTACAATTGCAGGGGTTCCCAGCCTGGGATCCGCAGACCCCTCAGTCAATGGTAGAGCTCCGTGGTACAAAAAAAGGTTTGGAAGCTCTGCACCTTTGGGTGTGCACACGTATAAAAGCTTGATAGGCTTTTGTTTAGACTTTTCTAAACTCTAAAGTGATCACAACAAAAGTCAGTCAAGCTTACACACATGTACACACAGAAAACTCGTCTACCTATCATTATGCAGTGCTCCTTATCCCGTAACCAAAGTGCTTCATGTGTATCCATAGAACACCAGGAACTCACCTGAATAGTCACACAAATTCTGGTGAAGATAGCAGGCTGTGGACAAGTGAGGAGTTCACAGAGATTTTCAGGAACATTTGACTATTTTCATATTAGAAGACAGGAGCTTTATAGAAAGATATTCATATCGCAGGTATCCAACTAACTCCAATACAAAGGAAAACCAGTCACTTGATAGGCTTCCCATCCACTACTTGGCGATATAGCATACAATACTCAGAATATATCCCAGACACTCAAAGCTTCAACAACACTTCCTAAAGCCATGATCTGTATCACCTAGAAGTCCTTTGGGAACAGGCACCACTGCTTATACATACTAGTTAATATCCTGAAATCCCTATCAAAACCCTATTTTCTTATATACAGTCCTCTAACTTACTATAAAATGTTGTTTGCCTCCCCGTCATATTTTGATGCATCCTACCAAAATTCCCCACATCTTGGACCACCCAGGGTCAAACCTGAATCGTGGTATCTTCTCAAAAAGTGCGCATGCGCCGGTCGTGCATGCAGCCTGTTACAGTTGCTCTGTTTCTTACTTTTTAAACTTTTTTAACGTAGGTTATTTGTTGTATTTTTTTCTCATGGTAACATGTTGAAGCTGCACCCTCTCTAACATGCTGGTGGAGAGAGTTTTATTTGTTTTTTTAGCACTGGAAATAGTTACATTCGGACAAGTCTCATTAGCGTGGCAGCAGGATGGCCGCATTGTTCATTCCAGGGACCAGCTGACTGCGCTTATGCCGGCCGGTTTAGCGAGCAGAGCTCTTTTTAACCAATTTCCCCCCGGGATCAATAAAGTATGACTATGAAAAATATAACCAGTCAGAAATACAAATTCACCATCAGATTTTGTCCATAGAGAAATATAGCATGGGACCAACTGAGCCATACTAACCAACCACACTAATTATACAATAATGCCATTTTTTACTGCTCCCACCCTCCCTCGCCCCCCACCAATTACATTCTCAACTCACCTACACGTTATGGGGCTACTTACAATGGCCAACTAATGTACCATTTTGCACATTTTAGGATGTGGGATAAACCAGAATATCCAGAAGGAACACAACTCTGGGGATCTCACATCCACTGCCACCAACCACATAGTTCCCTCGCGCCGCACCTCCCATTTCTATCTCCTACCCAGGATCCACAAACCTGCCTGTCTAGTTGGACCCACTGTTTCTACTTGATCCTGCCCCACTGAATTTATATCTGCATAGCTCAACTCAGTTTTATCCCCCCAATTCGGTCTCTTCCTCCCTACATCCATGACATTTCACACACTCTTGATTTTTTCAATGATTTCAAGTTCCCCGGCACTGAGCATCTTATGTCCAGTCCCTATACACCTCCAATCCCCACCAGGAAGGCCGCAAAGCTCTCCATTTCTTTCTGGACACCAGACCCAACCAGCTCCTCTCCACCAGGCAGTACTTATCCTCTCTCTTAATAATTTCTCCTTTGGCTCCTCCCACTTCCTTCAAACAAAAGGTGTAGCTGTGGGCACTCACATGGGTCCCAGTTATGCCTCCCTTTTTGTCAGCTACATGAAGCAGTCTATGTTCCAAACCTACATTGGTGTCATGCCCCAACTTTTCCTACACTACGTCGACAACTGCACTGATGCTCAAGGTGAGGTCTCACCAGGGCCTTACAAAGCCTTATAATATCAAAGCTGATAAATGTTTTATTCGGATAGCCTTTGTAAATCTGCACTGCCTCCGCGCTAGAAAAAGCCACATCCCAGCATTTCAGTGTCCCACCATGTGAAGCAGAGAATAGTAAATGGCTGTTGGTTTCTGCAAATCTTATCCCACTAATAGGAGCAAAGTGGCCTTGGAACTGTTTAAGGAGAGTCAGAATTTGTTTATTGTAGACACGGATACAATGGTTGGAACACAAACCAGTAACTAATTGACTATTCTGATCAGTGGGTGACTTCATGCAGTCAATATCCAGCAGGTTGGTTAAACCTTCAGTTTTCTGCATTGATTGTTTTGCGTTACACAGGTTATGAAACAAGGATGATTCCAGGAATGAAAGGGTTATCATACAAGGAATGTTTGATGGCTCTGGGTCTGTACTCGCTGAAATTTAGAAGGATGAGGGGGGATCTCATTGACACCTTTCAAATGTTGAAAGGTCTAGACAAAGTAGATGTGGAAAGGATGTTTCCCATGGTGGGGGACTCTAGGACAAGAGGGCACAGCCTCTGGATAGGGGGGCATCCATTTAAAACAGAGATGCTGAGAAACTTCTTTAGCCAGAGGATGGTGAATTTGTGAAATTTATTACCACAGGCATCTTGATTGGACATGGCATCAAAGGTTACAGGGAGATGACTGGGGAGTGGAGCTGAGGAGGGGAAAAATGGATCAGCCATGATTAAGTGGTGGAGCAGACTCAATGGGCCAAATGGACTAATTCTGCTCCTATGTGTTATGCTGCTTCCTGCACCCATGTGGACCTCATCAACTTTGTCACCAACTTCCAACCTGCCGTCACATTTTTGCCTGGTTCATTTCCAACATCTCCTCCACTTTCTCGAAATCTCTTTCTCTATCTCTGGAGACAGCTTATCCACTGATGTCTATTACAAACCCACTGACTCTCACAGCTTTTTGGACTATACCTCTTCCCATCATGTTACTTGTAAAAATTTCATCCCCTTCTCTCAATTCCTCAGTCACCACCACCTGCTCTCAGGATGTAGCTTTTCATTCCAGAACAAAGGAGATGTCCTCCTCCGTCAGAGAAAGGGACTTCCCTTCCTTCACCATCAACACCGCCCTCAACCGTATCTCTTCCATTTCACATACGTCTGCCCTCACTCCATATCCTACCACCCCTCCAGGGATAGGGTTCCTCTTGTCCTCATCTACCACCCCAACAGCCTCTGCATCCAGCCCATAATTCTTCAGAACTTCCGCCATCTGCAGCGGGATCCCACCAGCAGGCACATCATTCCCTCCCCCCACCCCAAACTCACTGCTTTTTGCAGGGATCGCTCCCTATGTGACTCCCTTGTCCATTCATCCCTCTCCACCAATTTCCCTCCTGGTACTAATCCTTGCAAGCAAAACAAGTGCTATAACTGCCCCTTCACCTCCTCTGTCACTACCATTCAGAGCATCAAACAGTCCTTCCAGTTGAGGCGACACTTCCGTGAGTCTGTTGGGGTCATCTACTGTATTCGGTGCTGCCTCTTATACATCGGCAAGACCTGATGTAAATTGGGAGACGACTACATTGAGCACCTATGTTCCATCCACCAATAAAAGCAGGGTCTCCCAGTGGCCACCCATTTTAATTCTGCATCCCATTCCAACATGCCAGTCCATGGCCTCCTCTACTGTCATGATCAGGCTCCACTCAGGTTGGAGAGCAACACGTTGTGTTCCGTCTGGGTAGCCTCCGAAGAATGGCATGAACATCGATTTCTGGAACTTCCAGTAATAGCTCCCCCCCTCCCCCACCCTTCACCATTCCCTTTTCCCTCTCTCACCTTATCTCCTTACCTGCCCACCACCTCCCTTTCGTGCTCTTCACCCTTTTCCTTCCTTGGCCTTCTATCCTCTCCTATCAGATTCCCCCTTCTCCAGCCCTGTATCTCTTTCACCAAACAACTTCCCAGCTCTTTGCTTTACCCCTCCCCTTCCTGGTTTCACCCATCACCTTGCATTTCTTCCTCCTCTCCCCCCACCTTCTAACTCTGACTCCTCATTTTTTTCTCCACTCCTGCTGAAGGGCCTCAGCCCAAAACATCGATTATACTCTTTTCCATAGAAACTGCCTGGCCTGCTGAGTTCCTCCAGCATTTTCTCTGTGTTGTTAAAAAAATCTATCTTCCTCAGGAAGTAGAGGATAAAATGCTACTATAGTCATAAAAGGGACTTAATTTATTAGCAAGTGATCAAGGCAAGTGTCCACTCTTTTGATAATCTGCATAAGTAACTTGAGTGTAGGTTTCAAAGGTATGATTGCTAAATTGCCTGATTAAGGTGAGTTCTAGAAAAGGAAATTGGGAAGAGTATGGGTTGAGATGATAAAAATTACCCATTTTGGCAGGAATAACAAAAAAATAAACTACCTATATGGGGAGGGATTACAGAGCTCAGAGGGATCTGGATGTTCTCGTGTATGATTTACAAAAAACCATAATGCACAAATTAGGAAAACTAAGAGAATGTTATAATTTCTTAGCTGGGGAGTTTAAAAGTAAAGAGGATATGCTTCAGTTATATAGGACACTGGCAAGACCACTTTTTGAGTATTACAAACAGTATTATATCACTTAATTAAGGAGGAAGCTCATGCACTGGAATCAGCCAACAGGTTTATCCTACTAAGAGGATAGGTTACCTTCTGCTAGTCAGGTCTCAAGTGGAGCTTTGAACAAGACAGGATTTGAATGCAATATGAAAAAAAAATGATCTTGACTAGGTAAATGTGCACAGATCATTGCCCCTTGTGGTTAACACATACACTGATGCCAGGGTAGTGGAGTCAAAAACTAAGGGTATAAATTTAAGATGCGAAGGGAAAGATTTCAAAGGGACTGCAGGACAACTTTATCATGCAGATTGTGATGAATAGATGGAATGAGCGGCAGATGAAGTGGTTGAGGTAGGTACAAGAGTATCATTCAAGAAGCACTTGCATAGTTTGTGTAGAGGGGAAGGGCTTAGAGCAGGACCCCTTGCTTAATGGTATTGGTCCACGGCATAAAACGAAAAGGTTGGGAACATCTGGCTTAGAGGGACAGGGGTTGAACACAGGGCATTGGGACCAACTGGGTGAGGACTGTGGTCTGCACGGACCGTTAGGGTCAAAGGTTCGGTTATCACTGCTGTACTGTTTTATGACCCAAAAGGACCTGTATGAGTTTTGCAAAGCTATAAAGCCGCATAAAGTGGAATTTCATTATCGCTTCAACAGCACAATATAGATACTGCAGACAGTAACATTATTTGAATAGATCAACATGATAATACACCATTTTGGATCATTGTTATATACAAAACTGAAGCAGCATCATGTCATTTTGTTGAGCTGCATTTCTAAAACACTGAATGATCATCTGCATTTGGAAATGAATAGAATAGCACTTAGTTAATTATATTTAGATCCTTCCAAAGTACTTCCTCTAAAAATCTTAGATACAAACAATTAGTACTACTTTGTGTGCATTGTGATCAAATATTCATGTTACGGATGTTTTCACTGCAGTAACATTTCCCCAAGTCAAAGCCATATATTAGTACAAAAATAGAAGTCTACAGTATATCCTGTTGAAAAGAAAATCAATTTGACTACAAATGCATCTAATCAGTGTCATTTAAGACATTTGTGCGGCAGTTACTGTTGCTGCCTTATTATTGGGCAGTTCCTGTGCTGTCTCTATGTAGTTTTCTACTCTCAGTGATCCCATGGGTTTCCACTGGGTTCTTTGGTTTTCTGCCGCATTCCTGAAGACAATCTAATAGGTTAATTAGCTAGTGTAAATTGCCCCGCAGTTAAGGTACATGACAAAAGAATTAAGGTGGAGCAAATGGACATAGAGAGGATAAATTGCAGGAAGACGGGCAAGAAGGGAGAGGGGGAAATGAATTTATGGGAGCCAGTGTTAAAGGGCCAAATATTGACTAATATCACTTAATGAGAGGATACAAAAACATTCCAAACTTCAGTGTAGCGGCAATTAAGGACAATCAGTGCATGCATCTCCAGTGTTGACTCACATCCTGTGAAAAAATTTTTTTTTAAATTGGAAAAATAACAACAGTGTTTATTTGATGCAGTTGTACTTTCCAAAGAGGTACAGGCCCTTCTGCCCACGAGGTGAGCATAAATCTTGATGCAGAGAAATGCACATGTAGAGAATTACACAGCAAGCCCAAGTCCATACTAGAAGCACCGCCCAATCCTCTCTCCTCCCCCCCGCCCCCACCGTTTCCACATGTGGCTTCAGCCAATCTAGAAGCAACTTTGAGCAACAATGAGCAACACACAATTGTCTGTTCCACTAAAAAAAAGAGTAGCGGCAAAAGTTAGGGTGGGAGTGGTGTAATGAGTGCTATGCTTTAAAAGTTATATTTCCTGTAAAAACTTTAAAGGTCGATTGGGACCAACTGGGTGAAGGACCACAGTGTAGGATTCTTTTCTTACTGAAGAGGGAGGGGCCGGGTTGGGAGAGGAAGCCCCTTATTTATTATTCTATCAGTATATCACCCCAGAGTGCCATGACAGGCAGCAGTGCTACTGATGTCTATGAAAGCAATAGAATATTATAGAAAGCATTGACTACAGATGTAAAGAATGAAAAGGCATTGAGTGGTTTATTCTTGTAAACAATTTTTTACTATGAATAAAGTTGATTTTGTTATTTTTTTAAAAAAGGGAAAGTATCAGCATTGAAAAATTAACGCACCTAAAATTACCATTTGAAGTTTCATCCTGAGCTCATTCAACAAGCTCTGCGGAAAATACGGTTGTTTTCATTTTACAGCAGGTCCATCCAACTACTATAAATATTCAGTTACTATCATTTTACTTCAACTGCTCTATTTTCTTCCACTATTTTAAATGATAAGTACTTGTGTGCAGTTTTGGTCCCCTAATCTGAGGAAAGACATCCTTGCCACAGAGGGAGTACAAAGAAGGTTCACCAGATTGATTCCCGGGATGGCAGGACTTTCATATGTTGAAAGACTGGATCGACTAGGCTTATACTCTCTGGAATTTAGAAGATTGAGGGGGAATCTTATTGAAACGTATAAAATCCTACAGGGATTGGACAGGCTAGATGCAGGAAGATTGTTCCCGATGTTGGGGAAGTCCAGAACGAGGGGTCACAGTTTGACGATAAAGGGGAAGCCTTTTAGGACCGAGATGAGGAAAAACTTCTTCACACAGAGTGGTGAATCTGTGGAATTCTCTGCCACAGGAAACAGTTGAGGCCAGTTCATTGGCTATATTTAAGAGGGTGTTAGATATGGCCCTTGTGGCTAAAGGGATGGCGGGTATGGAGGGAAGGCTGGTACAGGGTTCTGAGTTGGATGATCAGCCATGATCATACAGAATGGCGGTGCAGGCTCGAAGGGCCGAATGGCCTACTCCTGCACCTATTTTCTATGTTTCTATGATGAATGACAACAGGGATTAATTTTACCAGATGCTAACTACTCTGCACCAGCAAATCACAAACTCATACAATCACTGGAAGGGTATCTTGTAAAATTTAATAAAATTGAACATATACAACCAATCTTTAAACTTGAAAGTTCCAGGTTCTAGACAGCTTCCTTTGTTTTCAATTATATATGGTTAATATCATGATCTGCTATAGTTATTAAAATGTGAACATGTCAAAATGCAAAGTACACATAGAAAATGTACTGTGCTCTCCACATCTAAAAATGTTTCAAGAAATTCCAACATAATAGCATTATTTCACCTCCTAAAATATGTTTTTTCCTCAGTATAAATGTGGCCAATGTTCCTCAGGTCATCTTGTTTCTTATTCAAGCAGTTCACCTGAAGGTTAAAAATTTATCTATGCAAGTTTGTGCAGTACGAAATCCACTCTATTTTGCTCCAACTCTATATCCACAGCCATGTCATTCCCCCAAATGAATATTGTAGCACTCAAGAGACATTATAGACAGAGTACACTTGCAATGCAATTAAAAACACAGAAAATATGTAACATATGCCAGAAGGGAAACAGAGGTCACAGCCATAAGGAAATCTCTAGATACAGGAAACAGTAAATCACAAAAGCTTCCTCTCAATAAAAAAAAACTGACACTCTAGGTCTCTTTTCTGGAACGAATGTTTCAAAAGAAGACATTTTTAGAAGAAAAAGATTAGTAAAGGTTTAGCAATGGGGGCTCATCTCCAAAATGATTGCTTTCTTGTGTGTCTATATTTATTAGACATTACATTGATTTGAAGCCTTGATGTTACGGTAACTAGATCAGTTAAGCAAATAGCTCTGACTACGAGCAGCTAACTTAAACCAAATGAAGTTTTATAACATTAAAATTGATTTGCCTTGGTAGAACATAGCTTTTAGATGAACCCCAATCACACAACAAACAGGAAAAAAAATTGATGAATGAGTTCAATTCATACTCTTACGCATTGATTACCATTTCATTTCTGCAGTATTAATATTTACAGATACTGTTTATTTCAAACCAGAAGTGCATGTAACCCTAGCTCAACCAACATCCTATTGTGGAAATGAACAAATCCTTCCGTCCAAAGGAAAGGGAATCTTCTGTTGAGGTAAAAGTTAAACATTCTAAAAATAAACAGACATCTTGAAAAGTGCTTCATAAAATTATTAATGTGGCTTATTTAAAGCAAGAATTTTGTTCCACCAAAATTCAGTTTTAATCATAAGCGTAACAGTGAGGGGAAAAAAAGACAATAGGCTGGAGCTCACTGGGAATGCTGGCAGCATTAATCTCCAACAAGCTTAAAACTTTGTAAAAAGGTAGTAGTCCTGAATTTGCTAGCAGAGATTCCCTGTTTTCAGGCTGTGCTCCACCATTGGACGCCCATAGAGTCCCATGATAAACTTTCTGGTTACCCAGCACTGACACCAGGAAATCAATGCTCATGCAATACCTGGTGTAGGATGTGTAACCCATTGAAGGAGATTTTACAATTAGTTATCAATGTCTTAACTGCTTGTCATTTTAAAAAAAGTTTTTTCCCAAAAATGGTAATAAATATTAAATTGTTGATTTTTAAAATCAGAATGCAAGAAATGGGAGCCGGTGTAGACCATTCAAGTCTGCTTTACCATTCCATAAGATCCAAGTTTCCTCGGGTTCACATTCTTGCCCTTTCCCTAAACCTTGGCATCTCCTAATGAACTAAAAAAATCTACCTTCCTATTTCAAATACATTCATGGATTCAGCTTCTAGTTTTCAGGAACAAGAAACTCTAATACTTACAAAACTAGGAGTACAAGTTCTTCCTCGTAATTTTAAATGGGTACCCCCTTATTCTGAAACTATGGCCTTTGGTCATTGACTATCTCATGAGGAGAAACATCTTCCTGATACCATTAACTCTCCTGAGAATATTACATCCCAATATATAATGCTTCTCATTCTTCTACTCTTCAATGATTACAGACCTAACCTGCACTGTCAGGGTAATCCTCGTGACCCTTGACTGAACTGCTTCCAATTCTGACATCTCTCTCCCTAATTAAGCTAACTAAAACTTTACACAGTACCCTAGATATGGTCTCACTAGTGCCATTACAGCTGTAACAAGAATTCCATTTTTTAAAAATACTTTAACTCTCTAGAAATAAAAGACAGCTTCCCAATTATCTGGTGTACCTCTGTGACAGCTTTCTGTACTTCATGTACAATGTTCCTTAAACCCTCCCGTGCTGTGGCTTTCTACAGTTAACTAATAATGTGGCTCATCACTTTCTCTTCACATTTCCCCCATAGTATACATTTGCTATATTTTTACCCCCCAATGGATTCTGCAATCAGACCTTCAGCCACCACTGGACTCAGCACCAAGTTCAGAAGTCTGGAAGGACACAATTTACTTGTGATGTTCAGCTTTGTACCAATCCAGCGCATCTGGTCCAACCCTATCAATGTAAGCGCAGTCCAAAGACATACTGGTTGGTAGGTTAATTAGTCATTGCAAACTGTCCCATGATTAGGCTAGGGTTAAAATGGGAGTTGTCGGGTGGCACAGCTCCCCAGAAGGGCCTGTTCCATGCCACATCTCAAACAAATAAACAGTGTTGCAAACCAGATAAGGAAGGAGCTTGCTTTTTTAAATATTAAGAACTCTGATTTTAATTAAGTGCTCTGTTATGTACAAAATAATTTAACCCTATTTAAATTCATATCAACATCTAATTTTTTTTAAACTATCACTGATCAGAAACATTTAGAGATGGCTGAAACAATTCAACAATGATCAAAATACCAAAAGGCAGTAATAGCTAGTTATTGATTGTGGACCACCAATGTTGTAGATTAAATGCGGGAGAGGCATCAAGTTCAAATATAACTCCACAAAATGTTATTGTTGCTCCAGGGAGCATAGGAGGGTGGATGGGAAGGGTGGGGTCTTCAAAAGTCAGAACCTGGGTCAATCCAACTCCATAAAATTTAAATAACCTTTGAAGTCTGCTACTTGTACTGACTGCACAATTTAATAAATTTCGTCAAACTAATTATCTGAAGAAAACAATACTGTATGTCGTAAGATATCAAGTTAAATCTACAACAACCAAGCAGACTGAGGAAAGGGGCAGGGGGAATTAGACCCCCCCCCCCCCAATTACTCTCACTTGATTTCGCCTATTGAAGCATTTACCGGCATGTGGCTGCTGTCACATGCAAACAGGTGCTTGGAGCCATTGGTGAGAGCTAAGTGTCTGGTGGGGACCAAAGGCAAGCTGCCCAAGAATGGACATGACAAGAACCTTCACCAGATTTGCTACCCTCCCTGGACACCCCATACACAGCAGCATACACTGGATGAATTACTCCATCAATAACCACTAGGAACTAATGCAGTTTTATAGCACTGCAGTAGCATTGGTAATGTTCTAATTTGTTCTTAATTTCTTTTAAATACATAATGTGTTACTCAGTTAAACAGCATCTGCTTTTTTTTTTTAAAAAAAGTACCTTTTCAACTATTTCCAGGCAACATCAGCTAATTGGGACAGCCGCTTAACTGGGCCAAAATGTACTGGTCCCGATTTGCCCCAATTAACCGGAATCCACCGTAAAAAGATTCAGGATGGGAGAGGGGAAGATGGGTTATTTTATTGCATTGGGCTGGCGAAGCAGAACAATAGGATTCTAGTATGCAAGACCCAATGGTAATGGCATCTCTTTGGTTGCCTGGATTCCCAATCCTTACTAAACTTTCCTAGACAGAACTAAATTTAATACAATGGCTTATCCGAGGTAACACACACAAAATGCTGGAGGAACGAAGCAAGTCAGGCAGCACCTATGGAAATCTTTCGGGCTGAGACCCTTCATCAGCACTGGAAAAAGAGGGGGGAGAAAAAGCCAGAATAAAGTGGAAGGGAAGGTGAAACCAGGTGGTTGGGGTGGGGGGGGGGGGGGGGGGGGAGGTATCAAGTAAGAAGGTAGGAGGTGAATGGTGGAAAAGGTAAAGGGGAGAAGGAATCTGATAGCAGAGTAGAGTGGACCATGGGAGAAAAGGAAGGAGCAGGCACCAGAGGGAAGTGATAGATGGGGGGGGGGTTACGAAGTTTGGAATTGAAGGGTGAACAGGGAAGGGGGAAAGTTACTGGAAATTGGAGAGGTCGACATTACTGGAAGTTGGGGAAATTGATGCCCACTTCCTTCCCATGATCCATTCTCCTCTCCTGTCAGACTTCTCCTTCTCCCACCTTTTACCTTTTCCACTTATCACCTCCCAGCTTCTTCTAGGTCAGGGGTTTCCTAATCTTTTTCATTCCATGGAGCCTTACCATTAACAGAGAGACACACGGACTGCAGATTGGGAACCCCTATTCTAGATGCTCCCTAACCTGCTGAGCTCCTCCAGCATTTTGTATGTCACTTCGAATTTCCAGCATCTGCAGTTTCTTGCATTTAACGTTTAAACACAAGATTTCAATATTTGAGAAGTACGGATAGGTACGAGGGTGGTAGGGGTACAGAGAGCTATGGTCCCGGTACAGGTCGATGGGAGTAGGCATTTTAAATAGTTCAGCATGAACTAGATTAGATAAAGGGCCTTTTTCTGTGCTGTCCTTTTCTGTGACTCCATCACAGGCACTTGGATATAAATTACCCACTTGGTTTCCTCTTCCTAGTCTGTGTCATCAAATTAAAAGTGAGTGTTTGATAGGATTCATATTTTAACAATTCGCTATCGGACACAATTGCTTTTATGATTAAACACCACGCCCATTCTAATCTCTCAGGATGCAACTCAAGCATTTCTTTGCCTGGCTTTCTTAGTCTAATTCACCTAACACATCTATAATACTTTTCACATTGCTCTCTCCCACAACAGGATAGTCCTCCAAACTCCTAATGACCTTGTCATTATTTTTAAGAGTCGATCCTCCTGTTAAATAACTCGAACAGCAGACTTATTTTTGTGACAGAAGGTCCAAATATAGATTGGTTTTGTATACTTGATGTTTCATCAGTTCAGTGCAAACTACAAGTTTTATTTTTGTTTACAGAGACTGACTTTGCTAAATGGGACAACAAATCCATACTCTGTTGGGCTTGCCTGTTCTGGATATGTAGAGTCAACCGTCTGAGCCAAACTTTACTTGGAATTAAGTGGTGGGGCCTGCAGAAATGATCAGACTTTGAACATAACATAACTTTAATTTCTTGGGTGCCAACATCTCCCAGAATCTGCCCTGGGTCAACAAGTTGATGCAACCAAGAAGGCAGCATGCCAGGGGCTCTTCTTTGTTAGGATTGAGTAGGTTTGGTCTATCACCGAAGATTCTTGCAAATTCTAGGTGTACAGTGGAGGGCATTCTAACTGGCTGCCTCACAGTCTGGTAATGTATGGAGGCTCCAACGCAAAGGATTGCAAAAGGCTGCAGAGGGTTATAGATTCAGCTAGCTGCATTGCAGCCACAACCCTCTCCACCATTGAGGCTATCTTCAAAGGGCCTCAGAAAAGTAGCAACCATCACTAAGGACCCTCACCATGCCCCTGTATCACAGAGGTGGTGCAGGAGCCTGAAAACCCACAATGATTTAAGAACAGCTCCACCATCAGATTTCTGAATGTTTCATGCACACTGTCTCACTATTCCTTTATTTTGCAAAATTTATTTAATAATTTATAGTAATTCAGCCTTTGCACTGTACTACTGCCAAAAAAAATAAATCATTTCATGCCATATAAGACAATGAGAGTAAACTTGATTCTGATTAGTGGGTGGATCAAAACAATCTGTCTCAAACTCCACTGGGAACTTTGGAATGTGGTAAAACCACACCTTTACCTTTGCTCTCTTACAAATATCAAGTATTTGCAAACTTCTGATAGCCTCTAACAGAAACACAAGCCAACACAGTTCAATTAAAATATTGAAAAATTACTGCCAGATAAAAATACTAAAAACTACTTTATCCAATTGAAAACAAAAATATCCAGTTCAATTAGTGGTGCTCGAAGGTTTGTGAACCCTGAAGAACTTCCTCCATTTCTGCATAAATATGTCCTCATATGTGATCAGATCTTCACAGAAGTCCTAAAACTAGATAAAGAGAAACCAATTAAATAAGTAACACAAAAACATTATAGTTCTTCATTTTTTTATTGAGAAAAATGATCCAATATTACATGTATTTGTTGGAAAAAGTATGTGAATCTCTGGGATAATGCCTTCTACAAAAGCTACTTGGAGTATGGTATTGCAATCAAGGAGTTGAGATTAGAGATGTGGGTTGTAGAGGTGCCCTGCCCCATTAAAAAAAAAAGGCACACAAAGTCAGGTTACTGACAGAGCCTGCTCTTCTCAAGAAAGATCTCCATGTGCACCATGCCTCGATCAAAACAATTTTCAGAGGACCTTGGAAGAATAATTGTAGAGATGCATGAAATTGGAAAAGGTGACCAAAAGCATTTCCAAAGACCTGAATGTTCAACAGTCCACAGCAAGGGAAATTGTCTACAAATGGAGGAACCTCAGTACTGTTGCTACTCTCACTAGTAGTGGGTGTCCTGCAAAGATCACACCAAGAGTACAACATGCAATGCTGAAGGAGATGAAAAAGAATCCATGGGTAACAGCAAAAGACCTACAGAAATCTCCAGAACTTTCTAAAATCTCTGTTCACATGTCCACTATAAGAAAAACACTGAAGAATGGCGTACATGGAGGGACATCATGGAGGAAACCACTGCTCTCCAAAAAAAAAATCATTGCTGCATGTCTCAAGATTGTAAAAGACTACCTAGATGTTCTACAATGCTTCAGGAACAATGTTTGCGGGCAGATAAGACAAAAGTTGAACTTTTTTGGCAGAAATGCACATTACTATGTTTACAGAAAAAAGGACATTGCTCACCAACACCAAAACCTCATTCCAACTAAGAAGCATGGTGGAAGGAGCATCATGGTTTAGGGCTGCTTTGCAGCCTCTAGGCCTAGACATTTTACAATCATTGAGGGAACAACGAATTCAAAATTGTATCAAGGTATCTTACAGGAGAATATCAGGGTAGCGGTCTATGACCTGAAGCTTAAGAGAAGTTGGATAATGCAACAAGTCAATAAAGCAAAAGACAAGAGTAAATCAACAGAATGGTTTAAAAAGAAGAAAATCTGTGTTTTGGCATGGCCAAGTCAAAGTCCTGACCTGAATCCTATAAGAATGTTGTGGAAGGAGCTGAAGCAAGCAGTTCATGTAAGGAAGCCCACTGACATCCCACAGTTGAAGCAGTTTTGTAAGGAGGAATGGCCTAAAATTCCTCCAAGCCAACGTGCAGGACTGATCAACAGTTACCGGAAACATCTGGCTGTTCAAGGGGCTGCTGGGGGGCGGGGGGGGGGGTGGTCACACTAGTTACTGAAAGCAAAAGGTTCACAAAATTTTTTCCAACAAATACATGCAATATTAGACCATTTTCTTCTCAATGAATAAATGAACAAGTATAATGTTTTTTGCATTATTTATTTAATTGGGGTTCTCTTTATCTAATTTTAGGACTTACGTGAAGATCTGATCAAATTTAGGTCATATTTATGCAGAAATGGAGAAAATTCTACAGGGTTCACAAACTTTCTAGCACCACTGCAAATACTCTTACCTTTCATCCTTGCTGCTGTACAGTTGTCAGCTGATGGACACAGCACCCAGAAGCTGATTCCTCAAAACAAATGCTGGGGAATTCATGAAAGCTTCTGTTACATTGTTAGAGCTTCAGTGGTGTTTTACTGGTTATGCTTCACCACTGAACTTTGTAAGTGTCTATCAAAAAGATTAGGACTAGGTATTTGTGTCAGAGCTCTGATCTCGTAGCAGTTAAGCAAATACAAGTTGACAGTTCTGGGTGGAGTGCTGGTAAAACCTACCAAAATCTGCGACACTATGTAGTAATACATTTTTAGTTGAGAAAATGTTTGAATAAACATTGCATTGTTTAGGTTAAAAGCAAAACCTCGTGTATAAACTTTTAAACATTAATTTACCTCCACAGTCCATGTACATTCTGTTAATTTGTTTTTTACAAAAATAAATCAAAATTTTAGTTAATTAAAATTATGCAGATTTTAAATTATTCTGATTTCCTCTTGGAATACGTGAACACGATCATATAGTTGAAATTCTCTGGATACACCCAAGGCGCACACAACAATTTTTCTCTAGGGTGAAGTCTTTCAGTTGCTGTCAGTTGAAGAAAATTATTTTAAGTAGATAGTGAAAGGAAAGGTCATTCATAATACCACCTGGAATGATTCTATGTTGTAGTATTGTGGATCATGTGCCATATTAGAGACAGACTCCAGACAAATAAAAGCACCAACAACTTGAACGATGTGCTTTCCACGGTGCTCCTGTTGCTCCCATTACTTTGATCATATCTGTGCTGAAACTGATGTAGTGGTGGAGTATCATGTATACAGCACCCCATGCCCCTGACAGCCATTCAATGAAGCAGCAAGGGATGAAATAGTGCACAAGATGAATTGCTATCAAAAGAATAATGACGAAATTTCAGTGAGAAATCACATAACTTTTGGTCACCGGCAATAACTCTCTGAAGAAAAGGTTTAGGGTTGACTACCTAATGTATGGCAGCTGATTTTACACTGCATATGCTGAGCAAGCTACTTTAGAAAACCTCAGAATTCACTCAAAATAATCTGCAGATGCTGGGGTCAAAGCAACACTCACAACACGCTGGAGGAACTCAGCAGGTCAGGCAGCATCCGTGGAAAAGATCGGTCGACGTTTCGGGCCGGAACCCTTCGTCAGGACTGTAGCGGGAAGGGGCAGAGGCCCTATAAAGAAGGTGGGGGAGGGTGGGAAGGAGAAGGCTGGTAGGTTCCAGGTGAAAAACCAGTAAGGGGAAAGATAAAGGGGTGGGGGAGGGGAGGCAGGGAGGTGATAGGCAGGAAAGGTGAAGAAGGAATAGGGGAAAACACAATGGGTAGTAGAAGGAGACGGGACCAAGAGGGAGGTGATAAGCAGCTGGGGGAGGGACACAACGGTGAAACCCGATGCAGACTGGGGGACCGTTTCTTCGAGCACCTCCGCTCCGTCCGTCAAAACAGACAGGATCTCCCAGTAGCCAACCACTTCAACTCTGCTTCCCACTCCCATTCAGATATGTCCATACATGGCCTCCTCTACTGCCATGATGAGGCTAAACTCAGGTTGGAGGAGCAACACCTCATATACCGTCTGGGTAGTCTCTAGCCCCTTGGTATGAACATAGAATTCTCCAACTTCCAGTAATTCCCTCCCCCTCTCTTCCCCTATCCCTATGTCACTCTGCCCCCTCCCCCAGCTGCCTATCACATCCCTCATGGTTCTGTCTCCTTCTACTATCCATTGTGTTTTCCCCTATTCTTTCTTCACCCTTCCTGCCTATCACCTCCCTGCCTCCTCTCCCCCACCCCTTTATCTTTCTCCTTACTGGTTTTTCACCTGGAGCCTACCAGCCTTCTCCTTCCCACCCTCCCCCCACCTCCTTTATAGGGCCTCTGCCCCTTCCCTCTACAGTCCTGACGAAGGGTTCTGGCCTGAAACGTTGACTGATCATTTCCACGGATGCTGCTCAACCTGCTGAGTTCCTCCAGCGTGTTGTGAGTGTTGCTCAGAATTCACTCATTCTCACTATTGTTATCCATTAGGAAAGCCAAAACAAGTTTTGTTTTGGTTGATCCCAAATTTCAAGTAGATTTGCATTGGAATTGGATTCTCCAAGATGAGAATTGTGCATCTTCCACTAAAATGTAACAGGCAATTTATTGAAACAGCCCTTCCAGATGAGGTGACACTTCACCTGTGAATGTGTTGGGGTCATCCACAGTATCCAGTGCTCCCAGTGTGGCCACCTTTATATCAGTAAAACCCGATATAGATTGAAAGACTGCTTCGCCGAACACCTATGCTCCGCCCGCCTGAAAAAGCTGGACCTTCCAGTGGCCACCCATTTTAATTCCACTTCCCATTCCGACATGTCAGTCCATGGCCTCCTCCACTGCCACGATGAGGTCACACTCAGCTGGAGGAGCAACACCTTATATTCCAGCTGGGTAGCCTCCACATTGATGGCTTGAACATCAATTTCTCACACTTCTGATAATGGCCCCACCCCCTCACCATTTCCCCTCTCTCAACTTATCTTCTTAACTGTCCATCACCTCCTTCTGGTGCTCCTCCCCCTTCCATGGTTTTCTCTCCTGTCCCCCTTGTCCAACTCTATCTCTTTCACCAGCTGACTTCACCCAGCCCTTTATTTCACCCCTCCTGGTTTCACCTATCACCTACACCTTTGTATTTCTTCCTCCCCACCCCCTACCTGCTTACTCTGACCCCATCTTTTTCCTTCAATCCTGATGAAGGGTCTGCAACTGTTTACTCTTTTCCATAGATACCGACTGGCTTGCTGAGTCCCCTTGGCATTTTGTTTGTGTGTGTGTGTGTGTGTGTGTGTGTGTGTGTGTGTGTTGCTCAGATTTGCTGCAAAGCTATTTGTAATTTACCCATCACAACCTCTAATTCTGCTCAATTTTTCAATAAAGTGGCAACTATCTAACGGAGGCTCAAAAATGTTAAGGAAACAAGAAACCCGAGAACTGTAAAGTATGCTTCTGTAGGTCTAGGAAAGGCCACAACTATAGTTGGAAAACAAGTGTTGAACAGATTAGATAAAAAATAATTTGAATTATTCTCCAGCAGCTTTGTTTGCCTGAGAAACAGCACTGCAACTTGAAGTTTACAGGGGATGTCAACGTCAATTCCAAGCCAAACTAAGTAACGGAAGAGAAATTCTGAGATATGCAGACAATGTCTCAGCTGCCCCTTGCCTTTATCTTTCTCTTATGGGAATGGCAACAGGAAGATACTCAAAAGTGATGCAAAATTTTAGCTTCCTGTGTGAAGATTCATTGCTTCAGTCATTCTGTATTTTATGATCATTTAGAGTTAAGCAGTTTTGTTTTTGATACCCTATTGTTACAATGTGAATGAGGAAGTTATAAGAAAGCCAGATCATGATCACGAACAACGAGATGGAGTACTGACGTGGGGTTTTGACCCGAAATGTCAACAATTTCCTTCCTCCCACCAATGCTGGTTAACCCAATGGTTTCCTCCAGCTCCACAGATTGTTTGTTGCTCAAGATGGAGTACAATATTTATAAAAACTGGAACATGACCACATTACATAGAAAGGAACCACTCAGCCAAATATAACAGAACACTTCAGGACTACAACCCTTTATTAGCACTGTGGAAGACAGTGAAAGAACATAGAAAAGCAAACAAGAGAAAATCCAAGTGCAATACACACAAAACGCTGGAGGAAAAACAAGCTGAGGAGTAGATTTTAAAAGTTGAGGGAGGGGAGACAGAAACACAAGGTGATAGGTGAAACCTGAGGGGGCAGGGATGAAGTAAAGAGCTGGTAAGTTGATTGGTAAGAGAGACAGAAGGCCACAGAAGAAAGAAAAGGGGAAAGGTGCACAAGAGGGAGGCAATGGGTGGGCAAGGAGATAAGGTGAGAGGGGAAAAGCAAATGAGAAATGATGGGGGGGGGGCACATTACTGGAAGTTCAAGAAATCAATGTTCATGCCATCAGGTTGGAGGCTACCCAGATGGAATACAAGGTGCTGTTCCTCCAACCCAAATGTGGTCTCATTGCGAGACCATGGATGGACTTATCAGAATGGGAATGGGAATAGGAAACGGAATTAAAATGGGTGGCCACTAGGTGATCCCACTTTTTCTGGTGGGCAGAGCATAGGTGCTCAGAAAAGCCGTCTCCCAATCTATGTTGGATCTTACCGATATAAAGGAGTCCACACTGGGAGCACAGGACACAGTATATGACCCCAACAGACCCACAGGTGAAGTACTGCCTCACCTGGAAAGACTGTTTAGGGCCCTGAATGGTAGTGAGGGAGGTCGTGTAGGGTCAGGTGTAGCACTTGTTCCACTTGCAAGGATAAGTGCCAGGAGAGAGATCAGTGGGGAGAGATGAATAGACAAGGGAGTTGCATAGGAAGCAATCTCCGAGGAAAACAAAGTGGGAGGGTGGGAGAGGGAAAGATGAGCTCGGTTTTGAAGAGAACAGGGCAGGAACAGTGCTGTCATAATTCTGACCAGTGATGCCAATTTAAAATAAATTTCATCTGCCTGAATATGGACTACATCCCTCAATTCCTTGCCTGTTCATGAGCTGATCTGAATGCCTATTAAACATTTCTATCATATCTGATTCCATCACTTTGCCTGAAAGCACATTCTGGGCACCCGCCACTGTTCAAAAAAAAACTTCTTCAAACTCTCCCCTCTCACCTTACAGCTCTGCCCTCGAGTGTTCCACATTTCCACTCTGGGAAACTGGGAAAGACGATCAATGCAATGTGTACCTGGCATAATTTTATGTACTTTTATCAGGTTGCCACTTGGCCTCTGACGTTCCAGAAGAAACAATCCAATTTTGTGAACATGAGGAATTCTGCAGATGCTGGAAATTCAAGCAACACACATCAAAGTTGCTGGTGAACGCAGCAGGCCAGGCAGCATCTCTAAGAAAAGTTACAGTCAATGTTTTGGGCCAAGACCCTTCGTCAGGACTAACTGAAGGAAGAGCTAGTAAGAGATTTGAAAGTGGGAGGGGGAGAAGGAGATCCAAAATGATAGGAGTAGACAGGAGGGGGAGGGATGGAGCCAAGAGCTGGACAGTTGATTGGCAAAAAATGCCACCCCCTTCTCGCAATTCCTCCATCTCCGCCGCATCTGCTCTCAGGATGAGGCTTTTCATTCCAGGACAAGGGAGATGTCCTCCTTTTTTAAAGAAAGGGGCTTCCCTTCCTCCACTATCAACTCTGCTCTCAAACGCATCTCCCCCATTTCACGTACATCTGCTCTCACTCCATCCTCCCGCTACCCCACTAGGAATAGGGTTCCCCTTACCCTCACCTACCACCCCACCAGCCTCCGGGTCCAACATATTATTCTCCATAACTTCTGTCACCTCCAACGGGATCCCACCACTAAGTACATCCTTCCCTCCCCCCCCCTCTGCATTCCGCAGGGATCGCTCCCTACGTGACTCCCTTGTCCATTCGTCCCCCCCATCCCTCCCCACTGATCTCCCTCCTGGCACTTATCCTTGTAAGCGGAACAAGTGCTACACATGCCCTTACACTTCCTCCCTTACTACCATTCAGGGCCCCAGACAGTCCTTCCAGGTGAGGCGACACTTCACCTGTGAGTCGGCTGGGGTGATATACTGCGTCCGGTGCTCCCGATGTGGCCTTCTATATATTGGCGAGACCCAACGCAGACTGGGAGATCATTTTGCTGAACACTTATGCTCTGTCCGCCAGAGAAAGCAGGATCTCCCAGTGGCCACACATTTTAATTCCACATCCCATTCCCATTCTGACATGTCTATCCATGGCCTCCTCTACTGTAAAGATGAAGCCACACTCAGGTTGGAGGAACAACACCTTATATTCCGTCTGGGTAGCCTCCAACCTGATGGCATGAACATTGACTTCTCTAACTTCCGCTAAGGCCCCACCTCCCCTTCGTATGCCATCCGGTATTTATTTATATACTGTTACGTACCCCGTAACTGGGTTGCCAAACCAGCAGAAACGGACCACTAGTTGGAGTCTGGATTACTGGAAACTAATAAAGTTTTATTAAAGAAATAAGTAAATAAGTACTCTAATCATAAGGATATAAATGCAACAGGTTAGCAATGATAAAACACACATGTACACAGAAGTAGGGTAATAGGAATCAACCAAGCTCTATCGCAGTCTAGGGGTAAAATGATCAGTCTCAAGTGACAGAGTTCTGCTTAGTACAGTTCGCAGTAATTGCTGTTGGGGGGGGAGGGGGAGGGGGAGGGGGATGCAAATTTTGATTCAAGCAGACCTTTGATGTTCTTCGCAGTTGGCTTTCGGGTGGACCCTTTTATGTCTTCTATCCCGCTGTGGTCACCGACTGTGACCCCTCCGTTCTGGATACGACTGTTCTTCCACGGTGAACCCAGTACCCAGGCAAGGACGGACACACACACCAGGTTCCTGCCGATCGTACCTTTTCACCCTGTGGGTCTATGGTCGGTTCCCTTGAACCAGACCTCCAATCTCCCACCAACTTGTGGGGGCACACCGCTCTTCCAGGGTCTCATTATCTCGTGATCTCCAGCAAACTTCAAACAGTTCAGGTTCAAAGCAAGCGGTCTGTCAATATTCTGAATTGTGTCTCTTTTCATTATCTCTCTCTCCTCTCTCATTAACATTTTGAACATTTCTCCATTGTCTCCCTTATCTCTCTCATTAGCATCAATCTTCTGATAACTTGGTTTTTCGTCACAATATACACACATTCTTTCGCTCTCTCTCTCTCTCCTTTTTCTCCCTCTGTCCCTCTCAATATACCCCTTGCCCATCCTCTGGGTCCCCCCCCCCCTCTTTCCTTCTCCCTGGGCCTCCTGTCCCATGACCCTCTCATATCCCCTTTGCCAATCATCTCCAGCTCTTGGCTCCATCCCTCCCCCTCCTGTCTTCTCCTATCATTTTGGATCTCCCACTTTCAAATCTCTTACTAGCTCTTCCTTCAGTTAGTCCTGACGAAGGGTCTCGGCCCCAAACGTCGACTGTAACTCTTCCTAGAGATGCTGCCTGGCCTGCTGCGTTCACCAGCAAATTTGATGTGTGTTGCTTAATCTAATTTTGTTCTGACTCTCATTCCAATCCAGGCAACGTACTGGTGAACTACTTCGACATCTTGCCAATGCCTCCACATCATTGCTCTAATGCAGCAACCTGTTATTCTGTATTTCCTTGTACTGCTTGCCTTCCTAAACGCTTATATCAAACTTCTCTAGATTGAATTAGCGTTACCCACTTGATCACACTTCCAATACCTTCCTGCAGCAAATAACTTACTTTCTGCACGTTAAATACACTGCAAACTTTGGCATGAAGGATCAACTTTATTGACCACATTCATGTACTCAGAATTTGCAGTGGTATGTTGATACAACATGCAACAACAAACAGTATTCAACAATTATAAGTGTAAAGAGTTACACAAAATAAACTTAGAGGTTAAAGGTTAAAGAATGGATATGGAATAAAAGGTGTGTAAATAACATCATGCATTTACAATGTGAATAGCATTATAAAAAGAGGTTTAAAGTGTTTACAGTGCAGTGACTGAGGGTACGTCCACACTACGCCGGATAATTTTGAAAACAAAGCTTTTTCTCTTTGTTTTGCCCTCCCGTCCACTCTGAAAGGGTGTTTTCAGCCCCCGAAAACGGAGATTTTCGAAAACACTCTCCAGAGTGAATAAATCTGAAAACGCTTAATATCCGGCATAGTGCGTACGGGGTAACCGGAGAGATTTTAAAACGCTGTCATGACACCACAACAACAATGCTTTTTTCTGCTTCTGCTTGGTACTGCGCAAGCTGTTATAACACGCAGTCGGTGTGTACGGCGTGAGAGTTAAATTGTAAAGTGAGTTTTTTTGACTATTTAAAAATGCTGTCATGACGTGCTGGAACAGATGTTCATTGTTTTCTTGAACACCACCACCTAACAATTTCAGAACAGACGGACGAGACTGAAGCCAGTTGACCCACAGCTTACTGAATAAATAAGTATACTCACTTCGCCCTGTTTTCTGTCCTTGTTTGTATTAAGGTGGTTTACCTATTTATGCGAGTACTTCTCTGACAATAGATGTCTAACAGCCTAATGTAACATGGTATGGAAATACAAGATAACGCTGATGCAGACGTTTTATACATTTAACAAGGTGCTTTATTAATGTAACAGAGTTAGTTTTTCAATGTTCGTCGTCAGGTGGGTCATTCTGTCCGTGAACTCCCTGTCGGTTGCCTCCATACGCTCCAGTATTTGTTTTTTTTTAAGTTTTAAGTCCTCCTGTGCAAGAGCCAAGAGCAATTCTTTTTAAGTTTTTCTACTCTAACTGGACAAACACGCACGAAGTATATAGTTTCCTCTTCGCTTGTTTTCTGCGTGTCCTGCGCATGCCCAGTAGATTCGCCCAAATATCCGCCTAATGTGGACGCCTGTTGTTTTTACTCGAAAGCGGCGTTTTCAAAATTATCCGGCTTAGTGTGGACGTAGCCTCAGGTAATAGATAGGGGGAGGATAGCTAACTATAATGGTTGATCAGATTAACTGCCTGGGGGAAGAAACTTTTAAGATGGTATGAAGTGTTTTTTTTGTTTTAATAGCCCTATAACACATTACAGATTTTTCCTGCCCACTTCATTGTCCTGTAGCCAAGGCAGACAGCAGCTGAAGACTTTTTCAGCTGACCTGACAGTTCACTGTAGTTTTCAATTATTGTGAGAGGATGCTGCACCCTGGCAAACCAGGCATTATCTGCAAATTTCTTAGATACAGGAGTTATGCTAGTGCAAACCACAGAAATATATCACAACACTAAATCCTGGAGAATCTCATGCATTTTTTCCAGCAGCTAAACATCCATCAAATAATTAACCTTCACTTTCTGCAAAAGAATTTATTTTGAATTCTATCTGCCCTTTTTTCTTGGATCCCACACAGTAGCACCTCATTTGTACAAAACAACTAAGAGCTCCATGCTAAAATTAGACAGATTGAAGATGAAGACTGAAGATTAGATTCTTCACATGTACTGTCCAATGAAACATACAGTGAAATACATCATTTGTGTCAGTGACCAACACAGTCCAAGGATTGTGCTGGGGGAAGCCTACAAGTGTCTTCGTGCTTCCAGCACTAACATAGCAAGCCCACAACTTACTAACCCTAACCCATACATCTTTGGAATGGGGGAGGAAACTGCAGCACATTAAGGAAACCAACAAAGTAACAGGTAGAACATACTAACTCTCTACAGTCAGTGACGGAATTGAACCTGAGTTGCTGGTGCTATATGATCTGCAGATTGAAGTATACAGATGAACAGTGATCATCTGCAATTTTGTTCTTCTACTCTATTCCTCTTCTGGTCAAAAGAGTGGTTAAATATGTAACATGGCAAGAAGGAAACTCTGCCACTTTGGACTCTGGAATGTTGAGCTTCCAGTCCTGCCCTTCTCTCAACCAAGTTTTTGTGACAGCTTATAATATTATTGCACCCAAGTTCTAAACTAATCTACCTTACCCATTATACTCTGCGTTAAAATAGACACAGACCACCATTCCTGCCTTGTTCATGATCCTGGCTTGCCTCTTCTTGCTCCTCAGCTTACCTGACTTAACCTTTACTTTAATCACTGCATCTGCTGAGTTAGTGCTCTGGTCCCTATCCTGCCATCCAACATGTTTAAGTCCTTCTGAGTAGTACCATCAAACCTCCCTGCAAGGATACTGGTGTAACCTATCCTTCTTGACAGATCCCACCTGCTCTGAAAGAGATACCAATAATTCAGGTATCAGAATCAGATTTATTATCATTGGCATGTGTTGTGAAATCTGTTAACTTAGCAGCAGCAGTACAGTGCAATACATGATAATATATAGAAAGAAAAAATAAATACCCAATTAAATCAATTCCAATAAGTATATGTATATTGATTAGATTAAAAATACTGCAAAAACAGAAATGATACATTTAAAAAGTGAGGTAGTGTTCATGGGTTCAATGTCCATTTAGGAATCGGATGGCAGAGAGGAAGAAGCTGTTCCTGAATTGCTGAGTGTGTGCCTTCAGGCCTCTGTACCTCCTTCCTACAGTAACAGTGAGAAGAGGGCATGCCCTGTGTGGGCCCTTAATAATGGACACTGCCTTTCTCAGGCACCACTCTTTGAAGATGTCTTGGATAACGAAGATGGAGCCGACTAATTTTACAACTTTCTGTAGCTTCTTTCGATTCTGAGCAATAGCCCCGCCCCATACTAGACAATGACGCAGCCTGTCAGAATGCTCTCCACAGTATATCTATTGAAGTTCTCAAGTGTTTTAGGTGACAAACCGAACCTCTTCAGCCTCCTAATGAAGTATAGCTGCTATCTTGCCTTCCCTATAACTGCATTGATATGTTGGGACCAGGTTAGATACTCGGAGACCTTGTTGACACCCAGGAACTTGAAACTGCTCACTCTCTCCACTTCTGATCCCTCTATGCGGATTGGTTCATGTTCCCGTATTACCCTTCCTGAAGTCCACAATCCAAAGCCCTCTCTCCTGTACCAGCTCTTCAGCTATTCATTCAACTGCTTCAAGAATTACACTGTACACCAAATGCAAGAGTTATGGTATGAAACTTGTTACCATGTATCTTAGTCCTCTGTAGACTGTTTAGTAATGTGTATTCTTCACAGTAAGATATTGTACCAAACCATAGGTTCAAACTTCTGATCCTCTTTGAACACAGAACAGTACAGCACAATACAGACCTTTCGGCCCACAACATTGAGTCAACCTTTGTAACCCACTGTGCAATCAATCTATCCATTCCTCCTACACAGCCCATAATGCTCCAGTTTTCTTACATCTACGTGCACTGTTAAGAGTCTCTTAAATGTCCCTATTGTATCAGCCTCTACCACCACCCTTCGATGAGTGTTCCAGGCACGTATCACTTTGTCTAAAAAAAACTTAACCCTGACACTTCCCAAACACAAGAAAATCTGTAGATGCTGGAAATCCAAAGCAACACACAAAAAAGTGCTGGGGGACTTCAGCAGATCAGGCAGCATCTATGGAAAAGAGTAAACAGTCGAAGCTTCAAGCTGAGACTCTTCTTCAGGGCTGAAACCTTTTATAAACTTCGGTCCATTCACCTTAAAAAGGTTTCTTTGGTACTGGTATTTGCGCCCTGGGGAAAAGGCACTGACTGTCTACTCTATCTATGTTGTACATATAATGTTATACGCCTCTGCCAAGTTGCCTCTCACCCTTAACACCAAAGAGGGAAACCCCTGGCTTTCTCAACCTTTCCCCATAAGAAATATTCTCCAATCCAGTCAGCACCCTGATGAAAATCTTCTGCACCTTCTCTGATGCTTCCACATTCTTCCTGTAATAAGGTGTAACAATCTTCCTGTAACAATCCTGTGTGACCCGGCCAGAGTTTTATAGAGCTGCAACAGAGCTCCTGAACTCAATCTCCCAATTAATGAAGGTCATCTTAACCACCCTATCAACTTATGTAACAACTTTGAGAATTCCATGGAGATAAACTCCAAGATCCATTTGTTCCTCCACACTGGTAAGAATCCTGTCATTAACTTTGTACTTTGGCTTCAGGTTTGACCTTCCAAAGTGTACCACTTCACACTTGTCTGAATTGAATTAATCTGCCATTTCTCCATCCTGCCAATATCCATTTGTAACCTACAACAACCTTCCACACTATATACAACACCACCAACCTTCATGTCACTTGCATACTTACTGACCCATCCTTCCACTTTCTCATCCATCTCATTTATAAAAATCACTAAGAGTTGGAATCCCAGAACAGATCCCTTCAGAACACCACTCATCACTGACCTCCAGGCAGAATATGCTCATCTGCAAATCCCCTCCGCCTTCTATGGACAAGCCAATTTCAAATCCATGCAGCCAAGTTTCCCTGGATCCCATACCTCACAACTTCTGGATGAGTGTACTATGGAGAAGCTTGTGAAATACCTTAGTAAGATCCATATACACCACATCCACCAGTCTACCTTCATAAATTTGCTTTGTCATCTCTACAAAAACTCAATCAGGCTCAAGAGGAATAGGCCATGCTGACTATCCATAAGACTTGGCTTCTCCAAATGCTCATAAATCCCAGCCATAAAATGTCTCCGTTAATTAGCCCACCACTGACGCAAGACTCATTGATTATAATTCCCAGAATTATCCTGTCCCATTACCTTTTTTGTATAATGGAACAACACTTGCCATCCACCAAATCTCCGGTACTACTCCTGTGGCCAGGGAGGATACAAAGATCTATACAGTTTTGCAGGTCTATGCCTGTTATTTTGGCTACAAAATAACTTGTAATATGCATGTACACACTTGCAACACAATGCAACATTAACACATTACATTGATGAAGATGATGCAAATTCAGCTAATGCCCACTTAAGTTAAAAACAGAAATCATCAGTAGGCCAGCAGAGAGAGACAAAATTAACATTTCAGGTTAGTGTCTTATCACCAGAATGGGAAAGAGCCATCAACTTAAAACACTGAGTCTTTTTCCTCACACAGAAGCTACTTCTAGTGTGTTTTCAGTTTTTATTTCAGATTTCCAGTATCTGCATTATTTTGCATTTGGGCACACAGAACACATGAAGACTAAATAGATTAAAAAAGTCAGTCAGAATGCTGCATTAATAATAATGCCATTTAATACACTCTGAATTCCAGCTAACACTCATTTTTAACAATAATTAAATATTCACTCAGCAGGATGAAAGACTTGTCACCAGTGTTGTTTAAAGAGATCAACGACTACTTTCAGGTTAGTTGCTGATTGATTTATATCGACTGTTACTATGTTTGTATAACTCTTAGGTCCTTTCTGAACTTCTTTAAAGTTCAGCAGGTGCTGAAGTTCTTTTTTGCTGACTTCAAAAGCTTCTCACAAACTAGTTTCTAGCTTAAAGCTATGCTTGTAATAAATAAAAGCAGAGAGAATAAAGAGGAAAAGAATGGGCCACAGTTGAAAGCCATATTCCCCTTATCACCCAAGATGTTCAAGGAACAAGACCCACATTAAAATCAATAAGGAAAAGTGTTCAGGACCTCTGGACATGATCTTCAAAATCTATATCTGATCCAATCAAATGCACTCCAGCCTACAAGCTGCAGGCCGACTAGAAGCAAGTTGGCCTTTAATAGTGATGTCTACTCACATCTGGGCCCCTGCCAAGACTAGCAGCCACAAAACATCTGTCTCTGTAATAATGTTTATTCACAAGCAACACAGAATTAGCCTACTGCCTACATGAGAAGCAATGGACAGAGACACATCACAAGTTTCCATTCTCGCACTATTTCCAGACTAACATCGTGGACCATTGTCTTTGATCTGCCTGTACCTGCTTGCCTCTTGTATTTCCCAATAGGGCACAATCACCAATTGTATAACCAGGATTTGGGTGATGAGATCTCAAGGTCTTGCCCTCTAGACCAGAAATGACCAGCAATAATTGAAAGCAAAGCAAGAGAGGGAACTTTGACCCTGTCAAACAGATACAATAAATTTGACACTGTGATAGAAACTGTTAAGCTTGCTGTAAATGTTTTTAAAAATTGGGGAAAATTAACTTTTAGCTATTTATTAAATCATGAATATAAAACTGAAATAAAGAAAAAGATACTAACTTTATCATCCCTGTTCCACAAACTGAGCTTACCAAAGTAATCTGATCTGCTGTGACCCAATAACAAACAAGAGAAAATCTGCAGATGCTGGAAATCCAAACAACACACACAAAATGCTGGAGGAACTCAGCAGGCCAGGAAGCATTTATGGAATAGAGTATAGCGTTTTGTGTGGTCTGCTGTGACATATGGTAAAAAGACTGAACACTTTTCCCAACCACTCCACATCAGCATTTATTCTCCACACAAGCCTGTCCCTCATCTTTCAGCACCTAAATCTATTATCATTCTTCATTACAACACACATTAAAGTTGCTGGTGAACGCAGCAGGCCAGGCAGCGTCTCTAGGAAGAGGTACAGTCGACGTTTCAGTCCAAGACCCTTTGTCAAGACCCTTCTCGGCCTGAAACGTCGACTGTACCTCTTCCTAGAGATGCTGCCTGGTCTGCTGCTTTCACCAGCAACTTTGATGTGTGTTGCTTGAATTTCCAGCATCTGCAGAATTCCTGTTGTTTGCGTTTTAAAAAATCATTCTTCATTATATTCTTTCAGATTTTTCTTCAGGCTCCACTTAAATGTGTCCATACTATTCAACTCAACCACACCCTATGAAAGCAAGTTCTACATTCTCTCCACTCTTCTAGTTAAAGAAGTCTCTTCTAAATGCCTTCCAGATTGGTGACTGTCTATGGCTTAGAACATGGCACCCAGAAATTTAAGCAGCATTAAAAGTGCGGTCAAATCAAGGTTCAATAAAAGATTAGATAACAAACATTTTTCAATTCCATTCTACTAGAAATAAGCTCCAGTGATTTTTTTTCCTCCCCAATGGTCCTGTTAACGTGTGGGACGACTCTTAATACTGAATATACAGGAACAGTCTTGTCTCACCACCTCACCTACACTCACACTTTCCAAGTAACAAGTTATTTCTCTCCACGCCTTATGGCGCATCGGGCAGCAACCTTTCGTTTGCATTTGTCTGTTTTTTTTTAGACAAGGCTGAGTTGCTAGTTCGGCAGTCAACCCAGCACTGATAGAAAACATGCAAGGAGCCGGCCAGATTCAAATCCAGGACCCCTCACCTCAAAATCTGGTGCGGATGCCACTATACCACTGGCTGGCAAGTAACAAGTGATCTCCCTATACTTCCAATCAAGATGTATAACCTGGCATATATTTATGTAGCCATTCTTCATTTGTCAGGCTATGGAAATACTAACAAATAACAGAGAATGCTGAAAATACTCAGCCAGTTACCAAACAGCGGAAAGAGAAAAGTCAATGATTCATATCTGTCGCCTTTGTCACAAGCTGAAATAGACAGGCAGGGAAAAAGTGTTAAGGAATATTAAGTTCTTTCATCATTATAGAGTAGCAACTAAATAACAACTGCACAGATAAACTTGAAGATTCTATAGGAGGATTTGTTTCCCTCATGTTTGGGATTCCAAATTTAAATCTCTTTCCTGCACAACAATTTTTCATAGTAATTTTTAATGACAATTTCTGTCTCATTCAAGCTCTTGACTGATGTTTTTCTTTTCCTAGTCTCCTGAAAAAGTACATTAAAAAGCAAATGGATAATCACCAAGCGGTAACAATTTTTCTGCCTTTCTGTAAATCTTTATGTGTATTTATTGGTGTACTGAAGAGCGGGCTACAATTTTATTTAAATTATAACACCGCATTGTTCTATCCTAATCTTGAAATGATAAGTAACACAAACTGCTGGAGGAACTCAGCAGGCCAGGCACCATCTATGGAAAAAGAGTGCAGTCAACATTTCGGGCCAAGACCCTTCAGCAGAACTACAATGACAATATGTTCATCGAGTCTCTGGAGCCAAGTACAGCCTCTGGGCAGAGCTGAGCTCATCTCACAGTGGAACATTAGAACTGATTTCATTGCAAAAAGAAAAATATGCATTATATAGCACTTCAATTTTGACTTCAGGTTGTCACAAATGCTTCACAACTAATTAAATTTTCTGTACGTACCCATCTTCTCATATTCTCAATTCTGCTTCCAATTTGCACAAAGGGAACAAGGATGGTTAGATAACTAGTTCACCATGAAATCTCTACCAGGTTATAGGACTGAAATTAATATCCTGCATTGAATAGTTTCATAATATTTAGTACATTCTTCTGAAAGAGAATTCAGAACCTCAGCCAATGTTTCAGCCAAAAAAAATATCACTTCTGCCAATGCAGCAATCTCTTACAACTGCACATTGGTCCAGATTTAAATCTGGACTCAAATTTATAACTTACTGATTCAGATGCAAATGTTTCCTGAACTAAACAAAATAACACTCAAGTATCAGTTGAGTAATAAACATTTTATCTTTACTCGAATGACACCCAGTAAAAGTTTAGAATTATATTGATTTTTAAGAAAATCTGAGCATACTAACTATGTATTATGTATTCAGAGGAGACCAACACTTGTTCTAAGCACATTTATGAAGTATAGTCGCAGAAGTGTTTATAATACAAGGCCCTGTCTTCATAAAAAAAATTATCTAACTTGATCACTCTACTCAAAATTGTGGCAAGTATACACACCAGTAAGTTCTTCAGTTGCTAAAAAAAAAATGCATGAGACTTGAAGAATTCATAACAGGTCTTAGATTTATGGCATGGTAGAAACTATTAAGACTTTCATTGAAATAACTTCCCACCTGCCATTTTCATGAAATCATTCGTAATATTTTGAACAGTTTATATTTTAATACTTCTGCTAAAGTACCATCCAGCAGAATGTTTCATCATTTTTATTACTGCATGACATAATTTGAAAGCCATTCAATTCCTAATTTGTTTTAGTTAAATAATGATGATAAATGCTTTTAGACAAAATGCATTTACTGGTTGAAACAAAAGTATGACAAAATAGTTAAATTATTATAGCAATTACCTTTATTTAATACTATTAATCAACAATAAAATGTTCATAGAGATTATTTCTGGTTTAACAGAACAACGAATGCAAAAATGGAACTTGCAACGTTCAAACTCTATTATTTCAGTGCCACAATCAAACTATTTAGTCACAAGTATGGTGGCAGGCAAACAGATGAATACTAATTGTCTATTTTGGTCAGATAACACAAGTCATGAAACAAATGTTCTCAATTTGAATAAAGATCCTAGGAATTCCATTTTAGCTTAACAAAAACATAACTAATGCATAATCCAAACATGCTCCATTGTAAAAGGTAACAAATCAGTATTTAACTATGTCAAAACAAAGTGACTCTTTGCCAGATGTTCTTTCCAATAGGAAAATTAAAGGAACACACTCACACATTTTAAATGGCTCAGTATTTTAAAACAGAGAAAGCACATACAGAAATGAAGTACTACCAACACAAGAACACCAGAAAATAGGAGCAAAGTAGGCCATCACGTCCCTCTACTGTGGCTTACACTGCCCCATCATTCAATAATCAACGCAAACACGAGGAAATCTGCAGATGCTGGAATTTCAAGCAACACACATAAAAGTTGCTGGTGAACGCATCAAACCAGGCAGCATCTCTTGGAAGAGGTACAGTCGATGTTTCAGGCTGAGACCCACCCAAAACGTCGACTGTACCTCTTCCTAGAGATGCTACCTGGCCTGCTGTGTTCACCAGCAACTTTTATGTGTGTTGCTATTCAATAATCAAGGCTGATCTGTGCTGGCCTTAATCCTACTTCTGTGCCTGTTTCCTGTATTACTATTCCTCAATCTTTCAAATATTCAACTCATTTTCACATTAAGTATATTTAATGTCCAGGTCTTCACTACTCTCTGGGGCAGAAAATTCTAGAGGTTCTCTTGCCTTTGAGAGATGAAATTCCTACGCGTCTCAGATTTAATTTACCGGCCCCCTATTTTTCAACTGTGTCACCTTGTTCATGGCTTTTCTCTTGCTAGTCAAAACATCTCAATATATTAACCTGTCAAGCCAATATGGGATCTTATATGTTTGAATAAGGTCACGCCTCATTCTTTTAAGCTCTAAAGAATATAGACCCAACAGGAGAACGCAACAGGAAACTGCAATTATATACTGAAGAACAAGCTCTTCAAAATATGAGTACGATGAAATTTGTGGCAAGTATCTTTGGTACTTATTTCTGTAAAATGACTTCAGTCCTCCATCATGTCTACCTTATATTGCTTAATAAATATTCATTAATGGAGTCAGCCATTTTGAAGAGTCCTAGAACCCTGCAACCCAGGAGGCCTGCAAAAAGCCTGTCAGATTCCTGCTGATCAAAAGAAACTTGCTGCTCCGACCAATCCCACATCCCAGTTTACAGGTTTATAACCTCATCTCTCATCAGGTACAATGTGGCCTTATTTGAATATCTTTGAAACATATCTGAAGGAAAACTGATGCCTTCACTAAGCTTTCAGGCAGAATATCAGACACCCACCACCAAATGAAAACATTTTCCTTGCCCCTTAATTACATTAAATGAATGTCTCTTGTTGTTGATATCAGCTCTAGGGGGAAATGGGTCCTTTATAAACACCCTAACTAGGCTTCATAGATTTATATAGTTCAATTAACATCTCCCTTCAGTCTCTCATGTTCCAAAGAAAACAACCCTTGTCTAGACAAAGTGGTGACCAGAACTGTATGCCATACTCTAGCTGTGCTTTGATAGTATTTTAATCATTCTTACATTTAATGCCTAGCCTGTATGCCTACTCAGCCATGTTCTCTACTGGCCCTATTTTCTGGTATCCACAAACAAGCAATCAATTCCAGATATTCCAAATACATCCCAATATCACACTGTTTATTGTCTATTCCTTTGCTAAGGTTACCCTCTCCAAACAACTTACCGTACTTCTCCATATTCAATTCTATTTGCCATTTGTCTGCCCACCAGACCAGCTCTTAATTGTTTTCCTCCTACTGCCTATAGACTCCACAGCCAACGTTTGCATCATCTGAGAACTTCATTGGCTCTATATTCAAGTCGAAACATAGACCTGCACTTATGCATGGTCAAACTGCTTAATAAACTTCCAAATCTTTAAACCCCTTTCTTTGCTTTCTAAAACAACTAGAGTTGCACGTAGTTTTGTGCTTCTTGCTCAGTAAACATCCCTGTAATAAACAGAAAAATGATTGTTACCAGATATTAGGTCAGAAATAAAATCTGCAGTAATCAAAGGCTGATACCACAGAAAATACCATATTTCAACCTTCCAAGGTTCTTCACCATAATGTGTGCAATCCAGTCTTTTATGATTCACCTATTTTCTTACACATGCTGGTCAAGTAGTCATGCAGCCTTCCTAGGGGCAATGGTCAAAAAGGATTATGAATTGGCCTACAGCCAATTAAAATCTGCAGAAACTTTGTTCTCTGTTGCTCCCACATATGATCTTCATAGCCCCCTTGTTATGAATAATCATCCTGATAATTCTTTGCTGCAAGCTTTTAATATGATATGTGTACACCTTCTCTCAGAACAAATAAAAAGGAACTCTCTTTGCATCCCATGGTCTGCATAGTTCTCTGGCCACCAGACTGTTTCTGTGATATGTACATTCATTATTCAGAGTACATCAGGCTCTTCGCCCACTACTGTCAACTTACTATGAGCCACTGTCAACTTACTGTGATGACATCATAACATAGTCCAGAACAACATGAGCAATTCACTTTACTTAGGAAGTTAATCAATGAACTAACAGAGTACTGATATTACAGGAAAATACCCCCCAGGAGCTTCAGAGAACCATCAAACAAAAATTCATGCTGTGCCACATTGGGGATTCTGGAGTAGGTGACTGAGACCTCAGTTTAAAGAAATAAGTTTCAAGTGTTTCAAAGTTTAAAAAAAAGCTTAAAGTGAGGAGGCAAAGCAGCTCAATGACCTTTATCAGAACAGAGTCATTTATGAATTCCTTTTTCATCACCACCATTTTATTAAAGTCGCACAACCTACGTAAATCCATATATGTTATTAATAGAACAAGTAAATCTTGATTGTTGTAGCTCCTATGTACAAGGATACCTCTAATGAGATTCCAGCTGGCTTGATGTCTAAAATCACTTCTATATCTCTGCAACAATCTATATTGAGGAATTTTCCAGTTTTATGATTAAAGACTTTACATTAACTTTAAATCATATTCCTGGCTATTTTTCTCAAGTAGATTTTAATGACCAAGCAGGAAGGACTATAGTTGCAAAAAAACAAAAAAAAACCCATTAATTTGCTATTCTAACTCTTCTTAGTCTTTTGGTAGTTAAATGTACAGATCACTTCTGCCCTCCAGTAATTTCCAGTCTAACCAATTAATTAGCAAATCCCAATGCCAATTAATATATTGCTACATAACAATCGCTATCAAGAGGAAGCATTCACGCCTCAAACAGATTACATGCCAGATTGTATTCATTTAGCTGGATTTATAACAAGCAATTTATTGCCATTCTACCAAAAAAAAAGATGACTGATAATCTGGAGATAGAGTAAGGGAAGAAGAGGGCTGGTTGCAAATGCTTACCCTGTCCCTAAACTAGGCTAGCATTCAAGCTGCAAACGTGTACATCTTTTTTTTTAAATAAACCCTGAAAAGTAGGATGATGATAGGCCAAAGCTCACCTACAGGTCCCTAATGAATGACAAAATACAGGTTATGGTAGCTTGCATGGCTCTTTGTAAAAGATCTACACCATAATAAATCAAATACTTTCAAGCTTAAAAGCCATGTTACAAAAAAATGAAAATAACTGACTTATCTTCAGCCCCTTAGAAAATCCACATCTGGGCCTCTGCTGCAGATGTAAGGTAAAAATTAATGCAAGAACCTTTGGCATGCACTTTTCTATTTTGAACAACTATTGGCTAGGGATTCTCAGAAATAAACAATTTACTACATTTTTGCAAAGTGGCTTTAAGCACAATCCTAAATCCTTTTTCTTTATCCACCTGGTAATTTCATTCTATGACAAAACAGGCACCGTTTTAAAACATTAGTGTTGACTAGGTGAACTACTTTTCATGCCCAACAGAGCTAACCTATTGTAACCAGTGCCCCAATGCTGTGGACGTTAGACTTGGAGAGAATGTTGATAATGGTTTACTTGTTCCTCCAGTAGACTTAGGATTCTGCAGACAAATTATTGGCATCACCTTTGCGGTGAATTGAACTGTGTATAATAGGGAGCTTGGGTGTCAAAAACATACAGAGCAGATTTCAACTACTGCGCAGTAGAATAAGAATTTTGTGACATGCTTCATATTCAAGTACCCATTCCTCTCATGGTCCCAGAAGAATCCCTACCCCATCAGGAAAACCTCAACAAACCTCTGCTTTCTGAGGAGGCTGATGAGAGCCGAACAATGCACATCTGTATTTGCATCCTTCTACAGATGCATCACTGCATTCAAAAAGTTCAAACAGTACAGGAGCTGCACTGCAGCGGACAGGAAGGCTCTACAACAGGTAGTCAATACATATACAGAAAAGTGCCATAAAAGAGTCAGTAATATCATGAAGGATCCCACCCACCCTGCTCATGGACTGTTTGTCACTTGTCCCACTCCCATAGGAGACTATGTTGCAACCACACTAGGACCACCAAAAAGTACTTTCCCCAAGAACCTCCACCCACTAACCCAACCCTCCACATCACTCACCACCAATAATTTATCATTTCCTGTCAGAGTTCATTTATGTGCAGACAACTCTGTACCTAGAGTCACTTTATGGACATACAATCAACCCATGTGTAGAAGCTATCTTATGCATTTATATTTATGGTGTTTTATTACTGTTGTGTTCTTTATCTTGTGCATTTTTTTTTGTGCTGTGTTGGATCCAGAGTAACAATTATTTAATTCACCTTTACATTTGTGTGAAATGACATTAGACAATCTTGAATGTTTTACCTCGGTTGGCTAAAGTCTGTGCTGATGCATTGAGGCCAATGGTTAATTTCATCATAATTTCTGCCTTCTCTGATTGATGACTGTGATAAGAGAAGTGATCCACATTTACCAGGATCTCACTGGAAACCATTATTGTATGAGTGTGGTACTTCAGAACAGAGCTATGTTGCTAAAAGACCATTGCTTCTTCAAAGAGAAGACCATCTCTCTCTTTTGTTTCAGTGAACAAGTCAACAATGCCTCTAAGCCCAGCTCTAATTATGTGAAAATTCAAGTTGTTTTATGTACCACAACTCAATTATTAAAGTTAGGATGATATTGGTTCTAGATTGGATGCTTCATGATGGCATGCAATCCAGGACCCTATTCAATGGGTCTACAGCAGACCCAGTCGCAGTGTGGTCTGGCACTGAACAAGGCTACACTGTTGCTCCAATCCTTGTTTCAATCTTTCTTGCTACAATGTTGCCTGACCTCCACAAGCCCTGCAGGAGAAAAAATAGTCAACAGTGACCACCAGCCTGTTAATAGTGGGTGGGGGGGGGGGGGCAGGGGAGAAAGGAAGGATATTCACCGACAAATGAGCAAACCTAGCAATTATCGGCCTGTGAGTTTGACGTCAAGTGGTGGGTAAATTGATGAAAAGTATTCTTAGAGATGGTATATATAATTATCTGGATAGACAGAGTCTGATTAGGAACAGTCAACATGGATTTGTGCATGGAAGGTCACGTTTGACAAATCTTATTGAAGTTTTTGATGAGGTTGCTAAGAAAGTTGACGAGGGTAAGGCGGTGGATGTTGTCTATATGGACTTCAGTATGGCCTTTGACAAGGTTCCACATAGAAGGTTAGTTAGGAAGGTTCAATCGTTAGGCATTAATATCGAAGTAGTAACATGGATTCAGCAGTGGCTGGATGGGAGACGCCAGAGAGTAGTGGTGGATAACTGTGTGTCAGATTGGAGGACGGTGTGTAGTGGTGTGCCTCATGGATCTGTACTGGGTCCAGTGTTGTTTGTCATATACATCAATGATCTGGATGATGGGTTGTAAATTGGATTAGTAAGTATGCAGATGATACTAAGATAGGTGGCGTTGTAGATAATGAAGTAGGCTTTCAAAGCTTGCAGAGAGATTTAGGCCAGTTAAAAGAGTGGGCTGAAAGATGGCTGATGGAGTTTAATGCTGAAAAATGTACATTTTGGTAGGACTAATCAAAATAGGACATACATGGTAAATGGTAGGGCATTGAAGAATGCAGTAGAACAGAGGGATCTAGGAATAATGGTGCATAGTTCCCTGAAGGTGGAATCTCATGTGGATAGGGTGGTGAAGAAAGCTTTTGGTATGCTGGCCTTTATTAATCAGAGCATTGAGTATAGGAGTTGGGATGTAATGTTGAAATTGTATAAGGCATTGGTAAGGCCAAATTTGGAGTATTGTGTACAGTTCTGGTCACCGAATTATAGGAAAGATGTCAATAAAATTGAAAGAGTACAGAGGTGGTTTACTAAAATGTTGCCTGGGTTTCATCTCCTAAGTTACAGAGAAAGGTTGAACAAGTTAGGTCTTTATTCTTTGGAGCGTAAAAAGTTGAGAGGGGACTTGATAGAGGTGTTTAAGATTATGAGGGGGATTGATAGAGTTGACGTGGATAGGTTTTTTCCATTGAGAGTGGGGGAGATTCAAACAAGAGGACATGAGTTGTGAGTTAAAGGGCAAAAGTTTAGGGGTAACATGAGGGGGAACTTCTTTACTCAGAGAGTGGTGGCTGTGTGGAACGAGCTTCCAGCAGAAGTGGTTGAGGCAGGTTTGATGCTGTCATTTAAAGTTAAGTTGGATAGATATATGGACAGGAAGAGAATGGAGGGTTATGGACCGAGTGCAGGTCGGTGGGACTAGGTGAGAGTAGGAGTTCGGCACGGACTAGAAGGGCCGAGATGGCCTGTTTCCGTGCTGTAATTGTTATATGGTTATATGGTTAAATATGACACTGAATATCAAGTGTTGTTAGACTCATTAGAAATGGTCATTGTGTATCACAAAAGTATTTCTTACCTGGTCACACTTTCAGATGTGGGTCAACCAATTGGTCCTCACTCTCAACAATTTGTCCTTCAGCTCCTCCCACTTTCTCCAGACTCAAGGGGTAGTCATGAGACCCGCATGGGCCTCAACTAGGTCTACCTTTTTGTTGGCTACGTAGAACAATCCATGTTACAAGCCGTCCCTGGATATGCTCAACTCTTCCTCCACTACACTGAGGACTGCACTGGTGCTGCTTCATGCACCCATGCTGAACTCATCAATTTCATCAACTTTGCTTCTAACTTCTACCCTGCCTTTAAATTCACTTGATCTCTGACACCTGCCTCCCTTTTCTCAATCTCTCTGTCTCTACCTCTGAAGACAAACTGACAACCGACGACTTTTATCACCTACCAATTCCCACAGTTATCTTGACTTTTCCTCTTCCCTCCCTGTCTCCTATAATAATGCTATTCCCTTTCCTCAATTCTTTCATCACCCCATCTGTTCACAGGATGCATCTTTCCTTTCCAGGACATCAAAGAATGAGGTTTCCCTTCCTCCCTTCCTCCACCATTGATGCTGCCCTCACCCAAATCTCCTTCACTTCCTGAACATCCACGTTCACCCCATCTTCCCGCAGCCTTAACGTAGACAAGTTCCTCTCGTTCTCACTTGCACCCAGGAGTCTCCACATTCAACACATCAACCTCTGCAACTGTCACCATCTCCCAAGGGATCCTACCACCAAACACATCTTTACTTCCCCCCCTCCCCACCGACCCCATTTCCGTAGAGGCTGCTCCCTCCGTGATTCCCTTGTTTGTTTGCACCTACCGGCACTCATCCCTGCAAGCAGCCAAAGTGCTACACCTGCCAATTCACCTCCTCCCTCACTTTCATTCAGGGCTCCAAACAGTCCTTGCACGTGATGCAACACTTCACCTGTAAGTCTAATGGGTTTGTCTATTCTGTTCGATGCTCACAATACAGCCTCCTCTACATTGGTGAGACCAGTCGTAAATTGGGGGACTGCTTCGGCAAGCACCTCCACTCCATCCGCCAAAAGTGACTTCCTGGTGGCCAGACAATTTAATTTCTTTTTAAATTTAATTTAATTCTCTTTCCAGTTCCGACATATTAACCCATGGCCTCTTCTTGTGCCACGATGAGCCCACCCTCAAGGTGGAGGAGCAACATTTTATACTCTGTGGGTAGCCTCTAACGTGATGGCATGAATATCAACTTCTCTTTCCAGTGAAAAAAAATTCCCTCCCCTCTTCTTCTAGTCCCCACTCTGGCCTCTTACCTCTTCTCATGTGCCTATCACCTCCCCTCGGGTCCGCCCCCCTTTCCTTTCTCCTATGGTCCACTCTCCTCTCCTATCAGATTCATTCCTCTCCAGCCCTTCACCTTTCCTTGCCACATGGCTTCACCCATCTTCTAGCTATCCTCCTTCCTCTCCCCCACCGTTTTATTCTTGCGTCTTTCCCCTTCCTTTCCAGCCCTGAAGGAGGGTCTCAGCCCAAAACATCGACTGTTTATTCATTTCCATAGACGCTGCCTGACCTGTTGAGTTCCTCCAGCATTTTGTATGTGTTGCTTCAGATGTGGGCCTGTTTCTTCTAAGAAACTAGATTCCTCAGGTTTTCACTTGCCTGAAATATTCACATACGAAATGTTGCTCAAAGTTCTATAAAATCAAGAGCCTATACTATTTTCAACAGTTAAAACTGATAAGAAAATAATCATGTACTTGAACAGATCTATATCTCACAGCAGCAGACTAAGAAACTTGTATATTTATCCAATCCCAAGACCTTCCCAGCTAAATTCATGAGCAGTTGAAACCTGCATTAAATTTTCTCCGCAAGGTAGTGGGACAGGACAACATTTGCAGTTTCCTAGGGAGGTGCATCTGCACAGCAGGACTCTCACATACAACCTCAACACCAGTGGCTGCTCATTGGTGAAGAGTTTCATAGACTGGAACAATTGTATGGTCGTGATTACAATAGCTTATTTTGTGACAGTCACAGGAACAGAAGGGCGCAGACTCGTGGCAGTCAAACAGTTTTATTTTAAGTGTTCTATTTTTAATGCATTAATAATCATGACCCACCCCCCAATTCAACTATTGTATCAGTAATACAAGTGTGCAAAATATAGATGTTACCGATTTTTTAAAAATATCCTTTCAAGTGCAATTCTTCAGTGCTCTTGAGGATTTCTAAACTGCAACAAACTATCTTTCCTATGCAACATACACAAATTGCTGAAGGAAATCAGCAGGCCAGGCAGCATCTATGGAAAAGAATGCACTCAATGTTTCAAGCCAAGACCCTTCAGCAGGATACCAGGGATAGAGTTCCTCTTGTCCTCACCAACCACCCTCCCAACCAGCACACAATTCTCCAGAATTTCTATCAGCTCCAACAGGATCCCACCATCAAGCACCTTTCCCTCCCCCCTCACCCCACTTTCTGCTTTCCTCAGGGATTGCTCCCTAAGCAATTCCCTTGTCCATTCATCCCTCCCCACTGATCTTCCTCATGGCACTTATCCTTGCAAGAGGAACGAGTGCAACACCTGCCCCTACACTTCCTCCCTCACTACCATACTACCATTCAGGGCCCCTGAACAGTCCTTCTAGGTGAGGCGACACTTCACCTGTGAGTCTGTTAGGGTCATATACTGTGGCTGGCGCTCCCAGTGTGGCCTCCTGTATATTGGCGAGACCTGACGCAGACTGGGAGACCACTTCACCAAACCCCTGCCCTCTGCCCGCCAGAAGCAGCAGGATCTCCCTATGGCCACACATTTTAATTCCACTTCCCATTCCGATATGTCTGTCCATGGCCTCCTCCACTGTTGCAGTGAAGCCACACTCAAGATGGAGGAAAAACACCTTACATTCCATCTGGCTAGCTTCCAACCCGATGGCATAAACACTGATTTCTCAAACTTCCAGCAAAGGCACCCCCCCCCCCCGCCCATTCATCACTCCCCATCCCTTTCCCTCTCTCACCTCATCTCCTTGCCTATCCATCGTCTCCCTCTGGTGCTCCTCCCCTCTTTTCTTTCTTCCATGGCCTTCTGTCCTTTCCCTTCAGACTCCCCCTTCTCCAGGCCTGTATCTCTTTCATCAATCGACTTCCCAGCTCTTTACTTCACCCCTCACCCTCCCCCTCCCAGTTTCATCTTTACTTTGTGTTTCTTCCTCCCCTCCCACCTTCTAGCTCTACCCCTCATCTTTTTTCCCCCCTTGAAAGTCTCAGCCCAAAACATTGACTGTGCTTTCTTCCACAGATGCTGCCTGGCCTGCTGAGTTCCTCCAGCATTTGTGTGTGTTGCTTGGATTTCCAGTATCTGTAGATTTTCTGTTGTTTAGCTTTCCTATGACTCACATCTTTACACTGGAAGAGACCTCAATTTCAAATTTTAGGAAACAAAATAATAATAATTTAAAGTAGTATTTTCCTTGATGCACATCACTAGCTCTTTTCCTTCAATAAGCTTCAACAACTCACTTTGGTTGGGGAAGACAAACTTCTCATCTCTTGTGCCAAAATTACTCAAGTTAATGGATATTGATATTTATGATGCTATCATGTCATGTTAACTATGTTGCATTAAATACCATTGCATCTCCTGCTGTGTAATGTTGCGCAATGTTGTTTATCGATCACTATCTTGGATTCCATATTTTACAACTGCCTTTATCTATCTTTACCTTCTCAGTTCCTATTCTATGCAGTATAAAAAGCTTACAGAGCTTTGGAAAAACAATGACATGCACCCCTTTCCTCTTGAATTCACCTAAGGATTTTCCCCCAGATCTTTCATGATATATTACACAGTGTCTGATTCCACCTTAACCTGCTTTACATCTCCTTCCATGCATCTAAGTCACATAAGTAGTTATCTAGTGACCAGTCTGAAAAATAAAATCAACAACTAAACACTCAGCAAGTTGGAACTATTATTCCTGCCCCTCAGGTCACTGTCTCACTTTATGGTAAGGTGTGAATTATCTATTGAGTCCATTAACCCATGGTTGTAATGATGGTCAGCTCCCTCTGAAGCCCAATTCATACTTCTGTGTCAAATGTACACCGTAGGTACAGCATAGCCACATACCCTACGCTGTAGCCTAACGCGCACCTCTCCCAAAATGTAACAACGTGTTGCGGCGACGCAGACCGCTCTGCTTGGTGGTACCGCATTTCCTCCTACGCATTGCCGGTTGCTGCTGCTTCTCTGCCATTTCAGAATTGAGAGAGAAGAAACTCTTGTTCAACATTTATTAGCTCCAACTTCAACATGATGCGCTCAGTTTCAATCGCCATTGTTTGAAGTACAGGAAGAAACTCAACACAGTGGCATAGAAACCCCACCACCAACTAGCGTTTTGGCGGTGAATTGCAGAGCGATGCAGACAACGCACAAGTATAAATGCTCACAATGGCGTAGCCCGTACACACAAGTATAAATCAGCCTTAACACTACCCACAAAGTCAATCTACTGAAATACATAATCACCCTTAGCTTCTATTCATAATAGTCAAATCATTGGGACCGCATTTAGAGGCACAGACAATTGAGCTACAGACTCCAGTTCAAATCCTGCAATGGGAAATTTAAATGCACATAGTTGGGGGGGGGGGGAATCAAATTAAAGAGCCAATGTTAGTAATACTAACCATGAAACCACAGGTTTGTCATGAAAATCTGTATGTCTCACTGACACTCCTCTATTTCTAGACCCGCACTGCTTCCCCAGTCCAAAGCCAATCAGGAACAGTCGGTAAACACTGGCCTTGCCAGTAAAGTCCACATCACAAAGTTAAGAATACTAGCATTATTATATTTAATCTCCCATCCTCCATTGTCTATTACAAACTAATGCCCATAATTCCAATCTGCACACTCGCACTCACCTGAACAAATTTGATAATTCTATTTTCACTCTTATTGTTCAGGTCACCTATGAAAGTTAGAAACTTAAATACTTTACTTTCCTTTACCTAACTGCTAGGGAATCCAGATTTTGATTTGCTGACTGGAATATCATCATCATCGAGAAAAATATACAAAACAGCAAAACTAGTTAAAAATAGCAGCCTGTTAATTCACAACCAAAATATATGTTACTGCAATTTTATGTATGCTTGTCGAGTTTAAATTCATTCCATTCTCAGTGTCTCTCATAGCGAATCCTACTTACCAAAGCCAAGTTTAGCGTAATCTTGAACTTGCTTACCACAAAGAATATACATTTAATTGAAGTTACATGGAAATGTTCATAACTAGAGATTCTATCTACAATAAAATCTGATGCAACCCTTCAATTTGTCTTCAGCTCTGCAGCTTTGGAACAAAGACAAGCAGAGCAACAGCGACTACATTGACTCAGAAGGAAAAATGCTATGAATAATACAACACCCAGCCAAACACTATACATATATGTTGTACCACAAAACTTCATGATTAATTAGACAGATTAATCTGGGAAACCAATGTTAAAACAATGTACCTTTAATTACTGTCCAGCCACTCGTGAAAAACTTAACACTGAGCATTATGCAGTATAGCAACACAAGAAGACAAGAACATTAAAGTATCTAAAGCCATTTACTCAAATATATTATGTATAAGTATCCTCAAAACAAGTAAAGAGCAAAATCAGTACATTCTTGAAATGATTTGAAAGGCTTATTTTAAAAGAATCATATTTGCACCCACATTGTTTAAGTCCTCACAGAGTTTAAGCATACATTAACAAAATTCCAGAACCTCTACCATAGAAACATATAATGCTCCTCCAATCAGGGAAGGATGCTTTGTTTCCTGCCTGAGAGGCTGGATGTAGAAGCAAAAAGATAAATAATATTTACAGCATTTGAATTACCTCATTAAAAGCAATCACTAAATCATCCAGTAACTTTTTTTTGCTTTGTTTAAAGGACAAAAACCCTTTAAAATAGTACTATAGAGATGCAAGTTTATTTCTATTTTTTTTCCATGTGGAAAGAAATCATGGAAGATATAGATGAGGAAGATCAATTTCCCCGTGTTGCAGCATCCATCTAAAACAAACTTAGCCGTCTCCTATCATGGTATTCAAAATTTATTCAAATAATTTGAAGATATTTGCCTCCAATTTCATATCCAGAAATATAATTAATGTGATTATCTTATGAAAAAAATGACCCAAGACTTTCATTTTCCATTTATTCATTTAATAGATTTCCCTGCCTTATTATCTGTCATGCCTTAGTTCTGCTTTTACAGTGAAATTGCAATGTGCCTAAAACTTCCACTGTGGACTAAATGAGGAATTAGTTTTCTTGATTTTTCTCTTCCGCAACAATTATCACTTTAAATCTTTTTTTTTTGAACTAAGTACAGTTGTACTACAACATCTTTCGATTTAAAATTCTATTCAGTGGAAAAGTTCAGAATTTAATTTACTTCTCCAATCATGAACAGTGAACAAAGCTGCCAGGTCTCTCAATTAATTCAACATTACATAGAGCACTTTCATTTTCCATGCTCTCCCTTATGCTTAAATGCATTAGATTTCATCTGCCATTGTTGTACTCTTTTGTGGTCAATGCTTTCCTGAACTACCTCCCCTAATTCAACCATTCCTTTTAGTCTGCACCATCTGCTAATCCACGATAAGGTCCTCAATCCAAGTCCTCCCTATATTGAAATAATAGGATCGAAGCACCAATGTCTGGGACCTTCAGTTATAACTTACCCCAGCTGGGTAATGACTTGTTTGTACCCTCAACTTCTTAAAATCTTACCCGAAACGTTGAGCTTTAATAGCATCTTTTTGTGCACAACCTCAGTCAAGGTACATCAGTAACAGGGAACTATCCATCTGGAAACTGGAAAATAAATCTGGAATGCAGTTTTCTTCAAATCCACACAGGGTGCTCTCCTTCAAAGACTACATAGTCTGCAGATTAGCAAATTATAAAATGCATATCTCAAAATGTTGAAGTTTAAGCATTTCGTGCCAATCTCAGTTTGTTTTCCAACTGAGCCACAACAATCAAAAATATGGAAACAGTATTTTGTGAACAATGAATCTTCGCAAGTTTGCATTCACAATCACATCTGTGGGTTTCATCTGACACTCCAAATATTCATCCATATTATTCAAACTAGCATAATAACACAAAGCACTCTCACACTAATCAATCTGCTATGTTAACTTTATCTGTATTCTGTGTTGCACTGTGCACTGTTAGAGCTAAAATCTTGCGTAGAACGTATCAATATACAGTACTTCGAAAAGCACTTTACACAAATGGCTGAATATTCATCTTTTATTCATACAAAAATCAAAAGTTGCAATATTTCACTAACTCATGCTCTCCCAATAATATTCTAAAGAGTCGTCAGATGCTGCCCTCAAATCCTGTTTGGAACGACTTTTAAAACCTACTCCAATCTGTTCTGAAAATCTGACTGAAGAAATAAATGCCAACATTCTTAACAAAGAATCCTGTGAAAACATGCCAACTTTTGCACAGAAGGGAACAAAAACTGCGGCTGTAAAAAACTTAAATATTGCATTTAGAGCACCCAAATGTTTCATAAGTTAATATTATGAAATTAAATTAGATTTAAGTTTATTTAGTTAAGACCTCGCACTTAAAAGGCGAATGGCCTCGTTTTAAAAAAATATTGAGTGAAATGCACTTAGCTAGCGCACACTGTTAATGCGATTTTTAAATCCTATCTGCAGAATATTCGCCTTGCCATCTTCCGCACCCCCACCCCCACCTTACCTGCGGATGCAGTTGCCTTGGTAACAGGCTGTCCCCTAGAGTCTGGCACTAGCGGCTGATCCACCTCGGCTCGCCAGCTTTCGGCTGCAGCAGCTGCATCCCCGCCAGTGACTGCCGCCCTTGCCTGCGGACCGCTGTCAGCGCTCCAGTCCGCCTGCTCGGGCTCCTCTCCTTCGCTCCACTGTCCCTTTGGAAACGGCTGGACGAAAGGGTCGCTCGCCATGACGGAAGGATGGATTGCAAGGTGGTGCGTATTTTTTAAAGAACTTGGTCTCTTTGTGCAACTGTTCACACTCCTAATCCCCGCCTCTCAGTCCGGAGCTTGTACGCATGTGAAAATGGCTTGTTTGGTTCAAGGTTTCTACCCTGACGTCAGCTGTGGGAGGATGAACTGAAAGATTGAAGTGGATGCTGGGAATCATTCTCTTTATAACTAAATCTAAATGTTCATATTTTGTGTTTTCCTTAAAGAAAGCTTAAAGGTGATAAATGTATTTAAGATTATTGAAGCAATAAAAACTACGATGGCTTAACTTGTATACTTGACTGTACAAGAAGTTGCTTGCGTATAAATTATTTAACAATTCAGTTACCTAACCGAAGCCCAGATAATCTTTGTTTAACGTCTTTCCTTGGGGATGAAAATTAGCCGTATTGTAGCATTTGCACATTACATTTCATGCCCCACCCATCAGAACTAGTCTAGTGGAATTTTGACGGGAATAAGAGATACGCCCTTTGTAGCCTTCTTTTGTCTGGGTGGAGTTTTTTTAAAATTTCTTTCACCACATATCTAGGTGGAAAGTTCAAGGAACGAAACCATCTTACATTTTCCTTTTTCGGACCTTTGCAATGCTCATGAACTGTACTAAATATGGCTGCATTGAATTAAAAAAAAGACAATTTATTTCAATTCCCATTATTAAACCCTCCTCCTCCCCACCCCCCACCCAGACAAAAAAAAGACTTGTCAGTTTCCTATTAAAATATTCATGATCAGGAAACCGAAAATAAAGTACAGACAAAATTGGGAAGCTGCTTCTTCCATTCTATTACTTTTCTGGTCCTTGATCAGTAGCAACCCAGATTGCTTAAAAAGTTATAAGGTACAAAAGAAAGTGCATACAACTTGCCAATGTTCTGGAAATAGAATGGACTTGGAAATATACTCCTGATTACCCACACTGTTCCCTCTCAGCTGAAAAATCGGGAGAACTCCATGTTGAACAGCACTCAGGAGAAGCGGACACAGAATGTACTCTGGGTGTGGTCTTCATTGTCTTTAGAGTGGGTAGACAGACTACCACTTGCTGAAGTAACTGAAACTTGAAGGATATAGCTGCCAGATTTGACAGATAACAAGTGAATCAACATAGAAAATAGGAGTAGGGATAGGCCATTTGGCCCTTTAAGCCTGCTTCATTACGATATTTGATCATCCAAATTCAGTAACATATTGCTGCCTTCTTCTGATATCCCTTAGTCTCTTTAGCCACTAGAACAATTTCTAAGTTGTTTTCGCATATAATTAAGGATTTGGCTTCAACTGCTTTCTGTGATAGAGAATTCCACAACTTTGTCATTTTTTCGTTGAAAAAATTTCTCCCGATCTCTGTCTTAAATCACATACCCCATATCTTAAGTCTGTGACTCTTGGTTCTAAATTTCGCCATAAAGATCATCCTACCTACATTAGTTTGTCTCATCCTCTTACAATTTCACAAGTTTAATGCGATTGCCATTCACTGTTCTGAACTCTGGTGAAATATATGTCCAATCACCCCAACCTCTTCATATGTCAGGCATTCTACTGAACATTTGCTGAACTGCCTCAGCAGCAAGGATGCCTTTCTTCTCACTGACACAGTGGTGTCAAGAAAACAACCTCTCCCTCAATGTCGCAAAAACAAAGGAGCTGGTTGTAGATTACAGGAGGAATGGAGACGGGCTAACCCCTATTGACATCAATGGATCTGGGGTTGAGAGGATAAACAGTTTAAAGTCCCTCGGCATCCACATCACCGAGGACCTCACGTGGTCTGTACACACCAGCTGTGTGGTGAAAAAGGCACAACAGCGCCTGTTTCACCTCAGTCAGTTGAGGAAGTTTGGTATGGACCCCCAAATCCTAAGAACTTTCCACAGGGGCACAATTGAGAGCATCCTGACTGGCTGCACCACTGCCTGGTATGGAAACTATACCTCCCTTAATCACAGGACTGTGCAGAGAGTGGTGCGGACAGCCCAGCACATCTGTAGATGTGAACTTCCCATGATTCAGGACAGTTACAAGGACAGATGTGTAAAAAGGGCCCGTAGGATCATTGGGGACCCAAACCATCCCGACCACAACCTATTCCAAATGCTACTGTCCGGGAAGCAGTACTGCAGCATAAAAGCCAGGACCAACAGGCTCCAGGACAGCTTCTTCCAGCAGGCTGATGAACTCACGGTGATTTGAGTGTACTCTGTTTTACATTGACTGTTCTATTCATTATAAATTACTATAATTGCACATGGCACATTTAGATGGAGAGAGACGTAATATGAAGATTTTTACTCCTCATGTATGTGAAAGATGTAAAGAAATAAAGTCAATTCAATTCAATTCAAATTCCTCAGTTAAAGAGGCCAAAATTGCATACAATATTCAAGGCGAGCTCTCAAATCCTTTCACTATGGAGGTCAACATACTGTTTGACTTTTTCATGCTTGTTTTCATCAACTGGTGCAAAAGGACTCCTAAGTCTCTCTGTGCATAATAGATAAAGAATAGCTTTATTTGTCTCATGTACATTGACATGTTTAGTGAAATGCTATACTCAAATAATAATTTGTGGTTCTGTTTTTACAAGCAAACCGTACATTGTGCATTTTTCCACATTATACTACATCTGCCATTTATTAGCCCATGCAGATCACTGACAAATGGTAAGAGTGGTCTCCCTCACCTCTGCCCCTCTGATCCTCAACACAGGAGCCCCTCAGGGGTGTGTACTAAGCCCCCTCTTTTACTCTCTATATAATCATGACTGTGTCACCACCCACAGCTCCAATCTGTTAATTAAATTTGCAGATGACATTACATTGATCGGGCTTGTCCCTAAAAATAACGAGGCACCCTACAGAGAAGAAGTCATCACCCTGATACAGTGGTGTCAAAAAAACAACCTCTCCCTTAATGTCACAAAAACAAAGGAGCTGGTTGTGGACTACAGGAGGAACAGGGACAGGCTAGCCCCTATTGACATCAATGGATCGAGTTTCTCAGTATACACATCACTGAGACCTCACGTGGTCTGTACATACCAGCTGTGTGGTGAAAAAAGAACAACAGCGCCTCTTTTACCTCATACAATTGAAGAAGCTTAGCATGAGTCTCCAAATCCTAAGGACTTTCTAAGGGGGCACAATTGAGAGCATCCTAGCCCACTGCATCACTGCCTGGTATGGGAACTGTACTTTCCTCAGTTGCAGGACTGTGCAGAGAGTGGTGCAGACTTCCCACTATTCAGGACATTTACAGTGACAGGTGTGTAAAAAAGACCCGAAGGATCATTGGGGACCTGAGTCACCCCAAATTGTTCCTGCTGCTACCATCTGGGAAACAGTACCGCAGCATTAAAGCCAGGACCAACAGGCTCCGGGACAGCTTCTTCCACCAGGACATCAGACTGATTAATGTACGCTGACACAATAGTATTTTTAAATTGACTGTTCTATTGTACATACTATTTATTACAAATTACTATAAATTGCACAGACTGAGACATAACATAAAGATTTTTACTCCTCATGTTTGTGAAGGATGTAAGAAGTAAAATCAATTCAATTCACTCATCTTGTTCAAATCATTCTGTATCTTCCTCGCAGGTCAAAATCCTGCCCAGTTTGTGTTCTCCACAAACTTGCAAACAGTACATTTAAGTCCCTCACCTAAATCACTTAATAAATTGTGAACAGCTGGGGTCCAAGCATTGATCTCTGCAGTAAACCATTTGTCACTGGCTGCTACACAGCCTGGCCTCCAGAGTTCCATCAGCATTTTGTGTGATTTGCTTGGATTTCCAACATCTGCAGATGTTCTCTTGTTTGTGGCTATACAGACAGTACCTACAGTATTTATCCTTTGTTTCCTGTCTGCTTACCATCAGTGAGAGATCTTGTGGTTAAGGAATTCGTGACCACAATATAAGATCATAAGACATAGGAGTAGAGTTAGGTTATTCGGCCCATGAGCGTGCCCTGCCATTCCATCACATCTGACTTATTATCCCTCTCAACCCCGTTTCTTCCTGCCTTCTCTGCTAACTAACTCTTGACTAACCAAGAACCTACCAACCTCTGCTTTAAATATACTCAATGACTTGGCCTCCACGGCCGTCCGTGGCAGTGAATTCTACGGATTTATCACAGAATTTGGCAGAATTCCAGATAGTTGAGGGAGGGTGCCCCAGCTGTGCACAAGGTGCAGCAGGTTCTGAAGTCCAAGTCTGCAGCACAACAGTTGGGATACTGCGTAGCCTTTCCTGCACTTGCTGGTGGCAGGGATCTCAGCAAGAAGCTGAGATGGTTCACTTCCTGCTGAACTTGGTTGCAAATGTGTGAGTCTATCCTTTAGCACTCATGTGAGGATACGTCTAGATCCTCCTCATATATTAGCTGTTTAATTTTACACCAGTATTCCATGCAGTAAAACAGCTGTCCTTCAGTGTTTTCTGTTCAGCCTCATTAGTTCGGCCTGTAGCTTGCTTGCTTTGCTACTTAGCACTATTCTCCAGCTTCATTAGGCTGAAATCTCAGTTTTAGGTATAGGGCTGATCCTGACATGCCCATCTGCACTTGTTGAACCAGTGTTAACCCCATGGTTTGATAGTAATGGTAGAATGAGGGACAAGTGGTAACAAATTACTTTGTTGTACATTTCTGTTGCAGCTTATGGCACAAGGTGCTTTTTGGATGCCTAATTTTAGCTGCCAGATCTGTTCAGTCTATCCCAGTTAGCATGTTGGATGAACTTCACAAAACATTTGAAAATATTCTATATGCGAAGAACAGTGTAGTGTCCACAAGAACAGTGCAGTGGTCATTTCTACCAATTCTGACATGAACACAAGGAGATCTGTCATTATGAAGACAAGTTAACTTGTGCCTTTCAGGAGGTTTGTGACAAGGCCCCAAATAGTAGATTAGTGTGCAGAATTAAAGCATATGGACTTGGGGTATTGTATGCCGGAAAATAGGTGTGGGAGTAAACCATCTGGCCGCTCAAGTTTGCCATGCCTTTCAATATGATCATGGCTAATCTGCCTTAGTTTCCCTTCCAAGTTAGTACTCTATAGCCTTTAATCCTCTATTCTTTTCCCAATCTACCACCACCTTAAATACTTCTAAACATTTGACCACCACCACCCTCTACACTCCACTGTTTACATGACTGGCCCCTATTGTTGTATCTATACCCCCTTATTCAAGACTCTCCCAGTGAAAATAATTTCAACGTTGATCATAACATGTCTCCTCAGTTTCAATGTGATCACCCCTCATTCTTCTAAACAACAAGGAATAACGGCCCAATCTGTGCAGTGACTCTTGATAACACAATCCTGTCATCCCAAGAATTAGCCTAGCCACCACCTTTGGTTGAGTTCCAATGCCATTACATCCTTCTCTCGGTAAAGAGACAAAAACATGTGCACAACACTCCAGGTGTCGCCTTGCCAACACCCTGTAAAATTGTAACACAACGTCTCTAATTCTCCAATAGTCAGGGTCATAGAGTCATGGAGAGGTACAACACAGAAACAGACCCTTTGGCCTATCTAGTCCATGCCAAAAACATTTAAGCTGCCTACTCCCATCAATCTGCACTGGAACCATGGCCCTTCATATACCAACCATTCATGTACCTATCCAAACTTCTCTTAAACATTGCAATCAAGCTCTTGTGTACCACTCGCACTGCCAGCTCATTCCACACTCTCACGAACCTCTGAGTGAAGAAATTTTTATCTCATGTTCCCCTTAACTTTTTCCCCTTTTACCCTTAACCCATAACCTCCGGTTGTAGTCCCACCCAACCTCATTGGAACAAGCCTGCTTGCATTTACCCTATCTACACCCCTCATAATTTTGTATACCTCTATCAAATCTCCTCACAAACTTCTACATTCTAAGGAAAAAAGTCCTAACCTATTCAATCAGGTCCTCCTTATACATCCTTGTGAATTTTCTCTCTGCTCTTTCAAACTTAGTTACATCTTTCCTATAGGTAGGTGACCAAAGCTGCACACAATACTCCAAATTATGCCTCACCAAGGTCTTATACAACTTCAACATAACGTCTTATCTCCTGGATTCAATATTTCATTTTATAAATGCCAATATGCCAAAAGCTTTCTTTATTACCCTATATACTTGTGAACTATATAGTTACAGAACTATAACTCCCCTTAATTGGATAGGCACGTGAGTAGTATTTCTATTATGACCACTGCAATTGTATGTACGTATATAGCACCTTCAATGTAAGATTTGCTAAAGTCCAATATTCACTATCTACTATATACAGCATATGACAAAAAAACCTTGCATATCGAATTATGAACAGAATATATCATCTCCAAAAAATATCATCTGCATTGGTGTTTACAAAGGCAAAATACAAGAAGCTATAAGGCTGCAGTAAAGCACTGCAGCAACATTTAGTAAAATGTTTCTACTTGCATATGTGTTATGCTATTTGACAGGAGAATAATCAAACAAAATTTGGCATGAGAGATTTTAGGAGAGAGGTATGAAAGTTTGGTCAGACATGAAGGTTTTAAAAAGAGACTTAGGGTTGAAATACCAGAGCTTCGGTTCCTGACAGTTGAAAGCATGGCTGCCAGTGCAGAAGTGACATAATTAATGCATGATAAGGAGGCCAGAACTGGAGGAGCAGAAATATCTCTGAGAATTATAGGACTGGGAGAGATTACAGACCAAGAAAGATGAATCCAAGGGGAATTTTTTTAAAAAAGGATGGAAATTTCAAGATTGAGTTCATTTTTAAAAAATATAACCTTATTATCTAATAGGTGTGAATACATCCTCTCTGCTCAATGCCTACAGTGTAATCAAGGGGTTAAACATTAAACTACCTTGCAATTATAACCAGATGTTTGTGCTCCTTGCTCTTAACTCCATTAGCTTCTCCAATCTTTGCATCGATGGAACAAAAAAACACCTGGTAAAACAAGGCCAGGTATGAATTGTTAAACAGCTTTATTTCATAGCAACACACAGCAAATGAAATTTAATGCGAAGAAATGTAGGGTGATGCACTTCGAAGGACAAATGAGGAGAGACAATATAAATAAAAGATAACTTTCTGAGACAGATGCAAGAGCAGGGGAATATGGATACATATTGTTAAAAGTGGCAGGGCAGATTGAGAAAATGATAATAATAGTCGGATATGCACAATTTAGGGTTCTATCAATAGGGGCATGGACAATAAAAGAAGAGAAGTTATGCTAGACCTTTATAAAGCAGTGTTTGGCCACTGCTGTTGTGTTGTGCTCTGGTCACCATATTGAGTATAAGGGTGAATGCATTGGAGAGGATTCAGAAAAGATCCCACTTCCGGGGATGAGGGCCCACAATGACATTGATAGATTAGAGACTGATTCTGTTTGTTTTGGAAAAGAGGGGAGATTTGATGCACCTTTTTAAAATGACAAAGGTCCTCGAGGGAGTATAGTGGGAGGCTGTACATACTCAGTGGATTCCGGTTAATTGGTCCATTGGTTAATCAGGGCGCTGCTTATTTGGGACAACTCTTAAAGAACAAAATCTAATAAAGAAAACAGCAAGATTCCCCTAATTTACTTGGGACACTGTGCCACTTAATTGGGACAGGAAACTATTGCTGAACAGTTTCTAACTAGTTTCAGTCATGTGAACTTGTGTGGCCCTTAAACACTACACTGTGCTTAAACCAAGCAGTTTTTAAATAGTGTTGGTTGCGTATGTTTCTGTTCAAAAAGCAGTGATTTTTGTTCTTAATAATTGGTGAGAAATCAGCAGTAAGACAATTGAAAATTGTTTTGCTCACTATGAGCACTATAGGTTCAAGTATTCAGGCTTAGAGATGCCAGAAATGGCCAGGAGAGAAAATGAAACCATTTCACTAGTTCAATAAGTTTGGAACTACGAAGAATTTGAAGATAGCGACAACCATCTTGAATGTTACAATGAAGGTGCAGTTTTGGAGGATGCGATCGTCAAAAGTATTACTGCCAACACTACACTGATTGGCCTCATCTCAAATAGTAATGAGGCAGCCTGCAGAGAAGAAGTCATCACCCTGATACAGTGGTATCAAGAAAACAACCTCTCCCTCAATGTCGCAAAAACAAAGGAGCTGATTGTGTATTACAGGAGGAATGGAGACAGGCTAACCCCTATTGACATCAATCTGGGGTTAAGAGGGTGAACAGCTTTAAGTTCCTTGTCATACACATCATCGAGGATCTCACGTGTCTGTACATACTGGCTGTCTGGTGAAAAAAGCACAACAGCGCCTCTTTCACCTCAGATGGCTGAAGACGTTTGGTATGTGCCCCTGAATCCTATGAACTTTCTATAGGGGTACAATTGAGAGCATCATGACTGGCTACATCACTGCCTGGTATGTGAACTGTACTTCCCTCAATCACAGGACTCTGCAGAGAGTGGTGCAGACAGCCCAGCGTATCTGTAGATGTGATCTTCCCCCTATTCAGGACATTTACAAAGACAGGTGTGTAAAAAGGGCCCAAAGGATCATTGGGGACCTGAGTCACCCCAACCACAAACTATTCCAGCTGTTACATTCGGGAAACGGTACCACAGTATAAAAGCCAAGACCATCAAGCTCCGGGACAGCTTCTTCCACCAGGCCATCAGACTGATTAATTCATGCTGCTACATTTGTATTTCTATGTTATATTGGCTGTCCTGTTGTACATACTATTTATTATTAATTACTATAAATTGCACATTGCACATTTAGATGGAGATATAACGTAAAGATTTTTACTCCTCATGTAAGTGATAAAGTCAATTCAATTCAATGTCGTCAGTCCATTATCTGCACGAGGTGTCTGCACTAATTTTGTTCATTTACAGTCAATCAAAAGAACATGGCAACATGTCGGTTGTCTGTCGTATCTGACAAAGACAGTGAACCTGTGCGGGATGTTTTAAAGTGGAAAAGTCATTGCACTAGGACAGTTTGACTCTCTCGACCTTGGAAGTGCAGGTCAAGTGGTACGAGTAGTCGTCACATACTGGGGTCTTCTTTCATTGCAGAGGATAACCACGACTTCTTCTGTGCCTTCACTGTCCACAAAGCATTGCAGAATCACCTTCTTGGCCACTGGATCTCACTGTTGATCTCATCCACCCAGTCTGGGTGGAGCTGGTTTCACATACTAGGACAGGTACATCCCTATTTCACCAGGGTATGAGGTCTTCCAGCTACCCTCGCCTGGTTTTGCCTCCCTGTCAAAGCAGTATACTGGGGTGTGGCCACAGTCACATGCAAACAATTACTTGGAGCGCAAACACGAGGAAATCTGCAGATGCTGGAATTTCAAGCAACACACACAAAAGTTGCTGGTGAACGCAGCAGGCCAGGCAGCATCTCTAGGAAGAGGTACAGTTGACGTTTTGGGCCGAGACCCTTCGTCAGGACTAACTGAAAGAAGAGCTAGTAAGAGATTTGAAAGTGGGAGGGGGAGGGGGAGATCCAAAATGATAGGAGGGGGAGGGATGGAGCTAAGAGCTGGACAGTTGATTGGCAAAAGGGATACAAGAGGATCATGGGACAGGAGGCCTAGGGAGAAAGAAAAGGGGGAGGGGGGGGAAAACCCAGAGGATGGGCAAGGGGTATAGTGAGATGGACAGAGGGAGAAAAAGGAGAGAGAGAAAAAGAATGTGTGTATATAAATAAATAAATACCGGATGGGGTACAAGAGGGAGGTGGGGCATTAGCGGAAGTTAGAGAAGTCAATGTTCATGCCATCAGGTTGGAGGCTACCCAGACGGAATATAAGCTGTTGTTTCTCCAACCTGAGTGTGGCTTCATCTTGACAGTAGAGGAGGCCGTAGATAGACATATCAGAATGGGAATGGGACGTGGAATTAAAATGTGTGGCCACTGGGAGATCCTGCTTTCTCTGGCAGACAGAGCGTAGGTGTTCAGCGAAATGGTCTCCCAGTCTGCGTCGGGTCTTGCCAATATATAAAAGGCCGCATCAGGAGCACCGGACACAGTATATCACCCCAGCTGACTCACAGGTGAAGTGTCGCCTCACCTGGAAGGTCTGTCTGGGGCCCTGAATGGTACTGAGGGAGGAAGTGTAAGGGCATGTGTAGCACTTGTTCCGCTTACAAGGATAAGTGCCAGGAGGGAGATCGGTGGGGAGGGATGGGGGTGACGAATGGACAAGGGAGTTGTGTAGGGAGCGATCCCTGCGGAAAGCAGAGAGAGAGGGGGAGGGAAAGATGTGCTTAGTGGTGGGATCCTGTTGGAGGTGGCGGAAGTTATGGAGAATTGTATGTTGGACTAGGAGGCTGGTGGGGCAGTAGGTGAGGACCAGGGGAACCCTATTCCTAGTGGGGTGGCGGGAGGATGGGGTGAGAGCAGATGTGCATGAAATGGGGGAGATGCGTTTGAGAGCAGAGTTGATGGTGGAGGAAGGGAAGCCCCTTTCTTTAAAAAAGGAGGACATCTCCTTCGTCCTGGAATGAAAAGCCTCATCCTGAGAGCAGATGCGGCGGAGACGGAGGAATTGCCAGAAGGGGATGGCATTTTTGCAAGAGACAGGGTGAGAAGAGGAATAGTCCAGACAGCTGTGAGAGTCAGTAGGCTTATAGTAGACATCAGTAGATAAGCTGTCTCCAGAGGTAGAGACAGAAATATATAGAAAGGGGAGGGAGGTGTTGGAAATGGACCAGGTAAACTTGAGGGCAGGGTGAAAGTTGGAGGCAAAGTAATTACTTGGAGCCATAGGTGAGAGCAAAGTGTCTGGTGCGGACCAAAGGTGAGTGAGCTGCCGCAGAATGGACAACAACAAGCCCCTTCACCAGAGGTGCTGCCCCTCCTGGACAACACATACACAGCATATACACTGGATGCATTCCTCCGTCAATAACTGTTCAGAACTAATACAGTTTTATAGTTCTATGGTAGCATTGGTAGTATTCTAATTTGTTCTGTATTTCATTTAAATGCATAATTTGCTATTCAGATAAACTGTACTTTTGTAATTCTTATACAATTTTAACTTTTTCCATGAAATGAGCTAATTGGAGCAGCCGCTTAATTGGGCTAAAGTATACTGGTCCCAATGTGATCCAATTAGCAGAATCCGCTGTGTATGCATATGTATGTCAGAGACAAAGGGGAAGAGAATTAACAGCAATGTGAAGAAAAGCTTCTGTATGCAGTATGTGGTTAGAATCAGGAATGCACTGCCTGGAGTTGTGGTGAAAGCAAGTTTCTTGGTAGCCTTCAAGAGGAAATTGGGTTAACATATGGTGGAGAAAAACTTTCAGGGCAATGGAGAATGTGCCAAAGGTTGGTCATAAAGGGTGCTGTCACGGATATGATGGATCAAATGGCCTCATCCTATGTTACACATATTCTATGAGTAGAATGTATAGACCATTAGTTTTGTCAAAGCTCACTTCATGATTTCCCTATGCATAATAGAAAATCTGTGAACGTACTATGCTTTAGCAGATTATTTTGCTAAAACAAGCAAAAAGAATTTTACTGGATTTCCTCATTCACACCACTTCAACAACCTGACTAAGACCTTGAGAGTTTGTCTCATTCATCTCACTTTTCTCACACCAGGAAGGCCTGCTAGAAATACATTCTGATGAGAAACATACCAAATAATGATAGTAAGGTTCCGTTTGGGTACCCGCCAACCCAATAGCATGAATATCAATTTCTCCTTCCTGTGAACAAATACCCCCCCAATTCATCTATTCCCCACTCTGACCCTTCACTTCTTCTCACCTGTCTACTGCTTTCCCTGGGCCCCCTCCTCCTTCCCTTTCTCCTGTTGTCCACTCTCCTCTCCTATCAAAATACTTCTTCTCCAGCCCTTGACCTTTCCTACCCACCTGGCTTCACCTATCACCTAGCCTTTTTCCCCTCCTTCCACATTTTTATTCTGGCATCTTCTCCCTTCCTTCTCAGTCCTGAAGAAGGGTGTTAGCCTGAAACGAGAACAGTTTACTCTTTTCCATAGAGGCTACCTGACCTACTGAGTTCCTCCGGCACTCTGTGTGTGTTGCTTATGATAGAAAGGTGTTTCCTTATTATCATTGCAATCCAATAAATTGATATAGAGTCATTTTAACTAAAACCAAATTACTGAAACAGGTCGGGCATCTAAAATAGACTTTAATTCAATATGAAAATCAATCATTACATACCAAAATTTTCCAACAAAAATTACGAAGAAAAACCACAAGAAAAAATTGGAAGAAGCAGTGAAGGTTTTTGTGAATGTATAATGAATAATTATCAGTAAGGTTATTTATCAGAATTTTTTTTTTAATTGAAGGTCATTCTCTTCTAGCTTTTTATTCTGTTTATATTTGGTTCCCTAGTGGTCAGTGGCATTTACATAATTTATATATTTTGGCTTTATGCTGTGCTGTGTCTCAGTATTAGAAAGAGTAAAAGCCAAATGATCTGTCAGAAATCAGAATCAGGTGTTTTTGATCTATCAGAAATAAGTTTTATATCTTTATGATAATTATGAACATATATTAATGCTATAATTATGTAATCAAATTAGCAAAGTATATTTGCTGTATTTTAGAGTACACATTAAACTCCCGACACATTAAATTGACCTGATGACGTTAACTATCTAGTTACAACCCTTAGATTCTGGGTTGTTCAGTTAGAAATCCCCACTGTCAAATTACCCTGGCCACATTATTCATCAGACAAACATTGAACAATTTTCAACATGCTTCAATAACCATTGATATGAAAGGATGACTTCCCTTTTTATTTAAACAAGGCCAGCATATAAACTTTGAGATGGCTGAGGGTCTTGTCAGACTCCATTTCAGAGCCAACTTGCACTATTATGTGTCTGAATTGACGTAGCGGACAGAGGAGATAAAAGCATATGCTTCCTCGAACTAAGACTGAATGGACCTTCATGACATTCCATTGGATGGAATGGTCACTGTTACCAACACCTTTTAAGTTCCAGTTTTGTGTGATTAACTGAATTTAATTTCCCCAGCTGTCATACTGAGGTTTGAGCACACATCTCCAACTCATCAGCTAGTACCTAGGACTAGAAATGTACCAACTGTGTTACAATTCCTCATTCACACATCAAGCCCATATGTGTAACTAATGAAGCCATGTTGCAGGAATGCATGACAGAATATTCTTGGGTAATAATGGCCAATGATAGATTCTTTTTGTTGTGAAGGCAGGCTCTGTTATTATCTATTTCAGGCTGGGAAGGAGAAAAATTGCAATTTCATCCTTTGATGCATCACATAGCCATTCTTCAGTAAAGTGTGTAGAACGATGTTGAAATATGTGCTTGATTGTGTTGGGTAGCCCACAAAAGTTAATAGCTTAGATTTAACTGATTAGAAAGAAAGAAAGATTAGCTTTGTTTTTAAGATATACCATGAAATGCATAATTTTCACCAAATCAAATCAACAAGGATAATGCTGGGCAGCCTGCAAGTGTCGCCGTGCTTCTGCACCAACATAGCGTGCCTACAATTCACTAACCCTAACCGTACATCTTTGGAATGTGGGAGCAAAGCGGAGCATACATAGGAAACCCAGGTGGTCACAGGGAGAAAGTGCAAACTTCTTACACACAACAGCGGGAATTGAACCATGATCTTACAGCGAGGTCTGCAAAGTATAGAACTAACCGCTACACTTGCAATTAAGCACATTTATGAGGGCCTTGATGTCTTCTATTCCTGAACCAAACTTCTGAATTTTGAAGAGCATAAAGTTGGCAAAAGTGCATTAATTAAATGGAGCAAATTATTTATAAATGCTTTACACCATTTGTGTTCATAAATTTTTTCTCCCATATTATGTATCACTTCTCAAAATATGAGGGAAGTTTTAAAAAAATTTTAAATATCTGTACATTTTCAATAATTAATCCTTTTTTCTTCATAGGTAACTGCACATTACTTTTACATAAAAATAAATATAGAAAATTTGTTACCTGTTTTTAGTATTGCCTCCATGTTCATGAAATCCTTCATTTTTAAATCTTCATATTTATCTTACTCTTTTTTCCAAAATATCCTTGCTCCATATTTCTGTAATCTCCTTTTGGATGATAACCCTCACTTACCTGTATCCTTCCTTCTCCCCCTTCCCACTGTTTTCTCCAAGTTTAATCACGTTTCCATCAACATTCTGGAATTCCCTCCTGAAACAAACTTGACTTTCCATATTCCTTTTTTTTGACTAAGGTTTTGATCATTTGCTCTGTATCTTCTTCTGTAGCTCAGTCTCAAATTCTGCTTGATAATATTTCCATGAACTGCCTTGGGATGTTTTGCTATATTAAAATGTCTACCTAAATTAAGCAGTTTTGAGAAATATTCAACCTTGCAAACAAATCAGGATTTGGGTTTGAACAGTGACCCCCAGAGGCATTTTCTGGAACTGTTCACTTAAGTTGAAAAGAAAGGCTCCATTGTATTTCAAGCATTCCTGTTGTCTCTATTGTATTTGTAGGGTGCAGAACAATAGTTATTACCTGAGTTATGTACGTTATAAAAGAAAAGACAGATGTGGGAATATACAGAAAGAAAAACACTAATGAGGACTGACTGGTATTAATTCGGAGGATAATTTAAACTAGAGATTAAGAGGATCATAAAGATAGAACCTCCATTGAGATGAAGTTTCTATAGGATTTCTTCCATTCATTTTGTCACTGAAAGAGTTGTAAATATTGTGCAGTTAAAAAGCCACATAATTTTCTTAAGTTATTTTGTCAAATTTATCGTTGGTGAGCAGAATAACTTCAGAAATTCACACTACAAATATTGTTGGTGCTGTTAAATTGTTCTGGGGTCATTTCCAGTCCATTAAGGCGGAACTGCATATAACAAAAGAGAGTTAGCTGGAAAAGTAACAAACTAATGTTTGAAATGGAAGAGGAAAAAGTTTTGCAGTAAGACGAGGGAGAGGGCATGCGAACAATCAATCTGCTTATTGTGAATGGTGAATCCTTTGAAAAAAAATAAGGATCCTTACCAAAAATAAAGGAAGCTACATAATATCCTACATCAAAGTTCCTACTAAGGCAATTCAAAAAAACCCTTGTTGAAGTTCACCCACACAAGCTTCTAGTTGTAAAACAAAGGACCAAAATTCCCTGACCCAAGTTCAAAACCAAAAAGATACGTCTGAAGTTTTTAGAGCTTAAATACATGACTCAGAAGGGATTTCTTCTCTGGAAACCCTATATTAGATATTTTATATTAAAAGCCATAATAAAGTTCAATGTGCAATATTTTAACATTTTAAAATTGCGTTACATTTTTAGATGAGTTTCATATTTATAATCCAAATCTGATGCAAATCCTTTTTTTCCTGTCAGGTTTCAGTTGATTGTTACTTGACTGGAACTAATTCAAGAAGAGTATATGGTTGCAAAAGTAATGCAGTAATGGGTGAGGCTGAAGTTCAAATGACCAATTTGAACTTTACATAAACTTAATTAAATAATATATTCTTGCCACGGATGGCTGACTCATCAATTGTTTGAATACTACGAATTTGGAAAGGAATATTATTTTCTAAGATTGACAGATTTTCTGTCTGTCAAAGAATCTTGCAATCTTCATCAAATCTGTGCATTTACATTGTAAAAGGATTTTGATTTTTCATGTTAGATACTAAATTATAGATTCTGATGCTTCCTTCTTGCAGAGAATTTTGCAACCTTCTTCAAACTTTCATGTTTACCTTGAGTTTTACTTATCTTTGGTATCTTTATTCCAGAACATATCCATAATCACAGATATGGATATATATGTTTATTGGGCACTTTTAAGTTTGGAAACATCTCAAACTGCTTCAGTAGTGCAATCAAAAGAAAATAAATCTGACTGAAAAAAATACATTAAGGGTGGTGACTAAACACTTATCAAGGGGATAAATATAAACGAGAATCAAAATGGAGGAAAACAAAGGGTGGAATGCAGCAGGCCGGGCGGCATCTATAGGAAGAAGTACAGACGACGTTTCGGTCGTCAGGACTAACTGAAAGAAGAGATAGTAAGAGATTTGAAAGTGGGAGGGGGAGGGGGAGGGGGAGATCCAAAATGATAGGAGAAGACAGGAGGGAGAGGGAGGAGCTGAGAGCTGGAAAGTTGATTGACAAAAGGGATACAGAGTTGGAGAAGGGGGAAGATCAGGGGACAGGAGGCCTAGGGAGAAAGAAAGGGGGAGGGGAACCCAGAGGAAGATGGAGAGCAGGCAAGGAGTGATTGTGAGGGGGTCAGAGAGAGAAGAAAGAAAAAAAAGGGGGAAATAAAAATAAATAAGGAATGGGGTAAGAAGGGGAGGAGGGGCATTAACAGAAGTTAGAGAAATCAATGTTCATGCCATCAGGTTGGAGGCTACCCAGATGGAATATAAGGTGTTGTTCCTCCAACCTGAGTGTGGCTTCATCTTGACAGTAGAGGAGGCCATGGATTGACTTATCAGAATGGGACGTGGAATTAAAATGTGTGGCCACTGGGAGATCCTGCTTTCTCTGGCGGACAGAGCGTAGGTGTTCAGCAAAATAGTCTCCCAGTCTGCGTCGGGTCTCACCAATATATAGAAGGCCACATCGGGAGCACCGGACGCAGTATATCACCCCAGCTGACTCACAGGTGAAGTGTTGCCTCACCTGGAAGGACTGTCTGGGGCCCTGAATGATGGTAAGGGAGGAAGTGTAAGGGCATGTGTAGCACTTGTTCCGCTTACAAGGATAAGTGCCAGGAGGGAGATCAGTGGGGAGGGATGGGGGGGACGAATGGATAAGGGAGTCGCGTAGGGAGTGATCCCTGCGGAAAGCAGAGGGGGGGGAGGGAAAGATGTGCTTAGTGGTGGGATCCCGTTGGAGGTGGTGGAAGTTACGCAGAACTTACGGAGAACCCTGGTCCTCACCTACTACCCCACCAGCCTCCAGGTCCAACATACTATTCTCTGTAACTTCCGCCTGAAACGTCGACTGTACCTCTTCCTAGAGATGCTGCCTGGTCTGCTGCGTTCACCAGCAACTTTGATGTGTGTTGCTTGAATTTCCAGCATCTGCATAATTCCTGTTGTTTGTTATTGCATTTGTTACATTGATAGCTAGGAGTGCCATTTTGTTGAAGTGGAAGGATACAACGGCTCCCACTTTGTCACAATGGTTCTCTCAAGTGATGCTATGTCTTAGTTTGGAGAAAATTCAAGTCGAATCTTTGAACCTATGTTTGATTTTGAGAAAAGGTGGGGTTCATTTGCTCGTTATTATCATTTGAGTTAATTGATGGATTCTCCACGGTCTAATTGTAAATTTTTTTTGGTACTTTCTTTTTTTGCTGGCGGTTTGATGTTTATCTTTAGAAGCTTTATGTATGACGCATGGCTCTGGGGTTGAACAGCTCATGGGATTTTCCTTTTTTCCCCACTTTTCTTGCTTAGTAGGGGTTTTTTTTCCAACACAAAATTTTTTCAATCTTTATATATTTTTTTTTTCTTGGGACATTGTAAGTGTTGTTTACTTTGATGTACTCGTGTTTATTTTGGGAATAAATAATAAAAAGATTTGAAAAGAAAGAAAGAATGTACCAGCCAAATCCTGAAGGATATCGTAGCCATATTAAGTGTAAAAATCTCTCTGAGGGGGCCTTGTCCTTGCCAAGAGGGTGCATTTGTCCATGATAACAATGGCAGAAGCGACCAGCACATCGATGTTAAATGGGATTGACTAAGAATAAATCTGGCAGAGCATCCATGAGGCACTGGAACATCAGTAGCAGAAATATAGCCAATAATCTATAACTGTGTAACCAACATATCCCTTACTCTAGTATATTGATCAATCAAATGGATGAACCATGGTTCATTGAACAGTGCAGAAGGGCTTGAAGGCTGCAACTCCAGTAGTACCAATCAATAAGGTGCTAATCTGGTGAAGCTGCACAGGAATACGTGTACATTAGGTAGCAAAGATAGCATACCATAGAGCCTTAGATCAGATCAAAGCACTGCAGTTCTGTCATGTCTAATAATGAAGGATAATGGATATTTAAGCAACTAATTGCAGGAGTTCTAGAAAATCCCTATCCTCAATGATGAAGCATCAGGTAATTAATGAGTATATGCCACTGTCAATCACACCTTTTATTCCTTTGTTGATATTTGACAGTAGCATATGTGGGTTGGATTGGGTTTGATTTGCTTTTCATCAGCAAGAGATATCTGTTGAGTGGATAATGTATCTTTGCTTCCTCTTGAAACTCCACCATTCTTCAGTCTATTTAATTCACCTGATGTGATATCATAAAACAACTAAAAGCATGGATACAGGAAAGGTGATCTCTAATAGTAAAGACCTGTGCTCCAGAACTGGCCATATCTCCAGCCAAGCTATTCTTGGTGTTGTTCTGCTATGTTGGTGCCGGAATGTGTGGCAACACTTGTGGGCTGCCCTCAGCATATCCTTGGGTGGGTTGGTTGTTAGCAACGCACTTCACTGCATGTTTCAATGTTACACGTGATAAATGAATCTGAATCCAGCATAATTACAACACCGAAAGATACCTAACAATGTGGAAAATTATCCGGATATGTCTTGCTGATAAAAGGCAAATCAAAATCAATCCAACTAATTACACCCCAAGCAGTCGACTGTCAACTATCATCAAATGAATAAAAGAGGCATATACTCGCTGATAACCTAATCACCAAAGCTCAGTTTGAGTTTTGTTGGGACTGCTTTGCTCAGGACCTCATCATAGTCATGATCTAAACAATCTCAGAGGTGAGGTAAGAGTGAGTGCTCTTGACATTAAGGCAGAATCAGAATCAGATTTATTTTCACTGACATACGACGTGAAGTTTGTTGGTTTGCAGCAACAGTTCAACGCAAAGACATTTAAAAATAATGAATTATAAAAATTAATAATTAGTGCAAAAATAAGGTAGTGTTCATTTTTTTTTCATTTTGAAATCTAATTGAAGAGGGGAAGAAACTATTCCTGAATTGTTGCATATGGGTCTTCAGGCTCCTATACTTCCACCCTGATAGTAATAAAGAGTCGAGGGTGTGTGCCAGATGGCGGGAGTCCTTAATTAGGGCAGCATATGATCAACTCAGGCATCAGTGGTCCTTAGTAAAACTGTAGACAACTGGCATCAAGAACAAAACACTCCAATGATTGAAGTAACAACACTCACAAAGAAAATAGTTGCTATAGTAAGAAGCCATTGTATCCCATGGCAAGATCCGATCTCAAAGGCATGCTGATGTCTACACAATGTTTAAAATTCCATCCATAAAACCTCAATGAAGCAGCATCATCCTTCATGGAGTAAAGGCATAGAAACATTCAGAATTGGGTTCAAAGTGGCAAATAATATTCATGCTATGAAAATGGCAAACAATCATCATCTCCACCTAGAGCTAACCATCTACCTCTTAATTCCATGACATTAACATCTAGGAGTAACCATTCGCTCGAAATCCAACTGGATCAATCCATTAACTATTATGACTACTGGAGTGGATCAGAAGCTGTGAATTACTCACCTCTTGACATCACAAAATGTTTCCACCATTTAAAAGACACAAACCAGCAATACTATGGTAGACTAACTAGAAAAAATCCGCAGATGTTGAAAATCCAAGCAACACACACAAAATGCTGGAGAAACCCAGCAGGGAATGCACCATCTATGGGAAAGAGTATAGTCGATGTTTCAGTCCTGATGAAGGACCTTGGCCCGAAACATCAACTATACTCGTTTCCAAGGATGCTGTGTAGCCTGCTAAGTTCCTCCAGTGTTTTGTGTGTGTTTTTGATGGTACACCGTCCACTTTCCTGGACGGAGGAACAACTATACTGAAGGAGGTCAACAGCATTCAGGACCAAGTAGTCCATTTGATTGGTACCCATCCTAAACCTTCATTGCATCCATCAGCAGCATTCAGAGCATGCATTGTTTTTTATCTACGAAATACAGTACAGTGAAGATACTCTGTTAGGCCACACGAACAGCACCTCTGCCACCAAAGGCAAGGGTCTCAACCATTTGGGAGCACGATCATGTATATGGTGACCTTTGGATCAAATACCATTCTGAATTTTGAAAATGTATTACTGTTTCTTAATGGTTTCCTGATCTAAATCCTGGAACTGTCTACTCAGTAGCTCTATGTGGGTACTTTCAACACGGCCGATTGAGGTTAATAAATGCTAGCCCTGACAGGAACACTGAAATCCCGAAAATAAGATTTTTTAACAAAATGACAGAAGACTCCATCTGAGGCAAAACATTTTATATTTTTGTATTGTAGCTTTTATATTCAATACATCTATTTAAAATGAGTGGATCTCATTTACTAGAATCATGAAGCTGTACATACAATGGGTCCTCAAGACCACAACATCCATGCTGATCATTTTGTGCATCTACATGAGTCTCATTTGCCAGTATAAGGTCCTAGCACTTCCAAATATTTGTGTGTAAGGACAATAAGATAGCTTCTTCATTTCACAACTTTTGAAATTGTACCATTTAGCACAGTGGTCCTCAACCACCAGGCCGCAAAGCACATGCTACCGGGCCGCGAGGAAACAATATGAAACGATATGAGTCAGCTGCACCTTTCCTCATTCCCTGTCATGCACTGTTGAACTTGAACACCACCCCCCCCCCCCCATCGACTGGTCTGCAAGAATAGTGTCAATATTAAACCAGTCCACGGTGCAAAAAAGGTTGGGGACCCAATCTAGCATATTAAATTATTCTTCTTACGATACCACCAACATGCTTAGCTCCTCCTGAAGTTTAATACTTTTATCTTCACATTTTAAAACTTTGAAATTGTATCCATACAATTGTATCTAATTATATTCAGACGTAACTGCACTCTTCTTCATCGGAAGTCATTCCTGCCTGTGGCCATCAAACTTTACAACTCCTCCCTTGGAGGGTCAGACACCCTGAGCCAATAGGCTGGTCCTGGACTTATTTCGTGGCATAATTTACAAATTACTATTTAACTATTTATGGTTTAATTACTATTTATTATTTATGGTGCAACTGTAACGAAAACCAATTCCCCCGGGATCAATAAAGTATGATATGATATGATCCAGAACGAAGTCTAAGTCATGAATATATATCACATAACTGTGGTCCTAATGCCAAACCTTGGGAAACTCCAAGGAATTTGAATCTTTAAAAGAAACATTAATTGGAGTACTCTCTTTTCTAACCCAGGGCTATACTTTATAACCACAGTGCTCATGTTGCTTTTATCCTATCTGTTTTAATTTTGCTGACAAGATGAGCATACAGTATTTTATCAAAACATATTTTGAAAGGGTTGGAAATAAATGGGGCAGATTACAGATAGCTCTTTCTTTTCAAATCTGGACTTTTGGTGTCTGTAGTGGGAGAGATCTTTTCTTTAAAGCATTGACATGTGGTATGACTTTGATATATTATTGCATGAAATACTGCTGCTTATTTGAGTTTCTGCTTTCAATAAAGGATGCTCTATTTATAGCCCAGCCTCTCCCTAATGGCCAATTCATGCAGCAGAACAAGACAACTCACATTCAATACTGTGCTGTCTTCATCCTTCGGTAGCTTCTAGATTGACTGGCTTAAAATTTCAGATCAAGCAAAAGCTCAAAAAGTGGCATTTATGACAACTGACTGTACTTTGTGATTATTAATGATATGAGCTTCACAATAGCAAAAGCAATAAAGCTTCTAATAGTTCAATAATGTTATTTATTACCATACAACGTTTTAGTTGATAGCTTAACATTTGCTAATTGCTAGTGCAACTTTGACCATCTAATTACTTTCCTTATTCATTCCAGCCTACCCCCTTCTGAACTGACAACATTTTGTTCATTAAAAATTAACCATGGCTGTGGAGGTGCTGTTGTTGTCTAAGGAATTGACTCAATCTCTCTGATACCAATGTCATTTATCAGACTTCCCTGAGGATGACGGCTCCATGACTGAAGATGAAGACATTGTCTCCCAGTCCTGTTTTTAATTTCCTTGTGAAATCTTTCCTCCCCTTTGTAATCTCCCACCTTTGCATAGCCCGCTTCACCTGCTGCCCAAGATCCAGGTACAGAACTGCCCATTCAGACACCTTCTCTCAGCCTGCTATTGCCTCATCAAATTTATTTCTTCTTACTTTGACTCCATCCCTCTCCCCACTCCAGGCTCTCCACCCACCCCCTCGCCCTCGCTTACATCTCTGATGCTCTCCATCACTTTAGCAGTTTCCAGTTCTCTGCTCAGCTGGCACATCTTCAGTATCACAAATGCAAGAAATTCTGCAGACGCTGGAAATCCAAAGCAACACACACAAAATGCTGGAGGAACTCAGCAGGCCAGGCAGCATCTATGGGAAAGAGTAAACAGTAGACACTTCAGGCTGAGACCTTCTATCAGTACTCAAAGACACATCTTTTAGTTTATACACACAATTCCCTTACACTTGCATCCACAACTGGATAGTCTGAGGCCTTCCACTTCTTTACTGAACAGACAGCCATCCAGTTTCTTTAGTTCAACACAGTTATCAACTTGCTGAACACATTCTGAAATCGCACATCTCCTTTAACTTCAGACACTTTCTCCAGATCAAAAACATAACTACAGGAACTTCCATTGGCCCAAGCTACATCTGTCTTTTTATATAGAAAAAAAATCAAACAGGTTTTGTTTTGGCATTTCGCAGGTCATTCCCTCGATTCTTTTTAAAGTACATCAAAGGATGTAAAGTGCTACTTCCAGAACTCAGAAAGAACTTAAAACTTTTGCTGCCAACTTCCATACTCATGCTTTCACGTGGCGTGATCTGTCCATCTTCCCTTCCTGTTTCCATCTCAAAGTCAAAGTAAATTTATGATCAAAGTACGTACACTTATTGGCCACTCTATTAGGTACACCTGCTCACTAGTGCAAATATCTAATTGGCCAATCATGTGGCAGCAACTCAATGAATAAAAACATTTAGACATTGTCGAAAGTTTCAGTTGTTGTTCAGACCAAATATCAGGATGGGGAAGAAATGTGATCCAAGTCACTTTAACTGTGGAATTATTGTTGGTGTCAGATGTCGTGGTTTGAGTATTTCAGAAACTACTGATCTCCTGGCATTTTCACATACAGGTCTCTAGAGTTTACAGAAAATGGTGTGAAAAACAAAACAAAAAGAAATCCAGTGAGCAGCAGTTCTATGGGCAAAAATGCTCTAATAATGAAAGAGGTCAGAAGAGAATGGTCAGACTACTTCAAGCCGACAGGAAGGTGACAGTAACTCAAATGCTACATGTTACAACCGTGGTGTGCAGAATGCACATCATGTTGAATCTTGCTACAGCAGCGGAAAATCACAGGTGATAACAAAATGGCCACTGAGTGTATTTGTCACAATATACTTATTTATAAATATACTCTATTTATTTATTGAGATACAGTGCAAAATAGGCCTTTCCGGCCCTTCAAACTATGTCACACAGCAATCCCCTGATTTGATCCTAGTCTAATCAAGGGACATTTTACAATGATCAATTAACCTACCAATCAATACGTCTTTGGACTGTGGGACTGTGGGATGGAACTGGAGCACCCGGAGGAAACTCACACAGTCACGAGGAAATCATACAAACTCCTTACAGGCAGCGGCGGGAATTGAACCCGGGTCACCCATACTGTAAGGCTTGTGCTAACCACTACGCTACGGCACCCCTCCATCCCCATTTTCCTGAGGTTCATTGACAGGAAAATAAAGAAAGATACTAGAATTTATGAAGAACTATACATAAAGACTGACAAACAATAAATCTGTGAAAGAAGACAAATAGTAGAAATTTTAAAAATACATAAGCTCGACATTAGTGCACTGCAAACACTTATTACAAGCTTGTCACATCCATCTCAGTTATACGTACCTCCTTCTATCCCGGCACCTAGAAGGGCAATTCAGTGTTCCCTTTTCCCCAACTCCAATAACGTTTTCTACACCAGTGCTTATGAAATGTCCCTTCCTGAACTGCGGCTTCACCTCTACAACAAATGAGAGTTCTTGAATACACCTGAGCTGATATTGGTACCTCTGATCTGACTCCTCCTCCAGACAGAACAATAGAATTTCCCTGGTTTTTTAAAGCCTCTCCCCCAGCCTCCACAAACAACTTCGCAAGTCCTTCACATTTTCTGGCACTGGCAATGAGATTACACCACCAGACAATTTAACCTCCCCTCCTTTTTCAGCATTCTGAATGGACAATTCCCTTTGTGACCCTCTGGTCTGCTCCTCCATTTCCACATTTTCTCAAACTTCCCTATACAACTACAAGAGATGCAATACCAGCTCTTTTATCTCCTCCCTTCCTAGCAACCATTGTTCCAAAAAGTCCCAATTACACTTTTTCCAATTCTCACAGTTTCCTCAATATTGTAGGATCCAAATATACATTGGTCAATAGCCTGACAAAGCAACCAATTTCAGACCGCAGGCACAAAAATGAGCTTCTGGTGCCTGCTAATTTCATTCTCCATCCCACTCCTACTCTTTCTGTTTATGGTCTCCTATTACAAAACGGTCCATTGTAGGAACAGCACTCATCTTCTTTCTGAGCATGTTTCTGCCCTACAGACTCAATTTTTTTTATTCTACAACTTTAGGTCACTTGCTTTTTCTGTAGAAGGAGTGAGGATCAACTTTATTCACCATATACGTTGACATGTATTAGGAAATTGCCATGATGGTGCCACATGCAACAAAAAGACAACATTTTAACAACTATACAGAATAAAAGTGAAGTTAGAAGTACAGATAGGAAATAAAGTGTGCATAAATTCATTAACAGCAGCATGTAGTTACAAGGTAAACAGTATTATAAAGTGTTTACAGTGCAATTCATTGACATAGATAATAGCGGGGATGGAATGGCTAACTAGAATGGTTAAGCAGATTAACTGCTTGGGGGAAGAATTTTTTAAAATGGTCTTAATAGCCCTGTAGTGCTTTCGGAAAAGGAAGTTTATTCGGTGGGTAATGTCCACAACGATTTTTCCTGACAGCTTCTTTGTCTTGGACACACACAAGACAAAGAGCATTCTATGGTAGTGGATCTGTGGAGTGCTGTGCCACAGACTGCGGTGGAGGCCAAGTCCAAGGGTATGTTTAAGGTAGGAGTTGATCACTTCCTGATTGGTCAGGGCATCAAAGGATATGGCAAGAAGGCAGGTATATGGGTTGAGTGGGATCTGAGATCAGCCATGATGGAATGGCGGAGCAGACTCGATGGGCTGAATTGTCTAATTCTGCTCCTATGTCTTATAATCTAAGTCCTGCAGCAGGGCCAGACTTTAGGCTGGGCTGCAGCCCAGGGGCCAGAGCTGCAGAAGGGCCCAAAATGGGTAGCTATCATCATGGTAGACAAAAAAAAATGAGAGTGGAGCACAGAAAAGAAAAACAAACAAGAAAAAGTGGACTGTGAGAAAGAAGCATTAAAAAAGACATTGAAATTGACAGAATTTTTTAAACCTGTTCTCGATGATGCAGCAGTACTATTGCTTTTGTCACAGTCTTAGACCGGTGGACAAATGGAGACTTGTTCAACAGCTAGCCACCATTAATGTTAATGTTACCGCTACTGAGGATCCTTACAGCAATGATCCTGCTTGGTGAGGAAAAGAAATGTTAGATGATTCAGTCCGAGCATACTGGGCTAAGAAAGGGCCGGAGTCCTACCAGAATAAGGATGTGGATATCAAAGCTTCAGAACAAGTATACAAACAGCAGAGATGTTTTTCTCCAAATTTCACTTCAAACGCCAGCTCGTAAATAGGCAATGGCTCTTATATTCCCCTTCCACTGGGTGTCTGTTTTCTTTTGCATGCCGCATCTTCAGTGATGGTAACTGTCAGTCCATCTTCGAAACTGGCTTTAGCGACTGGAAGCATGCCGCTGAGGGCATAGGAAAGCATGAAAATAGCGAGCACCACAGGAAAACAATACTGACCTATGTTACACTAGCGTCTGACAGCGGAAGAATAGATACAGAACTGCAAAAATGGTTCGAGTCAGAGTGTGTCTACTGGACCGACGTATTGAGAAGAGTGGCAGCGGTTGTGAAGTTTTTGGTCGAAAGGGGACTGGCTATCCGAGGCTCCAGTGACATATTTGGCAGGCCTGATAACGGCAACTACATGGGCATCCTAGAGGTAATAAGTGAGTTTGACCCGTTTTTGAAGGCGCACGTACAGAAATTTGGAAATGCAGGATCAGGCACCCCTTCGTATCTTTCACCTAAAACATGTGAGGAGTTTATTGAGCTCATGAGTGATCGAGTTCTGTCAGAGATCATCAGTGAAGTCAAAATGGCCAAATACTTTTCTATTAGCATCGATTCAAGCACAGATGTTGCACACGTAGATCAGCTCATACTCATTTTACGTTATGTGTCAACTGATGGAAACATTCAAGAGTGATTCTTACCTTTTCTACCCATTGAGAGCCACACAGGGGGAGGCTTTATGTGAGTCTGTGCTCAAAGTTTCAGGAGCGATGAATATTGATATAAGCAACTGCAGGCGGCAGTGCTATGACAATGCTGCAAATTTGTCCGGTGCATACAAAGGCTTACAATCCCGCATCAAGGAAATCAATTCACTTGCTGAGTGGGTTCCATGTTGCAGCACACACTGTTGTGTTGAAACAGCTGATTTTTCCAGCTTCATGCAGAATGTGTTCAACTTCTGCTCCAAGTCAACTTCTAGGTGGAAGGTGGTGACCATAGAACGTCAACCTAATGCGAACAAGTGCACTGAAACTCTGAGGCCTCTCTCTAATACAGATGGGCTGCACATGCAGAAGCCACACAGGTATTGTGCGGAAATTATGCCAATATTCAAGATTCGTTAAAGAGCATTGCAGATGACATTAATCAGAATGTGGCAACTAGAAATGAAGCAAGGTCACTATACAAAAAAAATGGACAAGCTGGAGATAGCTTTTCTGAGCAAATTCTGGCATTGCATTCTTCAGTGCTTTGAAAGTGCAAGTGTTGCATTGCAAGCTGTAAATCTATACCCGTGTAATGCTGTGGATTTGATGAGATCACTACGGGGATACAGAGCAAGCTTGCGTGATCAATTTGATACTTTTGAGACCCAAGCTAAAACTATGTCTCCAACAGTCTTACAAGTGTACAAAGAGGGCACCCAACAACAAAGAAAACATAAAGCCTGTCTGGGTGAATCCACAACAGCTGATGAGGGCTTGTCAGCCAGAGGAAAATTCTCAGCTACTGTTTTTTTGGTCCCGATGGATAGATTACTTGCAGAAATTGATTGCAGATTTGCATCATATAATGACCTTAACAACACATTTGGCATCCTAAACAATATCCCTTCTCTCTCTGTACAACATCTTATTTCTAAAGCAGATATTCAGCTGCGGTCACCACCTTCCACCTAGAAGTTGACTTGGAGCAGAAGTTGAACGCATTCTGCATGAAGCTGGAAAAATCAGCTGTTTCAACAGATAATTCAGTTAGACTTTGTGGAGGAGATTGTCCATTTCAGGAAATTACTAAGTGGCAAAGATATTTCATCCACAACAGAGCTTTTATGCTTCCTCAGAGAAAAAAAAAACTTGCAGGTCATCTTCCCAAATGTAAGCATTGCTTTGAGGCTTTACCTGACTCTCACTGTCACAAATGCAAGTGGTGAGCGATCTTTCTCCAAGCTCAAGCTATTGAAGAATAGGCTCAGATCCACAATGGGACAGGACAGGCTGAATCATCCTACTCTGATGTCACTTGAAAGTAATCTTGTTCGGAAACTGGATTTTAGTGATCTGATCAAGGACTTTACTGCAAAGAAATCCAGAAGAACTGGGTCTTAATTTTGAAAAACTTTGTAACTATCCAGGCTTGTGTGTCAGTGCTGTTCCTGTTTTTGTGGCAATAGGCTAATAGTTGACTGTGTACAAACCTAGTAAGTAATAAGTGGTCTTTACTCTGCAAGCCACACAGCACAGCAATAAATTAGTATGTGCTAGATCTCATTTTTCAAAAAGATTATTGGAGTATTGTCAAGTTTCCTAGTTTGCCATAGTGCCATCTCTCTTGGCCTTTTTGTCTCTCATTTCCATTTTACTTTCTCAGATCACGGTTGACAAAAATACCTAGATAAAAATGCCTTGGCATTGTTTGAGAAATAAGGTCTATGGTATGTGCAGCAATAGCTAAATAAAGATTTAGGATTGGGTACATCGTACTTCGTCTTCCTCATAATTTTACTAAGCAAACTAAGCCTAGGTCAATTTTTGAGTGCTTTAGATGCTGTCCTTCAAACTAAGAATCTGCATTTCTTTCTGTCCTCCCTCTTAAGGCCTGTACGTTTATAGCCTACGTGTTGTACTAAACCGATGTCTTGGTCCACAGCTTTGATATTTAGACCAGTACGATATTTACTCTTGTTCTTGCCTTTTTTTGCTTGGTACAGCAGCATTTTACGGTGTCCACAGGGGCCCATCAGGGCCTCCAGCCCAGGGGCCTCTGGCCCACTAAATCTGGCCCTGTCCTGCAGTGATGGTAGTCTGCAGCCAATGACCTTTTCTGCTGTCCTGATGGTTTGTTCTAGTTTTCATACCTTGTGAAAGATGGTTGTTCCAAACCAGACAGTGATGGTTTCTATGATGGCAATTGCATCAGTATCTTCTAGGGGAATTGAATTTTACCAAACAGTTAAAGACCTTGGCCTTAATACCTCCCTGTGCAACTGGATTGTCAATTTCATCACTTGCAGACCCCAGTCAGTTCAGTCAACATCTCCTCCCCAGTCTCCATCACAAGACTCTGTGCTTAGCCCCCTGCTCTACTCGCTTTACACCTATGATTGTGTGGCTAAGCACAGCTCCAATGCCATATTCAAGTTTGCTGACAACACCACTGTCGTAGACCAAATTAAAGGCTGTGATGAATCAGTATATACAATTCCAAATGAGCTTGGAGGTGACATTGGATGCACGGCAACTCTGGCAGGGTCTGCAAGACATTACTTCCTACAAAGTGTCACGTACCCCGTGACGGGAATAAAGAACCAGCAGAGATGGAAAACACTTTGGAGTCTAGTATTGCTATAAACTAATAATATTTATTAGTAACTTAGCAATACAGTAATATAAATGTAATAAATCAAACAGGTTAGCAATGATTATATATATAAGTAAGTAAATCAGTAAGTGTGGAAATATACGTATGAAAAACCAAGCTTCTTTAAGTCTAGGGGTAAAAAGATACAGCCTCACAATGTTGAGTAAAGTTCAGTTCAGTTCAGTTCGTGGTATTTAGTTGAATAGTGATGGAGAGAGAGAGAGAGAGTGAGTTGAGTCTTCAGGTGAGCTGTTGCCGTCGATCTTCTCGTCGTCCTCCGAAATCCTTCACAAATCACCGACTGTGACTTAACAAAGGGGACTGTATTTCGGTGTGGTGGAGCTATCTACCCAGGCAAGGGTCGGACACATGGACAAATCCCCACCGGTCTTGCCTTTGAATTTTCACTGCAAGAACCACGCATCAATCTGCCTGATCGATCCTCCAAAAACCCACTTTCTCTGTGGGCACAACAATGCTCATTCAGTGTCCAGATCATGTGTCTTTATCTCCCCATGCTGAGCATCACCAGTCATTCAAAGAGTCCCTCCTTCCTTTGTCTGTAAAGAAATGCAAGCAGGCAACAAGTCCTTGAAAGTAACATCAATAATGTGCTGTCAGTCACCATAGCAACCTTCCAGCTGCTAGGGGTTATCTCCAAAGTAGAAATCCAAAGTTACCTCCGGTGCCCTAACAGGACAGTCCAACCATTAATCTTCGTCTCTCTCTCTTTTTGGCACTTTGAAAGTGCAAAGGGAGAACACAACAACAGCTGTGAAGCTCCCTGCTGCACCTGATGACACTGTGATCTCCAGACATCCCACCTCTCCCGGAAGTTCCGGGAGTCTCCCGCATATTAATAGTGGCTCCCCAATGTCCGTAAATTGTATTCAATGTCCTGGAAACCAATTTTTTTGAGAGCGAGAGAGCATGCGAGAGCGACCACGAGAGAGAGAGCGAGCGCAAGAGAGACAATGAGAGAGAGAGCGAGCGCAAGAGAGACAACGAGAGAGAGCGAACGCGAGAGACCATGAGAGAAAGAGCACACACGAGAGAGAGAGCGTGAGAGGGAGAGAGAGCACGTGAGAGAGAGTGAGAGAGAGAGCGTGAGAGACAGCACGAGAGAGAGAGCGTGAGCGACCATGAGAGAGAGAGCGAGCGAGAGAGACCACGAGAAAGAGCGCGCGAGAGCGCGTGAGAGAGAGCGTGAGAGGGAGAGAGAGCGCATGAGCGAGAGCGTGAGAGACAGCACGAGAGAGAGAGCACGCGAGAGAGAGCTAGAGCGACTATGAGAGAGAGTGAGTGCAAGAGAGACCACGAGAGAAAGAGTGCGCACGAGAGAGAGCGCGTGACAAAGAGTGTGAGAGAGAGAGAGAGAGCGTGAGAGAGAGTGCGAGAGAGAGAGAGAGAGAGGAGAGAGAGAGAGAGAGAGCCATGGCAGAGTGTTCCAAAAAAAGAAAATATAAAACGTACGTCACCCCAGACTGCACTAAAGTGTACCCCTGCTTAATAGGAGTCAAAAATAATGACAGTGTTGCTCGCTGCACTGTTTGCAACAGTGACTTTTCTATTGCCTATGATGGGTTAAAATGTAAAAGACATGTTGAGGTAAGTTTAACAGATGTCATTTGTTCATTAGTATAGCTAACGTTATTTAAACTAGCTGGCTAGCTGCTAAGGAGCTACGGTATTGCAGACATCCCAACTCTCCCGGAAGTTCCGGGAGTCTCCCACAAATTGATGGAGCTACCTCCCTGAAATGAATTTTTGCAGGGTGGGATGTCTGGATCTCCATCTCAGAGACCGATGTTAGACTGTCTTTAAAGAAAGTGAACCCTCGCAAGGTCCCAATGGAGTACCTGGTACGGCTCTGAAAACTTGTGCCAACCAGCTAGCGGGAGTATTCAAGGACATTTTCAACCTCTCACTGCTATGTGTGGAAGTTCCCACTTGCTTCAGAAAGGCAACAGTTATACCAGTGCCTAAGAAGAATAATGTGGGCTGCCTTAATGACTATCGCCAGGTAGCACTCACATCGACAGTGATGAAATGCTTTGAGAGGTTGGTCATGACTAGACTGAACTCCTGCCTCAGCAAGGACCTGGACCCACTGCATTTTGCCTTTCGTCACAATAGGTCAACGGCAGATGCAATCCCAATGGCTCTCCACACGGCTTTATACCACCTGGTCAACACAAACACCTACGTCAGGATGCTGTTCATTGACTATAGCTCAGCATTTAATACCATCATCCCCACAATCCTGATTGAAAAGTTGCAGAACCTGGGCCCCTGTACCTCCCTCTGTAATTGGATCCTCGACTTCCTAACTGGAAAACCACAATCTGTGGGGGTTGGTGACAACATATCCTCCTCACTGACGATCAACACTGGCACACCTTAGGGGTGTGTGCTTAGCCCACTGCTCTACTCTCTGTATACACAAGACTGTGTGGCAAGGCATAACTCAAATACATCTATAAATTTGCTGATGATACAACCACTGTTGGTAGAATCTCAGGTGGTGATGAGAGGGTGTACAGAAGTGAGATATGCCAACTGATGGAGTGATGCCACAGCAACAACCTGGCACTCAATGTCAGTAAGACGAAAGAGCTGATTGTGGACTTCAGGAAGGGTAAGACGAAGGAACACATACCAATCCTCATAGAGGGATCAAAAGTGGAGAGAGTGAGCAGCTCCAAGTTTCTCAGTGTCCAGAACTCTGAGGATCTAACCTGGTCCCAACATATCGATGCAGTTATAAAGAAGGCAAGACAGCAGCTACACTTCATTAGGAGTTGGAACAGATTTGGCATGTCAACAAATACACTCAGAAACTTTTATATTTGTATTGTGGAGACAGGCTGTATTACTGTCTGGTATGGAGGGGCTACTACACAGGACCAAAAGAAGCTGCAGTCGGTTGTAAATCTAGTCAGTTCCATCTTGGGCACTAGCCTACAAAGTACCCAGAACATCTTCAGGGAGCAGTGTCTCAGAAAGGTGCGTCCATTATTAAGGACCTCCAGCACCCAGGGCATGCCCTTTTCTCACTGTCACCATCAGGTAGGAGGTACAGAAGTCTGAAGGCACACACTCAGTGATTCAGAAACAACAACTTCTCCTCTGCCACCTGATTCCTAAATGGACATTGAATCTTTCGTCACAACCTCACTTTTTTTTAATATACAGTATTTCTGTTTTTGCATGTTTTTAAAAATCTGTTCAATATACATAATTGATTTACTTGTTTTATCTATTTATTTTTATTCTAATCTTTTTACTTTTTTTTGATCTTCCATCCTTGGACTCACTTTACACCACACGCTGTCGGAGCAGTGCTGCCATGATAATCAAGGACACGATCCACGCAGCCAACACACTTTTTGTCCCTCCTCCCTCCGGGAGAAGGCTCAGGGGCTTGAAGACTCATACGGCCAGATTTGGGAACAGCTTCTTTCCAACTGTGATAAGACTGCTGAACAAATCCTGACCCGGATCTGGGCCATACCGTCCAAATATCCGGACCTGCCTCTCGGTTTTTTTTTGCACTACCTTACTTCCCATTTTTCTATTTTCTATTTATGATTTATAATTTAAATTTTTAATATTTACTAATTTTTACTATTTTTACTATGTTAATGTTTAATATTTGTAATCCAGGGAGTGGGAAGCACAGAATCAAATATCGCTGTGATGATTGTACGTTCTAGTATCAATTGTTTGGCGACAATGAAGTATAAAGTATAGTATAGTCTTTAACTGATGGATCACTGGACATTGATATATAAGAACTGGTCAATTATGTAGTACGATATCTGTTTGAAATATTGCCTCGGCTTTTCTCTCTAGATAAGCATAGACTGCAGGACATTTCCTACATTGTATTTCACAACAATTATGTTCCTTTGTTGTGTTCTCTGTCTCTAACAGCCTGCATTGACCTTCTACAACTTATTCCCATGGCCTTTTGGTGCAGTAGGATTAAGTCTGGGAACTGAGTCTTACATCAGTGATAGCAAAGTTGTTGGAGAAAATTCTGATGGACGGGATTTGATCTACTAAGCTCCCCCAGCATCCCATGTGTTGCTGCAGACTCCAACATCTTGTGTCTTCACCAGGATGCTGCATGGAATGGAGGACCTTTGTTATAGGGAGAGCTTGGAAAGCCATGAAATGCAGAAGACTGAGGGATGCTTATTGAAATTAAAGAACTAGATAGGGATTATTTTCACAGGGCAGGACTGTTTAGAAAAGGGTACAGATTAAAGGTGAGAGGGAAGAAATTTAAAGGAATGGGTGTGGGGATGTTTTTCTATGTTCTTCCAAAGCGTGGTGAGTACCCAACATGAGCTGTCAGAGGAATTGGTGGAGGCAGATACATTTAAATATTTAAAAGAGATTTGGACAGGTGCTTGGATAGGAAAGAAATGGGAGGGCTATGGACCTAATATGGGCAAATGAGATTAGCAATAGTTAGGCATTGCGAGGTTGAAGTGGGGCGAAATGGCCTGTTTCTGTCCTAGACAATTCCATGATATTTCATTCGAATCCTCCCATACCCTCTCTTCGCTGCTCTAAATTATTTTTACTTTTCTATTTTTATGGACGCTAATTCTGTTACTCTTGCCCAGACATCCCACCTCTCCCGGAAGTTCCGGGAGTCTCCCGCATATCGATAGTGACTCCCTGATGCCCAGAAATTATATACAATATCCCAGAAATCAATTTTTTTGAGAGGGAGAGGGAGAGCGAGCATCCTGATTGGTCTCTCTTCGTGCTAAGATTGGTCCCCAACCACCGGGCCCTGAGGAAACGATATAATTTGGCGATATGAGTCAGCTGCACTTTTCCCTCATTCCCCGTCACGCTCACTGTTGAACTTGAACTCACGTGAGGTCATTTCGCACGGTCATCCATGTTAGCGCGGGAAGATCACCTCCTCGAGCTTGCAAATGACAGTGGGCTGAAAAGTATGTTTGACATAACATCTTTGCCGGCATTCTGGATCAAAGTCAAGGCTGAATATCCTGAGATAGCCACGAAAGCACTGAAAACGTTGCTTCCATTTCCAACATATCTCTGCGAAGCGGGGTTTTCTGGAATGAATGCAACGAAAATAAAATTGCGGAATAGACTGGACATACGGAAACCCCTTCGAGTATCGCTGTATCCCATCACCCCTCGATGGCACCGTCTTGTTGCAGGAAAACAAGCCCAGGGCTCCCACTGATTCAGCGATATTGGTGTGTCGCAACGATTTTATATGTTCATACGAGGAAAATATGCGCTGTGTGTTTAATATCCAAATGTTACTTAAAATGTTATGATGCTATTGACTTATAATTGACATCATGCGAGGAAAATATGCGCTGTGTGTTTAATATTAAATTTGTTAGATACTGTAAACCCTTTTAGAAACAAAATGACTTATAGTGGACTAATCACTTATATTCCGGTCGTGATTAACAATCCCCTCCCCCCCGTCGGCCGGTTCGCAAGAATATTGTCAATATTAAACCGGTCCACCGTGAAAAAAAGGTTGGGGACCCCTGCTAAGTAGACCTATCAGTTTTCTCTGTGGACGGGCTTTACAGTCGACCTCAAAGATAATGACAGTGTTGCTCGCTGCACTGTTTGCAACAATGACTTTTCTATTGCCCATGGTGGGTTAAAATGTAAAAGACATGTAAATTGTACAGGTGTCATTAGTTCATTAGCATAGCTAACGTTATTTAAACTAGCTGGCTGGCTGCTGAGGAGCTACTCTATTGATGTCCTACGTGATTAGGCCAAACTCCCTGTAGACTTGCTTAAAGTTGTAATAGGATAAACATGATAATATAATTACATATTTTAATGTAACATTTTCTGCATATACCCAACTTGGTTTACAGATTAGACAAAATCACTAAACAAAGTATTACATACACCCTTGGAAGCCGAACCGGGGGGGCGGGGGTGCTACCTCCCTGAAATGAGTTTTTGCAGGGTGGGATGTCTGCTTGCCACTAATTTTATCTGACCCGCCAAATATTTCCAATTTTTTTCTGTCTTTATCTCAGCCTTGCAGTAACTGCAGTTTTTTTATTCACAAGAAGCTAGTCAGACAACATTTGCACTGGAATACATCATTCAATTTACAATGTAAATGTGTGATTAATTTCTTTATTAACTACGTACCCTTGTTTGCTGACAATGATCGAGCGTTACGTCAAAGATTATCTTAGAAAAATCAACAAGAATTTAACAAAAATCTTCTTAGGAGTACTCGAAAAAAATCTAACAAGAATATTTGAGATTCCTTTGGATTCTATATACTTCATCTACTGCGTTTAACGAGGATTTGCCCCTGTTGCCTCTTAACCTTTAACCTCTGACTCTTCCATGGAAACCAAAATGGCTCCCGGACAACGGAGACGCGCAGCAATTTAGAATGGCCGGTCGGCGAAAAGGGCTTTTAAGCTTCAGAAACATTTAAGACTCTGGGTAAAGGAAGTTGCATCGAAATCGGGTATCCCTAGGCGGGAGTGAAGACAGGTGACTTTTTTAATTCGTCATCTTTAGCGCGGTTTGTAAGGTGAAGCCGCGGACCTGATCTGCACCGGTTGCAACCCTCTTCTCCCCCACCATCAATCAAAAGCGAGTCTGTAAAGTGTAGCTTCGGCATTTACCGGGTGCCCCATTGATTCGTGTGTTGACTTGATTGCTGAATTAGGAAATGGTTTTGGGGTGTTTCCGTAGCTCACTGTATTCCGCGGCGTACCCCTTCACCTCTGGATTGAGTTCTGACAGTGGTAATTTGACCACGGCTCTAGGACTCAGCTATCCTCGGCGGTATTATTTATTTATTTCCTGGATCCATTTTGCTATTCATTTTTTTATTGAAATCTATGCGCTTTCGTGCCTTTAGGCACACAATACTATATTTAAAACACACAAAATGCTGGAGGAACTTGGCAGGTCAGGCAGCATCTATGGAGAGGAATAAACAGTCGACGTTTCGGGTCGAAACCTTTTATCTATAGTGGGCCAAAACACGCTCGGCTCTGGCTGGCGTTTCTGTAGCGAACCTGCATTCTACAAAGAAGAAATCAGAAATGATTATTTTAATAATTCCATAGTTATTGTGTGTTCGTCCTCTGATTTAGTTTAGGTCACAGCTCATTGTGTGGCTGGAAGCATCCCGCTTCTTGATGGTACGCCAGTAAGCACGAAGCATCTATTCCGCAGTCTGCTACATTCCATTGGAGATCAGCAATACAGTAATTTGCTTATGCAGTTCAGGTCTCACGAGATTAAAAAAAAAATCACTGTATCTTAGACAACAAATAAGGTTTAACTGATAAGAAAAAAATTGAGAAACAGAAGTGAGATTGAGAAGATGTACTGAGCTTTCCTTACTTTTCATATGAATGGATTACCTTGCAATGATCGGTTGAATTGAAACGTTAGTGATTGGAAATGCCCACTATGTCCACCCCCCCATCTGAAATTTGACATGAGCAGTATTTGGTTTGGTTGGTAAAGGCGTTTTAAAGTTTGTTGTCATGGTTCAATAGGTAGGAAAGGCAAAGGATTTATGATGCTCTCTAAAACTCAACTAACCTATCGACTTTCATTCTTTTCATTTACAGTAAGAAATGGCCATTATTTTAAGGACAAGATATCATACCAGCCAAAGCTTTTGCTTAGTCATGGATGTAATTTGCATATTTCCTCACAATATAAGAGGAGTTGATTTTAGACAGCTCACAGAACAATCCAATTCCCCCAATAATTTTCCCTGCAATCTAACCAGGTTCCACAATTTCCCCTGTATTTTACCAATAGAGACAATTTACAGTGACTAATTAACCTGCTATACTGCATGTGAGAGGATTGGAGAAAACCACAAGCTCACGGGAAGAAGTGTGGAAACTCCACAGCAGCACTGGAGATCAGGATTGAATTCAGGTCACTAGAGCTGTGAGGGAGCAGTTCTATAACTGTATCGCTATGCTGCTCTGCTGCTTTTTATTAAATTTGCAGAAAATTGCTGGATTTTATTATGCTTCTTTAATTCTTCAGGCATTAATTTGCATATTGTCATGTACCAAGTGGATTATCATTAAAGATACGAAAAATGAGTCAATCACTGAATGGAGAAGAGGAAATTTTCAGGGAATTGGTAAGAACATTAACCTCCTTTGATAATTGATTATGTCAATATGCATGTTATCCATATTTATCATTTTCATTCATCTGCCAAAGGTTATCCTGGCTGGTAGTTTCTTTAGAAATAGGTTTTTCATTACTATATTAGACTTCAGTTAAAAACCTCACCTGCTTACCTTTGAGAGCCAGCAAGGATAGTGTTTAACAGACTTTAAAGACAGCCACAGCATAGCAATTGATTAGTAAATTTGCAGAAAAATTGGTGTTGTTTTTGAAGATATGGAGGATAATGAGGATACTGAGATCAGGGAGAGGTACGCCGATACTCTAGATCAGGAGTTCACGATGTTTTTTATGTTAGGGAGCCCAAGTTGGGAACCTCTGCTCTAGTTAGGTGTTAAAACAAAATAACACTACAGTCAGAAACACATCGCTGCTGTAGTGTAGTTTCTTTATACTGGTGATCTCCAGGGTGTTGTTGATGGGGAATTCATTGATTGATATGCTGCTGTATGTCAAGAGCAGGTAATTTGTCTGTTCCTTACTAGAAAGATTGCAAGACCAAAGCTTATACCCAGTACTTTTCTGGTTGAGTATTGCTTGATTAAACAATTATTTTTGGTTACATACTTGCTAAAAGAGTTGTATTGCTCCATTTGGTGATTGAGAGAATTTGTGTTCCTACCATACCTGTTATTTACTAGCACTACCTGTTGGTGGAATTGGAATTGTGTTTCATCTGCTATGAATTGCATCCCTCCTTTTACTTAGTCTATAGGCAACTGTTCAATAGTAGTCTCTCTTGTATAATACTTTCTGACTTGGATCATAGTTTCTAATTAAGTTATCCTTAAAAGAAGACATTTGAATGCTGCAAAATGCATTTCCTTTGAGCACAAATAGACTTGTAAGAGCAATATTCGACAATAGGTGCAGGAGTAGGCCATTTGGCCCTTCGAGCCAGCACCACCATTCACTGTGATCATGACTGATCATCCACAATTGGTACCCTGTTCCTGCCTTCTCCCCATATTCCTTGACTCCGCTATCTTTAAGGGCAGTATCTAACTTTTTCTTGAAAGAATCCAGAGAGTTGGCCTCCACTGCCTTCTTAGGCAGAACATTCCATAGATCCATAACCCTCTGTGTGAAAAAAGTTTTTCCTCAACTCCATTCTAAATGGTCTGCCCCTTATTCTTAAACTGTGGCCTTTGGTTCTGGACTCCCCCAACATTGGGAGCATGTTTCCTGTTCTAGCGTGTCCAATCCCTTAATAATCTTATACGTTTCAATCAGATCCCCTCTCATCCTTCAAAATTCCAGTGTACACAATCCCAGTCACTCCAATCCTTCAACATATGACATTCCTGCCATCCCTGGAATTAACCCAGTGAACCTATGCTGCACTCCCTCAATAACAAGAATGTCCTTCCTCAAATTTGGAGACCAAAACTGCACACAATACTCCAGGTGTGGTCTCACCAGGGCCCTATACAACTGCAGAAGGGCCTCTTCGCTCCTATACTCAACTCCCCTTGTTATGAAGGCCAACATGCCATTAGCTTTTTTAACTGCCTGCTGTACCTGTATGCTTACTTTCAGTGACTGATGAACAAGGACACCTAGATCTCGTTGTACTTCCCCTTTTCCTAACTTGACACCATTCAGATAGTAATCTGCCTTCCTGTTCTGTTCTTGCCACCAAAGTGGATAACTTCACATTTATCCACATTAAACTGCATCTGCCATGCATCTGCCCATTCAAGTTAAATACCTTAAGATAGGTGAAAGATTTTGTTAATTTGGCCTTTGTTCTTATAAACACAACTTCATTAGAGAATGGTGTGGAAAGGTAATAAATGGTAGTGAGTTCCATTCTGCTCCAATTAACATTTGTTCTTACTTGTCAGTGTGCATGTAATGGACTATCGTTTGAGAAGATTGCTCAGGAAGGACCACGTGTCAAGGAACTAGAAATGTTTTTCTCAGGATATCCTCGAATGGTGGGACTCCTAAACTTTCCAAATTTAGTCATTCTTACATTAGTGAAACAGGATATCAGACGGATTGAAGGTTTGGAAGGGTGCCCTTTGCTTTCTGAACTATGGATTGTGGAGTCACATTTAGTGGTGAGTTGCATATTTTGTTGGAACAAAATCAGAGTACTTCAAGTACCTATTATAAGGGAGTAGGACTCTGGCTTGTTCTTTTTTTTAAAGAAATAGATGTCTTTGTTTGATATGTCAAATACCACTAAATCAATATTGTATGGCTCTTCTGGCCTTTAAATCTTATTGATTTTCTGTTGCATAATTTCAATAAAGTAGAATTTCTATTCAAATTAACCATTCAGAGTTTCAGAGCAATGCATTCCCTTTTCATAATAGAGCATTCTGTGTAAACTTACATTATAACCTCATTACTTCTGGTTTGATGTATTTTGAATTTTCATAATTTTTGCTTTTCCAAAGGAGTAAATAAAATCCAGATAAATAACCTAGAGAAAAGATCACAGCAAATCCTGAAAATATATTGAGTTGCTAATGGCAATACTATCAAATGTAGTTAGGGGCAGCTGAAAGTTGGCAGCAAAGTTAGTTGTAGAAGTCACAAGTATTAAAGTCTGGTTACGATTCTGAAAAATCTTTTGAATTTGGGAGTATTGTATTACTATAAAAAAATAAATTTCTTGCCCAGGTTTCATCACTTAACTATTGCTAAAATATTGGGAGAGCTACCTGAGGGTCTCAAAATTTCGTTTTGTTTCAATTGAGTATTGTCTATCTGAGGCATCTGTCAGTCATGGAAATTGCATCCTAGCTGTCTAAATATGCAAGCCTGGGCAGTACGATATGGAGAGCAAACTGTTGCCCATGTTGCAAGCTCCCCCTCTCCATGCATCTGATGAATGGCAGAGATCAATACACTTTAGTATCAGCAGTGTCGCAAAAGTTGCCAGTCAGCACTGAACTCAATGTGGGACTGCTTTAGGGACTCCTGCTCCAGATTTTTCCTTCAAGGTTTTGCTGCAAAGCAGTGGCGGTTTGAGATCAGTGTTTTCCTTCTCCTAGATGACCTACCAACCATTGCTGACGAACCCCATCTACCTGAAGCGACTGGTTTTAAGGCGCCAGTAACTGGCCTTTGCCCCTTCTCCTGTCAGTTGAAACAGTTCCAACAGACTTCGTAGCTAAGCCACATGTGAAGGCCAGGAGCTGGACTTGGTTGTCGGAGGCTATTTGAGGCACACGCCATTTGGAGGATTTAATAGGTTGTGTGAGCTTGTCCCCATTACCACTCCCCACTGTGACAACCTTAAGGAACGATTGAGTATTATTTATTATTTTTTAAATATTTGAGCAGTTTGTCTTTTGTACATTCACTGTTTGTCAATCTTTTGTATGTTTTTGTTGCTTCTATTGCATTTTGCTGTTCTACTGTGAATTCGTACTAGAAAATGAATGTCAGCGTAGTATATGGTGACATATATGTAGTTTGATAATAAATTTATTTCAAACTTTGTATTGTACTGGTATAAAAATTGGATTGATTAAAAAAACAGCATTATCTTTCTAGGATATTGAAGGATTAGATTTGTGTACAAATCTTCAAAAACTCTACCTGTATTGTAATGGAATCACTAAGATTAAAAATCTGGAAAATTTAATGAAGTTGGAGGTTCTTTGGTTGAACAACAATAAAATTAAGGTCATAGAAGTAAGTATGTCTTTTGAGTTCTTAGTACTCTTCCTTTCTTTTGATTGCCCTAATTGGTTTCAACATTTTGGATTTGCTTGTTCAAATGTTGCATTTTTTTTCTCTTTTGAAGGATGTATATAAATCCATGTTGTTAATATAATCTTAATAGTTTTGGGAATTAACTTTTAGAATATTCTTTTCTCAGAAATCCATTTGAAATCTTTGTTGCTGACTCATAATCTTCCACACATCAATTTGAGATCATTTAAAATTCCATTGCCATTACCCTAAGTTATAAGGAGGACATGGCCTATTTTGTGCATGCTTTATGTTTTAAGCTTTAATGGGATTTTGCAAATATTGCAATAAGCAAGAGGCAGAGAGAGAGAGAGGAAATTGAGAGTAGAGAAGCTTCATGATAGTAAAACTCCATAAACATGCATAAAACTATATATTTTTTAACTTTTTCACTATAGGGGTTAAATACACTAAAGAATTTAAAGGAGTTGAATCTTGCTGGCAATTTAATTGATGTGATTCGTAAGTATAATTTTCAAAAACGTTTTATTACTTATAGAGATCAATTTACATTTTTTTTTGGCTTGTTATGATTTGCCATGGTATCTCCTGATATCCTTACAGGGCTACAACTTAAATGTACTAAAGGGCACGTGTTTAAGGTTGGGGGTAAGATTTTCCACCCACAGGTTGCTGGGAATCTGGAATGTACTGCCTGAGTGGGTAGGGGAGGCAGGTACTTTTTATAGCATTTAAGAAGTTTCTAGATGAGCACTGAAACACTGGCATGTAGGTGGCTATGGGGCAGGTGCTGATAAATGGGATTAGTAGAGATAGGTATTTGATGGTGACAATAAGTACCAAAGGGACTATTTCAGTGCTGTATAACTCTGCCTGACTCCATGCTTCTGAAAGTTATTTACAGATCAATAATCTGAATCAGAATTAGGTTTAATATCACAGACATATGTTGTGAAATTTGTGAGCTTTATGGCAGCAATACAATGAAATACATGATAAATACAGAGAAAAACTGAATTATGGTAAGCATACTGTATATCTATTAAATTGACCATGCATCCGCACCAGACTTTGAGGTGAATGGTCCTGAATTCGAATCTGGCCGGCTCCTTGCACTTTCCATCCGTGCTGGGTTGAGCATCGAGCTAGCAATTTGGCCTCATTTTAAAAAAAACAGTCAAATGCTATGGAAACAGCAAAAATGCCACCTGAAGTGCCTCAGGGCGTGAAAAGTAACAACAACAACAATATATGTATATTAAGTAGTTAATGTTCATGGGTTCAATGTCCACTTAGAAATTGGATGGCAGTGGCGACGAAGCTGTTCGTGAATCACTGAGTGTGTGTGTTCAGGCTTCTGAAACCTCCTTCCCAACAGTAAAAATGAGAAGAGGGCATGTCCTGGGTGGTGGAGGTCCTTAATGACAGACATCGCCTTCCTAAGGCACCACGCCTTGTAGATGTCTTGGATACTATGGAGGCTAGTACCCATAATGGAGCTGAATAATTTTTCAAGTTTCTGCAACTTACCTTGTGCAGTACCGTCCCGCCCCCAAACCAGACAGTGATGTAGCCAGTCAGACTGCTCTCCACAGTACACATGTAGAAGTTTTTGAGTGTTATAGTTGACAAACCAAATCTCCTCAAAGTTCTAATGAAATATAGTTGCTGTCTTGCCTTCTTTATAGTTGTATCAATATGATATATTCAGGTTAGGTCCTTAGAGATATTGACACCCAGGAACTTGAAATTGCTCACTCTCTCCACTCCTGATCCCTCTGTGAGGACTGGTTTGTGTTTTCTCGTCTTACCCATTCTGAAGTCCACCTTCAGCTCATTGGTCTTGCTAACGTTGAGTGCAAGATTGTTGCTGCGACACCAACTCAACTTGAAATTCTGCCAACAATCGTTGTATCATCAGTAATTGTATAGATTGCATTTGAGTTATGCCTAGCCACACGGTCATGGGTGTAGAGAGAGTAGAGCAGTGGGCTAAGAACACATTCCTGTTGTGTGCCGGTGTCGATGATCAGCGAGGTGGAGATGTTATTTCCAATCCTCACAGGTTGGAAATAGCCAAGAGCCAAGGAGGTCTTAGGAAGTTGGGGATCCAGTTGCAGAGGTGGGTGGGGAGGGGTGGTTAGAGGCCTAAGTCCTGTAGCTTTTCAGTCAGGACTGTAGGAATTATTGTGTTAAACGCTGAGCTAAAATCAACAAACAGCATCCTGACATAGGTATTTGGTATTGTGTAGGTGATCCAAAGCCACGTGGAGAGCTATTGAGATTGCGTCTTCTGTAGATCTATTCTGGTGAACTGCAGTGGATCCAGGTCCTTTATGAGAAAGGTATTGATTGTAGCCGCAACCAACCTTTCCAAAAAGCATTTCAGCATTTCATCATGGTAGATGTAAGTGCTACTGGACGATAGTCATTAAGGCAACTCGCACTGCTCTTCTTGGGCACTGGTATAATTGTTGCCCTTTTGAAGCAGGTGGGAACTTCCGACCATAACAATGAGAGATTGAAGACGTCTTTGAATACCCTCACCTGTTGTTTGGCACAGGCTTTCAGAGCTTTACCAGGTATTCCATTTAGCCTTGCCTCCTTGTAAGGGTTCACCTTCGTGAAAGATAGTCTTAACATAGGCCTCCAAGACAAAGATCGGAGTCACCTGATGCAGCAAGAATCATCATAGCTGTAGTTTTATTCTCCCTTTCAAAGCCAAGATAAAAGGCTTTGAGCTCATCTGGTAGTGAAGTATCACTGCCATTCATGATGGTGTATTTTGCTTTGTAGGAAGTAACAGCCTGCAAACCCTGCTAGAGTTGATATGCATCTGATGTCGCCTCCAGCGTCTCTCAGAATGGTTTCTTGGCTCTAAAATTAGCCATCTGCAAGTTATACCTGGTTTTCTTATACAGTCCTGGGTTGCCATACTTAAAATGCCACAGATCTAGCCCTCAACAGACTACAAATCTCCTGGTTCATCAACAGGTTTTGGTTTGGGAACGTACAGTAAGTTTTCGTAGGCAAACGCTCATCCACACGTGTTTTAATGAAGTCTGTGACAACTGTGGATGACTCTCTGAATACAGTCCGCCCCACTGATTCAACGCAGTCCTGGGGGTGTTACTAAAATGATCACTAAAATCTCCCACAGCAGATAAAATGACCATCACTTAATTGCGAGGTATTCCAGGTCTAGTAAGCAATATCAGGAAATATCGACACATTAGTACATCACGTAGAGTTGATCATGAGGTATACACCTCCACCTCTGCTTTTGAGAGAGTGGTTCTAATTTCTAATTTCTTCCATACTAGTAATCTTAGACCTAAAGGAAGCATTTGATGTGGTTTAGAAATTAGACCTATTCTTGACTAGTTAAAATCCTTTGTGGTGTATGTAATATACAAAGTTTACTTATTCACAAATCTCTTCTAATCTGTCTTTATGTACATTTTGTACATTAGGAAAAGCCTGTGCAATCACTTTATCAACAAATGAAAGTCATAATTTCATTAAAAATTATAAATAAAGGGATGGCACAGAAGATTAGCAGTTAGCACAACACTTTACGGTGCCAGCTATAAAATTGTTTGGGTTTCAATTCCTGTCCCTGTAAGGAGTTGGTACATTTTCCCAGTGACTACATGGTTTCTCCTAAGTGCTCCAGTTTCCTCCCACGTTCCAAAGATATATGGATTCAGGTTAGTAGGTTGTGGGCATGCTATTTTGTTTGCCAGATGCGTGGCCACACTTGCAGGTTGCGCAAAGTGTATCCTTGGATGTGTTGGTCATTGACGCAAATGATACATTTCACTGTATGTTTTGATGTACATGTGACAAAAAGGGCTAATCTTTTTCTTTACTTCAGTATGAGTGGTGCCTGTTGCATTCGATCAGCTACACTGATTAAAAAAAAAATTCACCCAACAGAAAAATTATTAGCCTTTTTTGAACTTCAAACCATGCTTGTGCTGGAAAGCAAAACAATAGATAAATTCATTACTAACTCATGTCCATCACTATCATCACATCATTTTCTTTTCTGTTATACTCAGGTTCATGATATATTCACATTGTTTATGTGCAATTTCAGGAATCAGCTTTTACAGGAGCGGGATATACCAGTTAGTTAAGTGCAGCAACAACTTTTCACTCAATGTAAGTAAGACCAAAGATTTTCAGAAAGAGTAAGATGAAGGAACACAAATAATTCTCATGGAGGGATCATTCTCATGGAGAGGATGTTTCCTGTGGTGGGGGAGTCTAAGACCAGAGGATGCAGCCTCAGAATAGAGGGGTGTCCTTTTAGAACAGAGATGAAGAAGAATTTCATTAGCCGGAGACTGGTGAATCTGTAGAATTCTTTGTCCCAGGCAGCTGTGGAGGCCAAGTCTTTATGTATATTTAAGGCAGAGCTTGATTGGTCAGGGCATGAAGGATGTGGGGAGAAGGCAGCAGAATGGGGCTGAGAGGAAAAATAGATCAGCCATGATGAAATGGCGGAGCAGACTTGATGGTCTAAATGGCCTAATTCTGCTCCTATGTCTTATAGTCTTTTGATCAGAAGTGGAGAGAGTGAGCAATTTCCAGTTCCTGGGTGTCAATATCTCTGAGGACCTAACCTGGATGCAACATATTGATGCAGCTATAAGGAAGGCAAAACAGCAGCTCTACTTCATTAGGAGTTTGAGGAGATTTGGTTTGCCAACTAAAACTCTCAAACTTCCAAAAATACTGTATACCACGGAGAACATTCTGACTAGCTGCATCACTGTCATGTATGAAGGAGCTACTGCACAAGATTGAAGTAAGTTGCAGAAACTTGTAAAATTAGTCAACTTCGTCATGGGTACTAGCCTCCGTAGTATCCAAGGAGTGGTGCTTAGGAAGGCAGCATCCATCATTAAGGACCCACACCACCCAGGACATGCACTTTTCTTATTCTTACGATCGGGAAGGAGGAACAGGAGCCTGAAGGCACACACTCAGTGATTCCGAAACAGCCATCCAATTTCTAAATGGACAATGAACCCATGAACACTACTTCGCTACTTTTTTATTTCTGTTTTTTTTTTTGCACTACTTACAGTATTTTGATGACTATTTAATAGACATATACTTACTGTAATTTTGTTTTTTTCCTCTATATTTATTTATCATGTATTTCATTGTATTGCTGCCGTAATGTTAACAAATTTCATGACGTATGCTGGTGATATTGAACCTGATTCTGATATGAAGAAAGGCTTGAAAATCTACTCCATCTAACTAGAAAAGGTTATATTAACTAAATCTTTTTTTAAATTACAAAATACTTTGATAGGATAAATAACAAAAGGTTATTTCCTTTGTTGGTTTTGTTTTTTTTTTGGAGTTTAAAAGAATAAGAGGTAATCTTATTGATCCTAAGGGGGATGATAGGATATTCGTCAAAATATTTTTACTAGTGAGAGACTCTTGAACAAAGGGACATACACCAGTGGCCACTTTACTAGGTCCTCCTGTACCTAATAACATTGCCACTGAGTGTACATATGTCTCTGGTCTTCTTCTGTATGCCAACCACTTCATGGTTTAGTGCATTCAAAGATGGTTTTCTGCACATCACTGTAGTAATGAGTGTTTGTTTGAGCTACTGTCACCATCCTGTCAGCTTATTCTGGCCATTTTTCTCTAACGTCTCTCATTTACAAGGCATTTTCACTCAACAGAACTGCCACTCATTGGATTTCTTTTTACTTTTCACACCATTCTATGTGAACTATAAGAGACTTGTGCATCAAAACACTAGGAGATCAGCGCCTTCTGCGACACTCAAACCACTCCTTCTGGCACCAACATTCAAAGTCACTTAGGTTACATTTTTCCCCATTCTGATGTTCCCCAACAACTGAAAATTTTGACCATGTTTGCATGCTTTTATGCATTGAGTTGCTGCCAGATGATTTGAATTAATGAGCAGATGTACATATTAAAGTGGCTACTGAGTGTAGTTCCAAGTTAGGATATGAAGCATGTAGAAATATCTTCTTACAGAGTAGTGAACCACTGGAATTCTGTGCCCCAGAGGACTATTGGTGCCAAATTATTGGAGGCATTGAAAATCGTAGGAATAAAATTGTTATGCATGAGGACGTGGTACAGAGAAGAAGCTGGGGCTAGAGCAGTCATTATTGTACGGAAGGACAGGACATCTTTAAGGATCCAGGTGACCTACTCCTCCTCCTATTTCATGTGTAATACAGGCCATAAATGTCAATGATACTTGAAGAATGAAAGGTGTTTCAATGTTTTATTTGTATAAATGATTTGAACAAAGGTGTGGTTATTGAATTAATGACTTATGGAAAGTAAGTTGTAAAGCAACATAGGAAGCTGCAAAGGGATAGTTGTTAAGCTAGTAAGAATAGATTTGGTGAATGGAGTACAACATAGGAACATTAGCCATTTTAGAAGGAAAAATTAAGGATACTCCTTATGTAAATAGTGAGAGATTGCAGGTCCCTGAGATGCAAAGGATCTGGGAGTCCCAGTGCATGATTTGAACAAGACTAATATCAAGATATAAGAAATAATTAAGAAACCTAACAGAATCATTGCAAGGGGAGTTGAAAGCAATAAAAGTGAAATTATACCTCTGATTGAGACCACATCTAAAGTGTTGTACACAGTATTGATCTTAAAGAAGGGTTTTAATACATTGGAAGCATTTCATAGAATTGCTGCAACAATACCTGGAAATAGCCATCCTATGAGGAAAGTTGGACAGGTTAGGCATACCTGTAGGAGTTTAGAAAAGTGAGAGGAGACTTGATTGAAGGAAATGCATAGTCCTGAGTGGTTGTGATAGGATGAATGTGTGGATCCACCATAGATGAGAATCTAGAACAAGGAGTTACTGTTTTAAAAATAAGAAGTTGCCCATTTAATAGAGACAATGCGTTTATTTCTCTTGGTGGTTGGAATGGAATTGGATTGGTTTATCAATCTCACATGTACTCAAGTACAGCTTGTCTTTCATGCCGTTCAAACAGAACAAATTATTACATAGTCCATTGAGGTTGAAACAATAACAGAATACAGAATAAAGTGTAACAGCTATAGAGAAAGTGTAGTGCAGGTAAACAGTAAGGCGCAAGATCAAAACAAGGTCGATTGTGAGATAAGAGTCAGTCACAGTACTGTGACGAAAAACAAGTTATCAGAAGATTGATGCTGATGAGAGAGATAAAAGAGACAAATAGAGAAACGTTCAAAATGTTAATGAGAGAGCAGAGAGATTAACGAAAAGAGACACAGTCCCAAGTATTGACAGGCCGGTTGCTTTGAACCTGAACTGTTGAAAGTTTGATGGACAGGCGATACCCCAGCAGGGGGATAAAAGGAACAGGTTCGCTAAGGCAAGACACACACCACGAGATCATGAGATAACGAGACCCTGGAAGTGCGGTGTGCCCCCACAAGTTGGTGGAAGTTTGGAGGTGTGGTCACGGGACCGACCATAGACGCACAGGGTGAAAAGGTACGATCGGCGGGAACCTGGTGTGTGTGTCCACCCTTGCCTGGGTGCCGGGTTCAATGCGGAAGAACGATCATATCCAGAATGGAGGGGTCACAGTCGGTGACCTCAGAAGACATTAAAAGGGCTTGCCCGAAAGCTAACTGTGAGGAACATCAAAGGTCTGTCTGTGAATCAAAATTTGCATATTCGGGCTCTCTCTCTCTCTCTCTCTCTCTCTCCAACAGCACAACAGCGATTGCTGCGAACTGTACTCAGCTGAACTGAACTCGGCGTCACTTGAGACTGATCATTTTACCCCTAGACTGCGATGGAGCTTGATTGATTCCTATTATCCTAGTTCTGTGTACATGCCTGTTTTATCATTGCTAACCTGTTGCATTTATAACCTTATGATTAGAGTACTGTGTTACTTATTTCTTTAATAAAACTTTCTTAGTTCCAGTAATCCAGACTCCAACTAAGTGGTCCATTTCTGCTGGTTTGGCAACCCAGTTACGGGGTACGTAACAGTACAGAAACAAGTCCTTCAGCCCATCTAGTGCATGCCAAACTATTATTCTGCCTAATCCCATTGACCTGCACCCAGACTATAGCCATCCATACCCCTCTTATCCATATACCTATCCAATTTTCCCTTAAATATTGAAATCTAACCCACATCCACCACTTTCACTGGCAGTTCATTTCACACTCTCACCACCCTCTGAGTGAAGAAGTTACCCTTGTGTTCCCTTTAAACATTTAAACTTTCACCCTTAATCCATGACCTCTTGTTCTAGTCTTGCCCAACCTCAGTGGGAAAAGTCTGCTTGCATTTACCCTATCTACACCCCTCATAATTTTGCATAACTCCTACACTCTAGGGATTAAAGTCCTAACCAATTCAACATTTCCCCATAATACAAGTCCTCAAGTCCCGGTAATATCCTAGTAAATTTTTTTTCTTTTTGTACTGGAAACCATTTAACAGTCTTATAATAGTGGGGTAGAAGCTGTCTGTGAGGCCTTTCAAGATTTTGTATTTCCTGTGAGAGGTGAGAAGTGAGAATCATCAGGGTGGGTGGGGTCTTTGATTATGCTGGCCTGTTTACTGAGGCAGTGCAAAGTATCAAGTCCATGACCCGTGTATGGTCTATGTGATGTGCTGAGCTACTTGCATATGTCCACAATTCTCTGCAGTTTCTTGCAGTCACATGCAGAGTAGTTGCCATACTAAGCCATAATGCTTCCAGATAGGATGCTTCCTATGGTGTATTGATTAACAATTGGGAAGGGCTGAAGTCTGAAATGCACTGCCTGAGAAGTTGGTGGAGGCAAGTACTCTCATAACAGTTAGGAAGCATCTAGATATATATTCAAATTACCAAGATACATCAGGCAAAAGACCAAGTGCTGGTAAATGGGATCGGTATACTTGATTGGCACCCCATCCACCATTCCAAACATTAATGCCACTTTGGTATTATCTCCAAAATCTGCAACTTCTACCACAAGTGAGACAATCATTTCAGGTATATGGGAAAACCGCCTCTACTCTACACAACATTCAACCTTAGTGGTAATTTGTTCTCTTTGTAGCTGGGTCTAAATCCTGGAACACCCTCTGTTTTCCAATGTTCCTGAAGTACTTTGACTTAAAGGAAGGCAGTTCACCATGTCAGGGACGACAAATTCTAGCATCGATGATGCCTGGAAAACAAAAAAAGAAGATACATGCATGCTTCCCATCAAATAGACCATTGATTAGGAATTGGGCATGTCCCCTTTGATTTTCACCATTTTTAACTGATGCACCATAGGAAGCATTCTATCTGGGTGCATCATGGCTTGGCATAGCATCATACAAACCAGCCTTCCCTCCATTGCCTCTGCTTTAATGAGGCTTCTTCCTGCCTCAATAAAGCAGCCAGAAGAATCAAGAGATTCCATTCACCCTAGCCATTTTCTCTTCTCCCTTCCCACCAGCCAAATGACATATACCACCTGCTTCAAGGACAGCTTCTACCCTGATGTTATAAGACTATTAAATAATTTCTTATTAAGATCATCTACTTATGCTATTGCACCTTATTGTTTATCTGTTCTGCACTTTCTCAGTTCTGCATTCTTATTGCTTTACTTTGTACTACATCAACACACCGTTGTAATGAATTAAGTGGTATGAACAATATGCAAGACAGGTTTTTTCACTGTATCTCAGTACATGTGGTAATGATGAAACAATTTACCAACGTATGGCTTCAACAGGAACTTGTGGATGGTAGCATTTTCATGATTTTGTTCCATTAGTGAGAGAATTTTATGGTTTGTGGTTTTCTTTCTTTACTGTATGAAATCCATTATTATAATGTCAAATTTAATTTTAAGTGCTTCAAAGTAATAATGTAAACAATATTTTAAATTTCAGGTAACTCCTTGGACTTCAATGTTCAGTTAAAATGGGTTAATCTGTCAGGAAACAGAATAAGCTCCTTTAAGGTACAAATTTCACAATTTAATTATGTTTTATATTGAAAACAGTATATAAGAATAATGGATTTGATTTTATGATCTACTTATATAGGATCATGTCAATATTTTTCTGGCTGAGCAAACTATCAAAGCTATCGATCTTGTCTCGGGACAAGTTAGTTTACTTACATAGCACGTATTGGATTGGGGCACCTACAATACATAAATAATTTGCTTTTATTCCTGGGAGTCTCCCAGTTCTGCAATGTACTGAGCAAATCATATTTATTCAAAAAAATTGTATAGTCAACTGTAGTGAAACTACTGAATCTAGTGGCAGAGTACTGATATGGAGAGGAGAGGGACTTGAAGGAAGTTATTGACCCTTTGGGAGATGCTAAGTACTTTTTTCTTTATTTTATTATAATTTTTAATTTTTTTGATATTTTAAAATATTTTAGTTGTTAATTTTCCAATATATAAATTTTATTTATACCAGTTTAAATATCATCAATCAGAGAAATTTAAAACTGCTTGAAATGCCTTTGACACCAGTGACCAGACACAGGTTGCCAGGAAATATACAGGATCTCAGGATTCAGTGCCTTTGGCCAGGTCATTCTAAGGAGCCTGGATGCCTATGAGGTGCCTCGAACATACTGGGTATCATGTCTACCTACCGCTGCAATATGTCTACAGAAGATGCACTGGCTGTCCATTTGGTCATGGATAACCTGGACAATAGTAATACTTACATTAGCAGCTGTTCATTGACTAGCATTCAACATGAACATACCTACAGTTCTAATCAAAAATCTCCAGAATCTGGGCTTCTGTATTTCCCTCTGCAACTGGATTCTTCACTTCCTCACCAGGAGACCGCAGTCTGTGTGGATCGGAAATAACATCACCTCCTCACTGACAGTCAACATTGGCACACCTCAAGGATGCATGCTTAGCCCACTGCTCTACTCTCTATATATCTATGACTGTGTGGCTAGGCACAGTCCAAATGCTATCAATGAACTTACTGACAACACAACTATTGTCGGCAGAATTTCAGACAGTGATGAGGAAGCATACGGGAGTGAGAGAGATCAGCTGGTTGAGTGGTGTTGCAGCAACACCTTGCACTCAATGTCAGTAAAACCAAGAAGGGTAAGTCGAGGAGATGTACACCAATCTTCACTGAGGGATCAGAGGTGGAAAGGGTGAGCAGTTTCAAGTTCCTGGGCGTCAATATCTCTGATGATCTATCCTGGGCTCAACATATTGATGCAATTACAAAGAAGGTACACCAGTTGCTATACTTCATTGGGAGGTTGAGGAGAATTGGTATTTCTACAAATGTACTGTGGAGAGCATTCTAGTCTGTCTAGTATGGAGGAGTCACTGCGCAGGATCAGAAAAAGCTGCAGAAAAGTTGTAAACTCAGTCAGCTTCATCATGGGCACTATCCTCCCCTGCATCCCAGAAACCTTCAAAAGGTGATGCTTCAAAAAGGTGGCATCCATCATTCAGGACCCCCATCACTGAGGCCAAGCCCTCTTCTCATTGCTACCATGAGGAGGTGCATGAGTCTGGAGACACACACCCTACCTATTAGGAACAGCTTCTTCCCCTCTGCCACCAGATTACTGAATGGACGATGAACATGTATACACTTCCTCAATATTGTTTCCCTCTCTTTTTACGTTTGTAGATTATCAGTCCTCGTTTATTGTCATTTAGAAATGCATGGATCAAAAAGTGATACAACGTTCCTCCAGAATGATATCACAAGAAACACAGGACAAACCAAGACTAAAACTGACAAAACCACATAATTATAACATATAGTTACAACAGTGCAAAGCAATACCGTAATTTGATAAAGAGCAGACCATGGGCACGGTAAAAAAAAGGTCTCAAAGTCCCGATAGCCTCATCATCTCACGCAGGTGGTAGAAAGGAGAAACTCTCCCTGCTATGAACCACCAAGCGCCGCAAACTTGCCGATGCAGCACCATTGGAAGCACCCGACTGCAGCGGACTCTGAGTCCGTCTGAAAACTTCAAGCCTCCGACACAGCCTCTCCGAGCACCATCCTCTACCGAGCGCTTCGACCCCGCCCTGGCCGCCGAGCAACAAGCAAAGCTGAGGACTCGGGGCCTTCCCCTCCGGAGATTCTGGACCACACAGTAGCAGCAGCAGCGAAGCAGGCATTTCAGAAGTTTCACCAGATGTTCCTCGGTGCTCTCACATCTATCTCATCAAATCAGGTTTGTGCACGGCACCCTATTTGACAAATAACAGACATCACCACCGAACTGGCCGCTGCGAGCTGCGTTGCGTCGCCATCTTCTCCTCTTAAAAATTATATATTTAATTTATACTTTATATATACTTTTTGGATTTTATCATTTTTATTACTATGTATTGCAGTGTAGCACTGCCACAAAACAACAAATTTTGTAACAGCAGGATGGATCTTGGAAGATATTGCCTAGTGATAGCATAAATTTAAAAGCAAAGTTATGGAATGACCTGTTGAGATTAATTGGACATTATTACAAAGTTTTTTTGGGTTCTTTTATGTTGTAGTAAATCTATTTGAACTATTCCACTTAAAAGGTCCTGAGTACTTGTGAGTTTAAATGTAATTTCCACGGAAATTATGTCCATTTCTTCAAAATACTGAGCATTGTTTATGTGATTTTTAAAAAAAAAGTAATAATGGATCAATTATTGGCAATAGAATATTTGGGCCAGACATTCTGCTTCAAGAATTGGGTTCATCATTAATGTTAGCACTGGAAGCATTAATGTAGGACTGGAAGAATGCTACAATATCTGAGATATGCTTCCCTGAATAGAATATTATCTGAACTCTCTTCTTTATGCTAAGACAGTTCAATTGATGTTATCACATATTCATTTTCAAATAGAAACAACTGTTTCTGTCATACATTCGTCCCCTTACCATTCTGTTTTTAAAAATAACTAATGAATTATTTTTCTATCTAATCCTATGTGGGATTCTGCCAAATAATCATCTAAACTATATGTTGTCTTTTTAGAGTCATAGAGTTGTAAATCAGGGGGACAGGCCCTTCAGCCCAACTCATCCATGTTGACTGTGTTGTGCAGCTGGTTGGTCTTGATAGCCTGTGTCTGGTGCAATGGCTGCTAAACCTCTTATTGTCACACATACCAAGCCTGTGGCTGTTTAAGCAGCAGGTTGATATTGTACAGAAGTTTTGCATTAGGTTCTATGGCTAGATGCACGTCAATGCTAAAGAATCCTTTTTAGGATAATTGCAGCTCATATTCCACCTTTTAACAAAGTGACTGAATCTTGTGTGGCTTTTTCTCATACGAGTCAAGTTTGATCAGATTTTTTTAAATAAAGAATTAAACTTTGGACATCCATACTTAATGTACCAGAGGACCTTAGTCTTGGGAAGTAAAGCCCGTCCTTGTGCTGCAGTGAATGAGTTGATGATGGTTTAGGACTCAACTTTTGAGCTATAAATGTAAATGCATTTTGCAGTTCTGTTAATGGGGACTGGATATCCTTCCAGTCCTGGAATGCAGTCAATGCAGGCTGAACACTTTGCCAGTAATTTTGAAGATTAGTTCTACTTTTGCAAGAAGTTTGTTTGGAAATTAGTTGCAACATTGTGGAAGGAAGTTTGAGAAATGCTTGTCAGGGTAATGGCTGTCTGTCATGGTTATAACAACGGCTTTTACTGCCAAATAGAAACCAGACGGAGGGTAAAAAAGTGGACCGACAGTAAGGTTTACATGCCAGCTGATTTTCAATTTCATTCATTTTAGTTTTGGTTACTGCCCATAAGTAAAAATACAAATTTGCACCAGGAACTGCTTAGAACTAATTTATTTTGCACATGAAAATTGAAGATTTTTAAATTAAGTAACTAGCATTCAAATAATATATAATCTATTCACTGGAGAGGATCAGGTGATCTCTTTAGAACTTATAAGTTTCTTTCAGGGCTTGACTGGATGGATGATAATTGTATATTGCCTCTGGGTGGACTACCTAGAATCAGAAGTCTTGTTCTTAGTATAAGGGTTTAGCCATTTTTAAAATGTGATGAGTAGAATTTTATTTATTCAAAGTTTTAGAAGATTTGTGTTTGAAATTGATATATTTTCAGACACCATGAAGTCAATTTGTTAGGGAAATCAGGCAGGTAAGTGATCTTGAGTTCCAAGATTGACTATGATCTCATTGAATGGCAGAGGAAGTTCTGGGGCTATATGGCCTATCCCTGCATCTGTTCTTTTTTGTTAAGGACAATACAGAAGTGTTTTAGTCATCCTGAATGTTTCCTTTTTTTCTGTTCAGGAGCTCACCAATTTAGCAAGATTACCTGAGCTTCAAGAGTTAAGTCTAAAAGATCCACAGTACCCAACAAATCCTGTCTCTCTTCTTTGTAACTACATTACACATGTAGTGTATCACATTCCAAAGCTTGTGAAACTGGATAGTTATGATGTTTCCAGTAAACAAGTCAAGGAGTTTGCTGAGGTAAGTAACTTTTGCATAACTTGTTCTCGGTGTGTATTCAGTTTAATTCTGTTGTCAAAGATCAGAACATTTCAAAATTGGTGTAAGTGAGCCTCCTGGGTTACCCATATAACACATCAAAGCCATTTTGAGTTTAGCCCTTTTCGCTAATGATTCTTAAACAGTAAAACTTTGCAGGAAAGGGGCAAAAATAGTATTGCTGAAACATAACATCAGTGGTTAAGGCATTGGATTCGCGATCTGAAGGTCGTGAGTTCGAGCCCCAGCCGAGGCAGCGTGTTGTGTCCTTGAGCAAGGCACTTAACCACACGTTGCTCTGCGATGACACCGGTGCCAAGTTGTATGGGTCCTAATGCCCTTCCCTTGGATAACATCGGTGTCGTGGAGAGGGGAGACTTGCAGCATGGGAAACTGCTGGTCTTCCATACAATCTTGCCCATGTCTGTGCCCTGGAGAGTGAAGACTTTCCAGGCACAGATCCATGGTCTCGCAAGACTAACATCAAGCACCTACAGGACAATATTCCATTGATTTGCTTGTCATATTAGAATGTATGTTTGTATAAGGAAATTTAATTTTTGCAATTGAGGGATTCAGAAAGGCAGGACTTCTTTTGGAGAGGAAACAAATTAAGTCATAAAATTATACTATTTCTAAAATGTAGCTATGTAATAAAATATATAAGTAATGAAAGGAAAGAGTATAGAATATCACCCTTAAATATTTTAATACTAGAATCAAAATTAAACCAAGGTTTGATTAAATAATTTCTTTATAGTCTACAGTGATGAAAAAGACTATGTATTACAGCATGCGTGTAAAGACTATCCATTACCAACTTGCTGAAATCATAGAAAAGCTGCAGAAACAACGACGTTACTTACAGGAAATACCTTTGGAACAAATAAAAACCATCAACTTCATCATAAAGGGTGTAAGTACACTGATTATCATAGTTTACAATCTAAAAAGGATGTAATCTTCTGTCAGGAGGGTATATTTTTTCATAAAAACAGGAGATTCTGAAGGTTCTAGGAATCTAGAGCCACACACGCAAAATGCTGGAGGAAATCAGTAAGTCAGGCAACTTCTATGGAGGTAAATGAACAGTGGGTGTTTCAGGTTGATGCCCTTCATCAGGATTGAAAAGAAAGGGAGAAGAAGCCGAATAAGAAAGTGAGAAGAGGGGAAGCGGTAAGGAGGGAAGTATTACACCTGCCCCTACTCCTCCTCCCTCATCACCATTCAGAGCTTCAAACAATAGTCCTAGATGAATTGATATTTCAGATTGGGGGACCGCTTTGCTGAGTATTTTCATTCTGTCCACCGTAAGGCGTAGGATCTTCTGGTGGCTAACTATTTCAATTTGACTTCCCATTCCCATTCTGACCGTCCATGGACTCCTGTACTGTCATTCAGATTCGAGGAGCAACACCTCATATTCCGTCTGGGTAGCCCTCAATCTGATGACATGAACATTGATTTCTCTAACATCTGGTAATTTCAACCACCACCTTTCTTACTCCTTCCCCTCCCCCACCTCCTATTTTGGCTTCTGGCTCCTTCCTTTCTAGTCTTGATGAAGGGTTTTTACCTAAAACATCAAGTGTTTATTCCCCTCCAAACTCACTGCCTGACTATTGAGTTCTTCCAGCATTTTTGTGCATTGCTTTTTTTTAATATGTTGGACAATTCTCAATCCATGATTATATACAATATCATCACCATCATATGCTCTTAAGTTGTAATTTAATCTTTTGTGAGACACCTTGTAAAATGCCTCTTGGATGTCTAAATACAATACATCTGCTGTTTCCCATCTATCCACTCTGGTTGATCTTTCTGGAAATACTCTAAAAATGTAAAATATGATTTCTTTATAAGCCATGCTGACATTGCTTAGATTATGTATTTTCAAATGCTTTTACTTCCTTAAAAATTATCTAATATTTTTCCAAAAATATGCTTATAGTTATCTTCACTTTATCTCTCCTTGGCAGTTTCTTCATTCTTTGGTACTTCTCTAGGATCTAAGGATTTTAGGAAGCTTACTAGTAATGCATCCATTATCTCACTAGCAATGTCTAGGATCCTAGGATACAAACCATATTAGTTTGCTTAAGATTAGTTTTCTGTTGCATTTAATTTCTTTCCAGCATCACTCAGTGCCAATGGGATGTTTTTACTACTTTCCATTGCAAAGACTGATGCAGAGCATTTGTTTAACTCCTTTGCCATTTACTTTATTCTGGATAATTATTTCGCCGTCTTACTTCTTCTAATGGGCATGTTCTCTCTTCCATTTTATATGCTTACAATCTACTTTAATATTCCTCATTTGTTTTTCCTTGTAGTTTATTTTATTTTTATTATCTTTGTTACATTCCGAATTTATCCCAATCTTCAGTTTGTTTAGCCTCCATAACATTTTTCTCTTTCAACTAGATACATATGCTAACTTCTTTGCTTAGTCATGGTTGGTTCATCATTCCTTCATAACCTTTCCTCTTGACTGAGATGTATTTTTGTGGAGTGTCATGAGTTTCCTCCTGAAATGTCTGCCACTGCTTGCCTGCTTTCCTTCTGATAATCTGTCTTACCTAGTTCACTTCTGCCAACTCTTCTTTTTCATTCCATTATAATTTCTTTAATGTAAATTAAACCTAATTACCAAACCAGAATTCTCACTCACAACGGAATATACTGTAATATTCTTTCGTGCTATGTTCACAACTTCCAAAGAGATCTTTAGCTATGAAGTTCTTTACTAAATATGCTTCATCGTCCATTACCAGATAAAAGATCATCTGTCCTTTATAATGGCTCCATAACATATTCATCTAGAAAACAATCTAAATGTACCTGTGAATTTGTTCTCATAGCTACCCTTTCCAACTTGGTTATTAAATGTTACAGATGAAAACCACCCATATTTATGGCACTGCTATGTTTTACATCCCCCTGTTATTTGTTGATGTATATTTCCTGGAGTGTAACATGATCAAGGATCTACACAATATTAACTACAGTTGATCTTTTTTCTTGCCACCTTTTACCTCCAATCAGATAGTCAACATAATCTGTGCCAAGATTGTCCCTCACAACTATATTTAAGAGTGCTACCTGTCACCTTTTCTTTTCCAAACTTCCTTCCTAAAAGTCAAATATCCTCAAAATATTAAGTTCCCAGTTTTGATTTTCTTTGCAACTATGCCTCTATAAAAGTTATCAGATCACATCCATTTATCTTACTGTGAGCCGTTTATAAGTTGACCATATTACAAATGCTTCAGGCATTAAACTACAAAGCCTTTCGATTTGCCCATTTATAATTATTGATCATCTTATGTTTTTTTGTACTGTGACTGTTCACGCTTTTGATTTCTCTGCTTCTGCTTTTGCATTCTTCTGTTTTTTTTTGTTATATTTCTATCCTTCATTCTTTGTCTCTTTTCACCCTGCTTAAGTTCCCACACTCCCGCCATTCTAGTTTAAACCGTTCAATAATGCTAGCAAACACTCATATAATGACATTGATCCCTGTCCTCTCTGGCTAAAAGGCTCTGCATGTTTAGGACCCACTTTCCTCAGATCAGTTCCTAAGAAACTAAGTCCCTGTCACCAGCATCATCTCTTCAGCCACTGATTCATCCGATCTTATCTGTTGTTCTTGTACTCACCAGCATGCAGCACATTGTTCTGGAAAGCTCTCCTGACAATGTTTTTGTTACTCACTAGCATGTCGCACACATTGTTCCTTTCCTGACCATGACCCTACTTACCCGAATCATCATGAAAGATAAAATTAAAGCTAAAAACAGTTTTCTACTCAGTTGTCTGATTGCTGTATTTAAGCGGTGTTATTTTTATTGGCTTAAATTATTTTTCATTTATATCCATTAGGTCTGCATTCCTAATGATCTTGACAGATATTTCAACAATTTCAGATCCTTGGTGTCTTTCAGCTATCCCGATAGTAAAAGTGCTGTACATTATTTCTGGTTGATACATTGGCACTCATAGTCTATACTGTCACAGAATTATTCTTTAGCACTGATAGTGAGGTAGCAAGTAGCTGATTAGTTGTAGATCTAATGATGATGCAATCATTGGTTAATATTTTGTAATGTTTTGGTGGTTTTTTTTCAAAGATAATTACACCTTGCATCAAGTTCAAGAGTTCACCCACCATCTGTGGAGGAAAAGGGGAAAGTTGGTGTTTTGGGTCAAGGCTCCGCAGCAGGACCTAAACCTTGATGCAGGATCTCAAGCTGAAGCATTGACTATTCCTTTTCCTCCACAGAAGCTGCCTGGTTTGCTGGGTTGATCCAGTAGTTTGTTTCTTGCTCCAGGACCCAATATCTGTAGTCGCTTCTGTCTCAAAGGGTCAATCTGTTGACAGTAACAAGTCAGCTTTAAACGAGTTATAGAACAGTTGGAGATTTTGTCAAGCAATGCAATAAATAGATAACAAACCAATATTCTTGAAACAGCTAGAATCTGAATTGACAATGCTACAAATCAACAAAATGCAAAATTCTGTACCAACCTCTCTGAATGGCTTGAAGAGTACAGTCGAAATGGAAAAGGTGCACGGCTGTGACAGTTCTGTTAAGAAAAATACAGAAGATCCTAATTCAGAAAAGAAATTTTCCCAAAAATTGGATGCTTTGAAAAAAAGGCTAACTTTTTGGAACACAACACTGGAAGAGTGAGTAAAGTCATTTATGATACACCTTTTTTCTGAAAGTGGTTTAACTTCAAAAGTAATACACAATATTTTATAATGCTTATAAAGGGATATACTGGATGAGTAATGTAGCAGGGTCAGAGTGTTGTGCTAAGGTAAGGATAGGGGAGGTGAATCTTAGACTAGTGCTATGGTGCTGGCGATGGGGAAGTGGGGTGCTTAAGAGCTTTCAGATTTCTAAGTTAAGGTTTGGAGATGTGTGAGGGAGATTAGGATTCTTATGAGAAGGCACTGGGTGGTGAAAAAATGTCATGCAGACTTTGATGCCAAGGATCAAGGCTGACATGTGAAGGGGTTTGGAGATTGAGAAATACTTCGGAAACTTTGGCACTCCAGATAATAGGTGAGTGGAGTGTGGAAATTGTCAAGGCCTTGGGTAATTGGGACCTTGAGCAATGGGTCCATCAACAGTTCCTTTCCTTCCACAGAAACTGCTTGATCCGCTGAGTTCTTTCATTAGATTATTTGTTGCTCCAGATTCTAGCATCTGCCTACTCTCCTGTCTCCTCAGGATTGAGAAAGATGATGGGAAAGAGACCTGTGGAATGTTTGGGTAGCATGGTATACAGGAGGAAGCAAAATAAGAAGGTGATTTGTCTGATGGATCTCAATCTAAAATTGTCTTGGGAAACATTTTTGTAATTGATGGCTGTTTGGGATCTAACATGAGCAGTGAAGTGGGTACCTTTGTAGAAGTGCCTATCAACAGTAAGGGGATTTTTCATGCCGCTGCTACCAGGAGCAGCCCTGCTTTCTGTGCACCAAGATGAAGCAGCAATGGAAGAGGTAGCACAGGAACAACACCTCAATTTATTAGGTATAATTTAGCTTTTAAATTAAGCTCAGCCATTTCAGGAAATAAGCACTTTCATTATTTTCACTTCCAATTTCTAACATTAACTCCATGTAATAATAGCAATTTGAAATAGTTCTGTATTTTCCTCCTGCAAACCGACCTTTTTTTCTGATTGCCTTCTGTTATTACCTTGCACCTGTTGTTTTTTCTCATTTCATTTTTTCCTGTCTTTGCACTTTAAGACTTGCTTTACCTCCAACTATTGCCATTTCTGTTCAAAAATTATCAAACTGATAATTTCCTCATATGATACCAGATTGAGTATCAAATATTTTCTATTATCTATCTTCTTAATTTTGGCAATGCATTTATTTTCCGTTTATCTTTAAATGTTATTCATTTTGACAGATGCTACTTGACCTACTGAGTTCCTTCAGCATTTTTTTTACTGTATGCCAGACTCCAGAATCTACATTTTCTTGAGTCTCCATTACCTTTGTGTTCATGTTTTAACATTTTTCTAATCTTTCTTCCTGGTACCTGTCTTCCATCTTCTTAATCTTTATTTGCCTTTTAAAATATGTCCTTTTCTTTCTTTCTATATGGAAGTGTCTTTTTCTATTTTTTTTCTTCATTTTTATATCTCTTTTTCTTTCTCTACCTTTTTTTGAAGATCAAGCTTGTACATTTTGTTTGTGTACAACTCCCACACCCCTTTAAAATTAACCAGGAATCATCTGACAATTGAATGCACATTGTTTTGGTGTCCAGAACCATGTTGCTTCATCTTAGTTGATATTTCACCACTATTCTTCTGAGGATAACATAGAGAATTGGCTCATCTCTGCTCCTTTGTAAAACCCTCTCTCCTCTTTACATGCTTGATTTCTAATCTCCATCTCCCTAACCTTTCTTCTATTTTCCATCTTTATTCCCAACCTTCCTGCTTTTCCCTCATACCCTCTTGTCCTTCCTCCAATCTTCCATTTGAACTTTTATTAACAATTTCTCTCTAGCCTGCCTACCCACTGAATTTGATTTTACTTTTCTTGTAATAGTTGATGAATTCATCTGTTTTATAATGTAAAAATGATATAGTAATAGGCTTGCTGTGGTTTTTTAAAATAGAATGGTTGATGTGTATTATAAGTGATTAGAATAAATAGTGAATAAATAGCTCTGGGACCTAATTATTTGAAAGAACTGCAAACTGCATCCGGGCAAACTTAATGTTTGAACAGTTCCTGCAACATATACTGTACTATATTTATACAGACATAACATTTTGATGTGGATAAATTCAAGCATTTACCTCAAGTGTGTGTGTGTGCAAAGTACATAATAATATACTATTGTAACATTTATCAGCTTTAAAACAATCATTAAATTTGTCTTTTCTCTTCACAGAACTGAAGTGGGCTATGAGATGGAAGTAAAGTCAATAACTGAGTTTTTAAATTTGAGTATTCTGTTTCTATTCATTGAACTGGAAACGGTGGGGAATATTCGTTTTGAAGAAGGCACACCCTCTGACGTGTGGTATGGTGATAGTTTCAAAATACATTGCTATAAGTCTTCAATTCCTTTCTTTTAAAATATTACTTGGGATAGTAACAACTAAAACAATAAAGTCTGCAACCTTGGGTAAATATATGCTACTCCTATCAAAAATAATTGGTTACATTTTACCAGCAATTATTTCACATTTATTAAGATATAATTTCACTTGTAATGCATTCTAGATCAGCCATAATGTCACTTGTATCACAAGACAATTAAATTGTATTTACTTTTGGCTGGAGAATCTATAGAAAGCCTCCAGTTCTGTCCTTTTCTCAGGTCTGTGAGTCTCTGAATTTCATGCCTGCATGTTGAAATATAGAAGTCAGAGGTGAACTGGAGATCAGATGCAACAAAATCAACAAATTTCTGCAATCATAATGGATTATCTTTACAAGAGTAACATGCATAAAATGCTGCACAAAATGCAGAGTGGGCTGCAGCCATGCATCAAGATGAACAGTGGAAGTTTTGGGCCAAAGCATTTCATCAGAACCAGAAACAAAGAGAGGAGGTAGCAATATAGAAAGTTGGAAAGGAGCACAAACTGGCAGGTGATAAGTGAATCTGAGTGAGAGAGGAAAGGTAGGGAAATGGGAATGATGTGAGAAACTTGGAGATGATATGTGGAAGAAGTAAAGGGTGGAGGAAGGTAGAATCTGATAGGAGAGGACAGTCAACTGTGAAATAAAAGGAAGCAGGTGGGGAACCAGAGGGAGGAAGGTGTGGGTGATTGCAGGTTGTGAGGGTAGAGCAGGTCAATAAGAAGGGGGTGATGATAAGGGAAAATCAAAAGGAGGAGGGGTTGAACAGCAGGGAATAGTTACAGAAAATGATGTGGATGCCATCAAGTCAGAAACTACCAAGGCAGAATATGAGATATTCCTCTAATCTGCATCCAGCCTCAGTGTGGCAATAGAGGAGGCTCTGGATAGACATGTAAGTGTGGGAATGGAAGTGGAATTAAAATTCTTTAGCAGATGGAGTGAAGTCTCATCGATGTAGAGATGTAATAAATGACACCTATGGATTCACATGTGATGTGCTGCCTCATCTGGAAGGAATGTTTGGGGCCCTGAATGGTGGTGAGAGAGGAGATGATAGGGATAGTGTAACACTTAGCATGGAGTTGGATCAGTGGAGAAGGTCGAGCTGAAAAGGGGGTCACGACAAGGACAGTTCGTGCAGAAAGCAGAAACAGGAGGGGAAGATGTGCCTGGTTGTGGTATTTCATTGGAGATGTTGGAGAGCCATGAGAAATATGCATACTGTCGATAGTTTCACATATATTTGTCCTTCAGCTTGAACCCATCTATGGGGAAGCCAGTCAGGTCTCACAGACTGGCAGAAGCAGGAACTCTTTTTAAAAGTTTATTAAAACCTGACCGTGCACCATGAGTTATTTAAATTTGGGAACTATAACAATACATACTGTATGAAATAACTAGAGATTATGTAATGTGAAATGCTATAACCTGTCATACTATTAAATGAAGTCTGCATCCAGTACTTACACTGCTTTTCACTCCTAACTGTAGCTTGTGGTACTTCGCTCACCCCTTCTGGTGGTCAATCCTGTTAGCAGATCTCTTGCAAGCAGCTCTTATTCTTCCTAATTCTTATCTGAATGATTTCGAAGGTACTTGTTCAATTTGGTCTGTACCTCCTTCTAAGTTGTCTCATCTTTCATGAGTCCTCATTATTTACAATCCAAAAATAACACCCATGGTAATTTGATTGATGTAACCTTCCCTTTTAATTGTACATACTATCCTTGTTCTGTTTGCCTGCTACATACCATGCATTGTTTGTTTTAGGCATGTTTGATATCCAGTCATGAGCTCAACAAAAATACTTTGGTGAAACAGGTTTGAGCTTTTCAGCATCAAGGAGTTAGTTGTTAACAAGTTTTTCTGTGATACATTTGCAAACACCTGTTGAAGACAGATCCAGCAACACCAGAGCCATCTATAATTCGGCTTGAAACTTTTTGCTGATATTGCAGTATGACAGGTACCTGGAAGAAATGCTTGTGTTTGAATATATAAATTCTCCCAAATTTCCTTTCCAGTTTATCACCTGTTTGAAAAGCTGAGCACTGACACTGAGTTCCTCCACAGCATCTTGGGACTGAAATTTCATTCAGTTTTAGTTCAGCACGCATTTTGCATTCTTGCTGAAGGCATAACCTGAATGCAAACAAAGTATGAAATACAATATTGCAAAAATCAAGTTTCACTTTAACAGAACTAAAAATCCCCCCCTTTTCATATTTATTCTTTACAATTAAATCTTTGGTGGTCTTAGTAAGATCCCGAAGCAATGAGCGAGCTAAAAGGAGATCATTTCACAGCGTTCTGGCATTGCCCTATTTTACCGTGATGGTTATTGACTAGCTGACTTGGTATCAGAACAGTTTTAGAGTCTTTCATTAGTCTTTTCCCTAATGTTGAAACCAAGTTCTGCAAATTGCACCAGCCATAACTCCTTGCTAAGGCCCCAAAGGTAGTGCTTGCATCTTATGAGGAACCTCCTTTGCAACTGCTGACACTTTTCTGTTGTGATGTGATGGAGGAGAGGAATCTTCTACTTGCTAGTTCCTTTCTCCTTGGCTTGGCCACAGTTCTTCAGGAGTCTTCTGGTTGAAACTTCTATTGATATACAAGCTATTGAATTTTTTTGACTTATGATAATGACTAATGATTCCACGGCTGTTGTCCAGAGCAAAGCTGATTTTTTTCCCTTTTGCATTAATAGAGCATTCTTGTACCAAGTAAGATTACTCAGCAATGGAGTCACATAAGAAAATGCAGTTCTAATTTTCCGTATCTCTCCCACTACACCCTCCTCTCCCCATCAATTTTCAATTTACAAATTCTGAACGAAGCTGTTTTGGCAGCAACTTCTCCAGTTGCGGCTCTTGCTAAGAAGTGTACATCAGGACTACATCAGTGCACATCAAATGCTGCCTGGCCTGCTGAGTTCCTTAAGCAATTTTGTGTGTGAGGCTCCTGCTTATATTGCTACTGCCACTTTATCAGCAATAGATAAAGCTATGCAAGTTTGTTTGAATTTGCTAACCACTCATGTAAATGTGAAAGTGTGTTTGCTACACTTCATCAAGGTAGGCTGTTGTATTGCTAGTGACAATGCCTTGTTTTTCAACTAAACTCAGAAAAGTGGCAGTTTTCTGAACAGGAATTATAGCAGGATCATACATGTTGAGGCCATGGGAATTTTCCTATTCTGTTCTGCTATTGTCATTTTCTTTGTAAAAACAAAACAAAATTCAGGAAAATATGAAAAATCTGCCATTCTAAAAGGAAATTCAGGTCCTTGAAAATCATTCTTCATGTCCCATCCTTAAGATTCTTGAGACTTTAATGATATACCCACCCCAATTTTAAAAAACTGAAAATTATTAATCTCCACCTATCTAACCCAAAATTCATACAGACTTCTTATTAGCAACCAACCTGTGCTAGCTATGATTTATTGCTTCAGTGCACTATCAAACCCAATTCTGTGAGTGGCTTGCACCAGTTCCAGTCAGCAGTTGCTGATTAAAGTTAATCTCCATATTTTACAAAGGTGATTTTTAACTAGATCCTACGGTGAAAGTTAGTCTGAACTTTTTGCAGGCTTATGAAGCCACAAGTGATTATGGGCAAATGTAGCCTCCCAAGTTTCCTGAAGTAATACTGATCACCTAGATAGACAAGAAAAGAGAGTTTCCAAATCCTGAAGGGATGACAAAGAATGCAGTATTAAGTGACAGTAATAAGAGAGACCAAACCAGTGTTTAAAATAGAGAAAAACAACAGGAATTCTGCAGATGCTGGAAATTCAAGCAACACACATCAAAGTTGCTGGTGAACGCAGCAGGCCAGGCAGCATCTGTAGGAAGAGGTGCAGTCGACATTTCAGGCCGAGACCCTTCATCGGCCTGAAACGTCAACTGCACCTCTTCCTACAGATGCTGTCTGGCCTGCTGCGTTTAAAATAGAGATCTGGTTGGGTTTTGAATTTAAAATTGGAGCCAATATGGTTAATCTGAATTCAACCAAAACCTGCCGACTTGTAATTGCCCAACCCAACCTAAACCAGCATAAGAAATTAGGTCCAATTAGGATTGCGTTAGGTACCCATTCTGTGCAGGTAAACATTAATGTGCTCAGTGGAGTCGGTCTTCAAGGCTGACCTTTGCTTCCATTCTCCAAGCTTGCATATAGAAACATAGAAAACATACAGCACAATACAGGCCCTTCAGCCCACAAAGCTGTGCCAAACATGTCCCTACCTTGGAACTACGTAGGCTTTACCCATAGCCCTCTATTTTTCTAAGCTCCACGTAGCCATCCAGGAGTCTCTTAAAAGACCCTATCGTCTCTGCCTCCACCACCGCCACCGGCAGCCCATTCCATGCACTCACCACTCTCTAGCCAATTCAGCCCTGGGGAAAAGCCTCTGACTATCCACACGATCAATGCCTCTCATCATGTTGTACACCTCTATCAAGTCACCCCTCATCCTCCGTCGCTCCAAGGAGAAAAGGCTGAGTTCACTCAAACTGTTTTCATAAGGCATGCTCCCCAATCCAGGCAACATCCTTGTAAATCTCCTCAGCACCCTTTCTATGGATTCCACATATGGCTGGAAGTTCCTTAAGTTATCCTCCAAGATCATCAGAGCTTTTTCCAATCAAGTCGACAACTTATTTTCCATCCATACTTAAAATTTTCTAAACGGTAATGACAGAAGAGAGAAAGGAACCAGAAGGTGAGCATCAAGGAATTGTTCAAATTTAATTAAAGAATTTGGATCCCAATGACTTTGTGAACTGTAGTTTAGGAGCATGGACAAAAACTAGTTAATTTTGTGGAAGAGAAGACTCGAGAGAAGTGAAAATAATGAAGCTGGACTGAGAGCATTGCATAGATTGCTGGAAGCAACAGTAGGGCCCAGGAATAGATGATGAAATGTCAAGGTGACAAGAAGTGAAAAGAAGCAAAAATATCAGTCCAGGGGTGAAACTGATATATGGGAGTTGACAATCCCAAATTATATTCAATTTCCACAAAGAGAAAAAGAATCTAAAGAAATGTCCTTAAGTGTTTGGTGGATCTGCAGGTCCATGGAGGAAAAAAAAAGAATGAATGCTTTATGTCAATGACCCTTCAGGGAAGCTAGAAATGTGAAACAACAAACATGCTTTAAATTGCAGAAAGAGGTAGAGATAGTGAGAACAGTGTGTGAATTTCTGAATACTTTGTGAAACTCAGTGGATGCTTAGCACAAAATGAAAACCACTTTGGTGATATAGTTATGGATTAATTGGAGCGAAGTTTGTGATGCAGATATGTATATGTATTATTTATGATAACTCAGGGAAGGTTCTCATATTTAGAGCAGAGAAGAATTTTATTTTTCCTAGATTTTCAAAAACTTTATTTAAAATTAAGATTTAAGATAGTTTTGTATTGCATGGTTAAGGTCATCATTATTGTCGCACAGTTTTAAAACTATTTGCAGTCTTCATGAGGAAACGTGGATCCGTAACTCATTCAAGGAATTTAGTTATAAATGAATCAATTATTCCTCCTTATGACAGGTTCACCTCTTGCTATGACGTAATCCTATCACGATTCTGTGCATGGGATTTCAAAAGACTTGGAGTGACAGGGTTAAAAATAAATCGTATAATCAGAGTTCATAATCGAATTCTAAGGCTGAAATATGAAGAAAAGGTCCTTTCCATTTTGAGCAAAGAAGGATCGTCATATAAATCAGAGTGAGTTATTTAATTCATGTGTTCCAATTTGAGTATCTTTTTACTTATAATGAAAACAGTTCGGTTTTGAGAACAATGCAACAAATTGTATTGTAAGACTTTTAAGAAAGAAATTGTATTTGTATTGTGCCATTTATACTCTCAGACCATCTCAATAAAAATATTGAAAGAAAAAAGACCACCTTAAAGCATCCTACGAACAATTAAGTAACTTTGATTAACTGTTGCAATTTGTAATATAGAAAAACAAGAATGCTTACTATTCATTTTGATTAATAAATTAATAGGCCTAAATTAAGATGAATTCCTCTGCTGCCTTATAGTTTTTCTTACATTGTAAATATATTTGATGCCCTAATTTCACAGAATTTATGACAATAAGCATTTCTTTAGAACAGAATAAGTAACAATCTTTACTGAAAGTGAATCTCATTTTTCTTCTCTAATATCAAACTACAGAAGGGCTGTCTTATCTGTCATCATTTTTTACTCATTACTACTTTCTTTCTTGCCACATTCTGCTGTGCCACACTTTCTTTTTCATTTGCTTTTTTTCCTTTCTCCCTTCTTTTCATGCTTCTTGCTTCTCTTACATTTTTAGTTCACTGCAGGAAGTCTTTTGGTATGACTTGTAAAGTGGTAACTACTGGAAAGGAAGAAAGCTTCACAATGAATATTTTAAGAATACCCAAAATACTTAACTTCCAGACAGAAGCTGATATAATTAAATTAGAAAGATCAAAATTTAGTGACTGTTAGGTAACAGGCATCATAGTGTTTGGTATATGTTTTCTGTATTGTGCAGAATGATCCTGTTCTATCAGTTAAATCATTTCTGGCCTGAAATCAAAATTTCTGCTTTTATTTAGAAACTACAAGAAGATGCTGGAATACCTGTTTTATGTATTTGATCCAGAAATATCCACTGGAGAGAATGAAATTCTATGTATTCTGGAGGATGGCTTCAAAAAAGCAGAAGTGTATAAAGTATGTAATATTTCACTAAATTAAATGGGTCACTAAAATGTCAGTTCACTACAACTTGCAGATGAATGCTTGCTCGTAAGGGAATTGCATCCCAGAAAGACTTTCGGGCCAAATGGTTAGTTTGTCATTTGAAGGTGGTTTTATGTGGTTATTTTTACTCTATTCTTTCTGTTTAACACTATTTTGATATCCTCATGATTATCTGAAACATGCTGACCTCAAAATTTGGATACACGGCACTATTTTTATCAGCATTACATTTTTGGAATTTTTTATCTCTGGAGTGGAATGTGTTTATTGACCATTTGTCTATCAAGCCACATCAGTCCAGGAATTTGACTGAGAAATTGTAGTTACAATTTGTCCGTGTGTGCCTGATGCAATTTCATCAAGCATGGAATTACTCATTGCTCCTCGCAGTATTACCTGGATCTTCTCCCCTCTCCTGGCCCTGATCTCATAAATGTCAACCCTCTTGCAATTTAAATTATGCAATAAGTAGCCATTAATGTGATTATTGAGGAGGTCAAATATATGTCAGCTTGTCCTTTCTTCTCAACTGTTAACCTCACAGAACTAACCTTGGTCCCACTCAGTACATTTTAAAACAAGGTCCCAATTACCTTCCATCAGAACTCCATGTAATCTCTTCTTTGACTTTAGCCTTATTGAGTTCGGATAGCACTATAGCAACTCAAGTGTCATTTATTGTTCTCATATTTGGTTCCTAGAATTGCTGTTTGGATTCCTGGTGTAGTCTAACTAAGGCTTTGCACTGTTCTTGACATATAAAGACCAGTAACCTGTCAGTATTTATGACTATTTTACACTTTTTGTTTGATGGTGTAGGATCTGCATTGTTTCGCCGTTTAGAATGTATCTGATTTATCCTCTTTAGTTACAAAACGTCTCGTATTTTCCTGCATTGATATATTTTTCTGTAATTTTGGCCATATATTAATAATTCCCTGTAAACTAATGCTTCGACCTATATTTCTATGGTGTCTCCTGCCTTTGTGTCATTCTCAAGCTTGTATTGGCGGTCTTTTCTACAATCAACCAGATTTTTTTTTGTAATCACTGATTGCAAGCTACCAACTTGTGTGCTTGTCCATTACACCAAGTCACCCTTTAGTTTCTGAAGCAGATCAATAATTATCATTAGAATTCCACCACTCATCCATTGTTTTCGGTCGGGTGCCGGACGCTCGGAGAGATTTGGTGGGGGGGGCGGGTGCCCAGCGTTCAGCTGGGGGCCGTGGTTGAGTGGTCGGCGACTTGTGCCGGCTCCCCCACTGGACTTAGTATGGTGAGGAGGATGTGAGGACACCTAGCAGGACTGAAAAAAATAAGACCCGACAAAGGGTGGATGAGCTCCTTCTGAGCCAACGGCCATCTTCCGTGGAAGAGATTAAACCCTCACCACATATCTACGAATCGTATGCTATGCACCTAGTTAGAAGAGACATGATGAACTTGGGCGCCGCACCGTGTGCCTGGACCTGCCCAAGGCCTCCGCCTAAGGAGCTCGAAGAAGCGACTGCGGTTGGAGACCAACACGGCCTCGAGCTCGAGTTTGGCGGTGGCGGCAGGTGGTGCCAAGGCAGCCAGTGAGAACAAACTGGAGGAGAGGCTGTACTTGGTGCTGTCACAAGATCGAAGAAGATGGAGGTGCATAGCCGCCAACCATGGATTCGGGATGGCACCCACTGACTGACTGACTGACTCATCTATACATTATACCCATTAAATTTTTATGCATCAAGCTTGTTCCAGGCTGGCACTATAGGCAATTTGCAATGTCTGCATTTTACTACATTAATTCATTAATCTAAAGGCAAAAAAAAACTGCAGACACTGGAATTCAAAATTAAAACAGAAAATGTTGGTAATAAATGGCTCCATCTATGGAGAGAGAAACAGAATTGATGTTTTGGTTTGAGTCAGAGAGCAATACAGTACAAATAATGACCCTCCAGTCCTACTAGTCCTTTCTCAGCCAGCTAGCTCCAATTTCTTGCATTTGGTCTATATCTCTCTAACTTCCCACCCTTCTATGCCCTTCTATCCAAATGCTTCTTAAATGATACAATTTACCTGCCTCAAACACTTCTTCTGACAGCTCACTCCATATACTCAGCAACTTCTGCATGGAAAAAGTTGCTCTTCAGTCTCTTTTAAATCTTTTCCTTGCACCCTAAATCTATGGTCCCTATTTGGGTCTCCCAAAACATGGAAAAGACAGTTATCGTCCACCTTATTTATACTTATAATAATTTTAAATGTTTTTATAAGGTCGCCCCTCATTGTCCTTCATCAAGGAGTAGAAAGCCAGCCTGCCTAACCTCTCCCTAAATCTCAGGCCCTCTAGCCTGGCAACATTATCATAAATATTTCCTGTACTCTTTCAAGTTTTTAAGTACATATTTCCTATAAATGGGTGACCAAAACTGTACACTATTCTTCAAATGTGGCCTCATCAATGACTTGTACAACTGCACATAATGTTGCAGCTCCTATACTCCATGCCTAAGCTATAAAGGTCAGTGTGCTAAATGCCTTTCTCACTACCCTATCTACCTGTTACACCACTTTCAACAAACTATGCCCTTGTACTCCTTAATCCCTCTTTTTTATTACATACTGTAGTGCCATTCACAGTACAAGTCCCTGCCTGGTTTGACTTTCCAAAATGCATCACCTCATACTTGTCTGTATTCAATCCATTTGCCACTCCTCAGCCCACTTCCCTAACTGATCAAGATCTCCCTGTCATCTACGACAACCTTCTTGACGATCATCAACACTTGCTAATTTTGTGTCATCCGTAAACTTATGGATTAAGCCTTGTGTGTTAGCAATCAAATCATTTGTATAAATGAAGAATAACAACTGACCCTTGCTGCATGTCAATAATCACTGGCCTCCAGTCTAAGATACAATCATCACCCTCTACTTCCTACATCTGAGCCAACAGTGAATCCACCTAACACCCTTTCCTTAGATTTCACAGGACCCAACCTTCCAGACTGGCCAACCATATGGGGTCTTATTAAAGGCCTTGCTAAAGCCCAAACAGACAACATCTACTTCTTTACCCACATCTTTCCTTTTGGTTACCTCTTTAAAAGAACTCCAAAAGATTCATTGAGCACAGCTTTCCACACAGAAAGCCAAGCTCACTGCACCTAATCAGACTTTATCTATCCAAATACTGGTAGATCCTGTCCCCCAGAATTTCCTCTAGTAACTTTCCCATTACTGCTATCCAGCTTGTAGTTTACTGGCTTATACTTGCTACCTTTCAAACAATTAAAGTAGCGACCTTCCAGTCTTTGGGAACTTAACCAGTGGCTAAAAATGAAGCAACTATATCCACAAAGGGCTCTGTAGTTTCCTTTCTAGACTCCCACAAACTCAGAGGATACAGTTGGTGAGGCCCTGGGGAATTATCCACCTGCAAACCTCCTTCCTGGTAATATGAATGTCCTCCAAATCATCTCCACTTGGTTACCTTATTTCTTGAACAACCATTATCTCTGTTTTTCTCTCTCTACAGATGCTGCCTGATCTGTTGAGTATCTTCAAGTTTTATTACTACATTCATAGCTGTATTATCTGGCATACTATATTTTTCCTTTTATCTGGTACAGGTACTTTTTAGTCCAATAGAGTTGAGTATATTTCATTTTTTCTCTGCTGAGTGAAAAGGAGACCTTGTCGGGTAATGTAATGGTTAACAATGGTCCATAATAGAAACTGTTCTACATAATTCATAAGCACCATCATTAAGTTGTTGTGTTCACTTTAAGAGAATGGTGTCTGACATAATTATGTCAGTGTAAGGCAACTGCTTTTGATTTGTTCGTAATGGAAGTAAAAGGCTGTGGCTTTTGTTAGGCACATAAAATGACCCTCGCATGTTTTATTCACAAAATCTTGCAGCCTCATGACAATAGCGTAGTATAGAGCGCTATTGAGTGCATGCATGTTACTTGTCCAGCATCCCATATCAGCACAGAGCTGTAAGCAGCCAGAGGCACTTCTTCTCTCAGCTGATGCGTACTCATGCATAACACATCAGTCATGATGTCTCCATTTTTACGTAGTCTACTTTTGGGATACCGTATTAAACTAAAGGGTGAATTGCCAGGTCAAGGACATCACTCTAGCAGTTTCACGCTTATGTTGGTCCCCAAAACCCAACATAGGTACATAAAGGGTAATGTGCAGCCAACAAATGTTATACTGTCACATAAAATTGGATAGCCCAGATCAATGGAATGTACAAAGAAAAGATTTGACTGCATTAACTATTCTGGAGGGATTCTGTAATATTTGACAAATGAGTTTAAGATCTCACTGTCATGAAAAATCAATTCTTAATCCTAGTTTTACCATAATTAGAGACAGAAAAGATTGTAATGCTGGAAGTCTGGAGCAAAATGCATAAAGCTGGAGGAACTCAGCGGGTCAGGCAGGTAGAGGGAAACGGATGGTTGATGTTTTGGTCAAGACCCCACATCAGGACTGGAAAGGAAGAGGGAAGATACCCAAAATAAAAATAAGGGGAAAGGGATTGTGCAAGAGCTGTTGGGTAGATCGAGGTGAGGGGCACGGTAGGCAGCTGAGGGAGGGTGAGAGTTGAAATGATAGAAGCTGGGAGGTGGTTAGTGGAAGTAACAAAGGGCTGAAGAAAATGGCATTTGATAGGAGGGAACTGAACCGTGGAATACAGGAAGGTGTTTCATGGGAGGTACTGGAGGGAGGTAAGTGTGAGTGATGGGCATATTGAGAGGGTGGAGAGGAGAAATATGGGGTAATGGGGACCAGTAGTAGGTTAAGGTGGGTGTGAGGTGGTCAGGGCAGAGGGGATGATTACTGGAAGCTGGAGAAATTGATGTCCATGTCTTTGGGTTGGAGACTACTAAGGCAGAATATGAGCATAAACTTGGCATAAGAGGAGGCTGTGGCTAGACATGGCAGTGTGCGAATGGGAAGTGGAATCAAAATGGTTGGCCACTAGGAGATCCCAGCTGGTACAGCAGACAGAGTGAAGGTGCTTGATGAAGTCTGTCACATTGGAGAATACTCCCTTTCTCTCACCTGCCTATTACTCCCCTCACCTGGATCCACCTGTTACTCACCAGCTCTTGCTGGTTATACTGGCTATTTTTCTGGGTATAATGGCTATCTTCCCTCTTTCTTTCTAGTCCTGATGAATGGTCTCAATCCGAAATGTCCAGTGTCTATTTTCTGAGTTCGCTGAGTTCTGGGTTTTGTGTGTTGCTTTTTGGGTAAGCCTAGTTCACCACTATCAACAGTTTTAAATCTAGCAAAATGCCAGTACAAATATAGGCACAATACAAGTATTATAATTCAAATTTATAAATTTAAATATCCCAAATTCCAAGTAAATATCAATTAAGAATATGAGAAATGGAAGAAGCAATTGACAATACAATTCCTTTGAACTTCTTTTATTACTCCGTATGATTGTAGCTGATCCTCTATCCCAAGTACACTGTCCCACTGAATTCTTGGATCACATTATTCTGTTATGCCCAAAAATCATTGAATTTCATCTTCCTGTATACTTAACTGGATATCCATAGCCCTATGGGATAGAGAACCATTAACATTTACAGCTCCTGCGTAAAGAAATTCATCATCATCTCTGTCCCAAGTGGTCAAGGCTTTATCCTATGACTATGCCTTCTTGTTCTTGATTGTGCAGTTGAGGAAACTGTATCATACTAACTACTCTTTCAAATTGTCCATATCTCACAGAGATCATCTCTTGCTCCTTTAGATTCTAGTGAGTCCAAAGCCGTTAAGAAGTGCCCATTGCTATCTGATTGCTTAGATGGAATTGGATGGTCTATTTGTTTCCAACAAGACCTCGAGGTATATTTTCTATACCTGACCTCAGAAGTTATGCATGAAGATCTATTAATATCAGATGCTGTTGAAAAGTAGTCCAGAGAATGATTTATTTAAATTGAAAGATCTCACCCCCATGTATCTGTTGTGGGGCTGTTATTTATCATATGAATCTGGGTTATTTTTATGAGTGCTTTCTTTTTTTATATCATTGTTCTATCATGACTAAAAATATCCAATAACATGATAGATCATTGACAAAATTACATGACTGATACTTAAATTCCTCCAAATTGTTAGGAGTGTTGCAAAATCTCATCCCTTGTTTATTATAGTATCCTAGGATTTTGTTCATTTGTCCCTGGAAACTTGGGTTTTTAGCCTGTTCAAGTATTCTGCAAACTTGTTTTGTTCGTGATAAATTACTGGAGGGTATACGTGTTTGATATCTGATCATCCATCCGCTTGTATTTCCCCAAGTAAAATAAACTAATCAAGCAATTGAAATTTTAAGTTTATCTCAAATACTTTTGATGTTTTCAGAGTTTTCAGTACTATTTTACAATTAATGGTTTGTATATTGCCATGTTTTTCTCCTTAATATCCTTAACTTTTAGTTTTCTGGAACAATCGCCAATTTAGAAATATAATTGATCTGTTCTGAAAGTTGCTTATATGTTCATAATACAAGGAACTACAAATGTACCACACAATGAATTTAACTAATCCATATGTTATTGCATGTCTTCACAGTTTCTAGGTCGTGATGAGGCAGTTCCTCTCTGCAACAGTATGAGTTTATGTGAACAGCCCAGAATAGAATACCTGCAGCAACAAGCAGAAACCTGGAATACTAGCTTAATTGATCCAGTACCTTTCAGATATGGTAAAAGAATCTGGTGTAAAGGATTTTGATATTTTTCCTTATGCTTTTAAGTATTGTTTTCACAAAATATGAAAAACAAGAATAATATGGTATACTGGAGTCTACTAAAAATTGAATCACAACTGGAGATCTTTCAACCTTTTGAGCTTTTATCAACTCTTGTGAAGGGTGGTTCGTCCGACTGCCGCATTTTCCCTCGTGCCCTTACTGCCTTTTGCTCCTTCTAATTTTCATCCAATTAGCTTTTCTGGCAATTGTTTTTGAGTTTGACTCCACTCATTCTCTAGAAGTGGTTTTCTTCCTCATATCACCTTTACCATCATGTGAATCAATATTTTTGTTTCTGATCTTTAGAAACAACTCCTCTTCATTTATACTATCTCAATCCTTTACATTTATAAACATTAATTAATTTCCCCTTGGTCATCTTTGTTCTATGGAGAACACTTTAATGTCTCCATTCTCTCCATGTTATATTATCTTTGGATCTAATCTGGTAAGTGCCTTCTTTATCCTTTGCAAAACATTCACATTTATCCAAATTTGTAATGACCAGAATTGGACACAATATCTTGCAAATATTGAACTAGTTTTCAACAATTGAAATGTTCAGCTACTAATTTTTGCACTTATAAAGATTTTTGCATGAAAATCTTTAAACTTCTAATTTTATTTATTACATAATAGCTCTCTTTATTTGTCCAAACAAAATTTGTTACCCCATTCTTTTCAGTGATGAATTTCATCTGACATACCTACTGTATTCCTTTACTATCTTCTGCTAGACAAGTATTACGTTGCTGTCAGTTGTGAAGATGTCCTGACTAGGGTTTTAACAAACAGCAACCGAACAAATCTGCTTACTCTTTAATGAAATTTATTTGCATGAGTCTGAGAGATTTTAGAAATCTATAAAATCCCTCCATTTCTGTTTACTGCTTCATTCTACAAGGTGAGCCGCATATATTGTTGTTCTGAATACAACTGTAACCTGCTGAGGCATAACTTGCCATCCTCCCCTAATTCCAGTCTATCTCAGTCTTTATTTATTATATAACAGATCAAAATTTCTGTAATAACTGGCAGTAATACTTGCTGATGACCAGGCCCACCCTTTCTTGAACTACATTGGCTGAAAGTTTTTATCTTAAAAATAAGATGTCCTTAGATATTAATAATGTTCCGCTTTAATATATTGTAATGTTATTGTACATCCCCCGTCTTTCCTTGGCATGAACAAACAGAACCATAGCTTACCCCCACCTCCTCCTTCTGACTGCCATTTGACAAAATATCACTAAGTCTCAAAGTCAGAATTTTGAATAACATTGCATGTTGTCAAGCACAATTTGAAAAGTAAATGTGGCTTTATAGTTGTATTGGAATTTCAAATCAGTGGGATTCACTTCAAACAGGTGGAAAGTGAGGTTGAATAGATTTTCAAACTAACATTTTAGATGGGAACACACTTGCGCCAGGACTTTTCAACTCAGAAATGCAGGTGAAAACCATCTAACTGTATATTGACATAAAACACCATGTGTAAATAATCTAGTCTTTTCGGCAGACAGTGGGACTTAATTTCGTTAGTCCAAGTACTCTGCCATTTTTTTTCAGTCGAGTACTTCCAAAGGAGTCGAATAAAGAAACAGACATATGGATCCCTCCCCCTCCTGTCTTCTCCTATCATTTTGGATCTCCCCCTCCCCCTCCAACTTTCAAATCTCTTACTCACTCTTCCTTCAGTTAGTCCTGATGAAGGGTCTCGGCCTGAAACGTCAACTGCACCTCTTCCTAGAGATGCTGCCTGGCCTGCTGCGTTCACCAGCAACTTTGATGTGTGTTGCTTGAATTTCCAGCATCTGCAGAATTCCTGTTGTTTGACATATGGATTATTTTTTAAAACAGTGGCAATCAAAGCAAAGATATAGTTAAGCATGGAATACACATGTCTGTTCTATATCTCTATGAACATCTTGCACAGTTACAGAGTTGTTGGTTGTGTCATGGCACACTTGGACATTAAATATTTTGTCAGTTTTGAACATGTGGGTGCAGCTGGCTGTTTCCACTGGCTGAGTAGCTTGAAACTTAGGTTCACAGTCTCAGAAGAAGAGGCATACCATTTTTAACACAAAATAATCTACAGATGCTGGGGTCAAAGCAACACTCACAACACGCTGGAGGAACTCAGCAGGTCGGGCAGCATCCGTGGAAACGATGAGTCGATGTTTCGGGCCGGATCCCTTCGTCAGGACCATTTTTAGCACTGAGTTGAAGAGAAATTTCTTTACTCAGAGGATGGTGAATCAATGATTGAGCTATGGAAGCTCAGTCATTGACTTAAGACAGAGATAGGTAAATTTCTGGATATTAAGGGAACAAATAGATATGTGCAAAGTGCATTATGAGGAAAGCAAAATGGCACTAAGGTAGAAGATCAGTCATGATCTTGATAGATGGCACAGCCTTCTCAAAGAGCCAGTTAGACCACAGGACCATAAGAGATAAGAGTAGAATTAGGTCGTTCCACCTATTGAGTCGGCTGTTTTTTTTCTCAACCTCATTCTTCCGCTTTCTCCCTGTATCCTTTAACTCCTTTACCAATCAAGAACCTATTAATCATTTCCTTAAATTCACTCAATAACTTAGCTTGCACGGTGTTCTGTGGCAACAAATTCCATAGATTCATCACTGTTTAGCTGAAAAAACACTCCTCTCAGTTTTAAAAGGAAGTAATTTTTTTCTGACTTTTATTCTGAGGCTGTGCCCTGAGATCTTAAACTTTCCTACTAATGGAACCATCCATTCTACATCGATTTTATCCAGGCCTTGCTGCATTCCGTAGTTTTCAATGAGATCCCTTTCGGGCTTCTGAAATCCATCAAGTACAGGCCCAGAACTATCCAACACTCCTCATATGTTACGCCTTTCATTTCTGGTATTATTCTTGTGAACCTTCTCTGAGCCTTCTCCAGGGTCAGCACATCCTTCCCAAGATACAGGGCCCAAAATTGCTCACAATATTCCAAATGCAAATCCAATAGTCTATTTCTGCTTCAAATTTTGATGATTTTAAGGGGGTCACAAGTTGACCTTGTATTACATTTGCATGGCTCTGTTAATAGAGTTAGTTCACAATTCTTTATGATGTAAGAGTAGATTTCTTTGCTGTTACTGCCAAGTCTTGTGCTACCTGAAAGATCTGAAATTGTGCCCTGATTGCACATATGGATGTTCGGTTGGAAATAAAATCTACTTTTTTTAAATTAAAAGACTAATAAAATTCTCGAGTTAATATGATAAAGAAACGGAAACAACTTCTTCCATAAATTGAGTAAAAAAAATTTACAAAGATAGGCTTGGAAATTCCCATATTTACAGTGGCATGCAAACGTTTGGGCACCCCGGTCAATATTTCTGTTACTGTGAATAGCTAAGCAAGTAAAAGATGACCTGATTTCCAAAAGGCATGAAGTTAAAGATGACACATTTCTTTAATATTTTAAGCAAGATTACTTTTTTATTTCCATCTTTTACAGTTTCAAAATAACAAAAAAGGAAAAGGGCCTGAAGCAAAAGTTTGGGCACCCTGCATAGTCAGTACTTAGTAACACCCCCTTTGGCAAGTATCACAGCTTGTAAACACTTTCTGTAGCCAGCTAAGAGTCTTTCAATTCTTGTTTGGGGGATTTTCACCCATTCTTCCTTGCAAAAATCTTCTAGTTCTGTGAGATTCTTAGGCCGTCTTGCATGCACTGCTCTTTTGAGGTCTATCCACAGATTTTCGATGATGTTTAGGTCGGGGGACTTGAGGGCCATGGCAAAACCTTCAGCTTGCACCTTTTGAGGTAGTCCATTGTGGATTTTGAGGTGTGCTTAAGGTCATTATCCTGTTGTAGAAGCCATCCTCTTTTCATCTTCAGCTTTTTTTACAGACAGTGTGATGTTTGTTTCCAGAATTTGCTGGTATTTAATTGAATTCATTCTTCCCTCTACCAGTGAAATGTTCCCCGTGCCACTGGCTGCAATACAAGCCCAAAGCATGATCGATCCATCCCTGTGCTGAACAGTTGGAGAGGGGTTTTTTTCATGAAATTCTGCACCCTTTTTTCTCCAAACATGCCTTTGCTCATTGCAGCCAAGAAGTTCTATTTTAACTTCATCAGTCCACAGGACTTGTTTCCAAAATGCATCAGGCTCGTTTAGATGTTCCTTTGCAAACTTCTGATGCTGAATTTTGTGCTGAGGACGCAGGAAAGGTTTTCTTCTGATGACTCTTCCATGAAGGTCATATTTGTGCAGGTGTCGCTGCACAGTAGAACAGTGCACCACCACTCCAGAGTCTGCTAAATCTTCCTGAAGGTCTTTTGCAGTCAAACGGGGGTTTTGATTTGCCTTTGAGCAGTTCTCTCAGAAAGTTTTCTTGGTCTTCCAGACCTCAACTTGACCTCCACCATTCCTGTTAACTGCCATTTCTTAATTACATTACGAACTGAGGAAATGGCTACCTGAAAATGCTTTGCTATCTTCTCCTGCTTTGTGGGCGTCATTTATTTTAATTTTCAGAGCGCTGAGCAGCTGCTTAGAGGAGCCCATGGCTACTGATTGTTGGGACAAGGTTTGAGGAGTCAGGTTATTTATAAAGCTTTGAAATTTGCATCACCTGGCCTTTCCTAATGATGACTGTGAACAAGCCATAGCCCTAACAAGCTAATTAAGGCCTGAGACCTTGGTAAAAGTTATCTGAGAGTTCAAATCTCTTGGGGTGCCCAAACTTTTGCATGGTGCTCCTTTCCTTTTTTCACTCTAAAATTATACAAAACAAAAATAATACACTAATCTTGCTTAAAATGTTGAAAAGAATGTTTCATCTTTAACTTTATGACTTTCGGAGATCAGTTCATCTTCTACTTACTTAACTATTCACAGTAACAGAAATTTTGACCGGGGTGCCCAAACTTTTACATGCCACTGTACTTCTTTATGAACAAAATGGACACAGGTCTTGGAAGATCAATTAGTGGCAGATGAAAATATCTGCCGAATTCGTACGCTTCCAGAGTCTTGTACTGAACAATTCTTCCTTATCGTTCCAGACAGGAAGCATTGGTTTGCAAAATTAGAGACCTTGTTGATCTATAGTTCCTAATGTCTCTCTCCAGAAACCATCAATTTGCTTGAATTGAGAGGTTAAGAAAGCCTGATGTGATGCCAGGAAGCTGAGCACAGACTACGTACCTTGATGAAATGCAGTTACTTTGAACTTTGTTCTCCCATTAGGTTCAGGTATAATTATCAGCTTTTGGATATTCTGAGGTCTGTTATGCACACCATTTTTGAGCATGGCTTGCAGTTTACATTGATTGACCTTTCAACTAGTAATGGAAGAGTGCTGTCACCTAATTAGAACAACACTGATTTCCTTGCTTGACTTCCCTTGGGATCATCAAAGAAATCATCACAGTGAGGATTTTGGAAGGAAGTGGAGGGAATCAGTCATTTTAATCATTTTTCAAAAAATCCATATTACTGCTAATTTATATAGTTACTAAACATGATTGAACATAGAGCATACTATTTTTCACAAGTTATTGAAATTCAGTTCTACGACTTTACTTTTAGGTCAACTGATCATTGCCAAGGTCTTCCTTGGACATAGTGTTCAAGCCTTTGATTCAGAACTGGTTCAACAGCTAAAGTATCCAAATGCAAATTCTGTCTACAGACCACGAAAGGTAGATACCAGATCTGCCATTGATAAAGGTAATGAGGTGCATAATACATTGATATTGCTTTAGGGAAAATAGTAAATTGTCTTTGAATAATTAAATTGTCAAGAAAAGCAAAACAAAGGCAGAATATTGGAATAACATCTTGGTAATGTTCAGCAAATACAGGCTTTTAGTCAGGTGTGTCTGATTCATCAGCACTCGTGTCACTGTTGTAAGATTTTTTTCCCAGGAAGATGGCAGTGTGTTAGGATGCAGCAGCCACGCTGGGTCCAATCAAAAGTGTATTTCTTCATTTTTTTGTTTTAATGATCACAAGGTACTGCTGAATACTTAGAACGTCAATTCATACAAGACTATCCCATAAGCAAGTTGCTCAATAGTGATGGAACCGGACTTATTGTGCACCCTTGTTGGGTTGTCGCCTTGACTTGTTCTGAACCGTTGAATGGTGCGCGGTCCAAAAAAAAGACGTGAGTGATTGTCTTGGACATTTTTATTGTGATTACAAGACCCTGTTGGACATTAGTAATGTAGAATACTGCAGGTCTGGTTTGCTGATTCATTGGTAAGGCGGGCAGCAGGGGAGCAGTGTGCCTTGATTGTGGTGAGGGCTAGGCATAGGCCAGAGGTTGCCTGTTGTAGTTGTCCAGGGAAGGTGATGCCGAGACAGCGTGAGAGAGCCTGCTGCAGGCACGCTGGAATCTGTTCTGTGCTTGCTTGGTTCTACCCTCCGGTGTTTGCTCGGTGGAAGAGCAAGCTGAATAATCAGGGACTTGGGCTATATTTTTTCTTTGTGACTATGTTTTTCTGAAATCATAACTATAAGTGCCATTTGTGCTATGTTCTATGTGCAGTGTGTTGTGTGCTGTTGATAATGTGTTTTGCACCTTGGCCCTGGAGGGACGTTGTTTCATTTGGCTATACTCATGTATGGTTGAATAATAATTAAACTTAGAACCTGAAGTCTCTTAGTAAAACCTACATTGCTCTTCAGGCAATGTACTCAAATTGTCCTGAGTTTCTGCTTATAAACACCAGGTGTCTTCATTTCTCCTTGTGTTTGAATTTGTAATCTGGCCATTAAACCAGTGGCCCTGGACCCTCGACCTTCTCCTTGCCCTCTGCATTTGAGTTAAGTTTGAAATGTAAACACTGAAATTATACACTTCACAAGCAAAACACAAGCTTAAAAACTGCTGCAGAGATAACAGGTATAGACTATAACGCAGTCCATGTTTGCATTTATCTTGAAACATGGAACATATGATTCAGACACAGGAATAGGCCACTCATAAGAACATAAGAAACAGGAGCAGGAGTAGGCCATCTGGTCTGTCAAGCCTGCTCCGCCATTCAATAAGATCATGGCTGATCTGTCCATAGACTCATCTCCACCTACCTGCCTTTTCCCCATAACTCTTAATTCCCCTACTATGCAAAAATCTACCCAACCTTGTTCTAAATATTTTTACTGAGGTAGCCTCCACTACATCATTGGGCAGAGAATACCACAGATTCACTACTGTCTAGGGAAACCATTTCCTCCTCATCTCTGTCCTAAATCTACTCCCCCAAATCTTGAGGCTATGTCCCCTAGTTCTAGTCTCACCTCCCAGTGGGAACAACTTTCCTGCCTCTATCTTACCTATCCCTTTCATAATTTTATATGTTTCTATCATTCTTCTGAATTCTAGCAAATACAGTCCTGGGTGACTCAATCTCTCTCCATAGTCTAACCCATTCATCTCTGTAATCTCCTCTGCACTGCCTCCAAAGTTAGTATATCCTCCTTCAAGTAAGGAGACCAGAACTGCACACAGTACTCTAGGACTGGCCTCACCAGTACCCTGTACAGTTGCAGCATAACCTCCCTGCTCTTAAATTCAATCCATCTAGCAATGAAGGCCAACATTCTATTTGCCTTCTTGACAGCTTGCTGCACCTGCAAACCGACCTTTTGTGATCCAAGTACAAGCACTCCCAAGTCCCTCTGCACAGCAGCATGCTACAATTTTTTATCATTTAAGTAATAATCTGCTGTTTCATTTTTCCTTCCAACGTGGATGATTTCACATTTATCGAAGACTGTACTCCATCTGCCAGACCCTTGCCCATTCACTTAACGTATCTATATCTCTGCAGACTCACTGTATCTTCTGCACAATTTGCTTTTCCACTTGATATAGTATCATCAGCAAACTTAGATACACTACGCTTGGCCCCTTAAGCCAGTTACACTATTTAACAAGCTCATGACTGATCTCAATCGCATATTCCAGTCGAGCAGCAGTAACCCCATTACCTATTGCTTATCTGGACTCCATCTAACTCCTTCTGAAAAATGTTCGGAAACTTGTTTCCACCACCCTTTGAAGGAGATTCCTCACGGGAAAATATTTTGCCTCATTTCTATCTTAAATGGCCTGCCTCTGAGTGAAACAATGATCCCTAATTCAAGGTTATGGTATAATAGGAAACTTCCTTTCCATGGAGGAATCTAAGGTGGGGGCTTATATGGGAGGCAGGGTTTGAGGGTCGACGCAACATTGTGGGCCGAAGGGCCTGTATTGTGCTGTACTATTCTATGTTCTATGTTCTATCAGAACCCCTCAGGAACTTGTATGTTTCAGTCAAGTGTTTTCACTCTTCTACTCTTCAGTGGATGCAAATTTAACCTGTCCAACTTTTATAAAGTTATCCAGCCTTCCATTTTTCACTCCAGGAAATCTTATCTGAAGTGCTTTCATTGCAACAGAATCATCAAATGAGAAGATGAATACTATGCACAGTTCTCCAAATGTGGTCTCAATATCATGTATAAGTGAAGCATAATAACTTTTGCATTCAGTCCCCTGAACATGGATTTGTAACTTTCTGTTAGCTTTAGAACATAGAACATAGAATAGTACAGCATATTACAGGCCCTTCGGCCCACAATGTTGTGCCGACCCTCAAATCCTGCCTCCCATATAACCCCCCACCTTAAATTCCTCCATATACCTGCCTAGTGGTCTCTTAAACTTCACGAGTGTATCTGCCTCCACCACTGACTCAGGCAGTGCATTCCATGCACCAGCCACTCTCTGAATAAAAAAAACCTTCCTCTAATATCCCCCTCGAACTTTCCACCCTTTACCTTAAAGCCATGTCCTCTTGTATTGAGCAGTGGTGCCCTGAGGAAGAGGTGCTGGCTATCCACTCTATCTATTCCTCTTATTATCTTGTATACCTCTTATCATTCCCCTTGAAAATTAGTTTAAACCCTCCCGAACCATGCTAGCAAACCTACCTGCAAGGATATTGCTCTCCCTCGGGTTCAGGTGCAACCCATCCAGTCTGTACAGGTCCCACCTTCCCCCGAAGAGATCCCAATGATCCAAAAATCTAAAACCCTTCTCCCTGCACCAACTCCTCAGCCACGCATTCAACTGCCATCTCCTCCAATTCTTACCATCACTGTCACGTAGCACTGGCAGCAATCCTGAGAACGCCACCCTTGAGGTCCTGTTCTTCAGCCTTCTGCCTAGTTCCCAAAACTCACTTCAGGACCTCACCTTCCAGCTTTCTTAATGCTTACTGAATCTTCATACAGTGATCTGGTACTTTTAAGTTATTACCTACCTTAATAGGGTAGGTAAAATTACTGGCCTTCATGGAAAGTAATTATAATCACAGATTGTAAATTAACATCTCCCAGTTGCTTCTTTTTTGAGATTGGAATGCAAACGCACAAACTATAGTATAGGTAAATCATCAAAGTGAGATTCTTGTCTCCATTGTCCAATGTATTTATGCTTGTAAAGAAATACGATCAAATTAGATAAACTTTTAATTATTTTCATTGCTTCCCATGTTTTATGTATCTTCAAGGAACCTCAAAATCCTTAAAACTCCATGGCAGCTGTGATTGCAGTCTTCGTCAGTATGAGTGGTTTGTATTTGATCATGAACTTGTTGTACCTGAATATCTCATCGACTTCGAATACTTAACACAGGTATGCTTAGTAAAGATTTGAGAAATGGAGATCATGTTAATTATGACATATTTGTATTTTAACAGAATATCTTACATGCAACCCTAATCACTAATGACATTCCTTCTTCAAGTCATTAGCATGTATCAGAAAAGTAGCAGTCCTGTTGAAGGTTCTCAGCCTAAAATGTCAACGAATTATTCGCCTCCATGGATGCTGCCTTGTATGCTGAGTTTCTCCAGCATTTTGTGTATGTTGCTCAAGTTTTCCAGCATTTGCAGAATCTCTTGCTTGAAGAGCCCGGGAACTACCACTTTGTGTTTACCACCAGTTCAGTTACAACTACTTTCATTACTATCTACCTTGAGCTTTAATCTAATTTTATATTCCACTGACTGCTATTTTCTTTTTTTTAAATTGGGTTCTTCGGGTTTCTTGCTTTGTGGCTGCCTATAAGCAAATCTCAAGGTGTGTAATTTATACATTCTTTGATAATAAATGTACTTTGACTACAATTTTGTTAAATATCTATTATGTGCCACTTATTACATACAGTACAATCATTATGATGCTATTAACAGTCTTTTCTCAAGTTCCATTGGCATTAATGAAGAAATTGAAAGTTTTGAGAATGTAAGAAACTGCTAAATATGCCTTTATTTTACCAAACTATTTTGTGACTTTTAGCAAATACAATTGGTCAAACCATGCCCGCTACAGTAGAGACTCTAGTTAGTGTTTCACTGCACGTAAGAATGTAAAGAAACATTCCATAGAAACCTGAAGTGTACTGAATAACAAGTGGAGGAGGGGCAGGGGGATCACTCTACTCCATCAGTGGACAGTGCACAGAGTCCAAGCAAAGCCAGACTGTGCTGGAATTCCTTCACAATATACTAAGGAATCTGTCTCTATGGTGCTATACCAGCTGGTCTTGGCATAGGATTGGAGTCTGCATTTCTGAAAGATAAGGTGATTAAAATGAATTTGTTCTCTCATTTTTAAAGTGAATGTGTTAAAGTTATTTATTGTTTTAAATAAATTTATGCTTAATTTTTATTATTTTTAAATGAAATAATTTTAACATAATTTCAAGCAACTAACACACACAAAATGCTGGAGGAACTCAGCAGGCCAAGCAGCATCTATGGCAAAAATGTTTTGGGCTGAGACCCTTAAAAGCAACTATACTTGTTTTAAAATATCTCCAAATTTCATAGGCAGCTAAAACGGTTACAAAGCCATGACAGCTTCAAAACTGTACTCCTAGTTTTGCCTCCTGTGAAAGTCTGTCAGGACACTCTTGGGATGAGGATTCAGTAATACACCATCTAAGGCCTATTCACTGCTAAACTTTGCTACATCACCAATCTGCCACCCAGGTAGGGCATGTTGAAATATTTGGCCATTTGTATATGTCCAGATGGCCAGGAACTCAAGCCAATATGTTTAGGCAGCAGGCTGAACCCAGCTTGATTCCTTCCTGTTAGCAGTTTTAAATTAATGTTTTTTTATAAGCTATTGCACTATTCATAATGTTAATCAGTTTTCTTGGAAGAATACTTAACCTTTTCAATTGCATTATAAAGTACCTTGTTTCACACAGACAACTGCCGCAACTGCATAAATCAAAAATCAGTATCAGTTTGGATACATGCAACATTATGCCAATTTAAGAATACTGCTGAGAAAAAAAGAGTTGTTTGACACCAATCTTCACTAAGAATAGTTTTGTTAAAACCCCATTCACTAATATCAAGCAGGTATTGATACAGAAAGTGAAAATGTATTTTTCTGGAGTGGTCAGGCATTTCCAGAAGAAATCCTAAATCCTTTCTTAACAAGATAGTAATCAGAATATATTACATCTATCAATGTAAAAACTTTCCTCACTCCTAAAGTCTCTGATTGTCTCAGACTTCAGATCTCAACAGCAAGAAGTATTTTACACGAGTCACGATTAAGAAGGTTACAAATTATACAAAATTGGGCTTAAAATTAATGCTAAGGAAGAAATATGTACATTGCAGGAACATTTCAATAAACTGATAATGTGGTCAAAAAAATAGATGGAATTCAAACCATTTAATTGAATTCCATTTATTTTCTCACAAGTGTTATTATCAGAGTGTCAATTATTAAGTTTGGAGAGGCAAAACAAGTGAATAGTTTATAAATTAGATTAAATTAGATTATGAGGACACGCAGTCCTCTTTTATTGTCATTTAGTAATGCATGCATTAAGAAATGATACAATGTTCCTCCAGAATGATATCACAGAAACACAAGACAAGACTGAAAAACTGACAAAAACCACATAATAATAACATATAGTTACAACAGTGCAAAGCAATACCGTAATTTGATAAAGAATAGACCATGGGCATGGTTAAAAAAGAAAGTCTCAAAGTCTCTCGAAAGTCCCATCATCTCACGCAGACAGTAGAAGGAAGAAAAAACTCTCCCTGTCATGAACTTCCAGTGCCGCAAACCTGCCGATTCAGCACCCTGGAAGCACCCAACCACAGCCGACTCTTGAGTCCATCCAAAAACTTAGAGCCTCCGACCAGCCCTCCGACACCGAGCACCATCTCTGCCGAGCACTTTGACCCCGGCCCTGGCAACAGGCAGTAGGCAAAGCCGAGGATTTGGGGCCTTCCCCTCCGGAGATTCTTGATCGCACAGTAGCAGAGGCAGCGAAGCAGGCATTTCAGAAGTTTCTCCAGATGTTCCTCCATGCTTCTCGCGTCTGTCTCCATCAAATCAGGATTGTGCACAGCCCCTACTTAACAAATACGATATCATTTCAAAGCAGCCATGCGTGCTGCGTTGCGCCGCCATCTTCTCCTCCCCTAGAGAAGAAATGATATGATGTGATGGTGTGATAATGAGATGTAGAAAGAAATGCAGGGATAACGAAATGCATGTCCACAAATTCCTGAAGGTTGTGGCACAGCTTGATAAGGTGGTCATAAAGGCAAAGTTAATTTCATTTCTTTATGAGAGGAGGTGCAGAACCTGGAACCAGTGAGGTTAGTCTGAAACTAAAATACAGTGGATTCCAGTTCATTGGGGCACATTGGAACCTGCACATTTTAGTCCTGTTAAGTGGCTGCCTCAGTTAGCCAGAGTTACCTGGAAATCAGAGACGTATTTTAATAAAAAGGCAAATTTCCACTTAACTGAGTAACAAATTACATATTTAAATACAATACAGAATAAATGGGAACACTAACGGTACTATAAAAGTGTATTACTTCCTAATAGTTGTCAACAGAGGAATTCATCCACAGTGTACTCTGCCGTGTTCTTTTAATTAACTGAACATATTAGTGCAGTCACCTGATGCAGTTAATGGACTGATTTCATACAATGCATTCAATGATTGTATCCTCCTAGTCTTCTTTTCCATTGTAACATTCAATTAAATTCTTTGTAGTTTCTAACTTGTTGAAGTAGTGGAATACCTGTAGTTTCATTTCTATTCTCAGCTGTTTCTGGCATCTCCAAGCCTGAGTGCTTGAAACCGCAGTGAGCAAAACGGTTCTGAATTACTTTACTGATGACTTCTCACCAACTATCAGTGACAAAAATGACCACTTTTTGAACACAAGCACATGTATCTGACGCTGTTTTAAAAACTGTTCTAACTGTGGTGTTGTGCTTAATAGTCACAGAAGTGCATGTGACTGACGCTTCGGCAAATAGTGTCCTGGCCCAATTAAGCAACAGAGTACCCCTAATAAACAAAGGGAATCCCGGCTATTTTTTAAATGAGTTTTTGTTCTTTAAGAATTGTCCCAAATAAGTGACTGCCCTGATTAACCGATGGCCCAATAACCGGAATCCACTGTACAGAATAAATTAAAACATTACCAATACTGCTACAATGCTATAAAACTGTGTATTGGTTCCTAATTATTATCGATGGAAGAATTCATCCAGACAGTGCATGCTGCCATGTTCTTTTAATTGATTGTAAATGAACAAAATCAGTGCAGACACCTGGAGCAGACACCTGGCTGGAGGGTGCTGACTCTGCTCTTCAGCACCAATTCCAGCACACAGACTGGAGCCCGTTTGCTGCCCATGCCACCACAGACTCTCAGATTAACACTGATTTATATACCAACTGTGTCCTTGAGCACATCAACAAGTGTGTAGATAGAGTGACATCACAAAAACAAATAAAAGTTTTCTCCAATCAGAAACCACGGATGAACAGAGAAGCTCACCTCCTGCTCAAAGCCAAAGATTCAGCCTTCAGGTCTGGAGACCGGGAGGCTTACAGCTCAGCCAGGGCCAACCTGAGGAGGGGAACCTCTCAGGCTAAACACACATGCAAACAGAGAATCGAGGAGCATTTCAACTCCTCGGACCCCCGGCGCATGTGGCATGGGATACAGGTCATTACAGACTTCAAACCACCTAGTACTGTGCCCCCTTTCAGCTCTGCTTCCCTCCCTGATGAGCTCAATTAGTTTTACGCTCACTTTGGCCGAGAGAACAAGGAGGTCACCCTCAAAGTGGATCTCCCACCTGGTGAACTGCCTCTCTCACCTTCCACCTCCGATGTTTGCGCCACCCTGAGCAGGGTGAGTGTACGGAAGGCAGCTGGTCCGGATGGAATACCTGGCTGTGTGCTCAGAGTCTGTGCAGGGCAGTTGGCCAGGGTCTTCACGGACATTTTCAATCTGTCCCTGGCCCAGGCAGTTGTCCCCACGAGCTTCAAGATCGCCACCATTGTGCCAGTGCCGAAGCATTCCACTGCCACGGGCCTGAGTGACTTGGCCCAGTTGCACTCGCCCCCTTCATTGCAAAGTGCTTTGAGAGACTGGTTCTATCACATCTGAAATCCTGTCTGCCCACTACCCTGGACCCCCATCAATTTGCCTATCGCACCAACAGGTCAACAGAGGACGCCATCCCCACGGCACTTCGCTCTGCCCTGACCCAACTGGACAGCCCCAACTCTTACGTCAGAATGCTGTTCATTGACTTTAGTTCGGCATTCAATACTGTGATCCCCCTCCAAGCTGATCGCCAGACTTCGCCAGCTTGGTATCAGCTCATCCCTCTGCAATTGGATCTTGGACTTTCTGACTAACAGACCCCAATCAGTTAAGTTAGACAACCTCTCCTCCTCCACTCTCACCCTGAACACTCAGGGTGCCTCAAGGCTGTGTGCTGAGCCCTCTTCTGTACTCTCTTTTCACCTATGACTGTGTTCCTGTACATGGTTCTAACTCCATAATCAAGTTCGCAGATGACACCACGGTGGTTGGCCTGATCAGAGGGGATGACGCGGCGGTCTACAGGGACGAGGTCCAGTACCTGGCCGCATGGTGTCCCGACAACAACCTGGCCCTGAATACCCAGAAGACCAAGGAGATCATTGAGGACTTCAGGCATGCTAGGAGCCACACTCATGTCCCCAACTACATCAATGGAGCTGTAGTGGAGCGTGTATCAAGATTCAAATTCCTTGGTGTCCACATTTCTGATGATCTCACCTGGTCCCTGAACTCCTCAATCCTGATCAAAAAGGCGCAATAGCGCCTTTATTTCCTGCAGAGCATCAAGAAAGCTCACCTCTGTCCCGGAATACTGATGGACTTTTACCGCTGTACCACTGAGAGCATACTCACCAACTGCATCTCAGTGTGGTATGGCAATTGTCCCGTATCAGACCACAAATCACTCCAGCATGTGGTGGAAACTGCCCAGTGGATTATCACACCCAATTGCCCACCATTGAGAACACCTACCATAAACGCTGCCTGGGCAGGGCGAAAAGCATTATCAAGGGTGCATCTCAACCTAACCATGGACTTTTTACTCTCCTCCCATCCGGTAGGCGCTACAGGAGCCTCTGCTCCCGCACCAGCAGGCACAGGAAGAGTTTCTTCCCTGAGGCTGTGACCCTGCTGAACCTCACATCTCAGCCACAAACACAAAATACTCTGCAGACACTGGGGTCAAAGCAACACTCACAACACGCTGGAGGAACTCAGCAGGTTGGACAGCATCCGTGGAAATGATCAGTCAACGTTTCGGGCTGGAACCCTTCGTCAGGACTGTAAGGGGAAGGGGCAGAGGCCCTATAAAGAAGGTAGGGGGAGGGTGGGAAGGAGAAGGCTGGTAGGTTCCAGGTGAAAAACCAATAAGGGGAAAGGTAAAGGGGTGGGGGAGGGGAAGCAGGGAGGTGATAGGCAGGAAAGGTGAAGAAGGAATAGGGGAAAACACAATGGGTAGTAAAAGGAGGCAGAACCATGAGGGAGGTGATAGGCAGCTGGGTGAGGGGGCAGAGTGAAATAGGGATAGGGGAAAGGAGGGGGAGGGAACTACCGGAAGTTGGAGAATTCTATGTTCATACTAAGGGGCTGGAGACTACTTAGATGGTATATGAAGTGTTACTCCTCCAACCTGAGTTTAGCCTCATCATGGCAGTAGAGGAGGCCATGTATGGACATATCCAAATGGGAATGGGAAGCAGAGTTGAAGTGGGTGGCAACCGGGAGATCCTGTCTGTTGTGGCGGATGAAGCGGAGGTGCTCGACGAAGCAGTCCCCCAATCTGCATCGGGTTTCCTTCTCCTTCCCACCCTCCTCCCACCTTCTTTATAGGCCTCTCCCTCTTCAGTCCTGACGAAGGGTTCCGGCCCGAAACATTGACTGACCGTTTCCACGGATGCTGCCCGACCTGCTGAGTTCCTCCAGCATGTTGTGAGCCTCACATCACAGCGCTAAGCAATATTGCACCCATATTGTACTGTCTCAGTACTTTTATATTTGTGTGCTGTAGCACTTACTTTTTATTTGCAGTTATTTTGTAAATAACACTATTCTTTGCATTTCTGGTTAGATGCTAACTGCATTTCATTGGCTTTGTATCTGTACTTGGCACAATGACAATAAAGTTGAATCTAATCTAATAGACTGCCTTCGAACAATGCTATCGACAATTGCATCCTCCAAATCTTTATTTTCATTGTAACATTCAAGATGATTCCTGATACCTTCAAATGTTTCACAATTCTTAACTTTTTGAAGTAGTGAAATCATTTCATTTTTACTCATGGCCATTTTTGGCATCTCCAAGCCTGAGTTATTGAAACTGCAGTGAACAAAAAATTCTGAATTGTTTTACTGCTTAATTCTTGCCAAATATCAGTGACAAAAAAAATCACTGCTTTTTGAATGCAAACACAGTCAAATGATGCTACTTAAAAAATGTTTGCTTAAAGCACAGTGTAGTAGTATCTAACGGTTATGCAAGTGCACGCAACTCGTGCTAAATAGAAACTGTTCAGCAACACTCTCCTGTCCCAATTAAGTGGTATAGAGTGTCAAATAACAAAGGGAATCCTGGCTATTTTCTCATAGTTTTTGCCCTTAAGAATTGTCCAAAGTAAGCTGCTGCCCCACTTAACCTGTAGCCCAATTAATTGGAATCCACTGTACAAGTAAGGCCACATCTGAAAACCTACGAAAAATTCTGGCCTTCATGTTGCAGGAAGCACATGATAACATGAAGAAGCTACAAAAGAGATTTAGGAAAATATTGTAGTACTGAGAATTTTTTCCGGGTGGCTAGGTAGGGTAGATTAGAGTTTTTTTTGGAGGAAGATTTAATTGATGTGGAAAAAGCTATAAGGAAACTGGTTTGAGTGCACTATTAAAACCTGTTCACTTACATGGAGGCATTGGTTTAAAGTAATTAATTGAGGGATTACAGGTCGTTGTGGAGAATTCCACTATATCTTCCCCCTTCTCATTCCTGAAAGTGATGTGGTCTATAGATCATCGGAGCCAGAAGTGTCATTGTGTTTAAAAAGTACTTGATGTGCCATACCCTATATAGCTATGCATCAAGATCTGGAGGTCAGGAATTAGGTTTAGACTAGATCGCTCTATTTTTATTGGCATGGATGAGCTGGGCTGAATAGACTCATTGCATGATATAAACATGTTCTATAATTCTAAAATGCAGTGAATTTACATTATAGTTTATAAGGTCAATAACTTGTTCAATTATCTGCACATTTGATGAAAAAACTGAATTGGAGATGAGTTAAAGAAAATATAATCCATAAAAAGCATTTTGTGAAACAGTTAACTGAATGTGTTTAATAATTTTTCTGACAAATTATATTTATTTAGAATGATCAGCAGAAATTTTATTCTGCTTTTTCTGAAAATAAAACATCTCAAAGAAAGCATGGTAAAGCAGAAATAATGATGATACAGCAAGCCAAGGCCCTTGATGAAGAAGTTCTGAGAATGGATCCTGTTGTGAAGCAAAAACCTAAAATCTTATGTTTGGAAGAAATGACATTACTTTCTATATCTAAAGCTTCAGCACTGAATCACATCACAGTGAGTTGTTTCCAGTCAAATCTATATAAAGTAACTTAAGATTTTGGCAAAACATTTGTTCCTCACAATAACTCAAGATTCAAGTTGAAACATTTTAAAATTAATGCGGCAATAAAACCAAGTTATAGTTACATATCATTACTTTAAGATTTCATAATGAGAATATTACTACGTTATCAGATAGATTTTTGAAGTGGAATCTATGCCCATTATTTATCCAGGGATATTAATTTAATCCTTTCTTTAAAAAAGAACAAAATCCAATTCTAATACGAATACCTACTTGTGTAGGGGAATTTGGCTAGGTGCTTAAATTTTGGTAAGCAACCTTGAAAGGTAATTCATTTCAGTATTGTGGAACCTTTTGAGGAGTTTGTTCAACTTTATCCAAGAGAAAGGAGAAGCTGAATTGTGCTACAAAATCAACAACAAAAATCAATCCTAAATGTATGAAGTCCTTTATGTGAAGTACAAGCTACCAAGCTACAAATATTGTTAAAAGCTATAGTCACAGAATAGTTATCTTCTAAATTATAATTTGGAAAATAAATTGAATTTGCATTTCTTAAATCAAGGAACGTACTATTCCTTAATATAGGATATGAAAGCACAGTAAACTCACATTTATGGAAATAGCTACTGAGTGAAGAATAATTATGAATTCTACTGTGAGGCTTAATTTAAGGACATGACTTTTCTTTATTTTTCTTCCTTTTACAGATTCTGAATTTACATGGGCATAGTCTAAGTAAACTAAAAGGTATCTCCAAACTTATAAACCTACAGAAACTTGTTGTTAGTTTCAATGAACTTTTACAACTGGATGATCTTACAAACCTGGTAAGAAATGACAAAATGACATGATTACAGTAAATTATGTGTAGATCTGTTTCAATCCTATAAATATTTTCAGCATAAATTTACAGTAAAACTGAAGTTAATGAGAATTGGAACAGGAGCTCCCCCAATGAATTGAAGGCACATTACGCACGCACGCATGTACACCTATGCAGCTACACACCTACACAGAGCAAAGGAAGAAGGCTGTCATTGCTGGAAAGCAACAATGTTAGCACCAGCACATCACTGCAAGAATTCATTCAGGCAATGTCCTACACTCAAAACACTTCCAACTATGTTTATCAGTGATTGTTTCTCCAAATAAAGGATAAAATTAAGGATGACAAAGTTTAGTTCTATTGATTAATTCCTTCAAACTGATTATATATGATGAAACTTGGATTGCTTACAGCCATGGAGTGCTAATATGGTTACTGGCGTTCATGACCCAATACTACCAATGAATGAATATATCTAACAAGATAAAAAGTCTCACTTACCTTGACATTCACATAATATCAAATCCTTCACCATCCATAGCAAGAGGTTTGCCTAAAATTTAATTAATAATTTCTCATTTTTAATTGCGATGTAACTCACTTCCCCATTTTGCATTTGTTTACTTAGCTGAATGTAGCATCAGCAGTACACAAAAAGCTTGGCATCATCCATCACAGAGAGTCCACAAGATATTTTCCAACAGCATTTCTGTCAATTAAAGTGACTAGCACCAGGTGCATGAAAACATCACCTCCAACTACGCACTTCCTTTTTTTTATTTTGTGTCTTCATGATTCGGAGATTTGTCACCATATTTCATCATTACTTCAGCAGAATACCTGAATTCTCAGCACCTAAGGAGGCCTTCAACCATAAAGACTGTAGCACTTAAAGATTTCTGTTTGCAATTATTCCAGAATGTAAGAGTGGACAAGTAAACCAATGTCAGTGTTACCTCTCCGCTAACACCACCAGTATTGAGACCCAAAAAACAGTCAGTCAACAACATTGGACAGGCTATGTCATCTAAATGCCTTATGATAATGAAGAGCATTTGATAGCTCTGGGCCTGTATTCACTAGAATTAAGAAGAATGAACATTGAAACCTATCAAATGGGGAAAGGCCTTGATAGAGTGGATGTGGAGAGGATGTTTCCTATGGTGGGTGTGTCTAAGACACAGAGGACACAGCCTCAGAAAAGAGGGGTGTCCTTTTAGAATAGAGATAAGAAGGAATTTCTTTAGCCAGAGGTGAATCTGTAGAATTATTTGCCACAGGCAGCTGTGGAGACCAAATATTTTTGTATATTTTAGGCAGACATTGATGGATTATTGATTGGTCAGAGCATGAAGGCAGGAGATTGGGACTGAGAAATTTGGATCAGACATGATGAAATGGTAGAGCAGACTTGATAGGCCAAATGGCCTAATTCTTCTACTATATCTTCTGGTCTTGTACCAGATTCCTGAAGCATTTTACTTTGACCTTTGTACCAGACAGACAGTAGATTACCAGGCAGACAGTAGAAATGATTCAAGGATGTGGTCAAAGTTCTTTGAAGTGTAACATCCCCAATGACTCCTCGGAACTTCTGCCCCATGATTGCTTTAAGTGAAAAAGGAGTATCCAGGATGGTAGTTGGGAAGCTCAAGGTCATTTATTGGGAGCACACAACAGTTCTGTGTAAGTGGTAGATTGAGGAAACTGCAACATATATATTCACCCATCTATCTCCTTGCCCACCACCTGTTCCATCTGTGGAAGAGTCTAGCTCCTGCATTGGTCCCATAAGCTGCCTTAGAAATTGAAAGATGGAATAGGTTTAATTCATCCTTATTTCAAGGTGTTAGAATTAGTTTACTGGTTTTACTGAGAATTATCAATGGATCACATCAAGGAATTTGTGGTATAAATTAATACTAAGCCACAATTACCCATATATTGAACTATAAAGTACATATTTACAAATGGTGCGGGAACAATTGAGAAAAATTGTCAGTGATCTATTTAGATGTGATTCATTTTGTAATATAAATAATTCCTTCTCTCTGACTGCATCCTCTTCTTTCTCCTTATCTTTATTTTATTATCACTTATTATTCAAGTTTTCATTCCATTAACTTGGGAATCTTCAATCGCCATCATCAAAAAGGAGTGTTAATATTATTCAGATGGCTAGCAGAGGAAAAATTTGAACAGGGAGAGTCTCCTCCAATCTTTCATGTATGAAGGTGAAAATTTGTTTGCAAAAATTTTGGAAATCTAACATTTATCTTCTGAGCAGTGACCAAAAACATATTTGGTTCATACTTTAACTATGGAAAAAACATCAAAATATTTCTTCCTCTGGTTTCTCTACTACTTCCCCCTCTGTACTTGACCTCCATCTCCCTATCACTATCCTTACTTCCTTGAGCTTGATGAGGATAAAACAGTGGAATTTAAACTACGTGGACTGTAGTAAGGGATCTGATAGCATCCCTCATGATAGGTTGATTCAGATGATAAAGGCCCAGGACGAATTGCAAATTTAGATTCAGAACTTGCTTGTCTAAATAAAACAGGAAATAGGGTGGAGGACTGTTATTGTAACTAGAGGTCCGTGACAGTGGTGTTCCACCCATGATTGGTGTTGGGACCTCTGTTTGTTTGTGATTTATATCAATGATTTAGATTAAAAATGTAGATGAGTGGATCAGCATGTTTGCAGATGACACCAAGACCTTCTACAGGGGCTCCATTGAGAGCATCCTGACTGGCTGTATCACCGCCTGGTACGGGAACTGCACCAACTTCGATTGCTGGGCACTGCAGAGAGTGGTACGGACAGCCCAGCACATCTGTGAATGTGAACTTCCCTCTACGGAGGACATTAACAGCAGTAGGTGCGTAAAGAAGGTCTGGAATATCATCAGGAACACCAGCCACTCCAATCAAAAACTTTCAGCTTCTTCCATCTGGCAAATGATACCACAGCATTAAAGCAGAGCCAACAGGCTGCAAGACAGCTTCTTTCTACAAGCCATTAGACTTATAAATTCACATGTACATTGCGATAGAGTCATAATGCAAAGATTTTTACTCCCTCGCATTGTGGGATGGATGTAAGATTTAGATAATTTCAAATTAAGTTTGGGTTTGGATTATTGGAATTTTTGACAATGTAGAGGAATATCAAAGAATACTGCAGGATATAGATCAGTTTATAGATGTGGATAGAGAAGTGCAATATGGAGTTTTATCCAGACAAGTGTGAGGTATTGTACTTTGGGAGGTCAGATGGTGGACCCCTTAAAAGCACCAAGATACAGAGGGATCTTTGGGACCAGATCGCTAGTCAATGAAAGTGATGATGCAAGTGGTAAACAAGGTGTATGAAATGCTTATTTTTATTGGTGCTGCAGCTACAGTGTTATGCGAAGTTTGGTAGACTCATGCATATAGCTAGGATGCTTAAGATATTTGCACAGTACTGTAGTAGTTTTATGTATTGCACTGCATTGCTGCTGCAGTAAAAACAAATTTCATGATGTGTGAGTGATGATGATAAATCTGATATGGGTCTCTATTGTGGACTGAGAGTGGGAAGGGTGCAGGGAGAGGGGAATCATGGTTGAGGAGAGGGAAGCACCAGAGAGATATTCTGTAATGATCAGTAAACCAGTTGTTTGAAATCAAATGACCTTGGTTTCTGTAGTGCTCCACCATGCCATTCCCAACAACATCATTTGCTCCTGCCAGGTTTACAAACTCGCTCTCCATTCCATGTTGACAAATACAGTACTGTGCATAGAATCATCAGCATTCTCTTTTCACTCTGTTGTATTGGAATTCCTCTTCATATTAACTAAAACAAGGAAGTGATAATGACCACTTGCGGATCATTGTATGCCACTTCAGAAGTTTAATTGAATATTTCCAGGCATTATTCAAATCAAAAGGGTGATTTTCTCCTGTGCAACTGAAGGTTTTGAAAGTTTGAAGGGTGGTGGGAAGGGGGGTTGGTAATGTGCTTGGAGAGTCTTGTCCTTCAGCACTTAACATTAGGCACTTCCACAATAAAGTGGTCTCTCCAATGTAGTGCCATAAGTTATGCCACCTATGTCACTTAACTACTTGTGTATAAATGGTGATCAGCAAAAGGATAATAACTGAGATGGTCATGAAGATCCCATTACTGCATCTATCTAGCACAGTAAAATCTCAATCCTTATTACATTGTTTTAAAATTCTGCAGCCACAATTAACATATTTGGATGCAAGCCACAACCATGTGACAACATTAGATGGATTCAAAGGAATGGATAAACTTAAATATTTGGACGTGAGTTGGAATCAACTAACTTACATTAAAGAGGAAATTGGAGTCCTTCGTAAACATGCAATTGACCTTCTTACACTTGATCTCCGCCACAATCCATGGAAAAAGGTATTCTTTGTAGAGATAACAGTCATGAAGTCTAAAAATTTGAAACAGGACAATGTTAACAGAAAATTTTAAAAATGCCCAAATCCAACAGTTTACATCTTTAAGTAATTCCCTTACATTGTTCAATGTTTGTTATGTCATTATTTTTAATACAAATAGGCCTAGACATTTGATCATGCAACATTGTATTTTTTTCAGTGATCTGCACAAAAACATTTTCCCCACATTGAAGTATAATTACAGCAATTCTTTTGTCCTTGCGTAAAGGCCTCACTCTGTGCAAGGACAATTCAATACACTTGATGAATTTTCTGATGATGGATGCATAACATAAATTTTATTGGTATGCCACACTGCAGCTCATTAATGTTCCACTTTGGGCATCAAAAGTTCCTCGGTCATGCTCTTTCCTTTGAGTTCACTGTTGCAAGCTCACATGTAATTTAGTAGCTACACAGCATTATTTTTCATTTAATTTTAAGTTCAGTGGGTGTTCAAGGCAAATTTCAAGGCCAGATATGTAACAATATATGGAAATTGAACTATGCTGAATTGTGTAATGAAGTAATTTCATTTATACATTTTTCTTCATTATCTATTTCCACTTTCAAAGGGTGTAATTGAATTGAACATTAATAAGAGAACAGTGGATTGGGGAGAGACACAAGTATAAGCACCATTCTTTCTGAATTCCCACTATTAAATATGTGGAAATGTAGAATTAACTTTAGTTATATTTAAACTGTACTTGTATAATTATACAATAAGGTAAAAACAAGTATGTCTTTTAGTAATACATTTATACAGAATTAGCTTGTACTTGAATAACTTCAAGTTTTACATGTTCAATGCTGTGTATTCACCAGTCTTCCAACTGTTGGTGATTGCCATCAAGGTGTGTTGTCAGTCATAGGCTATAAAAATAGCAATTCATTGATAGTGCACTGGATCTTCCTGGATCTTCTTGGATTGGGTCAACACCCATGGTTCTAGATCATCTACTCTTAGCTTGGCTAGTTTGAAGTTGTTTGACCTCTGCTACTTGGTATTGGACAGGTAAGGTCCAAATGACAATAGGCCATGGACAGTCTGTTGTCATTTGGACCTCATCTGGTCCTGGAATACCCTGGACAAGTTTTGATGGAAGGCAAAGCCACAGATGAATCTTTAGTTTCTGCCAAAATTGTAAGGCTTTTTAATAGAAATCAGAATCTAAAAAAGTAGTTATGCAATTTAAAAGATGAGATATACTGTACCTTAAAATATTCAAAGAGAAACGTTGCCTTTCCCATTCTATACAGTGAGAATCATCATTTAAATGAGCAAGGTCAATGGGGTCAGACATAGGAACAGAGAAATGACTCTGTGGAATTTTCTGGTCAAGATGGCATCTGTGTACAATGCTCCTTTGGTCAACACCTCCTGGATAGATCATGAAGCCATATATTTCACTTCTTTTATGTCTTTTTCATCTTGAATGTGATTCTGGAACTATTGGAACCTGTGATTTTCGGTTTGGAGATCGTTTGGGTGTTTCAGTGCTCTGCAGTCTCTGAAGGGATTCCGGGAGGTCGGGGTAGCATGCAGGAACCTCGGTGGTGAGAAGGCTGCGACCTGATGTTTGACTCCATTTCACCAATAAAAGCTTCCATTGTTTGTTGATTAAAGCAACAAGGGAGATTGAAATGCTGGGTGCCTGCCTTTTTATCACTGGGGGACTGCTCTGCTGCTGGAGAGGGGAGACTGTCTTTTTATTGCTAGTGAGATTGTTCTGCTATGGAGAGGGGAGACTACATTTTTAACGCTGGTGAGATCACTCTGCTATGGAGAGGGTAGACTGCCTTTTTATCACTGGTATGGAGAGAGAGAATGTTAGCCAGGTTTTCTGCATTTTGGATGTGGACTCAGACTGTGGACTTTTTTTCAGTCTTATGTTTTTTGTATTCAGTGTTTTTCACCCAATCTTTCTCATTTTTTTGTGTGCGGGGGAGGGGTATTTGGGGGTTGATGTGCCTGTTCCATCTTTGATCAGTTTTTTTGTGTGGGGGAGCAGGGATTTAGGGGTTGATGATCATGCTGCAGTTCTTTTCTTTCTTGGTTTTATGGCAATCTGGAAAAGAAGAATTTCAGAATTGTATACCTTGATAATAAATGAACCTTTGAAACTTTGATATTGGGAATTCTAGCATGCTTGGGCTACCATAAATTCCATTTAATCTTCTTGTGGAGGCTAGGGTGCATGTATGTCAGGGACTTTTATCTGAATGCCTGAAGCGAGCCAATGGATGAGTCAGAATGATTTGTACCACAAGTTTTGTTGTATAATTTCATACTTTCTTTTGTAAAGTAAAATGTATAAATATTGTTCTGCTTTAAAATGTTAACTGCAGCTTAATTAATTTTAGAGTATTTCATCGTTCTTCTTTTCTCATAACCTCAATTATTTGAACAGCCTGCATTAGTACGTCCAATAGCCATTGGCCAATTAAAGTCTCTCACTAATTTGAACGGGTGCAGTGTAACAGAGGAAGAAATTGCAGCAGCCTTGCATATTACTACTGGATTTAGGGTAACACAGGTAGGACTAGCATTGATTGTACTAATTATACTTATGATTTTCTTTTGAGTTACTTGTAATAAGGTTAGAACAAATTTGATTTCAGTTAATTTGACTTGCCTGTTTAGGCTATTGTGCTCCACTAATTTATCGTATATTATTGGACAAACCAGTTTTTATTTCAGGTAATCCAAATATCATGTACCATACAAAAACCTGATACTTCACATGCACATTTAAAATAAAATACTGTCTAAAAAAACCTTACTGATTATCACAATTTAAAATACACCAGGTAGAGTCAGACAAATAGCTGTTGTGATTTCTTGCTCTCTATTTCACTTAAGGTTGTATAGTCTGCATTTTAATTGATGTGAGGGGAGAAAATCCTGTTTCTTAATTGTAAAACAACATTATTTATTACAATGATTACTCAGTGTAAAATTGTTATGAAGAATTTAGTCAGATCTTTATCACTCATTATATCCATTCTTGTTTTACTTTTCAAAATTTATTATACTGAGCAATTACCTAAATGCAATTAATCTGCTGAATTATTTTGTGTGTGTGTGTGTGTGTGTGTGTGTGTGTGTGTGTGTTTTATATATATACACACACCCAACTTAATGGGCAAGTGGTAATCCTTTCAGTGTTGTTATACTCAATGAAGTTTTCATCACCAAAGGTAATGTTTTTCCTTTCTCTGCCAGGCTTCTTTGTTGGCCTGTTCGCGGACAGATGAAGTACCCCCTCGTTGCCTCAGTTTAATGAATTGTGCTCAGATCCTGACTCAGATCAACAAAAACATGCCAAGTGCATCTGTTGACCAAGGCACAGCCTGGTTTTCTAAGGTTTATACAAATCTTTGATATCTGAGTCATTAAGTTTGTTTATCCAGTGCTAAATGTGTCATATTGAGGCATTGTACTCTGCATCCAAATTCATTTTCAGTAGTGTTTTACAAAAATACGTAGGTATTATTACAAAAAAAAATCTTTGTTGGTATAGGATTTAATTCTGGCATAATATATACCCATTTAACTTAGTGTGCATTATTCCAATTATTTAGTTGTTAATTTGTCTTTATAATTTTGTAAGTTTCATTATGGTGGTCCAATGAATTTTATTTTATGTACAAAGAAAAGATAAATATATGAGTTAATATTGCAGTACTACTCAAATGCTCCTCTAGCAACTGATACAAGCCTAATTACTGTTGCATTCAAATATGAAATTTGGAAGAAAAACTTAGAATTATCACTCCTTGGATCTACAGCCAAGATGTTAAATTGTGATTACTAGGTAAACCAGTCATAATAAATCTTCTACCTCTTAAATGTTAATTATTGTTTATCATTTGCAGATTACTGCATTAAATTTGGATGGACAGAATATTTCACAACTCACTAATCTTGATAAACTAGAGAATTTGCGTTGGGCTTCATTTAACAACAATATAATTCGTAGGCTTGAAGGCTTGGATCGGTGCCTTAAACTTGAAGAACTTTCTCTCGAAGACAACTTTATTACTAAACTAGAAGGTACCAGTTGAATTTCCACATTTGCAGATTTTTTTCCAGGGAGTTTTGGTAAGAGGGGTTTGCTCCAATTGGTGCCTTGGATCTGTAGTAAGTACATTTTCAATTGCATTGCAGTATTTAGTTTAACTCTATAGAATCACATTTTGAGGTCATTACTTGTTTATTTGCCATTTATGTGTATTTCCTTTATGTTAACTTTTGCTTTTGGCTACTTTGCAATTATTAGGAGGAGACAGCATGGTTTTGTGTACGGAAAGCATGTCACACAAATCTGACTGAGGTTTTTGAGGAGGAAAATTGATGAAGGCAGAGTGATCTCTAGTTCAGCTTTTGAATGGTAGGCTGGTTCAGAAAGTTAAAGCACAATGGGTTCCTGGCACATTGGCAGACTGGATCCAGAATTGACATCAAAGCAACACACACAAAATGCTAAAGGAACTCAACAGGTCAAGTAGCATGAATGGAAAAGAGTGAACAGTTGACATTTTGAGTCAAGATCCTTCACATTGACATGGTGGGAAGTGGCAGACTGGTGGATGGGTGTTTTTCTGGCTGTAGATCTGTATCAAATGATGAACTGCAGGGATCAATATTGGGATATTTGTTGTTTGTAACACATGTAAGTGACTTGGGTGAGAATGTAGGTGTAGTTGTCACAAAAACTGGTGGAGTCGTAGATAGTGAAGAAGGTTGTCCAAGGAGACAGTAGAACATAGATCAGTTAGAAAGTTGGATGGACAGTGGTAGATTGAACTTAATCCAGACAATTGTAAGGTAATGTATTTTGGGAAGTCAGATTCTGGTAGGACATATATGCAGATTGGAAGGGACCTTATGAGTGTTTATATACATAAAAACTTTGGGATGTAAGTCCATCCCCTCCTGAAAATTGTGACATAGGTGGATAGAGTATTGAAAAAGGCAGTTGGTGGGCTAAGGCATTGAGTGTAAGAGTTGGGATGTCATGTTGCAACTCAATAAAACATTGGTTAGATCACATTTAGAGTATTGTGTATAGTTCTGGTCACCACAATACAAAAAAGATGTAACAATAGAGAGAGTGTTGAAAGAATTCACCAGGATGTTGCCTTGAATGAAGGGTTGTCCAGGGGATATTGGATAGACTGAGCTTATTCTCTCTGAAACACCGGAGGCAGTTGTTTTTAAAACCTAAGAGGGCGTTGAACTAGAAGGCACAGATTTAAGGTCAGAGGGAAGAAATTTAATGGAGTTCTGAGGGGTATGTTTTTCACATAAAGTATGGTGAATATCTGGATTGAACTGCTAAGGGAGGTATAATTAAAATGCTTAAAAGGCCTTGAAAGGTCTGTATTTTCCAATTTTAGAAAAAGCACACACACCCATTGTGCTCACCTCCCACACACACTCACCTGTCCTCTTTAGTTTTCTTCTCCCTTCATTTATCTCACCTATCCCCTACCCCATCTACTCATCATCCCCTCATCATTTGATTCCATCTATCACCTATCCATCACCCCCATCCTTATCTAGCCTTCATTCCTCTCATCTGCTTCCACCTATCACTACCAGCCTCTATCTCATCCCTATGTGCTGTTACTGGTTATACTGGTGTTACGTACCCCGTAACTGGGTTGCCAAACCAGCAGAAATGGATCACTCAGTTGGAGTCTGGATTACTAGAACTAAGAAAGTTTTATTAAAGAAACAAGCAACACAGTACTCTAATCAAAAGGATAATGAATGCAACAGTTCAGCAATGATAAACATACATGTACACAGAATTAAGATAACAGGATCAATCAAGCTCTATCGTTGTCTAGGGGTAAATGACCAGTTTCAAAGTGACGCAAAGTTCAGTTCAATTTAGTTCAGTTCAGTTCGCAGTAATCGCTGCCGTGGCAATGGACAGTGGGGGAAAGGAGAGAGAGAGCAAAACGAATGAATATTCAAAACGGCTTCCACACAGACCTTCGCAGTCAGCTTTCGGGCGAGTCCTTTGTGATGTCATCTGAGGTCACCGACCGTGACCCCTCCGTTTCCCGATACGATCGTTTCTCTGCGTTGAACCTGGCACCCAGGCAAGGGTGGACACACACCAGGTTCCTGCCGATCGTGCCTTTTCACCCTGTGCGTCTATGGCTTGTCCTGCGACCAGCCATCCAAAACTCCCCACCGACTTGTGAGAGACGCACCGCTTCCAGGGTCTCGTTACCTCGGGGTGTCGTGTGTGTCCTGCCTTAGCGAACCTGTCCCTTTTTATCCCCCTGCTGGGGTATCACCTGTCCATCACTTCAAACAGTTCAGGGTTCAAAAGGGGAGCCGATCTTGACTGCTCTCCTTCCTTTACTCTCTCCCGTCCCTTCATTAACATCTCCAATTGCTGCTCCATTGTTTTCCTTATCTCTCTCTCTCCTGAAGACAGGTGGCAGACCAACTGCTGATCCCACTGGTGCCAGCACAGGACAGCTAACCTCTTAATTTATGTGTATTCTCGTCACACTGGTAACCTGTCCTTTCCCTTCCCAGTCCTGAAGGGAGGGTTTTGACCTGAAAAGCTTCCTTACACCTTTTGCTGAGTTTTTCCAGCATTCCAGTTTTGTTTAAAAGTCAACTGGATGGGTATTTAGATAAGAAAGGCATACAGGCCTGATGTGGGCCAAGTGCTGACAAATGTGATTGGTGTAGAGAGGCATGTCAGTCAGCAGAGGTGAGATGTGCTGTATGATCCTGCATTTTCATGGCATGGTGATGCAGAGGATGATAACGTGGCACAGCAGTTTGGTCTGTTGCCTCACTGTTCCAGGAACCCAGTTCAAATCGGTGTGACTGTCCTGGTTTCTGCTGGGTACTCCAGTTTTGTCCCCTGTTTCATAGAAGGATTGACAAGTCAACTGGATGCTGTAAATCTCCCCATAGTGTAAGTACATGGCAAAAGAATTAAATGGGAGTTGATGGACATATGAGTAAAAAGAAGTGGCAGGACTATAGAAAAAAGTGAGGAGAAGTTAATGAGACTGAAGGAATTGCCTTGTTGGAAGCCCGTAGGGATCAGGTGTTACTTACTGTTTCATAATAAGTAAATAAGTAAATATTTTAAAAACTGTTTATTGTCTTTGAAGTACTTCGTAATATTGTGTAATGTGAGGTATATTATGGCACACTTACTAAACTACTATCCCTATACTAAGAATTTTGTTTTGTTCCTGTAAAGGCATGTTCATTTGTTATTGTTTTTTTCCTGGATTTTTATTTATTTATTTTTGTTATTAATAGGGATATCAAAGCTGACCAACCTAACTCGATTGAATCTTGGTAATAATCAATTGAAAGATTTGGAAGATTCTGGTCTAAATAAGTTAACACATCTCCACTATCTGTCATTAGAATTCAACAACATTTCTTCTCTACGTGGTTTACAGAAACTTTATGCCCTAACCAAATTATGTTTAGGAAACAACCACATTAGTAACAACTGTGAGGTCTACTATTTAAAGGTAAATATGATTTGTGCATTATCAATTCCATTATCTAGCCTTTTTCCTTTAATTTCTAAAATGTTCTTTATAAAAACAAAGTAATTCCATTTGAATGGAAGTATAAGACATATAAACAAAGATTAGTTGTTAGTACTTTAACATCCAAGTCATAAGAACAAGGGTCGAAGTCCTGCTTCAGTAACTTTAGCACAAAAATCAAGATCCTTATTCAAGGCTCTGATCCAAAACCTCAACAATTCCTGCCTCAGCCCGCCTCCCCCAGGTTGACCTGCCAGGTTCCTCCAGCAGATTGTTTGTTCCTCCATTTTAGTGTTGATAGAGTGTTGCATCTTTGAAGACATTAGAACACTCAGTAAAGATTAAAAACAAAGACCAATCTATCCCAGAAGATGGAGGTGAATATAAGGAGAGTTTCTGTCAGTATTTTAGCCTATATTTATCTCTCTATCAACATTACAAAAGTAGATTATGCTGCCTGCGAATTGGATATTGTATTTACTATCTTATTACATTGAATAAAATTAAGTAAATACAGAAAGCGCTGGAAGTAGAACCAATTAGGCAGCTGGGGGGAGGAACATTTTAGGCTGAGTTTTCAGTAGAATAGATGAATGCTTTAAACTAATAACATAAACCATTAGACAATATCTATAAATTTGCCAGTGAGACAACTGTAGGTAGAATCGCAGATGGTGATAAGGATGCAAACAGGAATGAGATATATCAACTGGTTGAGTAGTATTGCAACAAAAACCTCACACTCAGCTTCAGCAAGACCAAAAATTTGATTGTGGAATTCAGAAAGGGAAAGTTGGGAGAATACGTATCAGTCCTCTTTGTGGGGTGAGCAGCTTCAGGTCCTGAGCGTCAACATCTTAGATGTATTGAGTGCGATGATTATTCTACAAGAAGCAGTCTACATTGATGCCTTTCACATCTTTGCCAGGGACTTCCATCATACTTGCTTGAGGTAATCTCTGCCTATTTATCATCAGCACATCATCTGCAGCACCAGGGGACCTAACACACTCAACCATTGCTATGCTAGCATCAAGAATGCCTTCCATTCCATCTCTAGACCATATTTTGGGTAATCTGTGCATCTGGTTGTCCTACTCCTACCTGCATACAGGCAGAAACTAAAGAGCAAAGCACTAGAGGTAAGGATAACAAAGTGGTAGTAACAAGCGGCAGAGGAATGGCTGAAGGATTGCTTGAGCCGGTGGACTGAGCCATGTTCAGGAACTCCTCAGAGGATGTGAATGAATATGCCATGTTTATCATGGACTTTATAAAGACACTTGTGGACAAGTGTGTCCCCACAAAATCATTCAGACTGTTTCCTAACTGGAAGCTCTGGATAAACCAAGAGATCCGCATCTGCTGAGGGCTAGTTTGGAGGTGTTCAAGTCTAGTGACCAAGGAAGTTATAAAAGGTCCAAGTATGACCTCTGGAAAACCATCTCACATGCAATTCTAGACCAAAGTTGATTCATAGAAGGATGCTTAACAGCTAGGGCAGTGCTTGAATGCTATCACCCCCTACAAAGCAAAACCAAACAATATATATGACAATAAGGTTTTGCTCCCAAATGACCTTAATACCTTTTATGCTCGCACTTGACTGTCAAAACCTGGAGGCTCCTTCACGGAATCCCACAGCCCCCGATGACCCTGTGATTTCAGTCTCTGTAGGGTGAACCCATGGAAAGCATCTTACCCAGGCGGTGTATTGAAAACCTGTGCTAACCAACTGGCTGGAATGTTGACAGATATCTTTAACCTCTCACTTCAGCAGTATAAGATACCCACCTGCTTCAAGCACACTTCAATTATACTGGATCCCAAGAAGAACGTAATAACCTGCCTCAATGATTGTTGTCCAGTAGCAGTTACATTGACTGTGATGAAGTGCTTTGAGAGGTTGGGCATGAAGCATGTCAATGCCTGCCTGAGGAATGACTTTGATCTGTTCCAATTTGCCTTCTGTCACAACAGGGCAACAGTAGATGCCATTTCATCAGCTTTTCACTCAGCTCTGAAACATCTGGAAAATGAAGATGCATACATCAGGGTGCTGTTCATTGACTACAGTTCAGCATTCAACATTATCATCCCCTCATAACTAATCAATAAGCTTCCAGATCTTGGCCACAATACCTACTTATGCAATTGGATCCTCAATTTCCTCACTTTGGTTTGGCCCTCCAACATCTCCTCCACAATCTCCATCAGCACAGATGCACCACGAGGCTGTGTGCTTAGCCCCCTGCTCTACTCATTTATACTTATGACTGTAGTATATTTTGTAGTTATGCAGCAATGGCTGGAGTTTATGCGAGAAGTGAGGAAGGTGCAAGACAGGTATATTCCAAAGAAGAAGAAATTTTCAAGTGGAAAAAGGATGCAACCGTGGTTGACAAGAGAAGTCAAAGCCAAAGTTAAAGCAAAGGAGAGGGCATACAAGGAAGCAAAAATTAGTGGGAAGACAGAGGATTGGGAAGTTTTTAAAACCTTACAAAAGGAAACCAAGAAGGTCATTAAGAGGGAAAAGATTAAATATGAAAGGAAGCTAGCAAATAATATCAAAGAGGATACTAAAAGCTTTTTCAAGTATATAAAGAGTAAAAGACAGGTGAGAGTAGATATAGGACCGATAGAAAATGATGCTGGAGAAATTGTAATGGGAGATAAGGAGATGGCAGAGGAACTGAACGAGTATTTTGCATCAGTCTTCACTGAGGAAGACATCAGCAGTATACCAGACACTCAAGGGTGTCAGGGAAGAGAGTCAGGGAGTCCTGGTACAGGATACCCTTAAAGTTAACCTCCAGGTTGAGTCAGTAGTGAAGAAGGTGAATGCAATGTTGGCATTCATTTCTAGAGGAATAGAGTATAGGAGCAGGGATGTGATGTTGAGGCTCTATAAGGCGCTGGTGAGACCTCACTTGGAATACTGTGGACAGTTTTGTTCTCCTTATTTAAGAAAGGATGTGCTGACGTTGGAGAGGGTACAGAGAAGATTCACTAGAATGATTCCGGGAATGAGAGGGTTAACATATGAGGAACGTTTGTCCGCTCTTGGACTGTATTCCTTGGAGTTTAGAAGAATGAGGGGAGACTTCATAGAAACATTTCAAATGTTGAAAGGCATGGACAGGGTGGATGTGGCAAAGTTGTTTCCCATGATGGGGGAGTCTAGTACGAGAGGGCATGACTTAAGGATTGAAGGGCGCCCATTCAGAACAGAAATGCGAAGAAATTTTTTTAGTCAGAGGGTGGTGAATCTATGGAATTTGGTGCCACGGGCAGCAGTGGAGGCCAAGTCATTGGGTGTATTTAAGGCAGAGATTGATAGGTATCTGAGTAGCCAGGGCATCAAAGGTTATGGTGAGAAGGCGGGGGAGTGGGACTAAATGGGAGAATGGATCAGCTCATGATAAAATGGCGGAGCAGACTCGATAGGCCGAACGGCCGACTTCCGCTCCTTTGTCTTCTGGTCTTATGGTCTTATGTAAGGCTAAGTAGAGCTCCAGTGCCATATTTAAGTTTGCTAACAACACCACTGTTGTTGGCCAAATCAAAGGTGGTGACAGATCGGCATACAGATTAAGATTGAAAATCTGGTTGAATGGTGCCATAACGACAACCTGTCACTCAACTTTACCAAAACTAAAGAGCTGATTATTGACTCTAGGAGGAAGAAAATGGGGGTCCATGAGCCACCCTTTATTAGGGACTCAGAAGTGGGGAAGGTCAGTAACTTTAAATTCCTTGGCTTATCATTTCAGTGGATCTCTCTTGGGTCCAGCACATAAGTGCCATTACAAAGAAGGTATGGCAGTGCCTCTTTTTTTTTAAAGAAGTTGGCATGGATTCAGCATATCATCTAAAACTTTGACAAAGCCTTATAGATGCAAGAGGCAAATATCCTGGCTGGATACATCACAGCCTGGTTTGGAAACACCAATGTCCAGAAATGGGAAAGTCTACAAAAAGTAGTGGATCCAGCTCAGTCTATCACAGCAAAATCTCGTCCCACCATTGAACACATCTACAAGGACCATTACCACAGGAAAGGACCATACATCATCAAAGACTCACGCCATCCAGGCCATGCTTTCTTCTCACTGCTGTCATCAGGACAGAGGTACAGGAGCCTTGGGTCCCACACCACCAGTTCAGGAACAGTTATTACCCTTAAGCCATCAGCCTCCTGAACCAACGTCGCTAACTTCATTCACCTCAGCTTTGAACTGATTCCGCAACCTGTGGACTCACTTTCAAGGATTTTACAACTAATGTTCTCAGTATTGTTTATTTAGTTATTCATTTTTATTCATTTTTTTGTATTTGCACATTGGTTGTTTGTCAGTCTTTGTCTGTAGATCTTAGACTTTCATTGGGCTGAAATCAGTGCCAGAGGTTGCTCGTTGTTAAAGAGCTTGGACTCTTTCAGCTTTCTTTCATCAGACTAAAATCAGCACAAGAGGCTGTTCATTGTTGACGCAGCACTAAGTTTAAAAAGAGTTCAGGAGCTTTCAGCTTTCTCTAATTGGGCTGAAATCAGCATAGGCCACTAAAAAGCAAGGAGTTGTAAGTGGAGCCGCCATTGTTGGAGTGGTCCAGTGTTAGAGTGATCCGGCTTTGGCTCGACAGGCTTGGTAAAGCACAGGTGGAGGTTCTAAGTAAGTAAATAAGAAAGTTTTTTTTAAAGGTTTTTTTCTGTTAGTTCATAGCTAGTGTGTTGAGAATAGATCCAGAGGTAGTCTTATGTTCCTTGTGTGAGACTGGGAAATCTCCAATCTCCCTGATAACTACATTTGCTTAATACGCATCAAGCTGCAGCCCTATAGGGTCTGTGTTAAGGAGCTGGAGCTACAACTGGATGACCTTCGGCTCATGTGGGTGAATGAGGAGGTGATGGATAGGAGCTACAAGGAGGTAGTCACCCCTAAGTTGCAGGAAGCAGGTACCTGGGTGAGTGTCATGAGATGGAAAGTAATTAGGAATCAGTGCAGAGTATCTCTGTGGGTGTACCCCTGAATAATAAGTATACCACTTTGGATAGTTTTGGGGGAGGGGGCAGTGATCTACCAGGGAGAAGCCACAGTGATCTGGCCTCTGGCACTGAGTCTAGCTCTGTGGGTCAGAAGGGAAGGGGGAGAGAAGAGGAGTGTGGTGGTGTTAGGGGATTCCACAATTACAGGAGCAAAAAGCAGCTTCTGTGGGCGTGAGACAGACACCCAGATGGTATGTTGTCTCCCAAGTGCCAGGGTCAAGGGTATCTCGGATTGGGTCCATGGCATTCTAAAGGGAGAGGGTGAACAGCTGGAAGTTGTGGGACATGTTGGTACCAACAATATACGCTTTTAGGAAAAGGGAGGAGATCCTGAAGAGAAAATATAGGAAGTCAGGCAGAAAGCTGAAAAACAGGACCTCCAGGGTACTGATGTCTGGATTGCTGCCTGTGCCACATGTCAGGGAAGGTAAGAATAGAGTGATCTGGCTGAGGAATTGGTGCAGAGGGCAGGGTTTCAGATTTCTGGATCATTGGGATCTCTTCTGGGGAAGATATCTGTCCAAAAACAGTGGGTTACGTCTGAACCCGAGAGGGACCAATATCCGTGCGAGCAGGTTTGCTAGAGATGTTGGGGAGGGTTTAACCTAATTTTACAGTGGGCATGATAAACTAAGTCAAAGTCAGCATGATTTTCTAAAGGAGAAATCTTGTCTGACAAATCTGTTGGAATTCTTTGAGGAAATAACAGGCAAGATAGACAAAGGAGAGTCAGTGGATGTTGCTTATTTGGATTTTCAGAAAGCCTTTAACCAGGTTTCTTAACAAGCTAAGAGTCCACAGTATTATAGCAAAGATACTAGCATGGATAGAAGATTGCCTGCCTGGCAGGAGGGACAGAGTGGGGGAGAAAAGGGAGCCTTTTCTGGTTGGCTACTGGTAACTAGTGGTGTGCCACAGGGGTCGATCTTGGGACCACTTCTTTACACTTTGTATGTTAATCATTTGGATATAGGAATTGATAGCTTTGTGGCCAAGGTTATGGACAATACAAGGTTGGTAGAGGGGCAGGTAGTGTTAAGGAAGTAAGGTGTCAGCAGAAAAATCTTGTACAGAGTGAGGGAAATGGCAGATGGAATATAGTGCAGGAAAGTACATGGCTATGCACTTTGACAGGACAAATAAAGGCATGGACTTTGATAAATGGGGAGAAAATTCAAAAATCAGAGGTGTGGAGGGACTTGGGAGTCCTACTTCTGGGGCGCCAACATCTTGGACAACCCTAACGACAACTCTCATTGAAAATTATGGAGAACATCAAATATTCTTATTTTAGCCTGCTGCGGCTGAGAACCATATCTGCATCTATGATGTGTACAGTCAGTGATGAAGTTCCAATCCAACTGAACCAAATATTGCTGCTTAAAACGGACAGAATTAGATCAGACTATGGCCGGCACGTTGCCCCTTTAAGAAACTGCCGGTGAAAGAGGAGTTGATGTGCTGGTCTGACGGTGTGTTTTTAAAAAAAAAAGAGGTTTTTGACTCTGAATATCAACAATCTTGCTGGCAAACATGCAGTCTCTGGTAAGGAAAATTGATGATCTCAGAGCTAGTGTGTTGTATCAGAGGGATGTTAGGAACGCGTGCATCCTTTGTTTTACAGAATCTTGATTAAGCCCTTCCATGCTGGACACAACGATTTGAATAGACGGGTTCGCAATACATCGTCAAGATAGGTTGGTTGAGTCTCTCAAAAGCAGAGGAGGAGGTGTATGCCTCATGATCAACTCCTCGTGGTGTACTAATGTGTCAGTGATGTCCTAATATTGATCACCAGACCTGGAGTACCTCGCAATTAAGTGCTGAGCAATGTCATCAATAGCCATGAAACAGCATATCCTGATGCCTTTGCCATCATTTTGGGGGATTTTAACCAGGCTAGCTTGATAAAGTTACTAAATAATAATTAACAAATCACCTGTAGTACCAGAGGAAATAACACACTGGACCACTGTTACACTAAGTTCAAGAGTGCCTGCTGTTCTGTTCCATGCCTGCACTTTGGGAAGTGTTCACCTGGCTGTACTTATACTCCCTGAGTATAGGCAGAGAATGAAGGCTGCTGCACCAGTAGTGAGGACCAAGAAGGTATGGACCAGTGTGGCACAGGAGCATCTACAGGACTGCTTTGAATCAGTGGACAGGACTATGTTCAGAGAGTCATATTCGAGCTTGGATGAGTATGCCAAAGTTGTCACCGACTTCATTAAAATCTGTGTGGATGAATGTGTGCCTATGAAAACTTACTGTGCATTCCCAAACCAAAAGCCATGGATGAACGAGGAGTTTCATAGACTGCTGACTGCTAGATCTGTGGCATTTAGGTCTGATGGCCCAGGTCTGTATAAGAAAACCAGGTATGACTTGTGGAGGGCTATTTCAAGAGCCAAGAAACAATTCTGGGAGAGGCTGGAGGCAACATTGAATGCACATCAACTCTGGGAAGCTTTGCAGGCCATTACCTCCTACAAAGTAAAACTCAACATCATAAATGGCAGTGATGCTTCACTGCCAGATGAGCTTAACACCTATTATACTGGCCTAGAAAGGGAGAATAAAACCATAGCTATGAGGATCCCTGCAGCATTCGATGACCCTGTGATCTCTGTCTTGAAGGGAGGAGAAGATGGCGGTGCCACGCAGTGCGCACGGCCGTTCCAAATGATATCGCATGTATTAACTAGAGAGCTGTGCACAATCTTGACTTGATGGAGACAGACGTGAGAAGCACGGAGGAACACCTGGAGAAATTTCTGAAATGCCCGCTTCGCTGCCGCTGCTACTGTGCGATCGAGAATCTCCGGAGGGGAAGGCCCTAAATCCGCGGCTTTGCCTGTTGCCAGGGCCGGGGTCGAAGCGCTCGGCAGAGATGGTGCTCGGTGTCGGAGAGCTGGTCGGAGGCTCAGAGTTTTTGGACGGACTCAGAGTCGGACTGTGGTCGGATTTTTCCAGGATGCTTTATCGACAAGCTTGCGGCGCTGGAGGTTCACCGTCTGCGTGAGATGATGGGACTTTCGAGAGACTTTGAGACTTTATACCGTGCAATTGGTCTGTTCTTTATCAAATTATGGTATTGCTTTGCACTGTTGTAACTATATGTTATGTGGTTTTTCTCAGTTTTTAAGTCGGTTTGTCATGTGTTTCTGTGATATCATTCTGGAGAAACGTGTCATTTCTTAATGCATGCATTACTAAATGACAATAAAAGAGGACTGTGTGTCCTCATAATCTAATCTAATCTAAGGTTGTGTTGTCTTTCAAGGGGGTGATCCCTCACAAAGGACAATAGACAATAGGTGCAGGAGTAGGCCATTCGGCCCTTCGAGCCAGCACCGCCATTCACTGTGATCATGGCTGATCATCCACTATCAGTATCCAGTTCCTGCCTTATCCCCATAACCTTTGATTCCACTATCTTTAAGAGCTCTATCCATCTCCTTTTTGAAAGCATCCAGAGACTTGGCCTCCACAGCCGTCTGGGACAGAGCATTCCATATATCTACCACTCTCTGGGTGAAAAAGTTCTTCCTCAACTCTCAAAGGAGCAGGGCCTGAAGGAGTGCTTGGTAAGGCTCTGAAAACCTACATCAACCAACTTGGTGGGAGTATTCAAAGACATTTTCACTCTTTCACTGCTGCAGTTGGAAGTTCCCACCTGCTTCAAAAGGGCAACAATTACACCAGAGCCCAAGAGAGCAGCGTGAACTACCCCATGACTATTGTCCAGTAGCACTCACATCTATGGTGATGAAATGCTTTGAGAGGTTGCTCATGGCTAGAACCAACACCTGTCTCAGGAAGAACCTGGACCCACTGCAATTTGCCTGTCATCACAGTAGGTTTACAGCAGGCATGATCTCAATGGCTCTTCACGCAGCCTTGGATCACTTGGACAATGCAAATACCTATGTCAGGATGCTGTTTATTAACCATAGCTCAGTATTCAACACCATCATTCCTGCAGTCCTGATCGAAAAGCTACAGAACCTAGGCCTCTACACGTCCCTCTCCAACTGGACACCTCGACTTCTCAACCGGAAGACCACAATCTGTGCAGATTGGAAATAATGTCTGCACCTCGCTGACAATTAGCATTAGCGCTCCACAGGAATATGTGCTTAGCCCATGGCTCTGTTCTCCCTACACCCATGACTGTGTGGCTAGGCATAGCTCAAACAGCATCTATAAATTTGTTGATAATACAACCATTGTAAACAGAATTTCAGAGAGTGGCGAAAGGGCATACAGGTGCAAGCTACAAACGTAGAAAACCTGCAGCAGAGTACAGGCCCTTCAGCCCACAAGCTGTGCTGAACATGTCCTTACCTTAGAACTACCTAGGCTTACCCATAGCCCTCTATTTTTCTAAGCTCCATGTACCTATCCAGAAGTCTCTTAAAAGACCCTATCGTTTCTAGCTCCACCACTGACGTCGGTAGCCCATTCCACACAGTCACCACTGTCTGCATAAAAAACAACAACAACTTACCCCTGACATCTCCTCTGTACCTACTTCCAAGCACCTTAAAACTATGCCCTCTCGTGCTAGCCATTTCAGCCCTGGGAAAATGTCTCTGACTATCCAAACACGATCAATGCCTCTTATTATCTTGTACACCTCTATCAGGTCACCTCTCATCCTCCGTCGCTCCAAGACCTACCAGTTAGTTGGGTGGTTTCATAGCAACAACCTTGCACTCAATGTCAGCAAGACCAAAGAGCTGATTGTGGACTTCAAACAGGATAAGACGAGAAAACACAAACCAATCCTCATAGCAGGATCAGAAGTGGAGAGAGTGAGCAATCTGAAGTTCCTGGGTGTCCATATCTCTGAGGACCTAACCTGGTTGCAACATATTGATGCAGCTATAAAGAAAGCAAGACAGTGGCTATATATTTCATCAGGAGTTCATCAACTAAAACACTTGAAAACTTCTACAAATGTACCGTAAAGAGCATCACAATCTGGTATGGGGGTGGGGCTGCTGCACAAGATCAAAATTAGTTGCAGAAACTTGTAAAATTAGTCAGCTCCATTATGGGTATCAGCCTCCATAGTATCCAAGACATCTCCAAGGAGCAGTGCCTTTGGAAGGCGGTGTCCTATCGCCCAGGACATTCCTCTTTACACTGTCATCCTCGGGTAGGAGGTACAGAAGCCTGAAGGCACACACTTAGCAACTCAGGAACAGCTTCTAACCCTCCACCATCACTTTTCTAAATGGACATTGAACCGATGAACACTACATCACTACTTTTTATAACTTGTTTTTTTTTTTGCTCTACTTGTTTTAACTTTTTAATAGACATGTATATACTTAATGTGACTCTGGGTATTTTTCTCTATATTTATTTATCATGTATTTCATTGTACTGTTGCCATAAAGTTAATAAATTTCACAACATATGCCGGTGGTATTAAATCTGATTCTGATTCTTATTCATGCAGGATTCCCTAAAGGTTAACTTCCAGGCTGAGTGGATGGTATGGAAGGCAAATGTAATGTTAGCATTCATTTCAAGAGGAATAAATACAAATGCAAGGCAGCCTCAGTATTAAGGCATTGATCAGGCTGCACTTGGGAGTATTGTGAGCAGTTCTGGGCCCCTTATCTAAAAGATGGACTGGCATTGGAGATGCTCCAGAGGAGGTTCATAAGAATGATCTCAGGAATGAAAGAGTTAACATACGAGGAGTGTTTGATAGCTCTGGGCCTGCACTTGAGATTATGGGGAGAAGACAGGAGAATGAGACTGGGATGGAAAATAAATTAGACATGATGCGATGGTGGAGCAGACCCGATGGGCCGAGTGGCCTAATTCTGCTCTTGTCTTATGATTTTTCATTGATTCTGTTGTATTTCTTTGTTCTAATGTGAATGTTTGCAAGAAAATGAATCTCAGGTTAGTATACGGGGACATATATGTACTTTGATAATAAATTTATGTTGAACCTTTGAGATCTACCCTGGGCCCAACCATTTGACACCGTCATGAAGAGGGCACACCAGCGGCTTTACTTCATTAGCAGTTTGAGGAAATTTGATGTGTTACCAAAGACTCTTAGAAATTTCTACAGTTAGATGGTGTAGAGTATTCTAACTGGTTGCGTCACAGCTTGTTATGGAGGCTCCAATGTGCAAGATTGCAAGACACTGCTGAGAGTCATAGTCTCAGCCAGCTCCACCATGGGCACTTCCCCATCATCGGGGACTTCTTCAAGAGGTGGTGCCTCAAGAAGGTGGCATCATCATTAAGGGTCTTCACCATCTGAGATATAGAACACTACAGCACAGAAAACAGGCCATTCAGCCCTTCTAGTCTGTGCCAAAACTTTATTCCGCTAGTCCCATTGACCTGCACCCTGTCCATAACCCTCCAGACCTCTCCCATCCATGTATCTATCCAATTTATTCTTAAAACTTAAGTGTGAGCCCGCATTTACCACATCAGATGGCAGCTAGTTCCACACTCTTGAGTGAAGAAGTTCCCCCTAATGTTCCCACTAATGCTCCCCCTAAATTAGGAATAAAGTCCTAACCTGTTCAATCTTTCCCTGTAACTCAACTCCTGAAGACCCAGCAACAATCCTAGTAAATCTTCTCTGCACTCTTTCAATCTTACTGATATCCTTCCTATAGTTAGGTGACCACAACTACACACAATATTCCAAATTTGGCCTCACCAATGTCTTATACAACCTTGCCATAACATCCCAACTCCCATACTCAATACTTTGATTTATGAATGCCAGGATGCCAAAAGCCTTCTTTACCACCCTGTCCACCTGTGACACCACTTTCAGGGAATTATGTATCTGAACTCCCAGATCCCTCTGTTCCTCTGCACTCCTCAGTGCCCTACCATTTACTGTGTATGTCCTACCTTGATTTATCCTTCCAAAATGCAACACCTCACACTTGTCTGCATTCAATTCCATCTGCCATTTTCTAGCCCATTTTTCCAGCTGGTCCAGATTCCTCCTGCAAGCTTTGAAAGCCTTCCTTGCCGTCCACAATGCCTCCAATCTTAGTGTCATCAGCAAACTTGCTGATCCAACTTTCCACATTTTCATCTAGATCATTGATATAGACAACAAACAACGATGGTCCCAGCACAGGTCCCTGAGGCACACCACTCACAGGCCTCCAGTCTGAGAAGCAATTATCCACTACCACTCTCTGTCTTCTCCCACACAGCCAATTTTGAATCCAGTTTACAACCTCTCCATGGATACCTAGTGTCTGAACCTTCTGAACTAACCTCCCGTGTGGGACCTTGTCAAAGGCCTTACTAAAGTCCATGTAGACAACATCCACAGCCTTTCCCTCATCTACCTTCTTTGTAATCTCCTCAAAAAACTCTACAAGATTTGTTAAACACGATCTACCACGCACAAAGCCACACTGACTATCCTTAATCAGCCCTTGGCTGTCCAAATACTTGTATAACCGATCTTTCAGAACACCGTCCAATAATTTACCTACTACTGATGTCAGGCTCACTGATCTGTAATTGCCTGCTTTACTTTTAGATCCTTTTTTAAATAACGGAACAACATGAGCCACCCTCCAATCCTCCGGCACTGCACCGGTGGCTAAGGACGTTTTAAATATTTCTGCTGGGGGCCACTGCAATTTCTACAGTAGTCTCTCTCAATGTCCGAGGAAATATGCTGTCAGGCCCAGGGGATTTATCTACCTTTATTCGCTGTAAGGCAGAAAGAACCTCCTCCTCTTTAATCTCTATATGTTCCATGACACTACTGCTTGTTTCCCTTCTTTCCATATACACTCTGCCAGTTTCCTGAGTAAATACTGATGACAAAATACTGTTTAAGATCTTCCCCATCTCCTGAAGCTCCACACATAGATGACCACTCTGATCTTCTAGGGGACCAATTTTGTCCCTTACTAACCTTTTACTCTTAATATACTTGTAGAAACCCTTCGGGTTTACCTTCACATTATCTGCCAAAGCAACCTCATGTCTTCTTTTTGCCTTGCTGATTTTTTTCTTTAGTATTTTCTTATGTTTTCTATAATCTTCAAGTATCTCATTTGTTCCTTGTTGCCTATTCCTGCTATACACCTCTCTCTTTTTCTTAACTAGATCGCCAATATCCCTTGAAAACCAAGGTTCCCTATGCCTGTTAACTTTGCCTTTAATCCTGGCAGGAGCATGCAAATTCTGCACACTCAAAATTTCGCCTTTGAATTTCATGGAAATTTCGACTTCCACTTACTGAACACATCCTTGCCAGAAAACAACTTCTCCCAATCCACTCTTTCTAGATCCTTTCTCAGTTCCACAAAATTGATCCTTCTCCAATTTAGAACCTCAACTCGGGGACCGGACCTATCCTTATCCATAATTAACTTGAAACTAATGACATTATGGTCACTGGACCCAAAATGTTGGCCTACTTCTGACACCTGACCTGTCTGGTTCCCTAATAGGAGATGAAATGTTGCATCCTCTCTTGTTGGTACCTCTATATATTGATTCAGAAAACTTTCCTGAATAGATTTGACAAACTCCAAGCCATCTAGCCCTTTCACAGTGTGGGTGTTCCAGTCAATATGTGGAAAGTTAAAATCCCCTACTATTACAACTTTCTGTTTCTTACATCAGTCTGCTATCTCTCTACAGACTTGCTCCTCCAATTCTCTCTGACTATTGGGCGGTCTATAATACAACCCTATTAGTGTGGTGGCACCTTTTCCGTTCCTCACCTCCACCCATATGGCCTCTGTAGACGAGCCCTCCAGGCTGACAAGTAATACCAGTCATCCCCCTTTCATCCCTCCCCCTCTGTCATATCTGAAACAACGGAACCCCGGAACCTTCAGCTGCCAGTCCTGCCCTTCCTGCAACCAAATCTCAGTAATAGCAACAATGTCGTAATCCCACGTGCTAATCCATGCCCTGAGCTCATCTGCCTTACCTACAATACTCCTTGCATTGAAATAGATGCACCTGAGAACATTACTATCTCGTACAAACCTTTGATTTCTGTCTATACTTGCAGTTCTCGCATGCCCTTTATCCTCCTCCACCTCACTCTCTGCTCTAACACTCTGGTTCCCCTCCCCCTGCAAATCTAACTTAAACCCCCCGGAGCAGCATTAGCGGATCGACCTGCAAGGATGTTAGTTCCCCTCCAGCTCAGCTGCAAACTGTCCAGTCGGAACAGGTCCCACCTTCCCTGGAACAAGGCCCAATTGTCGAGAGACATGAAGCCCTCCCTCCTGCACCAACTCCTTAGCCATGTATTTAGCTGCATTATCTTCCTTTTTCTAGCCTCACTAGCACATGGCACAGGTAGCAATCCTGAGATTGCAACCCTGGAAGTCCTGTCCTTCAACTTTGCACCTAACTCCCTAAACTCTCTTTGCAGGACCTCCTCCTCCTTCCTACTCAAATCATTGGTCCCTACGTGGACCACGACATCTGGCTCCTCACCCTCCCTCTTGAGAATACCGATCCGAGATATCGCGGACCCTGGCACCAGGGAGGCAACAGACCATCCGGGATTCTCGATCTCTCCCACAGAACCTCTTATCTGTCCCCCTAACTATCGAATCCCGTATCATGACTGCACTCCTCTTTTCCCTCCTTCCCTTCTGAGCTGAGGGTCCAGTCTCGGTGCCAGAGACGCGACCACTGCAACTTGTCCCTGGTAGGTCGTCCCCACCAACAGTATCCAAAACGGTATACCTACTGTTGATGGGAACGGCCACAGGGATGCTCTGCTCATTCTGTCTATTCCCCTTCCCTCTCCTGATAGTCACCCAGCTACCTGCCTCCTGACTTTTAGGGGTGACTATCTCTCTGAAACTCCTGTCTATTTCTGCCTCTGCCTCAGGAATGATCTGAAGTTCATCCAGCTCCAGCTCCAGTTCCCTAACTCGGTTTGTCAGGAGCTGCAGCTGGATGCACCTTTTATAGGTGTAGCCATCAGGGACAATGGTGCTCGCCCTGACTTCCCACATACTGCAAACGAAGCACTTGACTGCCCTAACTGCTGCCTCCATTACCTACTACTAAGTTAATTAGATTAATTAAAGGAGCTTACCCGGCCTTACCTCACTGGGAGCAAGCTCGTCCTCAGCCTCTGCTTGCCGAAGCCTCTCGAGCCAAAGCCCTCCTGCTCTGTCTCCTGCTACTCCGTTGCCCGCTCCTACGACACCCTCTTTTTGCTGCTTCGATCAGGAAAGAGTTACAGGAGCCTAAAGAAACAACTTCAATGACCTAGGAATGCCTTCACCTTCAGATTTCTGAAAAATCCATGAGCCCATGAACACTATTGCCTGTGAAGGAGGAGGTACAAGAGCCTGAAGACCCACACAGAGCTCAGTTACTCTAAAAACTATGAAGCAGGAGTTATGGGGACTTCTAATGTAAAAGCGCAAAATTAATCATTTTAATAAAGATACTCATACAGTCTTGTTAAGATAAGGGTTTCTGAATGTTGAACCAAGTTGAAAAATCCTTAATACAAAAGGAGATGGTGAGGAAAGAGCAGTTGCATGGAACTTTCGGGATGGGACTTTGCCAAAGGTTAGCATAAAAACTTGTCTGAATAGCCTCTTTCTGGGCTTCTATAATTTACCCATGTTAAAGAGGAATTATTGCTTTAGTTTTGTCTATTGTTTCTTGTACTGCATTCCATAAAAGAATGATATTATGTAATTGTTGAAGACCACTTCTTTAAAATTATGGAATATACTTTTTCTTTTATTTATGTTTTTAGGGAATGGAGAACCTTGTGATTTTAGACTTTTACGGAAACCCCTTGGTCACTAAGCAGGAGCATTATCGTCTTTTTGTCATCTATCACCTGCCTGCAATGAAGGCCCTTGATGGAAAAGTAGTGGTGAGTCTTTGTCCGATTACTGTCAGAAATATTTTCTTTTCATTGCAGTGCAAATTAAAATATTATATTACATTTTTTAAAATTTCTCAGCTGGCCTTTAGCTTACAGCGTTGTTCAGCCCTGCAGAACAGTCTAGATTTGTTTATCAATTTCCGTCAAATTATCCAGTTTCAAGGGCTGGGGCCATTGCGACTGTTGTGTTCTTCTGGTTATCTGCCCTGTTGATAATTGTCAAAACTTGAAGTGTAAACACTAAATAGGAATCATAGAAACATAGAAAACCTACAGCGCAATACAGGCTCTTCGGCCCACAAAGCTGTGCTGAACATGTCCTTACCTTAGAACTACCTAGTCTTACCCATAGCCCTTATTTTTCTAAGCTCCATGTATCCATCCAGGAGTCTCTTAAAAGACCCTATCGTTTCCGCCTCCACCACCGCTGCCAGCAGCCCATTCCATGGAGTTGGAAGTTAAAGAATATCTGTGATGTTTTGTAACTCCAAACCCTAAAAGTAATTGAAAAGGAAATATGGAGCTGGGAATGCGAGTTTAACTTCATTTTTACTTTAAACAAGGCCTGTACATATGATGTATGGCCTTCATGTGCTTTTACGTATAAACTTACAATGCATTATGTAAACTAAAAGAATGCTTAATCAAACAATATATTTATAACATAACTCGAATATTTCTGACATATTAAATACACAACAATATCCATGGCATTATGGCAATAGAATCAATGTATTCAATAAAGAATTTGTGATGCAAAAACATTTTTAAATAGCATTAGTGTTTCAAAAGAAACTTCTCTTTTTCATACTAGTTCAATGAGTTATTAAAATTGTTTGATTACTCAATAATGGGAAAGGTGTTTCTGGTTGGTCCAATTCTTGACCTAATTGAGGCCAAAATGCATAATCTCAAACTACCTGGAAGAAAACTGTGAGCAAGTCAACTGAATGTATGAGATCATAGAAACACAGAAAATAGGTGCAGGAGTAGGCCATTCGGCCCTTCGAGCCTGCACTACCATTCAGTGTGATCATGACTGATCATCCAACTCACAACCCTGTACCTGCCTTCTCTCGATACCTCCTGATCCTTTTAGCCACAAGTCATTAAGTATTTCCTTTAATTCACCGGAGGCCTTGATGAATAGAAGCACAGGTCTTGGAACTGGAGGAGGGATGTAGGAAATCTCTTGGGCACAACACTCCACAGGCAGACACAAGAAGAACAATTTGCTCTCTTATAAAAGCTAACATTTACTATTTATTAGAAATTACTTATTAAAAGAAAAACAATAAATTACACTTGAAGTTTTGTTTTATATTATTTAGAAATACCCACCAAGGTTTCATGTTCTTGCCAAAGGAGTAGCTTGTGCTTTTCATTGTCATTTTGTAAGCCTGTTGCCAACTTTGCTGGTTAACCTGCAACATACACAAAATGTTGGAGGAACACAGCAAGTCAGGCAGGAACTGGAGTTATCCTATATCTATGTTAGTGTAGTGCCCTCTGTAGGATTTTTTTTAGAATTTGCAAATATAACAAACAATAACGACTTTTCAAATTATTACATTAAAAAGGCTGAGACATACAGACTATAAATTTATTTTCATTGTTCACATGGTCGAGTAAAATGGATGCCAAAATTGTGGTACAAGCTTCCCCCGATACCATTTGGTTAAGATGGTCTGTCTGGGTGCAGCTAGTGGCTTGAAATGGTGCAGATTGTGGGAATCATATTAAGTATCAAAGGAGACCAATAGTGTACCAACTCACTTTTTGGCCAACTTCCCAGATGTCTGGGCCTGAAGCAGTGCATAGAGCAAGCAAAATTTGCATTTGCAATTTGAGGTGATGAAAACTGTGCTAGTCCTAAAAGATGCTGCATAGAAAAGTAGTCATTGACTTTTCCATACAAATGAAAGAAGATACATTCTGAAAATCATTTTCAGAAATAACTCATGATTTAAAACAATGATCTTCATTCATAGCTAACCACAAATTTCTTACAACAATAATGTAGGTAGGTAGCCGTTGATCCTCTGCAGGGCGCAAGCCTGGGGGGGGAGATTTGAAGAACCGGCTGTGCCCATGCAGCAGATTCCCCCTCTCCACATCACTGATGTAGTCCAAGGGAAGGGCAAGCTCCGATACAGCTTAGCACCAGTGTCATCACAGAGGTTGCCAGAGTGTAGTTGTAGACAACATCAAACAGTCTTAAGGACTCCAGCTCTGGCTTTCTTTCTCAGAGTTTACTCCTGAAACCTTCCCCATGGGTGGGTATGGCCGCAGTGGGGGTTTAAAATCAGAGTTTTCCTTTTCCAAGGCTGACAAGGCCCACCTGCCCAAAGCAACTGGTTTTGAGGTGCCAGTGGTCCTCCTTTGCCCCTTCTCTTATCAGTAGAAAGAGTTCCGCTGGGCCTAGTAGCTAAGGAACATGTGAAGACCAAGAGTTGGACTTGGTTGTCAGAGGCTGCTATAGTTGCATGCTGTTTGGAGCACTTTATAGGTACTGGGAGCTTATCCCCACTACCACCCCCAGCTATGATAACCTTAGGAACCACAACAGCAATAATAAAACTGAGAAATTCAGCAAAGGCTACACCTTCTATACTGGTACATTTTCTACCATGTAACTTCATTAAGATAGGCAATCAGCACAACCCTATGCTTGATACAGGATATCGCTCTCTTGAAAGATCTTGACGTTTTGGTTTGGGATGCACCTTTGAGATCTGGAGAGTATTGTTTAGATCACTGCAGGGGATGGGGCATAGGGGAAATTTAAGTTTGTAAATGTTGTTCGGAAAATGTAAGAGACACGGCCTGTGGGATGATCATCATTGAAAAGGATTATGGTCATGGACTTGGCTTATTCTACTGGGAGCTTCACTTCAGGATAAGCTTTGATTAATTTAGAAGGCAAGCCAAAGAAACTCAATACTTTTTGCATATACTGGGTCATTGTTTTGAACTATCCTGAAGCCATCCGGCTAAACGTGTGAAGCTAGGGCCTATCAGTCAACTGCCCATGTAAGGCATCCTATTGTAATGTTATTTTGTATAGCCAATATCACATACAAATAATGTGCATTGCTGTTGGTAACCCCAGTCCTTTATCCTCCGAATTTCCTGGTACCCCTATTTTTCTAGAATACCCTCCCCATCCCCCTTTCCCTTTCTCCATTTTCCCTCTATCCTTTTCCTTTACACGTTTCTTGCAACCCTCCTCTCAATTTCTCATCTTTGGGCAACAGGGGTCCAGGCTGGGCTTGTCATGGGACTGGCATGAAAGCAAAGGTCAAGGCCGGAGATATGGTTTCTCCAAGTTCCTTAAATCTATTTACATTTGATGGGAACTCGCAGAGTTCCAGAACAGTCAATTGGATCTCTACTGGTTTGGGCTGACCTCTGTAACTCAGGCTGTAGAAGATGGAAAATCATAAGGGATAAAGATAGTCCCAGCTTGACCTCATAGTGGCAGGTTATTTCATTTTAAATAAGTAAAATATCTCAATAAAGTGAATGTTGGCTATCTGAGAGAATAGGTTGAATTTGAAAATGTAACTGAGTTTAATTGGTTTCATTAAGTTTCTAGAATATTGCACATTAAATTAGTTTATTATATTTTAATTCATATAAGTTATTGCAGGAATGTATATTTCAGAATTCTTCTATATACAAAAATATAGCTATATAGAAGAACTTGTCCTATTTTGTATTTGTTTGCAGGAGCCATCGGAAATTGATAACGCAAAAGATTTGTTTGGAGGTAGACTCACTTCTGAAATGATTACTGAAAGACTTGGACATTCTAACTTCTCAGAGCTTTTAAAGCTGGATATGCCTGAATCTTCAATCCGGTAATATATGAAGACTTGGTGCAAACAATGAAGCTGTGTGTCAAAATAAATATAATCTGATTCTTTTATCTTCTTGATATAGTCCTTGTAATCAGACAACAATATCTCTAATATGGTATTTGCCTTTTCAAGTCAAGTTCTTATTAGTATAAAGTTTTAAGTTTGTAGAGTTTGCAACTGCACCGGCATAAAACTATTGAAATGATTAAGATTTTTCACAATTCAAATTATATGATCAGTTGATGTTTTACTCTCTATTATGAATTATGATTGGAAGTTTTCAATTTATTTCTGCCATCAGGAGATGATATGTTATTTTTCCTTAAGTGTTGCAATTTTAAAGTACAGTAAACTCCAATATTTTGCTATCTGATTGTTTGAAAATCCTGATGGTTTGGATCTGCATTATTGGCTGCAGCTGTTCAAAACCTGATTAGATATCTCCTGGAATGCTGTGTAAAGTTTTGGACACTGCAGATTAGGAAGATTATTTCAGATACACAACTATAGTACTCAATCACTTATCTATGTAACAGGCTGAGGGGGCTGAATGGTCTCCACAGATTCCACATTTCTGGGAGTCCATTGGATTAGAAAAATTGGCCATGCAAAGTACGAAACGCCAGTGTAATGATTGGGTAATTTTTATATAACTCAACAATATTTTTTAAATAAATTAAAAATTAAATTATAATTTAATAATAAACCTGAAAATAGGTAATGTTATTTAAAGTAAGTTGTCTTTTTTTATATTTCTTACCAGATCCATTGATCTTGTACCTCCAGAGATATATGGGCGCTTGCAAAAAATTAATTTAGAGCACAATAACCTCACATCTTTCAGTGGCCTTATCTATCTTCCTCATGTCAGAGTGAGTATCTTGATACAACTTCACCTTTTTATCCCCCAGTACCCGAATATGTTATGAATAAAAATGCTTTTTAAAAATACTGCAAAGCCATTTTCTATCTCTTACTGTCAGATGTTGTTATCTGTACAACTATTTACAGAAATCAAACAAATTGCTCCATGTTCTTTTGTGTAGTTATCTTTGCTGCAACCAGTTTGGTAGTTACCTCAACAATTCATTCAAGTGGTCCTCAGTGCCTAAAATATAATGTTACTCTTGTTTGTCTGGTAGCAGGATCACCAGAATTTTATGATCTGGGAAATTAAAATGTACAGTGGACCATCCTTCTTGCAGAAGCAATATTGTTGGAACAGGCAAAATAATAATCTGGGTTTAGGTCAATGGCTGTGTATTCACTCTTCGAAAACCAAATTATCTTGTTCTCAGTAAGGATTCAGCTTGAATTTCTTAAGAATCCATGAAGTCATTTTAAAAAATGTTCTCTGTTTTTAGTTGGCTGTAGGATTCTTGTGATCCTGCGGTTCAAGGACTTGTCAAGAAGCTGTTCCTCCAGGGATCCCTGTACTGGAACACTCAGCTAACAATCTAGCAGGAAAAAAAGTCAAGACTTCTTGAACATCCACTTTTGTCCCATTTATAAATATCAATGGATTTGATTCTTCTGTAAATGTAATGCTAAAATATATTTATTCCTTTTCATGTATTTAAGGTACTGTATTTAAACCACAATCACATTGAAACCATTTTCCCAAGACAAAAGCCACAAATTCACTTGACCAACAGACAGTTTCTTCAGCAAAAAGTATCTTCCAGTGGCTATGGACAGTCAGGAATTTCCAGAGCAAACAGGTATAAGAAAGATACTGTTAGTACAAGATTAAATGCAGTTATTACATATCAAAGCCTGAAAGGTAGTTCACATAATTAAGTTGCTTTTCAGTTTCATTCTTCAAATGTGCAATTCAGTAAATTGCAGGATGCTTTCATTAAAAACAATATTTTAATACAGTCATGATTTCTTGTTATTGATTACACATGAAAAGTTCAGAGGTTCATTTTATTGTCAAAGTATGTATGTACAATACAACTCTGATACTTGTCTTCTCCAGATAGCCATGAAATACAAAATTACCATGGGAGTTGTCAAAAGACAAGACATTGGCTCCCCCCCCCCCGGAAAAAGAAACAGAACTCACAAACCCCAAAATCCCCTACCCCCTTCCACGCAGAAAAAACAGTGACAACAGTATCAAGTCCCTTGCTTTCCCTCCCCGCAGAAAAAAAACAGAAACAATAGCACCAAGTGCCCAACCCCTCCCCCACAGAAAAGCAACAGCAACAATACAGTCCCTGACCCCCTCACTCCAGAAATGAACGACAGTGATTGATTATATTTTAATTACTGATTACATTTTATTTTACTGCATAACTAAGCAATGTACCCTCCTTTTAACAGCAGAGATATGGATTACATGAACCTTCCTCCAGTTATGGAAAGCTTAGAAGTACTTCATTTAGGCTACAACGGAATTTCTAGCCTGGCTCAACTACAGTTGAGTAGACTGATAAATTTGAGGGTATTGCATTTAGAAGGTAAGTGCCAGTGAGAACAGTCTTATTACTTCAGTATTTCTCGGACAAGATATGAAACTGTTCCTTTGTTGTAATATATTTGTAATTTTATATATATCACAAATAAGTGTACATCTACACTATAAAATTAGCTGTATATATATTCTCTGACTAACATGATCCCATAAGATGTCTAGTACATTGGCAATGGACAGGATCTTGGTTCATCCTGACCCTATATTCTAATTCATTGCTTAGTCTCTTATGTTAGATTTGAGGCTTAAACTTTAGCCTATGTTGCTTTGCCTTCATTTTAATTCTGGTATTAGACAGTTGTGGTCTCGTATAAGTTTAAAGTGCTTGGGAGACTCAAATTCCTCAAACTGACTTTACTTATGGATCTTCCATCTGGCCTCTCACAGTCACTCCACTAAGTGGTCATTGAGGTATTTCTACCCCAGAGTGATTCCCCAGACTTTACAACATCAAATGAGAACAAACCTTTCTTTTTCTTTTTCTTTTGAGTACTTTCTTCAGCTCTGCCTTTCTTACTGACAGAAAATAAATACACTCAGCTGGAATACTCCAGGAAAACTCAGGGCTATATCAAGATGAAGAAGTCCAGTGAACCATACCTCTACTTAACTTCACTGATGTTTTGAGCATGATTGTTGTGAAGCAAGAGTCAAGTCATGGACAATTACTGTGCTCACCAAGATATTTGTTTTAAGGAATGTAAGCTTGATCACTTTTATTGGAAAGTGTGTCAGTAATTATTCTGATATAAATTAGACTTGGAAGTACTGCAACATCAATACAACTACAGAATAGTGAATTCCTATTCTAACATGAATTAAATTAAGGGGTGAAAATTATTAAGCACTGTCAAGCAGCACTTAACAAATACTTAAATCTACCAAATCAAAACTACATACATAGGATGTTGGAAATCTAAAACAAAACCAGAAAATGCCAAATTATTCTGTAAATCAATCAAGACCAGCTTCAGAAAAGTGTACATCTGCACTATAAAATTAGCTGTCTGTTGTGGAGATCTTTCTTTGAGGCCATGTCTGTTCAATCACCTTATTGCTGACCATAAAATCCAGATAATATTTCATGCCCCTGAGTTCCAGTGTGCTGAATTCCAACTTGAGAAATGAGTTTAGCCAGTGGAAAGCGGCCAGTGCGTGAGTGGGCCAGTGAAGGAGTGGAGCTTTGAGGCTTTGACTCGAGAGATTCTGGCAGTTTTGGCAGTTGGTCTGTGCAATCAAGTCAATCAAGATTTGAATAGATCAGCAGAAAGCCGTTGTTTAGACAATCAAGATTTGAATAGCTCAGACTCAGCAGAAAGCAGCTGATTGGGCAGTCGAGGTCAGGTGACCAAACATTTTGAAAAGCTCAAACAGATAAATAGAGGGATAGCTCAAGTGAAGCAGCCTGTGGAAAGCGGCCAGTGAGTGAGTGATCGATCCAGTGAAGGAGCGGAGCTTTGAGGCTTTGACTCGAGAGGCTTCGACGAGAAGAGGCTAGCTCGCAGTTAGTTCTTACAATGTCTCCTGAGACAGTGATGTGCCTCTCATGTGAGATGTGGCAGTCTTGGGGGAACGCCCCTCTCCCGCAGAGTCACATCTGCCAGAAGTGCATACGGCTGGGCAATCTGGAAGACCGTGTAAGGAATCTGGAGCAGCAGCTGGATGACCTTCGACTCATAAGGGAGAATGAGGCAGTCATAGATGAGAGCTACAGGGAGGTAGTCACACCTAGGCTGTCGGAAGCAGGTCGTTGGGTGACAATCAGAGGGGGGAAAGCGAAGATGAGCAGACAGGTAGTGCAGAGCACCCCTGTAGCCATCCCCCTGAATAATAAGTTTACCATCCTGGATACTGTTGGCGGGGACGACCGACCAGGTGTGAGCCACTGCGGCAGGGCCTCCGGCACTGAGTCTGACCCTGTGGTGCAGAAGGGTGGGATGGAGAAGAGGACAGCTGTCGTCATTGGAGACTCTATAGTCAGGGGAGCAGACAGGAAATTTTGTGGACGTGAGAAGGACACCCGCATGGTTTGTTGCCTCCTGGGTGCCAGGGTCTAGGATGTCTCTGACCGGCTGCACGACATCCTGGTACGAGAGGGAAAGCAACCAGAAGTCGTGATTCATGTTGGGACCAACGACATAGGCAGGAAGAGGGATGAGGTCCTGAAGTGTGAGTTTCCGGAATTAGGCAGAAGGCTGAAGAACAGGACCTCAAGGATGACGCTTCTCAGGATTGCTGCCAGTGCTACGTGACAGAGATGGTAAGAATTGGAGGAGATGACAGTTGAATGCATGGCTGAGGAGTCGGTGCAGGGAGCAGGGTTTTAGATTTTTAGATCATTGGGATCTCTTCTGGGGAAGGTGGGACCTGTACAGAGTGGATGGGTTGCACCTGAACTCAAGGGGGAGCAATATCCTTGCAGGTAGGTTTGCTAGCATGGTTCGGGAGGGTTTAAACTAGTTTGTGAGGGGGATGGGACCCAGAGCGATAGAGCAGTGAAAGAAGTGCATGGAGTAAAGCCAGATCTAACATATAGAGAGGCTTTGAGGAAAGAGAAGCAGAATAAACGGTGTAAAGACAGTAAGGTAGAAGGGCTGAAATATGTGTACCTCAGTGCAAGAAGCATCAGGAACAAAGGTGATGAGCTGAGAGCTTGGATACATACATGGAATTATGATGTAGTGGCCATTACAGAGACTTGGCTGGCACCAGGGCAGGAATGGATTCTCAATATTCCTGGATTTCAGTGCTTTAAAAGGGATAGAGAGGGCGGAAAAAAGGGAGGAGGGGTGGCATTACTGGTCAGGGATACTATTACAGCTACAGAAAGGGTGGGTAATGTAGCAGGATCCTCTTTTGAGTTAATATGGGTGGAAGTCAGGAACAGGAAGGGAGCAGTTACTCTACTGGGGGTATTCTATAGGCCCCCTGGTAGCAGCAGAGATACAGAGGAGCAGATTGGCAGGCAGATTTTGGAAAGGCGCAAAAATAACAGGGTTGTTATGATGGGTGACTTTAACTTCCCTAATATTGATTGGCACCTGATTAGTTCCAAGGGTTTAGATGGGGCAGAATTTGTTAAGTGTGTCCAGGATGGATTCCTGTCACAGTATGTGGACAGGCCGACCAGGGGGAATGCCATACTAGATCTAGTACTAGGTAATGAACCGGGTCAGGTCACAGATCTCTCAGTGGGTGAGCATCTGGGGGACAGTGACCACCGCTCCCTGGCCTTTATAATTATCATTGAAAAGGATAGAATCGAAGAGGACAGGAAAATTTTTAATTGGGGAAAGGCAAATTATGAGGCTATAAGGCTAGATCTTGCGGGTATGAATTGGGATGATGTTTTTGCAGGGAAATGTACTATGGACATGTGGTCGATGTTTAGAGATCTCTTGCGGGATGTAAGGGATAAGTTTGTCCCAGTGAGGAAGATAAAGAATGGTAGGGTGAAGGAACCATGGGTGACAAGTGAGGTGGAAAATCTAGTCAGGTGGAAGAAGGCAGCATACATGAGGTTTAGGAAGCAAGGATCAGATGGGTCTATTGAGGAATATAGGGAAGCAAGAAAGGAGCTTAAGAAGGGGCTGAGAAGAGCAAGAAGGGGGCATGAGAAGGCCATGGCGAGTGGGGTAAAGGAAAACCCCAAGGCATTCTTCAGTTATGTGAAGAAGAAAAGGATGACAGGAGTGAAGGTAGGACCAATTAGAGATAAAGGTGGGAAGATGTGCCTGGAGGCTGTAGAAGTGAGCGAGGTCCTCAATGAATATTTCTCTTCGGTATTCACCAATGAGAGGGAACTTGATGATGGTGAGGACAATATGAGTGAGGTTGATGTTCTGGAGCATGTTGATGTTAAGGGAGAGGAGGTGTTGGAGTTGTTAAAATACATTAGGACAGATAAGTCCCCGGGGCCTGATGGAATATTCCCCAGGCTGCTCCACAAGGAGAGAGAAGAGATTGCTGAGCCTCTGGCTAGGATCTTTATGTCCTCGTTGTCCACGGGAATGGTACCGGAGGATTAGAGGGAGGCGAATGTTGTTCCCTTGTTTAAAAAAGGTAGTAGGGATAGTCCGGGTAATTATAGACCAGTGAGCCTTACGTCTGTGGTGGGAAAGCTGTTGGAAAAGATTCTTAGAGATAGGATCTATGGGTATTTAGAGAATCATGGTGTGATCAGGGACAGTCAGCATGGCTTTGTGAAGGGCAGATTGTGTCTAACAAGCCTGATAGAGTTCTTTGAGGAGGTGACCAGGCATATAGATGAGAGTAGTGCAGTGGATGTGATCTATATGGATTTTAGTAAGGCATTTGACAAGGTTCCACACGGTAGGGTTATTCAGAAAGTCAGAAGGCATGGGATCCAGGGAAGTTTGGCCAGATGGATTCAGAATTGGCTTGCCTGCAGAAGGCAGAGGGTCGTGGTGGAGGGAGTACGTTCAGATTGGAGGGTGACTAGTGGAGTCCCACAAGGATTGGTTCTGGGACCTCTACTTTTCGTGATTTTTATTAACAATCTGGATGTGGGGTAGAAGGGTGGGTTGGCAAGTTTGCAGACGACACAAAGGTTGGTGGTGTTGTAGATAGTGTAGAGGATTGTCAAAGATTGCAGAGAGACATTGATAGGATGCAGAAGTGGGCTGAGAAGTGGCAGATGGAGTTCAACCCGGAGAAATGTGAGGTGGTACACTTTGGAAGGACAAACTCCAAGGCAGAGTACAAAGTAAATGGCAGGATACTTGGTAGTGTGGAGGAGCAGAGGGATCTCGGGGTACATGTCCACAGATCCCTGAAAGTTGCCTCACAGGTGGATAGGGTAGCTAAGAAAGCTTATGGGGTGTTAGCTTTCATAAGTCGAGGGATAGAGTTTAAGAGTCACGATGTAATGATGCAGCTCTATAAAACTCCGGTTAGGCCACACTTGGAGTACTGTGTCCAGTTCTGGTCACCTCACTATAGGAAGGATGTGGAAGCATTGGAAAGGGTACAGAGGAGATTTACCAGGATGCTGCCTGGTTTAGAAAGTATGCATTATGATCAGAGATGAAGGGCTTTACTCTTTGGAGAGAAGGAGGATGAGAGGAGACATGATAGAGGTGTACAAGATAATAAGAGGAATAGATAGAGTGGATAGCCAGCGCCTCTTCCCCAGGGCAGCACTGCTCAATACAAGAGGACATGGCTTTAAGGTAAGGGGTGGGAAGTTCAAGGGGGATATTAGAGGAAGGTTTTTTACTCAGAGAGTGGTTGGTGCATGGAATGCACTGCCTGAGTCAGTGGAGGCAGATACACTAGTGAAGTTTAAGAGACTACTAGACAGGTATATGGAGGAATCTAAGGTGGGGGCTTATATGGGAGGCAGGGTTTGAGGGTCGGCACAACATTGTGGGCCGAAGGGCCTGTACTGTGCTGTACTATTCTATGTTCTATGTTTATCTTTGGATTAAGCACTTCAACAGCTTCAAGTTAAAGATCAGCCACATGTACATCAAAACATACAATAAAATGCATCATTTGTGTCAAATCTAGTCAGCAAGGACTGTGCTGGAAGTAGCCCGCAAGTGTTGCCATGCTTCTGGCCCAACATACCATCCCTAAAACTTACTAACCCTAACCATGCATCTTTAGAATGTGGGAAGAAACTGGATATCCAGAACAAACCTACGTGTTCACAGGGAGAATGTACAAACTCCTTACAGACAGTGGTGGGAATCAAACCATATTTGGTGATTGTTGATGCTGTAAAGTCATTGCGCTAACCTCAACGCTACCATTCTGCTGTTTCCATTATTTTTAGACACGTGGGAAATGGTTTAGTGAAATAAAATGTCGATGATACTCAGCAGCTCAGACAGTTTCAGGTCAATGGAATTACAAATGTTTCTTTTGCCATTTCTAGCACATCTAGTCATCTTACCACTGCTGTCATCCAGTAGCTTTTATGCCCTGGTTCCTGGATTTCTTCCCTATACAGAACTGCTTCTTTGGATTTCCTGTTAAAACTTAATTATTTGATGAAGTGTTCTAATGTTTTTTTTAAGTGAGAATCTTCTTTGGAGTCTTGGGACACTTTTCTACATGAAACGTGCTACATAAATAAATATTAAGCCAGAACTCATTGCAAATGTGAGCTTCTGCACATGCTGCTGACCTAAATTGTAAATATGTGCTTGCCCTTTCCATCTCCACTAACATTAGCTTGTTCCATTGTAATATGCTGATCTTAAGTGGTGAGTCCTTGGACTGAAACAAGACTTCTGCAACAAGTAACAGTTCTTTATGTGATGTAATACCTTCACATGGGAAGAGAAAATGGCAGAAAAAGGTCCAAAATCCAAGTAAAACTTCAAAGTAAATTTATTATCTAAGTACATATTGGTCACCATATACAGTGCCTTGACAAAGTATTCAACCCCCCCCACAACTATTTCCACATGTTCCTGTCTCATTTTATAAATTTAAAATATTGAAGCAGTATTTTTGAGCTAATCTATTGTGTATCATGTCAAAACAAAAGAAAAATTCTAAAACCTGTCGACGGTTTACTAAAAATCAAAATTGTGAGGTTGATAAAGTATTCAAAATTGTGAAGTTGATAAAGTATTCATACCCTTTTTAATTACTACACTAACTTTCCTCAGGTTCAATACCTTAACAACTCAATCAATTTATTGATGTTGAAAATTGGAGGATCACCTGTTTTAAATGAATTAATAGGAATAAATACACCCTCTATCTGTAAGGTCCAACAATATGGTAGATTTCCAACAGACCAGACCAAAATGAAGACAAGAGCGCTCAAGGCATGTCAGGGAAATGATAATAGAGAAGCACAAATCTATGGAAACTGTTCAGTGATGGGGCAAGTGAAGTTGAGTGATGTTATCCCCTGTGGTTCAAGAGCCTGATGACTGAGGAGTAATAACTGTTCCTGAACCTGGTGGTGAGAGTCCTGATGTTCCTGTACCATCTTCATGATTGCAGCAGCAAGAAGAGAGCATGACCTAAGTGGTGGGGGTCCCTGATGATGGATGCTGCTTTCTTGCGACAGTGCTTCATTTAGAGCTCCTTAGTGGTGGGGAGGGCTTTACCTGTGATGGACTGGGCTGTATACAGTACCTTTTGTAGGATTTTCTGTTCAAAGGCATTACTGTTTCCATGCAGGCTGTGGTGCAATCAGTAAGTATACTCTCCACCACTCAACGATAAAAATTTTGTTATGTTTTGTAACTTCAAAGCATTAAGCTAATTCAAAGGAAAACAAGAGAGTCCGAAATGCTTGTCTAACTTTAAGCGAGGCATGCACATATCACATGGTAGTGTGGTACATATACAATTCACGTATTTATACATATAATCCTTAATGAATTATTTAAAGAACAAGAATACTTAAACTATATATAATCAAGATTACTCAAATGTTATTAAATATTAAATAAACAACACTCCTCCATGCTTGGCTATAAACCAGCTCAATAGAGAATGTGTCTCAACTGTACACAGAGTATACTATATAATACAACTACTATATACAGACATCCACAGCATAGTAAATTTTAAATTATTACATTTAGGCCAAAAGATTTAATCATAGTGCAGAATTTCTTGCTCTTGTGGGATAATATCTTTCCTGATGACGGAATGCCTCTACTTGGCAGGTGAGACTGTTGGCTGTGAAAACAATCTCAGGTTCTAGGGCCTTCTCCGTAGTGGTTGTAGAAGTTGACTTTGAGTCTGCAGGAAGTGAGTCTGATAGTGGTAACCACCTTTCTTCTTTTCCCTCTCTGGATCTACTCTAATCCTTCACTTTTTTCATGTTCTTTCTCTCTTTCACACCTTTCTCTTTCTTGCTTATATTCCTTTCTGTCCTTCTCTTCCCTCCTAGTTTGCGTATCTTGATCTTGGGAAGGTGCATTTAGTTCACTGGAGTATTCTCTTATTAATCCTCTTTTGCTCCCTTTGCAATCTGAACTCTCTTCTTGGTTTCCTCATGCTGTGACAAATCCTTTGTTTTCATAGCTCCATTGATTCCTTTCTTTTCAGCCTTCCATTCATCCATGGGCTTTGGTCTTTGCATCTACTTTTGCAAGCAGCTTTTTGTCTCCCACTTGAAGTTAATCCAATAACCTTAATGCATGCAGAGTAGATCTTGGTTCTTTTTACTCACTAAAGCCAAATGCTTGTATCTTTCCTGAATCTTCTTGAACTCTCTTCCAGCTTAAAACCAAGCTGCATTTTGTAAGTAACTGCGTGATTAACATATCAGAAGCTTTCTCAGATAGACTGCGTGCAATTGGACCACTGTTTTCATCACTTTCTCATTTCCTATGTGCAGCATGGTGCATCCTTGGTCCAATATACTTTCCAACCAGAGGCACAGTGGGAGGTACCATCACCTATTTGTCCTCTGCTGGGCAATGGTTCATGGTTTACAGCATGGAGACAGTTGTGGAATCATCTAGTTTCTCTCCTAATTTGCTTCAAGTTGGCTTCATTGCAGGGATGTGGCAAGCAAGTTGTGAATGGATCTCCAATCAAATTGTACTTGTCTCAACCAGACATACCCCCACAATACTGGTTCTTCGGTTTTTAATACGTACACGCTCAATGTGGCTTGTTGGTTGTATTTCACTGTTATGGATATCATTCCCTCAAGAGTCATCTTTTCTCCAGTGTAAGTTCTTAGTTGGATATCTGCAGGCTTCAGTTTAGTTTCTTTGAAATGCTGTTCAAACTCATTTTGTGGGATGACTGAAACAGCTGAGCCAGAGTCCCAATTCCATTTTAATTAATTTGCCATTCACTTCTGGTGTAGGCCATATTGCTTGTCTGTTGTTAATTTTCACATTGTAAATCTCAAGGCTAGCCAGTCCTAAGACGCTCTCATCATTATCAGATTTTTCATCAACAACATGCAGATTAGTGCTCTTTTTGAAACTGCAACTTGATTTTTTAGCCTTTTCTCTTCCCCGTGCAGTCCATTTATTTTTATCTGCCCAACATGCTCTTTGTATGTGTCATACTTTATTACATTTTATGCAAGTTTCACCTTTTAAATTAGATTAGATTAGATTCAACTTTATTGTCATTGTGCCGAGTACAGATACAAAGCCAATGAAATGCATTTATCATCTGTCCAGAAATGCAAAGAATAGTGTTATTTACAAAATAACTGCAAATAAAAGAAGTGCTACAGCACACAAATATAAAAGTACTGAGACAGTACAATACAGATGCAATACTGCTTAACGCTGTGATGAGAGGTTCAACAGTGTCACAGCCTCAGGGAAAAAGCTCTTCCTGTGCCTGCTGGTGCGGGAGCGGAGGCTCCTGTAGCGCCTACCAGATGGGAGGAGGGTAAAAAGTCCATGGTTAGGGTGAGATGCATCCCTGATAATGCTTATCGCCCTGCCCAGGCAGGGTTTGTGGTAGATGTTCTCAATGGTGGGCAATTGAGTGCTGATAATCCGCTGGGCAGTTTTCACCACACGCTGGAGTGCTTTGCGGTCTGATACGGGACAATTGCCATACCACACTGAGATGCAGTTGGTGAGTATGCTGTCAATGGTACAGCGGTAAAAGTCCATCAGTATCCTGGGACAGAAGTGAGCTTTCTTCATGCTCTGCAGGAAATAAAGGCACTGTTGCACCTTTTTGATCAAGATGGAGGAGTTCAGGGACCAGGTGAGATCCTCGGAAATGTGGACACCAAGTAATTTGAAGCTTGATACTTGCTCCACTACAGTTCCGTTGATGTAGATGGAGACGTGAGTGTGACTCCTAGCATGCCTGAAGTGTGCAATGATCTCCTTGGTCTTCTGGATGTTAGGGTCCAGATTGTTGTCGGCACACCACGCAGCCAGGTGCTGGACCTCGGCCCTGTAGGCCGTCTCGTTATCCCCTCTGATCAGACCAACCACCGTGGTGTCATCTGCGAACTTGATTCTCAATTGTTTGGTGTATGTGAGTTCCTTCCACAGTGTTAGCGCAATTGTTTCTGTTTAGACTCTGAAATTTTGTTCACGTTCACTTTCTTTCCTAACTGCAGCTCAATTGCACCTCTGTCTGAGGTTTCCATTGAAACAGTGATTTCGACTGCTCTTTTAAATGCAAGTCATGCTTCAATTAGAGGTCATTTTTGAATGCTCTTGTTTAAAAACCCTTCTTCCCTCCTATTTTTTGCATAGATTCTGCCTGGCCTGCTGAGTTCCTCCAGCATTTTGTGTGTGTTGCTCGGATTTCCAGCATCTGCAAATTTTCTCTTGTTTGTTGTATGTTTTATTTTCTTCTCTGTCTCAAGTGTGTATGCCCTTCGTTTAAGGTTCCGCGCTTCTCATTTCTCCATTTCCAAATGCATTTCTCCATTTTCCCCATATCTGTAGTTTAATGGAGAGTGAACTTTTAGTTCTTCATGCTGCTCTGGTACTTGTTGCTTAAATGCCTAAATTAATTGCAGAATTCAAGGTGCAGTCTAATCAATCACCAGCTAAGAATATCTTGCTTGAAACCTAGTCTCAGTTATTTCTAAAGTTCTTTTAGAATATTCACAAGTTAAAACAAACTTGGAAAAATAAGAAGTAAAGGCCTTATTGATCATCAAAAATCCAACCTATTCCATCCAGATACGTTGTACAGCCTCCTTCCACTGGGAACACACATTTGTCATGATCTCCCCATTCTCTCATCCCATCACGCAAGCAATCAAATAATGTTGCAAACTGTGTCTTTCACTTCCAAAGGTAATCTGCAGTACAATATGGCATATCGCTGTTTCTGTAACTTGAAGTTTGTAATTTGAAGGCATGTATCCTGTTCTCTTTTGAAGACTTATTATGATTCCAATGTCACTGCAAGTTCCAGTAGGCAAAAAAAAGAGAAAATTATCTAAATTTCCCAAGTATAAATTAGCAACTGGAAAACTTATTTAACTAAATCCAATTCTTATTTTCTCACGAATTTTTAAACAATTAATTTCCATCTGAAAGAATTCATGCATGCTTTTACTGGAATTTAATGTATTTAAATTATTTTCATCATAGGTAATTTTATTAGTCAGATTGAAGGGCTTGACCGCCTTTATTACCTTACCGAATTATCACTGGAACGAAACAGAGTCAAAATCATCTATGAAAATTCCTTCATGGACCAAAGCTCTCTTGTTGAACTCCACTTAGAGGAGAACAGAATGCGAGACCTCAACAACTTGTATCGATTGGTAAAATTACAGCGGCTTTTCCTTGGTGGAAATAAAATCCAGGTAAAGAATTTTTTTTTTAAATGTTTCTCAAATTGAACTGAATGCAGACTATATTGTTCATGAACCTGGAACATGAAAACATTCTTTTAAATGAAGACACAAAAGACTACAGGTACCGGAATATGGAGCAAAAAAAAAAGCACAAAATGCAGGGGGAGCTCTGTTTCATACAGTATCTATGGAGGGAAATGGACTGTTGATGTTTTTGGGTTAAGACCTTTAATCTAGACTTAAAGATATGGGTGAGAAAAGGGCTCACATGTTGTTTGCTCACTCTGGCTCCACCCCTTCCCCTCACCTTTTATACTGGCACTCTTCTGTCTGTCCGGATGAAGAATCTTAACCTGAAACATCAGCTATCCATTTCCTTCTACAAATGCAGCCTGACTTGCTAAGTTCCTTCAGCAACATGTTTGTTGCTTTTTAACTAAAGATTCAGACTTTCTATCAATATCTTTTCCCCAGAAATGGTTTTGCCATTTGAGGAAAATAATCCATTCAACAAATCGCATGGTTGGGGGTTTCATTAAAATGATAAGTGCCCACTCAGCTAAGTGAATTACCCTGACTGCAAGAATGGGGGTGTTGAGATCTGAGAAGTATGCACAGTGGTGATACTGTGGCACAGTCAGATATGCTGCTGCCTCACAGTTTATTTTTCCTGGTGTTGAATGGAATAGACTTGTTCTGACAAAATGTGCATGCTGATTGATTCTTCATCTGGTATATGTAATTTAACAGATCCATTTAGTAGCAAGGTGAGAAAACTATATTTTAACACAAGATTTTCAATATGGTTACTGAAGATATTCTTGTAATACATGTTGTTATATCCAATAAAACTATTTTCAATATAGTTCTTTTATTTTGTACAGGATATGGGTGAACTGGAAAAACTTGATTCACTTTCAAACTTGACTGAGCTTTCAGTTGTTGGGAATCCTGTAAGTATAATGACATTGTGTACTTTACCCATTACATACATTAGGACTGTTGAATGATTAAAATTGCAAATTTAATCACAGTGTTAAACAATAATGGAATACTAATAAGTCAATACCTTTCAGTGACTGTTGAGTTAAATGTTAGTATTTTAAGTTTTTATAATATTTAATAATTGTTCATGTTACTTTTTTCATTTTTCATGTTATAGAGTCCGAGAGTAATACAACAAGGAAACAGGCCCCTTGGCCTAACTCATCCATGCCAAGCAGGCGAGTCCCGTTTGCCTGCATTTGGCCCAAGTCCCTCTAAACCCCACTTGTCCATGTATTTATCCAAATGTCTTTTACATGTTCTAAATCTCACAGTCACTCACAAGCATTCAAAACAGAACTGTCACTCTGTAAACTCTCAAGACTGTTGTGCTTGAAAGTCCCGGGAGATCAGCAATTTTTTTAAAATTTATCTTTTATTGAGTTTCATCATCAAACAAACATTTCCATAAGATGTATTTCAGATACTGTACATATATATCATATAACCATATTTGTCACAAATCTCCACATAATATTTATCTGAGGTATACACTTACAGAAAGGAGAGGAAAGAAAGAACAATCGAAAGAAGAAAACTATGTACATAGTAGAGAGTGATCTTTTTTTTACAACATATTCATTGACTTGTGAGAATGAAATCAGGCCTATGAGGTGTTATGTAGTTAAACCATTTTTTCCAGTATGAATAAAACTGTTCCAACTTATGAGTAACAGTTGCTGTTATCTTCTCCATTTTGTAAATGTCCATTGTAATTTCCATCCATGCATTTAGAGTTGGGCTCTCCTGTGATAACCATTTCCTGGTAAGAGTCTTTTTACCAGCCACCAGCAATACATTCATTAAATATTTATCTCTTTTCAACCATTCTTGAGGTATATACCCAAAATATATGATCTTACTCTCTGAGGATATTTCACATTTAAAGATGTCTTGTAGGGCATTGTGTATCCCACTCCAATAGTCTTTCATAATGGGGCATTCCCAGAAAATATGATAATGGTTTGCATTTTGATTTCCACAATTTCTCCAGCAAACAGGGGGGTTATTATCATAATGGGATTTCCGAGGGGGTGTAATAAAATATCTTATCAAGTTTTTCCACCCAAACCCTCCATTTCTGTGAACTGGTACACTTCCATTGATACCTCCATATTATTGTCCATTCTTCCTCACATATTATTATCCCTCCTTCCTTCTCCCATTTTGTTTTAATGTATGAAGTCGAATGTGTTTTAAGATTTGACAAACCCCTATACATGCTTGAAATGATTTTACTACCATTGTCTGAATTATATGCTTTTCTAAACAGCTCTATCTGACATGTACTTGCCTTGGTTATATTTTTAACTGTCCTATTAACATACTGTCGCATCTGTAAATACCGGTGAAAGTCTTGTTTTTCTAATAAGTGTTTCTCTTTGAGCATTTCAAAACTGTACAGTGTTCCATCTTTCATTATATTGCAAATAGCTGTTATTCCTTTAGCTGTCCAGTCCCTAAATCTTGCATCCAATTTATTTGGTGTAAAATCCGAGTCATATTCACACCATTTAAGAATTGCAATGTCTCTCTCTAGTTTATATTTTATAATAGTTTTCCATATTTTAAGAGTCAATTTCACCCACGGGTTGTCAATATTATTTATGTAACTTTGTAGGTTGTTATCAGCCAAAATTGCCTGTATGGGGATGGAAAGTATCCTCTCCTCAATGTTTTTCCGTTGAGCATCATATGGTGGGTTGCACCAGCATATCACAGCTCTCAACTGTGCTGCAAAGTAATAATCTCTGGGAGAAAGTAGGCCCCATCCCCCCTTCTCCTTGGCTACTTGCAAAGTTTTGAGACGAACCCTAGGCCTTTTACCTTGCCATATATATCTTGATAGCATCTTGTTCCATTCATTGAATTGATCTTGGTTAATCTCTATTGGTAGGGTCTGAAAGAGATACAGTAGTCTGGGCAGTAAATTCATTTTAATAGATTCAATCCTTGAACTGAGACCAAGGAATTAGGTTCCACCTTGCTATATCTTCCTTAATTTTTTTTATATATTGGCTGATAATTGCATTCTAATAATTTTGCCAAATCTTTTGGCATAATGATGCCCAAATATTTGACGGACTCTGTTTGCCATGCCCAGGGATATCTTCTTTCAATTTCTCTTGGTGAGCTATAGTTATATAAAAATAGTTGGGTTTTATCTATGTTGATCTTGTATCCTGATAATTGGCCATATTGTTCAAAGCATTGCATCAATTTAGGTAAAGAGTCTGTTGGTTGCCCTAGATAGATCAAAGTGTCATCCGCGTAACAGGCCAATTTATGCTCTGCCCCTTTAATGGTAATTCCCCTGATATCATTTTGTCTGATATATTGAGCTAATGGTTCCAGATATAATGCGAAGAGTAGCGGTGACCATGCACAACCCTGTCTCGTGCCCCTTTCTAGGGTAAAACTATTTGATAAATATCCATTGATTTTAATCCTAGCAGTAGGATTGTCATATAGTGCCTGTATAGTTTTAATAATTGTGTCATGTAGACCAAATCTATGTAAAACTCTGTAAAGAAAATTCCAGTTAACCAAATCAAATGCCTTTTCAGCGTCTACGCTTATCACTATTGCTTCAATTTCATTTTTTTTATATGATCCATAATTTGAAGTGTCCTTCGTATAGTTTCTTGTGTTTGGCGTTGTTGTATGAAACCTGTCTGATCATTATGTATCAGTGTGGGTAGAAACTCTTCTAATCGTTTGGCTATGATGGAGATAAATATTCTATAATCCATATTAAGAACAGATATTGGTCTAAATGACCCACATTCCATTTTATCCTTGCCTTCTTTCGGTGTAGCTGAGACTATCGCCTCCTTCCAGCTGGGTAACATTTGTGCCTTTCTCAGGGCCCAGTTCAGTGTGGGGAGTAAAACAGGGATTAACTCACTTCTAAACTCTTTATACCACTCTGCCGTATATCCATCTGATCCTGGTGACTTGCTTAATTTAAGCCTACTAATTGCAATTTTTAGTTCAGCTTCAGTTATGTCAGCAGTCATCTTTCTATTTTGTTCTTTGCTTGAAGTGGGTAACTCTAAAGAATTCAGGAAGGTGTCAATTTGGGTTAAGTTTCTCCCTGGAACTTTGGAATATAGAGTATTGTAAAACATGTCAAAAGCTTCATGAATTTCACTTAGCTTATGTAGCCCCTCTGGCCACCCTCAGGGTCACTTGGCTCGCTGTCGTCTAGGGAAACAGCCCTCGGCCCCGCCAAACTGGGTAATTAGTTTGTGTGGATGCTGTGTGATGTACCCTACCCCGCCCAAATAACAGACAATACACCAGATACAATTAAATGATTTACAGTTTATAGATATTACTGGAACTATATAATTAATAGAGAATAAAATATAAAAGGAAAATAAAAGGCGCCACACTTATCAAAATTCAATCTCTTCGTGCACAAACAGTTGGAGCTCAGGACCCTTCTTCTTCACCCTGCGACCCCTCGGACCACCTCAACCGGCCGCCTGGGACCAACAACGGTGGTTGACCAGACGCTCCACACGAGTCCGTCTCCATCTCCTCTCCTCGCTGAACGTCCTCCTCGGGGTCTGGCCCCGTTAGCGGACTCGCAGTACCTGGTCCATCCTCTGTCTCTCTCTCCCGCCTTCTCCCCCCAAAACCCCACACATACAATCTCTTACAGACACCCCACAAGCATAACAACCAACCCAATTGGTTCATTTGTCCTCTTATCAGTAGATAATCCAAAACAAACCACCAGCACAAGAACTTTCTCAGCGTTTAACATAACAAAGAAGCCATTTTAATTAGCCTACACAGTAACATAAAAGATGAAACCCCCTTACAGTTATTTTTTATCACTTTTGTTCTTGCATCCCTAATTCTATGAATTGTATTTTCTGCTATCTTTTTTTTCAGTTTCCACACCAGTATTTTCAGATTTAGATCCACTTTCGTAGTGTCTCTGCTTCATCATTAGTTTTTTTTCTAAGTTCTTGTGTAGCCAAACTATTAATTTCATTCCTAACTTTTAAAATTTCCTCTAGTGTATCCTGTGCCAAACTCAATTTGTGTTTTTTTCTAGTTCCTTCAGCTTATTTTGTAATTCCTCTAATGTTCTATTCCTTATTTTTTTCTATGAAGATATCACTATAATTTTCCCTCTTAAGACAGCCTTCAGAGTATCCCATAGAATGGGAGGTGAAACCTCTCCACTATCATTGAATTCTAAGTAAAGACCAATCTCTCTTTTAATTTGTTCCTTAAAATAGGGATCATTGAGTAGACTTGAATTTAGTTTCCAAATAGTATTCTTTGGTTGTAGGTCAAAATCAACAGATAAATATATAGGTGCATGGCACTTACATCCATTGTCCCAATTCCACAGGTGATTATTTTGTCTCTATCTTTTCCAAATGTTATGAAATAGTCTATTCTTGTATATACGGAATGGGGGGCAGAATAATGAGTGTAATCCCTTCTATCGGGGAAAAGGTCCCTCCATATATCAACTAGTTCAACATCCTCAAAAAGAGTGTTACCTTTCTTATGTAAGGACTTTGCTTCACAAGTTTTCCTATTGGAAGAGTCTAATTTTGGTTGTAATTGTAAATTTAAGTCTCCCCCACATATCAAGAGACCTTCTGAGATCAGCAATTTCTCAGACACTCAAACCACCTCATCTGGCACCAACAGTTACTCCATCGTCAAAATCACTTAGATCACATCTCTTACCCATCCTGATGTTTGGTCTAAACAACAACTGAATATCTTGACCATGTTTGCATTGAGTTGCTGCCACATGTTTGGCTGATTAGGTATTGGCATTAACAAGCAAGTGTACAGATGTACCTGATGAGGTGGCTACTGAGTATTTATCAAAATAAAGCAATCAATTATATTTCAATGACATTACTACCTAGCAATTCAGCTTAGCTCCAGACACTGAAGCTATTGTAGAGTACTTTGCAAAAGTCTTAGGGACAGGTAAAAAAATATTCTGTAAAGCTAAGATGCTTTCAAAAATAAAGAAATGAAAAGTTTCTCGATATCAAAAAAAATTATAAAGATCAGAAAAAAGTAAAAAACTAAATCAAATCAATATCTAGTGTGACTAGTCTTTACCTTTAAAACTGCATCAGTTCTCTTAGGTACACTGTTGTGCAGTTTTGGAAGAAAATGGCTGGTTCGCTGTTTTAAGCATCTTGGGAGAACTTGCCACAGATCTTTTACAGAGCTTGGCTGTCTCATTTGCTTCTATTTCTCCGTGGTCTCAGTGATGTTGAGATCAAGGCTCTGGAGGCTATACCATCTGTTGCAGAACTCATTGTTCTTCTTTTCACTGAAGTTCTTTATGACCTTCACTGTGTGTTTGGGATCATGGTCCTGCAGCAGAATGAAGTTGACACTGATCAGACGCCTTACTGATGGTATTACATGATGGATGAGAATCTGCTTGTACTTCTCAGCATTGAGGATTCCATTAATTCTGACCAGATCAACTCCATTTGTAGAAATGCAGCCCCAAGCCTGCAGGGAACCTCTGCTGTGCTTCACTATTAGCAGCAGACACTCGTCCATGTAGCGCTCTCCAACTCATCTATGGCCAAACTGCCTCCTGTTTCAGCCAAAAATTTCCAATTTAGATTTTTGAGGCCAGAGCATTTGCCGTTATTATTCAACACCCCAGCCCTTGTGTTTTTGTGCATAACTGATTCAATTGGCTTTATTTGCACTTTGGAGATATGGCTTTTTGACAGCAACTCTTCCATGAAAACCACTTCATGGACTCTGGACTGTAGAGAAGTGTACTTGGGTTCCAGTGATTTCTGGTTCAGAGCTGATATCTTCCAATTTAGAAGGGACATCATCTCGTCTGGATCTCTCATCTGCTGCACTCAGTTTCCATGGCCATCTGCTGTATTTATGGTCCTCAACCTTGCGTATTTCTTTGTGTGTCTTCAGAAGAGCTCAGATAGCACATCTTGAAACTCCTGTCTGCTGTGAAATTTCTGCTTGGGAGAGACCTTGCTGATGCAGGATGACCGCCTTGTGTCTTGTTGCAATGCTCACTCTTGCCATGGTTAAAGAATTGATGATTTGAAGGTTGAATTGTCACATCTATCACCCCCTCACCTTTTAGTTTGATTATCCTTCACCGAGTTTGAATCTTTCTGCACCGTTTCTGTTTCAGTTAATCACTTTAGTTCATTCAGCTCATTATGTCATTGATAATTAGTACCTGTTTCTTATCTTTGTTTAATCATGTACCTACAAAGTAATCAAATTTTTATTTGAAAAATGGTCGATTACTTGATGTTTTGATGCAGAAACATAGAAAACCTACAGCACGATACAGGCCCTTCGGCCCAGAAAGTTGTGCCAAGCATGTCCCTACCTTAGAAATTACTAGGGTTACCTATAGCCCTCTATTTTTCTAAGTTCCATGTACCTATCTAAAAGTCTCTTAAAAGACCCAATCATATCCACCTCCACCACCGTTGCTGGCAGCCCATTCCACGCACTCACCACTCTCTGAGTAAAAAAACTTACCTTTGACACCCCTGTACCTACTCCCCAGCACCTTAAACCTGTGTCCTCTTGTGGCAACCATTTCAGCCCTGGGAAAAAGCCTCTGAGTATCCACGAGATCAATGCCTCTCATCATCTTTTTCATCTCTATCAGATCATCTCTCATCCTCCGTCGCTTCAAGGAGAAAAGGCCAAGTTCACTAAACCTGTTTTCGTAAGGGTGCTCCCCAATCCAGGCAACATTCTTGTAAGTCTCCTCTGCACCCTTTCTATGGCTTCCACATCCTTCCTGTAGTGAGGTGTCCAGAACTGAGCAGAGTACTCCAAGTGGGGTCTGACCGGGGTCCTATATAGCTGCCTCTGGGTTCCTAAATTCAATTCCACGATGAATGAAGGCCAATACACCGTACGCCTTCTTAACCACAGAGTCAACCTACGCAGCTACTTTGAGCGTCAGCTTTTCTTTAACAAAATACAAAAAAATTCTCTAACATTTAATTTTTTTGGAAAATGAATGCTTGGAAATATAAAATTTCCTCTTTCCTTCTTACACACTAATGCAGAAGACAAAAAACTTAAACACCTAAAACATAATTTATGTAAAAAAAAATCTAGGGTGCCAAAGACTTACACAGTACTCCAGAGGTTCCCTCATCTGATATCAGAAACTCGGAACGGAAGTTCAATACTGTAATGCATTTTGTATTACGGATTAGTGCATTATTATATAACCCTCTTACATTAGCTGAGGTGGCAATCATGTAATCATTTACTACAATATGCAAAGATTTACTGGATTTATTAATATCTACAGCAATTCCACTTGAACAAATTACTGATTTGAAACTCTTTATTTATACTTTGCTATATACATTGCTAAGATTAAATACCAAGTGTGCTTGACATGGTATGTATCCCCTGTATCTCACTTGGTATCTTTTGTGAAGATACTGTTTGAAGGCACTGGGTACTGAAGTAAATTAGACTTTTTTGTGTAATTAAACAAAATTTATTTCCAGGTCTCTCGAAAAATTTTATACCGTCCATTCCTTGTGTTTCGATTGATGAATCTCCAGGTGTTAGATGGTGTACCAGTCTCAACAGATGAGAAGGAAAGAGCTGAATTTGTACTGTGCGAATATAATGTAAGAGTTTTCTATATATTTAGAAGATATTCTGTATATTAGAAGATCTTTACTGATATTGGTCACAGAGAACTATGGGGGTGGTTGCATTCGTAGAACACAATATGATTACCTATGTTATGCAGTAAAATCAGATACTATTTTTATGATATTCTTATTGTTTAACTACATTTAAAATCAAATTTGATTTCTGTAAATATTATTTGATATTTTGTGAATATCATTAGTGTGGCATTCAATCTGCTATGAATTCCAATTTTCATCACTACCAACTTTGCTAATGAAAATACATACTGAAGGATCAGCAGAAGCCAATTCTTTGTATTCAGCCCTATCAAAGAGAAAAATATATTTCAGCAGAGTGCTTGCAATCCTGTACTTTGTTCTGTTGTAAGACATTAAATTTGCCAAAGATCATAATCAAAATCTTTGTGCTTCCCTGAATAGCATTCATTTGGCTCATGTAATGAGCAACAAATTTAAAGTGAGAACTAAGGCTTCTACTTTATTCTTTCTTCCTGTACCTCTCTGTATCTCTGATTCCATTTTTCTTTCACTCATTCTCTGTCACTAGTATCTTTATCTCTACTGACATCCGCACCTTAACATACTTTATGAACTGCAAAGTGAAAAACTAAGAGTGTGTTGCAAGCAATTCCAGCATTAAACCTGTATTCAAATCTTTCTCAAGAACAAAAATGTTAACACTGTATTAAGTAGACACATAACTTTGGAGCCACAGCACTATGTAGGCTCTGACAGAGTTGTGATTTATCTGTAATGCGCCACACAGCTTTTGGCTTTCTGAGGGGAAAAGAAGGTATTCAGGCCTAGCATAAACCTCGTTTGGGTCTGCCAGGCAGCAGTGATCTTGTCCCTCCTTCACGAACACAAAATACTCTGCAGATGCTGGGGTCCAAGCAACACTCACAACACACTGGAGTAACTCAGCAGGTCGGGCAGCATCTGTGGAAACGATCAGTCAACGTTTCGGGCCGGATCCCTTCGTCAGGACCTTCCTTTACTAGATACCTGAGAGATACCACTAAAGCCATTTTGCAAGATCCTCCAACCCATTAGCAGGATAAGTGAATCAATGTATGTGGATAATTCTACTGGACAAGCCATGTCATTTGTGTGCCAAAAACGTACTTCTGTCAGAAATGCTTTGCTCCAAGCTCCATTACACAAGAACTTAGCAGGTATACAAAGGAAGACGGTGGAGTGCTCTGATGCAGCAGCTTCTACAGGGTCAACCAAAGATGTTACTGAGTTTTTTTAAACATATCAAAACACCCTGCTGAACATGAAGAACTTAAAGTTCTGCAGGTTTACCCCATCAGCAAATTGCTTCTTGGCTGAGAAACTGAAAGAGCTGGACTTGGTGCTGACCATGATGTTGCCTGCGACAGAGAGGCATCGGTTTGCGAAGGAGGTGTGCAGTCTAACAGCAAGTGACTGTCTTAGTCACTTTTCTTGCATTTGCAAGACCCTGGTGGACATTGGTGGTATGGAATGCTGCAGCTTCAATTCATTGAGTTTTGGTGAACGGTGGGGGAGCTGCATGGCCTCAGTTGAGGCAAGGACTAGGCCTCAGACTGTAGTGTCGCTTGATTGCAGCTGCCCAAGGGGAGGTGTCGGAGTCAGGTACTCCACCTGGAGTGCTGGAGGTGGTGTGGCATGGCGTCCATGCTGAAGTTAGTATTGCCCCCACCTGCTAGTGTAAGCTTGGCAGAAGACAATTTGCATTGTGTTCAATTGCTTCAACATTCATTGACTCAGGGACTTGCACTGTTTTTTTTGTGTGTGACTGTATTTTACTGCTGCCTTGTATGTGCTATATCTGTTGTGATATGTATGACTTTTGGTATTGTGTTTCGCACCTTGGCCACAGATTAACACTTTTGTTTGGCTGTATTCATGGGTATTCTTGTATGGTTGAATGATAATTGAACTTGAACTTGAAAAGGTTCAAAGATGTTCTCTGTGCCTCTTTGATAAAGGACAACATCCCCACTGACATAAGGGAACCCTAAGGTATGTTTTCTTGAAGTGCAGAAGAAATTTTGGAGTGGAATTGAGAACCTTAGGTCCAATGATTAGTTCACAGAAGCACAGGTAAATAGTGAAAGGAGACCATCACCTCTCAAACTAACTACCGAACAGTTCTGGTCCAATCTGTTGCAGAATCTATACATTCCATATTAGTTAGCGTCATCTACCACTTTAATACCCGTTGAACTGTATTGGAAGTAAGTCATCTTCTATCCTGTGCGGCAGACAATAAAATGGGAGTGTGGAGAAGGATAAGCAATGGATATTGCAACATCTTGCAGAATCCACCAAAATTGTTTTATATTGCTTCTGCACGTTATTTTCTGAAACTGCTTTTCATGTATATTTAAGATAATTTCTATTGACCAGTAATAATAATTTTTTTTTGGTGTGTGTGTGTTCGTCTGCGTGTGTGCGTCCGTGCGTGTGCGATGTTGGTGGGACAACGATGTTGGTTTTTCATGCCTTTACAAGGCACGGAGCGAGAGAGAGAGAGAGACTGTGTGGCACACCACTCCCCACACAGACATTTTGCAGTATTTTTCCCTTTATTTTATGAGGTCGAGTTGCAATCTCGACACTCAACCCGGCATGGATGGAAAGTGTACTCGGAAGCGGACCTGACTGGGTTCGAACCCGGGAACCTCTGTTCTAGAGTCCAGCGCTGATATCATTGCGCCACCAGCCGGCCCCAGTAATAATAATTATAACTAAACTCGGGGATTCATTAATTTGATTTTTTTGTACTGGACTGAAGCTTTAATAACTAAAGTGAAAATAACAGGAAGTTGTCTGAGAAATTGAGAGTATAAGGCAGACATTGTAGCGAAATCAAACTGTTGAAGGAATTAGGCAGGTTGGGCTGTATCTATGGAGGCAGAGGGATGTATGTTATTTCTGGATGAGACCCTGTATATGGAACATCATAGCCTTGAAAAGATTAAAAATATTTGGAGGGATGAAAACATGAGTGGGTTTAAGTAACAGGATCAGGATTTTTATATCTAAGGTATTTAGGCTTTGGTGGTCAAAGTAGGTCAAATAGGATATTGTAACCAATGATAAGATATGGGTAACATAATTTATAATGGGCTTAATTTACTGTTGAAGATAATAATCAAACCTCAAAATGATAAAATGATTCCATTCTCTTCATTGTTTAGCTTTATGCCCAATGACACTTGAGTTCATGGAGAGCCTAAACAAGCTATTATTAATTTGCACATGGAAGCCAGTCCATAGCCATGGAGCATATTACAAAAATATATGAGAAAGAAGAAAGACCACAAGGATCAGTTGTAGTTCAATTATAGATATCAGTATATATCCATTTTCATTGTGTTATTGCTCTGTTTTGATTAAAAGGTAGCACCTTTGAAACCTGCCATTGAACCAGGGTTATCTGTAATTATGCCATTATTGATGAAGCCAAGTACTCTGCGAGCATCAGGTAGTCTTACAAGAGGGTTGAATCCTTTAACTGCACCAGAGTGTAATCTCCCTCATGGGTGTGGAAACTCAGCACCACAGGAAACAACCAAAAGTAAGAAGTTCTACTGCATTGTTCTTTTTGTCTTAAACAACAGGCTGTACAAGTTATTGGATTATGAAGCAATACATAAATTCATTTATATATTTGTTCTCGTCAATTATGCCAAAACGTTGAATGTTCACACTAAAATCACATAACAATTCTCAAAGACAGATAATTATCTTGTGAAGCAGATAATTTCAGCAATGAAAAGTTTAATAAGTGAAACCATGAACTTTGTGCCTTTCTCACCGCTTCTAGCCTACAAACTATTTCTTTGATCATATTTTAAATCACCATTTAATTTTCTCCAACTACAATTCCTCTTGTAGACATTAAATATTTCAAGTTGTTTTTAAAGTATTCATTTTTTATTCCTGCCCAAGAGCCCCGTGCTGTGAAATTTATTTAATGTACATCATGATTTGATTAGAAACAACCACTCATTGAGTAAACTTTTGGTCTGACACTATACTAATCTAATAATACTTATTGAAATTTGCCAGACATATGCTGTGAGAGTTTAGCAGATAGTTTTCACATTGTAGCCATGGCCATAGGGGCCTCTGTCACTGCTGATTAACACTCATCTTTAATGTAGCTGCAGTGCCTTCTATTTGAAGTTATGCCACTGTTCTCAAGGGGGCCAGCTGTGTAATACGTTAACTTAGATAATTGCAAACTGTAGTGTTTCAATCTGAAAATGGGAACAGATCCACCTCAAAGTTCTTCTCCAAATAAAACATCACACATTCTTTCCACAATCTGCATTGGTTCTGGGCACCACTTTGACATTGTTGTGGTGCTGCAACTGATTAACACAGCTCTGCAAGTAGCCATGAATTTATAGGCTGATGTACAATTAACATGCACTATATCAAGGATGATATCTACATGATATGCACTTTGTTTTATTTAACATGTTTAATCAGACAACTGCTATGGTCACATGCAAAGATGTTTGATGCATTGTTGCATTCTGGATTAGAAGGCCCACTTCTCTGAAGTGAAATTGCCAATTTCACTAGGCAATCTTTTAGCAAGTTTCAAACTTGAAGTAAGACTTTGCTTCATCCAATTTGATTACTGACAGCATGCTTTATTATTCATCCAGGTGCAGCCCTTGTGCTATCAGTTTTAAAAAAGATATTTTTAACACTCTTGTAGTATATTTACTGTGATTAAAAATGTTTGGATAGTGGATCAGAATAATGTGACTGAAGCTTGGATTGATGAAAGTGCTGAATCTCATTCAGAAAATCGAATGATTGTTTTTGGGGTAGAAAATTGATTCTTTGTACAGACTAGAATAAATATATTCCCAGATTTTACAGGAACTGGGTGTAGAATTGACATGTAGTTTTGAGCCTATTTTACATCATTTAATCTTTTGAAGAAATAATCACAATGATGGTGATTCCTTTTCATAAAGAACTCAGATAATAAAGCATAGTGTGCAAAAAATTTATGTCGTAGTATATGGTTCAGATTTGCAGGTTATCATAATTAAAGTAACCTGCAATATCTCAATTTTTTTTCATATAATATTGCAGACAGGAGACACAAACATTTGGGAGGGAACTTGCTCAACACTCAAAATGTGCAACCAGACATTATTTGCAAACAATTGAAAAGTGGAGCAAACTACCCATTTCCTTACATGAAACAGCAAAGTGGAAATACTCGGAATGTGCATAGTTTAATGCAATCTCAAGAACAAGATAGCAGGTATGCAGTTAGTTTACTCTGAATTTTATATTCAGAGTTGCTTCATATTTTATCCATTTAATTAAATATAAATTGTAAGTTCAACTTAATTTTACAGGGTATAAGTTGGTACAGTAAAACTGATACATATTTAAGGCACAAATTGATAAGGGTTTAAGGATTTTGGGGAGGAGGTAGGAGGATGAGGTTGAAAATGATCAGGCATAATTGAATGATGGAGCATGTTTTCTGGACCAAATGGCCTAATTCTTCTCCTATATCTTATGGTGTTATATTTTTTCATCCCTGGTATTTTGGCAAAGCTGGACAATTGGATGTTATTCCTAATATTTCTTCTTTATATTTTAAATTCATGTTATTTAAGGTATTACAAAGGAAGTATGGGGAGGAAGCCGAGGTGAGACAACAAAAAGGCACGGGATAGTGGGTCCTGGTAAGTTTAAGGAGAAATTGGGCCCAAATAAGTTTAAAGAAGGTGCAGGAAACACCATCAGAATTTCCAAAAAACAAGATAGCAGATAAGCTGAGTTTTATTGCATTCTATACGTGGACAACAGCCTATTAGAACACTTAGATAGTTTTAAAAAAACTCAGTCACTACAGAAAAAAGGTCTGCTCCCTATGTCCAATCCTAAGGAAATTCTGGATGTTCACAATGATTCTCGCCAACTTTTAGATGTACCATATACGGCATCCTATCTGGATGCATCACAGCTTGGTATGGCAACTGCTCTGTCCAAGACTGCAGAAAATTGCAGAGAGTTGTGAACACAACACAGTATATCATGAAAACCAGCCTCCCCTCCATTGGCTCTGTCTACACTTCCTGTGCCTTGAATAAACAGCCGACATAATCAAGAACTCCTCCCACTTGGTCATTCTTTCTTCTCCTCCATTCCATCATGCAAAGCTAGTAAAGCTTGAGAACACAACAAATGCCCATTTATATCTTGTGAATGAATTTTAAAGGAAAAACATTGCTGTGATATGTTACTCAGAGATAATAAATTAAAGTATACCCTAATTAAAATTACAATGCAAGAAGTTAAAGAAAATTTTTCTTAAACTGATTTAATTGAAAAGATCCTTGTGAAATGTTTTTTCTGTATAAACCATTGTCATTCAAACACAATCTAAATATAGCTAAATTAGTTTAGAAACCACATGCAAACAAGTAAAAAGATAATTTTACTAATTACAAGTACAAGAGATTCTGCAAATGCTGGAATCTGCATGTTTACTAGATTTACTAATTAATTTTAATGGAGGAATATTATGTTTATTGAAACATTTAAGTCAAGCATTTGTGTAACGTTTAGATTCTGTATATACACAAGATGATAATTCTAGTTTTATTTTCTTTAAACAATAAGCAGTAATTTCTGACAATTGTTCAGTTGTTTGAACTTTATTGAATTTATGAAATATGTAATTACTAATAGAAATGTTTCTTCCAGGGGACACTAGAAATGTGCTTAAAAGCCATCTCAAATGTAAGAAAAAACTCGAGCGGGAGAAAAGCAATATTATCAGCTTACTGCAAAGGGAGTAGGACAACTTTTGACCAGCACTATTTGCTCTTAATTTTTTGCGTTATTCATGAAGTATCCATGGTGGAATTTACAAAAGGAGAATAGAATTAACATTTCTAGAAATTGCTCTTTTTCTTCACAATAGCATTGTAGAACTTTGTGAACAGTTTATAAACCTATTTAAAACACAAGAGTTGTTTTTTATATATTCCCAGGTTTCTTCTTAACCCTAGGTAAAAGGAATTTAGATGAAATGTGCATCATGTAAGTTTAAATATTTTGTATTTCAGCAATCTACTGTGTACCATGACCTCCCAAAAGGCAAAATTAATTGAAATGCAAATAATATGACAATAGTTAAAGTGCAAAACTTAAATGCCACTTATAAGTATATTACTTTTTAAAAAATGGCTATAAGAAGGTAAATTTTGAGAAATAGGTTGACATAGCTTTGAGGTATCAAAGAACAGTTGCGCTTTAGGTGCCGTGTACATTTGTTTATTTTTCTATTTTTTTAAATTTTTCTAATTGTAATTGCATCAAATCTTTGTATGAAAAGTTAAAACTCATCCTCAGCCAGAGTTTGGAATAAAATTCGGAATGAAATACTCAGTTGAAACTGATTTAGATATATTTGTACCATACAATAAATTTAAGCAATTATAGGAGACATACTTTCTTAGCTATTGTGCATAGATAACTAAGGTCCATGTTGAACAAGTTTTAACATAAATTTGTATTTTGATATTTTTTCTAACATGAATAATTGATATCCCTAACATTGCATGAGGTAGTACTATAGTTTTTAATAAATTAATTTTTGTTCTAAACTGTACTATTTTAAATGTCCTGCATATATAATCCTGTTTGAATTAGGGTGTAAATAGATAGATATACAGCTATATTTTGGAATTATAGATTGCAGTAATTTTAATCCTTTATTTTGTATGTTTTCAAGAATGCCAAGCCAATATCAAAAACATGTATTCTGTCTTTTTAAATAAGTTTCAGAAGACATTTGTAAATATTACATTTTTGTAAACCTAATTCGTACCATTGTTGCAAATTGTCCTATACCAAAAAGAGTAAAAGATATTGATATTTTAGGTGTTGTCAATTGAACAAAATACACACTGTAAAAATCGTAATTTCAAAGACTATCACAAGATGGCCTCATTGCCCAGTCAAAAGAAATGTTTGGATTAAAATGCGCAACTAGCAAACTGTTGGCATTTCTGTAGAGAACCAGCGACTAATTGTAATGCATGTCAGCGCATTCCAGATTTTCATGCTTTACACTGCAGTATGAAATCAAAATCACAGGCAAACACATCCCACCTTACACTCCTCATGATCTAGTTTTTTTTATTATTTCACTGTAAATTTGAGTTTTATTTGGAACAATTTAATACATCTTCAAATATTTACAACTGATTATTGGAGATACTCAAAGCAGTAAACACGTCTTGGGAGAGCACAAGTGATGTGTTTATAGGGATTTATTGTCCATTTTCTGCAGCTTAGTTATTGCTTGCTGCTCCAGAATATAGAGAATAATTGAGGCAATAACACTGAGCTGGTTGGCATAGATCAGGTTGAGTACAATTCTGGACAACTTAGTTATAAACTGTGTTTGGCATTAATCCTTTGCAATCAGTAAGCTGTCTCAAGAAAAAAGCATCTAAACATTTTGCTGTGATTTAAATTAATATAAATCATAACAAGGAAAAATCTTTCTGTCATTATGAGCCATGCTTGCACTTCTATTACATTTTAATTCACTTGGTATTACAAAAATATGTCTCCTGTGCAATGTAAAATTGCACTATTTTGCTATCCCTCAATGTGAATTTTTAATGTTTTAAATGTTTTTTTACAAATCTTGAAGTGTAATTGTGCAATAGTAAAATACTTTTGTCATTTAAAATATTTGTTTTATTATTAATTTTGGTTTATTTCACAAGATCTCAAAGGGTTTGCCATCCCTGATACAGAACAGCCATACGAGGGGTGATTGATAAGTTCGTGGTAGAAGGAGTCAATTTTAGAAAACCTAGCACATTTACTTTTTAAAATAGTCCCCTCCTACATTTACACACTTAGTCCAGCAGTTGTGGAGCATACAGATCCGTTCTTTGTAGAAGTCGGCGTCTTGGACCTCCAGAAAGTGGTCCACAGCGGGGGTGAATGACAAGTTTGTGGCCTAAGGTAGAAGGAGATGAGTTATACAGCTCTTGTTACATGCACGTGCAGTTCAACTCTTTGAGTGATTATGCAGAAAGTTTGAAGTTAATAACTCATCTCCTCCTACTTTAGGCCACAAACTTATCAATCACCCCTGCTGTGGACCACATTCTGGAGGTCCAAGATGCCAACTTCTACAAAGAAGGGATCCGTATTCTCCACGACCGCTGGACTAAGTATGTAAATATAGGAGGGGACTACGTTGAAAAATAAATGTGCTAGGTTTTCTAAAATTGACTCCTTCTACCTTAGGCCATGAACTTATCAATCACCCCTCGTAACTGTAGCTTTAGAGACTGAACGTATCATAATAAACATGAATCCATGCTGAGGAACCCTAATGACAAGTAATGACCATTTTTAAGTGTTAATGTCACTTCTAGGAATTTCTCATGATCTTGCCTTCTTGAAAAAATATAATTTTGTTGGACATAGTCATAACTTCTCATGATCAGTTTGAACATATTTATAGTAATGCCTTGAAAATAATAAGCTGCAGTGGATCACGTACAAAAAAAATTGAGGAAAAGCATGGCTACCTAGACTACCCAGTCCAGATGAAGGATCTCGACCTGAAACATGGACTGTCCATTCCCCTGCATCGATGCTGCCTGATCTGCTGTGTTCCTCCTGCAATTTTTATCTTTCTCCCAGGTCATTTAATCTGCTTTGCTTCACATGTAATTTCAACCTTCCATACAGATACTTTCTTCCCTTGAGGGAGACAAAAGCAAGGTATCAGGTAATAGCTACTGTAAGACTTGAGTTGAGGTTGTGAATAATATGCGAAATAAATACAAAGAATATCAATTTAATTCACTATTGATTATTGCTACTAACTGAGCATCATTATCACACTTAAGTGCACAAATTTACTGGCGTGGAAAATGTTGGAAATGAGGTTGTAAAAAGAGCAAATTATATACTGCATCACTATTATGCCTGATCTACAGTGATTGCTCTAAATGGATAAGAATTTGGAAAATAATTCCATTTCCTAGCACTATAATATCTTCATCCTAATGAGCATAAACAAATCTTACGTTAATAGAGATGGGCACAATGGGAGTCAATTATTTTGAAATCAATACAATACTTCGTACTCATTTTGGAATGCATTTTAATTTAATATTTCACATTGTGATTTGCATCATAAATGAAAGCTCTTCTTACAGAAACATCTGCATGATGCTAAGCTAGGACACATCATCAGTGATGTTACTTGGGGTCGTCAGGTGTTTCGGGTCTTTCAAAATCATACACCCTCACCCAGGCGACCCAACCGGGGTTGATCAGATCCCAGCCTGTGCCCTAGCAGCAACCCACAGATCTGCCCTCTTTATCCAGAGCCATCTTGACACTTTCTCTGCTGCATCTGGGGTAGTAGAAATGCCTCTCCTCTCTCCCGTGATTCCAAGTGCAGTGTATACTTTTCAGAGCGACTGGCCTGCAAAGCCACGACACCCGACCACCACAGGCCAACACTTTGCTCTCCAGCCTCTTCTTTGACAGTTGTTCTTCAGATCTTCATACTTGGCTCTTTTCCGTTCGTAGGCCTCCTCCATGCGTTCTTCCCACAGCACGGTAAGCTCAAGCATAAGAACGTGCTTTGATGAGTCGGACCACAACACAATGTCAGGCTGCAATGTAGTCTCTGTGTTGTGGGGAAGAAACTGCTGCTGTTTTCCGAGGTCTGCTTTCAGCTTCCAGTCCTGTGCAGGACAAATATCATTCCCTTAGATTAGGTGAGAGTCACAGAGTCATTGGCTATTGTGCTATATGACTCTACTAATGGAATTGTCATAATGCTGATTGAAATGAGTACTAGAAAGTGAAAAAAAATATAGGCATATTTAAAAACATAAATTTACTGTCCACATATGTAAATAGTAATTTATTTACTTGACATAAAAATGAAAATAATTTCCATTTTTGCCTCACACAAACATCAACAATGGTTAAAAAATGTTGTTTGCATAAAAGTGATGAAGTAATAATGATGCTGTGTGAGATGACATTGAAATGTAATGCAGTACAGCTTTTTGATGTTTCCAATGTGCTAACACAATTGACTTTCACTGCAATTTACTGGGATGGAAATTGATGGGCAATACTGGTTTCTGTAAGCAAAGAGCCCATTGTTTCATAACCCTTTTACTCTGCTGGCACAAATCGAAGAAACTGCTTTCACCTTACATACAGTACTTAATATTTGTTCTTTATTCTTTCTTACAAGGGTGTTTTTTTTTCAAATAAGGAATCAAAGTTGAAAGTAAATTATTAACAAAGTACATGTATGTCACCATATGCAGCCCTGAGATTCATTTTCTTGCGGGCATACTCAGTAAATCCAGGAACCATAATAGAATCAATGAAAGACCACATCCAACAGGGCGGACAAACAACCACTGCGCAAAAGACAATAAACTGCAAATACAAAATAAAAATGTAATTAATACTGTAAATAAGCAATATGTGTTAAAAACGTGAGATGAAGAGTCCTTGAAAGTGAATCCACAAGTTCTGGGAACAGTTCAGTGATCGAGCAAGTGAAGTTATCCCCACTGGTTCAAGAGCTAAATGTCTGAGGAGTTATAACTGTTCCTGAACCTGATAGTGAGAGTCCTGACACTCCTGTACCACCTTCCTGATGGCAGCAGTGAAAAGTGAGCATGAGCTGGGTGGTGGGGATCCCTGATGATGGATGCTGCTTTCCTGCAAAAGTGCTCCATGTAGATGTACTCAATGCTGGGGAGGGCTTTAGTGATTGGGAGGGGTGGGATGGAACGTCGACTCAGACCACGAGAGGCCTGCATCGGGCATTTTCATGCCTTACAAGGTGCAGATTGGAAGTCTGTGTGGGGCGCCACTCCTCGCACTGACACTAGAGCAATGTGTGGTTAAGTGCCTTGCTCAAGGACACAAACACATGCCACAGTTGAGGCTTGAACTAATGACCTTGAGATCACTAGATGAATGCCTTAACCACTTGGCCATGTGCCCAACACAAATGATTGACTGGGTTGTATTCACTACATTTTATAGGATTTTCCATTCAAGGGCAGTGGTGTTTCCATAGCAGGCTGTAATGCAACCAGTCAATATACTCTCCACCACACATCTGTAGAAATTTGTCAGCAATTTTAGATGTCATGCTGAGTCTTCACAAACTTAAGGAAGTAGAGGTGTTGCCATGTTTTTTTCATAATTGGACTAATGTGTTAGGCCCAGGTTGGGTCCACTGAAGTGATAACACCAAGGAATTCCAAGTTGCTGACCCTCTCCGCCTCTGATTCCCCTGATAAAGTCTAGCTCATGGGCCTCTAGTTTTCTCCTCCTGAAGTCAATAATCAGCTCCTTGATCCTGCTGACATTGAGTGAGAGGTGTGTTCGTCCATCGTAGACGTCGATGAGGACCTCGACACCATTATGATGGTGTCGAGACTAGCGCGTGATTTGGATTTAAGTGAGGGAGAGTTGCGCAGCGTCAGTCTCACTCTCTCTTCCCAATTCCCATCTGGATCCAGTGGTAAGACAGAGTCAAGATGGCTGGAGATCGGACTAGGCGCAGTGGATGACCAGGACGTCTTCTGTGTCTTGTCCTGCTCTACACGTTCCACGACGCTTGCAGAGACTGCCTTCTTGACCGTTGGACCTTCAGTTGGTCTCGTCCGCTCAATCCGCTGGAGTCTGTCTTCACATGCTGGGATAGACAACTCCCTATCTCACCGAGGGTTTGAGACCCATCGGCTACCCTCACCTGGTTTAGCCGGCATGTCGAAGCCGTTGCCCGGGGTGTGGCCACTGTCGTATGTGAATAGCTACGGGGAGCCACAGGTGAGAGCTGAGTGCCAGATGGGGACCAAAGGTGGACTAACCGCCTTGAAAAGGACGCAACATGTTCCCCCACCAGAGGTGCTACCCCTCCCTGACACCCCATACACCCCACCTGAGTGAGAGGTAGTTGTTGTGGCACCACTCAAGCCAGAATCTCAATCTCCCTCCTGTATGCTAATTTGTTCCGGTTGAGTGAAGAGCCGATGAAATGGCATCTCTAAGGACCTGCTGTGCTGGTAGGAAAATTGGAGTATCGAAGACAATTTTCAAAGAATACTGTTTGTTTCCATTCTGTGCCTTTGTAGATAATTCATTTATATCTTTGATGAATTTGCTTCACTGAATGCTGTGGTTTGCATGTGTTGACATGATCATTAATTCATATTAAATTCTGTTGGAATTAACTTAGGGTGACTTCTACAAACAATAACCCTTTATATGTATTTTAATTTTACAAGACTTTTGAACAGTACAATTTTTCCTACTGTAAAAATACTATGAATTAATTAAAATCATGGTGTTTAAGTATTTTCTAACATAATTATAATTTCTGAATTGTTATGAGTTTTAAATTATTTCAGAAATCCAATGAATTAATTCAATATAACAGAGACTCACAACACATGGAATAGCTACTTGGCTTTGTTTCTGTGCTAGCTCTAGCAAAGCAATCTAAAACTAATACTGTGACAGTATTCTCTTCCCCATGGTTTTATTGCTAAATTTTACCTTATAAGATGAATTGCTGATACTTCACTGGTTGACAACATAAATTCCATGGTCAAGAGTGTGGGTCAAGACTGAGTATCCAATACTGAATGATGTTCCTCCTGAAACTTTTCCATCATCTACAAGGCAAAAGTCAGCACCATGATGGAATACTTTTTACTTCCTTGAATGAGTGCACTGACAACATCTCTCAACAAACTCAAACAACTACCGGTACACAACAGATGCAGTGTGTACTATTTACAAAATGCACTGCAGTTACTCACCCAGCCTATTCCAAGTACCTCCCAAACTTGTGGAAAAACAGAGCTATCTGAACACCACTACCACCTGCAAATTCCCCTTCAGGTCACTGACTTGGGAATACATCATTGATCCTTCATCATTACCCATCTAAATCCTGGAGCTCCCTCACCTCCAGCAACTTGGAAGTATCTTCAGCAGAGACAGTGCTGCGGTCCATGTAGGGAACTCACTACCACCGATTGAAGAGCAATAAATGATCACTCTACCGGCAACAGCCAGTTCCTGAAAAGGAACTTCTAAAAACTGCTGCAGGGCATCCACCTTGTCTCCTGATCTTATAGTAACAGTACTGGACTGTTGAAGATTTTGGGTGTAGTGATTACCAAGATGTTAGTGGTCATGGATAACACAATTGAATGTCAATGTGAAAGGTTTAACTCTTGTTGAAGATGGTCATTACATTCCAGTTTTTTTAAAAAATGACATTTGGGTGTTAAAATAGAGCTGTGTTGAAAAGTTGGTGGGTTATCCTATAACCTGCCCACCTCTATTAAAATGGAACTGTACCGTCAATGTAGAATACTCTCACAAATTTTGCTAACAGCTGCATTATTTTTCTTTGATTCAAGTCTGTCCTTATCAATCTACGTACCTTATTATTTATGGCTAAGAAATTGCAGGGGTAAAAGGACCCTGATGGCAGTTACATACAGCCCTCCTAACAGCTGCAGTGATGTGGACTACAAATTCCAACAGGAAATAGAAAAAGCTTGTCAGAAGGGCAGTGTTATGATAATCGTGGGGGACTTTAACATGCAAGTGGATTGGGATAATCAGGTCGGCACTGGATCTCAAGAGAGAGAATTTGTAGAATGTCTGCGAGATGGCTTTTTAGAACAGCTTGTTGTTGAGCCCACTAGGGGATTGGCTGTACTGGATTGGGTGTTGTGTAATGAACCAGAGGTGATTATAGAGTTTGAGGTGAAGGAACCCTTGGGGAGCAGTGATCATAACATGATTAAGTTCACTGTGAAGTTTGAGAAAGAGAAGCCGAAATCCGATGTGTTGGTATTTCAGTGGAGTAAAGGAAATTACAGTGATATGAGACAGGAACTGGCCAGAGTTGACTGGAAAGGGACGCTGGCGGGAAGGACGGCAGAGCAGCAGTGGCTGGAGTTTATGTGAGAAGTGAGGAAGGTGCAAGACAGATATATTCCAAAAAAGAAGAAATTTTCAAATGGAAAAAGGATGCAACTGTGGCTGACAAGAGAAGTCAAAGCCAAAGTTAAAGCAAAGGATAGGGCATACAAGGAAGCAAAAATTAGTGGGAAGACAGAGGATTGGGAAGTTTTTAAAAGCTTACAAAAGGAAACTAAGAAGGTCATTAAGAGGGAAAAAATGAACTATGAAAGGAAGCTAGCAAATAATATCAAAGAGGATACTAAAAACTTTTTCAAGTATATAAAGAGTAAAAGACAGGTGAGAGTAGATATAGAACCTATAGAGGATGATGCTGGCGAAATTGTAATGGGAGATAAGGAGATGGCGGAGGAACTGAATGAGTATTTTGCATCAGTCTTCACTGAGGAAGACAGCAGTATACCAGACACTCAAGGGTGTCAAGGAAGAGAAGTGTGTGCAGTCATGATTACGACGGAGAAAGTCCTCAGGAAGCTGAATGGTTTAAGGGTAGATAAATCTCCCGGACCAGATGAAATGCACCCTCGTGTTCTGAAGGAAGTAGTTGTGGAGATTGTGGAGGCATTAGCAATGATCTTTCAAAAGTCAATAGATTCTGGAATGGTTCCAGAGGACTGGAAGATTGCAAATGTCACTCTGCTACTTAAGAAGGGGGCAAGGAAATTATAGACCTGTTAGCTTGACATCGGTGGTTGCAAAGTTGTTGGAGTCGATTGTCAAGGATGAGGTTACGGAGCACCTGGAGGCATATGACAAGATAGGCCAAAATCAGCATGGTTTCTTTAAAGGAAAATCCTGCCTGACAACCCTATTGCAATTTTTTGAGGAAATTACAAGTAGGCTAGACAAGGGAGATGCAGTGGATGTTGTATATTTGGATTTTCAGAAGGCCTTTGACAAGGTGCCATACATGAGGCTGCTTAACAAGATAGGAGCCCATGGAATTACGGGAAAGTTACATACATGGATAGAGTGTTGGTTGATTGGCAGGAAACAGAGAGTGGGAATAAAGGGATCCTATTCTGGTTGGCTGCCCTATCCAGTGGTGTTCCACAGGGGTCCGTGTTGGGGCCGCTTCTTTTTACATTGTACATCAACGATTTGGATTATGGAATAGATGGCTTTGTGACTAAGTTGGCTGATGATGCAAAGATAGGTGGAGGAGCCAGTAGTGCTGAGGAAACAGAGAGTCTACAGAGAGACTTGGATAGATTGGAAGAATGGCAAGGAGGTGGCAAATGAAATACAATGTTGGAAAGTGTATGGTTATGCACTTTGGCAGAAGTAATAAATGGGCAGACTATTATTTAAATAGGGAAAGAATTCAAAGTTCTGAAATGCAATGGGACTTGGGAGTCCTCGTGTAGGATACCCTTAAGGTTAACCTCCAGGTTGAGTCGGTGGTGAAGAAGGCGAATGCAATGTTGGCATTCATTTCTACGGGAATAGAGTATAGGAGCAGGGATGTGATGTTGAGGCTCTATAAGGCGCTGGTAAGACCTCACTTGGAGTACTGTGGACAGTTTTGGTCTCCTTATTTAAGAAAGGATGTGCTGAAGTTGGAGAGGGTTCAGAGAAGATTGACTAGAATGATTGTGGGAATGAGAGGGTTAACATATGAGGAACGTTTGTCCGCTCTTAGACTGTATTCCTTGGAGTTTAGAAGAATGAGGGGGAACCTCATAGAAACATTTTGAATGTTGAAAGGCATGGACAGAGTGGATGTGGCAAAATTGTTTCCCATGGTGGGGGAGTCTAGTACGAGAGGGCATGACTTAAGGATTGCAGGGCGCCCATTCAGAACAGAGATCCGAAGAAATTTTTTTAGTTCGAGGGTGGTGAATCTACGGAATTTGTTGCCACGGGTGGCAGTGAAGGCCAAGTCACTGGGTGTATTTAAGGCAGAGATTGCTAGGTATCTGAGTAGCCAGGGCATCAAAGGTTATGGTGAGAAGGCGGGGGAGTGGGACTAAATGGGAGAATGGATCAGCTCATGATAAAATGGCAGAACAGACTTGATGGGCCGAATGGCCGACTTCTGCTCCTTTGTCTTATGGTCTTATTACATTGGTAAACCTTTTAACCTCTAAGTTCCTTTGTTACAATTTTACTGTCATTCATCTCTGTGTATTATGTTCTGACCTTCATATTTATTAACACTGCAAAAAGGAAAATTGAAAGCAATAGAGTTTTCCTGGGGTCAGAATAGAACAAAATCAAAATAGAGGCAAAACTATTATTTGTGCAATTAGAAAGCTAGTTATTGTGCTTGCTTGAAGGACTACATTTCATTCAGGGCACAGAAGTTGATGCTGGTTTTGATTATATCCTACTTATAACAAGAAATCACACAAATATCAGTGGCAATTTAAGGTTTTGGAAACCTTGATTTTTTTTTTGGCTACCATTTCACTGAAATTTGTGTTTTCAAACACTGATAAGCTAATTCACTGTGACCTTCATGTTTTGTGAAGTGTGCATGGTGGAGAGCTCAATCAGCCCTGATAGTATATTCTTGTCATTCCAAAGACAGAATGAAGTCAATGAAGATTTTTGATGAGCAGTTCTCTATAAAGAGCAGCCTGAAATGGAGCATGTTGCAATCAGAAGCAAGTGATGAAAAATGCCTCGAATTTAATCTATGTTACAAATAATAATGAACAGCTAGATTAAGTTATTGCTTGGCTTCAAATAAAATCAAATAGAATTAATACTAGCTCACAGAAATTAAAGGAAAATGGTATTAAAAACAAATCTAGACAGATGATTTAAAGCAGGAAAACAATAAAAATAAAAATATATATTTTTAAAATATATTATGGAATAGAGAATTTGGAGTCAAAATTCCAATAATTGGATTATGAGTAGTTATGGGTTATACTGTAGATGACAATATCTGGCACTGTGTTACAGCAACATTTTTATCCAATGTATTTTATAAGTAAATACTTTCAAAATACAATGAAATGTCTAAAAAAAATCTGTATAGAATGATTAATATTCATAAATATTTTTCAGACTTGCTTCATAAAGTTTGATTTTTCTATGATTATGTCTTCTTGGACAAGTAAACACTCAATCTTATCCCTTCCACACCAAGAATTTTATGTATTGATCACTCTGCTTTGCCCTAATTTGTTGACCCCCTTCTCCTGAGGCTCTTCATTATCAGTACTGCTGTTGTCATGACAGTCATCTGTGGTGTTCACAGTGAAAATCACTTCATAAAATCTTGCAGACCAAAGTGCTCCACAATGAAATTAGTCTATTTCACAATGTCATGTTTAAATATATACTTGATTAGTTGACCGTTAAAGACATTTGCTTGCTATAACATTTTTGTTCCTTTTCATTTTTCATTTGCAAATTAAAGTCTTTGAAATTCTCTGTTTGTGGATCTTTGAGTGTGACAAGTTCCCACCAATGACACCTGCATGTGGAACTGCCCAAAGGCTGTCACTGATTGTGAATTGCTTCTTCTACAAAATGAACACCATTTGAGTAGCGTTTATTCCTAAAATTGCACATCACCCTGAAAATTCTCCTGTGATCAATGAAATGTAGTTGGAGGAAAAGAAAATCTTGATAAGGTGTTACTTGTCCCTAACTGATCAGCATAAGACCATAAGACATAGGAGCAGAATTAGGCCATTTGGTCCATCGAGTCTGCTCCACCATTCTATCATGGCTGATCCTTTTCTTTTCCCCTCCTCAGCCCCAGTCCCCGGTATTCTCCCCATAACCTTTCATGCTGTATCGAATCCAGAACCATCAATCTCTGCCTTAAATACACCCAACGACCTGGCCTCCACTGCTACCTGCGGTAACAAATTCCACAAATTCACCACCCTCTGGCTAAAGAAATTTCTCCGCATCTCTGGGCCTTTCATCATTTGCAAGGTTTCAATGAGATCCACCTCACCCCCGCATCCTTCTAAATTCCAACGAGTACAGACCCAGATCTATCAAACGATCCTCATATGATAACCCTTACGTTTCCCTGAATCATCCTTGTGATTCTCCTCTGAACCCTCTCTAATGCCAGCACATCTTTTCTTAGATGAGGAGCCCAAAACGGTACACAATACTCAAAGTGAGGCCTCATCAGTCCCTTATAAAGCCTCAGCATCACATTCTTGCTCTTGTGTTCTAGACCTCTTGAAATGAATGCTAACATTGCATTTGTATTTGTCTTCCTCACCACTGACTCTACCTGCAAGTTAACTGTTAGGTTGTTCTGCACAGGGACTCCCAAGTCCCTTTCTGCATCTGGTGGACAGACAAATCGTTCAGGAGGACAACAATCCAACTATTCTCCAACAACCACATCTGACAGCGGATTTCCAAACTTTTTTTCCTTTTCCTTGGGCAGTCATCAGGATCAAGGAGTGTATGGTTTGACAAGAACTCTGTGGGTCCTGAGGTGACTGATAATGCCAATATGGTTGCACAATAGGACAGGGGGTGGATTTGTGGGCGGTGTTTCACATGAATTTTGGTTACCCCTCCTGAATTTGCGCTATATAGACCAATCTCATTGCTCCTTTGACATACTCCAGTGCATTTACTATATCAAAGCTGTTTTCTTTTTAATTCGTGATGATGTTATTAATTTTATGTATTAATATAATATAAAACTGCTCTTTTTAGAGTTTTATAGCAAGGTTCTACAACTCTAAGATCCATTGTAGAGCAACATTAATCTCTAATGATTATTTTGCTTACATTTCCAGCATCTGCAGATTTTTGCCTGATTATTTCGTATCATTTGGTTTTGCATCTTGTTATCAGCCCACAAGACAAAACCCCAAATGAGACTTGGATCATCTGATCCATAGGTGCAACAGAGCAAAAATAAGTTCTGACTCAGAGGTGAGAATATTGTCTTATACACTCACTGCTGACTGTGACATTTCAAAACTAACATAAATGAATTTAACAATTCTTGAACATGTACAAATTTTTTTAAAGTTCTCCTAAGACACTTAAAAAATCAGGCAAATAATGAAAAATAATTGAAAACAAGTGAAACATATTTACATGAAAATCTGCAGATACTGGAAATCCAAGCAGCACACAAAATGCTGGAAGGCTGCAGCAGGCCAGACAGCATCTATGGAAAAGGGTTGACATTTCAGACCGAGACCCTCCATCAGGATTGGGGGAAAAAAAGAGAAGTTAGAGCGAGAAGGTGGGGGGAGAGGAGGAAGAAGTACAAGGTGGTATGTGATGAATGATAGAGATGAGGGGTGAAGTAAAGACTGGGAAGTTGATAAGTGAAAGAGATAAAGGGCTGGAGAATGGGGATTATCCCCCATGGTTCAGACCTTTCCCACCTACTTTCGTGACACTTCACACACTCTGGATCTTTCAATGTCTTCAAGTCCCTTGGCCCCAATCGTCTCATTTTCACCATGGACATCCAGTCCCTACACATCTCCATCGCCCATCAAGAGGATCTTCAAGCTTTCCACTTCTCTCTAGATAATAGACCCAAGCTGTTCCCCTCCACCACCACTCTTCTCCATCTGGTGGAACTGGTCCTCACTCTCAATAATTTCCTCTTCAGCTCTTGCCACTTCCTCCAAACCAAAGGTGTAGCCATGAGAACTCACATGGGTCCCAGCTATGTCTGCCTTTTTGTCGGCTACATGGAACAGTCTATGTTCCAAGCCTACATCAGTATTACTCCCCAACTTTTCCTGCACTACATTGACAACTGCATTGGTGCTGCTTCCTACACCCATGCTGAGCCCTGTCAACTCATCAACTTTGCTTCCAACTTCCACCGTGCCCTCAAATTTACCTGGTCCATTTCGGACACCTCCCTCCCCTTTCTCAATCTCTCTGTCTCTATCTCTGGAGACGGTTTATCTACAGATATCTTTTATAAACCTACTGATTTTCACAGCTACCTGGACAAGACCTCTTCTACCCTGTCACTTTTAAAAATGCATTCCCGTCTCTCAGTTCCTCGTTCTCCACCTGATCTGCTCTCACGATGAGGCTTTTCATTCCAGAACTAATGAGATGTCCTGCTTCAACAAAGAAAGGGGCTTTCCTTCCTCCTCCATCAATGCTGCCCTCACCCACATCTCTTCCAATCTGTGCACAACAGCCCTTACCCCATCCTCCTGCTACCCCATCACAGATAGGGTTCCTCTTGTCCTCACCTACTACTCCACCAGCCTCCGCATCCAGCACATAATTCACCATAACTTCTACTATCTCCAATGGGATCCCACCACCAAGCACATCTTTCCCTCCCTCCCAATTTCCACTTCCTGCAGGGATCACTTCCTATATGACTCCCTCGTCCATTTATCCCTCCCCACAGATCTCCTGATGCCTATCCTTGCAAGCAGAATAAGTGCCATACCTGCCCCTACACCTCCTCCCTCATTAACATTCTGGGCCTCAAAAAGCCCTTCCAGGTGAGGCAATACTTCACCTGTGAGTCTGTTGGGGTCATCTACTGTATCTGGTGCTCCTGATGTGGCCTCCTGTATATCGATGAGATGTGGCATAATTTGGGAGACTATTTCGCTGAACACCTACACTCCATCCACCAGCAAAAGAGGATCTCCCAGTGGCCACCCATTTCAATTCTACTCTCCATTCCCATTCTGATATGTCAGTCCACAGCCTTCTCTATTGCCATGATGAGGCCACACTCAGGTTGGAAGAGCCACACCTTACATTTCGTATGGGTAACATCCAACTTAATGGCATGAACATTGATTTCTCAAACTCCGTAATTGCACCTCCCCGCCCACTTCACCATTCCCATTCCCATTTCCCTCTCTCACCTTATCTCCTTACCTCCCCATCACCTCCCTCTATGCTCCTCCTCCTCCCCTTTCTTCCATGGTCTTCATTCCTCTCCTATCAGATTTCCTCTTCTCCAGCCCTTTGTCTCTTTTACCAGTTGACTTCCCAGCTCTGTACTTCACCCACCCCTCTCCTGGTTTCACCTATCACCTACCGCCTTGTACTTCTTCCTCTCCTCCCTCCCACCTTCTTGCTCTAACTTTTCATCTTTTTTTTCCAAGTCCTGATGAAGGGTTTTGGTCCAAAACATCAAATGTTTACTCTTTTCAATTGATGTTCCTGGCCTGCTGAGCCCTCCAACATCTTGTGTGTGTTGCAGACATATTTACGTCTTCATTACAGCCATAAAATCAACATTCAGATGAATAACTAATCTGTCATGGAGTCCACAATCAGATTCTCCAGCAGGATCTTGCTCTTTGTCAGGAAATTACTGGTGGAACCTGGCCAACAAATTCAGGATTTCCATGTGTAAAGAATTCCAAATTTGCTGACACTTATGAGGTTAAATGCTACCTGGCCTATATGTAATTCCTGGCAAAATCCAGGCTGTTTGCATGAAATAAGTAAAACAAAAATTGAAAGAAACATTATGGCAATTATTCTTTAGTCATGGTTAACATGGTTTCTGTACTAGTGAGGGATAATGAAAAGAATCTGGTAGGCAAGAGTACATTCTACAGAGAAATTAGCTGAAAATAATGAATGAAGATAGAATCAGATTCAGAATAAGGTTTAATATTACAGATAGTGAAATTTGTTACTTTGTGGCAGCAGTACAGCACAAAAAAATAAAATTAACTATAAATTACAATAAGAAATATATATATAAAAAATAAGAAAGTAGTACAAAAAGAGAGCAAAAATAGGGAGCTAGTGTTCATGGGTTCATTGCACATTCAAAGATCTGATGGCAGAGGGGAAGAAGTTGTTCATAAAACATTGAGTGTATGTCTTCAGGCCCCTGTACCCCCTCTCTGATGGTAGTAATTAGAAGAGGGCATGTCCTGGGTTGGTGAGCGTCGTTAAAGGTGGATGCTGCCTTTTACAACCATCAGCTTTTGAAAATGTCCTTAATGGTAGGAAAGCTCAAAATTTCATTGTAGTTAAAAATTGCAGTGGCTCTAAAATATTAGTTATAGAACAAAAATATACATCAGCATTTTTTTCACAAATAAAGGCGATGCACACAGAAAGCAGAACAACATGAGATATAGAGTACATACAGAATGGCAGCTTACGGAAAAGTGGAAGGCAGACCAGTGAGAAGCACGCAGGGGTGAGAGGAGGATGGAGGGGAAAGATCATCAGGAAAACTGGAATGGAAAAGAAATAAAACTCCAAAACAGAAAATGGAAATTACAATCTTTCCTTGTGATTACTTAAGGATTATTTATATCTTAAGCTCATCTCACTTTAGAATGTTTTGCCATGATAATATGGTATCTACTATTCTCTCATACATTAGAGAGATACCATCAATTCAAGGGTCAAGTGTAATCAAAGGTACAGGAGTATGAACTATAGATATGTTAAAACTTTAGAATTCTCATACCCAACTGCAATTGTCATCAGCTGTTTTAAATTGGAGAAGCACGGATGGATTATGGGCACTATGGGTTGATCAGGGGAACATCTTGCTCCCTGCGGGCATGTTGATTCTTCCAATCTTGTTATTTTAAAAGTGCTCTTTGTTGTTAAATGTGCTGAGGTGTTTCACAGAAACATCATCTAAATGAATAATTAAAAATACTGCCACCAAAAGTGGTAAAACCAGATTTTAGAGTCTACACAACAGTGGAAGTAGTAAAATTGGGAATTTGGGAGTACATTGGTTGGAGGCAAGGAAGAGAGATAGACCAAATTCTTAAGATGGATTCAGGGAAATTAGTGGAGCTGCATCAGGTGGTTTCACTGAGATAGAAGTGGGCAGTCTAACATTGATATAAATTCATAGTTCAAAGCTCATCTCAGAGTCATACATAATTTCAAAGATACAAACCTTCCAATAGGACAGACCACTTGCTAGGATTTGGCGTGAAATTTGTGACCAAAGAATTGTTTGTAGCAGATTCAACTTTAGAAGGAATGGGAATGCTTTCTCCCAAACCATTGAACTCACCTCTTCCTGTCATGAGCATAGGCCTCTCCCTGCACCACAATCTGATGTACTGAGTTCAGAAATCAATTTCTCATCTATTATAATAGATTCTTGCATTCTCTTATCCCTCCAGAATCCAACTAAGGTCCCCCTCCAAAATGTTTCCTTCTTATAGGGAGCTAATTGAGCCAAATTCTGGGTGGGCAAATTGTTCAAGATAAAAGATGCAATACAAATTGAAATGGAAACAAACTTTTTGACATACCACTTCATGTATTTATGCATGATTCATTTCCTTGCAGAACGGAGGCCATTTTAACACCATCTAATCTGTGCCAGCTTTCATTCTCCCACGAATTTTCCTTGTAACCTATTCCCCACAATTCTCATCAGTTCCTTCTATTTGTTCCCACCCCACTCTCAGACCCTATAACTCACCCATGCACAATAGGCAATTTATTGTGGCCAATTTACCTGCAAATCACAAAGACCTTTGGTATGTTGGAGAAAACCCAGGTATTCCTGAGGATAACATGCAAACTCCACACAAAGACCAGTGGCGGTCAGGATGGAACCTGGGTCACTGGAGCCACGAGGCAGCACTTTCACTGTGCCACCACTCAAAACTCTACTGACTCTTGGAAAGTGGCGTTTGGAAGGGATGCTTTGAAAATAAACCACCACTGCTTAGGATCAATGGAACATTGCACAGTCAAATTATGAAAAAGTAAACATGCAATTAGATATATAGGTGATACGCTTACATGGCATGTTGTAAAACAGTCTTTTTCCAGAACCGTCGTTGGTTTGTAAGTATTTACTATCAGTTGACCAATCCATGTGTATGATGAAGTTCAAAGATCCAACACACTCGCCAACTTTTTTGTATCGCTGCAGAACTCCATAGATATCAATGGAGTTATCATTTGATCCCACAGCCAAGTATGCTCCATCAGGAGAATATTTTAACTCATGAATTGCTTCTTTCCTACCTTTTATGTGAACGACTTCAGTCATATCTCTGTAATAGGAAGAACAATTTACCATGAAACAGGTATTAAATATGCCCCCAAATAATTCTTTGGTTCTTCACTATTTGAAGCTTTTCAACATTTAGAATGCATACTGTTCCCTTTGGTTAGAGAGGATGGCTTCACATTTACCTGTACTGTGCTCCATCTGATATACTTTTGCCTACCCACAATCAAACACCTCTTCCTTTTGTTTTAAAGGAGTAGGCAAAATAAGCAGTGCCACTTGACAACAATAAAAATTAATTTCACTTGATTACTTATTGATTTGTATTTTACAATACATATTCTGTGTAATGTAAATGAGCCAAATTCATTTCCAATGCACATACACGTTTTTGCTTCTCAGTAAAAGGGTGAATTGAGAATGATTGATGCCTTTCCTCTTCCATTCAACTGCAATCAAGTCCCATGGTGTGAATTCACTGAGATAGCTTTTGATAGAAGTGAGCTTGCATATTTACGCAAAAAGAACCCAAGGAAAAGTGATGCTTGTTGCTGCTTATGAAAATACCACAACTTCCATATTCCCCTCCAAACAATATTGATTTGGAAATACACTGCCATTTATTCCTTCACTGTGTTTGGATCCAAATCTTGGAACTCTCTGCCTAATGCTTCTGAGGGAGTACTTTCTCTTTCAAAGTTTGTGAGGTGGTTCACCACTTCCTTCAAGGGCAAACAGGAATGAGTGATGGATACAGACCTTGCTGGTAACACTGAGATCCCAGAAATGAATAAAATACTTCAGCTTACAAAGAATAAGTGCCAATTTGTCACTTTAACTGCTGTATATCACCGATCTTTTAATTCTTTTATATATACAAAACCCTAACTATCTACATCTTGAATATACTTCCACACTTTCGAGTAGTGAATTCCAGAGATTGACAGGATGAAGAAATGTCTTCTCATCTCTGTCCTAAGTGGTAACTCCTTATTTTGAGATCATGATCACTGGTTCTAGATAACCCAGCCTGTGGAAACAACTATGCATCTATCCTCTGTCAAGTTCCTAAAAAAAATTATGAAGGAGATCACCTCACTCTTTCCAGTTCAAGAAAGAACAGTCCTAGCCTTCTGAATCTCTCCTCATACAAGAAACTCATCAACTCAGGAGTAACCTGACGAGGCTTCACTGTGTTCACACTTTTGTGAAAGTATTTTTTGTTGGGTAAGTGGACAAGACCTGTGTACATTATTCCAAACATTGTCATCTCATTATACCTGCAGCAATATGTTCCTACTTTTATATTCAAATCATCTTTCAATTCAGTCCAATGTATCACTTGTCTTCCCAAGTGCTTGCTAAATGTACGTGGTAACATTCAGATTCATATACAAACAATATGTGCGTCTCATGGGACATCAATACCATTCTATCTATCGATATTTTAAAAATACCTTATTGTTTCCACCAAAATGGATGACTTCCATTTTGAACACTATCTTATTATTTTTGCATTTTAATCTACTTATTTAACTTTTTAATACCAATCATTTTGTAATTTATAGTACTTTTATGTATTGCATTGTACTGCTGCCACAAAACAACTAATTTCACAACATGGTGGTTGTCTCTCGGGGTCCGAGGAAAACTAAACATTGTGCAGCCATCTGTGGATACGCACGTGGCTTTGGAGGCCAAAGGCCGAAGCACACATGCGGTTGCAGGTTGGACATGGAATGGTGGTTGTTAGAACAGGTGCATACACAGCTTTGTGGCGTCGGTCTCATGCTGCTGCAAGGCGCTGATTTCGGTCATCCTCAAAGTCAGATGCAGCTTTTCTGGTTAGGGTGCGCCACGCAGACCTGTCGGCTGCAGACTCCTCAAGTTATCGAGGCTGGAGGTCCGCCCATTTGATGTACGATTTCAGATTGTCTGCCATGCTCAAGCTCACGGTAGAGCAGCTGCCTGGGGATTCTTGTTTCACCCATGCAGGTTACATGGCCAGTCCAGCGTAGCTGGGCCTGGAGGATCCTTGCCTCAATGCTTGTGCTGTTGGCTCTCTCAAGGACTTCCTGGTTGGTGATTCGGTCCTGCCATCGGATCCTCATGATCGACCGCAGAGGGCACATGTGAAACTGCGCCAGCTGTTTGATGTGCCTGCAGTACAGGGTCCAGGTTTTGCAGCCGTACAGGAGAGAGGTGAGGACCACAGCCTTGTACACCTTGAGCTTGGTTGAAAGCTGAATGTCCTTCTGCTCCAGAACTTTGGCACAGAGTTTCCCGAGTGCCTGGCTGGCTTTCTGGATCCTTGCTATGATCTCCTTGTCAAGGGATCCGTCACTGGAGATGGTGCTTCCCAGATACTTGAAGCTCTCCACATTCTTCAGCACAGTGCCGTCGATGGTGATGCATGGCTGAGGAGGGTGACTGTTTGATGCAGATTGTAGGAGAACTTCTGTCTTACCGAGGCTGATTGTCAGGCCGAACAGCTTTGAGGCTGTGGAGAACTTGTCGACAATGGTCTGCAGGTGGTTCTTCTGGTGAGTACTAATCGGGAAAGGGCTAAAATGGGTGTACATAAGATGTTAAATCCTGGCATATTTGGGCTCCATTGTTGACATACAGCAGACTTACACAAGTCTGGGAATGGATGAACGCTTGTGGTTCTAGTCCGACACAATCTAACCCCTTACGTTTAAAGCAGAAAACCACATGTCGAAGTTCAAATAGAGAGAGCCTCCATTCTCTGTAAGGTGTGCGTGTATGCATGTGCACACATCTTTTGCTACTAACGCACAAAGGAATTTAAAATGCACACAAAAGTTGTCATCCTTTACCACATTGGCATGTAAGGTATATTTCACGATTGTACACAATCACATTTCCTTTTCCAGTTTCTGATTTGACGGTGTTGACGTCATGGAGTTTGCAATGATTTGTCTGCAGATTTTAGAACTGGTCCATTTATACTGTCTTTACTGAAGAAATTATAAATTCACCATGTCGAATTCCAAAGAAGGAAAGACATGAAGCGCAAAAAAACTGCTAGTTCATTTTAAGTGGAATGGCTTAATGAAAGAGTAGAAGCTGCTAAACCGAAAGCTCATGAGGTCAGGGATGTGCAGCTATGAGAAATATTTATGTACAATACAGAAACTGGTGTTGCCTGTGTGAATTGTCATGATGTTAAAGTTGCTGGAGAATTTGTAAGTGGGAAGAAATGGAATGATATTTGGAAACTTGACTTTTTAAAGCATCGTTTAGCAGGAAAATCACATATGGTCGGTGTGCAAAAGCTCTGGCGAGAAAACCCTTCATTACCCGCTATAGGCCTGCTACGTACATTTTGTGAGAATATGAGAAATATGTCGTATATGAGAAATAGGACTCATTGATGTGTATTATTTTATTTCTTTTAAACTGGATTTGGTTGTTTATTATCCTTAGAATAGCTTCAGGTTTACTTCCACTTAAAAATTCAGTGCACGCATGTTGTTACTAGGCAAACAATTGCACAGTACATGGTTTTTGCGCGCACTGGTCATTACAAGCTGGAGGGAACATTGGTCTACAACACAATTAAGTTGCTGCATGCTAGTTTTTGAATAGAACTTTTGAAGAATACAGTACTTGATTAATATATCATTGCATTCTCAAATCTTTCATCTGTTTCAATACATCGTTTGCTGGAAGAACTCAGCAAGTCAAGCAGAACTAGGAGGGAAGAAATTGTCAACATTTCTTTCCTCCCAGGCAATTTCTCTCCTCCCACTGATGCTGCCAGACCTGCTGGGTTCTTCCAGCCCATTGTGTACTGCTCCACATTCCATTATCTACAGTCATCTGGTTACTTTGATATTTGTGCTGCATTTCCCATCAATGTTTTATGTTTGTTCATTCATTATGTGCTGTGTCATATAACTTTATACTTTATTGTCGCCAAACAATTGATACTAGAACGTACAATCATCACAGCGATATTTGATTCTGCGCTTCCTGCTCCCTGGATTACAAATATTAAATATTAAAAATAGTAAAAATTAGTAAATATTAAAAATTTAAATTATAAATCAAAATAGAAAATAGAAAAATGGAAAGTAAGGTAGTGCAAAAAAACCGAGAGGCAGGTCCGGATATTTGGAGGGTATGGCCCAGATCCGGGTCAGGATCTGTTCAGCAGTCTTATCACAGTTGGAAAGAAGCTGTTCCCAAATCTGGCCTTACGAGTCTTCAAGCTCCTGAGCCTTCTCCCGGAGGGAAGAGGGACGAAAAATGTGTTAGCTGGGTGGGTCGTGTCCTTGATTATCCTAGCAGCACTGCTCCGACAGCGTCCGGTGTAAAGTGAGTCCAAGGACGGAAGATTGGTTTGTGTGATGTGCTGCGCCATGTTCACGATCTTCCGCAGCTTCTTTCGGTCTTGGACAGGACAACTTCCATACCAGGTTGTGATACACCCTCGAAGAATGCTTTCTACGGTGCATCTATAAAAATTAGTGAGGGTTTTAGGGGACAGGCCAAATTTCTTTAGTTTTCTCAGGAAGTAAAGTAACGTGGGTGATTATGGTCTTTCCATGATCATGATCGTTCTTGGCAAATTTTTCTACAGGAGTGGTTCCACTGTTGCCTTCTTCTGGGCAGTGACTTCACAAGACGGGTGACCCCAGCCTTCATCAATACTCTTCAGAGATCGTCTGCCTGGTGTCAGTGGTCACATAACTAGGACTTGTGATAAGTACCAGCTGCTCATACAACCATCCACCATTTGCTCCCATGGCTTCACGTGACCCTGATAGGGAGGCTGTGCCTTGCCCAAGGGTGATCTGCAGGCTAGCAGAGAAGAGGAGCACCTTACACCTTCCTTAGTAGAGATATATCTCCACCCCACTACCCTAATCTTTCACCTCTTTAAAGTCCCAACCTTGTTATTTTAGCCTATGGGATTGTTTTTTGAAGACAAATCAGTTCCTAAATGCATTAAAGGCTCAAATCTCTACAAGTTATGTTGCTCAGCAGCTATGGTATTACTGAAGCTTCTTTCTTGGATTTGCTTTGACTGAAATGTCAAAACAAATCTAGGTCACTAAGATGCCTCCTGTGATTTATTTCATAGAATGATTCAAGATTGCTTAATGTAATTTCAAGTACATAAAGTGTAAAGGCAACAGAATTCTACTTCCGTGAATCATGATTCTAAGTTCATTACTTGTTCACAGTGAAAAAAATCAATTTTTCCAAAATCCATAATATAAATCGTTAAGAAAAATACTAAGACCGGCAATGACCTGCAGCACTTTCTATTCTGATTGCTTCAAGGCAGGTGACTATGATTCTTCACACTATTTGTTTCTGGTCCCTGTTTTATTATCCTAAGAAGCAGCTAACCAGATAGAATGAGGGACAAGGAAAAGACAGGCTGATCAGGGATAGTCAGCATGGCAAAATGTTCAACATCTAGGAAAGCAAGATTAAGTTTTTGACTTACAAGAGAAGAGGAATGCCTGTGTGAATGCTATGAACAATATACAGCTTGCTTGGAGGCAATGTAGAATGAGCTTTAATGAACCCGCTACTGTCTCAGTTCACTGTGCAAATAAGTTAGGGTGCTTATGTCCTTGTTACATTTAATATTTCTCACAATTAGCATTTATTTGGAAGCTACAACTAGACCCTTCTGGTACTGCAAAGACATTCAATTACTGTAGATAAACATAAAACATTACAGTACAGCACAGGCCCTTTGCCCATGATGTCGTGCTGAGTTTTTAACCTACTCTGAGATCAATCTAACCTTCCCTGCTATGTAGCCCTCCATTTATCTATCACCTATGTGCCTATCTTAGAGTTTCTTAAATGCCCCTAATATATCTACCTCTACCACCAGCCCTGGAAGGGTGTTTCACGCACGTACCTCTCTGTGTTAAAAAAAATGTACCTCTGAGATCCCCTCTTTATCTTCCTCCAATCACCTTAAAGTTATACCCCCTTGTGCTATCCATTGTGACTATCCACTTGATCTATGCTTCTTATCATCTTGTACCCAAGGACAGGAAAGGTTTAGAATGAAATGGACCAAACCCATGTAAATAGAATAGCTCAGTCTGGCAACTTGGTTGGCATGGAGAAGTCAGGGCAAAGAACTTGTTTCCATGTTGTGCAGCTCAATGACTATATATATTGCATTCAGGCAAAAATGCATTCACTGCTTTTGGTATAGATACATGATGCAGATAAATACTGTCACAATCCATTGTGAGCTGACTTGGAAATGAATACCAAAATGATGGTTGCAACTACTCAATGCCTCCATTCTGGTCTTCAAACAGAGAAAGTGTTTTTATAACTTTCATATTCTACCCATATCAGACAGAAAAAGTCCTGGAAAATCCTAGGAACAAAAGCCAAAAAGGGAAATGGAGACATGTAACAGGAAGATTGGATCTAGTTAAGGATTCATACTGGCCATCCTTTCCAGCTATTCTTTAGACCCTAATTCCTCATTACTATGCAAAAACAAAATAGTAAGAATTCCACAATTAACCAGTCTTCCTTTTCTGGAAGCAAAACAATGCAACTAATTAGTTCAAATGACACATGCTCAAGAAAAAGATTAGAATCATAATCAGGTTTATTATCACCAGCACGTGTTGTGAAATTTGTTAACTTAGCAGCAGCAGTCCAATGCAATGTGTAATATAGAAAAAAAGAAGAAAAAGAATAAATAAGTAAATTAATTACAGTATATGTATACTGAATGGATTAAAAATCGTGCAAAAAACAGAAATAATACATATTTAAAAAGTGAGGTAGTGTTCAAGGGCTCAATGTCCACCCAGGAATCGCATGGCAGAGGGGAAGAAGCTGTTTCTGAAGCGCTGAGTGTGTGCCTTCAGGCTTCTGTACCTCCTACCTGATGGTTAACAGGTTACATAGAAACACAGAAAACCTACAGCACAATACAGGCCCTTCGGCCCTCAAAGTTGTGCCAAACATGTCCCTACCTTAGAAATTACTAGGCTTACCAATAGCCCTCTATTTTTCTAAGCTTCATGTACCTATCCAAAAGTCTCTTAAAAGACCCTATCATATCCGCCTCCACTACCGTTGCCAGCAGCCCATTCCACGCACTCACCACTCTCTGAGTAAAAAACTTTCCCTGACATCTCCTCTGTACCTACTCCCCAGCAACTTAAACCTGTGTCCTCTTGTGACAACCATTTCAGCCCTGGGAAAAAGCCCCTGACTATCCGCACGATCAATGTCTCTCATCATCTTATACACCTCTATCAGGTCACCTTTCATCCTCCGTCGCTCCAAGCAGAAAAAGGCCGAGTTCACTCAACCTATTTTCATAAGGCATGCTCCCCAATCCAGGCAACATCCTTGTAAATCTCCTCTGCACCCTTTCTATGGTTATGTTACATTAACACTGGAGGTCATTTAAAGTAACTTGTTGATGTGAAAAGTTCAGACATATTAATTGGAGTATTTTCTTGGGCCTGAATGCACACAAGTATGTGAATAAAGGAACATAAAATCTTGTAAAATGGTTTTGTAATACTATTCATAAAGTATGTGAAACTGCTAAACATTATGTAGTCTGACAGTGACTCTGTCAAGAATTCCCAGAAAATCAGGAAGAAATATGCATGCTAGGTTAAAAATGGACCATTCTCCCTGGCTTCATTGGCTTGCTAATTGTCTGGAAAGGCTGTGATGCAAGTATACACTAATCTTACAGATGTCATTAATCTTGCCATTATAAAGGCCAACAACAATGAGATTGGAGTCTCCACAATTCTTGAGTAAGTAGGGGATAAGTAGAAGAAAGCAAAGTATTTGCAGGAAAGTCACACAGGCATACTGAAGTTTCAGCCTGGCATAAACTCTCCAACTCGGGGAAATCCATTGTGCTGGGTTAATTGAGAAAAGTAAGTCCAAATTAATTAATTTTAGATCCCAAAGTGGAATTAGTTTATTGATTCGTTAGCATAAAATGTAACTAAGTCTGTCGGCACGTGGCCAAGTGGTTAAGTCGTTTGTCTAGTGATCTGAAGGTCGCTAGTTCTAGCCTCAGCTGAGGCAGCGTGTTGCTTCCTAAAGCAAGGCACTTAACCACACATTGCTCTGCGAGGACACCGGTGCCAAGCTGTATCGGCCCTAGTGCCCTTCCCTTGGACAACATTGGTGGTGTGGAGAGGGGAGACTTGCAGCATGGGAAACTGCTGGTTTTCCATACAACTTTGCCCAGGCCTGCGCCCTGGAAACCTTCCAAGGCGCAAATCCATGGTCTCACGAGACTAATGGTTGCCTATATATAAAATTAAGTCTGTATATTCCTACCCTGCCTGAAACACTTAGAAACCATGGACACTGTTTCTGGATTTCTGTTCAGCATTCAACACTAATGTCCCACAGATCTTGATGAGCAAACTCCTACTCCATGGTCTAAATATTGTGCAACTGGGTGTTTGACTTCCTAACCAAGAAACCTCAGATAATTAGGATACACATTCACTCCTCCCCACCATCATCCTCAACATGGGTGCCCCCCTCCGCCGGGGTGTATGCTGAGCCACTGCTGTACACTCTGCTCATGCATGACTGCATGGCAAAACACCCAGGTAAACATATTGTCGAGTTTGCCAATGACAGGACAGTGGTGGGGCTCATCACCAACAATGATGAGATGGCCTATTGAGAGGAGGTGGAAGAGCTCGAGGCCTGGTGCTAGGTAAATCACCTCTTCCTCAATATCAACAAGGTAAAAGAGATGATTATCGACTTCAGGAGAACTTGAATCACTCACACCTCTTTTTACATTGGCAGCACAGGAGAGGAAACTGTGAGCAGTTTCAGACTCCTGGGAGTGCACATCTTGCGCAACTTCTCATGGTCCCAGAGCACAATCAGGAAAGCTCACCAACACTTCTATTTTCTGAAGAGGCTGAAGAAAGCTGGACTTTGCACATCCATACTCACATCATTCTACAGAAGTGCAGTAGAGAGCATCGTTGCATGGTACGGAAACTGCACTGTGGTGGACAGGAAGTTCTCTACAATGGCTGGTCAAAACTGCCCAACGCATCACTGGCACCAAACTACCCACCATCAAGGAGATATGTCATATGCAGAAATTTGCTGGAAAAAGGCCAACAATACCATGAAGGATTCAACCCACCATGCTCGTGGACTGTTTTCCGCACTCCCATCAGGGACAAGACTCCAGAATGTCCACACCAGGGCAACCAGACTCTAAGACAGTTACTTTTCCCAAGCAGTGAATTTGCCCAACCCAAGCCACTACCACTACTTTATCATTTCCTGTCAGAGTCACATTAAGTACAGACACTCCTGTACCTAGCATCACTTTATATATAATCAACGCATATACACCATCTTATGTATTTATATTTATTGTGTTATATTTAGTAATGCCCTATACATTATTGTGTTTTGAGTTGCATTGGACCTGGAGTAACAACTATTTCATTTTCTTTTACACTTACATTCTGGAAATTACTTTAAACAATCTTGAATCGGGAATTTGTAATATTGACAAGCAGGATGGCCGATGGGCAACTCGCTTCACAGACTCCCTTTTCTCAGTTTCAGGGGTCAGATCAGTAACACCTGAACAATGCTGTTGCTTTTACATTAATGTGGCTTGAAAACTGCCACATTAATATGACAATGGTTATGCTGAACAGCGATAGGTTCAAATTTGGTATCGAATGAAAAATGCTAAAAGTGTCTGGGATACCAGTGATTTAGTTTGGAAGGGCAATAAAAATCAACACATTTTCCAAGGTTGTCAATTTATAAAACACTTAACTGTGTCACCTTAATTGTGTCTGATTGCTACTTGTATTCCATATCTACTTCCATGTCTCCAAATCCACCCTGAAAGATCTGAGCCTCTCAGAGTCATCCAATATTAATCAAGGACTGCAGCAAAACATACAAATCACAACTCCAAACTACCGAATGTAGGAAGACATCACATTTCAAAGCTAAAATCTTACTTATTTGATTGGCTTATTTATTTGTGTTTTCATTACTGACTAAGAGAGCACCTCAACTGGACTAATTTAGATTGATTGTAATTGTGACACCCAAAGTAATCATTTATTATGTCGTTGTCAGTAGCAATAATTCAGGAAACGTTATTTTGATTCCAAAGAGCTTGTCCTCTAAATGGAACTGAACAAGTGTTGTGTTTCAAGCACCTTGCTTGGCCCCCAAGTTCCAATCAACTCTCCACATTGTAGGTTTTTTCCATTCCTAGTTTAGATTGGTCAAATTGATGTAGTGAATAATGTGTTATTTTTTAAAAGTTTATATTTTAAAACAACAAAGCAGAAACAATAACACAATAGATTCTCCAGATGCTGGAAATCCAGAGTAACTGAATCCAGAGTGGGGGAGAAGCTGACAGCGATGCAGGTGGATGCTCCCCTGGTGTCATGGATTCTTGATTACCTGACTGGCAGACCACAGTACGTGTGCTTGCAACGCTGTGGGTCCGACAGAGTGATCAGCAGCACTGGGGCTCCATAGGGGACTGTCTTGTCTCCCTTTCTCTCCACCATCTACACCTCGGACTTCAACTACTGCACAGAGTCTTGCCATCTTCAGAAGTTTTCTGATGACTCTGCCATTGTTGGATGCATCAGCGGGGAGATGAGGCTGAGTACAGGGCTATGGTGGGAAACTTTGTCACATGGTGTGAGCAGAATTATCTGCAGCTTAATGTGAAAAAGACTAAGGAGCTGGTGGTGGACCTGAGGAGGGCTAAGGCACCGGTGACCCCTGTTTCCATCCAGAGGGTCAGTGTGGGCATGGTGGAGGATCACAGATACCTGGGGATACGAATTGACAATAAACTGGACTGGTCAAGGAACACTGTCTACAAGAAGGGTCAGAGCCGCCTCTATTTCCTGAGGAGACTGAGGTCCTTTAACATCTGCCGGACGTTGCTGAGGATGTTCTACAAGTCTGTGGTGGCCAGTGCTATCATGTTTGCTGTTGTGCGCTGGGGCAGCAGGCTGAGGGTAGCAGACACCAGCAGAATCAACAAACTCATTTGTAAGGCCAGTGATGTTGTGGGGATGGAACTGGACTCTCTGACGGTGGTGTCTGAAAAGAGGATGCTGTCTAAGTTGCATGCCATCTTGGTCAATGTCTCCCATCCACTACATAATGTACTGGGTGGGCACAGGAGTACATTCAGCCAGAGACTCATTCCATCGAGATGCAACACAGAGCGTCATAGGAAGTCATTCCTGCCTGTGGCCATCAAACTTTACAACTCCTCCCTTGGAGGGTCAGACACTCTGAGCCAATAGGCCTGGTCCTGGACTTATTTCCATCTGGCATAATTTACATATTATTATTTAATTATTTATGGTTTTATATTGCTATATTTATACTCTATTCTTGGCTGGTGCAACTGTAACAAAACCCAATTTCCCTCGGGATCAATAAAGTATGTCTGTCTATCTATCTATCTATCTATCTAACACACACAAAATGCTGGAGGAACTCAGAAGGTCAGTCAGCATCTACGGAGAGGAGAAAACAGTCAACATTTTGGACTGAGACCCTTCATCAAGACTGGTGAAACAATAATAGATATTCCTATTTCCTTTTAAATGTTCCCTCCACCCCAACCTCGGCCTCCCGCTCAAGGAAGAGTGGCAGAGAATACCTGAATTGCCATTCGAAAGGGTACATCCCGTGCACCAAGTGCCTTTAAGTGTTATGACCTCTGACCACATCAAATGGTCATGCCACTCGTCCTTTCTTTCAGAGGCCAGGCACCTAAGGATTTGTTCCAAATCTTGGTTCACCTGGTCCATCTGGCCGTTGGACTACAGGTGGAACCCAGAGGAAAGATTCACAGTTGGCTGATTAGCTTTAGCAGGCTCTCCAAAAACATGATACGAATTGTAGACCACAATGCGATATAATGTTCACTGGAAAACCGTGGATCCTGAAGACCTGGTGAGGGACAATTTTGGCTGTCTCCACTGCAGATGATAACTTGGCAAAGGCAATGAATTTGCAGGCCTCAATCTTTAAAGGGGATGCACCAGCTATCCATATTCAGGAGAGTTTGTGCATCTAAACCTGGAAGTTTGGGTGTTTGCCATAACTATATAAAACTATATAAAAGCATGCAATCAAATTGGCCAATATTCATATAGTTCTCTGCTGCAAGTTGTGAGAAGCAAGCAAACTGCTAAAATGAGTTACGTTCATGGTTCCTATTCTCTTCTGCAACAGCTATTCTTACGGACTGCTACACACAACATCAACACAGAGTCTGTGTACAAGAAGAGCCAGAGTCGCCTCTACTTTCTGAGGAGACTCAGGCCCTTTGAAGTATTCAGGCCTCTCCTTCACACGTTCTACCAGTCTGTTGTTGCCAGTACAACCTTCTATGCAGTGGTGTCCTGGGGCAATGGCATCAACACGGGTGATGCCAACAGGCTCAATAAACTGATTGGAAAGGCTGGCTCTGTTCTCTCAAACTGGACGCACTGGAGGCTATAATAGAACACAAGACCCTGCAGGAAATCCTGGCAATTCTGTACAATGTTTCTCACCCTCTGCATGCCACCTTGGCTGAACAGAGGAGCACTTTTAGTAATAGACTAAGACAACTGCGCTACTCCAAAGAGCGCGATATGAGGTCAATATTACCCTCGGCCATTAGGCTCTATAATGAGTCAACCTATAACTGGGGAAGTGATGGTCCCCTCCTGTTAGACTGTTATTGACCTCTGTTTACCAGAGTTCTGTTTAAGCCCTGTTTAACACTGTTTACCACACCCTACTATCGTGGGCACCCTGTGCAATACTGTGCAATATCACCATCACTTCTTATCTGGACAGTGTGAACGTGCACCCATTACTGTATAATATTACGGTAATTCTTGCATTACCATCTTATCAGTGTGAACTTGGAAATCTTGAAAATCTTGCGATCTTTGACCTGTAATTCTTGTACATCTTATTTTTAAGGTAACTTTTTTTATTCTTTCTTACTTTGCTTCTAGTATTTGTATATCCGTGCACTTGTAATGCTATTGTGACACTATAATTTCTTTTGGGAACAATAAAGTATCTATCTATCTATCTATCAGAACTGACTGACTTCCACATGGCTACTAGACATCCAGGTTGAGTGTCTGCTAGTCTCAAAGCATATAGATAATGCTACCAGCCATGTACATTAACAATCCTGGGCAACCACGTTACATTTTCTTGATTACCCCTAGACCTAGTACAGTGGAGGATCCTTTTCAGAATCAGAATCAGGTTTATTATCACCGGCATATGACGTGAAATTGTTAACTTAGCAGCAGCAGTTCAATGCCATATATAATCTAGCAGAGACGGAAAAAATATAGTAATAATAAATAAAATAAAACATAATAATAAATAAACAAGTAAATTACATATATTGAATAGATTATTTATAAATGTGCAAAAGCAGAAATACTGTTTATTAAACAAGTGAGGTAGTGTCCAAAGCTTCAAAGTCCATTCAGGAATCGGATGGCGGGGGGTAGAAGTTGTTTCTGAATCGCTGAGTGTGTGCCTTCAGCCTTCTGTATCTCCTATCTGATGGTAACAGTGAGAAAAGGGCATATGCTGAGTGCTTGAGGTCCTTAATAATGGACACTGCCTTTCTGAGACACCGCTCTCTAAAGATGTCCTGGGTACATTGTAGGCTAGTGCTCAAGATGGAGCTGACTGGACTTACAACCTTCTGCAGCTTCTTCCGGTCCTGTGGTGATGCAGCCTGTCAGAATGCTCTCCATGGTACAAATACAGAAGTTCTTGAGTGTACTTGTTGACATGCCAAATAACTTTAAACTCCTAATAAAGTATAGCTGCTGTCTTGCCTTCTTTATGACTACATCAATGTGTTGGGACCAGGTTAGATGCTCAGAGATATTGACACCCAGGAACTTGAAGCTGCTCACTCTCTCCACTTCCGATCCCTCTATGAGGATTGGTATGTGTTCCTTCGTCTTACCCTTCCAGAAGTCCACAACCAGCTCTTTCGTCTTACTGATGTTGAGTGCCAGGTTGTTGCTGTAGCACCATTCCACTAGTTGGCATACCTCAGTCCTGACAGTCTTGTCACCACCTGAGATTCTACCAATGATGGTTGTATCATCAGCAAATTTGTAGATGATATTTGAGCTATGCCTAGCCACACCGTCGTATGTATACAGAGAGTAGAGCAGTGGGCTAAGCACACACCCCTGAGGTGTATATAGAACACAAAGTCCTGGAAAGTCGCTCTTTCTGGATTCTTTTTGCTAAGCTGGTTCCTTAAAATTTTACTAAGCATCTGTTACAATATCTTCAACTTCCAAGTATCTTCCTGCAGAGTTTCTTATATCTCTCCTGTACCTTTCAAGATATTCTTCAAAATCTTACAGATTAAGTTTTGAACACACTGCTGCCACCAGGAAGAAGCTACAGGAAGCCCAAGACTCACGCCACCAGGTTCAGGAACAGTTATTACCCCTTTTGAACTGAAGGGGATAACTTCACTCAACTTCATTTGCCCCATCACTGAAATATTCCCACAACCTATGGACTCACCATTTTGTTTGTATTGCTTATTTATTTATTATTATTATTATTATTTCTTTCTTTTTGCATTTGCACAGTTGGTTGTCTTTTGCACACTGGATAAATGCCCAAGTTGGTGCGGTCTTTCATTGATTCTATCATGATTACTTTTCTATTATGGACTTAATGAGTACGCCTGTAAGAATCTGAATCTCAGAGCTGTATATGGAGACATATATCAACTTTGATAATAAATTTACTTTGAGCTTTGAACTTTGAACAAAAGATTCTGCAGATGCTGGAAATCCAGGGCAATACATACAAATTTCTGGAGGAACTCAGCAGGTCAGGCAGTATCTTTGGAGAGGAATAAACAGATGACATTTCAGGCCAAGACCCTTCATCAGGACCACATTTAAGTTTTGGTCACTTACTCCATATGTGACTGTGTCAAGTTTCCTTTGATAACCCTTCCAAAGGCAAAGCCTGGTATACCTAATTTAAAAATAATAATCTCATCGTATATTTCTGCTAATATTACAGAATTTGTAGTCAACTTTATTTTTTTGAGAAGCCTCCTTTCTAACAGATAACTGTTCCTGAAATAAATGGGCAAAAACTGTAAATTAGCTAGGTAGAGTTATATAACTGGGCATGAATGAAAAGCAAAGAAAAGACTTAAGTATTATAGATAAACTGGAAAGGCAAAACTAGGACTTTCAAATTCAAGTTTATCTATTAAAAGCTACCAAGCTGAGCTTTTCATTATTCATATTGATCAAAGAAAGAAATATTGCACAAGTATAAATAAATAATTGCAGTCAGCCCAAAGACCAGTGCAGAACTTAAATATCAGAATTCAAGAAGAAGCCCATAAATGCATCCAGACATGATTTCATACCACAAGACCATAAGATAGAGGAGCAGAAGTAGGCCATTCGGCCCATTGAGCCTGCTCCACCATTTCATCATACCATGGCACATAGTCTGAAAATTTAGCCACACCAAGCTTCATATAAATTATTTCCCCCACAGGTCCTGAAAATGTGCAAAGTATTGCACATTTATACAAAATTTATACACAGGTATGCAAAATTGTGAGGTGTACAGAGAGAGTAAATGCAAGCAGGCCTTTTCCACTGATGTTCAGTGAGACTACAAATAGGAGTTATGGGTTAGGGGAGAGAAGTGAAATGTTTAGGGGGAACATCAGGGGAAATGTGTTCATTTAGACGATGTTAAGAGTGTGGAACGAGCTGAGAGTGCTGGCGGTGGATGCGATTTCAATTTCAATATTTAACAGTTTGTACAGGGAGGAGTATGGAAGTCCATGGTCCTGGTGCATGTCAATGAGAAGTTTAAAGAGTTTGGCACAGACTAAATGGGCGAAGGGCATGTTATTGTGCTGCACCTTACTTGTTATCCATGAAAATGTATAAAGAATTTGTTATAACCATGTTATAAGCTTCCGTAATTCTGCTTTCAGTGCATTGCTGCTTGTATTACTTTCAATTCTAGCAACAGTGCTTGATATATTTTAAGTCACTGACCTGAAGGTAACACTGTCAGAAGCTGTGTCATTGATGGTTGGTCTGCTTTAATTTGGATCATTACACTCCTTTTTGCCTTGCAAGCAGAAATAAGCTGGTGGGAAAATGAACGTGGACTGCTAACCTGCACAGCAAGTATATCATACCAGCAGATTCTGATCATGCCACTGCTTCTGAGCTCTGGCTCTGTCCGCACAGGAGTAAGGCTGTTCTGAGGCTCTCCATAGTGACAGCAGCTGCACAATTCTGTGAATTTATCTATCATGGTATTTTAGATGGTAGTGCTCCAGTCCCCTATCTGCCTTGTTATTTCTTACGTATTTTGAGAAATTACCCCCACTGCCTGTGGCTATATGTGATACTTTATGAGAAATATTCCTTTAAAACAGAAACTTTGCGGCAAAGAACTCTTAAATTTCTGGTTGAAGATACTGGCCTCTGATTTCCAGGCTTCCCTTGGGTGAATGTCTCCAGCCTGAAGCACGAAATCTTTATCCTACACAAAATGCTGTGGGGACTCAACAGGTCAGGCAACACCTACGGAGAGGAATAAAGAGTTGCTATTTTCAGCTGATATGCTTGATCAAGTCCCAGTGAAGTGTCTTGGGCCTCTCCATTGAAACTTCCTGACCTGCCGAGTAACAGAGTCAGAGAAAAGTACAGCACAGAAACACAACCTTTGACCTACCTAGTCTATGTCAAACTAATGCCTACTACCATTGACCTGCACAGGGACCATACCCCTTCATACCCCTACCACCCATACACTTATTCAAACTTCTCTTAAATGTAGAAATCTAGCTCACATGTACCACTTGTGCTTCCAGTTTGTTCCATATTCTCACGACCCTTTGAGTAAAAAACTTACCCCTTATGTTCCCCTTAAACTTTTCACCTTTCACCCTTAACCCATGACCTCTAGTTCTAGTCCCACCCAATCTCAGTAGAAAAAGCCTGCTTACACTTACCCTATCTATACCCTTCATAATTTTGTATACCTCTATCAAATCTCTTCTCAATCTTCTACGTTCCAAGGAATAAAGTCCTAACCTATTCAATCTTTCTTTGGTGTCATCCACAAATTTGCTGATCCAGTTGACCACATTGTCATCCAGATTGTTGATATAGATGTCAAACAACGGACCCAGCACTGATCCCTGCGGCACTCCACTAGTCACAGGCCTCCAGTCACAGAGACGACCATCTACTACCACTCTGGCTTCTCCCACAAAGCCACGTCTTATCCAATTTGCTACCTCATCTTGAATGCCGAATGACTGAACCTTCTTGACCAACCTCCTATGTGGGACCTTGTCAAGTACCTTGCTAAAGTCCATGTAGACAACATCCACTGCCTTGCCTTCAACTACTTTCTTGGTAACTCCCTCAAAAAGTTCTATAAGATTGGTTAGACTTGATCTACCACGCACAAGGCCATGCTAATTCTCCTTTATCAGTCCATGTCTATCTAAATACTCATATATCCGGTCCCATAGAATATCTTCCAATAACTTTCCCACTACTGATGTCAGGTTCACCAGCCTAAGATTTCCTGGTTTAAACTTAGAGTCATTCTTAAACAGCAGAAAAACATTGGCTATCCGCCAATCCTTTGGTATCTCACCTGTCACAAAGGATGATTTAAATAACCCTGTTAGGGCCCCGGCTGTTTCTGCACTTGCCTCTTGCAGGGTCTAAGGGAACACCTTGTCAGGCCCTGGCAATTTATACACCCTAATTTACCTCAAGACAGCAAAACACCTCCTCATCTGTAATCTGTAGAGGCTTCATGAAGTTGATGCCGCTTTGCCTCACCTTTATAGACTCTGTCCATCTCCTGAGTAATGCAGATGCAGAAGATTCATTTAAGATCTCTCCCTGTCTCTTTTGGCTCCACACATTGATTGCCATTCTGATCTTCTCGAGGACCAATTTTGTCCTTTGCAATCTTTTTGCTCTTAACATATCTGTAGAGTCCCTAAGGATTCTCCTTCACCTTATCTGCTAGAGCAACTTAATGCCTTCTTTTAGCTCTCCTGATTTCTTTCTTACGTGTTCTCTTGCATTTCCTATATCCCATAAGCACCCCATTTGTTCCTACCTTCCGATACCTTTTATACACCTCCTTTATTTTCTTAACCAGGGTCTCTTGAAAACCAAGGTTCCCTACACATGTTATCTTTACCCTTTATTCTTACAGGCACATACAAAATTTGTACTCTCAAAATTTCTCTTTTGAAGACCTCCTACTTACCAAGTACACCTTTGTCTGAAAACAAACTGTCCCAATCCACACTTGCCAGATCATTTCTGATACCATCGAAATTGGCCTTTCTCCAATTTAGAATCTCAACCCATGGACCAGACCTATCTTTTTTTCCATATTTACTTTGAAACTGATGGCATAGTGATCACCAAATGCAAAGTGTTCCCCTACACAAACTTCTGTCACCTGCCCTGACTCATTCCTTAATAGCAGATCAAGTATCACCCATTCTCTCATTGGGAATTCTATGTACTGATTAAAGAAAGTTTCCTGAACACATTTGACAAACTCTATTCCATCTAGTCCTTTTACAGTTTGAGAGTTCCAGTCAATACGTGGAAAGTTAAAATCACCTACCATAACAACCTTATGCTTCTTGCAATGGTCTGCGATCTCTCTGCATATTTGCTCCTCTAAATCCCTCGGACTGTTGGGTGGTCTGTAATATAGTCCCATTAATGTGGTCATGCCTTTCTTATTTCTCAGTTCCACCCATAAAGTCTCACTAGATGAGTTTTCCAGTCTGTCCTGACTAAGCACTGCCGTGATATTTTCCCTGACTAACATCACCACCCTTCCTCTTTTAATCCCTCCCACTCTGTTGCGTCTAAAACAAAGGAACCCCAGAATAATGAGTGGCCAGTCCTGCCCCTTCCTACAATACTCAGATACTTCTTGCATTGAAATATATACAGCTCAAGATATTAGTCGCAAAATACTCAGCCTTTTGATTCTTGACTTTGTCTGTGGTCATAACAACATTTATCTCCACAGCCTCTCCACTTAACTGTTCTGGCACTCTGGTTCCCATCCCCCTGCAACTCTAGTTTAAACCCCATCTTGCAGCATTTGCAAACTTTCCCGCCAGTTCAGATTTAAACCATCTCTTCTGTACAGGTCCCACCTTCCCTGGAAGAGAGCCCAATGATCCAGAAATCTTAGGGCTTCCCTCCTACACCGACTCTTTAGTCATGTGTTAAAATATATAATCTTCCTATTTCTGGCCTCACTGGCATGTGGGCTCACAGTCCTGAGATCACAACCCTGGTGGTCCTGCCCTTTAACTTCGCACCTAACTCCTTGAACTCAATTTGCAGAGCCTCATCACTCTTCTAACAATGTCATTGGTACTTAGATGGACCATGTCCTCTGGCTATTCCCCCTCCCACTTAAGAATGCTGAAGACTCGATCTGAGATGTTCCAGCCCTGGCACCCAGAAAGCAACATACCATCCGAGAATTTTGTCCTTCTCCATAGAACCTCCTTTCTGTTCCTCGAACTAATGAATCCCCCATCACCACAGCTCACATCTTCTCGCGCCACCCCGCCCCCACCTTCTGAGTCACAGAGCCAGAGATCTGATCACTGTGACTTTCCTCCGGGACTTTTTGTGTGTTACTCTGTACTTCCAGCATCTGCAGAATCTCTTGCGTTTGTATATATGAATGCTGTAATTGATGTATGCGATCAATCACTAATTAATCATGTTTTTTGTATGCTGGAAGCATGTTGTCAACCAACTACACATAATTTGGTGCTCTGTAGTTGCCAAGAAAATTTTCAACAACATCCTTGAATGTCTTCTACGTAATTTTCTCCAGTCCCACTAGAAGTTCTTCGAATTGCCTGTCATTGATGACCTGTTTGATTTGTGGACCAACAAAAATACCTTCCTTAATCTTGGCATCAGTTATTTCTGGGAAACATCTGTCAAATATCAAAATCCTTCACAGAAATTTTTGTACCTGCTGTCAGCAGATTCTATCCTTGAACCCCTTTTGCTTTCGCTTTTGACCAACCCAAATCTCTGACCAGGTCATTTAACTCAGATTGAGTTATCGGATGAGGCTCACTCAACATAAAGGGTTCAAAATCTGCATCAGTATCAGTGTCATTTTCCATTCCTGGCTCATGCATCACGGCATCTTTATCTGCCTCCTCTAGACTCCACATCTCTGGTGACTTCGGTACTGGAAGACTATCAACTTGTGGCACAGGTCTCATGGCTGAAGGGAGGTTGGGGTATTCAATTGAGTTCTTGTTTTTAGCAGAGGATGTGATCAGTAGGTGGGAAGCCTTCAAAGGAGAAATTTTGAGAGTGCAGAATTTGTATGTTCCTGTCAGGATTAAAGGCAAAGTGAATGGGAATAAGGAACCTTGGTTCTCAAGGGATATTACAACTCTGATAAAGAAGAAGAGGGAGTTGTATGACATGTAGGGAGTAAATAAGGTGCTTGAGGAGTATAAGAAGTGCAAGAAAATACTTAAGTATAAGGAGTATAAAGAGTATAAGAAGTGCAAGAAAATACTTAAGAAAGAAATCAGGAGTATAAGGAGTATAAGGAGTGCAAGAAAATAAGCAGGGAGTAAATAAGGTGCTTGAGGAGTATAAGAAGTGCAAGAAAATACTTAAGAAAGAAATCAGGAGGGCTAAAAGAAGACATTAGGTTGCCTTGGCAGTCAAAGTGAAGGATAATCCAAAGAGCTTTTACAGGTATATTAAGAGCAAAAGGGTAGTAAGGGATAAAATTGGTCCTCTTGAAGATCAGAGTGGTCGGCTATGTGTGGAACCAAAGGAAATGGGGGAGATCTTAAATAAGTTTTTTGCGTCTGTGTTTACTAAGGAAACTGGCATGAAGTCTATGGAATTAGGGGAAACAAGTAGTGAGATCATGGAAACTGTACAGATCGAAAAGGAGGAGGTCCTTGCTGTCTTGAGGAAAATTAAAGTGGATAAATCCCCGGGACCTGACAGAGTGTTCCCTCGGACCTTGAAGGAGACTAGTGTTGAAATTGCAGGGGCCCTGGCAGAAATATTTAAAATGTCGCTGCCTACAGGTGAGGTGCCGGAGGATTGGAGAGTGGCTCATGTTGTTCCATTGTTTAAAAAAGGATCGAAAAGTATTCCGGGAAATTATAGGCCAGTAAGTTTAATGTCGGTAGTAGGTAAGTTATTGGAGGGAGTACTAAGAGACAGAATCTACAAGCATTTGGATAGACAGGGACTTATTAGGGAGAGTCAACATGGCTTTGTGCGTGGTAGGTCATGTTTGACCAATCTATTGGAGTTTTTCGAGGAGGTTACCAGGAAAAAGGATGAAGGGAAGGCTGTGGATATTGCCTACATGGACTTCAGTAAGGCCTTTGACAAGGTCCCGCATGGGAGGTTAGTTAGGAAAATTCAGTCGCTAGGTATACATGGAGAGATGGTAAATTGGGTTAGACATTGGCTCAATGTAAGAAGCCAGAGAGTGGTAGTAGAGAATTGCTTCTCTGAGTGGAGGCCTGTGACTAGTGGTGTGCCACAGGGATCAGTGCTGGGTCCATTGTTATTTGTCATCTATATCAATGATCTGGATGATAATGTGGTAAATTGGATCAGCAAATTTGCTGATGATACAAAGATTGGAGGTGTAGTAGACAGTGAGGAAGGTTTTCAGAGCCTGCAGAGGGACTTGGACCAGCTGGAAAAATGGGCTGAAAAATGGCAGATAGAGTTTAATACAGAGAAGTGTGAGGTATTGCATGTTGGAAGGACAAACCAAGGTAGAACATACAAGGTTAATGGTAAGGCACTGAGGAGTGCAGTGGAACAGAGGGATCTGGGAATACAGATACAAAATTCCCTAAAAGTGGTGTCACAGGTAGATAGGGTCGTAAAGAGAGCTTTTGGTACATTGGCCTTTATTAATCAAAGTATTAAGTATAAGAGCTGGAATGTTATGATGAGGTTGTATAAGGCATTGGTGAGGCCGAATCTGGAGTATTGTGTTCAGTTTTGGTCACCAAATTACAGAAAGGATATAAATAAGGTTGAAAGACTGCAGAGAAGGTTTACAAGGATGTTGCCAGGACTTGAGAAACTCAGTTACAGAGAAAGGTTGAATAGGTTAGGACTTTATTCCCTGGAGCGTAGAAGAATGAGGGGAGATTTGATAGAGGTATATAAAATTATGATGGGTATTGATAGAGTGAATGCAAGCAGGCTTTTTCGACTGAGGCAAGGGGAGAAAAAAACCAGAGGACATGGGTTAAGGGTGAGGGGGGAAAAGTTTAAAGGGAACATTAGCAGGGGCTTCTTCACACAGAGAGTGGTGGGAGTATGGAATGAGCTGCCAGACGAGGTGGTAAATGTGGGTTCTCTTTTAACATTTAAGAATAAATTGGACAGATACATGGATGGGAGGTGTATGGAGGGATATGGTCTGTATGCAGGTCAGTGGGACTAGGCAGAAAATGGTTCAGCACAGCCAAGAAGGGCCAAAAGGCCTGTTTCTGTGCTGTAGTTTCTATGGTTCTATGGTTCTACGGTAAGCCAGACAGAAATAGCAGTCTGTCACATGATCCTTCTGCTCTCACCATATCATTGGGAATGGCAAACGGCATTGACTTCCAAGTACCTCTGAGCCAAGCTCTAATATCGACAGCGTATGTTGTACAATAAACCTGAAGAGCCCAGGCTTTGTCTTAGTCCCCAAATTTTATACGCAAATTAGAGCTCATACTGTAAGTGTGTCAAAATGGCTGTTGTGTTGCATCTAGTGTGATGGTGTAGTGCTTGTCGCTCTCGCTTTCAGCTTCTATCGTTGGCTAGCGGTCTCACGGAAAGGAGAGCTGAATGCATAAATCTTTCCCTGCCAGCACATAGCCTCTCCAATGGCAAGCCTCATCGAATGCATCCTTGCTGGTGACACACAGAAACTGAGCTCCTTTCAGACTCAGGCCAAACTACAGAGGACAGGGAGGAGGTCTAGCCCCTCCATATGTAGCATACAGGCCCACCAGCGTGTGGACACCCCCTGGTGCTCGTGAACCAGATCCCCAGCTATGGCTAAATAGCCCCACTGCCTTGCGGGCAGCCTCAGAGAAGGCAAAGGCTACAGGAGTAAATGCAGACAGAGAATCCAGGGTGGAGCCCCTAAGGCGGCTGGGAGTCACTGAACATCCTCCCAGCCGCTCCTGCAGCCAAGCTGGTGCTAAACGTATTGCTTCACGTTCCTTTGGACTACATCAGTGAGGCCGAGAGGGGGATCTTGACAACTGGGTATCCCTGAATCTCCATCCCTCCCGCCCAGGCTTGTGCCCTGGAGCAGTCACTCCAGTGCTGCTGTTCGCAGCAACAGAACCAACACGGGAGGTAGCAGTTACAAGTGATAAGTCCTTGCCGATTGGCGTAGGCAACAGGGGCGATGAGCTATCTTCAGTAGTGGGAGGGATTTTCACGTTCCACTGGTCAGCTACTGCCCACCTCAAGCTGGGCAGCCCCTGTCTAATAAGGTGCTGACCCACCACAGTCTGCCTGCTTCAGTGGGAGCTTGGAGCTCAGAGGATCGGCTCGGCAAGCAGACTGTAAACATTGCTCCAGGCAAAGCACAACAAAGAAAAAAGAAATCTCCAACCCTGCAACTGGCAAGCTGGAACATCAGAACCATGAGTCCTGGCCCCTCCAATGACCTACAGCATGTCGACAACAACAGGAAGACCGCTGTCATTGACCAGGAGCTCTAAAAACTGAGCAGTAACATTGCTGCGGTGCTGGAGACCAGCATCCCCTCAGAAAGCAGCCTCAGAGAACAGGACAACACCTTCTCCTGGCAGGGGAAGAAACCAGAGGAACCACAGCACCATGGCGTTGGAATTGCAGTGAGAAACTCTCAGCTTTGCTCACTGGAACCACCATCCAGAGGCACAGAGTGCATTCTATCTCTCCACCTTGCCAGTTCCTCAAGCACAGTGAACATTCTGAACATCTACGCACCAACCCTCTGTGCCTCTGTGGAAATGAAGGACCAGTTCTAGGAAGACCTTCATTCTACCATCAAAAGGCTACCTGCCTCTAAACACCGGTACCTACTTGGAGTGTTCAATGTCCGAGTGGGATCTGACCATGGCCAAGCTGCATCGGACACACTGGAATCGGCAAACTCAACGAAAACAGGCAGAGTCTACAACAGCTCTGCTCCTGCTGTGACCTCTGCAGAGCCAAGACTTTCTTCTCACCAAACCGCACCACAGAGTGTCCTGGTGACACCCCCAATCTCGTCACTGGCACCAGCAGGATCTTGTCATCACAAGAAGATGGTCACTGAGCTGTGTCCTCAGCACTCACAGCGACGACAGTGCTGACTGTCACCGACCTCTCACTGGTCTGCAGTAAAATATGCCATCAACCCAGACAAATCCACTGCTTAAAGCAGAAAGGATGCCCATGAATCAACACCCCCGGAACCTCACTCACTGACCTCTGAGCACGCTTTGCCAACACCATTGGGCAAGCACTCCAGGACAATCCTGCAGGGAGCATTGAAGAAAGATGGAGTCACCTCCGTAATGATGTCTACAACACAGCTGTGACTAACCTTGGCAGGAGAGAGAGGAAAAACCCAGAGTGGTTTGAAGCTGGAATTGCAGAGCTGCAGCCTGCCATAGAAACAACACAAGCAGCACAAGAAGGACCCTTCTGAGAAGTCTCTCACTGCTCTCAGGAAGGCCAGGGGTGATGCCTAGCGTATCGCTTGTCGTTACGCCAACAACTCCTGGCTGCACCTCCGTTTGAGCACTGTTGGCCAGAAGAAACTGCAGTCTGATCGAGGACCAGGGAAGCAGACAAGCCAGTTGTCTTTGTTTCCCCTATTTTGTGGACTCTGAACAGTTCCTTGCTCTTGGATAATTTAATCAGAGCAACTGAATGTGGACACAGGAAGCTTCAGGTAATGATCTGCTAAACCTGAGACCATTCTCAAACAAATAGCCATTTGTTATGTAAAGGGAATGGACTCTGAAATGATCCTTGCTCTGGGCTAATCTATTTACCCGAGGAGTAATATACCAGAGGAGTAGTTACTTGTTATGTAAAGTGCCAGACCTGCATTCGGTATTCTCGTTAGACTCTCTCTGGGTTTCCTCATTTAACTGGTTTGGACCAGTCAGAGTGTAAAGGCACAAATACACAGGGCTGGGATGGGCAGAGGCATGAAACAATGTTGGCTGTAGCCCTGTACAATGACCAGTAAGAAGGTGACCCAGGTAGGTCAGGTGACCTTGAGCCAATGGGATGGAGATCCAAGGGTTCAATCGATGAGGAAGAGTATAAGACCCAGGAATTCCAGATATGCAGGGGCGATAACTCTCCAGCAGCCAGAGACAAACCATCAAGGATAAGGAGGACCCTACGGACACGTGGAGATCGGGACCACGAGGAATGCCTGGCCAGCGTAGACTCATTTCCCGTGTAATATCCTTTTCTCTTCATTGACTGTTCACGGACTGTCAGGGAATTCTAGTAGGGTGCACACAGAGACAGTTCATGAAACCACGTGCTTTTAGTTGAAAAATAAAAGTTACTTGTTGATAACTAGAGATTCTCTGTGCCTCACTGATCATATTACAAGGGGTGATTCTTGTAACAGCACCCAACGCTCCACTGACTCCAGCAACATCCGCGGCATGTACAATGACATAAATAAGGCCCTCAGACCAACATCTCAAAGTCCACTCCATTCAAGTGTTCCGCTGGCGATGTCATCACGGAGCGGGAAACACAGATGGAAAGATGGGCCGAACTCTACCAGGAGCCATACTCATGAGAGTACGTCATCACAGGTGCCGCACTCGAAGACATCGTGAGTCGTGCCTGTCGTGGAAGAACTTGACCAATTGCCCTCAGTTGACGGACTTAGTGAGGCGATTGATTGCGTAGCAAGCGGTTAGGCTCCTAGAAAAGGCTGCGTCCCACCTGACGTCATAAAGGCAGTTAAGAAGTCTGCTCTGCTACACCACCTGTAGGAACTTCTCTACCAGTGTTGGGAGGGAAGGTCACTGCCTCGGGACGTCTGCAACTCCAACATCATCGTGCTCTGCTAGAACAAAGGTGACTGTAATAACTACCGAGGCGTCTCACGTCTCAGCATCATCTGCAAGGTTTTTGCTTGCGTGGTATTCAACAGGCTACATGCATTACTGTGTCTGCTTGCGTATACCCGGAATCATAGTGTGGGTTCTGAGCGGGGCAGTCAACACAACATGATCCCACTATTCCTACTCCAAGAGAAATCCTGAGAGCAGAGACAACCACTTTACATCATCTCCATCGCGTGGGCAGCAGGAAGGGTCTCCTCACACTGCTCCAAAAGATTGGATGTCCCTCAAGCTCCTCAAAGACATGCAAGCCACTGTCCAGTTTGATTGCTCATCGACGAATCCCTTCCCAATCAGGAGTGGTGTAAAGCAGGGCTGTGTACTGGCTCCTATACTCTTCAGCATCTTCTTATTCCTGCTACTGTCCCATGCCCTCAGTTCAGTTATACAGTACCTCTGCACCAACAGTGACAGCAGGATGTTCGACCTTACACATCTCAGAGCAGAGACCAAGGTGTGACTGGTACTGATAAGGGAGTTGCTGTTTGCAGACGATGCCACCCTGACATGACACTCAGAGAAAGCCCTCCAGAGACTCGTCAACTGCTTTGCACTCGCCTGCAAAGACTTTGGTTTGACTATCTGCCTCAAGGAGACAATCATCATGTGCCAAGATGTCAACAACACACCAAACATCCGCATAGGCAACTACACTCTCGACCTGGTGGATAAGTTCACCAACCTTGGCTCCACCGTCTCAAGCAACGTCTTCCTTGACATCGAACTTAACAAGCAGATCAGCAGAGCAGCAACAATAGTGTCTTGCCTAGCAACAAGAGTCCGGGAGAACTCCATGCTGACCAAGCACACCAAGATGACGGTCTAGCAGGCCTGCACGCTCAGTACACTCCTGTACGACAGTGAAACGTGGATGACCTACTCTTACCAAGAGCGCAGCTTAAACACATTCCACCTCTGCTGCATCAGAACAACCCTGGGCATCACATGCCAGGATCATGTCCCAGACAAGGATATTCTAGAACAAGCAGGCATCGCAAGCATGTTTGCCCTCCACACTCAGCGTCATCTGGGAAGCCGTGGCACTTGGAGAAACTAACAGCAAGACCTGCCGCTCCAAAGTTGTAGCTCTACCACAGAATGACCCATAGCACACATTCCATTGTTCTTTGAGGCAGACAGGTGCCATCATCAAATCTCACAGACTTTCTTAATAAGAGGAGTTACGCGTATAAGACTGAAGCGTATACTCACCACAAGTGCAACAGGAAATATTGTGGCTGTTGCAACATGGTTGAGACATTTTGCTATCTCAAATACTCCTGAAAATACAATGACTTTATTATTATGAGTACAAACAATATGCTATGCAGGTAGAGCAATGCGCATCAACATGATCACAAACCAATATACACATAAATCCAATCCATGATGCTTATGTAGCCTTTCTAAAACCTGTCCTGCCATGCAGCATCCAGCCTGCCTGGAGAAGATAGAAAACTTTTCTGCTTACATTGTGGATAACATTTTAATTGACTTGAATTATGAATTGAAATAACAAATATAGGCAATTACAAAAAAAGTCGTGTATGATGGGGAAATTTTATGGCAATTTTCACAAACAGCAGCCCAAGATCCATAAAATCCCAAAAGTATTCAGGAAGCAAAATCTTCGTTGTCTTTTTGACCAGAAGTTTTGAGAGATTGTGTTGCAGCCTTACAAGATCAGACATCCCACCTCTCCCGGAAGTGTTGGGAGTTTCCCGCAAATTGATAGCGGCTCCCTGGCGCCCGCAAATTATATATAATATCCTGGAAATTGATTTTTTTGAGAGTGAGCAAGCCGGGGTGGGGAAGAAGGGAGAGGGAGAGGGAGGGAGGGAGGAAGGGAGAGAGAGAGAGAGAATATGAATATGAATCCTGGTTGGTTTCTCTTTGTGCTAAGTAGACCTCTCAGTTTTCTCTGTGGGCAGGCTTTACAGTCAACCTCTCTCACTCTCTGTCATTGTCCATCAGCGCCATGGCAGAGTGTTCCAAAAAAAGAAAATATGAAACGTACTTCACCCCAGACTACACTAAAGTGTACCCCTGCCTAATAGGGGTCAAAAATAATGACGGTGTTGCTCGCTGCACTGTTTGTAACAGTGACTTTTCTGTTGCCCATGGTGGGTTAAGACTGTAAAAGACATGTTGAGGTGAGTTTAACAGGTGTCATTCGTTCATTAGCATAGCTAACATTATTTAAACTAGCTGGCTAGCTGCTAAGGAGCTACTCTTTTGATGTCCTATGTGATGAGGCCAAACTCCCTGTAGACTTGCTCAAAGTTGTAATAGCATAAAAAAAGACTCCATGATAATATAAGTACATATTTTAATGTCACATTTTCTGCATAAGACAATATAATAAGGATACACCTTATGCTTTTAGGGACCACAACATGTTAGGGAGGCTAAGTGCAGGGAAGGCTGCTCAAGTATTTCACAGTTCTTTTCAGCAGAAAACCAAAGTCTGACAGAAGGTCACTAGAGCTGAGGTGTACTTTACATCTTTCATCGTTGAGCATAACCTGCCATTCCAGGTGTGTAAGCACAGAGGCAAGCTATTCAGGAAAATGTTTCCTGATTCAGAAATAGCAAAAAGCTACGCCTGCTCATCAACCAAGACAGCAGCTATTGTGAACATGGCACTGGAATCTGAATCTTCAGATGATCTGTACAAGTTCATCTTGTGCTAAGCGAGGAAGCACAAGACATCCCCCCTTACAAGACAAAGCAGTTTTTCAAAGATGTCAGAGCATTCTATGTCAGGTGCTTTCAAAAAATCTTGGAGAAGTTCCCAATGAGAGACCAAATCTTGAAAAATCTGTCAGTGGTCAATACAGAGAGCCAAGATAAGGTGACTTCAAAGCTGATTTTGACTTTGGCAGAGAGATTTCCAAATGTGATCAAGGCAGATGCAAGAGAACAGCTCCACTTGGAAGTCCTGGATTATGTCTCAACTAACCTTGAAGAACTGGTGCCAAACTACAGAAGTTTGCCATTTGATGAGTTCTGGGGGAAGCTGTCCAAAGTAAATCTGTGAGCACAGGGCAGTTAAGATTCAAAGAGCTCTGCCAGTTGATGAAGCTGCTTTTGCTGCTGCCAAATTCTCATTGTGATATAGGCAGGGCATTCAGCATGGTGCGTCACATTAAGACAGAATTCAGAAGCCAGCTGTCTCACAAAACACTTGTGAATCTGATGTCTTGCAAAATTAACAAATTCATTGACACAGACTGCTAGGAAGTTGAGACTTCTGGCAAAATCTGCCAAGTAAGCCACATCACAGTACAAGGAAAGTTTGCAAAAGAAATAGAAAAGCTATTTGCATTAGCATTTAGCTATTAGCATTGAGATTGCCAACAAAATACACAACAAGGAATATATATATATACACGCAAACACGAGGAAATCTGCAGATGCTGGAATTTCAAGCAACACACATAAAAGTTGCCGGTGAACGCAGCAGGCCAGGCAGCAACTATAGGAAGAGGTACAGTCGACGTTTCGGGCCGAGACTCTTCGCCAGGACTAACTGAAAGAAGAGCTAGTAAGGGATTTGAAAGTGGGAGGGGGGAGAGATACAAAATGATAGAAGAAGACAGGAGCGGGAGGGATGGAGCCAAGAGCTGGACAATTGATTGACAAAAGGGATATGAGAGGATCATGGGACAGGAGGCCTAGGGAGAAAGAAAGTTGGGGGGGGGAAAGCCCAGAGAATGGGCAGTAACGGATTGGGTATGAGGGGGAGGTGGGGCATTAACGGAAGTTAGAGAAGCTACCCAAACGGAATATAAGGTGTTGTTCCTCCAACCTAAATGTGGCTTCATCTTTACAGTAGAGGCGGCCATCGATAGACATATCAGAATGGGAATGGGACGTGGGATTAAAATGTGTGGCCACTGGAAGATCCTGCTTTCTCTGGCAGACGGAGCGGACATATATATATATATACATACACACACACATATATACGTGTGTGTGTGTGTGTAGTTTCAATATGTGATCAAATAAATTGTTGTTTTCCTTCATAATCAAATGACCTGTATACATACACCCTTGGAGGTCGACCGGGGGTGGGGAGAGGGATATGGGGTTGCGGGGTCCCGGGTGGTGGTGCTACCTCCCTGAAATGAGTTCTTGCTGGGTGGGATGTCTGCAGGATGCGGATGAGCGGATTCAGTGAGCTGGGCATATCCCAACATAGGGGGTTTTTATATATATACACACACACATACACCCCTCCCTGATGCGCGTCACCACGTCGCGGGTGAGAGGTCAAGCGCGTGCGCCGGTCCGGAGGGGAGCCTGGCGTAATGGCCATCAGCGGGGTAGTACGGTCGGCGATTCCACCATGCCAAGTGAACCGTCCGGAGACTGGCACCGGATCTGGAGAACATCGGTGGGTCCAGGGACGCAGGCTGGGTCACGCTAACGCAGCAGAGGGGTGGGCTGGGGGGAGATGACCGTTCGGCGTGGGAACGGGCGTGTTGTCGGGACGGCCGTGCGGGTGTGGTTCCCGAGAGGGCGTGGAACCGACCGACCGTTCGTCCGGCGAGCGCCTGCTGGTTGCTAGGGGCAGCCGGGCTGTTGGTGAAATGCACTTCAGCGGTCATGTGAGCCGAGCAGGCGAAGTTTGTAACGCCAGCAACCTTCATGTAATGTTTTAATGTATTTGTGAAATCTGCCAAGTTTTCCAGGCGCTGGGCCGATTTATGTTCCGAATGCCGTGACTGAATCCAAATGGTTGAAAATTGTACGTAAACGTACCTACGTATTGGGGAAAAAAAATACTTGTAAGTTTTAAGGTGATGATGCTTAAGAGATGTTTTGCACATGATGGTGTAAGACTAGGAATCTTTTCCTAATAATGTTGCCCTTTGTATTTACTTTGCGTGTTGTGTTCTGTGTGAAAAGTAGATACCAAGTACTGTAGTGGCTTGGGATCGAGGAAAAATGGCTTACAGTCTATTCTCTGGGTTCTGAAGTGGCTGATGAGGCGAATGTGGGATCCAGAAACTCCGCCAAAAGTGGGGTAGGAGGTCCTCATAGAAATGATAGGTTCATTGTTCAGGTGATGAGCCTTTGATATTTGAAAAAGGATCCGGTGCTGTGATACTTGCAATCCGAGACGACTGTCCAAGACTGAGATTTTAAACTACTAATGGAGCTGAGGGATAAGAGACCAGAACAGGGAGGTGAGGTAACTGTTAGCTATGATCTTGCTAAATGGTGGAGCAGGTATGAAGGGGTGGAAAGGGTTATTAGCTTACTCATGCTCGTATGTGTGGTGCAGGGCAGGTGGTGTACAGCTTTCGTTTACAATGTTTTCCCATTGCATTGTCTAGTGATTTGCACCTTTCCAATCCTGAGCTGACATGAGCATTGTGTGAATGTAGTACATTTTCAAGGTGACTGAGAACATTCTTGAATTTTGTTCCCTGTTTCCACCAAGTATTCGGCTTTGATGAGAGAGCTTAGAGCATTTATTTCAGGAGTCTAATTTTAGGGTTGTGATTGATCCTGCCTGCCCATTGGGGCCAACTAAGTAAGAAGTGAGCAGTATACCTTGGCCTGGGAAGTATGTTGACATTGGTTTTCTTGGACCGGGAGGACTTTGTGGACATGGTATTGTAGTATCTCTGCAATGTGTGGTAGAGCCAGATTTAGGTAGTCCATGTCACTAAGTTTACAGGAAGTCAGGGATCATTGCTGTGCGGTTGACCATGAACATTGATCTTTATGCTATTTTCCTCAGACAGCCAAAGGCTTGAAAATTATGGTGAATTTTATCATGCCTCCTGCGATACAGAAAATTGTCTGTGCCTTATTGTGGATCTTTATTCTCAGAAGGCAGTGTTTTGCAGCAGGATATGGTTCTCTTGCACACTTTGGCGAAGAAGTCAACGTTGACCTGCATTTAGCCTCTGATCCTGTGCTTTGGATGACACAGGAGACTGCGGATGTGGGGATCTAGAGCAAAAAAATACAAGCTGCTGGAGAAACTGAGCAGCTCAGGCAGCATCTGGAGGCAAAGGTTGACATTTCATGTTGAGGCACTGCGTCCGGATTGAGAGTATAAATGAGGAGATGACCAATACAGAGAGGTGAGGCACGAGTTTACAAGTGACAGGTGGATCGAGCTAAGGAGGGGTTGATGGGCAGGTAGAACCAGTGAAGAAGGAAGTGGTGGAGATAGTGACAGTGGCTGGAGGTTAATAGTAGAGATAACAAAGAGATGTAGATTATAGAATCTGATAGAACAGAGAGGCTGCTGATTACCTGAAATTGGAGAGTTCAGTGTTCATGCCTTTAGGTCTAAGACTACCCAGTCAGAATATGAGGTGCTGTTCCTCTAGTTTGCTGGTTGGGACACCCTGGTTCTAGAGTGGAGGCAACTAAAGCCAAATGGACTTCCTTTTGATCTGTAGATAAACGCCACAGCAAGAAGTTTGTTGGAGATCAGAGTTGGAATCATGACAAGAAACATTGAACAGACTTGGGCCAGTGAAGCTGTCAGGGATTACAGCGGGACATTGATAGGATGCAAAACTGGGCTGAGAAGTGGCAGGTGGAGTTCTCAACCCAGATAAGTGTGAAGTGGTTCATTTTAGTAGGTCAAATATGACGGCAGAATATAGCATTAATGGTAAGACTCTTGGCAGTGTGGAGGATCAGAGGGATCTTGGGCTCCAAGTCCATAGGACACTCAAAACCGCTGTGCAGATTGACTCTGTGGTTAAGAAGGCATACGGTGCATTGGCCTTCAGCAACCGTGCAATTGAGTTTAAGAGCCGAGCCGAGAGGTAACGTTGCAGCTATATGGGACCCTGGTCAGACCCCCCCCCCCTTGGAGTACTGTGCTCAATTCTGGTCGCCTCTCTACAGGAAGAACGTGGAAACCATAGAAAGGGTGCAGAGGAGGTTTACAAGGATGTTGCCTGGATTGGGGAGCATGCCTTATGAGAATAGGTTGAGTGAACTTGGCCTTTTTTCCTTGGAGATACAGAGGATGAGAGGTGACCTGATTGAGGTGTACAAGATAATAAGAGTCATTGATCATGTGGATAGTCAGAGGCTTTTTCCCAGGGCTGAAATAGCTAGCACGAGAGGGCATAGTTTTAAAGTCCTTGGAAGTAGGTCTTTTAAGAGACTCCTGGACATGTACATGCTTAGAAAAATAGAGGTCTGTGCGTAGGCCTAGGTAGTTCTGAGTTATGGACATGTTTGGCACATCTTTGTGGGCCAAAGGGCCTGTATTGTGCTGTAGGATTTCTGTGTTTCTAAAGCACACCACCATTCTGCACTGAAATTCTGAAATTGAATGTGTTTTGGACTTTTCATTAGGATTATAACTTGCATACTATCTTGAGGATGGTAGAAGAGTCATGGGGAAATGTGGCATGGAAACAAGCCCATCGGCCCCAAACATCATTTAACCATTTGCGCTAATCCCAATTTCTTAAATCTCCTCATATCTCATCATCGTCCCTCTGCCCCACACCCCAATTCTACCACTCTACACACTAAGCAATTTACAGTAGCTAATTCACCTATCAACCTGCATATTTTTGGGATGTGGGAGTAACCCTGTATGATTACTGGAGGAATGTCAAACTTGCAGGCAGCACCCAATGTTAGGATTGAATTGAGGTCTTGGCAGAGGCTTTACTAACTGCATCACTGATGCCCACTCTGTTGCTGCAAGCCAGAGATTAGTTTTACATATGGTAGCTTTCAGATGGATGCTGCACAGTCCTTCTGGATTGGTAGTATAAAATGCATTTGTGAAGTCAATAAAAATCATGTTTAAGATTTAATGCTGCTTACACCATTTATCTTGGATTAGCCATGCGGTGAGGGTCATGTCCATTCAGTCTTTAGAAGGATGGAATCAACACTGTAAATTGGGGAGCAGAAATTTGCTCCTGGGAAGTGGTGATGGAGGAGGTTCCTGGTAATGGCTTTCTTCTGGCTGACTGTGGCTTTATTAATACTTACCACAGTCACCTTTATAGTAAGACCCTCTGGCCTGGTCTTTACTTCCTTATTGTAGATGAGGTTTGAACTTGCGACTGAAGTTCCTCTCCTCTAAGTTTCCAATCTTCAGCCAGGATACCGTTTGCTTCCAAAGCATGTGGCCCTTTTCACTTGTCTGTCAGGTGGCAGTTGAGTGGACTAGACAGTGGAATGAATCAGTGCTCAGTGTAGTAGCCCGTGTACAATGTCTGTCCCAAGTTAACTTTTAAATGTGTTTGTGACCTGGAATGTTAGGAGACATTCACAGCCCCAACTGTTTCATAATCCAGGAACTCAAAACGCCACCTAATTTCTGTCATGGCTCTGATTGAGATGTTATGGACAGTATGTTGCCAGCTGTAAGAATAAAGTGTACTTTTTTTCTGGAAGGGTGGGCCAGAGGGATAATACTACCCCAAAGGGATGGGTTTGGCCATCAAGAATGATCGAGGCTGATGTCTCAGTGAAATAATTGAATGTCTTGTTACTCATTTTAATGTGGAACCAGCATGCTGAGGTCATCTGCACATTTGTCTCAATCATGGAAATTACAGGCAAGTCCAACAGAGAACTTGGAAAATTCATCTCCTGCATCCCAGAGAGCATTAGATTAACCCTTCTGGGGGAGTTTGTGTTGGGATCAGAAAAACTGTAATTCTGTAGCAAAGTGTGATTGACAAGGCGGGAGTAAGGAAAGTTGGATTCATTGGAGTCCACTTGTATAATGTTTGGCTTATAACTAAGAAACAACCACACCTTGTCATGACCACACCACACCAATATCTGTTAGGCAACCTTATTATTCAAGTGACAGAATGTATAATGTCTGCACAACCTGTGCCAAGATGGGTGTCAATGATTATTGGACTGACCACTACATAATCTACTCAGCTTAGAATCAGTGTTACAAGAACAGAAGCATGGTGGCATAGCAGTTAGAGTAATGCTATTACTGCACCAGCGACCTAAGTTCAATTCTGCTGCTGTCTGTAAGAAGTTCGTGTGTGTGTTCCCAGTGGCCACATAGGTTTCCTCCAGAAAGATGTACGGATTTGTTAGTTAATTGGGTAAGTAAGTGTAATTGAGCCTTGTGGACTTATTAGGCTAGAAGGGCCTGTAACCGTGTTGTACCTCTAAATAAAATGAGACAGCAACTCACAGACAACTGCCAGCCAGTGCTGTGGAGAGTGCCCACAGCATTTCGTTTTCCCTGAAGTTCACTGTAACTACCACCTGTGAAGAGACTTATGGTTTCTGTAACAGAAGGCATCAGGGCTGGATCTGTGAGAATGACTGAGAGGTCAAGAAGTTATTTCTCCACAAATGCTTAGTATTCTTGGATTTAAAGCTCCACCAAGCCTATTTCAAGTCATGCTCCTGTCAAGCAAAGCCTCAGTGGGTTAACAAGCACATAAAGGCCAAGGTCCAATGGAAAATGTTTGGCAGAACAGATGGTTGAGGAAAAATACAAGAGATCCTACAATCCACTGATAATTGAGATATATATGGACTCTTTGCTTCAGGCTGCCAAAGCTATATATGGTTCATCTGTCAGGGAGCCTAGAGCAGAAGTGAACTTTTCAAAGACAGGGAGCCAGTTAGCACTTGCTAGAGGGAACACTCAGGAGCTTCCTATCCATAATTCTGTCCTCACTATGAATTAATTATCAGATAATTTCCATAAATTTTAATTATTATCTAAAGAAAGCTAGTGTCTGCAGTCCTCACTATGAATTAATTATCAGATAATTTCCATAAATTTTAATTATTATCTAAAGAAAGCTAGTGTCTGCAGTGTGTTATGTTTGCATAAAATCCCAAAATGTCTTCCAGAAACCTCAAGCTGTTTTCTTGTAGGAACATTTCTTCAGACAACTGTTGGATTATGGTTGGTGTTACACTAAAGAGTGAAACCATGAAAATTTTTTTTAGAATGCTTCCTAGTTTCAATGTACATTCTCCTTTTGTAGTCTGATGATTTCTCTTATCTAAATCTCATCTCTTAATGAGCTGGGCATAGAATTTATTTCTCAAAAGACCAAACAAAAAACAATCCATTAATTTGATGTGTGTTGAAAGACCTCTTTCCCTGATATGTCAGAAAGGGTTATTTGGCAAAATCTAGAGATAAAAATGGACTGAAATTATGGAGGCGAATGCAGTAGCTGGAGGTTATTTGTATAAATTGAAGAAACTGACTCACTGATGTATTGATATATTTTTACATATAAAACAATGAACATAATTTTTCAATTGAGTTACTCTTAATACTTCCAATCAATGAAATAAAGAAACTTGGTGTTTTAATGTCTAGCCTTGTCTTGCAAATTGATTTTTATCTGGAAGAAAAAAAATGAAACACACAAGGCCACATGTAGAAGGTGTGATAACCAGTTTGTATGCCAGTGAAAACGTGTTGCTACGCTCTCTGATTTCCCCGTTGAATAACTATATAACACATAGCCCCAGTCAAATTAGGCCCATAGGACTGTTACATGAATAACTACTATCTAGTACAAAATTTGTATTTATTGCAATAGCTGAACTACATTTGTCTCTGTTGTTTATTAATAAGCTAACCTGACAAAATTGAAGGAATTTTGCCCTGGGTATTTTCTTTTATAGGTAGTACCAATTTTCTTAACTGTCTTGGATAGTTGATCAATGGAAAACTTTAATACAACTGAGATTTTAACTTTAATTGCAAGTCTGAACCCTTCACTTTGTGTCTAAGATTTGCATAAGGAGGTCTTTAGAGGAGAAAGTTATGGTGCCAACTTGATTATGGTGCCATGTAACAAATGGAATTGAATAAATTAGTAGTTTGTCAGTTTAGAGGCGTGATAACTTAAATAAATGACTTGTTTTCAAGAAAACACTCAGATTACTGGTTAGGTATTTCAGTATGTAAATATATTCAAATATCTCTATAGGATTTTTAGTAGGTGTGATCACTAACAAAACTTAAGTAGGGAAGCTGCAATTCAGAAGTCCTTCTTGATTCTCATTTATGTATGCTTATTCAGTGATGTCATCTGAATTATGCAGATAAGACCATTAAACAAAGAAACAGAATTAGTCTATTTGACTCATTGAGTCTGCATGGATATTGGATGGGGATAGTGTGAATCCTTTTGTGTTGTTAACTGTCTACACATATTTACACATGAAGAATGTCCTCTTGAGCAAAATGCTGTGGACCTGTGTTTGTCCTGCTGGAGAAAAGGAAAATTGGCAATTGGTGGAAGAAGGTTTTCAGCAGAACCATTTCACACTGTAATGTACTGTTTTGATAATGGTGTTGCTAATGAGAGTTTATATTTTATATTCATGGAAACTATATTGCAAAAAGTAAAGAATACATTGAAATTTGAGTGTTGTTTACCAGTTGGCCGAGAGATACACCACAAATAGGAAACTTAAGTTAATTTGTAAATACTCATTGTTTGTTATGTTAGCTGATGGAATTCTCTTTCGCTGTCATTTCTTTGTAATTTTAAAATGTACTGCAACAATTTTCAAGCATGCAAAAATTTGAATTACTGATGATTAATTAGATCGATAGTAAAAGTATATCAAACTAAAGCAGAGTACAACAAAACTGAAAATCTGGCACCTAATTGCAAGTCTTGATCATGCAGCTTCAGACTCACTCATTGACCTAAAAGAGAGCCAGTGGTGTAGAGTGTAATCAAGATTGTGGGCAAAAGGAGAAGTCCAGATTGCCCCCAAGGCTGGGGCCTTGAGTGTGTAGCCAGAGCAGAGGTAATCAAAATGTAGATAATCTACACTGGAACTGGGATACAAAATACTTGTATATTTTCCACTCCCTTTAAAAACACTGGATTCACTACAACATTTATAATACCACTGTATAACATTATTCAATAAAGTCAAATTGATGTGTTTGGCTATTAATAGGATTAACATCCAACAGTCTGGAGAAAATGGTAATCCCCTTGATTCTCAAGCATGCTGGGTTATCATATTTTTAGTGCAGTCTGCTTACTTTCTATAATTCATCTAATCAAGATATTAAAATATTGTTTCACTGATTTTGGCCAATAAATTTTTTTCCTTGCTTGCAATTTAAAAATGCAGATGGGGAGATAAGAGTGTTTATCTGAAACCAAGTTAGAAACATGGCTAGGAGTCCTTAACCAGATGAGTTGTTCTTTTGCTTGTCTATCAGTTGAATATTTCTTCCGGGCTAGACTGATGGAATTTCTCAGCTCTGTGGACATTTTTTTTAATTCCAGGAGAGCCATTGCAGCTTTACTGCTTTACAGAGCTACAGTATTTAAATGTAACATAACATACAATAATCGCAGCTAGTGAGGATTTTTTTTTTAAAAAAAAGCATGAACATAGAAGACCACAATCTGTGCAGATCAGAAGTAATATCTTCACCTTGCTGATAATGAACACTGACGCACCTCAGGGATCTGTTCCTGGGCCACTGCTCTAATCTCTACACCCATGACTGTGTGGCTAAGCACAGCTCAAATGCCATCTCTGAATTTGCTGATGACACAGCTATTGTTGACAGAATTTCAGATGGTGATGGAGGCACACAGGAACTAGAGAGATCAGCTGGCTGAGTGGTGTTACAGCAACAACCTTGCACTCAATGTCAGTAATACCAAAGAATTGATTGTAGACTTGAGAAAGAGGAAGACAAGGGCATACACACCAGTTCTCATTAAGGGATCAGCAGTGGAAAGGGTGAGCAGTTTCAAGTTCCTGGGTGCCAACATCTCTGAGGATCTATCCTGAGTCCAGCACATTGATGCACCTACAAAGAAGGCATGAGAGCAGCTATATTTCATGAGGAATTTAAGGAGATTTGGTATATTACCAAAGACACTGGCAAATTTCTACTGTGTAGAGCATTCTAACTGGCTGCATCACTGGATCGAAATAAGCTGCAGAAATTTGTGAACTCAGTCAGCTCCATCATGGGCACTAGCATTCCCTGCATCCAGGGCATCTTCAAGGAGCGATGTCACAAAAAGGCAGCATTCATCATTAAGGACGCCTATCACCCAGGCATGCCCTCGTAAGGGAGGAGGTACAGGAGCCTGAAGACACACACTCAGTGATTCAGGAATAGCCTCTTCCCCGCTGCCATCAGATTTCTGAATGGACATTGAACTCATAAGAACTACTTCACTACTTTCATTTCTCTTTTTATACCTTTTATTTAACTTTTTAATTATGTGCTTACTGTAATTTATAGATTTTTTATTACTTATGCAACGTATTGCTGCTGCATAACAAATTTCACAATATATTCCAGTGATGTTAAACCTGATTCTGATTTCTTTGGGATACAAAGGGGACTGAGGTATTTTGATGGTAATACAAATCTTGGTAGCTATAGTCAGCTGATAAAAGGAACAGACATATATGAGGAGTAGAAGGAGATGAGTTATACAACTCTCATTACATGCATGTGCAGCTCAACTCTTTGAGTGATTATGCAGAAAGTTTGAAGTTAATAATTCATCTCCTTCTACCTTGGGCTACAAACTTATCAATCAGCCCTGCTGTGGACCACTTTCTGGAGGTCCAAGACACCGACTTCTACAAAGAAGGGATCCGTATGCTCCACGACCGCTGGACTAAGTGTGTAAATGTAGGAGGGGATTATGTTGAAAAATAAATGTGCTAGGTTTTCTAAAATTGACTCCTCCTACCTTAGGCCACAAATTTATCAATCATCTCTCAATTATATTTCATGATCTTGGGAGTTCCCAAAGCGTTGTGCAGTTTATTTATTTAACGATACAGCGTGGAATCAGCCCTTCTGACCCTTGACCCAGCAACCTCCGATTTAATCCTAGCCTAATCACAGGGCAATTTTATAACAACCAATTAACCTACTAACTGGTATGTGTTTGGACTGTGGGAGGTAATTGGAGCTGTTGGAGAAAACCCACACATTCCACAGGGTGGACGTACAGACTCCTTACAGATGATGCGGAATTGAGCTCTGAACTCCTAGGCCCCAAGCTGTAATAGCATCACTCTAACTGCCATGCCACTGTGGTGCCCAAGAGTTAGTTAAATATTTCTAAAGTGTAATTAATATTGTAATGTAAGAACTGTGGCATCCAATTAATATAAGCCTACAGAAACTGCCTACAATATTTTTTAGTAATTATTGATTGGAACATAATTGCTGCCAAGAATAGTAGGGACTGCACCTGTGATCGTCAAAATGATATTGTGGGATCTTTTTAATGCTCACCTCAGGGCATCTCAGTTTCATATTGTTCAAAAACTGGCTTCTTTAATAATTTAGCATTCCCACAATTCAGCACTGGAATGCATGCTCTAATCTTACACCACACTTCTACAGCAAGGTTTGAATCTCAGTCTTCTAGCAAGAGTGAGAATAATGAGCCATGTCTGACACCAGCGTTGCACAGACTGTTTAATGTTCAGTACTCAGTGTTGAATGCTCTCATGGAACATATAATCTGATAAGACGGGTACAGAGAAACTGTTCCCTCTAAAATTGAATAGACAACAAAGAGGCACGATCTTGAAATGAGAGTTAGACCTTCGAGTGAAATTATAGAACACTTTTTCACAGATATTTTTCATTCTACCTCAATACATGTGACAATGATAAACAAATTTATCAATTTACTTTTCTTTTTCTAGTTCCTCACTTTTGGAGGAAACAGCAAAATAGCTATGCCTTTTGAGTGTCTTGCCAAAAATTACAAATGCACTTTGGGAAGGTGGAATAAAAGTAGTTTTTATAATCTTGTAAATAATTGTAAATTATCATCTGGGAAAAGGGAGGATCATTAAATAAGTCAGTTAAATAATACTTTAGGTTGATTTTGCAGAAGAGAATAATGTAGCTGGAACAAAGCTTTTAGTTAATGAAACACATGGCTACTTAAGTTCTTTAAAAATGGTAATTAAAACTAATAACTAAAGCTGAAACTTGAATTCCTGAGTATGGTTAAGAGGGATGTGTAAAATATTACTTCATCATTTTGATGTAACTCCTGAAATTTGCTGTGTTATAAATGGCTGAATAGATTTTGTTTTTGATTTACACATGAACGACACTGAACAAAACCTGCTTTGCAGCTCTTAAGCTACATGGGATAGCTTGCTGCTTATGTAGAAATTTTGTAAGTTGAGTGGGTGGTAATTAAGTTTGGTGAGTTCAATTTACAATGCCTAGTATCAATCTTCTAGTCTTCTCCTTCACCAGTCACATTAATCTACATTAGCCACTGCATTGCATCCCTGTTGTAATGAAATTTGTGATGCTAAATATGTAATAAAATATTTTGTGGTTGTTTTCTAGATATAATTACAAACATATTTTTCTGATGATTTACTGTTAAATTCTGACATTTCTAGATAAGAAACACGATGGAAATACTGATGATATAAGAATTATACAAATTCAGAATGGGTCCAGATGTCCCTCTACTGAACGACTACAAACAAGAATTTTTTTGGAAGCGGTTTCCACAGACAATACTTGGAGGGCCACGATTCAAACTTGGATATTGTGCTCCACCTTACATCTATGTTAACCAGATCATCTTGTTCCTGATACCTTGGGTTTTTGGTGGGATAGGAACTGTTCTCTACCAGCTAAGTACTTTGGAAGATTACTGGGCATCAATTCTTGCTGCAGGTTTGATGCTGCTGGCAGCTTTCATTGTTCAAGGCATGAACCTTTGGGTGAGATGGAAGAGTGTAGTTGTCGAAACATTCACTCCCGAAAATACTTTGGCCGATGAAGATGAATTTAATTTTTCCAGCTGTGCTGGGTCTGAAACAATAAAATTCATCATACCTGGAAAAAAATATTTTATCAATACAGTTCTTCACTCCATTCTGGCTGGAGCACTATGTGGCCTTGGAACATGGTATTTATTGCCTAACAGGCTAATGATACTATATGTCAACACAGGAGCAACTGCTATGCTTTTTATTTTTGGTTGGGTGACGGTATGCATTGGAGAATATTCATTAATAATAAATACTGCTGTAGAGACTGCTACATTCCAACCACAAGATACATATGAAACCAATGCTCTTACTAGACCCCTTTATATTTTTGCCTTTGTAGCAGTGGATCTGGCTTTCAGGTATATTTTCTACATGCCTAATGTTCAGCTGTAGTGAGTTTAGTACAAGAATTAAGACTGAAAAATGATTAACTTCCATTGTTAGATGCTTTAAAAATTGAACTAATTGTAATGAGATATAACTACTGCATGAATTGATATGTCAACTAGGTGTAAATTTCAAATGTTAATTAGGATCTGTGTACATTTTGTATTGCTATTTTAGAACTGCATTTGAGAATGTTAGTTTGAGTTATGTTTGGGAGTGGAATAACTTTTAAGCAGAGACTGAAAGGTAAAACTTTCTGCTAAATATCTTAACTTTTGATCACAAGATCTCCAGTGTCTTTTGTGTTTGAGGAATGCTGGCGTGTTTCTATATACCAAGTCTTTATTTTGCAGTTATGAAGAAGAAACTCACCACTCAGCTCCAGAAACTGAATGTTGACATTACCAAGTAAAAACTGGCTTAAGTTTCAAATATGCCACAAGCATTAGTGTTAAGGAAGGCAGAAAATGCAGTGTTAAGTGCAAAACAATTATTAATGAAAATGTGATTTAAGAATTTTAAAATGAGAAAAGCCATTCATAACATTAGAAATCTATCTCTATTGGTTTGTGGCATATGTATCTTCCAATTAATCTTAACTAAGCAAACTGGATGTTGGATTTAGATTAAGGACATCCTATAGCTAGAGTGTTTTGTTCTAGGATATTTTAGGATTCAATATTCGACTTTTTTCCCCTTCAGGTTTACTGTAAATCCAATCCTGCTTCAAACAGCTCAGATTTTACACATTATTTTTGTATTTCTGCCTGTCTTTTGGGCAATTGGTATTTTGCCTCCTGTGGATGCACTCATCTTATGGGTTCTTGAGCAAGTCTTGGAATTTCTATTTGGAGGTTCACCCATGGCAACCAATGTAAGGTAAGATTTGAAATCTTCATGTGAAAGGAACAAGACATCTTTGTAGCAAGGCAATTCCCAAACTACCTGTACTGTACTGTGATTTGATAAACCCAAAATACTCTGCAGATGTTGGGGTCATGCTTATCACCTCCCTGCTTCCCCTCCCCCACCCCTCTATCTTTCCCCTTACTGGTATTTCTCCTGGCACCTACCAGCCTTCTCCTTCCCACCCTCCCCCCACCTTCTTTATAGGGCCTTCTGCCCCTTCACTCTTCAGTCCTGATGAAGGGTTCCGGCCTGAAACGTTGACTGATCATTTCCACGGATGCTGCCCGACCTGCTGTGATTTGATAGTTTATTTGCAGTGTTGTTTAACTACTACCTAACAAACACACCCCAAATTAAATATCGAAATATGTCATGCTAATTTTTTATTTCTTGAGTCTGTGCCATTAAGGTACTACTCTTGTTTCTAAAGTTCTCTCGCACCCTCTCATTACTGAAGGTTTTAAATTTCGGAGGTATTACTGAAACATTGTCTGAGCCACTTCACTACTTTGGTCATAGATTCATGTGTAAGACTTCACTGGTTATGTCGGTGGAATAATTTATTTAAGTAGTACTCCAATCTCTTGTGATTAAGTCAGAGAGTCATAGGTAGGAAGGTGATTATTGTTATTCTGCTCTCAAACCCAGGATGCAGTAGCTAATTGTTGGAATCTTTTGCCCTATTAGCTGACTGGATAATTAACTTTATTCATCATTGTAGTTCACCGGTTGACTTAACAGGCTCTCTTGTGATTGAAAATTTTTAAAAAACTGGATGCTGGAAGTCAAGCAGCAGCTGTAGAAAGAGTTCAAGTCTCTTAAGTGAGAAATATACAGTGCAACTCATAAAAATTACAATTAAAAAAATAAACAGTGTAAAAGAGGAATTGCAAGGTAGTGTTCATGGACCATTCAGAAATTGCTGGCAGAGGGGAAAAAGCCGACCCTAAAACCTTTGAGTGTGGGTTTTCAGGCTTCAGTATCCCCTGATGGTGGTAATGAGAAGAAGGCATGAACTGGGTGATGAGGTTTTTTGATAATGGTTGCCACCTTATTTAGGCATTGCCTTTGAAAGATGTCCTCGATGGTGGAGAGGCTTGTGCCAGTGACAGAGCTGGCTGAGTCTACAACCTTCTGTAGCTTCTTCTGATCCTGTGCAATGGAGCCTCCATTACCACTTTTAAGGCCACTTTTTGTTATTTAAATGTGGGAAATCTAAAACCAGGATTCCAAAAGAAAACTTAAAACATGTCGGTCTTTATTTTGACTGTAATCAATGAATAAGCCCCCAAAGTTCTCCTCGCTGGGCAATTCCAAAGATTCACCAAAGAATTTCTCTTAATTTCAGTTCTAAGCAGCCTGCTTCATTGGGACTATTGCCTTCATCTGATTTTATTTATAACCCCCCCAAAACATCTTTAACAGCCTGGAGTATGTTTAAAACCTTCAAATTTGAATATCTAAAACAAAAACTGGAGATGCTGGATATAGGTTTAGGCAGACCTGCAAGCTACAGGACAGAGGAGAGAAGAAAGAAATTAAGATTTCAGGTCAATGATCCATATCAGAACTGGAAATGGCTAGGGAAGACCAGGTTTTAAGACGCGGAAAAGGGGCAAGAGAACAATAAAGGCGGATGATGATGGGATAGAAAGCAAAGGAGTAAACGATAACAAAAACAAAATGAAAATGGGTAATAATCAGATAGAAAACCTTAATCAGACACAAGGTGTTCGAGGAACTCGGCAGGCCAGGCAGCATCTATGGAAAAGAGTACTGTCAACATTTCAGGTTGAAACCCTTCAAGGGTCTCAGCCCAAAATGACGACTGTATTCTTTTCCATAGATGCTACCTAGTCTGCTAAGTTCCTCCAGCCTTTTGAGTGTGTCGCTTGGATTTCCAGCATCTACAGATTTTTGAGTTTGTGAAACCTTAATCACTCATCTTTTTGTACAATATTACAAAGAAGCGGCTGCTATTGGTGTGTATTTAAAAGACAATTGCATGATTTATGCAATTAATGGCTTCCTAAGAAACAAATAATCTTATAGTCCTTGACTAATGCTATGATACATTTTACATCTCAGCTTTTTATTTCTGCAGGCTGTTTGTTATATTTACTCTGTCGGCTGGAGTGGTGATCGCAACATTCTTTATTCCCACCTCTCTTGGTGTAGTTCTCTTCACAACTGGAATGGGATTTATTCTTAGCCTTGATCTCAGTCAGATAGAGACTTCATTCAGATTCTGCTGCAAGACAACTGATGCCTCTTTAGAATGTCCTAAACATAATCATCGAATTGGATGGCAGTTTCGCCAGAAAGAAATCTTGATTTATATTAGTCTTCTTGTAATGATACTTGTTGAAGCTGGATTATTGCATTATTTTGCAAAAAATTTAACTACATCTGGAATAAGTGCACAGACCATATTAAGCTATATCTTAATAATAACATTAGTAGGATGGAAGATTTGCCAGGAGATTCAAGGTGTATTTATTTTTGGATTATTTCGGAATCCTTTCTTTCCCAAAGGCATACAAACTGTTGAAGTATTTAAGCAGAAACGAGCAATGTTGATGAAGGTTGCCTTAATTCAAAGGATTCTTCATAATTTCAGTAAGATGCCCTAAAACTATAATAAATTTAGTGGGTGGTGATGCATATAAATTATATTTATATCTGTGCTTATCTCTTTGCTTTTTCGATTCTTATGTGCTTCTACTTCATTTATGTGTTTTCACTGTTTTATAAGTATTTCATGGGTGTTAAGTGAGTTTACATTAAGGAAAAACCTGGCACAAAATTGGTTGGATTGAGGACGGGCCATTGGAGAGCACAAGAAAATATGAGTGGGAATAGTCTACCTGACCCTTCAAACTTTGATAACTGAACAGCAGAGTAGATGAGGCCAGCATAAGACAATGACTGATCTATGCTGGCCTCATCTCCTGTCCAGTTCTCCATAACTCAATTCCTTGATCTTTCAGAAAATGATTCCTCTCCACTTTAAGTACTTTCTAATGATCTGGCCTCCACACCTCCTTGAGACAGAATTCCAGAGGTTCACCACCACATGTGAAAATATCTTTTCAACCCTGCCTTTAATGATCTACCCTTTATAATTGTGACCCCTCATTGAGACTCCCCCACCTGTGAATACATCTACCTAGTAATAGAATTCTGCAACACAGAAATAGTCTTTTTGGCCAGCCACCATACAAATCTTTTTGCCCATCTAGACTAAACCCATTTGACACTGTTAAGTCTCTACCCTTCTGTTTTATTGTGGTTAAATATAACCTTTCCAGTGAATAAACTCTTCTCGGGCTTCCAGCCGGGAGCAGTTATCGATTTTTAACTAACGTTTCGATGACAAACTTCGCCATCTTCAGGAAGATTGGCGGATTTTGTCATCAAAACGTCAGTTAAAACCGATACCTATAGGTGGCTGGAAGCCGGGGAAGAGTTTTTGTCAGCTATGCCGGGAGAGCACTGGATCCTTTTTCTATAACCTTACATTCTCTTTATAACATTTCCTCTCACCTTAAACCTATTCCATCATTTTTGTATCCTCTTTTGAGATACCCATCAATACCCCTTAAAATTTATATATTTCTACAGGTCACCCGCCTGTCGTCTTCACTCCAGGGAAAACAAAACCAGCCTGTCCAATTTCCGCATAACTAAATTCTTCCAGTCTGATACTTAGAATGCAGTCCAATCAATGTTTTGGAAAGTTGTAACATGATATCTCCACTTTTATATTCTGTGCCCTGACTAATGAAGGCAAGCATGCCATATGCCTTCTTCACCATCCTATCGACTTGTGTTGCCACTTTCAGAGACCTGTATACTTAAACCCCCAAGGTCTCCCTGGTGATCAACATTTGTTCATGTTTACTATATATGTCCTACTCATATTTTACTTACTAAAATGTATTATTTCACTCTTGTCAGGATTAAATTCTATCTGCCACTATTTTGTCCAATCCATCTAATCTATCCCCTTCTGTAGCCTTAGACCTTCCTCATTATCCATAATGCTACCAATCTTCATGTCATGCCTCATCCAGATTTTGTTTGTCTCGATAAAGTCACCTCTTGTTTTTTTAAACTCAAAAAAAAATATAGACTTGCTTAGGCTCACTAAGAATCATAGTCATACGACATGGAAACACGCTCTTTGGCCTAAGCCCTCTAACCTCTCGTAACTGTGGGCTTATCTAGATGGCTTTTAAATGTTGCTAATGTTCCCACATCAACCACTATCTCTTTCAGCTCACTTTCATGCACTTCCCATTGCATGAAAAAGCAGCCTCTGATGTTCCTTTAAAATCTCTTGCCATGATCTTAAACCTTTGCCCTTTTGTTTTAGCACCCCTACCCCAACACTGGTAAAAAGACTACTTGCTTTTATCCTGTCTGTGCCCCTCATGATCTTGTATACTTCTATCAACACTCAACCCCTTTGTTTCAGGGAATGAAGTCCTAGTCTACTCAGTCTCTCCTTGTATCTCAAGCCCTCAAGTCCAGACAACATCCTGGTAAATTTTTTCTGCACTCTTTCTTGTTTAATAACCCCTTTCCTACAAGAAGATAACCAAAGCTGAATTCAGTACTCCAAGTGCAGCCTCATCAGTCTTGTATATCTGCAACACAACTTCCCAACTCGTATACTCAATACCCCATTACCCTAACAGATGAAAATCAGCATGCCAAACACCTTCCTCACCATCCAACTCTACACTTGCACTCCTAGGATCCCTCTCTTACAGGACCGTCCCCGTGGTATGACAGTTTACTGTATAAGTCCTACCTATGCCCTATCACCACTGATCCCACCTCATCCGACGACTGTTGTTCTCCCATAATGCAGTACCTCACATTTATCTACAAACCCCATTTCCAGAAAAGTTGGGATATTTTCCAAAATGCAATAAAAACAAAAATCTGTGATATGTTAATTCACGTGAACCTTTATTTAACTGACAAAAGTACAAAGAGATTTCCAATAGCTTTACTGACCAACTTAATTGTATTTTGTAAATATACACAAATTTAGAATTTGATGGCTGTAACACACTCAACAAAAGTTGGGACAGAGTTAAAATAAGATTGAAAAGTGCACAGAATATTCAAGTAACACCGGTTTTGAAGACTCCACATCAAGCAGGCTAATTGGTAGCAGGTGAGGTATCATGACTGGGTATAAAAGTAGCGTCCATCAAAGGCTCAGTCTTTGCAAGCAAGGATGGGTCGTGGCTCACCCCTTTGTGCCAAAATTCGTGAGAGAATTGTTAGTTCAAAAGGAACATTTCTCAACGCAAGATTGCAGAGAATTTAGGTCTTTCAACATCTAAGGTACTAATATTGTGAAAAGATTCAGAGAATTCAGAGACATCTCAGTGCGTAAAGGGCAAGGTCAGAAACCGCTGTTGAATGCGCGTGATCTTTGAGCCCTCTGGCGGCACTGCCAAAGAAACCGTCATGCTACTGTGACAATTATAGCCACCTGGGCTCGGGAGTACTTCGGAAAACCATTGTCACTCAACACCGTCCGTCGCTGCATCCAGAAATGCAACTTGAAACTGTATTACGCGAGGAGGAAGCCATACATCAACTCTATGCAGAAACACCGGCGAGTTCTCTGGGCCTGAGCTCATCTCAGATGGACCGCAAGACTGTGGAACCGTGTGCTGTGGTCAGATGAGTCCACATTTCAGCTAGTTTTTGGAAAAAACGGGCGTCGAGTTCTCAGTGCCAAAGATGAAAACGACCATCCAGATTGTTATCAGCGAAAGGTGCAAAAGCCAGCATCTGTGATGGTATGGGGGTGCATCAGTGCCCACGACATGAGTGAGTTGCATGTATGTGAAGGTACCATTGACTCTGAGGCGTATATTAGGATTTTAGAGAGACATGTGTTGCCATCAAGGCAACGTCTCTTCTTATTTCAGCAGGACAATGCCAGACCACATTCTGCACGGGCTACAACAGTGTGGCTTTGTAGACACAGAGTGTGTGTGCTTGACTGGCCTGCTGCCGGTCCAGATCTATCTCCTATTAAAAATGTATGGCGCATCACAAAGGGGAGAATCAGACAATGGAGACCACAGACTGATGAGCAGCTGAAGTCTCATATCAAGCAAGAATGGACAAAATTTCCAATTGCAAATCTACTACAATTAGTATCCTCAGTTCCAAAATGATTAAAAAGTGTTATTAAAAGGAAAGGTGATGTAACACAATGGTAAACATGCCTCTGTCCCAACTTTTGTTGAGTGTGTTGCAGCCATCAAATTCTAAATTTGTGTATATTTACAAAATACAATTAAGTTGGTCAGTAAAACTATTGAAAATCTTTTTGTACTTTTGTCAGTTAAATAAAGGTTCACGCGAATTAACATATCACAGACTTTTGTTTTTATTGCATTTTGGAAAATATCCCAGCTTTTCTGGAAATGGGGTTTGTAGATTAAAGGTAATTTGCCAGTCCTTAGCATACATACATAAGTGATAAAGATCCTTCCGTAATTTTTCATAACCTATTCCTAATTACCCTCAAGATTGTGGTAATGAGCCACTTTCTTGAACTGCTGCAGTCTTTCTTATGAAGCTACTCCCATCGTTTTGTTGGGTCTTGCTGCATCCAGGGATGGACTACTTAATATTGTGAAGAGATGTGAATGGAATTGAGTATTGTGACAATTGAACATTCGTGGTATTCTCCACTTCACAAACAATAAAACTTGTTTTTTTTACTGCACGGTAGTAAACATTATTTTCTTTTAAAATGCTCCCTCTGAGGATTTAGCTGTGTTCTCAATAATGTACTTGTAACCTCACAGTGTCTTAAGTATGTTGAAAATATATTTGTGAGGTTATTATTTGTATTACTGGCATTAGAACTCCTCGGAATAGATACTAAGGCACAAAAGTTAGGAGCTGTAATTATGTGATCATCATCAAAACCTTTTCAAGATATTCATAACATTGTGAAATATTTGGTATTTTGATGACTACTGTGGATTAAGGTATTATAATGATGATCTGTTATTGCAGTCTCTCCATTTGCCATGGTAGCCTTTCTGTCAGTGGATTCTTCACTACAGTATCTCCACACGGCATCCCTTTGTATTGGGTTCACACGAGCTTTTCGCATGGTAAGTTATGGACTGTTTTGGTGCAATTAAATTTATTCAGTTCCTTGTATGTCAGTGAAAAGATTTGAAATTTAAATATCTGGATATTATGAAGTTGCAATGCCTATCTACAAACAACATGTAAAGTTAGCTTTGCTGTACAAGTGCAAATGATTTTTATCAACCTGAAAAGTTAATATTATTATTAAACAACATTTTTGATTTTTTTTTATAATTATAGAGATTTGTTCCTCTAGGCTGTTAAGGATATGTCATTTTGCCCTCCTTACCTCACAATAACATCTTTTCCTTTCCCTTTATTTTAATCCACTCTTTGTGGTTTAGATTCTGTGTCTCAATAAGAATTTTTCATTTTGAATGGTTGAAGAGGCATATTGTAACTTGAAGTGTTCATATATTTTCAGAGCCCTGCAGTTGTTTCCCAATAGTCCAAAGTTTTGTTCAAAACATGGGGAACTGTAAGCAAAATGAATGCAAGCGGTGCTCATTCACTGCTGACATGCAAGATCCAAGTCACAATATTAGTGGGAAGAGACTTCAATGTTTTCAGTGGATCATAAGTTTTTTTTAATGTCTTGGGATGAGCTTTAACACTTGGGGGCAATTGTTACTGATTTTGATATAATTAAAGTATTTTCTCTATTTTAATGTGTCTATTTAAATAGGTATGGCAACATACAGAGAATGCACTTTTGGAAGTGGTAGTGATAGGAATTGTGCAACTTGCCACATTGCATTCAAGTTTAGTGTGGTGGAGCAACTTGGGCACAGGAATTCAACTTTTAATGGTAACTACTTGTTAAATTTTCATTTTCCTGGTTATTATTTACCACTTGACAGCTGGATATGGATAAACTATTCTGAATCCAGTGAGAGCTGACTATAATTAACAGTTTGAGAACTTCTGTGTTCTTACAAGATAGTAAAGAAATCTTCAATGTACACTTTTGAATAAAAAGCAACAGTTCTCTGTTGTTATGCTCACCTGCATTTCCTCCATTTCCCGAACATTCGCATTCGCCCCATCTTCCCACAGCCTTAACAGGGATAGAGTTCCTCTTGTCCTCACCTACCACCCCATGAGCCTCTGCATTGACACACTATTCCTCACAACTTCCGCATCAAGGATGAAACAACTTGCATGCTGCTTGCTGATATTCTCGTCAGAATTTTTGAAGAACTATAAGTTACTTTTCTATCCTATTTTATAGGTTGGTATTATACGAGATCGCTTCTTTCAAGCAGTTACCAAATTCAAGTTTGCTTTGACTGTACTTATCTCCTCTTGGACAGAAAAGAAGCAACGTCGCAAATCTTCCAGTGCTATCATCATTTTGAACATCATTTTGTTTCCAGTTGTGCTGACAATCATTGCTCTTGCCTCAGCACTTTCAGCCCCTTTACTTCCGCTGTTTACACTTCCAGTGTTTTTGGTGGGATTCCCACGACCCAATAAAAGCTGGCCTGGATCTGTGGGTGCCGCTGCATGTATATATCCTGATTCAGTATATTACCAGCATATGAAGCAAAACCTGGCTGCAGCATTTTGTACAGCATTTTCAGCTGGTAGCTTGAGTAAGTAATTACATTTATATATTATTGTTCTTGGTAGTTCATAGGTATTTCAATTTCCAAACATTACCAAATGTTTCAGATTCTCCTTACTTATTTTAATAGACCAAGCTAGCTTCTTAAGTCCAAACAATCTTATATAAGTCCTGCAATTTATATATTCTAAATACTAAAACAATATCACTTCGCTTTTTGTAATATATCTGAATCTTATTTTCAACTTGCCCATTCATTGTTTATCCTTCTGTTTCCAATAGTTTAAAATGCTCAGAAGTCCATGTAATCTGAGTATCAATTAACTATTTGCCCAAATATATAATTATATTAATATAGAAACATAGAAAACCTACAGCACAATACAGGCCCTTCTGCCCACAAAGTTGTGCCGAACATGTCCCTACCTTAGAAATTACTAGGGTTACCCATAGCCCTCTATTTTTCTAAGCTCCATGTACCTATCCAAAAGTCTCTTAAAAGACCCTATCGTATCCGCCTCCACCACCATTGCCGGCAGCCCATTCCACGCACTCACCACTCTCTAAAAAATTTACCCCGACATCTCCTCTATACCTACTCCCAAGCACCTTAAACCTGTGCCCTCTCGTGGCAGCCATTTCAGCCCTGGGAAAAAGCCTCTGATCCACACGATCAATGCCTCTCATCATCTTATACATCTCTATCGGGTCACCTCTCATCCTCTGTCGCTCCAAGGAGGAAAGGCAGAGTTCACTCAACCTGTCTTCATAAAGCATGCTCCCCAATCCAGACAACATCCTTGTAAATCTCCTCTGCACCCTTCGGATGGTTTCCACATCCTTCCTGTAGTGAGACGACCAGAACTGAGCACAGTACTCCAAGTGGGGTCTGACCATATATATGTTCCTATATAGCTGCAACATTACCCCTCAGCTCTTAAACTCAAACCCACACTTGATGAAGGCCAATACACCGTATGCCTCCTTAACTACAGAGTCAGCCTGCGCAGCTGCTTTGAGTGTCCTGTGGACTCAGACCCCAAGGTCCCTCTGATCATCCACACTGCCAAGACTCTTACTATTAATACTATATTTTGCCATATTTGACCTACCAAAATGAACCACTCCACATTTATCTGGATTGAACTCCAGCTGCCACTTCTCAGCCCAGTTTTGCATCCTTTCAATGTCCCGCTGTAACTTCTGACAGCCCTCCACACTATCCATAATACCCCCAACCTCTGTGTCATCAGCAAACTTACTAACCCATCCCTTCACTTCCCCTTATAAGATATTGTGTTTTTAGACATTGCACTAGCTGTAACACAGCAACATGTTGTGAACTGAAGATTCAAAGAAGATACCAATTAAAAAAAATAAGCTTGTGCAGTGTATAATGAGCTCAAGTTGTGTGTCTGGGTTCAAATTCAGTCATTTAACAATATTACTATCTATTCTTTCAGCACTGTTAAAATGTAATTAATACCAGACGTTATATATACTGAAGCTGTGTAATCAGCATTTTGCTGTCAAGGCCTGCATTTATTTTCCCATTCTAATTGCCTTTGAGAAGGTGGTGGTAGGCTACCTTCTTGAACCATACCTCTCTAAGCTCTCTCTGTCGTATCCAGCTATTATAAGGGATACTATTTCAAAGTGAAGTTTATTGTCATATGCAAAAATACACGTATATACAGGTGCAGAAAAAACTTACTTGCTTTACATGTGCATATTATTTTTCTTTCCTTGTGTACTTTGTGTATAAAGTCCTTGTGTTGTCTTGTTTTTTTAAAATTCCAATTGTGTAACCCAATTGTTTGACTTTTCATTTTAAGGAAATCCTACACCCGGCTCTCATTTCTTGTGCCGCTTTCAGGATCGTCTAGTATGGGTCTTAATTTTAGAAAGAGGTTTTCGTTACTGCTGCATTAATATTAAGGTATTGTTTTCATTACCCAACAAAAAACTGTTTTGCATAATGCAGTTCTCTAAATAATTACAGTACCATACTGCATATCTCCTGAATGTTGATTCCAAGTTTGTTTTCTATCATTCAAGGTCATGTGGAATGAGTCTGGATATCAACATTTCATGTTATACTGAATGTTAACATTGCAAAATTGGGGATGAGACATATTGGATAGGATAATAAACTTGCATGAAAACTGTACTCTTGGGAGATATTACAACTCACTAGATTCCTGAAGAATTCATATCATCCTAGCAATGTGTGTTTTGATGAACAGCAATAATCTGATCTCAACACAACTGTACTTTTTGACAGACTCTACTCTCCAGTGTCTAACAAAACATGTCATTGTCAAATTTATTCTTTTATATCATAATACAGTAGGATATACAGTATTGGTAATCATTTTGTAGCAAAATTTAATCTTTATAGATCAGCCTACAAATGCTCAAATTGTGTACACATGAATGAGATTTGGGACACTAGCGTGGATTTGCCAGCTGCTGCAAGGCTGCAGGTGTTGTCTGGCGCATGGGAATCCACTTTGCAACTGTATTTTTGACTTGCAAACAGTTTGTAGCAGGAATTCCCAACCGTTTTTATGCCATAGACAAATGCCATTAACCAAGAGGGTCCGTGGGCCCCTGGTTTATAGGAATGGAACTGACATAACATAAAGAGGACCTGTGTTTGGTTAATTGTTCAGATACCAATAAATAACTGCATATATTTTATACTAGTTATTAACTGCCCTATTGTTATCTGATTTGTGACACTTCATGGTATTATTTTCCAGTGGTGCCAAACATTGATGATAGACTCAAATTTTTGTCCTTGGCATTGCTTATACTCATTTCTTTGTTTGTTCAACTCTAGATGTAAGATGGTATGTATTGTCATTTTCAGACTGATTTTTATATTTAACAAGAAGGTGCTGTTTGTTTTTCTTTGTCAGGGTTTGGAGCTGCAAGAAACATCGTGCCATACAGCAGAAGCTCGACGAGTGGATGAAGTGTTTGAAATGAGCTTTGAACAAAGTGAACAAGCAAAAACCTGCTTTTTAAATCAACATTTTGGCAACATTTTGACTCCATCCACTGTACTACCAGTGCAGGTTTACTCTGATGCACGGAATGTATTAACAGGAATCATTGACTCTCTGGAAAATTTAAAACAGCTAAAGGAAGATTTTGCTAAAGTTTTTATATGGGTACTTTTACATTACATAAATAATAAATCAAAATCTGAAAACATTCCAGACAATCAGCCACTACAACAAAATACTACCTGGTTAGAAGGAAATACAGTTACTTCAATGCAAACAGAATCTTCTAAAGATCATAAAGATTCATTTAGCATAAATTCAGAAATATTTCCTGATTGGTCAGACGACGATATATTTGAACAAGAGTCCATAGGAAAAAAGTCTGACATATGTCTAGCTAAAAACACTACAGGTATGCAGCAAAGGACAACAGAACCTATTATAGCATCGATTCCTGGGAGCCTTGAAACACAAAGCTTAACCTCTGATATAAATGAAGAAGAATTACCAAAAAGAACACCCGTATATGGACTTCCTGCTACTGATAAAGGAAAACGTGTATTAATGGAGACAAATACCCATGAAGTGGTCCCAGTTGTTGTTTTCAGTTCTCCTTATTCACATAAGCTGAAAGTGCCAGAGAATTGGTTATCAGGGCCGTTCTTGCCACTGCTGCTTCAAGAACTGTTGAAATCCTTCCCTGAGGATTGGTATTCATTTGTTCTTGGTCTTTTGAATGTTTTTCACTGTAATGAAAAACATTCTATTATCTTGGAAATGATAAGAGATACAACTTTGAAGGATATGTATTCCCATGTGGTAATGACTTGTTGTGGTATAATGTTTGGAACTGACTGCACAATCCCAAGCCCCAATCAGATCTTCAAACTGTATTCCGGTGATATACCATGGTCTTTGGGTTTAGATTGGTTGACTCAAAAACCAGAGCTGCTTACACTTGCACTAAAGGCATTCAGGTAATTATGATGCTCCAATAGAAGTGTTCTACCATTCAAACTTACTGATTCCATAGTAAACCTGCATGTTGATACGTGTAGTTTCTGAAATGCAGAGTGTGTAATGGTACAACATTTTGTTTCCTAATAGATATACCTTCAAGCTGACGTTTGACAAAGCCAGTCTAGGTCCAGTTGAAAGTTTTGCTGAATTAGTGAATTACTTGGAAGAGTATGATAGGAATTGGTTCATTGGAATGGTATCAGAGCCCCAATGGCAGCAGTCGGTACTACAGGAGAAACCATATCTTTTTTCCTTGGGCTATGACCCCAGTCTGGTGAGTACCACAAAAAGGGAGATTTTTATTTTTATACCATTGTTTTTATTATTAGCTTATTTGTAAAACAATGAATTTTATTATTTTTGAAAGCTTAATCATTAGTAGCTCCATTTAATTGACACTCCTGATTTAACCTTCAACCAGTTCACTATTAATTAGCCATGTTGTTGATTCACTTGTACTGTAAATGAAAAGAAATAAATGATTAATTTTGATTTTTAAAAATATAATAATCAGACAATCTAATCGTAGCAGTTCTTCAAGCATCTGTGGAGGCAGAGGGAGAGCTGATGTTTCAGGCTGAGACCCTGTTTATATTTTGCTCCAGATTCAAACATCCGCAGTCTCTTGTATCTCCATAGCAGTTCCTTCCTAGATTTGATACTTTGATTCTGAAGTTCATTGGTAGTACTACAGGGACTTGGGGGTTTCATTTTCTCTATCTATTGCCAAAATGATTTTGTTATACAAATTTTGTAATTTTACTTCTTGGTCATATTAAAACCATGCCTCTTTTGCAGAGCTTGTATACAGGACGTGTACTGTCACTTCAAGAAATGTTATTGCATGTTGGACGATTAAATGCAGAAGCAATAAGGGGTCAGTGGGCCAACTTGTCTTGGGAGCTACTGTATGCTACAAACGATGATGAGGAACGATACAGTATACAAGCACATCCTGTGCTACTGAGAAATTTAACCGTGCAGTCAGCTAATCCTCCCCTTGGCTATCCCATCTATTCATCTCCACCAATTCATGTGTCTTTATTCTAAACGTAATTTATAGTACTGGTCAATCAGAACTGAGCTATTACTATAGAAACACTGAAAATCAAATGTTGTCCTCACGCTTCAGTATAGATTCAAAATGAACTAATATGATTAAGTGCACTACTTGGAAGCGTGTCAGCTATGCAAAAATAATTCAGGGTAATTGTAAAATTAGTTCCAAGTTTTTGTTCAGAATTGATGGATTTGTGTATACATGGAAAGTTGATGACAGAATGTAGTTGAGAAATTAAACAGGACTGCAGCCCTACTACTCCTGAAAAGTATGACCTGTTGAATTATGCTCAACTGCGCTCCCTCTGTGTTCTTAAAGTATGCCAATATTTGGATTAGGAAAATGAAAAAAAAAAGAACTATGAACCTGTATTTCAGCATGTGCCAGTCTCATTCAAGAGTAGAATGCAGTTCAGTATATTTTCTGCAAACATTTTAAATTCTAAAATGATGCCAGATTTTTAAAGCCATGAGACTGAAGAATTTTAAATGTCTCATTTCCAAAGATCTCATTACATCAAATATAAGAATTATTAAAAAAAGTTAAATTTCTTTCTTTTTCATTAACTTCTGCCATAAATTTCTGATACCAAAAATGATATTTTATCCATTCTGTTTTTGATGAGAGCATTTTAGTTTTAGGGCAAGTAGTCTAATTCAAGATGACACAAATTTAAATGAAGTTTTGGAGATATCACTGAGGCTAAAATCTGATATTAATATCCTCTGGCACATTGAAATTAAATTGAATCATGTATGTATTTGTTAATTTTTTTGATAAATTTTTATTTGGAAGCAAGAATTTAGGGTAGCAGTAAATTATTTTTATTAATTCTATAAACTTATTTCAAAGTCAGGTACAATGTTGGTATAGTGAATTGGTACTAATTCTTTGAATAATTGCTACTTTCTGATCTGAGCTATACTCTTGGTATTCATCTGCAATCTGAGAGAAAAGTCTGAAAATTCCCAAACAGGTACCACACCATCTGATACTATCACAAGCCAAAATAAAATACAGAAGGAATTTATATGCACTGTAAAGGAAATGTACTAAAAGTGCCAGAAAACATGCATTCGTTTAAGAACATGTTTAAAATTTTCAACCAAGCAAGAATTAATCTTCAGCATTATTAATAGTGCCTTTTAAGTGTTGCACAATATGAATTGGTTAATAAATCCTTTCACTGTCCAATTAATATAATATTTTATAGTATGCTGGTATTTTAGTTCAGTTTTTCAGAGATGAGCAATAAATTTTTTAATCAAATTTGTTAGAGTTATAGATTTGTATATATTGAAGTTACAATAAAATTTCAGCTTTGACTTTTGCAGTTTAAGTATTTATATATAATAGAAAACCTATTGCCTCTTAACCTTAAAATTAAATCTTTACCTACTGCAAACACCTAGTGTTTTGTCATTCTGGATTACTAAAATGCTCTACAGATCTTGCACATCTCATGCAAAGGTAACTGACATTGCAGATAGAATTGCACAGTTGCACTGTAATGGTCAAAACTTTGTACTTATTCAGCAGATGCTCACCATTTAGATAAATGTAAAGAATAGGTTAAAGATAAATCTGGATTTATTCGAGGATGAGATACAATAGGTGACAATTCTATAGATCTCTCTTTTTCTGGATCTTGTCTCCCAGTGCTATTGAGCAGGTTTCTCCAGAACTTAGAATGATGAACGAACAGAAATATTTTTATGTCAGGATGGTATGTGAGTTAGAGGGGTACTGGCTCTGAATCAGTTCAATTCAATATATCCTTGTCATTTGTGTTGATAAAGGTTAAATGTTTGGAACATGCTGTTTGAGTAATTATTTTGCAGATGGTGCATACTCAAGCCATTGATCCTATTCTCACTACAACTATCAGACAAGAGGTATAGAGACCTTGGGTTCAGGAACAGTTATTACCCTGCAACCATCATGCTCCAAAACCATCCTGAACTGACCTCATTCACCATTCATCTGAACTGCTTCTACAGCCTCACTTTCAAGGACATTTTACAACTTACCAGTATTATTTATACTATCTTTTTTTGTACATATCAGACTTCGTTTATGTACAGTGTTTTGTAAAATTATATTTTTCCCCCTATAAATGCCTACAAAAAAAAAATCAAGGTAATATATGATAACATAAATTGTGTGCTAGAGGTGCAGGAAATGAATATTCAGAGTTGCCATTCAAACACAGTGCTTTAACCTGAATGTAAACAAGAAAAAATCTGGAGATTGAAATCCAAGCACCACACACCAAATACTAGAGGAGTTCAGCAGGACAGTCAACATCTATGGAAAAGAGTAAACAATTGACATTTGGGCTGAGACCCTTCATTCGGACTGGGGGGAAAAAAAGTCAGAGCAGGGTGGGGAGGGGGGGGGAACGAATACTCCCGGTGAGCTCTCAACAAGGCCCTATATAATTGAGAGTTTACTCTTGTAGTCAAAATCTCTTGGTGAATCCTACCATACAATCTACCTTATTGTATATTACTGTATTGCCTTCTGGCTCTGACTTTTTTCCAATCGTGATTCTACCCCTCCCCCTGCCTTTTTGCTCTGATTTATCCAGTCCTAATGAAGATTCTGGCCCAAAAACATCGACTGTTTATGCTTTTCCATAGATACAACCTGGCCTGCTGAGTTCCTCCAGCATTTTGTGTTTGTTGCTTTGTCCTAAATATGTTAGAGTTTATTGATAGTTGTTGCAGTCAGCCTGGTAAGTGAAGACTGTTCTACCAGACTTCTGATTTGATCCTTGAAGATTGAGACAAGATCTTATATGGGTTTATTCAATAAACTTGGATACATAGAGTCAGACTGAATATATTGACAATGGTTATTGGAATGAAAGAACACAATTGGGAATAAATAGATCCTGTTAAGCGTGCAGGTTGTTACTAGTGATGAAAGGTTTCTGCCCGAAATGTCGACTGTATTTTTTTTCATAGATGCTGCCTGACCTGCTGAGTTCCTCCAGTATTTTGTGTGTGTTGCTCAGACTTCCAGCATCTGCAGATTTTCTCTTGTTTGAGGTTCTGTAGGGATTGGTGCTTAAGCCTCAGCTTTTCACAATCTATGACCAATTTCACAGAGGGGACCAAAGGTTATATTTTTATACTGGGTCTTAGTGGGGGTTACAATCTGCTGTTCGGACAATTTAAGCGCCAATCCAGGTAGGCTGGGGGCTTCTCTATCTGCAAAACTGAGACTGGCCCTGGCTGCTGTGGTTTGTGTCTGCGAACTTTGCGGTGATTTGCCCCGCTAATATGATGAACTGAATACAAGGCCTGGGGCCTGCTCTGGGCTGGTCCAGGGATTTGGATGTAAGGACTCAATTTGGGTCGGAATGCTGTTGTTGCTCGCTTCTATTGTTTGCATGATTTGATTTCCCCCCCCCCCCCTCACTGCGCATTGGGAGTTGGTTTTTTTAGGTTCTTCTGGGTTCCTTGCTTTGCAACTGCTTGTAAGCAAACAAATCTCTGTTGTATAATTTATACATTCTTTGAGCATTAATGTACTTTGAAACAATAGAGGGAACTCTAAGCTTGCAGATAGTTATGGATAAGGATATGACTGGAACTTGGGGTGGGGGGTGGACAGGGAAGGGAGTGCTGCTACAGTGTTAGGGAGTGACAATGGGAAGTAAACTGAAAGCAGCTGTCATTGGGCAAGTTCACAGCCAAGAGGTGGATGCCATTTAAACTGGTCAGAATTCACAAACCACATGATGGCAGACAGGGATGGCAAAATTCACAAAACTTAAATGATGAAGATAATATGATAGAGCATAAACTTGATACAGAGCGTAGCAAAGATTTGCCAGATTGATTGCTGGGATGTTCGGTTTATCACATGAAGAAAAATTAACCAGATTACACCTATAATCTATAGATTTTAGACCAATGACAGATGTTCTTATTGAAACATACTGAATTCTTACAAGACAAGATTCTGCAGATGCTAGATATCTTGAGAAACACAAACAAAATGCTGGAGGAACTCAGCAAGTCATACAGCATCCATGGAGGGGAATAAACAGTTGACGTTTTGAGCCAAGCCCCTTCATCAGGACCAGAAAGGAAGGGTGCAAAAGCCAGATTAAGGTGTGGTGGGGAGGGGAAAAATTACAAACTGGCAGGTGATAGGTGAGACCAGTTGGTTGAGGTGGGTTGAAGAAAGAAGTTGGGAGGTGAAAAATGGAAGAGGTAAACAGCTGAAGGAATCTGATAGGAAAGGACAGTTGGACCATGAAGGAAAAGGAAGAAGCATAACCATAGGGAGGTGATGGGTGGGTGACAGGATAACCAAAATGGGGAATAGCAAAATGGGGGGCGGGGGGGAGAGAAAAAATTACCAGAAATGACTAAAATTTATGTTCATCCCATCAGGTTGGAGGCTATTCAGATGGAATATGGAGTGTTGTTCCTCCAACCTGAGTGTGGTCTCATCATGACAGTACAGGAAGCCATGGACAGAAACGTCAGAATGGGAATGGTAAGCTGAACTGAAATGGGTAGTGACCAGGAGATCCTGCCTTTTGTGACAGACAGAGCGAAGGTGTTCAAAAAAGCAGTCTCCCCCCCCCCCCCCCCATCAACACTGGATCTCACTGATGTAGAGGAGGAGATTACACAGAGTACTAGATACAATGGATGGTCCTCGCCAACTTGCAGGTGAAGTACCACCTCATCTGGATGAACTGTTTGGGGCTATGAACAGTAGTGACAGAGGAGGTGTAGGTGCAGGTGTAGCACTTACCATACTTGCAGGGATAAGTGCCAAGAGGGAGTGTTGGAGGGGAATCAGTGGACAAGGATTCCTACGGAAAGTGGATATGGGAGGTGTTTGGATGGAAAGATATGTTTAGTGGTAGGATTCCATTGGAAGTGGTGGATTACAGAGAATGATGTGCTGTAGCTAAAGACAGGAGAAGCCTATCTCTGTTATAAGTAGTGAGAGGATGAGGTGTGGGAAGTGGAGGAGATGCAAGTGAGGGCTGCATTGATGGTGGAAGGGGAAACCCCTTTCTCTGAACAAAATCTCAGATGTTATGGATAGAAATCCTTACTCTGAGAAAAGAGAATAGCATTTTTACAAGTGGAAGTGTGGGAAAAGGTAAACCCACTATGCCAGTAGTTTTATGAAATATGTCAGTGGATAGTCTGTCCCCAGAAATGGAGGCAGAGAGATCAAGAAAGGAGAGAAAAATGTCAGATGGACCAAGTAAACTTGAGGTGGAGTTTGGAAGCAAAGTTGATGAAATTGATGAGATCAGCATTGGTGTAGGAAGCAGCAACAATGCAGTCATCAATGTTGTAGAGAGATTCTTAGAGGGATAAATGAAGATTTCATACTCTTATCTGGTTTAATGCCTGGAATCAGTTATTTGTGATAGAATTGAATAATATTTTTTACTCACAAGTACTAAATATTTGATAGTTCTCTATCCCGGAAGGTTGTGGAGACTGAATAGTAAATGTTGACAGAGCTGCTAAGAACAACTTTGTTGCATTTGAATAATATTTAAAATCCCAGGGTTTTAGTTACTAAGGGAAAGAAGTTCTGCTATAAATGATCAGCCATGACCTTACGGATGGCGGAGTAGACATGAGTCAAAAGGCCTACTTCTCCTATTTATTTTCTTGTGTCAGGTCTATTGGTTGAATAAAGTAATAGATACACTGGCAGAAATCTGTTAGCAAGCTTAAGGCATGCATTTACAAACACATAGATTTTGACCCTGCTGACATGGTTGCAACGTGTCTGAAACGAAGTCTAAAGTGATCAAGTAGTGCTCGGGAAGGGAGGAGGCAGGGTGAGGAGTTGTTGGTAGTGTGCAGGTTTGCCGTGTGAGAAAAGAAAACAGTGATGTATGTTAAGAAAGCACAGGCATAAGTGCTTGCTTTTTTTAAGTCAATTAAATACTGCAAAGTTAAACTTGGTTGATCTGCCAACATTTACTACTCAAGTGTCCTGGATGATTTTCAGCACTTCCACATCAATGACGTCTTCAGAGAAGAGAAAATAGCTTAACAGTACTTAACATTTACTTCCTTGCCTGTGTTTTCTGAAGAAGCTAATTCATTCATATATAAAGACTATTAACCCATATCCTGAATGCCCATCTGGATCTTGAGTCTTAATGTATTGTAATTATATCAAACCAGAAGTTAATGACAACAACTGAATGACATCATTTCTCTTGCTATACTCAATGAACCTCTTTCTGTACCCAGGCTGCATTAAGGTTGGGTCTGATCTGCTTAGTATCCCTCAGTGCCACAAAACATGTTTGCCTATTTACATACTGCTAGGGTTAGGTTCATCAGAGATTTGAATGTAAACCAATTCCTGAGTGGCCCCCAGCAGAAACAAACTGGTTAATCTAGTTATTTTAGAGGTCTTGGCACTACAAGAATAGGTACTGAAAAAAATTCAATTGAATAGAGGGGGAAAAATTTTGTGGTTAGCTTCATTTCTGATAGCTTAATCTGACAAAACATTAACAACATCACAAATTTGGGTAACATAAATCACAGATTTATACATTTGCTTCCCTCTCTCTTCTCGTCCCCCACCCCAACACATTTTTATTCTGGTGTCTTCCCCCTTTCTTTCCATTCCTGAAGAAGGGTCTCAATTATTCATTTCCATTGATGCTGCCTGACTTGAGTTCCTCCAGCATTTTATGTGTTGCTTTGGATTTCCAACATCTGCAGAATTTCTCATGTTTAAAATTTGCATAGTACCTTTCACATTCTTAAATTGTGTCGAGAATACAAAAAGCATTACAGAATTTACCTAATGTAAATAACTTAATAAATGACATTATGCAAAGTAAACAATAAAACTAATAAGCAAAACATGCATTACCTTCAAATAAAGCAAAATAGCCATAGCTTCAAGTTGCTTTAACCTTTTTCTTTCCAAAATATGTGGCATCAGCATCCTTAATCATGAAAAATTGCCAACAAAAAATTGTCAGAAAAGAACAAGCTGTTCATACTATTGTGCTGTAGGCAAATCTCACTGGCATTATAAAATCTACTTTGGCATGCTTAGATTATTTGAGGATACACCACATCATGAATATTCTAATTATATTATAGTTTATTACCGTGCTGTTAAGCAGAGCAGAATCCATTTAGTGCCACGAATATATCTGCTATTAATTGGTATTTGAAGGGCAATTATCAAAATGCTAGAAATACTGAACAGACCAAACAGCAACTGTGGAAAGAGAAACACAGTTAACATTTCAGGACGAAAATATTAATCGTGTTTCTCTTTCTACAGTGCTGCTTGAGTGTTTACAGCATTTCCCATTTTTAGTTTAAAATTAAATGGAAAATGTTATTGTTCACAATAATCTAGAGTTATGTAGAGATCAGCTTACCTGCTTTCAACATGGATTTAATATTTGGCCAGTGTAAGATTACTCACTTTTAAAGTCATCTTGAAATGCTATGTTAAAATTTACTTAATTCATTGTTAAATATTTTGCTGAGTTCCGTAAGATATTACATAATCCAAAAGACTGCGGTTGATGCAATCATGAAAAAGTCATGCCAGCGGCTCTACTTCATTAATTGAGGAGGTTTGGTATGTCATCAAATTTCAACATTCTGACTGGGTGCATCACCACCTGGTATGGAGACTAATGTGCAGGGTCAAAAGAGGCTGCAGCGGAGGTTGTAGACTAACACTGCTTCATCCCCACCATCGAGGACATCTCCAAGAGGCAGTGCCTGAAAGTGATATTCACTATTAAAGACCTTAATCATCCAGGACATGCCCTCTTCTCGTTTCTACCATCAGGAAAGAGGTATAAGAGCCTCAAGCCCCATACTCAATATTTTAGGAAAAACAACTTCACCGCCATCATCAGAATTCTGATTAGTCCATGAACCCATGAATATTCTTCCTCTTATGGACTATTTTTTGTAACAGTAACTTATGTTTTGCACTGTACTGGTGCTGTAAAACAACTAATCTCAGTGATAATGAGCCCAATTCAGATTCTGAGATATTTACAAGAAACAATGAATCACTATGAATTCACAATTAGGGCATTTGGCTTTTGCATCATACAATCAATACATTTGAAATTATTTGAAGTGGGGGACACCAATAATAAATTGTAATAGTTATACCACTGTTGACCACTTAATAATTTGTTTTTCAGAAAGGTATTCTTTATATTATCCAATGTACCTCTAATGCAGATACTGAATATTGTTGACAACATGTACTATTATACCAATAAAATCTTTGCATTGAAATAAATTTAGTTAGTCTTCCATATAAAATAAGGCTCTTCAAAACACTTAACCTAATATAGGAAAGGGACCATGTGGCAGGGACTAGAGTGGATAGCTATTTCAACAGGAGTATAGATTCACCTAAAGACAGATCTTTGTTATATAATCAGATGATGAAAGGATGGGAGCAGATATTGTGATTTGCAAAATAGCCTAATTGTTAATTCTGCCACAGAACACTACAGAGACTTGGGGGAAAAAATGGAGTAAAGGTCCTTTTCAAGATTTAAATTTCTTTTTCATTATTAAAAATTCTTATTAATGTCTTCTGATTTTAACTCTGAGCCTTACCATGCTATGCTACTAAAGAGCTGATAAACTCTACTGATAGTTTCTTAATAAAAAGGAATTGTCAAAATACATTGATTAGTTATAGTAAATTATACCTACCAATCCACTTTTCAAATTCTTAACTCTCTTTACTGACACCTTGTCAGCTACCAGCCAGGCCCAGGTTGGAGCGTACTGCCACAGGTAAACATAAAGCAGCAATGGCTGCTCTGAAATCCACATCTCCTTTAATTGGTTTGCCATTCCAACTAATATCAGTCGAGCACAACGGGCTGTTGGCATTTTGCAGGTTTGTTCTGAACTCTCAGTTGTAGTCTAAAGAAAGCATAAAAACACTGCAAAAATACAGTAGAATAATCCATATTTCCCTGTACAGTATTTAAACATGCCAGGCAACTAATCAGTGTCTCAAATGAAAGTGGGGATTCAAAAGACAACATTTAACTGTATCTAACTGATATTTTTGTCAGTTTTCCTTGTTTTTTTATTTTAATCTACTGTTCCTGAATCAAGATAATACTTACTTGCCTAGTATTTTGCAGTTACCCTGTACTACATCGGTATTTTCATTAACATGAACATTGTAAACACTGCGTTTTATTTAAAAGAATGGTTAATGCAGTAAACCTATTACCACTATGGCTTTTCATAGGACATGAATGATGATCCTCAAACTATCCTGGATATTATCTAGCAACAACTACCCATGATCAGTACATCTATAACCTGTTTTACCTTATTTATCTCTCCAGTAAAAGCATTTTTCAAAATATTTGAGTGGACGAATCCTGGACAAACCATGCTGATTACAATTCCTGGGTAATTAGCAAGCTCTGGTCGAAGAGAATTAAAAAATCCCTGGAAAACAGAATACATAAATGGGATCATAACATTTTGCATTTATGATATAACCATCAAAATATTTTTATTTTTACTGTTGGTGCACTTAAGAGTATAGTTACCAGAATTTTACTAGACTGTAAATCTTATCTTGTGTACAAGATAATAAGAGGAATAGATAAGAGTGGATAGCCAGCGCCTCTTCCCCAGGGCACCACTGCTCATTACAAGAGGACATGGCTTTAAGGTAAGGGGTGGGAAGTTCAAGGGGGATATTAGAGGATGGTTTTTTACTCAGAGAGTGGTTGGTGTGTGGAATGCACTGCCTGAGTCAGTGGTGGAGGCAGATACACTAGGGAAGTTTAAGAGACTACTAGACAGGTATATGGAGGAATTTAAGGTGGGGGCTTATATGGGAGGCAGGGTTTGAGGGTCGGCACAACATTGTGGGCTGAAGGGCCTGTACTGTGCTGTACTATTCTATGTTCTAAATATTTGCACAAAAATACTTGAGTGATTTAATTTATGTGTGATTAATGAAAATCTTATATTTTCTACTGGAGTCTTAGGAAAGGATCATGCAATTAAGTTTCCAAATGGGCTTATAAATTACTTGGTCCAGATGGAATGCATTCAAGATCTTTGAAGAAAATAAGGGAGAAAACTACAATGGCCTGGTTAGAGTCTTTTAAATATCTACAGATTTGAGGTGGTGCCCAAGAACTGGAACATACAAACATTAAATCTTGTGCAGGGATAAAGCCAGCACTTGACAGCAATCAAGTAGGCCTAACCCTAATTGCGGGGAAAGTTTAGAAACAATAGTCCAGGGCAGAATTAGTAATCATATGCACAAGTGGAGATTAAGCAAAGAAAGCCAGTGTGAACTTTTTATTAAAAAGGCAAGTTGTGTCCGACTGATTCAATATAATTTTTTAGATTAAGTAACAAGAGTCCATGTCAGAAATGCAGTTGAAATGATAGATATGGACATCCAACAGGCATTGAATGAAGTGCCACGTACTGGGCTTGTTTTCAATCCTGAAACCCATGGAACAGAAGAGGCTGTGGTGCCATAAGTAAAAAGGTGGCTCAATAACAGAAAATAGAAAAGAGTTGTACAAGGTTGTTTTGCAGTTTCAAGGGTTTTATGGTAGAGCTCCCCAGAGGTCAATATTAGTACCACTGCTTTTCTCAAATTTGAGTGTACAGGTCACAATTTACAAATTGCAAGTGACAGAAAACTTAAAGGCATTGTGAATTGTGGAAGAGACAGCAATTAAACCTAAAGGGGATTTAGACAGCCGGATAGAAATGGATAAATTAATGCTGAGAAATGTAAAGTGTATCATTTTGGTAGGAAAATGAGAAGGAGCTATTATAAACAAGGAGGCATAATTCTAATAAGGACAAGTGGGAGAAAAGGGACTTGGGGAATAAGTACATAACGAATTGAAAGTGACGGGGCTGTTTGAGAAGTTGTTATAATAGCATGCCTTATAAATTGAACAATAACAGTACAAGGTTATATTGCATTTCTACAGATCACTGGCTCAGCCAAAACTTTATTATCAATGTCAAGGCTTTAGACAGGGTTGAGAAGAGTTTCACTGAAATAATTCTAGTGATAGACTTCAATGTTATGGATGGACCGGAGAAACTGTAATTGTTTTCTTTAGAACTGGGAAGATAAGAACGTAAAGCCTTAGGCAGAGAGGATAAAGAGAAACTAGCCCCATTGACAGAGATGACATGGAAAGAAAAAGACTGGAAAAGAACCAAAACCAACATGATGAAAAACTTTTCTTCTTAAATGAGGAAAAATGGCATGGCTGAGCATTCATCACCAGAAATACTGAACGTCAACCATCTGAAGGAGTTGGATAAATGCTGAAAGAGTTTGTAGAGCTTTGGGAAGAGGGCAGCAGTGGGATCCGCTGGATTGCTCTTACATTGTGCTGATATAAACTTGACAGGACTATTGCACTTCCACCTTGCTGAAATCAATTTGTGCTTTAACAGCAGAGAGTTTGCTACTGTAAACAAAAATAAATCAGATCCAAGTATCTCCAAGGATTTACAGTTGTGCTTGTACTTGATAATGGAGCAAATACATTGTGTTTCTGCTGACATTATCAATGCAATGCACAGCATCTTACAAAAACAAAAGAATACTTTTCCTTTTTTGGGAGACAACTCCTTTTTGCTGATAGAGCAATATGTTCAGAATTTGAATTAAAATTTAACTTTTTAATAATACAATTTTAATTATCCTTAATTATATACATTCAGTTCTTTATCAAAACTACAAGCATTTTTAAAGGTTACGTTCTTAAATTGAAGATTCATGCAAAATTAATAACTCTACACCATTCAAAAACTAACTGCTGAAGAATAATAGTCAATTTGTTAAAATTGTAATACCCAAAATAATCACCAAACTCTGTTAAACTGACTACCTGAAGAGCGTGTTTACTACTTGCATATCCTGTAGAAGCCGGTGCTGCAGCCAGGCCAGCCAAACTACTGACAGTGACTATCTGTCCTTGCCCCTGTTTAACCATGTAGGGTAAAACACACTTGGTCATTGACACTGTACCAAAGAAGTTTAGTTTCATAATAGCTTTGTAAACATCAAAGCATGTGTCCAGAAAAAGGGACCCCTGAGAACGTCCAGCATTATTGACCAAAATGTCGATCTGAAAAACATCAAAGGTAATATGCAATAGTAAGTTTGAATATTTCTTGGTTAAACAATAGTTTCAGCATAAAAATCCTAACGTGGGTCTTCTGTAATCACCAAATTTTACCGTTCTACTTGTTTTGAGTGAGATCCAGGAAATCAGCCCATGATTCAGATTACCATATACAACTTTTTCTTAGCACATATAAAAATTTGGAAAATGTCAACGATAATTAAAATGGAGAAATAAAGTTTCTTGGCAGGGTAATCTCAAAAAGTCAAATGTGTTCTGGTTCTCATTTAGCCTTCACATTGGGAAATAGGGGAAATTAAGGTGATTGTTTAAAAAATTTATTTTTAACCAATTGGTCACTAGTTTGTATTATAGTTTACCTCAGTCATCACAAACAGTTAATACTTTTTTAAATATATTATTCTGCAAGCGCAAGACAACTTTTACCAAACCTTACCAAGGTGCAGCATTGACAAATGTCCCAAAACTACATATTTTATTTTTCTCTTCAATTCTGCACAAACTAAACTAACATCTATAAAATTGTCGATACAATTTTAAGGTCATTTGAATATTTGTTGAAGTAACTGAAGAATGATACACAGAATCACTGCTTATCAGTATTGCTCTATAGTCTTGTCCATATTCTTGACATTTAGATGGGTTTATAATGACAGAAAATAATAGTAAAGACAAAAGTAAATATTGTTATAATTATTTCAGATTGTACCATTTACACATGGTTAAGGGCAGCTGGTACTGATTACTACTTAAAAATAAATATATATAAATCTATGGGTAAATGGCATACACAACTTAAGATGCATTATTTATCAATTACAATTTTTTAAACACACAGATGCCATAAATAAACAATAGTACAATCAGCAGCATGGAGGAACTAGACAAATTCTAACATCAAATGTAACCCTTCATCTGAAATAAATAATGAATTAAATGGTTTATGTCCTTATTAGTTTCCTTTTTTTAAGTTCTCATGAAAATTTAAGCACAGAACGTCAGTTTTGTTTCCCCACAAAGTTGCTAATAGTTTGTTTAGATTTTCAGATTATCAGTCATTTATCCTTTATGGAGAATCATACATAATGTATCTCAATTTGAAAGGCAGATAAATTTGAATGGAAAACATTCAAAATAATGGAAAGATATGAAAGATTTTTCAGTATATATTAATGGGGCTATAAAATTTTATTTTTATCTCACTACTTCTTCAAAGGATGTTGAATGATAGACACATACTGGATTCCAGTTAGTCTCTGAAGATAAATGCCATTGTCTAATGCCTACAAGTTAAAAGCCCAATCAACTTTTAAGACTCAGTTCTACGTTGCAATGGTGTGGAGATATCAATTGCTTTGGTATAAAATAAACTGCAAAAGCCTGAACAGTGATGGACATTCCAATTGCCTTCAATATCTTTTCATGTTGAAAAATGCGTCTGTGGCTTTAAAACCTTATCTTAGTTTCACCAAAAGAACACAAGAAAAACCAGGTGGCTGTACCACAATGCTGAAAAATCGTGGCAGAGTATTTTTTTAATTATGGTCCCTGTTGCTTTGTTGGGAAACAACTTAAAGGTAATTGGGAGATGCTAAATCAAAGTAGAATCTGCTATCTAAAAATCAAATTAAAATGGCTGGAATCAGAAAATCCTGCTTGTTGTAGATGGAGCTAAGGTGCTTGACAGGATTTCCCAGTGATCAACCATTTTAATTCCACAGCCCCTTCCCATTGCAACATATCAGTTCACAACCTCTTCTACTCTCATGTTGAAGGAGCAACACTTAATATTTCATCTGGATAGCCTGCAACCTGATGGCATGAACATTGATTTCTCTAACTTCTGGTATTTCTCCCTCCCTCCCTCCCCTCCTCTCTTTTTCCATTTCCCATTCCGGCTCCCCTCTTACCCCTTCTCCTCACTAATGTATCACCTCCCTCCTTCCCTTTCCCCCATGACCCACTCTCCTTTCCTATCAGATTCTTTTTCCTTCAGCCCTTTACCTTTCCCACCTTTCATCTCGCAGCTTCTAATTTCATCCATCTTCTCCCATCCATCTACTTTCCTCCTCACCTTCTGGCTTGTACTCCTTCCACTCCCCCCACCTTCTTATTCTGGCATCCCTTAAGTCTCGATGAAGGGTCTTGGCCCAACACATAAGCTCTTTATTCCTCTCCATAGCACTTGTGTATATTACATTAGACATTGAAGTAACTTTCTGGTCAGATTGGACTTTTTTAAAGTAAAGAAACATTTCCCATTCTAGTCTTTATGAATCATTTAAGAAGGAATAACAACTCTAAAAATCAATAACAGATAATCATTAAGGAACATACTTTTCCAAATTGCTGGATAACTCTTTTTGTTGCAGCCCCATGGGTACTGCATTCATTCAGGTCTAGTGACAAAACAAGAATATCCTCTTCTTGTAATTCACTACAATCTACAAAATGAAACATATATATAAGTCACATAAAAAATATTAAAACAATCGTAAAGCAATAAACCACAAATCTAAAAGATAAGGCAAAACCCAAAAAGACAGAAACAAATTCAATTTATCATGCTAGTGGAACACAGCAGATTGTTGCTCCAGATTGCAGCATCTGCAGTCTCTTGTGTCTCTTGCAGCGTGATGCATTGAATTTTTCAATTGAACTGGAAGAAGATGAGGAAAAAGTGAGGATAGTTAGGGTGGTGTTCAGAGCAGCACATCAGAACACAAGAAATAGGTAGGGTTGGACAGTTGGCCCCTCATCCATATGCCACCATTCCACCTGTTCAAGCTGTACTTTAACCTAATCGCTATTTTCTTGATCCCTTAATGTCTTTTTTTTTTAAAAAGTCTATTGAGCTCTGTCACCTCTCATCTTTCTAAACTTGAGTTAGTGCACCTAATCCCTCAGCCTAGAAGAAACCCAAAGGATTAATCTTGTGAATCTTTGCTATAACCTCCACTGCAAGCGTATTCTCTATGCGTAACACTCAACAGTGCATTATATAATAGGCCAAAGTACCACGTGATACCTGAATGCTTGCTCGACCTCCAAAATAATGTATAATGCTTGTTCTCAGTGCTCCAGTTAAAGAGCGTCCTAAACACATGCAGCTTTCAATCTCTCTCTGTTTAAAAAACACTTCCCCTTTTTCCCCCCCTGTCAAATTAGGTGATTTCATATTTCATATGATTTCCCCCCCACCCCTTTTTTGCATCCTCCTCACATCCCACTTGCATTGCATATGGGAAGATATGGATAGATTACACTGGTCCCCTCACTCAAATCAGTTTTACTGATTATGAACACAATTCATGAGGCAGCCCACTGGTTACAGCCTGTAATCTAGAAATGACCCATTATCCCTATTAGCTTCAGTCTTTTCAATTATGTTAGCCCAATACCATATACTATGACCTTTTAATAATCTCATTCATGATACCTCACTGAAGGCTTTCTGCAAGTCCAAATATAACACGTTATCTGGTTTAGCCTTAAAATGTCAAAAATTCCATCATATTTATCAAACATGCTTTTTCTTCATTAAAACCATGCTCTTTGTCCAATCCTATTACTATTTTGCTTAGTGCCTATTACCACTTCCTTAATAGATTCCAGTATTTTTTCTTCCAGTAATATTAGGGTAAGTGACCTGCTGGCAAAACACATTACTACATTAATTTACAACTTAATTTTCCAAGTGTTCTTCCATTAATTTATATCAATCGTTATTCAAAACATTTTTTCTTACCAAGGCAGTTTTGTTTAACTCGTTGCAGTTCAGCTTCTCTCCTTGAAGAGAGTACTAGTGAAGCCCCTAATTTTGCTAGTTGGTATGCTAATTCCTCTCCAATTCCAGATGAGGCTCCTGTTATCCATACAACTTTCTTACAGAGTTTGGTTTCTGTCAGAAATTAAATTTATGTTATTACATTTCAAAACAATTAACAAATTAACAACATGTTTCATGCATTAATAATTACATTCCTCAAGCTAGCCCGAATCTTGAATGTGTGTTCTTGATTGGAAAATTGGGGAGAAATCCATTACATCAGGTCTCCACCATCTTTGCCTGTGTTCAAATATGCTCATTGGGGATTTTGCAGGAAAAAAAAATCACTGTCAGTTTACATAAATGATAAAAAACTACAAGAAATCTCACATTGTGCATGTGTCAAAGAAATAAAATTTCTCATCTCCCTTTTAATGATTTTACTAAATATTTTAAATCTATGCCCTTTGTCTCTTCTTCCCTCTGCTGACGGAAATATTTTTTTCTTATTGCCCCTCATTGTATACACTGAAAGGCTCCCTTTATCCTCCTCTGTTCCGAAGAAAACAACCCTGAACATTTTATTTTTTTAATCCCTGAATGGTTTCCAAAAACTTGTCCATCACTGAGCTAAACCAACTAGTTTATAATTATTTGTTTTACCCCTTCATCTCATTTTAAATACCAATACTGTAGCTATTCTCCAGTTGTCTGGCACAACTCCAGTAGCCAGAACCTCTGCAGGGAGAATAAAATATGACTAATGTAAACAGATACTTGATGGACAACTTGGACTCAGTGAGCCAAAACAGCCTGTTTCTGCACAGTTTGATTCAATAATAGACATCTTTTTGTGTTTTTCTCTTTTTTCTTTATTACCTCTTTTCCCTAAACACCATTACAAATGTGTTCTTTCAGTGTTTCTCAGATGAAAATAACTATCTTTCTTGTGGCTTCCAAACAATTTGAAATACTTCTTTTACAATGGGTTAAACTTAGCATTCAGCAATACTGGAAATATAACTCCAAATATAAATCTATTGAAAAAGATAAGATGACCTATAATATATTTAGATGATTTCTGATGATTCTATTGGCTGCTTTAGTCTTGCAGTGCCTCATTTTTTCTATTCCTACCGCTCAGTGGAAATTCTCATACAGTTCAAAGTCCAAAGTTAATTTATCATCAAAGTACATATATGTCACAATATACAACCTTGGAGTTCGTTTGCTTGCGAACATACTTGGTATGTCCGACAACTATAATATCAACGAAAGACTGAACCCAACAGGGCAGACAAACAACCAATACAGAAAAGACAACAAACTGTGCAAATATAAAATAAATAAATCAACAATAAATATCAAGAACATGAGGTAAAGAGTACTTGAAAGTGAGTCCTGAGTTGAGGAAACTAGTTCAGTGACGGGTTTAGTGAAGTTATTCCACTGGTTCAAGAGTCTGATGCATGAGGGGTAAAAAACTGTTCCTGAACCTGGTGGTGAGAGCCCTGAGACTCCTGTAGTTTCCAATGGCAGCAGCAGGAGGAGAGGATGGCCTGGTTGGTGGGGGTCCTTGATGATGGATACTGCTTCCCTGGGACAGCGCTCTGTGTAGATATGCTTAATGGTGGGGAGGGCTTTACCCACAATGGACTGGCCGTATCCACTATTTTTTGCAGGCTTTTCCATTTAAGAGCATTGGTATTTCCATACCAGGCCATGATGCAGAAGTCATTGAACTCTCCATCTCACATTTCAAGGTTTAGAATGTTATGCTGAATCTTAGCAAACCTCTGAGGAAGTCGAGGCGGTGGCATGCCTTCTTAGTAATTGCACTTGAGTGCTGGGCCCAGGACAGGTCTTCTGAAATGATAACACCAGGGAATTTAATGTTGTTGACCCTCTCCACCTTTGATCCCCTGATGAGGACTGGCTCGTGACCCTTATCCTGAAGTCAATAATCATCTGCTTGGTCTTAGATTTTTTAAAAAAGTGTGAGGTAGTTGTTAGGGCACAATTTAGCTAGATTTTCAATCTCCCTCCTATCTGCTGATTTGTCACCTTTGATTCAGCCTATGACAGTGGTGTCATCAGCAAACTCAAATATGGCCTTGTGGTTCATCTGTGCTGATGAAGATTATAAAGGAGATGTTATTACCAATACAAATTGACTGGGGTCTACAAGTAAAGAAACTGAGGATTCAATTGCACAAGCAGGTATGGCTAGCACGAGAGGGCATAGTTTTAAGGTGCTTGGAAGTAGGTACAGAGAAGATGTCAGGTAAATTTTTTTTAATGCAGAGAGTGGTGGGTGCGTGGAATGGGCTGCCGGTGGTGGTGGTGGAGGCGGTGGAGGCGGAAGCGACAGTGTCTTTTAAGAGACTCCTGGATGGATACATGGAGCATGGAACTTAGAAAAATAGAGGGCTATGGGTAAGCCTAGGTAGCTCTAATGTAAGGACACGTTTGGCACAGCTTTGTGGGCCGAAGGGCCTGTATTGTGCTGTAGGTTTTCTATGTGTTGAAGCCACGGTCTTGAAGCTTATTAATTAGTTTTGCAGGGATGATCGTATTGAATGTCAAGCTGCAGTCAATAAAAAGCATCCTGTCTTCGCTGTCTAGGTGTTCTAGGGTTGAGTGAAGAACTAGTGAAATGGCATTTGTTGTGGACCTGTGTGATGATAGGTAAATCGGGAGTGGATCCAAGTTGCCTCTAAGGAGGCGTTGATGTGTTTCATCACCAAACTCTCAAAACAGTTCATCACCTGAAAAGATTTCCAGCCATGTGACTGAATCCAGGAGGTATATCTCGATTAGTCCAAAAAGGAATGCACACAGAAGTTTCAATTCACAAAGGGAACCGAGCTACGGCGGGGGGGCGGGGGTGAAGAAGATTTGAAATGTTGTTGCTTATTCCAAAACAGGCAGACCCCTCTGCAGTTAGATTTGTCACCACCTTAAAAAATGGTTATGCCTTTGAAGTATCTGGCATCTTTTTTTACCCACACTTGGGAGATGCAGTTGCGACTGAAAATTTCTCTGCCAAGTTTCAAAATTAAGGTAAAGTAAAGTAGTACCATCTGCTACCAAGTTTTTTTTTGTTTTTCTATTTGTCATTTTGACTTCTTGCCAGTCAGAGGCAGACAGGCAAGTTTGGTTTGGGATCAAGTCAAGAATCAAAAAACAAATCCCATTTAAGGACTTCCTTCTAGCAAGCACTGATTGCCTCTCTGTCCTGGATATGTTGAAATGTAGTGGGATCAGTCTTGGGTTTTTAGGCCATTCATGATCTTAACAGGACAAATTAATCCATAAGTGTCACTTTTTTTTTGTAAGTTGCCTCCCAGATTCAAGGTTTTAGTTAAGAAATGTTCTGTTGGACTTAGAATTTCAGATGACTGAGGATAGTTTCTTTTTTTATTTTCTATTTTTTCCCACAAGAGTAACAACATTCCCACTCCAGGAATGTGTTCTTAATTTTGTAGTTATTTTGCTGAATTTCATTATTATCAAACTAGATCTGATACTTTTTGATGCAGAAGCAAACAAGTCTGTTCAGAGTTGCCAATTTTGGTCATTTCAGTGTAGTCCTGGCACTGTAGAGACTTTACAGCGACTGTAGCTTGCAAGTTGTCTACTTATCAGTAAGCTATCAGGAAAGATCTCCCTTTGTGGTTCGTGAAAAATTCACAGTTGATTTCCTTGCTACAAAGGTACATTATTTTTCTTTTCATTCACTGTTCAGAAATCATGCCTATTTATGCAAAAGCTTCCATATCTGTTGATATTATCTTTTCAAGTAAAAAACAGTATTTTTTAAGCAAGATTTCTCCAACAGTCAACAATATTCATCACAGAGCAGATGACGTGGACATTCTTCATAGCTAAAGTCATTAACACAAAACTGTTCCCCTCAATAATTAGTATACCATTTTGGATACTGTTGGGGGGAGGGAGAAGCCGCAGCCTGGAGATCTCTGACACCGAGTCTGGGTTTGTGGCTCAAAGGAAAAGGGAGGAGGAGAAGCAAGTTATATGATAGGGGAGACATTGGTTAGAGGAACAGAGAGGAGACTATGTGAATGAGAACAAAATTCCCTAATGGTTTGTTGCCTCCCAGGTGCCTGGGTCAGGGCCATCTCAGATTGAGTCCACAGCGTTTGTAAATGGGAGGGTGAGCAGCCAGAGGTTGTAGTCCACATCAGTACCAATGACATGGATAGGATTGGTGACGAGGCTCTGCAAAGTGAATTCAGGGAATTAGGTGCTTAGTTAAAGGAAGGACCTTCAGGGTTGAGATTCAGGATTGCTACTCAAGTCACGTACTACTGAGGCCAGAAACAAGAAGATCATACAGTTTAACATGTAGCTGAGGAGTTGGTGCAGGTGGGAGGTCTTCAGACTCAAGGAAGGTGGGACCCGTACAGAAGGGACTAGTATCCTAGTGGGAAGGTTTGCTAGTGCTGCACAAGGGGGTTTGAACAAGAGTTTCAGGGGAATGGGAACCTGAGTGCCAGATCAGATAGTGGAGTATATGTGGAGAAAGATGTTAAGCCTACATACAACGTCAGGAATCAAAAGGTTTGAGCATGGTGGGACTAATGTCTGAGCTGCACATATTTCAATGCAAGGAGTATTGCAGGAAAGGTAAGTTAGCTCAGGGGATGGATCAATACATGGAATTATGACATAGTAGCCATTAATGAGACTTGGTTGTAGGAGAGACGGGACTGGTAGCTCAGTGTTCCAGGATTCCGTTGTTTTAGATATGATTGAGTTGGGGGGACTAAAGGGGGAGGGTGATGTTACTAGAGAGTAAAATTTCACAGCAGTGTTCAATCAGGACAAACTGGAGAGCTCATCTAGTGAGGCTTTAAGGGTAAAACTGAGGAATGAGAAAGATATGACCATGTAAATAGGATTATATTATAGACCACCCAACAGCTGCAGGATTTAAAGAGGCAAATTTGTAGAGAAATTGCAGACTGTTGCAAGAAACACAAGATTGTGATAGTAGGTTATTTTAACTTTCCATATATTGACACAGACTCCCATACTGTAAAAGGGCTGAATGGGGAACAGTTTGTTCAATGTGTTCAGGAAAGTTTCCTTAATTAGTACATAGATATCCCAACTAGAGATTGTGTGATACTTGATCTCCTATTAGGAATGAGACAGGGCAGGTGGCAGACGTTTGTGTAGGAGAACACTTTGCATCTGGTGATCTTAATGCCATTAGTTCCAAAGTAATTATGTAAAAGGATAGGTCTGGTTCTCAGGTTAAGATTCTAAATTGGAGAAAGGCCAATTTTGATTGTATCAGAAAGGATCTGGCAAGTGTGGATCAGGATGGGTTGTTTACCTGGCAAAGCTGTACTTGGAAATGGGAAGACTTTAATTTGAAGAAACCAGGGTTTGCATGTTCCTATAAGAATAAAAGGATAACAGGGTTTATGGAACCTTTATTTTCAAGAGATGTTGAAGCCCTGGTTAAGAAAAATGAGGAGGTGCATAGAAGGTATGGAAGACAGGAACAAATGAGGTACCTGAAGTATAAGAAATGCAAAAGAACATTCATGAAGGAAATTAGGAGGCCTAAAAGAAGACACGAGGTTGCTGCAGCAGACAAGTTGAAGAATAATCCAAAGAACCTTGAATCCCAAGGTTCAGTCACTTGGCATTCAAGATGAGACAGTAAATTGGATTAATCATTGGCTTCATGGGAGAAGTCAGAGAGTGGTGGTATATGGTTGCCTCTCTGAAGGGCTGTGACCAGTGGTGTGAGCAGGGATCAGTGCTAGGTCTGTTGTTGTTTGTCATCTATATCAACGATCTGGACGATAATATAGTAAATTTGATCAGCAAATTTGCAGATGTTACCAAGATTGGGGATGTAGTGGATAGCAGGGAAGACTATCAAAGCTTGCAATGGGATCTGGACTAGCTGGAAAAATGGGCTGAAAAATGGCATATGGAATTTAATGCCGACTAGTGTGAGGAACTTTGGGAAGGCCATCAGGGTAGGCCGTACACTGTGAGGAGTGCAGTAGAACAAAGGGATCTTGGAATATAGATCCATAACTCCTTGAAAGTGGCTAAAAAACTTTTGACACATTGACCTTCATAAATCAATGTATTGACTAAAGGAATTGGGATATTAGGTTGAAATTGTATACGACACTAGTGGTGAGGCCTAATTTGTAGTATTCTTACCTACAGGAAAGATGTAGATAATTTTGAAAGAGTGCAGAGAATATTTACAACCTTTAGAGAAAGGTTGAATAGGTTAGGACCTTATTCCCTGGACTGTAGAAGACTGAGGGGAAATTTGATAGAGGTATATAAAATCATGAGGGGCATAGACAGGGTAAATGGAAGCAGGCTTTTTCTACTGAGGTTGGGTAAAACTACAACTACAGGTCATGGGTTAAAGGTGAAATGTTTAAGGGAAAATGAGAACTTCACTTAATAGTTCTGTGCAAGCAGCACTTACAACACAACATCAAGTTTACATTGTTGACGATCAACTAGAGCTCAAGAAAAGCAGCAAAGCTATCAAGGCTGAAAAACAACAATATAGGGAGAAGACTGAGTCAAGATTCACAACGAATAGCACACGTGACTTGTGGTGAGGGCTGTATACCATCGCAGACTTCAAAGCCAAACGTTGTGGTGCTGCCAACATCGTGGCCTCTCTCCCAGATGAGCTCAATTGTTTTTATGCTCGGTTCGATGTCGCTAACTCTGAGCCTCCGTGGAGAGCCACCGCTACAACCTGCAACCTGGTCATCTCTGAGGCTGAGGTACGCAAGTGTTTCCAATGACTGGACAGTCACAAGGCTGCGGGACCAGACGGCATCCCAGGGCAAGTACTCAGGATGTGCGCAGCACAACTGGCAGGTGTGTTTACCGACATTTTTAATCTCTCCCTCTCCCAGTGTAGCGTGCCCTCCTGCTTCAAAGTATTTACCATTGTCCCTGTACCAAAAAAGACCAAGGTAACATGCCTGAATGACTGGCATCCTGTCACACTCACGTCAATAATAAGTAAATGCTTTGTGAGGCTAGTCAAGGATTACAGCTGCAGTTTGCTACCGCCCAGACTGGACCCCCTACAATTTGCCTACCAACACAACCAATCGACAGATGACGCAATAGCTACTGCGCTACATACTGTCCTTACACAACTGGAGAAGAAGGAGGCTTATGTGGGAACGCTGTTCTTGAACTACAGTTCAGCATTCAACACCACAGTTCCATCCAGGCTCGACAAGAAGCTCAGAGACCTCGGCCTTGACCCTGCCTTGTGCAGCTGGATCCTGGATTTCCAGTCAGATTGCCAGCAGGTTGTAAGAGTGGGCTCCCTCACCTCCAACCCTCTGACTCTCAATACAGGAGCCCCTCAGGGCTGTATATTAAGTCCCCTCCTTTACTCTCTGTATACCCATGACTGTATCACCACCCACAGCTCCAATCTGCTAATTAAATTCGCCGACAACACTACATTGATTAGCCTTACTGTGTACAGTTCTGGTCACCGAATTATAGGAAAGATGTCAATAAAATTGAGAGAGTACAGAAGAGGTCTACTAAAATGTTGCCTGGGTTTCATCTCCTAAGTTACAGAGAAAGGTTGAACAAGTTAGGTCTTTATTCTTTGGAGCATAGAAGGTTGAGGGGGGACTTGATAGAGGTGTTTAAAATTCTGAGGGGGATTGATATAGTTGATGTGGTTAGACTTTTTCCATTGAGAGTGCAGAAAATTCAAACGAGGACATGGGTTGAGAGTTAGAGGACAAAAGTTTAAGGGTAACATGAGGGGGAACTACTTTACTCAGAGAGTGGTAGCTGTGTGGAATGAGCTTCCAGCAGAAGTGGTTGAGGCAGGTTCTATGTTGTCCTTTAAAATTAAGTTGGATAGATATATGGACAAGAAAGAAATGGAGGGTTATGGGCTGAGTGCAAGTCAATGGGACTAGGATAGGGTAAGAGCGGCATGGACTAGAAGGGCCAAGATGGCCTGTTTCCATGCTGTAATTGTTATATGGTTATCTCAAACAATAACAAGGTGGCCTACAGGGAAGAAGTCATCTCTCTGAAACAGTGGTGTCAAGAAAACAACTCCTCCCTTAATGTCGCAAAAACAAAGGATCTGGTTGTGAATTACAGGAGGAATGGAGGTGGGCTAACTCCTATTGACATCATTGGATCTGGGGTTGAGAGGGTAAACTGCTTCAAGTTCCTTGGCATCCACATCACCGAGGACCTCATGTGGTCTGTACACACCAGCTGTGTGGTGAAAAAGGCACAATGGCGCCTCTTTCACCTCAAATGGTTGAGGAAGTTTGGTATGGGCCCCCAAATCCTAAGAACTTTCTACAGGGGCATAATTGAGAGCATCTTGATTGGCTGCATCACTGCCTGGTATGGAAACTGTACCTCCCTTAATTGTAGGACTCTGCAGAGAGTGGTGTGGACAGCCCAACACATCTGTAGTTGTGAACTTCCCATGATTCAGGACATTTACAAGAACAGGTATGTAAAAAGGGCCCATAGGATTATTGGGAACCCAAGTTATCCCAACCACAATCTATTTCAGCTGCTACCATCCAGGAAGTGGTACTGCAGCATAAAAGCCAGGACCAACAGGCTCCGGGACAACTTCTTCCACCAGGCCATCAGACTGATGAACTCACGCTAATTTGAATGTGCTCTTTATTACATTGACTGTTCTGTTTATTATAAATTACTATAATTGCACATGGCACATTTAGATGGAGAAGAACATAAAGATTTTTACTCATGTATGTGAATGATGTAAGAAATAAAGTCAATTCATTCATTCAAAGGATGGTGAAATTGTAGAAAAAACTGCCAGCACAAGTGGTAGATGTCATTTGATTTCAATAGTTAAGAGAAATTTGGATAGGTACATGGATGAGAAGGTATTGAGGGCTGCAGTCTGGGTGCAAATTGATAGGACTAGGCAGATTAATGGTTCAGCACAGACTAGATGGGCCAAAGGACCTGTTTCAGTGCTGTAGCGTTCTATGACTCTAAGCATCAACTTTTTTTTTCCTTCAAATATTTCCAGTATTTGCTGTTTTGATTTGCTCCACAATATCCAATTTCCTTGAAGATTCTTATTAACATAAAATTTATGCTAGAACACTCAATGATTCTGGATAGAAAGACTTAGCATAGCACTCTATTGAATGACTGGGAGCTAGCAGGTCTTACTGAGTGGAATGATGATGCAGATGTGACTGACTAGCAAGACTGATTTGTAACTAATGCCATTAACTGACAAGCAAAAGGGAAAAGGCTGGAAAATGTAACATGAAGATTCAGTACAATTGCTACATGTGCATAAAAGATGCCTTTTGCCTACATGTTGACAGCAAGAAGGTTGTCCAATTTTATTCAAGATATACTAAGTCTTCTCGTTGCTGTTCTAGTTTCATCCCAGTTGAGATTAACAAACATTCAGACTTGGACCTTCATGACCTTTATTGCTCAGTATATTCATTTAATTTATTTAACTGGAGCAACAGTGTGAAGTTTATCAATGAAGGTGCAGGCAATTGGTATAAATTATTAAAAATGCTGTTCAATCAAATCTGAAAAATTTCCTGTTGGTGGATTAGATTAATTAATTTAAGAAAAAGAGAATTAAGTTGGAGTCTTTTTTTTTTTTTACCTGGTTTACTTCCCAGATATTCAGCCCATAACAAACTGAAATCTGCATCAGCTCTGAAGAACCGAATAAATTGTATAATCACATAAATCACCAAACAGTAACACACTGCTGACTGGAGATCCATTGCTTTAATATCTGAAAAAAAGTGATTAAACCAATCTTTAATGGATGATTTTTCAATTTAATTCTAGTTTTTCACAAGTAAGGTTAAAAAAAACAGGTTAATGTGTTAACAAACCAGATAACTCAAATATGTATAAAAATTAACTTAGGTTACTCAAACTCAGGAATTATGTCAGGAATGCAAATATAATTATGTATTAATATTTTTTCTTCTCATTTTTCTGTTTGGAACTTATGACTATTGTTTCAAAAACTTTCAGAGCTGTTGATGATTTATCTTTTAAAGTGAAAAGCAATTCAGTATTTTTAAGGAAGGTTTGGACTGTATGGGAACAGCAAATTGGAATTACCAATTGCAAGTCTTGTGGAAGAATTCAAATGCGCCAAAGCAAGGTTGGTCATGACCCTCACTGAATCTGAAGATACTGTTATTTGAACAGTGCCTCCCCCCCCCCCCCCCCCGTGTGGCAACGGGGAGGAAGTGGACTCCATCTGAAGCCATTCAGAGTGCTAAGTCTGCTCTTCGCTTCAGGGACGTGGTTGGCCAAGTCTAACTTGGCAGAGCCGGTCTTGGGCTCGTCCCAAATAAGGTAATCTTCTGCCTTTCACACATTCTTCTGTAGATTTACCCGGTGGATGGTCTGTGGGTTCTGGCTGCAGTGACAACCATTTCACCATAAAGCAGAAATATGCCTGTGTTCCAACACTGCTTCATTGTGTTGCAACTCCAGTACAACAGTACAATCCTTAGTACGATCTTCTTTGTACTACTCAAACTGCACAAACTGGATTATTTCACTACAAAGAATGTGTGCAATAGAAATTTAGCACAAGGTCTAAATGCTAATTGTGGCAGACCTCTACCAAACAATGTAGACTGTTTACTACATTGAAAACAGTAGTTATCAAATCAATCAATTTCCAATAAAAGGAAATCTATTTTACGTTTCCCTTTTTTTAAAAATATTTACCTCAAGAATTGTCTATTATCATATCTGGGTTATACTTTGGGATTACATAAAAATAAATCTTTTACAAAATGAGTAGCTATTCCAATTCAGCTTTGGCTGAATGTTACTTTAATGATGGCATCATCAGCATGTATACCTGTACCAGTCACTTACATAGCCTCCCCAGTGCATTGATGAATGTAATGAAGTCACCTCATGCAACTCCATTGAAAATTCAGCAGGTTAATCAATGAATGCAGACTGACACAAATTACAGCTGTAACTTATCTTTAAGTAATGGACATATCAAACCATCTAGACTATGTTTCCTATTCTTGTTAATTTCTTGAGAGCCCCTTTCTGGTTTAAAAAAGCCCCTTTGTGTTTTTACTAATGCCAATAATCATAAAACCACATCTGGCTTTAGAAGTTTTTTTATTCATAGCATGGGTAACCAAAGGAGCCGGGAGACAGATGAGTAATTGATGAAGGCAGGCAGAGAAAGAAAGTAAAACACGGAGGTACAAATGGAGCAAGATGGGAAGAGGGGGTGCGAAGTCTGGAAACAGCTGCTGGAGGAAGCTCAACAGGAACACCAAGTGTTACTTATCAAAGCCCAGCACTGGTATGCCAAGTACACCCCAGCTCCCTCCACTACCTGGCACACCCTGCTCGGTCTCACAACCCCTCCTTGGTCCTCCAGTCTTCTAAGATTCCTTTCTCACCACACCCCTTTTCATTTTTATACTTTCAATTTTGCTTCTCCACTCAGTCCCGATGAAGGGTTTTGATTCAAAACATCAATAATTCCTTTCCTTCCACAAATGCAAATTAATCTGCTGAGTTCTTCTGATTATTTGTTGCTCCAAAATCCAGCATTCTGTGTCTCCAATGTTTAAGAGGCATTTTGACAGACACTTCAACAGAAAATTATGGATGAATATAGACAGCTTACATGCAATTTAAATTGACATCATAGGCAATATATACATTGCCAGTCAAAAGGCTAGTTCCTGTGTTATATTGCTGTAAAATATCAGGACAGATCATATATTATAGACAGTCCTTAAAAAGGTACCCTTATTTTTATATGCACTGTGATATGAGTAACTGAAGCTAAAAGTAATACATTGCAGCAAATATAAACCGTGTAATCCAATCCAAAAACCAAAATATGGAGATGCTGGAAACCTAATGTAAAACAGAAAATAATGATAAAATATTCGTCAGATCAGGCGGCACTGATGGAAAGAGAACCAGCGTTATTATTTCAGGTCAACAACCTATCATCATAAAACGAGATAATTTTGATAAAGAAGCACTTTCAGAGGAGTAGAAACATTGTTTAGATATTAGAATAAACCCAGTAACCTAATTATATATTATGAAACAAAACCACATTAGGCCTGCTAAAAACTTGAATAGAGAAGCAGGTTAAAGGGAGAGGCCAAAAGAGAAATTAGGCAGGTGCAGTCGGCTTAAGACAAGGATAAAGGATAAAGGCGAAGAGCTGGCTTTCGTTTAAGACTGAATCATCGCTATGAAAATGTGTAAGATAATTAACGCAGTTCAATATTATCTAATTTACCGATAGGACTGAATCGGAGAGTCGCTGCTCGATGATGTACGTGGGCGGCGATTACATCATTTCCGGAAACAAATCTCCCACCGATTCAGGTTGCCGATTTAATCACCCTTTCGCAAAACGCTGTGCGTGCAAGGTTAAATCTTTCCAACACTGGCATTGTGGGAGAGCAGACAGTTGAGCAATATTCACTCGATATGCAATGATGTCTCATTTCATTTTGGTTTTGTGGGAGAAATGCATATTTATGAAGGCAATTCAGCGTTCATATTTCCATGGCTAAAAGTCATCAACTTGAAACATTATCTTCGTGCCTCTCTGTCTCCGTCTCCCATAAGACATAGGAGCAGAATTAAGCCATTCGGCCCGTCGAGTCTTCTCCGGCATTCTAAGCACACACACACACACACACACACAAACACACCCCCGCGGAATATTTTAGGCATTTCGTTACTTCCATAACTTTTGACATACTCAATTGTTTGAAGTAACATTTCAAACATTTATTACCAAAGTTGGACAGGAAAGGGTTGATAACATCATAGGACCCTTTGGATTAGGGGAGAAAAATGAAAATGGAGGAAGGTTTACTGATTGGTGTGTCAGAAACAGCCAAGTGATCACCAATACTTGGTATAAAAACCATCCACGTAGATTGTGTTCTTGGATTAACCCTGGAGATAGAACAGGGAATCAAATAGATTTAATTACCATCAATGAATGCTTTAGAAATAATATCGCAAATTCTAAAGCCTACCCAGGAGCAGACTGTGGTTCAGATCACCATCCAGTAATAGCTACCATTAAAACAAAATTAAAGAAACTGAAATGTGGAAAAAAGAGAAAGAAGTATATGTTGGGTGAACTTAAAAAAAGATAGCATACTTAAGCAACAATTCAAGACAGCTGTAGAAGAACACCTCAATGAACATGTAACAGCACCTATCTGGGACAGATTTAAATATGCTATACAGCAATCAGCAGAGGAGATAATCCCAGTAGAAGAAATCCAACACACCAGCAAGGGGTGGATAACCCAAGAAATTCTAAATCTGATGGAACAAAGAAGGTTAGTGAAGAATAATGAAGTGCAATACAGAGAGCTAGACAGACAGACCAGACAATTGCATAATATTGCAAAGGAAGAATGGCTGAATCAAAAATGCAATGAAGTAGAAGGCCATATTAACAACAGCAAAGAAATCCACGAGAAAATTAATGAAATTACTGGAATTAAGAAAACCTCCTCTACAGGATGCATAAGATCAGCAGGCGGACCCATACTAACAGATCCAGATCAAGTATGTGAGAGATGGATTCAGTATTTAGAGCAGCTTTTTGAAGATAATAAAGGGAAACCCCCAGATATGAAACACCCCAATTCTGGCCCACCTATTACCAAAGAAGAAACAACTAAAGCAATGAAAAGCATGAAACATGGTAAGGCCACTGGACCTGATGAAATTTCTGTGGAAATGATATAAGCCCTGGAAGATCTGGGCATAGGTATTCTTTTTGAACTGTTTAATGGCATATATGAGACTGGTGTATTGCCAGAAGATCTCTTGAAATCAGTATTTATAACTCTGCCAAAAATTCCTGGAACTGCTGACTCCGAAAATTATAGAACAATCAGTCTTATGAGTCACATAATAAAGATTTTGTTGCGACTTGTTCTGAGTCGAATTAAAAACAAGTTAAGCCCTGAAACTTCTGAAATACAATAGGGATTTATTGAGGATAGAGGAACTAGGAACACAATTTTCATACTACAAATGCTTTCAGAAAGGGCAATGGAATATCTGAATGATGCTTTTTTATGTTTTATTGATTTCACTAAAGCATTCGACAAAGTGCAACATGAAAAATTATTTCAAATTCTCGCTAAACTAAACATTGACGGAAAGGACCAACAACTGCTTCAAAATTTATATTGGAACCAAACAGCGGCAGTAAAAATTGATGATAATATAAGCAGTTGGACTAAAGTTCAAAGAGGAATTAGACAGGGATGTGTTGCCTTGCTGGAATTGTTTAATATCTATAATGAAATGATTCTCAGAGAAATAGAAGACCTAGATGGGATAAAAATTGGAGGTGTTAACATCAACAATGAGATATGCAGACGATACCACCCTAATAGCAAGTGCTGCAGAAGACCTACAAATCCTCCTAGACAAAGTAGTACAAACAAGTGCAGATTTTGGTCCAACCGTCAACTGTGAAAAAAAAACAAATGTATGGTAATATCAAAACAGCAGGATACTCCCAACTGCCAATTGTACATCGGTAAACAAGAGATTGAACAAAAGACCAGCTTTAATTACCTTGGTAGCTTTATAGCACAAGATGCTAGAAGTAAAGTAGAAATAAAAAGAAGAATTGCCATTGCTAAAGCCAACTTCCAAAAAATGAAACCCATTTTTACCAACAGACACATTTCCATGACAACAAGGCTTAGGCTACTAAAATGTTACATCTGGTCAATCTTGCTGTATGCTTCCGAAACATGGACTATAACACCAGAACTCCAAAGAAACTTAGAAGCAACAGAAATATGGTTTCTTAGAAGAATGCTGAAAATACCTTATAGAGATAGGGTAACTAATGAGACAGTACTCTAATGTGCCCATACAAAAAGATCTTTAATGAGAACTTTAAATGAGAGGAAACTTAAATTCCTGGGCCATGTCATCAGAAAGGGAGAAATAGAATGCCTTACATTACAAGGCGGTATGCCTGGAAAACGCAGAAGAGGAAGACAAAGAAGAAAATATATGGACACTGTGAAAGAACTAACAGATCTAAGTGTGGGAGATATCATTGAGGCTGCATGGGATTGTTCGATGTGGAAAGCCATGATCACCCAAGTGTGTAACGCGCAAGGCACATGAAGAAGAAGATTACCAAAACATAAGCTCTGATTTTACTTTTTAAAATATTTTTAATAGAGAATTTTGTCAATTTTTTTGATGTATTTAGGGGAACTAAACACATAAAGAGGGTGAGAAAGTTGAACTTTGGAGATAAAATCTGAGGAAATGAAAAAGCACTTGCAGAAGTTATGTATTAATGTTAAATATGGTTCTGTGGTTTTATTTCATATGATTGGAGTAACTGGAGAGCAACAAATATAATTCAACATTGATATATTTAATTAAATGCATTGAGGTGGCAGAATGTCAGTGAACAGACACTATGACAATGTGGAGCAGATAATATGACCCTAAAATCAAAGAACTATGGATAACGGAAATCTGAATTAAAAATAGAAAATGTTAGAAATGCTTAACAGGTCAGGCATCATCTGTGCAAAGAGAAATTGGGTTGGTGCTTCAGTTCAAAGATCCTTCATTAGAAGTGGAAAAGTGAGAAATCAAGTTAGTTATAAGTTGCAGAGAGGTTAAGGGAAATTCAAACTTGCCATGGTGATATAATACTTAAAAGCATGTCCTCCAGTAAGTTATCATACTGACATTTAGTGAGTGCAAGTGAGAATTAATACAGTAAATTGATACCAAAAGAAGAAATGTGGAGATGTTTGGTAGATGAAGCATATTTGAAGAGGATGACAAAGGCATGTTAATATCATAGTGGCTAGTTCTGATAAAAACAGAGAAAGTGAATTACTTTAAATTGTTGAATTTGATATTGAGTTATAGTGGTTGTAATATGCCCTCATAGAAATTATGTTGCTGCTCCTTAGGCTGATGTTGGGCTTAAATTGAAACAGTGTATGAATCCACTGAGGTCAGACTGGGTGGGATGGACAGTGAGTGACACCAGTTTAAAAATTTAGGTCTACCCTGCAGACTGAGCAATGGAACTCAGCATGGAGATCATGCAATCTGTGCTTGGTTTCTTCGATGTCAGAAGACCACAGTATGTGCACTGAACTGGCAGGAGTGTAATTGAACAGCCACTTTGATTGAAAGCACTGTAGGGTGCATGGATGATCGTAAGTCAGGAAATAAATAACTAAGTGAATCCTGAGGCGTCCATTCTGTACTCCTTACAATCAAAGCCACATATTGAAGTAGTCCTTATTTTGCATTTGTTATCACATGCCTTGGTATATGGAGAAGTGATTGGAAAATATTTATTACCATAAGACATAGGAGCAGAATTAGGCCATTTGGCCCATTGAATCTGCAGTGCCATTCAATCATGGCTGAAGCAACACACATCAAAGTTGCTGGTGAACGCAGCAGGCCAGGCAGCATCTCTAGGAAGAGGAACAGTCGACGTTTCGGGCCGAGACCCTTCGTCAGGACTGATCCTTTTTTCCCCTCCTCAACCTCATTCCCCAGCATTCTCTCCATAATCTTTGATGCCGTCCAATCAAGTATCTATTAACATCTGCCTTAAATATACCAAACAATCTAGCCTCCACAGCTGCGTGTGGCAACAAATCCCACAAATTCACCACCCTCTGGCTAAAGAAATTTCTCTGCATCTCTGTTTTAAATGGAAGCCCCTCTATCCTGAGGCTGTGCCCTATTGTCCTAGACTCTCCCTTCATGGGAAACATCTTTTCCACATCTACTCTGTCTAGGCCTTTCAATGTTTGAAAGGTTTCAATGAGATCCACCACCACCCACCCATCCTTCTAAATTCCAGTGAGTACAGTCCCAGAGCCATCAAACGTTCCCTGTATGATAACCCTTTCATTCCCAGAATCATTCTTGAGAACCTCCTCTGGACCCTCTCCAATACCAGCACATATTTTCTTAGATGAGGAGCCCAAACCTGTACACAATACTTAAGGTGAGCCTTACTGGTGCCTTATATCACATCACATCCTTGCTCTTGTATTCTAGATCTCTTGAAATGAATGTTAATGTTACATTTGCCTCCCTCACCACCAGCTCAATCTGCAAGTTAGCTTTTAGGGCGTTCTGCACATGAACTCCCAAGTCCCTTTACATCTCAGATTTTGGATTTTCTTCCAGTTTAGAAAATAGTCTGCACATTTATTTCTACTACCAAAGTCCACAACTATGCATTTTCCAACATTGTATTTTATTTTCTATTTTCTTGCCTATTCTCCTAATCTGTCTAAGTCCTTCTGCAGCCTACCTGTTTCCTCAACACAACCTGGCCCTCCACCAATCTTCATATCATCTGCAAACTTGGCAAAAAGCCAACTATATCATCATATAAATCATTGATATACAGCATAAAAAGTAGTCCCAACACCAACCCCTGCAGAACACAAGTAGTCATTAGCAGCCAAACAGAAAAGGATCCTTTTATTCCCATTCGCTGCCTCCTACCTGTCAGCCAATGACTTTTGATAGCTTTAATTATCAAGAACCTATCAACCTCTGCTTTCAATATACCAAATTATATAACCTCCACAACCGTCTGTGGTAACGAATTCCACTGATTCACAATTCTCTGGCTAAGGGAATTCTTTCTCATCTTTGTTCAAAAAGCACGTCCTTCTATCCTGAGGCTGTGCCCTCTGGTCCTAGACTCCCCCACTATAGAAAAAATCCTCTCCATGTCCATTCTATCTAGGCTTTTCAATATCCAATAGGTTTCAAATGTTCCTCAAACATTAACCATTTCATTCCTGGGATTATTGAACCCCCTCCAATGCCAGCACATCCTTTTTTTAGATAGCACATCCTTTTTTTAGATAAAGGGCCTAAACTTGCTCACAGTACTCCAAGTGAGGTCTGACCAAAGTGTTATGAAGTGTCTGCATTACATCCTTGCTTTTATATTTTAGACCTCTCAAATGAATGCTAATATTACCTGCTTCCATTGCTAAGATTTCAGAATTTGTTTGTTAACTATCAATTCAATTAACCCTTCAATGATTACTGGGAGAAGAAATTACATTGTGGTAAAAATTTCAGAGATTTGAAAAGGACTGAAAATAATGTCAAACAATTATATGAGCGGTATTGAAATTGAGGGATATTCTTTGGATTCACTGGATTTTGTAGCTGTTGGTGGTCTAGTGATAGGTGGTTGGAGAAATGATGTTTAGCAATAAAAGCAGCAGTGTTGGACTAGACTTCATTCCAGTGATGAAATGCATTGTGGTATTCAGGTGGACTGTTCACCGATATCTTTAACCGCTCGCCTCGCAGTCTGAGATACCCAGCTGCTTCATTTATTTCGGTGCCTGAGAAGAACATGGATACCTGCCTTAATGACTATCATCCAGCAGCACTTGCATTCTATTTAATATGATGAAGTGCATTAAGAGTTTGGAGATGAAACATATCAACTGAGAAGCAACTTGAATCCACTTCAATTTGCCGGCCATCACAACAGGTCAACAGCAGATGCCATTTCATTGGCTCTTCACTCAACCCTGGAACATCTGGACAGCGAAGATGTATACATCAGGATGCTCTCCATTGACTACCACTCAGCATTCAAGACTATCATCCCTCAAAACTAATCAATAAGCTTCAAGACGTAGGCCTCAACACCTATTTGTGCAATTGGATCCTTGATTTCCCCACTTGCAGACCCCAGCCAGTTTGGATTGGCAACAACATCTCTTCCATAATCTCCATCATCTCCATCAGACACATATAACTCAAGGCTGTGTGCTTCACTCCATGCTCTACTCGCTTTATACTTATGACCATGAGACGAAGTTCAGCTCCAATGCCATATTAAAATTTGCTGACTACACTAGGGTGGTGAAAATCAGTATATAAGACATGAGACATTGGAGCCATTTGGCCCATCGAGTCCACTCCACCATTTGATCATAGCTGACCCATTTGCCACTCAACTCCATTCTCCTACCTTTTGCCCATAACCTTCCATAACTTAAATACACTCAGTGACCTGGCCTCCATAGCCGCCAGTGATAATGAATTCCATGGGTTCACCACAATCTGGCTAAAGAAATTCCTCCTCACCTCCATTCCAAATGAACATCCACTCTAACTAGTCTTTCAACTTTTGATAGATTTTAATGAGATCCACTTCATTCTTCCAAATTCCAGTGAGTGCAGGTCTAGAGCCATCAAACGCTCCTCATACAAAAAGCCATTCAATTTCGTGATTTTCATTATTTTCATCATTTTCGTGAGCCTCCTTTGAACCCTCCCCAATGTCAGCACATCCTTTCTTAGATAAGTGGCCCAAAACTGCTCACAATACTCCCAAGTGAGGCCTCACGAGTGCCTTATAAAGCATTACAACCTTGTTTTTATATTCTAAGTCCTCTTGAAATGAATGCTAACATTGCATTTGACTTCCTTACCATCAACTCAAATTGCAAGTTAACCTGTAGGAAATCCTGCAAGACAACTCCTAAGTCCCTTTGCACCTCAGATTTTTGAATTTTTCCTAGTATATAAAATAGTCTATGCTTTTATTCCTCCTAGCAAAGTGCATGACCATGCACTTCCTGACACTGTATTCCATCTGATATTTGGCCCAATCGCTGAATCTGACTAAGTCCTTCTGTAGCCTCCCTGCTTCCTTAACACTACCTGCTCCTCCACCTATCGTATTATCATCCCCAAACTTGGACACAATGCCATCAATTCCTTCATCCAAATCATTGCTGTACAAAGTAAAAAGAAGAACTCCCAGCACCTTCAGAACACCACCAGTCACCAGCAGCCAATCAGAAAAGACTCCCTTTATTCCCACTCATGCCAATCAGTCAATGCTCTATCCATGCTAGTATCGTTCCTGTAATACCATGGGCTCTTATCTTGCTAAGCAGCCTCATGTGTGGCACCCTGTCAAAGGCCTTTTGAAAATCCAAGTACACAATATCCACCGATTCTCCTTTGTCTATCCTGCTTATTATTACCTCAAAGAATTTCAATAGATTTGTCAGGCAAGATTTTCCCTTAAGGAAACTATGCTAACTATGGCCTATTTTATCATGTGCCTCCAAGAATCCTGAATCCTCATCCTTAGCAATTGATTCCAACATATTCCCAATCACCGAGGTCGGACAAACTGGTCCCTTACTTCTGCCTCCCTCCGTTCTTGAAAGGTGGAATGACATTTGCAATTTTCTAGTCCTTCGGAACTATGCCAGAATCTAGTGATCCTTGAAAAATCATTACTAATGACTCCACGGTCACTTCAGCTACCTCTTTCAGAAACCTCAGGTGTGGTCCAGGTGACTTACACTTTTCAGATTCCCAAGCACCTTCTCCCCAGCAATTGCAATTGCACTCATTTCTGCCGCCTGACACTCTCAAACTTCTGGCATACTGATAGAGTCTTCCACAGTGAAGACAAAAGCACTAATTTCAGTTTGTCCACAATTTCCTTCACTCCATTACTACTTTTCCATCATCATTTCCCAGGGGTCCGATATTTACTCTTGCCTCTCTTTTACTCTTTATACACCTGGGAAAAAAAACCTTTGGTATCCTCTTTGATATTATTCGCTAACTTAACTTCAGACTTAACCATATAATCATATAACAATTACAGCACAGAAACAGGCCATCTTGGCCCTTCTAGTCCATGCCAAACTCTTACTCTCACCTAGTCCCACTGACCTGCACTCAGCCCATAACCCTCCATTCCTTTCCTGTCCATATATCTATCCAATTTAACTTTAAGTGACAACATCAAACCTGCCTCAACCACTTCTGCTGGAAGCTCGTTCCACATAGCTACCACTCTGAGTAAAGAAGTTCCCCCTCATGTTACCTCTAAAGTTTTGCTCTTTAACTCTCAATTCATGTCCTCTTGTTTGAATCTCCCCCATTCTCAATGGAAAAAGCCTATCCACGTCAACTCTATCAATCCCCCTCTTAAATTTAAACACCTCTATCAAGTCCCCCCTCAACCTTCTACGCTCCCCACATCCCCATTTCTTCATTTTGTTCTTTATGCGTTTTTTTAGTTGCCTTCTGTTGGTTTTTAAAAGCTTCCCAACCCTCCCATTAATTTTTGCTCTGTTATTGCCTTCTGTTTTGCTTTTATGTTGGCTTTGACACCCCATGTCAGCCACAGCTGTGTCATTCTGCCTTTAGAATGGATGTATCAAACCTGCATCTTTTGAATTGCTCCCAGAGACTCCAGCCATTGGTGCTCTGTCGTTATTGCTACTAGTATCCCCCTCCAATCAACTTTGGCCAGCTCTTCTCTCATGCCTCTGTGATTCCCTTTATTTCACTAAATGCTGAACACATCTGACTTTAGCTTCTCCCTCTCAAATGGAGGGTGAATTCTATCATATTATGATCACTGCCTCCTAAGAGTTCCTTTAACTTAAGATCCCTAATCAAATCTGGCTCATTAAGGACATAAGAATAGGAGCAGGAGTAGGTCATCAGGCCCATCGAGCCTGCTCTGCCATTCAATAAGATCATGGCTGATCTGGCTATGGACTCGTCTCCACCTACCTGCCTTTTCCCCATAACCCTCAATTCCCCTACTATGCAAAAATCTATCCAACCTTGTCTTAAATAGATTTACTGAGGAAGCTGCCACTGCTTCATCGGGCAGAGAATTCCACAGATTCACCACTCTCTGGGAAAAGCAGTTCCTCTTCATATGTGTCCTAAATCTACTCCCCTGAATCTTGAGGCTATGTCCCCTAGTTCCAGTCTCACCTACCAGTGGAAACAACTTTCCTGCCTCTATCTTATCTATCCCTTTCTTAATTTTCTATGTTTCTATAAGATCTTCTCTCATTCTTCTGAATTCCAGCGAGTACAGTCCCAGGTGACTCAATCTCTCCTCAGTCTAACACCCCTATCTCTGGATTCAACCTAGTGAACCTCCTCTGCACTGCCTCCAAAGCTAGTATATCCTCCTTCAGGTAAGGAGACCAGATCTGCACACAGTACTCCAGATGCGGCCTCACCAATACCCTGTACAGTTCCAGCATAACCTCCCTGCTCTTAAATTCAATCCTTCTAGCAATGAAGGCCAACATTCCATTTGCCTTCTTGATTGCCTGCTGCACCTGCAAACCAACCTTTTGTGATTGATGCACAAGCACTCCCAAGTCCCTCTGCACAGCTGTATACTGCAATTTTTTTATCATTTACATAATAATCTGCTCTTTCATCTTTCCTTCCAAAGAGGATGACCTCGCATTTACCAACATTGTACTCCATCTACCAGACCCTTGCCTACTCACTTCTATCACTCCTATCTTTATCTCTTTGCAGATTCTCCGTATCTTTTGCACAATTAATTTTTCCACTTAATTTAGTATTATCAGCAAACTTAGACACACTACATTTGGTCTCCTCTTCCGGATCATTAATGTATATCGTGAACAGTTGCGGACCCAGCACCAACCCCTGCAGCACACCGCTCACCACTGATTGCCAACCAGAGTAGTACCTATGTATCCCAACTCTTTGCTTTCTATTAGGTAACCAATCCTCGACCCATGCTAATACATCACCCCAGACTTTATACATCATTATTGTATGGATAAGTCTTTTATGTTGCACCTTATCAAACACCTCTGGAAATCCAAGTAAATAATGTCCATCTGTTCCCCTCTAACCACTGCGCTCATTATATCCTCAAAGAATTCCAGTAAGTTTGTCAAACAGGACCTGCCTTTGTTGAACCCATGCTGCATTTGCCTGATGGTTCCATTTCTTTCCAGATGTCTCGGTATTTCTTCTTTAATGATAGCTTCAAGCATTTTCCCAACTACAGATGTTAAAGTCAAGTCAAGTTTATTGTCATTTCGACTATAAGCTGCTGGTACAGTACACAGTAAAAACGAAACAATGTTCCTCCACGACCATGGTGCTACCTGAAACAACACAAAACTACACTAGACTATGTGAGACAACACAAGGCTACACTAAACTATGTAAAACAACATAAAAACTGCACTAGACTACAGACCTGCACAGGACTACATAAAGTGCACAAAACAGTGCAGGGCAGTACAATAATTAATAAACAAAACAATAGGCACAGTAGGGGACAAATTACACTATAATAATAAATGATGTAGATGTCAGTCTAGTCTGAGTATTGAGGAGTCTGATGGCTTGGGGGAAGAAACTGTTGCACAGTCTGGTCATGAGAGCCCGAATGCTTTGGTATCTTTTGCCAGATGGCAGGAAGGAGAAGAGTTAGGTAACTGGCCTATAGTTACCTACCTTTGCCTACATTCTTTTTTGATCAGTGGTGTGGCATTCGCCATCTTCCAATCTGCCGGAACCTGCCCAAAGTCCAGAGAATTTTGATAAATCATCACCAAAGCCTCTACTATAACTTCTGCCATTTGTTTCAGTACCCTGGGGTGCATTCCATCAGGATCAGAGGACCTATCTATCCTCAGGCCCACAAGTTTGCTCAGCACTACCTCTTTAATGATACCTATTGTATCGGGGTCCTTATCTCCCATTGCATCTATAACATCTCTCTTTGACATGTTGGACATGTCCTCCATCGTGAAAACTGACACAAAATAGTCATTCAAAGCCTTGGCCATTTCCTCATTACCCAATATCAATTCCCTCTTCTCATCCTCCAAGGGACCTACATTCACCTTAGCCACCCTTTTCCGCTTTATATAATCACAAAAACTTTTACTATCGGTTTTTCTATTTTGTGCTAGTTTATTTTCATAATGTAGCTTCCGTTTCTTTATTCCTCACTTAGTGGTACTTCGTTGCTTTTTGAAGTTTTCCCAATCTTCCAGTTTTCCACTACTCTTGGTGACTTTGTAAGCACAAGCTTTTAGTTTGATGCCTTCTTTTATTTCCTTAGTTATCCATGGTTGGCTCTCCCCACCCTTACTTTCCTTGCTTTTAACTGGAATATACTATTGTTGAGTACTGTGAAAAATCTCTTTGAAAGTCTTCCACTGTTCCTCAACTGTCCCACCATATAGCCTGTGTTCCCAGTCTACACTAGCCAAATTCTCCCTCATCCCATTGTAGTCTCCATTATTTATGCATAATACACTGGTTTTAGATTGAACTATTGCACCCTCCACTTGTATGAGAAATTCAATCATACTGTGATCACTCTTTCCAAGAGGATCCCTAACTACAAGATCACTAATTTTACCTATCGCATTCCACAGAACCAGATCTAAGATAGTACATTCCCTTGTAGGTTCAGTAACATGCTGTTCAAGAAAGCCAACATGGATGCATTCTATGAAATCTTCCTCAAGACTGCCTTGACCAATTTGATCCATCCAATCTACGTGCAAGTTAAAATCCCCCATGATAATTGCTGTTCCATTCTTATATTCCTCAGATATTTCTCTGTTTATTGCCTGTGCCACTGTAATGTCATTATTCGGTGGCCAATAGACAAATCCAACCAGTGATTTTTTTCCCCCTTTACTATTCCTAATCTCTACCCAGATGTTTTCAACATTCTGCTCCTTAGATATTATGTCATCTCTCACTATCGCCCAGATGTCATCTTTAATTAAGAGCGCTACCCCACCTCCCTTACCTTCCTGCCTATCCTTCTGTATTACCAGATACCCTTGGATATTGAATTCCCAATCCTCTCCATCCTGCAACCACGTCTCTGTAATGGCCACTAAATCATACCTCCTTGTACTGATTTGAGCCACAAGTTTATTGACCTTGTTTTGAATACTACGGGCATTCAAATAAGGTGCCCTTACACTCATTGTGCTTTTAAAATCTTGTAATCTTTTACTCTTTTGCTCTTGACTTTTCTTCACTCCACTCTTACATTTCTCTTTTTTATCTTTTGTTTGTTCTTTATCTTTATCCACATTTTTTTTTTACTTTATCCATACTTCTCCGATCTGTTGAACCCACCTCCTACTGTTTAGCTTAAAGCCCTAGTTATGCAATTCGCTAGGATCCAGGTCCCATCACGGTTCAAGTGGAGCCCGTCCCATTGGTACAGCTCCCTCCTTCCCCAGAGATTACTACCTTTTTGGTTCTGCTTTTTAATTTGGTCCCCATCTGCTCTAATTCCTTCAGCAGAACCTCTTTCCTCATTCTATCTACATTGTTGGTACCCACATGAACCACAACAACTGCAAATTCTTTCCCCTCCCACTGCAAGTCAGATAAGATGTCCTGAACCCAGGCACCAGGCAGGCAACACATACCTCGGGACGTTCTATCCTCGCAACAGAGAACTCTGTCTATTCCCCTGACTATACTAGCCTCAATTATCACTACATTTCTCTTCTTTCCCTCCTCTTGAATGACTCCCTGTACTACAGTGCCACAGATAGGTTGCTCAACCTTCCTACAGCCCCCACTGTCATCCACACAGGGAGCAAAAATCTCAGACCTGTTGGACAAGCTCAAGGGCTGAGGCTCCTCCGGCACTGTCTCTTGGATCCCACTACCTACCTCACTCGCAGTCACACCCTCTTGTCCCTGACCACAAATCGAATTTGAGGCAGCTGATCTAATGGGTGTAACTACCTCCTGAAGCGGAGAATCCAGGTAACTCTCCCCCTCCCTGATGCGCCACAGTATCTGAAGCTCAGATTCCATGTCAACTTTTGAGACTGAGTTCCTTGAGCGTCCAACACTTGCTGTGGATGTGGTCACCGGGAACCACAATGGGGTCCACCAGCTCCCACATTATGCAGCTACAGCACATCACCTCATCCTGCATCATCCCTAATTTATTTAATTAGCTGTAATTTAGTGACTTTTTATTCCACCACTACAAAAACCTTACTTGCTACTTACCTGTGCCTCCTCACCAAAGCCTCAAGTTCCCACTCTCACACTGGCCCCCTCACACAATGGACACTCTACTTTGACCCTGCTTTACTTTTATTTCCTCCTGCTAATGCACTGATCCCTGCTCCTTTTTTAAACTCTTCTCCCCGGAGCGTGTAAAGCTCTAACTCTCCGAGGTGATTGGTCCGCCGCTAGTGCTAATTGAATAACAGCCAATCCAGAATAGCTGATCCCCTAGGGGTTTGAACCACAAGCTGCTTTAAAAAGACACCTCATAGGCATTCTACAAATTCTCTCTCTTGGGATCCAAAATCAGTATCAACCTGATTTTCCTAATCTTCCTGCATATTGAAATCTCCCATGACTATTGTAATATTGCCTTTCTGACATGCATTTTCTATCACCCGTTGAAATTTGTAGCCCACGTATTGGCTACTGTTTAGAGGGCTGTATATAACTCCCATCAGGGTCTTTTTATCCTTGCAGTTCCTTAACTCTACCCACAAGGATTCTGATCCTATGTCACCTCTTTCAAAGAATTTGATTTCATTTTTTATCAACAGAGCCACACCACCCCCTCTGCCTCCCTGCCTGTCCTTTCAATACAATGTGTATCCCTGGATGTTAAGCTCCCAACTATAATATTCTTTCAGCCCCAACCCCAACTTTCAAGGACTCTTCATTTCATGTCCTTGATATCTATTGTTTGTTTGTTTATTTATTTACATTCTTTTTCTATTTGCACAGCTTGTTCTCTTTTGCACATTGGGTGTTTGTCCATTCTGCCGGGTTCAGTCTTTCACTGATTCTAGTGTGTTTCTTGTATTTACTCTGAACACCTGCAAGAAAATGAAGCCCAGGGCTGTATCTGGTGACATGTATGTACTTTAATAATAAATTTACTTTGATCTTTAAACCAACAAATATCAGATCCATGGTCTCACAAGACTAACAGATGCCACCAACCAATGGTCATATACACAGCACTCAGGTATTGATTATTCGAAGTTCAAGGTACATTTACTATCGAAGTATGTACACTGTATCCAACCTTGAGATTCGTCTTCTTGCAGGCAGCCACACTACAAAGAAACACAATCGAACCCGTTAAAAATCTCGTACAACAAAAACAGTCAAACACCCAATGTGCGAAAAAAATACAAATCACGCAAAGAATGAAAAAGTAAACAAATAACACACAATATCAAATGCAGAGTCCCCAAAAGTGAGTCCACAGCCATGGAGCCAGTTTAGAACTGAGGCTAGTAAACCTTGCGAGGTACAGAGCTGAACACAGGCTCATCCTTCGTCCTCTGTCTTGACACCTTGATCAGATCGTGCAAAAATTTTTTAAAAAGTAAACAAAAGCACATGGAACATTAAATGCAGAATCCCTGAAAGTGTGTGCGCAGCTGCAGAGTCTGTTCAGCGCTGAGGCGTGTGAAGTCCGTCCTGGAGCCCGATGTTTGTGATGTAACAACTACTTCCGAACCTGGCACGGTGGGACTCAAGACTCGTACACCTCATACCTAATGGTAGTGATGACAAGAGAAGGGAACCAGTCAAACACAAGCAGGCAGTGCTGAACACCTGTCTGTTTTCCACTCTCATCCTTGACAATTTTAATCTTGCTTGGTGCTTTAATTGGTGGGGAATAATGGAGCTGATTATGGGTTCGTCTTCTGCCATTAGGCCTCAGCACAGCATCCATTCCCAGCGATGGCTGCCTTGGCTGTACCAGCACTCTGGTGAGTCTAGTTTGCTGAATCCCCAGGAGATCACAAAAGCACATCCTTAAACAGGAAGTTGCAGTCTGCAGACAGGGGTGATCACAGTTCAGAAGAAATGTATCTGCTAGAGTATCTAGTAGTTTAGGGAACTGTCTACAAAATGTCGCCTTTGGTCGCCGGCACTATCTTGCCATCAAGGGCAATCACTGTAACAATGATATAAATAATTTAATGAAATATATGCCTCATATTTTAGGACAGCTTTAAATTTATTGGCTACACAACAGGTTTTCAAAGGCTCTGGAAACAGCAGTTAAGAGAGGCAAGGAACAGATGGATCTCCCAGCTAAGCACTTTTCCATTATTATTTGCAGGTCAGCAGGAGCAAGAACGCTTTAATCCACCACCTATCCCTTTTCAATCTTCAATTATCAATCCACTTAAGGACTACAACCTCTGATTCTTTTACCTTCCTTGTATAGTACCTGTCCCCTTTCTCCTCTCTACTCTTCAACCTCATCTATTAACTGTTCTCAATTTTCTTTTCTCACTCTAATCAAGGCATATGATCTCCTCTGACTGATATTTACAATCTCCAATCAGCATCCTTCTCAGATCTTCACAATGCCCCTCAGCTTCTCTTTCCCATGGCTGTTCTCCTCAAGTTTGGTCTAGGATCACAAGCCTTTCCACCCCAACCAGGGGGTTCCCAACCTTTTTATGGCATGGACCTCTACCATTAACCAAGGGGTTCATGGACCCTAGGTTCAGGACCCCTGACTCCAACTGTTAACAGGTCTCACACAACAGGAATTCTGCAGATGCTGGAAATTCAAGCAACACACATCAAAGTTGCTGGTGAACGCAGCAGGCCAGGCAGCATCTCTAGGAAGAGGTACAGTCGACGTTTCAGGCCGAGACCCTTCGTCAGGACTAACTGAAGGAAGAGTTAGTAAGAGATTTGAAAGTGGGAGGGGGAGGGTGTTAGCAAGAGATTTGAAAGTGGGAGGGGGAGGGTGTTAGTAAGAGATTTGAAAATGAGAGGGAAGGCTCCCGATGTGGTCTTCTATATATTGGCTGATATACTGCGTCCGGTGCTCCCGATGTGGCCTTCTACATATTGGCGAGACCCGACGCAGACTGGGAGACCGCTTTGCTGAACACCTACGCTCTGTCTGCCAGAGAAAGCAGGATCTCCCAGTGGCCACACATTTTAATTTCACATCCCATTCCCATTCTGACATGTCTATCTACGGGCCTCCTCTACTGTAAAGATGAAGCCACACTCAGGTTGGAGGAACAACACCTTATATTCTGTCTGGGTAGCCTCCAACCTGATGGCATGAACATCGACTTCTCTAACTTCCGCTAATGCCCCACCTCCCCCTCGTACCCCATCTGTTATTTATTTTTACACACACATTCTTTCTCTCACTCTCCTTTTTCTCCCTCTGTCCCTCTAACTATACCCCTTGCCCATCCTCTGGGTTTCCCCCCCTTGTCTTTGTCCCTGGGCCTCCTGTCCCATGATCCTCTCATATCCCCTTTGCCAATCACCTGTCCAGCTCTTGGCTCCATCCCTCCCCCTCCTGTCTTCTCCTATCATTTTGGATCTCCCCCTCCCCCTCCCACTTTCAAATCTCTTACTAACTCTTCCTTCAGTTAGTCCTGACGAAGGGTCTCGGCCTGAAATGTCGACTATACCTCTTCCTAGAGATGCTGCCTGGCCTGCTGCGTTCACCAGCAACTTTGATGTGTGTTGTTAACAGGTCTCTCAGTGTTTTGTGTTGCCATCGGGGAGGGGGGGGGGGGGTGAAGACAAAAAAATTCAAATAAAGTCCATTGAATTTGGTGGAAGATCTAGGAAATAAAGAAATAATATTTCAGCTTCCTAAACCAACTCCTTCTCATCTTTATGTATTTATTAGATTCAAAATGACATCAAAAATTTGTGAGCTACTCAAAGAAAAAAGATATCCAGAAAAATATTAATAAGGATAAAACAAGCTAAACTAAAAAAGATCAATATCACCAAGTGTGAGGTAGTACATTATGGACAAAACAGAATTTTTAAAAGGGGTTGTTTGGTTTAGATTCACAGCCCTTAGATTTGATATCACAAACACAAGTAAATCTGCAGATGCTGGTAATCCAGGCAACACACACAAAATGCTGGAGGAACTCAGCAGGCCAAGCAGTATGTATGAAAAGGAGTTCAGTTGAATTTTTGGGCCGAGATCCTTCATCAGGACTTGATATATTTAGTTAATAATTCTTCCTTGTCAAGTGTGCTCAGATTTGCTTTCAAGTCTTACATTGCCTTATTTTCCGTAAGGAAAAATTAACCTTGATCCCTTGCTTCTTTAAACATGACCACCCCAGTTCCAACATCTTCTTACCCTTTGCAGAATCCTTCAACCCTCCCAAATGCAAATAGAAAATGCTGGAAATACTTAGCAGATAAGGCTACATCTTTGGAGGGAAAAAACAGAGTTGATATTTTAGATTCATCACTAATAATCTGAAAGTTTGTTTCTCTTTCTTCCCAAATTTATTTATACTTTTCCTTAAACTCCTTAAACACAATCATAAAATCATTAAAGTCTCAAATGGCCTCAAAAACAGTTTGAGTCAGTAATTCCGACAAATTACTTGAAATTTACTACAAAATTACTACGATAAACTGAACCAATCTTGGGGATGATCTCTCTATTTGCCTTTTAACACCTCATATTTTGCTCTCAGGTTATTAACATCTGCTTAAGATACAGTAAGTTAAAGATATCAAGGTTAATTCCCACCTTTTGTATTTTTTTTGTTTATTATATCATTTTATTTGCCTTTCAGCTTACACCTCCTATTTGTTCAGCTTTGGCTTTTCACCCCATAATCTACAAGAATTTAACTAACTTCTGGCCTTGTTCAGACTTTCTGTGCAGAATCGTCAAAAGTTACAACAGCTGAAGTCAGTTAAAAGAGCTAATCAGACTAACATAGGATACCACTAACTTTACATTGTTTTATCCTGCAGTGTGGACCTCATTACACCTTACGAAAATCCACGAGTTTATAAAACAGCGATTTTGATTTTATGCGCTATTCTCATTGACCTGTAAACTACTCCCTCTCCATCGCCACAATCCCACGCTCAACTCCGACCATGCCCTCCCGTTATCTTTCATTTCTCCACAATCTCCTTTGAATTAAAAATAACATTTAGTTGTGCTTAGCTAAAGTAACCAGAATCCGAAGGGTAAAATAACGGGACATTGAGCTACCTGATCGTGGGCGAGATCTGGTGATCCTATAGTTTCTACTTTCGTATCGGAGTGCCCAAAAAAATATAGATCCTGGTCTTGAATATATATGAAGTAGGGAATTGCAAGGATTTACAACCTCTCAACCCATTTGTAAACCTTCATCCTACGACAAAGATTCCTCGTTCTGTACACTAACTAGCATCTGCCTTGTCCAATTTCCACTCGGAGATTTGATTTAGATTAGTGACGAACATTGCTAATATTTACAAATGTTTGCACGAATGCTTCCGGAATTTGTACTGTAAAGCCTTTCTGGTGGAAACGGAGATGAAGGCACAGCAAGTTCTGACAGACTGCCGCTGGCTCGAGCGACCTGCCGTGCCTCTCACATCCGGGTGCTGTGGCACAGGTCGGTGGCCGGTCGCTCGCCCGCTCGCTCGCTCGGCGCAGCCGCCGTTGTCGCCGGGCGGTGGGAGCTGCTGCTGGAACACAGCCGCTCTCGCGGCATGCCTGGGCTGCTTCTCGCCCCCGCGGGTCGGTAACTGCCGCGAGGTGACCCTCCGAAGTACGCGTCGCCGCCTGCCTGGGGAGTAGAGGTGAGTATCGGCCCCGAGCTCCGTGTGTGCGCCATGAGTCGCGGCCTCCAGCTACTTTGGAGCCGCGGCGAGGCAGAGGGCGCCATGTCAAGATACAGGCCTCTACGTTGAAATTGTGGGGCAGAGATAGTTACTTCAATTGTGTTTTTTTTCCCCCTGTCTGATCAGATGAGCTTTGGATCTTTATAACCTCGCAGAGCTCGTTTTTTTTTAAAAAAGCATCGACTTTGCCTTAAAGGTGCCCTTCCTGTATATTAGCCTCGATCAAGTCAAAAGGGCGTTCCATGGGTGTGTACTTTCTGTATTACAGTAATGTATCCGCACCTTTATTGGGATTAAACTAAGTGAGAGCGATTGCCCTTGATCTGTACAACAGAACGTAGAAGATGTTAGAAAATGCTGAAAAAGCTTAAAACGTTCGGCAGCATCTGTGGAAGGATAAGCAATCAACTTTTCAGGTTGTAGACCGTATATCTGTATTGAAAAGAAAACATTTTTTCTCGTTCCACAGTTTTCAATGTCTTCAGATTATATTTTAGATGTTTTAGGTTTTTTTTATAGTTACTTTACCAAAACTATCAAATACCTGTATACAAAATTTCATTTATTAAACATATGACAGAATCTGCAGATTTCCTCAACACCCATAGGTGGAGGAGCAAATCAGCTTTGACCCAGAGGACCTGCCGAAGAAGCTGTCTTTTTATGAAATAATTAGGAATGGCATTCATGTTGTTAGAACTGCCTAGCAGGGGATTAAATATATGGTTAATGCTAATAGATATTGTGTAACAATTTCAATTGTGAGCAGAAGTATGAACTAACATTAGTTTGATGTAATTCCATATGCTAATTTACAGCTCTACTTTGTTAAATTATAGAAATATATTTTCTAATTTCTTATAAATATATCAGATGATAGGATAGATTATATAAAATGATACTCATGGAATAAAAATGCTACCACCAATATCTTCCCCCAATTTCCATATCTTAACTATTCATTAAAAACTCCACAAATTGGAAATGTACTGTACAATCAAAACTGCAAAAGGAACTTCATGTGGCCTAGAGGTATGTTCCCAGACTACAGAAACACTCCAGAATATTTAGTCAAAATTGTAAAAATGTTATAAATAATCAAGCTAGGTTGCAGCTGTGGAAATACAAAGCAAATGTTTAAGACCAATACTAGATAAAGATGTAACCATCTTTAAGTATGTGGAAGACCAGAGTGGTTAAATGACATAATGGATATTGATGATGAGCAGAAGGGAAAGGTGCTGATATAAACATAAGTGTAAAGATGTGAAATAAGATATCAGATTTTTTGGGGGGGGGGGTGGGCTAGGAATAATGACCATGATTCAAGCTCTGAACTCAATGCTGTATGCAGAAGACTACCAAAACTTATAATCAGCGTGTTTCAAATGTGCACTGCTTTGAATGACAAAGGAGTTGAGAACAGAAATATAGACTGAGTTTGGGGTAGTAAATTAAATGATCTGAAACTTGCGGTCATGTCTGTGGCTTTGGTGGAAGCATTCTACAAATTAGTCATGAAATCTGTATTTTGTTATTCCCAGCGTAAAGCAAACCACATCGTGAAGAGGGCATAATTTGTTTAATTTGAAAGAAAACAGAGGTTAATTGCTGTTGAATTGAGATGTTAGGCATCTAGGCAGTGAGGAAGCATATTGAAATAGTTGAGGACTTGATGAGTGTCATTAAGGGAAACATTTTGTCAGAGTATTAAAAGGGGACACGAATGGTGCTTAATGACAGCAGTAGAAATTGCAGAGATTCTGTTGATTCTGAATGTTGACAACAGCAGCAAAAGTAAGAAGAACATTGTTGGGGTCTCAGGAGTATGATTGGGGTGAAGGTAAAATGTAAATGGCAGAATTGAATCCATGGCTAAGGAAAAAGATCTGATTCAATAGTGTTACAACAAAAGTTGGCACCATCTGGAAAAAATGCAACAAAGAGAGAGAAACTGGAAAAATGAGGTAGAATCCTTTCAGGAAGTTTTTTATTGGGCAGTTCTCTAAAAATTATTGTGGAATGGTTATTTCAGATAACTGCAGATACTAGAAATCATAAATATAAAAAAAAAGATACTGCTGTAAGCACTCAGCAGATCTGGTAACATCTGTGGAAGGAGAAATAATTAATGTTTCAGTAATACTGGATCTTGAATTTGGAATATTAACTTTTGCTTTCTGCAAATGCTGCTTGAGCTGTTGAATGCAGCATTTTCTGTGTTTAAATCTTACTCTATGTTTTTTGTGATATTTAACAAAGTGAATAAGTTTAATTATAACTTAGTATATTTTAACATTTTGGCAGCAATTCTTCCTTCAGATAGTCCTGACGAAGGGTCTCGGCCTGAAACGTCGACTGTACCTCTTCCTAGAGATGCTGCCTGGCCTACTGCGTTCACCAGCAACTTTGATGTGTGTTGCTTGGTTTTGCATATCATGCATTAGAAGAATTAATCTGACTACGACCCACTTTTTTAAATTAATTGTTTCCATTTCTGCATTTGTTTTAGCACAGCATGGAAACAGGCCTTTTGCCCAACTGGTCTGTGCTGGCCAAGATGCCTATCTGAGCTAGTCTATTTGTCAGCATTTGGCTTATTACCTTCTAAACTGGAGTTCCCAACCTTTTTTATGTCATGGACCTCTACCATTAACCCAAGGGTCCTTGGACCCCAGGTTGGAAGCTCCTCTTCTAAACCATGAACCTGTCCAACTGTCTTTTAAAAGTTGTAATTGTACCTGTCTCAACCACTTCCTCTGGCAGTTCATTCTACATGTGTTTAAAAAAAAGTTATCCCTTGAGTTTCTATTAAGTCTTTTCCCTCTCACCTTAAACTTATACCTTGTGGTTCTTGATTTCCCAAACCCTGAGGGGAAGGACTGAGTGCATTCAACCTATATATCTCCCTCATGATTTTATGCACGTCAATAAGATTGGACAGTCTCCTATGTTCCATGGGGGAAAAAAGTGCCAGCCTGTCCGATCAGTTGCTTTTAGTTCAGTTGCTCGACTCCTGGTAATATCTTGGTGAATCTTTTCTGTCCTCTTTCCAGTTTAATAACATCTTTCTTGGAGCAGGGTGACCATAATTGATTTCAAAGTGCTGTCTCACAAATGTATCAAGTCACTGTCCTGACTGATGAAGGCCAGTTTGACAAAAGCCTTCTTCACTGCCCACTTTCAGGGAGCCACATGTACCTGAACTCCAAGGTCTTTCTGTTCCCACAACATTTTGGGCCCTACTACAATGTTATTTATTTTAGAATTGAAAAGTAGAACTCTATCAATCTTTGATGTCTGAGATCTTATTTTTCCTATTTTTAAGCACTGGAATTAAGCCTTCAGCTTTTCAAATTTTGGTTGACCTTTTGCCCAGTTTTGCAATGTGAAGAGTTTTAACCTGAAAGATCACCCCCCCTGTCTATCTTCCTCCACAGATGCTGCTTGATCCATTGAGTGCCTCCAACAGTTTTTATTTTGCTCCAGATATCAGCATCCAAGGTCTCTTGTGGCTCCATCCTAAATATATGTATATTTGTTTCCAGCTGTTTCTCGATGCATCTCTGTCTCTCTCTACAAGTCTTATCACTTTAAAAGTATGCAGTTTAAGCATTGGATGAGTTATTTACTGACTAGCTGGGGCAAACATTTATTGCCTGCCTACTCATAAAGCTCTTGACCAGTTGGCGTTGAACCTTTGTCTTAAACCAGGATTTTTATAACTTTGCTACTTAATTGGTAAATTGGTTTATTATTGTCACATGTACTAAGGTATAGTGCAAAACTTGTTTTGGATACAATTTCCACAGATCAAGTCATTACACTAATGGTGCAGAATACAGTGTGTTGCAGTTACAGAGAAAGTGCAGTGCAGGTAGATAGTCAGGTGCAAGGTCATGAAGAGATAAATTGTGTGGTCAAGAGCGCATCATATTGTAGGCATCTGTTCAATAATCATTAACAGTGGGATAGAAGCTGTCCTTGTGCTTAATACTTTCAGGCTCTTGTAACTTCTGCCCAATGGGAGGGGGAAATGAGAGAATGTCCAGACTGGGTGGGGTCTTTGGTTATGTTGGCTGCATTACCAAGGCAGTGAGCAGGGTAGTCTGGAGTCCATGGAAGGAAGACTGGTTTCTGTAATATGCTGAGCTGTGTTCACAATTCTGCAGTCTCTTGCAATCATGAGCAGAGCAGTTGGCATACCAAGCCATGATGCATTTGGCTAGGATGCTTTTTATGGTACATTGATAAAATAAGTCATTGTCAGAGGAGACATGTCAAATTCCATCAGCCTAAACTCCCACTCCTCTTGTCCTCATTTTTGTTGATGTAAACAGAAACATGTACACCAACCCCTTTCCTGTAGTCAATGACCAGCTCTTTTGTTTTATTGAAATTGAGGGAAAGGTTGCTGTCATGACAGCATGTCACTTGGCTATTTATCTCCCTCCTGTACTCATAGTTACATGAGATGCAGCTCACATGTAACTGCAAACCCATTAGTTAGAGCACAATCTGGCCATACACTTGTGTGTATAGGAAGTAAAATGACTAGGAATGTTCAAGATTTTTCCCCAGCTATGGTGAAGAAATTGCGAAGTCCAAGTCAGGCAGTAATATGGATAGGGAAATGAGTTGTACTGTTGTATGTTGGTTGCTTTCCTTCAGCTGGTAGAGATTGTAGATTTGTGATGTACTGTGAAATACTGGGGAGAAAGGAAATGATAAAGACATTAAACAAATACTTAGTGTTGATCTTCACAGAAAAAGATAAAAACTGATCAAAATGCTACAGAATGCAAAACTAAGGAAATTAGTTCTGGCATATTGGAAGTTAGCAAATGTGATCCCATTATTTTAAAAAGGAAGGAGAGAAGTGGCAAAATACAGTACTAGAAGCCTAACAACAACAGTCAGGGAAACTTGTATAGTTGCAGAGAGAATATGAAAATTTCATTGGAGGTCAGAAATGAACCTGGATCACTGGAGATGTGAAGCAATTGCCCTGTTTGCAGTGCCTAAGCGCTGGCCTCAAACTTTTTTTGGCATTTGATTCCATCTTGTCTGTGGAAATGAAACTAAACAAATCAGTGAGGATTGTGCTGGGGACAGATTACAAGTGTCGTCATGCTTCCAGTGCCAACATAACATGCCACAAACTTACTAACATTAAATGTACATCTTTGGAAAGTGGGCGGAAACCAAGAAGCTGGACGATCCAGGAGTCAATAAATTTGCTGCTGTATTTCCTTGCATTATAAAAGTGATTGTTTTTCAAAAGTAACTATAAAATGCTTTGGATATCCTGAAATTGTGAAAAGAGATGTATGTTCTAATGTTAAATATTATTAAGATGTTTAGTGCAATTTCTCTTTCATGTTCACAGTACATTATGTTCTCAGAGACATTTGTAGATTTGAATCATCTCTTAACAATACAGTGAGCCCTATATTATGATTGTTTAGGTGACGGATATTTGCCCTCCGAGAATTAACAAATCATTATCCAAAATTTTGAGATGTAAAATGAAATATTGTCTCACTGAATTTATGTTGCAAAGAAACTTATGTTTTTCATATTGCGCCTCAATGCATGTACTGTTGAGACAGCTTACATCATGGAAACCCACAATTTGCATTATAGAAACTCACAATATGGACCATTTTCTAGGAAAACAAACAAGGACTGTTGTAATTTAGGAGTTGTCATTATTATGGACAGCAATTTATTTAGTTTACATTATTGTTATAAAACCATTCAGTTAAAAAGAATAAATTAAGAAATAGAAGTGGGTACAGGCAAACCTGCTTCATGTGTCTGCTCTGCCAGGTAAGGTCATAGCTGTTTTTTGACGAACTGCCAGTTTCTTCAAAGATATTACAAAGTCTGTTGATCTCTGTCTGAATATACTATGTGATGAGCCCTCTCACATAGAAGTTCCTGCTTAGAAATGAAATTTATTTTCACGTCTGCTCTTGAGTGTCTGAGACTGTTACCCTTAGTCACACCGAGCAACAGAAAAGGCCGAAGAAAGTAGTAGATATAGCCCAGTCCATCACAGACAAAGCACTTCCCAGCACGGTACATTTACATGGAACACTGCCACAAGAAAGCAATTTATATCATGAAAAACCATGTCTTCTTCTCGCTACTACCATTGGACAGGAGGTACAGAAGCCTTCGTTCCCACATCACCAGGCTCAGCAAAAGTTATTACCCTACAAACATTAGGCCCCTGAACTGTTGATTATTCACCATTAATCTGAACTGATTCTTCAACCTAGAAACTCACTTTCAAAGACTGCAGCTCATGCTCTCAATATTTATTGCAGTTGGTTTTTTGGTACATTGGTTCTTTGTCAGTCTTTTTCTATGTATAGTTTTTCATAGAATTCTATTGTGTTTATTTTATCCCTCCCTGTAAATGCCTGCAAGAAAATGAATCTCGAGGTAGTATATGGTAACATATAGTATAATACTTTGATAATTTACTTTGAACATATTTGTTGTTACGGTTTTGCATCATATGTGTCAAGCTGATAACATTTATATTTCAGTGAGATCATCCTTTGTTCTTACTGAAGAATGTAGGTCCAGTTTTCTTAATATCTCCTTTTAAAATGATCCTTCTCACAACAATCTAGTGAACCTGCATTGTACACTTCCAATCACAAATTTATCTCTTCCCACATTGGGAAATTCAATTGGTATGCAATTTTGCATTAAGACACCCTTAGTCTTGTATTAATTCCTCTTGAATTAAGGCCCAGTATGTTGTTTGCCTTCCTGTTTGCTTTTTGCACCTCCATGTTAATTAAAATTGATTCAATGCACAGCAACAATTGGATTCCCCTTAATACCGACACACTTTAATCTTTCACCATTCATGAGGTGCTCTGCTTTTCCAATTTTATTTAAGTATAGTAGGTGATTAACATTTTTGGTTTATATTCCCACCCATTCATTTAACCTCTTATTTCTCCCTGAAATCTCCAGGCATCCTCTGGAATGCATTTCACTATTTATTCTTGTGTCAGCAACTTTTGATATATTGCATTTTATCCTCTTAATCAAATCATTGATATTCATTGTGGACAGGTGGGGACCCAGTACTGATCCCTTGGCATCCCAAAGTCACAGGCTTGTAAATTAAAAAATGATTAATTTTTCTTGCTTTCTTACAGCAAACTAATCTATGCAAGTAATTTCTTATTAATTTCATGTGCTTCATTTTGGTTAATAACTTCTCGTATCTATTTAAAGCCTTCTCAAAATCCAAAAGATAATGGCTGATTTTTCTTGTTCATATCTTTTCAAATTTTTGGTCCGTCGTATCCTATGAGTTAGACCCTGAAAGGAAACTTTTAACAGATTCATGAATAATGATTTCTCAGTTTTACATGTGTACTGTGCTCTGTTAAGTTATTTTTTCTCTTTGGCCTCTTGGCCTATTCCTGAATAATAGATTCTAGCATTTCCTCTTTATGTTCAGACAACTGTGCATAGTTGCTTATTTTCTATAGCCATCTCTTTCAAAACCGTAACATTCACATCATTAGGGTTTAATGTCTTTCAATCCCATTGATTTTCTGCTGCTAGTTTTTTGGACAAAATGCAACTTTTCTACCTCTACTTGTTCACTTTAGATCAGTGGTCTCTACTATTTCTGAGGGGTTCTTTGTGTGCTACTTTAGGATATACAAAGCATTTGTTTAACATTTCTGCATTTGCTTCATTCCTCATTCCTGTCTCAGTCTGGAAGGGACCAACATTAGCATTCTGTTACTGCTTCCTTTGAAAACATATACATAGAAGCTGTCACTGTCCTTTGTTTGATTATTAGCCATGTAAAAATTGTCACCAAAGAGATTAATAATGTGCAGGCACAGCATGAAAAACTGGTTTAGGCAAACAGGTATGCATGAGTATTTCCTTAACCCAGTTTTGTGCATTTCCTTGATGCACTTTTTTTTCTAGCCTTACTCTTAATTCTCAGGACACCAGTAAGTTTGTTATGAAAGTTAAAACTAAAGTCACCAAAATGGCTTCAGTAATAGCACCCCGGTCAGAATATTTGGTTGTGCAATTATTTGGTAGCTATATTAACCATGAGAGGGCCGCTGTTAATGGGTTACTTTGTATTATCTTGCTAATTTAATTTCATTGCTGACTATTGGGTTTGTAAAAGTTCAGGCAAATCCTCTTGGACCATTGGGTGATTGGATGAGTGGTCATTTACAACAATTGTTTACAAAATAGTCAGGAAAAAAACCCAACTAATTGATGTTACAGTCTTGTAATGACGTAACATTTGTTGCAGGAGGAGGAAGTGAATGACAGAAAACAGCTTCCTGTTGAGATAGGCAGCTAACCTTTTTAAAAAAAAACACCACATTGTTTTCTCCCACATCCAGGGTTAAAATATATAATTAATTCAAATTCAAATGTTTTTTGTCAATTTAAAAAATGATGAAAATATGATACATTTATCAGCATTGTAAACTATTAAGAACAATTCAGAATACAGTGCTAGTAGTTCACATAAACAAAGGAACACAAAACTTGGCTTACATTTGCTTTTATTTATAACAGGGCGTCAGTAAGCTGAATAAGCTCCATAACATTGGTGATCCAATGGCAAGCTTATAATAACAACAGCTTTATGTTTGCTTTTCTTTCATTGTATGTCCTTAGGGATGGAAGGTGGATCAGAAATATTCTCCATACTATTTGAATAAACTCACAAACTAATAAAGTGGGAGGGTTGTTAAGTTTAACACTGCTTTGGAATTGTATGTGTTAAATGTTCACCACCTGAATCTGTAACAGAAATTACATACACATTATTTTAACTTTTAAGTAAATTGAATAGCCAGAAGATTTTTTTTAAAGTTTGTTTACTTTTTCTTTCAGTGCTGAGCATCTTGTGGAAAAAAAAATGGGAGCTTTTCTAGATAAACCAAAGATGGAAAAACATAATGCTCGTGGTGAGGGGAACAATCTACATTATGGACTGAGCAGCATGCAAGGCTGGCGAATTGAGATGGAAGATGCGCACACAGCAGTTATTGGCCTGCCACATGGACTTGATGCATGGTCATTCTTTGCCGTCTATGACGGGCATGCTGGATCCCAAGTTGCTAAATATTGCTGTGAACATTTGTTGGATCACATCACTAGCACCCAAGATTTCAAAATCGCTGATGATCTGACAGAGCCTTCTGTGGAAAAAGTAAAGAATGGAATTCGTACAGGATTTCTGCAGATAGATGAGCATATGCGAACAATCTCTGAGAAAAGGCATGGTTCAGACAGAAGTGGGTCAACAGCGGTGGGAGTCATGGTTTCACCCAAGCATATTTACTTCATTAACTGTGGAGACTCACGAGGATTGCTCTGTAGGAATGGGCAGGTTCATTTCTTTACACAGGATCACAAACCAAGTAATCCACTGGAAAAAGAGCGCATCCAGAATGCTGGTGGCTCAGTGATGATTCAGCGTGTGAATGGTTCCCTTGCTGTTTCAAGAGCTCTTGGAGACTTTGACTACAAGTGTGTGCATGGGAAGGGACCAACAGAGCAGCTTGTCTCACCAGAACCTGAAGTTTATGAAATCGAAAGAACAGACGATGACCAGTTTATTATCCTAGCATGTGATGGGATTTGGGATGTCATGGGGAACGAAGAGATCTGTGAATTTGTTAAATCCAGACTAGAAGTTAGTGATGACCTTGAAAAAGTTTGTAACCAGATTGTTGACACATGCCTGTACAAGGTATATTGAATATGCTTTCCAGTTTTATTATATTTGATCATTTTCTGTTATCCTTTAACATATTAGAATTAGATTTATCATCGCTGTCATATGACTTGAAATTTGTTGTTTTGCAGCTGCAGTGCAAGGCATAAAAATCTATAAATTACAAAAATAAATAGTGAAAAAAGAAATAACAAGAATGGTTCAAGGACCATTCAGAAATCTGATAGCAAGGTGAAGGAACTGTTCCTAAGTCGTTGAATGTTGGTCTTCAGGCTCCTGTATATCCTCTATGATGATAGTAACCTGACAAAAATGGTCTTCAAAGTAAAGCATATATTGTTAATTTTCAGTACTGAATTCCATCATGCCTTGAGGGTGACTAGCAATTACATATACTGCAGGGACTATTGTGTTCCTGCTGTCTGAATTGTCTTTACATTCTGGAGATAATTGTAGATGCATCTTCCTTCATGTGCCTTCTGCAAAATTGTATTATTGTTTGCATAGCATCATGAAATTATTTATGGGTTTGTGAGTTTTTAAGAAAGAAATGTTATTCTGTTGGAATAACATTGAAATGCTGCTGATCTTGCTGAAATCAACAAATACAGGTGGATCTGGTGACAAAGTGTAAAATCCTAAAGATGTGCTATATTGATAGTATGGACATGCTTTTCTAATGGCCTTGAGATCTGGGTGACTCGATATATAAATTGTGGGGAAGGGACGTGCTTTTAAACTAACAAGATAGGTTTTTGAATTATTCTGGAGGATTCTTGCACAAGTGGGGATAGAAAAACGAGGTGAATCATCCAGGGCTATTCATTGCCTCTGGGTGTATTTATAGTGGAGGTTGATAAGTTTTTGATTAGTAAAGGCATCGAAGATTATGGTGAGAAGGCAGAAGAATGGGGTTGAGAAGGATAATAAATCAGCCACAGCGGAATGATGGAGCAGGCTCAATGGGCTGAATTGTCTAATTATGCTTCTATGATATATGGTCTATCTATATGTTATAGAATGTTCTTTCAGTGCAGCAATTTAATTTAGTTATATTGTAAATAAAAGGTGAACTGGAATACAAATTCCTATGAAATCACTGGTCAGAAAGCAAATTTTTGATTTGCAAAATTTGAGAGCAGAATGACTTATGCACTAAAAGGCAACGTGCGTTTACTTTGAAATATTATTCAAGGTTTTTTTTCCACAGGTAAAGTGCTGAATTTTGATAAGGTTATTCACTTTGTTCATTAAATATGAGAAATCTTTTCAACTAATTGTATTTCCAAACTGATCCTTGTAGTGATTATTTTGAAACTGTTTGTCCAAGAGCCGAGCAGCAAATATGCTCCATGTGTTGCAGCTGAATGCTGGCTGTCACCATGTTTACTTTTAAATCTGCAGGAAAACTGAATAGTGGGATATATTTATAAATTTTGCCACAAGATCTACCTTTAGTAAGTGATTTAGTGTATATCTTGCTTATTTATTTGTATGACTGATAGTATTTTTCTTCCACCTTCAAAACAGGGGAGTCGAGACAACATGAGTGTTGTTTTGATTTGCTTTCCAAATGCACCAAAGGTGTCGCCGGAAGCAGTGAAAAGAGAAGCTGAGTTGGACAAATATCTGGAGAGCAAAGTGGAAGGTGGAGCATCTAAAAAAACACTTGCTGCTAAGTAAAATAACTTTAAAAAGTAATTAAATTGTGTTAACCCTCTAAGTTCGTTTATGTGAACTGGCATCTAAATTTTATAAGTCTTTTATTTGCATTTGCTACTCAGTGAACTTAACTGGTACTTCAGTATAATGCTGGATATAATGCTTACTACCTGAAACATTTTATTAAAATACTGTATAGATTAAAATTTTACTTTTATAAAAATTTCTTTGTGCTATTATAGATAAATGTCTGAGCTTAGAGGGATAACTTTCAGTTAATACTGTTAAGTTGCAGTTTTCAGTTACGTATCATAGAGTTCTTGGAGCAGTTACTAGTTTATACTAGCACTTGGCAGTTTGGTTGTGGTGACCATTTCACTTGCAGGACAATTAAATTCCAATAATTATCAATGTTTCAAGAATGTGTGGTTGTTATAATTGTTGTCCATCTGAAAAATTAATGCTGCTAGTGTAATTATTTACTGTAGTTTGCTCAGGTTTCTAAAAACTGTCATTGTTACAATGTAGCTGTGCCCTTGAAGTGTTGCTGCTTTGGTTCTGCCAACTACAAAAAAGTAAACTATCACTTGTTCATGTTTTAAATGCTCCATCAAAATGTTGTGCTCGGTTCAAACAAAACATTCTGTTTATAATAGAATGTTAGGCACCAGGTTAGGCACCCTGGGCAAATGTCTGCATTTTTGAAAAAGAGTTATTGCCCTTGTTCTAAGTTTTCAAAACTTTGAGTTAATTATATGTAATTTCTGATATTTGGTTGAACAGGAAAAATGGTCATATAGTCATTGTGTGTTACAGCCCACTTCAATACATCTGTTGTGAGTAATTTGTCACTTCAGTTTTGCTTCCTAAGTTGAAAATAAAGCTGGCAATCAATATTTAAAATAGATCAAAATAAAAGTAAGTTTCTTGATTGCTAGCTATGAAGTTTGAACGATATAATGGGGTTAACTTGAATCACCATTCCAGATAAAATAAATTTCCATATGACAACAAAATCTGATTTTACAGAAGTTAGACTTCGTTTATTTAAAAAAAACAAAAAGAAGAATGCTTTTGATGTGCATATGTAAGCAGGAAATATTGTGTACTCTTCAAAAATTCAAGTTTGACCATTTCAGCATTGGATGGATGAGTATTACCTTACTTACGGTTAGCTTAATTTAAGTGTAGGGTTATCTGTCATAGCAGTGTGAAAATGCTATGTTTCTTTTTTTTTAAAAAAAAGCTCTGTGTGTTTATGTTAACACACAAATTTGTTGACTTTATCTAAACATGAGATGGATTTTTTTAATTTATATATACACCAAGCAATAATCATTCACATTCAGATTTAAATTGCATGAGCATATTGTTGACCTATTGCATGTGACCATCTTGGGGAAAGCCTCCACTTTAAATGCATTTTTATGCCCATAATCACAATTGATTATTGTTTTTAATTACATTTCATCATATATTAAATAAATACAGGAAGTGATTGTGGATAGCTGACATACATAATATTCAATTTGCTTAAAAAGAAATTAAATTTAGTACAAACGTTTGTACTTTCAGCATTGCTTACTAGTGAGAATTCATGTTTTTGTATCTGATTATAGCGTATATCTGCATTGCTTGTTAGACATTTGACTGCAAGCAGACCTGGCTGAAAAAATAAAACATAAATAGCCAAAATAACTGAGTTTTAAAAAATTACATTGGTGCAAAGGTTTTTTTCTTAAAGCAGTTCTTCCATTGGAATTAGCAGCAAACATTTTGGCTGGCTCACTGTCTGTTAGAAACCCTTGGCAAAAATGCCTTCTAACCTGTAAATCTACATGCTTAATTTTTTTGTTACATACATTCAAACCACTTAAAAATGCTAAAATAATATGAATCAAAATGAATTAATCCAATAATGTAGTTTATTTTACAACGCTTGGAGCAATAGGAGAGACATGCTATTTTGTATTGAAAATAGCTGAGTTGTAGTTTATAAAGTATTCTGCAGTTTTTTTTAAAGGAATGTTGTAACATGTTAAATTTTCGGTATCCATTAGTCATGTAGAGTTGCTGTTCAATTCAGTGGATACTCGTGGCACATTTATACAGTAAATTTCTCAATCTGCCATCAGATTTTACTTTGAATCTCACCAGGACCTCTTGTTCCCACACTGGAAAATTTATTACATGGAGTATCTAAAAAAAAGTTATTGTGTGGTTTTGGGTATTAATAGCAATCACATTTAATAGTCAGAAAATCTGCCAAACTGGCACCATCTAAGTCTGAAGGGTGCTAGAATATTGCAGTTCTACTGTATCGAGTATTAGAGCAAATTAAAAGGGGAGCACTTGACTATAGTTTGATGCAGCATTGAATTTGGAGGCAATTTGTAATGTATGATTAGGATCTGTATTTTTATAGTTGATGCCTATATGAATTTACTGCCTGATGGGAATGGGGACGAAACTGGTATCAGTTCTAAATGCACGAAGTGAACTTAAGTATGCAGTAGTTCAAAGATGAAATTTCGGTCCAAAATAGACCTATAAAATGTACGTTCAAAATTGATCAGAAAGTTCTGTGCAGTCTTGTTTATGTGAACAAAAAGTTTCAAATACTTGTGAATATATGTCATTATGTTTGTCAGTTTGGTCTAGTTTAGTGACAGGTCAGAGAACCATGTACTTACAGGCCATATTCCAATTTTTAAATATTTTGGCTTTAAGCATATACAGATTTATTGGTAATATTACTTTTGTAAAATTATGCAACTGTAGCTGATGTTAAATTTCTTACCGCCACAATAGATTTCCTTTTAGTACAGGTTACAAACTATATTCCAAATATTAGTAATACTTTTTCATTCTTTGATCAGTAACTTCCTTAAATGTATCAACTGAACAGAATATGAAATCTGTTTAATCACATTAAAATGGCATAGGGATTTCTGGGCATTGTCACAAATAATTTGAACATTATAAGCAAATGAAGTGGTGTGCATTTATGAATGATACAGAATGCAGTTGTATGCTATAAAGTGATGTCAAATGTATGCTTGCACTTGCATTTCATGGCAGTAATAGCATTGTGTATCAGTTATGCACACTTTTGAACTGATCATTGCTATTACATAATACCTTGATATGATCTAGAAAATTAAATTTAACTAAATTTCACAGTGAATCACTGATGCCTACCATAAATTTGAACCAAAATACCACCCAAATTACAGATTTGCTGATCAGGTAACTTTGATTAGATGACTTAATTCCTTGTTTTTATCCTGGAGACAGTGAGGCTTGGAAATTTGATAGTTTGGAAGTTTCTGCTGGAAGTTGTTATGTTCTTGAACATAATGCAATTATTATCCAATTAAGCTAACTTTTAGAAAGGAATTAGTTAAACTAATAAATGTACGATTTTTGCTGAAGTCGTTGGGGTGCCCATCAGGCATAATTTTAAATTTCTCTTAAGTTTTATTTATTTTTATTCTATCTTCCTTATAGTCTTTTCAAAATGTAAGAATAAAAAGGATTGTGTGTGGGGATATATATATTTTTTTTTAATAATTCGATTGATTTTCAATCAAACTAAAAAGAAAGACATTATATAATGTACTTTATAACAGGTAATTTAACGATGTATTTTCCTAAGTGACATTTCAGGTAACAGTGAAGTATGCTACAAGTTGGCACTCTGCAGATGGATAGAAGCAATAGACATATACAGTGGAAGAAATATAATAATTTGTGAAAATTAATACCCGTTGTATTGAAGTTTTATTCTGTGGCAGCATCAGTTAATCTCCCTTGGCTGTGCCTATGTGTCTGGTAACAAGCAGTATATCTGTCTTATTTGTAGAAGAAACAATGAGATGCTAAATTGTCTTGCTATCATTTTGTCTCAACATCTTCAGTCAAATAAGACCTTAAAGTATTTACAAACATATACTGTGACGAAAAAGTGATTAATATAATGTAGTCACTTGCTTAATGTTTGCACACAAAAATTTAGCAAAATGATAATCTTATATATAAATTGAGCAGTTTAGTTATGATTTAAAATATATGGCTAGTAAGTAGCTGTAAATCTTTTATTTTTGTATAGTAAATTATACATGTAGGATTAAATACAATATACTGATAATGTTAGTCATAGTAATAAAGTTATGTTAAAAAGTTATTCTAATAAAGACTTTTGCTGAATCAATTCTGAGATCTTTGATTTTTTTTTCATACGACTAAGTTTTAGGAAGCATTTGTATAATACTTCCTTAAATCTATTTAAAGGCTGTTCTAAATCCCACAAGTAAGATTTCTCTGAGTCATGATTGCTTTTCATTAGTTAAAAATAGAGCTAATTTGTGTGGTGAATGATGCATAACAGTTCGAACCCAGCAGCTTTAATACATTAAATTTTTCATGAATTGTTGCATGTTTTTAGAACATTGGTCAGATTTCAAAATTTTCTCCTAATGGCCTATTTTTGAACCTTAATAACTGGGTACTCAAAAATTCATCCCATGGTTGTATAAGTTGAATATTGTCAGTACAGATATCTTATGGGAAGCTGTATCATTACCGGAGGATTCACTGATCTTTCATGGTTGCTGCTATGTTGTTTGTCTCGTAGTTTTTCCAATTTTGATTTTCTTATATTCACATAGTTTTAAAATGCATATTCTACTGACCCACAAGTCCTTCTGATTTCCCAGAAATCTTTGAGAAGCAGGGTGCTGAGGGGGTGCCAGATGTAGTCCACATGATGCGTGCTTTGTCGTCGGAGAGCATCCCAAACCTCCCACCGGGAGGTGAACTGGCCAGCAAGTGAGTGCACAATGTGTGGAATCATAACTTACATTTAAAAATCAATATGCACTGGTGAAAGGAACTTAATAGGGGCTGCTAATCGCATGCAATGTATAACTCCATACCAGCACAAATTCACTGCCTCATTTTGCATTTTGTAATGGTAGGAATGGATGATATTGACAAGAAAGGGAACTTTTAGCAAATCTGTATTTCAAAAGCATTTATCTTATTTTCAATAATGTGATAAATGGATGGTCCGAAAACGTGATCATAGATTAATCTTGTTTTTTCCATAGTGATTAACAGTCCCATTTTAACCCCTTACAGTGCAAGATCAATTTATGATTATTTCATCTTAATGCTAATACTGAAAGTTACAGATAGATTAATAAAATGATTTGTAAATTTTGATGTGCATTATGGAACAAATTTTGCATTCACTTAAATATGTAAAATTCCCATCTATAAATTCTGACCAAACTGGGTGACTTAGATTTACGAATGTTATTAAGCTTCTGTAATTATAATTTAAATTGCAGTATCCTTTTTGCGTCAGGCTGCTTGAACAGTTTTAAAGTTTACAATTAAAACCTATTAAACTTTACAGATTAATGACGTAATTGAATTAAAATCACATTTTCAACTTTGCCAGAAGCATCAAGAAATGGTAGTGTAAAATCCCATGAAAAGGATTCTGCAAATACTTTGAGAAATTTGCATGCTATTTGATACCAGTACATTGTAAAAACAATATAACCTTAATTCATAGAATTCTACAAGTAATTTAGCTAGATATGAGTTCCATACAGTATTGTGCAAAAGTCTTGGGCATGTATATATAGTTAGAGTGCCTGAGACTTTTGCACAGTACTGTTATTTATTTCAACGTGGGCAGAGGACGAGTTTGTGAATCTGGTGGGAGCAAAGGATGTTGAGAATGTTGAGGGTGGAGCACCATGGAGGGGTTTGGGACAAGTGGTGGAGAAGGAATGGGGGGTGATGGCAGGTGTATACACACTCACCCTGAGACACCAGGCAAGGTCATTTCATTACAAACAATTGGTTTATTGATCATTACAGAATGTCTCTCTGGTCCTGCTCCCTCCCCTCTCCCTTTCCTTTTCCCCAAGCATGATTCCTTTCTGCTTGCCTGCTTTCCACTCTCAGTCCACAATAGAGACCCATACCAGAATTGGGTTTGTCATCACTCACAGATACGTCATGAAATTTGTGTTTTTGCAGCAGTAGTACAGTGCAATACATACATACATGCAATTACTACAATACAGTGCAAAAGTCTTAGGCACCCCATCTGTATATATGTGCCTTAGACCTTTGCACAGTACTGTATATTTCAGTATTGTATAATATTGAATATCTATTTCAAACACAGGACATTACTAGCATTGCATCTCTACTTATAAAATTGAAAAGCTGTTGAGAATCTAGTATTGAAGTAGCCTGATGTTTACATGGGTAAATGAGGTACATGTTCATGTTGGTGTATATTAACCCCTAATAAATTTGTTTGGCAACATGCAATCAGGTACACCAAACTTTCTTTCTGGTTGTTCTAAATAGAAAAGTAGACAGTTGAACCAATATGTCTAATTAAATTTTAAAAAGTATATGAATTCTAGTCCAACAATTTTTGGGGGTGAGAAAGTTTATTTTTAATTTTGCCCAGAAACTAATTGCAAGTGTTTTTTTTTTGTTGCTCATTGGTACATGATTACAAATTAATGTTATAAATACTGACATATTTTTCTCCTAAAATATAATTTTCTGATTAATAATATTTGATAGTGTTGTAGACCAACTGAACACCAAAATTCCTGGTACTGTCTGCTTAAGACCATAAGACATAGGAGCAGGATTAGGCCATTTGGCGCAGTGTTTGTGCTCTGCCATTCCATCATGGCTGATTCATTATCCCTCTCAACCCCATTCTCCCGCCTTGCCCCCTCAATAACCTTTGACACCTTTACTAACCAAGAGCCTATCAAACTCTGCTTTAAATATACTCAATGGCAGTCTGTGGCATTGAAGTACACAGTTTTACCACCATTGCCTAAGGAAATACCTCAGCATATCTGTTCTAAAGGGGCGTCCTTGTATTCTGAGGCTGACCCCCTGGTCCTAGACTCCCCTATTATTAGAGACAGTCGCTCAACGTCTGCTGGATAGGCCTTTCAATATTCAATAGCTTAAAGAGTATCACATCAGATCCAAATCTCATCAGGTTATATACGTTGTAATTATTAGTTAGATATCAGAGCAGAAACTGGCCAATTGCCATTCTTTAATTTAGTAAACTGAGGTTAGTAGTTCCTGTACTTCGAGAAATGAAAGGGTTCAGCAAACTTTAAGCATCAGTATGCTATCTCCAATACTACATGTGAAACTGAACAGTAATGCCCGATAGGAACTTTTGAAGTTGAGGTAATTAATAATGAAATTTTCCAAAGTGCTTCACATGAAAGTTTTAAAACAAAATTTAACATTGAGAAGCATGAACATTCAGATACTGTGTGTGACTGATTGACTTGAGGAAAGTCTTGAAGGAGAACAGAAATGTGGAGTGCTGTACCAAAACCTATATCTTTGGGAGCTGACACTTAATTGAGTGGATATGCAGGAAACTAAGATTAGGAATCCAGAATGGAGGAGATTGCAGAGATTAGATTAAATTTATAAATGAGGATTAGCATTTCAAAATTGGGATTGACAAGGGGTTTTGATTGAACAAGAAATCACAGTTCAATTAAGTAACTAAAGGGAGGAGGAAACTGTAAATATCTCCTCTATCAGTGATGGTGGCTTTAAGAGTGGATGCTCCAATTGCAGATGTCGCTCCACTCTTCAAGAAGGGGAGAGGCAGAAGAAAGGAAACTATAGGCCAGTTAGTCTGACCTTAATGGTTGGGAAGATGTTGGGGTCAATTATTAGGATGAGGTCTCAGGGTACTTGGAGCTGCATGATAAAATAGGCCATTGTCAGCATGGTTTCCTCAAGGGAAGATCTTGCTTGACAAATCTGTTGGGATTCTCTGAAGAAATAACAAGCGGGATAGACAAAGGAGAATTGATTAATGTTGTGCACTTGGATTTTCAGAAGGCCTTTGACAGGGTACCACACATGAGGCTGCTTAACAAGCTATGAGCCCATGTTATTACAGGAAAGATACTAGCATGGATAAAGCAGTAGCTGATTGGCAGGAGGCAAGGAGCCTATTCCGGCTGGCTGCCAGTGTCTAGTGGTGTTCCACAGGGGTCTGTGTTGGGACCAATTCTTTTTATGTGATGTATCAATGATTTGGATGATGAAATTGATGGCTTTGTTGAAAAGTTTGCAGATATGAAGATAAGTGGGAGGGCAGGTAGTCTTGGAGAAGTAGAGAGGCGTTAGAAGGACAGATTAGGAGAATAGACAAAGAAATGGCAGATGGACTACAGTGTTGGGAAGTGTATGGTCATGCACTTTGGTAGAATAAATGAAAAAGTTTTTTTAAATGGAGAAAAAATACAAAAAACTGAGATGCAAAGAGACTTGGGAGTTCTTGTGCGGAATTCCCTAAAAGTGAATTTGCAGGTTAGATCTGGTGAGGAAGGCAAATGCGATGTTAGCATTCATTTCGAGAGGACTGGAAAATAAAACCAAGGATGTAATGTTGAAACTTTATAAAGCATTGGTGAGGCCTCACTTGAGGGGAGTGTTGTGTGCAGTTTTGGCCCCCTTATTTTAGAAAGGATATGCTGAAACTGAAGGTGGTTCAACGGAAATTCATGAAGATGATTCCAGGATTGAATGGTTTATCATATGAAGAGCATTTGATGGCTCTGGGCCTGTATTCACTAAAATTCAGAAGAAATCGGGGTGACCTTATTGAAACCTAACGAACAGTGAAAGGCCTCGATAGAGTAGATGTGGAGAGGATGTTTACTATGGTGGGAGAGTTAAGACCAGAGGACACAGCCTCAGAATAGAGAGGTGTCATTTTAGAACAGCAATACGGAATTTCTGTAGCCAGAGAGTTGAATTCTTTGCCATGGGCAGCTATGCAGGGCAAGTCTTCATGTATATTTAAGGCAGAGGTTGATAAGATTCTTGATTGGTCAGGTTATGCAGGGATATGGGGAGAAGGCAGGAAACTGTGGCTGAGAGGAAAGTTGGATCAGCCATGATGAAATGGCAGAGTAGACAATGTGCCAAATGGCCTAATTCTGCTGCTATATCTTATGGTCTTATGATCTCAATATTCTGAGATTTCAGCCAGCTGCACATAATCCTTCTAATGATAGGAAATTGCACTGGAGGGAGTAAAAATTGTAGGTCCAGAAAGATCCTTGCTGTAGTTCTGAAGTAATGGTGTACCATCGCTAGTCAGTTAGAATGTTGGCACTAAATCAACAAATCTGAAAGTTACTCAGGATAGAAAGGTAGTTAAAAACATGCTGCTTTATTCCAAACATTATCTGGCTTTCAATCATTTGAATATTGGTAAAAGAAGTTGTGCCATTTACTCACAAGTAACATGCATACTGGTCCTTCTTGTTCCAACGTGTACAAATGAGTTAAACCCTGAAGCTGAGGTGAGATTAACTGCTCTTGACTTTATAGAAGCTGTTCATTGCATATGACATCAGCAAACTCTAATGAAGTTGTAATTGACAAGAGTTTGCTGGGAAGCAGAGAAGGGAAATAACAAAGTGGAATGCAAAAAAAAAGGGCAGAAGAATTCAACACATATTGTGTATCGGCTTTCACCACGGAGGATACAAGTAACATTCTAAAAGTAGTTGTAAATGGGGAAATGAAAGGGGGAGGGGAGCTCAGTGAAAATTAAAATAACTAAGAATGTGATCCTGAATAAGTTATTACTCTTTCCTGATTTCATCCCAGTGTTTTACAGAAGGGACAAATGAGACAACTGATGTATTGATTTTGCTTTCTAAAACTGCCTAGATTTGGAAAAGGCACAATGAGATTGAAAGATAGCTAAAGTAATTCAGTTTCTCAAAAAGGAAAAAAAGACAAAGCAGGAAACAATTTTTAATATTTATCATGGAATATATTTTAAAAGCTATTATTACAGGTGCTTAAAAATTTAGGAGCTTTGAACAAAACTATTTGAAAGAAATAATGTTTAACCAATTCATTGAATTTTCTTTGAAGACTGAACATGCTGTAGATTATGAGAATCTGTTGGATGTGTCAAAAATATCCAGAAGGCATTTGATAGATACCACGTCAGTGATTATTGCAGAAAATAAAAGTTCATGGTATAAGTGGTAATATATAGGCACAGATAGATTAGCTGGTTTGAAGGAGACAGTATGAATAAATGCATCTGCTGGCAAGATGTAATAAGTGGTGTGCCACAGTGATCAATGTTGGGGACTCAAATTTTTTTATAATTTAGATAACTAATTTGGGTGAAAGCATGGAAGGTTTGGTTATTAAATTTGTTATTGTTACAGAGCATTGGTTAGACTGCCATTCAAAATACTGTACTAGTTATTGGTTTCCTTTTTTAAGGAAGTTTGTTAACATATTAGAAGCAGTTCAAAGGAAGGGTAATAGATTGATATTTGAATCGACAGATTGATTTAGAAAGGAAGTTTGGACAGGTCAGGCTTGAACATGAGGCATCTTGACAGGATATTTGTGGAGAGGAGGTTTCCTATTGTGGAACTATGAAAGATTAAGGTAAGAACAGTCTGTCCTCTCAGAATCATGAGCCTTTGTCCTTTTCTTTCTCATACAGCGGGGAGGTATGCATGGGGGTGAGGAAAAGAGAATGTGATGAAAGCGGAATCATTGAATGCTTAGAGATAATTTGAATCACGATAAAGGGGATACTGTGGGTAAACAGAAAAGTAGTCATGAGATTACAATTGCATTAGTGTTGATTTCGTTAAGTGGTGGCATGGGTTCAAGTAGCCAAGTGACCTATTCTTTGCTACTCTGAATTCGTATGTCTATATGTATTGGCTGGAGAGACATAAAAAGCAAAGAAAAATGGTTGCATTTGTTGGAGGCAAATCATCTTGACTTTGGAATTTGCTGCAGGTGTGTCTTAAGATTGAGAATTTGGCTGTTCTCAGTGATGTTCCCTTCATGATAATGTCAAACGAGATTCTGTTCATTGATAATTAGAAAATGAGATGCATTTTTTAAGAGATACAGCATGGTAGTAGACCCTTAACAATGAGCCTGCACCACCCAGTTACACCCATGTGACCAATTACCCTACTAACCTGTACATCTTTGGGGTGTGGAAGGAAACCCATGTAGTCACTGGGAGAATGTATGGTCTCCTTACAGCAAGGAATTGAACCTAGGTTGCTCGTAGTTTGATAGCATTTTAAGACCATAAGACATAGGAGCAGAATTAGGCCATTTGGCCCATCGAGTCTGTTCTGCCATTCAATCATGGCTAATCCTTTTCTCCCCTCCTCAGCCCCACTCCCCAGCCTTCTCCCCATAACCTTTAATGCCATGTCCAATCAGGAAACTATCAAGCTCTACCTTAAGTACACTCAACGATCTGGCCTCCACAGCTGACTGGTAATAAATTCCACAAATTCGCCACCTTCTGGCTAATGGTACCCTTTACACCATTGTGCCACCCAAAATGTTCCGTGACGTTTGCCATTTCAGTAAAAATGCAATCATTCACTTACAAGAAGATCTGATAATATTTAGGCAAAAACTGATAAGCTGCAAGTAATACCAGGCAATAAACATCTTCATTAAGAGGAATGTAATTATGCTTCCCTGACATTGAAAGATTTTCCCACTGCCAAATTATGGATTACTAGTCAGAAGCTAGTTACAAAAGCGAACCTAATATTAAATATGTTGCTGTAAGTACCTTACGGCCTAACTCCCAAATCTCTTTATCACAGTCAAGATGGGGCAAAGTTATGTTGAGATATTGTAATTGACTGCAGCTTCAGCAACATTCAAAATTTAATGGTATTTAGGGAAACTAGGTGGTAGATAATTTTCTAGTCTAAGCATTTATTTCATTCACCACTAGAACATTTAGCTGTGAAATCTAGAAAATACTGAGCTGCAACATTTAATGGCTTCTTTAAAAGTAGTTTCTAGTTCTGTGAACCTTGCAACCTAAAAGCACTAGGGTAGCTATCAGACAGGGCTGATCATCTATAGGATACTGCTTCGAGTCACACAATGATTTGACTTGGACATTTGCTCTTGCTTCATTGTATGACATCAAATATCTTCTTTGCATATTCAAAAGAGAAGAAAGCTGTGTCACAATCTTTTGTAAATTATGTACTGCGGCATTAATCATTTGCAGATTACCACATAGGGCAATAAGTTAGTTACAAAAAATTTAAAAATGCTACTTTGGCATAGTTAATTATATCCTTGTAGTGAAGATTTGAAAAATGGATTCTTCAAGCTAGAATACGTATAGCAAAGTTTCAGATACATTCTGTGGAAATGGAGGCTGGCTTGGAATTGAAATTGTTAAGCCACAAGTAACTCATGAGTGAAGGTTTTAGCAGTGCACCAGGTTTTCAAGAAGACAGAATTGTGTTGGAGTGATTATTAACCAGAAGCTTATCTTAGGATTAGTAGAACATTAACATTTTGTATGAAGTGGTTCAGCTGCAGGAAATTGCCAGCAGGAAGGTTGGATTTTTTTGTCGTGTGAAAACCATGGTTTAGGTACCTCTTGCAAGAGGTTTTGGTGGATCCTGTGCAGGATGTTGAGTCAGCTGTTTTTACAGCTTAGTAAAGTCCAGATGGCTGCTGTTGAAAAAGAATTAAGCATGGTTAGGCAAAGGGCTGTTTTACTCTATCATAATGAGCCTAACTATTTAGCCTCTAAAGGGCTAGATATAGATAGGAAATATGAGGTGACACAAGACAGGGAGGATTGAAAGAATGTATTCTTGGGAGATTCCAGTGGAAATAGCACAGAGAAAATACGAAGCCATTGCAGGCAGTTCTCTTGACAATGGATGGGTAGATAGAAGAGTCATTTCTTATTCTGGTGAATAAATTTGGTACGATTAATGTTTACTTACACTGTAGCTTAAATTAAGATGTGTTTTTATTTTGGAAATTAACCAGTCCCAAGTGGTACCTATATAGTAAGTGGTGAAACTGAAGGAGCTGATGCCTAATAACTCCATTTATACAGGTTCAGTCCTGGCCTCTAGTGCTACATCTATTGCGTTTGCCCATTCTTGTGACCTTTGATTTCCTTTGCATGCTCTGTTTTCTGTGAACATCCTATAGATATGCAGGTTTGTAGGTTAATTCCCTACTGTAAATTGCCTCTAGTGTAAGTGAGAGAGAAGTCTGAAGGGGGTTAATGGGTATGTGTGGGAAATTAACAAACAAATGGGATTGTTCTGAGGGTTAGCAACTTCTTGAACCAAGTAGCCTTTTCTGTCTCAAGAAATTAAAATTCTGGAAACGATGACCATCAATAACAATGGTTATTATTTTATGACCATGTATGTGGAATACCTTTAACGAGTCATCCCAATAGTAACTAAATTACTATTGCAATCCATGAAGAGTAAAAAGATGAATAGAATGATGAGGTCAAAATGGCTTGTCAAACAAAGGCAACAAAAATGGAGCTTATTTATACAGGTCCTGTTGTGATGATTAAAAGTACCGTAAGTAGCTCTTTCAGTTACTATTTTTTTTAAAGAACTGATGGTTACCTAGTATTTGGTAAATAACATTATGAATTTTATAAATTAGAGCCATAGAAATGGGCTTTTTAGCCCACTGCATCTATGTGAACCATCTATACTAATTCTGCTTACCTGCATTAATTTTGTATCCCTCTATGCCCAACTTGTTCAAGTAATGGTCAAGATGCCTCTTAAATGTTACTATTTCTGCAACCACTTCATCTGGCAGCTCATTCCAGATGCTGTATGAAACATTTACCCCTCAGATCTCTTAAACCACCTCCCTTTCACTTTAAACCTATGTCTTTTAGTTTTAGGCATCCTACCACTGGAAGCTGACTCTGGCTATCTACCCTATTTAAGCATTTCATAATTTTTCATATCATTACACAGTTTAGAATTCTAACAAAGGTGGTACTCAATTTGTTATTTTAAGCATTTCTGGAAATGAAGTAATTTTAATGTTATTGAATTGGGGGGAAGGGTGATGCAAATATTTAATTGGGCTGAGCATGCCATCATGTGGAATACTGCTATCTTTTTCAAATTTACAATTTGAATAGTAAATTATTAAAAAGTGGTAATTATTTAATGCTTAATTTATTTTAAAAAAATGAAATGTTAATCATTTTGTAACATAAACACTTTTCATTTTACTGATGACTATTTTAAGTCACCATCAACTTGAATGCATACATGAAAAACTTCTGTTTTTATTTTCTTTAGGCGGAGTGTTATTGAAGCAGTTTACCACAGACTGAATCCTTGTAGGGCTGATGGTGTGAGTAACTGTACTATACTTTTAGTATAAGTAGTTTAAAGTAATTAAAGTTTGTTTTATTTGTAGAATCAATAGAAGCCAGTAACATTATGCCAAGCCAGGAATTCTAAATATTTGTTATTAATGTGCCATTTCTGGACTGAAAAGGCATCATTAGTGGATATTCTATATTGTAAAAAGATAACATTATATAACATTTATTGAAATTAGATTCTATATTGTCAAATATTATAGCATGGAAGAGACCATTTAGCCTACAGGTGCTGACGTTTTGAAAGAATTGTTCCTGTTTGTCCTAGCTTTTTCCATATAAACCTGCAAAATATTTCTCAAGTTCTCAACTTGACTCCACAGGAATTTAGATACCTTCTTATGCAATCTAATAACATCAGTGTTATGATCTAGATCATAACCTTCTCATTTATTCTCTCAGTTATTTTACCAATTATTTTTAATCTATACCCTCTAACTACTGACCCCATAAAATTCACCCCATTTTATAATGCACCTTATGATCTCCCCTTAAGGTTCTCTGCTATGAAGAAAACAATGCTAGCTTATCCATGCTCTTCAAATAGCTGAGTTCGTTTCTACCTGCTTATGGTAGTGAATCTACCCTGCTCTACCCTAATGCCTCATGATTCTTCATATATCTGTACTGATAATTACAAACAACACTGCAGTTGAACTCAGCTAGCCACTTTAAGAGTTCTCTTTACTTCAGAACACTGATAAAATATATAAAATAGGATCTGAATTTTGACACTTGGAGGATTCCACTATATATTTCCCATCTTTCAGGAAAAAAAAAGTTGGACACAAAAATCTAAGTTGATGTGAGGAGTCTCCTTAATTTCAGGACCAGGTGAAAAATTGCACTTTCATTGTTGAAGGTGCCTTTTTTCAGTTGGTCATTAAATTAAAGCCATTTGCTTTCTCAGGCATTAGGAAGAAATGTAGGGGATTTTGCAGATATATTTTGTATTATCCCTTAGATAATATAATAAGTAAATCAAAATTTCTGGTCATAGTTACACAGCTGTTTGTGGGTAGTTTGCTATTTGTAAATTGTATAATGTTTTATACGTTGCAACAGTGACCACACTGCAAAGTATTTAAGTGGATGATACACTCAGTAAAACCATTATGTGATACTTCATCAAATCCCTTTGTAGCAATCCTTCTGCACAATAGCCAATGATTGTTAGGTTAGTTCTACTTGATCTTTTTAAAAAGGGTTGTTACATTTTCGGCCTGCTGGTGCTTTTCCCATATCTAGTGTCATTTAGATCCTGACCTCTTAACAGTGTTGGTCCACAAGAGATTAGTTGCAGAGGCAAGGTGGGTGTGCTTACCCTTGACTTCAAGAAACAATTCGACCATGTGTAATGTTGTTGTGTCCTGGTTAAAAAAGAACACATGTCCCGGAAATGTAAAATAAAAACAAAAAATTGTTAGAAACACTTACTAGGTCAGGGAGCATTAGTGGAAAGTGAAACAGTTCATTTCTTGTCAGGTAAGTTGATGAAGGATCCCTGAACTCAAAAATTATGTTTCTCTTTCAATTAGTGCTGTCTGTCCTGCTGAGCGTTTTAAGCATTTTCCATGTTTTTAACATTATCGATTTGTTTTGTCCTGTATCTGTTTTACTGCCTTAATGCTGTTATTTGTTCTATTGTTGTTTATCATTCTTTACTTTTAATGTACCTTATTCCTCCTCTATATTGCATCATCCCTGTGCAATGCCAAATTTATCTCCTCCTTTAGTAGGAGTTAACAACGAATGAAAACATAGGTTTCACCTATGTGGCTTTTCGCAGTCCTTCCCAGAACTGACTTCTGTGCGCCTGGATGCTAAATACCTTCTTTCTGGAGCATTTGCCCAACCACACACTTAGATACATTATCTTCTACTTTTGGAATTCATTAGCATCTGCTGTTGAAAGTAAACCAGATATTACAGTTTTCAAGCTCTTGATCTTTAACTTTTTCTTAAATTTATAAAACTCTGTTTTTTGGACTCCTTGTGGTGTTAGTTCCAAAAGGAACCTTAATTTCTAACAGTTCCCTTTCTATTTGCTGAATGTCTCTGCAACATGTTCCCGTTAATGTGAAGGGAAAGACTGGCAGGATTAGTGAAATGGACAAAATGCAGGGAAATGAGTCTGCATGGGTGTTGGCATGGGAAAATTGGATCATAGGGCCTGTTCCCATGCTCTACAATGCTGTTTCTTACACCTATTCAATAATTTTTGAAGTGGAAGTTAAATATGCTGAAAATAAATACCAGGTGCCATAATACTTTCACATTTAGAACATAAGACATAGAACGCCACAGTACAGGCCTTTGGCCCACAATGTTATGCTTTAACCCACACTAAGATCGATCTAATCCTTCCCTCCTACATAGCCTTTCATTTTTTTTCTAACGTCCATGTGTCTCTAAGAGTTTCTTAAATGTCACCAATGTATCTGCCTCTGCCACCACCACTGGCAGGGTGTTACATGCACTCACCACTGTGTTTTTAAAAAAAAAAAAAAAACACCTCTGCCACACTCTGTAAGTTTTTGTCCAGTCACCTTAAAACCATGACCCCTGGTAGTAACAATTTCCACCCTAGGGAAAAGTCTCTGCTATCCATTCGATCTGTGCCTCTTACCATCTGGTACCTCTGTCAAGTCACCTCTCATCCTCCTTCATTCCAAAAAGAGAAACTCTAATTCACACAGCCTCACCTCAAAAGACAAGCTCTTTAATCCAGGCAGCATCGTGGTAAATCTCCTCTGCACAAACTAAAGCTTCTAAATCCTTCCTATAATGAGGTGACCAGAACTGAACACTGTGTGGATTTACCAGGTCTGATAGAGCTGCCACGTTACCTTGCGACTCTTAAACTCAATCCGCCAACTAATGAAGGCCACCCTGTTAACTGAGGGATCTATGGACATGGGCCCCAAGATCCCTCTGTTCTTCTACACTGCCAAGAACTCCATTGGTCACCACCTCCAGGCAGAATACGCTGTATCTACAGCCAACCTGTGCCTTCTGTAGACAACCCAATTCTAAATCCTCACAAGCAATTATCCCTGGGCCCCATGCCTCCTGACTTTATGAATAAGTCCACCATGGAAACCATATCCAATTTTACCTTACTAAAATCCATATACTCACATCCACTGCTCTGCCGTTAATGTGCATTGTCCCATCCTCAGAGTTTAATCAGCTTGTGAGGTGACACGCATGCTGCCCCTCACAAAGCCATGCTGACTATCCCTAATCAGACCTTCCTTTTCCAAATGCCTTTAAATCCTGTTTCTAAGAAACTTCTTCAATTATTTGCCTACCACTATAGGAAGACACACTGGTCTATAATTCCCAGGGTTATCCCTACACCTATTCTTGAACAAAGGAATAATATTTGCCACCCTCCAGTCGTCGGGTACTACTTATGTGGCCAGTGACGACACAGAGATGATCATCGCCAAAGGCATAGCGATCTCATCCCCCACTTCCCATAGTATCCTGGGATATATCCCATCTGACTCCAGTGACTTATCTATCCTAATGTTTTCCAAAGGTTCCAGCACATCCTCTTTCTTAACATTGACATATTCGAACATATTGACCTGTTTCACACTGTCCCCACAAATGTCAAGGTCCCTCTCACTGATGAACACTGAAGCAAAGTATTTATAAAGGACCTCCCCTACTGCTTCCGACTCCAGACACATTTTCTCTTCTATTTCTGATCGGTCTAATCATTCTTCTATTATCACATGCATGTAGAGCCACTTGGGATGTTCCTTATTCCTACTTGCTAATACCTTCTCATGTGCTCTTCTGGCTCTCTTAAGTCCATTCTTAAGCTCATTCCTAGCTACCTTGTAACTCTCTAGAGCCCTGACTTATTCTTGTTTCCTAAACCTTAAGTAAGCTTCCTTTTGCTTCTTTACAAAACATTCCACATCTCTTATCAACCATGGTTGCCTCACCCTGCTTTCTTTCCCTGCTTCAATGAGACAAATTGAAGACAAAATATCTGATTAATGTCTTCATTTCCATTCTGCATTTCCCTGAGTATATCCTTTTCTAATTTATACTCACAAGTTCTTGTCAAATAGCATCATAATTCCCCCAATTAAATACTTTCCATGCCATCTGCTCCTATCCCTGCCCTAGGCTGTGGTCTGAGAATTGTGGTCACTGTTTCCGCAAGGCTTACCCACCAAGAGAACTGTCGCCTGACCTGCTTCATGGAACATTTCTTGGAAATATACCTATGTGAATGATGTAAAATGTAATATTAAAATAATATCTTGTTTCGATCAATTTTTTTCAGCTTTGAATATGGATGGATTAGAAAAATAAGTTAAAGTTCTATTGTTATTGTTCCAACTGGGGGTCCTAGAATCTAAGCAGAGACACAGTTTCTGATGATTATTTTGAATTTGTTTGAGTGAATATGATCACTGACTTAATTTTGAATTGGAATAAAAATTTAATTACTGAGTCCCAATTAGGAATAGGACATCAAACTAGTCTGAAATTTCATGCTGGAGTATGTTCTGTACATAAATTCCTAAATTTTATTAAATGTCTTTTGCACAGTACTATATTTGTCAACATGAAGTGGAGAGTCAGTTTGTAAATCTGGTGAGAACAAAGGATGATGGGAATGGCGAGGGTGGAGCGCCATGGGAGGGTTGTGGGACCGGTGGCACGGGAGAAGTGCCGGGGTGGGGGGGTGGCATGGGTGCAGACACACCCAGCTTTAAGACGCCAGGCAAGGTCATTTAATTCCAAACATTAGTTTATTGATCATAATAGAATGTCTCTGGTGCTTCCCGCTCCCTCCCCTCTCCCTGCCCCTTTTCCCAACCATGATTCTCCTCTCCCTGCCCCCTTCACACTCTCAGTCTACAGTAGAAACCCATCACTTACATGTCCTGAAATTAGTTTTTTTGCAGCAATACAGTGCAATACATTTACTACAGTACTGTACAAAAGTCTTGGGCACCTTAGCTGTATGTATGTGTCTAAGACTTTTGCACAGGACTGTAGGTATAATATATGGAATCCTGAGAGCAAAATTATTCATTGAAATGCCGAAGACTAAATGGAAATTGAATTGAAGCAAGATTTGGCATTTGTATGAGCAGATATAGAATGAAGAATATACAGCATGTGCAAGGGCTTTATGCATGGTTGGTAAGAGAAAGCCCCAACCAAGGAAGAAGATGGACATTTTAGACTTAGAAGCTCTCTGATGAACATGAAATGATTTAGAGTAAATGTAAAAGAGACAGAATACATGAGGAAATTAGTAGTTTAAGTGATAGGAGCCAGTGGTCCTATACTCCATTTCTGCAGAAAACTAGAGACTGATATGGAGAAATGTATAAAGTAGGTAAGGGCTTGAAGTTGAACAATAAAAGAGGAAGGATAAACAAAAGCTGATATTGACATGTATTGGATGAAAATGTCAGGATTGGTTGCATTAAATAGCTCCAATTAGGTCATTATTATGTACTTGATAATCATTTCATAGAATGTACCATTGTCTTTGAAGTACAAAAACAATTATCTCCTGCACAATCTCTTCAAATAAAAAATAATCCTTGAATATATAAATGTCCACATTGAGTGGAGAATGATACCACCAGATCAGATTGGGCTATGTTTCTACTGGCCTTAAGCATCCTGAGAGCATGATCCTACTATTAAACATATCTTTATCCCATCACATTCCACAGGGATTGCTCCCTCTGCGATTCTCTTGTCCATTCGTCCCTCCCCACTAAGCACTTACCCGTGCAAGCAGCTCAAGTGCTACACCTGCCCAACCGCCTCCTTCCCCACCTTCATTCAGGGACCCCCAAACAGTCCTTCCAGGTCAGGCAACAATTCACCTGCGAATCTATATCTGGTGCTCCCAATGCAGCATTTTCTACATTGGTGAGACTTGTCACAAGCTGGGGGACCACTTTGTCAAGCACTTCTGCACTATCTGCCACAAGCGGGATTTCCCAGTGGCCAAACATTTTAATTCTGGTTCCCATTCCCGTACCAACATGTCAATCCATAGCCTCCTCTTGAGCCAAGATGAGAGCCTAAGCTCCGGAAGGAGGAGCAATACCTTATATTCCTTATATTCTGTCTGGGTAGCCTCCAATCTAATGGCATGAATATCGATTTCTTCTTCCAGTGAACAAATTCTCGCCCCTCTCCCCCCACATTCCCCAATCTGACCTTTCACCACTTCTCACCTGCCTATTACTTCTCCCTAGATTCCTTCCCTTTCTCCTATTGTCCTCTCTCCTCTCCTATCAGAATCAGGTTTATTATCACCGGCACGTGACGTGAAATTTGTTAACTTAGCAGCAGCAGTTCAATGCAATAGATAATCTAGCAGAGAGAGAGAGAAAAAAATAATAAATGAAATAAAACATGATAATAAATAAACAAGTAGATCAATTACATATATTGAATAGATTTTTTAAAATGTACAAAACAGAAATACTGTATATTGAAAAAGTGAGGTAGTGTCCAAAGCTTCAAAGTCCATTTAGGAATCGAATGGCAGAGGGGCAGAAGCTGTTCCTGAATTGCTGAGTGTGTGCCTTCAGGCTTCTATATTTCCTACCTGATGGTAACAGTGGAAACAGTGAGAAAGTTTCTTTCTTCTCCAGCTCTTGACCTTTCCCACCAATCTGGCTTCACCTATCACGTTCCAGCTAGCCTCTTCCTCTCCCCCTCCCCTCCCTTTATTCTTTCATCTGCCCCCTACTCAGTCCTGAAGATGGGTTTTGGCTTGAAATGTCAACTATTTATTCTTTTCTGTAGATGCTGGCTGATATGCTGAGCTCTTCCAGCATTTTATGTGTGTTGCTTTGGATATCCAGTACCTGCAGACTTTCCCATGTTTGAGCATTATCCTTTGATTGTATTATATTAACGATTGTCACCTGCGGTTAAAGACGTGGAACATTTATTAAATAAATACTCATGCTGCTAGAATATTTAAAGTACTACACTGAACATATCATGCTGACTCAATTAAATGGAACAATATCACAATGTTAAAATTACATTAGCCATTGGTTCTTCATGTCCAAGCTAATTCTTTGTAAAAGGAATCTGTCTAGTCCCATCTGCCTGCCCTCTCCCCAGAATCTTGCATATTCTTTTCATTCTGATAACTACAGTTTCTTTTCCTAATGATGCTATGTGCCTGTAATGATGATGTAAGTTTTCCACTGGCCCATACAGAAATGTACTTGGTCATATGATAATAAACTCAATTAACTTTGTACTACTTTTTCAGTGTGCCTCTTTCTACGAAATTTGCACATTTACCTCCAGATCTCTCTGTTCTTGTACCCTTTTAAAACTAAATCATCTAGTTTTGCCCAATTCCACTAATTACTATCCTTTTCTCAGTTTATTATGCCTTTTAATCTGTGTATTTGCAAATTGTTCCCTGTACTGGTATACATACATACATACCTGCTGAGTTCTTCCTGCATTTGTGTGTATAGATGCTGCCTAGCCTGCTGAGTTCCTCCAGCATTTTGTATGTGGTGCTCTGGATGTCCAGCAACTACAGAATCTCTTGTGCTAAAGTCATACATAGATGTACTTTTTGGAAAAGCATTGGTTTTACAATTGACCTGTAGGGTAACTCAACTGTACCCCTTTCCTCCAGTTTAAAAAAAAGTACTTTGGTACTTTTCTTCATTAATCTATTTTCTATTTGTGCTGTTATTCCATGGGCTTTAATCTTGATGTCAAACCTATGATGTGGCACCTTATCAAATATGTTTCCCTCATCAACCTGCTCTTATTTCATTTTTGAAATCCTGTCAAATTGGTTGGGTGTAATTTGTCTTTAACATATTTGTGACGGCTCTCTGAGCATTCCATTTCAAATCATGTCTAATTTGCAAAATGCCACAACGTTTTAAAAAAAGCATTTGAAGTGATCCTTCACTTGTATCCTAGAGTGCAATATATCATGTAGTGATGGAAAATTTGATGTTCCTCTGCCATTTTCTCAATCATCAGAAAAATTACAAATTAATATTGTTAACCAAGTAATTATTGAGTTAGTGATTTGAATATTAAATTAGTAATAAAATTTTACTGTTTTTTAATGGTTTTTCCACTCTACCACTCCTAGGAATGTTTCTGCAGTAGTTTTCAGTTTTCTTGTCTCTGAAATTATGTGTGAATTTAAGATTTCATTAATCACCATTAAACTCATATTGTGCTAAAAACTAATGTTTTTGAAATGTTGAATTTTAAACAGCAACCTTCAATTCTCTTGCTTTTAATTTGATCACGCTACTATGGAATAAATGATCATAAAAGCAAAAATAGAATCTGTAGGATATATACACACAGATATATACAGATCTGTATATATGCAACTGCTATGAAAGTATTGTTTGCTCATTAACTAAAAGCAATTAAATTCAATCAAAATTATTACGATTAACTCTTTGCAGTCTGGATTGTCTAGAAATTTCTGCATTTTTGGGCAGTCCAGACTTTAAAGGGTTATACTTCTTCTCTTTATCAAGGAGTCGTCATTCCCAGATGACAGGCGGTAGCAGCCAACCAGGATGATTGCATACATCCACAAGCAAGGCCATCAAGTATCCATGAATCACGGGTCTTCAAAAGGTTGTTCAATATTGTGAGAAGAGTTCAAAAAGGATGCTAATGCAATACCAAAATTCAGTAACCAGCAATGATTCAGCAAGAATGTGATTTGTTTGGTGGCTGAAAATATGCATGATTAAATTATTCTTACTACAAATTGGGCAGTTTTGATTTAATCGCATTAACATGGAAGTGCAATTATGTCTTTTTAAAAAAAGAGATCTATTTAGTGGAATATGACCTCTTTTAAAAGTGTATTGCATAGAAAACTTGATGTCCCTATCTGACATAGTAATGGTTGAGTATCCAATCACTCAAAAGAAGAATCAATCAAGAAGAATCTTGCATCTGACTCTTCACAACATTGAATAGATTTGACTAACAGTGAACTTGTAAATGCTCATCTCATTTATTGATTATATTATGGATCACACTTGTATCATAACATTACTGTGGACTTTTTAAAAGCTGACACTATCCTTTTGTGCAAAGTGATTTATTGGTCAGTACACATTAGTATATTTCTAATTTTGTAGCAATTAGCAAAGTTGATTTTCTTTTTAAGTGGCAGAGTGATCTGTGGAAAATTCGTTATGTACAAGACTTGCACAACATTGTATCACCATTTAGTTATAAAATTCAATGCTTTAGTGCTTCTCTGACATCTTCCCATCTATGTAAATTGTTAAGTAGTTAATGTTACTTGAGAGGCTTAATCATTTGTTTATCTTCAGCCAAGTTATCAAATCAGTATGATAGTAATAACTGATGAAGTATGCTGGTTGTAGTAATAGAGTCACTGGGTCCTGTCCTCTTTCTTTCAATATGAAATGGTCTTCCATTATGTCTTTATTCTCCACCTATTTTTAATGAATAATAATTCTGGTACTGTTATTGGCTTGAATGATTCAGTCAGCACTGGATGGAAGTTTACAAACACAAGGATAGGAAATGAAATATTTTCTTAGGATAATTCAAAGTACTGAATAGGCTTTAGTTTCATCAATCATCAGATTAATCTTTTAATCTGGTTATTTTTCCAATACAGTGGTGGAAGTGCCTTTATAAAATCAGCAGGAATGAGAAATATTGCACACTATTAAATTACTTCTATTTCTATAATGATGGCTAAGAACCCATAGCAGGATATACTATAGTAGTCTTTAGTGTATCGGTAAAGGACAAATGACACTTCAGGATTAGCACAGGCTAGCTTGCTTTATCTTCCAAGTAATTCACAGAACAGATATTTCAACGCTGCTGCTAAGTTTATTTGTATTTAATGCTCGATTATCAAAATTTGGTAACAGGATTACTTTCTCATTTGAAACCATTTATTAACTATTTTCCAAAAATAGAGAATAAAGCAAAGGCCGATGAAAAATATTTCAAGTGGGAAGTGTTATTTGAATCCATTGTCCTGGGGGCATGTAGATTTTAATTGTTTGGTTGTTAAATTGTGCAGTGACAGTAAACGACTTGAAGAGTTTTCTGATTTAAGTAAATGGAAAAGAATGTATTATTTCAAGAATGGATTATATACACAAAAAATAGCCAATTTGAAATATAATGCGACAATCAAATGAGCTTCCAATTTTATTCATAGTCTTTGTATTTTGTGCATTGGATTCCTTTGATCTTATCAAAGCAAATTTCTTTTTGTAATTCTTGAAATTTGTATTGTACAGAGTTTAAGCAGATTGGAATTCTAAAGGTGATTTAAAAAAAGGCTTTATTTTTTATGTATTTTAGAGTAGTGATATCTTGTTGTGAAAGACTCAGTAATCAGTCTTGAGGATGTTTTAACTTTTTATCATGGCTATAATTCTGCAATAAGTTGCAAAGAAAAATGTGCTAAAATGCATAAATTTTCCTCCCTAAGTGTTGAAACTTCATAGAGCATATATTGTCAGATTAATAGTTGAAGTTGCTTTAGAAGTGACATTTTAATCCCTCTCTCATTTGTCCTTAAGTTGTGTGGTCCAGATGCATGTTTATTGTAAGGCATTACAGGATTTTCAAATCCATGTAATTTTCAACAACAGCCAGTAATGCCAGAGTAATTCTGCATAGTGTGGACTTGACAGTTTTTCCCCATTACTGTGATGAATTTGAATAGGCTATTAAACTCAGTCTCTCTAATTAAATTGAATCTAGTAGTATGTTGTTAGAGCAGCCACCCCAAGTAACAAATTGCCTTTTCACAATATTGTGATTTCAGTAGGTTCATTATTTTATTTGTGCAATTTGTAGTTATAGACTTGGGATAATAAACATTGCTCCTGAAGTAATATTTAATTGTTTTGTACGAAAATTTAAAAGGTGTCTATAAGCTATTTATATGAAATGCTCCCTTAGGTAGAACACAAGTTTTAAGACAAGGATGGTTGATACTGATCTTACAAATTTTTAAAATAAACTAAAAGAATATTGCACAGTTTTTATTAATTCCAATGGCTTGGGAATAATTGTATATCCTAGAAAGTTAGTTATTGCTGGGCTGGAATTTTTTGTTTTTAGTATTGACTCAGTGATGACATACTTTTTGCATTTTTTTCCATTTTTCAAATTCAAAATTGGTTAAAATCCATGGATTGAATGAAAAATTAAGTGAATAAGATAAATGAACTTTACGTCTCTGACTAATAATAATGATTGGATTTGAAATCTTCTTGGACCTATTTTAGAGGAATGTGCATATGAAGATTGGCCTTAACTTCTTTTAAGAAGGTAAGGAGGTTATTTATCTTTGCAATTTGTTCAAATAAGCAGAGGAACTGAAGCGAGTTTATTTACTAACATGCCAGGAAATGACATTAGCATTGAAAGTAATCCTGTTAGTTACAATGTTCTGATGTGTTTTGTTCACTGCGACAGTTGCTGCTTGGTTGAATACTGGAGGCCATTCATGGTTTATGTAAGGTGATACAACTTTGGAGTGAAATCCTTCATTATTCAACCACTTCATTTTCTTTAATATTATTGTACTCATTTTGTTCTTTCAAACCATTGAAGTCTCCACTTTTACTCTTCTGTTTTTTTCCATCACAAGACCTCTGACCAGGGACATACTGGATAATCCATGTGTTTAGAAATCATGTGCGACTTTCTGGAAACAAGTATAGATTCCAGATTGTTCCTATGCTGGTGTGAGGTGTTATCATTTGTGGGAAAAATCACAGTGGGGTTTAGGGTGATTTTTTTGCTTTTTGTACTTAAAACTGAAAAATTCCAGCCCTAGCTTTTATGAATTTTGATGAATTTACACTTTTCAACTTCAGATTTCAAATTAAAATTAGATTAAGGTTGAATTTTGTAATGGGTATCTCCCAAGTGAGCTGCCCATTGTACAATGTGACAAATTCAGAAATTCTGGTCAGTGTCATTAGTAGAGATATTCAAGATATCATTTGACTTTTTCAAGCCTGTTTTATTCACGATATTGCTGCTATGTTTCAGTTAAAACTAGTTTAAATATATTTTGATAAACTAATTAGAGTCACTATTGCCATTGAATTTAAAAAGGCATCCGTTAGCCTTGCGAGACCATGGATCTGCGCCTGGAAAGTCTTCACTCTACAGGGCGCAGGCCTGGGCAAGGTTGTATGGAAGACCGGTAGTTGCCCATGCTGCAAGTCTCCCCTCTCCACGACACCGATGTTGTCCAAGGGGAGGGCAAGGGCCGATACAGCTTAGCACCAGTGTCGTCGCAGAGCACTGTGTGGTTAAGTGCCTTGCTCAAGGACACAACACGCTGCCTCGGCAGGGGCTCAAACTCACGATCTTCAGGTCACTAGTCGAATGCCTTAACCATTTGGCTACCTGCCATTGAATTATAACTCTTATTTTTACTGAAAAAGGATTAGTGCTTTCCCAGCGTACATGACGAATAAACTCTTCTCGGGCTTCCAGAGAGTTAGAGGTATTGGTTATAACTGTTTCGATGACCAACTCTGCCATCTTCATCAGAGATGATGGCTGGGCATGTGTAGTGTGGTGGTATTATTTCCCTCCATAGTCTGTCCCTCCTGATTGGTTAGTCCTCATCCAATTGGGTTTCCGCTCTCACACCTTGTTACAATCGAATGCCAGCTCTTAGAGCGAGACCTTTGTGCTTGTTAAAATTCTTTTCCTCTATTCTTATTTCAATGGCTTCCTTTACCAGGTGGTCACAAAAGCCGTTAGCATGGCACAGTAGTTTTGTGTTGTCAAAGTCAATCTTATGGCCATTGCGAATGCAATGTTCTATATCAAAGTTGAAAGAGGCATTAACGAAGCCATCTTTGTCAAACTGGAAAACCCATCGCTGACAGGGGCAGGGTACAACACCACCTAGCAGCTCATTACAATGCAGTCTTAACATCTCTACCCTGGCATCTCCAGAACAGTTCACACCTCCATTCATGCAAAGATAAGACTAATGACCCTCTCATTACCTCAATGACTTTTAACAACTGTCATGTGATTGCTATACCTTTAATGAACTCATAGAGTTTATAAACCAGAAAACTTCCCACCATGGATCAGAACTGAAGAAGCCTCTTGGATGAGTGGCAAAACATCTTTTATACAACACAGCAAGTCCAGTTGCCTTGATTTACTTTGATATACAATGACCTAGATGACTGAGAACCTCCATAGACAATGTTTTGCTACACCGATTTCTCTGGTTAACCCAAACGGGTACACCTCCTGTGCTCCTTGATGTGGATTTCCACTGTGTCCCCCATCTGGCCGGTACACTACTCTGCATTGACAGGGAATCCTGTGAATGCTAAAACGTAACAGAACATTGCATTCACGGTAGCCATAGGATTGACTTCGATGGCACGAAACTACTGTGCTATGCCAATGGCTTTTGGGACCACCTGATAAAGGATGCCATTGAAATAAAACTAGAGAAAAGTATTTTTAACAAAGACAAAGTTCTTGCTCTAAGTAAGAACTGGAATTTGATTGTAAACAAGGTGAGAACAGAAAACTGATTGGAGGGATGAACTACAGGGATATAAATACCACTGGACTAGAAATGTCCAGGCATCATCCCTGATGAAGGTGGCAGAGTTGGCCATCAAAATGTCAGTTATAATTGATAGATCTACATGGCTGCAAGCCAGGGAACAGTTTATTCATCTTATTTTCACTGTTTCAACTCTACAAACTGGAGAGATTGTTGTGAAAATTTGGAAGAACATCAACATTGAAGGTTGTGGATTTAGAAAGGCAAACCATTTCTAATCAATGCTCATCTTTTGTTTCAAAGTTTCTATAAAATGAAGTTTAGGTCTGAAGCATTGTCATTCGTATAAAAATAAGAAAACATTGTTTTTGAAGATTTTTTAAAAAACTGGAAAAAAAGAGAATGCCTAAAGCACTCAGCAGATCAGGCATTATCTGTGGGGAGCCTTGTCAGTGCCAGAACTGAGAATTGTGTGAAAACAAGAGTTTATGTTACAGAGGACAGCAGACAAAGTTGTTGGGGTTGCAATTATTTACAAGTTGGCAATTGGAACAAAATGAAATGGATACGTAGTGTAACAACAAATGTAGAGGGGGAAATGTGTGTATCTTAATTTGTTAATGTTTGTATTAAATCCTGAGTCTTGTAGCATGCCTAGTTGGAAGATGAGTTTCTTTTTCTTGAGTTTACACTGGATGTATTTGAGGAATGTGAACGATCAGAGTAAGATTGGGGCAGCAATGTACATTGACAAATGACTCATTAGCCTTAGAAGTCTTCTACAAAAGAGTCAGGCCACATCGTGAGCACCCAATTATATGCCACTTATTCTCTGAAATTTAAAACATTCTTCTGTCTTTTCCAGTGCTGATGAAGGGTCCTTGACACAAAACAATGACCGTTTTTCCGTTTCACTGATGCTGCCTGATCTGCTGAACGTTTCCAGTTTTTCTACATATTGTTATAGCCATCTTATGTAATTAATTTCAAACTTTCTTCTCCTGTTGTTTATATTGTGTTTTCAAAAATGTAACTATTCACACCGGTTTGCCTTACTGCATTCTAGGAGGGTACTGTCCTGGTACAATTCTAAAGAAGGGATTATGTGATGAGCATTAACTTCAAACTGAAACTTGCTTATTTTAGCAGAATTTTCCCCCATAAATACCCAGAAATATCTTGTATGTTTATATTGTTGGTTATCAGGTAATATCGTATACACAACTGGATTTTCATTCCCTCATGCATTCCTTTCCCTTCACATTTTTTGAGTCATACAATAACAGCATTGGAAAATATGTTAGTAATTGTTTACTTTTGCAAACAGAATGATTATAGTTTCGGTGAGACGTAATTTAATTTTTATCCCTTTAGAAGTATTGGTGTGTAGAATGTTTATCAATACTGTACTTAATACGTTGTTCAGAGCTATTAGCTTTCTTAGATATCATGTTGTGTTTACAAAGTGCTTGTTAATTGTATATTTTGTATAATATACTGATCCCAACTACAAAGAAAATATTGTGTGAATTTAATTTTTAACTGTAAGCTTGTACTATGTGTTGGAGTCAATTGAACAAATTGCCTATGTTTGTGGATTGTGAAAGATTGAAATACAAATATGACTGAAGAAGTGTCAGTAATTAAAGTGACAGGCAACTACATCATAATATTGTGTTTTTACTCATGTTAAAATATAAAGATTGCTTGAATGGTTTGATGAACATTTTATATCATGAAATATTTATAGGCTGCTTTCCACACCTTAGAGATGTATATTGAGTCATAGGAAACATATATATTCTTTATCTGAACCAGAACACTAATCAAAGAAGGACAAAATTAGAAGATAGTATATACCTGAAATTAAAAACTGAAAATTCTGAGAAGCTGTATCTATGAAGCGAGAAGCAGAAACATTAAGATCCATAACGTTTTATTTGGCAGAAATTAGAGAGTGAATATTTGGGGATCATTTTCAGGATGGCTGTTGGTGATCAGTGGAGTTCTGCAGGGCTCAGTGTTGGGACTGCAACTGTTTGATTTTATACATTAATGATCTGGATGAAGAAACTGATGATGTTATGTCCAAGTTTGTAGACAGTACCAGTATAGGTGGAGAAACATGTAGTGTTGTGGAGACAGGGAGTCTGCTGAAGGACTTGGACAGTTTAGGAGTGGGCAAAGAAATGGCAGATAGAATACAGCAGAGGAAAGTACGGGGTTATGCAATTTGGCAGGAAGAATAAAGATGGAGATTATTTTCTAAATGGAGAGGAAATTCAGAAATCAGAGGTGCAAAGGGACTAGGAAGTCTTGGTTGAGGATTCCTTCAAGGCTGAGTCAATAATAAAGGCAACCTCAATATTCGCATTCATTTAGAGAGCATGCGAATATAAAAGCAAGAATATACTGCTGAGGCTTTATAAAGAATTAGACCATATTTAGAATATTATAAGCAATTTTGGGTAATGTATCTAAGGAAGGGTACAGTGGGCCTGGAGAGGGTTCAGAGAAGGTTCACAAGAACAGTACGAGGAATAAAAGACTTAACATATGAGGTGTTTGAGGTCTCTCAGTCTGCACTCAATGGTGCTCAGAAGGCTGAGGGGATCTTTGAACTTTTGAACTATGATCTCGTTGAAACCTAGCAGATGTTGAAAAGCCTGAACGGAATGGACATAGAAAGGATGTTTCCATTAGTAGAAGAACCTGGGATATGAGGCCACAGCCTCAGAATAATGAGGAAATACTTTATCCAGACATTTGTGAATCTATGGAGTCCATTGCCACATATAGCTGTGGGGGATAAGTCGTTAATGTGTATTTAAGGCATAAGTTGATGGTTGATTAGTAAGGAGGTTAAAGGTTATGGGGAGTAAGTGTGAGAATGGGGTTGAAAAATATCCATAATTGAAATGCAGAGCAGACTTGATGGGCTGAATTATCTAATTCTGCTGCTATACCTTATAGTCATTATCAGTGGTGCTAACTTTAGGTCATTGGCCTAAGATGTTAACTTTGCTTCTCTGCAAAATACTATTACCAGCATTTTGTATTTTAATTGTATATACAAACCAGTGAAAGTCATTAATGGTTCTCTGCCGGTGTAATACTAGCCATAATTCATTGTTGGACCATAGGTCCATATTCCATATGCCTAGTTGTTGTTCTTGAAGGATGGAAAGGTGATGCAAAGTTGAAATCACCATAGATCATAAATCCATATCTAACTGTTGAATCAAAAATAGGAATAGATTTTGGTTTACTTGCCTTCCATGTAACTTATCTGAGATGTTTACACCATGGGGATACAATTGGTGAACTACTTTAGATACAATGCAAACACAATAACTATCTGAGGTTGTTTAGTTGTTGACATTTCTGTCAACATTCTATCTCTGTTGAAGGCCTCAAGCCAGTGATTACCACTGAACTGGTAAGGATTTTGCATGTCATATTTAAAAGCAAAGGTCTGCTCCAAGATACAGGTAATAAATGTTCTTGATAAGACTCTGGACAACGTGGATCTTTTCTCACATTTGAAAACCAACTATCAGTAAGTGCACATGTCTGGTGAAATTCACCTCTTTTTCCAGTGCACTAGCAAAACCTTTGGACTTCTGAGAAAAAGAATGTTCGAAGTTGACTGTGGTAAAATGGAGACTGAGAGGGTCTGATCAATGGAGGCTGAAGGTCTGAGAGGGTCTCTCATCAAGATGATGAGTGGCATTGATTGTGTGGGTAGTCAGAACTAACTGAAAGAAGAGCTAGTAAGAGAACTTCTTTCAGTTAGTTGTGACGAAGAGTCTCGGCCCGAAATGTTGACTGTACCCCTTCCTAGAGATGCTGCCTGGCCTGCTGCGTTCACCAGCAACTTTTCTGTTTGTGGTCTGTATTGTGCTGTGGGTTTTCTATGTTTCTAATGCAAATGGTGATAGTGCTCAGTGAAGGTGATGAAGGGTTGTTGTAGAAAATAGTGGAGTGTAACTGCAAGGAGATAATGAAGACAATTTAAAAAACGGGGCTGAAATTGAAATAGTGAAGAGCACAGTTGGAAATTTGAAATAAAAGCAGATCAAGCTGTAGAAAAGAAGGAAGAAAGGCAGATTTCAAACAGATTGGTGACCTTACACAAATTGCAAGTGCTGGCTTTTAAAAGAGATGATTTTCTTCCTTTCAGTGTGGTGACTTTTCATTATCTTTATTCTCCAGCCATTTTTCAAACATAACACTGTTATTGCGCAACAGTTTAAATAATCCAGCCAGCACTAGTGGTAACTTTAAACACAAGGATAGGAAGTGAATTGTATTATTAGGGAAATTCAATTACTGAGCAGGGTGCGGTTTAACATGATTAGTTGGAAGATAGGTGCAGTTCCTTGAGCATCCTTTGAACTTGAAAGAAGCATCCTCTCGCATTTTCCTGTATATGAATGACGGTGCGACTTCATGTAGAAATAAGAGTTTGATCACCTTTACTACCAATTTCTATTTAATATGGTCTATCTCAGTATGACGCAGCATAGAAACAGGCCTTTTAGCTGACCATGTCTATGTGTCCTACCTTCCACCCAGAGCAAGAGGCAAGTTTATTTTGTTATCACTATTCACTCCAGCACCCTCCACATGAATGTCTCCCTCCATAATATCTGCTACTTTCAATATAATGCCATTACAAGATACATCCGCTCCCCATTCAGCATTCTGAAGGTACTGTACTCCATTTCTTCAAGATAATTCTTCTGCCTCTATCATTATGCACCCATTTCTGACACTGCTTTTCCGTACAAATGATGTCCTTTGATCCTTTATGCTTCCCATTTTTGTAGGCTCAACTATTATTTCAAGGTGAAGCAGTGAGCTATTTATGTTACTTCCAATGCAGTTTACAGCATTTAGTGCTGTAATGTGATGAGATAACCTCTACATTGGAAATTTAAATGCAGATGCAGTGACTGCTTTGTAGAACACATCCATTCAATTTGCAAATGCCTGTGACTTTTGCATCCCAGTCCCATTCTGACTTCTGCCTTTGGCCTCTCATCCTGTCCTAATGAATCCAGCTCTTCACCTTTCAGCAAGACTCTTTATATTTCTTGGGTCTGAACACTGTGTTCAATAGTTTTGGATAATTGGTCTTTTGGGTTGGACATTTCTGATGACATTTCATTAACTTGTAATATTAGGCAAGTTTTCTCTGTGCAGTTGACTGACCCACTGAAGTATTTAAAAATATTTTTGGCATTTTCTTTTATTTCAGATTTGTAGCAATGCATTGTTCTGTTTCTTTTTCCAGCATTGTGTTTTTCATTTTCCTCAGTGCTATTTACACTTTCTCTGGACAAATTATCTGTAGTTAGCAAACCTTCAATGCCACCTCAGAGTCTGTGTCATCACCACTTCTTTTGCTCTCTCTGCCCTTCTACTCTTCAAATTAGAATGTTCTTGTGTTTTTTTAACTTTTCCTAGTTCTGATAAAAAGTCATTGACCTGAAACATAACTCCTTTTATCTCTGCACAAATGTAGCCCAAACTGGTATTTCCAGTGTTTTCTGTTTTTATTTATGATATCTGGAACATTCAGCAAAGGAGAAAATGCAAGAAGTTTTTTTTTGTGTGCTGTCTTTTTATGATCTGAATAACCTAAAGTGGTTCACATCAATTTAAAGAATTTTCATTTTAAGTCACAATTTTGCGAAATTTGTCAGCCACTTTAAGGCACGAATGTATTATTTTTCATCAAGTTATAATTTCTGAATCTGGCGCCAAATGGACTTATTTTGGGGAAAAAATCATTAAGTCTATTAAATCCATCTGACTGATGGTATAATATATTAAGGGCATGGAATGGGCTGCTGGAAACGGTGGTGGAGGTGGATACGATAGGGTCTTTTAAGAGACTCCTGGATAGGTACACTGAGCTTAGAAAAATAGAGGGCTGTGGATAACCCAGGTAATTTCTAAAGTAAGTACATGTTCGGAACAGCATTGTGGGCTGAAGGGCCTGTATTGTTCTGTAGGGTTTCTATGTTCGAAAATACTACAGCTTTGTAGTTCCCATAGTGCTTAGTATCAGTTTAGATTGCATGCTTAAGATTTTGAAGAGCTCTTTGAACTACAACTTGCTGATTTGAAACTATGTACTATGGTTGAGATAACTAGTGCAGAACCTAAAAAGGTACTTTGAAGGAAGCATGAATTTAACTTTTGCATTTTTCTTGGCCTCTATTGTTTAACAAAGAATTAATATTCCGCAATAACAGACATGTAAAATAATTAACAACACCAAATAATTTCTAATTATTCTTAAAAGATTAAATTGAATACAATGAAATTGAACCTCACTACTGCTTCCTAATCAGCTGCAGGATCAAGAGGTGATCTTCCCAGTACAAATGAAGGGAAATCTCAGCAAGACTTGGTTTAACTAGTGGACTCTATGTAATCTGTCAGTAAATCTTGCAACAGATATGTGCTGGCCTTTAAATAATTAACTGCAAACTCTTTTTTTAAAAACTGCTGACATTCACTGTATCCTGTCTGCTACTGGAAGTTGATGCCTTTTTGCCAGAAATTTAATCAGTGCTAGTAGAATTTTGAACTGCTATCAGTAGTGACACAGTCACTGATGGCAAAATAATTACAACATAGTGGATATGAAATAATCTGCAAATTTTCTTATTAAAGAAGATGCTATGTCAAAGTTTGATTGCAAAGAAGCATCCTGTGAAAATGGTAATTTTAGGTTGAGGATAATAAATGCACAGATATTGACAATAACTAAAAGGTGCACTGGTTAAAATGCCGAACTGTTAACACAAATACTTGAAAATCCAGCAATTAAAAATTGAAAATGCTGTTAATACTCAGCAGATCAGGCAGCAATGGTGGAAAGAGAAAGTCTATGAGATTTCGGGTGGTGGCAGTCATGGCAAGTTAGACAGCATCTATGGAGAGAAGCAAAGTTAAAGTTTGAAATTGATAATATTTCATCAGTTTTTTATCCACAGATTCTGCCAGTCCTGCAGGCTAATTTCATAAACAGTGAGAATAGGTAAAAGGATAATGTTGAATATCTTGTAGCTTCAGGGTGACAAAAGAGAGATGGAAGAGCAAACCAGGAAGTTGCGGAGAACATGTCCCCCCTTTAGAATACTGAAAGTGAAGTGAAGATGCTTTTTGGTGAAATCTCATGGAACTCCATTTGACTAAAACACGTTTCAAAATAGTAAGTCATTCGTGTTCGAGTAGGAACAAGGAATAACTGTTGTCCTTGCCAGTGATGCCCAGAATCTGAAAAATGACAAAAAAAAACTGAAATGATGTGTTTTTAAAAAAAAAAAGTGCAGAGTGTGATAATGCTCAAGAGATTGCAATGTTGTAACCTTAAAAATCAGGAGAAATAAAATTAAGTTCAGTCTTCACTTTAACTGAATTATAAATTTGCAATACAGATAAATTAATGGCAGAAATAGAGATAAATGAGTTAGATCGAATTATCACTAACATTGAGATGTGTAGCATTGTAGGCAAAGATGGGAATTAAATATTAGTGGGTATTTTGCATTTTGGAACAGGAAGGCACAGGAGAGTCTGATCAGGAATGGCATTAGGGCAATAATGAATGAACCACATGTTCTAATATTTACAGGAACCCTAATGGAGCTTTACTGATCAATAATATGGGAACCTAAAACAAGGATGATAGAATAATTATGTGAAATAAATGTTCAGATGGGCTGGGCAAACACAATTGGTGTAGATTCAAGGATGAATTAGTGGAATGCATTTGGAGCAATAGATTAGTAAGGAAATTAGTCATCTCAAAACAAAGGGTTCTGTAGGAAAGAGGATTTGAAAAGTCATCTTTTCTCAGCACCATTTTAACATATCTTTAAATTCCTGGGTGTTAATCTGATGACCTATCCTCAGCCCAACACATTGATGCAATCATAAAGGAAAACTCACTAGCTTCCCTACTTTCTTAGGTTTGCCATTATACAGAAGTACTGTTGAAAATATTCTGACTTGTTGCATCATGCTCCGGTATGGCAACTCGGTTGCGCAGGGTTGTGGCCATTACTTCATGAGCACATTTCTCCACACCATCAGTTATGTGTATAGGAGGTGTTACTTCAAGAAGGCAAAATCTGTCATCAAGAATGCCTGCCATCCATGTCATGCCATCTTTTGAGCAGAAGCCTGAAGTCTTCACCACCAGGGTTCAAGCTACTTCCCTTCGACCATTCAGTTTTTTGAGCCAACTGGTAAACCCTCATTGGTACTGTTTAGCAACTTTGACCCCCTTGCACTAAAATTGAATATTTTTGTTCTAGCTGTGATTTCTTGTAAAAAAAAATGTGCACAACTTAAGATTCATGCTTGTGAATGCTACATATATGGTGGTATGTTCCAGTAATGCTGCTGCAAGCAAGTTTATTATTGCACCTGTGCATGCATGTACTTGTTAATTGGCAATAAACTTGACTTTGACTTTGGGTTTGAGTATGACAGGTCTCAGTTCGGCAGCAAGAATTGCAAAGGAAGTTGCCTCAGAATGATGGATGGGCTGATTAGGTGGATGGGAAATTAAAAGTTATGATAGATAAATAATAACGAATTTTTAAAATATATATTTACTCATTCTGCACCTACAAGAAATAAAACTCCATGGAGAAAGTGATATTTTCATGACTAAAGAGATGGGAATGGTATTAGGTTGAAAGTTAAGGTTAGTCTTGCCAAAAGATTAAAAGCTTTAGGACAGGAAAAAGGCTAACCAAATAATTCATAACAAAGAGAAGGGCGGATTGAACGCAAGCTAGCAAGAAAGTATTGAAAAAAAATTACAAGAGCATCTTTTTCACAGGCAGTCCTTTTGGGATTGAAGATGACTTGTTTCGATTCTGGTTCAAAAGCTTCTGAGGTAACTGATGAGGACCACTGGTGCATCAGGAGATTCTTCCACAGATGCTGCACGAGGTGCCTGACAAGCCAGGTGGGCTAGTCCACCAATGGGAACTTTTAATTAACATTAAATGAATAATGGATAATGCTGAATAATGGAACTAGAATTTGATTCCTCACTGCATCAGATGTCATGGTGTCATGAAAACTACCTATCCATCAGTGTCAGCAAAATAAAGAACTTCAGTGGGGGAGGGGGGAGGGAGTACATAGCACATGCTCCTTGCTCCTCTTCACATCAACAGTGTTGAGGTCAAGAAGGTTGAGAGCTTCATGTTCCTGGGACTGGTTCAACCATGGTGATACCACTGCCAAAAAACGCTTACCAACCTCTACGTCCTCAGGACCCATGCTCCCTGTGACTCTCATACTTCTTATCAATGCACCGTTGAAAGAATCTAATCTGGATGCATTATGGTTTTCAATGGCAACTGCTTCTGACTGTCACAGAAACTAGCCTCCATTCGGAATTCTATCTGCACCTCTCACTGTCTTGGTAAAATGCCCTGTATTACCAAAAACCCCACCCAACCTGGACATTCTCTTTTCTCCTCTCATTGGACAGAAGATATAAAAGCCTGAAAGCTGGAACCACGAGGTTCAAGGACGGCTTCTAACCTGTCGTAAGACTATTGAACAGTTCTCTCGTATGATAAGAATGGACGCCTAATCTCACAGTCGATCTCGCTATGACATTGCATTTTATTGCATGCCTGCACTGCACTTTCTGTATAATTGTAACACCTTATACTGCACTCAGTATTGTTTTACCTCATAACCTCAATGCACTATTACTGTATAAAGAATTGATATGAATGCTATGCAAGATAGTTTTTCACTGTACGCTGGTGTATGTGACAGTAAACCAATTCAATATGGAGGGAGATCATAGAGGCTGAAATTATTTTCTTAAAATAAAAAAGCAGCTTTGGGCATGTCCAGTAGAGTTGCAACCTCAGATCCAGTGAATGAGGTTCTACCCTAATTTCCAGTGTATCTATGTATGTTCCCTCTTTCTGTGACTGCATAGATTTACATTGGGTGCCTCAGTTTTATACTACATCTCAAAGCTCTGCAAGTTGGTAAATTAATTGGCCGCATCAAATTTCCACTTAAGGTACGTAGAGAATCTGGAGGAAGTTGATGGGAATGTGGGGAGGATAGGTGATGGGGAGAAATTAATGTGGAAATGGGATTTCTCTGCAAACTGGAAAGGACTTAATAGTCTAAATGGCATCCTCCTTTCTCATAAAATTTGGAAGCTGATTTAAATCAGAGAATTATAAGCAGATTGTTATGGAAATGGCAGCTGAATTCATGTTAACTTTCCAAAATTCTATAGATTCTTTAACACCCCCATTGGATTGGATTGTAAAAATTGTGCATGGCGGGTGAGAGAAAAGAAAAACTGAAAAATGTATTTATTTAAATATCATAAGGTTCTGAGAAGATTGAGACCATTTACTCTGTCTAGAAATGAATAATTGGGGCAGGATAGATACTTTATTAATCCCAAAGGAAATTTAGTGTCACAATAACATTACAAGTGCACAGATATACAAATATTAGAAGAGAAGTAAAGAATAAAAAATAAGTTACCTTAAACAGTTTCACGGGAGATGGGGTCATCACTTCCCCAGCTATAGGTCATCTCATTATAGAGCCTAATGACCAAGGGTAAGAATGACCACATATAGTGGCCTTTGGAGCAGCGCAGTTGTCTTAGTCTATTACTAAAAATATTCCTACGTTCAGACAAGGTGGCATGCAGAGGTTGAGAAACATCGTCCAGAGTTGCCAGGATTATCCGTAGGGTCCTTCGTTCTACCACAGCCTCCAGTGTGTCCAGTTTGACTCCCAATAACAGAGCCAACCTTTCTAATCAGTTTATTCACCCGTGTTGATGCCATTGCCTCAGCACACCACCATGTAGAAGATTGTGGCATAATGCTGTTACAGCACTAACGACTCGGGTTCAATTACTGCTGCCTTCCCTAAGGAGTTTATATGTCCTCCCAGTGATTGTGTGGGTTTCGTCCATGTGCTCCAATTTCATCTCACCTTCAAAAGATGTACAGGTTAGTAGGTTAATTGTTCACTTGGATGTGATTGGGTGGTGTAGACACATTGGGTTGTAAGGCCTGTTACTGTGCTGTATCTTTTTAAAAAAGGGAAGACCACTAGGTCATAACTAAATGGTGGGACTGGAACAGGAGTAATAAGTCATTCCTACTTCCTACGTTCCTATTTGAATGAGTGTTAGTTCGCTATTGAACTGTTTTCATGGGAATGGGAGTGGTGGGAAGCTTGTTTATTGCAGATAACCTCATTGAATTTTGCATACATTTTGGAGATGGATAACTGGCTAAGAAAAGGCTGAAAACTTGCTTATGGTTTGTCTAATTCAAAATCATTCACATTTCAACAAAATCTGGAACAAGCTTGGTAACATAGCTGAGGTCAGTCGCCATTGCAGATTTGGGTAACGGTGCTGTCAAATGCATGCCTACCAAATGATTATGGAGTTCCAAAAACTTCGTTATGAACTTTTAAATTGGAACAACATATAGCTATTGACATGAGATGGTGCTGCAAATCATACACTGGCGCAATGCTGCTTTGCTTTTAAGTAGGAATTGTTGATCTCAAAATATGATTATCGGGCAGTTTGATAACTGATATTTAACCATGGTAGCGTACAGCGCCAGCGACCAGGTTCAGTTTCACCACCATCTGTCCGTCTGTGAAGAGTTTGTACGTTTTCCTCATGACCACATGGGTTTCCTCCAGGTGCTTCGGTTTACTCCCACATTCCATAGACATACAGTCAGGTTGAGTGAGCTGTGGGCATGCTCTGTTGGTGCCGGAAGCATGCACTTGTAGGCCCCCCAGCACAATCCTCGCTGATCTGATTTCACTGTAAATTTCAATGTACATGCCATAAATAAAACTAATCCTAATCTACAGAATTGAGCTAACCCTATCCATTATTGGATTGATTTTTGTATTCTGCAGTTGATAGGCTTTAAACATTTCGGTATGATTTGGATCCTCAGTTGCCTGAGCCATTGAAATCAATGCTGTTCAGTCACCTGAGGCTGTGCTCTAGGGGTGCTAATACTTTTTGTTAACTGGGTAAATTCTATTTCCTTCCATTGTATCCCAGTGCTTATTGAAGTAACTTTATACCTGAGGGCAAAATGCATACAAAGGTTTAACAGATTACTCATCATGGTTTCTGACAATGCTATAGTCAGAAGAAAATGTGAAAGAAATGCACCTGGTGTAAATAATTATAGACCAGGAAGAAAAGGTATACGTGGCACGGAACACCAAATGGCAGACTAATTATTTGCAAAGGGAAAACAATCTGCTGCTGATGAGTTTGAGATCGGTTCGATTAATGCAAGCTTTCCTGCCAGTTTTGTTTAGCCATGTCATGGTCTGTTTCCTTTAGTAAAGCCATTAAATGTGACTAATGCGGGCGCCCAGCAGTTAGCCCTTACTTCCCTGGGGCTGAGGATATAATGTCAGTGGGCTACGATCCAATTCACTATGAGTTGGATACATTGAATCTTTTTACTTGGAGGTCTTAACAGGCAAGGCCGATTGTCTGCTATCAAATGCTCTGAAAGCATCCTAGCTCATAAAAGCAATTTCATGTGCTCATTGATACAAAATAAATTCCTGAACCTCGAAGGTAAATTTTCAAGGTCAAACTGCTGTTTTTTTAAATATCAAAATGCAACTTAAAAAAAAATAAAGTGTGTGTGTGTGTGAGAGAGAGAGAGAGAGAGAGCGCGCGCGCGCGCACTAGTGTTATGTCACACTGCAGTCTGGGGTTTGCTTGTCACAGAGACCACCAGAGTTTAGCACTTGTTCATAGGTATACAATAATATGATTTAAACAAACAAGATCAAGCTCTCAAACTGGTTTAGGTGTACAAGGATTTTTAACCTGCACTGATGCTGCGTTAGCGGCTGAAAGGAGAACTGTCTAGTTGCTGCACTCATTGTTTTGTCTGCTCTACCCATCGCTAGTGATGAAGCAGCTTCCCATCTCTAAATCTGGATGACATATTTACTTTCATTTTTGCCACTTAGTTTAGTTTAATTTTAATTTGATATTTAACCTGAGGGAGAAATATTATCTGAAAATTTACATGCATGTTGCACCATATTTGATGAAGACAAAAATTTCATTATGTATATTCTGGTTCTCATATTATGCTATAGACATAATATGTCCTCATACCTTCATTCCATTCTGTCGCCGTGGTTCTGTCTTTTCCCACCTACATCTGCGACACTACTCATGTCCTCGATCTTCTCAGTAACCTTTCATCTTCACCATGGATGTTCAGTCCCGATACACTTCTATCCCCCATCAGGAAGGTCTCAAAGCCCTCCATTTCTTTCTTGACAGAAGAATCAACCACCACCACCTATGTCTGGCAGAACTGGCCCTCACCCTTAACAGTTTTTCCTTTGGCTCCTCTGACTTTCTCCAAATCCAAGAGATTCCCATGCCTGCTTCTTCATCAGCTGTGTAGAACAGTCTGTGTTTGAAGCCTTGGTCAACACTTCCTCCGCTACATTGATGACTGCATTGTCACTGCTTCATGCACCCATGCTGAGCTCATCAATTTACTAAATTTTACCTCTAACTTCACCTGCCCTTAAATTCAGTTGGGCATCTCTGACACTTCCCTCCCCTTTCTTGATCTCTCTTTCTCCATCTTTGAGACAAACTGTAAACCAACTTCTTTTATAAACCTACTGATTGCAGTGGTTATCTCAACTATGCCTTTTCCCACCTTATCGCCTATAAAAATGCCATTGCTTCTCTCAATTTCTTCACCTCCACCACATCTGTTCCCAATATGTGGCTTTCCATTCCAGGACATCTGAGATGTCCTCTTTCCTTAATGAAGGGTGTTTCCCTCCCTCTACTATTGATGCTGCCCTCACTCAATCACCTCCATTTCCCATACATCTTCCTGCAGTCATAATAGTGATAGAGTGCCTCTTGTCCTCATCTACCACCCCATCAGCTTCCACATCCAGCATATTATTCTCTGCAGCTTCCGCCATTTCCAAAGGGATCCTATCACTAAACATACCTTTACCTTCCCCCCTCCACTTTCTGTAGGGATTGTTTCATTCACACTTTCCCTGTCCATTTTTCTCTCCATTAATCTCCATCCAGGCACTTATCCATGCAAGCGGCCTAAGCCCTACACCTGTCCATACACCTCCTTCCTCACCTCCATTCAGTCCTTCCAGATGAGGCAACACTTCACCTGTGAATCTGCTAGGGTCATCTGTTGTGTCCAGTGCTCCTGATATGTCCTCTACATTGGTGAGACCTGTCATAAATTGGGAGGTGCTTTGTAGAGCACCTCTGCACCATCCATCATAAGCAGGACTTCCTAGTGGACAAATATTTTAATAGCCATTCCTACATGCCAATCCATGGGTTCTTCTTGTGCCAAAATGAGGCTACCCTCAGGGTGGAGGAGCAACACCTTGTATTCTGTCTGGGTACCCTCCAACCTGATGGCATGAATATTGATTTCTCCTGGCAACTCAAAAATTTCCCCACTCCCCAACCCCACTCACCACTACTCCCCACTCTGACCTTTTACTTCTCTCCTGCCTATTATTTCCCCTGTGTTCCCTCTCCCTTCCCTTTCTCCTAGTGTCCATTCTCTCTTCCTATCAGATTCTTCTCCTGCTCTTGGCCTTTCCCACCCAACTGGCTTCATCATCACCTTCCAGCTAGTCTCTTCCCCCCCGCCTTCAAATCCATACACAAAGTAAGGATAAAATTTACAGGTGAATTGCACATAAATAAACAAAGTACGTAAATTAAATATTGGCAGGTATAGAATAGATTAACTGGTGACACTTAAAATGTGATGCGTCAGGGAGTTCAGAAGACTAATGGTCTGAGGGAAACGTTCCCATCCTAACTGTTCTTGTTTTTATGTGTCAGAGTCTCCTGCCTGATGGTAGAAAGTCAGAGGATGCTGGATGGCTGGGTGGGATCCTTGATAATGCTAAGGGCCCTGTGTACACAGCGCTTCTAATCAATCTCTCAGATGGATGATAGGGAGATCCCTATGATCCTCTCAGCCATTCTCACAGTCCTTTGTAGGGACTTCCAGTTTGATGCTCAGCTGCTCCCATACCAGATGGAGATGCAGCTTGTCAGGACACTCTCAATAGTGCTCCTGTAAAATTTGGTTAAGATGGGCGGAGGGAAGAGGGAAGCTAGCTTGCCTCAATATCCTTAGGAAGTGGAGGCACTGCTGTGCCTTCTTGTTTAGGGAGGTGACGTTGAGAGACCAGGTGAGGTCACCCCTGACGTGAACTCCTGGGAACTTGGCGCACTTAACTCTCTACAGATGAGCCATGTATTTGCAGAGGGGAACAGTTCATCTGCACCTTCCTGAAGTCCTTGGTCTTCTCCACATTCAGACTTGGGTTGTTGTTCTCACACCAGTCCACTAGATGCTCCACTTCCTCTCTGTACTCCTACTCCTCATCGTTGTTGTTGAGGCCAGCCATTGTGTCACCCACAAACTTGATGACACAATTTGAGCTGAATCCTGTAACACAGTATCCACATCTAGAATAGAGAGTAAAGGTTAGCTTTATTTGTCACAAGTACATTGGAACATCAGCGAAGTGCATTGCTTGCATCAACAACCAACGTAGTCCGAGGTTGTGCTGGGGGCAGCCCAGAAGTGTTGCCATGCTTCATGCGCCAAGATATTATGCCCACAATTTAGTAACCATTACTAACCTGTATATCGTTGGAATATGGGAGGGAACTGGAGCATCCAGAGGAAACCCATGTGGTCATGAGGAGAAAATGCAAATGCCTTACAGACAATGGTGGAAATTGAACCCAATTGCTGATGCTGTGAAGTGTTACACTAGATGCTATGCTACCATGCAAATAAAATAAAGTCACCTTTATATGCTCAAAGATTGAACAAGTTTGTGCACAGCCGAGTATGCCACATGAAGCAAATGAGATAGCTGGCCAACCAATTGGTTGCTGTGATGGCTGAAGGATGGTGTGAGCCAAGTTGGTTTATGAGCTGCAATTGATGTTTCTTCTGAGCCATGGCACCTCTGACACCAGTGCATTCCACACTAAAATATCGGTCTATCTCATATTCTTGGATCCTAGGTATGACTTGAAGTGATTTAATTCAAATGATAGTCCTATATCTGAGCCAAGTTACCACTAAGCTGGCTGTAGCATTTGCTTAATTGGCAACTTCTTGGCCTTTCTGTTAGAAGGTTGTGGATTCAAGTAAAATTATAGGTTTGAGTACCTCAGCTCAGCTCATGTTAAAGGAGTAAAAGAATTTCACTCAAATGAGACCACTACCATCTACTCAGATGAACACAAAGGCTCCTATTGAACTATTCAAAGAGAATATTGAGTACTTGTGCCACTTCCTTGAATTAACACTAAGAAAATTATTTGAAATTGCTGATTCATCTCATTTGCTTTTTGTGGACTGTTGCTGTAAGCGAGTTATCAGCTACTATTTTTCTGCAGGATCACACATCAGAAGTACCTTGCACCTTATTGAACATTTTATTATGCATAGATAATTTGCTGACCTACCACTGAACATATTCCTGAGCCCAATACCAACTTCAATTTAAATTAGCATTATTTCAATAGCTAAATTTAAACTTCTTACACACATCTTCAACTTAATTCATATTTTGGCCCACTCAGAATGTATACAAGCCACTTCTTTTTCTGCATTAACTAATTGGTTGGTACCATAATCAAAACCATTTTAGGTATTATTTCAGTCTCTGCATGTGAGAGCTTGTATAATTTTTATTGTTCTCTTGTCATTTCTAACAATTGCACATTACTATGAATTGTAAAACATTCCTTTTTAGGATAGTTTTTTTTTACAGCAGCCATCTGCAACCGGTAGCAGTGCAGAAAATGCTGTCATCTTTGTGTGTGTATGCTGGCAGTTGAAGTGTGAATGTTGGCTGGATATCGGAAGCTGTAACTTAATTTACATTGCCATGACCAAGCATCTGGGACATCAAATGTACTATCATATGCAAAGCAAATAATTTCAAACAATTCCATGCTCCCTTGAAATTGAGGTCAAGTGTTCTAGTATAGTCCTGACATGAACAGCACAGTTACAGGCCATTTGGCCTACCTGGATCCATTCACTGTTTTTTTTCTCTGCTAAATCTGCCAGTATAACCTTTTTTCTCCTCTATTCCCTTGTATCTTTTCCTAGCCTCTTCAATACATTCACGCTATTCACAATGTATCTGTACTTTTCTTACTCAGCTGAGAGTGCTTCAGATGTCCATAGTGTGAAGAGTGCTGTGTGAAGGTTATTTCATTCTTTTGCTATTCCTGGAGTTTCCAATTCATCATCAAACTAAATTAATTTTGAAAGTCCCTCAGTCATGTTGTATGCGAACACATTCTAGGCTGGTGCTCTATCACAGTACTGAACAAGTGTTGCACTCTTAGAGTTGGCATCTTTTGGATAAGGTTTTAAAGCGAGGCCTCTTGACTGTCCAGTGGTCATGAAAGGTGACATAAAATGTAATGCTTTCTTTCAGTAGCAAAGTCTTTACAGGGAATTCCATTTTTATTGCTGAAAGATCAGCTGCCAGTGGTGTGTTAAAGATGTCAAGGGATAAGAAAATATGTGCAAGGTTATGTATGGAAGACAACAGAACCAATTTACCCCCCCTTCCCTATTTTGTTATCTCAATCTTTCATTGATTACTTCTACAAGGACAAGAAATAACAAAAATAGTGAAGAGAGAAATACTTAAAAACATTGTTTCCTTTAAATGGAGATTTGAGACCAAAACAAAATATATTCAATATATTAATAAAGATCACAAGTGTCAGTACAATGGCAAAATGATTTAGGAATGTTCTAATTACTCCTTATTTGTCTCTTTTCAATGTAATATCTCCTTTCAAGCACATGGCCTAGTGAATAATTTACTGTGCTAATTTACATTTGATAGTTTATTTCAAAGGCAATGTATATCTTAGGATTTCTTGGTGAGATATTCTTTGAGAAGTTAACTTTGTTGGTAAACGTTTAATATTTGTTATGAAACTATTTGTTTTCAGTTTAAGAAATGTGATCTGTTAAATGCAAATTTTGTGATGTGCCAGGATCTAATCCAGAAGCTAATTTTCCATTATGTTTCATTATTTAAAGGAACCTTAAATATTTTACTTCAAGGTAAAACACAATAAAAAGTGATTATCACATGTAATTGACTGCAAATCAAATTTCACACAGAGAACTGGAGGTGTTTTCTATGGTCTACTGTAATTTGCCATGACAACACTTGATTGCTACAAATGCCAACTCACCAGTGTAAAAGATAAAGGCAGGATGAAGTTGCTTTTTAAGAATGCTTTCAAGGAACAACTGGAAGAGACAGAGTTACTTGGGTGGTCCAAGCGCAAATCTCTTTAGACAGAGCAGGTACCAGAGAAATCATTGTACACATCTAGTTGGTAAATAGCTGTGAATTTTCTGCTTTTTCAATTGAATTGCACAACTTTCGAATACTCACAAAACCTCAAAACAAAATCAGAAGTTACGAATTATTTTTTAAAACAAACTGTGATTAAGTAAATTGATATACCATAATTCAACCAAGACAGTAAGAGTCAATGTAATTATTGTTTAATAAACAAACAATCTGAAGACCAGGCTGCACCTAATAGATCCAACCTAACAGCTACATTTTATTAAAAGTTGAGAAAAAGACTTGGAATTTCAGCTAAAACCTGAATTCCCTATATACATGTGAAATCTTCTGAGTTCACAGTTTAACAATTTTGCTTCTGTGTATTGCTGAATGTTAGTAGAACTTACAAACTAGAATAAGGTCATTTAATATACAATCTTAGTGACTTGTAAAGAAAGCTATTCATGCTTGACAGATAGTTGGGAAAGTGCCCTCTTGAGTTGCAAATGAAAGTTCAAAGTAAATTTATTACCAAAGTACATATATGTCACCATATACAACCCTCATTAATTTTTTTTTGCGGGTATTATCAATAGAGTAATAACAGAATCAATGAAAGACCACTTGGGTGTTCAACCAATGTGCAAAAGACAGCAAACTGTGCAAATAAAAAAAATAGCAAATATTGATAGTAAGTAAGCTAACCAACCATTCTCTTATTAAAATATTGTTTAGAATCAGTGACAATTATTAAATATCTACCAGTGATTTCTGCAATGTACATGCAAATCCCCAGATTTAGGAGATTTTTTTTACATAGGTAAGAGTGAAAATCTGAAACATTACCACATTGAGAATTACAAGCTGATAGCATACAATTAAAGATAAGATAGACCAATATATAAAACGGAAAGGAATTGAGAGACAGGCATGAAGGAAATGTTTCATGAGCGAGTGTATAATTAAAATCTCTATGTTTAGTTTAAACAGGACTTCCCAACCTTGGGTCCATGGACTGCTTGGTTAATGGTAGGGGTCCATGGCATAAAAAAGTTTGGGGACACTTGTTTTAAAATCATAGGAATATGCAGAGTAATTTCTCATTCCTTTTTCTTCTCCTGATGCAAAATCTTGTTTTATATGACTCCTTGAATCTTTAATGAACAATATAGTATTCTATAAGAACATCCAGTTTGTTTAAGGTTTGATTTATTTTTCAAATTAACGTTATATACCAGCAGGTGGCACTCTGTATTACTGAAAATGCTAAGTAATAGGATACATTTTCTGATGGCAGTAGACAGGTAGTCATATTCTTTCGGGTTCAAAATCTACAACATAAAATACGGCATGTACTGTCGAGTCTAAAGAGAACTACAAGTTAAGTGTGTGTGTGTGGGATGACAATCTGCAGGCTTTTAACGTGTACTGAAAAGAGCTTTCAGTAACATTACTAACCAACAAAGAATGCAATTGAATGGGGTTACTAGGTTAACTGGTTGTTAGTTTTAGTTCTGGAATTTTTTTTGTTTGAAGGTTATCTGAAAATAAATGCATTCACTTAACTGAGGTATAATTTCTAGTTTTAATGAATAAAAGTTTGTTTTCACAATTGTTTAATTATTCCACACATTCTCACTAAAACATGCAGCATTCTCCAACACTACTCAGAAGTGATTGAAAAGAATGATTGGTGGCTTTAAGTAAGTTGAAAAAGCAGGGTGTTTATTATTTACAGGAATTTGGGTGTTGAAGGCTTTGGTGAGACCTAATCTGGAGTATTGTGTGCAGTGCTGGCTCCCTCACTACAGAGAACGTAGAATATAGAATATTACAGTGTAGTACAGGCCCCTTGCCCATGATGTTTTGCTGACCTTTTAACCTACTCTCAATCTAACAGTCCTGTCCTACATAGCCCTCCATTTTTCTATCATGTATGTGCCTATCTAAGAGGTTCTTAAATGTCTCTAATGTAGCTGCCTCCACCAATGCCTCAGCAGGGTGTTCCACACACACACCACTCTCTGGTAAAAACTTACCCCCCCGCCCCCCGTACTTATCTCCAATCACCTTAAAATTATGCCTCCCACCATATTAGCCACCTATAGGAAAGGTATCAATAAGAAAAGTTACAAGGATATTGCTGGGACTTGAGAAACTGAGTTATAGGGTAAGTTTGATTAGGTTAGCACTTTATTCACTGGAGCACAGGAAAATGAGAGATTTGATAAAGGTATACAAGGTATGAGGGGTATATATAGGGATAATGCAAGCAGGTTTTTCCCACTGTGGCTGGATGAATTTAGACTTAGAGGTAATAGGTTCAGGGTGAAGAATTCTATTTTATTTAACGTTTTTTGGTAGTATTCTGTTTTTTGTGCTGGGTGTGATGTATGTATTGTGGGTGCAGTGTGGTTTCATTTTGCTTGTATATATGTACAGTCAGATGACAATAAACTTGAACTTGAAAAGTGAAATATTTTAGGGGAATGTAGAAGAAACTATTTCACTCAGAGAGCAGTGAGAGTGTGAAACGAGCTGCCAGAGGACGTGGTGGATAAAGGTTCAATTGTAATACAGTATTTAAGACTACATAGTTGGAATGGACGTTGAAGGCTATGGTCCAGGTGTGAGCTGGTGGGACTAAGAATAACAGTTTGGTGGACTAGATGGGCTGAAGTGCCTGTTTTTGATCTGTAGCACTCAGAGTCTGAGTTTTCCAGTAGGAGTCACTGGCATTATTCTGCCTTCTAAATATGAAATATCCTTCACTTTCGACTCATATTTTCTTAATCGATCTGTCTCATCTGTCATTAAATACATTTTCCTGCATAATTAAATTCCAATTATAAAGAAAGAAATAAACAGTAGTCACAATTCATCAGGAGAATCCAGTAAAAATATTTTCAGTACTAATGTTGGTTAGCTGAAATACTTTAATGAATGATGAATATAAAGATTGGAAGATGTTCGTTCAAAGGACCATGTTTGCATTAATTCCTTAGCATGTTGCACATATAATCTACTGAAAGAAGAATTTCAAATTTATTGTAGGATAGGTGTATCAATGGTCACAACCTGTATAAGTTATATTTTGTGTTTTAATTTCAAAAATTCAATAATGTAATATTTGTATAGACTACTGACCTGTGTTTAAAAATGCATGCCATAATTTTAAAGCATTACTTTAAACACAACAAAGAGGATAATTGCTGCTTAAAATAAGTTCTGTTGATACTCTGAAGACAATTATTTAAATCTTAAATGATATAAAATCTGAAATAACCAATCCTTTCAAATAATGGTTAATTGAGAGTTCAATGTGTGCGTTTTTAAAAAAAACCGAAGAAACATTATTCTAATTAGTGTTTGAGGAGTGAAGTTAATTTTAGTGGGGTCATGCCATGCTGTAAAGGGTCTAGTGACCTTGTCACAAACAATTGGAAATTTTACATACATAGCAATAGCCTTCTTTTCGGTTGATGACATAATCCCTTTAATTGATGTCAGTTAGGAGATCTACTTCTGAAAGAGTACTGGAAAACACCTATAGACAGCAATTTCACTCCATCTACTCTTACAACAATAATGCAGGAATGAACAATATGCCAGAGACTCCTTGCCACTTCAGGCCTGTCAGCACAAAGCACTCGCAGTTGAAAGCATGGTATTGGGGATTAACAAATCTGTTTACATTAACACTGTGGTCTATGAACCTCAAAGCATAAAGAACTGCTGAATATTAAATGTTGTACAGAGGAGCACTGAAAAATTATGTTAATATGTCTATTTTATCCTGATCCAGAGTTTTAGCTGCTGAAATGCACACATTGGCTGACAATGAATCTAACATTAATATTCTTCGAGTACTTACAGTCTTCCCTATTCATTTATCAGTCCTATATGTGACTAATTCAACATTCAGAGGGGTAAATTTTCATTCATCTTTGTATTAAAAGAAATTACTTTGATAATACTATGCCCAAGTTAGGAGGTAGGTTTAAATCCATTTCAGCACGAAATATAAAGGCTCCAGATCATTAGTGGGGAAGAGCTGTACTATTGGTAATGCCGTTCTAATGAAATGTTAAATCAAGGTCCCTTCCTCCTACTCAGAAGCAACATAAATACTCCATGGAATTTTCCCAGTTGTCCTGGCCAACATATATCTCACAACCAACAGCGTGACATGATGCGCTCGTTGCATTTTTGTTTTGTGAGTACATACTATTTGTTTTATGACTGCACTTCAAACATACTTAATTGGCTTTCAATTTCACTAAGATGTCCTCAGTTTGTCAGGTTATGAATATAAGATCTTTTTTTTTAAAAGGTCTTGTATTCATAGCCTGAGGGAGGTCTTTAAAATAATGGATAGATTGGCTAGAGGAAATATGCAGTGAATGATTTCAATTGTGAAATTATTTTTTTAAAAATTGCAAAATAGTGACTGCTAAGATTCAACATAGAACAAATATAAATATGTATATCCCTTGCTACCAGTTTTTGTGGTGGATGTGTTTCAATTTCACAAAAGAAACAGTGGGGACTGGACTTGTGTACCAGTGCCTAATGGCATATGTGGTCTTGTCACATGCAGGATTTGAAAATTCACATGCATGGCCAGGAAAATTCAGAAATATACTGTTTTCATTTTAATTAATGAGGGTAGATCCCAGCCTATCTGATGAACAAAACCACTTTATATTTGTTATTTTCCACACACGTTAACACTAAATCCTATCCACTCCCATCAACGATCATGACACTTGGAAAGGTTTCTCTAACCCCTAATGAACTGCAATTTAGCTCTCTCCCCGCCTTATTGATCTAACGATTGACCCTTGCATCCTGTCCAATTAATTTCCACTAACTACTCTACGAACCCTCACCTTTCAGACCTCCTTGAACAAAATGTTGGATTAGCATTGCCCATCCATTCGGATGCCTAAGGAGCTACTATTCCATTTCCAGCAGAACATTTTTACCTGGCATGCTCAGTTTGCCTGTTCTTGTGCTGTATTGTTCTTTGTTCTAAGGTTCCTGTCATATACACTCTATGTACTACCAGAATTTGACCCATCAGGTGCATTTGGATTAAATTCCATTTGCCATCAAATTGCCCAACTTTTCTATTGACCTGTGGCCCACTGTATCATGATCTTCTGGTCAAAATGCCACCAAGATACAATGTCTGCCAATGTTGTGGCTCAAACTTAGTTTTTTTCAGGTTGGTAGGGATGGTTTTGGTGCAGTGTGGGGAGTTAGAGGTCAAGTTAGGGTTTGTAGGCAGGGAGGTGATGAGAGGCAATAAATTAAGAGTCTGGGCAAATGTTTTCAACCAGACTGGTTCAATCTTCAGTCAAATGTCAGTGATATTGAAGATTGAGTTGCAGGCAATGAGACCAGTGATCCTAGAAGTTGAGTCATAGTAAGACCAGCGATCCCTGGCCAGTCCTGGTCACTGGATGGAAGTCCATATGGGCAGCAATTACTGGGTTCAGGCAGGGCTCATGAGGGCCGGTGACATCCTCCAGGTCACTAGAGTCGAAGGACTGGCAAGTCCTGATGTCAGCAAAGTCCAGAGGGAAAAGCCGAAGGTTGAAGTGCAGAGCAGAGCAAGTCCAGAGGTAGAAGCCTGAAGGTCAAAGACTTAAGGTAAAGGCCCAGAGGAGACATGAGGGCCTAGGTCACTGAGGTCAGGGTCCATGTGAGTCTAGTAGTCAAGGCCAAATGTCAAACCCGTGATTGGAGAGCCAAAAGCTGGAGGCCCTGATGTCTGCAAGTCTGAGAATCCAGGAGGTGACCTGTTCTGGGGTTGGAATCATGTCTGTGAGTATGATTGGGTGGGAGGATGGGAACGGGACTTGGTTTGCTGTTCGTCACCACACCAATTCTGGATCCAGTTCACCAACGTGCCTTAGGTCTTTTGCAACTTAATCTTCAGGACCAGCCTACCATGATGGACTTGGTCAAATATCATAGCCATTTCAAATCCTGAAGAGAGTTCAGGATATGGAAAGGATATATCTCAAAAGCTGATGTTAGCCAGCAGAAACCCATGATGCGTTTTGGTCTTGTTTACTTGTTTCTTGTTAACTACAAACTATTTAAATCATTATAATAGTGAGTACTTGGACATAAATGATAGGACTGACAGATAAAACATGTCTTCTGCAGAAGAAAATGTGCCAGCCATCTCAGGTAGGAGAAAGGACAACAGAACTGGAGGAACTATTTTGCAAAGTTTTCTCACATCTAAAATCTCTCTTTCCCATCTTATTTCTTTCTCACCCAATATACACTGCAGAACCAATTACAGCACTAATTGCTAATGCAGCTAATTCCTCCACAACCATCCCTTTATATTAATCTATTTGCAGTTATGCTTTTTATTTCAGAGATTGATTTCAGGAAAGGAAGGAGCATAGTTAATCAATAAGATCAACAAGCACCAGTTCAGACACTGTGGCAGGAATATTTTAGGCTTGAGATGGAATTTTCACCTGTTGAATCGTCAGCAGAAATGTGTGCAGGTGCCAGGTCAGAGGGATAGGATGACACAGGGTTGTGTTTGCTAAATGGTCATGCTGTTAAGAACTGCATCCTTTTTCTTATATTTTGCATATGTGTGCTGGAAATTCACTGGATGCCAACTGCATAATGACCCTCTCAAGTATTCATCTTAACTGTCTGTGAGCAGATACTGATATCAAGGACTTCGGTAAACTGAGGGCTAATATGTATTCACCAGGGAATGTAAGTTGCATTGGGTGTTAAGTTAGGTGACTAGACACAATAGCTTTGAGATTCAAGAAATTCAGCTCCAACTTGTTTCAAAGTTAAAATTTGTTATCAAAGTATGATAATTAAAGTTTCAAAGTATGTTACCTTGAGACTCATTTTCTTGCAGTCATTCACGGGAAAACAAAGAAATACAATAGAATCAACTACACACAAAGACGAACAAGTAATCAATGTGTAGAAGACAAACTATACAAGTTTAAAAATAAATAAATAATACTGAGAAGATGAGTTGTGGAGTGTTTGAAAATAGTCATTTCAGAGTATTTATTTATTCATTTATTTTTTATTTAGAGATACACATACCAATCCTCATAGAGGGATTAGAAGTGGAGAGAGTAAGTAGTTTCAAGATCCTGGGTGTAAAGATCTCTGAGCATCTAACCTGGTCCCAACATGTCAATGCAGCTATAAAGAAGGCCAGACAGTGACTATACTTCATGAGAAGTTTGAAGAGATTTGATATGTCAACAAAAGCACTCAAAAACATCTATAGATGTACCGTGGAGAGCATTCTGACAGGTTGCATCACTGTCTGGTATGGAGGGGCTACTGCACAGGACGAAAAGAAGCTGCAGACGGTCGTAAATTTAGTCGCTTCATCTTGGGCACCTGTCTACAAAAGTACCCAGGACAATCTTCAAGGAGCGGTGTCTCAGAAAGGCAGCGTCTGTCATTAAGGACTTCCAGCATCCAGGGTATTTATTCCCTTTTCTCATTGTTCTCATCAGGTAGGAGGTACAGAAGCCTAAAGGTACACACTCAGCGATTCAGGAACAGCTTCTTCCCCTCTGCCATCTGATTCCTAAAAGGATGTTGAACCCATGAACACTACCCCTGTTTTTTAAATATACATTATTTCTGTTTTTGCACGATTTTTAATCTATTCAATATACATAAACTGTTATTTAGTTATTTATTTCTTCTATATTATGTATTGCATTGAACTGCTGCTAAGTTAACAAGTTTCACGATACTTGCCGGTGATAAAAAACCTGATTTTGATCCTGATTCTGTGCAGAACAGGCCCTTCTGGCCCAACAAGCCACACTGTCCAGCAACACACCTATTTAACACTAGCCTAATCACAGGACAATTTACAATTACCTACTAACTAGAACGTCTTTGGACTGTGGAAGGAAACTGGAGCACCCAGAGGAAACCCTCGTGGGCAGGTGGAGAACATACAAACTCTATGCAGAACTCCAAACTCTGAAAGCCCCGAGCTCTACTAGTGTCGTAGTAGCCACTACACTACCTTGGGTCCCCATATAAGTGAAGTAATTTACACTGGTTCAGGAGCCTGATGTTTGTTGGGTAACAACTGTTCCTGAACCTGCTGGTATGGGACCTAAGATTTTTGTACCTCCTTCCCAATGGCATCAGTGAGAGAGTGTGGTCTGGATGGTGTGTGTCCCTGATTATGGATGCTGCTTTTTTGTGGCAATGCACCTTGTAAATGTGAATGAATAAACACTTGAAACAAGTTGAAACATGAGGTCCTGAATCTCCAAGCTATTGATTAATCTATCCAGTGATCACGACTTGGGTATCCCCCATGGTAAATCTGTCCTCAAGTTCATGTTTATTTTCATTTGACTACATATATATATCCAAATGGAACAATATTGGACCATGATTGCATCGGACCATGGTGCACACAGCACATAAAACAGAATATTATAAATAAGTTAATAAAGCATAGTTCAAAATGCATGTAGTGCACAGCACAGGTAAACAGTAAACAGCTCACCATCCTCGTGATGAGACCTCAATGGTGGCAGGATATTCATTAGTTTCACAGCCTGGGGGAAGAAGTTGTTATCCAATTTGGCAGTCCTGGTCTTGATGCTTCTGGCCAAAGAGATTGTGGGATGGTTGGTAGGAATCCTCAGAAATATTTTGGGCTCTTCGTTCTCGATGCTCCCAGTAAGTGTCGCAAATGGGGTGGGGAGAAAGACTCCGGTGATCCTCCGTAGTGGATCAGTTTTAACAATCCTCGTAGTGTCTTGCAGTCCAGTGCCTTGCAGCTTCTGTACCACACAATGATGCAGCAGGGAGGACATTCTCGATGGTGCACCTAAAGAAAGTTGTTAGAATGGGAACAGGCCTCAGTCTCCTCAAAGTGTAGACACTGCTGTGCCTTCTTGACAAGTGAGGAGGTGTTGTGGCTTCCAGGTTAGATTATCTGTTATGTACACACCAAGGAACTTTGTGCTCTTCATTCTCTCCATGGCAGAGCAATTGATGAGCAATGGAGAATGGTTGACCTGGCCTTCCTGAAGTCCACAATCATCTTTCTTGTCTTGTCCACATTGAGACTCAGGTTGTCTTTTTGCACCATTTGACAAGCCTCTCTACCTCCTGCTGATACAGACCATATTTCTGATGGTTCACAGTTAAGAAGAATTTCCAGGAGCACTCCATGGCAATCTATTGTCACGCCGGGCCAATATATGGTTAGGTGTAGTCCCAGAATGCTTGTGACACTTGTCTTGATGAAAAGTCTTGGTCTGAAGCATTGGCTGTTTATTTCCCTCCATAGACACTGCCTTACCTGCTGAGTTCCTCCAAATTTTGTGTGCGTTGCTTAAGATTTCCAGCATCTGCAGAATTTCTTCTGTTTACAGTTGAGACACCTGCCATCCTTTCTCTGGTTTAGACTGACAATTCACCTGTTTGAAGTGTATATCCTTTGGTTTAAGTTAGGTTAGGATAGGGATGGCAGACTGTGTAAATACCATCACTGGTACTGTAGCACTGCAGAGCATGCAGCATGTAGAAAGCATCACGCTCCGGCAAAAAAATATAGAGACTATGCCTGTTAAAGTGATACTATGATGAACTATAAACTGGAAACTGATGTCACTTATAACTGACTGCAAATTGTATAACTTTAGAGACACAGTGAGTTAGCTACAGGCAGCGCTATCCAAATCTCACAAGAGGTGCCAGTTGTAGTTGTAATAGGTGACATAATGTGAGAACAAAGTTCAAAATAAATCTTATTATTAAAGTACATATATATCATATACAACCTGCAGATGCATTTTGTTAGCATATTCAACAAACCTATAGAATAGTACTAAATGAGAATCAATGAAAGACTGCCCAATCTTCTTTGTGAAGACAAGGAACCAAACACATTACTCCAGATTCAGCAAAAACTTCTCAGAAATCAGAATTCAATTATGTGAGAAAATAGGCAAAGAAGTAAAGTACTGCCTTACCTTTTCAACCCTTTCTCATAAGGTAATCTGCCTGTTCTGGCTTTTGTTAAACCTTTGAGCTGCTTCCAACACAATAACATTTTTCACTAAACAGGGAGATTATTACTGTAACAATACTCACCTCACTCCAAAGGCTTTCTGAATTATTTGTCATATACAGTATGCACATTATTGTGAATCATGCTCTGGAACACCACACCATTCTATGTCAGAGTCCTGCTTTCTCTCAACATTGAGATAATATGGCATTTCAACTGCCAAGATAAAAGTCCAAATCCATAGATCCCACAAAGTTGCTAAGGTGTCTAAAAAGGCACATGGTGTATTGACCTTCATTAGCCAGGGAATTGAGTTCAAGACTGCAGCTCTGTAAAACTCTGGTTACACCACACTTGGTGCATTGTGTTCAGTTTGCCTCATTATAGGAAGGATATGGAAGCTTTAGAGAAGGTGCAAAGGATGCTGCCTAGATTAGAGAACATCTCTAATGTAGCAAGGTTGCATGAGCTAGGACTTTTTCATTGGAGTGGAGGAGGATGAGAGCTGGCTTGATAGTATTGTGTAAGAGTATAAGAGGCATAGATTGAAGGGATAGCCGGCTCCTTTTCTCCAGATTGGCAAAGGCCACTACCAAAGAATATCATTTTATGGTGAGTGGAAGACACTTAAGGGAGATGTCAGAGATAATTTTTTTTCCCCACAGAATGGTAAGAGCCTGGAATGTTCTGCTAGCATTGGTGGTAGGCGCATGTATGAAAGAAAAATGGAGATATGAAGGAGGGAGGGACTAGATAGATCATGGAGTAGGCTTATATAGGTTGGCACAAGATCATGGGTTGATGGGCCTGTACTTTGCTCTACTGTTCTATGTTCTGTATTCTAAGATAGACATTTTCATATATTCCACATTAAACTCCCATTTGCTATATCTTTGTCCTCTTGCTTAACCTGTTTCTATCTCTCTGTTTCCTACTTTTATAAGACCATACAATAAAGGACCAGAATCACATATTTTGGCCCATCCAATCTACTCCACCATTGCATCATGGCTAAGTTATTATCCCTCTGAACCTCATTCTCCTGCCTTCTCCCCATAATCTTTGATGCCCTGATTGATCAAGAACCTATCAATCTCTGTCTTAAATATACCCATGACTTGGCCTACACATCATCTGTGGCAATGAATTCTATAGATTCACCACCGTCTTGTTAAAGAAAAAAATTTCCTCATCTCTGTTCTAGGTGGATGTCTCTCGATTTTGGGGCTGTGCCCTTTCATCCTAGACTCATCCACTATAGCAAACATTCTCCCCACATCCACTCTATCTAGGCCTTTCAATATTTGATAGGTTTCAATGCGATCTGCAACCCCCTCAGAAAAAATTCATCTCCAGTGAATACAGGCTCAGAGCTAAATGTTCTTCGTATTGTTAACCCTTTCATTCCTGGAATCATTCTTGTGAACATCTTTTCTTAGATAAGGGGCCCAAAACTGCTCGCAATACTCCCACTATAGACCAATGCTTTATAAAGCCTCAGTGTTACATCCTTGCTTTTGTATTCTGGTCTTCTCAGAATGAATGCTAACATTGTGCTTGCATTCCTGACTGTTATCTTTTGTAACTCCAGAAACTAATCGAAAGTAAAACACAGGACCCCTGAGATCTCTCGTGTACATTTTGATTTAGTGAGGCATGCACCCATGATATGGTGGCATAATGACGTATGCCATTCATGTACTTTTACATAGAACCCCTAATGATTTATGTAAACAACAAAGAATGCTTAATCAAACAATATACAATATTGCACAAATATTACTCCAACTCTATAGAATGCACCTCAACTATATACACAGTATACTATATAATACAATTACTGTGTAGACATCCACAACATAGTAGTCTTCAATCTTTTTAAACACTGTCTTGACCTTGCAGCACTTGGTCCATAGTTTTCTGCCAGAGTGCAGAGGCAGATACTACTCCAAAAATAAGCATATTGTAGTGACAAAGGCTTTTTGGAGCTTTTATGGTAAGAAACATTTTGGACTCTTTTTCCATCTCCATCTGTAGGTAGACCACAGCTAAGTCCACTTTGCTGAAGTGTTTTCCTCCAGAAAGGTTTACAAAGATATTCTGGGCAGCAGGCATTGATTTGTTTTCAGTACTGGGTTGATGGTGACCTTAAAATCAGACCCATTCTTTGTGGCTACTGGGACCACAGGTGTTGCCCATGGGCTCCACTCAAACTTGAAAATAATCCCTCTAGCTTCTATATGGTCCAGCTCACTGGCTGTTTTATCATGGATGGTATAAGGAAGCAGATGGGCTTTGCAAAACTTGGGAGCAGCATTTTCATTTAACACTATTTTATCCTTGATATGTTTGAGTTTTCCAATACCACCCTTGAACATGACTGTGACATCATCCAGTACCTTTCTTAATTTGCTTCCAGTTGTTTCTTTTGCAGGGGATGTGGTATGCAAATGATTCAAGGTTCAAAGGTTCATTTATTATCAAAATATGTGTACAATATACAACTCAGAAGTTATTCTTCTTCAGATAGCCATGAAACATAGAAAACCTTTGAAGTAAATTCAAAGAAAAATAGCAACCCCACCCCTGCACAAAAAAGTACAGAAACATGACCATTAGCCCCCAAATCCCCCTTCCCTACACAAAAAAATGAACAAAACTGCAATAAGAACATCAGCCCCCAAACCCCATTCCTGCACAAAAACACAATAAGAATATTGACCCCTAAATCCCCCTACCCCACACAAGAAAAACTAACAAAGCACAAAAAGAACACTGGGTCCTTCCCCTGCACAAAAAAAAAAACAAGAAAGAATGGGTGATGACACAAAATATGAAAACCATAAGACTGAAAGAGTCCATAGTCACAATCCATAAACACGGAAGCTTGGGAACATCCTCCAACATCATGTAAAGTGAGAGACCTGGTTCAAGTGCAGTTGCCTACCCTCCAGGCACAGTGATAGGCCACACAGGCTCCTCCAGCAGCAGAGGAGTCAAAAAGGCAGGTAGTTGCCAATGAACACTCGCTCACCTTCTGCATTCACGCATTCACCTTGATGTTTCAATCTTCCTCATTGCTTTAATCAGCTAAATGGAGTCGATCATTGGCTTGCGTTCCATCTTGAAGTTTCTTTGCCTTGAGGCCTCAAGTGTTCAAGCTCGGAGTCCAGAATCTTCTCAGAGACAGCAAAATGCTGGATCACTCAATTGACCACCAAACTGTAAGTTTCAGAAACATATTTAAGATGAAACACAGATGCAAAAGAAGTGAAATAAATTGTTTTGTGTTCTATCCAGAAGGAGGCGCTATCTTGACCAGAAATGGTGGATGGATCTCCAATGAGGTTGTAGTTGTAGTTGTAGTTGTCTCAGCCAGTCATGGCCCCACAATGTTCTTACAACATATAACCCCAAAGCGGCTTGTTAGTTGTTGTATTTCACTCTTATGAAAGTCATTCCCACAGGCATTATCTTTTCTCCAGTATATGTTCTTAGTTTGGATATCTGCAGACTTCAGTTCAGTATCTTTGAATTGCTGTTCCAACTCATTTTGTGGAATGACTGAAACAGCCGCGCCAGTGTCCAATTCCATTTTAATTGATTTGCCGTTCACTTCTGGCATAAGCCATATTGCTGATCTTATGTTAGTTTTCATATTGTATAGCTCAAGGCTACTCAGTCCAGTGCCACTCTCATCACTATCAGGTTTTTCATCAACAGCATGCCAGATTAGTGCTCTTTTTGAAACTTCCACCTGATTTTTATCTTTTTCTTTTCCCATGTAGCCCATTTATATTTGCTCTTTTAATGTGTCCTTCTTTGTTGTGATTGCTGCCTTTAAACTTGCATTGGTCTAGTGTATGTGAGCCCCTGCCACAATAGTAACAGAATTTGTTCGGCCAGGTAGGTTTCTGTTTAAATGTTGCGAATTTGTTGACACTTACTTTCATTCCTGATTGCAACTCAATAGTGTCCCTGGCTGCTGTTTCCATTGATGCAGTGATTTCAATTGCTCTTTTAATTGTGAGTTGTACTTCAGTTAGATGCTGTTTTTGGACGCTTTCTTGTAAGATTCCACAAATTAAACGATCTCTCAGCGCATCATTAAGCTCATCAATGAATGGACAATGCTCTGACAATTGCTTCATTTCAGCTATGAAATGAACAGTTCTGATGAAGGATCTTGGCCTGAAATGTCAACTGTTTACCCTTTTCCACTGATGCTCCTGGCCTGCTGAGCTTCTTCAGCATTTTGTGAGTGTTGCTTGGATTTCCAGCATCTGCAGATTTTCTCTTGTTTGTGAAATGGACTCCCCTTCCTTTTGATTCTGCTTATGAAACTTAAAGCTTTTTGCAATCAACAATGGGTTCAGTTCTAAATGTTCGTGCATTATGTTCAGAATATTAACAAAGCTCATTTCAGCTAGTTTGTTTGGACCAGTCAAACTTCTCAGCAAACTGTATGCTTTTCCACCTATTACTCTCAGTAACATTGACACACACCTTTCATTGGCTATTTCATTTGCTTCAAAGTCTTGCTTAGTTTGTTTGGTATACATAATCCAGTTATCTGTTGTGTGATCAAACATGTCTATCTTTCCAGTGTAGCCAGTCGTTTCTCCTCTTTTTTATTTATTATCGCCAGTACCAGGAACTCACTGTTTATGAACCCATGAATTTTGTCTGTTTTCTGCCTTTTTTTTTAACTTGACCACATTTTTCTCCCCCTTCTGAAAGGGGAAAATATGCTCTGCTTTCTTTTTAAAAAACTTGAATGCCTTTTTCTTCCTGTCTGAAGGAAAAATCATGCTTTTTAACTCAATGTCTCGCCGACTTCAACGGGGTAGGAAGTCATCTCAGGTTTGTTTTAAAACTTCTTGTCACCACTGTTATGTTTTGTTAGTCCAGTAATTTATCAAAAGTAAAACATGGGAGCTTGGGGTAACTCATATATGTTTTACTTTAGTGAGGTGTGTACTTATGATGTGGTGGCATAATGACGTAAGCCATTCACATACCTTTACATATAACGAATAATGAATTGTGAAGACAACAAAGGATGCTTAATCAAACAATATGTTTACAATATTACTCAAACATTACTGAAATATTAAATACATAACACTTGCCACCAGCTCAACCTGTAAATTAAACTTTAGGGAATCTTGCACGAAGACTCTCAAGTCCCTTTGCACCTCTGATTTTGGAATTTTTTCCCAATTTATAAAATAGTCAATGCCTTTATCCTTTTTACCAAAGTGCATGACCATGCAATTACCTACATTATATTATCTTCTTTACACTTACCTTTCTTTATATCAGCAAATTTAAGAACCATATTTTTTTGGCCCTTCTTCCAAGTCATCTGTATAAATTTTAAGATGTTGTGGTCACAGCACCAATCTCTTACTAAATATTGCTGAACATAAGATTAATTTCATTTAATCTTACTTGCTATTTCCTTTTAGGCAGGCAGTTTTTTTAACCATTCAGTTTTGACTCCTCAAAATCTAACCAAATGCATTGATTAGATTTTATTAGATTTGATTTGATTACCTTTAGTTAATCACACGTACATCAGACATACAGTGAATTGCTTCATTTGCATCAACGACCAACATAGCCGGAGAATGTGCTACGGGCAGCCCACTAGTCCCTGTGAACTGCTTCTAGTGCCAAAATATCATGCCCACAATTTGCAAGGTACAAAGTGTGAAGTAAATTTATTATCAACTTACATATATGTCACCATGCTCACCCCTAAGATTCATTTTCTTGTGTGCATTCACAGTAACTACAAAGAAACACAACAGAATCAATGAAAACGCACACATCTAGAAGGACAAACAACCAATGTGTAAAAGATAGCAAACTGCAAGTATAAAAAGAAAAATAATAAGTAAATAAGCAATAACTAACAAAAACATGAGATGATAAGTCATTGAAAGTGAGTGCATAGGTTGTCCACTATCTTTTGTAGGGTTTTCCATTCAAGGGCATTAGTGTTTCCATACCAGGCCATGATGCAACCAGTCAGTATATTTTCAACCACACATCTATAATAGTTTTTTAAAGTTTTTAGATGGCATGCTAAATCTTTGTAAGCCTCTAAGAAATTAAAAGCGCTGCCGTGCTTTCATTGTAATGGCATTTACCTGCTGGAACAAGACAGATTGTCTGAAATCATAACCATAGAAACCATAGAAACTACAGCACAGAAACAGGCCTTTTGGCCCTTCTTGGCTGTGCCGAACCATTTTCTGCCAAGTCCCACTGACCTGCACACGGACCATATCCCTCCATACACCTCCCATCCATGTATCTGTCCAACTTATTCTTAAATGTTAAAAAAGAACCCGCATTTACCAGCTCATCTGGCAGCTCATTCCATAGTCCCACCACTCTCTGTGTGAAGAAGCCCCCCCTAATGTTCCCTTTAAACTTTTCCCCACTCACCCTTAACCCATGTCCTCTAGTTTTTTTCTCCCCTTGCCTCAGTCGAAAAAGCCTGCTTGCATTCACTCTATCTATGCCCATCATAATTTTATATACCTCTATCAAATCTCCCCTCATTCTTCTACGCTCCAGGGAATAAAGTCCTAACCTATTCAACCTTTCCCTGTAACTGAGTTTCTCAAGTCCTGGCAACATCCTTGTAAACCTTCTCTGCACTCTTTCAACCTTACTTCTATCCTTCCTGTAATTTGGTGACCAAAACTGAACACAAGACTCCAGATTCAGCCTCACCAATGCCTTATACAACCTCATCATAACATTCCAGCTCTTATACTCAATACTTTGATTAATAAAGGCCAATGTACCAAAAGCTCTCTTTACGACCCTATCTACTTGTGACGCCACTTTTAGGGAATTTTGTATCTGTATTCCCAGATCCGTCTGTTCTACTGCACACCTCAGTGCCTTACCATTAACCCTGTATGTTCTACCTTGGTTTGTCCTTCCAACGTGCAATACCTCACACTTGTCTGTATTAAACTCCATCTGCCATTTTTCAGCCCATTTTTCCAGCTGGTTCAAGTCCCTCTGCAGGCTCTGAAAACCTTCCTCACTGTCTACTACACCTCCAATCTTTGTATCATCAGCAAATTTGCTGATCCAATTTACCTCATTATCATCCAGATCATTGATATAGATGACAAATAACAATGGACCCAGCACTGATCCCTGTGGCACACCACTAGTCACAGGCCTCCACTCAGAGAAGCAATTCTCTACCACCACTCTTTGGCTTCTTCCATTGAGCCAATGTCTAATCCAATTTACCACCTCTCCATGTATACCTAGCGACTGAATTTTCCTAACTAACCTCCCATGCGGGACCTTGTCAAAGGCCTTACTGAAATCCATGTAGACAATATCCACTGCCTTCCCTTCATCCACTTTCCTGGTAACCTCCTCGAAAAACTCCAATAGATTGATCAAACATGACCTACCACGCACAAAGCCATGTTGACTCTCCCTAATGTCCCTGTCTATCCAAATGCTTGTAGATTCTGTCTCTTAGTACTCCCTCCAATAACTTACCCACTACCAACATTAAACTCACTGGCCTATAATTTCCCGGATTACTTTTCGATCCTTTTTTAAACAACGGAACAACATGAGCCACTCTCCAATCCTCCGGCACCTCACCCGTAGACAGCGACATTTTAAATATTTCTGCCAGGGCCCCTGCAATTTCAACACTGGTCTCCTTCAAGGTCCAAGGGAACACTCTGTCAGGTCCCGGGGATTTATCCACTTTAATTTTTCTCAAGACAGCAAGCACCTCCTCCTTTTCAATCTGTACAGTTTCCATGATCTCACTGCTTAATTCCCTCAATTCCATAGACTTCATACCAATTTCCTTAGTAAATACAGACGCAAAAAACCTATTTAAGATCTCCCCCATTTCCTTTGGTTCCGCACATAGCCAACCACTCTGATCTTCAAGAGGACCAATTTTATCCCTTACAATCCTTTTGCTCTTAATATACCTGTAAAAGCTCTTTGGATTATCCTTCACTTTGGCAACCTCATGTCTTCTTTTAGCCCTCCTGATTACTTTCTTAAGTATTTTCCTGCACTTCTTATACTCCTCAAGCACCTGATTTACTCCCTGTTTCCTATACATTTCATACAACTCCCTCTTCTTCTTTATCAGAGTTGCAATATCCCTTGAGAACCAAGGTTCCTTATTCCTATTCAATTTGCCTTTAATCCTGACAGGAACATACAAACTCAGCACTCTCAATATTTCCCCTTTGAGGGCTTCCCACCTACCAATCACATCTTTGCCAGAGAACAACCTGTCCCAATCCATGCTTTTTAGATCCTTTCTCATTTCTTCAAATTTGGCCTTCTTCCAGTTCAGAACCTCAACCCTAGGACCAGATCTATCCTTGTCCATGATCAAATTGAAACTAATGGTGTTATGATCACTGGAACCAAAATGCTCCCCTACACACACTTCCGTCAATTGTCCTAACTCGTTTCCTAACAGGAGATCCAATATTGCATCCTTTCTAGTTGGTCCCTCTATATATTGATTTAGAAAACTTTCCTGAACACATTTTACAAACTCTAAACCATCTAGACCCCTAACAGTATGGGAGTCCCAATCAATGTATGGAAAATTAAAATCCCCTACCACCACAACTTTATGTTTCCTGCAGTTGCCTGCTATCTCTCTGCAGATTTGCTCTTCCAAGTCTTGTTGACTATTGGGTGGTCTGTAATACAATCCCACTAATGTGGCCATACCTTTCCTGTTTCTCAGCTCCACCCATAAGGACTCAGTAGACAAGCCCTCTAATCTGTCCTGCCTGAGCACTGCTGTAATATTTTCCCTAACAAGCAATGCTACTCCCCCACCTTTCATTCCTCTGCCTTGATCACATCTGAAACATTGGAACCCTGGAATATTAAGCTGCCAGTCCTGCCTCTCCTGTAGCCAAGTTTCACTAATTGCTATAACATCATAATTCCACGTGTCAATCCACGCCCTCAACTCATCCGCCTTCCCCACAATACTCCTAGCATTGAAATATATACACCTCAGAAGATTTTTACCACCACTCACAACCTTTCTATCAGTGGATTTGCTTAAACTTTCAACATTTATTTTCACCTCAGCCACACTGTCAGCTCTGGCACTCTGGTTCCCATCCCCCTGCAAATCTAGTTTAAAGCCTCCCCAACAGCACTAACAAACCTCCCTGAAAGGATATTGGTCCCCCTGTAGTTCAAGTGTAACCCGTCTCTCTTGTACAGGTCCCACTTGCCCCAGAAGAGGTCCCAATGATCCTGAAATCTGAAACCCTGCCCCCTACACCAGTTCCTCAGCCACTTGTTCATCCTCCAGAGCATCCTATTCCTACCCTCACTGGCACCTAGCACAGGTAGCAATTCTGAGATTACCACCCTTGAGGTCCTGCTTTTCAACTTCCTACCAAGCTCTCTATACTCACTGTCCAGGACCTCTTCACTCTTCCTTGCTATGTCATTGGTACCGATGTGCACCACGACATCTGGCTGGTCACCCTCCCACTTCAGAATGTCATGCAAGCGATCAGAGACATCCTTGACCCTGGCACCCGGGAGGCAACAAACCATCCTGGATTCTCTGTCACGTCCACAGAACCTCTTATCACAAAGGAATTTAAAGTTGCTGATCAGTTATTAACCTTTATTAACTCGTACGTCTTTGGAATGTGGGAGGAAACCAAAGCACTCAGAGGAGAATGTGCAAACTCCCTACAGACGGTAGCAAGAATTGAACCCTAATCGCTGGCACTATAAAGTGTTACACTAGCCGCTGTGCTACTGTGTAGCCCTCGTAGAACTTCATTAATATGCCACTGAGATTTTGAATTCTGTGAGGTGATATTAGAGAAAAAATGTGTTCATATTACTGTGGATAAAAGTAAATAACTTATGTACTGTTGTGCTTTAGATATTATTTATAGCTTTCGATTCTACCATGTACTTTGCAAATCTATGTGTCAAATTGTCATAATTTCTTCTTAAGCAAGGAATTTACTGAAGTGCTTTCTGAACATCATCTTATACTTGAAAAGCTAAAGCTGTATAGATTATATTACTAACTTAATTCCATTGAGAAGGGTCAAAACACATGGAGAATTTCAGATCCCTTCATCACTTGTCTCATTCCCTCTCCATGTCTCATTTTAGTACTAATCCCCTGCAAACTGCAATCTTCCAGTTCTTGTCTCCTGCATATTCAGGGTCTACTGTCCCACTATTGAAGGTGGAATCTTAATCTCACCTCTGTTCTTCCTTCTCTCATCCTTTCCATGTCACCTAATCTTGGGACAATTTACAATGACCAATTAACCTACACAGTATATCTTTGGAAACTTGAGCACCCGGGGAAAACCACAGGGAGCACCATAATAAAGCACACTGCGTTATGTAAATAAAGATGTATCTTCATATTAAATGTATTTTTATCCATTAGTTTCCTACGTATACTTACGTAAAACTTTTGTGCCTTTGTTTTATGTTGTTATTTATATTTTCATTAAATTTACAAAATCCATGTAATAGATCAAATTCAGTTGAAAATAAAAGTTTACCATAATATTGACAGCCTACAAAATGGTTTTCCTAACTAGTGTTTAAGGATTTCTGTTGTTTTCTCTTTTAGTGAATAGTAAGCGTTATTTCTATATAACGGATATGAGAAGTGAATGACAACGGAAAACCAATGAAAGGTCAAAAGGTAACAGATACATCCTTTAAAGATAGCCTGAACAAATTAGACAATTGAAGATTACTATGTGTCCCTTGTCCTGAAGACTTCTGTATTCAGGGTTGTCAATTTAGTTGTTGGAATAAGGAGAAACAAAGGTTTAAGTGCATTCAGTGTTTGTCCTTATCCCAGCGGGAATTTTTTCCGATTACCAGGTGACACAAAGTATGGACTTAACAAGCAAAATTTTAAAAAGAACATAATTTTCATTATTTAGTCAATCACAATTAGAAGCAAATGTTTTCTCTGTGCGGGCTACCCTCTTTTCAGAACATTGTACTACCACCTTTTGTTCATTTGTAGAAAAGACCAGTGGTCAATGGGGACCAGAATGGTGTACACAGTGAAGTTTGGTATTCTTTGGTCTGCTACATAATGCGCTTTGTCAGGAGAACAACTCCATGTCCTGAACAGAATTGTTCAATTAGAGAGCACAGCAGGGAATAGGAAACTTGTTGCTAAGTGACTGACAACTGCTGCATGTCATTTGATGTTAAAGTGGGATGGAAGTGGCAATGTTAAGGCTGCTAGCCAATGACTACAAATGTATTTACACAATCTGTTTTGGGAGCCAGCTGTTCATGCAAATTATAAAGAACTCTTTCTAATACTAGAGTTCTTTCAAGGCACCAACCTGTTTCTTTCCATATTTCATGCCTCTATCATAGCTACCTCATGCCTTTAGACTGATTGCATTAATAATCCCCCAGAGGTTCAGGTAGATTCCATGGGCTGTCTCCAATACTATGACCATCAGATATTTCATTTGAAAAGTTGTGTTAACATCTGTATCCTCTATATTTTCGAAAATGTGCTTACAAATATACTTCTCAAGCTTTAAGTTCCACAATCAAATAAGTGACTCCAAATTACTCAGCACCCTTAGCCTTTGCCTACTCCTGCCTGTTGAGCCAAACTCTAACCACCCTAACCCTGGACCACTCACACAGTGGCCACTCTGCTTAAAACTTGCTTGTTTTTATTGGCCTTTGCTAAGTTACTAATGATTGAAGACGTCCCAACAGGCCCCTCTCACTTTTTAAAACTCAAACCTATGTAGAAGCAATGTTTCAATTTAGTGAGTTTCCATCAATTGATTTATATGGCAGTGTAATTGAAATATATGGACGTTACTAGAAGGCCAAGGAAGAATAAAATCATATATGAACAAGGACACATGTCTTGTTGGCAACCTCTCTAACTCCTGGTATGACTAATTACTGCTTTGCTGATATTTCAACTTTCAATCCCTTAACTTGTTAATACTCTTTGCCTGTTTATTTCACTATGGCTTAATCAATTTATGCTACACATTCTCCATAGCTTTGCAGAGTAAACTCTTAGATTATCAGCAAGTTTCTTAGGAAATACAATGAAAACAACCATGCCTCTTGAACAAATTGTACCTTAGGTATTTATTTGGAAAATTGGTACTACAGGTTAACACCAGTTTACAAAACCATTCAAGGTGGTCTTATCAGCATTGTGTGTCACCTGCATTCACATTATAGAGGAGGTGGATGGAACTATGGCACTAAAGCTGAATATTCTAGCTGGATACATCTGTAGATATGTTGCAATTTGTAGAAATAATGAACTAAGTAGTACTGGCAGTATGCGAAGAAATAATATCTTTCTGATCCTACTCTCATCACACCACGTATGGAATCAAAGTGCCCATTCATATAAATTGAGATTCCTGGCATGGAGATATGGGTTATATAATTTTTATTTAATTTCTTGCATTTTAATTATTTCTCATCAATTAATTACTTTTATTTTAAACTATTTTCTCTCTTTTTAATTACCAAAACATTTTAATAGTCTCTGATTATCTCTGAATATCAAAAACATTTAAAAACTTACATCTGGATGATGCTCCAATCCTTTTCCTGCCTCCAGTCAAAGGCAACAAGACTTCCCGAGGCAGAGCCTCAGCATTTTGCCACCTAAGTCCCATTTTTTTAATATAGGTTATGAGAACACTCAGTCCTCTTTTATTGTCATTTAGAAATGCATACATGCATTAATAAATGATACAATGTTTCTCCAGAGTGATATCACAGAAAACAGGACAGACCAAAGACTAACACTGACAGTACCACATAACTATAACATATAGTTACAGCAGTGCAAAGCAATACCATAATTTGATGAAGAACAGACCATGGGCACAGTAAAAAAAAAGTCTCAAAGTCCCGAGTTGATCGACTCCCAAGTCCCTGATAGCGGCAGCAAATGGGAGAAACTCCCTGCCATAAACCTCCAGGCACCATCAACTTGCCGATACCTTGGAAGCAACTGACCACAGCCGACACTGAGTCCATCCGTCCAAAAACTCCGAGCTTCCGACCAGCCTCTCTGATACAGCCTCCCGAGTGCCATCCTCTGCCGAGTGCCTTCGACCTCTCCCCGGCCGCTGAAACACGCAAAGCCGAGGATTTCGGGGCCTTCAGCTCCAGAGATTCCAGTTACCACACAGTAGCAGCGGCAGTGAAGCAGGCATTTCAGAAGTTTTCCAAATGTTCCACTGTCGTCGCGCTGCCATCTTCTCCCCCCCTCCCGGGAGGATTTGATGCTAAAGCCTCTTGGAGCATAAGGGCAACTCAATCTATCCATTGCATCTGCCCCCAGGTAAGTCTCTGCATGTAAAACCAGTGGCTGCAGGTCAAATCCAGCTTGATTCAGCCCATTATTTCATGACATGTTACTCATATCACATTTTGCAGGATTAAAACCCGGTTGTACCCAGGAAGGTTGCATTTGTGCATCTCTTGGATGTAGGTAATTTGGTGGGTGGTAAATTGTTAGTCTGGTCAATCCCTAGTTTCTAAGAGAAGCCTGTATCAGAAAATATCATGTCTGCAATTAGTTTCTATTGTAGGGAGTATACCTTTTCAATTTCAACTTCCAGTTTAATTGTCATCCAACCGTACATGAACACCAATGAATAAAGCCAAATGAAACAGCATTACTCCAGGACCAAGGTGCAAAACACAGTACCAACAGTCACACACAACACAAGATACATATAGCACATATAAGATAGGAGTAAGATACAGTCACACAAAAAAATATAGTCCAAATCCTTCAGCCCATGAATCTTGCAGTCTGCATTTAAGCCCAATACAGCTTATTTTCTGCCAAGTGAACGGGGGGTGGGGGGTGCACCAACTCCAGCATGAATGCCATCCACACTGCCTCAGGCATTTCGGTGGAGTGTCTGACTCGAATGCCTCCTCCTGACTGGCTGCAAATAGGTGACACCACGGCTTGAGGCACAGTCTTCACCACGACCAAAGCAACTCAGCTCCCCTGCCATCCACCCCTGACATCCACCAATAAACCAATGAATTGGACTTGCAACGTTCCACAACATCAATGTGCAACTGGGTCTAGTGATCACAAGAAAAGCAACAAAGATGATTACTCACTGTTAGACTGCACACCTCCTTTGTGCACTAACACTTCTCTGTCATAGACAGTACCACAGTGCGCACCAAGTCCTGCTCTTTCAGTTTCTCTGCCAATGAGAGTATTGCTGATGGGGTAAGACCTGCAACACTTGAAGTTCTTTATGCCCAGGAGGTCCTTGTGATCATAAAAAATATGTTTAAAAAGACAATGGCTGACCTCATAGAAGCTGCTGTGTCCAAGCATGCTGCTATCTTACTGGTACCTATTATTAATGAATGTGAATCCAAATAGAAATCCAGTGCCTGACAGATGCCAGTAAGAATACTTCTGCTGAGATATTTCTATTGCTGACACATCAAATCTATGTATTTCTTGTTCTTTAGTTTCTCTGGGAATAATGAAATAACTTTTCTTCTGATTTTGACGCTACTATTTGAAAGAATTAATGAGTAAACAATAAAAAAACTCTAAAGATTATGTTTTTCCTGAATCTATTGCTGCAAGTATGCCAAAGCTTGTTCATACCACATTCCTGAGTCTGCTTCCTTTAGAGACTATATAAAAATGTATATACAACATTATGCTTGCTTGGGACATATGGATGAAGTTTTATTGACTGAAGGTTAGGTGTTACCATATACTTGCCCAGTGCCACCTAACCTGCTGAGTTCCTCCAGAGTTCCCTTCTACTATTGTAGATGCAGTTAACGTGGGCAGAACTTTAAGTATTTGAGCAAGCCTTCAAAGTATTATTTTATTGATACAACATTACCACTACGTAACAGAAATAAGTTTAAGGCTTAGTTTAACAAACACACCAGCAGTTGCAGAAATGACAACAGTAGGTTTCTGTTGCCTACGGTTTTACTGCAGGCCAAATGTTCAATGCTTCTGGCCCTTTGAAATCTTTGCTGCTGCCACATCAAATCTGGAATGATCTCACCGCCTGACTTAGTCAGATCTACTCAGATTTATTCTTTAAATTCTTCTCCATCTTAGTCATCTTCTGTTTGATGGCATCTGTTAAGACAGCAAACAGCTGATTGGTTAAATCAGTTTTGACATTCTAATACAGCATTATAATACCATTACAGTCATACCATATCAAATCAGAGGCTATGTCTTTGTGCCTGTATTGTTATTTGTGAGTTTCATGGTACAATTGTCCATGAAATACAAAAATAAATTGTTATTTCCCATGGGCATTTACTTTATCAAATTTCTTTGTTCTAAGTGTGTAATTGAATTGTGGCAAATGATGCAATGTTCATTTCAGTTAGAATACTCTTAATACCAGTTCTTACAAAGGAAATAATATCCAAACTTTAGACACACAATTCAAACATTACGAGCACATTATTATTGCATTATTTCATTAAAAATTCATGCATAATATTTTAAAAATACATCAGCAGAAGTATAAATTAGGTTCTATTTAGTATTAAAACTATCTTCCTGAGTAAAACAAGAAGAATAATAACTTTGGAGTTACGGAAATATAAAACAATAACCTTAAGAAGGGGCATATTTTACCCTTCTAGGTGATATGATATATTTTCCATTCTCAGAACTCAAAGAATAGTGTTCCTAAATCAATTTGGCAGCACTCTTACTATCCATAGTTTCAAACCATTAACATTATCACTGTAAGGTCTGAGCAGTCATTTGTCTAACAATGAGAATTCCTAGCATGTTAGTACATAGAACATAGAAAACCTACAGCACAATACAGGCCCCTCAGCCCACAATGCTGTGCTGAACATGTACTTACCTTAGAAATTATCTCAGGTTATCCATAGCCCCCTATTTTTCTAAGCTCCATGTTCCAGTCCAGGAGTCTCTTAAAAGACCCTATTCTATCCACCTCCACCACCTTCGCTGGCAGCCTATACCACACACTCACCACTCTCTGTCTACAATTACTCTTTGCCTTCTGTGGGCAAGCCAATTCTAGACCCACAAGGCAAGGTCTCCTTGGATCCCATGCCTCCTTACATTCTCAATAAGCGTTGTATGAGGTACCTTATCAAATGCCTTGCTGAAATCCATATACCCTACATCTACTGCTCTACCTTCATCAATGTGTTTAGTCACATCCTGACTATTCCTAATCATATTATGCCTCTCCAAATGTTCATAAATCCTACCTTTCAGGATCTTCTCCATCGACTTACCAACCACTGAAGTAAGACTCACTGGTCTATAATTTCCTGGGCTACCTCTACTCCATTTTTTGAATAAGGGAACAACATTTGCAACCTTACAATCCTCCAGAACCTCTCCCATCCCCATTGATGATGCAAAGATCATTGTCAGAGGCTCAGCAATCTCCTCCCTCGCTTCTCACAGTAGCCTGGGGTATATCTCATCCGGTCCCGGTGACTTATCCAACTTGATGCTCTCCAGAAGCTCCAGCACATCCCCTTTCTTAATGTCTATATGCTCAAGCTTTTCAGTCCATTGTAAGTCATCCCTACAATTGCCAAGGTCCTTTTCCGTAGTGAATACTGAAGCAAAGTATTCATTAAGTGCCTCCGCTACTTCCTCCGGTTCCATACACACTTTTCCACTGTCACACTTGATTGGTCCCACTCTCTCACATCTTATCCTCTTGCTTTTCACATACTTGTCGAATGATGTTAGATTAGAATTTTTAAACATGACTTTCCCTTCTTCAACAACCAGAGAGTGTTTTTTAAAAAAATTAATAGCAAATTTCAAATTATGATTTTTTGCTTAACGTACTGCTCAAAGACAGTTAATAACATTTCATATCACTATAGAACACTTGAAAGTTAAGCAAAAAGATTCTTGAGTACAGAGTTTAATGACACAATGTTGCCTTTGGAATACTTGGAAGGAGAGGTGAAAACATTTTTTCCAAGTAGATTGAATCAAGTATACTTCAGGACCTATGGTGAATAGGTAAATTGGTAAAGTGAAAAGCTTGTCTTGCATACCATCAATACAGGTCAATTCATTACAATGATGCATCGAGGTAGTATAAGAGAAAACAATAACAGAATGCCAAATAAAGTGTTAGAGTGTAGGGAATGTACTGGACAGATAGACAGCAAGATGCAAGATCACCACGAGGTAGTTTGTGAGATCAAAAATCAATCTTATTTTACTAGGGAAATATTCAGTAGTCTTATATACTTTAAAACACTTAACACTGTTCATAAAATTGTCAATGTTGATTTATACAATGACAGGTCAAACTTTCTACATGAAACCTAGAACAAACTTTATTATTTCTTTTAATGCATAATTTTCAATAGGGGCACAATTGAGTGCATCCTGACTGGTATGGGAACTGTACTTCCCTCAATCGTAGGGCTCTGCACAGAGTGGTGCGGGCAGCCCAGCAGATCTGTAGATGTGAACTTCCCACATTTACAAAGACAAGTGTGTAAAAAGAGTGGAAGGATCACTGGGGACCAGGGTCCCCCCAACCACAAACTGTTACCATCCAGGAAACAGTACCACAGCATAAAATCCAGAACCAACAGGCTCTGGAACAGCTTCCTTCACCAGGCCATCAGACAGCTCAATTCATGCTGACTCAACTGTATTTCTATGTTATATTGACTGTCCTGTTGCACATACTATTTATTATAAATTACTATAAATTGCACATTGCACATTTAGGCAGAGATGTAATGTAAAAATTATTACTCCTCATGTATATGAAGGAGGTAAGTAATAAAGTCAATTCAATTCATTTCTTTCACCTAGCCTGCACCCTACTCATACAACCCACTACAAGTACTGCAATTTGGATCAGAACAACTCTAGTGAAAGCTTGTTGACCTGAAAAATTAACTCAGATTCTTTTACCACATATGCTGAGTATTTTCAAACTGTCCTTTTTATATTTCAGATTTCCAGCATCTGCAGAAATATGCTTTTATGTTGAAACATAGAAACATCTAAAGTCTGCTCGCATTGGGGTTATATATTCAATCCATTTATTCCAGATTTGATAAAATTTTTCTTTTTGAGTTCTCAGGGAGTAAGTCAACTTTTCCATTTTAAATATTTCCAAGATAATTTCGTACCGATCTTCTAATGTAGGTGGTATTGGATTTAGCCATTTTCTAGTGATTGATTTCTTACTTGCCGCTAAGAGGGCCTGCAGCAACTTTATATCTTCCTTCTGTTCAAGAAACAATACATGCCCCAAATAGAGCGTCTCAAAGTTCAGAGGTATCTGGGACCTAAACTAATGTTCTATGAATACCTTCCCAAAATAGACTTAATTTAGGGCAATCCCAAAAAATATGAAAATGATTTGCCTCCTTGGAGCCGCACCTTCTCCAACACATCACATTTGTATCTTTATATTTTTCCTGATATCTCATCAACACAGTAATATTGCTAATGTAAGCACCCCTAGTCTAAATGTTTGTTTTTTTTGTTTTCTTTTGGAAAATAGAGAATTAACACAAGTAAAGGGAAAGATTTGGGAAAGGGATAAAAAAATGAAAAAATTAAGTAAATAAGTACATAGGGATTGGATAATTATGTCTGCGGGCAGGAGCAAGCATGAACAAATTAGGATATAAACACCTACAATGGTTGATACATAGGCTTATATACAACATTTTGGACCAGTGGAAATGGTCCAGAAGGGTTATATGGAAACTATTATTACCATTTTTCTTAACAACTAATTCCATCACTTAGCCTAATAGGTTAGATTTACCACAGTACATAATTATCTATTTAAATGTTTATTTTCCTTTTATATCATCTCAATGTGTACTTAAGAATGTATAAATAATTGTAGTTTTATACATATAAAAAAATGGAAAAGGTTATATGTGTGAAAAAAGTACATGATATTTGTGAATTCCTTATCCAAATAAAAATAAAATTAAAAAATAAGAAAAGAAACATAGAAAACCTACAGCACAATACAGGCCTTCAGCCCACAAAGCTGTGCCACACATGTACTTACCTTAGAACTACCTAGGCCTACCCATAGCCCTCTATTTTTCTTAGCTCCATGTACTTGTCCAGGAGTCTCTTAAAAGACCCTATTGTTTCCACCTCCACCACCGCCGCTGGCAGCCCATTCCACGCACTCACCACTCTCTGCATAAAAAAACTTACCTCTGACATTACTCTGTACCTACTGCCAAGCACCTTAAAACTATGCCCTCTCGTGCTAGCCATTTCAGCCCTGGGAAAAAGCCTCTGACTATCCACACGATCAATGCCTCTCATTATCTAGTACACGTCTATCAGGTCACCTCTCATCCTCTGTCGCTCCAAGGAGAAAAGGCTGAGTTCACTCAACCTATTCTCATAAGGCATTCTCCCCAATCCAGGCAACATCCTTGCAAATCTCCTCTGTACCCTTTCTATGGTTTCCACATCCTTCCTGTAGTGAGGCAACCAGAACTGAACACAATACTCCAAGTGGGGTCTGATCAAGGTCTTATATAGCTGCAACATTACCTCTCGGCTCTTAAATTATTTGGGTATATTTTTAAGAGACCTTTTCTAGGTCAAGCGTATCCTTGCATATCACATTTCCGAAAAAATGCTAAAGCTAAACTGGAGTTACATTCTACTTTTATTCTTTTATATCCTTCAAAATTATTTGCTTTTAAATTTTCCTTCCTGTTCCTTCTTTTAATACAGGCTTCCATTTATCTGTGCTCTATTTGCAAGAAGCATACCACAGAGAGAATTACTCTGTTAGTAAGAAGGAAACTTATGAACCGAACATTGTATAGTGAGATATTTTGTTATTTGTACAGGAAATGGGTGAAGTTGTGGAATGTTTCTCACTCTGTACTTATCATGGAGAAGGTCATGTAAGCTAGGGAATTCAGGGAAGAGAATAATAAGATCTTGGACAATATCCACCGTACAAAAGAGGAGGTGCTGGCGAACTTGAGACATTTGGGTTATTAGGTTAATTGATCACGTGGGTTAATTGGGCAGCATGCCTGTTACCATGCTGTACCTCTAAGTGAATAGAGAGACAGACAGATAGATAGATAGATAAACAAAACTTCAGATCAATGACATTTTATCAGTTCATTGACCTGAAACATTAATGCTGTTTCACTCTCTACAGATGTTAACACCCTACTGAGTATTTTTAAGTAGTTTTTTTTCACATTAATCACCTCTTCCCAACTTCCCAACTCTTCTATTCAGTTCTCCTCTTGCTTACACTCAGACTGTTCCAAATCAAAGCAACTTTGATAAAAATTCAGTTTCTATATCATGTTCATTTAAAAAATGGTAATGAATTTAGGAATTGCCCAGAAGCTATTTTGATTGAATGAAGAGGGGAAAGCTTACTGTATGCTGAAGTCAAGTGGTATGTTATACTGTAGCTACTCTGGGACTGTTGATCAACAGTCAGTGTGTGCAGAAAATGAAGTGCCTTCAGCCTTTTCAAAGTGATTATTGATTGGCTTAGCACAAAGCTGCCAAGAAACATATGGTCTGGCTGTTATCCGATTGGATTACTTCTTGAATCCAACCATCATTCAGTGGAAGGATCTTAGCATCAGAGCAACTTTTGTAAGAAGCTAAGCACTAATCCAGAATTATCATCCCGCTGGATTCTATCCGAGTTCATGTTTTGAAAAGGTGAAGCACTGAGCTCGAATTCAGGCATATGTTAACAACTTAATATTTATTAATTTAGCAACACAGCATGTTAACAGGCCCTTCCAGCCCAATGAGCCCACGCTGCCTAATTGCATCCATGTGACTTGATTACCAACATCTTTGGAATAGAAACATAGAAAACCTATAGCACAATAGAGGCCCTTTGGCCCACAATGCTGTGCCGACATGTACCCACTTTAGAAATTATCTAGGGTTACCCATAACCCTCTATTTTTCTAAGCTCCATGTACCTATTCAGGAGTCTCTTAAAAGACCCTATTGTATCTGCCTCCACAACTGTTGCCAGCAGCTCATTCCACACACTCACCACTCTCTGCGTAAAAAAACTTACCCGACATCTCCTCTGTACCTACTTCCAAACACCTTAAAACTGTGCCTTCTTGTGCTAGCCATTTCAGCCCTGGGAAAAAGCCTCTGAATACCCACACGATCAATGCCTCTCATCATCTTATACACCTCTATCAGGTCACCTCTCATCCTCCGCCGCTCCAAGGAGAAAAGGCTGTGTTCACTCAACCTGTTCTCATAAGGCATGCTCCCCAATCCAGGCAACACCCTTGTAAATCTCCTCAGCACCCTCCCTGTAGTGAGATGACCAGAAATGAGCACAGTACTCCAAATGGGGTCTGACCAGGGTCCAATATAGCTGTAAAATTACCTCTTGGCTCTTAAACTCAATCCCATGGTTGATGAAGGCCTTCTTAACCACAGAGTCAACCTGCGCAGCAGTTTTGAGTGTCCTATGATCCTCCACACTGCCAAGAGTCTTACCATTAATACTATATTGATGTGGGACATTTGAGAAACTTTGAACTTTACTGTGCTCATGGATTTCTTCATCAAGTTATGGTATTGTTGCACTGTTGTAACTATATGTTATAATTATGTGGTTTTGTCAGTTTTTTCAGTCTTGGTCTGTCCTGTGTTTTGTGATATCACACCGGAGGAAATAATGTATCATTTCTTAATGCATGTATTACTAAATGACAATAAAAGAGGACTATGTGTCTTCATAATCTAAATATTTTGCCATCATATTTGACGTACCAAAATGAACCACCTCACACTTATCTGGGTTGAACTGCATTTGTCACTTCTCAGCCCAATTTTGCATCCTATTGATGTCCTGCTGTAACCTCCCGCTGTAGCCCTCCACACTATCCTCAACCTTTGTGTCATCAGCAAATTTACTAACCCATCCCGCCACTTCTGCATCCAGGTCATTTATAAAAATCACGAAGAGTAAGGGTCCCAGAAAAGATCCCTGAGGCACCCCACTGGTCACTGACTTCCATGCAGAATTTAACCTGTCTACAATTACTCTTTGCCTTCTGTGGGCAAGCCAATTCTAGATCTACAAAGCAAGATTCCCTTGGATCCCATGTCTCCTTACTTTCTCAATAAGCCTGGCATGGGGTACCTTATCAAATGCCTTACTGAAATCCATATACACTACATCTGCTGCTCTTCCTTCATCAACGTGTTTAGTCACATCCTCAAAAAATTCAATCAAGCTCGTAAGCCATGGCCTGCCTTTGACAAAGCCATGCTGACTATTCCTAATCAAATTATGCCTCTCCAAATGTTCAAAAATCCTGCCTCTCAGGATTTGGAATGTTGGAGGAAACTGGATCACTAAGAGGAATCCCGAACGATCATGGGGAGAATGTACAAACTCCTTACAGCCAGTAATAGTGTCACTCTAATCACTATGAAACCATGCTACCACTAATATAAATTATGCCAACGAGAGTGTCAATATTGAACTATCTTTTCCTTTATTGCAAACAAGAATATTTGGCTTTTGGATGTTACTAACAATTAGAGATATTTTTAAGAAATTTACTGTGTGAACATCTCTTATGCTTAGAGGTCACATTTATGAAGTATAATATTCCAAATTAAGAAAATTCATAGCTGATAAATATTTCCCTTGATAATGAATGATGCAAAATATTGTCATGAGGAAAAAATATGTTACATTTATTTTCAAGTAATTGAACTTGACATAAAGGTTTATTATTGCAGTTTGGTATACAATAATCCAAAAAACAGTAAGTCCCTCTGGTCAGGGTTTGTGTCAGATAGATGATAGCTTAACAACAAATGAATTAGGACACAGGTTATAAGATAATGACACATCTTTTACATTATTCGAGCTTTGCATCATGAAATTTGTGCAGTAACACTTCGTGTGTTGTAACAGGGTTTACAGAATAAGGGAATGATGAATACTTTGCTTTGGTCTGCACACCTTTGGATCAATTAGATTAATACTGGAAATCACCATTTTGCCTGTGAGATATTTAATTTACTTACATCACAGACCAATATTTGTTTCTAAGAAAACTAACATGATAAGATACTGTCACAGAATTTGAGATGAGACTTTCAACATTAACAATTTTGATAGGGAAAGAAATCTAATGGGTATTTCTTGAATTTGCATACTGTAACTAGAGGTTGGTTCTCTGCCTGACTTACATTTTAATATTGGTTTGTCATTATCACATGTACTGAGATATAGTGAAAAGATTTTGCTTTGTATGCCATGCACTGTGTAACATTGCTATTGATGAATTGATCTATCACTACACATTATTGTTTATGTAAGATTGCTGTAGACAAATTGATAAAATGCCAAAATGATTACTCCTCAAATATATACTTCTGTCTGTGAATTCCTAGAGATGATCTAAAGCATGAAAGACACTTTATTAATGCAGTTTATGCTTTATTTTGTACAGCTCAAATTAATATTTGTTATTAATTGATGTTAGTGATTATAAAATAATGTGTACTACGTAGAGTGTGTACTATGATACGCTGTGTGAGCTAACATAATTTTTATTAGGTAATCATTGTGGTCTACCTTCTTACTAACTCAGCCGTAATGGAGAAAATTTTATATTTTCTAAATGAGTCAGATTAAGCCTCCTCAGTGAATAGGACCTGTCGCCATTAAGACTAACTTTAATTTGCATGTCAGATATTTACTATGGATTTCTAACACACTGTCTGAGCTTTGTAATCCTTATTATCTCTGGCAGATTGTCCTTTTAATCATGGCAAAGTATCTTTTGTATTATGAAAATTAAAAATTAAACATCTGATCAATTGGATAATGGTTTTCATATGGTCATCAATTCTGTTATACATATTGATTCTAGAAAACTTAAAAATTGCACATTCTTTACTAATGTGATCCCAAAAGAAGTGACAAATTGACTTACTAGGTTTCTATTCACCCGAGTCACTTTTCCGCTAATCCTCTCGAACTGGTTATCATCTCTGTAGATCGGGGCAGCCGCAGTTTGATTTTACTGGACCAATCAAAGCTCAATGGTAAAATTTATCAGCAGGAAAGGCTTCCCAATTTCTTGATGGATCTGCTTCCTTTGGAATTCTGATGGATTCTTGAAGATTGGGTGAATTATTGGAGGGTAGTTCACACTTTATGCAGGAAGATGGCTCAGAGAGTGCAACAGTCATCAATTTATGAGGGCAGGAAGAGGTTTAATGATGCCACGAGGTAGGCAAAGACAAGAGGAAGATGTTTAACTTAATTCTACTCATCTTATTGCCTCTTGTGCTCCCTTGGACTACTGACTTGCAAACTAATCTATTCGTATGAAATTTTTGAAAACAATAATGCACCTAGTAAATTTAAAATCACTGAGTGGAAATAAAAGAAAATACAGTGGATTTTGCTTACCTGGGACACATTGGGACCAGTACATTTTGGTCCAATTAAGCAACTGCCCTAATTAGCTGAAGTTTCATGGAAAAAAGCTATAAAAAAGACTAACTACTGTTTAACTGAGTATAAGACCATAAGACTTAGGAGCGAATTAGGCCATCGACTCCTCCAACACTTCATCATGGCTGATCCTGGATCCCATTCAACCCCATACACCAGCCTGCCCTCTCACCATATCCCTTGTTGCCCCGACCAATCAGGAATCCTTCAACTTCCGCTTTAAATATACCCACGGACTTGGCCTTCACTGCAGTCTGTGGCAGAGTATTCCATAGATTTAGCACTCTTTGGCTAAAAAAAAATCCTCCTTACTTCTGTTCTAAAAGGTCTCCCTTCAATTTTGAAGCTGTGCCCTCTAGTTCTGGATACCCCCACCACAGGAAACATCCTGTCCAGTTCCACCTTATCTAGTCCTTTCAACATTTTGTAGATTTCAATGAGATCCCCATACATATTTTAAATTCCAGTGAGTGCAGGTCCAAAGCTGCCAAACACTGCTTATATGTTAACCCCTTCATTCCTGAAATAATCCTCGTGAACCTCCTCTGGACTCTCTCCACTGACAATACATCCTTTCTGAGACAAGCATCCCAAAACTGTTGCCAATACTCCAAGTTTGGCCTGACTAATGTCTAATAAACCTTCAGCATTATCTCCTTGTTTTTATATTCTATTCCCCTTGAAATAAATGCCAACATTCCATTTGCCTTCTTTACCACTGACTCAACCTGTGAATTAACCTGCTGGGAGTCTTGCACCAGCACTCCTAAGTCCCTTTTCACCTTTGATGTTTGAATTTTTCCCCATTTAGATAATAGTCATCACCATTGTTCCTTTTACTAAAATGCATTATCATACATTTCCCAACACTGCATTCCATCTGCCATTTTTTTGCTCATTCTTCCAATTTGTCTAATTCCTGCTGTAATTGCATTGCTTCCTCAGCACTATATACCCCTTCACCTATCTTTGTATCATCCACAAACTTTGCCACAAAGCCATCAATTTCATTATCCAAATCATTGACCAACAATGCGAAAAGTAACGGTCCCAGTACTGACCCCTGAGGAATACCACTAGTGACTGGATTTAAATGAAATTATGTATTTAAATGAAATACAGAACAAATTAGAACACTATCAGTACTACAAATCTACATATTTTAGTTCCTAATTATCATCGACAGAGGAATTCATCCAGTGTACCTGTAAGTTGACATGTTCTTTTGACTGTAAATGAACAAAATCAGTGCAGACACCTGGTGTAGATAATGCACTGCTTTTATGCAATGTTTTCAACGATCTCCTCCTCCAAATCTTCATTGTGACATTCAAGATGATTATCGATACCTTCAAATTCTTCATAGTTGTTTTGGAACAAAGGTCTCCTTGCTAATAGAGATTTCTGTGTTTCATTATCAACATTTATCTTATTCCATAGATCAATCAAATGTATTAATATAGGAGATTCTTTCTTTTCCCGTATCCATTTAGATTCCCATTTATATATAAAATCTTCAGGTCTATTTTCCACTATCTTGTCTAATTCTATTTTAATCCATGCTGGTTTTCGATCATCGAAGAAAGATGCAATAAATCTAAGTTGATTTGCTTTATAATAATTTTTAAAGTTTGGAAGTTGTAACCCTCCTAACCCAAATTTACATGTCAATTTTTCCAATGACGTTCTTGACATTTTACCTTTCCAAAGAAATTTTCTCACAAGATTAGTACAATATAATTTGATTAGACTTAGATTAGTACAATATAATTTTTTACACCAATTATATATTACACCACAAAAAATAAATAGATTAAAAATTAAAAATAGATTAGAAATTTTACCACAAAAATAGATTAAAAATTTTCTCACAAGATTAGTACAATATAATTTGATTAGACTTAGATTAGTACAATATAATTTTTTACACCAATTATATATTACACCACAAAAAATAAATAGATTAAATTCAAATCTATCCGATAAATGCTTTCGGTGTAATCAAGAAATTGGTACTTTTTTACATGCTACTTGGTCTTGTTTTAAAATTCAACCCTTTTGGATAAATCTAAGGGTCTTATTGGAACAAATTACTGGAACTCAACTTCCACATAACCCTGTATTATTTCTATTAGGTGATATTGAAGGGATAAAGCCGAAACTTAAATTGAATAAATATCAGAAAGAATTTATAAAAATTGCATTGGCAGTAGCTAAGAAGACTATAGCAGTTACTTGGAAATCTGATTCGTCTTTAAGTATGGATCGTTGGAATAATGAAATGGCTAGTTCTATTCCACTTGAAAAAATTACTTATAATTTAAGAGATAAATATGTAACATTTTTGAATATTTGGCGCCCTTATTTACAAAAGATAGGATGGCATATCTAAGTGCTCTGAAAAAGATCTTGGTCCCTTGGGGAAAGTAACGAATAATTATACCAAATTTATTTTGAATCCCATGGAACATTGGGAAACCTTCCAATACCCAGGCGGCTCTTCTTTTTTCTCTTCTTCCTTTTAGGTAGGTCTATATATGGGAGGGGGGAGGGTAGATTTTATCTTTCATGTATTCTTTTTGAAAACTCAATAAAAATTATATTATATATATAAAAAAATTCTTCATAGTTCCCAATTTGTTGAAGTAGTAAAATAGTTTTGTTTTCACTCCCATCTGTTTCTGGCATCTCCAATCCTGAATGCCTGAAACTGCAGTGAGCAAAGCAGTTTTGAATTGTCCTACTGTTTATTTCTCGCCAACTATCAGTGATAAAAAAAATCACTGCTTTTTGAACATAAGTGCACGCAACTAATACTATTTAGAAACTGTTCACTCTAAGCACTGTGTAAGCACAGTGTAATGACACCTACACAAGGATGCGTGTCTGATGCTAGTTAGCAACTGTTTGGCAACAGTCTCCTGCCCCAATAAAGCAGCATAGTGCCCCAAATAACAATGGGTCTCCTGCCTGTTTTCTGAATTAGTTTTTGTTCTTTAAGAGTTGTCCCAAATAAGCGGCTGCACCAGTTAATTGATGGCCCAATTAACAGGAATCCACTGTATTGTGAAGATGCTGGAAATTTTCAATAAAAACAAATAGTTCTGGAAATTCATGGCAGGTCAGAAGGCAGCTCTGGAAGGAGAAACCAAGTTAATATAATGAAATTATCAATAAAAATACAGATGCTGAATATTTGAAATATTTGAACATCTGTAGGTTCCCAGACTCAAAAAGTTAACTTCGTTTCTCTCTCCCAGATTCTACCTGATTTGCTTTCTCCAGCAGTTTTTATTTTTATTTTAAGTTTCTGGGAATGTATGGTGGCTTTAAAAATGGAATTTACTGTTGATGAACGAGAAGTTTTTTTTAAGCGGTCGAATTTTAGTGTGGTTAAAATGACTTTGGGTGATGGCAAGTATTCTTGCTAGCTAGATTTCTTTAACTGCCCCTTCAGGTTAAAGAAATGGGAGCAAATAATAAGCAGTGAAGGGCTGAAGTACGAGAAGTAACACTGATCTGAAAACATCAAGGTCACATAAAGGATCTACTTTGCAACCAATAGAAAGAATGCTGTGGCACTGTGGAAGCCAGGAAATATCAGGTTGTTAAAGATGGGTCAAAGTGGAACAAAAGCCAATTCAGCTTTGCAGATTGTCAAAATTGCCATGTACTCAGACATAAATTAATAAAGTGTCAATTATTAAGGTGAGCAAGAGAGTTGGTTTAGTAAATTATTGAGGAACTTCTGGAAAACACTAAACTGAGCATTTAGATGAACAGCTAATGTCATTTTCACCAACTTTAATATGACACGGACAACTTTAATATGGGTGAAGTGCCTCCATACAGTCCCTCTTTGCTGATGACCGTGCGCTCCTGATGCACAAAGACAGTGATCTACAGTTGATGCTGAACAAATTCTCAGATGCTGCTACGCCCTTTGGCCTGACTATCAGCCTGAAAAAGACTGAAGTACTTCACCAGCCCATGCCAAACACCAACCCCATAGAACCAAAAATCACTGTTGACGACACCCAGCTGACAAATGTAAACAGCTTCAAATATTTGGGAAGCATCATCGAGTGATGGGTCTTTGGACAAAGAAATTGACTCCAGGATCAGCAAGGCCAGCCAGGCTCTGGGCAGGCTGCATACCAGAGTGCTCAATCGACACAACGTCCGCATCTCCACAAAGCTGAAAGTCTACAGAGCTGTGGTCATCCCTTCTCTCCTATATGGATGTGAGATGTGGACTCTGTACCGATGACACATCAAACAACTGGAGAAATTTCACATGCACGCCCTCCGCTCCATCCTTGACATTCGTTGGCAAGACTGTGTCTCCAACCTGGAGGTCTTGGATCGTGCGGAGTCTGCCAGCATTCAGTCCCTGATCATCTGAGCCCAGATGCGGTGGGTGGGACACATCATCAGAATGGATGACCACCGTATGCCTCGCCAGCTGCTCTATGGTGAACTGGAGACCAGAAACAGACCTCAAGGTCGTCCACGCAAGCGCTACAAAGATGCTGTGAAGGAAACCCTACGCTACTGTGACATCCAGCCAAGGGAACTAGAAGCTGCGGCTGCTGACAGAACCTGCTGGCAAGCCCTGTGCTATGAAGCCTACACCAGTTTTGAAGACAGGTGCTGCCAAAAACTGATGGAAAACCGTGAGCGGTGTCACAGAACAGCAGCCACAATTATTATAACAACGGACTTCCAGTGCCCCCATTGTGCTAGACTGGGACTGCAGAGCCACCTCTGTGTTCACAGATGAACTGCACAACAGCGTGTCTTCTTTGAATCCAAAGGACTACCATTAAATTGACCTTTTGCCAGCCTGTGCCCTAGCCCAAACCAGGGTAAGTGAATAAATGAGTTGGCCTGTTTTTCAGGAGCATCATGATTCATGAGCACAGAGTGTATGTGCTGATAGTGAAGGTGGATCAATACATTTGGCTGAGACAATGGAAGAGCCAACTACAGAGATATTTTTGTCATTTGCAGGACATTATTGAGATGGAGACAATGATAGTGCAAAAGATTTTTGCACCAAAAGAAACAAACAGAATCTATTAAGGAATTTGTACTTCTGCAAACAACATCTAACATAGTTTTCTCCAAAAAATCATCTTCTGTATGATCTTCCTAATGCACGTCTCTAATAGGAGAATGAAGGTTTCCACTCACCAAGCTGGCCCATACATGCTTCAGAAACTCAATCAAGTTACACTACTTTTTTTGAAATTAAGCAGGACCAGAAAGTTATGCAGCTGGATTCCTGTGCATTCATGTTGGATGGTTAATAAAACTTTATCACTCAACCTGTGTGGCTATGAGGAACTTGGAAAATTGGCCCCAGTTGTGCATACCATGTGAAGTACCCTCCAGGAGAAGCATTTTCACCATGCATTCTAATACATTTACCTTTCCTTCTTTAGCTGATTACCACAGCATTTGGAAGATAAATATTAGCTTTATTTACATCAAAATATACAGTGAAATGTGGCATTTGCATCATGTCAAATCAGCAAGGATTGTCACTGATCGAGCTTTGCTGTGATTTGCCCCACTGTGTGATGAACTGAGGCTAAAGCTAGGGGCCTGTTCTGGCTGCTCCAGACTTTGGAGTGATGGACTCACTTACATTCTGAATGCTGTTGCTTGCTTTCATTGTTTGCATGATTTGTGTTATTTTTCTCCCCTGTGCATCTTGGTCTTTTTTTTTAATGTGATGGCCTGCAAGCAGACGAATCTCAAGGTTGTATAATTTATACGTATTTTGATAATAAATGTACTTTAAACTTTAAAATTTGAACATAGCATGCCAGCAGCTCACTATTCCTAACACATACGTCTTTAGAATGTGGAGGAAACTGCAGCAGATGGAGGAAACCACACAGTCACAAGGGAAATGTTCAAACTCCTCACAGATAGTGGTGATTATAATAGCCAAAAGAAAGCTAGCACCAAAACGACATCTGAATCCATGGTCATACATTAAACCAAAACAAAAATCATAGATACGGTGCATATAAAAAGTATTCACCCCTGCCCCCTTGGAAGTTTTAATGTTTTATTGTTTTACAACATTGAATCACAATGGATTTAATTTGGCAGATTTTGAAACTGATCAACAAAAAAACGATTCTTTCATGTCAAAGTGAAAACAGATCTCTACAAAGTGATCTAAATTAATTACAAATATAAAACACAAAATAATTGGTTGCATTAGTATTCACCCCCTTTAATATGACACACCAAATCATCACTGATGCAGCCAATTGGTTTTAGAAGTCACATAATTAGTTAAATGGAAATCTGTTTTTGGAGAGTTGTGAACAGTCAAGGTGTTTCAATTGACCGTAGTACCTGGAAGGTCCAAATGCTGGAGGGTCAGAATCCTGGCAAAAACTACACCATGAAGACAAAAGAACACTTCAAGCAATTCTGTGAAAAGGTATTGAAAACCACAAGCTAGGAGATGAGTACAAGAAAATTTCCAAGTCATTGAATATCCCTTGGAGTACAGTTATCAATCATCAAGAATTGGAAAGAATATGGCACAGCTGTAAACTTGCCTAGAGCAGGCCATCCTCAAAAACTGAGCGAGCGTGCAAGAAGGGGATGAGTGAGGGAGGCCACTAAAAGACCTATGACAACTCTGGAGGTGCTACAAGCTTCAGTGGTTGAGATGGGAGAGATTGTGTGTGCATACAACTGTTGCCTGGGTACTTCATCAGTGCAGCTTTATGGCAGAGAGGCAAGGAGAAAGCCACTGTTAAAAAAACTCACATGAAGTCTTGGTTAGAGTTTGCTAGCAGGCATGTGGGAGACTCTGAAGTCAGCTGGAAGAAGGTTCTACGGTCTGATGAAACCAAAATTGACTTTTTTTGGCCATCAGGCTAAATGCTTTGGCATAAGCCAAACACCACACATCATCAAAAACACACCATCCCTACTGTGAAGCATGGTGGTGGCTGCATCATGCTGTGGGGATGCTTCACTGCAGCAGGCCCTGGAAGGCTTGTGAAAAGAGAGGGTAAAATGAATGCAGCAAAATACAGGGAAGTCCTGATGCAGTCTGCAAGAGAACTGTGACTTGGGAGAAGATTTGTTTTCCAGCAAGACAAAGACCCCAAGCATAAAGCCAAAGCTACACAGGAATGGCTTAAAAACAACAAAGTTAATGTCCTGGAAACCTCAATCCAACTGAGAATTTGTGGCTGGACTTGAAAAGGGCCGATCACTCATGAGACCTATGCAATCTGATAGAACTCAAGCAGTTTTGTAAAGAAGAATGAGGAAAATTGCAGTGTCCAGATGTGCAAAGCTGATAGAGACCCATCTACACAGACTCAAGGCTGTAATTGCTGCCAAAGGTGCATCTACTAAATACTGACTTGAAGGGGGTGAATACTTGTGCAATCAATTATTTTGTGTTTGATATTTGTAATTAATTTAGATCACTCTGTAGAGATGTTCTCACTCTGACATGAAAGAGTCTTTCTGTTGATCAGTGTCAAAAAAGCCTAAATAAATCCACTGTGCTTCGATGAAAAACAATAAAACATGAAAGCTTCGGTGGGGGGGGGGGGGTGAATGCTTTTTATAGGTACTGTCTGTCAAAGATTGGCAACTCGTGTTGGTGCATGGCCAAGTGGTTAAGGCATTCATCTAGTGACTTGAAGGTCGCTAGTTCGAGCCTTGGCTGAGGCAGCGTGTGTGCCCTTGAGCAAGGCACTTAACCACACATTGCTCTGCGATGACACCAGTGCCAATCTGTATGGGTCCTAATGCCCTTCCCTTGGACAACATCGGTGGCGTGGAGAGGGGAGACTTGCAGCATGGGCAACTGCTGGTCTTCCATACAATCTTGCCCAGGCCTGCGCCCTGGAGACTTTCCAAGGGGCAAATCCATGGTCTCATGAGACTAACGGATGCCTATAATAATAATGTCAACTATTTGCTTTCTTGTAATGTCTGCCTTCCATGTGCATTCAGCTGCCCTAGTGCTCTGAAGGTGTGTGTCCTGGTGGAGCATGGCTTGTGGTAGGTGAGATATGCAGTGGAGGAGGGTTAAGATGACTTTATTGACCAATCACAAGGCAATTCCCTGCACAGTTTTTAACTAATTCAGAGCTTGCACTTTGTTGTCTCCACACAAATTTCAACTAACTATGAGGTACATCACGGTCTGAGGTACCCACCTGCTTCAGGCAGACTAGACTTGTGCTGGTGCCTAAGAAGAACGTGGTTAACTGTCTCAATGACTATCATTCAGTAGCCTTACATCCACAGTGATGAAGTGTTTTGAGAGGCTGGTGATGAAACATATCAACTCCTCCCTGAGAACAACTTAGTTCTGCTCCAATTTGCTTATTGGTGATATAAGTCCACAACAGATGCATCTCCTTGCCTCTTCACTCAACCCTGGAATATCTGGACAGCAAAGATGTATACATCAGGATGAACTTTATAGACCACAGCTTGGCATTCAATACCATTATCCCTTCAAAACTATTCAATATTGGCCTCAATAACTCTTTGTGCAATTGGATCCTCAATTTCCTCACTTCAGACCCGTCAGTTCAGATTGGCAACAACATTTCCTCCACAATCTCCATCACCACAGGTGCTCCATAAGGCTGTGTGCTTAGTCCCCTGCTCTGCCCCCTTACACTTATGACTTTGTGGCTGTGCAGAGCTCCAGTGCTCTATTCACGTTTGCTGATGATCATTTTGGAAGACCTGTCCTGGGCCCAGCATGTAAGTGCAATGACAAAGAAAGTTTTGAACTAAGTGCAATGGTTCAGCATAACATCTAAAATTTTGACAAACTTCTATGGATGTATTGTGAAGAGTATATTAACTGGCTGCATCACAGCCTGGTATGGAAAGACGAATGCCCTTTAATGGAAAATCCTGCAAAAAATAGTGGATATGCCCCACCACCGGGCACATCTACACAAAGCGTTCTCTCAGGAAAGCAGCATCCATCATCAGGGACCCCACCAGCCAGGTCATGATCTCTTCTCATTGCTGCCATTGGGAGGAAGGTACAAGAGTCTGAACTGTTCCAGTTTCAGGAACAGTTGATACCTCTCAACCATCAGGCTCTTGAACTGGAGGGGATAACTTGCCTCATCCTTGAATTGTTCCTATAACTTATGGGCTCACTTTCAAGGACCCTTCATTTCATGTTCTTAGTACTTATTACTCATTTACAGTTTGTTGTCTTTTGCCACTGGTCGTATGCCCAAGGTGGTGTGGCCTTTCATTGATTCTATTATGGTTTTAATTCCATTATGGATTTATTGTGTACGCCCAGAAGAAAATTAATGGATTGTATATGGTGATATTTATATACTTTGATAATAAATTTTCTTTGAACTTTGAATTGTGTGGACTCCATGCCAACAATTTAAGTCATGAATCAGAATCAGAGTCATTTTATTGCCAATATCTGAAACATACCAGAATTGATTGTGGTTTGGTGCCAAGCATTAAACACAGGGCAATACCATAACAGACAACACAACAGCAACCAACGATATACAAGACAATATTGTAGTCATGAGCAATCAGCAATTAGCAGAATGGTCACATGCGCAAATGTTAATGATCAAACTTAAATAAATGAAGACATATAAATAGACTCATTAATTATCAACAGAACAAGGAGAGCAGGAAAGATCAATTAATAGATATTATGCTGTGACAGTAAGAGTATTGCACCTGAGTGACTTTTCTTGAGAAGCTGGATAGCCACAGGAAAGAAGCTTTGAAAATGACATGTAGTCCTGGTGGCGATGAACTTGTTGCATCTTCCTGATGGCATTTTGATAAATGGGTCACTTCTAGGGTGGATGGAGTCAGCTATTGCACCCATTGTACCAATACTTACTCACACCACCTCTTCATCTTATACCATTGAAAAAAGGGATCTCCCTTTGGCAAAAAAAAGATCCTTCTTTCTCCCTGTAACCGGCATGGGGAGTGGGGAGGGGTGGACTTCCCTGCAATTGTTATTTACCAGACTTCTTACTGCTTTTTCATCTGAAGCCCTTATTCTCCTTGATTATGTTCAAAATATTGTTTTTCAAGCTCATTGGCACTGGCCTATCTAGCTAAGATGTGTCAGCTTTTCTTTGACTCTGGTCTGAAACAGCGTCATTTTTTTCTTTTCTTTCAAGTAACAAAATGTAATTAATGCCTCTTTCTTTGTTCTCCCTGAATCAGAGCAGTTCAGCCAGTTGTTAAGCTAAGGTTACCTCAGGTCACAGACACAGACTGTCCTATTCATAAGCCTGCATGCACTACCTTACCAAAGAACATCTCACAAACAACTTATTATTTGGAAATGATCTTTAGTTCAGCAGATTAACAGTAAGGGCCTCATTGTTTCCATTCTTAATTGCTTTGATCCAGCTATTCCTGGGCAAAACCTAATGTTCTAATCCTGCTCCTATGTCTTATGATCTACTGCATTGAGCAGTGTGTAAGACTAGCAATGCTAAAGTAAAATTAGAAGCTTTTTTCACTGACCTTAAAGATGTGTGGTAGGTCATGAATTTCCAGTGGCATTTCATCCATATCCTGGGGTTTGAATCTTTGCACTAAGCCTGACAGCCTTCTCCTCGTACTTCCGATTTAGCATCCCTGTGAGTAATAATTGGTCCTCATCTGATCTCCTCCTCCCTGCTATGTCTGCTGTGGTTTCCAATGCTGTATCAGAAGATTTAAGCAGCAATTCGTACTGGGATTTAGCATGACTTCCAGCAAAAATGCTAAAACCTTTAGAACAGTAGCTTTCAGGCAGTTATTATAATATATAGCAGATGCAGGCTGACTTTAAACAATGCTAGTTAAATTTTGTTGGAGCTAGACACTAATCAGATTGAGCCTAAATTGATGCAGTAAAGCAATCCCCATCCTGGAAGATGCTGGTTGGTTACTGAAATCATGATGATGATAACTTTGCATGCTTTATTAGGTAAAGGAGGTGTGGCCCAATTTCACATTGTGTTCTTGGAGTCTCTTACAGTACTGTACAATTTCATCTCCATACTCTAAGGATTATATGTCAAGTTGAAGGTATTGAAATATTAGTAGCCCTTGATTGAAGTCAATATATTATGGATAATCTTTTTATAAATGTATTGAAAATAATTTTCCTACTTAAGAGATTCTTAGATAGGTACATGGAGCTTAGAAAAATAGAGGGCTATGCGGTAGGGAAATTCTAGGCAGTTTCTAGAGTAGGTCGGCACAACATTGTGGGCTGAAGGGTCTGTTCTAGGAAAATAAGGAGATTAATATTAGGATAAATAAAGGGAAAAGCATTCCATTCTCCTACACAATAAAACATACAGTGTATTCATGACTGTATTTAAGAAAGTTGTTGTTGAGTGCTGTCGAGTCACCATAGAATTATGGCAAACCTATGGATAGTGTAGTTGCCCAGAGAGTTTTCATGGCAGGATACGGAAGTAGATTGCCAGGCCTTTCTTCTGCGCAGATACTGCTGCTGCTTGGGTTGGAACCCAGCTGGATTCGAATTCAGGACCATCCACCTCTAGGTCCAGTGCAGGTGGCACTACACCACCAGCTGGTTCTACTTAAAATTTCAGTATGAATTTGTTTTGAACACAAATAGTTATGCAATTTGGTTTCTATAAAGTTTTTCCTCGCTTTGTAATTTACTGTGATGAAGTGTGGTTGGTGCTGTAGTTAAAGAAAAATAAGCTTTTTACAATTCTTACTACACATTTTAGAAAACAGAACATTTTATTTTCAGATTGTACTAAATCTATGTAACACTTAAGAAACAAATTATCGAACATTACACAAGGATAGTCTGAATATCACTCTGTCCCAGATTTTGCAGGTTAACATCAATAGTTCTGAACAGTGACACAAGTTGTTATCCAACTAAACACCTCTCTGACTGGGACATCCATGTGCAGGGCATTGTATTAGTATAATTAGCTTAAGGTTTGCCATATTTAGCTGACTAATGAACTGTCTTGTCCATTACTTAAGAATAACATAAATTTTAAGGATATCCTTTTTAATATTTGCCCATGGTGATGTTAGAATTTAGAATCTATAAAGTACCACAATGGTTGTTTACAACTTATATTAATTTTACATATGAAGAAATCAAACAGGAGTTGGAAATATCTAAGGTTATTAGAATGGGTTTTCAATACTTAAACTGAAATCCACAACTCTCCTAGCCTTAACAAGGTAATGTTCTTTATATTTTGCATATATGCATTTATTATTAGGAACATTCATTTTGAGAAAATACAGTTTGATTCAATAAAGTCCTATAAACGTTTCACCTACGATCTTAAATTTTACCAACATTGGAGAATGGTGTCTATTAAATGTCACTTTATATCTGTTCCCAGCACACTATCCTGTAGCTGTTTTGAAATACCGGATGAAGTCACTCAGCCAGCAGCAATGAATTGTCAGAAACATAATCATGGCCTTGAGCATGAGTTACTGAAGACAGAGAACATAAAGTCAACTCATAATCTAATCTTATGCCAATATTTTACTTTAAACTTAATTAATCTTGGCAGCATTGAGGCTGATTTTCTTCTCTATTTTTCTTTCATTATGAAATAGTTACGCTTTTCAGGGTATAGTCAAACATTTTTTACAATGTCCTAAGAGCAAACAAAAATGTCTAAGATATTTCTATTATGAATTAAAAATATAAATCCTTTTTCTTGTTCAAAGATTCCTTTTCTCAAGAACATGTTCTCAATAATAATATGAATAGAATTTTGTAAGCTGGATGATGTGTTCTCAAGAAATGGAAAATAGCTCATTTATACTCTGAGAATAGCAAGGAAGTCAGACAATGTCAGTTTTTAAGATTCAAGATCCAAAATTGTTTAATGTCATTTCCAATACGCAAGTGTAATGGGAAATTAAATAATTGTTACTACACATCTGGAGCAGTAATAAAAAAACACAATAAAATAAAGAAAATGATAATAAAAAACGCACAATAAATATAAATACATAAGAGAGTTCATGTGCATAGGTTGTATGTACATTCAACATAGATTGATTGTATGTAGTTAATAGGGAATTAAATTAAATTCATGCTGAAAATACCCAATATATCAGGCAGTATAAATAGAAAGAGAAACAGAGTTAACATTTCAGATCAGTGAGCCCTGTTCAAAACTAATGAATATTAGCAAAGTGATATGCATAGCTAATAATGGGTATAACTTGGTGCTAATACTTTATACAATTGAAGTACTTCTGATATTGGAATGTACATTGTTTATTCTCATTATGCACATCCTTCCTTTAACTAATCAAGGTTTGTTGCATCATCTCCCATTCCATAAAATTGTAGAGTCTAGAAAATTAATTGACAATTTCAGAGTGATATTCTATTGATTGCAGAATTGGGCAGAGTGATACCCTGGGTGATCAAGTTAGCATGCTTGACCTTTTCCTTGCACCAGATATACATGAAGTGAGGTTATTGTCTGTGTATTTCCGGCCTTCCTGTCACAACTTAGAGCTTGAAGGTGTATTAGTATTGGTTCACTATTGTCACATGTATCGAGATACAGTGAAAATCTTACCTTGCAATATTGTTCATTCAAATCAGATCATTACATAGTCTATTGAGATAGTACAAGGTAAAAAAAAATGCAGAATAAAATGTAAAAGCTACAGAGAAAGTGCAGTGCTGGTAAACCATAAAGTGCAAGATCATAATGAGGTAGATTGTAAGGTCAATTGTTCATCTTATTGGACAAGAGGTCTGTTCAAGAATCAGATAACAATGGGATAGAAGCTGTCCTAGAGCAACCTATGCAACCTGTTGAAGAAACTCAACAAGGCAGGCAGAATCTATGGAATAGAATAAATCATCACTGTTTTGGACTGAAAGATTAACTAATTATTCCACTCCACAGATGCTGCCTGACTTGCTGAGTTCTTCCAGTATTTTGTGTGTGTTGCTCAGGGTTTTCAGCAGCTGTAGAATCTCTTGTGTTTATGAAACTGTCCTTGAGCCCTGTGATACATGCTTTCAGGCTCTTGTATCTTCCACTCAATGAGAGAGGGGAGAAGAGAGAATGTCTTGAGTGGGTAGGGTCTTTAGTTATGCTGAGGCATTGAGAAGTATATACAGAGTCAATAGATGGAAAGCAGGTTTCTGTGATCTGCTGAGCTGCGTCTACTACTCTGCAGTTTCTTGTGGTCATGTGCAGAACAACTGCCATACCACACCATTATGCATTCAGATAGTGTGCTTCCTTCAATAAAAATTGGTAAAGATCAACAGAGACATGACAAATTTCTTTAGCCTTCTGAGGAAGTAGAGGTATTGGTGAACTTTCTTGGTCTTATCGTCAATGTGTTTTGGTATATATTGGAGTGGATTAATTAGATCTAATATTGAACATTGGTATAACACAAAGCTACTGAATAGCTGTCAAAGTTCAAAATAAATTTATTACCAAAGTCCAAATTTGTCACCATATACAACCTCAAGATTCATTTTCTTGCAAGCATATTCAATAAATCCATAATAGAATCAATGAAAGACTGCATCAACTTTGGCATTCAATCAATGTGCAAGACAACAAACTGTGCAAATATAAAAAGAAAGAAATAATAATAGTAAATAAATAAACAATAAATATTAAGAACTTGAGATGAAGAGTTCTTAAAAGTGAGTCCATAGGTTGTGGGAACATTTCAATGGTGGGGAAAGTGAAGTTGAATGAAGTTATCGTCTTTCGTTCAAGGTTGATGGGCAATAACTGTTCCTAACCTGGTGGTGTGAATCTTGCGGCTTCTGTATCTTCTTCCTGATGGCAGCAGCAAAAAGAGAGCATGTCCTCGGTGGTGGAGATCCCTGATGATGGATACTGCTTTCCTGCAAAAATGTTTCATCTAAATGTGCTCAATGGTGGGGAGGGCTTTATCCATGATGGACTTAACTGTATCCATCACTTTTTGTAGGATTTTCCATTCAAGAGCATTGGTATTTCCATACCAAGCTGTGATGCAGCCAGTCAATAATCTAAGTAAACAAGCCAAATAGGATTCACTTTAGATTCTTTGATGCATTAGCCCCTTTTCATATCTTAGGAGTCAGATGTTTCAACTTGGCTCTGGAGCATCAGATGAGTAAGTGGTTGCAGTTGATAGATAAAGTGCCACTCCATTCATGGCATGACTAGCAGGGCTCTCTAGCAATTCCATTTTGTGAATCCTATGGATTTTATAAAATGGAAGCCCAGCATAGAAGAATTTACTATTAATATATTGTCAAATTGTTTTTAGCTCACAGTTGTTAAACTATTTGTATGTACTTAATATGGTGTATGGATTATTATTATTGGTGCTGATGGATTTTAACAAGGTATCCTTTAACAAATGCAGTAGAAGAATGGGAGTGGTTTAGGCGTGCTTATTCCGAGTAGCACACACAAAATGCTGAAGGAACTCAACAGGTCAGGCAGAATAGGTGGAGAGGAATAAACACTCAAACTTTTGGGCAAAGACCACTGATCAGAACTGTGTGTGTTACTCTGGAATTCCTGCATCTGCAGAATCTCGTATTTCTGAGTTGCATATTCATTTGGCTTAGTGCAATAAGTTTTCCACAGAAGTGAAAACCTGATTTTGGCAGGGGGGTTTAATACCTACACAGAGCAGAAAAAGACTATCACTGGTATCACTGGTAGATCAATGTGCTTTGTCCAAATATTGCAAGAGCATAACATATAACAAATTTTGTTCTAGAATGCCTTGGTCTTTAATTTTAAATGAAGGATAGTGAAAAATTTCAAGAACAGGTTTTGCCCCCATCATCTTGCTTCATGATTATTAATTTAATTAATCTTTAATGACTACAAGTTACCATTACTGCTGGCTGCAAATATAGTATGGAAATTATAAACTGGCAGTATGCTCTATTCCCCCAAAACAATGACCGCTGGAGCTAAATCTACTCAAGTGCTAATGCCAATAGGAATACCTAATTCAAGGTCACTAAACTATTTACATAAATTTTCTGGAATACTTATGAGAAACAAAGAATGAGTTACTTGACAGCTAAGGACATAGACAATGAACTGAAGGGATTTTTAAAATTCCAATTAACGTGCAGTTTTTTTCTTTTAAAAATTACAATGTTGTACATAACTTTCAATTAGAGCCTGTATGTATTAACTAATGGAAAGAACCAGTGAATTTCAGATAAGTTTACAATTTCAATATCACAATTATGTATACAGTACAATCACCAATAAACACTGCAGTTCTGCATGGCTATTTAGAATGCTAACCAATGCATGGTATAAAACTATATAGTCATAGATAGGTGAGGTAATTAATGTAACCAATGGGCAATAGAATGAATGGTGGATGAAATTTAATTCAGACAAGGGTGACATGGTGCTTTTTGAAAAGTTAAAGCATAGCAGAACACACACAGAAAATGGCAGGGCCCTGGGAATTGTTGCTGAACAGAGAAGCCTGTATGAGGGGTACATATTGGTGGCACAGGTAGACAGAATGATGAAAAATTGAGTACAAGAGGTGGCATGTCATATTTGTACAAATATAAAAAACATTGATTAGGTTGCACTTGGAATATTCTGCACTGTTCTTGTTGCTAGACTGCAGAAAAGATGTGATTAAGCTAGGGAGGGCGCACAGAAAATTCACAAGGATAAACATGAGAAAGTCTGTAGATGCTGGAATCCAAAGCAACACACACAAAATGCTGAAGGATCTCAGCAGGTCAGGCAGCATCCATGGAAACAAGTAAATAATCGATGTTTTGGACTGAGACCCTTCTTCAGGACTGAGAGGAAGTGGGGGGATGCCAGTATAAAATGGTGGGGGGGAGGGGAAGGAGGCTAGCTGGAAGGTGATAGGTGAAGCCAATTGGGTGGGAAAGATCAAGGGCTGGAAAAGAAAGAATCTGATAGGAGAGGAGGAGGGGACCCAGAAGGAAGTAATTGGCAGGTGAGAAGTAAAATGTCAATGGGGAATAGAGCAAGTGTGGAGGGGGGGGGAGGCAAATATTTGTCTACTGGAAGGAGAAATCAATATTCATGCCATCAGGTAGGAGGTACCCAGAGGTCCCCATGGCACAACAGGAGACCATGGACTGACATGCTGGAACGGAATGGGAATCAAAATTAAAATGTTCATCCACCAGGAAGTCCCTCTTGTGGTGGATGGTGCAGAGGTGCTCAACGAAGCGCTCCCTCAACTTATGAAGGGTCTTACCAATGTAGAGGAAGCCGCATCGGGAGCACTAGACACAACAGACAACTCCAGCAAATTCACAGGTGAAGTGTTGTCTCACCTGGAAGGACTGTTTGGGGTTCTGAGTGGAGGTAAGGGAAGAGCTTTATGGGCAGCACTTAGGCTACTTTCAGGGATAAGTGCTGGGAGAGAGATTAGTGGGGAGGGACAAATGGACAAGGAAATTGCATAATGAGCGATATCTGCAGAAAGCGGTAGGGGAGAGGTAAAGATACGTTTAGTGGTAGGATCTCTTTGGAGATGGCAGAGGTTGCTGAGGATAAATGTGTTGGATGCGGAGGCTGATGAGGTGGTAAATAAGGACAAGATGGCTCTGGTTAAAGAGGTGGGAAGATGGGATGCATGTGGACGTATGGGAAATGGAGAAGACCTTTGATGTCCTGGAATGAAACAGACAAGGTAGAGGTGAGGAAACAGAAAAAAGTAAATAGCATTTTTATAAGAGATTGGATGGGTAGAGCTATAGTCGAGATAGTCGTGGGAATTAAGTCAAGTCCAATTTATTGTCATTTAGCTATATACATGTTTATAATGTATATAATCATATAATGTATTTAGAAATGACACAACATTTCTCCGAACCAGGGTGTAAGGCATAGCAGGTTTATAAAATACGTTGGTTGACAGTTTGTCTCCACAGATGGAGAGAGAGAGGTTGAGGAAAGGGAGGGAGGTGTCAGAGATGGATCAAGTGAATTTAAGGGTAGGGTGGAAGTTAGAGGCAAAGTTGATCAACTTGATGAGCTCAGCATGGATGCATGAAGTAGCGTTAATGCAGTTGTCAATGTTGCGGAGGAAGAGTTGGGGAGTATACCTGGGGAAGGCTTCAATGAAGAGGCATGCATAGCTGGGGCCCATGTGAGTGCCCTTGGCTATACATCAAGCTTGGAGAAAGAGGGAGGAGCCAAAGGAAAAAATTGTTCAGGGTGAGGACCAGTACTGCCAGATGGAGGAGGGTGGTGGTGGAGACAGTTTGGTTGGTTCTTTTGTCAAGAAAGAGGTGGAGAGCTCTGAGCCCTTCTTGATGGGGGATAGAAGGGTATAGGAACTGAACATTCATGGTGAAAAGGAGGTGGTCAGTGCCAGGAAACTGGCAGTTACTGAGGAGAATGAGAGCATGAGAAGTGTCGTGGATGTAGGTGGGAAGGGACTGAACCATGGGGGATAGAATGGAATCGAGATATAAGGACATGAGTTTAGTGGGGCAGGAGCAGGCAGAAACAATAGGCCTACCAAGTCCATTTTGTGGATCTTGGATAAAGTTCACATGAATATTGCCTGCGTTGAAGAGCTTTAGTTATAAGGAGAGATTAGATAAACTGTTTTTCCTGGAGGTTAACAGCTGACATGATAAAGATATATAAAATATGAGAGGCAGACATAGGGTAGATAACCAGAATTTTTCCCCTTGGTAGGAGTATGTAAAACTAGAGGGCATATTGAATGAACTACCAGAGGAAGAGGCAAGAAGAGTAACAACATTTAAGAGACATCTGGACAATGAATGACCAAGGCATTGAAGGGATATGGAATTAATGCTGGCAAGTGGGATTAGTGTAGATAGATAAAATAGCTGGCATTAACGTAGTGGGCTAAAGGAACTACCTTTATACTATACTGAATTTTTAGTATTTGTGAACTGTTAAACTTGATATTAATCTCTAAATTTGTAGTTTATACATAGTTTTTGTTTCCTAAATTTAAAAAAAAATGCTGGAGGATCTCAGCAGGACAAGTAGCATCTATGGAGAGAGGACAGAGTTAATGCTTTAGATCAAAGACCTTTCATAAGAATTGAAAAGGTGAGGAAATAAGCATGTATTGAGGGACTGATCAGGGGAAGGATGGAGAGAACAAAGGGAATATCTGATGGTGTGGAGACAAAGAGAATACAGACTACTCAAATCTGTTGACGATATCTGGTGGTGAATACTTTTTAATTACAACTGATCTGTTTCACAAAGGTGTAAATAGAAGGAGATGAGTGCTTTAGAATGGAAAAAAGAAACAATTTTGGAACTATGAAATACAGAACACAGCAGTTACAAGAAACCTAAAATAACAGAGAATATTGGAAATACTTAGCAGTATTACAGAGAGAGAAATAATGAGTTAACATCATAGATTGATGACCTTGCATCACAACTACCAAATCTGTCACAAGACAGAAATTTTGAATTCAATATTGCATCCCAAGGACTGCAATCTACCTGAATGTAAGATGAGGTGTTGGTCCTTGGACATTGGTTGATTCAGATTCGCTTGGTCTCTGCTCCAACATAAACACTCCATTTTGTCTATGTTTAACCCTGTCTTTCTAACAACAAAAACTAATTTTCTCATTTTTTCCCAGTTCTGTTGAAAGCTCAGTGATCTGAAATGTTACATTTGCTTCTTTCTCTACAGGTGCTGCCCAACCTGACGAGCAATTCCAGCGTTTTTTTTCTTTTCTGTTTTTATTACAGACTTTCAGCATCTTCAGTGGTTTACTGTTAGTAGTTTCTAATACCATCTTATTGAAAATATTTGCACTGTAGAACAGAGGGCATCAATTGCTGGAGGAAGTATAGACCTTATAAAATGAATGCAACTGCAGTTTCTGAAGTTTTATCTGATCTATGAACCTGAACAATTGTATCAGACCTTCAGTTAAACAATATTAATAGTCAAAGCAAAATTACCAAATTATAATAATTATAAGAGAATTTATTGCATTTATTTGATCTCTAATAGGGACTGCAAACCACTGCTTGAATTGTAATTGAAGACTTTAGCATTACATTTTGATGCAAAAAGTTAAAGACAATTTCCTTTGCAGGCTTTCAATAGGTCTATGTTTTTTTTTACTTTACTTAAAATTGTCTGCTCATGAATTGCCTTGTATAAAAATAAATATAAATTGTCTAGAAAAGTATGTTTCTCAATGTTGTTACCTTTTGTGATATAAGGTTTTTAATTTTTTCTTCAGTTTTCATAAATTTCTGTTAAATTGCTTTGATTAATAGAAACTGCAGTTGGTGTATTCTTTCAAAGCAGGGGTAGAAATGAAGACTGCTTCAAAAAGAGATAAATAAAGTATCTATTTCATTTTGCCTTCTATGTTATTCCAAGTGGACAATTTATATGAGATTAGTTTACATGAAATATCTGAGTATTCACTATTTGATAGAATATTAAATACACAAAGAAAGAAAAGCTATTGCAAAACAATTTAAAGGTGAGAAGAGAGAAATTTAATAGAGACCTTTAGGGTGAGATTTTCCATATCGAGGGTTGTGAATACTTGGAACAAACTACAGTCGGCCCTCTGGATCCGTGGGGGTTTGGTTCCGGGACCCCCCCACGGATACCAAGTTCCGCGGATGCTCAAGTCCCGTATATAAAATAGAGTAGTATTTGCATATAACCTACACACATCCTCCCGTATACTTTAAATCATCCCTAGATTACTTATACAACCTAATACAATGTAAATAGTTGTTATACTGTATTGTTTAGGGAATAATGACAAGAAAAAAAGTCTGTACATGCTCAAACAATGAGTGCTGGAGAGAGAACTTCCGGGGTTTTTTCGATCCCTATCCGCGTTGGTTGAATCCGCGGATACGGAGGGCCGACTGTACTAGAAGTATGGCATACAGTTAAGTACAATAGTTGAATCAGAAGGGAATAAGAAGGATATGGGCTAATGCAGGCAAAGGGGATTAGCGTAGGTGGGCATCACAGTTGCCATGGATGAGATTGGCTGTAAGGGCCTGTATATTTGCTGTATACCTCTATTTAAAACTAGAGATGGCTTTTAATTTAAAATTAGATGACTGATTCATTGTAAAAGCACCACACAGTTTCTGACATTGCTGTTTTATTATAAATGCATTCATTTGCTTTGTAGTAAACTTTCATGAAGACTTATGTAAGTTTGCATTCCAGAAATGGCCATGAATCCTATTTATACTGAATATCATTTATTTTTCCATTGACAGATATACTTTATTAATCCTGAGGGAAATTTGGTTTCATTACAGCCGCACCAACCAAGAATAGAGCGTAAATATAGCAATACAAAAACCCCAACAATCAAACAACAAAATGCAAACTATGCCAGATGGAAAATAAGTCCAGGACCAGTCTATTGGCTCAGGGTGTCTGACCCTCCACGGGAGGAGCTGCACATTCGATGGCCACAGGCAGAAACGACCTCCCGTGCCGCCAAGTATTGTATCACGGTGGAATGTGGCCGAAGTCCAACAGTAAAAAGTTCAATATCCAGTCTGCAAACACGTTCCTCGATCGTAATATACCCCGGATTGCACCATCCATTGTTAACCAGATCAGTAAGCACGCAACTCCTTTACGCTTACCGCTCTCGGTGCACTTCCGGTCAGCCGGAACAGTATTACCCACCGAACTCCTCTTCTCCAAAAGTCTCTGTTGTCTCAACCCGGTCCTCTTTCCTCGGCTTTGTGATCCCCCTCAGCATCCTCTGTGTGTTTTCCTTCGGATTTCAGCAGGGGTGTCCGCCGCTCTGTTAGCTAAGCCGGCCGGGATTTGCTGGTCCCTGGAATACACAATGCGACCTTGCTTCTGTCCCGCGTGTCGGGATGTAACCATTTCCAGTGCTAAAGAAAACCCAAATAAAACTCTCTCTACCAGCATGTTAGAGAGGGTGCAGCTTCGACGTGTTACCGTGAGAAAAAAAAACAAAAAATAACGTAAATTAGTAACTGCAGAGTAGTAACTTGCAGGTGAGTTTGCAAAGCCGAATAAGGCTTTTATCTATTGGGAGATTTACCCTGAACGCTGTCGCAGTGATAAGTTACATAGACACTGATAGAGGCATCAACTCTGGGCTGCTAGTGGCACATTTTAAATATATGACATTACTAAAACTAAAGGAGAAACTCCACTGAAAATCATCTACAGGGTCAAATTCATTGACTGATTTCCTCATCAGAGAAAAACCAGTAGTTTAAATACCTTGTCGTGCTATATTAGGGACTACAAAGACAACGAGGCGCTGGTAGAGGGGTACACTACTGGGGGAGGGGGTTCAATCACTAATTCATGAAACTACATAAATTAGTGAAAGTTAAGGTTAAAGTGGTTCACTGCATTGAATAAATTAAAAAACAAAAATTTCAAAACAATATGAATATGAATGCACATATTAAAGTAACGTAAAATATATAAATCCTTCCTGTGTTTTAAAGTCTACAATATCTCCAATTTAGTATAGATGTGTAGATGATTTACAGATTATTTACATTTAATGGATAACAGGTGGCAATGCCATAATCTTATTAAGCGATTTCAAAACAGATTGCAAATAGCTGGCTGGATGAATAGGATGAAGAACACATTACTCCTGAATCTAATGATTTCAGCAGTGCATTAAGATGGTTTACAGCCACAATGACAATGCAGGAAATTCAACTTTAGAACCGCTTTAGGCTGCAGGGTCAAACAGCTCACCAGAAAAGAGCATCATACACTGTTTAAATCAAAACCTACTCAAATAGGCATGGTACAGGGTCAGGGAAACTATATGCCATGAGGCAATTTCTCAGCAAGTTGTTCACATCAGAAGGACTGTAAGTGATGTGTCTGGAAGCAGAGCAGCAGAGCTGAGAACAACCTGGGTGTGAGTCACAGAGTATTAGGGCAAGGTCTCTCCACCAAGAATGAGGACTTTGATTGCTTTTGACTCATGTCATCTCTTGTGCCATCAAATGCAAAACATAACTGAGAAGCAAACAACTGTACTAGAAATGGACTCTTCAGCCACATATAGATTAGGAACTACATTTTAAGAATTATTTTCATTTGTTCTCCATAAAATAATTATTTGGAATTTAATTTTAACATGCATAAAGTTTGGATTTTGTTTAGCATGTTTCAGCATCATTTTCATTGTCTATTGCTTTAATGCTAGCAGTATTTTTTATTGTTATGATAATGTAACTTTTTACTGATTAATTGTTCTGATAACAGCTTAAGGGACTGATTCTTCATAATGTCAATAACCCTAAAGAATTAAATTTTAAGAATGGTGGTTGCTGGGATGGTTTGAGCAATTTCACATTAACAGCTTCAGTTAGTTGTCTCTCTATCTCCACCAAGCCTTCCAATTTACTCTTAACAATTTTCATCGTTCAGATAATTATGTAATACCTGTAGACTGAGGGTTAAGATATTTTGATTAGCAGATGTAGGATGTGTACCGCAGATGATTAGATAAGTCTAACAGATTGTTCAACAAACATTTTAAAAAAGCTGTTTTCCTAATAGCGAAACATCTTTATTAATTGCCTAATCTTCAATATTTTATCACTAAATATTACTTCTGAATAATTAGGTGTTTATTTTTCACACATTAAACCTCAGCTGATATCAAGGTAGATCGGAAAAAAGTGGTTAAACAGGATAACTTGCATTAATTGTGTATAAAACTACTTTGTATTATAATACTTGTCTCAAGTTTGCCTTCTGTCAAAGCCTGTTCCAGGCAAGACCTTCACCCAATCTCCAGAAGGCTTAATCTCTATTTGTAAGTAGCAATTCTGTGTTGTGAGACAAAAATATTCAGAATCTGCTTAATGTTTTCTGAACTTTAACCAATCTTTCATCCATGCTAATGTGCTATTCAAAGCACTATGAGGTCTTATTTTATGTAACAACGATCTGAGAAGTATTTTTTAAAAATCCAAAAATACAACATCCTCTCATTCGACTTGCAACTAGACTACAAGTGTTCTCAAAAATAATGCCCATTAAATTTGTTGAACATGGTTTAAAATTGCATGCCATCATAATTTTGTCTATTTGTCCTCTTGTTCTAATTATTTTGCCTTTTTCTTTAAGCTTATACGAAACCTAGTCATTAGTTATTGGTGGGGTCAATTTTCTATCTGCAATTTATTGCTGCATTTATAATATAATGTTGATTATTGTAAATTTGTACACACGTACAATGTAATTGTAAAATAAACTCAGAAAATGAGAAAGAGAATTGTCCCATGAGCAAAGGGTCCAAGGATGTTATCTGTGTTAAGAGCCCTACTTCAGGATCTCTGATGAGATCACTGAATTCTTGAGACAATATAGACATACTCTGGGACAATGTTTTCTGCATTACCTCCTCTTGCCACTCTCCTCATAGCTGGCCCCACCTCAACCCACATTCCAAACCAACCTCCTGGGCCATTTCTTCCCTTGATTATCTTGACTGAGCTTTCCCCAGTTTTGTGGGATTTCTTTATTTTATATATTTTTGGAGATTAGTAAATATGGTTATTTACTGATTTTGCTATTTTTCATTGATTATCAGTTTCAGTTAAAAAGGATGGACTGTACAGTTTTCATCACTTTGCAATACATATTATTTCTCCAGGACACTGATTCACCTTCACATCTATTATTAGGCTGAACCAGACTACTTACAATCTCAGTATTCAGTCTGACCTTGGCCTGTACGTAAGAAGAAACATCAATTTCCACCTGAGCCCATTCAGTACCAAAGTCCAAACAACTTCTTCGTCCCTCAAGATTCAATTACCCCAATGCTTTAGTGGCTGCAATATAAAATTTCCAGCACTTCCATATTCCGTTGCTTATATCTGAAGTAGATCATCATATTTGAGAATGTTACTATGCAAGCACTTAGAATGAATTGGCAATCCAATACTCTTTTTACTTTTATTTCTGCTGTTCAAATTTCAGAAGCGAATTTACTTTCCTCAATTTAAATGAATTGTTAATTTGACTAACAAGCCTTCTAATAATGTGCAATTTGCTTTTTCTTTACAACCAAAGAAGCAATTCATTTTCAGTTTATTTCTCTATTAAAGGTTGGCTTAATAGCACAACATTATCTCCAACTGTGACTTTCTGAATGCAGCAGTAGGGAAGTTGACATTGACACAATTCAGTAACCTAGGTAAACCTATTACTGCATTTTTCAGCCAAATGACTCTCTCATTTCCAGGATAATAAAGACTCTAATTTTCATTTTATATGGAAGTTTGAAGAGAGTTAACTAGTGCTTGGCTGCTAAAGAGGAAATATGTAAACATCCCAACCTTGTAAACCATGGGATATGCAGACATAAGATACCAAAAAGGAGTACAATGCATGAGTGTACCATTACCTTAAATGACTTCTGATTTTATGCTGGCCCTGGCTCTGCTAGACTGAGCCTATTGCTGGTTTTCTGTCTCCTGGCCATGTAGGGCTCCCCTCCTGCCTGTAACTATAGGTAGTAATTGCATGTCTCTTCATATTGCAAGAGAGGGAATGTTATCTGTGTGATGTGTCCACTGGTAGTTTGTGTATGATGTGAGATGTGTACTTGTTACATACACCTGTTAGAGTGCATTCTCCAGTTACCTTATAAGGTAACCGTAGCCTTCAGCCAGGAGCAGATATCATCAGGTGGTTCCCAACCTTCACAGAGTGTTTCAACCCTTAACCACAATACTCTCCAGTTGGTGGGCCGGCAGTGGTGGTCAAATCACTGCCCTGGCTTCCAGCTTCCCTCCTCTCGCCTACTCCAAATCCAACAAGAAGCTCATTCTGCCTCTTCCCCCATCCTACGAGCTGCTTGTTTTTTGCTCCTTTCATCCAGGCCCAGATCTAACAACAACCGCCATGCTGATTTGGCTGGGAAACCTCTGCAGCCGATCTCCACAGGGAAAAACCATGCCTGCTATCCCTTGTCATTACACTCCTGCACTAAGGGCTGGTACTTCAAGTCCTTTCTCTCATGGGTCTCTTCCCATCCCTCCTCCCACGGCACAGTCAGCTCAACCAGAATAATTTTCTTGTCTTCGGTTGACCACAGTACAATATCTGGGTGTAGGGTTGTGTGCACCACATCTGGGAACAGCAACCTCCTTCCCACATCGACCCTCATCTCCCAGGACCTAGCCGTTAGCAGCAGATTGGGCTTTGGTTGTTTGGTTACAAAAGGCCTAGCTCCCTCTTTGATGAAGGTGATGGCCTTCCTCAAATCTGTGCCAGCTGTCCTCTTCTTGCATCTCTCCTGCTCTAGTGTGTCAGCAAGAACCAGAAGCACCTTATCATGGTGCCACCTATACCGTCCTTGAGTTAGAGCTGTTTTACACCCAGACAGTATATGAACCAGTGTCCCCTTTTGACCACAGAGCTTACAGTCAGGTCCTCTCTCATCCCCCATGTGTACAGATGTAATGGTGAAGGGTGTCATACACAGATCGCAAGAGGAAGGAAATACGGAAGGGCTCCAGTCTCCATAACTCTGCCCATGAGATCTTGCGCTTGGGCAGATCCCATTTTGTCCAGGCACCCTGGGACCCTTGTTCCGCTGCCTTTGACATCCGCTTCTCTTCCTCATGGATCCGTACTTCTGCCTGTACCATGTCTCGCCTGTTCCTTATGCTTGCATTTCCCCACTTCTGGAAGTGAACTGAGCCGAGGCCTTGCCGCCCAACACAGGGGTTGCTGATGATATCTCGCAGCTTCAGACAACACACTGCCTCCTCCACAGCTGCATTGGCTGCCCACTTGCACCCAGATCTGGTTGTAACGCCTGCTTGCTTTACCAAGATATCATTGGAATCTCTCAAGCTTAATAAGGCTCTGTATTTTGCCAGCTTGAATTCCTCCACAACAGATGACAGGGGAAGCTGCAGTTGCCCAGAACGAATGTAGAGGCCCACTGAAGAGAAGCTTGGGGGAACTCCCAACCACCTCCACAGGTGCTTGTTAGTTTTCCGCTCGATGCCCCCTACGGCAGTCATGGGGAACTCATAAAGTGTGAAGAGCCAGAGAAGCCTGGGCAGAATGCCGTATTGGTACAGTCAGGTCTTGAATTTACCCGGAAGTCCGGATTTGTCGATCTTCTTCAGACATTCCTCTGTCTGCTTCACAGCATTGGTGACATTGGCCCCATCTGTCAGTGACACATTAAACCCCTTCCCCAAGCATTTTATCGGGTTATCTTCGATGGAAGGGATGACCTCACCCTGAACTTGGAGGTTAAACTTGCTAATAACTTTGCCCTTTCTGATCACCATGCATCTGGACTTCTTAGCCTTGAAGGCCATCCTCGCCCAAGTGGCTACATTACCCAGGGTTTCCAATACCCATCTTGCTTGGACATGTGACACAGTTGTTATGGTGATGTCATCCATGAATCCTTGTAGAGCCGGCTGAACAATGCCTGACTCCAGCATAGGGCCGCGGATTACATCTTCTGCTGCTGATAATAGGAGGTTCATTCCCATAGTAAATAGGATGGGGGAGATGGTGCACCCTGTTGGAATCCTCTTCTGGAGGTCCTGCCAACTAGTTGTGAAATGGGCTGATGTAAACCTGGGTTTGAATCCTCCTAGGTAGCTGGTGATCATGTCTCGAATAGCCACTGGGATGTAGTAGTGGTCGAGTCCTTCTAGGATGAGGTCATGTGGAATAGACCTGTAGGCGTTCACAAGGTCTAACCAGAAAACTGTTAGGTCGCCTTTTTGCTGCTTGGCCTCATGGATTAAATGGCTAATCATTGAGGTGTGTTCCAGACACCCTGGAAAGCCTGGAATGCTGCCTTTCTGGATGGATGTGTTGATATAGCGGTTCTGTGTCATGTAAGAAGTCAGCCTTCTTGCAAGCACAGAAAAGAAAATCTTACATTCCACATCCAGGAGAGAAATTGTCCTAAACTGGGCAATTGTAGAAGAAACCCCTTCCTTTGAAATAAAGCATCCGTCTGCCAATTTCCAACTTGATGGAATAGTACCTTTGGCCCAGACCTTTCTCATGACCTTCCACAGCCTCCGAAGAAGTTTTGGGCATTTCTTATACACCTTATAAGATACGCCACTTAGGCCTGGGGCAGCTGATGCTTTAGCTTTCCAGATGATGTCCTGGATTTCCTGCCATGTAGGCTCCTTCACATTCAGCTCAATTGATGGATTTTTTGGTCTACGCACAGTCTGATTGGTTCCTAGTCCCTGACCCCTCTGTGGCTAGGGGTCTGGTTCCTAGTCCCTGACCCCTCCTCTACCTCTGGCTTCGAGCTGGATAGTATACCAGATTTTTGTTGGCCGAGAAGCGTCCAGGTGAAGCTGAGTGGATCTCTCAGAAACTGTGCTCGCCTTTTCTCTTTCTTCCTTCTTTGCTGTCACAGATGTTCCGCCCTCCGGAGTTTGCACAGCTTTTCCCCCAGCATACTGGTTAAGTCCTTGATACCTTCTTTTTCGGCCAGTGAGCTGGTTTTAAACCTCTTGTTGAGTGCCCTTAATTCGCCTCTCAAACGACAAATCTCCGTTTCCCTCCTATTTGGTTGCCGCGGTAACTCCAGCTGGCTTCTCCGCTCCATTGGGCCAAATCGTTCCTTAGCTAGATTGTACGCTATGGCTGTGAGTGAGTCGATCTTTCTGTGTACTGGACCTAAGGCAACTTCCAGGATGCCGTCTAGGTCATTACCGAACTGCATCCAGGCGACGTTGTCTGACGATCTAGGCCATTTGATCCTGTCTTTCCTTGACGAATGGATTGCGGTAGCCGAAGAGGACCTCACTAGGTCTGTTGTTCGGTGCTGAGGCGACTCAAGTGCGGAGAGATCTTCAGCTCTGTGGGGTGCTTCCTGGCTGGAATTCTCCTTCGTCTCACCGGACACTAAGTCCGTGCGCTGCACTTAGGTCACCACTGATCCATATCTAGACCTGCTCTGGAGTATCTTGAGCCCTCTGATGTTTTTGCAGACCCTCCCGCAATGACACCTTACCGTGAGTTCCTCTCCGGTCAGTGTTGTTTGCTTTAGCTTCCTCGTAGCCATGTTTCCTGACCTGGCCGTTGCCGGTATGACCGTCCTGTTAAGTCTCTCATCCTCCCCACCTCTCGGGAGACTCTGGGGGTACTGCTCTTCGTGTTCAGTCGTAGCTTGAGTGGTGCCCTCTTGCGAGTGCTGCCCACAAGGTTGCTAGCCTTGTGAACTTGTGCCAGTATTTCCTGGAGGTCAGCTGTCTCTACAGCATCACCGACCTTCCTCAGTTGCCATCCAGTCTTTCCTGGAAGCCACTGGTACAAACCAGAAATTATATTTGTAAAATGCTATTCATTTTTCTCAGTTCCTTTGTCTCCAACATACCCGTTCCCAGGATGAGGCTTTCCTTTTCAGGATATCAAAGATATCCTCCTTCTTCTTTAAGAAATGAAGTTTCCCTTCCTGCTCCATTGATGGTGCCCTCACTTGCATCTCCTCCATTTCCTGGACATTTGCGCTCTATCCATCTTCCCGCCCTCTCAAAAGAAATAGAGTTCATCTTATCTTCACCAACCACCCCATGAGCCTCCACACCTAGCACATCATTCTCCACAATTTCCACGATCAATTGGATCCTGCCACTAAACACATCTTTACCTCACCCTCTGCCCCACTCTCCACTTTCCACAGGGGACACTCCCTCTGTGATTCTTTTATTCATTCGTCCCTCCCCACTAATCTCCTTCCTGGCACAAATCCCTGCAAACAACAGAAATGCTACACCTGCCTATTCATCTCCTCTTTTACCTCTATTCAGGGCCCCAAACAGTCCTTCCAGGTGAGGCAACACTTCACCTGCGAATCTGTTGGTGTCATTGTATCCAGTCCTCCTGATGCAACCTCCTCAACATAAATCAGGGGACTGTTTTGTTGAGCACTTCCGCTCCATGTGCCAAAAGCAAAACTTCTCTTTAGCCAAACATTTTAATTCCTAACCCCATTCCTGTTCCAGCATGTCACTCCATGGCCTTCTCTTTTGCTACGATGAGGTGACTCTCAAGGGGAGCAACACTCATATTCCACCTAGGTAGCCTCCAATCTGATGATATGAGCACCAATTTCTCTTTCTGGTAATTTTTTCTCCTTCCTCTTCCCTTTTCTTCTATTCCCCATTCTGGCCTCTTACCTCTTCTCCTCACCTGCCTATCACCTCTCCTTGGTGTCCCTCCTTTCCTTATTCCTGTGGTCCACTCTTATCTCCTATCAGGTTCCTTCTTCTCCTGCTCTTTACCCATCCCACCTACTGGTTTCACCTATCACCTCCTAGCTAGCCCTCCTTTCCCTACTCCCACATTTTTATTCCAGCATCTTCCCTCTTCCTTTCCAGTCCTGAAGAAGGGTCTTGACCCAGAATGTTCACCATTTACTCTTTTCCATAGATGCTGCCTGACCTACTGAGTCCTCCAGCATTTTACGTGTGTTGCTCTGGATTTTCAGCATCTGCAGAATCTCTTGTGTTTGTATATATGAACGTTGTAATTGCTGTATGTGATAGATTACAATGAGGTGAAATGGGTTTTATGAAAGAATGTTAATTTCTGGGTATTGAGGATGTGGTGCTTTGACAGGGTAATGTTCAGTGGTGCTTTTCTTTGCAGAAGGGCCTTGTTGATATATTTAACCACACATATGAGGTCATTAGACTTCATCCAGTATTAGGATTAGATCCTCCCTGATCATCACTTACTACTGCCTTTTCATTTTGGGCTAGGAAGGCTAAGACTAAGTAGCACTTACATCCACTGTGATGAAATGCTTTGAGAGGCTGGCGATGAAATTCCTGCCTGAGAAGTGACTTGAATCCATTCCATTTTGCCTACTGTCAAAACAGGTTATCAGCAGATAGAATTTCATTGGCTCTTTCCTCAACCCTGGAACATCAGGACAGTGAAGATGCATACATCAGCATGTTCTTCATTGTCTACAGCTCTGCATTCAACACTATCATTGGCTCAAAATTAATCAATAAGCTCCAAGACCTCTGCCATAATGCCTCTTTGTGCAACTGAATCCTCAATTTCCTCATTTGCAGACCCCAGTCAGTTTGGATTGGCTATTACATTTCCACAATCACCATCAGCACAAGTACACCACAAGGCTGTGTGCTTTGCCCCCTATCTACTCACTTTACACTTATTGCTGACAACAATACCGTTGCTGGCCAAATCAAAGATGGTGATGATTCAGCATATAGGAAGGTAATTTAAAATCTGTCTCAATGGTGCCACAACAACCTCTCATTCAACATCAGCAAAACCAAAGAGCTTATTGATTAGAGGAGGAGGAAACTGGACATCCAGGAGCCAGTCCTCATCAGGGCATCAGAGGTGGACAGGATTAGTAACATTAAATTCCTTGATGTTATCATTTCAGAGGATATGTCTTAGGTCCAGCACATAAGAGCCATTACAAAAAGAGCATGAAAATGTCTCTATTAGAATTTTGTGAAGATTCCACATGTCATCTAAAACTATGATAAACATCTATAGGTACAAGGTGGAGAGTATACTGGTTGCATTGCTGTCTGGTATGGAAATACCAATATCCTAAAAGGAAAAGCCTATAAAAGTAGTGGATAGAGCCCAGTCCATCACAACCCAAACCTTCCAAACCGCTGAGAACATCTGCAAGGAGTGCTGTCATAGCAAAGCAGCATCCATCATCAAGGACTCACACCATCCAGGCCATGCTTGCTTCTCGCTGCTGCCATCAGAAAGGAGGTATAGGAGCTTTAGGTACCACACCACCAGGTTCAGGAACAGTTACTACCCCTCAACCATCAGGCTCCTGAACCAGAGTGGATAACTTCACTCATCCCTAACACTGAACTGATTCCACAAACTACGGACTTACATTCAAGGACTCTATAACTCATATTCTCAATATTATTATTATTATTTTGTTTTTCTTTTTGTATTTGCATAATTTGTTGTCTTTTGCACATTGGTTGCTTGTCCATCTTTGTATGCAATTTCTCACTGATTCTATTATGCTTCTTTGTATTTACTATGAATGCAGCAAGAAAATGAATCTTAAAGTTGTATATGGTAAATAGATGTACTTTGATAATAAATTTACCTTAAACTTTGTTCAGGAGTCCTTTGACCAAGATATTGGTGAAATGGAACATCAGTTCCAAGAACTGCTCCAGCATTCCAATCTGCTGTGCTCTCATGTCTTTAGTGTTATTGGTTATAGGTGGGAACGCAAATCAGGAACTCAAAGGCTGGGCAGTGAATGGAGATCCAATCAAAGTTAAAATCAGATGAAGGGACGGGGTGGTGCTGAAGGTAGTGAGTCATAAGACCATAAGACAAAGGAGCAGAAGTCGGCCACTTGGCCCATCAAGTCTGCTCCGCCATTTTATCATGATCTGATCTATTCTCCCATTTAGTCCCACCTCCCCACCTTCTCACCATAACCTTTGATGCCCTGGCTATTCAGATACCTATCAATCTCTGCCTTAAATACACCCAATGACTTGGCCTCCACTGCTGCCTGTGGCAACAAATTCCATAGATTCACCACCCTCTGACTAAAAAAAATTCCTTCGCATTTCTGTTCTGAATGGGCGCCCTCCAATCCTTAAGTCATGCCCTCTCGTACCAGACTCCCCCATCATGGGAAACAACTTTGCCACATTCACTCTGTCTATGCCTTTCAATATTCGAAATGTTTCTATGAGGTCCCCCCTCATTCTTCTAAGCTCCAAGGAATACCATCCAAGAGCGGACAAACATTCCTCATATGTTAACCCTCTCATTCCTGGAATCATTCTAGTGAATCTTCTCTGTACCCTCTCCAACATCAGCACATCCTTTCTTAAAGAAGGAGCCCAAAACTGCCCACAGTACTCCAAGTGAGGTCTTACCAGCGCCTTATAGAGCCTCAACATCATATCCCTGCTCCTATACTCTATTCCTCTAGAAATGAATGCCAACATTGCATTCGCCTTCTTCACCACCAACTCAACCTGGAGGTTAACCTTAAGGGTATCCTGCACGAGGCTCCCAAGTCTCGTTGGATTTCAGAACTTTGAATTCTCTCCCCATTTAAATAATAGTCTGCCCATTTATTTCTTCTGCCAAAGTGCATAACCATACACTTTCCAACACTGTATTTCATTTGCCACTTTTGCCCATTCTCCCAATCTATCCAAGTCTCTCTACAGACTCTCCGTTTCCTCAGCACTACTGGTCCCTCCACCTACCTTTGTATCATCAGCAAACTTAGCCACAAAGCCATCTATTCCATAATCCAAATCGTTGATGTACAACGTGAAAAGAAGCTGTCCCAACACGCACCCCTGTGGAACACCACTGGTAACCGGCAGTCAACCAGAATAGGATCCCTTTATTCCCACTCTCTATTTCCTGCCAATCAGCCAACACCCTATCCACGTATGAAACTTTCCCGTAATTCCATCTTGTTAAACAGCCTCATGTGTGGCATGGTGTCAAAGGCCTTCTGAAAATCCAAATATACAATATCCACTGCATCTCCCTTATCTAGCCTACTTGTAATTTCCTCAAAAAATTGTAATAGGTTTGTCAGGTAGGATTTTCCTTTAAGGAAACCTTGCTGAGTTCTGCCTATCTTGTCATATGCCTCCAGGTACTCCATAACCTCATCCTCGACAATCGACTCCAACAACTTCCCAACCATCAATGTCAAGCTAACAGGTCTATAATTTCCTTTTTGCTTCCTTGCCCCCTTCTTAAAGAGCGGAGTGACATTTGCAATCTTCCAGTCCTCCGGAACCATGCCAGAATCTATCGACTTTTGAAAGATCATTGCTAATGCCTCCACAATCTCCACAGCTACTTCCTTCAGAACACGAGGGTGCATTCCATCTGGTCAGGGAGATTTATCTACTCTTAGACTATTCAGCTTCCTGAGTACTTTCTCTGTCATAATTGTGATTGCGCACACTTCTCTTCCCTGCCACCCTTGAGTGTCCGGTATACTGCTGTCTTCCTCAGTGAAGACTGATGCAAAATACTCGTTCAGTTCCTCCGCCACCTCCTTATCTCCCATTACAATTTCTCCAGCATCATTTTCTATTGGTCCTATGTCTACTCTCACCTGTCTTTTACTCTTTATATACAAACGTTTGTACTTGAAAAAGCTTTTAGTATCCTCTTTGATATTATTTGCCAGCTTCCTTTCATAGTTCATCATTTTCCTCTTAACAATCTTCTTAGTTTCCTTTTGTAAGGTTTTAAAAACTTCCCAATCCTCTGTCTTCCCACTGATTTTTGCTTCCTTGTATGCCCTCTCCTTTGCTTTAACTTTGGCTTTGACTTCTCTTGTCAGCCATGGTTGCATCCTTTTTCCATTTGCAAATTTCTTTTTTGGAACATGTGTCTTGCACCGTCCTCACTTCTCGCATAAACTCCAGCCACTGCTGCTCTGCCATCCTTCCCGCTAGTGTCCCTTTCCAGTCAACTTTGGCCAGTTCCTCTCTCATGCCACTGTAATCTCCTTTACTCCAATGAAATACCAACACATCGGATTTCGGCTTCTCCTTCTCAAATTTCACAGTGAGCTCAATCATGTTATGATCACTGCCTCCTAAGGGTTCCTTCACCTCAATCTCTCTAATCACCTCTGGTTCATTACACAATACCCAATCCAGTACAGCCGATTCCCTAGTGGGCTCAACAAGCTGTTCTAAAAAGCCATCTCACAGACATTCTACAAATTCTCTCTCGAGATCCAGTGCCAACCTGATTTTCCCAATCCACTTGCATGTTAAAATCCCCACAATTATTGTAACACTGCCTTTCTGACAAGCCTTTTCTACTTCTTGTTGTAATTTGTAGTCCACATCACTGCAGCTGTTTGGAGGCCTGTGTATAACTACTATCAGGGTCCTTTTACCCCTGCGATTTCTTAGCTCAACCCATAAAGATTCTGCACCTTCCGATCCTATGTCACCTCTTTCTAATGATTTGATATCATTTCTTACCAATAAAGCCACACCACCCCCTCTGCCTACCTGCCTATCCTTCCGATACACCATGTATCCTTGGACGTTCAGCTCCCAGAGACATGCATCCTTTAGTCACGTCTCAGTGATGGCCACAATATCATACCTGCCAATCTGTAGCTGTACGACAAGATCATCCACCTTATTCCTTATGCTGCGTGCATTTAAGTATAACACCTTAAGACCAGTATTTAGTACTTTTTGCTTTGATTGCACTGCAACTTTATTGCGCTGCAACTCATCCCAATGGCTGTAAATTTGCCCCATCACCTGCCTGTCTTTCTTGACATCTTTACTGCTCACTATCTTAGATTTATTTCTGTTTTCCCCTTCCTCCGCTCTATCATTCCGGTTCCCATCCCCCTGTCAAATTAGTTTAAACCCTCCCTAACAGCTCTATTAAACCTTCCTGCCAGGATATTGGTCCCCTTCAGGTTCAGGTGTAACCCGTCCATTTTGAACAGGTCATACTTCCCCCAAAAGAGATCCCAATGATCCAAGAATCTGAAGCCCTGCCCCCTGCACCAGTCTTTCAGCCACACATTCATCTGCCTGATCCTACTATTCTTGCCCTCGCTAGCACGTGGCACAGGTAGCAATCCCAAGATTACTATCCTGAAGGTCCTGCTTCTCAGCTTCCTTCCTAACGCCCGGATGGGAGTTTGGGAGACTCAAAACAAAGAACTATACATAACAAAGGGGGCAGATTTCCCAGGTAGCTCCCAGTTTACAATTCCATGACCTTCGATTTGCTGTACAGTTTGTTGAAGGTGATCTGCATTCATTGTCAGATTAATTCTGCATGAGTGGCCATACACACACATTTGGTAGCACTGGAATCTAAAAGTGTTTAAATGCAACATGCACATGGAGGACCCAAAATCAATTTACAACATTTGTAAAATACGGGAAATACTCAATTGTTTTCAGTAATCAGCTTTCTAAATAATTGTGCACAGCATGTAAACTTTATGCTATTCAAGATAAATTTTCAGCCTTTATCCCTGACTTAATTTTCTTATTGATGAAGGCAGGCATCAAACACCACTCATTCCTGATGAATGCAAAGCTACACTGATAGGTGGGATGACCTGACCTATACAGGAAATCTAGTATGACCTTTGTAAAACTATCAGTGATGTCAAAAGACAATACCTGATCAAACTAGAGTCCTAAACCAACTGTCATGCATGGCAAGGCTTGCATGCTATATTGGGCTATAAAAAGAAATCGGGCAGTTTTGACAGCAACGATACATCCCTCTCCAATAAGTTCAATGCACATTTCAAACAGAATTTCAAAGATATGGCACCACCCACTGCCAACAGCCTCTGATGCTCCTGTGTCCTTCTTAAAAAAAGGTCAGAAAATGCAGCAACACACCTGTTTTAATTCATCATTTGATCAAAAAGACACTTAACAGCAAAAATTAAACAGCCCATTAGAAATTATTACAGATAGTCAACATCAAAATGGTAACAAATTAAGAGAGCAGATTTTTGTTTCTTGCACAACAGCTGGTAGTAAATTTGAAATGTTTCAGTTTTGTAAATTCAGAACTGATAATTCATGCCATCACTAAATAATCAAGACAGAGTGAAAGCAGAAAGTATTTTAAACCAAGCAGTCAATCTTTTCATGTTAATACTTGCTTGGAGAATTTCAGTACAAGATCCAGTTTTTTTAAGATTAGGTAACAAGCAAATTAATTGCATTATCAATAATTATTGTAAAGGCATCCACATTAGCAACAATCAAAAACAAAGCAATTAGAACTTAAATATTACAATTATTTCAATTAAGAGTTCATCAAATAAATATTGTAAGCAAAATACAAAACAGGAAAACCATTATTAAACATCTATATAGATTTAATATTAACGAGTTGAAGTCTGAAAAGGATGTTTAACTTTAAAAGAATTTGAAAGGACCTGGTTGGTTTGATCTCTGATCTTGTCCAAAGGAGAAACCAAAACTGAAGTCATCTTTGCTGTTTCCATAATTATTTGAAGATAAATCAGATTGGAAAGAAAATGTAAATGGCTGTTCACTTGATGGACTTGCCATTCCTATAAAAATTCAAAATAACACTTTCAAAATGAATTTTCCTAAACTATAATATTAAACATTTGAATTTCAAGGTATTTACAAGTAAAGAAGATATAATGGATGGAATGAGGCAAAGAAACGTGGAAATTATGTTAGTGAAGGTAGAAAGAGGCTTTTCATCAAGATAAAAGCAAGAGAAGAAGTAATCTGGATGTTATTGCAGTACAGAATGGAAAAGCTGAGGGTAACTAAAGATGGCAACTCCTGCATACAGATAGTATGTTGTAGAATCTTTCAAATTTCTTGCTGGTGGAGTTCTAAGCTCCATGTACCTATCCAGGAGCCTCTTAAAAGACCCTATCGTATCCACCACCATCGCTGACAGCCCATTCCACACACTCACCACACCCTGCGTAAAAAACTTACCCCTGACATCTCCTCTGTACCTACTTCCAAGCACCTTAAAACTGTGTCCTCTCATGTTAGCCATTTCAGCCCTGGGAAAAAGCCTCTGACTATCCACACGATCAGTGCCTCTCATCATCTTATACACCTCTATCAGATCACCCCTCACCCTCTGTCGCTCCAAAGGAAAAAGGCCAAGTTCACTCAACCTATTCTCATAAGGCTTGCTCCCCAATCCAGGCAACATTCTTGTAAATCTCCTCTGCACCCTTTCTATAGTTTCCACATCCTTCCTGTAGTGAGGTGATCAGAAATGAGCGCAGTACTCCAAGTGGGGTCTGACCAGGGTCCTATATAGCTGTAACATTACCTCTCGGTTCTTGAACTCAATCCCACAGTTGATGAAGGCCAATGCACCGTATGCTTTCTTAACCACAGAGTCAACCTGCTCAGCAGCTTTGAGTGTCCTATGGACTTGGACCCCAAGATCCCTCTGATCCTCCATACTGCCAAAAGTCTTACCACTAATACTATATTCTGCCATCATATTTGACCTACCAAAATGAACCACTTCACACTTATCTGGGTTGAAATCCATTTGCCACTTCTCAGCCCAGTTTTGCATCCTATCGATGTCCCACTGTAACCTCCCTCTGTAGCCCTCCACACCATCCACAACACATCCAACCTTTGTGTCTTCAGCAAATTTACTAAACCATCCCCCCACTTTCTCATCCAAGTCATTTATAAAAATCATAAAGAGAAGGGGTCCCAGAACGTTTCCCTGAGGCACACCACTGGTCACCGACCTCCATGCAGAATGTCTCCTCTATACTCTTTGCCTTCTGCGAGCAAGCCAATTCTGGATCCACAAAGCAAGGTCCCCTTGAATCCCATGTCTCCTTACTTTTTCCAATAAGCCTTGCATAGGGTACCTTATCAAATGCCTTGCTGAAATCCATATACACCACATCTACTGTTCTACCTTCATCAATATGTTTAGTCACATCCTCAAAAAATTCAATCAGGCTCATAAGGCATGACCTGCCTTTGACAAAGTCATGCTGACTATTCCTAATCATATTATGCCTCTCCAAATGTTCATAAATCCCGACTGTCAGGATCTTTTCCATCAACTTACCAACCACTTTCAAGGGTTAGACTACTTACCACTATCTTTTGAGGATGATTGAAGATTGTCTGTTACATTAGATGAGTAATGCTTTTCAGGCTGAAAAATATATCATAAGAATTAGGTTGCAATCTCAAGTCAAGTTACAAACAGATGACAATTTATGTAAAAAAAAGCCTAATTAGTCTGTTACTTAAATATAATCAGTTGCCCTACCTCCACTTGTCTGCACTATTTGTATAATATCTTATTTCTTTCTTCAACACCCACCCAATCTACTCTTAAATGCTGACCTGACTGATGCCAACTTGATTACGGGTACATTCTCCAGTGCAAACAGACTATTTCATTAAATGCTTCTAGTTTACACAGTAACAGCTTCAGTATTGTATCTTTTTCCTCTGCTTCTTAAGACAGGTCATGAGAATAGGGTAGAAAGTGTGGTGAGAGGGTAATGAGCATGGAAATGGAAAAAGAGAGGGAGGGGTTGAAACCAATGGGAAGTGATTACTGGATTTTAGAAAAATCGATGTTCATCTCATCAGGATGGAAACTATCCAGACAGAATATGAGGTGTTGCAGTTCCAACATAAAGTAATCTGAAGTAATTTTTATGTCTTGCACTATACTGCTAAATTCTAAAAAAAACTTCCAATTGTTAGACTCACTACCTTTCTGGCAATTCCACATGCCTCCTCTTTAGGCAACACACATCAAAGTTGCTGGTGAATGCAGCAGGCCAAGCAGCATCTGTAGGAAGAGGTGCAGTCGACGTTTCAGGCCGAGACCCTTCGTCAGGACTAACTGAAGGAAGAGTGAGTAAGGGATTTGAAAGTTGGAGGGGGAGGGGGAGATCCAAAATGATAGGAGAAGACAGGAGGGGGAGAGATAGAGCCAAGAGCTGGACAGGTGATTGATAGGCAAAAGGGAATACGAGAGGATCATGGGACAGGAGGTCCGGGAAGAAAGACAAGGTGGGGGGGGGGGGACCCAGAGGATGGGCAAGGGGTATATTCAGAGGGGCACAGGGAGAAAAAGGAGAGTGAGAGAAAGAATGTGTGCATAAAAATAAGTAACAGATGGGGTACGAGGAGGAGGTGGGGCCTAGCGGAAGTTAGAGAAGTCGATGTTCATGCCATCAGGTTGGAGGCTACCCAGACGGAATATAAGGTGTTGTTCCTCCAACCTGAGTGTGGCTTCATCTTTACAGTAGAGGAGGCCGTGGATAGACATGTCAGAATGGGAATAGGATGTGGAATTAAAATGTGTGGCCACTGGGAGATCCTGCTTTCTCTGGCGGACAGAGCGTAGATGTTCAGCAAAGTGGTCTCCCAGTCTGTGTCGGGTCTCGCCAATACATAAAAGGCCACATCGGGAGCACCGGACGCAGTCCCTTACTCACTCTTCCTTCAGTTAGTCCTGACGAAGGGTCTCGGCCTGAAACGCCAACTGCACCTCTTTCTACAGATGCTGCTTGGCCTGCTGCGTTCACCAGCAACTTTGATGTGTGTTGCTTGAATTTCCAGCATCTGCAGAATTCCTGTTGTTTACCTCCTCTTTAGATCTAATACTACTCCTAATTTCGTTGGTAACTCATGGACAAGTGCTCTTTCTTGACATGTTTGGTCCAGACAGGAATGAAAAAATATTGTACTTATGAATGCACTGTTTTGCATGTCATCCATTGCCCATCAATCAACCCATTTAGAAAAGTCTCATGCTATAGAAAATTCGAGTTCATGTCCTTATTGTTTCCAATTCCTGTTTAGCTTCAGTAGCTTCTGATTCAACCACCTCCCTTTCTCCTTTCATGAAGAATTTATTATGTCTGAGTCTAGAATAGCTTGTTCCCTAGTTGATTTCTAAAAAAGTCATTATGCACATATTTCAGGAATTTTCCCTCCATAATCTTATTGCTAAGTTGGTTGGAGCACTAGCAAGTTTTTTTTTTAAGATCAGGTCATTATAGAGTTTTTCATATGAACACAATACATGCAACATTCAAAGACTAATAGGTAATTTATGTAATTGAAAGACAGCAAGATAAGCAAACTGCTGAAGTCACTAACTTGGTGAACATGGCAATTGGTGAGTGAATGAGATCATTCTGAAATTTAGTTTTGCTTAGCAATTACAATTTAGAATTTAATTCAGAATTTTAATTTTAAAAGCATTTTGTTTACAGAGTATGTTAATTAATTATTCTGTCAATGCTAGTTAACAATTATTGTAAAGCAAAAAAATTGTTCACAGTTAATACTGGCAATATTCAGCGTCTTTGGAGAAACAGGCATATTTTGGGGAGAAGTGGGGAGAACAAATGAAATGTCAATGGTAGGACGAAGACAAAGAGCAAATAGATTATCCAGATTGCTACCTAGAGGCTAGACATCATCCATAAAGAATGAAACACAGTCAATACTAAGATAGCCACGTTCCACACTACTTCTCATAACCACAATCTTAAGAATTTCCAGGACTTCTTGACCTTTTTAAAAGAAACAATCTGTGACATTAACTGGCAGAGCATGTGGGTTCTGAATGAATTATCATGGAAGTTACAGATGCATGTCTACAATGAAGTGAGGCTTTCAACCCCACCAGGTACCCGGGCCTTAGGTTTAAAATCAAGTCCGAGAACAAGGCATCAGCCATTTAGGATGTAGAAGATAAGGAGAAATTGCTTTATGGGAAAGTTTGTAAACCTTTGGAATATTCCATTCACATGCTTCAGTCAGAAAGTATACTCCAGGCTGAGATCAATAGGTGTTATAGATTTTAAAGGAATCAGAGGATATAGCGATTAGGTAGGAAGGTGGACTTGAAGTACAAGATCAGCCATAACAAAAACAGAAAATGCTGGAAATGGATATAAAGTCAGGCAGCATGTGTAAGAAGAGCTACAGAGTTAAAGAACCTGTTAGAACTGAGGAGGGAAAAGAAACTTGTTAAGATGCATGCAGTGTGGAAAGGAGGGTTAGCTCTTGCACTTCTAGTTTAGTGTTATGGATTTGATGTTCACAATGCAGTATCCTCTACACTGGAAAAACCAAATGCAGATTGAATGATCACTTTGTAGAGCACTTGTTTTCAGTAACATGAGGAAGACTGTAGATGCTGGAAATCCAAAACAATACATACAAAATGCTGGAGGAACTCAGAAGGTCAGGCAGCATCTATGGAAGTGAATATATAGTCAATGTATTGGCCGAGACCCTTCTTCAGGTCTGAAAAGGGGAAGATGCCAGAATAAGAAGATGAGGTGAGGGGAAGGAGGCTAGCTGGAAGGTGATAAGTGACACCTTCTGATAGGAGAGGACAGTGGATCACAGGAGAAAGGGAAAGACAAGGGGACCAAGAGGTAAGTAATAAGCAGGTGAGAAGTAGTAAAAGGTCAGAGTGGCGAATAGAGGAAGGGAGGGGGGAGATGTTTACCGAAAGGAGAAATTGATATTCGTGACATAAGGTTGGAGCGTATCCCAACTGAATATAAGGTGTTGCTCCTCTGCCCTGAAGGTGGCCTCATCTTGGCACAAGAGGAGGCCATGGACTGAACACATCGGAACGGGAATGGGAATTACATTGCTTGACTACCAGGAAGACCCACTTGTGGCAAATGGTGCGGAGGTGCTCAATGAAGCGGCTGCCCAATTTACACGGAGTTTCATCAATGTAGATTAGGCCGCATTGGGAACACCGGACACAGTAGACAACCCCAGCAGACCTATAGGTAGAGTGTTGCTTCACCTAGAAGGACAGCTTGGGGCCCTGAATGGAGGTGAGGGAGGAAGTATATGGGCAGGTGTAGGATTTAGGCCGCTCAAGGATAAGTGCCGGGAGGGAGATTGGTGGGGAAGGGCAAATGGACAAGGAAATCATGGAGGGAATGATTCCTGCAGAAGGTGGGGGGGGGGCAGGTTGAGGTAAAGATATGTTCAGTGATAGGATCGCTATGGAAATGGCAGAAGTTGCTGAGTATAATGTGCTGCTTGCGGAGGCTGATGGGGTGGCAGGTGAGGACAAGAGGAACTCTTGTTAAAGAGGCAGGAAGATAGGGTGAGCACAATGTACAGGAAATGGAGGTAATGGAGGTGAAGGCAGTATCAATAGTGGAGGAAGGGAAACCCTGATCTTTGCTGATGTTCTGGAATGGAAAGCTGCACCCTGGGAACAGATGTAGTGGAGATGGAGAAACTGAGAAAAGTGAATACCATTTTTACAGGAGATAGGGTGGGAAAAGATATAGTTGAGATAACCACGGGAATCAGTAATCAGTATGTTTATAATATATGCCAGTTGATAGTTTGTCTCCAAAGATGCAGGGAGAAATTAAGAAAGGGGAGGGAGGTGCCAGAGATGGATCAAGTGAATTTAAGGGCAGGGTGGAAGATAGAGGTAATGTTGATAAAATTGATGAGCTCAGCATACAACAGTGCTAATACAGTCGTCAATGTATCAGAGGAAAATTTGGGGAGTATAACTGAGGAAGGCTTCGAATATGGACTGCTCTACATAGCCAATAAAAAGGCAAGCATAGCTGGGGCCCATGTGAGTGTTCATAGCTACCCCTCAAGTTTGGAGAAAGTGGGAGGAGCCGAAGGAAACACTGTTTAGGTTGAGGTCCAGTTCTTCCAGACGGAGGAGGGTGGTGGCTGCGACTGGTTGCTTTTTTTGTCAAGAAAGAAGTGGAGAGCTTTGAGGTCTTCTTGATGGGGGTTAGAAGTGTATAGGAACTAAGTATCCATGGTGAAGATAAGGTGGTCAGGGCCAGGAAAATGAAAGTTACAGAGGAAATCAAGGGCACAAGAAGTGTAGAAGATGTAGATGGTTTCAGTGTGAGCTGGTGACTCTGTTGCCTGCCATTTTATTTCTCTGAAACACCTGGCCTATCCTGCACTCTTACACTGAGGCCCACTCAAACCTGAGGAACAGCACATCTCTAGTCTGGGTAGTTTGCATCCTTCTTGCCTCAATATTGAATTCTACTACTTCAGAAAACTTGATTTCTAAATCTGTATCCATTATTCATAGGTGATATTGGCTCAGTTTATTTCTATTTTTTTCTCGCTGGGAGAAGAGTACATGCCGAGCATGACCCGCCAGGCATGTCTTACCATTCTGCTATTTTGTCTGCCTTCTTTTACCTCTGTTCTCATTCTCCTACTGTTCCCAATCACTCACTGGCTAGATATCCTTGTTTACAACTTAACCCCCTGGTTGTATCAATTTTATCCTATAATAGCTATCTCCCTCACCCACCTTCCCTATACCTTAATGATCTTCTCTTTTCTCCTTCCCAGGTTTTTTGACGAGACGTCTTTAACTTGAACTGCTAACTGTTTCTTTTCCCATTAGATGCAGCTAGACCTGCCAAGTACTTCCAGCATGTACTTTTTTATCTTAAATTTCCAGTATCTACAGTTTTATTTTGTAGTTTAATTTACAGCATCTGCCACTGTATTATTGAACAAGCCTGCAGGACTGTTTAGCCTACTCCTGCGTCTTTATTTTTTAAATTCTTATCCTAGGGAACATTCATACTCAGGCAAGTTGTTTTTTTATATATATACACATACATACACACACACACACACACACACACACACACACACACACACACACACACAGTGGTAGGTGCCTGGAACACACTGCTAGAAGTGATGGTGGAAGCAGATATCATAGTAACATTTGAGACAGGAACAAGCAAGGGAAGGAAGACCACGTACAGGCAGATGTGATTAGTTTAAACTGGCATAATGGTCAGCATGGACAGTGTGGATCACAGAATCTGTTCCTATACTGTACTATGTTCTATGCGCATTTCACCTCATCTAACATTATGAAAGTTCTCAGATGCACTGATTTTTACCGTTTTCTTGAAAAACAAATTCGAGAACTCAAACTGATTAACAGTGCTGTGGTTATCAGTCACCTGAAATGAAGTAAAAAAAAACTTTTAGTCCACAAACCAATACGTAATTAAAATAAGAGGAAAGCATGAATTGTTCAATATTATTTGCAGTAAATTTCAGGTTTTTCAAGTTAGAAAATCAGAGGAAATTGATTAATTCCTTATGAAAATTTCTGGCACTAAAGCACTGAATTGGTTTGCCCATAGAAGACAGAAGGTAGTGGTGGAAGGGTATTATTGTGGCTGGAGTTCTGTGACCAGTGATGTTCTGCAGGGATCAGTGCTGGGGACTCTGTTGTTTGTGATATATAAAAATGACTTGGATGAAAATGTAGATGGGTGGGTTAGTAGATTTGCACACAGCACAATGGTTAGTGGAGCCGTAGACATTTAGCATACAGCAGGATACAGATTTGGCTGGAGAAATGGTCATATCTTAGGTATTGCACTTCGGAAGGTCAAATGAAAGGAGAAAGTATACAGTTAATAGACTTATGGTCTTAATAGGCCACTTAATAGCACTGAGGTACAGAGGGATCTTGGGGTCCAGGTCCATATCTCACTGAAATGGCCACACAAGTAGATACGATGTTAAAGAATAGTTGCTTTCATTAGTTGGGGCATGTGTATAAAAGTAAGGAAGTCATGTTGCAGCTATATAAACGTACTTTAAGTCACACTTGGAATATTGTGTGCAGTTCATGTCATCCCATTACAGGAAGGATATGTAGGCTTTGGAAAGGGTCCCTGGATCAAAGGGTATAAACTATAGAGAGAATGGACAAAGTGTGTTGTTTTCTCTGCAGCATTGGAGGCTGAGAAGATTCCTGACAGAAGTTTATAAATTATAAGAGGCATTAGGATAGACAGAAATAATCTTTTACTGAGGGTAGAAATGCCAAATATCAGAGGACGTGCATTTAAGGGGGGGGGGGGGGAGTTTAAAAGAGACAAGTTTGGCAAGTTTCTTTTACATGGTGTGTAGAATGGTCTGCCAGGGTACTGCGGAAGTAGATATGATAGTGGCATTTAAGAGGCGTTTAGATAGACAGACACATAAATATGCGGGGAATGGAAGGATAGAGCTTCATATACAATCAAGAGAGATTTAGTTTAAGTTGGTATCATGTTTATCAGAATCAGAATCATTTTTATTATCACCAGCATGTTTTGTGAAACTTGTTAACTTAGCAGCAGTACACTGCAATACACAATATATAAAGGGGAAAAAAACTAAGATCAATTACAGTAAGTATATGTACGTATATTACAGAGTTAGGTTAAAATAGAGATAAACAGAAATAATCTATATAAAAAAGTGAGGTAAGGTTCTTGGGTGCAATGTCCATTTAGGAATCATATGGCAGAGGAAATGAAGCTATTCCTGAATCGCTGAATGAGTGCCTCCAGGCTTCTGTACCTCCTTCCTGATGGTAACAATGAGAAGAGGGCATGTCCTGGATGATAAGGGTCATTAATAATAGACGTTGACTTTCTAAGGCACCACTCCTTGAAGGTGTCTTGGATATTACAGAGGCTAGTACCCAAGATGGAGCTGACTAATTTTACAACTTTCTGTAGCTTCTTTTGGTCCTGTGCAGTAGCCCCTCCCCACCCCAATACCAGACAGTGATGCACTCTATCAGAATCCACAGTACAACAATAGAAGTTTTTGAGTATTTTAGGTGACAAACCAAATCTCTTCAAACTCCTAACGAAATATAGCCACATTCTTGCCTTCTTTTTATAGCTGCATCAATATGTTGGGACTAGGTTAGATCATTAGAGATCTTGACACCTAGGAACTTGAAACTGCACACTCTCTCCACTTCGGATCCCTCTATGAGGATTGGTTTGGGTTCCTTCGCTTACCCTTCTTAAAGACAACAATCAGCTCTTTCATCTTACTGACACTGAGTGTAAGGTTGCTGCGGTAACACCACTCAATTAGCTGGTATATCTTGCTCCTGTATGCCCTATCATCTCCATCTGAGGTTCTACCAACAATGGTTGTAACATCAGCATTGTCACAATCTTCATGGGCTGAAGGGCCTGTTCCTGTCTAACATTGTTCTATGTTCTATTAACAGTAAAAGGAATAAATGAGAAGTTGATTATGGCTTTATGGAAGAGAATAGCAATTAAGAGATGGGGAGAGAGAGGGACAGAAATTGTGGCTTATCAAGAATACAGTGGGGAAAAATGGCATTCAATGAATTCAGAATTGATATTAGAGAATACCAAGTTGGCAGTAGTGGTAGTGAAGAAACAGAGTTGATTAGAAGAGGAGAGGCTGAATAATTCCTTGAGAGTCAGTGGGGCATATTGCCTCTCCTCCAGATTCAAAAGGGGAGAGTTAAAAAAAACTCCTCAGTCAAGTACCACTACCTACATTTCACTAGATTTTCTAAGATCTAGCGCCCAACAATTAAAATGGAATCTAACTCATTTTCACTGTGGAATGTTGATTAAATTCCTCAACTCCTGAGGATTAGATATTGATGTGGAATGCCAGAAAACTGCAGATAGAACCCAATGCAGCAACTGGATTGTTGATCTTTATTTTAAAATGTTCCATTCCAAATGCATAGTATTGATGTTTTTTCCTCTTTTGATTTTCTTTTACTTGTTTTGTTGCTGTACATGTCAAACTTAACTCTAGGTATCTTTTTTCCCCTAATAATCAGAGATTACTAGGGAGACGTAGGCAGATGATGGCTAAGGCAGCTGCGTGTTATTTAAGGGATATCATAATATCACCTCAATATTCATTCACGTTCAATTTTCATATGTGTATATACAGTGGTGTATGGATATGTGTGTAAAATAGCTCCCCAAAAGAGATCAAATTTAATATTCTGTGCTATCCCTGGTGAAAATTAAACTCATATTACAAAATTCATTTTATAACTATAACATCATATACATTAAAACGATCTCTTCCAGTCAGAGACATTTCAAAATGACTTTTGCATATTAAATAAATATATTTAACCTGCTCAGGTGTTTCAGTCAAGTCAAATGGCATTCTTCCAAATAAATTAAATCCAGTTGATTTGGGTGTAGATGTATTCAGGAAAGAAAAGCCAGGTGATTTTGATGGTATTTCCTCACGTTGCAAATAAGAATTCCTGATGGAAATGCAATAATTTTATTTGATACTTTTTCTTTTTAAAAATTAAAAATGATTCTGGAGTACAATATGCTGTAATATCAATTTGGATTATACTATAAAGAATAAATAGGGAATAATCATAGATTCTGCTCATGTACTTATTAACACACATGTGACTATCAAATTAGGAACATTCAACATTGTTATGGAAAAAGGTAAGATTTTAGCTTGATCCATAAAGTAAATTGCTTTGGGACACCTATAGCTCACTCGATCTATTCTATTATGTCTCAGATAAGTTATATTGGAAATCAGCTTCATATCTATTGATGTTAATTTGCAATGAAGAAAAAACACATTAAAAGAGAACCAACAAAATTATTACTACATGTTCATTGGGAGAAAACAAGCTACAGACTATGGAGAACACCTGTGGAAATATTAAAATGATTCATTATGCAATATATTTTCTTAAAGACCGTGCCCAATAAAAGACCTTCTTTAATGTATTAGGAATGTTTTCCAAACCAAAGGAGGTCATGGTAACTTGTAGCTTTTATGTACGTGGGTGAGTCCATGAATATATTCTAATCTGAAAAGAATGCAATATATAATTTTACTGAATAGTAAATACTAAATTTCTAACAAGAATATAATTACTACTAGATAACATTTATTTTGTGTCATTAACTATATTATTACATTTCAAATTCCTTTTGCCCTGGTTCAACCTGCTCAGGTGTTCTTGGAAAAATCTGTGTCATGCCATTTGCAGCCTCTTCAGTGTCACCACCCTTCGAAATAATAAGAAAAGATCACTTAATATGCACTGAGAATGGCAAGTGCTTTCAAGATTCCAAAGTCATAGCCACCCTGGGTGATACAGTTAATCCAACAATGCATTACAGTTTTAAAGTAACATTAACTGTGACAACTCAAATGGCCCTGGAAAATTTTCCACCAGTTTGGCTTGAAAACAATCAACAATATTGGCAGACCAGTATTTGTATTTTTTAAACAAAGCAAGATCAACTAGAAATATTAATTTGCATGAACAATCATGCTTCCAAAAATATTGTTGGAAAATATTTAAAATTCAATACAACAAAAATAATTTTTGTAAGGAAAATGTGGAACTAACTGAAATGTTGCCAAATACAAAGCAGTAGATCTATTCAAGATTTCAAATGGAAATATCAAATATGAAAAGCTTTTTTAAATTATTCATTTATGGGATATGGGCATCGCCAGCTGAGCTAGCATTTATTGCCCATCCCTAGTTGCCCTTGAGAAGATGGTGATGAGTTGCGTTCTTGAACTGCTGCAGTCCCTGAGGCATAGGTACACCCACACCCGCTTAAACCGCAGTGAGCTATTAAGACAAGCTAGAGAATTAACTGATGAACCAGGTATACATACCAAATTCTTTTGCTCCTTCCCATCTGAATAATATAATTTATTATCTTCCATCTTTTCGTCTTTAATCAGCCTATCATACTAATAATATGAATGTATTGAGAATAAAATAATTGCTCCTCTGAATAAAAGGGCAATCAACATTCATGGACATGTATGAAAACCTGAATCAAGAATAATTATGGTCTGCAAAGAAAATGTTGCCACATTGGCTTCTAAACAGCTGCGGTAGAATTTCACAATGGATCCCACAACAGATCATCAATTTACACAACTCATGTCAGATTTACTATTAAACAAAACTTGGGGAAGAAGATGATAAGTTTAGATTTTTCTAAAAAAATAATTATTATTTGAGCTATTAAAATAGTATTTGGTGAAAATCTAGATTCAGACTCAATTAAAATACTGTATTCAAGTATGTACCTTCACACCATAATGAATATTGCAGAGGAGGGTCACAAGATGATTCTCATTTTAAATGTATTGACTTCTTGAAAAATAATTAATTACATTAAGAGCTAAAATAACATTGAAGAACTATGTCAACACAGGAATGATTTAATTGAAGTGCGTAAAATAACAAGGCATATTTATTGGAGCACATTATTTTAAGTAGGCTTGCAAGCATAATTATGGATCAGTTAAGACAGAAATAGATTGGATGTTGGGACTTCCATTTTTTACCTCAGACATCTATAAAAGAATACTTCAGGTATTTACTCTCAAATTTGGATGTGTTTAAATCTTTTTACTTCCTGGAATTGCCAGAGTCTATCGGTAGTTATGTATGTATTGTGGTATCTAAATCTAAGGAGGGTCTACACTATTGTGGAGTTTGAGAGTGAAAGGAAGTGAAAGGAGAACTTAAAGATGTAATCAACAAACTCCCTTGTTTTGATCCAAGTTGTTTTAGTTTTACAAACTTTTGTTTACCTGAGAGTTATAAATTGATTCAGCTTGAACAAATGCCTTACTCTGACCAGCGTCTTCTTTTCCCATTGTTCCATCATCTGCATTTACTATAGAAATAAAACACTGAATTAATGTGTTTCAATGTAAAAATACCTATATGTTGCTGAGGCTAGGAACTTCATCAATTTTATTTTATTCTAAAATTATGATACATTTTCTAGGGATGTAGGAAAAAAAGGAGAGTAATGCTAAATACTTCAATATGCCAAACTAAAACTATACCAGATTTTAAAAAAAAATTCTATGATATGTTTATATAGTATGTGCTTATTCAGGCCGTGCTTACATAGTGTCCATCCCTCCCCCTCCTATCTTCTCCTATCATTTTGGATCTCCCCCTCCCCCTCTCAAATCTCTTACTAGCTCTTCTTTCAGTTAGTCCTGACGAAGGGTCTCGGCCTGAAACGTCAACTGTACCTCTTCCAAGAGATGCTGCCTGGCCTGCTGCGTTCACTAGCAACTTTTATGTGTGTTGCTTGAAATTCCAGCATCTGCAGATTTCCTTGTGTTAGTGTACTTAAATCTTGGCTTGTAAAATCTCAGGAGCGACAATATGGCCATCAGTATCATGTGAATGCAGGGTGGCAGAGCCCTTTTTAATCAGCTTAGTTCTCATGGTAACATCATTTTGAGAGTATGTATTTAATCATAAACTGTTATTTCAGCAAAACAAATTTACTTCTTGGAATATATTATACACAGTATTCCTTTATATTACAGCTCAAGGATGCACAACGAAATTTCATGAGGCTATGCATTAACATGGTATTCTCAAAGACTTCTGAAGTATCAAAGTGTAATCATTGTGGTAATTTAGGAAATATTGAAGCCAATTTTCACAAAACAAGGTCTCACAAGCAGTAATCAAGTTGATGATCAGACAATATGTTTCATATGTATCTTATGTCCTCCCACAGAAGCAGCCAGGTATAATGAAGCATTTGAAAGGTAGAACTTCCAAAAATAAGACATAGGAGCAGAATTAGGCCACTTGGCCCATCGAGTCTGCTCCGCCATTCAAGCATGGCTGATCCTTTCTTCCTCACCTCAGCCCCACTCCCTAGCCTTCTCCCCATAACCTTTGATGCTGTGTCCAATCAAGAACTGATCAAGTTCCGCCTTAGATACACACAATAACCTGGCCTCCACAGCTGCGTGTGGGAACAAATTCCACAAATTCACTATCCTCTAGCTAAAGAAATTTCTCTGTATCTCTGTTTAAATGGATGCCCCTCTAACCTGAGGCTATGACTGTTGTCCTAGATTCCCCACCATGGGAAACACCCTTTTCACATCTACTCTTTCTAGGCCTTTCAACATTCAAAAGACTTCAATGAGATCCCCTGTCATCCTTCTCAGCGAGTACAGACCCAGAGCTATCAAACATCCTCGTATGACACCCTTTAATTCCCGGAATCAACCTTGTGAACCTGCTCTGAACCCTCTCCAATGCCAGAACATCTTTTCTTAGCTGAGAAGCCCAAAACTGTTCCCAATACTCAAGGTGAGGCCTCGCCAGTGTGTTATAAAGCCTCAACATCACATCCTTGCTCTTGTATTCTAGACATCTTGAAATGAATGCTAGCATTGCATTTGCCTTCCTCATCACTGACTCTACCTGCAAGTGAACCTATAGGGTGTACAAGGACTCCCAAGTCCCTTTGCATCTCAGGTTTTTGAATTTTCTCCCCACTTAGAAAATAGTCTGCATATTTATTTCTACTGCCAAAGTGCATGACCATGAATCTTCCAACACTGTATTTCATTTGCCACTCTCTTACCCATTCTCCTAATCTGTATAGGCCCTTCTGTATCCTACCTGTTTCCACAACACTACTTGACCCTCCACCAATCTTCATATCATCTGCAAACTTGGGAACAAAGCTATCTATTCCACCAACTAAATCATTGATATGTAGCATAAAAAGAAGTGCTCCCATCACTGACTCCTACGGAACACCACTAGTCACTGGCAGTCAACAAGGATCCTTTTCCTCCCACTCACTCCTTGCTATCAATCAGCCAATTCTCTAACCATGCCAACAACTTTCCTGTAATGCATGGGCTCTTAATTTGATAAGCAGTCTCATGTGTGGCACCTTCTCAAAGGCCTTCTGAAGGTCCAAATATACAACATCCACTACATCTCCTTTAACTATCCTATATGTAATCTCCTCAAAGAATTCCAACAGGTTCATCAGGCAAGATTTTCTCTTAAGGAAACCATGCTCACTTTGTCTTATTTTGTCCTGTGTCACCAAGTACTCCATAACCTCATCCTCAACAATTGATTCCAACATCTTCTCAACCAGGCTAACTGGTCTATAATCTATTTTCTGTTGCCTTCCTCCTTTGGAATGACTTTCGCAATTTTCCAATCCTTTGGCACCATGCCAGAATCCAATGATTTTTGAAACATCATTATTAATGCCTCCACAATCTCCACTGCTACCTCTTTTAGAACCCCAGCGTACAGTTCATCTGGCCTGGGTGACTTATGTACCTTTAGGTCCTTCAGCCTTTAGAGCACCTTCTCCCTTGTAATAGTAACTGCACTCACTTCTCTTCCCTCACACCCTTCAACATCTGGCACACCGCTAGTGTCTTCAAAATTGAAGACTGAATCAGAATCAGGTTTATTTATTACTGGCATGTGTCATGAAGTTTGTTAACTTAGCAGCAGCAGTTCAATGCAATACATAATATAGAAGAAAATAAATAAGTAAATCAATTACAGTATACGTATATTGAATAAATTAAAAATTGTGCAACAGAAATAATGTATATTAAAAAAGTGAGGTAGTGTACAAGGGTTCAATGTCCATTTAGGAGTCGGATGGCAGAAGGGAAGAAGCTGTTCCTGAATCGCTGCGTGTGTGCCTTCAGGCTTCTGTACCACCTACCTAACGGTAACAGTGAGAAAAGGGCATGCCCTGGGTGCTGGAGATCCTTAATAATGGACGCTGCCTTTCTGAGACACTGCTCCTTGAAGATGTCCTGGATACTTTGTAGGCTAGTACCTGAGATGGAGCCGAATAAATTTATAACCAGTCTTGCCTTCTTTATAACTGCATCGACATGTTGGGACCAGGCTAGGTCCTCAGGGATTTTGACACCGAGGAACTTGAAGCTGCTCACTCTCTCCACTTGATTCCTCTATGAGGATTGGTATGTGTTCCTTTGCCTTACCCTTCCTGAAGTCCACAATTAGCTCTTCATCTTACTGATGTTGAGTGCCAGGTTGTTGCTGCAACACCACTCCACTAGTTGGCATATCTCGCTTCTGTACACCCTCTCGTCACATCTGAGATTCTACCAACAATGGTCGTATCATCGGGAAATTTATAGATGGTATTTGAGCTATGCCTAACCACACAGTCATGGGTACAGAGAGAGTAGAGCAGTGGGCTAAGCACACACCCCTGAGGTGCACCAGTGTTGATTACCAGCGAGAAAGGTATGTTATCACCAATCCGCACAGATTGTGGTCTTCCGGTTAGGAAGTCGAGGATCCAATTGCAGAGGGAAGTACAGAGGCCTAGGTTCTGTAACTTCTCAATCAGGATTGTGGGAATGATGGTAGTAAATGCTGAGCTATAGTCGATGAACAGCATCCTGACACAGGTGTTTGTGTTGTCCAGGTGGTCTAAAGCTGAGTGAAGAGCCATTGAGATTGCACCTGATGTTGGCCTATTGTGGCGACAGGCAAACTGCAATGGGTCTAGGTACTTGCTGAAGCAGGAGTTCAGTCTAGTCATGACTAACCTCTCAAAGCATTTCATCATTTAGATGTGAATGTTCTGCCTCAGAAGGCAGTGGAGGCCAATTCTCTGGATGCTTTCAAGAAAGGGTTAGATAGAGCTCTTAAAGATAGTGGAGTGAAGGGATATTGGGAGAAGGCAGGAACGGGGTACTGATTGTGGATGATCAGCCATGATCACAGTGAATGGCGGTGCTGGCTTGAAGGACAGAATGGCCTACTCCTGCACCTACTGTCTATTGTCTATTGAGTGCTACCAGGCGATAGTCATTAAGTCAGCTCACATTCTTCTTCTTAGGCACTGGTATAATTGTTGCCTTTTTGAAGCAAGTGGAAACTTCCACCCATAGCAGTAGGTGGTTGAAAATGTCCTTGAATACTCCTGCCAGCTGGTTTTCAGAGCCTTACCAGGTACTCCATAGGGACCTTCCTCCTTGTGTGGGTTCACCCTCTTTAAAGATAGCCTAACATCAGGCTCTGAGAGAGATCACAGGGTCATCAGGTGCAGCAGGGATCTTCACAGCTGTAGTTATATTTTCCCTTTCAAAGCAGGCATAGGAGGCATTGAGTTCATCTAGTAGTGAAGCACTGCTGCCATTCATGCTATTGGGTTTCACTTTGTAGGAAGTAATGTTTTGCAAACCTTACCAGAATTGTTGTACATCCGATGTCATCTTCAACCTCATTCAAAATTGTCTCTTCGCTCTTGAAATAGCCCTCCACAAATCATACCTGGTTTTCTGGTATAGGCCTGGGCCACCAGATTTGAATACCGCAGATCAAGCCTTCAGCAGACGACGTACCTCCTGGTTCATCCATGGCTTTTGGCTGGGGAATGTACAGTAAGTCTTTGTAAGCACACACTCATCGGGCAGTTGGCCAGGGTCTTCACGGACATTTTCAATCTGTCCCTGGCCCAGACAGTTGTCCCCACAAGCTTCAAGATTGCCGCCATTGTGCCAATACCGAAGCATTCCACTGCCACGGGCCTGAATGACTTCTGCCCAGTTGCACTCACCCCCATCATTGCAAAGTGCTTTGAGAGACTGGTTCTAGCACATCTGAAATCCTGTTTGCCCACTACCATGGACCCCCATCAATTTGCCTATCACACGAGCAGGTCTACAGAGGACGCCATCTCCACGGCACCATTCTGCCCTGACTCACTTGGAGAGACCCAACTCTTATGTCAGAATGCTGTTCATTGACTTTAGTTCGGCATTCAATACTGTGATCCCCTCCAAGCTGATCACCAGATTTCGCCAGCTTGATATCAGCTCATCCCTCTACAATTGGACCTTGGACTTTCTGTCTAACAGACCTCAATCTGTTAAGTTAGACAACCTCTTCCTCCATTCTCACCCTGAATACCAGCGTGCCTCAAGCTTCAAATTCCTTGGTGTCCACATTTCCAATGACCCTAACCATGGACTTTTTACTCTCCTCCTATCCGGTAGGCGCTACAGGAGCCTCCGCTCTCGCACCAGCAGGCTCAGGAAGAGCTTCTTCCCTGAGGCTGTGACCCTGCTGAACCTCGCATCACGGCGCTAAGCAGTATTGCACCCATATTGGACTGTCTCAGTACTTTTATATTTGTATGCTGTAGCACTTACTTTTTATTCGCAGTTATTTTGTAAATAATACTATTCTTTTGCACTTCTGGTCAGATGCTACTTGCATTTCATTGGCTTTGTATCTGTACTCGGCACAATGACAATAAAGTTGAATCTAATGTAATCTAATCCACACAGATTTTAATGAAGTCAGTAACAACTGCAGCATACTCATCCAGGTTCGAAGATGAATCCCTGAATACAGTCCAGTCCACCCATTCAAAGCAGTCCTGTAAGTGCTCCTGTGCTTCCCTTGTCCATACCTTCTTGGTCCTCACTACTGGTGCTGCAGACTTGCTAAATACTAATTTAGTTCATCTGCCATCTCCTTGGTCCCCATTATTCTTTCTCCGGCCTCATTTTCTAGTGGTCCTATATCCATTCTCATCTTTCTTTTATTTTTTACATTTATTATCCACCTTGATATTGTTTGCTAGCTTGCTTTCATATTTCATCTTTTCCCTCCTAAGGATTCATTTAGTTGCTCTCTGTAGGGTTTTAAAAGCTTCCCAATCCTTCTTCCCACTAATTTTTGCTTTACTGTATGCACTCTCTTTTGCTTTTACATTAGCTTTGACTTCCCTTGTCAGCCACCGTTGTACTATTCTGCCATTTGAGTATTTCTTCGTTTTTGGAATACATCTATCCTGCACCTTCGTCATTTTTCCTAGAAACTCACGTCACTGCTGCTCTGCTGTCATCCCTGCCAGCATCTCCTTCCAATTTACTTTGGCCAACTCCTCTCTCATATCACTGTAATTTCCTATATTCCACTGAAATACAGCTACGTTGGACTTTACTTTCTCCCTATCAAGTTTCAAGTTGAACTCAATCATATTGTGATCACTGGTTCCAAAGGGTTCTTTTGCCTTAAGCTCCCTAATCTTCTCTGGTTCATTACATAACACCCAATCCAGAATAGCTGATCCCCTATCTAGTAGGCTCAATGAAAAACTGCTCTAAAAAGCCATCTTGTAGGCATTCAACAAATTCACTCTCTTGAGCTCCATTTCCAACCTGATTTTCCCCAATCAAACTGCATGTTGAAATCTCCCATGACAATAACAACATTGCCCTTTTGACACGCCTTTTCTATTTCCTGTTGTAATCTGTTGCCCCCATCCCAGCTACTGTTGGGAGGCCTGTATATAACTGCCATCAGGTTCCTTTTACCCTTGTAATTTCTTAAGTGAACCCACAAGGATTCAACATCTTCCGATTATATGTCACATCTTTCTACTGATTTGATGCCCTTCTTCACCAGCAGAGCCATGCAACCCCCTCTGCTGACCTTCCTATCCCTCCAATACAACATGTAACCTTGGATATTCAGCTCCCAACTACAACCACCCTTCAGCCATGATTCAGTGATGGCCATAATATCATATCTGACAATCTGTAATAATGCAACAAGATTATCCAGCTTATTTCTTATACTCCGTGCATTGAGATATAACACTGAGTGCTGCATTTGCTACCTTTTTGATTCTGCATCCCTAATGCACTGATACTCACTCTGCCGTCTGCAATTATATCCTATCATCTGCCTGCCCTTCCTGACAGTTTGACTGCACGCTATCTTTGCTTTTTAATCCTATCCTGCGTCCCTTCACTCCTGTTCCCACCCCCAGGCTAAATTAGCTTAAACCCTCCCCAACAGTTCTAACAAACCTGCCTGTGAGAATATTGGTTTTCCTCAAGATCAGGGACAACCTGTCACTTTTGAACAGGTCTTACCTCCCCCGGAAAAGATTCCAATGATCCAAGAACCTGAATCTCTGCCCCTGCACCAGCTGCTCAGCCACGATTTAGGATAGTATAGGAAGGAAATTCCTTCCTGCTATATTACAGTTTCACTCTGAATTATATGTCCAAGACTGCAAAATGAGATTAGAACCCAGACCCACTGGATAAAAGGCACTGCTACTGAGGCAAGATCAGCTTGGGGATCCAGCTTCAATATTAATAACATTATTACTGTATTAAATAGACTCCCATACTCAAGCACTGTGCAAATTGTTCATAATTACTTTTTCATTTAAAAAAATTTGTTTATAGGATTTGGAGGTCATTAGCAAATAAAGTATTTATTAGCATATTTAAATGCCATTGAGAAATAGCATTTAAGGATAGGTAGTGAATATTGACCTATTAACCTGCTTACTTGTAATCCATAAAGTGAAGGTTTCCAATAATGCAGTTGAGAAGAGGCCTAGGAATTTTACTCTCTAACTATGAAACAATTGCAATGTATTTCTAAGTTAAGAAAAATGTATGTCATAGAAGGGAACTTACAGGTGGTTACAGTTCTGTGCACCTTCTATCCTTGTTTTTAACCAGTTTTGTAGAGATTATGGGGTTGGAAGATACGGTGTAGGAGCTTTGCCATCAAATTTTTAAACACAGGACTATTGCAAACATAGTGCTTGTGTAGTTGTAGGAGTTAATGTTTAGGGTGCAAGTTGATGTCATATAAATTGACTGCTTAGTTACGTAAGGTATCAAAATTATTGAGTATTCCTGGAACTGCACAGTCCCTTCAAATGAAGACTACTACATCAAACTAAGCCCAAGGAAGGCTTTAGGAAAGAAGAGGAACACCATTTGCCTTAAGAAAACAAGCAACTGATCTGCTTTTATAAGCACAATATTTATATTCACATCTTGGACTTTTTCATTACCATAAGACAAAGGAGCAGAAGTCAGCCATTCGGCCCATCGAGTCTACTCCACCATTTTATCATGAGCTCATCCATTCTCCCATTTAGTCCCACTCCCCCGCCTTCTCACCATAACCTTTGATGCCCTGGCTACTCAGATACCTATCAATCTCTGCCTTAAATACACCCAATGACTTGGCGTCCACTGCTGCCCGTGGCAACAAATTCCATAGATTCACCAGCTTCTGACTAAAAAAAATGTCTTCACATTTTTGTTCTGAATGGGTGCCCTCCAATCCTTAAGTCATGCCCTCTCGTACTAGACTCTCCCATCATGGGAAACAACTTTGCCACATCCACTCTGTCCATGCCTTTCAACATTCAATGTTTCTATGAGGTCTCCCCTCATTCTTCTAAACTCCAAGGAATACAGTCCAAGAGCGGACAAACGTTCCTCATATGTTAACACTCTCATTCCCGGAATCACTCTAGTGAACGTTCTCTGTACCCTCTCCAACGTCAGCACATCCTTTCTTAAATAAGGAGACCAAAACTGCCCACAGTACTCCAAGTGAGGTCTCACCAGCGCCTTATACAGCCTCAACATCACATCCTTGCTCCTATACTCTATTCCTCTAGAAATGAATGCCAACATTGCATTCGCCTTCTTCACCACCGACTCAACCTGGAGGTTAACCTTAAGGGTATCCTGTATGAGGTCTCCCAAGACCCGTTGCATCTCAGAACTTTGAATTCTTTCCCCATTTAAATAATAGTCTGCCCATTTATTTCTTCTGCCAAAGTGCTTAACCATACACTTTCCAACATTGTATTTCATTTGCCACTTCTTTGCCCATTCTTCCAATCTATCCAAGTCTCTCTGCAGACTCTCCGTTTCCTCAGCACTACCGGCCCCTCCACCTATCTTCGTATGATCAGCAAACTTATCCACAAAGCTATCTATTCCATAATCCAAATCATTGACGTACAATGTAAAAAGAAGCGGCCCCAACACGGACCCCTATGGAACACCACTGGTAACTGGCAGCCAACCAGAATAGGATCCCTTTATTCCCACTCTCTGTTTCCTGCCAATCAGCCAACGCTCTATCCACATATGTAACTTTCCCGTAATTCCATGGGCTCAGTAAAAACAGAATGCTAGAAATACACAGCATATCTGGCAACACCCGAGGCAACAGAAATAAACTAAAAGTACATCAGCCTGAAACATTAGCTCTGTTTAATTCTCCATAGATACTCCTTTATCTGTTGAGTACTTCTTACATTGTTTTTATTTCAACCCTCTTACAGTACACTTTTTCCCATTTTGTTATATATTCCAGGCTTGGGTGGGTATATCACTTTTGGATCATGAAGGAAATTGCAGAAAAGTTGAGTTGAGTATAAGGTTAAATATCTCATGGTTTGATTGAATGGCTCAAGGGGTCACAAGAGGAAAGGGGCACTCCTGCTTCCTTCTGACATTATAATGGCAGGAACTTTAACAGAGTAGATGAAGAAGGCTGTGTCTAGGATGTTGCCCTGAGTAACTCCTCCAATATTCTTAGTAGTAAGACTATTGCCCTCCAACAACCAAAATTGCTTTCTAACATACTGATTCCAGAGAGTGAAGCGTTTTCACCTCTATTCCTATTGGCTTTAATTTTACTAGGGTTCTTTGATAACACTCGTCAAATGATGCCTCATTTGCCGGGGGGGGCAGATTTAATCAGAAATTAAAGGTATTATTAAATCTTACAAAAAGGTTTGTAAGGTTGTTACAGTAAAACAGGAAGCCTGAAGATATGGTGTGTTATAGAATTCAGTAAACGATGACCAAGAAATTGATAACAGGAAAACAGAATATGAGAATAAACTAGTGATGAACATAAAAACAGACTATGAAATCTTTTATGGGTATGTAATAAGAAAATGATTAGCAAGAACAAATGAGGGTCCCTTACTGATAGAGTCAGATGAATCTATGATTGGGAAAAATAAGTGACAGAGGAAGTAGTCTTTATGAATGAAGACAAAAAAATCTTTCAGGAGTGCTCGAGAACCAAGGATCAAGGAAACAATATACTGACATTATCAGATGTTAGGCTTATTAACTTTTCTGGTAATACTTGTACTGCACTGTTATTAGAAAGGAAATACCACTACCAGAGAAGTTAATTATCCTGACCTCTGAAAGAGACCCAAGAACATCTACATCCTAGAGTTTTGAAAGAGAAGGTACCAGAGATAATGGATGGTCTGTTAGCATCTTCCAAAATTCTACAGATTCAGGAAATCCAAAGGTTTTCAAAGACATACTCCCAAGATGGATGCTGAGTCAGCAAAGGTATGTGGAGTGAAGGTAAGTTTTGATGAAATGGCAATTGAGGAATATCCAGATCAAAGTTGAAAATATTCAAGCCAAATATTAATCTATAAATTTACTAAATTATCTAGCTGGTGTAGAGCCAGTATGGTCCTCTCCTATTCTTATTTTTTTTATGTTTTGAATATATGCTCATTGGCACTTTGCATTCAGCACGAGAAATTCTAACACAGCAGTAATACATAGCATAACTGCTAAATTACCATTGGTTCAGTCAGTGCTCTATTTGAACTCTGAAATCTAATTATTATTTTGTTCATTTAATTTACAGGTTTTACCATGACTAATGAAATCAAATTTCATCCTTCTCACAGTAGTAGCAAAAAGTCATGCTGCACAAGTGCAGACAATGATCACCTTCAACAAGAAAATTTAAGCAATACCCATCACTGAATACTGCACCATTAGTTCCCCAAGTTTCATCACTGACCATAAAAACTAGCTGTAAGAGCAGGCCAGATTTTGGATATTCTCTGGTGGATAACTCTTATCCTCATTTCCAAAGCCATCTACAAAGCACTGTAATAGAATATATTTTAATAACTGTAATAGACTATATTATCAGGACCGTAACAGAACATTATTTCCCATGGCCAAGCGAATGTTGATCCAACAATATTTGACAAACTTCATACCAGCTAAGATAACATAGCCACTTAAATGGAACTGTGTCCTAAACAATCATGCCCCCCTCCACTGACGTTCTGAAGCTGCAGCAAGAACCATCTTCAAAACCTATTGCAATTTCTTGCCTAGTTACTCCAACAATATCTCCCAATTCTTCAACTTCAACTACCAAGAAAGACAAGGGGTAGCAAGCATATGAGAACACTATCACCTGCAGGATCCTCTCCAAGAGCTGCATTCTCGATTTGGAAACAAATCACAGATCTTTTGCTGTCATTTAGGCATAACAGAAAAAATTCCTCCGTGGCATAACTGGGAGTATTGTTATCAGAATATGGCTCACCATCAAATACAGGGCAATTAAGTACAGGCATTAAATACTGCCCTGGACAGCACCATTCAAAAAAAGGGGGGATAAGTCACTAACTGAACAGGTCCTTATAATCATTTAAGAAATTTAACTTACAGAAAGGCAAGAAATATCATCAGTGTTTTATATTTAAAAAAGCACTTCAAAAATATGTAAGCTACCTTTTTCTTTAAAGGAAATTATCTATGAGATATCTATGACGTTCCATGGCTTCTTTCCTTGGTATTTCAAAACCTATTGTAATCAATTATGTACATTAATATATAAGATTTATTTACTGTGTGTTCAAACTAATGACTAGCAGGCTGTGTAAATAAACACTTAACTGGTCCTGTTTCACCCACTCCCTTTAAACTTACCATAGCCTTTCTTTCCATGCTTAAGTAGCAACTTGAAACCGGTATATTAGATTTACCTGATATTGGTAGGTTATTTTCTAACCATGATACAGGAGCTTCTTGGTCCTGGCGAACAAATGGGCTAAGGTAACAATAAGAGGGTAGATAAGAATTTTTCAGATTTTCTGCAAAATTGTTACAAATGTGTTACAAACTTATAGTTTATATTAACTGATTATACAAGATCAATGGGGTTATCTCTAGCAATAATTTTTAACTGTGAAGTAAAAGAAAGCATTTTAATTAAATATCTTGTCTACAAGTGGTATATATTTTTGTTCAATGTGTTGCCACATGAGCAAACAAATTGAAAGGTTCATAAGATTCCAAATAGATAAAATATGATTTTGCATGAGTAAAACCTTAAAGATTTATTACCAGAATTGAGCTTGTCCTTGATTCTTGGTTGCTAATGTCATCTGAAAAATTTTCTGTTGATGAATTCCGCTTACTTCTGGGGTTTTCTACAAAATAATAGTCTTTCTTTAAGCAATCTTATTGTTTACAGAATTTTTCAATCAGTGTTTACTAATCCTGAAATCAATTTATAGCAAAACTCTGGCATGCTCAGGACTTTGATGTTATAAATTTTACAGTGAACATTACATTTAAAGGGAAAGCTAAGAGCATAGTGAACACAACCAGTTAAGTTTAAAGAGAGGATGGGAACTAGGGTTCTGGCATGGGAATGGGTCTGCAGAAGATGAGCATGAGCACTTGAGCCTCAGTGAGTGAATAGCTGCCAGGTAACTGGGGTCTAGGTGAGTGGAAAGAGAACAAGGGAACCAGGATCCCAGTGATTCAGGAGAGGGAGTGGAAAATGGAGCACTAATGACTGGAAAGAGAGTGCAAGGCTAGGGTCACGGCCAGTGGTAGGGAACTTTGAGAAACAACACTTGCTAAATTTTCATTGATGCATTTCATAAAGTATCAATTTGGGCAGCTGTACCTGCTGATTTGCCTTATTCCTTTTATCAGAACCAGATGATTAACCATCAGGATGTCTAAATAGCTATGTAGCTTTACTGTGTTGTGTTGATTATACATATATTGTATAATTCCTTTTAAATAAAACACATAATCTAATTAACTAATTAAATTAAAAAACACATTAAAATGCATAAGTATGGTCCATCTATTTAGGCTGCCAATATATTCATCCATCACTGTGGCATGGATTTTGTAGCTAGTAGCACAGCGATAGATTTGGTAACTGACCTAAAAAAATATTATGCATGAGGATCTAGCAATTGGGTTAAGCCTCAGTTTAACAAGATCCCTTGTGTTCAGCAATTGTGATGTCTTCTAGTTGGCTGAGCAAGTGCTCATGTTGAAAAATCCTCATGGATAGCAAACACAGATGGAAATGGCATAACTCGTTAATGTTTCAAACATTTTTCTGAGAACAAAATAAAGATTAGAAATGCACATATGGAGAGACATTGCAATTCTTAAATGGGGTGCATATGACTCGGATTTTACGCCAAATAAACTGGATGCTAGATTTAAAGGACTGGACAGCTAAAGGACTAACAGCTATTTGCAATATAATGAAAGAAGGAACACTGTTCAGTTTTGAAATGCTCAAAGAGAAACACTTATTAGAAAAACAAAACTTTTACCAGTATTTACAGATGCGACAGTATGTTAATAGGACGGTTAAAAATGTATCCAAGGCAAGTACGTGTCTGATAGAGCTAATTAGAAAAGCATATAATTCAGACAACGGCAGTAGAATAATTTCAAGCGTTTGTCAAAGATTTGTCAAATCTTAAAACACATTCGACTTCATACATTAAAACAAAATGGGAGAAGGAAGGAGGGATAATAATATGAGGAAGACTGGACAATAATATGGAGGTATCAATGGAAGTGTACCAGTTCACAGATATAGAGGGAGTTCGGGTGGAAAAACTTGATATTTTATTACACCCCCTCAGAAATCCCATTATAATAGTAAACCCCCTGCTTGCTGGAGAAATTGTGGAAATCAAAATGCAAACCATTATCATATTTTCTGGGAATGTCCCGTTATCAAAGACTATTGGAGTGGGATACATAATACCCTACAAGACATCCTTAAAAGTGAAATACCCTTAGAGATTAAGACCGTATATTTTGGGTATATACCTCAAGAATGGTTGAAAAGAGATAAACATTTAATGAATGTACTGCTGCTGGCTGGCAAAAATACCCTTACCAGGAAATGGTTATCTCAGGAGAGCCCAACTTTAAATGTATGGATGGAAATTACAATGGACATTTACAAAATGGAAAAGATAACAGCATCTGTTAATCATAAGTTGGAACAATTTTATTCATACTGGAAAAATTGGTGTAATTACATAACACCTCATAGGCCTGATTTTATTCTCACAAGTCAATGAATATGTTGTAAAAAAAATCACTCCCTACTCTGTACATAGTTTCCTTCTTTCGATTGTTCTTTCTTTCCTCTCCTTTCTGTAAGTGTATACCTCAGATAAATACTATGTGGAGATTTGTGACAAACATGATTATGATATATATGTACAGTATCTGACATACATCTTATGGAAATGTTTGTTTGATGATGAAATTCAATAAAAAATAAATTACAAAAAAATGCACATATTAAAGTGAATGCTGAAACATTATTACATTTTTAAGTACTCATTTATTATGTTAAAATACATTTTATTATGATACACAAGTTTAATACTTGTTCCTGTTTGTGGGGTAGGCAGGTTGAAGGTGTAGAATATTTGATAAACAATATTATAAATTAGTAATATAAACATAGCAGATTCTGAAAATGCTTAGTCAACGGAAACAGAGCTATCACTTCACCAGTAATGATAAAATTTAGAGAAACCAATTACAACATAGAACAGCACAGTACAGGCCCTTCGGCCCACAATGTTGTGCCAACCCTTAAACCCTGCCTCCCATATAACCCCCCCCCACCTTAAATTCCTCCATATACCTGTCTAGCAGTCTCTTAAATTTCACTAGTGTATCTGCCTCCACCACTGACTCAGGCAGTGCATTCCACGCACCAACCTTGTATTGAGCAGTGGTACCCTGGGGAAGAGGTGCTGACTGTCCACTCTATCTATTCCTCTTAATATCTTGTATACCTCTATCATATCTCCTCTCATTCTCCTTCTCTCCAGAGAGTAAAGCCCTAGCTCCCTTAATCTCTGATCATAATGCATACTCTCTAAACCAGGCAGCATCCTGGTAAATCTCCTCTGTACCCTTTTCAAGATGCAGAGAAAGCTGGGGGGGGGGTGCAGAGAACAAAAGGGAATCTGTGATAGGTTGAAGGTGGGGAAGAATTAAATGAAAAAGGAATGATTGCACAAGATGAAAGAGGGTGGCAAGTGGGGGAACAGACCTATAGTCAAAAGAAGTGGGGGACAGCAGAAGCCATAGAAAACTAAAATTCTGCAGAAGAAAATGTAAATACTGGAAATGTGAAATAAATAAAAATACTGGAGACTTAAAGACGACAAAAAGAAGCTAGCCTAGGAAGAGCAATATGTCATTGGGAACTCCTTGAGAATTCTGTATTTGGATAAGTATGCAATAATCCTGAAGTTACGAGGTTCATGTGCTAAAACTTTGTATCATTACAAGTGCAGAACATGAATAATCCTTATTGCCTTTTAGACATTGTTATTACTATGTGTATTCTAAATCCTTTAAACATCTGTCACAAACCACAAGGAAGAAAAGATAATATTTTCTTACAATAGAATTTTGAGAATCTTGTGGAACCACATTGAAAACCTTTGTTAGAGATTTCTCACATTTTAGTATAGAAGAGGCACAGAATTCCATTACTGGGCCTTGGATATTATGTTCAGTTTCCTAAAAAGATCTTGGTTCCTAATTATCTCTGCTCCATCTTGTAGATAAAAAATAGCATCAATATGGCAATTCAATCAATGAATGCAAAAAATATAGACTAGAAATTCCTTAACATGGGTGGAGTTAATGACTGTAAAAGATAAAAAGTATTACCCAGATCTCAGTTTCATAGGAAATGGATGACACAGGAGGTCATTCTGATCAAAACAGCAGCCAAAAACAAAGCCACTCAGCCTAATTACACCATTCAAAGAAATATCTATTGCCCTACAGGTTACAGTTCCCATGACCTTACATAAGAGCTCATTAAATATAGTAAGATTTGATTACATAGAGTCATAGAAATCTACAGCACATTACAAGCCCTTCGGCCCATAATGTCATGCCGACCGTGTAACCTACTCCAGAAACTGCCTAGAGTTTCCTTACCGCATAGCTCTCTATTTTTCTAAGCTCCATGTACCTATCTAACAGTCTCTTAAAAGACCCTATTGTATCCGCCCTTACCACCTTCGCTGGCAGTGCATTCCAGGCACCCACTACTCTGTGTGAAAAATTTACCTCTGACATACCCTTTGTACCTACTTCCAAGTACCTCAAAACTATGCCCCGTCGCGTTAGCCATTTCAGCCCTGGGAAAAGCCTCTGGTTATCCACACGATCAAGGCCTCTCATCATCTTATACACCTCTATCAGGTCTCCCTCTCAACCAGTTCTGCCAAAGGGTTGTGGCCCAAAACATTGACTGTATTTTTTCATAGATGCTGCCTGGCCTGTTGGGTTCCCCCAGCATTTTGTGTGTGTTCCTCAAATTTCCAGCATCTGCAGATTTTTTCTTCTTTGTCAGTGTCCAACAGATTGAGTTTCTTTCAGCTCATTTGTATGAGAGTAAGGTGGTTGAGGTACCTGGCCATTGCAACATGGTACAGGAAGCTCACAAGTGGAGAGAAGCAAACAAGAATGCAATGGTGCAACATAGTGTATATTAGTGCCTGGGGAGAGACACTGTCCTTTGCATCAAAGAGCAACGCTAAGTTTTTTGCTTGGTGTCTCAGAATGGGGTATCTCTCTTGGGAGAGGAGTTGGAGGTCAATTCAATAACCATTAAAGACAAAGATAGAGGTTCCACAAAGTTAGTAAGAGGAGCCAGTCACCAGGAATTTTTCATCAATCTATACCATAAAAGATACAAGTTACATCCTAGAAATAGCTGTAAATCAGGAAATGGAAGGAGAGGAAAAATGAAAGAAAATTGCAATTAAAAGGAAAGTTGTAGTAAACAACTTACAAAGAGTTGCAAACTGATGAAACCAAGATTTTGACAGATTTTATCCCTGGGTCTTAAAAGAAAAAACCCAGTGCATTAATGTCTGTTAACATTAATGACAAATGTTATAGCAGGGCACTTCATAAAATTCAATCAGGCAAAATCAAATAACTGATGATTATGAAAATAGAAGCCAAACTAATTAAGTTAGTAATCAGATGCCCAACTAAACTAATCCATTCTGCTTACACAATGTCCATATCCTTCCATTTCCTGCACATTAATGCACCTAAGAGTCTATTGAATGGTTCTATCGTATTTGCCTTCACCATCACCACAAGCAGTTCCTTCCATACATCCCCAACTCTCTGTGTAAAGAAGTTTCCCCATACATTCCCTTTGAACATACCCCCTCACCATAAATGCATGCCTTCTAATATTACACATTACCACCCTGGGAAAAAGATACTATCTACTCTGTCTATGCATCTCATCCATGCTTCCTCTGTGGTTTCCTGTTGGAGAACACATAGATTGTCCTCTTTTTAATCCTCAAAACACTTGCTGATGAAGTCTGTGACAGTAGTGGTCTATTCATCTAGGCTGGCAGTTATGCTTTTGAACATGGACCAGTCTACAAACTCAGATCAGTTGTTTAGAAGCTGATCTATTTCCTCGTAAACACAAGGACTCTGCAGTTGCTGGAACTCCAGAGTAACACATACAAAATGTTCGAGGAACTCAGCAGTCAGGCAGCATCTACGTAAAGGAATGAAAATTCAACATTTTGTACAAGATTCTTCATCAGAACTTGAAAGGAAGGGGGAAGAAGCCAGAATAAGAAAGTGCTTGGAGGGCAAGGAGCACAAGCTAGAATGGATAGGTGAAGGTAGGTAGGTAGAGGAGGGTAGGTGAAGTGAGAAGCTGGGAAGTGAAGGGTGAAGAGGAACGAATTTGTTAGGAGAGGAGAGTGGACCACTGGAGAAAGAAAGAGGGGGAGCATCTGAGGGAGATGATAGGCAGATGAGAAGAAGAGGGGAGCCAGAATGGTGAATGGAAAAAGAGAGAAGGTGGGGGTGTGTGTTTAAATTACCAGAAGTCAGAGAAAGCTACGTTCATACTGAGCATCAATGGAGGCTACTCAGAAAGATGAGTTGTTGCTCCTTGAACCTGAAAGTGGCCACATCGTGGCAGGGAGGAAGTCATAGACCAACATGTTGGAATAGGAATGGAGATCCGAGTTAAAATGGCTGGCTACTGGGAAATCCTGCTTGTTGTGGATAAAGAAAAGGTGCTTGACAAAGCAGTCCCCCAATATCTATCAGGTCTCACCAACGTAGAGGAGGTCGCACCAGGAGCACAGCAGATAACTCCAATAAACTCACAGTTGAAGTGTTACCTCACCTGGAAGCACTGCTTGAAGTCCTAAATGGAATAGAGGGATAAGGGGGATAAGGGTGAATGGGCAGGTGTAGCACTTCTTCTGCTTGCAGGATATATTCTAGGAGGGAGATGAGTGGGAGTGACGAATGGACAATGGAATTACAGAGAGATCGATCCCTGCAGAAAACAGAGTGTTGTGGGGGGGGGGCACGCGCAGGGGGAAGGTAAAGATGTGTTTCGTGGTAGGATCCAGTTGCAAATGGTGGAAGTTTATTCTCTTACACCAGTATTGTATGACCTTCTATAAAGTATCAACTTCTATTGTCTGCAGGAAGAAGGAGCATAATGCCTGGTGGTCTAATTTACCAAAGTGTGGATGGGGTTGGCTCAGTAGGTATCCTTGATGGTTGTATATCAATGGCCAAGGGTGTTTAATCCCCTGGTGGGACAGGAGACATGCTGGTAGTATTTTGGTAACACACTCTTGAAGCTGGCCTGATTGAAGTCATCTTCTGATTGAGAAGTCCCATTTCAAAGCTGTTGATTAAAGTGTTGAGTGCAGGCTTCAGGTCCATTTGAGGGAAATGTATTGCTAGTAAGACAGCTGAACTCCTGTGGCAGGTGGTATGGGTGACATTTCACCCTAGATATTCCAGGCTGGGTGAGCAGGAACTTGCCAGGATCATCATATCTGAGCACCATCTGGTGTTGTCCCTTCTGAATCATACACATTTCTCAGCATATTCAAAGGTGATCTAATTATAAGCTCAACTCCACATTCTCATCTGCTCATGGTAACTTCTGCACAACAAGTAATTGCAGAAGTAAATGGAATTTTACCATTTATCGCAAAAGAAATTGAATACAAAAGTAAGGATTTCATACTTAAAATAAACAGGGCACTAGTGAAACTATATTTTCATATAGGATTGATCTTGGATGAAGAGGCAGAAGGATGGGTGAGTAAGTTTGCAGATGACACGAAGATTGGAGGAGTTGTGGATGGAGCTGTAGGTTGTCAAAGGTTACAAGAGGATATAGACAGGATGCAGAGTTGGGCAGAAAAGTGGCAGATGGAGTTCAATCCGGATAAGTGTGAGGTAATGCATTTTGGATGGACAAACCAGAAGGCTGAGTACAGGGTTAATGGTCGGTTACTCAAGAGTGTGGATGAACAGAGGGACCTTGGGGTTCAAATCCATACATCCCTCAAGGTCGCTGCACAGGTTGATAGGATAGTTAAGAAGGCCTATGGGATGCTAGGCTTCATTAATAGGGGGATTGAGTTCAAGAGTAGAGAGGACATGTTGCAACTCTACAAATCTCTGGTGAGACCACACTTAAGAGTATTGTGTTCAGTTCTAGTCACCTCACTATAGGAAGGATGTGGAAGCTATGGAGAGGGTGCAGAGGAGATTTACCAGGATGTTGCCTGGATTGGAAAACAAGTCTTATGAGGCAAGGTTAGCAGAGCTGGGACTTTTCTCTTTGGAGCGTAGAAGGATGAGAGGGGACTTGATAGAGGTCTACAAGATTATGAGAGGCATAGATAGGGTGGATAGCCAGTACCTATTTCCCAGGGCACGAATAGCAAACACCAGAGGGCCTATGTACAAAGTTAAGGGAGGGAAGTTTAGGGGAGACATCAGGGGTAAGTTTTTTTTTACACAGAGGGTTGTGGGTGCCTAGAATGACTTGCCAGGGATGGTGGTGGAGGCTAAAACATTTGGGGTATTTAAGAGCCTATTGGACAGGCACATGGATGAAAGAAAAAGAGGGTTACGGGGTAGTGTGGGTTTAGTACATTTTTAAGGAATATATGGGTCGGCACAACATCGAGGGCCGAAGGGCCTGTACTGTGCTGTAGTATTCTAGTATCTAGTGTCTAGTATCTTATTTAACGAAGCAAGTTAATGCACTACAAACATTTCAGAGAAGATTTACCAAGCTAAGAAATGCATGGTCCGGTTGCCATATGAGAAAACATTCAACAGGCTTGGTGTATACCCAATGAAGTTTAGAAGTTTGAGAGAGGTCTCCTTTTTTCAGGGAAAGATGAAGTGATTTTTTTTTCTCTCAGAAGACTGATTTTTTAGAAGTCTCCTCCTTAATGGGTGATGGAAGTAGAAGGAATATAGAGGAAGGGCTTACTAAATGCTTGAACATAAAGAGGATGAACAGTCACTAACAGCGAATGAGAACGTGGAGTTCCATTTACAATTAGATCACCTATGATGTTATTTAAAGTTGATACTTTATAGGTGGTCATACAATACTGGTGTAAGAAAATAAACTTCCACCATTTGCAACTGGATCCCACCATGAAACACATCTTTACCTTCCCCCTGCGCGCGCCCCCCCCCCACAACTCTCTGTTTTCTGCAGGGATCGATCTCTCTGTAATTCCATTGTCCATTCGTCACTCCCACTCATCTCCCTCCTAGAATATATCCCTGCAAGCAGAAGTGCTACACCTGCCCATTCACCCTTCTCCCTCAATTCCATTCAGGACTTCAAGCAGTGCTTCCAGGTGAGGTAACACTTCAACTGTGAGTTTATTGGAGTTATCTGCTGTGCTCCTGGTGTGGCCTCCTCTACGTTGGTGATACCTGATGGATACTGGGGGGACTGAAACCTGTATGATTCAGAAGAGACAATGAGAGCACCAAACTAGAAGACACAGAAGTAGGTGGAAAAACAGTTTTCTGCAGCATTCAATTACCAAACCTAGTTGAGATATACTATAAGCTGTTAATATTTGGTAAAATATCTGCCTGGCTTCTTAATGTATTTATGGTATTTTACCAATACTAAGTGATATTATAATGATGGAAGATGGAACTGACAGAATACCTAAGAAGCATTTCCTCTATCCACCAGAAATAATAGTAAAACATTTAAGCGGTGTCAAATAAGCAATAATCAAGAACAGTTGCAACAAGCGTGTCTCCACAAAATCATTCAGAGTCTTCCCCAACCAGAAGCCCTGGATGAACCATGAGATCTGCAATCTGCTGAGGGAAAGATGAAAGGTATTCAAGTCTGGTGACCAAGAAAGTTACAAGAAGTCCAGGTATGATCTTCAGAAAGCCTTCTCACTGGCAAAGTGGCAATTCTGGATTAAATTTGAATCAACAAAGGATGCTCAACAGCTGTGGCAGAGCTTGAATGCAATCACCTCTTACAAAATAAAATCAACCATCATAGGCAACAACAGGGCTTCACTTCCAGATAAGTTCAATACCTTCTATGCTTAATTTGACCATCAAAACATGGAGGAACCATTACAAACACCCACAGCTCCTGATTATTCTGTGATTTCACTCTCTGAAGCCAACGTGTGAGCAGCTGTTAGGAGGCTGAGCCCAATGAAAGCATCCAGCCCAGAGAAGGTACCTGGTAAGTACTAAAGCCCTGGCTGGAGTGTTAACTGAGATCTTTACTGTCTAGCTTCAGCATCTGAGGTACCCACCTTCTTCAAGCAGGCTTCACTTATACCAGTGTCTAAGAAGAGCATGGCAACCTGCTTCAATGACTATCATCCATTAGCACTTACATCCATAGTGATGAAGTGTTTTGAGAGGTTAGTGATGAAACATATCAACTCCTGCATAAGAAGCCATTTGGATCTGCTCCAATTAGCCTACTGGGGTAACTGGTCCACAGCAGATGCTATCTGATTGGCTCTTCACTCAATCCTGGAACATCTGGACAGCAAAGGTATATACAGTACATCAGGATACTCTTTATCAACTATATCATGGCATTCAATACCATCTTCCCTTCAAAACTAATCAATAAGCTTCAAAATCTTGGATTCATTACCTCCCTGTGCAAATGGATCCTTGATTTCCTCACTTGCAGACCCCCAGTCAGCTCAGATTGACAACAACATTTCCTCCACAATCTCCTTCAGCACAGGTACACAAGGCTGTGTACTTAGCCCCCTGCTCTACTCATTTCACACTTATGACTTTGTGGCTAAGCACAACTCCAATGCCATATTCAAGTTTGCTGTCATAGGCTGAATTAAAGGTGGTGATGAATCAATATGTAGGAGGGAGATTGAAAATCAGGCTAAGTGGTGACACAACAAATACCTCTGACTCAATGTCAGCAAAACTAAGTAGCTGATTATTGACTTCAGGAGGAAGAAATCAAAGGTGCATGAGCCAGTCCTCATTGGGGGATTAGAGGCAGAGAGGGTCAGCAGTTTTCATTTTCTTGGAGGGCTTGCCCTGGGTTCAGCACATAAGTGCAATTATGCAAAAAGCATGGCAGTGCCTCTACTTCCTTAGGAGTTTGAAAAGACTCAGCATGACATCTAAAACTTTGACAACCTCTATAGATGTGTGGTGGACAGTATATTTACTGGCTGCATTACAGCCTGGTATAGACACACCAATGCCCATGAATGGAAAATCTTACAAAAAATAATGGATACAGCTCAGTCCATTACAGGTAAAGCCCTCCAGGCCATTGAGCACACCTACATGGAGCATTGTCGTAGGAACGCAGCATCAATCATCCCGTCATCCAGGTCATTTTCATTGCTGCCATCAGAATAAGGTACAGAAGCCACATGACACACACCACCAGGTTCAGTTATTATCCCTCAACCATCAGGCTCTTGAACCAAAGGGGATAACGTCATTTAAGTTCACTTGCTCCATCACTGAAATGTTCCCACACCCTATGGAATCACTTTCAAGGACTCTTCATCTCATGTTCTCAATATTTTTTGCTTATTTATTATTTCTTTCTTTTTGTATTTGCAGTTTGTAGTCTTTTCACACTGGTTGAATGCCCAAGTTGGTGCAGTCGTTATTGATTCTATTATGGTTATTATTCTATTATGGATTTATACCCACAAGAAAATAAATCTCAGGGTTGTATATGGTGATATATATCTACTTTAATAATAAATTTTATTTGAACTTTAAACACGGTCATTTAAAGCATTCTTGTACCTGAGACAAAGGTTGTGGATTTAAGCATAATCACATTTGTAATATTGTCTTTTGGACAAAGGTCATGATATGCAACTTGAATAGTACATACCACTGGTATTTCTTGAATCAATTCAAATATACATTTTCACATATATTTTTCATCTTTACCTCGCATTCTTTTTGTAATGGATTAGGTTGTGAAACCAGCACATTACTTGCTTGCAGATTCTTCTGTGTTCCACTTTCTAAGGCACTTTCTATGATTTAAAAGACAAGTGAATTATTCCTATTACAGTATTCTGTGACTAATAGGCATCATATAGCTTGAGCAATAATTAATCATTTAAATGTAGTTTATTGGCTTTTAATTTAAATTCCAGTCATCACAAAAACTGTGCAACAAGTGATGTAGGTGCAACTATCTCATCAATTTCAAATAAGTTTATTGACCAGTAAAGATGTAATTCAGGTTAATAACACCAGAACAGTTTAGCATAATACCCAAGGAGAGGTACCTCTACAAAGATTTAATTTATTCTATACGTAATTCGTTGAAGATAATAGGCAATTCCACAAGTTTTGACCACCTAGTTTAAGCATATAAAAACAGAAGTGCAGGAACCAGTAATATTGTCTCCCAGTGGAGGTTGGTTGTAGGGGATTCGCAGCCCATTCCTTAGTTAGTGCCTTCAGCAATTTGGGCGTTGAGGGACAGAGGAAGAGGAGAGCCATCCGCAGTACCACCGATCCAGCAGAGAGGGCCACAAGATGGCTGTAGCTCAAAAGAGGGGAGCCATGGAGTCGTAAGTAGCTAGCCATCTGGACACAAGCTGGGGTCTGATCAGCCTGGCTGGGTCACCTGGAGAAGGTTGTATGATGTTGAAAAACCCGAAATACCCGATGATTCCAGGAACATCACTGAAGATGTGTCCAGAAGCATCAGTAGATGTATGTCCACAGTTTGTTAGACTTTAAGTCAACTTAATTAGTGACAATATAATTATTTTGAGAAGACAAATTTGCAGATTAAAAACAAGTGACAACATACAACAAATTTGAAAAGCAAATAGTTTAATTGCTTGGAGAGAAAATTCCAGTATAATAGGTGAAAACACAGGTACGATTGTAAAGTAATTGGTAAAGCTAAAAGGAAGTCAAATAGAATCCATTTTAATATCCCATAATTGCTTTTAAACTAAGATCACTGAGTTAAACTCTAAAAAACCCAAAATAGATGAATCAATAAAACCCAATTAATTAACCAATCAACTATATTATAAACTGCAAGATCCAGCAATTAGATGAATCATCAATGAATGTTTTTTTTTACCAGTACATTGAAATAACTCTTCTGCTTTATGTCTGATTGCACCATGAGACTTTGTTTTTACATTCAAGCAAGCATTTAGGACTTAGTTAAATGTCTCATCTAGTGGCATTTTCAGATTAGCCAATGGGGCCTGGGTTTCAGCAAAGAAATCAAATTTAGTGGATGCAAACAAATTTATTTTAAATCTGAGCTAAAATAAAGTTCAAAGTACATTTCTAAATTCAAAGTACATATAATGTTGAAAGGGTTGGACAGAGTAGATGTGGAAAGGTTGTTTCCCTTGGTGGGCGAGTCCAGGACAAGAGGCCATAGTCTTAGAATTATAAGGTACCCAGTTAAAACAGAGATGAGGAGAAATTTTTTTAGCCAGAGGGTCATGGATTTGTGGAATTTGTTGGCACATACAGCTGTGGAGGCCCGATCATTGAGGGTGCTTAAGGAGGAGATTGACAGGTATCTAATTAGTCAGGGTATCAAGGGATACGGTAAAAAAGCCGGAAATTGGAACTAGATGGGTGAATAAATAGTTTAGCTCATAGGGGAGCTGCGGAGCAGACTCAATGGGCCAAATGGCCTACTTCTGCTCCTTTGTCTTGTGATCTTGTGATACATCACCATTTCCAATCATGAGAATCACTTTCTCAATAAATCCATAATAGAATAATAAATATAACAGAATCAATGAAAGACCACCCATCTAGGTTCTACCAGAGTGCAGAAGACAACAAACTGTGCAAATACAAAAAGGAGAAATAATAATAATGATAAATAAATAATATCGAGATCATGAGATGAAAAATCCTTGAAACCGAATCCATTGGATGTGGGAACATTTCAATGATGGGGCAAGTGAAGTTATCCCCTTTGGTTCAAGAGCCTGATGGATGAGTGGTAGTAACTGTTCCTGAACCTGCTGGTGAGTCCTGAAGCTCTTGTACATTCTTCCTGATGGCAGCAGCAAGAAGAGATCAAGTCCTAGGTCCTCAGAGTCCCTGATTATGATGCTGCTTTCCTGGGACAGCGTTTCAAGTGGATGTGCTCAATGATTCGGAGGGCTTTACCCGTGATGGACTGGGCCATATCCACTACTTTTTGTAGGATTTTCCATTCAAGGGAATTGGTATATCTATACCAGTCTGTGAATCAGCCAGTGAATATACTTTCCACAACACACGTGTAGAAGTTTGTCAAAGATTTAGATGTCATGCCGAATCCCTGTAAACTCTTAAGGAAGCAGAAGTGCTGCCATACTTTCTTCGTAATTGCACTTACGTGCTGGGCCCAGGACAGGTCCTCTGAAATAATAGCACCTAGGAGTTAAAAATTGCTAACCCTTTCCACCAATGAGTACTGGCTCATAGATTTCTGGTTTCCTTCTCTTGAAGTCTATAATCAGCTTCTTGGTCTTGCTGATATTGTGAGAGATTGGTGTTATGGCACCACTCGGCCAGATTTTCAATCTCCTTCCTATATGCTGATTCAGCCTACAACAGCAATATCATCAGCAAACTTGAATGTGGTATTGGTGCTGTCCTTAGCCACACAGTCATAAGTATAAAGCGAGTAGAGCAGGGGACTAGGTACACATCCTGTGGTACATCTGTGCTGATGAGAGTTCATGGAGGAGATATTGTCACCAATCCAAACTGACTGGTGTCTGTAAGTGAGGAAATCGAGGATCCAATGGCACAAGGAATTATTGAGTCCAAAGTCTTGAAGCTTATTGATTAGTTTTGAGGGGTTGATGGTATTAAAATGCTGAGCTGTGGTTGATATAGAGCATCCAGATGTATGCACCTTTGCTGTCTAAGGGTTTGAGGGTTGAATGAACAGCCAATGGCATCTGCCGTGGATCTGTTGCTCCAATACACAAATTGGAGTAATTCTACGTCACTTCTCAGGCAAGAGTTGATATGTTTCAACACCAATCTCTCAAAACACTTCATTGCTATGGATGTAAGTGATAGCTGTTGAGGCAAGTCACCACGCTCTTCCTGGGCACTGGTATAACTGAAGCCTGCTTGAAGCAAGTGGGTACTACACATTGCTGAAGCAAGAGGTTAACAACCTCAGTGAACACACTAGCCAGTTGATGAGCACAGATCTTTAGTACTTGGATGGGTACCACATCTAAGCCAGATGCTTTTTGTGAGTTCACCCTTCCGAAGGCTGCTCGCATGTCAGCGTCAGAGACTGAAATCATAGGATCATTGGGAAATGTGGGTTTGTGATAGTTCCTCCATATTTTGACGGTCAAAGCAAGCATAGTAGGCATTGAGCTCACCTGGAACTGAAACCCTGCTGTCTCCCATGTCACTTGATTTATAAGAGGTGATAGTATTCAAGTCTTGCCACAACTGTTGAGCATCCTTCGTTGATTTTATTGCCATTCACCCATGAAATGGCATTCCAGACATCGTGCCTGGACCTCCTGTAACCTTCTTGGTCATCAGACTTGAATGCTTCTGATCTTTCCCTCAGTGGATTGCTATCTCATGGTTCATCCAAGGCTTCTGATTGGGGAAGACTCAATAATTTTCTGGGACACTCTCATATACAGCTATTTTAATAAAGTCTCTTACAACCATGGTGTAGTCATTCAGATCCCTAGATGAGTCCTTGAACATGGTCCAGTCCACCAACCCAAAGCAATCCCGTAGCCACTCCTCTGCCTCCTGTGACCATCTTTTTGTTGTTTTAATCTATGGAACTTTGCTCTTTAGCCTCTGCCAGTATGCAGGCAGAAGGACAGCCAAGTGATCAGATTTCCAGAGATACGGTCTTGGCATGGAACAGTAGGCATTCTTTATCTTAGCATAACAGTGGTCTAATATGTTGGGACCTCTGGTGCTTCAGGTTATATGCTGATGATAATTGGACAGGATTTTCTTCAAACAAGCCTGGTTGAAGTCTCTAACTATGATTCGAAATGCATTAGGATGGACTGTTTCTTGCTTAGAGACTGCATCATGAAGTATCGTGAGTGTTTGACTACAGTCAGCCTCTGGTGGTATGTAAACTGTGGTCAGGGTCACAGATGAGAGTTCCCTAGATAAGTAGAATGGACAGAATGGACACCATTTGACCATTCCAAGTCGGGCAAAAACGAGTTCAACAAAGCTGCCACATTGGAACACCACTGAGAATTTATCATGAAACTCATAGTTCTCCTTTTGCCTTTTCCAAATCAGCAGTTTGGTTCATTCTATAAATCAAGAAGCCTTCAGGCCTGATTGCTGTATCTGGCGTGCTGGGAGAAAGCCACATTTCAGAAGCATAGAATAGAGCAGGCTCTCATTTCTCTCCAAAACAGCAATCTTGCCCTCAGGTCCTCAATTTTGCTTTCCAACAATTGCACATTTGCCAATAAGTTGCTAGGTGGAGAAGGCCACATCTGTCTCCATTTCAGCCTGGCTTCTAGCCCCACTCCTCCTCCTGCCTCGCTTCCCGTCATGGCGATGAACCATTGTCCTCTTAAAGGTGCTGTACATGACTGGTCCACCGAGTCCTTCAGACAATCGTGAGATCTGAAGATCATTAAGTTGATTTAAAAGTACATTGTTTAGAGGGAAGTTACATGATGCAGATTGCATTGAGAGTAATTCGAAAGAAGTATATTTCAAAGAATATTTGGAACTATTGGTTGCAGCCCACAGAACATCCACAATGCTGATGATCAACGGAGCCATCTTGATATCTTGAAATCTACGTGTATTTAGACACAAAATTAAGGGTAATATTGCAGCTTTATAAATCTCAGATTAAACCACACTTGGAGTATTGCGTTCAGTTCTGGTCACCTCATTATAGAAAGGATGTGGAAGTTATAAAGAGCGTGCAGAGGAGATTTACCAGGATGATGCCTGGAATAGAGAATTTGTCTTATGTGGAAAGAATGAGCAAGCTGAGGCTTTTCTCTTTTGAGTGGAGCATGAGAGACAACTTTATTGAGATGCATAAAATTATAAGTAGACAGCCAGCACCTTTTTCAAAGGTAGCAATGACTAATATCAAAGGAAAGTTTAGGGGAGATGTCAGATGTAGGTTTTTTACACAGAGTGGTAAGTGCCTGAAATGCACTGCTTGGTGAAGTGGTTGAGGCAAATACATTAGGGACATTTAAGCAACTCTTAAATAGGCACATGGATGAAAGAAACATGGAGGGTTATGAGCTATGTAGGAGGGAAGGGTTAGGTTGTCTATGGAGTAGGTTGGCAAAATATCTTGGGCCACAGGGCCCATGCTGTACTGTCGTGTTCAACAGTATGTTTTATGTTCTAAAACAAGTGTGACAGAAGTTTTTTTAACGCAAACAACAGGAATTCTGCAGATGCTGGAAATTCAAGCAACACACATCAAAGTTGCTGGTGAACGCAGCAGGCCAAGCAGCATCTGTAGGAAGAGGTGCAGTCGACGTTTCAGGCCGAGACCCTTCGTCAGGAAACGTCGACTGCACCTCTTCCTACAGATGCTGCTTGGCCTGCTGCGTTCACCAGCAACTTTGATGTGACAGAAGTTTCTGGGTGTGAAATCAAGGTGGTTTTTCAAAATCCCATTGTCTGACCTCAACATGAGTGTAAGAATATGAAACTCTTGACTCCTTTTACTCAATACACTTCAATGTCAATCTAAGTTCTTTGTTTAAGTCATAATGGACAGCCTGAATCTATGACTTTGTGATTCTGTCAAGAATACTATGGGAACATTCAAAGTGTAATCAAGTACATCAAAGCATAACTGGAGGATCACTGGAAATGGAAGGAAATTCCATAATAGCAAAAGTTTAAGCTTATGAGTAACTACAAATGGAACCAATTTTCTACTGAAGAAATTATGGGGCGCTGACTGAAATGCACTTAATTAATACTTAATTCTAATTACATTTTACTATAAAATTACATCTTTCCTTAATTCTCCGTATTTAATACCAAACAAAAACCTAAGAGCTCACAAGAACTCAGGTTATAGTTGGTATTTCCTCAATTATGCAGCCATAGAAACAATTGTCTTAGAATCTATTCTCAGGAAATATATGAACCCTTCAGCATTTGGGAAGGTATTGCTAAGATTCATTATAATAATTTTTCTCTGATATTTTAAAAAATTAAATTCCAAAATTGAGAGAAAAAGAATCAATACACATTTACTTACTATAACTTTGCTGAAAATGAAGTACATACCTGTTTCTGTCTGTGACTTTTGCCACGGCAGTAGGAATGGCTTCAAAAATAATGTTGATTTCTGATCGACTGTGGCATGTTCCTGGGATTGTGCCTGTTCAGGACTTACCACAGTATTTAACGTAACCGGGTATTCCAGCTGTTGGTAATTCCTACAAATAAAATTCAGATGCAATTGCATTAGGCTCTTTGTCCTGCACCATTCTACTCTAGATCAATGTAAATTCAAAAGCATTTTCCCATGGGGCACTCTCAGCCTTTTGAATGTATTTATTTGAACAATTCCAGATAATGCTTCTGCTGCTCCCATATAAAACTCCCTTAGATCTATACTTTGTTCTAATTGCTCCAATAATACCTACTTTTGCTTTACATCATCAAGCCTTTTGGCATTTTAGCTCTTTGACGTTCCACCCTGTTTCAGATCTTGTTAGTTACTTGCCTCTTGCACCTCCCCACAATCCCCTGTGGCTAATTCTCCCAGCCCTTTCTCTTAACACTTTTTTTCTGGTTCTGATGACTTGCTATGGATGTGGAATCTTAATACTTGTTTTTTTCTACTCAGTTTCTGCACAACATACGAGGGGTGATTGATAAGTTTGTGGCCTAAGGTAGAAGGAGTCAATTTCAGAAAACCTAGCACATTTATTTTTCAATATAGTCCTCTCCTACATTTACACACTTAGTCCAGCGGTCGTGGAGCATATGGGTCCCTTCTTTGTAGAAGTCGGCGTTTTGGACCTCCAGAAGTGGTCCACAGCAGGGGTGATTGATAAGCTCGTGGCCTAAGGTAGAAGGAAATGAGTTATTAACTTCAAACCCATAACTGGAGGTCCAAGATGCCGACTTCTACAAAGAAGGGACCCACATGCTCCACGACCGCTGGACTAAGTCTGTAAATGTAGGAGGGGACTATGTTGAAAAATAAATGTGCTAGGTTTTCTAAAATTGACTCCTTCTACCTTAGGCCATGAACTTATCAATCACCCCTCGTACGTATATATCTGATATTTTTTCTTTGTTTAATTTTCAGGTTTCTAGAATCTGCATTATTTTGCTTTTGCATACCACATTTAACTGCTATAGGGTAACTCACTTAGGGAAGGAAGTGCGCCAAACGTTCTTCTCTATAAAGTTCTACCACTATGTCGTTGTTCCTTTACATTTTTGTGCAGGAGTAGCTTCAGGTCACTCCCACATATAGAAAATATTCAAAGGAATCTATGTGAAATGATATATAATTTCATAATATGGAAGAATAGATTGAATGGTTGGAAACAGATTTACAGTTTCGAATAGGGTACACTGTTTCCACTCAATCCCATTATGTCAATTATAAATAATCAAAATTCCAGATCTTTTTTGGGGGACATGGGCATCATTATAAAAGGTAGCTTTTACTGTCTATCTGTCATTGCATGTTAAGAGAGGTTTAAGTCATTCTAGAAGACATTTGTTTATGGGCCAACCACATTGCTGTAAGTTTGGAGTCAATAAGGCCAGACCACTTCAGTATAGCAGAAGGATGTTAATGTACCTCATGGGTTTCATAATAATCCGTCAGTGTTTGTGGTCAAAAGAAGACAAGTGAAATGAAAACAAGAGCAGGAGTTGGCCAATTAACTCCTAAAATGGCCCCAACATTAAACATGATCAAAGCTGGTCCACCCCATTTCTACGTGACCCTCAAATCCCTGATCTTTCAAATATAAACCTATCTTCTCTTTAACCACCTTCGATAATCTAGCCTCTATGCCCTCCATGGCAGAGAATTCCAGTGATTCGCCACCATCTGCAAACATAGAATTTCCTATGCACTTTCAGTTTTAAATGACCATTCCCCAAACTTGTTAATAAGAGATTCTCCCAGTTGTGCAAGCATTTTGATATCTACCACTTTAGGATCATATATTTCAATGGTATTATCTTTCATTCTTCTAAATTTCAAAGAATATAGATCCATGCTGAATACAGCTATACGCATGTCTATTTCTGTAATTCCATCCATTTTGCAATAAAGGCCATTTGCCTTCCTAACCATTTACTACATCTTTGTATTAACTTTTGTTAATGCTAGAGATTATTCTAGTGAACTTAAATCATTTTTTAAACACAAAATAATCTGCAGATGCTGGGGTTAAAGCAACACTCACAACACGCTGGAGGAACTCAGCAGGTCGGGCAGCATCCGTGGAAAAGATCGGTCGACATTTCGGGCTGGAACCCTTCATCAGTCCGAACGGTTCCGGCCTGAAACGTCGACCGATCTTTTCCACGGATGCTGCCCGACCCGCTGAGTTCCTCCAGCGTGTTGTGAGTGTTGCTTAAATCATTTTTTTCATGCTTGTGCCAGTATTCTGCATTCTCACAAGCAACTTTATGTGGATAACTCAGACAAAATGTTGCACTCTCCCCGGAGGTAACGGGTTTGTGAATGGTAGCAATCAGTGCCAAGGGCGGGCTGGGGTTGTCAGTATTACTGGCCTGCCTTTGTCATACCTCAATAGGTGCCATCTCAACAGATATGTCTGAGTATAACTTCTCCCTCAAATATTTCCACATTAATTCCCATATTATGTAAACAAAAGACTGGCAACCCTGTCTTTCCAAACTATCCAATACTGTCTAACAATTGGTCTCTTTTATTTCCTGAAAACTTGTTCTCATTTTAGTTAATCCATAATTATGCTATTTATAATTTCACAGCTCCAAAATGATCCCTAACAGGTAATTCATGCATATAACATCTAGACACTTCTGTACTTCACTCATCTGCTATCTTTCAACATTTAGATAATAATCTGCCTTTAGATTCCTCTTACCAAAGTGAAAAAAGCCAGGATTTCTCCCACTCACTCAACTTATATGTGTCCTATTGCAGAGACCAAAAATCTTCATTACAATATTCTCTCCCACCTATTTTTGTATCATCAGAAAACTTGAATACCTTTGTAATGCCCATGTGGGCAAGGAAAAGTGTTTGACATACAAAAGCTTGTTTACATGCGTGGGCAATAAAACTGATGACAAAACCTAAAAATAAATGTTTGCATTCTTAAGAAATACCTAAAATCATCTTGATACTTTGGCAAAATGTGCTGGGATACCTGGGCAATGATTTAGAAGCAAAAGGTATAATAACCAAAGCAAACCACAACCGAATGGGCAGGTATGAATCGAAAAAATTGTGGCATAAAAGCCTATCGCCAACATTAGTGATCTAGGCCTAAAATTTTGGTTGGCAGCATTTAACAGCACAATGTGGTTTCTTAGGATATTGAACAACTGTGGTAAGAAAATAATTACTGCTGCACATAAACTGGAATTAACACTATAATATGGAGCAACACACACTAAAACTGCAGATGCTGGAAATCCAGAGCAGCACACACAATTAATAATTGGTTTAAAGCTAAAAGACAGAAAATTAAGATAAAAGATTATTTCAAAGATGGACAAAATGTCTTCCTTGCAGATCTATTCCGAACTGTCACATAGTAAATTGTATGTTCAAGTTATTCAAAGGTACAGGGTTTATAAATGTACTTGAAGGACTACCAACAGAACACATACAAAGTAAGTGATTGGGTGTAATTATTGCTGAAGAAGTCTCACATAACAATACAAGACCAGTCTATTGAGCTAGTTTGAAGCTTAAAAGTCCTTTTAGTTCAATAACAGATATTCCTAGAAAATATAGGAGCCTCACTATAAGTTCTCTGCAGGAAGTTCCTGTAAATACACCAATCTCAAGTACTTTTGCAGAGGGAAGTCTTGATCACATGCTCATGAAATCTTCAAGAACCAAGCGGTTCACCCAAGCAATACAACAATTCCCTGTATGACGTGTAGCTTTCTTTCAGATTTATTTGATACGTTCATTTACTTAATAGTAAAACTGTACCTTTGAACTTGTTCCTTTGAAGTGGCAATATTTGGCAAATTGATATGTGACAGACTTGATTGAAGTTCATTTAGTTCTTTATTACCAGAATCACCAAACTGGTAGAAGAAATAAAAATACATAATAGAACATAGAATGGTACAGCATGGGAACAGGCTCTTAAATTTAAAAAACCCAAAAGCTAATCTCTCCACCCTACACAATGTTCATATACCTCCATCTTCCTCATATTCAAGTGTCTATCTAAACATCTCTTAAAAGCCTCTAATATAGTTGCTTCTACCATTATACTAGGCAATGCATTTGAGGCACCCACCACTCTCTGAGTAAAAAAAACTTACATTTCACATCCCCTTTGAACCTACCCCCTCCTACTTTCCATGCATGCCCTCTGGTATCAGACATAACTATCCAGGGAAAAAGATACTCCCTATCTACTCCGTCAATATCTTTCATAATTCAATAAACCTTTATCAGATTTCCCTTCAGCCTTCACTGCTCCAAAGAAATAAACCCAAGTTTGTCCAGCCTCTCATGAAAGTACAAGCCCTCTAAACTAGGCAGCATCCTGGTAAACCTCTTCTTCAACCATTATATGTGGTTGCAGAATTAAGCAAGAATTCTAAAGTTCTACTTAATTAATACATGATTGGGTTATTTTCTGCATTACTGTACTTCAATTATGAGAATTAAATAAATTCAGGAATGTCGCAATCATTCTCGATTCTATGTTTAAAATTTCAGATCTCAGACAGCCAAGCTGCATTCTATAACTCAAGCAACACACGTCAAAGTTGCTGGTGAATGCAGCAGGTCAGGCAGCATCTCTAGGAAGAGGTACAGTCCATGTTTCAGGCCGGGACCCTTCCTCAGGACTAACTGAAGGAAGAGCTGTACCTCTTCCTAGAGATGCTGCCTGACCTGCTGCATTCACCAGCAACCTTGATGTGTGTTGCTTGAATTTCCAGCATCTGCAGAATTCCTCGTGTTTGCGTTCTACAACTCAAGCTGTGTATTACCAATTATAGTAGTTACGGTAAAGTACATTAATCACTTCTACTCTCTAGTTAGAATTCTAGTAACAACACCTAAAGTTTGCATAATACAGTAACCCATAAAAAAATTACAAGTTGCAATGCAAATTAAAGACTTAAGTTACCTGTGCAGCATTCTCCAACTGTTCATACTTATCTTCAGATGCCTTCTCTTTTCTTAGTGTATTAATATATCGCAGAACATTATCTGTGTCTGTTTTTAACCTGGCACTATTAGTGTTAAATGAGTAATACAAAACATACCAAACTTTAGTGGAATTACTCTAAATGATTTGAACATAATGTCAGACGATATCAACAATGTTCATACCACTACCAGTTGACTCACTGATTATCAACTTCTGGGTACAAATTTTGTATTTTGAGATTTTGAAGTTATAACTCGATCTCTTCAGTTATGTTTTTTTTTTGCTCCGGTAATGTTGTCTCCAGATTGGTGCTGTGCTTAAGTTATTGGAAGAATCATAACCCAAAAACACTTCATATCAAGTCTACATTAAAATGTGAATATGTTTTGAATTACCAACACTGCAATTGCAAACATTCTATAGTCTTTCTCATATATAAAACAACATAAAATTTTCAAAAGTAAAAAATGACATGCAATTAAAGTGAGAGAGAAAAAGTTTAAAGGAGATATGTGAGGCAATGTTTTTTCACAGAGAGATGGGTGCCAAGAACAGGCCTCCAGTGGTACTGGTGAAAACTGATACAATAGTGATTTTTAAGAGGATATTATGCAGGAAATAGAGGGTCATGGCTCATGTACAAACAGAAGAAGTTCAATTTAACTTGGCATTGTGTTCAGTGCAGATACTGTGGGCCAAAGGGCCTGTTCCTATGCTGTGCTGTTCTATGTTCCATATACTAAAATGTAAGCCAAGCTTAGCAAAATGAAAAAAAAATAGCAGATGCGTATCTTTAAGATTTTTTATATCAACAGAAAAATCCTTTGAGCTATCTTCCGCATACAGTAGAAATAGATTTATCAGGATCAGCTATTTTCCTAGGAGTCGGAGTAAGAAAAAGATTAGCATGTAGAGGGTGCCACTACTCAAGGAAAACTCAAATCAAATTCCAAGGAATGATTGATTTAAATCATATTTTTAACAGGGATGGGATTGGATGGAACTTTTTTCCTAATCTGGCAGAACTTGATTCATTACTTAAATGCAACAAATCACTTCTGAAATGATACATCAATTTGAGTTAGTGTTCAAATAAATATTTTTTTGTAAACTGGAGTATTAAAAACAAGGCTTAAACCAGTTGAAATTCATTATAATCAAGCAATTGTGGAAGTGCCTCTCCAGTGCAAGGAATGAAGAAAACTAGCAACATTTTGTCTTGCCTTTCAACTGTGTGGTGATGTGACATAACTGTTAGGTGTAAGTAATGATCTTTAGGAAGTTTAGACCTTTTAACAATGTCTCTGGGAGCCTTGGTGGGCATTAGTCTTAACAATACCAATGACTTAGACCCTTGACTATGTCGATAATAGATAATGTAAAACAGAAAGATTGATGTGGTTTCCATGGAGCCTTCAAGTCCTGTTACTTACACTTCCAATTTTAAAACTTAAAGACATCTTACATTGATTCATAATTATTGTTATGATTACATGGAAAAATGAAAATGCATAATATGCACTAAATATATATACGACACCATTAAGAGTGCACAGCTGTGTTACATTCAACCAAACATAATAATAAAAAAAAATCTTGGTGGATACATTTCTAGAGCCCATTCATGGAATGATTCAAAAGATGATGGCTCTGTGAAAGAGATAAAAAAAATTGCAATTATTTCTTTTTAAAATACAAACACTTTCCGTTGAAGGCTTTTCATTCTAATTCTACTGCACTAATCAAATTTTGATTACCTAGAAGGTCTGCAAGGAACTGTGTCTTTTGTTTCATTTGTTCAGTGCAGTTCAATACTCTACATCGAATGTCTTCCAACTCTACTTTTTTTCTTAAAAACTCTTTAGCTTGAGGAAATTCAGAATACTGTGATTGATGCTGTTGCAGAATATCTTTGTATTGTTTTATATATTCCTGATACATCTGCCTGTGAAAATTCAATTTTCCTTGCAATATTAATTGAGTTAGTTACCTCTTGTGCCATTAAAAAGCCCATAGCATACAGTATATCATTATAATAATTCAATAAGATATTCAGAAAATATCATAAAATAATTATCTTATTTTCTTCTAGCCCATGCTCAAACAACAGATAAATCACTGGTTATCTTCTTTAAAATTAATTTACAGAATATGCATGTCAGTGACAAGACCAGCATTTATTCCCCATCCTCAACAGCCTTCATGGTGGTTTATGGACAAATGCTGTAGAACTGATAAAGATACTGGTGCAAGATTTCAATTAGTAATGCTTAGGAATGATGATGAATTTCCAAACTAAAATAGTGCGTGAACGAGTGGAATTGTGGTGGTGATATCTAATTGATATCTTCACTCTTTCTGATTTCTGAGGTCAGTAGGTAGGAAAATGCTTTGGAAAAGTGATGGGGAATAACTGCATTACATTTTATAGAGGATATGTATTGCAAAATGTGTGTTGGTAGTGGAGGGAGTGAATATTTAAGGTGATGGGTGGGTTACATCTCTGCTTTATATTAATGGTGTTGAATTAGATACATATGCAAGAGAAAAGTATTCCATCACACTCCTGGCTTGAACATTATAAATGGTGGAAAAGGTTAAGAAGTTAGAAGCACTCCAGCACAAGATGTTCAATGATCCCATTTATCTGGCAAAGATGACCACAGCAGACAGCCACAAGAAAAAGATCGCATAACTAGATCTATGGATAGAGCTTTAAACACAATAGTAGAGCAGTTCAACAGACTGGAAAAGTATGGATAACAAAAAAGGGAAGGAGAGCACTAGAGAGGTCACTGAAGTCTCCAGAATAAAAAATAAGAAAGAAAGTTTAGAAAAGGATAAGAATCTAACTTCAGAAAACATGATGACAAATTTGAGAAGAGGAATGGTGAGTGCAAGAATTAAGCTATTATATATTTGAAATCAAGTAATTTAAGAAATAAGGTATAGAATCTTATAGCGTAGTTAGAAATTGGCAGGTAAAATATTGTGGGCATCACAGAGTCATGGCTGAAAGATCACAGCTGGGAGCTAAATATCCAAAGATACACATTGTAACAAAAAGATAAGCAGGTGGACAGAGGTGAGTGGAGTGATTCTGTTGGTGAAAAAACAAATCAAATCCTTAGCAAGAAGTAACAGGATCTGAAGATGTAGAATCCTTGTGGGTACAGTTAAGAAACTGCAAGGGTAAAAAGATCCCGATAAGAGTTATTTACAGGTCCCCGAATAGTAGCCACGATGTGGAGTACAAATTACAGCAGGTGAAAGAAATGACATGTAAGAAAGGCAAAGTCATGGGGGACCTCAATATTCAGGTAGACTGAGAAAATCAGGTTGGCATTGGATCCTATGAGAAGAAATTTGTAGAATGCCTACAAGACAGTTTGAACTCACTAGGTAAAGGGCAATTCTGTATTTGGGGTTGTGTAATGAACCAGATTTGATGAGGGAGCTTAAGGTAAAGGAACCTTTTGGAGACAGTGATCATAATATGATATAATTCACCCTGAGGTTTAAGAGGGAGAAGATAAATTCAGATGTATTGGTATTACAATTAACTACAAAGACATGAGACAGGAGCTGGCCAAGGTTGATTGGAGGCAGAACCTAGCAAGGATGACAGTGGAACAGCAAAAGCAGGAGTTTCTGTGAGTAATTTGGAAGGTACAGGATCACTTCATCCAAAAGAAGAAGAACATTTAAGAAGCGAGGATGTGGGGACTGTGGCTAATAAAAGAAATCAAAGACAGCATAAAGGCAAGAGAGTACATAAATTGCAAGACATAGCAGGAAACCAGAGGATTGGGAAGCTTTTAACAACCAACAGAATGCAACTGAAAAAGCAACATGAAGTTAGCCAATAATCTAAAACGGGATACTATTTTTTTTCAAATACTATATAGAGGGTAAAGGCAAGGCTAAAGTAGATATCGGACTGCTGGAAAATGACACTGCAGCAGGAGTAATGGGGATCAAAGAAATAGCTGATGAACTGAATAAGTATTTTGTATTAGTCTTCACTGTGGAAGATACCAGCAACATGCCAGAAGTTCAAGTGAGTCAAGGGTCAGAAGTGAGTGCAGGCACAATCACTAAGGAGAAAGTGCTTGGGAAATGGAAAGATCTGAAGGTGGATATGTCATCTGCACTGAATGGACCATCGCTACACCCCAGGGTTCTGAAAGAGGGAAATGAAGGGAATATGGAGGCATTTGTAGTGATCTATCAAAAATCACTAGAGTAAGAAACGGTTCCAGTGGACTGGAAAATTGTAAATTTCACACCACTCTTTAAGAAGGGAGGAAGCCAAAAGACAGAAAACTACAGACTGGTTAGCCTGACTTCAGTGGTTTGTAAGATTTTAAGAGTCCATTGTTAACTATGCGGTTTTGCGGTATATTGAAGCACATGATAAAACAGGCTGAAGATATCATGTTTTCCTTAAGGGAAGATCCTGCCTGACAAATCTTCTGGAATTCTTTGAGGAAGTAACAGACAGAATAGACAAAGGAGAGTTAATAGATGTTGTTTACTTGGATTTTCAGATGCCCTTTGACAAAGTGCTGCATATGAGGATGCTGTCCAAGATAGGAGACCATGGTATTACAGGAAAGTCACTAGCATGGATAGAAGATTAGCTGACCAGCAGAAGGCAAAGAGTGGAAGTAAAGGGAGCCTTTTCTGGTTGGCTGACAGTAATGAGTCGTGTTCTGCTGGGTTTGGTGTAGGGCTGCTACTTTTCATGTTCTATGTTAATGATCTGGATGATGGAATTGATGGCCTTGTAGCCACATTGGTGGATGATACAAAAATAGTTGGATAGGCAGGTAGTGTTGAGAAAGCAGGTAGTCTGCAGAAGAATTTGGACAGGTTCAGAGACAGGGCCAGAAGTGGCAGATGGAATACAGCATAGGGAAGTGTATGGTCATGCACTTTGGTAGAAGGAATAAAAATGTAAATTATTTTCTAAATGGGGAGCAAATTCAGAAATTGAAGGTGCAAGGGGACTTGAGAGTCCTAGAGCAAGATTACCTAAAGGTTAACTTGCAAGTTGAATCAGTAGTAAGGAAGACAAATGCAATGTTAGCATTCATTTTGACTAGGTTCAAATATTAAAGAATATAATGTCGAGGTTTTTTAGGTGCCAGTCATACCACATTTGGAGCATTGTGAGCAGTTTTGGACCCCTTATCTGAATAAGGATGTACTGGCATTGGAGAGGCTCTAGATGAGGTTTATGAGAATGACCCCAGGGATGAAAGGGCATTTGATGATTCTGGGTCATTAGTAACCAGTTAAAGACACTTATTTATGAATTAGTAAATGAGATCCTAGGGCTACTTGCTCCAGCAGCATATTAAAAACATACTCATAAATAAGTGCAGGAGTGGTTACCAATGGCAATGGATAAGGGAACACACTTTTCAGCCATGGAAGGCAAAATTAGGAAAGCTTTGTTATTATGTTTTTAAAGTAGAAAGAGTTGAAAAGTATAACTAGCACAAAGAAAGCAGAATATGTACCCTGCCGTGAAAGGATGTGGGGGGCGGGAGAGGAATAAAATAGATTGTTATACAGTTATGAGTGGCATTGACAGGGCAGATGCAATCTCCATGGTAGAGGAGTCTAAAACTAGTTGGCAGAGGTTTGAAGTGGGAGAGGGACGATTTAAACAGGACTTGAGGGGCAACTTCATGCAAAGTGAGGTGCATATATGGAAAGAGCTGCCAGAGGAGGTAGAACAGACAAGAACAATTACCATGTTCAAAAGACAACTGAATATGGACATGCATATGCACTCCAAACCACATACGTATTTTTTGCACAAGAGCGAAATGCAGGCATGTGAGGATAATGTAAATAGGTATCTTGCTTAGCATAGACAAGCTGGGCTGAAGGGCTGCATAACTCTATAAATCTATGGGAATCTACATGCTTACTTATCTCTTATTGTGCTAGCACGCTGCTCTACAAGCTGCTTCTGAAAATTTTCTTCATGCTGTGTTAGAAGTAAACACATTGGCTTCCACCTAATCCACAAGGACAGATGTTCAGTACAAAGTAAATTTATTATCAAAGTAAATTTATATTCCTATGTTACCATATACAGTACTAGTTTAAGATTCATCATCTTGTAGGCATATAAACAGATAGACTGACAAACAACCAGTGTGCAAAAGACTAACTATGCAAGTAAGAAATGTACTGTAATACTGAGAAAATGAGTTGTAAAGTGAGTCTGTATGTTGTAGAATCGGTTCAGTACAGTGGTGATTAAAATTATCCATGCCTGTTCAAGAGCCTAATGGTTGTACTGTATTAACTGTTCCTGGTGGTGTGGAACCGAAAACTCCTGTACCTACTGCCCAATGGTAGCAGCATGAAGAGGGCTGGACTGAATGTCCGGGGTATTTGTTGATTGGTGCTACTTTCTTGTGGCAGAACAATTCAAAAATAATTCACAAAAATCAAGTTAACCTTTACTACAATGATACAAGACATTGGTGAGTCCACACTGGGTGGCCCTTAGTCAACGAGAGATCTACTACCCCAACACCTCCTTTTCCAACAGAATCCTTGATCTGAATAGGCAACACCTCTGCCACAATTATTCTCAACACTAAACACAAAATACTCTGCAGATGCTGGGGTCAAAGCAACACTCACAACATGCTGGAGAAATTCACCAGGTCAGGCAGCGACCGTGGAAGTGATCAGTCAATGTTTCGGGCCGGAACCCTTCGTCAGGACTGAAGAGGGAAGGGGCAGAGGCCCTATAAAGAAGGTAGGGGGAGGGTGGGAAGGAGAAGGCTGGTAGGTTCCAGGTGAAAAACCAGTAAGGGGAAAGATAAAGGGGTGAGGGAGGGGAAGCAGAGAGGTAATAGGCAGGAAAGGTGAAGAAGGAATAGGGGAAAACACAATGGGTAGTAGAAGGAGGCGGAAACATGAGGGAGGTGATAGGCAGCTGGGGGAGGGGGCAGAGTGAAATAGGGATAGGGGAAGGGAGGGGGAGAGAATTACCGGAAGTTGGAGAATTCTATGTTCATATCAAGGGGCTGCAGACTACCTAGACGGTATATGAGGTGTTGCTCCTCCATCCTGAGTTTAGCCTCATCATGGCAGTAGAGGAGGCCATGTATGGACATATCCGAATGGGAATGGGAAGCAGAGTTGAAGTGGGTGGCTACCGGGAGATCCTGTCTGTTGTGGCAGACGGAGTGAAGGTGCTCCAATCCGCGTCGGATTTCACCAATGTAGGGGAGGCCACACCGGGAGCACCGGTTGCAATAGATGACCCTCAAAAGATGATTCTCAACACTAGTGTCCCACAAGAATGCTATCTCGGCCTCCTACTGTACTCTATATACTCACACACATAGCCAGATTCTGCTCTAATCCACTGATAGGTTTGCAAATGATACCACTGTAATGGGCTGTATGTCAAATAATGAGTCAAAATATCAATTACATCTGACATTCAAATTTTTGGCAAAAATGAATTCCAGTTTCCTATTCGCAAATTAATTTTCCTTGTTGGGAGGAAGCAAACAAGCTAAGGATCTTCAGATATATTATTAGATACATTATGATGATGGATAGATGGCTTTGTTGCCAAGTTTGCAGATGATACGTAGATTGGTAGAGGGGCAGGTAGTGGAAATAGGAAGGCTGCAGAAGGCCTTAGACAAATTAGGAGAACGGGCAAGAAAGTGGCAAATGAAATACAATGTTGGAAAATGCATGGTCATGCACTTTGGTAGAAGAAATAAATGTGTAGATTATTTTCCAACTGGGGAGAAAATCCAAAAATCTGAGATGCCAGGGGACTTGGGAGTCCTTGTGCAGAACACCCTAAAGGTTAACTTGCAGGTTGAGTCGGTGGTGAGGAAAACGAAAGCAATGTTAGGATTAATTTCAAGAGGTCTAGAATACAAGAGCAGGGATGTGATGCTGATGTTTTATAAGGCACTGGTGAGGTCTCACCTTGAGTATTGTGAACAGATTTGGGCTAAGAAAAGATGTGCCGGCATTGGAGAGGTTTCAGAGGAGGTTCAGAACGATGATTACAGGAGTGAAAGGATTATCATACAAGGAACATTTGATAGCTCTGGGCGTATATTTGCTGGAAATTAGAAAAATGAGGGGATTCTCACTGAAACCTTTCAAATATTGAAAGATCTTGATGGAGTGGATGTGGAAAGGATATTTCCTATGGGAGTCTAGGACAAGAGGGCACAGGCTCAAGATAGTGGGGCATCTATTTAAAACAGATGCAGAGAAATTTCTTTAGCCAGAGGGTGGTGAATGTGTGGCTAGCTGTGGTGGCCAGGTCCTTGGGTGTATTTAAAGTGGAGATCGATAGGTTCTTGATTGGCCACAACATCAAAGGTTATAGTGAGCAGGCCAAGGAGTGGAGCTGAGGAGGGAAAAATAAAGGATCAGCCATGATTGAATAGCCAAGCAGACTTGATGGGCCAAATGGCCTAATTCTGCTCCTGTGTCTTATAGTCTCATCAGCACAATCAAATAAAGGAGATGTCCTTCTGTGGTGTGTATACAGGGGTACAGTGAGGGGTTTCTAATGACAATATTTCTGCTGCCACCATGGTTTTGAAAACAAATTGATAGGAGTTAAATCCAAACTCATGGGCAGTTGGTGGGTAGCATTCTCTGGTGCCAGCTCAATCTAGAAGAAGGATGCCATTAGTAGCTATGTTCACTTGCTGTTACCTCAACCTTCTGTAACAATAACAACATTCATTCTCAGTAAAATATCCTTGCATAATATTCCTTCATTATTACTGTTGGACATTATGTAGCATGTAGCCAGGAGTAAGTCAGGACTCCAGCCATAAATGAGTGCAAGTAGCTTAGGTAAGAAGTTTTCACAAAAATGAGGACAATAGCAATGTTGGACTTAAAGTGGAAGAGTTTGAAATATTGATGGGATAAACATAGAAACAGAGGTAGATTTTGAGGGTTTTGCATGTTGATAAGAGAAGTGTATTTGATGTAGCTGTCCTGGAATTTTGTAATACTTCTGACAAAGTCCATATAGCATGTTAATTAAAAAGCAAAAGCCTAAGGGATTCAAGATAGAATGGCAAATTGGATTTAAAATTGGCTTTTTGTAGGACACAAATAGTAAAGGTTGATGGGGGCTTTTCATGTAGAATACTGTTAAAAATAGGGTTCTGCAAGTCTCAGTATTACACCCTTGCTTCTTGCCACAAACTAATGGCTGAGACATAAGCACCAGTCCAGAATGGAGACATTTGCAGGTCTCATAGAAATTGGTTTGGTGATTGACAGGGAGTAGCAAAACCTCAGCCAGTGGGAAGATAAAGACGTCTACTTGGGCAGAAAAGTTCATTTCATGTGTTAATTTGAATAGTCAAAATTATGTTTAATAGTAACAAAGCCTCAACGCACTTCTACAATTACACTGGACAACAAAGAATAATAATAATGAGGCAGTTTAAAGAGAAGAAGTCATCACCCTGACACAGTGGTATCAAGAAAACAACCTTTCCCTCAATGTTGCAAAACCAAAGGAGCTGGTTGTGGACTCAGGAGGAATGGAGACAGGCTAACCCCTATTGACATCAATAGATCCAGGGTTGAGGGGGTGAACAGCTTTAAGTTCCTCAGTATCTCAAGTGGTCTGTTCATACTGGCTGTGTGGTGAAAAAAGCACAACAGTGCCTCTTTCACCTCAGATGGTTGAAGGAGTTTGGTATGGGTCCCCAAATACTAAGGACTTTCTACAGGGGCACAATTGAGAGCATCCTGACTGGCTGCATCACTGCCTGATATGGGAACTGTACTTCCTTCAATAGCAGGACTCTGCAGAAAGTGGTGCAGACAGCCCAGCACATCTGTAGATGTGAACTTCCCACTCTTCAGGACATTTACAGAGACAGGTGCGTAAAAAGGGCCCGAAGGATCATTGGGGACTCGAGTCACCCCACCATCTGGGAAATGGTACTGCAGCATAAAAGCCAGGCCAAAAGGCTCCGGGTCAGTTTCTTCCACCAGGCCATGAGACTGATTAATTCATGCTGATACAACTGTATTTCTATGCTATATTGACTGTCTTGTTGTACAAATTACTATAAATTGCACATTGCACATTTAGACAGAGACATAACGTAAAGATTTTTACTCCTCGTGTGTATGTGAAGGATGTAAGAAATAAAGGCAATTCAATTCAAGTCTTGAAATATTAACATCAGACTTGAACCAGATGCATTTGTTTTATTTCAAAATGAAAAATTCTTACACTTTAATGTTCTCTACGGTATGTGTACTTATCTTCTGCATGCGATTAATTTCATCATCAAGCTGGCTACTTTTCACTTGTAAATCGTCAATTTGTTGTCGCTTTTTTAATACGTTTTCTGAATATACTAGAAAAACACAAAACAGAAATCCAAACTTTGTTCATATCGTTTACCAGTTTGGTCTGAAGTACAACAGAGTCTGTTTTATCATATAATGCTAAAATAAAATCTTTTCAGTTGCATAGAACTGAAGTTAATATCCACAAAATTTACAAATTTATGTTTCAGTGCCAATTTGCATATGTACTTAGCTTACACATTAGATAAGTGATTTTACTTCACTCATTGATTGGATGAGTGTTAGGGTTGTAGTTGTTGGAAGAATCTCTAATAAAAACATTCCTTTACTTTTTTTCTTTGATATACAGTAGTTACCAACATTTCATAATATCCACAGATAAAGGTGGGAAGATGTGCCTGGAGGCTGTGGAAGTGAGTGAGGTCCCCAATGAATACTTCTCTTCGGTATTCACCAATGAGAGGGAACTTGATGACGGTGAATACAATATGAGTGAGGTTGATGTTCTAGAGCATGTTGATATTAAGGGAAAGGAGGTGTTGGAGTTGTTAAAATACATTAGGATGGATAAGTCCCTGGGGCCCAGAATGCTCCACAAGGCGAGGAAAGAGATTGCAGAGCCTCTGGCTAGGATCTTTATGTCCTCGTTGTCCATGGGAATGGTACCGGAGGATAGAAGGGAGGCGAATGTTGTCCCCTTGTTCAAAAAAGGTGGTAGAAATAGTCTGGGTAATTATAGACCAGTGAGCCTTACGTCTGTGGTGGGAAAGCTGTTGGAAAAGATCCTTAGAGATAGGAAATATGGGCATTTAGAGAATCATGGTCTGATCAGGGACAGTCAGCATGGCTTTGTGAAGGGCAGATCGTGTCTAACAAGCCTGATAGAGTTCTTTGAGGAGGTGACCAGGCATATAGATGAGGGGAGTGCAGTGGATGTGATCTATATGGATTTTAGTAAGGCATTCGACAAGGTTCCACATGGTAGGCTTATTCAGAAAGTCAGAAGGCATGGGATCCAGGGAAGTTTGGCCAGGTGGATTCAGAATTGGCTTGCCTGCAGAAGGCAGAGGGTCGTGGTGGAAGGAGTACATTCGGATTGGAGGGTTGTGACTAGTGGATCGGTTCTGGGACCTCTACTTTTCGTGATTTTTATTAACGACCTGGATGTGGGGGTAGCAGGGTGGGTTGGCAAGTTTGCAGACGACACAAAGGTTGGTGGTGTTGTAGATAGTCTAGAGGATTGTCGAGGATTTCAGAGAGACATTGATAGGATGCAGAAGTGGGCTGAGAAGTGGCAGATGGAGGTCAACCCGCAGAAGTGTGAAGTGGTAAATGGCAGGATACTTGGTAGTGTGGAGGAGCAGAGGGATCTGGGGGTACATGTCCACAGATCCCTGAAAGTTGCCTCACAGGTAGATAGGGTAGCTAAGAAAGCTTATGGGGTATTAGCTTTCGTAAGTCGAGGGGTAGAGTTTAAGAGTCGCGGGGTAATGATGCAGCTCTATAAAACTCTGGTTAGGCCCCACTTGGAGTACTGTGTCCAGTTCTGGTTGCCTCACTATAGGAAGGATGTGGAAGCATTGGAAAGAGTACAGAGGAGATTTACCAGGATGCTGCCTGGTTTAGAGAGTATGGATTATGATCAGAGCTTAAGGGAGCTAGGGCTTTACTCTTTGGAAAGGAGGATGAGAGGAGACATGACAAAGGTATACAAGATATTAAGAGGAATAGATAGAGTGGATAGCCAACACCTCTTCCCCAGGGCACCACTACTCAATACAAGAGGACATGGCTTTAAGGTAAGGGGTGGGAAGGGATATTAGAGGAAGGTTTTCTACTCAGAGAGTGGTTGGTGCATGGAATGCACTGCCTGAGTCAGTGGTGGAGGCAGATACAATAGTGAAATTTAAGAGACTACTAGACAGGTATACGGAGGAATTTAAGGTGGGGGGTTATATGGGAGGCAGGATTTGAGAGTCGGCACAACATTGTGGGCCAAGGGCCTGTACTGTTCTGTACTACTCCATGTATATGTATGTATTTTATTTTTTGATTAATTACCTGGGTCTTTATTTCCACATTACTAAAGTTAATTCTGTAAAATTTAAAATAATCCCTTGTTCATTGACAATGCTCAGGTAATAATAAAAAGCAAAAAAAATTAACAGTTTTCTACTTTGGCATCAGATTTCAAATTATACCAGCAGTAGAAAATGTTATAAATGTCACTCACAAGTTGCTAAACAAGTAATTTCCAACTATGGAACTTTGCTCAGCAAGAGACCAAAGCATTACAATGGATTTAGAGTTTTTGGTTAGAAAAATACATCACCCAGAAGGTTAGAATGTTCCCCATACACTCGTTGAGCAAAGTTCCTTGCTTAGATCCTTAAATCAGATAAGTTATCCTTAGTCTTTTTTTATTTGTATTGACATTTGCAGAAATAAAACTTACTCTGAATCTGTTCCTTAATTCCCTTTTGGCGTTCTGAACCCTGATCCACCTGAAATACTGCCAAATTAACATAATGAATGATTTGAATACTAACAACCAAAAGATTCAAATATGAGTAGCATACTTTAAAATCAGTGGAAGAATATTATTCTGTTTCCTTTTATATTAGCACATTTTCTGCAGGTCAGAGTATTATGAGTTCATAACCTACTCTACCACAAAAATATTGCCCAACATTGCAGTGAAGGTATACTGCAATGGCAGCAACTGCCTTTTGAATAAGACTTTAAAGAGAGGTACTTTCTGGAATGGATGTAAAAAGAGCAGGTGGCAGTAATTTGAAGAGAGCAGAGAAGTTATCACCAGTATCCTTGCAAATATTTATCTCTCAATCCACATTACTAAAAGGCAGATTACTTATTATCGTATGGTAATAACATCTGCTAAATACAAGTCGGTTGCAACTTTTTCTACATAAGAACAGTAATCAGCTTCAAATGTTCTTCACTGGGTGCCCTGAGAGAAGCATGTAAGGCATCATGAATACTCTTACCTAGATTCAGTAAAATCTTATCCAGGGTCGATAGCTTATTGGTATTATCCATCTTTCCTGAAGGGCATAAGAAAAACAAGTTGACAACCTGAAAATATTTTGGGCACCACAGTGGCATAGTGGTTAGCACAATTGTATTACAGCTCAGGGTGTCAAGAGTTTGGAGTAAACTCCAATGTCATCAGTAAGAAATCTCTAAGTTCTCCCTGTGGGATGCGTGGGGTTTTCTCTGGGTGCTTCAGTTTCCTCTCACAGTCCAAAGACGTACCAGTTAGTGGGTTAACTGGTCATTGTAAATTGTCCCATGATTAGGCTAGAATTAAATCTGGGGTTGCTGAGCAACGCAGCTCAAAGAGCCAGAAGGGCCCATTCCATGCTGAATCCGAATACATAAAATAAACAAAATGCTAAAATTGGTCAGCAAGTAAAACATACACTATGGCATCAAAAGAGTTATTTCAGATTGATAATCCTGCATCAGAACTGAATGAACTGCAATATGAAGCAAGTTGATTGTGAATATATTATTTGGAAATTTTATTTGAATGTGATATGAATGAAGAGCAGTCCAAAAGTAAAATACTGCCGATGGTGGAAAGCAGGAATAAAATAGAAAATGCTTGAACTATTCCCCAGATCAGGTTGCACCTGTATTCAGGTCAATGGCCTTTTATCAGACAGAGGAAAGTTAGAAATGAAACAAGTTTTAAGTTGCAGAGAAATAGTGTGGTGTCCAAGACTGATGAAAGCATCAACTTAATTGTGCAAAAGGTAGTAAAGTTGTATCTGGAGGAGCTAAAAGCAGGAGAAGCTAAATCTGCAATGAGACTAAAGACCAAATATTGATATAGGAATGGAAAGGCTAGTTGTCTGACACTGTTGAATTCAGCATTTAACAGTGTCATTTGCAAAGTTGGAAGATGGAGTGCTGTTCTTTGAGCTCATCCTGAGTATTGTTTCAGAGGCAAAGGTTAGAGTGAAAGTACCAAGGAGATCCTCTATTGGTCAGGGTCAACTATGGGATATACACACAAGCTAAGGCAGTACAATATGTAGAGCAAGCTGCTGCTCATGCAACAGGCTCCCCTCTCCATACAGCTGATGAATCCAAAGGAATGGCAGAGGCCAACACAATTTGGCACCAGCGGTGTCACAGGAGTTACAAGTCAATGTTGAACTTAAGGTAGTCTTCTTTAGGGACTCCAGCTCCAGATTTTACCTCGAGGTTTACTCCCGAAGCCTTCCCCATGAGTTGGTATAACCGCAAGGCAGCGGAGGTTAAAGATCAGTTTTCCTTCTCCAAGATAAGCTGCCAACCATAGCCGATGAGCCCCATCTGTCTGAAACAACTGATTGTTTCTGGCAGTAGTAAATAACCCACCTTTGCCCCTTCCTTTGTCAGTAGAGTGGTTCTGCTGTGCTTAGTAGCTAAAGCAAACATGAAAGCTGGGAAATGGACCTGGTTATCAGAGACTATTTAAGATGCACGCCATTGGGAGCATTTAATAGATGGGAGCTTATCCCCAGTATTCCCTCCACCTAAATTGACAGGCAAATGGGAGCACAGTGTCACCTTGTGTTCTGCAAAGTAGTTACTGTTTCAGATTTCCCCAAAGGAGATCACATCATGAACACCAAATAAAATATATTTAATCAGAAGGACAGTAAATTTCAGCTTTACCTGAAGGAATGTATAAATCCATGGGTGATGGGAAGGAAGGAATGGAAAGTACAATTCTTGCATTCTGTGTGGTTGCATAGGAAGTGGGAGGTATTGATGGAGATGGAAGACCAGACCACTCCAATTGCAAAATGGAGAGGTAAGGGGGGAGAAGTCTGCTAGACATCGTACTAAATAGTGAATTACGGGGATAACCAAATGAATGAAGAGCGCAGTCCAGTGTAAAACAGGGACCTAGACAAAGTTATCTTTGATCTCGACAGAAGGTTAAGTGAGTGAGAGCAATCAATGACAGAGACTATGTCAAGATGTGTGGTGATACAAGACAAAATGAACACATGGACACAGAAAGCTACAGTACTTGAAGAAGTACAACCCAGATCATACATGGTCCAAACAGAAGGAGGAGCAGTGTTAAGAAGAAATCACAAAGACCTCAACAAAGAGCCAACTTCAGAGTTTCAGTTAACTGATGCAGACCAGACAACAAATGAAAATAACAACAAAACACAAGAACTGTGTGAACCACTTAGGTCTACTCATGTTCGTAAACCCCCAGAGAGACTGATAGAGACATGTTAAATTATGCATTTGTTTGATTAATGTTGCTAATTGTTTTTCTTTTTAGAAAGGAAGATGTGGTGATATCACGTGTCACGTGTAAGAACGTGAATAGACACTTCGGAGCACGCGCAGAAATGACAGAACGATCTAGAAAGCATGGCTGTAAGAAACGAGATTGCTGTTGTAAATAAAAGTTCTAGTTTTAATTATTACAGAATATGGTTTGTTCTTAGTAACCCACGGTACGTATAAAGAACACAACAAAGATGCCTGTTCATTATGGTGCAAGAGAAATCGCACATAAAAACTCCCTCTCCACCGCAATTCACAGTAAAATTTTGCAATAAATAATGAAACTTAAATTAAGAAAACCATAGGGAGAGTCATATCTGACCGAAGATCCATCAAACTACTTATAGATAACCTATAGCACCGCAGGACAGACGATGAGAACTCGTCAGCTGAAGGTATACTGCAGGCAACACTCCCGCCGCTCGACGTTGAGGGAACCTTCTCGATCACGTGGCGCCTGACGGAGATGGGGTCGCGCGGGGTGCGCGTGCGCATTTGACGGTCGGCCTCCCGGAGTTTGCCGCGAGCTTTCCCGCGCGTTTGCTCGGCTGCACCTGCTGGGCATCGCGTGCTGCGACTCAAACCAGACTGCGCCAGCCGCGTGAGCCCGCTTGGCCCCGCCCCGCCCCGCCCCACTCCTGCTTCTGCGAGCCGGACCGAGCGGAGGCCGCCCGCCTTTGAGATGGGGTCGTCCCTCCACATGCAGTTAGGGGTTCTCATAGAGACAGTCATACATCGCGGAAACGGGCACTTTGGCTCAATTAACCAATGCGGACCAACGCATCCTCTCTGCGAGTCCGAGTTGCTCGCGTTTGACCCATAGCCCTCCAAGTTCTTTCTTTCCATGTGTCTATGCCTCTTAAATGTTGTATCAGCCTCGACCACTTGCCCTGGCAGCTTAATCTAGACTCTACCCTCTGAAAGTTTACTTATCTGGTCTCTTAAATCTCTTCCCTTGTGTATGTGTGGGGAAATGCTATGACCATCGAGCTTATCCATCCCCCTCATGATTTTATATATTTCTCTGAGGTCCCTCCTCATACTCTTGTGCTCCAGGGAATAAAGATCCAGCCAACCTCTCCCTGTAACACAGCCTTTTCAGTCCAGGCAGGAAGTATTCTGCACTTTCTCCAACTTGACAATGCCATTACTATAACATGGTGACCAAAGCTGTACACAATACTTCAAGCACAGTCTCACAAACGACTTGTATACCTGTAGCATAATATCATTACTCCTAAACTTAGTGCCCTGACTGATGAAGGTCAGAATGCTAAATGCTTTTTTCACCATCCTGTCTACTTGTGCAATGGTTTTCAGTGAACAGTGCACTTGTACTGCCAGGTCCCCCTGTTCCACAACACTCATTACTGCCATTCGCAGTGTAGATCCACCCCTGAAGCTGCAAGGCATCAGACCTCAACGCCCTACAGAGGACAGTAAAAACCTCCGTGAGAATCATCATGTCTCCCTCATGATTTTATGTTTGTATGCTAATATTATGGATGATACCTATCAGGCTAATATCAGTTTAAAAATAGGGGCCTAAGTGGCTACGATCAGTGGTATTATTGTCAAAACGGCTTATCCTAGGCTTTAGTGCAGAGATTAGACAAAGCGATTAGATGAGTCAGTGCAGATGGAGGAAAAGGTGAAAGATAGCAGGACTTAATGTTAGGACCTATGTTTGTGACTCTTCTCATGCTTTGAAATTTTTCGATGATTTTAAGTTCCCTGGCCCCCACCGCTAAATTTTCACCATGGATGTCCAGTCCCTATATACTTCCATCCCCCACCAGGAAGGTCTCAAAGCTCTCTGCTTCTTTTTGGATTCTAGACCTAACCAGTTCCCCTCTACCACCACTCTGCTCCGTCTAGCGGAATTAGTCCTTACTCTTAATAATTTCTCCTTTGGCTCCTCCCACTTCCTCCAAACTAAAGGTGTAGCCATTGGCACCCATATGGGTCCCAGCTATGCCTGCCTTTTTGTTGGCTTTGTGGAACAATCCATTTTCCAAATCTATACTGGTATCTGTCCCCCACTTTTCCTTCGCTACATCGATGACTGCATTGGCGCTGCTTCCTGCACACATTCTGAGCTCGTTGACTTTATTAACTTTGCCTCCAACTTTCACCCTGCCCTCAAGTTTACCTGGTCCATTTCTGACACCTCCCTCCCCTTTCTAGATCTTTCTGTCTCTATCTCTGGAGACAGCTTATCTACTGATGTCTACTATAAGCCTACGGACTCTCACAGATATCTGGACTATTCCTCTTCTCACCCAGTCTCTTGCAAAAATGCCATCCCCTTCTCGCAATTCCTCAGTCTCCGCCGCATCTGCTCTCAGGATGAGGCTTTTCATTCCAGGACGAAGGAGATGTCCTCCTTTTTTAAAGAAAGGGGCTTCCCTTCCTCCACCGTCAACTCTGCTCTCAAACGCATCTCTCCCATTTCACGCACATCTGCTCTCACCCCATCCTCCCGCCACCCCACTAAGAATAGGGTTCCCCTGGTCCTCACCTACCACTCCACCAGCCTCCGAGTCCAACATATAATTCTCCGTAACTTCCGCCACCTCCAACTGGATCCCACCATTAAACACATCTTTCCCTCCCCCCCCCCCGGCTTTCCGCAGGGATCGCTCCCTACATGACTCCCTTGTCGATTCTTTCTCCCCATCCCTCCCCACTGATCTCCCTCCTGGCACTTATTGCTACACATGCCCTTACACTTCCTCCCTCACTACCATTAAGGACCCCAGGCAGTCCTTCCAGGTGAGGTGACACTTCACCTGTGAGTCAGCTGGGGTGATATACTGTGTCCGGTGCTTCTGATGTGGCCTTCTGTATATTGATGAGAGCCGACGCAGACTGGGAGATCGTTTTGCTGAACACCTACGCTCTGTCCGCCAGAGAAAGCAGGATCTCCCAGTGGCCACACATTTTAATTCCATGTCCCATTCCCATTCTGATATGTCTATCCACAGCCTCCTCTACTGTCAAAATGAAGCCACACTCAGGTTGGAGGAACAACACCTTATATTCCGTCTGGGTGGCCTCCAACCTTACGGCATGAACATTGACTTCTCTAACTCCCGTTAATGCCCCACCTCCCCCTCGTACCCCATCATTTATTTATTTATTTGTTTGTTTGTTTGTTTATTTATTATATATATATTTTTTCTTTCTCTCCCCTTTTTCTCCCTCTGTCCCTCTCACTATACTCCTTGCCCATCCTCTGGGCTTCCCCCCTCCCTCTTTCTTTCTCCCTTGGCCTCCCGTCCCATGATCCTCTCATATCCCTTTTGCTAATCACTGTCCAGTTCTTGGCTCCATCCCTCCCCCTCCTGTCTTCTCCTATCATTTTGGATCTCCCCCTCCCCCTCCCACTTTCAAATCTCTTACTAGTTCTTTCAGTTAGTCCTGATGAAGGGTCTCGGCCCGAAACTTCGACTGTACCTCTTCCTACAGATGCTGCCTGGCCTGCTGCATTTACCAGCAACTTTGATATGAGGACTTAATGTTAGTGCCTTCTTTCTATTTTGGTACCTATGGAATAAAAGACCAAGTTCATCCCCACAGACCTGGTCTCATCCTGGGGAATGAGGATGAGCAGTTGGTGGAAGCGTCTGTGGAGGAACATTTGGGGGAAAAAACCATAGTTCAGTGAGTTTCGATATAGTCATGGAAAAAAATCATCCTAGAGTTAAGATCTTAAAGTGGTGGAGGGCTGATTTTAACAAAGTATGCTAGGACCCGGTGATGCTATATTGGGAGCAGCCATTAGGGGAGAGAAACAATACCAGACACGTGGTCTGTATTTAAAGGCGGAATAGTAAGAGTTCAGATTACATATGGTTCCAGTCACCACACTACAGGAAAGAAGTGGAGATAGTAGAAAGAGTGCAGAAGCGATTCACCAGATTGGAGCTTGGATTGATCATTGGTTATTGGTTTATTATTGAAATGTGTTCTGAAATACAGTGAAAAACTTAGTGTGTACATGCCATTCATACAGATTATATCAAAACATAAACACATCAAGGTGGTATAAAGGCAAAAGCGTGACAGAATGCAATGTTATAGTTATGAAAAAAGTGTAGTTCAGGTAACAATAAACTACAATATCCATATTGAAGAAGACTGTGATGCCAAGAGTTCATCTTTACTGTGCAAGAGGTCCATACAAGAGTCTTGAATAAAAGCTGTCTTTCAGCCTGGTGGTGTATGTTTTCAAGTTTTTCTATCTTCTGCCCTGTGGAAGGGAGGAGAATATCTAGGGTAGGAGAGCTTTTTGCCGAGACAGAAGGGAGTGTAGACATAGAAGGAGGGGAGGCTGATTTTCATCAAGTGCCTTGTTAAATATTTAAAAGTCAGCCTTATTTGTCACGTGTAGACTGAAACATACAATGAAATGCACCAATTGCATCAACAACCTACACAATATGAGGACGTGGTTGGAGCAAATGATGCCATGCTTCCAGCGCCAACATAGCATGTCCACAGCATACCAGCTGTAATTCTAACCCCACATTCTTGTAATGGGGGAGGGAACTGGAGGAAATCCACACAGTCTTGGGGAGAGCGTACTAACTCCTTACAGACAGCAGTGGGAATTGAACACTGATCAGTGGTCACCTCCTTCCTCACCTCCATTCAGGGCCCGAAACGGTCCTTCCAGGTGAGGTAACACTTCACCCACGAATCTGCTGAGGTCGTCCATTGTGTCCAGTGCTCCCGATACGGCCTCCTCTATGTTGCTGAGACCCATCGTAAATTGTGGGACCACTTCATCAAGCACCTCCATACCGTTCGCCACAAGCAGGACTTCCCGGTGGCCAAACATTTCAATTCCCATTCCCAATCCAATTCTAACATGTTGATCCATGGCCTCCTCTTGAGGCCACCCATAGATTGGAGGAGAAACACTTTATTCTGTCTGGGTAGCTTCCAACCTGATGGCATGAACATCAAATTCTCCTTCTGGTTAAAAAGAAATCCCTCCCCCCCTTTCCTCTATTCCCAACTCTGAGCTTTTACTTCTACTCACCTGCCTATTATTTCTCCCTGGGTTCCCTCCCACTTACTTTTCTCCTATGGTCCACTGCCCCCTCCTATCAGATTCTTTCTTCTCCAGCCCTTGACCTTTCCCACCCACGTGGCTTCAGCTTTCACCTTCTAGCTAGCCTCTTTCCTCTCCCCCCACCCTTTTTATTTCTGGCATCTTCCCCCTTCCTTCTCAGTCCTGAAGAAGGGTTGCAGCCTGAAACGTCAATTGTTTATTCTTTTCCATAGATACTGCTTGACCTGTTGAGTTCCTCCAGCGTTTTGGTGTTGCTTTGGATTTCCAGCATCGGCAGACTTTCTTGTGTTTCTGATCAGTGATAGCTGGCAGTGTAAAGCATTGCACTAAGCACTACACCACCATGCCAAACCATGTATAATGGGGAGAAATATAAAAGAGATATGAGGGACAAGGTTTGCACACAGATGAATATTTGGAATAAGGTTTCAGAGGAAGTGGTAGAGACAGGTACAATTACAATTCGAACAGGTACCAGCATAGGAAAGGAGGAGGAAGATATGGACCTAATGCATGCAAATGGGAGTATGTAGACAGGTATCATATTATAGGTTTGATAAAAGATAATGGCAGTTATCTCAATTGTTTTTTCCTTCACTTAAGCATGCAAAAAATCTCGGGCACACTGCCCTGTGATCCACAGTTTGTGCACCAGACCTATAGCCAGCTAGGTAACAGGCAGTGGCCTGTGGATGAGATATGCTATTGCACCTGCAGTATAATGTCACATTTTCGGCCCTACACAGTTAGTGAAGATTTTAAAATGCATTATTATAGTTAAGGTGTAGCTGAAAATTGCACTTGCTTTGAAAGAATCATAAATTTTGGAGTAGAGTGACTATATTTCTTGCCTGAATTTATTATTAATCAGATATTAGATACAGATCTCCATGTGGGGAACCTTCTGTATGACTTTACGTCAGCTATATGTTCATGAAAATGCCTGTCAGATGGGTCAAACTGTACCGCTGGTAGTAATATTTTAGTGTAAAACATTAACTATTGGTTTTTAAATAAATTATTGGGAGGATTTCATTTGTGTGATGGGTTGCCAACTTTAATGCTAAAAATATTAACAAATTACATATTCCTATAAAATGATATCCAAATAAAACCAGGTAGAAGATACCTCAGATTATTTCATAGGTATTATAAAACCTGCTCTCTTCTTCTTGTAAGTCCTAATAGAAGGTGATGTTTTCCTAATCTAATTAGTCTGCTGACAAAAACATAAAAAAAGGTGTTAATTTTGGGAATTTGAATTGAGTTTTAAAAGATCTTAAAAGAAAAATAACAGCAAAATTGACAATGATGCAGTTGGATTGTTGTAACCACACAGCTTGGTTAACTGATACCCTTTGAAGAATTTGTTCTAATTAGCTCTGGCATACATATAACTCTAATTAATTAACTCTTAACTACCTAAAATAGCACACAAGAAATTCAGTTGTTAGAGCAGATAAATATGAGCAAGAAACGCTGGAGTTACCAATGATACTCAAATACTGAGATTGAATACAAACAATGCAATCTATATAGACTATTAATGATTAGAAACATGATGCCATCTCTGGCAAAGTCCTGGGTATTTTCAATTGTATTAACATTGCATTGTCACAAGAGTAAAAACTTTTATCCTACTATACTAATGTGTAAAATAATTAATTCTTTATAAAATAGGGAATATCAGATACATTGCTGGCATCCTAGGTAAATCCACATGCATAAGTAAGTTATTTATCCCCATGAGGTTGGAGCTACAGCAATCAATGCACATTTCCACACAAATCAATAAAGTATTGTGTGTTCTATCTATTAATAGCCTACCTCGTTGCTATGTTATTAATAGATAGAGCAGAATCTTCATAAGTTAATTTTTGAGGTGAACTGCCAGATGCAAAATTTAGAGTGTAAATTATGTCTATGCATTTGAACCATTTCTCTCCCCCACACTGAAACAATGCAAGTTTTTTTTTACCAGCGGCATTTAATACGCATAAAGTATACTGATCCACGTAGATTTCACAAACTTATCAAGTTATGTATTACAAATCTATTGAGAAGAAAGAAACACATAATATATACAACGCTGCCTTGAATGTTACAGATCAGAGCGCCACTCAGATTTCCTCTGGAGCGTTATCAATTAAGAATAACGGCATTCTGCCCCACATTGAGAAGTGTTAACATTATAAATACATGTTTTCATTAAATAATCGCCTTTGTACTTATTTTATAATTACGCGGTACGATTGATAGCTATATGTACAGGTGAATGAGCATGGGCGCAGTGGTTTCGAATAACTAGACCAGAAAGATTATATCTATCCAATTGTGGTCACTTGAATATAAATGATGTACTATATCATTCACGTGTCTTTAACTAATCCTTACCTTAAATACATTCAGCTAATCAGATGAGCATTGACACATATCAACGTGCCCCTTTCTGTTCAGCAATTTGGAATATCTTTCTTCTCGCAAAAATAAACGTTTATATTGAGCTGCTGTGTCGCTACAAGCTTTCTGGCAAAATCTGGCCCGCACTCGCACGTACAGTATTATGTCTTATGAAATAGATGTCTTGTGACAAGTTTATACAGAGAGCGTTTTATTTGCTTGGCTGATGCTGCCGTCGTTGCAAATCTAGAGATAATGTAAACAATGCAAAGAAGTGGTACGCCATTTACTAGCGCAGATTGGCTCAGTAATATCAGCAATTCTCAATATAATCATCTATGCTTGGAATGATCACAGATTGCCTATTGTATTCTGAGCAAATCTAAGATGAATGACAAGAGCAAATAATATTTATCATATACATCCCTTGATGGATATAAAATATCTTGCCAGAGTTACACGATTCAAGACAAGATCACAATTTAAGCGGGTCGGGTCTTCAATGCCTTATTGCGGCTTCCTTCTAAATAGCATTAGATGCAGTGTGGCATAGATCGACATAACCCCATTGAACTAATTGCAATGAAAATCTTACAGAAGACAATTGTATAAACCATTTTTACTACCATACCAGATTCAATGTAGAAAAATGTTTGCTTGTCAAATGGTAACGAAATGAGAAAGAGGAGGTGATTGTATAATTATCGGGACTGGGTATTTTCAATCGAAAGAAATATCCTTTAATACGTGAGAGCGCGGGCCATAAATATCCTTTTTTGAATCCATTATTTTAAATCCAATGCCATTTCACCATTTCGGCATGTTAGACGCATCATTTTTCAACTATAGCTTCATTGAAATTATGAGCATTTGTTCCAACTGAATTAGCTGTTGTCAGACGAGGCTTCGGGTGTCCCTGCGCCAACGCTGCATATTGGTTTACGCTACAGCGTAATGCACAGAGGGCATTCCCAACCCTCTTGGAATTCACTCGAAATAGCTGCATTGGATATCTTTAAAAGTCAACTCAGTAGAGATGTTAAAATAATATAAATGCGCGTGAAATGGTTCTTAATTTCAATGAGACAGTTGTCTAAATGCAAAAGCGACGCATTCTGATTGAAGACAATAACATTATTCGGAATTTTGGAAGCTGTGGCGAAGATTATTTTGAACAGTTTACACCATTTTGAGATTTTTAAAAACTTTTTATTATTAAAGGTCAAGGTGTTTAAAGGAAGGTGTACCTTTAGAGACACGCAAGGACAGGAACGGTTCAAAATACATCAGATCATTTTAAATAGGCTATAAAACCATCGGATTTTTTCACGTCGTGGATATGAACATCATTAGGCATGTATTACTTTGAACTTAATTGTTTATCTTTAAGATAATGATATATTAAGTTTTCAAGTTTACGGTATATAACAGTATAATTACAATAATGCGGGCTATAAGTTAAATGAGATAATATATAGCTCGCCAGTTTGATGAAAATGTCCCACTATGCTTAATTCTAAATGCTATTTGAGATGTTTTGGAATACTTTGTAACAATTGTACATATAGATAATGCTAATGACATGGAGACTAGAGAATTGACCAAATCGCCGTATTATTTCACACCTTTGGATTTTGCACAATACGTATTATTACAAGTAGAAAACAAATATACTTACTGAACAAACACTGGAGAGTTGAATTTTGCCACGTGAATTAATATTTCAAACTGGTCCACCTACAAATTTTCAATCTAAGCGATATGTGAATCTTACATCCCGAATCGACTGCATTGTGTTTTACGAATGGCTTTATATCAAGTTCCTTTCCCTTTTACCCGTGGAAGTGTTTTTGTTTTATCCGTACCATTAATTTTTCATTGCTTGTGTTTTGTTAGGTTTATCAAATATAGAAACAAAAGTCAGCATGCTTGCTTTTTCAAGAAAAGTACTGTTTATTTGGAGGTGGTAAAATTCAGACTCTTACTTCTGGTTGATTGGCAAACTTGACAGTGATTGACAGGCAGCCATGGCAACCAGGCACTGAATCTGCCAAGTCCAATAGAAAATCAGACGTGGGCTGAATCCTTTTTTTCTTCGGCTTTTAACAGCATCTCATCATCGCAACCGCAAAGGATCAACTGCTAACCCTGTCACTTGAAGCACCAAGTTCATGTCTGGCGTATGGGAATCTAACTAAAACGCATTGGCTGCTTGTTTTGCCCATTGGAGTTCGTACCGTAATTTGGGTTTACATTTATTTCGCTTCGTCTTAAAGAAAAGTCAATGTTCCAGCTGCCAATTCTGAATTTCAGCCCTCAGCAGGTGGCGGGGGTTTGTGAGACACTAGAGGAGAGCGGAGACATAGAGCGCCTCGGTCGCTTCCTCTGGTCGCTGCCAGTGGCCCCAGCAGCATGTGAAGCACTCAACAAAAACGAGTCCGTACTCAGAGCACGGGCTATCGTCGCTTTCCACACGGGCAACTTCAGAGAGCTGTACCATGTTCTGGAGAATCACAAATTCACCAAGGAGTCACACGGCAAGTTGCAGGCCCTTTGGCTAGAAGCACATTACCAGGAAGCAGAGAAATTAAGAGGTCGCCCCTTGGGACCAGTGGACAAATACAGGGTGAGAAAGAAGTTCCCCCTACCCAGAACCATCTGGGACGGAGAACAAAAGACTCACTGCTTCAAAGAGAGGACGAGGCATTTGTTGAGAGAGTGGTACCTGCAAGACCCCTATCCGAATCCCAGCAAAAAACGAGAGCTTGCTCAAGCAACTGGACTTACACCAACACAAGTGGGTAACTGGTTTAAGAATCGAAGGCAAAGAGACAGAGCAGCCGCCGCTAAAAATAGGTGAGTGCATACTGTATGAGCTCCTTAAATACAGTACCTGTGTATATGCATTGGATAAATATCTATGTGGATCAACCATTCTGACAAATGCAGCAACAATAAATCTAGTAATGTACGAAAGTAATTTTTTTAAAAATTATTGTTTGATTTTACTTAAAGTTATCCCAATTTTAATTACGCATATAATTTGAAACCCTGTTTTAGAAAAAATAAAACTTTGCAGCGCTTTACTGCAGAGGTTGAAAATGGAATTCACTGATCTATTGATGCATACCTGTGAGTGCTTAAAACTGACGGGTAAAGCGAACTCATAAACCATATCTGTCGCAAGATAATACTTCATGTTATATATAGTTCGCGCAGTAACTGCGTAAATTAGTTTGAGTAGGTTCATTTTCAAATAAGCACTCAGATTTCCTTATAAAACGGGTCACAGGAGTATTTGGGCGATACAAAATATAAGCGTGCAATACTACTAAATGAATCTTTCTGACGTTTACACATATTTCTGGGATTTCAATGTTTTATCTGATTCTGTGTGCGTGTTTTTAAAAAATGCCAGCATGTTTTAAAGGAATAATCTTGATTTTTTTTATTGTTCAACTCGCCTTTTACAAATCTTAAAGGTGTTCCTTGGATGTGTTATTAGGTCCCAATATTGAAGTGCGGTAGTGTGTCAATGTATATTGTTACTACTTTGAGATTGCTGTATAATTCCTCGCTGTGTTCTTTTCCCTCGCGGGGGCAGGCTGCAGCAGCAGATTTTGTCGCAGGCAACCGTGCGCTCCTTGAACGAGAAAGACGCCGCCGTGGAACCACTGGTGGCCGCCTCAAGTCCCGCCATCAGTCTCTGCAGCGTCTCGGGGAGGAACAAATCAGCGACTTTGGCGATCTCCATCACATCGAGCGATAGTGACTGTGACATCTGAGAGAGGGAGAGAGAGAGAGAGAATGCCCGCAACCTGAGAGTGCCTCCGAATTCCTGCACATTTCAATTGGGCAAAGACTGCCAATAATCAGAATCGCCACATGCTTGCATTGGTCTTTTAAAAAACGACTGTTATGCTATGAGGCAGCAGACTTAACGACTATGGTCTTAAAAAACTTGTTATTGCCTTTATTGAAAGGATATATACACAGTATATATATATATATATATATATATATAAAGAAATTGGGAGAGAGAGAGAGAGAGAGAGAGAGAGAGAGAGAAATACCGAAATGGTGCCTCAAAAAATCTGTCAAGCTGCAACATTTTGAGCACCTGCCCTGTACCTTCGTGGGTATTTCATGTTGAAAATCGGTGTTATATTTTTACTTTACTTTAAAGTTATATATATATATAGATATATATATACACACATACATATAAACATATGTTTATCTATTTAAAAAAGGTTGCGTTGTTAGTATTTTAAAATTATTTGTTTCTTTGTGCAAAGAATATTTGTAGAATGTTGTATGTTAGCTAGTGGATCTACAATTTGAAAGAAAATAAAATATATAATGACAGACTTTTTATCTGAATCTTCAGTTTTATTTTCTGTGTTTGCAAATACAAATTTACATTCTATAATGTTTTACTTAAACATTTCGATTAATTTTACTTGAATCAACTAAATTAGAAAGAATCATTTAATCCTATAATATGAGAGAAAGCCAAGCGTCTCGCTTGCGGGGGGTGGGGTGGGGGGAATCCTTAAAACGTAGGTCGATTGGTATTAGACAATTTAACACTTCAACCGTTTGGGCTGTGTTCTATTTGCTTGCCGCATCTGTTTTCATTTGTGTTTTCCCATTAGGAAATTAATTTCAGTGTAACTTGATTTCTTGTCTGCTGTTGAACACTTAAGAACTATAGCAGAACGATATATCTTGACTATGTACCTCTACGCTTATTGGCAAATCGGAAGACCGCGCTGTTCAGTTTGTGATTAGCTATATATTATACCTTATTATAACAGTTTGGGCTTTATAATTGAAACTTGTATTGATCATAAGGACGCGAATAGATACATTCCCTGTTTATTTTCTTTAAAAACCTGATTATCAATTAATTTGTTTTAATCGTTTTTGGAATGGACTGTAGAACCTAAGAAGAAATTGTGCTTATTTTCTCCACAGGAGCAAATGCTTTAGTCAGTTTAAGACAAATATTGGTGCGGAGAATTGTACAGGGCTTTATTTTTACGTCGCTAACAGTTAGCATTTCGTGAAGTGTTTGGCCAAGGGCTGAAATTAACTAAACAGAAATAAAAACAGGAAATGTTGGAAACATTCGGCAGGTTGGGCGGCAGTTCTCAAGAGATGCCGCCACAATACACAGATGAGTATTTCCACATGTTCTGTTTTTATTTCAGATTTCCAACACTTGCAACTTTCTATGTTGCATACGATAAAGCGCGGAGGCTCTCTTCAATTTAAAGATAAAGAGGGCGCCATATACTGTAAAATACACACGTGCGTTATGCACTAACAAGGAGCGAGTGCTCTTTAATTCTTCAAATTTAATACACAAACGAGCGCGTCTCGGTCTCGATTGGTCAAAGTGAAAAATATTTACCGAATACATATTACTGAAACACAAAGCAGAATCTTAAACCATCCATCATTTTCGATTATTGGTAATTCCTACTCATTCTATAAAAGCTAGCGTGAAATCTGCAATGCGTCAGAGGACATTGCTAAGATAATAATCCAATTTAAAGACCTGTGCTGCTTCGTGCTTATCTGCTAAGAACTTTGCCTTTGGCGTGTCAGTGTCTTTGTACAGACGCTAGCGATCACACTAGATTTTACACGAACACTACTTACAATAAACACCATTCCAGTGACAGGATGCTGACTAATGCTTTCATTCCTTCCACCTATGGTTAATTTTAAACCAGAAATTAGATGTTGGTTTGTTGATATACGACATCGCATAGAGACGTAGATATAAGATGCAGATGACAAAGATGCGTTTTTTTTCAATTTAGGAGTAAATTTTTGGTGAATTATCTTTGAAGCGAAGTACAAATTTATGAATTGTTAAGCGATGTTGGTGTTATTGTGGGTTCTTATGAACGGAGATTTTATTGTGATCAGGGCAAGGAATGGCGGCTAAAATCAGCCAAACCAGGTTCGCAACTGCTGAATATGAGCTGTTTCATTCCAGGTAAAGATTTAGCCAAAACGGATTGTTCACGACAGGTGTACACTTCGGTTTCTAACATTTTAATGCACAGAATAGAATTTTATATACTGGAACTTTTAGGAATGGACTCTGAAAACATAACTTGCTATTGCAATTCATTATCCATACTTTTTGAAAGCTATTATTTATTTAAAGCAACTTTCTGTAGATTTCTCATTTTGAAAGGGTCATAGAGAAAATAGATCTCATTCACTGCATGTCATTTCATTCATCCATTAAGGATTTCATCAAAATGCTTTTTATAGGTAACTTGATGAGGATAATTTATCATTATCATTCTGCCGGTTGTTTAGGCTCAGACCAAGAATGGTAGACTTAACCCTTCAAGATAAAATAAAATGTATCTATGTACTGCTTATAATTCAAATCGAGCTCATGTGGTTATTCAATAATTAACTCCAGTATGGTCATTTTTATTTTTAAACTACCGTTTGTATATTAATGGAGTGAAGATGGAACATTCGATATATGTATGGTATGAAGTTTAGTTGTATTCATTGTATTGGGTGGTGATACTGACAAGACTTGACAAGACAGAAATCACCCGATCAGCCTTGCGAGAGAAAGATTTTCCACCAGCATTCAGGATGGCACAAAAGAACTGGCGAGAAGTTGCGGTCTTTTTAGGATAATGCAATCTATTTAATCAATTAAAAAAAAATCAGCACCTAAATTTTGTTCTCGTGTTTACCTCGGAAGACAAACGTCCTTTAAATCTGTAGATGTGCACGGAATCATACTGAATGACGTTTCATACCATTCGAATGAACATATTGAATGATTTCATGAACCTTCAGCTGGTTTACTGGCAGGCTGTAAAGCAAAAGATGAACATAAAAAGAACAATTTCCAATTAATATTCAGGGGTTATATTTAGAAAAAAACCGCTCTTAAATAATTAGTTGTTTGGTTGCATAACATCTATAAATTACATTCTAATCTACGGTTCATTCAATTACGTAGAGTTTTCTTAAGAGATATAAAATTTGGGTTCTCGTGAAACCTTTAACACGAAGTAAGCGTTTTACAGTGACATTATCTACATGTGATCATGAAATTGACAGGGTCATGGAAGATTTAGGTAGCAACATAATGGGACTCATGCTCTGGAGGCATTCCGCTGATTAACAAATGAATAACAAGTAGTTTCCAAACATAGCAACGGTGTACTAAATAACACGGGACATTGGAATTATGTGCTTGTTTCTACTTTACTAAGAACAGAAGGAACATAAAATTCCCGAGCAATATTTCACATTTGTTGCCTGTATTTGGCATTTGCGAATTATGTAAAAGAACAATATTACCTAAAAGCGCAATTGTTGTTTTCTCGATCGGTAAAAGAGACAGAAAATATTGTGCTTTGACGTGATTGGGAGAGATGTGAAACATCTTATTCTCTTTTGTACACGAGCAAGGGAAATATTTGAATATTTCCGTTTCTATTCAAGCGTGGGGTGGACCTCGGCGGGAATGAATGAAAAAGTCTTGTAAGCAGTCAATTACATTGTCAAACTTCCCTGAGTAATAAACGCTAATGATGGGATCTCGAGTCCTTGGAGGACAAAGGGCGCTCTAAGTATTTTGTGAAGTTGTATTGGCTAACGAGGAGCTTACAAAAGATTTACCAGCCATCATTTTTGAATCCGCAAGAGGCAAGCAAAGCAAAAGGCTAGGGTTCAGACAGCATTGAACCATGCATAACAAAAGAGAAGGAAAACGAGAGAAAGGCAAGCGTACGACAGAATGGGTGAGCACGTTTCCTTAAATGAAAATATTTTACAACTCAGTTTGTTTTTTTTAAGTTCCGCTGTTGTTTCCAGCTTAACTGTTTTAAATTCTTTTCGCAAAATTTGATGACCTCACTTGATGTTTTCTGATATAGCCTGGATGTTGGCTGATTTTGAGTCAAAGAAATTGAATTGAATTGACAAGCGTATTGTTCTAAAGGTTTCAAATGTTGTGATTAAGATGGAGACAATTTGGTAACATTGTAACGGAAGTGAATTTAGGGATAGCACCCTGAAAAACTTTATATTAACAAGTGATTATAAATTTTGTCTAAATTATTATGGGATAATATATTAATATCTAAAGCGTTCATTTTATTGCTTATAAAACACATCTCTAAAACTCGGAAGCGCTTTTCTCTTCTTGCGTGGATATCCATTGATAGTGAGGTTACGCTTCAAGGTAAAAGTGCCACTTCTTTTTACTTACGCATATAATGCAAAGTGGGTGTGTAACACAGTGTATGAATCTAATACGTTGCGTTTGAATTATAAAACTGCATTAGCATCTCTTTATTTTTTACTTACAGTTCGCTCCCATTTAAAAAAGAATAAATTAAACTTGAATTAAATAGATTCTGCACAACATTCCAATGCCACAAATTACAGCATTAAATGAAAAATAAATCTCATATATTGAAAACTAAAAGTTAGCATATAAGAACTAAAGGGCTTAGCTCCATATCTCTTGAATGCTGGTTCTCCGCTTTGAGTATCCTCAACCACTGAATATGAACAGATTCAAGGGTATCTTATTCAGAAGATTTATTTATGCATGCCTGAGTGAAATATCTTTGCCAGATATCTGACCTAGAAAGCTGAAGCACATAAGGTAATTTCTTTAACTTCGGGCAACATCTGACCAACACTGATCTGTGTTGCTGGTTAACCCCAAAACACCCATAACCAACTAAGTCCTGCCTAATTTTAGATTCAGATATAAGTACTTTACGAACATGCAAGGGATTCAAAGACTCCGAATGACCACTACTCACATCACTAGTGCATGAATCTGTTGTTATAGAAATAACCTATATTTCAAATTTCGATATCTTTATTTTAACTAGAAAATTATTCCAAAATAATTGTCATTGTTTGCACAATAAAGTGTTATTTAATTTGCAGATAATTTCTATTTATTTAAACTGCTCTGATTCCCCTGTCCTACTCTATGCTGATTTATAACACTTTAATATTTATAGAATTTACAAAGCCAGGATCCCTATTAGACTACTTTGGGAAACATTACATCCGACGTTCAATATAATATCAGTATAATATCAGCACACAATTCCCTGAGGTGAGATGCCTGGTTGTTAGACTTTGCACCTGTTCGATATTCAATTTTCTTGGGGGTTGGGGATGGGAACGAAAGGGGCGTTGATATGATTTGAACGTTAGAGTTTGGCCTAAAATGCACAGCCTCTTTAAAAATATGGATTTGTTACATCTTGACAATCAGTTGTCTATTTAATTGCTTCTTTGTATAATTCAGAAGTTGAAACTAGTAATGCCCAATTCCATATTCTCCTTTTCAATCCCCTTTTGCTAATGTGAATTTCTCTAACCAATTTTCTATATATTGTATTTGAGAACATTAAATTTGGTCTGCTACAGCTCTGTTCTAACAAATGATTTCCTAGACCACCTTTATTTTGTGTGTGTGAGTTATCTCTGTCTTTTTCCATTGCCATCTCAGTTAACATAACTTGTGTTAGATTTAATATTATCACCCTTTACGTGGGAAGGCAGCAAAATCTACAGACTAAGCTCACATGAATATTTCCTTTCTTTCTCCCCTTTAACTTGTTTTTACATTTTAAAAATAAATCTGTTCGATTTTGCTGCATCTACTTATCAAATTATTTTGATTCTGTTTTGTACATAGATATGAAAAGGAATAATATGAAATAATGTGCAAATAAATGAACTCAATGTCCCAGTGGTCATTGTCAAGGCATCATATTATTGATTGCTTAAACTTTAAATCTTTTAAAGAAATCACGGCAGCAGATTTATTTTTTATTTCTGTTTTTGAACCATTTATTTTAACTTAACTATTTAATAATCATATATAATTACTGTAATTGAGTTTTTTTCTATATTTATCATGTATTGCATTGTACTGCTGCGGCAAAGTTAACAAATTTCACGACATATGTCGGTGATATTAAACCTGATTCTGATTCTGATTCCGTTTTTACTTAGAGTCGCTAGTTGCAGATATTGTCCGTTCCTTACTAAAAATTACCGTAGAGCAAGATGACAATTTGCATGTTTTTTTTAAATTACCAACGTGAATATACTGCATTCAAGCATTAATATTATATGAAAATAGGTGAATTAATTTGAATATGCTCTATGTCATGCAACTTATGTAGCCTATGCAACTTCTTTTTATTATAATATGAAATTCATTTTAGATTAGTTATTATTACAACGTTTTGGAATTAAGTTTTAACCTATAACATGTATTATTTGGATACATACTTTTCCGCATTCTGTCCGGAGATTGTATTCAATAGGCAACATATGCATAATTCTATTTGTTTTTTCCTCAGGCACCCTGAACGGAATATGAACAACGCTGTTTATCTTACTGTATAATCTCATAAAGTACGCTGATGGGAGTTGGGTATTGAAATGCAGCACTACAGAGGAAACGCTGTGTCACACAACAAGTAGAAAATTCCTATATAGACAACATACCATATTCATATCTGTTGAACTGCCAATGCTTCCTTCCAATCTAATTATATTAATAGTAGAGTCCACGCTTGTTATATTTGGATGAATCGTACTACATAGAATGCAAAGAAATATGGACATTTTCAACGTACTTATTCATTCAATAAGACTATTTCAGAGCCATGAATGTAGATTGATACTAAATTCGCGTGATTCGTCTTTAATCTGCAAGGGATTTTTTTTAAAGACAGCTGATAAATAAAATAGACCATTTGTAAATCGTGAGGAACCGTAAATCAATAACTTTTTTACTGCTGTAACAACAATGTTAAATGTAAATGAAGTTACTAAATTTGCTGATACATATACTAACCTTTACAGAACACTGCAGTTTGAGGAAGAGAATATAATGATATAAAAAATCTTCGATGTATCCAAATTGCGCTAGGGTCAAGTTACACACTGTAATGATCTGTCTAGGTCTGTCTATTTCGGCAAATATATTATGCTCAACAGTATATGTTAAAAACATCGTGTTTCAACTTGAATTTACAAGCGAATTATATAACGCGGAACGTCACAGCCAGTTTACAGCTGGTAAAGATCTCAACTTTTTGATAAAAGTTCGCCAATTTTCTTTACATAACTATTGTTAACAATAAGCATCATGTTAAATGGAATATATTATCGAAATATCAAAAAAATGTTTTGTTGCCTTGATATCATATAGTTAAAATTCTTTAGAAATGTTCAGTCTGCCCTGTTCTCGTGCTGTATACTGTATGAGCGATGTATCACATTTATGACGTAACATTCTAATTATCTTTTCTCCCAACTTCAAACGATATACAGTACCAATATTAGCTTGCATAAACTTCAGTTGTTATTAGCTTTGAAACTAGAACTGTTTGCCTACAATGTCATAATTCTGTAATTTATAGGATCAAATCAGAGAACAGAGTTTTAGTAACGCATCGAAAGCTGCACAGACATGGGAAGACCTTGTTCCACAGTGATTTGATAACAAGGGCTACAACTGTCATCTGCATCATATCTTGGCGCATACAGCTCTCCTCTAAGCAGCCAGATATTAGATAGAGAAAATTTATAAGCTATATACAATTTAAAACTACATTGTTGTGTAAAATTGAAATGCTAGATTTCTTAAGCCAACATTGTCCCAATAAAACATTCAATACTTGCATCCTAACGAGATAGTTCAGTAAGTGTTATCTGTATAAATAATAATTAGATATTAATACAGCAAAGCTGCCTACATTTGGCATGATTACGCCCTGACCATACTAGAATAAAATGTTATCCTCTACAAGTGTAGTTTCCGACATAACATTTGAGAGTCAATGTAACAGTTTAAAAAATGAGCATCGGTTGTAACTTTATTTCATAATTTAGTGTGGCTGTATGTGGTAAGAACGGGGCAGAGATTGAGCAGAAGGTTCAGGGTATCCATTATTAATTTTGTGCTTGACCTTCATTTCCTGCTCCGGCCAGTTTCCAAAATTATACATACATATTGAAGTTTAAGTTTTTAATATTTATTTCAGTATAGACAGAGTAAGATGGAGCAATCATTAGCAGTTAAAAATTGGTTAATTCGTGGGGACTTTATAGTATCATTTTAGTTGTTATTTGTGAGAGTGCGTTCCGTAAGGTTAATCATGGAGTCAATGGGTATAAAAAATGGTTGAGTAACTGGGCAGGCAGCCTGTTGGAGATATGATTTTGAATTAACCAAGACAGTTGGGAAATATAAACTCAAATAATAAATATCTGTGAATTTATTAAAGGCACAAAAAAAGCTGTTTATAGACACTGTAAGCACAAATCTCGCCTGTTTCGCTAATAGCTGACAGGCCATATCTGACTGGAATTACAGAATGCCTTACATTCACTTCACCCATTATTGTACACCAATTTCCCCAGTAGATGACACTAATAGTAGTGGTAGTTTCAAATTGTCCAACTTAAAACAATCCTGCTTTAGATCAGCGATCCGAATCTATGTCTTAAATCATGCCTCAGCAACCCCTCAAGTGATTCGTCTTTGGTCAAATCTCTACCAAAGAATAGAAGACACGGATAAAAGGTAAACAATAAGAATTACAGGGGAATAAAATGGTCGAGAAAGACCAAAACTCCGTCTAATTTTTCCCCGCCACTTTGGTTGATATGAGATACAATAAAAATGGATAGTTGATTGATTACAGCTTCCAGTTTTTCTCAATTAACGTACAGCAGATCTAACAATGACAAGAAGAACAAGCTACTGGTGGAGACCTATGGGGAACACGGGCCTAAAATCATAATTTTCTCCAGGTGCACTATGTCTCATATCAATCTGTACCTTGAATATTATTTTTGAAATAAATGCATCTCCTTTACATTAGAATTTATTTTTGTTGTGTTGTAAACTCTTTTCATGATCTTTAACACCTTTGTGAAATGCCAAAAAAGGCGGAATCAAAATTATACATACATTTCATACATACACTGTAGGCCATGAAACTATATATTTATCAATCATTGGATGAATTAACAGAATCAATGACACATTTTAGATCTGCAGTGTTTGTAGATCACTTTTTCGAGAGGGAGAAAATATCAATCACGTTCGGTGCGTTGAATCACAGTGTAAAATGAGCCACTTCAAAGTAGTTGAACGTGGCGAGTTCTATAACTTTCCCTAGGAATCTCATTTCCTCTGTTTTTCAATTACAAGAAGACAAGCCGTGAAGAAGAGTTGTTTTACAGAAGTTGATCGGAGCTGCAATTTAAACACATGTGCGAATATAATATTTGTATGAGCTTGAGATTGTACCAGTTTCAGATATATGACTGGACGTAACATTCGTATTTTCAAACAATTGCACAACAAAGTATGCCAAATCATATTCCGAGTGAATCAGGTTTTCAATCTCACGTGCACTGTGACATATAACAGGAAAAAAAAAGTTTCTTATTTTGATAGAATGAACTGCATCTTTGATTAATAAAAGAGATATTTATAGTTTGAGTGTATGGAGTGTAGGTTCCGATCTCAGTACCAAGACGAAACTTTCTGAGGAATGTCCTGCTGTCCAGAAAAGAGGAGGATGCAAAACGCGACTTGACAGGAATTCATTCGCTTCGTTTAACGCCTCTGCGAAATTATAATATCGCATCGGTGAGCAGTAATGCTATACTTGAAAATAAAATGATCCGCAAATCTTGTTTTAGGACTAAATGAGAAGAACCTATCCATTTACCTGCATACCTTTAATATCAACTATTTTAAATAAACATATTCCTGTTTACGGAGGTTGCCAATTTGCTCAGCCAATTGTTCCGATCGATTATAAACAATCAGTTTGTGACGAATAAGCATTAGGTACTTTTTAAAATCAGTCTGTGATTTTACATGACCACTTTCTTTGGAAGTGGGGATGTTTGCTGGAGTAATCACAAAGTAGCAGGGTAAATCGTTAATTAGAAATAACGTAGCGTGATTAGCATAATTAACCCAAGGTATGCGTAGAAATATTTATGTTCAAAGAAAATTAAAACCGTATTTTTAGAACAAGTCATTTAGATTCATTATTTTGATAGGATTGTGTAAAATGTTTTGTTAAATACTTTAAGGTGCTCATGTTTGCCATTTGTACTTATCATAGTACGTTTCTTCTTTCTATCGAACCATGTCTTGTCCCGAAGCGTTAGGTATAACCACCGGTCCTTCTAACTACCAACTACTGCAGCAATGCTCTCGACCCAAACCCGGCAGCCACTGTACTGTTCTAATCCGGAGCCCCGCCTTGTCAATTAGTGGCCCAGTTGGAGTTGTTTATTGTTCACTCAGGCGCTGTCCTTGGTATTTGCCCTCCTTTCTCTTCAGCCTCTGCAGGGAATCCAACATGGCAATCAGGAAGCAATTTGCAATTGGCGGCTTCTGTAAATAATCTGTCACATTTTAATAAAGAAGCTTTTTCACTCTGCTTCATTGTTGCTGGACAATTTTAAAGTTAAAAAATGTCATATTAGCTTTTATTCCCTCTGCGTGGCACGTTTCGTGCAATAAATTACTGATTGTCTTTTTCTCATTCGGTTTATTCTAGCCTTTGTTCGGCTCCAATGGAAGCCTACAGACGAAATGAGTACATTGGCACTCACAATACCCTGCCTCTAATTGACATCGAACATCTAGTTTTTCGGCTAGGATTGCAATTAACAGATCACAACAATGTAGCTCTATTTACTAGATTTACCGCAGAGATGTCTGTATAAAATCGTTCTTTTGAAAACATGGTTGAATTGGCATGTAGCTGTACTCTACTCAAGGCAAAGCATTTTAACTTGTTTGTACTCACAGTGGTGTCTGAATACTTTAGAGCATGTCTACCTCTAGAAAATTAATCACGAATGATGGCATAACTCCTGTGATTCGGTCACAGGCGATTTGCTGCTTCAAATGTAGGCACCAAAACACATCTTTGTGAAGAAAATTGAACTATAATTTTAGTTAAATGCATTTTTATTGTGAAAGGAGCGACATTTTTATAAAGCTTTCATAATAAGTTTTTTTTAAAAAATCACAGCAGTTTTAAAGTAAGTGCCGGTGTAGTGCGAGAAAGGCCTCTGCCATTACAATAATGGACCATTCTGCTGTGTTCCAGGAAGTATTGTAGCACTGATGAACCCACGGAATTGTGGAAGCTTGGGGTTTTATTTTAAAGCGAACGATCTTTCCAGTCTCTGCAATGTATCTCGAGATATAAGTATAAATATATACATTTTAATTCATTAGACGTTGCAATGATTAAAAGAGTGAAAGAGAGGCGGCCATTTCAAGCGGTTGCTTCCATCGGAATTTTACAAACTCCTTTCAACAGCAGAGACCTCCCAACTAACTTCCTATCTAACACAATTCAGTTCTGCAGCCTTACGCAGGATTTCCGTCTAATGCAGAGAAGATGCAGGACTGGAAGTTTTTATCTATGTGATATTCCCTTCAAAATAAAGCGCTTTCATCTTTATAATGCGAGCAAAACAATAAGAAGCCCTTTACTGAGGATTTTTTATGGCCAAGCAATACGTTCGTCTATACAATTTGCACATTATTTCCATTTTAAACGTGGAGAAATATTTTTGGACACTTAGCGGGAGTGTCACATTTGCTAAGCCATATAATCGCGTATTTTCACATGTAATCAGACATTTGATCGAAGGTGTAGATTTTAGTAAGGAAATTCAAACTAAAATAGGTGGAAAGTTTTAGAAGGGTTGTAGAAGTTAGGAGTTAAAACTTGCCAATGTAGAAATGAAAATTTAGATAGGCAAGTGGGAATAAAAGGAGGAGAGCAGAAATTTTGCCTATCACTCCACAGAGGATGCAATCACAACAGCCCTCCATATTGCTCTGACTCACTTAGAGGAACCGAACACTTATGTGAGGACGTTATTTGTGGACTTCAGTTCTGCATTTAACACAGTCATCCCCCATAAACTGGTCAGCAAACTGAACACTCTTGGCCTTGGTTCCTCCCTGTTCTCATGGGTCATGGACTCTCTCACAGACCGACCACAGCAAGTCAGAATTGGTCAGCACACCTCCACCACCCTCATCTTAAAAATAGGCACCCCGCAGGGCTGTGTGCTGAGCCCCATGCTCTACACACTCTTCACACATGACTGCACCCCCATCTACACCTCCAACTCCATCATTAAATTTGTGGACGATACCACAGTGGTTGGCCTGATCTCGGACGAGGATGAAACAGTCTACAGGCTTGAGGTGGATCATCTGATGGAGTGGTGTAAAACAAAAGAGATGATCATTGACTTCAGGAGATCAAAGGACAGAATACGCACCCCCACCCCATATACATGGAGAGGTAGTGGAAAGTGTGGAAAACCTAAAGTTCCTTGGGGTTATGTTGTCAAAACAGCTGACATGGACCACCAACACCTCGCTGCTTGTAAAAAAGGCACAACAAAGACTCTTCTTCCTCAGAAAGCTGGAACAGGCCAAACTCCCACAAAAGCTGTTGCTTAACTTCTACAGAAGCACAATTGAAACCACCCTGACCAACAGCGCCACCGTGTGGTATGCCAGCTGCACAGCCGCTGAGCGACAAGACCTGCATTGCGTGGTGAAGGCGGCCCAGTGAATTGTCAGGATGCAGCTCCCAGGACTGGACACCATCTATTCCAGCAAACTCAGGAGAAAAGCAATCAGCGTAACCAGAGACACCACACACCCCAGCCACTCCCTGTTTGACCCGCTGCTGTCCAGCAAAAGGTTCAGGACACTAAAAGCCAGAACAAATAGACTGAGGAACAGCTTCTATCCCAGAGCTGTGGCCTCCATCACACCACTCCCACAGAACAATGACTGAAACTATGAGCACACACATGCACACACAAGGACTCAAATACTTGTACTAACAGCACTTTGTGCATTACTGTGATATTCTGGTGCTACTGCAACTTATTTTCTGCTACTTAACTATTTAATACTGTTTTTCTATGACTATCTTGTTTTTATCTACCGCTTTATTTAATTGCCTGAGAGGAAGCCAAACAGAGTTTCATTGTAGCTACGTATAATAACAATAAAAATCATTCAATTCAATTCAATTTTGCTATTTTATGACACAATAAAGCTTTGATGCTGAAAACAAGAATGAGAGTTTTTAAAGTAAAAGAGTTAATGGATGAAAAGCCAGTGTAGGTCAGTTATCAGTAGTATATATGTGTTAGAGGATGACTGGATCTTAATGTAAATTAGGTAATGGGAAGTTTTACCTAAACTCAACTTTACAGAACTGACAAGAGATCTTTGACTTGAAACATCAACCTTATGCTGCCCAATCTGCTGGATATGTCTAGAATTTTCAGTTATTCTTTCAGAAGTAAAGGTAAGTATCTATTTCATTGCAGAGGGATTCCCATCCTGGGGTCCGCAATTCCTTTACTTAATGGCATTGGTCCATGGTATAAAAAAAGTTGGGAGTCCCTGCTCTTGATGATGAGATGTATGAAAGGAAAGCGGATGCATCCATCATTAAAGACCCTCACCACCTAGGACATGCCCTCTTCTCATTTCCACTGTCAGGGAGGACCTACAGGATTGTAAAGATACATATTGAGTAATTTAGAAAAAGCATCTTCTCCCCTATCATCAGATATCTGAACAGTCCTTGAACGCATGAACATTATGTCGTTATTCATCTTTTGCACTATTTAGATATTTTTGTAACTAATAGTAGATTTTATGTCTTACACTATATTGCTGCTGCAGAACAACAAATTTCACATCATGTGTTAGTGATGTTAAATCTAACTCCAACCCTAATTCTTATGGTCGCATGGAAAGGTGACATGGGAAGTGCAGGTGAGAATGAAGAAAATCCTGCATATCTGATAACCCATATTGGCTTCTGGTCAAATATTTTTTCTTTTTCCACTGGTTTTACATCCATCTATTTCCTCACCACTTCCCATTTTTGTAATCTGCTTCACCACAAAAAATGCTTTGGAATATCTGGGTTCATTTGCTGAGCTATTTCCAACTTCAAAGCTCTAAACTCTGAAATTCCCACTTTTACTCTTGCTTATGCTATAAACTACCTCTTTGTTGTTGATATGAATGTTGAAAGTAGGCTTGTACTGGAGGTGGGAGAATTTGGAAGGTGAACTATTTAACCCGACCAGTGAGCTGAACGGTAAGGACATGAAACACCTTTCCGTGGGTCTGAAAGGGAGGAGAAAGAGTACAGGCCAGGGTTTCTCAAACGTGATTACACGAGCGATAGTGATTTTAAAACAACATCTTTTTTTTAACTTCACGCAATGCATGATGCTAGCGCTCACGGTGGTGGGCATCCCTGCTAGATATCTCGTTTGTGGTCCCTCAGCCCAATATGGCCGTACGCCATAGGATCGTGTTTATTTGGTTGAGTCCATTCTCAGTTTTTAACGTGAGATAGGGAAGGCCATGATAATTGGTGAGCGCTGCATTGCACGGAGGGGAGGGCAGTAGGCTGATAAGGAGCGTGAAGTGTGTTTTCCGAGCATTGGAGCATTTGTAAGATTTGTAAATGATGGTGAGATTCAAGAATACTTTTTCTGATGCAACCAGCTGCCCGAGACAAAGGTCAAGATGTATTTAAAGCTTTCTCTTCATACTGGAAACAAAAGGCTTGTCTTGGAGGAACTGTGTTGGCATCTGTACCGATGGTGTCCCATCAGTGGTCGACTCCATGACAGGCTTTGTTTCTCTGTGAAAATACTGATGTCACAACATAGTGCCTTCTTCACAGAGAGGTGCTGATGTCAAAAACTGTTGGAGATGAAATGAAAACAAGTTCTGGATGATGCTACAAAATTGGTTAACTTTATTAAACAAAGACCAGTTCACTCGAGAATGTTTTAAAAACTGTGTGAAAATCTGGACAAGGGGCACACCAGTCTCCTGCTACATACAGAAATCCAGGGACTAAGCAGAGGAAGAGTTCTCAACAGGGTGCTTGAGCTGAAAGGTGAATTGCAGGAGTACTTTCAAAAAAATGGAAGGCCAAATTTTGCTGAATGTTTTGAAGATGAAGCATGGCTGCAAAAAGTTTGGCTAAGAATTCATTCTCTTCCCAGTAATCTTGACAATTATTTTTGGGATATTATACTACTTACTGATCACACTAATGTACTGTTAGCTGTGGGTACACAAGGATTTCCTGAGACCTGAAAATTATTTCAAGGGTTCCTCCAGGGCAAAAATTTGAGAAAGGCTGATATGGACTGACACATAGGAAATTTAATGGATTTCTTGAACTGCATAGATCTCTGAAAATGATTAGATGACACTATAGGGTAGGGATTCCCAAACTGGGGTCCACGGACCACTTGCTTAATGGTAAAGCCTTGATTGAATGGCGGAGCAGACTTGATGGGCCGAATAGTCTACTTTTTCTCCTATATTTTAAGGTCTTTTGGTCTTATAGTGAGTAAATGCCATTTGATGGTACAATTGGCGGCATTCTTTCCCATTTTGCCGATGACAACGGGTAGACTAATGAGGTGACAATTCGCTAGATAGGATTTGTTCCGCTTGGTTGGATATCGATAGTCCTAGATCACAACTCTTCAGCAATCATTTGGGGCTTCTTCAAGGTTCATAGACATTTTTGCATCCAACCTTTCCAGTTATTTCTTCAAAAGTAAACACCATGCTGTAGCCATCTGGAAAATATGTCAATTTACTATAATGCATTAACTGTTTTCCTGATTTATGAGAATTCAATCTACTTTGAGCTTAAATGAGCCATACAATAAATTTCCAATCTTAATTAGTCTCTTTTGTAGCAGAAATGTCCATGCAGGATATTTTGGTACTGATTTTAAAAGTAAAGTTCAGAATCAGTCAAGGCATTGAATACAAAAGTTGGGAAGTCTTGTTGCAACTGCACAAAGCTTTGGTTACACCACATCTGGGGTATGGTGTGTAGATTTCTTATCATTATGCCATAGAAAGGATGCTGTAGCTTTAGAGACCATAAGACCATGAGACATAAGGGTGCAGTGTTTGTTGACAGGATGTTACTTATAGAGTGTTAGTTATAAGCACTTGTACAAACTTAGATTGTTTTCTCTGGAGCATCAGAAACCGTAGTGTAACCTAATAGATGTATACAGAACGATGAGGGGCATAGACATGGCAGATCGCCAAAGTCATTTTCCTAGAGTAGAAAAGTCAAATACTTGAGGGCATAGATTTAAGGTGAGAGGGGAAAAGTTTAAAGGAGATGTGCAAGCAATTTTTTTTTACACAGGGAGTGGTAGGTGCATTGTGCCTTTTTACGTCAGCATTTTGCAAACAATTTCACGTGTTACATTGTTGGCAGTCATCGACTAGCTAAACAAGCCACTCATTCTGTTCTATCAACATGTCAACTCCTGCCTGAGAAGTGACTTGGATCTGTTCCAATTTGCCTACTGGCACAACAGGTCCACAGCAGATGCCATTTCATTGGCTCTTCACTCAACCCTGGAACATCTGGCCAGCAAAGGTGCATATATCAGGATGCTCTTTATTGACTACAGTTCAGCATTTGATACCATCATCCCCTCAAAACTAATCAATAAGATTCATGACCTTGGCCTCAATACCTCCTTGTGCAATTGGATCCTAGATTGCCTCACTTGTAGACCCCAGTCAGTTCGAATTGGCAATGACATCTCCTGCGCAATCTCCATCAGAACAGGTGCACCATGAGCTGTGTGCTTAGCCCCTGCTCTACCCATTTATACTTATGACTTAGTGTCTAAACACAGCTCCAATGCCATATTCAAGTTTGCTGATGTCACCACTGTTGTAGGTCAAATCAGAGGAGGTGATTGAAAATCTGGCTATACCATGACAACAACCTTTTACTCAATGTCAACAAGACCAAGGAACTGATTATTGACTTCAGGAGGAGGAAACCAGAGGTCCATGAGCCTGTGCTCATTGGAGGATCAGGGCACTTCCTTAGGAATTTCTGAAGATTCGACATGACATCTAATACATTGACAAACTTCTATAGATGTGTAATGAAGAGTACAGTGACTGGCTACATCACAGCTTGGTATGGAAATACCAATGTCCTTGAACAGAAAATCCTACAAAAAGTACTGGATATGGCCCAGTCCAAGCCTTCCTACCACTGAGCACATCTACATGAAACGTTTTTGCAGGAAAGCAGCATCCATTATCAGGAAACCCCATCACGCTATACATGCTCTCTTCTCATTCTGCCTTCAGGAAGAAGGTCCAGGAGCCTCAGAATTCACAACACCAGGTTCAGGAACAGTTATTACCCCTCAACTGTCAGGCTCTTAAACTAGAGGGCGTAACTTCACTCAACTTCACTTGCCCCATCTTTGAAATATTCCCGCAGTCTATGGACTCACTTTCAAGGACTCTTCAACTCATGTTCTCGATATTTATTGCTTATTTATTTATTATTATTAGTTCTTTTTAAAATATATTTGCACAGTCTGTTGTCTTATGCGCATTAGCTGGATGCCCAAATTGGTGCAATCTTTCATTTATTCTATTAAGGATTTATTGAGTATGCCCACAAGAAATGAATCTTAGAGTTGTATATAGTGACATATATGTACTTTGATAATAAATTTACTTTGAACTTCGCATGAGGGGTTAATTACCTTTTGTTGGCAATGACTGACGGAGTATACTGGCTTTATCTTCAAGACAAGACGTTGATCTTCTGAAGTTCAACGATTAGTTAAGCTTCCATGTCTCACAGTAAGAATGGTGCACTAGGTTATTCACTGGTATTCTAGTCAAAGGATAAACTCATAATATTTTGGAACCAGTTTCCAAATGAACCAACTTGAGAATACCTGCAAAAGGATAGAAGTACAATTTGTTGTCTGATGCCCTCTCACAATTTACATGGGAAAGAGACCTTAGCATTTTTTACAGTAGTTCTGTATCAGAAAGTCATTTGTTGCAAGCTGATGGGGTTGTTAAGAAGGTGTGTGGTGTGTTGACCTTCATTAGTCAGGGGAATGAGCTGTAATGTAATTTTCCAGCTCTATAAAGCCCTGTTCAGACCACACTTGGGATATTGTATTCAGTTCTGGTCACCTCATTTTAAGAAAGAGCTGGAAGCTTTAGAGAGGGTGCAAAGGAAATTTACCAGGGTGCTGCCTGGATTAGAGAACATGTCCTAAAGCATAGGTTGAGTGAGCTAGGGCTTTTCTCTCTGGAGTAAAGGAGGTTGAGAGGTGACTTGATAGAGATGTACAAGATGATAAGAGGCAGAGATAGATTGGATAGCCAGAGACTCGTTTTCTCGGTATGGAAATAGCTAATACAAGGGGAACATGATTTTAAGATGATTGGAGAAATTATAGGGGAGATGTCAGAGGTAGATTTTTTACACGGAGTGTGGTGAGTGTGGTGGCATGGAACACCCTGACAGTGGTGGCAGTAGAAGCAGAAACATTAGGGGCATTTAAGAAACTCTTAGATAGGCACATGGATTAGATTAGATTAGATTATGAGAACACTCTGTCCTCTTTTATTGTCATTTAGAAATGCATACATGCATTAAGAAATGATACAATGTTTCTCCGGAGTGATATCACAGAAAACAGGACAGACCAAAGACCAACACCGACAGAACCACATAATTATAACATATAGTTACAGCAGTGCAAAGCAATACCATAATTTGATGAAGAGCAGACCATGGGCACGGTAAATAAAGTCTCAAAAGTCCCCGAGTCGATCGACTCCTGAGTCCCCGATAGTAGGCAGCAAAAGGGAAAAACTCCCTGCCATAAACCTCCAGGCACCATCAACTTGCCGATGCCTTGGAAGCAGCTGACCACAGCCGACACTGAGTCAATCCGTCCGAAAACTTCGAGCTTCTGACCAGCCTCTCCGATACCGCCTCCCAAGCACCATCCTCTGCCGAGCGCCTTCGACCTCTCCCGGCTGCTGAAACAAGCAAAGCTGAGGATTTCAGGGCCTTCAGCTCCGGAGATTCCGGTTACCACACAGTAGCAGCGGCAGCGCAGTGGGCATTTCAGAAGTTTTCCAGATGTTCCTCCGTGCTCTCACGTCTGTCTCCATCAAATCAAAATTGTGCACAGTCCCCTACTTGTCAGATAACAGATATGATAGAAAAATGGAGGGCTAAGTAGGAGGGAATGAGTAGGTTAAGAGGTAGGCAAAATGCTCTGTACTGTGATGTAGTGTTCCATGTTGTATGTTTATGACAGTGCAGTCTGGGATTTCTGCAGGTAGATGAACCACAGAAACAACAGGAACACTGCTTATGAATACTTCATGGCTATAGGTGCTTTGGGACTTAAAACTCCAAAGTGCACTTTGGCTGACTTCTTTTTGCTGGTGAGCCATTACTGCACTGCAGTGCTGATGGGGGAAGGACCTTTAGCATATAAGTTGTGCAAGTTTTGTGCTATCATGCAGTGCTTTGGACTGTGTGCACAATGGAATTTTGCTGTTGATCAGCCTCCCACAAAACTATTAGATACCTTCTGTCTCAGCACTGTTGTAAATAATTTTTTTCAGGCATTTCACACTTTCTAGTCTCTTGACTTTATAAGCACCTCTCATTTCTGTTTTCAACGTGAGCAGCATGAGTTTCTCCACTCTCCTCATAATTCAGCCCTTAAGGTTCCTTCTCATGTTGTCTCCAGGATAAGACCATGGCAAAGTACTCAAAAAGATGCCTCTGTTTGAGTATGATTTCATGGCATGTAATGTTTCTTGTCGTGATGTGATATCTTACTGTTAAAAAAAACAGCTAGATAACAGCTGTTGCATCCCCTACACAGACTGTTTCCTTGGGCCAAACTCACCTGCTCTTTTTACGATTGCACTGCAAGATGCTAAACAATGGCTTCAACATTCAATTACTGAATAGAAAATACCTGTCACTTTTGTCATTGCTGTGTTGATACGTTGAAACCTTTTGCTTTTATTAAACTTGCCAGCACCAAGTCTCACAGAGCTAGCTCTTGATTATCACTTTTAGCTATGTAATTCTGCACGAATTATGGTGGCTCTTTATAGAGGTCTTCAGCAAGAGCACATCAGCTTTTCTTTGTTGGTCCATTTGAAGAGGAAATTACAGAACATGGAATGGCAATGCTTTTTAGAAATAGCGCTCCAATTTTGCCTACATCCACTTCTAAAATTAACGAGTCGTGGAAAATAACGTCCAAGGTGTTTAAAGGAATCGAAATAGAAGAGATTATTTTTGTGAATGGAATGTCCTCTTCTGAGGGAACAAGAGTTGCCATGGTAATTGACATTCCTTTCACCTTCCTATCAGACTTACCCCGTGCAAATAATTATGAATAGATTTCAAAGTAGCACTATTTATCTGGTGAATGTTGCTGGTAAATACATGTGCAAACTCTTCAAATGTGAGAAAGTAGGCAATCTGCTGTGTTCAATAATGCATGTTGTGGGAAAAGCTGCCTACAGACAATAGCTGTAGCATCAAAGATAACAGTTCTATTACATTATAAACACAGGAAATTTTGCAGTTGCTGGAAATGCAAAACACTGGAGGAATTCAGCAGGTCAGCCAGCATCCATCGCAATGAACAGTCGGTATTTTGGGCTGAGACACTTTCTCAGTTGTATTACATTGCCAGTTTAACACTGGCACCAATGTTGTGGGAAGCACAATAAACAGCTTATGGAACATCATTATACCTTCGGTTTCAACAAGCAGACTGTATGTCTACATGCAATTTGGCTCTCTCCAAGCATTGAATTCTGCACTTTGTCATCACTTCTCACTACCCAATCCCAACAAAAAAGTTTAAGCATAAGTGAAAATGATTTCTTCAGCACATTAAGAATATTCATCATTGATTTTAAGAGGTGCCCAGGAAGTGCAAATCAATCAAGATGATTATTCTCTACAATTTGGCCAAATTATCAGGCAGAAAACTAATCTCCAAATGTATTGTGGCAGTTATCATTTATATTTTATTTCATAGTTGTTTCATGTTACATGCAAAATAAAGTGGCCTTGCTTGAAGAGAGATAACTATTCTTAATTTTCACCTTTTACATGGAGTGTATCAGCCTTTTACGACAGCCTTTCTTAGCTCTAAATTTATTTGCCATCGGGAAGGATAAAGAAATATATATGCAAAAGAAAGAATAACTGACTCACATCAGAAAAGTTTGTTTGTTACATATCTGTGCGGATTGGAAATAACATTTCCATCTCGCTGACAATGAACGCTGACACACCTCAGGGATGTGTGCTTATCCCACTGCTCTACTCTCTCTATACCCATGACTGTGTGGCTAGGTATAGCTCAAATCCCATCTATAAATTTGCTGATGATGCAACCTTTGTTGGCAGAATCTCAGACGGTGATGAGAGGGCGTACAGGAGCAAGACATACCAGCTAGTTGTGTGGTGTCGCAGGAACAACTTTGCACTCAGTGTCAGTAAGACCAAAGAACTGATTGTGGGCTTCAGAAAGGGTAAGATGTTGGAACACACACCAGTCCTCAAAGAGGAATCAGAAGTGGAGAGAGTGAGCAATTTAAAGTTCCAGGGTGTCTCTGAGGACCTAACCTGGACCCATCATATTGATGCAGTCATAAAGAAGGCACAACAACGGCTGTATCTCATCAGGAGTTTGAAGAGATTTGGTATGTCACCGAAGACACTTGCAAATTTCTACAGATGTACCATGGAGAGCATTCTAACTGACTGCATCACTAACATCTTCCAGTCTAGTGTACAACATTCAATATTGGAGAAACCAAATCCTGATTGGTTGACCACTTTGTGGGGCTTCTGCGTCCAATCCACGGGGGCACCCCCGACTTTCCTGTAGTTTGCCACTTTAATTCTCCATCCTACTCCGACTACGACCTACATATCAGTGGTCTTCTGCAATGTTATGGAGAGGGTGGGGGTTGTGGGGAGGCTACTACACAGGATCGAAATAAGCTGTAGGGAACAGTAAAATGAGTTAACTCCATCATGGGGACTTGACTCGAGGGTATCCAAGCATCTTCAAGGAGCCGTGCCTCAAAAAGGTGGCATGCATCACCCAGGACGGGCCCTCTTCTCATGGCTACCATCAAAGGAGAGGTACACATTCAAACAATTCAGGAACAGCTTCTTCCCCTTTGCCGTCAGATTTCTGAATGGACCATGACTATATATGCATGAGTGTGTGTGCAATGCTGACAAATTTCACAATACATATGCTGGTGATATTAAACCTGATTCTGGTACCTGAATTTTGCTACTTGTACAGAATTTATGTCTCAACAGTCACCCATTAACATAATCAGATTGCTATAGTGACACAGCAAATGCCACCAGATCTTCAAAGGTAGCCACAGCAGGTCCATGGTTTTATCAGGCATTGCTGGGGTGCAGGTTAAAGCAAGGATTTTGTAATAAAGGAGAGGACTGTGACAATGATCCCACTGCAGGACCCAGACTTGCTGAGTAACTACTTGGAATCCATTTGTTGTTTTGCTGAGATTCCTCACATTTCATTGGGGAATCTCTCTAATAGAAAGTACAATATTTTTTAAGTGGTGTGAGCTTGATTGGTATTAATGTACAGTGGGGCCTGGATGTCCATGTCACTTAAAGTTACATCCAAATCCACCAAACACTTGGAGAGTCAAGTGAGAAAATGGCCTATATTGCAAAATTTGGGCACAAAAGTAGAGAAATCTTTCCTCAATTTTGTAATACCTTAGTGAAACTCCATTTGTAATTGTGTAAGCAACACACATCAACATTGCTGGTGAACGCAGCAGGCCAGGCAGCATCTCTAGGAAGAGGTACAGATGTTTCAGGTCGAGACCCTTCCTCAGGACCTCGGCCTGAAACGTTGACTGTACCGTTTCCTAGAGATGCTGCCTGGCCTGCTGCGTTCACCAGCAACTTTGATGTGTGTTGCTTGAATTTCCAGCACCTGCAGAATTCCTCGTGTTTGCGTGTAATTGTGCAAGGTTTGGTTCATTTACTAAATGGCAATCTAGGGAGGGCATTACAAGTTCACATATTGATTCCTGGAGAGGTGAGTTTGTTGCATGAGGAGAGATCAAGAAGGATGAATCTATACTCCCTAGAATTTAGATGAATGACTGGTGAACGTCTCATTGAAATACACAAAATTTTTATGGACTTGATGAAGGATGCAGGGATAAAGTCGGGATGCTTGGAACAAAGGTAAGAAGAATTTCTTTTCCCTCAGAAGGCTGTGAATTTTTTGTCATTCCATCCAAAAGGCCAGAGGTCAATTTTAAGGGAATGAAAATATATTGCATTTAGTGCAGGTGAGTAACACAGAGGTAAAAGATCGTCAATTGAATGGTGCATGGGGCCCATGGCCTACTCATCCTTCTCTATCATACATTCGATGAGATGAGAGATCTGTTAACTGTGGACAAATTATCTCATGTAATCCTTTCATTCTCATCCCTTCTCTTCTTGGTTAGGGCAAGGATAGAATTCTCACCTGCATCCCCACCAACCTCGACAGTCAATGAATCATCTTTCATCATTCTTACCGGCTTTAACTAAATTGTACACCTGACCCAACCTCCCCTCTCCTTTCTACATTTCAAAGTTTCCTTCAAAACTCCCTAGTTTATGCTTCCTTCCCAACCAACCACTCCTCTCCCTGATGAAACTTTCCCATGTAACCATGGAGATGAATCACCTGTTCTCGCACACCTTCCCTCCCACTATACGAAGACTCAAACAGTCTTTCTAAGTACTACAGTGATTCGCTGAAACATCTTCCAATCTAGTGTACAACATTCAATATTGGAGAAACCAAATCCTGATTGATTGACCACTTTGTAGGGCTTCTGTGTCCAATCCACGGGGGCATCCCTGACTTTCCTGCAGTTTGCCACTTTAATTCTCCATCCTACTCCGACTATGAGCTACATATCAGTGGTCTTCTGCAGTGTTACAGTGGGATTCAAGGCAAGCCTGAGGAACTGAACTTCATCTTCCATCTGGGCACGTTATAGTCTTCTAGACTTCATATTAAATTATTCATTTGTTAATAGATTTCATTCTCCATATTGGAATTGGCAATTTCACTATAAGTCATCCATCAGTGATAATGACTCATTTCCTCCATTAGACTGCCCTCCACTTAGCAATATTTTAAACTCCTTTGTCTGCATTATCTCTAACTGCTGCCATTAATTCTGCTACTTATCTTCACTGTAATCCTGACCTCAGCCTATCACAGATATTCCCTTTCTTATACCCACCCCTGCTCTCAACTTCTCTACAAATTAATGCCAACATTGTTTTTCTTTTCTACTTCTGACAAAGGATCCTGGATTTGAAACTTTAACCCAATTTTTATTAACTGACCAGCTGTTCTTACTGTGTTATGTTCTTATTTCAGATTTTTTAATTATTTTACTGTAGTTCAATGTTTTAGTGTTTCTTAAGCTACTTCCATTTAAATTTTTAAAAAAAATTTCTAATAATTTTTGCAGCAATTTATATACCATATCTCAAAATATCAGTGATGTCAATTCCTTTTACAAACTTGATGGGAACCAAGCTCCTAGCTTTTCATCCATCTTTGGCTTCCTTCAAAGTCTGTTGGGGCATCCAGAATGAAGATCACTGCTACAAAGGACACATTTAGTCTTGCAAGGCATCACCAGGATCTAAGGTTCAGGGAGATTCTAGCTATACATCCATGTCTGGTTAATGTACAGTGGATTCCAGTTAATTGGGACTCATTGGGATCAGTATATTTTGGACCAATTAAGCAGCTGCCCAAATTAGCCAAAGTTTCATGGAAATAGCTAAAAGCTATAAAAAAGAGAAAATAAAGTTAAAGTCAGAAGTAAATTTATTATCAAAGTAAGAATACCATATACAACCTTGTCATCCATCTTCTTGCAGGCACCCACAAAACAAAGAATCACAACAGAATCCACACAAAAAAATCACACACAACAAAAATCAAAAATCATTCAAGGCCAAAAAGAGGACCATTTGGACAAGTAATAAACATAAGCACGAGGAAATCTACAGATGCTGGAAATTCAAGCAACATAAATAAAAAATGCTGGTGAACGCAGCAGGCCAGGCAGCATCTATAGGAAGAGGTACAGTCGATGTTTCGGGCCGAGACCCTTCCTGACATTGCTTGAAGTAATAAATGTGTTTTTTTCTCAAGTTATACATAAAACATGAGCTGCAAAGTCTCTGAAATTGAGTCCATAGGCTGCGGAGACAGTTCAGTGTTGAGACGAGTGAAGCCGGTTTGGAGCCTGATGACAGCAGGACAACAGCTACTGCTAATCCTGGCGGTGTGGAACCCTACACAACTGCATCTTCTCTCCCCCCCTTCCCCACCCCCTCCCCTTGCCTGGTGGTTGCAGCGTGAAGAGAGGGAGACTGGTCAAACACGGGCAGATTGGATGGGCTCAGGTGGGAGATCTTGGCTGGCAAGGAGTAATGAGACTGAAAACCAGTTTGTTTTCCGCTCTCGGGCCTTGATGCTTTAACCTGTCTTGATGTTCACCCCAGTGATGTCTGACCCTTGTCTTCAGGTGCCGTAACTGCGTTCTCGAGAGTCAAGTTTGCTGAAACCTTCAAGAGATTGTAAAATCACTACTTCTTTTAGCCGTTTCAAAAATACATTTCTTGTAAGGAAATAACAGGGCCTGGATTGTAGTGATCGTAGTTCAGAAGAAGTAGTAAATACCTGGTAGTTCTGTGAGCTGCCTGCAAAACCTCACCATATATTGCCAGCGCCAGTTAAGTCAGGGGTTGACAACCTTTGTTATGCCATAGAACCCTACCATTGCTGAAGAGTCCGTGGACCCCAGGCTGGGAACCCCTGGTTTAAATGAAATACAGAACAAATTAGAATACCACCAATACTACTACAGTACAATAGTTCCTAATAGTTATCAACGGAAGAATTCCAGTGTATGCTGTCATGTTCTTTAGATTGTAAACAAACAAAATCAGCGCCGACACGTAGTGCAGATGGACTGCCTTCATTGCCTTTCTACATGAAGTCAAAATAAAAAACAAAATAACCAAAAACCACTACTTTTTGAATTGGTGTCTGTTGTCCGTTGGAACAGTGTTCCTCCGGGGGCACAAAACACACTACCCACGGTCACGTACTGTACAAGGCAGATGTAGCAAATATAATTACAATAGCCGAAAACTATTCAGTCACAAAAAAATAAGATCACCCAAGTTCTTGAGCACCATAGCCTGTAAACTGATGTTGCACGGGATATTGTCCCGGACACGAGGAAATCTGCAGATGCTGGAATTTCAAGCAACACACATAAAAATTGCTGGTGAACGCAGCAGGCCAGGCAGCATCAAGAGGTACAGTCGACGTTTCAGGCCGAGACCCTTCGTCAGGACTAACTGAAAGAAGAGATAGTAAGAGATTTGAAAGTGGGAGAGGGAGGGGGAGATCCAAAATTATTGTCCTGGAGTCATGTTTAATATAACACCAAGCACACGCACTACCGCTATTTAAAAACTGCTCTCTCCATAGAGGCTAACAGCCATACAAAAATGCATGTGACTGACGCTAGTTACAAACTGCTAGGCAACAGTCCCATGACCTAATTAAGCAGCATAGTGTCCCAAATAAACAAAGGGAATCCTGGCTATTTTCTTGATTGGGTTTTGTTCTTTGAGTTGTCCCAAATAAGCGGTTGCCCTGCTTAACCGAAATCCATGATATTCAGGATGGGTGCAGATGCTCAATGCAAGCAGTCAGCCAAATCCAGCACTGAGGGTAAGGGTCATTACACGTACATGAAAAATGTGACAATGCCAGGAAATTTGGATTTTGGTGTCTGGGTGAAGACATCAATGAGAATGGGGTTTGAGATGAATTGTCTTTTCAGATTCAGAACTGGCTTGAGTATGGAAGACGGAGGGTAATGGTTGACGGGACTTAATTGAGCTGGAAGTCTGTATAGTGGTGTTCCACAGGGATCTGTGCTGGGATCTGTGCTGGGACCTCTGCTGTTTGTGATGTATATAAATAACTGGGATGAAAGTGTAGATGGGAGGGTTAGTAAATTTGCGGATGATACCAAGATTGGTGGAGTTGTGGATAGAGTAGAAGATTAGCAGAAGTAACAGCAGGATAGAGATCATTTGCAGATTTGGGTTGAGCACTGGCAGATAGAGTTTAACCCAGGTAAATGTGAGGTGTTGCACCTCAGCAGGGCAAATGTAAGGAGTCAGTACCCTGTTAAGGGCAAGATCCTTAACAGTGTTGTTGAGCAGAGAGCTCTTGGGATCCAAGTTCATAGCTCCTCAAAAGTGGCTACACAGGTCGAAAAGTTGGTTAAGAAGGCTTATGGAGTGCTTGCTTTTGTTAGTTGAGGCATTGATTCAAAAGTCAAGAGGTTATGTTGCAACTTTATACAACTCTGGTTAGGCCACATCTAGAGCATCGCTTACAGTTCTGGTCGCCCCACTATAGGAAGGACGTTGAGAATTTGGAGAGGATGCAGAAGAGATTTACCAGGACGCTGCCTGGTTTAGAAGGCATGTGCTATCACGAGAGGTTGGATAAACTTAGGTTGAAAACATAGAAACATAGAAAACCTACAGCACAATACAGGCCCTTCGGCCCACAAAGCTGTGCCAAACATGTCCTTACCTTAGAACTACCTAGGCTTACCCATCGCCCTCTATTTTTCTAAGCTCCATGTATCCATCCAGGAGTCTCTTAAAAGACCCTATCATTTCCACCCCCACCACTGCCACCAGCAGCCCATTCCATGCACTCACCACTCTCTGTGTAAAAACTTACCCCTGACATCTCCTCTATACCTACTTCCTACTTAAAACTATGCCCTCTCGTGCTAGCCATTTCAGCCCTGGGAAAAAGCCTCTGACTATCCACACGATCAATGTCTCTCATTATCTTGTACACCTCTATCAGGTCATCTCTCATCCTCCGTCGCTCCAAGGAGAAAAGGAGTTCACTCAGCCTATTCTCATAAGGCAAGCTCCTCAATCCAGGCGCCATCCTTGTAAATCTCCCCTGCACCCTTTCTATGGTTTCCATGTCCTTCCTGTAATGAGACGATCAGAACTGAGCACAGTACTCCAAGTGGGGTCTGATCAGGGTCCTATGTAGCTGCAACATTACCTCTCGGCTCTTAAACTCAATCCCACGATTGACGAAGGCCAATGCACCATATGCCTTCTTAACCACAGAGTCAAGCTGCACAGCAACTTTGAGTGTCCTATGGACTCGGACCCCAAGATCCCTCTGATCCTCTACACTGCCAAAAGTCTTACCATTAATGCTATATTTTGCCATCATATTTGACCTACCAAAATGAACCACCTCACACTTATCTGGGTTGAACTCCATCTGCCACTTCTCAGCCCAGTTTTGCATCCTATCAATGGTCCGCTGTAACCTCTGACAGCCCTCCACACTATCCACAACACCTCCAACCTTTGTGTCATCAGCAAATTTAATAACCCATCCCTCCACTTCCTCATCCAGGTCATTTATAAAAATCAGAAGAGTAGGGGTCCCAGAACAGATCCCTGAGGCACACCACTGGTGAGCAGCCTCCATGCAGAATATGACCCATCTACAACCACTCTTTGCTTTCTGTGGGCAAGCCAGTTCTGGATCCACGAACAATGTCTTCTTGGATCCCATGTCTCCTTACTTTCTCAATAAGCCTTGCATCGGGTACCTTATCAAATGCCTTGCTGAAATCCATATACACTACATCTTCTGTTCTACCTTCATCTTGTTTTCTCTGGAGCGCCCAAGGCTGAGAGCAGATCTGATAGAGGTTTACGAGGTTATGAGAGGCCTAGACAGAGCGGACAGAGAGGATCTGTTTCCCAGGGTTGAAATATCTAATACCAGGGGAAATACAGTGAAGATGAGGGGGTAGCTTCAAGAGGGATGTGAGGGGTAAGTTTTTATTCAGAGAGTTGTGGGTGCCTGGAATGCACTGCCTAGTATAGCGGCCAAGGCAAATACATTCGAGGCTTTTAAGGTATGTTTGCATAGGCACATGGATGTAAGGAACATGAAGGGCCATGGACATGGTGTAGGGAGAAGGGATTTGTTTTTGGGTGGTTTTGATTTGCTTTTTAGCTGGCTCAGCACAACATTGTGGGCCGAATGGGCTGTCCTGTGCTGTACTGTTTTATGTTCTATTTCCGATGTAGATCATGAGAAATAGAAGCAGTCTGGCCCTTCAGGTCTGCTCTATCAAACATGAAATTTACAGCCGACCTTCTGCCTCAGTACTATTTCACAGCACCTCCCCACCTCACTTAATTCCATCACTCTGCTTTGCACGTACACGCTAAGCTTGGACAGGAAGTTCCATACGTTCACCAACCCCTTGAGAGGAGACATTTCCCCTCATCTTGGTTCTAAATTGCTTTTGTTGTGAAACCATGTTATTTGTTCCTTGACTTTTCAGCCAGGAGAGACAGCCTCCCTGAATCTAGCTTATCGAGCCTTTTAAGAACTTTGTACGTCTTGAGATCTCCTCTCATACTTCTAAACTTTATTACGCTTTATAAAACCATTCCTGGAACCAGTATTTTTTTTTTGCTGGAATCCTTCTTTGGCTTCAGAACACTTCGTGTGGTCATGGAGAGGGACTAGACTGAAATGTTCTTGAGACAACCTGTATGTTGGTAATTTCTGTGGTCATTGGATAATACTGCCATCTATCTTGGACACCAAACTGGGAAATCTGAGCTGAATAGTATGCAACAGCACCATCTAGCGCCGTCTTGTGGTTTTACCGTCGATGATCACCTTTATAACGCAACAGCAACGAATGGAGACGGCACATTGTAATTCAGTATTGATAAATATAAAGCTAGGATTTCCGACCTTAACTGTTTACAACTTATATTCTGGACGGATAAGTTTGTGGACTGCATATTTCAGTATCTGATCATCCCACAGCTTTTTGGTAGCCCGGGAGGGCCAGTCAAGATATCACATAAGGACACTGTACTCTCCAACTGGCACTTAGTTCTGAATGTGGAAGAGGGTGATGTTGCTGAAGGGGGTACCGCTGGAGCACAGTCTGTAACCCAATTAGTTACTCAGCTATGCAGAATAGGAAGAGGAATCACGGGGAAGCCACAGTATTATGAGATCTAATAGGCAGGGCGACGGAAAGATTTTCTGAATACAAAAATGATTCCAGAGTTAGCTCCCCAGATCCAGGATTAAGTGTGTCTATTCTCATGAAAAATACTCAGCTTGAAAAGTCAATCCTGTTTATCTCTTTGCAGATACTCCCTAGCCCTCCTATCATTTTTTATTTCTTTACTTTTAATTATTAGAGAAATTACAGAATATAAAAACTTGACAGAAAAGTGCTGAAAATCGCTTGCATTGCATCACCGAGTGTCATAGGAACAAAAGCCTTTGATTGTGTGGTTGCAGTATTTTTCTGCTATTGAAGAGGGCCATGTCGTTTTTGGCTCTTTTAATCTAACTACTCCATAAGCACGCGTGAGAGAAAGGGAAGCAAGTATATGTATATGAACCCAAGTTAGAAGTGCTGGAAAAACTCAGCTTGACAAACAACATCAGTGGAAAGAGAAACCAGTTAACATCTAGGCTCAAGAGTGTTCTGAGGTCTGAGGAAGGATCTCTGACCTAAAACATTATCTGGTTTCTCGTTCCACAGATGCTACTTCACTGGTTGGGTTCTTCCAGCATTTATGGTTTTTCTGTAAACAAGATAAGCATATTATGACATTTAATAAAGAACTTCATATTTTGCAAAGTGCTTAGAGGTTTCATAATTCAAATAACTAATTTTAATTTTTATAGATTGGGTCTAATCCATGATAGAATTATCTCAGAAATGGGCTTACTCTGCCACAATGACTCTATTATGAATGCAGCACAAAATCCTGTTGATACACTCCTCTGACATCCTCTACCCTTCCTGCTTCCCCCCTAATATCTCTAATTCCCAGAGTCGTGAATGTAAACAACCAGCAGCTCAGGCTGCATCTGTGCAAAGAGCATTAGAGCCAATATTTCAGGTGAAGCACTATTTGTTGGAGTACGTTGTCCTTGTGTTCTTCCTTAACTTTGCCTCCACCTTATACATGGCCAACCCCTTGACCTAGTCATTTCATGTGGCTACTCCAGTCCTGCAGAGTCAGGTAAGGTAAACGTTATTCATTTTCTGGTCTCCTTCACTACTCACACTTATTTTCATTTCCACTTCCTTCACCAACTAACCTGACAAATATTTCTAACCCAGGAACAAATTCTAAGCCAAATGACTGACAATTATACTTTTAAAATCTCACCTGTACAGATTTTAGAGGCTGTTTGCCATTGTCCTTCACTGTTGAAGATAGGAAGTGATAGAGCAATTGTTGGAATTGGTTGCTTTTTAAATACTTTTATAAGATATTAGTTAAATCAATTCAAGACTAAAAGCATAGTTTTTTTTACTGACATAATTTGTATTTTTGACAATTTGCATCTTTAACAAACTCGTAATTTTCACTGTATGTGGTGGTTTGTCTCCACTTACTGACAGAGGGTGGTATAGCAGTTACATAAAACTTTTCATTTTTTTAATTAGCTGAGTATTAGCTCATTATATATGTGTTATAATTGTTTTAATTTTGTAGCCTCTTGATTGGTTATTCTCTGTCTAAGGAATTTTTGTTCTCTCGAGTATAAAGGTGATTGATTTTTCAAAAACACCATATTGAATTTATTGAATTTATTTCATCTCTGCTTTGCTTCTCAGCTCCTCATTTAGTTTCAAATGCTCTGTATCTTTATTTAAACTTTAAAATAAAAGATCCTGAAAATCAAAGTTTCTTGCTCATTCCTGAACTCCTAAAAGAACTCAGATTGAAAATAACTGAGATCTGACACCATACGGTACAGACGTGGGTCTGTCCGCTCACTAAGTCAACACTGGCTGTCAAGCAACTGTTTACACTAATCCTACGCCAACTCCATTTTATTTTACTCTCATACCCATCAATTCCCCTTAGATTCAACCACTTTACCTACATCAGGGCAATTTACAGCGGTCAACCAAAAGAGTCCGATCAGCAGAACCCGTGCATCTTGCCAGGAAGCTGGAGCTCCAACAAGTGGAAATGTTTTCTGCACATCCACTCTGTCAAGACCCCTTGCAATCTCATATATGTTTTGATCCCTTACTCAGTTTTACCAGGGTCAATCCCCGTGTTGTGGACCTAGGTTTTGGCCCTTTAGGATGAAGGTATCCAGATTTGAATGGATGTCATGTACATCTGGCTTTACCAGAGCTAGTACGGAAGCATCGTGCTCTCCCCTGCCAGAATTATTCCAGGATAATCTTATTTCCCAGCTTCCTTTTTCCATTAAGCAGAAATTTTCCAAAAACCCTGATAATTAAAACAAAAACTGCAGATGCTCAAAATCTGAAATTAAAAAACAGAGAATGCTGCAAAAAATGTCTTTACTTAAAACGCTCTTCCTGCCTCTTCCACACACACTGCCAAAATTAAGTCTATGGACTAAGAGCTGGCTCCTGTTTTTCCCTCCTTCCCTTTTACTCATTAGGTTACAGCCCATCTCTATAAACATCCAGCCTAACCTGAAATTGTGTACAGAAGAGATGCCATCATCATGACGAGGGTGATCATGAACTTGACCATGATTGTTTTGGCGATTTTTTTCTACAGAAGTTGTTTACCATTGCCTTCTTCTGGACAGTGGTCTTTGCAAGACGGTGTACCCAAGCCATAATCAATACTCTTCAGAGGTTATCTGCCTGGTGTTGGTGATCGCATAACCAGTGGCTGCTCATACGACAATGCCACTGATAGGGGGTTAAGCAGGTGCTACACCTTGCCCAAGACTGACCTGCAGGCTAGCACACAGAAGAAGTGCCTTACACCTCCTTTGGTAGAGACGTATCTCCACCTTGCCACGCACCACACAAAGAAGGGTATTGTAATGAAAAATGCATTGACATATCAAAAAGAATAAAAGCATAAAGAACCCTTTGTAACAGATGTGTTGCATGGAATAGAACAGGGATGGTTTAAAATAAACAGCATGTGCAATTTTTACAACAAAGTAATTGAACACCCTGTAAAAATTAATAAACCTGAATCTGATTAATTATGAGATGTATTTACAGAACTGATGCAGCGTGGGCTACTCAGTATAGATCACTGACTTCAGTGTTAGGTAGCAAAGGGGTAAATGCGGTGAGAGCAGGAACAACAACAGTCAAGTCAGACAACTTGACCCATTTATATTGCAACTACCGCTTGCGGCTGATGCTGCTCAGCTGCTTTATAATTATTACAACCAGAAGGTGGTGCTGAATGTACAATGTAACAGATATATGAGGATCTATGCGTGCCACGGTGAATTTTAATAATTCCTTCGTGTCTCTTGCTTCCATTTTGGCAGGAACCTCACGTATGTGCAAAAGTAGAATTTCCACCAAAGATTAAATGGACACGGCTGTAAAATCCTTAGAGTATTGTATAGTAAGTTCAGAGAGTGCATGTGGTAACGTCTGTATTAACAACTTAAATCCAGCAAGTCAGGTGTTACTTCGGCACTTTGGAATTTGGATTGTCTGTTCTGGTTGTGAATTCTACTGGATTGTAACACTAAATCCAACAGGTCCCAAAATCTCTCTTGTGGGGATTCTGGAGAGTCATCTCCTATCAATTTAGAACAGTTCTCCATATCCAAATCACAGACAAGAGAAAATCTGCAGATGCTGGAAATCCGAGCAACACACACACACCCACACACACACACACACACACACACACACAAAATGCTGGAGGAACTCAGCAGCCCAGGCAGCATCTAGGAAAAGAGTACAGGCGAGGCTTCAGGGTCCAAATTGCAGTTTTAGGCTTATGCAATTTTTAAAGAACACTAAAATTGTGATGCTAATGTGTCTGAAAACCAAAAGATACCATTAATAATTAGTAATGCAAGAAAATTGTTCAACACATTTGGCAAAGCAATATATTGAATAAGAAAATTAAATTACACACCTTGGCAAAATTTGGTAAGAACTGGGTTACTGGTCATTAAGGATGAGATGAGACTGTCTAGTTAGTGGATCTTATACCTCTAATCATACTACTGATGAATCAAGTCCTACTGCAGAAGAGAAAGTGAGGAGCAGGCATAGAGGAATAAGAGGAATGGGCGGTAGAGATAAATGAAGTATACACCTTGACTGTGAAAACTGAGACAGTGTTACATGAAGACACATAGCAGGTCAGAGGATGATTTCAACTCCACAGGCTATAAATTTATTAAGTAAAATGAATGACTTGCAACCTTTTCAACAGTTGCACACATCAACCACTCAAGTTCAGAGCATGTTCAAACTGTAAATAAACCTGTATTGTGTGATCTCATGTCTGGAGCTCTCAAAGAATCAATGATTAACCACAGTTTTGTGGAAGTAGTGGTAAGGCAAAGGTTAAAGACTAAGATAGCCTGGGGCAGTTGTAGTCAAGTGAGACCTTTGAAGTGAGATCACTGGAGACACCTCTGCTTACTGCAGACAAGATAGGCTGGGGTGACTGCAGCAGTGTCTGTTCAAGGCAGACAAGCCAGACCTCTGTAGTCAGACTTTTTCAGAAAGTTCTTCTCAAAACATGGCGTCCATTTACACAGTAGGGGTGCCAGAGACATAAGAGATAAGAATATTGGAAGAATGTGAAATATACCCAATGACTATGGAACAATTGTCTTTACTTAATTTAAAATATCATCAGCTGTCTGCTTGAATTTTGATCGACTTCAACACCTCTATTGTGAATGGCAATTGATCCTGCAAACAATAAATTCAACATATACAATTGAAGAAGTGGACAATATCTATGACTGATAAGACAATTCTGTACAAAAATAACAAGTTTTCTGTCCTGGCTCTTGAACTGTGTGGGTGACAGGAGTCCATGCTTTTGTCCTTAAGCACAAGTAAAATAAAAGGAATGCTTGAGCTGTAAGAATGCATGTGTTCTGGACCCAGTTATTTTAGCTATTTTATTTTATTATTTGCGACAACAGTTTCAGATGAATTCTTATAATGATATAGAGTGCTGGTATGGATATGTGAGCGGGCATCTCACTCCTGGAGTGATAACTTGGAGATTGTGGTGGTAGAACAAGGCATCCAGAGAACAATTCAGACTACTTGGTAATGCCTTATCTCCAAAGAAAATATGGATACTAAATAGAAACCTGGCCATTTTTAACCTCCTCAACCCCTGCAGTGATTTCTACTGAAAAAGACTCTACATTGAACATTACTAATAGTGTGTAGTGGTTAACCAAATTGTCACTGAATTAAATTTACAATCCTTATCAATGGCGTGCAGTTTTTTCGCCTTAGGACTTTACACTGCTATTGAAACCAACATTGCACACAGTATTCCAGGTATATTTTCACAAAAGGCCAATAAGCTTTTCAGAAAGACCTGCTTGCAATAAAAGCCAGCATACCATTTTCTTTCCTAACCTCTTGCCTGCCGAATACTTACATACTAACTTCCTGTGCTTGGTGTATCAGGGCATCTAAATCTCTTAGAACTGTACTTAATTGCTTCTTGCCACTAACGAAATACTATTCTTCTTTGCTTTCCAGCTATAGTAATGTTCCACAGGGATCTGTTCTGGGACCCTTGCCGTTTGTGACTTTTACAAATGACTTGGATAAAGAAGAGGAAGGGTGGGTAAGTTAACAAAGAATATACAACATGGAAATTTACAGCACATTACAGGCCCTTCAGCCCACAATGTTGTGCTGACCATGTAACCTACGCTAGAGACCGCCTAGAATTTCCCTAGCGCATAGCCCTCTATTTTTCTAAGCTCCATGTACCTATCTAAGAGGCTCTTCAAAGACCCTATTGTATCCTTTTTCACCACCGCTGCTGGCAGTGCATTCCACACACCCGCCACTCTCTGTGTGAAAAAGTTACACCTGACATCTCCTCGCACTTTAAAACTATGCCCTCTCGTATTAGCCATTTCAGCCCTGGGAAAGGGCCTCTGGCTATCCACATGATCAATGCCCTTCATCATCTTATACACCTCTATCAGGTCACCTCTCATTCTCTGTCACTCCAAGGAGAAAAGGCCAAGTTCACTCAACCTATTCTCATAAGGCACACTCTCCAATCCAGGCAACATCCTTGTAAATCTCCTCTGCACTCTCTCTATGGTATCCACATCCTTCCTGTAGTAAGGCAACCAGAACTGAACACCGTACTCCAAGTGGAAAGTTTAGAGAGTCTGTAAATAATTTGAAGGTTGGTGATGTTGTGGGTAGTGCAGAAGGTTGCCTTAGGATACAGTGGGATCTAAGTAGAATGCAGAATTGGGCAGAGAAGCGGCAGACAGAGTTCAATCTAGGAAAATATGAAGTGATACACTTTGGAAAATCAAACTTGTAGGCGGAGTACAAGGTTAAAGGTACGATTCTCAGTAATGTGGAGGAACATTGCTAAGGATTTTGAGGTCTAAGTACATAGATCTTCAAACATGCCATGTGGGTTGATAGAGTGGTTAAGAAGGCATATGGTGTGTTGGCCTTCATTAGTTATGGGGTCGAGTTCTAGAACCGCGAGGAATGTAGCAGCTATATAAGACTCTGATCAGACCATGCTTACAGTATTGTGTTCATTTCTGGTTGCCTTGTTATGGTGATGAGGTGGAGAGTTTAGAGAGGGTGCAAAGGAGTTTTGCCAGGATGCTGCCTGGATTAGAGTACATGTCCTATGAGGAACAGTTGAGCAAATGAGGAATTTTCTTTTTGGAGCAACAGAAGATGAGAGACAATTTGACAGATGTGTATAAGATTATGAGAGGCATATATAAAGTGGACAGCCAGCAGTTTTTTACCAGGGCGGCAAAGGCCAGTATCAGAGGACATCTGTTTAAGGTGAATGAAGGAAAGTTTCAGGAAGATGTCAGAGGTGGATTTTTTTATACAGAGTAGTGGGTGTCAGAGTAGTGGTGGTGGGGGCTGATACAATAGGGATGTGGACCTATGAAAAATAGAGAGTTTTTGGCTGTGTTGGAGGCAAGGGCTAGATTGATAGTGGAGTACATTTATAAGGGTTGGCAAAATGTCATTGGTCAAAGGTCTGTATGTTGCTGTACTGTTCTATATTCTATGCTCTATGTTCTATGCTGTCCTCCCCCTTCCACTCAAGTAGCACAGGCCAGTTTCTCAGCAAGGATACTGGTTCCCCTCCAGTTTAGATACAGCTGGCTCTTTGTACAAGTCTCACCTGGCCTCAAAGAGAGTCCAATGATCCACAAACCTGAAACCCTCCGTCCTGCACCAGCTCATTAGCCACGTGTTGAACTGCGCCTGTCTCTATTTCTCACCTCAGTAGCATGTGGCATGGGTAGGCATCCTGAGACCTTACCCTGGAAATCCTGAGCAACACACACTCACGGTGCTGGCAGGACTCAGCAGGTCAGGCAGAACCTATGGAAATGAACAAGCAGCTGACGTTTCAGGACAAGACCCTTCTTCAGTACTGGAAAGGAAAGGGGAAGACGCCAGAATAAAAAGGAGGGGGGAGGGGAAGGAGGACAAGCTAGAAGGAAATTGGTGAACCCAGATGACTGGAAAGGTAAAGGGCTGGAGAAGCAGGGATCTGATAGGAGAGAGTGTGGACCATGAGAAAGGGAAGGAGGAGATGCACCAGGGGGTGGAGATTGACAGGTGAGAAGAGGTAAGGACCCAAAGTGAGGAATAGAAGAAGAGGGAAGGGAGAGAGGAAAAAAATTACCGGGAAGAGAAAACAACATTCATGCCTTCAGGTTGGAGGCTACCTAGGCGGAATATGAGACGTTACTCCTTTACCCTGAGACGTTGGAATGGGAATGGAGATAGGAATTAAAATGGTTGGCCACCGGGGAATTCTGCTTTTGGCAGGTGGAGTGGAGGTGCTCGACAAAGTGGCCTCCCAATTTACGTCGAGACTCACCAATGTAGAAGAGGCTGCACCAGATATGATAGACAACCCCAACAGATTTACAGGTGAAGTATTACCTCTGACTAGCACTGTCCTGCTGAAAGGTCTCGGCCCGAAATGTCGACTGTTCATTTATTTTCTAGATGTTGCCTGGCCTGCTGAGTTCCTCCAGCATTTTGTGTGTGTGTTGTCCATTTATTTGTCTTTTTAAGAAAGTTTGTTATTACAGGTTTGCCAACCTTTCTGATCTACCAGCTGGAATCTCAAGTGTCCTCAGCAGACTACGAGTGGTCTTGACCAATACATTAGAACATCACTAAGCTGATGAGCAATTTGTTTTCATTAATCTTAATTGCAAACACATCTTTCCATGAACAATATTAGAAGAATACTGTCAATATGGCACTTCATAAGTTGTGATATACTGTAAACTGTTCATTTATCTCACTGCATATTTAGTACATAATTATAAATAACATACAATACTATGCAAGAGTTTTAGGCACATATATATAGCTAGAGTGCCGAATACTTTTGCATAATACTGTAGCAATTTTATGTATCTTCACTGTACTGCTGCTGCAAAAAACAACAAATTTCATGACATATTTGAGTGATGATAAACTTGATTCTGATATGGGTCTGTATTGTGGACTGAGAATGGGAAGGGGAAGGGGAGGAGAGAGGGGAGGGAGCAGGAAGCGCCAGAGAGATATTCTATAACGATCACATATCCGATTATTTGGAATTAAATGTCCTTGCTGGTGTCTCGGGGCTGTGTGTGTCTACACTCGCACCACCCCTCGCCCCGGCACTCCTTCTCTGCCACCTGTCCCACACCCCTCCTGTGTGACTCTATCGCTCTAAAAAATATTGAATGGTTAATTGAGCCTGCATGGGTTCTTATGGAGAAATCAAGATAATCCTACTTCTCTGCTTCATCTCATACCCCCAGGGGTGCAGCAGTAGCCAGAGCGCACCCAGCACATCCTTAAGAAAAAAGCCGAAATAAACAAGTTAATTAATTAGGTACCGCCCAGAAGCCAGTTTTCGTTACAGGAATTGAGGTGGAGAGGGTGAATAACTTTAAATTCTTCGGCATTAAGGATCAACGTTTCTCTCTCTGAGAAGTGTCCTGGGACCAGCACGTAACTGTCATTACAAAGAAAGCACGGCAGCGCCTATACTTTATTACAAGTTTGTGTAGATTCAACATGTCACCTCGATCCTGACAGCCCTGTCTTTTCAGCCTGTCTGGGCTGGCGTTTATATTGACCAAACAATGGAACAGCTAAAGGCTCCAGCGCCCTGGAAAGAGAAGTGAACATAGTGTAGAGCAAGTGAAATCGGCAATTGCCTCTGATCTGGGCCGACATTTACATGCCAGGCAGCACCTAATTAATTAGCTTGTTTATTTCGGCTTTTTTCTTAAAGATGTGCTGGGTGCGCTCCAGCTACCGCTGCACCCCTGCATACCCCTGCAATATTTTCTTCTTAGTTATCTTCTAAGGCTATTTATGAATACACTTCCACTGTCTCAGGTAAAATAATTCCCCAGTTATATACAATAATTCTAAAAACCTGAGCACAGAACACACCCAAACAACACAATGTAGTACCTTGGGTGTACTAAACAAATGTATGGTCCTCCATCTTTCCTCTCTATTTCATAGTGAAATGTTGAAGAGTAGCAGGGAGAATTCTCCTCACCAATACAAATCCCTTACCAACTTCACTAACAAACGTTGCCTTATCAGTGTTTGTTGGATCCAGCTGTATCATAATTGGATGCAATGAGTTCTTCAATACAATAACAATGTCTCAATAATATTAATTTGCTGACAAGATGCTTTGAGGTCAAGAAAGGAACTTTTAAAATCCATCTCTTGATTTTTTTCCCATTGAGACATTCCTGGGGACATGTGGTGGCCTCCCATGCATGGAGCTATGGAGCTTAAAGATCTTAGTTTATAACTTGGCTTGAATGATACATAGTACATCTGTGAGTAGGCATTGAAACAGTTTATTTTGAACTAAGAGAGTTTTAAGAAATAAGACTTAAGACATAGGAGCAGAATTGGCGATTCAGCTCACCAAGTCTGCTCCACCATTCCATCATGGCTGATCCTGGATCCCACTCAACCCCATACACCTGCCTTCTTGTCATAGCCTTTGATGTCCTGACCAAACGGGAAACTATCAATTTTCACTTTAAGTACATATACCCACGGTCTTGGCCTCCATGGCTGTCTGAGGCAGAGCATTTAACAGATTCACTACTCTCTGGCTAAAAAAAATTCCTCCTTATCTCTGTTCTAAAGGGCTGTCCCTCAGTTTTGAGGCTGTGCCCTCTAGTTCTGGACGTTTGAACCTTCTCCCCATTTAGATAGTAGTCCGCATTATCGTTCCTTTTACCAAAATGCATTATCATACATTTCCCAACACTGTATTCCATCTGCCAATTTTTTGCTCATTCTTCCAACTTGTCTAAGTCCTGCTGCAATCGTAGTGCTTCCTCAGCACTTACTGCCCCTCCTCCGCAGACTTCACCACAAAGCCACCAATTCCATTATCTAAATCATTGATAAACAATGTGAAAAGTAGCAGTCTCAATACTGACCCCTGAGGTACACCACTAGTCCCTGGAAACCAACCAGAAAAGGCCCCCTTTATTCCCACTTACTGCCTGTTGCCTATCAGCCATTCCTCTGTCCATGAAAGTATCTTTCCTGTAATACCAAAGGATTTTATCTTGTTAAGCAGCCTCATGTGAGGCACCTTATTAAGTGCCTTTTGAAAATCCAAGTAAATGACATCCTCTGCCTCTCCTTTGTCCACCCTGCTTGTTACTTCCTCAAAGAACTCTAACAACTTTGTCAGGCAAGATTTCCCTTTACAGAAACCATGCTCATTTTGACTTATTTTATCATTAGTCTCCAAGTACCCCAAAACCTCATCTATAATAATGGACTCCAACACTTTCCCATCCTCTCAAGTTGGGCTAACTGGCCTATAATTTCCTTTCTTTTGTCTTACTCCCTTCTTAAAGAGTGGAGTGACATTTGCAATTTTCCAGTCCTCCGGAACTATGCCAGAATCGAGTGATTCTTGAAAGATCATAACCAATGTATCTAGTACCTCTTCAACAACCTCTCTGAGGACTCAAGGATGACTGGTCCAGGTGACTTATCCACCTTAAGATCTTGGAGTTTGCCCTGCACTTTTTCCTTTGTAATAGCAATGGCACTCACTCCTGCTCTCTGACACTCACAGACCTATGGCACACTGTGAGTGTCTTCCACAGTGAAGACTGATGCAAAGTACGTATTAAGTTCATCTGCCATTTCTTTGTCCCCCATTACCACCTCAACAGCATCATTTTCCAGTGGTCCAATGTCAACTCTCACCTCCCTTTTAATCATTATGTAACTGAAAAAAACTTTTAGTATCCTGCATTGTATCATTGGCTAGTTTGCCCTCATATTTCATCTTTTCCTTTTTTATAGCTTTTTTAGTTGTCTTTTGTTGGATTTTAAGAACTTCCTAATCATCCAACTTCCCACTCAATTTTGCTACATTATATGCCCTTTCCTTGGCTTTTATGCAGTCCTTAATTTCCCTTGCCAGCCATGGTTGCCTAGCACTGGCATTTGAGAGCAACTTCTTCTGTGGGACTTATCTATTCTTGTGCCTTTCGAACTATTCCCAGAAATTTCAGCCATCTCTGCTCTGCCGTCATCCCTGCCAGTATCCCCTTCCAATCCACCTGGGCAAGCACCTCTCTCATGCCTCTGCAATTCCCTTCATTCCATTGCAATACAGATATGCTTGTATGTGCTTCTCTCTCTCAAGTTGCAGCATGAATTCAATCATATTATGAATACTGTCTCCTTAGGGTTCCTTTACCTTAAGTTCCCGAATAAGATCTGGATTATTACTCAACACCCAATCTAAGATTGCCTTCCTCCGAGTAGGCTCAAGCGATCCCTCGCGATCTGACACCAACCTAATTTTCCCAATCCCCTTGCATACTGAAGTCCCCCATTACAATTGTGACATTACCCTTATTACATGGCCTTTCCAGCTCCCTTTGCAATCTCAACCCCACATCTTGGCCACTATTTGGAAGCCTATATATGATTCCCATAATGTTTTTTTACCCTCGCAGATCCTTAATTCTACCCACAAAAATTCAGCATTCTCTGACCCTGCGTCAGCACTCTCTAAAGATGTAATTCCATCTCCTACCAACACAGCCACACCACTGCCTATGCCTTCCTGCTTGTCCTTTCAATACAAAGTGTATCCTTTGATGTTAAGCTCCCAACTATGACCTTCTTTCAGCCATGACTCAGTGATGCCCACAACGTCATACCCACCAATCTCTAATTGTGCCACGTTCCTCCACCTTATTCCAAATACTACAGCACCTTCAGTCCTGCATTCTTCACCCTTTTGAATTTTGCCTCTGTGGTACAATTTAACTCTTTGCTCAGTCTGAATTTGTACCCATTCATTGGACTGTCCTTCCTTACACCCATCATCTACATGTAAACCTGCTGACTCGTCCTCAGCCCTATCATCCTGGTTCCCATCCCCCCGCCATATTAGTTTAAACCACTCCCGACAGCTATTGTAAACCTGGCTGCAAGAATATTGGTCCCCCTCGGATTCAAGTGCAACCCCTGAGTTTTCAGATTCTGGAACACATTTAATGCCTACTTTAAAAATTGTGTTCTCAGGCTGTACTTAAATCTTATGTATTACCCAACTGAAACAAAGTTGTATAATCTGAGTGACATCTACAATAATAATATATGCTCATTATTTTCCTAAAGGCAGTATTGTATTCAGATTTATTGCGGCAGCAGCTGATGTTTGATCCTAGATTTCAAATTCCACAAGTAGGAACAGGAAGTATGTTTTAGCCAGTGTAGAACTAACTCCAGTCTAGTGTCCTGCCCAATTTTGATGCACCCAGTTTAGGGGGAGTGCCTGGTGAAAATGTAAATTTGCATTAGTCATCACACGTTGAGGAACCGGGCACATTATCAAGTAACGATCTCCTGTTTTATGGGATCAAAGCGAGTGGAATGTAAAAGCGGTGACGCTGATTTTAATGTTGGTTCTCTTGTATAAGCGAGATTAGCGACAATTATTGAAATTTTCTGCCCAGTGCAGCGAGCGTGCTGTTGCTCTTTATTTTGAAGGATTTTTCGTTACGGTATGCTGCAGCAAGCATTTGCCGATTTGCAGCAGTGAGGATATTCCCCCCCCCCCCCCCACAAGGTTCAATGAATTAATGCCAACGTATGGGCAGGCCTGGGATTTATGAGTTTACCAGGACTCCAGGGGAAGCTTTGAATGTCTGTAGGCAGGAGGCTTTGTCCCCACCCAGAACAGCTGCGTGCATCTGGCCGGAGGCAAAGCCATGAAAGCAGGCTTCTATCCTGTTACCTGTATTAAGGCATGATGGAGGTGGGGTGAGCGGCACGATAGCGTAGTGGTTTGACCCGGATTTAATTCCCACTGCTGTCTGTGGGGAGTTTGTATGTTACCTACACGGGACCGCTTGGGTTTCCGCCGGGTGCTCCGGTTCCCCCCCGCCCCCCGCATTCTAAAGGTGTGCGGGCTGGTAGGTTAATTGGTCAGATGGGTGCAATTGGGCGCTGCGTGGGTTGTTCCCCGTGCTGTATCTCTAAGTAAAATAAATAAGAGAGGAGGGGAAAGCAGGCAGTGGAAGGGGATAAGGAGCATGGAAGGTAGGTGTCCAGGGGATTGGAGTGGGGAGAGATTGGGTCTGGTAAATGAGTTCCAAGTGAAGAGAGAGGACGGAGAAACACGTAACCAAAACATCTGGCCAGACTTTCTAAACTACACACCAGGCACACATCGCTTTTGCTCAGTCCGTACCACTCATCAGTGGCGGCCCTCCAGGACAGTGGTGCCAGAGAGTCTGAACAATGGAACTGTATAATTTATGACTGGTGTCTCAAAGCACCTCCAAGATAATGACCTTGCATCCAAGGTAATTATATGCCAATTCATCATGCCTTTATATTCATGCAACTGTTAAAACTTTTCACTACGCTAGTGTCTGACCTATGTTTTTCTTTCTGTGCATTTTATTGTGCTCCCAGGCTGTGTATCCCTTGATTTGATTTAGAAAATATGCTTGTCCTACTTTAGGGCCTTCATTTGTTTGCAAAGGCAGCATGCCAGACACCTGGCTAATTGCTGAGGGCCCATAGCTTAATAATTTAAATCAAGAGGCTATCCCTTTACAGGCTGCTTCCAGGTATGCTTACACATATTAAAAATACTGTGTTTTCCATAACAGCTGAAAAAACATAAATGATCATTAAATAAGGCCCAATTTGTTCAAGAAAGGCTAAGGTATGTTAAATATTACACTGGAGTAGAAATTTGCCCTAATGTATGTATTGAATGCCAAATATTAAAGGTTATGTGAACTATATCCTGCTGACCATAGGAGCTAAATTTCAGAAGCTAAGGACAGCCTGCATTTACTACCATTATGTGCATGGGTGAAGTTGTCTGTAAAGTTTATATAGACATATAGAGAAAAGCAACTTTAAAGCTAGCTGTGCTATGAGAAAGGATCTAGTGCTTTCCCAGAATATATGACAAATAAACTTTTCTCAACTGTTATCGATGACAAACTCTGCCATCTTAATCAGGGATTATGCCTGGGCATGTCTCATCCAGTGGTAGAAAACTGTACCCCAGTCATCCGTCCCTCCTGATTGGTTAGTCCACATCCAATCGGGTTTCCTGCTACTCTACTCTTTTTTTCTCCAGTCCTCCTGAAGTGCCCGAACCGTTGACTGTACTCTTTTCCATTGATGCTGTCTGGCCTGCTGAGTGTTTCTCTTGTTTTCAGTGTCCCACCTTGCTTACTATCAAATTACAGTTTTTACTTAGAGTGAAACCTTCATCTTTGCTCAAATTCTTTTTCTTTAGTTTGATTTCAATGGCTTCCTTCCAGGCGGTTCCAAAAGCCATTAGCATGGCACAGTAGTTTTGTGCCATTGAAGTCAATCATTGCATTGTCATAAATTGCAATATTCCCAGTGTTCTTGAGCTATTGGGTGTCTCATCTGTAAGGTGTTATGCACAATAAGACCTGCATTGAAATTAGTTCTGTTAATTCCATTAATTAGCAATATAAATTCAGTTCATGCTATTGCAAGGAAAACATAAACACAAATGACTATATAAAATAGCAACACTTGGAAATTATGCAACAGTAATAGGTAAGTATAATGTTCTTTGCCAGGAAAATGTTGAGAATTTTTCAATCGTTTCAAGGTGAGCCAAATTGGAAAAAAAAGTCCCAGATGTGTTGAACAAGGATTTGCTGTAAGAAAAAGAGACATCAATTTCCCAGGGCTTCCTCTCATTTAATGACTGAGGGAAAAAATAAAACCTTGGATGGAAGCATTTTCTGACTATAATTAATTCCAGGCATTTTCTAATGCTGGCCAATGAAGGAAATTTGATGTGATTGAATCATGACATTTTATACTGATATGGAATATTTTAATTTAAAACTCCGGAAAGAGATTGGACTAGAGTCATCTTACAGTCGCTTGGCTCTTGATTTTTGGAGCCATTGAGCTTAGTAACACCATTTGCTGCTCTCTCCAGTTTAGTGATTTTTTTTAAAATTGCAGTTGATAACAAATTTACTTTCCTTAATAAGAATCAATTCCTCAGAAAGTAATCTATTTTTTACACTGGGAAATGAAGTATTATTGGTAGTACTTTATTGACGTAAGATGGTCATAGGAGTAACATTGAGAGTGATCTGACAAGTTGCATCTCCAACTGGTATGGGAGCAGCTGAGCGTTGGACCGGAATTCCCTACAAAGCACTGTGAGAACAGCTGAGAGGATCATGGGGGTCTCACAGGAACATTTATCAGAGCCATTAGTATTGTTAAGGATCCCACCCATCCATCCAGCAGCTCTTTGACTTTCTACAATCAGGCAGGAGACTACGATGCATAAAAACAAGACAGAATGAGAAACAGTTTCTTCCTCCAGGATATCAGGCTTCTGAACTCCCTGCCACACCATGTTCGAAGTGTCACTGGTTAATCTGTTCCATACCTTACAATATTTAATACTAATGCACTTTATGTGTGATTCATCTGTAGCTTTTATCTTTACCTTCATAAGTTATCGGGTGTTATGTGTACTACTGTGCTTTATAACCTGGTTCGGAGAAATGTTGTCTTGTTTCTATATACATTATATGGTTATGTACATGACTTATGGAGAAGAGGAGTTCGGTGGGCAATAAAATGGATGAGTTCACGGCGCTAGCCAGGCGTCAGAGAATATTTCGGGAGTGCAATGTTATGTGTTTCACTGGAATGGGGATGCACGAGGACATACCCGATCAAAACTTCTCCATGGACAGCTTCCAGACCGTTTGGGCTGACTGGAAGTGCACTGAGAGCGGTAAGCATAAAGGAATTGGGTGCTTACTGTTCTGATTAACAACGGATGGTGCAATCCGGGTCATATTACGATGGAGGAACGTGTTTGTAGACCGGATATTGAACTTTTTACTGTTGGACTTCGGCCATATTCCACCGAGATACAACACTGGGCGGCATGGGAGGTCATTCCTGCCTGTGGCCATCGAACTTGCAGCTCCTCCCGTGGAGGGTCAGATACCCTGAGCCAATAGACTGGTCCTGGACTTATTTTCCATCTGGCACAGTTTGCATTTTGTTGTTTGATTGTTTGTGGTTTTTGTATTGCTATATTTATGCTCTATTCTTGGTTGGTGCAGCTGTAACGAAACCCAATTTCCCTCGGGATCAATAAAGTATATCTATCTATCTATCTATATAGTTAAATGACAATAAACTTGACTTGACTTGACTTGACATCTTGGCTCCAACTGCAGTTTTTTGTTGAGTGTGAGTCTTGCACAGTTGTGCTCACCTGAGTCTTTCTTTTGTCACTGGAATAAATTGAGGAAGTCTATAACGCTGGCTGTGGTGGTAGAGAGAGTATCAGTGGCTGAAATGGGATCAGAGGATGGAGGTGGATTGAAGGATCCTGGAGGGCCTGAAATGTAAATCTGGAAAAATATTTAGCGCTTATACTTTGTGATAAAATTCCAGCACTTGCGTAAAGTTGTTGCAATTTCTGATAGAATTTCTAGGTCACTTGTTTCACATTTCTAGAACTGCATTGAAAGAACTGTGGGGAAAGATTGAGGAAGGGGGGTTAATTGGGTCATTTTTTTGAGGGTCTGGTGGTAACACAGTAGGCCAGTCTCTTGCTTGTATATTCTATTACTTGTGTTCCCTTGGTTTTCTGCACAATACTTCTGAAGATCAATTTCCATTCATCAATTGCGTATGCCACGTCTGTTTTATTGGAGTACTTTATATTTCTTACTGTTAAAAGTAAAGTTACCATTTGTTCATTCGGTTGCAGAGTTGACTGGAAGCATTTTGGAAGTTCTTTTCCCCCCTGCCATTCTTGTATTTGCAGCTTTCAGAAAATCAAATTTAGAGTTGGTCTTGAACTTCAAACACTAAATGCTGGAGAAACTCAGCAGCTGAGACAGGATCTAAACAGTCAATGTTTTGGGCTAATACTCTTCATCAGGATGAGAAAGAAGGTGGAAGAAGCCAGAATAAAAAGAGGGGATGAGGGAAAAGGTTGATATTGAACTTGCTAGATAAAGAAAGCCTTTGAACACACCACATGCCACGTTTCTCCAGAATAAAAACACATTCCTTTATACACATCCTGCCTGACCTGCTGAATTCCTCCAGCATTTTGTGTGTGTTGCTTTGGATTTGCAGCATCTGCAGAATTTCTTGTGTTTGCATAGATAGAATCTGTTTCATTGTTTGTTAAAACTGGTTACTCCTTTTTTTTATTGCTATTTTGTGCTGTTGTCATCGGGACAGACTGGTCCTGCAGCCTGTAGTCTGTGAACAACACAGTGCTAAATCAAACTGAACTGAATTGTGGTTTGAAGTTTTATATTCTGTGTTTTTCATTCATTTTTTTGATGTTTACACATTGGATGTTTGATGTTCCCTTTGAACGGGTTCTGTGGTTTTTATTTCTTGTTTCATGGCTGTTTGTAGGAAGACAAACCTCACGGTTGTATACTGCATATGTACTTTGAACTTTGAAAACATGGCAATGGTGGAAATTTTAGCATGTTTAGTCAGGATTGCTGAAAATAGAAAAAAGATGACACCACATATGTTGCACAAGTAGAAAGAAATCAGGAAGGTTTTTAAAAGCAAAGGAATGCAGATGTTGAAAATCAAAACAAGTGCTGGAATTACTTATCAGGCTAGGCAGCACTTGTGGAGTGATAAGCAGTTTGATGACCTTTTATCAGAGCTAGCTAAAACTTAGAAATCTAACATGTATTTGCAGGCATGTGGAGGGGTGGAGGGAATTCTCAGATAGAATGATGCAAATGGTGTTGAAAGGGTTGTGAAAGCTTGCCAATCACAACTGGTCTGTAAGGACGAATGAGGAGAGAAGGGAAAGAAAAACAACACAGCAACTGTTAAGGACAAAATGAAGTGAAAGTGGGTGCTGGAAATACCCAACAGATGAATGAATGAAATTTATTTCAGTCAGTACAAACATAACAAAAAGCATCATTTTCAATGATGATTTCATAGGACAAAATTACAACAAAAAAAAATAGGTATTCTTTAAGATAGACCGAAAGGGTGTAGGCTGAAACTACAACTTATTATGCCTACCCCTCTTACTTATTTGGCGTCAAACATCACATCAAAACAAAAAATTTCATAATCTTTTAACACAAAATCCAATTCCAAGTATCATTTATTTACATTACTCCCACTCATTTTAAACCATGTATTTTATATTTGTTCATTAAATCATTTTAAAATAATTTTTTAAACTTGTTAAGTGTGGTGCATGTTTTTAAATTCTCACTACAACTGTTCCATAGATTCACACCTCTAACTGAAATACAATGATTTTTTACATTTGTTCTTATCCTTTGTTTTTGAAATACAGTATACATGTTCCTCTCAAATCATGTTGACTTTCCCTCATTTTAAACAACCTTTGGATACTTCGTGATAGTTGTCCATTTTTTACTTTATACATAATTTGTATTATTTTAAAATCTATGAAATCTCTGAATTAAAGTGTTTAGTGGAATAAATAGTGGATTGGTTGGCTCATAATAACTTGTCAATACCTGCCAAAAGAACATCTGCAGGCATTCTGACCTCTGCAAGGGACAGGCAGCTGAAGTTCCCCAACCATATTGCAGCCACCACCCTGTGATCAGACATTGTCCTAGTGTCCGAGTCTAATAAGCAAGTGGTGTTGCTGGAGCTGACAGTCCCACGGGAAGATCGCTTGGAAGAGGCCTTTGAAAGGAAGCTCTCCAAGTACGCAGGACTGGTCAGCAACTGTCAGCAGGCTGGATGGAGAGCGAGGTGTCTCCCAGTGGAGATTGGTTGTAGGGGATTCGTAGCCCATTCTTTAGTTAGAGCCTTCAGCGTTTTGGGCATCGAGGGAAAGAGGAAGAGGAGAGCCATCCACTGTACCACCGATGCGGCAGAGAGGGCCTCAAGATGGCTGTGGCTCAAAAGAGGGGAGCCATGGAGTCATAAGTAGCTAGCCATCTGGATACAAGCTGGGGTCTGATCAGCCCCGGCTGGGTCACCTGGAGGAGGTTGTATGATGTTGAAAGACCCGAAACACCTGATGGTTCCAGGAACATCACTGAAGATGTGTCCAGAAGCATCAATAGATGTATGTACACAGTCTTATTTACCATTCGTATGACTTTCTTTTGCAGTAAAATTGAGTTTGTATTTGTTTTGTATGTATTTCCCCATACCTCATGTATGGGACTATAAGTGAACAGTATAATGTATACAAAGATTCCTGATTTAAGAAGTCTTGTGCTTTGATCAGACAGCATCTATGGAAAATGAAAAAAAGGAACAATATTACAGACTGAGGACTTTCCACTCGAATTCACCTACAAATCTTCTTTTGATTCAGCAGTTTACCTCCCTCAGAATTCAGCATTTTGTGTTTTTAATCAGGTAGAAATCACATCTTGGTTTGTACGTTAGTCTAAAATCAGTGTTAGTGAGTGGGCATTTTCTATATGGCTTGATTTTAATTTACTTTGAAGTCAATTGAAATAAAACGAGGGATGTAAAGTGGGTTGCCAACTCCCTATCATCCATTTTGCATTGTTATACAAGCTCCTCAGTGCAAATCCTCATAATTGCTGACGGTGCTGTATTAAAATCTTGGCAATAATCCCTGGGTATGCAAGCAAATTTGGACTTCAGCACATGTGCATCCAAACTCAGAAGTCTCAAACTTCCTGATGTACTCTAGCTGGCAAATTTGTTACAGAGTTGGCAAAGCACAGCTCGCAGAGATTTCTCAGGAATTATACTTGGGAATTCCTCATGGACCCTGAGTTGGGTTAGACTGAACACAATATCTGCAACCTCATTAATTTCAAAGTCAGATTTGTAGCTGCAAGGAAGAGAAAAAATGATAAATTGTAGTTATTTAATTTTAGCATTAGCTGTAATGTTTATAATTATGTAATTTTTTTTGTTTTTTAAATATTTTCAAACAATTATTAAAAAGGTTGATTGGTTGTTTAGTGTGTTTTAAATGCATCTGAATTTCGGTTTCAGAATATTTTGAAAACTTGAGAAGATCTGCAGATGCCAGAAATTCACAGCGACGCATACAAAATGCTGGAGGGATTCGGGCCAGGCAGCATCTATAGGAAAGTGTAAACAGTCAATGTTTCAGGCTGTGATCCATCAGTCCTGATGAAGGGTCTTGGCTGGAAGCAATGACTGTTTACTCTTTTCCATAGAAGCTGTCTGGCCTGCTGAGTTCCTCCAGTGTTCTGTGTGCATTGCCATTTGAAAACTTGTTCACTTTGGACTGAAAATCTAGCCACAGGAATTCATAGTCATTGTCATAGTCATACTTTATTGATCCCGGGGGAAATTGATTTTCGTTACGGTTGCACCATAAATAATTAAATAGTAATAAAACCATAAATAATTAAATAGTAATATGTAAATTATGCCAGGAAATAAGTCCATGACCAGCCTATTGGCTCAGGGTGTCTGACCCTCCAAGAGAGGAGTTGTAAAGTTTGATGGCCACAGGCAGGAATGACTTCCTATGACGCTCTGTGTTGCATCTCGGTGGAATGAGTCTGGCTGAATGTACTGTTACGTTAGTATGGGGTCATGGAAAATCCAGAAATCATGTGAGAAGTAAGGTCCATCATATAAAATCTGACCCAAGTAACCAGACTGACTGTATCTTTGTGTGTCACTGTGTCTCTCTTTAGTGCCTGTTGAGTGAGTTTCTTTACCATTACTCTTAGGATTTGATGTGCTTGAGTGAATTTGGTCAAAATGTTAAAATACAATTACCATATTTTACTTTGTTTCTTGTCTTGCAGAACCTCTAGGATGAAAGGACCAGTGCTATGTTTCCCTAGGATATATAACACAAAAGGAAGCGTTTGTTTGAATTTGTTCCAAACACTATTGCTGGGCCAATCTGATTTTTTTTTTTTAAATCCTGCTTCTGACAACTTAGTATTGCTTTACTTTTGTGTTTTTTTAATAAAGCTGTTTAAAATTACAGCTGCATATCCATTATGTAATGTAATAATGTTGAATGTGCTCATAAGGTTGATTAATGGAATTCATTTTAAATTACTAGAATATCTGCTATAGTCTTGTGATTTGTTGCATTCTGCACAGTAGTTCTCAGTGAAAACTTAACAATTTTCATCCATTGCTGGTTACTGAGAATTAAACATTCAGAGAAAGCATGGAATTGTCATTTTTGTGGATCAGGTGACCTTCCCTTTGGATGAGGTATGGAAAATTTAGCAAGTTTTGACTAGTAAACTCTAGTAGTGTACTGTGCTCAGTCTGATGGCCAGCCTTGTCATCAGACTCTTAAATTGACCTCTTATACGATAAGATTGACTCTTCAACTGATAGGCTACCTGGCTATGATCTTGCGCTTTATTGTTTACTTGCACTGCACTCTCTCTTCAGCATTTATTCTTTATTCTGCATTATTATTGACTTACCTTATCCTACCTCAATGCGCTGTGTATTGATTTGATCTGTATGAACAGAATGCAAGACCAGCCTTTCACTGATGCAAAAATTTTAAAGGTTAATCATTAGATTAATTTCTCATGTGTACATCGAAATATTGAAACATACAGTGAAGTGAATTATTTGCGTTGGCGAACAATGCAAATCTGAGGATGTGCTGGGAGGCAGCCTGCAAGTGTCGCCACGCTTCTGGCACCGGCATAGCACGTCACAGTTTACTAAGCCTAACCCTAACCCTAACACGTAGAATGTGGGAGGAAGTGGAGCACCCAGAGGAAACCATAAGACATAGGAGCGGAATTGGGCCATTGGGCCCATTGAGTCTGCTGGAATGCGGTCACCGGGAGAATATACAAACGCCTTACGGTTAGTGGCGGGAATTGAACCCCAATCGCTGGTGCTGCAAAGCGATGCGTTAACCGCTGTGCTACTGTGCCCTCCCCCCTTGGGTACATGTGACAATGATGTACCAATACCAGTACTTTCCTTTACTCACTGTATCCACTGTGCCTACAGGGAAGATCTTGCTGTCTTCTACATCAGCCTCACGAATGGCCACCTGGAATTAAGGAATTCAGTTTCCCTGTCCTGATTCATCTTCTAGCGTCGTGGTGCTGTTGGAGTTCGAACATGATGCTTAGAGAAGAGCTTCCTTCTTGTCAGCTGTGACTGATCCGTTGGATACTTTCAACGGACTTGTTGTTTTAAACCCATTAGCGTAGCTCAAAGTAAATTTATTATCAAAGTAACCATTTTGCACCGTTTACCACCCCGAGATTCATTTCCTTGCAGTCATTTATGGGAAAATAAATAATTATAATATAATTTATGAATAAGTATACATAAACAAAAGACTTACTAACAACCAATGTGCAAGACAAGGCAAAATGTGCCAATAAAAAAAAATAATACTGAGAAAATAGGTTACCGAATCCTTGAAAGTGAGTTTGTAGGTTGTGGAATTAGTTCATTACTGAGGTGAGTGAAGTTATCTTTGCCAGTTCCAAAGACTGATGGTTGAGGGGTTAATAACTGTTCCTGAACCTGGTGCTGTGGAACCTGAGGCTCCTGTACCTCCTTCTTGACGGTAATAGCAAGAAGAGAGCATGGCCTGGATGGTGGGGATGTCCTTGATGACGGTCGCTGCTTTCTTGTAGCGATCCATGTAAATGTGCTCGATGATGGGGAGGGCTTTGCCTATTAGTGGGTGGGCTGTATCTACTACTGTCTGTTGCTCGACATAATTGAAATGATATTAAGTCTCACTGGACATCACAGCCATAAGCAACATGGGTGGTCCCGATGCAGCTCAGCTTTGGGGAAGATTCCAAAATTGGGTGGCTGTATCACTGGCATTGGACCTCGGCAAAGTGCGACAGAGGCGGAGAATTGATTGGGAGAGTTAGTCATCGGAAACAGGAATGGCTAGGGCTTGGTAACCTGGGCAGAGGAGCAAATGGCAATGCGGTGGTACAGTTAGTGGAGCCATTGATCACTGTGCAAGTGACCTGATTCTACTCTGACCTTGTTGCTGTCTTCTCCCTCAGTAAGTTAATCATGGGGAGAATAAAATGGGATTAGTTTAGGATTGCCATAAACTGGTGGACTCAGTGTACCATAAGACATAGAAGCTAAATTAGGCTGTTCAGCCCATTGAGTCTGCCCTGCCATTCTATCTGCTTTATTATCCCCTTCAATCCTGTTCTCCTGCCTTCTCCCTGTAACTTTTGATACCCTTATTAATCCAGAAATTATCAACCTCCACTTTAAATATACCCAATTTCTTAGCCTCCACAGCCATCTGTAGCAATGAATTCCACAGATACACCATCCTCTGGCTAAAGAATGCATGAAGTATAAGAAATGAAGTGGATGAGCTTGAGGCTCAGTTGGAAATTGGCAAGTATGATGTTGTAGGAATAACAGAGACATGGCTGCAAGACGACCAGGGCTGGGAAATGAATATTCAAGGGTATAAGTTCTATCGAAAGGACAGACAGGTGGGCAGAGGGGGTGGAGTGGCTCTGTTGGTGAGCAATGAAATTCAGTCCCTTGCGAGGGGGGACATAGAATCAGGAGATGTAGAGTCAGTATGGATAGAACTGAGAAACTGTAAGGGCAAAAAGACCCTAATGGGAGTTATCTACAGGCCCCTAAACAGTAACCTGCATATAGGGTGCAAGTTGAATCAAGAGTTAAAGTTGGCATGTCGCAAAGGTAAAGCGATGGTTGTTATAGGGGATTTTAACACGCAGGTAGACTGGGAAAATCAGGTTGGTACTGGACCCCAAGAAAGAGAGTTTGCGGAGTGCCTCCGAGATGGATTCTTAGAGCAGCTTGTACTGGAACCTACCAGGGAGAAGGCAATTCTGGATTTAGTGTTGTGTAATGATCCGGATTTGATAAGGGAACTTGAGGTAAAGGAGCCATTAGGAGGTAGTGAGCGTAATATAAGTTTTAAACCACAATTTGAGAGGGAGGAGGGAAAATCGGGGACTATGGAGCCATGAGGGAGGAGCTGGCCAAAATTGACTGGAAAGATACCCTAGCAGGGATGACGGTGGAACAACAATGGCAGGTATTTCTGGGAATAATACAGAAGGTGCAGGATCAGTTCATTCCAAAGAGGAAGAAAGATTCTAAGGGGAGTAAGGGGCGACCGTGGCTGATGAGGGAAGTCAAGGTTAGTATAAAAATAAAAGAGAAGAAGTATAACATAGCAAAGATGAGCAGGAAGCCAGAGGACTGGGAAACTTAAAGAGCAACAGAGGATAACTAAAAAGGCAATACAGGGCGAAAAGATAAGATACGAAGGCAAGCTAACCAAGAATATAAAGGAGGATAATAAAAGCTTCCTTGGGTATGTGAAGAGGAAAAAATTAGTTAAGACCAAAGTGGGCCCTTGAAGACAGAAATGGATGAATTTATTATGGGGAACAAGGAAATGGCAGACAAGTTGAGCAGATACTTTGGATCTGTCTTCACTAGGGAAGACACAAACAATCTCCCAGATGTAATAGTGGCCAGAGGACCTAGGGTAACGGAGGAACTGAAGGAGATTCACATTAGGCAGAAAATGGTGTTGGGTAAACTGATGGGATTGAAGGCTGATAAATCCCCAGGGCCTGATGGTCTGCACCCCAGGGCACTTAAGGAGGTGGCTCTAGAAATCATAATTATTTTCCAATGTTCTATAGATTCAGGATCAGTTCCTGAGGACTGGAGGGTAGCTAATGTTATCCCACTTTTTAAGAAAGGAAGGGGAGAGAAGACAGGCAATTGTAGAGCAGTTACCCTGACATTAGTGGTGGGGAAGATGCTGGAGTCAATTATAGAGGATGAAATAGCGGCACATTTGGATAGCAGTAACAGGATTGGTCCAAGTCAGCATGGATTTACGAAGGGGAAATTATGCTTGACTAATCTGGAATTTTTTGAGGATGTAACTATGAAAGTGGACAAAGGAGAGCCAGTGGATGTAGTGTACCTGGACTTTCAGAAAGCCTTTGATAAGGTTTGTGGGCAAAATTAGAGCACATGGTATTGGGGGTAGGGTACTGACATGGATAGAAAATTGGTTGGCAGACGGGAAACAAAGAGTAGGGATTAATGGGTCCCTTTCAGAATAGCAGGCAGTGACTAGTGGGGTACTGCAAGGCTCGGTGCTGGGACTGCAGCTATTTACAATATACATTAGTGATTTAGATAAAGGGATTAAAAGTAACATTAGCAAATTTGCAGATGACACAAAACTGGGTGGCAGTGTGAAATGTGCAGAGGATGTTGAGATAATGCAGGATGACTTGGACAGGTTGGATGAGTGGGCAGATGCATGGCAGATGCAGTTTAATGTGGATAAATGTGAGGTTATCTGGTGGCAAGAACAGGAAGGCAGATTACTATTTGGTGTCAAGTTAGGAAAAGGGGGAAGTACAACGAGATCTAGGTGTCCTTGTTCATCAGTCACTGAAAGTAAGCATGCAGGTACAGCAGGCAGTGAAGAAAGCTAATGGCATGTTGACCTTCATAACAAGGGGAGTTGAGTATAGGAGCAAAGAGGTCCTTCTGCAGCTGTACAGGGCCCTGGTGAGACCACACCTGGAGTATTGTGTACAGTTTTGGTCTTCAAATTTGAGGAAGGACATTCTTGCTATTGAGGGAGTGCAGCGGATGTTCACGAGGTTAATTCCTGAGATGGCGGGACTGTCATATGTTGAAAGATTGGAGCGACTGGGCTTGTATACACTGGAATTTAGAAGGATGAGAGGGAATCTGATTGAAACATATAAGATTATTAAGGGATTGGACAGGCTAGAGGCAGGAAGCATGTTCCCGATGTTGGGGGAGTCCAGAACCAAAGGCCACAATTTGAGAATAAGGGGTAGGCCATTTAGAACGGAGTTGAGGAAAAACTTTTCCACCCAGAGAGTTGTGGATCTGACTCAGAAGGCAGTGGAGGCCAATTCTCTGGATTCTTTCAAGAAAGAGTTAGATAGAGCTCTTAATGATAGCGGAGTCAAGGGATAGGGGGAGAAGGCAGGAACTGGGTACTGATTGTGGATGATCAGCCATGATTACAGTGAATGGCGGTGCTGGCTCGAAGAGCCAAATGGCCTACTCCATCTATTGTCTATAAAGAAAATCCTCCTCATCTCTGTTCTTAAAGGATGTCCTTGTTTTCTGAATCTGTACTATCTAGTTCTAGACTCTCCCATCAAAGGAAACATCCTCTCCCTGTCCGCTCTATGCAGATTTTTCAATATTTGATAGGTTTCAATGAGATTCATAAGAACATAAGAAATAGGAGCAGAAGTAGGCCATCGAGCCTGCCCCGCCATTCAATAAGATCATGGCTGACCTGTCCGTAAACTCAGCTCTATCTACCTGCCTTTTCCCCATAACTCTTAATTCCCCTACTATGTAAAAATCTATCTAACTGTATCTTAAATATATTTAGTGAAGAAGCCTCAACTGCTTCCCTGGGCAGAGAATTCCACAGATTCACCACTCTCTGGGAAAAACAGTTTCTCCTCATCTCTGTCTTAAATCTTCTCCCCTGAATCTTGAGGCAATGTCCCCTAGTTCAAGTCTCACCTACCAATGGAAACAACTTTCCTACTTCTATCTTATTTATCCCTTTCAAAATTTTGTTTGTTTCTATAAGATCCCCTCTCATTCTTCTGAATTCCAGAGAGTATAGTCCCAGGTTAACCCCTTCATCTCTGGAATCAACCTGGTGAACCTCCTTTGCACTGCCTCCAAAGCCAGTATATCCTTCCTCAAGTATGGAGACCAGAACTGCACACAGTACTCCAGGTGTGGCCTCACCAGTACCCTGTATAGTTGCAGCATGACCTCCCTGCTCTTGAATTCAATCCCTCTAGTAATGAAGGCCAACATTCCATTTGCCTTCTTGATAACCTGTTGCACCTGCATGCCAACTTTTTGCGATTCATGCACAAGCACTCCCAAGTCCCTCTGCACAACAGCATGCTGCAATCTTTCACCATTTAAATAATAATCTGCTCTTCTATTATTCCTTCCAAAGTGGATGATCTCACATTTACCAACGTTGTATTCCATCTGCCAGACCTTGGCCCACTCACTTAACCTATCTATATCCCTCCGCAGACTCTCCACATCCTCATCCTTCTAAACTCCAGCAACTACAGACTCAGAGCCATCAAAAACTCCTCTAAAATTAACCCTTTCATTCGCAGGATTACTGTCATGAGCCTTCTCTAGACCCTCTCCAATGCCAGCCATCCTTTCTTAGATCAGGGACCAAAACTCACCAGTTTCCAAGTGTGGTGAGACCAATGCCTTAGAAAGCCTCACCATTACATTCTTGCTTTATATTCTTGTCACTCAATGAATGCTAACATTGCATTTGCCTTCCTCACCACTGACCCAACCTGCAAGTTATTTGTATTTCATGGACCAGCAAAGACCGGCCGGCTTAGCGAACAGAGTGGCAGACACCCCTGCTGAAATCCGGAGGAAAACACACAAAGGGGGATCACAAAGCCGAGGAAACAGGACCGGGTCGAGACAACAGAGACTTTTGGAGAAGAGGAGTTCGGTGGGTAATACTGTTCCGGCTGACCGGAAGTGCACTGAGGGCGGTAAGCGTAAAGGAGTTTGGTGCTTACTGTTCTGGCTAACAACAGATGGTGCAATCCGGGGCATATTTCAATCGAGGAACATGTTTGCAGACTGGATATTGAACTTTTTACTGTTGGACTTCGGCCACATTCCACCGTGATACAACACTTGGCGGCACGGGAGGTCGTTCCTGCCTGTGGCCATCGAACGTGCAGCTCCTCCCGTGAGGGGTCAGACACCCTGAGCCAATAGACCGGTCCTGGACTTATTTTCCATCCGGCATAGTTTGCATTTTGTTGTTTGATTGTTGGGGTTTTTGTATTGCTATATTTACGCTCTATTCTTGGTTGGTGCGGCTGTAACAAAACCAAATTTCCCTCGGGATTAATAAAGTTTATCTATCTATCTATCTCTCTAAAGTTAACCTTAGGGAATCTTGCTCAAGGACCCCAAGTCCCTTTGCTCCTCTGATTTCTGAATTTGCTGCCTGTTTAGAAAATAGTCTACACCATTATTCTTTCCACCAAAGGTGCATGACCATACACTTCTCTAAACTGTATTTCATCTGCCACTTATTGCCCATTTTCCTAATCCGTCTAATTCCTTCTGCAGCTTCCCTGTTTCCTTAACACTATCTGCCCCTCCACCTACCTTTGTCTTGTCCGCAAACTTGTCCACAAAGCCATCAATTCTGTCATCCAGATCATTGTGGTATTACGTGAAAAGAAGCATTCTCAACACCAGCTCCTGCAGACAGCCACTAGTCACGGGCAGCCAAGGAGCCCGTGTCTGTGCTGTATGACACGATGACTATGACAGCCATTGAAATTAGGCCGAGACTGAACACATCCACATGAAATGCTGTCACAGGAAAGCAACATCCATCACCAGGGACCTTCACAACCCAGTACAAGCTCTTTTCTTGTTGCTGTCATCAGGAAGAACGTACAAGAACCTTAGGACTCGCACTACCCCTCAACCATCAGTCTCTTTAACAAAGGAAATAACTTCACTCAACTTCACTTGCCCCACATTCAAGGACTCTTCTTCTCATGTTCTCAATATTTATTGTTTATTATATTATTGTTTCTTCTTTTTGCATTTACATAGTTTGTTGTCTTCTGCATTCTGGTTGAAGGCCCTAGTTTGGTGGTCATTCATTGATTCTGTTATAGTTACTATTCTAAGATTTGTTGAGTATGCCCACAAGAAAATCAATCACCGGGTGGTTTATATGTACTTCAATAATAAAATTTACTTTGAGCTTTGAAAAACAATGCAGAGGCTCAATGCCAGAAAAATTTCACTACTTCCAGCATCTGCTGCAGGTATTTTCTTTAATTTACTTTTTTGATGGCAACCTCCATGGGAAGAGTTTTTTAACTCCATGTGGACAATGTAATTCTGAACTACAGCCGACCTGTTTTTTTTGTGTGAGCCTTGTCTCTGTTTCAGGGGTTAACAGCAAGATGGGCAAGTCCACTCACTTTCTTAAATGAGCATGCAAATGCTGGCTAACATATTATGCAAAAACATGGGCTTCGGGGCCTTGAATTTTCCTGATTGAAAAGCCTGGAGAAATAATTCAGCTTTTGGGCAGCCGCCATGCCATCTCAGCAGAGGTCACTCCTATTTGCTCTGAAAGTCAAAGTCTGATTCATTTTAACACCTTTCAGTAGGATAGAGGCCAATAAAATGACAGTGGAAGGTTTAAGGCATGCCAGTGACTTCCAGTGAGATTAGGGGAAAACTGAAAATATGGGTACCGTTTGGGTGCTCTGGTTTCCTCCCACAGTCTAAAGAAGTACTGATTAGTAGGTTAATTTGTCATTGTAAATTGCCCTGTCATTAGGCTAGGGTTAAATCCACACGTTGCTGAGTGGTGTGGCTTGGTGAACTGAAAGGGCCAGCTCGACAATGTATCTCTAAATAGATAGATAAATAACGGTGAGTATTATTTAAGTATCAAATCATCAGCACAGGAGAGCCCAGAGCATGGGTTAGAAATGCAATACCTTCATGCAGTCTCTCACTACTATTGCTTTCTTCCTCCTTGCATTCTCCGACTTCCCTATATTATTTTTAAACAGATTCTGTAATATTGAATTGTTCAAGTCATCTCTTTCAGATTCTCTTCTTTAGCCCCCTTCAAAGGACTGAGGTCCCATATTTTTGGAACCTGTACTTATTGTTGGAACCTGTACTTATTGTGAGAAGCAACTAATAACCTATTCAGAACTAATAACCCATTTGTAGCTCTTTAATTTCATTATGCACTCATGGAATGTATGATCATGCACTAGTTTCTGCCTTTTAAATGAAAGTAGGTACACTGCACAGCTCAAGGTTTACAGCAGTTCATGGAGGGAGATCACTACCACTTTCTGAAGGGCAATTAGAGACGGGCAATTAAATGCTTGTTTTGCCTGCAGAACCTACATCCCTTTAATGAGTAGAAAATACAAGCTTATTATTTACAACAAAATAGCCATAATCATTTTACATTATGAAACTTTGTTTTCATAAAACTGAATACAGTAAGCGTTAAAGGGAAGGGGTTAATGAACTGATCCGAGGACTGTGTCACTTTCTGTTCTCAGCTGCACGCTCCATTTTTAAAATTTATTTTTAAGTTTTATTTTTAGTTACAGCCGCAGCAGCTGACCGGTGATGTCAAGCTGAAAAATACTTTTGAATTTCACAATCAAATTCCCATTTAAACTCTTGCCACGTTGCCAGTCCGTGAGCTCTTTTCAACAAAGCTTACACTTGTCAGTGGATTCATGCCATAGCACTGGAGGTTTAAAGTGCTTACTCGAAGTAATAGGTTTAATGTTCACCAGTTTTATGTCTGGCTTTAATCTCTTGCTTGGGTCTAGAACAGGGGTTCCCAACCTTTTTTTATGCCATGGACCTGTACCATTAAGCAAGAAACTTTAAGTACCATGGACCCAGGTTGAGAACCCCTGGTTTAGAGTATTTTGGATCTTTTTGCTTCTGGGGTGATTATATTACATTCTGAGACTTCTCTGTCAGGTCTTGATAAGACCTACCAAGACTTTTTATATGTATTTTCCACCACAGAGAAGTGCTACCAGTTGCCCAGCTTCACAAGGTTGCTTTAATAGGGGAACATGAGAGGTCATTGAAAATAAATGTCCTTGTTCCTGCCTTGCTTTCAGTGGAATATGCAGTTCATTTTTAATTGCTGATCCACACCTTCACAGCCTGACTCTGCTCTGTTGCCTTTGGCAGCGGACAGCTAACTTGCCACATTATTTTCCAACGAAATCCACATCTTTCTGGGGAAATCCACAAGAGTGTATTGCAACCTCAGAAGGAGCGATAGGCGGTTCAGAGGTAGCATCACAAATTAATTTTTCACACAAAAGGAAGTGTGAGTATGGATCAATCATTCAATGTGCAAAAAAATTCCAAGTGATTTCATTGATATCAAATCAATAATCCCATTAGTTATTGAACATAGAACAGTACAGGCCCTTCGGCCCTTGATGTTGTGCTGACCTTTTAACCTACTCTAAAATCAGTCTAACCTTTCCCTCCCACATAGCCCCCCCCCCATTTTGCTGTAATACATGAGCCTCTCTAAGAGTCTCCTGAATATCTCTAAAGGTATCTGCCTTTCCATTTCCCCGTGCAGGACGTTCCATGGACCCACAGCTTTCTGTGTAAAAGCCTCACCTCTGAAATCCCCCCACAAACGGGAAAATCTGTAGATGCTGGAAATCCGAGCAACACACACAAAATGCTAGAGGAACTCATCCGGCCAGGCAGTATTTATGGAAAAGAGTAAACAGTCAATGTTTCGGGCCAAGGAGTCCTGAAAAAGGGTCTCGGCCCGAACCATTGACTGTTTATTCTTTTCCAAAGATGCTGCCTGGCCTGCTGAGTTCCTCCAGCATTTTGTGTGTGTTGTCTGAAGTCCCCCATATACTTTCTTCCAATCACCTTAAAATTATGCCCCCTCATATTCGCAAAATCTTAGACCTTCTTTGACTAACCTTATATATTCTGATACCTAATGCAGTAATGGTGAGCTGAGGCCTCCGTCAGTCAGAGCTGACCATGGGTATAGAGTCCTAGCTGTCTCGATACGCAAGCCTGGGCAGCACCATATGGACAGCAAGCTGTTGCCCATGTAGCAAGCTCCCCCTCTCCACACAACTGATGTATTTATGTTCTTATGTATCCAAAGGAACGGCAGAGACCAACAGAGTTTGGTACCAGGAGCGTTGCAGAAGTTGGCAGTCAGCATTGTAGGACTGCCTTAGGGACTCCAGCTCTGGATTTTATCCTCGGGATTTACTCCCAAAACCTTCCCCATGAGTGAATATAGCCGCAAGGCAGTGGAGATTTGAAAGCAGAGTTTTCCTTCTGAGCTGCGAACCATGAGCTCCATCTGTCCAAAGCGACTGGTTTTAAGGCACCAGTGACCTGCTTCTGCCCCTTCACCTGTCAGTAGAAACAGTTCTGCCGGGCTTCATAGCTAAGCTACATATGAAGGTCAGGAGCTGGACTTGGCTCTCAGAGGCTATTTGAAGTGCACGTCGTTGGGAGCATTTAATAGGTAGTGGGAGCTTGTCCCCATTACCAACCCTGGCTATAACAACCTGAAGGAGCCAATGCAGTAATATTGAACATGGAAATATACACTGTACTCTGTATTGTCTGATGTTCTGAAGTACCATTTTCAGCAGATTAATTTTCAAAACTGACAGCATATTTTTGCACCTTTAGAGACTGGATTTTTTTTTCAGATTTTTACCAATGATGACAGATAAAATGCACAGGAAAATCTACATTAAAAGAAAACATTTCTTATTAATAAGAATCTTTGGCAATATATTTTCACAGCTTTTGAAAAGAATTGCCACTTTAAAAATGGAGAAATCGTGTATTGACTGATGAATTGCATATTTATGTAGATACAGTAGGATCTGCTTTTTTTGCACTTTTGCCCATTTCGTTATTTGGTACTTGTCGTTGTATTTATTGTTGTATTTATTCATTCCACATATACTGTTTATTCCTTGAACTTCTTGTGAACAAAGAATCTCTTTGCACCCTGGTGTATAAGACAGTAAAATAATCTAAATGTATCAGTAATGTACCAAAGTAAACCAGAGAATGTAAAACTCCTTACAGATGATGTCGGAATTGAACTCTGAACTCTGAGGCCCCGGGCTGTAATAGCATTGTGCCATTATCATATAGTCCCAGGTGATTCAATCTCCCCTCATAGGCTGACCCCTCCTCTCCAGAATCTGCCTGGTGAATCACCTCTGCACTGCCTCCAAAGCCACTATATCTTTTCTCAAGTAAGGAAACCAGAATGGCATGCTGTACTCCAGGTGTGGCTTCTCCAGTATCCCGTACAGTTACAGCATAATCTCCCTGCTCTTAACTTCAATCCCTGTAGCAATGAAGGCCAGCATTTCATTTGCCTTCTGATAACATAGAACATAGAAATGGACAGCACATTACAGGCCCTTTGGCCCACAATGTGGTGCCGACCATGTAACCTACTCCACAGACTGCCTAGAATTTCCCTAGCACTGTATTTTTCTAAGCTCCATGTACCTATCTAAGAGGCTCTTAAAAGACCCTATTGTACCCGCTTCCACCACCGCCGCCTGCAGTGCATTCCACGCACCCACCACTCTCCTGTGAACAACTTACTCCTGACATCCACTCGGTACCTATTTCCAAGCACCTTATACCTATGCCCCCTTGTGTTAACCATTTCAGCCCTGGGAAAAAGCCTCTGACTATCCACACGATCAATGCCTCTCATCATCTTATACACCTCTATCAGGTCACCTCTCATCCTCCATCGCTCCAAGGAGAAAAGGCCAAGTTCACTCCACATATTCTCATAATGTATGCTGTCCAATCCAGGCAACATCCTTGTAAATCTCCTCTGCACTCTCTCTATAGTATCCACATCCTTCCTGTAGTGAGGTTACCAGAGCTGAACACAGTACTCCAAGTGGGGTCTGACCAATGTCTTATATAGCTGTAACATTACCTCACGGCTCTTGAACTCAGTCCCACGGTTGATGAAGGCCAACACACCATATGCCTTCTTAACAACATGGTCAACCTGCACAGCAGCTTTGAGTGTCCTATCGACACGGACCCTAAGATCTCTCTGATCCTCCACACTGCCAAGAGTCTTACCATTAATATTATATTCTGTCTTCAAACTTGACTTAACAAAATGAACCACTTCACACTTATCGGGGTTGAAGTCCATCTGCCACTTCTCAGCTGAGTTCTGCATACTATTGATGTCTGACTGTAATCTCTGACAACCCTCCACACTATCCACAACACCCCCAACCTTTGTGACATCAGCAACTTATTAACCCACCCTTCCACTTCTTCATCAGGTCATTTATAAAAATCACAAAGAGGAGGGGTCCCAGAACAGATCCCTGTGGAACACCACTGGTCACCGACCTCCATACAGAATATGAACATCTGCAACCACCCTTTGCCTTCTGTGGGCAAGCCAATTCTGGTTCCACAAAGCAAGGTCTCCTTGGATCCCATGCCTCCTTACTTTCTGAAGGACCCTTACCTCGGGAACATTATCAAATGCTTTACTGAAATCCATATACACTACATCCACTGCTCTACCTTCATCACTGTGTTTTGTTATATCCTCAAAGAATTCAATCAGGCTCGTAAGGCACAACCTGGCCTTGACAAAGCCATGCTGACTATCCGTAATCAGATTATGTCTCCCCAAATGCTCATAAATCCTGCCTTTCAAGATCTTTTCCAACAACTTGCCCACCATTGAAGTCAGACTCACTGGTCTATAATGTCCTGAGTTATCTCAACTCCCTTTCCTGAACAAGGGAACAAGATTTGCAACCCTCCAATCCTCTGGTACTTCTATCCCTGTTGATGATCATTGCAAGAAGCTCTGCATTCTTACCGGTCGCTTCCCATAGTAGCCCGGGGTATATTTCATCTAGTCCCAGTGACTTACCTAACTTAGTGCTTTTCAAAAGATCCAGTACATCCTCTTTCTAAACATCTATATGCTCGAGCATTTCTGTTCACTGTAAGTCATCCCCACAATTGCCAAATTCTCTTTTCCTGGTGAATACTGAAGCAAATTATTTATTAAGTATATCCGCTACATTATCCGACTCAATGCACACATTTCCCCTATTGCACCTGATTGGTCCTATTCTCAAACTATTCATCCTTTTGGTCTTAACATACTTGTAGAATGCCTTGGGGTTTTCCTTAATCCTGCTCACCAAGTCCTTCTCATGGCCCCTTCTGGCTCTCCTAATTCCATTCTTAAGCTCCTTCCCAGCAATGTAATTTTCTAGAGCTCTCACAGCACCTAGTTTCTTGAACCTTTCTTAAGCTTTCCTTTTTTTTCTTAACTAGATTTTCTACATCCTCTGTACACCATAGTTCTTTAACCCTACCATCCTTTCCCTGCCATTGCCTGTTGTACCTGGAATCTAACCTTTTGCAATTCATGCACAAGCAACTCCCAAGTCACTGCACAACAGCATGCTGAAATCTTTCATGACCTAAATAATAATTGGATCTTCTATTTTTCCTTCCAAAGTGGATGATCTCACATTTACCCACATTGTACTCCATCTGCCAGACCCTTGTTCAGTCACTTAACCTATCTACATCTCTCTTAAGTCTCTGTGCATCCTCTGCACACTTTTCTTTTCCACTCGGTTTAGTGTCACCAGTAAATATAAATACTCTACACTCATTCTCCCCTTCCAAATACCTAATGTACATATATTGTGAACAGCTGTGGGCCCAGCACTAACCCCACCCCCACAGCATTCCGCTCACCGTCGACTGTCAACTAGAGATATGCCCTGTCTTGCAGGAGTGTTGACAAAAATTGACACGTGCGTAATTACTTCTAACGTACACTTTATTCCACCAGCCAACAAATGGCAATGTTGTATACTGTATATATAAAAGAGAAAACCCGCCCCCAAAATGTAATAACATACAACGTAACATGTAACATACATAGCGAACTTAACCCTTAACAGTCTGGGTGAATTCTACCTAATGAAATTAAGGAATCCCTACCCTCTCTGTCCTCTATTGGTTAACAAATCCTCTATCCATGCTAATACATTGCCTCTAACTCCATATATTGTAGCTTATGGATATGTCTTTTATACAGCACCTTACCAAATACCTTCTGGAAATCCAAGTATACAACATCCGCTTTCTCCCCTCTATCCACTGTGATCATCCTGGTGTATTTTCCCCTCTCTACTTTGATTGGTGATGTGCCAAAAATTCTCAACGATCAGAGGCAATGCTCTATTTCCACAAGGAGACTTTGAGCATGTTTTTGAACCTTTCCCACTCCCCACCTAGTAATCCCTTCCCAAGGTAGAACTCGGAATTTGAGTGTGTTAGTTTTGGACATGTGAATGACATGAAACGGTTTTATGCATTGAGTTGCTGCTACATGATTGGCTGATTCGATATTTTCATTGACAAGAATGTATACACGTGTACCTAATAGAGTGATCACTGAGTGCATTTTGACCTGAAACATCATATCACTTTCCACAAATGCTACCAAGCCTTCTGAATATTTCCAGCAACGTCTGCTTTTTTGTTTGAGATTTCCAGCAACTGCAGATGTTTAGGTTTTCTGACCTGCACAAATTGTGAAACCTGCTCCAGGACTCGGACATTTGCAGTTTCTGGTAGGCACTTCTTGATTTTTAGCTTTTAAATTCCTGGATTGAGCTCAACGACACTGCGAGACCCAGCTGTTCTGTTGCTGAAGTGTTAAAGTGTCCTAAATCAGATTACAGCACTTCCCCCACTGTCTTTGTGCCAGTAACCTGCCTACTGGTTCCACTGGTTGTCCAACTTTGGCTGCAGTTTCTTTCCCTGTTTAAAGCTGCTTGAATCAGAGCACGTTATTTCTTTGCTTCTGGAGCTAAAAATGGAAACTAATTTAACTTTGTTCCTCAATTAATTCTGCATCCTTCCTGGATTTTCAGCTCCATAGAAATACGGCAGAGGAACAGGCTTCCCAGCCCACCTGGTCTGTGCCAAACGATTATTTTGCCTCGTCCCATCGACTTGCACCTGGACCATCGCCCCCTATACCGCCCCCCCTGCCCATCCATGTACTGTACCTATCCAAACTTCCCTTAAGTGTTCAAATTGAACCCATGTCCACCACTTCTGCTGGAAGCTCATTCGGCACTCTCACCACCCTCTGAGTGAAGAAGGTTCCTCCTCGTGTTTTCTTTAAATATTTCACTTTTCAACCTTAACCTAGGACCTGTAGTTCTCGCCTCATCCAATCTCAGTGGAAAAAGCCTGCTTGCATTTACTCTATCTATACCCCTTGTAATTTTGCATACCCCTATCAAATGTCCTCTCATCTGATGTCCTGTTTAAATAAGTTTCTCTAAGGTGCTTCTAGGCCTCCCTTTCCCTCCCTGAGGTTGAATAATAGTTTACCAAAGCTTTGTGACCACTTTGCCCTTCCTGCATCAACTTTGTCCCATCAGAATATGATGATATTCATCCTGTTGTTTGAGAGGAAGAAGATATGGATTATATCAGTATTACAGTAGAGTAAAGGGAACTACAGAGGCATGGAGAAGAAATGGCCAAAGTTGATTGGAAGGGGACGCTAGCAGGGATGATGGCAACACTGCAATGGCTGGAGTTTCTGGGGGCAATTTAGAAGGTGCACTATAGATACATCCCAAAGATGAAGTTCAGTATTCTAAGGGGAGGATGAGGCAACCATGTTGGACAAAGGAAGCCATAGACACCATAAAAGCTAAAGAGATGGCATATAATAGAGCAAAATGTGTTGGGAAGTTAGAGAATTGCGAAGCTTTTAAAAACCAACATAAAACAATTAAAAATCCCATAAGGAAAGATGAAATATGAAGGTAAACTAGTCAAACATCTCAAAAAGAATTCCAAAAGTTTTTTCAAATACATAAAGAATAAAAGAGAGGTAAAATGGATATCAGACTGCAGAAAAATAACACTGGAGAGGTAGTAATGGGAAACAAGAAATGGTGTGGACAGGCTTAGTAAGTATTTTGTGTCAGTCTTCACTGTGGAAGACACTAATACTATGCCAGAATTTCGAGAGTGCCAAGGGGCAGAAGTGAGTGTAGTTCTATTATTAATGAGGAGGTGCTTGGAAAACTGGAAGGTCTGAAGGTAGATAAGTCATCTGGACCAGATGGCTACACCCTAAGGTTCTGAAAGAGGTGGCTAAAGAGATTATGGAGGAATTAGTAATGATCTTTCAAGAATAACTAGATTCTAGAATGGTTCTGGAGAACTGGAAAATTGCCAATGTCACTCCACTGTTTAAGAAGAGAGGGAAGCAGAAAAAAGGAAATGATAGGCCAGTTAACCTGACTTCAGTCATTGGGAAGATGTTGGAGTCCATTATTAAGGATGAGGTTTTGGGTACTTGAAGGCACATGATAAAAAAGGCCAAAGACAGCATGGTTCCCTGAAGGGGAAATCTTGCCTGACAAATCTGTTGGAATTCTTTGAGAAAACAACAGGCTGGATAGACAAAGAAAAGTCCGTGAGTGTTGTTAACTTGGATTTTCAGAAAGCCTTTGACAAGGAGCCACACAGGAGCCACACATAAGAGCCCATGGTATGACATGGAAGATACTAGCATGGATTGAAGATTGGCTAACTGGCAGGAGTCAAAAAGTAGGAATACGGGTGGCCAATTCTGGCTGACTGCCAGTGACAAATGTTGCTCTGCAGGGGTCGGTATTGAGATAGTTTCTTTTCACATTATACGTCAATGATTTGAATGATGGAGTTGATGGCTTTCTGGCCAAGTTTACAGATGATGCAAAAAGGTGGATGGAGGGGCAGAGGTCTGCAGAAGGACTTTGACAGATTGGGAATTTCTTTTGCCAGAGGGTGTTGAATCTATGGTATTCATTACCACAGATGGTAGTGGAGACCAAGTCATTGAGCAAATATATTTAAAACCGAAGTTGATAGATTCTTGCTTAGTAAGAGTATCAAAAGTTAAGGAGAGAGGGCAGGAAAATTAGGTTGAGAGGGAAAATAAATCTGCCCATGATGGAATAGCAGAGCAGACTCAATGGGCTGAATGGCCTAATTCTGCTCTTATGTCTTATGGTCTTATCATTTATTTACTTATTTCATTATTATTATTATTGAACAGCTTAGCTTCTTTTGCACGTTGGTTGTTTGTCAATCTTTGTAGCTTTTCATTAGTTCTGTTAAATTTCGTTGTTCTACTGTAAAGATGAATCTCAAGGTAGTAGATGATGACATGTACACACTTCGATAATAAATTTACTTTGAACGTTGAACTTTAAACAGTGACATCTACTTTTAGATTCTCTCAAGAATGTAACTCTCAGTTTTTTTTCACTCCTGCAGTTTCTTAACCCTACCCATAATGATTCTACATCTTCCAATCCCATGTCATCTCTTTCCAAGGATTTGACTTCATTTTTTACCAACAGAACCACCCCCCACCTACCCTGCCTGTCCTTTCAAGACAAATATATCCTTCAATGTTAAGCTTCCAACTATAATCTTCTTTCAGACAAGTCCCAGTGATGCCCACATTGTCATACCTGCCAATCTCTAACTGTGCTACAGGATCATCTACATTATTCCGTATACTGTATGCATTCAAATAAAACACCTTCAGTCCTGTGTTCACCACCCTTTTCAATTTTTCCTGCATGTTACACTTCACCTCCTCCCATGAACTGTAATTTTGCTCTATCATCTGCCTGTGCTTCCTCACAGTCTTACTACACACTGCATTAACTTGAATTCCAACTGCCCCATTCTCTGCCCTATTGCTCTGATTCCCACCCCCCTGCCAATTTAGTTTAAACCCTCCCCAACAGTTCTAGCTAACCTGCCTGCAAGGATATTGGTCCCCTTCGGGTTCAGCTGTAACCTATCCTTTTTGCACAGATCGCACCTTCCCCAGAAGAGATTCCAATGATCCAATCACACTCAGAACATGAGCTGTAGAGTCCGTGGGCAGTGAAATCAGTTCAGTGTTGAGGAGAGTGAGGTTATCCATGCTGGTTCACGAGCCTGGTGGTTGCAGGGTAAAAACTGCTCCTGAACATATTGGTGTAGGAGGAAACGTTCCTGTGTACATCCTTCCTGGTGGCAGCAGCAAGAAGAGAGCATTTTTAAAATATGGAGTCACCTACTGTATTTCAGAGAGATGTGAAACAAAATGATTTTCCTTTAGAGAGTTATGAATCCTTGGAATTCTCTTCCTCAAAGGGCAGTGTCCTGGAATAATTTAAGACAGAAATTGTTGGATACCTGATAAACAAGAGATTACCTAAATAGGGAAGAATGGCAGAGTTGAGGTTCAAATCAGAACCGCCATGATCTTAATAAACAGTAGAGCAGGCTTGAAGGGATGATCAGCCTACTCCTGTTCCTAATCAATGTATGATGCCTACCTTCTATCTCCTCACTCAAACTCCCACAAAACTGTTGATTTCTAATGTATGCTTCCCTTTTAAATTACGTTGGAGGCTGTGTTTTAGGACTTTTCCTAGGAATTTTTGTTCTACAAGTCTCTGTTTCAATCTCACTTTTCTCCTCTGACACTCCCTTTAAAACTCACCTGGCCTACATACACTCCCAAGTCACTAGGTTGATAATCGTTAGGAGCTGTGCGGCTAGTGCGTGTAAATCTGGAAATAAACACTAGGTGGCGGTATGCGACAGGAAATGTAACCCCTGCCTAATATTAAAATAGCTGCTTGGGTAATTTAAAAAATACCCTATAAGCTTTCTCCAGTATGTAAAGACTTCTGTTGACGTTGACGAATGTTTCTGGAGCATTCGACCCCGTTGTGACATAGAGAGAAATTCGAGCAGAATGCTTTGTATTGTGATAGTGTCACGTCATTGCAGCAACAAAGTTTCTGCGAATGAGATAGATAGTGGAGCAAGCGGGTCAAACAAAAGGATTAAAAGGGCCGGTGGAAATACTATGCAATCTTGTAGTTCAGAAAGAGGCCATTCTGGCCGTCCAAAAAAGTGCCGGCGCCGTATCATCATTTCCAGAGTTCCTCCATTCTTCCCACAGAATCCAGCAAACTTTGCGTCTAGAGCTTCCAGGTACTTTGGTGGAGAGCCCTCATTTGCCAACCTGCAGCTTTTTGCCATGACTCTGTTGGTAAATCATCAACAGTTCGATATAGAGTCAAGCGCCAGGGGAAAGAGACCCTTCGGCCCCCTCTGCCATGCTGCCCATTAAGACGGTAACGTGGCAGTTAGCGTAGCACTATTACAGTACCGGTGACCCGGCTTCAATGTTGCCTCTGTCCGTAAAGAGTTTGTACACTCTCCCCGTGTCTGTGTGGATTTCCTGTGGATGGTCCAGTCCTCTCCCACGTTACAAAGGCATGTGGGCTGGTAGGTTAATTGACCACACGGGTGTAATTGGATGGTGCAGGCTTGTTGAGCCGAAAGGGCCGGTTATTGTGCTATGTCAATAAATAAACATTTTTTTAAAAAACTTATCTAAACTGATCTGGTTTTCCAGGCTCATAATGCACAGTGTTTCCATTAATAGCAAGTGTTGTGGATAAGCCCACCTCCCTCCTTGGGGCCTGAGTTCCAGATTTCAGCCATCTTCTGCGTGAAGATAATTCTTCCTCAAATTCTGCCTCAATCTCCTATCCATTGACTTAAACCTGGTGCCCCTGGTTATAGATACCTCTGCTGAAAAGGATACATCTCCCTCTCTCTACCCTATCATGCCCACCATAAATTTGTAGGATCCAGTCAGGTCCCCCCCAAGCCTTCTCCACTTCAAGGAAAACAACCAGCTCTTCTAGTCTCTCCTCATAACCCTCTCCTCAGCCATCTCCATCTTCTTTTCTCCATTCATTGCAACGTCCTCCTTTATTTCCGCACACTCTGCACTGCAACCACATTTGACCAGAAGAGCGCACCCTACCATGACTGTTGTTTGAGGTTGCTTATGTCTGTAAGCCTCCCTACACTGTGCTTTGTGGTAAATGCAATGCATCTGCTGGTCTGTGAACATAGGACGTAGAACAGTACGGCACATGAACAGGCCATTCAGCCCACAATGTTGTGCTGAACCAGCTAAAGAGCAAATCAAAAACACCTGAACAGTAAACTCCCCTCAGCCTCCGACACTCCAGAGAAAACAGCACAAGTTTATCCAGCCTCCATGATAGCACATGCGCTCTAAACCAGGCAGCATCCTGATAAATCTCTTCTGCACCCTCTCCAAAACCTCAACATCCTTCCTATAGTGGGCGACCAGAACTGTACACCATACTCCAAATATGGCCTAACCAGAGTTTTATGAAGTTGCAACATAACCTGCTGATGCTTGAACTCAATGCCTTGATGAACAAAAGCAAACATTCCACACGCCTTCTGAACCACCTCATTGACCTGTGTAGCCACTTTCGAGGAGCTGTGAACTTGGTCCTAAGTTCTCTCTGCTCAGCAACACTGTTAAGAATCTTGCCCTTGACAGGGTACTGTCTCCTAGCATTTGCCCTGTCTAGGTACAACACCTCACATTTCCCCATTTCTCAGCCCATATCTGCAACTGGTCTATATTGTGCTGTATTCTTTGTGTTGTGTTCTACAGTATCCACAACTCAACCAATCATCTGCAGACTTACTAATACACCCATCTACATTTTCATCCATGTTGTTTGGGGATTCTTGGAGTGCATGCCAAGGTCCCTCTGGGTACTTCCTACGATTCAACAATTCATTGTGTTCATCCTAACCTCATTAGTCTCAAAATATATCACCTCATGTACTCAAGATTAAATTCCACCTGCTATTGATAGGAATTATTTAGGCTGCCCCATGGGTGAGGGTGTGATGTCGACTGTGATTGTGTTTACACATAAACACAGCTAAACAAACCAGCTGGCAACAAGGAATGCGAACTGAGTTAAACTGTCCAGGTGTAGGATTTTCACTGTGAAACCAAACCTCACCCACAGTCACCAGGGGTGTCTTTGGGTGGACCTGTGTGGGGGAGAGCACATCCCTTGTGAGCTTATCCTGTTCCCGATTATTTATGTACGGTATGCCTAAATGGCACCATGACCCCACTTGGAAGAAAATTTACCCAGGCTGGTCTGCATGTGACCACACACACCACACACACACATAGAAATGTGGCTGAGTCTTAACTGTCCTTTGAAAAAAAAACAGCAGGCCACCAAGGTTCAAGTCAATGGGGAACAGGCATTGCGTCCTGACCTTCAAAGTTCACAGGTCAAAGTAAATTTATTATCAAAGTATGTATATGTAACCATATACTACCTCGGAATTCATTTTATTGCACATATTTACAAGAAAAATAAAGAAATACTATGGAATCTATGAAAAACATATATAAACTAAGACTGACAAAATCCAAAGTGCAGAAGACACACTTGTAAATAATAACAAAAAGTATAATGAGAACATGAGCTGTAAAGAGACTAGGGCAACAACACCAACATCCTGTGAATAAGTTAAATGGTCTGCTCCCCAGAAACCAATCCTTGACTACGTCCAAGGATTTCCTTGTGGTGACAGTGCAAGTGAAGCTGTTGTCTGCTGAGCTTTTGGACAGAACGGGTTAACAGATCTCTGGAAGTGTAACAATACAAGGGAGTGCACTGTAACTGGGAGGACAGAGACCGGTGTGGACCTTGGATTGTACGTCCAGCAAAATGGGTCAATAGGTGATTAAAAACACATGGATTGATTTTGTCTTTAGAATAAGCACCATCTATTACAGGAAGGTCACGGTGCAAGAAATTTAAAACCAACTAGGTCACAGCTTAAGATTTGAATTTTAGAAACTGCAATAAGAAACAAATAATTTCACTGTTGAAGATACAAAACTGAGTTTAAAAGGACAATAGCAAGGCTAGAAGATTGTAAACATGAAGAAAAATTGTATAAATGAGTATTATTTTCATTGGGACTGAGAAGGCTGAGGAGAAACATGAATGAAGTGTGTAAAATTATTTGGAGCCTAGATGGAGTAACCAAGAAGGGCCTTTCCCCATTGCAGACGGGGTCAAGAATCAGCGGGGATAAATTGATAGAAAAGTTAGAAAGGAAGTGGGGAAAATAAATTTTACCCAGAGGGTGGTTTGGGACTCACTGACTGAAGGGATGATACAGGCTGAAACGTTCTTTACGTTTAAACAATACCCAGGTATTTGTACCATGTGCATAATATGTCCAGGGACCCTTCCGTGTCAGTGTTAATTTTAATTCTGCAGTTTGATATTTCAATGAGTGGTGCCTCTGATCTGCACACACCCAGGCACTGCCGTGAGCTGTGCCTCAGTCCACACCCCAGCCTGTAAGAGAAGTCAATCATTAAATAATTAATGATTCTAGCAAGAATTGAATCCTGCTGCAAACATACACCGAGTCTGGAGGGTTGGATGGTAACCGGAGCTCTGAAATTTAGATGCCTGATTTGGTGTCATAGCTCCAGGTTTTTAGGGCATTCGATACAAAAATGCACCTAACGACTGCGAGCCAGAGATATTTCAATTAATGTGTATGAGAAGGAACACTGGGAAAGTGTCTTCTGACCTGATTATCGACGTCCGGGCGTGCAAAGGGGAAAAATGTAAAGTCGGTCTCATTTTGCGCATCTGCAGGGTTACAAGTGTCCTCGCCTTTAATTACTGTTTCACCTCCCACCGATACGGTCTGACCTGCTGGGTGTTTTCTAGTATTTTCTAGGTTTTGTTTTAATTTTCTTAATTTTAGTTATTTTAATGGATTTGTAACCGTTAGTCTGAATTTGCTCCTGTTGCGGGTTTATAAAGGAGGAAATTATATTTTCATTATTCAATAATTAAATGTCTCCCACCATTTAGAATGATATTCTGCGATAGTTTAGTGACGATATGGTTTATCCTTGTATGATCCGAGGCAACCATTACAATCCTCAGTTTTCATTTGAATTGAAACCTTCAATTGATGAGTTGGATATTTCCTGTTCTAAATCCAATGATTGGAGTCAAGGCGTAAGTATATTATGGGTTCCTTTCGGTTTCGGGGCAAAGTAAGGAAGAAGAGGCATTTTCCTTTACTCCTCGAAAGAGGGGAAATAGAGCTAGTCCCCTTTGCTGTGAAATGGAACTCCGCACTTCGCAGGAGAGAGGAGTCCATTCTGGATTAGAAGTGTATGAGGTTAAAGCACAGAGCAAGATTTCATAACTTCAAATTAGTCATTATCTGAACAGGAGGTAAACATAGATGCAGATTTAGCCGTGCGAGATATGTTTGTCAATCGCTTTCAAATGTGCCCACGTGACTTTGTGTAGTTGTTTTCTCATTCTATCCTCTGTCTTACCCTTGACATCTCTTGAAAAATCCGCGCCACTCACTGCAAGATCACATATTCGGACACGCGTTTTAATGACTCCGGCGTCGGCTGTAAAAATCTAATAATGGAAATGTCGGTGTTCAAACAAATTTTAAACTACTGTTAGTGCCGTCATAAAACTCTCACCTTTGTTGGACGCAATTTGCTCTAGAAATCGCTGATGCGTGTAATTTGCAACAGATTTGTTTGTGCTATTTGGGTCATAGGAAGTAACTTATGAACTCTGCCTGTGTCGTTTAATTAATATTCCCGATGCAACGCAATGATTTTTAATATACGTTTGCAGGGAGCAGTATCTGTGCCATCCAGTTATAGCCCTGGTGCTATTTCCCTGAAGCCGGGTATCACGTGACTTTATTTGTGCTTCTTATTGAATATCAAGACTTACAATAAACCAGTGATCGGATGAAAATTCAATACTCCTGGAATTTTGGAAATACTGATGTTTGTCCATGTGAATGTATTCACTCTCTGCATTAATAACGCGTTTCTTACCGTTTGTCTTTGAAACATACAAATATTTATGTTTGCGTTGCATTCATTTTCCTCCAATTGTTTTAAATTAATTTAATTATCCACAGCGGGATACAGACAAGCAGTACTCTGAAATAGGTGTAACTTTAGCTCTTATATTACCAATTAATATTAATTTGTAACAACGTTGTTATCGATAGCTAGAGCCTAGGCGATGCCAAATTGCTCCTTCCTTATAATGGACGTGCGGTACCACGGTAGCCATTTCAATTTAACCAGATAGATAAGCGCGTCGCCTTTTACAGGTGCAATGCACTGTCACATTATTAATGGTCACTTAGTTGAAGAATAGCAAATTGCACTGTGTGACCCCTCCCCTTCCAACGCTTCCTTTCACATCGAAACGCGTACACATTCGTGAGAGCTTAAATGCTACAGGGTGATGCGACGCAGTATGTCACGTCGGCAAATGGTTATGCCAGTTCTTGATTGGAAAGCCCCTAATTTCAGAGCTTTATATCAAGAAGGTGTTTAGAAAGTTAATGCCAACTCGTTGTAACGGTTGACCGTGTTTTTTATAAATTCGATCATGCATTCGTGCACAATTATTATGGTTTAAAAAAAGTACCCGTTAAGTTAAGGGATATTCTGACACTGAGGGAGGTTTCACTAGTCTGATAGGTTGTTTGGCAGTGAAAAAAATATGGATAAATGCCGCACATGTGGACTCCACCGGGGTCACATGGTTGGACGTTGTTTTGACATGAAATACAGCAATCGTCGAATTTTATGAGCAATGCGCATTTTTGAAAAGGGATGTTATTTTTGGGAAGAAAAGTGCTTATTGTACACTTACGAAAATGTTGACCCATTTAAAGGGCTGCTTAGACAGACATTTCTAATAAATGTGGGAGCAGGCTGCCAGCTCTCTGCTCAATGTGACGGCTGTTTTTTCTCTACCATCTAGCTGCAAAATAATCCGGGTAGGTTCCTGTGAGCCTTTGTGTTTGCTCCGGGAGATGTTGGCTGAAAGGATCCGGTTACAACTTTCATTTCCTGAAATGTTTGAGGGGACATCAGAGTTTTATCCTCAAATCAGCCAGCCCCACCAGCTCGTGTTTCTCAGTCTGTCAATCAGCTGTCAGCGAACAAATGCCCCTTTTTTCAGAGAAGGAGATGGAGATCTACCTGTTATTCATGACCTTTTAACAGGTGATCGCTCACCGTAAGAACAGGTAGTAATAATGATTTAGCTTGTCCCTTGTTTCCTCTTTTTAAAAATGTTGGTAAGTGAATACTATTCTTCCCTTCCCAGCGTTAGGACAGATGAATACATCAAATGTAAGTCAATATCTGGCTTGTTTAGAAAACGCTCGGCCATTCATACAAACCCCCGGTAATTATAAATACCTCTGAGTTTTTTTTCAATAAATCGTTTGAACAAATAAACCTGGCCTTAAACCTGTAATTTCAACGTCCCGTTCGCTGATCCGAACTGTGATCAAACAAGAATACTGGAGTCTCCGACAAAAGCTTCGTATACAATCAGTAACTTCCTTCATTTTTAATTTCATCTGTCCTTTAAATGTGATATTATACATAAGAAGGCATTCCACGCACACACCGCACCCCCGCGCCCGAAATAAGATGGATTCTTTGTATTTCTAACATACGAAATCTTGTTTTAAACAGCTACTGCTTGTTTAATTCCTGCCAAATCGAAATTAAGTATTAAATTTATTGGTTTAATCCAGTTGGAAACCGGTAAAAGAAATTGTCAGCAAGACAGTTACATCGACTTTCAAACTTTCCTTCCCAGTAGCGTTCAGATCTGTTCGACCCGGGGATTTGGAAATTATTTGGCAGTTATTACGAAAATTTTATAATTAAATGATGGCAAATTAAATGTGTATAAAATTACATTTATCATCAGCATTACCCTTTATTCCCGAACCAATATTAAAGTAGATATACGTTCCATGTGAGGTTTTGCGATTTTGGAATTAAGATCTCCCGGGCGACTGTGGGTCTCACAAGCAACGCTGGTTTCAAGTAAATTGGAGGGGGGAGGGGAGGCGATATTTAATCATAAGAACTGCAGTATTTTAAAATATTGAAGCAAGAGAACATACATATATAGAGATCTCAGACAGGGTATCTGAAACTAATTGAGAAAAGTCTAATAGGAACTGCAATATATATTGCAGCATCTAGGTGTAAGGATATTTTCCCCCGTCTGATGTCGGAACCTCGGCAAATTACCATTGAAATAAAATGAAGTTGCATAACAACTAATAACATTGAATAACAACACCTACTTTCCCTTAAAATGTTTAGATAAAATATACTGCCGTAGCTGGCCGTTAATGAATGCATTTTTGAAGAGCTTCCCGTCGCCGGTAAATATTGTGCTCGTTATGACTCACTGCTAAGTTTAAAAATACGTCTGAAGTAATACCAGCCTCCTCCCTACTGAGTGCGTCCCTGTTTCTTTTGGAGGTTGAGGGCGAGTACTCCGTCAGGGTATATAATCCGGGTATGTTTCTGTCAAATTCCGCTGAGCAGTTCACCATATGCTTAGTGCATGTGCTTTCGGGGAGGCAGGCCCACTAACCCAAGGTCTGGTGCTATTTGTTTCTTGGTTGTCTTGGTTCATTAAGTTCTCCTCCCGAATGGACATTTCAGCCCGATGCTTGAATTTGAAGTGGCCATATCTGAGCCAACTCCCCTTTCATCCCATTCTCGGGAGCTGCAAGTACAAATGGGGATTAGGAGAAATTTAGTTTTTCGCGCATTCCGGTTACTTTCCTCCTGAGAGAATTGCTCTTGTAGCTACTTGACATTCGAAGCTGTTCTGCACTCTTGTGCCTCTCTGCGGTACCATCTCGCCTCGAATTTCAGCTTTCTCACGGCTCTTGCATTAAAAAAATCGATATTTCAATTACATAAAGTAAAAGAACGGGAAACTGCGCCCATTTTGATACCCCGTGGTGAAAACGTGGTGAAACGGGAAGTTTCTCCAACAGCACCCAGCCACCATCCTCGTCCTTCCTAACCGCGCATTTTCATTTAATGTGGATTTTAAAAAGCAAATACATTTCTTCCCTAAATGGGTATGTGCATGGCCTGTCTCTTCACAACCCGAATAGGAAGCGATTTTGCAACAAAAAAACAGGGCTAAACTGGGTTTTATCAATAAAAACATGTCTAGCCGGGACACTGATGTGTGGTGCTGATCTGGTCATTTCGAGTTCTTCGTACTTCACTGGCAACTTCAGGGAGACGGAACATCTTGAAGTGCACATAGCATCCACATCACTACAGGGGAATGCAGGTAGTCGTTAATTTGGAAGGTATTGAAAAGGGCCGGATATATACATTTTCGAATGGGTTAAGGGTGAAATGTTAAATGTTTAAGGGGAACATGATGGGAAACTTCTTCAATCAGAGGATAGTGAGAGTGTGGAACGAGCTGCGAGCAGAAATGAAGGATGCGAATTCATTTTCAACATTTAGGAGAAACTTGGATAGGTACATGAATGGGAAGGGGTGCTCATATGGACCGACGGGACAGGGCACGGACTAGATGGACTGAATGGCCTTTTTCTGTTCCGTGCTGCTCTTCTAATTACTCAAGCCGAGGTTGCTGATAAGAAATGAGAACCAGTTTCATTTTTGTCTATGTTATTTAAAAATACGTCACTTCTATTCAGATTTTATCACGAGCAACAAAAACATACCTATAAAACGCTTCCGCGACCACCTGATATTTTGGAAACAACGCGGCTTTGAGAAGATATTGCAGGAAGAAATCACACGACCAATTCACCTCCCTACTAAACCATGGGGTGTACAATGGTGACGCGAATACATTTTCCGTGATGCATTTGCAGCAATGGGACAATGTCCCAGTTAATACCCTGTAAGACAGCCTGATTCTAGGGGCGAGAGTGCTGGTGGAGGACGGAGTGACGGTGGTTGAAAAGACTGTGTTGTTCTCCTTAACCTTCGGGCGGTATAGTTAGGGTTGCCAGAGATCTGTAGGCACTCGTCAGTGAATTGTATTGGCAAGTATGTGGCGGTGGAGAATCTTTAAATGGCTGCAGCCAGGGATAGATAGAAATAACCTGCTCTGGACAAGGCACTCATCCGTTACTGATACAGGAAGGAACATCACTAATTTTAGAGCTGCAGTGCCTCGGTTGTTTTATTACGGGTTTGAAGCTGCAGCAATGGAATCTAACTAAATTAATTCCCCTTGCCCTCCCTTTAAAACAACAAAAAATGTACTAAAGTCAACTAAGCCGTTCGTTTTATAACGAGGCGGTTAAGTGGCAACGCCGGTATCATAATAATCTGGTTGTCACAGGCTGCATTGCGGCTGCCCCTTTAAAACACTGCTCACCTAATTTTTCAACATATATCATAAATCACCCGTTCAACGCCTTCATATGGACAATTTTCTTCATAAACGGGAGCATTCTACCCATATAAAGAACATATTTCGTTCAATGCATTCAGTGTTTGCAGATTTTTTAAAAGGAATGTTTTTTATATATATTTTTCAGGCTAATGAATAAAGATGGCCCTAACGCTAACAGCTTGTTCCTGACAAACCGACCGCACAAAGGGGCGAGCGGCCTCCCCGTCTGGCTTCTATCTCATACAAACTGAACCAACGTTGTCGATTAATATTTCGAAAAGGAGTGTGTCATCATTTATTGGACAAGTATTATTGGAGAAACACACAGTAGTAACTGATCCAATAAAACAAGCAAAGAATGTTATCTTTTTCCCCGAAGAGTCCTGTCTCAATGGTTAATACGAAGCCGTTACCCTCCTACCTAATCGTGCATAACGCGCTCGCTTAATTTGCTTGCCTGTGACGTGTTCATACTCGTTAAACGCTCCAAAGTATCGAGTTATGATATACAGTAACTATGCATTAGTTTTTTTACAAAAACTATGTCAATGTTTTTACTTAAATTAATGTCTGCCATGCAAGTCATTTCGCAAATTTACTCTGAACGTTTATCACATTTAATCTTCAAAAAGTTAGACGTTTAATTTTCCTAATAGGTTAAATTTTGCATGACTATTCACTAATACAGACATGCAGTAACCGAACTAAGGCAGTTGGAAGAAGTGGTCAGTGAAAAAAATAGCAATAACATACACCTTGACTATTGCTTCCGTGGTAATGAATCCCCCACAATCGTATTGCGCAAGACATCTGATAGGATGCACCAACTTAACCAATTTGACACATTAATTTTTACACTCAAATCCTGCCCCGGCGGCGCTTGTTGTCCTGCCCATCCTATCGGACAAATGCAGCCCTTCCGAGATAATTAACATCTTTCTACAAACCAACGTAGTGAATGTCACCTAGTCAGAGTACATGACCCCCAAATGCCAATGAGCGCCTCCATGGGAGATCCATTAATGTAACTCAGAAACAAAATGATAGTTAATTATTGTCCTTTTGTAAATTCATTTTGTGAGCTGGTTGACGACGTATGTTGCCCAGAGTTATGAAAATCTGTTACCCAATTCAATAGTCGGGATGTTCAAGTACATAAATATTTGCTGACATCTGAAAAATATGAATTTAATTTAATACATCGGGCACGGGAGATTTGTGAACTTATATTATTAAATATAAATATATTAAAAGCTATCGCGTTAAAAAAACACGCCAAACGTTTAATTAGACCAGTGTCCTCACTGAGCACAATGTTTCTTTGACCTGGCCAGCTTCTCTGTCATGTCATTTGAACCTTGCTGTATTCTGTTCACGGAAAACAATATAATTTGGGAACTATTTTGTGCAATTGCAATTCGAATGCTGCATTGGAGGTCCGGCTGAAAATTAGTTTGAATTGTATCGATCGCTTGCTCCTATTTTCGAAGGACTTCCTCCCAATTTTTAAAAAAAATTATAATTTGACGACACATATAGGCTACGTCAAGACTGATTTGCATTAATCAAACACATTTTCTTTAAGCGTTTTTTTTGCTAAGGAGTACTTCGACATTCTACGTTGGCACCGTTTCCCATTTCAAACAGCCTTTTATACTTTTCTGATAATTCAAACCATGGCTAGGTATGATCCAAGCCAATCTGCGGGAAAATATGCGAAGTCTGTCAATCTGATTGATTCCAACCAAGGAATCAACTCTCTTCTGTTAAAGTTAAGGAATGGACTGTAGAGTGGAAAATATTTCATTTTAATTCGTTTAGCTGCAAGATTCTTGTTAGTTCTGATAAAGGACAGGACTTCGGGTTATAGTAAAAACATAACCTCTGTTGCGGATTTAAATAAAGAACCTAGTTTTGTGAGCACGCTTAAAATGTAAAGAAAACAAATTTGAAATCAGTGCCGAGGTGCTTCTAAAAACACAAAAGACTGAATTGAATCTCTGTAATATTTGCCAAAATCTGCTCCACATTCAGCAAGCGCAGTCCAGCCAGCGGCTGGTTCACATTAACTCCAGGAAATCCTCAGTTCTCTCCAAACTGGAGCTGTTCAAAACAATTACCCTCATCTCATAGAAGGCCTTTTTAGTTTCCAGCTAAAAGTGTCTGGAGGCCAGTCGTGTGTTTATTTTACATTTAGAAGAAACCCCGACCAAAACCGAACGTATTTCGTAACCATTGGGGTATGGGGCGCTTGTCGATTGAGCTGCTATTTTAAAATTACTGAAAATAAAACGTCCGAAGTGCAGCAAGATCAAAGTCACCAATGGGCAGACCGTGATGATGCTGCATTCTCTTCACAAATACCATGCTAAGGTACAAGATGTATGAGGAGTAGATTTGAAGATCTTCAACATGTTTGGTAACGGCAGTGGCCATTTGTCGAAAATATTCTGTCTCGAATTGCTAACTTGTATTTTGACGAAATCCGGCCCACCGGGTTGCTTTATCTAACTAGACCAAAGTAGGGTATCTGTGTTAATTAGCTTGGTGAAAATATAATGTAAACAAGTCTCCAATAAGCCTTCCTTCATAAACTTACAAAACGTAAAACAATACACATAATTTCCCTAACCTACATTCTACGAAACGGAATAAACAGAAAATTCAGCTATGGAGAATTTTTATTCTGTTTTAATAGCTACAGCTTTTAAAAAACACACACACACACACATATATATATATACTTCCGTAAAATGTCTTAATTATTATGACCTCTAAATGTTAAAGGGCTTTGTCTTTAGGAAAATAAAAGTTTGGTCCTCCTAAGCCACTTACTACAGTTACCATAAAATGTCATCACAACCATTCCGTCCCGGTCTCTCATGAAATGATGCAGTCGATCACAGCCGCTCGGCTATTCTCTTTCTCCTTATACTGTACTGAGCATCAGAAAAGGAGAAGAGGGTGCGCATGCCCAGTCAGCTGCACGTTTTCATCTGAACGCTGTGCAATAACAGCTGAAACTCCCTTTCGATCTCAGGTAAAACCTGGAAGGACTCATGTTTCAATTAAATCCTCTTCCAAGGCGATTATTTGTTTTAAACGAGAGTTCAGGCTGAAATACGTCAATCCCGAGTGTACGTCTGGCCTCCAGAGGGGGCGAGATCTCCATGGCCCGAAACTCACAGAATAAACATTCTACAATGTTCAGTAAACCATAACTACATACTATCAAAGTGCATTAGGCACACGACATACGAACAAAGTACTAGAGAACCTGCAGATATGAATTTGATACAAATCTGGATTATTGATTTTACCGGAAGTTGGGGCGTGTACCGTTTTAGTCTGTGCCATTCCCCTGCACAATATTTAAAGGCCTCGAGGACACGTAATAGTAAAAATGTATTATCTCCAGCAACCTGACAGTGATATATAGTGTAGAATGTCGAATTGGGTAAAGGTTTAATTTGAGAGTCTTCACAAACAGTGGTATGGATTATTAATATTAAAGAACATCGTTAGTATCCGAAAAAACCGATAATATTGTAATGATCGATAAAGCGATAGTATTGTAATTTCTGCTGCGCTATGTAAAATAAGTAGAACAAAGCTGATAGGATGGGGATCGAATTTCATCTTTAGGGAGAAAGACTCGAGGGTGGGGAAAGGAGGCAATAAAACAAGATGACACGATTTTAGCAGCTTAGGTAATCTTTCTTTTTTTTTTGCGGCGCATTTGTTACAAACCAAACCGTAGAAACGAAATCATTCGCTTCATTAAACATTATTTTCTGGGCCATACCCTTAGCATTCTACAGAGCAAGTCCAAAACCAAAATAAATAAGTACTCACAGAAAGTGCACTCGGAAAATGCCGAATAATTGTGGCCCAGCTAAATCGGTCCCCTGCTTTAGCTGTAGGGCAAAAACTTGCTCTTTGGAGGCGAGCCGCTAATTTGACTGGTGAGAAACTCATGTAATCGTTTAGTTGCTAAATTCTAAGAATAATACAGCGGTTACTCACTGTGATATTGTATGAGGGAAACTTGTAGCGTGAAATGGAACAACGCAAACGCCGGGTACAAATCGCCGAGTCGCCTTGGCCACTTTTTTTTTAACCGAAGGCTTCATTCCTCTGAGTGCGACCGACAGCATTGTAGATCCAGTAACTGTTTCAAGCATTATTTTCTAGAAAGAAAAGCTGCAATTTCTTAAAAAAAGAATTAAAATAAGGAGACAACATAAGCACGCGCTTTTCACATCTTTTGATTTTATTATAAACTATTTCCACGTAACTCTCCATACACCACTGGTGAAAATGTAAACTTCGAATCGCCTCTGTGCCAGAACTTTGCATGGGTTAAATGGGGTGTCTTCTCTCTCTCTCGCTCTCTCTCTCTCTCTCTCTCTCTCTCTCTCTCTCTCTCTCTCTCTCTCTCTCTTCTCTGCGGTTACCTCAATTACAGACTGTTTCCCCTATTCGACGTTTCATTTCAGACTCGCGATCGGTCAAGAATCTCAAGGAACGTAGAGATCGAAAACGGGATGTAATCCAGGTTGGACTCTGACAGATGTTCGAACCTGCCAGTAAGAGAATTGGTGGACCCGCGTGTTAACTTCATTTGCAAGGCCCTTTGTGCAGTGGAAGAGCATCGGGATTTGAAAAGCATTGAGTGAAATGTTAAGCCTCTCAGCAGTTTACGAAGATTTTGTTTTGGTAAAGGCGAGAATCTCGTTTGTTTCACAGATTAAGGACCATCAGTTGAAAATCCATAACTTCGACAAGGCTGTTAAATTATTTACACAGCACAGTACAGGAGTGTCTGTTCAGTTCATACTTGGACTATCCAGCGGCGGGTTCTTTTTACGATCCCAGGTCGACCAGACTAGATGTGAGAGTGCCCAGAAGAGTGTCCTGCAGTCCATGCGGATGGATTGAGCCGGCGTGGCCTCCTGGCGAAGAGCTGAGGCCGTGAAGAGAGAAGCTGGAATCCACAGATTGGTTCAGAGTCCCGGGCAGCAGTAACACGGGGCTGCCCGTGCAATGGTCAGGACTTTGCGGCGGTGATAACTCCTCGTCCGAACTAGACATCAGGTTCTTACTACGATTGATAGGGGACAACTGGTTCTGCTTATTGCCAGAAGAATTCGTGTTTTCGTTGTTCTCCCTATTGGAACAGGAAATATTGCATAATTTTAAAATGAGTAATGACAGTATGGGAGATAACCAACCAAGAACCCCCGGTACATTCACTGTTCACTTACCCTGAAAATTTTCACCCGTGTGGTTGTGATGAGGGTGCTAACACTTGTTAACGTTTAAAATTTCATCTTAAATAAATTACCCCCTTTGGCTGGATCTCTCATTACGATACCCTGGATTAAAGAGGTTTTGTGCTGAGTGGGTGACATTCGCAAAGAGAGTTGTTTCCTTAAAGGGACGAGCTAAAAAAAAATCCCACTTCACCAAATGCTCTTACCTTTCAGCCATTATAATCAATGTTAATGTCTATTAATTAAATTAAATTGCTAACCTGGACTTTAAACTTCAGAAAATGCAAAGCCAAAAAAGGACAATGAAGTGGAACGAATAAAGTACATGACTGGCTTGGCTCCTCAGACTTGATACGAGGTTGCTCGGTTTATCGCGGTTTTACCGGACCAGATAACGCAGAGAATATAAATACCGCATCGGGGCAAAGACCTGAATTCTATCACCTGGCTCGGCCTCTACAAACGCCAGAACGAAAAGAATATACGGTGCAAGTGCGTCTGCCTCTCAGTTGTCATGCAGGGCTTCCCTAATTCTAAGAATCGAAACCTTTCGGTTAATTTCGATTTTTAAAATCTATTTTAGGCCTTATATTTTCACTAGCTCTATATCTAGTTCGCAATTAAAGTACAGGCATTTTCATATTTCACTGTTAATTTAAGAAGATAGCATCGACGCAGATTTGGTTTACCAGAAGCTGGTGGACCCGATTAAATAACATTAGTGAATTTAAATAGTTTCCCTGCCAGCTCGCTGTAATTTGGTCACGTAAACGAAGAGGGTTTAATGCTACGGAATGATTTTTTTTGTTGCTTCCCCAGAGTAGGCGAGGTGATGACCACACACAGTCCCCGTTGGTCATGTCCACTGTGACTCAGGGCCGGAGCACGGAGGAACCGATTCATCGCCGCGAGAAAATCTCCGTGGGAAAGCGGACCGCTAAGGATTTCACCGGGCCCTTTTTGTGTCCGCACGACGTGTAAGCAGCGGCGGTGCTTACCTCTCCTTGGCTTCCGCTGCTCGGTCTCTCTGCCTTCTGTTTTTAAACCAGTTGCTAACCTGCGTGGTGGTGAGCCCAGTGGCTTCAGCCAGCTCCCGTTTCTCTCTCGGTGATGGGTAAGGGTTGTGGGCGTACCACTCTCTCAGGACACCTCGCGACTTCTCCTTGAAACAGTAACTTGTCTCTTCCCCGTCCCATATCGTCCGGGGCAGGGGGAATTTCCTTCGCACCCGATACTTGCCCACGGCACCGAGGGGCCTCCCCCTTAGCTTCTCGGCTTCGATGTAGTGGGCCTTTAACCAGAGCTGCTGCAGCTTGGAGTGATTGTGCGGCGAAAACTGGTGACTTTCTAAAATCTTATAGAGCTCTCGGAAGTTACCCCTATGGAAAGCCACCACCGCCTTCGCTTTAAGAACGCTCTCGTTCTTGTGGAGGTGATCGCAGGCTGGAAGGGACCAGAGAAACCTACCCAGCCTCTCCAGGTTACCCCCTTGTTGGAGAACTTCGCAGACACAAGCCACTTGCTCTTGAGTAAAACCGAAAGAAGGCAGCACTGACATGGCTCACTTAGAATCAGGGCGTAGTATCCGCAATCAGATCGCCCCACGCAGAAAAAAAACAGTCGCAGTGGCCAGCAAGGGTTAACAGATCCAAGTCAGTCGCCGATATCCAGCGGCTGATCTCTCACGCGCTGGTGATCGGTGCTGGCGGCAGCAGTGTGTTCCCATCCTTGTAAGTGCGCATTAATAGCGATGAATCGCCGCTGATTGGCTGCACATCCCTCCTACCATTTGCAAGAGACAAGAGCAAAGTTTTCCTAAATGAAGGACTCTGGAGAACACGTCAGGGTCTGAAATACGAGAGCCTCTCAAATGTCACCTGCGGGATTGGCCGGCTTTATACACAAATCAATTAAATTTCGCCTTTTTGAACAAGTTCATGTATTCTCCCCAAGACTCAAACTTCCGCCTATAATTTTTTCTTAATGTAGTCGCAAATGCATAATTAATTCGTCGTTCACTCATCCCACATTTTTAAATCATCAACTGTTATTTTTTTTAAAAAAAGGATGATCTTACTTTTTTTTAAAGATAGCGATTTAGAACCGAGGAACCCTGCGGAACGTGTAGCAAATAATCTAGGACAAAATCCTTAAATTTGTTTGACCATTGTCATCAAATCTTAGCATTTCCCACTAGAAAATAAATTGAAACCTCAAGACAAAGGTATAAGACGCCAGCTGGTCAATGGCGCACATCTTTGTGTGACTGCTTTGCTCTAGGTGTGGGTTGGTGGTGGTAAGTCGACTCCGAGTATTGTACACGCACATTTCTTGCTGTAGTGACATCGTGCAGCGACATAAGGAATACAATCTTCCAACATGAATTCATTGAGATCTTCGTGCTGCCCGCTCGCTTTCCCAATGGAGCGGTTGTGCGGGGCAAAGGTACAATGGCAATCACATTTTACATCTTTCCATTTACTCTTACAGTGGAACTGCTTTTCTTTTGAAGCAATTGGAAACGAGTTTTTTGTAAGTAACAATGTAATTTAAGTGATGTAATCACTGGTGAGTTTTTTTGGAACCATCTAAAATTGATCAGCTTCATTCAAGTCATTTGGGAAAGGGAAATAGACAATATATTTCCGAATACTTTACCTCTTATTCAATTTGCCTCTCATAAAGGTCTATCGATTAAGTATCGTAAACTGCATCAAATCCGGCTTCTGCGCAGCAAAAACAAAGGAAGACACACATCAAACCATTTGACTGGTTAGACAGTTTTCAGCGGAAAAGTTCTTCTGTAAAAAATGTTCTCCTAGTTCTTAGATTGTGCGGCTGATTAATAGGCCCTACATATGAAATATCTCTACTGAATGGTGGTTAAGTGGATTGAATGAAGTCTTCCGAATTCTCAGGTGTTGTATTGGTTCTGCAGAGTTCCGACCTGTTGCTTCTCTGTGCTGGGAATTTTCTGCAATGTTCGACGACGTGCCTGATACACACTACAGGTAAGCATTTTGCTGCAAACTCGGCAGATTAGAACGGACAATTCATGCTTCAAATGAACTAAAGTTAATTGACTTGGTCTGATCATTGCCATGGTAATGAACGTGAACGCATTATCAATTGACATACCATTTCTATTTCCTGTGTGCCAGAAATTAAAGTTCAACGTTCCATTATTCCCTATGATTTAATGTAACTCTGACATTTACAGTATTTGGGTCATATACGGAGGAAATAAAGCTAATAAATGTAGACATAATTAAAGGTAATTTCAGTCCTAACTCGCAGAAACAGTTTCTTAATCTCAGAGATCAAAATGTTTAGCTAGAATTTACACAGTACATTTCTTTTCCGATTAGCAGTTCAGTTTTGGTAGGGTAACAGTCAAAACAATTGGTAGTATTTAATTACCTAAAGGCTTTTCTCTGCTCTAGTCTTTCTAAGTTAATTGAAAGAATTCTGATGCAATTACACTTCTTTATCTACAATGATAATCAGGACGCCTCGGTAGCCTCGAATGAAGAAGTCGCGTTTGACTGATAAAGGGATTAGGCAGTGATCCGTCAGATAGCTGTCTTTATTTAGAATTGTTGATTTCATCAGAATACAAAATTAGAAGGGAAAAGGCATTGCCCTGCTATGTGGCTTGGTGACTGCTTTTCTTTCCTTATTTTAGTGTCTGAGGGTGGGAGATGGAGTTAGGGAGTAGGGCTGGGTCCTGACAGCAGGGATGTCTCCACTTGTGGCAGATCCTTATTGACAAGGCAGCTGTTTGGGGACCGGAACAGATCCTTAACCCTCTGTCTAAGTCAGTGCTTACCGTAAATCTTCCAAATCCATGGTGCGCCCACTCCCAAAGCAGTCTACTACCGGCCGAGACTTGTACGTGTCTCCTCGTCTTCATCACAACAACGACTGCGTATCGAACGTTTTAGTGCGAGAGAACCCGAGGTAGCGAGAGGCGCTATGTAAATGCACGGTCTTATTTCTCTCTGTTCCCAGAGAGTCGGCCGTGGCGCAGACAGATATCCAGAAAAATAATCAGCACGTTTCAAAATCCAGCGCTTGTAATATCATTTGCAGCTAGCCAGAGGTATAGGAAACGAGCAGAGAGTGAAGCTCCTGTACTAATACCATTTTTATTGAATCAATAGAGCAAATAATTAGCATCATTCAAGGTAATTGTCCTCAACCGGTCCAATTCTATCCACTCGGCCATCTTAAGGATCCACTCCAATTTTACTTCCACTGTTTATGCACTAGAAATTCAGGAAGACGGTAATCACGGAAGACCATAAGACATGGGAGCAGAATCGGGCCATTCGGCCCGTCAAGTCTGTACCGCTATTCCATCGTGGGTGATTTGTTATCCTTCTCAACCCCATTCTTCTGCTTTCTCCCCGTAACTTTTGACGCCCTTACTAATCAAGAACCTATCAACCTGCGCTTTAAATGGGCCTAATGGCTTGGTCTCCACAACCGCCTATGGGAATGTATTCCATAGATTCGCCACCCTCTGGCTAAAGAAATTCCTCATCTCTGTTCTAAAAGTTCGCCCTTCTATCCTGAGGCTGTGCCCTCTGGTCCTAGACTCGTCTACTATAGGACACCTCTTCTTCACGTCCACTCTATCCAGGCCTTACAATATTCGGTCACTTTCAATGAGATTCCCTCTCATCATTCTACACTCTAGCGAGTACAGGCCCAGAGCTTTCAAAGGCCGCTCATACGTTAACTCTTTCATTCCCGGGATCGTTCTCGTGAACCTCCCCCGACCCCTCTCACATGTGAGCACATCCTTTCTTAGATAATGGGCTGAAAATACTCTAAGCGGGGTCTGGCCAATGTCTTATAAATCCTCAGTAACACTTCTTGCACCACTGTACATCATTCCACTTCTTGCCTTTTCACGTTGGCAGCAAATCTCTTGTTTTAATTTTCCCTTTGATATTTTTCCCCAATTGAAAACGTCTTGAATATGCCTTAAAGGTTTTCAATAGGGTTGCTATTGTAAATAGGCTGGCATTTGGATAAATATAACTTGCTATTGACGTATTAAGAATTCTAAATAATGAATGCAATTTCAGCTCAAACTAGCCATTGCTCTATTGTGGTTGATGGCGATTACAACTTTAAAAACGAGCCCAAGTATGCAGTTGATAAAACACGTACCTGACTAGAGCGGTGCCTTCAGAATAATTTATTGGGTTCCGCATAATCCCCTTTATTTAGTGAACACATTCTTTATCTATGGACCATGAGCAAACGTCCCGGGGTGAAATAAGAATCTTTCTTTTGCTCCGATGAATATATCAAAGTAAAAATGTTATTCGCTGGTTGAGCAGGGTATCATGTTATACATTAATCTTGGGTCACAAGAAAAAAGACTAGTTCTATAAGAAGTAGTTAAACTTATCACATGAACGTTGGGTTTGTCCTCCATTCATTCCTCTTTGTCTGGAGGTCCTTCCTCTGTAGAATTACGTATGAAAATTGTTGATAAAACTTTTCAAACGCTTAGGTCCCTCTGCAGTTTTAACGACTATGTCACGTTTCCTTAACGTTAGTTAACTGTGAATTGAAATGTTATACCCCTTCTCTCCGGATTCTCAGGTTTCTATGACCAGGCGGAGGTCCGCAGATTTTGTTAACCCATTTCTGTAAATGTACGGATATATCCCTAAACATTTAACAAATTCTGCCATTCATTTTGTTGAAGTTATCTAAATCCTCCCCAAGTCCATTAGCTTGGGTTAGAATAAACTTTTAATCACTTTTAGTGATTCCTCTGAACACCTGTAAAAACAATGTTTGCGAGCGCCCTGGGAGATCTGGGGCTGGGACGATCCTTCTCTACGCCAATAGCAGTTCGTCCGTCTTGAAGGAAAATATAACCTACTTTTAGTATTAAGCTTACTTATAGTGCCTTCAACAACAAAAACAATGGCAGGTTGTTACTGGGCGCGAACTACTTAGCAGCGCCCCACAATTTTTGTCTGCAGTGGACAAACAGTCAGCAGTGATAGTTAAAAATATTCTCGCTGTATTTATATCAACAAATTCCAGGAAAAACTAAAACGAAGTTTTAAAAGTAAAACGCTTAATTTCTGATAATTTCTGTTCAAGTCCGCATGTTCAGTGCAAGTGGCCATACAAAAGAAATCTATCATATCCAGTAGACTCGATGGTCGGATATTTAAAAGCAAGTAAATTTTATGTTTTGGATAGTATTAAACCACTATCCCAGTAAGAAAGCGCGTCTATTAAGATATTAGAGATAATTTTATGGGAATTTAAAATATATCTATCTCCATAAGTTTGGCCTTAATGCAGTCTGAAGTAGAAATGTCACCTTTTTTTAGCTCCATGGTCAATGATATAATAGAAAATTCAATTAATGTAAACATATTAAGTCAAGGGTTTTTGACTTTAGTAGCATTTTCTGCCGGGCAATTTCGGAAGTATTTCAAACAATGAGACGGGCGTTCGCTAATTTCAACCGCGTTCCTCATAACAAAATAATTTCCCAATGAAACTAAATAAACATATTAGTTAGCATGTTACAAAGTGAACGGTTTGGTCACAGGTTTGATCCCCGATGATAATAGCAAGTTCCATATAAAATTATTTGTAATGACGGGAGAATACTGTTTAGTAAGAGGAAAGTGTGAATGATACTAATGTTGTGTGACATTAAATAAACAATAGAGCTTGTCTGGAAAGATGGAGTTAATTAGCTGGTGCTCTCTGTTTAAATGAGGGCTCAGGAAGGTTGATTTGTTGCGGCGCAGTCTAATGGGATGGAGGGGGAGGTCTCACTGGACACACCCCATTGGTTTCCTTTTAGCAATGTGAGCGCAAAATCACACATTTCTGTTATTTGTCACTGATGGGAATACGGGGGGGGGTGCGAATTAGATGGGTTGTTAAGAACTAGGCAGCGTTTGCGGCAATTAAAATTGTGCGCAATAACAATTCATTTTTTTCTCCTGTCCTCTGTGGAACTAAAGATAAGAATAGCGTATGGCCTACGAAGTAGTGGACTATGGGGATGAGAACTTCGTCGGCGAAAATTAGCAATGTAATTCTGATAGCATATATACATAAACCGAGATTATTCGGGATTGTTTATGGTCATTTTTCAGTGCATGTGTGTAAAGGAGAATACTACTGTTTGCTATTGGCGATTTATTTGCCTTATTTATGTTGTGAGTTCATCTTCGAGGATCGCCCCTAAAATTAAAAAAAATGTAAAACATTTTATTGTTGAAATTGTCTTTAAAATTTCGCCTTCGACACACGGCGATTTTTTGTATGGCAATTCTCCGGTAGCGAAGCATCACGAGAATCTTTAAAGCAAGGTTATTAATTCAAAGGATCATATCAATAATATATTTTAATTTCCAGTCACAGTTAGGAAATAATTGCACCAAAATTAGTACTTCAGTCGTCAATTGTAAAAGGCATAAATGAGAAGCCCTAAAAGCGAGTTAAAGGTTTTGGAATCAGTAGGTACGGTCCCAGTGCTCTGGACTGTACGGTATCGTTTGTCTCTAATCAATCCAAATGCAATGGGGCGATTTGAGTGCATGATGAATGGATCTCAGGTTTCTTGTAATGGCTCTACCACATTTTACAGGCCCGCCTTTTTTAACCCGAGAAGCTGGAGGGACGACCTCATTTAAAGCTGCTGCTTGTTTCAAGATGTTGGGAAAGCCTGTGGGCTAATTCTGCCGTGCATTTGCTACTGCTGCTAAATGGAACGATCAGCTGGCAAAAAAACTAGTAAAACCCTCCATCATCAACCCACATATCTCTCACTGACATCATTTTTCTCTATTAAATAAGAATTTCTGGACGGAATTTTTATTTCTCTTGAAGCATTTGCCCTACCGGCATTTCGTCCCTCGTCTGAGAGAACAACCCTTCGTCAGGGCGTTTGTGTGCAATTTGAAACGCTGTAAATCACCGTCCTCGCCTCAAGTCACCATCATTTTTTAATTTGATTGATACCTTGCTTTGCTAATCTAATACATCTCCGAATGCCTATGTTTTAGAAAACGGGCTGTTTATCATTAATGTATATTAACATAATTTTGATGCAAAATCTGTACGTATTATTGGAAGCACTCTGCCCCTGTATGTGTAATTCAATGTTTCAATTACGTGTTCAGGAATAAATGGCTTATTCAGAGTACAATCGAATGCATTACAATTGAGAAGCGCTGTTATCATTACGCCAGAGTTAGATGGTTTAAGAGTTGGCAGTTAATTATAGAGCTATAATTTGATCTTCTTAAGGACATTCCAGTAAGCTTGGAGAGTAATTTAAGAGATACTGCTAAGTTATCTATCTATCTGTTACATGCAGGTTTGTATTTTAAATAACTATTGCAGCCATGTCTTTAAATAAAACAAATGTGTTTAAAAATTATGAAATTAACTTCTTTTGAATATTTTGCTCTATTCTTGAAAAGTAAATATATCCCCCTTTGCCAGCACAATTATGTCTAATGGGAATGGTGAAAATAACAGGAGTGTGGGCTAGCTCACTGAAGGCCATGTTTGTCAGAGAGACAGTTACCTTATGATCAGATTGTTTCAGTTGCACAATTATGATCCATTTCTTAGTGCAGATATATCAAGTTACATAGAATCCTAAATGCTCCTAAATGCTCTATACCAACTTTTAAGCACCACATAAGCCTCCTTCTTCTGACTTTATTTAATTCATTCAGTACATCCTACTATTCCCTTTTTCATGTGCTGATAAAGTTTTTTTTGGGTGTTTTTATGCTGTTCAATTCAACTGTTGCTAATAGAAGCAAGTTTCAAACTTTTACCAGTCTTGGTGGGAATAAATTTCTCAAATTGCTTCTCAGATTTTACTGATCTTGATCTTACATTTATCATTCCTGTTTTTTTCTCTCTTCCACTGGTCAGATATCTATAGGACTTTATTGAGTTACTTTCCATTCTTTGCTTCAGTGGAGAAAACAATTCTAGTCTGCTGAATCTTTCTTTGAAAAATGCAACCTTTTAGTTCTGCCATCATCCTCATAAATCTTTTTCTGCACTCTGTTCTCCAGTGTGCTTCCAATTCACCATGAAAACCAGAACTCTGAACAATATTCCAACCTTCTCTACTCAACTTTCTATGTGTCATTGAAAACCAATTGCCTGCTTTACACTTTGTCCAGTGTTTGAGTTGATCTTTTAATTTACTCATTCCAACCAAAAGAAAAAATATGTGGTCCTTAAAGGGATTATTTTGACAAATTGAATTTTAAAACATTGTTCATTAATGGCTGAAATTAGTAACTATCATCAATAAGTTTGAGCATGTAAATGATAAATGATCATTAGCAGGTTCTGGATAGCAGAAGTCTAAGAACAACTTCTAACACATGTTGCTTTTCATGCAAATCTGGCAGTCACTTTATAACCACTAAACAGGATGTTATCTCAGGTGGGCAAACAAGAGCCATGGAATCAATTTTAGCTACAAATGAAATGTTCATTGATTCCAGGAGTCAAATGGATTACTTCTAAATTAGTTCAAAATGAAGAAAACAAAATCCTTGGAGCTAAACTCCTTCTGAATCATAGTTGGCATTTAAATGAGCTGCCTATACCTCTCAAAAATATTCTTTTTTGAGAGGTTAACGAGCAACTAAGAAAAATAGAAGCCACAAATGGTCACCTCAAATACCTACCTTTGGTAAATGCATTAGGAATAAATAACAACATTGATTGACTTTAGGAGACCACAGATTAGTCAAGCTTGCCACTTTCTTGGTCTCACGCTTGTAAGATTTGCTCTCAAAGTTGACATCTAGCAAGTCAACTTTTTAAAACATATTCATTCACTGAATGTGGGCATCCCGGTAAAATCAACCTCAATGCATGTTATTAACTGCCTTGTCCTGAGTGACTTGCTAACAAACTCAGGAGCGCTGACCTCCCCAGCATTGAGGACATCTTCAAAAGGTAATGCCTCATCATTAAGGACCCTCATCACTCAGGACTTGCTCTTTTCTTATTTCTACCATATAGGAGCCTGAAGACACACACTCAGTGTTATAGGAACAACTTCTTCCTCTCTTCCATCAGATTTCTGAACAGAAGATGAACCAATTCATGAACACTACCTCACTATCTTGCTGTCTTTCTGCACAACCTATTTTGGTTATTTTTTTCCACATATATATCTTATTGTAATTTATAGTATTTTTATGTACTGCACTGTACTGCTGTCATAAACAACACATTTCATCGCACATGTCAGTGATAGTAAACCTGATTCTGGTTCTGACTCTGCTTCTGAATCAGAGATATTTCTATGGAGGCAGAGTGACATTTCCTTACATCAAACACATGCACCAATTTGCTGGGTTTAATAGGAGCGTTTCCTACCGGGATTATTTCTATTGTGGTCACTCAAGGACTATGTTGAGCATTATTCAATCTCCCTCAAGTATCCATTGATAATAACAAAAAAAAGATACTCAGCAATTTGATTCTTCCCTGATGATGTTTTAACTTGAGTTCCTCCACACATGCATACTAATTCTCTTCTAACTTCTCCAAACCAGCTCCGAATATGATATGTATTTAGGTCCAGACCAGATTAAAATTAAGATGATTAAGAAATACATTTTCTAGAGTAGGAAGTGACATCATATGTGGACTACTGAACGTCATATGATATGCTGTACTTTAACTGCTGAAGGTTCAGGAAATGGTTCTGAACAATAGATCTCAATGTAAGATTAATGTGATGGCAGTACTTGTAATTCATTCACTTTAAGGATTCAGTTAAGGAGTTACAGAATGAAACATAGAAAAGTAAGTGAAACTAAGGAAAGTGAATTATATTGTAGACAGATGTAGTATGGAATGCAGAAGACAAATTGGATAGCAGAAGCAGCAGTCTATTTTCTTGTCAAAGTCGAAAAGGATAAAGTTGGCAGAAATCGATTGATTTCAGAAGATGTATCATTCTTGTAGTAAGCTGTCAATCTTCCTTTAGTATATCGTTAGCCTTGTCTTAGTGGCAACACTTTCCTCTTAGACAGAGGGTTTTGGGTGCAGGTGTCCTTCTAGAATGCTGGACATAGAAATGAGGCTGAAACTTCATTACAGAACAAAGGAAGCTATGTTTTTCTATGCTGGAGACATTGAACTAAGATATTAAAAATCCAATTATGTGAAGAAGAACAGGCAAGATCATGATTTGTTAATATTTATTCACTATCTATTCCTCAACTAACAATGCTGAAGCAGACTGATTATTATCTTCTTGCTCCTTATTGGACCTTACTCTATTTCAGTTGCAAAAATACATCTTTATCAGTAAGGCACCTTATGACTTACTGAAGTCATGAAAGAATTTCTCTGCCTTCATTAACAATCAACAGATTTGATTACTGCAGAATGACACAATGAATAATCAAAATGCTCGACAGTTTAACCCAAACAACCGAACTAAAAGCAGAGCAAATTATATTCAGTTTTATAGTGCTCTGCTTAGGTGGTACCTGGAATACTTCAGCATGCTCTCGTCACAGAAACGCAAGGCATTCAGGTCCTAGAGGTTATACAGAGAAGAGCTCTGAAGCTGATTCCCAGTGTCAGAAGATTGAATTATGGAGCAAGGCTATTAAAACATAGGTTTTGCAAGGAAAAGCAGATGACTTTATAGAAGTATATACGCAAGTGTTTCCACATGTTTGAGGTGCAGAATGTCAACAGCAGCTGCTTGGCTTTCTGCAACTAGTCATGCTAGACATAAATCCAGCAAGCAAAGGTAATGCTTTCCAGTGAATGTCATCTGAGTAACTAAGTCTCTTCATTAGTTATACAATGGGCATCCATCTTCAGCAAGGTGGCATCAATTACACAGGAGAGTTCCTGTCATGTCAAGTGCCACAATATTTTAAATGTTCAAGTGCAGGGCTAGCTATCAGGTGTATTTGCTTCATATTCCTTTACAGAATGTGGACATCTTTGGGAAAGTCAGACTTTATTGTCCACCCCAAGATATCCCCTGAATATTAGCTTAGTATCAACCACATTGCTCAGTCTGAAGTTACATAGTATAGGCAATATGACACATTTCCTTTCCTGAAGGATATTAATAAACAGGATGAATTTTTACAGCAATCTGTAAGGCTTTAAGGTGACTATCAATGATAATGGCTTTTTAGTTCATACTTTAAATAATTTAGCTGCTGTGGAAGAATTTAAACATTTGTTTCCAGGCCAATAGCTAATAATTTAACTCTTATCCTATTAGATTCCAGAAGACTACCAATTATCTGCAATATGTGAAGAGTCTAGGATATACAGCTGTTTTCCTGGATGAAGTTCGCTGTTTATGAGCAAAACCTTGGAAGAGCCCAAACCATGGATACTTATTGGTATCGAAATAAATTCAATGCTAAATGGTTATGAACAGAAAAGAAAATATCATAATGTAAACAGTGCTGACCTATTTTGGGATCGCTCTTGCTGGATGTATATTGTTTGATCACAGGAGACTGCAAAATTTTTAGTTCTTATTCAGAAGAAGACTACAGTGAGTTGTCAACTTCTCCCTCAGCCCTCTTGCAGGATTGAGGATGACTTGCTTCCGCTCCGGTTCTGTAGGTTCTGAGTTCTGTATCTGCTGACTCTGCTACTAGGAGGGGCAATGGCACGTGATGCAGAGGATGGGTGAAGGGGCAATGGCGCGTGATGGGGAGGTTGGGTGCATAGTTTAGAAAGTGGTGCACTCCTTCTGCTGTTTATGCGGAACATCTGCGTTTTCCTCGAGTTGAACTTCAACTTCAAACATGTATACTGCCAAATGAAACAATGTTCATCCAGACCAAGGTGCACAACACAGTACATATAATTTACACAAAACACATAAAGTAATATTACCACAAACAAATTAGCAAATAATAAAATATATTCCAGAAGAATAACATGCAACACAAGATGCATTTACAAGATAAGAAGTAAGCAGTATAACACCACTGGTGCTTCATATATGATAAGACCTGGGTGGTGGCAGGGAGATCAGTGGTCTCATGGCCTGGCGGAAGAAGCCTTTTCCCATCCTAACGGCCCTTGACCTAATGTTATGGTATGTGCTGCTTGATGGTAGGGGATCAAATAGATTGTAGGATGGATGGGAGGGATCCTTGTCATTGCTGAGGACCCTATGTACACAGTGCTCCTGATAAATATCACAGATGGATGGAAGAGAGACCCCAATGATCCACTCAGCTGTCCTTGCATTAATTTGTAGGGTCTTGCAGTCAGATCCCTTGCAACTACTGTACTAGATGGGGGTGCAGCTAATCAGGGCACTCTCAATCGTGCTCCTGTAAAAATTAGCTAGAATGCAGGTGGAGGAGGGGTGGAGGAGCCTCGGTCCCTCAATCTCCTCAGGATGTGGAGATGTTGCTGTGTTTTCTGGACTAAAGGGATGGTGTTGAGGGACCAGGTGAGATTGTCCATTATGTGCACTCCCAGAAACTTGGTGCCCCTAACTCTCTCCATGGAGAAGCCATTTATGTGCAGTGAGGAGTGGCCTGAAATCCACAATCACCTCTTTAGTATTGTCCACGTTCAGATGCAAGTTGCTGTGCTTGCATCAATCTATAATCTGCTCTGCAGCCTCTCTGTACCTTGTCTCATTGTCGTTGCTGATGAGGCCAACCACTGCTGTGTCATCAATGAACCTGATGATTCAGTTTGAGCTGGATCTAACAGCACAGACATGCGTCAGCAAAGTGAACAGCTGTGGACTGAGCAGGCAGCCCTGGGGAGGTTCAGTGCTCAGTGTGATGGAGCTAGCACTGTGTCTCCCAACACGGACTGACTGTGGCCTTTCTGTCAGGAAGTCTAAGATCCAGCTACAGAGAGAGTTGTTGAGACTCAATGAGGACAGTTTACCCACTAGCTTCTGAGGGATGATCATACTAAATGCTGAGCTGAAGTAAAAGAAACAGCATCCTGGTGCAGGGACTTGAGGTTCTCAATACCATCCTGAAAGAACCTTCTCCACAGGTTTAATACCATCGGCATATGTCATGTTGTGAAATTTGTTGTTTTGTAGCAGCAGCACATTGCAGTAAATAATACTAAAAAATACTATACTTACAGTAAGAAGTAAATATAAAACATTAAATTAAATAAGTATTGGAAAAAAAGAGCAAGAAAAGTGAGGCAGTGTCACTGGGTCCGTTGTCCATTCAGAAATCTGATGATGGATGTGGGGAAGCTGTTCCCGAAATGCTGAGTGTCTGTCTTTAGGCTCCTCTACCTCTTTCTTGAAGATAGCAATGAGGTTACGTCCCGGATGATGGGGGTCCTTAACGATGGATGCTGCCTTTTTGAGGCATTGTCTTCTGAAGGTGCCCTCAATGCTGGGGGGGGGGGGGGGTGTCCTCAATTCTCACGCTGGAGCTGGCTGAGTTGACAACTCTCTGCAGCTTTTTCCTATTCCGTGCAGTGATTTCAAGGTTGTTGTTGCACACCACTCAACCAGCTGATCGACCTCACTCCTGTACGCTTCCTTGTCACCATCTGAAAGTCTGCCAGCAATAATTGTGTCATTGGCAAATTTATAGATGACATTTGAGCTGCGTCTAGTCACACAGTCATGGATGTAGAGAGAATAGAGCAGTCCGCTAAGTACGCCTTCTTGAGATGGACCAGTGTTGGTTCTCAGCGAGGAGATGTTATTTCTGAGCTGCACTGACTCAGTTCTCCTAATGAGGAAGTCAAGGATCCTGTTTCAGAGGGAGGTACGGAGGCCCTAGTTTTGGAGCTTGTTGATTAGAACTGAGGTTATGATAGTGTTGAAAGCTGAGCTGTAATCAATAAACAACAGCCTGACTTGGGTATTACCATTGTCCAGGTGATCCGAGGCCAATTGGAGAGCCAGTGAGATTGCATCAGCTGTAGACCTATTGTGATGACAGGAAAATTACAGATCCAGTTCCCCACCGGCAGGAGTTGATTCTAGCCGTGACCAACCTCTCAAAGCACTTCATCACAATAGATGTGAGTGCAACTGGGTGTTAGATGTTGAGGGGCAGCTCACCCTGCTCTTCCTGGGCACTGGTGTGATTGTTGCCCTTTTGAAGCAGGTGGGAACCTCAGACTGCAGTAGTGAGAGATTGAGAATGTCCTTGAACACTCCCACAAGAAGGTTGGCACAGGTTTTCAGTCCCCGACAAGGCCCTGACACCTCGCGAGGGTTGACCCTCTTGAAAGATGTTCTGACATCAGCCTCCGAGCCACTGATCACAGAGTCAACAGATGCTGCAGGGATTTGCAGAACTATAAGAGCATATGATATAGGAGCACAATTAGGCTGTTTGGCTCATCATCAACCGCGGGAAATATCCACTCTATGTAAGACTTTCTATATTCAATAGGTTTTCAGTGAAATCCCACCTTATTCTTCTAAACTCCAGTGAGGAATGGCTGAGAGTCATCAAATGCTCCTCATTGCCATCAAATGCTACCTTTCATTCCCGGAATCATTCTCATAAACCTCCTCTGGACCCTCTCCAATGCCAAAACATCCTTTCTTTAATAAGGGGCCCAAAACTACTCACAATACTTCAGGTGCTGTCTGATAAAGCTTTAAAAAGTCTCCTTCGATGCCTTATAAAGCCTTACCATTACATCCTTGCTCTTATATTGTAGTTCTCTAGAAATGAAAGCTAACATTGCATTTACTTTCCTTACTGCCAACTCAAACTGCAAGTTAACCTTTAGGGGATCCTGTACAAGTCCCCTTACACCTCAGATTTTTAAAATCTTCTCCCCGTTTAGAAAATAGTTTATGTCTTTACTCCTTCTAACAAAATGCATGACCATACACTTCCCTATGCTATATTCCATCTGCCAGTCTTTACCCCTTCTCCCAATTTGTCCAAATCCTTTTGCAGGCTCCGTTTCCTCAACACTACCTGCCCCTCAACCTACCTTAATATCATCTGCCATCAATTCTGTCATCTAAATTGTCAACATCAATACCGACCTCTGCAGAACACCATTTGTCACTGGCAGCCAACCAGAATGGGCCTCCTTTATTCCAACTCCTCTATCCCTGCTAGTATCTTCCCTGTAATACCATGGGCTCTTATTTTGATATGCAGCCTCCTGTGTGGCATCTTGTCAAAGGCCTTCTGAAAATTCAAGTATACAACATCCACTGACTCTTCTTTGTCTCTCATGTTTGTTATTTCCTCAAAGAATTCCAAAGGATTTGTCAGGCAAGATTTCCCCTTGAGGAAACCATTCTGACTTTGGCCTATTTTACCACATACCTCCAAGTACCCAAAAACCTCATCCTTAGTAATGGACCCCAACATCTTCCCAACAACTGAAATCAAGTTAAAGTATAATTTCCTTTCTTCTGCCTCCCTCCCTTCTTAAAGAATAGAGTGAAATTTGCAATTTTCCAGTTCTCTTTTGGAACCATTCCAAAAGCGAGTGTAATTTTATTCTCCCTTTCAAACTGTGTATAGAAGTTGTTTAGCTCATTTAGGAGTGAAGCAACACAGCCATTCATGATGTTAGGTTTCGCTTTGTACGAAGTGAAGACTTGCAAACACTGCCAGAGCTGACCTGCACCTGTTTCCTTCTCTAACTCAATTTAGAATTGTTTTTTTCACTCTTGAACCAGTCTTCTCTAGGTTGTACCTGGACATACAGTTCTGAATCACTGGTCTTGAATGCCACATGTCTAGCCTTCAGCAGACTACAAATTTCCAGGTTCATCCACAGGTTTTGGTTTGGGTACGTCCGGTATTATCTCGAAGGCACACATTCGTCCACACAGGTCTTGATGAAGTCAGTGACAACTGTGGTGTACTCATTCAGAGTCCCTGAATATTGTCTATTGCACTGACTTAAAGCAGCCCTGTAAGCACTCCACTGTCTCCATTGACCATACCTACTTAGTCCTCCACACTGTGCTACTGTCTTTGGTCTCTGCCTATACACTGCGAGTAGAAGCATAGCCAGGTGATCGGACTTTCCAAAGTGTGGGTATGGGATGGCACAGTCAGTGTTCCTTGAGTCAGCCAAGGGCTCCCAGAGGTAGCAGGGAGTCTATATTTCACTTTCAAACTGGCTTTAGAGCATATATTTGAATCTTTTCCTTTGTCTGCCTCTTAATCCTTTCCTATGAAACAGCTCAAAGTTTTTCCAGAAATTTGGTGTCAGCCATGAATGCCTAACAGATCTGATTGGATTCAGTTCGGTTCTCAGTACTATGGATGTCGCCACGGGCTCCTTTATGTGTCCCGTGAACTCGGAGGATTTTTTGGAGGATTTTATAAATATGGTGCTGGTACAGCTGAAACCTGAAGTGCGTACACATCAGGCAAATGAAAGTTATCACTCAGTAGCCTCTCAGTTTCAACTGCTGTAACATGGGGTGATCTTGCATGATCTAGCGTCAGAACAGGCAAGGTTTAGGGCAGAGGTGTGTATGGACTTCATGCATGGAAAGTACAAACTTTACCCCCTACCCTGACTATCAATTCCTGCAGGGATACACATCCACGTTCAAGGTGGATTTTGTGTATGTGCTTACCATGAACCCAATGCCTGAATTGTTCAATGCATGGCTTTGCTACAGATTCAACCTAGATTTAAATCTTAAATATGCTGAATTTATCTAATATAAAGGGAAAAAAATGTCTACGTTTACTTGAAGGAATGTGTCAAATTCTGATGATAAGTGAAGCAGAAGATCTTTGAAAATCTCAGTTACTTTGATTTCAACTTGAAAATAAACAACTCTGTCATCACCAGGCTGCAGCGTGTTGGTCAGGGATATGGTTGTTTTAGTTTCATGGAGAGGATGTGCCAGAATGTGATCTCCTTTTGATTTGTAGGCATTCAAAAACACTGCTGTATCATCTAAATGTGAAAGTTAAGGCGAATTTTATGAAAATTCAGGAACCATTTGGCTGCACTACCATCAAATGCTTTCTGTTAACAAAAAAGCAACAGTTTACACATTTCACTTCACCTGCCAGCATAGGCTTTGGAACTAGAATCTGATTACCCACCTGAGCTTCAGGTTGCAGTTTCTTATCCTCAACTTATAGACAAAGGTATAAATAACAAAAAAAAACAGTCTTACTTCTGCTGCAAGTCAGCCAAGTCAATAATGGTTTTCTTTCTGTCACTTCGCTTTTCTTTTTCTGGATTGAGCCTTCTGAGTTTGCCTTATTTATTCAACCTAGACTTTCTGCACCAATAAATCTATTGCATATTCTGTATTGCATGTTTGGAAAGCAATGTAATTGCACTCCAAATATTCAATAATACAGAATATTCAATAACTTTGCATGCGACATTTAGCTATAATCATTTTACTTTGATTGAGAAGCACTGATATATCCGTTCAAAGTTCAAAGCAAATTTATTATCAGTGTATGAAAATGTCACCATTTGCTACCCCAAGGCTAATTTTCTTGCAGGCATTCATAGTAAAACAAAGAAAGACAATAGAAACAAAGACTGACAAACAATCAATGTGAAAAAGACAACAAAATGTGCAAATACAAATAATAATAATAATTTATCTAATAATAAAAGTAAGGAAAAGTACCAGCAGTGATAATATTCTTAATAATCGATACAAAAACTTACTGCCTTCAACCATACCTATTAATACATATCACTAATTTTCTTAAAAATCCTGAAAAAGTGCCTGAATTTTTGACAGATGGTAAAACATATCTTTTACGTAAAGGAGAAATAACAAATTACCCATCAAAATATCATCTTTTTACTTGTTTACAAACTATACATAAAATTTTAACATCATGCATCTCACAATTAATCACCACTCACTTAGATAACCACAATATATTTACAGACAAGCAGAAAAGATGCCGTAAGGGTATGAAAGGATAAAAAGAACAAATGATAATAGATTCTGTAATTCCAAATCAAGCCTGGCAGAAAAGCAGAAATCTTTCACATCATTTGTATTGGCTACCAAAAAGTATTTGATTCTGTACCACACCCATGGTTAAAAGAAGTTCTTAATATATATAAACTACATATAATACTTGTGAAATTCCTACATCTAATGATGCATTAGCGTTCTATAATCACCCTATCTATTAACGACCAAACAAGAACAACGAACGTTATCAAAATAGAGGCTTTTCGCAGATTGTCTCTCTAAGCCCACTAAGAATTTGTCTAGCTTTAAATCCACTCTCTAATTTACTGAATCAGAGTAAAACAGGGTATCAATTTAGAGAAAGCCAAATGTATTATACCTTGGCACATCGACAATTGGAAATTATACACTCCTTTGTCAGTAAAGCTAAAGCAATTAATTCAAATAGTATTTTCTAAAGATATAAACATGAACTTTGGACTAGATAAGTGCAGAACATTAAACATAAAGAAAGGTGCAATAGAGCCAGTAGAATATAAAACAGAGCAACAGGATACTATACAACTGATGGATGAATATGAAAGATATAAGTATCTGGGATATCAACATGCAACAAAAATAGATCATAGTGTGATGTAAAGGGAAAACTTTCAACAGAATTTACTTCAAGGCATCCCCACAATCTGAGCAGATTAGATGCCAACAAAGAAGCATTGAACACCTGGCTCAGAGTTGGAGAACTCTTCCCAGAAACAGAGGAGGAGTTCCTTGTGGCAATACAGGGCCAGGTGGTTAACACAAAAATGATCAAAAGTACATAATAAAAGACCAACAAATTCAAACTGCTAAATGTAGAAAATCTAAGAGAAACCAGAAACAATCCAACACATTACAGGATCCTGCAGCAGTTTAACTCAATCTGATTACTTACACGGGTACAATCAAATGACAAACATCATTCACCAAAATCTTAATTTACAATACAAATTCATAAAAGACACTGTACCTCACTATAAATACATTCCTGATCCTGTTTTAGAGTCAGAGTCCTACAAATTATATTACAACTGGTCCAATATTATAGATAGGACAATCCATAATAACCGTCTGGATTTAATATTACAGGACCAACAAGCAAGAACGACTTACTTAATTGATAGTGCCATTCCAAACACACATAACATATAGAAATCAACAAGTGAAAAACACCAGAAATATGCTGAATTAAAAGAGGAAATTGAAAGGCTATGGAACATGAACAAGGTATACATTTTCCTAGTAGTAATATCTACCAACCAGTATCATCCTGGTCACTACACCATAGGATTAAACAATTAGGCCTACTTATGGAAATCTCCAGAAAGCCACAATACTAAACACCACTAGAATAGTCTGAAAGTTCCTATCAATTGAGAAATGAGTGTACTTGTCTATGCCCGTACCTCAGGTTTTACCAGCTTGAGCTGAGAAAATATAAAAATACAACAATAATAATAAAATAATAATACTGAAAACATGAATTGCAGAGTCCTTGAAAGTGAGTCAATGGGTTATGGAACAACTCAGTAGAGCTGAGTGAAATTATCCACACTGGTTCAGGAGCCCGATGGTTGAAGGGTAATAACTGTTCCTGAACCTGGTACTGTTGGGCTTAAGCCATCTGTACTCCTTCTTGATTGCGCCAGTGAGATCATGGCCTGAATAGTTGGGGGTATTTGATGATGGACGCTGCTCTCTTGTGGTAGTGCAAAACCAATTTCCCCCGGGATCAATAAAGTATGACTATGACTATGACTATGACTAGATGTGCTGAGTGGTGGGGAGAGATTTTCCCGGGATGGACTGGGCTGTATCCATCACCTTTTGCAGGCTTTCCCATCCTTGGGCACTGGTGTTTCCATACCAAGTCATGATGCAATGAATCAAGATACCCTCCACCCTGCATCTATAGAAGATTTTCGAAGTTTTAGATGACATGCTGAATCTGTGCAAACTTTTATGAAAGTAGAGGTGCTGCTGTGCCTTCCCTGAAATAACTCATACGTGCTGGTCACGGGACAGCTCCACTGAGATGATAATGTCCAGGAATTTAAAGTTAAGGATACCTTTTCATTAGTTGAAATTGAAAGCCTGCCCTTACAGTGGCAGAGAGATCCAAACTGAAACTTAAGTGATTAACAGAAAGAATACCAACACAAATTATATAAACAAATCAGGATGATGCTATAGAAATGCTGCATTTAATATACTAGCTCTACAATGTGTGAGATTTTAATGTTCTGGTTACCATATTAACCATGGTCCAAACAAGGATAAAAGAGAAAAATATTTGCATTTATATGAGAATGACTTCCTTGACATCTGGGCAGTGTTTTGCAAAGTGTGGCCCTGGACAGCTCTGGTAAAATTGGAGTTAATGAGGACCTGAGGGAAGCTTCTTAATTGGCTGGTGTCATGTCTTGCACAAAGGAAGATGATCATGCTTGCTGAAGGACCAAGACGTTGCTGCAGTAACCTCAACTATCCTTAGTTGTTTCTACAATGAGCTCCTACCATCATAAGGTCAGGGGTAGGGAGACTTCTATGGATTGCTTGGATATCAATTCTATCTGCAATTCCTTTGCTAATGGGGGCAGATTATTCTCCACCGTCCTGGGAGTCACCATTTACTACTAACTGAAAAAGATCAACTTTGTAAACACCTTAACAAAGAGTCTGTTGTTGAGGTGACTCACCTTGTGACTAGTCAGCATGGAAAAACTTCCACTTCAATCTATCTTCAGTTTCGACAGCACTCAAGAAACTTGGCACCAATCAATTCAAAGCAGTCCATTTGATCAGCACCTCATCCACCACTGTAAAGGAGCATTCCCTCTACTATAAAGCAATTTTGCTCACATACAGTGATTTTGCTTCTGCTGGATGTGATAACATTTCATGACATTTGTAGAATAGATGCCTTCAGGTACGTCCAAGTCTATAATTCATGATAGTTATTGCCAATTTGTCTTACTGCGTTAAACGTTATCACAGATAGTGTGATGTTTAATGATTCAGTTTTGCACTTCTAAATTGCTCAGCCTGGTTACATGACCATTGACAGTGCAGTAAAGTTACAGGACTTGTAAGTGAAGACGTGGACTAATAAATCCACAATTACAAAGTAAAATCCCATTTTGTCAGCTATGAAAATTGACATAGTTGTGGATCTGTGGAATGCTCTTCCTCAGAAGCCAGTGGAGGCCAATTCTCTGGATGCTTTCAAGAAAGAGTTAGATAGAGCTGTTAATGATAGTGGAGTCAAGGGATATGGGGAGAAGGCAGGAAAAGGGTACTGATTGTGGATGATCAGCCATGATCACAGTGAATGGCGGTTCTGGCTCGAATGGCCGAATGGCCTATTCCTGCACCTATTTTCTATTGTCTGTTAAAAAACAACTAATCTTTGTAAAGATGACCACAAGATCTTCATGCTGCCTGTCATTCAGTTTCCTTTGAGGAATCTGGATGATTTTGTGGACATCTCAGTATCCTTACTGAGACCAACCCGATTATGACTTTCGATCCAAAGCAATGTAGTTCATTCTTAACTGCCCTCTGAAATGACCCAATTAGCCTTCTAGTGCAGGGGTCCCCAACCTTTTTTGCACTGCAGACTGGTTTAATATTGACAATATTCTTGCAGACCGGCCGATGGGGGGGGCGGTGGGGGGTGGTGGTAGTCAACAGAGGGCGTGACAGGGAATGAGGAAAGGTGCAGCTGACTCATATTGCTTCATATTGCCAAATCATATTGTTTCCTCGCGGCCCGGTTGGTTGGGGACCACTGTATTAAGCAAAAATAAGGTAGAACTACACCGACCAACCATCATTGATCTTGGCAAAGTTATTCCCAGTCCAGATGTTCTTCCAAAGTCCTCACTGTGATCCTTTAGGAACTGCTGACTCATTATGTAATGCTGTCCCACAGAGTAGTCAAGTAACAACCTGACATAGTCAGGTTCACTGAATTATACCTTCTGAGGGTACATGATACATTCACGTGACAGACTCCTCCTCCTCCATCACACTTCCTGGCTGCTTCTTGTCCCACCATCAGCCAGACCACCAGCGATGGAGTTGCAATGGTTTGTAGGCAAGGTGGAATAACCCTGGGAGTCTTCAACATTGACAGCAGACTTTATGTAGAATGTACTCTGAGTGGGGATTTCGATGTACACCGCCTGGAATGGCTTAGTAGCACCATCACTGATCAAGTTGACCAAGACCTGAAGGACATAACTACCAGACTGAACCAACAGCAGATATGTATTACTGAAGACCTCTGCTCCGAAAACAGCCATGACTTTGGCCAATCTGTTTAGGTACTGTTATAACATTGTCATCCAGATGATAACACAGAAAGTTGCTCATGTATGTGTTGTCTAGAAAAGAAAAATCAACTTGGCTAAATACTGTTTAATCAAGGCAAAACAATGTCTTAGTTTAATGTAAAATAAAACTGAGTGCAGAAGAACATGGGAGGATCATCAGTGATATAGTTGACTATTTGACCATCCTCACAGTGTCAAAATTACTGACAACAAATTTACTAAATTAAGGGCCGACTAAAAATAATGTTAACCATTAATAATTGCTCCAAATTACCTTGCAGTCTCCACAACATTCACCATCAGAATTACTTTACACAGTTTTTTGGCACATATGCATTTAGTGTGTTACAGCTCTTATATAAGAGAAATACATTGGAAGCTTATGTCTTGGGTATATTTAAGGTGGAAGTTGATAGTTTCCTGATCAGTTAGGGCATCAAAGGATACGGCCAGAAGACAGGTATATGGGTTTGGGATCTGGGATCAGCCTTGATGAAATGGTGGAACAGACTCGATGGGCTGAATGGCCTAATCCTGCTCCTATATCTTATGGTCTCTACCCAAGCTTGGAGGGTAGTGAATCATAACTTTATGAGTCACTGGGAAACTTCTTGTCTTCATGCTCTGTTGCTGATTAATCAACTGTTGATATTTGGCTTTGCAGATCCCTTTTTTAACGTCTAGTTTTATCTTTGAATGGCTAAGATGTAAAGGAAACGTCCTTCCATTGGTAACCCCAAATACCCCAGTGCTGGCTGCACTCTTGAGTTCTGTACCTCAGTTCACTCAGGCTTAAGCTGTCAGCAATGCCTGTTGGATGTGATTATACCAGAAATTATTTATCTTAAACACCAGGAAACACATGTCCCTCTGCTGGTAAACAGTGTAGTTCTTTGGCTTAACAGTGGCATAAAGATGGTGCAAAAAGAAAGCAAAATAAATATTTTGTCGATGCAGGCCATCAGAATGAACCAGGATGTGTTTGCAAATTTTCAAGGTTGGTGGGTTAACTGACCAGTGAGAAAATTTGCAAGCACTGATCAGAACCTGCTTGATTGTCTTTGAGAGTTAAGGAATTTCTTAGTATTTTATTTTTAACTTGGCTGAATATTTTTATTTGTCTTCATATGAGCTTCTCTGAGAGATTAGAAATAGGATGATAAATTGTCTGATCTTATTAAAAACGAAAAGAAAAATAAAAAGGAAGAAAATAAAGTGTTAATTAGGAACAACTTCTTTTACACAACAGGTGTCTGAAAAGTAGGATGTGTCGCCTATTGACACGATGGAGAATTACTTTATTAAGGCCTTTAAGGGGGAAGTGGATAAATATATGGTGAAGAAATATTTGCAAATTTATGGAGAAAGGACAAATAGGTTGGAATGAATGAGTTGCTCTGGTAGAGAGGTAGGACTAATACAATCAGCTGAATGGCCCCCTTGTTCATTATCGAAACTGTACAGGGAACACTTGTTATTACATTTGCTCATTAAGTAACTGCTTTCAATAAAATAACATTAACAATAATTAACAATAAATAGGCCATACTACTCTATATAATAATAAAAAAACTCTTTAACTTTTGGTAAACTAGGTTATATAGTGCAACTGGTTCCCAATTTGCCTCTCATTCTGTACTGTATTTGCTGATATCATCTAGGGCTGTATTAGGACGGTGTTTCTCGGCTGTAAAAAAAAAACAGAGGTTTCCTGCTTCTGATGTTTTTCCAGGATAGTGCACAAAAGTGTGGACAGATCTGGATTTGGGCTGGGCTGAGCTACAATATCCTCCACAGTAGGATGAAGGGTTGTTGATTAAAGCTAATAAATGCCAGACCCTTAATTTCTGAATGAGAGATTAGTAGTGGAAACATGGCGCATGTAAAGTAAGTCATAAGTTCCTTCTTTTATTTATTTTGCAGCTTTCCAAGCTCACATGTAATGCGGTACAAGAAATAAACAAAAGTAAAGCAAACTACTCTGTTGTTTGGTTCGTTTTACTGTTCAACTTAAGGCATATGCCACTTGAGGCTTGTGAGATCTGGCGCATATGCCACTTGAGGCTTGTGAGATCTGGCAACTTAATTTTTCCAACAGGTTTATCTAAGAACCAAGTAAAAACAAATAATGTAAGAAGCCAAAAATAATTAGTGACTAGACAGGCAGATGACCTGTGTTAGGCAGAGTGGAATGCTTTGTTCTTTCATTTCATTTGCCCCATAATATGCAGCAAGAGCTTAATGGCTGATGGTGATTTAAAATGAGACAGGATTGTACTATGAAGAAAGAGGTCGTTACTAAAATGGAACCAGTAGCGGTTTTACTGGCATGTCTCTTTAAGCACAACTTAATTCTTACTTTCTCATAGTCTACTTACTAACTAAATTTATGTAGATGCTGCAAACATCAAAAAGGGCTTTACATAAGCTCCCTTGCCATTGTTTAGAAACAGACATTTCTCCCAAGTATATAAAATATTAATGCAGTAAGCACATTAATACTTTTTGCTAAAAGTTATAACAATTATCAATAGCAAAGCAAAACCAATGATGTTTGTGGATGAATGATCTGTTAGAAGTATGAGAAATAAAATTAATGAATATAAACCATCATTTTCTTTTCAAAAATTAAGTATCTGTTTAAGAAGGAAAATTTTCTTTTTTATGTACTGCTTCAGTTATTTACATTGCTTCATTCCATTTCACCTCTATCTTAATTTCTAGCCTTCAGTTCCTTTTTCTCACATTCCTTTTCCAATTTATTTGGCTATATCTCTTCTTCCTGTCTTCACATCTCCAGTTACATTCTTTCTATCATCAGAACTTTAGATCCCACAGATGCCAACATGGGCATGTGGCCATTCAAGTTCAGTCAATTTGTCTGCTCTTTGCTCTTACAAAAAAAAAAGTCTGCATGACTCTACAAGTTTCAAAACCAATAAACATTTTATTAATTTGACGTTTCTTTTTATGATTTTTTGTCTTTGATCATTTGTCTCAGGAGTTCCTCTGTCAATATCAAAGAAATTGTGACTACTAACTTAGCCCCAATTTGTCTATGGATCTCTTTGTTTTGTATTTTTCTTTTTTAAAAAAAAACCTCGATGTGTTTCTTTCATTTGCATGAATTTTTCCAAATTATTTATTGCTCTTATGGTATTTTATTGAAATCCTATCAATGCACTTTTAATTGTCTTTGCATGCAGAGAACTGGATTGGGATTTTTCAAGTTATTTTAAATAACTAGTGGCTAGGAGAATTAACATTGCAGCAGCTAGTACCAAATTCACACCCAGGGCCCAGAAGTCATAGGGTCATAGAACACTACAGCACAGAAACAGGCCTTTGGCCCATCTAGTCCATGTCGAACTATTAATCTGCTTAATCCCATGGAGCTGCACCTGGACCACAGCCCTCCATACCTCTCCCATCCACGTACTAAATGTTGAAATCAAACCTAAATCCACCACTTCCGCTGGCAGCTTGTTCCACACTCTCACCTCCCTCTGAGTGAGGAAGTTCCTCTCCATGTTCCCCTTAGACATCTCACCTTTCACTCTTAACCCATGACTTCTAATTCTAGTCTCACCCAGCCTCAGTGGAAAAAACGTTTTGAACCTATCTATACCCCTCAGAATTTTGCATACCTCTATCAAATCTCCCCTCATTTCCCTACCTTCCAGGGAATTGAGCCATCCCATCACCTTGAGAAGTTTTCAATTGCTCTGATGAACCACTTGCGTTGTCAAATGCTTTGATGAAAAAATAACTATTCTATTCAAATTGTATTTTGTTTTTATATTAATAATACTTCTGTGCTCTTTTTACTGTAAAATGGTTTACACAAGTACAAGATGATACAAAAGCTAGAGGAACACAAGCAGTTTATTTTTTTTTTGAAAAGTGCTGGCAATTTTAGCAGATTATAACCGATCTGTTGCCCAACCTTTAAACATTACATATAGATTTAATGGGATTTAAGAACAAAATAACTGGACTATCAACACCTTATCTTAAAAGTGAATTTAGTTTCAGCACAGAGAGAGGTAGTATCATTACGTTTCCTATAGTTTAGTTGACTTCATGATGCAGATAATGTTGTTTGAGTGCTTGTTCAATTTTGTCTTCATCAGAGGACATCATTGGCAAGGAGCAGACGGCCAAAGGAGTCCGGAGGTACTAAGCCAAAGGTCAAAGGTCAGCTTGTCCGGAGATTAGGGGCCCAACGTCTGCATGTATGACCTGTTCAAAAAGGATGGGTTACACCTGAACCCAAAGGGGACCAATATCCTGGCGGGAAGGTTTAATAGAGCTGTTAGGGAGGGTTTAAACTAATTTGGCAGGGGGATGGGAACCGGAATGATAGAGCAGAGGGAGGGGAAAACAGAAATAAATCTAAGCTAGTGAGCAGTAAAGACATCAGGAAGGACAGGCAGGTGATGGGGCAAATTTGTAGCCATTGGGATGAGTTGCAGTGCAATAAAGTTGCAGTGCAATCAAAGCAAAAAGTACCAAATACTGGTCTTAAGGTGTTGTACTTAAATGCACGCAGCATAAGGAATAAGGTGGATGACCTTTTCATACAGCTACAGATTGGCAGGTATGATATTGTGGCCGTCACTGAGACGTGGCTAAAGGATGCATGTCTCTGGGAGCTGAACATCCAAGGATATACAGTGTATCGGAAGGATAGGCAGGTAGGCAGAAGGGGTGACGTGGCTGTATTGGTTAAGAAATAATATTGAATCATTAGAAAGAGGTGACATTGGATCGGAAGGTGCAGAATCTTTATGGGTTGAGCTAAGAAATCGCAGAGGTAAAAGGACCCTGATGGCAGTTATTTATAGGCCTCCAAACAGCTGCAGTGATGTGGACTACAAATTACAACAGGAAAAAGAAAAGGCTTGTCAGAAGGGCAGTATTATGATAATTGTGGGGGACTTTAACATGCGAGTGGATTGGGATAATCAGGTCGGCACTGGATCTCAAGAGAGAGAATTTGTAGAATGTCTGCGAGATGGCTTTTTAGAACAGCTTGTTGTTGAGCCCACTAGGGGATCGGCTGTACTGGATTGGGTATTGTGTAATGAACCAGAGGTGATTAGAGAGATTGAGGTGAAGGAACCCTTAGGAGACAGTGATCATAACATGACTGAGTTCACTGTGAAATTTGAGGAGGAGAAGCCGAAATCCGATGTGTCGGTATTTCAGCGGAGTAAAGGAAATTACAGTGGCATGAGAAAGGAACTGGCCAAAGCTGACTTGAAAGAGACACTGGCGGGAAAGACGGCAGAGCAGCAGTGGCTGGAGTTTATGTGAGAAGTGAGGAATGTTCAAGACAGATATATTTCAAAAAAGAAGAAATTTTTGAATGGAAAAAGGATGCAACCATGGCTGACAAGAGAAGTCAAAGCCAAAGTTAAAGCAAAGGAGAGGGCATACAAGGAAGCAAAAATTAGTGGGAAGACAGAGGATTGGGAAGTTTTTAAAAGCTTACCAAAGCAAACTAAGAAGGTCATTAAGAGGGAAAAGGTGAACTATGAAAGGAAGCTAACAAATAATATCAAAGAGGATACTAAAAGCTTTTTCAAGTATATAAAGAGTGAAAGACAGGTGAGAGTAGATATAGGACTGATAGAAAATGATGCTAGAGATACTGTAATGGGGCATAAGGAGATGGCGAAGGAACTGAGTGAGTATTTTGCATCAGTCTTCACTGAGGAAGACATCAGCAGGATACCGGACACTCAAAGGTGGCAGGGAAGAGAAGTGTGCGCAGTCACAATTACGACAGAGAAAGTACTCAGGAAGCTGAATAGTCTAAGAGTAGATAAATCTCCCAGACCAGATGGAATGCACCCTCGTGTTCTGAAGGAAGTAGCTGTGGAGATTGCAGGGGCATTAGCAATGATCTTTCAAAAGTCGATAGATTCTGGCATGGTTCCGGAGGACTGGAAGATTGCAAATATCACTCCACTATTTAAGGGGGCAAGGAAGCAAAAACAGGAAGCAGGAAACAGAGAGTGGGAATAAAGGGATCCTATTCTGGTTGGCTGCCGGTTACCAGTGGTGTTCCACAGGTGTCTGTGTTGGGGCCGCTTCTTTTTACATTGTACATCAACGATTTGGATTATGGAATAGATGGCTTTGTGGCTAAGTTTGCTGATGATACAAAGATAGGTGGAGGGGCCGTTAGTGCTGAGGAGACAGGGAGTCTGCAGAGAGACTTGGATAGATTGGGAGAATGGGCAGAGAACTGGCAAATGAAATACAATGTTGGAAAGTGTATGGTTGTGCACTTTGGTAGAATAAATAAATGGGCAGACTATTATTTAAATAGGGAGAGAATTCAAAGTTCTGAGATGCAACGTGATTTGGGAGTCCTTGTGCATGATACCCTTAAGGCTAACCTCCAGGTTGAGTCGGTGGTGAAGAAGGCGAATGCAATGTTGGCATTCATTTCTAGAGGAATAGAGTATAGGAGCAGGGATGTGATGTTGAGGCTTTATAAAACACTGGTAAGACCTCACCTGGTGTACTGTGTGCAGTTTTGGGCTCCTTATTTAAGAAAGGGTGTGCTGACATTGGAGAAGGTTCAGAGAAGATTCACTAGAATGATTCTGGGAATCAGAGGGTTCCTATGAAGAACATTTGACCGCTCTTGGACTGTACTCCTTGGAGTTTAGAAGAATGAGGGGAGACCTCATAGAAACATTTCGAATGTTGAAAGGCATGGACAGAGCAGATGTGGCAAAGTTGTTTCCCATGGTGGGGGAGTCTAGTACGAGAGGGCATGACTTAATGATTGAAGGGCGCCCATTCAGAACAGAGATGCAAAGAAATTTTTTTAGTCAGAGGGTGGTGAGTCTATGGAATTTGTTGCCACGGACAGCAGTGGAGGTCAAGTCATTGGGTGTATTTAAGGCAGAGATTGATAGGTATCTGAGTAGCCAGGGCATCAAAGGTTATGGTGAGAAGGTGGGGGAGTGGGACTAAATGGGAGAATGGATCAGCTCATGAGAAAATGGTGGAGCAGACTCGATGGGCCGAATGGCCGACTTCTGCTCCTTTGTCTTATGGTCTAAGTCTGTAGGTCCGGGCCAGGGATTGGAGTTTGGAGGCCTGATGCCTGTGAGGCTGAGTATTGGGGCAAAGGACCAGAGACCCAGAGGCGGCGTGTCCTGGGGATGAAGGCCTGCCCATGTGTGAGTGAGAAAGAGGCTTATTTTGCTACTGTTGTTTAGTTTTGCTGTGTTTATTGCTGCTTGTATTCTGTTGAACACTGCAGGCATGTTTCAATGTGCATGTGATAAATAAATCTGAAGCTCAATGAAGAAAACCTGTCTGTCCTTGATCAGAAATTTGTTATTTCTGGTTCTCAAACTTTCACAATCAAAGATCATGTTAAATTTGCAGCACGTTATGTTAATAATCATTTCTAGGTGAATTGATGATTGTAGCTTCGCAAACTTGTCTAGCACACATGATTTTTTTTTAATGTTAAACCAATGTCTAAAGATATTACACACCACACATTCCTCCATGCACTAACTTCAATTTGAGCTTCAAATTCTACCAACAGTTGTCACGGTTGCAGTGAAAGCAATGATGAGTTTAATCATTAATATCTGCCATCCTTAGCAGTTGTCTCCTGAGATACTGTATAAAAGGTTTTTCATGTTTTCTTGGATCTTTATGGGCATTTATTGCTGATTGGTGTTGTTTACAGAGAAGGCAGGTTGGCATTAAACCTTAGTCTTGTGAATGTTATGTGAGAGATTTGTGCTCTTATTTGCTTCCATGACTAACTTGATGTTGGCTTGGATCTCAGCCTTCAAACAGGTACATATGGAGGCATCATGTGAGGGACACTGTTGCATTACTGAGGTCAGATCTAACAGTGGGGGCAATGCCAATTGAATAGTTTCCCATTCAGCTTCATCTAGACAAAAAACTTATTGGGGATGAGATTCGGCACCCTCTCAATGAAACTTGTTTAACACCTGACTGCGCTGAGACAGGGTTTGTCGTCCCAATGGGTTGAGATCATGCTGTGCATAGCATCGTTTAGCAGGCTCATAACAGAGATGTAGACGGTCAAAGTCAAAATTCACATCTGTGCTTTGTTGCAGGCCAATGACCCCAAGCATCAGTAGTCCGATTGCACTCTGTCAGTCCAATGGACAGGTGACAATACAGACTCTATACTCTGAGTTCAATCAAAGCAAGAGATTACCCAGTGAACATGGGGGACAATTCAAGGATGCTCTTCAAGTCTTCTTCAATGAGTGCAATACCCCTATTGACTCCTGCCCAAAATCATTCAAAATGGAGATGGAACTTTCTGGATGGCACTGAGAAAATTCAGTCCTGAATAGCCAGCAGGAAGAGCAGATCACACAGAAATTACCTAACAATCTGCCCCTTTAAGTCCTTCCTGCCCACCTGTGGGAAAGCATGACGACCCATATTTGGCTCTTGAGTCACGTCAGCAATTGAAACAAGTCACCCTTGACTCCAAGGGCCACCAAAGAAGAAGAAAGACAAAATTACTGTTCTTGATTTTTTTCATTAATACAGTATTTACAATCAGCTCTTGGATAGCTGTCAGAAAAGTTCCTCACTCACACTGACTATCTTAAGAAACTCTTCTGTCTTTTTAATTTCAATAGCATACATAAGCTTCAGGTAGGTATTTTTGATGTGTACTGAACAAGTACAGGAGTGATTGACTTGAGAAAGAATAAAGACAAGACCACGGGGAAAGCAGTCAAACCAGGCCAATGGAGTTTACAAAGGAACCAGTTAGGCCAGTGTTGCCCAAATTTCTGAGCTCCATTGTGGGCCAGCAGAGGGAAGTTGATTGGCTGTCTGAGCACAAACTGCATGCTGTGCACCACTGACTCCATTGCACCTGTCCTTGCTGCCATGCTACTATGGAAACCAGGGCCAGGTGACAGGGAAGTAGTAACACACAGCCGCAGCTGTTTATTTTGGCTCAGCTGCAAACTTGTGAGCCCCTGTAGAACCAAGCAATGTTGAATCTTATTATTTTTAATTACTATTTTTTTTAAATAGTAGTATGGCCTTCAGTTTTCCACACTATCTACCTTTAGAGTGTGTTTCCATTTAAGCAAAATATTAGTCACCACAGCCACAACTGAACGATGTCCTTTCATAATAAATTAAGTTGCAGTGACTCATATTAGGAGTACTATGTGTGCAGAATTTAGCATTGAAATGTTATGATACTCTGAATGCTCAACTTTGAATTCCTACCTACATTATTTAAAATGTTAATAATTTTCAGATGTGTATATTTAACAATTGTTTTCACTAATTTGTCAGTTCCTTATTCAAAGCTAAGTTGTGTCTATTTATTCAACTGTTGTATTCCACAAATATAGAATTTCATTCCAAAGGATTATTTCGAGAGGACTAGAATATAAAAGCAAGGATATAATGCTGAGATTTTAGAAGGCATTGCACAGATTGCACTTGTTGTACTGTGAGAAATTTTGGGTCCCCTAGCTAAAAAAGATTGGAGAGGGTCCAGAGGAAGCGCATGAGAATGATCCCAAGAATGAAAGGGTTAATATACAATGAGGAACATTTGATGGTTCTGGGGATATACCTGCTGGAGTGTAGAAGGGTGGGGAGGGGGTTGGATCTTTTGAAACTTATTGAATATAGTGGTGGAGTCTAGGACCAGAGGGCACAGCCTCAGAATATAAGGATGTCCCTTTGGAACAGAGAAGAGGAGAAATGTCCTTAGCCAGAGGGTAGTGAATCTGTGGAATTCATTGCCACAGGTGGCTGTGGAGGCCAAACCACTGGGCATACTTAAAGCAGAGATTGATATGTCCTTGATTAGTAAGACTGTCAAAGGTTATGGGGAGAGGACAGGAAATCTGGGATAATAAATTAGTCTTGATCAAATGGCAGAGTCGACTCGATGGGTCGAATGGCATAATTCTGTTTCAAAGTCTTATGATCCTAAGGATTGATGACATTGTTTGAACCCTTGCTTTCCGCTGATGCTCTTGTATATTCTAATACACTAACTGTGGAATCTGAAATAAATGAATTGTAGAATATCATGAAATTTCTTTCATTCATCCTACATTTGGGAGCTCTACACAACCAGGTTTAAAGAACAGGAAACTTGCAACTGGAACCGCAGAGCCGAATTCCCCAGTATCTAAGTTGAGAAATGGATTGTAGGAAAACCTTGGATGCAAGTAATTTTATATCAAGTTTGAACATGCTTTGGTAGAATGTATAGAGTATATGGCAGAGATATTCTAAGTGTTGATATACAGTGGGATCTCGTGGTGCAACTGCATAGCCCTTTGAAAGTGTCTACACAAGAAGATGGGGTGGTAAAGAAGGTGTATGGCTTGCTTGGCTTCATCATTTGGTGCTTTGAGTGTTGCAGTTGAACAAAACTCTGCACGGCCACACCTGGAGTACGTCATTCCGACTCCGCCGATGATGTCTGCAGCCTTGCAGCAGAAAAACACATCGCTATCCGTTCATCACCATACCTCACCGTCCCCACCTTCATTCTCCCAGATACTCAATTGTATGTATAGGCTGTTCATAAGTTTGGGGTTCAAACCTGCAGAAGACCTGAACTTAGAAAGGTCAGAATCAGAATCAGAATCCTTTATTATCGCCAAGTATGTAGACACATACAGGGAATTTGATGCAGGTTTCCCTGAGCTCTCGCTGTACAGAATCAAAAAGCAAACAAAGCAATAGTGCAAATAATCGTGAACTATATACAATGAGGTATACCTGTGTATGTACAGGTGAACTTGGTTTATAATAGACTAAAATTCAAGTGTTCATAAGACTGATGGCATACGGAAAAAACTGTTCTTGTACCTATTTGTCCTGGCATACAGTGAACTAAAGCGCCTACCAGAAAGAAGGAGTTGGAACAGGTGATGTGTCTACGATAATGCTGCTTGCTCGCTTCCTGACTCTAGATGCATGTAAGTCCTGGATCGAGGGCAGCTTCACACCAATAATCCTTTCCGCAGCCCTGACGGTTCTTTGGAGTCTATTCTTGTCATGTTTCGTAGCTGATCCAAACCAGACAGTGATGGACAAACAGAGAACAGACTGGATTATTCCCGAATAGAATTGAATCAGCAGCTTGAGTTGACGTAGGAAATACAACCTCTGCTGAGCCTTTTTGATAAGAGTGTCCGTATTGGGTGTCCACTTCAGGTCCTGGGAGATTGTGACACCCAGAAACCTGAAGGTCTCCACAGCAGACACAATACTGTTGAGTATAGTGAGTGAGGGGAGTATTGGGGGGCTCTTCCTGAAGTCCATTGTCATCTCCACAGGCTTGAGCGTATTTTGCTCCAAATTGTTCTGACCACACCAGAGGGCCAGCCGTTCCACCACCCGTCTATGCAGATTGGGTTTGCAGCATTTATTCTTGCTGGAATATAAAAGGCCGCAGGGCGACCTGACAGAAGAACATAAAGTTATGAGAGGCCTAGATTAGAGAGTCTGAGTCTCTTACAAACATCTGAGGTGAAAGGGGAAAGTTTAAAAGAGATTTGTGGGACATGTTTTATTTTAACGCACGGTGTGGGAGGTGCAGGGGTGCATTGCCAGGGAGATGACAAGCTGAAGGTCCTGTTCCTGTTTTCTACAAACACGTTTGTTAGTTGTGGTTTGGATTATAAATCTGTTTTGATTTTGCCCATCTCACTACACATTTTATGCAGAAAAAATTCCCTTTTATTACCAACAAATTAGTTATAATTAGATTGCCATGTGTCTCTGAATTATCTTAATCCGTGTGCATTAGGAAGCATTTAAATATACTTGTGTTAAATGTCAGCCAGTTCTCTGAGACGCCTGCCCATTAGGATGCAATTAAATACAGGCACAGACTAAGGAGCAAAGATCCAGAGATATAACAACAAGGAAGTGGTCACAGGAGCCAGAAGAGCAGCCACAGGATGGCTTTGAGTCAGTGGACTGGGCTGTGGTCAAGGATTCAGTTGTGGATCTGAATGAATACACCGTGGTTGTCACGGAATATACTAGAACAGTTGTAGGTGAGGATGTCCCACAAAATCATTCAGAGTCTTCCCCAACCAGAAGCCCTGAATGAACCATGAGATCTGCAATCTGCTGACAGAAAGATGAGAGGCATTCAAACCTGGCAACCAAGAAAGTTACAAGAGGTCCAGGTATAATCTCCGGAAAGCCACCTCGTGGGTGAAGTGGCAATTCCAGACTAGACTTGAATCTTTGAAGGATGCTTGACAGTTGTGGGCAGGGCTTGAATGCTGTGAGGATGAGGCTGTTGGTTTACAGAGGCAGTGTATTATGAGATTGCTAGCAAGGAGGTGCTGATGATAGGGCAAAGTTACAGTCAACAGGACAAGTTGCAGTGTAAAAGTGGATGAAATGGAAAAGGAAGAATACAGGACTGAAGATGCTATATTTGATTGTGTGGAGTATACGGAATAAGGTAGATGAACTTGTAGCACAGTTAGAGATTGGCATGTATGATGTTGTGGGCATCACTGAATCGTGGCTGAAAGATTATAGTTGGGAGCTTAAAGTTGTAATTAAAGGACAGGCAGATAGGGAAAGGGGGTGGGATGACTCTGTTGGTAAAAAATGACTTCAATCCTTAGAAAGAGGTGACAATAGGATTAGAAGATGTTGAATCACTGTGAGTAAAGCTAAAGAACTGCAAGGGTAAAAGACCCTGATGGGAATTGTATACAGACCCCCAAACCATAGTAAGGATGTGGTCTACAAATTACCATGGGAGATAGCCTGCTGGATCCGAAGGTCAGAAGGTCAGCGACGATGGGAGGAGGTTGATGGTAGGCGAATGGCCTTATCAGTGAGCTTCAACGTTGTGCATTAGACTGTTTCATGAGAATGGACCCCTTTTCTTTCTTTGGTTTCGTTACTAACCATACAGTCAAATTAAGAATTATAAAGCTCAATCGTTTAATCGCATACTGTGTACTGTTTGTTATTTTGTGGTACTGCTTTGTAATGGGACGCATCATGCAGCATCCACCCAAGTGAGATTTCTTAAGTTTGGCTGGGCCGGGGGGGCTATCATCCCCTATATTAAGCCGCTAGCCGGAGGAAGAGTTACAAAAGGAAATGATAGGCCAGTTAGTCTGACTTCAGTGGTTGGAAAGATGTTGGAGTCGATTGTTAAGAAAGTGGTTTTGGGGTACTTGGAAGTGCATAATAAAATAAGGCCATAGTCAGCGTGGTTTCCTTAAGGGAAAATCTTGCCTGACTAACCTATAGGAATTCTTTGAAGGATAGACAAAGGAGAGTTGGTTGATGTTGTGTACTTGGATTTTCAGAAGACCTCTGGCAAGGTGCCACAAATGAGGTCGCTTAACTAGTTAACCCCTTGGTTAATGGCAGGGGTCCATGGCATAAAAAGGGTTGGCAACCCCTGCTGGGTTTTCAGCTTCTACAGAATCTCTTGTGTTTGTATTCTCCAGTTTTCCTCCGTCACTCTCCTCTGGCAATACAGGTGAAATGGGACTAGCTTAGGTTGGCGTCTTGGTCAAGCAAGTACAAGTTGGGGCAAAGGGCCTGTTTTTATGCTGTATTACTCTGTGAATCTATGCTTCTCCATTAAGCCATTGACATAAATCTCAGACTATTCATCTACTCTACTAGTCATTCACTGACATAGCCTGGATAACTTAATAATATTGCACTTGGCTAGTAGCTGGTGAGTTCATTTCTCTCAGTGATTTCTCAGCTCCTCCTTTTTATACATCTATAGATTTTATCTAATGAGCTATGGGTGTGACATGGTTCATAATGAAATAAACTTTATTTTAACCTATCCCCTTTTACCTTTGACATTTGTATCCTTTTGAACATTCTTTCCAGAACTCCTCTCCCCTCTCTCACCCATAGTATTTTTTATCTGGTGTTTTCCCGTGCCCCTGGGAATGTTTCTGTTGAACCTGTTCCTTCCTATGCTTAGAGGATCTATACTGAATGACTGTATAGTGATCTGAGTCTCCCCAGTTCTGGACGAACAATAACCTCTTTCAAATTACATCAGCAAAACCAAAGCCTTTGGTTTGCCTCCACCAAAAACGTAGACTTTGACTTCATCATCTTTACAACAGCTTGCTCATGCTGATGGTGCACAATTTTGGTATTTGACCATCAGCTGAACTCTATGTTTTACATACAAGCCATCATTAAAATGCATTCCTAATTCCAGTCTCACCTGCCACCACTATCCCAACAGACCTATCTGTGTCTTTGACACTTTGAGGCTCTCACTTTTCCAACAGTCTGCTTAATGCTTAACAGTCGTATTCCTTCTGGGCAGCCTCCAGCCTGATGGTATGAGCATCAATTTTGTAATTTCCCCCCTCCCTTTCCTTCTTCTTCACTTCTCCCATTCTGCTCTCTTATCTCTTCTCCCCAGTTGCCTATCATGTACCCCTGGTGCCCCTCCTCCTTCCCTTTCTCCTCTCCCATCAGATTCCTTCTTCTCCTGCCCTTTGCCTTTTCCACTTATCACCTTCCAGCTTCCTGCTTTATCACCCCTCCCCCACACACTTGACTTCACCTATCACATTCTAGCTTGTCCTTCTCGTCCTCCACCCAGCTTTTTATTCTGCCTTTCCTTTCCAGTCCTGAAGAAGGGTCTCGGCCCGAAACATCAACCATTTATTCACTTCCGTAGATGCTGCCTGACCTGCTGAGCTCTGACAGCATTATGTGTGATTGCTTAATGGTCTCTTAACTTCTGCTCTCACGAATTGCATTGGGTCTAAAATTCTGTTGCCCATATCCTATCCTTCCAATTTAACTTACTCGGTGAATCTGGACCTTAAGGCTTCAGTTCCAAGAAACCTTTTTTCTTATCCACAGTTGTTCCATTGCTTTGTTCTTTATCATCTCTGCGCTTTTCTTTATTTCTAGGATTCTGCATCATTTCTCATTCTTTTGGGTATGGCCTCGTGATATCCCTCTGTTCCACCGTGGCTTTTCGGCGTTCTTTGCTAACAGCCTGGAATATTTTCCTGAAAGTGTTCACGTTACTCAACTGTATTCACAAGATTGATTTCATTGCGCCACTTTTGGTCATTGTCCAAAACCCACGGTGTTTTAAGAAGCTCAAGCAGTCTTGAAAACACAGAAGTTTCAAAAGTTGTAAGATTTGAATTCATAAAATTTATCCAAAAACTGATGGTGGTGACTTAAATCTACCTACAATGCAAAGTTAGGTGCTACCCCTTAGCTAAATTTATCCTGATATTAGGCTCGACCCAAAACTTCAATCATGCTCTGTGTCCATAGATGCTGCCTGACCTACTGAATTCCTCCATCAGTTTAGTTTCTGGCTCTAAATTTGAACAATGTATTTTAATATTTATTTGATTCATCATTTTACTTAGTTATAGTGTTTTTCCACTGGGATTTTTTACACACAGAGTTATGAGTGCATAACTAAGGGTGATGAAGGAGGCAGATATGTTCGAGGTATTTAAGAAACTCTTAGTTTGGCACATGAATGATAGGAAAATGGAGGGCTATGCAGGAAGGAATCGTTAGATTGATCTTAGATTTCGTTAATAAGTTTGCACAACATCGTGGGCCACAGGGCCTGTACTGAGCTGTAATGTTCTATGTTATGTGGGTTTACCAACTTTGATGTGTAATTATTGACTCCTGGATAGCGTGGCATGGTTTTTGCCATGTTCCGATGAGATCATGTTAACATCTGAATATGTGCATTCTTAAATCAATTGCATCTTTGTTAAGATGGAAACTGCTCTGATCCGGAACTTTCAGGTTTATTCATTCAGGAGCAACAAACAATCTGCTGGAAGATCTCTGCAGATCAAGACGTATCTGTGGAAGGAAAGGAACTGTTGACATTTTAGGTCAAAAGCTGCACGAGGACCATGAGTTCTTCCAGCAGATTGTTTATTACTGCAGATTCCAACATCTGCATTCTCAATGTCACCAGTTCTCACTCAGGAATGTTTTTTGAATGAATTAGAAAAGGTAAGTCCTCCCACTTGCGGGCAGCAAGAAAATTTAAGAGATTTAAATGAGTGGTAAAGCTTTCAGAATGTCATGATCTGCCCATGTATTACAAAATCTCAAGACTGCTTGAGTTTCTTACACCCTTTCACAGATTTAACTCTAGTTTTAGCTTTATTTGTCATATATACATCAAAACATACTGTGAAATATGTTGTTTGTGTCAAATCAAATCAGCGAGGTTTGTGCAAGTGCTGTCATGTTTCTAGTGCCAGCATAACATGCCCACAACTTACAAACCCTAACTGAATGCCTTTGGAATGAGAGAAGAAACCAGAGCACCCAGAGAAAACCCATGCAGAGTCTCAGGGAGAATCTACGGACAATGGCAGGAATTGAAACCTATGAGGGGTGATTGATATGTTCGTGGCCTAAGGTAGAAGGAGTCAATTTTAGAAAACCTAGCACATTTATTTTTCAACATAGTCCCCTCCTACATTTACATACTCAGTCCAGCAGTCATGGAGCATACGGGTCCCTTCTTTGTAGAAGTCGGTGTCTTGGACCTCCAAAAGTGGTCCACAGCAGGGGTGATTGATAAGTTCATGGCCTAAGGGAGAAGGAGGTGAGTTATTAACTTCAAACTTTCTGCATAATCACTCAAAGAGTTGAACTGCATTTGCATGTAATGAGAGCTGTATAACTCATCTCGTTCTACTGTAGGCCACGAACTTATCAATCACCCCTGCTGTGGACCACTTCTGGAGGTCCAAGATGCTGACTTCTACAAAGAAGGGATCTGTATCCTTCACGACCGCTGGACTAAGTGTGTAAATGTAGGAGGGGACTATGTTGAAAAATAAATGTGCTAGGTTTTCTAAAATCGACTCCGTCTACCTTAGGCCACGAACTTATCAATCACCCCTTGTATCTTACAGCCGATGATGTGAAGCACTGTAGTGACAGCTTTTCTACTGTGCCACCCTTCACCCTTTGCCATCTGCCTCTTTGTTTCTTTTGGCTTCAGTACACTTTATTTTCTCTAGTTTCATTTGTTTGTCTTTCCCTTTTTTGTGAGTACAATAGAGGAGGCTAGGAAGGAGGACTCTTTTCTCTTGACTGTATATCTAGCCTTTGTCAGCAAGCACTGATAAATCTCCTGCAGTTCCCACTTCTTTAGATCAATGATGGATGCATCCAGTTACTGACATCATTAATTCCAACTAGGTCTCAGTGTTGGTGCCAGCACCAAAATCCTGTATGAAGCTCCGAACTTTAAATAACTGGAGGTAGCTATTACAACACACTCACATTAATGTCAGAATGAAACAACAGGAGAACACTATTACAACATAAGAAGCTCAAAATTATGTTTACTAATGGAAACATTAAAATTTTCTTTGTTTTATTCTCCACTCTCCTGGATATCTTTCAGATCTCAGTGGCTTTTTCAAAGCCCATAATGTTTGCTGGAATCTTTGCCAGCGTTCTTGCTTACTCATGATTGTAAAAGGCAGAATTTGCAAGATGTAGATTTCAAGATGTCAGTGGCTCGGAGAGAAAGTCCTGCCCAAGAAACTTCTATAGGAACTTTTGGCAGGGACATTTAAAAACTAGTAATATGTAATTAGTAATTAATATATAATATGTAACTAGTAGTATGTAATTAAAAAAATAATAAATAAGAAAGTTAATGACATTGAAAAATAATTAAAGCCATTGTAAAAATGTAGCTTGTTTCCTAAATAAAACCTTTACAATTTGTATTGACAGCAATGGGGACTTCAATCATACAGCTGATCTGACTAGGTGCAATTTACAACAGACAGCACTCCATTACCTGTAAGATTGTCTGTGCTCTGAATTCTACATGGAGTTAAGGTGAAGAATGAATGAATAGATTTCGAGTTCAGAATGTATCAGCAAGCCCACAACTACTATATTTGACTGTGCTTGCACAGGATCTTGGGACAGTTTTAAGATTTAAACATCAGTGGTTCTGTCTGAGACCACTGACCTTCTACAGTGATAAATGATCCAGTATGTCAAATTGATGATTTTTCATCAGATTGCTACCCAGATTGTCAATTCTTTTTCTCCTGATACAGACCTATCAAGTATCTCCAGCATTTTCCATTTTCACCAGATTTTCAGCACCTGCAATATATTGATTTTGTACTTTTGTGATGACCTTCATTTTTGAAGGCATCATATACTCAGGCAGGACCAGCATATTGTCAGAAAAAGCATCACTGCTCAGTTCCACAGAAAGTTGGCTCAGCCGCCACCAGCATTTCAGTTCATTGCTGGTCACTTTGGCAACATGTGGGTTCCAAGCCCAAGTCCTTTCTAGTCTATGGTTTGGACTGATGGTGCTTAACAAGCTCACTACATAAATATTGGCATCAATGATAGTTCTATGTAGCTGATTTTTAAAGGGAGGCTCATTGTGGAACTCACTTTGACCTTTTCAAAACAGATCAATCACACTGCATTACTGATTATGTGATAAGGAACTTCTTATATGCTTTACTGCAAAGGCAGAATGCAGTTTTACTATGGATGTGTGGAAACAAGAAACTTTATGACAGGAAAAGAAAACAAACCTAGGCTCATCCACTTTGGTCTATATGTGAAAGATGTATTACATGAGTAAATGTCAGTAATGGTGCCTATGTGGGAGCTTGCTCCAGAGAGTTCCACTTCTTGCTGCTAAACGACTGTTTTCCATAAGGAGAGTAATACAAACATTTAATAGGCATTGTTTGTCATGAACCAAATTAATGGCACCACACAGCGTGGCAAATTGCCGCTCCAGGCTCTGTATCCGCGAGCTTTGTGGCGATTTGTCCCGTTGTGTGATGATCTGACACTGAGGCTATGGGCCTACTCTGGGCTTTGCGTCCATGGACTCAATTTCATTCTGAATGCTGTTGCTTGCTTTTATTGTTTATGTGATTTGTGTTCTCTCTCTCTCTCTGTGCATTGGGTGTTGGTCTTTTTCACATTGGGTTCTTTTGGGCTTCTTCCTTTGTGGCTGCCTGTAAGAAGACAAATCGCAAGGTTGTATAATTTATACATACTTTGATAATAAATGTTACTTTGAACTTTGAAATGAAGCCATTTGACTCAATACATCCATGTTAACAGAAAGAGAGCAACCTAGACTAATCCCACTTCCAATGCCTCAATACCATGGATCATGGGTTTCCAGATCCGGTTTAAACCTTTCAGGGCACGAAAGCACACTCTGGTGAAAATCTTTTCCTCTTCACCATTCACCCTTCACCAGAAACCTATGTATGTTACTTTTTTTCCTCTCTGCTATTTACCCCTTTAAACTTCCTTGTGATCTCATGTTAGATTGGAATTGGAATTGGTTTATCATTGACACATGATACAGTGAAAAGCTTATCTTACACACTGCGTATACAGGTCATGTGATTTACAAGGCAAAACAATAACAAAGCAGAATAAAATGTTGCAGTTACAGAGAAAATGCAATAAACACAACAAGATAGATTGTGAAGTCAAGGATCTATCTTATCCATAAGACATAGGTACAGAATTAGGCTCTTCAGCCCATCGAGTCTGCTCCACCATTCCATCATGGCTGATTTATTATACTCTCAACCCCATTCTCCTGCCTTTCCCCATAACCTTTGATGCCCTGATTAACCAAGAACCTATCAACCTCTGCCTTAAATATACCCAGTGATTTGGCCTAAATTGCACAGATCCACCACCCTCTGACTTAAGAAATACTTCCCCATCTTTGTTCTAAATGGACGTCCCTCAATTTTGAGGACGTACCTCTGCTACTAGACTCCCCCACTATAGGAAACTTGCTCTCCACATTCACTCTGTCTAGGTCTTTCAATATTTGATAGCATTCAATGAGATCTCCCCTCATTCTTCAGTGAAATGCCCTTTATTTGCCCAAAGCCATGAAATGCTCCTCATTTGTTAACCTTTTCATTCCTGGGAAAATTCTCATGTACCTCCTCTGGACCCTCTCCAATGTCAGCACATCTTTTCTTAGATAAGTGGCCCTGAACTACTCAGAATACTCCAAATATGGTCTGACAAATACCTTATAAAGCCTCAGCATGACAGCTTTGATTTTATATTCTAGTCCTCTTGCAATGGATTCTAACATTCCCTTTGCCTTTCTTACCACCAACTCAATCTGCAAGTTAACCCTTAAGGAATCCTTCACGAGGACTCCCAAGTCCCTCTGCATCTCTGATTTTTGAATTTTCTCCTCATTTAGAAAATAGTTTGTCTTTTTTCCTTCTACCGAAGTATATAACCATACACTTCCCTACACTACATTCCATCTGCATTTCTTCACCCATTCACCCAATCTGTCCAAATCCTTCTGATGACTCCGTGTTTCCTCAACACTACCTGGCCCTCCACCTATCTTCATATCGTCTGCAAATTTGGCCACAAAGCCATTAATTCCATCATCTAAATCATTGACATATAAAGTGAAAAGAGGAGGTCCCAAAACTCTGTTGGAACAGCACTAGCCACTGGCAGCCAACCAGAAAAGGCCCCCTTTAATCCCACTCTTAGCCTTCAGTCAGTCAGCCAATCTTCTGTCCATGCTAGTATCTTTCCTGTAATATCATGGGCTCCTACCTTCTTAAGCAGCTTCGTGTGCAGCACCCTGTCAAAGGTCTCCTGAACATCCAAATAAACAAAATCCACTGACTCTCCTTCATCTAGCCTGTCTGTTACTTCCTCAAAGAATTCCATCAGATTCGTCAGACATGATTTCCCCTTTAGAAAACCATGCTGACTTTGTACCTAAGTGCCCCAAAACCTCATCCTCAATAATAGACTCCAACATCTTTCCAACCACTATAGTCAGGCTAGCTGGGCTATAATTTCCTTCGCTCTGGCTTATTTCCTTCTTATCATACTAGGGAACCATTCAATGGTTTATATCATTAGGGTCAAAGCTGTGTTTAAGTGTGGTGGTACATGCTTTTAGGCTTTTGTATCTTCTGCACCATAGAAGAGGAGAGAGAATGTCTGGGATGGGTGGATTATGCTGGCTGTTTTACTGAGGCAACACCAAGTATAGATAGAGTCCATGGAGGGGAGGGTAGTTTCCATTATATTTTGAGCTGTGTCCACAAAATCTCTGCAGTTTTTTGTAGTGACATACAGAGCAATTGACTATACATCCAGATAGCGACACACACAAAATGCTGGAGGAGCTCAGCAGGCCAGGCAGCAGCTATGGAAGAGAATGAATAGTTAATGTTTTGGCCCAAAACATCAACCGTTTACTCTTTTCCATAGATGCTGCCTGGCCTGCTGAGTTCTTCCAGTATTTTGTATGTGTCGCTTGGATTTCCAGCATCTGCAGATTTTCTTGTCTTTGTGCTAATACATCCAGATAAGATGCCTTCTATGGTGCATCAGTAAAAAGTGGTAAGAGTCAATGGGGCCATGCCGAATTTCTTTAGCCTCCTAAAAAAAGTGCAGGGATTGATTGGAGACAATAGACAATAGACAATAGGTGCAGGAGTAGGCTATTCAGCCCTTTGAGCCAGCACCACCATTCACTGTTATCATGGCTGACCATCCACAATCAGTACCCTTTTCCTGCCTTCTCCCCATATCCCTTCACTCTGCTATCCTTAAGAGCTCTATCTAACTCTTTCTTGAAATAATCCAGAGAATTGGACTCTACTGCCTTCTGAGGCAGAGCATTCCACGGAACCACAACCCTCTGTGTGAAAAAGTTTTTCCTCAACTCCTTCCTAAATTGTCTACCCCTTATTCTTAAACTGTGGCCTCTGGTTCTGGACTCCCCCAACATCGGGAACATGCTTCCTGCCTCTAGCCTGTCCAATCCCTTAATAATCTTATATGTTTCAATCAGATCCCCTCTCATCCTTCTAAATTCCAGTGTATACAACCCCAGTCGCTCCAATCTTTCAACATACGACAGTCCCGCCATCCTGGGAATTAACCTCGTGAACCTACGCTGCACTCCCTCAATAGCTAGAATGTCCTTCCTCAAATTTGGAGACCAAAACTGTACACAATACTCCAGGTGTGGTCTCACCAGGGCCCTGTACAACTGCAGAAGGACCTCTTTGCTCCTATACTCAACTCCCCTTGTTATGAAGGTCAACATGCCATTAGCTTTCTTCACTGCCTGCTGTACCTGCATGCTTACTTTCAGTGACTGATGAACAAGGACACCTAGATCTTGTTGTACTTCCCCTTTTCCTAACTTGACACCATTCAGATACTAATCTGCCTTCCTGTTCTTGCCACCAAAGTGGATAAACTCACACTTATCCACATTAAATTGCATCTGCCCACTCACCGAACCTGTCCAAGTCACCCTGCATTCTCATAACATCCTCCTCACATTTCACACTACCACCCAGCTTTGTGCCATCTGCAAATTTGCTAATGTTACTTTTAATCCCTTCATCTAAATCATTAACGTATATTGTGAATAGCTGCGGTCCCAGCACCGAGCCTTGCGGTACCCCACTGGTCACCACCTGCCATTCTGAAAGGGACCCATTAATCGCTACTCTTTGTTTACTGTATGCCAACCAATTTTCTATCCATGTCAGTACCCTACCCCCAATACCATTTGCTCTAATTTTGCACACTAACCTCCTATGTGGGACCTTATCAAAGGCTTTCTGAAAGTCCAGGTACACTACATCCACTGGCTTTCCCATGTCCATTTTCATAGTTACATCCTCAAAAAATTCCAGATTAGTCAAGCATGATTTCCCCTTCATAAATCCATGTTGACTCGGACCTATCCTGCCACTGCTATCCAAATATGCCACTATTTCATCTTTTATAATTGATTCCAGCATCTTCCCCACCACTGATGTCAGACTAACTGGTCTATAATTGCCTGTTTTCTCTCTCCCTCCTTTCTTAAAAAGTGGGATCACATTAGCTACCCTTCAATCCACAGGAACTGATCTTGAATCTATAGAAGATTGGAAAGTTATTATAGCCGGGGACTCTAACCTCGACACTTTGCAATTCGCCTATCAGAGCAACAGGTCAATGGCAGGTGCCATGTCTCTGGCCCTACATTCCTCCTTAGAACACCTGGAGAATAAAGACGCATACGTAAGGCTCCTTTTCATTGACTACAGCTCTGCCTTTAATACCATCATTCCGAATAAACTGATTTCTAAGCTCCGGAACCTGGGCCTTAGCACTCAGATCTGCAGCGGGATCTTCAACTTCCTCACAGACAGGACCCAGGCTGTAAAAATAGGGGACAAGCTCTCCTCTACAATCACTCTGAGCACTGGTGCCCCACAAGGCTGTGTACTCAGCCTCCTGCTGTACTCACTGTACACCCATGATTGTGTAGCCAAGTTTCCATCGAACTCAATATATAAGTTTGTTGACGACACAACAATTGTAGGCCGTATCTCGGGTAATGATGAATTTGAGTACAGAGAGGAAATTAAGAACCTGGTGGCATGGTGCGAAGATATCCCTCAACATCAGCAAGACAAAGGAATTGGTTGTTGACTTCAGAAGGAGTAGCATACTGCACGACTCAATTTACATCGGTGGTGCGCAAGTGGAACAGGTCAAAAGCTTTAAGTTCCTTGGGGTCAATATCACAAATGACCTGATTTGGTCCAACCAAGTACAGTCCACTGCCAAGAAGGCCCACCAGCGCTTTTACTTCCTGAGAAAGCTAAGGAAATTTGGCCTGTCCCCTAAAACCCTCACTAATTTTTATAGAAGCACCGTAGAAAGCATTCTTCTAGGGTGCGTCACAACCTGGTATGGAAGTTGTCCTGTCCAAGACCAGAAGAAGCTGCAGAAGATTGTGAACACGGCGCAGCACATCACACAAACCAATCTTCCGTTCTTGGACTCACTTTACACCGCACGCTTTCGGAGCAGTGCTGCCAGAATAATAAAGGACAGGACCCATCCAGCCAACACACTTTTTGACCCTCTTCCCTCTGGGAGAAGGTTCAGGAGCTTGAACTCTTGTATGGCCAGATTTGGGAACAGCTTCTTTCCAACTGTGATAAGACTGCTGAACGGATCCTGACCCAGATCTGGGCCGTACCCTCCAAATATCCAGACCTGCATCTCGGTTTTTTTTTGCACTACCTTACTTTCCATTTTTCTATTTTCTATTTATGATTTATAATTTAAATTTTTAATATTTACTATCAATTTGTAATCCAGGGAGTGAGAAGCGCAGAATCAAATATTGCTGTGATGATTGTACATTCTAGTATCAATTCTTTGGCGGCAATCATGTATAAAGTAAAAGTAAAGTAAAAGTAAAAGTAAAGTAAACTGATTACCAATGAGTCCATGATTTCTAGAGCCACCTCCTTAAGTACCCTGGGATGCAGACCATCAGGCCCTGGGGATTTATCAGCCTTCAGTCCCATCAGTTTACCCAACACCATTTTCTGCCTGATGTGAATTTCCCTCAGTTCCTCTGTTACCCTAGGTCCTCTGGCTACCATTACATCTGGGAGATTGTTTGTGTCTTCCCTGTGAAGACAGATCCAAAGTACCTGTTCAGCTCGTCTGCCATTTCCTTGTTCCCCATAATAATTTCACCCGTTTCTGTCTTCAAGGGCCCAACTTTGGTCTTAACTAATTTTTTCTTCTTCACATACCTAAAGAAGCTTTTACTATCCTCCTTTATATTCTTGGCTAGCTTACCTTTGTACCTCATCTTTCCCCCCCATATTGCCTTTTTAGTTATATTCTGTTGCTCCTTAAAAGTCTCCCAATCCTCTGGCTTTCCACTCATCTTTGCTATTTTATACTTCCTCTCTTTTATTTTTATACTGTCCTTGACTTCCCTTGTTATCCACGGTCGCCCCTTACTCCTCTTAGAGTCTTTCTTCCTCTTTGGAACGAACTGATCCTGCACCTTCTGTATTATTCCCAGAAATACCTGCCATTGTTGTTCCACTGTCATCCCTGCTAGGGTATCTTTCCAGTCAACTTTGGCCAGCTCCTCCCTCATGGGTCCATAGTCCCCTTTGTTCAACTGTAATACTGACACTTCCGATCTTCCCTTCTCCCTCTCAAATTGTAGATTAAAACTTATCATATTATGGTCACTACCTCCTAATGGCTCCTTCACCTTGAGAGCTATCTTGGCTGTGGCATCTACTTGGTTGGACCAGGGCAGGCTGCTTGCATTAAATCTCCTCTTTGCCTCCTCTGATCTTAACAATCTCAACCTTGCTGCTCTTTCCTCATAAGTACTTATGTCATGAGTTTTCTTGGAAACCTCCTCCACACCCATTCTTATATTCTTATAGCTTGATAACTAAAACACGTCAAGCTTTAATGCAGCTTTACTGTGACCAACAAGGCAAAGGATTGAGCGCTGGGATGCAATCTGTGCAACAGGCTTCCTGGTTATATTATTCCTTGCTGGAGCTCTTTTTCTTTGTTAAACTATTCTTCAACTTGTCCTGCAACCTCAGCCTAATGCGGAGGAAAGTCCCAACCCCCTGTTAGAGGCATGCATTAAAGTCTGAGGCCTTTTCCACGCAGACACTTGGGGCCAGATGTGTGCTACATAGTGTTTACCTACACCATGCATGGCTTTTCATCATCCCATGGCACAGACACACAAAAACCTGGAAGTTCATGAACTCTGATAAAATTGCAATGTGTACTGCATGAAAGTACCCCTTCAAATGTTAGAATTTCCATGTCACTGTTTTCACTTTTAGGTTGAATAAATCAAGATGCTAACATAATCACCAAGAAATTGAAGACAAAATTGGGAAAGGAAACTTTTTCCCAAGAGGTGTAGAACACAAGAGCAGCAATGTGATGCTGAGGCTTTATAAGGCACTGCTGGGGCCTCACCTTGAGTATTGGGAACAGTTTGGGGCTCCTCATCCAAGAACCATCCTCTACACACCGTCCTTACACACTTGGAGAAGAGGGATGCTGATGTGAGAATGCTGTTCAGCATTCAACACCATAATTCCCTCCAGGATACAGTTCAGCATTCAACGCCACAATTCCCTCCAGGCTCAACAAGAAGCTGAGAGATCTTGGCCTTCACCCTGCCGTGTGTAGCTGGATCCTGGACTTCCTGTCAGATCGCCAGCAGGTGGTAAGAGTGGGCTCCCTTCACCTCTGCTCACTGACCTTCAACACAGGTGACACTGAGGGCTGTGTACTTAGCCCCCTCCTTTACTCTCGGTATACCCATGACTGTGTCACCACCCACAGCTCCAATCAGCTAATTAAATTTTCTGACGACACTACACTGATTGGCCCAATCTCAAATAATAATGAGGCAGCCTACAGAGAAGTTATCACCCTGACACAGTGGTGTCAAGAAAATAACCTCTCCCTCAATATCGCAAAAACAACGGAGCTGGTTGTGGATTACGGGAGGAATAGACTATAGACATCAATGGATCTGGGGTTGAGAGGGTGAACAACTTTAAATTCCTTGGCATAAACAGCACCAAGGATCTCACGTGGTCTGTACATACTGGCTTGTGGTGAAAAAGGCACAATAGCGCCTCTTTTACCTCTGATGGTTTAAGAAGTTTGGTATGACCCCCCACATTCTAAGAACTTTCTATAGGGGCACAATTGAAAGCATCCTGACTGGCTGCATCACTGCCTGGTATGGGAACTGTACTTCCCACAATCACAGGACTCTGCAGAGAGTGGAGAGGACAGCCCAGTGCATCTGTAGATGTGATCTTCCCACTATTCAGGATATTTACAAAGACAGGTGTGTAAAAAGGACCCAAAGGATCATTGGAGACTGAGTCACCCCAACCACAAACTGTTCCAGCTGCTGCCATCCGGGAAACGGTACTGTAGCATAAAAGCCAGGACCAACAGGCTCCGGGACAACTTCTTCCACTAGGCCATCAAACTTCTTAATTCATGTTGACGCAACTGTAATTCTATGTTATGACTATCCTATTGTACATATTTATTATAAATTACTATCATTGCACTCTTGAACAGAGACGTAATGTAAAGATTTGTACTCATGTATATGAAAGATGTAAGTAATAAAGTTAATTTAATTCAATTCAAAAGATGTATTGGCATTGGAGAGAGTTCAGAGGAGGTTCACATGGATGGTTCCAGGAATGAAAGGGTTATCATACAAGGAATGTTTGATAGCTCTAGGTCTGTCCTCACTGAAATTTAGAAAGATGAGGGGGGATCTCATTGAAATCTTTCAAATGTTGAAAGGCCTAGACAGAGTAGATGTGGAAAGGATGTTTCCCATGGTAGGGGAGCCTAAGACAAGAGGGCACAGCCTCAGGATAGAGAGGTGCCCATTTAAAACAGAGATGCGGAGAAATTTCTTTAGCCAGAGGGTGGCGAATTTGTGGAATCTGTTACTACAGGCGACTGTGGAGGCCAGGTCTTCAGGTACATATAAGGCAGAGCTTGATAGGTTCTTGATTGGACATGGCATCAAAGGTTAAGCGGAGAAGGCTGGGGAATGGGGCTCAGGAGGGGGAAAAGGATCAGCCATGATTGAATGGTGGATCAGACTCAATGGGCCAAATGGCCTAATTCTGCTCCTATGTCTTATGGTCTTTTCCTAGACAGTGGTGAGAATGTGGAGCCCAGTACAACAGGGTGATCAAATCAGTTGGAACACCTCCTGTCCTAATATCGTGGCCACTAAGTCTACTGTATATTTGTGATCTTCTGCTACTGTAGCCCAACTATTTCAAGGTTCAACGTGTTGTGCCTTCAGAGACACTCTTCTGCACACCACTCTTCTAACACCTGGTTATTTGAGTTACTGTCACCTTGAACTAGATTTTTCCATTCCCTTCTGACTTCTCTCATGAACTTTTGCCCACAGAACTGTTGCTCACAGGATTTTTTTTTTGTGTTTTGCACCATTCTTTGTAAACTCTAGAGATTGTTATGAATGAAAACCCCAGGAGATCAGCAGTTTCCGAGATACTCAAACCACCCTGTCTGGTACCAACATTCATTCTATGGTCAAAGTCACTTAGATCACATTTCTTCTCCATTCTGATGTTTGGTCTGAACAACAAAAAAAAACCTCTTGACCATATCTGCATGCTTTTATGCATTGAGCTGCTGTCACATGATTGGCTGATTAGATATATGCATTAACAAGCAGGTGCACCCATTAAAATGTCCACTAAGTTTATATATGTAGAGGATTCTGCTAAGAAATAATGTGAAAATGCCAGAAACTTTTATCAGGTCAGGCAGCGTTCATGGGAGAGAAAAAGAACCAACATTCTGGATCAAAGACCCTTTGCAGAAACTGAAAAAGTGAGAAAATATGAACATTTTAGATAATAGGAAGTGCTGGAGAGATTGAAGTAAATTCCTGTGACAGGGTTGTCCAGGTAACAACAACTTTGGGACAGAATAGAAAAAGAAACAAGTAAATACATTTATAATGAAATATTCAGCTACGTGTGGACAGGTTAAAAAAAATACCAACAAGAAGAATTAGGAATAGAGGTAGGCCCTCAAGTCTCTCACATCCGCCTCCATCATTGGAAAGCATCATCTGATCTGATTGTAACTTCAACTCTCCCTGCCCATTTACCAGCGGTAACCTTCCCTTCCTTTCTAATCAATAACCTCTCAATCCCTGCCTTAACAGAGACTACTTCCACAACTCTTTGAGGAAGAATTCTTTAGTCTCACAACCTACTGAGGAAACAAAATTCACCTCACCTCTACATTTAATGTGTTTTTAAAACAACTCTCACTCTCCTAAATTCTAACTGATGGAAATCTAGCCTGTGCGACTTTCCCCAATAAAACAACTTGACTATTTCAGGTAATAATCTAGTAAATCCTCTTTAAACTGTTTCCAATGCATTAACCTTCTTCCTAAAATTTGAAAACCAATACTCTACACTGTATGTGTGGGGGTGTATGGGGTGTCTAGAGAGGGGTAGCACCTCTGGTGGGGGGGCCTGCCGTACCCTTTTCAGGATAGCTCATCCACCTTTGGTCCCCACCTGGCGCTCAGCTCTCACTTGTGGCTCCAAGTTGCTGTAGCACGCGCAATGGCAATACCCCGGTAAACTGTCTCGGCAGTCGGGCCAAACCAGGTGAGGGCAGCCGATGGGTATCGGACCCTCGGTGAGTAGGGGATCTGCCTGTCCCAGCATGTGAAGTCTGGCCCTGGCAGATGGAGCAGAGGACACCGATTGATGGTCCAACGGTCAAGGAGGCAGGTCAGCAGGTGTGGTGGAGCGCTGAGAGCACGATAAAGCACTTAGACGTCCTGGTCATCCACTGCAAGAGGTGATGTCCTCTTTAAACTCACCCGGCAGAAGGCAAAGGCAAACCATTGCTGTAACCTGCCGAGTACATGACTTCCCAACATGTCAGAGCGGCGTGGAGGGAAATGATCTGCCAACTGGAATTTCCAGGTGCGACCTAAAGTGAGCGAGAGATCAGTGCCTGAAATAACTGATAAATCACCTCCATAATGTTGTATTCAATTCTTTGAGCAATACGTGATAACTTTCCATTAACTTCCCTCAGTACGTATTAGATATTTCCAAATCATTCACCAATACAGCCAGCAGGTGTATCTAAGAACTGTGCAATCTCTCTATCCAATCATATTATGCCTTTTCCTGTTTCTTACCAAAATAGTCAATTTCACACTTTTCCAACAGTTTGCTTCATTTTTCAGACCAATGCATGCTCACATAATATACATATATCTCTTTATAGCAGGGGTTCCCAAACTCTCTAAAGCCATGGACCAATACCATTAAGCAAGGGGTCCGTGGACCCCCTGCTTCATAGCCTCTCATGTCTTCTTCAGAACTTTTAAGCCTTGATACATCTTGTCTTCCAGAATAGTGACATTTTAAGATCACTTCCAAAAGTAGGATATATATAAAACTAACTTCAAGATGGAAAATTATATAGGATTTTGAGATGGAAACTCAATCATTTGCATACAGCAAATTATTTATTTATTTATTTGTTTATTTGGTGATTACAGCTATTGCCTACACTAGTTAATCTCCTATGGCTGTGAAATTTAGCTGCTTCCATGTTTTGACCTTTGCATGGCACAGTTGATGTATGGTCTACTAACATCTAAACAATTTTACAAGTTGTAAATGGTAGCCAAGGATAATTAAAAGTTGGTGATTTTTGGGATCCAGGTGAGTAAAAACAGAATAGACTTGGTTTATTTCTTTTAATATTTTTCTGCAAAATGTTCCATTTGTTTATGTTCCATTTGAGGGAGTTAGATATGGCCCTTGTGGCTATGGGGATCAGGTGGTATGGAGGGAAGGCTGGGGCAGGGTTCTGAGTTGGATGATCAGCCATGATCATAATAAATGGCGGAGCAGGCTCGAAGGGCCGAATGGCCTACTCCTGCACCTATTTTCTATGTTTATCTCCAATAATAAATCCCTTAGTAAGACGAAGGAAGTAGTTTTATAAGCATACCAGTGCAAAGGAGTGTGAAGAAGAGTGCTCTTCTCTTTGGGTCTTACTATATGTCTCTTTAAAGCCTGAAATTGTAAATGATCTCTACCCTTGAAATGAATGGCCAGTATATTTACAGGTCTGAATGTTGCTTTCACTTATGAGTATATCAACTCCATAATCACACAGTATACAGTTCTGAACGAAATAAAAAATTTTGCCTTGTGGACTGCTCTATCCAGTAGATCCAGAATATTAGCAGATCTGCTACTGCATCACTTTAAAGGAATTGGATAACAATGGAATTGTCCATGCCCTACCAGAAAATTATACATTGGCTACCAGTTTATAGAGGCAACCAATTTTTATTTTGTGTGCTTGACTGTGGTTTTGCATTTCACTTCCTAATCTTTATGAGAATGATAAATAAATGTCATTTATTCCTTTTGGTACTTACATTTCCAAAACAGTGTGAATGATGTACTAAATAAGAGTTACATTTCTAGCTACCTAACTGCACTGCAAGATTCCTGGTTGATTAAAGGAAGGAAAATTTTTGAGGTGGGGCCTGGTTATTTTGGAAATAACTTGTCCTCATTATATTTATATGATGAAATCAATTAGCTACCTGCAGCATTCATTAAATTGCCTAGAAAGATTCTTCAGCTTACATAAGGGCTTCTGCCATATTTGGTTTCAGTACAATACACATCATCTTAATCAAGGCCTTTAGAAACACTCCACCCCTTTGCTAGACTAATCAACCCCAAGGGCAATCACTCACCACGATTGGCAGGAAGCCCTGAAACTGAGGGATGAGTTATTAGAAGAGCTGCAAGGATGCCAGAGCAGTGAGCTTAACTGGAGGCAGCCCTGCACTCTGGAGACATGAAGAAATCATCTTTCTTCTGGCAGATCTAATATACATGGAAACTCCTGCATTTAGCAAATCTTGCGATCCTTCAGGGCATAAACTGAGGCTGCTACTGTGGTAAAGCGGCCACTGCAACAATATCTGTTCCTAGAGCCTTCAACAAGCAAATCTGGAGAGTCACAGGAATGTCTGTTGTGACAGAGCTCACAAACACTGGAAGTGGACCTGTTCTCAAATCTCCCGATGTAAATTGCTCATCTCTTATGATGCATTCTGCCATACATTTACTGCCAAGAGGTAACGGGGCAAAAGTTACACATTGGTCACCAGAGGTACCGTAAAATATACAATGCCATCAATGGCTGGTCATATGCATCTCTGCACCTTCAGTTAAAGTCAATGGATTTTCTGTTTTAAGTCATTGTAAAACTGTAAGAACTTAAGACTCTTTTATTAACAGTGATGCAGCTGGCCCAGCCGTTATCTCATTGTGTCTAAGACCCGGGTTCAATCTGGACTTCGTGTGCTGCCTGTGGGAAGTTGCCATTCTCCTCGTGATCTTGTGGGTTTTCTGAGGGTGCTCCACTTTCCTCCGATGTCCCAAAGACACAGAAACATAGAAAACCTACAGCACAGTACAGGCCCTTCAGCCTGCAATGCTGTGCCCAACACCTGCGTGTATGTTGGTAGTTTAATTGGCCACTGCAAAGTGCCCCAAGTGTGTAGATGGAATGGCAGAATTTGGAGGGAGATTAAAGAATGAATGGACAATGGAATTAGGGTAGGGCCAGTGTAAATGGGTGGCTGATGGTAGTATGGACTAGGTGGGCTGATTGGCCTGCTTCCAAACAGCCTTACGACTAAGTATAAGACATCATCATGACGTTCTCCACCTAGTTATGTATTTCAAGGACAGCATGGCGCCGCAGCAGTTAGTGCCATTGCCACTCAGCTCTGGGGACCTGAGTTTGAATGATCTGCCCATGGGTAATCTGGGTGGTGTTTACATGTCCTCCACCGGGTGTTCTAGTTCCCTCCAAAACATGTTGGGCTAGGTTAGTTGGTGGCTATAGATGATCTCTCAGTGAAGATAAGCAGCAAAAGAATTTAAATGGAGTTAATGGGACTGATGAGGTTGCTCTGCTGGGAGTTGGCATGGTCCTGAGGGCCATGAGACCACTTTTTGTGTTGTAATAAGTAAGATTTGCTGTTTACATTTAAGAATAACTGTGACTTTGGAAGAATGCATGAACTTTTCAACAAGACTCTTAAACATATTTTCCCTGCTTACCAGATACTTGGGAAAACTCCTCCCGTCCCAAAGAGGACTGGCCAATGTGCTGCCTGTCCTCACATCCACTCCCTTGTACTCTCTTGACTATGGGTCAAAGAGAACTAAGATGAAACAAGAAGAGCAAGAACCCCAGTCATCTGTGTAACTCACTGGAGACTCTGAATCACTTTGGGACATCTCCCAGGCAGGGGAACTGGGATAGAAAACATGGAAATTGCCAGTACCGCAGCAAGGCTTAAGAGGTTAGGCAGCATGGGGGCAGGGATTGAAACCTTTAGCCCAATGTAATTGATAACACACTTTTACAGTTTTCAATCTCTAATTGAAAAAATTAAACAAAGATCTCATATTAGAGCTGGTTGTTTATTTTGATATTGAACACATATAAAGGAAGTATTTTGGAGACTAGTATCGTTGTATATTGGGAAAGATTGATCTTTTTTTCATCCCTCATTTGAATGGTGCTGGTGAGAAGTCAGCATGACACAAATGTAAAGTGGCAGCTCAGAACAGGAAGGCAACTCCACTGTGCAAAAAAGGTGGAAGCAAGTGTTAAAAGTGGAAAGATGCAAACCAGGGTTGGCCCAGGGCAAGTGACAGCAGTTGCTGAGTATTCTGTGGGGCCAGAGTGCTCCTGTCTAGTTTGTTGAGTTGTCTTTGGACAGATGTCAAAAATAAAATCTTGTACCAATTTTTCACTTGTTCAGAATGACAAATCAATATAAAAATCACCCAGATTAAGTGTTTGTATGTACTTTGTTCCTCTACCAATTCAGTACCTGTAATGAAGTTTGTAGACTATACAACTCCAAAACGAATGAAAATTGCCAATCTTTAATTGTCTGTCAATTGAAATATTACCTGAATAGCCTTAACAATTCATTCTCTACTTTTCATAGTTATACAACACAGATACTGAGCCTTCAGCCCAATGTACAATAATCCCAAGTTATTTTCCATGCATCATGCACCCCCACCAATTATATCATTAGAGCAATTTACAGTGGCTAATTAATCTACCAACCTGCAACCCTTGCAAATGGAAGAGCTAACCAGCATATGCAAAGGAAATCCCACACATTCATGGGGGTATGTGCAAACTCCACCAAGACAGTATTGACCCCAGTTACCGGAATGGTGAGGAATGCTACCACAAATACATTCTTTGCATTTTAACCTGTGTGCCTGATTGGTGAATTAAAAATGCACATTATAATTAGAATGTGTGTAAAGTGGTTGACACATCATAATATTCCATTTTAGAAAGCTGTCAATCACATTTTAGAATTTCATTTCTATAACACCTGTCCTATTCACTGAAAGTTAGATACTGTCAGCTTGCAGACTACCAAGATGGAATATCCAGAGTTGTTGCTCCATCCTGTGCTTGGCCTCATTGTGGCAGAAGAGGACGCTGTGGGCAGATGTGTCAGTATGGGAATGGGAAGTGGAATTGAAATAGTTGGCTATGGGAGATCCTGGCTGTTGTAGCGTATTGAAAGAAGGTGCTCGACGAGGTGGTCCTTCCGTCTGTGTCAGGTGTCACTGATGTTGAGGAGGCCTCACTGGATGCAGTAAATGATGCCGGTGGGTGAAGCACTGTCTCAGCTGGAAGGGCTGCTTAGGGCTCTGAGTGGTGGTGAGGGAGGAAATGTAGGGGCAGGACTAAAACTTTGCATGGTTGCAGAAATAAGTGCTAAGAGGGAGAAAGGTGAGGAAGGACAAGTGGACAAGGGACAGAGTAATCCTTGCAGAAAGCATAGTGGTGGTGTCTGATGGTACGATCCCCTTGGAGCTGTGGGCTTGTGGGGTGGTAAATGAAGACAAGAGGGACTTTATCCCTGTTACGTTGGGGTGAAGAGCATGGGGGGAGGGTAGACGTGCATGAAATGGAGGAGATGCAGGTGAGAACTTCATGGAAAGCAAGTAGTGATAAAAGCCAGCTTATTTATCAGTGTAATGACACTGAACAGGTTCTTTCTGAGAGTCCTTTGTTTATTTTTACAAATTTGTAAAATGGGCAACCATCTCAAAAGTTTTTGGGATGGCTGTTGGTAGAAATGGATTACATAGGCACGGATATGGGATTCCAAACAGGAAAGGCAGAAATCCATGCTGCCCCCACATGCACTGGAGCTCAAACATAAGTTTGCATTTCTTGGATTTAACATGTTCACCACCTGAAATCAGCCTGATTGACAGGCTTGGATTCCAGGAAGCAATCTAGAGCAGACAATCTGACACAGGTTGGTGACGTGGCTGGGGATGGTGCAGTTTTCATAGCTCACAGGCAGAGCTGGAAGCGTTTATGTAAGATTGCTAGAAAATGGAATTGGCTATGTGATTTAAATGTAACATTTGACATTCAGTGAGATAAAGAGTGATCTTCTACCACAAATTCACTTTCACTCGCTACCCCACAATCCCCTTGACATCCAAGAATTTATTAATCTCTTGCATATACTTTTCCTTTGTGGTAAACAATTTAAAAGATTCACAATACTTTCAGGTGAAGAAATTTCTCCTAATCTGAGACATTAGCCCCAAGTAAGAGGCACCAGCCACACTCTCTCCAATCAGGGTAATCATTCTTAGCTTCCTCTCAAACCAGTTGTTTCCTTTCAGTTGCTGGGTTTCCTCAAGTCCTGAGATATCAAGCTAGTTGTTGTTAATAATGCAAACAGACTAAATTGGAGACCACATATATTATTAAAATATTTTAATTATCCATGCATTTTTAGGAACTGACTGACTACTCCCTCATTGAGGTTAGGTTCATACACAAAATGTAACATCTCACCTAACCTCAGCTCATCAGCTTATCATTTTATGACTCTGAAGCTGAAAACCATTCTGCAACAGAAGGAAAGAATGTTTTCACCTGACTTGCCAGGAACCAGACAAGCCACTGAGTTGTGACAGTTTCCAACTAAATACTGTATCAGAATATTTTTGATATTGGAAGATCAGGGGAAGAGAGGCATTTATTCACAGATCCAAGGTTGATTCTGGTGCTTTTTTGGAGAATGAAGGAAGTTATTGTGCTGGGAAGTACAATATTCCAACAATATTTTGTGTAATTGAAAATTTTAAAGGCACCGGACTCTTGAGCTGACATTTCCGTCAGCTCTAAAACAAATACTAATGGAATTTATTGTTTTGTATCAGCCACTACCCCATTACCTGCAAAGTAACAGCAAGTCATGGTGTGCAAGGAAAGCTAACAAGGAACAACTCTTCCTCTGTGTGTTAAACTTCTGCAGTTTGCTCCTGAGGGGGAAACACCCCTCAATAGAACCTAAACATACCTAAGTGACAGCCGCTACAAAAGAATTGGCTTATTCAATCTCACTACGTAATTAAGATATCAGAGAGATCACATATTCATAGCTTTGGATACAACATGGTTCTACAATGATTTAGTAATTCTCCTCTTCATTACCAGCAGGTCAGTGGCTGAATATTTAGTACAATACTGAGACAAACTATCTGATTCAATCCCTGCATGGTGTTCTGTTAACTTAAAATCACAGCAGTAGCTCCATACATCACCCCCAATGCACCAGTGGTGAGTGAGGCTTTATAGCTGCTGCAGACCCAGCAGCAGTGTGTATGGCCCACTGTTTGATGCAGCACAAAGAAAGCTGCACTGCCAGAGCTCCAGCTCATCCCGACTACCCACAAACCAACCTACATTTATACATTTGTAGGGATGGGTAATGTACTCTATAGCTGGGGCTTCCAACCCAAATGAAAACACCACAAGGTTTCTGATGACAACAAAGTTTTAAGACCATAAGCTACAGGTGCAGAATTAGGCCATTCGGCCCATCGAGTCTGCTCCGCCATTTCATCATGGCTGACCTATGCCCCTCGCAGCTCAATCTCCCGCCTTCTCCCCGATAACCCTTCATGCCCTGAAGACAAGTATATGCCACCTTGCTCTGAAAGGAGGTCTTTCGTTGTCATGTTAACAAATGAGATGGGAAGCTACTATGATGATAATTGCTAGCTACGCAAAAGTTAAATCAACCAGCCAAGAACCTGACCCAAGTTCTGAATTCATACACAAGTTCAAAAACATTCATGAAATGCAATAAATTAAAACAAAGGACAATACAAGATGTATAAATATAAAGTTCATTGAGTATAGGGTTTAGAAAAATAAGTTCAAATCATTTCAGGATATAAACAAAGGTCATATAACAGTATAGACAAACCAGATTATATGTCAAAACTATCATTTAAAATATCTTTGGTATAATAAGGGTGAACACAAAACACGAATACATGCTCAATGTACCATCACCAAGAAGTTAGTGCAGTATAGATGTTTTAGCTATCCATATACCTCACACTGGTTTGATTATGTCTATGTTTATACAATTTAAAAAGTTTATAAAGTTTCATGCCAAATCTACCGTACAGTAAAACAGACTTGAAATCAAAGTATATAACTTGCAATGGCTAATTAAACCTTCCCTTTAAATTAGTACCCCTCAAGAGTAAGCTACAAAACATTAACTAACAAATTCCTAGATATCGAAAAGACATTACTTTTCTTCATGTGCAGTCAAATAAGGAGGTGACATAGTGATACACATCACTTCACACCCCAATAATTATTTTAAGGATCATCAAAATGTTATTTTGCAAGAACCGTTTAGAATAAGAGTTAAAAAAATATAAAGTATAAATAATGCACTGTCTCATACCTTACATGTTCAAAGGTCAGCAGTTCAAAGATGAATTGAAAAGAGGTGACGAGGATTTACAGTAAATCAGGCCATATTATTTTACTAGCTGTTATGTTGATGTTGGAGTACACAAACCCAATAATTATTATCGTAGAAGAAATATGGAGTGTCTTTTTTTCCCAAGATTCCTCCTTAAACTAACTGCAAAACAGTCCTTTTTTGGAAAGGATTTTTAAAAAAATAATTGATGCTTTGAAAGAGGTTTTAAATTTTAAAACAAATCTTAAGGTGAGCATCATTAAAATCTTTGTTCAAACCTCCTGCTGACATTGTCATTTCCTCTGGGAAACTTTTATGCTCATATAAAAATACGCTTATCCAAATAATATGAAGATTGTCTCAACATACAGGCAGGCTTCACATATCAAAAAAAAATCATACTTGGCTACAATTCAATTCTGCTTGGAGAACAATCGTTTTTTTTTCTTTTTTCAATGAGTTAGACAGGTTTTCAGATGCCTAACATTCTTGAAATATATTTAAAACCAAAGAGGCACTGAATGCAAGAAGGCATATTAAGATAATGAACATATTTGCATAAATTTAAAATGCATATATGAAGAGTTACAGAATTTCCATTTCACAAACAGAAAATATGTGTTTACACTTTTTAAAAACGTCATAAGGCACACAGGTTCGGGGAGAAGTTCAAGTAATTGGAAAACATGAGGGTCTGTACCAACAATTTGATTTCTTAGATTTAAAAATCTAACAGCAACAAACTTTCCCAAGTTTAAATTTGCAAGAAACAGGTACGCATACTGAATAGTATGAATTACAATTGAATTTAGTACCATGCCTGTTGAATTTTTGAAATAGGATTAGGTTGCCTGGTAGAAATTGATAATAAATTAAAGTGTTTCTCTGAATGGTAGTTAGGTTGCAAAGTAACAGCATTTCAAACAGTTGAAAAGGATTTCATTAAACTCGCTGACTATAGCTGAAGGTGTTCACCATAAGATTAATGTCACTGTATATACCTACAGTATTATTTTACTGATATAGAAATGTTATATTTACATTTTGTTGGCTGTTAACATAACTGAAGACTTACAAATCAACAAGAGTGATACCTTGACCTATCTTGTTGGCTCTGTGACTACCTTAACTTCAGACAGGAAAACTGCAATGCTGTAGCACTTAATGACTGGGGAAGATCATATAAACCATGAAAACATAACCCCATTGTGGGCATAATCTGAAATCTTGATTAATTACAACCTAACAGTGCAATTTATTTGCTAACCTGTGTGTAATCGATTGTTATATATGGTTATACATTTAAGCTTCCTGTATAATCAAAGACAAATGTTTGAAAATGTTAAAAAATGGCTTAAAATGCAACAGAATCCAATACAGAGTCAGTGGCCATTTTATAAGGTACACCTGCTAGTTAATGCAAATACCTACTCAGCCAACCATATGGCAGCAACTCAATACAGAAATGAAATGGTCAAGAGGTTCAGTGTTGTTCAGACCAAACATCAGAATGAGGATGAAGTGTGATCTAAGTAACTTTAACCATGGTTAATGTCTGATGGGGTGGTTTGAGTATCTCCAAAACTTCTGATTTCCTGGGATTTTCACAACTGACAGTCTCTAGTTTACAGTTCTGTGGGTGAAAATGCCTCATTGATTGAGAGAAGTAAGAGGAGAATGGTCAGACTGGTTCATGCTGACAGTAACTACATGTTACAGCAGTGGTGTGCAGAAGAGCATCTCTGAAAACACAACTTATCAAACCTTGAAGTGGATGGGCTACAGCAGCAGATCATGTTAGTGTACCTAACAGGTATGCCTAATAAATCAGCCACTGATTGTATGCTGGTAGTGAGCAGGAATTGACTCATGAAACAGAAAGGTACTGTACTGGAACAAAAGAGATAAAGGGGTACATTGTAAAGCACAAAGATATTAAAGTCATTTTACTTTTAATTTTGATATTAATAGTATGACAGCTTTGAGTAATCCCAGTGAATGTGTGTTAAGGGACTCAAATCAATGTACAGAAACACCATAAAACATGATATCCCTGGCCAAGATTCAAGTAGTTAATTGAACTAGTCACATGCACATAAAAGTTAATAAAAAATAAAGTTTCCTTGCAGTGCTTTTTTCATGGATTGTACCAATTTGTGATATTCATTTTTACTACACATCCCACCTGCATTAGTATTTTGTGCAGGTTGGTGAGCAGGAAAGGCAAACTTCCTGTCAATTTTCACAGTTTTTATTAGACTCCAGGATATTTAAAGATAAGTTTTTATACTGTCATGGTAGTTCTAGTTATAGTTCTAGTTTTGATATTGATTGTCAGTTAATAGTCATATTAAAAAATGTCAAAAATGTTTCCTATATGATTTTGGTACTGTCTTTAAAAAAGCTGTTTGAAAATATGCAGAGAATAAATTACATTTGAAGAGTATTTCTTTAAACATTTGTCTGAGGAGGAACAAACTGCTTTTTTTTCCATTATATGTGTCAGTTTGTGGACAGTGCATTGGAAATGCTGAAAATAGTGTTAACATTTGCTGATGGCAGGTTGATATCAAACCATGCATATAATACAACTGATAGATTCAAAAATAATAATAATAGACATGTACTTTGAAAACAATAACCAAACTATATTCTTAAGTTCCACTGACTAGATGAGTTTTTTTTGCCATCTTTATACTTTGGAAAAATAAATACCAGCTTAAAACTAAGAATTCTCAAGACTCCAGTAAAAATGTGTAACAGACAATCTTCAGTTATCTCAATCAATCTGCAAGTTTTTTTTTTAAATTATGAAGCACATAAAGTTTGCTATCAAAAACACTTCTGTATTAGGATGCCTTAAAATGCAAGGACGGAAACTATTGAAAAGTTTAATCTGCAAAAGTTAGCCGCATAAGTGTAGAGTGTTATAAATCACCGATATCTTCATCCATAGGAACATTTTGAAGTTTTGCTAGTTCTTTTTCTTCCGTTTCTAATTCTTTGCAGACATTATTAACCACATCATTTACAACGTATTTGGATTTAGAGTCCATCACTGTCAGGTGGTTACTAGGTTTGTTCTCCAAGACTACCAAGTAGTTTTCTTTCACAGGGGGGTGAAGTACTGACACGTGCCCACTACTGAATACATGTGCCTCCTCAGTGATGGGGTTTCTGGGTTTATCCCGCATGTCAGAAGCTCCAGTATTAGATTCTGTTACAGTCTCTTGGCCGGAGTGTGAGAGCAGATTGCAGTTCTGGAGTGTAGCATACTCGTTGTTGGCCATTGACACAGGAACGACATTTGTTTCAGTAGATGGCAAATGCTGATCACAATTTAGAGATGCAGTTGTCGACAGTGGGAGACTCACTGTGAGGCTGAAGCTTAAGGTATTTGATGTATTCAGTAGATTTGAAGTCGTCAAAGGCAGGCTATGAGAAAGGCCTGTGTTTACCAGAGGCGACGACTGAGTTTGTAGTGCTGAAACAGCTTGACTCCCAGTAGAAGTATTAACATTCAATTGATTATTTCCATTCACAGACATCAATTGTGAAAAAATTAGGCCCCCATCCACTGTTTCTTGCTTGACTGGAGGTACAGCCTGTCCTGAATTAGGTAATGCACACATCACTGCATTTGGAGGGAGGGTGGCAGCCAAGAAAACCTTACCTTGCTGAAGACTGGCTGCAGTGCCACTGAGGAATGTTCCTCCCTCAGATGTATTTGTTATCAAAATGTTTCCTGTAAAACAGGATAAAGCGTAAATCATATTGAAGTGTGCACGTAATAACAACCCACTGTAAAAACATATACATGAGGCACCCTATTTAAACTGTAAACATTGTACTGATTTATGAGAACGTACAATGTTGTTGCCATAATTATTTCTATATAATCCGTTTTTTTTTCCCCCTAAACTGGACGGGAGTATAAAATGCTCGTATATACAAAATAACAATAAAGTGATTCAAAACATTCCCAGAAACAAATTTAAGAAGTTTGGGTTACAATCAACTTTTTAAAATTACCGAATGCAATTGCGTTGTTAAAAGCAGAAACTTAACAGTTTAAAATCTATTGTTTATTTCATTCCACATTAAAAAGACATACTGTTATACACAGTAATTGTTAACTATGTTTTCCAACATTAGCATTGCATTTACTTCTGCAGGACATAGCGAACTCGAAACTACTGAAAACCCCAAGCCAGTAGAAATACAAATAAACACAGAGGCTGTGTAATTAGTGGCTGTACTGTAGATGTTTCCCCCAATACAATACCATAGTTGCATCCTTTCTACCCCACTCAACCATACTTGATAATTTTGTTTTTGCCAGGTTAAATCCCTGCTGTCACAATTTTAGCACAAACAAAGGCTGTACTATAACAGGAAAATCCACTTTCTTCAAATGCTACTGTCATCTATGACATGTATTGCACAGATGATGCAAGCATTCTTGAGGAACTGCTGCAAGTTAGTTTAGTGAACCCGGTCAGGTGCCAAATTATTGGTGGACGAGCAATTTGGAGACAGTGACCACAACTCCCTGACCTTCAGCCTAGCTTTGGACAGGGATAGGTGCGATAGGAGCAGATGCTATGAGAAAGTATCTGATTAGGGGAAGGCACAACACCATGGGTCTAGGAGCCTGTACTGTGCTGTTCTATGTTCTATAAAACAAAAAACTGAAATGTAACCTGCGTTAGAAGCAATATAATACTGAAAATGAATACAATTAAACAATCAAATAAAGTGGCATGATACCGTAACACTTCATGGTGCCAGCAATCAGAAGATTGGGGTTTCATTCCCACTGCTGCTGGTAAGGAATTTGTACATTCTACCCATGACCGCATTGTTTCTTTTGGGTGCTCCAATTCCTTCCCACGCTCCAAAGATGCACGGATTAGTCAATGAGTTAATAAGTTGGCACAAGAAGCATGGCGACTCTTGCAAACTGCCTCCAGGACATTCCAGACAACGTATCTCACTGTATGGTGTGATGTACACATGACAAGTTAACCTCTGAATGTTTGGAGCCGAATCGTGGCACAGTGGTAGAGCTGCTGCCCTTGCAGAGCCAGAGACTCGGGCTCAATCCTGACCTTGGGCACCATCTGCATCAAGTTTGCACATTCCCCTCGTACATTGCCTCCCACTGCTCCTGTTTCATATTGGCTCACCGTTGTATATTACCCCCAATGAGTGAAGGAATCTGGGAAAGTTGATGGGGATGTGGGGAAAATTTAAGAAAAAGGCTTTATGTAACTTTGTGTAACTTAGTTTGATGGCCGGTGCTGAGACTATGTAGCCAAAGGGAAAATTTCTACGTTGTACCTCGATGATAATTCTCAGTGTGTGGCACGGTAGTGCAGCGATCAGCACGTCATATCCCAGTGGCAGCAACCGGTTTTCAATTCCCACCGCTATCAGTAAGGAGTTTGTACAGTCTCCCCATGACCACGTGCATTTCTTACAGGTGACCCAGTTTCCTCCCACATTCCAAAGACGTACGGTTTACGCGGTTAATGGATCACATGGTTGTAATTATGTGGCTTGGGCTTGTTGGGTTGGAACGGCTGGTTACTGAGCAGGAGCTCGAAATTAAAATTGAATTAAAGTGCAACAGAATTAAAAACTAAAATGATGGAATGAAATGCAGTGTCTGTCTTTCAAGATCCCTCAAAACTTTTTAAAGAGTCATCACTGTCAGTCAGGGTATTGAGTATACAAATTATGGTGCAATTCTAAAAGACACCAATGAGGCTTCACTTGGAGTATTGTGTACAGTTCTGGTCACCCTGCCATACAAAAGATGTTACTAAACTGGAAGGAGTGCAGAAAAGATTTATGAAGATGTTGCTAGGGACTGTGTTTCGGGAGAGGTTGGATATAAGATTTTTTCCTTGGAGTGTAGGAAACTGAGAGGTGCTAGGAAGGATAGACCTTAAGAGATCCTGGACTACCTGAAAATTATTGCAAATTTATTAATCTAAACTTCCCAGCAGGCATTCACAGCATAACACTAACCAAATTACTCATCAACAGGAAGATTGCACAGAGAACAAAACTATTTCTTCTTCTTAGATATATAGCACAGTAACAGGACCTTCTGGTCCAACAAGACTGCATCACCCAATTACACCCATGTGACAATTAACCTATTAACCCATACGTTTTTGGAATAGAGTCATAGAGAAGTATAGCACAGGAATAATCCCTTCGGCTCATCTAGTCCATGCCGAACTATTTAAACTCCCAACTACTATCAACCTGCACTGGGGCCATAGTCCTCTATACAGCTACTATCCATGTACCTATCCAAACTTCTCTTAAATGTTGAAATCGAGCTTGCATGCACCACTTGTGCTGGCAGCTTGTTCCACACTCTCATAACCCTCTGACTGGAGATGTTTTCCTTCATGTTCCCCTTAAACTTATCACTCTTCACCCCTAACCCATGACCTCTGGTTGGAGTCCCACCCAACCTCAGTGGAAAAAGCCTGGTTGCATTTACCCTATCTACACCCCTCATAATTTTTATACTTCTGTCAAGTCTCCTGTCATGGTCCCGACTGGCAATTCCCCATCTTGCTATTACCTCCTTAATTGGGCCTTAATCCCCTCGTCTGATTTCCAGTCACTCCCAGTTCCACTAATTACAGCATACCTGGTTCCCATGAGCAAACATAGGATAAAACTCGGGCGGCGCAGCCATACTTTGCCAGTTTGTTGGTTGACTCTAGTGTGAATAAAACTGGTTTCCTGATTCCTTGGGACTGTCAGTTCTAAGCTCCGCATCATTTCCTGGATACTCTACATAAACCTTGTCTCCGTGTAAAGACTCTCCTGGATACTGGTTCCCCGTTCGCAGCGGTGCTAATGCCTCACGACTCTGCCTCCACGCCTGTGTCCTGCACTTGGGTTTGTCCTCAGCCTCGTCCTTGCAACAGAATGAACTGGAACCCTATGCTGGGGACCTAGGGAAGTGCTGGGCCTTCTTATTACAATGCTCTTTGGTCTTTGAGCAACAGCCACATACGTACACCTCAGACAGATCAGAGATTGCATACATCATGGGGCTGTTACGAGGGGATGCCTTGGCATAGGCCACCGCGATCTGGGACAACCGTCCAGAGGTCTGTTCCTCTTTCCTCTCCTTCGTCTCCGAAATGAGAAAGGTCTTTGAACAGCCCATTCACAGTAAGGACACCGCTAAGCGCTTGCTAACTCTCTACCAGGGTTTGCGAAGCGTAGCAAAATACTCCATCGAGTTCCGAACATTAGCAGTCGACTCTGGGTGGAATGACAAGGCAGGGCCTCTCAGATAAGATAAAAGATGCACTGGCAGTGAGGGATGACGCGGACAGCCTGGACTCTCTGATCCCTCTAGCCACTAGGCTCGATAATTGACTTCAAGAGCGCCTGAGAGAAAAGACCAGTCCCTCGGGTCAGCCCACATCCCACCCTACCATCTTCAGCCAGCCTCCCGTCCCCAGCCGCTCCAATTATAGCTCCTGCTCCCACCGTCCCCACTACCCTGGGGGAGGAACCGATGCAGCTGGGACGGAACAGTCTCTCACCGGTCGAAAGACTTCGGAGACGGAGAGATGGGGATTGTTACTATTGCGGCCAGCTGGGACATTTCCGGGATACCTGTCCTCTGCGGCCAAAAGGGAGGGCTCACCAGTAGAAAGGGGGACCCTGGTGAGCCAGGCGACACTCCCTTCAGTCCCCCAGACCCGGATGCAGATCCCGGCTACCGTGAACTATCAACGACAGTCCCTGTCTCTATCTGCCTTGGTGGATTCTGGAGCCGAGGGAAATCTGTTGGACGAGGACATAGCCTTCCGGGCCGGAATACCTCGGGAGCCGTTAAGTACCCCTCTAGAGGCCTGGGCGCTGGACAGGAAACTGCTGGCCCGGGTTACCCACTGTACGCCACCCCTGACATTGATTCTGTCCGGAAACCATTGAGAGGAGGTACAGTTTAATCTCATCCATTCCCCTCAAGCCCCTGTAGTTCTAGCATATCCCTGGCTGAACCACCACAACCCCTACTTCAACTGGTCTACCAGGAGGATAGCCAGCTGGAGCCCGTTTTGCCACACCACCTGTCTGCGGTCGGCTCCATCCCCTAGGGAGGCTACCGCGACCCTGCCTGACTTGGAACCCTTCGACTTGTCCTTAGTTCCCCCGGGATTAATAAAGTATGACTATGACTATGAGAATACCATGACCTGGGACAGGTATTCAGCAAACAATGGGCTCTCTCCCTGCCTCCACACCACCCGTATGATTGTGCTATCAACCTTCTCCCCGGGGCCTAGTTACCCACCAGACGTCTTTATAACTTATCTCGACCAGAGAGAAAGGCCATGGAGAAATACATCAGTGAGTCCCTCGCGACGGGCATTATTCGACCTTCATCCTCCCTGGTGGGCGCCGGTTTCTTCTTCGTAGAGAAGAAGGATGGGTTGCTTTGTCCCTGTATTGATTACCGAGGCCTAAACAATATAACAGTTTAAAAATAAGTACCCACTACCCCTCACTAACTCGGCATTTGAACCGCTTCACGGAGCCACCATTTTCTTGAAGTTGGACCTTCGTAGCACCTACCACCTAGTCAGGATGAGGGATGGAGACGAGTGGAAGATGGCCTTTAATACACCTTTGGGCCACCTCGAATACTTGGTCATGCCGTTTGGCCTCACCAATGCCCCCGCTGTTTTGCAAGCCCTCATCAATGATGTACTGAGGGACTTTATTAATCAATTCTTGTTCGCCTACCTAGATGATACCTTAATATTTTCTAGCAGCCCCCAGAAACACATTCACCATGACCGTCTAGTCCTCCAGAGACTGTGGGAGAACAAGGTATTTGTGAAGGTGGAGAAATGTGAGTTCCACATCCCTTTGGCCAGCTTCCTGGGCAACATCATTGAGAGCGGGCAGGTGAGGGCAGATCTCAAGACGATCTGGGCAGTGGAATGGTCCAGACCCACAACCCGCAAGCAACTTCAGCGTTTTTTGGGGTTTGCAAACTTTTAACGCTGATTTATCAGGGATTACAGCTGGGTGGCAGCACCCCTTACCCGACTTACCTCGCCTACCACACCTTTTTGTTGGGACTCCGAGGCTGATTCGGCATTCACTTCCCTGAAGAGGCAGTTCACAACCGCTCCCATCCTGGTCCAACTGGACCCCTGCCGTCAATTCATTGTTGAGGTTGACGCCTCCGACTCCGAGGTAGGAGCGGTCCTGTCCCAATGTTCAAGTCCGGATGAAAAGCTTCATCCCTGTGCCTTCATTTCTCACCGACTGTCCCCCGCTGAGTGGAATTACGACGTGGGGAATCGGGAACTACTGGCGCGGCAGTCAAGCTAGCATTGGAGGAGTGGAGGCACTGGCTGGAGGGGGCGGAACACCCATTTATTGTTTGGACTGATCATAAGAACCTGGGATATATTCAGACCGCCAGACGTTTGAACTCCCGCCAGGCCCATTGGGCATTATTTTTTGGACGGCTCAAATTTTCCCTCACGTACCATCCAGGGTCCAGGAATGGGAAGCCGGATGCGCTCTCCCGCCAATACAACTCCAAGGAGGACACTTCCAGCCCAGAGACTATCCTCCCACCGTCCTGTGTGGTGGCAACCCTCACTTGGGAGATTGTCCACAATAAAGGAAGCCCAACAGGATGACCCTGACCCCGGCAATGGACCCGCCGATCGCCTGTTTGTGCCTGATTCCGTCAGATCTCAGGTTCTCCGGTGGGGGCACACATCTCGGTTCGCCTGCCACCCCAGGAGTGATCGGATCCTGGTTCTCCTGTAAAGACACTTTTGGTGGCCTTCCATGGAGACGGATACCCTTTCCTGTGTCTCTACATGTTCCGTCTGTGCCCGTGGAAAAGCCTCCCATCGGCCACCTGCAGGTTTACTTTATCCCCTACCTGTCCCTGGTCGTCCTTGGTCACACATCGCCCTAGATTTGTCACTGGTCTACCCCCTTCACATGGAAGCACCACTGTACTCACTGTGGTAGACCAGTTCTCCAAGACGGTGCACCAGAGATCCCAACACACTAAACTTTGTAGCCCTCCCTAAACTCCCTTCTGCTCAGGAAACCGCAGACCTTGTCATTCGCCACATCTTCCGCCTCCATGGAATCCCCGCAGATATCGTCTCCGATCGAGGTCCCAATTCATCTTGCAGGTATGGAAGGCCTTCTGTGAAGCCTTAGGTGTCTCGCTCAGCCTGTCATCCAGCTTCCACCCACAGACGAATGGGCAAACAGGTCAACCAGGACTTGGAGGCGACGCTACGTTGTATTACAACCAACAAACCATTTACCTGGAGTGATCACCTCGCGTGGGTTGAGTACGCCCACAACTCTCTGGTTTGTACTGCCATTGGAAGGACCCCTTCGAGTGCTACCTTGGGTACCAACTCCCGCTGTTCCCCACGTAAGAAGAGGAGATTGTGGTGCCATCTGTTCAGGCCCATATCGATCGGTGCCGCATGGTTTGGGAAGACACACACACGGCCCTGCTGAGATCAGCCGATTGCAATAGAACGACTGCCGATCGACACTGGACTCCTGCGCTTGAGTATCGACCTGGGCAGATGGCGTGGCTTTCATCCAAAGACATTCCTCTCAAAAACAAGCCTAAGAAACTCCACCCCTCGCTTCCTGGGACCTTTCAAGGTGGAAAGTATCATCAACCCCACAGCAGTCCGACTTAAGCTACCAAGATCTATGCACATCCACCCTACTTTTCATGTTTCCCAATTAAAACCACTTTCCGTCAGCCCCTTGTGTCCTCTGACCGAAACCCCTCCACCCGCCCGATTCATCGACAACCACCCGGCCTACACCGTCTGGCAGCTACTAGATGCGCGCCGTCGGGGCAGGGGGCTCGAATACCTGTTCGACTGGGAAGGGTACGGCCCAGAGGAGCATTCCTGGGTTCCCTGCTCCTTCATCCTGGGCCCCTCCCTCATCCAAGACATCCATCAGGACCATCCGGACAAGCCTGGATGATCGCCTGGGGGGTGGAGGGAGTACTGTCATGGTCCTGTCTGGCAATTCCCCATCTTGCTATTACCTCCTTAATTGGGCCTTAAGCCCCTCGTCTGATTTCTAGTCACTCCCAGTTCCACTAATTACAACACACCTGGTTCCCGTTAGCGAACATAGGATAAAACTCGGGCAGCACAGCCCTGCTTTGCCAGTTTGTTGGTCAACTCTAGTGTGAGTAAACCTCGTTTCCCAATTCCTTGGGACTGTTAGTTCTAAGCTCCGCATCATTTCCTGGATACTCTACGTAAACCTTGTCTCTGTGTAAAGACTCTCCTGGATACCAGTTCCCCATTCGCAGCGGTGCTAATGCCTCATGTCTCTGCCTCCGCGCCTGTGTCCTGCACTTGGGTTCGTCCTCAGCTTTGTCCCTGCAACATCTTCTCCTAATCTGCTACGTTTAAAGGGATAAAGTCTTAATAACTCAGTTCCTCCAGGCCCGGCAACATCCTTGTAAATTTTCTCTGTACTCTTCCAACCTTATTTACATCTTTCCTGTAGGTAAATGGCCAAGAATGCACACAATACTCCAAATTAGAACTCACCAATGTCTTGTACAATTTCAAAAATTCTAGTCTTCTTTACTCAATATTTTGATTTATGAAGGCCAATGTGCCAAAAGCTTTCTCTATGACCCTGTCTACTTGTGACACCACTATCAACAAACTATGGACCTGTGTTCCCAGATTCCTTTCTTCAACCACACTCCTCAGTACCCTACTGTTCACTGTGTAAGGCACTGGTTATTCCTACCAAAGCACAACACCCCACACTTGTCTGCATTAAATACCATCTCCCATTTTTCCAGCAGGTCCAGATGCCACTGCAATCCATGATAGACTTCCTCGCTGTCCACTACTGCCCCAGTCTTGGTGTCATCTGCAAATTTGCTGATTCAGTTAACCACATTATCATCCAGATCCCAGCACCGATGCCTGCAACACTCCACTAGCCATGGACCTCCAGTCAGAGAGGAAACCATCTACTACAACTCTCTGGCCTCTCCCAAGTTGCCATTATCTCATCCAATTTACTACCTGAATGTGAGAGAACATGAAAACTCCTGAAAGAGTGCAAATTATACCCGGGTCGCTCGTGCTATAAAGCATTACACCAACCGTCACACTACCATGCCGCCCAATGCTTCAGGTAATGCGGCAGTAAATGGTTCTGGGAGATGTACAGCCAAATTTCTGATTGACGTAAACTAACCCAGAACAGTTTCACTTTGACCCAGAGGTGTCTACTAAAGAAAGCAGTACTGCGTTATCAAATTTCCAGGCTTATATACTCCCATTGCAACATTATTGACTATTGTCACATGACACTGTTTCTTTAGAGATGCAGCATGGAACAGATCCTTCCGGCCTAACTAATTGCACTGCCCAGCAACCCACTTATTTAACCAATTAACCTACTAACCGCCATGCCATTGGACAGTGGGAAGAAACCTATGCGGTTAAGGGAAGGATCTACAAACTCCTTACAGAGGATGCCGGAATTGAACTCTTAACTCCAACGATGTAAAAGCATTGCGTTAACCGCCACGTTATCGTGGCACCCTGTTCTATGTCAACTATTCCATTAATGATGAAATGGAAAATCTTTCTGTGAATTTCTCACATTGTAATTGCATTCTCTCACTAATGGTGGGGCTGCAGCATCTTAGTTTGTCACCTCACTCTTTACTACTAGTATCAGCAGTAAATCGCAAATGTCACTCCACTCTTCAAGAAGGGGGAGGGTGTAGGCAAAACTCAGGAAATTATAGGCCAGTTAGCCTGACTTCAGCGGTTGGCAAGTAACTAGATTCCATTTTTAAGAATTAGGTTTTTGGGTACTTGGGGAATCTACTATTAAGGATGAGGTTTTAGGGTACTCTGAGGTGCAAGATAAATCAGGTATGATTCGCTTAAGGGAAAATCTTGCCTGTCAAATCTTATGGAATTCTTTGAGGAAATAACAGACAGGATTGACAAAGGAAAGTCAGTAAATGTTGTTTATATGGACTTTCAGAAGGACTTTGACAAGGTGCCACACATGAGACTGTTAAACAAGATAAGAGCCCATGGTTTTGCAGGGAAGGTACTAGCATGAACAGAAGATTGGCTGACTGGTAGAAGGCAAAGAATGGGAATAAAGCGGGCTTTCTGGTGACCAGTGGTGTTCTGAGAAGGCCAGTTATTTTCATGTTATATGTTAATGATCTGATGGCAATAAGTACTCCATTTTGAGTACCGTTGGCAGGGGGGGGGGGGGTGACCTACCTGGAGGTAGCAATGGCGGCTGTGCCCCTGGCACTGAGTCTGGCCCTGTGGCTCAGAAGGGTAGGGAACAGATGAGGATGGGAGCAGTAATAGGGGACTCTATAGTTAGGGGGACACAAAGGTGATTCTGTGGACATGAAAAGGAAAAACAGATGGTAGTTTGCCCCACCAGGTGTCAGGGTCCATTAAGTTTCTGAACGTGTCTGCAATATCCTGAAAAGGGAGGGTGAGCAGCCAGAAGTCATGGTACATATTGGTACCAACGACACGGGTAGAAAAAGGAGGTCGTGGAAAAAAAGGATACAAGGAGTTAGGAAGGAAGCTGAGAAGCAGGAGCTCAAGGGTAATAACTTCAGGATACTGCCTGTGTCACGCGACAGAGTACAGGAATAGAATGTGGTGGTGGAAAAATGTGTGGCTGAGGGATTGGAGCAGGGGGCAGGGATTCAGATTTCTGGATCATTGGGACCTCTTCTGGGGCAGGTGTGACCTGTACAAAAGGGATGGGTTGCACTTGAATCCAAGGGGGACCAATATCCTGGCAGTTATGTTTACTAGAGCTGTTGGGAGTGGTTTAAACTAATACAGCAGGAGCATGGGAACCAGGATGATAGAGCTGAGGACGAGTCAGCAGGTTTACATGTAGATGATGGGTGTAAGGAAGGACAATCCAATGAATGGGTACAAATGCAGACAAAGAGTTAAATTGTACCACAGAGACAAAATTCAAAAGGACGAAGAATGCAGGAATGAAGGTGCTGTATTTAAATGTGTTAGCATTCGGAATAAGATGTAGAGGTAGGTCTGTATGATGTTGTGGACATCACTGAGTTGCGGCTGAAAGGCGGCCATAGTTGGGAGCTTAACATCAAAGGATATACTTTGTGTTGAAAAGACAGGTAGGGAGGCATAGGCGGTAGTGTGGCTCTGTTGGTCAGAAATGGAATTACATCTTTAGAAAGAGGTGACACAGGATCAGAGAAAGTTGAATCTTTGTGAGCAGAGTTAAGAAACTGCAAGGGTGAAAAAAAAAACCATTATGGATATCATATATAGACCCCCAAGTAGTAGCCAAGATGTGGGGTTGAGATTGCAAAGGCATGCACTAAGGGTAACGACACAATTGTAATGGGGGACTTCAATACGCAAGGGGATTGGGAAAATCAGGTTGGTGTCAGATCATAACAGAAGGAATTTGTTGAATGCCTGCGAGATGAATTTTTAAAGTAGCTTGTGCTTGAGCCTACTTAGGGAAGGATTATCTCAGCTTGGGTGTTGTGTAATAACCCAGATCTTATTAGGGAGCTTAACATTAAGGAACCCTCAGGAGGCAGTGATCATAATATGATTGAATTACATACTGCATCTTAAGAGGGAGAAGCACAAGTCCGATGTATCAGTATTGCAACAGAATAAAGGGAATTACAGAGGCATGAGAGAGGAGCTTGCCCAGATGGATTGTAAGAGGATACAGGTGGGGATGATGGTAGAGCAGGAGTGGCTGAAGTTGCTGGGAATAGTTCGCAAGGTGCAGGTTAGATATGTCCCATGGAAGAAATGGTTCTCATATGGTAGGGAACCATGGCTGATAAGGGAAGTTAAGTACTGCATAAAAGCCAAGGAATGGGCATATAAGGTAGTGAAAGTGAGTGGGAAGTCGAATAACTGGGAAGCTATTAAAATCCAACAAAAGGCAACTAGAAAGCTATAAGAAAGGAAAAGGTGAAATATGAGGGCAAACTAGCCAATAATATAAAGCGGGATCTAAAAATATAAAGAGTAAAAGGGAGCTGAGAGTTGATATTAGACCACTGGAAAATGATGCTGGTGAGGTTCTAATAGGGGACAAAGAAATGGCAATTGAACTTAATGGGTATTTTGCACCAGTCTTCACTGTGGAAGACACTAGCAGTGTGCCAGTGATCCGTAAATGTCAGGAGCAGGAGTGAGTTCCATTGCTATTACAAAGAAAAAAGTGCTAGGCAACTTAAAGGTTTTAAGGTGGATAAGTCACCTGAACAAGATAGACTACATCCCAGAGGTTGCTGAAGAGATAACAGATGCATTGGTCATGATCTTTCAAAAATCACTTGATTCTGGCATGGTCCTCGAAGACTGCAAATGTCACTCTACTCTTTAAGAAGGGAGGAAGGCAATTATAGGCCAGTTAGCCTAACCTCAGTGGTTAGGAAAGTGATGGAGTAAATTATTAAGGATGAGGTTTTGGGGTGCTTGGAGACTAATGATAAAATAAGTCAAATGCAGCATGGTTTCTGAAAAGTGAAATCTTGCCTGACAAATTTGTTAGTGTTCTCCGAGGAAGTAACAAACACAGTGGACTAGGGAAAGGCAGTGGATGTCACTTACTTGGATTTTCAGAAGTCATTTGATAAGGTGCCACACATGAGGTAAACTTCTATGGCGTTACAGGAAAGATAGTGGCATGCATAGAGGAATGGCTGACAGGCAGGAGGCAGCAAGTGGGAATAAAGGGGGCCTTTCTGGTTGCCTGCCAGTGACTAGAGGTATTCCTCACGGGTTAGTATTGGGACTGCTATTTTTCACATTGTTTGTCAATGATTGATTAGAATTGATGGCTTTGTGGCAACATTTGCGGACGATACGAAGATAGGTGGAGGGGCAGGTAGTGCTGAGGAAGCAATGTGATTGCAGCAGGACTTAGACAAATTGGAAGAATGGGCAAAATGTGCCAGATGGAATACAGTGTTGGGAAATGTACGATATGTATTTTGGTAAAAGGAACAATAGTGTGGACAATTATCTAAATGGGGAGAAGGTTCAAACATAAGAGGTGCAGAGGGACTTAGGATTCCTCATGCAAGTTTAATTCACAGGTTGAGTTTGTGATAAAGAGGGCAAATACAATTTATTTCAAGGAGAATAGAATATAAATGCAAGGAGATAATCCTGAGCTTTCATAAGGCGCTAATCAGGCTACACTTGGAGTATCAAAAACAATTTTGGTCCCCATATTTCAAAAGGGATGTGTTGTCATTGGCGTTGCCAGAGGAGGTTCACGAGGATGATTCTGGGAATGAAGGGGTTAACATATGAGGAGCATTTGGTAGCTTTGGGCCTGTACTCACTGGAATTTAGAAGAATGCTTGGGGATCTCATTGAAACCTACCGAATTGTGAAAGAACTAGATAGGGTGGATGTGTAGAGGATGTTTCCTATGATGGGGGTATCCAGACTAGAGAGCACAGCCTCAAATTGAGGGGCAATCTTTTAGAACAGAGGTAAGGAGAAATTATTTTAGCCAGAGAGAAGTGAATCTGTGGAATGCTGACACAGACTGTGGTGGAGACCAAGTCCATGGGTATTCTTAAGGCAGAAGTTGATCGTTTCCTGATTGGTCAGGGCATCAAAGGAAATGGCGAGAAAACAGGCGTATGAGGTTGGGTGGGATCTGGGTTCAGACATGATGGAATGGTGAAGCTGACTCAATGGGCTGAATGGCCTAGTTCTGCTCCTATGTCTTACGTTCTTATCTCAGAATTGATGGCTTCGTGGCCAGGTTTGCGGATGATACAAAGATAGATGGAGGGGCAGGCAGTGTTGAGAAAGCAAGAGGCCTGCAGTAGAACTTGAAACAGATTAGGAGATGGGTAAAGAAGTAGTAGCTGGATTGCAGTCTGGGGAAGTCTATGGTTATGCACTTTGGTAGAAGGAATAAAGTAGTAATTATTTTCTAAATGTGGATACAGTTCAGAAATCAGAGGTGCAAAGAGGCTATGAGTCCTATTGCAGAACTCCCTGAAGATTAACTTTCATGTTGAGTCTGTAGTAAGGAATGCAAATGCACTGTTAACATTCATTTCAAGAGGATTAGAATATAAAAGCAAAAATGTAATGCTGAGGCTTTATACGGTGTTGGTCAGACCACATTTAAAATATTACAGCAGTTTTGGGCCCATATCTAGGAAAGGATGTGCTGGCATTGGAACAGATTCAGAAGATTTACTGGAATGATCCCTGGATGACACGAGGAGTGTTTTATCTTTCTGTACTTGAACGGGGGTGGGGGGGGGGGGTGTCTCGTTGAAACCTCCGAAATATTGAAAGGCCTAGACAGTGTGGACATGGAGATGATGGGAGAGGGCACAGCCTCAGATTAGAAGGATGTCCCTTTATAAAAGAAATAAGGAAGGCTTTTCCAGCAGGTTTGTTGAATCTGTGGAATTCGTTGCCACAGATGGCTGTGGAGCCCAAGTCCTTGGGTATATTTTAACAGAGGTTGATAGGTTTTAATGGCATCAAAGGTTATGGGGTGAGAGCAGGAGAATGGGGTTTAGAAGGAAAATAAATTTGCCATGATTGAATTGCTGAGCAGAGTCAATGGGCTGAATGGCCTACTACTTCTTCTATGTCTTATTGTCCTGTAGTACTACAGAGAAACTCCCTTGCTTGCTGGCCCCCCCCCCCCCCATCCATGTCTTCATTTCCTAAACTACTTTCAGTACTGTAGTTAACTTGACATAAAAATAATTGGAAGTAGAAAGGTATTAACAAATAAAAGGACTGAGTGCATAGTTTTAGAAACGGTGACTGAATTTTTTTGTGTAGGCTTTTCATTCTCCCTCTATTCCCACTTCATTCCATTTGTTTTTGACTGTCCATGTGAAATGAAATAGGATACAGTCAAGATTAAAAAAAAACAGAAGCAAAATTAAGAACTAAATCAATTAAAACATGAACATACATTTTTATATAGTGGTAAAAGATAGTTGTGTACCTTCCTTGCCAGCTCAATAACTCTGGTGAATTCTGATCTCCTGCATTTTCTATGTGGAAGTTTGCACATTGTTCCTGACTAAATGGGTTTTCCAGTTTTCTCCTAAATATATACTTCTGGTGTTTCTGTGTTACACCTAGTGAAGGTGACAAGTGGAACAACCATGTAGCTTTCAAGGGTATACATGATGGAATGGGTCACAGGGAAATTAGTGTGCGATGGGAATGACTGGTAAAAGAGATCCTCAGCTCAGCTGAGACAATGGATTGAGATTGTTAACAATTTTCTTCACACAGCATCCAAAGGGCAGGATGGAACTGATTCAGAAGGAGTTTGACTTGGGACCTAAAGGTAAATGTTTCAGTCTCTTTCACAAATTTCAGTTTCTAGCAAACTTCTACAGATGTACTGTGGAGAACACCCTAACTGGTTGCATCACCATCGGGGATAGAGGATGCAAGTATCAGAAAAGGCTATAGAGAGTTGCAAACTCAGCCAACTCCATCAGGCCACCCCATCAACAAGGACATCCTCAAAAGGCAATTCCTCAAAAAGGCGCCTTCCACCATTAAGGACCCCCATCACCTGGGACATGCCCTCTTCTCATCCCTACCATCAAGGAGGAGGTACAGGAGCATGAAGACATGCACTCACCATTTTAGGAACAGCTTCTTCCCCTCTACCATCAGTTGGACAATGAATCCATCTGATACACGATAAATCCGTACGCACTACCTTATTATTTTTTTCCTCTCCTTTTGCACTACTTACATAGGTGAAGATTTACTTGGGTGAAACTACAGGGAATCCATAAATAGACACTGAGTAAGTGGATTAACAAGACAAATACCAGAAAAATTAATACAGCTGGTGGTGGGGTGGATTGTGTGTAGAGCTTCAGAGAAAGAATGCAAGAGCTAGCATGGGAGAAGGAAAGCAAGTGTAGTCTAATTGCTAGGAGACTTCAGAAGCAGCAACTATGACAATGCGGGGGGGGGGTTCATGGAATCACTAAAAAGGTAAGAGTGGAATCAGAATAAATTTCAGATTGAAGCAGATGGTCATGTCAAAGGTATGCGACAGATCAAAAAATACAAAGTAATACACACAAAATGCTGGAGGAATTCAGCAGGTCATGCAACATCTATGGAGAAGAATAAACAGTGGACATTTCATTGAGATAAATGTCAACTGTTTATTCCTCTCCATAGATGCTGGTACACTGTTGAGTTCCTCCAGCATTGTGTGTGCGTCACTCTGGATTTTCAGCAACTGCAAGATCTCAAGAAATGCAAAGAAGAATAGTTCAGCCACACAAATTGTACTTTGTTATTAAATTTACATTTGTTTCAGAGTCTGGCTAAACCAAAATAGAGTGATTGAATGATGGTGCTGGGGGAAACACTAGTAGAGATTTGTGAGATGAGAACTTGAACAACTAACGGCATTGACATACAGGACATACTGCACTCCACCTGCCACCAACACTACCACCACACCCAGCCTCCAAGGATGAAGGAGTCACAAACAAGAGGAAATCTGCAGATGCTGGAAATCCGAGCAACACACACAAAATGCTGGAGGAACTCAGAAGACCAGGCAGCATCTATGGAAAAGAGTTCAGTCGACATTTCGAGCCGACAGTCTTCGGCAGGACTGGAGAAGAAAAGTTAAGGCGGGGAGAGAGCAACACAAGTTGATAGGTGAAACCAGAAGGGGGAGGAGTCAGTTCCTTTCTTTGAGGATGATGATGCTGGTAGATTTGGAAAAAGAGATCTGAGAGAATCATTCAAAATATTGGCAGGCCCAGGGGCCAGGAAGAGAAATTGAATAATGAACAGTTCAGTGATGTATGATTGGGATGGACACAGGTGTGACACAGGTTTGCAATGGACAGAGGCTCGAAGGGAGATGGAGAAGAAATTGGTTTGGTGGTAATGCAGAAACAAGGTTGAACTGGGCAATACCAACTGAATGAATGGTCTTCATCTTATAAATTAATGACTTCAACACACATGTCTGAGTGTGGGGTGGTGGGAGGGTGGGGTTAGAGGAAGAGGGATGCTAGGGTATAGATAGTACTGAATAGTCCTGGTCTGGTGAGCAAGGCAAGTCAAACCACGTCTGTGATAAATGAATCTAAGCATATTTCTAAAACGTGCTTATTTTTCAAAACTAGGACATTGGGAATAATGCCAGTGAAGAAGTGTTTGACAGCGAATGCAACTGAATGTATGTTTGATAAAGACAAGTTATTCTTTAGAGGAGCTGCAGTTTGCAGAGAACTGGAGACAAAGCAGAAACATTTTAATGGTTGAGCCTGGAGATGACAAATTATCTGGATGATGCCTTCAAAATATGAGGAGAGTGGAAATAGGGCATTTTATGCTGGAAAGCAAACAGGATTATTGTAAAGTTAAGACAGAGGACAAGATCAAACATCAAGGAAAAGGGAACTAGGAGAGATAGAACAGAAGGAAGGAGGGTGACAACAGAATCTTTTATAAAGATCTAATGTCCCTTGAGGAGACTGCTAAATAGTTGGGGTGCTAGTCCATCCAACTCATAGACATGTTAAATAGAAAACAGTATTTTCCTGTAATGCTCAAGTCACTGAAGGGTGGCACGGTAGTATAATGGTTAGCATAATTGCTTTACAGCACCAGCGATCAACGAGTGGGGATCAATTCCTGCCGCTGTCTGTAAGGCATTTATAGATTCTCACCATGACCGCGCGGGTTTCCTCTGGGTGCTCCAGTTTCCTCCCACATTGCAAAGGTGTTCGGTTAGGGTTAGTAAGTTGCGGGCTGCCCTGAGCACAATCTGCTCTAATTTGATTTGATCACACACATTTCACTGTGTGATTTGATGTACTTGTGACAAATAAAGCCCATCTTTCTGGAATTATACAGCATGGAAACAGACCCAAACGCCCAACTTGTCCATGCCAACCAAGATACCCAGCAAAGCTGGTCCTATTTGCCACCATTTAGCCTGTATCAGGGTTACCAACCTTTTTTATGTCATGGACACCTACCATTAACTGACGGATCCACAGACACCAGGATGGGAACTCCTGCTCTAAACCATTCTTATCCATATACTCATCCAAATGCCTTTTACATGTTGCTATTGGACCTGTCTCAACAACTTTCCTTAGCAATTAGTTTCATATGCGCACCATCTTCTTCGTGAGGAAGTTGCCCTTCAGGTTTCTTTTAATTCTTTCCCATCTCACATTATACTTACGTCCTCTAATTTTTAATTCCCTTTCCCTGGGAAGACTATGTGCACTTACTCAGTCTATGCCCCTCATAAATATATACACTTCTTTAAGGTTGCCCCTCTTTCTCTTACATTCAAAGGAATAAAGCCCTAGCTTGCCTAACCTCTCCTTGCAACTCAGACTCCTGAGAATATTCTCATTATATTCTTTGCACTCTTTCAATGGTTCCATTTAACATCAGAGAATGTATACAATATACAACCCGAAATTCTTACTCTTCACAGACATCCTCGAAACAGAAGAAAAACTCCAAGAGTGAATGACAGAAAAAAAGTAAGGCCCCCAAAGCCCTCCCTCCTCCCTCCCATGCACAAGCAGCATCAACCACACCCCCCACTTATTCCAGTATAAACATCAGCATTCACACCACCCAAGCAAAAGCAAAGACTCCAAAGAGAGACCATGGTCTACAGTCAATCAAAAACTAATTGTTCACTCCAATATATCAACATCCCACTGGCTCGCTCTCTCCCTCTAATAAAGGAAAGACAGACACCACTCCTTCCACAATGAGAGGAGAGACAACAGTCATCTTTCCTATTACAGGGTGACCACAAAACTGTACACAGCACTCAAAGTACAGCCTCACCAATGGCTTGTGCAATTGCAATGCGATGACCCAACTCCTATACTCACTTCTCTGAGCGACGAAGGCCAGTGCACCTATCACTTCCTTCACTAACCTGTCTACCTGTAATGCCACTTTCAGTGAACTATTTACCTCTATTCCTAGGAACCTCTTTTGGAGGTGGAAGTGGAAAAAGTACCTGTAAAGTGAGTGGGAAAAGGAAGAACAAAATTGATCATCTTAAATAGATGCTTATCCTTAGATTTCAAAAATCAATAAAACTACTTGTTGGGGAGAATGGTTAGAAATACAAGAAGAAATAAAAAGCTATAAAGGAGTAAAATTTTAAATTGAATGTTAATTTCAAATAGGTGGGAAAATTCCCTTATTCATGCCTCAAGGGCTGGAAAAGTTGCTGGATCAGTTCGTGCAACATCCGTCCTGTTTTAAATTATTACTAACACCATTAGTACAGCTCAAGTTAGAAATGAAAAAAAAATTAATGCCGAGAGCAGGAATCTATTCTGGTACCTGGAAGACTAACAAGTTAGTCAAGATGACTATCATAATTTGAGTGATACTAGACTGTTATGAGTTTGGTCCATCTTACCCTCAACTACACCTTTCCAATTGATTGGCATCCATTTGAACTTATTCATCTGGCAGATATTTAAAGCAGTTCCAACTGCACATTGGAAAAAGTTGCTAATGTACAGTAACAATATGATTATTTTAATTCAATGCTCTTTTAAATATTTCTTGGATTTTTAAACTGATAACAGGCAGGTTTTGTGAATGTACATGATTATATTTCTCTTAAGACAATTCCTTCATGTTGAACTAAACAAAGTAAGACCATAAGATATAGGCGTTTGTCCTATCAAGTCTGCTCTGTTATTTCCTCATGGCTGATTCATTTCCCTCTCAATCCCAATCTCCTGTCTTCGCCACATAATCCTTCATGCCCTAAGTCCATAAAATGACACTTGGCTTATGTTATTGGATTTCTGTGCCTGGAACCAAGTTTTAACAAATACAGACACAGAACAGTGCATGCTCAGTTGTTTAACTTTCATTTTAGCACTCTGCCTGTAAATGACATGGCTCGTTTCCAAGAAAAATTATGGATGACACTTACTTCCTATTGATTAATAAAATAAATCAGAAAGCAGGTACCAAAATCAAGGCTGTCATCAGCAACAAAACTAATAGGCAGTGAGTATTTGCTTTCTACACATTACCAGTATGCAGAACAGAATGGGCTTATTCTGATAGATCCTGGAGAGGTTTCCAGATACCTTTGATAAGGTTATTGGTGCATTCAATTCTGATCTAAGGTCAGACAAGGAAACTTGGTCTGCTCTAAAAACATAAAGAGCCACAGCAATAGAAGTTTAATGGTAAAGAACAGAACAAGATGTAAAGACAATTTTCCAAAGGGAATCAGGTTTTGCCAATGCCTTGTGACTTCCACCCAGTGACCTTGTTCAGTGACTGAACCATACTGGATAACAGCAATGCTGCCAATTTTTTTTTTGTATAGCAGTTGGTATTCACTATGCAAATACTGCACTCATCACATTTCCAGCACAGGTCAGGCATATGTTTCTTTTTTTTTTGTTGTTGGAAATTTTATATTGCAAAGTTAAATTCCATGATGCATTTTTGTTTTGTAGGTGAAAGTTACAAAACAGTTGCTCAAAGATTCAAAAGGATTTTTCCACAATATACATGTCCAAATACCAATCCAGTTAAGTAAGCTGATGATGTTTGCATGCAGCTGGTCAGCTGTTAAAGAATGAATAAGGCCTACACTTGTCAGACATGATGCTTTTCAGCTCAATAGTGCCACCTCCACAAAGTGCTATGTCAATTTTATCAATACATTGCATTTGGCATTATGCAATCAAACTAAACTATTCATTTTTAAGAGTTAAGAGTTCAAAATATATAGACATTGTCTAGATCAGAGAAAAGGAACTGCAAGTGCAACTTGCCTTGAGATGAAGTAGCAGAGACAGAAGGCAGCTGCAGTGAAGGGATCCCAACATTTCCATTAACCAAGTGGATATTATTCTCCGAGTTCTGGAGCTGCACAAGGCTGTACTGGCTTACTTGCGTCGGGCCTTGGTTCACTTCTGTAGAACCCGAAGGTGCCTCTTCTTGAGAGGGAACGATGTGTACATTTTCAGTTTTAATTTCTGTGCCATTAACAGAGCCTGGGAAGAGTACACATTAATTTGGATTGGAAAGTCATAATCAAACAGGATGCCATTTCTGACTAGTTTTTAAATGATCTTATTTGAAGAACAGCAATTCTTTTAATCACTTACCATTTGAAATATTATTAACCAGCACACTTGGAGTGGTTGCTACTGGACTTAAACTTATTGCTTGGGCATTTCCTAATGACAGGCCATTTACAAGGACGCCAGTGGGTCCTTGAATGAAAGAACCTCCATTGTAAAAAACGGGAGATCCATTTGAAGTTACTAGGTTTCCATTCAGTAGTATGCCAGAGGAACTCTGGGAGGGCTTCAGTTCCCCAATGTGATGCATGCACATGCCTTCTGGATGAATATGGATATTGGATTGGTTCATTCCTTCAGATGGATTGGATAGTGGCCGAGGTGACATGTCATCTTGACCCTTGGTGGATTCATCCTCAGTGCTGTGATTACCATCTGACTCACTGTAAAACAAGATGAGAATTACTCATGCTATGTTATTAATCTTTATTACAGGAGAACAATATTTTAAAGCTATTCTTTAAGAATATTTCATTTGGCATAATAGGGTTGGATAGTATCTTAATCCTTTGTCCTACAAGTGCAGAACATTAGCATGATAGCATATTTGCAAATGACATGCATCGAACTTCTAAAGCTAAACTGGTAGTGACCACCTAAAATTTCTGCTCAATAATATGTGAGCAAATGTGATGCATGAACATGGCTTGTGGGGTGTGGATGAATATGGATGTTGGACAGGTTCATTTCTTCAGATGGATTGGACAGTGGCAACTTCATTTTATATAATATCTGATCCCAAAATAAATATATAAATTATCAATTTCACCTTCAAGTGGTCCTAAAAATGAAATTGAACTTTAATTTTAATAACTAGATAGGACAGAGGATCACTCAAATCCACTAAAAATACATTATATATAGAAAAAGATCTCATACACCACATAATGAGGGTATCTGCTTGAAATGTACACTTCAACAAATATCAGAATAAACATTGTTTTAAATTTACCATAAAGTGATTTTCCAACATACTGAGCTAAAGGAGAGGCTAGGTCATCCGGAGATTTAGAGCATTAATTATTAAATCCTATGAGCAGTGCTTCATCAACTTCCGAATGATGGGATAAAGACTTTCTGCTTTCTGCTAACATGGCTCCAGAGGTGGAAAAGAATCAACGGTAATTCAGTTTACACTGGACTTGGGATATAATGCGTTCCAACTAATAATAAAGATAATACGATTGACAATAACTCTTTACTTAAATTGATACAGAGAAGTGTACAAGAATACACAGGACACAGACACTTTGGTGTATATATGCCGTGTGTAGGTATATAGAAGTTACAAAAACGGGTGGTGCTGGGGCATGAAAGCATTGTGGTTCAGTTATTGGACTAACATACAGATACAAGAGTTTTGAGTCCCACCTTGGTTGCTCAAATATAAACTAACACTATTTCATAAATCTGGAATAAGGACATCTGTAATAGTGATCATAAAACTGAGGAAGTTCGCAACCAGCCCCTCAACTTTACACCAGGTATGGAGTATATCTTTATTTATTTGTGTTTTATAATTAAGTTCATTTACCTGCACAGACATTTAAAATAAATTTATGTTCACAAATGACTTTGATCACTTTGAACATTGAATGTCTCTGAATCTCAAGAAATATTTAGAAGTTCAAAGCCTTTTATGGTAGTGAGAGGTTAAAAGTACATCAGTGTCTGAATTGTATAGGGAGTGGGTCCTTAGGATCTGTCACCTGAGGCCTAGTCATGGCTTACAAATGATACAACTTTTTGGAACAACTGTATCCAGACCTCCAGGAGAAAGGCTCTGGGACACTACAACCTATGTGGTTCACTGATATCTTTCAGGACTTGAAAATATGCTATGCAAAGCTGGTATGAACTACATGTGACTGCAGATACACCTGAGTGTTGTCTCTTAACTGCTTTCTGGAATAATCAGCAAAGTCATCATTTGAGGCTGAGGGAAAGTAGATAAATGCCAGCTTTCTCTGAATGTATAAATAACTGAGGCTGTAGTTAGATCCATTCTCAGTGAGTGATACAACTTTTATTTTATTTAAAGGTAGAGCACAGTCTTCCCAGCCCAGTGAGCTGCATCACCCAGCAACCTACTTATTTAACACTAGCCTGATCACAGGACAATTTACAATGACTAACTGGTACGTCTTTGGACTATGGAAGGAAATCAGAGCACTCAGAGGAAACCCACGCGTCCCGGGGAGAGTATACAAACTCCATACAGATGGACACCAGAATTGAACTCCAATGCCTTAAGCTTCGCACCAGCAGCTATGCTACCTTAACGCCCCACTTATAGAGTACCCCAAACTCAGCCCACCATGACTCCCACAACTGCACTTCTTGTAGTCTCCCAGGCGCATTCTTCTGGAAATTTGGGTACAGTCGTTCCAAAAAGTTGAATCGCTGTAAGCAGTGACTGGGCCTCAGGTGACAGATCCTAAAGATTCACTCCCCACACAATTATAGAACTGATGTACTTTTAACAACTACCAAAGGTTTTGAACTTTTAATTATTTCTGTGATTCAGAGACATTCAATTTCAAAGCTATGGCCAACTCCAACCTGAGCTCATGCTGAGTCCTGCAGTGCGGTGGGAGGTTGGTCAGATGTCCAGCTGCCCTGCAGAGCACACAGGAGGTGAACCGCACACGACATAACCGGTAGTAGTTTTCAATGGAACCGCCTTCAACTATCCAATAGTATTCACAGTATGCTAAGATTCATTACAGTTTGTGTATTGCAGTCAATTTACTTGCAATGAACACCCACAATAACAACATAAGTGTCCTGGAGTTTCTTAACCCAAATGATCGAACTTTGAGTAAATGTTGAGGAAGGAATAAAGTTTGGGTGCGACACTGGTGACAACTAAACTTCTCACCTTTAGCGTTACCTAAGCCGCAGCTGGGGCTTCAGTTTGTTTAAAAGGCAGGCAATATCTCCGATGACATAGCAAACCTTTAGCACTTAGGCTCCAGCTACGAAAGTGGGATGTCAAAACTGAAGCCCTGGGCTCCAGCTACGAGACAGAGTCAACGAAGCACAATGACCAGGAAGTTACTCTGAAAATACGTCGGCACAATTGTGAATGATTATAGACAAAACAGCAGGAAGTATGAAAAGGATGGTGCAGAGCTCAATACATGAAGACCGATGGTTATGCAGCTTTCTAGAAAAGGTGAATATTTCCACTATAGAGCAGAAAGGCTCACTGCAGTTCTTATGGGTGTCTTAAATAATGAATCATTGACAACCATTAGTAATCACTTAGACTGATTTCAAAGTATGTAAGATAGACAACTGGATTTCAAATAACTGGGAAAAAGGACTTGAGGTGATAAACAAAAAGACTTCATGCCTTGAATGGCTAGGATTTAGAATATATTTCCTGACAGGATGGTGGGTACATTCTAAAATTGCTAACATGTGAAATTGTTAAGTACCCAGGGGTTACACAAACCGCAGGGAAATACTGAGAGAAATGGGAATAATTGGATCATTCTTCAAAAGGGGCAGCAGGATGATTTTTTTTCCATGTTATACCATAGGAGAGAGCCCCCTCCTTCCCACCTGCTAATCAGCAGGTACCATTCATGTTCCTGGTAAACTGGATTCCTTGTTTACTTTCCCAGTATGTAAAATATGACAGTAGCTAAAACTAATACTAATAGATATGCACTTCCTATGGTTGTATTTATCCCTTTAAAAATAAATAACAAGACTATTAAAACAAACCATGCAAATTAATACCTGCAGCGATAGTTCTCAACCTTTGATAATTATCCAATAGAACTTCATTAATTTTAGGAGATGCACCAAGAAACAAATGTCTCAAAAAGTTAAAGTATTTGATAGTTGGTAAAGAGCAACAACGCCTGCTTCTATTTTTACAGTTAATCATGATACAATGTTTTGTTCAGAGGGCATCATACACCATTGTCAGACCAGAAATTTACATTTATGTTTCAGCTTGAATTTGCTTTCCAGATATTTGGTTTGTCGGGTTATTTTATGAAGATTTGAAACTATTATTCTTCATCGGGTGCACAGTGATAAATAGAACAACCTATGTCATTACGGGCGTACAGAAGCTTTCAACTGACTTTCATGATTTGAAGACCACAAATTACCCTGTAAACAAACATTCTTTAGGAATGCTTCCTGTTCCTTGATATGTTTCTAGCAAATTCTTATTATGTTACGGATTCGTCTTTCCAGTTAACATTATTAAAAATATTTAGTAAATCAAATGTCTGTTGAAAACACAATTGTAAAGATGCGCGATCACTGTTGAATCCCCAATGCTCCATTATCCATTTAATCTTTACGTTTTAGCAGAGTCCTCCTTTCGGACTTTCAGTTTGGACTATAAATACCACCTTCGAATACTTCAAGCGCTCCCTTCGCAGCGGCGGCTTTCTTCCTCCAGCCATCGCGATCAAACAACCCCGACAGTACAACTCAGTAAAGACTCCTATGACCTTTAGGTCTTACAACGTAATAAAGTTGCAACTGAGTAGTTCTTTACCAAATCGTACCGACGATTCACGTAAGCGTCCATGTGTGCCTGTTTAGCACCAGGTACCTTGTGAAAAAGCAATAAAAAAGTAGGAGACAATAGTGGCTGATGAGTCAGAAGCCCGGTTCCTTACTTGTGGAATTTGACTTTCCCTATACAACTGAAGGCTGCACTGATCGAGTACAAAGGCGTGCTTTACCTCGTTTACTTTACTAATGCCCAGCAGCAGTTTCTTACATCACCATTTGAAAAGAATACAGTTCGAACTTGTCGCTCGACACTACCTCCGCCAGGTGCGCACTCACCCCTCAAATACAAAAGCATTTCGACAACTTCATGCAGCAGGGAAAAACGAATCCGCCACACTGCATTAGATCCCCCACCCACCCACCCCCAAAGAAAAAAAAGGGGTAAAACAGATAAGAATCAGCTCAATCCCCCATCTAACAGTGGAAAAGGGAGAAGCACCCTAGAGGTGCGAGTTGGTGCAGGAAGAGTTCGATGGAAGAATAAGCAGCAAACTTGCTGCCGAGAAGTGAACTCGGCTGAAATTCGAGCCGAATGGGAAAGACTCAGGTTTCAAAACAAAGCCAACAGCCCGGCCATGCTGCAAAGCAGCTTCAAAAACACCCAAAATAACCAGCGTGGACACACACTCGGTGCTTTCTGTCTTTGAGGAAGAAAATCAGAATAACACACAACAAACGAATGGCCTCTTTGTTCTCTCTGCTCTTGTTTTTTTTAAGCAGAACACTTCCCTTAACAGTTCGTGTGCAGCCCTCCTCTCGGAGGCAGCGGTGGCGGCCCCACACTGCCCACTGGCCCGCAGGCTGGGCCGGGGATAAAGACTGGGGTAGTGCCGAGGCACACTGCACACCACCAACGATCCTTCGGCGTGATCCTTTGTAACTTTGAGGTAGGAAATAATGGACAAGATAAGCGCCATTTTGTGGCATTTAGGAAGCGCCCCCTGACTGGGAAAAGTTGGGAAAGTTTTGCTGCCTCACCTTTTCGACTGCGTTTCCGACGGGTTTCGGTCCCGCTGGCGCCTGTTTTTGAACCAGTTGCTGACCTGGGTGAGAGAGAGCCCCGTGATCTTTGCTAAGTTGCGCTTCTCTGCTGGCGAAGGGTAGCGATTCTGCTTGTACAGCTCCTTGAGCGCGTTGCGTGACTTCTCCTTGAAGCAGTAGACCCTCTCCTCGCCGTCCCATATGGTGCGGGGCAAGGGGAACTTCCTGCGCAGTCTGTACTTGTCCACGGCCCCCAAAGGCCGGCCCCGGACCTTCTCGGCTTCTGTGTACCGGGCTTTGTACCACAGGTCCTGCAGCGAAGTGTGGCACGACGCGTCGAAGTTGTGGCTTTCCAGAATGCTGTAGAGTTCTTTGTATCTGTGCTGGTGGAAGGCCACCAAAGCCCGTGCTTTTAAGATGCTTTCGTTGCCACGTAGCAGATCGCTGGGAGGCAGAGACCAGAGAAACTGGGCTAAGCGATCTAGGTTCCCTCCTTGCTGCAGAGCCTCGCACACGCACGCCACTTGCTCCGGGGAGAAAGTCAGAGCGGACGCGGGGTTGCTTAAAAGTTCAACGGGAACCTGCTCGGTAATCTCCGGGCTTGCAGACAGTGCATTTACTTCAGGCTCCAGAGTGGCTGGAGAGCCCAATACATTGATCTTTGGCTGCAGGCTGCCGTTCTCCTCTTTAACCTCAAGTGTGCTGGTGACTTCGCTGGAAGCGGAAGACATGATTCTCCTTTCCCCCCCCCACCCTCCCAAGTTACGCCCTAAAGCGCTCTTTTCTCGGCTAAATTTAGCCGATCAGGTTTTCCCCCCCATGCAGATGACTATCTCCCAGGATGGATCTGTGTGTTTTCAACGTGACGGCGACCTACTCTGCTGTAGGATCGGATCGTCCTCTCTACTAGTGATTGGTCAAATTTTCCCGAGGGTGGGTCCAGACAGATTAAGACCTGGTCGTTTCTATGGAAACTGTCAATCAGCTGAAATTAAATTTCCCTGACTTTCCGGGAGAGAAAGTCGTAGCTAATAGGATGTCTCTTTCTCCATAAATCTATGGATACTCAAGATTGTTTTCAATTAAGAAGGATAATAACATTTTGCTAATATTACTTATTACATTGTGGACTTTGCGAACTCTAGGGAAATCAAGAGTTTAACTCAGAACGAATGAATTTGTAAATCATATTGGAATGGTTGAACATTTCGTTTCTTTACTCTTATTTACTCATAAATATACGTGTAAAAAGTAAGTAATGACCCTTTGACAAATTAGTTTACGTTGAAGGGGTCTGATTAATTTTGTGTCAGGTTTGGGGAGAGACTGCAAGTGCTTGGAATCTGGAGCAGGAACACAAACTGCAGGAGGTCCGCAGCGGGTGAAGATGCATTTGTGGAGGAAGAGGGACTGATCGACGTTTCGGGCGAAGACCCTGCACCAAGACCTTGAGAATGGTAGATTTGGTTTGGATTGCGTCTTTCAGTGGGATAGAACCGGAAACGATTCTTATCAGAACAAGACAGCAGAAACTGAAGCAAATAACAAATTCAGCCAACGGGAAAGAGTTGAAATCGCTCGATGGACTTGGCTCCAGGGACTTACGTTTCTTGCGAAGTTTATCTACGGCCCCCTTCCGGTTCATTCTTCTTTCGTGGTTCATATATCCATGAATTCTGACGATTTCCTTTCATATTCGTTGATATTTTAATCTTATATTCCCCGTCTTGTTTTCCGTCGTGATCTCTAGTTCAAGCCCACCTTGCACTCTTTTATGTATAAATTTCGGTTAAGGATTTTCCCCCGATTTATTTTTAACCTCGATTTGTTATCCATCGTGGTTAGCTATTTTTCAGTTGGGAATCACTTCTCATGAAAGCTGTTAGTCTCCTATTGAAATATGCTTTATTGTTGTATTACCTTGATAATATTTTTGTCCTTTTACCTTTCTTCGGACACTGGCCCATTGTTGGCTTTTTCTTTGGTCCATACAAAAGACTGAGCAAGTTGAGAATCTTTGAAAGTACTGTAGAATAAAACAAGCGGAGATCTTTAATCTATTACCTTAAAGGAGCTTTATATCTTATTTCATTCCTCTTCCAGCCACTTTAGGATTAGCTGCAATTATGAATGATTGTATTTTTTAAACTCATTATGAAATACGCCTAGTGGCCACCTTATTCGGCACAACCGTACACCTGCTGGTTAACGCAAACATTTAATCAGCCAATCTTGGGGCAGCAACTCAATGAATAAAAGCATGTAAACATTGTCAGGAGGTTCAGCTGTTCAGATCAAACATCAAAATGGGGAAGAAATGTGATCTAAGTGGCCTTGATCATGGAATGAATGATGGGGTGGCTTGAGTATCTCAGGAACGGCTATTCTCCTGGGATTTTCATGCACAACAGTCTCTAGAGAATGGTGCAAAAAAATCCAGTGAGTGGTGGTTCTGTGGATGAAAATACCTTGTTAGTGACAGGAGTCAAAGGAGAGTGACAAGGTTGGTTCGAGCTGGCAGTGCCAACTCTCATTCTACCAGATTCAAAATAGTTTATCATACAAATAAATGATTTGGATTTAGAAATCAGAAGTACACTGTCAAAAGTTGCAGATATGAGGGACATGATTAATTATTTGGACATGTAGACAAAATGTAAGGACACATAGACAAGCTTATAACATCAGAGATCCAAGAGTGACTGTAGATGCTGATCCGGAGCAACACACACAAAATGCAGGAGGAATTCAGCAGGTCAGGCAGCATCTATGACCAGTCAGTGTTTTGGGCCAAGGTCCTACATTAGAACTGGTAAGGAAGAGAGCAGAATCTACAATAAAAGGATGGGTGGGGGGGGATGGTGAGGAGCATGTGGTGGCAGGTGATGGGTGAATCCAGGTGAGGAGAAGGTGAAAGCGGGAGGGTGGGGGGAGGGAAAGAATGGAATGGTTTAAGAAATTGGGGCATGATAGGTGGAAGAGGCTGAAGAAGAAAGAATCTGATAGGAGAGGACATTAGATAAGAAAGGAGGCAGGAAACCATAGGGAAGAAGGTGAAGGTGATGAGGCTGGGGAAGGGGAAAGTGACGGGGTAAAGGGGTCAATAAGCCATTGGGATAAGGAAAAACAAAAGCAGTTGCTATCAGACGTTAGAGAAATCTACTTTGATGCTGTCATGTTTGAGGCTATCAAGACAGAAGCTCCTCCAATCTGTGCCTGGCCTCAACAAGGAGTAGCAGAAGTCACGGACAGACATGTCAATGTGGAATAGGAAAGCTGGATTAAAATGGATGGCCACTGAGATATCCTGGCTGTTGTGGCAGATAGAGAAATCCCCCTATCAGAGTTGTATCTGACTGATGTAGATGAGACCAAACGGGGAACACTGGATACAATATATGACATTGATGGATTCACCTGTGAAATGCTGCCTCACCTGGAGGAACTGCTTAGGGCCCTGAATGGCGGTGAGGGAGGAGGTGTAGGGGCAGCTGAATGGTAGGATAAAAGATAAATAATATTTATTAGAGTGAAGTAAGGTGTAGTTCATGTTGATAGACAAGAAAGGAGACCTCTAATATCTTGGGTAGATTAAAAATTAAATTGAATAGTGGAGGAAAAGATCTGGGGATATAACACGTGCAAACCATAAGACCATATGACATAACTGCAGAATTAGGCCATTCAGCCCATCATGGCTGATTTATTGCTCTCAACCCCATTCTCTTGCCTTCTCCATATAACCTTTGATGCCCTTAGTTACAAAGAACCTATCAAACACCACTTTAACTATGCTCAATGATGGTCTTCACAGCTGTCTGTGGCAAGGAATTCCACAGATTCACCACCCCCTGGGTAAAGAAGTTTCTCCCCTAACAGGATGTCATTCTATTCTGAGGCTGTGTCCTGAGGTCCGAGACCACCCCCCCTCCACCCTTCCTCCCTGACTATGGGAAACATCCTCTTCCACTCTATCTAGGCCCTTCAATATTCAATAGGTTTTAATGCCTGGTACAGACATGGCAGATGACAAATGCAAAATAAAAACACATTAATTTCAATTGAAAGTATGGCTATTTTAAAATCATGTAGAAATTGGTGGAATCTTATGTGTAGTAGTGGTTTCCACTCAACAGAAAGGAGATTGAAACACTGAACAGAGTGCTGATTAAAATAACATGCACAATCTTTACCAGGCTGGAAAGAATACAACTGTCAGCAAAGAATGAACAGGGTCAGGTTTATCACTGGAAAATGAAAGGGCTAGAGAAATCTTTAATCTATTGAAGTCTTGGTAATGTTTAATCAAGTGAATGCAGAGGAAACATCTCCATTTGTGGGTGAGTCTAGAACAAAGCAGTGTAAATATAAAAAGCCACTAATAGATCAAATAAATAATTTAGGCTGAGCTTCTTAGCACAAAGTGATGAGAATATGGAAGTTGCCAGTAGATGGATATTTGAAGATGAAGCACACAGAAAGTTCCTGATTCCATTAGTGAGCCAAATAGCTGATCTGTTATCAATGGAGCCTCAAAGCACGATAAATTTGTTTGGTTAGGATATGAATGATCAAATTTGCATTGAAATTGGCTTAATTCTGAAGGTCCAACAGCTCACTGATTCCAAAGAGACTCTGCTTATCACTATTCCAAAGGAGAGCATCAAAATTGTAAAAAGGCAAATGAGAGGCAAGGATTTGCGCCCCCACCCCACCCTTGGTGGGTAGTGTAACCAAGAGTAACAGATACAAGATGCTGGAGGAACTCAGTGGGAAGTGTCTATGGAAAGGAATAACCATCTACATTTTGGGCAGAGGCCCTTCGTTAAGACTGGAAAGGAAGGGAGAAGAAGCTGGAATAAGAAGGTGGGAGGAGGGCAAAGAGTACAAGTTAAAAGGTGATAGGTGAGTACAAGTTAAAAGGTGATAGGTGTGGGGGATGAGGTGAAAAGCTAGGAGGTGATAGGTAGCAAAGGTAAATGACTGAAGAAGAAGAAATCTGACAGGAAAGGAGAGTGGACTATAGGAGTAAGGGAAGGAGAAATGGCACCAGGAGGTGACAGGTGGGTGAGGAGAACAGAAGAGGTAAGAGGGGAGCCAGAGTGTGGAATGGAAGAAGATGGAAGGGAGAGGGGAAACTACTGAAGGTTAGAGAAATTGATGTTCAAGCCATCAGGTTGGAGTCTACCCAGACGAAATATGAGGTGCTGCTCTTCCAACCTCAATGTGACAGTAGAGGAAACCATGGACTGATATGTTGGAATGAGAATGGGGATTAGTATTAAAATAAATGGCCACTGTGAAATTCTGCTTGTTGTGGTTGGAGCAAAGGTGCTCAACAAAGGGGTCCCCAATCTACGTTGGGTCTCACCAACATAGAGGAAGCCAAATCGGGAGCACGGGATGCAGCAGGTGACCCCAACAGATTTGCAGGTGAAGTGCTACCTCACCTGGAAGGAGTGTTTGGAGCCCTGAATGGAGGTGAGGGAGGAGGTGTAGCAATTCTTTTTACAGGTAGAAATGCCAGGAGGGAGATTAGTAGAGTTGAATGGACAAAGGAATCATGGCGAGCTAAGATTCTCTGCGTATGTCCGAGGTTTATTAGTCCAATCAAAACTCATCACCTCACATTTTATTTTCAGGATTAAACTCCACCATTTCTCTGCTGAAATTACTAACCCATTAGTATTGTTCTGAAGCCAAATATTGCCCTCCTCACTATCAACTACGTCATCAGTTTTTGGATCATCTGTAAACAATTGTCCCATTGCCATTTGCACTGAAAGTTCAAGCTGAACAAGAATGAAGTAGGTGAGGTGACACATTTTGGAAAAAATGCCATGGAGTTATTAAATACATTCATTATGGTGGTAACTCAGGCAGATATCACCTCTGCTTCTGCAGATATTATAAGGTGTTGCTTAGCAGAGTAGTAATGACACTTTGCCAATATTTCAAGATTTATATGCTGAACAATTAGGAGCAAAAGTCCCCACTCTGTCTAAGGCATTGTTTACTTTATCCCAAATCAACACATGATACTCTTAATTGTTACAAACTGGAAAAAACACACATCACATTCTGCGGCATGGTGGCACAGCAGTCTTTGTTGCTGCCTCCCTGTTTGAGGTACATGAGTTTAATCCTGATTTCCAGTGTTATTATAACAGAGAAGGGTGCAGCACAGAAACAGTTGATCGGACTACTGTCTGTGCTGAAAATAATGCTAATTCTCTTCTACCCCAATATGATCTATAACTTTCCATTCTCTGCATATTTATATGGCTATATAAGACTTTCTTAAAAGCCACTGTCATATCTGCTTCCACTGGTAGCCTATTCCTGGCCACCCAGCACCCTCTGTATAAAGAAAACCTAGCCCTTCTCACGTTAAACCTGTCCCTTCTAGTTCTAATTCTCCTGCTCTGGAGAAATGATTCTGAGTATCTATACCTTCATAATTTTGTAAAGTTCAAAGTTCAAAGTAAATTTATTATCAAAGGATATATATTGAATGTCACCATATACAACCCTGAGATTCATTTTCTTGCGGGCGTACTCAGTAAATCCAAGAACCATAATAGAATCAATGAAAGACTGCAACCAATGTGCAAAAGGCAACAAACTCTGCAAATAATAAATAAATAAATACATATAGAGATAGATAGATAGATAAATAAATAAATAAATATTGAGAACATGAAATGAAGAGTCCTTGACAATGAGTCCATAGGTGGAAATAGTTCAGTGATGGGGCGAATGAAATTGAGTGAAGTTAACCCACTGGTTCAAGAGCCTGATTCATGATTGAGGGGTTATACCTGTTCCTGAACCTTGAGGTGTGATTCCTGAATCTTCTGTATCTTCTTTCTGTTATCAGCAGCGAGAAGTGACCATGAGCTGGGTAGTGGGGGTCCCTGACGAAGAACACTGCTTTCCTGCCACAGTCTCTGTAAACCTCTACAAGGTCACCACTCTGTCTCCAAAGTTCCACTGAAGATGAATCCAGCCTATCCCATCTCTCTTTATAACCATAGTCCTCCATTTCAAGCAACATCCTAGTGAATCTTTCCTGCACTACCTTTATTGCCTCAACCCTTGAAGACAAGCATATCAAGTGCCTTTTTTACTACCTATCCAGCTTTGCCCACATTTGAAGAGAGATATGGACTTGTACTCTAGGTCCCTCTGTACATCTATGCTCCTCATGTTCCTATTATTTAATATATATGTCCTACCAGGATTTGACTTTCCAAAGTACACATGCTGTTTGTTAGGTGAATCAGCTGTCTAATTTGCCCCCGTGTGGCTAGGTGGTTGCAGGGAATTTAATGTGGGAATGAGATTGGTGGGATTACTCTAGAGCAGAGGTTCCCAACCCAGGATCCACGGACCCTTTGCTTAATAGTATTAGAACATAGAACACAGAAGAGAACAACCTGGTAGCAGACCATTCAGTTTACAATGTGCCGAACCAGCTAAAAAGCATATCAAAAACACCCAAACGCTATTCATATCCCTCCATCTTCCTTACATCCACATGCCTATCCAAATATCTCTTAAAAGCCTCTAATGTATTTGCCTCTACCACCATACCAGGTAGCGCATTCCAGGCATCCATGACTCTCTAAATATCCTCCTTGAACTTACCCCCTCCCAACTTCAATCCATGACCTCTGATATTAGACATTTCAACCCTGGGAAACAGATACTCCCTGTCTACACTATCTATGCTTCTCATAATCTTGTAAACCTACTCTCAGCCTCTGACGCTCCAGCGAAAACAAACCAGGTTTATCTAGCTTCTCATGGTAGCACATGTCCCCTAAACCAGGCAGCATCCTAGTAAACCTCTTCTGCACCCTCTCCAAAGCCTCAACGTCCTTCCTATAGTGGGCCAACAAGAATTGTACACAATACTCCAGATGTGGCCTAACCAGAGTTTTATAAAGTTGCATCATGACCTCCTGACTTTTCAACTCAATGCATCAACTAATAAAAGCAAACATTTATTGATCCGTGTAGCCACTTTCAAGGAGCTAAGAAACTGGATCTCAAGATCTTTCTGCTCAGCAACACTTGCCCTTTACACTATACTGTCTGCCCTACTGAGGTGCAACATATAACATTTATGTGGGTTAAACTCCATCTGCCATTTCTCTACTCATATCTGCAACTGATCTATATCATGCTGTATTTTTTGCCAATCTTCTACACTATCCACAATGCCACCAATCTTGGTATCATCTGGAAATTTACTAACCCACCCATCTACATTTTCATCCAAGTCATTTATATACATTACAAACAGCAGAGCTCCCAGCACAGATCCTTGCTGAACTCCACTAGTTACAGACCTCCAACTTGAATAAGTCCCATCAACCACTATCTTCTCTCTTCTATGGACAAGCAAGTTCAGAATCCAGACAGCCAATTTGTCACAGCTCCCCATGCATCTTAATCTTCTGGATTAGCCTCCCATGAGGGACTTTATCAAATGCCTTCTAAAATCCATGTAGACAGCATACACCTCCCTACCCTTATCAATCTCTCTCGTTACCTTGTCAAAAAGCTCAATCAAGTTAGTAAGGCATGAACTGTTAAGCACAAAGACATGCTGGTTCTCCCCAATTAGGCCATGGGTCTCCAAATGCACATATATTCTATCGGTAAGGATTTTCTCTAGCAATTTCTCTACAACTGATGTATGACTCACTGGTCTATGGTTCCCAGGATTTTCTCTTGATCCCTTCTCAGATTGAGACAAAACATTAGCCACTTGCCTGTGAATAGAGAAGACACAAAGATACTGGTCAAGGGCCCAGCAATCTCATCTCTTGACTCCTTTAATAACCTGGGGTAAATCTCATCAGGTCCTGGGGACTTATCTACCTTAATACTCATTAGGAGGCCCAACACTTCCTCCTGCTTGACCTCTAAATGTTCTAACGTTTTTATACACTCACCCGCAGTGATCTCCTGGTCGTCCATGTCCTTTTCCTTGGTAAGTACTGGAGCAAACTACTCATTAAGTACCTCACTCACATTTTCAGCATCCAAGCAAATGTTCCCCCCTTTATCCTTGAGTGGTCCCACCCTCTCCCTAGTTATCCTTTTCTCTTGGTGTATGTATACAATGCCTTGCGATTCACCTTAAGTTAGTCCTGATGAAGGGTCTCAGCCCGAAACGTCGACTGTACCTCTTCCTAGAGATGCTGCCTGGCCTGCTGTGTTCACCAGCAACTTTGATGTGTGTTGCTTGAAATTCCAGCATCTGCAGATTTCCTCGTGACAGTGTATTTTAAATTGTTCTGCATGTATTAGTATTTTTCAGTTTTCATTTTGATTTTTCTGAACTGATTTGACTGAAAGATGAGGTAGATTCTCAGGATTGTGCCTGTAATGCTACAAACCAATTGCTGGGGATGCTGAACATTCCAGGGGGCATAAGTTCATATTCAGAACACCCATTGTTGTTTTACAGGTGCTGGTTTGCTGTGCAATGAGAACATGACCTACTGTTGAGTGATTCATGTCATTAGCATGCTGTGAAAGGTGTTTGTATGAATGCAGGAAAATCACCAGGCCAGTCTTTGAACGATGTTGATTTGACAAATTGGACATCAACAAAACATCTAATCCAATATGCTCATATCGTAACACTCAAAATTTAGTTGCAGAATGAAGTCCTCCTTTATCTACAATTCATTTGAGTTATTTAAATGAAACATCATTTGTTTATAATTTGTTGGTACAGGTTTGTAGGGTTCTTGGTTCTTTAGAATGACTTTGTACTTTAGACTTCAATACTATTTCTGAAAATCACAGGAAGATGTGGTAGAAGAAAGGTAAAAACTTTAGCCAAAGACTTTTGCTGCACGATGTAAAGGCACTAGTTAAATTTTTTCTTGTTGCAATCCTAATTCGGGCAATGAAGAGAAGGTTTGCCTTCAAGGGGTTCTTTGGCAAAAGGGCTCTATTCATCGTGAATGTTTTGGGTGCAGTTATATGCATCTTTTATTTTGCTCCTCTCCACACGTTGTGGTGCATCGGGTGGCGACCCTGCTGTTTCTTTAGCATTTGTCTGGTTTTTTTTTTGTGAGGCTGATTTGCTAGCTTGACTCTCAATCCAGCACAGATGGAAAGAGTTCAAGGAGCCAGCCAGATTCGAATCTGGGACCATTCACCTCAAAGACTGGTGCAGATGTCACTACAGCACCAGCCAGCCATATGCATCTTAGTAAAGGTTGATGCTTGATACCCATTGGCTTCTTTTACTTCTTCAAGATACGCTACATGTTGCAGGCTCACATACAACCACAGAATAGGACTAAATGTGTCAGGAATTTTAACAATAATTCACACTTTGGAACATCCTGCTTCTTTCAGGAAATCTTAGTATCTTGCTCCATGAGTGTGAGATTCATTTTCTTCTCCCTCAGAGGTTAGCAGCACATAACATTTGCAAAAATCATGGACTTCATGATGGTGGAAGGTGCTAATATGAAGGCTATTTGTTTTTTCCTTTGAAATTTACAATTTTATTTGTCTTACAAATTCAAATCTCAGTTTTGATGAGATATTAATTATCTACAAAGAAATGATTCTTGTCAATTAGATTCTGCCTGACTTAATGTTGCGTTTTCATAATTTTCTCTTTTATATCAGATTTCTATCATCCAAAATGTGTTTTGCAAAGTAAAATCCTGTCCTCCAACATTAAAAAATGAAGAAATTGCAGTAAAACATCGCACTGTCCCAAAGAGCTTTGCTGGTGAAACTGGGTACTTTTGAAATGTTGCCATTGTTTTCATTTATGAAATTCAATAACTTTTTAAAAATTAAAATTATGGCATTGGTATCACAAATATCCTTTCTTCCACGTTTTTTGTTGTCATAAGCCATCTAATTTGGACACATTTCTAATTAATTGTTAGGAAATTGTCTATATTTAAGAACCAAAATCAACATAAAATGTGCTTTTTTTTGCACGTTATTTATAGAAATTACAAACTTTTTTTGGAAAATGCTTAAATTTTAAATATGAGAAAGTCTGCCAGTGCTGGAGGTCCAGAGCATCACACACAAGGTGCTGGAGGAACTCAGCAGGTCAGGCAATGTCTAAGGAAATGAATAGATAGTAGATGCTTAACTTTGGTTCAGGAAATTAAAAATCATCTTATAAAGAAAAGAAGTGTTGTGTATGTACTGTATACAGTAACACCGTTCAAGATTCAGTTACTTGCTGAAGTGGACGTAACAGTGTAACATCTTAACTGGTAAAGTAATTTCAAGTCAGCAAATACTAAGGATTTTTTTTTCTTAATTAGGCTGTAGAAACAAAACAAAATGTGAGTGAGGCATATTATAATTTAGATCCAGTAGGTATCTGGAAGCAAAGTGAAATTGTACCAGTCTAACTACATTGACAGATGGGAAAAATGTATGATTCCTTTCAATGTGTAATTAGCTACCACAGTTTGAATTAACAATATCAAAGAAAGAAACTGTATCTGTCATCCACATTGTATGTTCAAGCCACAGCTGCCATAAAATGAAATGGCATTTGACAATTCCCAGACAATTGTTCTGTAGTCAAGCTAGCACATAACATTTGGAAGATCAAAAGTTTGTGCAAGAGCAAACCCAAATCAATCAACATCAACTGACAGCAATCTTAGTAATAGGCTATTTCAGATTAATCTTTAGTGATAGCTAAGGATGTTTAAAACGAAAGAACAAACATTGATAAGATCCAATGCAGTTGGGCTAGTCCCTATTTTTCTTACTGAGAAAGCTAGAATATTTAGGATTGATTTATTTATTTAGCAATACAACATGGAGTAGGCCCTTCCAGACATTTGAGCCACACCGCCCCTGCAGCCCCACAACCCCGATTAACCCTAACCCAGTCATGGGACAATTTATAATGACCACTTAATCTACCTGATACATCTTTGGACTGTGGGAGGAAACCGGAGTACCCGGGGTAAAACTGATTAATTCCACAAAAAGGGCACACAGAGCCTCCTCACAGAACAATGCCAGAATTGAACTCTGAACTCTGAACTCCAAAACGCCCTGAGCCTGACTAGCAACACACTAACCGCAATGCTACCGTGGCACCTGTGTTTAAGTTGTCTAATCTTGGTTAATTAATTGAATTCATCCGTGGTTAAAAACTAATCCTGTCCCATTTACTTTGGAAACGAAGTAATGTTGGAGCACATTCTTTTTACCAAGTGTGGGCAAATACTTAAAGGAATGTCAAACTAAAGACTGCCGGAAAGGCACATCAGATTGACCAGCACATGAATAGGAAAGCTGGATTAGCATTTCTCATGCTCACCCGGACTCCGCAGAACCTGAGTCCCACTCGTTATGGTGTTAAATTTCAAAGGCCGGTTAATCTGCCGTCTACTTGCCTTTCATTTCAGATTTTTAATGTTTCTATATTTTTTTATCTGAGCAAAATAGGGTAAGTATAAAATGATTATTTCTGTTCAGTGGTTATCAGTTCATCCTAAGTGGCAGAAATCAAGTCTGCCAGTTGTTTTAGCTGAGCTGTGTAAAGGAAACAAATGCTGCCTACCTTGTGTGAAGAGAAAACAATGCTATACCTTCTTTTTTTTGTCAGCTGCAAGGTGAATCCAGGGGTTTCCAGGTGGATGTGCTCTCTAAGCATGACAAATTAGCTTGATTTTAGGTTTGATTCTAGACCTGTATGCAGTTACCTGAGTTTGCCACATTGATAAAGTTATGGGCATGGGTCTCATAGTTCATAGAATAAAAACGTGCTGGAAACTGCTCTTGATTGTCATTAAACAAACTCAGCATGCAGGTCAAATATTTTGACGACAGTGAGGTTTTACCTGGCAATCTGAGGTTCACACTTGGAGACATAAGAGATACTGCCATTGCTGGAATTCTGGAACATTGGACCCTTCTGTGCTCGACAAAGTCAATTGTCCATTTTCCTACATAGACGCTGCCTCGCCTGCTGAATTCCGCTAGCGATTTGCGTGTGAGGCGCACATTTGGACAAGGTTTTGAGCAGCACAAATGGGATATTTCAGCCATCATGGAACGGTGGAGAAGGCTCAATGGGCTGAATGGCCTAAATCTGCTGCTATGTCTGATGGTCTTATGACATGGTGAAACTGTCAAAGAAAGGAAATGTGAAGAGAGTAGAATCAGAAGGAGAATGATGTTGGACAGAATAAGGAAGTGAAGATAATGAAACAACTAAAACCGAAATTCCTGCTGCACTATAACAAGCACAAGTACACACAAGTTCAAGAGACAAAAAGACAGGAAACTATTATTCCCAGATTTTGAAATAATACCTACTCCTTGACTTAGAGATGCAAAAACAAATTGCCATATCAGGCAGAAAGAAAATTACTGAATTCCCTGCTTCCACCCAGTTTATAATGCATGAAGTGCCAGTAGAGTTATTCTGTTTACTTTTTAACTTGTGTTGCAAATGCATCTTATTGATTTACTAGTGATAAGATTATTCAATGTGTTATTGTGAGAACTCTATAGACTGTGTTGTGCGCCTTGGTTAGGAGGAAAGTTGTTTCGTTTGAACATATATATGTGTGTCTGCGTGACGATAAACTTGAACTTGAAAATGTCGGTAATGTTGAAAATGACAATAACATTAATTTGCAAATTCAAATTAAAATAAATCAAATAAATATTCAAATTTTAAAATATATGATCTATATCAGTGGCATCATGATTATTGTGATAGCACAATAGTTAACCTACCCACTTGTAATCCAGAGACCTGGTCTGACAGTCCACAGTTCATATCCTACCATGGGAACTGTCAAGTTTAAATTTAGTGAAGAACAGCAGCTTCTAACAATCTGTGTTAGGGAGATGGAGCTGGAACCGGATGAACTCAGGATCACTTGGGAGGCTGAGCGGTTGATAGACAGAACATACAGGGAGGTAGTTACACCCAAGGTGCAGGACACAGGTAACTGGCTGGCCATCAGGAGGGAGAAAGGGGATAGGCAGCCAGTGCAGAGAACCCCTGCGGCTATTTAGCTTTGGATACTGTTGGGGTGTGGGGTTGTATGATCTAACAGAGGAAAGTCACAGCAGTTGGGTCACTTGCACTGAGTCCAGCTCTGTGGCTCAGAAAGGAAAGGAGGAGAAGAAGTGAGTTGTAGTGATAGGGGATTCATTGGTTAGGGGAACAGAAGGAAGCTTCTGTGAATGAGAACAAGATTCCCGGTTGGTATGTTGCCTTCAGGGTTCCAGGGTCAGGAGAAGGCAGAGAGTTGGTATAAATGAGTGTTTCTCCGGTTGGCAGTCAGTGGTGAGTGGGGCGCCTCAGGGGTCAGTGCTGGGCCTGCAGCTGTTTACCATTTACACTGATGATTTGGAAGAGGGGACTGAGTGTAGCGTAGCAAAATTTGCTGATGACACTAAACCGAGTGGGAAAGCAAATTGTACAGAGGATGTGGAGAGTCTGAAGAGAGATATAGATAGGTTAAGTGAGTGGGCCAAGGTCTGACAGATGGAATACAACGTTGGTAAATGTGAGATCAATTACTTTGGAAAGAGTAATAGAAGGGCAGATTATTATTTAAATGGTGAAAGATTGCAGCATGCTGTTGTGCAGAGGGACTTGGGAGTGCTTGTTCATGAATTGCAAAAAGTTGGCTTGCAGGTACAACAGATTATTAAGAAGGCAAACAGAATGCTGGCCTTCATTACTGAGGGATTGAATTCAAGAGCAGGGAAGTCATGCTGCAACTATACAGGGCACTGGTGAGGCCGCACCTGGAGTACTGTGTGCAGTTCTGTTCTCCATACTTGAAGAAGGATATACTGGCTTTGGAGGCAGTGCAGAGGAGGTTCACCAGGTTGATTCCAGGGATGAAGGGGTTAACCTATGAGGAGAGATTGGGTCGCCTGGGACTATACTCTCTGGAGTTCAGAAGAATGAGAGGGGATCTTATAGAAACAAACAAAATTTTGAAAGGGATAAATAAGATAGAAGTAGAAAAGTTGTTTCCATTGGTAGGTGAGACTTGAACTAGGGGACATTGCCTCAAGATTCAGGGGAGAAGATTTAAGATGGAGATTAGGAGAAACCGTTTTTCCCAGCGAGTGGTAAATCTGTGGAATTCTCTGCCCAGGGAAGCAGTTGAGGCTTCTTCACTAAATATGTTTAAGAAACAGATAGATAGGTTTTTACATAGTAAGGGAATTAAGGGTTATGGGGAAAAGGCAGGTAGATGGAGCTGAGTTTACAGACAGATCAGCCATGATCTTATTGAATGGTGGGGCAGGCTTGATGGGCCAGATGGCCTACTCCTGCTCCTATTTCTTGTGTTCTTATGTTCTTATGTCATGGACAACTTGGATCGAGTCTACAGCATTCTTAAGTGGAGGGTGAGCAGTCAGGGGTCGTTGTCTATGTCAGTACCAATAACACGGATAATAGGGGTGGTGAGGTCCTGCAAAGTGAGTTCAGGGAGTGAGGTACTAAGTTAAAGGACAAGACCTCCAGGGCTGTGAACTCAGGATTACTATGTGTACCATGTGGTAGGGAGGCCAGACATAGAAAGATCTTACAGCTTAACACGTGGCTAAGGAGATGATGCAGGAGAGAGGGCTGCAGAATTTTGGATGATTGGACTGTCTTCAGGAAAGGTGGGATATGTAGAGAAGAGACAGTTTGCACCTGAACTGGAAGGGAAGAGATATCCTAGTGGGAAGGTTTGTTAGCACTGCATGGAGTGATATGGGATTTAAACTTGAGTTTCAGGCGGATGGGAACCAGAATGCCAGAACAGATAGTGGAGTAGTTGTGGAGGAAGACATTATTAAGTGTACATACAAGGTCAGGAATCAGTAGGTTCAGCCTGGTGAGACTCATGATCAGAGCTGCATATTTCAATGCAAGGAGTATTGTAGGAAAGATGATGAGCTTAGGCCATGGATCAGCACGGGGAATTATGACATTGGAGCCAATAGTGAGATTTGATTGCAGGAAGGGCAGGACTGGCACCTCAATGTTCAAGGACTCTGTTGTTTTAGGTATGATAAAGCAGGAAGGATTAGAGGGGGAACAGTGGCATTACTAGTCAGGGAAAATGTCATGGCAGTGCTCAGAAAGGACAGACTGGGGAGCTCGTCTAGTGAGCCTTCATGGGTAGAACTTGTTGTGTTCAATAATGAGGGATAGTGCAGAGGAATAATAAAGGTAAGACCACATTAATGGGATTATATAATAGACCACCCAACACTCTGTGGGACTTAGAGAAGCAAATTTGTAGAGAGATTGCAGGCTGTAGCAAGGAACACAAGTTTGTGATGGTAGGTGATTTTAATTTTTTATATATTGACTGGGACTCCCATACTATAAAAGGGCTGGATGGGAAAGAGTTTGTCAAATGTGTTCAGGAAAGTTTCCTTCATCAGTACTTTGAAGTCCCAATTACAGAGGGTGTGATACTAAATCTCTTATTAGGGAATGATACAGGGCAGGTGAAAGAAGTTTGAATAGGGGAACCCTTTTCATCTAGTGATCATAATGGTATTAGTTTCCAAGTAATTATGGAAAAGGATAGGTCTGGTCCTCAGGTTGAGATTCTAAATTGGAGAAAGAAAGGATGTGGCAAGTGTGGATTTGGGGCAGGTTGTTTTCTGGCAAAGGTGTATTTGATAAGTGGGAGGCCTTCAAAAGTAAATTTTTGAGACATACAGAGATCGTCTGTTCCTGTCAGAATAAAAGGCATAGATAACAGATTTTGGGAACCTTGGTTTTCAAGAGATATTGAGGCCTTGGTTAAGAAAATGAAGGAGGTGCATTGCAGGTATAGGCAGGTAGGAATAAATGGGGTGCTTATAGAGTATAAGAAATGCAAGGGAACTCTTAAGAGCGAAATCAGGGGGGCTAAAAAAAAGGGCCATAGGTTGCTCTAGCAGTTAAGGTAAAGGAGACACCTAAGGGCACATTGAGTACAGGAGTTGGGATGTTATGTTGAAACTGTAGAAGACATTGGTGAGTCCTAACTTGGAGTATTGTGTATAGTTTTGGTCACCTACCTACAGGAAAGATGTAAATAAAATTGAAGAGAAAATGTACAAGGATGTTGTCAGGACTTGAGGACCAGAGTTACAGGGAAAGGATGAATAGGTAGCTCATTATTCCCTAGAATGTAGAAGATTGAAAGAGGTTTGATAGAGGCATGGACAATTATGAAGGGTATAGGTGGACTTTTACACTGATGTTGGGTGAGACAGCAACTGGAAGTCATGGCCTTTGTGCAGATTGATAGGTCCGGGAAGAATAGTGGTTTGGTATGGACTAGATAGGCTGAAAGGCCTTTTTCTGTGCTGTTGTGTTCTCTGACTCTATGACTTCAATAATCTATTATTGTAACAACAGCTTTTCATAATAATGATGATCCCAAGAATCTGTTATCCTTATTTGCTTTTACCTATCGTTTCACTCTATGTGATTGTCACTTAAAAATGCACTCTAAACTAACAAGTTAAGCCATTAAGGTATCATCATGTTCCCAAAGGGCTATGCCAATAATGCCCAGATACTGAAAAATGATTAGACGAGTCCTGAGACACATCATACTGTACTTTTTTTTCACAGTGCAGAAGAAAAACCATGAAATGTTAGAAATCCAAATGAAAATCATATCCTTATTTAACTATATAACTGCGATTTGGCCCTACTTTGTATGCATTTTGGAAAAAAAGATCTGCAACCAAACAGAAGTAATTAAATACGGTTTACTCAATAAGTCACTTGATAAGAATAATATGTAATTGATCTGTATAAATGAATGTAAATGGATGTCAGTACAATGCAGCTTGATATCAGCCTTACAGTCTTTTGACCCAAGGAATAACAAAGCAACAAGACTCCCCCTGGAAAGTATTTTCAAATGCATTTAGGTGGGGACATGATTGGTCTTTTCAATGATATTAATTATCATTCACATCGCAGATTGATAGTCTCAAGAATCGCCCCTTGAGGAACAACATGTTCTTCTTTAAAGTGGATAAAAGTGTTCAGCGAGGAAGTAGACATAAATTAAAGCACTGCAGAACAAAAATAATCAGTAAGAATTTAAATACAAAGCTACAAACAACAATACATAAGATCGAAAGAAGAACCACGTAGTACGATGAAGTATCGTAGTGGGACAGAATACAGAATCATGGTTATTTATTGGATTAGAGAAATATATTGTGGTACATTTGGTTGTCTTCAAGAGTTTGAAAGCAGAATATACTTCACATTCCAGATTCCTTCAGATACTGTTCCAAAAATACTTCCTCAGCTTCATCTAAACTTTACTAATGTTGTCATTTCTATCATTCTCTGCTCTTTTTGTGAGGTAATTATATATCTTCACTTGATGATGTGGAGTTTCCTGTTACATTTTTTAAAGCCCTGAATAAATACATTTTATGGGTTAAAGCTGAGGCTGCAATAGGCGTAGGATAGTGCCATTCAAATGTTTGTCTGTTAGTAGACCATTCACTAAAATTCTTTATAAAAAAAGTTCCTTTCGTAGTAAGTTACAGTACTGTGTAAAAGTCTTAGACACATGTAAAAAATATGTAAAGTGAAGATGCTTTCAAAATAATGAAATGAAAAGTTTTTCAATGTCAAAAAATTACTATAAAAAGCAGTAAACAGTAACGCATTTGAGTACCCTTTGCCTTTAAAATTGGATCAATTCTCTTAGGTACACAATTGGGCAGTTTTATAAGAAAATTGGCCAGTAGATTGTTCCAAGCATCTTGGAGAACTTGCCACAGTTTAATTACAGACTTCGGCTGTCTTGCTTGCTTCTGTCTCTCCAGGTAATTGCAGAGAGTCTTGATGATGTTGAGATCAGGCTTCTGTGGAGGCCATAATATCTGAAATGAGATTGAAAATCTAGGGTGCCTAAGACTTTTGCACAGTACTGTAAATACATAGAGGAGCCAACATATTAGATTAGAATATCAGGAACTTGGTTTTCAATGGGCTTTTTTTTCACCTTCTGTATTGGAATGAATTGTTCAGAGAGATGGCAGCATTGCTGGAATGAGATTTTTTTTTTTGTCCCAGTCAAAAAGCCAGAAGGTTTGCTCCATCCTTCTTAGGACATAAAAATAAGCATTATTTTGCTAAATAGAAAAAAATAAATAATCAAAAATTTATTATTCATATCACTCCTCCTGTGCATTTAAGTTCTAATTATCATTGAAATATTGGCGTATGTTGATCAACACATATGTTGAGAAATTAGGTGGACTTAAGGGATATTTAAGAAGAAAATGTGGGTGCATGGATCCAAGTTCTACATCAGACAGAATGTCTTTTTAACTGAGATCTTTGGTTGTCATATTGTCTACTGAGAGAGCATTTCTTTTTGGGAACCAGGATGATAAAGCTGAGGATGAGCCAGCAGGTTTACAGGGAGATGATGGGTGTAACATGAATGTAAGGAATGAGTGGGTACAAATGCATGCAGAGCATTTGGTTAAGTTGTACCACAGAGGCAAAATTCAAAAGGGTGAAGAATGCAGGATTGACGTTGTGGGCATCACTGAGCCATGGCTGAAAGAAGGCCATAGTTGGGAGCTTAACATCAAAGGATACACTTTGTATAGAAAGGACAGGCAGGAAGGCATAGGCGGTGGCGTGGCTCTGTTGGTAAGAGATGGAATTACATCTTTAGAAAGAGGTGACATAGGGTCAGAGAATGTTGAATCTTTGTGGATGGAGTTAAGAAACTGCAAGGGTAAAAAAAAAACATTATGGGTATCATATATAGACCTCCAAATAGTAGCCAACATGTGGGGTTGAGATTGCAAAGGGAGCTGGAAAAGGCATGTAATAAGGGTAATGACACAATTGTAATGGGAAAACAAGGGGATTGGGAAAATCAGGTTGGTGACAGATTGAAAGAGAGGGAATTTGTTGAATGCCTACGAGATGAATTTTTAGAGCAGCTTGTACTTGAGCCTACTTGGGGAAGGGCTATCTTAGCTTGGGTGTTGTGTAATAACTCAGAACTTATTAGGGAGCTTAACGTAAAGAAGCCTTAGGAAGCAGTGATCATATGATTGAATTCATATTGCAGTTTGAGAGGGAGAAGCACATTAGGTGTATCAGTATCTCAATAGAATAAAGCGAATTACAGAGGCATGAGAGAGGAGCTTGCCCAGGTGGATTGTAAGAGGATACTGGCGGGGGTGACGGCAGAGCAGAGATGACTGAAGTTTCTGGGAATAGTTCACAAGGTGCAGGATAGATATGTCCCACAGAAGAAATGGTTGGTAGTGCTGAGGGAGCAATGCAATTGCAGTAGGACTTAGATGAATTGGAAGAATGGGCGTAAAAGTCGCAGATGGAATACAGTGTTGGGAAATGTATGGTAATGCATTTTTGTAAAAGGAGCAATAGTGCAGACTATTATCTAAATGAAGAGAAGGTTCAAAGATCAGAGGTGCAGAGGGACTTAGGAGTCCTTATGCAAGACTCCCAGAAGGTTAATTTACAGACTGAGTCTGTGGTAAAGATGGCAAACGCAATGTTGGCATTTATTTCAAGGGGAATAGAACATAAAAGCAAGGAGATAATGCTGAGCCTTTATAAGACATTAATCAGGCCGCACTTAGAGTATTGTCAACAATTCTGGGCCCCTTATCTCAGAAAGTATGTGTTTTCATCGGAGAGGGTCCAGAGGGGGTTTCATGAGGAAGATTCTGGGAATGAAGGGGTTGATAGATGAGGAGCATTTGGCAACTTTGGGTCTGCACTCAATGGAATTAGAAGAATGCAGGGGTGTTCCATTGAAACCTACCAAATGTTGAAAGGACTAGATAAGGAGAGGATGTTTCCTATGGAGGGTGTATCCAGAACTAGAGGGCACAGCCTCAAAATTGAAGGGTGACCTTTTTGAACAGATGTAAGGAGGAATTTTTTAGGCCAGAGAGTAGTGGGTCTGTGGAATGCTGTGCCACAGACTGTGGTGGAGCACCTATTTCAGGCAGAATTTGATAGTTTCCTGATTGGTCAGGGCATCAAAGGATATGGGGAGAAGGCAGGTGTATGGGATTGAGTGGGATCTGGGATCAGCCATGATAGAATGGCAGAGCAGACTTGATGGGCTGAATGGCCTAATTCTGCTCCTGGGTCTTATGGACTTATAGAGTCTCAGGTATCGTTATTCCTGCAAGTGAACCACAACCTTGTCAATGACATGGAGAGCTATGTTGGCTGGAGTCAGGGCTTTATGCTTTGGCTCTGTGTAGGGTCATCCATGCCAAACAGGTCAAAGGGTAAAGGCCAGTCTATGGGTGGTCCACTGATCCTCCAGGTTCAGGGGTTCAGCTCAGGGTTAGCAACCCTGTCTGGTCAAACAAAATTGTTACGGAAACAGAAATGAAGGGTCCTTCTCCGTCTGAGTGTGACTGTATTCCTGAGCCTCGACCCAGGACCTGCATGTTTGACAGTAATTAAGGCCAAGGGAAAGCTACTGACATGACGAAGGAAGCCCTGAACACAACCAGGGAGGGAGGAACTTCATTGTTGCCCTAAATGCCAGTGGAGTAATGTACAGTAAGTAAGTTATCTTTATTGAGACAATTGTTGCTCAGTGTAATAAGGGATACGTTGTTGTTTTCTGTGTTGGTTTTCATTATATTACACTGACATTTCATTGTGATACTGAAGGGATGCTGGACAACTGATAGTGACATCTTCCAGATGACATATTGATGTATTTATAAAAGATGCTTAGGTAATTGTTTAGGAAGAGCTAGGAGTTTTCTCAGTATTTTTACCAGGATATTTGTTCATTCAATAGTATCACATCAGTTAACTAGTTATTCACTTCATTGCCATTTGTGGAACTTTGTAGTTTACTTACTGCTTGTGAAGCACGTGGCTACAAGCAGCTAGTGAGTTTCTTAGTGTGGCTTTTCAAACTATTGAAAGCAAAGCAGGCAGGGCAGGTTATGGCAAATTTTTCCAGTTAGCTTAAAGAAGACATGAAAAGTCAGCCAACCAACTGAAACATAGATGGGCAGCTGGCCAATTAAATATGCGGGTATGTACAGTAAGACATATAGAGATAGCAAATGTGAAAGCACCAAGATATTTAGTTTACTTGGTTTTCATTTTCCAGGTATGAGTGCATTGAGAAATGGCTTTCTTTTTAAAGAAGTGTACTTTGACTTAGCAAACACAAAATACTCTTCAGATGCTGGGGTCAAAGCCACACTCACAACACGCTGGAGGAACTCAGCAGGCCCGGCAGCATCCATGGAATTGGATGTTTCGGGCCGGAACCCTTCATCAGGACTGTAGGGGGAAGGGGCGGAGGCCCTATAAAGAAGGTGGGGGAGGGTGGGAAGGAGAAGACTGGTAGGTTCCAGGTGAAAAACCAGTAAGGGGAAAGATAAAGGGGTTGGGGAGGGGAAGCAGGGAGGTGATAGGCAGGAAAAGTGAAGAAGGAATAGGGGAAAACACAATGGGTAGTAGAAGGAGGCGGAACCATGAGGGAGGTGGTAGGCAGCTGAGGGAGGGGCAGAGTGAAAAAGGAATAGGGGAAGGGAGGGGGAGGGAATTACCGGAAGTTGGAGAATTCTATGTTCATACTAAGGGGCTGGAGACTACTTAGATGGTATATGAGGTGTTGCACCTCCAACCTGAGTTTAGCCTCATCATGGCAGTAGAGGAGGCCATGTATGGACATATCCGAATGGGAATGGGAAGCAGAGTTGAAGTGGGTGGCTACCAGGAGATCCTGTCTGTTGTGGCAGACGGAGCAGAGGTGCTTGGCGAAGCGGTCCCGCAATCTGCGTCAGGTTTCACCGATGTAGAGGAGGCCGCATCGGGAGCACCGGATGCAATAGATGACCCCAACAGACTCAGAAGTGAAGTGTTGCCTCACCTGGAAGGATTGTTTGGGGCCCTGAATGGTGGCAAGAGAGGAGGTGTAGGGACAGGTGTAGCACTTATGCTTACAGGGATAAGTGCCGGGTGGGGGATCCGTGGGGAGGGACGTGTGGATCAGGTAGTCCCGCCACCACAACAGGGACAGAGTTCCCCTTATCCTCACCTACTACCCCACCAGCCTCTGGATCCAGCACATTATCCTCCACAACTTCCACCACCTTCAACAGGACCCCACCACTAAGCACATCTCTTCCTCTCCACCCCTCTCCGCTTTCCGCAGGGATCGGTCCCTCCGCAACTCCCTGATCCACACATCCTTCCCCACGGATCTCCCACCCGGCACTTATCCCTGTAAGCACAAGTGCTACACCTGTCCCTACACCTCCTCTCTCCACCATTCAGGGCCCCAAACAGTCCTTCCAGGTGAGGCAACACTTCACTTGTGAGTCTGTTGGGGTCATCCATTGCATCCGGTGCTCCTGGTACGGCCTCCTCTACATCGGTGAACCCCAATGCAGATTGGGGGACCACTTCTTCGAGCACCTCTGCTCCGTCCGCCACAACAGACAGGAACTCCCGGTAGCTACCCACTTCAACACTGCTTCCCATCCCCATTCGGATATGTTCATACATGGCCTCCTCTACTGCCATGATGAGGCTAAACTCAGGTTGGAGGAGCAACACCTCATATACCGTCTAGGTAGTCTCCAGCCCCTTGGTATGAACATAGGATTCTCCAACTTCCGGTAATTCCCTCCCCCTCCCCCTATCCCTATTTCACGCTGCCCCCTCCCCCAGCTGCCTATCACCTCCCTCATGGTTCCGCCTCCTTCTACCACTTTTCTTGCCTATCTCCTCCCCACTTCCCCTCCCCCACCCCTTTATCTTTCCCCTTACTGGTTTTTCACCTGGAACCTACCAGTCTTCTCCTTCCCACCCTCCCCCCACCTTCTTTATAGGGCCTCCGCCCCTTCCCTCTACAGTCCCGATGAAGGGTTCCGGCCTGAAACGTTGACTGATCGTTTCCGCTGATGCTGCCCGACCTGCTGAGTTCCTCCAGCATGTTGTGAGTGTTGCCTTGAGTTTAGCAGAAGTATTGAAAATATTCTCGAAATCACTAAGGTGGCTTTTTAATGCTACTGTCATCATAGTCAGAGGTAATGGCAGTATATTAATGTTGCATCTTGATGTATTGTGCCAGTCTCTGAATGTCATGCTACTGTGTCTTTATGAAATATTAAGTTCATAGTCTCCAAATTCTTCCTTTTTTTGAGACAATTGCACTCTGCACAAGCTGCTAATGAAATGCAGTCTGACTGTGTTGTTTCTTAGTGATCAGCAAAGAAATGATATCAGGGCATATCAATAGTGTAAAGCGACCTAATATCTACTCCTTACTCAAAATGATTGAGAACTTGTGTGGCATGTTTTATAAGCTTCGACTGGGTACCAATATTGATGGAATGAATTGTTTGAAGAAAACTGCTGATGCTTTACATCCAGAATATATACATAGAACAGCACAGCACAGTTACAGGCCATTCAGCCCACAATGTTGTGCCGAACTAGCTAAAATGTAATTAAAAAAACCCAAAAATTAATGTCTCCTGCCCTCACAATGTCCATATCCCTCCATCTTCCTCATATTCATGTACCTATCAAAATGTCTATCAAAGGCCTCTAATATATTTGCCTGTATCACCATACCAGTCAGTGCATTCCAGACATCCACCGTTCTCGAGTAAACAACTTACTACTCACATCCCCTTCGAACCTACCCTTTTTCACCTTCAAAGCTTGCCCTCTGGTATTAGACTTTTCTACCCTGGGAAAAATATACTCCCAGTCTCTCCATGCCTCTCATAAACTTATAAACCTCTGTCAGATCTGCCCTCACCCTCTGCTGCTCCAAAGAAAGCAACCAAAGTTTGTCCAGCCTCTCATGCCCTCTAAACCAACAACATTCTGGTAAACCCCTTCTGCACCCTCTCCAAAGTCTCAACATCCTTTCTATAGTGGGGTGACCAGAACTGTATGCAATACTCTGGTCTAACCAGAGTTTTATCAAGTTGTAACATAACCTATTGACTTTTGAACTCAATATCACTGATAAAATCAAGCATTCTTTAAGCCTTCTTAACCACCTTATCGACCTGTGTAGCCACTTTTGAGGAGCTATGAAGTTGGATTCCAAGATTGCTCTGCTCAGCATCACTGTTAAGGACCTTGCCTGAACAGTGTACTGTCTCCTTGCATTTGCCCAATGAGTGCAACACCTCATATTTATCTGGGTTAAGCTCCATCTGCCATTTCTCAGCCCATATCTGCAACTGGTCTATGTCGTGCTGTATTCTTTGCCAGTCTTCTACACCATCCACAACTCCACCAATCTTGGTATCATCCACAAACCTACTAACCCACCCATCTACATTTTCATTCAGGTCACTTATATACATCACAAACAGCAGAGGTCCCAGCATAGATCCCTGTGAAACACCCTAATTCCAACCCTCTAGCTTGAATAAATCCCTTCGACCACTACCCTTTGTCTTCTATGTGCAACCAGTTCTGAATTCAAACAATCAGTTTGGGAAGCCCATGTATCCTCATCTTCTGGATTAGCCTCTCATGAGGGAATTTGTCAACCACTTACCCAAAAACCACATAGACAATATCCACTGCTCTACCTTGTCAAAAAAACTCAATCAAGTTGGTAAGACATGATTTGTCCTGCACAAAGCTATGCTGGCTCTCCCTAATTAGGCTTTGGAATTCCAAATGCTTATATATCCTATCGCTAAGAATTTTTTTCCGGCAATTTCCTTGCTCCTTTCTTAAATAAAGGTACAACATTAGCCACTCACCAATCCACTGGGACCTCACTTGTGCTGGAGAGGAGATGAAGATACTAGTCAAGGCCCCAGCAACCTTGTTTGTTTCCTCCCTGCCTCCCTCAATAACCTGGGGTAATTCCCATCAGATTTATCCATCTTAATACTCATTCCGAGACCCAACACTTCCTCCTCCTTGACTTCTAAACATACTCAGCACTAATCTCCTGGTCCTCCATATCTTTTTCTTTGGTAAATATGGAAGCAAAGTACTCATTAAGTAACCTCACTCACATTGTCCGTATCCTAGAATAATCCCACCCTCTCCCTAGTTATCCTCTTGCTTTTGATGTATGCCTAGAATGCTTTGGGATTCACCTTAATCCTACTTGCCAAGGGCTTTCTATGGCCCCTCCTGACTTTCCTAATTCCCTTCCTTAGTACTTTTCTGGCTTCTTTGTACTCCTCATGTGCTTCATTTGATCCTAACTTCTGAAGCTTTACATACTTTTCCTTTTTCTTCTTGACTAACTTAATCACTTCTCTGGACATCCGAGGTTCTACTACCTTTCCATCCCTGTCCTTCCTTCTAATAGGGACATGCCTTTCCTGTACTCTGCGCAGTTGATGTTTAAACACCCTCCACATGTCTGATGTGGACTTGACAGAAAAAAAGATGTTCCCAATTAACTCTTCTTTGTTCCTGCCTAATGTCCTCATAATTTGTCCTGTTCCAATTTTAGGACTCTCCTACAAGGATCATGCCTATCCTTACCTATAGCTATTCTGAAAATTAAGGAATTGTGCTCACAGTTCCCTAACTGCTCACCCACTGAAAGGTTGGTCACCTGGCCAAGCTCATTACCCAGCACCAGGTCCAGGACAGCCCTCCTGTCATTAGACATCTACATATTCATTTAAGAAACCTCCTGGATACACTTAACAAACTCTGCCCCCTCTAAACCTCTTGCACCAAGAAGGTCTCAGCTTATATTAGGGAAGTTGAAATCCCCCATGATAACAACCCTATTATTTTTAGACATTTCCTTAATCTGATCACATATCTGTTCGTCAATGTCCCAGTGGCTATTAGCAGGTTTGTAGTACAATCCCATCAGTATGATTGCACCCTTCCTGTTCTTGAGTTCTATCCAAAATGGACTCAGTGTCTGACCTCACAATTATGCTTCCCCTGGGTACAGTTGTGATATTGTCCCTGATTAGTCATGCAATTCCCTGCCTCCCTTTACCTCTCTTACTATCTTTTCTAAAACTTCAAAAACCTGGTATTTAATCACTCATTCCTGCTGCTCTCTCAACCATGTCTCTGAAATGGCCACAACATCATAGTTCATAGATCTATGCTCGAAGTTCATCACATTTACCCATAATATTCCTAGCATTAAAATACACACTTCAAACTGTCTGACACATCATGCCTGTATTTTCAATTTTGTCTTTCAATACTTTCCTGACTTCTACCTTCCTATCTGATCCTTCACTTACTGACCTGGTGCACCAGATCCCAGACACCTGCAAAACTGGTTTAAACCCTCCCAAGTAGCAGTAGCAAACCTCCTGGCCAGGATACTGGTTCCCCTCCGTTCAAGTGCAACCCATCCCTCTAGTACAGGTCACCCCTTCCCCAGAAAAGGTTCCAATGGCCCAAAACCTTGAAACCTTGCTCGCTGGACCACCTCCTCAGCCACTCATTCATCCATGTTGTCGTGCCATTCCTATCTGTCCTAGCCCATGGCACAGAGAGTAATCTGGAGATTATTACCTTGGAGAGACTTCTCTTCAGTCACTTTCCTAACTCTGTATACTCGATGCGTAGGATCTCTTCTCCTTTTTTGCCTATGTTATTGCTGCCAATATGCACTACGACCTCCGGCAGTTCACCCTTCCCCTTGAGAATATCCTGCAGTCGCTCTAATACATATTGGACCCTCGCACCTCTGAGACTATACACCATCCTGGAGTCTCTTTTGCGGCCACAAAATCTCCTGTCTGTTCCCCCTAACTATCGAATCTCCTATCACTACTCTACTGTCTGTCTTTACCTTTCCCTGCTGAGTGTCAGAACCGGCCACAGTGTGACCAGCCTGGCTGCTGCCACTGTGCCCTGGTGGACTATCCCCTCCTCAGCAGTATCCAAACAAGTACATTGGAACCTTTTTCACAGTGAGGCTGGGATGGAAGAACACAATGGACACTTTGCTCGATCTTGATGCCATTCGAGGGCATGCAGGATCAGGTGAGGTGCTGTAGTTGCATGACGTGGAAGCTGGCAGGCCCCATTGTGGTTTCTGGTGAGCACATCTGTAGCAAGTGCCAACCACTCGAGGAGCACAGGCTGGAAGCTGACGACTTGAAATCAGCTTCAAACACTGCATTGCAACAGGGCGTGGGAGAGTTAGCTGGTCACTATTTTTCAGGAGGCGTTCACGTCCTCTTGTCCCTGACTACAGACCATGTTTGAAGTACTGGATTAGCTATTTCAAATTTGGTCTGTAGTTAGGGACAGGTGGGCGTGACTGACTGTTACCTGCCTAACAGTCAAGATCCAAGAGATAGTGCTGGAGGAGCTTCAGCCCTTAAGCTTGTCTGAGATTCTTGCTCCCTGTGTTAGTGGGAGTGGGGCTTTTAGGAAGACACTATGGTACAGGAAACCATTCGGGGGGGGGAGAGGAGAGATGAGAAATGTAGTTGTAATTGGTGCTAGCATAGTCAGGGGAATAGACACAATTCTCTCGCAAAAGTCAAGAGTCCTTAAGGCTGTGCTGCATGAATGATACCTGGTTTCCGGACATCACATTTGACCTGAAGTGGAACTTGAAATGGGAAGGGAAAGATCCTACTGTTGTGGTCCATGTGAGTACCAACAGTATAGGAAGAACAAAAAAAGAGGTTCTGCTGAGGAAAATTTGAGCGGCTAGGGACTAAATTAAAACACAGAACCAAAGAGATAATAATATTTGGTTTGTTACCAAAGCCATGTGCAATTTGGCACAGGATTAATAAAGTCAGAGAGTTAAATGCATGACTCAGAGATTCGTGTGGGAGAAATGGGTTTGAATTCCTGGGATTTGGCATCAGTATTGGGAAAAGTGATTCAGATGGGAAAGGCTCCATCTAAACCATGTTGGGACCAGGGTCCTGATGAATTGCATTAGGGCTGTGGATAGAGTTTAAAACTAAATAGTAGGGGAATGTGTTCAACACGGTGGAAAGGTATGCAAAAAGTAAAAGGGATGGAGGGTATAGATAATAAAGAATAAGACAGAAAGTTAAGAAAGAGGTAAGAGAGTCTCCAGGTAACATGACTGGGCCCAGTACCAACCCCTGAGTTACACCACTAGTCACAGACCTCCAGTCTGAGGAACAACCTTCTACCATCACTCTCTGTTTTCTAACAACAAGGACAACATCCCTTTATGCATTAATTGGACATGATGAGAACTCATAGTCTCACTCAGTCTCCAGGAATCACTGCTTCTCCAGGTCAAATGATGCAATGTGAATAGGTCGAATTCATTGCACTTTTATCCTAGTTTAGCCATTTGCCTTTTGAAATATTGTGTAAAATATCTTCAATGATGTTTCAGGAGGCACGGCAATGTAGTGGTTAGTGTAATGCTCTTACAGCGCTCTGGCTGTGGGTTCAATTCCCACCACTATCTGTAAGGAGTTTGTACGTTCTCCCTGTGGCCACATGGTTTCCTCCAGGTGCTCCTGTTTCCTCCCTCATTCCAAAGACGTAAGCGTTCATAGGGGTTATTGGTCACATGGATGTAATTGGTTGGCATGGGATTGTTGGGCTGGTTACCGTGCTGTATCTCTAAACAAAAATAAAATTCTCAGTCTGCATTTATAAATGCTGATTCACAAATTAAGATTGAATTAATATTTTGCTTTCAATATAGACAATTTTGGAACAACTTAAGTATGCGTCCACTTAAATGAGACTCACACTACCATCAACTACTCCCCACGATTAATGCTTTGAATTTCATTATGTGTCAAATAGTTGCTTCTGCAGGGATTGAACCCACTCCTTCAACTTATTTTTGACTCCAATGCTTTGTTCATTTTAAGTACCTTCCTGCCATCTATGCATGCTGCTATCAGCTCTGCTAGCTGCTCGACTGCCGGAACTGAAGGAAACTGTTGAAGTCTAAACCCTTACATATAACCATATAACAATTACAGCACGGAAACAGGCCATCTCGGCCCTTCTAGTCCGTGCCGAACTCTTACTCTCACCTAGTCCCACCGACCTGCACTCAGCCTATAACCCTCCATTCCTTTCCTATCCATATATCTATCCAATTTAACTTTAAGCGACAACATTGAACCTGTCTCAACCACTTCTGCTGGAAGCTTGTTCCACACAGCTACCACTCTCTTAGTAAAGATGCTCCCCCTCATGTTACCCCTAAAATTTTGCCCTTTAACTCTCAACTCATGTCCTCTTGTTTGAACCTCCCCCACTCTCAATGGAAAAAAGCCTATCCACGTCAACTCTATCTATCCCCCTCATAATTTTAAACACCTCTATCAAGTCCCCCCTCAACCTTCTACGCTCCAAAGATTAAAGACCTAACTTGTTCAACCTTTCTCTGTAACTTAGGAGATGAATTCCAGGCAACATTTTAGTAAATCTCCTCTGTACTCCCTCAATTTTATTGACATCTTTCCTATAATTTGGTGACCAGAACTGTACACAATACTCCAAATTTGGCCCCACCAATACAATTTCAACATTACATCCCATCTCCTATACTCAATGCTCTGATTAATAAAGGCCAGCATACCAAAAGCTTTCTTCACCACCCTATCCACATGAAATTCCACCTTCAGGGAACCATGCACCATTATTCCTAGATCCTTCTGTTCTACTACATTCTTCAATGCCCTCCCATTTACCATGTATGTCCTATTTTGATTAGTCCTACCAAAATGTAGCACCTCCCATTTTTCAGCATTAAACGCCATCTGCCATCTTTCAGCCCACTCTTCTAACTGGCCTAAATCTCTCTGCAAGCTTTGAAAACCTACTTCATTATCCACAACGCCACCTTTCTTAGTATCATCTGCATACTTACTAATCCAATTTACCACCTCATCATCCAGATCATTAATATATATTACAAACAACATTGGACCCAGTACAGATCCCTGAGGCACACCGCTATACACCGTTCTCCAATCTGACACACTGTTATCCACCACTACTCTCTGGCGTCTCCCATCCAGCCACTGCTGAATCCATTTTACTACTTCGATATTAATGCCTAATGATTGAACCTTCCTAACTAACCTTCTGTGTGGAACCTTGTCAAAGGCCTTACTGAAGTCCATATAGACAACATCCACCGCTTTACCCTTGTCAACTTTCCTAGTAACCTCATCAAAAAATTCAGTAAGATTTGTCAAACATGACCTTCCACGCACAAATCCATGTTGATTGTTCCTAATCAGACCCTGTCTATCCAGATAATTATATATACCATCTCTAAGAATACTTTCCATCAATTTACCCACCACTGACGTCAAACCCACAGGCCGATAATTGCTAGGTTTGCTCTTAGAACCCTTTTTAGACAATGGAACCACATGAGTAGTATGCCAATCCTCCAGCACCATTCCCGTTTCTAATGACATTTGAAATATTATTGTCAGAGCCCCTGCTATTTCCACACTAACTTCCCTCAAGGTCCTAGTGAATATCTTGTCTGGACCTGGAGACTTACCCACTTTTATATTCCTTAAAAGCACCAGTACTTCCTCTTCTTTAATCGTCATACTTTCCATAACTACCCTTCTTGTTTCCTTTACCTTACACAATTCAATATCCTTCTCCTTAGTGAATACCGAAGAAAAGAAATTGTTCAAAATCTCCCCCATCTCTTTTGGCTCCGCACATAGCTGTCCACTCTGATTCTCTTAGGGACCAATTTTATCCCTCACTATCCTTTTGCTATTAATATAACTGTAGAAACCCTTCGGATTTATTTTCACCTGATTTCCCTTTGTATGAATTGAAACAAACTGAGCTGAATGTCACCCCACATTACCAGGTGTACTCGTTCTGTAAATGGATGTAGATCAGTCAGAAATACCATCTTCCTGACAATTAAATTTGAAATAGGGCCAGATTGTAAAGATGGTAGTTCAATTGTTCTGTACATGAGCCATTCAGAAAACCACCTAAAGAGTAAATTGTGGTCTTATTTTCAGCTTCTTTATGGATCAAAATGAATAACTAGCTTTTATTTAAACAGGGCATCATTCGACTTCACTATTCAAGAAAATAAATACTCGGTTGTTTAAAATGCAAATATGAATGAAAGCAATGTGTGTGTGCATAATCAGCATAATTCACAATCATGGAAGTGAAAGGAGATTTTTATTTCTTTTTTTTACATAAACACATATACAAGAATGCACACACACATACACACAATAGGCAGATAGCACAATTCTAGACATGGAAGGCCTTTTCACTCACATGGGCTTGCTTGATAAATGAGACGTTAATACAAGTCAAGTGAAATTTATTGTAATTTAACTACATACATGTATATAACCATGTAAAAAACCTTCGAACCAGGGTGTAAAGCACATAACGCACAATAACTCATGAAGGTAAGTGTAAAAACTACAAATGAATCACACATAAATAACAAACTAAAGTGCATTAATATTAAACATTGTAAGGTACGGAACGGATTAACCAGTGACACTTTGAATATGATGTTGCCGGGAATTCAGAAGCTTAATGGCCTGGGCGAAGAATCTGTTCTCATTCCGACCGTTCTTGTTTTTATGCATCATAATCTCCTGCCTCATGGTCGAAAATCAAACAGGATGCTGGATGGATGGGTGGGATCCTTAATAAAACTAATGCCCCTGAGTGTACAGCACTCCTGATAGATGTCCCCGGGGCATGGTTGGGAGACCCTGTAATAGTCTCAGCTGTTTCTTTCAAAAGATTTTTTCAAAGGATGTGATGACACGGAGAAGCAAAGTTACAATCCTATTGCAGACTGTATCCAAGGAATGCACAGTTTAAGTGAGGTCTTTAATATAATGCAGCATTATAGAATCTCTCACAATGAGTGTTGCCATTGCTTCTTTTTTAAAGTGCCCTCATTAACACTTTATTTCATCATAGATGCCTCCTTAGACTCATTAGGTTCTCTAAGTGGACTGAAGGTTTCACTTCATTTACCTATAATATCCTGAAGTTATTCACAGAGCTGATTTGCCTAGGGTGCTGCGATGACTGGGATCAAAATTATCATGTCTTTCAAATATGTACATCCTTTGTATGAACAAATCGTCTGAGATGAACAGTGATAGTCCTCAGGAAATGACCATTTTAAGAGATTGCAGGTACTGGAAATGTGGAGCAATCAACAATCTGCAGGAGGAACTCAAAGAGTATCTGTGGGGTGAAAGGAATTGTGCACATTTCGGGTTGAATCCCTTCGTCAGGATTATGATTGCCTTTATTTAATTGCCTTTTGTAATGATAGAAAAATAATATATACAATATTTCCTGCTTCACAGAAATGAATCCTTTCCAATGAATGCCTTTTAGTACCTGGCTGTCTCACAGTTTCGCCTCTCAAACAAATGCAGTACTCGCTTTGTTCAAGCCAATAGGATTGATTACCTTGCATGCAATAACTATGTGACCTTTATCAATTTCTGGAAAAAAAAACATTGTCTTTGTAGATCCTGAGATAACCTCAAAGCCACCTCAACCTGATTTTTTGTATTTGCATTCTACATTACTTTTTAAAGTAATCCTGTGAAAAAATTGAGCATTAAAAGTTTAAAATATGACTGTAGATTGTTTTGGTATTTTGTTCCTGGCAGGATGTTTCGATCTATTTCTCTTTCTGTCTCTTTGTTAATCTATCCACTGTGACATTTTATGTTATATGAAACTTAAAAATATTATAACTCAGATCCAACAAATCCCTGCACCATACCAAAGTAATGTATTTTTTGTCTTATTCATACACTCTCAACTTTACCATTAAAAGTAAACATAAACATTTTGCCAAAATATAATAAGGCCAGAAATTCTTTCTTCAACTAGTTTTTTTGAAACAACCAAACAGATGTGTTATAAGGTGAAAGAGAAGAGACCATCATTTTGCAAACAAAATGCACTTTGCATCAGATGACTGCCATGTTCATTGTATGATGTGCTTTGAGCTAATTAACTAAAGGGATGAAGTTCAAATTGAGAATTCAAATTAAGATCTTCATATATGTTAATACAATAATATAATGTTAATGGATGCATTAATGGATAGCAGAAGCTTTTTAAATTGGTAAATTTATTTATATTTTGTAAACTATATTTTAATATATTAAAGTCCAATTGTGCAGCTTATAGATGTCACAGAGGTAAATTAACAGAATGACAATAGGGGTAAAAAGCTTCAATAACATGTTTAGTCTAGAACACTTGATTCACTTGTAATATTAACCAAGAAAAATGTCAAAATATACTTCAAAGGAAAGTTATCAAAATTAGAACAGGTGATTAGAATTAGAATAGCTTGATCAACAGGTGACCAGTAGCTTAATTGATGTGTGTTTTAAAAGGAGTGACATCACATACTGGAGAATTTGGAGGACAAATACTAAAAATAAGATGAGGAAAACAAGGCAAGAATAGAATGATGAAGCCATCAGAGGAATGCAGAGGTTATGGAAAGTTGTAGTACCAGTGAAGATTACAGAAAAAGGGAAACCAGGATCATGGAAAGAGTTGAAAACAAGGATGAGTATTTCTAAACTCAGACATTTCCAAAGCCAGTCCCCATTATATGATGAAGCAATGGCAATGGGACTTGCGAGTTGGAATACAGGCAGTGAAATTTTGGATAACCTTAAAAGAAGCTGGGGTTGCTTCCCTTAGCTTGAAATACATTAAATGGAGAATTTAACCTATTTTAAGCATTGAAGTATAAATAGTGGCTATAAAATATTTTGTTAAACATAAAAGTACTTCAGTTGACTAGTGGGTCTGTAACTAGAGTGCAAATTCAATATTTTTGGCAAAGGGCAGCAGTGAATTTGTTTTACATAGCAAGTCCTTATAATCTGCAAATTTATTTGAAATTCAGATGAAAGTGGACAAATTCAATAGTGGCTTTCAAAAGTGAATTGTATTCATATTTGGGGAAAAATATAGATGACAGGAGAAAGAGTGGGAATAGAATTAATCAGTTAGTTCTTTCAAAGAACTGGCACCAATACTTATAGTGAATGGAACAACTGTCTTATTCTAAGATTAGAATATTTATTTTTCAAGAAAGGCAAACAATTTTCTTTGGGAAAATAGATTTTAATTTTTTTTTCAGTTACTTCATTGATAACGAATAGTGAAGTTAATTAATGTGCATTTTCATTTTAATGTTGACAGCCAGTTTCCTAGTAAAATGCTGATAAGAAAGAGAAGGTGCATTGATCTATAATTATATGTACGGACATTAAGTCCATATGGAAACGGCTGGTGTATAATATGGAAATATATATTTCAATTCATCATAAAACGGCCACGGATAGAAATAAAAAAGCTGTTTAACTTGAGAAAATTATGCTACATAAAACTGTCGGGAAGTTGAGGAAAATATCCTAGTGAGAATACAGCTTGAATCAACCTCTGATGAACAGTCCGTCCTTTGATGTCAAAACGGCCAGCTGCACTAAATGTGCAAATGTTAGAAAATAGATTTGAATTGGTTTAATTAAGCATTCAATAAGCCTTGCAGTTCTGGGTAATATTTTTGTGTACCTACATAGATGCATTCAATAAGATGTTTGTATTTGTTCAGGTGGTACCGAACGCAAAGCTAAATAAACATCGATGGGACAATGACACGCAGATTTAAATTGAATTGGAGAAATAGCATTTTTTTTCCAACAGGAGATTATAAACTGTAGTGTAATTTAACACCTGAGACCGAGAGCCCTGAAAATATCGGTTGACAACCGTCCGGCCAGGCCAAACCCTGCTCAAAACATTGCGTCATTCGCTTTCATGGGTGTTCTGTCCTTTACCTTCCTTCGTCGCCGGACTGTTTGGGAGGTGCCGTAAGTTGCAGTCGGATGCCTTTGGTTGCTGCACTGTTTCCAAGGGACTGGGCAGGATGGATGATCAAGGCTGCCCTCGTTGTAAGACCACGAAATATCGTAATCCTTCCCTCAAGCTTATGGTGAATGTGTGCGGACATACACTGTGAGTGAAATATTTTAACCACACCATGCAAAGGGCATTTTATAAACGGAATCTTCCTATGCTTTTTGAGTAGGTTTGGGTGATCCGACCTGTAGGTAAATTGCGTGTTGGGTTCAATGGAGTTGTTTTGAGTTTAATTTATTAAGGTAGATTATGGTTGTTTTTGTAGAGGCTAGCTACATGTGTCTGTACTGGGTTTTAAATAAAAGCACCAAGTTATTGGGATGGAGCAACTTCAACCTGAAATGTTAGGTTCGCGTATGTGGCACAGTTAATGCAGGATATTCATCAACAGGGCACATTGATATATATTTGCAAAAGTAGTGAATGACATTTTGTGAATTCTCTTATGTAAGCCAAACTAAACAAAAAGTTTCCTTTTTTTATGCTGTAGTCAGTGCAGGATTTTTTTTTGAAAAAGAATTGTCACAGTGTTAACAAGTGAATGAGCATAGTTGTAAACTTGAAATTGGATAAATTGTAATTTTATGGGTCAGTAATCTAAATATTTTCCTGTTTCTCTTATTCAGAAATTTATCTTAAAGTATATGTTAACATAAATCTTAGCATAATATCATCTGTCTGCTGAACCTGTCATGGCAAACCTTATTCTATCATTTGTCTTTCACAGTTTCTTTATTTTCCATGAATAATGTATTTTGGATTTACTATCAGCTAATCTATTAACCTGTTTTTCTATAATGAGTAGTAAATTCCTCCTTTGATGACCTCTTATACCTGAGTTCAGAATATTAGTGGACAAGCTAAGGGGAGGGGGCAGCAAACCCCAATGATAGGAAAAGAAGAGATGCAGAGCTGGAAAATATCTCTGGCCAGAAGTTCTCAGGTCCCCAGCACCGTCTTTACCATTCTTTGATTTTTTTTTTTTTCACCAGTCATATGATATGAAGTGGCTGAGACTGTTGGGGAGAGTAAATGTGCTCTGATGACTAACAGTGTTAAAGAATTGTGTATTTTTCCAAAGCAGTTACGATATTGGAATCCATTCCGTAGAATACATTCCACAACTTTAGTCAGGAGGAGTAAAGAAAAATCTAATATTGCCAATTACTTCCTCTTAGCTCATTGGAAAACATGATGGAACAATTTATCAGTAGTGTTGTTAAGTGACATCAGTTGATTAAAGCTTGATACACTTATGGGTGGTAGGATTTTCTTACTGTAAATACTAAGAAGTAACCATCTTAAAGTAAGATTTCAAAGCATCTGCTGAATATCTTGGTAGTCAACAGTGATCAGGACATAACTGTATTATACATTTGCAGAGCATACCAACAAACTTGTTTACATTGCGTCAAATGATTTATTTTCTGATCTTTTAAAATGCCACTATCAAACGGCACACCAATGTACTGTTATACTTAAGAGACATTTGGATGGACATTGCTTCAGAAGTTGGTTGTCAACTGGAATAGCATGATTTGCTCAGCTGGGGCTTTTTCAGTCTTCTGATGAGGAATCCATTGTTATGCCAACACTATCTTGTCAAAATTCCCTGCCCTTTTAGTTGCCTGACTGAGCTGCATCTCACACTCTGTGCTCACCCCATTTTCTTGCTGCCTTAACAGTGATATTCCTCTTGTCCTTACCTACCAACCCATGAGCCTTTGCATCCAACACATCACTCTCTGCAACTTTCACTATCCAAATGGATCCTGCTACCAAACATCTTTTAACTCCACCCCCCCCCCCCCGGCATTCTGGAGGGATCACTCCCTCTGTGATTCCCTTGTCCATTCCTCCTTATTCCTTTTTTCCCACTAACCTCCCTCCTGGCACTTTTCCCTGCAAATGGCTAAAGAGTACATTTGCCCATTCAGCACCTCCCTCACCTCCATTCAGGCCCCCAAACAATCCTTTCAGGTGAGGCAAAACTTTATCTGTGAATCTGCTGGGGTCGTCTGTTGCGTTTGGCACTCCCAATGAGGCCTCCTCTACATTGGTGAAAGACATCATAAATTGGGGACCGCTTTGTTGAGCACCTGTGCCCCATCCCCCAAAAGTGGAACATCCCGTGGCCAAACATTTTAATTCAGATTCCCATTTCCATTCCAACATGTAGGTCTATGGCCTCGTTTTGTGTCACATTAAGGGAGGAGGAGCAACAACTTGTATTCCATCTGGAAAGCCTCCAGCCTGAATATCAATTTCCCCTTCCGGTAAAAAAAATTCCTTCCCCCTTCTTCCTCCTCCTATTCCCCACTCTGGCCCGTTACCTCTTCTACCCTACCTATCATCTCCCCCTGAGTCCCTTCCACTTTCCCTTTCCTACCTACCTGGCTTCACCTATCACCTTCTAACTGTCCTCTTTCCCTTCCCCCTCCCCACCTTTTTATTCTGACATCTTCCCCCGCCCTTTCCAGTCCTGATGAAGGGTCTTGGTCTGAAAAGGCGACTATGTCCACTTCCATAGGTGCTATCTGACCTGCTTAGTTTCTCCAGCATTTTGTGTGTATTGCTTAGGATTAACAGCATCTGCAGAATTTCTGGTATTCAGAATCAGATTTAATATCACCAACATATGTCGTGAAATTTGATGACCTTGTGGCAGCTGTACAATGCAATACATAATACAGAAAAAATGTGATTATAGTAAATATCTGTATAATATATCAAATAGTTAAATAAGTGGTGCAAAAATAGAAATAAAAAAAAGTAGTGAGGTAATATTTAAGGGTTCAATGTTCATTCATAATTCAAATGGCAGAGGGGAAGAAGCTGTTCCTGAATCGTTGAGTTTGTGCCTTCAGGCTTCTGTACCTCCTTCCTGATGGTAGTAATGAGAACAAGGCATGACCTGGGTGATGGGAGTCCTTAATGATGGATGCTGTCTGTATGAGGCATCGCTCTTTGAAGATGTCCTGGATACTACAGAGGCCATTGCTCAAGATGGATCTGACTAATTTTACAACTCTACACCTTTCCTTCTTTTATATAAAGATAAATGAACAGATTGAAAACAGTAGAAACATTAATACAGATTCAATAAAATTTAAATGCTTTTATACTACTTGCCTTTATTTATGATACCAGATGTTTCACTAGCAAGCCTTTCAGCATTGCTTGACAGTTGCAAGGGCTTGTACACAATATAAGCCCAGTTCCTTTTTATTCCAAAAAACCTTTAGAGCTCTGCCGTATTGTCCTTTTTTAAAAAAATTAGTTTTAAAGGATGGAAACAATGATCAAGTATAGACTGTAACTCAGTGTTATTTATAATATGGATGATTTTCCCATGTTGTCTTGCCTAAGTATTTGGATCCACATGAACAGGAAAGTGTACTTTCTTATTGTAATGAGAACTTCAGTGGTTTACTTAACCTAAATTTGATTTGCTTCCTAACTCACTGAGATTTTATACAAGCAGCTAAATCAGCATTGGGAATAATACTATACATTTTTTGTTTTTTTTCCATTTTGTTTCTCTCGCTTCACATTAGGGTAATTGTTATTCCTGTTGAATTTGGATATTTCAGCGCAAAATAATGAGCAAACTATCTGGAGATTGTTTCTACTCCACCCCATCGCTTTTAATCTGCCTTCATTATTGTCTGAAATTTGTGCTATTGAATTTTTCTTTGCTAATGATAATCTTATATCTATTTCCCCAACGTAACTGTTTCAGATGATAAAAAGTAGAAAATATTAGAAAAACTCAGTATGTGAGACAACACTTGTAGAAAGAGAAACATTTATTGTGTTGTGTCCAGGATCCTTTATCAGGACTGAAAAGATAAAACTAAATTGGTCTAGATACGAGAAGGTGGGGGAAGGTGATTGATGGAACAAAGGGAGTTTGTCTGGAAGGCTGAAATACTGAGTCCATTAAGGAGTAGTTAAAATCAGGCTAAGCTGCTTTTTAACGTGTTGCTGAATTTGTATGGTCTGGTCTGTTAGGACGCACTCAGCAGGCTAAAAAAAACCAATATGGTGGGCAAAATTGTCCTATTCTTAAACAGAGGGGAAAAAAAAGAGCAAGTTGTTTAAAGTTGGAGAAATGGATGTTGATTCCTAGTGGCCAGAACAAGCATAAGGTATTCTTCCCTCAACCTTTGGTTGAGCTTTGTTGCAACGCTGCAGGAAGCCATGGACAGAAAAGTTGATTAGGATGGTGAATTAAACTGTTAGACAACTGGGAACTGAGGTTCATTCCTGCAGATTGAGTACAGGCACTCCATGAAACAATCAGGTAATCTCCCTTTGGTTTCTGTGAATAGCAATTGCAGAACACTAGATTGGTAGGAGTGCAAGTGAAGCATTGCCTTCTGGATGGGTTTGTTTATGGATGTACAGTTAATCTATGTACATAAGCTATTTTACGTATTTACATTTATTGTGATTTATTATTATTGCATTCCCTATTTTGTGTTTTTTTTTGCGCTGCATTGGATCTAGAGGAACAATTATTTTGTTCTCCTTTACACTTGTGTACTGGAAATTACAATAAACAATCTCAAATCTTGAATCTTTTAGTTTTTCCAGTATAAAAGGCCACATATCTCATCCACAGTTTAAGCTTCACTTTTCTTCCCTATGTAGCAAAATTCCCTTCCATCCAGAGTGTTTTGATCCGAGTCTTGAATATATTCAATAACAAGAATTCTCAAGACTGACTTCACAAATATCTTCTCATGGTATACCTCTCATCCTGATAAAACCCTTTTGTATAAGACTCTTTTAACCTCTCCCTGCTTTAATGTGAGGTTCCCATTTGCTTCTAGATGACCACAATCATCCCTGTAGCTAAGAAAATCAAAGTAACATGCCTTAAAGTGCTTTGAACGGACTAACTGACAGATGTTCAAAGAGGCCACTACAAACAGAGAAGATGTAGAGCTCAAGCAATGTACCTCATCTGTCACTGGCTTCATCTGTCACTGACTACATCTGTAAGTGCGTGGACGACATCAGTAGCTCAAGGACTGTCATCTTGCGCCCCAAGCAGAAGCCTTGGTTAAACATAGAGGTGTGTTCCCTACTAAAAGCTCGGGACGCCGCCTTCAAGTCTGGAGACAACAGCTCTCAGAGTAGCCAGGAGAAACTTAATCTTAGGCATCAAAAGGGCAAAGTCTGGCTACACGCAAAAATTTCAGGAACACTTATCCGATAACAATCCCCAAGTGTACCTGACTGGGCATCATGGGCATTACTAACTGCTCAAGGAAAAATGGTGTTGATACACTGGCAGTACACTCTTCCTTTGAGTACTAGAACACTAAGGACATCTAAGTTGTATAATTGTTTATTGACTATAGCTCTGTCTTCAATGCTATACTTCCAGGCAAACTCATTTTTAAAATCCTAAACCTGGGACTCAACATCTTCCTGGATCCTTCACTTGCTGACTAACAGGCTACAGTCAGTAAGAATTCTCAATCTATCAACACACAAGGCTGCATCCTCAGTCCCCTACTCTAGTCCCTCTACACTTGTGACTGGCCAGATTCTGCTCTGACTCCATATATAAGTTTTCAAATGATATCACCATGATGAGCTGGAAGACAGAAAGGAGATAGAGAGCCTAGGAATATGGTGTCATGGCAATAATCGTTTCCTCAAGACAAAAGAACTGGTCATTGACTTCAGGAAGGGGAATTGTCATTGTCTACATCAATGGTGCTGAGGTTGAGAGCTTCAAGTTCTTAGGAGTGAACATTACCAATAGCCACTCTTGGTCAAAGCACATGGCCAAAAAATCTCACCAGCAACTCCTCTTTCTCAGGAGTCCCTTTGGTTCTCTTTGAAGAAGAATTTCAGAGTTGTATACTTTGATAATAAATTAACCTTTGATATTTATTGATATACCATTTAAAAAAAGCTTTCTATCCAGGTGCATCATGGCGTGATATGGCAACGGCTCTGCTCATGAGCACAACAAACTATAGAGAGTTGTGGATGCAGCTCAGCAGATAACGGAAATCAGCATCCCCTCCATGTACTCTGTCTACATTTCTCGCTGCCTTGGTAAAGCAGACAGTATACTCAGAGTTCTTCTCACTACAAACGTTCTCTCTTCCTGCCTCACGTCCTATTGTGCAGAAGATACAAAATAACACACACAAAATGCTGGAGGAACTCAGCAGGTCAGATAACATCTATGGAAATTAATAGACAGTCGACATTTTGGGCCGAGACTCTCCTTTAGGAGTTGAAAAGAAGGGGAAAGACACCAGAATAAAGAAGTGTGGAGAGGGGAAGGACGACGAGCTAGAAGGTAATAGGTGAAGTCAGGTGGGTGGGAAAGGTAAAGGGCTGGAGAAGGAGGAATCTGATGTGACCTCCTCTACATTGGTGAGATCCGTCATAAATTGCTCACTTCATCAAGCACTTCCGCATCATCTGCCACAAGCAGGACTTTCTAGTAGCCAGACATTTTAATTCCGATTTCCACTCTCATTCTGATGTGTTGATCCATTGCGTCCTCTTGTGCCAAGATGACGCCACCCTCAGGGATGAGGAGCAACATGTGAAAAGAAAAAGATTGGTTAAGACAAATGTAGGTCCCCTACAGATAGAAACAGGTGACTTGATTATGGGGAGCAAGAGCATGGCAGACCAATTGAATAACTACTTTGGTTCTGTCTTCACTAGGAGGACATAAATAATCTTCTGGAAATAGTAGGGGACAGAGGGTCTAGTGAGATGGAGGAACTGAGGGAAATACATGTTAGTAGGGGAAGTGGTAAATTGAAGGGATTAAAGGCAGATAAATCCCCAGGGCCAGATGGTCTGCATCCCAGAGTGCTTAAGGAAGTAGCCCAAGAAATAGTGGATGCATTAGTGATAATTTTTCAAAACTCTTTAGATTCTGGACTAGGTCCTGAGGATTGGAGGGTGGCTAATGTAACCCCACTTTTTAAAAAAGGAGGGAGAGAGAAACCAGGGAATTATAGACCGGTTAGCCTAACATCAGTGGTGGGGAAAATGCTAGAGTCAGTTATCAAAGATATGATAACAGTACATTTGGAAAGCGGTGAAATATCGGACAAAGTCAGCATGGATTTGTGAAAGGAAAATCATGTCTGACGAATCTCATCGAATTTTTTGAGGATGTAACTAGTAGAGTGGATGGGGAGAACCAGTGGATGTGGTATAGTTGGATTTTCAAAAGGCTTTTGACAAGGTCCCACACAGGAGATTAGTGTGCAAACTTAAAGCACATGGTATTGGGGGTAAGGTATTGATGTGGATAGAGAATTGGTTGGCAGACAGGAAGCAAAGAGTGGGAATAAACAGGACCTTTTCAGAATGGCAGGCGGTGACTAGTGGGGTACCGCAAGGCTCAGTGCTGGGACCCCAGTTGTTTACAATATATATTAATGATTTAGATGAGGGAATTAAGTGCAGCATCTCCAAGTTTGCGGATGACAGGAAGCTGGGCGGCAGTGTTAGCTATGAAGAGGATGCAGGGTGACTTGGATAGGTTAGGTGAGTGGGCAAATTCATGGCAGATACAATTTAATGTGGATAAATGTGAGGTTATCCACTTTGGTGGCAAGAACAGGAAAACAGATTATTATTTGAATGGTGGCCGATTAGGAAAAGGGGAGGTGCAACGAGACCTGGGTGTCAGTATACACCAGTCATTGAAAGTGGGCGTGCAGGTACAGCAGGCGGTGAAAAAGGCAAATGGTATGCTGGCATTTATAGTGAGAGGATTCGAGTACAGGAGCAGGGAGGTACTACTGCAGTTGTACAAGGCCTTGGTGAGACCACACCTAGAGTATTGTGTGCAGTTTTGGTCCCCTAATCTGAGGAAAGACATCCTTGCCATAGAGGGAGTACAAAGAAGGTTCACCAGATTGATTCCTGGGATGGCAGGACTTTCATATGAAGAAAGACTGGATTGACTAGGCTTATATTCGTTGGAATTTAGAAGATTGAGGGGGGATCTTATTGAAACGTATAAAATCCTAAAGGGATTGGACAGGCTAGATGCAGGAAGATTGTTCCCGATGTTGGGGAAGTCCAGAACGAGGGGTCACAGCTCGAGGATAAAGGGGAAGCCTTTTAGCACTGAGATTAGGAAAAACTTCTTCACACAGAGAGTGGTGAATCTGTGGAATTCTCTGCCACAGGAAACAGTTGAGGCCAGTTCATTGGCTATATTTAAGAGGGAGTTAGATATGGCCCTTGTGACTAAAGGGATCAGGGGCTACGGAGGGAAGGCTGGTACAGGGTTCTGAGTTGGATGATCAGCCACGATCATACTGAATGGCGGTGCAGGCACGAAGGGCTGAATGGCCTACTCCTGCACCTATTTTCTATGTTTCTATGTAACACCTTATATTCTGTCTGTGTAGCCTCTAACTTGATAGCATGAATATCGATTTCTCCTTCTGGTGAACAAATTTCCCTCACCTGCCCCCCTATTCCCCACTCCGATCATTCACTTGTTCTCACCTGCCTAACCTGCCTATTTCACTGGGTCCCCTCCTCCTTACCTTTCTCCCATTGTTCACAATGCTCTGCTTTCAGATTCTTTCTGCTGCAGCCCTTGACCTTTTCCACCCACCTGGCTGCTCCTACCAGCTAGCCTCTTTCTCCTTCCCCACCCTTTTTATTCTGGCATCTCTTTTATTCGGGCATCTTTCCCATTCCATCTCAGTCCTGAAGAAGGGTCCCGCCCTGAAAGGTCGACTGTTCACTCTTTTCCTTTGAAGCTGCATGAACTGCTGAGTTCCTCCAGCATTCTCTGTGTGTTGCTGTGATGGTCGCCTAAAAGCAGACTTAATGACAGCTTCTGTCCTGCTTTTATAAAGCTATTTAATGGTTCCCTTGTACAATAAGATGGAGTCTTGACCTCACAATTACCTTGCTGTGATTTTGTTCCTTAACATCTACCTGCACATACTTTCTCTGTACTGTAATACTTTATTCTACATTATTATTGTTTACCTTGTATTATCTTAATTCACTTTTGTAGTGAATTGATCTGCATGGATGCTATGCAAGCCAATATTTCCCTTGTACTTTAGTACCTGTGCCCATAATAAACCAATTTACTGATTCTGCATCCGGAGGATTCAATCTTAGAAACACTTTTGTTTGCTCTCACTGAGATCACCTCTAGTTCTTGTAAGCATCAGTGAATGTAAGATCATCTTGTTCAATATGTACTATATGTACTTGCAGAATAACAGCTGTCCATTTTGCAAACCCATTAATCAATCTAGCAAGTCTTCATTGCATTGTCACAAAGGTAAATGTATCCTTGATTTGGAAAAGTTGTACAATTTGCGGCAGGATTACCTTAATCTGAAGTCAAATCCTCCGGCAATAAAATTCACCACTACAGTATTTACTTTCCTAATTATTGCTGAATCCGCTGATTAATCACCTCATGTTTTGTATACAAGGACACCTTGAGCCCTTGGAACAGATTTTTAACACTTATTTGTCATTTAATATTTTTTTCTATCCATCCTACCAAAATAATTACCTCATCATTTTCTTGCATTACCTTTCAGTTACCACTTTTTTGCCTACTCAATTCAACACTCTATCAATTTTGGGTTCAAGTTTTTCTCTGAATTTATTGTTATTCATAATTTACTTTTCCTTCCAGATTTATAGAGGTGCCATATTGTGTAGATTCTCCTTTGTCCCCATGTTGATTGTAATTAGTGGAAGTCCTGCACTGATTCTAAACAGCATTCTGTTGGAGAAAGACTACCGGATTGTGGATGATCCATTTCTTTTGTCTTTTGGCCTTTAATCTATCCTTTATCTGTGCTTGTATTAATCCTACCCCAAGGGCCTTTGGTTTGACATCTTATGCAATGCCTACTGAAAATTTATTTGTATGGCATCTGATCTTGCTATATCTTCAGAAAATTTTATTAAATTTGAAGAAAAAACTATTGCCCTTTCACAAATTAACATTGACTCTGCTTAATTGAGTATGATATTTTTAAATACCCTGGTTTGATTAAACCTAACAGGTGCTTCTGCTCTAGAATTTCACTAGCAAGAACCAAGGGAGTATTGGACCCTACCAAGCATCAACTATTTCTGCGTTCATCTTTCTTTTCATTTCCAAAATTGTAGGCTTTTTAATGCAGGGAATAACTTGATTTTTAGTCTCAATAGATTTTAGTGCATTTTATTTGCTAATTAATTACTTAGTCTTATCAAATTCTTGTTTCTTCCTATTTTCATCTCTTGTAAAGATGAATACAAAGTCTTTAATGTGCCATTAATTATCTATTAATTGAACCCTTTTGTATTCATCTTTCATCATTTTACGCTGACTTGTTTAACAGTTGCATAGTGATATTTAAGGTTTGTTATTTATTACTCAAATCAGCCATGACTTTTCATCTTCATCTAGTTATTCAGTAAAAGATTTTAATGATGAATTTAAGTAAAACAGTAAATCTACAGTTGTAGTAAGGAGAACATTGTAAAAAGGAAGCTGAAGGAAGACAAGGAGCACATGTGTTAGCACACAGGTGTGGTAATGTGACTGGCATTGATGCCACATTGATTCACATGTGATTACTTTGGAAAATATTGGGTGACTTTTCTGGCAGTGTCCCTTTCAGGTTAGGGAGTTGTCTCATTGGTGGGAAGTGGGGATTTGAAATGAGGCAAGCTTTAGTCTTTTTATCTGTTTTCCCAAAATAACCTCAGCTCCGTTTTTGTTGTTTTGGGCAAACAATTATATGAGTGCATAATGTTTACATAGTTAACCTTTCTTGTCAGAGATTCTGTTTCTTGTCAAGGCCAGAGACTTAATACTCAAAGGTCTACTGGTGCAGAAAAAAATGGCAAGGCTGGGTTGTTGAATGGTGGGCTGTCTTCTGATGCTAAGTTTGGGAGATACTAGCTCTTAGTAATATGGCAAATGGTTTTGGTGAGTGGGCAGCCAATGGGTATTCAGCCCTCTGATAGCAATTAATCTCATGAATCTTAACCATCTGATTGATTGATCTGGCTATTGTGAATAATAAGTGACTTAGTACAGAAAGCAGAAGAAACTATTTTAGATTGTGGATTGTAGTGAAGCAATGACACCATTTTGGTTGAATAGAAATCTGAAGGAAGGAACAGGGTATGTTTTCTGTAGAGGTTTAATGCAGTACAGACAAGTGAAGTCAAGCTGCCTCTTTTTATTTTAACAGTTTCATATTTGAATCCCACTAGTTCCTATGTCTTTCAGTTCATTGCTGGTCTAGCCAATTCTGAAAATTTCTTCCACAGTTTGTCATGTTGTATTGCTGTTTGTTACTTCTTTGCAATCACCACCATCAGCACAGGTGCACCACAAGACTGTGCGCTTAGACCTCTGCTCTACTCAATTTATGCTTATGACTTTGAGGCTAAGCACAGCTCCAATGCTATATTTAAGTTTGCTGATGACACCACGGTTGTTGGCCGAATCAAAGTTGCTGACGAATCAGCATATAGGAGCGAGACTGAAATTATGGCTGAATAGTCCTGCACCAGTTGTAGTATATTAATATTTCAGTAATATTTGAGTAATATTATGAATAGAATGCTTAATCAAACAATGTTTGTTTACATAATTCATAATAGGGTATATATAAGAGGTACGTGAATGGCATATGTCATTACGCCACCATGTCATATGTGAACTCCTCACTTAAAAGCAGCAAAGTAGACAAACTATATGCCAGCTCCTGTTTTTTTTTCTTTTGTTTGTTTTTTGGAGTTACAAAATGTAACAACAATAAAAATCTCTCACTAGATGTCAGAAAAACCAAAGAGCTGATTATTGACTCCAGGAGGAGGAAACCAAAGATCCATGAGTCAGTTATTATTGGGGGATCAGAGGTGGAACTTTAGATTCCTCAGTGATATCATTTCAGAGGACCTGTCCTAGATCCAGCACGTAAGTGCCATTCTGAAGAAGGTATGACAGGCCTCTACCTTCTTCCATGTTTGCGAAGATTTGGCGTGTCAGCTAGAACTTCGACAAACTTTTATAGATGTGCGGTGGAGAGTATATTGGCTTTTGGATCATGGCCTGGTATGGGAACACCAATGTCCTTGAATGGAAACGCCTACAAAAATTAGTAGATGCAGCTCAGTCCATTATGGGTAAAGCCCTCCCCATCATTGAGCACTGATGCAGGAAAGCAGCATCCATCATCAAGGACTAACACCAAGGCCATGTTCTCTTTTCACTGCTGCCATCAAGAAGGAGGTACAGGAGCTTTGGAACCCACAGCACCAGGTTCAGGAACAGTCATTAACCCTCAACCATCAGGCTCTTGATCTAGAGAGGGTAATTTCACTCAACTTCACTCACCCCATCACTGAACTGTTCCCACAACCTATGGAATCACTTTCAAGGTCTCTTGATCTCATGTTCTAGATATTTATTGCTTGCTTATCTACATCTATCTATTTTTTTCTTTCCTCCCACTCTTTTTGTATTTGCTCAGTTGTTGTCTTTTGCATATTGGTTTTACATCCTATTGAGTGTGGTCTTTCATGGATTCTATTGTGATTCTGTATTTACTGTAAATACCTGCAAAAGAATGAATCAGGATTGTATATGGTGACATATACAGTATGTAGTTTGATAATAAATTTACTTTGAGCTACACACAGTTCAATTCTTTTTTTCTTTTTCTTTCTGGATTGATTTGAGGTGTATTTTGTTGAATATACAGTCATCTCAAGAATCACAAGTGACCAGATCAACCATCAGAAGAATCATACTCGACTCGAGTGATCACTGATGATGATTACTGAAGTACAAATTGTAATAAAATTAGAAACCTCTTACTGGAATCACACATATCACTGAATGTTCCCTCCCTCCCTTTGGTAGAATAACATCAAAATATAATGTTTAGTTCAGTGTAAAATCAGTAAAATTTATTTTCTAATTTTTTTGAATGATTATGATATTTTGAAACCCCAAAGCCTTTCCGCCATCTGTAAGGCCAGAAGTAAGCTGTATGATGGATTATGTAAGTATATCACCAACAACTTTGGTGAAGTTCATCACCCTCAGAGTGAAGCAGTAGATTAATTGGCACCCTGAACATTCTTCCTCTCCATAGCCATTACACTTTGGCTTCAATGGGTAAAATCTACCAAATAGTTTGCAATTACTTGTCTCATCTACTTTAACAGCATTTCACAAACACATGAACTCAAATGTTGACTTTTAAAATACTGTAACATGATTTGTAAGTTTATTGGAACCCAGTCCTCTGCAAGTTCCCTTTTTAGATGAGTCATTTTTATATGAAAATACAACATATTTCTTCCTTGTTACTGGGCCCTAAATTTTTGAATACTCCAGGCCTTATTGTGGGAATGCCTTCAATAGAATGACTACAGCAATTCAAGTAGATAGTTCGTCACCACCTTCACCAAAAATGGTTTTAGTAACTCCACTAAATGCTTAGTACTTAGTATGGAAGAACATTGCTGCTGTTGGCATTGTAGACCCTGATCAACAGCAGAATTGTTCCCTGACTCCATCTTTAACCTTTTGGCTGGCATATGATTGGCAGGTATGATATTGTGGCCATCACTGAGACGTGGCTAAAGGATGCATGTCTCTGGGAGCTGAACGTCCAAGGATACACGGTGTATTGGAAGGATAGGAAGGTAGGCAGAGGGGGAGGCGTGGCTTTATTGGTAAGAAATGATATTAAATATCAGAAAGAGGTGATATAGGATCAGAAGGTGCAGAATCTTTGTGTTGAGCTAAGAAATCGCAGGGGTAAAAGGACCCTGATGGCAGTTATTTATAGGCCTCCAAACAGCTGCAGTGATGTGGACTACAAATTACAACAGGAAGTAGAAAAGGCTTGTCAGAAGGGCAGTGTTATGATAATTGTGGGGAATTTTAACATGCGAGTGGATTGGGAAAATCAGGTCGGCACTGGATCTCAAGAGAGAGAATTTGTAGAATGTCTGCGAGATGGCTTTTTAGAACAGCTGGTTGTTGAGCCCACTAGAGGATCGGCTGTACTGGATTGGGTATTGTGTAATGAACCAGAGGTGATTAGAGAGATTGAGGTGAAGGAATCATGAGGAGGAAGTGATCATAACATGATTGATTTCACTGTGAAATTTGAAAAAGAGAAGCCGAAATCTGATGTGTCGGTATTTCAGTGGAGTAAAGGAAATTACAGTGGCATGAGAGAGGAACTGGCCAAAGTTGACTGGAAAGAGACACTGGCGGGAAAGACAGCAGAGCAGCAGTGGCTGGAGTTTATGCGAGAAATGAGGAATGTGCAAGACAGGTATGTTCCAAAAAAGAAGAAATTTTCGAGTGGAAAAAGGATGCAACCGTGGTTGACAAGAGAAGTCAAAGCCAAAGTTAAAGCAAAAGAGAGGGCATACAAGGAAGCAAAAATTAGTGGGAAGAGAGAGGATTGGGAAGTTTTTAAAACCTTACAAAAGGAAACCAAGAAGATCATTAAGAGAGAAAAGATTAACTATGAAAGGAAGCTAGCAAATAATATCGAAGAGGATACTAAAAGCTTTTTCAAGTATATAAAGAGTAAAAGACAGGTGAGAGTAGATATAGGACCGATAGAAAATGATGCTGGAGAAATTGTAATGGGAGATGAGGAGATGGCAGAGGAACTGAACAAGTATTTTGCATCAGTCTTCACTGAGGAAGACAGCAGTATACCGGACACTCAAGGGTGGCAGGGAAGAGAAGTGTGTGCAGTCACAATAACGACAGAGAAAGTCCTCAGGAAGCTGAATAGGCTAAAGGTAGATAAATCACCCGGACCAGATGGAATGCACCTGCGTGTTCTGAAGGAAGTAGCTGTGGAGATTGCGGAGGCATTAGCGATGATCTTTCAAAAGTCGATGGATTCTGGCATGGTTCCAGAGGACTGAAAGATTGCAAATGCCACTCCGCTATTTAAGAAGGGGGCAAGGCAGCAAAAAGGAAATTATAGACCTGTTAGCTTGACATCGGTGGTTGGGAAGTTGTTGGAGTCGATTGTCAAGGATGAGGTTACAGAGTACCTGGAGGCATATGATAAGATGGGCAGAACTCAGCATGGATTCCTTAAGGGAAAATCCTGCCTGACAAACCAATTACAATTTTTTGAGGAAATTACAAGTAGGCTAGACAAGGGAGATGCAGTAGATGTTGTATATTTGGATTTTCAGAAGGCCTTTGACAAGGTGCCACACATGAGGCTACTTAACAAGATAAGAGCCCATGGAATTACGGGAAAGTTACATACATGAACAGAGCGTTGGCTGATTGGCAGGAAATAGTGGGAATAAAGGGATCCTAATCTGGTTGGCTGCCGGTTACCAGTGGTGTTCCACAGGGGTCCGTGTTGGGGCTGCTTCTTTTTACATTGTACATCAACGATTTGGATTATGGAATAGGTGGCTTTGTGGCTATGTTTACTGATGATACGAAGATAGGTGGTGGGGCCGGTAGTGCTGAGGAAACAGAGAGTCTGCAGAGAGACTTGGATAGATTGGAAGAATGGGCAAAGAAGTGTCAAATGAAATACAATGTTGGAAAGTGTATGGTTATGCACTTTGGCAGAAGAAATAAACGGGCAGACTATTATTTAAATGGGGAGAGAATTCAAAGTTCTGAGATGCAACGGGACTTGGGAGTCCTCGTACAGGACACCCTAAGGTTAACCTCCAGGTTGAGTCGGTGATGAAGAAGGAGAATGCAATGTTGACATTCATTTCTAGAGGAATAGAGTATAGGAGCAGGGATGTGATGTTGAGGCTCTGTAAGGCGCTGGTGAGACCTCACTTGGAGTACTGTGGGCAGTTTTGGTCTCCTTATTTAAGAAAGGATGTGCTGACGTTGGAGAGGGTACAGAGAAAATTCACTAGAATGATTCCAGGAATGAGAGGGTTAACATATGAGGAACATTTGTCCACTCTTGAACTGTATTCCTTGGAGTTTAGAAGAATGAGGGGAGACCTCATAGAAACATTTCGAATGTTGAAAGGCATGGACAGAGTGGATGTGGCAAAGTTGTTTCCCATGATGGGGGAGCCTAGTACGAGAGGGCATGACTTAAGGATTGAAGGGCGTCCATTCAGAACAGAGATGCGAAGGAAGTTTTTTAGCCAGAGGGTGGTGAATCTATGGAATTTGTTGCCACGGGCGGCAGTGGAGGCCAAGTCATTGGGTGTATTTAAGGCAGAGATTGATAGGTATCTGAGTAGCCAGGGCATCAAAGGTTATGGTGAGAAGGTGGGGGAGTGGGACTAAATGGGAGAATGGATCAGCTCATGATGAAATGGCGGAGCAGACTCGATGGGCTGAATGGCCGACTTAGTCATAGTCATAGTTTATTAATCCTGGGGGAAACTGGTTTTCGTTACAGTTGCTCCATAAATAATAAATAGTAATAGAACCATAAATAGTTGAATAGTAATATGTAAATTATGCCAGTAAATTATGAAATAAATCCAGGACCAGCCTAAAGGCTCAGGATGTCTGATCCTCAAAGGCAGGAGTTGTAAAGTTTGATGGCCACAGGCAGGAATGACTTCCTATGACGCTCAGTGCTGTATCTCGGTGGGATGAGTCTCTGGCTGAATGTACTCCTGTGCCCACCCAGTACATTATGTAGTGGATGGGAGACATTGACCAAGATGGCATGCAACTTAGATAGCATCCTCTTTTCAGACACCACCGTGAGAGAGTCCAGTTCCATCCCCACAACATCACTGGCCTTACGAATGAGTTTGTTGATTCTGTTGGTATCTGCCACCCTCAGCCTGCTGCCCCAGCACACAACAGCAAACATGATAGCACTGGCCACCACAGACTCGTAGAACATCCTCAGCATCGTCCGGCTGATGTTAAAGGACCTTAGTCTCCTCAGGAAATAGAGACGGCTCTGGCCTTTCGTGTAGACAGCCTCAGTGTTCTTTGACTTCTGCTCCTTTGTCTTATGGTCTTATATCCTCACCTTTTCATTACAATCAAGCCAGTGGATCAAACTGGTTCAATGAGGGCATGCCTGAAGCACTACCTAAAAATGTCAGTTTGGCAAAGCTGCAATAGAGGATGATTTTCAGTGGTCTCGATGGATCAAGAATGAATTGCCTTGACTCCAGTTTTGTAGGTTCAGTGGTGATTGATTCAGGAGATGTCTAATGGGATAGGAAGGTAAGCAGATGGTGAGGTACTCTTTATGTTTCTTTATGTAGGGCTTTCGTGTGCTCACGATGCAAATAACTTGTTTACACCCACTGGAAGGAGTGCATTGGTTCAAAAAGACACAGTCATACAGCTTGGAAATGGGTCTTAGACCCACATAGCCTGTGCCAATAAACACCTTTGTACATTTGCTTCATTATCCTTCTTCATCTCTCTCGCCTACACATTAGGGACAATTTACATTGGCCAGTTAATGTACTATCCCATATCAGGATGCAGGTGAAAAATTGAACAGCCAGAGGAAAGCCACACACTTGCTTGGAGAATGTGCAAACTCCACACAGAGAGTCCCAGAGGATAAAGTCGAATCAAGGTTACTAGAGCTGTGAAGTATCAGCTCTGTGCCGTCCCAGCATCACTATAAGGGCATAACAAAATGCTGACTTTGCTAACAATGCCCACATCACAAAAATGAGTAAAGTACCTTTTACATTCCTGATGGTTATACCCAGGACTTGATTTTTTTGCTTTTTATTTGTGGTTCAATTTATGGGTAATGAGCTAAAGAAAGGTGCTGATCTTTATGATGTGCATTTAAATGAAACAATGGCTTTACCTTAGGTAATAATTCAACAAAATTTTTTTCTTTCAGGTAACTTCAAATGCTTTTTGTATTTCACCCTATTGGTGAGACTGTGTTCACTCTTCAACCTTTTACACTCCTGTTATGCTACCAACCAAACCATTCTACTAATAATTCATCTACAGTGTATTTTGCAAGAACTGTTAAATCAAAATGTACTAAATTGTGATTCTGCATGTTTGACATTTTCTGGCAGTAAAGAATTTTATTGGTTATATCAAAAAGGTGATTTTGTAGGTAGGCTTTTGGAGGACTTCCTAAATTGATTCAAAAATAAAAAGGTTCAATCCCAACAAACACCTACATCATTTTGAGTTTGAAGCTTATACAAAATTTAGGATATTTTATTTCAGCTATGGCGGTGTGGACTTAATTAGGGACAGTCATTTTAATAAAGAGCTTTATTTTAACACCAAACAGTTTGAGCCCAAATAGAGCATTCATCTGTTAGACTGACTTTCTTGTGCTTTAATACTTCCAAGAAGTACTGTTATTTTCAGCTTGATAAATTAACATGTCCTGTGTCCCATTGCAAAAACATTGTTTGTTTTGGATGGTAATTTAGCTGTTTAGGAACTGGTTTGATCAAGCCAGAGATCCTAGCACTGTGGTTTCATATGACTCAAAATATTTATGTAGATGGTGGGATGTAATACAGGTGTGGTTAGTCCTATTCTTTGAATGTTGGCAAACAGGAGAGCTTGTAGATAATTTGTAATGGCTTATGTGCACTGTTGAGGATTATTCTGATTTGTTTAATTCTGTTGCAATGCAAATAAGATGAAGACTGGGCAGAAATTCTAGACTGTTTAATGTCATTTCCTGTACACAGGTATAAGGAGAATGAAATAATTGTTACTCTGGATCAAATGCAGCACAAAAAACACAAAATATAAAGAACACATAATAATCACAACACCACAATAAATAGCTTATATACATCGATTGTATGTCTATAGAGTGATGCTAGACAATACATAAGGTGACTGAAAGGAAGTAATAAAGTAGTGGTGGAGTTAGTGGGTGGAGGTGTTGATCAGTGTTATTACTTTGGGGGGGGTGGGGGAGTAAGTGTTTTTGAGTCTGGTAGTCCTGGCATGTATCCTCTCTGTTGGGAGTGGGACAAACAGTACATGAGCAGGATGTGTGGGATCCTTCATGATGTTACTAGCCCTTTTTTGACACCTTTCTGTGTATGTCCTTAATGGCGGGTAGGCTGGTGCCAGTGATGCATTGGGCAGTTTTGACCATCCAATGTAGAGCCTTCCTGTCCACCATTTTGCAGTTTCTGTAGCAGTGATACTCTGTTGGAAAAAAAATACTTACTACTTATAGCGATGATTAGTGATGCACAGAGAGATCTGTATTTACTGATATGTACCTTTATTGTTGAAACTAATTAAGTATGTGAATTCATACACTAAATACCTTGTGTGCATACTGGCTAGGTATCCCTGACTCTCCTGAATAGTCAAAGAATAGCAAAGGTAGCAAACTTCCCGGACAAGGGAGTTTACGCTGGCCAGGCATTCTTCGTTGTCCCGATTCACTCGCCACGTGTTTCACACAGGGTTACTTACACTTGTATCTGCGATGGTTATTCTTCAAAGTTACCGCTACCAGCACACACGAAGCATCAACTTTTATATCCATTCCTTATCAATTCAAATATTACATTCCAGTGTCATTGGCCACAGGTCATGTGTCTGTCCTTTAACACCTTGTTATTGGCTCTGTTCCAAGCCAGCATCCATTTATTGCCCTCTTCCCATCAAGTGACAGTGGATAATTTATGGCTGTTTGTTCTCAATCAGCAATGAGCTCGAATCACTTCAGGCAGGCATCAACCCCAACATTCACAAACTTGCATGTTATAGCCAACCAAAGAACATCTCACAAATAACTTCTTATTTGGAAATGATCTCCAGTCCAGCAGATTACCTGAAGAATCATTGTGTCTTCTTTAAAACATTGATCAAGCCCAGCATGTCAAACTCACAAAATGGAGAATAGAGTGTCTTCACAAAATGGCAGCTTCCATCCCCAAGCATGCGGCAAGAACAAAGACAGTTAACCCGTCTGTTTCCACTGTCCTTGATTCATTTGAATTCACTGATTTGTAGATTGTCATTCTTTCTAGCCAACAACACCTTGTAAGGATGCTCTCTACTGCGCATCTGTAGAATGATATGTGTATGGATGTGCAAAGGCCATCTTTCTTCAGCCTCCTCAGAAAGCAGAGCATTGGTGAGCTTTCTTGATGGTGTAGGATATGTTTTGGGTCCATGAGAAGTTGTCTGTGATGTGCATTGCTTGGAGTTGGCAACTCTTGCAGCTTACACTGCTGTGCCACTGATGTAAAGGGGGGTGTGAGTGGTGTGAGTTCTCCTGAAGTCGATAGCCCTCTCCTTTGTCTTGTTGACATTAAGGAAGGAGTTATTTGCCTGGCACCAGGCCTCAAGCACTTCCACCTCTTCTCTGTAGATCATCTCATCGTTGTTGGTGATGAGCCTCACCACTGTTGTTGATGTTGAACTTGACATTTGACCATGCAGTCATGTATGACTAGAGTGTACAGCCGTGGGCTCAGCACACGACCCTGTGGGGCACCTGTGTTGAGGATGATGGGGAGGGAGGAACAGTTGTGTATTCTGGCCGTCTGAGGTCTGTTGATTAGGAAGTCCAACACCCTGTTACACAGTGGTGTATTTCGTCCGATGACAAGGAGTTTGTTCATCAGAGTCTGTGGGACAGTAGTGTAAATGTTGAACTGAAATCCAGAAACAGCATTCTGACTTGATTTTTAGGTGTGGCAAGGCCAGGTGAATGACAGATGCTATGGTATCTGTTGGAAAGTGGTTCTGTTGGTAATCATATTGGTGAATGGCCACTGTGGCAGGAATGGAGTTTTTGATATGTGCCATTATCTGCCGTTCAAAGCACTTCATGATGTTTGGCATCAGTGCCACTGTTCAGTAGAAATTTAGTTCTGAAGATGTAGAGTTCTTTGGTACAGGGATGATAGTGGCTGATTTGAAACATGTGGAACAGTGGCCCAGATAAGTGAAGTACTGAAAATGTCTGTGAAGATGTTAGTGAGCTGGTGTGAGCACTCCCTGAGTGCTTGATCTGCGATGTTGTCTGGCCTGGCTGCCTTATGGAGGTTGATTCTCTGCAAAGTCCTTCTCACAACTGCTGCTGTTACAGACTGTGGCTGCTCACCTGGGAGGGAGATAGCTTTTGTGGCCGGTGTTGTGTTGCATTCATTGAAGCATGCTTAAAGTTGTATAGAGCATCAGGGAGGAAGATGTCTCTGGTAAAGACAACGTTGTTTTTCCTTGTGTAGTCAGTAATGCCCTTGATGTCCAGCCACATAACGCCATGGAGCATTGATAGACTGGTGTTCTTGAATTTTTTTTTGTGCATAGGCAGTCTCTCCCCTCTTGATACCTAAGATGAGATTTCTTCCAGCCCGGCTACTCTGAGTGCTGTTCTGTCACTGGACTTGAAGGCAGCATCCTGAACTTTTAGTAGGGACTGCATCTCTGCGTTCAGCCAGGGCTTCTGGTTGGCTCATGAGGTGACCAGTCTTGAGGTCTCTGATCTTTGCAAGCTCAGCATTTTTACTTTTGAGTTTGCCCAGAATTTGAATATGAGCAAGCCCATTTAAAGTCTATTTATTGTGAAAGTAATATTTAAAGATATTCATGTGAATTTTATTTTTTTTTTAGTAATTTTGGTTTGAGAGTTTTAAAAAAAAATATGGATGGAGGAAATCTGTGTACTGTCTTATTTAGTCCTTACTGCTAACGTGTTCTTATTCTTCTCAGAATTTGAAATCATCATCCTCCAGGTAAAAATCTTTCCAAGATTCAAATTGGTTTTAGAGTTTCCAGTTCAGATGAAGGGTCTCAACCTGATACATTGATTGCTTATTTCCCTGCATAGATGCAGCCTGACCTGCTGAGGTCTTCCAGCAATTTGTGTGTCTGCCTTGTGTGTCATTTGTTCATCCATGTGCTGGTTAGTGTTGCTTGGTATTTTAGTTACTTATTCAGTGATGGTTTACTTGAATTGATGTGGTGACACAAATTCAAAGCCTATGCTGCTGGTGTGCTTTGATTATATAAAATTCTGTTTTATGCCACCTTACATAATTTGCTTTTTTCCTGATATCCAGTACTAGTACTGTGACCAGACAAAGCGATAACTTTCCTAACTATTTTATGAATTATGTTGGGAAAGGACTAGTCTAAATTTTACATTTATTCTTTTAAAGTCAAGGCTTATTTAATACTTTGTTTAAAAATTGAACTGTGGACTTGTTCAGCTAAGGTTGACACACTTATTTTTTTAAATTCTAGCCTTGAAATTTCATATAAAAATCTTATTTCAATTCTCTTGCAATTTATTATGTCAAAAGAGTTGAAATTCAATCCCTCCAAACAATCTAATATATGACTTTGAGTACATTTCCACTGAAGACATTCATGGATAGTGAATTGATGTATATGTAACTTTGTTTAAAGTACCACACTTGTATATGAATTGCAAAGCAGCAAATTTAATGAAATATACATTAAATATTGTATTTTAGAGATGAAGACATTTGCCCTGTGATTGAATTGCAACTTCACATATTAGTTTACAGTGTATTAGATTACTAGACATTCCTGAGACGACGACTTCTTGTGGATTCCAGAATACTAATTCAATTTACAAGATCTGGATAGTTTCATGGAGTACAGTGGGACATGTCAAGCCCATTACAAAATCAAGCATGTGTTCTGAAGCTAAGATGAAAGTTGAACAGGCACTATATGATTTTTAATTTTGTTTTTGCCTTATGGTATCATAATCCATTTTTAGCAAAATGTGGTAGTATTTTAACTTTCCCAGTAGGAATCCATATGTACAGTTTCTGTTTATCATTGTAACTAATTTGTTCTTTGGTCTTAAAATTAATGTCTAGATCAGAATTGATTTGCGAAACATTTGAGATTGGAATATGAGCTAAAGTCTGCCACAATTTGATGAAACCACTTAATGGGATTTTAAATTTGATGTTATTGTATTTTCTCCTCCATCTCCCACAAACATTGTGTGAATTATTCATATTATAATATTCCACAAGTTAATTTGACAAAATTGTGCAAATGTAGAAGATAGCAAAATCAATGCAGAGTTTCCTGCAGTGGTGAAACTGGCAACGTTAGCTATTGTTTAGAAATTTCTCCAAAAATTTCTGATGTTTGTAATCTTGTTACTGCAGCAAGCATATTGGCAAACCAGAAGTAGGAAATTGGAAGAAGATTTGTGTCTGGCTTGTCTCTTAGATATGTATGCAGTTTTGTTTCCATACCAACTTGTAGCCAAAATAAAGTTTCAGAGGTTCAATGAATCGATTTGTTTGCTGGAAATTGTTAATGCTGTTCTTGGCATTACTTTGACAATCTTGGATTGTTTTCACTGGAGCATTGAAGGTCAAGGGGTGACCAAATACTATATAAAATTATGAGTGGTATAGATAGAGTACGCCAGGGTGGAAATGTCAAATACTAAAGGGTTGAGGTTTAAGCCGAGAGGGGAAAAGTTTAAAGGAGATGTGTGAAGTAAGTTTTATTTTAAGCAGAGAGTGGTAGGTGCCTGCAGCACTCTGCCAGGGAGGCGATAGAGAATTGAATGCCACATTCAAGAAGCCACATGAACAGGGAGAGAAATTTGGGATGCAGTATTAATGGTGGGCCTATTCCTGAGCTGTATTGTTTGTTCCATTTTAAGCCTGTGGTCAGCAATGAGCATGAATGAGATCGATGTGAAACCATGTCTCAAAAAAAAAATTCATTGGGTTGATCTTTACAACATGTTTTCAAGGTTATTACTAACTTTTTACTTTTCCAGTTTATCTAGTATTGAAATGTTAATTTTATGCTCATGTCCCTGTTCAGTGACCGGACCTAGATAGGGAGACTGCTTTGTCGAGCACCTTTGCTCCGTCCATCACAACAGGCAGGCTTCTCCCAGTAGGTAGTTAATTCTAGTTCCCAATTCCCATTCTAATGTGTCAGTCATAGCCACTTTTATTACCATAATGAGGCCACTGTCAGATTGGAGGGGCAATGCCTCATATGCTGTTTGGGTAGCCTCCAATCTGATGGCATGAACATTAATTTCTCTAACCTCTAGTAATTTCTCCCCTCTCTTTCTCTCTTTCCACTTCTCAGTCTGGCTCTCAATTCTCTTCTTCACACCTGGCCACCACCTTCGTCTGGTCCTCCTCCTCCTTCCTTTTCTCCCAGATTCCATTCTCCTATCAGGTTCTTCTTTCTTCAGCTGGACTTGTTGTTCCCCTGTCCTGGAACATCTAACAATTAAGTGCCAACCCTTCTACTTTACCAAGAGATTTCTCCTCTGTGATCATGACCATAGTTCACATACCATCAAAAGCTGACGTTAAGATTTTGAATGATGCCATCACCAAACTAGAAAGTGGTCACCCCATTTGAAGAAATCTCTGCCCAATTATCATCAGTATATAACCTGCAGCACCAGGGATCCCAACGCATCAGACCACTGCTATACCATGATTATAAATGCCTACATTTATGTGCCTAGACAGTATTTTGGGAAATCTGATTACTTGGCTGTCTTTCTCCTACCTGCACACAGGCAGAGACTAAAGAGCAAGGCTCCAGTGATAAGGACAATGAAGAGGTGGTTGCTGAAGGCAGAGCAGTGCCTTTGAGATTCCTTCGAGTCAGTAGAGTGGGCGTGTTCAAGGATTCATCAGAGGAGCTGAATGAAGGCACTATATTGTCATGGACTTCATGAGAACAGTCATAGCTGAGTTTGTCCCTACAAAATAATTCAGAGTCTTCCCCAACCAGAAATCCTGGATGAACCATGAGATCTGCAATCTGCTGATGGCCAGGTAGATGCTGTTCTAGTCTAGTAACAAAGTAAGGTACAAGCAGTCCAGGTATGATTTCTGGAAAGCCATCTCATGTGCGAAGTGGCAATTACAGACCAATTATAGACTGGGGGATGCTCAACAACTGTGGCAGGACTTGAATGCTATTACCTCTTGCAAAGATGGTTCAACTATTCCAGATGAGCTCAATGCCTTCTAAGCTCACTTCCACCATCAAACATGGAGGAACCTTCACAAACTTTTACAGCCCTGATGACCCTGTGATTTCAGTTTTTGAGGCTGACACAAGAGCATTCTTCAGGAAAGTGAACCCATGGAAAGCATTCGGCTCAGGTAGAGTACCTGGCCAAGTAAGACAGACTTGTGCTGATCAACTGGCTGGAGTGTTCACTGATGTCTTTAACTTCTCACTTCAGAAGTCTGAGCTACTCACCTGCTTCAACTTGCCTTCAGTTATACCGGTGCCTGAGGAGAATGTGGTAACCTGCCTCAATGACTACTGCTCCAATTTGCCTGTTGTCACAACAGGTCCACAGTAGATGCTATTTCACTGGCTCTTCACTCAATGCTAGGATATCTGAACAGCAAAGGTGCATACATCAGGATGCTGTTTATTGGCTACAGCTGCAGTTTGTTGTCATTTGCACATTGGTTTTTCCACCTGTTGGGTGCAGTCTTTCATTGATTAGAGTCATAGCATCTCTGGTTCCCATCCTCCTGCAATTCTAGTTAAACCACTCCCCACCCCACCCCGGTGCAGCACCAGCAAGCCTTCCTGCTAGGATATTAGTCCCCTTCCACTTCAGGTGAAAACTGTCTCTTCTGTACTGGTCCAGTCCCACCTTCCCTGGAAGAGAGCCCAATGATTGAAAAATCTGACATCCTCCCTCCTACACCAGCTCCTTACCGATGTGTGATCTTCTTATTTCTGGCCTCACTAGCACATGGTTTGAGTAGCAATCCTGAGATCACAATCCAGGAGATCCTGCCCTTTAACTTAGCACCTAAATCCCTGAACTCACTTTGCAGAACCTCGTCAGTATTCCTACCTATGTCATTGGTACCTACATGGACCATGACCTCTGGCTGTTCACTCTTCCACTGAAGAATGCTGAAGACTTGATACGAGTTGTCCTGGACCCTGCACCCGGGAGGCAGCATACCATCCAGGAATCTCGTCCACAGAACCTTCTTTCTGTTCCCCAACCAATGAATCCCCTATCGCCACAGCTCGCCTCTTCTCCCTTCTTTTCTCTGAGTCACAGAGCCAGAGACCTGACCAGTGTGACTTTTCTCTGCTAGGTTATCACTCGCAACATCATCCAAGGTGGTATACCTGTTGTTGAGGGGGGATGGCCACTGGAGTATTCTGAACTGGCTGTTTAATACCTTTCCCCTTCCCGACTGTCAGCCAGACTCCTGTGTCCTACACCTCGGGTGTAAATACCTCTCTATATGTCCTATCTATCACCCTCCCCGCCAGCCACCTGAGTGTTAGAAGCTGCAGCTGGATGCATTTTGTGTAGGTATAGTCGTCAGGGACACTGGAGGTCTCCCTGCCTTCCCATGTCTTGCAAGAGGAGCATTTAGCTATTCTGCCTGCCCTCTCTACTGTTCTAAGTGAGTAAATATAAAGAAGGGAAAACCATGGGGGGAAAAAAAATCTACCTATGGCTTTTCACTTCCTCTGACTGAAGCCCCTCCACGCTGAAGCCTTGAAGAGCTAAAGCCTCAAAACCCCTACTCTAACTCTGTCCATTCCCACAATGGTTGTTCCACTTACCCCTGCCTTATTTTAATTTGTTCTTGCGAATCAATCCGGAATGCTGATTGGCATCTGCTCAGAACACCAAACTGCCTTGAGTCGATACCTTTTCCACTCAATTGGTGAACCTGCTTTAGATCTCCGATTGGCAGCTGCTCAGACAGTGGGTTCCTTGGACTTGCGGTGTATGCCTGTAAGAAAACGAATCTCAGAGTCGGTAATGGTGACATGTATGTACTTTGTTAATAAATTTACTTTGAACTTTGAAATGGGTTGTTCATTATGATGAGGCCACACTGTAACAGAAGGACTTCATTGGAGTTCGCCTTTCCTTCTCCTCCTTTGCCAGTGGAATTTGCATTTCCTGAAACTGAAATTGAAGTTACTCAGAAAGATCAGGTCGTTCCACTTTGTAATGGTGTCCAGGATATTTTTCAAAATCAAAGTAAAAGTTCTCTTTGCCTTTATCCGAAGCTTCCAGGGCATTAACAAAGACAACAAATTGGTTCTGTATCACAGTGCGCTGAACGGAAATGTAATTTGGCATTCACTAATTCCATAGGGTGAATTACTCTTCGGCTTATTCTTCATGATAAAGCTGAGTCCAGGAAGATGGTGTTTTTCTAGTTTACTCACCAGAAGTCTACCCACTACTATTTTCTCATGGCTTCTAAATTGGGAAAATTGTATTTGCAATCTAATCAAACAAAAATAGCTCTTTTTGAGGTTTGCATTGTTTTTTATATGATACAACTTATCTCATTGTGAGTGTATAATGGTTATTAACACCTAGGTGGGCATGCTGATGAATCCGAAATAGATTAGAATTACAGCCCAGTTATTTGCTCCTGTACACTTGTCAGTGGATTTTCACTTAAGTAGGTTTAGGATGATGAGGGGTTTCCAAGTCTTTTACTTTGTCATAGAATTTTAGCTATTGAGTTATTTAATACTACGTCTTTAGCAAAGAGAGCACAGCAGCACCTATACTTCCTGAGGAGACTCGGGCAAGCAAGACCCTATCCCCCAAACCCATTCTCATCATGTTTTATTGGAGCATCATCAAAAGTGTCCTGACTACCTGCATCATCATCTGGTATGGGAATTGCATTGCATTAGATGGCTAGACCCTGCAACAGATAGTGAGGACATTATTGGAGTCTCGCTCCCCCCTCCCCCCATTCATGGCATGTATCAGAAGCGTTGCATATTCAATGACTTCAGCATTGTCAAAGACCCCTTCCATCCTGCCCACAATCTCTTTGACCACATGCCATTAGGCAGAAGGTATGGCAGTGTAAGAACCAGAACTGTCAAGCTGGGTAACAGCTTCTTCCCTAGGCTGTCAGAATTTTTAGCACCCTACTGCCACCCACCATACACGTATGGACACTGTCTGAATGGCCTGCCACTGCGCCCCCCCCCCCCCCCACCCCGTCAATTCATGGACACATTCTCATCCTGGACTGGTTATTTTCCATCTTTTATTGCTGCTGTTTCACAGATTTATACTACTGTTTGTTTTACTATAAGAGTGCCAGTCTGTCTTACATAAGCATGCTCCTCATACTTTCTGTCAGCCTTCAGGCCATGCCACTCAGGGACTGTATGTGCTGGATTATAACTATATGTGCTGTGTGTGCAATCAAAGCAAGCAGCTGAGAAGGAGTGACGTAGCGCGCCAAGGTTTAAGAAGAGAAATTTTCAACGGTTCTTGTTTCAGTCGAAGCAAGCAGCTGAGAAGGAGTGAAGAAATCGGGTAGAAAAAAGTCGTTTTTTTTTTAAACACTGCTCGGGGAGAAGGGTCTGCACTGCGCAGGCGTGTGACATAACGCGCCAAGGTTTAAAAAGCAGACCACCATATACAGCGGCCATCATTGTAGTGGCCATCGTCGGAGTGGACTGAGTCAGAGCGGGACGGCTTTGGCTCAAACAGGCTTCAGCGAGAACAGGCAGAGGCCAGGGTAGGTTCCGGTAAGTTTTTTGTTCAGATTGTTTAGTGCAGTGAGAATGCCAGGCAGGATGTTGGAATGCTCCTCTTGCAGGATGTGGGAAGTCAGGGAGCCCTCCGGTGTCCCTGACAACGACACCTGCGAGAAGTGCATCCAGCTGCAGCTCCTGACAAACCGTGTTAGGGAACTGGAGCAGGAGCTGGATGACCTGCGGATCATTCGGGAGAATGAGGAGATTATAGATCGTAGCTACAGGGAGGTAGTTACGCCTAAGGAGCAGAGGACAGGAAATTGGGTCACTGTCAGGCGAGGGAAGAGGAAAGGGCAGGCAGAGCAGGGTTCCCCTGTGGCCATTCACCTCAACAACAAGTATACCGCATTGGATACTGTTGGGGGGGATGACTTACCTGGGACTAGCTGCAGTAGCCGGATCTCTGGCACTGAGTCTGGCTCTGCAGTGCAGAAGGGAGGGGGGAGAAAGAGGAGAGCGGTAGTGATAGGGGACTCGATAGTTAGAGGTGCAGATAGAAGGTTCTGTGGTCGTGACAGAGAATCCAGGATGGTTTGTTGCCTCCCAGGTGCCAGGGTCAAGGATGTCTCTGATCGATTGCATGACATTCTGAAGTGGGAGGGTGATCAGCCAGATGTCGTGATGCACCTCGGTACCAATGACATAGCAAGGAAGAGTGAAGAGGTCCTGGACAGTGAGTATAGAGAGCTTGGTAGGAAGCTGAAAAGCAGGACCTCGAGGGTGGTAATCTCAGGATTGCTACCTGTGCTAGGTGCCAGTGAGGGTAGGAATAGGATGCTCTGGAGGAGGAACAAGTGGCTGAGGAACTGGTGTAGGGGGCAGGGTTTCAGATTTCAGGATCATTGGGACCTCTTCTGGGGCAAGTGGGACCTGTACAAGAGAGACGGGTTACACTTGAACCACAGGGGGACCAATATCCTTTCAGGGAGGTTTGTTAGTGCTATTGAGGAGGCTTTAAACTAGATTTGCAGGGGGATGGGAACCAGAGTGCCAGAGCTGACAGTGTGGCTGGGGTGAAAATAAATGATGTTGAAAGTTTAAGCAAATCCGCTGATAGAAAGGTTGTGAGTGGTGGTAAAAATCTTCTGAGGTGTATATATTTCAATGCTAGGAGTATTGCGGGGAAGCCGGATGAGTTGAGGGCGTGGATTGACACGTGGAATTATGATGTTGTAGCAATTAGTGAAACTTGGCTACAGGAGGGGCAGGACTGGCAGCTTAATATTCCAGGGTTCCGATGTTTCAGATGTGATCGAGGCAGAGGAATGAAAGGTGGGGGAGTAGCATTGCTTGTTAGGGAAAATATTACAGCAGTGCTCAGGCAGGACAGATTAGAGGGCTTGTCTACTGAGTCCTTATGGGTGGAGCTGAGAAACAAGAAGGTTTGGCCACATTAGTGGGATTGTATTACAGACCACCCAATAGTCAACGAGGCTTGGAAGAGCAAATCTGCAGAGAGATAGCAGGGAACTGCAGGAAACATAAAGTTGTGGTGGTAGGGGATTTTAATTTTCCATACATTGATTGGGACTCCCATACTGTTAGGGGTCTAGATGGTTTAGAGTTTGTAAAATGTGTTCAGGAAAGTTTTGTAAATCAATATAGAGAGGGACCAACAAGAGGGGATGCAATATTGGATCTCCTGTTAGGAAACGAATTAGGGCAAGTGACAGAAGTCTGTGTAGGGGAGCACTTTGGTTCCAGTGATCATAACACCATTAGTTTCAATTTGATCATGGACAAGGATAGATCTGGTCCTAGGGTTGAGGTTCTGAACTGGAAGAAGGCCAAATTTGAAGAAATGAGAAAGGATCTAAAAAGCATGGATTGGGACAGGTTGTTCTCTGGCAAAGATGTGATTGGTAGGTGGGAAGCCTTCAAAGGGGAAATTTTGAGAGTGCAGAGTTTGTATGTTCCTGTCAGGATTAAAGGCAAATTGAATAGGAATAGGGAACCTTGGTTCTCAAGGGACATTGCAACTCTGATAAAGAAGAAGAGGGAGTTGTATGAAATGTATAGGAAACGGGGTAAATCAGGTGCTTGAGGAGTATAAGAAGTGCAAGAAAATACTTAAGAAAGAAATCAGGAGGGCTAAAAGAAGACATGAGGTTGCCAAAGTGAAGGATAATCCAAAGCGCTTTTACAGGTATATTAAGAGCAAAAGGATTGTAAGGGATAAAATTGGTCCTCTTGAAGATCAGAATGGTCGGCTTTGTGCAGAACCAAAGGAAATGGGGGAGATCTTAAATAGGTTTTTTGCGTCTGTATTTACTAAGGAAGCTGGCATGAAATCTATGGAATTGAGGGAATCAAGTAGTGAGACCATGGAAACTGTACAGATTGAAAAGGAGGAGGTGCTTGCTATCTTGAGGAAAATAAAAGTGGATAAATCCCTGGGACCTGACAGAGTGTTCCCTCGGACCTTGAAGGAGACTAGTGTTGAAATTGCGGGGGCCCTAGCAGAAGTATTTAAAATGTCGCTGTCTACGGGTGAAGTGCCGGAGGATTGGAAAGTGGCTCATGTTGTTCCGTTGTTTAAAAAAGGATCGAAAAGTAATCCGGGAAATTATAGGCTGGTGAGTTTAACGTCAGTAGTAGTTAAGTTATTGGAGGGAGTACTAAGAGACAGAATCTACAAGCATTTGGATAGACAGGGGCTTATTAGGGAGAGTCAACATGGCTTTGTGTGTGGTAGGTCATGTTTGACCAATCTGTTGGAGTTTTTCGAGGAGGTTACCAGGAAAGTGGATGAAGGGAAGGCAGTGGATATTGTCTACATGGACTTCAGTAAGGCCTTTGACAAGGTCCCGCATGGGAGGTTAGTTAGGAAAATTCAGTTGCTAGGTATACATGGAGAGGTGGTAAATTGGATTAGACATTGGCTCGATGGAAGAAGTCAGAGAGTGGTGGTAGAGAATTGCTTCTCTGAGTGGAGGCCTGTGACTAGTGGTGTGCCACAGGGATCAGTGCTGGGTCCATTGTTATTTGTCATCTATATCAATGATCTGGATGATAATGTGGTAAATTGGATCAGCAAGTTTGCTGATGATACAAAGATTGGAGGTGTAGTAGACAGTGAGGAAGGTTTTCAGAGCCTGCAGAGGGACTTGGACCATCTGGAAAAATGGGCTGAAAAATGGCAGATGGAGTTTAATACTGACCAGTGTGAGGTATTGCACGTTGGAAGGACAAACCAACGTAGAACATACTAAAGGTGTCGTCACAGGTAGATAGGGTCGTAAAGAGAGCTTTTGGTACATTGGCCTTTATTAATCGAAGTATTGAGTATAAGAGCTGGAATGTTATGATGAGGTTGTATAAGGCATTGGTGAGGCCGAATCTGGAGTATTGTGTTCAGTTTTGGTCACCAAATTACAGAAAGGATATAAATAAGGTTGAAAGAGTGCAGAGAAGGTTTACAAGGATGTTGCCGGGACTTGAGAAACTCAGTTACAGAGAAAGGTTGAATAGGTTAGGACTTTATTCCCTGGAGCGTAGAGAATGAGGGGAGATTTGATAGAGGTATATAAAATTATGATGGGTATAGATAGAGTGAATGCAAGCAGGCTTTTTCCACTGAGGCAAGGGGAGAAAAAAAACCAGAGGACATGGGTTAAGGGTGAGGGGGGAAAAGTTTAAAGGGAACATTAGGGGGGCTTCTTCACACAGAGTGGTGGGAGTATGGAATGAGCTGCCAGACGAGGTGGTAAATGCGGGTTCTTTTTTAACATTTAAGAATAAATTGGACAGATAAATGGATGGGAGGTGTATGGAGGGATATGGTCCGTGTGCAGGTCAGTGGGACTAGGCAGAAAATGGTTCGGCACAGTCAAGAAGGGCCAAACGGCCTGTTTCTGTGCTGTAGTTTCTATGGTTCTATGGTGTGACTATGTGTACTGTGTTTTGCCCCATAGCTCCAGAGGGATGATGTTTCGTTTAGCTGTGTACATTATATAGTTGAATGATAGAACATGAAAGTCTAGTTACATACCATGAGATATACATTGCATATGTAAACATAAGACTTCCCTTTTTCCACCAACTGTTTTCATGAGCCACATATATTATGCTGTGTTCCTTGCTATGGCATTATTGCTTGTGATGCAAAAAAAATAGCAACTTCACTGATGGTAAAGGAACTACCAAATTTGCTTCTGTCAAGAGGGTCTTCAGCTCAGCATTGCTGTGATAACCTACAAAACTTGGAGGCAAACTGTTGTGCATTTAATATCTAAGTAATACTTGAGCAATCTTGTGAATATATATATTGTTTGATTAAACCTTGTTTGTTTAAATAATTAATTACAGGTTATATGCATAAATACATGAATTGCACGCATCATCACACTGCCACATGAAACATTCGCACCTTGCTTAAAGTAAACACGAAGTTATGCACACATTTCAGACTCCTGTGTCGTCTTTTGAATCAGTTTAAAGTTTTAAAGTTACAAAACATGTCTCAAACCTTTGCCTGTTGTAAAAGCTGTTGTTCATTTTTAAGTATCTGTAATGGATGGAAGGAAAGAGTTCAAAGATAAAACTGATAATATCATAAAAAATTAAATACAAATATGTTAATTAAGAATATTAAAGTGAACCAAAACAATTTAAAGTAAATTATTGTTTCCTACTGCCTCCTACAATTTTTCTAACAAAATTTTATTGACATTGTCATGTTCTGGGATCCTGTACCATGTCACATTTGGCACAGGATCTGAGAGGCATTTTCCCTAGTGTAATGCTAGGGAATCCCATGAAGACTGGGTAAACTAATGAATTAATCCTTCAAAATCTGTTAATAAATCTCAAAATTCCATGTTTCTCAATGCACTGGGGGACATTAGTTTCAACAGCTGATCATCAAGAGTTCCATTTGGGACTGCTGGCAATAGATGAGGCATTCTGGCGCACTATATCATATGGTCACAAATAATTCTTCCTCATTTGAAATAAACATACTTAAGCAGGTGTTAATTCCATAGATTCAAAATAATTTAAATGTTTTAATGCTATGTTTCAAATGCCTTGCATGACAAAGAATGACCAGATATATACCGATATTGGGAAATGTGATATCTTATTGTAGAAAATTTAAAAAAAAATCTATTCTGTAATATTTTTGAAAAAATAATTTTCTATCCTCTTTGTGATTACAGGATTGTAAGGAATACTAAAATTTTCATCATTGTTGAAGTGACTGTGTTATGCTCTTTTTACTACCACTGCTGAAATACCTTTCTCAATACCATGACTCAGTCTTTAAATATTCCAATACATGAGGAGGGTATTTGTACGTGTGGGAATGCTGTATTTTTGAACTTGCAAATTAATTTGACAAATACTGAGATATTATTCACATTTTGGTGTTGAGAATGATACAATTATTCACAATTTATGAAAGAAAATCTGAAATAAGTCTACCTTTTTAACAGATGCGAGAGCTGTGTGGAGCTGTTATTTATCAGAGGTTCTGGAAACTGTCAGGAATGTGGTACAGCGCTACGAAAGAACAATTTCAGAGTGCAACTCTTTGAAGATCCAACAGTTGATAAGGAGGTAGAGATTCGAAAGAAAGTATTAAAAATGTAAGGGAACATTACTTCTGCTTTTCGGTGGTATTCGTGAAGATGGTTAGCATGAGTTGATGGAATATAAAGTATAGTAACAAGCTATTTAATGCTAAAAATAGAAAATGAAAATAATCAGTTCTGAATTATTCTGACTTTTCAGTCAGTGACTGAGACATTAACTTTGTTTTTTTTCCTTACATATGCTGCCTGACCTACTGTGAGTTTCTAACATTTTCTTTTTATATTTCAGATTTCCACCGTTTTAGTTTTTTGTTTTTTTTATATATCAGGAAACTTGATCTAACTAGACAATGGCAGTGTTGGAACTTTACCTGAGCCTCTGTACAATGCCAATATGTTGCTTCTACCATATATACCAAATATATCTTTTGTATATTTGCATATATGAAAATATTTCTTGAATATTTTTGTGCCAACTCTCAACAATTTCAATAAGCAGTAATTAGTAATATTTCAATACTCCAAATAAAGAAATTCCTCAATATTTAATTGATCTATTATTTGTTCTGGTCTATTATTTGTTATGGACACATCCACAAATGGAACAATTTTTTGCAACATTTGTAATTTGAACGAGTTCCTTAATTACTTTCAATCTAACATGTTTTCACCCACTCACTGTGCTTTAAACCCACTTTATATTCCCTTTTGTATTTAAAATCATACCAAGGTTTCTCTATTCCCATGTTTCCTTTCTGTGGAATAACCAGTTCATGCCAGATTACCTCCTATACGTGCTGTGACTTTATTGACCAGTCTCTGGTATGGAACCTGATTGAAAGCATTCAGAAAATCTAAATATACTGCAGCCACTGTTTCCCTTTAATCTATTTTACTAATCACAACCTCAAAGGACATCAACAGACTACTCAGCATGAATCCAGTTTATAGGTGTAAATATAGAAATTGAAATAGAAAATAGCTGATTTCTCACACAAAATGATCATGACTGATCATCAATCTCAGTAACATATCCCCACTTCCTCCCTTTACCAATTCTTCTTGAAATTTAACTTTTTCCTTAAAAATGTTTGGTAGGTTCTAGAATACATGGAGGTTTCAGATGTCCTTTGTGAAGTTCCTTATCAATGAAATATACACCATTAACAATTTTAACGATAACGACTTTTTACACTGCCCACCATTTTCTCAGTACTTCTCTTTTGCTGTGATTTTTGATTTTCCTTGTTAACGATAGGTGCAAAGTATTCATTTATCACTTCAGTATCTACACAAGATCATCATTTTGATTGCTAATCAACCAGGAAGTAAGTGCTGACTACCTCATCTTTTAGCAGAGATGTTGGTATGTTTGCTATCACTGTTGTTAAACCAACTAATCTGTAAATCTGAATTGATTGTTTCTCCCTTTCTGTAGCTAAGATTTTTATTTGTGAGTCAGTATTAGTTCAGTCTTTTGCCCATTAGAGCCTATTTTGTTCTATAGAAAGTCAACCTGTCAAATATGCCAAATGTCTTGTGTAACTATGGGTTTCAAGCCTTGATATATGAGTGCACCAAATTCAGTGGAAATAGGAATTATTAAGAGTAATTATTTATTAAAGGCATTCATTCACCAAAGAAAAGTGCAGGGCAAATCTTAAGACCCACCATGGCTCCTGGAACTGGATGTCTATACATCAAAAATTTTCAGAATAGACAGCTTGCTGAAATTTTTTAAAGTTCAATTTTTTATTTGAATATTGTGTAATTGTTCCTTATTATTTAGATTTATGATATTTAATTTTAAGTTTGCTCATTCTCTCTTTTTCTCCATTTTGATATGAAGATACAACAAAAGAGAAGAAGACTTCCAGACTCTTAAGGAATACAATGACTTTCTTGAAGAGATTGAAGACATTGGTAAGTTTAAATGAATAGACTCCCACTTTTTAAATTATCTACAAAATGTGGTTAACCTGCCAGTGTTAACATTTATTGCTCATCCTGATTTGCCCAGTAAAAAGAGTCAGCCACATAGATAAATACATTCAAACCACCTTCTCCTTTGTACTTTCTCCCATAAACATTTTAATCAAAATATGACTGTAGGAACATGTTTGCATTATTTGAAAGAAACTTGACTTTCCAGTATTGGATACTTTTTTCAATATAAGTAGAATCTGGGGTTGTTGATGGCAATGTGTGATTATGGATAGTGTAAATGTAAAAGAATACTGTAGAATTGATGCAAATTACTGGTTGACCTGGATTTGATGGGCCATAGGGCTTGTTTCCACCCTGTTTGATTCTTATTCAATGAGAATATATTTTATGTGTTGGCAGTGGATGAAACTGAAAAATACTTCACTGTTAATAGTTTCCAATTATGAAATAAAGAAAGCAAGAACAGTTTCTTGTAAAAGACTGTGGTACAGATGTTGTAAATTTTGTTCATCAGTTTTCTAACTGTAACCTGGAAAATGGGTTGTTTGCCCTGAAGTAGTCATATTTATACTATGTCAGTATCCAGTTAAATGAGTAGCATTTAGAATAAAATTGCATTATTTTCTAATAGATGATCAAGCAGTTTATAAAAGAACTAAATGTCCTTTTTGTCTTCATCATTACACCACATTATTATTTGTTATTCTTGAAGCTGTTTTATGTACTGAAACATTTAACATTTTTCTTGGTAAAATAGTGTTTTGTCTTGTCTCATGGATGTTCAACATTTTGATAGATTTTTCCATTCTTTCTGGTTACCCTCTTCTTCTTACCTGCCCGTCCTCTCCCTTTGGTTCTCCTCCTTCCCTTTCTTCTATAGTCCATTGTCTTCTCTGATTAGATTAAGAATGTAATAACTTAAGAAATAGACGCAGGATTAGGCCATTTGGCCTATCGAGGCTGCTCCGCCCTTCAACAAGATTATGGCTGACCTGGCCATGGATTCACCTCCACCTACCTGCCTTTTCCTCATAATACTTAATTCCCCTACTATGCAAAAAAAAAATCCTCCTCCTTCAGCCTTTTATCTCCTCTATCTATTCCTTCCCAGCTTTTTACTTCATTCCCCCTCTCTCACACACCTTCCCCTCAACTGGTCTCACCTATCATCTGCCAACTTGAACTCTTTCTCCTCCCCTTACCTTATTTTTCTGGCTTCTGCCCCCTTGCTTTACAGTCCTGATGAAGGGTCTTGGCCTGAAATGTCATTATTCCTCTCCGTAGATGTTACATATAGTGCCTTGAAAAAGTATTCATCCCCCACAACTATTTTCACATTTTACTGTCTTCTTTTTCAAAATTTGAAATGTATTGATCTAATTTACAAAACATTGTGGCTCATGTCAAATCAAAAGAAAAATCCCCAAACCTGTCAATTTACTAAAAATTAAAAACCAAAATTATGAGGCAGAAAAAGTATTCATCTACTTTGTAATTATGATACTAACTTTCCACAGTGGCAATATATTACCAACTCACCCAATTTATTTATGTAGAAATTTGGAGAATTATCTGTTTTCAATTAATTCATAAGAATACTGCAAATACCCTCTCTCTCCTGAAGTATGACAATATCGTAGATTTTTCAACAGACCAAACTGAAGATGAAAAAGCATTCAAGATAAGTCAGGGAAATGATGATAGAGAAGCACAGATCTGGGGAAAGATACAAGACCATCTGAAGGGCACATAGCTTGGAGCTCAGTGCAGTCTATTGAGAGAAAGAAAAAATATGAATCAACAGCCACACTGCAGTGGTCATCCCTCTAAGCTTAGTCGCCAGAGGAGAATGGCACTGCGAGAGAGATTACTGTCTCTAGCAGTCATTCTGAGTGAGCTGCAGAAATCAGTGGTTGCAACTGGAGGTGAAGTTCATGGCTCTACAATCTCTTAAGGCCTTGCACAAAAAGGGTATTTATGGAAGAGTGGCAAGGAAGAAGCCCAAGGCTAAAAAAAAAACCCATATTTTTGCCTGTGAAGACTTTGCAAACATCACTTAGAAGATACTGTAAAGAAGTGAAAGAAGGTCTTCTGGTCGAATGAGATGAAGTGGAACTTTTTGGCCTCAACAGTATGCAGTTTGTGTAGTGTAAATCTAATGCTACGTATCAGCCAGGTTAACACTATCACTACTGTAAAGTATAGTGGAGGTAGCACCATGCTGTGGGGTTTGTTTTTGGCAGCAGGGATTGGAAATCTGGTCAGGATTGGTGGGAAGGTGAATGCTGCTAAATACAGAGAGGTCCTGGATAAAAACCTGCTTGCCTCTCCAGAAAGCTTAAACTGGGGAGGAAGTTACCTTACAACAGGACAACAATTCAAAGCACACTGCCAGGGCAACCATGGAGTGGGTTCATATGAAGAAAATTGATGTCCTTGAGTGGCCCACTCAGAGTCCTGACCTTAACCCTATCAATATTTCTGGCAAGACCTCAAGATTTCTGTTCACCACCACTCTCCAACTAACCTGGCACAGCTTGAGCAATTTTTGAAGGAGGAATGGGCAAATCTTGCTCCATCACACTTGCAAAGCTGATAGAGACAGATCCAAAAAGGCTGTAAAAGCTGTGAGAGGTGGCTCAACTAAATACTGAGCAAAGGGGGATGAATACTTTTGAAATGCTGACATTTCAGTTTTTGAATTTCATGCTTTACAATTTTCCCTTTTTTTGGGGGGAGAGCGGGGGTTCTACTGTGAAAAATGGAGCATGTTATTCACAAATAAAAGTTCTCAATTGATCACAATCCCTGGTTGTGATACTCATTTATGTGAACAAAAGGTTGAGGGCTGAATACTTTCTCAAGGCACTGTAACTTGCTGAGTTCCTCCAGCATCTCATGTGTGTTACATTGTTTTGTCTGTTAACCTCACAGCAGTTTAATTAGATTCAATGTGAATTGTGGTGGGGATGTACAGAAAGTCAAAGTGAATGGGCATAGACACAGTATGTAGAATGGTGTGGGCAGTTATGAGGAAAATTATTCAAGGAAAATTCAAAGTATTTTTATTGAAATTTTGTGAGGTTGAAAGGTGTTGCTTTTTGGAAAAAAGATGTTTGTGCACACAAATCATTGAAAGTTATTGTGCAGGAAAGCAGGTGTTGGCTTACCTCTCTGATGTGCTTAGATGCAAACAGCACTGTGAGGTCCTGAGATGCCATGTGAAGCATGCAGAGTATTTAAAATTTTAGAGTAAATAAAAGTCACTCATTTGTTTCGGCAATTGACCTATTGTTGCAAGCTTAAGTGCCTCTATGGCAGCTGAGGAAATTAAATTCAGGTAATCAAATAAATCTTGAAAGTAGCACAGAACTACCCCTCTTGATTAAAATACACCTGATTCATATGAGGGGTGAATGAGGTGGAGGTAGCTAAGAGGGAAGGAGTTTTATGAAGCCGACACAAGGGGAAGGGTGGCAGGGTTATGGAGTCTGAGGGAACGGGGATGTTGGGGGGGGGTGGGGGGAGTTTTTTTTCCCCTTATTGTATGCATGCTAGGTCCATGGACTACTTTGCTTTTGGACCAAAACCTCATATTAGTGTCATGTTTGGATGATAGCTGGCGTACATTGGCTATCACAAGACATGGGTATCTTACACTCCTTAGAAGTGGAGTAGAAAAGGGTCATTTAAAGAGGTGATTGCAACCTATTCTGGTTAATTCAATAATTAATTTTGAAAAACATTAACTGGAAATTTAATTTAGCAACTTCTGTGTAAGTAGTAGATATGGGATTTTTGCAACTGTTCAGAAACTACAATTTTTTTGCAGTGAATAATCTGACCAACAATATGGATGTGGAAAACACCAAAAGAAAAATGGAGCAGTATCAGAAGGATAATAAGGACATTATTTACAGAAACAAGTTAAAACTGGTCAGTTGGTTTGTTTCAGATTCTTATCTGAGTGAAGGAATCGTAAATATACATGCTGTCTTTTAATTAAATTTCTTGGTGCCTTATTCTCATGTTCTGTTTCTTCTTACTTTTTGAGCTGCCTTTTTTTTTCAATCTTCTAGTCTACCACTAATATTTAAACATTAAATGGCTTCCCATTCAATACCGACGCAGATTGGGAGACTGCTTTGCTGAGCACCTACGCTTTGTCCGCCAGAGGAAGCAGGATCCCCCAGTGGCCACACATTTTATTTCCACGTCCCATCCCCATTCTGATATGTCAATCTATGGCCTCCTCTACTGTCAAGATGAAGCCACACTCAGGTTGGAGGAACAACACCTTATATTCCATCTGGGTAGCCTCCAACCTGATGGCATAAACAATGATTTCTCTAACTTCTGTTAATGCCCCTCCTCCCCTTCTTACCCCATCCCTAATTTTTATTTTATTTTTTTTTTTTCCTTCTGTCTTTCTCTCTTGCAACCCCTTGCCTGTTCTCCATCTTCCTCTGGTGCTCCCCTCCCACTTTCTTTCTTCCAAGGCCTTCCGTCCTATCATATTCCCCCTTCATTTTGCCAATCAACTTCCCAGCTCTTAGCTTCATCCCTCCCCTTCCAGTCTTCTCCTAAATTTCGGGTCTGTCCCTCCCCCTCCCACTTTCAAATCTCTTACTATCTCTTTTTTCCGTTAGTCCTGATGAAGGGTCTCGACCCGACACGTTGACTGTACTTCTTCCTATAGATGCTACCTGGCCTGCTGCATTCCACCAGCATTTTGTTGTGTTGCCATTCTTAACTTCTTTGGTTAGCCACAGATAGACTAGAATATTTATTTCTCTATAGAACATATTTTTTCTTGAGAATTATTTAATCTTTCTTATTCACTCTTTCACTAAGGCTGCATCAGCTTTGTTGTCAGAAGATTGGAACCATATTGGTTTTTTTCCTTGAGACTAAGATTATACACAGTACTCCAGAATAAGAATAAAGTAATACAGGTTGAGTACCACTTATCTGAAATTCCAAAATCGAAAACCTCCAGTCCAAAATATTTTTGAGCACTGATATGACATCACAAATGGGAAATTCTACAAGGCACTGGGAAGGTTTCCAGTTGATGCACAGGTCTCTACACTGACAGTTCTGAGAAGTGATCTCATATACCGTGAATGGGGTCCTGTTGGTTCCAGTTTGTTTTCAGTAGTCATCATCGCCTGACCTTCATGCAATTCTCATGGTGTTTTGCATTATTCGCTGCTCTGTGCTATGGAGATATTGTAGAAAAAGTCAAAAAGGCCTGCATTTACCCTTATGGGTAATGATGAAAAGAAAAAGAGGACACACTTATGTTTTTCTTTAAAGCAGAAAGTCAAGTTGTTGGAAAAACTTGACTGTGGTGTAAGTATAAGGCATTTTACAGAGGAGTATAATGTTGGGACAACCACCATATAAGATCTGAAGAAACAGAATGATAAACTGTTTTAAGTTCTATGCTGAAAGTAACGTACAGAAGTTAATGAACAATAGGAAAACAGTGCACAAAGTGAAAACTGTATTTAAAGAGTGGATTCGTCAGCATCGGAGTGAACGTATGCTGCTTAACGGTATGTTGATAATGAAACAAGCAAAGATCTATCAAAACTAACTGAATATTGAAAGTAATTGTGAATATTCAGCAGGCTTGTTATAGAAATTTAAGAAAAAGCACGGCATAAATTTGTAAAGATTTGTGGCGATAAAGCAGCAGAAAAAGTAATTGTTGAGTTGGCCAAAATCATCACTGATACCAGAATGAGTCTGCAGTGTTGATGAGACATTATTGTTCTGAAGTTATTGCCCCAGGAAGCCACTGACTACAGCTGATGAGAAAGCTCCCACAGGAATTAAGAATGCCAAGGACAGAATAACTCTGTTGGGATGTGCTAATGCTGTAGGCATGCGTAAGTGTGACTTGTTGTGGTAGGCAAAAGCTTGTGTCCTCGCTGTTTTAAAGGAGTGAATACCTTACCAATCCATTCATTATGCTAACAAGAGGGCATGGATCACCAAGGACATCTTTACTGACTGGCTTCACAAACATTTTGTTTCAGTGGCTCATGCCCACTGCAGGGAAGCTGGACTGGATGACAACTGCAAGATTTTGTTATTCCTTGACAACTGTTCTACTCATCCTCCAACTGAATTTCTTGTCAAAGATAGTGTTTATGTCATGTACTTTCCCCCAAATGTGACTATATTAATTAAGCCATGTGACCAAAGTATCTGTATTGTCCTTAAGGCATTTATTTGACTTTGTTGGGTCTGTGCTTTAAATGATTTGTTTGTAACTATTTTCTAGTTAAAGTTAAAGGTTGATAATTAAGTTACAGTCTAACAAAGGTAAATTCATTGTCTACGGTATATCGCGGCATGTGATGATGTCACCTCCGGTTTCACTGTGTCTTATGTATAACCTCCGGTTCGGAGAAGGTGTGAAGGTGGGTGCCATGCGTGCGGTGTGATCGTGAAGAGCTCCATTTCTACCCACAAAGAAACATTATAGAAGCAACGCCGTAAGTTCATAAGAATGTATTTGAAGTAAAAATATTAACGCGGTTTCTGTTAAGGAAGCGGCGGTTGGGGCGGCGCGCGTGTCAGCTTTTCAATTTCAAATGTGGGGTCAGCTCGAGCCCGATGGCGGTTTGATGCTACTTGGGGTGGCTGGAGACACTCGCTAAAAGAAGAGAGCGCACGTGGTCTCCAGAATGAAACAGACGCTGTATATGTTTGTATTTTTATATCAACAGTTTTCACCATACGACGTTAATGTGGAAGAGTGCACAGTAAATGGTTAACCTTACTACGACTCTTGCTCCGGTTTAACTTGGTGTTTAGTCAGAGTTTCAACACACTGCATGAAAACACTACAATATGCTTAGATCAATGAAGATTAAATATAAGGGCAGTTTCTTGAATAGCATGCTCACAGCAGTGAACAGAGGCATGAGTGTGGAAGGTTTCCAAAAAGAGTTTAGCCTATGTCAACATGTGGAGCACGAACTAAAGACGCACTTATGCATGCCTGGCACGACATCTGGACTATGACTATGTTCAGCAATGGTGATGAACAAAGTAATGAGCTTGAGGGATTATGTGTGTCAAGTGAGAGAAAGGCGATATCAGAACTCCTTCATTACGCAAAAGGGATACCTTCAGAGTCTGTCAATGAGCTGGAGGAATTAGATATCAAAGAAGTTCTTGACCAATAATGAGGCTCCAGTTGTTCATTCAGTGACCTGTGGTGAAATAGCTGAGATGTTTCTGAATCAAAGTGATTGTGATGAAAATAGTGAAGATGATATTGTAAATGCAGTAGAAAACATACCCAGAGATACCATGGTGAAAATGTAATGGACTTACTGAAGGGGTAGAACAGCGTTCGTTCATAACAAAACGAGAAATCAAGTCGGTTTATAAAATAGAGAAAAGATTGCTATGACAAAAGCCTTTGTTAATGAGGTGGACAACAATGGAAGAAGCATTTTAAAAAGTCATCCAGCACAGTGCCTCCTCATCCTGAGAGAATCCACCTCCAGGTCCTTCAACCACGATGATGTACCCTGTCCCTCAGGTTTCTTAGACCTGATGTAGTTGTGTTTGGTGCTGCACTTGCTGCTTTTGTAAGTGAAGATAATCACTTTTTTTTGGTAATTACAAAGCATCTTTGCATAAAATCTGAATTTCATCTCCATCTGAAATCTTATGTTTTTGAGTGTAACATGGCCAGCGCCATTATTGATTTATAAATAAAATGCTGACTTTTGTCACGTTTTCATTAATTTGTTTCAATCTTTTGTTTTATACCTTACATAAAGCCTAAAAAAACTGAAATATAAATAGTGTATTGTAACCTTTTAATCAAAACACGGCATCATAGGTGGAGACTGAAAGCCTGCTGTTGTTTGTTGTTGTTCAACAGCTGATTCAGATATTCTCCCGATGCAGCTGTGCTGCTTTTGTTCCCCTGCACACATTTTATTTTCATTATATTAATGATATGAAATAATTTTATTTTACTGTTAAGCACATTTGAGCAAGTGCAGGACATAGACTGTTTATCAGTAGCACATAAGTTCTGAGTCAGAAATGACCACGATCCCAAGCTGTCTCATTATATATTCCAAAAAATCTGAAAGTCTTCCAGCCTCAAGGATCTTGGATGTGGTATTCAACCTATATTTAAGCTCTTGGTTTGTAGTTGTTTCTGGGTTTAGCCTCATGAAATTTTAGGAGGTAATGATCAATTTTAATTTTCTTAAAAATACAACCTTTTATTAAACATCATGGGTCTGTATATAATACAAAACAAGATCCATTTACAATTCCAATTAATATGCAATTATTTCCCATGTGGTTAGACACTACCACATATACTATGGCATGTTACTTTACGTTATCCTGTCTGCATCCTCACATTTTTAACAAATATTAAAATTTTCAATTTGGTTGTGTAGCTCTCAGCATTTCACTTCTGTCCATATCCTATTTGGAATGCATTATTTAAATCACCCTTTGTTTCAGTTATAACAGCAACTTGTTACTTCTTTAACTAATTCTCTTTCACTCCATTGGATCTATTTTGTTTGTTCATTATTTGCTGGGAATCTTATTGGGAGCCTTTTGGAAATCAAAATAGCATTTTTTCCATCATGCTATTCTTTTCCTCCTGAAAGCATACTTTCAGCCCTGTATTTTAAATGTCATTAACTTTTCAAGGAGTAAAGTTTGCCTAAATAATGTAGATTTCAGGATTTGAATTCAACCTATTATATTCATGAGAGTTCCCCATGTACTGTATTTTTATTTTCTCTGATGTCTTTATATACCTCGGTTTCTATAGTGCATTTGAAATTATCACTCTTACCTGGATTGATGCAGAAGATGCACTCAAGTGTAAAAGTAAATTTGACCCCATTTTTTGTTTTATTGGCCTTGAGTTCTTTTAAAGCAGCTGAAAGCAGAGAGGAATACGAGATGAAAAAAGATAAGAGAGTAAGATGATTGAAGGTTATTGAACTATGGAAGTAGGACTTTAGTATATAAAACTGAGATATAAGGCTGTGTGCAAGAAGGTTGTTATAAGATATTGGAGAAAGTAGAAAAGCTGTGGCGGATCTGAAGTTAAAATTGTAATAATGGGAACAAGCCAGTAAAAGGATGGGATTTAGTGAGGATGAAAAGGAATAGGATATGTTTCATATATCTGGATGGTTAAGTATTTGTAAAGTTAAGCTTCGGAGGCATAATGAGTTCCATCGGTAATCATAAGTGAGGGTTAGTATTTCCGTGGATGGTTATTGCACCACTTTCATAGGATTTCATGGATAATTTTGGCATTAATGATTTGAGCATTTTGGATGGAACGGGAATAGGTTTGAAGAGAATTGTCTTGAAGGAATTGGGTCAGTTCAAAGTAAATTGTCATCAAAGTACATATATGTCACCATATACAACCCTGAGATTCATTTTCTTGCCAGCATACTCAA